>NC_140312.1:9564049-14364049 GCF_964211825.1 Aythya ferina
CAAAATTACTTTTAACAGTCTGCCATGTAGGACAAAACAGCTCTTGTTTACTAATTATTAATCATCATTTATGAGTTCCATTCAGCACTTAAAAAAAAAAAGCCTACAAAAAGAACTTTGTGATATATCTGTCATGCTCTTACAACATCATAACATTGGATGCAGTCCTCAGTTGCTATAAATAGACACAGCCCCAATAAAATGAAAGAGCTTACACTCTTCTTGATTTACATGGAGTGAGAAGCTAGCCCAGCATGTTTGGCCAAGCAGCTGGGGCCAGCCCTATCAAAACAAACCTGCTCCAAAGCAAATGTAATCTAGGATTCTCCATTCCGCCCACTTGCTCTTCTCCTGTGTCCCTGCCTTGCCCAGTGCTGTCACTGCAGTGTCGTGTACATGTCCCCTCACTCTCCTTTGTGCCCTGTGCAGGGAGGAGAGTTATTGCATATTTCATCACTCCTTATCCAGACAGAAGTCCCCTGAGCACAAGCAAATTCACTGAGTCACACAGGTTAACCAGAAGTATGAACCAGAGAATCTGGCCGTTTGTCCTTTAGATAATTTGGATCCATTAAGAAGCATTAGTATGTTACTATTTATTTTTAAACAGTAGAACCTAGCAATTGCATAACTTAAAAAAAAAAAAGGTTTTATCCACATGAATGGGAATGGAAATACCTCATGCTGCTAATCTTCAAGTACAAATGTAAACACCTTGAGTAATACTAATTTAGTGTTCTTTGTCACTTTCTTTTTTCCTTCTCTTTCCCTTCAAGCAAAATATTACTATTTAAAAACCTAGGAGAGAGATCAAGATGCCACAACCTTCCAATGACACAAACAAAATCAGAACAATATATCCAGGCAGAGGATCAATGGAAAAGTACAGGATCAAAGTAGCCTAGCTGGCCTAGGATTTGTCAGCACCATGGGCCAAACAGGCTTGAGCATATTCATAAATTGTCCTAACCCTAAGGGACACCTCTGAGCACTACTCTGCCTTGAGATGTGGAGACTATACTTCATACCAGCGTGGTGGGGAGTACATCAGCATTTGCTGTCTTCCCAAGGGCATCAAGACCCACTTTAGACCATAAAATAGATGAGAGGAAAGAACAACTTCCAAGATTAAATTAATTTTTCAAAACTCAGTGTAAACTTCTGGCTAACAATTTATACAGTATTGTTTTGGTTACAAAGTGGTTATCTGTTCCCCAGTTTAGGGGAGAGAGAGTACCTGTATCCTTTCTAGCTTCTCCATGTGAACAAATATTTCACTGTCTTTGCTTTCCTGGTTTGACTAGAATTTTTTAAAAATGTATTTTGTCTCACATGTACAGATATAGAAGTGCCAATTATAAGATTACAGCATTTATTAATCAGGAAAGTTGTTACAGCGCTTTTATGCCTGTAGCAAAAAAAGAAAAACAAACAAACAAAAAACAAACAACAAAACACAAAACAAAACAAAACAAAACAACAACAAAACACGGCTCCCCCATGCTCCTCTGTAAGACCTTTTATGCTTTGTTGAATTTTCACTGTATCTCATGCAAACCTCAGAGATTAACTTTTGTTTTCAATTTGTATTCTCAGGTGCAGTTTTTTATATGAGACTTTTTGTATCTCTATGTGTACCCTGGCAAGAAAGGATCTCCTGTCAACATTTTCTGAGTCCCAGCACTTGGATCTGAGCTTTGGAGTTCCTGCCAACCTTATGCAAACCAGAACTGTATGAATAAATTGCTACATAATAAATAAATTACTATTTTTTTTCCATCCTCATTTTCTCTCTTTTTCTTTTGTCTGTGACAAGTTCTGTGACAATTTTTTTTTTCCTCCTGCCCTACATTTTTGATCTTTCACCAAAAGATGCTGCGAAGCCCTTGGATCCATTTCTTCTGTTCTGGAGTAGGACTGTTAGTGTGCTCCTTAGCCACAGCTCAGACAAAAAAATCATCTCACACATGTTTCCTTGCTCTACTGCTGGCTGCCAAAACTGGGCTCAGTCTCACCACTGTTTTGGGGACACCAGAAGTGTCAGTAATCAAAGCAAAATAGCCACACATGGTTCAGCCCTGAAACATTTTTCCTTCTTGGTATATGCATACTCTGGGAGCTGTTAGGAATGGTGTAGGGGAGGACTTCAGGTGTCTTTTAGTTCCTCACAGCAGTAAAAAATGCTCAAGAATTTGCTTACTATTAACATTCTGTACAGAATTCCTGTTCAGAAATGGATAAATATTCATTGAGATACTTCATTTTTCCTCTTCTTTGAATGAGTGGAATGGTTCAATATTTAAAGAAACCACATCTATCAAAAATAATACTGAGATCACCACCATTCCACTGTGCCTCAGGATTACTACACAGAGATATTTCACTCCTGCTCCCAAAGCTCATTTCGGGGTGCCATATGTCTTTTTGTTGTAGAATTGCATGGCTGTTATCTTCATCTGGAAGGTCCTGAAAGTGTGTGGATGAAAAAAAAAAAAAAAAAAAAAAGAGGACATTTCTAAAAAAAAAAGGCAATATTTTTGTCAGGCCCTTATAAAAAATACAACAAGTCTTAGCAATTCTAACAGCATCTGTTCCACTGAGGAACATGGTAATACTACCTCCTGTATTTTTGGAAAACAGCCTTTTGGGGATCAAATACCATTCATGCTATTTCCACTTGCAGGAAGATATGCCTTTTGCTGCAAGTTCAAGGACAGCAAGGCTTTACAGTTTGAAACAGTGAAAATTAGTCAAATTTGTCCCACAGAACAGGCTGGATTATTCCTGCCACTGCAACAGGTGATTGTTCCTCTGCACATAAACAGAACAACAGCTTCAGGCGATTGCTATTTCCTCATTAATTGCATTTTAGGGCTCACTGAGGCTTTCTGCACTGCAGAACATTCTCTGTCCCTTGAAATGCTAATCAAAACTTTTGAATATGTTGTTATCCTGACAGCACATTTGAGGAGGTTTTAAAACTGACCAGCTGTCTAACTACTCCCTATAAATCACTTGCCTTGACCTAGCGGTACATTTTTCTTCTCTTTCGTGTCTATTTGCTGTTTGACACAGGAGCCCGTGCTGTAACTGCTCATTTAATACCAGACAGTGTAATACCCTTGCAGCCTGCCATGATTGTCAGGTTGATTTCATTAGTACGATAAGATGCATAGACTCCTTTTTATCTCTTGTATTCTCCTTCTCTCTCTCCCTTTCTCTGTAATTTGGGTCTTTAAAGTCCCTGCTGTCTCCTGATCTACAGATAATTGTTTACTGTAATGCTAGCCAGGAAAAGAGCTGATAAACTCCAGATGTAGCAATGTCTTCAAATTCACTTTCCTTGCTCTATGCCCATGGCTATGGACCTCAGATAATATTTTGCTGCTGTCTGGGGTCCTCTAAACTTGCTAATAAAAGAGGCTATTTAAGATGGAAAATGACTGTATCATATATGATCTGGGTGGCTCATTAGAGTTTTTTTTTACTGTTTGGGGAGTTGTTTTTTTTTGGGGGGGGGGATTTTTTTTTTTTTAGTTTGTTTTTTACAGGCTACTTATTAGCCCCATTCTTGTTGCCTGCCTGTATCTGCCCTGCACTGTACTCTTTGAAGTCTTATCATGCTTCTTAGTGACAGGATCCAGGATGCTACATGTTAACCCCCATAGAGCAAAGAGATGAGATGTCTTTCCCCTCTTGAAAAAAAAAAAAAAAAAAAAAAGGAAAAAGAAGGAAAAAAAATAAATTAGCCTTTTCTGCCTTGCTGGAGCTTGCGGTTCCTCTGGGCTCTTTGTACAGTGCAGTTTACAGAAGGCAGATTGTCAGGGGTTCAAAAACCAGAACCAAGGCATTGCCTCCAGCTCCAACAGCTCATGAAACAATACCTTTCACAGGTCTGACAGCAGTTCCTTAGTTTATTTTTTTTATTATTGTTCTTTCGTTTTACATACCTTTGAACTTCCCCCTTCCACACAGAGGTGAAAGGCCACGTGCTATCAAAGAGGCAGTGCTCCTCATATCTCCAGCCTCATTCTAAGGACCAAAAATAGCCCAGAAAGCCCTGCCTACATTTCCACTCTGAACCAAGCTTATAACCAGTTCATGAAAAGGTTGACTCTAAATGTTCTGTGCCCACACATAATGTGGTTAATATTGGCTAGTGCTTGCGACATCCTCGCCTGGCACATGGGGATCTTCCAATAAACTGGTTTGGCACATTATTTTTCGCTCTGAATTCAAGACCACCTAACCATGCCTGTGTAACCAGTTTGTCTGGCTCCTCCATGCTCCAGACCTGGGTGTGGTAGGATATCCTTGGATGCCTCGTCTCTCATGCTGCTGGGGCAAGCCGAGGTGTAACTTTTTCAAGCACACTGGTACGTGTTCAAGGACTGGGGGATATTTGCCTGACCTGGGTGCAAGCCTAGGGCAATATCCCCATGGCCACACCACTGTGCAGCCCTTGCTGCATACAACAACCACATGGTCTTTCTCCAGAAACTGAGCTGCCGTGGGCATGTGGGCTTGTGTCACAGGAGAGGAATAAATGCCAGTTCAAATACAAAAGGAAACAAAACAACATGATCAGACTCGTTGTTTAGTGAGGACCTGGGCTTTTTGGCCTGAGATTTCCAACGTAATTTTGCAAAATCAAACCTGAATTTGGACCTGACCATTCTAATTCTTGGGAGAGGACTGAAAGTCTGAAGTTGGATATAAATTTTGTGAATGGTGTCTTAATATAATTAATTACCCATTTTGCACACATTAAAACAAATTCCTTGCGTATGACCTTCCTATAGCCTGAGGTTCTGGAAGGCTCTAATATCTGAGGGTAGATAAGGAAGCTCTGTGCCTTCCACAGGATGCCCCTTGCTTCTTTGCCCTAAAGCAAGGGAGATTGGCAGTCAGCTGCCCTCCCACTGCAGTGGCATACCTGGGGAAAGGGCATCTTTCAGGAACAGGGAGTGAGAGTTCAGCTGGAGATCTAATCTGGGAGGTACCAAGCCCATGCCTCCCTGCTCTTCAGGCCCTCCCACTTCACGATCCCCCAAACGCCTCCTTATTGCAGGCAGCATTATCAGACTCCACATCCCAATTACACTCCCAGAACTCTTACACAAATATTTTGTCTTCCACTTGGTATTGCATGAGAATGGGACGCTAGATGAATCTACAAGCCCTTTGCTTTCAACTGTTTAGAAAGAGAGGTGTGGTTCATTATGAGAGGAGGCAGAAGAAATGGCAATCACTACATTATCTCAAATAGGCTTTTACTTTCTATATGAAAGCATCTTTTCACCTCTTTTTTGGGGGGTGGGGTGGGTGGGTGCAGTTCCATTTCACTGCAGGGTTTCTCAAGACAGTGAAGCCTGGTTGATTTGGGTGGCTGGGCATTTCCAGTAGGCAATGAATGGCCTGGCTTTTAATTCTGAAGACAGGAGCTGATACGCACAACCCCATCTCCTCAAAAGCCAGACTGGCTGCCACCTCAGACGTCAGCAGAGAATGGTAAGACCCACCTTCTCTGTCCCAGTATCATTGAAACCCTTGGCTTAGCCATCAAATTAAATAGAAATGCATTGGTGTAACTCTTCCCTCATAATAATGCCATTTCATTGCCTTGTAATCCACTTTTAATTGGGATTTGTTTCCTGGCAACAACGTGTAAGCAAGGAGATGGTCAAAGGAGGCAGACAGAGGGGAGAGAATAATGAAGAAATGGGTCCCTTTGGTCCAGCTTCTCTTTAAAATTTCCCAGTCTGTTTTGCTTCCACAATCATTTTGGAATATGTCTTTTCTTTCCCCCCTCCCCCAGATTAAAAAAGGGTCTATTCTCCTCCCCTCTTCGTGTAAACATCACTTATCTTGTTCTATAGGCAGCATAACTAGCAAGAGCAAGTACTCACAAAGTGTAAATTAGCTAGTGACAATAAATTGTCAGATTGCCTCTGAGGCAGAAACAAATGAATAGCTTAGTTTATTAATCACATGGCACCTTCACCTTTGATGTCTTGATGTTCCAGTTTTGGTGCTCCATTAAGCAACCCTGAGTGACTGCTGCAGCAGCCTCCACTAAACCAGAAATTTTGTTGGCAGCACATTTCAGGACTTCAAAGGCGGTAAATTACCTTGAGATTGTTTCATTAAAGCGCCCTTCCCAGTGTGAACAGCAATAACAGGAGAATCGAGATCAAAGAGCATCCATCTTTCTAGATTTGTTACATAGAAAATTACATGCTGAGGGTGTCTTTTTCACAAATCACGTCGCCTCCCATTTCAGCAAGAATGGTTCTAATTAGAGCAGAAGCCTCCCTGGCCGTGCAGAGAGTTATGATTGTCATTAATAGAGCATTGGAAGCTTTTTCCTCTTTGCCCTCCCCGGACCCCTACCCAATTCTCTGTAAAGTTAGCAATGTTTGTGATGTGCCTCTGGAGTCTAATTAGAAACAATTATGCTGATTAACTGATTGCAGACAGTTCTCTACAGATTCTTGGGAAGAGCTTTTCCTGGGATGTGTATTTGTTTATTTTAAATATTCCTTCATTTCCCTTCCTCCTCTGCCCCCATGGGCTGTCTGACTTCACATAATCTTGTGCCTTGCTCTCTTCTGTTCAACTACCAGGGATGCAACCTATGTGAACTGCAATGGAGACAGACCAGAGAGAAAGGACTGCTGGAGGTCCTCCTGGTGCATCTCGTCTCTGATGTGATATACCAGGCACAAGCCAGCCAGACAAAAGATCTATAGCCTCAACTTCTGTATGATTCAGTTTCATTTTCAGGCACTCAACAGTTAGCTCCATCCTTCAAGTCATGATAATCTTCCCTAACAGGTTAAATCTAAGCAGTACTGGTAATAAAGCATAAAACAAACCAAACCAACCAACCAACCAAATAAACAAAAAACACCAAAGCCAGAGACATCACCTGCTGACCTGTCCCTGTCTTGAATGGCTGGGACCTTCTCAGAACAGCATGGGGTGGAGCAGCCATGGGGAGGCAGGCACCAATCCCATGGTATAACTGTCTCTTCCCATTCTTGCTATGCACAGGCAGGGAAGGAGACAGCTGGCTGGGCACTGCTGCACAATTAGGGCAATTCTTACTAAGCCTGAATCATCACTTCCCAGGAAATTCCTTTATCAGCAGGCTGCAGAACTTGTCCTCAAGTTCTTAACTTCCCTTCCTCATAGCCATTCATCCCTGTCCTTTGCATGTCTCATCGTACACAAAGGCACCGCTGTTGTCTGTAACATGCCATGTACTTCAGGGTTTCATAGAAATATGAGCAGTCTGTAGAAAATCTAGTTTCTCCATAATCATGGCATTTCAATCTGCTTCAGAGGAAAGCAGGAGAAACCCATCAGTGCAGGCAGTCATAGAGAAACCTCCTTCTACAGAAAGGTTCATCCACCTCCAATGATTAGAGGCTGACTTCTGCATTCAGACACAGCATGTTTACCTCTGTCCATCCTCTGCTTGATCCCAGGCCTTAACCACCTAAATCTGATGTCTTTTCCACCTAGACAAACAACCAGATCTTTTTGCAATGCATATTACTGAAGGCAAAAGCTTAAAAGCAAAGCTGCCCAAGTAAAGTCTCCTGGAAAAGGTCTCTTTTAATGGTCCTGCACTTATGTGTTGCATGAGGTCTTTCTCAGGCACTGTGCAGAGTGGAAGCATTAGTTTGGCCAAATGGAATAGTGAGTGTTTTCAGAAACTTTCTTGTACATCTCCTACTGGTCTCTTCTCTGACTGAGCAACTGTGACCTTTTCAGCTTTTCTGAATATGTTTCCCTTCTAGACATTTGGATCAGAATAATTCCAGAGGTATCTGGGACATTCTAAATGGCCAGCAGTTTGAAATAGGAACAGGAGGTCACTTTAGCCCTGGAAAAAAAAAAAAATAATAAGGCAAATGCATTCATTTTCCTACAGTTTATGGGTTTGTTGAAGATGAAAGATGGTATAAAAATTAAAATCTTGAGAGATGTGGGCATTTTGTTCTACTCTTGTGTTTTATGAGACCTGTTTGTCAAACATCACAAAGGAAAAAAACCTGAAGAGAACATAACCATAGGGAAAAGCAGCAGTGAATATTTGTGTCTGAAACCTAGTGGAATCTCTTTCACCAGCTTTGCAGAGCTCTGAATCCAGTCTGTTGCATTCTATTCCACAGAGAAGAGATGGAGAAGACTAAGCAGCATGCAATGATTTGTTGGAAGCTGGTGAAGACATACCATGCCTAATTACATTGTAACAGGAACATACATAACTATTGATCAAAATGTCTTTGTCATTGCTGGAATTGCACCAGAACTGTCCTGGTATTTTAAGGATTCCTGTAACTTTTTGTGATATGAGGTCTGAATAAATTAAGAATAATTTAAGTAGGGCCTCTGACAGCTGATTTTCAATGATAATCTTAACATTAGGATTGACCTATTTATTCAACCCAGTCAATCTCTCATCAAAATGACAGCTCAATACCACTGTAGGTTATTGATTATTATCCCCAAAGATGCATAAAGATTCTGCCACTTGAGACAATAAAAGCTGATTAGTACAAAACTATAAAATAAGACTGAATGAGAACACACACACAAACACACACACACACACACAAAATAAAAAAAAAGAGGAAAGATCAGAGGTTTTATTTCTGTCACTACTTGGAATGGAAGATATTGAAATCCTGCAGATGTCTTATGTTGTAAAATGCATGATTTTTTTTTTCTTTTTTTGAGATGGTTTGCAAATTTTTGACGTAGGAGAAGCACCAGTCTTTGCAACTTGATAGGTCTTTCCCCATCATAGGTCTTTATGGGTTACGCTCTGCTGTCATATCTGGGTAAACTGATAGCAGCTCCATTTGAATACAATAGAATTGCACTGTCATAAAACAGATATATAAATATAACATAAAAAAACAGTCTTGGAACTGATGCCTGGGAGATGGTACTATGGAACGACTTGCAAGGCACCCTATGAGCTGTATCATGTATAAGATTAGAACAGCTGGCAATTTATGTACTGTGGTTGTAGAAATATTTCAGTACAGCTGTTGGTAGTAAAGGCTGAAGTGTACTTGTTTGAACACCTCCTGTAAAGATTGATTTTTGTTTATCATTTTTCTAAGTGCAAAATTTACACATGAAATTAAAAAAATAATATAATAGTCTTTCTAATTGTGGTTGAATAGTCATACTGTTAATAAATGCACAATATAACTGTAAACAGATCACAAATCTGGAAACATATTCATTTAAGTTACCTTTGTTCTCATTCCAGGAAATACAAGGATTTGATAAGTTGACATTGATTTAATAGTCTGAAAACTGGAATCAATCTTTCTTTTCAGCCTTTTATTTTCCCTCCTGTTGCAAATTACAAACACATTTCTGCTTCCTGCAAGCTGTGCATATATTTCCATGGCCATCTTGAAGACCTCTCTCCCTCCTACCCCCACTCTTGCTTAAGCAAGAAATGTCTTGTTAATTGAGGTTGCAATTCAATGTTTAGCAAAGGAAACGAGCACAATACTGTTAAGGAAATTCAGCTTCACTGCATGTTCATTCTGCAGTGGCTGATTACTGGTGTGATGATGATGATGATCAGATGTTGTTTGAGAACTGAGATACAGTGATTGGTTTTGATAACCTGAAATTAACAACTGGATTTATAGCTTGTAAATATTCCTTGTGGTGAATTCTCGCATTGCTGGCATAATCCCCTCTTCCTGTACAGACCTCATTTATGAATCCCAAACCAGTGACATTATCCCCAGGATGTAAGACAAGACTCTCTCCTGTAATGCACACTGCATTTACTGAGTAGTCAATAAAGTGGCATTCTCAGACTTTTTATGTGGCCTGATTAAATTGTATGCGACTGCGACAGTTAAATTTACACATGTTGACCTACTGCTTGGTTATAAAACTGCAGGGTCTTACAAGCACAGGAGTTCTACTACAACATTTCTCCTCCATTTCCTCCTTCATGGTAAGGAAAGATCTCTTATTTTGGGGTTTTGTAATGTAATATGTACACTGGGTACCAGTCTGGTGCTACCTGGCCGTATGGCAGTGGTAGGATTGCCCTACTAAAAGGTGCCCTTCAACAGATTCAAGACAGAGTGATTGTACAGTAGGGGCAAAAATAAACCTTTACACCCTGTCAGTGTTCCCCTTGGCCTCCTGACAACTGGGATAAGTTAAGGGTCCTAAGGGCCACTTCATCCCAGCCTTGTAGAAATGGCTCTGCTGGGCTGCAACTAGACAAGGGGATACAAAGATAAGGTGGATGTCACCATTGTATACCAGTCTCCCAGCACCTCCAATTTCTCCTTTTACTGCTGCCTGCCTCTGAGAACATGGGATCGTGTCATGCCAGGAGCTCTTCTTAGAGATGGAGACAATTAAAAGAGAAGGGAAACTACTGTTTCTTAATGAAGTGATTAGAAAATATTTTCACACAGATTCATATTTTCATCTTTTGAAGAATATATTTAAGTGCTGCTTCAGTTTTGCTTGCCACCCAAAACATACGTACAAACACTGAAATAACAGTGCAGAAACATGCAGTGGTGGAGATGTCAGTTTAGTGGGCACTTTGATGGTGGGAAATATCTAGCAATGACTGTCATTTGGAAAAATTCTGGCCTACGTTCAGATCTTATAATACATACAATCCTTCTGACTTTGCCTGCTGGCAATGATGAAGACTTGCCCTTTCTAGTCAGGAATCTGACATATATGGGAAAAACAAAAATATGTAAAATCTTTGAGCTAAATCTTCCCAAACCGATTACAAATCCAGGGAACAGGCAAAGGTGATACAGAGTTAAAAACTGCAGTAGGAATTATCCCATCTTTTTCTCTCTGTGCTGCTTGTGGTTGACGTGAAGTTCTTTAGTGAACAGTTTTAGGAAAGGTTTGACTGATTGTTCTTTCTCAACAATAAGCCCATTCCTAATTTTCTAGAAATTATTTTCTTATGAGCAAAGAAACTATAGTTGAAGTCTCATTTAAAAATGAGTAAACAATGAGTAAACATTTTATTTTAATTTATTTTTATTTATTGATTGATTTATTTATTATGATCCTGGCCTTTTCATGCTACTGAGATTTCAATTCCTTCTTCCTGGGGGCATCATCAGACTGCAAGGCAGGTCTTCAGCTTTGGGTCATGCCTTATTGGTGTGTGTCAAAGAACTCATGGTCTAGATGCTACTAATGTTAACGAAGAGGCAGGAGGCCAGAAAAATACTTCCTTGGCATGCTAAAGAAGGGGTATTTTTGGTTAGCCGGGGAACAGCTGAGAGCTTCCTCTAAAGATTTTGAGAGTACTCTAATGATTTTGATGTGTTAAAAGATGTTCGTGTCAGGAGGCTGGATAATAGAGAAGTATTAGAGGGAGGTGTGGTCCTTGCTGAGCAGCATCCCTAACACTCTTTTGCATATGTGCTTATGTGGCTATGCTGCGTAGAAAGCAAGTCAGAATAAATTAGACCTGCATAACAACTAGGCTACAAATACAGTTTTGGTAAGAGAGGACCAGGTATCACAAGAGAAAGAGAAGTACAAACATTTCCATGTATATTTATGGGATAATATGTCCAAGATGAAGGCAATCATTTGTAAAAAATATTCCATTTAAAAACCACGGAGTAAAAGTGAACTAGACAATGCGTAAATTATTATCCTTTGTGGGTACCTGTTTTGTAAGCTGAATATTTTGCAAGGGTTATGTGCAAACCACTAAAAAATCACGGAAGTGTCGTTCTGCAATTAAAATATATTTATTCAGTGAAGTGCTAGAATGATTTCTGCTTGAATAGTTCATCGAAGTTTGGACCACTGCAGGTCTCAAAGACCTGATTCTGTTTTCAACATGCAGTCAAAGCAAGGTAGTGGGAGCTCTTCATCGGTAAGCAGTATGGAGTGAAATCTTTCATGCTTACTCTGTCCTCAGAGAGATTGTTCTGCCCTTTTAAAATGCAATGTGTTATTAATATTTTTCTTAATTATGTAAGGCTGTTAATACACAAATTGACTTGTCATTGTCCCTGCCAGGAAACTATGTAACAGAAGGGTATTTTTATAGCACCGAGGAGCCCACAAGTCTGATGCACTCAGTGGACCTGCAAATTAGCATGATAATAGAATTTATAATCTGTTGAGGTAAATAGAAACCAAAGCCCACAGAGACATCCACATGTGGTAAAACCGGTTTGCTAGCCAAAACAAAGTCTACTTGTGTTGTTCGCATTCTTGAAGAATCTGAATATTAGAAGATGTCTAGGACACAATGAGGTATATTTCCAGACAAGATAAATAGAGACAGAAACATAAGCTGAGAGTGAAGAATAGGGCTACTGTAAGAATTTTAACGCCAAAAAATTGAGTGAATTGTGGGAGGCACGCCCAGTTGGGATTCTGGTTTTCGCAGGCTCTTTGCTTGTCAAACTTAATATCAAGTAAAATAACCTAATTTGACTTGGCAAAGGCATATAGTATATAGACTTGATATCTGCGACAGAGGCTTTTGAAGTTTCTTATAAACAGTGTTTTCCTTGCTTTGGAAGAGAAGGTTGAATAATAAACAACTTTTCCTATCCTGACTCCCACTGTTGAAAAGAACAAACTGTAAGTAGCTCATTGGTGAAGGAAATCCCTCTGCTCAGCCCATCTCCTAGAAAAGGACTTAACTGTGTTCAGTTTTAGGCATGTGCTTAAGGAAGAGCCATGTAAGGGCGTGTCACATTTTTAGGGTTTTTGTTCCTGTTTTTTTTTTCTGACCCATGACCTCACATAAACATGCTGTGGGACTGTCTTTCAGGCTAAACATGTGTTTTTGCTCCCCCGTGTTTTTTTTTTTTTTCTTTCTTTCTTTTTTTTTTTTCTTTTTTTTTTTTTTTTTATTTCTTTTTTTCTTTCTCTCTCTTTATTATATTGTGGGCTTGTGTGAATTCTGGACATGAAAAGAGAATTTATTCACCCATTAGGAAGCATTATTATTATTATTATTATTATTATTATTATTATTATTACTACTACTATAATGATTACTGTTGACACTATCTCTGACTAGGAAACAAGCAGAAATAGGTTGCACAAAGGATAATTAATACATATTGAAAGAAAGCTTAGACCTTGGGCAGAAATATATTAATGTACTTGGGATGCATCATTTTATCTTTGAAAATGGAGCAGATTTAGCTGCTGGTAAAAGAAACATTGTCTGTGTGTTGCTGATGGAGCATCAGTCACAGAAAATCCCTGCAGAGTGTGTGGCTCTGTCCTCTTCCATGAAGTCCCAATTTCTTAGATTCTGGTGCCTTCCCAGAGTCTGACTCAGCACTGAAATACGGAGGTACTGTTCTCACTTGAATTAAGAAAAGCTTCGTGTAATTACGTTTGAATTTTTATTTAAATGGGGATCAGAGCAAAACAGGGGTGGTGTCAGATAGTACAAAAAAGCCATGTAAACAAATGGCCCAGGAAGTGTGGCTTGCAGAAAGAGTTGTTCATTTTCACTTATGAATTGTGGCAGATCTGTACCTCTCTCACCTAAGAACAAATTACCTTTTTCTTTTTTCTTTCCAAAATGTTCTCTCCCTTGCTTTTACAATCCCCATCTCTGTCCTTCTTTGTTTCTTCTGCTGCCAGTTTGTATATGCATTTATATTCAGTATGTCAAATTGAGAAGGAACTCACAGTTTCCTCTTAAATCTCAACTCTTAGTATTGAAGTATTTGCTTCACATACTTTAATTTGCCCAATTCCTGGAACTTTTATCCTATTGATAATTGATAGACTGTTCCTTCCTTCCCAATTTCCTTTATTAGTTACATCAGGAAGTTTATTGGTGTTCCTTGCATGTAACTCAAGAAGACGGATAGCGCCACGCTTGTTTTCAGGCCTATGTAAATTAATACTGGCCAGAAGTCTAAAGGCAAAGATCAGCAAGCCTAAAAACCCGGAAGATATCTGGTTACATGCCAGAGGCCTCCTCTTCAAATGAAATGACAGGAATCTGGGGCTGAAGGACTTCCGTTTGCTCTTAATGAACTTGAGTGGCTCTTGCCTATAACCAGAAATTATATGCAGAAAAACTGCTCCTAAGACACATGTCATTCCTGTAGTTTGCAGTCTATTATTACTTTTATTCTCTCCAGCGTCCCCTTGTTACTCGGCAAGCCTAACGACCAATCATGTAAAACATGAATAATAAAGTGGCCAAGAATAGTATCACTGATGTCAAAAGTGACTTTTCACCAGAGTGGAAACAGAAAGTCTGATTCCTTAAACCTGGTGTGGCTCTTCAGGCAGGTTCAGATGATTTACACTTATGAGTGAAACCCAGGAGGATTCCTGAGTTGGCACAGCTGGATTTGAAAGAGCCACATGTCCCTTCAACAACAAATGCAAACATCTTCCCTTGTTGCTCATGCTTCACTTGAACCAAGATGCTGATATATGTGTAGGTGCCTTTGTACAGATAACAAATAATCACAAGAAGTTATCATGATTTACTGCTCCCCTACTAATACACGTGAATATAAATACATTTACAGCACAATAATAAAGAGAATTTAAAGCCACGATGTAAAAAGCATGTATGAGAAGTTACCCACTCAAAATGTGGGCGTGTGTAAGTCTCTCAGATGTAACAATTAAATGCTAACATGGTGTAATACAATAATATGGGTGCACTGTGTTTCATTCCAGTGGCAATCCTAATTATAACACTACTTAGTACAGGAAATTGCCTGTTGAACTGCTCTGCCTGAAAACCTTAAGAGAAAACCGTGCATATGTTTGCTTACATAGTGAAATATAATGCAGAGCCAGCTCCAAATAGCAAACCTCAAGATCTCCTACTTTCCCTCAAACCTTCTTTCCCTTCAAAACTTTACGTGGCAGAGTAACACCACGGCAGGGACCTCTTTATTAGCAGCAAAGTGAGGCAAGAGTCTGGTTACAAAAGCCAGTGGTGTACGATAAAATGATGGGTCAATCAAATGTTCATAACATGCTCAAAAACAGGCTGAAAGGGCTGTGCTCCAGCAGCAGAGAGGGAAGGAGCCTGTCAGCCCTCTGTGCATAACTGTCCATGTGCACATCAATGGCTATAAGCTACAAGTGAACTGCACTACCTGGACTTGCTGAAGCAGTTAAAAAATTACAATATTCCTTCCTCTCTGGGTTCTCAGGAAGCTGTTGAAGAGAAACAAGTAAGATTTTTATGAATTGAAACGGTTTTAGTTCCATCTCTCTCAAGAGGGAGATAAATATCAATTTGATGTTCTTCAGTGCTAAAAGAAAAAAAGGGTTAATGTGTTATTATTATTTTTTTTTTTGTTCCTTGAGAACAGACTGAAGCAGACTTTTCTTTTTCCTACAGTTTTGATTTTAACCTCTAGTATAATGAATCATTTTACCCTTCAAAGCATGTAGTTTGCTAGTTAGTAAAATATCTGGAGTCATTTAGCTTGGGTATGGGACAATGGGATACATTACTTTGGTCTCTGTCTTGCTCAGTCTTTTACCACCTTCACACACTCTTGATTACTGACTGGTGAAGATCTTGATAATAACCAGAAACTTAGCTGTATAAGAGCAAATCTAGGCACCAACTCAGAAAAGTCCTTAACCATGTGCTTAAGCTCGTTCCTTAATCATGGCCAAAATAGCAGACAAAGAACTCAAGTAGAACAATACGCAGACTAAGAAAGTCTCGGCTGGGGGCTTTGGTTTCTTAGCTGTGTGTACACTCATGTTATTCTATCGACCTTCAACATCCACAAAAAGGCGGTATGATTTACTGGAGCAAAGATGTTTTACGAGGCTCAGTTGAGACTTGAAGTCCTTCCCAACAGCAAACAACTGCTGAGTCAGCAGCTGGGCTCTCCTACAGGAAGGGGGAGTGAGACCATGGGACTGACAGTTTTATGTTCCCAATACATCTAATCAAAAAAGAACTAACTGCATTTACCCCAGAGTAAACACAGTAAACATATTTATTTACTGGCTAATATCATATGACTGCATGGACCATAATTTTGACACTGCAATGTCTTCCAATGATTTCTGCTTTCATTTGGTGTCTGTAGCACCATTCTCAGTGTTTCTTTATACTTTCATGACATTCTTGCTATAAACCTTCCAGCAACAATTTACTGAGGTTTGATCCTACTTTGAGAACCCCAGGCTGCTGAGACACTTTATTGTAGAAAGAAAAGCTATTGGCACCAACTGGCATATAAAATCTTGAGGTTTACTTCTTTGTCTTTACAGCTTTACTGGCATCTTTCTGTTGATCTGAATGTGCCAGAGGTTAATAGTGCCCAGTAAGAGACCATATCCATTTAATTGGACTGATTAACCCATGGAAAACTCTCACTTGTGGTGCCACGTGAGCAGAACCACCCTTCAGTGTGGTAGCACAATAGATTATATTTTCCAGTGGTGATGTGGAAGTTGAGGAGATCTGAGCCAGTATAAAATAGCACAAGACAAATTGCTTCACCTCACCCAAAATCAGTAAAAAATGTGAATATTAAAGAATGTCATGAATTGAGTCAGAAACCTTAAAAGGTATTGTCGTATTGTCTTCTGATTTCAGTGCTGTTGGTGCAAATCTTGGTTAGACAACTGAAAATTGAATTCCTAGTTCTGAACCTCAAGAATAGATTCTCTTCTTGATGCCATGATGAGATTTTAACAAGGTGTTACTGAAAAGTGACGGAAAAGAATGACTTTGCCCCATGTTTCTTAGGACAGTTTAATGCCTTTCTGACTTTGTATCACCACAAAAAAATGGAGCTTTAAGGATCTGGCTAAATATGAATGACTGTGTATGAATCCCATTTCTAGCGGTAAATGATCAAATGAAATATCCTTGCAAATGGCATAGTAGACTGCATATGCTCATCCTGTCTTACCCCTAATTAAATTTTTTATGTACACAGGTATTTCTCTTTAATCATCTCTGTCTCCTTCTTGCCTCTGTTCCCATCTGTCACAACTCTGCTTCTTGAGCCTGCATCAGCTATGCTTAATATGTGCTATAGCTTTGTTTATGGATATATTTGACTAATTCTTATTTATTAAAATAATTGCCTTAATTAATCCTAATTGTTCATTGTTAATCACTCAGTAATATGCTTCCATTTGCTTGTACATATATTTTTGTATTAGTCATTATAAAAGCAAGACATAAAGCAAATGGTATAATTACTCACAAAAGACTGGGAGCTCAACCAATAAAAATCAAAGGAGAGAAAATAAAATGCTTTCAACATTCCTATATAGTAACTGGGACATCCTGTGTCACAAATTGCTTTATGAGCTGTCTGGAGGTGGGATTCCCTTCTAAAGCCCCAGGAGGCTAAGAAATGAAATGAGAAACCGTCTTACAGCTGAGCTGACGTTTCCAAATTGACCTATTGCTGCTTGTCAGCAAGACCAAGAAAGAAGGTAAAAGATGTCAGTACCCTACTAAGATAGACTGCCTGGGAGAGCTTTGAAGGGAATGAAATTTGAATAAAAATAAGACCTCAGAGAATTCTGTATTTTCTCTGTCCATTGTCTCTCAGAGGGGACAAAGCAGCCACCTACTAGTCTTAATCAAAAGTTCAGAAACGTTTTAATGTTGGTGGTTACTGAAAATCATAACATGACTTGATCTGCTCTCACACATGCTGGGTCAGTTCATGATCAGACAAGTGTGTGGGGGTGAGCAAAGCAGATGACTTGCTGAGGGCAATGGCAGTGCCATCACCCAAGTGGGTGGTTATCTGTTCTGCAACTCTTGCCTTTCCCTAGAGCCAAGTGTAGGTGTAGGCTACTATGTAGCATGCAAAGGCTCTTCTGCTATAGAAAATGGTGCTGAAGAAATGTGTCTTCAGGGCAGTCCTGGGCTGGAAAAGATACTCTGCCAGAACTAATACAGATTCTCTTAGGCAGGGCTGCTCAGTTTTCATTTGGTCTCCATACACATGGCCTTTATCTCCTATAGAAAACTTTTTTTTATTATTTTTTAAAATATAATTTATTATTATTATTATTATTATTATTATTATTACTAGTTGGAAAGTGGCTTTCATGACAGACAGAAACAGTTTGCTCCCCTAAATAACTAAAGCAGTTAATAGAACAGGTCTTACAAAGTGAGTCCAAAAGGGAGAGTAAATTTTCCAGGTGCTTTTTCTAATTCTCTGTCTCCAAGTGTCAGAGGTACATGAATTTCAAGGAAGCCATGCTAGTGCCAACAGCTGAGAGCCTGATCTGTATTTATCTGTAGCATACTGATCTTTCTATAACTTTGTGATATTATAATAGCCTTTCATTAAATGATATTCACAAATAACTTATTCAGTACTTGGTGTTCCCACAGTTCTAAAGCTTGTTGACTTCATATTCTTTGGGTAAATTATTTGTGGCTTAATCTGTTTGGCAAAGTCCCAGTGGTTTTGAGCAAGTAATATCAACAAAAGTTTTCTTCCTGAACAAGTATATTTTCCTCTCTACCCCACAAGGTTTAAATATCTATTGATGTAAGTGCAATCTTTTTTCTATAAGATTTTTTTTTTTCTTCTATTAGGTCTTTCAGCAAAAACACGGTTAGCAATTATTACTGGATTCCATGATTTGGGAATCTGACCTGCTATGGAAGTTGTCCACTTTTGACGCAGTTACATTCCGGAGTCACCAGAACTTCATCACAAACATCAACAGACAGGTTTTCTATATGACATCTCCTTCTTTTCCATTGTTTTCCATTCACTAAGTCAACTCACGTTGCCCATCAAAACTGGTGAACATGGTAGGAGGGAACCAACTTGCTTGAACACCGGTTGGTGAAATCCCATTGACCTCCTTGTTCAGTCACATAACAGAAGTGTCCTATGGCATAAATGTGCCTGCATGTGAAGTGCATGTGAAGTGGGGGCAATCCTGTAACACAAGTCTACAGCTGAGAATACATCTCCTGAGGGCACTTTTCCCTGCATCCATCACACAGAGCAACCAGCTGTATCTGGCATGCAAGGTCTCCAGTGGAGGAGTCATAGCTGCACTCTGCAGAAGGTAGCCTATGACTTGGCAGGCCCATGGATGGGGTCCAAGAGTGGAGGGACACTACTTGCCCTTTGTCACAATTTCAAAAGAAACAACCCAAAACCACTGTTCCTATTCAAGTAAGTGATTTTAAACTTCCATACTTCATGAGTCTTATGTGATGGAGAGCACATCTCTGCAATGTAATGTTATATTTAGAACCCAACTACTGCTAAACATGTCCCATAAAGTAGAAGACAGGAAAGGGGAAATTTTGAAGGAGCAAATTAATGGCTAAATTAATGCTACAGCTCCTCCTACAAGTCCTCACTTACAAGCTCCACAGGTTTTTCTCGTTTATCCACCCAGCTTGACTTGGAAAGGGACCTCCTACCTCCTTCTTCTCTATTGCTGTTGCTATTAAGAGAGATTTTTGTAGCATACAAAAGCTCTGATTGTCCTCTCACTTATACTAATTTTGCAATTGTGTAAATCCATTGACCTGAGCAGAGTTATTTTTGATTGACACTAATACATGCTGGAGGAGAATCAGGTTTTAAATATCTTTGAAGGCAGACAAGCTTGGAAAAAATAGTCTTATTTTTAAGCTCCATAATCGTGACGATGTCTTTTTGTGCCATGCTATTCATTTGTTATTTGAATTGCATTTGTCAAACAGTCAGTCAGGTCAGATATTTGTATGTCCATTGTGTGTTACCTTGTAAATTTAACTTAATTTGTTTGTAGTTTTTCTCTACAAATAACCTCACTTGAAAGTTATTTTAAAGGTCTTAAAGACCACGAAGCCAAAATGAATGCATATGAATGGCTCAAGTTTTTAAAGCTTTGATATCTTCCAGGATTTCTTTTGCCATGAAATGAAATGAGTCATTTATATCTTACTGTGTGATGTGATCATTCTGTTACCATGATGTAGCTGGACAAGAACTCTGTCAATGATTTCCACTCATGTGGTTCTCCCCATAAATCAGTGTGATACAGTTTCATATGGAGAGTCTTCAGTTAGTCTCTTTTATGAAATATTCAGTTCAGCTGATCTGCTTAAAGCACTTTGCCTAACCACCAAGATGAGTCACTACAGTGTTATAATTGCTCTTTTGTGTTTATTTCTTGTTTTGTTGTTGCCATTAGGTCAACTGGTTATCTTCAGACGTTTATAGCAGCAGAGGGACCCTTCCTCTCTGAAATCCTTCACTTTCTACTCTGTGATGGATCAATGGGCAAAGCTAAAGGCTCGTCTGAGTTCAGCTTGAATTGCTGAAGCAGCTTCCTGAAAATGATTCAATGACTGAATTTTTGAGAACAATTTCATAAAAAAATTTTGGCCCATTTACTGGCTTGGCTTTGGGCAGGATTACAGCACAAATTGCAACACTTCTTTTTCACTCTCATATGCGTGACAAGTAATAATTTACAAGCCTGTCCAACGCAGTGGCCTTTCGCATACTTCAGAGGCTGTGGTCTCTAAAGCAACTTGCCAAAGCCCTTGCTATGTAAAAACTTGTTGAGCATACATTCTGTACATATATATGTGTATTATATATGCATTCTGCTTATTGCAGTGAGTCAGCTTGAAAACCCAAATGAAAAAATCAGATGTTGCATTGATACAGTGACCTGTACTTTAAAAGGAATGTCTCAGTCGCTCTGTGCTGTTTAATTTTCATCTAAACAGTGCACATTTCTGCTAATCTCCAAAGTCAGAAGATTTCTGTTGTAACACATCATCCATTGACAATAATAGCTGCTCATTCCTTGAAAAATAATGTGGTTTGTACCTGGTGTGAAACTATTAGTGAGTTGACTTACTGTAGTTAGAAGAGATTACTGTAGTTAGAAGAGATTATGCTAAATGTGCCATCACCCTCTGGAAAAATACACATGGGGAACATTTAGTGCTGTAACAGCCCTGCATTAGCCCAGTTCAACATGCAAGTAACCAATATTATACACAAATATATATATTATATAAGTCTGCAATAACTGTGCAAATTAGGTGTATAATTGCATCCACGAATTGTTGGAAAATCTGGCTCTTAAATTACGCTTCATAAACAATAATAACTCACTGAGATGATTACTGTCAGTTTACCTTACATAAACTGTGCTTCTCTTTGTCCAGCATAAGAATGAAGGGATGCTTTCTAAATTCTGTAGGGAACAAGCTTCAAAACAGCAATGAATGTGCTTGGTCACAAAACATGCCAGCAAGCTCAAATCACAAATCACTGGTGTTAGAACTTGTGAGGCCAAAAGCATACCTGAGTTTAAAAGACAGTCACATTTTTGTAGTCTGAGTCCATTGCTAGCTGTTAGGAATCCAGTTGCATTTTCTGGACCAGGAGGTCCCTGTATCACCTAGTCCTGGAAGATGGGAGGATGTAACAAGAGAAGAATGTCTCTGCACCTTTGTTTGCTTTTTAAAAACACAGGATTGGGGCTGAATGAACCTTTGGTTTAACAGTTAGAGTGGATCTTCTGATCTTATATTTTTTACATAACTTTGCATAAAATTTCTGCTTCATGCTGACTTTGAAGTCATAAAAGTAATTCTTATTATATTCAAATCAAAATTATTATTTTTATTTTTGAATATCCATAGTTAAATATGTGATGAATTATTATAATTTTTATTACTATTGTTACCTCACAATTTTCAGAATCTGAATCTGAAATTGTGGGGAATAATCTTGCTGGGATCATGACTCTATCTTGGCATAGAATGCCAATGAAATAAAATGAATCAATAAAAACTTCATCTTAATATTAGAATTGATCTGACAGTGGTTCAAGATAGACAGCAATTAATCTAACAGTAATCTAACAGAAAAGCCACTTTGGAGGAAATTTGTTCATGACAAAAATAGACAGCTCTGACTACTAACAGGAGTGATAGAGGATAAAAGTAACACTTGAAGCCCAAATCTTGAATTATTTTAATATCCCCTATCATTTAATAATGGGAACATGACAATAGAGAGGCATATGAGCTTTTAATGACATTCAGTATACGAGTTGGCTTGCAAAACACCTGCACGTCCTTTTGTACTTATAATGGCTTGACAACATTTTGTCTAGAGGGCTGTGAAATTTTCCTAGCCCAGCCCGTTAATCTCAAAAGCAAATGTTGCTTTTCAGTGAGAAAGCTGTACAAACTGACTCTCCCCGCTCAGGCACCGTCATAGCGTGAGCCAAGAGCTGAAGGGAAGTTTGTCAGAGCCCTGAAGCAAGGAGCAACAGAGTCACCCATTAAAATGCATGAATCTCAAGAGCTCTTGGAACCAGAGTATTGCTTGCTGAAAAATGCAACACTGGTCATGTGTATCTAGTGTGTGGGAGGTTGCTCATTGAAAGTTCATGGCCCCTCTGTGGAGTACCATCTAATATAAAATTCATGCTTAGGGTTTCAAGGCACTGTTCCACTCACACAACTGTGCTGTAACTTCTTTTCCACCACCATTTGCTGGTATCGCCGAGTCTAGCACATTTGCAGAGAAAGGCGAACAAAGCAGCTTTCTGGTCACAGTGAATGTTACCATTCTAGATGGGTTTTAGAGATTTAAATACAAACATTGTTAGATCTGGTCTTCAAATCCAAATAATGAATCATATGTATTAATGGGAAAGCCCGTTAATAGCATTGCCCTGGGTGTGTTCAGAGTGATAGAAATTCTAATGTATTTTAAAATTAAACTTGACCTACAATCCTACTCCAATCTCAGATCTGTACAAAGGCATTAATTGGACTTATTCAACTAATTACTTGTTATTAAACTAGTGTAGAGACTGTAAGGACTTGGACAAGCCATTATTTTCTATAGACGACAACCTGAGTTTTGGCAATATTATCTGAACTGGGATAAAAGTTCTTAAACCTTCAGAAGTTGAGCCTGCGGCAGCCAAGCCTGTGAAGCCAAAAGATTATGCCAATGTTCTCATAGCATTCATTTTCTTATGTAGGATGAAATTATGCCAAAATGTTATGATACTGTATCACAAGGTACACTCATCTTCTCAGTACAGAACTGTGAGGTTCCAGCAGACCTTTCTAACCTAACAAGCAACAGACAGAGATGCCTACATCTCACTTGGTAACCCAAATTCTGAAAAAGATGGTAGCTATAAGAGCTCTGGAGGCAAAAGATTTAATTCTGGGGGGGAATGGAAAAATTAAAAAAAAAAAAAAAAGGCAAAACAAAACACAACTGTAGTTTGAGCTTCTGACCAAACCAACAATACTAATCTCCTATTTTAATGTGTTTAGTGTGGGTTGCTGACAGCACTCCTAGGCCTGAAGTAAATTTAGTGATTTCAGTTTGTGTACAGGTAATGCTTCCTCAAATTTTTGGGTGGCTATGACCATTCAGAGGGATGAAGACAAAAACTTTGTTCTTAGTTGTGGGTTAGTGAGAGTCGTTTTTTCAAAGACTGGAATAAAGAATATTAAACTTTCCTTTTTCCAGTGAAAAAGTACTTCAAAAGAGAAATTGTAGAAACATCAAAGAAAGCCCACTGAACTACATGAGGTGAAAATATTAAAGGACTAGGCTCTGATAAGACTAACACTGTCATTCTGACTTTTTTAGAAGTGATAAAGTAATCGTCAACTGCAAAGATCCAAGCTTGAAGTTTCTCAAAGTAAAATCCGTAGCTAATTTTTAACATATAACAAACACAATTATTTAATTTCCACCAAACATTTTAGTTCCATAGAATGAGCATTTTCCAGTGGGAGACTTCACCTGGAAATTGTTTGGCTGCAGTGAGATCCATCAGCTGCATCTGCTGGTGCCAAAAACATGCATTTCTCTTGCTCTGTCTCTCTAGGTACTCAACTGATTCTCAAACACACTCCCTGTGAGGTCAGAAAATGTTGCTATTCCCATCTGGCGGTGAGGAAACTGAGTCACAAAGAGGTTAGGTTATTTTTCCCAAGGGGAACAGGAAGCATACAAAAGGGGTAGGAACCAAATCCCAGCTTCCCAAGCTCATTAGTCTTGCTCTTCAAGTGTAATGACTTCTTACTAAATTGACCGAAAACAATTTCTGCCTCTGTAATCTGTGCTTTTGCTATATTTGGAGACCCATGCTGTTCTGAGCTTTGAAAACCTTCAGAGCTCTCTGGTAGGATTTTTAGAACATTAAAAAAATATAAAAATGAGAACATTTAGAAGGTGAAAAGCTTTTTTCACTGTCTTTTTTTTTTTTTTTTTTTTTTTTCTGGAGTCTAACAAGTTCCAAATGTTCTGGAGTGTCTATTTTTGATGAGTTTTGGATTGAAAGTGCTGTTCTTGTACATTGCTACAGTAAAGTGTTTATACAGAAAACAGTCCAGTCTGGAGAAGTAACAATTTGTTCACAGGATCATATAACATATTTGCCCAAATGGGCTCCTGGGAGCGAAAGCAACCAATCAGTCTTCTCTCTACAATGAATTTGCAATCTGATTTCTCTTTTCACCCATGAAATCTTCATCCTGTTCTCAATGCCAACCATAGTTTGTCCTGCTATTAACAGCAAAAACAATAAAGGAAAAAATAAACTCTTTTTGGTCTGTAAGGCTTTCTGAGGGCAGAGCGGAGCAAACCTCTCATTATGCTTGCGGGTCAGCATCTTGGGAGAAATGCTGGCAGCCCAGGGAAAGAAGGAAGCATAAAAATCCCATCAGAAAAATATTCTTTGCTCTGTATAATCCTCTTTTGCAAGCTCCATAATTCAGACTTCTTTATTAAAGAGAATGAGCAGTGTGCATGCAGAGCTGCGCGTGGTTTCCCTGTTTGTGCATCCAAGGTATGACACAATAAGGACAAATATCCGGAGGCAGGTTCAGAGACATTGAGTCTAGATCTTTAATTAATAGCTAGAGATCAATTGCACAATACCTGAGCAAATAGACACGTGCATTTATTATCTGAAAACAAGAACTCTGCAATTAGGGTCATAAAGAAAATGTCAGAAAACAAGAAGCAACAAATACCCATTGTGGAATTAATAAGAACAGTAGTTCCCCTCCAGTGGTCACTGAGTAAGCAAACATTCTGGTTAAATAAACTGAAATGGAGCATATCTGGGCAACACGCTTACGTGCTGGGTCAAAGCAGAGGTTAAACAAAAATTTGTTTTAAAAAGACCCAAAAGAACATAATATGACTCCCTACCCCATGCCCCACATGTTGTTAAAGGAGGGAAGAGGAGCGTCGGGTACTTTCGTGAGTACGCTGCATGACTTTGAAGTGGAGCTGTACGGAAAGCAGGGAGCATTCATGTTTACCCCAGGCTCCTAGCAACTTCCCGGCTCACAACTAATCTTTGGCACTGTGGATGGATCAGCTCTCGGCAGCCAAACACAACTCACCCCTGCCAACACCATGGTGACGGCCTGACCCTTTCAGAACACATCAGCATTAGGATTTCAAAAAGGGCACATTTTCAAGGTCGATGTTTATTTCATGTAAAACTGCCAACTGAGGTTTCTGAGGTGCTGATCCTTAATTGGTCATTACAATAAAAACATAGGAGTAATTTCATATTAGACTGATGCCTCAGCATGTAATCCCAATTTAGGTCACTGCATGACCAATGGATTTTTGCAGCTTCAAATGCATACTTGCATGTCTACTACATAGCTAGATGCATCCAGGCACTTCAGAACAATTATTGTTGTTACCTTTTAATAAATAACACAAGCCAATCTCTAGCAGTTTGAGTGTGGTTGGGAAGATTTATATCCCTTATTCTCACAGCTCTGTGGTGAGTAATAGACAGTGATTTGGGGGGGGGGGGGGGAGGGAAGGGGGAGGGAGGGTTGTTCAAACGGCCCCATGCACTCATGTGAGAAGGAACTAAATATTGACTCTAGGTTCCCCCAGCAGGTAAGAGCAGGAATTATTCACAGAGGTAAAAGAAAAGGGGGTTCTTACTGTGAAAAAACAATATAAGGACAAAGGCTTAGTGAGGCTGAATGGAATCCAGCTGCACTTTGAGGTGCTAACACAAGCAATTGGCTCTGAAACAAGTCATGCTTTATGTAGATTTTCCTCCAGGTTACGCACATAGATATTTTTTGCACAGTTTTATAGACACCCATTTGAATCTCTTGTAACTCCTTCTGCCACATCTCTTTACATTTCCAATATACCTAACTAATCCAGTAATTAACCATAAAAATAAATTACTTGTATAGATTATGTAACAATAACAAGGCAGCATGAGTCACTTTTCTTTGTTCTCATTCACTAGCAAGCAACAGCATGGGCTCATTAACTAGGTACCAGAAGTTCAATATGGAGTAAACTCAGATCTCAAGGCTAGATAATTTGGCCTCCATTTGTTTCTCTTTGTTCTCTTTTGTTTCCAGATTAAAAGGGCACCATGTACTTTTAGTTTCTTCAGGTAAAAGAGGCATCAGGGAGCTGCTCCTTCATTGACAGCTGACAAGAGGTGGCTTAGAGGCTATACAATAGTTGCATTTCTTGCTTTTGCAGCTTAATTTGGATGGACAGAGTTAGAGTTTGAGTTGACCCTGTAAAATTACGAACTGGACCACTCCAGCATGCAGGTAATGAGAAACTGTCACCAATCTATTGCCACAAACATCCAAAAGCCTTCATGACCAATCAGAGCCTTGTCATGGAGAGGGCACAACCTCAGGCTCTGTAAACCACAATTAGCCAGTGTAATGACTAATCCCAGATCCATGATGATTTGGCTAGCTTGGGTCTAATTGGTAACTTTGTAGGATGGCATAGACCCTGGATATGCTTGTCTTTACTCAGACACAGTCCTATGCATAGGTAGGTAGAAATAGCTGCATGGACATTCTTATAGCTGATTCTTCCATTGAGTGTGGGAAGGACAATTTAAACTCTTGAAGGGCTTTCAAGCCCTTGTGTGGGAACAACTATCACATTTATTAATGAACACAAGATTGCATGACCTCAGGAAAACCTAGAATCCCCCAAAGCCTGATATATCTCTAGCCAAGGCTAAATGGCGTCAGGCAGATGTATCGGACAGCAGTGTGAGCATTGCCACATTTTAGAGCAGCTTGGCATTTGGACCATGGGGCTGCAGCTTTGCACTGTGGAGCTGAGCAACAACTGAAGGGTTTTGGATTTGCCTCCTGTTCTACTTCTACTGCCTATTCCTCTTTCCCTTGCAATAGGTATCACCTTCCTCACTTGTGTCAGCACAGATATTTCTAGACCTGGTTGTGGAATCAGACCAGGGAATTCACCTTATTAAGAGAAAACCTGGGGAAAAAACCAAAAACATCATCAAAAAACATGCTCCTTTATTTCAGTTAAATTATTTACTTGAGAGACATAAGTAAGGGAGCAGCAGGCCACAACATGGGGCAGGGTTGAGTGGCTGAAGGCAGGGAATGAGAAGGAAAGGATGTCTTAAGCCAGGACTTCAACACTTTTTTTTTTTTTTTTTTTTTTTTTTGTGCAAATCCATGACCTGAGGAGCTTTAATGGGGGTTGTTGCTTTGAACACTCCCAGTAAACCAGGCTGTGATTTTATTCCAATTTATGTTTGTCTACCTTCAGAGGCCTTAAGGGTCGCTGAGTACCTATTAAAAAAAGCTTTTTTCAAAATGAAAATTCCCAACAATAAGTGATTCCAGCAAGCTTTCCTCAGCCTTACTGACTTAAAATAATTTAATGTTTGTTAAATAAAAAAAAATAGGGAAGTGCTATTATTTCACTTTCAACCAAAATGAGAATTTGTTCTTATGTAGAGATGGACCAGTTAGATGATTTACAGATTAAACGTCTGGATCAAATTTAGGTAAAGTTTTCAAAGATAGCTTCTTATTCACTGGAAATGTGGTCAGCAGTTCTTAGAACAGTTCATCATCAAGACAGCAGAAATCTCAAGTTAGTTGATCCCATGGGATTCACCACTAGGGGAATCTAATTTTCAGACTTGGTTTAATATCATCTATCAAAATCAGGCCACTTGAAGACATCTTCATTTAATCATCTGAAAATTTGAGCACCCAAAATAATTAGTCATACTGAAAATGCTTAGGTTTCTAGCTGATTTGGACCTGAGTTTGATTATATAGATTATAGTTTGAATACCTAAATTCCAGATCTGAGACAGGTTATCATAGTGTGTTCCTAACTCTGATTTTTTTTTTTCCATCTGTAGTTTCAGCTCTGTAAAATCACAGTTCTCTGAATCACAATTACTATATATTTTATGTAAATGAAATGGCATTATGTTTGCCAATTGGCTCTGGAGTCAAACTAACTAGCAAAGAATTTAATTATATCCATTATTAAATGTTTGTGCTCCAGAGATCCAACTTCTTAAAAACAACAATGAATTTACAGATTCCTATTACCATCTGTTGCACTCTCTCCAAGTCTAGCAGGGGGTGGAAACCTTGCCGAATTAAAAATATTGCTATTTAAAGTCTTCTATGTATTCATTTCCTTAGACATGTGAACTTACTCAGTGGCAGAGCCAGCCTTATGGTTTCTGTAACTTTGCTGGCTGCTGAACTTGGAGCCATTTTAAACAACTCAGTGAATTCTCACTTTTTTTTTTTTTTTTTTTTTAAGCTATATTCCTCCAACCATAAACGTAAGTGGACAATCTTTTTTTTTTTTTTTTTTTTTTTTTTTTTTTTTTTTTTCTTTTTTCTCTCTTTCATTTTCTTTTCTTTTTCTTTTCTTTCTTTTTATTTTTATTTTTCTTTCTTTCTTTCTTCCAAGGCTCAAAAAGCAGAATTGCAAGTTAAGAAGTTAAGAGATGGGAAGAGGTGGCTTGCCAGAGTTTCTGGCTTCACTGCAGTCTAGAGTTGTTGCCTGGGCGATTGTGTTCATGGGAGGTCTTTAACTGGCAGAGCTGCCTGCTCAGTTTCACAGGCGCCACAACTACTTCATTATTTCATCAAAGTTCATTATGTTGGGGAGGGTACCACCAATAAAATTAGATTACAAGTGTCTCCAACAAGCCCTTAAAGACATAATTCCTGTTTTTACCTTTTGCTACATCCCTGTCTGTGGTCCTATAATGCACAGAGATTTGCACCTATGATATGGACCATCCCACAGCATAATTGAACTGAAAAACTGGAGAATTTGATTCAATTTGTCTTGCAACAGACCCTTCTTTTGTTTTCTGTGGAGACAGAATTCTTCATCTAAAAAAGAAATCAGAACAGTTTAATCACATGTACCTGGGAGAAAAGAAATCATGTCCAGCCTAGATATAGAACAAGACTGATCTATATTAAATATAGATCAATGATATTTAATGTGCAAAGAACTTCTGTGGAGATGACCATTTATGGTTCTGTTCCAGGTGAATCACATCTCTAAACTTTGCTTTATGATCCACCAAGATCCGGTGCTGGCAATCCTAGCATGTTTCCACTTTTATGCCAGTTTGACACAAGTTCATAATACATTTGGTCTCAATGTGCAATTATGTATATCTAACCAGGTGAAAACAGATTTGGTGTGAGCCAGCCTTTTTGCATCTTGCTATCTTGCCCCACAAATTTAAAGTAGTTATTGCTAGCTAACAGCAGTTGTGAGCACATAGTACTCTATTTCTGTTAAAAGGTGGAACGGAACCAAAGCCTCCATTATTTCCACATTTTGCTGGGTTTTGTTTTGCTGTGGATATGTAGATATCTAGGGTCAGGTGGCTACTGCAAATTCATCTCTGTTCTTGGAGATGTATACTCAAAAGATGGATACTGAAATAGTTGCTTTCCTGATGCATCTACATGAGCTTTTGCCCTGGAAGTTGGTCACTAAGTAATTCATTTCAATAAAAGAGTTTTAGACAAACACCAAACTGAAAAGTCAGTCTTAAAGAGTCTTTGCTTTTCTAGTCCACATTTTAAAGAGAAGCTTGCATATTCTACACTCAAAAATAATGAGAAACAACAGGCAACCCAACTACATTCTGGATTTATTCTGCTCCGATATATCTCTGTTTATGTAGACGAGACCTAGCATCAGTGGTTGACACCATGTTTTCATTGGGGAGGCTAAAAGCATGATTTTATGGGCTGGGTGAAAAATTTTGTGTAGGACACGAGATGGAGGACAAACCATTTTATGTCATCATAACAGTATACTTTTACCCCAGCTTTCTATGCTACCTCATAGAATTACATAGAAAAATAATAAGAATAAAATAATAAAAATGTTACTCTCTGAAAAAAAAAAAATCCAGATTGTATTGTTTATAATCACAGATTGTGTTGTTTATAAATTGTTTAAAATGAAATTTTATCCAAAACCCAGTATATTAGAATGGGTTTCTGTATCTATTATAGACAGATGCATGGGATTTTCATACAGTAAATCCTTCTCCTTCCACTGCCTCAGATTCTTCAGGTCTTTCTGAGAAATTTGTACATTCATATGTTAGACAATACTGGACAATTTATATATATTTGGAAACAGAGACATATTTCTGTCACCATGAGCTCCTAGTCTAAGTTTGTGACGTGCTCAAGGAAAGCCAAGATCTGATGGGAACGGTAAAAAGGTGTACCAATAGTCCCAACAAGGCACATTTGTTCTGAATGCAAAAGTACATATCTTTCTCTGAATGAATGGGTTAACCACAGCTATTTCTGATTTCATTCTCACTACTTCAAGTCTGAAATGCATGTCCAGACAATGAAACCATGAAGTGGCAGAGTGGGAGCTGCAGACTGCTCCAGTGAATCCACCAACTATGGGTATTGTTCAGGTGAAAATTAAAATTGGCATGAATTCCTGACTCAATGAATCACTGTCCCTGTGGGCTTCAGTGTCTGCTTTGAATCTTTTGTTTACTAATATTGAAAGCATGTTGGTATTTTCCCCCACTAAAAGTGTTTACTGCAGAACTATTAGCCCTGGAGTCTTAATGATGCTGGATGCACTTTGCTCCAGAGGGCACCCAGTTGTCACCCTTACTCATCTATCAGGGTAGGCCACAATGTATCTCAGAGGTAAACTGAAAACATGAAAATAGAGCTGGCTTCACTCCACCATAATTTACTCCAAAATACATCCTTCCCAAGCTGCAGTAAGACAGGTTTTCTCCCTAAGTATTTTACAGATGCCTTTATCACATACTCCACCACTACTGTTGAATGGAGTTAGCTAAATGAAGTCCACCAGCTGCTCCTGTTATCACTCATTATGCTTGGTATTGACCAATAAATCTTATTTATCATGCCGTAACAGTGAGAAAGAGAAAAGTAGAAGCTCTATTGCTGGATCATCTGCTTTGGAAAGGTAAGGTTGGTTTCAGCACATTTTATGCTTTCCTTCCTCCTCTATTTTCCCATGTCCCCTGAACTCAGAAAAGTGAATAGAGGAGTTAATTTCCCAGATAATGTCCCTCAGCACAATATCTCAGCTATGCAACTTCTGAGACAGTGTAGAGAAGAAGACACTCTCCCCCACCTCACCCCCCGCTGAACAACTATTTGGTACCTTAAAATCCAAGCACGGTAGTGCCTAATTTTCCAAAGTGAGGGCTCTATTTTCTAAATATCTTAGCATTAGTCTCAGCTCATTACTATATGATCGTTCCCCCCACTCCTTCCCCCCTGCTTCCCCCCTCCCCCCTTTTTTTCTCAATGTATTTTTTTGCGCAGGCTATAATTATTACAGCCCAGCTTCTCCTTTTTCATTTTGATCCTTTGTAAACCTAGTCATTACGCCGCCTCAGACTGGCTTCCCCAAATGTCAGGATTAAAATGGGGCATGAAAGCTTATGCAAGAGTGAGTCAGTGGAGCAATTTGAACCAATAAATATCAAAGCAGTCTCTAAGAAGTAAGCAATTCATTTGATACCACATCTTTCAACAAGTCTTTAGAGGATTTTCCTCTGCAGGGTTACACCCTGATATTTACGTCTTGATCTCTCCACTGTACAAAAGTCGTAGTTTGCCTCATTAATGTGATGCTCTGTCAGGCAAGCATTTCTGTCTGCAAAGCACATCAGATTACCCTCCATTCTTAGTGCTCAGGAGTGATTTGCAGTGCTATCTGCTATCAAAATAAATATTCCAGAATCTTGGCTTGTACCTCAGTCTCTGCAATTAGAGATATTTTATTAGTTAAATAATTAATGTTAGATAAACTCCAAGAAATAAGGAATCTACCAATATTCATTTTTTTATGTCACTGTAGATAAATGAATTGTCAAGACAAAAACTTTGATATAACTCTGCCAGTATGACTTACTGGGTATAATAGACTACAAAAACAATGAGTCTGTTTTCACAGATATGTCCTGCTGCTACCGCTTTTTTCCTCACTCTTTTCAGTCTGATGAGTGTAACAACTCTTGCCTTTGATTTTTTGCCACGGACTCCTGCACCATTGTCTTTTTCTCTTACGTTATCCCATTTTCTTGCCAAGGCTATGTTTTACTTTACTCCCATCCAGGGACCATTCAATAACAGCTAAGACCCCCTCGAAGCAAAATTGCAGTACTAGAAAATTCCAGCTCTTAGGATCACTCAAAATCTTAATTTCTTAAATGGCATTTCCCTCTATAGAAGACCCAGCTATTAAATGCTACTCACTTGACTCAGGATGAAAAGAAAAAATATTGTTTTAGATATATCAATCTCTGCTTATCAACAGACCATTCACCCAGTAGAAGAGATGTCCTGCTCTTCATTTTCTTATGTTCGATTCATTCACCTCATCTGTCTTATTCTGCTTTACAAGATCTTACTGCTTTGTATGGTTTTGTATCTCCATGTCTGTTCCTCTGTACGGACAGTTTGTTTCACAGAGATCACGTTTAGTGACCTGTCCTATCTTCTCCCTGTTAAATTTAATTAACAAACAATGAAAAATAGAATGAATTGTTTCCTGCTACACTTTTTATTATATGCAAGCAAATTACTCTAGATACACCACAGGTATTTTAAAATCAAGAACAAGAAGAATTATCCATGAGAAAATGTATTTCCTCAAGTGGGAAAGTTTGAGAACTTTGGGTACAAGATCCCTTTTGCAACATGTATGCTGTGATTTATCCTATCCAGCACTATCACACATTACCTTGAAATAGCTTTTGCACAAACATTTGTTCAAAGTCAAAAACTTACCCACTCTCAGGAATTATTGCAGTGTTTTCCATGCCAACCCTCCAATCTGACTGAATATTATTTTTTCTGTCTAGTTTTCTAAGGAAAGTAGTTCACACTTTCTCTTCATAAGTGTGTGCTTCTCTCTTAATTTCTACTGATTGTTGAGCATATGAATTAATTTCAACTAAATTTTATGGAAAGGTGGAAAGCTATTGTCCTCCAACAAATATGGAGGAATAGAAAAGAGTTGCCGTTAATGCTTCCACATAGAGATAAAATGGCAGTGTGAGCTTTCACATTTATTAGACATCAAGTCCCCATTCCTGGAAAATTATTTTTTTTCCCCATGCTTAAAAGACTTTTTATTTAAAAAATATTCTAGTAACATGAGAGTTTTGGTTTCATTTAAGGTAAGAGAAAATCCAATATCAAGTTCAAGATTAAAGACTAAGAAAGCCTTACAACTTGGCTAAAATTGAACAACCTGTAGAAGCTGAATGTGCCAGACCTTTAGGGACAAGTGTCCTAAAGACACCTATGAAGTATAGCTACCTGAACGTTGAATGCTTTTTCTCACTCTTTGTTCATTGTGCACCTCACATCCCACCCAATAATTAGAATTGGCAGCTTCATATTGGCACTCTCATTTTCACTCCTCATTTATCTATGATGATATCACAAAAGTATATACATTTCATTCTCTCTCTCTCTCTCTCTCTCTCATTTGGCTCTGGGCCTCTAAGTACGAATACGAAATCACAAATTGTACAATAACAAGTTAAGTGCTTTGTAGCACTTGCAGTAGAAAAAAAAAATCCCTCTTGAAATCAGTAAGTCCCGATTACGAAGACTGGGGGATGGCCACTATATTTTACAGTAAAAACAAGACATGCAAGACAACAAATACAGTGTGTTATCATCCAGTAAGACAGCTTGAATGCAAAAGGTTTTGCTCTTTATGGAAAGTTGTTTTAACAAGGCATGTATAAAGCTTGGGGTCTCCCTTCTTTCAAAAACGTTAGAAGCACTTAAAAGCCCATGTCATGAAAATGCTTTACACTGTTACGTGATTTCTGTTGTATGCTTCACATTGGCAGAGGTTCATTAATTTTCTTGTGCTTATTAAAACTTTCTCCCTGTAAATGCTGCACTTAGTTTTTAATGGCAGAATTAATTTTCCAAAAATGTATAAGGAAAAGAGCTTATCTTATGGAACTTAAAATAAAGAAGGAATAAATTTGTCAATAAATTTTCCCTCCACATCTGACTTTCCTTGTCCAGAAACATTAAATAGAATCTTACAGACATTCTCCATTAAATTAAAATTCATAGGAATCTTATACAAGGGCTATATTTGAATCCATTTTATGGGCCTAATGGTCATTTTTTTCCCATGTTTTTCTTAGTAACTGAAAGTTCCTTCTGTGGTAGAAGCTGCCAAAACAGCAAACACAGAGAATTCCCCAGGGAATGACACACGAATTCCACATCTCAGACTGGCTGCCATTTCATATTGATCTCAGTCATGATGAAGTATTAATTTGTACACAGTTGAATGACCATGTTTTTTTAAAAAACATCTAATTCAAATAGCTATGAAGCCTTGGCAGCTCTTAACAAAGAAGAATTCTTGCTTTGCTCTCCTGTGAAACAGCTGTTGGCACTAGCTATAACACAGACAAGGAGAGAGATCTCCTAGGTCATTTAGCTCAGGTCAGTACTGCCATAGAAAACACCATAATTTAATTCATCTAATGAATTTACCAATCTATGTCTTAAAGGTAGTTAAACTTGCAGCTTTCACTTTTCAAATAGAAGCTTGTTTCAGAATGTCACTTCCCTGACAAGTAGGATCCACCTCACATACAGCTCAGTTGACTCATGGGCAATTTATTCCCGTTCTTTCTTGTGCTATTACAGTGCTTTAATACAACAGTTACCTTTCCCTTTCTGTAAACTGTGATGTTTATAAAGAACAATCATATCCTCTCCCTGACTAAAAATCTTGCTTGATTTACCCTATTTAAAACAGTAAATCTCTTTCAGTCTTCTCTCATGAGAAAGGCTACTCTTTTCTCTGATTATCCCAGTACAGGGAGAGGTCTTCTAGGCTATGCAAATGTACTCTAGAGAGCAAATGCTAATGACATTTGATGATGACAAGAAATACTTCACATATTCTTTTTTTTTTTTTTCTTCCTTCTGAAAGTGAGCAGACTTCATTCTCTGTAAGTTTAACCTTAAATTTGACCTCTTAGAGTTTATCTAATTTGCTTTTGTGATAAAATGTTTGTAATGGTATTGGTATCACACTAAATTGCTGTTATGTATGGTCAACCTTAACTCCAATATAACACAGCTTTTTTTTTTTTTTTTTTTTTTTTTTTTTCCTTAGAGTGAGTAGGAATAACAAGGAATTGACATTTTGCCAAATATACATTATAATCCTTTGAGATAAACTGCGATAAACCTCAAGGCAGCCCTGTTGTCTCAGGCATGACAGAATCAATTGCACAATTTGTGGATTTCTGTTTAAGATCTTAAGTAGATGAATTATCATTGTCTACAAATGATTTTCTAAATCAAACCTAAGAAGTGGAAAAAATTAGTAATGATGTCTTATTAGTAACATGAATTTTACAGAGCTCATGCTTCTTGAAGGTTGTCTGGAGGAAACCTTTCTGCTCTTGTCTGATGCAATGTATTGCCACACCAGGTCAGATCAACAATTTTGGTTGACAGTATAGCACTTGGTTAGGGACCACATTCTTTCTTTAGGAATCAGCAACTGAGAGAGGGAGGATGATATTTTTGTTCACAAACTCAAGTTTCAGACTTTTGACGGGAATGTGACTTAGGAACTGTGCCCTGAAGCCATCAGAGCACCCATCTACCAAGTCTTTTTCCTCATGGGTACCTCACAATGATATTTTTGGTACATATTTAGATGGCCTTACTGGTGAGGTCCTTGACTTAGAAATAGGAGAAGTGAGCTCTTTTCTGAAATCTATTTCTTCAGCCACCTCTTCTCAGTCTATTTAATTTTTTTTGTTGTTGCGGGGCAGCGAGGGAAACCTGTCTCTCATTATCTAGTTGTACACTGGCCACCACCAGGGCCTTGATCTCAGCTGGGGCCTCAGGCACCACAGCAGTATAAATACTAATAGCAAAGGGGAGTCCTTTCGTGAATACTTTTTGTTATAGATTTTCTAAGATGCTTTAAGAACTCATTTTCTGATAGACCTATTTTAGAAATATTACACATAAATTAAATAAATATGGCAGTGGGGAATAGAGTTTTTGAACTAAATTCTTACAGTAGGAGAAGTCAGACAAACATACGGCAAGTAGCCTGATGCTACTCAGTTGTAGTATGTATCTGTACAAATATAATTAGAACAAAGCTTCTTTTTGAACTGCTTTGGTATGAACTTCTTGTGAGTAATATGACCTCAGTGTGTGCAAGAACATTAATAAAAAATTATTCATCAATAAATCACTCAGCAAATAATTTTCTCTCCCTGACATCCTGATTCCTAATTACCTTGTTGTCTTTCATTTTCTAATGGTAGCTAAATCCCCAATCAATTGTCTCATAGGAAACCTAGAAAAGAAAAAAAAAAAAAAAAAAAAAGAGCGGAAAGACACTCTACTAAGCTAGCAACACGAGGCAGCCAAAATGAAGAGTTTGAGAGGGGACACACCAGAATAATATATTCATGGCTTTTTTTTTCTTTGTTTTTGCCCTTTACTTTTCTGAATTTCAGGGATTCTCTTCTTTGCTGATCTGCTCTCTGTTGCACTGTTCTCTGGCATGATAGTGTGGAGTTTGTAGTGGCAGAACACAACAAGCTCCTTGTGGAGCTTGCTTTCTTCCTCACAGCCCTTGAATTTGCATGAACAGCCCTTCTTTGAGGGACAGTTCTGAGAATAGCTGACTGCTATGGGACAGGGGCTCTTGGAAAAAAGGTGGAAGAATCCTTGGGAGTAGAAATATGAGAGTTGCCCCATGTACCCAACTACTTATTTTTCTCACTTTATATCACATTGTAACATGAGACAGCATCACATCTGGCAGCCACCAGGATGCCTGCCTCTATCTTACTACTGGAACAGTCTAAGATCCCAAAGCAAGGCAGAAATGTCCTAATCAGAAAGGCACACCAGGGAAGCAATGGTTTTACATATGCTATCTTGTTCAGCTTTGCAGACTCCAACATCCTGTAGACAAGATGTTGCACAATTAAAGCAGCCGTAGCAAGAGTGGAGTCACTTCAGTTTGGGTCAAGCACATAATCGATGTCTAACTTGATATGTCATACTCAATACATTAACAAAAACGGCCCAGAGGATTGAAGAACCCCCTTGTCTTCAAAATATTAGTGTATTCCTTCTGCTTCCTATTGATATGGCAGGAGAGGAGTCGAATGGATTTATAATAATAATAATAAAAACATACTTCTTTCCTCTTCTCCAGAGAGTACATATCTGTTCGTCTCCTTTGCAAAACCCTGAGGATGGTTGCCCTGTTTCTATTGGTTTCTAGGCACCTTTCCACCTCAATCTGCCTTGCCAAAACCATCAGATATCTCTGTCATGTGAACTAGGCAGCAAGCCAGCAGGTCAGAGCTTACACAATTTGTGGCGCCTACTTAAAGTGTCTGAGATTCTTACCAATCAGTCTGAACCTGAGGGCAAAGCGTAATTCTTTCCCTCTCGCCTGCATTTATAAAATCACACAAAGGTGAAGTATGACACTGGTAGATTGCTTTGGCTTTTTATTTTTCTGTGTTGGAAAGCTCAGAAAGCTTCTGCATCTCTTTGACCACAAGTTAATCCCTGCTTTGTGGTAAAGGTGCTAAGCAGTTTGTGTGACAACCGTCAAAAAAAAATAGGCGTTGGATTAGAAGTTATCTCTAGAAACAGTGTGCTTAGAACAGATTACAGTGTATGAGGGCCTTAGCCAGACTTTAATTACTTCTTTCTCAGGAAACATTTTTGAGATGAATGTAAATTTGTTATTATTGTCACCTAAAGATTTGTAGACAATACAGACAGGGTACATAGGGTTTTATTGCAGATATCCACCTTTATTTCCAAAGCATGAATAGTATTATAATGTTTTTATCAATGTGAATGTGGAAAAATTGAGTTGGTCAAAAAATGGGCTGAGGAGAAGAAAGAATTCCAAAAATGCAGTTCTCTCAGTTCCAGTTCTCAGTTCTCAGTTGCATTTTCTTTCTCCTTAGCTGCAAGCTGCTGTCCCTGTACACATAGTTTTAATGTGCTCCTCAAAATGTTGCTGTACCATTTCTGGTATGACCCAAACACACCCACACCCTCGGCTTCCTTCTCTGTCTTACCAATTTGAATGTTTACACCTTCTCCTATGTAATACCGATCAGCCCATTTGCTAGCAGCTTGAAAGCTTGATAAAGATGAAAGAATAACCTTTCTGCATGCCTATCATTTTTCCCTCTTCTATTTGAGATGGCAGGAGGAGACTGGAGGCAAAGTGCTACATATTTATTTTATAACCTCCCTATGGCAGGGGCTATATGGATCGTATTCTTTGTGATATGAGAATCTGGCACTTAAGGTTCAATAAATATTGCAGGCCAAGGTGTGTTCCAGCTGGCTTTTGGGGCACGTGAGGCTGTTAGTTTGCTGGGCCAGAGGCCCACTGTGAGCAGCCCCAGCCCTGTGGCCTGCTGTGCTCCACTGGGACCTTGCAGCCTGTGCATGACTCCGCCCCAGAGTCTTACTTTGAGATCACAGCAGTGCTCCAAAGCAGGCCTCAGAGCTGCGCAGTGAGAAGTACCTCCTCCCTTTTTCACTTTGTAGGGGTGTTTTCTCAGCTCCTCAACCCACATTTCCCCCTTTCTCCATGGCAGAAGCTGCGAAGCATCAGTTTGGCCTCCTCTCCCCATCTCAGGGGCAGCAAAACTCAGTGTTGCCGCGTGGTTGTGGAGCCCTAAGATGGCCCTTGGTTAACATTATTCATGTTTCTGGATGTCTCCCTTTCCTCCTGTCTTCACATAAAACACTTTGGGTAAAAGTGGATTCCTGTCCAGCAACCACTTAATAATTTGAACTTCAGATGCTGCATGTTGCCATGCTCCTTTTACATATGTTCAATACATTTAATCATAAAAAGAGCTCATGTATGGAAAACACATGCGTAGTGTGGGTAGGCCAGCACTATAGCTCTGAGTCGAATAAACTACCATGGATTTATCCATATTCCAGGAAACCTTTTCTTTAGCATACACAGAGAATATATAAACAAAGTTATAAAAATCAGCTGTGCTATTTTGCTTCATTTCATGCTTCAGTTGTTTGGGTTTCTTTCACCCAGAAATGGATATTTCCCCAGGCTCCTAATAGTGTCATTTATCCTTCAGTGATGCATTTTTTTTCCCTCTGTAGTATTAATTTGTACACCAGAGCTGCATTAGCATTAGGACATGGGATGAAAGCCACAGCAGACTTGCTTTTTAATTTTTATTTTATTTATTTTTTTTTTTCAGACATCTGCAGGGAAGAATCACACTTATTTAGTTTTCTAAGAATATATAACAGCTTTTATGACTGGAAAAAAAATACAGGGAGTAGGCTAAAGTTGGGCTCACATGAGGTTTCTTTTCTAGCATGGTGTTGGTGTGTTAAAATAGCTGCCAGTATGGTATCAAAAAGGAGTAGTACTGGCTGAACCCACCCTGCAGAGAAGGGATAGAGGGATTTTGAGAAAATAAGATAAAAAAGAAGTAGGCTGACATTCACTGCTGCTAATGTGCTTCATCTACTCTCAGAAAGCTCTTTGCTGGTAACAGCACAGTAGTATTAACACCTCTTCTTGTCAGCCCTTCTTCTGTCAGGTGCAGATATTCAGCCATGACCATGAATATCTACAGGTTGCCGTTTCCCCGTTTTGGCATCAGCTGCCTTGGAAATGATTTTCTTGTGTTGTGCAAAGGAGCTCTACTGACACAGAGACTCTGCCCTGAGGGATTTGCAGTGGATTTACAGTCTAATTAATAAGGAATAAAAGGTGACTTGTGGAAATACTAACTGGGTTGAGATCTATGATCCCTGATCCCTGGGTGGGACAGAAAGTTGTAGTAGGTGAGGTTGGCTGCATGTGCTCAATGTGTGCTTGGTCCCACGGGGATGGCCAGGAAAGGAATGTGAAGTTTTACCAGAGCAGCTACAGCATTTGGAGCTGGCAGTGCAGGAGCAGAGTTACGTCATCTTCTCGCATATTTTTCTTACTCACATCTGAAAGTATGAGGAAATAGTCTTCTTCAGAAAAGTATTTTGAATATCAATAGCCTGCTTCATTCAACATCTCAAAAGGCTCTATACAGAGTCATTAAGTGCAATTCCTGTCACACTCATACTCATGGAGAAGTTGGTAACTGAGCCCAGAAGAATACACCCAGGAGACCTGACCCCTTGCACTCTTTCTTAACCTGCAAATTACATTTTCCTTAAAAACAAATAAATGAACCTAAAAATCCTTCAGAAGCTTTAGTTACAGAAAGAACAGCAAGAAGCACAGTCTTAGTGACATCACAAAACCCCATACTTAGGGTGGAACTGTTAGAAATGTTCAAGTGCATGTGTGGAAGTATAACTGTAACTGTGTGGCTTTGGGAAGTCATGGCATGCCCAGTCTATTACTTGCTTCAGTAGCTGGGTGCAACTAGTTCAGCATTCATAAAAACAGCAAACTGGCTGAGAAACAAGGATGTGTGAATTCATGTGAGCACAACATTTCTCCAATGTCTGATATTTCCTCTTTGCTAATATGATGATATCTGAGGCTGGAAGCCTGGAAAGTCTGGCAAATCATGCTGGCAAACTGGAAAAGTATGACAGTATTCTTTTGATTCTGAACACAGATACCTTGATAGTATGCAAGTGTTTTTATTGTAGGGCACATCATAACTCAGAAGAGGAGGAGAGGAAACCTGAAGAGAAAATGGAATTAAATGAAGTCAGGTACCTCTCACTTTTGTTCCAGTTTTGCTGTTTTGGTGGCTGGAAGGGTTATTAAGTCTACCCTTACAAGGCTGGCACAATCACAACGTGCAGTCTAAGTTAGGAGGGTGGAGAATCCCAAGCAAAAAAAGATCTGTGTGTATGGCAGATGATCTCATCCTAGACCGAGACTCCCTGCAATAACGTGTGCCCACCTGTTAATGTTTCAGCTACTGACAAAGTACGATACCAGGATTCTCTGTAGTGTGCATTTTCCAGGTACTTAGGCTACAGTTCAGTCTAAAATTAAAAAAAAAAAAAAAGGTTTGTCTATGTTATAGTGCACATGCGAGAACTACTTAAGATGATGACCCATCATTGATAAAATTCCGTGAAGAATACAGGTAATAAAACTTGCTTGTGTCTCAAGTTTGCAGTCAACCTTGTGTGTGTCTTTATATATTTCTAGATGGCTCCCCATAAAGAAAAATTACCACATTCATGCAGTTCCATCATACTTTCAGGTATTCTGATTCTGGATTTTAATGGTAAAGTAGCTGTCAATTAAAAAGATACAGGCTTGAAATAAGTGACAGGTTCCCCATGCCTTCTTAAAACAGTAATACGATAATGAATATGATTATATAGGTATTACAGGAACTTCAAGAAACTGGGAACCTAAGTCTTACCTTTCCATCCTCAAGGGGAAAACAGAGTGTAATAATTTCAATGCCATACCACAAAAAAACAAACAAACAAACAACAAAAAAATAACCCAAACAAACAAACAAAACCCAAGCCACTGTTCTCAATTAGAGTATTCAATTTGAGGACTAAATAAAAAAATATGAAAACAATCTCCTGGGCCTGAAAGCCCCAAACAAGATTTTGAAATACTTTTCTTAAAGAAAGTGGATAGATTGACATTTTGACATCCTTACCAGTGACTTTTCTGATGCCTCAATCCTCCTTAAAAGTGAATGTAGAGGTGAAGAGTACTGAAAACAAATTTAATGTTTAAATCTCAATGAATAAACCCACAGCGTGCAAATCTAACTATTTATGTAGGGTTTGTAATAACAACTATAAAATGTTTCTCCCACTGCCTGGCCAGTTGTCCTTAACACTAAGGACAATGAGGATGGTCTATTCCATCTCCACTATTCTCCACTCCTTCAATGCCTTTGTTGTCTACTGAACCTGAAGATGTCCTCTCAATAACATTAAAATACAGGTTACATTCTCATTCTTTTATCTTACAAAAACAACCCTTTGTGATCACTGTATATTCTAAGAGAGGCTGCTATAAAATATAGATTTTGTCTTGTTTTCCCCTTTTCTTGTTATTTTTAACCACAAAATTAAATCAAAGCTTGACAAATAAAAATCTTGCTTCTTGATGGATGCAAAATATGCTGATCCAGCATGACCTAGTAGCAGATCATAAAGTGAATATGCAATATTTCAAGCAATTTTCATGGTATAGGCTCCCTTTTTTAATGCAGGAAACCAGAAAAGAAGCAAAGTGAAATGAAATGGTCCCTTCATAGAAAGACTCCCATCTGAAAATTGTTTTAATTCAGGGCAGCCATGGGTATAGTTTACATAATAAAAAGCAGTTTTACTAAAGTGTCTGTGGTTATACTAACCCAGTGTAGAGGTCCTGATCAAAGCTGCTTTGCAGCCAAAGTCATCAGCAACCCGACAGCATGCGTTGGTGAAAAGGACTTTCTTTCTCAGCTGGGATGTCTCAGACCCACTCCCAAGAAAACCAAAGCTAAACAGAAAAGAGGGTGTAAAATCAAGACACCTTTTTCACTAGTTCAGTATTGTGTATTAAAGACAGGGAGAGCTTGGAAGAAGATGTGCACAACATCCTGAGGTTTAGGAAAATAACCAAGTCTCCAAAACCAGCCAGAATTATGGTTTGGCAGGCTTGGTGTGAGCCAAAATATTGAAGATGGTCCACTTGTTTGTTGAAAGCTCTGCTCCTGTAGCTCCTCTGCTTCACTTATCAGCTGCAGGGAGAGATAATGTTCAGACAGAGTAGGCCTTGGACTCTGCTGAATGTGTTTTCAGAGCTGAGGAAATGAACTGAGAAGGCATTCTCCCAATCAAAGGAGTGATTAATTTCAGAAAGTTTAAACAAACAGTATAGTTTCCCTTACGTTATTTTGTCAGTTCCAGTTTTAGTCTGCAGACCTTGTAGAAAGGAAGAAGCAATAATGCAGTCTTATTTTACAGTTATATGAAAAAGAGAAGCAGACTATTGAGCTTGTAAAATACTTCCCTAGGTGATCCAGGACTAAGCATATCTCATCCCACTGGGAGGCTTTTGTTTTTAGGTTGCCCCTTGCTTTTCATTTTTCCTCCCTCCCCTAGGTATGTCACTTCCAAACATCAACCAAATACTTCTATAGGCAGCAAATGAAGCCGCTACAGGCCTTGTTCTTTTGAACTAGGACCCAATTTGATTGGCGTCTCTTGACTTTTAGTAAACTGTGTTCTGAAGTGTGAGAGAGATCCCTGCAGCAATAATGTCCATATCAAATCATAATTAAAAACAGCAGTGAGGAATGTGCTGAGATTTGAACTGTGGACCTCCCAGGCCTAAAGCCCAAATTGCAAAACAGGACTTTAAAGGCTCATGGAAGCTTTAAACATCAGACATTTAATCACAACTAGTCTGTAGGGATGACTTCCAAAAAAGAAACAAAAATGCACCACCACAGAGAATAATAACAAGATCTGAGTGTATGTTGTAGCAGAGAGACAGTTTCTTCACAAAGGGGTCACACGCTGTGCATCTACTTTTCCATCTCCCAATGACAGCTTGAGCATTTTCAAAGACGTTTGCAGTGGGAATCGTATCAAACCAAAGCTGGGGGAGGGAAAGGAGGCTCTGAAGCAAGAGTACACTACATTTGTGATTCAATGGCAACTTGCCATGAGTAGGAGGGCTCCACCCAAAAGTATCAAAAATAAATTAACACACCTATCTTCTTTTCTTAGACTTCTTGGAACCTCTGCAGGTACTTCTGTCAACTTACTACAAGATCCACTTACCCTCATTTGAGGTCAGCAAGAAGGTGAAGTAATAAACAGGCTTAAGAAAGGTCAACTACACGGGGTCAGGCCAAGAGGCTGTTTAGCTTGGTATCCTGTCCCTGACAGCAGATACCTAAGGGAAGGCATAAGAAAAAGGGCAAGCATAAATGAAGCAATCCTGCTCCTCTTTGAAAGGGGATATCTCTGGCTCTCCAGTGAGACCAATGAGTTGAAGTAAAGCTGAAATTAAAAAAATGCATGATCTGCTATTTCATATGCATATTTCAGAAAAAATATACTGAGTTCAGAATAGGATTTGAGCAATCTTAGGTACCACTGATGACAAATCAGGACTGAATTTAAAGTGTGGGAGTCTGGTGATGTGTTGAAGACAAATTAGTTGGGCATTGCATAGAGCGTTGCCCCCGGGTTGTGTATCTACTCCACTGATAGAGGAGAGGCACTGCCTGCACACCTTCCTGACCTGCAATATTGAATAATCCCAGATGCACTTCCTGATGGGTTAGCTGACCAGCATGAATCACCCTTATCCTTTATCTATAAGTACGGGAGGCACATAGCTAAACACTGGCTTTATGTTAATGAATTGGAAGTGGACCTTCCTTTCCATGCAGGTTTCTTCCTTGCTGTCTCACTTATGTTTGATGATCTTCAAACTCACTGTGACACTGAGACTCATTCAGTCTAATGGTTAACAAAGTGGTTTATCTAATTTAAGAGAAAAGTGATTTTTATTGCATATTATGAAAATGTGTTGAGCTTTGTGGGATTTCCTGGTCTTTTCCTGTGATGTCTTAGTATTGCTCATGGGGACAGACCTGTTGCTGGCACTGCTGTGTAGGTGCACAGAAGTCAATAGGGACACAAGCAAGCTGTTGAGGTATATCATAGATACTGGCATCTAGGAATGTGTGAATCTGGGGTGAGTGATTTGAACTTACTCTTTAAGGCTAAGATCTTTTGCAATAGGAGAGTTGTATTTCCCTCATCTTTCTACTAGAGGAGGTGGAGGGTTGGGAATAGATATTCTTATCTCAGGAAGACTCCCTGGCACTACTAATATTTGTCTTAACACCTGAATGCACTGTTCCTGCTTTTATAGAAGAGTTGGGTTTTGTTGTTTTTCGTTGTTTTTGTTTTGTTTTTCCTGGTGGTGACTGCAGTAGATATCTTCTGTCAATGATTCCCATAGACAGAGGCAATGGTACTTAAGGCAGAATGAGAGTCAAATGAAGAAATAAGGGCTAATAATTGCCAGAACTCAAAATTCTAAGTTCTTGCCCTTTCCTTTGAAGAAACTCCCTTCCATGTCCCGAAACTGTAATTTAATTTCTTAATTTGAATGACTTTTAAAATAGGCCTTTTCTTCCATAAGACCCACAGGAATACTGTATGTAAATATGTGATGAAAACTTCCTGGTCAGTGTCCACCGTCATCTACTTATCAGCATCACATCTTTCAAACCCTGAAAGATAGAGCAGCATTTAATTTATTTTTAATTATACAGTAATGTATTCACCACAAAGATGGTACTTAACAGAAGGTAAGGAAACTGAATCCCTACCAAAAGAGGGTTTGAAATCTGGGGAACAGCAGAATTTGAAAGAACAGACAAGGTCGATGCCCTGTGGGGTCTCAGTCAGAGTGTCCGTATATAATACACAGAGGAGAGTACAGAAGGTTAGTTCTTTTGTTTCATGAAATAAATTTACGGAACCTACAAATTGAAGATGGAGAAACTTCCCATTCAGGTGCTTTTTCTTCATCAGTGTTACATGAAGCTGATGCCTCTCCTTCAAGCATTGCAGATATAGTAACTTCTAGTTTTGTTCAAACCTAGTCCTCTATCAGCTTTCAGACCTTTCCCACTGACATTAGTACTAGAGGCAAAAAAAAAAAAAAAAAAAAAAAAAAAAAAGATAGGCTTCAGGTGGAAGAAACCTTGCTTTCTGGGAATTCCCAAAACAGAGTGACAGATTCAGATACAGAAATTGTAACTCAGATTTGAAATCAAGCTGCAAGCATTCTAACACATACATCTTGAAAATGCAAAGAGTGTGAGACCAAAGACTTTTGTCCTCATTGCTCTCTGGCCATTCAACCAGTCTCCATCCTAGGTTCAAGTACAGAGCTCAGTGTATTGCTGCACTAGAACAAGAACATGACTGAGATAACAATGAGTGAGGTGTAGGAAAATAAAGTTGAAAAAAATGGAAGAAATATAAAGTTGAAAAAATGGAAGAATGGGATCATTGGTATGACTGTGAAAGGCAGGGAGAGAAGACTGGCAGATGGGTGTAGCCACATACCTCATATCTGCTGAAGTTAATGATGTTACAGGAATCTCAGCCTGAATTTCAGTGTTCAACAAAGTGATTTGCAGACCTCCTAGGATTCCTGCTTTCAGATTCCTATGAGTGCTCCTATTAAATAACCTATTTTGATTTCCAAAGAATTCTCTTTCACATTCTCTACCACCATGCCTTCTTCACCCTTGACTTTGTGTAGGAAGGTAGGTTTCAGATTGCTCTTTGGCTCCTCATATGATAATTGGAAAGAGATAGGAGAAGCAGTTACCAAATGACTTAATACCTGAGCTAGGAATCCTGTCAGACTAAGAAGAGTGGGACAAAGTCTGAAGGCATCAGAGGAGGTAGCAGTGAAGGTCTCAGAAGAGGTCTATGTGTTAATGAGAGGTAGATAACCTCCAGTGTGATCTTTCCACATGGAAGAAGGAATGCTGCTGTTGGTACATGATATCCCCAAGAACACATGGGGCAAGAGATTGATGATGACATAGCTATTATGTATTTACAGCACCTAGAAGCCACAACTAAGATCAAAGACAAAATCAGCCTTGTGTTCCAACAGTAAAAACAAGCACAAGATGAGAAAGAGAAGGATTATGAGAGTGAGGGAATGTGAAAATGGATGTCATGTGTGGCTTTCACCATCTAAGTCCACGGTTCTGAGTGAACAGCCCTCACCTCCAGCATTCTTCCTCCAGCACTATTGACTTGCAAAGTGATATTAATTCACGTACGTCTGTGTATACAAATATGTTTCTCTGGAGTTATTTTTTTACAGATTTGGGGATCATCTGGTTTCCAACATTGCCTTTGCAGCTTGGAGGTTTGTATCTGCACAGTACTTGATCCAACCGATTGTTGAATGCTATATGCCATTCTTCCACTCCATTTCATTTCATTCTGTCTAACAAATATAGACCTTCCTGGTCCTAAATGATACAAAAAAGTACGATGTAGATGTGCTTAAACTGATTCACATCAAGCCACCCTGGATGCTGTAACGGGTAGAGCTTCACTGCTCTTCAGCATTCCACCTAACTTGTTTGGATTTGGTGAGAAATGGGATCTATTTGCTGAAGAAGAGTCACATTAAAGGTTTGTGCTGATATTCAAGTTAGCTTCTGCAGGTCCAGCTTATTAGCTAGCACTGTGCCCTGCAGAACTCCTCCTCCATCCCCAGAGGAAAATTGTGACAGCAGTATGCCTTCCTTACCACACCAGTCTAAAAATAAGACACCAGAACAACAGGCAGCAGAACAATTTCTGCAAGATGTTTATGTCCTAAGCTCTTGGCCAACTTCTTTCCTAAGCTGCCACATTGCCCTGCCTGCCTGAATCCCATCTACAGCTTCAAGAGTTTCCATCTCATCTTGTGCACACACCATGAATAACTGCCTTGTTATGTATATGCGCTATGGAAGGGTGGGGTGGAAAAATCTCTGGTAGGAGCCTGTCTTGAGCTTGCAGTAAATACTTACCCAACAGAAACATCAATGAGATTTGGCAGCTGTGAGGAGGACTTCTGGAAAGTGGTTTCAGGTTCCTAGGAAGTGAGGGAGGCATTCGGTAATGGGTGGAGATATTTTTTCTTTCCCTTGCCATTTCTTGTCAGAGAAAGGTGAAGACCTAATTCCTCCTTACTCATATAAGGAAATCCCCTGTATGGAGAAACAATATCCTCTGTACCTAGTCTATGATTGTACCATCTTTAGAGAAGTCTCAGGAGGAAGTTGTATAGTTGTTACACTTGTATAGTGTAATACCAGATCTGTCCCTCTCCAACAGCCCTGGTAGCTGTGGGAATCATACAGGCAGCCTGTCTAGGAATGTCATTCAGAGTAAGCAGAGAGCACAGTAAATGCCATCAGGAGATACCACTTTAAATCACTGAAATGTTTCTGATTCTGTAACCCTCTTAACTTCTGTGCAGTACTTGCAAGGTAAAGTAATATTTTGTCTTCCTCTTCTTCACTGTATTTCATTATCTTCCTTGGCATTAGCCCATCATTATCTAGAAATAAAATTTGAGGATTAAGGCTCCATCCTTAATTTATAGTAGGTGAATCCTTCCTTGCAATGTGTTTCCCTTCTTTTCATCCACTGCAAAACTTACCAGGCCCTGGTCTTGCATCTACTTACAAGGCACTGAGTAGTCCTGTCCCAGGGACAAAGTATGTAACTTAATCTCAGCACTTAAATGGTGAGGTCCCTAAAATATAACAAAATTAAAATGTCAATGTTTCACAGATTTTATTAAAAAAAATAAATAAATAAAAAGATAGGTCCCTTGGAGAACAACAAGAATGATCAGATGTTTAGAAAACCCAGTGTGAAGAAATGATGAAAGAAGTAGGCTGGGCAAAGCAAGAGACATCCAAATACAATATCAAGGTAGTCTTCAAATACATTAAATATTTCCTGAAGGTTGAAAGCTCTTAACTCTTTTCCACATTGAGTTGGTATTAGACAAGAAGTAATGGACTCAGATGAAAAAAAGGGGGGTTTGAATTTCGACATGATTCTTCAGCACTGGACTAGATTCTACAAAGCTGTGTAATCAATCTCCATCACTGGTGGATCTTAAGACCATTTTTCATCAGATGCCACCAAGAGTTATTCCTAGCCTATGAGATACAAAGCAGTGTCACCCTTCCTGGCAGAACCCTGTCCTGGCAAGGTGTGAAAGGGTTCACCAACAACCAGTGGGAGGCCTCGACCAGCAATGTTGCAAAGGGCTGGACTTGAGGCCCTTTCCATCCCTACAATACACTAACTTCACTAAGAGAGCGTGCAAAGAAAAGTATTTTTCATGGGGTGAATGAACTTTGTCAGGAATATGAATATGAATAGAGGATGTAACCAGCTGTTCCTAAATAAAGAATGAAATCAGCACTTTCAAAATACTTGCTGTTGTACAATACCATTATTTACCATGTGAATGTTTATTACTTGTATATAGCTTTGTAGAAAAAGTATGGTGGGCTTACTATCACTTGCACAGTTACAGGAAATCCAGCTGCACTAGAATAAGTGTTTTTTTTGGAAAGGAAATAGAAAATAAATAAATAAATAAATAAATAATTAATAATAATAATAATAATAATAATAATAATAAAACACCACAAAACAAAACCACCTTAATTCCAACAATGAAATAATTTGTTTCATATTTTTGGATTCCAGGTGATGGCATCGAGCTGTCCCCATCTGGGGATCAGCAGAATCTCAATCAGTATTATTTCAGGTGAGGTAAACTACCTCAAATATATGGCTATTCAGCTTTTCACACCCACCCAGATCTATGAGTTTTGGAAAGGCTTCAGAATCCACTGGGAGAAGGAATTGGAGCTCACCTCCCTTCCTTCACCATGTGCAAATTGTGCCTGTGTGCCTTACTCTTCTATCATGTTGCCCAAAATGCCTTGTGGCAATGGCAGAGGGGCAAATCAAACAGATAAAGTAGGCCCCAGAACCATATACAGGCAAAGGATCTGCAACCATCCTCTGTCTAGTTACAGCTCAAGTCTGAAGACTATGTGTTACTCTTAACTCAAGAAGACAAACTGTGTTAGAGAACCTCTTTGTTTCTCTATGTCTTAAAATAATTGACAGTATTATTTATAAAAGAAACTTTAAGAAAAATTTTGTACTAGCTTGGAATAATTTATAGGAAATATGTGCTTCTCAATTTCTTGCATTAGCAGAAGATAGGAATATTTTATAACTATGCTATATATTTTATACATATCATCTATATTCAATATGAAATAAAAAATACAAACTCCATCATCCAGAAGGCCATAAACATTTGACAGAAATCTTGTGTGTACCCTTTGGGAAGAATCTTTCTAATATGGATGTACTTTATATCATTTGTACTTCTCTATTTCACTCTGCTGCTTATTTTGCTGATTCTTGCTAATACATTTTTGCTAGAGATGGATCTGAAGCAATACATAATATTGGAGACAAGGAGTTGGCTTTGGCCTTCTCCTCTATTCAGAAAAGGTATTTGCCCAATAGTGGAATTACTTTTGTTTAAGTGATGCTCCATTTGCTTCTTACATTATTGTCATCCCTTCTGATGTCCCTCCTGGAGGGTGTGGAGGTTCTAAACATTAAGAAAAGAACAAAAAGCAGCAGAACATTGTGCCTATTGTGGATCTCAGCTCTCTCTCACATCTGCTCCAAGATGAGATGATTGATCACAGCCTCAAGAATGAACTGACCCCATGCAATGAAGCTATATAAACTTCAACAATATTTTGTAGCTTAATGCAAGTCTGAGGAGTTAAATAATTTTGCTCAATAGCTCTACTCTTCCCAATAAACATCAGTATGTATAATGAGCCACATAAAATTTCTTTTCAAAAGTTACACCTGCCCTCTGGGTGGTAATAGTTTATAGCTCCTCTTGTTTTCCTCACTGCTTTTTTATTTGCTTAAATGTTTATATGCAGCTTCCATCCTGTTTGAATCTACAACAGCCTGCTCTCACATAAAGGGTGGAGACATCTCTCCAGACACTGTGATTCCTGTAAACTAATGGCTTTGATTAGTTTAGATGAAAGAGACACTTATTATAAAACATCCCATGCTGGGTGCAGCTATGTGGGTGGATTGTACACCCATAAAATAGAGAAAAGCATTGTATTAGCTAGACCCATCACAGTAGGGTTTGGTGCTGCATTAGCTCCATCTGTAGTCATCTAATATTACCTTTTAAAATTCTATCAACTACAACTTTTTGCAACACCCGCTGATAAACATTTTTAGGTAGATAGAAACAACCAGTTGTATTTGGCAAGCATGTTATATAAGGAATTAAGTGCTCAGCATACAAACTGAAAGTCTGTCCTGCTTCCCACACATGAAGCCTAGTACCACTAATTTATTCCTGGGATTGCAAGCAAGTTCTCTGCAAGTGTAAGATCCTTATTTGGGCCTTAGAGTACGGCATAGAATATTTTCTTTTGTTTCCCTCTATTTTCCCTTCCTGGTTGTCATTAGAGAACACAAAACATGGACAATGCTGTCTACTATAGGAATTATTGACAATGTGTGGTCTTTTGGGGGCCTGTAGAGGAACAAGTGTTATCATTAACAGAGACATCTTCAGTAGAAACAGGAGCAGAAAGTGATGTCTAATAGTCTAATACTATACCAAGGCAAGAAGGCCTCATCATGTTTTAATTTGTGTTAACAGAATGTGTTTAGACTGGGTGAGGAGGATGTTTTGGCATTGGGTGATGAGGATGTTTGGTTAAGCCACTTGCTAAGTTGGGTAAATCTGACATCAAAGAGTTTGATAAGATATTTCTAAGATCTTTGCGACTTCAATGATGTTGCTAGTGCAGAAATGATATAAAGATAAATGAACTGACACTTAACCAGTTAAATAGGTTACCCCCCAAGTATATTGTAGAGTAGATGGGCATATGGATCTAGACGAAGTGGGCAGAGTTTTGAAAAGGCATGGCTTTCCAGAGCTTTCTATAGCAAACTTAGCAAGTAACTGCCGATCATTTTCTTCTGCTGGGCAAGGATGGTGCATATGGAAAGGATAATGAGCTGCTTCTTGGATGTTGGGAGAAAATAATGCTAGACAGAAATCAAGAGACTAACTTAAATTAACATGTGATGACTTGCTGAGCTTTCAGTGTGACTAGTTAGCAACAATCCTAGCAAAAGCGGCAAATATGTAATTAGACTTACCTGAGTAGAAGGCCAATGGAAACCTCTGGCAACACAAGGAGTATAGGAGACCCAAAACAAATAAGGATGGTCTAAGCTTCTGCCAGATCTCTGTGAGCTGCAGAGAAAAACCTTAGTGTCTCCACTACACAGTGGAGGAATACAGAGGATGGTCTGTAATCTATGGCTCTATCTATACCTTTTTGAATTTCTGTCATGTGGGGGAAGATTGCTGACCAGAAGGTCTTGGACCCTAGGAAAACACTCAGCACTTCATATGACGCAACATTCACGTGAGAGGGACCTTCTCTTACATTTAGTACAGGGGGACACTGATATGACTTGAAATTTTAAGTTGTACAAGAAATAAAAATGTTATAGAACATTACTAACTGAAAAACTGCAAATGCTCTTTCCAGTATACTCAAGAAAGTGTGTGCATAGCATCATCTTACTCCCTTCTCCCTTCCTGTGTTATCTACTTGGGCACCCCAGCCAGGGTCTAAGGTATCTCCTCTTCTTCACCAGTACAAGGTGACTCACGAGGTTAATGTGCTCAGCCACAAATGATAGATGATTGCTCAAATTACTTATCCATGTTGCTTTCTACAACAGCAGAAGGCAATGATTCTACTGGAGCTAACACAGGAAGCCAACACGGTCTTTCATTCTAGTATTAAGAAAGTTTGAATGCTGTCCTGGGCCAGCTCCTCCATTGTGCTGGGTCAGGTTGCACTGACTGCTGTAGCCATTGCCCACCCTCTGCCAAGACCTCTGTGGGTGTATGAGGGTTGGACCTAACCCAGTACCACCAATGTCTCTGAGAAGACTTTCTTTCACTTCAGTAGTTATTAGCAATTGGCTAGAGAACTCTATCTGGTTTTCTCCCTGACCCAATTTTCTTGTAAGATGAGGTTTGGAAGTAGGGTTTTATATCTAAACCACAGCTAGTCAGGGAAGGAAGGTGATATGAAACAAGAAGAAAATGAGTTCTTCTTCTACTCAGTTAAAAAAAGTTTTTGTTGTAGAGTAAGTCCCTAGCTCCTTTCTTTTCTGGGGTCTCAAAGCAAGACATATGTCAAACCCAGCTAATGAAATTCTGTTTGTCTTAATGGTCCTTCAGGGACGGAAGATTCTTGATGATCAAACCAAGATGACACCTGCTGCTACTAAGTTCTGTTCCTCAAAGCTCTGAGACAATCCCAGCAGATAAATGATATAACATGTTTCCCATTACAGTATTGCTATAAAGCTGGAGAGCCTTATGTTTACCATGTAAATAATTAGTCACCAGCAAATCAGAAAAAAACAATTAAAAATCCTACCATCACCTTAAGTTACCTGCCAAACGTTTACCTCTACTTGTCTTTTAGGGCACTTATTTTTTGCCGTGTGGTCCTGGTTCTTGATTAATTTAACAACCCCTCTGCCTTTTGACAGTAAAAGAAAAGAAGAGGTGATTATTACAGTTACTGCTCTTGCTTTGCCTTGAAAGTCCATTCTAAAGAAGGCATTAGAGAAGGCTTTCTTGTGGCTGAGAGATCAGATTACCACAATTAAAGTAAAAAGGTGTGGTGCTATTTACTCTGCATGTTATGACACATGAAAGAAAGTGATTCAGGCAAGAAAAATAATTACACATTAATTTGTGTTTGGCAACTTCGTTCCATATACGTGGCCCACAGAGCTTAGATAAAAAGCTGTTTTGTCCAGTGTGTTCTTTGTGTAAGCTTGGAGTAAGGCTTATGCCACTGCATTACGTTTTATGAGGTGCTGCCTGTGAGGGGATGAGGAAATACACGGGTCTAACCTCCTGATCATATACCATGGCTCTGCCTTGGAAGAATTTTTCATCACGAAGCCCCATACTGCCACACAGATTTCACCCAACTGAAAATTTGTACTGCAACCCAGAAACTTCTCCTAGGTTTGACAGAATTCTTGCAAATCTAAGGAGAACACAGAGTTTCTGGGTTAGTTAATAGAGTTGGATATAGGACTTGGGTCTGAATAACTGAAGGTGAAACTCAGAAAACCATAATTAGCTATGTTCATACAGGTTTCTGTAAACTTGGGGGTAGCTGCAGCATGCACTCAGCATGGCTCAAGAGGAGTTTCAGTCTTTGCAACTGCATAATGTGTGTGTAATAAATCATGTGTGAACTCCTCTTGTGTCTTGAGAAAATATCCCCGTCACTCTATTGGCAATAACGCACAGGGAGGCAAGTTCCAAAACACCCAGGAGGCTTTCAGTGGTGTCACACCAGGTTTAGCAGTGCATTAGAAATGCAGGACATTAAAACTGTGAAGAATGATCCAATCTGAACACGATCAGCGTGACTACAGCACAGCTCCCTCACTGTAAATAATTTCAGCAATAAATTCTTGCCAAAACCAGTTAATCTCAGACATACTGCAGTTTCTGTGCTAGGCAGATGTTAATTTTACAAAAATGATCTTCAACTGGCATTCCTGCAGGTTTTCACAAAATGGCATGCAGACATGCATATCAGGTCTGGGAGCATAACAGTCTCCTCATTTGAGAAACTACGCTCAAAATGGAAGAAACACCAAAAGAAGCTTTGAAATGAGACACTGCTATCTTATTTTCATTTCTATTTTTGGAGAAACTCTCTGCACAAGTTTATACAGTTCTACTGACTTCAGGACACGCTAAAGTTAATAGGACGATGACAATAGAAGATTTGGCCCTTAGGAGAATATACTCATATCCCTATAGTAATAACTTAGTTCAAGGAAACAGCAGTTATTCATAACATGAAAAGAACAAATACATGAAATGTAAACCTACAAAGCTTCATTTTCCCACAAAGTAAGCTTTTTGCATAAATCATTACCCATTGCAAAGAGGCAGGTTTAATATTAATGAAAAGTTTGCTGTTCCTATATCAATATGTATGTTGGACTGATTGCCTGAGTATGGAAAGTGAATATATTTACATTAGTAAATAAAATAAAATTTTTGAACATACAGGAAAAATCCAGCCAATGGAACTGCGTTTGTTTTCTTGTAAAAGTTAGAGGAACAATTTTTATAGAACAGTCTAGAATGGTATCATTTATTCTGTGTGCTGGTGAAAAATTATATTAATTTAATTTGGAAATTGCTGTCTCTTTTCTTTTTGCCAACCTATTTTTAATCTTCCAGACAAGAGACACTGAGCTTTTTTTACACAACACTACAAGGTATTAATTTTAATCTGTGAGGCTAGGGAATGCATGATACTTTGCTAAGATTATTTTATTAGCATGGCACTGGGATGGCTGCATTACCTGCAACTGGCAGGGAGTGCCTTCTGTAAATTATAAGAAAAGAGCTCCACAGAATCCCTTTATACTTACAATTCTTTTGGTTTGCACTCAGTTTTTGCAGTGATTGATCAGGGCACTGTATGGCACAGATAGCGCAAGCACAGCTGCACCCACCAGGTGAAACTGGAAGTCTGCCTAGACCAGTAGCCTCTCTTTAGCAGTGGCCAGAAGCAGATATTAAGGGGAGAGCATGTGAAGAGGACAAGCACGTGGTGATTATTCCCTAGGATTTGCTTTCTGCCTCCAGCTGTTTGTGGCTTAGAGATAGCTCAAGCCAGAGTTGGCGCTTGCCAAACCAAGAGCTCTCAGAACATCAAACGTGCAGAAAGGCACTTTCATGTATATCATTAGCAGGACAAAATATGTTTGTGGAAGGCTGCTAAATGTCCATTTTGAACCACTAGCTTCTTCTAAGAAGAAAAAATACAAACGTTTCTTTAAAAAGATAAACATGCAACTGGCGCATCCATTTCTGAGTGCTTTTGAATGCTCTGTATACTGGCAGGTGTTAGTGCTAAGAAACACAATTAAAGTCTGAGTAGTCCCAGATCATAATGGTACCTCTGCCAGGTAGCCTCAATTGCTTGCCTTATACCTGCCCCAGGGGACCTGGAAGGTGGCCAGAGTCATTGACAGAATTATAAAATGTAGGTGCACCTTCTAAAGTCTCTGAAATGGTTTAAAAAAAAAAAAAAAAAAGAAAAGAAAAGAAAAAAAAAAGATGAAGAAGAAGAAAAGAAGTGTGGTGTTTCCATTGTGCTTCAGAAAAACAAACCCTTCAGGAAGAAAAAAAAATGGAAACACATGAAACGCAAATTGGATACACTCAAAGTTAATGAAAGGAAAATCTTTTTCCATTTTAGTTAATGTCTTAAATTAGAATTTTGGTATAAAAGCTGGAAAACAGATGGAGAGGATTTTTTTTTTTTTTTTTTTAATAATTTGTTAGTGAATTTGAGACTCATGAATGAGAGTAACTAATAATAGCACTGGCCAGAGCAACACTGTGTGGACTTGTAGTCCATGGTTTCTCCACTGTACTTCTCCCACTGCACTGGAGGAACATGTGTCCCTTTGCTGAATGTAGCACCTCCTGCTGGTCTAATTCAACCAGAAAGCCACTAAATTTTTTTCCAGTATCTTGACTTATAGTACAGATTTTTCACTTGCTTCTCCATTCTCTGTTGTTCATTAGCACACTCCATTTCTGACCATCCCTACAGAGACCTTGTATTCCACCTTGCTCAACCTGATGCATCTTGACTTTAAAGCCTTATGCTGTCCTTATGTTCTGGCCTTCCCTGTTTTTCACCCCTGATTTTAACTAGGGGCTGCTCATTGTAACATATTATTCAGACCTTCCACTGGTCCTTTCACTCCCTTTGGTAAAACTCACAAGTACTTTTGCAATTTGCATTGACAAAAGTCAAAATGAAAAGTTATAAATACTTGTCTAGAAATTGCCTACTGTTTCTTTTAAAGAAAGAAAGAAAAAAAAAGAAAAGAAGAAAGAAAGAAAGAAAAGAAGGAAGGAAGGAAGGAACACCCTATTTCTCTTTCAATTCCACAGTTTGACATGTATTTCTTCCTCTGTTTTTATCAACCATCTTGTTTGCATAGCTGCTCCCCAGGATATTTGTCACGGCTGGCTTACAGCACACTCTGCTGATTTACAGCAGCAATTAATAATTTCATATCTGTTGGGAGGAGATGGATTTCTATCTTACAAGGATGAGTAGCAAATGATACCCACAAGTCTGAAAAATGCTGATGAGCACTTTTTCATCCAAATCAAAACACAGGGTTCATGCCCAGGTGACAAACTGGAGATGAAGACGTTGCGCAAGCATGGAAGGCATCAGACAGCTGCTCGCAAGTCCTGGGTGGGAGCGGGACAGACTTTTCTGTCCTGACTCAGTGGTGTCTGTCCTTCCACCTGCTGGGCGAGATCCTCCACTCCTGTTAGCCTGGCCGGCTCTGCTGGCACCCCACGCTGGAACTGGATGGCCCTGCTCAAGCTCAAATGCTGCGGGTGCTGTAGGTCAGCGGCTGTGAGCAAAGTTGTGCAATTAAACTTGCAAAGCACCAGCCCACACTGTAGACAGCCCTATCTGATTCTTAACTTTATGAGCAACCACATTGACACACACTATTGATTGGTAGGATAGGGAGAGGGAAGGGGAAAAAAGGCCACATTTGGTCCTCTCAGTAAAATCTTTCTAGGCCAGAGTTTTGGACTCTGCCCTTCTTTGTATGCTAACTCACAAAAGTAGATTTGAGTCAAGAGGAGTTCCTAAATTTCTCTGCAAACAGCAGCAGAGTGAAAAAGAGGAGTTTGTACAAACACAAAGCAGCAAGAGACCCTTCTTTCAGTGTAGCTTTTTGTTGCGCTTCTGGGTGTTCACTCAGCTTGGAGACAGTACCAATTGTCCCAGGCAGTGGACTGTGAAAAGTCTGCAAGTGCAAAAGAGGCACAGAGGCTCCATTGATAATAGTAATAATTTTATTTAGTAGCTGCCCATAAATTGTTTCTGCCCCAAGTCCTGTTTATTTCCATGTACCTGAGTGTTCACTGGTAACAATATAACTGGACTTCCAGAGTCTTTATCCTGACCTTGCCTAGCATTTGAACTCCTTTGCAGCTTAGCACATTTTTGACCTTTTCCAAAGCTGTGTGGCTTTCCCTTCCCACTCTGCTATCCCACCATAACCCACCATGCTCTGGTCCTCCAAAGTTTTCCTACACTAAACCAAGGTTGGTAAGCAGGTACAAGAACACTAAGATGCCCCCACTGTTAAATCCCTGAGTTCAGGCTGGTTTCTATGTGCTGAGTGTTTTAGGAGAGGGGAGCATCTAGCAGATGAAGAATGCCTTTGGGGTTTTTACTGTCCAGTGCTGAGCATGCTGTCAGTATTCAAAATGCTGAGAAGTAGCAAGTGTTGACCTGAAACATGCAACACCTGTGTGAATATTTTCCTAAGTATTCCTAAGTATAAGCTTGAAACTAATGGAGGAACAGGCAAAGGAGGAAGGGGGCAAGTCTCCCTAGGTTTTATTGAATGCTTTTAGTCATTTGAACTGACCATAAGCCTAAGGTACCTTGGATAAGGCCTGAAATGTTAGCTTTGTACACATATATAGATCCCTTTAATAACCTGGATGTACACAATTGCCTTTCAACCTAGAGAATTATATAACACTTCACATGGTTTTGCAAGGAGTGTACCAGGGAGTATTTGAAAGGATCTGAGCCAAGAAGCTGTACAGACAGCAAGGCGTCTGTGTTGCCACTACAAAGTGGATGTTAATTACCTAAAACAATACATGTAATAGGCGAAGAGAAAAATGCTCTGCATTGCCTTGCCATACCCACTCATCTAGTGCATCTCTAACTGCACAGTTATTTAGCCTGGAGGGATCATAATTAGCTGCTTCATAAATTAATAAGGGAAAGGAGGAGGGAAGGGGGAAAACTACCAGTGCAAGAATGGTGGGAAACTTTAGATAGGATGTTTCTCGAAGAATGTCGTTAGCACGCATAATTACTTCATTAAATAAAGACACATACAAATGCACAAGGATTCTCTGTCCCTCGAGAGAGAAGGGCTGCTTGATGGGCACTGCATGGCTCCTTGTTGAAGGACACCCTGTAGGTGCCAGGCAAATATGAGGTGACTGCCACACTGTGCCAGCATGCTAAAAAGCTTCCCAGAGAAAATGGAGTCATGAGATATGGCCAAATGGTGTTACGAGCACCAGTTAGGGAAGCCTTGTGTGGTTCATCACAAGCAAGGTGAAGACTTGTATCGTCCCTGCTCTACAGATGTAGAAACTGAGGCAAACAGGGACATGTCTTGCTCTAAGTCGCTTAGCAGGTCAGGGTCAGGCCAGCTGCACTAACCACCACTGCCAAACTCCGACTGTGTATAATGAACCTATTGGAATCCTATTTGCATTAGTTAATTACAAGTTCATAAAAAGAATGGGGTTTATTTCCTCTATTATGCAAAGAATTTACAAGGTGGGAGAAGCATCTGACCAGTTTGCAACCAGACACTAGACCCATTTAGCTAATTAGCCAGTTCCAGGCTGGCAGTTGGATGCATTCATACATCTTCCCCATTGCCACAGTCTGTTCTTGAACCAAATCCTCTCACAAGACAGCTAAATTACCTCTGAAAACACAGGAAGGGGACACATGCTCTGGCTGACCAGAGACAGTGCACTACGTTCCTCTCTGTGAATTCTCTTCCACAGACTTCCACACTTTTAATCTGTTAATCCACAGCAACTCATCTTGGATCCAGAGCCTGCCTTTATGGGCTGTTTCTGCATATTTTTTCCCTTAAGAGCCAGGCTTCTTGAATCGCAGGGAGGTGAGGGATGTGACTTGACTGTAGTCCAACAGCAAGTCTCAATGATTCAAAGTCAGAAGTGGAATTCAGCTCCCAGGCTTCAAGGAAAACTGGGCCAAAAGGAAACTCTGCTTTTCCCATTCTACTTTGGCCAGCAAGCTAAAAGTTAGGCAAATAGGAAGCATGTCCCACCCTAATAATATGGAGAGCGTGCTTTTTAAAACTGCAGCTGGCCCTTTTTTGGTGGTAACTAGTTTTCTACAGGAATATGTGGGATTTCAATAGAAAGGCATGTGGAGTATTTTCCATTTGAGTTTAAAGTATCCCCTGTGTATGCTTATTTGCATTAATCCTTACTAAACACTTCTTCATCTCCTGAGCTTCTTCCTTTTCCTTCAGTGCTGAAAGAGATTTTGTTTGTCTGATTGTTTTTTTTTTTTTTTTTTCTTTTTTTTTCTTTCTGTTGTTTTTGCTGTTGCCAAGTATCTTTATGGTCTTCATCCCTTTTTGCTTTTTGGCCAAGGGTCTGGCAATTTCTCCAATGAAAGCAGTTGCTGATATCCAGGAAGTATTTTTTCTTTACATTAAAGCCTAAGTTTTATTTTTTTTTCCTCCCACTCCTGAATGCCCATTTTAGATTGTTCATCTCCTGCCTAACTTTTGCTTTATTTCCTTATCTCCCTACATGCTCTTCACTCTCAGGATGGTGTTGGTCTTCCTGTTTAGATCCACGCACTGGCTCCCCAGTCTCTAACCATGACTCTTCCTGGAGCCTCTTCTGCTTTCTACAGCCCATCTCAGGCTTCTCAGCATCCTATAACCCCAGGACACATTCTCATGCCTTTATTTGACCAAAAAAGTAAATTTCGTATACGTTACTGGATTCAGTAATGCTTTTTGCAAAGTAAGAATAGGATATACCAGCCTGATTTGAGCTAAAATTTGTGGAAAGTTCATGTTGAAATCATATTTCATAAAATTTCTGAAAGTCTTACTTGACATGACCAAATTACTGTGTCCTACTTTGCCAGCTCCCTGACTGGGTCTTTATCCTTCCTCCATGGAGGAAGGCTAGGGAAAACCTTTCCATCAAAAACTGAGCTGGCAACAATAAGCCTTCCCCCTCCCTCTACTTTTCTCATTATAAATTTCCATGGCACAATAAAGCATTTTCCAACCAAGTCTAGTGCTGAACATATTGACAGAGCTAAATACGTTGAGCCATTTAGATCTGGGGTTTTCTGGTCCGTTGGCTTACTAAAACTGTTGACTTTCAATGGCAAAGTTCCCACTGACTTCAGAGAGACTTGGATTTCACCCTGTGTGGTTTGAGCATCTGCGACCCTGCCTTGTGCAGAGTATGTCATGATCAAGTTCTTAAAGGTAAACAAGCACAAGAGGCAAAAATACATCAAACTCATTCAAATCCTTGCATCTATAATAATTAAATAAATTTTCTTTTAGTGCTGTATACTTTATAAACTATATCCTTTTAGGTAGATATCTGTACTCTTAATTTAGTATTGTTTTTCAATAAAATATATGCTCTTTGCTCTGAGGATATTCAATCTCAGTCTTTTCACCCACTACCAGGAGCAGTAAAGAGGGATTTATGACAAGCGGGAACTTTTTAAGGATTTCTTCTGTAAGCCTAAGTAGTTCCTTGACCTAAGAAACCTATAGTTTTCTGGAGTTGGAAAATCTCCTGTGTTAAAAACTTTGGAGGGTTAGGTCTAAGTACATCAGATTCATGACTTCAGGCCTCATCTTAAATTCATGTTTAGCTTAACTGATTTCAATGGGATTATGATGACATAAAGTGGGGTAGGTGGGTCAGACCTCTCATTTCTATTTTGATTGTGCAGCATTATTCCATAAGTATCCAGATAAACTCAGTTTTCTCTCTGTGAGCATGAGTCATTCACTGGGTGGTGAGAATGCAAGGTCTAGTCTTCTTCTGGCAATTCCTGCAGGTGAGAAGTGAGGTCATGTGAGATCACACATCACAGCAGTGCACTCCTATGGAGGGCTCACCAAGTCCAACGAGAAACAGAGACATGTGTGAGACACTCCCCTGAGGAACAACTGAGTGCGAGAAATGACCTTTCACTAGCTGTCCCATAACCATACTTTCATCCACTCTTCCTAGCATTGCAGTCTGTTGCTGCTCATGGGAAGGTTTGAGGAGAGCTCTGGCCATGCCCTTGTGATGTTCCCTCCCTCAGTAAAATTGCCAGCTCTGTTCTCCAGGGATAACAAAAGCCACATGGAGATGGGCGCCATTGTCAGGAGCTACATCTTAATATTGATTCTGGAGCCCACATATGTGGGGAATTTTCTTCACTCTCTAGCAGTGGTCAGGATTTCAAACTCCTTTAGGTGATGGCCTCAAGCTTAAATATAGTATGTGGTAGCTGCTGCTTTTGCCTCCAGAGTCATTAGCAGAGGCATAACACTTTGGCAACATTGATGGTTCAAGGGCAACACCAACTTTATCACTTCAAAAATTACCCAGTGGGAAAAACATCTATCAAATAAAAATTCAAGTGAAGTTCGGAAACCAGGAACCCTGGATGTATGGGAGTCAATTAAAATACAAGCACCTCATTCACGCAAACACAAGAGTAATTAATTCTTCAAAGTCCCAAGCTCTTGTACAAGAGGCAATTAAAATTGCTCTAGACAGCCATATACAAGCATGGATTCCTCCCTGCTCAAACTGGCCCTGAAATCCGACAGCTAGACTTCAGTGGTGTTTCTGGAACTACCTGGGGTTTTCAAACCCTCTGCAGGTGTTTTCTCCCTCTTCCCTTCTCTCTGACCTGTCTCTTGCCAGAGCCTTAGAGTGTGCTGCAAAATGGATGTACTGCAGAGGCAAGGCATGGTGTAAGGTCCTTCTTCCTCTGCTGCCTGTTTGGGGACATCAAATGACTTAATGCTTCATCTCATGATCTTCCAAAGTCTTCTAAGATGTAAGAATCAACTCGTGCCTGACTCTTGAAGAGCTGGGTAAATAAGGCAGATACACAACGGACTGAGACCTTGGCAAGGAGTTCTACATTTAGGGCATTCGATTCACAGCCAAGGGGAAAGGGCTACCACCATCCTGGGGTATTTCTTGGGCTTTCCATAGCCCACCACGGGGCAGAAAAGCTGTCTCTCATTTTGGAGAACAGTTTGGAGAGTAGGCTAAAGCAAGGACTCTCATACGATAGCCATTCTATCAGCTCAAATGTCAAATGCCTCTCTGCATCATGCATAGAGACTTGCTGACTGTAAAATCAGAACAAATTGTGCTTGTTACATTTTTGTACTGCATCTGCCTTGGTGTTTTGAAGCACTTTACAAAGCTGCTGAAGGAGTCTTCAACTCCCCTTCCCCAGCAAATGCATGCCCTATGCTGCTGACGCACGGAGAAGTTAATTGAGTTAATTTAAGTCACACCGCATCGTTGGCAGAGCTGTGGAAGGAACCTGGGAGACCTGGGGAACTTCTCCTCTCCTATCCTCTGGCTGCAGGGTTGTAGCAGTCCCGCCGTCAGCTAGGAGACGGATTTCGCCAGCACAGAAGTGTCGCTGGACTCAGCTAATAAACAGCTTAATGCAGTCTTGTTACAAGATCTGGCATACGATATAACTAGGAATAGGGCTGAAAAGCATGTTGCGGAGAGGATTTCACTAATGCCAAGATGCAGACTAGATGTAGGGCAGGTATATTGCAAAACAGTGGTTTTGCCCCAGATGAGTACAGAACTGCAACACATGATCTTTTTTTTTTTTTTTTTTTTTTTTTTTTTTCCAATTCTTACTGCTAAGGGTTCTGTGTTGTCTCTTGGAAAATGTATTATTATCTAAAAGTTAAAAGAGGTGGGTAGAAAAAAAAATATTGTAGTGCCAAAAAAAAAAAAAAAAGGAAACATATGAGTCTTCCCCCATAGAAAATGGAAAGCCCTGATCTTGTAAACTTTCTTTAAAAAAAATAAAGTGAACTGCAAGACTAGAGAAGGCAGACATAAAATCTAAATCAAAACTTGAGTGAGCAAGACTTGAAAGAGAGTGTGTTTTGTGTTTCTTTTCTTTTCTTTTTTTTTTTTCTTTTTTTTTTCTTTTTCCTGCTCGAGGGATTGTAGGTAAATAAAGCCTGGCACTAACACTGCTTCTTAAAAACTTGTTCTGAAGAAGGATGAAATCAACAGGTTGAGGTGCTCTTTACTTCAGAATTAGTCAAATTAACTGAACCAGAAGCAATAGATTATCATGGAGCTCCAAATTTCATCTGTGGCTTCTTGTGCCAGCCATGTGACACCTGTCTTTGACATTTAGCAGCCTCACACAAGGCTCTAAAGGGGAAATTAATTTCCTTTCTCTAGCCAGGGAACTGTCTTCTCTTTTCTTTTTTAAATCTCTTTTTTCTCTTTTTTTTTTTTTTTTTTTTTTTTTTTTTTTCTGTCGCCAAGATTTCTGACTCATGGCACATGGAGATGGTATTAGTCACAAGCTATTTCCTGTTTTCAAGATAACCTCACAGGCTGGGGCTTCACGGTCAACAGCACAGCCAGGTGGAGTGCAAGGTAGATGAGAACCAAACACTGGCAAACACCAAGCAGGAATAAAACCTGTACATAACTGGTTGTTTATCCTCACAGGCATCTTTTTGTTGTTGTTATTTTTCTATAAAGGAAGGGCATTATTTGAAAGTCCTTTATATTCATGTATTTGTCTCATGTGAGTTTTCCCAGACCAACACACCAAACGTGTCTTTACTTGCCCTGCTCTCAGAGCAAATTTGGTCGTTAGCTGTTCAAAGCAATGCTCTTGCCTTGTTGCAAACTTACCTAGTGCCTGGCATGAGGACCATGTCAGATAGTCAGGAAAGGTTCAAAATCATTTGCTGCAACCAGGGCATGAGGGTCTTCCGTGTCTCACCGCTTTCTCAGTCTTGTCTGGGGTACAAATGCCAGTGCAGAAGGAAGGCATACCCCCAGCTCAATGAGTTTTACTGTAGTGCCTGCTTCAGCCTGTGGTGTGGTTGTGCCTGTAGCTATTGCCTCCTAAAAAGCAGATCTGTCTGATGCCAGTTCAGTGGCTGAAAGCAGAGGATTACACCTCAGTCATCAAGGAACCTGTTCAGTTCAGGGAGGTCCCTGGAGTGGGGTAAGGCAGCAGTCAGAATAGCTCTAAAATGGATCCTGATGTTACTCATCCATACAGAATTTATGGGTGCCACATGAAGAGTGAAGTGACCAGACCCTCTCACCTCCATCCCACTTCTGCTGCTGCTCTGTCCTCCTCCCCTTTAGCTCCAACTGTGCTCAGAGCTCAGGCTCAGCCAGGACCAGTGGTGCTGGAGAGGTGAGACTTCACCCCGGGCAGACATCTCCGAGTTAAACATAAAATCTTGGCCCCATGGGCTCCTGCTGCTGACCCAGGCAGATGTATACAGCCTATATTGAAACCCAGGGAGCCACAGTTACCAATTGCAAAGATAGCAAAATTAAAACTCACTCAGGAACAGAACTGTAATTGCACCTCTGAATTGCACTACGAACATCCTTAGGCATGTGGGATAGATGTTGCCCCTGATTTATTGCTGTGCATGTTGATAGCAAGTTTGTAATACTTCCTTTCCAAAATACGTTAATTTTCTAAAGTGCACTGGAACATGTGCACCCACCCTTGGCAATGCAGCTAGCTTGGGGGGAGAAAATGGTTGCCATTTTAAAGCAAACTGCAGCATTAAGCAACTACCTGGGATAAGAAGGCAAGAAGACTTTACCTGAAAGGAACTGCAGGAGATATGAAAGCAGAAGGCAATTATGCAAATTGAAATTGGAACGGGATTACTCAGGCTAGAGCCATTTACTTTAGCAAAGCGTGCCATGGGTTTTAATGGGATGAGTGTGCCAGGGGAGTGGGGCTGGCTGTACCTGGGATATGCCACTGCCTGTACCTGGGAGATGGCACTGCTGGCAGCACAGCAGCCTCAATGCCACAGAGAGTGTGAGCCAGTGCCAGCTCTCTGCTGGCCATAGCACCATGGGATGCCTGTGGCCCCCACCCTCATTTTCACTGTGCTAAATGGACTGAAGGACAAAGGAGGCACTGACTTAGTGTGCAGAGCAAGGAAGGCTATGGCAAGGAGGAAAGGAAAAACAGGTGGACTACTGCTAAACCAGCCAGGACTTGGCTTGGGTGTTTAGAAGGTCTTGGAGTGTTTTTGAGGCTGTGTCTGGGCAGATTTAGAGGGCATTGCACCACTGCGTCTATCCCAATGCAAGTATGCTGTTGCGTGTGGAGGAATAAGCTACTCTGGAAACTCAGTTTGTTACCAGGAGGAAAACATGTTTGTGGTTGTCATCTCTGGACATTGTTCTCAGTATACCTCACTCATCCAGTATTCCCATTGCTGCCAGTTTGGGAACTGAACCATGCTGGTGAACTTTCTTCTCAGCCATTCTTCAGCCATTCTTGGGTTTTGAAGAAAAAAAAAAAAAAGAAAGCCAATTAAAGGTGATTTTTTTTTTTTTTCCCGACTACCCTGAAAACAAAAGGAATGGATAGCAACTCCTTCAGCTCATAAATATGGGCTAGTACATGCTGAAAGTAATTGTTATCATCATATGTGGTTAAAATTAGTCACCAGCAAGTTAAAACTAAGCATTACATCCAGATTCATTGCTGAAATGCCCTTGCTACTCTGTAAAGTGCAGAATGAAATAGCAAGAACAGGATAAAACTCTCCCAGAGTTTTTATTTTGGATCAATGCTAGCAGAGCAGAGAATTTCACATTCAGACATCAGTAAAGGTCAGAAGAACTTCAGCTTCTGGTCTCAGCCAAAAGTAGCAAAAACACAGTGAAGATTTTCCAGTCTCAGAATGTTAATAGCATTGGGGCTGTTCAAGCCATCTATTACCGTCTCTGTGATCTGTGTCTTTGTGCTTTGAATCGTTGTTTTCCTCAATTTACAGAGCTCAGTCCTTTGGGTACCAGATGCAAAAGAGAGAACCCAATCATTAGGTCATTAGAGAACAGGAAGATGACTGTTATTTATCTATTCCTGGTCCAAGCCCTCCCACCTGTGTTCTCTGTGATCTTGAACAAATGACCGAGACTTACGTTTTTGGTTATTATGTATTTCTGTGGTCATGAGTCGCCTGTGCAGCACTGAGCTATGCACATATTATGGGCTCCCACGTCCTCTGACAGTCCTGAGTATACCTGAGACTGAACTCACTTTAAAAAATGGAGACTGTAAAGTATTTATCTGCCAAAGTTTTCCTATCTTAAAAGCAGGACAATTGTACCCTACGTTGGTACTGGGAAGGTGAGTTACAAAGCTTGATTCCAAAGTGTTTTGAGTAGAATCCTTGGAAAACCTCTAAATTCTGTATGGAAATCACTATAGGAGTTTTTATAATACTTTTGTTATAATTTTACACACAATCAAAACCTCTAAAACACACAAACTGTCTGCCATGAAGAGACTTATTTAACCTGGTCAGTAATGGATAAGCCAACCCCCTAAATTATGAATCCAGCTGTGATATGAATATTGGCAGAGACTTTGCTAATTACGTATGGGTGCATCTTGGCTGGGATTAAAAAAAACAAAACCCCACCACAAACATGATTCCCCTCAGCCCTCTCCTGACAGAATTTTTTGTCTTGAATGAGGAACGCTTCCCCGGCTTATTTAATGACTCCCACACAACCAAGAAAAATCGTTGAGGTTTTGTGATAGATAACTTTCCTCCTGGTGTTCCCCCCACTGAAAACCAGTGTTTACAGTTTAAGGAGTTGGCATCAGTGTCACCCTGCAATTTTCACCAGCTACAAGTATATCAAAAGGGAAGCACGCGGGGTAACCACTGTCCTGAGTCAGGGTAGAATAAAAGAGCTAGAGAAGGGTGGATGAAGCCTCTTTCTTAACCTGCCCAAGGAAAACTGAGACCCTGTCGGAGAGACTTTCACATCTCTGAATGCTGTTTGTGACCACCTGGGTGTGGCAAAGGTCTTCTCTGAAAGACAAACTCATGAACTCACTCAGAGCTTAGCAAGCAAAGCAGCATCCAGTGCAAAAAAGGTCAGTGGGATGGATAATTTCAGACTGGTGGTAAAGCTATTGGTTTTGAAGCTAGTAATTTCAAGTTGTACATTACAACTATATAAGTGAGAAAAATGTTATTCTCTATTTCCCGAAACAATCTTTTGATATATGGGGTTAGGTTAGTTGTTGTAGTCCTAAATCTCCATGAATGTAGTTGTAATACCTGTTTAATAAAACTCCAGAGGTGATCTCTTTTTATCAGCCTATCATCTGTAATTAAGGCATTTAATATCCAAAGCCTTTGATGTCATGTCATCTTTGAAACATAAATAAGAAGTTTGTCTCCATCCTAAAAATTAAGATAAATGACTTGGAAGGGCATGCCCCCAAAGGTACTTTTAAAATCTATTTGGATATTTTAATAGCAATCAGAAAAAAAAAATAAAAATAAACAAACAAGAAAACCGATAATATTAAAAAGAAACATTGGAAAGAAGCTTAAAACAGAGCCTTATTGGAAGTGAGTAATATGGTTTACATCTCAGCAAAGAGACCTGGACAGGATTAGGTTTACTACTCTTTGTTGTAAATTATTTTTATTTTTATTTTTTTTTCCAGAGTATTTGTTTATAGTGAGGTATCTCAAAGCACTGAAATTAATTCCCAGTCACCCTCCCTGTTGCTATCAGATAGAAAAGCAGGTCCTGGCACCCCATGAAGCCATGCTGAGAGCCTGATGCTCTATGATATGGAGGATACCTCATGTTACATATCCTTCTCTGCCCCATATTTAATAGGAAAATCAGTGTGTGTGGGGAGGAGAGGGGAGGGCAGCAGACATCTGGCAGAGAATCTGCAGGGTTTGAGTGAAGCTACAAGTGGGATGTCTGCAAAAAAGAGACCCTTTCTGTCCAGCCTTGGGCAGAACAAGGGTCTCAGTATGAGTTCATCTTGTTGTGTAGCCCATGGGGAGTGGTGCACTGGGGAATGCCCTCCTCAACCCTTTTTCTCTCCTCATCTGCAGTGGTAGAGTAAGTCTCACCTAGGTCAACCTGGAAATCCCTATCAACAGACTCGGGACTCCAGAACTTAGTCTACTTCCTAATCTTATGGCTTAGCCACATGATTATCCTTCACCCGCATTCAAAGGCACTAGAGGATGTACAGTTTTTTTCTGCCATCACTCTCCCCTTCAAAGTTGTCAGAAATCTCTCGCTCTTTCTTCTGGCGCAAGGCCCGCTTCCACTCTCTTTATCCCTCTGCCGGTAACCCTGGATCTCAGCCAGCTTAGATCTGAGCTCTCCTTCTGTCTGCTTATAATTAGAATGTGCACACATTGAAGTTTGTTTTATTCCCAAGGTTTTATTGGTGGGTTAGAGGGAAAAGCATGTAGGAGGGGGATCACACAAATCCTGTTATTTGTAGGTTCAGAGCAGTGCATGGGAGGAAGATAGAGAACTCCCATTAGTCATTAATAAGATTTTAGGGCAGATTTATTAGGCAAAGCTTGGAAAATCTCTTTCTGGCTGCCTGCTCTGCTGATATCTTGGTCTTCCTTTGCCCCAAAGCCCCATGGCCAGTCAAACTGTATGAGTATCCCAGCATGTGGAGCTAACACCTGACATCCTTTTCCTCCATTGCAGCATTGACTTCCTTTATTTCAGTTTTGAATCACGCAGGATTCATCTGGGTTGGTGTGAAGAGGCCACCATCATTATTTCCTGTAAGAACTTTTGGGAGAAACTGAAGCAGCAGTATTTGTGTTAAGGCCTTGCTTTGAGCTCTGCAAGAAGACAGTGGTCTGAACAGACCCTCTTCCAATCCTGATCACTGGTTATCTGTTACCCCTCCCCCCACCCCCCCACCCCCCCCTCCCCTGGATACTTTTAATTTCCAGAGGATTAAAAAGGGTGTTGGAATTAATGGTAAAAACACTACTACCCAGAACTTCTCTTATGGAGAGCTACCCGCTTTTGAAGGTTTGAAAGTACTTGGCTATTTTTTTTTTTTTACATGACTATGCATTCCTCTCTTCTGAACACAAGCAAATGTGATTGATTTGAGTATTAATTAGCAGTATTAATCACAGAAGACCAAAGGGTGATCTCGCTGGAGTTCATAGAGGAGCTCTGAACAGTAAATATACGACGAAGAACAGGTCAAGTGCCAAAGAGATGACTAGACCCTGCCCTGAAGTGATTATATTCCAAAGGCACAAGTGAAGAAAAACAAAGCCAGACAAGACAGAACATATACAGAGTGGGAAGTGGGTATTCAGGCTTGAATGTTTCTTGAAATAGGTGGGGTCTCAATAGCAGCTTGCTAAAAACAGTGTGGGAGCTTAGCTCATGGTAGTGTTCTTTTTGGCAGTCCATGAGGTGGGGTTGTGAAAGTCTGCCAAGATGGGTGGATGAAGGAGACAGAAGTATTGGTGACTGATGCTTGGGCAAGATATTAGCCGAATGGCAGATATTCCATTTTCTCTAATCTCATCTTGACACCTGTTTCTTCCTGGACTGGATTAATCACAACTTGTCAGATTGGGTAAAGCCTCCCAGTTACCTACAAGTCTGGTTTTAATATGGCAGCTTCATCAGCTTTTCCCTGCTGGTTGTCTGAGGTGGTTTTGTGGGGCTGTAATTGATTGGATGAGCTTGTACCTCAGCATTCACAGCCTTTTTTTGTCTCAGCTGACGGCCCTTGGGACTTGGGCAGTTTGAGGGAACGCCTGGTGGAAAGGTCTACCAGTGACGGAGTCTGCTCCACTGTAAGTGATGTGTTTTACATTAAGCACCAGATGACTTTTCCATCCTTTTTAGTAGCTCTTCTAAACTGAAGATTAAAATCCCAAAACACAAAACTCCAGAGCTCCATCCCAGCAGACCTACCAAGCTCAAAAACCCACCCAGCTCAAAAAGGCATCATGTACTGTAGAAAACTATGTGTGGGTGGCAGCTGAGCTTACAGGAGTCTGCTCCATTTGTTTAAACAATTGCTGCATGGCTGGTTTTGAATTTACAAGTATTTAGGAAGTTTTGAGATTCCCAGACTATAAATGTTGGTATCTATTCCACTCTCTGCAGACTTGAGCTAAGCCACTGTTTCACAGTGCACCTAATGATTCAGGTGAAGGAAATGATGTCCGCTGTTGTTCTTTTGCCCCTTTGCTGTTTTTTCCATGAGATGAAGAATCTTTTAGACATGGAGTCTTTCATGCTATGCTTCATCCACTTGAACCTTTCCTTCCCAGACCTAAGGCACATAAGAAAAAAAACAGATGTCTCAGGAAAAAAAAAAAAAAAAAAAAAAAAAAAGAAAGCCCCCCAAACCCTAGCTTTACATGCACTTGGATCTTTCATTTTATAAAAACAGTCAAGCCACAACCACAAGATTTCACAGATAAGAGAAAAAATGTGGATTGTACTTAATTCAATATTATAAAGAAATGCTCTTATGGGGAGACTGCAAGCTGAGCCAAAGCCAGACCAAGACTGCTGACTGATCTGAAAAATGTGAATATTATTCACACTGGGACACCACATCTCATAATGCTCCATGTGTGCTATAGTATATAATTATGAAATGTTTGCATTAAGTAACTTGGGTGCCTAAATACAGATGTTCCTTATTGACATTAATTGGACTTGACATATCTTTGGCCTGCTTTATAACAGTCACCAAAGCATGCATTTCCACTTTACCGTACATATTCTAAAGGAGCTCTGTTCCATATCGAGCTTATTAACAGAGAAAAACATTAGTGCCTTAGCTATCTGTCATATATTTCAGGTAAAAATGCAATTGGTTTGCATTAAAGAGTGTAGTTGCTGGGAACTGACCACAAACATTATTATTATTATTATTATTATTATTACTTTTTATTTATTTATTTATATTTACAGTGAAATCTATCCCTAAGACTTAGTTATTTTTTCTTTCCAAAAGTGTCACTGCATTGTGGTGCCATTTGCTCTTCTTTTCTTATTACCATTTCTCAAATGTCAAGTTTCTGAGAAAGTAAGTAAGAAAGAAAGAAAGAAAGAAAGAAATTGTCTTTCAGCTCCAGTATGAAAATATAAATGGCTTTTGTATGTGTTAGTTTAACTGTTCTGCATTACTCTGCAGACTGCCTCTTTCCATCACCTAGAAAGAATCCCTAAGTATTAAAGAAAAACACAGTATTTATTATTATTATTTATTAAAAACATATATTTATTATTCATAAATATGATTTTCATCTGGCTTGTTCTAAACAAGTTCTCTAGATGAGAACCCAAGAAGACCTGAAGCTTCCTTTGAGATAGCCTGCTTTAAACAGGTCATGCAGTTGAGATCCAGATCTCAGATTCTTTAGCATCCTTATAGAACCTGAGGTTCTAAATAAGCCTCTTTGGAAATGAAAGATAGGCTTGTTTTTGACGTTGTCATCCTAATTGCAACATTCAGCTGGGTTATTGATGAGTGGAGGTGTTTAAGTGGCAGTTCATACTTTTAAATAAAGAATACAAAGATGAAAAGGCATTTGAAGTTTCGACTGGAATTCAGACATGAAAATTTATTCTCCTGATGTTTCAGGAGAATCTTCTTATACATTTTGTTCCAGGCAGTTCATGGACTGGGATAATTGCCTCATTTAAAAAAGGCTTATGTAAAATCCTAGCTAAAACTGAGGAGAATAGAAATGAAAGTACACAGAGCAGGGAGCCTATGATTTAATTTGGTCAGATTCCTCCTTTCAAAAGAGATGGACATCTCGCCTTTCTTGAACCAACTAGTCAAAGTATGTATGTTTTCCGAGTCAGATTCAATTTTCCCAAAACACATAAATGTCCCCTCAGAGACAAATACCTGCTCTTTCTTTAATAATGCAGGAGAACATGTTACATCAAAGAAGCTCTTTCCTTCTAAAACAAGAATTGAAGATGATAGAGATGTTTTGTATAGGCTAAGACTTTTTGCCTTGCTAAAAGCATAAACTTTCTCTTTCATAGCAAAATGACACTTTCCACTTTGAAACTGCTTAAGAAAAAAATATTTAAAAATATTACATCTTTTATGCTGCCATTGCCAGATAATCAAACTCCAATAATCTCCTGCTCAGAATACGTCTTTCAGTTTCCCCATAATGATTTAAGCTGAAGAATATAGGATGAAAAGGGAGCTTCCCAAATACATCTGAACACTTATCACAGAGCGAAAAATCTTATGGCAAATTTTCTACAGCACAAGATATAGCTAGATACACAAGATATAGCACAGATACAGCTAGAAATGGTACACTTGATCCTATGCATTGATTAGTATATTGTTTTCAAAGTAAGAAAGATTAAAATGGCTTAACATTAAAATATTATGTTTAAAATATTAAAAAGTCCAAGTCACTCAAAGATGCAGAAAAAAAAAAAAAAACAGAAAAAAAAAAAAAAAACAAACGCAAACTCAGAAGTGCTTGAAGCCAGGTGCTTTAACAGTGGAGATTTTACAGTTTCTCACTTGTGTTCAATGGGTGAAATGTTGATTGTAGCTGAGTGAGGCATGAGTATTAAAACATTCCTTTTCTTTTCTATAGGCCGTACCAAATGGACAATAAATACCTGACAAAATAATCTAGAGTTCATCAGAGGTCATTCCAGGAAGTTTTTGTCCAGGCATGCACATTATAATGTACTGATGATCTGCTAGAGTCTATCATATATGAATTATATATATATATATATTTATATATAAATATATATTTATAGTTGGCTTGTTTTTTAGTTACAAAAATGAAAATCCGTAGCTAGAAATAGGCTAAACCTGAAAATCATTTGTGACCTCTGTTGTTCCCAACCAACTACTCAATGACTCAGGTAAGTGAACACTCTACTCTGGACTAATTCCACTTTTGTTTACTCAAAACTGGCCTTCTCAGCACATCTCTGTTAATGCCAACAGGGATTAATAGAGCAAATATAAAAGAGCAAACAGTTCTTCAGGTTACTGATTTTGAGTGGCATTTAGCTATAAAAATTAACACCTTGCTTTCTCCAAGGCTTTTTCCTCTCCCGGAAGTTATTTATTTATTTTATATAGAAGACAGTAGGCCCTAGCCAAAAAAATGCACATATTTTCTTTTTGAATGTCTGTATATTGAGCTTTAAAGAGATATAGCTAAGAGTTAAGACCTGAGAGAAACATCTAGTGTGTAAGTTATGACAGTAATATGGCTGTGCTGCTGCAGAGAATAATCCTCTTCATTTTACACCCACTGTGGATTCCAACTAGACATCTTTATACAAGCCTATGAGGGAAAAAAAAAAAAAAAAAAAAAAGGTTCTTTAAGGCCACAATGAACTACTAACACATGAACAAAACAATTTGACTCCATTATGCCAGGTTGAAATAAACTCTAGTTTACTTCCAACACTAGCATATCTTGTCAAGAAATGTCAAACAAAGGAATTAGGAAACAAAATACAATCTTTGCCTTGCAGTTCACATATTCTTTCAAAGTACACACACCTCACCCTCAGTTTTGCATATATTCTGGGAAAACAACAGCAAATTTGGGTAGAGCAGGCAGATTGCCCAGAATTCTTTCCAACTTTGGAGAATGGGCCCAAATATCTTTAAGTAATGAATCACCTCAAATTCTCCATAATGGCCCCAGCAGCAGCACTCCAAAGCCAAAATGCAAGGTTCACCTCTCCTTGTCCTACAGGAGAGGCACAGACTTGCAGCTCTGAGGTGCCAAGAATAAGGAAACTAATACATGTGAATTATATCAAGATAAACTGGACCAATGGCTTTGAGAATGAAAACATATTGTAATTAAAAGATCAAAGGCAATCCAAATAAATCAACTCTGCTTCAAGGGCTAATGCTAGGAACACACTTCCCATTTCCATGATATCAGCAATCTTCTTGTACGTGCCCATCCTAAACTGTCAGTGCCCTGCAGGACATTATGACTCGGCCTCCATAACACATGATTGGGTAACAGGGTGCAGAAGAAAGGATATTTCCTGTGTTTAACTGAGTTCTGACTCTTAATGGTATTTTGGTATTGCCAGTGGATTTTTCCCTTAGCCATACCTCTCACTTAGCACCCCAGGCAATGCATACCTGCAGGTGGGCAGGTGGGGATTTGTCAGAAGGTAACAAAATACAAATAGCAAATTAGGACTGTTTAAGTCATGGAACTCAAGCTATGACAGCTTGCTGCCAGGAGTATTTGTACCAGTGGGTGTTCTGCTCACTGTGCCCATTGTATTCCTTCATGTATCTGTTTTGATGCTAAAGATGGGCTTAGATATGGAAATGGTCCATACATTTAATAAAACCCTGTAACTTTCAGACAGTATCATTACGTTTCCCATGATCTCCTCTATCAAAAGGTGATTTTCAAGGTAAACCTCTATCTCTGATTTATTGTGTCAGACGAGGCCTGTGCACCAGGAGGAATGATTGGTGGTGGCTACAGATAAGCTGAAATGATGCAGACCATTTTTTGGAAACATGCTTAGTATGTGCCTTAATTCCCAGAGTCAGGGGAAGTGGAAAGTCTTTGCTATCTGAAAGATTTGGGTTTAGCTAGTTCCAAAACACAGCGGGAAGTGACTTTAGTGACCATTTCAGTTACTGAGGAAGCCTCTTGATGTATTCCAGGAATCTCTCAGCAAACAAGTTACAGCTCTAATAGACTAGCCTACATTTATTCATGATAAAATTGGGATTGAAGAGACTTGACAATGAAGGTAGCAAGTTGAGCTGGTGCTAAAATGGCGTGGGTTTTGCAAAGCACATTTCAAAACCACACACTCTTAGAACATTGCTTTCAAAGCTGCCTGTATTGTGCATTTATTATTAGCACTGTACCACGGTTTGCAATACTGGACACCTTTTCCCTTCACAAGAACTCTGAGGCACTCATAAAACAATGGCAGTGCCAAGAAGAGACCGTTTCTGTTTTGGAGAGAGTTTATACAGTGGAAACGGGGTCACTCGCAGCTTGTCCATATTTTGCTGGACAAGCCTATTGAGACCATATTTCCTGAAGAGATGAATCAGTGCAGCTCTGCAACATTATAAATGAGGTCATGGCAGTCACCCAGAAGCTGCAATAAGCTCAGGATCTGAAATAAGGGCTTCTCATGCTCAGGAAATAGAAGAGGCAACCCACAAAGGTGTCTGTAGACAGACTCTCTACGGGACACCATCTAGCGCATGACTTGACCAAATTATTCATTTTTGGGGCTGCTGTGAGTGATTTACTGCAAACTAACAGGATCCTGGAGCTCATAATCACAACAAAAGGCAGGGGCACTTTTCACATGGCCAGAGGCAGCTGCTGTAGCAGGATTTTTGCAAGCAAAATAGAGGCTGTCATTAGGAGATGCAAGGTGTGATGCAGTCTCTACTGCTTACTGTTACAGAGATGCCTGCTGTGCTTCACATTGCTGCTGGTTGCCCACTCAGGCCCATGTAGTTGGCTGAAAAGACTCTTAAAGTTGCTCAGACAGAGGAGTCTGCTGCTTTGATCCTGAGACAAGACAGTTCCCTTCAGTCCTACAGACGTTTCTCCTCCAGTGCCAAGAAGGAAAGCAAGGTTGGAACACCATTTCTTTTAAGACAATCTAAACAAAAGAAAAAAAAGAAAAAGAAAAAGAAAAAGAAAAAGAAAAAGAAAAAGAAAAAGAAAAAGAAAAAGAAAAAGAAAAAGAAAAAGAAAAAGAAAAAGAAAAAGAAAAAGAAAAAGAAAAAGAAAAAGAAAAAGAAAAAGAAAAAGAAAAAAGAAAAAGAAGAAAAAAAAAAAAAAGAAAGGAGGATTAGGGCAAGAAAAGAGGCTTATTTTGTTAGTTGGGAGGAAGAGTCTGGTAGGCAGCAGCTTAAAAGAAAATTGAAGGGACTTAGTGTTTGTCTCTTCCTGAATTTTGAAAAAAAGAGTCCTTTGTTGAAGGAGGCAAAAAGCAATGGACTTCCATTTTGTCCAAAATTTTACTTTTAGAAATGATCCATGTCTGAAAGGAATACAAGCCTCGGCTTTGTCCTATGCGGTAGCCATTAAAAGATCCCAGGGAAGGCTGGTGCGGAGGTGGAAGGGAATGACTATTATTATTTTTCTACATTTTGACCCCATTAAACATTCCAGGCACAGGTCAAGTGCAGCAGTTTATCTTCACCCTGGGGAGGAGTCAGATCTGCTGTCTTTGATCTATCCTGTGGTGATGAGTCTGATAATGTTTCCATCTGAGAACACTAAAGCAAGTCAATAAATAGCAAAGCGAAAAATTTCACCTCTGTCATAAACCAGGATGGGAGAAAGGGAGGCAACCTTGAAGTCCCTATTGTGCATGCTTTTTTTTCTTCTTTAAAAAAAAAAATATTTTTTTTCTCTTAAGAAGCAGTGATGGGGCTTTTAATATGATTTCCACTTAAAAACTCTCAACCCAAATACTCTGTCTTTTAAGCGTCATTATACTTGATCAAAGGGGGTCCAAATAAGTACCATTAGTCAAGAGATCCTCATTTCCAAATGTTTCCTTGAACTTTCTGCTGTTTGCTGAAGTTTTAACTCTCAAGCCAGGGTCTGCGTGTCAAACTACAGAGTGACAAATGAAATCAAGAGTAAAAGGCTGTCTACAGACTGTATTCCTGATCTCAATCTCAATTATAAACCACAGGCAATTCTACTTAATCCCCAAAGAAAGGGGATGCTTTTACATGGGCTGCCTCAGGAGCTGGGCGCAGACACACTGTGGTTTTCACAGCCACGTCTGGTCTCTGGTTGTCCACGTACTTGGAGAAGAGGTGTTTGGACCAGCTCTCACCTGGCATGGCAAGGCATTGGACATGGCCAAGAATCAGCTGTTGGGGAACACAATTTGGCCCACACTGTAACACAGAGGGACACAGCTCCCAGGGGGCTGGGATTATTGAGCAGAAGCAGCATGGTTCAGTCAGGCACTTCTCCCACTGCAGCTCCTGGTCACTCTGCTAACCCCTTGCAGAAGTAGGAGTGTCAGAAAAAAAAAGGTTTATTCTCTCTCCACACTGCTAACACAGTGAAGATGATTAATTGGTTCTTTATATCTACCCCTGCTCAGTCTTGGAGCCCAGATCAGATTGTGTCCTCCATGGGAGCAGAATTAGACATTTAAAAATATAAACAGGCTATTTCTGTGTTAAAAGTAACATCAGTTGAGAGAAAATATTTCAAAAATAAACAAAGAAAACAAACCAAAAACCACAAAGAGTTTTTTTTTTTTTTTCCCCTTTAAAAAAATTCTACTTGTGACTTCTTAGAATTGCTAGATTGTCTGAAGTAATTTATGATTAATTTTATTTAGGGCATTTTCCAGCCTATGGATGTTTTTAGGACTGTAACTGTTTCTATGATCTATCTGAACATCTCAACTTCCAGTCAAGAATGAAAGATGAACAGTCTTTACTGGGTAGAAAGTTCTACAAAAAGGGCTTAGAACAGTTACACGTTATAAATTTCTGTTTTTTAACATTTCTAAGTTAAAAGATTTAATTCAGTGAGGCTGTGCAGTAATCCATATCATGGGATTCGTAGCTTGACTGAGTTGCATCCACAGTGAACAGAACGGAGACTGCAGCACCTGAAAGAAAATGCAGTACACTTGAAGGGATATGACTGAGTGAGGACGATGAGTATACAAAACATGTTCAGGTCCCATGAGGCAGCACTTCCATTCAAGCAAACACCGTCTGTCTCTGCACAATTGCTCTGTTACACAGACCTCCACAAATTTCCGCCCCTCCCATCCGTGTTTAGTGGTCATGGAAGTGAGCCTAGCATCTGAGCTGTGCTCCTTCACGATGACCAGGTTAGGAGATAAGATCTTGGTTCTGTGTAGTGGTCAGTGGAAAGCAGGCAGGACTAAATCCTGCACAGGAATATTTCCCACTCATGTTTTGTTTGTATGAAAACAAGGCCGAGACAGGGACTTTTCTCCACCATATTACAATCACCAACCACTCAGCCTTTTTGAATTCATCTACCATTGGTTGCCTACAACATCTGAGCATGATTTGGGCAAGAGTTATTCATCAGTTCTTTAGATCTCATGAGAGGAGAAGGCTGCCTTGTCTGGACTTTGAATTTGTGGTGGTGGAACATCCTAGGACTGGCCCTCAGTGTTTTATGATAGATAAGTTCCTCCTGGTATCCAGTAATCTTCAAAAAGCAGAACAGAACAATACCACATGAAATTGCTTCAGGAATGAAATCATAGACATCAATTTTACAACAGAGGAAAGAGTAGCTCAGTTCTACCTGGTAAAAGCTTGCTGTTATTAAATTACTCTTTTATAAAAAGCTGAACTTATTTTTTTTTTGGTGAAAGTAAGAATCCAAGAAGTAAAAATTGAAACAAATCTGGGACAGATACAAAGGCTCTTTTATCCTGATGCTGCTACACAAATCTCCAGCAATAGGCTGAACTCTCTCTAGGAAGACAAATGAAAACATACATCTGCACATTTGCACAAAATATTGCAAAGTGGAACAACATCAATTTCCCATTACAAGATTTCTTTCTCACAAAACACTTAAAACTCATTTTTCTCTCCCTTTCTCCTGCAGTTCTGAACCTTGTGCAAAGGAAGTCTGGACATTATTACTACAAGTGTCTCCCTCAGGACTCAGACTTACAAATGTTCTCTGATCCCATGTAAACAGGATAATGTGTTGGGCTGTTTGTTTATGCCACACTGTTATTCACCCTTTGACATAAACCAGTTTCAAGTGAATTTTTTTTGGCCCTCTCCTTGTCTGGGAATCAAGCATGACCTGCAGGTTTCCCTGCATAATTAGATAACAGTAATAGAAGAATATTGGCCAGTAGCTGAATAGTTGCACCAAGATCATAGTCTTGATGAAGAAGCAACAAGGACTGCTAGTGTATGCAACTGCTGCCACAGATGGTGTACCTCATGGTGTTCTCTGGGCGGAGATAGGAATCAGCCTCCATTTATCTCCAGCCAAAAGGGCTATTGCAGTGGCTAAAACTCACTGATGCTTCAAATAACTGTGTCCTCTGCTGATCAAGATCCTATATTTTTCCTCGATTAACTGTTGATGCTGACCCTTTTTTACTAGTTTCCTTCTTCTGCTACTACCCTGAAAGACAACTCTGACTATAAAGGTGGTGGTTTGCTGGAAAAAGCAGAATTATGAGGCCCTTCTGAGTCAGCAAAGGAAACTCAATGGTAAAAGCAACACCAAGGAGCAACAACTTGCTTACAAGAGAGTTCCCACCTTACTTCTGGCAGAGCTGTGCTGACATTGGAAACCGTGAGAATTTGGAGGGAGGGAAAAACTATGCAAATAATACCAAGTTGTAACTAATATATTCATGTTTCAGGAATATGGTGAATGTCTGGCCCTAAAACTGAGGTTCACAAAGGAGAGAGGAGACACAAAACACCTACATGTCTAAAGAAGCTGACAAGTGCTCGCTGAGCAGAGATACTCGAGCAATTTGGAACTGTAATTCTCATGGATTTCAACATGCATCTAAATGCATGTAAAACTCCTTTCACAATATTATCCAACTGAAATTCAGATACTATAGATGAATATTTTACTTAGGTTTGTGTTTTGCCCTAGATCACAGAACAAACTGGTAGAATGAGTAATGAAACACTTTTTTTTTTTTTTTCTATCCTGATAGTTAAAGTTCTTGAAGATGTTTTTCTTTTGCACCCTAGCTAAACAGGAAAGGTTAATTTATCTACACCCAGATCTCCTCAGTACTGATCTGTTCCCATTTAGAATGCATTTTGGGAGAAAAGTCTGATTTTTTTCCCCCATCAACAGATAATTTCTGATTTTAACCATGCTGTGCAATCATTCCCTGTTTCTTGGTAATATCTTTTGTTTTCTTTCTCAAAAAGAAAGTAATGGACAGCTTAAAAACACTTCAGTAAGGCAATGTTTATCCCAAGGGCATTATATGAACGTTTCTTGGAGGACTGAGCATTTGCAGTTCTCTGATAAACAGCCTTAGCCTTTCCCTTGGCAGTTAAAAAAATGGTCATAAAACTCTCATTGGGCAATTGGTTGATGGGACCCAGAACTCTTGCATTTTCCAATGCAAGCAGCAGACAAAGCTTAGGGAAAAGAGGGTGGTGATTTGTTTAAAAGGACTCAATATTGCTACTGCAGCAGGCAGGACAGGAGTGGGGTGCTCCTCCAGGGCTCACCAGAAAGGTGGAAACTTCTCAGCATATCTAAGTAATAAGTTTATTCTCATCTGTTTGAAAAAATCAAGCGTTACATAATTTTAACAATTTTATAATTTTATCCACAGGATTAATTCTCCCCCCCTTCCCCCTCAAATCCAACAACCCCAGATCATCATCAACATTCAGACTCTCCCTGAAAAAGCCATTTGGTGGATTTCCCCACCAGCAGATATTTTCCTCCTGAATACTTGGGCTTGGGTTAGAAAATACGACCATCAAGGTGAATTTTTATTCTTATTGTAAATGGGTCTGTCTGTCTTCCACCAGAAAAAAAGCAAAAGACTGCTGTATGATATTTTAATCTTCTGGGTATGTTATGGAGCTGTCGATGACTATTAATTCTGTTTGTTCATATGCCCTTTCCTGCATGTGCTTCTGTAAACATATTCAGAGCTTGTAAAATGTTAATTAGGAATAAAATAAAATAAATAAGGCAATAATCTGAACCTTCCGGTCCTTTTTGGCCCAGAGAATGTGCTTGCTGTTAACTATTTCCAGGCCATTCGCAAACAAGTGAAAATTTACCAGAACAAGCATCTTTATTCAAGCCTTTTTTTACGATGCAATGAAAAGAAAAACACAGCCCGTAAATCATATAATTAACACAAGCTTGGTGCTTGGCGTGTGAAATTAACCTGGGGAATAAACAAGTGGCTGGGTTAATCCTAGCAAAACTGCTGGTGCTCTGAGGAGCGCTGGATGTTCCCCACTGTTCCCTCTGCAAGGGCACAGCCACTGTAGCACCAGGTGAGCCCCAAGTCTTGGAGGGCTTTGAGACATCTATGGATGTGATCACAGTGTCAGGGTGTGGAGAGAGAAGATGGAGAGAGACAAGGATCAAGGTGAACTGACAGTGACGGGTGAACGCTGTGCAAAAACCTGTCAGGGATGACTTCTGTCCTGAGGAGATTATGGTGAGGATAAAACCAAAATATCATATGCAGGAGGGGAAAGAGAATCAGGAAGAGATGGAATGATTTGTCAAAAGTCCCTGCTGAAACCAAGAGCAGGACCTGTGCTTGTGAATCCCTGTCTGGTATCTTGAGATAACTGATTGCTTCATACTGCTTCTTTGGAGAGCACAAAACTTTCACAAAAATCATAGCTATGATCACACACACAGGCAAGCACACACACAGAGTGAAAAGAAATTACCACCATTTGAGCATCCTCTGCTTCTGAAGAAAAATTAAATAATGCACAGCACTTTATCATCAGTAATCTGTGGCTGAAAACAGGTTATCAATAAGTATTTTACCAAAATGTGTTCTTATTTTTGGTGAAATTCAGTATTACAAAATTGGGATGCAATTTCTAGAACAGCTGAAGGAGTTAATGTAAATCAACACTTCACATCCAGCCAAAGCTAGAATATTTGTGAACCAGCATTCAAGTTTCTGCCTGAATATGACTGAAAAGTAGAGTATTTGTGGTTTGTTTTTTAACCTGTTTCAACTGTAAGGAAACCACCTGCTAATGGCATATTTTAGGCAAAGACTGCACTATTCTATTAAGCCTAATTGTAAAATACAATGACCTTGAAGACTCTTGTCAAATTTCTTGAGCTTAATCTGATGAAATTCATAAGTGTTGAACCTGTTAATGATTTTTAGAAATGTACATCACCCAGATGGAAATTTTCAGTGTTCAACAAAAGTATTTAAAATATCCCCAAGAGCCAATATCCCAAACTTCAAATTGTCTGGATTAGAGCAACACTTGGTGCAATATGAGCAGAAATGTCCTAGAGAAATATGTTCTGGATGATTTCTGCAAAGTTCTACAGAGCAAGAACATCACTGGATACTACATATCTGCCGCATCAACTCTGAAGCAATGATGTAGAGCATGCACCTAATGTAAAGATTTATCAAATGTTTGGGCAGGCTGGGATGGTGATGACTTGTCTGAAGATTAGCGGTTTGCTTTTAAAATAGACCATATTAATCAGTCAAAAGTAGTAAACAGCTGGTCTGTAATTTACCTGGCATTAATTGGATTCTAAAGAAAGGCTTCTGACTAAAATACAGGTTCCTGATTGACACCCATAGTTAATCTCAGAAGGCAAAACCAAGGAGGCCAAATTGTCTTCTCCTTTCCTCCATGTGCCTCTCCATCTCCTGCAAGGGTGCAGCAAGCTCTGCACCCCACAGTTACTCTGGTCAAACCATGGCAGCAGAAGCAGAGAAGCAAGAGAAGCAGCACAGGGGAAGGTTTATTTTCTCATTACTCACTTTTGTCTATTTGTGAATGAACTGCAACCCAAGCAAGTATTCAGCAAAAGACTTTTAAAGGATGACCAAATGTCTGTGACGAAACATTTAATACAAAGTGGTTGTTAGAAATAAGGAAGAGAGAGAAGAGAAACCACACACATGCACATAAAATCCATTTCCAGGGTGAGTCAAGAAATTCAAGAAGCCAGGGTTTTTATCTTGACACAGTTATGTGTTTGTTCTCTGGTTCAGCTCCCTATACGAGTGATAATATCAGGAAAAAAAAATAAAAATAAAGGCTTTACAAAGTGGGTGATGGGGAGAAGCTGGGATCCTGTACTGCATGATTACTATTATGTACAATCAAGTCATTAAAACTGCTTAGAACCAGGCTTCCTCCTGTCCTCCCACTTGGGGTGCAAAATTGCAGGCAGGTATTCAGAGGCACAAAATGAGCCTGCAAAGGGAGCAGTCCTTCTGGAAAACACTCCCTGTATTTCTGTACAGCTCAGTGTCCTCCTCAGCACATCTACCATCTTCCTTTGCATCTTTTTTTAAATTCTTTGCCTAAGTAGCCTGCTAACAGCTTATCTTCAACAGCCTTCTAAAAACAGACCAAAGGGGATGTCACAAGCTCGAAGCAGCAGTCATCACTTCATCTTTGACTGCCTGTTCAACCTAGTCCATCTCAAGGGTGGTGGCCAGAAGGCAGGGTGTGTACTGGGAAGCATATCAGGTGGCACAAAAAATGGAGAGAGATGTTTTTTTGGACAACAGGAAGGCAACTGCAAAACGAGAAGTGCTCCATACACAGAGGCTGCGCAGCTTCTCCACAGCACCTACTTGGAGCTGTGGGTAGAAGGTAAATGCCAAAGTGTTGATAGTAATGAGGTGATTTCTCTTTCTTTCCTAAAACTATATTGAAGAAGACTACTAGGAAGGGCTGCTGATAATCAGGAACAAAATAATGGGGGTTGGTGAAAGCAGCTTTCATTGTGTCTGACTGCCAGAGTGTCTCAAATCTAGGCTGCAAAGCTATTTAAAATCCATAGGCATTTTTTTCTGCCTCAGTCCCTCTGCATGGCCCCTTTGAAACTCCAGACTGGTGCTCTCACAAAACTGTACCTGGTCAGGGGACTGCTTGTCTACCTACACTGTCCTGCCATGATTACAGCTTGTGTCAAAACAGGCAGAACCAGTTAAATCCTACAAGAACAAATAGGGCTTAAAAAATAACTATAATAATAAAAAATTATGTATATATAATACAGGCTGAGGTAGATCTGATCACAGTTTTCCAGCTCTTGTGAAAGTAGTTTTGTTTTTCTTTTTGTCCTTTCTTTTCTTTTCTTTTCCTTTTTTTTTTTTTTTTTTCAAAACCCCAGCTCCTGGAGACATGTGCTGATTTGAGAATCACAGCTAGTGTTAAAAATAGCAACACAAAAAGGGATTTCAAAAGGATTTGAAAAATAGCTGTAAAGCCTGAATAATAAATATTCAAAATTCCAGCAGCATACAAAAAGAATGTGTATTGAAAATTTTGGAACTCCTGGGATTTCAGGTTTTGTGACATGATCCACTGTTTTTGTCACTCTGGATTTGTGTCCCGTGATTTTTTAGATGGTGGTTGTAAAACTCCCTTTCTCCTTTTCTTACCTAATTTCTCATGCAAGGCTATTATTCCTGACAACACAGAAAAGGCATACAGTTGATTGAGATGTATGATTCCTAACTTGTCTCTAAAAAGGGGGCAAGGCACGATATTGTAACTTTTAGAAGTACTGACTGCACTTATTTATAAATTAGAACTAATTACAGGTAACCTGTCTTTGGCGCAAGTAAAAAGAAAAATGCAATTTTCAGATCTTGGCAGATGTTTCAGTGTCTTCCCATTATGATCTCAGTTGGCTTTATCAAGTGATACCACATTATAATTAGCTGAGGTATATGCTCCAATTCAAAGGAGGATGCCCAAGAGCAGAAGCTGAAGCTGAAGAAGCCTCAAGCAAAGAAGCTAATAAATGATACTATTGCAATTAGGCAATTACTTGTGAAAGAGCTGAGAGAGCTGTACTGAAGACAGCATTTCTTAATGGATTGTTCAACACTCAGGGCTCTTGAGCAAGATGTGTGGCATCCCAGGAAAACTGAAATCGTTGTGCTCTCCTGGATAGAGAATTTTCACTGCATTTAAAATGTTCCCTGAGAGTTCCCCTCCTCATAACCCATACTAAATGTATCTGGATCTGCCATGAGAAATGCTTGCTTAATTTATTCTTAAATTCTTACAAAGAAAGGACACTTGAAAACTTCCTTTTTTGGAGACAAAGTCTACATATAAGAATAAATATCCATATTACATATTTTAATTGCTTCCTGGCTCAAGAATAGTCAGTCTACCTGACAAAACAGAAATGTTTCTGAGACTATTATAAAATCCCCAAATATTAAAACTTTACACATTCCACGGCACACTTCAGGGCTTTACAGAAACAACTTCTAAGCTTCAGAATTTTGAAAGTTTCACACAAGATTAATATTATCATAAACCAAAAGCAAACAGGCAAAACCTCCTGAGAACACTTAAAGGGCTAGAAAAGACTTGTTTCTCCCGTGAAATACCCATACAAGTCCCATGTCCACCCAAGCAATATTTGGCACCTGGAGCATGTGAATACTGTGGATGCAAAAATATGCTGGGAAATCATCAGTACTGAGTGAGTATCGCCCACTCATCCCTTTCTTTTTGCCACATCTCAACTGGTGTCTTGCAGTGATAATATAAGGTATTGTATAATGATAGTGATAATATAAGATATTGAGTTGTCTCTGAAAAAATATTGCATTTGACTTCCCATGCTGACTTCATGCTGTCCTGCTGACACCCACAAAAAGGGAACTCAGTTCATGACTGTGGTTCCTCAGTGCTATTGCTAGTGCCACCCCAGTGGTTATGGTAATATTAATTATGATGGTTATAGGAATAGGCATAAGTGATGACATGTATAGCATAAGATCTTCATAGGAGACATGCTCTTAGTTGTTACAGCCTTTTAAAGGTGACCTTAACATTTGTTATATATTTGTTATGTTATTCTCATTTAAGACAAAGTTACTGATGCCAAATAAGAGGTTTGCTCCTTTTCATCCCAAGAAAAACAAAATGGGACTATTGAGTGTCCTCAGCAAGCTCACAGTGTCTATTTGCTATATGTGCTGCAGTCATTAGGTATCCCTGTCCCTGGTGGGAATGTAGAAGGGGCTGGTGAGGCTGAACAAAGCTTGTCCCAGTGAAACATTTTTTGTTTGTTTGTTTGTTTGTTTTCCAAGATGTGTGTTTGGCTGCATAAACACTGTGCTGCCCTGTGCAGTGGCCCCACTCTGCCTGACACCCCTATCTGTGATGCAGTCCTGCCATGCAGCATGCACATGCACACCAGCTGGGTGTTATAAATGCTGGGGGTGATGGTGGTGGTTATGAGGGTCATTACCTCCTTACACACAGCTCTGAATGCCTTAAAGAAAATATAGAGAAAGTGTAAAACTCTATCTCTGCATGGCTGAACTTGTGGAAAGAGGGGAGCCCTGAGATACTGGTTCAGGGTGCAGTTTGGGTACTCAGAACTGCCTTCTGGAAACACCTCCTTCCCTCTGCTGACAGTGTATGGAGCCAGTCTGAGTTAAGTACCTAAAGACAGATGGCATAAATACTCCCCCCACATCTTCTTCGACTTTCAATGCCCCTAAGCCAAAATGTTCGCTGGGAATTAACCTAAACTGAAATAAAGTCTTACTGATCGATGCTATAAAACAAACATGGCAGATCTTTGACAAGACTAGCAATAGGTCAGGCTTATTTGCAGAGAGGGAATGCTAACATTAGCTTGTCTCTGTAATATACTTCTTTATAAACAGCTACTTTTCCAAGCTGATTGCATTTGAAACGCTGCAAGTTCACTTGACCTCCGTTCTCTCTGGGGTTAAGTACATCCTTGGGCTAGAGTTTAACACAGCACTTTGGGAATGTAAAGACTTAGGGTGCCTTTGGCCTTTCTACCAGCTTCATAATCTGCTTACAAGCTCGTTGTGAACTTTGACCCTTTGGAAAAACTTTTGCTCCACTTAAATGGGGACATTCTGGCTCTGTCCTGTGAGAGCTGGAGCAATGAGGAAAAGTGCCCACTTTTAAACTTTAAGAAGACAGTGAAGGGGAGAAAGATTCTGCACTATGGCAGAAGCTTTGATTACCCCAGCTATATAGCAATTAATATCTCCAAGTCACAAAACCCATGAATGATTGAAGGTTAGGTCATCGTTTGGGGTCCAGGGCTAGGCTCAGTTTCTCCTGCAATAGAAACCAAAGGTTTGTCTCTAGACCATGTGTGCTCATATTGTGGCTCAAGATAAACTTGTAGTTTCTACCAGACTACTGTACATATGCCTCACCCCTTGTCTTTCATACTAGCATTCATTTTGTTGCTCAACTTTCGATGGTATTGTATAGGAAATGTATGCCTGGTCTCCTAGAACTGTGGAAAGAGATATTTTTGTGGGAAATGGAAAACTTATCTTTCTTTATATTTGACCTCAGAAGTGGTATTGGTCATCTACCCTCTCTCACACATCTGCGCATTTAGACAGTAGCCTGTGCCATGGGTTGGTGATGTGAGTAGCTCTGGCTTGCAGTTCTAGGCTGGTGCTGAGCTGCATGATGGAAAGCCCTTCTTGGACTCTCACAGGACTGGAGAAACAGTCCTGAGAGATTAGAGTCATCATTTATTTTCCATGTTGCTAGGGCTTCACATAACATTTTCTCAACCAACTTTACAACTTTATTTCAATTTCTTACCAGTACTAGACATCCTGAATCTCTGAAGTTCAGCCCGTATTCTTAAGCACACACACCTTTGTATCTGAATACCACCAGAATGACAAAAATAAATAAACAAATAAATAAATAAATTCCTGATATAGTTTTTCTTCTATGACTATGGGTTATGTTCAAGAACATGTGTAATCTGCTAATCTATTTGCTCAGTGAGAAAGTTGTTTTTGCTGTCTGCTACATCATCAATCTGAATTTTTTCTTGTGTAGTGCATCATCTTTGCAGCTAGTGACATGATAGAAAACAGAAAAACGTATTACTCTGTGGCTTTGAAGCACCTTTCATAGACACATATTCCACAGATGTTCTCAGACAGACAATGGAAGACCTTTGCCCAGAAGACTTTACAAGCCAAGTTGTCCTGTTCCATTACTGAAATCCTTTTGACCTCTGGGCTAAAGAATTTGATACAGATTCTTCTGGGAGATTAAAATTTAGAAACCCACAACCCTGTTGTTACAGCTGGAGCTAGCTTCAGCTATACTTCAGACCACTTTTGTTTTCCATAGCATTTGCTTTCTTTCCCCTCCTTTCTTTATATCATAGCCAAGACAGAGCTCAAGGAGGGTAAACACTGTCTATATGTAGTATACTGGGTAAAGAAATGAATAAACTACCCAGAGGACCTCCCAGCTGTAAGTCCATGACAATATGTTAATCAGTAATGTGTCTATGAAAAATGTTTCACTTACTCCTAAGCTAACAAAGTTCAGTTTTTACACATCATTTAAGAAATCTCCAGATTATAACTTCCTTCCATGCTGCATAGTCTTTTTGTGTTGTTAAGATTGTTAACATGTTGTTAAGAGTGTTGGCGCTGTGGTTTGTGATGTGGTCCTGGACAACTTGAGTTGCCTGAGCACTGTTCCCTCTGAGAACAGCCCTGAGGCTTGCAGTTCTCCATCACATCAATCCCAACAGGTGAATCATTGGAACAGACACCAAAATGAAAGCTGAAAATATTTCAGTTGGTCTACATCAAAATCAAGTCATACCATCTACCCTCATTTTAAATTGTGGAAACTCTTAGAAGCTATGAAAATGGGCAATATTCACAGCAGCTTCTAGATTGTCTAAGGAGTCCCACTGACACCTTAGAGCTTGTTGTCATCACCTTCTAGGGCTATAAGGTGGAATGAATTCTGTTTTATGGTTTCAGTATGAACCTGTCCAGAAAAAAAAAAAAAAAAAAAGGTTTTTGAAACCAAGACAAAATAACTTACAAAATCAGTATTTCACCTATAAATTAGCTGTTGATTCCTTAAGATGTTTTGCACCCATCTTTGACAACACGACTTATAAAATAGAATTCATATATTCCATAAGCTGCCTGTACCTCCCTCTTTTACAGGAAATTGCCTCCAGGAGATGGGTGGGTCCAGGGAAGAAAAAGAAAAAAAAAAAAAAAAAGAGAGAGAGAAAAATAATTTATTACTCCATATCAAAAGGTAGTGGAGCAACCTTTTTATTTTTTCCCAGGATGGCAGACATATATGAAATGTATAATAATTATTAATTATTCTTCTAATATTGCAGAATAATGCCCTCTCATTGGTATCACAAAAGACATCAACAGTTACATTGCAAGCCTAGACATCTCATTTATCTTATTTGGTGGCTGGTGAAGACAATTTCTAGGCAAAGTTGTTGAGTCTCTGGCTAAATTCAGCTGAGGCAACTTTCCACCAACCCAGAAGCTAAATATTTCCATTGATTTTCACAAGCAAGAAACAGCTCTTTCTAAGAACCAAACCATTCACATTGTAAAAGCAATAGCAGAAACACTTTTAGTTGCTAAAAGTATTTGCCAGAAGCTTATGATGGACATGTCCCAGTAGTGCCCATGGTTTGATTTGGCTTCATTTGGCTAGCACTACTTCATTTTTATTTGTCTTCATTTGGTTTTGGCTAGAGTGCAAAATTCTAGATCTTTTCCAATGCTCCTGGATCTTGCAAAATACACAGATATTTTCCTCAAATAGACTCTTGTACAAATAGAAATGTCAGTATGATTTTAAGAAGTATCTGTTAATGTCTTTCCAAGTAAAAGCCACACATTATTTTCAACTGCACTCATGATCCATCTTATTTGTTTCTTGCAAACATTTGTATGAGCTGCTGTTGAGTGAAACATATCTGGGAACCATAGCCTAAGCATCTTTTTATAGTTAGTTGAGTAGAGTTTATACACTACACCCTCCCTCCAAATTCTTTTCCATTCTTTTAGAATTTATTATTCTAATGAATTATTTTTATGATTTATTTTTCCATTTTATGATTACCAGTGTTTGATCAGAAATAACTTTGTCTGAGCAAGTATCAGATCATTTCAAAGCCTACTAAAACCAAACCATTGGAGAACTGTTCCTGCCTGCTAGATTTAAACAACTCTGGGAAATGAACAGTTTTGGAAAAATCAGGTTTTATAAAATATTAGTTCATAATCACAGTAAAAGACAGAACTACCAAGGAAATTATATGATATGAACTGCTAAGTGAGGAACTACTCCCGGGCTTCCCTGATTCTTTTAAAACAGTCAAGAAGACTTAGTCCAAAGCTAATAAAACTCCATTGCTACTTCTGAGTGACAATTTTGTAATTTAAGGAGTGGGAATCCCATTTTGGCCAATCACATCTCCTGTTAATGCTATCACAAGTACTTTTCAGTAGATCAGTTAGGTTTTCCCTTCCATTTCTATCTGTTACGATGAAGCATGAGCCACTGTTAGCATAACTTTTCCTTGCAAAAACCCAGATCATCACATAGGGTCCACGCCACATCTAGCTGAAATATATAAGACCAAGTATTGTATTCCCAAAGCTGTCTGCAGAGCTGCGATGTCTACTTCATGTTAAGTATCTAAATTACTTACACGGCTTGGAAGATCTCAAATGTATATGCTCAATTAATCTTCTTAGATTGTCAAACTGCCCCATGGCATAGCATGTTTGGCACCAAATTTGTTGAAGTGACAGGGCCCATGGTACAGGCTTTGTTTCCAATAGTCAGGAAGCAGAATACGTTAGCAACAACAAAAGGCAAAATATCAAAGGTTCTTTAGAGTTAGCAGCTTTAAAGCTTTCTCATAAAGCCGTCCTGTGACCCTCCAGACAAAATGGTGATGTTTCAATCATGTCATTACCTGAGGCAGATTACAATTTTTTTTAATTATTCTTCCCTTCTGCTTTCAAAAGGCTTGTTTTTAAGTGGGAGGAGAGGAGGCTGAATAGTGGAAAGGGCGTGTGCAGCTGTACCATGAAAAGTACATTTCAATACACATAAATACACCCAAAAGCTTTATATATGTTGCAACATCCCAGACATCGGTGCTCCTGAGGAAAGCATAAAAGAAGAGCAAACCTAAATCAGATAAATGCTGCAGTAAGTCAGGTTCAGAAAAGAGAAGGGGGGAACACAGACAGCGGTTCAGTCAAGGGCTGGAAGTCAAAAACCAGTAGGGTGGGAACTTGTTTTCCTGTTTTGTGCCATCGTGAATCTCTGCAAGTCCTGCTCCCTCAAGCTGCTCAGTGGCTTTTGCCTTGAACAGGGAGGGAAGACAAATCCAAAACCTGCTGTCTGAGCCTGAGTTTCTCCCACCTGAGGTAACTCTTCACCTGAATAGGAGGAATTATTCCCAGTCAGACCAGCTGCCACTTTCCATAGAAATTTTGGTCTCAAGAAACTGGCATTTTCTCTCAAAAAACATCTCCTGAAATCCCCAAGCCAATATATCTCCAGCATTAGGCAGGAAACACATCTTTTTCTTATATCTCTAGCAAGTTATTTTAATTGTCCCTGAGTTTCCCCAGTGATTAAAAACATAACAAAGCATAACAAAACAAAAAAACAACACCAAGTAATAACAACAATAACATTTTCTTCTTTCTTTGAGGTCCTGAAAAAAATTCCTCTGTGAATTAAAGCTTTCTGTTTTTTTTTTTTTGTTTGTTTTTGTTTTTTTTGTTTTTTTAATATATTACTTCATGCCATTAAGGTTGGGTTTTCCTTAGAGAAAGGTTAATTGGAGCTGAAAACATAAGTTGCAACCTTAAATTCTGCCCCAAATACAGCAGAATGCTGTCTAGCCCACATCATTATTTACTCCTTAATGAAACCTCGTGCACATCCTAGTGCACTGCCAGTGTCTGACAGGTGTCCGCCACGAAGTTGCCAGCAGAGCAATGAGCACATGGCTCTCTTCAGAGTTTCTTTCTGTTCGTATTGTTTCCAAAATGATGTGTTTATAATGCCTTTCAGTGGGAGGACACTGGAGGCTTTTTTATTTTACGTACTTATTTTTTAATAAAGCAGGGAGCAGTCTTTGTTAACATGGTAACACTGCATTTAAATTATCATCCACATGAATGATGCTGCTGTTATGCATCACTCTACAGCTACAAATGCCATCTGTGGTTGGGATACGCTCGCTACAATGACAGGAGGAGGTATTATCTACCTAGAGTAAACAGCCACAAGCTTTAATAGCTCACAGCTGTTCTTTAAGGTGCAGAAATTACTTTATTCCCAGTTTATTGAAATATAACAGAGGCCTAAATCCTCAAAGGTATTAGCAGTTAAATCACATTGAACTCAGCTAGAGTCAAGCACTTACATACAGGGTGAGCCAAACATCACACAAGCAGTCAGTGGAGAGCAGAAAACCAACTTTGGCTAGTACTTCAATAACTGCTGCACTGTTTTTGTCTCTCTTGAGCATGTCTTCTGCTTAGCTAGTACTTGGCCATGTACTTAGTGCTAGCTAACTCCTGAGCCAGCATTCAAGAAGAATATATATTTATATTCCTGTACAGAATGTGGAGGAGCTAGAAGGAAATGTCACATTTCAACAGACATTTTGGATCTTGAAACTGGCCTCAGTTTGGGCCAGCACAGCACTGGGGAGCTCTAGAACAGCTGGTAAAGAGTTAAAGAGGCTGATTCATGAGCAACGTGAGCAGTAAATTTAGTTCAGGAGAGTGAGGAGTGAAGGTGAAGGTTAGTTGAAGTGGTCAGGGTGGTGCAGTCCTGTCCATGTTTGTGTCCTGTGCCCAAAGATGGACCAGCATCAAACTGATCTCCATATGGGGTGGGGGTGGTCCTGCTAGCTCATCCTCTCTCACATATCAGCAGTAGATTAATGGCAAGGAAGGAAACAATCTAGGGGAATTTGAAGAAATCTGTGTTTGGCTGTTGTCCCATTAAACCACCAAGTAATTCCCCCAAAGGAGGACTGTGTGTTTGCAGCTCTGAAAATGCCCTTAGTGCTAAGTGGACTTTACATGTGGATGGAAGAAGCTAGCTTCATGCAAAGTGCCTTGTCCATCTTCATCTCCTAACAACTTGCATCCTGCCCTTCATGGTCTAAGAAAGAAGAGGAGGAGCCAGGATCACAGGAAAACTTCTCAGGATGGTTATGTTTGAAGTTCAATGGATTTTTTTTTTTCCTTCTCTTTTGGCGTGTGACTTTTTCATGTTGAACTAAGGGGGTCTAATGAATGGAAAACTGAAATCGGAGGATTTTCATTCTTTAAGGAAATTAACCTCATTTAAAGGAAATGAGTGTTCAGAGGCAGAAAGGAAAGTCATAATTTAAATGATATCAGAAGCTGGTTTTCCTTATGTAACATATTATTAAACAGTGGGGAAAAGCTTTCACTAGGCAGCCTCAGGGAGCACTCAGCAACTATAAAGAGGGTTCACATGCATGGCTCTAATATGTTAATAAATTATGCTAATTACAAGCAAGGGATTAGAGAAGGGGAAATCAAATAATGGTGCAGTAACCGTGCCTCTTTCAACTTAATTTGCAACATTGCCTGTCTAGGCTCCTTCTTGAGTTACTGAGTTTGTTTTCTTCTTTCAAAGACTCTGAACTCCTCTTTTGTCCGTGGGAAGATGGTGGTGTCACCATTGGGAGATAGTGGATGAAAAAAATGAAGTGTGAGGGGAACGAAAGTGAGAATGAGCCCTCTCCCTGATGACTTTCTGATGACTGAATGCTCAGAAGAGACAGCAGAAATCCTGCTCCTTTTGCACTGCGCCATCCTGGAAACCTGGATGAAAAATGTTGTCAAATAGTATATGAAGATCATGTTCCATTTCTTTTCCTGTCAAAGCCCCCATAAGCAGGGACTTAGCAAAGTTGCAGGAGGAGAGCATGAGCCCTCAGCTGCTGGCTCTTATGGCCCTGATAATCTTTTATCCTCTTGGCTCATGGAAAGTGATTCCCACATTTCAGTTATTTTCACCTGACTGGTGCTTTTCCCCAAGAAACAACCTTTTTTTCTTACTTGGAGACAGAGCTATTCCTTGCCTGGGGGTTCTCTTATCTCACTGGGAGAAACATTTTGATTGACTTCTTAGTGCCTTTTGGATCATTGATCTCAATTTGTTTGATAGATGTCTCTCCCTGCTTTTGGAGTTTTTTCTTCTTTTATCCTTCATATGAACATCTCAAGTGGTTTGTCAACTCTATTTACCTTTTCCTTTGTGATTTGCTAGAATTTATGACAGGAAGAACTAGAGCAAATTAGAACAAATAAATGTAAAGAAAAAAGTGTTGCATTTATACTTTTGCAGTTAATCCAGGATACAGATTCCCATTGTCTATAACATTCAGGCTAGGGCCACATGTCCTTCAGGAAAGGGTGGAGGTCAGAAGGGGAAAGGCTGAGTCTGATAAGAAAGGATGACATTGGTACAGAGACAGGGAAAGTTAGCTCTCCTTTAGGAAAGCCTTGCAGTGTGGAAAGCGCTACCCAAGAGTTTAGCTATCTCACTGGGAAAGACTAATGGAAATAGACACAAATGAACATTCACAAGCCCCAATTTTCTCATTAAAAAATCTGGAGAGTTAAAAAATAACCTAGCCCAACTATGTTTAGTATCTCTAATAAGACACTGCCTTTTACCCTCAGGAAAGGGACAAGTATTCATTTTCATAAATTCCTTTTAAATAGTTTTTTCCTCCTTTTTTTCCTCTCTTTTTTTCTTTTGCTTTTTCTCTCCTTCCCTCTTTTTTTCCCCTCCATCAGCAAGGGGGGTGGTGAAAGAAAACAGAGACAAGCCAGATGCCTTTCAGTGCTTTGATCAGTTCCTCTGCAGACAGCCAGGCTGCCTCCTAGCACCTCTTTAACTACAGCTTGCCAGTAAGAAAATGAGCTGTTTTAACTCTGCAATTACAGTGCCTGCTGAATGCCTGTCATCACAGCAATAGGAACCTGATCTGAACTGTATATCCACTGGAGAGAGAATTACAGCAACCAGGGCAGAAAGTTAAATACCCCCTGTGGCGGTGAGACTCATATAAACGAAAAAGCCCACATCCCAGGCCTCCTCTGTTGGTGTAAATATATAAAACACTGACAATACGACACAGAGCTTCTCGAGAGAGCCAGGGAAGGGGGAGCTGGAGGGTGATGCCATCCCGTTGTTTTCAGATGTTCTTGGGAATGATAGCTATGAATGCCTAAGAAAAGAGAGAGTGGAGGGGAAGGCATGAATGGAGTAAAAATGCATGTTATAAGCAAAGACATATGTGCACCGGGTACTGCTCCATCTGTGGCACAAATATAAATGCATATATGGAAGTAAGTCAAAAGGTAATTTGCCTTTCAACGCCATCTCTTTCTCATTGCTGTGCTATCACCATGCAAATGTGGATGGGCTGGTGAAGCACTGTAAATAGGCTCTGTCCCTCTTTGGAGGGCAGAGGCGTGAAAAATTTGGTGACTTCACAAATATGCGGCTATTCGGGGAATACAACTGTGATTTCCTTCTCCCTGGAGGTTATGCTTTAATCACTAGGTCGGCCTTCCCTTAGGCAGACAACAACTTGTTTGAACCCCTGAGAATATTGTATAATCCTATTGTGTGTATTCATTTTTAAGCCACCCTCTGTTAAATTATACAAATAAAAAAAACACAACCTATTTGCATTCATGGGCATTTTATGTACTGGTATTTGTTTGGGAAATATGCAAACCAATTGCAATTTGGGCCTGATCCAATGAATACTCAATCAGGCAGCCCTGAACCAGACCCTTGCTTTATATGGGCAAGTTTTAATGGTGTCCTTGATTTGCAGTATGTTTCATTTACCTTGAAAATAAGTGGGTAGCAGGGAGTTCTTCAAGGTTTCTTCCATCACAACAAATGAGCTGCCCATCAACTGGATCTGAGGTTAGAATTAAACAACTTTAACTTATTTGAATGTGTAGGAAAAGATGGATTATAAGTAGGCAACTCTAGCCAGAAAGTTATTAATTAGTTAATAGCTATTTTATAGAAGCATTTTCCCATGGATCATGGCCTGCTATAGAAATAAAATTGGATAACTACTTCTCTAGTGCTTAGGATAAAGGTCTAAATCCAGTCTTATGGGTTTTGTTTCTAATTATTCTAACATATATTATTATTTAAGTGAATTTTATGTCTGCATGCTCATCTTTCTATTCTGAAATGTGTGTTCCCATCCTCAGTTATCTCAGGGATGAATTACAAATACTAATAGCATCTGTTATGTTTATAAACATTAAAATGTTCAGGCCAATGTTTTCACACTGAAATGACAGTAGGGAAATGCCTGGTTCCACTAGTGACCATTGCAAGCAATGATTTTAAACCACCCTCCAAGGGGCCCTGAGATCTGAGTGAACAGTAGGATTTCAATGAGAGCTGCTGCAGAATGTGGTGCTTTATTTGCTATGTGTGAAGTAGAAATCTCTCTGCTAAGCCAGAGGGGTGTTCAGTGCCAGCCAGCAGCTCAAAGCAGGGTGAGCATCTATCTCCATAGCACTCACTGTGGCAGCATCTTTGCCACCTGTTTCACCAGAATGATGCAAATAGGTGCTACATAGGAGAAAACCCTAACACCCTGTGCCAACCATAGCCAGAACAGCTTCCTAAGAAATCTGCTTTAGAGATTAATCCCTTGTGCCACCTTTTTCACTTTTGCTGGTGGCCATTCTCCAGCTCCATGTAAGACCTACATCCTCAGCCCCAGTCCCCAAGGAGTTGCACTGAGCAGCACAGAAGTAATTAACCCCATCCCTAATACAATCTAGAGCAGCCCCTCAGCTGCTTGAATGCACTGTGGTTGTGCCTTGCACTGACTCAACCAAGCCTAGGACTAGCACAAAGCCAGTGTGCCCATGGTTTCACCACCCCCGTCTCTGAATGCTCTGTGAATTGAACCCAACACGGAGTCCCTTTGGAAAAGGCCTGTGGGTTGGATTGATCCAACCCAAATTAGAACATCCATTCCTCTTCGGATCCAGAGGGCAGGGCAGATTTTCAGAACTGTTCCCAAGTGCCATGATTTCTTTCCTCATTTACCTGCAAATATCCATGGCAATGAGGTATGCTAAAGACGATGGGCTGGGGAGAACGTGTCAGAACGAAGGAAGCAGTTCTTTGCTGTAGACTCAAGCTCCCTCTGCTGAAGAAAATAAGTAAAACAGAAGATCGTTCTTGCAGTTGAGTAGTTGGACTTGCTTCAGTGTCAGATTAAGTGACAATACAAAACCCTTAACAATCTGCATGGCACATGAGGATGAAGAGATATCCCCTTGTAAAAATATAGTTCAATAAAATATATCCACACCCTTGCAATCTGGCTGCTGTGGGATATGGGGTTTGGGGCCATTAGTGTAGAATACCACAAATCCTTTTCTTCATAACTTTAATGACAAGGGACTGCTGTAATCATCTGCAAAATCACCTATTCAAAAAGACAAGTGGCGAGTCACACATGAATTGCTATCATATGGTATAATGTATACTCCAAATATTTACAAGACAAGGCTGCGCTCTGCTCTCTCTCATGAAACCACATGTATTTACAGATGTAAGTGAAGGCAAAATTTAGCCAATAACATCTCATCCGTATATGAGACCATTCAAATACTGTGGCTGAGCAGTTTTCTTGCTAAGTTAATGCATCCCATCATACTTATTCCCCATATTCCAGCTGCTGGGAAGTATATAAATACTATACAAATCACAGAAATTATTATTCTTTAGTTAGCTTCATGTTACTTTGGATGTCTCATGTAGAATTCATTTGTTCTAGCCTAAACGTCTAACAGTGAGACAATAAAAGCTGTGCTAGTCACCATATTCTCCCTTTGTAGAGGGACACCTCCACATGACATGCTGTATTAATATTTCTACCCTCTTCCTCCTTGCAGCTGCCTTTTATTTGTCATTCAAAGAGGCCAAATAAACAAACACAACTGACTGGTCAGTTTAAGTATTAGCCTGTTTGGGAATTACAAATAGGTCAGAGCAGCTGCTTATGCTACATGATGTTCTTACCTGAAGACAGTTCTTTCCCAAGAAAGGAAGATCATAGATGCATGGACAGGCACTCTGGAGATACTCCTGACTCTGCTGTAATTTTCAACACCTTTTGTCTAATTATTTATGTTGTTTGACTTCTTGGTTTAAGTTCTTCAGAGGAATTAAATCTCCAAAAAAGATCTAACTTGAAAACAGATGTTTGTAGTTCTGTTTTCATTACAGGCTAGTCTTTGATGAATAATGGATTATAGAATAGGAAATGTCATTTCTTTTATCATACTTCAAGTGTAGTGAGGCTGATTCAGACAGTGGAAGCAATTCTCTAAAATCTGGCAGTGCTTTCCATGATTGCAACTAAGTTAGAGTCATTAATTTTTTCTGTTGTTTTGTTTTGTTTTATCTTTTATTGTTTGTTGCTTTTGCTATATATACTGTAGCTCATTCTTAAAAGTGTTTGAGATGATCATGAACAGGATCAAGACATGATTTGCCCTGCCTGAGTGCCCGATGAAAATACAGGAGTGTGCACACTGTCAGGTGAACACAGCTGGACTGCATTGTGAGTGTAAGTGGGGAGAGGAGAATACTCAATAGAGGAGAAAGCGCTCCATGCGCTGACTTTGAATCCATTGTGTTTCTACCCTTCTTGCATTTAGTTCAAGTCACTTTTTGAACTACAGATTTGGTTCTGGAAAATAAATAAATATTACAAAGTAATTTTGTGTGTAAGATGCAGTAAGATATTTTTGTTTCGGAAAAGGCTGGCATTTTATCTCAATTAATTTACCCCAAACTCAATTGCTGCTTGTTCTAGCAGATACTTGCTCTGACTCCAATTTCTCTGTATGACTGACAATTTTTCTAACAGGGATGCCTGTGGGGAAACCTAATTCATATACTCAAGAGGAGAAGCCTGAAAAACACCTACCATTTCTCCGTGTTGTTGGCCTAGTTCTTAATTCCACGAGTCTTTCTCACTCCTTTCTTAAGAGCATCAAAAGCTTGTGGATGTAATTAGATGCTCTGCTTCTTCATTTCAGTTATGTTCATCCAGTACCAGATCAGAAACAGTACCAAGGGATTAGGTAATCATACAGAAAAAATAAATCCACCCTTGTTCAGTGAGCAGTTTACTAGCTGGACTAGCTGGTGTAACTCTGTTTGCAACGTTGTAAGAATTATTCTGATTTATAAGAAAAATCACAAGTTTTTTTTTTGTTTTGTTTTTTTTTTTTTTTTGTTTTTTTTTTTTAGAAGGGACACCAAAAGGTGAATTAGATTAAAGACGTTAGATGGACTTTTTGTTGTTGTTGTTCTTGGATTGAACAGGTCCATGCCAATTTTCTATGGCATAATCATAGTTTAGTAGCAAGAATAACTAGGGATTGTCATTACAATGTCATTACATTACAATGTCATTACCTACTCCGTAGGTCAGAAGAAACATTTCTTTGGGATTTAGGGTGTCTTATCTGTGTTCCAGACCACCAAAATTGTGAGCATCCAACTGAACAAAGATTATTTACTTGAACAGAGTTGAGGTTAAAGAGTAGTTTGATCTTAAAAGTCATTAAAGAAAAGAAAGGTAAGACAGAAATGTTTCTTGGTCTGTCTGACCAAACCCTTGTGTAGTGGCTCAAAACTGAGGTCCAACATGTTTAGGTGAGAAGCACAGTACAAAGTTTTTAGTGATACCTTTATCTAGAGATATGAAGGCCTAAAGCCAAGAAAGGGTGTATTTCTGAAAGGCATGCTCTTTCTAGTCCAAGTAGATTTTCTGGGCCAGACAGAGATTCCTCAGGGTGCAATTCTCTGGCTTATATTATGCCAGACCAAGAAATCAGACAAGATAATCAGGAAGGTCCCTTCTGGCCTTAAAACCCATGAATTCATGATTCATTTAATTTAACTGCTTTAATTGTGGGTGCAAGGTTGTACAAATACCTCATAAAGTCAATGATAACTTTGTTTCAATGCAGTGCTGTGTTTGGGAGTCTCCCATGCTGGGCTGCACCGCTGAAACAGATGACATGCAACACTTATTCCAGCTGGAAAGCCAAATGTACTCAGAAATGTGTTTTAGATTTCTGCTTTCTAACTGTAAAACTGAAAATGACCTGTGCCTGGTATGCCTAGATGGGCCTATCAATACTGAATTGTTTTCACACTCATCAGAGTTGCATGTGCACGCCCATTTCCATGCGTGTATAGTATTGGGAATAATGCTCACATCATTCCTCAGCCAATGTCCTGTGTGGTACAACTCAGGAGAGGTTTTGACAGGAAACTGATGAGACGGCAATCATGGATTGTGATTGGCATTTCCAAAGTGAGATAGAAAACAGAGCAAGCAAGCAAGCCCTGGTCTCCATGAGCAGTGTGGTTTGAAATCAAATACCTTTTTGGCCACCACAGTCTTGTGGCATTTAATATAATAGTATTTCATTTTGTTCAGCGACTAGCTATCATCTTAAACAACTCCTTCCCCCCAACACCGAGCACATACAGAATAAATTAAAGATGGCATTTGGTGTGGGTTCTAATTCAGAAGACGTGGTTTTGCTCTGAAAGGTACCACCTACAGTTCCGTAAAAGGATCTCAAGTCTCATATGCTGTTGTTCCTTTGATGTGCCCCAATGGTCCTCTCTCCTCCTCCTTCTCCCCACTCCTACCACCTCCAACAGCTGCTTGTGCAAGCCTTTGCTGCAGCCTTCTGAACCATTCACTTTGTAATGCAACTCTCTCTGCCTATACACCTTGCTGCTCTCCTGCAAACCATGTTGCTGTTTTGGTTGCTTGTAGGCTGAATACATCAGCTCACAGGCTGCAAGGTCCTGGCAAAGCTCTGTGATCTCCTTGTCATACTGCCGAAAACCATTGCCAAAAGATTTAGCCAGACTTGAGGACATCACTTTTGGCTGACCCCCAGGATTTCAATAGACACAGAAACAGACTTTACAGATCTTGGTCAAGCTACTTACTGACGTTTGCTTGAATAAATGAAGTAATTTCCTTTAATTATACACTCTGAAGTACTTTCATTTTTATTGACCATTTATCTTTCAGAAACTTTGCAATGGGTCAGTCAACTTTATTTTATTATTTTATACTTTATTTTATTTTATTTTATTTTATTTTATTTTATTTTATTTTATTTTATTTTATTTTATTTTGTTTTGTTTTGTTTTGTTTATTTTTGATGAATCAATAGACCTTGTGCAGGTTCCCTTCAAAAGGAATGCATGTCACCCAGTAGTCAGGCACCTCCTGTGGACAGGCCGTTGCCTTGGGTTCTTCCACACTTTGCAAGGGGGGTGGAAGGATTAGGATCTTTCAGGTCATGGAGACTGAGGAAACTGAACAGACTTTAGAAATGCTTTGACAAATAAGTGCTTATTTTCTGCTTGGTGTGGGTGCATACAGAAATAGCCAAGGGAGAGGACAACTGTCATTGTGGTAAGTGGTCTGTGTACTTGAGCCGTTATAGGGTTTTCATATGCATTTTGCATTTATCACTAGACAAGATTGTCACAAAGCACCTTCTTATGCTTGGCCCAGAAAACTGTTGCCCAACATTCTAGCCAAAGGGATAATATTAAAAAATCACTTTATAAAGTGCTAGGTCTCCTCAGCACTGGTTAATCCCATGTTTTATTTTTCATGGCACTTGGCTACTGTGTGAAGTTTGTATCCGGATCAGCAGGTGCTTACCTGGCCACCTCCAGCCTCTGCATGAGCTGTTAGTCCTGCCTGCCCCCTTGGAGCTATGGGCTTGAACAACCTGTCCAGAAAGGCACTGGCCTCTGAACTAGGTCAATACCTGCTTGCATAGGGCCTCCCTCTGCTTGCTGCTGTGGCTCAATGTCACCCAAATGTCACTTCTGACTCCAAAGTCCAAGGGCCATACCTTGGTGTTGTCTCAGCATTGTTTGCTCCTTGCTTGGCAACCAGCACTCGTAAGGTTCCTAAGGATCAGGCCCTTTTATCAAGATGTCCCATTATCAAAATAAAGGGCAAGCACATATGTGTGCCTGGATGCATTCTATAGATAAGGACTAGTGTGGATTTACAGGAAAGAGGGACTAAGAGGTTGTGCCTTGTAGGGGCCCCACCATTCCCACTACAGCTACATTCAGACCTGGATGTAAATGAAGTCTTCCCCACACCAGGTGACATTTCATTGACATTTCATTCCAGTATTTAATATGGCCCGTTTCTTTTATTCCTGCTGAGCAGAGACTCTTCTACCAACCTCACACGATTTCCTCATGACCCAATAAAAGCCGCATGCTTGGAACTAGCATTACTTCTCAAGGCTTGCTACAGTCACTGGGGCACTAATTACCCCCTCCCCTCCCAGTGTTTGATGTCATGAAACTCACAGGACGCATCATTACCTTGGGGATTAGAACACTCAAACAAGCTCCCCTCCCTCTGGCGATGTACCTGGTGAGGGTGGGCCCTGAACAAGCAGTCTGCCTGAAAGAAAAAAACAGCAACGACTCATGGCCAGCCATGTTTGGGGCAAAACGGGTAGGGGACAGCTGAAGTTGTGTTTAGGAGCAAGTTTGGACTCAACAGTAATGCTTTGGTTATAAATTCAGATTTATTTATTTATTTTCCCCAGCTGAACATTTGTGTCCTTCTTTCACTCTCATTTTGGATTGTTTTATTTACCATGTTCTTCTCACTGTTACTTTCATCTGGGCCCTGCCATCACGTTGTCCCTCTTGTTCTGCATCCCTGGTCCCCCTCAGCAGTGTTTCATTTTGTTTAGACACAGCAGCGTAGAAACTATTTTGGAATAATGAGATAGGCAAAGGTAGATATCTCCACTTCAAATCCAAGGGAAGTATTTCCCCACCTGGAAAATCAAAGAGGTCATGGCTGTGCAGATGGAATTCTGTTGAGAAAATCTAAAGATGGGCCTAAATTCACTTTCTAGGCAGGTAACAGCCAAGGAAAATCAGGCAGGACCAGAGGCTGGGAGAGAAAACAAACCTCAAAAGTAAATAGTGAAGTTGAGACAAGTTGGAGTAAGCTCTGGTTTCACTGGTGGTTTGGGTACAGTAGGTGCACATGGGGAAAGCATGATAGATGAAAGAGTGCGGCTATGGCATGGAGGCCATAGCTTTTGCTCTGTTCACTCCTGAAACAGTCATTTATCCTAACAGCCCACTTTTGGCTTGTACACATCTCATGATAAAGGACTCAGAACCCTTACTGTAAAAGTTTTATGGACTCTGTGGCTTGGAGGCAATTTTTGGGTGAAATCTGTAGGAAGCAGTTCACTTCTGCAACCTTGAGGCATGATGGACAGTTTGGGGGAGTGGAGCAGCATCTAGGATCTCCACCTGGACACAGAGACAGAGATCTGCACCGGCTCATGCATGGGCTGAACCATGGCATGCCAACATTATCTGTGAGAATGGTATGTGGGCCTCACCATGGCTTCCTGCTCCCTTTCTTTCTCCCCGAGGTCAGTCAGTTTTCTAACCACAGGTCAGTGCTTTTTCCAAAGGTCATCTGCCCGTGTGGCTTCTGAGGGAATATGGGTTCCTAAACTCTCAGCCTTGCCTTCAGCCATGTTTTGTATGCAATATACTGTCCTGGCACATATAACAATAAACAAAGAAAGGAACAAGGAATGCTCTAGGGAAAAAGATAACTTTAACCTGGCCTGATAAAACACGGGTAAGTAAGGCAGTCCTGACTACAGTGGTGTTATCTCAGATGTAGTCTCTAAACTATTCTGAGACAGCTTCTGCTGGAGGTCATCATTGAGTGAGATTAACTGAATGATCTTACTCAAATCAACAGGTTCCACACACACCCCCCCCCCCCCCCCCCCAGCTTTTAGACATCTGATGGAAAAGGAAAGCTAAGAAAGCTAACATAAGATTTGATGAAAATATGAATGTGTTATGGCCAGTCAAGCAGTCACAATCTAGGTGAACCTTGTGTTGACCCTTGTCTTACAGATCCATATCTCATCTGCAGATGATTCCCATACTTCTGTCACTCTGGAACAATGATCAGAAAAGAGATTTAGGTTTGAGCACATAATGGCAGCACGTTGATAAAACACAATTTGCTTTTTTCCCCATCTGTCTTGCAGACTACAGGGAATAATTAGAAGATAATCTCTCTTAATTCCACAATACATAAAGCAATAAAACAGATGCCAGGATTGAACGATCACTGGAGCCAAGTTACGCCATCTAATCTCTTTCAAAAGCTGTGATTTTGCTAGAATGTTGCAAAACCAGAGAGTTTACTCTTAGTACGCAATGCAGCAGATTGGGACAAAGGAACCATATCAGCTTTCTTTCCGTAAATTTGGAAGGAACATGAAGCCTGGATTTTAAATAGCAATTTAGGAACAGATCAACCATGGACATAGTAATCTTCAACATAATTAGCACACTTATGACTAGCACATTTATAATTAGCACGTTTCTGTAGAACTTTTAGTGAAGAATCGTAAAACATTTTCACAAAGGAGACTGTGGTTTTTAGGCCCATTTTACAGATGAGCCAACAGAAGTTCAAGGAGGGGGAAGGAATTGCCTGAAGTCAATAAAAAACATCTGGCAAAGAGCATGTTCCTTCTCTTCTGGACCACTGCTTTTCTGGCATGTGAGACAACAACTGACTGTGGGTGTAACTTGTCTGTCTGGATAATTGTTTGATAATAAATAACAGATCAAAGGGAGATATTTCTCTGGATGCTCAGAATCTCTGGGAAGGCATTAGAGGCAGGACATAAAGCTTAGAGAGGGTATAACTAGTTGTAGCATGAAACACACACACACACCAACACAAAATAAACCCTCAGAAGGTGAAAGACTGAGAAAACTGGATTTACACAGGCAGATCACATTCAAATACAATTTTATCTCTCATGAAGTAATGTGGAGGTGGTAAGATTGCCCAGCTCTAGTAATAGGACTTGCATGACATCTTACACACAGAGTATATTCCTTAGGCAGCGCTGCATAATAAGTGTCTAATTATTATTATGATTACACTTGGCATTTTTAATAACAGCAGTAATTGGGTGATGTTGATGGCCTCATTTTAGGATTCTGTATTTGGCCTGAAGCTCCAGTCATTAAGTGCTGGCTGGGTAAAGAATAGCGTATCATAAAATGTGTTTCATGTCCCAGATATCTGCCAGACTGGAGGGCAAATGCTGACAGTGTCCTTAATGCTGGGAGGGGTATATGTCTTTTTACACATACATAAGACCTTAGTGACGCACGGTGGTTTCTCACAGTGGTATACTCAGGTCACTGGGAAAGCTAATTAAACAGAATACATTTGACTTTGATCAGCTACTTACAACTATATTGCAATGATAAGATCAAATGAAGCTCTGCTACTATCATAATGCATTCTAAAACATAGAAGGGTGTGGGTGGGTATTATAAGCAATATGACCTAATGGTTTAAATCCTGGACTAAGTATTGCAAGGCATAGATCTAAGGCAGAGAAATCAGTCTAGATATCCAAACACAAAATGAAGGCCGTGATTTGGCAAAGGATTTTAGCAGATGCATAGGTTACCCTTAGAAAAGCACATACGCGAGCGGTTGACTTGAGCCAGATGGGATGTAAACTGGTACTTAAGGGTAAGCATATGCTTACATGCCTATTAAATGAGAACAGGTTGCTGAACCAAAACCTAAGAAGTAGCTGGGGTGATTCACAAATCCTGGAAGATTTTTAGTAAAATAAAAAAGCAATTGCACTGCTCTTCTCTCTATCCTTATTCTTGCAGTTCAATACTCTGCTCCCATCTTCCAGTAACTTTTGAAACAGCTGATTAATTTTTACCATATCTATCAGAGACACAGAAATCTGAGAGAGAGTTAAATTCCTACAAGGTAGGTGTAAATAGATGTCTGGGTTAAAAGAAGAAGCCAGATTGGACTCCTGTACCCCCCAGACTGCCTTTTGAATATATTAGGAAGAAGGAACAGATCACTCATGAATCTCCAAGTGATTAGGAATGCAGCAGTGCTAAATACACACCAAGGCACAGGCTAAAATTGGGTCAGTATTAATGAAAGGCCAATATATGGCATACTTGGAAGAACCAATACTTAGATGTACATTCCTGAGCTCCAGTCCATTACCACAGAGCTATAATCAAAGTTAGTTTTATCCAACTCTGAGTAAATTATTAGTACTCTATTTATCCAAAAATCCACCAGAGGCCACTGTTGTTAAATATATGTGGGGATGTTAGGGTGTGCAATGCACAGATCATTCACTCTGGTTAGCAAATACAATACTGATTTTCTGAGTTTTTAGGGCTTTCTTTCTCCACCTTCCCATTTTAAAAGCCCAGGTAGACTATTTCTGAATTATGCATATATTTCTCCTTCCTTTTAAGACAAGAGATACTAATGATCATCATTTTTCAGAGAACACAACATATACTGGAAAACTACTGTCCCTCAGCACAGGAGCTTACAGAAAATATAGGGATACATAAATATAATACGGCAAAGAACAAGAAGGAAATGAGGTACTTGATACCTATATTTTTTTACTGATTTTATCAATTCTTATTTGAACAGATGGCCTAAAACAGGAAGGTGTCATACACAGCATGATCTTACTCAAACAGCTTTCTTGTACTCCTTCTTTATGATTCTGTAATATTGGACATAAAAATTTTATAATGATTTGGTTTTGTAAAAATCTTGATGAACTCAGAATGCTTCATGATATAGAATTATGATTAAAATAAAACCTCCTTCATGAAAATTTATTTGCTACCTTTGAGGAGGATAGTCTTCTAGGGATGACTGTAGGGGTGCAGTTTTCCTGTCAAGTTTCACATCTTTGTATGAATGTCATTCACGTAGACCTGCTTCACCTGTGTAAGTACAAAGGCTGGAATAAAAAAGGTTTCAATGAGTTATTTAATTCTTGACTGGAAAGAATATTTTCACAAGAAAAGTGGGACTGATTTTCCAAGCACATATTAAGTCTGGAAAGAGGCATGGGGGGAGAGGAGGTTCTCTCCCTAACGTGAGACAGTGCTGTGTCTAGCAGTCTTCTTCCAGTTGAAGCTTATTCAACTGGAAATCTTTGGGATCACAAGAAGAAATATCGCTCCTATAGCTGGTAGCCTGTAAACAGTTTTGTTTTGCCTGTTTGTATTAACTCTGAAGACAAATAATGACAATTTAGACACCAGGATTTATTTAAAGATCTTTCTCCTCTGCTCCCAGCATGCATAACAGAAGGTTGGCTTTGCTATGGGGTATTAAACAATGCAATATAAATGCCAGTGTAGGTGGAGAGAATGAGTTTGGGAGGGAAAGGTATTTAGTTTAACAGAGTCTGATAAAGACTGTAGCCTGTGTATTTCTATAAGATAACAAATCACTGTTGACTGGTCCAACATATTAAAGATCTTTGAATTCTCCAGGATGCAGTATGTTCAGTGCTGCAAATAGCTGGCAGCTCCTTTACAAACTGCCTTAGACAATCTGATGGAATAATCTGCATTACAGAGTTCAATTTCCCATCAGCTGACGATGAAATCTCTCTTTTAAACTGCTTTTCTGCTATTTGACTCAGGATATTGCTTCTTGGCTAGCCTGCAGCTTCCCTCCAGTCATCAATAAGCATTTTAATTAAGAAAATAAAACCCTAAATGTGAATTGAATCTTCTCTGCAGCTCCAAATACTGTTTGTGCAGAAGATCCTGTCCAGGGGTGCTGCTTAGCACTAGAGGGCAATCGAGATACGCATGACAAATATTCCCTTTTCAGTAACATTTGCTCTGGGGAAAGGTGAAAAACGGAGTGGTGATGTCTGTTTCAGCCCAATCTCTGCATACAGAAGAGACAAGGCAGTCTCCCAGTGAGGAAGGCATCACCCAGAGTGTAGCCTGGGAGATCAAGGGCGAAAATGAGCTTTCAGAGGAAGCAACCCCAAGTTGGACAGAGGGAAATCAGGATGGTGCCACTGCTTTATCTCCTTGTTGGCTACACAGAAAAGATGTGAGAAAACCAGGGGTCTTCATGCTCTTTCTCATGTAGAAAATCAGAGAACTGAGGTTTTCTAGGTTATAAACAGTTTGCGGAGGTGGACAATGTCGAAATCTATGTCTAGATGCCAATGGCAGATTTATCTCGGAAGGTGGTGCTGGGACCGGCTGCGGTGTGATGGTTTGGTGTGTGGTAGGTGGGTGTCAGCCAACAGTGTGCCCCCACCCACCGCATTCCATCAGCCAAATCATGGCTTCAGCAAGCCTGTCTGAGGGGTTCCTCAGTGCAGATGGCCCCCAGACACTGTAATAATAAACATGGATTAATAATGATGATAGCAATCGCTATGTGGTCTTCAGGTCCTAAAATCTGTGAATCTCAGATGAGATCTGCATTGTAGTAAATACTCCTGTGCTATTCTCTTGGCCACCTTATTTAAATATTTGCTTAGTACAGCAGATAACCCTCATAAAATGGAGCAATCTGTCAGGATGAAATAAATGTAATTTCCCCCTCCTCCAACCACCCAGCTGTCTGCACTCCTACCCATGCTTTAAGCACAGAAAGTGCTGTGCAGCATTAAGAAATACTGCATATCATTTGGTAGGGGGTGTTCAGGCCTAGCCCCGTGGTTGTGAATTCACAGCTTCTTTACCCAACACACATACAGCCCTGATCTCTTGTGACCATTGCATCTGCCTGTCAGGGGTTTCTCACTGATAATCACAGAGAATCCTTCTCCGTTCTGTTCTGATCAGAATAAAAATAGTGGCTCTTCTCATTTCCTGCAGTGCTTGCTTTGTGCAAGTGTTCCAGTCAAATTCATCACTGACAAGCATTTGGGAGGGGACAACACATTTGAATATTCCTGAATATTAATGTAAGTTAGTGGTGCAATGTGAGAAACAAGCAGATTGCCACGACAAAGATCTGTGCTACTCAGTGAGAATTAATCACCACAGCCTCAAACGAATATCTCATGTAGCTACAACGTCATTCAAGAAAGAAAATGTTAGAAAATCATTCTCAGTTGCTTTTAAAGAGGTTTTACCCTGCTTCAGCAGGAAGCCAGTCTGGTAACCATCTGCCTAGCTTGAGATCTTTCCATCTACCCTGGGATCTAATGCATGTTAGCGTCTCTGGCTGAGTTATCCTATTCACATGGACCATACATATGGCTCTTGCCCAGAGCTCCCAGAAATGACTTCAGCTGATCAGCCAAAGTCATAGTGTTTTAATGATACTGCAACTTAGTGGATGATGCCGAGCATCAGATCTGCACATGTAGCACCACCTCCAGCCAAGGCTTTCTTTCCCTCTTTGGCCCACAGTAAATCTGCATTTCTGCAGTGAAGCACCATGGCTCAGGCCTTCCAAGGAACAAAGCAACATTGAAAGCTTCAGACAGTCAGAGGAACTTCTTACCGCTGGCTGTAATCCAGGTGGAAAGATATCCTTAAGGACATAACTATGCACGCATCGCATTAATTAAAGGCGGTTCATATTCCTTAGCACAGCTGGTCACATCTCTATGTTTGCAGGTTGCCTTGTATAACAGGTTAAAAAGATTAAACACTTAAATTTCATTCCTACAAATGGGTCAAACTACACATGATGTGTTTATAAGTTGGAAGTATCTCACACTGGTTGAGTATTAAGGTTATTTTCAGAGTCCTTGTGAAGGAGTTGGTGACCAACACTCTGAAAATACTCAAATTTCCCATTGCACTGGAATAGGAGCACACTTTCAGTCAATTACCATGTCCCTGCTGAGCAATGGAAATCTGTAGTAATGAACAGTACCTCTTAAAACACGCCAAATTCTTCACCTGTGATCATCTGACCATATCCTAAAGCACCTAATTTAAAAGCTATTAGGCCCTCATGTGAAACATAAAGCTCTTTACGTGCTACAGCAAACAAAAGCTCCAGTATTCCTTTGCAGCTTCAGACTACACACCTTTCCTTATCAATCTTCCCAACTCCCTTGCTCTCCCCATCAAGCCAAAATCTAAGCCTCCTGTAAACAATGTCCAAGGACAGGGTGGGAAGCATTGCAGAATGGAGCTGCCTTCGCAGGGCAGCCTCAAGCTGATCATTTCTGATGAGCTCCCCTGCCACTTTCCACAGGAGAACAAGTCATTAGTCCCAGTGTCGCAGCCAAATTCCAATCTAGGTCATTACTAGCAGTTTAATTTCCCCCAGTGGTTTCATTTGGACACGGTATTCATCACTCTTCACTGAAACAGCTATGGGAGCATTGCTGTGCATTGGCAACAGGTTTTTTCCCATATTTGGCTGCTCATCAGTGATGGAAAAAGCCTCTCCAGGACAGACAGGCAGACATACTTTGCAGAAATCTTTGGTGTCCCTTCACATCCACATGGAATAACATTTCTGTACAGTCAGCAATTCCTCCTTTTTGACAGCCCTGTCTGCACCACTAGCTCAATCCACTTTAAAAATGTCTTGCAAGTGGTGTGGACACAAGACACACCTGCACACCATGGGTCACAGGTACTGTTTGGAAGGACTGTTGTGTCCAGCCACCTCTTGCTGGGGGGCAGCTGGCCTCCCACCCTGGGCAGGGAGCACAATAAAAGCCCCCACACCAACTGTGCCCCTTCCTGCAGCTTGTGCTGTCAGTGGCTTTGGTACTGGGAGGTGTCACGTGAGCCGTAAGGTTGGTTTTAGTCACTGTGTGTATTGCTGGAAATTGAGTGGAATATTTTGCCCTGCTGAACCTTGCTTCCTATCTGCTATAAACTGTTTCTCCACCATCAGCAGCAACCTTTTAGCTCAGACTGCTTAAACAACCTGCAATTTACAGTTCTTTCTGCTGCTTCAGACAAAGAATATGGAAAAACAAAGAAAACTACCATCCCCTTTGAACTATGAGCCCCCAAAGAGAGCTCACTTTACTGTGTGTCGTGGGCAAGCTCATAAATAATGAAGAGCATTACATATGCCTAGCTTGACAGAAAGATGTAGTTTTTTGGAGATGTTTATGTTGCTACCATAAAGCACAAGAGACTATACTATCTTAGCTGGAGTGTGGTGGCACAACATATAATTATAGATGAAACACAAAGGGGTGAAGAGAGCTGTGTGTTGCTTCTTCCCTCCCACCTCTCTGACTTACAATGTCTATACTATGCATGCAGTATGTCTTTACTGGATACTGTGCAGAGACCCAGTCTAAAAGCACTAGACCTTCATAAGGACTGAAACACTAACTCTTAGCTTTCCCAATCCAAAGTAAATTTGAATCTTTCTGTCTAAACCCACACATACTACTGGGTTCCTGGATGCCTGGGAGTCTGAAGTCAAATGGGACCAGATTATCATACTCTGGGGTGTGCAGGCAACATTTTGCTCCTGTGAGCTAATGACTGGAGTCTCTTAAGGGACCTGATAATTCCTACACAACTTAAAGAGTTGCTCCCACACATCTTTCCCCTCTAAGCTTTGAGAATTCAGGAATATCATGCTGCAACTTATTTCCAAGACTATCTAAAGCAGACACACGCTGCATGACAAATATTCTATGACTGCTTTGTCTGAGATTGCATCCTAGACAAATGTCAAAAAAGCTCAGGACACATGTTAAATATTTCTTTCAGAAACAGCAATACCAATACCCAAGTCTACAAACAGTGGGAAAGCAGAAAGCCTCCTGCTATGTGTATACAGGCCTCTGTAACTATGGCTTCTTGTTAGCAAGCTCTTAGGGCTCCCTCCTCCAAGCAGCCAGCACTACTACAACTAAAGGTCACCAGTTATAAAAGGGAGAAACAGTATCCACAGGGAACAGCAGATACAGCTGCCTTGCTTTTAGGAGAAGTTCCTTTAACCAACTACTACATCTGCCCAGGAGATGCCAGAGGCAGTGTCTGTGCCAGTCAGCTCAGTGACAATGCAAAATCACCTGAGCTGTAATCAGCCAAAAGTGTTCCCCCCAACAGCATTTTCCTTGGCACACACCAGAATTCAAAGCCAGTGAAGAGCTGGGCTGATTAGCTCAGGAGCAGTACTATGCAGATTTTAAACTCTGTCAAGGACCCAAACACATCATCTGTTCCTGGTGTTGTGCTATGCCGTATAAACATCCCACCTTGTTCAGGGCTGGCTCTGCACAGTACCCTGCAGTGGAGGCAGGGCTGAGCCTCCTCCATCATCACTTGTACACTTATTTCACCTGTGCACTGAACCATGTTGCTTCTCCCTCCCTTGAGTGGGAAGCATAAATGAGCACAAAACAGCAAGAGATTTGTCCTATAGTCCAACCTCTGATCTGCTCCAGCCAGGCTGAGAGGCACGCAGTACTGTTGGCATCTCACTTAGCCTGGTGGTATTTCGCAGCCCAGTATTTTGCCTTTTCATAAAGAAAAGCAGTCACTGGGATGGAAAGAACAAATCACCTGACAGGAAAAAAACTAGAGTTGCTCTATCACACCCCAGCATTTACATTCAACTTGGGAATAGGCTGTGCTCATTCCTGCATGTAGGGTATGTCCAAGCATCTCTCATTTTTCTTTATTAGCAAAATCTAACTTTGCCAAGTCCTGCCCTCCAATTCCAGAAGCAGGCAATGACTACAAATAGATAGATGTCAAGAGCACATAGTCACCTCGAACATAGCCTCTGGGTTTCTGACCCTAGAGACCCCAATCTCATTAAAAACAAAGTGTGTTCCTCACTGGTGGCTGAGATCACGAGGACAAACAGACAGTGGAGCTCCCCTGGGCCTGGTTGCAGCTCTGTTCCTGTCACCCTCACAGGGTGAAGTCAAAGTTTTTCTTGTGGTTTTGTCATAAGCTACACCCCTTGAGAAAGTGCTTCTTGTCTCCTTTCTTTGATGGACTTCTGGATCCTGCTGCAGTGCCTTCAAGAAAAAAGAAAGAGAATACTTGGGCAAAAGAATTCTTTCTGCTGAAAATAAAATCCCATGAAAATAGGTTTACAACACACACACACATACACAATGAAAATCATTGCTACCTTTTGCTCTTTTGTTGAGGCAAAGAAAGCCAGAAATACAGTTTTTTTTTGTTTTTTTTTTTTTTTTTTGTTTTTTTTCTGAAATATTCACTGGAGAAATATGGGGTCATTTTCAGCATGGAAATTTCCACTGAGGATGAAGTGTTGGTACAATTGTACAATTCACACTTGGAAATGCCATTTCATGAGAACACATTTGCGCTGCTAGACCTCCTTACAGTTTGATGGTGATTTTTGTTCAAGAAGCTTTTGATGCTGCTTTGCAGGAGTGGGGAATCAGTTTAAGTCAGATGCAATCTTGCTGATCAAGGCTTCATGGCATGACCTTGTGCATGGTCCTGTCTCAGCATATAATAGTCTGCATCTACAGGAGATGTCCTGAAGGGTGGGTTGTTGGTGTTTCCATCTGCTGGCACAGGAAAGACTGGGTGAGGGCAACCAGCTTGGTTGTATAATGGGGATTTATGTGCTGTCATGTGCCATTATTCATGCACAAAATTATGAAGTGAAGACATTTTTTGTTCCAGATGATTTCTGCAATGGAGAGGTGTTAACTTTAGGGTGGAGATTACAATGGACTGGGTTTGAGCCATGGCCACCTCTTGCTCAAGAAAGGACAAGGCCTAAAATACACTATTTCAGTGTATTGCTGCAGTAAGCTCCAGATTCACCATCTCAGGGGCATTTCAGGGGATTCAGGGATTCAGGAAAGTGTTTTCGCTTTCTCTCTCTCTCTCTCTCTCTCTTTTTTTTTTTTTTTTTTCCCCACCATCTCTGATTTGGTCCTGATAAATGCCCCTCTCTTTTTCTCCATTTCCCCTAGCTACATGCTGAGAAAATACTGCTTGGTTGGATGAGAAATGACCATTTTCCAGTGGAAGAAACTGGGACAGACTAATGATGCAAGATGAAAGAGCAGCATCAGTATCAAACAAAACATTGGGCTTTCTTACTCAGCTCCTTCAGGAAGCCATTCCCTAGAGCAGGCACAGAGAGACATCATGTTATTGTACAGCCTATTTTTGGTGCCAGAAGACAAACAGCCCAGTAGTTAACGTCATCTGCGCTCTTGAAGGCAAGTTTTGTTGTTCAGAACCACAGAACAAGTAAAACATTATTCTCTCTGAGTTAGCCATAATAATGAAGTAAGAACATGTCTCAGATATATTTTATGAGCACTCATTTTTCAGAGCATTCCCAGTACATTTTTTTTTGAAACTGTCTTGCTGTTCAGCATCCTATCTGCCTCGGATGAATGAAACAGGGAGAATTGCTGTTCCCTGTGTTTGTGAATGGTCTTTGACATTCCCTGTCAGTATCATTAAATGAAGACCTGGTGAGTTCTGATAGTAGTGAAAGCTATCTATTATTTCCTTCCTTATTAATTATTTTTTTCTGAAGGATGGGATTGTCTTCACTTGCAGAATAGCAGTGTTGTGATATGGAGTCAAGGTAGTAGAAATTTTAGACTTAAAAGACTTTACATTGCCATCACAGATTTTGTTCATGCATTATTACACTTATTAATGTCTATCACTGGGACATATGGAAGAGCAGTTACACCAATCCTGTTAGATCATCACTCAGAGATTAGAAGTGAGTAAAAACTGCAAAGCATTCTCCATAAATATTCATTGGAATTGTTTATAATGCAGTTGCTCTGAAGACAGCCAGGCATCATGGCTGGAGGTACTGTATTGATTTTCTCCTACACATATCAAGATTAAACCTGCTTAGTGTACAAGTCAGGAGATTTCTTTATGAAAATTGGTTCATGGAGAGCCAATCAGCAACATCTCTGATGAATTGAGCTTCTCAGAAAGTGCCGAATCACTAAACTAAAACTGTTCTTGGAGATCTACCTTTTTTTTTTTTTTTTTTTTAATCCCTTTTAGCATCGCTCGCATCTAGTTTGGAATTTCCTATCACACCTAGGTGATGCACACACACAGAAATTGCTTGAGCCATGGAGATAGAATGTGTGAGATGTGTATTCACATCCTTCACAGGACAGAGATGAAATCAGATCTTCCTCTTCCTACAAGAATGATTCAGTTAGTGATTGAGACAAGGAAATGAACAGAAACCTTTCTCTCTGATTCTGTTGTTTGGACAATGTCTTTAATAAATGAAATTGTCGTTCTCTATATTTATTCATAGCTCAGACAGATCTTTAATTAATTAATTATGATTAATATTTCTTAAGATAAGAGAAAGTCTAAAAAGTCACTCCAGTGATGGAAACTGAATGTGAACATCAGTTTGGCCAGTGATCTCATTTCCCATGCAGTAGCTGACCACTCAAAAGTTGTCTTCTAATGCAAGATCTAATAACAATGCAATAGGTAATAGCTTGTGAACTGGGTTATGAAAGCAATGAAAATACCAAAGGACAGTACAGTATTTTAAACAAGCTATAAGCATTCAATATATTTCTTTCACCATCACCTAGAAGACTTGTCAGAGATAGAGATTCTGCTGGGCAAGCGGCTGTAAATACAAACACCTAAGTTCATATGTTTAAAACAGAATGGATGGGATGGGGGGCACAAGGTAACAGGGACACAAGATCTATGCAATAAGCAGCAGCAGGCTCTGCATGCCATCTGCCTGGTACTTTCTCCTACCCCCATTAGGGCTTACTTTCACATCACACAGATCAGCCGTCTGTTTTCACCCACCCCCCAAGCGACAGTCTAACTGCATTTGACAGAATATATGTTTTTTTCCCACCTCCTCCACAAGCCCTTTCCTTTGTCCTCTTTTCAGCAGTTCTGGCTTCTGCCAGCAGATTATGCTGACAATTTAGTGTGAAAAGGAAATTAGAAATGCACCAGTGTTCCTCACATGAGCAGAACCACAGCTTGAATGAAAACATTAATTCAGATTAAAATGGAATCACTCAACAATTCATCTTTTTAGTGCACACACATGTGTGTATGTGCTTGTGTGTAAAACAGGGGTGTTATTGTGCTAGGTCTCTGTATATGACCTACCTGATTAATGGAATGACACAGTCTGCTAGTGCAATTCCTACAGCTAAAACAGTGCATCATGCAGCACACACATCCCCAAGGAGAGGAAGCATGGTCTAGAAATACTAAGAAAGAAAAGATGATTTCTAGGCTCTACCTTGTAACTGTGCAAGAGTTATGCTGGAAACAGGTCAGCCTGACTCCCAGACTGCCTACTAATGGTCTCAGGCAAGCTCTGCTCCCTGAGCACCAAATACCAGTAACCTTCCAGTGCATCACCTCTCAGCTATCCCAGCCAAAGCCAACAAATGAGGAGGAGGTTTGAGGATGTCTTTGAGCAGGCTACCTGCCCAAAGGAGCTGGATCTTTTGAAACTTTCCCACATCGCCTCCAACTGATGCTATTTTCCTTCCATAAAGTGGAACTACAATGAAATCCTTGTAAGAGACTTGTGAGATTTTATTTCTACAATTTTATGTGATTCTGGTGTAGAAAATACCATATGGAAAGAACACCTGCCAACTAAAATCTAGCCCTAAATATAATACTTCCTGGTATGGGTGACAGTGAAGTGTCAGAGGTTCTAATTTGTAAAGGCCAGAAGAGTCTAACCCATGAAAACAACATAAAAATATTTTTCTAAGGTCCTTCAGAGAGTGTTCAGTTTTAGGGAGAGAAGTGCTTTTGGGTTCCCAGGGGCTCGTGGAACAAGTGAGCTATGATCAAAAGAAATGAGAAACAACTCCATAGCATCCTCTCAGTACATTACATTGTCTGCACTAGTCAGCCAGCAGTAAGAGAAATGGAAAGAAACAGCAGAAGTGGTACAAGATGGCCTTCAAACTTGTGAGTTGGAATGGTGAAATTCCAACATAAGCCTATGACTCCCTTCAGATTTCTGTTCAAGAAAAGTTGTCTTTCCTTAGCTGTTGCCATGGGCATCCCACAGAGTTACACCAAAGTCAACGACAACAGCAGAATTAGTCTCAGTGTGCCAGGTTCACTTTAAAAAGTGGTATAATTAGAAATAAATTAAATTGTATCAGTTGGTGGGGCACTTCATGTTGTCCATGCATAATTAAGGAGAGCAATCACATGGTACTGCAGGCAGCAGACAGTCAAATAAAAATGAAAAATGAATGATAGGAAGACAAGGACACAATCAGACCAGGCAGTACTGAGAGGAAGTGCCAAAAACAAAAAAAAAGTTTGCTTCCTATTGTTTCCATGTAAAAATTTTGTTTCTGTAACTTGAGTCTTGGCTTCTTTCTCCTAAATATATAAAATTTCTCTATACCCAAGAGTAGAAGATTAGCTGCAGAGGATAACACTAAAGTCTTCACTGCCCTGAGTCCTGTCCATTTCCAGATGTTCAAGGCAGAGTTTCAAGAACAGGTGAAATTAAGACTGATCCTTCCCTAGTCCATATTCCTAACTTACATCATTCTGAATCTTACTGAGCCTGTACTCATCCATGGATTTATCAGCAATTTATCACTGAATAACAAATAGACTTTCCCTATATTAATGTCTACTAGTTTTTAATATGAATGAATATGAAATCCACAACACCCTGCAGCAATGAGTCCCACAGTTTAATGACGCTTTTTACAGGAAGAAAATCCTTTGATTTGACTTTCATATAATGAGAAGGAATGAAGAATTATACCTTTTTTTTTTTTTTTTTTCCTCCATGAGGAAGCTCTTTTGCAATTTCAGTCACCATCACTGCCTTTCTGTGTGTCTTTTCTTGTTCTTCTACATCTCAAGGGAACCAAATCTGTACATAGATTTCAAGACATCTGAACAGTGGTTAATTACATTTCCTGGTATGTTCTCTACTCCTTCCCTAATAATTTCTAAAATTCTCTACACCTTCTGACTCATTCCCACTGAGCCTTAAGCTAATGTTTTCATAGCACTGTTCAAAGTGAGTCCAAAATCTCTTTCCTGAATGCTAATAGCTAATCTACAGTTCATCACTGTGTAGGTTATAATTACTGTTGTTTTTCCCAGTGGTCATTATTCTGCATTTCTTAATATGCAAACTTCATCTTCTGTTTTATCACTCAGTCCCTCAATACCATGAAAAGATTCTGCAGGTCCTTACACTCATTTTATCTTTCTCTGCCCTGAACAAACTCATATCAGCAGGAAATGGTATTACCATGCTATTCAGCTCTTTGTATATTGTTTATGCACACCCTGGATAACACAGCCAAAAGCACAGGTCCCTATGGAAAGGCTTAGAGTAACTTTCCAATGTCAGGCTGGTATTCCTAGCTTTCATCCACTTACTACCTCACTAAAGGACCTTCCCTCTTATCCCATGACAGCCTAATTTGCTTAGAAAAATTTGGGGGAGGGAGCTTGCCAAAACATCTTGAAAACCCCAGTGTATTGTAGTGACCACATCACCAATACCTACATACATAATTACTGATTCCTCAAAAATAAATAAAAAAATGCTATTGAGGCATGGCTTCTCTCTGCAAAGCCATGCTTGTTCTTTGCTATTTAGTCATCTTCATCCCTGCCTTCTAATTCCATTATTTAGTGTAATTTTTGTCCTTTGCACCCAGAATGACTGCTAGCTTTCCAGGCTCTCCTACCCTGGAGCCTTAAAAAATAACACCAGCACACCAGTTGCAACCTTTACTTCCTCTGTGCTGAAGACGATGTAAACCACAGATTTACACCCCCCATTAACAGCTGAGCAATTTCATATCTGAGTTCCTCTAGAACTCATGAGTGAAGCCCATCTGCTTCTGGCAATTTGTTATTATCCTTTTTTTTTTTTTCATTTATTCCTCGACCCCTTCTACTAGCAGTTTAGTTTGAGGTAGTTTTACTGCCTTGTCCCCTGCAGAGAAAGGCTCTGGTGAGATACCTTGCCTGAACTCCCAAACTGTGATGATACACCTAATTCATCTTCTCTGTGGGCTCCTTTGCACTCACCTGCTCTCTAGACTCTCTGGGAGGCTTCTGGCTCCTGATGCGCTTGGGGAAGTTGGTATTATTATTTTTATGCTTTCAGCAAGCTGATCCACAAAAATCTATCTGAGGTTTACTACATTGTTCTTTCACATTTTTCTTTTTTTTTTTTTTTCTTTTTTTTTTTTTTTTTTTTTTTTTCTCCTCTCTCTGGAACACAGCTTCCAGTTTCCAGTTTGTAACCTCCACTTAGGTAATGCAAATATGCAAAATGAATACCATCCACTTCACACCATGAGTGTTTCAGCTGGCCCTGTAACATACTTAGAGCTTGGCTCACATTGTTTTAACAAAGAGCTGTGGCTGCTGAAATGCTACTGCTGTGATCAGGCTGGGTACCTATGTCTCCAGTGCACCCATGACTCTTGCTTGCTGCACCACAGGCCAGTAGTTTGGTGGCTACACGAGGTGGGAACACACCATCCATTCAGTCTGCTCTGCAACAAGAGCAGCACAATGGTAGCAACTAGTGCACTGAACATGGAATATTTGTTTCTGGATAAGCTGATAGAGACTGTAGTGGACAGAGCAAGGGGCTGAAAGAAACTACAGAAGAGCAGAGAACAGATGAAACACTAAGGGTGACTTTCTGCATATCCCTGGGGTGATTAAAAGAATTACTGCCTCTATTGCCCCTGTTCAAGGCAAGTCCATAGTATACCATTATGCAGAAATCTTTTAATGTACTATTAAAATGCAGCCAGCTCTGAAGAGAGCTGTCCTTTAACAGTACCCATCAATGCTATAAAAGACAGGAGCTGAAATGAATATCGTTTATAACAGAAATCATTACAATTCTAAACAAAGAAATCTTTTAAAGTACAGAAAGAGCAAGATAGATAGAGAAAAAAAAAAAAAAGAGAGAGAGAGAGAGAAAATTCTAATTATATTCATAAAAAACCCTGCTATTAGGGAACTAGTACAGTTAGAGTTCATCTTCTGTCCTTGAATTAAAAAGGCAGTCATGGCTAATCCAAGAAACTAAAGTCTCCTTTACCTTGAGGTTATATAAAATATTCCTTCATATTTCAAGGTACCCTTTTTATTTGCGGGTGGGGGTGGGGAGAGCTTAAAAATAGATAGGGTTCAATCCTTTTCAAGGTCTAACTTTTCAGAATATGCCCAAAAATGTACAGAAGAAGGACAATCTGAAACAGGCATGGAAAGCAAGGAGAAAACAGTATGTCACTTTAACATTGGAACAATACCTGTTATTTCTAACTGTTTTCTTAAATTAATGAAAGAAGGATGACACACTGTTGTTTATAAGAATTAAAGAGTTGGCTTTTCATGAATAATGAGATACTCCCAGGCGGCAGGAAAATCTGTCCTTACATATTGGAGTCTTTTAAGCCCATTCTGCCATTCTCTTTTTAAATGCCTTGCTCCAGTCTCAGACCTCCTTTGGGAACACACATCTTTGATCAAGGGTCCATCCTGCCTTCAGAGCTCCTGCTGGCAAACAGGTTCAAAGCAGCTTTGCTTCACTGAAGGAAACAGAGGGAGCATGTCCATCTCCCAGATATGAACATCAGAACCATTGACCTTGGCGTATGCAGGACGAGTTCTTCCACATGTTCCTGTGTCAGGCAAATGTGGAAAAGGGCTTTTTATGGTCCAGACACAGCCCTAGCTCTAGGTGTTGCCATGATTTTGGTAAAATCCTAAATGCCTAAGTTTAGTTGAATTAGGTCTATCAAAAAATCATCTATTTTTAGCATCTGTGTGCATTTAAGTATGTACATGCATCTGAACAACACACATGGACTGATCCACAATCTTCCAACTACCAGCAAGACTACTTCTGTGCAAGCAAAGCAACTGAAACTCAGTTGAGAGATAATGTATGAGTGTACTTCTGTGACCTGCTGTACTTTTTGTATGTGAATGCTTCCCAATGCTTAATGTATTTTTAATGAACCTCAGCTTCAGAAAAGGAGACAGAAACTTTCAAAATCTATTGGCCATAACTTTTTTTCCATGCTCATCTCAGAGGAACTATTCCTGAACCTGGTGTTTGTTGATATAAGGTATGATATTAGTCTGGCCTGTTATCTCCTCTTTCATCTGAATGTAGATATTATTTATTGAGCAGAAGATAGCCAAATTGTGCCATGGCAGAGGAATAGAAAAGGTATCTGCTTAATTTTAGTGACTGGTTTTCTGAAGCTAATTTTATTCAAATAAATGTTGTGCTGTGGGTGCATGACCACGATATATACATCAGTGGTGCCAGGATCTAAGTGGAGGTTACTGTGTTCCAAGTGAAAAACCATCATCATCCACTCAAAACTGTGATCGGATAATGAGCAGCTCTGAAGTGGATAATTTGACTTTATTCAGAGATGGCTCAGCACCAGATAATACCTGACCCAGATCTCTTTCGAATTCATCTAAAACCTGCTATTGGTCTGATTTCATGCACTGTTTCTTCATGTAACCTCTGATGGGCTGGGGCAGATGAAATGAAATGAAAGACAGTGTTGACACTCATTAATTTCAAGTCCTTACAGAAACTTTCATTTTTTCTCTCCATGAGGCTTGTGGGAACATTTTTTGTAAGGAAAGGCTGATTAAAAAAAAAAAAAAAAAAAAGTATGTGTAAATGGGAAATGTTTTAGCAAAATTTCAGCATATGGTGCATCTTAAAAAGGAAGAAAAAGGAAATCCAGAGCCCATTGTACACAGATTAAATTTATAAACCAATAAGGCTAATTTAATCCAAAAATCAATACTGGGAAATGTTACCAAAGAACCACTCCTTGCCTTTCCATTTGTTTGTAGACACGTTTCTGGAATAATAATGTCAAGTCATTACTCAGACATTGGTTGGTAGCTATAGAGGCATTGAAAGCCATGGCTGAGTTTGTTGGTCTACATTCCTCTGCAAGTAAAAAGAATGTTTTTCCACCAGAAATTGCCATCAGGATAAGATCCCCTAATAATTGAAAACTGTGGCCTTTCTGGGTGGGATTTGCAAAAATATTCATCGTGGATGTAACTTTGCTGCCAGTAAAATCAGTAGGAGATACACCAAACACATGAAAGCAACAAAATCACGCCAACCCTGAGGGCTAAGCAGAAACCTTAATTTATTTGTTATTTAAATGAAATTTTAGCAACATGGGAAAGGCATAGGTTCCTTCCAGCATCTCCAATGGTATTGATCTTTCAGTGAGGCAGAAAGACTCTGCTCCCTATTTCATGACTGATTTAGTTTAACAATTCAAAGCAGCCCATGCCTTACTGATGGGATCAATGTGCTGTTACTCTCCATAGCTGCTCTGGGAAGGTGGATGTTGCTGCTTCATCTTGCATGGCAGGTCACTGCAGGGCACATACTGGCTCCTGCACTCATCTCCAGAAACATCTCACGAGCTTCTCAGTGTCAGGAAGGCAGGGATGGACACATGACTCAGCACAGACAGCATAAGACTTTTACATAGCTTTGAAACTCAGCCTGGAATTTGAAAAAAATAATAATAATAATAAAATCATTTCCATGTGTGCTCAAGAGCTATCCAAAAGACTTGTTTTTAGGCTGATTTTAGTTTAGTAGTGGTTTAGCAAAATTTTATGAAACCCAACCTGGATTGTCTTTAGTATATATATTTTTTTAATTTTTACTCTTTCTAATGTCCTATTTGAGTACCATTATCCTAATTTTTTTCATTTTCCCAGACATAAAAACCACTCAGCCTATCATATTAGCAATCCTGAATGGCTCTCCTTGCATCTAATTAAAATTTGAGCTAGGAAAGCTCTTTGTTATGGATAACAGTATTTACTTATGACTAGCATATTATTATAAATCAAAAACCTGTTCAAGTTTTGCATATTCCTTATTGATGCAAAAAATAAACTGAGGAAAATAAAAGGCTTTGGGGTGTTACCCAAACAGTATGTAAATCTCAGTAATAAATGGATCTTCCCTCTGATACCCTTTCTTCCACCAAAATTAAAGTTTTAAGTGCAGTAAGAAAATGAAAATCAATTCAGTGAAGCATTTAAGCACATGCTTATCTTTAAGCAACCGAGTAGTTCATCAACTTCAGCTGTTATTCACTGACTTCAGTAAGACCCGTCAGTCAAAACTCCCTGCGCCTGGCAGCTTGCTCCATGCAACCACAGCAAGAAGAGCACAAATATTCTTGATCAGAGAAACCACCTTGCACCCATTTTAAAGGAAGATTGCAATCACATCTGCTGCCAGGTTGAGTGGGCTCTGTGATGGGTGATTGCTTCTTTCTGATGTACTCTTGTCACCTAATGTCTCTATTGTGAAGATGGGTGTTGGGAGCTCTCTGCTTCCTTATGCAAGAGGGGATTATTCCTCATGAAACCCACACATCACCATATGCATCTCAGGACCAGAGGACAACAGGGGAGAGTTATATTGCTAACAAATAATTGCAATGTGTCTGTTTAACATTTACAACAAATCATCATCAGCATTTAGAAGGGCTGCCTGGAGGCCTGGAGCTGTCAAGCCAGATAATGGCCCGAAACACTGGCTAATAATAACACTGGGCTCCACTGCACCGTGTGTAAGTGTAAACTCAGAGGGCCTTTTTTTCCTGTTTCCCCCGCCCCCTGCAGCTGTTGACATTACATTTTGCAAGGGGTATCTAGAGCAGATCCAGGCAGTGACCTTCAGAAGACAAAACCCAGCATCCCCAGTAGCCACACATTGCGGCTCGTCCAGGGCGAGTCACAGCTGTCATAGGGACACCGGGAAAACCAAAACAACAAAAAGCTGACCTGGCCATGCTGGCAAGTGGCTGTCTGCTCTGCGGGTGACACCACAAATGAAAAGCAAGGCTCTCAGGCACCACAGGGACAAGAACAACCCCAGTACATCAGGATGGAGTAGCTCTTCCTCTGCATGCTTGTGTGCTCTGAGTGGTGGTGAGCAAGGAGATGATAGAGAAAATATTTGGTGAAGGCATCCCATTCTACTTTATTTACAGGTTTGTTTCTTCAGCCAAGTGCAGAAAAAGCATAAGGCTCAGTGCTATGAAGCAAACAGCCCGACCTCCATTGCACACAGTGAGGAAACAATCTTATGCTGCTGTGAACAGCTGTCTTTTGGCATTAACCAAGCTGCAGTGTACTTCAGGGGTGAATGTGGCATCTGTATTTATATTTAAAGACAGCTTCAATGCTGGAGAAGAAAGGGTGTAAAAGCCATAAAGCACTGTGCCCAATTAAAACCATTTTCAAAGCCTCAGCAAAATATAAACATGCTCAGCACTGCAAATTCAGAGAAAAAAAATGCTTATTTTTCAAAACTACTATTTTTAGCTCCGCTCACCTTGATCCAAACACAGCCAGTGAGCACGAGGATTTTATTATACCTTAACCATGTCTGAAAGCATGGAAAATTACAATTCAGACGCTACTTACATCCCGTAGTTAAAAAATCAGGGAGAAGTGAGTGAAGTAGCGGAGAGAACCCAAGCGCACAGGCATAAAGGAGATAAATCAACTCAAGGACCTGTGTTCAAACTGCTGTGAAGTATAATGGGTTTCATCTCTATCTGAATGCTCAGACTATAAAGGTACGGCAAGGAGGTAATAGCAGCGCTGAGTGTAAAACATCACATTACCTGTAACTGCAAGATGGCAGCATTGTGGGAAACAACTGGCTTGGGGGAACTAAAGGTGAGCAATGCACCTCATCATTTATCTGATAAAGTGCCTGGGTTTATGCCAGTGCAGTGTGGGTATAATTTATAGCAAATTAGGACATATCTAGAGTCCTGTAGATCCAAACGTTGTTTCATTTGAGAACTGGAGGATTTAATGGAAATATAACGTGTTTTTCCCTTTGGCCAGCCTATGAAGGGGAGGAGATGTGTGATAAATGTCCCCTTACAGCAGCATCACAGGGACACCAGAAGTGTCTCAGATCAGTTTTACTCTCCATCTATTTTTTCCCAAATACAGAGGCCAAGGATTGATGTGTCTGAGGTCTTCTGCTGTCTTCAGGCTCAGCCAAAGGGCACAGGGAACTGAGCAAAGCCTCACATGCTTCTGAAGTGCCTGCAGAACTGGTGGATATGGTACCAAAACCAACTGGGCTTCTCTGCATCAATCTTCCAGAAGGCTGAAGTAGAAGATCTTGCTGCAAGATGTTTTCGCATTTACAGTAAGGTTGTCCAGGAGCATGGTAAATGAGGAAAGCAATAGTGACAGATAAGCTAAGAGTTAATAGTTGGTGAACTCTGTCCCATGTGTCTGTGTTCTCTCACTGTACACACTTTGCCATTGCAGCTGGGAAACCTACAGTGCTGGTGCCATATGCCCTGTGAAGCATACTCCTCAGTTTTCTGTTTCCATTTGTGTATTTCTGATAAAACTAACCTTTCAATTAAAGTAATAATCACTCTCCACCCAAATCCCCAAATATTTCCCATCAATACAAGTCTACTGAAATCAACTAATCTATTTCAATGACAGATGTGATTACTTATTTTTAAAAACGCAATTAGTTTGAAAAATGCCTCCAACTATCTAAGCAAGCTTTCTGCAAACACACATCCTTTATTCATCTACATTTTTTTGTTGTATAGATCATCCTATTAGCCATCTGTGACTAAAAATGGGCATGCAAAATTAATACTGCTGTTTATATGTTCTCAGTGAATTTGTACAAAAGCTAGCATGGACAATTAGCAGTGTTAGCCCTGAACTTGTGAAATTTTGAGTATTTTATTAACACATTTCTACAGTCTGAAAAACTCTATTCCTTTATTTTCACAAGCACAGGGCTTAATTTATGCCCAAGACTTCATGTTTGATTTTGGTCAAGTCACTTAACTCCTCAGGAGGGAAATTCATCTGACCTAACTTCAGCTATCTAAAATTTGGTGTCTAGTCCAAGCTTTCCGCACAGAATCCTGCTGTTGGCAAGGAGAGACAGAGTCCCCCCAGAGGGTGCTTCATCTTCTCCTGGCAGAGTGGCCCAGGTCTCTGCTTTGGTTATCATTAATCTTCGATCTGTGCTCTGCTGCTTGCCCAGCAGGACACATCTGATCCAGATCAGGAGTGATTTATGCTGGCTTTATGCACAGATAAACTCAGAGCCAGAAGATCAGGGCAGCTGTGAAACGAGGATAATTCTTCCTCTTTCTCATTCTTTTGCCTGTTCTGTCCATTTGTGTTTCAACCTGGCAAATATTTATCCATGTTTAATTTTAGGCAGATTAGTGAAAATAAGCAAGGCACAGAGTTACTACAGGGCTGGGGCCTGGGACAGTAAAGTCTTCAGATAAAGGTCTGCTTCTCAGTGTGTTTTTGTACAGTAAGCACCATGTGATTCCAGATGGGACTGCTAGGTCCTGAAGTATTAAATCATTGTCATCACCATCGACCTCAGCTGACAATCAAACATCTTTCTGCTAGAGATAGGAAGAAATAGCTGGTATTTATGAAGCTTCCCATCAGCCTCTCAGCCATTTGCCTCCACAAAGAAAAATGAATTCAGTGCGGTCTTTCCTCAGTGATCCAAAATTGAAATAAAATCTTTTTTTTTTTTTTTTTTTTTTTTTTTTTAAATCAGAGTAATACTTGCCAAAACACACACCAGCATGCCTCTGATCTACCCATGAGAATCAGCCAGATAAAGGGTATGTGACAAGTAGGAGCTTCTCAGAAGCATTACATTGAACTTGGCAAAGCATTAACAGGCAATTAAAACCTCGTATGAACTTAAGTTTTGCCTCTGCCTGTTTGCAAATTTGAAATGTTTCCTAAAGAGAAAACAAAAATAAGTAGATCTCTGCAGCTTAATGAGAATTCTATTATCCTACTTCTTATTTAATGGCATGGAAATGCTCACATTGTTCTATATAAATATAATTTTATTTCTTTTTCTATCTTTTTTAACTAATCAGCCTGAAAATGCACTTGTCATTAATCTGATAACCACTGTTTCCTTTAGCAGTGATCAAACCCTGGCCTTCAGATTAACTTTATTTGAAGATAAGATCTGATTCATTTCATGTACCTTCTTAATTACAAAATACAATTTAAGTATAATTATCCTATTTACTGAGCTTAAGGTGAGTTCACTATTCATGCTGGTCAACATTCAGGGAAGCTCTCTCAAATCTCTTTCCAATTTAGATAGTAAGGTGACTGTTTTGCTTTGGGCTATTATTTTATTATTTCTTTCAAGGAAACCCCAGAATCCTTAAGAATTATGATGACCCACACACACACATACAGACTCGTGCTCATAGCAGATAGATGTCAACTAGAGGGATCCTATGTTGGATTCTTCTCACCTTGAGCACAGACATCCACTTCTGTGCTACCTATTCAAGCTCCTTTTCTCCAGGGGGAAGAAACAAGTACTCCCACATTGCAATTTATCAATGTTCAATGACTGCTGTAGGATGAGACGAGTACTCTAAGTGGCCTAGCTCCTTTTGCAGTCTACAAAAGGAGCCTTGACAAAGGGTTTCTATTACTCTTCCTCCACGTGAGGGTGGATACATCCCATTCTGTGTGTAAAGGCTGAGAACATCCTAAGAAGCCCAGGCTTCCCAGCAGAAGGCTGATCCTTTTGAAAATAATGTAGTATTATGACTTTTAATATACCTGTGGCCCAGCCACAGTGCACGTATGGTATTCACATGTATAGGGCAAGAAAAGCCATGGGAAGACAGTGACCTACACACCCCAGTGGACATTATATGGAGGAAGGGTGTAAAAGTGTCAGAAGGTATTTTGTTGGCAGAACATTCAGAAGTGTTTACTTGTAATTATCTGACATATCTTATTATCTCCAAGTATGTCATTATCTGAGAATACTCTTTTAAATTCTCACAAGGACATTTAGGTGCTTGTGCTGCTTTTGTAAGCTGAGTGGAAATATATCCATCTGTGAGCAGGGTGCAGCACTGAGCTCTGCTTTGGTAACACCATTTACCACAGCTGCCCAGTCTCTGGGAATGAAGGGTCTCTGGCTGAAAGTCCAGACAGCTGCTTTTTTGGGTCAACAGGAACTGGAAAGTAGGAGTATTTCCAAACCTCAAAACTGGGAAGAGAAAAGCAAGTCAAGATGCACACCATCCCACTTAAAATAATTCCTGATGAATGGTTTCCAAGGAGCATCTCAGCCAAAAAGAACCCCAGATTGTCTACTCTACAAACTCTGGAAAAAAGGGGATTTAAGACTTTCTGGCATTCAGGTCTGTCTTCCCCACATCATCACAACAGATATGAATGCCATAATTTTCTAGTGAAGACAGCTTTTTTTTTTTTTTTTTTTTTTTCCAGTGAACTTGACACTCAAATTGACTCTACTGGATGCTCAAAGAGAAAAAAATAAAGCAAAACTCTTGAGCGCACCCAACTGGGTTGAATTGGTGCACTACCTGCTTATAGGCACTGTGTTCCTCCAAGCTTTTGTTACGTGTTTTCCTCATATCTCACTTGTGGTGACAGAGGGGGAGAGCACAGAATTAAAACCCAACTCTAAAGCAATGTGGGAATGACAGAGAAAGTGTTGGCCTGTGTAACTGTGAATGTCTCTGCTGCCACAGCAGGCTGGTGAAATGACAGTTAAAATACTGTATTAAAAAAAAAAAAAAATCCAGTCTGCATCATATCCTACATATTTAATGGTATCTGCAGTGATGTCATTAGCCCACTCTTGAAAAAACAAGCTTTCTTCTTCAGCTACTATGACCCTGGAAAATTCACCAGCACGGCTGGATTCTGAGAAGGCATCAAATCACATAATATATGAGGATAGTCAGCTTACTCTTACCTGCATTTAAAAGCAATTTTCTTGTCCTTAAATAATCTACACATGTTAATTAGAAGCTAGTAAAGTAGCTTAAATGGTGTGAAATTAGAATGAATTATTCATGTCATTTCTTGGCTTCAGCATTTGCAGATAGTGTTTTTGTTTTGGGGAAAAAAAGACTTAAATAACGAGAAGAGAATTCTTATTAATTTGTTTTCCTACGAACAGAAGCCTTTTCTGTTGATCAGGGCTTCATATTGGAAGAGTACTTCAGATGAGAAAAAAAACAGCCACTCATTTAGCCAGTACATATTGACCGATCTTTAATCACTGACCAGCCCCAGTGTACATTCAGAGATATCAGCAAGGCAAAAATAGCTTTTTGCTGGCTACATAGCCCATGTTCTCTGCCCATGGCGAAATGTTTCCTATACCAAGAAAAGGAATTTAGAGGTTGCTGATTTGGGGTGGAATATTACAAGTTTATCATTTTCTAAGAAACCTTTCCGCATGGAGCAGAGCAGATAGGTCCATTTCATCTTGGGAGCAGAGGCCAACTTTGGTGATGCTCTTTGAACACAAACCAGTATAAATGGCCCACGTTTCACTAATTCTGTCGGAGAAGAGCTAAAGGCTTAGATCTATCTCTTCCAACCAGGGGCTGAATAAAGAATACGGACAGAGATGAAAGGCAGAATTTAGAAATACTAATTTAGCAGCTTTTGACTTCGAGCCACTTTGCTAAAGCAAAGTAAGACTTAGATAGAAAGATAATTAGCAGAAACACAATTAAGCTATCCCAACAGGAACCATCTTCAGCATCTCAGCCGGAACATGCTGTTCCTATCACACCAGGTAGAGCAGCTCCAGTGTCATCCAAAGTCTTCAGCTAAAGAAAGCACATCCTCATTTGTCTGTTTGAAAACAAATTTAAATCCAACAGGGAAAATGCCACAGGAAAGTGAACACAGAGGAGTAAAAATTCAAGAATAAGAGCTGAGGAAAAGCAATAATAATGCTACATCTGCATCTGTCTATATTGGTCCTATATTAATGCTTTATGGTACATTAAGATGCTGTAAATTCTTTTTTTTTTTTTTTTTTTTTTTTTTTTTTAACTTGATCACCAGAATCAAGTGTCTCTCTGTTAAAAGTCAGAGATGTCATTCACTGTTCTTGTAATTGATAAATGGCTGCACTCAGGACCGCTGGTAGAGCGTGCACCCTCACTGTCCTAATTCATTGCCTTCGCCCCAAATCTTTATACGAAATTTTTTTTATGAGAAATTTTAACCTGGCAAAAGGGTCAGCAGTACAAATACAAGAGATAGAAAGAAAAGAGATGCACAGAGATGCAAATGTCTTGTCCAAAGAGCAGATAAATGCAATAGCCACAGAAACAAGCTACATCTGGGGATGCAAAACTCCCAGCAATGACCAGCCAGGACAGTAACTCAGCTGATGGGCAACTGTGGTACCTCACAATGAGCAATGAGCAGCAGTTCTTGTTTTTCATTAAAGGGCTGAATTATTCTGCTTTTCTGTAGAATAGAAGATTATTTTGGGGCAATTACTCAAGAGTAGATGACATATGGGTAGTCCACAGCAAAGTGTACCCCATAATAATGCGTTCATGTTCCTACTCCCAAAGTCAATGGCAGATACAGAAACAGTCCCAGTTTCAACTCCCAGTTCAGTGTCCTATTCACTAGACCACAAAATTGTTTTTTTATATAGACAGACATATAAAGATATGGATGGATGGCTCAAAGCCTGATTTTATTGCCATATGGACACCTAAAAATTAGCATTTTAAAATGCGAAGGATTTTAGCTCCTGCATATTAATGAGCCCCGTCTTTTACAATGAGGCAATAATGAAATGACCTATAAAAGCAGTTAGAATCAGTAACAGTGAGATCTAAGACAGCTTCAGTGATAAAAAAACCTTCCTATGACTACAGAGGCAAACACTCTTTTTCATCATAATTTGCCTGCCCTATACAGCACAGCCATGTCAAATACTACAGAACTACTGCTTGGTCAAATATCACACACATTGCTGTTTGTTAACCTAAAATTCTGACCTGCTTTACATTATCTTCTCTTGCAAAATTCCTGCACCTTAAGAGGAAACCTCACAGCTCTGTCAGAAACAGTTTCAGATCTGGCACTTCTGTGTGCAGACTGACACCCCCAGTGATGCATTTAAAATATCTGTATAGGACATTTTTTCCTCACCCTGCTAAGATCTGTGATTTCCCATTGGGTTTTGGTGTTCTCGCACACATGCTTACATTGTAACAAAGTGCACTTTCTAAGCTATTGTAGATATTCCTTGTGACAGCAAGCAAAAGAGGGAAATGATGCAAAGCCACACCACGCCATCGAGCTCACACCAGGAGAAGTGAAACATATGTCTCCAACAACATAAAACACACTGGGTCAAATTCGCAGCAGTGGGACTCCCACAGATTTCCAGGAACCGCAAACATGATCTTTGTGTCTTGCCAAGCTCCCCAGATATGTGATCCATCTGGGGGAATGTAACTCTAGAATTGCCAGCCATGAAGGCCCTAATTCTGTATTCTCTCTATAAATTTTATCTGCTGTGGTGAGATAAAATGCAGCAGAGAATGTCCCTGACGCTACCACGTTTTGAGTCTTTATGCAAAGACATGAAGATAGTTCAATAAACCTGTTGGGAAGCTGGCAGAAATAACAGCACAGAAAACATTGTTGTCACTTGCATTTGCAGATGAAGTCCTTTGATGCCTGGAACCAATAAGGATGGAGCAACCACAAGTGGAGTAAGTTACAGTAAGTTCCGAGAGCAACTTGAAACTTTGAATATCTGTTTTTCTGGAAGTTTTGGTATGTCAGCATTTCCAGTGAAATTGAAAGTCCATAAAATTGTACTTAAAAAAAGAATGCAGGCTAATCCACAGACACTGGCAACTTTTTCTTTTCTCTAATTAATATACTTCTTTTCTTCTTCAAAGTGTTAGCCTATTTCATTACAAACTCAAATAGGGGACACTTTGATCTAAAAAAAAAAAAAAGGTGTTTTAGATCTGTGCTAATTAGCAGCTATCCTTAAATATTTTTACAATAAATTTGATGAAAAAAATGTTATAATCTGTCATGCTTACTGTATGCTTAAAAAGAGAAGATCATACATGAAGATAATATGATATGACATATTATCCATGAATCATTGTATTAGACATACTGAAACAAAAAAATTAGAAACATGATAATGAAAACACAACAAATACAGTCTAAAACAACTGGTTAAAAACAAAACAAAACAAAAACAAACAAACAAACAAACAAAAAACAAACACAGAAATGAGATATTGCTATGACCATGAATGATTGTTTTCAAAGCACAACTTCCATTTAAAAATAAAAGGAATGGAGAAAGTAATCAAATTCTATATAATTTTATTTAAATGTTTTTTTTTGGTTTTAAATCAATCACTTTTTTTTTTTTTTTTTTTTTTTTTTTTGCCAGTAGCAAAACATTTTTGGTAGGTTCTCATTGTAAGGATCCATATGCCTGCCGACACAAAGGTCTTCCACAGTGCAACAGGCCCTTGAAGGGAATTGCTTGCCCTCCAGCTCCACCCTGCAGCCAGTATATAAGTCAGGAAGGTGACCCAGGGCAATTGATGAAAGCCTGAGCTACTGCAGGAGGCACTTTGGAATAAAGAGTTGCTGCACTACAAAGACTGCTCAGCTGTATGGAGGCAACTATCAAGGCAAAGGTACTGCTGGGGGCATCTGGGTGAGGAGATGATGGGTGGTTGAAACATTTTGGCTTTTGGATGCTTTGAAATGTAGTATATATTTAAGAAAGGAGTTGGTGACCCACTACTGTCTTGATGAAGGAAGGTGAGAAGTGGGTGGCTGAAGCAGTTGTGACCTGTTTGCTTTTAGAGCTTAAGCTTTGTCTGCTGAAATAATCATGCTTTGTGTTCCTACAGTGTTTGATCTTAAAGTTCTCTGGAAGTGTTGCCTGGTATTTTCTGTCTTTAGGGTGTTATGAGGTAGCATGTGGCTGCTTCTCCTATGCAGGAGTGAGGCTGAGGTCTACCAGGTACCTGGCATCAGCCAGAAAGCAGATCTGAAATGCAGGATTTTTATTTTTTTATAGCTCTGACTAGAGAATTGTAGTCATCTCTTTTCGGTCTGTAGAACTGTAGAAAAAATATATTGTAGAATATTACTTTGCTTATTAAAAATGTGCTTTAAATGCCTTGCACTAATTCTAGCATTTTTCTGCAGTACTTTTTGTTTTAAGATGCTTAAAGTATGAATAATCAGGACAGAAGGAGTAGGTCAAGGGATCAGGCATTACATATCCAGAAAAAACAGGAAGGAATAGCATTTGGAAAACAAAATTATTTCCTTGAATGAACTCTTGACATGGATGAGAATTAACTTTGCCAAACCCAGATGGTGCTGCAAGGAACAGGGAAGTTAATTCTTCCCATTGCTGAAGTGTAGTGTAACCTATTTGTCCTTTATCTGTCCTCGTTACGTGGTGATGAGATCAAAGCTGACATCTGGCTGCAGTTTTGCTGAAACCGGGCAAGTGATACTCTCTGCTGAATTCATAAGAGAAAATACATTTGGAAAGCAAAGCTACTGGGGTTGCCTCACAAAAGTTTTAGTGTTTGGAAAGTATTTTACATACCATAGTAACTACTTCTGCTTATGATACTGTGTTATCCTAAAAGCTAATGGATTAAACATGATTAATGGTCTAAAGCATATTCATCATATCAGCCTCATCGGTATATTAAACCATGGTCAATTTTCATGACAGTCTGGTATTTACATCTGTGAAAAGAGATTACAAAGTGCAATTGTATTTCAGTGTTGTGCAGCCCATGTTATGCTCCAGTTGCAGAGGAGAGAGGCTCCTCTAATTCCAGCTCATTCTCATTCTACAGTGCAAGCTGTCATGATGCACACATTTAATTCTTGAGGGCTGCAGTTCAATGTCAGTGTGTTGCTCTTGATAGATGAATTGAACTCAGCCTGGTATAGCTGTGCTAAACACTTTAGATATAAGTAATAGAAAAGGTAGAGAATCAGGTCCGTAGTGTACCAGAACAGCTTTTAAAATGTGCTTTTCTTGTTAAAGATGATTCTTGGCTGCATCCTCCAGGTGAAGCTGAAGGGTCTTGCACTGGAGCAGAGCCAAGTACTGTAAGAGCTGGGAGTGCTGGCAAAGGCTGGCTTCTGACTTCTCCACAGGCTGTGTACGGAGCGAGGCCCTTATCTGGCCTTTAGGTTGCATTTTATCTTTGTAGCTGCATTTCTAAATCCTGAATGTCTGAATAGAAGGTGACAGTGCCTCCCAGAAAGTGTAGTAAACAGCATAGTTCTGAATTTTAAGTAATACTATTTTCTGTAACTGCTTCTGGGATGTGGCATGTCCTTAGTAGGCGTGCATTTATATCTGTGGAATTTGTTTTTCAGCTTTCAAACAGTGACTTTTGTATTTTCTCATCACTGTAATGACTGTGGTTATTTGTAGCAAGGGTCTCGGCACCTACAAATGCCAGTGTGTCTCTAGCTGATAAGTAAGCACCTGAACCATCATAGGTATTTGAGTATTTCATGGCCATGTGTTTGAGTAGGGCTGAGTGTGGGCATGTCTGAGCATCCAGCTGGTGAGCATGGTGCAAGGCAGCATGTGGTGGCCAACAGATGGTCTTCCTCTATCAACTACCTGTTGAGCTTAGCAGCCATTTTGGTTTGAGATTCTTGAACCTATGAAAAATGACAGGAGAAGCCTTCAGCTTTTTTTCTTGTCCTGTTAAGGCTGAAGTGTGCTTTTTAAATCAGTTACATGCTACAAGCAGGTGTGTAAAAGCTGCCTTTGGAAAAGACCTCTGTGACTGGGGTGGGGTGAAAAATAAAATGTGAATGTCAGGTTTTTGTGGGAGTGTGGCTGTGGGGGTCGACAAGCCCCGTGGTTGCCGATAACATCGGACTCTTAATGATGAGGCCATCAGGAATGTAAAGAGTTTAGAAGGAACAAAGAAGGATGATTCAGGATCCTTGTTGTCTTGGACTGCTTGTTCTCCAGCTGTTAAGACGTGGAAGTTGCTGGGTGTTTGCTGTTGCCAGGCAAAGTTGTTGACCAATGAATAATTAGTGAAAAAGTACTGCTGGAGAGCAAATGGTATAAGAAGAGAGCCTGTCCTCAATAAGAGTTGAAGCTATTGTCATCAATAAAGTAGTAGCAGTTACTGATCCTAAAAGAGCCCTTGTGACCCTGTGGTCTTACCACACGTTTTCTTTAGGCATATGACTTTTGTTCAGGCTCCTTTAACATTGCCTGGGGTTGTAATTTGGAAAGGGTGATGTTTTGGCCCTCCTATGTCACTTAAGATGGCTGCAGAATACTATATAATTGCAAAAGGCAAGATTAATATTCTCAACTTCTATGCAAATATCATTTTTTAAGGAAAAAGTGGTACTGCATAGCTAGCTTAAGATGTGCAGATATTGTATGTCCTGAGTACATAAATAGTCTTAAATGATAATTTTAGACCTGATTAAAAGGTTCTCCCCCATCAGAGTGAAGTCGTTCATAGGTCTGAAGGTGGTATTCATGTACTGAAATTAGTTGTGGAGGGCATTTAGTCCTCATAATACAGGGCTATGTTGCTTGATCTCACAGAAGGTAATTCCTGGAATGCAGATGGGACTACTAAAAATACCTACCACTTTTTTTCTGCTTTGTGAAAGGGGGATATAATGGTGGTGGCTATACAGTGCAAAGCTTGTGACTGTCCTTTATCTTTAGGGATGAATTAAGTTAGTGGGTGTGTAGAGGGCATATTCCTCTACAAATATGGACCAAATTCTTTCTTGACATACCCCAATGAAGCACATTCTTTCTTGTGCTTCCCTAGCAACAAGAAATAGCAGTAAGAGAAACAATCTATCCCAGGCATGCTTCATGGGGAGATTTAATATACCTTATTAGATCAACACAGTAATGAGTGTACTATTATTTACATGGTATGTTTGTGTGGAATTTATGCCACTTCTCAGGATAAAATATCCCAAGTTTGGGAAATTGGAGACCATAAGGTTATTCCTCTGCCTTTCCCTCTTTAGACCTGATTTCAGAGCTTTAATCTGTACACAAAAGATTGCTGTTCTCTGAAGGATTTCAAATATTTTGTGAAATAAATCTTAGTTCACTGAAGTTTGTCAGCTTTCTCAGAGTATCTGCAGATGATACCAGACAAATGTCTACTGTTAGCCTCTGGCTGAATTTAACATTTAATCTAGGCCTGCAATTTGTGAAATGTCCATCTTTCAAATGAGACTGGATCTCAAAACCAGGCTCTAAATATTTCTGAGGTCTGGACAGACTTGAAGCTGGAGCCATACTCAGGCTAAGCTCTCCCTCTAATACTGACATGAAATTATCTTGGGAGGAGCACAGAGTGGTCTAAGGAATTTAAAAAGGTCTTTGTTCCTTAGCACTCAGACACATTGAAAGCCTTTCTGGCTCTCTTCCTTTTCTTTGCTTGGCTTTCATAAGATCTTATGATCTATTTCAAAGAAAAAGCACTTCTTCAGTCCTTAAAAAACTTTTGAAGAAATAAAAGCAAAGAGCTTAAAAGTTCTGTTTACTCAGTTTTCCATGTTAGGAAAAAAAATATCAATCATGTTTGGCTCAGTTGTCAAGTGGAAGATGTCAGGGATTTGCCTCGTGTGGTTTGAGACCTTTGTAGTAGAGGATGGAGATCTGCTGTGGGTCAGAGGCTGGTGTCAAGGTAAAGCTGACAACCATATATTGGATGCTATATGTGGGGACACATCCATTCTAGTGTTAGTAGGCTTCTGGAAGCAGTATAAGAGGGGTATTCAGGGCTGGAGCTTTCTCAGACAAATGTAAATAAAACATGAAATGCTTTTGTGCAAAACTGCTTTGTGAGAACTCAAGAAGGTCAACTGTTCTTCTACACTGCTGCTGAGCTTAGGTGTGTTTACCCTAAGCAGTCTCTGCAAGTATTTTGTTTACTGTCTATTCATTGCCAATTAATCTGGAACCACGATACTGCCTTATTAATTATGAATAGGCACCCTACCTCCCCAAACTGTCTGGGTCTGGTTCAAGTCCTGCTTTTCCTTCCAGCATTGAGGTAACCTGACTGACTCAGATGCTTTTCTTGACTCTCATTTGGTCAAGTGAGATCAGAAACAAAGCCTCAAAACCCAGCGTCTGACTATCACTTGAAAAACAGTTTGTTGCTTTTTACTTATATTCAAGTTCAGCCAAAACAACTCAGCTTTTAGAGGCTTTAGGATGTGCCTTGGGATCAATATTTAAATTACACAGGTATTTCAAATAGCTGCTTTGCATTGTTCAGTAGTAAGAGAATATTGGAGAAGAAATTCTCACTTCATTTCTCACAGCTATTTTATTGCAGAGAGCAAAACTTTCCATCAGGCACATAGGATACACATGATCATCTAAGAACAAAGGGTAAATAAAAGATAATAACCAAAAATAACTATAAGAACATGCCACGTTGTTAATTGTCCTTTAATGTTTTCAAAGCATTTGCACTTCAAAACAAGCTAATCTGTCCACTTTGATTTATTTTTATTGAAATACAAATCAAACTCAAAGCCCACGGGAAGGGGGATTTTTTTTAGCCTGTGGCAGAGAAATAATTTTAATTTCTTTTAAATCTGTTCTCTGCTTCTTTGTTCTTGTTCAGTCAAAACATATATGGATTTCAATGGGTTTTGTTCTACCATGCAGTAACTGAGGACTGCAAAAGTTCTTTGACTGTAGCTCAGTGAATCCCTTCAAGTATTGAGACAAGGTCAAGAAACTGCCCTACTTCCATGATTATATGGAAAACTACATGTTTGTGGAAAATGAGGAAGCCTAAGGGGAGAAGTGCTTTGATAATTACACGACAAGCTGAGGATACTAGTGACTGACTGGGCCATTTGCTCCAGGGAAATGCAGAAGGAGTTCAAGGAGTTTACTTCAGGGTATTTTCAGCATCTATACTGAGTACAAAAGCAGCCTATGTTAAGTGCCCAAGTTCCTTATAGGTGAAGTGTCTGCAGTTAGATGCTTAGCACCAAGCCATAAATTCCCCCGCAATCTTAGAGAAAGGAGCTGTCAGAAATAAGTGTGTTCTGGACATCTACTTCCATTTTAACAAACTATCACAAGAGAAGCTATTTGGGTAGACCAGTGCGGTGTCAGGAGTTGGACTTAATGATCCTTATGGGTCCCTTCCAACTTCAGATATTCTATGATAATTTTCCAAGGTGGGGGGGGGGGAGATGAGAAGATAGACACTTGAATTCATTATCAGTTCAGTTGACCCAGCTGCATGTTAGACAAGACCCCAGGAGCCCAAGGGCTGACAACTAAACTGGAAGCCTGCATCCCTCTCTTCCTCTCCCCAGTGAAAAGAAAGTACTGGGAGGCTGCTGTTGGAGGTGGGAAAATCATTTGCATGCACTTTGCCTGCTGTGGTTAGCAGTTCAGAAGGGAACTCTCCCAATTCATTGCATATTCTTGGGATTTGATATTGTTCAATGCCTTCCAAAAGGCTGTCTCTCTGGTGTTTAAACAAAAAAAAAAGTTTTGCAATGGAAGACTCCTGAAATCCTTCAAGTAAATATTACTTGAGTGTTGCCAGGTCCTAGCTCTAGGCAGGATTGTACTGTGATGAAAGGGATGAAATAAAAAATAGCAGAAGACTCCATGTATGAGGCAAAAAAACTGCAATGTCTTTTACATATCTTTTCCCCTCAGTGTTTTTTTTTTTTTTTTTTTTTTTTTTCCTGTGAGCTACAAGCTTACCTTAAATCACATTTGACTTAATAGGCAGATATCATTGTGGTGCTCATGGCCACTGCCTGTATTTCTTATTCCTGTGGATCACTTCCACCAACAGGTCAGATTCATAAGACTGAATATGTCACAAACAATTTATTCACCTCTGCCAGGAGAGGCATTTTCCTAAATTGCTAATTCCCACCCCCATTTTCTCTCCACCTGCCTTGCTTGGATACATTTGTGAGCTGACAAACGTCTCCCCACTACCACCACATTCACTGCATGTGGAGAACATTGAACACTTCTCAGATCAATTAGTATTTTCAGCACAAAGGCAAATAATAGTTCTGTCCTCTTTAGCTATGGATGGAATGGGAATTAGTTAATTGCTTAATTAGGAATTAGGGCATGGGAATTTAGGGAATTAGCCTAAAGACTCTATTTTTCTGTTGGAAGTCTGGTGTTTTTTGCTGCCATCCTTAATTCTTTTCTAATGTGTTGTCCCATGACAAAACACCTGTTAACGGAAAAAATTTCCAGAGCAGGAAAGTATTGTCTTCAGTAATGTCTAATGTTCAGTGTAGGGGTGTTAATTCTTACATGCACAAATTTGTGATTACTGTGTCTCCCTTCTCTTTGCTCCCAAAGGGAATATGCAAGTGCAACAGGCTTTGTGGTGGTGTGAAACTATTTGCATGTGCACTGGTATGTTGCAGTATGTTGTAAATGCAAAAGGGCTTGTGCTTTTTTACATGTGCCTCTGGAAGAAGGTGTTGTGACTGTGTACTGTGGGCAGTACATAAGGGGGAATGTGCAGGGAAGATTAGCAGCCAGAGCATGTGATTTTGAGAAAGAGGAATGGCAGAAAACCTGAGTGGAAATTTACAGCTGCAGCTGGAGACACTTGAACTATATCAGAGTAACCTCAATAATTCTGCTCTCTGGAAGATGCAGCAAAGGACTAACCCATTTTTTTCTTTCTAATGAATAATGGAAAAGGCACTCCAACATTACTAATTAGGGAAGATTTTATTCTGGAAGACTTTAATAAGGAGTATTAATAAGCATCAACTTGAACAACATTACAGGAACATGGAGATGTGCAGAGAAGCTTAAAGTGCAAAGCTCTTGCAAAAGCTGACAATGAAGGAAGTTGAAAAACTGTCCAAAGACAGCACAGAAAAGATTCTTACCCAAATCGCAGCCTCATGAGAGGTACTAAGATCATTTTCAGAATATCTAATCAAATACATGCAGAAGAGACTTTTGCACCTGATTTCCTGATAAGGGATGGGTTTCCCAGCACTGAATGTTTATGGAAGTTCAGTTGCATAGCACATTCTGGGACTGGTGCATGGGCAGACTGTTTAATAAGATTGGTGTCCCAGGTACACTAAAAGGACATGAGACCACACTCTTCATACCGGGTGTAACAGATATCAAAGAATCAGTGGTAAAATGTGGGACCTGTTCAATCAATGGACTTATACATGAAAAGCCATGTGCAGCACTGGTAGCTTTTGCCACTTACATTAAGATCAGTACTTTGTTCTTTACTGTTGTGCATGTACTCTTCTCTTACCACTGCCTCTTTGTGTAAAGGAAGTCTAATATAATCCAGTTCACATTAGGCATTATGTTCTAGACTGATAGCTATGCTGATCTCTTGCATTTTATCTGAGGCACATTCCTATTATTAAAAGAATGTTTTTTCAAACTAAGGTTTTATGGTAAAATATTGCCTATTGAAATGGTGCTGCAGGCAGCCCAGCTATCCTGATGACTTTGCCCAAGTGACTCACTTGGGAAGTGTAGTGTGAACAGGAGTTCATCTTTTTTTGAAATACTAACTCTTTTTGATTGTCTTCTTGTGGGCCTGGGTCTAGCCCAGGTTTTATCCCTGGGAGATATCATTTGTGCATCTGCATAGATGTGTGGGTGTCATGCAACTCCAGAGATGTGAGGAGTTGGATGTGTCAAAGCATGGCCAATAAGTCAGCACTGAAATTTATGGACCTCTTAGTTATTGACTGGGTTATTACAACAGGCTTTTCTGTCTTGCATGAGTTGTTCTAGGGCCTGTACAAAAGGCCTACACAGAAGTGAGCTGGATATGACTTAATCTGCATTCTGGGGGCTAGTCACTTTTAATTGTACCCATAACCAACAGTGGATAGACCACTTGTCTCAAGAGTCTCAAGCATTACATTTTCTGGTTGTACTCATTGTTATTGGTGAGCTAAGAAGGTGATGTTTTTGACTAAATGTCACAACATAAGTAACAGTAACTGCAGCTAGCACACTGCTGTTGGTTTTAAAGGACAGAATATACTCAAATGGGTAGGTCTTAGAAATATTGTATCTGCCACAAAATAAATAAATAAATAAATACAAATAAGGCATGTTTCAAGGCTTGAATAAGCCAGATTTATGTCATATTCACCACTGGCTATACCTCCCTGTTTTTGATTGTCTCAAGCACATACACAACCATATCATTTGGAATAGATCAAATGCAATCTATCACAGCAGATGGGAGTCCTAATGCAAAAACTGTTGAAGATGAATCTTTCCCCTTTTGGGTACTTATATGCTCTGTTTCTCACAGGTCTTGTTGTCTGCACTTGCACATTAGATGACCAAGGTGCAGGAAGAAGACTGGGTTCTCCTTTGTTTAAAGATGAACTTTGACAAAATGGACAGTTCTGACTTCTGACTCAGAGTTAATCAGTTGCTGAGAACTGTGCCCTGCTGCTTTGTCTGTCTATCATCTGTCTTCAGCTAATGAATTCCTTTGGGGTGGAGTGTTCTATCTTCTGCTATATTTTCAGTGGCAGCAGTATACCCAGCAAAGGAAAATTCCACTAGAATATAATATTGAGAACTTAATACTGCAGTGAAAGTCATGTTAAAATTTGAGGACAGACAAATTCTAGATCTACAGAGCAAGCAAATCTCTTTACTAATTATGTTGACTGAGATTTCAGAAAATAAAGCTCTTTAGAAGAAGTAGTGTTATTCCAGAGAAGTCCACTTGTGCTGACTGATGCTCCAACACAATTTGGAGGCAATGTCTTTGGAGAAGGTGACAATGGGATGAATTGGTCCTGTGCTAAACATCTGAATTCAATGCAGTTGGGACTCTAGCTGAGACCTCTGATGAGTTTGTCCTTTCTTCTAGGATATTTGCAACAACAGGATTGTCCATATCATGTGCACCTTTATGCCCTAAGGAATTTGCAATGAAGTTGTTCAGGCACTTTCTTTTATATATCTCTGTGGTGCCACTGCAGTTGATTGCTTCAGCTGCTCTGACTGAAGCAGAAAGACTTAATAAAAAGTGAGATGAAGTACTCAGTGAAACTTCCCTGGAGTGGGTGGGGAGGTGAACTGTGACTGTACTGCAAGGGGTTTGTCTTCCCTTTAGGAAACTGTATTTTCACAAAGAAAGCCTAACAGGAGTGTACCTGCTGGTGCACATCTTTAAGCTCTGTATTGGAAGATCTTTTTTAGACAGAGCTTTTCATTTAAAGAGGTATATTCATCCCTGGTATGAAAGTTCTCTAGACCTAATACTGAGCCTCCTTATAGTTATCATTGGAGAAGACTTCCATGGAATAGTTCACCTTAATCAAATACAGATCTCTAAAGTAGACCAGATGTGTATGCACTCCCCAGACAACTTGGTAGATTAATAAAATTAGACAAATTAGTCCCTACACTATGTACATCTATGCTGCCTCACAGTTGCTACATTAATAACTTGGCAGCAAGGTGCCCTTGATCCTAGTTATTCTGCATTTATAAATATTTGGTGCATCAATGACTGAAACCCACTAATTGAGGCAGTTAGCTGAAGTTTGAATTGATTTTCTTATCCCTGACCACTGAATGTTTTTCTAAGACTTGTCAACTCAGTACTGCTTAGGAAGCTCATCAAAATGTCAGGCTTACTTTGAGTCACAGCCAGAATAAGAGTGGCTATGTCCAGTCCCATATTCTGCATAAGACCAAGGAAGATGCTGTCGTGAAAATCTCTGGAAATTCATTTAGGTTTAAAAGTTATCCCACTTGGTAAAATAAACTACTATGAATGCCTACTTACTGTTTACAGGTCCTCATGACAGGAATCTTCCCCGAACCTGAACAACAACTTGAGATAATACATTATAATTTACAGTTAAATATTGTAAATGGGCTAGAGATTTTTTTTGCCATTGGAGATCACATTTCTATGCATTGCTGCTGTTCGCTTACTGTAAACTGAGCCAAAATATGTTTATATAAAGAAAGGGAGGAGGAAGGTACTGTGGTCATTGTGGGTTTTCTTTCTGCTGCAAGCCTTAATCTGATTGAATAGCTGCCTATCACTGAGCTATCAAGTTTAATGATGAAGAAAGGAACAGAAATGTGCTTTTGGCTGGGCTCCTTATCTAAAGGCTGTGATCTTTGTCAGGAAGATTGACAAAGCTTATATTCATGGGATTTACTTATGCATGCTGATATGTACAGTCTGGGGACAGGCTTCTTCTAATGCTGCTTTCCTGAAGATAGATGTCAATGCTGTTCATAGAAAGGTGCTGTTGTGGACTGCAATGTTCTGACATGCTGTCCATCTTGTCATCTTGAATATTCCTCTCCTGAATTAGCTCTGGGAGCTACACAATAGTATGTCTGTATATGGACTGCACTGTGGTCTGTCAAAGTGAACAGGAGACCACTTCCAAGCAGAAGCTGGTGTTGAAGCCACTGACCTAATAATGTTTTAAAACCTGATGTCATTTCAAGCTGGCCATCAGAACCCAGGAGTCAAAGGCTAGAAGGAGTTGACATTATCATCATCCTGACAACTTGCTTCAGGATCACTGGAATCACTGGATACAAAAAATAGAGGACTAGAAAACTAGAGGGAACATATATCAAACAAGTGCAGCCCTGGAAAACTCACTCCCACTGAACACAGCAATACATTTGAAATGATTGAATTTCAAACTATCTCTAATCAGTTATTTCCTGTCTTACTGCCTACTGAGGAGCAACTGAATGACAGCTTGGTCTGCCTCTAAAAATCCTTTTGAATGGCAGCTGTCCATGGTTACTTCCAAAATAGTTTAGTCCTATCCAGAACTTAAGCAGTGTCTCTCTTTATAGCACAGGATTGGCTGGTGCTGGTTAGCTGATAAACAGACGGCAGTCTGCAGGCTGTGGGACAGAGACTGACTAAAGAAAAGTCATATTCTTTGAGAAGGGATGCTTTGGGTCTACAGCAAAAGGAATTTTCTGGTTAACTTAGTCAAGTGACTTCCACATTAAGAGTTTGACATTTGCTCAATGCCACCTAAGTTTGTAACACTTTGTATCCACCCTAATATGCAAGAATAAGTACTTATTGTAGGAAGGTATCTCCATATAGTGTAATGACAGCTTAGTGTCTTCATTTTACTATTAGTGTGAATACAAGACTAATCTCACATCTTTCTCTTGATTTCCTTTTCCCACAAGTTATCTATTAACAATGGCTGTAGATAAGCTAACAGAAGCCACTAGCAGAAGCTCCAAACCAAATCACCTACACTAAACTATCCTGATCCTGTGATATTTCAAAGCCTTTTAATACTCCCCTGCTCGATATGTGTGGAGGCTTCTTGCAAGAGCTGCCATCAGGAGTAAGTTATAGCCAAGATGGAATTCATTAGTTCAGGCCCATAATGATTTGACTGCAGACCAATGCCACAGCCATGCACAATGCTATCGGCTTTCAGTCTGTCCATAAGGAGTGACTTGGCTCCATGTTGGTAAGGTACTGTGGTTTCTGGAATAGCCACCATGACATACCACAAAATATAAATTCATTGACCTAAATTAGTCAGATACTCAAATTGAGTAGTTCAAAACAGGAGCAGGAAGGCAGATAAGAGTTTTATTATGGCCCTACAGAAGCAAATTGAATTCCATCTCAGCAGGTACCACTGGATGCAACGGTCTGGTTTGTTTTGTTTGTTTTGCTGGAGGGAAGTGCTTTAGCCTCACTGGTCATTAATCAGTTTTAAAGAGCCCATTTTATTAGTTGCTCTGCACAGATTTTCCCTTTGCAGGATATTTTAAATAATATGAATCAGCATTCTACTTGAAAACATTAAAGACTTGGCAGGGAAATTGCAAATAAGTGCATGAAAGGATATAAAAAGTGGGATCAATTTAACTGGAAAATGCATTACCCATGTAAGTCCTAAATAACTGCTGAGTGTGGAAAGGCCGATAAAAACAAACAAATCAATAGAATTAATTAAGTGGGAGGCAGTGTGGTCTGGCAGAAAGACCACAAGTATGGGAACAAATCCCCTTGTGATTTCAGCTTGTGCTCTAGTACTGAATAACTAGGTATTTAGGCTTTGGATTCTTTTTAAATCTGTCTGAAGGATTTAGGTGTTCACATCAGGAGGACTTAAAGCCTTAGATGCGTTCCCTTTGTCTGGACCAGAGATAAGAGTATCACTTAATCATTGTGCTCCTAAAGTATGCTCAAGGCAGGTAGTGAAAAATCAAAGACTTCAGGGGCTGAAGATTTGGACTATGCTCTGGTGAAAGTGATGACAACTCTCAACCCCATTAAACAGGTTCAGGATGAAGCTCTGTCTTCAGCTCTGCAAAATTAATGATCTTCAAAGATGCTACCTTACCTCACCATTTTCACCAAGGAATGCAGGTGGTTACAGGGATATGCTGGTATGCTTTAGGGCTTACTGTATATATCTCTTGTGAAAATAAATAAATAAAGCCTTTCTAGATGAAGCCTGCTCTTCATTTCATCTCTCTGAATGTGTCTTGTTTCTAGGTTGGGATGATAGTGAATTCATCAAAATTCCTCCCTGCTGAAGCCTGTCTAGCTAACAACAGGACTTGTTGCATCCTAGCCATAGGACTGTGCTTTTGTAGGGTGCACAGATATTCAGCAGAAATGGAATCATAGATGAACTAAAAGCTACCAGCCTATTATATTGACTTCTGCTTTTTCATGATTTTGACTGAATTTTCATCTGGATTTTAAAGCCTTTGCAGCTTTAGGCATAAGCTTCCAGGGAGTATAAAAGCATGACCTGCAGTAGTGGCACAGCTGAGAACCAGGCTAGTGAAAGATCCCATCTACTGAGCACTGTCCTATATATCTGTCCTTTTTCCAATCCAATCTTTTAAAGCAGTCCTGTTTCCTTGCCACCAGTAAGTCCCTTTACAAACTGCTATATGGTGCTGTGTTTATTCAGCTTGACTTGAAATGCAATTGCCCAAGGCTGGGATTGCAGCTTAACGTCTAACTGCTGGGCAAATCTACAGTGCTGTAATGCCTTCCAATGCATCTGGAAGTGTGTATATGGAGCCAAGGTCTGGCAGAGGCTGTAAGTGATTGAACCTATAAAGGAGCAGAAAATTTGAAAGCCTGGCAGCAGATTACTCCTTCATTAATCATCAGCTACCCAATCTACAATACAAGTTCTGTGAATGTGACAGTTGTTTGATATTCTGGGTGGTTTTTAGTCACCAGCCCTTTGCACTTCAAGAAAATAATCCATAATCATATCTGTAGCTCCTCTAGCTTGACCCCAGTGGGCTGATTTCTGCAAAGAAGCTTTACGATTCATCTTTCTTGTCCAGCCTTCTTGCCAGAAAATAAGCAGACCTTTTTCCTCCACGAGACAGCAGGGCAGATTTAGAGCTGGAAGGGCTGAGAAGACAAAACCTTTCCCCTCTGCATAGTTATCATTAGTACAATTCCTTCTCCTGCTTCTTCCAGCACTCCTGCAAATCCAAACTGCAGTTCTGGATGTATGAAGTTAATACCAATGCTGTTAAATGACAGTTCTTTCCTGAGCCAACCCAGGCCTAAATAAGCAGCCATATACCTGCCTAGTCACAGTGTTATTATCTTGGGTCATGCATTGTGTGATCTGCTGTGATGGATTTTTTCCCCTATATTGATGACTTTTATACCAAACTTCAAATGTCAGAAGCCTTCACTGACTGTTAAAAACATATATTTCTACCCCCCCACCCCCCACAAAAATAAAATAAAATAGAAAAAAAAAAAAAAAAAAAAACCACTTAGGAGCAGTGAATGGCTATAAGATCACATAAAATGTTTTTCTTCCAGGTACTGTTGGCACTCTTAAGCCCCAGCAGAAACTTGACCCCAGCTGTGGAGAGTCTTCCCTCACCTGTTGTAGAAGCCCCCATATACAGTATGTCTTTGTGCTGGAGGAATTATGCTAAACTAAAAAGTAGCTCTGACTGGAAGGAAAAACAACAACAAAAACACACCTAGCATTGGTCATCCTGCACTATTATGGCTCTATGCTTTGTTTGGGAACTTATAAGGAGAAAGAAAGGTGGAGACCAGGGCCTCCACCAAAAAAGTAGAGTTAGGGAATAATAATCATAGAATCAGATGCAGTCAGTCTGGCAGAGACCAATAACTTTGTCTTTTGGGCTCAATAAATGCTTTGTTAGAGTCTAGTGTTGGAGTAAACTAGAATCAGTTGCTCCAGGCTTGCTAAAAGAGGTAAAGAACTTTTCTGAAGCATAGCAGGAGGGATGTGACCTATGAAAACAATGCTCCTTTCATGTGATATCGCTCACCCTCATGTGATATGTTTGTGGCTGTACCATATAGCAAGTCACAAAGAATTTACTACATTTCAGAAGTTGGCTTTATGGTCAAGATCTTGCCAAGATAAATTTTAAGCTAAGTCAGCTGATGTATTACAGCTTCTTGGCACTGCTAAAGTATAAGAAGCTGGCTGTAAATGCCATAGAAGCAGACTTACGACTGCTGCAGGTGACAAGAAAAAGGGGTTATATTGTATGTTGAGCCAGTTCTTGGACCTGTCTAAAATGCTAGCAAGCTTATGACTTCTTTTTGTAGCTCTTAAAATGCTGATTTTCTACATGGGATTAGAGCTTGCCTTGCAGGTGATAATTTATAAATTCATTGGTATTTTGAGACCTTAGACTGTAAAATTCACTATCTCAAAACCCAGATATGTCACAGAAGGTTCTGCTTTCTGACAGTGTAGACTTGTCTTTGTATAATGATTTATCTCACAAATGCAGTTAACACTGGTTTTATACCCTGCCTTTAAGTTTATGCATATCACATTATCTATAGTCTCATTGGCCTCAGGGTTCACCAAAACATCCAAAATTCCAGCAATGCAGGCTCACTACCATATCTGGTGTCTGTACAGTATCTGGTTGCCAGACACAGTACAACAGACCCATTATTCTGTTCTACTATCCTAAACTGTGCATAATTTATGTGCTAGCTAGTAATTCATATACCAATATATTTTTTTTGCGTACATAAATGAGTGCTGATTAGTGTGATTAAGACTGCAAGAAGCTGGATGGAATAAATGGATGTTTTTCTACAAAGCTCTATACTGTATTCCTTACTCTGGCAGTCATTAAACCTAAACAGGGATAGTACTAGTGTTCAGAAAGCCTAATCACAGTTGAACACTACTGATATGTTAAGGCTTCTTCTGACAACTATATCTGACTGGTACTTCCTTCAAAACAGGCACTAGTTTTTCAAGTCTTGTGCTGTGCAAAAGTAAAGGAAAGACATTGTCCTTTCATGCTGGTCTTATAGCTGCCACTGAAAAAATGAGCTGGGTCTTGAAATGAGAGCTTCTGAAAAGGATATCTGGTGTAAAAGAAAGGGGTTCGAGCACATTTTCAAGCCTAAACACTACCATGGCTGCAGAGATTTATAGGATGTTGTGACATCCTTTGGGAACACCCTAGGACTGGTAATGCATATGGTATTTATCCTAGTGCCACTGGATGCAGACACTAGTTCTCTACAGCACATCTGGGGACACCACATACCTGGCAGCTTAGTGATACTAGCTTGTTAAGCAGTATATTGGTGGGCTGCCAGGTAGGCTGGGACATGTCCTCAGCTACCCTCAAAGTGCCTGGCTCTGGGTTGTGCACTGATCAGGCAGTGCACCAAGCTCAGGGCAGCACAGACTTGCACGTCTTCATTTGAAGATTGTAGGCATTGTACAAAACTCTCGTTTAGTTATGAATAGCTATTGTGAGTCACTGTGAAGAAAAGAAGCTGAAAGTAGTTAGGGCAGCTGGCACCTTTTCAAAAGGATTTGTTGTTCTGTATAGTTTATGTGACCTGAAGTTTAACCTGTTTTTATTAGTGTTTCTGTGAAGAGGAGTTAGACTAGTGTTGGACACAAAGATGGGAAAATGTTTATGTTCTTGGCTTTTCCTGTGCATTTGCTAATAGTCACAGTCCCTCCCAACCTGCATCTTTTTACTGTCTGCTCCCCTCTTCTTGATGATGCTCCTCATCCAGGCTGCCCAGTGTGACAAAGCTGTTCCCTTGATTTCCAGGGGAATGTGACACTTGCCAACTTGTGACCAAAGACCATAGTGAATTTGAGGATGTCACCAGGCCAAGGCTGATTTCTGAGTTAAGTGTCTGTCCTTTCTGTAGAACAGATGAGCAAGGGCTGCTCAAGATTTGCATTGGCTAAAGGTGAACAGAAACCTGCAGAGATTCAAGCTGATGATCTGTCATCTATTTTTATGGCAGCTGGTGGACCAAGCTGACCTGTTAATTGGGAATTTTTGTATCTTGCACATGGGGTTGATCCTATTTAGAGGGGATAAATGAAAAAGGAAGAATTTTTTAATCGGAAGTTGCAGAGCTAAGTGAGCATGGCAGTGGGAGAAGCCTTCAGGGGCTGACAAAATTGCAAAGCTGCACATTGCTTAGTGGACTCTCTGCCTTCCTGGTTTCTGTGCAGCTATTTTGGAGCAGAGCAAGAGCCACAAAAGCCACAATGGGCTCAGTTCCCTCCACTGATGGCCTGACCCTCTAGTTCGCTTTTCCCAGTGCAACGGTGACAATCCAGTCCACACATGAGCTGAGGGCAGTCAAATGCATTTGACAAACTTCAGTCATCTTCTCTGAGCTAAAGATCAAAGGTAAATTTTCTTGGAGCAATAACTTGCAAATCTTGAAAAAGAACTATATTAGCATCAACAATGGGATTAATTAGTCTCCTCTTGAAGCCTTTCAAACACATACAGCCGGTTCACTGTAATGTTAGCTTTCTTTATTTCTTCCCTATGCCTTACCAGCCCTGCACCCCGTTTTGAAAAAAAATAAAAAAAATAAATGCTATTTTCATATCAATTTGAGCTATTGAAAGAGGAGAGGAAAAGGTAAGCAGGCTGAGCAACCAGACTGTGTAAAGCACAGATAACAAAACAAGCTTTCAACAGTCTCTTTCAAGCTTTTGTGGAAATGAGAGATAACAGCTGAGCAAACTCTTTGTAGGAAATTTGTAGCATGCAGGGATGGAGTGTGCTGGTTCTCTGTGGTGGGATGTCAGGAGAGGTGCTCCCTCGGTGAGTGTGTCCATAACAGACAGGGCTGTTCTGCAGCCTCTGTTTGTGTTCTTTTCCCATAGATGTTTCCCAAACCAAATTTCTTCAAAGACCTCATTTATGCATCTCCATCAAGCTGTAGCAGTCCTTTAAAAATAACTATTGGCTATTTAAAAATAGCCATTAACTATTTTAGAGACAATGTCAATTAATATGTGAGTAAAGCTTCCTAATTTTCCACATTTTTTCTAGGTTTTGTGATGAAAACTTGCGCTTTTTAATTGAATGTTCACTCCTGTGAGGTTTCTCCAATACTGTATGCTCACATGCATGAAAGAGTAGTTTGACACCCAGGTTTTATGCATTGCCACATAGACGAATGGTGTGAACTGCAAAATGCACACAACTGTGTGAAGAATTGGCCCAGCTTTGCCAATAGTGAAATGCAGAAGTCAGGTTCAGGTCTGATTCTGTGGTGTGACAAGTAACATTTCCAGCTGACTTTATCCAGGCGATGGAAGGGGGAGGGGGCTCAAGGTTCTTGGCAGAAGTGATGGGGAGAGGGAAGTGATACAGAAGATGACTGTCCTATCTATTAAAAAAAAAGATTGACTTCCCACTCAAAATGAACCTTCCAGGGAGACCAATGTAATATGCAAACGAATAGCACAATGGATGCTCATCTCCAGAGACATCTGTTCAAATCCTAGCTTCAAATCGCAAATCAAAAAAAAAAATCCTGTTCGTGTTATCCTAGTACCCATGTGTGCTTCATAAAAACAGCAGACGACTTGCAGTCTGTTCAAGCCACCCTTGTGCCTGCAATGAGGTAGGGCAGAATTAGGGCAGACATGATAAGATTTGCTAGTATGCTGGCAGAGCTAGTGCTATTTACTTGCTGATAGACCCTTGACATGAATAAATAGCTTTCTATTGCTTGCTTTTGTAGACTAACACTGAAGCTCTTCCTTTAGCCTTTTTTCTTTTCATGCAATCTGAAAGACCTTGATATCTTTAAGACCTCTTTCCCTTTGTTTTGGGGGGACTTTATCAGAGTATAGTGGTATAAGTCTTATTTTCAGAGAAATCAGGTAAGAAAAAAGGAAATCAACTTACCAGTTAAATATAAAGACATCCAAAAATTTGGAGTGTCAGAGAGACAGCAGGGGATGGAAATGCATTTTTCGGGGTTAACTAGGTTCATTAAAGGGAATGCAAATTGACTACTTCCGAATATTACTTTTCCACTTGGCATCAAACATTCTATATTGGAAATTCAATAACTAACATCAGTGCCCATATTCAGCATAATTGTCATGACTGAGGCTTTTACTCATTGTACTTGGAAGCTTCAGCATTTGCAAGTAGCTTTCATATAAAATAACTACATTCATTGTCTCTCCCTACTTCCATTTAAGCTCCAAAACACTCACTGACGGTGAGTACGCAGCTGAAATTTCTGTCAGCTGAGGATTTACATTCTGGGCTTAGGCCAGCTTTGACTTGGAGGGGAGGTTCATCTTATTCATGAGAACAAAGAAAATACTGAAGAATACCATGCAGTGGCGAGGCTGTCAAATATGAACTGCTTTCTTTGTCTTGCTCTGTTCAAAGGTTCCTTCCACATCACCGACCTTTGCCATGTCTCAGAGGGTAGCACTGACACTCAATTTGGTCTTGCAACCCTTTAATATTAATGTTTTTTTTATTTAAGGATGAAGGGAGAGAAATTTGGCACTTCTGGCAAGGTAACTGTAAGCACAAACACGTTTATTCCCATTAGAATAAATCACTTAAGTTCATTCTCAAGTGTTTTGTTTAATGAGCACTAATCACTTTGCAAAAGCTTTCTGTGCATATTTGGGTGAGCCAAAAATAAATCTGTCTTGACTCTTAACTGTCCCCCAACAGATACTGCCTTTTCTTTAGTTTGCATTGAAGCTGTTGCTTTGAGAGCATTGTATTTCTCAATACTGGCTCTGCTAGTTTTAATATGTTTGGTTAATAACAGACCATAGAACTAGATATGTCATTGGTTCAGCAAATTGTTCTGCATCTCATAATATATCAGCCACCTGTTTAAAGTATTTTATGCAGAACACTTTGTATGGCAGTAGTACTCTTGTAACCCTGAATGTTGAAGAAACCAAAAGAAACAGAGGCAGCAAAATATATGTAACAAAGCATCCCTACAAGTATATGCCCTTTGCCCAGATGCACACAAGCTTAAGAACAGGCATTGTTTGTGTCAGAATTTGGCCTTGGTTTAAAGGTATGTCCCAGAGATGTCATATGCATGGTATAAAGATTTATAAGGATTTTCTTATATTGCATTTTAAATACTGAATGTGCAGAGGTCATATGTAATCATGACAGGGATTAAACTTGAGAAAAATGTCTTGTACCTACCAGCTGAGTAACTAATGTAAGCCCTGTAGAGAAGACAATGTACTTGAGCTCTGGAACCTGAGGAACATCTTGGCTCTTCTGCAAAAAGGAGTATGTCTGTTAACTTCTGCTCTGAACTTGCCTGGTACCAGGGAAGTCTTTTCTTTTTCTTTTTTTTTTTTTTTTTTTTAATTTTGACAGTAGTTCAAAGTCACTTTATGTTAAAGGCAGGCAGATCTAAGAGGAGGAAGAAGCAAATGAAGTGATATAAAGAATACAGGTGATGTGATTCAAAGGGCAGTTTATGAGCACTTGCAGTAGGGTTTGAGATGGATATGAACTGAGCAGGACTGCTTGTATTAGTGCAACAATCTTTTATCCTGACCTGACCTGATGAGATTTTCACCTGTGAGCATGGATAAGAGAATATCATAGATGCCATACAGATTTAAGTTAAATTTTGTGGGAAGAGTCAAGTGATCCCTGTTGAGAATATGACCATGTTGGGGTCCTGAATGATGGGCAGAATGGTGGTTTCTCAGCAATGACTAAGGAAAGTGGGCTTCTGGTCAATCTCTGCTAATGATGCATCAATGGCATCAGCTTCTGCATCCTGATGGCTGCCTGGAAGAGCTATGCCAAATCAAATCTGTGAGGAAGACTCCTACTAATTTCAGGGACCCCAAAGGTGTTTCTAAAATCTGTTTAGAAGCCTGTTGGTGCCATGGAAACACTTGGGTACTTGTAACTACTGCAAAGGGATGAAGGACACACAATTTTTCTTTCATTATTGCAATGCTGATTCCATCTGCAGACTATGCTGTAAGATATTTAGTCCAGGCAACAGCTCCTGAAGCCCATGGTGGCTGCGTGCTCAGAGCTGGCCAAAACACACTTGGCACCTGGTCCTGTGTAGACATGGTTGCCCCATCTATCTGGTTTAGAAAGCACTTGTATTTGCATATCAAAAAATAATCATGGTTAATAGGAGTGACAGATACTTATTACTTCTCATTTCAAACACAGGACTAATTGTCTTCTGTCCCTAGTAAGCAATTTAAAGAAATGTTGGTGCAGGAAGAATTAGATAATGAAGCTCTTTTCATCTGACACTTACGTGTAATTTACTTCTAAATCAACTCCCCTGGGAGGTGGCACAAGCTGTGACAGTGCAAAGAATATTTTAATGGTTTTGGCAAGAAGTCAAAGCAGAAAAATTTCCATGTTTTGATTCTGGACCCCTGGTGGCTAATATTTCAAAACAGAGGTTCTGGGGGTGGTGTATTAAATGTAACATGGATAACTGTTACAAAAGAAAACCTATTGAGAAAGTACAGGAAGAACCGTTATCGGTTGACTTATGCTTCATCTTAACTCTAGGAGAAAAGAAAACCACTTCAACACATCAATGCATAATTTATTGCTTTGCTATACTCTTTATATGAATATATGTTCTTACAGAATGCCATTATAGGAGTCAGCAGTCTTTTGCATGGCTGCTTAGTCCAGGTCAGGAGTTAAAGAGTGGTGCTAAACTGTACAGGATGAGTCAGTTTAGCCCTCTACAACTGGATTAAATATTCTTACCATATTAAGACATTTAAGTGTTGTCCAGATGAGCTAGAGTAACAATTGTTACTTCCCAAGGTGAAATAACAATGCTTAGAAGAATAGTCTTGTCTTCAGACCTTCTTTTAAAATGTTCCTCAATTCCTTGGAGGAGTGTGGAAGAGATGGGCCTGGTCCTAGTGAAGGCTTTGAAGAGAGAATACTTTCTCTGCATCTGAAAGGCACTTGGGTGTTTTCTGTGCCCAAAGATATTTTGCCAAGAAATGGTTGGTCAGTTCTAGACATTTAATTCCTGGTAGTAAAGCACAAGGAAGGGGAATTAATCTCTAAAATTGTACTATGCCGTCTCCCTTTGTTACAGAGCTCCATGCGGGCTCTTAAATCAGCCTAATTTCATTCAAGTCTTACTCTGCAGCTGCTGTTAAATTGAATCCCTGAAGAGAATATAAGTTTGGAGGCATAAGAGGGCAGAACAGAGAATGTTTCTTTAATTGTTATTATCCACCACTCCGAGTCACTAGTGTAGAGGAGTAATTAGGGAATTGTGGTATATTTCAGTAAAAGCACCATTTCCCTCCCTTCCCTCTCCTCTTCTGTGGAAACCATATTTCAGGGTTTGTCACATTTATAAGCCCAAGCAAGAAGCTCATATGCAATAATCCCAACCTAATCATATCTTAACTAAGCCCTTTCAGCGGAGATTTATGGTGACTGAAAGAAGGCAATAGTAAATAACCATAATAGCAGGCACAGCGAGACATTGGGCCTGTACTTCGTGACTTTTTTACTTTGCACCCCTTTTGCATCTGGCCGGGGAACAATTGATTCTTTCTTTGTTGCTACCCAGGAGGTGAAGTTCCCAGTGCACTGCAGTAAACAGAATTGCTTTGGGATCCCCAGAACATATGTGCTGCTTTTAACACGGCAGGGAACAGCGCCAGCATCACCCAGAAAGAACAGCCAGTACAAAAAAGCTGAAGGCTACAGCTTAACAGGCTGTTCCCCAAAGGCAGAAACTGCACAGGGAACCAAAAGGACTAAGATTCAGGCAGCCTGGCAAATACAGTATATAATCATTTGGGCTCAAAGCATGGAGCTGATATAACCACTTTTTGATGTGGTATGATCACACGTGATGCAGAAGAAAAAAATACCTACATGAGTGTGTAGTTTCCAGCAAGTTTGATTTGAGTAATTATGGGAGAATTATACTGCACTGACCTCAGCCCAAACTATTTTAATCTGGGCCTCTATTCTCTGTCCAATTACCTCTGAGATTCCGGCTGCAGGGTTGCCAGCAGAGAAGAGGGAATGTCTTTGGGACAGAAAACCAAGGGGGAACGGAGCACATAAAGCAGTTTCAGTAACCAAGTGTTTCCCAGGGTAAAAAGAAGGAATATAGTCATAAATAGGTTTTAATACAAATTTTGGCATAATGTAGTTCTACCTGTAAACTTCAGCATGGGGTCGTTGAGATGTCTACAGTGCACATTAGAAGGGAATATAGAACATCTGAGATCAGCATGTACGGTGCAGTCTTAGATGGGATGATGGTAGTTGCTCACTTGCCAGCAAATATGTCAAACAATATGAAGGAAATGGCCAAGAGGACTGGATTGTGTCCACCTACAGGTATCGCCTAGCCATATTCCTGAACTTTGGCTAATTTTTCTATTTCCTAGAGACCAAGGAAAGGAAAATAACTTGTTTTTTCATCAAATCTGAGAAATATCCGTTATGTTAATAAATACAGCCCTTGCACAACCACTTAATTTGTAGAAACAGCACACTTCAGAAGCAAACTGTAAAGGTTTTATTGGCAAAACTTAATCAGCCTCAGTTTCCCTTACTGCTGTTTCCAGCAACAAGCAGATTAGGCAGAGCTACTCATACAAATGCCTTTTATCTTGCTAAGCATTGCTCTTTGTATTTGCCTCCCGGACCCATGCTGTTGAAAACTGAACTTTTTTATCTTCCAGTTGGTTAGAATTAGTGGTTTTCTGCTCTCAGGCTGCACAAGAACTATTTTCTCCAAGCTACCTTAGAAAGACTGAACTTCCACAGGATCAGTGTGTAGTACTGATAAATCCTCTATCTCTGGCTTCCCATCTGCTAACTGCTCCTCAGTCTGGATATCCAGCTCAGTGTTTGAAATTCATTGGATAGACTTTTGTAGTGAGCAGACTTCAAATCGCTGCTGCTTTGCTTCATGAATTTGCTACAAGAAATAAGGACAGTTCAAGAAATAAAGATAGCCTCATGTTAAAGCATTTTTTACAACTGAAGGCCAATAAACATGTTCCACAGCATGAGGTTTGATTCTTCTTTGATTATATCAGTGTCATATTAATGTAAAGCTGTTCATTTAAGTAGGGGTACATCAGATACAGCAAGTGCTTTAAATAAAGTATATGTTAGTCTAGTACTTCCCTGAAGAGTCCTTTTCGGGTCTCTCTTGCAGGGAAGGATGGCAACAGCATCAGAAGTGAGAGCAGAACAAGAAGGAAAACAAATAAACTTCCTTCAGTGAAAACCCACTGTCCTTCCAGGATCAGTGACATCCCAGGGACAGTTAGATTTGCATGTTCATATGCCTAGAGCTGGACTGTGGGATATGGATGTTGATTAAAACTCCATCTCCTCCTGTTAGAGGAGAGCTGGGAGTTGTGAGTCTGCAGGAAAGTCTTCAGCTGTTGGACATGGACAGTCCCCGAGTGCCTCTTGGGGGAGAGTTCAAAGCAGCTTGGATTCATCAGAAGCTTAAATAGCACAGAAAATCTTTCAAAACAGCATTGCACCCCAGCATTGTTGGAGGGACATTGCTTTGGGAGGTGTTTAGCTGCTGTGGCATTAGTGAAGTTCTGTCTTGAGTGGGACAGCCTTGTACCTCTTTTTTGCCCAGCAGATACAAAACAGCTTAAGTGTATCGGGGTGGGGGGGGGTAATGCTCTAGGAGCCCAATGAGAAAATGGCTTGAATGGAAAGAATAGCTGTTTTCAAAATCTGCAGGATTTCGCTCAGAAACCCTGCTATGTTTTAGAGATGGTCCTGTTGCTATTCATCCTTTCTTTGTAGCTTTTCAAATATCTGGTAGGAAGTCAGTGGCAATTCTCATGTTGATTCTAGTGGGGCTTTATTTCAACATTTATTTACCATCTCTTTTTCTAAAGCAGCTAAACACAGGTTATCAAATACAACTGTTATTTAATCACACCCTTAGATCACCACATCTAGATTGTTCAAGATCTGAGGGGACACCATACAGGAAATACAAGGTTTCACTTATTGCAGTCTCCACCAGCCTTGACGATGACACTTCCTTGTCCACAATAATAGAATACTGACTGTGTGGTTTTGCCAGTTTTGGCCTGCTTTTTTCTGCTGAATACAGCAATTTTAGTTATATCAATCATGAAACATGTAGGTTCTCAAAATGAGAGGATAAAACATGCACTGGCTCTAATGTTTGTCTGTCCAGACAGCATAGTTGGCTTCATGAAGATTCCTGTGATTTCTTTATAATTTCATGTATTTATCACAAAAACAAAACTCTGCAATGTTTTCATTGTATATCAGTGTCTCCTTTCACTTCTGTTCCTAAAAACATTAAATCAGCACCAGTTTTCTATAACTCTTACCTGCTTACTCTCTTCTCCCTAAATCAATAAGCCTTTGCAGCAGTCTTATTTCAGATAAGCAGGCAGTAGCTGCAAAGCTCTTGTATTCAATGATGCTTAGGAGTTCTGATAAGGTAGTATTTTTTTTTTTTTTTTTTTGAGGGAGAGATGGTGAAATTCGGAAAACACTGCGGTGATTTCTGTCAAGCAATATTTCAGATTCAATGTCTTATAGCAGAATCAAGAAGTTTTGTTGAATATTTGAAACACTAGGTACTTTTATGCAGAAAAGGAGCTGTGCAAGTCCTCACTGATTAACTGCAAAAGACTTCATAGTATTAGGCTGCACCCTCGATGGGATAAGAGCATACAAAATTACTGTATTTTAAACCTTTTTAATGGTGGTTAAATTCTTCAGTCTTTGATTCCATGAGTGTCTGTTATCTTTAAGAGTAAATAAATAAATAAAAATGTAAAGGAGAGGGGAAGAGAAAAGGTCAGGGGAAAAGGAAAAATATGTCAGGATAGTGTAAGAAATGCCCTGGGGAGGTGGCAAACACTTCTGCAATTAGCAGTGTGAAAATGGCAGATTTGTTAGTGATCTCCATGCATTATTAAAAGCAGCAGAAACAAGAGCTGCCCACTGTTCTCTCTCCTGATATAGATAGTTTCCTTATTTTTCCCTGTTTTTCTTCCCAGCTGGTCACTTTATCTGCCACTCTGGCTTTGTTTCAAGCCTGGCTGGGAAAATTGTCCTGGGCACTGGCTCTGAGCATCAACATTTTTTTTTCGCCTCCCCAGTCAACTGCTTGGCAGCCACATCCAAGATGTGATCACCCCTGTCCCAGCCCAGATAAGCTAATCCTTGTTTGCCTGGCAGGGCCAGAGCTTGGTGATGGAGCAGCTTCAGGCCTTGTAGGAGATGGTCATCCCACACCTTTTCTCTTTTCAGTGTATTACCTTAATCCTTAACAAGCTTGCCCTCAGCAAACTCATGCAGAGACAGGAGATGTGGGTGAACAATAATCTTCCCTCCTGCTCTTGTGGCTGGCTTGGTCTGACCACATTATCTCCCTGCTACAGACAGGGCTATTAGTATATACCTTCATCCTCCTAGAAACAGAGCTGTCTCCATCACTCCTTTCCCTGTGCCAGAGCTGTACCTGCTCTGAATATATTCTCAGCTCCTCTCTTCCCCTGGTGCCAGCCAAACCCCAGCCTTTCTGCACTTGCAAACTCTCAGCACTTTCTGCTACAAATCACCGTGCTCAGTTTTCAGTCCTCTGCACAAGGGATCCAGCATCATACCTGCTGCGCTCCACATTGCAGCTTCCCTTCAGTCTGGAGCGCTTTGAAGCACAGCTAATGAGAACTTAATAATGACACCATCTGGACACTAAACTACATCTTTTCACACAATTTGTACCACTGACAGTGCTGGTATAAGGAAGTGGTACATGCACAAATGTCATGAAACAAAATTGTTGTATTGCTGGAACTTGTTAGGGTGGTACAAAGAACATCCCACTTTGCGGCTAACTGCTCTCACACCAGGTTTTGTACTGTTATGTTGGTAAATAAGCTACACAAAGTACAGACATTTTAAGCAGTAGAGAGTAGCTGGCTAGGAAAGACGTCGCTGAATTTCCAGAAGGCAACAGCAAAGAGCTGTCTTCAGGGTGTTTCAGTAATGAAGCCTCTCAACAGCAGTCATCTGTAGAGAAAACTGCTTAAGCACAGTCCTTCCTCTGGAAAATACCACTTGGTGCAATGTGAGGATCCTCTCCAGCCTCCCACTTCAGCTCCACTGTGTAGTTTTGCAGGGCAGGTCCCAGATGTCCTTGGATGAATTGGAAGATGCTGTGAAATTCAGGTTTACCAAAAGATGGGGCTAGAGACCTCCTTCCCCTGGACAAGCTGTCCAGCTGTCACTGTGGGTGCCCTGGCCCCAGAGCAGTTCCAGAGTTTTGTTTACCAATGTGTAGCGCTAGAAAGTGTTATAATTTCAAGCTGCTAGGCTTCAAGGAACAATTCTGTTAACAGGCAAGCGCAGTCAATTCTAGAGCCATCATATTTGAATTTTAGGGATTTAAGCCTTTTGAGACAGGACAAGAGATATCGGGCCTCCTGGATATATATGTTAAATTGTGATTCTTTCTTGCAAGAGTGGAAAGCATCCTTTGTGCATGCTTCTTCAGTAGCAGCACAAAACAAAAACTAATTAGGTCAGTTCAGCTTGAAGAGGAGCTGTAATTTGCTAGCAGCTCAGCTGTTAAAGTGAAAAGTTGTTCATTATGATAGACACAAACATGTTACTATGGAATCACCCTATACAATTAGACTTACATGGTGCCAAAAAATGTTAGTTTTTATTAGTCCTACAAATGCCCAAACGCAGGTGTTTTCTCAGAGGTTCTTTGCGGCTCTTCTAAGTTGTGTTCAGAGATGTATGTGAGAACAGACTAGTGGCTTCTTGTCTTCCTGCATTCACAAGAACTCTTGCATACCATTGATTTTTTGAGAGGAAAATGTGTTGCTTGTCACAATCCAGCTCCTCCATCTTCAAAGCACCTTTGGCAATCTTGAAAACTTACCTGGATTTTTTTTCTGAAGGTGGCTAGATTTGCCTTTTCTCTGCACAGTATGATTTATCTGCCCAGAGTAGAGATGGATTGACAAAACCGCTGTGTGGAAGAGGGAAGCTTTCTTTATCATTGCTTTTGCAATATAGATTTTACAAATTGACAACAGGGCTTAAATCTCTGAATAAGTGAAGTTAAGTTCCAAACAATTGTAGCTCCTCTTAGTTGACAGCCTTGTACTCAGATATTGTACAGGGAAGCTGCAAAATAACAAACTACTACTGTTGCTTGGATTTTCAGGGCTGTCTGGATATGATAGTTCAAAATACTCTAATACATTGGTAAGTTGTTGCTCTGTATGTATCTGCTTGCCTTTAAGGGCTGCATAAGCCCTTGCAAGATCACAGTTTAAGAATTAGGCCTCCAAGCTCAAGTTGTGATGGGAATTGTGTGCCTACTGTGTAAGCTGCTTTCAAAATCCTATCTTCACTATTCTCTATTAACCTGCTGGGACAAAACTGATCATGAGATATTTGCACTGAACTTCTTTCATGACGTATACACTCGTTGCATTCAAAGCAGTCAAGTCATCCTTAATACAGGCACTGTGTTCTTATTCTGCTAGGTGCAAATATCATCACTGTACTGTCACAGGAAAAGATGGAAAGAAAAGTTGGTGTCAGCCATAATTCTGTATTTTCTGGAGGCTTAAATTGGTTTAAGATAGACCTTTCACACCAATGGGATGACTTCTGGATTTCTGCCTTTGGAGAGAAGAGGTCAACATGAGTTTTACAAGTAATTTATTTGAAAAAATGCTGTCAGGGTTCATAGACCAAGAACTGGAAATATTCTGCTGTTTGAAAAGTTCACATTCTTCGTGCTGTTTCTAAGCAAATCTATCAGAGCTCATCTTCCTAAAAATAAACCAGCAGATGCAGCCCAATATGTCTGAGCCCCTCTAAAATATACACTGAGTACACAGTATCTGAGACATGTTACTATGAAGAGCTGGGAAATCATACCCTATAAATGTTTGTAGGTATCTAAACATAAAATCTGGCAGTCAGTGAACCTTCACATTGAGGGCTTGATTCAAGATGAGCCTCTATTGATGCTGATGCAGCTTGGATCATAATTGTTTATACAAACAATGGGTGGATTATTTGCAGAAGTGCTCAGTGAGTATGAAAAGTTCTCACACAGTTTGGAAGGATATTCACTCTTCCTTTTATTTCTTAGCTGCTAGGTTTTGTCATGTTCATTTGCAGATAACTGAGGAAAAGAATTTTTACATGCTATTAAGTTTCAGCAAAGACAACGTCAACAGTCTGTGACTGATCCTAGACAGCATTAAATGAGGACTGGCCACTGCTCAGATAAACTGGTTAACAAACCACATGGCAAATGTGATCTGAACTACTCCAGAAAGGGGAATGGCAAAGAATTACACTCAGAGTATAGACAGTAAAAGCAGGAGCAATTTAAGGATGAATATGAAGCCTGAGCAACCTCACTACCTAAAGCAACCAGGAAAAAAGGTACTCCATAAAGAGAAGTTGTGCAGTCATGGGAAGAAGGGCATTTCCACCTGGGCAGGGATGTGATGAGTTTCTACATGGACTCTGCAAGAGATGAACAAAAATAATAAAGGAGCATGAACATTACTTAAAGGGGAAAAAATATGTTAAATACTTTAAGAGCACTTGTTGATAGCAACAGCACCACTTCTAGTCAAGATGTAACAAACTACAAGAATAAATGTGCATGTTTGCACCATGAAACAGGCTAAGATTTCCTAGGTACAGTGGAGGGATTTGCACAGTCACATCAATAAAAGCAATCCTATTTAGGTTTCAAGCTCAATTTCTGATATTCAGATATATAAAATTATCTAAATACTACCTTGCAATTGACAGGTACCAGGACAAGGTCAGTTAATCGCAACAAAATGGAGGAGGAAGGGTAGGGTTATTCTGATATACGTGGTTCAGAAATGAGCATGTTTGCCAGGGTTTCTGCTGATTATTGCTTCTCCTATCTTGCAGTGTTAAAAGCAGCTCTGTGTGGGTGTCGTGGTGTGGGAGGCAAGCATGAAGAGATGGAGCTTTTGCTTGGCTAGACTGCCAGGCAGAGGGCCATCAGAAGGTTGAGTAAGAATTTGCTTTCCTTGTAGGGAGTGGAAGAATTACTGTGACCAACTGCATGGCCCTGGACTGCAATATAGACTTGAGCAGTATTAAAGAAGCTAAATTATTCTAAGAGGAGGACAGTGATCAACCAGTTTGGGCAGAGAATTTTAAAAAGGAAAAAAGGTCAGAGAAAGATGAAGAGCCCTGTAAGGATGCAAAAGCCCCAGGGAAAGAAAAATTCAGATACTGAAAATATGTATTTACCTAAAATCTGCATTTTTTTTAAATCTGACAATCATACATTTAGGGTATAAAGACTCTGAAGTGATCACATAATCCATCCTCCTGTCTCAGAGGAGGATCAATTACTCTGTTGCTTCTGGCAGATTTCTGTTAGCCTGTTGTTGAAGGCTGTTTAGCAATGAATCCTTCACAGCCTGCAGGAAGTCTTCTCCATGACTTTACTACTTATTGAAAGCTTTTCCTGATGCCTAACCTATAACATCCTATAAAGTAATCTGAGCCAGTTCTTGTCTTAGCTTGCACAAATGCAAGTAGACTTCCTGCCACTGCAGCTCTCTTCAATATTCATTGTGCAACGTTCTCTCAGACTTTTTTATGCATATTAGTTTTTGTTAGAGATGAGATTTTCTATGCTTTAGGCTGCAATTCTGTCTCTGCACTTGATCCATTTATTTCATCTTAAGTGTAACTTCCAAGCACAGAAGACTCCAGCCATAAGTTTTCCAGGAGTGGACAGTAATAGTTCAAGGTTCTCTCAGTCTTGTGGTTTGACTTGCTTGATGCTTGTCTTTCTTGTCATGGTGCAATGTTATTATTTTCTTGTGGTCTGCTATCGCTCCCCTTTTTTCCTCTCAGCAGACAAGTTCTCCGATCTACTGTACATATCAAACACAATATACTGTAGGAAGAAAAAAAAATGTCACCCTGTGGTAAAGTTGAAGCATCTCATCTGGGTCTGCGGACACATTTTTTCCTGTAAAGTATAGAGGTGATAAAAACTTAGCCCTCCTAGGAAGCATCCTGTGCAAGAGTGACACAGTTTAACATAGGTCATCTGAGCAGTGGCAAACTCTGGATGTGTTGCCTGTGGCAGACAGTGTTCTCCTGCAGGCCTGCGTACAGGGAAGGAGTATAAGGGTTCCATAAGATAAAGCCCCTCCAATTTCAAATGCCTCGTCAGCCTTTCCCCTGCCACAAGCAATCCCTCATTAGGATGAAGCAGACCTTTCCCTCTTCTGTCCTGATTTCCAGTCCTTCTCCTCCATGCTGTGTGTCCCAGAGCAGTCTCCGTGCCTTGAGCTGGGCACAGATCTGCTGCTGAAGAGCAGCTGGAAAAAATGATCATTTCTGGGGACAGAAATCATTTTTGCCTTTACAAAAACATTTTGATTGTGACAATATCTTCTATAGAGTATTCCAGCAGGATTATCCCAGGGCATCTAACACTAAATATGGGTCTTCAGTATATCAGTAATGGTGTTTGGGGAACAGGCCATCCGTCTTCTTGTGCTGTTAACATGGTGCTAGTCATAAGCATGGAATCAGCTTAGTCCCCTTCTCTCAGACTTTTACAGCATCACCTATAATATCTCTAGTGGCTAACTTAAATAAGTTCTGCAAGAAATACATAACTTTAAAGCTTAGAAATAGGCCTTCCACTAATTAGCTGAGTTTTGTGATGGAAGCTGTTATCCCAGACGGATGCAATTAAAGCCATCCCCATGAGTATGTGCTGCAGTGGGATGGGATGGGATGAGTATTCATGACGGGATGAGTATTCATCTCATGCAGCTGCGGTCATTGGGAACTAGAGGCTGGGTGCAGAACACCCCAGCTTCCTAGCCAACATGGAGAAAAGTCCTTCAGTGGAGGCCTATCCATCCTGACTAATTTTAGGAAAGGTGGAGACAATTAGGCCAGACAGCTTAGACAAACTGAGCTGGCTAAGGGGATAAGCAACATTCCCTATTACAGCTGATGTAGAAGTCTTGCTTAATGATTAGTCTCCACATTGAATCATTTTCAAATTACCCAGCTCACTATAAAATGCCTGAAGTGTCTGGAATTAATACACAGGAGCATGTAGCCATGCATGCTGCTTGCAGGGTACAAAGGATCAGAGGTCTGTACGGTCCCTCCCATGTCAGTGTCTGCCTCATGGCAGGAGCTTCTGGGGACAAAGCCCCACACAGTGCATTATTTGGTGTCTGCTAGACAAAAGAAATAACATTTTGGTCTTGTACAGCGCTATTCTTCCTTCTCCCCTGCAGGTGCTCGCCTGTCTCTGGCCCAAAGCATGAAGGTCAAGAGCTGCTGCTTTTTTTATCCTTCTCAGTGACTTGCTGCAGGTGCTAATCCAAGTCATATAAATGCCTAATCCTATTTTGAGTCTGACTTGTTAGCCCTGTAAAATGTAACAGTTCACAGGTGTTCGGAGGAATAGTTTAGCACATTAGCACACTTTTTTGGTGATTATTTTCATGGAGCTCTTTAAATAACCATTAAGTTTTGACAGCACCAAGCAGAGGCAGCAGCTATTTAAAAACGGAATGAGGAGAGGGAAAAAAGCAGTTAAGTTGTAAAAGTAAGCAGCAGAGCCCCGGACAACCCACCTCTCCTTTGTGATCACACTGCCTCTGGGGAAACCAGAGCTTGTTTGGCTGCTGCAGATCTGGTGCAGGTTTACTGTTGACTTCCATGTCGTTCCTCTGCCCTGGTGATACTGCTGTTCTCCTTTCTGTGCCAATTTATGATAGCAGTTCCTGACCCAAAACTGTGAGTTAAGGATAAATCTAAACCCGCTCTTAATCTTAGCTTCTTTCCCCAGCTTTTACATGTTAACATACAGCTGGGCTGGACACTAGAGCTTGCTGGAGGCTATGTCCAGCTGTGGCTGTCTCTCCAGCACCCACCAGGCTCTGGGACTGGTGAAGGATCAGGTGTAGCTACCATCCCGTGTCACAGCCTCACTATTTGGCTAACGCTTAGCACTGCCAGCTGCAGCACCATCCTGTTTCCCTTTCAACTTTTTTTCCATGTTTACAGCAAAGCTGGCCAAGGGATTTCTATCAAGGTAAAGAAACAACTTTAATTTAAGGTCTGACTGCTATATAGACATGCTTGTGTAACTGTGGAACCATGATACGCAAAAAAATATATCCTTTGCTTTTTATTTAAGGGCCTTGTCTGGCCTAAATCCTCAGAGATTCACAAAGTGGGCATGTTCTGTTTTGTCTTGTCCTTCAGTCCTTCCCTTCTGCAGCAATGCCCTGAATATCAAGTGGCAGCATCACTCTTTTCAGCCCTCTCCACCTTGCAACACAGACATGAAATATACAGTCTTGAGGCTGATTTGGTTAAGATTGCCTTCAAAAAGTAATGGGCAAAGTGTTGTTATGAATAAGTGACTGTGCAACCAGGTGCGCATTGTAGAGGTTGCAAACATATAAGTGGACTTTGACCTATTAGCTGCCTCAAACATTTTTCACTTAAATGTTGGCAATTTATCCTGTTCTTTCTCCTGTCTCCTCTGAAATCTGGGTAAGTGATGGCTGTGCCACTGACTCACAATGCATCTATAGAAATAGGCAGAGCTGCCAGGCATCCCAGGTGCCCACTCCAGCTGCAGGGAGTTTCTGAGCAGTGCTGGGTGGGCTGATGGCACGGATCTTTCACCATCTGAAATGAAGACAACAGTAATTGGATGGGACAGAAGTTAACAGTGGGATATTTGCAAAAGACTGTTAATACTGCAGCTCTGATAAAACAAAGATGCTTGCAAAGGTAAAAGGATAAAAACAGCTCATGCTGTAAAGTAAACAGAGTTAAATACCTGCCACCTGGACAGATAAGTGGAATGAGTGAGTAGCAAGAAGGAAGTACTAAGGGTTAAGAAAGAAAAGGGGAAAGGGGGCCCTTTATCTTGGTATTAAAGGTTTAACCCAGTTAATCTCCCTCTTTCTCTTATTTCTGGGATAAAAATAAGAGCACTTGGAAAGCTTAAGGACTAGATTTAAGAGGCCAGCCATGAGTGTAAAGATGCTCAGACACAACTGGGGACTGTAGAAATCCTAAGCTGCTTTTTCTCTGGGTGGGGATGGGGAGATTCATCACTTGAAGGGAGAAAAAAACACCTCATAATGTGACTGCATTTTTAGATGACTGCAGTTTTTATAAAGCAGCCTTATAGTGGGGTTCATTTATTTAACTACAGTCAAATATGTCATTGGCAGGAACCAAACTCAAGGCAACATGTCTGCATTCATCATGCAGCTGCTTTCTTGGATCACCAGAAGAACATGGAGAAAATGGTCCTTTCTAGGCTAAAGTATGTGTCCATAGGTGACCAACCTTCTGGAAATGCCTACTTCTCTTCATAAATATTGTGTAGGATTTATCCCACTAGATATGAAGAAATACTACATTTCAGATAGCAGTATTCATTTTTACCTATGTGAGTATCCTAAATTTACTTGTATGTTAGCTTTGCTGAAGTCCTCTTGGAAAGTACAGCTTCCAGGTTTGAAGTGGATGGGGGCTTAAAAAAGATTATCAAATGTGAATCCCTTCAAACTGCAAGAAAATCCAGACAGCGTGTCCCAGACTCCTAAACGGAATCATTGATAGCTTTACAAGGGCTTAGCCCTGAATTTAAAATTCTTAAAAACTTGATGGGGAGTCACAAATAGTTTTCTTTGTTGCTATCCCAAGTAGATTCTGTAAACATCTGCTTTTCTATGAAACTTGCTCAATTTTGTGAAGGTCAAATATGAATAGAACAAGCAGTGTGGGATCTACAAAACCTTGATGAGCCTTGTTTTCCTGTTCTTGTCACAGAGAGCTCCCATCCTCTGTAATGTGAGGTAGCAGCTAAAATGCAAAGACAACTGAAGATAAAGTCCAAGACGCCCTTGGCTTTGTAAAATGTTTTCCCTTGTTCTCCTGAAGAATGATCTTGAATTGGGATCTCTGCCTTCCTCCAGCAACTTTCCCACTAGACTTACCCAGCTGATAAGAGCAAGTAAAGGTGCTCATGTGGCTAGTGCTGCATTCCCCACCTTGGAGCTGGGAAGTCATGCTGTGCGCTTTGCTTCTTGTACATAATTTTCAACAGAAATGATCCTGGAACCAGACCCTACCCAGCAGGGCTCACTGATTTCACATGAGGCAGGCTGGAATATTGCTTTGCAGCTGTATTAGATGCCCTTAATAACTAACTTTCCCTTTAAAGTGAGGAAACGGAGCTGCTAAAGGAACATGAGCAGAGTGTATACCAAGGAGCTGTTCTCAGAGACAATTTTATGGCCAGAATCACATTTGAAGTAGGTTCCTGTTAAGACAGGAAATACTGTGCCTACTGCAAAAAAACAGGCCTGTTCCAAATGTACTTGGGGTTATTTGCATTTTATGCCAGCAATAAAACACAGCAGATTTACAGGAAATCTGCCAACCTGTTTATTGGGCTTAAAATCTGACTTCCCCCTGCTGCTTTGTAATAAGCAATAAATGAACAAACATTGTTCCCCAAGCTGCGCTCATTCCAGCTGATAATACCCAGGATGCTTCTCCGTAGGGAGAGGCTGAGTAAGAGGCTGCTTTTTGGTGCTTAGATCAGGCACATTTGCTGTTCCTGCAATGTGGTTTGGGCAGGTCAAAGAAATATAGTAAGAGATGGGGGTGGGGACAGCTGTTTCTTATCCAAATGGAGGGAGAAAATGATTTGGGATATTTGTGTAGACCAATCTGGCAGTTCATTTCTTGGCAGTGTCATCATGAAATGTGTGGGTCTGACAAGGTGCGTGAGTGTCCCACGGGATTGGGTTGAGGCCACAGGGTATTCAGACAAGTTATTCAACAGGTAACCTTTTATCACTGTTGATGCAGTTGTGGAGTACCTTTGGTCTGGGTGATTTCCAGAGCAGTGTGTTGGTGCCTGGGTTGTTCAGAAATGTGTGTAAATAGTCACAGGTGCTGAGGTTGGAAACAGTGGATTGCAAAAGAAGTGGAAAACAATGAGTACTAAAGTAATTGAAACTTGGAAAGTTTAAGAAGATATGGCTTTACATAGATTTTTAGCTCAGACAGATTGTGGATGTTGCTCCCGTGTTATTTTCCTGATGAACACGTGGCATACTGGTTAGTCACATTGGGCAGAATATTAGTTGGCAGCAAGGGCAGCTACAGCATCCTCTACCTGAGGAGGTTCTGTTGTGCTCAGAATGGCTGAGTTGATACCAGGAGAGGGACAGGTCAGTCACAGCATCTGATGGGCTGGTTTGGTTCATAGCCTGGTAAAATGCTGGGGATCTGCAAAATGCTCTGAATCTGTGTACTTAGGAAAGAAAGCCTTCTCTTTTGGAACATGTTTTAATTTTTTTTTAGATACAATGTAATGTTAAGAGCAGTCCAAATCTAAATGTTTCTAAACTATTTTTGTTACTGCAATTAGGAGCAGCACTATGGGTCATTAGCATTAATAATTTTGTTACTCAACATTTAGTGTTGTAAACACAAAAAGAGGCTTCTCTTCAGCATGAGGACTGATCTTGAAAACAATTTTGAAAAGAGTGGGGAGACTAAAGGAGGACACAAAGTAGGATTTACTATCGAAATCTGTGCAGTGCCGTTTCCATATACAATGCTCTTGTAAGGGTCTGTTAAATAGAAATTGGATGATAAAGTAATCATAAGAGGCCACATTGCAAAAGCATAACCTTTATCAAAAATGACTCCTCACACCAATATTTTTGTAAAGAGCATCTGCTTAATATTTAAATCTTAGTATACTCTATGCATATAAGTCTTCACCTGTGAGTAATTCCAGACAGAGACAGAATGACTACATGTAACAATATCTGCACAGACCTGTATTCTGCACTGCTTTGGCTCGTGATCATCTTTCTTCCAGATTAGCTGTTCCTTCTTACTGTGCAACCATCACACTGACTGCCATCTAATGACTTGTGTAATCCAGTCCTCCATTTTCTCTCTGGTTAGTAAAAGCAAATGGGGAATGACATCCTGGAGGCACTTGGTTTGGACGCCTACCTTAATAAGTCATGCTCAGCTTTACATTTCTGAAAGTGGGGAGAGGATCTATAACCTGTGACAGGGAGATCTTCCTTTTAATTATAGGCATTCTGGTGGTGTTTTAATGGTCACCACACAGATGCAGGAAATGGTGGCTCCTCCTTCAAAGCATAAAAGGGGGGAGCCAAGAATCTGCTTCCAGCAGGTCAGTGGCAGGACAACCTCTGCTTTGCAGGTCCTGCTCCTTCCATACATACCTGATGCAACCCTATTTCTCTTCCCTTCCTTCCACCTCTCCCTCACTTCCAGCTAGGCTTTTATCTCCACTAGTTTCAGGCTATCAGATAACCTCTGTTTCCACTCAGAAAAAAAAATAAAATATGATTTTATCTCTGTGGAGGTAAATATCTTTGTGGTTCAGTGATCTCCTTAAGAGAAACACAAGGAGATGTGAAGTTCTAGCATCAGTGAGATTATTACAGCTCAGTGGCTTAAACCAGCAGCTGGTAATGGCAGCTGTGGAGCATAGCCTGGTTCAAAGAAATTCTGTAGTCTGATGTCCCCTCAAAGGAGGAGGATAGAATGTGACCTACATTAACTAGATCTTAGTTTGCCATTGACAAAGGTGGGAAAGAAATGAGAAATTGGATGAAGGGCTAAATATAAAAGTAAAAATAAGAAAGAACAGCACTGAAGTGGCAAGACCACCATTCAATTCATTAAGCAAGGGCAGAGAACACAAGGGTATTAGCAGTAAGATGATAACAGGAAAAGAGCATCTAACCAGGGAAAAAAAAAAAAAAGGAATCTTGAGATAAGTAACTTGACAGATGACAGGAAAAAAAGTTGATAGATACTACCAAACTGTCACTAAAAATCTAACTGGTAAATAATGTGTTTCAGTGTTTTGTACAAAGGTAGAAATGCAAAGTAAAGGCAGTGTGCGTAGCATGTGCTCCTTACAACATCTTGGTGGGATCTGAAGTAAGAAATGTAGTTCCACAGTACATCATGCTCCACAGATAGTGTTTCACCAGCCTGTGATACCTCCTGGTGGATTACGGTGAGGTAAAGTCCCTGTTTATCCTCAACACGTTCCAATAAAGTGGTTACTTACTGCTTTACATATACTCTAATTATGCTGCCTTCAAAGTGGCAGTGCAAAACAGAAGTAGGGGACGACATTCTCAGCATCACTTATAAATCCACTGTGCATAACTTTAATGATTTGCCTGCACAGGTGAGATGTTCACTTTTCTGTTAGCATTCATGGGGAGGGATGCTTCAGGTTTCTAGACGCCAATCAGGATCAAAACAGTTATTGCTTGGGCCAGATACTGGGGATCTCAGGAAAAGCAGAGCATATAAGGTTTTTTCTAGTAGTAGCTGAGTATGGGAAATATTCTTTCATGGAAGCTGTTTGTGGGGGCTAAGAATTAATGTTACATTAACTTTTATCAATAATGTACTCTAGACTTTCTTATCTTGTTGAAGCTTGAAAAAAACTAGAAGGGCAATTTTTGAGGTTAGAGAGCAATATTTATTCCAAAAATCTGCAGAAAAGGCTACTTTGATGTTACGTCTGGATACTAAGTATTCTGAGTTCTCAGCTTAACAGCCTTTATTATGAAATGATAACACAGTGAACAATTTCAACTTAAATGACACATGCACAGGTGCATCCTGTCCCTTCAGTATGGCCATCCAGCAACAAGGAGCAGATCCTGTTCCTGGTGGTGTTCGGGAGCTATCACAGATTTGCTTCCAAACCTTCCCTTAGCCTCACTTGGATTTACTCCTGCAGGGTTTGAAAAAAGGAAGAAAGTTTGCTCACTTCAGCTTCTAAAGATGATAAACAAGGCTCCTGCTGTCCCTCCCTCTTCCTTTTTAGAGATTTACTTTGATAGAATATTGGGCAATCATCATTAGAGGCCTGTGCTTCCCCGGCAACGAGCCATTCTTCAAGCCAGTAAATCAACCTGCAGGTAGCTTCTGTCACCAAAGGTAGGTGAGAAAGATATGCACACGATAAAACTTCAGGCTATGAAAACAAGATGGGAACTAAATTAGCCTGAAAATCTGTCAGGCACAAGGCACAAACATATAAGTTTATATCTCAGTAACTAAAATTTCCTGCTAAAAGCTGCATGCTGTTTAGGTCAGAATGAGTGCAAGCAATGAGGTTCATTTGCGCATACTGAATAAAAGGGAGCTCAGACTCTCCCTGCAGTCTGAGTCAGGGGAACAAGTAATTGAACTAAAAATAGTTCAATAAGTCTGCAAAAGGTAGTCTGCAGTTGCTATGCAGCTGAATGGCAAGTATAAGTGAATGGGACACTTTAATATCAGCTGCTCTTATGTCCTGCAAGAACTACTGAAAATGAATGCAATATTAGTGTAAGTATCACAGCTTGGTGTCCCATCTTTCTACATCCTAGTGCTGAGCATCATATAAATGCACAGATAAATCAGTGTAAATACCAACAAAATGATTGCTTTCATGAAATTTCTAATGTGCTGTTAGGACAGGATGTTCTGTGCTTATTCTAGCAAGAAGGGACATCAACGTGGTATGGCCTCAGGAACATGAAACAGTACACAAAGAGGGAGAAAATGAATTGGAGTAGATGCTGTGCTTGCATCAGAGGGAGAAAGAATAAAGAAATGTGTAGAGATAAGCCTGAGAGATAGGTGAGTCCAGATAGGTTGGAGTCAGATACTAAATGAGCAACAAAATTAATGCTCCAGCAATAAAGAGGATAAATAAAGTTGGATTGAAGAAGGGTGAGTGACAAATGAAAGTGGGAAATGAACCTTGAAAACAAAACAAAGATTGAGTCAGAATGTGGGTGTATATGCAGGTATCTGTTTGCAAGTACAAATATAGAACAGGAAGATGTTGATCAAATAAAAAGGAAACATTTAAAATCTGCAAAACATTCTGAAGCTGGAAGGATAAAAAAGTGATTGGAATAGGAATGTAAGTGTAGAAAACTAAGTTAAAGGATAAATGAGGGGGGAATAGCAAATGAAAGATTAAAGCAATTTTATCACTTATGAACAATGACCAGCAGAAAGCTCTAAAATCTGAAAATCTGGAGGAATGGGACAATACTTGGGAGATGTTTTGTCTTGAGGAGGCACAGATGGGCTGTAAGACCTTTGTTTCTCCTCATTTAACAGCACCTATGTGATCCCTGTGGGGGAAGTCTCACAGGGCTCTTCCAAGCAGCTCTGGAGTGTCCTGTTTGTCCTTTCTTCCCCTTGTTACCTGTTAAGCTTAGCCACTGGCCTGCTAAACTACTGGAACAATGACTAAGGAGCTGACTCTTGCTTGCCAAACAGATCAGATTCCCTCAGCTCGCTTGCTAGGCTATAGCAAGCCATAAAGATCATATACACCCATGGCCCAGTGAGTGGTTGGGGTAAATTGAGGAAGACAGCCCAGTCCTTCAGGGATAGTCTTCTGCCTGACTGCTGCCTCTGTGGTCAGATGGCACCGCACATCACTGTGAGATGCTCAGCCTCTCTGGTCCCCCTGTAGACTAGTTGTGTGTAATGCAGCCTGAAAAGAGGCTGTGCCGCACTGGGATCTGTGCAAGATATACAGAGTAAGCAACTGCATGGATGTCTCTGCTTTTGTGAGCACGTTATCTTCGGGTTGGATGACCCGTCAGGAACTGCTCGGTATCAGCTTGGCTTAATTCATCTGTTTAGGCTGTTGATATGAGTTAGAGATCGGATCTGGTACATGACTCAACTCTTCAGGAACTGACAGGCACAGCAGTTCCCCAGCTCCCTGAATTATTTTCAGATGCCTTAGCAGTGTTTAAGCGCAATACAAATTGTGACACAGGAGATCTCTTTGCAAAACATTGAACTCAACCTCCTCCTAGTCTATTATACATCATGTCTCCACAGAATACCCTTTGAGACAGCATAAATCATCCCAGGAAGCTTAGTCATGTGCCCATCTCTGATTCAGGAGAGCAGCCTGAACACCTAAATGAACACAACCTCATTGTCATCTTCCAACTGCTTTTTCACTGTGCCAGGTGTCTCTAAGCAGAACTGGAGGTGACCTATGTCTAAGAGAAGGGTACGTACCTCTGAGCAGAAAAGGAGGATGCTGTTCAGCAAAAAGCTTGCCTGTTCCCCCTTCTGTGCTGCAGCTCACCACCACCTTGCTTTTGGCAGCACAGCCCTATGTTGGGCTAAGCTGTGAGGTGGGTCACTGACCTGATCTAGGAAAAACAACCTGCCAAGAAAAAGAAGAAATTGCACTTCCTTGGATCATTTTCAGCAATGTGGTCCCCTAAGAAACAACTTCTTGATGGGGTCAGGCATGCAGGAGAGAAGCTCTGAGGCCTGCTTGTTCCCGAATTGAGCCTCCTGCATGACTGCACTTGGAGCAACCACTGCTTACTTTGCAGTAATCCCATCTGCAGGACCTTTCTGTCACTGTGTTGTTAATTAAATGACCTTCTGAAGCTCCACAGGATGTGAAAGGATGACTCAACCCTAGTCTCACTAATTTCAGTTCAGCCTGATCCAGATAATAACTACCCCAGTTCCCACAGCACTGTGAAAATCAGTGTCACCTCACATCCTTTCACCTTTCTCCCTGGGTTTCCTCATGAAGCTAAGGTCCTGTCATAGCAGGGTCATTAAATCTCCCATTGCATGGCTCACAGTGATGAAGACATGCCAGTCAGCCTGCATTCCACATTGTTACATTCTACCTGTAATTTCAATGGTTTATGGAATTCGTCTTTATTTCTATTCACAAAATGCCCTGAAAGAAAATCTATATCCTGCCTTCCATCCAGAAGATACTGAATTTCAATGGAGAATGAAGTGATTCATGTCATCTCTACTGAGTATAAAACACTGGGGATCTGTCTGACACAATATAATCAAACTGTGGACCATCAGTAAGATGTCCAGAGGGATTTCTTAAACATTAGACATCCTTTGGCACTTCTATTCCTCAGGTATCTCTGATCATCCTAGCAAGCAGTCTTGCAGCATTAAGCACATAAACAACTTAGAAATTGGATGTCTGTTTTTCTGTGGATACAAGTCACTAGTTTTGTTCGTTTCTAGCATTTTCTGATACTTATTGCTGTTGTGGGGTTTGCTGAAGGAGCATCCTGAGAAAAGAGAGCCCAGCCCTATGCACTAAGCAATACTGTGGTTTAAATACATGCTCACCTAGTAGTGAAAAATGTAGGAAAGCTAGGTAATGAAGTGCTTGCAGCAGTTGGATAATTGTACTCATCTCAAAAACAAAGCAAAAAAATAAGCACGCATGATGGATGGCTCAGTGCAATGAATGCAAATACCAGGCTATTATGTATTGAAGTTAATAGCAACCAAATGTTAGTAAGATGGCTCGAAAGGAACAAGAGTAGGAATGTCTGATAAAGTTTAGATATTCATCAAACAAATGTGAGTCGTTAGGGGAAAGTGTCATGGAAGAAGAATGGGTGGTATAATGCAAGGTGTAAGGTAGAAGTCGTCATCAGCCTCTGATTTAGTACACATGCAAAGCACGCCCCCCTCCCCTGGCAGTTGTAAAACAATATATTTTGTCATCTTTCAAAGCTACATCCTACAGCCTGTTTTGGGTGCAACTTGCACGTTTAACAGGCCAGGCTGAATACCATCCCCATACAAATGTAAGGTGATGTTTTTATCCTGTGCCAGAATGGCAGAAACCTCAGGAAAATGGTATTTAGGGAGTCACCTTCACAGTCCTTGCTTTGTCCCTTCTCCAGCATTGACTGTCCCTCTCTTCATGCTGCCATGCTCGCCCACCTGCTTTTTATTTGCAGTGAGGAGCTTTTGTGATTTCTTGTCCCGCTGTATGACTTGGGCTCACACACCCATCCCTTTGTAGGGGTGAGTATCTTGGCAGTTCCTATTTTAGGGACCTGTAGAGATCTTTATAGGACTAGGGGAGAAAACCAAAAACCATCAGTACTCAATGGAGTGGAGGCGTTAGGGTGTTAACAGTCTCCTGCAGTTGCTTTCTGCTGAGCAGTAGCTCAGATATCTGGAAAAAGTGGGTCTAGCCAGATTTACAGGTCCAGCTGGGATGCAGCAGAGCTAACAGCAGAGAATGGCTGCTGCTCTCCATGACATTTTTGAAGGGTGTTCTCCCTTTCCCAGAACAAGGTGCCTTAGCTTTCCTACCAACACAGCTTGTCCTGTTTGCCTTTTCGGCACCAGACCAGTCCTGGGAACTCTATTTTAAACCTGATGCTGCCTGTGGACATGAAGAAGCTTTGTTGGGCATTTTCCTGGTGGCTTACAAAGGTAGAGGAAAATCTTTGCTTTTTCTTTGCATACTGATGAGCACAATTTTGAGATGCTCCTAAGGGTTACAGTTTAGATACAGATACAGAACTTCGGTTGTTTATCTGAACTGACTTTAAATTGGCTATTATTCACTTTCCTGCCTGCAAGCAATGAAGAGATACAAATGGTGAGGGGAGGAAAGGGTGGGAAAATCATGTGGCCTGGTAAAAGTTTTCCTAAGGTCAAAAATTATTAAATTTGACTAGTTCTCATTCTTTACCTCCCACTTGAAACTCTTTGAGGGAGGGCAGCTGGTGTCAGCCAGCTCCTTTCAGACTTCACATCGTGCTGTAACTAAGCAGCCATCCACTTCAATGGTAAGGGATGATAATTGCAGGTCCTAGGCTGCAGACTGACGTCAGCTCTTCAGAGGAGGATGCTGACTGCTTAATGAGTATCAGTAGACACTGTTTAGCTTCTGCTTGGAAAGGAAAACTCAAAAAATGGCTTTTAGGGAGCAGTCAGCATCCATTATCTTCTTTCTGATGATAATTTATAGATGTTTCTCTTTTCATTTGAGAAAAAAGAGGCCTTGGTAAGAGTTCACTTCCAGAGCAGCAACTTCAAGCATGATTATATGGCAAACAGAACAAGGTGACATAAAGGTCTAATTACAGGGGCTTTTTCAGGAGTAAAATTAATTTCTATTACATGCTCAGCATGGTATGGATAGTTTCATACTAATTTCATGCAGAGCCTCTTTATTTCCTTTAAGCTGCCCCTCCTTCATGTTGCTCCTTTCCCTTCATTTAAGGGTTTTGGAGTGTTGGGCTGCTCAGGCAGGCTGGGGATGGGAGGCTTTTTTTCCTTTTAATAACATGAAGAGCTGGAATTGCTGTGAGACCCATCTCTGCGTGTGTTTTTAAGATCCTACTGTTGCACCTTGTTACTGGAGGGTGTCCACCTGTTCAGTGTATTGTACATGCAAATCTGGAATTAACCTAATTTTTGATAAAATCCCTGAAGCAGAGGAATCAGATCTGTAGGGTCAAGAGGTGTCTTCTGAAGGCCAAGGCAATGAATTGTGCATCACTTAAGCTCTTTGCTTGTCCTGGCATTGCACCACTCCTGTATTCTTGACTTTTCCACCACTGAGTCCCCTAACAGAGGTCATAAAGAAGCCAGCTGAAGTAAATCTGTTAGCAGGGATTTTCTTCATCTCAGTGGGCTGGCTCCTGCCTCTTTTCAGTCTACTTGTGATGTTTCAGAATATGTGTGATATCAATGAACGTTAATGAAGTATGGAGCACAGAAAATGAAGAAGCATGTATCTCCCAAATCTGGGCTGTATTCATCATCATGCAACTCTGCAGAACTCAGGTATTATACCTGGGGATGAATTTGGCCCATTAACTTTTTTGTGAACAGCCAGCTTCTAGCAAGGATGTACTCGCTTTGAGGTGTTGGTTGGAGGAATTAATTTAAATTGCATCCCTGACAGAGGGGAAGGGAATTTGGATACCAGAAAAGACTAGAAAAAATAAAGGGCTGAAATAAGAGCGCTAATAAGTGTTATGGAATTTAGCTTTGTTTTCATTATTGTGGTATGCAGCAAAATGCATTTCCCAGAGTTCTTCAAAGCATTCCAGTAATTCATCTTAATTAGCATGATTTAGGTGGTTGTTTCTAGCCTTTGGAATTTAGCGCAAGGTTAATGTACATAAATGTATGATGACATATAAAGAAACTATAATTGTCTTTAAGATGAAGTGTTCTAACAGCATGGAATAAGTAAGAAATTGTCTGAGTAGGTGGAGTTATTTCTATCACCAAGACAAAATATAATATACTGTATTTCAGGACTGAAGATATGCTATTCACAGGGGGTTCAGAAGCAGGAAAGGAGCGGTCAGAAGTCCTTCTGAAAATTTAAAATGCTTTTGCTGCTGCATTTGAATGAAGTCTGGTTTATTTTTTATGATTGTGGTTCTTAAAAAACCTAATGTTTGATATCCAGTAGGGTTACCTGTGTCTTAGTGCATGCAATTGTGTGGAGCTGGGGGTTTAGTTTAAACTTGCCTTTGAGAACAAAACTCCTGTCTGTACTGGAAAGGTGGTAGAGAGGTGTAAAAATATGCAGACTTACCTATTGGAGGTTTGTAAGGTATTTTGCTCTTCAGGAGGAAGAGTTGCTCTTTCTGCCCTGTCAGCTATATATGCATGCAAATACCACTTCCCTTTCACTCTGGTACAGCTCTAGTAGCCCTTTGAACTGAAATCCAATCTCTGTCCTTGAAGTATTCTAGTCCCCATTCTTAGGGGTTTCAGCTTTCATTGCCAGACCCAAGCAGAGGGGCGTGAGATCCCTCCTTGCCCTCTCTTCTCTAGTAGCATCTCGAGGAGCATGAAGATCTATGAGGTGCTGCACACTATATTGCTTTGTAATGCATTGGGTTGGGACTGACTCTAGCCTTTTAAAAGCAAGCCTTAAGGCAAACAGCCCTGTTCTCTGGATGGCTTTGTCCTTCTTTCATTCTGTCTTTCCCTTTTTTTAATGGTGATACATGTTTATACACAGCACACATGCACAACAAAGACACTACTCAGTGTTATTTCACCCAAAAAGATAGAGGGAGTAAGAAGCCAGTTATCTTCTGTGCCCAACACAAGGTGACCACACTGATGGAGGGATATCTCCAGCAAATACGTAGGGATTGTAGCAGTCATGCTAAAACTTCTGAACTGCTTACCTTTGGTAGCTATATAATAGTGTTTCAAGCAACTTAACAGCTTTAAATCCACATACAGCCAGACACATCAGACTGTAGCTTCACTCCTGCTAAAGCAAGATCATGGCATGCTCAAAAGGAGGTGGGGGCACCTGTAAAACTTGACTTGGCCAGTCTTCTCTCTGTGGCATCCCCAAAATCCTCTGACTAGCTTTTGGTTTGCACTGACATGGATTGTTTTCCATTTTTCCTTCAAGGGGTGTTGGCTGTGTCATTGTTTCCATGAGAAACACTACTGTTACCATAGCTGCTCCAGCTCTGCGATAATGTAAGAGGTGTCAGCCCCCACAAATTCCACACACAATTTGTTTGGTAGTGGGAAAGAAACAGCACTGCCATCTTCCATTGCAAGTGGCTGGAAAGTCTCCATGAAAACATTCATTGTTCCACAGCATCATTTCTTTGGTCTATCTTCCTTTTGTTGTGATCCTTTGGCAGGTGAAAGGGTTGTGAGGCATTGGAACAGGCTGCCCAGGGAAGTGGTGGAGTCACCATCCCTGGAAGTCTTCAAAAGACGTTTAGATGTAGAGCTTAGGGATATGGTTTAGTGGGGACTGCTAGCGTTAGGTCAGAGGTTGGACTCGATGATCTTGAGGTCCCTTCCAACCTAGAAATTCTGTGATTCTGTGTGTGATTCTGTGATTTGTGGATTCTCTGTGATTTCCTGATGACTGCAGCTGAACGGATGGGTTACATAGCAAAGCCATCCAAAGCAACATATCTAGTGTCTCAGTAGTCCTTTCAAGGGGCAAAGCACCAGTGGGCATCTTTCCCTTCAAGTTCTATTGTAAACAGTCTATGCTGTGGCCAAGTGTTGCAGCAGCATCTCATATTCATGAGATGTTGGGGGAGGGAGAGAAAAATAAAAACCCAAATCCTGTATTTATTGGTGTCTACTCAGATTAATTTTTTCTCAAAGTCTTGCCATTTCTCCATTGTCTTGAATGGAGACTTGAAAGTACATTCTGTGAACGGTGAAAGAAAACTTGTTTCCTCTTAAATCCCTACACCCGACCTGTTAAAAGAACTGCAGCTTTGAGCAAAGGGAGATGTAAGAGGCGAATACACTTGGGCTTGCTTCATACAAATCACTGCCATCACTATTAAAGAGCACAGGCGGAGGGAGCGTGTGTGCAGAGCAGTGCAGAAGGAGGAATCCTCAAAGTGCTGGTGTGGGCTGCGCACCCTCTGCATCGTCTGTTTGTTGGGGGAGGCAGGCAGGGCTGGGATGGAAATGTCAGCCTGCAAGCGTGTGTTAACCTACTTCCACCAGAGAGGCTGAGAATAACCCGGGTGCGTGCTCCCTGATCTCTCCTTGCATTTGTAAGCCATGGCTGAAGAGATTTATTTTCTGTGGGTTTGAAAGTGCAACTGAATGCTCGTAGGGAGGGTTGTTTTGTGTTTTGAGGCTGCAGCTCCCCTGCTGTATTTCATGTTTACAGTTTATGATACACTGAATCCTTTGGTGCCTTGTTCTCAACCCTGCAATAGAAATGTCACGAAATCCATTGCAGTGTGTGCCGTCTTTTGATTTTTCCAACCACTTGCTAATGTTTTCAATAAGGTCTAAATCACAGTTCCCCTGGAGAATGCTTACTGTAGAGCTCTGTCATACGTGGCCATGGGTTTTCTTCCCTCATGCTAAGCTGTCCAAATGTCAGCCCTTGCCTTGGGTTCCACCAAAGCTTGTACACCCAGCAGCAAGCATTAGCAAGGAAGGGCATTGGTTTTGGTCAAAGTATGTTTCCCTGTTCACCTCCCCAGGTTCCTTGTGAGCAAATTGTATTTTTGTATGAACAATTGCCTTTTCCAGGCTGGCATGTCCTTTCAGTTGTTCTTAACCACATGGGCTTAAAGAGAAATAAGGAGCATGTGGTAGTTTTGCATATCTAATAGGTACTTATCTGTTCCTTAGTTTATACAAATACCTTTATAATTTGAGCCTTCTGATAATGCAGTGAAAGACTTTGCTAAGCAATGGATTTATTCCATTACATGAACATGCAATGCTGATCTTCCTTTTCTACACAGCATGTGAGACTCCATCAAAATTAGAGAGATCTGTGTCTAATGAACAGCAAGAGAACTGAAAGGCTCCAAATCTCTCCAGAAAATAGCCTAATCAAAGATCTAATAACCCTGATGCAGGCTTTCCCTGCAGCAGTCTAGCCATGTTCTGGTTTCTTGATTGTCTGCTATTCCAGGGGTCATTTTCTTGTGTTTCTTCGCAGAACAGACTTGTTCAGGATCCAGGGAAAATAATTTTAATTTGAAAGATATGGAAATCTACATGGGAAAGAGTGGAGGAAAACTGTGATCCATCTCCTGTATCTTTGCTGGTTTATGGCACTGCCTGGGAGTTTCTTCTGCAGCAGTATGTCATTGGAATAATGAGGCAGCATGTCGCTTAACTGTGCAGTGGCCAGATCAGCGGGGATTTCAAGAGATAAGTAATTCTATTTGATTTCGTATCCAGGAATGATAATTTACATTCTCTTCCACCTTAGAGAGAGAAAGGGAGTCTGGGCTATAATTAGTTTTTTTTTCTCCTGTCTGCTTTAGTCCTCTGTTCCTCTTATTGTTGGGCAACGGTGGCAGCAGCAGCCTTAAAAGCAGGGAGTCATGACAACTGACTCTTCCTGGAGCAATTTGGGTTGTTAGAAGGAAAAAAGAAATATCCCTAAAACACAAGTGCCTGAAAAAGCAATTAGATCACAAAACTGTATGAAGCAGAAAAATGACAGCAAATGGCTGGGAACCACCCACGAGTTGGGAGTTTATCTTTATGCTCTGCTTCTGGGCTTGGTCTTCCAGTGGTAAAAAAGCAAGTTGGATTCATTTATGTCATCTGAGGGTCTGGATCCATGTCTGTAGATAAAATAAATGCCCACACAAATAGCTAATTAATTGCAGGAGGAGTGTCTTACATAAGAGCATGCTAATGAAATTGGAGCAAATGCCCCAATGAAATTCACAGGGCAAGATCTCCATCAATTAACAGTTTAGAAGAGTCCATCCCGAAGCAATATGTCTACATAACACCATACAGGAGTGTTCAGTGCCTGCTCTATTGCAGGCTTGATTGGATGAATTCAAGCTTCCAATTTGTAAAGTTACCTCTGGCAGTGAAACATTAGACCCAAGTGTTAGCTTGCAAACGAAGAAAGAGTCAGTTTGATTGAGGCAGGGAATCTTCTGATTTGCTGTGATTGGATTTCTGCTTAGGGGATGTTTTATTAATCTCCATCTTTGCTCTTATTTCCCACACCAATATTAAAACTTTGTAGTTCTCCCCAGATCTTTACGGGGGGCTTCTTGTTGTTTTCACATATTGATTGGGTGAATCTTTCAAGTCCTACAAGAGATGACAGCAGCGTGGTTTTGCCAACTCACTGGCACGCATTTTGGTGTTGAGAAAAAGCCTCGATCTGTCTGTGTTTTTTGGGCCACTACCTTCCAGCTACGTTCCAAATCTTCAATTTCAGCAGAGCATAGTCACCTTTGTGACTTACGTGTCAAAACCACAAATGTGGGAAACCAGGGCTCCACACTCCTGTTCACCTCCTAACCAGTGGGTGATCCAATGTCGCTGTGCAAATCAGTTGTTGTACCTGTCATTTATATCTTTGATTTAAAATTTAAGTTAAGGCTTCTGTTTTACCCCTGTGGTCCTTATTCTTTTGGAATAGTACTATTTGTCTGTCAGTGTAAAGGGTGTTATGTGGGAGATCCCATATTAGAAAAAAAAATATCTGTTTTCCATAAACATGCAATTTATATTCTACTAAAAGCAACCAGGAAAAATGTTTCGAGAGTGCCTTTATTTTCAAATAGCTCCAGATGCGAAATGGCTGTATGTCAGGATTGTAGAAAATGAATAGAGCACAGTGAATTAATTTTGCTAATGAGCTTTGCAACCACATGATGCACTTAGGCATCTTCATACAATTAAACCATGGTGCTAGGCGAGCAGATCCCAAGTGCCACCCTTTGTCAGAGCACTTCAGGACCCTCCAAAGTGTTTTGTCTCCCTTTCCTTTAATTTCTTTCCATCACAAAGAAGAGAAATATATAGATTGGTCATTTCACCAATTGAAAAATGATGTGCAGTGTCAGTTGCAATAGCACTTTTGTAGTTCTTATTTATCCTGCTACCCAGACAAAGGCAAAGCAGTAGCATTTTATAGAGCAGAGAACACTTTTACTCAGCTCTCTTAAATCTTTTTAGCAGCCTTTGAACAAAATGTTTACAATGTAAACAGAATTTAGTAAACAATTCACAAGACTTATCATGACAACCTGTCTATCCCTCCTGAACCATTGCCTTTCTATCCCATTAATTCCTCACATCTACTGCTGATTATCCTTTAGCCCATATTTACCCAGATATAATACTCTATCTGCAGCCTTAAAATACCTCCTGTTGATTTACATCCATTTGTGTTGTCTGATTTTGGTTGCTGGATTTTTTTCTTTTTGTAAAGAGCAATAAAAGATGGTAACTGATTTTTGTTTCTCATGACTAAGAACCAGGTAACAACGTGAATAAGCCCTGTACAAATGGCTGTGATCAGATAAAGCTATAAGTAAGGGATGTGCAATGTGCATGCCTCTGCAAAACTCTTCAGCCACCAGCTAACCACCATGCTGAGCTGGTGGGGTGTGACTCCTGTGCATTCGTCCAGCTTCTCCTGATCTTCACCAGCTCCTGCTTCCCCATATTGTGCATCACAGCTGTAGCCATATCTCACCATATGATGAACATGGTCTTTGAGCTTGCAAGTCAGACAAAGTCCAAGGCAGGTATTCAAGGAGAAGAGCAATGGTAAAAATCGAGGAGCACCCCACTGGGTTGCAAAATTCAGGCTCTGGCACCAGTTCTCTCAATGTGAAAGGTTTTATATGAACCTTCTATACAGCCAAGCTACTTAAATAACAAAAGAAAACCCACTTTTTTTTTTTTTTTTTTTCTTTTTAATAGCATGAGTAAAAGTAAATCCAAGCTCTGTGGAATTAAACCTTCACCAGAAACAACCTTTGACACTAATCTTCTAGCAGGGACTTACATCTCTTCTTACTTTCATTGTGGTTTTCTTCAATTGAGGTCAGCCATATAGAAGTGAGGTTTTGTAGGCAGAAAAGAGAGCAATTACCAACAGAGTAAAATAGCAACTCATTTTTTTTGCAAGCCAAGGAAGTGTTGCTAACTGTAAATGACTTCCCCCTTCATCAGCAGCACCAGACTGGTGCTTGGGAAACCTGGGTTCTCAGCTTAGTTCAGATCTCCTTGGTGAATATGGGCAAACCAGAAATGAGGAGCCACAGGCCCATGCCTCAGTTTCTAGCCCCAAGTAGTGGAGCAAGGCAGAATCCTAGTCCCAAAGTTCCTACATACCAGAATATCTGCTTTGGAGGCAAGCCAGGAAAAAACAGGAAAACTCTGTAACAATACCCTTAGTGCTTAGAGTCCCAGAGCACTATCTGCTGGACAGATTTATACCCTCCCAAGATTTGCGTCCTATAAAAACAAACCTGTCACTCTGTTTAGTCCTTCTCCTGTCTTTACCAGCTGGTTAAGTGGTCAGCTAATTTATTTTGTGTTGCTTTCCATTAGGAGGGGAGGATTGATGCCTGGAAGTATTTTAATGGCACTGTTGACCTTGATAATAAAGCTGTCCATTCTAGTTTGTAGTGGTAATGACATCCAATGCCCCCTGACGCTAGTGGAGAGGTCCGTTTTCAGTTCTGTCTCCCTTATATCAGGCCCATCAGCACTGTATGCGACTCGCCTGTCCATTAGCAGATACTTGTGACTACAGTGATGCCCAGAACCATTTCTGCATTCTCTCCTGCATCTTGCTGGGTGCTCAGTGCCATATGACTCTGACAGCTGCAACTGCTACTAGCTGCTATCTCAGGGCTGTGTGTAATTTGGAGAACAATTTGCATAATTCTGAAACCTAAAAATACTGCTGCACAAACGAAATGCATTAATATGAGCTATTCTAACAGACATGAAAATGGTTGCTGCTTTCCCAGTGCATTCTGAAACAAGGATTCTCAATGCCTCTGCTTTATCTGACGGGGCTGACATTTTGTGAGGGACATTTAAGGACAACGGAACAAGTGATAATTATCTTCAACATGCATCACAGGCATTTTGTCAAATACTTGGAGAGGTGCCTTCCAGAATAATTAGCTTTCTGAAATGGCTATGCCCCTGCCCATTACATGCTGACTAAAATGGACATGAAGTCTAAAGTTTAAGCAAGAAAATGGCAGGTTCCCACCCCAGGGCTCACCTGTCCACCCACTTCCATCCTCAGCCTGCTGATAACATTCTCAAGCATGCAGTGCTGCCCACCCCACTTCGCTCCGTTAAATGGCACTTGCTTTTCATGTCTCCTTGGTGAAGCAAGGGGAATAATTGTGACCTTTTTAGCGCTTCCATGTAACAAGCACCCTTGCAAGTCATGGCAGAAGAACCTGTAACAAAACAAGCTTCCCTGTGATATCAAGTCAGTAGCATGAACAGAAAATGCTGCTTGGACCACGGCTAAAATGTGTAAGTTAATTCCTTTCAGCCATCCTTTGAGCACATACCCCAGAGGGATTTGCTGGAGGTCATGGCTATGAAAGATATGTCCAAAGAGTCACAGCGAATCACATGAACCTCTGCTCTTTAAAGAAGCATCAAGATACATGTACTAGCTGTGGATATGAGCTGTAGGCCTCAGATCTTGAAGCTGCCTTTTACATATATAGAAATTCCCAAGGATGACAAGGTATGTGAGAAACCTTTGCACCATGTAGGATTATTGTATCAAGCTGTAAATGGTGGCTGAAATAATTAAGAAGAAAAAGGAACCATCCAAAACACAAGGTGAAGATGGCTCAGGCATTGTACTACTTGCTGTGATGTCCTATTTGTAGAAATGCAAGTGGATTACTCTGACAAAAAGCATGGCAAGTCCCCAGCCACTAACCTCACTGTAAATAGAGATACTCAAAGGAAAATCTGCTCCAAGCAGCCATGAATTTGAATGCATTTCAAAGCTGTCTCTAACCTTCACTTGGCTGAGGCTTTCTCAAGAGGTTGTTGTGATAGGACAGTAGTCAAGTGGTTTTGTCAACTAAAAAATGCCTAGACCTCAGCTGCTGAACATTGCAGGGCTGACCAATTACGGTACATGGGCTTAATTACCACTGTTTCCCCCATACATTCACAAAGAATGTCCTCAGTTAGTATTTGCTTGGCTGGGCTGCAAAATATCCCAAGTAGGTTCATCAAAAATGTACTTCTGGCTCCAACACTGCCACAGGCATTCAGCCATGCAGTTTTGTCAACTTAAGAAAGCTGCACTCATGTCAAAACAAAGTGAAGCTTCTGCCATGCTGGTGAAACTTTCAGGAATACCCTAATCACAAAATTGATTTCAGTGGAAGTCAGCAGCTCAGAATATTCATAAAACTTTCTGAGCCAAAATCAGTCCAAATGTCAGTAGGTACCAACTCCATTTATTTATTGATTGATTTGGGCTAGAAATGTCTCTCCTGCTTCAATTAGGTAGAGTCTAACAAAACAGGCACTCAGCTCAACATGCTCCCACAAATAGGAAAAAATATATATATATATTTTTTAATCTGTGTCCCAGTGACTATGGCAATTTTACCCAGGACAAATTATTTACCTTCTTCTCAGATTTGGCAGATATATTTTATTGAGAATAGCAAATATTTGGCTTAGAACAAAATCATATTCATCATCCTCACTCTGTTTAACACTCCCTACTTTTCTTTGTTCAGTTTCCTTATCCTTTCCTAAGTCACTCATTTGGCCAGATCAGAAATTCATTGACCCCATGAATGTCACATTCATGGAGCATATTAGTGTATAAGAGAAATGCAAGTGAAACTGGTGTTATGTTGGAGTTTAACTTCTCTTGCACTCATCTGTTTTGTTCTTTGTTCTAATAATTTTCATTTCCTGGTTCTCAGGTCATAATGTTTTCTTCTTTTTTTTTAGTTGCCTTAGGTAACTGTTGAAGTCAGTGGATTTACACAGATGTCAAAAAAAAAAAAAAAAAAAAAAGAAAAAACAATCACGCATTTCAGTGATTGCCCTTCATGCCCCTGTTTTGTCTGCTACACACTTCTGCCTGTGGTGTAAGTTATATTCGTTTTGTACCATTACTGGAAGCCACAACAGTCAAAGTTGCACTTTATTACAAACATTTGTTTTCTTTCTTGCTAGCACAGTCAGGCTGATTCTCTTCCCGCTTACACCAGTTTTACAGCACGTAATGACAGTGATCACAATAATTGTTCATCTTTTACTGGTTTGACATTAGACTCAGACCAGTACAATACCATTGACTTGACTACACTGGTGGCCTGAAAAATGTTTGATTTTGTGCATTTAAGATAAAGTTTGATGTGTTCTCCTATTTTTTCTCTTTATAAAGACAGAGCTGCCTGGGATGAAATAGTCCAAGTTGGCTACTTTTTTTCATTTGTTTCCAATTATTCATGGACAAACCAAATTGGCATGCCCTAAAAGAGCATAAGACCAATAGGTTTCACACAGACTTGCTGTGCAGGCACAATTGGTCTAAGCATTTGCAGCACATCTGTGGTACTGAGGATGGATTGAACTCCATGTGTATGTGCAGATTGTTTCTAAAAGCAATAGTGGACCATATAAAGCCATAGGGTTGGGATGTCTGCATGAGCCCTCTACAAGACGTATGTATTTTTACTGCCCTTCAGTTTTGGATCAGGACTGTTGGATGCCAGTTCCCCAGCTCTAGCAGCAATGACAAGAGAAGTATTTGCACAAAGACTTTTGCTGGGGACAGACAATGGTGAGACTAATTGCAAGCCTCTTGGCTACCCTTGGTTCTCAAACATAAAATGAAAATCTACCACTTCTGAAGGATTATGAAAGGAAACCTACAGCGTTATTTTAAAATCCAGAGAAAATAACTGTGGAAATGTGGACACATGTCTGGTCTGTATGCTTTCAACCCCATTTAGAAAAGAACTGGTCCTAGGTGGTTGCTTTGCTGTACTTGTTACAAGTCAGTGCTCTCCCTAGGCATGTGGTATTCACTGAAAGGGTAAACAGCTGTCAGTCCAAGCTTGCCAAAATTTCTGTTGTGGAATAATACTTCTGCAGTTATTCCAAGGTATTTTTCCCAGGAGTAAACACTACATCTCAAATAAGGAGTAAATACACTAAAGGAGAAGGGGAATGTCAGAATCTGATTTTACCTGGGAGGGGAATGATTTCACATCTTTCTCACTGTCTAAAGGAATATACATTTTTTTTCTAATTTCCACTCTAGAAAAGACTGAGAAGGCTAGAGAGGATACATTCAAATGAAAAAGTTTTCTATAAGCACAGAGACTATTATAAACAGCCTTGGGCTTTGCCAGTTAATGGGTGAGGACCACAGTATACTGAAGACCATTCAAGATGATTAATATATGCTTAGAACACCTTCTGGAAAACTGTATTTCTCCTTATTAGATTGTTTTTTTGATTTTTTATTTTCTTTTTTTTTCTGTCACAAAAACCATCTATGAATCAAGCAAACAAGGCAACATTTGGCTCAATCCTGTAGACTCTTCCTGCCACATACCTAGCTGTCATATCACTGAGCAACCAGCTCAGTTGATGCAAACAGGAGAAGGGCATTACCCAACTGTCAGGTGGTTATTCCAGATAATATGGGCTTTACGGTAAATATGCCAAACACTTGAACACAAAATTAACTTGCAGCTTTTCCTTAAGTGCAACTTCAGCACCAAGGAACATGGCTGAGTAAGAGCGGACATGTGTTGCAAGTTAAGAACGTGACCAAGTGAACAATTTCTGCTCAGTCTCATGATGCTGAGATTAACAGAAGTTCAGCCAGTGGTTCCCCTGGAAGGTGGACTGGGTTCTTTGGGCCAAAGTCAGAAAGTAAAATAGACTCATTGGCTGGAAAATCCTGTTTTGCAAAGAGATGTAGAGATGGTAGTATTTGATAGAGGACCTCAGACAAAGAACTTATAAAGAATGAAGACAAATGAACGCTTATAATGAGTTCTAACAAAAGTCTATTGAATAGTTTGTTCAATTTAGTTGTGTTTTGATTATTTCCATTGTCCCTTGTTTCCTGTATGTGGTTGTGATGCATCCAGGAAAAAATCACGAACATTTGCATTGAGAGTCATCCAGAATTTCCATTTAAAATGATCTACTTTGTTACAGTAATTAGCCTTGTAAGTGGAACAAAGCACACAACATTGACAATAGTTGCTAGTGATCACTTCACTTCCTAATCAGGCTGCTCCTTCAAGCATTATAATTTATTTTACTAATGATTATAGGGCAGATGCTGCACTGATTTACACCTCTTAGAAAACCTAGAGAAATAGATAAGTGCAAGATCTTGCCCAGTATGCTTAGCTGTGAACTATCCTGAGCCTTGTGAGGGCCTCATACTAAAGGCTTACACCTGGTATTCAAGTGTTTGTAAATAAAACCTACTTTTCATAGGTTTATTGACTTCAGATTTGAATTCACTGACTTACACTAATTGCTGTGAAGTAGATATAGCTCTTTGCTAATGAAGTATTTCTGGAAGAGTGGCCAGCACAAGTAGCAAAGCCAATGGGGATGGCTGGTGCTGAGCCCTTCTCAGAATGGCAGTGACATCCTCTAAAGATGATGACTGCTCACACCCACTTGCCTTGTGTTCTCTGAGTTTTTCATAAGAACAATTAGCTTCCAGGTTCATTGTGCACATTTTAATCAAAACATCTGCTAATGTCAGAGAGGAAAAAAAAAAAAAACACAACACCTATCTTTTTGGAGAAGAATGAAAATAAGGAGACTCTGGTGGGGGGCTTGAATTGTTAATTCTGTGGCAGAAATTCACATGCTTGTTGGAACTAGATCTTTATAAGGGCCCTTCCAACCCAACTCATTCTATGTATTTTTTTTTTTTTTATTATTAAAACATGGGTCTAGTTTATAGCAGTGTAACCCTCCACAATTAAAATCCCAATGGAGTGTAAATATTTTCTACCCTTCATGAATCAAAGCCAGTTCAGCTAGTCCCTTTAGTATTTTTTTTTTTCCCTACCTGTGCTAGGGATCCTTTAAACAGACTTTAGCAGTTTGTCTGTGAAAAGGCAGAATAATTTCTGTAGATACAACGAAACAGTGTCTGTGTAAGCAAGCACATGCGTATACAGGCATATTTGGGTGCTGTAGTGAACATTGTGGGGTGCCTCTTATCCATGTCGTTGGCATGACCCTTACCACTTTGAAATTCCTCTGCAACTCACTGAATTGTTGAGATATCTGCAGTAAACTTGCGTCTGGGTGGACTTGAGATAGGAGTAGGGTCTTTGGCTGCTTTTTATTGTATCTGAGAACCATGAGCTGAGTCAGTTTACCAGATAAACTGCTCCATTGGCCTGCTGTGCTCCTTTCTTCATCCATGTGTTGTTTAGCTGTCTGGTGTGTTGTTTTGGAATCTACACCACGCGAAAAATAAAAATTTCTTCATTCATTAAGCAGAAAATGAATTTGGACTCATCATGCTTGAACCAGAACACTTCAAAAGATTGAATTCTTTGATGCAATCCATGAGATGTTATCAGAGAAACCGAAGGTTCAACTGCTGAGTGATTTGGCCAAGCAAGTCTCTGTGTTGCCTCATGGTGGTGCAGAACTTCTGACATGTAGCTGAGCTACTCTGCTTACAGATTTATATTGATTGGGCCTGGGGGGCAGAAAAAAAGTGGCTTGAGACTTTGTGCCCAAGAACCGTAAGCAGCCTAAGCTGTAACAGCAGATGTCACAATGAAAAGATTTCTCCCTTTTAACCCCTTAGGAGTAGTCCACTACTGACCATTTTCCCCTCTGCAGCTATAATCCTATTTATGGTGCCACATCTTCATTTGGAAGAGCTATGTTAAAATAAGCATGTGATATTTGAGGGGAAACGGAATAGGGAGACAATTTTCATGTCTTGTGATCAGAGCTGATTCCCACAACAAAAGTAAAGCCCAAGGGGGACAAATACAGACAGGAGTAACACGCATAGGGACTCAGTTAAAAAGAGATCTTAAATACCAACCACAATTCTGTTCTGCTGGGATGGATTTGGACTTGCTGTTTGTATGGCACATTCATCTGTCCTCCCCACCTCAGTTTCCCTGTCATCAGGCAGGTAAGGGGATATATGTTTATTTACCCAACAGGGCAAGGTTATATTCATCAGTAATTGCAGAATGTGCATTACTGAGAACACAAAATATATTGTGTGTTACCAGAGGGTTAAGACCCTTTGTAAGTTAAGATACCTCTGAGTAGAAGAATCATTTCCCTGCCAAGCTCATCTGAGAGGCTTTAAAAAGAAAAAGAGGACGGATTTCCTGCAATCGCTATTCAGGCCTGTGTCTGCTATGACTAGCAATGAGAGCATCCCTGCAGCAGCCAGCAGCAAGGGGATTCACCCCTCCCTGAGCATAAAGCAGAGCTGCCCATGGTGCAGTGCTCAAGGATGACCGAGGAATTTAGCCCAGCAACGCAGAATTTGGTATTTCCTTCTGTTCAACAGTTCTGCAAAAAGCTGCAAGATCTCGATGAGACCAAAATATTAATTCCATGTTATTGCATCAAGTTTGACTAACAAGCTGTGTGAATAAATCTGCAGTCTTAGTTTCTGCCAGCACCAAGTTTCTATGGCAACAACAGCCCATCTCATCTTTAGGAATTTCATTAGCAGGGGAGGGGAACGGAATAATAATAATAATAAAAAAAAAAGCCTAAATCAAAAAAGATTTGTCAAATTAAGAACAGCATCTCCCTCCCCCACCCCTTTCTTTAGGAAATGTCCACTTTTTCTTATTGTTTGTAAAGATGTTTTATTAAATTCTACTCATTGTCTTAGACAAGACGAAACAAAACAAACAAAAAAGTCCTGAACAAACAGCAATTCTTTTGTCCATCCAAATCAGAGAGGGAGAGAGATCATAAACATGCAGAGTGGAGATGCATTGGAGGAATGAACATGGCTGTTGCAGTGCATACAGCATCCAGATGAGCCCTTTGTGTATGCACACACACACAGCTCAGCACTGACACCTCTTCTGACATTTGGCAATGGGAAAGAGAGCTGGGAATGAGGGACCTCTTGCTTTGATCGTACTGGAGGGGGCAGGTGGATATAAACACTATGGGAGGGACAGATGATGTTTGTGAAGTTATAAAGGAGCATTATCTGTTTGTGTATGTGTGTTTCTGTTTACGGAGCCTTAAGGGTTCGATTTTCCTGACTTAAGAATTGAGTTTGGATTTATAAAGCATGGCTGTGCCTTCCCCTCCTCTCACCTTGGGTTGCCCTATACCCTTGTGACAAATAAAATAAATGCAATTTAGAAAGTCAATTGAATCAAATTGTTTTAGAAAAAAATGCCACGTGAACACAAACAAAAGAAAAAAACAAGGAAGGAAAAAAAGGAGGAAGCAGTGCATAGCATCTGCAGGGGAAACCTCTGCTGTGCAAACTAGATTGGTGCTTACATTGTCCCACCAACCTCTTCTCTGGTTTATTGCCACCTGCAAGCAACAGGAGGGAAGACTGCAGAGCTGTTGCAATACTCAGGTTGGCCCATTTAAGAGGCTAAAAAGCCCTGCCCTTAATACAGAGAGCATAAGGGGCTCAGCTTATCCCTGGTCCCTCTGGAGCCATGCTGCAGGGAGATGTGGCGAGCCTCAGCCCCACATGCAGCACAGGAAAGATGCTGATGTGGAGGATCCAGGCAAAGGGGCCCATGCTGAGAACTTGAGGAAGGATTTCAGGGCAAGGAGGACATGGTCTAGGCTAATGTTTGTTCTTATTGCTCACCTGGAGTTAGCATTGCCACTGGAGCAAAATGCGCTGCTACAGCCTGTACTGCTACAAAGCAAGCAACAGCTAGAGAAGCCTTTATGAACCCTTTCTCTTGACTCACAAGTACATCAAATTCAATGGGAAAAATCCCATACAAATGAAATGAAAAAAAGGATGTAAAGTGTTCTGCTTCTCCTGTCATTTTCAGCTGTGACCAGATGCCAGTCAGGAAACCCCCGAAGACTGCATTATCTCAGAAATACTGACTGTAATGCCTTTTTTACCTCAGTTTTACAGCCAGCATTTCTGCTGACATCAGTGAAGCAATCTCTCAATTATGTCAGTGTAAGTGGATGGAGAAACATACCTGCCATTAACAAGCATCCACACTTACATTATTTCTCCCACTTTGCCTAGAAATGGCCAATCAAGACTTTTACAATCACAATTCACTCCACACTCCCTGGTGAGCTATATAATTCATCCAGTCAGAGACGGTATCACAAAACATTGCTAACATATCAAATCACAACATGAATTTTGTATAGTGAATTACAACTATTCACAAAAGGCTGTTAGTGAACAATCTCCAGCCCAATTTCATTATTCATGGAAGAATTTTATAAGCAACTCTGAATAACAAATAAATCTGAGAGTTTTGTGAACCATCCAGAACCAATTCAGGAGCTGGGAAGGGAAGCAATATTTGTGGAATAAATTATTTGCTGTGAAATTGGTTGGATGGTTTTTTCCAGCTTACCCTTGGGGGCTACTAGCTTGATATTTAAAAATCAACTAATGCATATTCCAAAAAAGGGAACAATTGTATTTATTCAACTGTATCAGTTAAGAATGCAGAGTGATAGAAGTAAGCCAGCTCTTTGCTCAGAACTTGCCCACCAGTAAAGAGATGAGTTCTGGGGAAAGGCATTTTCTTTTTGATTTGTGTGCTAGCTGTCTTTCTAGATGATTTATGTTTTCACATGTCCACAGCAAAATCCAGGTAGTTTTGAACAGAATGTCTGCCTTCCAGTTTTTATTATAACCATCAATTCCTGCACCCTTTTCCTCCCTCTGTACTTTTTCCTGAGAGATTGCAGTCAGGCACTTTACAGTGGAAGAACCAGCAGGGAATAAGTATTGAAAGTGCCTTACTTGCCCAGCCATACTCTAGCATACTAAACTGAACACATCCCCTCCTTTACCAAGGAAGGTACTCATTGTGTTACTTGCCTTGAACAGAAGTTGCTGGTGCAAAGAAGGTGTCACACCATTTGGATGGGAGCGTGTTATTTGATGAGCCCTTCTGAAAGAACTTATGCGTGGCTCTATTATTAAAAAAAAAAAGAAAGATTTCCATGGCCATAGCTACAGCGTTAGGCTAAAGAACAGAAAAATACTTTATTGAGGCACATTCCGGTCAAACCATTCCTGCTCTGAAAGGGATGCAGTGGGTGGTTTTAGTTTTAGATTTCTGTTGAGCAGCCAGATCCCCTTTGTACCCTTGATTCATCCTTGTTACGTGATTCATCCTAATTGCATTCGTTAGTATTGTTGCAGATACTGTACAAAATGTTCAAAGAGAGCTGGCTGGGGAGCTGGAGTGGCTGGCATCCTTAATGCAGAAAGACTAGTGCCTCTTTTCTCTTGGTGCAGTAAGACAGAATCCTAGTGCTATTTCAATGTTGTTTTTCATTACACAAGTTTCCTGTGCCCACCAAGGAGAAAAACATTAGCAGCAATTAGATAACTTGGATCAGCTGCACTCAGGGTTTTGGATCCACCCTACATTTCAACACCCAAAGAACCACATAGCGCAAGGATATGGCATGAATGATGAGGATGTTTCCCATTAGGGAAAGTGCTTTCCATTGTTATTGCAGACACTCCCCTATTGTCTACATGTCCACCAGGCATTTTGCAGAATTCTCTTCTAAAGACCAGTCCCGCATTCAAGCAATTGCCGTAAAACCACCCACTCTTGCACTAGCTTTCTGGGAGAAAGCTCATGCTGCAGGACTTCCATGTGTTCTTCAAGGATTTAGTACTCAGGTTGCTGACCCTGTTTGAACACCTTTCTTTGGAGACAGACTTAGAATTCAGGTAGACAGAAACAAACAACAACAGCAAACAACACCAACAAATCAGGGAATTTCACATGCTTTGGCACTTTCTTTGGAACACTTAAAGCTGCACTAGTACTTCAACCTTGTTCAAAAAGGAGGATGAAGCTAAGTCACTCGTCTGATTCTTTTATAAACTCACAACATAGGTTAAACTCCCATATGCTGACCTCCATCTTCTCCGTGGTCTCTGCCATCTGCTGTGCTCATCCTCAGGGGAAAAAAATCCATAGAACAAGATAGGGATGAAACCTGAAAAGATGGTAAAATATGGCTCATATGTAAACATATGTATATATTTGGTACGTGAACTGATAGTGACATAGCCCGCAGCCTTAACAGGAAGCAAGGTTGTAAAAAAAAAACAAAACCGACAAAACAAAACAAACAAAAACAACAACAACACATGATTTCATCTGTTTTACAAAACAGTTTTTAAAAAATTAGAAGACAAACCATTGTATAGGCTTTTTCTGTTAAGGCCTAGTTACAACATGGCAATTTCTCCCATATTGCCACCATTTCACCATGTAGCTCTCAACCAAGATGTCTTCTTTTCTTCTTTGTCTATGAACATGTGCTTGCATGTTTTCTCTATTCCTTGTGTGCCCTTTTCCTGGCTGTATGTATGTGTTTACAGGGTTCAGCATCTCTAATAAACATCTCTGAAGCCTGCTTTTACTGAGAGAAAAAGTGACGTGATCAGGCAACAGATTTAGCTGAGCTCAGAACAGTACTAAACTAAAAAAATAAACACCATTTTATAGCTCTCTTTGAAACATTATAAGGCAAGGAGAAAAAAGAAAAAGAAATGACAATACATAGATGCTGCTGGGTAAATCTTGCTCATTTGCTGTGTTTTCTCCCTTCCCCCATGGATTTCACACATCACTCCATTGCGAGCTGTTATTATTACGTAAAAATGTCTCTGATACTTTGGAAGGCAGTTTCCCTCCTTTCTGTAAGATAAGAGAGAATACGGTAAGAATCTAATTATGAACACTCAAAAAAAAAAAAAAAAAAGACTAGCTGATTTGCACTTAGCCCTTTTGACAGAAAACAACTGAAAAGTATTCTTGAGATGTAATTATTATTATCAGCCACTCTTCACGGTGACAACAAATGATTATTTTAAAAAAGTGTAGAAGCAGAATTAACTCTTTCCTCAGACATTGTCTCTTTGGAGTGGCAGTCAGCTATTGTCGCAGTTCAGAATATCAGTTGTGGAGCTCCTGACTTTTGATTTTTCTTATTTTTTTTTTTTCTCTGCCATTAGAGTATCCTGGACTGAATTGAGCATGTGGTTTTCAACAGTGACTAGTGATTTGGAATCACTTCACTTCTGCAGGTTAGATTGGTGACTTCCAGATTCCAGAATGAGGTTGCTCAGGTGTTCTTTTTTGTTTGTTTGTTTGTTTGTTTTAAGCAATCAGGCTTTTTATAGATACTTCAGAAACAGGTGCCAACTTCTGTCAAGACCCTTGGCTTCAAAGTGAAATGATTGATTGAAATTTTGACACAGATGTGTGTTTCTGGCATTAAATATGCCACTTCCTGAAGTCAGCCAGTCTTACGTTAGGTAAGTACTGTGGCAGTCATGTCAGGGCCTTGGCCACTTCAGGCTTTTAGTAGGACCAGAGATTCAGCATTGCACCATGACCAGTCAGGGACTGCTGTTACCTCCTCTGTACTCCATAAGCCCAAGTCCCATCCTGACCTGCAATGTCTACTCTGGTATTTGTGGTGTCCCTCAGCCCTAGAAGGTCCCAGATTCTCTGGGGCTGAGACCTGATTAAATATCCATGCCTGGAAGGAAACATTGCATCCAGAAAATAGTGAAACAACACAGAGAGGAAATATTTCATTACAGAAAAAAAAATATATATATATATATATAAAACAAACAAACAAAAAAACCAACCAACACACCACCAAAACAAGTAGGCCAAACCAACAAGAGTCTGATTATTACCTTCTAGGCCCTCAATGGATGGAGCCTTGGCAGGTGCTTGTTGCTCTCCTGGGATGCTGATCCAGCTGTAGGACAGCAAAAACAAGCGAGGGTGGAGGGAAAGGCCAGAGGTGGAAGACTGCTTATCCCGTAGTATTTAACTCATTCCTGTAGGCAGTGAGAAAGACTGAAGTGTGAATGTTAAAATGTGGTCTAGAGCACTGGTATAATATATGGCTTTTCTTGCATGTCTGTTTGTGTTTTAAGACAGGCACAGATTTAGCTGGATGGTAGGGGGGGCTGTAGCCCCTCTTTTGGGACTCCTCGCTGCAGCATTCAGCTAGCTCATCCCCTTCAGTGCTGTGGCTCTGAGCAGCCATGTGATGGGTGAGGTGTACTTCAGCACCGTTAACCCAGAGTTGCCCACGTAAGTATTTCATTAAACAACAAGGCAAATGTATGGGATCAGGCGCACATACTTGTTCCATCTTGTAAGAGCTCACAACTTTTGATAACAGGGAAAAAATCTTCCAGGGACATTTGTATGGAGAAGAGAACTGAGCATGAAGGGACCAAGCACTTCATCTTCCTCCCTACTTCAGCCAGGCCAGTAGCAAGCTGAGAACAAAACCGCAGTCCCCTCATCTTCCCCACAGCCCCTGGACCAACCCTTTTGAGAAGGCAATGCAGCCTGGGCAGGTGTCCCCCCTTGCCCATGTGCTGGCATGAGGCTTCACCCTCAGCAATGCACAAGGATGTGGTGGCAATGGGGAGGAAATGCAGCAGTGTGGGGAAAGAATGCGGCAATCAATAAGCACATGATTTTTAATCTGTTCAATATGTGGCCAGTGTCTGTAGGAAATCTGTTTGTAATCATTCCTTATTAAAGACGAATGACAGGCTGTTTTCCAGGCATAAACCTCTGTCTTTTTTCTCTAGAATGCCAAGGCAATTGTGTGACATTATTATTTTTTCCCCTCACTTTTTCCTTTTCTCAAAGGATTCTCCCACACACATGGAAACTCCTCATTTCTAACACATTTACAGTGGCAGGAGTTAATAAATAGAGTGTTGCACTATTAAATAACAACAAACTCAAATGCAGGGAGGAGAGGAGGGCCTCCCCACTGCTCAGCAATGCTTTGATTGAAGCCAAAAAGAAAAGGCAGGGAAAACTGCAGTTTCAAAGCAGACTTGTCTGTCATCATCTTGCCCCTTTTTCCTTAGTGTTATGGAAAAGCACATTATGCACCTATAGAGCTTCCCAGGCCCTGCACATGGTGCGAGGTGGGGAGCAGAGAGCACTAAAGGTGACACGTTTAGCACCAAAAGATGAGCAAGAAAGGAGGAAATGCCATAGGTATTTCATTTGTTTAAGGGGTTGCTCTGAGGCTGGCTTGAAATACTTCACAGAAGTCAGGAGTACCCTAGCTTGTCCTGTTGGCAAGTACATGTTAGATCTGTGTCAATAGATCCCTGTCACCTATCGGAGTCACTGTCACTCATGGACACTTTGAACACTCAGATCTGTGAATTTAGCTTCCATTTGCAGCCCCTGGAGGGTCCTCAGTCTACTCAGAAATTCCTCTTGTTCACTGTCCTCTCTTCAAGGCAAAGCAATGTAAAAATCTGTGAAACCAGAAAGTTAAGATGCCAAAAAAGGACCAGATGCTTCCCCCAAGGCCCAAAAAGATGCCACAACCAAAGGCATCCATCTCCTGCTAAAGAAAAAGGATTTTAAGAGATGGGTCTTGTTACCTGCTGGGTCTCGGCTGTACCAAGGGTTTGGCACGCTGGCTTAGAAAGTGGACAGAAGGACCCTCACACCTCTGGTTTTCTTACGCTTTCTGTCTTTGCCAATCTACACAGCAGCTCTGTCCCTCCTGAGGAGGATGTTTTCAAAGTTCTCGATTCCTAGGGAGATAATCTAGACAAGCAGCACAGGGAACCAAAGAAGGCATTAAGAGGCTTCCGCATAAACAGCACTTCTTGTGGCCCTGGGATAGACTATCACAACTATCAGGCAAAAGCCAGATTCTGGCCTTTCCACTTGAAAGAGGAAAAGACTTCACCAAAGCTCCTGTTATAGGCACTAAACAGTTAAAAGCAAATCTCTAGCACCCTATCCCACATGCCAATTATGCTTGTTGGCACTAACCTGAGCTACATTGGTCATTATGTAATTGGTCAGAACAAGAGCTTTGCCCAGGAATAAACACTCATTTGCTTAATTCCCATTCTTCGGCTCAGGGGACCCTCCTGGTGGGTGCTTAAGAGGCTATTTATTGTTGGGGCTGAATAGAACCATCAGGACTTGGCCCTAGACGAAACAATCTATGGTAATCACACCTGGCTTTGCAGAGTAAATTTGAGACTGAAATGAACCATGATTGTATGAGTAATTGAGAAATGGGCAGATAGACTTTTGATAGGAGGTATTATTTTTCTCTTGTTTTAAGAGAGGGAAGGACACATCATCTCAATTAGATTATATTTATGTCCTGAGAAATGTACATATATAATTACACTACAGCCATGGCTGATTCATTCTACCTCCAACAATTTCTTTGTAGACACTCCTCTTTTTTTTTTTTTCCTCCCCGGTTTTGGTAATTTTTCCTCTTGTTTTACCTTTCTTATGCCAAATGGTTCTCTGGAAACCATTTCATAACCACTATGGATTTCTAGGGGGGGTGAGCACACCTACGGAAACCAGCAAACACTACAGATCTACAAGATCTACAAATTAGCACATAAGGGAAGATCAGCCTGAGTGTAGCAGTCTCTACTTTAGTCTCTAATGACAGTGTCCAGGAGAAATGAGCTTTTCTGGGGGCAGTACTCTCAATATTATCCTAATTCCACTGAGGGATAACCTCTCCTATGGAAATAAATGGTTTTGGTGCATTTTTAAGAGCTGAAACCTGCACATGGGGAGAGCAAGATCGGCATGACCACTGTAAACCCACCTCCCAAATACCCACGAGTGATATGCTTCAGAGACCTGGCTAAAAGGGGAATGAGCACATATCCTAGGGCTAGCTGAAGAATGGATGTTCTTGTAGCCATTTCAGTGTGTTGAGAGCAGGCAGCAGACATTTCTTGCCTGCTCCCTCTCTTTGCTAACCCTGATACATCCATACCCAATCACGCAGGACAGGGAGTGTAAGTCAAACACTGAAGCAGTGCAACAGCTCTGTATCTGCAGGGTTAGTGTTTTTTCTTTGAACAGTGCAATACACAAGGGCTGAGATTAAAGAGAGGGTAATTGCATCACTTCCAGCCTCCTTTTTTCCTTCAGATGCTTATTTAAATAGAGAGAGAGAGCATGCACACACAGGAAGACAAAAGTTTTTAACTTGTATTATCCGGATAGTGACAATTATCAACACCGTTCAGAAAAAGAGATATGGAAATGCTACACCTGACAACGCTATCATGAGCTATGAAAACAACCCTCAAATGATGGGACATGAATAATAAAGTAAAATAAAGCAGGTGGATGGAGGAATAGACACAGATAAACAGATAAATGATGGTCTGTATCTCCAGATATAGTTAGTAAGTAGCTCACAAAGAAACCAAAAGAAGCAAATCAAATTACTACCTTGCAGGATCCAAGTTTATATTACAAAGAACTAAAGTGAGATTTGGCATGAATTCCTCACCCTACAAAAGATAATAAGGTCCACGTCACTCCAGGAGCCATGGTTTCATTCATCCTTCCAAGATGCATATCTCGGTACTTTCTGGGCATTATAGGCTTTTCCAGAATTGATTGGCATTGACCATCTGGGCCAGATTTTCAAAGGAATTTTGTCTCCTTTGAGACAGGGAGCAGATTGCATGTCACAGCACTCCTGGAGGGTATTGAGATGCTTTGAAAATCTGGCCACAAGTGACACAAGAGAAGCAGCTGGTTGCTGAGCACTTACAAATGTGATGCTAAGCCCTTGCAAAAACCTGGATCAGGCATTCAGGGGTGCATGCAATCCAGCATCATCTTTTGATTTTGGTTCCTTAGCAAACAGTCTTTTGTTGTTGCAACTGAGAAATATCTTCACTGTGTCAAGTTTTTGACATCAGTGTCTGCATGTCTACCTCTCTGTGTGTCTGTCTAGCCAGCAGCCTACTCGCTGATTGCAGTCTAAGGGTCTTTTCATGCAAGATCACCCTCTACTCTTATTTCTCAGCTTCATTCCAGTGCAAATAATAGTGCTAATTGCAAGAAAAGCCTTTGAATTAAGTGATTTCATTTGTTTATAATTCAGGGAACCTGTGGGCAGCTTAGATGAAGGTCTAACCCCAAATAAGTTAGACTGTGTCTTTCCCCAAATTACTGGTTTATGAAGAGGGAAAATTTATATCCAGAGGGAAAATAGGAGAAGGTTATTGGAGAAGGGAGGAAGAAAAGAAGGCAAGCTAGGCACAGAACGGGCCAGCTATTTTTCCTCTTTTATTTCAAAAATCCCTGCCAATATACTAGCTGTGCCATCTGGCATCTGTGATAAATTTGACTATGTGTAATTGCAAGCTGCAGAGAATTTTAGAGAGACTGGAAATTTCTCTGTCTAGGTTCTTATATGGCCATTATCACTGTAATCGTTGAATACAGGAAAGTAAAATTTTCTTTTTTTAATACTCTCCTGGAATGAAAAGCTCTTTAGTCACTTACTGTCTTTTTCACTTCAGTTTGTTTCATTTGAACAGCAAAGCAAAGGTGATGTTAGTTCTCTCCCCATCCTCCATGAATATTTCATGTAATTTTAAAACTATAATTTTAGAGAGAGAGAACATAAAATTAATCTATTTCTAAACAAATTCCCAGCATAGATTTGTAAATGAGGGGAGAATTTTAAACTTCTAATTTACATTTCAGCTTTTCTCCATTTCTTATGCTTCATGTTTTCTTTTCACATTTCATTTTGAGAGATGAACCTCCATCAGTCATTTTCAATTCCACTTCTATCTATTTAGGCTACTTTCTGATTTTTCTGTATTATTTTTACATTTTTTGGAGTATAAAACTTCACTTTCTCAGTGAAGTAAAGCTGAACCAGAGAACAAGTATTCAAAAGAGGCCTTGCCAAGTCCTTTTCTATATGTATCTATCCCATTGGGTGACATTTTTTCCTTCCTAGAATGTATGGTTATCCAGACAAAAGAGAAAGACTTATTTATCATTATGTCAGAAGGCAGATGGGGTACCATTTAGAGATTCCAGTGCCCTAGAGAAAACCTGGTCCTCAGCTTTTGCACTCTTTCCAGCTACCAGGGGATGTTCATATTTATGTTGTTTGGCCATGACACCTACGGGATCATGCACCAGCTCTGTGCACTTAGAGCACACTGCTCAGGTCATGCCTCTCCCCATCCCAACACTCCTCTCTGCACTGAAGTTAAGAGGATAGCAGCAAACATATTAGTTCTGCACCACCGACCAGTCTCTGCCATGCCAGAAAATTTATCATTGAATCAGCTCTGGATGCCTTCCAAGTCTTGTGGGCAAAGGGGCAGGACACCAGGGAGGCTGTGGCATCCCAGGACGCAGCACATATACAAAGTGGGGTGTGCTGCTTGATGAGCAAAGAGAAAGCATTTGCACTGTTCTGCCGACCCCTTTCCTTTTATAATTCCCTCCCCAAATTACAGAAACTCAGGGAGGTGGGGGCGTTGCTGTGTCACACAGTCCATTTACTGCTGAGCAAAACTAACTGTGGTCTCCAGCCTGCGAGTGTATTTGCTCATGTTTAGCTGTACAGCCCTCAGGATTCCCACCAACCACGGCACAGAGCAGGATTCTGGGGCTACAGTATAGGCATGGTTCAGAGATGTTAGAAAACAGAAAATTTGGTCTGAACATCCAGAGAGATACCCATGAGTGAAATTAAGAGTGTGAGGCACAGAAGCTGAGTGTAGACTGAAGTAACAGCGGGGAAAGAACAAGTAAACGTACGTACTGCAAATAATAAGATATCCAGGAGGAGGGGTGCGGTAGCAACAGGTCCCTAACCTTCTGGCTGTAGCTGTGCCAGAATTATTATTGTGCCAGCAGATCACAGCCAAGCACTCACCTCTGCCTGCTAAGCATTCATCTGGTTGCTCTTTGGCTTTTTTCAGTGAAGGGAGCTGAGGTGCTTTAAATAGTAGATTGCTGCTAGCTTAATTTGTTATGATTGAGGGTCATTAAGGAGTGACCACACCAGAAGCTCAGCCGTAGCCAAAGGGCAGTGAGGACCAGGTGGCAGATGGTGGGGACACTTTCCTTTCCAGCCTTCAGAGTTGGTGCCAGCAGACCCGTGTCCACAACGTCAGTCTCAACCACTCAGTGAGGTGGTTCAGGTCCAGGGCCCCAGATACTCAAACCTTTCACTTAATATCTTAATAGATCATCCCTTCTCTGTTTCCTTGGAGTTAACATGCAGAGAAATAAAAAGCAAGCATCTTGCTATAAAAATAATTTGTGTGATGGAGAGAGAAAACCTTGAGCAGGAGGGAGGGATACATCTTCCAGGGATGCAAAGGCTGTGTTATGAGCAGTGGAGAAGGTGAATGAGCAAGGAAGCTCAACGGGGCGTGCCAGGCAGGGTGCAGTAAGCAAAGCAGCAGCTTTGCACGTGCACACACCAGGTTTGACTTTGATCTCGGTGCTGCAACTGACAGTGCATGCCAGCACGGCTGGGTGATGTGAAAGCAGCTGCCACCTTCAGCTGTGCACACCAGCCTTTTCCAATGAACCAAAGAAAATGGGCAGTAATTGTGCAGAGCTCACCACAAGCCGATGGGTGAGGTCTGCAGCTGTACCTGCTGCTCCCTCAAAGGCCAGTGGACACAGGCAACACAGGAATAACCCAGGTCTGTGGCTGCATTTGTGAAGGCCTGTGCTAAATGTGAGCATAACCCCTTCCTGAAGTCTCACAGGAAACCCTTAGCCTTGGGAAACGCGCTCAGAAATCATCACATAACCTCAGTGAGGGAAAAGTCGGTATCTAGTTCAAACAATGTCACTGTCTCCCCACTGATAAAGGAGACAGAAGTCAAGACTGGTTTAACAACCTCCTCTCTCAGAAGTTCCCAGCCATCACATTTCAAGGGTTGCTCCTTTGATCTCGGTAGAACTAGAAAATATGTTTTTCTTTTTTCTTTCCCTTCTCTTTTTTTTTTTTCTTTTTTTTTTTTTTTAATTTATTTTAATTCTACTGGCATGCCATGGCACAATACCTAACCCTGCCTTGCTCAAAAGGCTTCTGCTACTCTGAATTGTTTTTGTTTCTAGCTAGTCTCTAATTATTCAGGTCCTACAGGAGGAGGAAGGGAAGGAGAGAACGGAAAGTCATCAGTTTGGGCATCTCAGTAAGTGAAAATGAGAAACCTGAGAGGGAAAAAGAAATTGGTGCAGTTTGTAATTGTTTCTGTTCTTCAGTCACTCAGGAAATAAATTGCTGTAGGAAAAGAAAATGGATCTTTGAACATCCAAAGCAGAAGAGAGCCAATAAAGGCACTGCATCTCCTTGAAACACAGCCCCTTTTTCACAACCCATTTCCACTCCTTCTCATTAGTTCAGATAACTCTCGTAACGCTAATTCATTAGGCTCTTCCAGGATTATTTCCATTCAAACAGCTGCTGAGAAAATAGAAATAATCTCCTTGTCGCTGATTGAGCCCGTGATTGCGAGTGCCAACAATGAGTCTGCTGCTGGCGCCGTGGGGAGGTGCCAGGTCTCAGCCCAGGGTGGCTGCTTGATATGCAGGAGAACAGAGGGAATGAGGGCAGGAGATCTGATCTGAGCGGAGTTTTATGGATTGTATTTATTCCTTCTGTAATTGGCAGCTCTGATCGAAGGAGGAATCCATCTTTGACTGAAAGCAGAGTCTCTCCTGACAGTACTGGGAATTGGGTTCTCTTGGAGTGAGGTTCAAATGGGTCCTAGGCAGTGGGGATTTTTTCTTCCCCCTCCCCTCCTTCATCACTGTCTCACACCTGAAATAACTGTGGGTATCATTTTGCTGCCTGGATGATGGCTGTTTCTCAGTGGCAATTTCAGTCTCTCTGCATCCCTGGGGAGGCTTTGGTCCCAGGCAGGCAGCTCATCTGCAGTCAGGGTGAGGTTGGTGTTCTCCATCCATCCACCTTCAAACTGGTGACCTTGGTTAATGCAAATTAACCAAGGGGAAGGGAGAAAGGATTAAAGATGACACTTTTTAAGCCTTTTTCCTTCTTCTTTTTCCAAAGACTTGAAAGCAGAACCAAAAGCCTTTCCTGTAATCACAGAATCATAGGATGGTTTGGGTCAGAAGGGACCTTAAATATCATCTAATTCCAACCCCCTGCCTTGGCGGTAATCCAGCATCCAGCAGTGATAGTGGTCTGAGCTGCAGTAGGTTGCTTACCCAGAAAAAGGGGTAGAGAAAAGCCTAACTACTCTTTCTTGCAATCTATCCCTGGCCCATACAGAAAGCCCCCAGTCCTAGAAGCAACACAGAAGAAATGAAGTGACATATATATACATGAAGGTCCTTTTGAATTTGGTGTGGCACGGACCATGATGGGATCCAACCCTCAGTGGGCAGTTGCTGGCCAGCTGTTAGTAAGTTGCTGCAAGCCTCAGTATCCCCATTTGTGAAAAATAATAATAAAAGAGAAAAAAAAAAAAAAAAAAGAAGAAAGAAAGAAAAGAAAGCAAAGAAGAATACAAAATCCTGTGCATTAATAACAGTATAAATAGGTTCTTTGTACCTAGAAGATAGTGAATAAGATCCTGCTTGCTCACAAATTTCCTATTCTATCTGCTGCAGAGTGCAGCCCCCAAAGGCTGCTCTGTGCAGCAGTCCAGGAGCCACCCTGTCTTGCTCAGGGCTGGGTCTCACGGGTGTCTAAGGACAAGGGACTTCAGCCCTTTTTCTGGGGGAAAATCATTTCTCTGCAACCATTTTTCACTCTTCTACCCATCTTCTTGCTTTCTTTTTGATGAGATCATCTGAATCTAAGCAACACGTAAGGATCCTGTATCTGTGTAAATGCCAAGAGCTTTTTATTCCACACTTGCCAGCCCTTCACCGGTTTTCCGATGCATCAGTGCATTTTGTGAAAGCTGTTTCCAGCTCCTTTTTGGCTTTTGCGGGACACAAGACAAATTATCAAGGATTCAAAATAGCACAAAAGGTGTCATTAGGTATTCATTAGTCTGCCAGATATTTCATTATGGTCCAGCATATCTTCTACCTATTTAAGGAATCAGAAACACAAGCTCATGTTTACAACCTTTTTTCAGACAGACACCAAACAACCCAATGACCGGAGGATCTTAGCCCTTGAATAAGAACCGTCTGTCCCCCATGTCCCCAAAAAGGCTAAAAATAGCCCAATGTGTGAGCTGCAATTTGATGCGAGGTTACCAGCAGCTGTGGGGATTTGCAGGAGGCAGCCGGGTAACCTAGCAACAGGGTGCAGCTTTTTGAGGCTGGTCCAGGCAAAACGCAGAGTGGGACTCGTTTTCCTTATGCGGGGGCAGTAGCAGGATGCCCGCAAGTTTTGCCTCAATGCCCAAAGAGCAGGCTGTATCTAGGGTCATTTATACCTCCATCCTGCTGCCAGTTGTTCTCCAGGACAGAAGGACATGCAGTTTTTTCACAAGAATACGGGGGTGCTGGCATCCCACTTGCATCCGTAGGGTGGAAGGCAAGACCTGAAAGGTGTTAGGACATAGGGAGAGGGGATTATACCTGAAGAAAAATGCCTCTGTTGTCAGAGGATCCTATAATGGTCCCTATATACTCTGTGTTAACAGGAGAGTTTGTCTCTAAGCACATCCTTCATGCACACAGAGACAAGATTCACATGATAACTAGAAGGAATCTTCTGCAATTTATGGTCTCAGCCTGCATCCTCACAGCCCGCAGGGCTTTTGCTGGAAGCTTCAGCGGTGCTTCATCAAGCCCTCGTGTCACATCCTGACAGGGCTGCCCTTTCAAACTGACTGCATGGCAACGATTCAATGCCCCTTAAATAACATCTGGCCCTTCTTTTAAATGATCAGCTCTTCAAGCCTGCAGCAGAGGTAGCATCGCTTACTGCTTCGGCTGTAAAACTGGGCAACAACAGGTGAGGGCTGCAGCCTTTTCTCTGCCACAGGCTCATAGGTGACCTTGAGTCAGCTCTTTGATCTCACTGGCTTCCAGTTTTGCCATTTGTGAAGGGGGAACAATGATATTTACCTCCCTTCATGAGGTATTCTGCAAGAGAGGCATGAAAAACACCTATAAAAATGCAGAGCATGACTATGATTTATTTAACAGCTTTTCCACCTCTGTCCTCAGCCTCTTCATTACGAGGATTGACAACTGTGCTGAATGCAGGAGCAGACAACCCGTGGGTTTCCTGAAATGAGCCTGAATTCCCCCTCGCAGGGTGGCTCGGAGGATGCAGGGAAGAGGTCTTGACTAGAGGGGAGCTTTGGCACATTGGCAAAGGGCTGGTTTTGATGAGGGACCTTCATCCCCAGGTGTAATTCTGCATGCAGAAAGGTGCTGGTGGGAATGAAAAGATGTGCTGGAGCATTTCTTGGGACTGCAGGGCACAACGCAGCACAAACCACGGCACAACTCTGCTGCAAGTGCAGGGTGGGGACGTGATCAGAGCAGTGGTGTGAGTGCGGGATGAGGCGTGACACAGCACAGGATTTCAAACCACAGAGAGGGGTCCATTTTCTAGGAAGATTAGACAATTTATCATTTTCACTGCCAATTAAAATAGACTGCTGAGGAGAAGACTTTGCTGTCAGGATCAATAAGTGGCCATCTTCCCTTTCCATCCTTACTGTGATCAGTTTTACCTTCATCTAAATGCAAATCTTTTACCAGCCCAAAGCTTCACATGGGCAAGAGAAGTCCATGGACAATGTACAGGGGACTGATTCCCTGATGCCGACACTTTTAATAACACCCCACATCAGCCAATGCACTTTGGAGCTGAGTCCTAGTGAACAGGATGAGAGGTCTTTTAAACGATCTATATGCTCCTCACCAGGGACTCCCCTGCATTGATCTGTAAAGATGGGTATTTCATTTCCATAATTTGTCTCTGATAGGTTTCTCTCCGAGTTCTCCAGATGTCTTTGCAGTCAGCTCTCATCTGTATTTCATTTCTTCAACCCAGGCAGGAGAATTTGTAAAAGGCTTATATGTAAGTCTGTTGTGAGTGGCTTCAGCAAGAATCTTTCAATGCAGGCTGCTATTTTACTGTAAGCATTGGGTTACATCTGGATGGACTCCTTTTCTTCACTTTGCTGATAATACACAAGACCAGGCTCTCATGGGCACATGAAATCCCCCAAGAGAAGAGCAGTGGATGCCTCCAAGTGGCATGTTGTCCTTCCTTTCATTCCCACTGAGACCTCAGCATGTGTCTTCACTTCTCTTTTTTCTCCTTCCTCCCCAGTTTGTTCTCTCTGCTACCATGGGATAAAATCAATACAGTTCATGCAAATGGCCCTTCCTGTGCCCTTCTCTTGAGAGCAGCTGTGACTTTCTGAAAAAGCAAGCTCACCTCTTCTGACCTGTGGAATGGCCGCATATATTTCATGAGAAGAGCCCAAAAAGCACTGAAGCAGACAGTTCTGCAGTCTGCTTCACCCTGATTTAACATCAGATTTTAGGTCTGAAATGTCATCAAGTTAAGCATATAATGACAAAGCTAGGTCCCAATGGCAGCAGAGCATTTAATCGTGCACTTTACACATATGAGTAATCTCACAGAGCGTGTATGGAAACATCCTTTTGGTCGAAAAAGTTCTTTGCCAGACTGCAGAGTTAGCAGCCTAAAATGTTAATGTGTAAACAGGAAAGTGTATACAAAATTCATCATCTTTAAGCTCTAATTGGGGAAATTACTCAAGTATAGATGCAATTGTGGCAACTCTATGGGCACTTTGATCCTGTGAATGGGTCTGACAGGTGCTCAGAATCTAGGTGAACCTTTTACTTCTTACACCCTAAAAGATGTCTTCTGCACATCCCTTGTACTTGCTGGCCATTTGATTCTGCTGCAGGAAATCCTGAAGTCTTAAGTAAAAGTGCTGTTTCTTTCCCAGGGGATAAAGACTGAAATGCATTTCAGTAGCTTGCCTTTTCCATATTTATTACTTCAGTGATCTGTCTGGCAAGGCTCTGCATAGTTGGAGCTGCAGTTTGGTTCAGTTAAGTGAAGTCTGGAAGCTCTCTGTCTCATCCCCTTCCCGAAAGGAGGACCAGAGTTGCCTGATGGATTTCATCCAGCACACTGGATGGCACGGGGGATTTTCCTGATCCTTTCCACATTAGCAGTGTTATCTGGAGCAACCCTTTTGCTGACCCTCTGAGAGCTGCCCTATATTTCAATGCTGCCCCAACCTGCGTCATCCCCATGCCCCACGGAGGACCCTGCTCTTGTCCTGAGCTCATCCTCAGCCAGCGCCCATGTGCACGGAGTTAACCTGCAGGGTTTTACCATCCCCATTCCCAACCTCCATCACACCAGCTTTGCTCTCTAGCTTTGTTTTCTAAGCCCTTGTTTAGCAGCACTGCTTCTGCCTCCTTCAGTTACAGCCCTTCAGTTCCTGGCCTGATAAAGCTGCCCCAATATCGTCCACTCAGTTCCCTGACACACAGATTAGCCAACAGCTACAAATAAAGGCACCAGCTTTGCTTTTCTGGAAGGGATTAGTGTGCTTCCAGAAGAATATAAAATCCACAAGCCGTCCCTTTTATTCTGCTCCACTTCATACACATGTGTTTTTGTTGAGGCTTATAAAAAAAGAAACAAATAAATAAATAAATAAATGGGATGGATGGAAGGAAGAGACAGATTGCTTTGCTATTGCCTGGTATTATCTCTCCTCGACTTTATCAGGGTGGTGAGGAGGCAGCGATGTCAAAGCAACAGCAGATTCTCTGGATGGTGCAGCAGCTCACCGTGCTGCAAGTCAGATGTTAATAATTATTTTGCAGTTGAGTGTGCAGAGAGGGGTGGGTGGGAACTGAATTTACATGCATCACTACAGTGGCCTTTAAGAGTCTTAGCATGAAAAATGCATGACTGCCCATGCATTATTTATTCAGCAATGAATAGATTTTCCCGAAGATCAGACTTGCAGGTCAAGACTGACAAATTTAGCAGAATTAAGCATCATGTCTATCAGCACAATAACAGATATGAAGGGGAATGGTGCTTCAACATGTAAGGGTTGCTGCTCCGTTGCATAAATCTGGCTTTAGAAGGATGTGCAGGTTTTACCCCAACCAGCACTCCCTTGCCAGCCCGTGTTTAGCATAAGAGAGTCTTGTTTTTCCATTCATCATGGATTCAGATTGGTTCCACTCCCTCTTTTCACAATGAAAACCTTTTTTAACGCTAAGTATCTGTGGCAGAATCTCGTCTTTTTGATCCTTGAAGCACCATTTGTTTCAGGTTTTCCTGTGTTTATTCTGTCATCAACAAGGCAGCTTGAATGCAACCTTGAGGCTCTCAGCTGACAAATGCCCCCAAAATTCTCTCTGTCTCTCCCTTTTTGCCTTTCCAATTGTAATTCTTGTTTGAAAATAATTTCGTGCAGTCTCTAGCCCAGCTGCCTTCAGAATACCAATGAAGTACATCTGAGACAGCAACTCTGTTTTCACTAGCTGGTCTGATCCAGTATTAGGCAGTATGCAGACCCCGCCAATTCTGTGTTTCCCTTGCTATACACACAGGGAATCACTGCTCCCTGCACGCCAATCCCCCTGCAACCCAGACTGCCAAGAAAAACCAGGGCTGCCTGGTACATCCCTGCTGTGGGGAAGAACTGGACCATGCAATGTGCCCAGCTCCGAGTTCCAGCCCAACATTACCAAAGATTGCTAGCTAATGAACATCTGGTCACTCTGTGAGCTTTTATTCTGGAGAGATAAATCAGAAATGCTTGGAATTCTCTCCTGGTCATGACCAGAAACCCGTGTCGACAAGCACACATCAGGGGTTTTTGCACAGCTTCACAGTTTAATAAAAAGGAGCCTGTTTAACTTGTGTGAGGGTCTCCTCACCCAAACATTTGTTAATAGAGCCTTTGAGCTCTGCTGGGGAGATCCTTGATGTAGGATGTGAGCTAAAGTCTAATAGATAACTATCCATTGCTTAGTGGTGGGAGCAGGACTGTAATCCCTGTATTTTCCTTGCCTGTATTGCAGCAGGTTTGACTGAGAGGTGTCCCTCCAGTGTGGCTGTTCAGGGAGCAAACAGGACAGACAGACACTGGCCACCCCTGCAGGACCCATGGAGGCAAATGGCCTGGGAGCGTGAGGGAGGGAAAATGTGTAGAAAGGAATAAGTTTGATGGAAATCATGATTTCCATGGCAAGAGTCATGTGAGGAGATGAGTAAAAAGACATGTGGGGAGTGAAACTGAAGCAAAGCAATTTGGGGGAAGGAGAACCAAATGGTGCTGAGCACTGCTGGGAGCAGGCTGGAATTGTCCAGCCTGGCCCTTTCTTGCTCTGGCTCACTCCTTTCATGGGTGATCTTTCCTGACTGCCAGCTCTTCTGTCTATTTAGGAAATGCTGCTTGGGGTGAGTCTATGCTGCTGCCCTCCATGCTGGGTCTGTCCCAGAAGGACAGGGGGCTCTGGGAGTAGATATGTCACAGGAAAGGACACACACACAAGCAGCAAACATCTTCTGTCCCTGCACCGTGCTCCCTTCTTCATGTAGAGGGGTCTGTATCAGCAGACCCAGCTCTAGTTCTGTGCTCAGAAAAGAAATGAAGAATAAGGTTGTGTGAAACGGGCACAAACCTGCAGACACTGAGGAAACTATGGGGTTTATCAGCTTGGTGCACTGTTGTTCCTGTATAAGGTCAGTAAGAGCTTCCCCATTGCTGTCCTCCTCGCAAATGCCATAAATGCATAATGCACATCCTACAAATACAGAACATCTCAGGAGCAATCTACTCTGGAGCTTGCTTGAAAATTGCTGTTTGCTGTAATGGTACCCAAGGGAGCACTGCTCTCTAATATTTGTTTAAAGCAGACTGGTAGAAGTGAAGTAATGCCCTTGCTCACTCGCTGACTGCGGATTGTTCCCCATAAGATTGGGTAAAATTGAATCTGAACAGAACAGCAACAAATTGCTCTGCTGTGGAGTGAGGGGTCCTAATCCAATCAAAACATACAGGTAGAGGGGTACAGCCAAAGTAAAAGAAAAATGATCTCTACCATTGGCATCTTGTATGATGCCCACAGCAGTTTTGCCCCCCTAAATATGAGCTGGTTTGGGGCTTGTTTGGTTGCCTGGTTAGGTTTTTTTGTTTTGTTTTGTTTTGTTTTGTTTTTAAACAGATACATGATCTTATCATAAACCTGGAAGAAGGAGAAGGCACCTGCAGTGACAGGGTGTAACTTTGCCTCTTGCCAAAGCCAAGATGAGCAGAAGCACTAGTGAAGACAAAATTTCTTTAGGAAAGAGCCCGTAGGGAAAATGCTGTCCGGGTGATACCACTTGACATGCACGGACTTTGGTAATGAAGCCATAGGAGAAGGAGGAATACAGAGCTGTCTGAGAACAGCTAGAGGCACTGAGTATCTGCCTGCCTCAAGGCACAGAGTTGTGTTCCTGCATGGTGCTAGTTTAGTAAGCAGATGGGGAGCTGGGAGGGCTGTGCACACCCATTCACACCCACCAGGGAAGTGTTAGGGCAGCCTTTGCTGTCCCCCTTCCACTCACAGCTGCGTCCAGGAAATAGTCATCACCCATGCCCAGAATATCTCCTGCCATGCTGAGGCTGCTACTTCTCACTGCCCTTGCTGTGCTTCCTATTCGTTGGTCTGATGGAGGCATAGCTTACAGGTAGAAGTGTTTTTTTCTTTTCCCCTTTCTATTGAAATTGTCCAGAGTCAGTTTCTCCTTTTACACAGCCACATGCTTTGTCAGCCTCACTTTGGGCTGATCGTGCCTACCCTTGCTGACACGCAGTGGTCACGCAAGACTCCTATTTCTTTGGCACCCAGCACTGCTCTGCCTTAATAACAGCAGCAAAACTCAGCCCTGGAAATTACCCATGCAAGGTAATAACCATGTGTGAATCGTAGCATTAATGTTTGTGAAGTGCTCTGAGACCCCAGCAGGGAAATTGCTTTACAGTGAAATATTAAAGTACACAGATCCCTACAACCTTGCAGGCAGTCACCAAGTGACCTGTGAGGCTTTTTGTTCTTTCCCAGCCTCTTCGTTTCTCTGAACAAACTATGGTTCACTAGGAACAAGATCATCTGCTGTTCAGTTGTAAGGAATATCTTCATGCTATTTCTAGGCAGGAAGGGAGGCAGATAATAGAGTGTAACACAGAGCCTTTTGTTGCTTGAGTCATATTTATCATTAATTCAGCTACCATTTACAGTTGCAAAGAGAGAGCTAAAGTGATGGTCCTTAAAAAATATATTGGCTGAAATAATTCTAGGCATTGTTATTCCTATTGCATGCTGTCGTGTTCATTGTTATCAGAATGGCTCTGTGAAATTGCCATGGATGTACAAGGCTATTTTCATAATTCACTTTTGACACACATTCTGGGCTTCTGCTTTTATAGTGGACTTCTGCTTCTTGCCTTTAATCATTTGGGTTGTCTATTGCTTTCTCTGTATTCTCATCGCAACAAGCAATCATCCCAGAACAGGTATATATCTCTCCTGAATGCAGTACTTGTGTATTTTGCTGGCAGGTGTGGGCTCATGAATTCTCATCATGCCTCGATTTATCCTCATGGACTGGAGCCATTTGAGAAACATGGAGCCATTTGAGAAACATCCAATGTTACACCCAGAGCTTGCCTTTTTTTTTTTTTTTTTGTTGTGTTTCATTAAGTTATTTTTGATCACAAAATCCTGAAAAGCAACCTCTTTTGAAAGATTCTTTACAACACTTCATAATGAGTGTAATAACTTCCATATGATGATCTCCAAAGGTACATTACCAAATGAGGTTTGTGGCACTCCTTGGAAATATATCAATATTATTCCCATTTTACAGGTAGGGAATTCAAGTAATGAGGAGGCAAGGTGACATACCTAAGGTCATGATGGAACTGTGTTGGGGAGAATAGGATGGCATAAAATCAAATATAGCTCTGTCCTCATAAATCTCACTTCGTTAATTTAAAATGTAAGTGGTGCGTCCTTCTTATTCAGAGGACTGTACACTGATGTGCTACCACTGGAGATTTTTTTTCTGTGACATATGAGGATCAAAAAGACTATGAACCCTCATGAAGACCTTGGTTGGATTTCTATGTCTTGACTACAAGCTCCATGAATGGAAATGCAGAAAGGAGTTTTCTTTATCTGAAAGCATTTCCTACCATAAAGAAAACTTAGTCATATTAAAAGAGATTCTTTCATCCATTTAGTGAGATGGGCGTGCTGTGTCTCTGTTGCCCTGAAGATCTCCGGCAGTGGAAAACTGGGGCTACCTGTGCAGATGGCTTTTTGAACTCTGCAGAGGTGAGAGCTTGTTTATGTCCCTGTAACCAGAGTGAATTAGTGGAGTTTAATTTCAGAGCTACTCCTTTTGTGTCCACCTCTTACTAACCTTTAATTATGCCTTCATGCTCACTCTTGCAGGCTCTGTAATTGACCACAAATTTAGTTCTATGGCCCAAATCAAAGGCAAAGGCACATAACTGTATTAAGGTCAATTATCTTGTGCTACAGTTCTCCTGCAAAGTGAGCTGTTTCTGGTAAACCCTATTATTAAAAAGGCAGTTATTCAATGCTAAAGTTGCTTTAGTTGTGCTTTTTCTTCAAAGCAGCACTAACAGGTCATCAGCGTCACAGAGGGTTGCAGCATTGGAGACAAACAATAAGGGAACCAAATCTCTTTGCATGCCTGTGATCAGGGTCTGAAGTTCATTAAAAAGGAACTGCCAATGGTGGACTATGGTTTTATCTGCCTCATAGCCAGCTCTTCTGGAGGGCCTAACATCTGAACCTATCAAGCTTTACCATATTAATTAAGCCATCTAATACCCTGTTGAATTAGTAGGCATTAAAAAAATTAATAATAAAAAAAAAAATGGAGCCTTCAGAGTTCAGTTTGTCTAAAGCCAGTCTGAACATCAGTGGCAAAAGATCATACCACTCAGAGAGGGGAAAAGCCTATGAGAACATTGGGTCACTTCCCTCTTAATGCAGGACTATTCTTAAAGAATAATAGGCTGAATTGAATGCAGTAGAGGTTTTAAAATCTCATTTTAAAAGAAATTAAGACTGTTAGGGTGATTTTAGCATGGTGCTAACTGGGAAATCAATCTGTACCCTTGTTTTATATCTAGAAAACGCCAGAGAAATAAAACATCTATATAAATGTGGGGAACCGTGTCGGGTAGAGTAATTAGGGAACTTCTTGATCTGTGAAAGACAAATTCTACCTTCTGTATAACAGTACAGATTTCAACAGCTAGCAGGGGACTTCTGAGTTGCATGGTGTTTTCACAGCTGAATTTCACAAGGAACAGCCAAGCTGAAATAGATCCCTGTATTGAAAAAAAAAGATCAAAACCCTCAGAGCTGATGTTTTTATCCCCAATAACAAAAGCCACAATCAGCGGGAAGTTTTGTACACACCTGACTTTGGGTGAACGCATGGTCAGGTACACACTGGAGTCAGGCATGAGCTGGTGTTCCCAGGTGAATTGGGATCAATTACCATTTCACACCTATTACAGATATTCTTCATCTCTGCAGTCTTTTCAAATAGGTAGCTGGTGCTGGAGTTACAGATGCTTCCGCTGTTTGTTAAAAGTCATTGCTGTGCGTGGCCAAGCAGCACTGATTATATATCAGCTAGAAACACCTGCAAGGTACAACTGCATTTCCCATCACACAACGTTTTGCTGGGCTATGAAATATCACTTTGATTTTTTTAATAAACATCACACATATGGAAAAACATACACATGGAAAATGTCGCTGTTTTCATTTACACGGTATAATGCAGTGACTTTTAAGAGAGAGATAAAGAAATTGTTCCACTGTGTCAAAACTGAACTTAGTAATGGAATCAGAAAATAATCGCAATTTAAGAGAGAAATGCTTCAAATTCCAGGAATAAAGGGCACCTTCTTATGAGCGGAAGGTCTATGAATAATCCATTATCTGGAATCTGCAGAGGATTCAATAGGAAAGCCATTGTTACATTTCTCTTATACTTGCTGGAATTCAATTTCATTTTGTATTCTTCTTTGACGTTAAAATATTGATGTTTACATCACGACTACACCTAGATGCCAAAACTGGTAATGGGAAGACAGTGGAATGCAGCTAACATGAAAATTAGGAGAAAAATAAGTTCTCTTCTGGGAGATTTATGGCTCTCAGTTGTTTTGTGGTGTGAGGTGGCTTGTACTGCTTTGAAAAGGAGTCTTATATTTTTATAGCTCGTGTTGGAAAGTATTTTCGGATTTCAGACCCTGACTAAAATAGCTTGGCACTTTCTTTTTAATTTCCTTACAGTCAGTGTTTTTGGCCAGGATAGTCCTTTAATCTACAGTGCTAGAAAGTGTTATCATTCTGCCAAACCTGAAATAATCCAATTTCTGTATGATGTGCATCAAACCTCCCAGCCTGCCAGCTGCGGCTGGGAGGCCGAGGCGCACCGCAGGCAGGATGTGGCCCCTTGTTACCAGCATTGTCCCCAGGTACATCACTCAGCAAAGAGGAAAAAGCCCCAGAGGACCTACTGCGCTTCATGGGCACACAGCACCTGGGTGGACACTTCATAACCCCAAACCTAGGCAGTGGTGAGAATACTGAATATGAGTTTGTCTCATCTTGATTTAAAGCCAGATTTTCCTGACTCTTTTGATCACTTGTTCCAATGATGAAGTGCCCTTGCCATTAAAAAAAAAATATATGTATATAAATCATTTCATTTCTGATTTAATCTTTGTTGAATTCAACTTCCAGCAATTTAATGTCTTTGTCTGTTAGAATAAAGAACCCTCTTGTATCAAATATTCTCCCTGTGTAGGTACTCACAAACTGTGATTAAATTGTCTCTTAATCTTCTTTCCAATAAGTCTAATTGAACACCAGAGCATCAGTTGAATCTCCCCAAAAGGACCACCTCTTGGTAACTGATTTTCCAAAGCCACAGGAACCAATGAAGTGCTCCAGTTCCTTGCTCCCTCTATTTCTTCTACCTCTATTAATATATATACATATATATATATTATAAGAAAAAAAAAAAAAAAAAAAGTGTGGCAAAAAATCAGTCTTCTGTCTTCTTAGATAAAGCTCATTTCCAAAGCGGGTTGATGACATGACAAATCAAAGTATTAAAAGTCTTCCATGGTGACAAGGTGCTTTTGGCACTGAATTCAAAATGAATCTGAGCAATAAAAGAAATGGAATAAATTCTGAGATACATGGAGAGGGGATATCCTCCATTATATCTTAGAAGAGGTATTAAATGGTACATGGTTATCTATTATCACCTTCACAAATTACAATTGCTTTTCCCTCTTTATGGCCATTTTAAGGGCTGCTGTTTCCCCCAGGTAGCAGCAGGTGAGTTCCCTGCCAGGTGCTCCCTGTCCTCACCACCAACCGATGCTCCAAAACCAGGCAGGGAATCCCACTGAGGATGTTCCCATGCCTGCCCTGGCTGCTGACCCTGTCCCCACTATCCCCACCTCTACTGAGATCCCTTCACTTGGCTGTGTTGCAAGAGAAAAAAAAATTAAAAGTTTTTTTTTTTTTTTTTAATTAAATTAACAACTATGCTCATGTGGCAAAATTAAGAGCCCTATTAGGTAGCATGCAGCAGGGAAGGCTAGGGTGTGCTGTCAGCCACCACAGCTGCTAGGAGCGAGGGGCAACAGAGCACCCAACAACATGGGACCTGCTTTCTCCTGCCTGCACCCACCTGCTGCCCTGTGACTTCATTACCTGAAGGCAGGTGAAGCACCTGGGCACCGACAGGTGAGGAACATGGCAGAAAGGAGCGACGCCCCACAGGACACTCCCTTCCCGGGGCAATGCTGATGTACATCACAGCCAGAGCCCTCACCCAGTGCTGTAGCTCCGAGCTTTGTAATGTGACAGGAGCTAATGGCTGGGGATTTGTGTTCCCTTTCCTTGTACAGAGTCAAGGACAAGGAGGTACTTTCTTCTTTTCCCCTGTGAGATCTTCACAAAACTCTTTCCTTTTCTGTTCTCGCTGTAAGCAGTGCCAGACCATCAAAGACCAGATATTCCTGCCTCTGTGTAATCCCAGGTTAAGTGCACAATATGATCTAAGGGTACATACACAGCTATTCCTCACAATGCAGCAAGAGCTCTTATTCCCAAGACAGCTAACAAAGCTCAGCATACTATGGTTTCCAAAATAATCTAAACCTGTCAGACATTTTCTTGGCACCATAGAAACAGGGGAGTCTGACCAGCAGCCTGCTGACCTGTTCCGCTGATAATCAACCCCACATCATGCTGTTAATAAAGATCACAGGTATCAATGCCGTGGGAAAGTTCCCAGCAGAGTTTGAGGGTCACAAGCTCACCATGCATGAATTTGGGTGGTGCAGATGTCCTCCTCTCCTGCAAGGAGGCTTTTACTTTTTCAAGTTTTAATTTTAAGAACTCTTACCCAAGCCCAGTGCCATACAAGAGATGCTTTAACCAGAAAACCAGGGCTGTCCCTCCAATGTTGCCTTGTGCCATGATCAGCAGTGCTGTGAAACACCACCAGAGACAAACACGTGAGAAACACAGAAAATGAGCAATGGTGAGCTAAAGCCTGGATGCCAGTTTTGCCATTCCTTGCACTGCCTTTGTCTGTCATCTTGGCAAGGCATCAAAAGCAGCAATGTTAAAGTATATACAGAATTGCACCCTCTCTTACGTGCCATTCGCATATATGTCTGATCCGAACATGTTCAGCTGAGAATCTGCTTCTCTGCGAGTCTGTGCGCATATATCCTCCTGCTTTAACCACGGGTAGGATCTGAAATAGGATCTGTGTGACAGTTCCGAACAGATGGAAAATGCGAATGTCAATGTCTCAATTATTAAGCTTCTGTGTTTTCCCAGTGATTGCTGCTATGCTCTAAGGAGCTAAGTACACACAGTAAGCCTCTTGCCTAGACTTCCAGGTGTTGCTGGATTTTTAGCTCTGCAGAGCATTGCTGAGAGCAGCCGAGCCATTATAGTTAGCGGTGGCGTCTCTTTGACATCTTAACTCCTTCCTAAATCTCTGACATAAACACATCCCCAAACAAATGTCTCTTGCTTTTCCACTACCGTTTTTATGTACTGCCAGAGGGCATGCTATGGGTCATTGCCAAAACAAAACATTAATTGTGAGTAGATGTTTTCAGTGCAAAAGCCTAAATGGAAAAAGAATGTACACTTGGTTAGCAGTGGGAGTCTGTGGAACTGCAAGTCTCTGGATCTTGAGTCCATGCTGCCCTAGGTGGCTCCAGGGAGAAAATTCACAGCTGTGCACATACAGAGCAAGGAAGGTAATCTTATAATCTGGTTATATCTGGGGCTTAGGTGCTAAGGAAGTGCTTGCATTACTGCAGTTGCCATTGAAATTCTGGAGTCCTTGGTGCATATGTACAGCAAACGCAGACAACGTCAGTGAAAGTCCTCTTTAAAGTTAGGCTTGTGCTTAACTGGGGTTACACTGGAATAACATCCATAAACATTCAAAAAAACAAATGTGCATTGTTCTTAATAACTTAGGAATGTTAAGAATAAATTTCGGGACCATATGGTCACTGCACAGTGGTTTCTTTTTTTTTTTCTTTCTTTCTTTTTTTTCTGGCTAATATGTTTCTGCTTTCCCATTCATCTTATTAACAAACCCAGTTGAATCAATCACTGTTTACAGCAGCTTAGTGTATAGTTCCTTGGACAAAGGACTAGAAACTTAGTACACTACCATATATCAGCTATTTCCCATATTCTGTCAGCCTAAAAAAGACCCTGCAAAGTGTTGCTGTTGATGGCCAGTAAAGTTGTTACCAGCTTCTTGGTGTGTTACAACCTCTAAACTGGCCATGCTGTGCCTCACTGGGCTGTTGGACCTGGCAAGAGGCTGTTATGGCCCCACCACTCAGCCTCAGCTAAAGGGATATTGATTATTTATACACCAGCTGCCTACGAGAGAAGAGCAGCATTCCCAGGAACATGGCTGAAGCAGGGCCAGCTCATGGCTGTTTCACACAGTGATTCTCCTTCAGGAAATGAGTATTCGAATCTGTTGTTCTTAAGGGAAGTACTTAATCACATGCTTAGCTCTAAACAAGCATACATGGTTTGGTGGATTTTTGGACTGAGAGGTAAAGAATGTGGGAGGAAAGAAAACAAAGTAGTCCAAAAGAATAGAAGAGAAAGCAAAGAGAAAACTGAAGTAAAATATGTACAAGAAATGCAGAGCTGAAAAACCCATTAGGAGAAATAGAGAAATAAAATTAGGTATTAAATTGGGAGGCAGAAAAGGAGAATTCAGAAGTAGCTGAAGGAAAATCAGAGCAGCACAGACCAAAAACAAACCAACCCCCAAAAAGTTTGGAGATAAAAATCAAAGCCCTTATACCCCCGTCTTAAAAATGAGTTAATATTTCAGTGAGTCAGAATAAATTACTTTTATTCTACAGACTAATTTATGTTTTCCTGATATGTAACTGAAATTGTTTATTATTAATAATATTAATATTATTTAGAGTAGCTGGTTGGGGGAGGAGTACTAACAAACCAGATCTGACGGTGAGCCCCAGCCCCAGCCATCACACCCCTGCAGCATGGTGTGGGGAGGTGCTCAGCCACCCTGGGCATTTGCAGCAGCAGCGAGGTGCTGATTCTTGGTGCTTCTCAATGCTGCATTCAGAGAGAGCCGAGCAGCCTCTCTGCTGCTCCTCTTTGTGCAGTCCTTGCTCAGCGAACTGAAGATGGGTGTTAAAAAATCCAGCCCAAGAGCAGGAAAGCATGTTCTGTAACATGCTGCTGTGCTCTGCGCTAGAGCTTATGGATGCTGCAAAGCAATAGTGTACATCCTTTGTGCATACCCAGAGTGAACAGTAAATATAGTAACAGTGTTCTTATGCAATATGTTAAAATATATTTCCAGGGTGGTGTGTGTGTGCTGTGGAGTAGTGGAAGTCGCACAGGGCTGTATCAAAGTTGGAGCAGAGGCCGACACCTATCACCTGTGAGACCCCAAATTGCCTTCGCAGCAGCATCTCACCATTGCCTTCTCACCTCATCAAGATACACTTCTGGTGGCAAACTCAAGAGCAGGGAGAGAAGAGCTGCCTTTGCCCCTGCTGACTGCAGATAGTGCAGGAGGGAAGAAGGCAGTTATCCTAGGCCAACAAAGTGCCTTATTACGGTCTTAAATGTATTCTGCTCTATCACACACCTTGCTGCTCAGCAATGCTTCACTGCAGGGAACTGCTGAGCTTTAGGACTCAAATCCTCACCCGCAGCAAGTGCACCTGCTATTGATGCTTATTTGTAAGTCATGATGCCAGAAAGAGTTACTGAAGTTAGGAGGAAAATAAACTCTCAAATCCTTTGCCATTCCCTGCCCTGCTGGGTCTCCTAAATACATTTGGGCCTCCAAGGCTAGCTTCGTGCTGGGGTTTGTCTCCTCAGGCGAACAAGAAAACACAGAAGGCAGCAGCTTTGGCTGCAAGGGACTGAGCCCAGGCTGATTGGCAGATCCCCCATTACCCAGAGCAGAAGGCAGTTCTGCAGGAAACTGCAGGTAAAACCAAAACATGCCGCACAGCGTGAGCCACCTGCTGAGGAGGAGCTGAACATGGCGAGGGGATGTGCAAACCCCCAGGAGCAGAAAGAGGATCCTGTTTTGGGAGCAAGCCTCCAGCTAGCAGCAGCAGGAGTGTGAGCAGAGACAGCTCCCTGCAGACAGTGGGTTATGGATGAGCCCCCAGGTGCCAGGCTGAAGGCTGGGGAATGTGGGTGGGGGAACAGTGGGGGAGCTGAATATCTCCAGTTATCAGGCAGGGAGCCTTGGCAGGCTGCAATGCCACGGGGAGTGAGCTGCCCACAACCTAGCAGGGACCTAGCGAGGAGCCCAAGAGCACGGTGCAGAGCCAGACACCTTAGTTTCTGTATGACCCCTAATCTTCCAGTGCCATGCATGGTCTAAGCACTAAAACACAGCCAGGAAAGCAGCAAATCCAAGGAATGAGGAACTGTCTCCCAAAAGATCTTTCTGGAGCACGCTCCCATCTCCGAGCACCAGCCAAAGCAGACAAACTCCCAGGCACACTGTTTGCCCCAGGGAAGGAGCACAGAAGAACAAACCTGCCTCTAAACCTTGCCAGTCCATGGCCAAGAATTTAATTTTGTGCCATCTTTTTTTCATCTAGCCCATACCTTGCTCCCTCAGGAGACTGCTGATTTCTTTCCTCATTGAAAATAATCCCAATCAACTTGCTTGGATGGTTCAACCCCTTGGCTGGCCCAGATGCCTTATTGCTTCTGCCAAAATACTGTTGTAGTCTAAAATTCACAGTTTTATGACAGAAGACTCCTGATGATACAGAAGATTTTGATCAGTGAACAAGAGCAATAAGGAAATAAGGAAAGGGCCTGCCAACGGGAATGTGTCTGGTGGCTTGCAAGCCAGAGGAGCACCTGTCATTGGATGTCTCTTTTTTGTCTCTCTCTCTCTCTCTCTCTCTTTTTTTTTTTTTTTTTTTTTTTTTTTTTTTACCCCAGAGAACCTGTGCTGTGAAGATTATGTTCTCCAGGTAAAATGGAAAGTCATGTCCAGGGGCATCTCCTTTCCAGTCTTGGGGCTTTGGAATCATCCTTCCACAGCTGCTAAGAAATAGAATCATGGAATCATAGAATGGCTCTGGTTAGAAGGGACCTTAAAGATCACCTGGTTCCAACCCCCCTGCCATGAACAGGGTCAAGTCCCACCAGATCAGGTTGTCCAGGGTCTCATCCAGCCTGATCTTGAACACTTCCAGGGATGGGGCATCCACAACCTCTCTAGGCAACCTGTTCCAGTGCCTCAGCACCCTTTACATTACCATTAACATTACCATTCTGACTCGGGCTTCAGGTTTTGCTGGAACATGGGAAAGCAAAGGGATACACCAAAAATTGATATCTGTGGGGCAAGGAACATGTGTGACCTTTGCATTTGTCACAGCAGCTTAGAGAAGAGGGTTCTCACTTTGCTTCGTAACTGCTGCAATACCCTTCAGAAGTGGTTAATGCATTCCACCAGCACATGAAAGAATAATTGGATCGCTACTTTCTTAAGCTGTATGTAACCAACCATATCAAGTTTATCACTAAATGTCACAGTTTATCATAATCTAATCACCAGAGAGCAAGAAAAATGAGCATACTTGTCTCCATCAATAAACAAGTGATTATTCAGACAATAACTGGGTTTATTTTCTTCATTTCTGTAAATGTTTGAAGTCTTATGAAGATGCTCTGGAGAAAGGATTATTTATGTTGGCATCTGGACAGTACAGTGGTAGGAGGTTTAGAAAAGCTATAGAGAGATGTTCAGTTAGGAGTGATCCTAAAAGACTTAATGATTTTCATTCTGCAGAAGGAAATTGGGACAACAGATTATTTGTCAGATTAAAAATGCACGGCCTGTTCCATCTTGTAGCAGGCAGGCTTGCTGCACAATAACATCACTGGAAAGCCAATAACAAAGAAAGAGCCGACACTTCTGTTTTGGTTTTTATTTTTAAGGTAACATTGCTGTTCTCCTGCCAATTGGCCCTTCTTCCGTGTCCCATTTTTGGAAATTATGCAGCTTCAGATACTGACATGTTACCAAAGAAAACCAGTCCACTGACAGCAGTAAGAGCTGTTTAGATCAGCATCAGCAAAATAAAAAATAGAAACACAAAATCTGGCCCCAAGTCTCTAGCATGTTCCAACATGAGGGAATTTACAGCTTGTCCCCAGGGGGACGACAAAGTGCATCTCTGATGGCTGAGCAAATCTAACACCACATGACACCTGCGCACCCACGCCTGCCAGGAGACAGGTGTGTGCTGTAGTATTTCATACAAACAGATGTCCTCAGCGAAAGCACTGAGTTGCCTGAGCCTTGTATGAGAAAATAGAGATGTCAGGAAAGGAAAACAATTTCCTCTGTGATCCATTTGCCCTTGAGCCTATTCCTCATGCCTCCAGACTTGAGAGCGAACATCTGACCACCACTCTGGCAGAAGCAGTGGGGCTGTAAGGCTGAAGTGTATGAGGAAGAGCTGGAAAATATTTTTGTGATGAAAAAAAGCAGTACATCAGCTTGAGTGGATGATAAGAGAGAAGAGCTTTTTTTCTCCTCACTCAAGTGGGAATATCAGTGGCAGCAGTCTAGGGAAACTTCACCCAATTTGGCTACCAGAGCCCGATGGGTGCCTGCAGCAGTCCTGGTTAATGACCTCCCTGCAGACAGCTGCAAGTCTGAGAGAATCCCCCCTTGGTCTCCTTAATACATGAGGGACATCCCACAAGACAGGAATTTCTGCATCTCACCTACCTCAGGAGCACATTCAGGCTGAAATCCCCAAGCAGGGACCCAGGAGACCTTCACAAATTCTTCTCACTCTTGCCCTGACCTTTAAAGCTGCCGCATAGCTTCAGATGTGAGTTGCCCAGGCTTAATGATAGGGAAGAGCCAAAATGCCTTTTCTCTGTCCCTGCTCTGTTTTATCACGTTGCACAAGATTGAAGTACCTAGCAGCAATAAATCTGGATCTTTTCAATGCTGCTGTAACATCAGCAGCAAGAAGTCAGCCTGATGGATTTCCTCCTAAGGTCTCCAGTGACTTTCTATAACTCCAGGGCCAGCCTGGCTCTACTGGAGGCACTGAGCAAGGGCTTGTGCTAGAAAATAAGCAGGAACAGTTCTCCTTGTAAAAGGATTAAATGAGAACTAAGGAAAATTGAAATCTGGGGCTTGATCAAGATTGGCACATCATGACTTGAGTCTATAGCTGCTAGAGTATTCATTTGAAAAAGTCCTTTAACCCCTTTAAAACATTCATGTTAAGGCTTCTTTTGACCTGACATTTCTGTAATACATCACTGCAAAATATTGTATTAACAGATGCTGGCAGTTCCTGGCATCCTGGTGACCCAAATGCTGCTTTTGTATGACTGTGGCCAGCAAATGGCAAGTGCTCTGGGTGACTTCACCCTGCTGTTGGGAAGGTGGAAATAGGGACAGCAAGAGGCACTGAAACAGGGGACAAGAGGCAGGGGACGAGCTGCTGGAGGTGCCATTTAGGGGAAGTGAGAGTTGAATTCCAGTCAGTGAAATTCAATTTGGGTGACAAATGGACATCAGAAATACAGTTAGATGAGTGCCCTTGCTGCCTGTAGCTGCCAGGCAGCTACAGGTGCACAGGACCCCTCAGCATCCCTCAAACACCTCCAGCAGAACCACACTTTCCAACCCATGGCTGTTCTTCTACAAGCTGAGCTCTCAGCCAGCTACTTTGCCACTTTTTTAACTGAATGATGGTGACTAGCCCAAGATGCCAAGGAGAGCTCCACTCTGCCCAGCCCTCTACGTGCTCGTAACAAGCAGCAGAGCCAGCATCGCAGGACATCTGGCCTGGACAGGCAGCCCACAGACTGAGAGGATTCCCTCCAAATTCCTAAGTCCTTCATGCAAAATTAGCTGAATATACATTTGAGCTGCCTAGTGAGCAATGCTTTTAAAAAAGGCAGACAGTGCTTTCTTACCTTTTTCATTTACTGTTTACAACCATTTTCCTCCACATTTACAAACTACTTCAAAAGCTTTCTTGGAAGTTATACACTCCAGGGTCTTGGATGTGACACAAACCAAGCAATCAAAAAGGGAGGGGGGAAAGGAGTGTAAAAAAAAAAAATAGAAAAATCACTCATAGGTTAATAAGGTTTCAGATGGCAGAGCAAAACAATAGCTCAGAGCTGCTATGTGAGAAACTCTAAGCCTACTTATTTCTGTTCTCTCACTTCTTATTTTAAAGCATCACAGTTGAATTAGCCTTGGCAGAATTTATGGCCCTTTGGTCTGCTGGGTTCTCTGAGTCTTTAATGTCCCAAGTGGTCCTATGATCTGTTAATTACCTTATTGCATGCAGAGCTCTGTAGGGCTATTTCTCTACATGAATTTGTTGTCAGGATGAAATTAGTTCTGGGGACCCCTCTCTGTGTGATGTTGAGTGTCCTCAGCCCTGCACAGGGACTCTAAGTTCCTCTGCTCCTAGCAGGAGGCGTTCAGCCCTGTGCAGGATGAGACGGTGTGTGAAGAAAATGATCAAAGTGGCCCAGCAATAAATCCATGCTCTCATCGTTAACTGTCCTGAAAGTTGCAGGGGAATGGTTTACATTTTTCATTTTGTATTCCAAGCGCTGTGACGAATTTTGATGTTCCCTCTCTTTATAAGGACTGTTCTGGTGCTTGGCTCAGAAGGTACCAACTGAATTGAGGTGGTAAAAGATCATCCTGCTTCTTCCTAATCCAGAGGAATCATCATGAGCAAGAGGAGGTTTTGAATGAATGGTATTTCAGTAATGGATGGCACAATTCAAAGACAATGGGTGAATAGGCATTGCAGCAAACATTTCAGTCAGGTCTGAGTTTTCCTCATTCATCCCTACCTTGCAGAAATACCAGTTGATTGGAGGCACTCACTTTCACATCCCCTGAACCCAATGCCACAGTTTGCTTTTCTTCAGCCCAAGCTATTTCCCATTACCTTCTGAAATAACAAGTTTCTGCTTCTGCAAGAAGCAAAGACTCCCAGGCTGAAATCAGCAGCCTTAGGCTGCAAGTACAGCATCCACCAATGCACAGCTGACAGCCAAACTGAAACAGATCTTGCAGGAAAATCACACTTACAGGCAGTCGAGTAAAGCCGTGCATTAGGAAACACTGTTATTTCACGACCAGGACAGTGTCCTGTAGGGACAAGGTAGGGAAACATTCTACCAGCTCTCATTTCTGCTTGACCCCAAGCCTGCCTCTTCTCATAGCCTTACATCTCTTCCCCTCCTTTGCCTTATATCTATTGAACACAGCTAGAGCTGTTTCTTGCTGGGGGCTACCTTGCTGCATGAAACACTGGATGGGATGCCCCCATGGTCCCCACTACTTAGAGAAGATCACAACTGCATCCTCCACCCTGAGCATCTTGCTCCCCAGTCCCTTCCAAAACAAAGAAACCTGGACTCCTTCTGGCATCTGTCAGAGGCAGAGGACAGCAATGGTCTCCCCTCCATCCTTGAGGGTGATGGTGCAGTGCCTCATGTCTGGTCCCACTCTGCTTTCCAGACTGCAGAGCAGGACCCCAGGTTCTGTGCGGGGGGATGCTCCACCTCACATGGCACAGGGCAGCAGCTCGGGACTTCACTCTGCTGCAGACATCATGCCCCGTCCTTGGCTTCCCCAGCTAGCCAGCAGCCCCAGCTCCCCTTCTGGGTTAGGGATCTGCTTCAGCTCTGGATTAAATGTGTGTTCAGTTCAGGCACAGGGGTAAGAATGCACTGTGAGGTTTTGCTGAGCCTGAAAGAGGAGGCCTTTAAAAAGCTGCAGTATTTAGGCCACAAGGAAAAACAAAACAAAACAAAACAAATGAACAAACAAAAATAACAACCTATAAATCAGAGAGAAAAGGGGATTATGAATAGGAATCAAACTAAGCTGTCACTTCTTCACGTCTTATTCCTTCAACAAGCCATCCCTGAAACCTCCCTGGCTGTTTGTGCTGGACAGCTCAGTTTGACTGTCTTCACACTTTACATATATAAATATAAATTATTATTATAAATTATTATTATAAATTATTATTATAAATAATAATGTTGGGGTTTTCTGGCACTACATCTGGATGCAGTGGAATAGGGACATTACAAAGCAGTGGGGCTGTTTTTCTGCACCACTGAGCAAACACCACTGTCACCAGTAGGGCAGTGCCCAAGTGTGCCCTTGATAAGCAGAACTCGTTTGTACTCTCCCCAGCAAGCAGCAGTCATTACCAATCACAATTATTAAGCTAACTCGATTTCCAGAGAGACATCCAACTAAACAGACCAGCTTCTTAAAGCTGTGCAAATTGTCTCTCAGTGCCTGCAGATAGGGAAATGCAGTGCCCACGTTGCTGCTCACCACCTGTCCCAAGGCAGCTGGGTCAGAGCAAGCTGCTCCGGTGGGGCCATGCCTTTTCCCCTCCATGTTGTCTCCTTGCCATAGCAGATCACTCCCGGTGCATTACCATAGTGATGGGCTCTCAATGAAAGGGAGGTAAATTATACCAAGAATAGAAATGGGTAGGATGTTTTCTTGACTTTCCTTGTGGGAAATAACAACCACAGCAGCATTCATAATAGCAATATTTGTGCAAAGTTAAATACGAGATTCAGTGCTGCTACATGCAATGGAAGAGTATTTAATTCTAAAAGGGCCTATTTTGCATTTCTTTTAATAGTGGATCTGGAATTACAGGGCTGATGTGAGTTTTATGGCTAAAACTGCAGACGTTTTCTTTTTAAATTCCAAAAAAAATATAGAGAAAGAGTATTGAGATGAAGCAAGTGGGGGTATTCTGAGGTATTAAGACCTTCATGAATGTGATGGAGGATAGGACCACTTAATAGGGTATTAAGAGACAGTGAGAGAATTGATTTCTGTAATAATTTAGAAGCTCTTCAAAAGGAAAACAACTGTGAAGTAAAATAAAATGTAGTATTAAAGAAGAAAAATGATGGGGTTAAAACGTTAGTTAAACTCAGTTCAGCTATACATACAAGTTGACAAGGGAAGAAGCATATATACGATATTTAAATGCAATAGTAAACTGGACGGGGTAAACAGAGGGATTAGGAAGAAATTAGCAATGTTTAAAATCACAGCTGTGAAGTTACACATGTACAAAGATATGTTTTATGCTGATGGGAAGGTCAGGGTGTGCAGGTGTTGCAGAATAGGACCATATAATGTGATGGTAAGCAATGCAAGACATTGGCATGAGACTGACTGGTTCTCTAATATCACAGCTAAATGAGGACTATATTGTAATTGAGGCAGTCATTAGATAGATAATGGTAAGAAATACATAATTAAAGAATTGGGGGAAAAAAAAGGTGGTGATAGTTGTCTTTGAAAAGATCATGTTAGAAAAGAATGTGGCAAATGAGAGTCTTGTCAAAGCTGGATTAAAAGGAGATACTACAAGTATAGTCATGTCGGCACCAATATGCAAAAGAAAAGATAAAAGGTAGAAAGATGTAATCCTGAATGTGCAGCCATGCTGCAGGGTGTATCAGTTGTATTACAGGAGGATGTACAAGGGAAGCCAGAGGTAGGGATGAAGCACAATGTGACAATAGCAGCACTGAACACTGGACAGTCTGCCACTATGAGATACATATTCCTGTGCGAGCCTGACAAAATGATAGGGGAATAAGATAAGAATAATGGAATTTCTTTTTCATTGCTTTTCTTAAAGTATTTCCTAAAGGTCTGGCAAGTTTAGCTTAAGCATAAGTATGATCATGCTTCACTGTGGTCTTTGCCACTCAGTGCGTGTATTTCATTGGAAACAGAATATATATATATATATATATATATATATATAAATCTGCAGCTATGAATGTAACCTGGTAAGGACTGTAAAAAAGATGGGAAGTCTAAAAATTGTACCACTTATTCACAGAGGCCTGGGATCTGTAGGAGGAGGCATCACAACTGAGAAACTGGATCTACCAAGCCCTTCTGTGAGCTATATTGACAGCAGTGTCTGAAATTTAGAAGAAAAGCATTTGAAGGGATCTTGTGGCTTGCCCTACCGTTGTGTATCCCATAAAAGTCAATGACTGGTAATAACAATGTCATCATGGTTATGTCATGGTAATGTCACAGACTGAAAAGGGAATGTCAGGACCAGCATCACTGGAGGATCTCTCATCCCAAGCATGTTGCCACACTACATATTTACAGCCATTCCTTTTGCCTCTAGCCAAGCTATTAGACTCAGGCTTCAATATCATGAGAATCCGTGCTCAACAATTCATATTTTGCTGGCTGGTACAATTTACTGCAGCCTTACCCTCAAAGCCACATTTAGCAGCCTATGCAAGGTGCACTAACATCTGATTTGTAAACAAAAGGGCAGTGATAGTGCATCCTTTGTTTGGATTATAAATATCAGCCAAGTGCTTTGGGGGTCAGGGCTTCCCATTGCACACTCTATTTTGAAAAGGACTCTGTTAAATTATATATGTGCTTGTACAAAAATGGCAGGCTTTTGCAGCAAGCTGGGTTAATAAAGAGGTATACTGTACACTCCAAAAAAAGAGTACATCACCTTGTCTTGCAGAGTCACCAAAAGCCAAAGGTAGGACTGCATGGGTCAGGATTCTTCCTGGGGGGTGGGATCATTTCTTTTGCTCCCACAGCCACACACAACAGAGGCACTTGGTTCCCTATAGCAAACCTCTGCATTTGACTCACACTGTTTGAAGGATGAAAGGGAGGATCTGGTATATTTTCCCTTCCATCCTCCCTGATCAAGCACAATATCACCGTAGCCCATTGTGGCTTTTGGGGGGTGATCCCACCAGATGCCAACAGGCTGGGGGACAACCTCCTCAGACAAGGTCACCTCCCCCAGAGGGACAGACAGAGTATGGCAGGAAGCTTCATGCTGTCCTAGGCAAGCCGTCGAGGTGACCTCTGTCAACTCTGGCCGGCACCCTGGTCAGAGCAGCACATCTCTGTGTTCCCACCAGCTGCTGGGAGCTGCTGCAGAACCTAACTGGGAGAGATGGTGGTCCAAAGGTGTAGGGAGCCTCCCGCCATGAAAAGCAGCACAAATGCTTTTTAATATCCTGTGTGTGTGTATCGCCCTGATTAACAGCTGGGGGACATTAATGCTGATAAGGTCTGCATGGCAGTGCTGGCTGGAACAAAGGCAAAACCAAAATCTTTCTCTTATTCATAAGCTCCCTACCCAGGGGTGGAAGTGCCAAACTTCCCTGTACTAGGAAAGAGGGGAATGATCATATGAAGATGAGTGTCACCAAAACATCCTCCATTTCCAGCTCCTCCTCTGACTTTGTCCTTCCCAGCACCACCTCCTCCTCACACACACTCTCTAACATAATCTCCAGATGAAAAACAAACAAACAAACAAACAAACAAACAAATAAACAGTTTTTCTTAACAAAAGCAGTAAGTCGGTCTGAGACCGCACCCCCTGACTTGCCATGGTACCAAAGTTTGGGAAGAAAAGACTCCATATGCTGGGAAATCTTCTCTGGGGAGCAGAGGAGATGACTGTTGGTTTGACACTCCCATGGTTGTAGCCAGCAGACCAAGGTCAAAGGAAACATGTCATGAATCAGGTCTCATCAGCAGTCCTTTAACTACACCTCCCCTCTGCAGTGCCACAGATTCAATCTTGAACATTAGTGCAATTAAGGTGGGATAAAAGTGTTTACTCTGGTACCTTGTACGTTTTGACAAAATGTAGGTGCTGACAGTGAAGAATAAAAAACTTTAATGAACAGCTGAAATAGTTGTTCTCTATTCTGTGCCTCCCTAAATTAAATCATTTCTTTCAGTTTGCTTAGCTCCTGAGTAGGAAAATTGCTGAAAATGGACAAGACTATTAAAGAGAGTTATAGCTGGCATAAACAGACCATTGAGGAGAGAAACGATAGAACTGTATTGGAAAAATAGATCTTGGTGCAGCCCAGCAACTGCCTGGGTTTACGTCGTAATTTCCAAAACCTGCAGGTGACTGCAGGAATACAGACAGAGTAAAAAATCAGGGGTGTGAATTATTAAAAAGCAGAGGGACAGACCTTCCATTAATAAGAACTGGTGCGGTTCTAAGCATCTCTGGAATATATAGAGAACTGTAAGTGCATTTAGCTAGACAATTTCGAAGGTAGTAAAACGATAAAACAAAAAGCTGTCTCATTCTAATTTGGGATGAGTATAGTATTCAGTAGTGGTGAAGCTGGGATTAAATCATTCTGACTGATACAACAACAAGCTGAAAATTCCCTTAAGCCAGTCTGCTCCACCATATATATTTTTTGTTGTACCAAAGGCAGTTTGAAAACTATTTTAGAAGGCTAAAAATATATTGTTGGTGCTATTTACTGCTAAACCCTAAAGCAAGGTTTCTTGGCATTGAACAGGACTCAGAGACAAGCATTTGAAACACCTGAATTACTTTAAAAATAGCTGTTCTATATCTGCAAGTTACCTAAGTAAACATCTGGGGCTTTCCAGTCAATGGGAGATGTGTTGCCTGTCTCAGCACCTCCAGGAACATGCTCAGAGTCAGCAGCCACGGCAGTGGGTACCTGGCAGGGTGGGAGGTGACTGACAGCTCCTCAGGGAGCTGAGACCTTCCCCCAGCGATGGAGCTACAGAGGGCTTTCTCCAAAGAGTCCAGTTCCCAAGTGGCATCAAGTCTAAACGTGATGGTTCAAGTTTTCCAAAAACGTGGATGCCTACTTTGAAACTGAGAATAGATGTGGGATAACTGCCCGCAAATATAGTGGGATTTCTTGAAGAAAATTCACTATTTCTCAGTTCACCAGTTATCATCATGAATACCCAGAATAGTCCCAGCCACAGCAGAGGGGATGCACACCTTCTCCAGCCAGCTTAGGGCCTCGGGGGTGCCATCGATGATCCCACAGGCACAAGGCAGCAAGCTGCTGCCAGCGGGGCTTGCCTTTTACACATTGGAAAGGAAACCCTGGGAACTGCCAGCCTGAATTCAAATTAGGAGCTGACTGGTGGACACTGTAAGGGCTAGCACCAAAAATCCCCAGGCGTCAGCACTTCTCTCCTTCCTACATGCCTTGGCAGTCTGCACCCACCCGTTTTCCATTATGACAATTTGGAGGCAGGGTTGGTTTAGGATACATTTGCTAGCCTGGGCACGCTCTATATTCCGGGGGATCAGACATTTACATCCTCTTATTTCTCCGTAGAGCCATTTGTCAGCAGGTGCTTGCACTTATCCTGGGTTATATAGTATCAGGTCTTTTTTTATAGTACAGACCCATTACAATGATAATTAATCCGATAATGCCTATATGTCTGCTGTTATCTCAGAGAAACATGCAGCCAGAGCAGTAAGCCATTAGCACACCTCACCATTCATTGTCTTACAGCAATGATGAAACTCCCCTAAACTTCACTAACTCCTTCCAGCCAGACTCCACAGTTGGCACAAGATTATAGCCAGTATTTTAATTTTTTTAATGTGGTTTTTCAATTGTGGAATCTAACCTCATTCTTACAGCTGGTGGTAGTATTCCTAGTGCAAGTGGACTGGGTCGTGGGCTGGAAGATAAGTGAGAGAGAGTTTGGCTTTTTAGTGAAAGCAGAGAGTATGGGTGAAGAGAGTGTGGTCTCCAGCCCTTACCAAGTGCATGAACTGAAGCAAAGCATCAGGCAGCCTGCCTGGGCAGGGGAACACGGGGAAATGCATCATAATTTATGTGGTCTCAACCAGCAGCCTCACAGGCTAATTTCAAATCTCACAGAATTAAAAATGTGAAGTTGGACCTTAAAGGCAGCCTTAGGTGAGATCCTTCACTAGATCACGCCTTGTCTTCAGCAGAGAAGAGCAGTGAGCCTGGGCCTGGCAGCAGGAAAGCCCCAGGGCAGCTCAGCCTGCAGGAGCCAGCCGCGGGGTGTGAGCTTGTGTTTTCTCATCCCTCTGTGTCTGAAGGAATTGGTGACCAGGAGGCCTTCTGTTTGGGTTTGAAACATGCTATTTTCCTTGCTTTCTTTGTGCTCTTAAAACAGGGAAAGGAAATAAAGAACAGACTTTAGAACAGAAGCAAGAGGAGGGCAATGCCGAAGTGATTTCTGCTGAAGCCCATGAAGCTGTGCTGTACAGGGAGGGAAAAAAAAATCAGAGCAGCATTTCATCTCAATGACAATGCTCTTCTTTCCAGTGGAAGCTGAATCTAATGACAGTCCAGAGAAATAAAATGGAGATTTTGTATCTCCTGCTCGCAGCAGCTAACAGCGCAGTGTGGGGATGCTCTGCAGCCCAACGGGTCCTACACATTACAAAGGGGCCCCAGGAGTGAGGAGCAGTAGCCCCTATGGGCCCCACAAGCCTCTCACCTCAAGGCATCATTCCTCCATCAACTGACAAAGAACGTGGCATCAGGCGCTGGCCCCAAAATGATGGTGACAGTTTTCATTTCTTGCAGCAGGCAGCTCCCAGCACAAAGTGAGTCGCAGGCAGAGGCAATCAGGGATCCCAGACCCACAGCCAAACCACACCGACTTTCTCTCATCTTTCCGCCCAATTATGTGATGCAAAATGCTCTCTCTGAAAGTAATTAGGTTGTCTTGTTTAGTCCCTGCACGAGTGATTACAGAGAGGCTCTTGCTCCTGCAAGTGCTGGAATTACTCACAGCAGACGCAGCCCGGATAAAAGCTGCCTTGCTGGGGCCTCAAGAGCTTGTTTGTCCTCTTCAGTTTTGGGCACGCACTAAAGCCTGGGGCTAGCGGCCCTCGGGTGCACTGCACTGCCCACTCTGCAGGGCACAGCTCTGCCTCGGCAGCTCTGAATGAGCAGAAGACAACAGCTGCCTTTCAGTAACAAAAAAGGGGGGGAAAAAACCAACAGGCTAGCACTGCCTATATTCTCATGGGAGCAAGTGAATCTGATTTAAAAAGCCACGTGGACAAAGGTGGTCAGATCACCAGCACTGCTGGCACGGCTCAGGTGCTGCTTCCTCTCTCTGGGTCACATTTTGGGGCTCTGCTGTGGTGCCACCTCCAATGCCTGGCTCTGGGCTCAGGTGTTCATGCCCAGTCCATGCAGAGGATGAGCCCTTCCTGCAGGCAGAAGCCAAGCGAAGGAGGGCTGAGAACAAACCTATAGGTAAATGTAAGCACAGCTGGTCCTGATGGGCAGGGGGAACCAAGCCATGCCCCACTGGCAGCCAGCAGGGCCCTCAGGCTGCGTCCCTGCACAGGGCTGTGCACTCTCTGCTCTGTAACATCGCTGGTACCTCACTTACATCTGGCACATCCTGACACCTGTACTGCTGAAATTTAAAGCTCCATACCGCCCTGTCTGCTCTCTAGCCATTCTCCTATTCTCGCTCTATTCCCAAAACTTCAGTCACTCTCCTGCATTTGTCTGTCTTGTGCCAATTTTAGAGAGTTCCCAAAGGAACACTTTTATTATCGTGGCAGATTAGATGCAGATTTAAATGCTCTCAGCTGAGTTTGTCATTCAGAGTCCCAGAACAGGCTGTTTTCCACCACGGGGCTGTGCATTTTGCTTGTATGGCTCTCCCAGAGGGCCTGATTGCAGGGAGCCGGCACAGAGTTTTGGGGCTGAATTTGGTGCCTTTCCTTCATAGACACACAGACTTTAAAGGGAAGGAGGGGAAAATCTATTTAATGAGCTAGATGATGCATGGCTGGGTTGTGATGCTTGGTGGTAAAGCAGGAATGTGTGCTCTGCCCCACACATTTCCATACAGGTCTAGGATGCCATGGGACTTGCAGCGCTTCTCGACTCCTACACTGCCAAAACCAGCAGCAAAGCTCAGCAAATGCTGTGTGCACAGTGCCCTAGCTGCTAGTGACACATCTCTAATAAAGACCTCTCTCACAGAGACTTGGACAGAAAGGATTAAATAACCCGAGGAACAAATGGGAAGTCAATAGATACTGGAAGTACAGAGGAGCTGCCGAGTGCTCCTGACTTCCAGCTGGGAGATGAAAAGCTCCGGGAGCCTCTGATGTTCTTTGAATGACTTTTTTCTGTGTGCAGCTTGGGCACAGCTCCTGGCTGCTGCTGCTTTTTGGGGTAACACATGTGGCCTTGCCGTGCACAGGGTCTGGGGATGTCCCCACCAGCAGTGCCGGAGCCCTGGGATGTCCCACGGGGGCTGACCCCATGTCCAGCCTCTGCCCAGCTGCTGCGCTGCTGGCAGGAGCCCTCACTGGTGCGGGGATACAGCAGCTTAGGAGTAGGGGAACCTGCAGAAATAAAGTGAAAACTTCCCGATGGACAGATTCAGTATTCAGAAGAAACCAGTCTAGGGGAAATGCGCTGTCTGTTCTACCCTATCTTTGTGCAAAAGCTTAGAAAAAAGGTGTTTGATCTTAGCTTACGGAGGACTTTGTTGTCTCTTTGTAGGTTACATGGTGCTTCCTAAAAACCTGCAGCTTCTTAATTCCTTGTTACTTCCCAGAGGCACACACTGACATTGCACAAAGCCCACAGCAGTGTCTTCCAGTGTTTCAGTCCTTGACATATGGCTCACCACCATGAACAAATCCTCCTTCTGAAGCCCTGCACAATTCATCCATTTCCCTCACATGGGAAGCTGGGTAAGGTGCCCAAGCAGTGCTGCAGTGGGACTGTCCCCATGACAGCCAGCACTGTGTGGTGGGCATGCAGCCTGCCCTAGTACAAGAAACAACCCAGAATTTCCCCACGACCACCACCATCCCCGAAAGAAAAAGAAGAAGAAGGATAAATTAATTGCTCCATTTACCATCTGCCTCTCTTTGGCCTGGTGGGAGGAAGAAGAAATGTTTCCCATTTATTTATCTTTTCTTTTTAAAACCCAGTTGTTTTCCACCTTGTTTTGCACCAGAATCAACATGGTCTGTGGCTGCATTAATTATATTCTCGATGTTTAAAATGTGTCATCAGGCTGCAACCTGCTCACCATTCCCTGCAACCCCAACCAGTTAGTGGGAGGCTGTCTCATCCAGTGCCATTCATTTATTTATTTTAATAAACAAGAGCTAATTGTTACAGATAACTTTGTTCTGTGATTTTAATTGGGTCGAAGATTAGCCACTGCTAGTGGGGTGATAAGCAAGGAGAACAGTACTGGATACACTTTGCTTCCTGAGCTGACATTTCAGTTCACTGCTTGCCCACAGACACATCCGAAGTCAGGTATTCAGGGCTTATTGTTCCTGCAGAGTTTATTTTCTCCTTGTAGTACTTGACCACCAGAATGACTGCTGTGCAGAAGAGGACTCACACAGATGAACCCTTGCTGAGGCTCCCTGGATAAGCCAGAAATTGCAGATGCTGGGTGCAGCTCACAGCGCACGTCTGCTGGGTGGTTGGAGGGTCCCTCGGACAGCTGTAAGACCCTGAGCTAGCCTAGGACTTCCAGGTCTCATTTTATGAAGCAATAATGCATATGTGGGGCCCTCAGAAAGCAGCATAGGGCCCATTTCTTGAAGGGTGGTGGCATTTTAATGATAGTAAATCCACTTTGAATCAGAATTAGTTCTAGCAGGTGGATTATGACAGTATGTATGTTCCTTAAAGGGGTAATAATAGTAATGGCAGGAGGTGTTTTCTTGAATGATTTAAACTTATGGGTTATCAGAGTTTAATCTTCTTGCTTGTATGTGGATTTTTGTGGGGAGTACTTGTGTATATCCAGCTAGACAGAGAGGCAGAGATGTAGATAGGTGTATGCATGCCATTCACACACGTCGGCAGAGACACCGGGTAGCAGCCTGGGTATGCCCTTTCATACTTCATTTCCTTCTGTCAGACTCTGACGGCATGCTTGAACCCTTCCAGTCCTGCTGCATTTTTAATGGCCCTCATAATAACTTTTCACAGAAGCAACCAGTGATACCTCCTAAATGTCAGCTGTTGCAGGAACCTGAATGTTTTATTTCCTTCTACTCTCTGTACTCTCCTGACCTTTCTTGTGCTCCCTCTGTCAGGCAGGTTATTAATACGGGTTTGTGCAAAAATCAACAGCTTTTCCATCATACACATGCCAAAATATTACTGGAAATAGAAGGGCTGAAGAGGGGGCCAGGCATCCCTTCCTTATAGACAGTCAGCACTTTGCCACACAGATTGAATGCAGCAAGGGAAAAGCAGCAAAACTGTTGTGCTGCATGCGAAACAGAGTAGATTTTTCTCCCCTTCTTTGCTTATTTTATTTGAGAAGGTTAAAGTAACAAGTCTTACTCATTATTAAAATAAATGAATAAATAAATAAATAAATAAATAAATAAATTGTCCGTTTTTTTTTTTTTTTTTTTTTAAGCAATATCAAGACATGGAAATAAGCAAATAATGGGGTATGCAGCAATCCGGGGTGACAGCCCATGGAGCATGCACAGATTGATATTTGTGCAACCCAAAGACTTTAATACATTAATTCCTCATCTGAAACTCTCCATGATTATGCCAATTGATCAAAACCACCATCAAAATACCTTCTCAGGGGATAAGATGGAGTGAAGAGTGATGCTGCATTCTCAAAGGGGAGGTGACCGCGACACCTCCCTGCACTGAGGCTGGGCCAGCTCCTGCTGAGCAGTGCCAGAGCCCGCAGGAGCCCGCTGCTGCTGCTGCTGCCCCTTCTTCAACAGAAATCACAAACCCACTGCTCTTGCCCTGTTATTCTATTCTAGACCTTCAGCCTGAGGATCAGATTGAGAAAAATGGCTCCTGTGAAAAAACCCTTACTCGCAGCATCAAACCAAAACTCGACTCAAACGAGCTCGTGCAACCTGCGACCTCTTCTTAGGCATTCTGCTAGATCTTCTGACAGCTCGTGAGCTTGTGTTTGAAACACTGGTCCTGCTTAAATGCATGGAGCCATCTCTATCTCCCCATCATGCCATGAGTGTTTGCTTGCATCCTCCTTTTGTTATAGGATCACGGATACAACCATGGCTCCTCCACAGTAACAGCTGAGACTCTGCAAACCAAACTGGCACCTACAATAGGTTTCTTGGTGCAGGGTGGGGCCACAACCTGGTGTGATGTGGGCTCAGTCACATCCTGCTGTGTCTAGGGGAGCTGGAGAATACTGGTGAGCCATGGAGAATTTCAGGTTCCCCTTCGTTTACGAATTTCTGAAAAGAAATCTTAAAAAAAAAAAAAAAAAAAAAAAAAAAAAAGGTGGGGGTCACCTTTAGGTATTTTCATTCCTATCTCTATCATTTAAAAATTCCCTTCACCTTTCTTTTTATTTTTTGATCTTACTCCACCACCACAAAACAATTTCTTTTCTTCTTTCGGGCAGGGAGGAGTTGTCTTTCCAGTGAGCCAAAACTCCATAATTCACACAGTAATTCTGTGTGCTGCTATTAAAATAGCCACATCTTCCCAGTGGATTAAGTTGTCTTACTCACCAGACTAGCCAGTCCGGACCTCTGCCAAATGCTATATTTACATTTCCAAACTAGAATCTGTTTCTAATACATTTTTATGGGGAGTTTTGACCCTTTATATTTATTGTTAATGAGCTTTCATCTCTGTAATAGCCTTTCATCCCAAAGGATCCTGAAGAGTAATTGTAATAACCTGGCATACAAAATATACACAGAAATCAATTTACCCGCCATTGAAATGTAGCCACGGCTGGAGGGGTTGGGAGCAAGAGAGTGTTCAGCAGAAACTGGCGCAGTGCTGTGATGCTGCTTCTATCTGAGTGACAGGGCGAGCTAATTACCTGCTCTGGCTGTTGGCCAGCCGAGCAGGGTTCACCCATAGGCTTCCAAGGCAGCTTGCTGAGAGCTCAGGAGCTTGGGTTTTGGGGTTATCTGAAGGCCACCTCTAGGTGTGCACTCATCCAGCAGGGAGGAAGGTACTGGTGAAGCCCCCAGCACTGGAACAAGCAGAGATCTGGTGCCACCAGAGCTTTCAAGCAGTGTTTGGTTAGATGCTGGCATTGCTGCTGGGCATCGTTCCTTTTGCCACAGCACACAGTACCTCCCATGGCCTGGCACCCCGCTGCTGCTCAAAGCACACTCCTACACAGCTGCACTTGGTGCTGTACAAATGGAGATGAACGCTGAGGATGTACTGCCCCAGGGCACCACCACCAGCCCAGGAGAGCTTTCACGAGGCTGAAGGACATCCAAAAAGCAAGCTCAGAACCCGCTGACTCTAAAGGAGACCCAGGCTTGCTGTCACTTCCCTCCCCATGTAGCATGAGCTCTGGTCTTTTTAACCCCCAGGCCTGTTGGAGTCTCCTTTACCATTTGCAAATGTTGGTCTACAACAAGCACGTTGATGGAGAAGGGCAGTGGAGAGGTAAATAAAGTCACCAATTCCCAGTTCCCTCGGTGAAGGCCTCAGCACAAGATTCATCTAAAACACCACTGCCCGTGAGGTGTAAATACTTTATAAATGGCTAGCTCAGCTTTCAGCATTTTCGTTGCTGCTCATACCCTATGCTATCAGCAAGGGACACTGTGGGGTGTCTCATTTCCCACCCATGCCCCTGTGCTCATAAGGGGCTGTCAGCAGCAGCAAGGGAGGTGATACACAGCCACAGCAGCCGGCTCCTGCCGCGGGCTCAGGCAATTCCGTCAGGTCAGAGCAGAGCAGGGCACCAGCCGTGCCAGGATCAACTGTGTAACCTGCTGTTAAGAGGCTTTTCCATTTCCTCCTGCTCTGCTTTTAGCATCCATAGTCTGCCTACTGCAGGACAAAAGCCTCTTCAGCACTGATCCTGTTCAGCCTTTCCTGGTGAAGAGTGGTTCAGACATAATGCCACTGCGTTTGTCACCTTCCTGTACTTCAGCTTGCTGCAGATTATTTTCCATGATGGAGCAACCCCAAATTGATCAAATGACTTGCCAGCCACCCTCGAGTAAAGTAAGAGTCTCAATCAAAAGGATTTTTACTTTTTTTTTTGCCCCAGAAGAGCACCAGCCTAGGTCAGAAGGGTACCTGAGAGACCCTTACTTTGCTGGGCAGTCACCCGGTGCTCCCAGTGGGATCCCAGTACTGCACAGCATTTTTTAAAAAGCAGACAAGGCAAAAGAGACGGCAGGAAAGGGCCTCCCTTCCCCCATCTTCTCCCGTAAGTCATCCTCTTGGCCTATTTTACAGGAACTGGAAATCTATTAGAGCAATAGCTTAATCCGGTTTGACTGTAATAATTAGGGTGCTTTAAAAAAACCCTGACTAATCGTATAAAATGTGATTGTAGACAGTTCAGTGCACGACCCTTACACTTATCACTTGAGGTATTATTACAAACCAGAAACAGCTGGCAAGCACAGAGGAGGAGGATAAAGGGGAAAAAAATGCACACACGAAAGGACACGAACTGTTCCTTTTCTGATCGCAGAGTGAGGCACTGTCAGCACCTTGGGCTGTCTGTCTAACGCAGATCCACAGTGTGAAGTCACCTCCAAGAACCTGATAGACGCTTGTGTTTTTGGAAGGGGTACCCCACCAGCCAGCAGGGTCCTGAGCCCACCCCTGTCTTTCTGACACTGTTTTTCCAGGCAGTCCAAGAGGATTTGCTGTAGTGGTGGAGTTATTCCCCGTGGGGTATGCTGCAGTCAGCAGATGTTCATAGCAACAATGGGCAGCTTTTCCAAAACAAGACAATCTGTATTAGTCAAGCAGGATATAATGCTTTAGGGTCATCAGGTTACAATAGAAAAGCAACGCTGACTTCCATGTCTTAGCTGGTAGCAATCCCTTTTTCTCTTGCTCTCAATCTTTCTCAGGCTCAAACAGCCACAATTTCTTCCTTCCCCTCCTGAGCATGGGCTGAGAGCAGCTGAATTCCCATGGTGGCATCCCCACACCTTTAGTTATGCTATTTTTTCCTACATGTTCTGCCAGTAATTCTACAGGATGGCAGCCTGCTCAGGATGCTGTTGTCTCTCCAGAGGAGCTCACTTGTGCTGACACATCTCGTTCATCTCTTCCTAGCACTCTGGTTAGGACAGAGTCCTGGCACCCATCTCCTCTCTCAGAAGAGAAATCAGCTCTCCCACTCCCACTGACCCAAACATATATTTTGGTGGTCTCCATAAAATAAATAAAAAAAAGAAGCCTCCCACAAGCCAGATACAACCAGGGAACATCTATAGAGAAGACTCTACAGGATGTTTTGAGGAACTGAGTTCACTGCAGCAATCTGCTATAAGGGAGGGGATTGCCCAAATGAATCAGGAGATGACTTGACTTGGCCACCACATAAATGTTGGGAGAAGCACAGCAAAGGCTCTCCCTAGTTTGCTCCATTAAGAGCTGAGATGGAGCCCCAGCCCAGGCAGTAGTTTGCAAAAACATGGCTCTGTAGAGTCAGTCAGGAGCTTCAGACTTCACAGAGAGATGACAGCCAGATGAGGCTGCACTATCACCAATAGGCAACTTTAATCAGCACTGAAAACACATGATCAACCCTGAAGGAGGCTTTTAAAGACTGAAATAAGTAAAAGATGTGCTATGATTTCAATTTAACATCTCTCTGTCTCAGTTACTGTGATTAAAATCCATGGTTGATCTTGGAAGCTCTACAGCAGATTGTACAAAAACCATAATAACATTTGCAGTCATGGAACTTGCAGCTGGAGTTGTTTGTTTTCTTTCGCTCTCCCATGAGTCTTCCTTTTTTTTTTTTTTTTTTTTTTTTTTTTTTCACTTTGCTCCATATAGATTTTGATCTTTATTAAATAGAAATAGCTATCCCCACTGACTCACTTATCTAATAATAGCTAGACCCTTTTAATTCAAATGATTTGATTCCTTTGAGTGTTTTTTTTTTATTATTATTTTTATTAAAGTAAACATACAGTTAGGGTATTACTGGGAGAGTGGCAATAGAAATACCACGGTCATATTACCTTGTGACTCAATTCTGCAGAGCACACTGAATCCTTTTTAATACATTTCACAAGTACTCAGTAGTGACCTCTCTGAGAGTGGTTTCTCTCCTGCAGTAGCTCAATTTCACAACTCTGAATACACTTTTTTTTTTTTTTAAAGGAAAGCCATCCAAAGATTTTTATAAAACATTCTTTAGCCCTTGGGAATGAGTCAATTTAATGCCAGGGTATCATTCCATTTCAAAGAGCTGAAGGATTTGAGGAAACACAATCTGCTTTCTGAACAATGTGAGATGAATACAGTTGTGGTTTCATTAGAAACCAAGCTGCAGAGTTTGGATACAGAGCTCAACTTTTCCAAAGTTCAGCAGCAGCTCTTGGTTTGTCAGCTGTACTTTCCTGCAACGTTCTTTTTGTGTCAGCCCTCCTTTCTAAGCCTGCTCCAGCAGGACAGGACAAGTGCCTCAGGAGTAGATAACAAAGGAGACATTGCTGCTAGCCAAAATTTCTATCAGTCAGTCACTGGCCTTAAAATAGGAGGGGAGGAGAGGTCCCTCCATAAAGCCAAGAATCACCAATCGAAAGCATTAGCCCTTATTTTCAGCAGTTTTATCACTGTGTTTTAGAGGATGCTGGAGAAAAGATTGAAGTTGCTCTTAAACCAAGATTATGCCTTGGCTGCATCCTTACTCTGAGGCCATCAGAACCCATCTGGTCTTTTTTCGAGGTCACAGGACAGTCCAGAAAAGTGCCCTGTTCCAGAAGGACCCATGGAGAACCATTTTTGCAACCATTACATTTCTTCTCTCACCCCCTACACTGCCACATTTCCAAGCAAGTGCTGGCATTGTGATAGGAATAACACAGAATAGCACATCATGGTGCAAGCTGAAGAGAAGTATTTTTTGCCTAGTTTTCTTGTTAAAACTTTAGGGAAAAGCAAAATAGGCTTCTAATAGAGTCATGGATCCAGGAGTTGTGGTCATGCAACACGCTCTGTGCTCTGCGGGCTTTGAAGATCAGCTTGGTTTTAAGTACAATTTTTCTGTTTCCAATTAAAAACTGGGCAGGAATGCACAGAATAACCCCCAGTGATTAAAGCAGAAAACAGCAAGCTCTGAAAATGCCTCCTGAAAGCCAGAGCCATCCCATGCCCCACGCAAAGGCGCAGTCTCTGCTGCAGCCACGTTCTGCAGCTCCTGACACTCACCCGCCACCGCTGCCACCGCCACGTCCCGGCACGTCGCCAAAGAAACCTGCCCAAGCCACAGAGACACTCGGTCACATCTAGCTTTATTTTAATCCCGTCAGAAAAGTTCAAGAATTACACCAAAAAATACTTCAGTCTCTGCTACCTACTGACAAAAAATACACCACAAAATTATAAACTGTTCAGTGGTTTGCTGGAGTTCTGATTTTTGGTGGAGGGAGTGGTTTGTACATTTTGGGTGAGAAATGAATTTACAGGTGGAAGGAGAAGGAAGGGTAGGAAATCAGACAATGGCATTTGGCACTACATTTTTAGCTATGCTATACAGTTATTTATCATGATGCCTGTAAGGACTGAGGAGTTCTGCCCTCATTTACACCCTCTAGTGTCTATGTATGCAAAATGAAGGACAAAACTGCCCAATGCGGGGGAAGAAGGGGTCAGTTCCTAATTTCCATCCCAGTCTAGCCACAAATCTGAAAAAGCAGCCTTAGTAACACGTTAATCTTGCCCTCCATGTGTGCTCTGATCCTGCTGCTCAGCCTTTCCCTGCCTGCATTACTGAGCAGCAGAACCACTTTGCAGCAATGGGCCAAGCAGAGGCTCTAAAAAACAGAGAATCCTTTTGTTATTATTTTTTTTTAATCCCATCAGTCTGTTCTAGTTGTACGTGCCATTTGTGAGGAGAGGATGTTTCACACTGGCCAGGATTGGACTAAGCTTGGGGTCTAGTCTGTGTATGCAAGCAGAGGTTTGATGGGACCCTTGTACTGAGAGTACACTATGGCCACCCCTCTCTAATTATCTGGAATGAAACTCTATATTGACATATCTGAAGCTGAAGGAGGGAAGCTGGAGCATCCCATTTCATGGGTGGGAGGAAAATTAGGGGCTGAGAAGTTAGAGGTTTAATATTGTTTTATACTATCACCACTCTTGAAAGGCTATTACAATGGCATTTCTTTGTCTCGTGGTGACCCTCTGAGGGAGGCCTTGTGTAACTTACCAAAGGTCATGCAGGAAAGCCAAGCCAGAAACGGAAATGAAGCCCTCATCTCCTGACTCCTAGCTCTGTGCTCAGAAGTATGCCCATGATTTCTCTACAGCAGCTTCCATCCTGCTCCAAATCCACATTCCAGCCAGGGTTTCAGCCTCTGATCCCAGCCAAGATCACCAGCACAGTGCAGCTCTCTACAAATACCGAGATCTGCCTGGATTTGCTTAGGCCACTGTGCAGGGCTGCGTGCCTATGTCTTTGCATGTGTGTATGTTTGAGGGAGGAGGGGATGCTTGCATTTATCAGTAAATGCACATTGATACTAGATTTGATTTGACAGCAAAATATCCCCCCTTTGGCAAGCTAAACAACACTGCAGTGTCTAACAGGTTCTCTCTATCCTGTATCTCAAAAGGATTTTCAGCATGTTAAGTCTGTGCCACAGCTATCCAGCAACGATGAAACTTTGTGGGATTCTCTTTGCTGCTTTTATCCTCTCTGGCTGTTTACCTAATTTGCTTTTTTTGTTTTTTAATTTCTTTTTCTAACAAATAGTTAAGCAATGATTTAAAAATATTTTTACATTGTAAGGTACAGTCAACATCAAACATGCCTTTGTACAAGAGCTCGACTCGGTTACAAATCAACGAGAACAATGCACGAAAAGAAATATCCATTAAGATGACTCCCGCACTTGGGTTCTATTTATTCCCACCATGCTGCTAGCACAGCACCCTCTCTCAACTAGAGCAATGCAGTATAGACATGGTGTTGTTCCCCCACCCTCCCACTTTGCCCATCACCACTTGTTAACTTTAATGACCTTCTGTCTTGGCAGCCTTGGCTTCATGGTTTACTGACCCTGAAGACAGCCAAGGCGATACAGCCCGGGAGCTGGTCTGCTTGGCCATGCTGTAGTGGCTGATGACAGTGTAGAACCTGCCCCGGGAGTTGGAATCCTGTGCGGAGTAGTACGCGTCCAGCGAGGCCGGGATGCACCGCTTATGCTGAAAAAGGGGAGAAAGCAAGAGAAGTAAAGCAGGGTCCCACCAGCCTGAGGTTCTCCCTTTAAAAATCTCTGGGTTAGGTGTTTGCATGTATGATGTTTGAGTCATATGCTGCAGCGAGAGCATCTGCTGTGCAACCCCTACTGCCTTTCACCAGCCACGTGGGAATGCACAAAGTTTAGACTCGGGCAGCAGCCTTCCAAACCTGTTGCTATTGGCAACCCTGATTGCAGGCTGATTTCATTGCTGGATTGGAAATGAGGACTGTAAAATAAAGATCTGAGGGGTTTGGTACGTTACTGGCACATACAGAGATCAAGGCCCCTTGCTGGAGTCCTAGCAGAGTACACGGGGCAGCTCCTACCCTGTGCTGGACTGAAAGCTCTGTCAAGTGAAGTCTAGAATTAATCCTCATCCAGGCAGAGGACAGGCAGAGTTCTGCTATGTTACTGTATGTCATCCCTGACCTGTAGGACAGTCACCTTGGATGGGAATGGTAGGAAGCACAGCCCAGCTGGCCAGCCCTTGTCAGAGCTTCTTGTCCGTGCAGACACTGCCAATGCATCTCCTCTGTGCTACTGAGGTCACTTGTGTGCTAAGAACTGTACAGATAAAATAATTCATTTTGAAACAGCTGTAAAAGAGCAATGAAATAGTAAAAATGCCGGACAGGTTGATATTCACCAGATTCAAAGTAGCACCAATGACATAAAGGGCCTCAGGTATGATTATTATTAAATGATGAGACTCCTCAACTCCCACATCAATGTGACTAGCTGAAATCTGAGTTCAAAGCTTTTTATCTTTTCAGAAGTTCAGGTTTGGATCTGTTTCTGAAATTCATGTCTGAGTCCCAACTTCACTTTTATATAACTTAAAAGAATAATTCACAACGACAAACACAGAAACATACTTACTCTATTTTCCAGCTCACAGAATAACCTCAGTGTGGTCAAGACTCCTACATGTTTATGAGTTTATTTGCAGCAAAGAGTCATTGAACTGTTTTGCAAAGTTTATTTTTAATTTTTTAATTTTTTTTCTTTTTAAATCTCAACAGAGTAGGCAAATAGTTCTCTGCAAATATTTGATATAAAACCACAGGGCAGTGGTTTTTTAGCAAGTAGGTTACATGGTTTCGTTCTTGATGGACCTCAAAAGCACACCAAAAAAATGAACCCCATAGGCAAATTTGGATTTCTTTCACAAAGGACACATGTGCCAGCACTCTGGGAGTTTGCTTTGCATTAAAATGTACAACAGTAAACCTCAGTCGCTTAAATGTGTGGGAAGAAAGTGCAGGATTCCAGCTGCAATAAATCCATTCACAAATATGAGGGATTGTTCCTGAACATCTGTCTGTAGTGTTCACCAAATGCTAATCCCAACAATTACAGTGTAACAGTAGCTGATGGAGGCAGATGCAAGTCCAAATTTCCCATAACACTTTTCCCATTTCAACACATTCTTGCCAAATGTTCTGTTTGGCCTGGTCAAAAAAGCAGACTAGACTGTAACCATGTAGTCAATTAGAGTATATCATTATCTCAGGCAATTCATCCATCTGAAGTTTCTTACCTTATAAACAAATCCATCTGGGCAACTGTGGTCGTAAGTAAAGGCTTTGTATACCACAAGAAACACTATGCAGGCAAGGAATGCAAGAGCCAGACTTATGAGAATAGTGACCTACAAAAGATGGATAATGTTACTCTACATATGTTAAAATGGCATATGAGCAACCTCATAATTAAATGACTTATAGTAACATCCATCCTAACAGACTGCAGTCTTCACTCCACTGTGCAGTACTTAACTAAGCATGGTAATTGAATGAATGCTAGATCTAATAGCCCCGAATTGTCACATCATTTCTATCCCCCTAGAGACCTTCGGAAGTGCACGTTCCTGTGTTTAACCCATCGCAATAGATTCTCCTAAGGCATTTGGTCTTCTCCGAGACTTTGTGTTCCCATGCTCTCAACCGAGACCTCTGCTGGCCCAGCAGGATTCACCAGCAGCCAGAGACTCCACATTTAGTGTCTGATCTGTGCAATAAGCTGCTTTGCAGCCATGGCAAGAAATGTTTTTCTGATAGCAGATGTAGGTAGGAAGAATGAAGCCTCTGTCGAACATGACCCTTTGTGCTTTCTGAGTGATGCTTTAAGGCTAAATTGCACCTCAAGTAGCTTGCAGAAGGGAATCCTTCTCAATCTATCAAAGTTGTAAAGGGAGAACAGCCAGCCACTGACAAAGGCCAACATGTACGTCCCACCATATATCCAAGAGCAGGCAGGCAGGCATCGTGACTGCAGTCTCTGTAAGCATTCCAGATGTCAGTGTTGGAGTTACTGGACACAAACAGGCCCAAATACTCCCTTTTCTCATTCCGAAGCAGGCTGCACCATTCTGTTTCTTTGCTGCAGCTCTCTTCTTCCAGCTCTTCCAGGTCCCATTTAGATTGTTCATTTAACAACAAGTTTGCTATCCCCATTCAGATGTCTGGATTGAAGCCCTGACCCTTGGTTGTAGCTGTACTAAAACTTGTGTCCTCCCTAAGGACTGAGCAAGAGTCCCAAATGCACTCTCGTTCCTCTAGGAAGAGGTTCAAGTTCATAATCATCCCATCAGAGAAGCTGCACTTGGGTGTATATTTTAGTTTAAACACCTGGATAAGCACCAGCCCCACCTCCATTCTTTCCTTCCTCAAAGCTTTCTTGGCCCCAGCTGGTAATTCATCAAATGCCATGTAAAAGGCTCTGGACTTTTACTGCTTAAATTACAGCAACCCATCCTGTTGAGTCTGCTGTCTCACACTGATCTGGATTGGCATGAAAAAATCATAATCCCTGGGGCTTCAGTGTTACCATGCAAACTGGGGCTCATAATCAAATGAACTCACTTACTGAGATGATGAGGGTGGGAACAGCAATAGAGGATCACTTAAGACTGCTGCACAGCCAGCAGCGTGGGCAGGGAGCAGAGGCAGCTCAGCAGCTTCCCCCGGCTCGCAGGCACTGCACACCAGCAGCCAGGATCGTACAGGAGGTTTGCCTGCACTGAGAAGGTGCCGCAGTGTCCCTGTGTCTGTGAGCCTGTGCGAGACCTTGCGCTGAGGAAATTCCCACAGCAAAATACTGAGGTCAGGCATGGGTTTACAGGATGGACGGGGATTAATGAGGCTTTTGCCTACCCCTAGCATCAATCTGTTTGCTCCCGAACCCCACTTTTGCACCACAGCACCAGAAGCCGAGCCCAGGGCTGCAAATTCTCCCCGGTCACATCAAAACCATTCCACTTGGAGAACCACAATGACTGGACGAGGAAGGGGCTGCCTGCTTACCACTGGCTAACACCCCTGCCTGCAGGCATGTTCCCACCGTACCATGTATCTGCTTATCCTCATAACCAAAACAGACCTCCAAAGTACGCCCTCTCCCCAGTATCACAGCTGCATCCTCCTGTATGAAAGATAATCATTATCACCCACTTCCCTAGCAAGGAAAAGACACACGTTTTTCATTTCTATCTAGATATTCAGCTATTGGTCCCCCCATCTTTTTGTTGTTACCATTATGTCACAATTATCTTTATTTTCTTGTACACAGGTGTCCATGGAAATTCAATAGTAGGTACAGGCAGAAGTTGTATGGAAGATTGATTGGTAATGCTAGAAAGTGGGGAAATTCAGAGATAATTCCTACAGTGTAGTGACTAAGCTTGTTAGGAACAGCAGGTAATAAATAATAAGCTGGACACATCTTAGAATTCATTAGTATAGTATAATATATAACAATATTATATATATAACAACAGTATTATATAACATATCAATAAAATATATTAATTGTTTAATACTAGTTCACAGAATTTTGCTCAAATTCTCTCCTTTGGTCATTGATATAGCTGTAATTCTGAGAACCTGTAAGATATGCAGTCCCTGCACAGACTCAAAGGGGCCGCTGTAATTGCTTGCAGTGCAGGAAAGGACTTCTCTCCCTCATCCATCCTGCAGAGATTCACTCCCAGGTGAGATGTATTCCTAAGCATGTAGCACATTGGGACTATTACTTAGAGAAGCTAAATCAGCCCTAGCCAATGCTTGAAGATCCAGAAATACAATTTTGGTGTCTCTTTTAAGAAAAAAAAAAAAAAAGAAAGAATGAAATTAAATCTTCATGTATGATGTCAAATCTGACCCAACACATACAGTTCAAAACTCAGGAGAGAGAAGTATGAAGATTATATCCAGCAGGAGAAATTCATAAATTCATTGTTAAGTCAGAATATTTTAGAATAAAAGTGTAAAAGGGTAAGATGACTAGGTAAGACTGGGACTAATGGGCTTTTCCAGTGGTGACCAGTTCACTGCAGCCCTGACTCTCCTTTTAGAATGACTTCTCATATTAACCTCCTCCTTGGGGTCTAATCTGCTGCAAAATGGGTCAATTAAGCAAAAGGCAGCTGTAGAGGGAGAAGCACTTACTGCTGGATGCCATCAGAGAACATGTGTAAGAGAGTCCTGGTGTGCTGAAGAGGTAGCTGGTAAAAAAGTACAGCTGTAATAATTTCACTAGTCTGACCAAGAAAATAAGGGCTCCACCTCCTCTCCAGCAAAGCACGTTTGCAGGCAAGCTAAAATGTAAATATTTCAGACCATTTTTTTTGTAGCCCATGTGTTCCCAGCCCGGGGAAGCCATGTCCTTTCTCACAGGACTTGAGAGGAAGAAACCTCAGGTGGATTCAAAGGAGATGGAAACAGAATTTTCCATGATTTCTGCCCCCAAGAGAAGTCATACTACACCTGAAAGAAATGAAAAAATGGCACTTTGAAGAAGTATACTCAAAAGGAGAGACTTCCTGGATTATGTATGCCAACACTCTACCTTATTCAACAGCAGAGCCACAAAAAAGACCCCTCTCCAGAAAGACCCAGCTCTGGCAGGCCAATGTGGAAGAGCATTTCCCTCTGTAGAATTAAACGCCCATCAATTCTTCTCTATTTAAAAGAGCAGCATGGTAGGCCTAGTACCTCCTCTCATAACAGTTTAAGTAGTAACACAAAGATGACAATGACACAAGTCTCCTTTGAGGTTAGTTTGAAGGCACAAAAGCAAGACATACATCTTGGTCTACCAAAGCCAGTGTTTAGAGGGCGGTCCTGGCTACAAATTCAGCAAGTAAGAAATGCTCAGCTCTCTAGTTTGGTTGGTCTGCTGTAATTACAATGTACAGTGAATGAAGAAATCTTGCTTAGGTTAACCTGGAGGAACAAACTTGTGCTCACATCAAAGGAAGAGACAAAGTGCACTAAAATTATACCAAATACCACCCAGGAATGCATAGGGCATAACTCAGTGAGAAGGTACCTCTTCTTTCTGAGAAATAAGACGATGCTCATCCTCTGTCTTTCTTTAGAAAATACAGCCCTCATCACAAGGGCTAGCAAGAGATAAACACGTGCAGGATGAACCCTGTGCACACAGTTCCTCCTGCCCTAATGTCTGCATGGCACCTTCCTCTTCCTCCTCTGCATCACAGTTTCCTCAAGAATGGGGCTGACTGCACCTAAAGATGATGTGAAAGGGGAATATCCCTTCAGCTGTGGGATGTCTCCCTCACTCAGAACGAATCTGTCTGCCTTCCCCGTGAGCTGCCACCAAAGTGGCTTTAAAGGCTTCTCATTCTGAGCCAGATAAAACGGCCAAGTTTTTCCTTTAGCCTTGAAAAATGGAAAGAACTGAGCTGTCTGGAGCAAGAACGGATGTCCCTTTTTTTTTTGTTAAATCCCCTGTACACGCACAGCCTATGGAAATGGCCATTAGTAATGTGATTTGACTGGTTCCTTTCCTCTTGTCTGCCCACTGAGCGCCTAAAAATAATAAATTCCCCTCTGCTCTGGCACTCTGTTCCAGCAAAATGCTGACACCCAATTCATTACCTCCCGGGAGCAGGTCCCTTCCGCTGAGCTTTCCCCTCCCTCCCGGGTGTAATTGAGCCCATTCTCACCTCCCTCCTGCCGCTTCACGCACTTGCAAAATTACAGCGTGACACAATATTACACATGATGATACATAGTGTAAAATTGCTCTAGGATGAAATGTCATGTAAGATGTTAAAACCCAGAGGAAAGGGAAAAAAAAAAACAACACCCCCAGATATTTCACCAGAGCTAAGATCCACCCCTATTCCAGGGAATACAAAGCTTCGTTAGCATTCAAACACCAAAGAATCACAGGGCTGCAATACCTAATAAACCTCCACTTTTTTTTTTTTTTTTTTTTTTTTTTATGAATAACATGAACCTTGGCAGTCTCTAAGCAATATAAACACTCACAGAGGGGAAATAAAATTTAGTGAGCAGATAAAACCTAGAAGTGCCGCAGGCATGAATCTGTCACGTGTGACTGCTCGAGTGGGTAGCTGGAGGGGGGGATTTGCCCACCCCCTTCCCAAAGTCATATACAGCTCCCAAAGGTTCCCTTAGGAAGGGAGTGCTGCAGAGAGAACATCACTACCACACCGAGGAACTCCGCATCCACCACAAAACGTGGAAAAAGGCTTGATCTAAGGCCCCTGACTTCAGTGAAGGATGATTTCATTTACCCATCAAGAAGAGCGCACTTAGCTTGGCTCTTCCTCATCCTTCCTATAGGTGAAGTACATACTGCATTTTCACAACAGCACAGATTAAAAAGAAAAAAAACAACACACATTCTCATCAAGCAACAGGGCATGGTTGCCACAAGGTTTTGCTCCAGTGAGATGATAAATTGCAATGGTGTTAGCAGTGTTCCTGTCAACCTGGCTTTTTGTACTGCCCATTGAAGTGTCCCTCCTGTTCTCTTTGATTTCAGTGACTGCCCATTATTACTTTTTGCCTCAGAAATTCCCTTTTTCCCTCTCTAGCAGCAGTGAAAAAGCCTCAGTTAAAAGCAAACCAGAGAACAATGCCACATCCAAGCAGCAGGGCATTCCTTAATAGCCACTTCCCTTCTACATTTTTTTTTATTGTTTTCCAAGTTTTTATTTTTCTTAGCCAAAAAAAAACAAACATTCTATTCTGTGGCCTTAGTTTGCACAGGGGATGCACCCTTAACTCTCTATGGGAATCAACAAGACCAGAGAGCAGCAGGTCCCTCCAAAACCCAAGCCTTAAGGGCTTTGACTTGCACAGGGGGGTTTGCCAGCCCTACTGGTGACCTGCTGAGCCACCGAGCCTGCAGAGAGCCGCACGCTGGCACTGGGCTGGTACTGACTGCCACACAGACCAGCAAGGAGCCTTAGAGTCCTGGGAAATCTACATCCTCTGGAAATACCTGGGAAAAAATAAAAAAAAAATAAAAAAAAAGGAAGCAGAGAAAGGCAGATCCTGAGCTGAGGCTGATGGGGATACTACTGCATAGAGCAGATATTCATAAGGAACATTTTTCAGGCAGTGCAGGTGGGGGAAGGGGCTGTCAACAGATGGCAGCTCCCTCAAATTTATGCACTGTTTGAACTGAGTTGACAAATATTTTTTTTCCCAGTGGGGACTGGATGCAGACTGCTCTCTGTTAGTATTCAGCATCCAACCTGTGCTGGTGAGTTGCGGGGGCGTAGGTTTTTTTTCCACATAAGCCACATATTACTTGCATTACCAGCTAGAGGAATATAACTTATAATCATGGCTCTGGTGTCAGGGCTTCTCAATCCACCTTTATATTTATTTATTTATTTTTCACAGGCTCTGCTAGTCGTGCTACACCCTGTGAGGACTCAGCATAAAGATAGTAAAAAAAAAATAAACAATGAAAAATTGGGTAGGGAGAGAAAAGAATGTGGGTACTCAAATGCAAGCCATCTCACAATGAGACACAGAAAATGATGTTCTACAAAACTGTCCTATTGAAGAAGGAAAGGTCTGGTTTTTTCTAATCAAAAACACAGTCATAATTAATCTAAAATATTTGCTCTGTGCAATATGGTCAACAGAGGGAGCTCAGTAAGGTTCCAGAAAGATTAGTTATTTATATGGAGATCCTCCACGTGGCTTAAGGAACAGCCCTACCAAATTCTCAGATTTGTTAAATTGAATCAGTCACTCAGACCTAGACCCACAAAAGCAGCCGAATGTCTAAATCTCCTTTGTTTTCCTACATTACAGTAGTATTTCAGCACCATCTGTAGGTGTCTTCAGAGGGGTAAGAAATGGTCCATTCTGGGCTTTCATGCCTTGCTCTGACATTTCTTGTTCTGGGTCACTAAGCTGGGTTTCCAACTCAGAAGGGCAGCTCGTCTAGTACAACCCTGCAATTCCAATGCTCCAACACTAAGGCTCAGTCCTATCACAGCTCATACTCAGGCAGCAGCCTTGTCATCCGCTGTCTGAAATCCATTTTGAAGATCACTGTGCTGCCATTTCTCTGGGGGGAAAACGGTTGCACCGAGTCCAGCTTTGGAGGAACTCAGCAAGAACCTCCTGCTGTTTGTGAACCAGGCACAAGCCTCAGGTGCCCAGGTGTTTAAATCCATCCTCCATTCGTCACAAAAATGGAGCAGAATGCAAACAGACAACATGATCTCTATCAATCTGTCTGAAGAAAGCCACAGGATGTCTGTCCAGTGCTCATGCAATTGGTGTATGATGTTAGCAAGCACTTAGGTATCATCAAACATGGTATCTGCTTTTTCTAAACCTGGCACATAGCTGTTTGACTCTGGATACCTTTCCCACTGCTCAGAGCACTCAATATACATGCTTATATATGCTCAAGACAGCAGCCAGGAAGATGCCACAGCCAGGAAAAGCGCCGCTATCTACAGAGGAACCGTCCAGACAAGCAGCGCCCAGAGAAGAGTTAATGCTCTCCGAGTGCACAGAGTGGTGTGCTACAGTCAAGAAGATCAGAGCTTAATTCCTGAGTAAAGACTATTTACCATGGAAAAATCCCTGGAAATTCTCCACTGTTTTCCTAATCTTATCAGCTGTGATGGAAATAGGGGACCTCAGGAGCCAGATGCCTCTGTCCATTCCTGCACTGCAGTCTCGCTCTTTGCAGTCAAGTTTGTCCGGAAACGATGCCACTGCAGATACCATGTCTAGTTCTCCGGGATACATTCATTGTTGCTGGGTATTGGGAAATTTCATGACCTTTAATAGGCAATTCAGCTGAATAAATTCTATTGTTTTTATTTTTTTTCTTTGTAAAGTAATTTTGCCTCCGAATGAAGCAAAATTTGTTGTAAACAAAAACAGCAGAAATTCCATCAAGATCATTTTCATACAAGGGTGTAAGAGCTATGCTTGGATAAGCTACAAGGCTCCTTCAGTAGTTTATGCTAATGCTGTTCCACCTGGAAACCTCTCAACCCATTGACAACCTAGTTAACAACCTAGAATAAAATCACAAAATCATCAATGAATTTGCCACTGGGCCGGTCCCAGAGCTCCTGTTGCTCAGTAGAAATTTTTGAGCTCTCACTACACTGTCATATGCTCATGATCTCATTATAACAATTTATGCCTGACAGTGAAAAATTTAGGAGAGCAACTTTTTTCCCTTCATTCCATAACTTCTTCCAGTCGATAATTAGATGCAAGATTGACAACATTAAATCTTGACATGAAAGCTACACCTAACGTGAAAGACTCTGGAGCACGTCCCAGCTCCAGATTCAGCTGTCTATCCTGGCTGTCTCCCACCTGTAAGTCTAGATGAAATCCAAATACGAACCATCCCAAAATCTGAATCCTGTAAGAAAAAACAAACATAGGCACAGAGGGAACCACTAGATGACAGGTTACTCAAATGGACTGACCAGTGGGACAAGGACTCTGAAATATGCCCCACGAAGAGCTGCTCCATTGTCTAGATTCAGCCAAGGCAGTGTAGGGCACTGCACCCCATTATACAGACTGATCTGCTCTGCCGGTAAAACTCATTTGGCTGAACTTCTTCAAAAATGGCATTTCAGTCTTGATTTATAACAACCTTTTTGTAGTAAGTCGCTGGTTTCGCTGATTTTCTGAGAACAGCTTAGCCTCTGAATTTTGAAAGGCTAAGAGAAAAAAAAAAAAAGTGGCACAATCGGGTCTTCATATTTCCCTGGTGCTGTTCAAGAAGATGTAGGATTTGTCCTTCATTATAACAGCACAGCTTTATTCCAGATGGTGTCCAGATTCTCAAGTAGCCTTTAGGAGATGCTTTGTCAAGTACTTAAATCTTCAAAACTATGGGAAAATACTTCTTCATGCTACATGGCTTTTTACATGAAGCTTAAAGGTTTGGCTTTGGGTTTTTACACCTGCATCTTAGAATTCATTATCATAAAACAATTTGGCCCCAATTCTCCGAAGACCACTGAACACCAGCCATGAGGATGTTACAATCTTGGGGTGCAAAACCATCTCACATCTGTTCCACTATTTTATAGGTTTTCTTTAGCCCACAGAGCCCAGCAACCAAAATCCAAAGGACTTACAAGAAAGGGACAAAGAAAAGAGAGGGTCATCTCTCCAACTACCCTAAGCTCCAAAGATGTCTGCTTGAAAAAGCATTAGTTATCTCTGAGCCAGTTTGCTATCTCCACCACGTCCCTTTTGGCTCTACCCATTTTTCCATACACCACTCCACCACATCCCCACCTGGGAATCTCGTCATGTTTGCAAATCTTTAAAAGAAGCATCTATCTGCTGAGATGGCTAGGTACCCACCAGCAATTCCTCTGCTCTGTGCCTTGTAAAGCTGTGAGTGCAGCATGAATGTGGAACAAGAACACCATGTTTCTAAGCAATTTGTCAAATAATTAAATTATGTGCACAATAACTAGCTGGCTCAATTATATTAGCCAGTCTCCATCATGTAATATAATTTCTAGTGGCTGTTTAGGCACTAATAGCCTCAGATCTTTTTAACTGTGCCTGGTGCCAGCTGCGGTCTGCATGATTCCTTTCTGTGCCAAGTTAAACCCCTTGAATGGAAAATTCATGGCTCAGTTTACAAGCCCCTGTTCCTTATGGAAGCTCTGAAATGCCATTTTCAATGAGGATGCTTCAACTGTTGAATGTTAGTGAATTTCCACTTAGGTAAATAAAAAGCTCTGTTTGTTTTGCTTTTTCTTTTCTGCTGTTTACTGCCATTAAAAATGTTACATCTGTTACCTTAATGTAAGTTCATTGGAAGACAAACCAAACAAGGTTTTTTGCCTGCTAACAACAAGAACTTTCCAACATGTCCCATGTTACACGAAACACAGATTTTTATCATTCAAACTTGTTATGTGTGCAGAAGATTGCATGACTTCTTCATGAGCTGCAGTAGCGCAAACAAAGTCATATTTTAAGCTCTTTCTGTTAAAACATAAAGCCTTTCTCCTTACAGCAGGCTCCAAGCACAGTCCTTTATGCTCAGAACACACTGGTATATTGAGGTGCTTTACAATTGCTTTTGGGAACACCAAATAAATACATGGTCTTTTGGGCAGAACATAAAGGTGTTAAAATGTCTTTTTTCCCTCCTTCTACAAGATTTTTTTTTTTCCTTTTTCAACAACATGAGCCTTCCCTTCTCATTTGTATTTCTCTGATCCCTTCAGAAGAACATAACAGAGAAGCAAACACACAAAAATAAGTGGGGTGAACCACTGCTTGTAATGGTGCTTTTCTTCCCAAGCCCATGATCCTATTCACAAAATGGTACGCCATTTCATGGAAACATGATCTGAGCAATTCTGGAAGAGGCTTCCTTTCAGATTACCAGTTTGAGATTTTTTTTTTTCCTTTTTTAATCCAGTTAATGGGATTGTAGTAGACAGCCACATCATCTCCACAGCTAGCCCCTCCTCAGTGACGTACTGCAATTTCCCATTGCATTGTGCAAAGTCCTGGCTGTGACATTTCCTCCGGTCATTGCAAGCAGAACATGACAATGGATACCTCAGCTCATCAAGAGCCCTTTTTAAATGCATTAACAGGAATACAAAATAAATCAAGTCATCAATAAAATGTCTCCTTGCCTACCCTTTGCCTGCCAAGACCCAACCTCTGAAGAGTCTCATGCATGCAAAATCTTCCCTTCTCCCTGCTTCCCTCCACTGGATTTGGCACAGGGAAAGTACTAGGAGCTCAAGTAAAAACAGGTCCAGGGATTAGCACATGGCAACAGATCTGGGAAAAGTCGTTTGTGTTCCTTGTTCCACTACCAGCTTTCTGTGAGACCTAGCACACACTCAGGTCCAGCTCCAGTGCTTGCTGGAGTACCACTGGTACTCACAGACCCTCTACAAAATCCACCCAAAGCTGCAAGCATCTTTTCCTCCAAAAGCTTAGCATGCTCTGGGCCCCTGTCTTCAAAATCACCCAAGCACTGACACCATCCCAGACCTGAAAATTGGCCAGGCTCTAATGAAAACCCGAGGTCTGTTTCCTTTACAAAATATCCCTTTTGGGCAGGACAAAGAGGACAATTCTTGAAGCAAACCTTTCAGTATTGACGTATTAAGGCTAAGGCACAAAATGGTATTCCTCCAGGCACATTTTCCTGTGTATTTGCCTCTCCAATCTTTTTTCTGTATTTTGATTTTACGTGTGACACTACCATTTTCCACATTAGCCATCACGACAGGAGACTGGATTTAAAAATGCCTGAAACTGTTTAAGTTCTTTATACATCAGGGAACAAGATAACTTTCCCCTTCCACTCCCCAGTCCCACGGAAGGTCAAGCTTGCACATATTGAAACACATTCATTCAGTGCACCCTTGTGGTTAAAAAAAAATCAATTGAAAGTTTGTTCCTTCAAAAAGGTCAAAATAATCACATGCACTTCAGCATCTATGTCTATCATCATGGGTCAGGAAATAAAGCTAATAATATGGCAGCATTCATGGTCCAGTACACCCATTTATCTTAAAAAACTTATTCCTATTATGTGGGTGCTTCAGACAAGGACAAAGTGAGGACTTGAAGAGCTAAGTGTTCCCTAGGTAACTTATGAATTAAAAGCCTTTCTATTCTAAATTAGAAATGTGAAGCTTTATTGCTGCAAATGACTTATAAAAGCTACTCTTTTAAAAACAAACAACAAAAATGAATAATCTTGCTGATTATGAGCCCTTCAAAGGCATGAGGCCAGTTCCATTAACTGTGGATGTGGCCCAACAGGCTTAATACATCTGCAAGTACTAACAAGAGGGAGCTCAGGTCTGTTTAACATTCAATCAGCAGCCCATGCTGCTTTATAAATAGAGAGAATGAAAACATTACATGGAAAAAAATATATGAGTGAAGCATTTCACTTCCCTGATTATTTTTTTTTAGCATTCTGTGGTTTGGCTGCAACACTCCAAATGCACTTCACAACAGTCAATAAACTTTGCCTTGGATTCAGTCAGCTGAGATCTCTTCCGTCTCCATTCCATCCTCTTTTGCTACAATAGCCAAACTAGCGTTAAGCATCTTTCATTCCATTTCAAATGCTGACAAGAAAATTACCTAACAAATAGGGTTTACTGTGGGGCAGCAGAGATACCAGAAGGTACCATGGCATTGTGTTGTTGAAGACAAAGATGCAATGTAAGAAATCATTTGAATTAAATGGAAGCTGCAATTTCTTTTTGTAATTAGCAGAATTACTCCCTGCAGTCCCTTATGAAAATCTTTGTGATGCATTTTGTTCCAAAGCAAAGGGTCAGTTGAGGTTTCTCTTTCTTTTCTCTATAACTCCTTTTTTTCCTCCAATATAACACAGTTTAGAAAATCCAGATTCAGCAGGTCTACCTCACAAGCTTTTAGTCATGTGAATACTCTCTGTGACTTCCATTTTTAGACATTTTCTGCATAGCAATTAGCTTTTTTTTTTCTTCTCTCCAAAAAATCAATTAAAGAAAAAAAAATAACCCTGAAAAATTCTCTTCAGCTGATTATTCTGTCAGTGCTCACAGGTGGCAAAAATAAAATATATTTCAGGTGTTTTTTCTAACTTTGCAAAAGAGCAAGCGTGTGTGCCTAACAAAGAATACAAAACAATAACATACATTAAGGAATGATCCATTTCATACAAAAAACATGTCTTTTTTTTTTTTCTTCTTCATTTTGTTGGTAGTTCCCAGCCTGGTCTTACAGAACACTCTAGTTAAATCAAAATATACTTGTCTTTTGTGTGTTTCAGAGGAAACTCTTCCTAGCTTTTCTTCAGACCTAACCTCTACCAGAAAGCTAGGTCTTAGCTAGAAACTTTCATAAAAATCTCAGACTTTTACCCAGACAGGAAAATGGAAAGCTTGCAGGGTTTATGGTACTATACCTAGAATGTGATCAGAAATATCTGTTTTCTAGCAACTGAGCCACAAATCCACACTCAGCTCATCCTCACAGCTCTGAATTGTCACTGATGATCACAAATGGCTCCATCAATCTATCTCCATGCAAGCTGTGAGGCCAGCTAGGACAGATATGACCTATCCTCTTCTCTTCCTATTACAGCCAGAGGAGGAGAAGAATGATTGCTGAGCTGAGGCAGAAAGATGATGAGCAACATTTCTCATTTCTTTTTATACACACAAGTGAGGGTCCGAATCCATGCAGGTGCTAGTTTGCATCAGGCAAAAGTAGACACAAGGCCAGGCAGTGGATTTGTGAATAACGAGAAACTGTGAGCCTCTGCATTGCAGTGAAAAATATTCAACCTCCAAAGCCACCCCAAAGCTCAAGCTCCAGAGATAAGTCACTCCATCACTGTCTGGAGAAGACTTCAGTGAAGTCTTCCACAAGCCCCTCTTTGAATACGAGGCTCAACAGGAACCCACTACAGCATCCCCTGGTGCCAGTGCAATAAGACCCCCAAATGCTACTGTTAGTGCTCATGTGCTCTCCTGTAACTGCCCCCTTTCCAATTTTCCTGCACTTTGTCCCTTGCTCTCCAGGATCACACAGCCCATCCGAGAGCTGCGCAGCCTGGAAAGATCTCAGCCACATTAGCAATTATCACTAAAGTGAGAAAAATCTCTGTGTGTTAGAGCATGTTCCCTCCCTCAAGCACCACTCACATTAGTCAGTGTAACGGGATCTTTCAGCAGCCACTCTGCATCTTCCCAACTACTGATTTGATGTGGCAGTCACCATGGTAACATTGTTTTGTTAGTATTAAAAAGCAGTAAGGAAAATTGTCCTGCTCACATTCAGAGAAGCCCTTTCTCCATGAGTTATTCCTGCCCTGTGGTAACTTAACAATTGAAGGAACCTTTAATTTTATTTAGCTATTGAATGGGCACGATGAAATGCCCCATGTTATTTTCCTGGGATTCATTCCTTTGCAGGTTAGAGGAAGAATTGTGAGCATAATGCAGTAGCCTACAAGTGGAAGCAGAACATCCTGTGGAGAAATCTGCAGGACCAGGCTGGAAAGGGAGTTTGGGAAACAGCAGGGGGAAGCAGAAAAAGAGGAATGCAACATTTTCAGAGAGAGCAGCAGAGCAAGGAAGAATTATCATCTATCCATCTGCAATGATGATATGCCCTTTAAAACTAAGGGCAGGATGGGCAGGTAGATAAATATATGCATTCAGGGAAATGATGCATTTCTCAAAGCGATGCTCAAGGTGAAGTCATTTGGCAGAACATCTGCAGAGGCCGCACAGCAATTCTCTGCACCGCATTGTAAAAGACAGCTAGTGCTCAGGGCTCAGCAGATCCTACCTACAAAAATAAAGTGATCGAGACCTGCTCCTGCTCAGGAGTAAAACTCACCACCTTCCTCCACAGGCATACAAGCCCAGGACCTTCCTTTCCCTCTGAATTTCAGTGCTTGCCACATGAGGATCCTCCAGCTACAAGATGCAGCTGAATACCCTGGGGATTCAGTGGGTCACAATCTAGTGGTGCAAGCACGGAAAGCATCTTCCATTCCAGCAAAGCTGTTACCAACAGGAAATCAAGCCCTGGCCCTAGGCCAGAAAAATCTTTCTTAATTAGGAGCCAAGTGTTTCAGATACTGGCTTGTTTTTGATAAAGAACAGTTCTTGCATCACAGTTTTGTAGGGTGTGGCTGGAGACAAACAGATTTTGTTCTACATCTTTCACATTAGGTCAGAGGAAAATAATTGCTTCAGTATGAGTATTTCAATAACAGAAACATTTGAATGGGTTCCACTGTATTTTAAGAACCTGATGAAAAGTCTGTTGAATCATTACATCCACTGGATATTGGATCTGTATGTGTTAGAGCAGTTTCAGGGTGGAGGGAGGGGAGAGGGTTGATCTAGAGATAAGAAATATATTGTCATTGCATACTCAACAGGAACAGATTACACAGTCAGTGACTCTGAAAATGAATCTTGCCAACTTGCAGCAAAAAGAGTGAAGTTTCCAGTCTTCTTCGGTGAAGCAGGCATCAATATTTGCAGCTGATTTTTTCCAGGTAGATAAATTGCTCACAAGAAAATGTCTTCTTAAATATCTCAGTTTCTCCCCCGTACACCCACTACCAACTTGATCTGCTGAAGAAAGTACATGGTTTAATTATTCCAGCTCAGAGGGACTGATAACTTGTTTTCTTTAAAAAAAAAAAAAAAATCCATAAAAAGGAAAGACCTGTTGAAGACTTGATAAGTCATAGAACTATGGCAGGTAACTATCACCCAGCTAATGGTCATTAAAGCACTGTCTCCCTGAAAGGGCTGTACTGGATAACTCAGTGGCATTTAGCAATAACAGAGGTCAAACTGGTTACACATGAGCTTCACGAGTGCCATTTGCACAAACAAGCAGCTGGCAAGCAGTTGCATGTGTCAGCCCAATTCTCTGTGTTGTAAGCTCTAATAACCCTGTGCTGAAAGGCCCCGCGAGCCCAGACCTTGGTGCTACTAGGAGACAGATACATCTGGGCAAACCCAGGTTTAGCACAGGCCTACTGAGCCTCCAAAGGTCTGACTAGGTCAAGTGCAAAAATCCACCAGCAACCATTCTCCAGCTTGTTTCTCTAGAAAAGAGAAACCTTTTCATCAACATCTTCTAAAGCAGGATGTTGATGTCTTGAAGCCAAGCACCGCCTAAGTGACAGTCAAGGAAATGGGTAGAAACCCACTTCTCACCTCAGTGCTTCTGACTGGTTTCTGTGTTATCCTGACTGGTTGGAAGATAAAGGGAGTGACTGGAAACCTTGTCCTCCAGAAGTAACAAGACTTCTGATTCAATGGATGATCTGCTTCAAAACCAAAGGTGCATTTAATCTCATTTCAACACCAATAAAAAGAAATAAGGGCTGAAACTCACTGAAATAATGTTACTTGCATGAGAGATTGTTCTCAAAACTGTAACATAGGGTATCATTGGCAAAAAGAAGCAGTAAAACCTACCTCAACTGCATAGCTCTAGATGCACTGTTCCACAAAGGAACACAAGAGAGTCATCATATTTTCAGATCCTTTCTAGTCCACCTTGGTGTCACTACTGGACAGTAAAGCATGGCAAGATGCACTACCTTGAAAACATGCAAAATGGAAAGCAAACACCAGAAACTATTCCCCTTCAGACTGAGAAACCTTGGTATACATCATTACTGCAAAATAAGATCTTTGCAGTTCAAAAACTTCCTAGTGGGACACGCTCCAAAAGTATAAACAGTCTGGAGGAGGCAACATCTACAAATCACTGCCAGTCAGCTTAGAAAAGCTGTTGTCATTGCTTCTCTGTGGAGGAGTCAAACGATAAAAGAAATGTCCTTTATATATGGATGGCTCAACCACAACGCTATTTTAACATCATTTTCTTGTAACCCATCTACACACAACTATTTAAACATTTGTTATAAAGTATGTATGGGGTGACTCATCCAGCTGAAGAATAAGCCTAATTGGTCAAACTTCCAGGACACTGTGTGCTGAGCTATAGAGAATCATACGCTCATCTATTAGGAGATGTGACAAGTTGCAGAAGCTATCTAAAATTCTTGGAAGAGGTAGTGTGAAATAAGAACCGTTGCCTAGGGACAGTCTCTTCTTTACAATAATTAAAGAGCTCAGATTTGTACTGTTCTGGATGGATGAAAAATATGCATGCATAAGCTTAGATTCTGGCTTTGGCTTGCTCATGCTAGAAAGTTGTCTAATAATTTATTAGCCTCTTCAATAAAAGATATCCAAAAGGCAGAATAAAGGGCATCTGTGGATTTGACTGCCATGTTCGTAAGGTCCCCTGCTTTCCAAAGAGATCTAGCTCTTCTTTGAAAGCAGCTACAGCTCACAGAAAAAGAACTTGGGAAAAGTTTTTCCTTCTTCCTTGGGTATGTTCCCATATCAAGTGACCAGAAGAGTGGAAAAAAAACAAAAAACGTACTTCATAGATTGAAACGGGAAAGATGTTAAGAATTGCTCCAAAGAGATACTGGTGGGTGGGCAGCACAGTCGTAAATATGGAGTCCCAGCAGCGTTTTGCTACACACACTTTTTAATGACAGAGATTTGCTTTACCATACTTTTGTTTGAACTGATGACAATTTTACCCTTTGGGTGAAAAAATAAACTACAAGACATCTCACTTTGTATTCTCCAAGATGCCAAAGTAGTGTAATGGCAGATAGAAGACGATTTCTTGGCTATTTCTTCTCTCTGTCGTATTTGTTTCCCCAGCATACAGATACCAGCTGCTGAGACACTCACTCTTCATACACAGGTTAGTAGAACTGTAGTATCAAAATGGTTCCATATCAGAACCTTTGAATTTAAGCATTACTGTGGACTAACACTAGCTGTACATTCTGCAGAAGAACATTCATGCCCATACACGTTACTGGGTACAGAACTCACATATTTGGAGTGCACTAAGCTAAAAGCCTGGCTCGAGTATAGATGAACACTTTAATCAGAGCATTAGCAAGAAAGTGTGGATGATATTTCCAACACACCATATACTGGAAAGCTATACAAAGCAACAAGCCAGCAACAGAAAACACGATGATCTCATTTATATTATTTTTTAAGCTTGTAAAATTGTATCAAAACTGAGATAATAAAAGTTAAGTATTTACTGTGATTTCCTCTTACAAAAAACAAATGTATAATGATTTCATCAGTACCAGATAACAGCTCTGCTTATAACCAGAGGGCAGTATTTTTAATAATTTCACTAAAAATATGCACGGGTATAAAAACGTGGTGCAATAAAAAAAAAGTACAAAAGGTAATGAAATATTACCTATTATCTCAGCTCATTTTTGTCAGGAAATAATACTACAAACTTAATACGATACATGGAAGCCTTATGAAAAGCAGGCAGGGAGAGGCTTATCATCTTATCCAGCATTAGGCTAGAGGCTGAGTGATTAATAAGTTGACATTGAAGAGCACAGAATGAAAATCATATGGACTTTAGGGAAAGGAAATAGCTTAAAAACGAAACTGTCATGCTGCCAGGCTGTATTAGAAGAGGCACAGCTCCCACAGCCATCCCCACCATGCAGCAAAGGGGATGGCAGTGCTTAAACCTCCAAATCTGTGCCAGTGCAGTGCATGCTGCTGGAGCCCCCCCGCTCCCCTGTGACTGCTGCTGTGTCAGTCCTCACATGGACAAAAACAATGGCAGAACAGTACAGAAAATAGGAGGGGAAGAAGGAAAAATATATCAAAAAGAGGAGTTTGAATGCAAGAGCAAGTTGGGGGGGGGAGGGGGATTGAAGAAAGGGAAAAATAAGAAACATAGAAGGAGATGATTAAAGGAAATTTATCCTTTGCAGTTGATGAGCTACATCTCTAACTTCTGTGCCTCCAGAGTACACAGTGTGTAAGGATGAGATTACAGGGCTAGAACTTTTAAATACCCAGTGATGCACTGTCATTTGCAATATCAACAATAATGTAATAATGTCATTCACTGTGGGTCACAACCCAACGCATCACTTCCTGGAGACTCTATATTTTACTGTTGTTTCTCAGGCACATTGTGTCTGGCTCTGATTTGTACGTTGTTCGTACTAGAAAATGTCTGTTGTGGTTTCCAAGCCAGGGATTTAAATTTGGCTAATTAGCTGTTTACTTTACTAGTGGTACCAGTGAAACATCACTATTGATGGTAAATAGGTACTATGCATGCAATAAGATCAGGGAAGAATTTAAAACAAAATCAGCATCATGTAAGCTCCTGCTAAGTAATTTAGATCAACATACATGATCCGCATTAAAAAAAAAAAGAAAAAAGAAAAAAGAAAAAAAAGCTACAAACTTTTATTTACAGACATCTTAAGAATAAATCATGGCTTTAAATATCCTGGTTGAAAGCAACAGAATTGTCTTTGTGAAATACATTAATGAGTTTCTGGAAAAAAAGGAAACAGTACCATTCTGTAGTATTTCAGTAAAGAGTAGCTGAAAATTTCTCCTTTCAATAAGTTGAACAAGACTCATCCTGAAGTTTGGGTCCTGAAGATTTGGGTCTTAAAGACTCATCTTCCAAGAAAGAAAGAATGATAACATTTTTTTCTGGATCACATTACAAAGTACTAGTTTTCTTCTAAGTTGTCAGAAACTAATTATAATAAACTTTTCCACGTCTTGCAAGATTAAGAACAACTGGGCCAAACTGAAGTTACTTGAGCCAATTATTCAGTTACTTGGGTCAATTCCTGGTTATTCTTGAGGATGATACCCTTCCGTAAAAATTTATAAACCTAATCCCAGATTTCAAGTCGCAGGGCTATTAATTAGGCGCTGCCTAGTCTCTAGTTTTTCTACTTACATCATTGATATTCCCTCTGACTTTGGAAACGTGAAATCAGATCTTGCATTTTTTCAACTTACATGCTCCGTGGTTTAGTAAAAGTATCATCTTTTCAATGAAAAAGGAGAAAATACTAGCTGCTACATGTTTGGAGTCTAATTTTAGGAGGAACTGAGCCATTCTAATTTGCTGCAGTCAACAGGAACTGAGAGCACTCAATAATTCATGAGTTTCTTTCCATGTTTCAGTAGAGCCTGTTGAAAATTTCTCAAGGAACCACTTTTCATCAGAAAATTTCAATTCCTGCGAACCTAAACTGCTTACAGAACAGGATATGCTTGGACACGTTCTAATATATCTTCTTTTATCCAGTTTGAAATGACTTTTCATCTATAATAAAATAATTGTATAACAATAAAATATTTTAAATATTAAAAAGGTTGCTTGACTACACAAAAAAAAAAAAAGAATTTTTGAAAGATGTGAAAGACGACAAACTGTTTCCATCAATTTTCACTGCTTTTTTTTTTTTTTTTTCTTTTTAAACACAAATGTTTGAGAGGAAAAAAAGAGATTCAAACTTTTTTTCACTTCCATTTTGGGCTGGAAAACATTTTCATAACTTTTCCTGGGAGAAGAAAATCATTTCCTGCTGTATATCTTGTTATGAATGTATTTTCGTATCTGTTCAAAACAAAAACCAAGTAACATAAAAGAGCTTCATACTCATGCAGATAAATATCTCTTTGACCTTAGTGATGACTGGAGCGTTAAATTTGGTGTGTCTTTACCATCACTTTGATTCAGTTACTTTAAAATGAATGGCATTTGCATCAGAAGGCACCAAAATAACCATTTCTTACCTTTAGTCTTTCTGTTACACCATCAGTGAAACTGACTGTGAATTCAGCAATTTTGGGCACTCTGAGTTTTCCTTTGTTCTTCTGGTCAGGCTGATACTCTGTTCTTGTTTTCACAATTACCTGGAAAACATCAACACCTCTAAGGTTCCTGCACACAACAAGCACTTTTTTTTGTTATCTAAGCCCCTGCTTTTCTATTCTAACCTTCCCCTGAACCTACAGAGGTATCTTATAATCATAAATTAACACAAACTCATCATACCCTCAGGAACTAAAAGAGACAGATAAACAGGCAAGCAGATAATACAGACCTAGGATAATGAGTTTATCACATTGAGTCTTAAAGTAGCTCACAGCAAAATGTTTAACACACACCTTTGTTTAAGGCTAGACATGCAATTTTTTGTATCACATTCGATGGGCAAATCATGTAGAATAACAAACAGCCCATCCATCAGAAGATCCTCACTTATTAAAAGCCCCATCCTAAAAAGTTCCACTGAAGCCAATTTAAATTTAGGCCACTTGGCCTCTCATTTATTCAGGCTCCAGTTTATTAATATTAATCTCATACTATTACCTTGGGTTTTTCTCAGGAGATCTCAGTGCCATTTGCTAACTAATCCAGCTCCTACTAATCTTATAAAAGTGAGGCAGCTTACACCAATGGAAAAGCCTGTGAGTGGCTTTTAAAGGGTTTGGACAAATTACTAAAAATACATTTTCAATCTACATTGAATATATATGTAAACTATTTTGGGTAAAACCCACCCACTATAAGCATGGAAAATATAACACTTAATACCAACTCCCAGATGGGACTAGCAAAAGGAATGTGTTCTGAAACTAATATCCCTTCTGAGGTGTGAGCGTGCCCATCCCATTATACATGAGAATCCTAAAGGACTACCCACCCATGAGCCTATGCAGGTAAACAGTGTGACAGCATGCTAGTATAGCTGCCCTGTCTAAATCTAGCTGCGAAATGGCAGAGAAGGCAAAACGGCCTTGTCCTCAGCACTGGCAATGAGCTGGAGCTCATCCCTGGAGAGTTGGGGTTGTGGCTGTGATTCCCAAATCAGCTGACGTCCACAAGACATACAACCGTTTGGTGTGACTTTCAAGGTTCAGAGAGGTTAAGCACAAAAGAACAGAAAGCACATTGAAAATCTCCATCCCAGGGCCAATACTTCCACTTTTTGGCCTCCCATTCTGAACTGCAAGACTATGCATTTGTCAGCTTTGCCAAGGTGAAAATAAAATACTCCAGGAGTTCATATGGGTGTGGCAAGACTGATCCTAAAGATCTTTGTTAGAAACAAAGTTTTGAATGTTTGTAGGAAAATTATAAAGTGATGTACAAGATTGAGTTATTGGCTAATGAAGAATTTATATCCAAATGAAGACAGTAAAGTCTGGCTTGGAGCAGAGAAAACCCTGAGTATTTAATTCTCCTGCACTTAATGCCATGTGAAAATCAGAGTGAGAGAAAATCAGCATGGAGTCATAAGCCAATTTTCTGGATTCAAATGCAAATCATTAAAGACTGATGAATATTTACATCCTTCAGTGAATCCCTCTCAATAACATTTATTACAGTAGTATTTGCAACATTAAGACTTCGGAAGAACAAGATAAAAAACCACTTAAACGTATTCATGTTAGCATTTTGGAACCTGGGATTTCTGATGACACAACACAGATGTTGGTATGTGACACATGGACAAGCTTTCTTCAGCAGGTTTGGGATGAAACCTAACACTACTAATACCCTACTAATGAACTGACTTCTACCATGCTCTAAAATGCAGCACACTTTGGACCAAATGAAATAAAGTTCCCTCTCCAAGCAGGACAAGCTCATCCAAGTTAGTGCTGACATGAACAAATAACAACCTCGCTGTCTTGCTCAAAAGAGACCAGGTGTGCCAGGACTACACACAGCTGGGCCCTAGCTTTCCAGTCTCCTCGCTGGCCTCTTGTAAACCCAGTACAGTAAATTACAGTAAACCCAGTACAGTAAACCATCAACACCTGCCAACCACAGTTCAGAAACTGCACTCATTTTGGTTTCAAAGTTACCAGCCACAATATCCAATTGTCACAAATCCATACCTCCTGCTTGATACACAAAGTTGTCACCAATTAAATCTTTAAATATACATAAGAGGGTTTTCCTGTGAGCTCTAACATTAGGTCTTAATGAAGGACCATGAAACCAGAAAACAAAAGAAAAAAAATTCTAAGTCTTACTTGTTTCTATATATAGTTGACATTTTCTTCCACTCTTTGTCATTAACCACAGCTTTCTTACTGGTATTTTTTAACTGTCATTTCATTCATTCAATATCCTACAAGTAGGACATTTGAAATGTGTCTCCATACATCCATGAGACTGAAAATAAACCCACCCAACCGTGCACAAGGCATTGCCTTCAAGTCCAGTAGCAACGTCTATCATATCTGTGAATAAATAAGATCAGTCCCCAGCCAGATGAGAAGCTACTTGAAACCCAATTCGCTGACTGTGCCAGCAGTGAAATGTCTGTGTGTAGAGCCACAGCCATCCTGCCGGTCAGTGTTTTGTAGAAAAATTTGCAGGCTTTAGTAGAGGAGCTAAGACATACCTTTGCTAAATGCCTTTTGGCATTGCAAAAGCTAAATAGCTGCTCTCTAAAAGTATCTTTGTCAGACACCTGCTGGAATTACTCAGCAGAAGAAAGACAGGGCAGTCAGTAAGGTCTCCTCTTTAAAGCAGAGCACGGAAATAAAATGACAAAGGACAAACAGAAAACTGAAAACCTGTAGTGTGAGGGTATCACTCAATATTGTGGCAGTAAGGATAAAAATGCAATTTTGCTGAGGGCACTGGGTGCACATTTAGAAGAAAAGACCTACCTCTTGTTCAGTCGCCTACAGCCTAAATAAATAAGCCTGAGTACAGATCCCACTTTTGCAGCAACATTCACCCCCTCCATCCAACAAGCTGCCATCAGGAAGCCCACGCAAAAGCTTCTGGAAATTGAGTTGTGTTCATCAAACTGTTCGTGCCTCCTGCACTAGTGAGAACACCCCAGCCTGGGCTACCTCGGCAGCATCCGGAAAGAGGAGCGAACACTGTCAGATGATACCCACACACAGACACACACACAAAGAATAACGAATCTCATAAAGAAATCTTTGCTATATTTTTAGCATCATTGTTGCTGTTTTGGTTATTTCTGTTTTCGCTTTCCAGCTTTCTGATTGGGGTTGTTAGGGTGGGCAAGGAGATTTGCCTTGCCCCTGTTCCCTGCCTTTGCTGCTTTTTTTTTTTTTTTTTTTACCTTTTCTTTCCATTTTGTTACCAAGGAAAAAACAGGGGTAGTTCACTCTACCAGAAATTCTAACCAAATTGCTGTTGGATGTGATGTAACAAAAACCCCACTGCCTCCACAGCTAGCACACTGATCAGAGCTCATTTATCACCAGCTGCCCAAGAGCAGTTCCTTCAGAGACCAGGATCCTACTGTTCCTGTGCAAACAGGGTACATTCATCTCGCTCCATGGCAGGTTCCTTCAGAAAGGTACTGGCATTTATTACAAACCACAGCAATCACAATGATCCCGATTCCCTCTTCTTGTACCTTTTGCAGCTTTGCTGACTCCAGTACAGTTGTTCTTGATTGAAACCGGTGAAAAGGAGTATGAAATTGGGGTCCTGTGTAGGTTGCAATTCAAAGCAAACTGAAGTGGGAGAAATGGCCATCTCCTCATTCTCTCCTCTGCAATGCTGTTATGGTGGAAATGGACTGCAGTAAGGGGGTAAATACCAGAGCCAGCAGCACAGCATGGCTGTGCTCTGGCCTCATGAGTACAGACCATAAATGCAAACAATCAAATCAGTGTTTAAATGGCCAAGAAGTCTCTTGAATAATCTCAAAATAGACAATTAGCCTCCTTGCCATCCCTAACACAGCAACATCGCTCTACCTATTCCCTGCCCTTGCCTCCTTGAGATCTCACCTTCTCCTGCACACTCCCTAAGCCTTGCCTTAACTCATACTCCTCACAGTGAGGAGGGTCTGGCTGTTTTGGGTCACTATCCCCAACTCTGTGAGCTTACTGGGGCAGTGAATTATTATTATTTTTATTCATGTCACGAAATAACCTGCACACCTGCAAATGAATATTAAAAAGCAAGAACAGTCCCATCAATCAGCTTTTTGGATTAACTGAGACTTTGTGATTGCTGGATGAATACCCTTTGAACTTTTTTGGACACCTGTCAGCCTTTCCGTTCCTTTATCTAGGCCCTGATCCAGCACCAGCTTATGCCTAAGCTTCACTTAGTGGCTTGTGATTGTCCACCAGAGAGCAGACTCCCTGCCAGCTCAGTACAGCCCAGCTGCAGACCTTTGAAGACTGTACTGTGGATGGAGTTCAGATGAATACCATCTCAGGGGATCTCCCTGCAAATTAGGTTGCTGCTATAACCTGTTCTTAAATTTTTCACACTGTTTCCCAGAGACACTCCACCTTTAACTGCAGAGACACTGTATAGTTTTTGAGAGGGAAAATAAAGAGGACACAAATAAATTATGTGGGACTTTTTTCATTTTACACCTGAGATAAAACTGTTCTTTGAAAGTTGCTTCTCAGATGAAGTTTGCAGATTACAAGAACACAAGATGAGAGTAAAGGGCTTTCATGGAGCAGCAAAAAGACACTTCTAATTAGGAGAATCCACGCTCCTAGTCCTTGCAGCTTCCTCCCAAGCTAAGTTTATATAGCAGTTGAACTTACCAAATTCCAATTCAGTGAAGCTTTTGAGCTTGCAAGTCATCTTATTAACATCAGCAGAATTAGTTGGATATTCAAAGTTAAGTGTGCATTTAAGTGTTTTGGCCAGATCAGAGCTTAAGCCTGCTTCAGTCACCTTCCCACAGCCAGTTATAATAAAAAGTCCTAGGGCTCCTCTGGCATTCTTCGGCGAGACCACTCAGAGCAGCATGGGCCCAGCATCCCCATGTTAGAGAAGGAAGAGCAAGGAAAAATAAATAAATAAATAAAAGCAGAGTAATGTGCTGAGTCACACCAGCAACTTGTGGCTGCTACTTACAGTGCATCCTCTTTGCTCAGGTTTTCATTAACTGAGCGGCAGTAATAGCTCCATATAAATAAAACATTCTTGGGATTAGGGGCTGGCAAGTGATATGGCTGGGTTGGGTTGAAAGTCAGATGCTCGATGGAAAATGGCAGCTCTCTGCAGAATTGTTGTCCTCAATCACTCTAGGTTAGCAGATGCGATTACACACTCCAACTCTTTAAAGGTTTTTACTTTCTATCTACTTTCTTGCATCTTCTTCATTCCAATCCCTCAAATGCCCTTCTACAAGACCTCAGTAGTGGTCTACACAGAAGCCTGTAAAAGTTATAAAATCCCAAACACGGGACAAGACATATCTATCATGCTGGTCCATACAAGCAAGATTTTTCTAATGATGCTGTTTGCTAATACATTTATTGAGTACTAAACTTAAATGTACTTACTATTCTAGGCTTAACGCTAGTGACCACTGGAGCTAACAGGAAACCTTTCCTTTTCAAATAATGAATGCAGGACCAGACACCTTCTCCGCAGTGATACTTTGGAAAATTATAGGTATGCTGAGGTGAGAAACAACAGCTCAGAGACTGCATATACCAGCAGGAAATCCATCACTGACAACCTTGAGAAAGTAAACAGTAGGAGAGTGCTGGGAAATCTAGAGATTTTTGGATGCTGAAAGAAAGAAAGGCAACTTTTCACCAAATGGACCACATTGAAAGCATTTGCTTTCAGGGAGAAGGAGCAGTGCAGACGTGAAATGTGACAAATGGAAAAATATCACATTAAGCATGGAAACTTAAAAAGGATTTTCCTGCAATGGTATGAAGTAAGTGTTTCAGAAAATGAACTGATATGAATTCTGAGTCTTGTCTCAGGCTGGCTAAATGTAACATCATTTATTGCCACTTTATATTTGCGTTTGAGCTCAATGGTTTTCCCTGAAGAAATGAGTAATAATATTTAACATAACTGGCATTGTGAAAACTTTAAATTATTCATCTGGAAAAGGACATGCAGCCCTGCTGTAATTCCCACTTCACTGCCACAGTGCATGTAATATATTGTGGTTCAGGTGCTGCAAAGTGCAGACCATAAAAATTTAAAATACTACTTCCCGGGATTATTAATAATGAAGAGTCTCTCACTCAGAGTGGCTTTCAGATTGACAGAAGAGATAAACAAAATGCGCTTCTCCTACCAAGGAGAAAGGTTTCTTCCAGGTTCAAAGCTGGCCTTTGTAGTCCCACAAAATGGTTGTAACACACCCATCACTTTCCGTTTGGATTAGTCATGCTCACTTTTAAGTGAAAATGAGACTCTCAGCTTCCAAAGACATGCCTTTCTTCATTCCTTGCAAAGAGAGAAGAGAAAATAAAGCTTCACACTGGCATTGACATCGTGGTTTCTTTTGCCATCATTACCCAACTGAGCATCAGTATCTGAAAAAGACCTTCGACCAAGTCCCAGCTGCAGCATGCTGTCCAGGTTACTGATGATAGCAAAATGGTGACCCCCAGCCTTGGCACTAAATCTGCTGTGACTGAGGCAGTTTCTATGCTTATGTGATTCATGCCAAGGAATGGCTAAAATTCACCACCTGCTCCCACACAAAAGTCTCCAGTGACCTCCGAGCTCTAATCCTCACATGCAGCCAGCCTCTAAGGGCAAATGAGCTGTGCACATTGCCAAGAGCAGCTGAAGTTAAAATATTTAGCAGTAAGAGAGTGTAGGAAAAGAGATGGAAAAATCAGGTTTCAGAGCTTATAACAATCTCTTTCTTTACAGGCTTTGGATGAAACATTCATGGACCAGAGCAACTCCTTGTCTACTGCCTGTACCTCCTTCTGAGTCTTGCACTGGCTCCTGCTAGAAACAGGACACATCAGACTGGACAGATCAGTAATCAGGCTACCTGTGGCAGATTCCAAGATTTTAAGACAAATTTGGATAAGTTTTTGAAGACCTATAATTAAAACTACATCACATCCCATGGAAGAGGTGGCAGTGCTTCCCAATCTACAGGATGAACATATCTCAGCAGGCAGACTTCCCAGAGATTAATAAGAAAATTGGCATTTAGGATGTATGTACTGGTAGTCCCCAGGACACCCTACTCATTATTTGAATTCATGAAATGTCTGAAATATCAATGAACAAGAGGAGAAAAAAAGAAAGAAAAAAAAAAAAAAAAGGGAAAAGGATGTCCTGGGATCAAATCCATAGTCTCCATAGTCAATGAAGAAAGCCCCAGCCAGTGGAAACAATCTGCTTTTTGTATTTTTCCTGTATCAGCTCATCTAATGGGTGTTGTACTAGAAATGAGCTTCACAGAGGGTGGTAGAAAAAAGTGGTCTCTTGAATCAGTGCCAGGAGGATATTCCAGGCATAAGGAAAATCACAAAAGGACAAAGACAGCAAATATAATCAGCCCTGGCACCACCGATGAAAGGCAGCACAGAACGCAGAAGCTGCACTGGGAGCTGAAAGCAGCTGAGAAGGGAAAAGCGTAGCTCACAAACACAAAGACAGCTTGAAAATTATTCAGTTAAGTCTCACTACAAATCTCCAGGTGCCCATAACCAGCAGGAGCCCATGGGAGGCTGTGAAAGGGTGTAAAAACTGATTTTAGTAGGTTCAGCCAGGGAAGGGTACAGCAAAGCAGACAAAAGAATCAATCACACAGCAATAGTGATGGTAAATTGGCCAGGGTAAATTAGCAGAGCTCCATTGATTTCATCCAAATGACAGATTTACACTAATCAAGAATCCTTCCCAGACTTACTTCACAGACCAGTAAGCAACTGGGATGTGGGGTTAAGTCCACAGTCTTGCTGAAATAACTTCCACCTGCAGTAATGGCATTTCATGTTGAAATAAAGAATGGATTTCAACAGGCTTAGCCAAACAGCCGTACTCAAACACGTTTCTCCTGTGTCCATTTCAGCTGTTTCTGCAGAATGTAGCTCTAAGAAACACAGAGCAGACATAACTGGGCTTAAGAGAGGCAATGGAGCTCACATAAACAGGCATGAGCTAGCTTTAAACCACCTAATTCAGGCTCTGGTAGCGCTGCAAGGAGAGAAATTTCTGCACAGGCTACACAAATCCTGAGCCGTTCCATACTCAGGAGCTGCAGCAGCAGCAGCGTGCTATCTGTATGCAAGTGAGGTAGCTGAATGCTACCCCGGGTGTCTGCGCAGGCTGCGAGCACACACTCGGGTTGCAGCACAGCCCTGCCAGGAGTGGACACAGGTAACCAGCGTTGTTCAGTATGTTAGGGCGAGGGCAAGGCCATCAGAAGAGCATCTGAAGAAGAGGAGCACCAACTGCCAAGAACCTCCAGCAGGGCTGTCTGAGACACGCAAACAAAATCAGAAAGGTTACCCCAAAAACACTGCGCTGTCAGGGTGAGCGTTGCTGCAAATATTTATTGTGGCTTAATGAGCAGAGGTGGTGTTTACATCCAAACATGCATTTAGAGGACAAATGTCACCGGAGAGGAAGGCTCAGACTTGGTATTTGTGGGGATTAGGCAGCATTTCCCAGGTGGATAAAGGAAAGGATGGGGCAGGACAGCTTGCCCATTCCTTCATAGTTGCAGTAAAAGAAAGAAAATTTATTTTATTCGTGCTTTCTTTTCCCTTTGTACCCTACTGCACCCCAAAACCTGCTCCAATCTGCCCTGGCTGCATGCATTGAGGCTGCCCGGAGCTGCAGCACACTGCTAGGGCAGAGGGCAGGCTGACAGCGATGTTTCAGGACAGAGCTGCAAGTAGTCCCCTAGGTACCAGAGCACTCATCCAGCGTACTATTAATTATGCCTACTCAGCTGGCCAGGACAAAACATTATTTTCTACTAAACCAAGAGGGACAGGCTGTGAGCTCAAGGGACACTCCTGATTTCCAGGATTTCTCGATTACACTGTATTAAAAAGCATGGTCTGGGGCACTCAGAGCAGGGTGCGGCCACAGACTATACGGAGGATGGGGTGGGAAAAGTATTTGAAGGGAGCATTTACATCTATTTTTTTTCTTTCTTGGGTTGATGGCAGGAATTTGTCACCAGAGAAATTATTTCTTAAGCCTCCAGATGCATTCAAAATAAAGAACAATGGACCACATGATAAGCCCTCTGCAGCTTTCCCCACAAAAGACATGCCGGATGTTTTTTTCAGCCCTGACAATAGCTTTCATGCACTTGTGTATTATGTAAAATTAAGATTTTTACTGCCAGAACAGAGGCATTTCCTGCTGGATTTTGCTGAAGCGAGCCTATGAGACCAAGGGGTCCCCAGTTGTTGGTCTCGTTTAAAATTTCAGTGAAACAGTATGGTCTGTTAAAAGTTGTGTATTTTTTAGCATTATTATTGCAGACGCACATAACAATTACAGCTAAAGCACTTTGTCTACGCCCAGGAAAACAAGTGAACAGCTAGCCTTTTCTTCCCAGCTCCTGAAAGAAAAATACTTTTTTTTTTTTTTTTTTTGAATACAAAAGAAATTAAATTCAGAAACATAAAAAGCCAGGTCAAGGGCTTGTCACCAGTGATTGTTATTATTCCTGCTACATGGGTGGATTTCAGCAAAACAGCCACACAAAAATGATTTAAGAGCATCTCTCTGCCTTCTGCAAATTCTCCCCATCAAGAGAAGGGGGGCAGCGGTGGGGACAGGACCAAGGGAAAAAAACTTGAGGCTTGAAGACAGTCAATAAATATAAATACACAGCAGGCTTAACACCCTAGGGGAGAAATTACCATCCTGGGTACATTTCTCCCCTTGCAGCCGTACAATCGCTGACAGATCCACCAGAATGTTGATGCTGCAGGAGGAATAACATGAGCCTTTGCAGGAGACATCCTCACTTCCAACAGTATCAAGGTGGATGTCAGAGGGAGCTGCAAAGCTCACAGCACTTCAAAAAACAAACCTATTAGTAAAGCATCCCCAAAAGGACAGCTAATACATTCATGAATTTAAGAATTTCGCCCCCTCACCAAATGATTTCCTATAATCAAGGAGCTGTCTGAAAAGAGATGGGCTTCAGGAATTACATCACATGAGCAAAAGCCTCATTTTGATAGCCTTTCTGTGTATCCTTTCTCTGAAAGTGGAGCTGAACAAAAAATGCCTTGAAAGAGATCAGCTATGGTGAAACACCTATAGAGGTCAATGTTGAGAGTCACTTAGAGGTATTCTCTAGTGATCCAGTTATAACAATAATAATAAAACAAAGAAAAAAATGGATAGTTTAAGCCCTTAAAAATTATTTTCAGTCTGCAGATTCCACGGGCTTTGTGGGTGGCTTTCAAGGAGAATCAAAGGCAAGTATGCTGAGAAACAACAGGTCTGGTTTTCTTCCACATGCATGCAGGTGTCTAAGACTCAACTGGAAAAAAAAAAAAAAAAAAGTTCCTATAAATGGACAGTGTTTGCAAACCTTTGCCATGCGAGATACATGCACCACTGCACACTGAGAACAGCAGTAGGGCTGCCCAGTACAGACCTAGCCGCCTCTTGAATCACAACCCAAAGCCTGTACCACTCCAAATTACCAGCCAAACTGAAGCTAGAGCAAATACACAGAGCCTTGCTCTCGTTTTGATGCACATTGGAGTGCCCCTGGACAATCCAGGTTAGATATGGGTTAAGAGCTCACAGTGTCTTAAATGACGATACCCTTTAATGGTCAAGATAAACCCAGAAAAGGGAGCATTTGAACAGGTTTTCTTTTCTCCTGCTCCCCCATTTTTCTTCTTCTAGATTTCAATCACAGGAAAATGCCAGGGTGCACCAGCTCTTTGTTGCAGTAGCATAGGCGTTGTGATTCCCTGATGGGAGCGTGGAGGCTGGGAGCATTGCCTCCTTGTGGTTAAAAGCAAGCAGCAATTGATTTGCATTTAGGAAAAAGAGAGCAAAGCCCTTCTGAGCTCATACACACAGACCCCCATACCAAACCGGTTTTGTCTCTGGGGATTTATGCGACATCCCGTGCAAGAGGCACAGAAAGTGCCCTGGCTTTTGTTTCCACTCTTACAAGCTGAAATCTACTGCTGGCAGGTTTGGGGAATACAAAGAAAAAAAAGTAAAATTGATTTTAGATATTTTTTTTAACCCTGCCTCCTGACATGAAGGCAAGTCCAAACAAAAATCCACTCTGAATGACTTGAAATCTATGTTTACTCTTCCTCAGGCTCACAGTCTTGCAGAATTCAGTTGCAGCTTTGCTTTACCAAGTACAAAGCTGAAGTTTCCCCCACCACTTAACCTTCACCCAAGCTCTTCACCTGAGGCCCCTCTCCTTATTAGCAGGTCTTTACTCTGCCCCAGGATGAACTCAGCCCAACAGAATCTGTTCTACAAAGAGCAAAAGAAACAGAATGTGAATTATTTTGCTTTTATCGTAAATAACCTCTCCATGTAACAAATCTTCTGTCGCCGTTAACTCTAGGCTTACTGCACACAGGAGTTGAACCACAGCCTGCAGAAATCAATACCATTGACTGTAATGAGTTCTGAATCATGCTTAGCACTCCTGGAGAAACATCCCACTCTTCCAGCAAAGAGAAATATGGATGTCAGTAGATGCATTGACAGTAATGTATGTTAATGAAGGTAATGTAACCTAACAACATGTGAATTATTGATGCAGGCATGTTTAAACAGGAAAATCAGCAAGGAATCACACTAGACCAATACACTCCAATGTTTGTTCACCAACAGGCAATTGGAACGTGGTGGTCTTGAGAACACTCATTACCACCTTATTAGCTTGAAAGGATTTTTGTTAGGTTTTCCATGTCTCACCTGATACGTGAGCCAGTTACATTTCACATCATGTGTCAATGTGTGTGTGTGGTGTCAATAAGCCATTTGTCTAGGATCATACAAGTTATTTTCACACATCCATACCTTCCTCTGAGCTTCTCAGACATTTGTCATAAATCATATTGCTTTGCCCAAGTTATTTTGCTTAACCTTATTTATCAGAGTCACAGATACGGACCAGTTTATCCTCTCATTCACAACGATTCATGGAAGCGTAACTCCTGAATGCAGTGAAGTTGCTCCTGATTGCCATGAGGCCCATGGGGAATGAACCTAGGTCCTTTGTCTGGCACGGCTGGTTCCCAGGATGTCAAGGCAGTTGACTCAGCTCTATCTATCATAAAATAAACTCAGTTTGTCTATCTTGACAGTTTTATCACATCCATCATCATGTTCTCCTAATGTATTTAGAGAAACTTCATTTTGTACTACAGTAAAAACAGGATGTATGTTCAATAATCATCAGTGTTAATTATACTATTATTCCATTATCCTGTGAGATCTAATCATTCTGTCTTGTACTTTCGGGTGAGTTGGCTCCATCTCTGTGGTATCTGGGAACTACACTGCAGACAGGCTTTGTTTTTGTAAGGACCGTTGTGGCATACAGATTTTCACGATTTCATCATGTCCTCACCGGGTTATTTTGATATGCACCGTCACTGCAATGCTATAGACAAAAGATTTCCAGCCACATCCTGCATCTAAAACACCCCAACCACCAAACCTCAGCCAATCGCTGAGGCACATTTCTGGACATCTTAGTGCTGCATTCAGTGCTGAGAGTGGGCAGGGGAGAAAGCTGTCCCCTGGCAGGAGCCAATTGGGGGAACAAAACCTGGGCTTGCTCCATCACCAGCCAGTGCATGGGGGAATTCAGTCGCTCTCTTCAGAGAAATCAGCATCGTGAATGCCCGAATGAGCTTTGCATAGCCACAGAGAAGAAAATAAACCTTAACTGAGATAATTAAAATAGCTGCTTATTTTGGAAGAGTTCTTGAATTACTCTCAATGCAAGCAACTAATCTTACTGATAATAATTATGCATTGTGAACTGCTCCTCAATTTCTCCAGCATTTATAAGAGAAACACACTAAGCCTTTTCCTGTTGTATATACGAAGGAATATTTAGATATTTTTTGAGGAGGGAAGGAGCTGGGGGACAGTTGTGTGCTCAGTTGCCATGTACAAGCAGATAAATACACTAAGAAAGACACCCCCTTTTTATTTACTGTATAGACACTATGCCACAGCCCATATCATCAAAGACCACTAATTGATAAGGGCAGGGAAACCAAGGGGCACGTACATGTGCACAAGCATGCACGGGTGCCGTTGGATTTTGTTTTACCTTTTCCGGAGCCGGGAACTGCAGGTGATTTACTTCCAAAGGCGTGATCAAAGGAACTGTCTGAAAACCATCTTCGCCGGATGGTGGTTTGCTGTTCTTGTCGTTCAAATTACTCCCCAGCTTCACCATTCTCGGACCTTGCTTTCCAGACCTAAAACCAGCGAGACGATCGATGTCACAAGGGTAGCGGGAAGAGGATTTCTGCCTTGCCTGGCTCACTTTGCCTTGGCGGATTGGTTTCCTGGGTTTTATACCCAGGTTTCTAGCCGCACAGCATGCCAAGCAAAGGCTGACTTCACACATGCATTTCTCCTCGCCTTACACAGCCACCCCACAAACACCCCTTAACCCCCCTATCCGCTGCAAGCCCCAGCACAGCATCACAACCGGCACCAGCACCACCAACAGCATCACCCACCGGTACCAGCACCACGACCAGCATCACCCACTAGCACCAGCACCCCAACCAGCACCATAACCGGCACCAGCACCCCAACCAGCATCACCCACCGGCACCAGCACCACGACCAGCAGCACCCACCAGCACCCACCACCCCGGGGACCGGGCGCATCTCCCGGCCCCAGGTGCATTTCACCCCCCCCACACCTCCCCAAATTTTTTCCGGCCGCCTTGAAGGGATCCCCCGGGGGTCTCCCCGCGATGTGGGGGTGCTGAGTGGCGGGGGGTGGGCTGCGGGGACCCCTCCCGCCTCCCCCCAGCCTTTACTTACTGCAAACCACGCGGTCACTGGCGGCGGCTCGGCCCGGGCGCTGCTGCGGGGCCGGGGGAGGGGAGGAGGGGGGGGGATCTCGGCGGGGAGGCGGGGCGGGCGGAAATTTTCGGGTAATTTATTCGATTCGCTGTAATTAAGGGCGGCCGCCGCGTGCCGACGGCGGTGCTGAAGGGACAGCGCTGCGCGGCGCTCGGCTCCGCAACGGCGACTGAGGGCGGGGCGGCTCCCCCCCCCCCCCCCCCAAACACCTCCCTCCCTTCCCTCACCCCCTGCTTCTCCTCCCCTCAGCCCCCCGCTTCTCCTCCCTTCCTCACTCCCCTCCTCCTCCTCCCGTCCTCGCCCCCTCCCCTTCTTTTCCCCTCAGCCCCCTCCCCCCCCCCCCCCGCCGGGCGCGCACCCGCTGCGCGGCCTCGGGCACCCCCTGGCGTCCCCGCCGCGCACGGCCGCGCGCCCCGGCGCCCCCTGCGGGCACCAAAAAGGGGTCGGGAAGGGTTTTTGGGGGTCTTGCTGGGCCGAAGGGGTGGGGGTTGACGATCCATCCCTCTTGACCCAGTCCCCTTGCAGGGCGAGGCTGGAGCCTGATGGGTTTGTAAGCAGAGCGTTTGCCTCCCGGGCTGGCGGTTTGGCATCTTCTCGAGCCCTAAATATAGCCCTAAAAGGCGGGAGCTGTTCCCATAATAAAATGGTGAAAATGTGTTTAAAGCCAGGCTTGGCAGAGCAAGGCCTAGCGCTTGAGGCGCTGGCAGGAGCTCGCTCGTGGTGCTGCAGTTTTAGAGTGAGAAGGGTCCCGGGAAGGTAGGAGAGGTGGGACAGCTGAAACTATTCACTGCTACCATCCCCTGGCACGGTCCTTTAAAGAATCACAGAATCACACAGAATCACAGAATTTCTAGGTTGGAAGAGACCTCAAGATCATCGAGTCCAACCTCTGACCTAACACTAACAGTCCCCACTAAGCCATATCCCTAAGCTCTACATCTAAATCTGTCTTTGCCAGCTTTTAATGCTTGGGTTGGAATTTGCTGTGCCACATTTCTGCATAAAGCTGAACTTCCATAGAAAATCCCATCCAACGGAGTTTCCATTTTTAACAATAAGGTTCTGCCATGTGTAAGCATTTACTTGGAGTCACTCTTATTCAGCGTGTTATAATTTGTCGGCAGGTAGCTTTTCGATGTGCTCAGAAGCATCTGCTACATTTGACCACAGCGCAAGGTTTGGGGAGTTCATATCCATGCTGCTCTGAAAAAACGTCTTAAGCTCAGTAGCAGAATCCTCCCCAGATCCATCCGTTAGCCATGTTCAGCTCAACTCGACAAGATTTTCTCTGTAACTACAACTCCAGGCTGCTGCAGTCTGCCCAGAAACAGATACCTACAAAGAAAGCCAGCAGACTGCATCCCTAAGAGATGGGAGAATGTGCCTCTTAAGAGGAGCATAAACCCACTCACTAAAGACAATTGATTAAATTACTACATGTAATAACTTAATATTGCAGTGTTACCAGAAATCAACCATCAATGCCCATCTGGACTAGGATCTGTGCAAATATATAGCAAGTTATAAACCCTGCAAAACCTGCCTTCTCATGCTCTGCACAGAGATGAATGCCACGTTGGTAGTTTGTCTCAGTTTGAGGACCTTCAAAACGCAGAGGTTGTAAGGAAATCTAAAAACACAAAATCCAAAAAGCCAAAAAAAACTTTTTTTTTTTTTTTTTTTTTTTTTTTTTTTTTTTTTTAAAGAAATTGCCCGTGTTTCAGCTTGTTCTCATTGCCCCTTGGCCTGCCCACAGTGAGAAGATTCTGGCTCTGATCTGAGCTGTCTCCAGGCTGAACAATCCTGCAATCCTCACTCTCTCTGCCTCTCCCCATGTGGCAAATACTCCAAGTGAAAAAAATAAAAATAAATAATAATAATAAAAAAGCAATTGCAACAACTCTTTCCCCAACCTTCAATATATTACAGATTATATCATATGATTTGACTATCCAAAGAGACTAACAGACTCCATTGTTATCTTTTCCTGAACATACACTTTTGAACTACTCTAGCTCCTCGCTCAGCAAAATGGCTATTTTCAATTGAGGAACTGGGAAATACTATTAAAAAAAAAAAAAAAAAAGAAACAACTGCATTGTAACTACATAGAAATTCCATAGTGGTCTTCTACCTTTATCTGGGAATTATAAAGTGCTATGAGAGTGCTTTGTTGAAAAGCAAAGCTTGCAAGTACCTTGTGTGATAATTAAGCCAAATCACTTTCATGAACATCAACATCAGGAATGCATATTCTGCTAGCCAAAATACAATCTTAGCAAAAAGTCGATAGATCCTCTTACTTAAGAGAATGTCTTAAGCAACACTTTCCACAAACACAGTCATGTTAAAGCTCCAGAATCACTTGTGCAAATCCATGGTAAGCATAGTTATACCATGAAAAATAAAGTTGCAAACATGGCACCAGCTTGTTCAGTATGTCGACTCACACAAATACACAGACATTGCAGACTGACTTGCAGAGTTTAATACATTAACCTTTGTTGGCTATAGCTGAATACTCTTCACAGTAACATAGCTAAGGAGCAATGAGGCGAGTCCCACACCTTCTTGTGCATTACTTCTGCTGTTAAATACAAATCTGTGAATCTACCGATAACTAAACAGAACTGAACCCTGCTGGGGATATTCTGTATAAGCCAGAGAGCACACAGCAATGCTGCCAGCACTTGAGCACTGGCAGTTAGAGCCACTTTGTCACTGGAAGGCTTTTAGTTGTGAGTACTAGCAGCGAGAACCTGCGATAAGTGAGCAGATGCGGCTTTTACCTTACGACTTTTCAGAACAGAAGCACATTTTAAGCAACGTCTCAATGGCACCATCTGAGAATTCTGGCAGCATGGCAGATGGAGATGTGCAGAGAGATACTGTCTCCCTCTAAGCTGTCATTGGCATTACATCCAGTAACTTTCCTTTATTTCCTCCATGAGACCAAACTAGCCCTGTAACCGTTTCGGGTCATATGCTCCATTTCAGTTTGCAAATACCTCTTTGCAAAATACCGGTTTCACAGACAGACACCAACTACCAGCAGTGAGTTTACAGAGCAGAATGCTTTATGGAAGAAAACGGATGCTTAAAGTTGCCAGCAAGATCCTAAAAGCAAACCTTCTCTGGAGACAGCATTAAAGTAAACCCAAGTGAATACAACAAAGCAACGAGTAACGTACAGCTTTTCTTATGGAGAGAATACAAACTCTGACATTTCCACTCACACAGAGCAGATCAGTGACTGGCAATAAGACAAAGCAGCAGTACGAGCAACATGAGACTCCAGAGGAGTAAACAATGTATTTCTCCTGTCAACAAAAATATATGCCTCTCCTTCTTCATTTAATAAGACTCACATGATGTATTATTTTCTATTTCCAGTTAAACAAATCAGAGTAGAATTACTTTTTACATTATCAGTTTACACTGAAGATTATTGGCTGTCTTTAAGAGGCTTGATATTTGTAACAGGGCTTGGGTATAACATTTCACTGTATTGTGAATTCTGCAAGTCGTAAACAAAATGTCACTCAAAATAGTCCAACTTCTACCCACTCCATGCCTGAACATATAAATCAACTGCACTTCAGTGTTCATGAATATTATTTTCCTTACTTGCTCCATGATCTACAAATTCCTTATGCCCATTACACCTCTTCATAAAACATATTTCCTGCACACCATGCACTTTCCCTATAGTGTTCTTGTACATTATTGTAAGTAACATATTATTTTTATCTCTTCTCACACATTGAAAAACTGACATTGGGCTCTCAATAAAAGTATCTGAAAGCATGTGGACAGATGGTAGAAATTACTAAGAGGAGAAACTGCAGAACTTGAAAACACACAGTAAGGACAAAGTCTCAGGAAATCAGACCAGTTAAGGCAGGGTGAGCCTAGGAAGAACATCAGCCACTTCAGACTCATCTCATGAAAGATCGGGTTTGTCTCTCAGACATTCCCATTAATTCATATCAAAATGAGTCTAATAGAATAGTGACAAGCAGTGAGGAGCACAGTTCAGGTGACAGTTCAAGCCAAACCCAGCCCTGATCTGAGCCTTCTAACTTAACAAATACCATATGTCACAAATTCACATCTGTGTTTTCCTGTAAAAGACACCATGACGTGACAGAAAGCAACATTTAGACAGAGCACATCAATACAGGAAGGAATCTCACCACATCCTCAACCTAAACCCAGAGTATGGAACTGTTCCCACTAAAATGCCTGCCTGCATGAGCCACAGACTTGTGGAAGTTAGAAAAGGGCAAGTTCCTGTGCCCTGCCCATGCTCTGAACTGCTCCTCACTGCACATCCTCTGCTGGTTTGCTCAGTCTGGGATGACAGAGCTGAGCCAGGAGTGCATTTCTGTTCTTTGCCTTTGGAGATCACTCCACAGATAAATTAGTATCATAGCCAAGAATTTCTATCCTACATGGAGTTAAAGAAATTTAAAATACCAAGGGGTGTAAAAACTGATCATGTATATTTTAAGTTGGGGTTAACTACTTGTAGCCTTTGCTATGGAGGAGATCATCCATTATGTGAAATCACATCAGCGCTGCTGATGTCCTGTCACACACATTAGGAACAAGAAAATAAGCATATAGCAGAACAGGAGGAAAAAAAGAAAAAAAAAAAAAAAAAAAAAAAAGCCATGTTAATCTATTATTCATTTCAAAATACAAGAGTTTACAAGAGTTTACAAAGATTCTGGAGGAGAGGAAGCATTTGTCAGTGCCTTAGTGAACCCTCCTGCACAGCTCTTTTAATCTGCCTCCATTCCTCATCTGTGCAGGAATGCCAGGCATGCAATAAATTTCACACATTCACAGCATGAACATGTTCTTATCATGATCTCTGGGAAGACTACACAAATCAGACATATACTCGTAAGCAGCCCAGCAATGTTTGCAATTCAGCAAAATCTCTTAGATGAGATGCACCTGTGAGTTCACAATTCGGAACAAGAAGAAGAGATGCTCTCATTAATATGCCCCATACATGGAGCACAGAAGATGCAATGCAGCCTGTTCTAAGAGGGACCACAAACAACAGGACGTGAAAGTATGCAGCATCATCCAGCAGCTATTTGGCCTCTCTCTGCATCAAGGCGTACTCCCTTCTTGCTCAGGGGCCTCCATATCTTTTACTTCTAACAAAATGAATCTGCAGCTACACACCTCGATTTTCACCAGTGACAAAGCAAGCAGAAAAACTTTCAATCAGGATTTTTTTTCCATCAGATCAGATTTCTGTGATGCTGTCACTAATGAGTGGGTAGCTTCCTCTAAGCATTTATTAAAATTCACTGTGGCCTTAATATACACTTCATATGATAGGTTCCCCTGCTACTTTGCAGAAAAGCCTATAATATTAAACTCATTGAAGTATGGATGCTTTGGGTTTTATGGAAATTCCTGTTGTTGTAGTTATATAAGTGCTTATGCAATGAAAATATACATATTACACAAACCTGCCTAAGTCACCAAGAATTATTTACAAGAGCTATAAATCAAAGTTGCATCATGTTTTGTTTCATACATAAAGACCTATTGCACACATACATAAAATGTCACATATGCCCCAAATTTGCCTTAAGTCACTTCCCAAAAGATAAAAAAAATAGAACTGATCTGCCTGCTGAAGGCTATTCTTTAGTCAGAGGCCATGCAAAATTGTATTAGGAGCTTTGAAGTTAAAACATGAACATTGACTGCTAGCAAGGGCCCTAAAGACAAAGACATTTACTGGATGTAAACATCCAGTGAAGACAAAGGTCACCTTATACTTTCCTGAAATCTGATCATGGGAGAAACTCCGCATCCTGCTCCCAAGTTTTCTTAAAAGCTGAAATCTTTTTATGGAATGAATCAATTGTGAAACATTATTAGCTTTGGTGATTGTAATGGCCAAGTTATAACCTCGCAGGCCACAGGATTAGGGCAGAGGAATCTGATTCATCTCAGCACCAGAGCAGATGGGTCATGAGCTGAAAGAGCTAGCTGCCTGGCAAGCCAAGCCGCCAGTTTGCAGGAAATGGGTTTTTATCTGAATCATGGCTTCGGTCCAAATCAGGCAGGAAACAAACTCTTTTGAAAATGCCTGCAAAGTGGAAATTCCCAGAAAGGTCACTTCAGAAACATCAAAACACTTCCAGAACACAATTCCCTGAGTTACCAAGCCTCAGCTGATCAGTGACATTGTGTCTGGCAGTAGGGCAGCATCTGCAAACACCAGCTCAGCGCAGTAGCTGGGGGACCTCCCAGGACCCTCTGGCTCTGGCAAAGCCTTGTCACTGAGGTCTGTCCCGGGAAGCCTGCCCAAAGTCACAGCTCCGTGTCAGGGAGTGCAGAAGCTCCAGCAGTCCTGCCTCCAGCCAAGCCTCTTAGCACTTCCAGATACGGATTTTCATGATTTTTACAGCTTTACAGCAGTTTGGAAGCGGTAGCCTAACACCAAGGGCTGGAGTTTCAAGCCCCCAAGCCCTGGACACTCCTTCGTGTCACTGGGCAGACAGAAGAGGCAGCGTATCCTGGGCTGACCTGCCAAGAAGTGTTCCAGGAGCCAGGGGACCTCATTTGGCAAGATCTCACCATCTGGGAAAACTTTCAATCAAAACATTTCAGACCCAGCAGATGTGCTATTTCCAGTTAAACTTTGTTTTACCAGTAAATTCGTAACTGAATGCCTTACTCTGCATTACTTAGCTTCCTATAGAGTCATCTGTATTTATAAAAATGTGCTACAAAAGAATACTTATTCAGACCAACTCTAAGAACTTGAGACAAGTGGCTGACACTAGCATTTACTGATCAGAGGAATTCAGCAGCACCGCCTTCAGCTACTCTGTAAGCCCTGGCTGCTCCCTCCCACCTCTGTACCGCAACGTACCTCTTCAGATCTCCTGCAATATGTTCACAGGGTTGAGCTTAAAAATTGTTCTTGAACTTCTAGAATTGTTCTAGAATTCACTAGATTTTTTGTACTGCTTAGAAAGGTAATATAGGTACTAAGAAAAAAGGCTGCAAAGCAAAGACAAATCATGACCTCTATATTTGCACATCTGCTTCAGTTCACACTCCAAGTGAGATTTGTTATTAAAAACTTCAGGTAACTGATATATGTTTTAAAGAATGTGAAAGAACACCACCACTACCCAGGAACCACAGCAGGACAGTATGACCCTTGGCTTTGCTTCTGCAGTGATAATTAAAGACTTCAGAGGAGGGTCAGTTGTTTTCTGAATCTCAAGTGTATGATCTACTGCCCTGAGGCTCCCCTATTTATTTCTGATTTCTTTTAACAAAGAGGGTTTAAATAAAGTTCTTCCTGTACAAACTCCCTTTTTCCATGTTGAAGATGCTACTTACTTGATTATATATGAATATTTTAATGCAACACAACATTTACTTTGTCTTCTGCAGTTTAACTGGTCTTATGAAGGAAAAAAAAATGCAGCAGGGATCTGAGTGGATGATGATCGTATGCGTGTCAGCTGGGCTACTTTGTACATCCTGAGCTAGATCTTCTCCAATTTTTTTTCTTTTTTTTCTTTTTTCGGTAGCTTAACTACTCTAACTACCCTTATTCATAACAGTACCTTTGAAATCTGGTCACTAGAGTAGAAAGCTAGGCAAAGAGTTAGAAACTGAACCTAGAAAAGTTAGAAATTACACAGAGAGTTAGAAGTTAAACTTAAATCACCATGTATCTTTTTGCCCTGCCACATTAGGAGATCTAACCCAAAGTGATTTCAAATGTAAGATCCCTTTCAGAGTGCTGCCAATTAGAGATTCTTTTCTATTAGTAGATCCCAACCAATTAATTATATTGCCACCACCACAGGGTTTCTGGGGGAAGGGCCTGCCGATCCCTTCCTTGCACTTTCACACACCTCACAGGCTGAGAAGGACTGATGCTCACCACCTTCTGCTCTGGGCTTGAGCTGCATTCTTGAGTGAGGTGGAAACAAGGCGAAGGCAGAACACAGGCATGTTGGACGAGGACTAAGACAAGCAGGTAAGAACACAGATTGCTGGGATTAATAAGGAAGTCAGTAGACATTTCTTTCTCTTGATCAGCAGCATGTTAACAACTATAAACTTATATGGCAAGGTTGATGCTGCATGGGCCCTCCCCTCAAATTGCCATCGCATCTGGATGAAAAAGTAGCAGCACAGCAGAAACACAAAAGCTTCATGTCCAGTGCCACTTAAATCTGTGCTAATAAAGGTACCAATTGAAGCTGCAGTTCACTAGAAAAGAAACATTACAGCAGCAGCTCTACAATTTACAGTCTGGGATTATAAAATAACTACTCTTCATGCCAACAATTCATTGATACAACTGTGGGGGATGAGGAGGACTATCTCCTTTATTAAAAATAAATAAATAAATGTGTGACTCCAAACATGAATTTTGAAAATACCAAGGAACTATGACATTTTTCTTCTGCCAGAAAAATGATCACATCTTGACTGAATACTTTGCTTTCTCACTTCCTTTTCCAAGCTGAAATGTCAACTATTTCAAGTAAAATCAGAATATTACTCAGCCACAAATCAGAAAAAAAAACTTGATGCCCAAACTGTCATCAGAAAGGCACATTCCAGTTCCATATTTGCAGTTTTACTATTAAGTAAACAAAGATTAAACCCTTCCAAATGCTTTGCTGCTTAATGACACAATCACTGGCATACTATTAAAGCTCAACACTCTGACATTCCAGTCATTATATCTGCAAACACTAAGACATTATGCAATGAGAAAACCATCCTTTTATTGAAACCAAAGATGTCTAATTGTGACAGGTGAATGTTTTAGCTATAGAGATGAAATCTGTATACATACTATTTTTATGCAGTCTTCATGTTCCATTTACACAATTTGCTAGTTTAAAAGGTTTTAACAGTCAATCAAGATTCCAACTATAAAACTCCATAACAGAAGAAAATTATATTGTGTTATTGAAGTCAGCTAGATAAACAGCACCTTCTGATTATGATGATATTATTACGTGCTTTGTGATGAACAGTAAGGCAGAAAACATTCACCTGGTTTCATATTCAAAATACTTGCCGAGGTTCATGTATAAATGGATGAATGAACAGAAGGGTAATTGTGTGTTATTTTAATATAATAAAATCAAAATTATTCAAATCACTAGGAACAAAAGTGTTTCTATATATCTTGTGTGGAGTTCTGCTTTACTGAATTTATGTTTGTTTATGATTCTGACAAGCTACAAAAAGAACCAATAAATATACACAGTCAACACTAAATGTGTGTCTCTATTCTTTTGCAAGCAAACTGTCACAATATTATGCTCATTAAAAAGCTTTCAAATCTAATAACTAAGTGAAACACTAGACTTAATGACTTCAAATAAATATTTCACAACAGAGCTGTTTAAGCCACTCTAAAAACAAACCTCTTGAACAGTAGAAACACATATGCCAAACAAACAACAGAAAAACAGTGTTCAGTGAAACCACTTGTAGTCTTGCCACCAATTTCGGTAAGAACTAGATCATAACAAACAACTTCACTACTTTTATATTTCCTTTTGGATTGAATCTTCCTTTATTTTCTTGCTATACCCAACCGAAGATGGACTCTTCCTAAAGAAAAAGAGACAACAAAAGTGAAGTGGTACATTACATGAACAGAAAAAAAAAGTCATATACAAAGCATAACAAATAGACTCTCTTTAGATTGTACTTCATCACAAGAAGATTTTGTTTATTAAGGCACACATTGCACATGTAGGCAGCCTGGACATAGGCCACTTACCTACATGCATGGAATTTCTTTAAGGGGACAGTTAGAGCTCATGGGACGCTTCCATAGTATCTAAGTAGCCTTAAGCTTTGCTATTTCTCCAAGCTGCTATGCTCTCACTTCCCAGAACAGACCTACACATATTTCTGATGAGAAAGTAGTGTTATTAACGCCAACTACCAGCACTGCTCACTGGATCACAGAAGAATGTTTTGCATCCATAGAGCTAAAAAAAAAATGAGTTCACATGACCATACAGTTTACAAATTAAACCATTTCTACCTGCTGTACTTTTCTGTGCTCTACAGACTGAGCATCTCCCCTCTAATACTTGCTGTGCATAGCAATGTAAGTTGATAGCACACTTCAGTATATTTTATGTACACTGACCCAAGTTTTTAGACATTTAGTAATCTTTTGGGGTTAAAGGAGGGAACGTATGTGATGAAACATTTCCTCACTCCACTGAGAAAGCCTTTAATGAGCTACAGAGATCAGGGGACCAGCCCTAGAGTAGAATTGGGTCAGAACAGGCAAGAACAGTCATTACTACAAACACATAAGAACTGAAGTGAGGGAACAGGGACTATGCCTTTGTGAAGGCAAAATCCACTTCCCTGTGCTGGGAACGCATACAACGCTTCCTGCTGAGAACAAACCCTTCTGCTTCCCAAACATGACTACAATCTTGAAAAATATTTGAGCCCAACATCAGTAATACTGAAGTGTAAGACTGGCACATATTAATAATATTAAACAGTATCAGTGCATCTTTTTAATTTAATTATTTTGTTTATCATTTTAAGCTTGCTTGGCAATTAATGGACTATATACATACCCTGTCCAGGGAGAATGTCTCATTCTGTGAACTTTGCTTCATATCATTGCCTGGGGGAGAATCATCACCATTTTCAGTCACACTGAATCTAATCATGCAGCATTTCAAGGATTAAATAGGTAGCATTAGAATTCACATACATTTTTTTTCTCTCAATAGAACTATTTATAGAGGCAATAAAATGCAGCATTAGTTTTCTAGCTCTATTAATGTAGTAAAAAAATTAGAAAATGAAGCAAGTTTATTCAGATTTGTTGATCCATATCTAAATGTCTTCCAGAATTATTCCATTTGCTTCTTGTTTAATGAAAAATTCAGATCAATAGCAGACTTATCTCCTTGATTTGGTGTTGTGTAAAATCTGCTAATTAGCAAGAAGGTATTAGAATTGATGGTTTTCAGCTAAATAGGGCTTAATAGTAGATTCTCAATTAAAGCTCCTGAAAAATGAGGTACAATTACAGTTAAAGATAGAATAGGTATTTGGCTGTTTTTTGGTGGTGGTGGTTGCATGGTTGGCTGGTTTTTGTTTGCTTGCTTGCTTGCTTGTTTCTTTTTTAAGAAAAGAATCAGTGGAAATTGCATATATAGCTAATGATTTCTCTCCTGATGACAAAAAGAAGTAAGTATCTGAAAAGTGAATGGGCCTTGTCTATTCAATGCCAAGATAAATACAAGCTAGACAAAGCAGTACTTTGCATATCCATAACAAACAGAAAAACAGATTAGGAACCATTATGTTGAGATGGTAAATCCACCTAGGAGATCTTGTACCAGCAGAAATCTTGACCTTTTTTTCCTTTTTTTTTTTTTTTTTTTTTTTTTTTTTTTTTTTACAATAACTTGAATTTTTGGAAGCAATCACACATTATATGGTTTGGTTTCTAGTTTCTTTCTAAAAGATTTCTAGTCCTTTATCCATGTCTCCCACTCTCCTTTTTCTTAAAGCAAGCAAACAAAAATCCTAGAAGACATTTTTTCTTCACTGACTGCTAAGTGTCACATAGACATTAAGGACCAAACCTTCAAGTTAGGTAGTAAAGCACAGTTTTATAACAGCTTCTGCAATAGGTTTAGAGAGAGAAACAATCTTAAGACACTTCTGATGTGAAAGACACCCACCTTGCCCAGGAACACCTCTCCTGGCTAGCAGGAGTGGTTGAGTTCAGCAGGAAGGGTACCTATGCCTGACCCTGTGGAGTTCCTAGATATCACAGGTATTTACTTGTACAGGCATAAGTCAGACACAGTTTTAGGCTTGCCAATAATTGCTGTCTCTTATCACCACAAACAAATGAGCAATATGGATGAACTATGCAGCACGTAGAGAAGCAGAGACAGCATTTCAGTTGATGACCAAGATAAGAGAGTAAAGATTATCAGAGCTAAGAAAAAGTTTCCATATGAGGAGAGATTTAGTAGTCTTGACTTTCTCAGCTTGAGAAAGAGCTATGTAGAAATATGGCAAAGGCCATTGGAATCATGATTGGTATAAAGAATGTAAATACCATAAAATTAATGTTCAGTATCTTGTTATACCAAAATTAATCAGAAAATGATTTTAAAGTAAACAGCAGTACTTTTCCACATAATGCAGAACATTTACAGAACAATCACAGAATATGTTGTGACATGGTGTCAAATTTCTTCTACTGTTTCAATTACATACATGGTAGGCTGCAGAGAACAGGCCACTGGGGTATATGTATTTCTATTCTGAACCAAAATTGCACTTCTTTTGTTCTCATGAAGAAGAAATTTGAATGAGTATTTTCTTATTATGTATGTGTAAATTTAACCAGTACAAAACATAATACATTATGAACATAAAATATTGGCAACAATGGACGTACATTTTGGTATATAACTTAATATGTGTATGTGGAAAACTTCTGTCAACATGAATGTAAACTAAGCAGAAGCACTGCACGTGAATATGCCATTTTTAACTTAACTGGTAACTCTTCACAGATTAGTATATTCTCTTTCCTAAAAACTCATCAGACTCTGAGGCCAGAAATTCTGATTACATTTGTAAGCATACACTGTATTATCTCAAATTGTGTAGCAACTACAGTGTCTCTAATTGAAGTTGTCTCAGTACAGAGCACCACTTTTAATTCCCTAGTCATTTTCCAGTAATGAAATAGCTGCATTCAGGGCACAGTGTGAGGACATGTTTGATGGTTATGTTAAATTGTATTACAGTTACCTTTGGGGAGCATCTAATTTATTTATTGTCAGTATGAAACCAACCACTATTTTCCAGTTTTCCAATGTGAAGGAATAAATTATTATTCATCCAAGTACAGCCTTAGACCTGTCTGTGAGTAACAGTTTAATTACATGTATATACTTAACATGTTCAGGAAAACTTGCACATATTTTATGTTCATATTTTTAATGTTAAAGACTTCAGAAAACACTTCTGATGTCCTTCCTCCCAAGTAATACACTTTTCATAAGGCCCTCAATGAAAAATAAGAGTTGTTCAAATATGGCTAGAAGAGCATGAAGTATGCAATGAATTCTATAATTTCTGAGTTGTAAAGCATATCACAAAACAAACAGCTTAGTGGACCTTAAACCTCGAGATCTTAAACCTCGAGGACTTGCATTATTAACTTGTTTTCTCTAGGATAGCAAATACACTCAGTTCATTACCTACCTTCTCCATTAAACTGACTACAAGCAGACAGTCGACTTCTGAACTTTTCATTTTCTTCAAGCATTTTTGAAATTACTTTCCAGACTTTAATCCAGACTTTGTACTGAAAGACAAAATTGATTTTTTCTCGATGAAGCATATAAAAAGTTTGTGTCAAAACATCTCCTATATGGCAGACTTCTCCAGCATGACTACGAAGTCAGAGGATTAGAGGCGTTGATGTCAAGGAGTGGCGGAAGGATATATACATGGGATATACTGGAAGTCATCTCTTATTTAAAAGTAAAAAAACCTTTGAATTATACCATAATTTTTCCACATGAGATACCACCCTACTTTCTGGCCTAGCACTCTTGTTTATCCAGGACTTGCGGACTTCTAGATAAGAAGAACTTATGCAAACTTGCACAGAGCCATTAAATTATCTTCAAAGTCATCCAAAATGGGAGGAAAAAAAAAAAAAAAAAAAAAGAGAGAGAGAGAGAATAAGACAAGATTGCTCATTTTTACCAGGACAAAAAGCTTTTCTGCTTAATCCCTCAGCAACGGCATAATTCAGACCCCATGCCAAATCCCAGCACAGCAATGGCCTGGACTATTTGATATCAAGTCAGTATTTATCTGTTTTACAGATGTTGATGACCTTTATTTTAGAGACATAAAACTCCAGCTATAGTGGGCATATTTCAAATGTGCATTAAGAATATTAAACTGGAACTGTTGACAATGGCATTCAGAAAGAGAAACAGACTAAGAAATATAAATGGCTGTTAACATGCTAACGTTATGACTTTTGCTGGACCCCATCCGTGAAACTAGTTTAAATCTAAAGATAATTCCTTTCTCATGGACGTTTATTGCTAAAACATAATACATTTTCCTCATTCTTTTTGAAGACTATTTAATGTACTAGAAGAGTGATATTATAGTATGTTATTAGCTGTTCCTCTGAAGTCAGTAGTATTTTTCTGGTTTTAAATCAAGTGTCTGTGACATTACTATATTATAGTCTAGCTGATTACTTGTACCTCACACATTACAAAATCTCATAATGGGTTACTGTTTTAATAAATGTGCCTTTTTAAATTTCAAGCATTTGTTGAACTACTGAACAGGAACAGAAATACATCTGTGAAACAGAAAGTAATTTCATATTGCTACTATTATAGTATTAGTACCTATTGGTCTCGACTTTTTTTTTTTTTTTTTTTTTTTTTGTAACCTGTGGAATTTCTTTGCTTAAAACAAAAGAGGAAGAGAAGGTGCAGAAGTTTTTTCCTGCCAGGTTTCACCAAGCAAGGTGTACAGCACCCTGGCCCCAATCCAAGAAAGCATTTCAGTACATGCTTCAAGTCAACAGAATACTCTCATTCTTCAAGGTAAGCACATACTTAAAAGCTTTATTGAATGAGAGCCAGAATTTTAAAGCCCTGAAAGAGAGAAAATAATTCCAATTTTCTTTTCTGTGAGTAAGGCTTTCAGAAACAGACTACCAATTCAATCTTTTAATCTCCCTTATGCTCTCACATAGACATATATGGAGCAAGCAGGAACCTATTTTCTCAAATGCAAAGGCAGCTAATCAGCTCCCACATTTCATACCTTTTTCTTCTTTCGTTTAATTACTTTTTCAACGTTTCTTGATGGGCAGGGAAAGTCAAAGGTGTCAGGCTTCTCCTTTTGAAGGTCATCTAAGAAGAGAGTTTAGATAGCATATCCTGAGTGTTTACAGTAAATTCTTGAGGAAGCTGTAGCATCCCATCCTTCCAGAGGTGCTTATTTCTGGTCCCAGTAGGTTACAGAACATCATTCCCCACATCATGCCATCATCTTGCCCATTTTTACATTATAACCATGTGGCAAGTGGGTGTCTCACAAACTTCACAAAACAGATTTCAAAACAGTACAGCAACCACAAATGAAGACAACATGTTTCTGGGCAATACAACTAGCTTTTAATTCCCTTTTTATCTCCTCAGTATGGCAGCTACAAAAGTTTCAGCTGAAAGAGGAAATGGTGAGTACACTGAGGCAAGAAATCACAATAATCACCTCTGCTAGTGCTAAAAAAACAGAAGCAAGGAGAAGCAAGGCTGGGCTCTTGGAGTTGAGACACACAGCCACAAGGAGGAAGGACTGGGATGAGTTCCCAGCAGGGTGAGGACAGCAGGCTTCCCAGGAGCTGCTGGACAGGCAGGCGAGGTGTGCAGATGAGTGAAAGGGTACATCCATGTGGGGTTGTTGAACATAGTCACAGCTGCGGGCTCATCCCCTCCTGCAGCATGGCTTTAGGGTAAACCAGCATTCTCCAGGCCACCACAGCCCCATTGCCAGTCACATCATTGCAGTAGGACTTCCAATTGCCAGTAGTCACAGGCTGTCTCCGAGCCACTGGTTGCCATCACTCAGATAAAAAAACAGCAGAACTGGTGATATTAATGACAGCCTAATATAGCATCTCCCTTTGTCATCTTCAGAAAAAATGGCTTTTAAAAAGGAGAGAAAAAAAAAAAAAAAAAAAAAACGAAAAGAAAAAAAAAAAAAAAAGGAAAGAAAATAAAACATCTGAAGATCAACAAGTTAACAACACTCAGGACCACCCTATCTCTGTCACCCAGCATTTCCAACCCCCAGCCCTGGATTCTTCTCTAGAAGCCAGGTCACGCTCTCCATTTTCTCTCCATTTCATCTTGTGCAGCAGAGCTATGTTTCATAACAGACTGAAAACAGTGGGAAACTGCCTAATCTTTCTTGTGTGCTTTAAATAAATAAAAGGCACCCACACCCATGCCCATCCCAACTTTCTTTGGTCCCAGCCACAAAGAAAAAAAATTAAGAAACATCTTTAGACTGTTACAGCAAGGAAGGAGCAAGCAGCACAGTGACACACTGGTTAGAGGGGAATCTCCTCAGAAAAGGCAGAAAGGGCACAGAACTACAAGGTGTAACAGAGCAGCTCCACAGATGCTGGTTATTTTTGGCCTCATCCCAGGAAAAGACAAGGTAGGCTGTGCTGCATTGCAGCCACCTCACCTTGCAGGCTGAAGACACTGCAGCTCAACAGAATAAGAGTTTGGGGCAAAAAGACTGAATTTTTCACTCACGTTGAGTTTAATACCACAATCCAATCCCTCCCTAAATACCCAGTCTACCTGTCCACAGCATGTCAAAAAAACCTTTGTGCCACATTCACCTCCCAGTATGCACAGTCTGACTGGGACAACGCGCCAGCCCAAAGCACCACACAGAAATGGTGTCCCCTGAGAAGAGAAGGACATGGCAAGGGCCTGACCTCAGCCCATGCTCTCCCAAGGCATGGAGGTCCCCAGGCCCAGCAACACGTACCACGGCACAGGCTGGTGTCCTTCAACCCACCACAGCTCTCCACCGCCTGCACCCTGCCAGCAGCGGCCGATGGCTTGGGGTCAGCCTTGTCCCAACGCGCCTTGGCTGCCCCATGCCCCCTGCTCCTGTCCACGGGGCTCTGCTCAGAAAGCAGGATCCTAGACTGGCCCACATCAGCCCACTTGTAGCCCCTGCCACAGCGGATGAGGGAACCGCAGCGGTGGGAGCCGAAGCTGTTGACATAAACGTGTGGCACAAGCGGCCTCCTCTGGCTGCAGCCAGGCTCCATCTTTGGCGGACAGGCCGGGAGGGCGCTGAGGAGAGCCTGGGGAGGCGGGGGCTGAGGGAGTGGGTGCCCAGCCACTGTGCTCTGGGGTACATGGGCATGGTGTGGGGGCCCGGCAGAACACCCCTCCTGTCACGTACACAGAAAAATGGTTTATCACAAAATTCCAGCTGTCCAGGAAGCATCCCCCTGGTTTGATGAGCCCACTACGAGCTGGTTATAACTCACTCCTCAGATGAGATAGCAACCTATTCCACAGGGATGCCTTTGGCCACCGTTATAGAATCACAGAGTGGTTTGGATTGGCAGAAACCTTAAGGATTATTTTGTCCAACCCTGCTGCCGTGGGCAGGGTCACCTTCCATTAGATCAGGTTGCCCAGGGCCCCATCAAACCTGGCCCTGAACATGTCCAGGGATGGGGCATTCACAGCTTCTCTGGGCAACCCGGTCCACTGCCTCACCACCCTCAGAGTAGAGAATTTCTTTATGTCTAATCTCAATCTACCCTCTTTCAGTAAAGGTTTAGCACAAAGGACACAGCCTGAAGTCATATATTGATGTATTTGATGCAAATTATTGACAATCCAGGCTGAAGGCAGTCCATCTTTGGTGCAATTTCCAGAAGAAGAATAATTGGCACCCCTTTCATGTGGGCCCTTCTATGGTCCCGTGTTAATACCGTGAGTTTTCACACCAGTATATCCCAAACTAACAGCCTACCTGCCAGTGGTCACGGGTGGGTGGGTTTCCAGCCACCAGCATTTATGGAATATTAATTAACTGTTGTCATTTTGTCCTTCTAGCAACAGCTGATGAGCATTGTGTGACACCACTACAGCAAGATGTTCCTTGTCAGACTCTAATGAGATGAGTCCCACTGCAGCACCGTGGTTAGGACGTATTGTCAGTGACAAGCAGGATTTCTCAAACAACAGCACACCTCTCATCCTCTCATTGATTTTTGCTTTAGCATTGAAATACTGCTCTGTATTATTTTTCAGCATTTCAGCAACCTTAGCTCTCAGGAGGGAAAGCATTACAAATTAAAGTCCGTGAGAAGACTTGTTCTGACTCACCAACAGGAGCACATGAATGGCACCAGCAACTTGTCACCCTGGAATCTTCCCCAGCTTTCAGAAACCATAATGCTGAGAGCCCTCAAGGTCTCCAGAGCTGCTGTCCCCTTGTCCCCTCGGCAAGGCAGGGTGCTGTGCAGAAGGACCCCACGAGATGGCAGCCTTACCTTCCAAACAAGAGCCTCCCGTGTCCCCGCAGGAACCTGAGATGTAGGCAGGGGAACCAAGGGGAAGGAAAAACCCACAGCACTCTTCTGCGAAGTATCCCAGGATTTTCAGTTATTTTATACACTGTCGGAAAAAGGCATCTTGTGTATGCAGTTGAAAAAGAGGGAAATAACTTCCAGAAGCTCAGCCTGACAGTTTGCCAGAGTAATTTGTTATGTCCCAATGATAAAAGGACATCTACTACAGGATCCAAAGCACATGGAATGAAAAAGAGGTTGAAGTTATATAATATAACCACCGAGACTGTGTGTGTGTTGTCCCCCCTCTCCCCCCGCCACACACACACACACACACAGGGAAAAAAAAAAAAAAAAAAAAAAAGAGAGAGGGAGAAAAAAATGAGAGAGAAAAAGAAGGCACCAGAGCCTCACTCCTCACTCCTTTCTTTTCAAAGACCTGAGCTGACAGCTTAGCCTAGAGAGGTAGCCAGTGTGTTCAGCTTGGGGGAATGAAGCTCAGAGGGAAACAAACAAATAACTTCATTAAAAACTGATCCCAGCATACAAAGTTTGTCATGTCCATTAATCACAAAGACTTGGTTAAGAAAGTGCTTCTTTTGCTGAAATACACAGGTCTCAGTCCACAACCACCCAGAGAACATAAATCCACGCACATAAATCTAAACAGCACCCATTTTCAGTACATGACTCTTCACACTTTGCATGACCACTTGCTGCTGCATGATCCTGACCAGGTGTTCACTTTGCCACCTGGCTGCTCCTGTCCTGTGGCCCTTTCAGGGCATCGGGGCTGCCACATCAGTGCGTTTTCTCAGCACCTGTATTTATGGCATATTCTTCCACACAATTTGTGTTTTGTAATACAAATACACATCCCTTTTGTGACGCATTTTGTCTACGTTCCTCAACAGCACATTGCCAGGACTTTGATTCCAAAAGCAAATTCATCTCAGATCCCATGTAGAATCTGTTACTGCTGACAAAAACAAAAAACAAACAAACAAACAAACAAAAACAAACACGAAAGTCTCTGAGAAATCTGCAGAACTGGACACTTCTTCGCGCTCCTTTCCACATGTGAACTGACTACCAGCTACTTCTGTGTTTGCTACTTTGAACAAACCTCTCAGTTTTTCACCACATCTTTGTCTAGTTAAAAATACACCCGACTGTAGCTTTCAGTCTGCACCTCGTCATAGTTTGTTTTGTATTCAGATGTCAGCTTCTCCAGCTCAGAACGTGCATTGTTTCCCGCATTCTCTTGTTTCAGTTTTACTTGGTCAAGTATGCATCATCTTCTGTTAACCTCAAATACCATTTTAAAATAACAAAGGTTTGGTGGTAGCATGCCTACAATTTATGCCAAGGAGGAAGGAAAGAGCCAACAGGCCATTGCTGCATGCACATTTGGTGATTTATCTCATGTCACTCCCCAGCAAAAAAGAAACCCATTCTCATTTGAGATTTGTTTCTCTGTGAGGATTGTTTGCTGTGGACTGCAAAGAATTACTCAACATAATACTGGCAAGGCAGATTGCTTATTAAATACTACATTACCGTTATCAAGTTCAAATTGTGAATCCATCTAAAATATGAATTTTAACACTCTTAACCAAGATTTTAATGTAGAAAGTATGCTAATTCCGAGAACAGCTACAGACAAACCTTGTTAATTATATCCTCACCAGTAGGACAAACAATTACGGTATCTGTCGTCCTCAAAGAAGACTTAATAAGAGTCGCTGGAGTGAGGTATTTTATTAGAAGGTGGTTACTTTACAGAACACACTGGAGACCATTTATTAGTATAACTAGGAATCATTATGAAAACAAAACCCACCACTTCTGGTAAATCTAAGCAATGCATTATGCCTTCAGTTTTTGCTTACTTGTAACATTTCATAATTTACAATAGATCTCAGTTAATTATGTAAGCAACAACACAGTGCAGCAGAGGCATAAAATGGCCAGCTGCCATTTTAACACACCTGCATTTCATATTAATGAACCTGCATATCTCAGATTGCCTTACAAACCATGCATGTGGGAATCACTTCATCCGCACCACTCATAAGGAGAGGCATATTTTCCCATTTATCCATGCTGCACATAAAAATATTTAGCACATTATAAACCAAGTTTGTTATACAAAAGCCTGAGCACCCCCTTGAGAGATTTTCAAGTCACTGGGAAGAACCACGGACTTTATAACAAAAACCCAAGTCAATGAGACTGAAACCCTTGGTTTGGAAGAACTTCATGTTACGGTATTTAAATAAAGATTCCCAATCTGAAATATAAACTATAGAGTGACTCAAAAAAGGCAAAATGATCACTGCAGTAATGCCAGAATACAACAGCCTTCTTACTGGAAAAAAACTCGTCATGGGAATATCACAAAAGTCAGGTAAGGACTTCAGTTTCTCTGATTTATCTTTTCCATGTCAATGTGCAAACTGCTTTTATTTAATGGTGACACCCTTTGTCTCCAAGTCGGTGATAAGAATACTTTACCTTGTCTCTTTCAAAAGTTAGGCTGCAGGGATTATAATACTGAATGTTACTATTGTAATTCTTGGAAATGTGTACTCAGACCTTCCATGAACAAGCAGATGGAGAAGGTCAGGCCTACCTGAGATAAAACTCCAGATTGTCTTCTCAAAGTGTGGAAGAATATGTAACCACCAATGCACCTGTCTGCATAAGAGAGACAGTTCTGTGTAAGTACAGTATAAATAGCACTGAACATACTCTTTCCTCAGCAGCGGGTGCACTCTGCGATGGCACTGGGGCCTGAGCACAACTGTTCCAGTCCCTGAACATTCATTCCCTTCCTAACTCCAGAGACAAAAGGATGCTGCCAGGAAAGGAACAGAGCAGGGCTTCTGTCTCCAGGGATTGCCAGTTCTGCAGAGAAAATTGAAGCAGTCCCTGCTTTGTTCTGCCATTAAATTCCTCCAAACACATCCTCCTGTGAAAGCAACCCTTGAGCAAATTTCCTCACTACTGACTGAAGAACTGAGTTGATTCTGCCAGTGTGTACAGAGCAGCATCTGCCTGTGAACAGCTGGCCTGCTGAAGCAAAGCTGGGGGCTACTGCCTGCTGCTTACGATGAGAATGTTCTTCAAAAACCTAAAAATCACATTTAACTCGCTGAAAGAAAATTCAGAATGTACTCCATACACAAACCAATACCAGGAAAGTGCTTAAAGCGACAAGCACTGTCTTGAAAAATGGCACTTTGCTAAACTGACAACTTAATGCTTTCACATGCATAGCAAGGCAAAAACAATCACTAAGCAAACTGATCTTGGTTCATGAGTCAGCAGCAGTGTGAGATGGCGATTTAGATCAAGCAAACAATTTCTCAAACATTAGGTTGGAGAAGGTTGGCGGACTTTTTTTTTTTTTTTAATGTTTTGCTCTATGTGTGAATTGATATCCCCCACAGATTACAAAATTGTGTTAAGAGTTACTAAGGCACACAGCATGTGAGAACTGCATCTACACCATCAGTCTGCCATTTAAGTGAAACCAATGTTCTTTGCTCGCATGAAAAGCAAACCAACTCACTCTGCTATGCAGATTTGGAATCAAAAAAATGCCACATCACCAAGAGCAACAAAACTAAGTCCATTTTAAACATCAACATTCATGCAAAATCAAAAACCTGTTCTCACAGTTCCCCGGTACCTGTGTTGTGTTCAGAGGATTTACTCTCAGCTTTCATGACTCACTAAAATTAAATTTCAGGAAGAAAAAAAAACAATCAAACACAAACTTTATATATTTCCATATTTTATGTACACAAAGAGAACTGAGAACTTTTGACTAGCAAATTTTTGGAAAGGAACCTGAACAGAGTAGTAATACACTGGTTTCCCAAGCTCAGTAAATAAGATGAGTGAGGGGGCTTTCCTTAATAATAGCTACATTCAAATAAATTAATATTTATAATTCCAAAGCCCCTCTCCGACAAGACCTACAAAAAGTCAGCGAATTCTAGTTTGGGCGTCATGAAAGGAGGTGGTATCTGATAGCACTAACAAGAGCATCACGTTTCGGAAAGACTCTCCATCTTAAACAGGGAGCTCAGTAACGTATTTAGAGCACCGATTCAGCCCCTCTACCCCCTTCAATTTCTATGACTGGGAGGACAGCTGCAAGTATATTCTTATCCCAGAGGCTGTTTTTCATGCCGGCGGACTGAATCAGCTTATTTTATACAGAGGAAGAGATGTCAGTGTTTTTTCCTCATCTGTCCTTTCTGAGGCTATTATTTGTCTTAGATTTCCTGTAGGCAAGCAATGTGCATTTTGGACTGCGCCTGAGCAGGCTTTCATAGCACTGAATAAACAGCAGCTGGAGAATCAGGACAGACAGTAGAAACTGTCCAACAACAACTTGACAGCTAAGAGACTCTCTTTAAAATATACCTTCGCCTTTAACTCCGAACTAGATGGGTTTTATCCATCTCCACCCAAACTGAGTTTCTTCACTGATGTGGAATGTAGCAGTTCATTTAGTGAAAGTAGCACCCAAGAGAAAGCTGGTGGCTGACTGTGCTCAGTGAGCAGTTTGTGCTGAAAGAAAATAGTTGAGATTCATGTACTGTGGAAATTCTGAAATTCTACCCCGCAGGCATATCTCCACCTTCTGGAGTCTGCCCCTAGCATTTATTTATAGTTTCTGGACAAACTGAAACCCAAAAGGGATTCGTTATATCAGCTTTCCTAGAAAGTTACTCCTCAGCAATTCAGAATCGGCCAAAGCCCTCACTACGAAGTGTGGTTATTTTCAGTTTTGAACGCTCCAGACTTGTGATATTTCACCTTTTCTGAGGTGAATTTTTTAGACTCTGCCTGTGTAATGAGATTTCATTTATTAAACATTCACAAAGTATTTTGCAGTCTTCAGACGGGAAAAAGTTTAGCATTAGTTTACACACCCCCGGATGTAAATCAGATGATTTATCCTGATAAACCACCTCTCAGTTTATATCATTCGTGAACTAAAATCACTCTGGGAGTGCCTTGTTTGTGGAAGACATCACTGTGCCACCATCAGGGAAAAGCTCATACCAACAAGACAAATTTCAGGCCTATCGTATTTGTTAGAAACCATTATCAGATAAAACACTGATGAGTACATGCTTTCTGAAAGACCACTCTGCACTTGAAAGTAATATCAAGAACTTGTTATCACTCTGGGAGAGGCCAAACTACAACTATTTCCTAACAATGCCAACACAGAGAATAGGGAGAGAAGACTTCTATTACCAGCCAAGTAACTGGTCAGTACCGTTTATATATTGTCATTATTTGCTAGGCAGACATCCCATATCTAGCCTCTTAAATTTTTGATCCAAAGCTTACCAGCATTTTATGCTTATTTTTAAATAGCCATTTCAAGGGACTGAAAATCTATGCATGGAGTTACCAGCAGTTTTTTGATTCTTGTTAAAAAGGCATTAGCTTCTAAGTTTACATCATCCGAAGCCAATGGGAATTCAAGTGATTAGCATCTTGCAGAACTAATCCCATTATAGCTCAATTCTGTAAGATCTGCATTTCCTGAAGCACCCATGGAAAAGAATTATACTCAATATCTATCAAACATTTACAACACCATCCCTCAGATGATGGCACAAGAGATTAGTAGCTCAGATGCCAATAACAAAGTGCTGGCCACTGCAGCAATATACCTATTTTGACTCCAGTATTTTATTTGGGGCAGGAGTTTGTCTCACAAGGTACACATGCACGTTTCAACTCACAGTTCCACTTGGAGCAGCTACCAGACCAATCAAAATTATTCTACACTGAAGCTTAGCTATTTGTACCAAAATATGGAAACTGAAAATAAATAAATAAATAAATAAATACTGGGGGAATTGGCAGCCACTGAGGATGAAAAACTCTTTTGAATAGTCCCCAAAGGGCAGATCCATAAGGTGGCAACACTTCACAAGACACTTCAGACATTTCAAGATGAGATACTTTAAATGAAAGGCTGCCACCAGCAAGCTCATCTAAGAACATTCTTGAAAATTCCAGACTTTTTCCTTCTGGGAGTATCAGATTACAACTGCAAGACAAGTAAAAAAGAATCCTTGTCTGTCCATGACATGCTTGGCCTTCACGGGCCCTGGCTTAGTTATCTTTTTGTCCCAGCTGCACAATGGTTTCTGACTTACGTCAAGTCATGCATTGCATGTGCCTCACTGGTATTCTTCTCATTAAATATGTCACCTGCACGGTTAGCTTGACTTCTTTGCTGTGTAGTGGTTTTCATCTTTGTCCCTATGAATTAGCAGCAGAGAGCACAGAGTAGAAGAAATTGATCAAACTATAATTCTTGGCTAGGCCAATACACTTCAGAGGCAGAGGAAAAAACAGAAACAGCAGTGCTGAAACTGCTGAAAGGCTTTTCCAGAGCTTCACAAAGATTTCTCAACAAGCACCAAATTCACAAAATTAAGTAGATAGGGTTCAGCATTCCCTAAAGACATCTGGACCTAAGCAGTAAAGATGTTTCTTACGGCCTGATTCAACAGACAACAGTTCTACAGTCCTCTAGACATCGCCCTTTCCAGTTCTGCAGCACTGCACATTTATTTTTGTGGCAATTTAATGCAGTGTACAGGGCACTCGACATCTCTCAAGTGGTTACAACCTCCCTCACACGTCTCCTACAAAACCATGCCCTAGGTTTTGACCAGAACAGGGCCACGGAGCTCAGCCTTAGGCACTTTACACATCGCATATCGTGTGCCATACACTTCATCAAAGTCACTTCCCAAGGCCCATGAGCTTCAGCCACAAAGGAACATGTATCTACAGGAAGCTTAAAATAAAAAAGGTTAAGAAGAAGCATTGAGTTAAAAGTTTTATTCATTCAACATCTCACATTACAAATATTTAAAAATTATATGCATACTGGTATAAATAGTCATTTGCAAACTATTTAATAACATTAATTTTTCACTAGCACTTCAACAAATGAACTCTTTAAAAAAAGTAACTTGTGTTATATAACTTAGAGTAGAACATACAAAAATATGAACTTAAACGTGAAAATGACTTTAATAAAAAATGAATTACCCTTATTTAAAATGCTATAATAAATACTACAACCTCCCCATACACAGTAAAAACTATATGGAAATTCAGCCAAGTAGTACAATTAACTGACATACTTAAATAACTTTTCCTTCTGATAATATGAGCAATACATTGGGGGAAAAACATATTAGGGATTAGTAAAAACTAGACACCCACTTGCTAAAAGTTTCACTTCCAAAAAATATAACAAAAAAATCTGATGAAAATTATAAAAACTAATTATACTTTAAAATTTAAAAATATAAAAAATAAAACAGTTGAATACAATATTGTCCCAATTCTTACAATGCTATCACAGTAGCTTTAAAATAAGATAATAAAATAAAGCAAATGACCAAAACCTTTTATTCCATTTTTTTTAAAAATAATCTCAAATTTACATTAGTAGAAAGATTGATTTCTGATTCTTTTCTTTAGAAACACCAGCAAGAAAGAGGATTTACTAGAACAGTAGAAAATGACATTTTTAAATGTCTGCAATTAAAAACAAAGAATTACACTGCAAAGATCTTCCAGAAGTCTGAAATAGGTATTGCACATAACTTGAAGTTAACTTGCCACAATTCATCACATTCAAGTTTTAAATCACCTTATAACAGAAGGTTTTAACTCTTCTAAAAACAAAAGGGGTGAATTATCAAGTCTTTCCAACAGCATCCTTATAAAACGCTAAATTCATTCACTGCAAGTTTTAAATTTGCATTCTGCAGAGGTCTGTGTATGGAGAAGTATATACTATACCAAAAAGCACAGGGCAGTGGGGTTCCTTTACATATAAAATAATCAGAAACACTTTATTTTACATTGCAAAAATAACCATGTAATTACTCTGTAACTACATTGTAAATACATGGCCAGTGCCATGCTAGTGTGATAAAACTACATGCTTATTATTAACCCCTTTGCAAATTGAAGTGATACCCTAAGACTGGTAAACTAATTACATGTTAATTATGTTTGGAGCTACATGGTAACCCCAACTACAAATCCCATGTAATCAGAAGGACATGTAATCACTATTTAAGTACAGAGTAATGTATATAATTGTTTATGCCCTGTAAATCGAAGTGTAACCAAATAATCTGTAAACACGCTTGTCACACAATCACAAGTGAATATTAGTAGAATAACAATTTCTTACATTAGTCATGCATACTAACATTACATGCCTGCCACCTAGCAGGCTCTCTTTTATTCTTTAAATATAATTTAAAAGAGCAGACACATTTCTGCATCAAACACCTAACATCAATTTTTTATTAATATTAAAAATGGCTAAACATTCACCAAAAACGTCTGCATTTGTGTATAATTTTTAAAAACTTAGTAAGAAGCGGTAGACAATTCTGATGTTTCTTTACTTTTAAATTCTACACTATATTTATGCATTTAAATTTCAGGGTCTAAAGACAGTGTCATTTGTCACTTTCATGCTTTTCTTCTTTAATTCTCAACTTTACATATACTATTTCTTAAATTATATGTACACCAAATACCTGGTGCTGGGCTAAGATGTTTAAGCAACATGCTTTCTTTTCTCTGCAGATTCTAAAATAGCATTGCCAGTGCACAACATCCATAATTCAAAATGTATGCAGAGCACTGAAATGTATAAAAAGCAGAATATAAGAAAATAAAATTTATTAAAATTATTTATATTAAAAAATGAAGTATATGAAGATCTCTCAGTAATAAAAGTACAAAAAGCTACTCTTTGCAATATGAAAAATTGAGGTATTGCATAAAGAGATATCCCGTCAGTGAAAAGTGTGCCTAAAAATGCTCACTGTTGGAAAAACAAGATATACAAAAGTAGTGCATAACAAATATACATTATGTGCATGACAAAATAAGTTAGCTACAAAAACACTGTACCGAAATTCAGCAGGTCATGTACAAAGGGAAAATTATTATTCAAAGCTAGTTCTCAAACAGTGTTATTTCTTGTAATGGTAACCCATCTCACCTGTTTACTGGGTAGGATCGGCACAATAGCACACCCCAAGCCACCTACAAGCATTAAAAAAATTAAAGGAACATTCCAACTATAATTATGTACTTCAGAGAAAAAAAAGTCCCTGACAATCTACACAAGAGCACTCTGCATTTGCATTACTGTTGTCAATATTTTCAGGGATTTCATTAAAAGCAGCTCCCTTTCTATACTTGACTAGTAGACAGCAAATGTCTCCATTTTGACCTTTGGAACTCGATAAGGTATAGTTCATTAAAGCCTGTATTGAAAATAAAAACTACTTCTCATAAAGATAATCTGGGCTGGGGGAACAGGACGAGGGGGCTGACAAAGGCTTTCAACGGAGCAGATGTTTTCCGAGCAGTGCTGAGGCAAGTCTTTGGTCTGAGAGAATCTAGGATGGTACCATGCCGGTCAGGCAGCTTAGAAGATTGCCACTGAATTTGTTTGCACACTGCTAAATAATCATTTCAGAAGTTGGCCAGGGCATTAGTTCAAAAGTAATAAAAATAATTTTCAGAACTACTCCTTCATTCATCTATTTCAAACTAAACCCCTGCACCCACTCTTTATCATTCAATTAACATGTACTGTGTTAATGCTTCTCAAGGTAGAACTTATTTATAATAAAGCAGGCATTAACTTAGCAATCTTGGCACTTCAAATACCTGTGTTTCTTTATTTCTCCATATTAAGTTCTGAAGAGGAGGAACCTTAGCTGGAATTCTTTCTACAGGAAGAGTAAGAAAGGCATATGCATGCTCGCACTGTTTCATGCAATAATTCAGAAAACAGTGCAAAACAAAGCTTGGAAACTACTTAGGTTCATGCCTTCTGTTACAACTAAGTTAGAGGGTATTTAAAACTAACTTTACATCCAAGATGGGAAACCAATAAGCAGCCAATTTTACTTTGCGTGACATCTGAATATCAAAACTTCAGTAAAAATCAGCGATATCCTTGAGGTATCTTTAGGTTTTCTACTTTTTCATGTCAAAATGGAGAGCAAAGGCTGGCCCCTGATGAATGTTAGCATATTAGGATATAGAGTTATGTTATATATAGCCATCAAAAATAAAATCTATATATTTATCCTTCAGGAGAGGAAATGCCAGTTAACTAGTTGTCATTACTCTAGCTTTGGTAGGATTTCTAGGGCTGTAACCAGACAATTGAATTATCTTAAAGGAAAAAAAAAGTGCACTCCCCCCCCCCTCAGTAGTAACATTACTCAACTTTTACATTCAGGAATTCTTAAAATGTAATAATTTTGATGAAAATATAATAAGCTCTGCCTATCTCATCACTAATTTGGATGTGGGTGGTAGTCAGAGGCAAGGTCGGATATATACCGAGCAAAAATTTCAGCCTCAAAACCCTTAAAAGATTTACACCAAAAAAAAAAAAAAAGAAAAAAAAAAAAGAAAAAGAAAGAAAAAGAGAAAGAAAGGAAGAAAGAAAGAAAAAACCACATTACTATAATGCTGCTTCAACTTTGCTCATGCATTTTTGTTGCTTTAAACATGCTCTTTCCTGTTGATAGGTAAATGTTAACTTCATCTGTTGCTGGAAAAATGTGAAGTCAAAACAAAAAGAGAGGCAAAAACAGGCTTCCCTGGGGGAAAGTGTCAGAACAGACTGATAGTGTTATTGTTACATGGTTATTTTAATAAAAGTATTCTTATGTTCTTTATTAACAATAATTTAATTAAAAAAACAAAATACTCTATTGTTTCAATTCTCTTTTCTTAATATTTTTCTCTCCTCTAAGAAAATGTTGCATGAAATTAAGTGTTCTCTCCGTAGTAAAGACAAGAGAATGCAACTCACTTGCAACATGTTATCAATACGAAAAGGAGTTCCCAATACAGTTTTCAATGACAAGATTCTACAAAATACCCATATTATAGGTCATTCTTTCATTATACTATTGTTAAATTACAGACTACTACAAAAGGACATGCTATCTTGAATAAGAGAAAGGGCAGGGTGGGGTAGGGATAATCAGGATAACAGAAGAGTGCACTTAATTTGAGGCCTGCATATGAGCACTGCAGTGATCATTTAGTTCCAGCGGAATGAAATATGTCTTGGGCGATCTCCTCCCTCCTTCACCAGGGGCTTGTGGAATTCCCTGCCAGCGCGTGAATGGATAGCAGCCCAGCAATATTCACAGTAATACTGCAGACAGGTAACATTAGCACAGAAAAATGGAGCAAATTTTCCACCGCAACGGGCCCCCTGACATTCATCACAAAGCTGATCATCCAAGACATATGGCTTAACTTCCACCTGTATACAGAAAATGAGAAGAAAGTTTTACAATTCTTAATTACAATGTAGATGATGACAGTTCCACAACACATACTGTCTGTATTCTAGCAGGATTGCAATCACAGTCCTCTAGTGGGGAACAACACAGACGAGAATTATCCTCCTCATTACACTTGATCATAGCCCTTAATCACCAAAAACCCTGGGCACTTAACTTGAGAACAATCCTGCTCCCACCATCTTCCTCAACGGAAAAAACAACAGAAACCAATGCTTAGCATCAGTTTCACACATGTTGTCATTTATTTACAGAAAGGAACAACAAACGTGTTGTTACAGAGCTGATATACACAGACTCACACCAAACTACTGGAAAATTCTGGGGGTTTATTGTTGAGTATGGTGATGCACAGTTAAGCTCCTACCCATTCAGGTAGGAATGTAAACTGTTTACACAACACTGTAACTACAGATTAAATATGCATATAGTCTGCAAATTGCAATGCCTGAATTCTCAACTTAGAAAAAATAAATCATTAACATATTTTTCTGTTTTCTTTTTTTTTCTGTGGCTTAGTCCACTCAGCAAAAAGAGACCCATCTAATCTTGCTGGTGTCAAATATGAAGCTTAAAATGGGACTGATGACTACCTAATGCAGTTGGCATTAAGAGCCAGATGAGCAGAAGTAATTCAGCACAGCAAAAGAAAAAGGAGAAGAAAAATTTCTTCAAGTTCTTAACTGATAATGACTCACAGGAACTTACCAGCTGGTGCTCCAAGGATACATCCACGCTGCAACATCTGCAGGCTACTAGCTTTTAATCTAGACATTTGCATACCAAAAACAAGCCTGCTGTACTGTGGGCTACAAAACCCTGCCCACAGCACTCCAGAATGCTTACTGTGTGACAGGAAGGCAATGCTCGCTGCTGTCGGTATACAAGCTGGCTAGAGCACAGCTCGTTTAGACATGCCTACGTGTTTAAATCACAGCTGCAGCACTGCCATCCCCTAAAGGCTCCGTTTCACCTCATAACCAGTAATCACCTCCACTCCCACTCCTCTGCTCCCTAGGACTATGAGAGGTCTATGTGACATTTCAGAAGCGCAACACAAAACCTCCCCTTAAAAAAGCATACATACAAGTTCCTGTTCTAGAAGTGCCTGTGAACCTTCTCTGAAGCTTGTGCCATTACGTATTTTCACAACCATGTTCAAATATACAGACTGTGACTGGTGTCTCTATGTTATCCTGCTATTTCTGCATCTGGCTTAGGAATGGGCCCTTCTACATCTCACAGATCTCAGTGGCGTGCCAGCTCATTCAAGTAAGGGCATTCACAAGCTCCCATATTTTTAAACTTACCCAGTTTTATCACAGTCCAGGCAGGGCACTGCAGTAGTTTGATGGCATTTGTGCTAACAGTACAAACAAACTGCTTGGAGACAATACAGCAGCCTTCCTCTCCCTATTCCATTGCTAGAATTCTGTTTCTCAAACACCCCTCCGTGCCAGCTCAGCAGAATGAATATGTAAAAGAGCAGAGGCAAAGATTCCGAATCTTATCGCTTTCTCTCTTCATCACCTAGTTTGCTAAGCAGTTTGAGGTCAGGTACTCAATAACGAGCATCTTCTCCAAGTGCTAAGAGGAGAAACTACAGCTATGCTGCGCAGGCCTCCTTAACATGGCGACTTCATTACATCTGTACCTGTGTATTCAGAGGCTGGTCTAGGCTGTAACCTAAAGGCCAAACTACAGTACAGGTAATTAAATTACATCTCTGCTTGCTTTAGCCTGTTACTACACCACTGTTTTCAGTGCAAGTTTACAAAGCATGGGTATTAGTCAGAGTCTTCAACACATTCAGTTGGTGTGTGCTGAAGTGCATATTCACAATATGGCCCGCAACTGTTACCTGTGCTACATATATGGAGGCTTCCCAAGAAGTAGCTTAAATTACAGCAACTTCATCCAGCACTGTTAGGATGGTGGCATGCATCAGAAGCTCTGTAGTGGTGGGTGCTGCAGGCCACTGAGCGTTTAGCTTGCATTACCTCTTTGAAGAGCATACCCTCTAGCAGCATTTCCTTGCCTAAATATACAGGAAATCCCTTCTTGTTACTACTTTCATTTTTATTTCTACAAAAAAAAACTTTATTAGAAAAAAATTAATAAATAGCATCTTAGTAAAAAGTAGCATTGCAACTGTTGCATTTTTATGTTTTATGCAACCAACTACTCTTATAATGAACCCTCTAAGCACTTATCTCCCCACATTTCTTCTGAACTACAAACAGAATGGGGAAATAAGGAGTGGGAGGCGAGAAGGAAGAGGAAACAGATTGCAAAATCTTTGTCAGAGTTCACAAGTACTTACTTCAATTTCTAGTCCCAACAGCTTCAATGGACCTATTCACCCAAGTGTCTTCTTATGCAAGCAGAAGTTGCACAAGGGCAGCGCAAATTATTTGTTCAAAGCCATACAGAAGTTATTTCAGAGCCAAGACTGGAACAAAGACATTCCAATTCGCAGGCCCTGAGTCAAACTGTTGTTATAATTCTTCTACCCAAGCTTTATAGCCAAAGGAGAAGTGAAATGATAATCAGATCATCAGCAAAGTGTGTGTGGGGGGGTTCCTTTGTAGTAATAATCAAATTAAAATCAATAATGAGTCAGGTAAGGAAAATCCAAAGACCAAGCATGTGAGTTAGAAAGAATGCTAGATGTAAGGATCCCAATTTATCAAAATTGTGGCCCAAAGATCACTCTAATTGGCATAGTCACATTTTATATAGATGGGAGGGCAGATGCAAGCAAATGGCAGATATATTTGGCATATCCCATTAATTTATATTAACAAATTAATAAAATCAAGCAAGAAATAATTATAGTAGATTATCATTGAAACAATTAACTGAGCACAGTCTTTACATAAGCTGTGCAGGGTGGCTGTGAAGCTGTAATGCACACTAAGGAGTTCACAATGCATTACCATGGTGTTCTTTAGGACCATTCAGCACACAATGTGTAACGCTAGAGTTAGATTCTGCCCTCTCTCTAAAAAGATGCAGAACAGGAGTAAGAATTGCTCCACCCTTGGCAGATACTTTCCTCCCTAACGTTCTACAAATACTACAAGTACAAATACTTGCAATGGGAGTATATGACGAATGCGATATTCTTATAAAAGGGGAAGGCAGCTGACATGCTTCCCATTATGCTAAGCAATTTGAGAAAGTCTGCTTCACAGTTGCCTCCCACGTTCCAGAAGCAATAGCTTTGCACCACTCCTTCATTTTTATTCTGTGTTGTATCTAAGTGGCACAATCTAGCCCTAAATATGCAATGAATCTGATATAACATTTACAGTCTTCACAATGACACACATTTACATGGAAAACCGTTTCTAGAGAAGGCACTGAACAAAAATAGAATATGCTTGAAGACCTTACCCGTTTATCTATCTCTCCATGCTGCAGCTGAACAAAGCGAGCACTGATAGCAGCTATGTAACTCTGTTGATTAGAAAACGCAACCCGCCCAGCTCCTTTTGGGTACTTCAGCTCAGGGTCTGTGTCAATTCCAGCATAGCACACCCCTCCATAGAGCCGATCCATTATCATTGCAAGTTCCACTAAACCAGAAAGGAAAATGAAACAGTGTAGACTTGGTAAAATTTTCTCCACTTTAAAAAGCATCAAATACAACAGTCCATTTGTATTCATGTTCCCCACTGTGAGCATCAAGAACATGTAATAGTTCCTTTGCTGAAACAACTTCTCTCCCCCCTTGCTCCCCATATCAGACTGCATATTCAACATGCCCAGTGCTGCGGAACACTCAGTGTACCTGCTCGTAAAGGCCGAGGAACACCACCAACAAAAATGGTTTTTCGTGGGTCAAGAGGCTGTGAACCATCCATAACAAAATCACTATCACTAAGGTTCCAAGGCCGGATCTGAACCTATGGACAAAAAGCCTTTTTTTTTTAACCATTCACAATTCAAAGTATCTTAGTAATATAAATTAGAACAGTATCCTACACAGAAGAAAACCTCTTAATTCACACTATTTTTTTTAACTTGCTTTCTACTTGTTCAGCAATCGTTTCTCAGAATGAAATGGCAATAAGCTCTGTTAAAGACAGACTACTTGATCGTACCAAATTTCACCACTTCCCTGTTACCCAAATTTCTGGGAAGAAACTCACCCTCTACTTACGCACTTACTTAATCATGACTGAACTGTGCTGTACGAACCACACTACTGCATACATATCTAGACTATTTGTGTTGGTCTAGCCAAGTGTAAGCACTAGACTACCGTTATCTCAATGGAACAGGCTCCAATGTGCAAAGTTGTATGTTTATTTACTATGCAAAACTAGCTGCTGTACATTTGCTTACAGCTGGCCAAATTTGAAGCACAGGAATATAGCTGAAGCCTCTGCAACTATTAACAGACTTGCATTGGCCACAAAACTGTTTGTACTAACAACTTGTAGTTCCATGTATTATGTTTTTTGGATTTGTCTCTGTAAAAACAAGTTACAAACAACAGTATAGACAATATGAACTCTACATTTTATTCAATAAGCCTAAAGCACCTGTCTGAAAATATATTTATTATAAAAAAAAAGGTGAAATTTAGCAAACCCTTTTTTAACAGAAGTGTGAATTGTAACTAGACGTAAAAACTTGCTGATGCCTACTTTAAAAATATGTAACTTGATCTTCGTTTTGAGAACTTAATTTGATTTAAGGAAATGTAAACATTAGCACTCTGAAGACTGAAAAATAGGCATCTGAAGAGAATGATTTCTGGTTATCATACAGGAATTGTGCAGGCCCTGAAAATTCTACCTACCGGTTTGTCTTTGATAGTGGGGCTGGAAACACAAAGATAGAGCTTTCCATCTTCTTCAATACATGCATCAATCAGTGCCTGTACAGAGCTTTCATCTTGGAACAGCAAAAATGCATATCCTACAAAAGGAAAACAAACACAATTTATTTCTTCTATTCACCTATAGCACAGTAATTTAACCCAAAATTATGCTTGGCACCATGTCATCATGCTACCATATACAAGCCCTCTGCAGTCATGACGGAAAGCAGGGAGATTGCTGATCGGCATATCCTCTCCCCATTTCCTTTGAGAAGGATAAGCCAGTAGCAAGAACTGAACAAAAGCCACAGCTGCGGAGGCACACTTCCCACAACAGTTGTTAATACAAAGTATAAGTCTTCCCTGGCTACTGTGGACAGCATTTAGCCCCTTTACAGAGGACTAGCTTTGTCTATTCTTATAAAAATGAGTAAAGCAGAACAAGTAACAACACACCAAAAAAAAAAAAAGGGGGGGGGGAACCAAATAAAGTCAAAACGGAAAGTTACGGAAGAATCATTTTAGTGGAGAATAATTGCAAAGCCACATTCTAAAATCCATCAGTTTATAATCCCAAGGATTCAACTGTTTTTCCCTTAAACACTGGGTCATCATCACAAGAAAAAAAAAGAAAAAGAAAAAGAAAAAAAAAAAAGCTTAACATGGAAACTTTTTAAGGAAAATGAATTCTAGAATTCTCATATGATATTAATTATCAGATATTTACCCTTAGGAGGAAAATAAGATTTGCTTTCTGCCTTGTGTGGCCAGTCTACAATCAAAGGTCCGAAGCGACGAAAACTAGCAGTGATCTCATCTATAATGAAAGTATAAAAAAAGCATCAACTGAAATTAAAATCAATCAAATGCAAGACACTTGAAGAACACAGACTTCAGGTAGCTTCATCCTACAAATAAATATTCTATGACTCTTAACGGTTTACCAATTTAGAGCAACGTTCATTGCTGATGGGAAATCTTTATGACAATTCAGAATAAATGTTAGAAAACAAAACAGTTCAAAGATCAAGCTTTTGTTTACTGATGATTATACACAAAAGTTTGTAACCCACTAATTCAGAGAAATCGAGTCACTGCATCTACACAGCGATTATAACCCCCTGTTCAACTATTCTTCCACAAAGAGCAGAAAGACAACTTGCTGACTTGCTAGTAAGCAATCAGCTCTCCCAATATGTCTTATAATTGCAGAAAGACTGGAGAAAAATGAAGGGACTATCACAGGACTCAGCCACGCCTGTTCATGTCACATGCCAGTGCCACATCAGCAAATACTATCTGAGGTTGACCTCCAACTAACACATAGTAAACTTACATGACATCATTATGTAATGCTATAGGAGACATGGCAAGTAATATATTACTATTTCAAGAAGCAATTTTTGCATCCATTTCAAAACTGCCTGTCACCTAAAATTGCTGGTAAACATTTTTATATCCTAGTCCCATAGAAGTCCACTAGATATAATTCTGTTCTTGTTGAAATTAAGTGATTATGCCCTTCTTCACAAAAACATTTCAACCACCACTAGTTAGAAGCTCTCTTAACAAGAATTTTTCATTAAATATGGAAACAAAATGAACAAACTTCCCCTTGCTGTAGCACCATCTAAATTGAACACTGCTTAGCTGTGTTCTGCTTAAGGTACTACAGGGCCTTCCACAATGGGGGTTCCTAATAAACAATTTTGAGAATTTTTCCATCCTCTGACTCTGAGTTCGAAATTTGAGAAAGTGCTACTGGTTATGTTCTTCTCAGTCTGTTTACACTCTCAGATGACATTGCTAATGAAACAGCAACTGACAAGCCACTGTACTGACAGCCACTTTGTGCACTACAGATCATCAGGAATGTACCCAGCAGTGGCGGTGTGTCAAGGTTACATGCTGATGAGGATCTAAACCAAGGAAAACAATACTTACTACACACCTCTGAACATAAACCTTCATTTAGAACAGCTCTTTAAACAAATTTCATGTTAAAACACATACATAAAATGCTTTCTAGAAATACTTTCAGAAAAACCTTATTACATAGCCATTATACATGTAAGTGATTCGCACTTGTGCATTTAACAAAAGTGCTGACAGAAGCAACTCTGAAAAATTCAAGCGACCCTCCTAGCACAGGTTTAGCAATGTTATAATGAAGTCTTATGTTTCAATGTTTATGAAGTTTATGAAGTCTTACGTTTCAATAACTAGGGTCTGAACAGACAAAACTACTCTTGTGCTCATCTGCTTTTGAAAGAACAAAGGTGATAAACAAAAACAACCACCACCACCCAAAAAATGTAATAAGATTTTCCATCTTGTAAACACTGTGTTATATTTGACCTTTTAAGTGCTGAAATCATAAACCATGGTAAACAGCATAAAAGTAATGCTTATGCTTGACATGTAAGTCAGGCTGTCATGTTGCAGGAATATACGCTGCAGCGTATCACAGTCACTCTCCCTGATGTAAAAAGTGGGTATTAAAACAATTCTGTAATTAAGGAAAAGCAGCTTTGCAGATTTACAGTTGTTGTAGTTCTTTTAACCATTATCCCACCATACTTGACAGATAAAAATACAGAACTTTCTGGTGAAAAGAAGCTTCATAAATGTGGCCTTCACCATGCATCCATTAGAAACTGCCACAGGATGTGATCACGGCTAAAAATCACATCTAAGAAACTACACATAAACCTACAAACATGAATTACTGGTTTGTATAAACTTTATAAATCTACTAGCAATACTTTTCCTACTAATAGCCTCTGGTCACTATAAAATGTTTGCAATGTATTTGTGAGTTTCAACAGGAGATATTTACTTGTTTATTTTTGCACCTCCTTCTTGTAACATTTATACTGTAAAAGTCAGATAAATGTGTGATAACATGTACTTTTGTTCTTCAGCAGCAAAACGCTGCTATAGCCAAAACTAGTTTGAATTATCTCACATTTGCCATGAACTGAAAGTGGTGGTATACAAAGATCCATTTACACATCAAAGCTTTTCTGTAGAGTTCGAAAAACAATCATTCAGTAGTTAACAGACAAAAGTTTTCACACCACATTTTTGTCATTAAGCCAAAAGGAGCTTTTCTGAATAAGACTTTCTGAGCATACCTTCATCAATATCTGGTGGCAGTCCGCCAACAAAGACTTTACGGGAATACCGTTCCACTCTCTCTCCATTCTGATGGGAGAAGCAGTGAGGTGATCCTAAACCACTGTGAAGAGTCTGATCCCCACGTCCATCATCCAAGAACCCATCTTCCATTGGAAACAGTGAAGACTGACCTGAATAGGGGGAGGTTAAAGAAAAAAGAAAGAAAACAAACATACTAACAGAACAAAGCACACACTGTTTAAATAAAAAAAATAAATATGCACTAGTTGCTGCATTGGCAATAGAACTGTTTGCAGTCTTCCCTTTTAAAGAGCAGTTATGTTCTCAATTTTACATGACCCTTCTAGTTTTCAGAATCATTTAGTAACTCAAATGTACTATTTCAGAGAAAAAGGTCACTACCTTCTTCATAACTGCACTATAACTAATGAAAATTTGAAACAAAAAAGTATTTTGAATGGATGCTCAGATGGACTATTTTCCATGAATTCCACATTCCTAATTAGATTCCTTTTAAAAAGATTTCAAAACAGAAGAGAATATAAGCCCTTTTTAGGGAGTTTCCCACTAGCAGACACTAAAACCTAAGCCATATATATCATTTCCCAATGAACAGCTTCTTACAAGGAACAGATAAAATTTCATGGTGCAGATGGGAAAACAAGACTTCTACCAGCTAGATGTATTACACATGTAAATCACCTGATAACAAAACATATCCTAAGCCACCCACTTGTAAATAACTAAAATATCCTGATAAGAACAGGAAGGGCCACTGTAATTTACCACAAGTGAAGACTGAAAGCTAGGCAATACTGTGCCATTCCAAGAAGGAAGTTTACTCAGATATTACAAAAGAGTTTCGTTAATGGACTCACTCTAAGAGAAAATGTTGTAAGCATGCTTCCCCTCCAATATTCTTCTGTGATAATCCTTTATCATAGATTTCATTAATAATATTACCTTTTAATAAGATACTCTAATTTATAAATGCAACTATGTAATATCATAAATAGAGCACACAAACTGATCTTATCCATGAATTCTCTCTTTAGTTACACTATTCAATAGCTGGACAACGAATTGAACAGATTTTTACTCATTTAATGAGCTTTTTAGGAATAAATATACATCAAGTAAGCAATAAATGAGGTGTGCTACAAGTTTTAGGGTAGATTTTCTTACATAGCCTATGCTATGCTATAGTATGTTTGCTTTTTCAGAGTTCATTACAATCTATCACAGTAGTGTATTACTAAGGTTAATTTATACTGCTCTGTTTCCTTTCTTTGAAAATAAATTACTATCATGTACTTAATTTTTTAAAATGAAAAAACATCTTGAAAACTGAAAATTTGACCGGTTCCAATATCCAGACATTTTCCATGCAAAAATCAAACAGTTCACAGGTTGAAAGCAAAAATAAAATAAAATCAACAGTCCACAGAATTTATATGAATAAAAATATGGAAGACTTGGTCAGCTTTCTTTATTGGAAATTTCAGGAACCTTTTTACACCTTTGATTAAAATAGCAGTCATCTATAAGGCCTACTTGTGCAACTAGGCAAACCAGGCTTCGGATTATGATAACGATGTTGGAATATAGACTTCAATGCTATTTTGTTTTCCCCTAATGAACTGATGCATATGCCATTTGTTTCATCTCTTAAGACCCCAGTCCTGCAGGCATTGTTGGAAGGGAGCAGTTCTCCATACCTAAACATATCTTTTTTTAGGTTCATTAGCATTCCCACTGCTGTGAGATAACTCAACGTGCATGCTTGCAGCATCTGGTTCTTCAAGCTAACAGGCCAGGACAAATATTTGCTATAGTCTATGCTGCGTCGAGAAAACCATCAGCACCCAAAGAACCAAAATAAGCTTCTCCAGCATTCATAACATACACACAAACAGCAACATAGCTCTGCAGTGTAACAAATCATATGGATGATGCCCACTGAAAGGACTGTGATCATTTCAGCCCCCATAGCACTACTGTGGAGTACTACCTAATTCAGTAAAAATGTTTATTTACGGCATGCAAACTACATAAACGTATGTGAAACTGATGGTTTATAATCTTATATTTTGGAGTTTGCCTTCTAGTAACAACTTAATGTTTTTCTCCCATGAGACATTGTCAACATTAGAAAATTAAATAGGAATATTGTTACCTCGCCTTCTCCCATATGTCCTTGCTGCATGTTAAATGAGAAAGAAAACAGCCTATCAAACATTGTTATAAGGACCAAAAGACCTCGTTTTATACTAACTCAGTGATTCTCAAGCCTGGTTGTTTCAGATGGTGCTCACGAGCTAGCCTCCCATCCCACCCATAATACCATGCCTTCCTTGCACCATCTCTCTTACTTCTTGGTGAAGCATGTTGATTTGAAGCTGACAAAATATACTCAAGGAGACTTTCTGAAAACAGTTTTAGTTCTTAATTTGCACATTTCTTGTAGTATCTAATTCTTCCTCCTCTGCTGGATATAAGTAAACTGATCTTTCCTCATGCACCAGGTCTGCTAACATTCATCCTGCAACACCCCATGCTCCGTGCCTGGCCAAGATCAAGCATAGTCTAACACTGATCTTGATCTGAACTCCGGGAAAAACCCTAACACAAGGAACGTGGAAGACAATTGTGTTTATTTCTGTTTTGAAAGTAGGTTGCAACAAATGTTTTGTACAACCCACAGAATCCTTGGTTGAAATTATTACTGGCAGCTGAAAAACCTAAAGTCAAGGCAAAAACGTCCGGGGCACTAAAGCTGCCTGTCAGACCTCCCGCAGCCTGGTACAAGAGCACAGAATCTCTCCTAGTAACTTCGTACTTCACTGGAATTATGCAACAGCTCCCCACTGCTTCCTACTTTTCATTTTCCAAAACAAATCAATTCTACCACCAGTAAATACAGCATTTTTTCTGTGCTGGCTTCCAGTACCTGTTGTCAGAGCATGGTTAAACTTTGTAATCAAACTTGCACATTCTTTCTGTTTCAATCTCATTAAAATCCATATCTGAAAGGAGGCCAACTGTTTTCAGAACTTGGATTCTGCTGGCAAGTACTACGAGCAACTCTGAGCACATCGCACATTTTATTTTGCTTCCTCATTCAAAATTGAGGCTGACAATTAGTTTAAGCATTTAAATATTTGTAAACCACAACAAAACACGAGCAGTTTCCTCTTTCAAAATAAAAATCATATCAATCTAATTTACTTCATGATTATTTAGCATCTGTAAGATCATTTGCGTCTCTGATGTCTTGCTGATAAGCTCGCAATTAACATCAAGAATCAAAAATAACGAAGCCTTAGTCTTCAGACTGGAGCATACCCTCGAGTGTTCACACAGATACTAGCTTCGTGGGGGAAGTTTAAAGGGCTTTACAAGCATAGTTTTTCCACAGTAATTTCTAATTTAGGGATCCAAGACACTCATTCAGTCCTCAAAGTAGAAAGTTTGAAGAAACTCGCCTTTCGTGGAAAGCAATCAGCAACCTTCCAGCTTTTCTGACAGAGCTCAGAAGCATTTGCACGTTTTAGAAAACGTCAAGCACTTTCAAAAACAGCCCTGCCCATAAAGCCATAAAAATCTTGCCTGTGGTTTCTAAATTACTAACAAAACCGCACATCTCCCTCACTTGGAACACCCACTCTTGGCAGCAAAGCGTTCGGCACAGCCGCGATTCTCGCTGCGGATCTGTGACCACAATTTAGGTCAGCGGACTCCTCACTGCTTTGCCACCTGTGTCACTCAAGACAATAGGATTTTGTTCTCCTTTCCCAGCATGGAAAACAAACAACAAAAAAAAAAGCTCTTCACCAGCTATGAAGTATTTCCAGTGCCAAATACTACTGAAGAGATTTAGAGAACTAAGTACTAGCGTTTTTGTTTTGTTTTGTTTTTCTTAATTTCCTTATTTTCTGCATTTGCTTCATCTAGCCCACAAATCCCAACATCTGACATTTCAAAGCATCTCTCAGGAGCCACAGCTTACAAACTACCCCAGTGCACGACAGATACAAACTTTCCCTGCTCATTGAATTGAGAGCTCATCACATGCCACTAATTTTGCACAATGTAATACAGCACTGAAAGAAAAGAATGCTCTCTTGGCAGCGCAGGGAGGCAGCTAACTGTGATTTACCAGTTCTGTTTCTGGCTTTCATAATTGCATATTAAGAGACATCTTACCCCAGCTAGCTGCAACACAAATGAAGCCTTAAGGTAACTTTACCAACAGGAGAAAAAGATTTAATGTTCAGCATCCCATGCTGAGAAATGAGACAACTGCAATGCTGGATTCCTCAAATCTATCTTTTTTTCTCCATTTCTTTAGCATTTCAGATAAATGCATCAAGGGTCTATGACAGATTTATTAAACTCACAGGATATTTGAGCAAGAATTACTTTATAAACCTGAGAAAGATAAAGTGTTTATGCAACCAGTTCAACTGTTTATTAATAACCATGGAGTAAAATCAGTCCCAAATCTGAAATGCTATTAGCAGCTGCTACATATATTCTGCCACCTCAGCACTCCTTGCCACACTTCTTTCTTTCTTCTAAGAAAAAAGCCTCTGATATTTTTGCAAAAATCTGTTGCTTTTACAGTCTTTTATATAAAAAACTTAATGAATAAGCAACCCTCTCAATTTTTTGTCTCTTCACCTGAGACACTTAATGGGTTCCTGACCATCTCCCTCTCCGTCTCTCTTAAAATAACAATTTTTTGTACCTAACAAATGTGCTTAATAAATGTGTTCAGCTTTTTCTCTCTATAGGAAGCACCAGCAAGACTGCCAGCATGTTGTGAGTAACCAGAGGTGCAATTCTGCATGAAGTACACCATTCCTGGTGGCAAAGACATCCTGCTGAGGAAGCATGGATGCATGCAGGAGCCCTAAGTCACTTGAACCCCAACCTTACTACAAGCTTGTCCTGCAACATGTGTGCCCAGGCTGAGTAGCTAGTGCTCTACAGGCTCCTGCTGCCTTCCACCCTTCAGACTGGGAACCCTTACAGGTGTATTTTGTTCCATTAATTGTGCAGGATTTACACAAAAAGGCCAGCTCAAGAGACAGACTGCTTCAAGCAAAGGGATCAGCAAGCAGGAGGCTCTGGATCTTGTGTCTCATCCCAACTTGCTAAGGCCACACCACGACTATGAGAACCAAGCAAGCATCCAAACAAATCATCCCTAATTAGTATTAATAAACATAACAATACCCTGGAATGAGCAGCCCAGCTGAATGCTCAAAGCTAAATTATGCCTGTATCGTTTTTGACATTTCGACAGCACAGACTTATTTCTAAAACATTCTGTACTGAACTATATTTTGAAATTGTAGCAAGCTTGACAGTGCTACGAACAAGACCGTTAAATACAAGCTAGGGTAGTTTATTATCTTTTTTCCCTACTACTCCCTGTGGGCAGCCGGGGTTGATCACAGTTCAACAGAAAGCGGATAGAGTCATAAAGTGTTGCATGACTGTCAAGTGAAGGAAAAGTACTGCTTGTTATGCAGTCCTTGGTTTTAGTTCTACAACGTTAAGGAAAAAATAATTAGGCCATGCTTCCATGACATAAGACATGCATATGAGTAAAAAATTTTTACTCAGTTCAAGCACATAATCTCACTTCTGTCAAATCATCCAGAGGACATGATATAGTTTATGTTGGCTGTAGAACAAAACAGATGATGGATGCATGATCTAAGCTCTGTCAATGCAGAATATAATGAGCAGGGTTTTTTTTTTTTTTTAGCAAGTCTAAGCTGACAGTGAATTTGTTCGGTATCAGAACTTTGTACCTTACAGTCACAGACATTTTATCATATTGTCAGATGTGATCCCAGTTCTAAAAACTTTTGTCAAAAGCAAGGTACTAAAAAGGGACATAAGAGAGATTCCAAATGATGTAGATTTCAAACACTACTGAACATCAAAGCATGAAAAACATTCAAACATTATTTTCTTTACCTAAGATAACCTTAGAAAAATTAAAACACCCCTATGTATCTGGAGATTGCATATCTGTCACACTTTTAGCAGGGTCAAAGTCAGCATGAAAACAGAAAAGCAGATTACATTTGGGTAAACTGTAAAATCAAGAAAGCACTTTGGATGCAGATCTGCAAAATTAAGCAGCAGAGATGCCAAAAAAAAAAAAAGAAGAAAAAATGTTATTTACTTTTTAAGACACTATGTATTTTAAAATATATATATAAAACACGATGAGAAATGTAGCATTACTTTATATCCAAACTGACCAAGCAAATGCTGAAAAACAAGAGTACTATGGTAGAGGCAAGTATTATGCTTTATTTCAAGTAAAACCAGATGCTTGAAGACAAATATTTACCCATTAATTCTGCCGAGACCACTAATGAAATGAAGTCCCTGGTGTTTGGTAGCACTAGAATACAAGTCTGACTAGAATCCTTCATTTTCAATTCCAGGTCACTGACACAAAACACAGCCAACACACAAAAGCTGAACACATTCCGTTTATTCCCAAACCTTAAAGAGAAGCCAGCTATAAAACCTTCTAGTGCTGGCTCTTCTGATCGTAACGATTCACCTGTGATAATGTTGAATTAATTGGGTTTACAATGCAAAAAGGCAGCACCTGGCTGCATAGCACAGAGTATCAGCATAATAACTTTGAATGGGTTGGTTGCAGGCAACTTTAGGCACCAAATAATGGGGAGGGCAGCAGGGGGAGAAGCTGAGAAAGACTGGAGTCAAAGCTACTGTTCCCAAGACCTGTCCCATACACTCCAAGCATTTGGGGCTTTAACATCCCTAAGCAGAACTACCTTTCCGAGGGGTCTGTGCAGTTACATTTGGGACAGAAGCTGCAGAAGTACCAGGAGTCACTGCCACTGCACCAGGCAGGACCAGAGGCTTCCCTAGCAGCCAGCCCAGCCCAACACGCATGCAAATCCACCTCCAGGAGAAGCTCAAGCTAATTCCCAGGCTGGGCAACTGGGAGAGAAAGTCCTAGACGTGGCTCAAAAAAAAAAGAGGAAAAAAAAAGGTAACTATTAAAATGCCAGGATTAGGTTTGTGTGAGAGCTTTAAAAACCACCACCATTATTATCCTTTTAGGGCTGATGCTCTCAGGTAGTCTGCCAGACTAACACAGTGCCACGTGGGCTGAACCTCAAAAGATGATCTTTCACACATTTCAACAGCAACTTAACTCCTCGTGAAAGGTGACAAACCGAGTCTCGCTCATCTCAAAAATACAGAAGCTTCAAAGGTAACTTTGAAGTTTTTTTTGCCACCAAACGGAATAACACAGAGACATCTTTTCCAAAATAGACTTGCTTTAAACCCTGCACGTAGCTACAACTTTGTCTATAAGGTACCGATATTTCTCCATAATTCCCATTCTACTACACTGGGTTATAGCAAATCAATCCGGATGGAACCCATAAATATCACTCATATCTGAATGTATTTCTTCCCTTCCCTCCAGGAACCCCCACAGGGTCAGAGATAAAAAATCAAAAGCAGAAAAGCAAATCATGAGGCAGAACCCCCTGCTGCAAAATGGATGTTAGTTTGAATTATACGTGTATTTCAGAAAAACAGCCGCCCTACTGCTGCTGGCACTAAGCTTTATTTTATATTCATGTATGACTTCCAGGGAATAGATAAGAAGTTACAAAAACATCCAATCTTCTCCCTCACTACTCTCCCCGTTTACGATATGGAATAATTGGCAGCATTTATCTTTTGAACATGTAAGTTATTACTGTATTCGTTTCAAAAATAAAAAGTTAAAGGTAGAGTTTACAGCTGGGAGAAGGAGAAGCATGCCACAACTTCGCCAGTAAAGAGCAAATCAAGTTCTCTGCTACAGAACTACTTCAAATGTGACTTCCTGCAGGGCCCAAAATATATCGTAATGATGGACTTTCTGACAGCAGGAAGGAAACAATAGGATGCCATACGCTAAAAATTGGTAGGCAGGATTTATTTACTAAGCGACAATAACAAATGATTGGTAGCATCTAACAACTTATTACTGAATTTATCGAAACACGGTAAAGATGCAGAAAGTTCACAAACCTTTCATTTGTGGTCTTGGTTCACAGGCACCGTTCCTGGATGCTTTATATATAGCATACCCTCAAGAGATGCTGGTATCTGCCTATACCATCAGCCTAACAATTTATGTAAAAGAACAGGCTGAATTATGCCCAGGCTTTAATGAATAACTTGAAATGCGATTCCTGCATGTGATTCTCAAGAGCTCAATTTACATTGGCATATACTAACATGCTGCAAGATTTAAAACCGGAGTTCCTTAAGTACAATAAGAAGTTCAAAGCAACTTATTTTTGTCTGTGGAAGGAATGATCACAAGGCAGCCTGGAATGCAACGTGACGGCTTTGTTCCTTTTTTAAGCATCCTCTTACTTCACTCCCAAACAATAAGGAAACAGTAACACAAGCAAGTCCCTATCACGCACGCTCAAGGCTCTGCAACAAACCATTTCCCCAGTTTTTGTTTTCACAATAGCAGTGTAAACAAGACACTGATTTTTCCAGGAATATATTTGAAAAAAACCTGTACTACACACTTCCCCACTCCTAATGGGAAAATTAACAGAAAACTGCATTTTGAAATGTGTCAGCACGTTATTTCCTCCATCTAGATTCAATATGGTATACAGGACCGGACAGCAATACTATTTATTACGACAATTTAAAATCACACGTGAACAACCAAGGCATTTTTAGAATGCTTTCAGAAAGTTGACTCCATCTCCCTAGCCATTTGTGCACTAACACGAGTGCCAAGATAAATATTATTATGTAACATTACTATAAAAAACTTCAAATTAAATAATTTATTATGAATAATGTTATATACTTTGTCTACCACAAGTGTCCCCACATGCCACAAGCCAAATTCATCCTTTTCTCCCACCTATATGCAATCTGACTGCAGAGCTAGGATCCCTGTTTACAGGATTCCTAAGAAAGTAAAAGTGAAAGAACTTGGCTCTGCGTGCCTGTGAGGACACTCACCTCTTGCTTATCTAGAAATATGCAAATGACTGAGCCACTCATCTGAAAATCCAACTGTTTTATATATTGAAAGCAAACCCCAAACCTCCTAGCATCACAGCTCCAACAAATAATAAATAAATTAGGATAAGTAAGGATAAATCTACTGTAAGATGTATTTTCAGATTCCCCTCTCCAGAAGTTCTTACTGTTATACCTAATGCTTAAGTACTAAAGTAAATAAACAATACACAAATCTATATACATCACAATTGTCTCTCAAAATATCTGAAGTAACCAGATTTCATTCTATTGCATTGTCATTCACATATATGCAGAGACTGCCCGCTATGAAAAAATGCTTCTGGATTACTTGATTTAGTATGATATTCCTAGGAGGCTACTAAAATTAATTGAAATACTTTGAATTTATTTTTTAGGTAGAGCAGCTGGTGGTTTTAGGACACACAATATAAATCCTAAAAGAATTAGATAATTTGTCTTGAATTCCAAACAAAAATGGGAAAAATAAGTCTTATGGGCTCTTAATATCTCTTCAAAAAGCAAAATCTAGACACAAAAGTTAAGCATGGGTTTATCTGAATCACTATTTCTATTCCCAGAAAAATAAACCACATTTAAAACTTAGTTCTACCTTTTCCTCTTTAATCCTCCAATAAAAAGCATTTCAGAATGCTTAAGAAACACAACCAGACGTCCCAAATGTGGGAAATGCTGTACTTGTTTGTATGTGCACTTTTCATTTGCTCTTCCTAGACAAGCACACCCCACTATCGCAGCCAATATTTCAGACAAGCTAAAGTCTTCTGTATTCAAGCATTCAAGAATCAACTCCTTTATTATATTATATATATATATGATTATATATCACCCAGGCTTTCAAGACAAAGAAACCAAATTTTATTTGTTGCAGGTATGCAGAACCCTAGCCAGAAAACCACTAACAGAAAACCACTGACATACTAGTAGCTGCGAGGAAGAAGCTGTATCACAGAAATTTTGCTGCTTTGCAAGTGAAAATGTTTCACAGAGTTTGCAAGCCTTTAGCAGGTAATCCAAATGATCTCGCATGCTCTGATCATCTTCTGTAATAGCAAAGATACTTTCAGAAGAGCCTGTCCCAAAAGACAACCATATATCTAACCGGTGTTACCTGACTTTCTTCTCTAGAAGAGTGCATGTAACAGACCACAGAAATTGAAGTGTGGTGCTGTTACAGTCTTGTTCCCATTTATACTTATGCCTCATTTGTTGCTTGCTTTCTTTAAAACCCATCTCCCTTTTCATTATATCTCCCATTTCTTCTTTATCTTCACATTTAGGAAAAGCACATCGGGCTTTTCATTCTGCTCCTTTCATGCCATTTCTAACTTGATAAACATGATGGTAGACAGTATGCAAAACGTGGCTAACAAAGGACTCAAAGAGCTAACAATTCAACATCAAGGAAAAAAAGTGAACAAAGCAAAAAGACCAAAGACAGGTAGTTGCAGCAGTTTGGGGAGAGAGGCAGGGCGAACTCTCTGTCTTCTAAAACAAAGCACAGAAACTACTCATGAAATACAGCTCCAAATTAAAGGCTTCCTTTGAAGATGATCCAGAATGGCCAGAGACTATCAAAGAATTCAAAATGAAAAAGAAAAAAAAAAAAACTTAAAGTATTTGGTGGACAGTAATATTGAACAAGACAGAAGATTAAACTCTAAAAGATGACAAAAATATAAAAAAGAAACCAAGAAAACCTTAGAAAAGATTTTACTCAGATTAGCAAGGCTGCTGACATGGTATTCTGCACAACTCTGTTGGCTTTAACGCTTTTCAAGATGAAATCACTGATTTAGATATTGGAACTTTTGGCAATATTTTTGACGTTTTGTAGTGTTTTAAAAATCAGTAACTGCCCCACCACTTGCAGGACATATATTTCTAGGAAACATCTTGTTTAAGGAATATGAAAGGTGTTTAATTTTCCATGCAGACCCCAGAGGTGGGATGGCATGGCAAGGGGCCTATGAGAAATGTTTTTCAAGATTGGATAAAAACAACATAGGCCTCATACTCTAATGAAAGTTAACAGGAATCTTCACATTGATTTCAAAGCTGGACCAGGATCAGAAAACCCTGGGATATTTGTACTGCTCTGTGGTGGCAGGGGAAGGAATTTCCTGGCCTCAAAGGGTGGTTACATTAATACCCTCTAGCTCATTGCTCAATGCCTCACTTTTTGACAGCATAAATTGAGGTGTTACTTTCGCTTAGCTGAATTAATACCTTACCTCAAAATCCTGAAGGACTGATGTATAAATATCTAATTCTTTGCCACCTGCATCATCAAGACCTATACTTCTGTAGAAATGCAGATGTTATCACTAGCAAATAAATTCTGAAAAAATCCCCAAGCTCTGAGCAGCACCATAAGCTACATACTACTTTTGAGATGCATACAATTGAGAGTGTCAATAAATCCAGGGGAATTAATTTATTATAAACAGTAATTCACCTCTTCCAACAGTTATGTTCTGTAATTGAAAACAAATAATAATCCAGCACATTTCAGTACATTTCCCAAATAATTCTGGATGACTGCAAAGACATTTATTATAACATCTTAAATACTGCATCCCTGTCCTGGGATTTTTGCAGTGTTCACAGTAGGATGAAGATTTATAGCAGGCAGAAAGGAAAGCAGCAGTACCCTGCCTACTGCTTTATCCCTTAAATCATATGCATCATGGCACATGGATATGGTGTAAATTATTTATTAGGCAATGCACAGTATTTTCAGGGAGAGTAGAATGGGGCTTGGCTTTTTGCTGTTGATAGCAGAGAATTAAGATGCCAGAGCCAAGGAATAATCCAAGGCAAAATCCCAAACACCTTGACCCCGATGACACGGTGCGGCCTTGGGGCAGGCTGCAAGGGAAGGGCAGGCTGTGGTTGCATTTCCATCAGCCTCAACACTGCCAATTTCAGAGTACCATAAATTAGAAACCCTACAGGCACTGCCCCGTTGGCTCACTGCAGACACCAAACCCAATGCCTGCTCCCACTCAAGCACCATTTCAACACTTCAGCAGAGGGGCCGAAGCACCCGGTGCTCCCCACCCCACTACCCCTTGCTGACCCAGGACTTGGCCACCTCAGGAACCCTCCAGAAGGGGGCTGGCAAAAGGGGGCTTTCAGAAGGGGGCTGCCAGAAGCTGTCCAGGCCCCAGCCGGTGGCAGCCCCCAGCCCACAGGACAACCGCTAAACCTTGGGTCCTGCTGAGGGCCGCCTCTGGGCCCACAGCCTGCCCAGAGTTGGCAGCTTGAGGCACTGCTCTGCCTCCCAAATCAAGTTTTCCCTTCCTAAATCCCACCAGATTCAGCCTCTCTTACAGAGGGGCATTTGGTTCAGGGCACAAAAACAAATCTCGTAAATGAGACAGTTGGAAGATCGGGAATAGGCAGCACATGTAAAACCAGAGCCTTATGGACATCGCGACCGCTGCTGCGCAAGGTTAGAGGCCAGTCTATGGCCTGACCTCGATATTTACTAATGGAAGATTTCTGCTAATTCTGGCTGCCCTGGGGATTTCACCTCCCTACTGCCTCACTGGGTGTTTTTAAGTGAAGGCTCTGGTAAAGTCCCATCGTTGGAAAGGCTGGCCTAAATCAACATACACTTCAGCTACCAGCAGAGGAACTGGAAAAAAAAAAGCATAGCAAAAGACTTAAAAATGAAAATATTGAATATTGCCCCCAAATTATGAGTATTTGGTATATGTGGAAAGAAAGCACACCCCTATTTAATAGCAATGCTAGAGTTTCCATTCTAACTCAACTGAAAGTGGATTATAACATAGTTGGGAGCTGCTGATTACAAATAAAACTCACCCAGATTCTTTCCCCTATCACAGCCCCTTTAGCAAGGGTTGGAAGCTATTGCTTCCAGATCCAGTTCAGCAGCACTCTGAGATAATGCTACAATTGGTTTTACTCTTCATTCACATGCACTCCAGCCTGAAAATCCCATTAGCCTTTCCTGGTTACTAATGTCGCCAGCAAAATTCAGGAAGACCCCGAGCAAGAAACACCTGATACAGTAAGTCATCCCAGAGACAATTGCAGCAAACCCTGTTGGCGTTCAGTGCTGTCGAGTGAAAGTTTCTGCACATTTTACAGTAAGGTGGATACGTCCAAGTTGCAGGTGAGTAATGCTTTGTTAAGACTGTTGATGCAAGGCACACAAACGAGACCAACTGTGATTCTGTTCGCGTGGTCTGAGGTGAGGCCACCACAGGTCCTGTGTGGAACCCGCTCCCATACAAGGGGCAGCAGAGGCCATAAAGACACCTGCAGCGTCAGGCCGCGGAGGCACAGATCTGCCAGAGGCCTCTGCCTTGCAGGACTCAATAAACAGATGGCGTACCTCTTCGCACAGAACAACCGTAGGGAAGAAACATTCATCTCAGCTGCCAACTTAAAGCTTTCCTCATTGCTATGAAAACATAAAGATGGTTTGGAAACAAAACAGAACCTCAAAATGTATTGTTTTAACTTGTAAAATAGCTCAGTTTGTCCTGTGCGAGCATAGAGGACCACTTACCTAAATAGAATTATAGCCTTTGTTATTGAGAACCCCGGAAAAAATTGGGCCATATTCTCACCAGTCTCACTGATTTTCTGGGTCATTTAGGAAACCAAATGGCCTATTTTACTCAATTAATACAAACATGTTGCATAATCCATAGAACAAGAAAAGAAACAACTAGTTCACTTTCTTCCCCAATACTCTGAAAATGCCGCCAAAACAGTTTTCATCCCTTTGATCAAAGAACACTTCATAAGGTTCATTGTGGAATCCTCACCTACTTTCTTCACATCTGAAATAGCTTTTCAAATCAACATGAAGGGGCTGATGATTGCTTAAAATATACAGTTAGGTAGATGTCATGTCACTCAGAAAAATCCTGAAGGGTGTCAGTTCTCATCGTTCTGGCTTTCTCATCTCTAAAATGTAGAGCTGCTGTTTGACTTGCTCTACCAGTGTCTGCATGTATATTCTGACCTTAAGCTACCTCTAAAGCCTCTCTTTTTGTGCATGAGAATCCTTAGCCTCATTTTTCACCACACAGCTTTCAGACAGATACTGAGCTATTCACACCCCAATTTTAGAGCGCTTCACAGTGCTAGAAGCGGATTTGCTGGTCTGGTTCAATCCATTTCATTTTGCACAATTTCCAGGCAACAACCTTATATCCTGAACTGAACTATAGGATATTTCAGTAATAAAGCAGCCTGCTGCCATAAAGTATTTAAAGACATTTCAGTGTCATTTAACATGGAAATATTTAGCCAACCTACTACTATTAAAGTAATGCTCAAATTGCCATCTGGAAGACCCAGATTCAAAAATCAGTCTCTGGATCCCGGGCTCAGCTCACGAAGGCCGAATACATTGTGAAGAAGATGCAATTAGTCTCCAGGGAAGGGCTTCTGCAGATTGTCATTGGCTATGCAGAATGCAGCACACTTGCTCGCGTGGATAAAAATAACATATTGAAATGGCAGCTGCTCCGCAAAGGAAAAGGATTTGCGCAGGGGTAAAAATATACATTAGAATGAGGAAAAAATGGTAAAACACCTATCATAAGTGCTAAATGGTAATATTGAGTATAGTACATCAATGGTAATTAATATTTATCTTCGAACCTCAAGCAGGAAACACTATTTCATATAGCAAGACAACACAAGAACATAATTATTAGGCTCCTAAATAAGCCCAAGGCCAGGACAGCTAATCACCTCAGTCAAGAGGTACACACTGTGAATGGAATTTTTAAGAATTTCTACTTGTAATTTTTACATTATCCCAAACCTGCTACTCTGAACATAGCAATTAAAGATAAAAAGGATTTCTTTAAAGGTCTAAAAGCCAGCGGATTTCAAACTGTGACCTTGTCCACACTCTTGTTTTGAAGGTGTATTTTAACACAGTACCTTTTTCTCTTGAAGTCCACTACAGCACGAAAGGGATGGTGTTAGTGCTATATACTAAACTCATATTAAGTCAATATTAAAGCCTCTCAAGGACTTGGAAGATAGCAGTGAGACCTATTAGATCATCTAAATTATTTCCATGCCATTCTGAGATTGCTCTCTACAGCATGCTTTATTAGTGTCTTGCCCAGGCTATTTTTAAAGTCTCAAACCCAGCAGCTTTTCCCTTATGAGAGTAGCCAACTTCAGTTTAAAAGCATTATATGCACAGATTAACCTAGTTAAAACACAGAACAAAAAACTTCATATGAATCTGCTTATCTAACTGCAGGTGTTTGAAATGGAAAGTAAGATTTTGAACTGACAGTCCTAATTTGTGATATTTTAAGAGTTTTAGATCCAAAGTTTCAAAAGATTCCTTTCAATCAGTTTAAATAAAGGTGATGCAAGACAAAGAGAGAAAACAGAATAGACAGAATCTGTTAAGATATAATCTTACACCAACTGATGTTGATGGGAAAAAAAGGCGACACAAAAGATTTGTGGTCACACAAGCCCTTCTTCAGACGTGACTTGAAAAATGTTTTGTACCAGCAAGTTTCAATTTTTTTCCCAGCTGTATCAGTTGGTTTAACTAAAGGTATTTCTTCTCCTTTCAAATCCTGCCTTGCCTACAGAGAATCACTGCAGCATTACCACAACACAGGAGATGAGAGCTTGAATAAAGATCCATTCCTAACTGCATTACAGCAAATACGTTACTGCATTAAGTCTGCTATGCCAGATAAGCAGCAGTCCAGTTCAGTGTACTGCATGTTTCACCACATGCAAACTTAATGCTTTTGCTGAGGAGACTCTTGAAAAATGAAGAGACTTCTCAACAATGAAGTACTTCACATAGGCACTTAAATTTTTCATCTTAGTGTTTTATAACAACTAAGCATGAAACAGAAAGATGTGTAAAGAACTCAAGAAACAATACCAATAACAAAACCAGACTGGTATCACTGTGTTCCCATCAGTACAACGCAATGCCCACAAAACCCGAGACAAAGCGCAGATGACTCTGCAGAGGGGATTAACAACCAAGCTCAAGCAGGAAATTAACGTCTATCAGAACTATGTGTTCTTTGCTGATACACTTACTCCATCATCCTTAAAACACTGAAAGCACTCAAAAAAATAAAAGATTGCAATTGCAAAGAATCTTTTCAAAGCATTTAATCTAAAAATCACACTACCCTGGTTTAGTTGCTGAATATAAATACGTATCAATCTGACTTTGTTAAATTCAAATTTAAAGGGAGATTGTATTTGTCACCTTGGGTTGCTACCTTGCTAGATTTGAGTAGCTAAAACCTTGGTTGGGCCTGTCCGACAGTTGAACAGAAGGTGTCAGAGCGAATCCCAGGTGCTGCAGTCAAGGAAGGGCACCTGACTTTTGGTTCAGTGCACAGTGCTGGGGCATAGGATAATGCCATTTCCAGGCAGATCATAAAACAGACAAAAGCCTTTACTACTTGTCATTAGTGAAAGCCTGACCCCCAACCACATAAATAGGGATTATTTTATTTTATTTTTTTTAATTTTTAGTTCATCCAGCATTGCTTTCTGTACACATTGAGCTCCCCTTGTCATTTCCATAGCAAAGTATTTCTTGGTATTTCTCATACTGGATTAATAATCAACCCTGTATTACTGCACAGTACTGGGGATGTGAAACGCAAACTGCATTTCAGACCAAAGAGAATGCAACAAACAAGTTATTGCCAATTAATCAAAGGTCAGTCTTCTGAGTAAGAGTCACTATTAGAACATGCCAGATTTCATTAACACCACAGGCCTTGATATCAAAAGAAATTTACTTTTAGAAACCACAAGTCCAGCTTTGTTTTTTAGTGGTCTCATGACTGGTAACAAAACTGAATCATTGGAGTACAAATGAGTAGAAATAAGAGTTTGACTACTTTCACTTACACAATTAACCCTCAAACTGATGTAGATTCCTCATTTTACAGAATAAGAAACTAAACTTCTGAATTTTAACCCATAAGTAGTTTCTACTCAGGTTTAGATAAGGATGTAGACATTACTTTGAGTATTTTGTAAGTTGAGGTATTTTCAAAGAAATACTACCTTTGCTAAAAAAAAAAAAAAAAAAAAAAGGTAAGTCCCAACTACAAGTCAGTTTAACATACCCCCCCCTTTCTTTCCCAATGTCAAAAAGAATTCTGAATTCAAGGTGGCAAAAATGAAAAGAAAGGCAAAGGGATTAAAAAGTCAGAAATGCTCGGTGTTCTCAAAATGACGTACTTAAAACTCACTCTTCCCCAGGACTGAAAGAACTATGACTTCAAGCAGGAAAGCACTACAAAGCAGAAAGTTATGTCTCACTGATCTGCTTAAGATCCCGAAGCTGATCATTTTTACAGGCTGCACACATTGTATCTATTAAAAACAACACTGGCAACTTACACAAAAGATCAGCTTATGTTTGTGTTTCGCATTGTTTTACATAAAGACAAAACACACTCCAGTGCTCATGTGCTGCAATCGCTTCATCTAGGGACAACTGCAAAAAGGAGGCCTATCCGAGCTGACCCACATGCACTCGGTGCACATTATAACTTTATTTTTCCTAACCAAAACTGAAGTTTCTTATCCTAAGTAAGCATGTCTTCCCAATTATTTACTGCAGGAAATAGTCTCTTGCTAAATTTACCTTTCAGTGAATCATTTTCAGCTCTCATTATGTCAATTAGTGAATTCTCCAGTGAATGCATGTCGAAAGTCCTTGTACGATCCTGCAAGCAAATAAAAACAAACACAGTTTAGGAAACACAGTGTTAAAAAAACAAAAACAACAACAAAAACTACCCAAAACATAAAAACTTCAGATTTTTTCGATATCACTACAACAGACTTAAGCTAAAGCACATGCTTATATGCCCCTGAAGTCAAATACAAAAAAAATAGAATATTCTGAATATAAATCCAATCCATATTTATCATAACCAATTATTTCTTTAATAATATCCAATTCAATATTTTTTTTTCTTTTTTTTTTTTTTGCTCTGCAGTTCAACTTTGTTAAAAAATAATTTAAGTTCACAGGTAGGAGGTGAAGATAGATCCTGGGAGAGAGAATTGCAAAGAGAAGTCATAAAACAGGCATTTCAGCCTGAACTAGAGAAAATCTGAATTCCAGAAACACATAGCTTTACCTTCACCTAAACTACTACCCCATAAAATTAAATAATCTATTTCTGCACAGTCAAATCAAATTCTGCATAATTATAAAGTATTTCACACAAGGAGTAGTGCCACCTAGTAAACCGGTCTACTTGACCAAGTTACCTCTGGTTTTTAATTCCCTGAATTCACAAGTTTGATATTCCAAGCATTACTCAAACTGAAGGCTTCAGAAAATATGAGGCAAGATGTCTGATGTGCCTAACCATTTCATTATATCAATCCATTTGAAGTGTATTTACCACATATTTCTTCATATTAACCAAAGACACAGATATGTCTCAGGTTTTCTCAACTAAAACAACACATTCTGCATCTCGCAAATCTGATGTTATATTGACATAACACAAAATATCCTGGCACTGCATTTTAATTAGTAAATTCAGGATAACCAAACTTTGAAATCTTTACACTATCACCAAAGGTCACTAACGGAAACAAAAAATCCCCCATTCACAGAATTATTCACTTATCCCTGTTATCCATTTATTTATTGATTTAGAGATTTGTAGAAACACTCTGCTGGAATTTTGTATGTTAATCAACCTCACATTTAATTTTCCTGAGTCCAAGGACTCCAATATTGTTTCCAAAGGTTTTATTTCATGCATCTTTTAAGAGATTCATCTCCGAACTGAAATCAAGCATGGAAAGTATCTGTTGACATAAGGAGGCAGGAGATTACAACATTATTTGGTCTAACCTGCTTCTCTGCAACTACCATTATTAATGCAGTGAAAATGCATTTCTTGTCCTTAACTCTAGCCGTGAAGCTGAAACTTCTCCAAAGCAAACAGATCCAGATTTGATCATGTTTCAAACTAGTGAATGCAGAAAGGGAATGCCCCTCTGATATACAGCTGAACACCACAATGCCCCTACTGCCAGTAATGGAGTGCTAAAGCAGTATCGATGGCAGTGCTGTAAGAGGCATTCTTTATATCAGACAACGATCAGTCACCTTGGACTTTAACCACTTAATACTATTTTAAGAGCAGGAATCCACTAGCTAGTAGAGTCCTGATCCATTTTCAAATTTGTAAGTTACATTCCAACTGCTAAAAAATCCTGTTTTCTAACTAAATTTTCGGACAGTTTTCCTTTCCTTGGAACAGTGTATTACTGACGCAGGACTGGCGAAGTATTTCTACCCGGATGTGCTGAATTTCAAACAGCATCAGAAAGATCAGAGTTGGGAACCATTTGCTTTATTAGTCTAGACCAAAATTAAATTTGCTATGAAAAGCATAGCGTGGCCCTGTCTCCCCACAGCGCTTATTTCCTTGGTCATCTACATTACATTGATGCATCTTAGAGAAACTATTGCAAGCATTTGGATTCTTTAGTTTCACAAGTTTCCTACTGGTTTCTTAGTAATATGGCGATATTCTGGTAATATTTAGTTTATTGTTTTGGTTTATACATTACTAGTTCTGGAATATTTCAAACTTCAGTTACACTAAAATACCTGAGGAGAAGTGGGTCCTGTGGTCTGCATGCTGGACCCACTGGGATCCAGCAGCTGTATAACTGGGGAATGGATACTGGAAGAGTCTCTACATTTTCAGCAGTCTTCCTAAAGTGACAAAAATAGCCTAAGACACAGATGGGAACATTTTCTGAAAACCCAACATGCTTCAGAAGGTCCTCTTTTGCTTCCTTTCTGCTATTCTGCCTTTCATATTGCCTTGTGTTCTTTTGTGTGGAATTAACTTCATCTCCAACCTATGAGCAGCTGTAAAATTCATACGGGGTGCGGAAACTGAGCAGTCTCAGGTCTCTGCTGAATTTGTGGCACTTAGCATTTCAGTTGTCTGAGAGAAACGAAGGGTAAAACCAAAGCCAAATGACTTCTGATGTACTGTGCTGCATATGTGCTGCACTGCATGAGCCCTAAGACAGTCTCCGGTCTCTAAAATATCTGTGTTATGCTGGATTGAGCTATAGTAACAAACAGCGGGTTTTGCTGCAGTAGGTAGTATTTAACATTGAGAACAGAGCTTAAACATTTGAGGAAGAAAAAGTAAAATGGAATTGAAGTGGTTAGCTGATAGGAACACCATATTCTCCAATGGAAGCAGCGTGGTGAGGAGGTTACAGTTTTCCCCTTTTAGCATAAAGTCCATATGCTTCTAACCATACTGCAGACACTTTAAAACATGGTGCTGTGCACCAACACAAAGATTAATTGGTTGTATTCCTACCTGCAGCCATTAACAATGATATAAAAAGAGGGACTGGCTAGGGAACACGCCTGAAATATGGCCTGCATTCAAATTCCCCCTCTCCAGTGGTCCCAGCAACCTGTCACAGTAACCAACAAAGCTGTCACAGGCTAGAGTGCTCTCGAGATGCTGATCCAGTACTATTTTGTGGGAAGATGAGTCTCATTCCTCAGCTGTTTGAAACAGTTTGCTCCTCCGTGTCTCCACTCATTGATTAGATAGCGAACCACATTAAACACAACACTAGGAACCACTATGAACTGTTAAACTGAGTTTGGGTATGTTCCTGAAATGAATGCAGTGCTCCACCTCTCTGGGAATGCAGAGTAATTTCAAGAACTTGGCATATAAGTAAACCTGTACACATTTATCCCGTGAAAAGATGTCTCTCTTATAAATGACCTAAATAAAAACTAGCCGAAATGAAATCAGCAGTTTGCACACTTCTTATTATAAAAGAACTCCACGAATCTTATTATAAAAGAACTCCACTAATTTAGCTGACTACCTACCAAGCTACTGAAAGGATCCATGCTACCAGGGAAAGTCAGCATTGGTAGTATTTTTTTTAGATTTTTTGTAAAATTTAAATACATTTTATTCTGAGACTGCTTTGAAAATAGTAGTGTGAGTTTTGCCAATCTTAATTTCCAAGATGATCAGCACATTCTATCAGCATTTACACATATATCGAAATACACGTGTACCTTACACACAATATATCTAAGGGCTGAATATATTTAAGGACTGAAGCCATGTTAGCGGTGGTGGCTGTACTGCTGGATACATGTATAACTCTGCATTTAATTCCATGACATCAAAAAGCTGCAACAATCAAAATATTGATCACTGGCTGGTATCTAAATCTGGGAAAGAGCTATTCTCAGATACACATTAATTACAAGTTATAAAGCAAGTGAGTCACGCTGTGCTCAGTAGAAAAAAGTGATGTTTTCTTCAAGATACTTCTTGTAAAGAAAATTAATAACAGTGTAATGATGTTTTTAATGGATTGATTCACAAAGTCACAATGCTTTCCTTGGAGCTGGACTGCTTACTGTACTCTTATTTACTTACTTATTCGTAAGGAAAAGATATAGGGATAATGACTACCCTTGAAGAAAGCAAAGTGTATAAACTCCAGTAACAAAGTAAGTTAACTACAATCTGACGTTATTTACACAGATTGATCACAAAACCTTAGCTTTGCAACAGTGTGTTTTACTATATCTAAAAGTTTGTTTTATCAGAGAGCTCAACAGGCACTCACATTTACCCTTGGGAAACTGGAAGAGAGGTAGACAGACATCAGGTTGAATGCAAGACCAAGAAAAAAAATTAAGCTGCAGTCTTAATACATTACTACATTTAAAATGTCATCCAATATTTTATAAGACATTCATTAAATATCATTTTGAAAAAGTGGCATTGTTTTCACAAAATATACAAGGTGGCAGCTAGCAGATCTGGTTAAGGGAAAGCATCGAAATGGTCAATATTCTACAGCAGCAAACATTCCAATTTTGAACTAAACCCTGTCCAACTTCGTCTACAGAAAAAGCAAAAATATCCTGATTCTTCTAGTGGCTAGAAAGTATTTATAACTAGAAGAGTGCTCATAACAATGCAATCTCCTTGTTAAAGCACAGTCAGTAGAACCCAGGACTTCAGAGCCACAACTCCATCGTGGGATTTATGCAGTATGGGCAAACCACTCCACCTCTCTGACCACAAGCTTTTCCCCACTGACATCCAGACAGGTTATTTTACCTTTAGAGGTCTTGTGAAAAATGGAGCCACTTGTAAATAGGAATTTTAATTGCTATTCCATTTATATTTTTCAAAGTTCAAAGACATTTTGTTCCAAAAAAAAGTCATGTGGTAGCAAGCACGTACAAGTGTATAGGATGTGCTGCTATAAAAAAGATATTAAAAATGATTTTTGATGAACAGGAAAATCATGCTTGACACTCAGAAATCCCATACCTGAGGTCTCCTATACATCAGAAAAAAACATAGGTCTAAATTTAGTAATTAAAGTGCAGACCCATTGTATTTAATCTGCACCCATGGCACTATCATCACCTGAACAATTAAGATTCAAGAAGTTCAGAGTTTCTATTGAGTGTTTCCCAAGATGAGCCCACCAAGGCTAAAACCCCAAACGGCACAAAAAGTAAAGCCTGGCGAGGTATGAGCACCTGCTGGTAGCTGAGGCTGTACCTAATCTTAGGAAATCTGGTTTCTCTGAAGACTGAAGAATCAATAATAACACAAAGTCTGCCACTGAGTTAGGCAATTTATTGAAGGTGATTAAGCAGGATTTACGAAGCAGGTGTAATTAGAAAACTGGGGCTTTCTTTATTTATTTAAATCTTTGTCAAATCAGAATACTTGTGAAAAGTAGAAAACTGACAGCTGCATTTGCTACCCTTATTATAGCCCAGGCAGCCTGAAACTTTTGGAAACCTCGTACCCATTTCCCACAATTAAAGAGCCTGATGTCTCAGGCAAAGTACAGCGTGCTGGGAGAGGTAGATTGTAGGCACTAACAGCAGTTTGACATCTTTCTATTAATTGCAAAGCAAATTTGGACTTGATTATACTTCTGGGTAGGCTTCTCCTCCTTCCCACCGCCTTGCAAAGGCCCTGTTCCAGCTTCCCATCCAGTCTGCAGTGAATTAAAGGCTTGGAGTAAACAGGTTTTTCCTGAAAGGATGTTGCTGGATGCTGCCCTGAGCATCTCTTAGAGCTTCACCAGGGAACAATATGAAAAAGCTGGAAAAGTTAAGTGGCGGATGGATGACACAGGAGCTTTTTTGGGAGGGAGCACTTCTGCTTTTGTCAAACTTGAAGTTTTTTTTAAGTGTTAGAAATTACAGACCTCCATAAAAATTTCCAGTAACATGCCTGATTCTATTTTAGCCACATATTAAGTTTTTTTTTATGTACCTTCTATAAATTATGTTCCACAGTATCTTGTGTTCTCGGTCTTTGTGCTGGGCTGCTAAGTATGCAATTCATTTTCAAAGCAAAATGCTTGATAAGAGTACTCCTTTTAATCTTTGGAAAATACAAACATAATTCAAATAGCTTTTCACAAAAGCTCCCTTTAAAAAGAAACCCTGAGGTCAAAAACGCACAGGAGGGCCAAAGCCGGCGTATTAACGTCAGTAGTAAGTTTATAAAACAAGAACAGTGTTAACTTCCACAGTACTTAACTTGTGCATGTCATACCACATTAGAGTGCTCCTCATTCCACAGGCCAATAGCTGTGGGGAACAGCACACAAAACACTAATTACTGCACAGCTGATGGAGTCATAGAAAAAAGGGGTGAACAGACATTTAAAAACCCAGCTTCGAGTATTTACTCTAAAATGATAGCTTGAAATTTCTCGGCACGGTTGCTGCGGCAAGAAAGGAGAAGAAAAGCCTGCAAAACTTTCTGCAAAAGCAGCAGCCTCACTTTCTGCAACCAGCCCTATGGAAAGGCTCTTCAGCAACAAAGAACAGATATTAAAATAAAAAGACATGGTAAAGAAATTTCCTTGCAAAATTCTTCCAAGAGGAAAGCTTGGCAAATGCACTCAAGAGGGCTTTTTTTTAATTCCAAATTCCTGGGAATTTGTTTGTTTTAACATGCTTATTAAATCAGCCCATTTCTATGGGCAAACAAATCATGACGTATAGCTCAGAATTAAAACACAGTCTGTAATCATGGATGTGTTTTCTCAAACCTTCCATATCTGCCTGAGGGAGAGAAAGTCCCTCTGGCACAGCCCCTCGGTGGATTTGGAAGGGGTTATATACCTGGAAGCTAGCCACTGAAGAAGAAAGGAAAAAACATTTTTGAACAAGTGGATATAATGAACTGCTCTCCAGTACAAAATTCTTTGAAATGAGCAGTTATTGTCAAGCCTGATTCCAGGAAGAAACGCAAATTATTTTGAATTATTTTTACAGAAAGCTGAACACTATTGCTTAATCTGCTAGTGCCTTCAAAAGACCGATTTAAAAAACAGCACCACACATGTGAAGATGAGATCTGGAAACCTGGAAATGCCTATCAAAGCAAGATTTATGCATTGCATAACAGGCAGGATGTTCCACTCTCATGAGGAAGTGCAAGTACATAGCAAAAGGAAAGCCAAAACAATCTTGAGGGCAACGCTGCAGTAAAATGCAATTACTGAACACTCAGTTTGCCAGTGCTGCAAGGAGGGAATAGAGGGAATAATTTTAAAAATCTGTAGCTTTGTAAGATGTAACAGTCACAGTCAAGATATTTCCTTTTATTAACTCCCAGGGAAGGCTGTTGTATCCAAAAACACATTATTATTTTTTTTAATTTTTATTCAGGAACCATTCTTTCATTTGGAGACCATTTCCTTTTAAAATGAATACACAAAGAACAATGGCTTTTCTCTTTTCAAAATATCTTTGAAGGGGGAAGGCTGCCCAGTGAGTGGTTAAAACACAGTATCGAAACTTAATTTCATTAACAGATTTGGTAATAGTCTTCCCTGACCTCGCCTCAAGTTCCATCTCTGCAACGTGAGGATCCTACCGACGTGCTGCTTCTGAAGTGTTACGAGACCGAATTCCAAATGAAAAATTGTTGTGACAAACACCACAATGTTTTGCATGAAGCTCTCAAATACCAGCCAGGCCACCACCAAATTGTAAGATTATCAAGCATCTCAAGGCAGCATTTTCCTTTTATCTGCGCCGTTTGGAATGCCCATTTCATCTCAAGCGTCCCAGGGCCAGGGGCAGAAGTATTTGAAGTGAGCAGCAGCTCCCATTAGTGGCTCATGGGGACATTATGCAATGTTGTCCTCTCCAAAGAGGAAATTAGCACTTACGCTTGGTTACCCTAAGATTTCCATCAAAACACAGACTTCTGTTTCACCAGGCTTTAGAGTAAAGATAACCTTTGGGGGAAAAAAGAAAAAGAAGCGATCCCCAAATATCTGCAATTACTGGTTTACATCTTGCTTTATAAAGGTACTAATTTTCACTAGACTGCTGCAACACTTGTTAATGATTTAAGCAGCAAAACATAAATATTGCATGAAAGGGATAGTTGTATCAAATTACCCCATTATGTTGCTGCAGCAAAGACAGCTTTCAGTTATTTCCTAAATAGGAATCTAAGAAGATTCCAGTAACAAAATAGCCTTGTCCAGCACATGATTGCATCAAGGAGGATAGTGCATGTAATATATACATATATATGCATAAACACAAAAATCCAATAAGCAAAACTCCTTATTTCTGCTTTGAATTAGGAATATAATCAGCATAATCAAGAAAAAAATAAAAAAATACATCAATGGTTAAATTTTACATCATTTGTTTCCAGTGATTCAAAAATCCAGTATGCTTTCCAAATACAAAGGACCAAGTAACCAAAGGAGATTTTAAAAAAAAAAAAAAAAAAAAAAGTTATAAAAAGCAGTCATCCAAGATGGCTTCAAAATTAATCAGCATCTTTCTAGGTCTGCAGTGCTGAAGTCCTGTTTTGCTGCCCTGCCCTTTTCTTCACAGAAGTGATAGTAACAGACTGGAAAGCACTTCACTCCAACACTTTCCTTTTCTTGGCATGAAGAAGTGTCAGACTTGGTCTTGACATGTACAGCTTCATCTCAGCGTTTAAGTAAACAGATACCAACATGCTACACAAAAATTATTTCTTTACCACGACCAAAATAAGCATGTCTGATATTTTATGTTTGGAACACAACCCAAAAGCCAAGGTTGACGTTGTCGATTTCCTCAAATTTCCTTGATATCGGACCAAGCACGTTTCTATTGGAGCACATACATTTGGGCCTTACGCACAGCAGCAAGAACATGCTCGATCTCATTCTGTCACTCTGTACATCAGCTACGTGTCAGGGTACAGAATGAATTAAACTGCGAGCCAAGTATTGCTGCAGTGAGGCTGAAAAAAGACTGACTCCAGCTGTGTCCCTTTTTCGACTGGTTTCAGTGAATAAATTCGGTTTGCTGGACACAGGTTCGTTATATTAATTAGAAATCCCCATATTAACATCAATTATGCGATGCATTGTGAATTTGCATGGGCTCTACCTGATACCAAACCAGCTAGCAGCTCTGCAGTAGGAAAAAAGGTCTCTAATGGAAAGTTAGTGCCAGCAGCTGCCCTGATGTCTGAAGGCTGCATATGCTGGCCCTGCAAACCCAGCAGAAACTGAACAGGTTACACTCAGGAGAACTAAACCTTTCCTACGTCTGAATCCACCGTGCCATTCTTACACATATTTGTATTTCTCTAGGGTGGTTGATAACATGAGGCATATTGCACAGTTCTTATCTCCTGATCTCTCAAATTATTTTAAAGTAGGTCACCCTGCTTCTTACACCATGGCTAGAAATACTGCAGTCATTTTGAAATTTTCACTTTTGCCCTCATTTGAAGATGTTTAAAAAAAAAACACTAAATGTCAAAGAATTCTTGGGCTTATGAATCCACATTAAAGGACTTCACAAAAGTCATACACACACAAAAAAAAAGTTTTAACTAATGGTCAGGTGAAGAGTTTTAATTTTTACTGCCAGTGAGGATCAGCAGTATACAGTTCTTTTCAGATTCCTAAAAAGTTAGCCTAGAAGGAGAGAGCAAAATGTCAGACAAGCTATCCCCTATCAGGATGAGGCCATGTGAAAACACAGGAGACCACCATCTGACATTCGTCCAGATCTATTTCTGGTTGTGATTTAATGGCCTGTACCCAGAATTTGCTGCCATCGCTACGGAAAGCAAAATGTTTTGATTACCACCATATAAAAAAAAAAAAAAGAAAAAAAACAGTTTCCAAAAAATGCTACAAAAATTCTGTTGCACTACAAGTCCATATGGTACTGCAAAGCAAAATACAATCGCTTAATACTTTTCTCAGATGTGGTGTGTTTTCAAATACTTCAGAAGGCCTCAGATCTCTCACACTTCATCAGGCAGCACTTTTTTCCTTATTCCTTTTTGTAGGTGTACTTGCTACTTGCAACTACATTTGTTCTTTGGTTATTTCTTCGTGTGAATAAATATTAAGCTGAAAGAAACGGGCTAATTATAGATGCCTGGTGGGATATAGATATTTATATGACCACTGCTGTTAAAAAAAAACAACAACCAAGAAACACATGATTCACAGCTCTGAGTGTAATTACTATGACATTTCAAGTTAGCCGTGTAGCTTTTTTTAGTTGCAAACACAGAAGTCATACAATCACACCATGCCTTCAAATCCCCATCCCACCCCCTCTATGGCATTTTAATGCACTCCTGTTACTTTTATTATGGATATAACAGAGAATACTCACCTGAAAAGGAAAAATGTTGTCAGCTCTATTCAGGCTGTCTTCCATCCACGATTTCGGAGCAAAGGTCGAGCTGGGTCGAGCATATTTCTGCAACTGGATATGATTACTTGCAAAATTCTTCTTTAAGGGCGAGATGGAGTTCAGGGGCGTTATCCCTCCGTTCAGTCCCCGGCGGTGGTCTCGACCTTGGGACCCACCCCACCCACCATATCCACCGCCCCCGGGGCTCCATGAAGATGGTGTCGGCGATGGGCTTTGGTAGCTGCTCCATGGAGAAGGCGGCTTGTTTAGATTATTAGCCAAATGAGGCAACTGATTAAAAGCAGCATTTCTGTGTGTAAATGGAGGCGGATGAGGGCTTGCAGGAGACCTCCTCTGTTGCTGATGCTGATTGTGATGATGCTGAAAATGGGGGTGATGAGGGTGGTGCTGAGAGAGGGGTCCGATTTGAGGGGAAAAGCTACCACCAAAGCCAGGGCTGACGTGATGTGGAAAATTCTGAAACAGCAGAGCACCATTATTAGCCGAGGCAGTAGGGACCCCTCCCTGGTGAAAAAAACTTGCATCTTCATTGATTATTGTAGAGGAAGAAGGAGCGATAGCTGCAGACCAGTTACTGAAACCAGTCAGAGAAGATGCAGTGGATGTCAAGGGCTGTGTCGAAGTGCCTAGCCCCGAAGCCTCTTGATAATCAAATCCTGTTAACACCGGCGACTCTATTCTTATTTTCTCCTTTCCATTGCCATTCTCCGAAGAATTATCACCCTGATTTTCTTCAGTTTTAGCTTTCTCAGGTTCAGAGAGCATGCCTGCTTCCTGACTTTGACTAGGGGAAAGCTGCTGTTTTTCTAGGGACTCTTGCTTTTCCTGTTGCTGAGTTTTAGATTTTTCTGACCCCAGAATCTCATCCTGAATATTATGGACAGCTGGAGCAGGAAAGAGCCAAGCTGACCCAGCACTACTGCCATTGGCAGCTGTGTTATTATTTATAAAAGCAGCAGGGCTGGGGGTTGCATTTTGATGATGGTGTGGAGGCTGCAGATGTGGATGAAATCTGACTGGAAAAGCTGACTTATTTCCAGTGTTGTTTTGCACTAACACTCCAAACCCGTAATCCCCCATTTATTATATTTAGGGTTTGAATCCTCTGTGTAAGAACAAGTCGATGTTTAGTGTTTACCTCTTCCTCTTCCGAGGAGAGATTATTAAGTATCCTGGTTTTAGCTAGATATTCCAGTTTCTCCCTCCACGCTATTTATTTCAGATTTGGATATAGATTTCTGTTTCTGCAAAAGATAGATTTCTTCAACTATTTAAATGTGTCAATTGGTGCCCGTTTCCTCCCTTCAGCCAGGAGAAAGGGAAAAATAAATCTTTGGTTCACAAAATAAGAGGTTTCCTTTTTCTAAACGAAATGCACAGCAATGAGAGAAAAAGCTTCTGGGGAATAAGGATAAAGAGATTCTAACTATCCTGTTTTTTTCCTCCTCAGCAGCCTTGACTCGCCCATAAATGAGTTAAGAGGAAAAAAAATATACAATGACGTCTGGTCCCCCGACCCCTTGGCAGCAAAAAAATAGATTTAAATCTGGAATAATTTAATACATCTCTATAATCTAATATATATTTGTCCTGTTCAAAAAGAGTCTTTGCTGTGGGTAAGAAAAAAATTTACCTCAGGATTTCAGCATTCAGAGGGGTGAAAAAGAGGCGTGAGTTGCAGAGGAGGCTTTTTACCGTGCTGCTGTGTTTAACCTATTATGTGTAGCAATAATATACACTCCGTGTGTGTGTGTGTGTGTGCGCGTGTGGTTGTTTAGAAGGGGTAAGATCTTATCTCAGGAAATTAGTATTCTGTGTGTGTTGGGTGGGGAGTGAGTTGTGCAGGAGAAGGGTGGATTCTTGATGCTGCTCCTTTTGGGCTGGGTTTCTGAGCTCGCCAGACTCGCTTCTTATTTATGATCCAATATTTGCGTGTCCTTCACATGAGCCCTGGCCGTCCGCGGAGGAAGATTTTCATCTCAGAAATCAGCATTCAGCGTTCGGGAAAAGGGAAGGGAGGGGACAGCGAGCTGTGCGGGAGGAAGGGGAAGGCGATTTTCTTTGCTCTCTCTCTCTGCAGCTGGGAGGGTGCTCCTGGTGCCGGATCCGTGGGTTCCCTCCGTGCAGGCTGGATGTGCGTGGTCGTGGTGATTTTATTTTTTTTCCCCCCCCTTCAGGGTCTCCTCATCCAGCCGGGCAGGCTGGGCTGGGTGCAGGCAGGCTGGGCTCTCCAGGCCCCGGCTCACTGTGGGGTTCCCCCCGCGGTGTCCCCCCCCACCCTCACGAGTGTCCTGCAGTGGGGGTAGCCTTTTTTTTTTTTTTTTTTTTTTTTTTTTTTCCTTTTTTCCTTTTTGTTTCTTTTACCTCAGCAGAGGAGCAGCCTCCGGCGAGGAGGGGAAGGTGCAGGCGGCGGGGGGCCGGGCTCCTCTCTCCCCCATGGAAGGCGTTTAAGCGGCTCTCCCGCAGATCTCAGGGCAAGGGGCTCGGCTTTCTCGGGGAGCGGAGGAGGCGGCGGTGGCGGCTCCTGGGAGCAGTCCTTCCCCTGCTGAGCGTCTTCTGGGCTCCAGGCGGGCTTCCTTCCCCCTCATGTAAACCAGCCGGGCTCCGGGCGGGGGGACGCTGCCTCCTGAGGGTGAGGGGGGGGAAGGCGACGGCAGCAGGGCAGCGCCCCACGCACCCACAGCAGCGCTCCAGCAGCCGGCGAGCCTGGCCGCGACGGGTCCCGGGCTGCCGCTCGCCTCGCCGTGCTGCTTATTATGATTATGATTATTTTTTTTTTTCTCTCTCCTCAAACCCCCTCTCCTCCCCTTTTTCTCCTTCCCTTCCCCTCCCTCCCCCCCCCCAGCCGCTTCCTGCCTCGGTGCCGCAGCCGGTGCCTCCCTCCTTCCTCCTTCCTTTCTCCTCCTCTTTTCTCCTTCTTCTCCTTCTTCTTCTCGTTCTCCTGCCGCCGCCGCCGCTCCCCGCCCGGCCGCCGCCGAGCCCGGTCTCCTCAGGAGCGAGCCGCCGCACGAAATGACAACCAGCTGGAGGAGGCACCGCGCCACTTCCGCTCCGCCGCCGGGCGCTGCCCCCGCCCCGCCCCAACCCCGCCTCCCCGCCCCGACCCCGCCCCTCCCCGGCTTCGCGCCGCCATTTTGGGTAAGGGCGCTGCCCCCTCCCCTCTCCCCTCTCCCCTCGGTCTCCGCCCACTGCCGCGGCGCGAGCAGCCATCTTTGTTGCGGGCGGGTTGAGGCGGTGGGTGGTGGCGCGGCGGCCATCTTGGGCTGAGCGAGGTTGCCGTGCCCGTGCGGCCATCTTTGTGGAGGGCAGGGTGTCCTCCCTGCTGCAGGACTGGAACGGAGAGGGCCCGGTCGGGCCATTCTGATATCCGCTGACGCTGCTTCCTCCTCTGTTATCACGTCTAATATCTAAGCATTAAATCACATCCGAAATGCTGCCTGTTTTTAACAATTAAGATCCGAGTCCCCTCAACTAGACCTTGCCCTCCCTATACTACCCTGCCCTAGGCTGCTGCCTCCAAGCCATCTCCCAGGTGGAAGGGAAAGTCAGTGAAATAATGTAACAGCATCCAGAGCTACTGACCTGGAGAATACCACAGAACCTGACTTCTACTTGTTATCTTAGGTTTTGAAATACGGGAATAGGATACAAAGAGTTACGACAAAAAGATGTGGGGAAAAAAAAAAAAAAAAAAAAAAAAAAAAAAAAAGATTTTTCTGAGATGGTTGATCTAAAAGTCTGTTTTCAAACTCTATCTCACATATCGTAAAGGATTTTCCAAGAAAGTTCTATTTTAAAAGAGGCAAAGAATCTAGTGAAAGATATGTACAGAAGCAAATAAATATGCAATAAATTGGAGTTACCCCTGAAAAAGCTTATATTGAATGTAGATATTTTTAAATATTCACTATTCTCACTGAAGGCAACTGCTTTACAGACAGACAACAACACCGTGCCAGAAGAAAGAAAGCCAAAGGAAGACATGTCAGTGTAAGGCAGGCGAGGAGAAGGCATGGGATGAGGCCTGCAGAGAAGCCCCTTTGTCACACTCCTCAACACTGGGCTGAGTATGATATACTTTAAAAGGTTTTGGACTGAAAATCAGTGTGTATTCATAGAATCATAGAATCATTTAGGCTGGAAAAGACCTTCACATCATCAGGTCCACCCATCAACCTGACCTATTGAGTCCCATCACAAAAGCACGTCCCTGAGTGCCATGGCCACACGTCTCTTAAATACCCCTAGGGATGAGGACCGTACTACTTCCCTAGGCTGCCTGTTCTAATGCTTGAAAAAGCTTACAGCAAGCTGTGCAGTCTGAAATATCAATTCGGTGTGTATTTTATACAGCTATGGTATTTACTAAATAGTCAGTGATTATTATTTCACCTTGCTTAGCAAATCTGTATAAAAGCAATGGTCTTGGTTGTTTCTGCCTGCCAAGAACACGTAGTGAAATTCCAGTTTTCAACTGTGGTTACCATAGGGATAACACCATCTATTGCACATCTGATTGGCTTCTATGGGCACAATCGTAGGTCCAAAACTGACATACACTTGTTTTCTTTAAAATTAATTCTTGCACAGGAATGGGGATTATTCAAGCACAGACATCAAAACTTTTGTCTACTACATATCAGTTCTGCAAAATAGCTCATTTCTAGAGATGGGTGCCCTTTTTGCACATCTACAAATTAAAATAGCTAAACATAGATAATACCAGTAGAAAAATCAACATAGAATAGAAACAGTCCTGAAAATTTTTCATTTAGTAGTGGAGGTGCTCACTACCACTTTCTCCAAGACTCCTTCCAACTTGAGCAGTCACCTGCTTGTGAGTTTGGATGGTACAGACATTTTTACCAAACCTAGTACATCTCAAGCATTTTTTTTAATGATCTTTTTTTCTTTGCAGTCATTTATACCTTGTTTCCACATGTGAAAATGGCCTTCTTTACATACCATGAAAACATCATTGTGAATGCATAATTACTGGGTTATAACTTCCCCTTTTGTTTACTGTTTGCAACCTATGTGAACCCATGTATAAATAAGTACTATTTTCTTCTGTACTTTTCTAGTCATAGTGTTGTTATTATCATCATCATCAGGTTGAGACTTAACAAGCATTTGTGTCAAGAAGCTATGAACCTGGCTCCAGGAGTACAGTGCTATTACATGAATAGTTTGGGAAAGACTGAGTGGATGGCCTTAATTTCAGGCACACCCTTGCAATGCATTAGGGTAGATGCAGATCCCTTGGAGTGATAGGAGCAGAACTTCCAAGATCTGACTTTAATCACTTCACTTGACAAACATGGTTTGCTGAAAACATGGGAGGTTTCTTAACAGCTGACATTTTGATGGTATCAGCTGCCAGCAGGATTTGTGTCATTTTATTCAACCTCTTTGATGAAAAAATGCCAACAAAATGAACAATATAAAGGGATTGCAGTCACCACATTTAGTTGCAAAGAATAAATCACTAAAGAAAATGAGTAGTGTCTATAAATAACTGCATTTAACAACCTGTGAGAAAGTTGCCACTTTGATGAATTGATGATGTAATGAGAGTCTCAAATAATGCGTGAGTTTTTTTTGGAATGCATGAAAACCAAAAGGTCTTTTTTGAATTGCCACATAAGTCTTGCAGAAGCTAATCATCAAGTCAGCTACATGATTAGCTTATAAAATTGTCAAACATTTTAAGATTCTTTATTATTAATAGCATTAGAATTTCAGTTGCCACCTTCTTTTGGAGGGGAGAGTCTTTCACAGCTGCCTAACTGCAAAACCGAGCTAGTTTCCATGGTGTAACGGAGATATTATTATTGTTGTTTTTTGTTATAGACACACTAAAATAGTGGCAAGCATTCCTAAAAACTTCCTTCTTGCTGTACTTCAATATATAGCTAAAAGCGGAAGCTGTTGTTTATGTTGTTTTTTGTTGTTGTTGTTTTGTATTTTTAATCTCAAACCATATGCTCAAATTTTGCAGTCAGATTGATCCTTTTTCATTTAGTAGGTGACACACTGATTTTCCTGTAACTTATCATAGAATCACTTAGGTTAGAAAAGACCTTCAACATCATCGAGTCCAACCATCAACCCGACCTACCAGGTCCCATCACTAAACTCCACCACTTCCCTGGGCAGCCTGTTCCAATGCTTGACCACCTTCTTCATGAATAAAATGTTCCTAAAATACAATCTACACCCCCTCTAGCATATCTTGGAACCATTTCCTTCTATTCTAAGAAGGAAAGAGACTAACTAAGAAAACAGACTGACACTCTCCACACTAAAACCTCCTTTCAAGGAGCTGCAGAGAGCAATGAAGGCTTCTCTCTGCTTCCTCTTCTCCAGAGTAAACAACTCCAGTTCCCCAGCTGCTCCTCATGCGAGCTTGGTTGCTCTTCTCTACCTAACTTTTGGGTGAAACTTTAAACATAAGATCCATAATTAAAAAATAAAAATCTTGGCCAACTAAATAATTAAAACAAAATAATAATAATTATATTGAGTTTCCCTTTGCCTCAACAATAAAAATGTTTTCAAAAATGTTCTCAAAAGAAAGGAGTAAAGGGGTAAAGTCTTTCTAGCAGCCATTGCTCATGTACAACTTAAATTCAGTATCCAGATTTACTGCCACATCTTCCAAGTAGACCCCTGCAGTTTGGCTGCCGTGTATTGTACACCTCTCACCTCCAAGGGTTTTCAAACTGACTTACCTTTGCAGTATGTTTAGTAATTATGGTAACTCACACTAATCTCAAGCAACACGTAATGGATTCATTTCTGGAAGCAACACAACTCCTCCAGTGACCTTACAGCAGAGGATTCCCAGGCCACTGTGGCATCATCAGGCATTTGTGGCTGATGATTGCTATAGGGGCACCACGCAAGCTCCCCCCAGAACCAATCTCCAGGATCCCAAAGCCCTTGGGAGACTACCTTACAAGTGGGAACATACAGGTCTCTGCCAAAGATTGTATTTCTTTGTCCACTTTTATTCTGACAGTAACGCATCACCTGATAAACGTTCAGTTGGGATATAGGTCACAGCAAAAATTGAGGATGGCAGAATTGGTGTAGAAAAATCTATTTGCTCACTTTTAGTCAGAAACAAGAATGATATCGATGGTTTGCTTGGATCTAATATAGTGCCCATCTGAATTTTCAGTATTACTCACAATAAAACACAGCAAAGGGTGAATATCTTCAGTGCACAACAGAACAACTTTGTCAGCTGGGCTGCACAGCCTTGGAAAGATCATATGACCCATAACAAGTGGAATCATTAGTGATAATTTCATAGAATTAGCTCAAACATAAACTAAACCTGAAAAAGAGGATTCCCCAACAAGAATGCTCTCCGTGGGAGACTCTAGGAGAGCAGATGTGCAGTGTGTGATACACCCCAGTGTTAGCAAATCAGGGCTCTATTGAGCTGAGAGAAATGAGTTGCAGAGCTTAGAAGGAACTCCTTATGGAAAACGCCTTGCCAGCAAAGCTCTTTTTTTTTTTTTTTTTTTTTAAATCAAAGGAGTGTCAACTCTCATGCATCTGCTGATTGCAGCTGTCATGGTGTCATCTGGAAAGAAAGGTGAACCCGCAGTGACTCAACATGTGAACTTCAGGCGTTCACACTGCACACACTGCCCATTACAGAAACATCAGGCTGAGGCACCTACTGAACACTGCTGGTGGGGAAACAGAATTCAAATCTCAATGCTGTAAATTTAAAGTCATCTTCTACATTAAAAAACAAACAAACAAAAAAAAAAAAAAAAAAAAAAAAGAGAAAGAAAGTCGTTTTTCTAGGAACAGAATTATCAACTGGATCTTGTGCAGCAAAAGCTGTATCGAGGCCTGATGTTTTCTTGAATGCCAAAAGCCCTCTCAGGACGTCCAAGTCTCCAGTTCTATTTTAATATACATTGGCGTGTCATGTCCATACAACACTCTACAGCACAGGGAGACAATTTACTAAATTAAATCAAAATTCAAAATTAACACTACACTTAGAAAATAAGGACTTTAGGATGAGTGCACTGCGCTGTAATAAAATGTAGAGGAATCATTTATGGTATTATTAGTCACGCAGGTGTTCCTCCACATTACCTTAGGTCTAATGTGTCACACAAGACACAGAACTTGCTCATGTTCAATGGTAATAAAGATAACCAACAGGCCCAAAAAGCTGCATCAACACTTTATCCTCAACAGTCGTTCCAGAAAGGCTGAGCTACAAACTCCGAGCAAGCTGTCAGTAGCTAATATTAGCCTGCACATAAAGAAAATTTTTATTTCAGGGCAATTTTCAAAGACTGCAGAAAGTGTTCTCTAGGCCTCAGAGAAAATCCAACTGCTCATTTTTGTGCTGATGCAGCTGCAACTGCTGTTTGCTAGATCATATCTCAGCTTGGTCACTGCAATATCAAAGTATGATTTTATAAACCCAGTAAACCATTTAAGTCTTGTGTAAAACACATTATACATGCTAATAGCTTCATTTGGCTAAGCTGGCTTTGTCATATTTCTGCATCTGGATGAAGGTACCATGTATACTACTGATATAGCCTCATACATTAAGCAACCCCTTAATGGCATACATTGCCTTGGAGTCTTTATTCTTTATGAAGAAAATCCTTATCACTGCCCAGAGAACTATTCTGTGTGCGGTAATTATGTAATATTAATGAACAATATTATGTACAACTGTACTTTCCAGCCCTATTCTTTGTATGGAATGTACTTTAGAATGACCTGACTCTGCAAAAATGCCTCTAGCCTCCACGACTCATGTAAAATACAATAAATACATAAATAATTTAAAAGAGGAAATAGTGTTGTGACAGCAGTGGTGTTCTTATTGCTGTACTTCAGCATCTGGTGATGTGGCCTTTGAAAATTCTTTTTTTTTTTTTTTTTTTCTTTTTGCTTGAGAACACCACTCCCTTAAGCTGGACAAAAGAGTTTGCTACAGGAAGAGAGGTTTACAATGCAAATCTGAAAGCTAATTTTCTTTCTGAAATTGTAGGAGGAATAAAAGGAGACAAGGGTATCAGTCTGCTCACCATGGGCTTTTGCAGAGCACTTTGATATCATGGTACTAAAATAGGATTTATGAAGCTGAAAGTTCCTAAATGTTAATCACAACTGCATCCCGGCATTGAGCCCAGGGGGAAGCAAGAGGCAGACACCTCTCTGGTGCCCAGTCTGCACACCAAGGGCTGCCCCAAGCCCTTTTCAAGACCGGCCGGGCTGCCATCAACCACCACAAGCCCACAGGCAGGGCCCTGGGCACAGCCAGGGGGCCCTTTCCCAAATTTATGGGAGTGGGAGAGGTGTCTGGTGGCAGGAGCAGAGCAGTAGCTTTACTGGGAAAGGAGTTGCTCGTATGAAGGAGGCAGCTTCTAATAATCTCTTTGTTGTTTTACTTTTTTTTTTTTTTTCCCACTTCTAAAATAAAATAACTGGCTACTTAATTCCTATTAATAAAGGAGGAATGCATTAGGGTAGTTGCAAGGGCCAATTAGTCAGGGCTTACAAAGTGCACTGGTGCTGAGTGTAATTTTTACAGCAACTCGGTGACACCTTCATTTCTCAAAATAAGATTTCATAGCCTATTCATTTACAAAGTGGGCTAGTGCCTTTGGGTATTTGGGAAGGGCAAAAAGACAAATTGAAAAGCACCAAATCATTTAATTTCAAAGTGCATTAAGCACACACTTTCCAATTTTCTGACTAAAATGTTCATCAGCTTTTTCCAAAGAGGTTTGTATCCAGGGCACAGAAATAGTTTGTGGATTTCTGATTCCTGAAATACTTAACAATGCTATTCAGGGAAAAATGAAGAAAGAAAAAAAAAAAAGTGTCTTTTTGTCCTAAAAAGCAGAGATTCACTTGTGAAGTGGTAATGATTGCAAGTGACAGCTTAAGGATAAAAATAGCACTAATAATACAAATGGTAACTAATCAAACACTTTCAGGAACTGAATTTTCCCCCACTTCTGAAAAGTGGGGGTTGTTGTAATAGAAAGAGTAAGGAAAACAATATTAAGAGTCCAACCCGGAGTGACCAAAATGCAAGGGGTCCCAAGGGGACCCAGATGCAAACTCTTTCCCCCCTGGAGCCACCGCACAGCGTAAGGCAGCCCCGCAGGACCTAGCCCGGCCGCCCAGCTCGCTGTGCAGCGCTGCTGGCTGAAATCTGGAGTCTCCAGGCTGCAGCTCCATTATTGAAAAGGAGAGCAGTGGTAATCTGCTCCATTTTAGGCAAATTAAGTGCAGCTCTTCGGCTCCTGGCACATTCCCAGTGCAGCTCTGAGATGAGCATAATTCCACAAAATCCATAAAATTCAGAGTCTGAGGCCGCTACCGTTCCCCCTTCCCCTCGCAGATGGAGTCCTCTGCCGGGGTACTTCACAGGGGAGAGACAGATTCTGTGTGTATCTAATGAATGCTGGTGCTGTGTGCGAGGGCGATGAGTTAAGAGGAGAGTTTCAGTCTCACCTTTGAGTTCTCTACCTTACGGGTTTCACGTTATATTCTCCTGGCAAGGGAGGGGGGACGTTGCATCTGCAGTGTTCCCCTCCTTCTGCCTTGCAGGGGAAAGAGGGTGTGTTTCCACCAACAGCAGAATGAACTCATGCTTTCCAGTCTTTCCCCATGTTAGGAAATAGGTCCTGTCTCATTACTGGTGACAGCACATATTGGTAGGTCATAGAGCAAAGGGAGAGCCTTGCGTAGAACAGCTGGGGCCCAGAGCCAGAAATCTCATTAAAGTAAGCTGCTGCTATTTCCAGCCTGTAATAGAGCTTTGGAGCTTGATTATATTCAGTGAAAGCAGGTCATTACAAACACAGAGCTTTTTGCATATTATCTAAATTGAAATAATAATATGTTCTCCCCTTTCATGTGCTATATTGATAAATCCCAACTTATGAATGAAACATGTTGATTAGTTAGTTAAAAATAATTAGATCCATATTATGCCTTCAAGTTTAAGGCTTGATTAGTGCAAACAAATAACTTTTCTTGATAATAAGTCATTTACAGATTATTCTTTTAAATGGAGCACCCAGGCATAAAAATAATCTGCAGCAATAAATTGTGTTATTTATTCTCTCTTTCTTTGCTCTTTGACTTGAAATATCACAGCACTTTCAGAACTTGATAGACAGAATATCTATATGCAGTTTCTGATCTCCACAGCAGCTACCACCACACAGCTCTGGTGTTATTTGATTGAGACAGCGGTGTAGCAGATAAAAATGTGACCCATAAGTGTTCTTTGATTCAATCTTTCTAGCCATGTAGTCCCCAAAGAACAACAGATATTGCTTACGGTGACTGAGGATATTGCTCTGCTTGGCTTCTTGTTATTTAACTTGCATTTAAATACTCTGATATTTACATCAGATCTGAGCTAATGAGTGGTTGGTTGGTGGTGGTTTCAGCACTAACATTTTCAGTTCTTTGGAAGGAAAACAAAACCCGGCAGGAACATTATTTTTCTAGTCATCAGTTCACTGAGGCCAAGAGGATTTAGCAATGTCCATAAAGCTTAAGTGCTGTCCTGAATAAGAACATTTTTCTGAACCAGAGCTTAGGGCAGCTGTAAGGACAAAGTCTTTTTCTCAGCTCCCCAAGACTTCTGACACTGGCAAAAGGTGGGCCCCTGAACACGTACGGGAGACATCCAGCAAAGAAAGGCTATATGTTGATAGGATTGTGGCATATGTACTGTAATAAAGTTAGATAACATCCTGGTAAAAAGCCCTGACTGCGTTGATACTGCTGTCTCTGCTGCTGCTTCCACCTACAGAGCCTGCCTGGTGGAAAGTTATGGCTCTCAATTATCACTGTGAAAATCCAGCCCTATTTTGGGAGTGCTTATAACTTCCAGCAGTCATCCACAGTGTGGGAGTTTGACGGGGTTCTGAGAGAATATCAGCCTGTGTATTTAGCTGCTGGAGCATGACAATTCTGCAGGAGGCAAATAATGCAATTTCGTAAAGCATTTTTATAGAATGCTTTCCATATGGTTGACAGGAAAACTTGCAAAGGCTGGGAAAAGAACCAACCCCGTGCTCCATTCACCACCCTCTTTCCAGACTGCGAACGAGGGACCTAATTCAAGAGTTGGTGTGGACACTTGTCCACTTGGACCTGGCTGAGACCACCAGTTTACCACAGACACACAATCACCAGACAGCCAGTATCGAGAAATTACATCTCTACTGTTCTCCAAAAGACCTGGAGTGACTTGTTGGTTAAAAACCCCTCAATCCTTCCCAATCCTCTCAGAGGGCACTTGCAGAGAAATGGTAATGGTTTACAGTCTCAGAGTGCTTTTAAAGCACTCAATGTCAAGAAAAAATGGCATTAACCCACCCTCCTCCCCATACTTCAGACCTGATTCTGAATGCTAATCGAGAGTAATTTCACTGAAGTGAAGGGAGTTATGCAAGTATAAGCCCTGTGTAAAAGTGGAATCAGATCCATGCATCATACATTTAAGGCTCCTGGCAAAATATGCTCTATTTACTTGAGGAAATTAAAGCATTTCAAAGAGTCTGGATGATTTAAGAGCTATGTTCTTACTTCCTAGAAATTAGAATAGTACATCAGGTAATCAATAAATGTATAAAACTGTCTGAAATACAAGCAGTGCAGAGGTCAAGAATGGAAGAACTGCAGCTGAAATCACTTTACATGATATACTGGAAAAGCAACATTATTTTACCAACAGCACTTAGAAGCCATTGCAAAAGGCAAGAAATTGATTTAATGGTATAGCAAACAACATTTGTTTCGTACAGCCAATTTTTTACCACTCCCTTCACAAATAAAAGTAAACACCAAGTGATACTGTTCAGTTAATTGATTTGGCTCCGACCTCCCTTTAACTTCAAAAAATTCATGGAAAGATGCAAAGATGCACCCACATTGGGCTCATCTGCATCTGAAACACAGCACTGCATTCAAACCACGTTATCAGATTTTTTTTTTCCCCTCCAATTACAAGCAGCAGGCACCGTGGGGTATATCTCCTCGCTGGTCTGTAATAGAAACTCCTCAGCTACGCGCAAAGCCTCTCCAGTGTCTTCCACACAAAGAGGCTCCACTGAAACCAAGGCAAGTGGTAATTCTGCACGTGTCCCAGCTCCTGCCAGAGTGCTGCAGGAAAGAAACGGCCTCTTAATCAGGTGGGAGTCACTCAGCCTCTACCCTCAACTCTAAAAGAGCTGTTTGACGAGCCTTGCTTTCAGCTGGGGGCTGACGGCAAGCAAGACATTCAAGACGGAAATACCCAGGGCTCTGAAAGTATAAATCAGCTGCGCATAGTCTCCTGACTTCTAATAGCTCACCGATCAACTGTGTCAGCTCCTGGGCTACTGCAGGAGCATAGCGAGGCTGCTAGAAAGAGGAACAAACATTTCTCTCTGCTGTTCCTTCCCCCAGCATTGCAATACAGCCAGGGCTTGTGATGTTTGGCCAAAGAATGGGGAAACCTAGGAGTGACTTTGGACAATACATGCTGGTGATCATGAGTCACCAGCTAATGTTAAAGACAGATCTAAGGTCAGATGTGGCGTGGATAACAGTGACTTTAGTGGAGTTTTAGTGGAGTTTCCGTTTGCTTATGCCTGACCTGAATTTTGCTTCATGTATACTCCTAATGGCATTAAAAGGAATTTTTGTTGTGAATGTACAGTGAGGGGAATAGGCCCCTATGGTGTCAGCCTCAGTTCTGAATGGGTTGGCTTTTTTGGCTTGTCACATCTTTCCAGTGTCTAAAGCTGTGCCTTTGTATTGTAATATGGCGTGCCGTAAATATCTGTAATGGAAGGGATTACATCAGCTAACTCAGTGCTGCCAATCTCAATATTAAACTCTGCAGCAGTAAGGAGCCCTGCCCAGAGGACTATGACAAGCATTCAGCTCCATTTGTACTGCAATACAAAGTACGGAATAAAGCCACATCGTTGCTGGAAGTGATACTACTCGTCGGGTTAAAATGGCACATGGGAAAACAATAGCAGAGCACTGAAGTTCCTTCTCGGAATTAAGGGCTGTGGAGTACCTGATACATGCCCTGCCTGAATTTGCTGTAGGTTAGTGATCATTAGGGGGAAAAAAATAAATAAGTAGCTCCCCGTCCCCAGTAACCGTGCAACAGCAGAAGGTAGATTCCTAGTTCTACATCCACTGACTCTGCTCTGGTCAGGGCATGTTGACTACAACAAGAGAGGGAGATCTGGTGGAATTCTGCCTATTTCCACCCCATTTCAGATACACCAACAGCACTGGCTAAAATGCTTTAAAATATGTTCAACATTTTCTTGTGGTTTCTGTACACCCAGTCAGCTGCACATTAACTGCACTGTTCTCGCTGCCATTTGAAGTTTGCTTGAAGTTGTTTGGTGCCAAATAAAATCCCATTCCTATGAGATAAGTCATCGTTAGGTTCCAGTGAAGTTTGACCAGAACTATTGTCCCAATGTTAGACTCCTCGTCAGAACTTTCTGTTTCAGCCGTCACCACGAATATTCTTGGAAGAGGCTGCTCAAAGATTTATGTAGCGAGTGTGAAATAATTAGGCTCAGTGGAACACGAGTTTTGAAGCGTGGGAGGCATGATGCAGCACTTTTTGGAGATTTTCAAGGGAAAGCTGGACTAACTACTCTGCATGGGGCTTAAAGGTTCTGTAGCTGGAAGGATAAAGATGTTGGCAAGAGCTTCCTATATCCACTGTGCTTTTTTCTGACTGCTGCAAGCCACGCAGTGATGGCTCCGTTTCTTCAGTACTTACTGCATGTGAATTGAAAGCAGCAGACTGAGATCCTCCAAGGAAAGAAGCGACAAAGGCACAAAAAATAGGAATGCTCAGAAATTGCACTGTATGTTGTACAACCATGGACCCAGATCCTGTGGTCCTGTGCCTTTATCTCAGCAAAGGAGCCAGCCTATTGTTTCTATGTAAAATTGGTTGCCATGGTGGTATCATCCGGGCTTTCACCCCGATGAAAATTGTTTGCATCTGTGACGCAGTAGTGCTGGCAACCCAATGTTTGCATCTCCCTCTAACACAGGACTAATTGTGGAAATGGAACCTGGCTGTTTACCTTTGCACGGTGAGCAGGTTGCTTAAGCACACACAGAGCTCTTGCTGTGAAAATGGAATGGAAGTGGAAAAGCAGGTGGGTTGAGAGCTTCTGAGGCTTCACGCACCTCAGATGAAATGGAAGAGCAGAAGTAAAGCTCCATCGCCAGGCTGCCCCTTCCCCAGGCACGGCACCGGTGTGTGGTTTTGATTTTGCAGCACTGGGTGAAATTTCCGGCAAGTAACAGGTCTCCTGTTTTCGCACTGATGGGAAGCCCTGCCTGACATCCAGATCTGCTGATAAGAGAGCGTATCTATTCCATTTGCTAATGAGCCTCAATCATTAGGCTCCTTACATCACAGGCGGCTAGCGATCCCATTAGCTGGGTGAATAGCAGCTGCCAGCAGAAGACTCAGAAATGTCACTGAAAAATGCAAACATTAAAAAAGGCACTCTTTGTATGCATTTATTTTTGGTGGCAGTTCAGCTTCTGGTCCAAGCTCGCTATGGGTTCAGGTTTATGAGTGCCAGAACCCCATGAAGGCCCTCTGAAACTTCACCTTGCTTCAGGCTTGGAGCTGATGCTGTAGGGCCATGTTCACATCGGTCCCGAATCCCAAAGGGACACCTAGGCTTAAAGCTTTCTCTCCAGCTTAAGAAGTTTTCCTGGAATACTAGACCTAGCACAAGGAACTGATGGAGTTAATGCTCCTCCCTGCATAAGCTGTCAGCACTATACTTTGAACAAAACAGCAGCAGCTTTATGAGCTAGAATAGTGCTTGTTAAATTGAATTAGATCTGGAGCATTAGTATCAGCCTCTTCTCTTTACCTTTATTGGGAAATCCTCATTTCCAGCCTGTGTGATAAGTGGGGGAGGAGGAAGTCAAGAGCAGCTCTGAACAAAGCACAAGGACCAAATGTTATCAGCAGAAAAGAAAGCCTGGCAGTGCCAACCCCATAATGGCATTTAGGCTTTCGCAGAGCAGAATTGGCCTGGCCTGCCGTGTCCGTATCCCTTTCCAGTGTGCAAATAAAAGAGCTGGGCAGTCGCCTGTCTGCTGTTCCAGCATGCATATTGTATTTCGGCTGATGTGCCTGCAGTGCTGATTCTGCTGAGCTGTAAGCTGAAGATCTGCTGAGTAAGAAATTATTGAAGGGAAGCAAGAGCCCCATTGTCTTTGGGTGATGTCAGTACGACCCTTATCAATAATTGAGCGGCTTTTCCAGGAACCCAGTCTAGAGGGACCAGTCTGTGTTAACACCTTGCTGCCTTGCTCAAATGTTCCAGGAAAGGCTGCTCTCCGCCAAAACAACATCGAGCCATTGCTTTATTCTGCAGGCTCACAAAGCTGGGAGTGAGACTGTGCTCCATCTGATACACCGCTGCCCACCCACATGCTGTCAGATTTAAAAGCGTCACAGGCTTGAAATAAGGATGGTTTTATAAGGGTCCAGCTCGTTTGCTGGGGCACGGAGTCAGCGGGTTGTGAGGGCTGGGGAGGCTGCTTGTCCTTTGCCGTCCCTCGAACCTTCACCACCGACCTTCCTGTTAAAAAGAGGAAGGCTGGGGGGTAGAGCTTCCCCCCGTCACCATCTCAAGGACTTGGCATGTGGAGCAGTGGTCATCTCAGAGCACTTGGATACTAAAAAAAGTATAAAAAGCTGAGAAGCGAATTCCTGAAAGCTCCCTGTTAAAATGCTGAGCCCTGGGGATGGCAGAAGCCAGGTGATTTTGCATTTCTATCATTCCTGCAGAAGAACTCTTAAGTCCTGCAAATCAATATACCTCACTTGCAATAAATGCAAGAAAATACATGTGAGGGGAGAAAACAGGTTGCATGTAATCAGGCCTTTTATGCCTATATATTCTAAGTGACACCAACTGATAGCCATGCTCTCCTGGCAACAGATTTTGTGGGACAGAATTTTATCCCTCACTCCAAACCTCATGGGCTACTCTGATGGCATAAAGAGGCTAGAAATGGTGTCCTGCAAGGCTCTGCTACCCAGGCAGACTTTGGGTAAAGCACTGGCCCCTTCTCAAGGTCAGCCTTATCCTTACATTGCAACAGGGAAAGGCAAGAGAGGGATTTCCACAGCAAATAGTGGATCGGGCATTCTGGGCTGCTTCAAATGACAGCAGTGCATAAGAAGCAACTAAATATAAAATCATCCTCAGGGCAGCTCCAGTTTAAACCAGGGCATGGCAGCCCTAAGAGAAGTGCAGAATCTCCTAGATGATCATAAAATAAAGGCAGGATGCAGAGAATTTGAACCTTACAGCTGAAACTCTTAAAAGCAAATGGCAGGTGAAGCACATAAAGGGAGAGAAGCACCAAAAGTATCAGAAATGTGAAATGTCTGGTGTCTGCGTCCTAGAGCTTGGGATCTCAAGCATCCTCCACCACAGTTCCCTTGCAGTAGTACGTGTCCTCCTCACCTTGACGTCCTCTCTCTGCCTTGGAGGAACTTTCAGCTCATTCTGACCCTTCTCTCCTGTCTGCTTTCTTTAGACCATTTCTTCCTCTGCATTTGTACAGTACTCCACAAAATACAGGGCCCTAAAAGCCACTCGCAATAAAAATAAATGCAATAAGTAACTGAGATATTTCAGCAACAGAACTGAGACTTCCATTGCTGCAATCTGAAGTCCACTTACTAAAGTGGCAGAAGATGCTCTTTGTGGTTTTCCCATTTATGTCTCCAGTTCCATGGATGGTGGTGGCTCCACACCCAGTTCTGCACTTTACGCTGGTGGACCTTGATCTAATGTGCGTGGAAGCGTGCAAGAAAAGCAGATCTCCAAAATCCCTCAAACAGACCGTTTTTTTTTTTTGTTGGGTCAGATTCCTGCTGGATAATACTGAACTAGATCACTGATGAAAACTGCAGGTGAACTTTGCTGCTCTAGCCTATATCTAACAGATAAAAGATTCTATCTTTATCCTCTGGGCCACACAGTCCCATTTTTGAGCCGTATTGTGTTTCCAGGTTATGTTAAAGCCAGCTGACTCTGCTGACTTTTTGCATCTGAAACATTCCTCCGCTTTTATCCATGTATTCAGCTGCAGAATATAGTTAATGCAACAATCTGTGGAAACGAACAATTAGTAGCTGTTGATGTTAAACAAGGTGACAGCAGCACTCACCAACTAGTACTTAATTATCCAAGCCAGACCATGCTGACAGGTTTACGTACACTTTTGCTGAGCTTCAGGATCAGCACAATTCTGTATGGTAAAGGCAGGTCCCCTCTTGCAGTGCACTTGCACCATCCCTGAGTTTGGTGTCCCAGGCCCATGGCACTGCGTGTAATTAATCTACATTCTGAAAATAATCTTTTAATCATAGCATTAAGAGCATAATTTTAAGAGAAAAAAATAAAGCAAATTAAACAGCACAAGACAACAAAAGGAAGGAGAAGTAGCTACCTCCTAATCTGCTATAAACTAGTCCAATCTAACCTGTGTTTTCGTGGTGTCCTCCTACATCACTTCATACTTATCAGAGAAAGTAGACACCTCTTCTAAATAGAGGTATGCATACTAGTGGTATATAATAGTGGTAAATAGTGGTATGCACCACTGAAACATGTACCTTTTTTATCTGTGGCATCCTATGAGCAAGGAAATAGAGTAGAACACATTTGACGAGTAGGAGTGGGAGCAGACTAAGTTGGGCATCTAAACAAGAACTGGGCATCTAATTTGCCTTGATATCAACAGCAATCAAGCACCTAAACATCTTCTAGCACCTCAGCCCAGTTGACTGGGATACATTCACCCAATAGATCCGTAGCAGAGCAATTTGGGTGTCCTCTACTATCACCTGAAATAATAAGCTATCTTTCCACTGTTATTGTTGGGCATCCTAATAGATGGTTCTTCAGGATGGTAAAAGTGGTAGATTTGACCTCTCAGGTCAGTTAAAAACCCACTGGTTTACTTCTTGTGCAGCCTTGACTTAATTCTGGCAGTGTTCCTGAGGTGTATGTGGCTTGCCCCAGAGTCATCTAGTGCCGTAGGCTGTGGGCAATACAACCAAGGTTCTGTAGACCTTCAAGCCAGGCTGCTCTCCGTTACAAACGTGTTGCAGCAGTCAGCTCCTGCCCCAGGAGTTGCAGCACCGAGCGATCAGGCTGGTGACAGATTGTTTTACCCGTGCTTGAAACGAGAACACCGACCTGCAGAGATAATTGAGCGGTTGTTGCTAGGAGGCTTCGGAGCTGCTTTCTGAAGTTCTCCTGAAGTGATGGGTGCTTTGTTTGGATTGTTAAGGAACTCTGAAAGCTAAATACAGCTGCATCAGAATCACCATAAAAGGGAGTTGGATTTTGTGACTCTCCATTTCCTGAGACTAATATTTTCTGGGCACAAAACAGCAGTCTCTGTCTCTGAACGATTCCGGAATGAATCGTTCCAGCCTTTTTGACACTGCTCAGTTGCACTAAAATTGGAGCAGAATATCTCAGTCCAGAGTGCACACATGAAATACACACTGCTACTCATATTTAAAGTGATATGTGTGTATATACATAAATGTATACACAGTGTATACAAACAAACCTTCTTTTTGCATTCATGTATGTCATTTAGCTGTCATAACACTTGTTGTAGAGCTAGGCACCATTTAATTTTTCTTAGTCCTTGATCACCAACCCAAACACATATCATTAATTTACACTTTTAAATGTCTACACCAGAACTCAGATTGTTTACATTACATTAATTTAATTTGCTTGAGATCTTTGTGCATTTTTGTTTGAGATCTTTCTAGTCTTCTGGTTAAGCATAAGAACCTGGTGACATCCCCATTTAACAAATAGATTTTAAAAATGGGTAAAAATAGATACAACTATTTGGTTTACCCAAAACCTTGGCTGAAAGAAAGAATCAGGCTAACACCAGGTCATCACGGCAACCAAAATATGCTTTGTTTCAACTCACAAAAGTAACTCTATGTATAACAAGGTACCTTTTTTTTTTCTTTTTTTTTTTTTTTCTCGTTTTTTTTCTTTTTTTTTTTTCACAAACTCAGCTATTTCCATGCCACTTTTCACAGAGAGGCTGTGAAAGACATAAGCACGATGGGTAAGGGAGCAGCTTTGGAGAAAGACATCAATTTCAATAAGGCCAAGAGGAGCACAGATAAGAGAGTCACAAGGGAAGGAGGATGGGAAAGGTCATCAAAGTATTTAAGTAATATTACCAAAAAGCAGAGTTACTCCATGAAGTCCATGCTCTCTATAAGGGCCTTTTTTGCACAAAGTCCCTTACTGTCAGGGAGGCATCCACTGGGCAGAGAGGAAAACCTATTTCCTAGTGTCCGACTCTAGTCTGAGTGCTACTGATTAATTTGAAGTAGATTTTTCTGGCCCAATCTCCACAGTAAGTCATCAGGGCTAATGGAAAGTGTATTTAAACTAGGTGATGAATCACCAAACCTACTGCTGGCTGAGGTGGATCACCCCTCTACATGGGGTGTGTTCCTCGTCTCTAGCCGAGGTATCCGTGATTCTCACAAGAGAAGTCACAGAAGTTAAAAAATGACAGCTCTTCCTGAGTACCTCCAAGAGAAATTTGTATATCTGATTCATGTTTCAGAAGCACAAAAAATCATTAAGCCTGTTAAATTAATAAAATCTAAGGCAGAGTGCAGAGGGTGAAGCCTGGCTGCTGCAGGTGGATGGGGAAGAGAAGGGAGAAGGCAGGCAGCCTGGGAGCCCTGGCTGCACAAGGCACCGCATATTTAGCATGGCAAAAGCATCCGCCTTTGACAGAGATCCTCTCACTGAGGATGGAAAGAAACGTTCATCAACGGCAACAAAAGACCTTGGAGCATCCCTCCTTGGCCCTTTATTTCCTGAGTGTGTAAGCCATGAATGATGAGTATGCTGAGGGTTAAAGTAAAAATAAAAAATCACTCTCTGGGAAAACATACAAGAAAAGGGCAGCTAAATCTCTGACAGATGAGAACACTCCCAGGGTGTCAGCTACGGGAGTTCTGATTTACTTTATCTGGAGGGAGAGATAAGGACTCCGCAGTAGAGTAGCATCTAATAAATGATGCCTGCAGCACAATAACAAGAGAGAGCTCTTCATTTTATTTATTTATTTTGCAGTTAATTTAGTGTTCCTGAAAGCAAGGGCTTTTTTCGCTCTGGTCACTGACAATACAGCCCAGCTCTCCCTCCCTCCCGGCTCTGTCAATAGGCACTTTATAAATAACCGGCGAGGAGGATCTTCACCCCTGACCTGTGGGATCCACCACTTGAGAAGAAAGACGAGGAGCGCTGAAGGAGCACTGATGCCTGGCAGACAGAGCACGTCCCCAGCTTGCAGACTGCTCACACAAATCTACCTCGTTCAGACCTGGTCTTCAAGGCACTAAGCATCTGGGCCATGGGTATGTATTAAGCACATGACGCATGTAACCAGCAGCTGTGCTTATAAAACGAAGTTCATTCTGACTTCTGGGGTCTGCCACAAAAACTGAAATGAAGGCATGAGACAGGAAGATCAGATCAAAAATGAAACATAAAATAACAGCTCCTCTACTCCCCACCTCAACCGAAAGACTGGAAGAAAACTGTTCATTTTGGGGGAGAAATTAAAAAATGAGCTAGAGCTTAACCCAGAGCTATTCCCTCTGCTTTGCAGGCAGGACTGCTGCATTATTTCAGTGCACTTGTTCAGAACAAGAGGTGTTGCAAACACCTACTTTTTTTTTTTTTACTTTTTTTTTTTTTTTTTTTTCCCTGCTGATTCCATGTGCCTCATTCCCTCCAGACTGTCCCTAGCTCATTAGTCATGTTGGGGCAATGCTAAGGTGGAGAATGATTACATAGTTGGCTCAGACTTTTCCCTTACCAGTACAGCGTGTGCTTGGTTCCCTGCGGGGCGGAGGCTGACCTGAATGCCTTCTTAAAACCATACGCATGCAACCTGGAACTGTAATGATTTCTAGTCTGGAATTGTCCCTGTTCCCGTTCCCAGGGCCCATCTTTGAAAGCAGGATGGGACTGATTCAGTTCCTGTTGTTGCTGTAGGACAGGGTGAAAGACAGCTGATCCCTGCTGAAACAACTCACGTTTCCTCAGTTGCCTTCTGAAAAATGTATCACAAAGTGCACTCCTCATCTGGTGGTGTGTGTGGGAGAACTTGGTGAGTGCGAGAGTGTTGTGAGAGTCCCTTGGGAAACACTGGCTCCTCAATAACTTTCTGAGCTGCTCCAAAAGCCTGGGCCCTGTGGGACTGATAGTGGTGGCTTTTCCCAGGCAGAGCAGGGCTCCTTGCTGGGGAGCACACAGTCAAAGCAGAGGACAGCTGTCCTCTGCTATCATACAGCCATGTATGTTCATCTCTTACCCCAAACTTTCTCTTCTTATATATTTTTTTTCAGAAAATATTGAGCCCCCTTCTCTACTAGTCCTAGCCATGTCTTCCTCCTTGACTCAGTCTTTGACTCAACATTACATCCATGCTTGTCATTTCTTCTGCTTTATGTTCAATTTTAGCCTTTCCTCTCTTTCCACGCTGAGAAATCTAATCCGAACACACATCGCCTTGTGACTTGCCTGTAGCAAACCTCTCTGTGCCACAACACCACCAGAGTTACCTGTTCAATACAATCCAGACCGCTCCTGCTCCAGAGCCTCCCACCGAATATGCCCTTGCACCCATGCCCTTTGCATGCAGCATTTATGGACAAGAAGGTGGACGGCATGGGGTGAGGCCAGGAGGTTTGGGCAGGACATGGCTTTGGGCAGAGCTCCCGGCAGCAGGCGCTGGCTCAGCCCTGTGCAGTACCCGCACTGTGGCCCCGAGCTCCAGCACAGTTCTACCTGCTCTGCCAGTTCCCAGCTCCCACAGCTGTCAAAACACCCTTGTCAGGAGCAGTAAAGCTCGTCCTTGCCTCTATCTGGCCGTACCCACATAATAAGCTTCTATGCCTCAGCCCTCTCCTCGAACATCTCCTGCGGGTTTGCACCTCTACATCCGACCCGGCCCACGGGAGCCCCGATGTGCCCTGGCGGAGCTCTGAGCTGCCCCAGGCTGTGTGCAGCCACAGAAGGGCAGTGCCAGGCTCTGACACGACTCCTGCCCATCTGCAGGCACGGCGATGCAAAGGAGAAGCAGGTGATACCCTGCCTGCTCTCCCCAGCTTTCCTTTTCAGCCCCAGGCGGCTGTTTCAGCTTCAGTGCCACCAAATCCTCGGGCTGTGCTCTGAACACCAACCCAAGTCTGAATCCTGTTGGCACCATCTTGGCAGAGCGAGCGGTTAACCCAGTTGTTACAGAGGCATCTATCCAGTCCACAAAATACATTTCAAATAAATAAATAAATAAATAATGAGGAACTACAATATTCTTGATATCAAATGAGGCATCTGAAGTCATCCCCAAATTATTTTGCTTTTGCACTAATAAAAGGAACACTGACAGAGATTTTTCAAAGCTGTTTTTAGGATTCAGATCAATTAATTTGTGCACCTATACACCTTAGACTGCACTGAAAATCCCAGGCTAAATTAATTTCCTACGTGGGAGAGGACCCTGCTTCCCCAAGTGAAGTGTCTGCCTTGCAGCCAAAGCCCCCAAAGCCAAAAGGATGGAGGAGCAGAAAAGGAAAAGGGGAATAGTTCACAGTGGAAAATGCTATTGATCCTTCACCATAGCAGCAATAGCTGGCAATACTGCAGCCCGAACCGACCTGCCCACCAAAGCAGAGATTTGCAAAAATCCCCTCCAGAATGTAAGGAGCAAGGCCAGAAAAGCTATTTACGGCTTGCAGCTTTCCTTGGGCAATGAAAGAAACCGAAGCCTGATTAAGTCGCAGATTTGTAACTCTGCAGGCGAATAAACACATCCCCTGTGTTTTCACATAAAAATCACTCGTGAGGGGCTGGTTGCTGTTGGGGGAGAACATTCAGAGAGGGAGAAGGAAAATGCTTCCCCTACCACGAGCAACGTGCCCTCAGCAGACGGCACGGTGCCGTGTTCCCATCCCACCCGGCCTGCACAGTCACAGCAAAACTGAGTTGGGGGAACAGTGCTTTGTGGTGGAAAGGGATCATTTCTGCTACCCTGGCTCTAGGAAAGCTTCTTGTTTTCTTTTTCACTCAGCGTCAGAGCTCCAGCTTGCTAGATTCGCTCTTTAGTAAGTGCTAAGAAAGAAATTCCCCTTGGCGCAGAGGAGCCAGTAGCAAGATTTGGTAGGGTAATGTACTGTTCCAGATCCGGGCTGAAATGACTGTACCACCGAGTAAATGACTGCATGCTCCCCGAAAATGCCCTCTGGAGAATTATTGGAAACCATTTCCATCTGACAGGTTGGCGCTCAGCCTTTTCCACGGTCAGCATCCATCTCTGCTGGTGGCTGCTAACAAGCTGTCCGCTGCCCCGCCGCGTAGCACAGGTGGATAAAGCCCCAGAAAAGAGGATTTTGGAGACCTGAAAGAGAGATAAACCCTACACTGAGTGTCCACTGACTTCAGAGGGAAGTGGATCAAGCCCTTTAATATTGTTATTGTAAGGCAGCAGTGCCCAAAGGGCTGCAGTAATGAGAGAGGCTCCGTGGCACTCAGTGGTGCGTCTGCTCCAAGAGCACTGAGAGCTGCCAGCGAAAGGAGTGAGTGAGCACGGACAGGCCAGGCAAGGGAGCACAGGAGCAAATGAGTTTTCCGTTTGCTGACAATTCTGTAAACATGAATGAGTAATTTTGTTTGTCAGAGATTTTCGAAGTTAAAAAGAGGCAGCTTGGCGCTGGACACAAATGTTTCCCGCTGGACTCTGCAATAACCAAACTCCAGAACATTTTGAAATGAGGAGTCAGACTGAATCTAAAACAGGAAAAAAGGAACATGCCGTGTTTGAAATGTCAAGTGAAATGTTCTGAATGCTTTTGTGGTGTGTGTTTGGGTTTTTTTTCAAAATGAAATCAAAATGGGTTTTCAGATTTATTTTATTTATTTTTTTTCCACATCTTCTTGCTAGCAGGACCAGCTGGGCTGGAGGCAAAGCATCTCAGAAAACTCTCTGGGAATACCATGTAGAAACAAGCCTGGGTATCTGGGCAGCACAGCAGCTGCCAAACCACTGCTGAGGCTTTTGGTGAGCTTCTGGCCTGAGGAGGACTCGAGGAAGGATATGAAAGGGGAGAGGGAAGCCTTGAAGGTACCCAGCAGCACCAGAATGGGTCTAGGAAAAAAGATGGGGGTGGAGATGGTTTAAGAAATGGAAGAGGAAGGCAAGACAAAGGATCTAAGCTCTCTGTAGCCTCACAGATCTGATAGGTAGGGTTGGGGTAGCATACCAAGGCTCTGGGATATCCTAGAGAAGGGAAAGCCTAGGGTGAAGGCATGGCGAGGTGTGCTCCAGCCCAAGTGGTGAGCCAGGAAACAGACCCCTGCATCTTGCATGTTCTGCGACCGAAATATTCGTGTCTCAGCTCAAGAAACTAAACACCATTTCCAACCTGAAGCGATGGCACCAGCCAGCACCGTGTGACTCACGCTGAGCCCTGACCTCTCCGGGGCTGTGGAGGTTGATGTGGAAAGTATTAAAGTGACACTCGAGTGGAGAGCTGACCTGGCTGTTTGTGGTGAGCGCAGCAAGGAGACGCTGACCTCCCTGGCCAAATGTCTGCTAAAGGCTCGGAGCCATTGCGTGAAGGGTTCAGGGGAGAGGACAGGGACCTGCAGGACCTGTAGCCCAAGGGATTTTGTTCAGGTGCCACGTGGGAGTTGGCAGTGACCAAAAATTTGAGCCCTGACGCAAGGTCTGAGCAGCCACCATGGCTTCTCCGTGAGCTGACAAAAACATCTACCAGCACCCAGAGAAGTGCTGGATGTCACACACAGGCAGTGGGAGACCTTGGCAATGCTCCCTGCTCCCTCTGCTTGAAGCAGCCCGTGAGTGGGCAGCGTCCTTCTGTATTATTCAAAATCATCTCACAAGCTATTTATTTTTCGCCCTCTAATCACTGCTTGATATCCAGGTCTCCGGCTGGAATTCGTTCCCGTGCTGTAACGTGAGAAATAAAACTGCTGGGAGTTTTCCCACTGCCGAGGCTCCCGGGCAGCCCGTACAAAGTTTGCCCTCCCACAAGCTCTCGCAGGCGTGAGCTCAGCGCTTCCACCCGCACCAGCACGAGCACTGCTCAGCTGTGTGGGAATGCCTGGAGAAGGCCTTTGAAGAGGACCGGATCAAACTGGAATTTCAGTTTAATTAATCGCTGTAGAAAATGTCACTGGTGTTATTCACCCAGCTGTACTCTTATGTCATGCTTGCCTGAGACGAAGTTCTCCCAAGTGCTGTAATTTCTCACCGTACTCAGAAGGGATGCGGAACGGTGCTGGTACTCCCCAGGGCTTTCTGCAGTGGGCTCCTTGTCTGGCCTGGAGCTGCTGCCCCTCTGCCAGAGCCACCTGGAGCTGCCCATGTGCTTCACCTCGACCCCATCCCAAACTTCCCGAGGTCTCAGGGTGTGTTCAGTGGGCGGGCAGGAGGGCAGAGCCCCGCTGCAGCACCCGGCCGCCCGCCAGCATGGCAGGAGCAGGAGGGCAGAGGAGGCGTTGGTAGGGCTGTAAATCACCTTTGCTTCCTGCTGAGCTCCTGAGCTGCCAGAGATCTGCCTGCTTCCAGCTGCAGGAACTGACTAAGCGAAGGTGGGAAGAGGCTGCTATTATGCTTGATCAGCTTACGCTGCAATTAATGCTTTTTTTTTTTTTTTTTTTTTTTTTTTTTTTTTTTTTTTTTAATATCCCTTTGTAGAGCAGGTTCCTCTCTGTTCTCTCCTTTGAGTTAAACCTTCCACCACTCCCATCCCTGCCAACACCCACTGGTTACGAGGACTGCAGTGAAATCTAATCGGAGCGGAGATCAACTCATTACCCTGAGAAGTAAACGTGTCTCTCAGACAAAGCAGCAATTTTGTCTGAGTCATTGCAGCATCCCTGAGTGTATCCAAAACAATCAAAAGCTGGCTAAACCAGTCCCTTAGTAGCAGAGCCATCACCTTTTCCTCCTGCACAGTCCCGAGGAGAAGCCGTGCTTTGCTTGCCCCATTCCTGGCGAGGAACCCTCCTGCTCCTTTGTTCCCACGATTAATAATTCAAAGAAATCCCATGGCCCAAGCGCTCAGGTTTCCCCTTTGTTACAAAACTTTCAGCCATGGCAAGAAAATGGACATTTTTTACATGTTTTTTTTGGACTAACTCACGAAGGGCTGGGGATGGTGTAATTGTCCAAGTGGACGGGGATGAACAGTGCAGATTTGGGCGTGCACATGCGGGGGAACACAAACAGGAGGAGAAGAAGCGTTACCATAGAAATGACGAGCTGCCCGTGCCGACACGTTTGTCACATCAGCATCCCTGCCACCGCCTCCTGCTCCAGCCCTCGATGCTGCAGCGAGGGTGATGGCGCCTTCGGGTGTGCAGGTGTTCCTCTGCTCAGCCACTTCCCGCTGCCATGCGGGAGAACTGATACTGAACCCTGATAAAGGTCTGCGAGGTCCTGGTGAGCAGGCAGGAGCAGGATCCACAGTGCCACCCAGGAAACAGCTGGGCCGCCGGAGCTGCCTCTGGCCCCAAAGCCAGGGGATGGAGAGAGCTTGTGGGAAACCCGCAGATAAACACCTTGTCAGGAAGCCGAGAGCTTTACATTCCTTCCTCGGTATCACAAAGTTGCATCTCTGGACCGGTGCCAGCCCATAACCTAGCTGGGAACCTGTCCCTCGAATGGGGCTGGAAGGCTGCGGTGAGCAACGCAACCTCATTTATGGGGAGACGGAAAGGCTGGGGGTAGTACTGCCCTGGGAGGTGTGAAGCCAGCTCTTTGTTCCCCCAAAAAAGATCCTCACTTATCAGAAGCAGCAGCACAAGCAGTGTTTCCTAAGACCCCTCCCTGGGGGACAGCGGGGGCTGACAACACCAGCAGTTTTCCTGCAAGCCGCGTGGAATTTGGTACTTTTCATGAAGTCTAAACTCCTGGACTCTTCTCATTAACCGAAAGTCTTAGCTTTCATTTTTTCCTAGGTCTCATGACTGCGGAGAAAAGCTTAAAAACATGACCCTTAAGCCTCATAAATCAGAAGTTAAATTATTTCTTTTTTAAACTCAGCCCAAACATCCCAGTTAAGAAAGAAAAAAAAAAAAAAGGAGCAAGATCTCATGGCACTTTTTTAAACCAGAAGACTTTCTTTTTTACAGGGAAAAGCTGGGGGGCTGCAGAAACAAATCTTGATTCTTTAATGTTCAGAAAGTGTATATATATATATATTATACACATAAATAAACATCATGCAATATACATAATGTGTATTTCAGCTCTGACCTTGTGAGCCCCTTATATTTTGTGAACAAAATTTACTGTTAAGCCATGGTCTCCCCTTGGCCTCGGTCAAAACTGCCAACAAAATAGGACATTCTTGGGAAGAACAGAGGAGCTAAAGTCCTAAACATCTGTGACACAGAACATACAAGCTGATAAATAAATAAATACCTGAATGGACCAACAACTTTCACTCTAGAAAATGTGTTGTTGACCAGTGGCCAGCAAGCTGGCAAACAACTGCAGAAAATGGCTCTGTGTCCCCCTGCAGTTTGTGGTGCCTCTCAAACCACAGAAGCAGAGAACAGGCAGATTGTGTTTTGTCCCTCTTTGAATGCTGCCCCAGTAAATGATTTTCCTTGATCAAGACTTAATCCAATAAGGAAGGCACAATAAGAATGCGAATGTCAATTTTAGTTGAGAAATTTGACCTGTTGGTCGTAGAAGCAGCTTAATTTAATTAGAGCTTATTGGAATAAAATAAATGCCCATTGTAGTAAGACTCGCAAACAGCTGTGTCAAGACAACATAAAGAAGAGAGGAAGGGAGACCTGGCCTAAATTGCCAAAAGCCAGCATGGCGAGGTCAGCCGCAGGACGTGCACCTCCACGCGTTCCCTTACAGCCTCCTGGACCCCGTACAAGCCACAAAAAGCTTTGGCACCCTACTAAGGACACTTCACTTTCGGGAAGCGTTGAGGTTCTAGGAGAGCTTTGTTGGTGTTGGCTATTTAAGCTTCATGTGAGCTCATTGCAATTAGAAAAGCTGGGGCTCAGCGAGGTGGGGTGCCTTCTGCTCTGGTCCTACAGCGAACCCCAGTCACTGCTCGCGCTCCTCTGCTCCTGCCAGCTCAACATGAGCTCGTGTAGGGGGCAGGATCAGTGCCCATGTGGTCACTCTCTGCTCTCATGCCCCTGTTCCAGGCAGACGTGACGTTTGTCTGCTTTCACGCCTGTGCGTGCCGCGTTTTGGGCTGTGGGAATTTCCTGCTGCTTTGAAGGCACAGCCTGGTGTGGTTCGCACCCTGCAGAGAGCTGTCAGTGCCTGAGGCTTGACACCGCCTTGTCAGAGCGAGTATTTCAGTGTGAGTAGCATAAAACCCCAAAAACGAGGGGGTGAGCTTTAGGCTGAACAGGTTCGGTCCTATAAAATTGCCTAGAGGCAATCACAAGCTTGATCGTGGTGCAAAGAAACCGAGTTTCCCTCAGTCACTGAGACTTTTCCAAGTTACTTGGTGTGACGAGTCAGGGCAACTCTTGTGACACCCAGATTTCAAATGTTTTTAAACAGGCCTTCAACGACACCTGCAATTAAGTAGGCAAGTTTTCACACTTACAGGTCCAGATTTCTGTTTCAGATTTAGATGTGGCCTCAAGAAAGCAGCCTCACAAAACATGAGTACCAAAGACAGAGAGCGATGCTTTGCCTCAGCCTGATGTTACCACTCGGGTCTACAGTCATGGTTCAGGTGCAACTCCAGAAAGCAGGGTATTTGAACGTATAGTTAACCAAAGAAGCTCTACGAAAACTGCTTTAAGAAAAGATACCGAAGGAAAAAGAGAGGATGGAAAAATAACAAAAATAATTATTTCAAAGCCAAAAAAATAAGGACAGCTCAGACAGAGTACCGTAAGCACTGAAAAACATGCCTGAGAAAGTTATGGGATTCCAAGACGTGGCTTCCACCCAAGAATCCTGCAAGCATGGCACAAGCAAATCCAGATAAAGCCATTTTTAAACAGCCCCTCAAAGCAGAAATTAACAGAAGGAGCTGAACTAGAAAATGTTCACATATAATTCCCGAGCAGATGGATTGTAAGTCTCTGAAACAGAAGGTCTCACCCACAGAAGTTCCTATCCGTCCTTGGAGTACGAGAGACAACAAAAGCAGCGTTTATAGATGGCGATGTGTTCATGTGCTCTTACCTATATGAGGATGAGAGTCTCAGCACACAAATTCAGGGGTTTAACTCTCCTCGTGCTGAGTGCTGCCAGCCTCAAGGGGCTGTGGTTATGGTGCAGGAGATCACGCAGACCTGACTGCAGTCAGAAGGAAGGCCCTTGGTAGGACCATGCACCTACTGAGGGACCCCATCCTGGTCAGGCCAGTGGTCAGCAGGACCCTGCACACTGCGTTTATGATGTGCTGGTCCAAAAAGCTGCAAAACTGGGACTTAGATCCAGGGTTCTTTGATATCTGGATGTGAAGCCATGGGTTAGGCCCACCTCTTCCAAGCAGAGGGAGCTGAACCATGTCTGGACAGCTGCCGAGCCGTTTGGGGAGGCTTGGGCTGGGAAGGAGGCACGGCCAGGTGGCTGGACGCTGCGTTGCACAATAACATGGGGCTCGGGCTTGTGCAAACCTGACAAAAAACATGTTTATATTCAAGAAGACTCCCCAGTAACAGCATTCTGTTGACCCGAAGAGCAACCTCAAGAAGCAAAAACTTTAAGGCTATCTATACTCGTAAATATAAATACATACTTTAGCAACATTGTCTAGTGGAAGGTGTCCCTGCCCACGGCAGAGGGGCTGGAATTAGAGGGGCTTCAACATCCCTTCCAATACAAACCATTCTGATTCTGTGATATCTTTCCTGGAGGACATGGGATGTAAAACATTTGAGCTTGTCTGAGAAGCTGCCTGGATTTGTGTCTGTCCAGGCAATCCTTTAATTGCAAGAGATGACCTAACACAGACCTTTTATGTGTGCTTCGGAAACCCTAAACTCCTCTATGAATTCAGGCGGGTGTGGGCATCTCAGCCTTTTAAAAGACCAAGTTCTGAAATGGTGAATCAAACATCAGTACTGGGGGCAGGATCCTCACCAGGGGAGGAGAGCCTGCAGTCCAAAGCAACGGGGGAGCTGGATTTGGGGACTGCACCGAGCACTGGCTCCACCTGAACCCATAGATACAGATCTATTGAACTGGTTCTTCCAGCACAGCCTGAGCGCCTGGACGCCTGGCATTTTTCTAGTGTAATAGCACACACATGAACGGTAGGGAGTGGCTGGATGAATAAAACACTGCAGCAGAAGCAATAATTCAGGATTCCATTTAACAGATGATGGCTTTCAGGGCTGTAAATACCTATGAAAGCTCACAGGGCCGGAAAGCCTCAGTGAGGTTGCTCTAGGCACTATGCTGGCACTGATGCCCCAAAACTGGTGCAGAAGGCAGGTGAGACTGCAGCACCCTCCGGCACCCCTTTCACTGGGACCCTCACCCAGGCTTTACACCTCCTGCCCAGCAGCCAGGTTTGCAAAAGGCTGTGGAGCAGAGCATCTCATTTTCCACCATTTAGGATCCTCAAGAGGAGAGGTGATTTCCAAAAGAAGTCATTTTGTATCTACACACACAAGTATAGGCTATTAAATTCAGCCTAGAGCCTGATGCCAAGAGCTTCCCCCACGTCCTGCCTCTCCTCCAGGACACTCGAGGTACCCAGCCCCCTTCTTCACCACACCTCAGCGACCTCAACTGCCAGCCTTCATCAGCATAAACCTGCATAAATCAGGGATTTACTGCCGGAAAGCTGAGCACCGACCACAATTGCTCTAGCTCCATACGGTAGCCCTGGCTAGAACATGGTAAGAATTCTCCCCTGCGGGGACTTTTAAGCAACTGCCAATAATTTCCCATGCTCCCGGTGCCAATAATTAATAAATAAATAAACAGGGGGGAAATGCAAATGGAGAGGACACGTAAAACTGCCAAGCCAAATTCAGGACGCAAAAGAAAAAAGAAGGAAGGAAAAAAAAAAAAAAGGCATTGAGAAGAGCACAGTCTAGCCAGTAACACTTTCCAGTCCCATCCATAGCTGAGCTCCGAACAGTAATTCCTTGTTTGCAGGCCCCTCTGTTAGAAGCTAGCTGTGATTGCAACTGAAGTACATTGATTAACCCAAAATAACTTTCCCTCAATTTGCTGGCTGCTCAAGAATACTCAGGAGACCTGCTTTTGTTCCGAGCTAGTCACTCAGGAGCGCTGGCTCCAGTCCTCATGCATCTATTGAAACTGAGTGAACCAGAAAAGCGCCAGGAACTGCACAAGGACACATAGTACAGTTTAATTAGTTTAGAGAGAGGAGTTTATTTTTTTTCCAAGCATCACTCGGGCAAATTGTTGTTGTTGTCTTTCTTTCTTTTTTTTTTTTTTTTTTTTTTTTATGGTCTTGTTAAAATAATTTCATGGTTGCAGTTTTTGTTCCTGTGCTTAGCAAAGCAAACTGTAGCGGTTACAGCCGGCGGAGCCCGAGGGGGAGGGCTGGGACAAACTCTCTCTGTACAAAAAAAAAAAAAAAAAAGAAAAAAAAAAAAAGTGGTGCGGCATTTTATCACGCTGCTTGCAAAACGATGCGTTTAAAGGGCAGAATTGTCAATGTCAGATGCGAGGCTGAGGTACCTATTAATAAACAGCCTCTGCATAGGAAATTCTTTACAGACTTTAATCAGGAATTTTCCATAGTAACGCCGTGTTCCTACAGTTCGCTCAGCGATAGGGGTTTAAATTCCACCCAATGGACTTTGCATTCGTCTTTGAAAATAGAAATAATACGTGTGAGATCACAGGTGCTTCGTTCCCTTCGTTAGCTAACGTTTTATGATGGCTTTTATTCCTCTGCTTTCTTCCCTGTACGTATGTGCGAGCTGGAAAGGGAAGTTAATTTTAGAATGACTGAAAGATCTGAAACCAAATCCAGACTGAGAGTCAGGTTCAGATTCTACGCTGTCATTATCGTAACAGTTGATCTGCAAAATGCTTCCACAAAATGATGGAAATCTCACAAGAGTTACCACTTTCCCTAGTCCCACAGCCAGACTCCCACAGGAGGAGCTGTTCTTGTAAACTTTTTGGCCACATCTAAACAAGGAAATAAGCAGCTTCTGCTTTGGGATTTAACTCCGAGCTGAGAAAATCACATCTCAAGTCTCTAGAGCGAATAGGTCCTTTTGATCTCAACCCCAACAGCTGTGGGGCTTTTTCCATCTCAGGGTTAACCATACAGCTGCTCTGCAGCACTGCGCAGCTCCTCCTGAGTGCTGGAGGTGGGAAAGCCATGACAGCTCTTCTGCCACCTCTCCCTATTCCCTGTGATGCTTTTGAGTTCCTTCAAGCCAGTTTCGTGACCCAGTCCCCGTGAACACTTCTGCCTTATCCCATCCTAAGCATGGCTGCAGCTCCCTGGGCTCAGTGTAGCAGTAGCACCACAATCCAGCTGCATCGCTCTGCAGTTGGCAGTGGGAGGCTTCTTCAGCATTACCAGTGGTTCCTAATAACCCTCTTACATGCCACCCATCACAGGATGGAAGCCTAAAATGTCAGACACCCAGTACCTTAGGTCTGCCTGCTAAGCTAACCCACCTTATCCCAAAGGCATTTTGTTTGCCAGGTGTGTTCTCTGACTACTTTTCTGCTAGGTTCCATATGTGCTATGCATGCCACAGGCTAAATAAAAGCTTTAATAACCCAATTACCCCAAGGACAGATGCCTTTTTCTTCTGGTTTTCAATTTCATAGACCAAAACCATCTTAACTGCAGTAGATTTATGCTTCAGCCACAAAGTGCTTGAGGCTAAAAGAATACACCAAGTAGGTATCGCTGTCGGTTCAGCTTCTGCATGTACTTTCCTCTATACATTACACCCACTCTGAACCACTGCCGAAGAGAAGATACCAGGCTAAACGAACACTTGTTCTGATGGAAACTGCACCCTATTCTTCTGCTTTATAAAGACATTTGCTATATGGCCTAGCAAGAAAAGGTTAACAAGTTAAATAATGGGGGCACCATGCAAACCCACCCAAAGTGCTGAGGAGAGCCTGAAAAAATGGCATCTGCAGGAAATATTGCCATAAAGAATCTGAGATTTTTGTCTCATCTCATTTGCCACCATCAGTCTATTTGAAGTGGGCGAGCTATTGGGACAGCCTAGTGTAAGTAGAGCGGGCTTCCTGCAGCTTTATTTCTTTTTCAGGAGCACGTATTCATGAATTCGGCAGCAAAGTCAGACCCTGAGTTCAGCAAAACTTCCACGAGCAGCTTAAGGAGTGATTGACGGGTAATTTTCCAGATCTCAACAATACTAAGAACAGCGCCAACATGAAAGGATCCGGCAGCATTTTTGTGTGGCGATGTTTAATGGCTCAGTGTCCTATTGTGACGATTGTTCCCTGGGTCTGTGGGGAGAGCCGGTTTTAATCAATGGAGCCCTTTGGAATCAAATGCAGGTATTTACTGGAACGCGACACACAGAGCAGTGTTTGTCTAGCTAGCAGTCTGCCTGTGTCAGCTAATGCTGTGTTTGGAAGGGGCTCCTGACTCTGACAAAGAAATGGATAACCAGACATTTCCTCATCAGCCCATCTGAAACCTGGGAGCGGCGTGCGCCCATGAATGAGAGGAGAGGCTCTCTGCAATCAATAAAATGGAGCCAGCTTCTCAATCTCAACAAATAAAGGCCTGATCCCAGGTCAGCCCTGAGATCTCCGGCAGTTTGAAAGAGCAGAGAAGACAAGCTCAGGATTTTCAGTGTTTGGCTGTGTGTCTGCTTCTCCTGGCATGTGTGGGACCTTCACCAGACGAGAAGGTCAGGAGAGGGATCGCCTCAGCACTAGGGTGCCCAGCCCCTGAGGATGGCAAGGAACCCATCACGGTTTGAAACAACAACTGTGAGACTCTCGGGGCTCTTCTTTTCACAAAGAATTATTATTTCCTCTTTCCAAGCACAGCGACATGCTCAAGGTCAAACACGAAGCGATAGAGCCGCAGTCACAACGCCAGGCTCTTGAGGAAATGCCTAATCCGCGGGATTGCTGCAGCAGGTTATCTCCACGTGACACGCTGCACCGTTGCCCTGTGATCCCCACCCGGGGAACCAACCTGAGCCGAAGCTGAGTCACAGTTCCTAGCATCGATTACCCGGTACTGCTGTGTAATGGTGCTTGTTATTGCTGTTTGATAAGGACCGGCCCCATTTCCCCTGTAAGGCGTCTTTGGACTCTGGCTGCAAACGGTCAACTTGTAAAGTACGGAAAGGAGCATCCCTTGCACCCCACATGTGGAACCACACTGGGGTGAAACCCTATCTTACTCCAACAGTTGCCGCTAGATATTTAAGCTGTGCATTAAAGAAGCATTTCTGCAATTCGGGAGAGTGACATGACCCCGGAATCGGAGGCTATGAAATCCTTTCCATTTGTACAGCCCCTGCCAAAAGTGCTTGATTAGCAGGTTACAAAGTCTCACCGGCTGGAATTTCTGCAGTAAATTGCATTCAGGCCAAGCTCACAAATCATTAGCCATACAATCTTGTTTGTCCTGCTAGGACTTGGAGTTTGTCCTGTTACAAAATCAAAGCAGCAAGGTTGAATGGTTCCAAGTGAAAAGCCTAACGAGTGAATAAGATTCTCTGAGGAGAGACGAGGGGACTTTGGGGACAGTCATTAATGTAAACATGGCTGGGAGATAGCATTTGAATGGCCCTGTTGAGGTGAAATCCCCACGGACCAGCCACAGAATCACAACACTGCTACCAAGGGCCCTGTTGTTTATTTGCCAGCGTGCTGGAGAGCTTGGTCTAGATGTTCACAGCCCCTGAAAGAGGCTAACAGCCATTTTTATTCTTCCACTTATGCATGCGATTAGGACGTGCACAAAAGGTTCCCTGGGAAATGAAGCAGGCTCCAAGCTGGGGAGTTCGGCCTGGTGAGGCAGCCAGCCACAGGGAACTGGTTTTTGGAAAGAAGATGGTGATTTCATTACCCCAAACTCCCTAATTAACATATATTAATTAAAAGGAAAAGAAATATGGCTTATTTTTTCTCGAATCCGCAGATTTTGCTCATCAGAGCTGAGGCATGACTGCAACGCCCAGCTCCTCCAACACCTGGGGCCGCAGCCCAGGGCAGGGCCTGGCCGTGGCCATGTCAGAGCTGCCAGTGGTGCTCAGCACAGCATGGAGGGTCCACATAGAAAGTGTCCTGAGAGTCAGGCATGACAGCTTGGAATTGCTGAGGAGAAAAGGAGAATATTCTCTCCTTAGTCCCATCATCTCCTCCGCACCACTTCTCAAGCACAGGTATTATTTTTGGCTCCCTCATATGAGAAATAGTGCTGAGGTTCACAAAGCTCAGCCTCTGGGCTTGTTGGGACCTAGTATAAATCAAGGTATAACTAAAATATCCACCAAAAGTCAATGTTTTTCATGTATTTGAGACAGATGTATCTTTCAGCATCCATCACTTGCTAAAGATCAATAGCATTCTCTAGTTTAAAGCTCGTAGCCACTTTTTCTGGGAGCAGTACTGAGATTCTGGCAGCCCCTCACCCACCACAGATTGTCAAAGCACCGGATTTGCAAACAATTCATTGACCGAAATGTATTTGCTGCTGTTCAGCAAACTCTTCTGCCTATCAGCTGAATCTGGAAAGCAAATTTGGACCAGGAGACAGCAACAAGAAGGAATAAAGGCTGGTTTTGCCAGGTAGTTTTTTCACAAAGGTATTTTTTTCCACTTCCAAGACAATGTTTTCTAAGCTCAGGCTAACTTTGCAGAACCCAGAAAATCACCAAGGCGACGCTAAATGTCAGGACTGGCTAACAGAGAACGAGCCATTGCAGCATTGTTCGCGTGAATAGAGCTGTACCACCTCTGCGGGCTGCGAGCAGGGAAAGACACGTACAGCTTCATGTTGTGCTCAGCAGTAATTACACAGAAAGCGACCCACCATGCCCTGACCGATAAATAACCAGGACTGACACGATGCTGTCCACAGATCACAAACAGCTAGCAGAGGTCAGAACCGGGTTCAGTTCCAACGTGCAATCAGAAAACCATCGCATCTCCTGTGAAAAGTCAAGAGTTTCCTTTCGCTGCAGTGTGCATTAGTGTTGTGTGTTCCCAGATCAGGAGAGCTTTTTTTGCTTCTTCCGATTTGGTAGAACACCATTTTACGTTGACATTTACATTACCCTGAGTATACAGAGCATCATGTGTGAAAGACATCCCATTCACATGAGCTCATTCAGGAAGTCATTTTGTGATATCCTCCAAGTTCAGTACACAAAACAGTCTGATTTTACAGCAATTGTATTAAAATGACAGATTTTTTAAAAAGATGTTAGAAGGTACCCTCTGGATTCTCTCTGCTTGAATGGCAAATGTGCGGAGAATAGATGGATGCCACGAGCAACTATTGTCACGCTTTCTTCACAGGGCTCCCAGGTGTATTTGCAGCATTTGCTCTATTATGTTCTGTAAACACATCCTGAGGAAGGGGAGCTGCACGTCACCTTTGAGTATCACAGCTAATAATAGCTTAGATTCCCCTTTTCATTGCTCAAACACATCTATCTCTTCGAAGGAGGCTGTGTGGGGGAGAAGCCTTTGCTAAGTGAAATTAGAGTCAGAGCACTCCTCAAGGGCTGTCAAAACCAATCGGGACTCAATTCTGCTGTGTGGCACTAGCAGTCCAAGCACTGGAGCGGAAAGAGAAGATCTCTGAACAAATGCTTGTGGAGCCAAGGCGAAATTTTGGCCCAGCTGCTCCAGCAAGAGCACACGCCTCTGTCTGGGTTCCCCTAGCAGATAACAGTATCAGAGATCTCCCATCTTCCAGGGGAGCCCAGCTGTTACAGAGCCAAAGCCTGCATGCACCCCCCACACCAGCTATCCTGCCATCAGGATCTGTGCCAAGGAGCAGGCCCTGCACCCACCTAAAATCATACTCTAACACACGAAGAAAAATCAGCATTGTAGGCCAGCTGGCATTAGGCAGGACGGGAAAGCAGGAGCGGCTGCCAGCTCTCTGATGCGCTGCAGCCCTGAATCGTGCTCGCTGCTGCAAGGCTGATGTGGTTTTGCGCCCCTTTTAGTCCAGAAAGAACAAGCAACACCAAGCATTACAGATAAAGATGCTTTCAAACTACACATTTCTGAGAAAGTCACTCCTTCAGGGATTAAAACATAAAGGCACCGCAAGGACGTCCATGGGGAAATTCACCAAAACCTCCAGTCCCATGGAGATGGAGGCTGTGGGTGTACTGCTCCCCTCATCCCCCCAGCTCCCTGCAGATGCTGGTGTGTTCCCAAAGGTCCAGGGGTGGGAAAGGTGGGAGCAGAGGGAGACACGTGCACAAGTCATAAATCGGAGCCCTGCAGGCAGCAGCAATGAGGCATGGAGACAGCAGCCAAGCGAAAGGTTACCACGAAATCCCTCAGGGACGATTGATGTTGGTGCTTGGCCGTGAGAGAGATAACATCACCGGGGCCCGAAGCTGCCAGAGGTATGGGCTGTGACCTGGCTGGGGGAGATCAGCAAACAAATCCATCGCCAGCAGATGAAATGCTGAAGGAACAGCACAGGACTCACCTGGTAATTGTGAGGCACCCCAACGTACAGCACTGGTCAGGGTGTAGGGACGTACCCCACTCCAAACCTCATGGTTATGCTCACCCAGGCACAACAACTAAATGAAGGGACAAACCAGCATTGATGCCCCAGAGCTGGGACCATGGAGCTGGCTTGGGTCCCACCACGAAGCCCCACAACCCGCAGGGCTGTGCTGCACTTGCACCTCAGCTGCCAAGTCCTGCTGTGCGAGGCTATTCCGGGAGCTGGAACAAAAGGCACAACCAGATCCTCTTGCTACCCAAATAAATACCCCTGCAGTTGTTCGTGAAGGTTTTCCAGCTGGGGAAAGGTTACGTTGTTCGTGCACCTGCTGCGGGTTCCCCTAAATATGGCAGGAATTTTCTGGGTGCTTCCAGTGCTTTGGTACCTGGCAGAGCCACTGCACAGGAATGAAATCCCTGAGACCAGGCTTGGCTTTCTGGACAGATCTATGCAGCAAAAGTGCACGTGCAGGGTACACCCCAGCCCTCTGCTTCATGCCTTGGATATAAGGTTAAAGTAGGAGTGCGTTGTCTCTGGGGGAATTGGGAAATTTGGGGCTATTTGGTAAAGCAGAGTGAGGAAAGGGTCTGAGAGCGCACCAGAGCACATTGCAGAGCACATTGCAGTGGCTTTGGCTTGAGTCTGTGCTGAGTGCGTGTTTCTGGGAGCGAGGCATTGCAGCCAGCAAACCCACCTCTCTCTCACATTTCCATGAATTCCAGATGCATTGGCAGCTCACCTCTGGCCTGGGAACAAGGAGCAGGGAGGGGAGATGGATTGGGCTGTTTTCTGCCCTACAGAGGCTTTGGGTTTTTCCTCTCTAAACTCCTCCACCACCCTGAGCTGATGCATACAAGCACTGTGTGTTAAAAAGGTGGCTTCTTAAAGGGCAGGACGGTGTGACCAAGTTAATGCGGTGCTTGTTAGGAAGGATAAAGTATTGATCTTTCTGTGTTTTTTACATGACTTGAAACCGTGATACGATTCTGCCTTAAAGAAAAAAAAAAAAAATCCAGCCTATATTTCATCATTATAGAACGGGAGAGAGAGAGAGAGATTCCTGCAGAGATTATTGTATTTGTGAGACTGGCTTTTTTTTTCCCCCTCTGCACATGAACAGCCCATGTGAGACTAAGTACTTTCCATGTGACTAACTCATTCCCATGCTTGCTGTGTAACAGGGCATTTAAAGCATCAACAGGCAAGGTCACAGCCTGCTTGTTGATTCGAATGTGAGAACAAACATTGCAGAAAAGACGGGGATTATAAAAGCACATGTATGTTGCCCCCACGTCTGTTCCCTTCTGCAGAGTTGCTGGGGACTCATCTCCTCCCTGTCCCTCCGTGCTAATAGCTGAGGTCCGGGGAAGCCCTGCTGCAGCTGCAGGGAAGGAAAAGCAGAGCCGGGTGCCTGTGGGTACAAAGCAGCACTGCATTGCCCAGCCTCTGAGCTGCAAGGGTACAGACCCCAGGGAGAGCATCCCTGGACCAGCTCTCACTGACCCTGCCCCTCTCCGGGGAGCCAGAGAGCTTCTGAAGCTGCCTCCTTAATATTTACTGTTTAGATCATCTACATTTGTGTAATTTGTATGGAGTTCAGAGTACACCTGCCCTTTCCCCGTGCAGCTCTTTGCTTTGGACCACAGCTCTGACCGGGCAGGGGCTGAGCAATCCCCTGCAGATAAAAGCAGGAGGTGAGCTGATTTATGTCCTGCCTCAAACTGAGGTCCAAAGACATCTGCATAGTGCTTTTTGGGGGGTTTTGTTTTCAATAGTTTTCTGTGTTTATAAGGATGGTTGAAAAGAGCACAGGAATCAGATCAGCATATGTAATTCAGGGTTATGGACCTTTTGGATAAGCATTACATTCTTAACCTGGATTGTAGGCATTTCGTCTGGAAAGCTTAACCGATGACTGCAAAAGAAGAGCAGAAAACTCAGAGCAACCCCCCAGCGATGGACCTCCCAGTACCTTTCCTTGGCTCAGAGAGGAAGGACAAGCCTCAAAGCCCAGGTCCATCACTGGCCTGTTCCACACCCGTGTCAAGTGCTGCTCTGCACCTGCAAGAAAGCCTGCTAAGTGCATCCTTCATTCCCAGCCTCTCTGTGCCCATAAGATCTGCTGCGAGCTGCGGCTCGACGGGGGAGCTGTGTGGCTTCAGGTGCTGCCAACAGGCAGACGTGAAGGACAAAGTGACAAAACCTTCTGCCATCAGGGCAGAGCCTGGGGGGCACAGCCTGTCCAGCCCCACTGCCCCTGCAGCCTGGAGGGGACAGGAGATGAGCCTCAGACACCACTCGGTTCTTGGTTTTATGTCCTACATATCCACATTACTGCTACAGCACCATGAGACACACTTTTTTTTTTTTTTTTTTTTTAATGACTGCTGGAACATCTTTTTAATCTTTTTTTAACCTTAGAGCTGTACAGAAAGTGACAGCGCAGGACCTATTTGCAGCTCTTCTGGATGTTTATCGCTGCCTCGGCAGAGACACGACTCCAGGCTGCCCCGGGGAGGAGTCCTCACGTCTCCAGTTGCAGAGGACAAATGAGTGAGTGGGCAGGAAGCAGGGAGAGACGAGCACTTATTGATCCACTGCTGGAGGTAGGAAGGGGCTTTACAGCGTTAGTGACAATGACAGGCCTCTTGTGCTGATTAAAGCAAAGTAAAATGAAGAGGAACAAACAAATAGCCCCTAGCAAAAAGCGGTGGAGGTGTTCAAAGTGCTCACATAGCATAGATCTTGGTCTGTAGCATCTCTATGTTTGATTAATTATCAGCAGAAGCTTATAATTAATTCTAATGAGATGTAGCATAGAAATCTGGGAAAACCATTCAGGTCAAGTTTCAGCTTCCTTCTGAACCATGATTTACAGCACAAGAAAATCAGTTTTCTCTCCAAGTCCTTGACACGCTCTCGCTGTCGGTCAGGAACAACTGCATTTTGCTGCAGAGGCAGCAGTGTACAAGCAATGCTGCTGCCTGCAAATGGAAGGGAACGGACAGGTGTACAGGCCTCCCAGTCACCAAGTCACCAGATTCAGTGCCAGATAGTTCTTGTTTCCACCAACCAATTTGGCCATGGGGCTCAAGGTCAGGAAACAATTTTCCTCTGACTTTACAACTCCTCAGCGACTTTCTTCCATCCCAGTGCAGCTGAAATCCCAGGAAGAGAGAACGGGCTCCTTTAACCCTCTTGTGTGTTTGGCTCTCCATTATTTCTACAAAAAATGCATTAAACCTGAACAAATCGCTACCTAAACCGGCACTGACCCGCCTCCTGCCATCTCTTTTCCTTTCACGCTGCTGGAGGACCAGCACAGCCGAGCAGAAAGGCAGCAGGCTCGGTCTATCTGCAGCAGCCTTTCTGCTCTTTACAGCCATGTGGGGAAGGATTTGTACCTTTTAGCTTGGGGAGCAAAACTGAAACCAGTGAGGGGTTAAAACGCAGGACAGGGAGAGGAAACTGGATGTGAAATTAAGAAACGCCAACCCCGTCACCCTTAACACAGTGGCTGCGGCAAGGGAAAGGTGAAGTTATTTGGCAAGCAAGGCGCAAAATGAATGGCAGTTGAAAGGCAACGTTTTGATAGCTACTAATTATTAAACTGCAATTAGTGCAAGGATGCAGTGATCTGTTCCAATCCCAGCTAAGCAAGCAGGTAGAGGTTAAATCCCAAAGGGAGTGCAGAGCTGCCAACCTTGCGGCTGCTCCGGAGGCACAGCACCAGCTTTGCAGGTACAACTCCTGCATCCTCTTGTCTGATGCCACAGGGGTCTAAAACCACTTCCTCCAATGTAATGGCACCTTCAGTTGTGTTTATCCACCAGCAGCGAGGCATTGGAAAACCTGAGCCTCTCGCAGCAGCAAACCAAGGTTAGAAATGTGCTGCTGAGGGGTGTCACCTTCCCTCTCCTCCAGGCTGCCCAAGGGCTGGAAACTTTCCTCTGCCTTGAGGGTGTAGTCAGCTTGTCACTGAATCTAAAAATAGGCCTCGGAGTATTGATTAACCTGTCTGAAGCAAGCGGCGATGAACTAGAGACAAGAAAATGAAACCAAACAAAGCTTCAGAGCACATTTGACAGCAAGATCTGGGTTAGGAGTAGCAGAGCGCCTTTTAGCATGGTGAGCTGCTGCTTTGTGGGGATCCTGCGGTTCTGCTCACTTGCAGCCAGCAGCACCACACCGATACGAGTCCACCCAGCACGGCAGGAAGCCCTTTCCCCTGGGATGGCAATTTATCCATTCAGTGGTTTGCTCCTGACTAATTTTTCACTTGTGTCTTTTTTCTATTTTTTTTAACACAGGATATATAAAATCTATAAAGATTATTACCAAGAAAAATAAGCCTCCCTCCCTCCTCCCTCACAGAGGAAGAAGACGTAGCCACAACACAAAGTAGCTCAAAATCCCGCTGAGCACACTCAAATCCCACACTCAAATCTTTCCGCAAGATTTTATGATCTCATTGCCTCACGATTTTATAGGAGATTACAGTCTGCCTCTTTAAACCTGAGATCTCCAAAAGACCAAACCTACTCCTCTTGGTAGCACGGTTTTGCTGGAGATCAAAGCGAGCTTACTGACTGTAAGGAGCATGCAAAAGTGCGGCATCGAGTGTGGATTCCTCCACAGCCATTCTTCTGTTCCCAGCAGAAATCCAATTACAATGGGCAGAGATACCTATAATCACATCAGCGTCGTGATAACTCTTACTCCCATGTCTTAGCACCCGGCAATAAAACACCAATCAGTGTGTGCAAACACCACGTGACGGCTGATCTCTGCTGTTACGACCTTTCTGTTGGTGAGTAATCTCATCTGGCCTCACGAGTGGAGATAATTGCTAGATTAGATCGGGGCTCACATATTATATTGCATAGCTCATGGACATTTTTCCAGTCCTCTGGGTGCAGGAACTGAAAGCTCTGGATGAGATGTACAAGAAGGGATGGGAAAGGACTGGGAGGCTCTGAGGTTTGCCCAGGCTGCAGGAAAGCCAAGATGCAATTAAGAGCGAGGTGGAGGCTTAGTTCCTTATCTCCAGGCACCTCCACAGGCTTTCCTGAGCCAGGTGGCTTCAGCTGGAGCCGTTGGTCTGAAAGTTCAAGAAGGAAACTAGAGAAAGGAGAAAGGTCACAAGGGGAAAAGCGTTCTGAAAAGTCTAATCACAAAACCCAGATAATAAATAAATAAATAAATAAATAAATAGTTTTTGCTATTCCAGAACAGGGCTATCACACAGAGGAAGCAGCACAGAGCTCTTACAAATCCAGCTGGGATCAGTAATGACCAAAATGATCCTTGGCATCTGCAGGAACCCTGCACAGAGACGGCACAGCCAGGGCACCAACTGGCTTCTTGCCCAAGCTGAGCAAATTCCTCACCTGGAGGCTTCCTCAAAAGCCAGACTGAGACCTTGTTGGAGACACAGCCACCAGTCAGCGACCTGTTTTGGCTGCAGCCAAACCAGCTCAGGCTCCTTGGGTAGGTCTAGGGCATGGAGCAAACGTTCTCAGCACAAGCCCAAGCCTGCATTCAAATCTAAATTCAGTCTACCCAGACGGTTGGGATGCAAGCAAATGCATAAGCAAATGTTTGCAAAATGGCATGAGGAAGAGTCTGCCGCCCATCAGCATGAAACCCCACGGGCACAGGGAGATGCTCCCAAGATGCCCACTCCATTGCCACCAGCCTTTGCAGAGGTGACACATGGCCAACGAGCAGCCTGACCAGTCGTATAATCCCTCCTATGTCCCCAAACATTATGTGCTGCAAGTGGGGGCTGCTGGTGCTCTCAGTAAGGGCTGTCCTGGATAAATCAGATAGTCTGCCTGTGAAATACAGTTTGTTTCTGCTGGCAGAAGTTTGAGCAGACGCTACATGGTTCTAGCTCTGATGATGTGTATTTCCTCTTTGTCTGACTGGTGTGGCACTTGAAACTTGCCTGGGTTTTGGGAGATAACCAGAGGAAAACGGATCCTTCCCCACTTGGCTCTTTTAATTTAGAAATTGCTCATTGTTTAATTTGGGAAGAAAAGCTGTTAGATGTAAAAGAGACCCGGCAAAATCCTAAATGCAGCACCTCTGAAGAGAACCAATACATTTGCAAAGTCATGAAGACAGCTGTCTAGCGCACAGAACTTCTGCTGGGGTAGGATTCACTCCAGGGTCCACTGGAAGTGTCCTCTGCAGTGACAGCAACGTTAAGGCAGCAGAACACCCAGCACAGTTGTGTCAGTGACTGGTAACTGATTAATGCAAATTATATAATCTTGTCTTTTTTTTTTTTTTTTTTTTTTTTTTTAGTAATCTCTCCCCATATCACAATCGCTCCAGCAACAAATAGACCCTCACAGACTTCTTCTAGGGAACATGAGCATCCTCATTTTACACAGGATGAAGCTGAGGCACCAAGACTTGAGCTGACGCTAATCAATAGCAGAAACATCTCCAGCTTTCCGTGCAGCCAAGGTTTGCTTGTAGGAGTTGTAAATGACCTTGCCCAAGTCTTAGCACAACAAACCAGCAGCCAGCAGAAAGCTGCAGCTACAAGAGCAGTAGTGTCCTGGTCACACCAAATCAGCCCTGCTTTCCACCTGAGGATATTAGCTGAACGCTGGGAATGCACAGACACCAACTCAAAACACGTGCCCAAAATCCTAAGAGAAAAGTGACATTTCTCGCTGCTCAGTTGGTTTCTTTTTCTTCACGTATACTGGGAGAGCCCCAGAAGGCACTCTGGTAATTACTGCAGGCAAAACAAAGAGCCTCCTGTGCCTGCAGTGCTCACGCAGCAGGTTGCTGTCTCTGAGGGTTTCACTGCACCTGCTCTGAGTGCATCCTCCTGGCCAGGACACTGCCCCAACAGCGCATGCCACGGCTCAGGTTGGCCTTCTGAAAAACAATTTCAAGAGGACACAACTTCTGCCTCGAGTTTAATACGGGCTGTGAAGTCTTCAAAACATACTTGTAATTTCCCCAAATACCTGAATCTGTGTGTTTCAAATGATCTGAGGAGAGAACTCGGAAAGAAACTGATTTAAAATCCTGGTGTCTGCATCGCTTTATAGAACCTGATGGCAAATGCAATAAATTTGTGTATGACACAGCACCTGGAGAGGCGATGCACTGGGTGCAGGTGGGTGCAGGTGGGTTTGCTGTAATGCAAAGGGAGTGTGGTTTTGGAAGGAGGGGGCAGCCAGCCTTTTTTTTTTTAAGATGAAGGGAAAAATACACCTGTCAAAGAAACGAACCTGGGTTATGAATAAATGAACTTGCAGAAGGAAGGAAATATTTGTTTAGCTCCTTTTCTTTTCATGCCACACCTGGCTTCCAGAGCCACTGCAAAATTTCTAACAATCTTACCAGGCTATTTGCATTTAAATCACTTTTCCTGACATTATGTAAATCTCTGAGTAGAGCTGAAGTTGCCTTTTCCTCTCAGGAGCTGGTGGCTCGCTCTCAGTCCTACCCCGTTCTCCTCCCACTGCTCCACTGGGTTGTATTAGCACCACGTGAAACTATTTATGAAACCCCAGCTCCCACAGGTTTTGTTTGGAGCTGGGTCAAAGATGAGAGCGTGCAGATTTCTCACATCTTCCTAACAAAATCACATTACAAATGAATTCATGGCTGGGTCTGAAAGAAAACACACACTCAGCTCCAATGTTAGCAAAATTCACAGGTATTCTTGCAAGAGTGGATTTCCAAAGTGGTTGTTCAGTGGTATTTTCAGGACTATTTAAGGATTCTGCTGCCTGGGATGGCATCAGAAGAGTACTACACCAGCTCGGGAGCTGTGTGGGTGATTTTTGAATACAGAAGATTACATTTGTCCCCTCTGCAAATTTCAGAGAGCTGGAAATGGAGCATCGGCTTTGCAGCTCCAAACAGTGCTCTGTCCAGGCCCATGTGAAAACACCTAAATGTGAGCAAATACTTGATTTCATGCTGAGATTCTGTAACCTGGGGTTGGAAAGCTTGTTGAAAAGAATAGCAAAGCAGCAACAGGAGTCTAAAAACTGCAAGCCAAAGGTAGACACGGGGCAATGTCAGCTGGGCCTTCTGCAGCCTTCAAGCCAAGACAATGAAGTAGGAGCAATGACGACCAAGAGAAAACCATCTCTGCCTGGATTTGGGACTTGCACAGCCGCCACTGCACTCCCAACCTGAAACTACCACAGCCCCAGAGCTTTCCTAACTCCATACAGCGCATACAGACTGCAGCACAGACGAGACGGAGCATGGAGAGGTTACAGCCCAAACCCTTTTGATACTGAATATTCAGGCGCTCCTAACATACTTCATCGCTTAGACGAGGAGAGCTCTGCAACACAACACCACTTGCCAACCTCCTGTTACTCCGGGAATGCCCATGTGTCGGGGAAATTCCCAGCTGGTAGGTGGGGGGCTGCTTTCCATGGGAGCAGCAGCGACATGGCAACAAAGGCTTGGAGGGCGGCCAGGGCTTAGACACCCCGCCACGAAGCTCGCCAGATATTTGGGCGGGCGCGAGCACCTTGACTTGGAAAAAGAATTAAAACTTCATGATTGTATCCTCTTGACATCACTGTAAATGAAAGAAAAAAATACGGCAGCTTTGACACTGGGTACCCTGTTGGAGAACAGTGCCGGGTGTGCACTAAGCTCTGTGTACGTACATTTTGCAGTCCTCTTGGCTGCCATGGCCTTTTCACCCTGCTCTCGAGGTAGGCACCATCCCCTGGCTATACTATAAGGATTAGTCTCTCCCAAGCAAATCACCAGTGTTTGCCAAGTACTTTGAGATCATGTGACGAGAGGCTCTACAGAGCCACAATCTATTATTTTGTAGTCAGAAGAACACACTTGGCGAGCAGGAAGAACAAAAGAATGAGCTATGGACCCCCAGTAAGCATTCAACACGAGTTAATTTGCTCAGCAGCTGTATTTTGCTGAGACAGATTGCGTATTTTCATTGTTAAAATGAAAATGTCCACTGGGCTTGTACCCTCCATGCCTTACACTGCTGCCTGCTGCATTCTGAACCTAGTCTAGTGAACGATTTTCATCCCTTTAATAAATAAGAGTAATCATTTTGAATAATTTTGCCTTTGTCCAAGCAAAAATTAATGAAGACGGAAGACGTACAAGGCTGCATGATCTTCCCCTTCGTGGAAAAAAAATAGTGGAAACCTGGCACCCAGCAAGGCGGGCTGCATGCGTGAATCACAGCCGCCTGCCGATGCTCCTGACTCAAGGAAGGCAACAAGAACAGCCCGGAGCTGCTCGGGCCAGCCCTGGAGCTTAATCACAGCTACACACAGCTAATGAGCAGGGGGAGCAATGGATCTTCGACTTCCAGTGCCCTGCTCCGATAGATTTAGCCCAAAGACAACAGCAGCATTTCCTGGTATCACTACAGACTTCTCTTGCAGGTCTTTTGCTTTTTCTCTTGCCTTTCCCTATGCCAATGAGTTGTTGTTTTTTTCAAAAATGTTGTTGAATTCTTAAAACCCTGGTGGCTAAATTCTTCTCATCAGCTCCAACAGTAAAAACATGGAGTAGGAGCCACGGGCATTTCCCCTCATTGTTTTTCTCGTCTCCCTGTCTGCCCCACACCAGGCTCACACAGAATTACCCGTGCTGCGGTGCCATGCTCCAGCCACGCGCGGGGAGATGCTTGGCCTCCTGCCCCTTGCCCTGATGCAGACTTCTTTTGTAAATTACTCTGAAGTGCTTCCCTTTTTATTTTTAGCCTGGAGGTGAATCATTCAGGAAAATCTGATAAAACCCATTCAGACACAGTTAAACTATCAAAACCCGAGCAAGTCACGGTTAACTTTTAAGAAGATTGCCCAAGTTTTACTTGAGCTCACATGATCAAAGAGTGTGTGTTTGTTTTAACCCCAACAGAGTGGCTCTGGACTTGGAACTCGTGGAGAATTCGGCCCATAAACATACCCGGCCTGACTGTGTGGAGACATGGCGAGGGCAGAATTTGGGGAAAAAAATGTCACAAAAAAAAACACCACAATCTTTTGGGGAAATGGCAGAGGAAAAAATGAATTACAGTGACAACACCAGCTCAAATGACGGGGGTTGCTTCCTTTGGAAAGGAATTTTGCGGACAGAAGTAGTAAGAGGACAAAGCCAATAACCACAGCACATCTGAAATGCAATCTCATCCTCCAGCCCCAAAGTGCCCGGTCCTTGGAGAGCACACAGCCTGTTCCAGGTGGGCACCATGGTCCACATGGGATGAGGAGGACTCCGACAATGGGGACAGGAAGGCAGAGAACCCTCACCATGCATCTCCATCTGCCTTCACCACTGTCAGGCAGAGAAATTGGCCAGGCTCTTCTCAGGAAATACTAGAGGTGAAGGGACACAGGATGCTGAGACACAGATACCCAAACCGCAGGTGTGCGGTGAACCTGTGATGGGCTGCCAGGCTCCAGGCTGTTCCAACCCTGCTTCCATTTTGTGAACGTTAAATATATTGAGGGAGAAAAAAAGAATTGAGAGAGAGAAAAAAATAAAAAAGGAAACTAAGAGCCTTATGCTACTGACAGCCAGCATCTGTAGGAAAAGGTTGTGCAAAGGGTGCTCTTTTTACTGGATGTGACCCTTGAGACAATTCTGTCCGGCCTCCACCCACATATAACATTTATATATAGCCCCAGAATAAACTCTTTATTTTTTTTATAATCCTGCCACAAGCTGTCAAACGGGGCAGCCCTAGACTAGATTTTGCTGTTGTTGTAGAAAAGGAAGAGCATGTCTCATTTTATTAAAATACTAGACCAAGGCTGCCATATCATAAAAATTTAAAAATAGTGCAGAGCGCTACCTTACATAAAACACTGCCCTGAGCTGCCTTCTATTCACAGCATCACATCCCAAAATATACTGTAATCCCAGAACGAGCCGTGGACCAATAAAGAGATCTGATGCTGACGTTTCAGGCACACAAATGCACCCCTCCTACTCCGGGTCTACATGCAAAAGCTAAACAAAGTGACAATTTTCTGTGCAATTAAGCAGTATACCCGGGCAGCCACAACAATCCTTCATTCCACCGAAGTTTTCACTTGCAAGCTTAATTTAATTAACGTTTTGTGTTTTGTTTTTTTCAAAGATGCCCAAGGGAATTATGTGCCCTTCAAAAAGTAGTGGGACCTGGCTTCCCCCACCATCTGTGCTTGTGAATTGTCTCTTCAAAGTCTCGACATGGGAAGAAGCAGGACCCTATGGATACCTGCGATGTGTAAGACACTTCCCATGATATCACTAGTGCCTTGAACCCTGTTTTTCCCAATGCTGCCATATTTTTCAGGGAAGGCCCTGCTGCTCTGCCAGGTCTGTGGGTTGGTGCTCCCCAGGGCTGGGGGCTGCCCTGCTCCCTCCTGGTGCAGCCCCAGAGGCATGGGTACGCTTGGGGTGCTGCTCCCTCATCACTGGGACTGGAAGCCCCACGGATGTGGCTTGCAGGCACCTGGTGCAGACAGAGGATCTGTGTCACTGCAGAAACAGGAGCACGTCAGAAATATCACTGTCAAAATATTGTCCTTTTCCTTGCCTGCAGCTGCAGAGAGGTTACCATCCCCGGGCCAACTACAGTCTGTTTGTCTCCTTTCCACAAACATCATCATCTCCCTCCCTGCATTTAAACTAACCCCAAATATTTTGACAGAACAGGGCTGGGAAGCAATTACATTTGCAGCTCCGCTGGCACATCCAAGGGGACAGCAACCTCTCAGCCTGAGACAGCAGCAGCCACAAGGCCGTATCTAGCTTCAGCCCAGTTTTCGTTCCTGTTCCCTCTGCAGTGACTACACATATCTGTGATCTTTACTGGCACTGGAGGAAACCTCCTGGCCTGACCACGTGAAGAGCCATCACATGAACCCTCAAATATAAACTTCCCAGCTCCACTGGCCATACAATCTCAAACCCAGGGTCACCTCCTGGTGCACCCATGACCAATGTGACACCAGCAGAGAGTTATTTCAGGCAGGCTGGGGTCTGCCTGGCTACACGGTGTGCTGATGGCTATCAAGTTAAACGCAGATTTGCCGCGTGCCCTTGCAGCCATGAAGTTTAACCATTTACTGGGTTGTACTGGCATGAACAAGCCGGCCAAAGGCACCTGTGAGGCTGTGTCTGAGTGCTGGGTCCAGGCTGGGGATCCCAGGAGCAGAGAGGAATTGGCACGGGGACTTTGGGGGCCAGGACACACAACACACAAGCACGGGCTGAGAGCACCCAGTGGTTTTTAGCATTCAAAAGAAATAGTTCAGGGAAAGAGGGGGTCAGGGGAGTGATTGCAGTCTTCCACAAGCTAAAGAGAGGAATAGGAAAACAAAGCCTGACTGCTCTCAGAGATGCCCAGCAGACAGAGAAGAGGAACCAGCCGTAAGTTACAGTAAGGACAATTCAGACTGACTATCAGAAAAAAAAAATTCACAAGGGTGTTTATGCTGCCCAGAGTGCCTGTTCAAGCTCCATCCTTGGCAATATTCAAACTTGACTGGGCAAGATCCTGAGTAACCTGATCTACCTTTGAGGCTGACCTTGCTTTGAACAGCAGGTTGGATGAGCTGACCTCCAGAGGTCCCTTCCAACCTCCACTATTCCGTAATTTTCTGGAAAAAAAGCTCAGATGTGGAAGTTATCTTAAAAGCACTTCTCTCAAAAACTCAGCTAAAACTGTAGAAGCTCTCTGGAGGCTACAGCAATCCTGATAAGGCGTTTGTTGTCCAGAGCTGAATTCCCAGGATAACAGCGTGTGGGACAGCACAGCTGCAAAACAAGAGGCTCAGCCCTTGCTCAGCACCAAATGCTGAATCCTAGCACCCAGACTGATCCAACTCAATCCAGACAGTGCTCCCTCAGCTCTTCTCTAATGACAATAGGGTGGGTGTTTTATTATTTTATTGTTGTTTTGTTTTTTAATTTTTTCTTTTGAGTTCAGTGTACAGAGCTGTGACTACAGCAGTTCTTCCCCCATCACATTCACTTTTTAAATCCATGAAAAATGAAGCGGAGAGATTATGGAGGGATATGCCGGCACAGAAACAGAGCAAATCTGTCCCCACAGTGTGGCTGGGAGGGGAGATCAGGCTACTGAGAGAGGATTAAAAAGAGATCCCAATCCTTTGGGAAGAGCCATGTGCCACCTGGCAGGGCCAGCTCTCCTCTTCACCCCCAGGCCCTGGAGATGTGCTGATGCCCCTGGCACATGCTTCCTTAGGATTTCTGCTCCAGGAAGGGCCACAGGTCAGAGATTCTGTGATTCTGTCCATGGGACGTGTAGCTCTTCCATGCAGGGACAAATATGGGGCACCCAAAAAAAGAGTCCTAGATGGGGGTGGCTGCAGCCCAGCGATGCTCTCCACAGTGCAGGAATGTCTTTACCTGCTCTGACGCCTTTTGCAGTAAATACTTTCTGCCTTAATGTGAATTCACTGCTCCAAAAATAACTGCAATTACCTAAGGAGCAGAGGAGCCTATTTACAAGATTTAAAGGGAAAGAGGAAAGAAAATCTCTCAGAAGAAGTCTTGCAACACCAAGGCCCCAAAGTACGAAACTGGACTGACAAAGGGCAATTCCCTCCTGCTTGTCTGGGGGGGAGGAGGGGAGCACCTCTTTGTTTGCACTTTGCCTATGCCAACCTACAGAAATTGCTCAAGTCAAATGGCAAAAAAAATATTGCATGGAAACTGACTGCTCCTTCCTGAGCAATCTGTCTAAAGAGGGGAGGGGGCTCCGAAAATACCCACATCTGCAAAAGTTTACCCACATCTGCAAAAGTTGCTGCTGAACACAAGGGTGGGGAGAAAAAAAAAAAAAAAAGAAAAAAGGCATAAAAAGGTATGGGTGTGCAAACAAGAAAGCACCAGAAAATAGTAATTTAAAATCATAAACTTGCTACAATACCAGCAAATGATTGCTGCCTATCCAAGTTGTGAATAATTCAGAAGTTTCCTGCTTCACTTAGTATCTCAGGGTATTTTCAGACCTGCCAGAATTTTCTGCTGGTAAATAATGCATCTGTGGTATTCGAACACACGTGATCCCCAATTAATACTAAAGGTTTAACACAATCTGTTTTGAAATAGGGGAAAGTCTGAGGAAGGAAAATTCCTATTGAGCTGCCGGAGCCTTCTGTCCTTCTTCACGACCACCTTCAGCTGGGTGCGAGAACTGCTGGCCTCTGGCAACAAGGGGCTGACACTGCTGGTTAACCCAGCACCAGCCTACAAAAACAATTCACAACAGGATTGCAGAAAAGGGAAAAAATGTCAACGAGCAGCATTTTGGGCTTTCAGTTGTGTGCTTGCAATTGCAAACAATTCCCAAAGCATGGCCACGGCTTCCATAGCGCAGCTCTCCAGCCAGCACTTATGAACTTTGGTCCTTTTTTTGTGTGCTGGTGAGCAAACAGAAGGACACGAGAGGCAAAACAGGAAACAAGTCAGCTAGAAGCAACACCAGCCACGTGTTTGCATTGAGACATTAAATCACGACGGCGTACGAGATGCGGGCCTGACAAGTAATAATAAAGATAACACACATCACGTGCAGAGGGGAAGCAAGCTGAAGGCTTGCCTCTGAATTACTGGATTTTGGTGCTTCAGAGAGAACGCCTCCTGAATCTCAAATGCCTGTGAATCCAGCCCCTGCTGTACCAAAACTCCTACCCAAAGCAGGGAGAGTTAACGTGCAGAGCTGCAGCCCACGAGTGACTTGGAGAAGCCTCTCCACACGTCCTCCTCCTGTTTCACTGACCGTTTCTATCCCTTCCCTAAATCTAGCTAAACACTGCTAGCTTTACAGCTATAAAAAGAGGAAGATAAGCTCTTCCTCTAGTTAATACGATTTAATATGATTTCAGGAAATTTCCTCTGGAGCGGAGCCGCAGCCACCTCTCTGGAAAGCCAAGGAACAGAGAAAGGAGGCAAGAGCCCAGCCGAAGAGAGCGACCTAGAAACAAATCCATAAAGACAAAGAGAAGCCAGGTTTTTATGTAGGATCTGAATTCTTCTTGAATCCAGACCTTCCTAGGAATTTTATTGTGATAATAGAGGCTCACCACGGGGAGGGCACACAGTCCCTGCCTGCGCACTCTGCAAACGCCAACAGCAGCACCCCACATTTCAGCCCACACCGGCAGGAGCAGGGACACGGCGCTTGTGTTCCTGGCATTAAACCAGCCTCAGTTAGGGATCAGGATGAGATCTCCACAGGGGAACAAGTCACCCTCTGCAGGTTCGGGTGCAGGCACTGCTGGGGACAGGCGGTGCAGGAGGGAGGATGCAGGACAGCTCTGCCCTGGCCCCGATGCTGCGGGTATCAGGTGCCTGTCCTCTCCTTGCCGGGCCTGGGGACACCAATGTCTGATTTCAGGGCACTTTGTCCAAATTTTCCAGCCTTGGACTCATTCCATATTTTGTTTATCGTGCTGCTGCGGTTTCTATTGTTCCTAAATTGTTTTTCTTATTAAATTGCAGAGGTTTCGAGTTGGAATAAACCCTCCTTTCCAAGTGCATCCGCGAGCGATTGGCTGGCTGCAGGGGAAAGAGCGAGGGAGGGCGAGGGGGAGGGAAAGCAGAGGAGAATTACAAGGTTTCAGATTCCTGTAAACAGAGAAACACTTTTTCCAGTCATCAGCCCTGAGCCTAGTGGAAATAGGGCTTCAGTTTCCTCCAGCTAACGCCGAGGATCCGGTGGCGATGCCGTCGCCGTGCTCCCCCCTTTTCCCTCTGGCAGTTGCTCAGCCTGCAGCTCGGGCAGCCCTGGTGCTGGCAGGCAGCGCCATGGTTTCCTTCCCCTCTCCTCCAAGCTGCCCTACTTGCAGCCCGGCAGCAGGTGCCTGCGCCAGGGGAGGGCCCCTCAAACACGCCTGCTTCCCTCCGCTCCTGGCTCCCGACAGCACCGAGGCCTTGGAGCAGCTCCGAAGCGGGTTTGAGGATCGCAGCTGAGCTGACTTGAATTAAGGGCAGCGTAAACTTCCCCAAAGCTTCCCCTTCTCCTCTCCCGTAACCCTGGCGTCTCCTCACTCAGCCCCAAGTGCTGTTTCCTGGCTTTGCACGAGGGTCTCGGTCAGGAAGCAGCCCCAGTTCTGTACCAGGACGGTATATTTAATAACCACCGCAGCGCAAACACGCTAAGTCCTAGCTGGGCACCATCACCAAAGATTTACACGTCTTTTTCAATCAGTTAATGTCAATATTTTCCTAGCGTGCTCATGCAAACACTGCCCGTTTCAGAACATCCTCTAACCTGCCAGTGGTGATATCCGCAGTGGTTTCCCACCAAGCACTGAACCAACACCGTTCAGTTTTGCCTGCGAAGGTCGATCAACAGCATGTGCACAGGAGAGAGTTTTCCAAATACATCACTGAAAGCTGCACCAGGAGGGGCTGGGTAGAAAAGAAGACCAGAAATGACAAGGAGAGCAAAACCAACGTGCTGACACTTGCTTGGATGTGCAGTAATAAACCTGATTTATACCCTTTGCATAGCACTAATGCCCGATGTTAGCGTCCATACACGCACCATTCAGAAATACTGCACATGCACAGGGCAAGGAGTTATAGCTCTGCATTCGCTGACAGTGCCAGCTGACACATTTAGCAGCACCGGGGGAGGCCGGGCTTATACTTGGCTGGGCTACAGCCCTGCTGTGTCACCTTGGTGAGATCACCTCACCCGGCTCCTTCAGCCGTTCTGAGGCTCAGTCCAGACCCCTAAATCGCCCCACTGCCATCACAGGACCTCTGGAAGTGGCCTTGGATCTGTGCACACTAAATACATGTTCAGGTGCAGCACAAGGGGCTGGCTAGGAAGCAGTTGGTAGGGCTTCAGCCTTCAAGTCACCTCTTAGGAACTTGTGTGTGTGTCTGGGGAGCTTTGCGCACTGCGGGACAAGATGTCCCCACTGCCACAGAGCCCTAAATGTGCCCGGGGCAGGCAGCTCTCTCGCCGAAAGTATCCCTGATGCACCTGTCAAAGCTCACAACTAGCTTATGACTGTTTGATGGCTGATGCTAAATGAGTTTGGCTCCGGTCCAGTTTCCGTTGGGCGAGCGTCTTCACCTCAGGAACACTGCGACATTTGGCATTTATTGTCACCTGGGCTGGCACTCCGACCCAGGGCCGTGTATGCGCCGTGGCAGAAGAAAAGGCTCGCTTTTCCATCCCAAATCTGCGTGGAGGTAGGACGGTGTGGAGGAGCCTTTTGTTCTTAATTGCATTTAACTCCTCTCCTGGAGCCAGATGGAAGGGCTTGCTTAATGCAGCATCTCTCGCCAACGCCAAACTCCCTTCGTGCTCCGTCTGACAATCCTCGAACCAGTCTCCTCCGAACACAAGGTGTTTGTTCCCAAAGCCTGAGCTGCAAGCTCTCCCGGAACGCTTAGATTAGCACGATGCAATTCAGTAATTTCCTTTGTTGCAATCCCTCTCCCCCTGTCAGCACATTCGCTCGGCGTTGTTTTAAGCCTCGTCCTTGCGCGAGGTTACCGGCTCCGCGCCGAGCCGAACAAAACAAGCCTGACGCAGCCTTGTGCTGCTCCCCAGAGCCATGGCAACGCGGGTTTCAGATGGCCGCCTGCCTCCCAGCCTCCCCATCATGCTGGGGCTCCCTCCCAGACCAGCTTTGGGCCGACGGTGCTGCCCCGATGCCCGCAAGCCCCTGGGGATGGTGCTGCCCACGGGGCGCAGGGTGCAGGCAGGGTGCTGCGTGCTTTGTGCTGTGCCACTGCTGGGAGAGGGAGAGAGAAAAAAGCGAGTGTGGATGTGCGTGTGTGCAGTGGTGGGGTAGCTTGGGAGGAGGAACAGGCAGGGGAAATGCATCTCTTCGGGGAAGTGAGATGTGAGGTTCCTGGCAGCACGTCTGGCCTGGCTGAGAGATGAAGCGGTGCGGAGGACGCCCGGCTCGCTGCGTGTGCGGTTTGTAGCAGGGTTTCTGCATGGCCAAGGTTTCACCCCAGAGCCTTTCCTCTCTGTAACGCTGCTGGTCCCAGCCCAGCAAGAAGGCTGTGGGTGTCCTACACTGGTCTGACAGCCCGCGTCCCACTGGGCCTCGAGTATTTACTGGAGAAGGAGGACACGAGTATCACTGCTCCATCTCGAGAGATACTCACACTAAGTGGATCAGGAGCAGCTCTGATCCAATTATTCCTGCCATACCTTGCATGCTTCCACAGCCGCCAGTGAGGGCAGGAGGCACAGGGCTTCCTTCCTCAGCTCCAGCTGATCCAGAAGTGGGGAAAACCACTCAGATCTGATATCCATGCAGGCCAAAAGCCTGCCACAAGGCACCTCAGCGAGCCCCCAGGGCTGCAGCAGGGCTGCGGAGAATCCCCATTCACCTGAAGGATGAGGATTTCACCTGTGATGCTTGTCAGAGCCCACGGGCACCCTCAGCACCCCCAGAGCAAAGCCAGACCCTCACCCCCTCAGACCCTGCCTCCTGCACAATTCCCAAATCCAAACCCTTCTGTGGGAACATGTCAGCACCCAGCCAGCGGGAGGGAAATGCCAAATTTTTAGCAGATTGGAGTTTATTTTTAAGCAGTGTCAAAATAAAAGAAAACAAAGCAAGCTTTCCAACACGCACGCACACGGGGAGGAATGAAAGCAGCCTGTGGAAACAATGAGCCCCACACAACGGCGGGACCCGGGCACCAAAGGCTGGGCACGATCCCAGCCAGGCAGCAACCTCCCCATCAAATTCCTCATGGAGGAGTCCAGGGGAGAGGCCAGGGAGAGGCCTCCAGGTGCTGAGCACCCGCATTGGGAGCTTAGGAAAAGGGGAAAGACTATACCAGACTGTATTTTAAAGCAACATCCCCAATCTTTATAAAAGATAAATCTCCCTTATTGTTGAGTCCAAGCCATTATTCCCTGTATTCCCCTTTAAAGAGCAATGCATATGCACCCAGCTGTCAGAGATACATAAATTATCCAGTCCACTCCTTTAGGTTTTCTCCTCTTTGGTCACCCATTTTCCCTAGGAAACTCAGGACCTGCACAGGTGGAAAAGTGGTCACGAGCAGTGCTGCTGAAGAAGGCGAAGCTGTCCCCAAATTCTGTGGTGCTTGGCCAAATGAGGAGGATTTTTCCTCCAACAAAAAACTCTGATATTTGCCAAGGTCAACTCTGTCTGCGGACCTGCTGCAGTCAGTGCTGACTGCAGTAACACAGAGCCAGGTGTGCTGAACACCTGGAGGGATGAGGAGCTCCTTAAGCACGCTGCTCCCGTGCACAGCCAGCCCTGTGGCGAGGCTTTTCCTGCTGCTCTCATTCAAGCTTTTTGCTGGCGAGGAGGAGCTAAGCACCAACCAGGCCAAGCCCAGAGGCAAATGCCTGCAGCAGAGCAGGAGAAAGAAACGTGTCTGGAAGTGGCAAGGCAGAGGGTTCAGGCTGTGCCATGCCTGGCTGCCTCCTCATCCAGGGGGAAGCCCTTGGGGAGAGCCCAGAGCACACAGCACCGCTGGTGGTTTTGGCCCCAGCTTGGTTGTGAATCCACTGCACAGCTCAGCCCTCGTGTGAAACAGCACCCTGCACAGCACCCTGCACAGCACCCTGCACAGCACCCTTCTCCTCGGGTCACCTGGGGATAGCAGAGGGCTGAAGGACACGGGGACGTCTCCGTGGGCCCGCGGATACCTGCGGCAGCAAAGCCGGCCGAGCAGCCAGGACATGAATTACCTCCTCATTAAGCTCCTGCCTTGTGCTGCGGAGGCACATAAAGAGGCACCAACGTCACATCCCAGCCGCGTACAAAGCTGCATAAATCATGCATGGCCACATCATCTGGTTGGGATGCACAAAGCTGTAAGCACTAATTGCGCCGAGCAGCGTACCATTACCTGTGGGGTACGGCTGGGAGAGGCCACAGTTAGCAACGCACACGCACATGGAGAGTGCTCCCAGATCTGGATATTACAGCCCAACTTTATGCCTCCTTGTAGTACGTGGTAGTTTGTACATCTGGAAGAGGGTGCTGGGGCTTTCCATGAAATTAAAACCGACCACTTCTGCTTTATCACTCTGGAAAGAAACCACAGCACCAAAAGAGCCTCTGCAAGAGCTCGGATGAGTAAGTCGCAGCTGTCTTGTTACATGCAGGATTTCATAGCCTATTTCCAACTTGGAAAGTGACTTAGGAAGCTAAAATTGTACCCTATCTACTGATATTATGTGACATCTACTACCCAGGCACAGGATTGCTGCGAGATGACCAAAGCTTGCAGTTAATGGGCTCCTAAGGCATTATAAAATAAAGTTCAAGAGGCCCACATAAGCACACAGGACAGAAGCTATGCTCACCCCTCCTGGGCAGCAGCACAAACACCAAGTGATGGGTGCAATGACAACAGTAGCAATGCGAATAGCAGTAGCTGGGGTCCAGCTTGAAGCCTACAAACCTATGTAAAAGCTGTGATACGTGGTAGCAAGGTCCCCTGCGGAGCTGTGTTCTCCCATATCTACCTGGAGGCACACACATGCTCTGTCTTTAAATAGCACAGAAAAAAAAAAAAAAAAAAAAAAAAGAATCTCAGGTTGGACTGCTTCCCCTTGCAGCAGAAATTGCTTTAGTGCTTGTCCCTGGCATCATTCACACTCTGCTGACACGGGTTTTCAGGCTGTGGGTAGTGCTTGTGCTGCGCGATGCACCGGGAGCCCTCTGCTCCCTCCTGGACTCGCATTCACCTGGAAAGTTCATTCCAAAGGCAAGCGATATAGCAGAGAGGTCGCTGCCAGGTTCAAAACCAAGAGCTCAGAGCAATCAGGAAAAAGGGAAGTTAGCTTTATACAGAAAAATCTGTCTGCTGTCCAGCTCCCCAGAGCACCTGAAGACATCTCATCTCTGCCACACCTAAAGCGTGGAGCCCAACCCCGGCACCCACAGCACAGCACTTGGGCCTTGCGGGTGGCCAGGGCTGAGGTCCCAGGCTGAGACATCTCCCAGACGCTGTGCTCATGTGGCAGTCAGCCCCGGGGACTGCACTGATAAATACAAACCACCAGCTGCCCCCCTCAAACCTAAGAAATGACCCAGCTCCCTGCTTCTCTCCAGAGCTCTGCTGATCCTTTTCAGGTCGCTTAGCCCGGCTTTGCAGCTACCCACGGTTATTTCCTCCTCACCCACCTACTCCAAGCACAATGCAAGAATGCAGAGGTCATCCTTCCCCAAAGCCCTGAGCAGAGCTATTCGTCTCTGATGTCCATTTGCTGCTTCATGCTCATCCTCATTGCAGTGGCACATGAATTTCGGGAGAGTTAGGGGGGAAATCAGGTGCTCACTGTCTTCAGACATTTCCCAGAGTGCCCACCAAAGGGCCAGCACGTCTCTGCCACCGATATATCGCCTGGGAACTTTGAAAGCAGCATAAAAAATGAGTCTAGAGCATATTACCAGGAATAGAAGGGCAGGATGCATTTTATATGGATGTAGCTGAACAGCCTTCAGAGCTAATGGCTTGAAGTGGTTAGGGAAGCTGACAGAGTACAATAGATGTGGCTTTTTTCTTCCTGCTCTGTGGAGACAACATTGATTGACTGGGCTTGGAGCTCGCACAGAGCTGGAACTGGCACAGCAAATTGCCTGTTGTGCGGGGAGCCTGAATGCCCAACGAGCTCTGTGGTACGGATGCAATTTTAGCATGCTTAAAAATAGAAAATGAGCTCGAGAGCTGTGTGATAGGAGCAGTGACGCCTCGGAAATAAAGTGCAGGCTTCCCCATGGCCCCCGTGTGCCCAGAGGGGGAGCTCGGAGAGGTGCAACCGCAAAGCAGGGGCATTTCACCACCTCTGTGCTCTTGGAGCATCTCAGGGGGCCAGAAAAAAGGAGTGAGCTTTGAGATGTGCAAGCCCACAGCAGTTCCCTGGCTTAGCTGTGGGGAGCTGAGCACCACAAAGAGGGCTCAGGCAAGTCCCCAGGTGTGACCCCAGCTCTGTGCAAGGCCAACGCTTGCTCAGCAATGTGGGGCTGGTCGGCACAATCCCCCACCTTGGCTATCCTGTACGTGAACTGGGGACACTGACAGCATTTCAGAGAAGTTCAAGAGATCAACGCAAAGCTTGTGCGAGTCATGGAGTCGTGGCACAGACCTTGCCAGCATCCTGTCTGCCCCGAACTCCGCTCTTGCCATCTTGTTTTACATTTTACATCTGATGAGCATGAGTAAATGCAGCAAAATGCAAGGGAAGAAGAAGGTGGGGTTTTGGCCGGAGCGCAGCCGTCCTTGGGCGTGCTGATTTATGAACCTCACCCTGCAGCTCCCTCTGAGGTTGGGGGTGGCGGGACGGACTCGCTTGATGACCTGCCTTCAGGGCCGAGCTAATGAGATTCATTAGGATATGCAAAAAGCCCAGAGCAAAGGAAGCCTATCTTTCTGCCTGAGCATCTGAGCTCCACTGATCTGATAAGAGCTCGTTGCTCCAACATGTCTGCAGAGGAAGATCTGAAGCTTCCTTCTTCCCATGCGTTCCCAGATCGGCATTGCCACTAGTAACAAATGGGTAGGAATAAATAACAGCCCCCTCATTTCCCCCAGCAAGCGAGCCTGGATGGCTTAAGTCAAGCACTAGTAAGAACCAAGGCTGCTGTGACAAGACGTCCTGATGCACTGTAAAGAATGCGAGGCATCTTTCCTCCAAACCTTTCACTGAAAGCTTGTTGTTACCCAGGCAGAGGAGACTTCGTTAGCACAGAGACGTAGCTTGAATGAAGGGACCCAAAAGGGAGTCACCAAGTCACTGAATTGTCGTGTAAATCAATACAGAAGCATATTTGGCCTAAGTTCAGCGCTTTCCTAGCAGCACAACAGGTGAGGTAAAAATACTGCACCTGGACGAGGATTGATCAGGCTGGAGGAAAGCCAGCCCATGCTCTCCTACGGTGCTGAAATCCAGCCCTGCAGCGGCACCGGGCGATGGAGAAGGAAGATTTGCGTCGGAGCGTGGGCTGATTTTCAGCTCCATGTGCCAGGCCACTTGATCTTGCGCTGGAAATACTGGGCTCACCCCATGGAAATAGGGTTGCAAGGGCTCAGGGGGGAGAGGGAGAGTAGAGCAAGCAGCAGGGAAACCTCCTGGTGTCTGCTCGCCGTGCCTAACCCAGCCCCAGCGCGAGCAGAGGCGCTGAAATACGGATCGTGGCTGCTCAGCATTTTGGGCACTGGGTTTGGCTTTTACCGGAGGCGTTCAGCAGGGAACAAAAGCTGGGACTGACCACATGTTACAAAAAGCAGCATGTTCCCTTCAACCAGGGCGGGGGAGAGAACAGGAGCTGGAACGTCTCCGGTTAGCAGCCAGCACTTGGGCTGCTCTCATCGGGTGCTGCGCCCCAGCCCAGGGCACAGCGCTGAAAAAAAAAAAATTGCTCCTCATTTGCTCCTACCCAGCAAAGGATTTTCAGTAGCAACCATCACCATGGCATCACCGTGCCGCTTCTCTTCAGCAATGTTGCCAGTCCCCGTGGGCTTGCTGAAATGCTGGTGACATTTTAGGTGTGGCGAAGGGGCAGGTGGGTGGGAGGGATGCTTCTCAAAGCGCCAGTTGCTGGATCAAGGGAGGGCAAATGCAGCTCTCCACCTTTTTCTTAAAGCAAGTGCAGAGCCCTCCCGGCTACAGGGCAAAGCTGGAAGCTCAGCAAGCCCAAAGTGCCCTGGTCTGGGAGGAGGGAGGAGGTTCTCCCTCTGGCCCCCTGATCTGGGGGAAAGGAGAAGAGCTGAGGCACAAGGCTCAAGCCCCTGGCCCGGGCTGTAGGGAGGCGGTTTCATTTCCTGCCCCGACTGTTGCAATGTCCGGGCTGCAAACGACAGGAGAGAGAGTAGTTTTAGCACAATTGCCATGTTGATTTATTTTTTTTTTTTGCTACAAAACAGCCCGAGGCTGGCTCCCTCAACACCCACTCCTCCCGGGCCTCTTCTGTTCTTTGCATCTTCCCTGCTGCCCTGCACCCAGCGATGACAAACCGCGAAGCGTTTCCCAAGGGTGAGAAATCCTCACGAGCATCATCTGTCGTTAGCCCCGTCTGACAAAACCGTGTCAGAGCTTTGGGGACTTTCTCGCTATTTTTAATTGAGTCGATCTTTCCCTGGCATTTCCCCCTCCCGGTTCCCATATCCCTGCTCTGGCAGCAGAGCTGGGAGGGGAAGTGGTGCCCGCTGGGTGCAGGGGGGCTGCGGTTCCCACCTGAGCTGCGAGGATTTGCTGGACAAAAGATGCACGCGGGGCATCGCTGCTGCTGGGGCACAGGGCTCCCGCGCTACCGTCGCTCTTCCCATGCAATCAGCTTTTGTGATTTGGTCCCTTTCTTATCGTGGCCTTGCAGTATCACATCTTGGCTTGGTATTTAGTCTTCCAGAGGCTTGAAAGGGTGGCTTCGCCTTGAATTTATCAGCTCCAGTGGGGGGCACCGCTTGGTGCCGTGCCAGCGAGCTCCTGCAAGAGGGCTTTTATGCCTCGACCAAGTCAGCGAGCGTCTAATTAAAGAGGTGGTAACTCAAAAGGCTCCTCGTGGATGAAATCTGAGGGAGAAGAGGTGCCACCTGCCTGGCAGGGCATGGGGGCTGGATTTGGTTTCCACCCGGAGCCCGGTGAGAGCCGGGGCTGTTGGGCAGAAGGGGAGGCAGCCGCGCTGCCAGCAGCAGCCTGGGAGCACAGAGCCACGGAGCACAAAATTAACACACTGGCTCATCAGGAAATGTTAATGCGGGCAAGACGGGGAATTGCTTCATATGGGCAAGCAATCTGTGCAGAACGGATAAGCGCGATCAAAACCTGGTGCAAAGCTGGGCGCGTTTTCTCCAGAATCTGCCCTCTACCCTCGCGCAGTTTGAGGTTCAGAGCAGAGAACACAAAGCCCTGGGCAAGGTGTTAAATGCTCGTGGCAAAGCGGCAGCACGGCATTTTGCTGAAATGAAGCACAATGAAGGCATCAAGCAGGGCTTTTCTAGCCACAGCAGAGCGGCTGCCGTGCGGATCTCTGACCCAGGGGGGGAACATCGCCGTCTGGGGAAAGTGGCTTTAGTTTGAACCTCCACGTTGATAGACCGCTGAAGAACTGAACTGGGCACAGACACTACCGTATTCCCCTTCATTTTTTGTTGTTAAATCCCCCAGCAACACCTCTCAGAGCGGGAGCACTCGGGTGCCTGGGCTTTCCCTGACCCTCCCTCCTTTGTCGGATTGTACCAGGCTGCTCCCTCCTCTGAAGAAAGCTGGACTCCCTCACCCGTGCCACCGTCCCAAGGACCACAACGGGTTGGCAGAGGGACTCTGGGCTGCCTCTAACAGGGACACTGCCACAGGGCCACCAGGGCCAGGGCTGAAGCAGCAGCTCCTGCCCAAGGCGGGGCTGATGCCCTCTCTGTGTTGCAGGGGTGAAGACGACAGCTGCCCTTTTACTAAAATGATGACCACCAGGGCTGAGTACTTTCCTAAAAGCCCTGGGACATTCCTCATTTTCATGAGCTGTACATCCACCCCAAAATATTAAACATTTTTAAACAATTCAGTGCTTAAAGCAATACAGACTCATTACAAGACCTTTCTTCTCTTAGAACAGCCCTCCTAAACCCAAACACTGACTGCTAATGAACTCATTTCCACTACAAACACCTGCTCCCCTTTCCTCTGCTGCCCTCTCCCAAAATGTAACGAGGTGCTGGTTCTCCCTGACCTCTCTCCCCCTCTGTCTCTCCCCACCACCCCATACAGACCCCACAGTGGAGAGCCAGGACCTGTTTCACATGGGCACCACCTCAGCACTACGCAGGGGCCGTTCCCCCCTCTGCAGTGATGCTCTCGCTCCCTTTCCGAGGGACATCCCTCTGCTGCCCGGGGACCCGCTGGGGGACCCCAGTGGGGTGGGATGTGAAGCCTTGAGATTCATCTGGCTGTGGGGAATTGGGGTTTGGGGGGACATTGCTTCGCTCCTCAATTCAGTGTTGCTTCCAAAGCCAGCCCCAGCTCACTACAGGAGCCAGAGGAGTAAGCTCAGGGTGGTAAATTCTGGCAGTTGTACAGGAAAACAAGTGGCACCAGCAGACCTGGCCATCACCACTTCTCCTGGCCCTGCCAGCGTCTCCTAGAAATGCATCCAGGGGCTCCAGGCACAGGGCTTGGCACTCATTTACAATTCACTTAATGATAGAAGAGAGAGAGAGGAGCCAGAGAACCCACCCACATCACAAGCAGACCCTGGCTTTAGTCCCCTGGCACTCGCAGTCCCACCTGGGAGCAACAGGAGCTGTAGTGCCGATGCCTTGCAGCCAGAGAGACCCCAATCCTGACACCCCAGCTGAGAAACTGCTTTAACCCTGCTCAAAGACCGCCTGGATAGGGCCACAGGCAGCATAATGCATGCAGCACTCTTCAGGAAAGAGGCCAAAAGAACATTAAAAAGAAATTGGAAGGCCTGGGGGACGAGGGGAGGAAGAGGAACGAGCTCAAAGAAACCAAGGAAAAAACCTGGGGCACGGCAGCGTGTGAGTGCACTTGTCCGAGCAGACATTAAAAAAAAAAAAAAAAAAAAAAAGGATTGTTTGGAAGAAAATGAGGAAACGGTCTCTGAAAGGATTCTTTGAGATGGTGGCGTTGGCAGGGGATGGTAGACGGCAGGCTACAGAGCGGGCACTGTTAAAGGGAGGGAGTTCAGCTGGAGGATATGTCTGCACAGCCACCACGGGGCCGCTTCCCCACTCCAGGCTGCACAAACCACCACCAGAAGAGGTTGAACTGATACATTGCCACCGCAAGAGTAGCCCTAAAAATATTAAGAGCACATCACAGTACTTGTTTTTAATAAACTAATGCTTCCTTTTCATCGAGAGAGGCTTCAGAATTACACAGCTGGTTAAAACATATCTATAGTGGAGGTAGTGATTTAGAAAGCTCTCTGGGGGAAAACAAGGTTTTAGGCTTTTTTTCTTTTTTAATGGCAACAGTCTGGATTTTAAGGTGGAGTGAGCTTATTTCTGCTGTGGCTGAGAAAGCTCCAGCACCCACAGAAAGCCAGCTGATGAGCTGGGTGAGCTGTCCCCAAACCCATCAGCCTCAAGAAAAGGTCCAAAGTGCAACCAGGGCTTGCATCTATTGCTCACCGGGCAGCCAACGGACACAAAAACCGAGCAGGTTGGGTATAACCACGGCAGCACAACTCCAGGGGCTGCTGCCCTGCTCCAGACAGCTCTGCCAGGGGCAGGGCAGCCTCAGAGCAGCGCCGCGTGGCAAGGAACCCACGCGCCCAGTGGCACTGGGTTTTGTCAGCTTGCTGGTGTGTCGTTCAGGTGAACGGGTGGTTACGTGGTCTGCCAGAGCTCATAACCCTTTGCCGTGCTGTTAGAGAGGGTATAACATTTCCTGGAGATGGTGAAGGGGCCGTCGGCTGGCCATATGGTCCCTGCCGGCCCCTGCACCACGCCGAGGCTCGTGCTCTCATGTGACACGCCATTAGCGAGTCACACGCAGCAGACAGCGATTTTACGGCCAGATCCTGCCCCCAAGAAGCTACGAGGGCTAAACTGGCTAATCAAATCAGCAGACATTTGCAAACACCGTTTTGGCAGCTGTGGCCGTAAATACCGGCAGCGGAACGTGAATAATCCCCAGCACCCGAAGGGGTGAGTAATGGGTTCCCAATGGGCGCCGCAGCCAGCCGCCCGCTGCCTGGCAACTCGGAGGAGGGGGCAAGGGGGGGCTGGTGGTGATGAGCCTGCAGCAGCAGATGCAGTTATCACGACAAAGCAGCCAGAACACGCGCACCAGGAAAAAGAAAAAGAAAGAAAATCATTTTCTGAGACAAATAATCGCGGCGGATGACCCGTTCCGGCCCTGCTGCCTCGCAAGCACGGGCACGGGAGCGTGTCCCGTGTGTGCCCACCGAGGGATGTGTGAGGGCTTCAGCATTCCCAGAGTGGCTCATTTGGCATTTTGCAGGCACCCGCAGTAGCCTCCCCGCACACACGTACCGCTTTGTCAACAAGCCATAAAAATAATCAGCCGAGGCGAAATTCACCGAGAGCGCAGACACCGAGGCTAAATTTGGTTTTAATTTGTGCCAGCTTCTGCTAATGGGAGCCAGGGTGCAGGGCTCCCAGCGCTAACAAAGGAGGGTAAAAAAAGAAAGCTGCCGAAATGAACAGTCTGTGGCAGCCTCAACCTCCCCTCTGGTGAGGACTGGTCGCGCACGCGGTCCCAAAGCAGATGGAGCAGGCTGGAGTGGGCATGGCCAGAGCGCAAGGTCTACCCCAACCCCTCTGCCAGGGATCCCAGGGGAGATGAAGGCTGGAAACGCAGCCAGCTTCTCCTCTAGCAAAGATCTTTGGGGAGGGAAGCAGCTTTTGTGGCTCAGAGAAATGGATATAGCCCCCTGCACCAGCCAGTGTGAACCTGGCTTGGCCATATATGCTTGGGAAAAAAAAAAAATATGGGAAAAAGGACAGCTCTGGTGTTTCAGCCCCAAAAGCTTTCGGAAGGCTGCTAAAAATGCTTGGCTATTATGGAAGATATCCTGGTCTGGTGACACCATGCTGTAGGACATGATCCTTTAATCAGAGCCTGGAGGACCAGAGAAACATTGTGTTGCACCTTGCACTGCATAAAGGTAACCCATAGCGGAGGAATGCATCAAAATTCGATGAAGAAAAGGCCTGTGCGGGTCTATCCATGTGGCAGTCACTGCAGCTGGTGCCGATAATACACCCTCATTAGTTTTTTAGACTGGTGGTTGATGAGCTGCAGTACTGCAGAAACCCAAATGAACAAGGCATGGGTGAATAACCTGCAGCCCTGATGGACAATGGACAGCTACAGCCTTACATTTGCTCCCCCCGACCTTGTGTAGCATGTTAAATAACCCCCTTTATCCCAAAGGGCAGTTTCTTCCAGAGGTGTTTATCTAGTGAAGGAGTGAAGGTATCTGTTAGCCACCCACTGACCTGAAACGCTTTTGCATGACCACTACGTGCTGCTGGCATCAGGCGTGAAAAAAAAAAGAAAAAAAAGAAAAAAAAAAAAAAAAGAAAAAAAAAAAAAACACAGCCCCACAGGAACTCCAGTTACTAAAGCCAGGATGGAGAATTACTGGCACAGCCCCTCCAGGCTCTGGCCCATGGCTAAAAGCCCTTTTTCAAGGCCCAGAAGATCCCAGCTCACTTCACCGCAGCCTCAGCCTGCACTGGGGCTGGGGCCAGGGCCTGTAGGTGCCAGCCTCTGCGACCGATTGTTCTTGAGCTATTCCTGCTTCTATCTGAAACCAAACGTCCTGGAAAATTTGGAAGAACATCTGGTCCCATCGAGCATCCAGCCCAAGCCTTCCAGGCCCACAAGCTCTGGATAATTCAATGAAGAAGCGAGGAAACGTCTCAATCTGTAAGGGCAGAACTTTGGGCAGGGCTTGCTGCTCTTTGCTGTGCGCACACAAACCCTGTCCTCTGCGACCCTCTGCACACAACGAGCTCGTTTTGGGGGCTTTCAGGGGAAGTATAAAAAAGCTGCCTTTCCCATAAACATTTTTTCCTGAGAGATATTAAAATAAAGGATGTGTTCACCAATACGGAGAACACTTAAGCCTATTTTATTTTATTTTTTATCTTGGGGTGAGGAGGGGTGGTTTTTACTTCTGCTGTAGCAGTGCGTCCAGACCATCTTTTGGTCAGCAGCTGCTTCAGGCCCACATGACAAGATCCTACCCAGACCCCAGCCATGGGTTCAGGAGATAACAAAACCTCTCTTTGGCTCTCCATCCCTTCAGGCAGGGCACAGCTCGGAGCAAGGCCACCCCCAGCAAGCAGCAGGGCGGTGAGGACAAGCCCTGCGGCAGCACCATGCGGTAACTCCCCCTTTCCCTTGGGTTTTACCAGCAGACACCCAGGAACATCACCTGCCACATAAGCACATAACCAGGGGGATTCCTTCGGGATAAATCCCACTGCCAGAACGAGGATGGGAAGTGTCCTCGCACATCCCAATTACTGAGAAGTGCATGCAGCACAGTTATCTGTTTCGCACTCCCTATTTTTTTTTTCCAGCAGCAGGAAAAAGGATTTCCTGTAGCGCATTAAATCATCGGTGTTTTCTTGCACGGCTGTTTCAAGCACAGCTTTATTAGCCCTCGTGCTAACTTCTGGAGGTACTTTTATTTTTTTTTCAGAAGAGATGAAAAGAGTTTGAAGATCTGTGATTTTCTTCTGTCACACACCCCAGATTTGTTTCATTTTATTCCTGATAGGGGAACCGGTGACATTTCAAAGCAGCACATTTGCTGTTTGCTCACTCAGAAAAAATTAAGGCCTCAGCTGTGCACCTTCCCTTAGAAAACCATCCCCGTGCTTGTGGCACTAAAAAAAAAAAAATAACTTTTATAGAAGCACAGAAATTATTTCACAGCAAGGCCATGCCAGGTACAGCCTACCATTAAAAACGAGAGGTCAGAATCAGAAATCCCACCTCTGACTGAATTCATTCCCCAGCACGAGTTCTGTCCACCCAGGGCAAAGCCGCACGCATCTCAGCCCAGGAATGAGAACTATGCAGCCAGAGGTTTCCTCCAGTCATTGTCTGGGGTTTGGGCCACAGCAAACTCTGTGTGGGAGCCCCAGCCTGGGCTCTCACCCCCCTACGACTCCTTCCCAGACCTTGTGGGACTGCTGGAGCTGTGGAGCAATCAGTGGAGATCGTGGGCATCCTCCTCCTTAGCTGCACGGCTCCACGCAAGCTGTGCCAGAGACCAGAGGTATGGGACAGCACTGTGCTCACCAATTCACTTCCCAGTGCTGCCACTGAGCAAAGAGAGTGGTACTTCACTGGGGGGGAAGGTGCTCCCCGTGCTCCTCAGTCCAGCTGCTGGCTCTCTCTGGGCAGATAAAAGAGGCTGAGGGATGAGTGGTTTTGTAACTGAGCTGATTCTATTTAAACTGCCAGGAAAATGGGCATTTTCACTTTGCCCCCACTACTGTCCTTACCTTCATCCTCCTCTTGGCACGAGCATCAGCCAAGGCCAGGAACTGATGCATTGAGAAGCTACTTGTTTGCCTTTTCCCTTCCTGCTGGGTTAGTTTTCAGAGAGATCAGCTCCCTAACCTGGCAGATGACTGGAGAGCTGCTCTTGGCACGAGGGAGAGCACATGACCCAGCAGCACGGCCTCAGATCAGCTTAATCCACGCATAAACCTGCACACAGAGAACGCCCCCTGCTCGCCCTGTGACCATTCGTGCAAAGATCCCGTCTCTGCAGAAGGAAAGAGGATTTTTTTCATGGCACTGTTCTGTTCTCAGAGGGAACAGGCATGGTTTTGGGCAGCCACCTCTCATCCCTACCTGCTCTGCTCAGCTGTGTCCACTGGCACCGCTTTGCTGCCCCTTCTCAGCCCTGGGGCTCCCCCCCCTTCCCCTCAGATCACTATACCCCTCTTTAAACATCACCACGCCACCCATCCAGGCACTTTCTGTCCTCGTGGACACCCATATAACCACCAGCAGCCACAGCCACGTGTAGGACATCCACCTGCATGCCCAGGGCAGGTGCACGCGAGCAGACCCAAAATTTCACCGAAATATCCTGGCTCCCCCAGGCTGAAGAGATGGGCTGTATCGCCCCGAGCTGTTACTCCTAAGCACACAGTGTTTCTATGGCTACACCTTCCCCAGCTTCCTCACTCATGCGTTCAGCAACACGCCGGCTCTGCCTTGTGCTGTCTGTCTGTCTGCACCCCCCGCACGTGTGCGCGCGCACGACCGAGACACCTCCACCCCAAACACCGCCCCCGCTCTTCCTCCTGCTCACAGCCTAAAATCCCAGACCCAGCCGAAGAGGAGCCCACCAGAACTCATTTCACAGCTCAGGGACCCCACAGGCAGCCTCCCGAGCCTCCAACCCTATTTATTATTTAGGTGGACTTGGTGGTTTACAGGTCTTTCGTGTTATTTATGGTTGCATGTAAGCAAACGGCAGGCAGACCCCTTCGTCCCCCTGGCTCCTCCAAGGGGCTGGAGATCAGGCGTGCCGAGTGATAATAAAGAAGCAAATATCTCCCCGGGATGCTCTAACAAGAAGCCTCATGCACAGGGGTTGGCAGCACCCTGGCCTCGAGGTGACTTGATCGGCGGTGCCAAACGGAGGGAGCAGGCGGGGGAAACGCTGAGGGCCGGGAGCAGCTCGTGTCAGGCTGAACAAATCCCCTGCTCCCCGTTCTGCAGCACAATGGCACACGAATGACTAAGCAATCCTGATAACAATTCAATAGACAAATGTCAGCTTGCTTTGATTAAACATTACTTCCGGAGCTGGTTCGGGGCAGCTGAAACACAGCAGCTTGTCTCGCTTACCGCCGTCCTCCCGGCAACCCAGCCGGGGCAGAGAGACATTTATTTCACAACTGCTTTTTTTTTTTCTTTTTTTCAAGGCAATTGGAACTCCTGTGATGTCTGAACTACGTCTAGATTTATGCAAGCACAGCTGGGGGGAAAAAAAAAAAAAAAGCAAAATAGACCCTGTCTATTTTAAGCCCTCAGTTCCACTGTCACTTCTCCCTCGCGACTGCAGAGATACCCTTTGCACAGCAATAACAGGCCAATTTAGAGACAGAGGTGGAACCGAGCCATCTCATTGCCACATTTCCACCTATTTTCTCCTACGTTTGCAGCGCTGAAGTAACACTCCCCTAGCGCAGGGGTAGCCCAGACAAACAGCTCGATTTAGGAATGCAAAAAGCATCCAGCCAGTCTTTTATACAATGCAGAGCAAACCCACTCCTTAATTATGCCCGAATCCATGCCGCAGGTTGGTCCTTTGCAGATGGTAACAGGTGTTTTTAGCTTTGCAGAGAGCATTTAAGCAAGCAGCTTGCCTTGCCAACCCCCAGATCCGTTTTGGATGCTGCGAGGAACACCCTCACACACACACACACCCCCGTGCTTATGCCCTTGCCTTCAGCCAGTTGTGAAATCGGCTGCTCCGCGCTGCATCCGTAATGGGCACTGCAGTGCAGATGGCAAAAGCACAGGCACAAACTCGGGCTGTGTCTCCGCCAGCAGAGGTGTACAATGCAGGCAGAGCAGCTCAAGGAAGCGTAACACACCGGCAGCAAGGAGGGATAGAGAGGCTGCTACTCCTGAAAGATTTTCACCTGTCTCTTTCTATCCACAGCGAAGGCTGGCTGGGGGAGCAGTTACACGGAGCAATGTCCGGAGGATCCTGAGCGAGCTGCTGTCTGCACTGCAGTGGGTGGGAATGAGGATTTCAGCCCAGGATCACTTTGAGGCTGTGTTTCAGTGATTCTCATTGCTTTGTAGTCGAGAGAATGCAGAGGGAAAAGAAAGCACGAGTGCTACACCTCCACCCTGCTAATCTGTTAGTCACCAGGATGGAAAAACTCATCCCTTGCACATGTCCACAGGCACCACCAGTCCCTGGGGCCTCACTGCTGCATTCAACCATGGTCTAGAACGACGAGTGATGCATTATTTCCCTAATTCCACTCCCAAGAAAGCCCCTCGGCTGCTTTCCCCTTTCTCCTGGGCAGGTCGAGGGAGCATCAGCAGTGAAAATGGGCAGATGGGAACAGTCTGCTGCTGTGTGCACACAGCCCACCTGTACAGCCCAGGTCCCTGCTACCTGGGCTGTTGTGAGCTGAGGCTGTTCTTTAGATGCAGCGACTGGCAGATGCAGAGGTCTTCGAAGAGATGTCTACACTGAATACACACCAAAAATCCTTGGGGATGATGAAGCACGTTTGTGTTTATGTGCACGTATGTACACAAACACACACAGCTATGAGACAGAGCGGTCCTGCTCGCCCCTAGCTGCAAACTGGAGCTCTCGGCTGCTCCCATCTGATCGCACAAAGCCGCTTTGCAAAATCACCAGGTCAGCCCTTACAGCTTTGTTGTTTTCAATATTCTTTGAGAGTTTCCTCTGATGCCTGATTTGCTTTATTAGAGAAACCCACTCAAAGGGATTTGTGTGCATGCTCAGCTTGATTTGTGAACTCCAACAGGAGGGGCAGCCAGTAAAATTAATGAGGTTCTGGGCAAATGATTGCACATGCAGACCCACAGACATAAAGCATTAGCTGACTGCCTAATTAACAAAGGCCACGTGCCCGATTAAGCATGCAAACGCTGCTGCTTATACACGCACACTGACAGACATTAGTGTCTCGGTGAAGATACATTTGCAAGTGTGGAACTATGATGAAGCACACAGCCTGCGTCCACAAACAATTTGCAGCATGCAGAAAATCTATACGTGAAATAATCTCCTGCCCGTTCCCATAACAAGCAACAATTCTTTGTGGAAGGAAAGCAGCACAGCACTTCCCCCAGCTCCTGCAAGCACTGCTTCAAATCCGCCACCTAGAACAGTGCCAGCGAAGGACAAAGAGGCCTTGGAAGCAAAGTTTTAGCTTGCTTTCAGTCTTCTCGTCATTGCAAGTCGAGTGCTGCTTTCATGTCACCACATTGTTGTACGAGGTGAGAAGAGGTCAGGGGCATGTGGCCCCGTTCCTAACTCGGCTCTGTTCTTGTCACACAGCACTCACCCTCCGGGTCTCCAGCTCTGTCCTAGTTTGAGGATGCTGCCTGCTGATTAAAGCTCAAGATGGGTTTTCTTTTTTTTTTTTTTCATTTTCTTTTTTTTTTAATTCACTGCCATAAAATTAAAAAAAAAAAAAAAAAAAAAAAAAAAAAGGAGAAGAAAAAGAAGAAAAAAATATATATATGTAACACCCAACAAACAAGAGCTGGAAACAGCAGCGTCTCTCCCTGCCGAGGTGCTTGCAGCACAGGATACCTGCTCTCTGTCAGCTCCGTTAACCCAATTAGCCGTGCTGCCAGACCACGTCATTTTGGGACATAGCTATGATCGCTCAGCTGGGGCGGCCAGGAAGGCAAAATCCTGGAAAGCTGGGAGCAATCCCAGGCTGCCAGAGAGGAAATTTGGGGCAGCAGCCGCAGCCCCATGCCCGCAGCTCAGAAGGGTCAGCACGGTGCAGGCTGGCAGCTGGCTGCAGCCAGGACTCCCAGGGGTGCTGCAGTGGTCTGGGGGTAGAGAAGAGCCATGAAGGACCCTGGTCTGCACGAAACAGCGAGGCAGTTTGGGCTTCTCATCACCTCTGAACCCTGAATGCCCAAATCCTGCCCTCTGCTACTCCCTGTGCACCCATTTGCAGCTGGACTTGCACAGAAGTCACCGGAGCCCTCGCTGTGCCTTCGCGTGTGGCTGCTGGGGGCAGAGAGCTGAAGCTCAGGGCTTCCCTCCAGCCCCCACCTCACTCCTACCGCCCCCAAATGCTCACACTCCATGTCTCCGAGCAGCCAGGGAGGCCAATTGGGGGTGTTAGAAAAACCAGCTATGCCTGCGGTGTGCTGCTCTGCTGCTGGAAGGTCTCCAAAGACATCTCAGGTGCTGGCGAGACCTTCCAGCACATCCATTTCAGGGCTGCAGTTTCCTTTCCTTCCTGCATTATTTACCATAAAATACCGAGCTGCTTAAAGGCCGGCTACGAGCTATTTTCCGAGCCAGCCTTCCCTCTCGGTGCTCTGTTTCATGTAATAATCTCTATTTTGGGAGTGGTGTTTTGCAGCAGCCGGCTCTTTTGTTTGTTTTCTCCAGCTGTTCTGTTGCAGGCGCAGAAGGTTGGTTTGTTAACGGGCAAGTTGCTGACGAGGAGGAGCTGAGGGATGCTGCGTCCTCCCTGCTCCCCTGCCCTCTCTGGGGCACGGACACAGCGGCTCAGAGCGACAAGTGCAAGGCTGGCCACATTAATTTGTCGCTGCAGAGCTGCTCCTGGTTATCGGAGCTGCAGGCACGGGTTCGTTTTCCGAGTTGCTCGGGAACGGCAGCCCGTATTGATTTCTCAGAGCAAGGACCCCGATAAAGGTTTGGGTTCCCAAATTATTCGTGTACTATGCAGAGCATCTCGGCAGTCTGACTAATAAAGGAAAAAGGGCACGGACTCTGGAAGCAGCTGAGTTAGAGAATGGAACAAAAAATAAAAATAAAGCACGGGGTGTATTTTGAGCTGACCAAATCCGAAAATGCTATTTTTAGAAACACCCAGAAACCCTGAATCTTCATACCCCGGGCCTTACCCTGGAACGAAAGAAACATTTTGCATCAGAGAGACTACACTTAATCTGCAGCCTAAAGTCAAGGTTTCCAACCACCCAACACTTGTATTAGCTTCTTGTTTCCAACGTAGCTGCCCGGCTCCTACCCTGAGAGCATCTGACGGGGAAGAGGCTGCACTTCCACACCACGCGTTCAAAGCCGGCTGCTCGCTGGCTGCAGCGGTTTTTGGCAAGGCTCGGCGCAGCTCCCAGCTTTGAAGGATAATTGCCTGACTGCAGCAGTGGCTCCGGTCTCCAAAGGCCAAAAGGAGAAAGAGAAAGGAGGGCGGTGGGAGGACAGCCGAGGATAGCACGTCTCAGATGTGGGATGCAATTATTTCTTTTTTTTTTTGAGGCCTATTTCTGGTTACTACCGGAGAACTGGATGGCTAAAACAAGAAAACAAATCTGAAATGAAAGAAGACTTTAGAAAGCACACCCACCCAGGCACCATGGCAGGCAAGAGCTGGGGGACCCGTGTAATCAAAGCTGTAATGATTCCACAATTTTGCATTGAAATATAATTAGTCAGACTAAGTTCTTTGACAGCTAGAGATTTGCAAAATTAGGGTCAAGCGAGTTCATTTTTTTTTAATTGCTCTCATATCCCCCCTCTGAGTTGCTTCTTGTTGATTTACAGCCTCCTCCTTGGGCAAAACTCATCCCTGGGGTAGCCTCTTCTGAAAACAAACAAAAAAAAACAAACAACAACACACAGATTGGATCCCTTGTATGTCAGAAGCTAGGAGACATGGCAGGAAAAAGGTCTCTGCCTGCAAGACCAGCCTGTGACGTGCAGCTGAAGGCCTCTGAGCTCAGCTTGCCAGCCCTGAGAACCCAACTGCCTGGAAAATCAAACCGAGGGTGCTCCCTGCTTCTTCCACTGCTGTGTCCACTGCAAAACCAGCCCCGTTCCACCCAGATTTCTGGCTGCACTTCCAGGTGCCAGCAGAAAGTGCAGGGGCGATGCAATGTGCAGCCAGATCTCCTTAACCAGGGCGATTCCACCCCGCTGAAGAAGCCAGGAGGAAAAACCCTAAGTGGTCAGAGATCCCATAGAGCAGGCTGGGACTGGAGCAGCTCCGTAAACCACCCAGGAAGGTGCTTGCAGCTTTTCATGAGAAGAGCAGAGGAGAGCAAAGCAGACAGCCCCCGGTGCACCCTGCGCTGCAAATACAACGGGAAATGAGGGTCGGCATAAATGGTGTGCACAAGTATGAATTTTCTGTGCCTTCACCGTGATACAAGCCTGGCATTAACTTCATAAACAGGAGACAAGCAAAAGCAGCAAGCAATAGAAACATCGCATAAACGCATCCAAATGCAGCAAACATTTCTGTTGGTATCGCATTGACAAATTTTGTGAGTTTGGGGAGTTTTTTGGTTAAGGAAAAACAGATGGCAGGAGGTGTGATTTTTCCCCATAGATGCTTTCTGTCTTTTTTCGCACTCAGAATCCACGTACTGATTGATTGGGACGGCTGAAGCCACAGTAACGCCCCAGGTAGGTTGTGATGAAGTGCACCTGTGTGATGGAGGCAGCAGAGATTGTATTTGGGCAGCACACAGTACTTTGGTATAAATTATATGGATATTTACATAATCTATAAATATGCTAATCTCATACATGAATCTTGTGTCCTCCAAACCAGCAGAGTCCCTTCGGAGCACAGAAGAGCACAGCTATGTACGGGGAGAGGCTACAGCAAGCCAGACAACATGGCAAAGGGAAATTTGTGGCAAGGTCACCAGGACAAGTTTTACTCTTCAGAAACGATGTAAATCTGCAATGTCAACGCTGATCGGCATTGGGTATCACCCTTCATAAACCACCCTTTATTTGAAAAGCTACATGAAAGGAGGATCAGTGGCAATGAACTCACAGAAATGTCAACGCCGCTGTTAGACGCCTTGAGTTTAAAGCTCCCCCACCAAGTACAGGGACCTCCCACGATGGATGGCTCTTAGGGGGACTGAGGAAAAGGCGTTAAGCTACGTGCAAACCATTCAAACTGCCCCTTCTCCAACCTGAAACCTCTCAGCATCCCCTGGGAGTGCCAGCACCACACGTCCCCTGGGGCCTGGGACAGCAAACTCAGGACTCCAGAGCACGGCCACACTTGTGTGCACACAAAACCCACGGCATCTGGGTGAAAGCTTTGCCCTTCCACTGCCAAGAGGACATTTCTTCAAGTCATTGCATTAAACAGAGCAGCTCCTCCAAGCCAGAAGGACTGGGGATGCCCCAAACTTGTTGTTGTTAATCAAAACCTCAAAAAACCTTCAAAACCTCGTGGTGCAGCCACTTTTATCCAGAGTCATCCCACCCTGTACTGCACACCGCAGCCACTCCATGTGCTTTGGGCATCCAGTACAGCTTTTGAGGACTGATACACCACATAATGGTATGGGTTTGTATCAGGATCAAAGTATGGGTGTTTCCTCAATCCAAACCAACAGCATCAGCTTTTAGATGTTGAGATACATCTGCCACCCTAGCAATCTACAACCACCACTGTCGGGACAATTTGTAGGCTGGGAGGGAGCTCAGGGTCTGCTCCATTAACAAAGTGAGAAGCCATCCACTGACATCTCATTTTAGAGGGTGACAAGACAAACTCCATTCAAGTACAATCTAGGATGCCAGGGAAGAAGCTGAAAAAGCCATTATATAGCCTGGCAGCAAAAGAAACAGAGTTAAAAATAAATAAAATAAATAAAAAAAGCCATGTTAAAGCATATGCAGCCACGATGCAGACACCTGAAGTTTGCCCATATGGCTGCTCTGTCGGGAGGAGCCTGCCTGCTGCGGGCGTGCAAATCCAAGCGCTTGCATCTCATTAGTGAGGCTGGGAGACATCCGTCAGGGCTGGGACAGGGGGCTGGGACAGATCCCCCCGCGCTGTAACAGGGTGACAGTTCAGCAGCCTCAGCAGTCGGGCTGGCCTTTATCCTCCACAGATGTTGCTGTGCTAAGGACGGGAAGGTTTATTTTGCAGGATGGCGGTGCCTCGGCCTATGGCACCCGGCCAAACATCCCAAGGTCAGCTCTTCATTTATTGTATGGTTTCTTTGGCATTCTTCCCAAGCAGCTATAGCATTCTTGGGTGCAGCACTCGTAAGGTGGGGAGCATCCCTGTGAGGGGAAACCCCCAGGTCAGTGGTACCCAGGCTCTGTAGTGCCTGAGGCTCTCTGGAGCTGCTTGTGCCCAGATGCCTGCTGTGCTTCAGGTGCTTTAGGTGCAATAAAAGAGAGAAAGCTGTGTTAATACCCTCACTGCTCTTCTTGTCCTACCGCCATTCATCTCCAGTGGTCCCAGTCCAGGTGTCAGTAGGCTGGGGTGTGTACGCTGAAGTCCACCTGAGGAAACCTTGGAAATGAACATTTGCAAATCACTAAAGAAATTCTTCTCTCCGTATGCACTACAAAGCCATAACAAAGTTTCCTCAATAAGGGCCAAATCTTGCCTGAGTTGTAGCTGTGTCAATGAGGAGCAGTCACTGCAAAGTTGAGCTGCTAACAGTATTAATCTCAGGACAACTGTCAGCTCACTACTTGAAAACTTTCTACGTATTTCGAATTATCAGCTCTCATAATTTCCAGTGGTCCAAATGAAATCAGAATCCAGCTTGATTTTAGTACAGAGAATGGAGGAAGATCAAAAAGATCTGCTCGCTCATGCCGAACACTGCATTAAGCAGCGCTCCCCGGAGCTGTTACTTCCCATTTTGCACTAACCCTCAATAACATCAGCTCCTGGTCTCGTGCATGCTCTCAGACTCCAATTTCTCTCTCAGTGTGCGATGACCTGATAGACTGACCACTCAGACATACCGAGGAATCCCAACCTTGTCAGACATGCCGGATTCATTGGGTTTTAGCAACAAAAACTATAAATACTGCAGCGAGTTGTAAAGCAAACAGCACCTTATTGCTCCAGAGAGAAGCATTAAGGAAAAATAGTTTAAAATGTAATGCAATGTACCTCTGAACTGGAATATCCTCACTTCCAAATCCCCCCACTGTCAGGCTTTACTGGGATTGATAGCTGTGGGTGCCAAGACAGATCAAGCGCTGTCCTGAATCCCACCTTACAGCCACGCCGCTTTGCACCACAGAGCAAGCAGAGGAGCAAAATAAGAGGCAACCAGGCTGCAGAGCTGCAGCACGAGGAACAGATTTGTGCTTGGGATCTCTCCCCATAGGAAAGAGTGATCATAAAAGGCAGAGGCGAGGAAGAAGGGTAAGGCTGGAAGAGCTGGAGAGGAACAGGAAGGGAAGGTTTCACGCGCTGGCTCGGGCTGTAGGAGCCAAAAGCATTCAAGGCAGAGGCTCGGGGCAGGGGGAGGGCACTCAAGGACACTGCAGCAGAACTTGCAGGCGCTCGGAGCTCGCGCTGAACTTTGTGTTCCCGGCTGCCTGTTTTGGAGCGTGCTCAGGGGATGCCTCCCCTTGGGAGCTCGCCTGCTGGAAGGAGGACACGCCGCCGCAGCTCCGTGGGGCTGGTGGCGTGGTGACGGCGGCGCATAGGCATGCTGTGATGCAGCAGCTTTATAGGGCGCCAGAAAATCATGCCGGGGTAAAGGGATGGCACCCACAGGTTTTACAGCTCCGGGGACCCTTCGTGGCCCACAACGGTAGCCACTCGGCACGTGTGGAATTCAGCTGGTTCCTTTCAGGGAGGGTTGGAGCAGCTTCCTCAGGTCGGTTCCATGTGTTGCTCAATCCTCCCCCCCCTCTTCAAGCCCCCTTCAGCTGGGATTTGAATCTGCTCCGCACACAACAAAGCTCAGCCAGAAAGGAAGCCTCGCATGGTTTGCCCAAAACTGTTAAGGGAGCCCAGAGGTCATTACAAAACTTAGTAAATATTAACAGACCGTCTTGTTAAGACAGCTTGTACAGCTTGTCAGGCCTGGAAAGTTTCGTATTCTCCAAGACACGAGACGAAGGGCCGTGTTTGGTAAGCCAACCCTGGGATGCGGCTGGGGCTCCTGGTAAGCTGGAGCTGCATCGTGCACCCATCAGCGCAGCCTGCAGGGAGCAGCCCAGGTTACCCTGTACTCCTGCAGACCTCCCGGAGCCACTGAATCGGGGCAGCAATTTGGGACAGCCTCAGAAATTCACGCTGGAGGTCTGTAAGGTCCAGCCGTGCACCATGATTCAGCCAAACGCCATGTGAAGGTAAATCCAGCCTCAGCACTTCGCTGCAACTCCTTTCCTCTGTGCCAAGGGCCAGCCCTCCCCGCAGGAGTCCCTTGCTGTAGCACTCACTGTTCTCCCGTCCCAGGAAGGAGCCAAAAGCTGACAGGTCGTTGCTTGGGAAAGGGCACGGGGCACCTGCTGCAGCACACAGGAGGAGCCAGCAGCGAGGATGGCGAGGAGCAGGGTGACACTTCTGCACTGCTCGCCACTCTGTTCGAGGCAAACTGGCGGCACCTTCACCCACGTGGAGGACAGACATGGATATTAGGTCTCAAAGCACGAGGGCTCTTTGCAGAGTGTGTGTGTATCCTCCATCCCACAGGATACAAGTGCCAGTTTGCCTCGAGTAAGGAGGCAAGCATATTTTGGTGCAATCCCGCACCAAATCTTGCTCCTTTCATCTCACAAAACTGAGCTAAAATGACCAATCTGCCTTTAATAAATGCCATTGAGAAGCTGCAGCCTGAGGAGGATTTTGAGAGCACTGCACTCAGATAAGCAACCTGTACTGAATCCTAACCACAGCACCTCACGGGCACGCTCATGGCAATAATTATATAAGAAGTAGTTTAATGTGAGATGAAGTTCCTGTATCGTTTGTGCTCCACTGACAAAATACAAGGCAAAGAAACAGAGGAGCTTCATAATTGTCTCCCGTACACACACGGCTGCTGCTGCTCGCTTCTTAAATAACACAACCCAAGCCTCCCATCTGTGTTCCCTGTTCCCAATCCCTCCGTTAACTCCTCTACACAAGGAATGTGGGGCTGGACACCAGCACGCAGGGACAAGCCAGCACTCCTTCCCCTGCTCCCTGCTCGCTGGAACCCCTTGGAAGGCTCCTACTGAAATCTGCTCCTGCAATGAGCCCAATACTGTGGCTCAGGAAGGCGAAGCTGCACAGACTGCTTTGTTTTTGTAGGGTTGCTAGGAAGCACTGGTTCGCATTACCGATTTTTTTTAAGGTCTCTAAACTACACATCAAAACAAGTTATTCTGCATGTACCAGAAGCAATGAAGCCTGGCTTCCACCAGCTTTGGGTCCTGTGTCTGTAAACATATATATTTTTATTTTTTTTCCCCAGAGCAATGTCCCCTCCATCTCCCAAAAGCCAGGATCTCTGCTTGGCAGCACAAGAGGGAGCAGAGGCTCTAGCTGGGGCACAACTAGGAACTGGTTTATTGGCTGGCCGGGAGCTACAAACAGTGGCTGATTGCTAAATTCTGCCTGTCTTGCTCTCGCTGGGGGACTAATTTTGGACTTTCTCTGCTATCTAGTCATCGGTTTTCATAAAATTTGTAGAAACTTTGTGATTTGATGATCCTAGCTGAAATCTGGCCGAGAGTTTTTGGAGGGTAGAAGGGAGCAGTGGATAGGCAGACAGGCAGGCTGCGCAGGGTGGAAATCGGGCTGGAAGTGCACTCAGCAAGGAACTACCTCAAGTTTGTAATAATAATAATAATAATAAAGGAAGAAAAAAAAAAAACATTTCTCATTAAGTCCCAGATACTCGGTCAACCTTTGTAGCTGTGCCTGATAATGGTTCTTCTGACACATTTAACAAACACACCTAGGACCTGGCAAGCATGACTGGCAGAGCACTGCTGCCATGAATATTCACATCAGGGTGTTGCAATTTAAATGACACAGATGCCATTAAAATGCCAAGGTCCAGAGTGCGAAAGCAAACAGAGCAGCTCTGGGAAACCCAAGCCGTGCAGCCGGCCGCTCGCTAGTGGCAGCGTTGCACCTCCTCCACACGGCAGCAGAGCGAGTGCCTTCCCTTTCTCGAGTTTTCCCTTTAAAAGGACCTTTTGGGGAGATTTTCTCCTGGTTGCTAACGGGCGTTCAGCAGCGCTAGCAACACGGGGAGCGTGGGTGTGGAGCACCTGGAGAGGCGCCGGGAGGTACGCGAGCGCTCGCAGCACGTGCGTGCTGAGTGGCTGTGGGCAAGGGGCGGTGCACGTGGATGCACAGCCATGGGCACGGGCATCGAGCCCAGTGCACCTGATCTTCTCCCCCAGTCACCTTGGCTTAAGAGCATGGGGCTGAAGGTGAAACCAGGCATCCTGAAGGAAGAAGGTCTGTATGAACACACATCATGGCCACAGGATGGCTGAGGCTGGAGGGAACCCCTGGAGGCCACCCGGTGCAGCTGCCCAGGACCATATCCAGCTTGCTCTTGAACATCTCCAAGGATGGAGACTCCAAAACCTCTCTGGACAGCCTGTGCCAGCGCTCCATCACCCTCACAGCAAAAAAAAAGTGTTTTCTTATGTTCAGACCTCCCCCGTTTTGTTTGTGCCCATCGCCTCCTGCCCTGTCACTGGGCACCACCGAGAAGAGCCGGGCTCCATCCTCCCTGCAGCCTCACTTCAGGAATTTGTACACATGGATGAGACTCCCCCGAGCCTTCTCTCCAGGCTGAACAGTCCCAGCTCTCAGCCTCTCCTCACCTGAGAGATGCTCTAGTCCCTTAAACATGTCAGTGGCCCTTCACTGGTCTCTGCAGCACCTCCACCTCTCTCTCTTGCCCTGGGGAGCCCAGAAGTGGACGCAGCGCTGCAGATGTGCCTGCAGGCACAAATCCAGCTTATCTAAGGCACTGACAAGGGTATTTGGTTGTGTGGATACCTCCTTCCTAAACACGGAGACCTCCTTCTCATCACCTTCCTGCTCTGATGTGACTCTAGGATGAACAATGTCTAAGAATGAGGCATTTGGAGTGGGAAAAAGGGTACGAGGACATGTAACAGCAGGACCAGACCATGCACTGCCCTACAGAGCATGACCATGCACCATCCCCAGGTTCTCAAGACAGGGCTGAAGCAAGCAAGGACACAGCAGCAGCTATAGATCAATACCTCAAAGATGTCCTTAAACATTATTTATCACCAACAGCTAGAGGGGTTTCATCTCGTGTGAACTCCTCACTCCCCAAAGTCCCACCACATTCAGCAAGACTCTACTTATATTGAAAAAGGCTTTTTATGAGACTTTTCTCTCAAATCATTGATAAGTTCTTGCTGCCTCCCCTCTTTGATCGGCCTCAGCCCCGGTTGTGCCCAAGGTCTGGTCTCGTTCCAGCCCATCTCATTATCTGAAGCACCAGAAGCAGGTGGTGTTTACAGGACTCGTAGAAGAAACTGGATTTCTGTGCAAAGAATACAAATCTGAAGGCCATGGTGGGAAGCAAAATTCATCCAGAACAAACACTGCTCAGCCCTATTTGTTTATGGATCTCTTTGTTTTCTTAGTCCTACTCCACAGCTTTTTCCTTCTTCTTTCCCATCCCTTCTTCCTGATCTTTTCCTCCCCAAAGGACAGTGTCAGCATCCATCAACGTCAGAGAGGAGACTCCCACAGACTTCAGTGGTTTCTGAAGCCTTTCAGACCCTCTGACCTCTCTCCCCTAGAGAGAGGGGACACAAATCATCTGTTCGGTGTGTCCGAGTACAGGGAGAGCAGTAAACGGGTGAACAAAATGAAGGCCAGGAGAGAGATGTTATCTAGGCCCTTCTCTCTGATCCATTTCAGACTTTTTTTCCCAGGGCTATAAAGGTGAGGACTGTGCTATACCAGGATGGATTTGGGGAGGTTTCAGGAGACCACAGAAGAGATGTGTCAGAAGGCTGAGCCTGTTCCTTTTAATCCATTTGATGGAGAAGAGGGACTACTCTGGCTGCAGTTTTTGTTGTAACATCAACTTCAAAAAACAGGACACATCCAGGTGTGTGTGTTGTGGTACCAAATCCCCACAACAGCACTCACCTCGCTTGCTGTGAGCCTGCTGGGCCAGCACAGGGCCCTTGGTCCTCAGCAGCCCCTTTAGAGGAAGGTCCCAGCTTCAGCAGCTCCCCCAGCTCCTAAATGCTCCCTGGAGGAGACCAGCACACCCCCAGCCTCACCAAGCATGGCAAAGACACACACCCTGAACCCATTTGTGCTCTGTAGTTGCTGCTAGGGATTGCCAGTCTTTCAGCTCCGCCACGCTCAGCCCGAATGAGGCTCCACACTAGGCTCTGGGGGAAGCTGCAGTGGAACAAAATGGACTACAAGGCTGTTGGACTTATTTTTCTCCCCTTACATTAACTGATTAGCTTTCTTCCTTATTAAAGTCCCTTCAAGCATATCAATTACCCGGCTCTGATGGCAGGGCTGGTACAATAGCCCTCAGTGCAACCAGATGAGTTGGAATTCGGCACAGCCGACCAACAGGGCGGGGATTGGGTTACCCGAGTGTCAGCTAAAGGGCACTTTTCTCCTGACCTCCCTTTTCCAACTGGAGCTGAATGGTGGTTAGGAGAGGGGAGAGGAAATGCCAGGGAAATAGCACGAGCATCTTCCTGGGAGCTGCAAGGGGAAACCAACGCTGTGACAAAAGGCGAGAGGAATATGGAAATGTCAATCTAAAATTAGGGCAGCACAAAACTTGGCCTCCCTCTTCTTTTGTTCCTATCTAATGGGAGTGGCATTGCAATTTCTGCATTGGTTAAAAGAGCTTTCACTTCTCTCTAGGACAGAGGAGAGGATGATGGAGATGGGGATCCAGCCCCAAGACCCTCTCCTCTGTTTCAGAAGCAGGGTTCAGCTTGCCCTTGTGGCCCAGCGCTCAGCCCAGCAGCTCGCTGTATTTGAATAGGAGCCAGCCCCATTTTTTCCAAGCTGCTTTGCCCATCGTTCGTTACAGCAATATCATACCGGGGATTGCTGCTATTGCCTCTACTAACCCGTCTGTCTGCATTGTCTCGTACCTGAGCTGCACAGTGCCCATCTGCCAGGGCTGTTACAGCGACGCTCACCTCCGATGCAAATTATTCCTTGAGCACTAACAAAAAAAAAAGGTAACGGCACTGACATTGAATCTGTTAATCTTAAACCACTGCATTCAGTCGGTTACGTGGATGAAGATGCATTGCTCGGTGCAGCTGAATACTTAAAAGCACAGAGACAATAAGGATGCATTAAACTTTTATCTCCAGTGCTACAGCTACAATAAGCAATCAAAGAAATTGCCGCTCTCCCAGGGCTCTGCATTGCCTAAAGGAAACTAACTTTTGTCTCTGTGTGTGTATGTATGGAGAAGGATGGATAAAAGGATCTCAAATACCAGCTGTGGTGCGTTTGGCTACTCCGTGTTAGACAAATGATGGGCACTGAGCACTGCACAAAGCTCAGAAGGCAAGTTTTAATGCAGTTATACATAGGGAGGAAGATATGAGATCTTTTTCTCTCCAAGGGTTTCGTGATCTTGCACAGCTTTTTTCTCCTTCCAAATATAAAATGTGTAGAAGACAATTACCAACTTGATTTTCATTTCGTGGCCATGTTATGAAAATAAACCTTAATAAAATAAACCTTTACAAAAGGTTTTCTTTCCCTTGGCACACCCTTTGGGCCATACATCACTGCAGGACAGGTGTAACTCACCTTTCCGTGAGTGGCAGCTCCAGCAGAACTATCAAACCATGTTGTCATTTCTAAAACTAAAACAAGATTAGAAGTTCTCAAAAACCTCATACATTTTTCTTCTCAATTTATTCTCTGGCCATTTAATGATGTAGAAATTTCATTTCTCATGAAATACCCACAAACTGGCCATTTTCCTCATGAAATATATATGTTTCATGAAATTCCTTATGCTCTTGAGAAAATAAACCACTTTATTCTGGAATGTTCGCTTTTATAATGTCAGAAAGCTTTATTTTCCTTTTTTTTGACTCAGAACCAGGGTGGTTTCTGCAAAGGAGGTGCTTGGCATGTCCCAGCCTTTTAATGTGAAGGGAAACAGTGTTGAGAAAAAATAAAATAAAATAAAAAAAGCTGATAGAGATAATTCCAAAACAAACCTTTGCTTTTCAAATATTGACTTCTTGTTGATTTTCCCACATTCCCTCAATAGGCAAAATTATGTGGTAAGAAATCAAAGTATTTAAATAACTTTCTGTTTTCGTTCCGCTTTGTTTCTTGGGCTCACGTTCCCCAGTGTATGTTTTCTCCATCCTGCAGATAAAACTGTGTGAGTTTCGGCGAGGTGCTTGCTACAAAGCCTACAGCACCATTTTCTCGATTTGATTAATATAGCTCTACGAAAAAAAACACCTCCCCATCACACCATGTGCACAATTGTCTCACTTACAATAGCGCCTTTCATCAAAGAGTCTGAAAGAGCTTTACTGAGTAGTGTTATGTGTACTTTACAGTGAATTAAAAATAACCTCCTTAAGTAACCTTCCTTTAGAGGCCCTTGATGTGAAACAACTTTGTTTTTTAAAAAATAGCCAGCGTGAAGTTGTTTTATTAATTATTTTTTTTTTTTTTTTTTTATTTCAGGCTTCAAAAGCATGGAGTTACTGCAAGCACTGACACGGAGCTTGGGGGCTTTGGTAAACATTAAAATTAGCCCCGAGGCATGCCACCTGGGCAGCCAGCTACTGGTGGGCCTCAAAAGCAAACGTGCTGGAAAGCGTCACCTGGCCGTGCTCTCCAGACACCATGTTCAGGGCATCGTAACCCACCAGCCTGCACGTCAGCAGTTTCTCGTACAAGGAATGAGTGTTTGGGAGGCCAGATGCCCCATGAAGTTTTTAGCTCAGAGTGTTAAGCATCCCTAATCCTGCTGGTATCTGCCTCACTTTGGGATTTCTGTAGCAACCTGGGCTTTTCTGCACACCTTTTTTTTTTTTTTTTTCTTGCATTCTTCCATTGTTTCCCAGTTAGGGGAGGATATCAAACTAACGTCCTCTCACCCCATCCCCAAATGTCGAGGGGATGTTTGAAAATCAGAGGCAGAAACACATTTCCCTCTGCAAATGAACCAGGCGTGTGAAAAAGGAGTGCCTCTCCTTCTCAGAGCGCGGAGGGCTGAGGAGGACAGGACACACAAGCCTACAGTGAAAGCCTCAGGAAGGAGATTTCGGGAATAAATGTGGTTTTGTTCCCTGAGAATAAGCAGCATCTTCCTGAGACCCATCATTTTGATTCACTGTTTCACGTGTAAATAATTTACTAGGCTAAAAGGTCAAGAGCTGCAGGTCCTTGGAGAAGGGAAGAAAACTGCAAGCTGTAAATAAGGGGCAAGGAACTTACTTGGAGCATAAAACATGTGTTAGTAGTCCATGCAAAGAAATACACATGCACATATCCACCCAGAAATAGGCTAAAGCAAAGCATACAGAGGTAGCGATAACCTCTACTCCATGTTTGCTCCCCCTTGAACTTGACTCGAGAGCAAAAAGTACAGCAAACACAATCATTTGGGATAGAAATTACACTTTTAAATTAGATTTGCAGTGCCCAGATGTACCGCTGATGGATGCATGAAACAGAGGGGCAAAAGAAATTAATTTTCAGCCTACTTGTTTGCATCCTTTCATCCTCTAACGTCAGGGTAATTGCTGCTCGACTCCTGGATGTGACAGCCCAGTCTTTACCTCCCTCCAGAAGGTAAGGGAACAGCTGGCTCCCTTTCTGACACCAGCGTATTTCCAATCAGCTGTCAGGCAGCATTAGGTCCCTAAATGCTACAGCATGTCACGCTTTCCTCCCACTGAGCAGCTCTACATATGGGGTTTCATTCCCCAGGCTGAGGTAGGGTAGGGCAAGGAGAAGCAAAGGGTCAAACCCTGTTTGGGTTCAAAGCTACAGAGAGTTGCAGGGAAGAGTTTCTGGAAAGGTGATGCAGTAAAAATAAGCAATGGACAACTGGCTATCCTGGCACGTTATCCTGACACAGATATTAAAAGGGAAAGATCAGAAATAGGCAGCAATTCATGCCATGCACGCTGCTTCTCACGGCGTTTTTTATAGCAGTACTGCCCTCACTAGTAAAATTGGTGGTATGGGAAGTGAGACGCTGCTCAGGCGAGCCTATGGGCTCCGGGAAAGGTGAATATTGAGCTTTGAGAAACACGATTGTGTCCGGCAGTGTGCACAGGGAGCCGAGGTTTCTCAGATTTATTCCCATCCCTGTCTCTGCATTCCAGAGCAATCACAAGCAAATTGTTTTTGCCACCAAAGAGCCTCTGTTTCCCTGCATAGCGGGGCAGTTACTGAATTCATCAACCTAATCGCTATTTTTCTATAAACACTCACGAAACCTGTGAAAACCTCAAATGAAAGCCGATTACTCCACTGTGTTCTGTTACACAGATGCACTCCAAGGTTTCGGTTGACAATCGGGTGTGGAAAATTACCCACTTCTGCATATATGGCAATAATATTTATATTATTTTTCCCACATGCTTTTAGTCTTTCATAATAATGGAAACAATGATTTAAGAATGAACAACAGTGACATTCCTGCTTGAGGACACAGCATGCACAACTCTGAAAAGTTCTGCGGCAGCTCAGCCTTACAAATGGGTTTGGCCTTAGGTACTAAAAGACACAGTGCTCTGGAGCTCCTAAGGGTTTGGGTCACAGTGGGAAAAAAGGAGAAAAGAGGGAGAAAGGGGGCAAGGGATCAAGGGAGAATGGGAGAAAGGGAGCAAGAACCACCATTCTGGATGGAAATGGGCATATCATACACAAACTCTGTCTGCCTGAAGTCCCTACCTGCTGTTCTAACACCCCGATACCTCTGCAGGTACTTTACACATACATACACACACTTATATTTATTTACATATAAAAATAAACCCATATAGGAATTGCAATGTCATCCATCACACCAGCAATATTTATAAGGCAACAACACCCAATCTTGCAAGCAACACCTTAACATTAAACCTCAGGAGTAAATACATTATTCTTGGAATCACTGCCACGAGCAAAGCTGGCTATGAGCTCAGGCCATACCCACATTTGTGGGGCTGGGGGCTTAGTCTGAATCATGGCTGATGCAGAAAGTGTGTCACACACAGAGCATATGCTCTGTGGATAGTATGTTGCCCAACATGAATGGCAAATGTGCAGGGAACACACATTTTCTTCCGGGGCTTTGGCTGGCAAGCTGAGCGCATGGTGTGCATTCTTCAGGAGAGAATCATGGGCTGGTGAACATTCCTTTGACTTCTCAACTCCTTCAATAATTTGCCACCTGTGCAGCCAAGCTGTTCGTTCTGTAAATCCGCAGGATCTAAAAACTCCGGCGCTTCCTCCGGCTGCCAAAGCAAGCTCGCTGCAGCACTGACCCCAGCCCAGCCACCACGCGGCGAGCGCTGTGTTAACCGCTTCAAGGCCTGAGGCAAAGAGCAAACAGCCCACCTGGAGCTTGGGACACCAAAAGGACCTCACTGCTACACATGCATTTTCCCTACCTCAGGGCTTTCTGCACCGCTGTCGTTAACACCACGGTGCAGAGGACTGGGGCTGAGCACAGCTCCCTCCTCCCAGCTGAAAGGAGCCAGATCTGCACGATGCAAAACTTGCACACCCTTCAGCACAGGCAAACCAGGCAGGCATTGCTTGTGTTCTGCTAAAAGGGAAGAGTAAATTCCATCTCATTGACACTGCTGCCAGAATCACCTTTGTTCCTAGCCAGCTTGCACTAAAACGTACTGTAAAGTTCTCGTGTGCAGCCAGATCAGGGCAATATCTAGGTTGCAAACACACCAGGGAAAACGCTCACCTGCTCAGAACAGCAAAGCAGATTTGGGTCTGTACTGCTGGAGGTCCCAGCGCAGGGAGGGAGGGAGGGAGGCAGCTTCCACAGCTCCTGCTTGGGAGCAGCTGGTTTTTGCATTGCACAGGGTAAGGCTGTCTCAGTACCAGCTCTGCCTCCAGCAGCACTTTGCAGAGACACACTGATACTGGCACAGGCACGAGCCCCATTCACAGTCTTCTCTTCCTCCTGCGACCCTGTGTCCAACCCAGAAAGCCCTTCCTGCAGAGGAAACTGAAGGTGGTGGTGGTGATGAAACCTTGCACTGATGCTGCTTTCCATGGCTGGAAATGCACATCCGTCAAGTGCCCATTTTGTGAGCTAGGCTGGGACAACAAAATTCAACATGCAACTTCAGCTTGAAGTGCTTTTTGACAGCATGGCAAGATTCCTAAGGGGCTATTCCTACATGGAAATTAGAAGGGAAATATTTATTTATTTATTTATTTATTTATTTATTTATTTATTTATAAAGTGATTGGATTTACAGGGGCAGAATTCCATGCAGAGCAGGGACTGCCTGCATAGCTGCTCAGCTCTGTCTGATCTCCCTTGGGGTTAACACAGACTTTCTTTTGCTATATCATTACGCTATTCCCAAACCCAAAACACACAGGCATTGGACAAATCATGGTCCCAGTTCAATGCTCTAGTTTTTCAAGAGAATCAGAACTGATGCTAAAACACTACAAGTTTTCAGCTGAAGCAGAGAGAGTTCAGTAATTTTGTCACTAGCAGCCCAAACATGCGTACGAAGCTTCACCCCCCACCCCTGCAGCGGGGCTCTGCAGCTCCACCTTTCTCTGATCATTGGTATGGCCAAAGCTGGTAGAAGCTAGACTCAGTAAGTGGCTTCTAGTGTTGTGGCTGGAAATTGTCAGAAAGAAGAGAAAGCTTCCTACTGTGTCTCCTCCGTCCAGTCTGCATCATTTAACACTGACACAGGAGCTGGCAAACCTCAGAGAGGAAAGTGAGCCTTCCCCTTTGCCAGCCACACTGATTGCCCCCACCCCAAATCCTCATGGGCAGGGGCTTGTGCTTCAAATCATGCCGTAGGAAAAAGCTACACGCATCGTCTAAGGAAGAAATGATGTCAATCATGCAAAACCAATGGTGCAGTATAAAACAGGATTTACAATGTTTACCACAAATGTGCATGTCCATGACTTTTTGTAGGCAGCTGGAGCTGAGAGGAACTTTTTCCCTGTGATACCAGAATTTCCAAGAAAACAGGAGCTGGTTTGCTGCTCCTGTGACAGCAACAGGGGGTGGGTGGAGAGTGGGGGCTGTGAACGGAGGAAACCTGAAGGGAGGCGGTGGTGGCACCCACTGACAAAAAGAGCTGAGCTTCTGTGAAGGAAAGCGTGACTCTGGACGGGTGAGACTTTACCAATTTAAACTATGATCAACCATTTTTATCTCCCCTGGTCAAGCAATGGAATGGGCTTTAGGGGACTTGTAACATATGAAAATAGACTAAATATCATTGCTTTGATTTTCATCAAATAGCTTTCTAAACATTTTTTTTTCTAGTTATTTCTCCTGAAATAAACTTTTTCCCTCAGGCTTTCAGCTTTGCCTTGAACACCCTACACACGTATTATGACCCAAGAACTGGGTCTTCAAAACCAGCAGAAAACAGATAAGATTTCACCCTTCCCGAGTCTCCTACTGACCTGAACCGTGCACACCGCCTGGATCTTTCCTTGAGGGCAGGGATACAGGAGAGGAAAAGTTCACAGACCTGACAAATTTTGCGCTAGGTTTGACGCACGGCCAGGTCCAGAATTCTCCCCCCTGGGGGCTGGCCTGCTTTATCTCACACACTGGGATTTAACAGGCTATGATGATGAGCAAAAATACCCTACAGATGAGGTGAAATGCTGGGCTTTTCTTTGCTACAGATCCCCAAACACTGCTTAAGCGAGGTCACACAGCCAGCCAACCTGTAAAAAACACGACGAATCCTCACTTGCACTGCTACCTACCAGGTTTCCCCTTTCTGCACACCCCAAGCCCCCCCTGCCCGTGCTGTGCTGAAGAAGGAAGTGCTGCCGGGCAAGTGCCACGGCTGGGGCGGGTGACAGGTGACAGTGTCTTTGGGTCATTTGTTAATTGGGAGGGTCATCGGCTTGCGGGAGCCACCAGGGCATGAATCCCGGGCTGGATGTCTCCCGGCGATGGGTGCGGGCTGGGAGAGGCAGCCTCGAGCTGCTGCTGCTGCCTGGCCCCGGCTGGGTGCGGAGGGGACAGGAGGGGACAGGAGGGGACAGAGGAGGGGACGGGACGGGGCAGGGGACGGGCTGGGGCTGAGCAAAGGACAGGACGGGTCAGAGGAGGGGACGGGGTGCCCTCTGCCGGGGCAGCCGCCTGCAGCCGCGCCCGAGAAGCAACGTGTGGGACTGAGCAGGCTGACAGCAGATCCTGGTCTCAAAATTCATTAATAAATAAATTATATTAAAAAAAAAAAAAAAAAAAAAAAAAAAAAAAAAAAAAGCGGAGTGCTGGTGGAAGAAGCCTCTGGAGTGTTACACGGAGAGCCCGAGCCCTCCATTTGCTCCTTGTCTGGGCAGGGTGAAAGTAAAGAGAAATGCAGGACAGCGCCCGTGCCTCTTCATGGGACGCAGCATTTGCACAGGATGCTTTTGTCAGAGCAAAGCTCGGGCTCTGTAAAACACCACCAGGTTTTTTCCTCTCTTCTCTCCTCAGAGGTGCCAGATGGAAGGGGACAGCTTATGCTGCTTGTCAGGGCTGCTGAATTTTAATCAGGCAGAGGAGGACAGCGCACGCAGAGTGCTGCATCTTGGTACTCGTTCAGCAGGGTACAGAGGGCACCCATGCGGGGTGTGTTTGCATTACTGCTCCCGTGCAGGGTCTCCCTGCGGCTGGCACATCCTGCTGCGTTAAATCCTTCCCTGCACCGTGACTGGGAAAGGAACAAAACTGACGCATGGGGTTTGTACCCAGAGCTCACAGTCAGAGTAGTGTCTAAGAGCGTGTCTGAGGCCACACAAGAGGAAAAGTGTCTGTAACATGTGTTGGTTGGCCCTAAGAGGACTGGTTTGGGGGGTGCCCTTCCTTTTGTTCGTGATTTAATGAACACAATCCCAGGAAAATAATTTTTTCTGGGTTCACACCAGTGCTGTCCGCACAACCCCACTGAAAAACACTCCCAAATCATGAAGGACAGGACACCGCCGGGGGTCCCTGGGCATGGACAGGACGGGACCGCTACTCCCCACGTCTACATTTCGGGATGGGGGGCACAGCACCGCCCCGGGGCTACCACAGCCCCCCCGAGGGCCTGACAGGGCCCACCTCAGCACCCCCCCCCAGCGAACTACAACTCCCAAGCTGCACCGCGACAGCACCGCTCCCCTCCCCTCCGCCGTCCCGCCGCGATGCACCCTGGGAGTCGTAGTTCTCCTGAACTCACAGGCCTCGCCGCCTATAAGGGCGCCTCGAGGGGGAAGGACTCGCCTCCCCGAGATGCAACGCGCCGGGGCGACGCAAAACGCCGCGCGCCGCCGCCGCCGGCCTGAGGCGAGCGGGTGGCGGCCGCCGGCCATGTCGGAGAGCGGCGGCGGCGGCGGGGCCGCGCCGGGCGGGGCGGGCGGAGGGGCGGCGGGCGGGGGGGGGGCAGCGGGAGGCTCGGCCTCCGCCTCAGGGCCCGGGGCCGCCGACCCGGCCTCGCTGCCGCCCGGGGACGCGCAGCTCATCGCCATCATCGTGGAGCAGCTGAAGAGCCGCGGCCTCTTCGATGGCTTCCGCAGGGACTGCCTGGCCGACGTGGACACCAAGGTGCGAGGGGGCCTCTCCCCGGGGCCTTTGTCTCGGTCTCGAGTCCCTCAGGGGCCGGTTTCGGCGCCAGGCCCGTGCTGCAGCCCGCAGCCGGCTCCTGAAGCTGCCCCTGGGGGGGCTGCCCAGGCGGAGGGACCCGGCCCTCGGTGTGGCTGCCCCTCTGTTACCGACCCTTTCGTGCAGCACCCCGCATTCACACCACATTTGATGTTTAGGTGCTGCCACACTCTCCTTGCACAGCACCGTAACCTCAGTGGCCATACGTTCTTGTACTTTTTTTTATTTCCAATAAACGGGAATTAATCTAAGTTTCCACCTACAAAACCCTTCCAATTTTTAGCTTTGATGTTGGTGTCACAGAAGCAAATCACTTTGGTGATAGCAACGCTCGCTAATTACTGGGTTTCCTAGGAATTCCATGATAGACAGTTTCCAGACAAGAACAATCCTGTATGAACAACTCCTGTCTACGCAGATGGTTTGTATTTCACTAAGTAAAATTAGGAGCAGACAACAATTTTTAAGCAAATCAGTTATTTCTGTTATTGTAACAGCATGCTGACAGGCTGCTCGTTGCAGTTACCAGTTGTGTTGTTAAGTAAAACAAGCTTACCTTTGTTCAGAAAGTCTGAATACAGACAACGAAACAGGTACACAACAAAAGAAGTACTATGCAGGGTTCTGGCAGCGGGTTGGGGATCTTTTAGCACTTTAACTGGATTTTCTTTTGTTGTTGTTTAGCCAGCCTATCAAAACTTGAGGCAGAAGGTGGACAACTTTGTATCGACCCACCTGGACAAACAGGAATGGAATCCAACAATGAACAAAAACCAGTTACGAAATGGGCTCAGACAGAGTGTGATTCAGTAAGTAAGCACCGGTCTGCAAACCAGTGGTAACGTGATTTGATAAGTAACATATAACCATCTCACTACCTGAGTCAAATAAGAATTTGCAGCATTAAGTTTCTCACAGCACCTTCTGTTGTAGTCTCTTGAGTTTTATTGTAACAGTGGATGCAGTCTTAACTCTCATGGAAAGGCTTATGTTGCTGCTTTACCTGCAATTTGTAGTTTTCATGAGTTGGGGAGCATGGTGAGGTACTCACATTTGCTAGCTAGCCAAGTTATTGCTGCAAAAACCCAGTACTGCCCTCTTAGCAAAACTGTACCTGATATGCTGAGTTGAATAACCTTGATCTTCCTTTTCTGAAAGGAGGAGAGCCCGTGTCACTTAAAGACAAACTTAATGATTCCAAAGCTTGTTTAAGTAGGCTCCAACCACTAGCAGGCAGTAATGAAACGCGGCTAGCCCAGTTTCATGCAGCAGAGTGTAGCTTTTTAACAGCTATTTAAGATGTACTTCCAGCACAGCAGGAAAGCCAGATTAACTTCACTGCTTAGAGATCTAGGTTTAGCACCTCCTGCTGCTAACTCATCATAGCCTGAAGTAGGAGCCTTAACTGGTTTGACTAAAAGTCATTGATATAAGCAGTGTTGTGGGGAGGGGGCAGTAGTGAACTTGAGAATGGCATTTATGCTTCCAAGAAGAGTTACTAAAATGTCTTGCACGCAGAAGCTGTATTTCCCTTGATGGAAACTGCAGATCATTAGTACCTAATGCTAGTTTCAGTTTTTAATCTGTAATTACAGAAGAGGGTATCCACTGAAAGTACAGAACTTTCTACCTTTACTTAAAGTCCTTGAGACATGCCTATCACTTCACACATCCTCTTATTTCATGATAATCAGCCACAAGAGTGAAATGGCAGTAGCAGAATGTTCCATCAAAGAGCCTGTAGTTAGCAGAACGCACAGTGCTCGCTTTAGATAGGTTACTAGTATAAAAAAAGAAAAAGGGAGTTTGGAGAGTCCCTGTCACTTCTGTGGGTGCAGGACCAAGCACAGAAGGCTGTCAAGGCATGTCTGGGTAGCTGTCCTTTGCTGGATGCAGACACACACGTGCTGTTAGTGAGAGGTGATGTGATGTGTGGTGACCCCGCACCCAGTCACCCACCAGCATCCGCAGCCTCGTTAAGTCTTGTGGCTGCTTTTCCAAGCAGCAGGCACTGTCGGGGTTTCCTGTCCCTCACAGACATGACTTAAGCCCAGACTGCCTGTGCCCCACAATCCAAGAGTCTGACGCGGCCCTCGAAGCAATAAGTCACTTCAGTTACTGGTGCTTGGTTCCAGAAACTTTGCCGTGTGCTACGTGTTCTTGTTTCCTTAATTAATACACAGCTGTCTAGACTAACAGTTACAAGAAGTGAGTGACAGTAATGTTATTAGGGGAAGGCCTCTTCTCCCTCCAGTCAGCCAAAAAAAAGACTGCTCTCACCTGCCTTCCTCAGAATAGCTTGTTTCCCTTGTTTGTGCCAAAATGTGTTTGTTTGCTTTCATGTTGACCTCATTTCCACATGAGCCCTATTAAAGTGGCTCCTGTCCAAGGTGTCATTTAAGTACCTGTGAGACCAGATGTCAGTTGTTAATTCTGTGGGGAGAAGTGAGAAGGGGTGAGGGGGGGGAAATAGGTGGTTGAAACAACTCCCTGTTAAGGATCTACTGAGTGGGCTGCAGTTCTCACCATGTTAATGCTAATTGCAGTTGACAGGAGGGCTCTGGAGAATTACTGGAGGAGAGTGGGGAGAAGTTTTTCAGAGGAACTGAATGACTCCTTTGTCTTTGTTCAAGGTCAGGAATGCTGGAAGCTGGAGTGGACAGAATTATTTCTCAGGTGGTGGATCCAAAACTAAACCACATCTTCAGGCCCCAGATAGAGAGGGCGATTCATGAATTTTTGGCTGCACAAAAGAAAGAGGAAAGCGTGCCAGCTCCTCCTCCGGAGCCCGAGAATAAGGATCCTCCTGCTCCATCTCAGGATGCCTCCTAAAGGTCTTGTATTTCTGCACTTACTACTTAGAGCTTTCACGTAGCTCATCTCTGCAGTTTGTATAACCTAAGATAGAGAAGGCACTGTATTCTTCCTGGCTGAACAGGGAGGACACTTTGATCATGAGCACGTTGTCTGTGTCAGACAGTCATCTGAGCTGCTTCCACTTAAGCGTCTGCTAAAAATATATTAGGACTGAAGACATAGGTATGATGTAAAACAGCTATCAAGGAACACTGTGGACTCGGCCAGTGCTGGTTTTGGATCGGGCCAAAAGGCCTTTTATTTCTGTAAAAGCATATCGAGCAGCGATCAACATGGAATTGGCTGGACAGCTTTCAGAACACTTCCAAATGGATTAAAAATATATCTTTTACTGAAATACATCTGGAAGTGGAGTGGTGACAAGTTATTGTGCCTCAGCACTGAAATTTTTAGATAGCTCTTCGTTAGAACTTACCCTGGAGTGTTGATTTGCTAGTGACTGAAATATTCAGTGAGGTTAAGGGATCTGGGAGTGAATAACTCCATTTCCAATTGAGTTGTGTAAATAGAGCAACCTGTATCTTTCCAGCTGAAAGGACTGAGGGTGCCTTTGTTGCAAACAAGTTCATTCTGGCTTTTGTGATTAAAATAACTAAAGGGGCCTCAGGGGGCTATAATTGCTGCTCTGTCTTAACACAAATGACTGTGCATCTCTGCTAAGGCCCTGTATCATAGCGTCGGTTTGAATATCGAGGCCTGTGTGCACATTACTGAGGAACCACTATCCCGATGGGAAACTTCAATCTGCAGCTTTGCTGGTGAACCAACTTCTTTCATGCAGTATGGTTTTTAGATGTGAATTGTTCTAATTACCAATGCTTTCTGGAAGAAGATAAATCAACTGTAGATTGGGGAAAAAGTTAAGACAGCAGTAAGTAACCCACAGTGGCTGCTGTTCTGCTTGGAATGATTACAGCAACGAGCATGGATTTTTAACTTTCTGTTAGAAATGAAAGTGCCTGTAATATCATCCCGAGTTACTGAGTTATCTGTGACTTGCAGCCATAGTGCCTTGAAACATCTCTGTATTTGTCTGGTTCAAGTAGTTAAAAGTCCACTATGACCTGCAGCTCAGTGCTACTGTTAATTAGTTTTATACATTCTCTCTTCAAATGCATTTACTCTTGAAGGTACCATCCCCTAAACTCTTTTTCTTTCTTGCAGTGAGTTCCTGATATTAAGCAGCTGCACTTGCAAAATACACATCCTGCTAGACTGGCAATGGATTGCTTGTTGCATTTGTTACAGGATCTGCCAGAGATGATCCACCTTTATCAGACCTGTCAGAAGGCGTTGAAATTCAGATGGACCTGGAGTTCTGCGTGTGGAGGGACAGCCGAATCGCGAAGATAATTTTGCTGTTAACAGCAATACAGGGAGCAGTATGTATTCTTATTAGTCATGCCTTCAGGCAGGGGGGCAGGATGAAAAAGGAAATTAGATCTTATTTGGAAGGAATAGGGAAGGGGGTTGAGATATTAGACTTGGGAGCAGAGGAAAAAAAAAATGTTTGGGGGATCGGGGTCGCCTCTTGGAGGCCACATAGGAGTTGTTAGATTTTTTTGTTATAGGCCCAATGTGAAGAAGCATCATACACCTCTGCTGTGTAATACAGTAGCAAGCAGTAGGTGCTAGGTCAGGTGTAACTCATTGCACTGTTTGCTCTAGAAAGACACATTTCCTGTTTAGAACTGGAAAAAACACTTCAGGATCAATTATCCCGATAATTTCTGTTTCATTGCAGTAGAATGTTTACAGTTAGCTATGACTATAGCTGATTTAATTCTTATTTCCCAGGTAACTCTGGGAAACAAAGGGCACCAGAGCAGGTGGTCAGTTTGAAACTTGTCTCTTTCAACTTGAAAGACTTTTCTTTCCCGTGAAATTTCTCAGGTGCCTAGTGGAAACTGCCCTGTGCTTTCAGCTTGAATGCATGCAGTGTCCTCTGGATGACAGTCAAATAGATAATGTGATCAAGTATTCTGCCAGCAAATGTCTATACCTTTTGCAATAAAAAACTTCAAAAAGAATCCCAGCTTTCGAGATCTTTTTCTTAAGGAAAAAGTGGATGAAATCCACAAGTCCTGATTGCTGGAACCCTAAGGAAGTGCAGCCCTACACGGTTCATAGATGAACCCAGCTCTGACAACACCGTGTTGATAGTGGATGTCATCATGAAGTAAAATGCACATTAGGATTCTTCTCCTTATGAAAAGTCAAGTATCCAGTTACTGAATTGACCTTACGTGGAGGCCCTATTAGTTACAAGGTGTAAGTCCTGAGTAAGTTCAGTCTGATAGTAGTGATGGTGTAGGCATGCTCAGCCTTGGGAAAACAAGGCACTTCTGGCAATGGTCTAGACCTGTTTTTTTGTGTTTGTTTTTTTTTTTTTTTTCCTTTCAGCCAGTAGTCCTCTAAGAAGCTAGTGGCTGCCTCTGTCACTGAGGAACACAATGTCTGAATCCCTATGTTATGTAGGAAGGTGGTTGAGGTACATAGCTTAATAAGTCCTAGAGCAGGGAGGGAATTGGATGCTGTACTTCAGGCTCAATATACAAAAAAAAAATAAGTACACACTTCAGTAAGCTGTGATAAACTACAAGTTTTAAGGGTTATGTGTTTGAGCTGACATACCACAGAATCACCTTGAAATCCCCATCTCGCAGGCCAGACTAAGGGTTTTAATTATGCCATTTAGTGTCTAATTATGACTTCAGAATTAGAAGCAGACAGAATGTACTATGAATCAGTGAACCCAGGTATGAAAGCCCTATAAAGGTGGGGAGGAAACCACAAACCTGTCTAGAAGGATTGCATGACTGTACAGTTATCACCCCCATGCGTATCAGGGGCAGCCAAGTAGCTTATAAGGCTGTGTCTGAAATTCTAGTTGCTTGGCTGTTAAAGGATTTACCATACATCCCATACAATTTAAATACAGCAAAGTTTAAAAAAAAAAAATAATCCTGATCTTAAAATGGGTGGGAGCAGTAGAAGAAGGGAAAGCATGTTTTAGTCAAGACAAAACATAACTACAGTTCAGCACTTGTAATTAGGTGATGAATAATGCATTTGTAGCACATTCTCGAAGTAAAACTGATTCTTGCTCTAAGTGATTAATAGGTATGTTATGATTTTTTGCAGCCTCTCATGCAAATGTTCTAGAAATAATGGGTGCTCCTTAAGATGCTCACTGTGTAGCTGTTCTGTGACAACTATTTCACGAGTAAGAGTGAACTAAAAAGCAGCAATTACGAATACCTTCTTTCTACACAGCCAAAATATTCCTGTACACAGTCATCTTTCCACAGTGTTTCAGAAAGTTGTCTGTATCATATGAGGAATGTTTAAACACGCTTTTTGTAACCCTTTCTTTTAAGCTAGGTAAGATATCAACCAACCTTTCAAAATTTAAGCCTTCTGGATGCACCAGACTCTGTTCCTTCCTGCCAGGAAGATCAGCACTTTGGCTGATGGTTCCTGAGACTTTGCCCATGGACTTGCTCTCATTTGCAGCAGTAGAAGGGTGAGCAGTGAAAGGGCATTTGCTTTTTGATTGTAGGAGGGGGAAGCGATCAACCTTTGGCTTTTCCACAGGAAAATAGCTCAGGTTTTTAATCTTTCAGAAGACTACAATGGCATCAGGCCACCCTGTACAGCAGTACAGCTGGTAGGAGGAGGTCCCAGTAGCAACAGATGACCATAGCAGCATGCAGAGCAAGGGAGCCTTGCTCCAGACACACTGCACTGGAGTGGAGTGGGAAGGCTAAGGGTTAATTTGGCCCTGTGCCCCTTCTCTCCTAAAAGAAAGGAGGATTATAAATTGCTAACTTGTCATTTACAGTAACCTAGGAAAGGGGGGGGGTGTCTGAATCCCAGCTGGTCACATACTGGCATCTGAGCAGTTGCCTTCAGGCAGCAGCAGAGACAATGCCATGTCAGTAAGTGGTGCGGTCTCACATGCCAGGAATGGGGGGGATGATCACTGGTTCAAGGGGAAACTTTCCTTTGGACATTCATCTTCCTTCACGAAACAGAAACCATAAACATCATATTTGTTAATTAACACTTCATCAAACAGCTCTGTTGCAATAAAAGGTGCATAATCTAAGCTATCCTCACATCAGTCCAGTTGTTCCCTAGAGCACAGGCAGTCTCCGTGCAACTTTTTTCTACAGCCCTCCCCACCGTTCTGCTCAGGCAGTGTGCAGACACGCCTCTGCTCAAACCAGACCTCGCTACTGACAGCAACACTGCAGCTCCTTAGGGTGTGCATTTCAATAGCTGAGCTCAGCAGCTGATCCAAACAATAGTTTAAGAACTGATTTTAAAGTGCCAGCACCAAGCCTCATAGAAGCTTCTTTCAATTTAACCTGAAGCAATTACCAACAGAGCAAGCTGCAGCTCCTGACCACCTCATCAGGACCACAGTGTCACCTGAGCCCAATTTTTTTGGGCACATGCACTTCTAGTCCTTTAGCAAGTGCAAAGTGGGCTCTTGAGCATCTGAAGCACTGCTACAAGATGTGAGGGGCCTGCACAGTATCAGTCAACACATCTGAAGGGACAAGCGGCAACTTCAGAAATCTTGATAGCACGGCTGCTCCTGATCTCCTGCCCTCAGCCTTCAATTCAAGCAGGCTCATTTGGTTCAGGCCCTGGACTACAACATTAATTTAACATGAGCAGTTAAAGACACATCCCACACCATCAGTTAGTGATGCTGGTGATGATGTGATGCTCCTTGCCAAAGTACTCTGGACCCACACTGATCTCAATATAGCTCAGGTGTCTCAAACCCAAACCACACCTGGCTCTACTTCTCTGCGTTTAGGGCAAGCATCACTGCTTTTAACAGGACACAGCCAGCACACCTGGAAGAGAGATTTTCAATATACTATTTTGATCTCAGCTGAAAGAAGGGGTGCCAGAAGGGCAAGAAATCACATTGGGAACATTTAACAGAGTATTTTATTCTCTTTTCACCATGTTAATAGGAAACACAAGAGCAGCACTCACTGTCACCATGCTGCTTCTGTGCCACCATGTGCCATGACCGCAGGGCTCAGTGAGTACCAGCCCAGTTCTCTAACAGTACATGGGGAACAGTCACAGCCAAAGAGGATCCCATTCCTCAGCTTGTTGCTAAACTAGATATCAGTTTCCCCAATTGCAGATTTAAACCCACAAGAAACCGGAGCAGTTTGACTGTTTCACAGTTCAACTTCTTTTTTATATTGTATTGAAAAGCATAATTTATGAGCTTCCTTAGGGAGAGATCAGCTTAATCCTTGTGAACCCCACACCTCAACCACCAAAGTTTATGGGTTTCAGAGACTCCCTGCTCCTTACCAAAAAGCTGCGTGCAGTGCAGCCATTCTGAGTCTGGCCATAAGAGGGAGATAAACCATTGCTTCATTTTTCAGTTTTGCTGTCTCCTTGCAAACTCTGAGCAGATGCAGGACTCAAAGCCTTTGCTGACTCGTGAGTGAATCAATTCAGCAAGGTGCGGAGGAAGTTCTCACAAAGCTGTTCCCCGAGCTCTGACTATACTTGTCTAATGCAAATCACACAGCAAATACTTCAGTTTCTCAAGAGGTTTAACAGAGGGAACCACACGTCAATCAGGATTATGGAGAGCGTGGGGAGGAAAGTGAAGAGCCTAAATACTCAGGGACAAAAAGGCTGATTTAGGTTGTGAAACCCTAAATTCTGACTTTCCCCAGTCACCGATCTGGTCTGGCACGAACACGGCGAGGTTGAAGCAGTTGTGCTAGTGCCCGCGGCCCCAGATGTTAGAGCCGTGAGATTATATCGGAATCAAAACTTCGGTTCTTGCATTTTTGGAATTCTAGTGCCTAGCCCACATCGGTGCCAAGTCAGCCTCCGAAACATGACTGGGCAGTACCCGTAGCGCTATCTGCCCTCGTCTAGACGCTGTCAGGAGGCGAGGAGAAGCACAACGGGCTGGGAGCCGGCCCCACAGAAAATTGCCTCCAGCATCAGGTAGAGCCCAGCAAGGCAGAACACAACACAGCCGCCCCACCTGTGCTGGGTAACGGGAGAACCTCCTATCGCCCCCTGCACCTGGCTGACCCCCACACAGGGAAATCAGCGCCTTTTGTTTCTGATTGCTTGGAAAAAGAGTAAAATAAAAGGAATCCCCAAACCAGCTCAGGTTCTGGTCCTACAGTGAATTCATATGGGGGTATAGGGCTGCAGTTTGCTTTGCAGAGTTGGGGCCTTTAGGAATTCCAAACAACTTCACACAATAAATGCATCAAATTTGGAAGGGATTTGTAACAGAAGCAGAAAGCCACGACATGCACAAGTTTCATGTTTCATTGCAACTCTGCAGAAGAGGGATAAAATAATCCTGCTTCAGAGAACAAGCTGAAGATCTCACATTTTCTACAAGGGGGCAGCACTTCTATACGGAAAAAAAAAAAAAAAAAAAAAAAAAAAAAAAAAAGGAAAGAAAACCAGCTTTAAAACTTCTCCACAGCACTCCCTGTAGGGAGTACTTCAGTCACCCCTTCCAGATCCTCACGTACCAATATTCACAATATTCACCTCCACCAGCTCCTCCTGTCGTGACTTACTCTTCCAACTAAGTTATCTCCAACTCCTACCACCAAAACGCAGCAAACCAAGGCTTGCCCTGACCATGACAGCCTTCCCCAGAAACCATCCTTTCTCCTCCAGCACTGGTCTGAGCTCCCTGCCTTCCATTTTTTGGCCTCCTCAACCAACAGAAACCACACCACAAACGCAAAACCGTGCAAGGAAATCCTGAAAAAGCCTTGTTCAACCTTACCTTGCTCTGGAGGGACAGCCACTCCACTCACCCCAAGCTCTGGCACGCACACACTATGCTCCCCACCCAGCTCAGCCCCAGCTGCAGGGGCTCAGCCGTGCAAAGTGAGCTCACCTGCACCCAGCGCACACCTGAGCTGCTGCCCCTCTTCCCCCCCCCCCAGGGTCAAGCTGTGCAATTTCACCCCCAGAAGGTGAGAGCTGCTTCAAAGGCTGCTGCTTCTCTCTGGGGAGACTGCCCCAGCCATGATTTGATGTAAAAAATCCCCTCTTTCCGAAACAGAATGGAGAATGGGGATTGGGCAGCTGCCGACACCAGGAGCAACACCTGAGGGTTCCTGGCTCCCCAAAATACCCCACGGCCTTCCCCCAGGGATGCATGAAGGTGCCAAGGGGGTCTGGCTGCAGCTTTTATAGGGACACATTTCTTCATTTCTTTCCCCTTTTTTAAACAGGACTATAACATCATTTCTTTGGGGAGTATCAGGATGGTATTGGGACATCCACGATACCGCTCTATCTTGCACAGATTTCCATCAGCCTCCCCAAAACCTACACTACAGCAGGGGCTCCCCGCTGCCCATCACTTTCAGTCTCAGAGAGCCCCAGGGGTCCGGCAGCCCCCGCGCTCCGGCTGTTGGGGAGGGGGTTGCTGAGGCAACAGCACGCCTTGCTTCGCTGTGATTTAACCCAGCTCTCACCCTCCCCCCCGGCCGCCACTGCCGACGTGCGCCAGCGAGGGTACAGCTTTTGGGGGGGGGGGGCTGCAGCCACCGGGGTCCCGGTCCCTGCACGTCCTCGGCAGCAGCGACGAGACGGCGATGGCAAAGCCCAGCTCCCCTCTGCAAAGGCGACAGCAAGCACGTGAAGAAGTGATTTATAACAAGGGTGACCCCAAGGCATCATTTGTGACATGAGATTTTTCTTTTCTTTTTAATTTTCTTGCCGTAAAAACACTTTTTCAGACTGACAGCGACCTCTGTCCCCAAGGGTATTTTGCCGTTTGGCACCGCTGTCACCGCGGGTCTGCCGAGGACATCACGGGGCTCTCCAGCAAAGGGCTGAAATGGGGTCAGCCGTGCCAGAGCACAGCTCTCCCGAGAGCCAGTGATCATTTGGGGCAAAAAATTCCCCATTTACTTGGTCAGGGGTCTCACTCACTCTCAAATCGTGTTCATGCACCATCAGCTGTTTTGGGAAGCTGGGATCCTCGGCAGAAAACAGAAGGAAAAGTGGAGGTTTGGTGGGTAAACCTCAGGTTTTGCATCACCCAGGATTTTGAATCACCCAAGGTTTTGCTGTCAGGGTATCACAGGTGGCCCTGGTGCTGGGACCAGAGCAGGACAGTCCCACCAGCTGACCAAAGCCTCACTGGCCTGCAGAGCTGCCTGAAGCGAGAGTGGGTGTTGTGTGTCAGCTCAAAAGAGGAAAAGGGCAGAAATTCTGCCTTGAGTGGAAGAACTGCTTTCAAACTGATCCTCAGGCATAAAAGCCAGCAGAGAGCACGTGGAAGCCTACAGGAAGCCCCTGGAAGCCCCTACAGAAAGGAGAGCTCCTGGCCGGTGCTGCAGACACAAGAAACTCAGGGAGGTGTGAATTGGGTGTCCCCTGAAGGTCCCTCTGCAGTTTGTCAAACCCCATTTGAGGGAAATGTTCATTATCCCACAGCCAGGGAAATTCTCCAAGCTCAGAATAAAGAAGCATGGCCCTGCTGCACTTCCTGGAGAGCAGGATTCCAAGTCTCAAGATAAGCTTGGGTTTTCCTTTGATTATTTATCATCTCACCACTAGATGCATTTGAAAGATGAAAAGAAAAAAAAAAAAAAAAGGATGAAAAAGGCAGTTCTGCCTTGAACTCTGGTCCTGCCAGGGCAGATACATGCCCCTGGTCTGTGCCTTTCCAGCTCAGCACCTTCTGTCATGCCCAAATGAAAAACTTGTCACATCCAGAACAGCAGGCTTCGAGTGCTGGAGGAGAGCAGCTCTGAGCAGCAGCAGCAGCAGGGAGGATAGAATGTGCCTGTTCCTTTACGGGTCTGAATCTTTTTGTTAGGAATAATTTTTGTAGACATACGGACGTCACCCTTTACCTCTGCGATTGTGCTCTACTTGGTTGCAGAAAGAGAAATGAAGGGGATGCTAATGCAACCGGGCTGAAGCGAGGGCAGAGCTCAGCCCCAGCCCGCAGGACACCGAGTCACTGGGAGTTACTGGAAGGGGATCAATGGGGAGCGCTCCCAGCCACGCCAGCAGCTCCGACTTCTGCAAGCATTAACCCAGAGCAGTTGCAATGTGAGATCCCATCCAAGAGAAATAAAGGCATGGAAATAATGTTCTTGGGGATTGGGAAAGGCTTCCAAAAGAAACAAGTTTACAAGATACTGGCGCATAATAGTAATTAAATCACTCTCACTGCAAGGCAGCTTGGTGACACATAGACAGGAATTGGTCAAAGCCCCGAGACTTCCAGCAGGAATAACTGCAGAGCTTTTCAGCAGTTTCAGCAGAGGGAAAAGAACCGAATGGACACAGACACCCCTGAACAGGGAGCTTCAGAAAGAAATCTGAGGAGTAGGAGAAGGAGACTGAAAAGAAGAACATGGAAACTGCCCGTGCCATGGCAGCACATCGCTGCGGGCCGTCTGTTCACGTCCAGCACTTTCCACCACCACCCATCTCTGCAAAATAACACACATCGATACAGCCAACACCTACCATATCATCCCGAAGATCTGAATTTTATTCGTAAAAAAACAAAAAAAAGAAAAGAAAAAATCAGAGGCAATCCTAAGAGGCAATAAAGTTTCAGAACGTCTTCAGAGTTCTAGGAATTCTGAGCATTTTATTAGGTGAACTTGCGATTCCGCAGTAAAAATAGCTTTGGGTTTCACTGTTCTATCTTACTTTTCCACGTTGCTTCGAGCTTTCGAGATGTTAAAGAGTTCAGCCTGCAACGTGCTTTGGGCTGCGGGCCGGGAATAAGTTTGTAAAACATTGTGTGCCACTTCTGCAGAACGCGGGAGGCCTTGCCATCAGCCACGCTCCTGCGCTGCTGGCAGGGGATGGCAACAACCGCAACAAAAGAACAAAACCTCACCGCTGGGACTTGAAACATTCAGAAAGCAAATTACGACAGCTCAGGGCTTGGCAACAACTTCACCTTTCCCAGATGTTAGAGGGGAAGACGTTTTTTACTTTAAAAAAGTGATGGAAACTAGGGCTTGCTTTGATATCTGCAGCCGAAGCTGAATTAAAGTGATTTGAGCTTTGAAAACGGAGGCAATTCACTGTTTTTTTCTGGAAGAGGGGACAGGCCACTTTACATGCTCAGTGCAGGATCAGTCTCTGCACTGAAACTCCCATCAGCCACATCTGCCTATGTACACTAGTTAATTTTTCCCTCTCTGGTCCTAGACATTTAAGAGGCTCTAACTTCAGACTTTGGCATCGGACAAGAGGGAAGTACCGCTTGCTCTTTTGGGGAACCTCAAGGCTCCCGGTTTTTCAAGCTCCGTGTAGGGCAGAGCAAACTGTCCCCCAAAGCACAGCAGTATTTCCCTGCTCCCCTTCCAGCCCAGCCCGGCCACGGTTCTGCCTGAAGCCTCGGCCCTCCCTGAGCATCTGCTGAGCCCGCCACCTCCGCGAGCGCAGCGGCACGTTAGCTCCATGTGGCAGGAGCACTCGATCCATTGTAATATTGAGTTTCACCACGTGGCCTTCAGCTATGTGACCCGGAATATTTGACCTGATGTCAGAGGGGGCCTAGGCCTACTGAGATATTTCCCGGGGCAGCCTGCCCTTTTTCTACCGAAGGAATCTGATCCAGCGACAGGAAAGAGTGAGAATTTTCAGCTGTCCTTATCCCTGTGAAACTATCTGTGCTCCATGTGCTGAATGTAAGGTGTCTGTTAGCCACTTGCCTTCTCCTCTTTTCCTCTGTAGGTATGAATTCTGCACTAATTCCTGCTAACAGTCACATCAGTTACTGCGATCATTAAATCTCTGCAAATACAAAATACTGTGTTTTATTTTTTTCATGGCATCTTTTATATCCAACACCCCACACGGGCTCCAGACCTGTGAAGTGCTAAACAGCTGATAACCCCGTTCTCCACCAAAAGCAAGGTCAGCCAGTGTTTTGCCAGTTTTGTGCAGTATTTTGCAGAATCAGACTGCTTTGTGGAATTTGCTTCATCCTTCATGACAATGCAGACACCTCCAGGAGCAGAGAAAGGCAGACATTTAACAGAAATAAACCACGAAATTTTAGGAGAGTGTGAACAAAACCAACAGCAGCAGGAATTACCATATATATATGTTAAATATAAGTAATAACCCCAAACATGCCAAGTATGCTGTGGGATCTTTGTTGTGCGAGCAGCCTGGTACCTCAGTCGTCCATCCCATGAGAAACACAGCTAACAGTGCCAGTGTCACCTCTAACCAGCTCCAGGGCTTTCCAACTTCACCATCTGACTGCTGATGTCCTCTCCAAGTCCCTCAGCCACCAGGAGAGCCACCACTCGTTATACCCATCGCTTCCTGCATGATTCCTGCGTGAGCATTGCGATGTCTGTGCCCTCGTAACGTCCACTTGGGTTCCCACCAAGACCTACGTGTGAAACAGGGAGGTTATTTCCAGTACCAAAACTCATGGCAGATGGGAGTTGATCTCCCCACGCCCGTATCTGTTACCTTTGTGTTTCCTAACTACAAAGCACAAAGCCCAGAACTCAGCCCGAATGCTGAGGATTGACCCAGGATCTCCTCTGTTCTGATCCCAGTTCCAGCTGGGATGCCACGCTTGATTTGGGGTAAAACCTTTTGCCTCTCCGCTTCCATTCCCCCAACTTATAAAAGGCAAAAGCGGCAACAACCTTCACCCCGGTCCAGCTTTGTGAGAATGAAGGTTTGAAGAGTGTGCTGAAGATTAAAACCAGCCCCAACACACACCCAAAAAAGTCACAGTTGCTTAAAACTGAATGGAATAACGGAGATAAGTACAGGCACAGAGTCATTTGGAAAGTCCAGATAATAAGCCCATCAATCAAGGCTGCTTCCTAAGGCAGCCATCTAAATAAATGCTAATGAAGTCATTTACAACCCCCCCAACCAACGGAGGGGCAGTACTTCGACGCAGTAACAGCAGCTAGAACAGACTGTCCGTTAAACAACAAAACAGAGCGCTGAAAAGCCAAAAGAGAAAGCAACAGTTTGTGCATTTCAGAGCTCTGAGAAACACCGTACCTTCGAGCCAGGCTTTTGTTCACATGAAGGCTTTTCCCTTTCAGCCCCCCCCCCCCCTTTTACTTTCCCTGCCCGCTTTATCATTCACGCCTTTCGCTTGCCACGTACCCAGATGCCACAAGAAAGGGCAGGCTGCGGGCCCAGCTGACGGCTGCTGACATCAAAAGGCTCCCGTTGACTTCAACGGGCACCGGAGCTAACCCTCCATAAATCACTGGGGTCAGCGATTAAACAGCCACCCCCCCCCCGAACAGGGGAGAGGCCGAAATAACGCCCCCAAGCTGGGTTCCTGTCTGAGCTCCAGCCCCACGTGCCTGCTTCATCTCACCACCGCCCTGCCGAGAGTGTTTCAGAGAGAAACGGTCGCTCTCCAAGCCTGGGAAAAGCTTTGGCAATGGTGCTAATATCTGGGGAGTTAGGTCGGCTGTGCTGGATTTGCCTTTCGCTGGCCGAGAGCCCTGCAGGGGGGAGCAGGGCCCATTTCGGCAGCAGAGCCAGCGGTGGCATCCTCACCCGGCCCCTGGTGCGGACCTCGTTCTGCACCAAGGTTCCTGGAAGCCGGAGGATGGCTTCAAGGAACCCAGGGCTGGGGTTCACATGAGGTCTGTAACATGCCCTCTGCCTCCTCAACCTCCCTCGTTAACACAAATAACTAATTGACCAGCTGGCTCCTGGACCAGCTCACAGAGCCCAGCACACTGCTCACCCACGTGCCCGGGTGAGTGGAACGGATCGACAAGCAGCACTGAGGCACACCACAGCTCACTGGGGATGAGATGTGATCAATTTTGTACCTCGTGCACATGTTGTGGGTATGTTTGACCGTACCACAGAAGTCCCTGCCCTCCTGCAGCCCCCCTGAGCCCGCAGGGATGGCCACCTCTCACCTATCTGTTACCAGCTCCCAGCCAGACACTGCTTCTTCTTCCTCCTGCCCTGGGCTGACAGCTCTGGTGACCTACAGACGATGCTCAGCCTGGACTCGTAAGCCAGAGAGCTTCAGGAAATGTTATACCACTAGAAGGGCAAAATGCTCAGCTCACTAACAGGACACACAACTACTCCCAACCCATTCCAGAGTCACCTACTCTGTGTGCTTGCAGGTAAAGCAAGCTTTGTTTTTTTAAAACAAAGTGAAAGTCCTGGGGGCACTGAGAAATATACATGTATAATACCTGAAAGATCTTTTGGGAAGCTAAAAATCCCCTAAATGATGAAAAAAGAAAGGCAAAAGATCTACTGACTCATGCTAGAGTGGCTCCAAGACCCTCTCATGAATGGAAAGCTCAGACTTTTTGTCCCTGCTCCATCCTGCTGCACCCTTTCTCATTGTAAGGAACACTTCTTGCAAGCTCTGCAACACATTGTACCAGAAGAATCCAGTCTGGTTGGACTTGTCAGCATTAATTTGGTCCTTAAGATGGATGAGGATTTTGCTCTCCTCTCCCCGGTTACATCTGGTTTGCAAAAAGCAAAGGGGGAAACTCAGTTTTGGCACCAGGACCAGGCGGAGATGAATCAGTGAAGTCCCTGTCAAGGAAGGAAAGTCAAAGCCTGCCCGAAACTAGGTGAGGGCTTGGACTCACCATCCAGAGCAAGATTTAAGCTCCTGAAAGCATTTCTGCCAGCTATTAAATTTTGCAAATGCCCCACGTACGGTGTTCTGCCTTTCTCCAAGACCTGAAATTGTGCCCTTAGCTCAAGGTGCCCTTTGAAATGTATTATTAGCACAGCCAGAGCCTCCTGTGAGGTCTAACAGACACTTGGCGCTTGCCTAAGCAAAAGACACATCTGCAAAGCAGCACCAGCTCTGCCCAGTAACCACCTCCACACCTTGCTCAGGCCAGGTCTTGTCCTCATAACTCTCAAGAGCCTCAGCCAGCAAAACCTGGCACGGTTTGGTCTTTGCTGTGCCGATGCTTCTGCTGCTTTTCACCACCAGCAGCGGCTGCTCCTGTGCCGCCAGCGGGTGCCCTGCTCAGCCAAGTCCCCCGGTGCTCCCGAGGTCCCTCCTGCCCTGCCCTACAGACGAGCAGCCCCAAAAGCTCCCCTTTCCCCGGCACGGCCATGCCCCTAGGTGTCTGCCCAGCACGGCAGCAAGAGCCAGCCCAGACAGTGTGACGGGAATGCAGGAGATTATGCCTGTATTAGATTTCGGCCTTCCAGACACCCATATGAAGCGGCTTCTTCCGCTTCAGCTAATTTCCTTTCAACTTTTTCAGCCAAGGGCTGTGTCCAGACTGTGACCAATACACCACTGCACGTATTTAATGCACTGGCTTAGAAAGAAGCCACATTCAGAGCTGACGTTCACGGGCAGAGCGGCACAGCCACGTCGTTCGTGTCCTCCAGAAGCCGAGCCCACGGCTAGATTTTTGTCCCAGCTCCCTGCCCATGCCTTCAGCCCAAACGCTGCAGAGCACCTCCACGCCGTCCCTCCTGGTCCTCTCCACGCTAAGTTGTCCTCACTACCAGAGCCAAGAGTTTTGAAGTTTGGCTCATGCTTTCTCTACTTTTATTTTTAATCCATCTCCTGCTCACGCAGTTTGATTTAGCTGACTCTTATCCTGCTCCTTCTGTCTCCTCACCACCTTTCATGTTTCCCCCAGTTCAGTACTGGCTGCAAGTTGAATTATTGTGGTGCTTGCCCATCTCTGCGCATCACTGAGAAAGAGGGCAAACAAAATTAGGTCTAACGTTTTAGGGTAAAAGCAAGGAGAAATCTCACCTCCTGACTCAAATCACTTGATTTTCTGTGTGTTCTGAGGCTCTTAAAACCAAAAACCCACAGAACAACTTTGTTATTCTCCATGAAAAGTTCCAGAAGGTCCAGCTTACCTGCTGCATTTGTATCTGCCATTAGAGCTGAAGAGCTTCTATAAAAAGGAACAACATTTGGGGTGAGGGATTGATGAAAAAAAAATATTTTAAAATTGCCCTTTTAAAGTCAAAAAGGTATTTTCCTTTTAAAAAAAGGACATAAGCAGATTCATATCTGAAGTGAGGAGAGATGAAGGGAGGTCTACCTCGCCCGTGCTACCCAGTCCAACCCCTACAAACCAAAAATCCCCACAGCAGCTCCTATTCCCAGCCCAGCACATCCCAGTGCTGCTGGCCACCAGCAACAGCAGAGCTCAGCGGGTTTTCACCGAGGAAGAGGGGCAACAAAACCCAGACCTCTGCAGGCACCCTGCTGGTGGAGCATCCCTTCGCCCCCTTAAACTGCTGGGCTGTGGGGTGTCCCCCTCCGAGAACAGCGAGGCTCAACAGCACCAGGAGCTGCAGAAACTTCCAGTTCCACCAGCCTGAAAACCTTTCAGGTCGAGCCTCCCATCTTTCCTTCCCTCGGGTAGGGAGAGATGGCTGGAGACCACACAGCATGCCAGCAGGGCAGAGGACAAGCTACTGCCATCAATTTAATACTCTTTTTTTTTTTTTTTCTGGCATCCTTTGTGTGCTGCAGCAAGAAAGCCACCCCGCCAGAAAAGATTTTATCACAAGGACAAATTCCTCCCCCAGCTGTACACAAGCAGCTTAACACCTAAGGATTCAGGGGACAAAAATAGAAGGGAGAATTTGTTTCAGGTGTGACAGCCTCTGAATCTTTCCCTCCCTTGTCCAACCAATGCTATTTGTTCTGCTACCAGGGCAAACTATACGCCAGCATGCAGCAGCGAGCTCTCTCCAGAGGGCATCTTTAAAAGCTCAGCTATTTTAATATCCTATGTCTAGGGTTTGGGAACAGCAAATCTCCTGACCACCGTCTGCACCAGCCCCTGTGCTCCGTGCAGACCCGGCTGCTGCTCCTGCCTGGTGTTTGGTGACTCCTGCCGAGTGCAGCTGCCTTCACTGCCTTCCTTCCAAGCCCGTAGAGGTCAGGAAACACCAAGCAGGGACTCCTCCTGCAACTTTTCCTGGTATTTTTCACAGTAGGTAAAAAACACACAGTTTCTCTCAAGCCCATGGGAGCCCAACTCCGGATAACGCAGTCGGGACCCACGAAAGCACAGCAGGTCCCTCAGCTCAGGAGCGCTGCAGAGCATCACATGAAGAACACACGCTGTTCTTTCCCAGCGCCAAGGGAAAACAGTTACATCCTGGTTATCTGATGATTAAGGAGAAAAAATACTTGGAAAAGCCCTGGGAAGAGCCTCTCCGTCGGAGCAGAAGCCTCCCAGCCCTGCCACGCCACCAGCTGCTTCGACCAAACGCGGCTCAAGCGCGGGGCGGCACAAGGTGCCGTGCGACCGGCCCCGCTGTTTCTGTACCTTTGGCAACTTTGAAATTGAAAGCAGCTGCTAGCGAGCTAGCCGGGATGTTTTATAGCTTGCTGACAATGCCAGATCCTGCAGATATTACAGTCCGTACTCAGTGGCATCTCAGCAGTATTCTGTTTTTACAAGCGTTTCCCAACACACCCCGAGGAACGCACCAGCCCTGTTCCCATTTCCACCGCCGGAGAGTGGGGATGGATCTTCCCCTTCTCCTGCCCCCTTCCCATGTCCCCATCTCCTGTCCCCTGTCCCCCCAGAGCAGTCCCCGAGCTGCACCCAGTCCTCGGGGTCCACACCAGGGTGTTAGGAGGCCACGCAGCGGTAGCTGGTGGTACGGGGTGCCATCAGAGCTGGTTTTCCCACACTTGAGCAGCTCTTTGTCTCCCCAAAGGACACGTTGCTCCTTTGGAGATTACAGCATTAATCTCCCAGGAGAGACAGGAGGCCGCATCACTCGTTACTTAAGCAACTGAAGGCTTTTCCTTGGATAAGGCCAAATAAGTGTAAAATTATAGCGGGGATTAAGACAGATTAAGGGGTGCCTGTTAGTCAGAAGGGACTCCTGGTGGGCTGGGAATTTTTCCAAGAGGCTGAACATAACCTGACTTGCAACACCACGGAGCAAGTGTCTCGTGCTACCGCATCACACCCCGCAATCTGCCGCCCGGGTCTGCATCCGATGTCAGCTTCAGCGACCGCGCTCCGCTGGCTCTGGAAGCGAGACCTCGGCGGTCCTTGCACCTGGCTCAAGGGCTCCACGCGGAGCGAGCAGGGATGTGCCTCCAGCCCTGCTCGCTGGAGCTGAATAATGATATTTTTTAAACATCAGCATTTCTTTTTGCTTCAATTTGCTCAAAAATTGCGTGTCTGGAAGCTATTTAAGGCCAGAGAACATATACGTTGCTGTTTCAAAGTGCAAGACAGCTCTGAATTACCTCTGGATTGGACATTAAAAGAGAGACGTTGCTCATTTTTTGCATCAATAGGGAAAAATATTATGCTCTAGAATATTTTGGAGGTCCTGGGACTACTGGTTGTCTAACAACCAAGCCTTCTCTTGAGTCATTACACTCTGCTTGTTCCCATTTGCTTTCACACACATGACATTAGCTTCCTACACCTGCGGGTGGGGAGATCTTGCCATGGCTCACAACCACACAAAAAAAGTTTGAAAGGGCTGGGAGCTGGGCACTGCCCTGCGGATCTCCTTCCAGAGCCCTACGGCACTGCACACCTACTGGGGGCAAAGCCAAACGCTTCCTTTGGAGGCACGAGCTCAGCTTGCAGGTAGCACTCAGCCACTTTGGGAGCCCCATTTCGTGTCCCAAGGCCCTGCCCGGTGCCAGTGCAGTGAGGGTGGTTTGTCTGGGCAACCGAGAACCTGTGCCAACAGAAATCAGAAAGGAGGGGTCCCGGTGGTGCTCCCTGATGTGCCCTCTTGCTCTCAGTGCTGCAGCCCTGGCCATCCCCACCCAGAAAGGTTCCTGCTTTCCAGATCATGGAACAGCACCAGCCCCTTGCTCTCTTGCAACTCCACAGCTCAGTTTCAGCTCCCTCAGGACCATCCTGCACTCACCAGAAGAGAACAAGAGGTTAAGTCAGAGCTCATAGCCCAAATGTGTATTCTTTTACACAGAGGAACGGGTACTGTAAGAATTGTTGTACGGGTCAATACCCATCAAGAAACTGGATAGCAAGGTCATGTTCCTCATTAAATAACCCCACAGAACAAGCACCAATGTATTTTATTAGCTTGGTGGTGCTGGAAGATGCTCCTCACCCCTTTTCTTACCCTGGAAATAGCCTGTGATTGCAAATTGAAGGAGAGGGGTTAGAAGTGATGATGTTGACACAAACACTGATAAACTGGTACAAAAATTGATGGGAAAATAAAAGAAGACCTTAAAACTAGCCCTGTAGCTCTCCCACGACTGGAAGTTTGCATACCTGCAAGATTAAGCGTTTGAGGTCAGAAGCAGCCATCTGATGACTCTCACTTGATCCTTTTTCTGACCTGTTTGGATGGTTTCCCAGAACGTATCTCTCTCATATACACTTCTTGTTTCCTCTGATAATCCTCTCAGGCTTGTCCAGATGTGTCTGTTTAGCTGTCCCTGGAAATCAGCAGGAATTGACTGACCCTCACCCCGTACGCACCCGGGGCTCACACACAAACACACTTTGACGGCGTTAACCCTTTTCGCCAAGGCCCAGCGCTCCTGCCAGGACGCACGAGTGCCTTTGCAGATGTTTGCTGTGCCACTGGCTGCGTTAAAACACGCATCGTTTCAGCTTCCCAGGCTAGCGGGACTATTCCACCCGCAGCCCTGACCTCACGGCTGCCAATCCCTCTGCACCTTCTGGACTCACCGGGCTGCTGCTTCCTCTCTGCCTTGGCGAGCCGGGCCAGCACGTCCCACTGCCTGCTGGCCCCAGGGACACATCCCCCCTGCACCCAGCACGTCCCAGCCCCATTCCCCAGCTGCCTCACCCACTGCGTGCCTGCTTTGGAAGCTAAAACAGAGGAAAGCTGTGCAAAAAAACTAATTGATGCCACCCAGTAAGAGCTAATTAACAATTTCCCCAAGGAGACAGCTCACAGGGGACCTGGGATGGTACAGATAATAGGGAGGAACAAATGGCAAACCCTAGTTCAGCCCACAGCATTCATGCCAAGACAGCCTGAGCCTTTACACTGGCTCCCATCAAGCCCCTTTGGCTCTTGGCACTAAACAAGCAGTAGCCCCGGGCCCTTCTGAATTTCGGGCTAGATCACCACGTACCGAGGGAGCTGTGCCACCCAGCTAATCCCACCAAAAGGACCCTACGAGGAAGGACCCCCGCTAAGGACTGGGAACTTTATACTAAGCAGGAGGCTCTCCAACGGGGCTGTTATGCTTTGGTGGGAAGCAGGAGAGCGCACATGGGACTGCTGCGGGCTTCGTGCTGCCTGCTCGGTACTTGGAGTCCCACGTTCATGTTTTTGTAATTACCAGACAATGCATAACGCCATGCGAGCGAGCAGACATCAGCTCTGTGCAGAGCCAAGCAGAGGGAGGGCAGGCACCACATGCTCTCTTTTGTGTTTTTTTTTTTTTTTTTCCACAGCTATGGTAAGAATGTATTGCTGGACCGAGCAGCCAGACACCTGCCCGTCTTCCCTGCCCCACTTTCCTCCCCGCTCTCCACTGCGGTGTCCTTTGGGGGCTCCAGCCTCCCTCTCCTGAGGGCCTCTCCCTTCTCACCCCTCTGGACCCCTGCTCCTCCCTCCAGGATCTTCTGGCCTGCAGACCCCAGAAGGTCTCGGGGTCTCCACGGTGTGCTGAGGGACAACGGGGGAACCAGGCTTGGGTGGAGGCCAGGAGCACCCCTCAACCCACCCCGCTCTTACAGAAGACGCTGGTTGTCAGTCATTCCTCCCTATGGCACCTGGACATCACTTGAAAAGCCCCAAGAAAATCCCCAGAAATGAGAAATAAGCTTTTCCTATCCTTATGGGACCTTGCTCAAGCTGTTCACAGAGTGAGGGCAGGATCCCAGCCCAGCCCCACAACCAGAGCTCCAACGGGAGGCTGGCTCCAGGCTCACCCCAGGGGACAGTGGCTCCGTCCCCACACAGCGTCTGTGCTCTGCTCCCCCCGCTCGGCGAGGCTCCAGCTCTGGCTCCAGCATCCTAACCCTGGCACGGTCACATCACCAGGTCTCTTCACACAGCAGTCACAGCTACATTTTCCCATGTTAAAAGGGCACAGATCCACGTTTCAACCTCATACTTGCTCCCAACAAGTCAACCTTTGGTCTGCTATCAGAGCTGGCTGCCTGGAGGTCACTCTGGGAAAGCAAAGCCTGCAGCACTACGGGATCAAGTTTAGCCATGGCTGGCAAAAGGCAGTAACACTGAGAGATTTTGTGGCAGAAAATCTTGAGAAGGACAGAAGATATCCTGAAGAGAGAGCTTTTTTCACAACTGCATGGAAATATCTTTGGTTTTTAGAATCAAAAAACATGGGGTTTGTTTTTGTTTGTTTGTTTGTTTGTTTGTTTTAGTGCTGTGGGACAGGGATGAACAAGAGGAGGAAATAAAGCATATTTTTTTTTCCCTGCTATAGGAAAATGTTATACAAGTAACAAGCTGCACTGGCGGTGGGGGGGGCTCTTCCAGAAGCACCGCCATGCTCTGCCGTTAGCAGACTAAATAGTTGGTTGGGCTTCTCCATCCTTAAAAAAAAAAAAAAAAAAAATGCAGTACAAAGTAAATATATTCCTCCTAAAGCCAAAACCCTTCTAAGTGCCAGCTTTCAGCTCGGAGCAGATGTCCACGCTCGGGCTGCAAAGCCCAGGGGCTTTGCTCCGACCAGGTGTCCCCGTCTGTGGCGCGCACCCTGCGGCAGCGCGGGCTGCAGGCAGCTGCTGGTGTCAGACAGCAGCACGCCGCCCGACTGGGCAGCACCGGGGGGAAATTCCTCGCTGGGGAGACGGGAATCCAGCCACCACGCCGTCAGGGGCGTTTCAGGCACTTAGCGTGAAGCCAGCGAGTTGCTGCGTAACCGTGGGTAAGCAGCTCGTGGTTTTGAGGCAGGATGGAGCAGGGCAAAGGTTGAGGCCGAGTTAGGATCTCCTCCTCCCTCACCACGTGGGAATCAATGGAGGCTGGTGTAGGAAATTTGTTTCTCCCTGTTCCTGAGCTCCTCCAATGCAGCTCGCCAAGCGCTCTGCACTACCCAGGGCTGCAGCACAAACGCCAAAGCAGCGGTCTCTAACTTCGGGGAACCCAAGTTTTTACATGATCCTGAGCTGTCAGGAAACCCATCCCGATGCAGATGGAACAAGAGGCCAGTTCACTCGCAGGACATGCACGAAGTGAGAAAGCCAGCAGTCTGCACACCCATCTCCTTTCCGCTGCGTTTCCAAAACTTGCAGCGTCAGGCAAAATCGGGGCATTAACCCACCGGCAATGAAATTGCCTTTCCCAAAGAGCTCTGCCTGCATCTGAACTCTGCCTGCATCTGGCGACTGAGAACCCTGCCAAGGCTTTAACCCTCTGATATTAACAGAAAGAGATATTGATGAGTGTCCCTCCGGCGAAGGAAACCAAATGGTGTTTTTAACTTCAGCGGATTCTTTACAGATTTCCAATTCTTTAGCGAGGCTGTTGCTCCAGACTGGGGTGTAATTGAGATGCATTAGCCACTCACTCAGAAACTTTCCCAGGAACACATGTGCACACACACAGACTATGCATTCAGATATAAATACATACCGTACCTGCACATGCATTAAGCTGCTGTTCATGGGCTGTCTGGACATTTCCGCTGCCAGCTTGGCTGCTCGGTCAATTGCGGCACTCAGCGCTGCCAGCTCGACATAACAAATAAAGTAAACACAGCAAAACAGCTCATCGTCGCTGGGTATCTGACCACAAAGAGCAAAAGAGGGTCTTTTAAGGACCGGTCCTCGTGAGAGACAAGGACACTGGGAGCTTTCACCCCAAAAATGATGGTGAACCTCTTAAACGCAGGCCACGCTCTCATACCAGCGAGCGCAGCGCCTTGCCGATGAGCCACCCCACCTCTTCTTCCCGTCCCGTCTCCTCCCGGGAACAAGCCCCCATCTGTGCCCAGCACAGTGGAAAATCTCCCTCCGGAATCTTCCAGCCTCCTTTATTATATAAATCTTGACAAAAGGCCAAATTCCCTAAGTGTAGAGTGGTCCTATTCATAGCGTAGCGTCTGGGGGGGGGGGGGTGAAGGACGCGTAGCCTTGGAGGGGTTGGGTTGCAGAAGACCTGAAGCCGTCCCGTTGATCTGAGCACACCTGAGCTCTGAAAGGCTGGCGCCTCTCCAGGAGCAGCTTTTCCACCTCTGATTAATTGTGGGTTGCAAGGCATGGACCTCGCTCTAAAAACGGCCGCTCCGTGCAAGCAGGGGTTTCTCACAGACTGGAGGACACGAAGCTCAGCTCTCCTGGAGACTTTTTAACGTAGAATTCAAGGCCAGCTCCAGCCTTTCTTCTAGCCTAGGTAGCGTAAATGGATTGCACTACAGGTCTACAGTGAGAGGCACGGGGCCTGTAAACTGATCTCTGTCAGGGTAAGACAAAGTATATCCTCCTCTGATGAAAGAGAGAACATAACCCAAGGTGTGTCAAGGATTACGTCTGCCTTGGAAAGAAGCATCCATCAATGAATCCTATTGCACCCGATGAGAGCTGAGCACCTACACCACGCAGTACCCACCTCTGTCCAGCTACAGGGGAGAACCGACTCACAGAAATGGAAACTGAGGTACAAAAGCTTATGGTTAGTGTCTGCAAACATAATTCTGTAGCTAAACTGGTATAGCAACCTGATTGCTTGCGTGCAAAGAAGGTCTCTTCAGCAGAAGAAATGGCACCCTTTCCTGGAGCAAAGGACAAAGACTCCCTCTTAAGGGAATCAGAAACTTCGGGGCATGCAAATAAACGACTTACAACTTAGCATTGACAAAAACTGACGAATCTAAATGGAGAAGCTGGTGAAAAGACTGTGGAAACAGTACAAATGATAAAATAGGGAAATCTATCAGCTTTGCACAACAGTGGCCAAAATGTTAGTCCAGACTTTTAAATGTTTATCTGAAACATCCTTAGAGGTCCTCAGGATTCCTCTGCCTGTCAGTTTGAGGACCATCCTTTCATTTTGTCTACATTACACACATACACGTCCTTTTTAGTGAATTGATAGTGTTGTTTTTCACTTTGGCACAAGAAGATGAAGTCTTACATGGCCAAATGTCTCTAGAAGTCTACACCCAGCTTCATCTGAAGGTGATTTATCTGGACGTTCAGCCACCAAATTAGCTGGTCTTCAAAGAGGAGAAAAACTGGAGGTTGAACTTTCCAGGAGAGGAAATAGCTTATTCTGGAGCAGCCAGTGAAGTGACAACTTTGATTACCTTGATGCAAAATAGCAGGATAAGGCCCAAGATTTATTCTTCCACCAAGCATTTCAACAATCCAAGGAGAGGAGAAGTTGTATCAACCTGGGATAACTACCAGCTCATCAGGCATCTTTCTCTTGCAGGGCTCTGAAGTACCATAGGCTTGGAAGAGCCCTGTGCAGGCAGGGCAGCTGCCTGCACCCTGCCTGATTTGCACGTGCTGTGCTAGCCTCAGGCACTGGACAAGGGAGGGAAGAAACTCATCTTTCATAGGAAATATCAGGGGAACCAAGAACGAGGTTGAAAAACCGCAAAAGTCATCTTCTCTCAGTTTTCAGGGGTTTTACTTTAGCCACTAGCTGCTGTCTCTCCACACAGAGCACCTGCTCCCTGTGTGTCTTCGAGTCAGAGATGGAGGATTTCCCAACAAGAAGCAAAACTGCCGTGTGTTGTCTCCCCCAGGAGCCAGTATAACCCCAGAGAGGTCACCAGTTGGTTTTCCTCCCCGCATTCCCCCAGGATCTCCGCTCCTACCTGGGACCAGACACCACAGCTACTCTGAACATCCCAGTGCTGCTCACCAAGAGCTCGGCCCTGCCTGCTCCCCAAAGCCACCCCTGCCCCTCCATGGCACAGCTGAGCCCCCTCGCCTCCAGCACAACAGAGCCTGAGCACTTCAGCCCACATCCCACAGGGGACAGCGATACTTCTACCCGCTGCTTAGGTGCGTTTGTTACTGGAGGCGATGGTAAAGCGGCTAAATCTGATGAAATCAGAAAAGAAGGAAAACCTCAGAAGTCAAGAGTCACTTGTGCGATCCTGCCTTTTGCAGTCGGAGCACTGCAGACGCGGTGCGTGCAGCGAAACGCCCCCTCCCCTCCAGAAGCTGAATCAGCATCACAGCGGGAAGGGAGTAGGAGTGTGGACAGTCTGACTTCCACTAAGCTTGGGAAACCTGAGAAGATCTCCGGGGATTAGTCACTGGGTAACACAAAACCCCAAAGCCACAATTACCAGCCAGCAGCAGGCACTCTGTCCAAATTGCTCTCAGCCATCCCAGCCATTGTGTTTGTGGGAACAGCGAGCGGGGAGCACCTGATCCCTCCTGCGACCCCAGGCACAGCTCCTGGCTCTGCCCGGGGTGGGGAACCCGAGGGCTTTCAGCACCGACATCTCTTGAAATACGTGTCCAAAGCCCTCGGGGTGGGCAGTGGAGAAAGGTGGGAGAGCGACTGACATATAGAGTGAAAAAGCTTTACTGAAGGGAAGGGAAACCAGCCCACGTTTGTGTCTATTCCTGGATATTAAAGAGCCTTTTAGGCATTGGAGATATTAGGCATCACACTTGCTTGATGCACAAGAGATGCTTTGAAACAGCTACAGCCTTTTTATTCACTTAAACTCCCTCTGAGTTGCCTTTTCTTCTCGCTGGGCAGAAGTTTGCACCAAGGTTTTATTTGGCTTCAGGGCAAACACGATGCTTTGCAGGAAAGCACTGTCAAGCAGACCCCTCTCCCAGACAAGTAATTAGGAGAACAAACAGCTCCTTCTTAACCCGCAGGGGAGCCTGCCAACCCCTCTCTGCTATTCTCGGCTTCCTGGGGTGTAAAGGGTTACGTGCAACCTAAATGACTGGCTTGTCCTTCCCTGGCTGCCTGCAACGCTCGACACATTTCAGCTGGCAGCAGCGCTGGAGCCACTGGGGATGCTCGCTGCAGGTTACCCGGCGGTGGTAACAGGAGACATCCTACGCCTGAACCCTAAGGCAAGTGGACTGCAGCACTGCAGAGCAGGTTGAGATGTGTCAGGTGCTCTGCAGGAAAATAAATAAATAAATAAATGAAAAAGAAGAAATAAGAAAAAAAGAAAAAAAAAAAAAAGAAGAAGAAGGAAAAAGAGGGAAGAAAAAAAAAAAAGGAAAGAAAAAAAAATTAAAAAAAGAGGCAGTTCTTGCCCTGAAGATCCTACAGACTGAATGTAAGGTGATGCTACAGGCAGAGATAAAAGTGCAGACATTTTTACATACAGGAATAAAAACCTGGGCAGCATGCTGTAAGCTAGAGCTTACAGCAATGCCAGAGCTGGGTGCAATGGTCTGAGTGTGGGGAAGCAGTGGGAGCAGAGAAAGCCACTTCAGTGAAATGAGCAGGACAGGGAGAACGGGTCCTTCCTCACACCATCTTCATTCAGTGCTGTGTGAGAGGCCTTCCACTGGGTACAAATTTGGGGTGTTACATTGCTGTACAGACAGGCAGCTCCCTGACTCCACAATCCCTGACTGCACCCAGCATTAGTTCTGAGCAGTGGCAGTGAGATAAAGGATGGTTCTTATGAAATACAGGAAACCTGATGTCAGGACATCTATCAAAGCCTGTCTCTTTGCCTTTATTGGCTGTCAAGAGAGAAAAGGACGTGCTGATGTTCAAAGAGGGCATCCTGAATTCAGTGCAGAAGAGAATAAATCATGCAGCAACTGCTTAAAAGGTTTCCCCAGAACTGTATGACTCCTCAGAGAGCAAATGGGAATGATTACAGGTTCTCAGATGCATCTGACAAGTTCTCTGTTTTTGTGCACTTTGCTTTTCAACTCCGCTACCTGGAATGCCCTGGACACCGAGAGACAGCGGGTGAAGAAACACGGGCTCATTTCAGCGAAGCATCCCTCAGTTCAGCTGTTCCTCGTGATGCACCTCAGCTATCAGGACTTCATCCAACCATGCCTGGAGCGTTCAGCACAGGACCACCAGGATGGGTGTTCCCAGCCTGGTCACAGCGGTTCATCCTCAGCCATTGGCTTCATGTTTGAAACCTGATGTATATGCAAAAGACTCTTCTGAGACTTCAGGTTGGTCTTCTGGCAAAATATCTCGAGAACGTCTCTTCCCGTGACATCTGAGGCTTCTCACCGAGCATCCCTGTGTGTGGCCTTGTGCTGCAGAACGGCGCTCAGTAGAAAAGATGTGAGCAGGGACAGGGCCATCTTCAGATCAAAGGTATAACAGAGACGTAACAGGATGAACGTGAACGAGGGAGAGGACTTGGTGTACTCAGCTGTAGCCGTAAGGCTGGACACTAGGAAAAAAAATAAAGGGGGAGATTTCTCCTTTTGCTTTGCATGCAGGTAGTTGAGAATTTGGGGACAAAGCCTTTGACCTTCCAAGTTGCAGTTTGCAAATCCTATCTCCATCTGAGGAGTGCTGGATGGGTAAATGTTAGCAATGATTTCTCTGCTCTGAGAAGAGGTGGGAGGACAAAATGAGCTCTTGCAGTGAAATCATGGAACAGTTTTGCCTCTGCCTTGCAACTCGCACACCTTGGCATGCACGCAGCACCCAGACAAGGACTCTTGCTCCCCATTCTCTTCCTGACGAGACCACCCATGGGCAGCAGAGGAGGCTGGATTCAGGAGGAGGATGGAGGGGGACACTGGCCATACACCTCGTCTCCATCGCTGGAAAGAGCTCATCACACGGAAAAAACAAGAACACGTTCCACTGGTGCAATCAAAAAAACATTGACCTCATTGGGACCTAACATTGGTGTTATTATGATGTTGGGGTGAGAAGTGTCTATTTATCCTCCTTTCATTTCTTGTTAAAAAGCATAGCCCATGTCAGAGCTGAGGGGAGCTGCAGCACAGAGGAGACATTATTCTCAGATTTGGATTAAGATCAGTATTTTAATGAAAGCACTTATTAGCCCCAGCTGGGGCTCAATTTTCCAGTGAGTTGGGAAAAAAAAAAAAAATATTGCCCTGGCCATTCTTCTCTGGGGACCGTGCAGAGACATCTGAGAGTATCAATTACTGATCATAATACTCTATTGGAAACCAACAGCTGGGAAAAAGCCGCTGGCTGGAAATGAGTGGATTGCTTTACATTTTAAAGTATAGTTCTTGGCTATACGGTGTCCACTTTTTCCCACTCTGGGATCCCAAATGCTCTCAACAGGCTGTGGCAATAGTGGCCTTGCCACCTCTCACACCAGTGCCACCTCACCTACCATCAGAGGAGGCTCAGCTCTGCAGAGAGCACTGCTGGCTGACACTTGCAGCTGAGCACAGCCTCAGGTGTCCTCCTGTGCCACCCAAACCCTCTGCCTTAAGGGGAGATGCTCCATGTGCCCTGTCTCCTGAAAGCAAGAGCAACCAAAAACCACGTGCCAGGGCAGGTCACAGCCCAGCCTGGAAGTGTGGGAGGTGTGCGGGTGTGATTCCTGCCTTCAGAGCTCTCCCAGAGCCTGAACTCTGAGTTTGTGTTCATCCCCCGAGGGAGGAGGGAGCTCTGCCCGGGGGTAAAACCAGCCTGGTGCTGCCCAAATGGGGCCACACAAGTGTCCCGGGCAGGGCAAGGGTGACAAAAGGAACTTACCGCCAGGTCAGTAATTTGGTTTTGGCAAAATAACCCCATGGGAAGGGAAACGTTATTCATCCAGCTGAGTATTTAGGTCTCCTCCTGCAGCCGTGGGACAGAGAAATGACTACACAGCAGGTTACTCCTGGAGAATGCAGATGCTAACGTGCCCTCTCTGATTGCTTGTGCCATCAAAAGCAATAGTCTGGGGAAGAGTTGTGCTTTAATGCGGTGGGAAAAGGAAGGTGGGTGGGCAATGATTGCAGAAAGCAGAACTTGGAGATCTGTGTGCGAAGTTATATTCACAAAACAGCTGGCACAAGGGTAAGGTCAGTGGAGGTGGGTGTGATGTGCACAGAGCCACCAGCTTTTCCCTCGCGGTCCCCAAGGGTGGAGAGGTGGCAGCACGGCTCCCCTGCCCTGAGGGATCGAGCAAGGGGCAGAGGGAGAGACATCCCCAGCCATCCACCAGCGATTTCTGGAAGAGGTTAAAGCTGTCTTCGTGTGAACAGCTGCACTGAACTGTAATGGATGGTCACTCTCAAAGGCAAACTGCAAATTTCCCAACAGAACAGACTGTGAGCGAGGGAGGGAGTGGGTGAGTGTGTGTGTGTGTGTGTGTGTGCACAAGAACCACGTTTCCTGGGGCTGGGGGCTGCAGGAGGGGATGAGAGGGAAGCCCGCTCCGGTTGCAGACTGAAGGTGTCACATTTTTTTGGTTGTAGTGGCTGGAGTTTTCTCCACTTGGAATCTCAGATCTGGGTGGCTTTTATCAGAATACAGAATCTGCAAGGTGCTCTACCTGGGAACCTGTCCTCTAAATGCTGTTGAAAAAAAAACAACACTCAGATTGAAGGAGCTGACCCCCAGCTAGCTGAGGAGTTTCAAGAGGAAGCAAAAGCAAAGGGAACCACAGGTGTGTTGGCCTCGAGAACTGGGCTGCCCCCTTGAGATTTGCTGAACTTTTTTACTCCCCTCACCGTCCCCACGACCAGTTCACCCCTCCTGAACTGGCAGCCTAATTCAGGTTGCAGAAAAGAAACATGTGAAAGGCAAACCTGGAGGGCCTTTACCACCTTTAAAAAGAACAGCACAGCCTCACTCCTGGCTCTGCGCTATTTTCACAGCCCTGCGGCCCCTGTGATAACACCGGGGCTGAGGAGGCACCTCCTCTGACCCAAACTCCAGGCAGCCTTACATGACAAATTGCATCTCCCACAAGCATCCTCCAGCCAGGAACACAACCCAGTGTCCACAGCTGCTCTAAGCCCAAAGGCAGATGCTAATCATCATCCTGTGGAAACAGGCAAGGAGCACCTGAAAAGAAATCCAGCCCGAGCATCGCACAGACCAGCCATTCAGCTCAGGCCAGTCCCATTAGATTTGGTTGACAAAAGAATCCAGAGTGCACATTTATAATTTGCCAGAAAAGAAGAAAAAAAAAAAAAAAAAAAAAGGGAGAAGGAAAAAAAAAAAAGCTTTCCTTTCTGAATGGAGAGTTTCTGTGGCCCAGCCTCCCTCCTCGTCAGCAGACAGGGTGGAATTCCCAGGCTACAGGGGAGATCTCCTGGGGCTGCTCATGTTCTTAAAGGCATGTTCCCAATCAAGGAGGCTGGGATGAGGCAGAATAATTGCATAGGTTTCCTGAGAACTGGCTTCGTATCCCTCAAGACTGATTTAACCTAGTTTTTCATTCTGCTTTCACGTTACAAAAAAATAATTAAAAAAATAGCTCTCTATCTTGATACACTGCAAATCAGGAAATGGAGGCGTATGGTATATCTCATCCTCCCCTGCCTGCAGCTCTCCGAGGCACGCTGCCAAGGCAGAGCCGCCTTTGCTGTTGCAGACACTTCCATTGTGTCAGCAAAGCTGTTCCGATTAACACTGGTGAGAAAAAGAAACCAGTGGCGTGTTAAAGGTCTGAGAGTCAGGAGCTATCTAATCCTCTGCTGGCATGGACTTTCATGTCCTTGAAATTCGCAGATAATAATTAGTATCATTAGGAGCTGGCATTACACACCTACTGGTCTGTAAAGACAAATGAGGATGAAAAGCTTTTATAGGCTCGGGGCCATAGCTAAATATAATTATCGTTAACACAAGGATAATGGAAATCGTGCCTGTATTGTTGGACAAGTGCCAACCCTGAACTTACCTTGCAGGAGTTTGGAGCACCTTGAGCCATTCCCGGCATCCAGAGGTGCACAAATGGCATTTTCCTTTCAGGCTGAGCTCAGGCTATCAACCTTCCAACAGGCAACCCCAAAAGGTGTTAGGGAAGACCCCAGCCCACTGGGTCTGCCCGTGGTTGTACATGTGCTGTCGCTGCAAGTCCAGATGGGAGACACAGAGCTCACCCGCAACAAGTCGGCATCCACGCTGCTACGGGTGCTCAAAAGCAGAGGGCAGCCCCCCAGCTCCATCCTCGGGGACCACGTCTGGGTAAATCCCGGGAAGCACCCGGAGATAAGGAATGCAGACTGGCTGCAAAGGCAACATAGACTCAGACACACTAATCTGGCTTCTTTGCAGAAACACCGGGCTTTTCTGCTCCACATGCACAGGGCAAACCTTTTCTGTAGGAGCAGCCACCAGCCCCAGCTCTGACACTAGCACAGAATATGCTGGACTGGTGTCAGAAGTGAGCTGGCTGCAGCAAAGATATCTTTAGACTGTGCAACACACGATTATAGAGAGACTGTAATTGTAACTGGCCCTCTTCATCACAAGTGCTTTTGATCCTGTAATAAATGAACGCGCTGCAGACCAAGACATAATTGTTTCACACTGAATACTGCCAGTTTGCACTCGATTCCAGCTGTAAAAATACAGATCTCTAACAGGGGAGGAAGAATCTAGCTCTGACGTCCACAATGCCACATCCCTTATAACTGGAGTGCAAATGTACCCCAAACATTGTGCAATGTCATGGTACGATATACTTGGGAGGCTCCATCATTAATACTGCTTGGAATGGCACACATGTCTGTGGGACAACTGGGTAAGTCGTGTGACGCCACATGTCTGTGGCACAACAGGACATTTACAAAGCCCAAACTGTAAATCTTGTCAAAAGCAGCAATAACAAAAAGGAGGTGAATTAGAGTTGGGGCTTAGGGTCATTAGTTGCACCTCTGAGCCACCCTATACCAGTGCTTGCCAGTCACCATGAACTCATATGAAGCTGCACCTTGTCTGGCTCAAACAGCCATATGAGCCCCAAACTATCCTTGGGTACCCCAGATCCAAAGTGGGAGGAAACAACAGTCCCTTAAACCATTCAGGACCAATTCCCAGGTTTCTTACCCCTCCCGGGCTCAGCCCTCACTCCCACTGTCTCCTCTAGAGGTTGCTGCCTCCAGCGAGAAATCGCCGCCGTTCAGCTTCCAGCAGCTTTCCAGGGGCTTCGTGCTGCTGGAACCATTCCCTGCTCCGACGCAGGGCTGCATCCCTCTGCCCGCCACAGCTCTCACCAAGACAGGGCAACATAAGACAAAACAGGCAGCTCCCATCAGTCTCTTAAGCAGATGTGGGTGAGCGCGGGCTTCGCTACAGAAACTCCGCAGGCCACATTTTTGGCAGATCCCGGGCTATATAAACAAACAGACAACATGACCTGAGCTCCCATAAATTTCCTGAAAATCCTTAATGACTTCAAAGACTTAATAAAGTGTTTCACAGCAGAGGCAGCAGCCAGTAATTATGGTTTTGGAATCTGTGAAGTAGCGAGCAGAAGTCCAGCTATGTGACTGGAAAGGCGAGCAGTAATAACAGCTCTTTCAGAGCACAACTTCTTTCGCCATCCTATACCCTGCTCTGTGAGCTGCTGCGGCCCTTGCCAAGCCTGCTGCCAGCAGAAGCTGTAACCAAAGGACAAGATATATTAAATATGAGATAAATTCTTGTGGATGGAGTGTGAAGTTTTGTGAAAGTGTGAACTGAATGTTGGAAGGCAACAACATTTAGCAAATATTGTAAGGGGGGCAGCCACAGACTCTAAGCCCAGAAGGCTTCCAGTCTCCTGCCAGAATTAGGGCTTGCAGGAAGGTTTGAGACCTGCCATCAAGTGGGAGGGTGTCACTGCTGTCCCCCGCTCCAGGAATCCACACCAGAGCACCACCACCACATCTGCATGCAGGAGGATTCACATTACCTGGAGTTAAGCTGAGCTAAAAGAGGGGAGCAGGAGGGAGAGGTCCCAGCACCACAGCCTCCCCTCCAGGTTCAAGGGCAGCCACTGTCTCCTGCTGAGGGAGGCAGCACTGCTTATCCAGCTTGTCATGGCTCTGGGAAGGGCACTCCCTGTCATTAGACCTCGAAAAACACAGCCTCACACGCAGCTTGCAGAGGCTGCCAGTCCCGATGCGCTCATCTATCACAGCGCTCTGACTGCAGTTAAAATGCTTTTCATCAGCACTTCGGTCATCTTTCACCCTTCTACGTGGTGCCGTTAGCAAAGCCCCTCTTCAAAGCCTACCGAAGGATTTCTGAAGAAAGCAGGCCTGTTAGTTTTTCCTTGCACCCGTCATTACATGAGAGTAGTGCTTGAGATCCAAGTTTCTATTAAAAAGAGGACCAAGTTAAGCTCTTGCTTGATGTCTCTAGAGATGCATCAGTCAGAGCTTCCTCACACTTTCCCTGGTCCAGCAGCAGGACACTCTGGATACCGACCTACCTACAGGTATTCGACTGTACAATCCCATACAACTCCATCCACCCACAAAACCAAACTCCTTACAATTTCTCCAGTTCGGCAGCAGAGAAGAGGCCCAACACCTTCACCGTGTAGTTGGAGGCCACCACCGAGCAGTATCGCTGGTGGCAGCAGGAGGGCCCACACCACATGGAAGTGAAGAAGAAAAGTCAAGGCAAAGGGAACTTGAAGGAGACAAGAACTGAAATGCTCAGTGAGCCCTATACCACCAGCAAGTGTGCTAGACCACTTCTGCTGAGTGTCCAGTTTCATAGATCACTGCAGAATGTGTTAGTTTCTCCAAATTTATTTGTAAAAATCTCTCGTATTCCTACTGCAATCAGTTATGCTCTAAAGCAAGGAAGTACCACAGCTGTTAATGTTTCAGAGATCTTTCCATTCCAGTGGTTCAATCTGTAGAGCAAGAATGTAAATAGCTTTAGATTACTTATCTCTTTAGGGAAAAAAAAAAGAAAGACCTCTCAATGTTGCAGCGATACAGCCCGCAGCATGTACAGCCAGCCCTGGGATCCTAGTGAATAACACAACCCTCAGTTCTTCTTCAGCAAAACAGATGAAGTTTTTGCTTGTTCGTCTCTTACTGTTTTTGGAAAATACAGAAAGGGAAAAAACTGTCAGAAAAAACAGGCTGTGTGTCACTTCAGACCAACCACTGGGGACCTGGACTCCCAGCCCATTGAAGTCAGTGGAAAGATTCCTCTTGACCTCCACAGGGTTTGGCCCAGCCCCACACCAAAGTGCTCCTTGCAGGTGTAAGTTTACACGTTCCGTGTTAAATTGCCTGAACAAAGACTGCCCTAGGAACCACCTTACCCACAGCAGCACTTACCTATAACAGGGAGCTTCCACCCAGCCTTCAGCAACATTCCCCATCCAGGGGCAGGTCCCCAAGCCAGCCCATCCCTCTGTCTTCGTCTCCAAACCCGTTGCGTTTGTGTGGCCCACATTTCTAAGTGTCCTGACACAGTTTTTGTCTCCGTGGCTAACATCACTGCCACCCAAGCACTGTGTAAACCATCAGAGGTCATCTGCTGGTCTGTCTCCTCGCACACAACCAGCTCAGATCACCCATCCGCACGGCAGAAGCAACCCAGGAGCTTGTCGTGCATGGCAAAAATGTTATTCACTTGTCCCCCATCAAACTCTGCTCCTTTCCTTTATACAGGGGCAAATCCCAGCCTTGGGAGCTACCTGAACAGCTTTGAGCTCCACGTGGGGGCAAGGAAATGATGCCGGGTAGCTCACAGCACACACTCATTTCTAGAGCTCCTCCCATTTTATCCTTTTAGTTAGTCCCCAGCTAACTGCCTTCTGAATTTGTCACTTCATATTCCAGAATACTGAATGAGAAACTGGGGGTTTTATTCCAGCTCTAGATAAAAGAGCCAATTATTCTTACTTATTAGCTTCCTTTAGCTGGAACCTAGCTCCAACTGTATCAGACTCGGTGCCTGGAAAGCTTCGCTATGTAACACAGAGATGAGCAGCGACCAAGAGGTCAGGTAACCTCCTGCTGGCAGTTCTGGAGTTTGGTGCAGGAGGCGAACCAAACAGAAAGTGAAATCAGCGTTAACCTTGCCTAAATAAGTCACTTATCTGCTTGGGTTTCCCCCTCCTCCCCAGAGCTCCAAAAGGTCTTTGAACATTTAGAGCTCTTCAAGTCACCGAAGGGACAATTACACACTCCACTAAGCACAAAAACAAAACTTGCATAATGTCGTGCTGAATTCAGAGGGTTAAAGGACACCCCTGGGAGCAGCAGCAGCGACAAATAAGCATGGTGAATGTTCCTTCACCTTTCTGATTGTTCATTAAGCTTTGGCGTGGTTCCATGTATGAACTCATTGCACCAAAACAGGCTTACTCCACGTTGTTGGGTTTAAATGTACAACGCAAACAAGGCCTGGGACAAGCACAAGGGATCCAAACGTGCAAAAGGTAAGCCAGACCCTGAAATCCGCTGTACTGCAGCAGGCTGTGGCTCTTCGCACGCTGAAAATGAACACGAAATGTGCCAGGTACAGCACATGCAAGGATTTATTAATTTTGCCAGAAGTGAAATGGCACACACCTCCAATATTTGGGCACAGGACGAGGAATCGGGAGAGACTGGCTCTCTGCCTGGTTTTGCTGCTCCTTCACACACCGACACGCTGCCGCTTTCAGCACTGAACATCTCCCCCTGCCTCAGTTTCCCCATCCATCTTCTGCGGGTCTGCAGGTCAAAGCTGCTGCGTGTATTTTATAAAGAAAGGAGTGCTGAAAGGAAAAATGAAGTAGGGGAGGAAGGAATGGAAAGGTGCATCCTTCCAGTGTCAGTCAGCCCGTCCTATGCCTGAGTAATAACCATGGGAGAGGCAGAAGTAGAAGGAACGATGAAGGCTGGAAGCCCTGGGTTTCAGACAAGCCCACCACGACAATTGTGCCCCTTTAGTGGAGGGGACGGTTCAAATCAGCAGCCCTAAGCTTGATCCTGCTGGGCTTTGCTCCCTGCCAACAGCATTCAATGTACTGCTTTGTCTTTCAGAAAGAACATGTAATTGCTATCGTTCATTATTTACAGATGTGCAGATATCTGAATCTACTCAACAACCATACTGCGCTGCCGGCCAGAGCCAAGAAGTGAGGTTCACAGGAGGCTTAGGAAGACTATCCTGAGAGATGAGAATTGGGTTTCTGCTGTTCAATTCAAGCCATTTGCTCCTTGAAAACACCTGCTGCCTTCTTCCCTTGCACTCACAGGGAAGCAAAAGACAATTTCATGCTACTCCTTATCTGCCTCCTCTGTATCCTTTTGTCAGTTCCCACCAGCGGCTTCCCTATCAGTTGTCCCATCTGGGAGGGATATAAAGCTGACAGGCAGGGGGATGCCTGCCAGCCAGCTCAGATTAACCACTTCCATGCTTTCCCCTGGGTAAACCTGGGAAAGTCATGCTGGTGAGTGGTAGGTAAATAACTGGAGACTCTGGAGGCTCTCCCCCAGCTTGGGGCAGTACCAACAGACACGATCCCATCCCCGCCAAAGCTAACATTAACGGTGTGTTGACTTTAGCACTCTTGCAAAGCAGTAGTGACACAGTGCTGTGATATTCCCCAGAGTGGCTCCCTTCAGAGCTGAGCCCTAGGGAAGACGAAGAAGCCTCCACCTCTGCAGGAGCTCACCAAGCGTGCTGGGGAGGGAGGGAGCAGGACCCAGCCGACCACAGGCCAGGGTGTAGCACAGTGAGAGGAGCTGGGACAAGGCGAGCACCTCACTTTTCCTTTGAAGCATTGGTCTTTAGAAGATGGACTCACAGTCGTGCAGCACATCAGCCCATTTTTGAGAAGAGGGGGATCGTGATGCTCAAGGACATAAAAGCTCACTAGGGAAGACTGAACAGTTCAACGGCCATGAAGCCAGAGCAGGTCCCAGCTGCCTGGCAGGGGGCTGGCAGGGACCAGCCATACGTGATGGATAGCATTTGCAAAACACGAGGGTTAAAATAAAATAAAATTAAATTAATAATAATAATAAAACCAACAAGCTAAGAAATTTGGGGCATCCCTGTATTTCTATGTATTTACCAAACACTTGTCAGAAAAATTCCTGTTTTACATACTGGTACCTAAGACACAAAAGCAAAGTGACTTTCAGGAGATCTCTGGAAACAAGGTGGACTTGGAAAAGGAAAAAAGGAGAAAAAAAAAAAAAAAAAAAAAAAAAAAGAAAAAAGAAAGTTTTCCCAGCTCCTGGGCTAAAATCTCAACTTCTTAAAGCACAAGGCAGCTAAGACACTGGCTGAGTTATAATAGTATGGGGTAAAAGATAACAGGATTTATAGGGCTAGGTTTAACAGGATTGAAGGTTAACAGGATTTGAAGATTAGGGTTTAAAATAAAACAGTAAAAATGGAAATCCACAGTCAGGAGGAACAATCTGTATCGTTCCAGGCTTTCTCCCTGGATCTGCACAGACTGTAAATCAACCCAGATCAGGAAACATCACCAGCGCGTGCTATCCTCCCCAGCCCAGAGCACCAGACAGGCGCTCAGGACACAGGGGGGTTATTTTCAGGACTCTGACACTGAACTGTTACGTGACTCCTGAAAAATCACATCACATTTCTGCTCCTTCCCCCACCAGCTGTTGGTTTAGGTTATTATTCTTATTGCTATTATTATTGCTGCTGCTGCTATAGGCACTACCACAGGAAGCCCCATCAGGTACCAGGACCTCATTGTGCAAATCACTCTGTGCACGCAATTCTCTTTAAGAAATAAAGAAAAAAAGAAACCTCAAACCTCATCTCCTGGGGGAAATTTATGCCCTAAAACACAGAAACAGGTGGAAACAGCCAGATAGGAGAGCGTTGGCTCCAGGGAGGCAGCGCTGCCCCCGTCACTGCGGGCTTTGCAGAGCGTCTTGGCTGAAAGGGCCGGTCTCTTTTCGGGTTACTAATCATCACCATGGCACCAGCAATACACAGTGTATGTGCACAAAGCTCCTGGGATGCACACGGGGGATTAAAGCACAGGGAACCAGATCCTAAACCACCAGAAGAAAATGTTCAATTCACGCCTTTCGTCTTTTCTAACAACTGCACTTCTGCGTACTTGAGCCACTCTCCGAATATCGCTGGTTACAAGTATTTGACACGAGGCGATGCCAGGAAGCACTTTTGCTGGGTTTTGTTTTTCTGTGGATGCAGAGCGCTGCCTAAAAAAATCCCCAGCGAGAAATACTTGACTGTCGTGGCCGCGCGGCCTGGATTTTTCTTCCAGCACCATGAGATTTCAGACGGGTGTGCTTCTTGGTGTGCTATGCCTGGTATGTACTGGATTTGATTATAGGTTTTCTTGCACTTCTATCTTCATTAGTTCTACATCACAGAGAGCGTGGAATGTACGCATTGCCAGCCCAAGAAAATTAAGATGTGACATTGCTTTTCAAGGGCATGTGCTTGGGGCATATGTTTTTCCCTACTTGTCCTCTATCAATGCATAAATCCCAAATGGAACTATCAACAAAAATACAGAGAACAGTGCTGACCCACTTTAGGTTTTGATTTTTTTTTTCTTTCATTCTTTCACTTTTCAAGGCCAGAGACGGAACAGAGGCCACAAGCAGAGTTGCCAAAACACATGTGCTTGTTGGACGTTTTTGTCTAAAGACACTATGAAGTGCTAAAATATTAAAGATGTCAAGCAAAAAGGTTTCCTCTGGCCTTCGGAAGAGTTCTGCAAACAGCAATAAAAATGTAAAAGAAGAATGCTGAATAATCAAATGTGGTTTCTTTTTCTGAATGTAAATAGTAGAGGCTGAGCATTAGGGAGCTGAGGCTGAGTCCTGGAGACCACACGCCTGTGAGCAGACCCAGCCCTGGACAGAGGCAGGATGCGGCTCCTCAGCCCCGATGCAGCAGCGCCCTGTGGAGGGATCATTTCTGGGGGTAAGGGACATGCAGGGTCGTTAGTGAGCATCCTCCGTTGTCAGCTTCTGGACCGGATATATTTGGATCCCAGATTTTTTGTACCATCCAATCCAGACTCTGAGATTTAGAATAAACTTGGCCTTTCGGTTGCCCCTTTAATGCTCCCATTTGTTTCAGAACCAGGCTTTGGATTCGGGGCTACTTTCCAGCCCTAACAATCTGCTCAGATCTTGACCTCTCTGGCAGGACTGCCAGGAGGGAGAGGATGCAGAGAGGATGTTTGAAAAAGCAAACGCTCGCCTTACATGAACTCGGCAGTGACCCCCCAATTCAGCCCCCAAAGGTCAGTAAACAGGCGCTGAATGGCAGTGACAAACACTGCCGAGGACTTCGGGGACGAGCCAGGACAAAAAGTCCACTCGCTGTGCCCAAGCAGCAGCGTGCCGCGCTACTTATCCCCACGGCCACCCTTCGGCAGCAGGGACCACACTTCCACCCTCGTCCCCGTGGTACCAAAGAGGGGGGCAGAGAGACAGCAAGGACCTGGGCTTGGAATGCGGTCCCTAAGCTGTGTTGGTGGCACTTTTTTGTCTTTATTATTATTTTTGTCTGCAAAACCCGCTGAAGTAAATACCAAGCAATTATGGTGTTCTGAAGTGACCTTCTGGAGCATGTGCTCGAGTCCATGGACCTCAGCCAAAGCTACTATTGTGGATTTCATGCCAAGGCTTGGGAGAACCCTGGCTCCCTCCCATTGTTTTCTTTGGCCAGGCTCTATGGATTCTCAGCCTGGCAAGAAAGCCCCATTTTAAAAGTACTGGCAAACATTGTGCAGTTTGTCACACCACGGCTTATGATTTAGGACCTTGATTTAGGCTCAACACTGGGCTCTTTTGTTTAGCTGTGTTTGTACATCATTTGCAACTTTGTATTAGTTAATAAACGTCAGTCTGCTAAGAGCATGGCATGTCCAGTATTGCGGTGAGGATTTTCCCTTGAATATACAATCCGCAGTGAGAATGACTGAGGGAAATTGAAACATCTCTATCCGTCAGCCGGGGGCTTAGGCTCGTTTCTTAGCCAGGAGCTAAGAAACAAGTTTTTCTAATACAATGGATGCTTCAGTGATACAACGGTATTGCATACCTGGGTAAACCCAGAGCTGGAGAAGAAGGATTTGCACTTCTCATTTTTCTTTAATAGAAACTCTTTTGTTCATGGCTCACCCTCAGAAACACACGAGAAATTCAAGGGGTTAGGGAAAAAAAAAAAAAAAAAAAACGCACCACCTCTCTGGCTCCACAAACCCACCTTACAGTTCCCCCGGGCTTTGCTAGTACGTAGTTATAAGCAAAAAATGACTCTGCAAAAAAACAGCCTTTTGGTAAAAAACAGCTCATGCACATTTTGTGTATTTTGGAAGCCATATTCAATCATCATTTTACTGGCTAAGGATTGCAAAAACCAGATGCTGAGATTCAGACTCCTCCAAACCCTGTGTGCATGGGGAGGAGAGAAGGCAGAGTGAATATGTGAGATCAAACTAGTGTGAAGGAGAAAAGTCTTCTAGAAAGAGTCAACAACTCTGCACCTTTGTGACTGACCCTACTGAAAGTCAAACAAAAAAAACAGCCCTCTATGCTCCTTACTGATTAGCACTGAATGAGCCAGCCAGCTGACTTCTCCCTGAAATAACTGACACTTTTCTGCTGTTGAACTAATCAAGGCTAACAGAATACAGTTATTCAATCACGGATAAAAATGCAAATGAGCTAGTAAATGCAGCTAATTAACAACCATACTGGATCAAATCTCCAGTGACTGAGTCAGCCAAAAATACAGCAGACGTGAGGCTTAGAGCAGGGTCAGTTACTATAAACACCAAGCCTGGAAAATTGAGCATGTGGTTGGTGTCACCTCTCAGCCCCTGAAGCCATTACTGATTCCTCCAGGGTCCAAACAGGCAAGGAAATGCTTCATTCCCTCCCAGTGTACCTACCTTTGATATTTAACAGTCAGTAACTGTAAGGTCTGCTGGGTTTGAGGAAGGATTGCTGAGAAATGGGGTTAGGAACCCCATTGCACAAACAGTGCAATTCTAATGCATCTATCTGTAAAAAAAGGCTATGAATTCCAACTCTTACTTTCACTTTAACACTTCGGAGGTATAGGTGAAAAATATGCGAGGGAACTGCCAACCAGTGTACTTTCTACAGTGACAAAATAGGGGAAAAAAGGGAATAACATGACTTCATGACAAACAATAGAGACAAGCTTGACATGACACACTGGAGCGTAATGGCATCAGAGTTTGGTGATGTCACTTCTAATCTATATCTCACATCAAGAGGTTTCTCTGCACTCCTGATTGATCAGTTTGACCCAGAACAGACATGTTTTTTCTCCTTTTACATGCGCTGTCTTGGAAAGCACAAAAGTCATCCTTGTTTTGTGGTGCAACACTGGAAGTATGGGAACATGACCCTATTCTGTTCATACCTAACCTTGGTTACAAGTCCATATTGCTCCATTCTCTGGAACTTCTCCAGAACATTTCTAACCAAACCAAGTAAGCAAAAGCCAACCCTGATTGACAAGCAGCAAAGCGGAGCCCTGAGCAGCTTGGAAAGTCCCTCTTTTTATATTGGTGGGTCTTTCACAATGTGTCAGAACAGCCACAAGAAAAGTAAGGTCCAAAAAGCATGGGATAAACCAGAGCCAACTGCAAGAAAGGCATCTTAGCACCCACGTGGCTCAGCCTCAACATATTTATGGACATAATTCATAACCTGATGAGCTGCTGCGGTTTCTTACTCACACGTCTTAATTCTCACGGCTTTTCTTAAAATACACCTTGAGGTTTCTTTGCAACCAATTGGACGTAGATAAAACAACCAATTTTGGATTAACAAGGTAAAGGGTCAACTTTCAGCCACAAGACCCAGTGTCAGACCTGTGCTACAGCTCATTGGTACAAATCCCACTTAAGCTAAAGGAAACTAAAGTGTGTACGCCCAAACCCACTCTTCTATGTACATTTCACATGAGCCCGTGTGATTTCTGGTCACAAGCTCGCACCCAGACAGGAAAGGGACTATTTTTTGCTTCAGGTGTGACTGAAATCTCACTCAACTCACCATGCTCATGAGAATTCAAGGCTGGATCTCACTGAACAGCTGACCTGACTTCAGCCTTGCTATATGAGGCCAAATCCTAACAGAAACCACCTGTGGTATTTCAATAATATTAAATCCAAGCTGAATTCAGCCTTGTACCTGACTCACATCCAGCATCAATTTCCTTGGCCCACTTCTAGTCTCTTGCTGTCAGCACTCCAGGACTGAGAGTCATGGAAGAATAAGCTGCATTCTGTTAAACCTCATGGCCTATCCTGCCAGCTGAAGTGTTATCCCTGTTATCCGTACTGGGGATGGTGATGGGGTACGGAACAGAATAGTTTGTTTTCCAGATCTGATGCAAGGTTTCAGTTATTCAGTTTGCAGTTTTGACTACAAAATGGTTAGTCAACCCCAACAACATATGGATCTGGTTCATGGTACTAGCTGTTTCCTATAGAATCTGGGAAGGTCTGAGGCACGATTCTCTTACTGCAGCACTTGGAACTGCCTGTGATGCGCTGGAGGAGGAATTCCTAGGAAAGGCCGAATTCCTAGGAAGGGACGGGTCCTCTCCAAGAATGGTCCCCAGTTCTGGCCCTCACTCCCTCTGTAGTATACCAGCTCAAGAGTGCAATATTGCAAGGTTTGTTTGTTCAGCCAGCATCTAGCTGGTTACATGACATCAGTGTTTGTTAGAAACCCAGTAGGAAAACTCATTTTTCTTTAGCACTTTTGGTCATATTTATGTAAGTATTTCTAATCTTTCAGCTTCTCTCTACTGGACAGCAACAGAACTTGTGCTATATTGGCATTTCAGACCTATGAACCACGTATCAGCTGAATTCTGCTGAGAGGAAACTGTATAAATGGAAGACATGCAGGGCCATTTCAACCACAGTACATAATTGAAGCCCCAGACTATACTGATTATGGAATTTAAACAGTAAACAGCCCACTGATTTGCTGCCTTAAATACGTAATTTTTCATCTCCATCTTCCCCAGATCCTGGAGAGGCTTTTAAGTTTATCCTCAAGGCCAAATAATATCTAATATGCTTTTGCAATTCCACTCTTCTGTTCTCCTCCCATACTCCTCTTGTGAACCCGAATTGTTTCCAGTGGCCACGTCTGGCAGCCAGAAAATGAGAATTTGGATGTGTGGTGCAAGCTTATCTCAACAGTTCAGGTATAAACAAGCAGAAAAGCGAACATTAACCAGAATTGTTTACAATTTGTACACTGACCTGGCATCTGCCACTTCATCAGCTATGTCTGTTAGAAGAGAGATCCTCATCTCTATTTTCCACTAGGACAGAGGAAGTTCCTTCAACTACTTGCGTGCTTGTGCCAAAAACATAACTGCAGTGATGATCATGTGCATCAAAACGAGAGAGGGCCAGCAGAGGACAGCAACTTCATCCTTGTTCAGAAAAGATGAACTGAAATGAAGATAACAAAGCAAGAAGATGAATAGAAGATCAAAGGAGAACATACTGCTTTTTTCCCTCAAGGGTCTGATACTCCAACCATTAAATCAATGTCAAAACTCCCACTGCATTTAGAAAAGAATTTATATTTTTTTGAAAAAATATATATTTTGTACAAAATGTCATTTGTGTCGAAAGAATGTTTGGACAAGAAAGTAGTAACTATTATTATTGGCATTATCACAGAACTAAGGCTCCAGTTGTCCTTTCTTAGAAGAGTTAAATTTCTCCTATTATGAAACAGGAAAACAATGTCTGTAAGGAAAAATTTTCCAGCCAATGCCCATCCAAAACTCCAGGTCATCAGCAAATACATCCAAATACACAATAAGGTCACACAAAGAAGTACAGAGAACAGCCCTTTGTCTAGAATATTAAGTACTGGAACAAATAACAGCAACATCTTTATGAGTTGTTCACATTTTTCCCAGCATGGCTCTTTCACGCTGAGGGCTGCTTTTTCTTTCTATCACACTGTATGGATTTTTCTCTTCCATTATCTTTTTCCCACTCCATTACAAGTAAAGCAAATAGCAGGTCTTCTTCTGTAGTCACCTACTAGAGCACCTCTGGAGCTTGCAGATAGATACCAGTAGCCCAAGTAGAAGCTACTTTCTTTAGTGTTTTGTTGTTTCTTTGTTTTGTTTTTGTTTAATGAAGGTGAACACGACAAATATCCCTTCTCTCATTCCTGTCCTTGCAATTTCTTTTGTACCAGAAATGGCCAGGTTTTAACTATAAGCCTTGTCAAGGAAACTAAGAGTACACACAGGTCAGACTGCAAGTCTGTCATACCAGCCTTTAGAGGGGAAAACATAGGTTCAGAGATCAGAACTCCTTTACCTACCATTCAAAGCAAATACAGAAATTATGTAGCTAAATCAGAGTTCACTCAGTCAGTTCATACAAGTGCAGTATAGATGTATCTTAATGGTTACCTTGAATACTCCATTGTCTTTAAAATCCTTCCAATTTCAGCTCTTAGAATCACAGAATATCCTGAGTTGGAAGGGACCCACAAGGATCATTAAGTCCCACTCCTGGCTCCACACAGGACCGCCCCACAATCAGACCCCATGTCTGAGAGTGCCATCCAAACACTTCTTGAACTCCAGCGGGCTCAGGGCCGTGCCCACTGCCCTGGGGAGCCTGTCCCAGTGCCTGACCACCCTCTAGGTGCAGAACCTTTCCCTAATACTCAGCCTGTCCCAGCTCCATGCCATTCCCTTGAGTCCTATCACTGTTACAGGGGAGCGGAGCCCAGTGCCTGCCCCTCCGCTCCCCTGGTGAGGGAGCTGCAGACCGCCATGAGGCCTCCCCTCGGCCTGCTCTGCTCTGGGCTCAACAAACTGAGGGACTTACCTCAAGATTTTCAATAACTACTACTGTTTCTTACTCAATCCTAGTCCCACACTTCTGCCTATACTAAACAATATTTTCTAACACTGCAAAGCCACCTTGATATTATTTTTCGAGCAAATCACGTTCAGCTTTGGTACATGTGGGCCTAATTCAGGATAGCGAAGCCTCTAATACTCACAAGTCCAATCTGATAAGTAGGATCCTTTTTGGAAATATGCACACACAGAAAAGTAAGATTTAAAAATTTAAGCCCACGTAAATGAGTAATGCATAAACAGCATCTCCAAGCTTAGACCATGACAGTTTGGGGAAGCTCTCAATGCTGCAAGACTTCTTTTCGCAATAGTGATTTTAGCCAGAGGGGTCCTAACAGCTTAACAGGTTTTTAACAAATGTTTTCTATACTGCTGTGGTAAAATGGGGAATAAAAGAAACTCAAAAAGATTGTGTGCACAGAATTTCTTAGTTGTACTTCTCTCCTCCTTCCTTAACTGGTATAGAGAGTGAGAACCCATTGAACCAAGGTCTGTTTGCTCAGTCCAAACATTACTAATGATATGAATTCCAAATAATTTGTTCTTTTCTTTCTCCCCTTGGTTCCTGTGTTCTGCACAACTTCTCAACAAAAAGATCAAGCACTATCTCCTTTCAAAGTGCCTCTAACCGGGTTATTACTGGGAGCATAAAATACACACGTTTATTGCTATTGAACCTACCACAAACTGAGGCCAGCCAATGTTCAGGTTCACTCCTACTGGCGGCTGATAGTTATTTTGCCCTCCTAAAATCTCTTTTACATAAAGGAGAAAAATGCCTCCAGTGTCCATCATGATTGAGTTACATGACTGACCCTTTCTTGAACAAACTTTAGAAACCACGAGTATCCACATCTGAGCAGAAACAGAGATTAAATCCAGTTGTTTGTAGAACTTTTTCCTGCAGAATTTCTCAAAGTTCTTGTCCAAAAAAATCTCCCTCCCATCCCACAGACATGCTGTGCTGGGTCAATAGCTCACTGCTCGGCCATATCTCAACCCACGCCAGGGACAGAGGGAACATTTTGTTCCATTAGTGGCTCCTCGAAGCCAGAACTCCTATTGCTGCAGTGGTTCCCCAGCAGCAGTCACAAGCCTCCTCATACAGTCCTACCAAAACCAGCCATTTCTGGGGGTGATCCCTCCAAATTGGGGTGGTTCTCCATGGTCTTCATTTGTACATCTCAGTCAAGTGAAATTATCCAGCCTCTGGTACCAGAATAACAAAGTGATCACAGAATCACAGAACTGTAGGGGTTGGAAAGGACCTCCACAGATCACTGGGTCTAACCCCCCTGCCAAATCCAAAAAGTTGTCTGAGGGTTTCTGCCACTGCCTAGGGAAAGAGGCTGGGAGATGGAACCAAACAAAATCATTTGGTGAAGTAAAAGAAAACGTGGTGGCAGGCTGGCTGGATGTATACTGATTCTAGCAAATTGTTTCAACTGAAAAACATACATCCCAAAGGGGACATGGGGGATCAAAGCATTTAGATTTTGTAAATCAATACTACTGGTAATTTTTAAAAATTACTTCAGTATGTTTTTAAAACATTCTACAGTTTGAACAAAATAGACCATCTGAGTTAAACAACATGTTCTGTTTGACCTGAAGTGAAATCATTTCCATTCTGTAGTTAGTTTTGTTGTTGTTGTTTGTTTTTAAATATCCTGCTTGTTTGACTCACAGTCGAGACTTTTTTCTTCTGAATTTTCAAATCAGCTAAGCAAAATATGAAAAATGGACTAGCAGCACAAGTCTACTCATGAATTATCTGAGATCCTTGTGTGAGAGGCTTTCTCAGCTATTTGGACTTCTTCTTCCCCTAGAGTTTCTATATGCAAGGAAAGGGAAGGTTGAGGTTTGCAATTCATTCATGTCCATGGGAACCAACCTAGAGCTCTGAAAGCAACAATTCACAGGTTATGTCTCCCTAATATACAGTCATCACTAACTCAGATTGTATTGTCAACTTCTGCTTGGGCTTAGCTTCAAGACTAATATTAAACTATGTTGCTGCATAATTCTGTGGCCATTTCCTTAGCCATAATGCAGGCTAATAGGTCAATCTTGGCTTTTGGTAAGTTATAAAATGGAAAAACTCAGTTATAGGAACTTCAGAATTCTTACTAGACAGCACACTGTAATTCTTGTTTCTGAGTCATACTGCAAAAGCTTTTTATAATATCTTGTGTTTGCTCTCAGAGAAAACGATTACACTTCTGTGCTCTTCCCTGGCTATCCAAAAAGAATTTGAGATTCTCTGTGCAGTGAGAAATGAATGTGCTGCAGGGAACACTCTCACAGGCAGCACGTGTTGGAACTGCAAACCCTGAAGTGCACAAGAACTATTTACATCAATATGTGCTGTGTCCAGGGAAGAAATATCATTACATGCCTCACTCAGTGTGGATGTAGGAATGCATTTTGTTACCTTTTAGGGTACATATACCATTGACATCAGGGATATGATTCAAAAAGCATCCACTGAGCTTCTGTGTTCCCAGCACAGGCTGCCAAGGGCAAGCAGAACTGACTTGTAGCTGACGAAGGAACATCTTTCCCAAGAGAGGACCTATCAAAGCAATCTCACTCACAGATATATTCAAAATGTACCATGCTGTTACTATTGAAGTTCCATTTTTAAATGTGACCCAGGTCATAAGCAGAACTATTTGCCCTCCCATCGCATCTAGTTGGTACTAAAATGATCCAGTAGCGTCATGTTTGACACTACAGCAGAAAGTGCTCACCTAATAGTGTTTGCAGTTGGGTTCTATCAGCAAGCTATAAGTGCACTGCACGTATTAAATCTTTCTACAATATGTAAGGCAAAAAAGCATCACAGATTTTTCCAGTTCATTGTATGTTTGGATATGTAAAGCGGAAGACAGATCTTAAACTCTTTGTCCTTTATATTAGCCACAAGAACATCCATCCCAGACACCTCACCAGACACTTTGCACTAGAAATTCCATACAGTGACTGCACAGAACCTTCACGGATTTTACTGAAAGTAACTGTATGTAGATCTTAATGGTCAGGAACAAAGGACTGACCTTTTCTTGAGTCATCCCCTTTCAATATTGAGAACATGGATTATTTTGAAAAAGAATGTAAAATGACTTAGCAGAAAGCCAGACCCTTCTGTGCAAGTGAGACTGGTGAAACACATCTGTTGTTTTGGAAGGCATCAGCACCACACTGCTCATTCAGTCATGGCCTGGTGACCATTCTGGAAAAGAAAGAGTCACACAAAGGCAGGGAGTGTCGCTGCTCACAGCAGTGCACATCACACAACAAGCCTGGCAAACACCTGTTTTGAGGAGGAGGAATCAAAGCAGTGTCTTGCAGAGAAGGATGATCCAACATGGCAAGTACTGAGAACTATCCAAATTCCAGACATTTCCACACACCCTGTTACCCTGCTGTTTGTGAATATTCACTCTAATGGATGTTTTTCAGAGTAATTGCCATTCTTCTTACCAACAACTTGATCTGTGGGTCATGAGGGGAGTTGACAGTTGAAACAGAATCCCTATTATTCACTATTTCCTACTCTCCTGCTTAAATAATAATAATAAATAAATAAATAAGTCATCTTGTCTTGGAGCAGAAACAATGACTAGCAAATTTTCAAGGGGACAACTTGTGAACAGTTCTGAGGCTGAAATCTGTTTGTATCAACCATCTGTCCAATAGCAGTTCCATGATACTCAAAGGGAAAACACAGCCTGCATCCCTGTTTTGGCACCTCAGTAAAACAGCTTGCTTTCAGAAGCACTCAGTATCCAACGGCCCTCATGGAAGAGGACATGGGCTGCAGATAGCAACACTGGTTTGAACAGATAATAAGCATGGGAAAGAGGTGACCCTTGCTACATCTGCCTTCACCAGTCTGAACACTGATTCGCTCCCTCACATCCACACTACAGGAAAGGCAAAGCCAGCAGGAGGGGAAAAAACAGAACACAACATCCTAAAAAAAATCCCTCAAGATTCTTCTAACATATTCCTGGGGGCAAAGGTGGCTGTGGAGACTTAAGGTGTGCGTAAAAAATCCTACATTTCCCCACAGCTGGGGTTTGTTATCAGCTTTGTATATCTGTATTGCTCTAAATCTAGCATTTAACAGACATACTTCTAGTAACCGTTTCTAAATTAATAACATTTAAAGGCTGAATATGGGCAGCCTGCAGCTATGTGTGCTGTAGAAGCAGATCTTGCAAGCCTGACTCATAGCAGTAATGGCTTCAGTATCAGCTTCTTAATTATGATGGAAATTACTGAAGCAAATTACCATAAAGGTTTAGGAACATTCAGTCCATTCTGACCCTTCCGGGTCTGTTGCAATATGTATTTGCTTTTTCTTCATAAATGTCAAAATGCCTTCCTTTTTTCACCAGCCTTCTCCTTCTCTTGGGAACATGGAAAGAAACTTCTTTTCACTATGGCAAGGTACCAAGAAGACAGGTGGCTTCATGCGTAAACAATGATAATTGGGAAAGAGGTGATAGAAATTCCACTCTGCACAATTCCAAGTCTAGCACACAAGTCCTCCACAGTGTACGAGGTTGCTTGAGGCAGAAAGAGGTTACCCACTTCACTAAATCTTAACTCACAATCATGAATAGGTCTTTGACACATCTATGGTCCTTCACGCACTCCAATTCAGAGCAACTATTCCAGAATTTCAGAGTCACATACACTTAGATGGGGAGAAAAAAAAAAAAAAAGAAAACAAACAAACAAACAAACAAAAACTATACTAGCTGAAAAAAAAAAAAAAAAAATCTTTTGCACCGAAGTAGCCTTTACAGCCTGACCAAGGGAGGCATAACCTTATACTAATGTTTGCAAGTGACAAATTTCAGGAAAAATAAGAGTCTGCATAATGCATAACAATTCTCTGGGAAAGATCTAAAACACTATCAATTTAACTTCACGTCTTTGCTTCAGCAAATGCAGTTTTTAAAGGAGCCCTAGTGTTGAAAATTATCATTTTCCTGCTCTTAGAGAACTGCCATTGTAAGATAAGTCAGAACAAATTCAAGGCATTAGCCCATTTTCAGTAGGGAATTCCTGCAGATTGGATTAACCAAGATTTACTTGGTTTGCTTATGTTCTTATGTTCTGTCTGCTCGTGTTGTCTTTGTATAAGTTCCAGTGAGCTCCTCTGGAATTAACGTACTGATAGGGTCATGCCAGGGTAACCTCATCTGAGATGAACCAGATTTTCACTGGCACTTACTGGATCTTAATAGCACATTTGAACTCGTGTGTACTTACATATATAGGCTGAGAGAGGGGGGCTGCAGGACCAGCAAACTGGCCTTCAGCGTCTCACGTGAACTTGTGTGGCGTGATCAGTCACCACAGCTTTTGTCCCAGAAACAAGCACTTCCCCCTGTGTTCTCATACCTCCATGGACTGGGAACAGAGTGTTCCTTCCCATGCTCCGACCAGGAGGACGACGAGGGGCTGGCCCCAAGGGGTGATAATGAAAATGCCTTGGTAATGAACCCATCTGGTGATGTCCTCATTGGCCTGGCTTTCACTGCCAAGAAACTCAGCAGGGGTCACCCACTCTTTAGAGCAAACATATGTACAATACGTACGGATTTTACTTTCCCTGAGATTTTCACCCCACCCCCCTCTGCTAATGTTTTAAATACTTTCCCTGAAAATAGTTCTCTGTAAGAACGGCTGCTAAGCAGATCTCCGAATTCGCTGCTATGCAATGTAGCGACCCGACCTTTTCAAGGGAAGAGTTTTCCAAACGAAGCCAAGCACTTGACGTGACAGGGCCCTCGCTTCCCAAACACCACAAGTTGATGAATTTCAAGGCAATGCTTAAATTGTGAATCTGTAAAGGCTAGGACCTGCTTTCTGGTGCTGGGGCTGAGTGACTTGTCCCCAGAGCTAGATGTCGTTCCACATGAAAAAAGTGCATCATGGCAAAAAATGAAAACAGCCTTTGGCCATACCAGCTCCAAGCACATTTGGGCATCATCTGATGGAGCAACAACTGGGCCAGGCCATAAGCTTGCCACCAGGGTACTAACACCGTAACAGCTGGTTGTATGGCAGCCCTCAAGCTTGTACCCTGGTCTTATCCCATTGTTACAGAGCTATCCCAGGACATTGGCTAGGCCAGACACCTCCTAAAGGACCAGCTCCTGGCACCCAGGGCCTGACACTGAGGCACCAAGGCCTTCATCTGCACCCAAACTCTGCAGCACAGGTCCATCGTCCTCCATAGACAAAGCACTGGGTCTTCGTACATCCTAACAGACACAACGACAACTGACAAACCAACAGGATAAAAGGTCTGAAACGGACAGAAGCCCACCAACACCTGTGTCAAGGGCTGACACTGATCCAAGCCTACTACCAGAGGATTTTGAGGAAATGTCCAACAAACAAAACTAATGGGACAAGCAGCACCTTCGGCCCCAGTGGCCTGGAGAAGGTCTCCCATAGCTCAAAAGTGCCCTCCTCTGGCTGATTTTGACAGAATCATCTATAATTACACGGATAACACTTTCTGTGGGAAGCAATGATTAAAAGTCAGCTGTAAAGCGACCACTGATGGGCAATTTACCCTGCAGGAGGAGGTTTTTCAAAATGATATGAGAGATGGGCTAGCTGCACCATGACTTCCATGACAGTCAATGCTCAGGGAGCAACTCTTACCCTCTGGTGAAGTCCTCAATAAGGGTTTTCACTTCAGACTAGCTTATGCTTCTGAAGCCTCATGCTTTATGGCTCCCAAGATAGGCACTGAAAAGAACTACTTTTCATAACCAAGTTCTGAGTTACAGAAGACAAATTTCTGGCTCACAAGTTTCCATACTGCTAAGTCATCTCTGGACTACCATCTCCAAGCAGTTGCCTGACATATCCCAGATGTCTATTTTAGAAGACGACAAATCATGCCCTAGAAACGCCTGTTTTCTCTTCGCTGACTGTAACGGCAGTCTAGACAGTGAGCACAGATGGAGATCTCAGTATTTGCTCAGGTGAATCACACCCCCGTAGACTTAAAGTTTCAAAACTTTACCCTTCACCCAAGCTTAAAAGTTGCTGTACTAACGAAATTAATGATGAAAACTATCTACAGATATCTTAGGAATCTTTGACTTACCTATTTGTCACTGCATGTGTATTCCACCTAGATATGTCACTGCATTTTTTTTTTCTTCATTTTATTTTAATACAATGGGGAAGTTCCCCATTTTCATGAGAAGATTCCCCACTTTCCACGAACTAGTAAGTCTTGGAGTTATTCTTGCTCATCCTGGTGTAACTTGGATATTTCCTGAAGTTAAGCTTGCATTTAAAGATATTTGCTACATAATCACCATTTATGCTTATATACTTTATCCATTCATTTAAATAAATTTAGAATCTCATTACTCAGTTGTCTTATGCCATATTTTTCAACTGAGCCTCCTTGATTAATTGATGTCAGGAGGGAGCTGACTAGAACTACAACTTTTGAGCCACTGTCCAAATATTTAGAAATGTTAAAAATGGTCTAAGTAAAATAAAAATAAAAACATAGCTTTGTAAATCATTAGAAGTATATGTGCAGGCAATCCTTAGGCAACTCTCAGTGGGATTCTTTTTACATGTCATTAACCTGATCTGCATGATACCAACACAAAGACATCACTTTTGTACCAATCCTGCATTTAATAGAAGAGGACATACTTTCAGAAATGAACTAGTGAAAGGCAACTGAGCTGTAACTTTGAGACTTCTGCAGTACAGAAGCTTATTGTGGAAAGCCCTAATAGGAGGGTCACCTTCTTCAAGGGCAAATTTCTGCCAGCATGAGTTAAGGCTGACTTCCCTCATCACAGCTTGGGATTTGCCTTCCTAAAGTCTCCTCCAGTTTGACAGCACCATTCATATCACCATCCTTCTGGCTAAAAACACTTTCCACTTGATTACAGATCATTCCTTGATAGTTTGCCTCTCCACGTGGTAGGGAGTAGTCCTGTTTTCAGTTGGGAGGGCTGTCTGGCATGACATGCAAACCACCTAAGATGTTTGCTTCAATTCCCAGCAGCCAGGACAGAGTGTATTTGAACTTCTTGGAACATGCCAGACTTTGGGGTTTCTTGCTTGTAATGGTAATTGAGTTTCCTCGCTTTGATTTCTGCACCAAGCCATGGGTGACAGAAATACTCTTCATTTTTCACTTACGTAGATAGCTCCACTCTTAGATATAATTGCATAAGTTTATTTGGTCAACTCAGCCACTTTGTTCTGCTAACATCTCTGCCCCCACCTGTCCTCTTAAGTTTGTGACTTGGCTTGGAGATTTCTATGCAGATTATTAAAGATTTATTAAGTCTAGCCTCTCAAAAAGAATATAGATGGTATTATTTTAAAAATAATAATAATAAATCATATTTTTTTCTTTTCCAGTTTGGTGATAGTAGAGCTACACCAGCCTGCCTACCCTCCCTTCCAGTCCAAAGGCTGTCTGGGTGGAACCGATGCTACAACTTGGCGCAGGGTCTCTGTTACCACTGGCTACTGCAGAGGAGGATGCAAGCCAGCTATAGCTGAGAAAAGTCAAGTCTTCTTGCCTTACCATTAACACTGGAAGCTTTATTATTATGAAATGTTTTTAAAACAGCACTGTCAAAAGGCCAAGAACAGGGCTCTTTGGGCACTATACAGCTACAAGGAGGTAGACAGTCACTGCCTGGCTTGTAATTTAGAGAAGAGAAAAGCAAACAAAACCAAAAACAAAACACACACAGGGCAGGAGAAGGGGTGTTCCGGCTCTAATTCTGAGATGATGTCTTCTGTTTGTGAATTCCCTTTCCCCATGAATGTTACTTTTGAATAGCTGCTATGGGAGATATCTATGTCTGTGCTTCTGCTGGTCCACTGTGGATAATACTAATTAAGCAAATTTTAAATAGAAGATAAGAGTAAATTTCTCAGAATCCCTGCCAGAAAATTGGGTAGTTTGGCTTGGCAGACTAGAAAAAAAGCCTGACATATTGTGTCAATATCACAGGATCTGCCTTTCTTTAAATATATAAAATCTCTCGTGGTTACAGTTTAACATATAACCATTCTCTTTTAAATTCTGCTTTCAGTAGTTTCTCAGCACCAAGATTCAGCTTCATCTATTCCAGTCCTTTTCACAGCAGCCAAATCTAGAAATAGATTTTAACACTTCACATTTTCACAATCACTTTAATCAAAACTTTGAAGAGCTCTGCAAACATTTATTAACACTTGAACAACTCCCCAGGTCTGTTGTAGGGGTTTCTCAAATTATCCCTAATGTATAGACAGAGTAACTAAGGTAACAGTAGGCAAAAAGTATTTGACTTCCCACTTCCAAGCTGTAGTGTGTTAGCTATTAGATAATTCTTCTACTGAGAACAGCTTAATTATGCAGTGTACAAATATTGACTGCTTGTGCTCAAGGATCACTCTCAAAATCTCCTTCAAACATAGCTGCATCAATCTCGTTTCACACAGAAATTGCAGCCTATTTGCTAAGTTCACACAGGAATATTGGCTGACAGAAACCTGGACTGAAAGTTTCAGTGCAGACCCTGCCCAAAAGCAGCCCTCAGCTTTGAAGTTCAAGAAGTAGAAGACCTCCCTAATTAAAAATGAGGGACCCTACATAAATAACCTGTTCTCCTCCCGAGTTACATGGCTGCAAAGCAGGGCATGCAGGGCTGGCACTTGGGTCCCTGTCACCAACCACCCGTAGCAAAGGCCAGTCCTTGCTATGACACAGCCAGTGGGGCCAGCCCCAGCCTCAATCCACCCACTCCCATGCATTTGGAAACACGTTTTTCTGACTATAGAGAGATAATAAATAAATAAATGCACCTTTTCCAGGCTTGGAAAATGTCCTGAACAATTGCCTCCCTTCCACCCCATTACTAATCACTGGAAACAGCTGTTCTTTTTTTTTTTTTTTTTTAATATTATTCTAATCAACTGTTTCTGGCAAAGGAAGACAGAATAGGAAGAAAAAAAAATCTATATGTCCCTCCACACAGCTGAAAAAGGTAAAGGCAGCTATTTTATAAAAACCTTCAGCTCCCTAGAAATTGGGCTGAGACACCTTAAATTCTTCCTGTGTAAGCCATCAATTAAGATTTCTCCGTACTCTAAGTTACATCAGTACCCAAGAAAGGAAAATCCATTTTTCATTTCCACTCCTCTGTCCCATCCAGGTCTCATGAACAGCTAATAAAGCAATAGGTTCAGATTTTGCCAGTACCTGCTAGGGTAGGTCAACCTAGAACAGCTTGAAGCTATTAAAATGGTTCTATATATTTCTGTGAACAAATGTATCATAAAGTCAAAATGATGAAGTGCCTGGTACAAATAGGTTTTGAAAACAGTCAAGAACTGTTTGTTCCCAGCCCTGGAGGAGTTACGGATCCCTGAGATGGACCATAGCTGCCAAAGGAATCTAGAGATAAGGGCCTTTAACATTCATCCCCTTCAAGGTTTCAGGGGGGAGGGATGGAAGCCAATTATGTTGTGTCCATAAAACCTTCAAAGCTGAAGGTGATGCGACTTATACACTGCTTAAAAAAAGTCACCACAGAGATGGCAAAATAAACGCAGAAAGGAAGAGCCAAGGGTGAACTTCTATGCAGACAGGCGAGCTCCTCAGCTGCTAGGAACAAGCCCAGTTTACACTAGCTGGCAGCCTGATTCCTTGGGTTTGGGTCCTGTTGTTTTGGTGAGTTCTGTTTGTCTCCTAAAGACGATAATAAAGCTGTTCAGGGGTATTTTTCTCCCCCATTTCCATTCTCATCTTCCCCAGATCCAGCTCCCAAAAAGCTGAACAGACCCCCATGGCCTCAGCAGAAGAGATGGGGCTTTACAACTGTTGGCAGCTGAATTCTGTGGTGAGGAGCAGATTATTTCAGCAGAACCACAGGTCTGCCCCTCCATGGTCTTCAGCAGCCTCATCACCATGGCAATAGAGAAGGAACATCACTTGGAGGAAAGCCTGGGGCAAACATCGAGAAGAGATTCAACCTGGGAACACTGAGATAGGGCGCATCTGACCCAAATCCTCTGTTGCAGGTAATCCATTCCTGATGAGCTCCTGTGAGCACCAGGTGACAGAAGATGAGCATTTATCAGCCACCACTACTCCCAGTGGGCCACACTGAGCTGAGCACTACACACAAGACTCTTCAGCAGGTGGGGGCATCTTTGGTTTTTTGAAAGATCTCCCTATTGCTTTTCTAAGTATTGGAGGAAGATGGTGAAAGGGCTAAGCTCTCCTAATTATTTTGCCACAACAAAACCCTGATGGGTTCAGCCACAGCAGTCTGTGCCCCTGAGTGGACTCCTAGGTTGGTTTTGTCCTGGTTAACATCAACAGTACCTAGGGAAAACTACTACAGGCTGAACCCATCCTAAGTGCACTCTTCAGTCGGCCAATATGGGCTTATGGTGATTTGATATTTCAACATAGCTACAGGGAAAGGAATGAAGCAAAACCACATTGCTTAAAATCAGGTTTTAAATGACTTGGTCAGGTTGGTACATTGGCCAAGACAAGGAAGAGAATTATTCAAAGAAGGAACTGTGAGACTTGATAGAAAAACAATGACATCCAGTCTCTCTACATGAATATATTTATTAGCACAGCACCATCGGTGACAGCAGTGATGAAAAACTTTGGAAAAAAAAAAAGAAAACCTACTACAAGCAAGTAATAAATATGCTTAAGCAATAAATATAGCCCAACTCTCAGTTTTGATCAGGCAGGACTCGCACAACTACAGGTCAGCCCTGGAACATAAAAACCCTCCTGTCATCGAGACAAACAGCCTTCCAAATATCACTCCTCCTCCCACCGCCTTCTGGGTTTTGCAGGAATTGTTTCTTGATGGTCAACCCTCAGCTCCATCTGTTGCATCGTGATGACCCTTTGCATGCAAGAACAGAAGAGCAGGGCTTGTTGCTGAGCTGATAAAGGAATGTGGCAATTAAGAAAAAAAAAAAAATTGAGATTCAACAGCAGGCCTTGCAGTCAGGGGGCACTTGAAAATTAAAAAAAAAGGAGCAGAGCTCCTGAGGGTCTCTTGTATTATTTTTTTTTTTTTGCACTGAGCAAGGAACAGGTGTTCAGCTATTCCATAGCCAGGAGCATCATTCCAGTCAGAGATGCCTCTCCAGCGTCAAGGGTTTTCCAGGAACACATTTGCACTCATTAGCAGTTATTGCCACAACGGAACAAGTCAGCACAAGCTTGGGGTGCTGGCACAAATATAAACTTGGTTGCTGTCCAGAAAAGCATATTAAGTTTGTTTGAATGAGGCGAAGGGAGCCATAGGGAAACAAAGCATCCTCTAGGTACATTTAGCTAATCATGAAAAAGTAGAGGAAAAGGGAAACAAAAGTAGTTGTGTGTTGACTTGCATGTCCAAATATCATCATAAAGATACTTTGCCAGGCCCAATGCTCACAGTCACACATTAGACTTGCCTATTCAAGCACTGGGACTATGGGTATATACCAGGTAATGTTCAGGAAAATGCACCTAATTAACTTTTTGCACATATCTCCTCATTACATGCTCAGAAATAATTCTGCCAGTTGTGCACCCCAGACCGTTTGAATGTCTGGGCCTGCATTTTCACTGGGTTTGACATTTATTCAATAACCCAGGAACTCACAGGCAGCCAGCACTTCACATTTCCACAGCCTCTGCAGACAGAAGTCAGCTTTCAATGAGGATCTGAAGGCATCGGCTTATATCACTTCTCAGACACAGCACGCAATTTTAACTAGGTTCTGTTTAATTTTATTTAGGCATTAACTCATTACATGAACAAATCTGATCCATGGCAGTAATTGCTCTAACAGCCACTGTCTGGCCACCCTCGGCTCTACATCTCCTCGGCAGCAGCCTCGTGGGAGAGGCTCTGGTCCTGATGGACATCAGAACCAAGCCTCCCTTTCCTGCCAAGAAGTAGCTTTCATTCACATCTGCCAGCTCAGAGCTAGGCCAGGAACTACAGCCTTGTGTGGAATATCAGAAGCAACCAGACTTCCTTGAACACTTTTCAAAGAGGATGCAAAGCCTGTGTTCTGGATAAATGAATAAACTACTTCTGCACAATCTACTGGTCGAGAGCATTAACTCTTCATTACTTGCAGTAAATACTCCCATTTTCAGCCTACCTGCTCTCTCTGAGCTTTACCACAGGGACAGAAGCAGCTGCATCTCTCACCTTCCTCAGCTTTTGGGCGGGCAGCTTGCTTTTTCCCTTCCCTCTGTGACCTAGGAATCCCAAACCCTGACAGCACAAACCAGGGCAAATCTGTCCTCGGAGCTTGTATCCAGAGAGAAGCACCTTGTCTGTAAGTCTGCTTGCTGCTTCAGTTAAGTGTCTGAAGGTCTCACGGGATCTCTGCTGGAAGCTGAGTGGGCTGTACCAGAGTGTTCGCACTCTTAATTCAGATTTTGATGACAGAGAGGCATGGAACAGCACCGACTTCAAACAACTTCAAACACACTGAATCTGCTTCGTTGCCTGACCAAGAGCACCACAGCCACACGGGCACAATACTGAATGGCTACGAGCTGTGTTGGCTCAAATTTGTTCAAAACATTTCAACATGTTAACTTTGTACCAGCAGGCTTTCTGCCAGATCAAATATCACCTGCCTGCACCATGCTAGCTGTATGCTGGTTCAAGTATTCCCCCATCCTTTTGCCACCAGCGTAAAGCTGAAATAAAACAGCAAAGCTGGTGTGAATCCTACATCTTGTGCTTGAAGTGAAGGTAACTGTGTTCCCATCCCTGACCTACATCAGTTTAGTTCCTCTGGATGCACCAATCTGGTACGGTACAACCACAGCCAGTCATTACACAACCATTTTCTCCAGGAAGAAATGGAGTTGGAGAAGTTCTCACTTTCCTCCTGACCCAGGTTTCCTGTTCCCACCCGTGCACCTCAATTTACCTCCTGCTTGGTCATGCTGATGCAACTGGTGGCAGGGCTATGAGATAAACTGTGTCAGGCAGTTCTTTTGGATAGCAGGGCGATTTGGTTTTGTGGGTTTTGGTGGTCTTTTTTTTTATTTTTAATTTTGGTTCATCTCATGTCTCTGCAAAGAGCTATCTCAGCACAGCTGAGGGGGCAATGAAGCGTGCGGTTTAGCGCCAGCAGCAAGTGGCCAAAGGTGGGGCAGAGCTTTTAAATTGCCTCTGCTGCTGGGGAAAACGTTCACGAAACTGCACCCTGGGTAAAGCAGCTGCCAACCTCCCGAGCAAGCTATCGGCACAGCATTTGCATTTGAACCGAGAGAAAAATCCCCAAGGAGCAAGTCTAGGCAGGTGGCTAGTCTGGAGTTGGTCAGAGGTGGGATGGAAGGAGGGCATTCTTCATGAAAGCTGGGTAAACAGTTCCCCAGGCTGCTGCACTTCACGAGGATTTTAGGTTGTTTCCCAAACGTTTACCTATCTATCTGTACCTTTGCCTTAAGCTTTAATAAACAAAGCTTCCCTCAGCTCTGCTACGAAACCCGTCTAGGGTCATGGGACCAGACTCTGCGCACTGGGAAAGTTCATCTAGCTAATTAATTACTGCTCCTGCCTCCCTCAGCATCAGAGAACCAAGCCAGGTCCTTCGGCTCCAACTGCATGAACTAATAGGAAGGCCCTTTTAATTACAGTTAGGGACTGCATCCTCTGTAGTTTGCAGCCATCAAGCCCGGTCCCCAGCAGGGAATTTTCCCTGTTGCAGCTTGCAGAAAACCAACGGGAGCCACAAGCGTGGGCCAGGCTGCGGGAAGCCTCAGCTCCTAAATTGATGCTGAGTCTTGCTGAGGGTGCTAATGGCACAAACCCTTCCAGCGCCACACCTGCTGCCAGCCACTCGGCGTAACCCCATCCTCGACGCTGCACGCTGCAGGATTTTTATCTGCTTGCCCATTTCGGAGGGGGGAAAGAGTGAGAAAGAAAGGGGGAGGCGAGGGTGGTAGCGGGATTACCACATATAGTCATTATAATCATTAACCACAGAGCACTAAATGAATCATTAAGCATCACAACAGATCCACACATGCTTTGCTTCTTAAAGCTTCCTGACTTGCCTCTGTTTTCTGTACAAATGCCCAGTGATTGTTTCAAGAAACCAAGCACATTTCCAGTGTTAGTGCTGCAGCTCCTTCCAAAAAAATAGCTAAACAGATGAAGCTCTGCTGAAGGAACAGATCTGTTTATAGAACATACTTTTCTTTCACTAGACCAAATATATTCAGCCCTCTCAAATAAATATGTACGTTAAAAACTTGATAACTGGCTAAATCGGAAAAAAATGGAATAGCAAATGGGAAATTATGTAACTAAGAGCGAGTTCAATGAGAACATGCATTTAAAATACTTTATTCATGCTCTTTCAAGGATAAATCTGGGCTTTTTTAAATCAAAATTTTAATGACTTAATAAATGCTTCCATTAGAGACAGAAACAAAACATGTGAAGGAAAAGGATTTTTTTTAAAGCCTTCAATTTTTAATACTTATAACCTAAACTTTGCCTTATACTGAAATATAAGTATATGAAAATGAATCAAACTAAATAGAGCAATACTAACTTGTTCGCTAAAAAACAAACAAAAACCACCAAAACCAAAACGAAATACTATAAATCTTTTTTTGTTGTTGTTGCTGCTTTTTTTCCTCCAGATTCTATTGTTCCTGTTACTCAAGCAGCTATTTCCACAGTCAGATGCTTGCGACAGTACCTGGCAGCAGCCTCACTAAGTGAGCCGAGTTATTACAAAACGCCTTCGCGACGGCAGACAGAACTGCTCCATTCAGCCCTCCTCAACTGAGCCACTTTTGGCTTCTGCTCCGAATCGCCCCCCCCAAACAGCCCTCCCCATATCACGGGGCTCCCGAGACCACGCCAACAGAATCAAAACCCCAGGAAAGCACAACAGGATTAAAAAATACGGAGGAAAGACGCCAACCAGCAGTTTATCCGCAGACATTAATAAAATGTAAAGCTGTAAACACACCACCATAATCTCCCAACCTTTACTCAGGTATAAAGGTACGGACCCTGGCTCCACACATGCTTGCAGAGCACAGAACCGGCTGAAAGCAGCAAGTAATAATAATTAGGCAAGGAACAGTTGCCTTCATTGATTCAGCTCCTTCAAATAAAGGTTGCAGGAGCAGACACAAGACTATGCACGATATCTTTCTAATCCTTCAGCTTTATGCCAGTCTAACAGAGGATGTGTGCTCCATCCATCAGCGGAGCCCTGAGTACACAGGTAATCCAGCAATAATCACCGCAGCTCTATCGGTCCTGATAATATCGGCTTATCTATCAGCCGCCTCTGCAGTTTATATGAGCTGCTTATCTCCAAGAGCTATTAGGTCTGAACTTTAGTTCAGTCTTTTGTTTGATCTTGTTTCTTCTGCATTCATTTGAAGCTCCGCATATTGTGCTTTTAATTTCGTATCGAAACGCATCAGAGCCTGTAATATTATTCCTGCTACTGATGCAACACGGTCTTAGCAACAATGAGAACAGGGAGCGAGTCATGAAAATAATAAACCATGCTAGGTCTGGAGGCTATGAAATCAGTTCAAACATACTGCGGGGAGCTGTGCTGCCTGCACTGAGACACATGGCTTTCCATGGGCACCAGCCCATTTATGAGTCATGAAACATAATGGAGTATTGTTGAAAGCTTTGGGACCATGAGAAATTATCTACTGCCCGGCATGGGGAATGGTATAAACTGGCAAGGAACTGGAGTTACATTCTTTTACAGAAATGAAATCAGACAGCCTTGGCCTGCTTTCCAGTATACAAAACCACAAATCATGAGGATAACTCCTTAATTAGGATTATTTTTTATTATTTTCTCTTAGTTGCCACTGCACCAACCAACCAGGAAAGCCAACATTTTTCTGTCCCTCGCAGAGTTATAATAATGCATAGGACATAAAGACAAAAAGGAAGGGGGTAGATGAAACCAGTGTCTCAGCATGAGCTACAAAAGCAAACTCACCTTTTTCTCCCCTGCAGCATGTGACGTTCCGTCATGCTGAGGATTTGGTACACATGGGCAAGTAGAACAAAAACCATTTGCTTAATGCTATGGTGTGATAATGACACGGTGCCATAGGTGTGCATCTCTGCACAGAGGAGAGCTGTCAGTGTGGGAGGCAGCATGTTCTGCAGGGGAGAGCACAAGTCTGGAAGCCACTTTGATCTAAACCTCATCATCCTTCTGGTTCCTGTGCCTTTAGAGTAAAAAATTTGAAATGGCCCTCCAGTTGAGAAAGCAAAAATACCTACTTTAAAATGAATGTTGGAGCACTCAGGAAACTGCACAACTGTAGGAATGCAGAACACGTGTAGGAACACATCCTTCATGGATGGAGGGAGTCCAGAGGATAGTCAGACTCTCCTCAGTGGTATCCCAAGAAAGGGCAAAGAGCAACGGATACATTAAAAGACAGGAAACTGCATTTAACTATAAGAAATAAAGCTATTTTACCATGAGGATGATCAAACACTAGAACAAGTTTTGCAAAGAGGTCGTGGAGTCTCCGTCCATGCAGATATTCAATGCAGCCCTGAACAACCTGCGTTAGTCATCCCTTCTTTGAGCTGGGTGAGGAGAAGGGACTGGAGTGGGTGACCTTCAGAAGTCCCTGCCAACATTATGACCTTCAGAGGTCCCAGCCAACCTCAGCAGTGCTGGGGTTTTGGGGAGCACTCCCTCCATTCTGTGTGCCCAGGACACTGCACTAGAACTGGAAACACAGCAGTAAGGGGTCAGCACAACCTGCCCAGGTCAGCTGCCTCCATGAAAGCACACAAGCATAAAGCCAGGCTACAACGGGCATCTAGATCAGATGCTCAGTTATCATCCTAATCAAGAGAAATGCAGAAATCCAGAAGAGCTAAACAGAGATAATGGGAACGTTCGTTTGAATATTTTTTACAGATTTATCCCTTCCACACTCACACCTCTTGCATTAGCTTGCCATGAGCTTTGGAAAGAACAGATTTTACTGGCACAAGCACCTATGGAAAGCAAAGTTTACTGTTGTGTTTGTTTTGGAAGTGCTTACACACTCATCCAGCCGGGGAGACAATAACAATATTGTGTGTATTCCCTCACTAATTTCAGGTAACTGATATAATCTAGGTATTGATTTTATTATTTGGTATTCAGTAAGCCCAGAAAGGTGAAAAAAGCCTGAAGACTCACAGCTGTTAAATCAGTTGCTAACCTGGACTTAAAACACATTACAGGAAATTATGGTCAGTGTACCACTGGTGAGCAAGCAAAAAAAAGGACAGTACTGTACGGATATTCACTGGGAATCATTCAGTCTACACATGCAGCCTTATTTTCCATGTGCAGCAGTTGCATCATGTTACAGAACCAAAAATAAATCAGGAGCTCATTTCCACCCCCAGCTATGGATTATCTGAGGTGGGTCCAAGACAACCTCCCTTCTCTTTCCTTCACATGGAAATCTCAAATTGGTCAAAAGCATAGATACTGAATGAAGCACGTGATTAATTTTGACAATGACATTTTTGCTTAAGTTCAAGAAGACATCAGCAGCCCTTACAGACCTCATTCTGGCTCAAAATTTACAAATCCTCATGAGCTGTAAAGGCATAGCACATCTACTAGAGTTCAAAACAGAGGGCCTGGTTTGCAGAGAGAATGGGTAGGTACAACTCTGGAAGCTGAGGGCAGACAGCATTTCCAAATTATTGTCCTTAATATGACAACATAAGTGGGTGCATCTCACTGCTGGCACCCAGGTTTTTAAAAGCTGGGTTTGAGCTACTGTTTCAGCAGAATGTTGTTCTGAAAGAAAATTAAGGTCTTGCTAGAAGCAAGAAGGAAACAACCATGGTCAGAGCACTTTACTGGGATTCAAGAGACCTGGCCTCAGTTCCTAGCTCAACCCACAGCTGCCTATGAGTCCCTGAGCTAGTTGTTTCAGTCAGCCTGTAAAAACAGACTCCATGCTCTGCACCAAAGAAGTATCAGGACAATACACCTAAAATAGCGAAAGAGGCACTCAGGGGTGACGGTCCCAGAGAGGTGGATAGGAGGGGAGATTTTATCTAATGCAACACCTGAAAAGAATCTAGCAAGAGATAGAACAGAAACCCTTATGGATGGCTTCAGCATAAAGCTGAGGCACTGGCATTTCTTTTAAATCAAGAAAAAATATAGAAGGATATTTATAGTCTCTGGAGAAGAGAGTACGCTTTCTGCATACTTCCCTGTTACTGGAAGCAGTGCAGCTTTGATCCTAGCTGCAGGAACTTCTGAGGACGCATTTACAGTACAATTCAGTACTAACACCACTATTTTAGACATCTCCAAGGTAGTCAGCATAAAAGTATGTCTGACAGCAGTGGGAGGTTCAGCATGTTTGCCTGAGACATTGGGAAGATATTTGGCACCTAGACCTCTGCCAGTGCGGTTACTCGGTTGTTGGTACGGGTACACGAGGTGGAGCAGTCACACCTTCAGCTGGGTGGCACACGTACTCCGAGAGACAGAGTAAGAGCTGGAGAACCAGCAATCAGGCAACTGTGAAAGACAAAAGGAGACTGTGAGTTTGGGGAGGCCTTAGGCAAACTCTTTGGACCGGTGAGTGTCTGAGTTTCACTCCAAGAATGAGATATCTTTCCTTTTATTGGAAGCCACCGCTACATAAAGTTTTATATTCTCCCCATGCACGTAGCTAATGCAAAATGAGAACTCTTGCACTTTACTGTTGTTCCTGGATAACCAAAATGTCACCTCCATACCTACTCGTGGGTTGCAGTTCCACCTCATACACTACAAGCTCAGCTGGTCCCTTACAGAAATGAAAAGCTCAATGTTTGACAATCACATCTACCTTAATGTCTTCCAGGTTCTTGGCCGGGACGATGCATCCTCGTAACACAGCAAAAGAAAATGCCCTCTTTCATACAAACGAGACTTTTGTTTTCCACAAAGCTCATCCAAGCCCTGGATGCATGGTCATAGTAAATTCAGCCTCTGACTCTACCTTCTCTGATCCAGCAATAACTGGGAGGCTAGACTGAGCCTGAGTTTAAAACCACGTCACCACCAACCATCTTTGGAGAAAGGCTAAGAGAGGAACCAGAAAGGATTTGATCTCCAACCTACCAAGGAGGCTTGCGGAAATAAAATCTGAAGTCCTAGAACTTTGTGAATTTGAATAAGTGGTGATCTTTGGCCAAGGAAAGCAATGAAGGTGAAAGCAGGACTTCAAAACAAATATTTTCCTGCATTCCTAAAAGGCCTTCAGTTTAAAAAAAGCATTTGTAATAAAAACTAAAACAAGTTCTAAAAACTTCAGAAGCCAAGGGCACAAAGAAGTTCCAAGGCAGTCAGAAGAGCTGTATCATTGCATAAACTGTACGGAGAAAAAAAACATTAACTTAATGACATTGGTTAAAAAAGAAAGCAGAAAATCGGGGTGGATTTATTTATTAAAGACACTCATTCTAAAGTGTTTTTTTCTTCTTCCCCCTCTTTTTAATGTCTACCTTCTTTTCCTCTGGCTATTTTGTGCCACTGATTATTCTGGAACAAAATTCCACCTCGCTGAATTGCAGCAGTTTTATAAGTTATGCAGCTTAGGAAGTAATAGCTCAGTAATTGTCAATATTCAGCCCATCTTGTGGGAAACCAAAGAAAAATGATAAAAGTGAGGGCAACTTATGAAAAGAATGTCCATTGCATCAGCCAGCCCATCTGTGAAGCTTTGTTCATTATGTAGATTATACCACTGACATATGGAAGAGACATTTCAGCGTTGTAGCCTAGATGAAAGGAGTTCAGAGTGTTTTATTTCTCAACCAGAAAATCATATGGAGTGCCTCACAAGTTTACAAGGGCCACTAATATGTTTTGCCTTTGTCCTTTTGTGTACACTTTTCCTTTTCTCAATCTGTAGACTAATTAGAGTGATAAAACAGCCCACGTAAGACGTGACTCATGCAGCCCTTAAGAGAACAATACAGCACTACCCTCAGACAGGGAAACAGCTCAGCTCACAACAGGCAATAAATTCAGACCCAGGGATCATTCCCACGGATTCTTAGATATCAAGCTTACTTGCAAGGTCAGGTAAGGTAAGTCTATTTTTAGCCTGATTTTCTACCCACACGAGTAAGTCTTTGTACTTGGAAACTGCGAATAAAGATGGCTAGCTTCAGATTTTACATTTGCACGTATACATCCCTGGAAAAAACCCACTCCTGGTGATTTTGAGACAATTCTGACCCTGGGCGTGGCTGCCCAATGCCTTCTGTGTGGAATTTGCCCAGAGATATCACCCAGACAAGATGCAGCTCACTCATTTCTTAGAAGAGGAACACAGACTATGTACACATTGACACGCGTATAATAAAGATAGAGCAAGCTGGCCTTGTTGAAATAAAGATCAAAACAGGCTAACAGCTTAATGAGCGATAAAACTCAACTGCAAGCATTAAAAGCATTTCTAAGAAAATCTCAAGTCTGCTTATCCAAGCCATTCTCCCGTCAAGTCACAGCAGGACAACTTTTCCTGTGTATTGAACCACCTCCAACCTCAGGACCATGCTGAACCACCCAATGCTGAACTTTGTGGTCTCTCCCCACGAAGACTGAGGGATACACAAAGTACCCCAGACCTCGGCATACTCCTTTTGTTAGCATCCAGCTCCTCACCTTGTGGCTGTTACCCCTGCACTAGCATCGTAGCACCCTCATTTGCACGTGATGTGCCAAGTGCACCTGCTGACTGCTTTTCTTGATGATAAATCCACAGGGAAGTTTGTATGCATGACTGTGGAAGGACAGAAGTAAGCAAAGTGTGCAATTGTACCGGGGAATAGGAGGCGATGAAGAAAAAATGAGATGGTGTTGAAATAAGCTCAATATACTGTGAAGCAAGTCATGCTAAGTTACAGTATTCCAAACCCTATTGTTCCCTTTGCTCTGAGCCATCAGATGACAGCTCGCTCCATGCCCCCCACCCCCAATTCCCATCCCAGCTGTTGAACCGCCCACTTGCTGTCCTTATGTTCTGTGACATGCACAGCAGATGCCAACGGTCCCACATCATAAAAGATTTCAACCTATGCAGAGCCTGAGCGTTCCCTGCTCAGCTGTCACAGCCGTAGTTTGTTCTGAGATGAACTATAGATTGCTTTTTCAGAAATGCTGCATTTCACCCAGTTCCTAAAAGAGCATTCGTCACCCTCTCAGGAAGAAGCAACTGGGCTAAGACAAACCCACACTTCTTTGCACATGCATTTATCCAGCTAATGTGAAATGAGGAATGCCTGACTGTATGCAAAGTCAAATTCCTCTGGAGATCAAGTATGCTTAGATCTAGCCATGAGAGTAACTAATAATATGCAAGTATTACAAACTATTTACAGGCTTAACCCAACTGCAATAAAGTCAATGGTTTAACTCTCCCTGCTTCAAAGGGAAAGGGATTTTGGTGCATACTTGCAGCACAGCTCACTGCTAGACTGGCTGATCTCCCTGAGATGAGTTTAGCTGTGTCCTGCACAGAAAACACCTCCAAGCGATACCTCCTTCTTGCTGCAGCACATTCTGACAGTTCTCTGCTTCCCCCACTCTAAATGCTACTGTTTGAAAGAGAGGTATTGATCTCTACTACTGGTTACACACATACACACTTAGGAGGAACAGATGGACTGGAGATTATGAACCTTCTCTGGATCAACACAAAAGGTGGAGGCTCTGCCCGTATTGTTAACCAAGCAGGAGTCATACTAAAACATCCTACAAGCTCTCTAGACACCACCATAAAGAACAGTGAACAAGAAATAACTCTGCAGCATTGTGCTTTGAGTAGATGCAGTTAAGATGCTTTTGAATCTCTGCTGCATGCATGAGCTCCTTCTATGCAAGAACAAATTTAATTCAGCAGTCAGGGCACGGGAATGGAATCCAGAACTCCTGAGCTTTGCCAACCATTTGTCCCATTTGTTCAACCATCTTGCAGAAGCCACTTAATCCATCTTTATTTTTTTTTTCAAGCTGGTTACCTGAAATAGGGCCTGATCCAATCACCAGAAAGGCAAATGTGAAATTTCCAGTCCACTTCAATGGTGCCCACGGGCTCATAGGCCTCTACACATCTATATTTAGGCATTTAAATATAGAAATGCCTGGGTTTCAGAGGTTACTGAGCCCACAGCTGTCACTGATCTCAGAGGGGGGAAGAGAAGAACAAATCTCCGGTTCAAAATGTTCCTCAGTTGCAGACTATTGCAGGCTAGGAAGGTAACATCAAGGGAAGTACCACGTGTTATAGATTCCTCCTTACACAGCTGCTGTGACCCAAACCAGACACAAGCTAGGACTACTTGCACTTCTGGGATGACTCAGTACAGCTCTTCGTCTGTTCTTTCCCACAGACTGAAGTCCTAAGGATTGCAAGTCATCACAAAAGCACTGCAGTACTCTGATAACTGCTCTCATCATCGTGCAGGCTTAGAAAGTTTACCAGAAAGAAGCTAAGCAAATTCTCATATAAATGAAAGACTATTCTCTGAAAGCCATCCAGCCCAGTTCTGTCCAGCTAGACTGATGTTCTGCACAGCATCCCAGTCTGATCACCAAAAATGCAGAAGACCATCGGTTTGATACTCCACAGCATTCAAATGCCAGGACTACATCCCCAGTGCCAGGAACTTCAGTAGGCATAGCTGAGGAGAAAACGTAATGGACACGTGGCTGGCACCATTCCACTGCCACTAGAACCAGCAAAGCAGAAGAACAATGTGCAGAGATTTGTAAAGAGGTCTCAAAGTTGGTTCATTTGCCCTATTCTTCATGTCAGAGAGAACATAACTTCCTTGCCCAGGTCCTTTAATTTATGTCATCAGGAATTTCACTACACAGTTGTAATTAAGGAAATACAGCTTACCTTAACTTCCACATGGAATTTCTTGCTTCATTTTGAGGACAGTGAAGGTGGAATGCATCTGCCATTTGTGCCTTGGGTGAGCTCTAGAAAAATAAAAAATGTCAAAGTTTGTACTGCTTCTTACTATCTTACTATGCTTTCATTTGGGTTCATTACAGTCTTCAAGCTCAGTTTCAGACCTCTTCCTCATTTCTGAATCTGCTGCCCAACTTCAGCAGCAAAAGAGTCCTGAATATCCGCCTGGTACTCTTCAACAGCTGCTTGTCAGACAGCTTAACTACCATGGACCTCTCCTTGGGTCCTCATGCTTACACTCAGACATACATTCAAAACAATTTACAGGCATCAGTCCTGGAGTGGACCATGGAATTGTAATTATGGTAGGTAGAAATCACACCAGTAAGACATGTAAGTATTATACAAAGGGCACAGCCCCAAAACTTCTCAAGAATCATTCCAGCATTATTTGTGCATCCAAGTCTGGAAGTAAATTGCAACCTCATTTTCCATGTTTATTCTGTGTGTTCTAGCTAAAATAGGAGTAGGCAGCATTTTGCAAATATGACATACAAATATCATGGCAGCAATAATAACGCCAGTTCATAAGCCTATATTGCCCTATGTACAGTGCAATTCTACAGGAACTCCTGTCTGAGTCCAGATAGATCTGTCTTCAGGAGGACACTGGGCACAGCAAATCCTCATTGCAACACCACATTCTACTCATGACACTTTAGGAAAAAAAAGTCATCCAGAATCTTATTAGAAAGAAAATAGCAACGTGTTCCCTCCTGAGGGGGAATCTGGGAGTCGATAGACTTGGAAAATGAAGATCTAACTACTTTTTCTAAACTGTTTCCTCTGTTCTACCCCATGTCATTTCCACAGCCACTGCATCCCCAACAGCTAAACGACAGCGGTCTGGTGGTACAGCATGACTTCTGGAGAGGGCTCCAAGGGGCTGAGAAAACTGCAGCAGCTCCTGCCCGAGTCTGCTGGCACCTGGCAGAGCACAGCAGCAGCCGGCTTTGACCGACCTCACGAGACAGGCAGCAGGCCAGCTGCCTCCTGGCTGCGGTCACATCCCTGAGCCATCCCCTGCTCTGCTAGCAGGGGCAAAGCCTGCAATTCTGCTCCCTGGTTTAAGGGAAGAGGATGCCCCCACGGGGAAGAGAGGGCAGGGCAGCAAATCAGACCACTCGCCCACCTGGAACGTGACCCCTGCATAGTGGAAGATGGACTTCAGCGATTTCACCTTGTCTGATGTAACCCTGCCTTCCAGCTGGGATGAAAGGAACGACCTTGTGATAGCACTGGCTTTGTGATAGGCAGATTAGATTTCATCCTGACCTAGTTCTACTGAAGCAGCAAAAAAAGAAAAAAAAATCATGAATGAAACAATGATTGATGTTCCATTATTGTACAAGAACTTTGATTGTCAGCTGTTCTGCCCTTTAGTTAAACACACCTTGGACATTAGGCCAAGGTGACCACCTGATTTTTTTCATTTACAAACAACAAGCGATCATCTGTATCACGATCTTTCGGCTCTTCTCGTGTATTTCTCCCTCCCCCAAAAGCCAGGCTAAGGAAAGCCATACATAAACAAAAGCCTGAGGGGAGGGAGACGACCAGCAGCTCTCAAGGGCAGAGTGGAAGTCTGGACTTGTAAAAAATACTTGGGCAACAGTCCAAACAAATGGCCCGATTTTAAGAACAACTAAACAAAGGAGAGCAGGGTCTTGTCCTGCATCAGGCTCCAGAGGAGAGTGAGAATATGCAGAACTGTGGTCCCAAAGTGTTTAGTATCGGAGGGTGTGAAGAAGGGCCTCCTCCAAGAAATTTGGGAGTTCTGCCCAAGAATCCACTTGGAGATGAAAGGAGAAAGTTAACAGATACACATCAGTAAATGCCAGCTTATTTTTAAACCTGTTCTACAATAACTGAAAGCTGAAATGCACCCAGCAGGCACAGGTAGCTCTGGGGCTTGGGTCACCGGCTGTGACTGTCTTGATGCATTATTTCCTTCCCACCAACAAGCTAGAAGATACACCTCCTTCATCTCTGTATGCTTAGTGCTCCGAGAAACCCCCCTGGCCATGATCAGATGTTCTGACCCCCGAGCTGGGCAGGGGAGAGAAGGGCCATACCCAACCATGGCTGTCAAGCTCTCATTTTTTGGTAACATGTGCTCAAAACACTGAGCCATTAACTTCTTTGGGTATTTATTTTTCCCTTAGGAGAATTATCTGGTTCTGTGAGCCCTATTCATTTTAAATTCAAGTTCCAGATTGTGCAATTTCCCTGACACACCTCCTTTTATAAACCAGAAAGGAGCTGAACACTGCGAGAACTACAGACACCGGTTTCCTCGTCTGCTCCTTGCAATCTCCCCAGCTGAGAATGTAACCAATGCTCTTTGCTAATTGTTTTTATACAACCAAATCAATATAGATCTATAAAACGCTCACAGGCAAATGATGGGACCATTAACACTGCAGAGCCGACTGCAGCCAAGCACCAGGGAGTAACACGCAGTCTGAGCTCACCCTTCACCTCAAGTCCTTTACTCCTTCACCTCCTCTAGCACTAGCAGCGTGTGCAGAGCTCTCAGTGGCTGTTACAAAAGGCACATCAACACAGACCCGGTTTGAAAGAATTTGGTGTTCCTGAAGCATGGACACCACACAATTCCCTTGCACTATGAAATTCCAGGATCCCAGCCAGTCCCAAGGGTTTATTTTCCCTACACACACACACCTCCCTTCAACACTAAGCAGTTCCCTTGACCAGGAGCTGTGTGTAGAGTGAAGCTGTTCCTTGCACTGAGTCCAAAAAGCGGGAGAATACCCTGGGGCAAGGATCCCAGGAGTGTCCTTTTCCCCTACTCTGACCAACACTGACACATCACCCTTCCTGACAAAGGCAGGAAAGGGGCCATGTGGCAGAGAACACCAGGAGGGGAGAACATTTTCAGGGAAGAGTTCTGCAAGCAGAGGGTCTCATAAGGCAAATGGAAAGCTGTCAGAAGCCTTCTCTGTCCCATCAGTATGCCACAGCATGGACTGACTGCAGCGTCCTGAGAAGATTTAGATCTGATCTTCACTGCCAGATCTCATTGATGTCAGAACTGCACGTACAATATGAAGGATTTTATTGCTATGTCACAGTGACAGCAGCCTCTTTTCTGTATTTATGCCTGCAAAGCATTGCCCCATGGGATAAGAGAGGACCTCTGTACAATCCAGGCAATGGTGACAAGCCTCCTTTAAATACACTCCTATGTATTTTTAGGAATAAGACCAAGTAGTCAGCAAAACTTCCTCCTTGTTAAAAACTAAAATAAAAATGTAAGTGTCTGATGGACTGGGAGCGAAGAAAAAACTGAAGTGTTGATCAGCTCAACAGCTGGAAAAATGACTGCTGGTCCAAATAAAGTTTAAAAAATCCTGTTAATATTTTAAAGACCGTGTGGCTGGAAAAAAAAGGCAGCAACTTTTTCGTCACTGTTAGGGATTTATAGCTGCTGGAGAATCAGGTTTCCATAAACTCTATCTACTGTTTAATGCCACTAAGAGCCTGGAAAATTAACTTCTTAAATATTTAGCATTTATAGGTACTTACTCACTGGAAACCCAACAACTCTGTAAAGGAGATGCGATAGCTACAGCAGGGATTTTATTCATTTCAACATAGGGTGTTTGCGGGGGGGGGGGGGGAGAGAACTTGTTTCTCTTTGAAAAGAGAAAAGCACTCTTGTCCTTGACCCCAGATAGCTTCTGTTATTACCACCAGACAAGAGCAGGCTGCAAGACAAAGTGGAAGAGACCCAGGAAACTGTTAGTGCTGCTTCAGCCCTGACTGCCCTCACATCACCAGAGAGTACGTCAGGATGCTTTCATGCATCTCCTCCTTCCAAGTGTGCAGCCTAAAGGACAAAGCAGGCCTGGTTTTCCCTGACATCTTTCCTTTCCAAATGAAGCCAAGGGAAGCTGCAGATGCTCTGGGCATTTAAAGGGTGGTCCATGAAATCAGAGACCACTTCTGAAAAGGACTTTATTTCTCTGCATGTTCTCACAGAAGCAGGTAAGGTTTCTAGAGATTTGGTTTAGAATTTTAAGTCATCTTAAGAAAAGCTAAGTGTCACTTTTAATAAATTACCAAAACCTTCTCAATTCCAGCATCAACAGTTGGAACAAACTAGAATCAAAGCCTCCATTGCCAGCACAACTCATCCTTCATTTCTTCAGAGCAGCACAGCAAAGTTCTAACTTGGCTGTTCAGGTTTGGCTGCCTTCTTAGAAGGGATAAACAGCTGATCTGTTCTTCTGTTCATCTAGAAATTAATAAAAAAAGTCTGTGATGAACCCCCTACTTCTTTCTCAAAAGAATCACTACAGACAAAGCGTTCTTCCTGAAATACTGCAACCTGCAGTTGAGAGCTATCTACTAATTTCCCTGGCTAGCATTTTACTCTGGTCAGAGAATCCAAGCAAAGAATGGTCAGAAAATAAACAGCACAGCTCTTTTTGCCTGTGTCACTTGTGGAAGATTTATCTTGATGATGACCATGCTAAAGCAAGAAAGGAGGCAGACCATTGCTCAGACACCACAGTGTTTGCAGCACTAGCAAATGTAAAAAAAAAAAAAAAAAAAAAAAATCATTTTCTTCACTTTTGAAATGAGCAAATTTATTCTGGGCTCCACACTGCAAAAATGAATGAAAGGAGAGGGAAGACAGATGCCAACTTTGCATGGGTCATTTCCAGATTCCAGCCTCCATTTAACATTGCTTTGCCTTTGATCCTCATATAAGTTCAAAAGTACATGTTTACATCAAGGTCATTACAGCTGACTCAATAATTTGGCAAGACAAAATGTTTAAAAGAAAATAAGTGGTTAAAGTAACTATTGAGGCTGTAGGGTTTTGTTATCAGTTTATGTCATGCCATAAAACAGAAAATGACCTTAAATATTGAAGGAAAAGACATGAATAAGAGATAAAACATAGACAGCCAAGAGCACCAGGATTCTGGATAACAATTTACAGCAGCAAATACTCTTGAACTGTTTAACTTTTACATGGTTTCCGAGCAGGAGAAAGTCTAACTCTGCAGCAGGCAGACTTTAACCCTAGGAAAAAAAAAAACTTTTCAAAACCATGAGGCTCTTTCATCATCCCTTGCCAGAGGATTTTTTCAGGTCTTTTCTGTGTGACTTATGAAAAGTTTGAGGGTTGCTCTTTCCACTCCCCTTCACTTGAACTTTGCAGGCTATCTCATGGGCATAAATCTTCCAGTTTTGCTTGAAAATGAGTTAGTAGGTAAAAAATGATAAGCATCCTGTAACAGCTTCCTTTCCACAGGATTATTAAGCTCCATGAGCTAGAGAATATACACATACGTTGTCCCCCCCTCCCAAACCCACTGACAGGTTTAAGTGACCTGCCCTCGATTGCAGCATTAGACCCTGACAAGGAACAGCGACCATTTCTAATGCATGGTTGGTGGCAGAGCCTCTGAGTTCACCTGGCATAAGAATAATAATAGGGATAGCAAAACCAAGAGGAATCAGGCTTATGTTGTCCTGGAGGAGGGAAACGGTGGGCTGCAGGGTGTTGATAGCTTATATCCCACAGACACCATGTTACAAGGCAGCTAGAGCTTGGATTGCCCCACGTCCAGCATCCCCGGCGCTCAGAAGCTGAGGTCCTGGTAGGAAGCACCTTTGGGTCCCCTTCTCTGCTTGACATCAGCGAGTGGCCAAGCAAGAGCCAAGAGATGCCTGGTAGTAGCAGTCCTTTCGCCAGGTAGCTTCAACACTGGAACATGACAATAAAAATTGAAGATGTGTATTTATCCAGTTGGTGTGCAGTACTGAAGAGGTATTTTTCCAGTTTCAAAGCATGGCACAGCTCTGGGGACTAAGGAGATGAGGTCTCCTGCAAGTTTAGGCACCTTGCAGGACACCTGCTTTGCTATAGGGGCAGAGCCTGACTCATTTCAGTGCAATACAGCACTGCTTGCATTGTGCTGGCAATTTGTACGATGTGACCGCATGCACACGTGCTCCTTCACCATGGGAAGGAAAGAATACAATCCCTGCTCTTAATGCTGAACAGATTTCCAAAAGCTGGGGAAAGTGAAAATAGAGGGCAGGTTTGAAAGCTGGCAGAACAATTCAGTGATTCATCAGAAACAAAAACTGCCACAAGAAAGGAACTTTCTCCAGTAAATATCTGTTTCTCCAAAAACCCAGCCAAGGTGATGAACTTAGAGGTCTTTTCCAACCTAAACGATTCTATGATGTTAAAAAAGTCTCTCCAGCTCCAGATTTAACCTAGGCTTATGACCCTACTGCAATATAGTCTAAACACTTCCCACCTCCCATCCTGCAAGGCATATCCCTCCCCCAGTCCCCATCCCTCCACAGGTTTTAACACTCCCCTAAGCCAGAAAACAATGAGCCCAAGGCAAACTCCCTCCGTGCACCATGCTGGAGCCCCGTCCCAAGCCTCTCCTCACTGCAGGGGGTGACTTGGCTCCTGCTGATGCTCAGAGCTGAACCTCGCTGCCTTGGATGAGGCCCCAGCCCTTCCTACTCCTACAGCCCATGACCCAGCCCAGCTTTAGCCTCCACATGCAGGCTTCTTCCCTCTCCCGCTGTGTGCTTGTCACTGACAGGATGACACTTCCAGGAAGCTTCCCTTCCAGCTTCAGAACTTCCTAGAATTGATTTAAAAAAAAAAAAAAAAAAGGCTCACTGGTTACAATAAGCTCCTAATTAATTGCTGTTGTGTGCATCAGAGTGCTTAAATGTGACAGGGAACCGCCAACTACCAACTCAAATCCCCTCTGATCAGTTCTTGAGCTGTTGCTGAGAAGAGTTACGTTACCTCAGGCCACCCTCACGACCATCTCATACCAGCACATTTGCCCACCTGATTTACCACCAGCTCCTCTGTTTTGATACCTCCCCATCTGCTTCATGGGCTCCAACAACAGAAATAGGCAATGGAATTTATATTAAACCCATCAAACCATACTCCTCGTTAGACAGGAGTCCCCCTCCTCACAAGGCCTCGCAGGCCAGATTCCTGCGCTTCCCCCCACAACCTCCGCATCTGTGCAGAAGACAACACTCGAGAGGAGAAAAGCAGCCACCAGACCATGAGACGTGGCAGGGGAGCAGCCTGCAAAGAGTGTGGCCACCCTGGCAGCACCTACAGAAACTGCTCTTAGGTGGAGATTTAAAGTCAGCCAGGTCTTGTGTCATCTTTCATCAGTCTTCTTGGCTACCCTCTCTCTGAATAAATGACGAATATGACCTTCTTTGTTTGAGTTCTTGTGATGAAGCACTGTTTGCACAAGGCTCTTTTTTATTTATTTTTTTCCTGCGGCTTGTTGACTTTTATAAGACATTCATAAATTTGTTCTGAGTGCCAGTGAGATGCTTAATGGTGTTAAAGGGAAGGTATTAAGGATAGTCGACTCATGTTAGAACAAGCCACTTGAAAGTAGCTATAAATATTTGTCTGGATTTCATTATGCTAACAAACAGCTTTTCTTTTTCTGCCCCCACCCCTCCACCCCCCTTAAAGAGTTGATTTCATAAACAGAAGAATTTTTACATTAATATGAAAGCGTTCGTCTGGGTTTGTTTTTTTTAATAGAAACTTTCCTATTGGGGACATTCGAGTCCTTGTATTCTGCCTGCATGAAATCAGCTCCCTTTTCAGGAAAACCTTGGCAGCTTAAGACCTCCAGGGTGAGCTCATGTTCTTCCACGCTCCCTCAGACTCATCTCTACTCTTTCATTGCTCTGGCTCCGGGTTTAGGCTAGACTAAGGGACGGCAGTGTCCTAGAATAAAGCCAGTAGCTACACATTCCTCCTTATCTTGCTCATATGCACGCTGGAGGTTTCTGGATTCCTTCAGGACTGTAGCTACCGGTCACGTACTTTGGAAACTCCACCCTCTGGTCCCATTGCTCTAAGGTCACACCAACACAGAAAAATGCAGAATATTTTGATCTTATTTGGTACCCAAGTCCCTCTCTTTGGGAAGCATTACCAGGAACTGGGGCCTACTGCTCGTGTGGCCATCCACCAGGGCCCCAGCAGAGACAGCTTCTGCACGAGGATGGGCCAAAGCTACTTCTTGGAATCAGCAGGCGTCAAAGACGAGGACATTTCCCTGCCTCTGGCTTTGGACAGGCTGAGCCCTTGTCTTCCCAGAACAGTCTCTGCAGGCATTTCAGCCTGGAAAGTCCCAGAATTGTGTCGGGATGCAGTGGTCAGAGAACCTCCAAACAGCCCCAGCTGGGGCTCAGCCTGCAGGAGAGGAAAGGACACGGGGTGCCCAGAGCAGCCAGGTGGGCTGCAGAGGAAGCCCCCTGCTTAGGGCAGGGATTAGGGGGCCAAAAGGAACAGCAGGGCTGGGAGGTGGAGGGCTGCTGAAGATGGGATTTAAAAAGAAAAAAAGCTGTGGTGAGAATAAGCAGTTGTGAATACGTCTTTTAGCTAATTTTCTTGGTGATTTCACCAACTATAGCTCACCACAGCAGTCCAAAAAGTACCTGCAGGGAAATCTTGAACACTCAGCTCTCACAAGGCTGAGAGCAAGTTTTACCCTAGGAAGTACTACCAGCTTTGGTCCAAGCTGGCAAATCCACTAGCATTTTCAGCTTAAAATCACTTCTAAAAATACTCAAACCTAACAGCCCCTAGAGAAATTTTCCAGACAGCAGGAGAAATGTAGAGGAAAATAAGCTCCCTAGTGTCTAAGGTGTCCCTATTTTTTCCATATCTTTGGATTTCTCTATTTTTCTGGGTATCTTTGGATTTTCTGGATATATACACAGCTACATCCCAGTTCTCTCCCTTATAACACCGTGCTGCAAACCTCCAGCATGGTAAGAGCTAAGACCTGGCAGATGGTCCAGGCCAGCAGAGATAACAGTAAGCACACCACGTAGATAAGGCACCTGCCTGGGGGAGGATGCAGACTTACCTGCCAACATGCAGCTCACTGTTTCTTTTGTTCTCCTTCCCCACTTTTTTTTTTTAAACACATGTACATCATTCAATTAAGTTTTCCAGTCAATGAAAATGTTAATTGCCATGCTTTGAAACATTCTGTACCCCAGTAGAATTAAATGGCAAACCAGCCGTTCTGATGATATCGTGGTGAATGATTTATCCAGTGATATCGTGCATTCCTACAGTGTGCTTAAGCAATAAGGCACACCGGGGAGAACATCTGAGTTATTACTTTGCCTCTGGTGTGAGCTACAGTCAAAGGTTAATGACCCTGAGCACCCAAGAAGTTCAATTAATGTCTTGAAATGGACTACCTAGAGGGGCAGGCTGCTATTATTAAATGGAACATTAACGCAGGGAACACTATTTCATGCCTTTGCAAGGCTCTGTAAACACAGATAGCGTACTCCTCATATCCAAAGCATTCTAGCCATTTTTTTAAATTAGCAAGTGCCTGAAGAGCTATTTGTTGAGAGATGGGCCCCAACTGCATTACAAACCTCAGCTTCCACCACCACAAGTCCAGACTGTGGTGTGAGCAGGGTTTGAGTCTAGCCCCTGTGCTTTCACTACTCTTTCAGAAAAAAATCTGAGACCTCAAAGCTCATAAATTGTGGTTTCTGATACTACCAGGATCAGGCAGCATGAAGTTTTATACTGCTTCTCCCATTTCTTCAGCCTCCATCCCCACCAGTGTTCAAAAGCCTGAAATAATATTAGCTGATGATACCAAGTCACTGCCTCTGACCCCTCAGAGCAGGGGAGCAGCCAGCTTGCCCAAGAGCCAGCAGGAGCCCATTTAAATGGTGGCACTAAGAAGAGGACGAGGAGCTCTGAAGAAACATCCAAGGACCATAGCTTGCACAGGAATTGTTCGCTCCCTCAGTACCACTGAGGATGTACATGTGCTGCTCTGCCTCTAGTTGCCTGGCCCTCACTTCTTCCTCCACTGAAGACCAACATAACACCCTTTCTCCACAGGCTTTCCATACATTTTTAGATCATTTAAAGACCTTAACCCACAAAGGTTAACCTTCCTGGCTAGGACCAAGCCAGTGACGACAAGGCAGGAGCGTGCTGCAGTGCAGCCAGCCCAGGTTTGCTCTTCAGAGGCTCTGGGGCTGCCCCAGCCCGGCTGTAAAACTCCCTGCAAAAAAACAAATTGGATTAAGCTCAAGTGAGATTGTGTGAGATCTGGGCTGCAGGGACTTCTCACTCTAACCTTTCCTCAGTAAGAACCCCACAGGCTCAGCATGACAATAGGACAAGAGAAAAAGGAGGGAGACTGAAGCCATGAAGAGAACTGGACTCCTGGGGAGAGGAGAACAAAAAGATAAAGTGCAAGGTAAATAAAAAGGGGTGAGGGCTTAGCTGTGACTTCAGAGAGAGAAAGGGAAGGGGGAAGGGTCAGATTTTACACTAATTAAGCTTGCCTCAAACCCCAGATGTCTGCAACAGCCCCAGGTGATTGCAGCAGGGGCAAAGCTGCAAGTGACAGGCAGGTCTGACCCATCTCCATCCTTTAAAGGATGAAGAAAGCAACAGAAGAGCAACAGTTCCACCTCCAAATCCCAGGCAGAGTTTGCTATGCTATAGGTCTAGCCTGAAAACCAAGTTTGATCTGGAATCTCTCCACAGCACTGCTTTAATTTTTGTAAGAAAGCGCGCTGAAAACGTGCACCTGCTCCCTGACACAAAGCACAGATGCACAAGCTAGCCTCGAAACACAGGAGCTCCTGTTAATCCAGCATGACTACTCACAGCCTGAAATTAAGCATTTATTTAAATACTAACCTTGATCAGAGCACATCATGAGTATTCTCTAGCTGCACAACTAGCTGCAGCAGCACCCAGTTCTGGAAAGGGCAATGAAATAATACTGACAAAGGCAGAAGTCGTGCAGCAAGTCACAGATGTAGGAACTCTGAGGACTCATACACAAAACTGGATCTCCATGTCTCTGGACTACAGTGTACGGGAAGAGATACTGTATAGGTGTCTGTCCTGACTGGTTGATATAAAAATAGCAAGCCTCGTTTGGATGTTCTGGCAAGTGGAAACACAGGGCGACCGTCATTTAATGCATATACTTGTTGGCTTGGACAGAATTCAAGTTCTTGGTGTACTAACATCGAAAAAGCATCGCAGGAGAAGGTGCTTTCCTCAAACACAGAACAACCACCTTTATTCTGATGAAGAAAACCATCTCCACAGCACAAGCCTGTCTTTCCTCATTGTACTCCTCCTGAGCAGGGGATCCCCAGATACACTGGAGCCCCACAGAGCCTTTGCATACAGAGGGATTTCTCATTGTTTGTGTAGAGCTATTACAAGCTGTCTAGGGCAGAGTGACCACGCAATGGTGGAGTTCACTATTCTTGGCGAGGCCAGGAAGGGGACCAGTAAAACCGCTGTATTGGACTTTCGGAGGGCTGACTTTGAGCTGCTCAGGACATTGGTTGGTGGAGTCCCTTGGGAGGCGGTTCTGAAGGGCAGAGGGGTCCAGGAAGGCTGGGCGCTCTTCAAGAGGGAAGTCTTAATGGCGCAGGAACGGTCTGTTCCCACGTGCCCAAAGACGAGCTGGCGGGGAAGAAGACCGGCCTGGCTCAACAGAGAATTGTGGCTTGATCTTAGGTGGAAAAAGAGGGTTTATAAGCTTTGGAAAAGTGGGCAGGCCACTAAGGAGGACTTTAAAGAAGTAGCGAGGCTGTGCAGGGACAAAATTAGGAAGGCCAAAGCTCATCTGGAGCTCAATCTGGCTACTGCCGTTAAAGATAACAAAAAACGTTTCTATAAATACATCAACACAAAAAGGAGGACTAAGGAGAATCTCCATCCTTTACTGGATGCGGGGGGAAACTTAGTTACAAGAGATGAGGAAAAGGCGGAGGTGCTCAATGCCTTCTTTGCCTCAGTCTTTAGCGGCAATACCGGATGTTCTCTGGATACCCAGTACCCTGAGCTGGTGGAAGGGGATGGGGAGCAGGATGTGGCCCTCATTATCCATGAAGAACTGGTTGGTGACCTACTACGGCACTTAGATGTGCACAAGTCGATGGGGCCAGATGGGATCCACCCAAGGGTACTGAGGGAACTGGCAGAGGAGCTGGCCAAGCCGCTGTCCATCATTTATCAACAGTCCTGGCTATCGGGGGAGGTCCCAATCGACTGGCGGCTAGCAAACGTGACGCCCATCTACAAGAAGGGCCGGAGGGCAGACCCAGGAAACTACAGGCCTGTCAGTTTGACCTCAGTGCCAGGAAAGCTCATGGAGCAGATCCTCCTGAGAGTCATCATGCAGCACTTGAAGGGGAAGCAGGCGATCAGGCCCAGTCAGCATGGCTTTATGAAAGGCAGGTCATGCCTGACGAACCTGATCTCCTTCTATGACAGAGTGACGCGCTGGGTGGATGAGGGAAAGGCTGTGGATGTGGTCTACCTTGACTTCAGCAAGGCTTTTGACACCGTCTCCCACAGCATTCTCCTCAAGAAACTGGCTGCTCTTGGCTTGGACTGGCGCACGCTTCGTTGGGTTAGAAACTGGCTGGATAGCCGGGCCCAAAGAGTCGTGGTGAATGGAGCCAAGTCCAGTTGGAGGCCAGTCACTAGTGGCGTCCCCCAGGGCTCGGTGCTGGGGCCGGTCCTCTTTAATATCTTCATCGATGATCTGGACGAGGGCATCGAGTGCACCCTCAGTAAGTTCGCAGATGACACCAAGTTAGGTGCGTGTGTCGATCTGCTTGAGGGTAGGAAAGCTCTGCAGGAGGATCTGGATAGGCTGCACCGATGGGCTGAGGTCAACTGCATGAAGTTTAACAAGGCCAAGTGCCGGGTCCTGCACCTGGGGCGCAATAACCCCAAGCAGAGCTACAGGCTGGGAGAGGAATGGTTGGAAAGCTGCCAGGCAGAGAAGGACCTGGGAGTGATGGTGGACAGTCGGCTGAATATGAGCCAGCAGTGTGCTCAGGTGGCCAAGAAGGCCAACGGCATCCTGGCTTGTATTAGGAACAGCGTGACCAGCAGGGCTAGGGAGGTGATCGTCCCCCTGTACTCAGCTCTGGTGAGGCCGCACCTCGAGTACTGTGTTCAGTTTTGGGCCCCTCGCTACAAGAAGGACATCGAGGTGCTTGAGCGGGTGCAGAGAAGGGCGACGAAGCTGGTGAGGGGCCTGGAGAACAAGTCCTACGAGGAGCGGCTGAGGGAGCTGGGCTTGTTCAGCCTGGAGAAGAGGAGGCTCAGGGGTGACCTTATTGCTCTTTACAGATACCTTAAAGGAGGCTGTAGAGAGGTGGGGGTTGGCCTGTTCTCCCACGTGCCTGGTGACAGGACGAGGGGGAATGGGCTTAAGTTGAGCCAGGGGAGTTTTAGGCTAGATGTTAGGAAGAACTTCTTTACAGAAAGGGTTGTGAGGCATTGGAACAGGCTGCCCAGGGAAGTGGTGGAGTCACCATCCCTGGAAGTCTTCAAAAGACGCTTAGATGTAGAGCTTAGGGATATGGTTTAGTGGAGGGCTGTTAGCGTTAGGTTGGAGGTTGGACTCGATGACCTTGAGGTCTCTTCCAACCTAGAAAATTCTGTGATTCTGTGATTCTGTGAAGTATACGTACACCTAGAATTACTGCGTCACAGGTTAACTTTGACATACATTTAACTTTGGCATACATTTCCCAGCATGATCTGCTGCCACTGAGCTGTACCAACAGGTCTTTGGGAACCCTGCTTTTTCAAGCTTCTGTCCAGAGCTTTTACACCCCCCTTTTTTCCCTGCTGCAGAATTTAAATAAGAATTTTGCAGGACTTGGGAAAGGCAAGGTCAGCTCTGCCAGCACCTAGCACGTTACAGTCTAATTAACAGTCACAGCAGAAGAAAGAACAAAGCTGCGTTCCTGCTCTTTCACTATGAGAAATCAGCAATTGAGAATTCCTGCCTCCTGAAAGGGCTTTTGCTTCCCAGTCCAGTCTGAATTAGTTTAAGCCTGAGGCAGGCAAGCACGACGAGCCCCCAGGAATCCATAACCACCCTGATGCTTCTGGGTTGCAAAGCATCTCCACCACCATCTGTTTTCAGTCACTCCAAAATGAGTTCTGAAGAGTCAATTGTTTTCTTCTAGGAAAAATAAACATGCAAGCTGCTATTCTCCTGATTTCCAGCAATTTTCTGCTGTGGGTAAGTGTAGCTTTGGATTTTAGAACATAAGTCTCATTCTCATCCAAAGAATTTTGCAATATAATTACCTCATTTTTACTGACTTGGATAACTGCTGCCCTTAAGAAAAAAAAAGTGTGTGAAGTCTGCAAGACTAATCCCTCCTCCTGCCCCCTTTGTTATAAAATCTTGGAACAACTGATAGTGATTAATCTCACTTGATATTTCTTTGGTTCTCTATTTGTTGACTTAGGCATTTGTTTTATGACTGATTGTTTTCAGTTGCTTGGACAGCTGTCAGATCTGTCCTGTGGTTTGATTTGGCTTTCAGGGAGCAAGATTATTATTTCGTATTTTACAGCAATACCACATCGTGGCTGACAGAGGTGGCCCTTCGAAAACCATACATGTGAAACCAAAGCTACCTCCAGACTGGGAGAGGACTTGCCTGAGATTCTGCAGGCAGATTCTGCATGCACACAGGAGGCAGTAACAGTATTTTTTACTACTCCCAACTTACACAATGAATGCACATACTCTTAAGTACATGCCCAAAATATCCATCCGCAGGTATAACAAATATTTGCACCCTCCTTGTACCTTTATCTCACAGCTGTATCCTCTGGCTCCACTTGTCCTCATCCTTACTCTCCTACCTCTTCTCTTTCCTCATGGACCATCCACAGACACCTGTATGACCTCCCTGGCCACTGCCTCAAAATCTGAATGGAGAAAGACCTGTTACCTCTCAAAGTCCCTCCCCTAAAACATGCAAAATAGAGTTCCTCTAAAGCAGAAATTTTTCTTATTAGACAGTGCTTTCATTGCTTTCACATACAATGCTCACAAGTTTTGCTGGCTTTCAGAAAATACACAAATAAATCAGAATTTATTCTGGAACTTCAGGGTTCTCCATTACCACGCTTGATTTTTCTATGACTGCTGTGCTCATTTATACACAATTCCCATGCTAACAACTTAATTTAAAGCAGAGCTTACACACAAGTTTAAGCATATTGCAAGAGCAATGACTATTGACTACGGCTTGCTAGAATTTAAGCACTTTTGCGTAAAAGAACACCCTTGGCATCTTATGGGACACATTATTTGATCTCCTTAACTTATCTTCATATTCGTCCCTGTCCAGTCACAGCCTCCTGCTCCGGTTTAAGCCAGCACTGGATGGCGGTGGTTTAGCAACACAGCAACAGCTCAGAGGCCACACGTACTCCCTCTTTTTCTTTTTTTGTAACGTTACTTCCACGGCCCAAAGTTAACTGCATATGAGAACAGAACAAGTGCTCTGAAAGGTCATGAAACGAGGTCTAGGCATCGGTGTTTCAGCGTGCCTCCACCTCCTACAAAGGAAGATGCCTCCAGTTCTCCCCACCAGCCTGAGACACCCTCTCCTTCCTGCCCACATTAATCTCAGTCTGGCTACCGCTGCCCTTCCTAGTAGGCTGAGTTACTGTCAGCTCTTTAAAATTAATCTTTTCCCACTTGCCAGATCATTATTTACCCTTTCAGGCCAGCTGAACCATCTTAAATTATTTAGACAAGATGCCTCTCTGGTTCTCTTCAAGACTACAGCCCTGCTACTGTTTTCAAGCCCCACGCTCATTTCTCTTGGGTTTTTACTTCTCTTCCTCCAGCCCCCTCTTCCATGACACACTGCAAGCAGTGGAAGTGAGCCCCATATTATGTATGCCCTAAGAGACTTCTTAAAACAATAGACTTGAGCTTGGTTTTTTACCAAAAATCACTCACAATGACATCTTCACTTCTTAGCTTTCTGAACCATGGCCATAAGTTGCTGGGAAACAGCACAGCAGTTGTATCTTCATCTCTACGCCCTCATCACCTTCTCTAATATATTGCTAGGGTGGCCCATTAAATCCACCAGCCAAGTCCAGCCATGCACATTGCACAGATCTAGCACTGCAGGCTGCAGTCAGGCTTCCCCCAGCTCTGCTCCTATACCCATCCTTCAACCCAATCCCTTCCCAGTTCCAGGAATCCCACCACGCTCCTCTCCCCTCCATCCCTGGTCATCTTCAGGCTCCATCTTCCGCAGACACGTGTAGCACAGCCGCAGCAGGACTGTCTTCTCCCAAACCACTTGGATGCTGGACCCAGACTGTCCTTGAGCAAATCACCACGATATTTCCATTCTCTTCTGCTTTCCACCACTCTGGTCTCATTTCCATGATCCGATTCTACTTAATCCACGTTGCCCCTTCTCACACCACGTGTTGAAGGTGACAATGTCAGACACTTTTAAAGCCAGCTAGACCCCACTTGCAGCTTCAGCCACCAGCTTAGCTCACCGCTCTCCTTTTAAACAAAAGGAAACAACTACAGAAGAGCTAGCAACAACAGAAACAGGCGGCAGCAGAGCAGTACACACTGAAACCCAGCATGGTCCCCCATTAGGGGGAAAATTTCAGGCGCTTTAATCATGACAAACAGCCTCTTGGCTGGTGCGATGCCAGCATCTTCCACAGGAGTTCATCAGGCATGAATTGGCCCCATATGTGAAAACCCACTACAATTTGTCCAGTTTCTCCCATCCCTGCGGAACAACGTCTCCATATGCGAGATCCCACAGAGCTGTCAGCCAATGTCACATTTCAATAACAGCAAAAATAACTGGGGCTGCACAAACCAGCAAAGCAATCCCATTGCTCATAAACTGGCAAGTGACCTAGGTTGGCAGTGTTTTTGTTGATCACAACCCTTTCTGTGGAACAAAACATAGGAGCTATCATGCCAGAACAGACTCAGTGATCCATCTTCTCCTTGTCTTCTGTCTCCAGCAGAGGCCAACGCCGATGCTTTAATGGAAAATTAAAAATGGATACACAGAGCCTGCGAGGCACCTGGGCCAGTTGTGCAATATCCCTCCTTAACCCAGGACAGGGCTGTGCTACTCTTACCCACAACTGGGGCATGCCACGCTGTAGCACCCCAGATATATTTCTTTATGACAGCACCCAATGGTCAAGTCACAGGACCATCATTTCTTCTTCCTTATCATTTTCACATGTAACTGCAAGTCCTCTGCAAGAGGATCAAATCTTTGGCCTCTCACTGCAGTCTGCACAACTAGACTCTACAGACGAGTTCAACTTGGTGTCAAAGGGTGACATTTTTCTTAAGTATGTTAATTATTTTTCTTGTAGTAGAAGTTCCATGGCATTCTCTTGACCCTCACCCTGTTTCAGAGCTCTAAACCCTTTCTTTCCCTTACCAAATGAATGGTGGTCGATTTGCTATCTCTTTTGAGGTCCTCTAACCCCTGACTTTATGAGCTTTTATTCCACATTACTCTGGACAAGCTTTTTAAAGTTCAGCTACAGAAATACTTTGCTCTATCCTAAACCAACATTGAATTCTCAGTTCCCACTACACAAACCAACAGATTGGGGAAAAAAAGTAAAGATAGACTGAGACAATATCTTTTAGGCTGTTGTATATGAACTAGAGTTTAGGGAAGACACCATACCAATGGTGATGCACTGAAGTTCTTTCTAAACTGCAGCTATTTACTTTCTGCATGAGCTGGTTCATTTCTAGAATGGAAATTGCAATCGGGAACTCTTACTTGCATGTTTTCTATTGCAAAACAAAAAAATGTGCAAATATTAAAGGAAAAGAAAATACAGCCTGGAATATTATTTCTTACATTTTTCTTATCTCTTTGAAATAAGTGTTTTTAAATGCTGTGTCTGTGAGCCTGGCAGAATGTGTCAACATGATGGACTTCTAAAACCATAGTGGAAAAGAGCGTATAGACACTTTTGTTTTGAGCTACTGAAGATCAAAACATTTGTCTCACTCAATTATTTATATATAATTAGCACTCACAGCATCCATCTTCTGATTACAGAGCTTGAACTACTGAGGGAAAAATGCTTGCATCCATCCCTGAGCTCAATATTTTCTGAACTGGCATCTCTGACAGCCCCACCACCCCGGTAGGTGATGAGCTGCTGCTCACGCTCCCATTGTGTGCCTTGCCAAGCAGGCAGACTTCAGGCAGCCAAAGCCTCGCTTTGTCCAAACTGCACCCACCCTCTAGTGGGATGAGGAAAAAGTGCTTCTCCAGGCTGCTCTCCTATTTATACATTGTCTCCCAACACAGCACAATTTGCTATATTACTCAAAGAGCTTGTACATAGGATAGACATGCTAAGATTTTTCTCTTTTCACCTGCCTCTACCCACCACACATCACACACAAGATATGCATTAATAAGACACGTGAGCTCTAAAACACGGTTATGGCCCTGATGAGTTTCACCAAAAAAAACTTAGAGACAAGCTCTTCCTTCTAGTTTTCCTTGCACCCTTCAGAGTTTGGCACCATTTTAACCACAATTTCATAGCTGACTAAGCACTTATTAACGCAGGGAACCAGTGACTGTAGCTACATACATTTCTTTTACTACAAAGGGAAAAAAATACACAAGAACAAAACAAGCAAACTCCCTCCAGCCCACCCCCCAAGAAAAAGCATATCCAGACCACTTTCCTTTATCTGTTAGATAGACAAATATCCTTGACTGCAGAACCAGGGATGTAGGCTTTTGCTGCTAACCAACAAGCACTGCAGCTATGGTAAAAGCTGCAAAAAGGCAGCAGAGCTGCAGACAAGTCACAAACCATGACCCAGGTCAACTGCACAAAACATTACAAGGGAGCCATGCTTGGAACAAACCAGTCTTGAAAGTATTCACAGCGACTGAAAGCCAGCTCTGGCTTCCCACAGCCCTGCCAGGCAGGAGACACAGCAAGCTGTCCTGCAAGAGGGGGACAAATAGAACCAAGGGTGACCCCTCCACCAGCCAGGAACGCAGCCCCCAGTACCTGGGCAAACGTTGAACAGGTCTGGTGGTCACAGCCAGGGTCAGCAACAGCCCAGTTTCTGAGGCAAGTCCAAATGAAGCCAGGAGCAGGAGACACAGCTCCCAGGGGGACCTCCGGGGATGAGAGACTCAGGTGAAACAGCTTAGGGCACCCATCAGAGCTCATTAGCAGCCTGGCAAACATCTTTATAAACCCAGAGTAACAAGCCCAGGGAATTCAGGTGAGTCAAATTAAGTCCAAAAGAAATAAGGACTTAATCTTGCAAAGTTAAAAACTGTTTTTATATATATATATATATATATATTTTTTTTTTTTCTTTCCACAAATACAAAGCTGGAACTTGCAAATAAATGCGGTCTTTAGCCATGAACTCTGAATAAAGCTGGAGGTAAAGAACTGAACCTACAAAGAGTGATGCCTTTTAGTGGTCTAACATGCATGGCAGCATGCACACCTGTGCATCACTGGTCACTCGCACGGCAGCAAGGTGAAGGACAGAAATAAAGCAGACGAGGCTGTTCAAAGTCAGAGAGGACCTGGAACAGCTGAGCAGGAGTGAGCAGAGCCCAATCCTTGCCCTGAAATGATGCAAGCAGCAGTCTTCAGCAGCCTGCTAGGCAGACTCAGGTCTCGAATGGAAACAGCATGAAGCAAAGAAGGGGGGTGTGAAATAAAAATAAAGCTATCTTTCACAGATCACATGGTCCCACCAGGAAACACGGAAACCTCTGACTTGTCTGGCTTTCTGTCTCTCCCTCCCTTCGGGTCTTTTGCAGAAAGCACAGCCTGTGTGCCCAGGAGGTGATGAAATCCCTAATGCTGTATGGCACATGGGGAATTTGGGGGATTGCAAAACAGGATGTTTCTTGGAGGAAATACAGTCTCAGCAAGCAAAAGGTTCAAGTACGGTACATCTCACAATGATGTAAGAGTTTGATTATGCATCTCGCTTAAAGCCCAGCTTCGGGTTTTAGTTCTAGTAGAACTAATAGGCAACACCTGCTGCGATGAAAACAATTTCCGTCCCTGAACTCTAGCAGAAGTGTTTATCTTTTGAGTTAGAAAATGTTTCTCTAATGTCTGAACAAGACTCCAGGGACAGGAACATATGCCCAGAACTGACATTTGTGCGCAACAGATAGCTTATAAAAATAAGAATTAGAAAAACCTGGTATCATCAGACATCTCATCAAATAAAGTCATTAAATGGAAAGTACAGCAAGGTTCTCCTAGCGCTCCCTTCCCTGCCACTGTAGCCCTACTTGCTCTTTGTAGAGCAGAAACAAGAGACTACTGCAAAAGCTTGCTGGGGTAAAAGCTGAGTTCAATATTCAGGGCTTACCCAGAGCTGGCCCTGGCAAAACTCTCATAGGCTTCAATGGAAACACTACCCAAAAGTGGGCCTCAGGACTTGGGCCTCTTGGTTTTAGTTACTAATTTTATTATTAAAGGTTAAACAGAGCTGTTGACAGTACAAACGATTTTCTTACGTAAGCAGTGAAAGGGAGATTGTCAGATATGCAAGATAAAACAATACTGCCAAGTCAAGGCAATATAGGTTATGGGTGAACGTCCTTTCCCAGAACATGCTGCACCAAATCCTGAGTTTCCTCTTCTTCCTCAATCAAAACTCCCATTTAAATCAACTGGAGCTCAGCAGGATCACGAGGCAGAGTCAAACCAAAGGAAGGACCTCAGGGTTTGGCCATGGCCACTACAAGGAGTTTGAGAGACTGCAACTGTTGAATATGAAGAGCTCTCACTTTACAGCACAAATTGTGTGAGCAGGGAAAGTTCATCACCACCAACAACAGAAAGGAAAAAAAAAGAAAAAAAAAGAAAAAAGGAAAAAAAAAAAAAAGAAAAAAAAAGAAAAAAAAAAAAGAAAAAAAAAGGAAAAAGCATGCTTTGTTTTGCACAGAGGAAAGAAAAGGCACAGGTTCCAGGCTCAATCAACAAAGCTGAGGGGTGAAGCATTGCTTCATTTTTGAACGTACAGAGACTGTTTGTCCTAATAATGTGCTGGAATGATAAGACAGACCTGACCGAGGGTACTCTCTTGCCGGGGTACCAAGAACAGATGCAAATGTTGAACAAGTTCATTATTTAGTGCCAATTAAATACTACAGCTACAAAATAGGTGCTTCAGCCATTCAGTTACACACACACAACCCTTAACAGGAATATCAGGGAGGGCATACAGGGCTTTTCTCGCATACTTTCTGCTGTGATATTATTTATCTATTGCTTGGACACAAAGCAGAGCCTTGTTTTTCGTTCTTAACCAAAAATAATAACACCGAACAATGCGATGGTTAAAAATAATAATCATTCAGTCAAATGCAAACTGTTCTCAGTTCAGTCTAACAGCTGCTTGTTGGTTTGGTGATTAGGTGGCAACCCATAAGCTAACTTCCTGGAAAATCGACTGGTTTTATAATGAAATTGCACTGTCAGAACCATACGATCGTTCTGCCTTCAATAACAATGCAACAGACGCTGCGGGAAATTCCTGTGGTCGTCTGTCCTCTTCAGATACAGCTATCATCTCATAGATCATCAGCTGCACAATAGTCAATGGTGTCGCAAAGTTTTTTGACACAGTTAACACATTAACACATTACACAAATGTAGGATTTGAGCCAATTCTCACCAAAGCCAATGGAAAAACTCCAACTGAGATGCGCTGGGCACTGGGATTCGGTCACACGTATTGTCATTCACACAGCAAACAAGACAATTGCAGCAGCCCTCTTCTGACATCAGTGTCTGCGTCTACTTGGGGCTTTGGCAGAACCTCATGAAAGGCTGAGTCTCAGTTCCTTTTAAACACCCTGAGAATCACTTGGGTTTGTTTGTTTGGCACAGAGCACTCAAGAGGATGTTGTCACAATTCGCAGAACTGGAATCAAAATTTTTGTCTTTTCTTCTTAAATTTCGGATGCTTTTAGAGAAGATTTGGTTTTTACCCTTATGCTATACCCAATACGTTTTAAAATAAAGAAGCAACAAACCGTTGTTTTGCAATCAACCCCACGATCATAAATCACAGGCCAGCTCCAATCGTGTACTGTTGATGCATGGCCGTATCAGCAAACATGCCAGTATACCTAACCACAGAATGTATTTTCTGAGCAAATGTTTGGTAAGGCTCACATCATTTGCTGAGTAAGAGTTCATTGGGATTGATCTGCTTAGGAAAGGAACACCATGGATGAAAACGTACTGTGCCTTTACAGTCACAATACTAACACGGCAATAAACCCTATCGCAACTGAAAAATCAAGCTGACAACAACAAAATCCTTCTGCAAACCATGTACTGAGATACCCAAACTTCCAATTTAAAATAAAAAGGTAAACAATAATGAAAGAGAAATACTGGGTATTAATCGTTATGGCAGTGATCCCTGCTGGGCTGAGGATCCAAATGAATGCGTGGGCAAGAGAACCTGATCTTGGGAATATGCTCACAGAGACACAAGCAGGGGCCTAAATCCAAGAGCATTTTCCCTTTTTGTGAAATCAGGGCTTCAACAGCAGAGGGAAAAAAATGTACATTTTCCTATTAATATGGAAAAAGTACTAGCCCTGAAGAAGCAGAGACAGAACAGACAGTTTGTAGGTGTCAGCGAGGTCTGAAAGACCCCTGGGGACTGTCCCAGGAGTGGGTGCAGTGAGCAGGAACAGGCTTACTCTCTCCAAGACACTTTCCTCAACAGATGCTTGCTGTGTTGCATCTGTTTCTGACAGAGATCTTAGCTTCTCACCCAATGTAGTACTTCAGCAGCACTTGACATTGTGCTGAGAATACAGCCCATGCAAGCAGTAACTCAGGTTTGCCTAATGGAGGTTTCCAATCTCCTGTTCCAGACAGAACCTTCAAAGGAAAATGGTTGGAAAAGACATTAAGGAAGTGACAGCCACCTCGTTGGTGAGGATCCATCAGGGTCACCCATATAACATCTGCACCCATTATCAAACTTTGCCCAACATCATAGCCTTAACCCCAAAATTAAAATTAGTGCAAAAATAAGATCTTTCAATAAGATGGAAATATGTTGTGAAGGACTTTTTTCTTTTTAATTTCCCTGCAAAGAACACAATCTATGAATCTTTTAGCTGAAAGTCATAGAAGACTGCCTGGTTTACTTGGGGAAACGGAGAATGCACAGTCACTGTGGTGCGCCTGTAGAGAGAAAGAAATTACTTCTCCAAAAGGGTCAAGCTCAGGATTTCAGCCTGCACTTGAAGCAGGGGCTAAGATTAAAGTCCTGCCTGCTGGGATTGTGAAATCTCTGTAAGCAAGTTCACAAGTGAGAACTAGCACAGCCGGCAAGGTCTTCCAGCTGGGAAGGAGTGACTTGATGGCTGAAGAGATGCAGAAGGGTGCAGATGGACTGGAGAGTGCAAGAGCACATCAGGCTGCTCCTCTGTGCAGGCTGGAGGGCTGCTGAGAAGCCACTGCAGTATTTATGATGGATTTTAGTCCTTAAGCCTGTACCAATAGCTGTTAGGGTTTTTTTTTTATTATTGTTCCCTGCTCCAGTTTTGCAGATAGCTTATGACAAGAACCTTTTGAAATACCAGACGGAGGCAGGAGCTGAACCTGGCACATCATGGGCAACGAGGAGACTGCTATGGTAGGGCCTGATGGAGCACTTCAGCCAGGAGATGGATTTGCAAGGCAGCTTGTACTGAGCTGAATGCAGAACTCGTGATGTGAAAAGATGCTTGTTCTCACAAGGGCTCCATAAAATAGCTCTACTGAAAAGTCAGGTCATAAACAACCGAATGAAGGAACTTCCAAATCTGCACTGATGAAGAAAAAGAAGGTACTGAATGAGCCTAAATTAGACAGACTCCCCCAGGGAAGCAGAAATAGGGATCTTGTTAAGGCACCAGCTGTTAATTCCCATCTGTAAGTAATTTCCAGTCCTATCATCTGTACAGAATGAAGCCCTTCAGAAAAGGATCGTTAGTGAACTGGCTAAAAACTGGAGGTGGCCCAAGTGCGAGCTTGTGGTAGGTGTCCCACGGCTTGGAGGAGACCGTCTGTTTCCCACGTGGGTTTGAGGCTAGATGAATTTTTAGGCAGAATAGAGGCAAAGGTCGCCAGTGACAGGATTGCCCAAGTGTAGGGAAACCACATCAGGGAAAAAAAGAAGTTGCTGAAGCAGCAGAGTCACCATCAGCCTCCCTTCCCAAGGCCCATGTAAAACACTGGCCACACAGCTGCCGGTGAAGGTATGACGCTGACAGCCTGAAAGCCAGAAACATTTCTGAGCCATGGAAAACGGGCGCTGCTGAAGCCCATGGAAACTGCAAAAATTAAATAAGCTGTAATTATCAGCTCCATCAGACTACACGAGAAACCCAGCTCTTAGAGAAGTTCACATTTATAACTTGAGTGGATTTCTGATGAAATGATCGCTATCTCTGGTGCTGCTGGGCTTTGAGGGACCTCCGCTTCAGCTACGTGTTGTGCTACCTGTGAAATGTAGCCGAATTAACTCCATAAGGTGCTGTTTTGGAGTGAGTTCATCCATCTGTTAACTGTGCTAATATATTTTCTCCTGGACATTTTTCAGACACATCCAGTGGATGGGAGTAGAAGAAGTGCTGCCTCTGGGGGCAAATCACACTTCCCCAGCCATTCCTCCAGGGTGACAGAGATGAAGTGCTCCCCATGCAGCCTCTGAGAAAAACTGATGAAATCAGCTTGTGATGCGGTGACGTCCCAAAGGATTCCCCATTTCTACGAGCTGGTGGGAAGCAGCTGTCCCGAGCTGGACCAGTCTGCACTGAGCAAAGCCCAAATTCTGCAGAATGACACCAGTGAGCAGCAGGTATGCCTGGTGGAAAATCACATCGCCGGGACAGAGGTCATTGTACCTGGTGTCACAAGAGAGGAGGTTGGCTCCGAAACAGCTCGGTGAATTAAAGGCTGGCAGACGTGACAGGAGGAAAGAATGTGATAAGAAGAAACACGAGCCTGCTCTTTAGGGAGGAAGAAGAGAGGACCCTTGCCCTTCAGCCGGCACTTTTAAACCAGAGGGAGCTCTCCAAGAGCTCCGTCATTACAGCGCTGATCAGATGGCAATGAGAGAGAGACAAAGTCACATCCTGGAGCACAGCCAGGGGCATCTGCCTAAATTGCCCTCAGCAGACTCAACAGCAGCAGTAAGAAATGCCAAAAGAGACTTGGTCAATGCATTGGCTATTGAAGCTTTCATTTGCAGACAAATCTACCATTATCCCCACATAGCAGACAACCAGAAAGGAATTCCAACCAAGAGTGCAATACATTCATAGTTTAGATATGGTGCCTCCAACACCATCAGCAGTGCCCAGGTACCCCAGCCTGCTGAATGTCATTAAAACCCATAAATGTTCAAGATAGATGGCAGGGAATGATACACGACCTAACCCAAGATGTGAGAAATGAAAATATCTTCACTTAGATTATGTCATTTGGATCCCTAAAACACGGAGGGAATATTTGGTAGGAGAGTAAGGAACTCCTAATCATTTTAATGGGATAAAGTTTAAATTTGCAGGGAGCAGACATCAATTCGAGAGAAATCATATCCTCCTGGTGGGACATTTAATCATCTGATTATTTTAGGAGACGCTTTGGCACACTAAAGTGATGCAGCTGTTAGTAGGCTTCAGGAAATCATACAGATTTGCTCAAAACTTCACAAAATAGGCACAGAACTATTATGTCAGCTAATTAATTGAGATTTTGACTGGAAAAAGGGGAATACTCAATGCATTTTAGACAAAATTACCAAAAAAAAATCCCAAACCAAGCTGATGTCCAATCATTAATCCATCTCATCTCCCCTAAAACACCTTGAAGATGATGTTGATCTACATTTGAACCAGTTGAGGTACTTGGTAGGCAGTGATTGTACCACTTGAGGAATTTATACAGTTTTTGAGAGCAAAATCAGTATTTCACTGCTAACCAGGAGCCTGTGGTTACTGGTGAGTCCCTGAAGCTCTAATCAGCAAACAGCATATCTGTATACATATTTTTTATTTTTTTTTCCTTTCTGTGCTGCTATTCCCTGTGTCACTGCAGCATTTCCCCCCTTCACAGCATCCATCTTCTTCACTTGCTCGCTTCTGGGTCCATGCAGATGCAGGATCCCGCGCAGATACAGGAGCCCTGCTAGTTTTCAGCAGCCACACACCACCTCATAAACACGTCCCACACGAAATACCTAGCAGGGGCAATGAGCGAGGGACATTATAATGCCAAGATGCTCTATGTCAAGACCAGGAGTAAGTCTGGAGTTCCCTGGGATGGGATACATTTCCTCTTTTCCCCTCATTTCTTGCAGGGTGGCTAATACGCACGAGCTCAGCTGCGTTGAGCCTCCGGATTTGCTTTTGTTCGGGCCGTAGATGCACAAAATACACGTCAGGCTCCCGCACTCGATCTTGCATAACACTGTCACAAGGCCAGTGTGAGTCTGTTCTCACTGTTCCGTAGCCAGCTGAGGACATCTGTACTGAATGTTGCTTTCCAGGCACACGGTGAGGAATGTATACACACACAGTATATATAGCCATGTTTCCCCCTGCATCTCCAAGGCTGCCCTGGATTGCACTGTGCAAGGAGCGCTCTGCTGTGGGTACACTGTGGCTTCTGTACCTAACGAATCTTACCCAGCAATGAAGGAGCTGAACAGCCTTTTTTTTTTTTTTTTCAAGCGCAAAACCCAAGATTTTGGCCTGTTCAGTACATCAAGACTGCCACACACGTTCATTGAAAGAAAGGCAAATGCTGAGGGAACTCCGTAACCCTCCCAGACAGATGCAGAAAAGAATTTGGAAATACCCCAGTGTGTTCCAACAGCCTATAATGGGAGACTGGCTGTGGAGGAAGAATTGCTGGTATGATCTCAGGACTCAACCCACTGCAGTCAGACAGTCTGCCCACAATGAGGGGCCCAGCCAAGACAATACAAGCTCTATGCTCACTGATAATCGAGACCCAAACACAAACAACATCCCTGTGCCTGATGTGCTACACATGGAAACATAAAGCAGATAGGAGGCTACCTGGTCTCCTGGTTTCAAGACCGGTGAAATTTCCTTGCTGTTTTCGAAAGCTCCTAATGGGGCCAGTAGAAATGATGGATGTAAACAGCTCCTCCAGCCACAGGCAGTGCTGGATATTCCTACGAGCACTAAGCTCCTGTGTGCATTACACGGCTGCCTCTATTCAGGAGGCTAAAAAGAAGTTCAGTCCTGCTTGTATATGCTGGAATCATTACGTACAGTGTTCCCATAAATCATATAAATGAGTATTACTGTGTCACTAGTTAGGATGGTTGCTGTTATTATTGAAAAACCTTCTGGCAATCTAATCCTAGTGCCATCCAAGCCGAGGCTGACCTCAGCGCAATTTATACCAGTCTCGAGTCTGTTCTAAACTGTGCCCAGCAAACAGTTTCCCAAAAAGACTCTGGCAGCTAGAGGCACTCAGCGTTAACGCTGCTGTGCCCGTTCTCCATCGTATTGCTCAGCCTGAGGGTGAGACAGGTTGACAAAGAGCTGTGCCACCAGCACACGGCACTGGGAGCTGTGCCCTCCTCCAGGCTGCTAGTGCTCTGCTCCCCAGGAGCGGGGGCTGCTCCACGGCCACCCCGTGTTCCAGCCAGAGGCAGCCTGTGTCCTTCCCACCGGGGACAAAACACCCCGTGTGTCACAGGGGCTGGGGAGGACCAGCCCCCACCTGCCAGCTGGAGACGTTAAATGCACCGAGGAGCCCCTGCAGATGCTCTCAGGGAGCCCTGCAAAGCCGCTGGTGGAGGAAGACACAAAGGAGCAGACAGCGTTTACCTCCTCCCGCGTGCATAAATTATCCGAACACAAACTTGACTGAACACAGGGATTTGAAAAGGCAGAGAAAAGAGGAGTCCTGGGAGACAGCAGAAGACCATGGACATGCTGTTTGTGGTCTCATTCTGCACATTCCAGCCTCCAGTCAGCTCTGGCTGAGCCATTTACCCAGAGTCCAATTTATTTCCTGTGGATTTTCAAGAAATATGAATCCTAAAACAAGATGTACTGAAAGCTTAGTACATGGTATTAAAGCTAGTATCCATCATGTCAGTTCTGTCTCTCCAATTTATTCATTCTGCTTGTTATTATCATCTGACTATAATCTGCTCATAAACAATACCCTTATGATTTTTTCCATGCCTATTTATTTCCTCAGTCATTGAGTTGGTTTCCTGAGGCGATCAAAAAAATATATAAATATTTATATAAACACATCTCTATTTTGACATGGTCTCTAACTACTTACAAATGCAATATGACATCAACCTAAAGTCAAAGCATATTTGGCACATGGGACCCTCTACTGGCTATGAAAACGGGTGTAGCTCAAACAGCCACAGAAAAGGACCCACCCAGTGTATGTACAGAATGCATTTAAATAATTATAGGTTCCAGACTTCATCCGTAGAGCAGCAAAACTGCTAAGCAGGTGGGAGAAGAGCCACCTGAAGGGCAGCGCTGAGGGGCATCCATGCACCAGCCGGACCTGCAGCTGCTGTTGTTCTGCAGCACCACGGCTTATTTGGGGTTGGATGGGCGAAAGGACTGAATCCCATTCACAAACACGTGTCCAGAATAAAATCTGATTACACTAAAGTAGAGAAGAAAGCAAATATTATCTCTCAGGGTTTTCTTACGGAAAACAACATCCGGCAGTTCCTCTATTTTGGGTATAGATTTAAAGTAATTTCAAATAAGAATTAAAAACCTTCTGAAATAATTCCTCTGCAGACACGAGAAACCGCCGCATAGGGTACCACGCCGATGAGCCCAGCTATAATCCAGTCTTTGCTTTCTGCTGACTAGCTGAGCTCTCGTGGTTGATTATGTCAGTGGAACCCCTCAAAAGAATTATAGCCTTTTATTCAGCTCCGAACCATGTATTATTATGAATACTAAACCGGTTCAAAGAGTCTATTGGTCCTGTTATAACTTTAGACAAAGTCTTCAGTAATTAGCTATCTCTTTGAAGAACGTGTTTCCGCTGGTGTGGGATCCCACTGGAAGCAGGCGTGCGTGCTTGTGGATACACGGGGCACGATGTACCCGGAGCGAGCACACGGTGATGGATAAACAACAGCACAGAGCTCCTGCCACCACAGCCCAGCAAAATAAAAGGTATCCAGAGAAAGCAGAATCTAACCCTAATTAATCACAATAAAAACTCATTTAACGATGCTCAGAATAAACACAGATACGGAAGATGCAGGCAACATGCACGTCACGGTGGCAAACTGCAAGTTATTTGTGGGAAGTAATAATTTAAGATGCTTCAAAGATCAATGCTAGCATCAGCCCTGCGAAAGGCTGGCCTCAGACAGGTTCCCTGCATCTCAGTGGTCCCAGTGGAAGCAGCAGACCCCATGGCACAGCAGGGCTTTCCCTTGTGCTTTGAAAGTCGCCCGCTCCCATTTCGGTAGCTGCTCTTCTGAGAGCCACCAGCACCGTGACTGCCCGCTGCAGGGAGCCCTGGCTTTACTGGGGGCTGTCAGCAAGTCCTGCACAGAACTGATAACATTTGGGGAGTGGTTTTAGACCCGGCTGCCCACGTTTGACAAATAATTATTCACTGAACCGTAATGTAATTACTTATTGTAATGTGAATTTCAATCCAACGTAGTTATTAGTTTTTATTTGACGGGAAGAAAACGTGTTGGGTAGTCCCAAATGGACCATCACACTCAACACCGACTGGGTTTACAGTCTGTGTGCTGTGTGTCAGATCCCTTAAGAATGAAATGAGAGGTTGTTGGGCCACAGGAATGGCTAACAAGATACGGTTTAGTTCTTCTCTGAACTGTACTGAGAAGTCCCCAGGCTGGGGGAAGACCCCCTACATGTACAAGGAGAAATGGGGTTATGCAAAGCCATTGGGAGCCCAAGGTGGGACTGGGGATGTGCGTTTTTGCCCCGTGTATGCTCACTTGCTCTGCAGAATTGAATTCAATTTGCCAGGTCCAGCACAAAAACAAAAACCGGCCCTTAGCTTCAGCATCAGCTGCTGGCTGAAGGGAATCAGCGAAGAAAAAGCTGAGGGGAGGCAGGCGAAGCCTCCATTCAGCTTGTGTTTGCTGGCAGCCGCACGGCCATTCACGGCAGAGGCGGATTCGCTTTCAATCTGAGGTCAATCAGAGCGAGAGCCAGGATTGGCGGGTCGGGAAATTCACGAGCATTATATTGTTTGGACTCTGATTCTGGAATCATTGTGCTCTGCAGAGAGTCGTACTTTGTGGGCGGTGACTACGGTGCTATAATTACCACTATAATTACACTGGCATGTTTCCTTCTTGGCGAGCCCCATGGAATTATAGTCCCGTTACCTGACCTGAGTTTCTGATAGTCCTAACACGATGGACAGCAGCATTTTACTTTATTTTTTTTGGCCTGGCTGCAAGTTGGTAGGGGTAGGATGGGTTGGAAGGACAGGAGTGCCAAGACAGTTTTTTTTTCCAGAGGAAAAAAAAATGTGGTCAATGTCCACTTCGATTGCAACTACGCGGTGCTGTTCGAATGTTTCCCAGCACTCTCACTTGTGGCTCCTTCAAGGATGTAAGGTGTTAGCAGGGTCAGGAAGGTGAATGGAAGAAAAGGGGCAAGAAAAACTGTATCAGGACACTCAATCCAGTGAAAAATGTGGAAACGCCACTGATGAAGCTGGGTCTTTGTTGTGTGGAAAAAGCCCAAGGAACCAAAAAATAGGAAGAATCTGGCACTGCCAAGGAGAAGGACACCCTGGGATGAGCAAATCTCCCTCACCTTTAACTTCTGCCTCATATAACTGCATCATAAGCACACATAATTTGGGTGTGTCTGGTAGATACATCAGCCGTGACACTTCAGTAAGTCATTGTGCTAGGCTTTGGCATTAATATTGCAGTGCTAATTCTTCTCTCCTATAGCTATTGCTTCAGGGCTTGGTGGGTTCAAAGCTGCAAAATCTTGTGCTGCAGGTGGAGGTTCAGCTCTAGGTTTTGATCCTGCCCACAGTGAAGCACGTTAACCTTAACGGATGTAAAACCAAGATGCTCTTCATATAACGGGTGGTCTTTCGATGGGGACCCAGAGAACTCTTCTTGTTTTATTTAAGTAAAAAAAAAGAAGTTGTTTTCCTCAAACTTAAACATGATTTCTGCAGAAAAGACGTGATGAGTTTCCATGCTTTTCTGAGCAGGATCTGACACTGCAGCACTCTGTAAGGAGACAGCTCGCTGTGTCCCAGCAGCCCGTTGTGTGGATGAGACCGAGGACTCCGTGACAAATCTTTTGCAGACTCTTCTTTTCTTTGTAACACACAGGGGAATTCGGTTTTGGTGACTTCACCAAGCAATTCTCTGAATCCAAGCTTCTTCTCGAAACTGTTTTCTCTAGTTTCTGGTGTATTTTCCTCCCAGCCGACTTGGAGTCCGACCTGAGAAGATGGGTGTTACAGGATGTTCAGCACTTCTTTGCGTCAAGCCACAGATGACTGAGGTAGCCACTTCACTGGAGGAAATTATTTGAGGTTTTCTGAGAGCCTCTTGACAGTAGGTAAAGACTGTTTCAGCTTGTGGGAGTGCCAGCTAGAACCCTTTATAACCTGAATGACATGTAATGGCATAAAAATTCTTCCTAGAACTCACTCTGTCCTTTCAAGATGGCAGTCCTGACGTCAATGTCTGTCTCTTTAACCATCACAAAGCAGCTCAGCTGGGTAAGAACTGGCAAGTCCGAGATTGCCTACAAGAATCACATAACAAGAATCCCTTCCCTGTATTATATTACTTAAGAACATAAGTAACTCAGCATGCCTTACAGATCTCTTCCCCATTCTCTTAAGAAAGAAAAAAAAAAAAAAAAAAAAAGGAAAGGAAAAAAAAAAAGTGCTACTGTGAGAAAAGGGGAGAAATAGATGCTTTTGGCCAATGCTCTTTATCTGGTGACTAAGCAGCCTGCAGCCTGATACGCGTCAGTCTGAGCAGCCACATTTTGATGACCCTTTCGCACATAATTACCAACAGAGCTCCCATTTTTCTTGAGCTAGTGCAGTAGTCACAGAAATCACGACTGTTTGGCATTATCTGCCTCATATTAGCTGTAATCACATCACATTTTTGTTTATATCCACAAGTAATAAAAAACATGCATATCTTTAGTTTGACTTGAAGAATAAAGTAAATACATAATTCTGGCAAATTGTTTGGAATTATAGTTTAACAGCATCTGGTTCGTATATTCTGTAGTAAATTGTTGGCACCAACATTGCCACTTTTTTTTTTATTATTATTATTTGAATCAAAATGTTCTCAGAAACGTGTTTTTCGTCCAGCTTCCATGTAATCCATGTTATGAAGGCCACAAAGCTTGCAAAGGTTGAAACTTAAACTACCTGGGCAGAAGGGATTGTTTCTGGACACCTATTACACAGCTGATTAACTAAGGAATAAACAATCCTGGCATGCAACCTAGCTTGTCTGTTGTTTTGGCTTTTTGTCTCAAGGAGTTGTCTTTCTCGAAATACCTCCCCAGGTACAATGTGTACATTCCACCCTGTTTTGCTCACAAATTACATACCTCTCTTTTATGTCAAGTCCAATATAGCTACACCAGGTTTTCTTATTCCACATAAAAAGTAACCAATTACTTGAGTAAATACCTGTTTTAAAAATATCGCAGAGTGGTTTCCTGCTGCTCTAAATACTAAAACGTTCGGCAGGATTTCTGACCCTTATAAATCTTTCAAATAGTTCATATTTTATCAAAGAAGCCAGACCGTCTTCAAACCTGCTGCGTAACTCACTGAGACCATTTCTCAAATACTCGATTTTTACACAAACAAACGGGAAAACAAGTCTGTATACTTTTTAATATGCTTAGCTCTCGATTTTTCTTGCATTTCATTTTCTGTGGCTTTATTGTCAACTTCTGCTCATTCATCATAAAAACTCCAGTTGCCAGAGATTCAAAAATACTAAATCAGTGATAGATGGAGGGAAAGTGGCTTAAAATACAACCCTTTGAAGCTTCCCAACAGGCCTACGTTTACTGAGCCTAACAGGTTCTCCAGTGTCAAATCCCGTTTCAGTCACTGTCAGCAGCTTTATTCGCACCATCCGAGAACCAGCTTGTGGGAATTAAATCAACACATTCCCAGAGCAGGTCCCACACCAGGATGAACGAGGTCCAAAAGGCAGCTTCCTCCGCTTTCCCGACCACTTTCCCAGCGATGCTTTGCAGCTCTGGGCTGGCTTCGTAATGATGTGTCATTTGCAAGTCAGCACCTTGCGCTAAGCCCCGAGGTGGGGAAATTACCCAGGAGAAGAGGCAACAATAAATTTCCCTGTCTTGCTTATTTTCTCAAGTCTGATGAAATCACACTGCGCTGCTTGGGCTGCACAGCACAGCTTACTCTAACTCTACTGTGAAATGCTTTTAGTCACAGATAAAATCCCAGAATCCAGACCTCGGCACACCTTCCCCACAGCATCCTCTTCCTTTTTTAAGTCATCGGCCTCTCCGTCCTTCGTAACAGGGTGTGCTCACTCTCTCCCCGTGTGCCAGGGCCTCTCACACAGCATTTCTCAACCTTCACCGGTCTGAGAAGGCCTTGCTGGGACACAGCCCTGATAATAATCATGAAAGCACCTCTTCTCCCTAAAAACCCCAAACAATTAAACGCTTCCCATTTAAAAGTAGTTGCAAAATGCTTGTGCTCGGTCACATCATGTTTTGATCAAAGCATGAAATGCTATTATAAAGCAATGCCCACATGCGTTAGTCAAAGGGAACTCAAAAGTGTATTTCCAAAAGCGAACGGGCGTTCAAAACTGCTGGAATGCCTGGCCATCCTCTCTGAAGTGTCACTCCTCAAACGTCATCGAACGCCTCGCAACCGGACACCGCTCCGCAGTCAGATGCCTGCATCCACACAAGCTTCCTGCTGCTGGTGCAAATCTGCAGGCTCAGTGCCTTGGTACCTCAGGATTCGGGCATCCCAAGTGTCCTGGAAACCAGCCCTGACGTCGCCGGGATTGATAACTATCCTATAAAATTATCTGGCACTCCTACTGGCAGTCGATCGTGCTGCCGGAGAGCGAGTCGCACTGCTCTCCAGAAGATGACAAAATTGCTGGAGCATGAATTGTGTCGCACGCGCAAATTTTCTGACAGCTCTCGCTTTTAAAATGCACTCACAGCACCTCGCCTTGCTAAGGAAGGGCCGGCTGGAAACAGATCCTCTAACCTCAGGAGCACCCCGAGGGGTGACCTCGGGAGAGAAAGGCAGGGAGAAATCGCACAGCTCCCAGTGCCACCCGCCGAGCAGCAACGTCTGCTGAGCAGAAAGAGATGGGAAATGCTCAACTTGCTGACAGCCGGCAGATTTCTGCACCAAATAGTGACACGAGGGGGTGCTATTTTAGGCACGGTTTTGGTAAGGAGGAGAGATGTGAAAATAACCTTGGATGGAGCAATTAATACAACGTGGGCTGAAGGGGAGGACAAGACGCGCTACAGGCAGCAGGGCTGCTCGGTTCAAAGGACACGCTTTGAGAAATGACGAGCCCTGACTAGAGAAGGCAACCAGAGGGAGGAACTCAGGGTCTGGTGGATGGAGGATGTGTGGAATTCCTTCAAGTCAAAAGGGCAAAGCCCATCCAAAACTGTATCTTTAAAAAGGGGAGAAAGGATTTGCGGGGGATGGCTGCAAGAGGGCATCAGACCTAACACATCAGTGAGAAGACAGAAGAGAGCACAATTTGTGAGGCATGAGGAAAAAAAGTAAAAATATGCGGTATCTTATATAATACAAACTTTCCGGGTAGGAACAGTGACACTGGCTGTTACCTCCTCTGGCAGAGAGAAGCTGCTGTCCCTCGAATCCTCCTGCCTGTACTCCATCTGTGCTGCTCCTGAGTTCATTCAGCCCCTGGTCTTCGAAAGCTGGAGATGAGAATTGTTAAAGCCCAGTTAGTTGGACCTAGCAAAGGCAATTAAGGAGCAAAATTCTTCAGCAGTACAAACAGCAAGAGAGCAAGGACAAAAGAAGGGCCAAGAGGCACTCGGGCGAGGTAGAAATGAAAACAAACAAACAAACAAGCAAACAAAACCCCTCTCTATTCCATTAACAGCCCTGACAAAAAGGGCAGAGCCTGTCCCAGGGGCATGGGCACAGCCAGCTCCCCGGAGAGCTGCACGTCGCGTATTGATAACAGGGAATTTCCACGCGCGCTTGGCACGCCTCTTCATCATTTCAGCCTCAAAAAGATGTTTAGAAGCCAGACCCTAAAGAGGGGTAAACAAACTCCGCGCAGCTCAGACCCAGCTAAAAAACCTCCCGGCCACAACCAGCCAAGGCCTGGGCTAGCGGTGCTGGCGGAGGGCGGGGGGGGGGGATGCTTTGGGGGCTGCCGGGAGGAGGCTGGGGGGGGTCGAAACGTGCCTGCTGGTGCTCAGCCATGGTCCTGCGGCGCGGTGTCACGTCCCGCCGAGGAGACCCTTGCTCGGGGAGGTGTGAGTGGATTTCCTCAAGTGCATTTTGACAGCTGTGAGGAAGCGGCGGCAGCGGCAGCGGCAGCTGGAGACATTCCTGGCTGCGACCCCCCCCCCTTCGGCGGGACCCCCGGCCCTTCGCGCCCCGACAGCACCGAGGGGCTGGGGGGGGGGGGCTGCTGGGGGAAGTGGGAGCCGCTTGGGGCCTGCGGGGTCTGATGAAACATCTGATGAGCCTTACAGCGGGGCGAGGGGAGGCCTGCATGCCGCCGTCCCGAAAGCGGGACGCTTCCCATCACCTGCTCCATATTTCCCTGCTCCCCCAGCCCCGGCTCCCAAGGCAGCAGCTCGGGGAGGCCAAGGGGATGCAGCGGGGGGAGGCTGCAGGGGAGATGTGTCCCCCCCCATGTGTAGGGTGTCGGGGACATGGGGTGTCAGGGACATGGGGTGCCAGGGACATGGGGTGCCGGGACAGGCGGCACCCCGTAGGTGTGCCCCCCCGGCCTCCCCCCAGGTGCCGGATTTATCCCAGTTCCCCGCAGAGCTCGCAGGGTACAAAAATCCCAGGAAAAAAGGGAGGAGAGGATTTCCAAGAAACTCCGTGCAACAGCCGCTTTGGAGAGGGATTTCATTTATTATTTTTTTTTCCTTTTTTTTTTTTTTTTTTTAAAACTCTTACAACTGAGGCCTCAAGCGCCGCAGGACGGCCAGCTCCGGCCCTTCGGTGCCAACAAACCCAAGTCACCCCCCCCACATACACACACCCCCGGGTCCCCAAACTCGGTCCCTTTTGGTCACCTTCATAAAAAGAACCCCAAAACATTAAAAAATAAATAAAAATAATAATCCCTCAATGCCACCACCACCCCCTGCGGGTGGGTTTGGGGGGGGGGGGGGGTTAGGGGGGCACCTTCCCAACAGCGGGAGGGGATCGGGGGGGGACTGAAGGTGGATGAGGGGGGGGCTTGAGGGAAACTGAGGGAGGCCGGGGGGGGCTGAGGGGAACCGGGGGGGGCCGTGGAGGGGCGGGAGGCTGCAACCTGCCGCCGGGCCGGGGCCGGCCCCCCGGCGGGCGGGCGGAGCGCTCGGCGGCTGCCATTGGCCGCGGCGCGGAGCGACACCTGCTCGGCTCCCTCATGCGAGCGCCAGCGGGGCTCGGCGGGGATATTTGAGGCACCCTCGGGCTCCTCTGCAGCCGCCACTCCGCGCTCGCCGCCGCGCCGGGCACATGCGGGGCGCGGGGCCGCGGCGGGCAGCGCGCTGGGGCCGGGAGGAGGAGGAGGTGGAGGCGAGGAGGAGGAGGTGGAGGAGGAGGAGGGCGGCAAGGCGCCACCATGTGCGAGGGGCTCCGCGGGCACCTCCCGGCCCTGCTATTGCTGCTGCTGCTGGTGGTGGTGGTGGTGTTGGTGCTGCCCGGCCCCGCAGCAGCCGGTGCTGAAGCCACGCACCCTCCGGAGGGGCCGCCCGACAGGACCCCGCCGCAGAAGGGGCGGCTGTCGCTGCAGAACACAGGTACGGAGGGGAAGGGAGAAGGGGGGAGAAGCAAAGCTCGGGGCTGGCAGCCTGCAGCCGGCTCTGCCCCGTGCACGTGGCCCCCGGGCCCGGCATGGAGAAAGTTTTTTTTTTTGGGGGGGGGTGTCTAAAAGCTGCTCCAGCCGGGAGGTGATGCGGGGGGCTCGGGGGGGTCCCCGCCTGGCCCTTTCTCCTTCCCCTCGGTGTCTCTGCCTAGAAAGAGGGAGCCGAGGCGTGCACTTGGCTGGATCGCTTCCCGGCCGTGCACGGAGAGCGCGGGATCCAGGCGCTTCCCTTCCCCCCCCCCCCCTCCTTCTTTTCTCCCCCCCCCCCCACCTTTTATTATATATTTTTTTTCTCCCTTTTAACACTCTCGCTGCTGCGCGACGTGTTTAAACACACACACACACACACACACACACGAGCAGGAATGCACGAATGCCCCATTAGGGACTGCCACATGTGAATCACGGCACTGTGCAGTTCTCAGCACGCTCGGAGCCAGGACATGTGATCCCGGCGAGGGTTTGCATCCGGATGCCAACACAAGCACTACAGCTGAGCTCCCGGCCCCAAAAAAAGCCCGGCTCCTCGCTTCTGCAGCGCTCCACAAAGAGCTCCATTTTTTCCCCCCCCCCCCCCCCCACCCGGTGCGTGTGGCTTCGCTCAGCTCCCCACCCGTGCCCGACACAATGCAGGAGCAGCCCCAGCACCGGGGACAGACCCCCCCGGACTCCCTCCGGGGCAGGTAGGAAGGAGAAGGGGTGGTGGGGAGAGCCTCTGCCCTCCTAGGGGGGTCACACGAGCCCCGTCGGACTCAGCCTGAACATCCCGGCTCTGCGCCCCTCTGCCTTGCAGCGGGCTGAAATGGGAAAGTTGCTGCAAAGACTTGCAAAATGCCCCGCATGGCAAAGGGGGGCGGCTGAAATGTGCTGCGGTCCGCAGGGGGATTAGGCTGGCTCCCAAGAGCGAGCTTTAATTAAAGGTACCACTAGGGCATGGAGCGCAGGCGTTCTTAGCATCCTCAGTCCTGGTCTAAAAGCTGCCCCTGTTTAACTTTATCCCCGGGCTTTTTCAGCAATCACCTTCCCTCTGGCAGCGCTACGATGTCCCTTTTTTTTTTTTTTTTTAAAGGACCAGAAGCTGTCTTAGTGAGAGTTAGAACTTGGAAAGGAGGGGTTGTACGTAGGTATTAGACAGCATTTTTTTCACAGCATTACATAACATCTGTTCGGGCAGAATAAACACGTGTGCTAGGTCCGGTGGATCTCTTTTATGTGCTGTATATAAAAATACCCATTTCAGATTGATTCCTGCATAGGTGAGGACAGAGTCTCAGCTTTATGCAACAATCGGTGCAAAGGACTTTGTTTATCAGTGGGAGTTTTGCCATTAACTTCCTCGACATCGGGACAGGGGACACCCGGTAGCCTGCAAAGAGCATTGTGCTGGAGCACCAGAAACTAGCTCCAAGTACCAGAAACAACCAATTCTAGCTGGCTGGGACCAGCTTCTCATGGGCTTCTCGTTTTGGCACTTGAATTTGATGGGGTCTTTGTACAAGTCAGACAGCAAAAATCATGCCTGTCCTCTGCTCCTGAGGAATGCGAAAGCATTAGACAGTTCTCAAGTGAAAGAGCTTGACGTAAGCGTAGTGGATTTGGCATTTGCTTCTTGGATATCACTTTCACAGCATAATACACCCAAGTTTTGGCCTAATTTCTGCAGAAAGTGGGCATGCTGCGGGTACAATAACCGTTGTCACATGTGTTTTTTCTTTCGAACTGATGATGTTAGCAAAATGTCTTTTTCCCTTCCCCCCTACCCACCACCAGCAGCTCCTATGAACAGTTCTTCAAATTAACTGTAATCAATGCTCGTTTTAGCTGAAATCCAGCACTGCCTGGTTAATGCCGGCGATGTGGGATGCGGCGTGTTTGAATGCTTTGAAAACAATTCTTGCGAGATCCGAGGCTTACATGAGATCTGCATGACTTTCCTGCACAACGCTGGAAAATTTGATGCCCAGGTAACACAGTAAAACTTAGCATGTATTTTCTCCTCTTCTGCACATCTGAGAAAAAAGTTACCACTAAGGAGCACATCTGCTTTTGCATGTGACCAGCTTCAATAGAAATTTTTCTGTTGAAGCAGAGGGTCCAGAGTCAAGACCCAAGACAGCAGCAGTGTGTAAGCTGTGCCAGGAGACAGGTTGTCCCTAGCTGCAGCTCCACGTGGGGACTTGTTCCTACTGCACCCAGGGAAACAATCAGAACAGTAACATAGATGAGCACAGTTCTCAGAAACATTAAAAGACTTAAGCTTCTACATCACGTTTGTTCAAAACTCATTCTGAAATGCAGCTTGGGCTCCCAAGTTCATGTAGATGTATCGGGAAACATTTCCCACTGTGTGCTTATTAAAGCTTGGTTCTCGAGACTTGCACACAACCAGTACAGGCAACCTCCTAAAGCTGCTGCGTTCGTATGAGCCTTTGGTTCGAGCACTGACATTAAAATACATGACTTCGACGGTATGCGGTATTAAGTTTGTCTCCTTCATTTTCTCCCCAGACCATTTACGCATCATTGAGACATCCTGTTATTATGTCTTGTAAACCTACTCTCCCATTTCAGTGTGGAGGGAAGAGAACATTACGCCGGGCCAGCGGCATTTGGCTTGACCATGCAGTTTACAGAATAACTTGACTAAAAGCACCAGCTACATGGCACTGCTGGAAGCGTGGTGTAAAGTAGAGCTGTCTCCAGAACTCCATCCCTTCCGTGAGGGACGGTGGGACCACCCAGCAGGAAACACTTCAAGTGTTTTAGGCTTAAATTCTCAAGGATGTACAAAGGGTCTGGCTAGCTAATCAAACTGGAATTGTTTCTCCTAAAGTCTGTGGGTATCTGAAAACCTTCAACATCATTTCTAAGTGGCTTCCAGCAAACACTTTATTTTTGCACAGTTCTGTCAATGAGCAAAGCTGACAAAAGCAGTGAGCCCTGTTGGGAGGGAGGTGTGCCCCTGAAGGCTGAGTGTAGCCCCTGCTGCCTCTTCCACAGGATCCCCAGGTACTGCAGTCAGATCCAGCCCATTTCCCATACAGGCTGTCCCCTTTGCAGTGCACAAGCACCAAACCCCCAGAGCTTTAATTTGGAGGTGACTTCAGCCTCTGCTGTGATGGGGCTTTTCAGGGCTTATCTCAATTACCTACAGTTGTTTCAGGGTGCATTAAATAACAAGACTAGCACTGACCATTTTCTGCTCTCCTCTCTCTCTGAAACCTGATAAATGATGTAAGGTTTGGTTTGTATAAGGATTTTCTCTTTATCCTAATTTTCCCACTGTGCTCTGCATGTTCAGAATTGAAGAGAAGGGCAGGTATGGTACAAGTACAGGGAATAGAAGGGGATGATATCTGAAATAGCTCTTTGATCAGCAAGAAGTGTTTCTGGGTTGAAACATTTTGGGGACAAAATCTGCTCACAGGTCTGGGTGAATCTTAGTCCACATCTGTGGAGCTGTGCCCGTGTGTTCTGGATAAAGGACAACAGGAATTTGGTCTTCTGGAAGCATTTGTGTAAAAGAATCTGAAACAATGAAGAGATGGATGCAGTGCAGCACCTATTGCTCAGCAAAGTAAAGAGAGGCTGAGCAGAGCTGCCAGGCTGGGACACGTGCACTGTCTATGGCTGGCTGCGGGGTCAGATAGCAAAGAGGGAAAAGGTAGGGATGATTTTAGATACCCTCTAAGCAACTGAATGAGGGAGTTGCAAATGATCTTTAAAGAGATGCTGCTAAAGCAGTTTTCTTGCAATGTGCATTTTAGCTTCTTGGGTTTATTTTTTTTTATTTCACTGAGAATTTCTTGCAACAAACAGGCATCAAGACACTAGAATTATTACTAGTGCTGATTTGGGTCCCTTTCTGCCTGAGGAAGCGGTAGTAGCAAAAAAACCTGATAGCTGGGAAATGGTGCATATGTGTATGTATGCTCTGTAAGGAGTTCACAAACTGATTTTTAAATGGAGGAAAAAAAAAATAGAGCAAAGGAATGGGTATCTGCTTGTGGTCTTGGAGACCCCAGCTGTGGCAGTGCGCCCTTACCCCTTGTGGGAATCTGCTGTGCTACCATCCCAGAGGCAAAGGAAGCCGGTAACTCAAGCACTGAATTATTTCAAGGTGCTTACTCTTTCCCTTTTTCCCTCTTGGGCAGCCTGCTGTTGGGGCAGAGGAAACCTCAAAATATCTGAGGAAGCCCTGTGCGTTCAGCTCCAGTGGAACAGCAAGGCAGCACAACCTGGCGTGATCTTTAAGGGCAGAGAAACAAAGAGAAGAGGGGAGAAGAAGCCATTAGGTGATCTCCCCAGCAGCCTAATAACCCTTGACGTTGTCCTGCAGAGGAGCAGCTAGCTGGGCATAAATCAGCTGCTGTGCTTAATGGCCAAAAATACAGACCTCCTCCGTTTCTTTTCTTCTCAGGGAAAATCCTTCATTAAAGACGCTCTGAAGTGTAAGGCTCATGCCTTGAGGCATAAATTCAGCTGCATCAGCCGTAAGTGCCCAGCCATTAAAGAGATGGTGTTCCAGTTACAGCGGGAGTGCTACCTGAAGCATGACCTCTGCTCCGCTGCCAAGGAGAACGTCCAGGTCATTGTGGAGATGATTCACTTCAAAGACCTGCTGCAGCATGAGTAAGTGCCTCCGTGCTAGTGCAGTCAGAGGCGTGGGAGCTCCTTCCAGGAGCATGATGGTGCCAATGGGCTGTGCATCTGCCCAAAAGCTGTTTCACCTCCTTCAGGCCTTAAGCATGGCTTGTTTTTTTTCCCAGGTACAAGACCAAGGTAATGCTTTTTTCGCAGGGGCCTTGGAAGACGAGCTTGCTTGCAAAGGGCTAGATGTGGCTGAGGAAGGAAATGAAATGGGTTGAACTTGGATCTGGCTGTCTTTTTGGTCCTTAGGCAAACACAGCACTAGTGTCTGATGTTCCAAGAGGCATCTCACAAAGCCTCTGTGCTTTCTGTAGTCAAAGGCACTGTTCACGACCCATTTGTTAAAAGTGACAGCTAGAGGAGAAGGGGGAAGATGGTCTTTGCAGAGTTGTCAACAGGATAATTTCTTTTGTAAATACATACTTTCAAATGCCTTCTAGTTAATTGTCCTTGAAGGAGCTGCAGTCCCCCAGGTAATCTCCCATTCATCTTATTCCTTATTAATCTCAAATGCTTTTTAATAAAACATGGAGGTGTGCAAAATGAAGGCACAAGTCAGGTTTTGAGCAGCTCATCCCTCTGCCTGGGAACACAGCCGCCCTCCAAGGAATGGCAGCCGTGAGTCCTAGCAGGAATTGATCAAAGCTGCTCCATGACAGCAACAAGCCAGGCACAAGCTGTTTGTACCAACTCTTTGTGCACAGATGCAAAAAGCAGAGCCTGTTTTTCTTGCAGGTGAACATCCCACTCCCAAACAAGGAGGCTGAGCCACAGCCTGGCAGCAGGCTTACTTTAGAGCATCTTCCTACCATGCCCCTTTGCCTTTTTATCCCCAGTGGATATTAGCGCAGAAACCTCAAATCCCAGCAACTGTGATGTTAATTTTTCATAGAATCATTTATTTTTGACTTCTAGCCTTGCATTTTCATTGGTCTCCAGAGGAGCTGGGCTCTAATTCCCTTACTTTATGTTGAAAACTACCTATGAGAGCCAAAAGCTGTAGAATGAGGAGCTGGGTTATCCTTATTTTGCAAACAAGCCAAAACAGGAATGCCCAAAGGCAGCAGCTTATTTCTGGGGAGCTTAAATGGGGGGGCCTCGGTTTGAAGGCACAGGTCATTTAGCTAAGCACCTACATTTTACATGATCTCATTTAGAGCTTCTTAAACTTCATCTTCAGCATCTTGTGGGGTTGGAGCTAAGCTCTCCTGTGTGGGACTACCCGAATAGAAGCGAGCCAGCCTCCTCCCCTCCCCTAAATTTAGAGGCCATTTCTGAAATTCTTGAACTAAGTAACTTGTTCGAGATCAATAGGCGAGTGTGGCAGAGCTGGAAATAAAATCACGTCTGCTGACTTGCAGCCTTGTGCTCAGTTCAGGTACTATGGTCAGGCCAGCTGAAATGCAGAAAGTAAAACAGCGAAGGAGAAATGGGCCAGTATTAATCCGCAGGGCTCTGGCAGACTTTGAATACCTGAAATATTTGGCAGCTGAGCCACTTTTTAGTCATACCAGCAACCTTTTTCTTCCAAAGATTTTTTGCACAGATTATGCCCGGTTTTAACAACCAATCCCTGTTGTGTTTTTTTTTTTCCTTCCCCTTTACTTCATATGCATTGTGCTCAATTCTCTGCCATCTTCTATTTTATGATTAAGACAAAACTTAAGAGCATAGAAGCCAGTGGCAGCTTTCAGGCTTGTTCTCTGGTTCATTCTTCTGGCTGTTTTCTTGTGATGCGCGTTAAGGAGCACGATCAGGGCAGTGAAGCCTCTTCCTGAGGAGTCAGCTGCTGTGGGGGTGTGGGTCAGACCCATTTGTCATGGTGGAAGTGGTGACAGGCCCTGGCAGATCCTTCCCTGGTGCATTCCAAATAGCTTTTTTTTTTTTTTTTTTTAATGACAGAAACAATCCAAACATGGGAAATATTTTCAGATAGGGGAATAGGTGGCTCTCCAAGATTAGTCATTCAAAACGAGGCGAAGCAGTTGGGCAGAGTAAAATCAGGGTAGTATCTGACGCTGATCACAGTCCATTGGATCTCCTCAACTCAGTTCTTGGGAAGAGATTGTTAGACAGGGCTCGTCCACCATCACAGAGCTAGGGAATGGTGGAAGCTGCACCACCACCACCCCATGCATACAACCACGACCATCCCTACTGCTGAACCCAGGCTTGCCAGCCCCGGGCAGGTCTTGATTTGCAGTTTGCACGGGTCCTACCATCCAAACCTTAAGCATGTTCTTCTGGGCCTGCCTGCACCTCCTGCTAACAGCTGAGCACTTGTGTCAATAGACAACATCAATATTGACCCACAAAACCTGTGACCACAGCTATTTTAGAATTGCTGTCCTCCGTGCCTGTGACAGAGGAGGCGAGCTGTGCTCAGAGGCTGCGTTGTGCTGCGGGGCTGCAGGCGGCTCTCGGCGCTGGGTGGGAAGCAGGAGCAGCATTTGGCCTTGGCTTGTTTGGAGTCCTTGTTCTGCTGGGACAAGGTACATAGTGAAGGCTGTACTTAGCTCTGTAAGGAAAGGAAGAGAACATTCGGTGCCACCAAAGTGGATTTCCGTGTGTTTTAGCTGCAGTTAGATCACGGGTCCCAGTAGGATCTTGCTTGTGGCAGAGGCCAACACCTGCTGCTGCAGGGAGAGGTGAAGGTGGTGAGAAAAGCCAGAGGACTTCATACTTGTCTGCCACTCTTCCCAGAACAGAAGAAATGCCTGCCTCCTGCAGGCCGGTGGCCAGTCTATGTCAGTATCAGGTGTTCACCTGGAGATAGCAAGCCGCTTTATCAAGCTGATGGCTCCAGAGCTGGCTTCCTTTGTCGTGTCTGCTGACTAATAAAGACAAAGGAGCATGGAAAGAGATAGCGAGAGAAGGTGTGAGATAGCACTTGTTCCATTTGACAGCCCCATTTGCCTAGCGTGTAGACCTCCTGTCTTCCCCTGCTGGGAATTACAGTTCTCCCAGAGCATCTCCACTGGGTGAACAATCAAGGCAGCCCCGGCACTTGAGTGACTCAGCTCCACAGGATGCTATCGTGCGCCTTTCTTACTCTGATACAGCCAATTAGAGTATAACACATCTCAGAGTCAACTTAGGGAGCAGAACTAGTCCCCAGGGTAGTAGATTTCTGAACCCCTGGTGCCCAAGTAAGCAGGTAGTGGGGGACAAATGCTGCTGAACAGTGCTGTAGGCAAGGGGACAGTAAGGCAGAGAGGCCAGCACCCTGGCTAACTGATAGATAACCCTAATATTTTTTTTTGACTTGCCTCTCACTGTTTCCTTTACCTCCAGGCCGTATGTTGACCTAGTGAATATCCTGCTCACCTGTGGCGAGGAGGTGAAAAAGGCAATAACAAGAAGCGTCCAGGCCCAATGCGAACAGAACTGGGGGAGTCTCTGCTCCATCCTGAGCTTCTGCACCTCAGCCGTGCACGGTGACGCCATCCTGAGCCCCGAGAAGAAGCTGGCTGAAGCTGGCAAAGCCGCTGCTGGCCGCGGGGACATCCTGGCCCACTCCGAGTCCGACCCCAGGGAGAGCTCGCGAGCGTCCAAGGGAGAGAGAGGTACCAAGGGCCACCTGAACGCCCATGCCCGGGTGAAAGCTGGGGCCCACGGTCCCAAGGGGGCACATGGGATCATGGACCGGGCAGACGAACTGTCCGACTTCTCGGACATCCGGAGGTGAAAAAAGGCACCGAGCCCCCGTTACCCCCACCCTCCCCCTCCGCTGGAAGCTTCCTCCGTTGAGTCCATCTTCCCGTCTATGGACATTCCAAAGCATTTCCCATTCAGAGGTCAAGCACAGGGCATTGCAAGATACATGGACCTCAGCACCAGTGTATATAGTAGCAAAGGGAGAGCAGTGGCAATGGGTTATTGATCCAGCAAACTCGACACTTGAGCAGCCGCTAAACGTGGCAAAATGTCTCCGACTAAATTCTTTTTCCCCCCTCTGTTTTGTAACGAAACGGACATCGGCTGAAATTTAGGATCTTGGTTTGGGGTCGTTGGGTTGTTTTGGGGGTTTGTTTGTTTATCTTGGTCCCTCAGCTGGGGAGGAGGTTATGAGGGCTCTGGCAGATTGCATGCGGCCGCTTGTGGCTTAGCACCTCCGAAGGTTTAGGGTGCAGTCTTACAACAGATGGCTGAATTCCAGAGGGATTTGGTTTCTGCCTGTGGCTGACAAGGCAGGAGCTGGAGGCTCTCTGTGACATGCTGGAATGAAATAGCTGTCCTGTCTCTCATACAGGAACTGTGCAGTCTGGAGCTCCACCGCTGTCTGCTGAGTAACTTCTGAGCCATTGTTCCCATCCAGGCAATACTGCCTACCTAGTTCAAGTGCCCCTTATTTGTTTGGGTTTTTTTAACCACTGTGTAACTTAACAGTTGCTTATCCAGTCACTTCAGCATATCCAAGGCCTAGGTAATCAGCTTCCAGACCAAGTAGTTTGACACAACTCCCCTAGTTACAGAGCGTGGTATGGAAGACCCCCAAGAGTATGTTCCCAGACCTCTAACCCCCCCCGCATATTCCTTTCTTACACTTGCCCACCCAGACACGGCTCTTCCACCCTAATGCACAAGCTCAAAAGGATGGCTGTAAGCTCACATGATGAAGGACCCCATACAGTTAAGTTCTTCCACAGGGCTTCATTGGAAGCCCATCAGAAACGTCTCTCCTTAGAAGTAACACGGTGTGGTTTGCTGGGATGTGGAGCCCCGCCAGAACCTGCCTGTCAGCTGTGGTTTACCAAAATGCCAAAGATCTGGAGAGGGGGTCGACTTCTTTATTCATTGTCGTGCAGATAATGACTGCTGGTCTCTGCAGAATGAGTTACTAGAGAGAGAAAGAGTGCCAAGAATTGATTGTCTCTGAGCAGTTTTTAGTGTGAATGAGGTGTTGGGATGCATCTCTCCTCCCCCCTATGCAATTGTAATTCTCAGGTTGCAGCCCTGCAATCCTATATCCCCAGCTATGTTCCTGGAAATGGAGGTGACAGCACCCACGGGGACAGAAGGGTGAGCTCTTCAGCTTCCTCTGGAGGACAAGTGAGTTTTCTTAGAAAGTGGGAATGACACCAAAGATCTGAGCCTTCTTATTTAGAAAGTTTGGGAGGAAAGCTGTGGGGGCAGGAAGGCAGTTTGGCAGAGACAGAACGTACCCGGTGAACTAACGTACGTCTTGTCGCATGGTGGGAAGGAGCTGCACAAACAGAAGAGGCTGTTGGAATTTGGCTACAATTTCCAACTCAGATTTTAGCTACTGCTGAGTGAGCACAGCTCCTAATAGCTATATTCAGGCTTTAATGCACGTATCCACCCGCAGAATTTCTAGGCGTTACTTTTAATAGAAGTCACGTAGGAAGCAAGAGAGAACCGCTGAGTTGTAGAGGTGCAGCTCCGTGTGATCGCTGGGTCTTTAAGGAAATGACCTTGATTCTTCCTGATTTTAGCTAAGTTCTGTGATGTTTTCATTCACCTTAAGTGGGAAGATGTGGGATCAGGCCAAATACCGTAGATACAAAGACCAGTGTGACCCAAGGAGCAGAGCCCAGGCCGACCTGTTGAGCTGCAGCAGGGCTGTCCCCTGGATGGTGCCCCCACGATATCACGGAGGGGCTTGCCAAGGCTGGCTCGTGCTAGCTCTGACAGCCAGCACCTCTGCCCCAAAAACCAAGTGGCTGCTGGTGGTAATATAAGGAAATCTCCAGTGTGCCTCCCGGAGTTCCCTGTGAGCATCCTCTCCCCCTTGGTGACATATGTCACCGTAAAGAACAAGCTCGAACCAAAAAGACAATCCAAGCATTTCAGCAAAAAAAATAAACACCACAAACACGAAACAACTCGCTACCGACATAATGTTCGTGCATCGAACTAAGATCCCTCTCTCTTTAGAGGTCCGATGCATCTATGGGAACCAAACGTATAGATAGGTATATCCTTGAATGTCTCAGTCAACATATCACCTCAGCATGCATACAGTTTTCTTTGTATTCATTTGTTCCGAGGGGGGAAAATTGTATATTCCCCTTGTTCTAGTCAATGACAATTTCTTTTGGGTGGGTGGGCGAGCTGTGGGTGGGAGGGATTTTTTTTTATAAGGCATAACTTTTTTTTTTCCTCTGTGTGTGAAGATTTTATGTGTTCATCTACTGATTCCACATATGCTATTATTGTAAATATTTAACATTTCTATTTATTATAGTGTCTCCATTTAAAAAAAGAACACTGCTGGCTATGATAATTTAAACGTACGTCATGACCTGTGTTGTATATATTCATGCCACTAGTATGTTTTTTATGTTTAAAGCTGCGTAAATATAGTTTTATACAGTTCCATAATGTTATTGACAGCATAAATCATTTATTTATTGTTAAACCTTCTTTCATGTCTAACAAATAGGGTGCGTTTTACCTGAGAGTATTTTATTGTGACATCTACATAGCCTTAATTCTTTATAAAGTTTTAAAAAAAGAGAAAAAAAAAGTCCATTTAGATACTGTATGATGCTTTAATTAACATTCCTTATGAACTTGCTGTTCATGAAGGAGGTTTAGCTTCAAAGCCAAGGTATGAATGTTTCCTTTACGCTTTGCATCTGGAATGAGCCTTGTTCTGGAATGAAAATACTGGGAGAAGCAAAATGCTTACTGGAAGAAGATACCAATAAACCCTGGAAAATGCTGTCCTCACTTAAAGTGCTGAACTAAAAGGAAAAAAAAAAAAAAAAAAACTGTCCTTAATTCCAAATCTCTGGGAGAAAAACATACTAGTTTTATCTCATGTAGGATTTGCAGCCAAATAAGCTTGTAAAAAAAGAAAATGCATATGGCTTTAGACAAAGCTCTGTACCTTTCACACTATTATTTTCCTTAAACACTAATAAATGTTTTGAATAAGTCTGTGGCTGGGTTTTGTTTAAGCTGGAATTTCAGCCGCCGTGATAAGGGGTAAGAAAAGCCCTTTGAAGCCAGGCCAGGCTCCTGGTAGCAACCAAGGGGGGCAGAGGTGATCTGTCTGGCCGTCCCCACGCCGGGAGCAGCAGCAGTGTGCCCTGGCTGGAGCAGGACACGGGGATGGGGCTGTGCCAGCACAGCAAGGCTTTCTAGATGCTGTAACAGCTGATAAGACTTGTCCTGCACATATAAAAGACCCTGGTAGTTCATAACATAGCAAGAGTTCTCCCTTCAACATTTTCCCATAAAAACAGAGGGCATCCATTTGGCATCCCTGCTGTCAGCTCTGAATTATCCCATCAGTAAATATGGGTCAGCAGGGATGTAACAGGAGGGCAGTGCCTGTTAGCCTGAGTTCACTTTTTTACCATCCCAGGAAGGATCGAAATCAAAACCATAAATGCTTCTCAGAGTTTCAGCAAAGGAGAAAGGCAAAATTCTAGGATTTGCAAAAATCAAACTGCAGATACAGCACTTTGTGTTGTCTCCAAAGCCGTTTTCATACAGCGTTGCGGTGTAGGCAGCAAGGGGATGGGAAAATTATGAGAAAGCACCTCAGGAACATAAAGCAGGGATTTTTTTAAGGCTGCTTGCATGAAAAAGCACATTTTTAACACTCCTTCTGTGGAGTTTAAAAATAACTAATCATGCTGAAGCCTTTGGAGGAGATGGGCTTCGCAAGCCTAAATGTGATCGGCAGCAATCGAGGACCTGTAGCTTTTGCACCTAAAGGCAAGGAAATGCTATCTATAACCCTGCCAGAGACTGTCGTCAAGCACCACAGCGAACACATATCTTGCCAGTGAAGAAGTGACGGAGTTTGGTGTGGTATGATTTTGGGCCAAACTGTGGTCAGATTGGGACCACGACCCAGCCTGTGGTGGTGCTGGACCACTCACCGGCATTACAGGTCCCCCTGCATTTCCTGCAGGAGCTGGCCCGCCCCGTGGCTGGGATGCCACAAGGTAAGAGCATTCTGCTCTCTACCATCCTCCCTGCAATTTCAGCCAGAAAAGTAATTCTTCATCTCCTGACGTGCGGAGTGGTGAGGCTGCACTGCTCAAAGAGCGGCTGCACGTTGGTGATGGAGAAGTGACCCTCACCTTCCCTTGGGGCGTCGCAGTTACAGACGAGCGCAGTGAGGGAGTGCTGACATAGAAAGTGCGGAGCACAGAGGGGAAAAGAAGCCTCAGCACGGACTGCACAGCAGGGATGCTGCATTGCACAACCCCGAGGAGTGTATAAAACATTTAATATCAGCGTGCAGATCTGCTTCACGACCGGAGTGAGTTTAGTTCAATTTGCTCTGAGTCACTTCACAAGTGAAGTAAGAAGAAACAAATCAAGGCCGTTCAGATTACAAACGCACATCCATACACAGGTCTCTTCCAACTGAACAAATCCCACCAAAATCCATCCTTTTGGCCCATTTGGATTTCTCCTCCAACAGGCTCCCTGTCTGGTCTCCCAAAAGACCAAAATTAATTCCAGATCCTGGCTTGCTCAGGCATACCAAAACATTTACAAATGTATATATGGCAATTTACATGCGGCAGCCCACGCCGCGGGCTGAGCCGAAGCTGCTGTGAGGGTTTCGGGGCAGCCCTCCCCAGTTCCCAGACACTGCCCATGGTTTTGCTCACCGAGCCCACACCAGGGGATGCCCGGAGCATGGCAGCAGCATCGACACAGCTCCTGCTGCACCTCGCCAGGTGCATTCACTGCAGCCATCCTTCCAGGCGAGGGAATGGTTAATGCTTGCTGGGAAGCCTCTCACCAGTGCATTTTAAAAGCTATTTCCTGACACCTCACCAGAAACACAAATCCCACTCAGTTTTTGCTGCGGTGTTCGTGTTTCCATGCTCTCCCCGCAGGCTCGCAGAGGAAAGGCTTCTCTCACACCTGCTAGCGGCACAAATCGCTGCACGCTCTCCCCGCTGAGAAACCCAGCACAGCGCGAGCCTCCGAGCAACGCGGGCAGCCTGCAGCACCCCGACCCACAAGGGTCACCCCTATTACAGCTGCCCAAAACCCAACAAGAAGGTTAAATTGTGGAGAGGTGGCAGCAGGGTGCAGCTGGGCATCCCCAGGGGCACAGACACCTCGCGGGGTGCCCCCCAGGGCTGCCCCCACGGTCCCAGCACTGATGGGTCCTGGCTTAGGGTCGGGACTGAGCATAACCATATAATTAGTGAAATCCTAACAATTTCTGTTTCTGTACATCTTCTGTAGGGAAAAACGTCCCAGCCAGCGGAGTGTTTCATTTGGAAATCAAAACCTCATGTCTGTCTTGATTGGGAATGTAAAATGGGGACTTGAGGGTTTAAAGCCATGACAAATTATGGGAAGCTGCAGGGGCTGAGAATTCCTATCTCCGAGGATGCTGACTGTTATAGTCTTGACCTTTTCTGCAAATACCATCCTCTCTTATAAAATGCGGCTTGGAGTTTATTTAGAAATTCTTTTAAAATAAGGAGTCATCTTTGGAGAGGCTGCTGGGAGACGCTCCGCACTAATGGGGATGTAGGGTTTTTTTAAGGGTATTCCTCCTCTGCTGGCCAGACCCCGGACCGGTGGCACTGATGGCAGCGTGTGTGGAGCACGATTCCACAATGGGCACCAGAACAGGGCTGAAATGGAGCCCAGGGCAGCTCACACGGCGCAGGAACAAAGTGCCCCTGTGGCACAGCCAGCCCCAGCTCTCCCCGCTGTCACTGGAAACAGCAGAGAGCGTTGTGCTAAGGGGCAGGCTAAAACCAGGCTGTGTTTTAACACGGAGCAGGATCCCCGCGCTGCTATCTGAGGCGTTATGGCACGTAATCCCCTCTGTAAAGCCCGCTTCCATTTCTCAGGTTTTGCTCGCTCTGTATCTGCTTTGCTCCGTCCCGCAATCACATCGGGCTACATTTGTCACCCAGGCATAATCCCACTTACATTTCAGTCTCTTCCTACCCCGCAGAAAAATGCGGTGGGAGGTGTGGGGAAGCTCAGAGAAAGCTGACAGCCAGGAGAGACTGGGAAAGGCCTACGGAGAGCCTGATTTAGATGTCCTATTTTAAGACAAAATGAACAGGCATTATGCACATTCAGCGTTTTGTTAAGCTGACACAAAACCAAGTCACTACGAAATCCGCCTGCAGAGGGGCGCGATGCGCCAGTTTGAGGCATTCTTTAAAATAGTTTTTATTCTTTATAATCGCTCCTGGCTGTCAGCTAGTCCCAGCCTCAGGGCTACGGGTCAATGTATCACAGGAGAGGGTCCCAGCTCAAAAGGGGCTCTGGCAGCAGCAGCAGGACAGGCAGCCAGGCCACCTCTCCTCAGGCACCTGAGGCTGCAAAGAAGCCTCACATGCGGGGTCATGCCAGCAGGAAGGTGAAAAACCTGCAAAAGCCCATTAAAAGTATAGTGTCCTGTATAAAAAAAAAGGGAGGTTAAAACAATTGGGATGCTTTGGAGGGCGCAGAGGATGCCCCTGGAAGCTGAAGCTGCTCTGCAGCAAGAAAGGGCTCCCGAGGGTCCGGGCAGCCCCAGGCAGCAGCCGCTGACTCTGCAGATTCCTGGAGGAGGAGATGTACTTTGTGGCTATCTGCATTACATGGACTAGTGAAAGCTGGCCACAGCCGACAAGCCGGGACTGGGGAATGAGTCTTGGATAATAATTAAAGGCCTATTCTTGGTTTCACCAAAGCCTCTGGTAAAATATCCTATTGATAACAGCGGTGCGTTGGGATTAGGCTCCTGCTGGAGCTGGGAATCACTGGAGCTTTCCTGACTGCATAGGCTTATCAGGGAGGATCTTAACAGAGTCAGAAAATAGATGAGGCTGAAAATAATCTGTTCTCAAACATCCCACATTCAGAAATGTCTGAATCTGAGGCATGGGTGGTTTTTTTTTTTTTGCAGCGCTCTCGAAGCGCAGACAATTTGCAAACTGTGGAGAGCGAGCGATGCACAGCGTCGTTCAACAGAGAATCGGCTGAGACACTTCAAACTTCACAAAGATAAGACTTAAATGCTGCCTTCAAAATCTGAAATGAATTTTGCTAGGCTTTATGATTTTATACACCATATTCCTGTAGTTCTGGCTGTCCTACAGAAGAAAGGGTGCCCTCTCCCTTTCCTGCTGTGGATCCCACAGTAAAGCAGCACAGCACTGATACACCCTGGAGAAGTGGTCAGGCCTCTCTCCAGAGGAGAGAAGAACAGCTGTACCCTCCCAGCGAAGATGGTAGCAGGATGTGACCAGTTAATTTGAGTAAATACAGCAATTATTCTGAGCCACGACTTCGAAGTCAAAAGCTTGGAAGGGTGGAGTAAAAAAAGACCAGGAGGCAGCACTGAGAATATGCAGTGATGCCATTTCAGCACATAAACTCATTCAGGAGCTTGCTTAGAACAAACTGTTCTTACAGTATTGCCAGGCTGACCAGAAACAAGAAGAGCATTAAGGTCCAATTGACCAATACGTTGGGCAGATCCTCTTTCATGAGACTGCCAGCCAAATTTGTAAACAGTGAAGGTCAGATAAACACACAAGTGTCGCAATTTATTGGATTCGCATTCCTCTGGCGACTCACCTATGTTTTCTTCTGTCTGGACTAGGGGTGGGTGGGCAGGTAATTGTAGAACCACATTTTCAACCAGGGCAAGGCAGAGGCAGGACGGAGAGGGCAGAGGCTGTCGCAGTAACTCAAAGCTCCGTAGGATAAAGAAACCCAGAGCAACACCCATCCTTGGCTCTGAAGGACAGCCATGAGTATTTTCACATCTTTGCAGTTCTCCTGAGGACAAGACAATGAGTTAACTTAAAACCCTCCAGGAGCCGTAACAAGTATTGAGCCGTTAGAAACCAGTTACTCTGACTGCGGGTTCGCTTTGGAGGACATCAGCAGGAAGCGGGGGACTACGAGCCCTGTGCCCCTGCCAGCAGGGGCTGCACTCGAGGCTATGCCCGGCTGCGAGCGCAGTGCCGCAGGTGTAGTCACACCGCTGGACACCTGTAGTAACTCTTACACAACCCCGGCTTTATTACACTCAGTGACACTCACACATCTGCAAACACAGCTTATTTCTCCAGCAGAAGCACAGCGGGTCCGGTATTAGGGACCCTCACATGCACTGGGTACAGCACAAAACGCGGGCTGATGCCCCCAGCGTGTTGGCTCATGCTGGCAGGAATTACCCCGATCGCCATCTCACCAACCGTGGTCACTGCAGAAGCACAGAGCTGGCTCCAACCTGTGTGCTCCAGCTGACCCAAATGCAAATATGTTCACATGTCCAAGGTGGATATGTGGTACTGAGCAATCTGGCGGCACACAGAGCCAGCCGGAGCTGTGACAGCGGTATCAGCACCTCACAGGTTACAGCCACAGGGCACACAGTCAGCTAAAATGCCGCTACTGGCAGAAACAGTACTACAGACCCCAACCCAGACTGCAATCCATAGCTGTGAGTTCATAGGAAAATGGCAAAAAGGGACTTGGAGTCCAACCAGATCAGGGGGAAAAGGAGAAGGAAAGACTTGGAAATCTCCGTTCTGACTCCTAGGGCCATGCTGATTCCCACTGAGCACTGGCTGCAAATGGAGCAAATCAGGGGCAAAAAAAAAAACAGAGAGAAAGCACTATCAAGGATCTCTGCTTTGTCCTGAAGGGCATTTTATGAAGTGGTCAGCGGGCCACCAGTTCTCTGCCAGTGCAGGTTTTCTCATCCGGCTATGACCCAGAGCCATTAGTTTAATTTCAGTATCTCTTCACCTCTCTACATGCAGCCCAGCAGATCCCAAACAACAGCAACTGTGCCCGTAAGTTACGTACAAGCAAGAGAGAAGGAAGGCACAAAGGGTTGCAGAAAGGCCATCTTCATCTCAGCTAAATGCAGCCCTGCTGCTGATCTTATTCTTCCATTCAGATGCTTTCAAAGGCCAGAGAGGGAAGAAATCGGGGTTTATTCTTGCTACAGAGCTGTGTTTATAAGGCCAACAGAAAGAAAGGTATCAGAAGCAGGGAAATGCAAAGCTGGGACTACAATTTTTTTTTATCAGGGTGGACTTGCCACCAAAACAAAGACCACGAAGCACAACCACGCTGTCTCCGGACTCAAGAAGCAGTTGCCAAAACTCATCCACAGTGGAAAAAAAAAGCCGTGGCAGCATTTGCCAATATCTTCACGTTGCTAGTCAGGAACTGCGCAAGCAGCCAGCAGAAGGGTGGGTGGATCGGCCCAGTGCTTAACAAGCCCAGCTGGCTCTGGCTTGCGCCCTTCTCCAGAGTTTCCAAAGACAGGGCAACAACTTACCATAAAGAGGCCCTGGGGCACTGACGCGTTATTTTATTTCTGGCTTTGAACTTCAGAAACACGCAGGATCCACGGACGTGTGCTGCTGCTCACATCAGGTAAATGTAGCCGGGTCTCTGCCTGAGCCGTGCGCCCTTTGGAAAGCTGCGGTGCCTGCTTTCCATCTGACAGCAGCACAGCTGAACAAGAGAGATGCAAAACTAATCATATGGAGAAGGGAGCCAAAAAGGGATTCCAGCAACATGAAAACCAGAGGGAAATGCCAGAGTCGTGCTATCTGCGATCGGTATCTGTGACCCTTCATTTTCCAAGAAGTAGCAATGATAAGGCAGCTCTGTCCAGGTGAAAGATATCAGCAGGGCTAATTGTAGCTGAGCAGACGGATTCTCATGGCAGTGCTGTTATCTCCCTGGATTCCAGCCCCCAGCGGCTGCTGTCACTGCTCATAATATCCAGCAGCAAGAGAGAGGGAGAAAGGAAGAGAAAGGGGGAGAAAGGAAAGGAGAAAATTGAAGAAAGCAGCAGAGAGGGAAATAAGAAACAAAAGAGGAAGAGTAAAAATGGACAAATAATGAAAGGGAAGGAACAGCGAAGATTTGGAAAGAAGCCAAGACAAATGGGAACCCTGAGTCACACCACAATTTCCTTTTTCAAGGAGTATCAAGGGAATGGAGCTGATGGCAGAAGTAAAGGAGAAAACCTGCCTCCGGTCACTTCTCAGCAGAATCACTGTGGGCAGATGGCAGGAGGCAAACTTGTGTCCTGAGGAGCGACATCTCCTGCAGGGACAGGCTGGGCAGGGGGGGAAGGCACCAAGAGTAAAGAAATCCCTAAAAGTAAAGCCATCACACCTCCGCTCCTCTGCTGACTCTGCTGGGCACTCACTGCCCAGATGGGTGAAGAAGGGTTAATAAATAAATAAATAAATAGAAAAGGGAGGGAGTGCTACTAATGAGCTGCTAGTGAGGCTACGCCTGCACACATGGTATAGCACAGGAAGGAGGTAGCTCCAGTCCCTGAAAACCCTGCCCGAGAGCCAAGGGATGGCATTGTCCAGTTGGAAGGGAGGAGAAAGCCAAGCCACTGATAACTCCACATCCACTGCCACCATATTCCCTGCTATTCCTGTATCCATCCGTCCATTTTCTGGTCCCTCCCCCAACTTGTACAGTCCCCTACTCGATTTCCAGGTATCGGGCAGCCCCAGCTTGACACGGGCATGAATTCTGTGCTCTGCACACAGCCGGAGCTCGCTGTGCACGTGGACGTCGAGTTGGACCTGTTGGACCTGCTGCTTTTGGCAGGTGGGTCTGGGCCACATGGTTATTACCTTGTATTACTCCTCTGCTCCAGGTAAATACCTGGTGTGAGGGAGCCCATGGACCAAGGAGGTGACTCTCAAAATAGCCACAGCCAAGGATGAAAGGAGCAGGGAGAAGTGACTTGCTCCAGATCACGCAGCAGAACAACAGCAACGTCTAATGTGAGCTGGAAGGCATTTGTTGGCAAAATGCGGGTGTCAGGAGCCAGCTGAGGTGTGGGGATTATCCAGGATAGCCATTCAGGGCTGGCAGGTGGGACACGGGACCTCCTGGAGGTCAGTGGCCTTCTGGAGCAGCAGCTGGAGGCCAAGCAGGACACCTAGGTGTGCAGAATGGACCACAGCCTTCTTCTAAGAGCAGAGCATCCCCACAAAAGGATTCAGGAGCCTGTGCTGGGGAACCAACTCCAGCCAAGATTTGGAAGCAGAGTCATGGGGGCTCTGAGGAACACAATCAAACCCCCTCACAGCTACTGCTAGGACATTTAGGAATAAATGGCATGAGAATGAGAACAGAAAATAAGACATTATACCCAGTCAAGGCCATCACCATTAACAAAACCAGTGTCACTATAAAAGCAACCTGCTGGGGTATATATGGGCAGCTAAATGGTGCTCTCAGTGTCAATAAACATTGACTTATCATTATTTCACCTACACGCATTTTAAATGATATTAGAAGTGGAATCAACCCTATCCCATAATCTGATGAAATCCTTTGTGCTGCATAGAAAAGTTGCACAAACCATACATGATGACAGCATCTTACAGAACAGCCAAACTGCTGAAATGGTGGAAGCCACAGACCGCGAGTAAAGCAGGTCAAAAAGCTCAATAAGCTTGTAATGAAAATAATTTTTACTGCAAGTACAAAAAAAAAATCTTAAATTCTGATTTATTCAATTAGTTTGATTCAGGTACTGTATCATCCAGGTGTTAATTAATGGCTTAGAAAGCAGGAAAGTTTAATTTTCCTCCTCTAGCCATGAATAAAAATTTCAGAATGCATTCTGCTAGCACTAAAATCTTGAAAACCAATCAGCAAAAATACCTAAGTTAGCTCACCACTTAGAAACAACCTCTAATACATCAGTTTTACATGCAGAATAGGCTTTTTTACACTTACTTTGTTTTTCGTATGCATATGATACATCAGAGAGGTTCATTTAGGTAATAATTCCTTAATTCCTTCTTGTGATTTCTTTTCTGAATTTCCATGTCTACCCAAAGTTTTAAGATAACTTACTAATGAAAATGAACTTTTAAAAAATAATAATAAAATAGCAAATGTTCCATGCACCATTTTCTTTCACAATAAGGCCTCCTACAGAGAATCCAAATAAACACACGGTAAGTTGTATAACTCTGTAAGTAAATGGGTACAGGTATGGTAAAAACAAGAACAAATGAAGTGCAAGGGCTGTATTTAGGGCTCTGACCTACATCCTCTGGTCAACCACAGTTGACCAGTTTAAGACACCCAAAGGATTTTGCTGTGGCTTGCTTATGGTCACCACTCCTGGAGCAAAACCGGCCTCATGGGATGCACACCTCCATCACAGAAGCTCTGAAGAAGAGTTCATTACAACAGCCTAAGTCATCAGCAAAGGTCAGTTTGCCCCCAAAAAACACACGCTATGAGGCTGGAGAAGTGGAATGATGGGGATATGCCTTGATCTGTCTGAGGGTTGGACATATCCCACAAGAACACAAGCCGGAGAGCTGGGGGCAGTGATATCTTAAACTGCTGCCACTGGATTCACCAGGGCGCACTAGCCAGCAAGTCTGGCTGCAGACTGTCCCAGCGTGAAGCAGGATTTCTTCGAGGACATAACTGAAGCTTACATCAGTGCAGAGCAGGGCTGGATTCACATGAACATTGTGACTTAAAGCCTGACAAACGCAGCCAGTTCAATCACTCGGGGACATACCAACCCACCACACTCAGGCCAAAGCTGTCCCGTCCCTGTGCATGATGCAGGCAAAGGCAGAGGGGGAATTTCCACCCGCATTGCCCTGACACCCCGTATCTGTGGCACAGACGGACAGAGGGATCACCAGCAATGGGTTGCTTGTCCCTGGGCAGGAGGAATTGGTGCAGGCGAGATGCAGCCCCCAGCCTGCTCCAGCATCTTCCCGCACCTCTTGGTCCCCCCCTGCTGCCCCAGCACCCGCTGAGAGCCCCACACACACTTTGCAGGGCAGGCAGGCCCTGTCCTACAGCAGCAACACCTCCTGCGCTCTGCCTCCGAGCGGCTCTGGCACGGGTGCATTTCCCTGTTCTGCAGCACCATCTTGCAGCAGGAGGGAGGAAAGCACCTCCTGCACAGCAGTCCGGATTGCAGCTGCAACCAGGAGCACAACGGGCAGGGCAATAGCTGAAAGGCTGCTTAGGGATGGAGAGTCGTGGCCCCTAGCATCCCCCACAAAATCCAGCACCAGCACTGGGGTTTGAATGACCCGGGAAAGAGTTTGCAGGATTAGGTATTTCACTGCTATATTCTTCTTCCCTTATAGCCCTTTTCTGCCTGTCTCTTGCGCTGGTGGCTGCTTTTCATCCTGCTAGAATAGGATAGCTGCTAAATTCTGTGCCTTACAGTATGTTGTTCCCCAGTGCCAGATCTGCCACCCTCTCTCACAACATTTTTGAGCATCTGGAAGAGCAAAGGATGAGACTGAAGCCACAGCAGCAACCACAGAATGACCCTGCACACTCTTGCCTCCCTCTGCTTGGGTGATACCAGGCATGCCAGGATGAAGAGAAAGGACACTGAGCATGTGGAGGTGTTCAGTGCACATTTCAGTGTGTTTGATGGCTCTTAATTAGGTCTCATCACTTTTCCTAGAGGACACTGCTTTCTCATGTCAGTACCCAGATTTCCCAGATAAAGGAACAGCAGAGAAGTTACATGTGCTTGAAATGGGAAAAATATTAATTTAGAACCAAGGGGAAAAAATGGCCAATGGGGTCTGGAATGTGAAAACTTAATATTAACTTTAACTTAGTTTAATTAAGTTTTAAGTGATTATTTCCAGAGCCTTTCTAAGAAAATAAATTAAATTTTGAGAAGGCGATTTTCAGGAAAGCTACACTCGGACTATTCGTGTTGTTAATTCTGAGGCAGGTTGAATTTTTGTAATGAGAAAAATGATCCAAAAAGATCAAAATTAGCTACAACCAAGATATGATTTTTTTTTTCATCAAAACTTAGTTCTGTGAAAGAAAACCCCTCAGATTACAATGATAGGAGGGCTGAGAACAACCTGCATTGGCTCCTGAAGACGAAGCTTTGCTTCCTTTTACCAACACCAACTTGTCCCACAAAGCCACTGCTCACTTGTGCATGCAGCAGTGGGAAAGGGGAATGAGCTGGTCCTGAAGTCATTGGGGTGTACAGGCCATGGAGTATGGTTGGGATTACCAAAGTTATATACTGCAACTGTATAAACTAGCTATATAAACTATATAAAGTTATATTTTCTCAGGTTATTTTATTTTGAGAACACAATAATTCTCAAACTTATTTGAGAATTGGGTGATTTGGGGGCGATTTTTTTTCTTTTCTGTTGGTGATTTTTGTTTTTGTTTTGTTGTTTGTTTGTGGCTTGTTTGCAGGGGCAGGAGGTCCTGGCTCTGTGACTTGCAGATTCTCGTGCCCTGAGCTGGAAGCACAATTCCCAGACGTGTCCCAGCCTTTGCAGCCCTCACCCTCCCGTCCCTGCAGTACCTTCCTGCTTTCACTTGAAGGCAACCTTGCACCGCACAATTTCCACACCAAGAGCCGGGCAGGAGAGCTCCGCACGCCTCCTGCTGCAGGTGGGAAGCGCAGGGCTGCGGGCACCGAGGAAGAAGAGCCCAAAGGCTCCTCGGAGGGTCATTTCGGCACCCCCATGCTGCTGCCTCCTCCTGCAGCCCCCCGGGATTTGGGCAGCCTTGCAGCCTGCAGGGGAGATGCTCTGCACGTCCCCAGATGATGCCCGAGCGCTCACCGCCTTCTTTCGCTCTTCTTTTTGCCAAAATTACCAACGGGGACCACAATTAATAGCAGCGACAGGGTTAGGAGCTTTGTCGTGAGTGGGGACAGAAGGAGCTGGGACTGTGTAGATAAGAGTGATATTTCCTAACTGCTGTCCCCAAGGAATTTTATCCTTGGGTACTCGGAGAGCCGGTTATCTTGGCCATTAGTGAACTTGTGAGGGACAGGTGAGATACCAGCAGACGGGCAAAGGGCAAAGGCAGCGTCTCCCTTCAAAAGCAGGGGACGGGAGGGATCAGGCAATTACAGACCTTCTGCCTAACTTCGATTCCCAGAAATACACTGGAAGAAATAAGGGCCTGGAAAAAAGGAGAATGAGTAACAGCAACCATGGACTGGTCTGTAGTGAGCGGCACCACACAGAAACGTGTTTGATACAGGCATGGAGAAGACAAGGAGACACAGTACAGAAAAATGTAAGAGTCTAGGGTATTAAGCACATATTTTACCCTCATTTCTGCAAACAGACACGTCAATATAGTAAATACATCCACCTCTTGACACTACTTTGAAAAGAACAACCAGTAACATTACTGTGCACTAACTGCATGTAGAAAACCACTCTCGAAAGCAGAGCAGTATTTAACATTTTCTTCTTCTCCTTCTGCTCAAAATGACCATCTGGCAACAGACTTTCTGGAATGGAGCCTTTTCTCTACTTTCTGTTTGGTGACAAATTTGTGCCAATTTCCAGCAGTTCATGTGCTTTAGGGATGCGCAATATAGTTCTCTGCTGAAACATACGTGGGCTTGAAGTTAAATTCAGACACTGAGAAGATCTGGTGTGAAACAAGTTGTGGGGTATGGCACAGTTTTCTCTGTGTGTGTGCAATATGTGAAATGAGAAAAATTTCCGTACCTTTCCACAAAGCCTCAGGCTAGGTGGCAAATTCTGTGTATTATCCACTGCCACTTTACTCATGACTTGCCCTAAACTAACCCCATCAAAACCTGCCTCAAGTTTTATTTAAAACTTCCAGGAACTTTCATCTGAAAGCGTAAGATGCAAGATCCTCCTCTGACGTAGCCGGAATAGTGACAGTTAATTAACTTAAAAAAAATAATAATAAAACAAAACAAAACAAAACAAAACAAAACAAAATAAAATAAAATAAAATAAAATAAAATAAAATAAAATAAAATAAAATAAAATAAAATAAAATAAAATAAAATAAAGTAAAATAAAATAGGAAGAAGCTATCAGATGTGGGAGTCTGGAAAGACAGTGTGCACCATCCCTAAAGGAAGCACAATTTTCCCCATATACGAGGGAGATGTGTTTGATACAGACACGTTGATACCCATTTCTGTTGGGTTTAGAAGCAACATCTGAAACATCTGAGGAGGATTCTGCCCGGTCTGTGGGCAGAAAACAGTATGAAATGAAATCTAAGCTCCTGCTTAGAAACTTCAGGGCAGATTTCTGATATTTTTTCCAAGTGTCCCAGCACACTGGTGGCAGAGCCCTGAAAGCTAGCCACGTCCACGTGGGGTACAGGAGCAGGGAAAAAACTGCCCAGCCAACACAGGGAGATGGCATTGGCGTGGGGAGGGAGCCGGGCTCTCAGAGGATTAGGAGGAGGTGAGGCGTGCGGCTCCCCGGCAGCACCACCAGCCTCCTCGCGGCTCTCCAGCAAGCCATCACTGCGACAGCCTTTTGTCTTAATGGGCTCATCTCTCCGGGTCTAAAATCTGGGAGGAGGGGCTTGGAATATGTTATAAATGCCTTTAAAAGATCTTGGCTTTTAGTGGCTGCAGATCAAATGTGGGTGAACTCTATTTCCAAGGAAAGGGGTTGTTGTGTAAGTAGTGGAAGAGACAGAGGCGGGCCGTTAGCCTTTGCAATCAGAGCTAAATGCAAAAAGAAATACCAAAACCCTGGAGAAATTCATTACTTTTCAAAATTCCTTGCAGCTATAACAGTGCCATCTCTTATTTCCATTTATTAGATCTACTAAGGTAGGAGGCATGAGGAAAAATTAAAAAATCATCAAGTTGAATTGCTTCTTTTCCGACACAGAAAAGCACTCTAAAATTTCCAGTTATGTTTTTATCTGTGTTTCATTTCTTTTAGAAAATGACCATTTCATAAGCTACCCTGCAATTAAAAGTGAATGTCTGCGAGCAAGTCTGAAAATAATAACAATAATTAAAAAAGCCAAGTATTTGCCTTGCTTTTTTGTCCTTTTTTGTTTGTTTTGTTTTGTTTTTTAATTTCAAGCTGCTACAACAGGTTACAGCCCAGTCTGGACCGTGACAGCGTGCAAAATATTAGTTGAGCTGCCGCATGAAGCATATAGGTGTGCTTCCCAGCGTAGGGGCATCACACTATGGGAATATCATAGCTCTACTGAGATAACAACAGTGTTGCAGTCGTGGCTCTCAAACATGGGACAGCCACTCCATCTCCTCTAACCAGCTAGGGTCACTGGCAGAGTGGGACAAGTATGCAGTCTCCAGGCTGACTCAGCTTCAAAGGGTTGTATATTTTTGGAGTGAATCTTTTTCCCTAATTTCATTTTTTTCCTTCTGGGAAGGTTGTTACGGTTTCATATTTCTCCATTCAAACACACCCCACCTTCCTGAAACCTGGAAGCTCCCACCCCTAGGTACCTTGGGCTGAGAGTTTCTCCACGACACATCCATTCAGCCTTCCTTGTGCACATCCAGAGGCCAAAATAAGAGGAGGCTACATGCTTGGGGTGCTGGATCCCAGATGCTAATGCTGGGTTACACGACTGCTAAGCCAAGTGATGGTATTTTCAGGAAACCTTGAGACACAACTCACTTCTCCCAGGAGCAGGAGCTCTAGCAGTGGCTGTTAAATGGAGCACGGGGACGTTTGGCTGCTCGCAGCCCGCGGACCTCTCCTCTGTGGGTGCTCTTAGGGTGCACGCTGTTCACAGGCAACTCCTGCTGATGAAACCCACTGCTACTTTTAACATATACAAGGAGCTACAGCGAGGCATTCATATCAAACAGCTAGGAAAAGACTGACTGAACGTGATGGTTCAAGCTGGTAAGGAAGGGAATAAAGAAGATGGAGGAGAACAGTGAAGAAGGGATGGACCTGGAGCTTCTGTAAAAAAGGAATGGATCTGGGCCTTCTGGGGGGGTTAGCTAGCTGTGCTGTTTTAGTTTAATTTGTTTGAGAGAAGAAAACTAACACAATTAGCTTATCCAGCTGCCAAACTGGAACAGAGTGCTGGACACACATCCAGGAGGCATGGGCCAGGGTGTCTGTGGGTGCCTGACATCACACAAGCAGCTTCGGCTCGCCAGGAGATGGAAAAGCCAAGTCAGAGGGCAAGCAGCCAGCCTGGCAGTGCTACGTACCCAAGGCAAGATCTGCTGCAGGCCTTGCTTTCAGAGAAGCAGGCACATGTAAATGTAGAAGCATCCTCGACTTGGACGTACAGGCACGAGGGGTTTACCAATGCCAAGGCTGGCTCCCCAAAGTGCTTTGGCAGAGGAGGAGGGAAGGGCACAAAGGGCACTCCCCTTGCCCCAGGGGCTTTCACAGCCCTGCTATTTTCCAGACTATTGTATACATGCAAAATAGATAATAATAACAATAATAAAGTATAAAATAAAATAAACAAAATAAATAAATAAAATAAAAAGCTGTGCTTATTCCCCTGCCTCCTCCTAAACCTGGCTGCAGGGAAGATGCTCCGAGCAAACCAGTTCACCACCCTTTCTGCTGACACTGCGGCCCCAAAAAGCCCCCCTCTCGCTGTGGATCTTACTCAGTGCCAACATTTTGCCCTTCTGCTCCAAAAACCTCTCTAACTGGCTTCGTTCTGACATCGCAGTTCAGCCCTCAGAACCACAAAATCCAACCCAGTTTGGGAAGCCAAAGAAGAGAAAGCAGTGAACACCTCTTCCTTGGAGGACCTGCCTGGGAGCCTTCAGGCTGTGTTTCACCTACTTAAACAGGGTAAGTCCCAGATCTCTGTGTGCAGATCCAGCTAACAGGGAGCACTCCCTGCTGAAACCAGGCGCGAGCACACGATGCTGCTCTGCACTGAGAGGAACGAAGCTCCGAGTGCTCCACGGCAGCTGTCAGCTCCTCGGACCTGCCAGCTGTGCTCCGGCCACAGCCAGGCTGCAATCTCCCGGCCGTGCCAAATTCCCCGTCCCCCCGAGTCAGCAGAGCCCGGAGGAAGGAGGATGCGGATGGTGCTTTATCTTGGTGACAGCTTTCTGCAGAGCCCGAAATCCGTTTGGCCGTCGGGAACAACGAGTGCAGCTATTGCCAAAAAAGATCACCAACAGCTATTGGCATCATCAACCCGCAGCTACGTGGTTTCCCAAGTGGCACAAGGGATGACAGATTCCTATTAATTCCAGTCAGCAAATGGATTATAAATACTCCCCCAGCCAGTTGCCACCTGATAGGACTGTCCTTATGTCCTGCAATTGGGGAAGGGAGTTGTCAACTCTAAATTTACCCACCAGCACGTCCTGTGTAAACCGTCCTGCTCGGAGATCCTCGGTAGACACTTGTGCTGGAGCCCAGCATGGATTAGACCAGAAGCTGCGAGTTCCACCTCCCAGACAGACATTTCGCTACTGCTTATCTCAAGACTTCGATGACAGAGAGGAGAGCAGGATGGGTTTGACAGGATGCGTTGGTGTATTGGGCATCCAATTGCCCTGGCAGTCAAATCAAGTCTGAGCTAACGAAGTGATCAAAAGCCGGACCCACCTAACGTCTGTGTGATGAGGTAACAGCTCCTGCTCCTAAGGATAGCCTTCCACATCCTAAACACGCACCACCACAACTGATAGAAGCAAACCCACGCCAAGGATGGGGTGTCCGAAACCAGACAGGGGGAAGACAGAGCGGAGATAGCATTCCCTGGAAAAGCAGCGGGCAGGACGCTAGAATTTGTACAAACAGACTGCTCACTTGCAGAACTGTGGCTAAATGGATTTGGTTTTACAAAAGGAAAAGTAAACAAAAAGCAAGGAGCTCTGATTTTTCTACCTTCAGAACAACCCTAGTGTCTGCAAAGTGGGCAAACGCTCACGCTAGCAGCACCTGCCTGCTGTAGGTTTCTAATCCCCCCCCAAAAAAAGAGTCCGAGTAGGGCAGTTTTGCAAACAATCAGTTCAAAGCACTTCCCTAGAGAAACTTTTTTTTTTTTCTCCCCGCTGTCTTTTCATGCACACAAGCTTTCCGAGCTCATCATCTGGAGACAGCCTTTCACCCCTGTGCTGGATGGCCACTGATAAAATCTGCCCTCGGTGAGCCAAAGACGGGAACGACATGGCTGTGGTGGGCCGCGTTACATTCTGCTCTGCTTTGGGCTTTTTCCGATTTCATGCCCCGAGGTTATCCTCCAGTTATTGTTCAGTGCTCCCGAGGAAGCCCAGCATCTCAGGCAGCAGCGAGAGGCTTCTGCTCCAGATGGCACCCACATCCTGGGGACCCAAAAACACCCTGTTTTCCCCCAAACCCTGCCAGCCCTGGGGGCTCCCAGGCAGGGCTGCAGGTCCCACAAGGTGGCACTCGGCCACAGAACGAGGGACAGCAGCTTGACAACCCCGTGGCAACTTCTGGGCAGAGCCTCGCGAAGACTTGTCCCATATTTCCAATATTTTCACTTGCTGAGGGCTTTTTCTCAGTTGAGCCAAAAGGACAACACTCGGGAAAAGCTCAGGGGAGAGCAAGGCTGGGAAATGATGCGTGGCAAAAATCCTGGGGGTCTTTGCTTTGAGAAAATGTGGCACAGCTCTGCATGCAGGACAAGGCTTGTCCTTGTGCCTCTATACCAGAAACAGGCGTTTCTGTCACCTACATGAGAATCACTGTAAGCAGGCCTAGATATACACCCTGCTAAACTGCAATTTCTCTGTGCTTTCTACATTCTTTGATGATTGTAGCATTTTTTAACAAAAAAATACTTACAGTCACACTGCAGCTAGCTCAGACTGGGTGCCCCAGCTCGGTGGGTGCTTTTAACCTTCATCTTAAACTTCCTGGGCAATAGGGAATAACTCCATATAGGAGATATTCCCCCTAACAGGGAATAAAACCAATACCTCCTTGGTTTCCTCCCACATGTTAGATGATGAAGGTCGAACCGCCCGCACCAAAGAGCTCAGACACCCCCGAAATGCCAGAGGAGACAAAAAGCTCCCCCTCCGTGCTCTAACATCTTGCTGCGGAGCGAGGCCTGGGGCCACATGCTCAACAGGAAGGATAAAACTAAATATTGAGTGGCTGCTTGATACACGAGCGCTGTTCATCCTGTGTGCTTTGGGAAGCAGAGGCTGGGAGGGGGGGGGAAGCAAAGCTAAAAACCCAAAGCCCCATTGCTGACTGTGAACGTACACAGCAGAGGGTCACATCCTGAGTGCCTGACTTTGCAGCTCGCTCAGCAGCCTTTTTATCCTGTTTCTTACTTCTTGCAGAATTTGTATAAAAATTGGTTGAGAGCGAGCCCAGCGACCAGCCAAGTGAGGGGCAGATTTCAAAATGCAGATTTACTCCAGGGCTTCTGGGGCTTATCACAGAGCCAACATCATTTACTCACATCAAACTACAGAACAGAAATGTGTATTGCAAGACATTTTATCCTCCTGTTAATCCAGCTACAGCTAACAAGTCATTCTGAATAAACGTGGTGGGAATGAGGAGAGAGGGTCAGCTAAGCAAATGGACCTACACTGCTTCCCCCAGACCTCCACCACAGTCACACCTCCTCCTGCCCAGCACCTGAAACTCAGCACGAACACAGCCAAGGCTCGGTCTGGCCGAGTTTTCGCTCCCCTGAAGAACTGTGAAGTTCCCAGGACAGGAGACGCACGGTGGTTTTCTGCTCCCTGTTTTGCCACAGCTTCCATCACCTTAAGTGCAAAGCTCTGCCTGAACGTGAACTACTGGATCAGGTTCATATTTTGTAAATATTATTGTTATTTTATGGACCTTGGCATCAACAAGAGCAAAGATAGAGGAGCTAGAATACGACACAATGGTTTTGAGCGTGGCTGTTATTTGTCCATTTTTTAAAAAGCGGGGAGGGAGGAGGAAAAGGATAGTTTAGAATTGTGGTTAAACACATTTTTTTCTCTAGAGGCATTTAGGTTTTTGCCTTTGCTTTGTTTATTCTTCTTTGGGACTAAGTAAAGTCATATTTTTAAACATAGGACATCCCCCCTTTCCTTTTTAAATACTGAAATTCTAAGAGTCACTCTAGATAGGGCTCAGGCTGCTCTGACTGACTGGAGCCAAATGCATCTTTCAGAGTGTTTTCTTGTGGCCTAAGGAAGTATTTATTTTTTCAGTCATTCCACTTGGATGTACCTTTGTTCATTTTCCAGAGGTGGTTCTGTTTCATCTTTTTCTTTTTTCTTTTAAATTACACCGTGCACTAGCATTCATAGTTCAGGCCTCGGTTCTGTTATGAATACTTCAAGCACATGAATGATCCTCAAAATCCAGATATTTAAAATGTGACCAGCACTTTAGGATCTTACTGAATCAGCACTTAATATTTCCTTAATTCTCTTTTGGGGATTTACCGCCTTTTAACTTTTCTTAAAAGCGGATGCCCAAGCCAGCTCCGACACACACAAAACCAAGGGCACATTTTTACCAAAGCATGTCTGGTTCTGACTGCATGAGAAGCAGAGACAAGGGCTTTGGCTACAAACACAGCAGTGCCCCTGTCCCCGGGATGGACTCTGCCAAGGGCTGGAAGGCGCAGGGCAGCTAATCCCGAGCTACATTCACGGGGGCAGTGGTGGAAACAACTTCTGGACACAGCAAAGGAAAAAAAGCCTCCAAAAATACTTTGGGATAGATTTCTTTTTTTCCCCCAGGCTATGGCTAAAAAGTGTTTCCGAACACGAGGAGCCACAGCGAGGGTCCCAGAGGTTTCGGGCACCCCGTGCAGAGGCAGCGTGGAGGATCCGCGGGCCGTAGCCGGAGGTCGGGAGTGCATCGCCCAGGCGAGTGGCCAGGGCACGGAGGGGCTGCGCTGGGGCAGCCGGCATCTGGGAAGAAGTAACGCAAAGCCTGACAGCTCGGAGCCGGCCAGATGTTTTCATCATTACGGAAAAAATCTGCTGGTGCCTCTTTGCCCAGAGAAACGCTGGAGGAGGAAATATCCTCTTGAGCTCTGATCGGGGCTGCGGATTCAAAACTGCAAGGGGCCAGGGACAGAAAAAAAAAAAAAAAAAAAAAAAAAAAACAGGAAGGAAGAAAGGATCTTTTCTGCCTCTGGCTCTAATATTTAACACGAAGATGCCCCAGAAGGCTGCATTGCCTCCTCGGGGATTTTTTCCCAAGCTCGCTGCCCTGGAGGGCTGCAGAGACAGGGCCTGAACGGGGCCCCTGGGTGCCCCCCCCGGGTGTTCCCGTCCCTGGGGCTGCAGCAGGTGCTGCCCCGGGGCTGCAGGCAGGGTTTGGGGAGCACGGCTGTCCTGCCCGCTTCCAAAACTGGCACGGAAGGGGGCCGCTGACTCCCCGGGATTCGCCCTTCCCATCGGATCCCCCCTTCCCAAAAGTCCCATCCCCTGCCGGCTCCCCCTGGCTAATTTTAGCTTCCAGACGCGAGGGTCGGTGAGATTAAAATCCGGGAGTGCCCCCCCCCCCCGGGAGCAAAGCGTGCGAAACCGTCAGAAAACACCGGCGGTCAAAACTAAAACTCTGCGATTTCTTTACGAAATAAACCCCATCCCCAAAATCAATTCACGGGAGAGTTTTGCCGTTTCGTGCGTTTCATGTTGATATGCTTAGTCCTGTTTTTTAATGGAAAATCAGGGATTGCGGCGTTGTGCTGCGGGGCTGCACGGGGAGCCTGCCGCCCGCACCGAGTCCTGCCCTCGGCTGCTGGGCTAATTCCTTGTTAATTGGCTATGAGGGAATTGGAGAGAGGGAGGCGGAAAAAAATAGATGGGTTTGGATATGCGACGGTAGATATTAGTAAATACGCGGTTGGTAAATAGATGGTATGCGAGTAGCATCGGAAATTTAAAAAGAAATTTGCGAAGATGTAAGAAACCTGGAAATTTTATACATATTAAAAAAAAATATAAAAATCTAAAGAAGTTTTACAAGATTTTCGTTTTTCTCGCGCTCTCGAAATACGGCGTATTTTATCGCCAGCGATTGCATATTCCTCGGGCTGACAAAACCCCTATCCCGCCAGCCCGTTTGCCACTCTCTGTCTCCCATCTACCTTATTTTTGCCCAGGCTGCTTCTCAACCTTTCCTCTCTCTGCAGCCCAAGCCGCAGCAGGACTCGGAGCTTCGCTTTTACGGCTCCTTGGAGAGGGGCAGAGCCGGGATCCTCCGCTCCGGAGACACCGCCCGCCCCGGAGCTGCGAAAGCGCCCTACGGATTATTTCCCCCGAGTCGGGAGAAACAGCGGCCGGAGGGCGAGGGCCTGATCCTGCCCTTGCCCCTGTTCCTGCTCCCGGGGGCAGAAATCCCGCAGCCAAGCCCCGCCGAGCAGGTGCGGGGAGCCCCTTTTTTTGCCCCTTTTCCCCTTTTATCAAACTCCCCGGTGGGCAAGGGAGGGAAAGCAAGATGAAATGTAAAGCAGAAAATAAAAGCAGGGACGAGCGTCCCAGGTTAGCGTGAGTTTATTTCGTTTTTATTTAACGTATTTTTTTTAATTCACACTTTAATCCATTCCTGCACTCCGCAGAAGCCCCCGGGGGCGGGTGGGGACGGCGCAGGGCACCGGAGAGCCCCGGCCCGGCCGTGTCCCTCCCCCGGGACAGCCCAGCCGTGCTCGGTAAGGACCGGGGAAGCCTTCCCGGTGCTGGGACGAGGAGGAAGAGCAGAGCCCCCGAGCCCGGTGCCGGCTCCTCGCGGGGGGAAGCGGTGCTCGGCGGGGACAGGGACCCCCCTGCCCCGGCGCTTGCCCTTTCGGCAGCCGATTTCACGCCTCCGGTTGTGGGTCACAGGCTGGGCCCTCACAGGACCCGAGGGGACATCGCCGGGAGACGCCAGAGCGGAGGTGGGGGTCAGGGCTCTGTAATTTTCCCCGCCCGACTCCAGCCTCCCCCCTCCCCGGCTCGGCGCAGGGCAGGGGCTCCAGGCTGCACCCCGGGCGGGGAGGTAAAAATCCCCTTTAGGCCGAACACAGCCCAAACACTAAATCACATTAAATGTGTCCCTCTCTTTTTCCTTCCCCACCTCCGACCCGTGCCTCCCCGCTTCCAGGCTGTGCACCAGGAGCAGTCCCCGGCCCCGGGGGGGGATCGGAGCAGCCCCCCCGGCGTGCGAAGCGCGCACCCAAGCCGGATGAGATTTGCACGGCTAGCAGGAAGCATCCGAGCAGTCAGACCTTGATCTCCTCTGGAAAGCGCCGTGAGGACAGACGAGCTTCAACCCCCCGAAATGCTCCCGGCCGGGAGGCTGCCCCCCTTCCTGGGAACAGCTCCGCCGGGGGCAGGCGGGTAGGGGCAGGCTGCGGGGGTCGGGGCAGGCTCCGGGGGCAGCCCGCGATGTCCTTCGTTTTAAAACGGCTTTGACCATCACCAGCCACCGGCGCATCCCGGATCGAGCCGTTGTTGCGTTCGTGAAGTCTCTTCGTTTGGTTTTCCTGCCCCTAAAATAACCGCACTGCTTCTGCCCTGCTCGCGTTCCCCCGGGAAACGTACCCAGAGCTTTTGTAATTAACTGTAATTAAGCTTTTCCCCGAAGGCAGGTGAGCGGCGCGTACCGGAGGCAGCGTTAAAACCGCGATCGCCGCGTTAATGCTCAGGAGCTGGGAAGGGAAGGGAAGGGAAGGGAAGGACGGCGAAATCCCAGATCCCCTCTTTCACCAGCGAACCCGGCCCGGGCAGAAAGGTTAGAGGCGAGGTAAAAGCAGAGCCTTGGATTTATCTGACGGGCTCCCAGCCTTCAGCCGGGGGGTGAAAGCCCACCTCCAGCGCCCGCGGGGCAGGAGCCAGCCTAATTGTCAGATTCCAGGCACGGAGCCCAGCGAGGGCAGCAGGGGAAAAGCCACGGGCGCATTTTGCTGTCCCGAAGTCCCCCTGCCCCGGCCGCCCTGCCCGGGTCAGCGGCGGAGGCAGAGGAGCGACCACCGAGCCACCCCCCCAGCGCTGCTCCCGCGGGGGCGCCTACCAAAACCCCACCAGAGCGCGCTGCTTTTGGTCTGGTTTTTGCAGAAATGGCCTCAAAACGCGGGGATGAAGAAGCCGGGCGGCTCTGCCGTGCTTCCCGGCCGGGTGCCGCAGCCTCCCGGAGCGCACAGCAGCAGCCCGGGGATGCCGCAGCGAGCCCCGGCCCCTCGCCAAGGGCCCCTCGCCGCTACCCTGGGAGTCAAGGTCAAACTTCTCCCTCTTTTTTTTTTTTTTTTTCTTTTTCCTCCTTGCTCCATCCCCTGGATGAAGCGCTGGAGGCCGGGGCCGCTCTCCTCGCCAGCAGCTCGGCGGGGAAAAGCGCGCTTCGTTACGGCAAAAAAAAAAAAAAAAAAAAAAAAAAAAAAAGAGCAAAAATAATAATAATTAAAAAAATCAGAACGAGGACAGGAGGCGATTTTAGCCGCGGCAGAGCGAAGCGCCTGGACAGCTCCAAAGCCACATTTCCCCGCAGAAAGGCGGAGGGGCGAAGCGAGCCCTTCCCCAAGCCGGGGCAGCCCCGGGGGATGCCGAGGTCCCAGCGGCTCCCAGGGGGGAACTGGGAGATTAGCACCAGGTCGCGCAACGAAACCCTAATAGGCTATTTCGGGACTACTGGCTCTTAACAAATCTATAGCACCTGAAGTGTTAGCACTCAATTAGTGACAAGGTTTCAAAACCCGGCGTTTACCGGCGAGGTATAAACAGAGTCCTGGGAGATAGCCGGGAATTAGAGCGGGAGGGGGCCCTGGACGTCTTAACCGGCTGGCATTAAGAGGAAAACTTTTTAAAAGGCCCCATCTCGCTCTCTAAACAGTCCGAGGTGTCGAAAGCTCGGGGGGAGGGAGGATGTGCTCTCCGGGACTAATTGCGTGGATTTTTTGTTTGTTTTCAGCGAGAAAAGGTCTGTCTCTATATCCATACACATGTATTCAAACGAATTTCATTTAACAAGCGCGGAAAGAAGCGACGAGGGGTGTGAAAATCAAAGGGGCGCGGGGACCAGGCTCAGTCCGGAGCGATCCAAAGCGACCCCAAAACACCGCAGGAGCGGTGCGGGACAGCTCGGGGGGCCGGGCACCGGTGATGCCCGGCGCCCCCCGGGGTCTCGGGACCCTCCTGCTGAGGGCCAGGAGGTCCCTTGGGTGCCAGCCCCGGAGACGAACTGCCTGCAGGGTGCGGGGCCATAAAGGACGGCGGTGCGAGGTGCCCGCAGCCAGCCCCACTTCGCCACGAAAACGGAGCCGGGCTCGGAGCAGCGAGCTGGAGAGCACCGGGGAGAGGGGCAGGGGGGGAGCGGGTGGCGAGCCCCGACCCGGAAAGTCCGTGAGCTGCTGTGTGTCAGGGGCTTATTCATCAATCAGCCGGACACAGAGCAGACCTGGCCTCTCTTTGCGGAGTGTTTGCTTTTTCACCAATTATTGCGGCCCTGCAGCTCTTTTTGTTGATACAGTAGTTCTAAAAAGTGCTAATGTTCATTTATCAGGGGGCCGAGGCCGGGACTCCCACTAGTTGTGATTCTTCCAAAAATATAAACACGCAGAGAAGGGCTGAGGCTAAAGCCCCCATTTGTTTCTAAACTGCAGTATTAAAAGTGATGCATTGTTGAAGATAAAGCGGAGATAACGCTGTCTGTCTCCAATGAATGTCTCCCCGCCGCATTAATGACATTCCAAATGATAGCTGCGGCTTATCGTTCAATTAATCACTTCCACCCTCTGCAGCCGGGCCCACATCGATCGGGAGCCGCCGGCTGATTTGGGGCTGGAGGAAGCCCTCCAGGCCTCGCTTCGGGGCTGTTCGGTGCCCGGCGGCTCTCTCCTCCTCTTCCTCCCCGGGGACGCCCCGGCGGGGATGCGCTGCGGGCCGGGGGCAGCCGGGGCCGGACCCCGCTGGGGTCGGAGCCGCTTCCCTCGGGGCTCAGCAGGATGGGGAAGGGGCTGTGGGGCAGGCAGAGCCTCCGCACCCCACTCGGCGAGCTCCGCGACCGAGATGGGACGGGCATTTTGCCTCTCCAGCACCTCGACTGGACTCGCTTTTCTCAGCCCCTAAAACAGGCGGACCTGCAGCCGCCGCTCGGGCTTTTAGGAGAGCTGGAGGCCGCTTCTTTATTTTGGTATTTATCGAGCCTATCCCAATAAACTTGAAGGGTAACGGAAAGGAGGCAATGGGACCGGGAAGGCGGCCGCGCTGTGCACCACGAAGCGAGCTGGGGCTGAGCGGGGCTGCCGAGGCTGCCTCCACCTTCCCAGGGCGCTTCTCCCCTTTTCCTACAGCCGAGGAAAATCCCCCCCGAGCTGTCCCGGCCTCCTCGGGACTCGTTCCCCAGCGAAGCCCGGGGGAAGCGCAGCCGCCAGGAGCGGGACGGCCGCTGTGCCGCCTCCCTCCCCCGCTAAATAGCAATATTTCGGTAAATATTTTCGATAAATAGCGAAAATCCGGATCTGATTCACGACCAAACCGCTCCCAGGACGGCAGCAGGAGGCTGCAGCAAGAGGTTGCAATCGCTGCTGCAGCCCCGAGCCCCAAAGTCCTGGTCCCGAACTCCCAGCATCGCCCGAAAAAAAATAAAATAAAAAAATCCTGAACCAAATTTCCCCAAAACACAAAACCTCTCCCTGGAGAGAGAAGCAGGGGAAAAACTGCCCAGGGACGGCTGCTACGGGCAGGTGCCTGTTTTTTTCCCCGCCTCGGAAAATATTTTCTCCCTTGAGCGGGAGGAGGACGCTTTGCTGGCAGGAGCACGGGGACAAATCCTACAAATTGCCCCTCGGCGGCTGCCTGCGAGCCGCAGCCTCCCCGGCAGGGCACGGCCGAGGGCTCCCCAACTCACCGCATCCACGGGGGCTCCTCCGCTCGCTCCCCGGCCTCCGCTCCCCTTGCCCCGCAGGGCTCGGAGCCTGCCGGAGCCGGGCAGCCCGCACCAAAGAAGTCGTTCAAGGGGGAATTTTTTTTTTTCCTCCCACCCCTAAGCCAAGAAAGAGCCGTAACGCCCCCGGCTGCTGGGGACACAGCGAGGTTTGCTGCTCCCTCGGCCCCTGGCCCCGTGTTTTCAAACGCCGGCACAAACAGCGGTTTTTTAAAAAAATAAGGTTGGTTTGGGGCTGAAAGCTTTACGAACAACGGCGGAAAAAAAAAAAACCACCCCTCGTTCCGACCTCCAGAGCCCGGGGGTCGCTCTCTATCAGCTGGCTTTTGCAGGCGGGTGAACCCTAAGCACGGATTTCCCCTTCGCACAACAGTGACCTCCCGTTTTCTGGTCCCTGCGCTCGGATATTGCAGAATGCTAAAAACGAAACCTCCGCTCCTTGGCTTAAAAAAAAAAAAAAAAATGAAATCAGCACATATTTGGTTGATGGTTTCCTCCCGGCCTGTTTATTTAATCTGACTGTATGATAGATGGCATCAGATAGGGGCTTTGTACACATTAGGCCATTCTGGATTTTTTTTTTTTTTTTTCTAAATGGATCAACAAACTCGGCGGGGAAAGCTGGATAAATACAGTGCCGCCCCTTTAAACGAGCGGGGATGTTTTGGAGATGTATTACTATATTAGGTGACATGCAACTTTGCATCTCTCATACCATCACCGCAATGTTGGCCAATAGAAAGCTAAAGTCCCCCAAAAAGTGCCTAGTCCCTCCTTCCAATCCCTTATGGTCCGCTCCTACCTGCCTGCAGTGCACAAGGCGAGGCTGCTGGCGGGGATGCTATGTGCCCCCTCGGCGAGCTCCACCGCCGCTCCACCTCGGCCGCTCCTCGCCTCCTCTTCCATGACCCCGGGCTCCGGCCGCTGCCCCTCTCTCCTCTGCCATGTTTCCTAGCCCTGTGACGACGACCCCTTTCTCGGTCAAGGATATTTTGAACCTGGAGCAGCACCAGAGCGGCCTGGCCCCCATGGAGCTGCCGTCGCCCTCCTGCATGCTGGCCGCCTTCAAGCAGGAGGCGTTCGCCACCGAGCCGCCCGCGCTGCCCGACCTGCGGGAGGAGCTGCCCGAACCTCCCCCGGCCAAAGCGGCCTTCCCCAGCCCTTACTACGTTAAGAGCTACGCGGAGATGGACTCGGCCAAGGACCCCAAAGCGGATAAGAAAGGTAAAGGCGGGCGGCGAGGCGCTGCTGGCGAGCGGGGAGGCTGGGGAGGCACCGGCACCGGCTGCCCGGCCGAGGGGCTCGGGGGAGGCAAAGCGAGGGGAGAAGCATCTCCACCCCATATCCCCCCCACATCCCCCTCCAGACATCCCCCCGGCCCTGCAGCCCCTCGGAAAGGACAGATCCCCGGCCCCCCGACGGCCAAGCTCGCTGCCAAAGCAGGAGGTGAAGGCACAATGTCACACGCGAGGCCTCCTTTGTGTCCAAACAGCAATTAGGTGACAAGTTTTATTGCTAATTAATAGCTCTGCTGAGCCTGCCTCCGCGCCCGGGGTTCGATGCAAAGGGCACACGTGCGAGAAAGCCAAGCCGTGGCAGAGACGAGCGTGACTAAAATCGGCGCGGAGCCTCCTTGTTTACAACATAATAATAACGAGAATAACAATAATAAAGAAGACAAATTGCTTAAAGAGGTACTTGAGCGAGCAGGACTGAGCCAGCGCCGCTGCCACAAGAGCGAGCCAGCAGCAGTGGGGCCGGGGGGAAGAGACAGCGCTGCGGGGTCTTCCTCAGTGCACATGGGTTGTTTAACCCCACTTTTCTTCTCTTCCTTTTTTTTTTTTTTTTTAAAATATTTTTTCCCCCTTCCCTCTTTTTCCTTTGCCTGTTTAATTTGCTGCAGAGCTGTGCTCCCTGCACAAGAGCCTGGAGCAGGAGAAGAGAGACCTGGACGATCCCGAGCGCCCCAGACAGCGGAAGAGGAGGAAACCTCGCGTCCTCTTTTCCCAGGCCCAAGTCTACGAACTGGAGAGAAGGTTCAAGCAGCAGAAGTATCTCTCGGCTCCCGAAAGAGACCATCTAGCCAACGTCCTAAAGCTCACCTCCACCCAGGTGAAAATTTGGTTCCAGAATAGAAGGTATAAATGCAAAAGGCAGAGACAGGATCAGACCCTCGAGATGGTGGGGATCCCGCCGCCCCGGCGGATAGCCGTGCCGGTGCTGGTGCGGGACGGGAAGCCCTGCCTGGGGGAGTCTTCGCCCTACAGCTCGCCCTACAACGTCAGCATTAACCCCTATAGCTACAACGCCTACCCCGCGTACCCCAACTACAACAGCCCGGCCTGCAACGCCAACTACAACTGCAACTACCCCTCCGTGCAGCCCATGCAGCCCTCGGCGGCCGGCAACAACTTCATGAACTTCAGCGTGGGGGACTTGAATTCGGTGCAGACACCCATCCCGCAGGGGAACGCGGGCATCTCCACGTTGCACGGGATCCGAGCCTGGTAGGGCGGCCCCACAGGGGAACCCCGCAACCTGGGGGGGGCCTCGGCCGTGCCTGGGAGCCGCTCTCGGGACACTTGGGGGCTGCGGGGGGATGAGGACGGGTCGCTGGAGCATCCCGCTGGAGCTCAGGAGCCTGGCACCCATCTCTGTGGGGAGCCCTCCGGTGTTTGGAGCTGGCACTGGGGGGCTGCTCCCACCCCCGGCCGTGTCGGACCCCTCTGGCTCCCTGCTTCCAGCAGGGTCTTTGCCCCATAGTTCTCCCCCTTCCTTCCTACAAAGCAGCCACTCATTTTGCTTGCCTCCTTCCCACTAACCGAACAACAGCGAGCCAAGCCCTACAACCCGTAATTATTATTATTATTATTTTTTACTCTTTTACTAATTATTATTGAGATCCACCTTTAAGTTTTGCACTTCCCGTACGGTCACTGCTATCCGGCCAGCTCAGCACCCCCCTGGGCTGCCCCTTGCCAGGCTGCTGCTGGGGCGCACGGCCGAGGACAGCCCCCCTGGGGAACAAGGCCCCCCCAAACCCCCCGGTTCCTGTAGGGTTATGCACTAAAACCTCTGTTAGTCCCGAAATGCACTGTCCGCTCCTCGTCCCGCCACCTTTCCCTTTGCTGTAGCAGCTGACGGAGCTCAGCGAGTTGTCATTAAACAGAGTGGCTTTTCTTGCGCGTCCCCCGCCTTCATTGCACGGCCGAGGTCCCCTGGGGGCTCCCCCCCTGCCGCCACCCCCCCCCCCTTCTTGTAGCCCTCCCTGAATTTCGGAGATTGTTGCATTGGTGAGTGCAAACTGTGCTTGCATTTTTAATGTCTTGTAAAAATTAATTTTCAATCTGCTTTGGAAGCCCCAGCCCGGGCAGGACCGCTGTGCACAAGCCCCTTCCCCTCCTATCACCCCCCAGGCAGGGGTTGGGGCCAGCCCTGTCCCCACCACCCCATTTCCCAGCTGGGTCCCAGTGCTGGGAGGCTCTGGGGGGGCTGATTTCTTCCTCGCACAGAAAGGTAGTGCAAGGGGGGTGTGGAAAAACAGCCCAAACCCTAAACTACAGGGCTCGGGGGCTGCCGGAGGGGAAGGGCCCCCCGCCTCTCTCCTTGCTCAGCCCCAGCCCCTCGCAGCCTTTACAGTAGTCGCTATCAAATGTCAATTATTGGGAGTGAGAAACAACAAACAGTGTAATTCGGCGCAGTCAAAACATCCTCTGAGTGTCTGAGATTGTCCGGCCCGGTGATAAGGTGATTAGGGGAACCTGCATCCCCTCCTGTCCTGGCCCTATCGGCCCCATCAGTAAACAGGGATGGAGACAGGGTGGCTGTGGCCCTGGGACATGGGATGAAAGGCTGCTGGGGAATGGAAGCCTTCTGCAGCCTCCGTCCCTCCTTCCCGAAGGGACCAACCCCGCACCCCCCGAGGCGGGATGGCACAGATGAGGAGCTCCCACCTCCTCCTGGTGTCTGCAACGGGCAGAGAAGTCCCGAGTGCTGCTCACAGAGCCCCTAATGCCGTGTAGGGTACGGCCACCTGTATGGGGCTGTGCAGAGGGGGGCCTTCTGTCCCCCCAGAGGCCAGCCTGCCTCGGGGACACTCACCCAGCAGAGACGGGGGACACTGGGCTTGTTACAGCCAAGGGGGCCAGAGCCCACCAGGCTGCAGGGTCCAAAGCACGGACACACTCTGCCCACCTCTGACCGTGCAGGAGCTGGGGCCAGCCCCAGAAGAAAAGGGTACTTCTGCATGAAACCTTTCCTGTCCTAGGATTGCTGGCTGGATGTTAACTTTTGGCTTCTTTGCACACAGGCTGTGGGTTGGGGGAACCCTCAGACTTCAGCAGGTGGCTGAGAGACGTCAGGGTAGCCAGAGAAGAGCCTGCTCTAAGAACTGAGGTGTCTGCCTTCCTGAGAGCCACAGGGAGGGAGCCAGGTTTAAATTCTGCCGCTGTGCTATGCCGTGGGGCACTGGCAGTTCTGTGCCTCAGTTTGCCTTATCTGTAAGGCACGCACAGCGTTACTGCCCGGCCCAAGGCTGCTGGCATCATCTGCAGTCAGAGCCTGCTGCTGCAGAGCTTGGCCAGGATCAGAGCTGACAGGGAGCCCCCAGGCGATGAGGACAAGTCCTGAGTTAACACGAGGGAAAGCATCGAGATCAGCTAAAATGTGACTCACTTCTTTCAGAGCCCTGGCCCTTTATTAAGTGGTCTATAGCACCCCACTTGCTTCCACATACCCCAAACATCCCTTCCCTTCCTCACTCATGGTCACTTCTTCAAATTTATTTTCCCCCACTCCCATCTCAGCAGCACAGCTATCAGGGAACCCACTGCTGTTACTCCAAAAGGCAGTTCTGGACACCACTTTTGGGTCCAATTTCCAGGACTGCCCTGTGCTCGTTCTGATGCGGGATGGACGCACAGCCCCTCACATGCTCCTCTCCTCCCCGTGCTTCCCCATCCCTGCGGGGATTGCATCACGAGCAGATGCACAGCAGGATAAGATGGCCCTGGAGCAGCAGCTGGAGCTTCGGAGCCAGTTCCCAACGCGAGGCAGGCAGAGGACAGAGCAGCAGCGGGCTGAAGCCGAGCACGGCACTGCAGCCCTGCTCCGGCAGCCAGAGCAAGGTATGGTTAAAGACCTCTCCTTAGATGGATCTGGGGGAAGCTGGACAGAATTAATGCTCATTAGGAATTAACCCCCAGCATGCTGATTTCAGCCACAGGGTGCTCACCATCTTCATGTGCTCAAGCACCCCACTGCTGCTAGTGCTGCTCTGCCAGGTCCTGGTCACCTCCTACAAGAGCAGCCTCCAGAGCCGGTGTGGCCAAAAGGATTGAGTGGTGGGAAAAGGTTTCCCTGGGACTTTGAAGGCACCGAGGCTGTTGGCATACACCACAGCATGACCTCACACAAGTCCAGTCCTCTCAACTGCTTACAAAAACTGAAGGCATCAAACCTGACTTGTCTCTGTCTGAGCCTGAAGGGCTCCAGCGCTACAGGGCAACATCAAAAAAAAAAAAAAAAAATACATGCTTAGAAAGCATCGTTCCAGAGAAAAGCACAGGGTACGAGTGTTTCCCTAGGGAGCCTGAAATCAGAGCTCCTCTCAGTGTTTTGGGGCATTTTAAGGGGTGAAGGACACAGGTTTTTAATGAGCTTTGTACCTGGATCTGGTCTCAGTGCCCTTTCCTCAGCTTTTTTGAATTGCACGCTCTGGCACTGGCATTTCCCCCTCCCCCTGTTGTAGGCCAGCTTTATTTAGAATGATTCAGTGCCCCCAATTCCATCCAAAGGTAACAGGAGTGCAGCTCAGCACCACTTCTCTTCAGACACACTGCGTACGGTGGGTTTACACAAACTATCTGGAATTCATACAACTTGTAAAGGAACCAAAACAACAAATAAACATGTCAGCTGCAAGGGACTGATACCAAATCCCTCGTCTCTGGCAGTTTTCTAGAAATTGAGGTAATTGTTTTTCCTAAATAACACCCCTACAATTCCTAGAGTGCATCTGTGGCCAGATATTCCTTAAATTCTGGGAGCTTTCACACCGAGTTACTCCGTGGAGTCACAAAACAAGGTTTGGTCCTGGCAGGAATTAGCCAAAGTGTGCTGGAGGAGCCCGGCAGGAAAACAACAGATCAACAGCCCTCTCTCCCCTGCCCCTAATTCATCTCACTGACAACAGTTTAGATCAATATCAGCAGTAAGTGATTTCTTGTTAACGGGGATTATTAAGAAGAATCAACACCTTTAAAACGCGATTCCTCATTGTCTCCAGAGTGAGAAAGGGAGACAGGGAGCTTTCAGACTGGAGGCTGCTCTTTCATTCCTGGGTGCTTGATTTACTACAATATGAGCTTCGTGCTACGTTTTTATGCAGAGAGAGAGAGGGAAATGGAGACTTCTCCCAACAGGAGACCAAGCACTGGCAATACATTTGTGGAAGTTGATTAATTGAGGTTTAGCAAAGCGACACGGAATAAATTACTTGCAAATCATTACCTGTCTCCTGCAGTCATTTGTAACACTGCCTCTCCGGAGCACCGTTCACTAAGAAAGCTTCCTTCAGAGACAAGGCTTTCCCTAACTTAGTCCTAGTTCACTTCCACACCACAGGGGACTGGGGTGTTTCCCCCCCCCCCTCTCAAAACACATTGCTTTGTTATTTTAGTACAAACTTCAATCCAGCCTCTAGCCATGGTCTTCATCATTACTGCTTCTTCCACTTCACAGGCCATGCATTGCCCCACACTGATTTTTTTTCCTTTCTGGATGCCAACACAGGATTTTTAAGGATCTCAAAGTCCCCTCTCCTCCCTTCCCACTGCAGCTCACCTGTTAGTCCTCAGAAAGCACTGAGCAGAAAGTATCACCAGGGGCACCAACTGAACTAGGTCTGTGTTGATTCTCACCACACTGAAGGTTGTACGGCTGTCCCTCAGCTAACCAACCAGCTTTAAAGCATCTCTACCACTGCCAGCACACTACTGCATATGCTTGCCCCAAACTGTTGGCTGAAATGCATATTAGAGCCTGTGGGCTGCCTGAAATCAGTAAAAGAAAAAAAAAAATAATAATAGATTAGCTTATTTGTGTAAAAGGATTGCTGGAACTGCAGATCACACACGAACAGTGTAAATGGAGCCCTGATGAATACACTAAGATGCAGAATAAGACAAAAAATAAACTGTTTCCTGAACACAAGCAAAAGGAAAAGATGACAGAAACCCAGGAAGGGAGATGAGAATTGAGAAGAGCAAAGCAGGGCACGCTTAAACCACCTCTCTGTGCTGAACCACTGATGCACTGACTCCACCAAGACCATAAAACAGTTGTTAAGTCATCCCTGCTTAAAATAACATTTGTTTGGTGTCAACAAAGCAGCACAGGCTAATGGCTAAAACACAGGTCTGCACGTCAGGGACCTGTGCTGCTTTCCCAGCTCCATTACAGGCGGAGGCATCCCATTTGCAACGGGGTCAGCGCAGGCAGACCCCTGCACCTACACAAAGAGGGGGCCACACAAGCGCAGCGCTCATCCCATGGTCTGCAGAGAGTGCTCAATGCCTGCCCAGTTTGATGTGCTGGAAAAAGAAGTTGTCCAAAATAAAAATCAACTTACAAAGGGGCAGAATCTCTTAGCAGCCAAAACCATTTTATTCCTTAGGTTTGGATAGCATTTATTGGTTTTGGGGAGACCTTCTGGAACTAAATCACTATTTGTGGAGATGGTGAGGCTGAAGGAGAAACAGGCATGAATGATGCTACTGTAGAGTGGGTAAGGTCAAGAGTTAACAGGCCCAAGAAGGAAAAGTAAGTTTGTCCAGCACTTCAAATTCTATGAAATGCTCTATTATTTATTAGGAAACAAACAATTTTAAAAGATTTTTTTATATTATTTATTTTAGAGTTTTGGTCCTGGAACCAAGGAATCTGGTTGTTTAAGCAGATGACTAATTTTCAGGGTTAAAAACACCTCCTCTCAGAAATATTTTATAGGTGTTCTGGATATTGGGACTAGGATTTGGTGCACTCTGCTGCTGCAAGAATATAACCAGAGTTTATTTTAGCACAGCAGACGTTTCCTAAATAGATTGCTTTGTCCTCCAGCATAGGCTTTGAATAAGTCACAGTACTGGCTCCTAGAAATTGTCCCCAGATCCCATCTTCCTGGCCAGGATTTTCTGTACCCCTTACTATCTGTGAGAAATAAAAGCTGCTTTCAGAGCAGCCAGTGGAGGTGCAGCACACAAACATGTGCAGCGCTGGCTGGCTGTCATCAAGAGAAGCCGTTAAAAAACAGGCCACCACCACCATCCCCAAGAAAAAGTGCTTCAGTCAAATAAGTAAGTTTTTTAAATATATTTTTAAGTAAAAAAAAAAAAAAAAAAAATACTAGAATAAATTTGTACTGCCTGGCTTCAGCAAGTCAGTTCTAATGATATCAATGGGATGATTTATGCTATTTCTGGGAAGGAAAACATAAATCTTGGTTAACTTGAGGTTCCGTGTGCTGCTTTATGCTTTGTGCAGTGTCAGCTGCCGCTTCCCTCACCACCACAGAGACAGGTCCAGATCCACCCCGCAAGTACACACACTTCACTTTATGGCCGTGGTTAATCCCAATGAAGGTTCTCATACCAGCACAGACAGCATGTGAGACTTTGAGTGGAAGTAATGGACACGCTGACACCCGGCTGCATTTCTGGCATCCTCCTGTACTGAGGCTCTAGCATCCTGCTGCTGTTTGTTTCTGTCTGGGAGGGCTAGGGGAGTTGTTATGCACCATACCCCAGAGCATGTATACCTGTTGCATGCCCAGGAAGCAATCCACACCCTGCACATCCGTGGGTATTGCAAGAGTCCTGTGCTGTCACCATTAAAAGTACAAAAACCCCACAGAGGGAACGCAGCTCCTCGCTGGCATCTTTATGGGCAGCCCCTTTAGAGCAACGCTGAAAAGTTGCTTTACTCACCCATAGTTCTTAAAACAGGAAAGCTGAATTGCTGCTCTAAAAAGAGATGTTCTGCAGCATCTCTCCCCCAACCACTCACAGGCATCAGCACGCCCGTCTGGGACCTTGGGCTAATTTCTCCTTTTAGATGCACAAAAACAAATCCACAAGAGCCGCTGGTCTGCAGCACCTCAGGGAGCCAGGCCCAAGATGCCAATTTTGAGCCCACTGTTGTTTCTCCTTGAGAATTTAAATCTAAATTAACTTCTTATATGATGAGGCATTAGGACTGGAAGCCAAGTTTCCTTATTCAGTCCTTATCACTAACATTATAGCATGTCATTTTTATACACACAAGGATTATTCCCCAGGTAACAAGGTGGAAATGAGTACTTGATGCTTTTCCCTCAAAATAAGAGCACAGGAGAACTACATCTAGTGCAGCACACTGAGACAGGGATGTTTATAGGTTAATTTCCAATTATCTTTTCTTTCTTTCCCAACCACATTTCTAGTCCCATTGGTCTCAATATACTGGTTGTGAAAACACCGCACTCTGCCCCTTTGATCAGCTAGTGAAAAGCCCTTTCATGTCTTGCTGTCCTCATTACCTTACGTTTTAATTGCTGGCCTTGCATGGGACAGACAGGTGGTACAAGGTCACAGCAGGAGATGATGGATGCCTTTTGGCCGTGCAGGTCCAGATGACACGTGCTGAAGTCAACCTGTGCAGCACCGATCCGTGCTGCATGTGGGGATCGGCAGGGCACCCACAGGAGCTGACAGCTACAGCCAAACATCTACTTTAGAACCCATTAGAAACCAATAATCAATACTGCTTCAGTTCTTTTAATTTGGCATTTTAAAGCACTACACACACAATGCTACTCAGATGAGCGCCACCCTCCCTGCAAACTACTGGGATCACCATTTACACGTTGCTAAGATGACGCATCAGGGCAGAGGGATTTAAATCAAATCAGGAGTTAGGGGCAAACCCCAAAATTTTAACACCACAGCCCCTGAACCCTGGTGGAGTGAAAATTTCTGAACAAAAGAATCAACTTCAGGTGCCAGCCTTATTTTACATTCCACAAAAATCTTGGGAAGCAGAAGTGTTGGCTTCCCTCCCCCCTTCCTTTTTACGCACCCAGAGCTTCCCTCATTGTTCCACAGAGGACAACAGCTCTGTGGTTTGGATCCCTGTCATACACAAGCTTCAGTGTTACCCTTACTCCACCTTTCTACAATTCCTAAATACATACACCCATCGTTACCATGATACAGGAGGTCTCTTCTCCAATACCTTAGATTTGCTGGGCTTCTTGGTCATGACAGGAGTTACACAAGCCTTGCTGCAAGGATGGCTACGTTGGGTAGTAGGCATCATCCTGCTCTTTTAGTTACTCAAACAGAGAAGGGACAAGAAATAACAAGGAAAATACCAGGCCAGGCCATCAAGATTTTTGGCCTTAAAAGCTGAACACAGAGCAAATGGGCTACCAAAGCAAAGGCTGAACATGGACATGTTCCTAAGTGTCACGTAATTCAGATCCAAGCTTCAGTTTGAGTAACTTTTTCAGCACGAAAAAGCCATGATCAGAGTTGTGGTGACACAAGACACTGTTCTGTTGAGGGTCAATACCGTTACGCTCAACTTATCTCAGGTAGAAAGGCAAATTAGGGGTAAATCCACTCAAATCTCAGCATATAATCAAAACAGAAAAGAGGTTTATTTTGCTGAGTCAGACGATTATTTGCTCCCACTAGTAAAACTCACCCTTAACACATTAATTTTGTGTTCTCAGTTAAAGATTCTTCTGCAGGAAAGCCAAGCTGGCCCTCCAAGACTTGTCCTGAAAGGCAGAGAGCCTGACTAACTGCAGAGCAGAAGGAAATGCCTCCTATCTCCTCCTCCCCCTGCCTCCCAGATGGCCATTCCTTTCATTTGCTGGGCAGGTTCCTTCCCCACGCGCAGCTGTTCCCAACTGCAGCCAAAAATCAAGACGTTGGCACTCATTAGCTCTACTCAGTCCTTTCATCCCGAAGTCAACGGGACACACTTAAAGAGCATAAATGACAGGAGTCGAGTTTAGGCTGAGGTACAGGTGGCTGGGACTGGAGAGGCCATTCAAGCAATTAGTTCCCCACTTACAGTCTTTTTTTTTTTTCCTCTGGTGAAATACCATTTAGGAGAAATAAATTTTGCAGATTATTGTGTGTCAGTTGAAGAGCGTCACCCTCTACAAATGTCTTGAGGCCATTCCTGTTGTATCAAGCAGGATACCAGCACGACACCCACCTTCCGAGGGAAAATAAAACTATTTAGAGGAGATCCAGAATCAGTCAAGAAAACCTTGTGGGCTACAGAAATTTTATATTATTTTTCCTTAAGAAAGGAACAAATAACTTCAGAATTTTTGAGTCACTGATGTGTTGTGGAAAACTTTTAGGGATAAAGCACAACCACTCTGAAAATAGTTTTGCAGTGATTAGCTGTTCTGCAGGGCGCTCCTTATGTGTTTTCTATGTAGTATGCACTTCTTGCAGTCTTTTTTTTTGTTTGTTTGTTTGTTTTTTTAGGTAAGCTCCAACTTGCTGAGATCTTGAAATTGGGAAGACCCTATTTAAATTTTAGCCCTAACACTCAACACAGAACCTCACAGGGGTCATCTAAGCTCACATACAGTGCTGCAAACAGCAGCAGATGGCTCAGGTGAGGAACGAGGTCCTCCACTGCCTACTGAACGCAGGCAGCCTGAAAAGGCACGGAGAGAAATCCCTGCTTTGCAGCAGGGATTAGCTCGCATGCTAAATGGATGGAAAAATGGATGGGGGCGAGCGGAGGGAAGCCTCGCAGAAAGAGGAACTGACTTTTCAAAGAGAGAAAACACTTTCTGGTGACCTGAGCTAAAGATAGGATGAGCACAACCAGCAGCTTTTTAAAGCAGCACATCCCATCTTATCAGCAAGAGCCCTAGAAGGGGAAATAGCTTTCACCAAATGCAGCGTTTTACAGAGCTCTTCCTCCAGCCACCGGCCAGCTCTAACAGTGCCACAGGAAAACACACCTGCGAGCACACACAGGGCTCAGAGCTGGCTTTCCCCAGGTTATAGGATGCCCTGCAGGGCCAGCGTCTCGCCGAGCCCCACCGGGGGGCTGGCTGCACCCCACAAGCCCAGAGGAGCCCTCCCTGAAGGCTCCCCCATGGCTGTGCCCGGGTACCACAGACCCACAAATCCTTTATCATTTTGACTTCTGACCTTGAGACGGGTGTGGGGCTGCCCTGCCACCATCATCGCTTCCTTCCAGCTCCCAGCAATGGGGATGCTTAAAAAAAAGAAAAAGGGTATTGTGGTGATAGATTTGTCAAGACCAAGGGTCAAGTTTATGTTGATCTACAGGTGTCAGAAGGGTACTGATCCAGTGATTAAGTTCCCCAAAGGGTCACCATAAATCCTCAGGGGGATGAGAATACCACATAACTTATTTGCAGATGTTGCAGACGTAACCAGATAAGGCAGAGCAACTGCCCAGCAAGCACTCACAGACACAGCCAGAGCAACAGGTGATGCCAAAATGTTCGTTTCCTGTAAGCCTCGGTGGCCAAACATATAAAAAGGTGAAAACATCGACCCATTCAGAATAAGGGCATTTGTTTCAGCTTAAATTGGGATATCTTTGGCTTACACAAGATGAAAGACTCTGTAAACATAGTCCTTGGTCACATTACTTCCCTGATTCAAGAAATACTTTTGGGAACGTAATTACTTCGCAGATGGAAAAGCTGTTACATGAGGTGCGGCAGATACCGGATAATAATTTCCTGCTCCTCATTTCCAGCTCCGCAGCGCAGGCTGATGCTAAAGTTTTCCAAAGCCTTTGACACCAAGCGGGGTGCGATCACAAGCCCTGCAGCCAAGGAGCAGGCAAGCTTTTCCAGCGGCGGTGGCTCGGTATTTCTGCAGCTCAAGCATCCAAGGCCGTCAGTTCCCGCAGAGCTCGATGCTCAGTCCCTTTATCACAGCTCCTCTCCCTGTGGCCGTCAGAGCAGGATCTAATTTTAAAAAGCAGCGATATGGCCCCGCTGCAGTCCCGCAGAAATACCCAGCAGCTAACTAATGCAAGTGTGCACGAGCCCTTATGCAGTTGCAGAGCTGCACTGAACAGAACGCAGAAAGTGAGCTCGCTAACTTGAAGCTCAAAGGGTTTTTTTTGCCAATTTTATTTTTAGAATAGTGCTGGGATTAATGTATCAGATAAATACTTGGGATTAACTGAAGTAATTTTAATAAAAACAAGTCAGTAACTAAAAACCAAGCTTTATCTAACTCTGTTCCTTCAGAAGAATAGCCTTTAATGTAACAAAATCAATACATTTTCCCTTGTGATATATTCCAAAGGAAATTAGAAATATATAGGAATTAAGAAATCTCTTTGAGATAGAAGAAACTCAGTTTAACTTAAAATAGTTTTGAGCACCGAACTGCACACTAGTTTTTCATAAATTCTACATAGGAAAATTGGAAATTACATTCCAGTAGAGCAAAACAGTTTATTATGAGAATAATATGCCATATAGCTGGGTGCAGCACATCTCAGTTAAAACATGCTGCTGTCGCCACCAAAGCCCAAAGATTTATCGTTTTGGAAATGCCTGTAGCATCTGCGTTGCAGTTTATTGTGCTTCTGAGTGACTGTCAGCACTGAAAGCAGAACACCTTGCTGGGTCCAAATGAGGGCTTTCCTCTGGTGGAGCAGGGCAGAGGCTCACACAACACAAGCAGGCAGCTCACTCACGTACCCAGTGGGTGCACGATGAAGTAGTGCTGAATAGTGCCCCAAAATGTCTAAGAGCACATACAGCAGCAAGTATCACAGCTGGTTTCTCCCTGCCTGAAGCCAGAGAGTTTCAAAACCGCCCTTAACTCAATTATATTGAGCTTCAGCTCTATTATATTGAAATTCAACCTCATGGAATCGGGCTTCGCTTTGTGCCGAGGAGGCGCAGCTGGAAGGTGAGCGCTGAGGCGGTGCAGGGCTCGGCAGAACTTTATTTCACAGTGCGACCTAGTGGCTTCTGGGATGAACGATCACCGAGTCAGGAGGAGACCTTGGTGCAGCAGCTCAGTACGAGGCAAACCCAGACCCGTGTAAATGCAAACCGACCTCCTCACCTGCCTGAGCAGAGCAGGAGCTAGCTGTTGACACTGCAGGAGAGGGAAAAAAATAGAGAGAGGGGAGAGAGAGCTGCCTAAGATCACTAACCCAAGCACTTCCAATTGGATATTTGTATATAAATTCACATCAGCAATCCACACTCCAGCAGCTGCATCCCATGCCAGGCAGGTAGCCCCTTTATTCAACAATTCCGATTTTTCCTTCCTTCCTGCTGCTGGAGATTAGCATGGGAAAACTGAGCTAGTGCCACTGGAGGCCTTTCAGAGACTGTCCCTCCCTTTTTCATCCTCTCTCAGTATCAAGATGTCAACACCAGGCTCTGATGAGGCTTTCAGACAAGCCTCTTTGTGCTTCCCCACATTTCCTGCCAGCACAGGGACACTCTGGAAACAGCCACCCAGCCTTCTCCCCATCAGAAACCTTTCCAACCTCTTTTCAAACCTCCCTCTGCTCCAAAACAGGTCAGCAACTGCCACCACTGCCTTTTGCACAGCACAGCACCACCTTGTTCCTTCATCTGCATCCATCCATCTTCTTTCCTTGGGGGGCCCTAGCTGCAGGAGCCACACCATTGCCCCATGCTCATGCAGAGAGCAACGAGCAGCACCCAGGTGCTACACCAGTACAAGGAGATGATTAAAAGGAGATGTTAAAACTCATCAGGGTAGACAGGGAGCCAAGTCTGGCAACATTCGGTGGGAGAAGTCAAACCCTGGTATGAGACAGCCACCAGACACGATGGTTTTCCCATATTTAGAAAGGGGAGAAGGATCCCGGCCTCCCCGGGCAATGCCTCCTGATCGCCAGATGAAAGGAGTCGTGTAAGTACTAAGTAGTATTAATAGTCAGAGGCGCAGTACGTATATATGGGACTAATAGAGTCAAACAAAACTTCAGTGATTTCCAATAGCAACATTTGTATAATGCCATCGACACTCAGCTGCTGATAAGTGGGACACACTTAAGGAATTTTAATAAGCCTTTGAAAAGGTTTAACTGATGTGAATTAAGCCCCGAGATAATTTAGACACAGGGCTATCATTCTCCAGTTAAAAATAATTGATCGCAAATTGAAACACCCCATCTAATGCCCTAGTGTACAAAGGCAAAGAAAATGTTATTTGTCAGCAGCAGCACCTGGGGCTGATGAGCACATTTCTGGAGCAAGCTGCAGCGAGGCGGAGGTGTGCACGGGCTGCAAGAGATACAGAGCAGCTCCACTTACCTGGGGGAGCTTTTTCTTTCACTGAGTCATGGGCAAGGTACTTCATAACGTTTGGATATGTTAATTAACAATACAGGTCTGGTTTCTACTCCAACACTAAATCCCGTGCCTTACGCATCATAGGTCAGTGTGGAAAGGGCTGTTAACGTCAGCTTCAATCCCCCAAAATAGCTCTGCCAAAGCAAAGACTTAATCAAAGTTTATAAATAAACGCAGGAGGGTTGGGGGTTTTTTGCCCCCTTCCCGAAAGGAGCATTCTATATTTACGGTTTGTTATTTTAGGTATTATACGCTGCTGGCATTTTCTCTCTTAAAGCTCACTAACGTTTGCAGGCTCCTCTAACAGCGGTAATTCAATGTGCTTTTCACAACGCAGTAACACCAGAAGCTCTTGTTGCAGTATGTAAACCTGAATATCCACATACGTCTTCACAGAAATTAATCGACTTGTAGTAACGACCAGAAGTGAATCCCCATTTGCTGTCTTTCATTGCAAATATTCTCCAATTGCCTATGAAGCTATTTAGAGTTCGGTCTGTGGGAGATCAGGAGCTAACTCTGGGTCAAAGTCTGCTATCTAGTAACAGCAGATACCAGTACAAAGACAAAACTACTAAAAAAATAAAAATCAGCACATGAAGAAATCCCCTCCCTTCCTTTTTGGCTGGTTCTGAAGAAGCAGACCGCTTACTGGCACAAAGCAGCCACTACCTGAGAGCTGGGAGTCGCTGGCACCAAACTACTCGCATTGAGCTCCCTGCATTTGTGCTTCAGCTATTTGCAAATACGCTCTGACACAAACTAACGTGAGCAACATTATGATCTTTAGCAGCCCACGCAATTTTACATCCAAATGATAAGAGGCAAAGGAAGAATGTTTTGTCGAACATGGCTCAGAAAGGAACTCATTTGTTTAATCCCAAACACACAGCATTGTATCGGAGCGCAGACTCAGCCGAAGGGAAGGCTCCCTTCTCTTGGATGCATTAAGCATTTGCTATTATCAGCCACGGGATAGGAGGCCAACTGGATCAATAGCCTTACTCAATATAGAAAATCTTATCTCCCTTTCAGACTAGCTAGCAATAATGTCAGCACCTAGATGCCACTGACAGAGTTATCTCAGATCAGCAGCAGCACCAACTGCTGGGGAGTTGGGTGACACCTCCGAAAAGCCAATAATCCAAACAGAAATTTTTTCCTTGCTGTCCTTTTTGAAGATAAAGGGAAACCAATCCACCTCTCCGCTCTTGGCGTTTATCAGGACTACAAACCAACACCCTGCAGGGGCCGCGGGTTTCAGTTTCAAATCTGCGTTCCCGTTGGGACGAGGCAGAGCGAGGGCCTGGCGGGCACAGCCAGAGCAGACCCCTGCAGGGGTCAGGTCCGAAAGCGTCCCTGCACGCGATACGTAGCCGGCCCGCTGTTGAAAAGAAGCGAGCAGAAAGCTTTCATGTCGTTCTATATATATGTGGTTCTATCTATAGGGCCTGGTGTGCGCTGATCCCCGCGGAGACGTTCTCCCTGCCTGCCCTTTGGGCGCTTATCGCGGGAGCGGAGGGACGCACGCAGCATTATCACCAGGCCAGGCTCAGAGCAGCCGAGTGGCATTTTCCTTTCATGCAGAAACCGACACCAAACGCAGGGCAAAGCGGCTCGCGGGACGGCGGCACAGCCCGCGACCCTGCCTGGCAGCCTCGGAGCAGGGAGATAAGCGGGACGCGCGCGGCAGCTCCGCCACTGCAGCAGGAGACAAAGGTTGGCAGCGATAGCATCTCATCGGTCTCACGCTGCCCGTTTAAAAATAAAATGACTTAAAAATTTCAATGACTTCGCAAGGCTGCAGAAGCCTCGCGATTCACCCAGCGCTGTGGCATCTGATACTCATTGTTTCGTGAGAAGTGAGACCGGTATTTATCGCATCTCTTCTTCGCAGTACTACCTGAAGTCTGTGCTGGAAGCGTGCCATTCCCCTCGGCTGCCAGTTGCATGAAACCCACTTACATGCAGCACCAGAACTGACATGTTAAGGAAGGAGCCTGTCAAGAGCTGCAGCATCACTGATCTTGTACTAGAGGCGTAGGAATACGCATCCTTTAAAACCCTCAGTAAGTCACCTAACAAGAAGAAATAGATCAGAAAAACTGGTCACCTCTGATGATAAAGAGAAATAATTAGCTTTATTAAAGCTTGTATTTCTCTCTCTTTTTTTTTTTTTTTTAAAGCAATTGTGAGCAAAAAAAGCACATAAATCCAAGACTTCCTACCTATCCAGGTGGGATAGCAATGGCTACAACATCCCATGGAAACACTCCAAGCTAAGTGAAACTGGACTAAGAAATATTCTTTCTAAAAACTAGGTCCTTACAGATGTGCCCTTATTAATCAGTGTGTCTGTAGGTTTAGCCTTACTCAGAACAGAAGGCGGAAAGCAGACCTTTGTTACTCAGACCCTCGCTACCCATTTAGATAGCAGTGAAGTGACACAAGAGCCCCTGGATGCACTCATTCAACCAAAAACCTGACAGCACAGTGGGACCAATGCAGAGGAAGACGGAGCAAGAGCTGGTTCTGCACCTCCCAGCTGCAATTAGTCCACGAGTCGAAGACACTCGCAGTGTGAAATGCAACTGGAAAGATGACAGCGCTCCAGATACTGCAGTATAACTGGAAAGGAGCATGAAAAGTCTGTCTTCACTACCTGTGAGCATTTTAGGTTCAGTTAACCTTCCTGCTTCTCTATAGATCATGACAAATCCTACAGCCATCGAGTCTAGGCAAGATTACATTGTCATCAACTAATCCCATTATTCCTTAAAAAGCATGCCTAGAGATGTACACAATTGAGAAGTGCTTGGTGATACCATCGACAGCTGCATTAGAAAGGTGAACATTATATACTGAAATTCAAAACGTAACACAGGTTCTTTCCACCTCTTCAGCTGAATTTGTTTTTCAGCTACTGTAAAAAAAAAAAATAATAATAATAATAATACCCTACATCAAGGTACAAATAAGGACTGAACGTGGGCTGAAAGAGCTGCGACTCTTCAGCCTGAAAAACAGAGGGGTCAGGGAGACCTTATCAACATATATGAATACCTGAAGGAAGGGTGCGTAGAGGACAGAGCCAGGCTTTTTTTTAGTGGTGCCCAGTGCCAGGACAAGAGGCCAGGGTCAACACCAGAGCAAACTTCCAGCCCTACAAAATGCATTGTGTTTCCGAGCTTTGGTCATGTCAGCAGCTGGAAGAAACCCATCGAGGATACCTGGCACTGGCACCACGGGGCATCAGGAGCAGCCACACTGCTTTGGTAGAGCTGGGTGCCTTCGGCAGGCTGCACCTGCTGCTGGTTTGGGGAACTGTCACCCTACTGGAGGGGCAGCACACAACAAGCACTCCGGCACCAATTACACAAAGGGCTTGGTACACTCTGCAGCAATACAGAATCCCAAAGGCACCACATCTCATTAAAATATCTCACTTCTGGTGGGATCACACCGTTACAAACACGTTCGGATAATTCCCCCCCCCCCCTTCAAAAGAAGGGCGCAGCATATTTGCAGACAAGCACGCACATGCCCCCTGGATATTCTCAGCCCCCAGAGATTCCAGCCTGGCTCGCTCTGGACCACTTGGCATGCGATAGCAGCCGCACGCATTTGGCAGAGACATTTTTAGAAACTTCCAAGCTATGAATTCACCCTTCCATTTCGGTAAAGCCAGTTATGTGGAAAGCATTTCAAAAGGAGAAGTTCAAATACGCGCTTAGTTTTGCCTCAATTCTTAGAAGGCAGAAAAAAAAATTACATTCTTCTTTTTTTTTTTTTTTTCTCCCCACAGAGAATTATCCTGCAGTATTCCTGTATTTGCTGACACCATAACCAACGTCAAAGCATTACAGATCAAGCAAGTCTTTACAGCACAATTACACAGTGTTAGAACTATTCCCATTTCTCTCCCTCAGGTTCATGCTGAACTGCAGCCGCTGCCTGTTCAGCAACCACCTCATTTATTATTTGTTAAATTCTGTGAATAAGCATACATGTATGTGTGTCAAGACTGAGGATCAACTCCCATTCCTCTTCCCCTTTTCCACAGGTGTTCAGAAATCACAACCTTATCTCAGTTGGTTGGACCCCACAGACAAGAACTGAAGCGGACTTCCACAAACCAGCAATTTTTTTTTAAGTAAAGAACTTACAAATCCACCAAACCACTAGAATTGCCCCCACCCTCATCCCTAAGAGCCCCAGCACCACAACAAGACACCAACATCCTTCAAATGGCTTCTGCCAGGGCTGGGCTGGAGGCTGCACAGGTACTTAATGAGGAGCTCATTAACTCACAGCTCTTTGATTGCTGCCAGCTGCCTGTCCCAGCCCCCAAACTCCAGGGCAGGAAGACTTCAGTACTTTTTATAAAAGCTCATAACAGTTACATGCTCCTTGTTTTAAGGGACAGTAGTCTTTGAAGGAACAAGCTTTTAAAGTAGAATTGTTTTTCAGCAATGGATCCTGCTATCAGCTTACAGCCACCACATTTATGTATTTATTTATTTATTCCACCACTGGTACCTGCTGCCTGGGGCAGAGGAGCAGTTCAGAGCACCAGGAGCAGTGCTGTTTGCTTTGACTTGTGTGTAAGCCATGGGTAGCAATGCTGTCACACAGGTGCCTTCATGTACAAGCACAAACCCAAGCACCAGCTCATCTAACACCAGAACTGATGCCACTAAATGGGGCTGAAGAGAGCTGAGGTGCCCGTGCTCACACATGGTATTTTGCAAAGAAAGTGCAGTCCTTTGGCACAGCCCCAAACTCTCTTCTTTTCTTACTCCAAAGCTCCCCAAACACCTTTTGTTTCTTGGAGCTCCCACTCTCAGCAGAGCTCTGACCCATGTTCCCCAAACGACATCCAAGCCAAAACACATGGTAGGAAGGGGAATTGTCTTCTTCTCAGCACCCCAGTGGCTCAGGGCAAACCCACAGGGTGACATGCCTTAGAAAACACTACTTGCTTTCAAATAAACTGCTGTGATGCCAGCTTTTACCTTTCACAACACGACCTCAGACACACAGCAGCAGCAGAACCTTGAGACACACCACCCTGGGCAATTCTTCCCATTCAGGAGATGGCCACCAAGCCCACCCAGAAGGCAGAAGATACAAATAAAACCCCTCTCCAGAGACAGGGGAACCAGACAAACCTAGTTTTCCACAGTTACAGGACAAACATTGCAAATATGAGACAACAAAAGCCAGGAACAATCACCTCCTCTCCCTCCAGTACTGCTCCTGCTTGGTTATTCAAAAACTTAGATGTAAGCACGTACCTTGAGGGCAGGAGAGAGGTCTGGAGGGCAGGAGTGAGCCAGATGCCATGCTGCAGCATGCAGGGCTGATGTCTGAGTGCACCCCTCAGCTGGGGGCAATATGGGCTGATTTCAGCATCCTGCCAAGCCCAGGGGAGCTCCAGCACCCAACCACCAAGCAGAACAGTCCATTAAGGCACCTTAAATCACCTTGGGGTGGTTGGCCCCACCTGCTGGAGATGGTGCTTCATCAAATCACCTGTCTTACCCCAAAGAGGAAACAGCATTCATCTCACTACCTCCACTAATTAATTATTCCAGTCTGTGGCCTGTTAGGAGGCTGGATGCTTTCTGCCTTCCCATGGAGGGAAATGGTTTGAGTACCAAGTGCTGCCAAATGACCCCATGTGTTCCAGGCAAAGTTTCTACTCCTCCTTCTCCCAAAAGGTCTTGCCTTTGATCTTTTTTTCCTTTTTTTTTTTTTTTTTTTTTAAACTTATTTTGCTTGTCTCCAAGGGCTGTAAATTTGAAGTCTGTTTATACAGAGAAGGTAGTTATGTATACAAAAGGGCTAGAATTTTTTTTTAATGAAATCCGGATGTGACAGAGAACAAATGTCACACAGAAGATCCTTAACAGTTATTTTTTGCTCTCAGTGCATGCCAGCGGGTCAAGGTCTGAGAGCTACAATTTCAGTATCACTGCAAAAACAGAGCAAATGACGTTTGGTAATACTTCTATTTCCCCTCACTCCACTACTTTACAATGCCCATACATAAAGATCACCCCTTTGAAACAAAATGTACTGAAACTCGCAGCACTGTGAGAAGGCTGCTTGGTTTTTAAGGTTTGTGTCTGTTCTGAGGGGAACACGTAGCAAAGATAAACCAAGTGAAACTTCCTGCAGACGGTCGCACTGCATCGCTGCTTACAGCACAGCTCTATCATCTGCTTAGCGTCCCAGTATCTCAGAGATTAACAGCAACCTATTTTTGTATTGTGTCCACACGAGGGAGGAAATACTGAGGCAGCTAGTGTCTGACCACCTGCAGGTGCTGCGTTTCAGGAAGACAAGAGTGGTTTGCTCAGGGAAAAAATAAAGCACTGCTGCAGTCAGCCTAGAAGTAAGAAAATCATTTAGAAAGGAGAATCCTGCCTGCTCTGCATGAAACAGCACTGCAGTGCTGGTCCAGAAAACAGGAGCTGCTACACAGCAACTTATCTGAGATGTATTTGTAAACTAAATAATCTGCATGCTTTAAATATTAGTTGTATTTAAAGACTTTCGAAGACTGGGGGGACAGAAGTCCATGCTCTGCACACAGATATCAATGCACAGACACTTCTACGCATCAGTGCAGAGGGGAACAGGTTGAGAATGTTCTAGCCTGCTGCTGGAGGCACTACACGTAAGCTGCACAGCCAGCCAGAGGAAACGTTCTTTGTTGTGAGCCTAGTCCATGGACATTTATTTATTATTAAAAAGTCCAAATGTGTGGATTTTCTGTAACATATCTTTTCTTAAACAAAGTAATTCCCCTCTTATTTAAAACTGGAACGTGCACAGTTTCAACTTACTTCAGTCTTTGTGTAATTCTGCATCTCAGGAGAAGCAGCTAGGACGGCTGCACTGAAATACGATGAGTACACAGAATGGATGTGTTGTTTTTTTTTCATACTATTTAGCCTGGGCGTTACAGCACTGCCAGAGCAAGAAAACGCTCACGACAGATACGCAGCACTGCCCTCTATGGGATGGATCAGTCCTAGTGGAAAGGCTTCCAAATTCCTGTTCCTGCACCAGGAAGAAAGGCTCAAATATTTTAACTCTTCAAACAGAGGCTTTGATTTTAACTTAGATGACAGATTCCAGCTTTTATCATTTATGCACATAGTCACACAATCACCACTTCCACTGTCCTGTACAGGGGTTTGGATTATCACGGTCTACTGCTACTTGCTTATTTAACTAAGCTTGTAGCAGCTGCCGGTGGAAAGGTAAATTGTGCCCACTAATAAGATCTAGAAAACAACTATCACTGTGATAAGATAATCCACTAGTCACCTGTTCTCTCTAAACATTAGGGACTTCATGCAGTATTTCTTAAGATACATTTAGCACTGCCTTTTAAAAAAGTTTACTTCCATCAGTGAAATTAAGACACTATTTAACCATTCTGTGAGAACTTCCTAAACAGAACATCAACTTTACCAGTCAGCTCTGAAGAAGCGATGAAACAATTTCATTAGGGGAAGGTGACACCACTTTGAAGAACACTGCAGTGCATTTCTGGTACTTCAATGCAATGTGAAGAGTGTGGCATGTTGCTACCTACATTATTAAAGCAAATCAACTCCCGTTATGAGAGCACAAGAGATGGGAAAGGCAGTCTTGAAAAAGATTTTACTAACGGAGAAAAGACCAACTGTATGAGTAAGAAACATGTTCAAATGTAGAACTTGTCACTATTTTGCAAATATAAAATATTAAGTGGAATTCCATAAAGTAAAGCAAAAAACAAAAAACAAAAAACAAAAAACAGTCTTTTGATTTCAACAGATTGACTGTACAAAATCTCAAACACTATATGAGTTAATCATAACAAATGAGACTTCCATTTGTCTTTGTTGAGAGTCCTTTGATGCCAGAAGAACAGAGCAAATGTGCTACTTTCTTGGAAAAAAAAAACATTTCAGAAGCACCTACTACTGCAAGCATTAAGCAGAATTTTTACATTGAAAGTTATTCAGGCTCTTTCAGTCCATTAGACTTTGTTTTTAAACAAAATCCAGTTTATATAGATACAATAAATAGTTTATTAACGGAATGTATGTGACTTTCTCTCTTCCATCTTTCCTCTTATTCTCAGCACTTCGCACACAGATATCAACGCAGCTTCCAGTTCAAGCCAAAGACAAAAGTTAATTTCATGGCAAAATGAAGAGAGGATAAAAGATAAGACTGGCACCTCTGAGTGCCTAGTTCCTCAAGTGTTTGTCTGCTTCCCCAAACCTACAGGCAGATTGGTGTTTCTTCTCTCCACACTTTGATCTAACCGCTTCTTCCCAACTTGTCTTCATTTAAGCTCTTCTTAGTCAGGTTGTGTACTCCATGGGGACAGTATGAAGTCATGCCTGCTCTAACACTCTTTCAGCTATTGCAATATCCCTTTTATAATAAGCCTAACATTATTATGCCATCCCTTTCTGATCTTTCATAATAGTTCAGTTTAGCTTTGGAATTTTACAAGAAGGGGAAGAGTCTTTTTTTCAAAATATAAAGCACAGTGGCCAGGAATAAGGCAAGGGCAAGAAAGATTAGCAGCTTGTCTGTCAGTTCCCTGCGATTGTACTTTGTTATTAGCTTTCGCCCCAACTGAATTGTCCCAGACATGGACTTAAATTCTTCATTTGCTTCCAGGATGGTTCGTGAAGAATTGGCTGCAACAAACAAAAAAGAAAAAGATTCAGCTGGTTGTGCTTCAAAAACACCTGACAACGGACGTAAACATGCAATACAGGTAGTGACTGTGAGATCCTCCTGGGTCAGACTTATGGCTAAGACAAAATCAGGCTGTGTTCTGGCAGAATTTTTTTACAACTCAATAGTCCTGACGTGATAAGGAAAAATGGAAAGCAAAATAAAAGTATTGAATGACTTAAAGGCCCTACGTCCCATTACTGAATTCTTTAATTTTTAGGTTAACAGATCAAATCTAGTTTTATAAACAAAGTCAGTTCTACCTGAGAGCTCCCTGAAGTAGAGTGAAATACATGTAAGAATGGCGTTAGAACCACCAATTTAAGAAAAAACACCATCACTATCAGCATCAGTTCTAGCAGCAGCAGATCAAGTCATTATTTGAATATATCCAATGGACAACTGAAACTGTTCCCCAAAGTCAAAGCTGTATATCATTATGATTCAGATGGAGCTAGAGAGAGTGCAAAAGCAGAATGGAACAGCATGAGCTCCTTAATTCTTCTCTTCAAATGATTAAAAATTTGTTTTATGGTTACCATTTTTGACAAACACAATTCTTTTTGACAAATGAATTCTTGTTGTTTTTCTTCTACTCAGAAAGACAAAATCAACTACAGAAAAAGCATATTAATAAACCTTGATTAAAGACAGAATTTGAGAATATGCCAAAACTGAAAGATGGAACATTGATTGTTTTCAGCTTCATTTTCCCTGTGAAAACAGCCAATCAAACAACCAAATCCCTGAGACCCACCAGTCTTCCTTCTTTCAAATTACTAATGGACAGAAAGCAAATGCCCTGGAATCCCCTTCTTCCAGTATAGGATGCGTACTTTGTACTAGAGTGAACGCTGGTATATCACTCTGTACTGATCTGACTGATTAAAGAAAGTACTCTAAGTATGTTGTCTGGTTCACAAAAGCAAGCATAGTGGAAGTACTTCTGCAATACTTTGCAAATCATTTTGTTCCATCTTAAGGAAGTATTCTGATCTAAGTGAAAAAAGAAAACCTGTTGCTTTCCATTACTGAGGACAAAGCAGAGCTTCCTAGCTGCATATATTCACCATGTACTAGGATAAGACTTGTCCAGAAAAAAAAAGGAAGTTCTAACTGCCAATTCAAAATTTGCAGCTGGGTTTTGTAAATGACCTTTTATAGCTTTTCCCTTGATGAACTCCAAGTGTTGTTCAGTCAGAAACAGGGTGACAAAGTGTCTGCCAAACTGTCTTTTTAATGGGAGAAGAAACATGCTACTTTCGCATGAACAAACTGTGCCCAGCTGCCATCCTCGGATGGGGGTAGAAAGCCCCCGAAGGAGGGCAAAAGTTGCATTATTTATCCTAGTCATTAAACCGTTCTCTCTTCTGCACAAAAGCACAGCTAGTGAGAGGCCCAGGCAATGCAGATCCAACTTCTAAATGGTTCATGAATCACCAATTTTGACAGGTCACTTGATTTATTGTCTTAGGAGTCTAAGCCAAAGAACAGAGTGAAATCTTGGTTTCACAGTCCCTGATGCACTGCTGACAGAGCAAATGACCTTGGGTTCAAGTCACTCGATCGCCTCATCTCTTAGTCATCCCAGCTGGAAAAGGGATGAAAACAGTCTTCCTACTCATACCAAGCTTCCTCTAAGTATGGACTTGTACCTATGCTTTTATTTTCTCTGTTACCAAATGCATGCCAGGACAGTAGCACACAGTAACACCAAACACACTCAACACCGTGTGAGCTCACACTGCTTTTACAACTGCTTTTATATGAAACTAGAACAAGAGCTCCTCATCCTATCCCCTACTCCTTGTTTATTCACACTCACGAAACAAAAACTCCAGCAAACAGCTTCATGCAATGTACGTTAATATTTTCTGTTTACGCTCAAATGTTAGAGGAGTTCTGTCTTTACTTATCATCACAGCAAGTTCTCCTACAGCACTTTCCACTGTGCTCCACATCACGACAGTTTACCACTCCTCATCCTAACAGAACCAGTGAAAGGACCATCAGTCATCCAACCCCCACCCTTTCACCCAGTTACATCTGTACCTAGGGTCTGCACAGTCTCCTCGCTCTGCTGGACTTGCTGTGACATCATCCTGCTAATGCCCATCAGACTCTCCGTGATGTTACTTGCACTCTCTGCCAGACTTTCCTTCGTAGTTTTCCTGAAAAAAGAAGAGAAAAAAAAACCTAAAGCATGAAGGGATAAAATTGTGTCTTTGGGTACTGCAAGAAAGTACGACTGTACTCAAAAGACGCAAACAGGTTCTACTGCATAAGAACTAGAGATTATCTTCACTAAACCACCACAGAAAAATTGCAAAATATTAAAGTCATGAGCCAAAATAACTGTGGCTCAGTCTCAAATAGGCCTACATTTTACCAGTTATTCATCCATGATGGTACAACTTCAAGAGGTGGCATGGAAGCACTGATACAAACTACCACTTCATTATCCTAGGTATCCCATGTGCTGCTTCATGATAGTGAATAAGAAAATTTCTCAATACACAAATTATAGAAGCTTATATCCAGTTTTAAATGTGGAAACAGCTTGCACAATGATCCATTACACTTTTATGACCTCAGTTGGAATTAATATAAAAGATTGTCAGGAAAACTGTGAAGTCTACCACAACCCCTTCTCTGCTTCGAGATGCCAACACCTTGAAATTATCATAATTCTTAACAGTTTAAACCTCCACAGAAAACAGCCACCCTCCTTAAAAGAAAAGTTATGTTCAAGATGCAACCTAATAACTTCGAAATATTACATCATTTCCACTTACACTAGTGAATATAGCATATGCTGTTTAAGTTTCACATCATTCAATACCTTTGTCTCAAGGAGTCTCTTCCCTGCAGCAGTTGATCTTTCTCAGCATTGTCAATAGCAATTTTGCAAGCCAGGTTTGCCTTTCTCCAAGCCGCCTGATTGCTGAAATCACAAGAGCACAAAGTTGTGGTATGATGGTAGCACCCTGCAGGCTGAAACACTTTTCACAGTCATCTTAACTGAGCATATGATATGTATGATACATACACGGGCTTTCTCTGTATCATATCATAGAATAACAATACACATTCCTTTCATTTCTTCTTCTAAGTGTAGCATTTATGGAGAAAGGGGAAGAATACTGGGCTAGGAGTCAAAAAATACTCTCAAGCCACCTGCTTACAGGTCCAGCTGCTCAAAGGAAGAGCGTCTGGTCAGAAAACCAGAACAGGAGAGACACAGGAGAAGTGAGCCCTATCCTTTTTGTCCCTGATCCACTCTTGATCTTGGGCAAAACAGCACAACGCCACTGGCTGTATTTGCAAACCAGGATCTGAAATTCCATGTGGAAGTCAGGTACCTGAGGGCACAGGGGACCCGTCAACAGCACTGGCCTCCCAGCCTACCTGAGCATTTGCTTCTTGTGGTTTTCCACCTCCTGCAGCAAGGCCTGTTTCTCGGACTCTTTATCTTGCTCCCTCGCCATCTGCTCCAGCTCCTTGGGCAGAAAAAGAAAACTCAGCCCAACCGCTGCCACCTGCAGCCTGGATCCCCCCTCACACACACACACACCTCCCCTCCGCGAGGGGGCGAATTAGCAGCCATTAATTCGGGGAATTAACACCCTCACGGCCTCAAGCCCTCCCTCAGCTCATCCCCTCCTGCCTCACCTGGATGCGGCCCCGGAGGTGCCGGAATTTCTCCTTCACGGCCGCGTTGAGCTCCGTGAGGGCGCTCAGCGGCCCCGGGCAGTCCCGGATATCCTGAAAAACAACAGCCCGGTCAGCGGGGGCCGCCTGAGACCGAGGGCGCCCTCGCAGCCGGGCGGGGAGAGAGAGGGGAAGAATCGCGGCCTCGGTGGGGTGAAGGGAGCCCCGGGCGGCGCTACCTGCACGGCCGCCTTGATCTCCAGGTCGAACCTGACGATCTCCTGGTGGCAGACCCGCACCGGCACGCAGGCGGCTGCCGCCATCTTGCGAACAGAGGCCCCAGCGCCCGCGCCTCCAGCGCCGCCTGCGGGCGCCGCTGAGGGCACGACCCGGCCGCCGAGCTCGCCCTGAGGCAGCCGGCGGGGCTGGGGGGGCTCCTCCGGCCACAGCCGAGCCCCTGAGGAAGCGAGGAGGCGTCCTCAGGGTGGATGAGGGGCAGGCGGCTCGGCCCTAAAGCGGCTGCGGCCGAGGGAAGCGATGCTCGCTGGGTTTGGGGTGTGGGGCTGGGGCTGTAAGGTCTGTGAGGGGCAGGGGCTGGGGTCACAGAACGGCGTCCCTGAACGAAACGGGAGGCAGCGCAGTGACCTTTTTGCTTCTTTTCTACAGGCTGCTGTTCGTCTTCCCCCCCCCCCCCCCCCCCCCCCGCCTGCAGAGGATGCTGTGAAAGAAAGATTTGGACAAAACGAGCTGCTGGTGGAAGACAAGAGACCACCTTCAAGGGCATTATGGAATGCCAGGGAAGCACCGTGTGGGAGCGCTGACCGGAGAGCAAGGTACCTTGTGTGATCCCTCCCAAAGGAATGCTGTCAGTGCTGCCATGTCCTCCATCACGTTACTGTACCGGTTCTACCAAGGGAGGCCTTCAAGGCTATGCTAAGTGTTAAGCCAGCGTTTTTCATGAGGAAACCCAAATCAAGAATCATAGTAACTCTAAGAAAAGTTATGCCCCATACCACAGTGCTGGGAGAGAGCACACACCATTCGCTGTCACTCCACACACACAATGATTTGAGACAGTATTTCCTCCACAATTTTTATTTTAAATTACAAAGGATGTTGCATACATTGATGAATTTGTATCTGAATAGAAGTGCTAGGGATCAAGGGTGACAGAGTAAACAAAGTCAATAGTTTAATTGTGCCTCTTTTCGAAGAAAAGAAAAAGAAAAACTGCACAACTATTAACCAACATTAAACATTGCAACTCTTAACAAATCATGCTTTTAACAAGGTAAATTTTTCTCTAACAGAGACAAGACTTTCATTAAGTTTTTCTGAGCTCCAGTTGGAAGTAGATTATAGAGTATCTAGGCAGAACACGATGCCATGTTTTGCTTAAAATGCTTTTTTTTTTTTCCTGTCAATCACCTACATCCCCATGTGCCATCAGCCTTAGAATTCACCAAACCACAAATACTGAACAATGACAAGTTTTACTTCAACAATTCAACAGAAAGATTCAGATAAGAATGTATGAATACCCATTATTGTAAGAAAATGGGTAAAATTAAATACTACTACTAGGCTCTGTTCTTAATCAAAAGAGTTTAATAGGGTGGAGTGTGCCAAATTCAATCCACTTTTCCTTACTGTAGCTAGATAACTCATTCAAGTTCAACATTCAGATACATAACAAATATTCTTTAAAAAAATATTCTGAAAAACAACTCAGAACACTGATGTTATCTAAAATGACTAGAATTTTATTTATGAAAAAAAGTGTGGCTTAAAATAGCTCTCGTTCCACATTTAGCTCCACTACTAATTAGAAAGACAAGGAATGCATAGTCAGTATTTGTTCTTGTGGAAGTTCATGAATGTCTAAGAGGCTGAGGATTGTAATTCAGTGTGCACACGCACCTTCTTATCATGCTAAAAGCATTGAGGGAAAAACATGGCATATTGAGAAATGTAAATTGTATGAAGACAGAGATATTTTTGTACACTGCAAAGAAGTTAGAGCCTAAAAGTGCCATCTGTCATTAATGATATTTAAGAATCCCAATTTGTATTGGGATATATTAAAGAGTGGTGTTTTCTCAACATACTAATGCCCTTAATACAGTTACAAGAAGAATAGTCATTGAAGCAGCAACTGTTTGAAATGTACTTCACACGATCCCTGGGGTAAACATAAACTTCAGCTCTGCGCAAGGCTGTGTCAATAAGCCAAGATGCCAGCCATGTCTAGCAGCACACTTAACTAGGTGATTCCAACTGAAGCCTCCAACTTAAAAATAAAAACATCATCATGATTAGATGCATTATTGAAATTCAGGTCTCAAGGCCAATACAGATCCTAACATTCATGGTACATAATTGGGTTATGCCTCAACAGAATTTCAGGAAGACTAGCAAGCAAGTTTGAGGAACAGAATTGCATTTGCTATTTCTGTTAAAGGCAACTTATATACAACCCTTTGAAATTCTCCTGACAAAGCCTTTTAGAGCTTTAAAAAATAGCTATGTTTAAATGATTTACGTCAAAGAAAAGCACACCCATTCTTTACAGTTTGTGAAGAAGCTGTTTTATTAATGAAGGCAAATACCAGATAAATACTGGGGGGGAGGGATGGGATCTTTTTCAGATAAAATAAAAAATGACACCACTGTATTTCAGAAGCGTCTGGTTGCTTTTAGGTTAGTTAAAAGACCCTTCATCCATTTCAGATGGTTTTTTTGTTTTGTTTTGTTTTGTTTTTAAAACTTTTTCCTAGCCTTCTTTTCTAAGTATGGAAAAAGTCTACTATCTAAAAAGGATTAGGAACTGAACACAGCTGAGCCTGACTCTCACATCAACTTTGCAGCAATGCAACTTCATTAAATCACAATGATTTCAACTGGTATGGTAAAAAAATCCAGCCAGTCCACACCTAAACACAGTTTTAGTAATAAGTCTCTCTCATCCAAGAAAAGAACTCACCAAATATCAGTAAATGTGTTCAATAAACCCTAAAAGAAAGTGTTAGCAAAAAGGGGTTTAGGGCTAAAAACGCCCTTCGTGAGCACCCCCACATTTTGCAAGGCCATTCAAAAACTGTTCTTCCATATAAATAGAAAATGACTGCTATTGAGAGAAACTAAAATAGATCTATCCAAACTCTTCTTTTATAGTTTTGATTCACTTTAGGAAGGGTTAGGTTTGAAGTGTTCAGGGGGAATGAAAAACATTTAGTTCTAGATGTACAAGTAAGGCACAATATAAAGCCACATCATAATCTGTAATGAAGGAAGTAGGAAAGGACAAGAATCATACATGGTACAGTAGAACAAGCAGTCCATCAATTCAAGAAGTGTGGCACCTAGTTCAGACTGACGAGATTTTAACAAGAGCAGTTATAACAGCATGCTTTTAATATGGAAACAAATTCTAGAGAATCCAGTGTATCAGAAAAAGGAAGAGCTTTTGTTTGTATTAAATCAAAAGTATGTAATTGTTTTTGGATATAGGATTAAAAGTGAATATTCACAATGCCTACACTCAAAAACAAACAAAAAGAATCCAGGACTTCATTAAGATCCACATACCATGTATGAACACTGAAAATCTTTAGAAAATGGCCTTCTCTAAAGATCACCCAAAAATGCATGCCACAATTGCCAAAAAACAGAACATGTACATTTGTTGTTTTTTATACCCTTATAAGATTTTTTTTTTTGTGATAAGTATACACTAAATGTATATATTTTAATGACACTAGAGGAAGCAGATTGTTACTGGCATTAAAGTACAACCATTTCTAGACGGTTTAAATGCCACAGAGTCCCCTGGTTAAAATGTAAAGCTGCACAGCTTGCCTATGTCACCTTTATGATAAAGTTAAACCAGCAAAAGGTCTTATCTTTACTCTACATTTTACTGCCAGGTTTTATTTATATCAAGTATCGCTGCAGCATTCTGACCAGCCCAGAGTTAGCAGCAAGTGGCAGGAATCATATAAAACGCTTTTTTTTTTTTTTCCTTTTTAAACAAAGTGCTTTTCTAAGATATACATACATATAAATAGGTACAAAATAAAGTGTCAACATTAAAAAGCTCAACTATTCAAAAGCTTTAACTTAAAATAATACATAGAAAACACTGAAATGCAAAGGTATGGAATTCACTAAAGATTCAAAGTCTACTTTGAAATGCTAGACCAAAATCATATTCTGGTTTTCAGACAAAAATTAAGAGCTATAAAGTTATATTTGCCCAGTATTTCTGAGCAGTAAAAAAGGGATTTTTTAATACCTTGTCAGTTTAATTTGTCATAAAAAGTTTTTACCTGATTGCAAGACTGCTCTCTTAATATTTAGAACTGCTGCCTTGTCTACACAGTTTTGATATAGCATAAAGGACCTCTCTTATCTGAGCAGTGTGTTAACACCATTCATCAGAGAGAAGCAACAGTATTTAAATCTTTGTACAGACATGGCCTTAACTTCACAAGAGACATTCTTTGTTGAGGTTTAATGGGCAGTATGCATCTCTGGAATAACTGTAACATTGGCAATGCTTATAATAAGAATGCATCTGACCCACTGTGTAAAGCAGCAGCCAACTCTCACCTCGCCCTAACAGCGACAACAAAAACACCTGAAACAAAAACACCCAAAGTCCACTCAGTTTGTGCAAATCTTAAGTGGATTTACAAAGTTTTGCCTAATTGCCCTGGGTATTTGTTCAGTCTTGTGAAGGAAAATCTTTCTGTACAGCTCAGTAGTGGTATTTTGGCCTCCTCCCTTTTGAGTTTTCTGAAGTACTTAGATACAAAGTAAGCTGTGTGCATGCTCATAAGTATGTGGCAGGATTGCCACCTTCATCTGCAACTCTTAATGCACTATGACCAATTCAGACTTTTTTTTTTATATAGTAGAAGCTTTGATATAAAAATAACCTACGTATAAACAGAAAGGAATCACAGTACAAACAAACTTAGACAAACTAGAAATGAAGTGGAGAAATTCCCCAAAGGGAGCGGGGAGAAAGCCTTCATGAACTTTTGCATTTTTTTTTCAGCAGCTACATTTGAAAATATTTGGTATTTCTATTTTCAGTAAACAGTGTTTTGTCATCTTTAAATAGGGAGAGAAAGAAGAGGGAGGAAAAGGGGGTCCATGAAACCAGAGAATGATCTTGCCTTGAGATAAAGGACTTTCATCAAGGGCTAAAGCTTTTAATCTGTACGTTAACACTGACTACAAAGCCAACTCTTATTAGCAGAAGAGCAAATAAGAACTGTGTTAATATTCCCCAATCATAGAAACTAATGAATTAACAAGAATAAGTCACGTATAAGTTTGAAGAAGCTAGTTTCGAAATACCTGTACAAAAATATAAAAGTCTATAAATTTTTTTTTTGTTTTGTTTTGTTTGAAGCCTGTGTTGATCCTTGGAAACATCACATGCATAATAATACATAAACTGGAAAAGTGGCAACTAAGGAATTAGGTATTTGTAGCTCTTTTTTCTCTTTACATATATACACATTACAATAAAAATAATTTTATTTTGGTTGTTTGTTGGAAGTATACTACAACAAGCTAAATATTTTTTTTAAATTCTCAAAGTTGAAAACTATTTTACCAATAGCTTACTAAAATCCAAATATATTAAAATCTCCTACAGTAAGTGCAGAGAAAAAAGATTTAAAGACTCCGAGACGGCCACCAAGTTATCTACCATGGAAGCGAACTACAAGAACAGCAAAATAATATTGTTATGTATGAATGCTCCTTCTGTAGATAATTGGACCCAAACAAAAAAATTCACAGTTCAGTAAGATCCCTAACCCTGACCTTTAATTTTTTTTCTTTTTTTTTTTCATTTGTTTTTTTTTTTTTTTTTTTTTTTTTTACATTCAGTACAGTATCATATAAGCTGTGCAAAACTTTACTTAGACTGGCAGTTCGCCATATCAGTTGCATTTGTCTTTGGTACAAAAATAAACAATCGCATTAATGTGCAAGTATTTGTTTTCTTCCGGCCAAAGTACCGAAATTGAGTTTCTAGAGCCATCTTTTATACAATACATAGACTCTGTGGCATATATCTACATTTTCAACATATTCCTATATACATTCAAAAATTTTAAGAGCTGGAACAAATACATTAAAACCTATAATCTCACCATCTGTACAGCTTGTTTTCTCCCCTCAGGGTTTTCTTCATACAAAACTTTACCAGCTTATACTGATAGCTCTCCCCCCAAAATACAAGGCACAAAGAATATACTTTTTTCTCTTGCTTGCACAGACATTTAAATACTATATTAAGCTTAGAAAATTAAAGTCTTATATAGCACACTAGCTCTAAAGCCATGTGTGCTATGTACAAGTTAATGGTTGCAAAGAAACCTTACTGTTTTTTTTAAGAACAAAGAAAACCCAATTATTCCAAAACAAACAAACAAATTTTAAAAAGAACAAAAAAGAACCAAAAAAAACTCCTAAAGTGACAGCTTTACCAAAAAAATGCTTCCTCTTATTTTGCTTGGAGCATAAACCTGCCACAATGTCTGGCATATGCTAAAAATTTTTACTAGCAAAAACATGTTTTTGCTTCTAAAATAAAAGTGATAAATCTGGTCCTAGATAACTTAATTTTAAAAAGAATCCTCGAGTCTGTATTTAATCTTAAAGCAGCTTTAGAACTATCTAGTTTATGCTCCAAAAATGCTATTAAGCATTTTATATCATGCTCTGATTTGTTTACTACATTGTTATTTAAAAACAATGGAACCTAATTGTAAGTGTTTACATAATGCTAAACTGACATGCAGACCAGAATGCAATTTACAATGAAATACTTGACAACACAGGAAGAATCTGACCGATGAGAACAGGTGAAATCATGTCTTAAACTTTTGACATTGGTATTCGTAACCCTACAAGGCCACCCGTTGGGTCTCCTTCTGCAGTCTTCTCTAACACTTGATTCACAAATTCTGATGTTTGTCCAGCTACAGGCAGTCCTAAAAACAGAGGGTAGGAAAACGCACTGTAAGGTTAATATTAATTGCACATATTTGCACGTTCCTGTAAGTAACAAAGGCAAAGAACATTTTGTTTAGTAACCAAGCAAAAGGCTTAGTTACAGCTGTAGTTACGAAATGCTTCTTTCTTTTCTCTATGCCACAAATTGTTTGCAATCTAACAGACTGCAGATGACATATCTCTTCACATACATGCAAATACATTACATTTACTGCTTACCAAGTGTATCTTTAATGAGTACGTTCAATCTCTGTTCCATGTTGACTCCTCTATCATCTTTAGGCACCTGCACTCGATTAACAATTTCTTGTTTAATGGAGTTGATCACAAACAGTAAATTATCTGCAAAGAAAAAAATGGATTAGATTTACACCACATTCCCCCCAGAACAAAAGAGATGCTCATTTGTCCACACACAGTTAACACAAACTTGCCTTAAGAACACAAGAAAAACTAACATGTGAAGAGTTGTATTTACCATATTCTGTGTTGAGACCCCAGAGTTTTACTTTATTGGCTTCATACTGGGCTTTCTTCTTTAGTCTACAAGCCCTATAGTAAGAAGAGTGGAAGAATTAGAACATTTTAACAAATGTTCCGGAATACTAAGAGCATCTGTTTCAGTTAGCCACACCAACTTATCAACCAGTGCTCCCAGAGCTTTGACAAACGAAATCACGTATCGACTCACTCACGTCCACTGAAAGCACACTACTGCCTCTATTTGCTTACATTTCACATTTGCGAGACTGTAACAACCATTTGCATTGCAGCTGAGACAGCTTCCAGTGGAAGTATATCTAGTAGGGACTAGGCAAACTGCATCTCCATAGAGCCAGTTGTCCTGCTTTCCGATTAACAGTTAAAAAAACCCCCATCAACAGGGACTGCCACAGTGAAGCAGGATCTCAAGACAAAAATTAGTCTTGGACAGCTCTAGTAACGCAAATGTACTCATCCAAGTAGTGTGAGCGAGTATTTACCTGGAAGCCAGTTTGTTCTTTTCTTTTCTTGACCTTGGTCTGGCAGTTAAGGGAAGTTCACTGACTGGAGTCAGGTCACTGATCACCTTATTCAGTTTCCTCAGTTCATTACCGATCTGTAGAAGTTTTTTGGGATTGGGAGTCAGATCTTCCACATCAGTCCTCCGTGACTTCTTTGCTGCATATTTTCCTGTTTTGAATATGCAGAAAATTGGGTTGGGAAGTGACACAATATGTACACAAACCTGTGAAAAAACATTCTTAAATATGTATTATTTTTGGTGCAGTTTAAGTTCCTTTGTTTGTCACAAGAGAATGGTCTGGCATCATGTGATTTCTGTGGCCTTTCACAATAGAAAGAGCATTTCCAGACAAACTGCTCTGTACAATTCATATTATATCCAGATCAGATAAGAGCAAATACTGCTGGCTGGGCTAGCAATGTATTAGATGTGATGGACAGTACGCACATAACTGTGCTGAAAAACGTACATCACAAGTTCAAACACAGTCATTTTGCCCCAGCTGTAACTTGCTAACTCATCTGTTCAGCCAGCATATTCTCTTGGGACACTCAAGCTGGTTAAATTCCTAAATAATCTTATTCTGAAAGCTCTGTGTTAAGAAAGATTTGAGAGGCCTGGTACCAGCATGATCTTCATTGATATCAAGCTTAAATAACCCACAAAGTTCAGCTGATCCTTTTTTTGATGTATTTGAAGCTATTTAAGGGCTGCTTTTATGGTGGAAATGCACATTCAAGACAAAATCCTTATTCCTCGACATTTTCTACATGTCTTAAATGTCAATTATTACTGATACTTACATGAAAATGTTAATAAAACTGACAAAACCTGCTCCAGAAATATTGATCAGGGAGATGATAATTTATCTGAGGTGGCAGATGACCTTGGTACATGTGTAATGCAAAAATCCTGCATGTGTAATATTCTGTAGTTTCTGGATGTTAACTAGCATTTGATCCTATAAATCCCTTGCATACACAACTCACTGACTTAAAGGGCATTTGCTCCCACCAGAGCCTAGTAAGACTGAATCCTCAAGTTAATTAATGGATTTACCTATAAGTAAAGTAGAAAAATCTTTATTTAACAGAAGGTAAACTGCAATGTTAAAGATAATTTTCAGTTGTAAGGAAATATTCATGTTACAGCCAGAGAAACTGGTTTAATTTTGTTCCTTCAAAACCACAACCAAATGGAACAGCCTACCAAAGAGGTCCTGTGACAAGAGAACAAACATCATTGCTACATGTGTTTTGATCTCAGTGGTGTTAGTCATGTTTAAAGTACAGCAAGTTAGTAATCAAAAAGTCACGGGAATGAAAGACACAGTTATTGGACCAATCAGTCTAAGTTTCTGAAAGGGTATTTTAAAGAAATAGTTCATTCCCAGAAAAGTAACTGCTTCACTGTGTTGCATTTACACAGGTAGGAGAAACACTTAAGGAAGAGCAGCAAGACACAGTTACACCTTATCACCTGCCTGTCCTTTAGTTCACATCGCAGTTAATGTGAACTTTGCATCGCAGATCACTTGCTGCTTACTTGAACACAAGCAAGACTGATACTGTCCAACAGCTCCAAGGAGCAGGTATCAGTCATGAGCCCTACCCATGCTGTTTACAGCATCACACTGAGAAAATTCTGAGCTCTTGGGGTTTCCACTGAAAGCTATTGGAAGTTACAATTCCCGATTCATCCGCCTTCCTCTGGAAGAAACCACACTGAAAGTTACTACTGTACATTCACTGTGCCCTCCTTGGACACAGCACAGAACTCTGCTAATTAAGCAACAGACTTGCAGTGTTTTAAGGATTTATTTCCATGGCCAAAATGCAGCTCTCTGCCATTTCGCATATGGGAATTCGGCTATTGACAGTGTCAGCATGAAAGCCATTCACTTGTACGAGGACTCTATCCTTACCATGGTGGAGACCATTCTTCTGATACATGTTACTTGGTAACGTATCTCGATTCCACTCGGATGGCCTCAGCATCCTTTCTTGCTGTGACGGTGTTAGCTGCTCGCTGTACTCCCAGAAGTATCTTCGCTTGCCTCTTTTTCGAGAGGATATTGCAGTCATTTCTTTTAAATCCTCCACAGAATCATTTTCATACCCTAAAATAACGCATTGCATTGTTTATATAATGTTTACAAGACTATTTCTAGCCTTTTAACTGCAGGCTGAACGTTCAAGGTAAGCACAAAAAGAGCGACAATGGCTTGTTTCACGTTATCTAATCTACTTGGTTTTCAACCTCGACAACTACTGGGCATTTGCTTTAAATCCAAGGACAGACACTGAGCTAGTAATGGTGCTGAATAGAGACAAATTATTTATGCATTGAAAGCTCCTTTTGGTTCTTTGACCCCTTAAGCTCTATCACTCTTCTCCCCCACGATCTCACTACTGTAGAGTATGGACAACAGCTGTTGGAGAGCGTCCCTCCACTTTTACAGCGTCCTCCAGTAGTTTGCATGAACATAATCCTAACTCTCCTCCACATTTTAATTAGTCTTCAATCAAAAAACATAGAGAAGTAGATGATAAAAATAAAGATGGATTAGCAAAAGCCTAATAAATAAAGCAAAATCATTGCTCTACCTTGAGTTTAAGTACCCTTGGGAAATAAATCAAACCATCCATCTCTATTAGACTGCAGGAATGGGGATCTGTTACTAGGACAATGACCCAAAGTCCGTACAAAAAAAACATCTAAATTGAAAGGGTTTGGACACAAGCTGTTCAATCTCTTCTCCACCTCTTCAGTAAGATGAAGAGAAATTATCCACAGTAAAGCTACAGAATATTTTAGAGGTGTATTACAATGCATTTGATATGGCAAACTGTTCTTCAAGTACATGGCAACTATAATGACACTACCCACATTGCATAAATGTTTAGACTGTAACTATGTAAACACAAAATACAATTTTTAAAAGTCTACTAATGCTTTAGGAAATAAATGCAACTTGTACTAAGGTTAAAAAAAATGCTGCATCACCTTTTGTACTAAAGTGCTGTATCATGCTTCATATTTAATTAAAAAAGAGTAGATTTCAAAACACCTTATACACCAACAAAGCTTAAAAAAAAAACAACCACTGCCTGGACTGTAAGCTCAATGGGCCCATGTGCTTGAGTTCTGCATCATCTGGTAATGACAGCACAAAGAACGCCTTCTTTATTTTAAAACAGTCCGTTCAATTATCTGTTTTCACTTGAAAAAGCATTTGAAAGACAAAAAACAAACTTTCTTGCTTTGTCTGACTCACCTCATAACCCAACATACGAATAAAAGTTAGCTACATGGAAGGATGATACCAGCTCTAAAGTTCTGTTTCTAATCATGCCATCAACTCGTTTACTTTGATTCTCTGGTTTATTAAAAGGACAGTATTTTAAAAGGAAAAATCAAATGAAGCATGCTTTGAAGAACATGTTTTTTCTTATATAGACAAAGTGATTATGGCAAATTACATTAAATATAGTTTCAAATACCATAGATATTTTGAATTATACTTCCCTTTGACCCAAATGCTGTTTGACATAAGTATCAAAATACTCTTTTAAGAAAATGCACCTTACTTTCCACTTTAACATCACATAAGCTACATAACTCATTATACAGCTAGGTATAAATTCAGCCTATCTTCATGATAACACAGAATTAAGCCAACCAATGAAAACAAATCTCTTCAATAGCTGATGTGTACAAATGTAAAACAAGGTTAAAAACAAGACTTCCTGTTTGCTTATTTAAACCATAATTAAGTTGGCAATTTAAATTATGTTGACTTAATGCATCCTGCCTTGCAAGTCTAACATTGGCCTGCCATCATTTTAGAGCTACATAGAATAGTCTAGTGCACAATGTCCTAACGTAGTCTGCAACATACAGCAGTGCAAAAGATGTATGTAGCTTTCCTGCATTGTATCAAACTTCACTGAATTCTCCTCCTAGCAAGCAACATACAGCAATCTCACTTTCTTCATCGAGCTTCTAAAAAATCTGTGTAAAAGTTCTTGCATTTACTTTTCAAGTCCCTAGCAAGTCACTCCTAACAATCTTTGCTCACATCCCTTACTAATTTAGGGTTACAAGAGTTAGACTAAGAAAGATAGAGAACAGCACAGACATGACTTCTGCATTTTACCACATTAAAAGCAAAAATAACCCAACCAAAACAAAACCAAAAACACCCTTCTCTGAAACCATTTAATCATAATGATTTCTGTAAAACCACTTATGGAGCCCTTTTCCTCCAGCTGACAGTACAGGTGCTCAAACAGGCAGTGCAACTTTAAACAACCTCTGTTGCTACATGCACTTTTTCCTTTAGTTCTCTCTTCTCCGGTACTACTGAAAACTGAATCAATTTTTGCATCTTTCCTTTCTCGAACATCTTCACTACTTGATAGCAAAGCAGTCATTCATAAATATTTCTAGTAAATGGGATAGATAAAATACACTAGAAATGGCAAAAAAATAATATATATTAAGTGCTAGAACAGATCTGGGCTCCTAATTCCCCCAATAGTTAAGCTTTATAGGGGACCAAAAATGCTAAATCTGTATTCTGATTACAATAAAAGCGTTGGTGAAAGCCAGTCACATTTTCAATTATGTTCCCAAGTCCCTGAAGAACACTATAACTAAGTACTTCCTCAGAGAACACTGACTCCAATGCTCTAAGAAAGCATATCACACATTCCCAAAACACATGCGAAGAAGAATAAACAAAGGCAAACTGTATGTAAAGTACACACATCAGAGGGTCAGCAAATACAAAGTTTTTGTCCTATCTTCACTTCTTTATGAAGAGATTTTGGTTTCATGGAAACTCTGGAAGGTTAAGTCTTCCAGAGCTATGCTCATTTAGACGCCTTTTCCATAGAATTTGCCTTTACTGTAAAGTTTTTTTTGGAGGAAAAAAAAAGGCAAAACAAAGTATGAGTGACAGAACTCAAATACCTGGAAACAATATCTCTTTATATACTAAAAAATATGTGCTGATACTATTTTTTAATATCACTGTACTGGAGGTTGAATGTCTTCATTGACTTGTAGCAGGCTTGTAGAAGCCAATTTCCTCAGTTCCTACACTGCACCATACAGTTACATTTAGAAGGTGAGAGTTTGTCAGCAAAATCTGAACGAACAACCAGCAGCTAATGTAATTCCACCAACTGAAATCCCAGCATTTTAATACAACATCTCTTTTTCAAGATTACCAGGCTTTCTGTGCAACATGCCTCTGTGGGCTGCAAAGCACTGTGTAGTACAGCAGTCATTACAGAGCTGTAATAGCTACTGAAAGCCTCGGCAAGTAAAGGGAGTTCAATTCAGAAGAAGGGAGGAAGTGATTTTAAAATGCTAATACGAATGTGTTATGTACCTGAAAAAGTAACATAAAGGGCACAGTGCTTAACAAGTTTAATTCTAGCTCAGGAAATCTACTTAGAAAATAATTTAATCTCAGAGCGCAGTATGACAAACAACAGCAGGTTTCAGAGAAGCTGCTGTTTTTAAAAGGGAAGAATTTCAGCTGGTTTTCTTCTCCCCCAAAGTTACATACTGCCAAATGTCTGAACACCTTAATTCTTATACTCTACTACAAAGCATTCATAAACCGGGAATACTATATATAATACTTTCTACAATTAACTTAATACTTGGTTACAGTCCTGTCCCTGTGGATTTTCTTTTGACAGAATCTTACCACTCTGTTACCTTCTGGATGAAGGTTGGTTCTTATTTTTGTTGTTAACGCTCCGTTTGTACTTGCAGACCCACTAAGCGTTACTGTTGAAAGCCACCAAGAAATAGTTCTATTAGTTTCAGTGGTAGGTATTATGTGGATTCTGTGGAAAAATATACCTACAGTAGCACTTAAGTAATTATGAAACGCATTCGCTTGGGCTACAATTTCATACCAGCTACCAAGAGGTACAACTCTGGATAAATTCACAGCACAGCCTACTGAAGCCCTAGAAAGCTCTGCACATCCTATCATTCATTAATCCACAAAATGGGAGATACCAATTGCATCTAGTTGCTCTATGACCTTAGGCTACAAACTTGTTTTCTTCTATTGTCCATTACCACTTTTGAAGTATGACCACCATTTATCCCTTTTTTATCCCCCAAAAACAGGGAAAACACAGTCCTTGTACAGTTTTCATTAATTACATTTTGAATAGTGCTTAAAAAATCTGGGATGAATGCTCAGAATTTAAGACCAGTGTTGTTCACCTGTAATTAGAAAGCATTCAAAAGCATTCTTTCTCTCCTGGCAGACAAATCCATTAACCGTAACGTTAATAAGCCCCAACATTGCTGGTACCTGGTTCTGAGAAAGTATCGCTGATGTCATCGTCTTTATCATCCTCATAATCTTCTTCCTCATCATCATTTTCAGAGAGCTCATGCTCACTGCCGAATCCTTCATCGTGGTCCTCATCTTCAATATCTTCCTCATCCTCCTCATCTTCATCAGGGTCTCCTTTGGCTGACTGCTCACCCAGACTGTCCGTTACAAAAAGAGAATAGTTGTGCTCTTCTTTCTTCTGTGAAGAATCCGACACTGATGTGCTGGCAGAAAGACTGCTCTCCCCCACAATAAGTCCTGCGGTTTCCTGGGGTGGACTGAGGAGCAGTTCTTGAGTCTCTTTAAAAGGCAAAACAGGAGGTGTACTGTGACTGTGTGGGGACTCTTTCCTTTCTTGTCGCTTTGCTACGGCACCACAATAACAGGTGTTTTCCTTTGCTGCATCTGCATGTGTTTGGCTCACCACTGGTCTGCTCTGCGGTAAAGGATTGATCTTTACTTTTGCCTTTTTAACATAGTCTTTACATTCAACATGAATGTTCACCTTTTCATTGCTGTACACGTTGGTCTTCACCATGATTTGTGTACTGGAAGCAGGCTGAGTTGCAGGTTTGCTTGCCTTCTGAACATAGTCCGATAGAGGTGCCTCAGCCTGAACGTTCTTGGAGGAACAGACCGGGGCCGCTGCTCTACTTGCAATTTTTTTGCCAGGTAACAGAGGGTTTAAAGGGTTTTGTTTTACACTAAAGAGTGAATCGGGGTAATAGAGCGAATCTGAAACAGGTTGGGAGTCCTCACTGTTAAGCTGAGCCAGAGTCGGTGTTTTACTTATCACCTCTTCATCTTGGTATGGGCTTGAAAAGTCATCAAGGCCCAGATAATCCACCTCTTTTGTTCCCCAGATGTCACAGCTGGTTAGTTTAGTGTACTTAGTTAAGTCTTCACAGTACGTGTCCCACTGCTCCCACTTGGAGGTGAGAGCAACTTCTTTGTCCAGGATGTCCGTAAAAGACTCGAAGTTCTCAAGGTCTTTGCAGTCCTCCATTGAAAGCAGGTTGTCTCTGGAGCTTTGATGGTAGTCCATTTCTCTGTCCTGTAAATTGTAAGACAAGTTAAAATGGAGTTTAAAAAAAAAAAAAAAAGGTATCAAATCATATCTGTCATCTACTTAAATACATACGGTGAACCACAGGCAATGTGTTCTAGTTTCCATTAACGTAGGACAAACCTTAATTAACAGAATGCGCTGAAGTTTACCAGTCCCTGGAAAACTTCCTTCTAAGCCGAGCAGTTAACAGTGAGCTACCTTTCTCCTTTGATGCAGGAAAAAATCATGAATGCTACTGTAAACAGCTCATGAGTCAACTTGTATTTTGCTTCCCTTGCATTCACAGCCTGGGTGAAGTAGCACAGAGCTGCTCTTGCAGAAAATATGGTTTTTAAGGAAGCATCTCAAGCACAAAGACGTAAACACCAACGCAGCTCCATTTGAGACGTGTGTATCAAGCCTCTCCTGATGACCAGCTGTAACGAGCGTCTACGGAAGAAGCATTACATTTGCTGGCCAAGCAGTTAGGCCCTTCCCTAGGCAGTGGCAAGCGGTAACGAATAATTCTACAGCGTTCTTGAACAAATACACCTTTATTACTACGTGAACTCAGGGTGTTAGTCAAGGAGCAGGACGCATGCACACACACAGAAAGATGACCTACCAGTTCATACATGAAGTCTGGATCTGAACTGCTTGCCAAGAGATCTGTGCTCATCAGAGTCTGCTCTGAAAACACATGGCTCCGAAAGGCGTCCCCAAAAGGAGGGTCCATTCCACTCACACTGGGCTACAACAAAATTGATACTGAATATTGAAGCATGCTATAAAAAAGCAGATTCTTTACTTCAATAAAACGTAAAGGGTGTTGTCGTTTCATCCAAGTCTCTGAACTTGTTATACTTGCATCTGGAAGGTTTTTACCTACACGGATAAGTACGTCACTGCTCAGAGTGAGAGAATGCTTTCAGAGCAGCTAACAACATGCAGCTCTTAATCAAAGGACACATTTGTATTCACTATATGGCCGCAAGAGCATTGCTCATTCATTCTATTTGGTTGGTTTGAAATTCTCACGTGTTTGCCAAGTTTAGGGATACATTAGGCATTTGTAGAAGAGGAGAGTGAGTTGCTGGCAAGATCTGGGAATATCAACAGGACTATATGCCTGCAGGGCCTTCACCCTAATACACACCATTTTGGACCAAAGCAGCGTTGGCTGTTTTTAGAACCATTGGAACTTGTTAAACTTCTACCAGAGATTGTAACAACAGCAAAAAATATTATAACGAAATCAAGAGCGTTATCTCTCAAGAATAAAGCAGAACGCTGGAAAAAAGAAAAAAAAAACAAACAACACCATTATGCAGGATGACTAGGCATGCAGGCAAAAGGCAGCACAGCCTTCTGCAACATTTAATGCCAGACCTCTATTTCTCAACTAGACAAACTCGCCTTGAGGGTTGGGAAGAGAGAAACAGTACACTGCTGAAAGTCACTCAGTGTGCTGATGTGTGAATCACTGCAGTAATAAAAGGCTGCTCTCCAGGCATTCACCCTCATCAAGCAGACTGCTGATTCTTGCCGTGTGAACAAATACAGCACCAAGAGCAGAAACACAGCTCCCACCATAGATACCACCAGGACCCTAAAAACAAACTCTTCTGAATTCTTTCCGCTGATTCAAGTCTGCCAGGACCCTGAAAATATATCCCATTTAGTCTCTTCTACGTTCCTCCTACTGATGCCAGACAAATTTGTTCTTACATTTTTCTATTCTTTAAACAAGGAAGCAAAATTATTTGCAGAAGCAAATACAATCGTAACATTTCAGACTTACCTGAGGCATTTCCAAGCCCAGATTACCCAAATCCAATTCCAAACTTCTTGTTTTATTCACTTTTAGGTTCCTTTCCAGCTTTACTTCAGTCTCAGTGAGTTTACACAATCCATGCAATTAATTTTTTCCTTAGGATAACTTCAATTCACCCTTATGGAGCTCTTCTGTTTGTAGATCTCTGTGTAGAATAAACACCAAGGAGGTAAGTATTCTGTCACCAAAACCAACAGTGCTTAAAAAACAGCCAAAGTGAACTAAAACGAAAATTTCTCCCTGAAAAGTGATTATTGCTCATGCTAGAATGTGCAGCAATTTTCTTCCCCTGCCATTTTTCACCAGATGAAAAGCCGTTGATGCTACAGAACAGAGCTCCTGTGAAAACCTTTTTGGCTGAGTTACATTTTGTTGCCTTTTTTCCTCACTACCTAAACTGTGCGCTCTACAGCCATGTGAAAAGAAAAGCCTGCCTAATTGGAAAAATAACTAGCATACCGCTGGGCACACGAAAAGAAAAAACCTTTATGACTAATATAACAGAGCCAATGAATTCTAAAAATGTTTCAGACAAACGTCTCAAAATACTAGTTTTGGAATAGACAGTAACACTGCTTTAGGAATATCTCCTCCTTTTCTTAGGAGTTCAATCCATGCAGCTTCAGATAAGATTACATCAATCACTCATATAGCAACATCTAGTGGTAGAGGGATTGCAGCAGGTACGCTCACTGTCCGGAAAGTATAGGAAGGGAAGGCACAGACTTGCCCAACAGAATTCCTAAGTAACAGGAATTTTAGAAAAAAAAAAAAAAAAAAAAAGTAAAAAAAAAATAATATATATATATAAATATATAAAATAAGATTTAAAAAAATCCGTGCTATCAGATGTTAGTATCTAATGTGACTGCCTTCGCGGAGGCTGCTTTCTTATTGTCTAGCTTTCCCAGGACATCCCTACCCATATACAAAATGCTTCTTTTAGAAGAAAATGCTGTTAGAGAGGCACAGTCCAAAAAACCCGAACCATCACACCGTTTTTCAGCATTATCAGTGAAAACACAGTTGTTTTTCTGACCAGAATTCTTCACTCGGCATTGCTCTAAGTCAGTTTGGTGCAATCTGCTCCAAGTGTTTATTCTCTTGCTTTGAAAAGCACCCAGCAAAGTAAAAGTGTTCTCCTACACTCAGGAACCTCCTCCCACCAGCACATGACAGCAGATTATTCCTGCTTCCAGATACTACCTCAGCTGTTCTGTTAAGTTTCGCATATATATCATCAAACTGAGGTAAAAACAGACATTGTTCAAAAAATTCTTCAGTCATCAAAACATGCTGCTTTTCAAACCTCAGCTGGAGTATAAAGAGGAAAACAAAAGCTGCAAGTCCAGTCCTGCACAAATCACAGTTCCCAATAAAACCACGCTACCGCTGCCAAGCCCAGCCGTTCCCTTCTAGGGTCCTGCGGCAAGTAAGAGCCAGCGCCTTCTGAGAAAGCTTTCCTTCCGCTCTAAAACTTCCAGGGAACTCCTTTTACTTATCTGAAAGTGACATTTAAAGGCTAAGTTTGTGTCCCAGGGCAACGTGCTAAACAACCCGTCTTCCTTCACACAGGGAAGGCGACACAGCAACAGAGCTGGTCCTTCCTACGCTGATAACTTTGGCATGGATGACAAATTCACTTTTTGGCCTTGCCTAATGCTTTAGAAAGGGCCTATTTAAAACAAAAAACAAAACAGAACAAATAAACGGTGTTCACATGCAATGGAAGAGGTGAGAAAGATACCGTCTTTAATATCAGTCTACACATTAGTGCTGTCTTTCTTTCTTTCTCGATAGTTGCAGAAATAATGCCTTTTTCTCTGGAATATCACATTAATACTTTCTGGTGTCGGCAGCAGGACGCCACCCACAACAGCTGCGTTCACATGGAAGTTCTGCCACTGCGTGATATAAAGGGGAACGGAAGGAGAAGCTTGCTTCTTCTCTACCAGGGAATCTTTATGTTTCTGTCAGAACACACAGAATCGTAGAATGTCCTGAGTCGGAAGCGGAGCACAAGGATCACCGAGTCCAACTCCTGGCTGTGCACAGGACCACTCTAAAATCAGACCCCAGTCAAACGCTTATACCGAAACTTAGATGTAAACCCTGAACTGCCTGCAAAGGAAACTTTGTAGACTTCAGCTTCAGCTGAAGCCCAGTTTTTACAAAATGTATCATCGTGGACAGCCTCAGCTCAAGGCTGAGTTCGAACAGACCAGCACAGCCCTGGCACTACCTGCAAGGAATACAGACTGCAGTGAAGCGAGAGATCCAGGGCAGAGCTCAAGAACAGCAATATAAGAATTACCGAAAATAGACACAGCAGGAATTTCTACTTTAGGACAACTTCCATTAATGCCTCACATTAACCTCTCCCACACGCAGGGATCCACAGGTGAAATCCCACGGCTGCCTCACAGCGGCTTCACCGCAGGTGGAATACGGCGCCCGGGGCGCTGGGCAGGGTGCCGCCGCTCCTCCTGGCAGCGGCCTGCAGTGAAATCAGATCACGGTGATTAAGGAACCAGCCCCTGAGCTGGGTCCGTGGCTGCGGACTGAGTCACATCGGCATGGAGCTGCAGCCCTGCTCCTGAGAAAGGTTCGCTCACCAACTTGGGCGAGACATCTGAGAGCAGCTACGTTCACTGAACGCTGAAGAATTTGGGGTACGTATATACACCTACAGCATACACACACCCACTGCTCATGTTTGAATGAAAGTAACCAAAAACTGTGTTACAGAGTTAACAATTCCTTAATCTAAAGCCAAATCCTAACAAAAACCCTCTGCATGTTTACTCACTTACTGAAAACGCGCATCAATAATAGTTTAATAGCAGTCCCAAGGCACCCGGGAAGCCTGAACTTCAAACACCCTAATGGCAGGCTCGTTACAGGACATTACTGATGGAGCAGGGCATCTGAACTGGCAGATAGCAGGACCTGAACTCAAAACACGCGGCATTAAGGAGACAGATGGCAATTCCCATGCGTGTGCCATTTGCCAGACGAGTAAAAACCCTTCTGCAACAATACCTCACCTCCAAAGAAGCCCCTATGAGAGAAAAACCTCCTCTGCCAGCTTACAGCCTGACAAGTCTGAAAGTCTTCCCCAGCCACCTGTACGAATCATTTGCGCTGCAGCTCTAACTAAAGTCGCTATTTCTGTCTGAATTCAGATGTATTTTGTACAACTCGAAAAGCACGCGGAGCACAGCTGTAGCACTTCATGGACTGCACAGTGCCCATTATCACAGCAGCCAAACACTCCCGCAGGCACATCAGGTGCACAATTACACTTCCCATGGCAGTGACTGCGTTGTACAGCACGGCTTGTCAAAGTCACAGTTCTTGATGCAAACAGTAATAATGAAAGCATGTCAGGAGAGCCTGTCAATACCGAGCCTCCAAAGCCAGGGTAAAACATTCAAAAAGCCACACTTGTTTCCAGAGAAGGCACAAGAGCGATGCCACATGCTTTAAAAGAACCTTTCTGTGCTGCGCGCTGGTTGCTGTATCCGAGTGTTTTATAAAGCAGTACAGTTAGAGGTGCAATAAGTACTCCTACGCTTCTCTTAATTTTTTTTCCTTCCAGGGTTTGTGCCAATTTGTTTCCTATTACAGAACATACTCTGTTCAGTGCAGTCTTCAGGCACAGAACATATTTTTCTTAGTTTTGTTTCTCAGTGTAACATTCTCGGTTTTTTTTCTTCCTTCTACATCAATCTTCAATTGTTAACCAGACTTAAAAACAAAACAAAAAAAACAACCTTTTACTTTTCTCCCCCAACATGAAGTCACTCAAGTTTTCTTTTCTTGCTTTTGTCTATTTATTTATTTAGTAGCGGGTGAGCAGAGACAGTCCTGTAAAAGGTCTTCCTCTGCTTCCACCCACTGTAGCATCGTTCCCCTGCTCACCCAGCGAAGTTCCTCTACCTTCTCAGTGAGGTTTTTGCATCAAGACGTCAGCAGAAGCATCTCAGACATTATACGTTTTGCCTTCTCTGTCCTGGAGAACAAACATCAGCTGCCTACGACATCCAGATCCTAGGTCTGACGGAGTGCTGCCATTTAAAAGTACTGAAGGCACAAAGATTGTTTCACTTCTTTTAAGCCTCTTCCCTTCAGGAGACAGAAACTGCTACTTCGCTGTCGTCGTTCCCTTTCCTCTACTGACCTTCCCTATAATTTTATTCTTCAATCCCACTTGCTCAGAGCAGACGTCAAGATCTGGAAGCGATACAGCAAAGACAACCTCTGGGCTCCAATCACGCATGCAGCACCCCAGGCAAAAGAGCGGGTAAAACTCCAAAAAGAACCCAGTGGCATATTTCCCTCTGAACTGCTATTCCCTTTTATATCAGCTCCCAGTAGCTAACTTCAGAGGGGTATTCCACAACAGCAGGGCTGCAGAAGCAAATAAGCAGATGCAAATAACTGATCACTATACAAAAAGCAGAAAAGTGATTTAAAAACCAAAACCAACTGCACAGCATCTGCATGTTTTACAACAACTGCGTCCAGAATACTATTTTCCTGTTAGAACCGTTAGCTTTTCTGTACATTCTGAGACTTTATTATTAGGTAAGGACTGAGACTTTATTATTATTTCACTGCCAAGAGCAGGAAATGCAGCATGTTAAACTTATTAGAACTATGCTAACATACTTCAATCCATTAAAAAAAAAAAAACAACTTTTAACGGTTAAAATATTAATTGCATTAAATTACCACTGTAGAGTTAGGAGAGTTAGAAGACTAATATTCAACTTTTTATTATTTTTTTTAGTTTTTATTGCTAGAAATCTCCCCTGAAACAGCGTGCCATCAAAGCCGTGACAGAAAACAAAAGCAATGCTAGACAACAGTTTAAATTACAATCTCCAGAAACATTTTACATCCCTACACCATGGCTGTTTCTATGTATTTTTTTCTGACAGTGCAAAGTCTGAAGAAAAAAAAATATATTTCTCCAGTGCCCAGAAAAAAATATCTTAGGATGAAGTGAATGGTACAACCTAGTCTACTTCTACTTCATACTGTAAAATTATGTTTTGTTAGAAAGAGGTTATCAGCACAGCACACTCCAAAACCAGCCAAGAAGAGGAGCCTACTGTCCCTCGACTGCTGAACTCGTAAGTGAAGGTAAGTCAGAAAAAAGTCAGAAACACCACCAGTCCAAACAGTCAAAAACCAGCGGAAGAGTTCAAAAGCAGCATGGGGATATTTTTTCTTATAATAATAAAAAAGTGAAAGTATTATAGTAGGGTATAAATCTAAACGTCAGTTCTCCAGAAATTTTCCGGCTTCATTTTCAAGGCAATACCAACTTCCAAGTGCTTCTTAAGAAGTGCCAAATATCCTTATTAAACTTGTATTTCAAAACATGATTTAGTTAGATTTCACAAGCCACGTACCACAGACGTGCAAGTCGCCTGAATCTAAATCTGCATTCATTTCTTTAGACCATCCCGTATCAGGCTATTAGTCAGGCAGAAACTTTTTCTTATTCCCCATTAATTCCTATTAATTGTGAAGGGACTTCAAAGCAGTCGTGCACTGAAAGTTTGGGTATTTTTTCTTGGAACCTTCATTACTTAGAAAAATACAGCAAAGATGCTCAGTGGCCTGATGGCTCTGCTGCAGGTTTCTCTCCACAAACACACAATTATTTTTTTGCTCAGGTCAACACACGGCCACAAAGCTGGTGGCTGTGAGCTGTCCGTGTTATTTATGCCCGTCAGAAGTCCCACCGCTGAGCACTGACAGCTCTGTAAGAAACCTTTCCTGCTCCAAGTACCCCCGAGCTCTTTTCCCCGCAGCAGCCCGGCTCCTCGCCGAACCTGCCGCCACCGAACCTGCCTCAGCTTCTGAGCACCTGCCCCTCTGCAACCCTGTACGTAAACACACGCGATTATAATTAACTTTCCCCACAAGGATGCGAAGAAGCCACTTGGCTGGGCGACTTCAGGCCAAAAGCTAACAGCCTGATGTTAAAAAACACTGAAAATACATTAAAAACTCCGTCAGACCGGGTGTGTTTGGCGGGCGCAGCCCCGTCCCCGCCGCCCCCACCACACCTCCCCGCCAACATGGCCGCCCCGCCGGGCAGCTCGGAGCGCAGCCTAGCCCTGCCGCCACCGCCCCGCCCCGCCCCCCGCGCCCCCTCATTGGTTCACGTCTCCTCGCCGCGCGCTCCCATTGGCCGCCTCGCACGTCGCTCAGCCGCCCAGCGGCTCTTTCAAGCTTGGCTGAGGCGACATGTAAACAAACCCCCTTCCGCCGCGCCGCGGGGCAGCGCCCCCGGCCCGCACCGGGCCCCGCGCCCCGGCCCCCCCCGGGCCCGGCGTGCAGCGAGCTGGGGGCTCCCCCTGCCCTGTGGGGGCCGCCCCCCGCCCTGCGGCCCTCCCGGCGGCTGGGGACGGCCGGCACCCACCCACCCACCGCTCCCCCCGGCGATGCTCCGTCCCCGCGGGCTGCCACCGACCGCCGGTGCAGCCCCGCGGCCCGCCCGGGCGGCTCCGCGCAGCCCCGGGGGCGAGCAGAGGGGGCCCGGCCCCCGCTGTGGGTTAGAGCCGGAGCCTCCCGGCTTGCAACAGGTGGGAAGCGGGGAGCTGGAGAGGAGGCAGCGCGGCGGGGCGGCGGCGTCCCGGAGCACGAGTGCGGCCGGCGGCACCCCGGGGAGGGGCCCCCTCACAAGGAGCCCGGAGCCGTCCCGCGGCTCCCTCAGCCCGCACGGCCCCGGGCTGCTCCTGCCAGCCTGCAGGGGCTCCCCGCCAGCTCGCAGCCCGATCCCGGCCCGTTGGGACGCGGGCAGCCCCCCGCAGCCCCGAGCAGCGGCACAGCCACACCCCCCCGGCTGTGCAGCCAGGGGGCGGCGGGGCTGCTGCGGCTCCGCTCCCAGCCGCTTGGCGAGCCCCAGCCCGCGCTGCCCGCACCCCCCTCACGGCCTCCTCCTCCTCCTCCTCCTCACCCTTCCCACAGGGGTCTCCCCCCCCCACCTCCCCAGGGCTCAGCCAAGCAACCGGGGCCGCCCCCCCCGGGGCTGGGTGAGGCCGAGTCCCGGCGCCTCCGTTCCCTCCCCGCGGCCCAGCACTCACCGGGCGGCCGGGGCTCAGCAGGGGGCGCCGCCCCGCGGGCTGCGGGCCGGACCCTCCATGCGGCTGCGGGTTTGTTTTGTTTATGTCCCTTCCTGACGGGTTCCCGGAAATCGCGTGACTCGCCCCCCTCACGTGAGGAGGGCGGGAAGGAGAGGGAGGGGGGGAGGAGCCGCCCGCCCGCCCCTCGGCCAATAGGGTGCCGCCCCTCCGGGCACGTGATAGGGGAGAGGCGCGCGGGGGGGTATTTAAGGGAGGGTGGCGGGCTGGCAGCGGGCAGAGGGAGGTGGGAGGGCCGTGGGCGTGGGATGTGCTCTGCTCGTCCTCCTGTCAGTTTTGGGAAATGTTCCCCGGGAGGGGTTTCGTGTCAGAGGGGACGATGCAAGAGCCCCGCTCGGCTGTGGGTGCAGTTTCACACTTAGAGCATTCGTCCGTGCCTCTCCTCGATGCTGCCTTGAGTTTGTGCTACTGCTACAGCTTACAGGTGGACAGCCTCAGTTACTCACAAAACATGAAATTACTAAATAAAAGAGGCCCAGCCATTCTTATCCCTTCCTATCATGCCACGTGTGAAGAACTTTCAATTGTTTTCTTCACTTTTTGCAACTCACTCATCCATGTTAATACCACTGCTCCCCACTATACCCCACAGCACCTATAGCTGGAAACACAAATAATGCCTTTTTTTTTTTTCCCCCCACACATGTTGATAACACAGCTCTGGAAACAAGGGGCCAACCACCCACCCTGACAACTCGTCATTCTCAGCACAGGAAACCCAACCTCCATGAAGAGCAGCTCCCTGTGCAGATACTTGCATTTCCCAAACAATACTGACAAAACCAGTTAAAAGCACGCAAAATGACACTAACGCTTTCTCAACAGGCTGTCAGCTTATGACTCGAAGTCTTCAAGACTTCACTTTCTTTAACACTCTTTTTTCTTCTTAAACTTCTGAAAATTATCAAAATCCCTCAGGAGATCAGAGCGTTTCGCTGCAGATCCAGGCTACCTATTTCAAGCACTAACAAGCTTCTCTCATACATATTTTAACTTTCTGCATCCTCTCCTGTTGTCACAAACCAAGAAACTGTCACAGGCTTTGATACCTGAGTTGTTTGTTAAACACAGTGACTGGATCTCTCTTCTAATTTCCTGCAGTCACACACGCACAGTCTTCAGCAGTGTTAATTTCTGGCACACAGGTAGTAGGCAGTCACAAGGCAGACAACAGGTCGCACAACATTCACAAAACAGAGGCAAAACAGTCTCTTTTATCTTCTTGAATCATGCTACTAGCTGGTATCTGTTTCAAAGAAAATATTAAGCATTCAGACAGAGGGAAATTTCTTTATCTGAAAAGCATCTAAATATAAAATCAAGAATGGCTTGTTTGTCCGGGCTTTGAATTGAAATAGAATTCTTTGCATGAAATTCACCACCAGCAAAATATGCCGTGTGAACTGTTTTATTGCTCCTGTAGCTTCAGCAGTGAGAGCTTGGAACCTAAAATAGAAAGCTTTTTAAAAAAACAGTAAATACTAATATATACTGATACCACTGAATATTAAATATGATGAGCAGATCGAGATATTTTAAACTGCTACATATTCAACGTCTTCAAGCATTTCTCATCCCCTCCCTATGTTATATCAATAGATCTTATCCTCCCCTCCCAAGTACATCGTTAGTCCTCAGAGGAACTCTGGCTAACTAGCATCCGATTAAAACCACAGAAGAGTTAAACATGGCACAATAGCATTTTGTATAAAGCAAAGGATTAGTTTTATTTCCAAGTACGAGAAATTTAAGGCTGAATTTCCCCCAAACATAACTCACTTAAAAAAAAAAAAAAAGGCAATCAACATGTGGCAGCATTATTTCTCTTCTCCTCGTACAGTTTCATTGCATACTTTTTTCCAAGTGCAGTCAAACAGAACAGAGGTGAACAGCACAGACGACAAACCTCTAGCTAGTGTTCCTACAGAGTAAAATGAACAGGGAAACTATGTCTCTGTAAGAAACATTAGAAATTTTAATCACATCTGAAGGTAACAGATAAAAGTGTACAGTACTGAAGAGGAGTTAGAAATTGTATTAGGCACACTCTTAAACAGTATAGTAGGAAAAAAATAGAGGGCTTTTAACAAGCCATTTAAAGCACAATACAAGTATTAAGGCATTAATGCAGGCTTGGTATCCAACCAGCTACGTTAAGGGCATCTTTGGATCTGTGGAGTTTTTTCATCTGCAGGAAATCTCTTCTTTACCTGCAAAGCAAGATGCAATTTAATTACTCCTTTCCATGGAGGTGTTTTACTAATTGAAGACCAGGTTGTTGAGTTAACCACAACTATTTCCATTCCAAAAATGCACCAAAAAGTTGTTAAGAACTGTAGGTAATTCATCTTTATGGAGTTAAAAGAACAATCTCTACTTCCTTGCTTTCCTTACAATTTAATTTCCAAAGTTACGGCAGGTAGTTTTAGTTATATTATGAGCTGGTGGAACAATTATGCTACTCTTAGAAAGTTTCAAGTAATTCTGCTGGCTGTAGCAGCATCCAGCCATCAAGATGACAGACCTTGTGCAAAGGCAGTTCATGGTCTGAGAATACACACTGGAGAGACAAATGTAAGGACAACAGCAGGCATTGCATCACACAGCTTAAAAGGAAAGAGGCTGCAGCCCGTATTTACCACAGCTGAAGAAGTTTGCATATCCTTACATACTGCTCTCCGAGCCATTAACTTGATTATAGTCAGCCATCTGATGCATCCCTTAAATTAGAGGGATACTGACCACAGAGAAAGACCAAACTTCTGTAATTTGGTATAGATCAATCAAGTCAGCATCCATAGAGGCATTACTAGAATGCAGTAAGCCTTCTGCATGTATTTTCGGCCTGTTCCACTGGTAAAGTTGAATAGGTTTGCTTACACTACCTTCATTTAAAAAAAAAAAACAAAAAACAAAGAACAACAGTCTCTCTGCTCTGGGAGTTAGTATTTCATTTTCTTTTAACTCCTCACACTCTGTCCATACTAATCCATCCCCACCTCAGTTGAAACAGAGGCTAAAGAGAGAAAGGAGTATATTGCATGCACCTTGAACACTGCAAAGGCACATCTTAGCCAAAAACAACTGATCAAGAAATAAACAGTAGCTGTATTTAAATACAACCATATTTAATAAAACTGAAAATAAACAGTAGCTGTATTTATGGAATTAATTGCAAGGTCAGAGAGAAGGACCCCAACTCTTTCACATGGAATCCAATTCACAGCTCCAGTCTGGTGAGAAACTCGTCTGGAGCCCCTAAGTGCACAGAAGTGACAGGCAGGACACCGCAGCCTGCCCACAGCAGCCACCTTCGTGCAGCCAGACTCACCCAGCTCTGCAGGGGTAATTGGAACAAGACCATGAAGAACTGTGAGTACTGCAATAGCACATTTCTGCTACCGAAAGGCAAGAATGAACGTGGTATCTAACCATGGTATTTGAGGATTATTATTTGCTTCTACTTCTTCTTTAAACACGCTTTTCCCTCAAGGACTAGAATTTTCATTTTATTTCAAAATTAAATCAATGTAATCACATGCATCAGAGGTTAAAACAAACTACTTCATGTAGCAGCAATGTGTACACTACATACAACTTAAATTCTCCATTAGTAAGTTTAGAACCCCTCACGTAATCTCTGTCCATTCCAGAATGCATTAGTTCCCTCTCCTCCTCAGTACAACTTTAAAGTGATAAGAGGAAAGTGGAGATAAGCCCAGATTCTTGTAGCAGACGCCTAGACTACAAGTGTCATACCTCATCTGCAGTTGGTCTTTGCTGGTAGCAACACACAGTCCGTGTATCAGCCAGGAGTGAGCCCAGTTTTTAAATCCAAGGCATCTGCTTCTCCAGATAACTACACTTCAGGTCTCCATTTTTGCTAACTATTTCTGTGTTACCACCACACAAGAGCAATGAAAATGCACCCGGGACATTCAGCTTGCCCGAGCTACCTAATCACAGGCCTCTGCTTGAAGCAGGGCCAAGTCTGCCTTTATTGCTTGCTGCTTAGAAGAGAAGACGCAGGCAAATCCACATGCCAGTGTCTGACACTACCCCAGTTTGGATGAGTCCTACTTTGAAGCAGTGGAGCTTTGCTTCAGGGTGAATGTTCAGGATGCTTTACAGCCAGCATTTAACTGAACTATAACATCCACTGCCATTTGTCTGCTGCTGCTGGACTTCTGCAAACAGAAGTTAAAGTAATAAGAGCAAAGGAGCAGGCAGTAAGAGGAAAAAACAAAAAACAGGTAAAAACCCTAAGGGCGTTCAGCTACTTTGTGTTATCAGCATAAAAACAAAGATCACAGGTAAATCCTTCTGCAGCAAAACCTTCATTTGAACCTTTAATTCTAAACGTTGCCCTTTCAGAGATACCTGAAGTCACCGTGCTACTTTTAATGCAAAACTGTGTATTTTTGCTGGTCATGTCAGAAGGCACGCCTCACAACTGTGACAATGCAATCACCACCAGGCTGAGCTACGACTCAGCACAGCCAGGCTGGCATTGAAACAAAAGCCATCTGCAAGGTAGGTGCTGGTGGTGCACATCGACAGCAGGTGAAGAGCCCCTGGACCTGCAGCTCCCTCTCAGGCTTCCCAGACGAATGGAGGCAACTGGACGCTGCCTTGGAAACCCGGACAGTTCTTGGATGAAATGGTGGTGTGCTGGGAGAAGGGCTCAACAGTTGTAAAAGATTAGGAAATCCACTCATGCTAGCTGTTAATGGAGAGGCCCTTCCCTCCTAACTACGTTTTTTCAGTCGGATGAAGAAATGCGGCGTTCTCCCTATAAATACTGCGTGCTGAACACACGTGACCGGGTGGCAGAGGCTGCCCAATGATTCAGCCCAAGCCTTTCACAGTGTCTGGCCAAGATTAACACCCAACGTTTGTTTTGTTGCCGTCCCTAGAAAAATCATTATCTCCTGCAAAACAGTTAATGATGCCGAACCTGCTGCTTACACTGCTGTTCAATTTCTCCTGAATCATTTAACACACCACGCGTACTAATAGATGTGAACATACTCACCTGGTCAATAAATTGCAGCAGTGGGCAGCCGTCCTTAAGGCCAGTGATATTTGAGGTACCAGATTGTTTCATTGGTTAACTGCGGCCCAAAGAGAGGGTTGAGTTGAGCCAGAATCGCAATCAGCCAACTGCAAGACAACCCCCCAACCCAAAAGAGAGAACATCAGCCACATTACAGGACTTATTACACAGGGAAGGCTTGGCCAAAGCACAGGCACTATCAGAGGAGACAAGACAATATTCAGCAAGGGCTCGAATCAGCTCAAAACCTTGCTCAAGCTCACACAGTGCCTGGATACCAGCAATGAAGACCTGGGACCAAATCATCCCAGCTGAAACAAGTTGTCCTCTTCCATCTGAAGCAGCACAAAACCACCGACAGCACTCTCGCGTAGTTTCTCTTTGGCAGGAAATATATGACAGTCAGATAAATGTGGGTTCAGAATATAGAAACATAAAAAAGTCAGCCCTTTTCTTGGTGCCTTTGAAGCATCCTTTAAATAATCAAAAATAAATAAATAAGTAAATACAACCAAGCTAAGAGAAACCCACTCTCCCTCATCTGCTGTTATTTTCCAGGTACAGCAGCCTGCCCTTGCAAGCCTGGCATAATTTCCATCAGTGCTTGAGCAAAAGTTGATTAAACCTGGCACAGACGTCAAAGAAACAGGGACCTGAAGCAAAATTGTAGACAAACCCCCCAGAACATAAAATAAATCAGGTAATCAATCAGCACAACGACATGCTCATCAGGCACAGCCATCTTGTCATCGCAGCACTCCCAAACCGACGCTGCAGAAGCCACAGCCACCGCCCAGAACAAGAGGAATGCAGTTTGTGGAAAATATCCAGGAAAGCTAAACAGAAATAAATATTCCGCTGCTACAAGACACATTTGCTTTGTAAATATTACAAGGTTCAGAGAGAGCCATGGATGCTTCCATGGATTTAAGTCTCCGTTAAATGCTAACTGTATAAACACGGTTAGCGAACACACTGGTTCATCTATCTGCTATTTCCAGAACGCTTTGTAAGGAGGAGAAAAAGCAGAGCAGCTTTGTAATGGGAGCTGCCACAAATGGATCAGAGTGCTCAGGCAGTCATGGAAAATTCCACACAAACCTGGATGCTTTGACCAGCAAACGAAGTGCAGGTCGGCTGTAAGAAGGCTACAGCAGCCACGGGCAAAAGGTGTTGGCCAGACTTAAAGACAACGAAACAGTAATACTCTTAAACATTACAAATATTTATTTTCAGTGTTGCTTTTGGTTTTGTGCAAATTAGGGCTCCAATTAAAATGAAGCACCGAGCTTGCAGCAGTCTATCAGCCACGCAAGCCTTGAAATACCCAACAGAGACCACAAAGCAACCGAAACATCAGCAAGACACCAGCAAGACGAGCCAACAGCCACTAGGTTGACTTGCTTCTGGCCTTGCTAACTGAAGTGATGACAACGTATTTTGGAACCCTATTAATCATTACATTAAACTTACGTATGGTAAAAGCAAATTAGTTCTTAAAAATTGCACAGAATTCACTCTGAATGGTTCATTTTCAGAGAGAAAAGATAGAAAAAGGGGTGCCAGAGCACTGTACCATCTGCCTTTAATACCCCGGACTACCAGCAGTGGGAGGAGGACAGAACACTGAAAGCCTGAAGGACACGCTTCTCCTCGCGCCGTGCGGCAGGGAGGGACGCTGTGCACCACCACCTCCCCTCGCTGCTGCCTGAGCTCAGACCAGCACGGCTGTGCACTAAACGAGCTGGGAGCACGTTCTAAGTATCAGCGTCATCGCCGTGTCACCAGGCTTTCAGCAGAAGCTGTGCACTTTTCTAAAGCTGTTTGTTGGGACCACGCTGGATGCCTGGCTCCGAGCACGGCGGCATTACAGGTCTGTAGCGTGTTCCTCCTCCCTGCACGGCTAGGGCCTCATCATTTACAGCTCTGAGCTCTGTGGCTCCCCTGCGTTCAACACAGGGCTTGAAAAAGCTTTCCCTGCGTCTCGCCAAGTGACAATCTATCGTGACAACGCAGAACAAAACGCGGCATTCAGAGCAAGACAAAGCAAGCCCCTGTGCCCAACGTGCAGCGTGCTGGAGCTGCTAAAATCAGGTATGGCGTTCGAGCCACCCACGGGTCCTCAAATCCTGCTGGATAGCAGCTACAACAGCTAGTGCTAATTACCCAGCTCATACAAGGAAACTAAAGTCCCTTATGTTCTACCAGAAAGATTTTTAAAAGGTCTTCCTACCCTAACTGCCATCTGTCTGTGCTGCATGTTACAAATTAAGGTCCTCTTATCTCCGTTTAAATGTCAAATTGGGCAGCCGTATTTTAATCCTTTTAGGATCAGTACCAGATAATATTATTTTTCAAACATCCTGTCCTCTGCTAGTAGAATATCACAGTACTGCTGCAGGAGCTGCTTTGTAAACTGCAGAAGAGATTTAGGCTCTTTAGACAAAAGGGTGCAACCTGGAATTTCTGCAGCAGTAACCCCCCACGCTTTACCTTTTATTTTTATCAGATTGTATGTTCTCCTTCAAAAGGCGGCTGGATACAAAATCTGTACACAAATTACACACACACAACAAATTCTGCACAGAACAAGCACAGTAACACCACGTGATCAATGTGGTTACTCGAATTGATCACTGTTAAATCGAAACACAGAAGAAATAGGTTTAAGTTGAAATGTGATCGACTCAAACTTAGTTAAATCCAGTCTGATTCAAATCAATTTGTCAATCAACTGGTGTTTAATAGTAACAGGAAATTCATTTTTTTCCCTCTCCATTTCAACTGGAAAGAAAAGATCAAGAACACAAGAGTAGCTGCAGTGGAGTTTCAAACCACCCTATGAAGAAGTAGATGAACAGTACCAGCCACCTGCTAAGGACACACAAAGACCTGAGATGAGAAGTTATTTCAGCCCCTAACACTGTATCTGATGAAGAATCCTCAGAAACCATTCTTTGGCCTTTCAGCAAGACTGGAACATTCCATACAGAATTCATGACAACACAATGACTCTGCGATGAGGCAAGTTCTGTCCTGGAACATCGGGTGCAAAATCTGCTTTTTGTTCCATCTTGGCAAGCAGAAACTACACATAAACTTACGTGCTTAACTACTGATGGCTTAGAACACAGTAAGGTTTCCTTCTTTCTTTTTCTTCTTTTTTTCAAGGTGCAATTGGAGAAAGCCAAAGGAAACACGGAACACAAGATACAGCCCACAAGGTTAAGAATGAAGACAGAGGCACCCACTCACTGGGCATGCAAAAGCAGACTGTAAATCACATTAATGACATCAGCTTTGTAATAGATCTGCTTCAGTACAAAAAACACTAGACCTACAATGAAAGACCACTGAAAATTTGAAGTGCTCAAAACACTAAGTCAAACTTAGGAAGCTCTGTGACAAATACGTTCCAGATCATAATTGGGAGGATTTTGTGGATGCCACGTGGCCTTGACTTCAAGGAAACTGTCCTTCCTCAAAGAGCAATGCCAAAACCAGCAAACTCTGAACTCGAACTGGAAGACTAGGACATGATTTCTGTTAAAATGCAGCATAGGAAGAAATTCAACAAGGAAACTAAACTTAAATAAATAAATAAATAGATAAGCATCCCCCCAATCTTACCATAATCCAAACCCCATTTTGACACTTTTGCCAAAATAAGCATCCAGTTGCCCATTCTTACCTGAGCGTTTGGAACCTAGCATGAGATTAGGTTGCTAAATAATTGGTGCATAGGGTAGGGAGCCTTCACGGCCCAAATAAAACCTGAATATCACATTAAAAAAGTAAATTAAATGTGCATAAGCCTGTGCAGTAGGCAACCCAACAAGGCCTCTCCTGAAACGTGGCAACACTGATAACGTGGTTTTTGGCTGCCAGTTCTTAGGAATGAATAGAGATGCATTTCTCTAAATATGTTAAGCTCCTCACAGTATGTAAATAATAGCTAAATACTCAAAGTATAAATACTATTCAAGTAGTACTTGAAATTACTCAAGTAATCGTTTTATTACTAGTTATCCTGAAAGATCTAATTACTTTCACCAGTCTAATCTCCATACTAAGTTCTTTCCAAGTACCTTTCAAAGTCACTTCTGCACATAGCTTCCCTGACACGCTGTCATTAAACTTGTGAATGAATAATCCAGTGACCTGGAAAGGAGCAACATCGAGTCACTGCACTGCAGTACTCAACAGTACGTGCCACAGGGCAATGACACAAAACAAGAGGAATTATGGTTTATTTTAATGCACTTTCCACCACCAGGAAAACATTTTCTTCTCCATGTTGAAGGCCTTTAGGATCAAGAATTGTAAGGGCTGTCGAGGAACATCACGTATCCAGGCCTCTGTGAGTCATTTGCTCGAGTTTCCTCCCAAATTTCTTACATGAGAAACGTACCTTGATTAAGAGGCAAGACAATATTTATACTTACAACAGGTAGCAGCAAACAGCACAGGTCACCAGCATTGTGTTGATAACACTGCAAAAAGAACGAGACACAGCTGATTAAGAGTCATGTTGTGACTGACCACAAGATACATAGGGAAAAAAAAAACAAGTTCAGCTGTGATCATATGCAACATGACTCAACGTTAACATTCTAACTGCTTCCAGCTGAGCACACTGCAGAGGCTAAAACTGCACAAAAGAACTGACACTGGGCAAACAGAAGCATGCAGCAGTATTTAGCTGGAATAAAATCCAGCGCAGGGAGTGTCCTTGCTCCATTACACACACTGCCATGTGCACCAGCAAGTTATCCAACTTCTGAAGCTGGATTTTCTAATACCACAGGAAAGTGTTTTCTTCATGTTCAAAACTTTGCTTACAGAAATCTTCCCTGTCAAAGAGATTTCAATTTTTTATCATTGATGTAATTTTTTTTTGCACACAGAACAACTTAAAGTGGCCTTGAGATTTTATCTGCAGAATCAGCTTCCTTTCTTACTGAAAGTAAGAAAATAGTGACAAATGACAGTTAAGCTAAGAAGTAAAAGCCGGCCTGCTCTTGGAACTGGCAGTAGTAAGTCTACAAAAATGGTATTAAAACAAGAGGATAGGAAATAAGTTTACACTGAACTTAGTAGCAAAGTGGGGGAGGTTGTTGGTTTGTTTTAATTTCCTTTTGCATACGCCCAAAGTGAGGAACAAGAACCCGTGCTAGGTGAGCATCTTCCAACACTTTTGTGACATGGGTAACATTCAATACGTGTGTGTGTATAAAAATACATAAATAAAAACAACCCATCCATACACATTCCTCTGGTCAACCTTCAGACAAGGGCTACAGAACCAGCACAGCCTGCACAGAGCTCAAGGCGCCCCTCCTAACCACATGGTCCCAGGCAGGAGCCATCGCTTGGAAGTTTCAACTAGCACAATGTGAATTCCTAACACTGTTAAAATCTGCACTGACTTCCTTGGTTAGAATACGAAGAGGCCAATTCAAACACAGCCTTTGGTTGGTGGTTTTTAAACGAAGAAAGAAACGAAACGAGATGAGAAGTTAGCGGGCCATGCAGTGTCAGCACAGAATCAAAGAAAGCAGCGGTATTAAACGATAAGATTGAGGAAGAAGAACAGCAGCGGCCTGTTACTGGTTGCTAAAGGGTAAGATCGAGGAAGCAGCACAGCCCTGCAACACCCACATTAGCCGGAGCTGAGGCCGAGGCAGGGCTGCCTGCCGGTGCCCGCTCCCCACAGCCAGCAGCTCCCCTTCCGCACCCCTCCCGGGGACACCCGAGGCCAGCGAGGCCCCGGGGCACGAACCCAGCTCAAAGCCGGGCATGGGGAAGGAATTACGGGCAGCGCCTCGGGGGCAGAAGCGAAGGCAGCGCCGGAACCCGGCCCCGGGAGCCGCCTCACCTCAGGGAGCCCCCTCACAGCGCAGCGAGGCCCGGCCCGGCCCGGCCGCGGCTCACGGGGACGCCTCAGGGGGGAGCCTCGGGGCTTGTCCCCGGTCACTCACCCGCGGTTGGGCCCCTTGGGGACGAGCCAGGGCAGGAGGGCGCCGACCACCCCCCAGAAGGCGGTGACGGCCGCGATGGGCACGGCCAGCCCGCTGTACGCCATGGCCGCCGCCTCAGCCGGCCTCGGGCACGGCCGCCGCGGGGCCGCCTCCTCCCCGCCCCGGCGGCCAATCGGAGGGCGCGACGTCACGCGGGGGCGCGCACGGGAGGGACTGCGGGGCGCGTGCCCGCGAGGGGGGAAGCACCCAAGGGTGCTGGTGGGGGGGGCAGGGCCGAGTGCGGCGCTGGGGGCACCAAGGGGAGAGGCTGGGGCAGTGCCCGGCACATGCAGTGGCCGCAAGGTGCCCCGCAAAGGCCTCGATGGCCCCGCCTGCTGTCAAATTCCGTAGATTGGGGGAAAAATGTTAAATGAAGGGGATTGCGGAAAAAGGCTGAGGGCCAGAAATAGTTTGGTTCAAGTAGCCGGTAACACGTTCAATGTGTATGGCACACAGCATTAACGTCTTCATTTAAAACTGTCGACTTCTCTAAGCGAATGTCAGAGATCAGAAAAAGGTTTACCAGGCACTAGATGTGTTACCCAGATTGTACCTGTCCTGCACCGCTCCTCCCGGCTTTGGCTGAAACACACCTTTACAGGGAAAAGGTCAATGGTTTCTTAAAAGCAAAAATGATTAGAAAACTTGTAGGTTACTGGGCTTTTGACATAGCCACCATTAAGCACTAAACTTGTAAGTATTACTTAAAGCATTAACTTTTAAGCGTTAAGTATTTCAACGCTGAGCGGACGCTGTATCAAAACTTGCTAACGCAGAAGACACAACACCAGGTTTAGTTTTAGCAGTTCTTTAATGGTGTCAAATAGAAAACAATCTACTCTTGCATCTTTTCGATTGTTTCTTCCTTGTATTTGCCTTTCTCCTTGCCAACCTGGCGAGATTTTGCTTTACGCTCCAAGATCTTCTTGCGATCTTTGTCCAGCTTTAGCCTTGTGATCACCACCTAGGGAAAAGACAAAGAATTCAGCGTCCTCGGCATGAAGTACAGCAGCCTGACAGCACAGAGCTAACACAGCGTGGCCTGGGCCCATCACCTCCAGCACACTACCAAAGCACAGTTTATTACCACACATTCTTTAAGTTGGTTTGAGTAGAACTGAGGTACTGAGCTGCCCACATGTTCCACAACACTGCGGTGTATTGATTTCTCCAGGTGCATTCAAGGAATCAAAATATATGGACTGTGGCTTGGATGCATGGCCACATTTGAGCTAACTGAAGAGCGGTCAAATTTCGACCCAGCTACAGAATGAAATCATTACTTTGAAGTAAACCCAATTTCCATCTTTTCATTGGAACGCTGTCTGTTACACCAGGCACTGCTCAAACACGATGGACACTGCACCGGCATACAGCTGACTCCTTCCCAGCACCACAAAGGAAAGCAATGGAGCCTGGGGATGCGAGGAAAACAGCCTCAAACTGTGCCAGAAAAGGCTTAGGTTGGCTAATGGGATGAATTTTGGCGCAAGAAGGGTGGTCAGGGCTGGACCAGGCTGCCAGGGAGGTGGTGGAGTTGCCGTTCCTGACACCATTTCAGAGAGGTGTGAACGTGACGCTTTGGGACATGGTTTAGTGGTGGACTCCGGTGGATGGTTGGACTTCATGAGGCTTTTCCAACCTAAACGATCCTATTAATTTCTCCATGTTTTAAACAATGCTACCTGCATTTTGGAACACTAGAAAACCACGCAGCTGCTGGCCGCTGTTGTGTCATTGCTATACTGCCTGGAGTAACCAAACATCTGGCGTTACTGCAGGGAACAATGAAGTCCACGCATCACTGACTCGTACATGGAGAACGCTTTCAAGAACACAATCTGCTACTGACCAGTTGTAAAATGGACAGGAATTATCAATTATTACTACCATGGGCATATAAAAGATAATCTGCCCAATCCATCCGCTACCAGATCCTTAGCGACATTTTGTAACAACGCAGAAGAAAACCCAAGGGCTGATTTTCAGCCCCTGGACAGCTTCAGTTCTTTTTCTGCCCCCAAAACTGGCAAAGAAATAAATACTTTGATATTATTGAAAGGAACACTTTAAAGATACAATTGACATAATCAAATCCTAGAAAATTGATATAGGCTGCAGTACAGCTAAATGCTCCTGGTTAGTTCCCCTGTGCAGTCCGGTCTCAATCATCCCTTCACATAAAAAAAAGGGCGGGCAAGACACCACTGACCCATCCCACTGCCAGTTTGCAACCAAGTGTTCCCCTGTTCCCATGCATTAACAACTAGAACCTATACAAAGCTTTCCCAAGGTCCAAATCGCAGTTAAGGAGAGATTTCACAGAACCGCAGGACCAGCACAAAGCTCAATTTCTTCCACTGCTATTTATCAGGGAAGTAATACCCAGCTGTAGGTACACTGCTTCCATCAGTGTCACCTTGTACCTCAAGTGTTAGTACTGCACACAGGTCATTAGGCTGTTTTGGAACCATTCTGCTCTGCCTCTCCCGTACATACCAACCTTTCAGACCAGAAAACCTGCTACAACTGGATTTCCTCCACCAGCACTTCAATACCCATGCCCACATGGCAGGCTTGAAGCAGACTCATTTCATCTGCTTCAAACTAGGTTTCCGTCTAGTTGTTCTGTTTAAGTGGAAATGTTTTGCTATTATGACCTAAACAGGCTTTGCCTGTTTTTTGCTAACTCTAAACACTGTAAAACACTTCAGGCTAAAACTAGATTCAGGTGAAATTAGTGCCTAACAGTCGCAAGAACAAATCACAGTTCTGAGCATCTATCCAAACATTTCCAACACTTCCTTAGTGCAGTGCCAGACAGCAACAATGAAGGGTTGTTCTACACAATCCGTTCCAAAAACGATCATTAAAAAAAGTAAAACCATTTGTGCTTTAAAAACGCCAAGCTCTTCCAAAAAGCATTTCAGGAACACTCTGAAGTCTGTAGCAACTTCTCTACCAAACAAGCCTCCAAAACATCTGAGCGCTCCTGGTTCCAACCACTACTTCCCTGCTACTGTGACACTGTAGCTTTTCTTTGTTAATTAACGCCCATCCCAATCAATCTCAGCCTGTTATTCCACATGCTGTGACAAGGTTCTACTTATGCAAGTAGCAGATTTTTGATTTGCCAGCAAGGCCTCTTTGTGCACCACCGATGTCACTTTACGCACCTTGCTAGGATGGATTCCCACGTGCACAGTCGTGCCGTTGGCCTTCTCACGCTGCACACGTTCGATGTAGATGACGTATTTCTTCCTGTACACCTGGACCACCTTGCCGATCTGCTGCCCTTTGTAATGCCCCCGGACAACCTACAAGAGAACATAGAAAACGTGTTCCCAAAACTTACAAAATACCCCTGTAATAATTACTAGGCCGTAACAAACACAATGTAATTATCTCAACAGAAAACCAGAACTGCAGAGGTTGAGCTCCCAACTCTACTCACGCCAGAAAGCTATCAGTTACTGGATTCAGGTGATCACTAACATGGAAAATACCATGGATCAAAACTGTCCTTTTCCCTCATTTTGCCTGCAGTAAGCCCTAATCAAGTAACTTCCAATCTTTTCAACCAGAACAGTCAACCTCAACAGTTTTACATCTTAATTTGTCTCTATCATTACATTTTAAAACAAAAAGGCCACCTAACTTCATTCATTTCTAAACTGATCCTGCCCATAGCACAGGTAGCAAACAGCCTACAAAAATGAGATCATTTTTTCACTTTATTCTTTAAAGTCTTTAATCCAGAGTGATCATCAATGCACGCAACTAAATGACACATGTGAACAACGCATATAATTCTACTGCCAGATTTATGTTCCTCTTATCTTCCTTCTCACTGACATGACCTTAAGAAATACTCAACAGGCCAAAGCTATGATTACATTAACTTGTATTATTTTTACAAGACTCATGGCAACGCTGTAGCATCGATTTGAATTTGGCATGGAAAACAAAATACGAATGAACTTCAAGTGTGACAGTACAGCCTGAAAGATACCTGGACTTCATCGTCCTTTCTGATGGGCATCGAGCGGACGTTGTATTTCTGCCGCAACTCCTTGGAGAGCGGGGAGGACATTATTTTTCTTCGGATGTGCGAAGGTGCATTGAAGTGCCGTTTGCGGTTCTTGCTGCGGTCTGAGGTCACAAATGGATTGAACTTCATTTTGGCTGCAGGAAGAACAACAGCATTTTGAGAGACTTATTACTCAAACGCGTTCCTGTTATTGCCTGCCTATGCTAAGTATGCTAAAAGTTAAAAATGCAGTTGAGCTGTTTTTACTCCCACTCCAAATTTGTACAGCTTTGCAATATGGAATTTAAACAAGGTTTAAGGCTCTTCCATAATTGGCAATGACCCTATGGATTGTCAAATGTGCTCTGTGTGTGCATGAGACCGTTCTTTCTAATCCAGAGCTAAGTGCACTCAGAGTTTGGGACATCTGATTGAGCAGTCTTAATTTTGCACCAATGTAAACATCTGCTTTATTTATGAAGGGAGCATACGTTTCAGACTTGCAAAGATAGAATACTTGTAAAGCTTAGAGGTTACAATATTAGTGCACTGCAATATCAGACTTTGCAGCACGTAACAGATTTGCTAAACGAACTGCATTTGGCCATCCCTAAGCCTCAATAACCACGCCTAACGCTGTCTGCCCGGACACAGCTATGCCCTGCCTGACAGACTGGCCCCGGGCGCTTCTGTTTACCCACGCCAAGCCTCCCCGCGCTGCTAACCAGAAAATCTCAGCCTTCCACTGTGTTATTCCATAAAATCAGCCAGGTCTGCGCGGAGCCTGTCCCCCCCACCCCCTCCCACCACCCCCGCGCGCCGCCCGGTGCCGGCTCCGGGCCCCGCCTGAGCAGACAGCCCCGGCTGCGGGCCGGAGCGGCCCCTCCGGGCCCAGCGGCGCCCGATCCCGTCAGCAGGGCCCGGTCCCGGCCGCTGCCCGCCCCCAGGCGCGGCCGATGCCGGCGGATGGCGACCGATGCTCGCAGCCCGCCCGCGGAGCCCTCACCCCGCTGCTGCCGCCGCGCCGCTCGGCCGGAAAGAGAAGGAGGCGCTTCCGCTTCCGGCAAGAGGCCGCGGGGCTCGCGCGAGAGCTCGCGAGGGGGGCGGGCGCCAGCAGCGCCCCCTGGCGGCCGGAGGCCAGCGGTGGAGGCGGAGAGGGAGGGGGCGTGGCCATGTGGGGATGTGGGCGTGGCCAGGTGAAAGGGGGCGTGGTCAAGCGGGCGGCCCTCCCCCGCCCCTCCCGGGCCCCCTCAGAGCTCCCCTGAGGCGCCGAGGCCCGGCCCCAGCCCCCCTCAGGGGAGCCCGCCTTTTTTAACCTTCCCCACAACTTCATTTTTTAGGAAATTATTCCCAATTGCTTCATTCTGGTAGAAATGAAGCTTCTCCCCTCAGAGCTCATTCCCAAAGGGAGGTGCTGGGAGTGCCCGGTGTAGGGCAGGAGCGAGGCAGGAGCAGCCCCCCAATTAAAAATAACTAATTACCGAACGTGGTGCGGACACACTGCGCCCATGCTCAGTCTGGCGTAACCCTGCGCAATTCAATCTTCCCTAATTACCTCAGTGTGATTTCCAAATACTGCGTGAAGCAAGACGAGACGGAAATTAAAAGGTGGGGGGTCAAAACCGGGGTTATTTTACACATCAACTCACCGAGGAAACAAAGCCAAAACCAGCGAGTCCCAAGCACAATCCACGCACCTCATTTAAAAAAAAAAAAAACAAAGGCAAAAAAAACCAACCCCAACCTGAGGTTAGGACACTTGGTACCATGCAAAGCCGAGCACTGAACGTCCAGCCCTGACTCAGGGCTGATTACAAAAGAGCCCCCGTTAACCCTGGCAGTGATCACATTGTGCCATAACACTGAGCTCATTGGAGCAATAACTAAAAACAAACACAAAAACCCTTTCAGAATGATTTTGCAATGGCAGTGCAACAAGAAAGCAATCAAAACACGAGAGATTTATTTGTAATCGTAGAACTAAAAAGCCTAGGATTTTATTAACATCAGGTTGCAAACTAAAAGGGAAAGGTGAGAACTCCTGAATAAACTCCACTGTAAAAATGCTTTTGACTTGTGCTTTAAACATTGCCGTACCGCGTTACAGGACTACAACCCCTGCCCCTCTCCCCCTTCTTCCGAGGACTATTGAGAAACACCTCATCGCCATATCCCAGCTGGAACTTCAAAGGGCTGTTCTAAAGCAGATACTCATTGCAGTCATTTTCAGCCCCAAAAGTTTGTGTATCACACAACCAGGAAGCAACTTTAAATGAGAAATAGTCAGAAAATTAACTATAAACATTGCCATCTACACTGCAGATTTCACTTTTTACAGAGCAGTAGTTAAATGCAGATACTTGGTACATCAAACATTCATAAATGCATCTCAATTTTTTTCTTCTCATCCAATTTCCATTTTCTTAAAAAAAAAAAAAAAAAAAAAAAAAAAAAACACTTTAGCAGTCCACACAGTTCTTGAACATGCCAAAGCACAGCTTCACAGCTTCCCCTAGAGCTGAAATTCCGACTCCACCACCGCAAAGCATCCCGTGCTGCAGGTTCTCATTGTATGATGAAGCGCAGCTTCGAAGAGGTTTATTTAAACCAGAATATACACAAGTGCTAAATATTTTACTTCCTACAGGGATGTCGTTCTTGGATAACCACAAATACTTCTGTCAAAACACTGATTTGAAAGAGCAAAGTCAAGATGAATGAACACCTAAAATCAACAGCTTTCCTTCCACTATGGCTTGAGATTATTGTTGTTTGCATTGATGTTTCAAAGCATCGTTTTATCTCTAGAAAATGTCTGAGAATAGAAGTGAAATCCAGTGACACATGTATGCACGGGGCAGGACTGCTACGACAGTAACCACTGCACTTTGGAGAGAAGAGCAAATCCTTCTGTAAATACACGATGCAGCAACATTACCTGATCCAAGCCAGCCATGCCTGAAGGACAAGCATGCCACAATGTATGGCAAACCCTGAAGTCAGCCTTGGCTTGGTAGTGCTCAAAGGCTTAGACCTGGCTTAGAGAACTAAGGTGCAGACTGTTTCTTCAGCAGAGCTTCACCAGAACTTTATTAGAATTTGGTTTCCACATTTAGGAAAAAAAAATAAAGTGATTTATTACATTATTGCAGTGGACATTTTGGCAGAGAAAGCAAGCACACTGAAGTATGCATCTGTTATTTCCAAAAAAAGCGAAACATTTTCACTGATCTGGTTTAAAGAACTGGCCTGGACTGTGCAGAAGGCAGCATTTAATTCAGATGATGGGGGGGAAGGAGAAGGGCAGAAATTACACACCGGGGGCAGGAGACACGCAGGAATCTGCAACCAACTTTTCTAGTTTGTGTTGAAGAAATTATAACAGGGAAGAAACTTCAGAAAACTGACAGCGCAATCCACCGTGCTGCAGAGATCTTCTCTTGCATCACTCAGGAGGATGCCCTGCTAAGACATTAACATTGCATCCCTGAAATCCATCAAGTTCGCATGCTGTAAGCAAAGATCCAACAAATTCAAGAGGAAAAACTAGGATTTTTTTTGCTTTAAGTTTCAGTTGGTGACAGTGGATCAGAGGAAAGAAATCCTTCAGGCAGCAGGAGAAGGAATTGCAATGGAAAAACCCCAGGCTGCCACTAGGCAGGCGCCGCCACCTAGTGGGTACTGCTCGTGGACAGACGGACACGCGCACCGAAATGAAGACAAGCATCTCGTTTTCAAGTTGATTTTTGTAAATGGCAAAAATGTATAAAATCTATCCATACATTAACAGATACAGGAAATTACACAGTCCAGTTTACACCTAAAGGAACAGCAATCAGTCCATAATAAGAACAAGGAAAAGTTCCAATGCTGTAACTGGTCAGGAATCACTACAGGGCAGAAAATGGGCCAGGGTAGGGCGGGGGGGTTGTTGGCCTTTTTATTCTTAGGGGGGTGTGGGCATGTACGTGTGTGTGCAGATAAAACTGGCTACCTTCCCTACTTCCAAAAGAATGAGACAATTTCAACAGACATGTATTAGGAATACTTTTGAAATGTATTTGACTCTAGCATTAACACTGAATATTCAAAGATTCATATTATTACAACAAAATGTTTGGATACTTTGGCCTCCAGGAAAAGGCAATGGACAGCAGATATTATCCAAGAGAAATCCTGCACCCGTCTTAGAATTTATACCATCGATTGAGTTAAGGATTTTAATTTGTTATGATTTTTGTCTATCCTGGAACACTTAAAATCTGTGTATCCTCGGCTCAGACACTCACAAAGCATGCAGAGACTGTTACTACTCAAGGAACATTTAGGAGGCTATGCAGAATGCACTGGTGGGCATTGGTCTCATTTTCAGTGAACTCATGTCTACTGTTGCATACAAGCCACGCTTGGCAGTAGCTTCCCCCTCACACCTCCATTTCCTGGAGGTCTCAGAAGACGAGGCTTGAATGAACGGGCATGGAAGTTCAGGTACCGTTTTAAGGAATAGAAGAAAATTGCTAGCAGGGGCCGGGTTGTGGGAATGCCTGCCCTGCTGTCGGTGTACCTGTGGGCAAACAGTGTCAGTCTGGGGCTCAGGAAAGATGCCTGATTGGATTTTAAAGAAACAGGTAGGCACCTTGAACCGTGAAGAGACAGACTTCCTGTGTTTTCCAGGTGTATTCAATATACACACACAAAGCAAGACAGTAAGCTGTGCTCATCCACCCAAAAGACTGCATCATTTTTCTGGACACATAGAATGGGCAACCCCTTTTCAAAATAACAACAACAGTAATAATAATAATAATAATATTAAAGCAGAATTGCAGAGTCCAGACTGCTGGGTGGTCTGTGTTTAAAGAAACAAACACAGAAGAAATTAAAAAAGCTAATGCTGTAAAGACAACTATTCCCTTTCAAAGCAAAGGCCACATAAAACTGTGTTGCTCGGTTTGGTTTTTACTTCATGCCACCTGTAAACACAAGACTGGATATTCAGTTTCTGGGAAGAAATTAAACCACTTTTACATCCAGAGTAAAAGAAAGGCCCTTCCTCTGCCTGGATCACAGATCATCCAGGAAAAAGTAGCTGGGGGAAAGCTTCCTTTTCAAATTTGCTCATTTCATTAGAAAGGTCATATCTGAGCAAAAGAGCTTTCCATAAAAGCCCAAGACATTTCTTGATGTTATTTCTGCCCTCTGTCTCTAAAGCTTGCTACAGGAACTAACACTTTCCATTCCTCACCAACAGATACATCACCTTTTTGGCACCACGGGTGGAATTTCTTCCTAATGTATAACTTTGCGTTATATAAAAGTCGATTGTCTAATCATGCAAATCCAACAAAATCCCAAAAGTGCCAAAAGACAGCTTAACTCTTTGTAATCTACTACCTAGTTTGTACACTCCCATCAGAACCTCCCACAGACGATACTGTTCTCCTTACTTAGATCTGACAGTACATTTCATATATAGCATTTCAACCTGTTTCTGGGGGGAGAGAATCAAAATCTAAGCCCTGATTCCATTGATTTTATTTTTTTTTTCTTCTCAGAGCTCTGAAATGCATGGAAATTTCTTTGATTTGTTGAAGAGGTCTTCACTGAACAGCCTCATTAGAGAAAAACTTACTGATTCAATCAAATAGAAAATAAAGACAAAAACAGGTAGTGGTAGGTTTCTCAATCTTTGACCCTGTCCTTGGAGACGAGCTTCACTGCTACTGCATCTTCCCCAGCTGGATCTTCTTCCAGGCTTCTGATGCTGTGAAAATGCAGGAGTCAAGGATCCCAGCTACAGTAAACGTTCCCCCAATGATGGCACATATCTGAAACACACAAAAGAGGAAACAAACGTTAGCAAGGAGGCAAACATTTACGCAGCTTGAAGCTGAGAGGAAAGATATTGCCTACTGCTAGGGTATCTTCTGGAAGCATGCTAAGAACTGAGTAACAGTGCAGTAATTACATGACAATCATTCAGGAAAATTGTTCTCTGTAGTGGAATAATTTAGTGTTATCCAGAATCATCACAGCTTGAGCCAGTCATAAAACCCAGCTCCTAGGAGTACAGCATAAACGCTGTTCTTTTCCAGGCTGAACTCCACCTAACAAAGCTTTCTAGAAGCTCTGTGTTGCTCACATCTTCCTACTACTGTTTTCTATTATAAATATCACGGCCTTGTAGTCTTTTCCCTATTTCACAAGATACAGCATTTGCAAACAGGCAAAAGACACTTAAATAGCATGTTAAGGATAGTGACTAACAGAAAAAAGTAGCTACCAGTGACACCTACAGCTAAGTCTGTCTAACACTTTCCATTACAAGGGCTGCTTACAAAAGCTCTGCCAACTTAACCGCTTGTGAGCCAAGGTTTTCCATACAAGAAGTCTCGGGTAGAATTACATAAACATACAATCATTTTCAAGAACAGATGTAGGGAAAAGTTTAATCTTCTGATAAGCGTAACAGCCTAAAGCAGTTCTCGAAGGTTAGAAAAACACAGCAGTATTCGGAAATGTCAAACTAACGGCAACTTGGCATGGAGCACCCAAAATCAGGGGGCACCAGTTGCAGGCACTGCACCACATCGCTTCAGCTCTTTTATCTATGAAGTGGGGACAAGGCCAAAATTGCCTCCCAGGGAAACCACGAAGGAAAACGCCTTTGAAGTGTCCAATACCACGACAACAGCTGTCTCAGAGTCCTTGTGGAAGCACACAGCCTGAGGCTGGGTTAACACAGACCACCCGAGAGCAACACGGTGGTAGGCAGGTGAACACCACACAATGAGAAGGAACGGTGCTCCCGGGGTGCCACCCCACCACACACCGAGCTGGGCTGGGCTCACATGGAAAGTGTGATGCACAGTAACATAACCTAATGACATTTAACAGCTAAGTTCTAATTACACAGGACGTGGCATTTCCTAACGCCCACATTTTTTGACTTTGTAACTGTGATGCTCTTTTAATTCGGGCTTTTGCATATAATTCGTTGGGTTGGATTAGGTGGCTCTGAGGAGGAGAGACGGTGGGTCAGCGAGGATGGGACACGACGCAGGGCTTATCATCTCCTGAGAAGGGCCTGCCTAGGAAAAGAGGAGCTGGCTGTGAGCGAGAAAAGCAGGGCTTCAGGGAAATGCAATGCAACTAACGCAGAGGGGAAGCGGAGCCACACTGACCTACTGTGCCCCAAAACCCACTAAATCCCACGGGCAGAGTTACAGACAAAAGAGCAACGTAAGAGCAGCAGCGTTGGGTTCAGCATGGAGTTCACAATGGCAACAGAACAAACAGGTCATTAATGACGAGGGAAGGCAGAGAGAAATACATCACTCATTTAGACACATATTTATAACCAGGGTATTTGTGTGTAGTCAGCTCAGTGAGACGTGGAGAAGCAGCAGGGACAACAAGGCAAGGTAAACATGGCTTTTTGAGGGATGGCTGGCATTCCAGAAGATAAGGGCTTCAGAACCCAGAGCAGCAGCCTGAGGCAAAGTTAGTGATTTTAGGGAACAAGGCCAGCTCCTGCCCTCTGGGTCCCCCAAATCCCCACAGCCTGACACAGGGTGATTTTTCAGGGAAAATGACAGCAATGGCGTTGGGTTAGTTCAGTTCAGAGCAGCTCAGCTGACGGGAGATTTTACTCTGCAAACAGCAAAACCGTCCAACACGAAGATTTTGCATCATACGGTAGGAAAATGTGACTTCAGTGCAGCAGCGCAAGGTGGGGGGGGGAAGAGAAAAAAAAAATATATTCATCTGCACTGCTCCGTGCCGCTGAGTGTTTATGACTCACACACACCTGGCACTCGCTTGGAGCCTGCCTCCAAGCACACACACAGTGCTCTGCTTTGTTGCGACAAAAAAAGGCAGCGCCGGGGTTGGTCTCTAGGTCAGCACGGAAGCTGCACCACCACACTCCTGGATCATCGCTGCTCTCATACGTATGGAGCTCTGTTCCTTTGCAGCGCTGAAGGAAGGCAGGCATCGTGCCCTTATTCATATTTAATGGGGTTTTATGCTGCGAATGATTTGTGCTTGGCCCCAGGAGTTTGACTCAGGTCTAAGCATTAAAGGAGGAAGGAAAAGGAATACAGAAATGTAGTCATTACAGAAGTGAGAGACCATGCAACATGGGAGGTACAAGAGGCTTTTTAACAGCATACGATTATCGGATAGTTGCTGGGATGCAGGCTAAGTCTAAAGCAGAACACTAGTGGATATGCAAGAGGTAAGGATGCAAGCAAGACGACAGAAAGGCAAAGGTCAGACATGACTGTGAACCTCTGGCAGGTCTTAAATCTGAAGGTGATTTAAAGGACAAAGGAGACCAGTAGGAGCACCACACAATTCCTCATACAGTAAGCTGCAGAATTCCACCCAGAGGCTTCTGGCTGACCTGCAGCACATCTTGTAAAACTACACTATCTTGGCTCTACAAAAATCCATGGGACTGAGTCTGTGCTACCTGTTGGCAACAAGTCCCACAGCGGAAATAATTCTCCCTGAAACCCATATCTTCCCATTACTTCCAGCTTAATTCTTTTCACACCTAGCAGGCTGACTAGTCCTATCATATCAGGAAAAAAAATAGACTGTTTTTTCTTTTCTTGGATTTTGAACGCTTCACCAGAAATTTGGCTTGTTTTCTGCCTGCTGTCCCCTTCCAGTCCTTAGACTGACCTCACGATAAAACGCTTCTGTCAGCTTGGCCACTTGCAAGAGAACTCATGAATTTTCAGCAGTGAAACTTTCCCCTCTGCACCACAACCTCAACCACAAGGCTATGAATGGCTTCTCTTTACTGGGATGTATCTTGATTTTACACTGTATGATTTAACGGGCAAAAACTACTGTGTGTGACACTCTGCTAGGTGTGTGGTTAACCCCAGGATCCATGGCAAATTCACAATGTGGCAACAGTGGCAGCACTGATTTACAAGCAATTCAAAACCCTCCTTAGTACTGAATTTTCTGAAGTGTGACACGTAAAGTAAAACCTACCCTAAACCAATGCCTTTTGTCCTACCCAGGAGGCACCTCTAGCATGGTACAGAAAATTAGGATAATTCTGAGTACCACAAAAGCCAAGGAACAGGCATGAGTTTGAGTGCTGAAATACACAGTGCAGTGGTTCAGCTGGGAATACAGAGGGCCAGCGACCAATGCTAGGCATGTCACCCTTAGCAGCACTGAAATTTTTGGGAGGCAAGTGCAATACCAACAAAGAGCATCAGATAACCGTCCCAACAGCAGAATGAAATTCCTTGGGCTCTCTGCTGAGCAGCCAATCCCTTTCTCACCTGATCACTCCACATGGGATCGTCCCTTTTCAGCATATCTGTCCCTCCAATATCAACACTGCTTACCCTGACACACCATGCTACATCTCCAACCCTGCTGAAGTTTCTTTCAAACCCTAAGGATCCTCTCACCTCCCCAGGACACACTTATTATTCTGGAAGTCACACGGGTGCCTTAGTAAGTAATCTGCTCGATAAAAGGTGTCACAGCACCCACCCCAGAGCCCCTCTTGTCATTTTAAAATTAAGCAGCTGCTGCTCAGAAAAAGCTGACGCGTTTGCACAGCCCCATTCAGGAACGACTCCAGATGCCCCAGCACAATGGGCCAGATGCCTGGGCCAGGTAGGTGCAGCCTCAGCCCGGTGGTGATGATCATGAACCGGTCTCCAAAGCAACTGTGATGCAAAATGCCACGCAGGAAATACAGGATGGGGCTGGAGCAGCGGAAAGGACAGCAGAGCAGCCTGTGTCATCAAAACAGGGCAAAGAAACCTAGGACAAAAGGTGTGCTAATCCTCTGCAGCCCTGCTCCCCTCCAACCTTTCCGGTGCCACCTGGAATGCTCTAACACCCATGCTAAGTCAGAGCTGCCCTAGCGTAAAACTTTCCTAGCCTAAACGGATGCGAGAGCAGATCGTCTGCACTAGGGCCAGATGGGTCGTGCTGAAAGCCACGGCACAGCACCTGTAACAGGATCAGCTGCCTTTCAGTCAGCCCCGTCTGAAAAGGGTCTGGAAAACCTGCGTCTGACACGCTGCGTAACAGCTCCTGCAGATACCATTGCCACCCGCATGACTCCACAGGAAGGATGTTAAATTGGCACGGCCCCAAGTGAGCTGCTTCAGACTACAGCCAATTAAGACTGAAGTAGACAAAAATCAATTCTAAATCTCTTCTTCAGCAATCTAGCAGCCAGAAAGCACCTAACTGTACAGACAGGACGGGGCAAAGCTCTAAGTGGGCGATCCTAAATCCAAAAGGTCATCGTGGCAATCAGAAAGGAAAGCCTCTCCTCTGAACTCCTGGTGTGAGCTCTGAAGCACAGCATCACATTCAACAAAGATGCTATTTATATGCATACAGGGGCATATCAGCAGTAAATCAATACTAGCAACAGACACGGCAAAAAATAGTGCCAGCCATCAGTGATTTCTAAACATTGTTTCCTGTTAAAAACACCTCCACACTTCCACCCCCACCAAGAAGCTTAAGTAACCTACGAGAGCATAGTGCTCAGGAAAGAAATACATGTAGAGGCAGTGTGAGATGCCAAGTAATAAAATGCTGATGTTTGACCTTTTTTAGGATTATCTTTGGAAGCCAGACATACATGCTAAGATGAGAAGGTCTTAAACCATGACTTTTAGGTTTTGCTTCAAGCCCCTCTGTCTCGGTATGTGTGTATCCTGGAGGTCACACACATCTCCAATGCTAAGTGAAAAGAATTTGGTGTTTATCAGAAACTGCAAAATCAAAATCCTTAAGTGCAACATAGCCACACTGTTTATGTTAACTTCCAATTAAAATATTCAAACAGTTTAAAAATCAAAATCCGAGGTCTTCATTCCAGACAATTTATCAACTACTTCATGTTGCATCATGCCTCACTGGCACAAAGGGACTGCAGTTTACATTTTAAGCCAACTCCCTCAAGACATTTTTTAAAGTTCTGGAAGATCTTGAAATAACTAGCAGTTTGGACAGTACAGCTTTGTTACAGATGCTGAGATCAGTACTGCAGGATGCTATCTGGATAGATCAAAACACAGCTGGTCAGGAAAACACCTCTGGAATTTGATAATGCTGCTCTTCTCCACTTCTGCCCAGGAGCAGAATTCTGGAGCTGGCATACCCATTTAAACCAAGCAGCTATACTGAATAAAACTGCCTTGTCTTCTCTCCAAGTTAGACCTCATCATCAGAGAGGTCTTACTGAAGCCTGCTTTACTGCACACATTAGTTTTAGTTCCAAGTTTCTGACATGCTGCAATCATGCTCATCCTGCCTAGATAGAGTTTGGCATTTCTGTAATAGGGTAATTTTCTTCCTTCTTGTGCCCAACTATTAAATCAAGTTGTTGGAGTATAGGACTTACCGGTTACCTCACTTACACTTCAGTACAAGCGTGGTGATGCACTGCTTTATTTCAATTATGTCATAACGCTCTGAAGCAGAAACTCAATTTTTTCTGGGAAAGTAAGGCTCAGAAAAGAAATGGAAGGCAGGCGGGAAAAAGGAGAACCAGAGATTTAGAGTAACTCACCGATGTTATAAACCTGTACAAAGGCTGTCGCCTCTCTGTGTATTTCACTGTGATGGGGCTCAAATCGTAGCGAAACCAGATAGCTGGTATAATGCGGCCAGTGTGACTGTAGGCTACATACTCCTAGAAGAGAAAGTGGGGAAAAATGTCACAAAGTGTGAGCAGTCTCATTCCATGTACAGCATCTGCAATAAAACAGCACCTGTGGATCTGGTCCTTAACTGGCTGTTCTGTACTAATGATCAGACAAAGAAGTAAATAGCTAATTCTAGTATGATATTTCTTCCCCTATCCTGTTCAAAGAGGAAAATAATTTCTTCAGAGTGTGATTATGATATAGATGGGCACAGAGTGATGATGTTATGTTCACCTTCATTTGAAGTTACAGAAATAAGCAGAAAGACGGTCACTGATTAGCCTAGCTTAGATCTGCTCTACTGAAATGCAAGGAGTCTCTAAATAGTTGCAGATGAAGTTTTTGTACTGTCAACATGTAAATTATATGCTGGGACATTCATCAAACAAACAGAACTTAGTTTGCAAGAACCTGAAAATCCCTGCTTGTCTATGCCCTCAGAATAGCAAGCGGCAATTCCTGTCTGTAAGGCCCCCTTCACATGGGGACCAACAACGCGAATGCTTTGCTCACTACTCAGTATGAACCACGTAGAGCCCTTAAAGCAGCTCTTTTAAAGACCCATTTAGTGGGTTTAAAAATCATGCTGAAAGCTGGAATGAAGCTGTATACAGAAGAATATTGGCAAAGGTTACAAAAATATTTCAAGCTGGTTCAAGAGACCCATCTTTAGATTTCCATTGATAATCTCCTTTAATCCATTTAATTAAGAAGAGGCACAGTGCTATGTATCAGCCACAGGACAACGCCCTGGTAAGACATAGTGCACAACGCCAATGTAGAACAGATACTAACATCAGCTTAGTATCAAGTGTTACATCTTTCTGAGCTAATATTTTGTCTGTGCTCTCAGTGGAAACATCTATCAAGTTTCAAGCAGCAGGACACTGATCTCAACTGACAAGCGAAACCAAAGAAAAATCTGCTAGGAACTCAGGTCAGAGCCATCAGCATTTGCATGGCACACACCGCCTCTTTACCCAGCTGCTCTTCCCTTCTTTTATCCCTGTGACATGCCTGCCAACTCAGATGACCTTTTCAGTCTCAGTTCTCCATGCGGAGGCAAAGACAAGCTCATATACTTTGGAAAGAGGAAGAAATGACAAGCAATATGACACCCATGAGCATGATACAAAAAAGACAACTACTTTTCCCTCTGAGATCAGAGGGAAACAATGAGCCAGCATCAATCTCTTACCAATCTCTTTCATTGGTCTCACATAACTCCCAAATTTTGCTCTATTTAGGTTGGGTTTTTCTGTTTGTTTGTTTATTTCCCCTCCATGAATGACAAGAAAAGTAAAATGGTGCTGAAATGTCAGGATATTTTCAGGACTCTTATTTGCAGACATTTTCTGCAGCATATGTTGAGAGCGGCTACCTGGAGAAGTGAGGAAAAAGGATCTAGCAGCTAAAACTTTCTTCATCTCATCACACTATCCTACCTATGCCAGACTATTCCAATGGCTTCCAATTCCTTTTTCCCACTAATGAGAAAGGCAGTCAAAGACTAAAAACAGTGATATGAAAATTTTCATTTTTAATGAGAAGAAAATGCAGAGGCAGTGCTGTTTCTCCGCTCTTCAGTTTTGACAGAACTGACTTCATTTCTTCCTTCCTCTCCTGTTTTCTCCACCAGCAATTCTACCTTAATGAGTCAGTCTTGGCTGAACTTGCAACCATGTTCACAGAAGTGTCAAAAGCTCCTGCTGTCTGTTTTCCAAATTACTTTCAGAGCTTGTGTCACAAGAGTCTTATCAGAACAGCAGTAGTGACATAAAGCAGAAAGAAGACATTGTTATCTGAATAGAGAGAGACATCCAAATCATTGGGACAAGCAAACCCCAAAATCACTAGACAGGAACACTAATCTGAGAACTAGCCCATGAAAGTGCGTGTTTGAATCTCAGTTATGACACACTAGCAGTCATTAGCTATTAGAAACAGATTCTGGACTTTCACTTAGCACCTGGGTGGCAAATTATTTTAAAATGAATGAGGAATTTTACCTTAATAATTAAATATATTTTTTAAAGAAGAAAGTTCAATACATTTTATTATTAAAATGCAAGTATCTACACATTTATTGTAAATTCATTCAAGAATTATAAAGTTACAGTAACTATCATAATCCAGTATAATAAAGTAGATAACGTGAACTAGTCGAGCTTTGCATATTTGCTGCTGCAGATTCAATGGCTGAGTATCAGAAATCAACATTTGTAAAATGCTGAAAATTCTGGTACAAGTCTTTTCTGCTAATTCAGAGGGTGTTATTTCCTTCATTTCAGTTTATTTAGCTACTTTTATACTGGCTGTTTTCTGCGTTAATAAAAAAAATACTGGAATTGAAAAATTAAAGAAAGCCCAAGAATTCCTATCTCCCCTTCTGACACACACTTAAAATGCAATGTAATAGGAGAGATCTACTACTTATAAAATCCTGAAGAAGAAAAAAATCAGAAATGAGTCTCCTCCCTAGTCAGCTCAACTAACTGACTGAATTTCATAAGCCAACTAGTAAACCAGAACCAGGAGCAACAGAAAGCCCTACTCTGAAGAGCTTCAGTTCCTCCTTCTCCCAGCAGAGGCTACTGCTCACCTACAAACAAATGTACATGGCTGTAGAGCAGAGGAGCAAGAGGGACGAGGAATGATGACTGAAGATCCTCCATGCATCCACTGGGCTGCAATGAGGAGCTTCTCTGAGAACTACCTGCGGCTTCTTTACCTTATTTGCTACAGTATATTGGTACGAGTATCGCTGCTTGCCGCTCATGTCTTCATACACCGTTGGGACTATCTTCAGTATGTAATCATGAGAGGCTAGAGCTGCAGTCAGAAAAGGAAAGGAAAGTATAAATTAGCATTCAGAGAACAGAATCACAGCCTGCATAACATTTCAAAGTAAATATGGGAAATCAACTAAAACAAGTATGATTACAGAAAAGGTATCTCCTTCCTCATTACCTTCCAAGTTTGGATCACTTGAAACTTCCTAGCTGTTTGCAGTTAAAAATGATTAACACCATGAAAAGCAGTCCTGGTTAAATCAAGAAGTAGCTAAGGTTAGAGCTCAGATGCTTTTGACAGAAAGTGCTGAGGCACAACCTGTGTGCCTATTTCTTTTGTGCACCCATCTCTACTCCTTTCTCTTCTTCCTTCTCCTACAGCTGCTTAACAATTACTCATTTTACATTATTTTAATGGCTTGGGCCATTTTTTGTGTCTTTTGTAACAGTTATAAAATATAATTTAAATTGTTTTTATTCAAGATCCTTTGGTCAAATGTAACACAAAGGCATTTGACTCTTGGAGAAAAAAAAAGAGCTATCTTCATGAATGGCCATAGAAATTTTGTTCCAAGAAATGGGCAAAACTGATATCCTACAGGAACATAAAGAATTGAATGAGAAAAACTAAGCTGAATTGTAGCGTATGTTAGAAATTTATTTCTGTGGTGTTGGTAATGAAGAAGGGCAATGAAAAACAACTTATCCTTCCATCCGCAGGGTAGAACTTATGGTGTTAACTTACAATACAACAAGGAAAAGCCTTAGTGGTGGTGGCAGCAGCAAAGGGGAGCTAAAGGAATATAATGTGGATAAAAAAACCATGATCTAATTCTACAGCAGATGGTCATACAGCAGAGGGCAATGCCCAGAATGCAGAAGAACTGCAAAGGACCTTTTGGATGAAAAGTTATCTATAGTATTGGAGGAAATGGAAACGTCTGTCAGAAATGTCTGGATCATTTTGGTTAAAGCAGCAAATTAAAGACTTCTGGATACACCAGTGTTGCATGAATGGCCCTGTTTTCCCTCCTGCAGAGTGGCTAAGACCTGTAATCACCAAGAATACATACGATTTGAGCTGAGTTTGTCTGCTCCCTCCAAGGCATTGAATGCTCCATGAATGTTCTGGACCTGGAAAGCACAAAGACAGATGAAAAAGCTATGCTCTAACTTGTTATTCTTGACCTTTGCTTCCCTATCCTACCCTGTAACAAGATCAGCCTGATTCAACCTCTCTAAAAACAAAGCCTCAACCCAGTACAAGATGACTTGAAATATCTCTCAGTGACCATCAGCACAAGGGTTGGTTCCAAGGAAAAAAGTTGATTTCACAATGTCTTACAAGATGAAACTCCAAAGCCACTCCAAAGGTAAAGGAATTGCAGTTGGAAGAGGCCAATTGAGAAATAGCATAGTGAGATATTTCTTAAGAGCTTTGCATAGCTAACTGTGAAATTCACCTATCAGGCTGAAGGGAAATAAATGGGAGTCAGATTCAGGATAAACTCCAGAGTCCTCCTGCAAAGGTACCTTATGTCAGAGCAGCTGGGTTTGTACAGTTTAATTCATTAGCCCAGCCCTCACACCATGCACACTATGCCCTTGGAGCTGGGAAGGACACATGCCAGCACTGCCATCCATTCAGCTTTTCCTACAGCTGGTCCCAGGCACGCAAGTATTGCTTTGCCCAGAATAACAGGATTTCCGCCCCATACCTTCCACATACTATGATCATCTGGAATCTAATGTCCACCACCAGAATAATCAATTTGTGAACTCTAGACAAGGGAAACCCCACAGAACAGTTGTAGAATCGATGTTGCATCATTCACATAACGTACAGTAAGCTATATAGAAGGAACAAATAACTGCAACCCAGAAATTCCTGACCTTTACTCAGACAGCAGGGAAGAGAAGTTAGGAAGAAGTATTTGGTCATGTGTGAGTTTTACCCCACTAGCAGGACAACATAAAAGAATTTCCTTCCCAGACCCTCACAGTCAGCATGTGGATGCATTTTTCTGATACTAATGGCTGTTTCCCTGTTCTGAATGCTACAGAGTAGATGATGATTTGGAGGAAGAAGCAACTGCACTAGTTTCTCTACTCAGAAAGGAAACTAAAGACACAAAAATCATCAGCAAATTCAACTAGCAAGGTGCTGGTAACAAACACGGAGTGAAAGGAACAGCAGAACCTCCGATGGTGCTTTTCACTCTGCTGGGATTCCAAATATTTTACACAACAGCAACTATTTCTGAACTACACCTGCACCTACACATTCTTAGTTATTATACATGGACAATGTCTATGTAAAAAAGCTTTCAAAGACAGAGAAGCCACCAGCTTGGACTATGGCACTACGTACCATGCCCAATGCTGCTGAGAAGTAAGCTGCTTACTGCATACCCAGGCCAGAGATTTTAAGGTCCATTTAAACCACTCTAACAGCAATATTTAAGTCACTATTCAGCAAACAACTGTATCTATCCTGTGAAGTACCTGTACGTTTGGACTTATGTTCTCGTCCTTGGTTCCCCAGCTTCCACACTGTCTGATCTGCTCTCTCTAAAGGAGTTTGCAGAGCTGTAAAGTACAGCACTTCCACACAAAGTCACCAGACATCTCCACAAGCTCTCGTTTCTGTGTCATCAGGCCCTTTGCTGCACTTGCTTCTCCTGCCTTCGCAGCACGGATGGCACCTGTAACTCCCAGCCCGATGTTTTACCGTGATTTCCCTTGTGGAATATTCTGGACTCCCAGTGCTGTACTTGCTGTCTGTAGACTGCTAATTAATCTCTGCTCTGCAAAGTGCACAGGTGTGTTCCTTGGGGGAACATACTTGTTTGTACCTTGTTAAATACCTGGAGGGACTTCAAGAAGCAATAAGATTTTGGCCACAGTAACAGAATTGTTTTGCAACAGAGAATTTAAGCAAGCCTGTTTAGCCGGACATTCTCAGGACTACACTGCAGTACACTAAGGCCAAACCTCGTGCTTTGAGCAGTGGCACTGAAAGCAAAGGGGGCTATTCAGTTGCTTGTTAGTGCCAACACTTGATCCTCACACAAGATGGACCTCCAGAAAAAAAGATGCTTGCCAGGGCTCTGAGCACCCCAGGTTTTAGCCTCTAGAAGTGCATTCAAAGACACATATAACTTGACTGATCAGGCAAAGTCCAACAGCAAGTTAAAATAACTTCCAACCTTGTAACTATCATGGGAAGACAAGACCTCTTGTGAAAACTACAATTTTTCAACACAAAGGTTCGGCACCCAACACAATTTTACAATTTAAAACGTATAATCTCCTATTTTCCACATCTGTTTTTTTACTTGATTACCTGTCATGCAATAAGCTAAACAGTTTGAGTTTTGGTATTGTTTGCATTAGAAAAAAATCTACAAAAGCCCGCCACTATGGTACATGAACTAACATAGAAGAACCAATGCTCATTCAATGCCAGATAAGATTTAAATCTCTGTTTCAAACAGATTTTTATTTTTTTTTCTGGAGAATGCAGCATGCACCTTAGTGACAGAGCTGGCAACAATCTACAAAGAACTAACTCCCAGCACATGACACGTGTGAACCAGACAAGCTCCTCAGCCCCCTTTAAGTAATTCGAGTGTATATTATATCAAAGCAGGTGGAAGACAAACCAAAAAAAAAATATTTAAAGATGCATCTACATAGCTGTAAAGCTCTCCATACTTGCTGGCTCTCCACACTGCTTGCTGAGTCTTGATAGCACCTGTTTGGTGAACACAGACTTCTTTAATTTGTGCTGTTAAACTCATGTTTGCCTACAGGATCGGCAGCACCTACATGCTCCATTCTTGTGTATGGGGATGATGAGTAGTTATTTTGAGCTTTGAAAAGACTAATCGGAACTTGTCCAAATCATGAGCCAACTGCAGATCTGCTAAACAGGTTTCTCACCACCAGCACAGAAGACGCTCGCTCCTTTGCCCCCAACTGCCCAGGCTTCTCGTCTCATTGATGCTGATTCACATCAATAAGAATTGATGCTACATCATGAATTCAGCTACGCTGCTCAAAGACTCCATGATAAAACAATGGGAACACTACCTTATAGCACCGATTTCCCACGCAAACTGCAGAACTCCCTATTAGCACTTACCTAATATTTTTCATAATCTCAGTGTGCTTTACAGACATTAAGCCAAGCTTATTTATATGCTAATATTGCAGCGTTCCCACACAAGATATTTCCTAAAAGAAGCCGGGAGCAGAGTCAGAAGACTACAAAGCAACGCTTAGACTTGTTAGCATGAAAAAGGGTTTTGGAAGTGGGTGTACAAGAAGCAGACTAATGAGACGTCTGTGCTGAGGAAAGAAGATTACAGAGAGACTACAGGTAAGCAATGTTTAGGGTGAGTCGCAAACTGGGTGTGCACATATATAACTCCCACCTATGATGCTAGCTCCTTGGAAGTAGGCTAGAGAAGCACTGTAATCTGTCCTTATTGAGAAATCAGGAATTATTACATAACTTGCAACACCTGGTGAAACTCTATCCACAGGGCAAGTGCACGCGTTCAGCTTCTTCCCAGCAGGGAACTGGCAATTCTAAGTCTAACTTGTGTTTCACAGAACAAATTTGACTAATAGGTGTCTGCTATAGAAGTCTGGTGATGTGAATTAAAAAGAACTTGCTTGGTGCCACAGTAAATACAGAAGAGAGCACACATCTTCCCTCAGTATACTTACTCACTGCTCCTCTGCAAAGAGGGTCAAGACATGCTTGCTAAATTAATACTAAAAACAGTACTGCATGGTATTTTACAGAAATGCTCCCAGCAGGAACACGGACCCAGTTTTTCAAAGGCACGTTCGGTTTCAGATGAAAATATCTACAACTGAAAACTCTGTGACTGAACATTGCTCTTTCCTGAAGTGGTGGCATGCAAACACTTGCAAACTGCTCTGGACTGAGTGCGTACTGCATGGATCCACAGGATGTGCTTGCTTATTACCCAGGCAGTTCATTCTTTCGTTCCCCCCACACTGTACACGGTCCCTTCATAAAACCGAACAGTCCAATACCCAACTTACTCTGTTTGCATTCAGTTCCCTAGAGAAAGGAAATTTTCAGGGAAGCAAACTCACTTGTAACTTGTCCCCAAATGAGAGCTTGTGGATGATGTGAGTCATGTCAGGATTCTGAGGCTGCGCACTGGCACTGTGCGTCGACACATGAAAGTTACCAGGGACCTAAAATTAGTCAAGACAAGGAAGACAGGATTTCACATTTTATCCCTCAAGGCATTGCTAGGCTCTGTGATATGAAGCTGAAATGCCTGGATCCATCCAGCCTGGCAGGCTGTATCTACTTTGCAGCGGACAACTTCTGGCATGTCAGAGAAAGGCTCTGAAATATCTTTCTGCACATGATCAGCACCACAGTGTTTTATACAGAGCGGAGATCTGTTACATCTCAGGAGTCAGGCATCTTCTCTTTGCTACTGCTGCTGACTAGGAGGTGATGAGTGGATCACTCCCAACTTTAGGGATTCCTAACACTTAAGGCTATGTCTTTCTTTCCCATTAAAATAAGATTCACGTCTCTGACAGGCAACAAACAATTGCTTAACATTTTACTCCCACATCTCACATTTGTAAATGGGCCCACTGTCGCAGAACAACCTAAGAAAGCTGTGCATACTTTCTTACTTTAGTGCCGCTCATGAAAAAAATCATATTTGAGAAGACTGGTAGTTTTCTTTTGATATAAAACTCGTTCTTACCCACAAGAACTTTGGGGCACCCTATATAAATTGTGCCAGGTCTTCAGCTTACAGCCCTGGCAAGTAGCTGGCTTCTAGACACTGGTTCTACCAATACAGAATTTGCTATATATATTTTTTTTTTAATTGAAGGAAATACAAAGTTCTGAAAAACACAGATTTCACCTAAGGTCTCAGTTTCAATACAGGAAACGAGCACGGGTGTCATTCTGACTGGATCAGTCTAGCATGCACAAACTTTTCAGGTCTCTAGACCCACACTATGAAGTCTTTCAGCAACTTCAGCTGAAGCACTGTTAGAGAGCATGCAAGAAATTTTTCCTAGGGAGAAAAGGCTGGGAAATTCAATGGGTTTCATTTGCAAACCCTTTGGCAAAGCTGGGAATCAACCTGACAGTGCCTCAGACAACAGCAGGATGACAGCTATACAGCAAGGGCCCACTGTGCTTACTGCAGAGACTTCACCATCAAGGCCAAGGGAGGCCACATGCTGGTTACATGTGCTTTCAGGAAAGCTAAACTAAATGACTTGAGGAACACCAGTGCACTCCTGAGAACACTTTCAGGCGTGGACATAAGCTGTGTCATCCACAGGCTTGGTAAACAGGGTGGCAGAGTCTGCAGTAAGAATTACACACAATCATCTCACTGTTACCTTGTCCTTCCCCTCCAGGTTTGATGCCCTGCCATGTACTATCATGTGTCCTGGCTCTAATCAAGCCACCAGCTGCTCCTATAACTAACTTACATAAGCTCTTTAAAAAGAGGAGTGTCTTTGTTATGCATGCGTATGGCCCCACAGAATAATGCCCAACCGTAACACTTGGTCACGTTTCAAAGCAGGTCTGTGTCCCACTCTAGTTACCAGCTCACACAGAAACCCCTAAAACTTCTGCTAAGGGTCTGAAGACTTTCCCCTCAGACACGAGAGCCTCAGGTTTTCAGAGACAGGAGCCCTGGGTGAGGCTCCCTCCCTCTAGTCCCAGGCACTACGTGGGACAAGGTGATTAGTGGCTTTGCACAAACGAAGCAGAGAAGGGTGCTCCTCAAGCCCTCGTACAGCAACTCCCTGTCGACTTGCTTTGCTGCGCAGAATGCACAACATACACTGCACAAATCCCGAAGTGTTTTAGCTCTGTGCTTCTGGGATTAACAGAACAAGAACTACCTTTCAAGAAACCCTTTCCCAGTTTTGTGGACTACCAGCTGCCAGTAGTTTTGGTGGCTTAGAGGTCAGGAAAGAAACGTCTTTTTTTTTTTTTCTTTTTTTTAAGTCCCTAATCCTTTCCATGCCACAGAATCAGTAAGAGGTTCTGCCTGTTATTTTTAGATGCGATTTAACATGACCTGGGAGGAGAAGGAAGTAGGATTTTGTAGCCTGTGGTACATGAGGAGGCGTGAATAAAGGGTGTGCCCTTCTTAAGACATCAGTGGGCCCCACCACTGCCTCCCCCACCCCATCTAGTCATCTCTAGCATTACATAGCAAGATTATTCAATTCTGAACACACCCAGCCCAGAGAGGAGCCTCCTCCAGGCCTGGATTTTCATTCTTTGAGGCAGAAGCAAAGCATTCCTACAAAGCATGCGCACAGGCCTCATGCATGTATTCCAAACATCTCAGCATGGAGCCGTTTCTGTTATGTTGGCATCCTCTAGCAGGAACATTCCTGTCATTCTGCAGCTCTAGGAACAAAAGAGCACTAGGATAAAGACACTGCCAAAGACCTCTGCATAGTGAGTCACATTTTGGAGGTGCAAAAATCGTGACGAGTCAACACAGAAGCCATTCGGCATTCGCAGGGAGTTCATACATCCCCTAGACATCAGGCTGCTGCACTGAAAGAGAGCACTGGCCGCAACACAGAGCCACTCTACTGTTAAGGAATGCTATCTGGATTACCTGCTTTGGAGAGTAAGTCTGATCTAACATGTCCTCTGTGGCTCTAACTACACAGCCTCCTCTCCCCATATTGTTCTGCAGCACCAAGAGCATCAACCTCACCTACTGATTAGGGGCATGAACGTAATCCCTGCAGGAGAGACACGAACACAGATTTTCACGAGCTTTTTACAAATAGATCTTCCTAGCATTTCCCCAGCCAGCCCAAACTCACCCATTGTCACATACTCACCTTGTTGATGCTGAAATGTCCCTCAAACCTGCAGCCATCCCCATTATTAAGAGGTATCCTCATCGAGTTGTCAATATGACCCACTTCATGCCTTCCCATTTCATCCTGGATGTCTAGTCCAACTACTGCATGGGTGGGAGGGGAGGAAACAAAAATCAAAATCTAAGAAATAACAGAAAAGGTTGCATAGGAAAAGTGTGCACTGCTCTTACCGGGAAAAATTACAGATCTTTTTACTTGACACATGACTAAACTGTGCATCATCTGTCAAATACTGCTATACCAGAATGAAGTTTGTAACCACACTCTTCAGACTGCTTATTTGACATAAATATATCTCCTATGACCTGCCAGGCAACTTCAATCTCAATTTCAGAATCAGAAAAACTTTAGGTAGAAAAGGCAGGTGATCTGTGAAAAGGCAATAAATGGCTGGTGTGCTCAGAGTTACAAAAGAAACTTGGGAGGTTTCTGGCTTCCAGACACTAAAAGGTCACTATAAAAAAGGAAACAAGACTTAGAAAGAAGCCAGCAAGGGGGATCAGCTACTGACATGGGCTGCAGAGAGCACAGGGTCCAAGAAAACAGGTGGCCTGGCCTGGAATACAAAGCTGTTGAATATTGGCAAAGGCTGCAGTGACTTGATCTCCATCCACCCTATTACAGAAGAAGGGTCACTGTACTAACTCAAGCCTAGTCCAAGTAGTACTTAAAATACAACAAAAAACGTGTAATTGAAAGAGGGTACTCACATTCACAATTCAGGTTTGGTAAACTGATGTTCAGAGTCACTTCTATTTTGCCTCCACTGTCTTTGTCTGGGTCATCCACATACAGCTCATTAACTCTAGAGGACAGAAGACACAGGTGGGTTCAATCACAGCTACTTTTCACAGAAGGGAAAAAAAATTAAACTCAACAACCAGCTTTGCATGGAAAGGGAAAAAGGACATTTTGAGGCACAGGATTTGACTGCATGACAGCCTGAATTACAAGACAGAGCAGGAAGAGCCCTCCATAACTGCATGGGGACAAATCCCTTAAATTTTCCTTATCGCTTGACAAGTGCAGCATATGGTGGCTTTAGGCAACTACTCCCTTGTCCCAACAGAAAAACTGCTCTGATTTATGCTTCCTACCCCTTCCCTAACCTGGGCTTCCATGACTGACACAAAACAAGAACCTAATGCTGAAGAGATGGCAGGAGGTCTGCTAGCCCTCTGCACACCTGGGATGTTACTCCTTTTAAGAAAGAAGGAAGCATGAGCTTTTCCACTTATTTCATAAGTAGTTTTAGAGAAAGGCTGCTTTCAACTATCCCACAGGAAAGCTTATTTGTGTAACTAATTGCCATTTGTTATTGCCACCCAGTTGACACAGCAGTGGCAGGAGAAGGCAACACAGCAGGCCAGTGGGCATGAGAGGCCCTCAGTGTGATTAACCATGCCAGGCAAGAAAGCTGCCTGCATTTCTTCCTTTTTCTTCACTTCCCATCACTGGTACTCCATTTTTGCATGCCAACGTCTCCTCTTACACTTTTCCCCTTGTACCTCTCTCCTTAATGTTTCATTTCAATCTGTGAGCCATAATCAAAAGGAATGACTGAAATTGAGGAGAAAAGGATTCAAGCCAGGAAACAGATGGAAGGAAACATCCTGGGCAGCAGGATCTAACACACTACGCAACAGTCTCCCAACAAGTAATGATGTGCCAGCACTGTGGGTGCTATGAAACAGATTTCACAGAAGACAAAACAGAGATACAGTAAAAAAGAATACAAGAGTATAAATATTTATTGTTGGCACATGCAATCCATCTGAGATAAAATATAAACCAAAAGAACCAACACAAGCACAAACAAATGAGCTAAAATGTCCTTGAAACCCAATACAGCAAAACACACCACACTGACCCAAGAAGATGCCGAGGGTACCTAACTGCTCTTTCTCCCTCTCGAAGTCTGACACGGTTCAGCTTCATCAAGTGAGAAGATTTGACAATTTATCTTTCAGCAGGACAGATAATAAAGCTACTGGAACTTATGTTTAGGCAAGGTGCATAAAATAAACTACCTTTGCTACGAAGCGCTCTGTTTTATTCTTATTTAATGCTCAAAGTGCACGAAACCCTTTGACAAGCCCTTGCCAAAGAATACATATGCTAATAGACAAACCAGACTAAGTGCAGCTAACAAGACAGAATCAAAGTGATTTTGTTCAGGTGATACATCTCTGGTCCATAATGAACTGTTTGCCCTGTGGATTCAGAAGAAACAAGTCTTCAGACTGAGAAACACACGGCTGCCAATTTTTTCTGAGGTAATTACTCACGGGTCAGTGGGGTTTACAGACACTCATTTAAAACCAGCACAGCATTTGTCTTCAGCTTCGCAGCCCTACCTTTCTCTGTTTTTAATTGGCTTGACAAGTTGCTTGCAATCATTACTCAACGTATTTTTCAAGTGATTAACAAAAATGACACAGAGGGAGAGGCAAGATTGCTCATCAGCGACCTAGTTAGTAGCTTCTTGGCTGAGCCTTCTCCTTCCAGGTGGAATGCACTAAATCTTCTACGTGTTCATTACTGGCAGATTGGGTAGTGATCAGGATTAAGTCATATGTCCAAATACGGCGGTGAGGAGCACTCCAGCCAGGAGAGGCGTTAGTTCCCCCAAGCAACGCACCTTTCTGCATTCTCCCATCCAGATCCCAGTCGCCAGCCAGCCTCTTTCGTAACCACACCTGGCTTCTCCCCAGCTCTCTGCTGTCCAAGATGGGTCTGTGCCCAGCCAGCATCGCAGGCAACCTGATGTCAGTGGCAAAAAGGAGCATCCACACCAGGGCCAGCAGAGAAGCACGTGAGGTTTGGCACCTGAGCTGATAAATCCCAGCTCCTTGGAGAAAAATCCTAGGAAGGTCAATGTTTGTAGTTGCTGATTTCCAATTTTGAACAAACTAGAAGATGTGCAGTCAGGCGTGCTGCATGAAGCAACGCCCGTAGGCCTTTCAGTGATACGTGAGCAAGAAGCGGTTGCTGGTAGAAGTCGATGGATACACTGCCCACACGGGGCCTTTACGTGTAAAAGAAGCTTTTACATTTGAAGGCAAAGCAGTGAGGTCACCTGGTTGCAGACTGGATCACTGAGGCAAAGAGAAATAGGTCAGCCTGCCCACGTCACGCCGCCCATCAGTCGCAGAGATAAAGGGAACCGGCGTCCCGTCCTAGCTCCGGTCACTGGACCGATGTCTCCCAGCCTGTCTCTTGGGCAAGGCTCGCGGCCGCTTCCTCCTCCTCCTCTTCACCTGGTAGTCCCCTACTCCTCCTATCCATGAGGAATTTCACAGCCCTGTCTATCACCATGTAGACATCTGGCAGCTTATAACAATCTCCTCACTTCCCCTCCCTCGGGCCTGCAGCGCTGCCTCTGGTGGGGCACCCTGCCTGCTGGCTGCTGCTGCCTCCTCCCAGCTCGTTAGGAGGGCCTGTGCTAACAAACACAGCAAGGTTTCTTAGCGGGGGCTCCAAACTGCACCCCTCACACTGATCTGCTGTTACTGAGGTGTATCTCACCAAGGGGAACCTTGGGCACGGTGAGAACGTACCACAGGCCAAGCTTGCCAGGGCAAACCTCTTTCAACAAACTGGAAATCTCACTCTCAAAACACTTTCTGGAAATCTCACAGGTAAAGCAGACTTCCAGGGTCAAGGCTGCTCCTTCCAGATCTCCCCCAAAAATCTAGATGGAGTTAGCAGAGAACTGGCACTCACATCTCAGCTGCCATCCTCCTCCTCAAGGCCAAAAAAAAACAAAAACAAATTGCACACAGGCTTCTTATTTCATCGGACAGTTCTGGGATGTTGGGGAAGGCAGTATTTGCCACCTCTAGCAACTCCCCCTGAAGGGATAACGTCTCCAGAAGAAGAAAAGTTGGCTGTAATTTATACCTGTCTCTTCTGGAATGTAATGTGTCCCAGGATCAGAGCAACTGTGCCTAACAGTGAATAGGGGACAGTCAGAAGGGAAATAAAATCTGAGGTCGGGCAGGACGCCATAAACACAGCTGCTTCTACAGCTCTTTAGAGAGGCAGCATACAGGGCTGTATTGTGACTCCAGAGGTGGCACATACCTCCTCCAAAGACCCCAAGCAAGTAGGAATTGGTATTTTACTGGTCGATGTTAAGGTCTGTTTGAATAAAAGTGGTATAATAAAGCAGAGGTGAGATGCGGAGCTATGAAAGTATAACGAGGGCAATAGCAAATGTAGGAGGTGTACCTCTCCCTCACCAGGGCCTCCCATCACTGCTTCAAGGAAATAGAGGAAAGTTTCTCTGCGCAGCAGGGGCTATGAGCTACACAGAAAGAATCTGCTTCACTTCTAGAAAGAGCCACTTTGAAATACTTCGCATTCCTAAGCAATGCTGCTGGTGATAGATGTTCATCCCGTTTGCTTATAAATTTGTAGCATTACACAGAAACAGTCATCTAGGATTGCAGATTGTGCAAGTGGCACAAGAGACAGAACGAAAGGGGGGAAGAGCAGCAAGAGGGCTCAGCATTTCTGTAAGATTTTATCCAAAGACGGCCAAAACTTGTTCTCCAAGCTCTGGCACTTAGATTTATGATACAACAGCTTTGTTTCCCCAGAAACAAAACTTCCCCAATAACTTATTTCTATCCAGCAATCCTGGCTACCCTCATTAGACACTTGAGCACTTCCACAGCTGAAGAGCCTGCGGCCCTTTGAAGACAAGAGGAGACATGAGGAGACACAAGGCATCAGCCTTTCAGGGCTTCACACTCTGCCTTGGGTGCTCTCTAAGGACATCGTCCTTGTCCTCTGTCCTCCTTGGCTTAGCATTTGCTTCAAATAGCAGTTTTTTTTTCCCTTTCCTCTTTCAGAGGGAAAAAAACAAGCACTCTCCTCCCCAGTCATCTCCCATACAGACAAAAAATACAACCACTTACTCCAGCAAGCTGCATTTTACCTTCTCCTCTAAATCCCGGGAGGAATTCTTCACTCTCCAGCTAAAATCTTCTCTCAAAAGACTTTCTCAGGCAAACTCTCCAAGCCCTCTTGGCTCTGCTTGCCATTTCATCTCATCATCACAACTGTCCTAAGCCTAGAGTCCTGAGCTACCTCCTTCTCGTTTGTGCCAAACAAGAGACAACCCAACACAGGACAAACAAACCATCGTGTCCTCAATTTGTGGGAAGAAAAAATAAGCAAATCTGCAAATTCTCTGCTGTGTAATAAATTGTGCACATCTATTGCTCTGCCATTAGTAAGCTTCCTTCTTACGCTCTGAATCTTAATCGATTTGTCATCTAGAAGGTCTTTGTCCCACATTAGGTCTTTGCTCAGTGTGTTTTCTATGCTTCACAGATGTCCTACAAAGGAAGGAATTACAGTTCTCCAGGAGGCAGGAAGAAGAAGGGTTCAAAAGATGTCAATGTAGATTTGAATCAGAAATTGCAAATGACATCATGACAGCACCTTCCGCTTCCTGCTAACCCATACACGTACATTAGGACAAATGGCATAACGACACTTCACAAATATATAGCACCTTATATTAGGTAATCTCCAAGGTACTACGCAAACATTAATTAAGCTTCTTAACACCCCTGAAAGGTAGGCAGCTAAGCATTACGTCCTTCTACAGAAAACTATCTCAAGGTCAGACCGTGGAGAGAGCAAGACTGCAGCTCCCATTCCCCTCCGACTACCAGGCCATATTTCACCTGCTGGTCTAGCTTGCTCCAGCATTTCGTCTGCCTCAACTGGATGTGTTGGAGGAGTTGCAGTTGCATCTCCAACCGGTGTCTGGGGCCCGGAGTTGTAGCACTGTGCTCCTGGTGCATGCAGCACATGTTCCGAGGCTACGGTTTCCTGCAGCAGAAATGCTTATTGCACCTGCTGCTTACAACAGGTACCGCCTGACCCTGCAAGTCATGGTGAGAAATCGTCACGGGCCAAGAGCCACAAGACACGTTTCAAATACTTTGGAGAGCTAAGGGACAGAAAAGCTCTCGAGGTAGGTATGATAACAATTGTGCTTCGCTGCAGGATCAGTCTCAGACATGCAAATGAATCCAGTGTGAACAAGCAATCACATGGCTTTTTGCTTCCTCTCATATTTGGGGTACCCAAAAGCCTGCATGAACAGTTGAGTTGTGCTGCCTGGCCCCAGCACAGGAGCTGGGCTGTGTGATATTCACAGACCAGCCAAAGTATTTTTCCTAACGATTAAAGCAAGCAGGTGCCCCCAGTGAGTGCCACAGTCACCTTAAATGAACGAGGGATTTGGACATAGCTGATGATTTACACTTGTATAGAAAGGCAGTATTTTTATTACTGATATCCTTGCTTACATAATTAATTGCCTTGCAGGGGGACACAGCCTTCCAAGCAACGAACTCATCACTTCAGCTTGTTCAGTGTCATTACTTCAATTAAAACAAACAAACAAAAATTAAATAAATAAATAAATAAAACACCACCCACACACCACCACCACTACCAGAAAAGGTCTTCTGCTTTCTACACAGTGTGTTGTGGCAGAGGAATTGTTGTCGAGCAGAAACACTCATACCACAGATACCACATTCATACCCTCCTACCCCTTAACCCTGGCTGCCAATGCAAGGTAGTCTAGATTAGTTAATTACATCTTTCCTTCTTAATAATGGAATACTTGGAAAACTCTTATTGATCCTGCAGAACATAATTCATGACCTAATTACGGCCATAAAACTCCAGGATTATCATCTTGCCGGCTATTAACTTCTGGAACTGATCTGGGTTAATTAGAAAAGAGAGGTGATTTCTACGTTCTTGATTTGCAGCATGACAGCAAGATGAATGAGGAAGGCCGTTAAAGGTATGCCAAGCAATTTCTACCCTTCAATCTACTCTCAACCTGTCAATCCTGCCCAGGAAATACCGGACACAGTTAACACTTTGGCTTTATGTCTACAGCCATTTGAGTCATTTGCTCAGTGGGACAAATGTGTTTGGTACTGCCAGTTTTGCAGATGTTCAAATGTGGGACAAGGACCTCCTTTTCTTTATCTGTCTTTTACAGAATTAAGGAGTTTGATCTAAGGTCTTGTTTTGGACCGTTCTGAAGTCTTCAGTCACTTCCAGTATGGGTTGAAAAAAAAAATCATGACTATCTTTGATTTCCAGAGTTAAACTCACCCCCTCCTTAAGGGCAATGATAGGTTGTGGTTGAGTAAAGAAACAAAAATCTCTTCCCTCACCAGAACTTCGCTGTGCTTTTCCGGAAGAGGATCTAGTCCCACCTAAGAACCAAGCTTTGGTTTCCTTTGTGGCTGCTCAGAGGACTGCCTGCTAGGGTCATGCAGTGGATCCTTAACACGAGCAGCTAGGACGTTTCTAGCCTGCTCAGGGCTCATCTACACAGGAAGCCAGTAAGCAGCAAAATAGGATGTGCAGTTATAGTGCGTTACCTATGCCACATTAACTTCCTGCATGTCCTCTGTAACGTGTACAGCATCTTAATTCAGCTTCCTAGCTGAAGCAAGCTCCCCGCCACAGACGCAATCTGAACGCTCATTAGAAATGCCCACACGCTGAGCTGTGACGTAACCACCGTGATGCACGCTGGTTTCCTCACATTGGCAATCTGTTTGGGTTCAGTGTTATGACTGTTATCCTCAAGATGAAGGTGTGATTTCTTGGCTTTCTGCCACCCAGACAAGTCTTTAGTAGTCGAGACTGTAAGCACTAAGACAACGGGCTGGTCAAGGAAAAACAGATTTGGAGTTGGGCAAGAGTGACCAAACAGACTTCTAGTAATAGCAGGAATTTAAGTTGCTACAGTCACATGAATGTAGAAGGAAGTCCAACAGTGGGGAGAAACTAGCAAGTATCAGGGCTTAGTGTGGTGCAGAGCTGATCTTACTTTCTCATGGTACAGTGAACATGAGCTCAGCAAACCACACCAACCTCCTGCTTCAGATCCATATACCAAAAAAAGCCATTGGTAAGAGTCAGACAGTTAATCCTCTGGGTACCACTGCTGTTGAGGTTGCTGCTGACTTGCCCTCAAGCGGGCTGTCAGTGCACACACGCCGCACACAATTACCGGCTGTAATAGGGCTGTGAGGCAAGTGCGAGTCCATATCAGCAAACCTGGTACTTCTCTGAGGCTGTAAGGCACCAGGCCAAGTGCTCTCAGTTTCACCTTGCTATCAAAAATGTGCAGCTATCCCCATGCAATCTGGCTCTGTAAAGCACGTGACTGCTTTAAGGGAAATGTTACACAAGAGGAGAAAGACTGATACAGCTGGCACTAGCAAAGCAGGAAAGCTCACCCCATGCTGGTGCACACACTGGTTAATCATTCAAATCCTGGCTGACCTAGGAAGTTTCAAGATGGGAGGGATATGTGTTGCAAGAGATGTAACAGATATAAAAAAGAAACCTGGTGCAAAAGAAACTTGAAACCTGCAATAAAAGGTGATGGGAATTGAACCGTTTGCACAAAAGGCATCTCCTGCATCTTCAAAAGTATTTGATTTGTGGGCAAACAAGGCTCAAAAATATTTCTGAGCTAGCATCTCCCTTGTTACCTACCACCACCCAGTTTATAATGGTGGTACAGAGTTCTCACACTGTTCCAGACCACATATAGCTCCACACTTCTGCACCCATGTTCCAAACCATGAGACTATACTGCCTCACAACATAGTGCCAGTAATGCACTAGAGGAAAAAAAAAGGTTAGCAACATCTTTGTACACTTTTAAGGCATGAATTTCCCAGAAGAGAAAGCAATGAGTAAGAAATGGAAAAAGAAAAGTGTACTTCTGCTTTAGAGTTGCTGAACTGGGAAGCACTTTGCTGTATGACATTCTGAAGTATTTCCGCTGTTACAGGGGGAGCCTATTCACAAATGCTGTGGCTGATCTTTCCCAGCAAGAGATTTTGCTGACCTATAACTCATCGAAAGGAGGTTTGCATATTCAGCGAGCTGTTGTGTTGGTCTGCCCATGACGAAGCAGTTTTCCTGCATTCATTTGTCTCAGTCTCTTCCATGACATCCCCTCTAAAATTTTACTGTTTTATTGCTTGTAGACACCTCCTCCCTCTTCCCAGTTCCTGCTGGGAAAGACAGTTACCAACTCTCTGAGGTTTTAACAAGAATCCTGTCAGCTGAACGTTCAGGAACTTAGAGCACTTCTAACATCTTTGTGGAAAATGCATCATCTTGTTCAGAAAGTCACAAGGTGAAACAAGCATGAAGAGGCGTCAGAGAATTATACAACTTTGCTGTTCAAAAAAGAAACCTGTAGTCAGGAAACTATCACTACCTAATGGCACAGACGCTCAATTTGATCAAAATTAGGTAAACATTACTCATTCCTCCGATAAAACATTAGCTAAAAAAAAATTAAGAAAATGAGATCTAAAAGGATAGCAAGATAAGTACTATTTTACTTGAAGCAATTTGTCTTGCTTTTCTCTATTTTTTATAAACAAGAAAAACAAGAAAATTTAGCTCCTGAGAGAAGTGGTTTGATAGGGTGACCCTAGTATTTCACAAGCAAATGCATGGAACTGAATTCAAAGAAACTTTCAAGGACTAAGGGACATGATCTCTGAAGCAATTGAGCAATAGGCATAAAAATAGCTAGAGCTAGATTACAGTACTGTCTTAACATTAAACATTACTCAAGGTTAAAGTTATTCTTGAAGTTAAACTCCTGACCCAAGTCAGAGATACATAAAAACACTGAAAAATTACATGGTCATCACAAGCAACACAAAGCATGGTCAGTGAAACTATGGCACACAAGTTCAGTGGCTTTCAGAGCTTTTGTGCTCACAGTGACATGTGTGTCTATCAACCAGTACACAAGTCTGACAGAAGTTCCACCCTTCCTAACTCTCCAGGAAAACCGCATCACAGTCCAGTGAGCTCACTGCCACATCAGCAGGATGATGGAGAATGTTTCCTAGAACCCTGAAGCTACTTAGGTAAATAGTTACTAAGAAAAGTTAACTTCAAGACAGGAGGAACGTAAGAACAGGGAAAAAAAAAATCCATTTAACTAAAATATTTATTCTATGAGCAATTTTTAAAAGCAGAAATAATTTCTATTTTGCTCAGAGCAGATCCCAAAGAGGTCACTTAGGGACAACTCTTCAGACAAAAAACCTGTCAACTAAGTTTTCAAATAAGGCTTAACAGGTACAAAGAAATAAGATAAAACTCATTGCATGAGTAAAGCTACCTAAATGTATTAGACATCCAGTTCTACCTGACATAGCAAAAATGCTATTATTAACACTAAACTAGTAAGCATTCCTATTTTATGCAATTCCTTTTCCCCAAAAGCATCTCTGAAGACATCCAGTGAAGACTGGCAGAATGGGGTACCCATTCTACCCACAGGGAAGTGAGGGGAAAAGAGAATGACTTGTCTGAGATCAGCCTTGTTGCCTTATCAGCAACAAGACCCAACAGTCTCGGAGCACAGACCACAAGGTTTCAACCAGTTGGCACCACACATTTAAACAGGAGGCACCAGTGAAAAAAAAAACCACTATTTTTCCAGAATCACTTTGAATCGGTAGAGAAAAGCACGTAGTCAGGAGGAGAGCAGAAACAAATCCCAGATGAGGACAAGAAATCAAGAACTTAAGGAGAAAAAGGGAATGTCAGCTGACTGGCATTGATCTTAGCGCTCACAGTGCCTTACACCTATCATCAGAGGACTGAAAGGGGATGAAAGCTTTTTATGGGATCTGTGGTCACATCAAAAATATCCACCTTGCTCAACAGAAAAATCTAGTATGCAACTGATAAATGATCAAGCAAGTCTGGAACAATTTTCTCTAACAAAATTATTTTAGAATCAAGTTTGCCCAGTCTACCTTAGTAAATCTGAAAGCTGTATGAGTGTCTGAGAATTTTAACTCAACCTAAAGGAATCCTAAACTATTAACCAACTAACTGGGCCAGTGAAATTACTGGCATATTTTTCCAATATAACAGAGTAAAGCTGTAAAGAATCATCTATAAAAATACATTCCAACAAAGGAAAACGTGATTTTTACTTACATTTCAGTGGCTATGAATCCGGTGAGCTCAGACAGGAAGAGAAACAGTATGAAGAGACAGCAGCAGACAGAGACTGGAAAAGAGGAGAGTAGAGGAAAAGGTTAATTTCATATCTCTAACAAAGACACAAACTGTTTTCACGCAGGCAGATTATTCCCCCGTATATATGCCACCCAGACATACGTGAGAACTAACACTCTCCTGAGACAATGACTGAGATGAGGCCATCAGAGCAGTGACTTCCATGGCATACCAACACCCAGCATCCTGCTGTGTATCTTAACCCTAGTCAGCTATGCAATATTTCATGAATTAGGAGGCATTTCAGTTCTTTGTCAATTCCTAAGGCTATCTGTAAGTCATCTTGCAGCCTCCCTCCACTAACCACTAGATTGAGTCGGTACAGCAGAGTCACTGCTATAATGGACTCATCTAAATAACGCCTGATACTTCTCTAATTTCTCCATTTGGCAACAAATTGACTCTTTAGAAAAGAAAAATTCCTAATAAAGTAAATGCTAAGTACCTGGACACAAGGCTCATGTTATTTCTAAGAAAGCCAACCTATGGTTAAAAGAAGGGAACCAAAAGTTACTGGTGTATTACTGGTTACTCTTCATCAGAAAACTGTTCAAAGCATCGCAGGGTGCCCTTCAAGCAGCAGTGATGAGCAGTGTCCTACACAACAAAGGCTGGGAGGAAGGACAGCTGGAAATCTTACTGAGTAGGGATGACTGGAACAGACAGGGATGTGTCAATTCAAAGAGACGGGGTTGCAGCGTGCATTTACATTCAATAAAATATCCAAGTTCACCGTGAATCACTATGAAAAAGAGTGAAGAGGGCAATGGCATGCTATTCCAGGATTGTGACAGCAGGCATACAGTCTGGTTCACCCCTCAGTCCCAGCACAGTAACGATGACCAAGCACTCTTTGGACAAGACCATTTTACCATAGCCACTAATTAAGGTTGAGAAATAAATAAGAAAAAAAAACGGGTTCCTCAACTTCATTCCACATGACCTATACAGCCCGAAAACCCATTCCGTTGGAAGGTTCAAGCCACAACTGGCCAGGGAGCAATTTTAACCAAACTGCCTCGGTGGAGAATGTGAGAGGCATGGGAAGGAAAGAGGAGGTACTCAGGGCAAATGCTGAGACAGACGCCTGAGTGACCCAGAGCCTTGTGCCTCATCCATCACATTAGTCAGCAGATAGTTCTGAGGAAGGAGAAGTGCACTGCTTCCCCTTCCTCGTCTGTCACTCCAAGGGTGGGTTCATTTACTGACCCTTTCAGAAGTGCAACAGATTAAGAGAGACGCCCCCAAAATTCATTAGGTAGGATGAAGAAGAGGAGAAAAGGAAAAAACAAACCCAAAGACCAGTAGGAAAATGGGAAGCAAGAGGGGATATTCATAGGAAAAGAAAACCCTCAGATGGTCACACATTTCCTGGCTGTGAAGGCACAGAAGAGCACTGCTGTAACCCAGCTGAGCCGCTGGCACAGTGCATCATGCAGCATGGGGGTGGAGGAAGGTCTACTTAAAGCACAGCAGCAAATTCTTCTGAGAACATCTACTCCTACGTAAGAGCACAAAAAAGCAACCAGTCAGACACAGGACTAGTTGATCCAGTGTTTCGTACCATTAATCACCCAAGAGCAGACACAGAGGATCTCTGATCTTTGGCAGAAAGCAGGGGAGAACATTATGAGAGAGACAACTCTTTCTTCTTTAACTGCTTCCCGTATTCCCCTCTGCCCTGCTATCATCCTGCAAGGGCTTTCCACAGCAGCAGCTCTGCTCTCCATCACTTCTGCACAGCCTGGTACTGCTGTTATAAATTCCTTGCCAGAGTGTTCTTTTTCTTCCAACTTTTCACTTTCTTTTCTACCATTTCCATCATCAAACTCCCTTCTTCTTTCCTGGTATAGAAAGTATCATCTCCCTCAAGCTCACTTTCCAATTCAACTCTTCCAGTGAAGACTTGTTATGATACTTACCAAATACTGCACAATAAAATTATAGGAACCTGTATTTAAGTCCCATAAGAATACCCCAAAACACCTGTCAGGGACTTTCAAAGGCTTTCTATACTTTTGCCAGTCTCTGAACTGCAGTCAGTTTTCAACCTTAAAAAAGAGCTTACAGATAGTGGTCATGACAGGGGTCTACGAAGTCATGAGCAGCCTGGAGGAGATGAATGGGAACAACCACTCGCTGTCTCTTCTACTACAAAAATGGGATGGAAGGTGGCAGTTCAAAACAAGAGGAGGAAGGTTTTCCTCTACATGACACCTAAGTAAGTTCTGAAACTTCTTGACATTGGATGCTGTGGACACTAGAAAAAGTCTGCAAGACTTCCAAAAAGAATCTTCAGGGCAGGGGGTGTCTTTAGTGAAAGTTTAGTGTCTTGAACAGACTCCTGTGCCAAAGTTTTCTCACACAGAACACACATTCCTGTCCTTCGTGTGGAACTGCAGGCACACACAACATTCCCAGTGTAACGATCTACACACTCTGTGCTTCAGCTACTTATTCCATAGTGAAGGACTTTACTTGCTTCCATGTAATGCACAGTTCCTGCCATCCACAATTTGACAATTGTATTACATTTGGAAATGTAGATTAAAAACTGAGATCAGACAAAACAATAAAAATTAATGCATAAAGCTTAACTTAACTGCAAGAGTGCTGTGGTGTTCCCACAGAGCTTGAAAGACCATCTAAGACAGGTTTCTTAAAGGTTTCTTTTTCTTTTTTCTTTTAGTATGATAACACGATCAATATATCAAAGGCTGTTGGCATTAGGCACACAGGAACATACTGCTGTTGGTTGATTAGAAACCCCAAAAGGATAAGAAGCTCTCCCAAGCATTTTTTCCTACTCTGTTTTCTAGAACCTAGCCCTTTTGTACAAATCCCCTTCTGATATACGCTCCATCGAGGTACATTCCTGACTCTTCCTCCCCACCCTGCAAGAAATGAAAGAAATGCAAACTGTTTAACACAGCATGCAGACTGAGAATGTGAACCCATGTCTATATTAAGGCATAAAATTAATAGTATTTATTGTACAATGAAGCAAACTGCTACGAAGTGCAAGGATTGGGTCTCGTTACGGATGCCATGTGAATCATAACTTTGATATTTCCTGATGTGTATTTAAAACTCCAGCCTCCATACAGCATGGAGTATTTCTGGATAACATTACCATGTGTGCATACAACACGTGCACGCAAACTATGCGTCCACACTGACTGTTGAACAGAAGGATCGCTACAGCAGCTGCCTGAGTTGCAAGCCCCTCTCTTAAGAAGTCACACTGCTGCTGTCCAGCTGCCAGATGGCACGTGCCACTGCTGCCTACATACCCTAACATGGCCAATCTGTCACCATGACACTCAGGTCTGTTAGAACGGCTGTGTGCTGGCATCACATACACACTGCACAGGGGTGGGAAGGCTCGCAAAGACTGGCACAAGCACCTGGTGGAAGAGGGACAGCAATAGCACGGCTGAGTGGCACACAGACTACAACGTGGTCTGGAAGAAGAGATCTGTATTGAGAAAAAGGGGATGCCTAACTACCGCGTGCGTTTCGGAGAAGTCCAGGGCAGTGGGTGTGTTGTTCTGTGCAAAACCCACTCCACTGAACTACAGGGGATGTTTCTTGTTTCCTTAGTTCCCACCAGTTTTGAGTAGCCAGAAGGGTTTCTACACAGATCTGAAACACCTTATATGCAGTGTTCACTGTAACTTTTGAAATTACAAAAACCTACATAACAGAAAGACTCTCAATAACCTGCCAGTTGGCTTCTGAACTTGCCTGTGTTCGACACTGTTACGGTGTTTTGGTGGAGAAGAGCAGACACTTATTCTGAGCTGCATCTTTCCAACAGGAGCTGGCCACTTCATCCATGGTGGGTGGAGGCAGTGTTGGTACTTACATCTCTTTTCCGCTGTAATTTGATCTATTCCTTCTTCCCTGATAAACATCAAGCTTCTTACAGACCAAAAGCAACTGGAGGAATCCTGCAGAAAAGCCATTCTCATTCCAGAAAGCCTTCAAAGCTTTCAGCACCAGAACTGATACTGAGCTGAAGTCTCAAGAGAAATCCCGTGAAGAGGGCTTAGGTCAATAGTCAGCTACTGCAGTTTGGATCTGCTCTGTAAACTTTGGAAGACTTAAAGAAAGACAAAATACAGATGCTGCCATAGCCATTTCAGATTTACTACACCCTACCAGATTTTCTGTGAGGAAGCACCTTCCCCTGCCTAAAGCCCCTATTATTCTTACCATCTGAATACCCTGAAGCATTTATCACAAAATCATGAGACCTTCCCAGACTTCAAACTGGCATGGCAATGGGCCGGTCTCATTCATGGCCTCCTACAACACTCAAGATTACTGGATTTCAAATTACAAGTCACAGGCTTGGTCAGACAGAAAGCCCATTAGGAAAGCTGCAGCCAGGATCCTCATATGCAAAGCCACTACAGGTTGTTGGCTGCCTGTGTGGTTCAAAAGCTTCTATCAACCTGTCTGCAAACACTGACAAAAAGAAGGAGAACCAGTTAGAGAAGAAAATCAAAGCCTGAGAAGCTGCAAATAACAATAGAAAGAAATAAGTCAGCTAATAATTTTAAGTAAGAGTCACAGCCTCCAAGCCTTCCCACAACACACTTATCACTTGAGCTGTTTACTGCAGATCTGAAAGCCTAACACTGCTGGATGGCCTTTGATGGGTTTTTTGTTTCTAAAACATTCTCTTTTGCAGGTGATTCATAACAAGACAAATTCTCAAAGGGAAACCAGTTACAGTGTGGGAACTCTTCGTTTCCAAAACAGAAGAGAAGGCAGGATCACTAAGCAAGTTCAAAGTGTTCTTGAAAGAACACTAAATCTTATACGCCTCTAAATTACTAAACAATTTTACTCAAGCTTTGTTCACCGTCTCAGCAAACCTAGGAGGGAGTCAACATTCAAGTAATTCAGTGGTCAGGAGAACAGGGAGGACAAGGACTCCATGAAAGTAAATATTTACAGTACGGTGCTATCTTCACAGAAGCACAGAATAGTTGAGGCTGGCAGGGACCTCTGGAGATCATCCCATCCAACACCCCGCTGTTGCTTGGGGCTGGATCTGGTTGTTTTGAGTATCTCCAAGGTTGGAGACTCCACACCACTCTGGGCAACCTATTTTAGTGTTCAGCCACCCTCACAGCAAGGAGCGAGGAGTTTCTCCAGCTCACGAAAGGCTTTGCTTTGTGCCCCATTGATTCACTGCTATTGACTCAGTTCTATTTGATGCCTGCTGTCATCAAGGGATATGACATCACTCACGTCAGCCGTGACATACAGGGCTACTGACCCATCTACAAGAATGGATGAATGGATCACAGCTCTGTGATCAAAGGAAGTCACTGTTCAATGGAACAGGAAAGCTGCAATAGGCGCCTAATTACAGACTTGGCAGGATCAACCTGATCAATGTTTACCTCTGCACAGTGCACTCACTGGATATAATTGTGTGAAATTGCATTACTCAGCCTACAGCCTACCTTGGGAGAAGGAAGGAAGGAAAAGAGGCCCAAGGCAAGAGATTTATATCAGCTGAAGTCTATGTATTGATACATGGGAGTGAGAGTGGATCACTATCGGTGGCTTCTGACAAAGTAACTTTTCTCCTTTAAAAGCATGAGAAATAATGACAAAGAAAGATCTCTGTTCATTAAGTCCTATCTAAAACATCAAATGAATCCCCTTAGGATGTCAGAAATATCCATTTTTCAAACCATCCTCACTGTTGGCCACTGCATGTTGCCATCAGCCCCGCTCTTATGGATCCAGAATTCAAACTTGGATTCCCCGTTTGTAGCAGCTTGATTCCTCGTGTCTCTTCAGCAAGCAAAAACTTGAGCTCAGTAACTGTGAACACAACTGTTTTCGGCTGTTTTTCACACTAAGAGGATGCCTATCACAGAAAGGCAAAAAAAAACCTGCCGTCGTTCACTCCCCCAGTGTTTGGAGCAGACTCATAGCTTCTGTTCCTGGGAAGATTAGCAGAAAGCTTCACTAGCTACTTCAGTAGCTAGCAGAGTAGGTATTTCAGCATTAGCTTTTAGGAGCTGCCTTTCATAACAATATATCTTTGCTACTTTTTGTTACCGAAATTCCAAATCACAGAATCACAGAATTTCTAGGTTGGAAGAGACCTCAAGATCATCAAGTCCAACCTCTGACCTAACGCTAACAGTCCCCACTAAACCATATCCCTAAAATCCATGCAAACTACCCCGTCGTTTAGTGCAACCTTACAGATTGGGTAAAATGAGCTGTCTCAGCAACAAAGGATACCATTTCCAGTGTTTAATATCCCTTTAAAAATATCTTTAAAGACACAGAAGCCAAAAGATCTTTAATTTTAGATCAGGGGTATGCAAGGACAGCAAAATGAAGTGCTACTTACTAATAGCCCCTGTGTAGGTTGGCTGTGTAAGGTCTTTTGGCACCTTCCTGTAGATGTCAAACCTGAAAAAGGAAAAGTAACAGCCATAAAACAGGTGGAATATTTCAATACATTTCATGTCCCCACAGGGATGAACAATGCTGAACGTTTTTCCATCCAGCTTTCCAACAGCATTTTTTCAGTCTGCAGACGGATGTGAAAAGGAAAAACAAAACAAAAAAAAAGAGTGCTTTTTCTTCTGTACAATTATGTAACTGCTCTGCTTTTTGGCTCCAGTTTCCAGAGCACTTCCCTCCACCTCCCTCTGCTTTGCTGTCATGGATCTTTGCAATCTGAGCTGCTACAGGTGCCAGGGAAGAAGTCACGCTGGACAAGTTTACAGACCACCGTAAAAGGAAAACGATACTCTACAGACTCCTGAATATAATAAAGGCCTCACAAAAAATACAGGGAGGGACAATCTACATTGCACTTAGTGTTTTGTATCCCACGGTAGCCAAAGACTGCCAATACCAAAGCCAGAAATCAAGGTGTTGAGGCAAGAAACCTACCCTTGGACACTGGATACACAGAAGTTCAGTTAACCCAAGAAGTCTGCTACTCCCCCAACAAAATCCAACTTAATATTAGACAGTTGTTTTGATTCAGTCATACCTTTTAATATCCATATGGCTCAACTTTGCTATTTTAAACTCTCCGTGGTTAAACTTTCACTGCCCTTATGATGTTAGCTGTATTATTTCCTACCACCTTGTGTTGCTGCATGTCCAGCCGCAATGCAGCGCTGACATCAGTTTTTCCACCACTCAATAAAAATTAATTAATGCATTAAAAACACACACACCCTAAAGAAGGAAGTGACTGGTTCTCCCCCAGAATAGACTTTTTTGGATACGCCATTAGCAAGTGAGATTTGATGCTTTTTCCAGTCCTGAACAAGCATGAGAGACGCTGGCTTCCAAATTTCTGCTCTATCCAGCACCAAGATGAAACAGCCCCATGTTGATTCAGTGCTTCCTACTACGCCAAATTTTATATTCAGAGCTCCAAAACTACATCAGCCTTCTTTCCTTTACTCTGTATCTAATTAAATCATGGGTACAACGGGTGAACAAAACAGCGTTTGTCACACACAGGATTGGGACACTATTGCTGTGCTTGCCCAGGAGTCGAAGCTGGAGGAAGAACGGGTAGGCCAAGGAAGGAGAGCTGGTTATTACGGTAGCTCGCCTGTGCAATTCAAGCCCTGAACATGCTCACCCATCCTATTTACCTATAAAGTAGGAAGAGTACATCCCTGAAGGGTCTCGTGAGGATGAGCTCAGTATCTGCAGCACATCCAGGCCCTGTGCTGCCGTGGCCACACCAGCACAGAGCGAGATGAAGCCGGCACACTTGCCAGCAGCACACAGCTCTTGCTCATGAGATAAAATTGACAGAGCATGCTGCACAGGATAGGCACGGAGCTGTATGTTTTTATGACTCCGCTCCCTGCCATCCCCTAGATGGATCAGTAACATTCCTGAACCAAAGAGGCCATTTATGGATCTCCAGCTGCCCCGAGAACATCTGGAAAGAGCTGTTTACATTCCTTCCCTGTGCACCACAGCAACAGCAGCAGCGGATGATAAAGCAGCCCAGAGCAGCTGCTGACATCACGGTCTCACGGGCAGAGGAAGTAGCTGATCTTTCCTCCTCGCAGCCCATTAAATGCTGAAAGCTGGCGTCCTCTCACTACAGTCACAATAATGGAGCACCGGGGAGAAAAAGCTGAGAAAGAAAGAGCACATTAAAAAAAAAAAAAAAAAAAAGAGCTGTTTGGTGAGTGAGCAATTAGAAATAGGAAATAGCTCTACAGCGGATTCAGTAGAAACAGCAGTATGGGGATACTATAAAAGGAAGTTTTTTTCTTACGATCAGAAATATTTACGAGTTTTGAAAGGATGACCTATCACAGGTTTAAAAAAAGCAACCTAGCTTTTTAAATAACTCAGTGGAAAGCCGATGTCACAGCATGGCTCTCTCTCCTCTGTCATTTTAATCACATAAGTAACAACCAAAACACACAAATCAAGTTTTACGTGGCTAAAGTACGCTAGGAACAGGCTACACTAGAGAAAGCTGATGATCAGCGTCTGCCAGCCACATTCATCTCCTGGCTTTAAGTGCTTAAAAGGCAGTTCACCCTCTCAGCGTGCTCTTCTGCTTCCCATCTCTTCAGCTACGTTATGTTCCCTCTCCCCTTCTCATGCCCCAACTAAGAAAAGATTTAAGCAAATCTCCGGATCTGATTTGCCTAGAGTTTTGAAAACTTCTAGGTCTATCCTTAGAAGCTCAAGCCTCTCTGTAAGGACAGTATGGCATATGTGCAGCATTTGTCTCACGAGGCCCTTAAAGCACTTCAAGGATCATTTAATATACGAGCACAGTGAACAGACACAGCTAACGAGGCACGAACATTGGGCTAACAACTTCCCAGCCTTGAATTTACAGTCTAGAGGCTCATACAGAGTACAGAACAACCCAGGAGGACTGCATAGATGGGTACATTTCAGAGAATTAACATGTTTCTAGAAAAGAACAGACACTAAGTACCCACGCTGAACCAAGAGTGGACAAGATCTCCAGGAGAGGCCACGAGAGCAGCCTGGGTGGCAGGGAGGAAGGAGAGCTCAGCCGAGATCTTACAGACGAGTGCAGGAGCTTGAAGGATGATGTCCAGAGCCGGACTCAAGCAGCAGAAGGGAACGCCAACAGGGGAGGTGTGTTTAAGCCTGGAAAAGGATGCTGAAGTGGTCAAAATGATTAACAGAAAGGGAATGGAAAGAGACAGGTTTGGAATTAGAGACAAACACTACTGGCTCACATTGCTCACTGACCCTTGATACTATGAAGTCCAAGAGACCAGCAGATCAGAAGAAAAAGGACTGGATATATGCAAGTATCCTGAGAGAATATTCATCTGCTTTGAAAAGGCGTGCTCTGGGTTCAGAGGGTTTATGGTTTGGTAACTGAAAACTACTCTGCAGGTACCAGGTATCTTCACATAAAGCATATGGCACTGGCCACAGCTTGAGGAAGTGTAACTCAGTCTGATCCAGGAAGATGGAGGCAGCAGCTGGGTTTGCATATTTAGAGAAGAAAGGAGAAAACAAAAAGGAGAGCAAGACGTTGGACGTTGAAAAGAATGATGGAGATACTGGCCTGGTCAGGGAAAAAAGGTACCTTCAGTTAACTCTAATTTAAACTCACAGTTAAAAGGAGATTAAAAATTGCACAGGATTCAATGACAGCTGGAAAAGCATGCTTGTGGGACAGCAGAGAGATGAGATCCCAGCAATAACCAAAACAAGACTTCATTAATTAGAAATCATTTTAGCAAATAAATAAATCAAGCAAACTTCTTAATTTTGTGAAGTTGGGAAGAGTTACTGTAACAGGAGAGCCTATGCCCCAAGAAATCAGGTATGTGTGAAAGCCACAGCTCCTATCAGAACTAAGGTTTAAAAATCTGATTAATTTCTATGCTTCACTCAAAGCCACTGGCTTCTTGCCTCTGTCACAGAGTTCAAAGCAATTCCAGGGGATCACTTACACTGTCCTGGGAAGAGGAAAGAATGAGGATTAGCCATCACAGATGATTTGTAACCTAGGAGGGAGGAGGCCTGCAGTTGGATGCATGGAAAAGGGGAACAGGTTTTACTTGCCCTCAGGTCAGATGTTCCTGCAAGCACCTGCAGTAAAAATTCCAGAAAGCCTCAAGGTTCCTGAAGCATTGGTCACTTGGAGGAGTATTTATACCCTGGGAACAGACAGGAACCTTGTGCCCTCTATGTTGCAAAAGCTGCCTTATGGATGTCTGATACCAGCACGTTAAAAGCAGCGGAAGGTATTACTAACGCTGGAGGAAGACGGGATGTTCGGAAAAGTTCTACCAGACAGCTCACGATGCAGCGAGACACACTGTACTACGCTGTGAATACCCACTTTGGTATTTGTGCAGTTAGATCCTAAACAATCACGAGAAACCAGGGCGTAGATTTACAGCATGTTCATCACCTCTCAGTAACGGCGAAGGGAACTCAGCTGGCAGCATCGTGTAGAGTTTACCCCGCTCTCACAAAGGGATGCATCACTTTACGCTTCCAAAGAGTGCACACGGACAGTTTCCACAGGAGGGACAGCAGGTTATTTATATCGAGCTTTTGGCAGCTTTCTTCCTTTGCTCAGATAGGCGAGACTTGTAAGGCAAAATAACATCCTACAGCTGACACGGTTGTAGGATGGAAACAACAAACTTTTCGCTAGGAAAGCTTCTCCTCCAGGTCACACAGAGCCGCATAAAGGCAGAGCTGGACCTCGCAGTACCAGAATACAAGGCTAAAGATAGCACTGGGCTGTCATCAGTATAACAAAGGAATTTCCTGACACATCCAGTGTATCTATTGTCTTGTGTTTCAATGGACAGCATGGTTACAAACAAAGAAACGAAAAAGGGCTGGTGGTAATGTCAGAGTTCCACTGGAACCAACATCGATGATTAACGTCAGGGAACACTACAATACTTTTTTCCCCTCTCCAAAGCTAGAAGGACAAAACCAGAAACTTTCTCACCTCCCTGGCAGGAATGTCAATGAACTGGTCAAGCAGCATGTTTAACAATGATCCTCGAGCAGCTCTTCTTTAGGAAGCTCAAGCAGAATCCACAAACCTTAAGATGATTAAAGGAGATCCGAGGCAGAGCTCAGGCTGTCTGACGGACAGGTGTGCAATAGTCCTCTCCGAGACACGGACGTGACATGTCTGGTCTCACCTTCCCGCAGTTGCACAAGTGGATGGCCAGGTAAAATTGCAGGCAGGCGTACCTCGATGGACCCAAGAAATAGATGGCACATGCAAAGTGCCAGCAACTAGTAGATGAACTTCAGGCTGTATCTAGACTAACATGAGCTGTTACTATTCAAGCATTTTTTCTTAAAGTATATGCTCTTCCTGTTCAGTTTTCAGGGTCTCCTAGGGCCACAGAGAGCATCAAAATGTTTAACAAGCCCCAGGCAGATGCAGCAGCACTCATCTGAATGGGACAGCCACGAGCAATTACGTCCAGAGCCAGCTCAGCAAAGGCGCTGGTCGGTCAAACCAACAGAATGAAGCAAGTCGACATCCCCAGCCCCGGGGTGGTTCCTGACTTTCCTTTCAAATCCATCTGATTGACAGAGCAAGATGGGTGACAGAGAGGGCAGAGGATGCCTACCCAAACGTTAAATTTTCTTCTAGAGTGGATACTCAAAATGTCTGCCTGGGGAAGAGGGATGAGCTCACTCCTGCAGCAGGAGCTCCTACAGGTTGGGCTTCCTGCCAAGGCGTGCTTTGCATACACCTGAACAGTTTCAAGTCTGGATCTGAAATATTTCAGGAAATTAAGCAATAAATACTTTATTCTGTTCAAGATTACCACCTCCCTGAATAGAAAAATCCTGTCTGTTATATTTGGAGTCTGAAAGAAGCTTCAATAAAACACTAGAGTAACACCTCTGTAAGATGCTGTTATCTTTTTTTGGGAGCAGGAAGTAAAAAAATTGAGGCAATACAAAAAAAAAAAAAACAACACAACAGTACTTGTAAGTACAACTCAATGGTGATTTGAATGTCTGGTAGCAAAGGGAAAGTTGGATATGTAAAGGAGCTAATATCAGAGAAAGACAAACACAGATTCCAGTTAACCAAGCAGCCACGCTGAAGTGCAATGCACTCACACTGCACTTGGTCACAGAGCAGAATCTGGGCACTCCAAGTCAGCAGCAGATTAATTTTCCTCCCTCGCCACTTCTCAGGTGATTCAGAAATTTAGCTTTAATGCTTGCAGACAGGGGAAAAACATTTTTATGCTTTATGCAGAGTTTATTTCTCGCCAGAATAAAAACAAATATTTAAACATCAGTCTTCTTTTTGAAGCATATTGGCTCTATCACAGGTAGGTCTGCAGCACGCACTGAAGAGGGAAGGTGTCTAGAGGACACAATCATACATTACAGGAAATTACATTTCTGATGTCAAAAACAATTAAAAAAATGATATAAGGTCTGACATTCCACCTCTAGCTGGTCAACAGTGGCGTAAATACAACATGTCATCTTGTCTTAGCAGCAAGGGTCCGTGGCTGTGATTCACACAGAAGAATGTGGGTGTTTAAACAATGCTCGGTTCCTCCACCTCCCACGTTAACCAGCTTTTTGAAGCAGCATCTGTTTTTCAGCAGATACTGCATTTCAAGTTGAGGCCACTAATTTCTGATGCCATTACTCACTCTCAATAGCTGGTCCACGGCACAGTGAAAAACTACCTTGATTTTACTATGCATCAGTAGCTTTGATGTCTGTTTGAAAAAAAAGATGATGTGGTACTATTGAACCAATTTGCTTCATTAACTAATAACTCTACTTGAAGTGATCTGCCAAGTACCACACATCTAAAAGCAGAAATGTAACTTCACTATTAAGTTTACTGAGAAACCAAAGATTCAAAGATTGGGGGATTGGACTAGATCCCCCAAGGTCCCTCCCAGTCCCGAACATTCTGTGATTCTACAGCAGATATGACTAAACTGGACAAAGAAGAGGCTACTGAGTACAGATACAGAAAAATAACTCTGAAAATAGTATAAAGATCCTCATTTTACTACAATAAGAAGTCTGAAGTACTGCAGAGCCCGAGTTAATATTCCAGCATGCTGTATATTGTAGGCCCACTGCTAAAAATGTGTCACGGTTTTGGCTGGGATAGAGTTAATTTTCTTTGTAGAGGCTCATATTTTTTGGATTTCTGTTTTATCTGTTTTGGATTTCTGATGAAAACAGCAGTGATAACACACTAATGTTTCAGTTATTGCAGAGCAGTGCTTACACAGAGCCGGGGAATTTTCAGCTCCTCGTGCTCCTCCCCAGCAAGGAGACAGGGGTGTACAAGGAGCTGGGAGGGGACAGAGCCAGGACAGATGGCTCAGACTGGCCAAAGATAGAACCGGAGTAAAGCAGAAGGAAGGGGGGATGTTTGGAGTGACGTTTGCCTTCCCAAGAACCCATTATGCATGCTGAGCCCTGCTTTCCTGGGAGTGGCTGCACACCTGCCTGATGGTGGGACGTGGTGAATGGATTCCTTGTTTTGCTTCGCTTGTGCAAGCGGCTTTTGCTTTACCTCATCCCGTGAGTTCTGTCACTTTTACCTTTCCACTTCTGTCCCCTATTCCACCTGGGGAAAGAGAACGAGCGGCTAGGTGGTGCCCAGCTGCCTGTCAGGGTAAAGCACAACAAGAAGGACTCATTCAGTGTGAGCAGGGAGCATCAAAAGCCATCAGATACAACAACATCTCCCAAATAAAGGGTGTGGGGGAGATCTCCCTAAGGTTTTTAAGGAAAAAAAAAAAAGGTTAAAAAGAGCCCACTGGTGAAGTCTTGCAGCGTGAACTGTCCCAAGGGGCTTTTAGGGTCAATAAGAACTCCATCCTCAATTGGTTCCTTCTTGGCAATAAACATCACTGCTTGGAGAAACAGAGGGGCTGCAGGCTGAAAAAGAGAAAGGCAGGACATCTGTGACACACACAGACAGGATTTTTGTCCTGAAGTGAAGTAGAACAAGATTAGGTTGGTATTTGAAGAACTATTTCACACAAGAAATGTTCCCTTGCCACTACACAGGGGAATATAGATTTGTCAGAGTTTTCAAAACTTATTTCCCCTTGTACTTCTGCCCACGTGCTGGTAATGCCCTTACCCAATTCAACAGCAAGTAGCACAGCTCCTACGAACAGGAGATATCTCCAAGTGCAATTCCACTGCTGTTTTTTTTTCCTATTTGTCAAGTCCTTCTTGCAAACCAAAGAGAAGTGAATCAGTGTGGCTGCAGGCCTCAAGTAAAAGCGATCCAAGAAGGCCTGATGTCAGTGTTTCTCCACACACACGCCAATTCCTGACTAACACAACAAAGCTTGCCTGTTCCTCACACAGTCCATTCATTACGTACTGCCCAGCAAACGGAGTTACAACGTGGAAGAGACAACTTCTACCGTTACACACTGTACTTACATTCAAGAAATACAGAGAGAGGTATCTCATGCAGATTACACACTAACAAACTCATAAAAAAAAGCTTTTCCTCAAAAGATAAGGCACTCTATTTGTTGATCCTACTGCCTTTTTCCAGATGGGTAGGACAACTGCCACACGGGGAATTTCTAGGAACACGCGAGGAACATCACTTGGAACAACCACCGCAGACTGCGCTTCATGAAATCTGCCTACACCATGGGAGGGCCTCAAGGAGCCAAATCCACCCCAGCATCCACTTCATCCTCAGTAGCAGGCATCCCAAGGCAGCTCCACCTGGTATCAGGTTAGAAAACATTGGAGTATCTTTTCTTGGTAAGCAGCTAGACATCCTACATCTAAATTTAGACATTCTAAATAAATTCATTTCTAGGCCACATCCTTCTGAATTACACTATGCTCTTTAATTACTTCATGCAGACATCAGCGAATTCAGCCAACTCACATTTTTATTCAGATGCCATAGCAGAGACAAATCATCCTTAACTCTCAGAAGGATTAACTCCCCCTGGAGACAGGGACATAACCTTGGGATTCGTCACTCTCCGCATGCTTTTATTCCTCCTCTTGCTGCTTACCTATCTGCCTTCTCAAACACTTCTGTTTTATCGTCGTGGTACAGGCATATGATTCAGAGCACGGAGACGGTTGGTTCAGTCACCTTCATTCTGCTCCTCACAGGAGCTCTAAGCCTGATGCACAAACACACAGCCAGCTCTTCCCACAAGATCTGTGTGGCCGCATCTATTTTTAAGTTTGTCATTTCACGACAGAAGAGCTGCATTAGCAGTTCAGGAAACCAAGGCAGGTGTGAAGTGAGGAGAGGAGAATGAGCAACCTCGACCCTGCTCCAGGAGCCACGTTTAAGTGCACAGAGGATGAGCTGGAACAGTGGCCCCCAGGAGTTTTCAAGCAGCCTGCAGCAAAGCTGACTGCACAACTTGCCTTCCTCTCATTACTGCTGCTCCCACCTCTGGGAGAAGCATCCCTGGAGACGGGAAGAGTTCACGGACTATGATTCACTCAGTACCTGCTGCTATTAAGGCTCTTACCAGGGATACCACTTACAGCTTAGAACCCTGCAATACGCTTTGCATGAAATGATTTATCACTTCTAAGGAGGACACGGGATGCAGGAAGAAACTCAGTCATTATAAATGTAAGTTGGATTAAGTCCTACTGACATTCAAAGACAACCGTGTGCAACCAGACCCTAGTCTCTCTCCCCAGGAAAATGTTAGTGGAGGTTGGCATTGCGAAGGGGAGCTTAGAATTTAGTCACCGTGTTTGTCTCTGAAGCCTCTTTCTGCACCATCACCATCAGGGTAGCTTGGAGGCAGAAGGAAAAAATAGCAATACAGAGGCCACGCTGGATGCCTTCTCTGTGCATTCACAGAATCAAAACAAAGCTACAAACACACTGTTGTCAGAGCAAGATCATTCAGGCTGGAGACTAATGGCAGAAGGGAAACACCCTTCTTTCACTCCCCAGTGGCATTTCTAGAGAAACCTTCCCACCAAAAGCATGCTGTTTGGTGTCAAGGCGCATTTGTATCTGTGTGATATGTGGCTGCTTGGGCAAGGAGATGTCCGTTACCTAACCAAAGCCTACAAACCAGGTGTACAGATCACCTAAGTGAAAACCTACCTCTCCAGCAGCTCAAGATGCCATGGGGTCTGCGCTCACCGATGTAGTAGAAGTCTCACAAAGCAACTTGGTGCTGGATTACAGAAAGTACCCACCAAAACATCCAGTAACTGGCAACCCTCATCCATCTCCTGATATTCAACAACACAAGTAGGAAGGAAAACAGACTCTCAGGCTGTAGCCACTAGATGGAGAAGGGAAGAAATCGCTGCCCCAGAACATGACACCTCAGTGCTTCTTTAATGGAGACAGAAAGACAGAAAGATGACAGACAGAAACTAGGAAGGCATTCAGAATACTCCAGGGTTACCAGAAGAAGAAAAGATTTTTAACCAAAACAACAACAACAAAAAAATCACTCATCTAAGAGTGATTCAAAAAAAAAGAAAAAAAAAAAAAGCTGTTTAACAGGCAGCAACCATTTCTCCATTTCCTTGGGTCACTGCTCTCAAATAATGGCTTTGGGACAATTCATCCCTGCTTGTCAATAAAGCTGCTTTAACAGCTTTTGAACACCAGGCAGTAAGAGCAGGCAGGCAATGCCAGCAGAACAACACAAACTGCCAGGCATTCAACCCTGGCTTGCTAGCTTTTAACCTCTTCAGAGGCCATTTAACTGCAAATAAAAACAAGCAGGTTACGCCTTTACATACATACGCCTTTACTCCACCAAACACAGGCAGGTCCCTCGAACACGGAGCGTACCTTTCCGGCTTTGTTCTTTCCTACGAAGCACATCGCACAGAAAGATCCTTAAAAGCACAGCTGTTACTTTTGTATAATGAACAAATCCAAAAACACCAATTTAGTTTTCAATGTGACTGTTCAGGCTGAGTGAAATGTCAAGGTAGAACAAACAGCACAGCCAGGCAGGTTTGCACACATAATGCTCTTTTGATTAACGAAAAAAAAATCTACTTAAAAATAAAATCCCAGTCATCCACTTGAAGCTGGGGGGGGACGGGGACTGCTACCATTCACCGTTGTTAAAACCATACCTGCAACTACTGTGACCATGACCAGAGAGAAAAAGATTATTCCCTTTACTTGTTAAATTGATTTTATTCAACAGCATAACAGCAGGCTGACTCTGAGGATATGCGAGGTGGCCTTAAGGACCAATTACCCTGTTCCAAGCACCTAATAACAGAATGTCTGAAATAATCACAATAGCAAAGAAGATGGCCCCAGAGAACTGCGAGTACCTGGGACAATGGTGATAAAGGAACGAGCGGGGAAGACTCCCCTCTGCCTACTGACCCAGATAGGGCTCAGACGTCATTAGGCTGGCGTGGGCGAGAGGACAGGGACGAGCAGACGGCTGGACAGGTGACACAGCACAGCTCAGCGATCGTTGCGGGCAGGATTGTGCACCTCGGGTGTCTGAGAGCTGCAACACAAAAAAAGTCAGACCTGGCCTGACCAGCAGTTTGGAGCGAATCACTATGTTGGGAAAGCATGAGCTGAGAGTAGCTGTCATCTCTGATGGAGCTAGGGACCCCTAAATGACACAGAGAAGGAACCCACCTGATGTGTTGTATTCCCTCCTAAATAATGTCAGAATAAAGAGGGTCCAATTCCTCTCAGGAACGTGTGAAAGAACATGGAAATCAAATTACAAGGTTTAGGAAGTAGAATTTCTGTCAGAACTAAATTGCTTGGTTGATTTTATTTCAATTTTAATTGGGAAAGCTTCTCTTGAAGCACATCTTTCTTACCTGACTCTAAAAAAAAGCAGTGACTTCCAGCTGCATAGGCTTTTCAGCTCCTTACGGCCTTCACTGTAGCTGTTTGTTCTGGACATAAATCCAGAATTTTATTCTACAGATCTGTCAAACAAAGAATTTATACATACCAGTAAATCCACCCTGGAACAGTCAATAGGAAATTGACAGATGCCTTATCCTAACACCTTCTTCTACACATATATAGGAAGCATTAATTTTTCAGTTTTTAGGGGGAAATATTAGTTCAAGAGTTCTTTCCAAAATCCTTCCTTTAGCTCATGGCTGCTTTCCTGCCCATCCAAAGGCAAGCACCTCCTCTGACGGCTCACTCAGCCCTTACCCAATCCAGCACAGATAAAAAGAACCAACCCTGCCAGCAGAGTAGGTGAGATCTATCACCCTGGTTTATAGACCGAGAAGAACAATGGCAGGAAGTCAGCAGCAGGGGAAGAAAATAGGAACTGCTGACTCCGAACGCTTCATTTTGAGATTGATAATTCTTTGTTTAAATGAAATTTCTGTGTTTCCTGTCTGACGGCAGATGAGAACATAATGTGCAGAGAGCAGCTCAGGACAGCTTCTGGCACAGCGACAGGCTGGGATCACGGATGGGATGCAGCAGTGGGAGCCAACAGACCTGAACTCTGTCCTGCTCCCAGCACTGACTCACGGCGTAATTTCTCCTCCGGCCAATTAAGTCTTTCTTCTTTAGCTTCTTCATTTTGCAGAGAGGCACCTGGAGACATCTGCCCGCTTTTCATCAAGCACGTTGAAATCTACAGACTAAAAACTCTGCAAAAGCATGAAATATGACTGATCAAAGTCCCAGTTTCTTTGAAAGCCTCCAGAAGGAAACCTCCAGGAAGATGTTTTTATGAAAACAAACTGTGATGTGCACCGTATGAGCCGAGCCTTGGTTCAGTGACAGGGTTGTGCCTAGAGTGCACGTTTATGAACAACCTTGATTAGGAATGGTTTCCTCAACCGGGACCCAAAAAAAAAAAAAAAAGATCCTGTTAATGTAAGTGTTTACACATGGAAAGTAAACATGTAATATACAGCTATCAAAGTCGGGCCCTGAATGTGAGTTCAAGATGCAAATAAAGATTCAAAGCAGGACTAATAAATTGATACTTGTAAATACCAAGCTGTTATTAACACATTTAATAAGATTAACACCTGCGTAACAGCAGATAACATACAAACATCATTAAGTAATCAGCTAGTCCTCATTTACACACAATGAAGTATTAACACCAATACTGCACAAGTTGAGCTTTAACGAACAAACTCTCAAGGCTTCAAAACCACATTGGAAACTGCTTAATCCTGAGCTATTTTGAGCCAATTCTGGGATGCAAAGGACTAGACAAGGAGGTGGAGGAGCTAATACAGATTTAACCATCTTATCTATACTGCAAGCAAGCAAAGTCTGGAATTCTCAAATTTTGCACGACTTACATTTCATCCCAACATCACATCACGCCATTTTTAAAGCATAATCCTCCAGCAATTTTCCTTCTTTTTTTTTTTTTTTTGACCTGCTGACTCTCCACACTCATAGGCCAAGGAGTGAAATGCAGGAATAGGTTTCCTTGCCAGCCAGCTCCTCCCTCTTAATTCTAGTTCCAAGAACATAATGAAACTAACAGAGGAAGTTTCTGAAACAAGGAGGAGTACTGAGAATGAGAAAACAAGGTTAGCCACGAGGACTGTCATTCATTATATAATTCAGCCTTTGGGTAATTGGACATTTAGGGAAAGGGGCCGAGAGAACTTCGGAAGTATGCTCGGCGGCCGCTTCTGCGGTGTTATGTCATCTGGGCTTCTAGTTACTTGGCAGGTATGGGATTTGTATAGGAAAGAATTTGAACAGAAAAATAGCAAAACCATTTATTTCTAGGACAACAGACTACGAACCCTCACAACACTTGCAGAAAGAAGGCACGAAATGCTTAGATTCCGCTCCTGTTTGAACTGATTTCTTACCAAGGAGCTATTTCTCCTGGTTCCTCCCTTCTGCCAGCCTCCCTCACTCCACTGTGCTGCCCTGCACAATGTATTTTTGTCTACCATCTGCTAAATTTTGTGCTCTTATTCTTTCAGTGTGTGTAAGGAGCTTGGTCTTTATGGCCCAGGAACACGTAGCAATCGCTACTGCTGAGCTACCCCAATTGTGTAAACTATTTCAGATGTCACCAAAGAATGGAAGAGAGGAAGCAGTACAACATGATTTTTTTTTTTTTTTTCAAAATAAAACATTAGGCTCAAGCATATTTCAAAGATAATTATGAAGAGGAATGTACTTATAATCTCAGATGGTGGAGTCCTGCCAGCAAGCATTTTATTTCCTCTTAGGCAGTGAGGCAGGTGTCAAAATGAAGGATGAAAGAGAAATGTATTTTTAATAAAGTGAGCAAACTATGCTCTGCTTCATCAAAACAGGGGAAAAGAGTCACGAAATAAAAATGTTCAAGTAAGGGGACTGGCATTTAAAGGGACCCAGCCCTGCACTAGACTGAAAGTAAAAGATCATATTTCTGTGTGGTACCACCATATCCTGGAGATCTGAGAGAATGGAGGAATAGAGAACAGGATAAAACATATATAGCTGCTACCCAAACTAATTAAATTGCTGCAATCCTTAAAAGTAAAAAAAAAAAAAAAAAAGTAAATGAAAAAAATTGTAAGGTATCTTCCCACATTTTCTAGAAATCACCAAACATGAAGACTTTGTTTCTGCCCAGTACTGCTGAACACCTTGAAACATGATGTTGTAACAGGAATGTAGCATCAGACCCTTGTACCTTTCCTTTGTGCTAAACCTTCTGAAAGGTTTAAGCCCCAGATGCCCTAGGACACCCCACAAATCGGAGATTTGGACCATGCACCTCTACGTTCCCCAGAACTGCACAAAGAAAACAAATAACCTCTGCCAGAAAAAAACTAGAGGACACTAAAAAAAAAGGAAGAATAGCTCCAGCTTCATAAGGCTTTGCCCCAAAAGCACAGAGGCTGGTTCACACTGCTGCGGGACAGCAGATTTTTCTGTATCAGCAGGGAATTCCTGACGTGACCAGTTCAGGTTCTCCTATTTAAATCCCAATCTAAAAGAATTCCTGTCCATGCCTCACCAACTCAGTGCTGTTTTTCAGCTGCACGTAACTGCACTCCCTACAAGCAAGTACAGCTCAGCAGTATCACCTGGCTTCCCCGTGCAGCTCCTGGCTTTGACTCGGTTTTCAAGCAGCCCCCACATCGATCCCACTCCCTACAGAAACCCGGCCGACACAGACCCAAACCAGAGCCACAACTTGCAGCTGGGACCGGGTTTCCCAGCGCTTGTTGGTCGAGATATCGCCTGCCACAACCCAGCAGCCAGACTGAGGTGCCCGTTCAGTTTGCTCATGTTTGATTTAGCAACGTGGAATCAATCGATGAGGCTCTGGGACCACATCTTTATCTGATATCACGAACTTATATTTACATTACTGGCTGCACTGGTGTTTTAGTGGAGATGGACAGCAATTCAGAATGCAAGTGATCTGCCTTAGGACATGACTATTCAATAAATACCAACCAACCATGACTACCTGAAAGCCTGTTACCAGTTCTACATTAACACAGCATTTCGAAGCCTCCTGTATCAAAAGCCACTCTGTGTTTCTACCTGCTCTGGATTAAACTATATACACCAAAATTTGGAATATCCTTAAAAAAAAGTAAAGCAAAATGAGAAACATCCCAACACACAGTTCAAATGCAGCCAACTGCACTGTCCACCTGACTGCAGTCCTTCCTGGTACGTGTCTGCCATGAGCACTACTGAAATAGTCAAATATTTCAGTATAAGAAGATTCTGTAGATCGCGACAAGATTGTTGTTAATAGTTTTTTTGGCAGAATAAGTTTTCCATTCCAGGGGCAGCTGGCTTGGTGCAGGAATACCTAGACAACACTTCAGAGCTTGTGCTTGGATAGAAGACAAAAAAAACAGATGACTTCTTCTTTGGTTGCAAGACTATTCTTTTCTTGCCACCTCCGCTGTTTGAATTACATACCTAAAAAAACACACATGCACTCTTCAAAATACAAGCTGTACAACTTGTGCAGCTTCTCTCACTCCATGGGATTGCTTCAACTCTGTTTACTGTGTGATTCAGTCATTTTTACAGCAATGAACTATGATGCCATGAAGAAAGCATCTGTGTCATCAACGAATGAACAAAGCAGGACAGTTAAAGTTCAGAAGGAACAATTCGAAACTTTCCTACAAAGCCAGACTTTAATGCTCCTGTACTTACTCAGCTGGAGTAGGTAACTTCTATTTTAAGACAAGGATTAAGGAAACTTGGGAAGAAATATTTACACACATGCACTGTATACTCAGTTATTGGTGGCATAAACATCAACAGGCTCTGTCTGTACAGCTCCGTGTGCCCATCCGACTGCAGAATAATTTTTCAGGTGCTCTCAAAGGGCTATTGTTTTAAGTTAGTCACGCTGCTGCCTGGCACCACCACCAACCCTGGCCATTACGTAAGGCAGCAGCAATAGCCCTGGGAAGGCTTGTTTACCAGCACGTTGCACAACGCCGAGAGGAGCACGCTTGCCAGGCATGGTTAAGTTCACTATGGAAATATGCTTGTAGAGTTAGCAGGTGGGCTGAAACAGTCAGCTGGCATTGCAGAGGCTAAAGACAAAAGTGTGGGTCTCTGCAAAGTGGAAAGAGGCAGACATCTAACTGACACAGCACAGTGTAACACCACGAGTTGGAAATGTAGGAGCTGCTTTAGGAAGTCAGCTACCGAGTAAATCCCATAGAGGATTTAAGATCTTGAACAGAGTTATACAAGTGGCAAAAAGTTTAGGGCTGCGGAAAGGAGCATGACCACAGACAACTTAGTACAGGGCACATGCAAACCTTGTTGTTACACCACTGCTGCATGCACAAGGCATCTAACCAGGAGAAACCGTCCCAGCTGGCCTCGGCTGCTCATTCTCCTTTCTTATCCTCCCCACGCCGTTTCAGCCAAGAGCAGGTGATACCTGCTGCTATCACCACTGCACACACTCTGTGGGACAGACACCGCGAGCTCATTTGTAAAGTTCAGTGAGTAATTTTGCCAAAGGAACCACTATGTATTTATGTGGCTTGTTAAACAATGTGCTGAGAGAGAGCAAACAGGTGGATGGAGTGCTGCAGTCTGATGGGAAGCTGAACCGCCTCAGACTTCACAAAGAGACTGCAAATTAAAGCTCCTGAACAAATATGTACATTTCCACCAGCATCTGATACTCGCTAGGCAGTGCCAAAACGTCATTTAGTCATTATTGTTGCTTTACAACTGGAAAATGTTCAAACACAAGCTGAACAGCTCCCCAAAAATCTAAGCCAAATCTTTCTGTAACCCCTCAGATTTCAAGCCGTGACCCCCACAAACCCATCAAACAGTACGATTAGGAGAGCTTTGCTCCTTCTTTCCTTAAGCCTGAAGACTAAAAGCAAGCTATTTTCCTTCAGCTTGCAAGTGAATGGGAAATCGTTGTCCAAGGGGCTGCTTAGTTCAGAAAAAGGTTTTTCTCTTTAGCCTCCAAATCGCCGACAATCCGCCGGTTTGATCTCACTGATCTGGTGGGGAACCGAAGGTGGACAAGCAGACCTCCCTGCTGCTGCTGTATCGCCAGTTTCGCAACCGTGCCAGGTCAGCTGTCTCGAGCATCAGTCTGCCTATTAGCCATCACACCTTGCAGGTCGAAATTAAAAACATTCATAAACATACTGCCTCTCCTGAAAGCAATCACGTCGAAAGTGTGTCAGCTTCTGTTAAGACTGGACAACTTGATTTAAAAAAAGACTACGGGGAAACAAAGCCAAGACCTTCCTGTGTCCCAAAATAACAAATATATATATATATATTTATAAATATATATATATTATTTAGATTTGAATCAGAATACCCATGCAGAATGCATCAATTATTACTATTCTTGCAAAAAACGGCAGACTGGGGCCCCATTGTACTGTGCAGAGGGAGTAAGAGTCTTTGCCACAAAGAACTTCCACTCCAAGTTAGCGCTTAAGTCAAAATCCTTTCTAAGCCTGGTTCCTTTCCCATGACCCCCAAAATCCAGGTATAACATACTGGTGAACAACAGTACTTCAGTTAGGTTGTTAAGCCGTAAGGGGGAAAAAAAAACAAAACAAGAAAAACCCTAATCAAAACATCATGATGATTTGTAGTGGGAAATAAATTCTGAACTGTTCAATTGAATATACCAATGAGGATTCACAGATACTTGCTGCCCTATGCCCATGAAACAGTGGTCAGAACATAACTGAGAATTGCCTGCAATTAGAACAAAAACTTGCTTTCGGAATGGTCTATTTTAGTTCCTCCTGGTCCAATCAGTTATGGTTACCAAAATAGTTCCGAAGTTTCAGAAGCTGATACAAAGCCATCAGGAACCTTCATGCAAATAGGCAGCTGCCAAGAAAAGCCACCAGGTTCAAGAGCCACGTTTCTCTATGCCACGTCCACTTCCAGTGTGCAGGAGTCACTTCATTTTTACTTCTGTAATTCCCAGCACCAGAGCAGGCTCAGTTCCAGCACTGCTGTGCACCACCAAAGCTAAGCCTCCCTGCTAAGTGGATCACACAACATGTGAGAAACCTGGCCTGCGATCACCATTCAAGATGACCCAGGCTTTATAGTTTAATCTCATTATGATTTTTACATCTAGGGAAGCTGCAGAAACACAGGTGACACCGAGTCTTAAAGGCTTGAGGGGGAAGCACCCTTTCTGCTCCAGCTGCATACCTCCAAATCCTCAAATAGGTATGAAGCTGCTCTGCCGACACAAGTTCTAACACACAGGGGGAAATGCAACAAGCAAAAACCTCTTTTGCTCTCTCAGCCAAATATGTTCTAAAAATTAAGAAGGAACCGGGCATTCCAGAAATACAAACTGATTTAGTAGTTCCACAGGAGGGCTGGTGTCTCGTGACAGGCACTGAACAGACCTGTACCGAAGCCTCCAGTCTGGAAAATAAAAGCTTGGTTCCTTACTAACATCACAGCAGGACTGTAGAGATTAGTGAACATGAAATGCTTTGAAAAAGTGAAAAGCATTAGGCAAGTACTAAGGATTACTAATGGCCTAAAGTTACTCGGGACAGAATTAATTATTTATTCACTTGAAATTACTTTGCTGTAAAAGATATTCTTTTATTTATGACTTAAATGTACTTTTTATCAGCAAAGAGTATCACTGATAAGCCAAGAACACAGACGTCTTACAGAAAAAGTACAGAACAAGCAACAAAACAAACTATTTCCACATCTGATACCAACCAATATGCCTCAGACCCTGAACCTGGTAGATAACTTCCAAGAAACTGGTTTAAGCACTTTGGGTTCTTCAATCTGGACAAATTTGAACCTAGAGTCTAGGAGATACAAAAGATTTAGTCAAATGGCTGGAAATGTTTTGATTTTTACTTGAAGAATAGAGATTTCTTTGGTGAAACCTGTGGCTTCCAGAAAATAACAATACCTTTCCACCTGAACCTCTAAATTCTGGACTCTAAAAGATATGTAGGGGCATTTTAAAAACATTTTTTAAAGAATCCAACCCTCTAAGTATACAAAAGGGTAACACACTTTAAAGTATTTAAGTATTATTTTAAGGTGCCAAGCTGTACCTTGCCAAGGGAACATCCAATTGAAATCTCTGAAAGAAAATCCTCGCATTTTACGTGACAAAAAACCTCTTCACCTCTTCATTGAGAAATGTTACAGGTGGTAACTTTCTTTCTCTAAGAATATTGTGCTGTGTGTTATGTCATTGTCAGGAAGCAACTGTAAGTTCTTTAATGCATGCATCATTCTTTACCTACGACAGTAAAATTTTCCAACCTCAACAGATTTTGTTCCACTGGCAGCACAATGAACAAAAACCACATCAGCTAAAAAGACTGTCTCTAACCTTTGAAAAAATTTTGTTCCTGAACTTTGTTCATGTTGCTAAAACAGGAAAGCAGTTTGTTGCACATGACAACAGTCTCTCTGTACAATAAAATATAGTTCTTGGCTATACCAACTGCAGCCTTTTGAAGTCTCATCTCTGCAGAAAAGATGAACCTCAGTGCGCTTACATCATACCAGCAGGTGCTTTGAAATGCCTACTTCGAATCCTCCAACCTGGTGACATAGAAATTACTTGGGACTGTGAATCTTTAGAATGCAGGCTGGAACTGATGCCTCTGTGTTTTTATAACTCAATAATCCAACCTCTGAAACTCAGCTTTTATTCAATGCCTTTGTACCACTCTGAAGTTTAGCACTAGTGCTTTCTCTTAAGGTGATTACTCTTTATGAGCCTGTTTCCCACATGTGCATTTTGAGACCCAACAAAAATTACATCTTTAAGACATCAGAAATAACACTTTCTGTATCTGCTGTTATAAAGTAACAGCCACAACCCAGGATTCCTCATTGTTCGTGTATTCTACAAGTCTGAAAACAGACGGCAACAGGACTTGCAGCTGGCAGAATGTCTCCAAAGCCGAGAAGAATTTTTCTACCAACTTTTAGACAAAAGCAGAAACAGGGCTCTGGGACCCGGATCCCACATGATCCAGCAGATGCTGTTTCCAGCGTCAGCAAGTTTTCATTCAGAAGCAACTGCCTCCATGTTCAATAGTGCCTCACGGATCACATACAAGATCATGTTAGCCTGTATAAATGAGAGGCCTGATTTAGAATTACAGCAAAAACACAGTACACAGCTTTTGTTTGGGAGAACTAAAAAACAACACCCTATCGCTGTTTTCTCCGGCCACCTCACAGGGTTGGTTTTGGATGGCTCGTGATGGTTTAACATGTGAAGCACCAAGAAGCACCTGACACCTCTGAATTCCCCCAACCTCATGTATTCTTATTGAAATCCTAATGTTCTGATGAAACCTAGGTGAGACTTATCTGAGCAGTTTTCATGTAGTGTGTACGAATCTGTGCACTTTGCATGTAGTGTGTATGAAGTGCATACAAATCGACGTACTTTGCCTGCAATGCGTATGAATCTGTGCAGTCTGCATGTAGTGTGCATGAAGTGTGTACAAATCTGTGCACTCTGCATGCAAACTGCATCAGTCTGTGCAGTTTGCATGCAGTGTGTACAAATCTGTGCACTTTGCACGTAGTGTGTATGAAGTGTGTACAAATCCGTGCACTTTGCATGCAATGCATACAAATCCTTGCACTCTGCATACAATGTGTACAAATCTGTGCACTGTGCATGCAACGTGTACAAATCTGTGCACTGTGCATGCAATGTGTACAAATCCTTGCACTTTGCATGCAACGTGCATGGATTTGGACAGCTCTTAGGGTCTGGAGAGGGTCATGCGGGAAACGAATGGTTTCTCCCCCGGCTCCACCATAACCCGAGGGGTCTCTGGGCATTCAGCAGCTCCCACCAGGAGGGCTCCAGCCCCGGGGCCCTGCAGGAGGAGCCCCCCCGGGGCCGAGGCGCTGCCTGCGGCCGTGCAGCCCCCGCCGCTCCACCCCCGGCCCCCGGGGGCGCCCGAAACTCCGCACGCCCCGCTCCCCTTTGCACAACGCCATTATATAAGGCTAATTACCGCCCGCCTGCCTTTCCCACGTCCCTTCCCAGCCCTACTTCTCGCCTCCCTGCCGCTCCTCCCTACCCCGGGACGAGCCGCCCGGCTTCACCCACCCGGGGGAGGCCTCGGGGCCGGGCGGGGAGAAGAAGAGGAGGAGGAGGAGGAGGAGGCGGCGGCTCCATCCCCATCCCTATCCCTATGCCCTGCTCCGCCCGGCCGGGCCGTGCTCACCTCCTGAAGTCAAAGGGCATGGTGCTGGTGGAGGGCGCCGGGCTCAGCTGCGGGCCCCCGGCCCCGGCTCTCGCCCCGCTGCCGCCGGCTGCAAGGCCCAGGAAGTGCCGGCCCCGCCGCCGCGCTGCACCAACCCATTGGGCGGCCCGGCCCGGCCGTCGTTTCCGCCGCCGGGTTAACGGGCATCGAGGGGGCGACGGCCCCGGTTATGCCCACCGGGTCCGGAGGAAGCCGCCCCGATGGGCTGGAGGAGCCCCGGGGTCTGGCGGTGCCCCGCAGCCCTGAGGCAGCCCCCGCCATGGCGCCCCGCAGGCACCCCGAGGCTGTGAGGGGTGCTCCTGGCTCCCTCAGCGCCTCCCCGGGTCCTCTCAGCGGCTGTAGCACCCCGATGAACACCCTGGGGAGCCCAAAACCCTTGGGAACCCAAAACCCTTGGGATCTGCACCCTTGGGATCCACACCCCTAGGATCCGCTGCCACACAGCCCCTGTCCTGCAGGGAGGTGATCCTGCCTAGCTCCCCACTCCCTGGCTTTCCACAGGCACCATCTGTGTTTGCGAGAGGTCACCAGCTCCTCAGCAGTCCTCAAAAAAATTAAATATATATATATATAGATGTAAAGATCCAAATCACGGCCTGCCCTGGATGATCCAGTGGGAACGGCCAGGCACGTGGGTCACAGCGTGGCGGCTCACATGGGTGCGGTGTTGTGGGTTTTGTCAGGCATCTCTTGTGCTTTCAGCATCGCAGTAATGACAGCTTATGTTTGGGGACAGAGGAAAGCTGCAGTGATAGACAGAGAGATGTGTCAGGGTTCAAAGTGACCGTAAAGGACGGAGAAGCACCCTGGCATTGCTGCTGCACCTGCTGACACGCGCTGGGTGAACTCTTTTGGTGCCAGCACGGCTCTTTGCTTTCTCTTGAATATCTTTCTGCAGTTTTGTAGGAGGACAAAGACTTAAAGTATGAAAAAGCTCCCTATTCCGCAGGCAAGACATTTCCCCATCACCAGCGTCTCTCTGATCTGCTGTCTTGCCATGTTGCCTGAAGCACTGATGCTTTTGTCTGGCTTCATCCCTGCTGGGTTTAATGCGATGCACATCGCTAGTGCCACACTGCTCCGTGTACCAGCCTGCGCCACAGGTTGTTTCCTAATGTCTCCAGCTAATAGCATCAGCCAGGGACTTTTTGCTGCAGATAAACTGTGTCCAGGACTGCAATTGGGAGTGGTATCACTCACATACTCTGAATGTTCAATTACAGTGCAGGAACAGAACACAACTACTTTTGTCTTCTCACTCTAAAAGCAGAAATGACAGCAGTCTAAATATGCTTTCTGCTAAATACGGTTTTTCTTCTTGGTTCTGCAGCTTGCTTTCTCATGTTATCATCATCTCCATGCTTAGAGATTCACATCTTTCCACTCTTCCCTTTCACCCAGAAACCTGACCCATACTTGGAAAAAAAATTCCAGATTGAAACAAGCAGAGGAAAACTACCTAAGAGTCAGAGCTGTTAATCAATGCCAATCAATGCCATAGCCTTTCAAAGGAAGAGAGAATAATTCTTGCTGGGAGTATTTAAAACTAAAGTGGAGGAATCCCAGGGATGAGATAACAAGGCACAATCCCTCAGAAGCCCCCAGGGAACAGATAAAAATACCTAATTGTTTTTTTGATCTCAGACATCTAAATGATCCAAACTGCATTGTGCAAGCATATTCAGCAGATTGCAAACTGATCGGCCACGAAATCCTGCTGCACTTTGCATTGTGCTCCAAAATTGAACAACACGCTGAAATTAATGAGACAGTTCTCATCTCTCATGAGGTCAAACAGATTACGTAGGCATAGCCAGCGGGTACTATCTGTAGTGGAAAAAAAAAAAAAAAAAAAAAAAGCAACACACAACAAAACAGTGCCTATCAAGTTCTAGTTACACAACCAAGTGCTAGTCTGGGCTCCTGGCAAGGCCCGGATATCATTAACTATTATTAACTATCTGGTGCAAAGACAAACTCTGTCAGGAGCCAAGATAGTGCTGAAGTGGTTACAGAAGCACTTAACTTGTACGGTAGAGAAATATGGAGGTGGCCTTGAATGTTTTTGTTCCGCAAGTAGTAAGAGCTCACATTGGGAAGATTTTATTTGCAACTAAAGGGTCAAACTCTGAAGGAACTAATGGACTCAGAGCAGCGCCAGGACAGCTTTCCAATTTGATCCAGTTCACTTACATCCTTGCCAAGGGAAGAAGAAGTTAATGCTCTGAGATAAGACCCTCGTCACAATATTGTTTAATTACATAAGGCTTCTAGTGAGACTGAGATAAGCATTGGAATTTGTCCTCAGTCCAGCTGGGTGCGGCTGCTTAGATCATGTTGTGTATTAGAATGGGAACTGAAAGCCCGGATTTATTTGAGGTGCTTGTCACATCATTAGAACTGGAATAAGTAAACCGATACTGACAACTGATTTAAAAGTTAACTATATATTTTTTTCATGTAAGTAATAAGGTAATATTTTCCTGATAATAGTAGCCTTAAAACTATTAATCATTTCTCTTCAAATAGCATTAATAGCGTTGAGCCAAACTAGTACTCTGAAATCAGTAAGTAAAAATTTTGAGAACTCTTTCACTAATGAAGAAACTGAAGCAGAGGGATGAATTGACTCACCTAAGATTACAGAGTAAGGTCACCTTCACCTCTAAAATTAGCAAACAAATCCCCTCATTTCTAATTCTGTGTTCATCATTCTGATCTCACACACACACACACAAAAATGAATATTTTCCTCATTTTAGTTCATTTTCTTATAGATAAATCACATCATGGATGACTATCTGGATTCGTAACTAATGCTTTATAGAAACAAAACTGCTGCCCCCTTCCTAGGGAAGACAAAGACAGAAAGAAAGAAAGAAAGACAGAAAGAAAGGAGAGAAAGAAAGGAGAGAAAGAAAGAAAGTGACCCACAAGTGCTTTATTTTAATCATCTTCCTTAATACTTACTACATAAAGTTGTTCTTACAAGTAAGTTTTTGCCTGTCCAGGTTTTCTAGATCTTCCTCATTTCTCAGTGACATGCTATTCTTTACTTTTAACTTCATGCTAATACAGTTTATAGTAATCTGTGCTAATTCTGATGACCTCTATTTTGTCACCTTTGTTCCTAAGAAAGTGTAACCCATTAAGTATAACTTTATATAATAAAATGCCCTGTAACACTCATGTGTGATTTCCTCTTTTGTTTTGTTTGCGATTCCTTACACATGGCTGAGTTTTATGTGAGCCTCTTGCTCGTACTACAGCTCTCGAACTGAGAACATATTGTAAGTGCTGTGACTGGGTCATGAGCAGCATTGTTTGCTAAAGGTAAAGCAGGGTACATACAGTCATCGTTTAGGTCACCTAGGTTTTGTTCATCATTTGGGAATGTGAAGTGACTGTTAAGGAAGGTGCAGTGCTTATTCACTTCTGCTCCTGCTACCGAGGTGTTTGCTCACAGCTGATCTGAGGCTTTTACTTTGGGACAGTGTGTGGCAGGGTATATACGCTGCGACATTTTACCATTGTGCATGTATTCACAGGACATGCTTGCAGCACTTGTGTCAGGGTGGGTTTGGGATTTAAGTGAGTGCATTGCTTTGCAGGGTGTGTTTACTTGATTATGTGTTGTATTCTGCTGGGTGTGTCGCTGGCTGCATGAAGCATTAAACAACTGCCGTTCAGGAAAAGGAAAAAACATTTTAGAGAATGAACAGAAAATGTTATAAAACATTAAAAAATATAAATAACAGCATATGAGGAAGTCTTTTTGAAGGAACAGGATGCGCATGGAGGTGAGGAATTCAAATACAAGTGCTGTGCTAAGTATAATCAGTAATGAAAGTTCAGCCCTTCCTCTTTGGATTTTAGTAAGCTGCTTGTTGATAATACTTTACAAATACTGGGGAACAGAAAACCAAGCTTTAAGTCTTGACACAGCATAGTATGTGTTTTTCATTATCATATATGGTATTATAGCTATCAATCCATTGAGAGACTGGACTTAAATGAACAGTAGAATAAATTAGTATCTAGTCAACTTGCTACTTAAAAAGGTCCTTCTTCATTGACTGCCTAAGCTTTTCCCTTAAGATGACATAAAAACAAACTTTCTTCTTCCTGCTCAACACACAGAAGTAATAACCTGATTATTTTATAGATCCCAGGCTTGGCTACAGCTGCCGTGTGTATGTTTGTGTACGTGGAAGGGGGCTGGTACAGGCACATGTCCTCTTTCTTGCCATATGGCAGTGGGCAAGCACTGCACTGGGCAATGCTAATGGAAATCTACAGTTATTAAAGTCCCCGGAAAAACTATCCTGTTTTTAAGATGGTTTGTCTTTTCTTGCTTGTTTGCTTTACTTTTCAGTATGTCAGGAATTTACTCAGGGAAAGTCACAGTGAACAGAATATTTTTGTATTTCCTTCCTTTTCCACCGTGGAAATGAATTCCATGAACAAGTTTCAGCTGCTGTCACAGGCTTACCTCAGCTTTCATTGTATCAGTGACCTTTATTGATCAGTGTTTAGTTTAGTTCAGGTTACTGAAAATGCTTGAGGTCATGCCCAAAGGGAGATGCAAGTTAACAGTTAACTAGAGCAAAGTCTCATGGTTGAGGACATGGTTCAGGACTTTGAACACTAAAAGAGAGCACTAAATCTCAAAGAGATTTGGATTAATAGCAAAGATGAGTTGAGGATTAGCACCTGATTTTCAAAGGAGGACTGTTCTGTAGTGAGTTAAATGCCTGAACTCCTTGTACATTGAAAAGGAAGAGTAAGGAACCTAAGGACTTGATATGTCCACAGCTAGTACACTGAGTGGTGAGATGCCTGCATCAGCCAGTAGGAAACACCTGGGAGAAGGGGGCATCTGAATATGTCCCTCTGAAACTCTGATATGGGACCAAAAACCGATTGTGGGTTTAAGTAAGTCACACATTTAGTGTAGACACCTGAATCAGTCTTGTCAGTGAAAATACTCCTGGGAGATGAGCCACCCCCTCTGTTTTATGTATTCCCAAGTCCAGTTCTGGACCTTTGAACTTAAGGGGACAGCGAGTGCTGCAAGAAGCTTAGGGCATTGAGAGGAAGGAAGGAGAGCACTCTCTGTTAGCATCTTAAAGCTGAGCCACTGCGTAACCAGGAGTGCAAAATGCCTTGTGTCAAAACAGAGTGCTTGGTTAGGGCTCTTATCTGGAAAACAGTGGCAATATTGAGACTGGGACACTGGTGGGAGGAGTCCATGACTTACTAGTGTTAAATACATATAAACACATAGGCACTCCGGAGAGTTCCCTTCTGCTTTGTCCTTGGAGTCCCATTCAGTCACAACATGCCCAGGAAATTGGGTCCTTAAGACCTTACTGGCAAAAAAGCCCACCTGATTTCTGGCTGGACTTAGGTAAGAAGTAGCTTGAGAAGTAAGCAAGAGAATTTCAGCCCAGCCAGAGCAGGGGGGCTTCTGGGCACAAAAAGGTGCCAGACCTTTAGGCGCCTGAAGAAGCTTTTGCCAGAAACTGTAGGCACTTACAGCATCTGACGTAGCTGAGGGAGGCTAGGCAGGGCTTTCCTGGGTTGCTCGCATGAGCACAGGCGCCAGCAGTCTGCATAAGTTGCACTTTGGTGCCTGAGTGCTATTTTGGATCTCTCCCAGAGCCCTTGCACCAGCATGCTCTCAGTGGGGAGTCAGCGTGAAAGCTCAACAGGGGCTGGTGATGCTGAGTGCCTGGCTCGCTGCATTACAAACGACCTTCTCAGAATGAATGGCTTCTTCCTAGGTACGGGCTGTGGAAGGCAGCTTGAGCATCCTGACTGCCAGGCAAGTCTGTGCCCATATGGCTGTCTAGAAGGAGGGAATGCTACCCTGTGGGCAGCAAGAAAATGGCATTTTTCAACAGAATGAGTATGGGAGGACTCAACAGCACTGGGTCATCACAAAGGCCCACAGACAGTGGACAAGTTAAACAAGACAAAACCTTTTCAAGGGGTAACATTTCAAAGGAGGCAGTGGAAGGTTTGTTGCACGACTTGCCAAATCTGCAGCAATCTGCGGGCACCCAGTCACGGTAGTGCAGCTTAGTTTCTCACCCATCATTTGACCTATTGGAACTGGCCGTGTGCGTGAGATACTGAATAGCTCTTCACCAACTTGGTTTTGGCGTGCTAGTGTTGCTGCCTTATCAGCTCTCTCAGTGGTTTCCTCCAGATATTATGCAGTGTTCAGGAGCCGAATAAGCCCAGTGGGGCTTTTCAGAAAAGAGATACATACTCTTTTTTCATTTTTGTTGTAACACGGATATGGATTTTTAATTGTTTATTCTGTGATTTGCTAGCAGGCTGCCTCTTCTGCAACTGACACTTGTGTTTTCATCATTCTTGCTTGGTCGCTTGCCAGTACTGTGATGGTCACTGTATTGGGAAGGTTTTCTCAGTGCTAAAGAATCTGTTGCAGAAGTCAGGGTGTGGCCAGTAGAAAATCTTCCAAAAAGAGGTTTTATTAACCCTTTAATGAATGAAGCCAGAGGTGGCTGCTTTTGGCATTGCACTGATTTGACCCAGGGCCTGTGGACTCAGCACTTCTGAAACGCCACCATTAGGGTACAACTTCCCAATACCTGGCCTCTGATTTGGAGTGGGGTTAGTTTTGGGTGGCCAGGTTCAGATGACACGGGGTCCGTTCTAGCATCTGTCCTTCTTGTTGACTTCGGCAAGCAGCCATTTGGTCAATCAGAGGCTCCAAACTGGTGATTATCTCCAGGTGTTGTCTTTTATTATTAATGGAGGCATTGAGAGAGAACAAGTACCATAAATACACAGAGCACAGAAAGTGTGGAAAGATACAAAAGAATGAAGAGAAATTGCTTGAGATGTGAGTATCCCTCAGAAGGAAACTAGGAAGAAATGAGAACAGATATATGAGCTTGTTCAGGAACTTAGAGGTGAGGTTAGAAAGTTTTGTTCTATGGCAGAAGCTAAGAGATGTATCTGGGGAGCTGGTTCATCAGAAACCAAGCTTAGGTGAAAGGTCATAAAATCAGAAACCAAGCTTAGGTGAAAGGACAGTGTGCATAAGGAGAAACCACTAAACCAAATTGAATAAAGCAACAGACAAACACTTACAGAAAAAATCCCCCTGCCTTAAGAGGAAGCCAGGCCCCGCAGTCTCCAGACTCACCCTCGGCAAGAAAGACCCCTTTCAGTCTGTCTCCTGTGAGGCCTTTCAAGGTTCCTGCTCAACCATCTCATAGAAGAGCAAAATGCTGCCCTCCTGATGATAAGCCTGTGGTGAAGTTATCTGGGGTTTATTTTAATTGGACTCTTTTACTTTTTTCCTGGCACTTTAAAGTTTATGAACGGAAAGGATCAGTCTGACTCAGAGACTGGGCCACTTCCAAACATTATTTTAGCTGCCGTATGTTAATGTAGTTTGGCTCTGCAGCATCCTATGGTGTAAAGTAGGATGCCTGTACCCTTTCAACTCTGGTGTCAGAGGCTACTAAAGGGGGTATGTCTGAGACAAGGGCAGATTGGGATCACTTGCTCTACAGTCTATGGGTATTTGATGAGGTTCTATAAGTAAGATGTGGCCTAGAAAACATTCAGATTCTGTTCTCCTGAAATTCATATTTTATCATTCTACGATTCTGGTCACTAAAATGATAATGTCCAGAGCAACTGTTTGGCCTGTGCTGACTCTGAAATCTATATGTAGGTTTTGGTTATCACAGTATCGAGCTAAAAGAAGGAAACCTTGGTGTATTAGGTTGTGTTCAGTGGTAAAATATGTTGCCTTTTGGTTGGATTTGTAGTACTGATGTAACAAACAGATGAACAAAGATGACTGTCCTGTTCATCATTTTTCCATCACTAAAGCATGAGTCTCTCAGCATTCCTGTTTCACTTTCTTCAGTTCTGCTTCCCAAACGCTTCCACTCTACGGTAACTATTTTCAAATTTTATCCATCCTCTCAGGGTGTACACTCAGAGTATTTGCTGTTTCCCTGCCTCTTCCTCATCTTCTTCTTACTCATGCACTGTCCTCCCTGAAATCATCATGGAAACAACCCTATGCAAAAAAAGAAAAAAAAAAAAAAAGTGCGAGAGAGAAGTTTCCAATTCTATTTATTTCAGTGGAATTTCCCCGCTGCCCTTTTTCCGTATTAGTGGATGTTTTTATCCAGAGACAGTAGTGTGAACAGCATCAGGAAGATGAGAACCTCATGGGTTATTTACACAGGGTATTCACAAGGCTAACATTAGTCTAATGAAACCAATTGTCCTAGATTCCTTCTCTTAGCCTATGTGCAGGGAACGGTTCCTCCATAGGCTCAGAGCAGGAACCTCATTTGACGGAGAACTTAGGGTATTCAGAGAGATTCACTGCCTGATCTTAAAACATAGTATCTTAAAAGATTGAAATCCATTCCCGCTGTTGCAGATGTATTGGCCTTTTATGCTGACATAACAAAAGATGTTCTCAACTGGGTAACCACTGGCTTGGTGTACAGGACACCATCCCTTTGTTCTGTTCCCAGCTCTGCAGCCAAGTTTCTGAGCAGTTCTTAGCAGGCAGCCTTCTGGCCTTAGTTTTCTGCATGGGAAATCTTATTACGTTACTATGTTAATTAATACATTACTTTTCTCCAAAAGGACATGGATTGGATGGACAGCTGATGGTCATTCAACGATAGATACCAAAGGCTTAAAGTTGAGATATCAGCTTGTGATGGCGTGGGTTACCAATTGACGGTTAGTTCCCTTCCACTGCAAGAGAGGCTAGACACACGACGTTCCCACACTGCAGGGAAATTTTATGTGCACATTTTACATATCTCGATTTCCCCAGTGCAGGCGCTGAAACAGCCGGGCCGACATTTGTGAGCATATGACTGACGAATGGCACAGTACGTTCACTTATGATCTAGAGAGTCGTCAGAGTGACAAGTTGGAGCTGTAGAAGATGGAGATGACTCATGGTTGGAGCTTTATGTAAATGAAGAACCTCTTCTGTTGCTTCCTGTTGTGCCAACGAGGCCACGTATAGTTCACGTCAGTGACATTGCGTTCCCTTGTCCCCTCCGCTGTTGAGCCAGGGCAGGGATGTGGGGTAAGAGAGGAGTGGTTCCCCCAGAGAGGGTGTTAGGTCAAAACTGATAGTGAATCTGAATGTGAAACCCCTGGAACACCAGGCTGAAGATTCCTTCCCAGCAGCAGCGCCTGAAGAAAGTTTGCTGTTGCCTTTTGCTGTCAGTTGCAAAAGCGATAGGGCCTCTCACCACTGCCTGTAAACTTCGAGGGGGAGACAGATAAGGGGGAAGTTGCAAATTTCAGCAAATTGCTCTCTCCCTGGGAATTAATCACTTTTAGTAAGATGCATGGGTCATCTCTGACATGGCTAATAATCTCATTTAGCTTATCCAAAGCATGAAAAAAAAGCCCTGCTGCTAAGCGGCATAATGCTGCATGCCCTCTCGTAACAGCTTCATGTAGGCAGCGTATCCTAGGCAAGAGTGATGAGGAGGAGTGAAAGCATTAAAACCCAGTGCAGCTGAATTGTGTCTATCCAAAGGCACAGATAATATTAGTCCAGGTGGAGGGCCAAATTCTCTGACTCACTCACAAGAAAAAATGAAAATAATAATTCTGAAGTTTACTGAAGACAATGGAATTAATCTAGTGTGAAAATAATATGAGAGAGGAGAATGTCAGACTCCAAATGTTGACCTCCTTAGCTGCCTTATTTCTAGGGTGCAATGACTCATGTGTGTGTATTGCTAGCAGATATAGCATAGGCTGACTGCTGCAGATGACTGCAGAGAGCCAAAAGGTATGAAAAAATGACAAACTCGATAGGATTTGTCTTGCATTATATACATTGTTCAAAAGTAGAAGGAAGATTTAATTGACACCAGTGGGAGTTTTGCTTGAGTAAGGACTTAGTAGCTGAAATGAGAGATGAAAAAAATCTATCTCACTAGCCCAGAGCTCAGAGAAGAGTCACTGCCTCTGCCTACTCCATGTAATTCTGTTCAGAGAGGCACAGGTAACTTCCCTCAAATCCTTTCAGAGCCCATATCACTTTTTCTCAGTATTCTGCATATTTATTTTCATATGTGATTCTGTTCCTTTACCTCTAGGTATTATCTTACTGAAACACTATATTTTTTTTCTCATCCATTGCAGACACTAAAATTGCAAATCATACTTTACAGTCATCCTAATCTGATAATGCTGAATACATTTAGTGCATTTACCTTTGTTTTGGTTTTTCCTTTTCTAATTGACTCAGGCCTCCATGTGAGGCAAGCAGTCCTATCTATTTTAACCCTACACTTGCTAGAATGCAGACGCAGAACTAATCTGTGTGCTTCGACTTCCAGAGAAGTCTTCAGTAAACCTCCCAGACAGGTGATGAGTGTATTCAACTCAATTTCTCACTGGTCTTTAAAGGTCAGTCTTATGATACTGAGAGTTCCTCCACGAGCTAAGTCCTTCATAGATTTTTGCTCTTTCCTTTGCCTGTTCTCCACTCTGTCCCCTAATGTAACAGCTGATAATTATGCTCTTTTCAGTGGTTTATCTCTAAGTCTCTTGAAGGTAGGACTTTTTTCTCAGCAGAAGGCTGACTCATAAGGTATACTGCCTGCTATCCTTAGAAAAAATGAGTCACTAATGGATTTTCATTATACATTCAAGTGCCATAGACCAAAATTTTGTCCTACCAGTCTAGTCCTGTGATAGATTTTTCAGTTTGGTATTTTAGTTATGTCTTAGTAAGGCTCTGGGAGATTCAATAGATGCTGTACAAGTAGCAGTATTTTATTATATACAATGAGAATTCCCTTTAGCTGCAGCAGTTCCATGGTTTCACTCTTTGTGTGCTGAGTGCTTCCCTAGCTAAAATACAGAACTCCCTTATACCTGCATCATGATATGTTCAGCATCTGTTTTCACCCAACACAAATAGCTTACAGTTGCTTTTCCAGGCTGTGTGAAACATGAGGGGATTAAGGCATGCCTAAAATAATATGAGTAACACTGGTACTACTGGATTAGTACAAACAGTCCTTTTGTTTTAGCAACACCAATTTGGTGATCTTTGAAACACTTACTGAAGATTCACCAGTTCTCACAATGTCACATGGAAAAATAAATTAATTAATTGGAAGCTAAATGCTATTATTTCTATTTTGTGAACAAGGGAATTGAGGCTGGGGCAGATTACGTTGCCATAAGGATGCAATGGAAGCATTGAGGATGGAACTGCACACTCTTTTAATGGAACAATACTGTGTATAAAAGATTTTGCTGCATTTACATTCACTAGCATTTAACTCTGAGTGATGTCAATGTGAACGAGCATCTGGCAGAACCTCTGTAAAATTGCAACATAGTCTGCAATTCACAAGAGGGTACCAGCTTTTGCATATCCATATTGTTAAACTGGCTTTTCAGGGTATTTTGGGGAGAGAGGTCTTGAGTCTCTCTGACACCATCAGAAGCTGTTATTTAAAACTGGATGATGAAGATGCAAAAGGGATGCTGTTAGGGTGGTTGCTTTGTTCTTCATTACACAAAAGTGGATATGCTGCAATGACAAGTTTGTAAATCATAGTTAGTTCCGTTCTCACACCACCCAATAACCTTCCAATCTCTCTGTCAACTTCCTGAAGACCTTGGGAAGCTATAATTTGTGATAAAAATGGGAGTTGAAATGTTACGTGTATATCAAAGCTGAAAATTTGTGGCTGGATGACCTTTTCATTTTGAGCAAATGCACTCATTTCCTTTGCATTGCTTACTGTTTTCCTCTGAAGCTTGGCATAATAGGAAATCCTCCACGATTGTTCTCATTAATCAGTGGCTCCATTGTGCCGGCTGCTGTTCCCTTCAGTGAGCAGTGCAGAGCATCTCGGCATGCTCATAATGGAGAGTCGCTCTCTGGGCTGTCAAGCATCAGTGCCCCAGAAACTCAAATGTTTCAGTTCAGCTGTGATGGACGAGAGAATACCACAAGCAGCATGTGCTAAATTCAGTTTGCTGTCAGAATAAGGAAACAGCCCCCTTATTTTCAGTTTAGGGAAAAAAAAAAAAAAAAAAAAAAAAAAAAGACAAAACAAGCACTCACTGGATTTTACGGTGATATTTCCCATGCTTGTGATTAAGCTTAGATGAATAATGAAAATGAAGTGTTCTTAAATTTAGATTTCAGTTCATTTCTATACATGGGGTAATATAATTTGTCATGTTACCGCTAATATTTGCATAGTCATCCGACAATTATAAGGAAGGCCTATGATTCCTTAGGACAAATAACGTCTCTAGAAATATAGTCTGAAATGACTAATAATTATTACTAGTACATCGGTTTTCATTTTTGGAATTATTTCTCTTTGTCATCCACTCAAGGGTCAGAAGTTCTGCATTGTGACCATACACCGCAAACCGCAGATGGTGTAGCATTTAGGTACATGCCTCTTGCTAAAATTTAGGCAAGAATTTTGAAAGAAAAGATGCATTTGCAATACCTTAAACAGTTTGTGAAATAATCAGAAAAAAAAAAAAAAAAAAAAGGAAAAAGTTGCCAAAATCATTTGTAATGCCAACCTGTACTTCGCAAAACATAAACAAAAACACAGTGACAGATTGGTGCTCAGGAAGCTGATGGTTCACCAAGTCTTATCTTTTGCTTCCTGTTGCAGCACAGTGCTGTTGACATTATGTTCCTGCACATGCAGTATGCAAAAAGCTCCGGGTTTGTAATTTGGTGTTGGCACAAATAAAGAATTGTGCTTGTTGCTATTGATTTTCTGCTGCTCTGCTTTTCTCCAATAAAGCTGATGTCTGCAGGGAGCCAGGCAGTCAGTCTCTGCGGATGTTTTACAGTACATCCAGGCTCTTGCTTTCCTATCATATGGCTCTCAAGTGAAGCTTGCAATAAAAAAGACAGAGCAGTGTCCAGAGGACTTTACTCTGTGTGCAACCCATTCTTTATTCAGAAGTTTAAGTCACCAGAGATGACAGAGGGGGGTTGTGTGACCATATGGTTAACAAAAATGGAGTACAAACCCCAGGATATGGTCTCAGGCATTTGTACTGGAGTCAAATCTCTAGGGAAATGAGGTTAGTGGCGGCGATGATGATAATAATAATAAATAATGCACACTCCTCTGGGATCTTGGCTGACTATCAAGACAGACTTCCCGATGATGAGATGCATATGTCTGTCTCCAGTCTCTTCAAGGTATCTGCAAGGCACCATTTTTTGCAATTACAAAGGACCGGGGATGAGAACATGCACCATAAGAAGCAATCCAGGAACATTTGTCCCAGACTTCTGTCTCTGATTTCCATAATCGCTCTCATCTCAGCTTCTCAGACATTAGCAAGCCAAATCTCAGAACAGCTCTGTCAAGTGCTGACAGCGGTGGCAGTGGCCGCCCAGAGGCTTGCAGGCTTTTCCTTCTGCCCGTCACGCTGCGCCTGGTTTGCATGAGGATGAGACAAGAGGCCCTGCGGTGTCACACGAGGAAGAGCTGGGGTCACTGGACACAGCTCGCCGCTTCTGGAAGGGGCTGGGGCTCTGTGCGAGCGCGTGTTGCTGAGGGCTGGCTCGTGAGCCTTGCAGAAGACACCAGCCCCAAACGGCACGGCCGTCGTCTAGGGAAGTGGCTTTCTGCCAGTTGCCAAACGTGACTGAAGCAAGGCCACAGTGACGTTTGTGGCTTTTCTGTTGGCTGCGTTGCTGATGATGCCCTGTTTCTTCAGATAGGAAGGGAGAAGAGCAGCCCCATGGGAAGCACCAGTTTGGCTGCAGAAAGGCTGCTGCCCTCCTCCATAGCCACCCAGTGCCCCCCAGTGAAATGGGACCAGAGGGCTGCCCTTCCACCCAGGTGCTGAACGAGCTATTCTGGTGTCTAAGAGAAGAACAAGAGGCATCTTGGGTTGCTGGTGTGTCTATGGGAACCCCTTCTTCACTGTTGCAGGGAAACCAAGCTGAATCCTAGTCAGTCATTAAATGAGATAAGTAGATGCTGGCCAGCACAGGTTCCCCCACCACGTAGACCTGTAGCACTCATGTGTGAGTGCATTCAGCAGGTATATCACTCAGGTATCACTCATAAATATTACTTCATCTGCTAAAAAGTAAACAGAAGTTGGCAAATATTAGCAGTGACATTATAAGTCATATTACCTCACATATGGAAATGAAGCACCCTCCTGTCTAATCCTGTAGTCATCCGAGGCTGGACCAAGTGTTTGTTTCAGTTTGTTCCCCGTGTGTTTGATAACGAAGAAGCGAGTGCTGCCTGGCTCATCCACTCTGCCTGACACCAGGCACTGGTTTTCCATTGCTAATGCTCGTAATTTTATCATTGGTCTCATGGCATCGAGCTGTTCAGGTTTAGTCATAGGTACATTTATGATTCTACATGTCTTGTTCAAATAGTACACAACTAATAACCTTTGTTCATGGCATTTCGTATTGATCCTTGCTTTCATAAAGCCGCCATTAGTCACTATTATAAAAAGGGACAACCCCGTGAAATTAACGCTAGGTTAATTCCCCATGAGAGCATTGTCCCAGCTACACTATGAGCTGAGGTGGACTTTTTCCTCTCCTAGGAAGGGAGGAAGGTTTCTTGTATGGGATCGCTTGACTGAAATTGTAAAGAAGCTTTGGTACCTAACTCACTGATAGCTCCTGAACACCCAGACTGTATTGAGCTGTCAGATAGGAACAGGGGATGGATGATTCCTTGGACAGTCCCTGTGTGTGTGGCAGCTTCCCAAGCCTGTGAGATGCTTGGGGCTGTGATGGTGAGCACTGCTCCATCACCAGCTAGCAGAGCCCTCTGTTCTGCCTTCAGGAGAGTTCATAAGACCAAGAGGAAAAGCGTGCTGGGGAGCACTCCACAGGCAGGCCCATCATGGGTGGGAAACTGGATGGGAAACAGAGCAGCTTTAGGACTCCACTGGATACGTCTGTCAGCCCGTCTCTTTCTGCCCACGTAAACACCCAGGCACTGTAATTGCCACATAAACAGTCAGGCATCACTTTTGCCAGAGGATTTTTTTTTTCATACTTTGCAAACACAGCTCTGGATAACTATCCTTCTTCCGCAGGCAGAGAAGCTGAGGCATGGAGAATCTGAAGGGCTTGTACAAGCCCTGAATGTAGCAAATCACCAGGTGTCCTGATTTCTTCTCACCCATATCAATCCCTAGAATTCACCATCTCCCATAATTGAGCTTAACTCAGAGTCTTATTTTGAGATTTAATTAATATGCAAAATGCTTTGATCCCCTTTGATGAAAGATTCAATGTAATTCACTAGAATATTTCAAACTAATACCTCTAATTGTTATGCAGCAGTAAAATGGAATATGGATAACTCATTTGCTATTTTTAGGGAAAAACCACTAGAGTATTTCACTCCAGTGGCTTTAAGTTACAGTCATTTTCAAGAGAAGAGCTGTGAGATTTCTGCTGCTGTTGAAACAGTTAGAAAGCAAAGCTTAGCAAACACGGTGTGCCCTGGGATACTGGCTTTGTAGGGGTGAGTTCCCCCAAGAGGGTGACTAACAGCAGGATGTGGGGCATAATTTGCATGTTCTCTGACTCTGCTGCAATCATTTGTGTATTGGAGACTTGAATTATACATTACACAGGAGGTCGCCCACTTGCCAAGCTGACAGCCCTGCCGAGCAGTGCACAGCCCTTGGATGGGGGCTGCGGGAGGAGGGCTGATGTTATTTCAATAAATGGTTAGTGTTGGTTCAAAAAGAGAGCTCCATGCACAAGGGGACTTGGAAATTGTCACTGAATACTTTGGGGATCTATTTACTCATTCTGCACCACACTCCTGATAGCTCTGACTTTCAGGCTTTTTGCATCTGCTTCTGTTCTCGTCCTGTGGTGAATTTGATGCTGTTGATAGGTGCCATAAATCATCCCAATACACTCAAATGCTCTCCCGTGCAGGAGGCTCAGCATGGGCAGTGGAGCCTTGCCCTGCTCTGTCTGCTGAGGCTGCCACTGGTTTATCTTAGGGAGCTGAGAGGGCTCCCTGCTGTCATTGCAGCCAGCTGAGCTAGGTTTCTGCTGAGACAGAGACCAGCGGGTGCTATCATGCTCAGAAAAAGACTGAGAAAGACACACAGACTCATGTTTATAGATCACCTGTCCAGGAGAAAAGGTGATCGGGGTGGGAACTGATCCTCTGTTCTCACAATAGCAGCTGGCCTCAAAGAGAAATTGTCTTTGTCACATTCATGTTTTGATGAAAAGAATGCTGATCACATATTTTCCCTTTGAAACATATTTTTTCCTGTCAGTACTGCCAGTAAAAAAAAAAAAAAAAAAAAAAAAAAAGCAAAAAAGGGAAGTGATGCAAAGCTAACTGACAGGGTCCACTTGGCTCATCGTTAGAGTGGCTCTCACTGCCTGGCACGCTGCCGTGCTGCTGCCAGGCCTAACAGCCAGGGCTGAGGGCAACCACTGTGTTTTGTGGGTTGGTGTGCTTGCACCGGTCCCAGAACAAAATGCGGGTTTTGGTAGGCGATGTCTCTCTACAGCGTGCTGGCTTCATGAGCTGCCAGCTTGAGGTCAGGAGCCCAGGCTGTGGGGCCCTGCTGCCAGCGCCACCAGCACAAGGCCGGGCTGGCAGGCAAGGCCTCCTCCCTCCCTGCTCCAGCACCATCCCGAATTCTCTTTCCCAACCCAAGTAATCTCCTTTAGGAACAAGTTTCTATAAGCTGAACTCTTTGCTGTTGCTTTCTTCTGCTTAGGGTTGGATACTGCTGGAAGCGCAGTGGTAGTGGGAACCGTTTTATCGAAGGCCTTCTTCCAAAACCTGTTTTTCTTTTGGGGCCCATAGGAAATATGTGAACAGTTTTCTTCAGCGTTTCCACCGAGAGCTCAGATCTTTTAGTTAAGAATTGTTCATTAGACCACATTCAGGTTTCAGCTCTTTATTTCCTCATGTGTTTCATAGGGGCAGCTGCTGTGTGTGAAGTGCTTTGAAACACTACATTTGAAAAGCTCAAAGCATCTTATGAACAATCCTGAAAGTTTTTCTGTTTCATTTGTGTCATTTTTTGTGAAGTCACAGACTGGCTCATACATATCAACACTCTCTTCTCTTCTCTTCTCCCCGGCTGCTGATGAGAAACTTAGAGCATTTTCCTATGGAATTAGTTTTTCTCTCCCTGTGCTCTGGACAGAGCAGAGACCTCTGGCTGACCAACAGGGGTTTCAACACAAAATGTGCTATGACGAGCCATGCTAGATCTGCTTTTTTATTTAAGTCACAAATGCCTCCAAGGCTGGTGTATTTCTGGGTGGATGACTGACCATGTGCCTTATAAGCAAAGCCAGCAGAAATCAGAACTTCTCTTATCTCCGCCCGGAGCAAAGATCTTCACGCAGTCGACCGCGCTCCTTCTTGCTGAGTCAGGCTCCTGCCTGGTATAATTCAACGTTTTTCCATTGATTTAATCCACAATTGCAAAATACATTGACCAGGGAGACTAGAAGCTCTCTGCTGCCAACCTCCCCCAGGAGCACTGCCTGGCACTGGATGTGTTTATGCTCTGGTGCTGGGGAAGTGGCCCCATGGTCCCCACAGCCCCATGATGGCTTGTGTGGTGCCCTGGTGGACTCTGCACTTTAACACCAGGCAAGACACTGGCCTACAGTAGTAATTCAGATATTTTGTCAATGGCACATTTTAACAAAAAGTCATCAGTTTCAGCTTAATGTGCCATCCTCCTATTTCTAAGTAAAAGAGAGATCATAAAGTCCTCAGGGAGAAAGGTTGTGAGTAATAGCAGTGGCACAGGGCCTGCAGCCTAGCCAGCATGCCAAACAATATTCCAAGAAAATATTTCTAAGTTACAGAAGTTGCGTAACAGTGATTATTATTTTTAAAGCACAGAGAATGAAGACCAGTTTCTAAAAAAGCAAACACATATTTTTAGCCTTGCTGGTCTCTTGATCCTACAGTAATGGGAACCATCTGCGCTGGGACTGGCTGACGTTCCTGGTAAATAACATTTTGCTGCAACATTCCAGATGTTTCAAAGGCTTCTTTGCGAAGAAGTGTTTGTCTCTCTGCCTGTCACTCTCACTTTCTGTCTTTCCTGCCCATGTTTACTTCAGTAATATACATTCTTTTATTAAAACAGTTTTTGTTAAAAATAGCCTGTCAGAATTTTGGCAAATCTTCATTATGATCCCTGCTTGCTAGCTGAGTTTGAAAGATTTAGTTCCGTAGTGTTAAAGTCTAAATTGAAGACTCGAGAAGGAACCTGGAAGATTTAGACAAGAAAACACGGTAAAAATATTTGGAGATGGATTTCTACCTCATTGTGATCCCCCTGAGGATTCCAGCTATTGAATACAGATACATTTATTCTGGTATTGAGAGTTTTTAATGTGACAAACTGTTATGGAATACACAGATGTACTTTATAGCAACCAGCCACTTCCCTACAAAACCTTTGCAACTCGTTATGTAAAAGAATCCTGTGGTTTGCTTTGCTTCCTCTGCTGTGCTATATTCTGGAGGTAACTGCCTTTCCTACGTGAATGAAAACATCCCTACACACAAGGGTCACTTTTTTATCCCAGCTGAGCTAAGCTTAGCCAGAAGGGTAGAAAGAAAATAAGGGGATTTTAAACCATCCTTTAGCCTGGTCGTTACCTCTGCCTAGAGTCTGCCCCAAACCTGGTGTGTTACAGCTTCATTAACGCTGTAGCTTAGGCTCAGGCACAATTAGATAAGAAGAGATGTGTTTCCAGTGTCAAACCTCCTACTCAGGTCTCTAACAGAGCGTCTGCATTACCAGCTGATGGTACGATCCTCGGCAGCAATGAAGCCTTAGTCAAGTATTCTCCAGTGGGCAAATCATTTATTTTAAAAAACTTTGTCACAGCCGAAGTGTAAAAGCTCTAGAGGGTGAAGAAGAGTCTGTCTTTTGGTTTCTGAAGCACCCGGTGCTGTAAGGCTCAGCAGTGGCCAGGACATGGCTATTGCAATTGAAGCAAACTTTTCGCTTCTCCCAGGGACAGGGACACGCGGCAGATCTGAGCGATTGCCGTGCTGCTAGGAAGCTGCCTCTTTGTTCTTTTGTTATCAGTTATCACATTTGTTTCATAACAAAGGCTTCCTGAGCTTGGGGGTTTTGTGTGTGTTAATACTGGTAATATGATTTAAATATTCTGATGATTCATTTTCAGTCCAGTGAGCTGAATCAGCCGTGTAGAACATAACTTTCTTCTCCCAAACCGCTACCTTTTCCATCCTTTCTCGTCATTTCTATAAGAGGATGATTCATGCTCCTCTTGTATTTACCATCTGAGAATGTGCATGATTCCTTTAGCTAATTTCGCTTCTTGTTCCTCTTTTTGTTTTAAAAAATATGAGTGTGAAGGCAAGCAAAGCGATTGCTGATTGATGTGATCTGTCCCACTGGAGGTCCTGGCATGTGAACTAAAAACCTGAACTGAACAGAGACAAAACAGAAAGGAAAAATACTTTGAATTATTGCATTTACCAGAGCCCATACTGTGAAATTCAGCCTTTGGCCCACATTTCACGTTTTCAAAATTCTGCGTGTTCAAGCGAGATGTTGTGTTCAAATGTAACTCCAATGTAGTGATCTTATCGTCGTTTGTTTAGAAGAAGTCCCTTTCTTTAGTTATCCAACTCTAATTTGTTTTCTCTGAAGCCTGATCGTAGCTGTGAGTGGCTCAATCAAACCCGGCGGGGGGCTGATTATTGATTTATCTGGTTCCATGAGGGAGCTGCCTGTTCTCAGTAAGGGTGTATAAGAACACAAGGAAATCTTTACGGTGGGGCTCTGGAAAACACCTGGGCTGTCATTCCCCCCTCTCCGCCTAAGACACTGCAATAATGATCCTAAAACCTGGGGGCGTTTTCCCCCCACCTCCGCAGCTCAGACCCAAGGCAGGCATTGCCGTGGCAGGGGGCAGATGCTGAGGCACCTGGGATGCCCTGTCCCTGCCACATGTCCCCAGGGACAAGGATGCTTTTATCCACCTGCTTGTGTAGTCCAGGGGCTGACAAACTGGCAGAAAAGCCTCCCTTGACCCTCAACCCCTCTCATTTCAGGGCTCCCCTCACCCCACTGCATTTACTTCTCGCTTAATGAGGAAGGGAGGTTTTTTTTTACACTGCAGCAGTTGTAAAAAAATACTCTCTAAGAAGCGCCTTAGTGTGAGAGTCCCTTTGGCTGGGCCTCTCTCTGAACAGAGCTGAGCGCTTTGCGCGGTGGCTGAGGTGAAATCACAGCTTGTGACGGGCTCCAAGAGCCACAGCACGGCCGTCCCCCCCCCCGTGCCCCCCCCCGCAGAAACGCCCCATGTTTGGGCAAATTCATTTCAGCCAGCTCTGCCGTATGACTTCACTTCTTATTCATCCCTGTCAAGAAACAGTTTGTCCAACACTTCGGAGAAAGCCAGCACGAATATTTCCTAAACTCACCTGAGGGGAGGAGGTTTCACAGCAAGGCAATGCCTCAGGTTTTGGGTTTTGATAAAACAAAACAGTTTTTTGTGTTTTATTAAGTCAAATGGGGCATGAGCAACGTGGACAGGTCCTGGGTGGCTGTGACAAGGCGTTTCATGGACAAAGAAACGGGTCATTATATGCCTCTCCTGAATTTCACAGTGTGTCCCACTTGAGGTGACTGACGCTCAGAGGACACTGCACCGTGACTCACTCCGTCCCATATGTTCTCATATACTTCTGAAAACAACACAGTGGGCCAAAGTTTGGCTTTTTCCACAGCCTAAAGGTTTTCATATTCAAAACAGTCAAGTTATTCTCTCCTATGACTAACGCTGTGTTTTCACTAACCGCTATTACACACAAACATCACCTCACTCTATCACATGAGAGAATCATGTCATATTGCAAATATTTTAACAAACTGCATAGCAGAAAATGAATAAGCAGTTCTGTATTTACTGATAGGGGGATATTTTTTAACAGTTATGAATTAAATACAAAGACTGGCTATGAATTAAATACAAAGACTGGCTATAAACACCTTGGAAGCTATACTAAAAAAGCACAGAAAAAATAGATGAACACTGAGACGCAGATGGAGCATGTGTAATGTAACACACACTAGCATTTCTTTGTGCTTTTCTTCCTTTAAATGCTTCTCTATCTTTTTACGTCTACCCTTATGAAGTGTACTCTTTGGTCTTCACTCTCCAGAGTCCAAGAACACGGGAGTTGTGATTTTTGATAGCAGAAACCTTACCCCATACAGTTTTATATTTTTGCTTGTTGTTTTTTCAGTGCCATTGGGCAGTGAGGCAAATGCTGGGCTGATGGAGAGGAAACTGGTGTGGGTAAGTCCTGGGAGCACGCCACGAGAGCTCGACGTCTGCACCCCTGCCCCTAGCACAGGACAGCAGAGGCAGGCAGGAGCACCTTCCTATCACCCCCACAGCTGCTAGCCCTGACAGTCCTCAAGCCTTCCACGCTGCCTCTATCCACCCATGGTTATTCCTGTGTTGGAGCAGTCGGGTATGCACGGGGCTCTGGGCACAAAGCTTGTTCCCAGACAGGGTCTTTGTGCTGGGGAAGTCCCACGGTAGCAGGTTGTGCTGGCTTTGCAGACCCTTGCACCAGCAAGCTGCTGGGAAGATGCAGCTGTGGTGATGGAGAACAGGTTTGGGCTCCCTCCAGGACAGGTAAGGAGATGCCAGACTCTGGCTGTATCCCTGCCTTAATGGGCACAACCCAAAATAACCCTGACCAGCCCCTCCACCTCCCTGCTGGTTACTGTGTGCCATGTGCATTTATGATGCCTTCATCTCGCTGTAAAGATAACACAGATAAGGAGAACAGAAGAACAACCTGCAAATTGCAGTGCCTCAGCAGCTCTTATCTCAATCTTTATGAGAGCTGATGGTTCTGGGAATTGGAAGCTCATACATAGTCACTGCGCCCACAAAACACTGATATCACATGACTGGCAATAAACTGTGGCTCACATTTCTGGAGAGCAGAGCACGCCTCTCCCTGCCTCTCGATGCAAGGTACGTCATTTGTTTTCTATTCAAATTCGCCCTCCTCCCACAGAAGCCTTGCCTCGCCATCCTAGCCATTAGACAATGTTATTGAGAAAACACTCGCTGGGGCGGTAGGAAGAATAATTTCCCATAAGTATATTTTGCTATAGATCTAATACCTTTCATCTCGAAATATGAGAACTTTATGAATACAGTGATTTTATTGAATAAATACCCTCATGCCTGGTGCATGTCATGATTCATAGCAGATTAATAGAAGCAATTAAATATAAGATTAAATTGCTGAAACCATTTGCCCTACTAAGCTGATCCTGGTGCTGAGAACTGTATCAGTGCCACTAATTCCCAGAGATTTTCCTTCGGAGGCAGTTATTTAATGATTTTGAATATCAAATCCATGGTATCCCAGACTGGCTGCCTAATGCCTGTAATCATGTTAAAACGCAGCACTAAGCAACTTGCCCAAGGCGTTTCAGTGAGTCACTGGAAGAGAAAGCAGAGCTCCTGCCTCGCGTTAGCTGCTCGAGCAGACGCAGAGACACTTGCAGAATGACGATGGGGGACCATCCCTGCGGCAGACTTCCCAAATGCCTTGGGTTTCAGGCCATGAGGTGCCATATGCTGGGCCCTGGGACAGCCACACACACACAGGTACTAGGTTATATGATGCCAGGCTCGCTGTCTGGGCACCTCAGCTTGTGCAACTAAGTGCAGCTGCAGAGCTGATGGCAAGCCCCAGCTGCAGCGCAGGGCTGCCTCGGTGGGCTGTCATGTTTTGGAGCCAGCAGCCCGCAGCCCTGAATTACAAATACAGCAGGGAAAGGCCCGAGCGGGGAGCGGGGAGCTCCAGGAAGAGTGTTAGGGATGCAGGATAGGCAGGCAGGCACCCACCACCCGAGTGTGGGCTCTTGCCCCTCTGCTGCCCAGAGCCTTCGAGCAGGAGGCAGCCACTGGTCTGGGACAGGCAGGAAAGCAGGGAGTGGAGAAAAAGGGTGTTTTTCCCATTCCTCAGATGGACATCTATACCCAAGACATGTCCTCGGTGAAAATACCCAGGCTGCTCCCCAACCACTTTGCACTCAGCCAGGACCAGTTGTGCCTTCGATGTGGCACGCAGAAGTAAGGCCATGCACAGCAGGTTTGCAGGCTGTCTCCAGCAGTGGGGCCCAGCCCCAATCTGGCTTTCGTGTTGTCTGGGCTGCCCCTTCTGCCTCCTGGGTCCCCCTCCTCATCACCTCTCGCATGCAGAATCTGAGGCACCCTGAGCTCAACAAACCCTGGCAAAAGGGCTCAATCGCAGGATTTAAAGGCATTAAAAATGCTGTTTTCATTGCAATATGACTCACCAGTAATTCTATATTGTTCATACGCTGTTTGTTGTAACCTTTCGTCACTGAATCCTTTCTGTGTCTCATCGTTCTTTTTTTTCTGTTCTTTCTTTTGCTGACTCTCCCTCTCTCCCCCTATCTTTCCTTTTTCCTTCTGTTTCTTATGACTTTGTGCCTCTACAAAGTCCAAATATTTACAAAAGGAAACGCTGGGTTGTGAAACTGAATTCGGAGAAAATGTTACACATGCAGAAGAAATGCATCCAGCACGGTTTCCAAATTTTCCCACATGAATTTTTGTTCTCTGTCTCAAGTGCTGAGGCTCGGTGCTCCGTATCTTTATTCAGGCAAAACTTGCACCGAGAGCAGTGAGATGCAGGCTGGGGTCAGGTCCAACGGTGCTGTCATCCTGGGTTGGCTGGAACGGTTCAGGGCTGATTTTGGCCATGGGTGACTGGTTAAAAGGCCCGAGCAGCCAGTTTTACCGGTTAACCAGCTTGTGCAATGGGCCAGTTCCAGGCTAGGGGTTATCTACGCTTGTCACCAAGTTGCTAACAAATTGGCACCGGTGTCAGGCCGTGCAGAAGCTGTCCGCAGCCCTCACTTTATCCCCTCGCAGATAAACATCAGCCAGGCTGCACCAGGAGACCCGCAGCCTCTGAAGGAAGCCGGCAAGGTCCCCGGCCGGGCTGAGAAGACGACAGCGCGCTCAGCTACGGCATTATGATGAAATTGTCAGGGAATTATTTTCCCAAGAAGTCCCTAATCCCACAAGCGGAGGATCACACTCATGGGCCTTTCGTGTCATTATGGACTTGTAAATATTTTGGCAGAGTAACATGGGAACTGCTCCGGCCCAGGGAATAAAGGAGGGCCGCAGCAACGCGGCAGCGGGTCCCATCTGCTGAAAGAAAAGCATCGCCTTGCACCCCCACCCTCGGGGGCAGCACTGCCGTCGTTTCTATTATTACCTTTACAATGTCATTGTGGCCCAAGTGCAAACACGGATTTGTTTTGGAGGAAGGGGTTAATTTTGTCTTTCCTGCCTTTTGTTAAGACAGGAAATCAAGCCCTTAAGAATGTCATTCAGGTCAGCCTGAGCTCCTAAAAGGCACTTCAGTCCTGCTTTGTATTTTCCTTTCTTTCATTCTTATGGCAGGTTTATTTAAGAAAAGAAAACAAAAATAGAGTAAAGCAAGGAAATAGCTAGTCCAGGATTATAAGTGATTAAATGCACACTGCCACATGTGATTAATTTTTTTCTTCCTGATTTGCGCTGGGTGTAAACAAGAGCAGATTCAAAAGTCCCGTAATTAAATAAGTCCATCAGAGAGCGATTATTATCGCTGTGTGCTCTCGCAGAGGCAGATTCCCCTTGCGCAAAGGCCTCAGCTGAACATCTTCCCTGTGCTGGCCTAGAGCAGCTGAGGCACCTGGCCCAGGGTGCCCGGCCCACGTTTGATATTTGCACCAAGCCAGCTGGCAGCACGGCTGGCACGGCGGTTGCCACGAGAGCACAATGCCTACCTGCGCAGGGGGCACCCACGGCAATGTTGTTAAACTTGGGGAAAACTGAGGTTGCCAAACAGGAAAAAAAAAAACACTCAATCTTTTAATTTTCTTTTCTGTGTAGGAGAAGAGTTTGGGACAAGAAGAGAAATACTGTCAGCAGCATGGGGATACCCCATCCGTGAGCCAGTGGCCATTTGCACTGACAAGGCACCGGTGGCGCTGCACATTAAAATACCACTTTCCATTAAAGAGTTCAAATCCACGCTTCCAGCCCATGCTCCTGCTTCTGGAAGGCTTTGGGCTTGCTGGAGGAGCTCAGCATCCTGATGGAGTCCCCTGGGAGAAGGACGGTGCCTGCTCAGACCCATAAGTTTGGGGCACGGTCTGAGGTCATCATCAAAATGAGGAGAATTGCAGTGAGAAAAACTGATGAATGAAGGCCTGCCTCACGGCCATCTGCCGTTCTGCTGCGAAAAGTTGGCAAGCCATCAATCATCGTTAATTCCCACTGCTGGGATCCTCAGCACAGCCTGGGATGGCTTTTTGGCAAGGTCACCAGAGCTCGGCCACGCATGGTGCTGTCACAGCGATGCCACTGCCAGCTGCAGCACAGCCCATGCGCCCTGCCCACGTGTGCGTGGCACGGAGGGACGGGTGTCACCCATCAGCTGCTGGGGGCTGTTCTTCACACCCAGCAGCGGGCTGTGGACCACCAGAGGGTCCCAGTAACAGCGTGGGTGACCGCATGGTCGAGCGGAGTTGTTTCCCGGCACTAAAGCATATGAATGTTTCTCCCGCAATCTGTTTCCAACCCGCTGTTAAAAGAACAATAATAAATAAATAGAATGAAAAGTGCAAGCCAGTGTTTATTTTTAAAAGACGTGTTTAAAAAAAAAAAAAAAAAAAAACAGATCTGCTTTGAGGCTGCAGTTCTGGCAAAAAAAAAAAAAAAAATCAAAACAAAAAAATGAAAGAAAAAGCCAACATTGCTCAGCAGAGCAGAGCCATCCCTGCAGCAAGCGGGTGAGCTGGGGCCGATGCTCGCTCGGCTGTGTCTATCCCTGTGTCCCCTCCTCCTGGTCACACGCCAAGAGCCTGGAAAGCCCTGGAGCGCTCGGCCAGATCCAGAGGTGTGCTGGTTTGAGAAGGCTGGAGGTGGCCAAAGACTGGTGGAATCTGGTGGAGGAGCGACTGGAAAGTTCGAGAAAGTTGACAGCCAGCAGCCCACGAGGCTGGGAGAGCTCGGAGCTGGGAAAGGCACCCTGAGCCGTGGGAGGGGACCCTGGGGCAAAGGGGTGCATGGGGAGGGCTCCTCTGGAAGGGGAGCAGCTGGGGAAGAGAGGTGACAACAGCTACCTGCTGCACGGGGCGAGCAGGGAGCAGCACAGCAGGGGCAGGAGGTGCTGGGGGAAGGAGGAATTGCTGGAAAGGGGCTGTGGGAAAAGGGTCGAAGCCGGGGATGGTGCTGGGGGCAGGCGGAGGCCAGGGCAGAGTGCGCTGGGGAGCTCATAGGGCCGGGGAGAAATCGCGAGGAGACAGGGGAAGTGAAAGCGGCGCTGCCTGGAAGCCGTGTGTAAGAAACACCCCAGTGTTTTGGTGGCAGCCGGTCGCCCACGGGGAAAAGAGAACTTTTGGGAAGCGCTGATACACTACCAAGGGGAAAAAAAAAAAACAGAGCTCCAGCTGCTTCATTGCCCGTTACCGGGCCGCCCTAACATCTGGGGAAACGGAAAACAAACTACCACAGATTTTTTCCTCGCACACAAAACGTGAGAACAGCTTCTCACAGACATTTCCATAACAAATGCCCTCACAGATACCCGTCTCCGTGTGCACACATTCACGTTTGCCTGTGCCTGTACCTGTGTGTAATTTGCCTATGCACGAACCCAAATCACAGAACCGCCGCGCCAGCATCAGGCTCACGTACACGCGTGCGCTCACACGTGCTGACACGCGTGTGTCAGGAGCACGGCCACGAACACGACCCCCCCGCGACCTTGCGGCCCCCCGATTGCCGTGGGGGGGCTGCTGGGGGGGCAGAGGAGCCACGCAGCGCTGCGTGTGCCCGCAGGCGCGTGCACACCCTTGGGGACGTGTCCGGCTGCGCGTGCACGCGCGTGTGCGCGCTCCCTGCGTGCCCGCGCACGGCTGGATGCGGGACCCCACGCGTGCCCGCCCCGCCGCCCCCCACCCCCCCCACGCGGTTGTAGCCGGGCGGGCGCGCGCGCGCGCCCGGCGGCCCATGACGTCACGCCGGCGGGGCCGTGGCGCGCCGCCAAGGTGACGTCAGCCGCGGGGCGGCCCCACGTGACCCGGCCCCCATTGAGAAAACGGCGGCGGCGGCGGCGCGCCCCGATATAAGGCTGCGGGGCCGCGCTGTGCCGAGCCGAGCCGCGCCGCCCGGGAGCGCTTCGTTTTTTTAAAATTTTCGTGGTTTTTTTTTGGTTCTTTGCTTCGCTCCTCGGGGCCCGACCGAGCCATGGTGAACCTGCGGGTGTGCGCGCTGGAGTGCGAGGCGCTGCGGGGGCTGCTGCAGGAGCGCGCCGCGCAGTGCCTGGTGCTGGACTGCCGCTCCTTCTTCTCCTTCAACGCGGCGCACATCCGCGGCTCCTGCAACGTGCGCCTCAGCACCATCGTCCGCCGCCGGGCTAAGGGAGCTCTAGCCCTGGAGCACGTCGTCCCCAACGAGGAGCTCCGCTCCCGCCTGCGCCAGGGGCTGGTGCACACCGTGGTGCTGCTGGACGAGCGCAGCGCCGACCTGGAGCTGCCCAAGAGGGACAGCACCCTGCTGCTGGCCCTCGGCACCCTCTGCAGGGAAGCCCGTGGTGCCCGCATCTGCTTTCTCAAGGGTGAGTGGCCGGCCGGGGTCCCTCGGGGACGTGGCCGCCTCCTCCTCCTTCTCCTCCTCCTCCTTCCCCGCCGCCGGCCGCGGGCTCCGCTCGCCCCCGGCCGCGCAGCGCTCACCCCGCGCCCCTCTCCCCTTTAACCCCGCAGGAGGTTACGAAGCTTTCTCGGCCGCCTGCTCCGAGCTGTGCACCAAGCCGGCCGCCCCCACCGGACTCAGCCTCCCCCTGAGCGCCAGCAGCGCCCCCGGCAGCGCCGACTCGGGGTGCAGCTCCTGCGGCACCCCCTTGTACGATCAGGTGAGTGGGGGAGACGTGTGGGTGCCGGCACCCCGGGGTGCTCGAGGGGTGTTGGGGATCACCATGGGGAGCTGCCCGAGCGGTGCTGACCGGTTGTCTGTCTGTCTGTCCGCTTCCAGGGTGGCCCCGTGGAAATCCTGCCGTTCCTCTACCTGGGCAGCGCGTACCATGCCTCCCGGAAAGACATGCTGGATGCCTTGGGGATCACGGCGCTGATCAACGTCTCGGCCAACTGCCCCAACCACTTCGAAGGGCACTACCAGTACAAGAGTATCCCGGTGGAGGACAACCACAAGGCGGATATCAGCTCCTGGTTTAATGAGGCGATTGATTTCATAGGTAAATGAGCTCTCTACTGTTCTTTTGTCTCGTGTGGTGTACCCTGTGAGTGATTTTTTTTTCCTTTTTTTTGGGTGGGGGTGGTATTGTCTTCCTCAGCGCAGCTTCATCTGAGATTGGGGAGCCTTTGTTCCAAGGGGATAAATGCCCAGGGACTGTTTCCATTAATTTTATTCAGCTGAGAGGAATAGTCTTGGCTTTACAAAACTGTTTGAAATCTTGAATCAAGAGGCATTAGTCTTGCAGAAGAGAGCTAGTGAACTTAAGCGGATCAGTATTAAAGTAATCTTGCGAGACTGCTAAAGTGACCTGGAGGACCTATTAGTATAATTGGAATTGGAGCCCAGAATGAGAGTAGCTAGAGTGCTGTTTCCCTCAGGACAAAGGCTCTCTTTGTCTCGAAAGCACCGGGCTCACCTATTCGGCTAAGGAAGGGATGGATTAAAGACATGTAAAACGGCAGGCACTGCTTTCCCACCTCTGGAAGCGGTGGGACTTGTTTGCCAACTGTGTATTTTAATTCTTTCAGACTCTGTTAAAAACGATGGAGGAAGGGTGTTTGTGCACTGCCAGGCTGGCATTTCCCGGTCAGCAACCATCTGCCTTGCTTATCTCATGAGGACCAACAGAGTCAAGCTGGATGAAGCCTTTGAGTTTGTGAAGCAGAGAAGGAGCATCATCTCCCCAAACTTCAGCTTCATGGGGCAGCTGCTCCAGTTTGAGTCGCAGGTCCTTGCCCCCAACTGCTCAGCAGAAGCCGGGAGCCCCGCTATGTCAGTATTGGACAGAGGAGCATCGACCACCACAGTCTTTAACTTCCCAGTCTCCATCCCTGTTCACACCTCGTCCAGTGCTTTAAGCTACCTTCAGAGTCCCATCACCACTTCCCCAAGCTGCTGAGAGGCAGGTGAAAATCCAGTCAGAACTCAGATGTACTGTGTCAGAAGTGCAATAACTGTGGGGACAGTGTCATCGGTCACTTGTGTCTTGTGGGGAACCATCCGTGCATCCCAGAACACTGTCACAAAGAGGAGCTCACCTGATGCCAGAGAACTAGGTGTTACAGACTCTCCTGCTGTCTTCTAAAGCCAATATCTGGATGCCTACGCAAAGAGCAAAGGACGCTGTGTTATCCTGAGCTGTTCCCCCTTGTCTTCTGTTTGTCCTAAGCCTGCTGCACATTTAGTAGTGTGCTCACCAGTATTCCCATTCCTGGACACTTTAAGCAACACTGATGCTGTCCCCTCTTATGACAATCCTATTTATTTATTTTTACATTAGAGCATTGTTTTGCCTTCATGAACTTACAGTTTCATTTCTAGAGAAACTAAATACCTCAGCATTTTTTGGTACTGTAATCCTGTGTATATATCTGTCAGCTCTTCTTGTTTCCCAAGCACTGACATGAAAGCACCAGGCGCGTGCTTTTTGAGTTGCCAAGGGTTGTATGTTTGATTTATTTATGATGTGAAATAATATATTTCTTCTTATGAAGACATAGTTTTGTTACGTGACTATAACTTTTTTATACAAACAGAATAAATTATGGTATTTCTATTGAAAGCTGGATATGTTATTTAAAGTCTTGTGCATCTTACTGTTCTAAAACTTCTCTACAAGCTCCCAGATAACAAGCAAAATAAGTCAGTCTGAATTTCTAATGGTGTTTGGCCCCAGGTAATGCAAATTCCTGGGGTCTTGACTGAACTAGACAGAAAAAGGAGTTTAAAAGCAACATACTTGACTAGAAACTTCTGCCTTTTCTTAACCTGAGTTCTTTGTCCCTGTATAATTATGTGCTGTGGCAAACAGCCAAGGCCAGACTCTCAGCTGTAAGGTGGCTTTGGCTGCAGTATTGGCAACAGAGCTGTAATAGTTTGAACCAACTGAGACTTGAGCAAGGGACTACAGGGGAGTTAAAATAGTCCTCTCCCAGGAAGGAGGAAGAAGCTTCCTTATTGCTTGTTTACTTCAAATGCTTCAAAGGTTAAGTCTAAAAATTAACCTGTTGCTAGCTGATCTCTGGTGCTGCTGAGTTTGTGCCAAGGTGTTTTCTTTTTCTGTCTTGCCTCCTTAATTCCTTTTTGCAACTCAAAGCGCCTCTGATCCCTACAGTGAAATATTTGGCTGGCAGTGCTATCTCTGGAGATAAATCAGGGCATAACAACAGGCCAGGTTACCAGCAGTCATATAATTTTTACCAGCGGTCATATAACTTCTTACACAGACCCAAATAAATTCTCTGGCTGCAGATTCCCACTAGACTGGACTTTCCTCCAGCATTTAAGCCGAGGCAAGGAGTTTTATCCGGCATAACAAAAAACAGGGAGACAAGCCCTAACTGGTTAGTGCTGCTGGCAGCTCGTGGGCAGGAGCTGCGGGGCAATGGTGGCAGCAAATGGTGCGGGGTTGGTGCTGTGGATGGGGTGTGACATCCGTGGGGTGTGTGGGGGAGCAGTGTTGCTGTGACATGTCCTTACTGGGGGCAGCTAATGTGCAAGAACTGCAGCTGGAGGGTTGTTTTTAAAGCAAGTTGGTGGTGGCAGTGCCAGCTAACTGGACGTGGGGGGGTGCTGGGACAGCAGATGTTCTGGCTCTGCATCCACTCCAGGAGGAAGCTGCCCGTCCTCGCATCGCTGAAGTTCAAGGAGTCACGTGCTGCTTTTGCCCTGTCAAAAATGGATTTGCTCAGGCAGATAAGAGCTGTTTATGGTACTTTGTGTAATATTAAGGCGTCCTAATCGCTACAATCCAAAGTCTACGTTTATAAATGAGGGTCTTTAAGCACAAAGCAGCTGCAGTCCTGTCACGTAACCGAAGGCGTGCTGAGCACCACAGCCTCCTGCTGAAACCCTGCAAGTTACCTGGAGCGCTCGCGGTGCTAAATCCCGGGCCCCTTGAAGCGAAGGTGCCCTTGAAGGCCGGGATGATGCAGCGCTGCGTCTGAAAGGCTTCCACGTGCGCTGCTCCGCAGACGCAGCTCTGTCGTCAGCGCCGCGCTCCGACCTGACGCCAAGGGATAAAAACAAATGGAGCAGCTAAAAGGGAAGTGAGGAGAGCTCCCCAGGCTCCAAGAACCGAAGTTAAAAGTCATCTTTCTGCAGTGTGAAGCACCTCAAAGCGAACTGTCCTCCCCCAAAGTCTTTCTCTTCCTGCAGAGCCTGCAGAACCCCTTTCTGCCTTCCATGGAAAGTCCCTGGGCAGGTTGTGCTGCTCCATGGGGTCGCACCCAGCGCTGCATTCCTCGTAAAATGCACAAGGCTCTTTCTGGAAACGTGAGCCTTTTTTTTTTTTTTTTTTTCTTCACCTGCAGCAAACAGTGGAACAAACTTTCACCTTCAAAGCCAAGCAGAGCTCGTTCAGTGGAAAAATACAACCTTGGCAGCCCTGGCCGTGCAACTGATAAAAAAAATCCTGCCTGTTAATCACAGTTCAAACAGAAATCCGCTCTCCGTCAGCCGGGGGAGGTTGTTTATGTGTTTCTTGGAACAATAAAACTCATTACCTGGCAGCCGATCAGCTTTATAACCTAAGCAGGCACCTGACAGAGGGGCACAGAGAGCGGCTTCAGCACAAAGCCGGGCTCTCGGAGCTAGCCGCTGAGGGCACCCAGAGGCGCTGTTGGCTCGCAGCGACCTTCGCCGGCTCCGTCGTGACCCTCCTGCTGCCACCCGAGTCCTGCGGTGCTCCCAGCCCCCAGATTCCTGCAAATCATCTGTGAACAGGATCGTGCCCTGATCCCAAAGTGCTCCTGGGCCGTACAAGTGAGGGATAAGGGGGAGACAACAGCCACCAGAAGCAGGAGAGGTGCAAGCAAGAGAGCAAATGCCACATCAGTGTGCCAACGTGTCCGCTGGGGGAGATGGATGGACACAGCCAAGCTGAACTTTGCTCCCTGTGCACGTGCTGGGGGGCATTTTCCCTTCTCCTCCCTCATTTATTCTCCCTGGTTGGCCAGACTTTGAACTCCTGCTATCCCGGCTCCCTGCCGTGCTAATAGGGCTCAGCTGAACTCCTGCCCCCCTTCTGGGGGCCCGAGACCCCCAGAAACCAGGCACACAGCGGGTGTAAGTAGGGCTTAGGCTTATATAAACCCATAATTATACAGTTGCATATGTCCCCATGGAAACCACGAGGAGTTTCCCTTTGCTGAGGACGGCAGTAACATCACTTCCTGCTGCTGACACACCAATTTGTCACAAAGTGATAAAAAGACATTTTTTTGCATTTCGGGAACTGGCTCCCGGCCTCGTTCCTCCAGGCCAGGAGCCGCTCACCCACCCCGAAGGCAAACAGGAGGCACAGACAAGAGCCCTTCAGGTCCCCAAAACGGCCGAACAAGGAGGGCAGCTGGGTGCAAACACACAAAGAACGGGTGCAGCGGCGTGAAGCCCATCGCACGTGGTGTCCCAGCTGCGAGGGGCGGGCGCAGGCAACACAGGACCCCCGTGGGGGCACAGCACACGAGCAGCATGTAATGCCCCCTGCAAAAGGCAGTACCCGGGGGATGTGGTGTACCCGGTTATCACATGACAGGCAGACCCAGCTCCAGATTAGAGCGTCTGGGGTAATCCCCTTGTCTCAAAGCTTTTGCCTTTCTTTTGTAATCAGCGCTCCGAGAGGTGCTGGGCACACGGCCGCTTAGGGACTGTCCTGCATTAGTCACCCCGGTATCAGAGCAGCAGGGCCACAAGGCTGTGTCGTGCATTTAGGTTCAAAAAGAACATTACATCCTGATCATACACAGGCAAATCTAAGTTGCCCAGTTACCACTTTTTTTTTTTTTTTTTTTTTTTTTTTTTTTTTCCCCTCTGGCTCCAGGACAGCAGAAAGGGCATTTGGAAATTGCATAAATTGCATTTCAGTGCAATCCTGGCTTTCCCAAATCTGCTCCGATCCAGGGCTGTAGACAGGTAGGGAAAACAGTTAAAACCCAGGCTAAAACATCCATGCTGAAAGAACAGATTATTCAAGCTTTGTACTGTGTGTGGACACATGTAGCCTCCCCTCTACGTGCTCTTTCCTACATGTAGAGCACAGCCAAGGCACCAGGACAGGTGGGCACAGTTAGCACCCGTCAGGGTTAAGTGGACCAAGGTGTTAAAGGAGGGAAGGCAGGCCTGGGGGGAGAGAGCTGAGAGCCTGGGGGTGAAGTGGGAGCTGCAGGGGCTGGTGTTCTGGTGAGATACTTGGAATCGCTCCGAGGACTTCAGCCTGGACAGATAGCTCTGCGTGGGACCTGCTCAGGTCTGTGCCTTCTGCTCTTGTGCAAATCGTGGCATGTAAAGTTGAGGGCAATACCCAAGGGACGTGCCTGGTACCCAGAACAGGTAAAGGTTATCTGTTTTGAGAGCTATTCCCCATTTTGGAAGTGTAGTGTGCAGATCTGTGCCTGTCAGGAGAGCAGTGCCAGGGTCCTACGTGGACCTAGACTGGCTCCATTACCAGTCACAGAGCAAACTGTCTCCCTCATTTTAGGACTAGCATCCGAAGCCAGGGAGAAGGCAGGTTTGTTCTTTGTCCTTACAAGGTGTGGCACGGCCTGTCCTCTGGGGGATTTTTCCCCTGGGAATTTCCCATTCCCGGGGTTTCAGCAGCTGTGGGGGCTGCGCATCCCTCCTGTGGGGCTGTGTGTGCCCCCAGCCTCGCGGGCACCTGTGGCAAGGCCGGGGTAGGGCTGAGACCCTGGGATGTGCCTGAGCCCCCAGGACACCGTCAAGCTGGGGATTTCCTGCGTGGCTCGCTCAGGATCCTACATTTGCGTGCGTTTCCTGCGAGACGCAGAAATGACTCGTTCTGGGCTTCCCCTCCGGGGCGCTGCTCAGAGACAGATGAGTGGGTGCGATGAGACACTCGGTGCAGCCCGCAGGTGACTTCCAGCTCCCTTCCCACCGCTGTCACCACGGTGGGTGGCCCTGTCCCCATGGCAGGCGCTCTGTGGTGGCGCTGGGCTCTGCGGGGTTGAGGGCAGAAAGAGCTAAAAGAGGGGACGCTCGTGAACACGCTTGGTGTGTGGGGATGGAGATGAAGCACAACTACTAACCGTAGGTGTTAGCATCTCCCTTGCTTCTCCCTGACTTATCTAGGGCTTGCTTGGCGTTCACTGAGTCACAGAGGGGTTGAGGTTGGAAGGGACCTCTGGAGGTCACCGTGTCCAGCTCCCTGCTCAAGCAGGGTCACCTACAGCAGGTTGCACAGGGTCACGTCCAGGTGGGTTTTGAATATCTTCAGGGAAGGAGACTCCCTCAATCTTTCCTCACATGAGAGAAGCTCCCATGCCATCACTTTGGCCTTCTGCTGGATGCCCCCAAGGAGCTCCACGTCCCCCTCACACTGGAGGGCCTGGAGCTGGGCACCACACTCCCTGCAAGGCCCCAGCAGGGCTGACTGGTGGGGAGGATCATCTCCCTGACCTGCTGGCTGTGTTTTTCCTAATGCAGCCCAGGATACCAGCGGCCTTCTTGGCCCAACGCTGTCTCATGGTCAGCTTGGTGTCCACCGGGACCCCCAGGTCCTTCTCTGCAGAGCTGCTCTCCAGCAGGTCAGCCCCAGCCTGTCCTGGTGCTGGGGGTTATTCCTCCCCACGTGCAGGACCCTGCATTTGCCTTTGTTAAATTTCAAGAGGTTCCCATCTGCCCATCTCTCCAGCTTGTCCGGGTCCCTCTGAACGGTAGCACAGCCTTCTGGTGGGCCAGCCACTCCTCCCCGTTTTGTGCCACCAGCAAACTCACCGAGGGTACCCTCTGCTCGTGGTGGTTGAGTCAGGTCTGTGGGAACGGCCATCAGCCAGTTCATCACAACATCCACGCAGGGGCTATCCCAAGTGCCACAGAAAATGCTTCATTTCTCAAAAAATGGTTGTATGACACCAGTCCATCTCATTTCAGTACTTGTTGGTTTCCAAACCATACGCTGTATTTAAAAACAAGCTCCCAGAGCGCTCTGATATGACGTAGTCACTGTCGATCTTGGTAACCACTTGCCTACAAATACTCACTATATAACACTTTAAAATATAATTATAATTTCACATACATGTCTTTTTTTTTTTTTCTTTTCCCAGAGCCAAATGTAGTTCCCACTTGTACTAAATGATCAACTGCAGTGTGATTTAGACTTCCAGCTTCTGATATTAACTAATTTCATTTGAAAGGTGATTTTTTTTTCCTTCCCATAGCAATTTTGGTGGACATATCTAAAAATAGCTTTTTCACATCTTTTACATACTGGAAATAGGTTGTTTCTTTCCAGCGTCTTCCATAAACTCTTGTTGAAATATCATTTATGGTAAATTTGCTTGCACATTGTTATCTTGTTCTTTTAAATCTTGTTATGATTTTGTTAATTGGCAATGGGGTCAAGCACTGTGGTTCCAACGGCAGGTTTTTCTAATTTATAGAGGATATAAACTGTGGGTGTTCATTAACTAATAGATCTTCCTGACACTGCAATACTTGCAGACCAACTGATGACTTCTATCCTTTATTGCTTTCTGCAATTAAATCTTTATGATTGGAAGCATATATCAGGGGGCTTTTGCATGATGAACCTTTTAGAAATTGCATCTACTCTTTATCATATGTGACTGTTTTCGATCCTGCATTCATATGCAATCCATCTGTACAAAATGCCTGACAGCAAGGTGAGAACTTTCCTGCTTTTGAGTGGTTTAACATTAAAACAAGAAGTCAGCAGTCCTACGTGCATGTCGGCTGTGACAGCAGCAGTTGCGAGCCTGGGCTGGGTCTGGGCACGTGTGGGATTTCCCCCTGTGTCGCTGGGCTTCGCTTTGGTGTTGCAAGAGATCAGGGCTTTCAGTTAATGGCTGTGGTGTTAGGGGGTGCCAAGCGCGCCTTTCTAGAGCCTAAGTGGGATCATACGGCTGTGTCTATGTGAAGTCTGCTTCTCCCAGTGCCTGGTCTAGGTGGAGCACCTCTGCCCCTCCAGGGGAGGAGGTGACCTCTGGAAGCATCTTTGGGCCTTGCTGGCAGCTCGGTGTGAGGAGTCCAACAGCTCCACAAACTGCAGCACCTGCTGTGATGGGTGCAGGTGGAGCAGGGAGGTCAGTGCTGGTCTCACATATGAGCCCTGTCGGCTGCTGTGGCTTGGCTGGGACGGCTGTTGTGTCAGCCGGGGGCCTGGAGCTGCAGGATTTCTGCCTGCCCCTGGGAGCCCTGCAAGGAGCCAGCTGTGCAGCACTGAACAATAGCTCCCACCCTTCCCTACTGACTGGGAGGAACAGAAAGGAACAAAGTTAATTGCAAGGAGGAAAAAAAAAAAAACCTGTTGGTCCTAGTCTTTTACTATTCTGACTCCTTTTGGAGAGCTTCCTCTCCCCAGGAGCCAGCAGACACCTGGGCACAGAGCAGACCCCAAATTTCAGCACCTCCACTTGCTCCTTTTCTTTTTTCTTTAAACTCCTGTCTGCCGGCGCCGAAGAAGATGGTCTTTTATAACTTTTTTATTTTTTTATAACTGCCTTTTGTTCCTCTGTTTACAGCTTCCCTTCCAAACGGCAGGGATGGCTGACGTCAGGGTGCTACATTTGGGCTCGCCGCGCCTGTATCTGGTGTTGATGCCTTCCAGGAGCAGCAGGAACGCGGGCTGGGGGGCGAGCAGTGGCGGGGGGGGGTGGGCAGGAGGGAGGCAGGCACAGCATTTGGGATCCAGGGCGATGCTGCTCACCACCTCTCCCCGCCAGGCACCAATTGGCTTGCTGGAGAGCACCATGGTCATTTATGGCCTTGTGCGGGCAGGACCTGCCCACTGGCACCCTGTCCGTCTGTCCAGGCAGCTGGCAGAGCTGTGCGTGGCACTGCGAGCTACGCGCCGAGCTATTTTTGAGAAGCCCAGGCTGCATCCCAAGAATAGCGTACTCTATTTCTGGCGCAAAATGATCTTCCTGGGTGGGGGATGCAGGGATTTTTTTTTTCGTATGAAATGCATGGGTTTGTGCTCGCAGTCGTCGAGAGAAACAACTGATGCAACTGGAAGAGAAGGGCAAAAAAAGGCATGGAGAGCTCACGGCCGAGGAGCTCATACCCAGGGGGAGAGCTCGGTGCTTGCTTCCATCAGTGTGTGCTCATTGCCAGTGATTTGCTCATGGAGCAGGAATTAAAAAGTGCTGGGTTTGGTTTACAGCTGGGGTGTAGTGAGGACACTGGAGGGCTTTGCATTTGTTTGAAATAGGCTGCTGGGGCAGCTTCAGATTCCAAAACATTTAACAAGGCTAAAAGGGATGAACAAGGATGCTAAATGCAGAGTGTAAGCTTGTTGTTTGCTTTCACCAATTTTGGACCCATATCTCACTCCAGATCGGCTGGATCTCAAGGGCAGCAGAACACCATTTGTTTGCCAGGGCATAAAGAAATTCCTAAAAAGAAAGGAGCTGTTTGTTTGCTACGGGTCTTGTAGTAATACCAAGAGGTCCTGAACAGTGTTGCAGGCTCCTTTGTGGTGGGGATGTCTCCTTCACAGGACTGGGAAGGGAATGTCTCCGGAGCCTCCAGCTGCTGGGGCAGATAGATCAGACTATCACCCACAGCCTGCCTGGCTGCTCAGTGCAGAGACCTATTTTACCTGTTTTAGGTGAAAATTGCCATACATGGCCATGGACTGACTTCCAGTGGTTGTGGGGTTTAGCAGGGTAACTTCTGCACCTACATTGGAAACCAGAGATCTGAAATGTTTCCTGTTCTTATGGCATGGGTGGGTGCTGATTGCATAAAGGCTTCTGAAAAAAATAGAGAAGGTTGTAAACTTCTTACCTGAAGCTTACCTTCTTATTTATTTATTTATTATTTTTTTTTCAGCCAACTTGTAAGGGTTGATATCAAAACCAATTCCCAAATTCAAAGAGGCACAACAATGCTGTGACTACAACACTCATGCTGGTGCTGATGAAATTGTTCCTCTTTGAAACCTCCTCTTACCCCTGTCCACCTGTGCACCAGGAAGATCTCTTCCAAAATCATAAAACCAGAGTGGATATACTTCCAAACCTAGCACAAAACTGATGACAGCTTTTTCTTTTTGATGTTCTGGGGGAGTGTTTATTTTTTTTTTGAGGCCGGATGAAAATTTTCCACTTTGATTTCCAATCAGGGCTGCTATAATAATGTCTGTGTATAAAAACTTGGCTCCCAGGGGGGTAGGGATACAAAATGCTTCCCTTACACTTACTACCAAAGCACAGAAGTTAGGGGAGAATAATCTCATTTAGAAAAAGAACTAGGTCTGTTTGTAGGTAGAGACAGACTCAGGAGGCTGGGCTGGAGCTGTTTCCCATCAACTTTTTCTGGTTACCAGTGGTAGCAGATGTAAAGACACAAACCTACTTCTAAGGCCAGCACAGGCTATTTTGATCATGTGGTCTGAAACCTGCGTAATGTAAGCCAAACTTCTGGTCGAAAAGTTTATATCCTTTAGAAGGACACTGTCCTGATGGAAATTTTTAAATGATGGGAATATCATTTTTTACAGAAGAATTTTTGGATGGTGCTCTAGTGGAAAGAGCAGATGACAGTCAGAAATCATTGATTTCCAGCATGGCTCTGTTTTTCTTTCACAGCATCACCTCCTGGTTTACGACCTCACTTTAGTTTTCTTTAGAATGAAGACTGAGGTGCTCAGCCTTAATGCTGCCAGCTTTAATTAGGCAGATCACTGGCTGCTGAGAGCAGAGCAGCTCTTTGGGGAGGGCTCTATCATACTCTATCCGCCAGAGTATTCTGGGCGTTTTTTGGGGAGCCAGAGAGGATGGGCTTGCAGGAATGGTGCCGGTGACTGCTAGAGGCTTGGCCAGCTCAGGCATGGGGCTCTTGAGCTCACCTGTGAAGTGGCCTTGGCAAGAGAAGGTGGGAGGGAAAGTCTCTTTGTATTTGTAGTGGTTTTCTCTTACACGTTGTGGTTAAGATTCAAGGTGGAGAGCTGTGGAGCCTGGCAGCAGAAAAGGAGGCTTAGACAGAAAGACAAGGAGGGTTTGTGAAGCAACATGGCAGAAAATCAGGTCAGAAAGGGGCATAACAAGATGAGAGGTGGGGAACATGATTTCCCTTTCAGGGCGGAGTGCTTGCATCATGCTGGGTCCTTCAGGGAGAGAGCTCTGCATTTCTGACCAGTACTTCTGTTGTCATGTTATTGTTCTGTTTTGGGAGGTTCACCAAAGTCTCCATTGCTCAGTGTCAAAGCCGCGCAGAGGCTGGCAGCGCACTGCCTTTCTAGGACATCCATTTCTGCTCACAGGTCTGTGACCAAAGATGCATTTCCTGAACAGCAGATCTCTGCCTGCTGTCTCCAGCTCAACTGCGTTCGCTGTGAGAAGTTGCTCTGTTCCTTGAGCACAAATGCCTTGGCGAAGTGTTAGGTCCAATAGCTTCCAGCACCAGTATATCCCGGGGAAGAGCTGTTTCACTGGGATGTCTCCGTTCACATCAAACTGGCCCATGCTGAGCTGTGCGCTGCTGCAGTGGGGTTTCTTTTCCCTTGTAACAACCAGCTGGGGCATTTCTCTCCCACGGGCAGGTGCTGCGGGTGGTCCTGCAGCATTTCCAGCCTTCCAGACCTCATTCTTTCCTCGTGCAAGTGAGAGGCACAGAAATGCGGAGGGAAGATGAAGCTGCAGATCCATGTACGTTATGTTGGTGATTTAAGGATCCTGTTGACTGTAATTTGTTGCTCAAGGCTCTCCCCACTGTTGCGGCTTTGGCCGGGTTGTTGCTCCATTTCCCCCTTGCACTGCACTGGCTGCAGTCCCTGCTGAGGGGCAGTTTAACCCCTGGGAACCAGGGGCCTGCTTCTCCGTTGTTTTGTCCTTCCCACCATGACAAAAAGCAGGTATAAGATATTACCACATCAGAATTCTCTTCTTGCACCTCCTTTCCATAGGGAAATAATTGTTTCAGGATAAGGCATGGAAAGATAGACCCATTGGGTGACTGCTTTATCTGGGGCCCGTTGCTCCAGGCCCTTCTTACAACCTGGCTCTCCACCAGATTGCAAGCCCTAGATCCTGCCAGCAATCTCCATTTCCTCACCCTCCTCTTCTTTATCATTTTTTTTTCCCTTTTTCCTCCCCTTCAAGCCAGTACTGGGGCTGTGAGAGGCAGCTAAAGGATGGTGAAATGGCTTTGCAGGAGGAGCAGAGCAGGCGGACCGGGAGCACGGTGGCCATGGCTGAGCTGCTCCTTGTCACGGCCGGTGGGGCTGTGGCTGCAGAAGCACCGCGCTGTTTGCCCTGTTGCCTGGTGGCTGCTGTAATGTGTTTATTCCCTTCCTGAGCTGCCTGGATGGCTGTTTCCCTCATGCTGCAAAGTTCAGGCAAGGTTGCCGAGCTCATAGGCTATAAAAAGTAGTGAGGGCCTGGCGAGCGTGCCAACCGCTCTGCCGGAGCTGCTTATGCAATGGGGATGCGGAGCCCGTGCAAGGAGCAAAGGGTGCATGGGCTGCTGCAGGCTCAGCTCGCCAGCCGTGCAGCCAGCTCCTCCCACATGGTGACCATGCCAGTGTCACTGCCTGCACAGGTTTTGTCAGTGCTCTCCTTGCCGAGGTGTCCCAGCGCGCAGGTGATGTGTGCAGGGGGTGTGCGGTGCCCCCAGGACTGTGTGAGGGCAGGGAGCAGCCTCTCAGGGCTGGGCATGGAGCAGGAGAGGCCCAGCTAGTGGGCACCCCACCACTGCAGCCCCATTTCCCCCAGCCCTTCCCCAAGACCACATAGGAGGACGACGAGAAATGGGGAGCGCTTGGATGTGGTGGTGCAGGAGATGCTTCATACACACCCTGTGAGGTGCTGGCTGTGCTAGGAACCCCTCTGTGACTCTGAGGGGGACAAGTTTCACATCAGAGAGGGCCGTGGGGCACCACCAGCTTCCCCCATGCCACCTGGAGACGCCTGCATCCCACGGTACAGCCGGGACCGGGACTGGAGAGCTTTAACCCCCTTCCCTCCGATCCCAGCCCCACGTGTTCCCCTCTCTCCTCCTGCGGCCCCCCGGAGAGGGGCTGCTTGCGCAGGCCCCGGGGCGGAGGAGCCTTCCTGCCCTGCCGGCGGTGACGTTGGCGCCGCAGGAAGGAACAGCGGGTTCCTGAGGGAGCTGGGGACATTCCTCCCATAGCTGCGTGGGGCCCCTCGCGTCCCGCGGGGCGCTCGGCCTATTATTGCAGCCCGTTGCCGTGGCACGTTTCCAGACCTGTGTTTCTTCTCACACGCAAGGGTGGAAGCGGCTCCCCCCCTGCCTCCACCCCAAGTGCTCGTCCAGAGCCTTCTCGCATGGGCTGTACTTTTCCAGTGCGTGGAGGGAGGGAGCCCTGCGGCTCTGAGGAGAAAGCAGCCGGGGCAGTGCATGGGCTTGAATTTGGGGTCCCCACCAGTAAAGGCACACGTGTCATTGTTCTCTTCACCCCTTTTCATACTGGCTGCTTCTTATTTGCTGGTTATGGTTGAATTAGTGTCCAGAGATTACTTTGAAAACAAAGTGTTGTGTAAAAGGTTTGTTCCTCGCTGCGTTTTGCTTTTGTATTTGCAAACATTCTCAATTTTGCAGCAGTTTTGTTTCTTTCTTTCATCTGCCATAGGACAGCACTAATGATTTTTTGGCCGACGGTGCTTTGGCAGCTGTAGCAAGGTTTCAGTGACAGGAACGTGTGCTTGTCCCTTCCACATCTGCCTTCTGGGGCCAGGCTCCCTCCTGCCAGGTCAAGGCAGCAGCGGCGATTATTAGGCCGATTTCTGTATATGGCTATATCTGCCCTGCACAGCTGCGGTGCTGAGATGTCTCAGAGTTTGTTACCCACACAACAGACACCAGGTCCCTCTGAAAGGCAGTGCTTGAGGCTGAAACTGAAAGTTCGGAGAGAATGAGTCACTCCTGGTGCCCTGGTAACGTTGGCGAAAACCAGCCTTAAACACGGCGCGGCTGAGGGTTTTGCAATCCGAGTGGAGGCCCCAAGCTCCTTCTCACACAGAGGGGCTGGTAGGGACTGAGAATCCTGCTCCTTCGTCCCAACCACTGCAGGGACTTGTTTGCCTTCATTTTAGAGGAGAGGGGAGATGAGATTTTTGGGGGTAAGGGGAGACAAGTCTCCTCAGCACGAATGCATTTGAGTTGTCTCCACATCTCTGCTCTTGCTCCTCCTCCCCCAAATTGCCAAGGGCTGTGAAGCACTGTGAGGCTTTTTCTCCTTTGTTGCCTGCTCAGGGTGATGGGCACCTGCTGCTCCGGCAGTCTGTGCCCCTAGTTTTGCGGCTTTCCACACAGGATTTACTTTCCCCAGTGTCTGCCATGCTGTGTGAGACAGCAAACACAGCCTGAAACCTCTGGGTGGCTTCCCATGTGGTGTTAAATCCAGGGACCCCATGGCACCCCATGTGGTGTTAAATCCAGGGACTTGCTCCCAGCCTGGGCCCAGAGCCGTGCACATCCCAAATTCACTGTATTTGGGAAGGTTTTGAGCCCAGTTCCAGTACTTTTGGGCCCGATCCTTCCCCGAGCAGCGTGACACACTTTGTGGCGGAGCTGCCCTCATGCTTTGCCTCTCGGTGGGGCTGCCGGCAGGGCAGCAGCGATGCTCTGGGGCCTCTTCGACTCCTTCCAGATCCACCGGGTTCACGTCAGCGCCTGCAACAGGAACCTTGTGGCACTTCACCACCGCAAAACATAGCAACAGGGGCACCCGTGCCAGCACAAACAGCTCGAAACAAAACCCAACGGGTTCTTCAGGCTTGCCTGGGCTTTGCAGCGAGGAAAAGGGCAAAGCTTCCAGGGAATGGCAGTCGGGCCGCAGACGGGCTGGTCTGGGTGCTCTGGAAACTCCTGGCTCTGTCAGCAGGGAGGGTTCAGGCAGGGCTGCTGGGGTCCTGCCTCCCCTCTGCTGCCTGCCCCATGCAGGCTGTAAGTTCCCCGCTGTCCGGGCATGGCTTGGAGCCTCTGACACTGAATTGCTCCGTGCTCAGGGCAGCTGCTGCCCTCCTTGAGCTGTCAGAGGATTGCGGGTGTAGGAAGGGGCCTCAGTACTGCCCCAGGGGAAGTCCTGTTTGGACCTAATTTCCAGAAGGTTCCTGAGTGCCAGAAGATGCACCAGGAGATAGGGACAAGTCACAGGGAGCTCCCAGGAGATGTGAACCCCCGTGTGTATGTGACATCGGCTGCTCATCTCCACAGCAGGCCCAACTGCTCTGCTGTGCCTGGCCACCCTGACCCTGAGGGAGCTCAGAAGGGGCAATCCAACCCCACATCGGAGCGGGAGAGATGCGTCCTTGTGCCAGTAGATGACCCTCCTTCCAGCCCCAACACACCCCACTACTGGAGGGGGCACTTTGCCTTGCACCTCCTGCTGGTCCCAGCCACCCCAGAGTCTCCATCCTGCCCTCTGCTCAGGTTGCTGCCCTGCTTCTGGCATGGGACAGATGGAAAACGCCAACGTGCCCGGCTCCAACCCGCCTCCTGACATGCTGCTGGGCAGCAGGGAGGTGGATGGACCAACTGATACCCTCTGGCAAGAGCCAAGATTAATGCTATCGTAACTTCAAGTGCTATTAGTAGTTAGAAAAACAGGCTGTCCTTTAAAAATTCGCTTGCACAATTTGGCTCTCTTGACCCTTCTGGCCATATATTCTCCGGCTTGCTGAATGCTGCAGGACACAGCGTTTCCTTTTATTGCTCCTCACTTGACCAGCCATTTATAACCTCCTCCTCAGACTGTTGGGTCTCGTATTTTGAAGCGGCACGAAGGTGTGGGATGGCTCAGCTTTCCTTCTCTGCCTCCTCCCACATACCTTGGTCACACTACCTCCAGCATTTCCCCTTCCCACACTAAATAAGCTCCCTCAGCGCAGCAAGCGCAGCCCACGATGCTAATTTTATTTGCTGCTTGATCTTTTTTTTGGGGGACTTTACAGGCTCCGCTCTATGCAGGCACATAGCCGTGTGGTCCCAGGACACTGGGAAACATGTGCTTGGACAACTCAAGGCTTTAATGGTGGAAATCTAGAAGCAAATACTGCAGAAAGAGCTGGGGAGGGAAAAGCAGGTTATGGCTCACTGGCCTGCACCTTGAAAGCCATCCTGGGACGTTAACAGGATGCTGAGACGTTGACAGACCACCTGGAGCCTGCTGATGAAACAAAAAAAAAAAGAGGCAGGTGCCTCTCTTCAGCCCAAATTTGGCAGCCTGGGGAGGAAACATGGGCTCTGGCTATGTGCAGGTCCCCAGCCCAGCAGTGTCACCACAGAAAGGCTGTGCAGAGTGACTGTACCTATTCGTCAGCCAACACTTAGCCACTCTGTTAGACACCACATCAGCAGAGTGACCACCGCAGAGATACGATGGGTTGGGGTGATCTCAGGCTCTTATTCAGCCTGTAGTCACATCAACAGTAGATCTTGAAGTGCTTTATCAAGGAGGTGAGTCTCCATCTCCTTAACACAGAGGAAAGAGGTAACTGAGTCATGAGAGTAACTTGTGAAAAATCATCCAGAAAGTCAATGATAGGGGAGAGAGAGAAAAAAATGGGGCTCACATCTCTTGAGTACCTCTGCCAGGTCCAGAAATCAGCTGCTAGTGCTTTTATCAGCTTTCACATGCTTTGAAATATTCCCCGGCACATTTTCCACTATTTTTTTCCATTCAAAAAGAGAGGCCTTTAAGTCCTGTGACTTACAGGAGTGACTCATGTTAAGCCAAAGCAGAAGTTGCTATTGCATACCTAACACATCTGGGCTTCCAGCCCCATGTCAGGCTTCTGACACTTCTCAGGGGTCGCTCTGAAACCTGCAGCGTTACCCCACTATTTCTTGGTGTTAAGGGATAGATGGAACCTTGTGTCTTCAAGGTGTGACGGGGAAAATGTCATACCCTAATTTTCAGTGCAGTAGAAAGTTATGTGAGCACCCTAATACATGTGATTTGACTTGTGGTTTTTCATCTCCTGCCATAGACTCTTGTACGGCACTGCTGTCACTGCCAAACCGCTGTTTCTCGTCACCCCAAAGTGGTGGGTGGAAGCCATCACACCCACAGAAAGACACAATCCCACCTTCAGAGAGATTTGTCTTGTCCAGATTTGCTGTCACAGTAGCTGAGAGGCTTTTTTTTTTTTTTTTTTTTCTTTTCTGTTTCCTTCTCATATGACACCCTCTAAAATAGCTACTGCAGAATGAATAAATAAAAAGCTGCCAAGAGTTTAAATACGGCTACCTTGCTCATGGTGTTTTCTAGAAGTAGCTTCTTTCCTACAGAGGGATATTTTCCAGGCTGAATTTAAGGAGCTGGGACATTCATCTGTGATTCCTGGATATTGTGAGGCCAGAACAATGTAACTGAGCTGGCAGTGGGCAGACGGGGACGGTGGGGGAAAGGATGAATGGGTCCAGGGAGCAGCTCTGGCTAAGGACAACCTGCACAGAGTGCGTGCAAGCTCTCAGTGCAGGATTTATACCCTTGTCTCCATCTACGGAGTTCAAAACACATTTATTTCACAGTGTACACGTCCTGGGCCAGAAATATGGCCTGTTTGGCCCTGCAATAACTCTAGGGTGAAAAGTGCCATAGAAATGTCATCCTGTCATGCTCAGCCCAATAAAACTTGGAATTGTAATCAGGAGGTATTGGGTACTGCTCTACAAATAATAACCGTGTTTGTAATTAATAGTGTGTTCTTCCCCTTCCCTGTATGTCTTTCTGCCATCTGCTGGACTTTGAGGCACAAAATAGGATGGCTCTGTGTGGCTGGCAGAGGCTGGCTTGGCTGGTGTCTGGGAGACAAAGCTCTGGGAGCAGTGGTGAGGAACTGCCAGTGACTTCATTTCATGTGGCCTGCAGCCGCGTCATTTTTTTTTTTTTCCATGTTCTTATCAGATGACATTTAGGTGTGTGTTGATACACGGCCTGCCAGAGATGTCTGAAAAGTTTGCTGTGGCATCAGCAAGGACGTCTCCTTCCTTCCTGCCCTCTCCTCTCCTAGGGGAGATTGTTTGCAGAAGGCGGCAGTGGAAGGTGAACGGACGTCTGCCTGATACCATTTCCCTTCCCTCCTCATACCGGTGTCTGTGGTTACTGCAGAAAACTACTCCAGACCGAAATCTTGCCTAGAGTTTTTGACATCTTGCAAAAAAACCTGTAACAACATGAAAATGTTTGGCTGTGTCTGAGGAGGACCCTGGACATGCTCACTGAAGGATGTCATCCTTCTGCCCGTGCTGGCTGGCTGGACATTGGTTTTGTACCAATGTGTACTGATTTTTACTTCCAAAGGTGAACCCCGAGGTACAAGCAGAGCTGCGGGGGCACATGTCGACCAGCAGATGTAACAAGCCCATTTCCAAGTGGCATAAGCTAAGCTGAAAGGGAAACTCTTACACTTGTCCGGGAGCACTGTCAGTGCAAATCCATCTCTGGAAATCCGTGCTCAGTTTATACTTACAAAGCTTTGCTGCTGGTTCGTAGGGAAAAGCTCCCCTCTAGTGGGCGATCCTGGCAGCTGCCACGCACCCAGAGCAGCCCAGAGGCGCTGCCCTACACCAGAAGGCTGCAGAAACTGCACAGCAGAGGCATTTACTGCATCTCTGGGTGCAGGCAGCACAAGAATATAATCATAACTGATTATATTCTGTAATGAGAATGGTGATAATGACGTCATTGAGGTATACAGTTGTAACAATGCTTGCAGACCATTTTAGATATTATCTATACTTCCATTTAGGTATTTAAAAATAAGTGTCTATTTAACTCCCACAGCATCCTGAAAGCAAAATTCATATCTATTGTTATTTTATGCTTTCTACAGAGGGAGAAAGTGCTGGAAAGATACGTGAAGGACTTTGCCTGGTGTAGTCATCTGAGGTTAGGATTCAAGAGATGTTGGAGAGTCTGATCTGTCACATCACTCAGCTGCTCTTCACAGAAAGAACAAATTTCTGTCATTCTACAAGTGGCCCTTAATGGAGTTGTACACTGAAAAAATGTAAAGTGACTCAATATATATATTCTTTGCTCTTCAACAGCTTCTTACTGGGAGCATGGGGGAGTAACACGCAAGTGTCCAGGATATGAGCAACAGCATGCCCTAACACTGCAGGGATATAAAACCAGTGAGCACTGGGAGATGTGTGGTTTTGTACCAGGTCTGCCACCAAGCGACCTCGATGGAAACATCATTCCTGCTGTTGCCCAGGGATGGAGTTCTCTGTCTGCAGTTTGGGGATCAAGATTTGCGGAGTGCTTTGAGATCTGTTAATAAAATTGTTAAGTAAGAAGCTAGGCATTCATATTATTATTGCTGCAACTCTCAGAGTTTCAGGAAGGAAGACATTGAGTTTTCCAGGATTATATTGTGACAGAACCCAAAATATCTCCTTGCGGGGCAATGGGACAGGGAATTACAAGGGCTCCTTCACAACCACCGGTCAGTTCATGGACACCTTAGGACAGGCAGCACAATTACAGTGTATGCAACCATATGCAGCTGCAGGGACTGGCCTGAGAACATGGATGTGCCCTGGGCAGTAGCTCCAGTGCTCTCCTTGTGTAAGGTCTGCTCTCATTTCTGTTTGTTTGGCACATTGCGTTAGTCTCCCAGTGCTTCCAGAACAAGGGCTGATGGGGAGAGGAATACAAATGGCATGTTTTGTTACTTGCTGAGCTAATTCGCTGTCCTGTTGCTCAGGGGTTGTGGCCTTGTATAACCCATAGCCCCTGTTAAAGATCGCATCCTCCTGCTTCTGCAGCAGTGAAGACAAGGCTGGCCCAGCCCTGACCGGACCTACCCTGCAGAAGTGACCGTGTGTGTGAGTGAACTCTGAAGTCTCCTTCTGTCTTGCTGGGAAAGCTGTGGGCTGCACCACGCAGCTGGAACAGCTGGCTGAGTCGTGGTGCAGATGCCGAATCCCTAGAGCTGAGGTGTGACAGCTTATGGGAGCTAAAGCTTTCATTTCTGAAGGCTTTTGGATCCAGTCCAATAACACATGCTGAGCGTTAGCACTGCCTGACAGCCGCTCGGTGGTCTCGGTATGAAATGAGCTGGTGAACCTCAGCTTGGTTCCCAACGGAGACAGATGTTCATGTTTTAAAAAATCATTACCATGGTCATTGCTAGCCAGACTGCTTCTTGGCAACAGTAGAAAGTTCAGAGCTTGAATAAACACAGAAGAATGTAAAAAAGCCTTTCTACAGGTCAGGATCGATGCATTTTGGCTTCAAATCCGCTTGGGAAATCTGTACTCTTCATGATATGGTAACTGTGGAAAAAAACATTATGAAAATTTAGCCTGATCAGGTCTTCTTCCAGAGAAAAATACTCAGGAACAGCACAGAATTGTGCGGGGGTATTTTAGGCAGCGTGGTGCTAGACAGCCCTTTGTCAGAGCTGCAGTATCACCTTCTGCTGACCAGCAGGCGAGGCTGTACCTCCTGGGAATCCTGTCCCTGGGCAGCGTTTCCATCTGTGATGGGAGCAATCAGTGGGTGCAAAGTGGGGACAGGCTGCAAGGCACAGTCAGAGAAGGTTTCTGCTTCCGTCCTCAGAGCAGTGCTGCCAGGCTCCCTTCAGCCTGCCCTGAGTGCCTGCGAGTGTCCAGCTGAGGGCCGTGGAGTGGCTTGTCTGGGTTTCTCCTCCTCCTGGGGACAGCCTGGAGGCTGCTCCAGCAGGGATGGGAGCAGATGGAGATAAAAGGAGGCTGTTCTTATCCATCTGGAAATTCTTGCTGGGGCTGTAGGGGCTGAGATCCTGGCTACACTGCAGGAAACGAGATGGTTGAGTAATGGAGAGTGTTGAGCATGCCAACCACATGGCTCCAGGGCCCATTTCCCTGGCCTTGGGGTGATCACCTCGCAGTAGGCAATCCGGGGACTCAGTGCTTCTGAATACAGGTTCCCATTGCACCTGCTTAGGGAGCTGCAACTTCCCTGTTATTAGAGGGCTGGGAAAGCTTCTCAGGGCGCTACTCACCCTCCTCAGGAATGAAAGCGTGTCTAAGTGCCTTTTGGGAACCAAGAGGGCAAGGCGTCTCCTCCCTTTTGCTTTGAGAAAGTCTGAGAACCAAGTGCCCTTTCGTTGCAACTGCTGCTGTTACTCAGGGCTCCAGGTCGCGTCCTGCCGCTAGCCCCGACTTGCCGGGGATGTCACAGGATCTGCTGCGAACACTCAGCAGTTCTGCATTGTGCTGCTGCTGCTGGTGATATTATTAGAAACCCAAACCACACAAATGACCCCAAACCTGGTGATGAGACGGCTACAACTGCCATGTGCGAGGATATCACCGACGGCTCCGGAGGCCGCTTTGGAAGTTGCTGAAGCACTCGAGATCTTGCTGTGTTGCTCCCACCTAATGGAGAAGATAAAAAGTGCATTAGCAGATAGATAAGGAGCATCCGCATGTCCCAGACACCGCTAGGCTCGCACTCAAGAAAGACATCCCTGCCTCAGCGGGGCTCTCATCGCATAACTGTGCTGTCTGATAAGGGGCACTGGGATGCTGGGGCACGGTGGAGGCTTTGCTGTAACTCTTCTCCTGGACCCAGCCCTTTCCCTGGCTCGAGGCAGCAGTGTGCTCACCGATCTGCACGCTGTGTTCTCGCCGTGTCTTTCTTTTCCAGGGCAGGACACGTCTTTATCTACATCTAAGCAATTCAAAGCTGCTGGCATCCAGTAACCGTGATCTGGTTGAGGCTGTGAAAGAGGAACTTGGCACTGGGATAAATGGTGCCCCCCCGCTGCCATCTTCTCCATTCTCTCTGTTTTCCCCAGGGGTGGCCAGGCTGCCGTGACAGCTCAAGAATCTCACACCTCCCGTTTTGCTCATTTACAGCTTCCACAACCCACATCGGCCCCGTGGAAAACATATGTGGAAATGGAGTAATGGGGGAACAGAGTGCCTGGGGGGGGGGGGGGCAGCAGGACTCATTTCTGCTATAAATCTGCCAGCTCGCCGTCACGAGAGGATGGCGGGGCACAGATCTGAAACGGGGGCACAAATCCTGGTCCTGTTCGAAGCTGTCTTGCCAAAGCTTTTCCAGAACACAGCCCCAGCAGCGCACCCCGCTGCGGGCACGGGCAGCCCTCACCCCACACCCTCACAGCGCCGGGCGCCATGAGGCAGGTCCATGGCCCCGGGGGCGGGCAGGCGGGCACCCGGCCGCCCTCAGGCCGCTTCCAAGCCGCTTGTAGCCGCCCTGAGGCCGCCTCCCAGCCTCTCGCAGCCGATCCCGGGCGGCCCCAGCCCGGTGCGGCTCCTCCCGCAGGCTTGCGGTTGGCGGCGGCGGCCTCGGGGCGGGGCGGGCGCCAGCTTCGAACCGGCGGCGCGGCGCTGCCCGCCCGCCTCACAGCGCCCCGCTACCTCCATGGGGAACGCCGAGTCCGTCCTGCGCGGTGCCGCCGGCCCCGGTAAGTGCGGGGACGGCGCTGCCCTTCCCCTCAAGCCGCCTTCGTCCCCGTTGTCCCCTTCCCTTCCCGTGCTGTCCCCCTTCGCTGCCATCATCCCAACCCTTTCGCCCCCTCAGCCGCCCGCCTAGCCGCGCTGACAGGCTGAGGGGGTTTAGGGGGGAAGCGAACAAAAGGGTTGGCATTGGGGTTTTGCAGCCGGGTGGCAGTTTTGAGGTGTTTTAACGTGGTTTTGTGCCTGGCCTCCGTGTTCCCCCCCCCCCAGCCGCCTGCTTGGTTGGCTGGGTTTGAAGGGAGCTGCTGGCGGAGCTCAGCCAACCCGCGCCAGGTGCCAAGGCTGCGACCTACAAATAAATAACGCGGGCTGGGGATGCCAAGGGAACGGGCAGCTCCCAGAGGCTGCCACCGCCGCTGCTGCCACCCTCCCGTAACGGCTTTCCGCAAGGCCGGGCTTGTTTCTCCTCAGCCTCTCCTTGGCTTCGAGCCCTTGGCATCTCCGTGCCGCTTCCCAGATGCCCGGGAGCTGCCACGGGCCATCGGGATGAAGCGTTGTCCTTCCTCACGCCCCGCGCTCGGTGGGAAGGTGAGGAACGCGATCAGATTTTCAGGTGGTTTGATAGGGTTTAATGGCTACTTTCAAAAAGTTGTCAGTGTTTGCTTTCGTTTTCTCTTCGTCTGGGGGAAGAGCAAAGCGTCTTGTTGCTGGCAGCGTTCCCTGAACATGAGCAAGTCTCACTTGACATGGTCTGCACGAAGGCAGCGCTGGGTGCTCCTGCCTCAGCGCCCTGCCAGGAGGTCGGGGACCCTCCAGGCTGTGCCAGGAGCCCCAAACCACGCTGCCCTCCTCTCTGGTGAGTGCCAAACACATCTGCAGAGATCCAGGTCATCTGCATTGAGTATGCTCACACTGATGCCAAATGCTGCCCAGTGCAGGAGAAAAAGGCACCCTGAGCAATACAGGCTGTGATTTCGGGGTATTTCCTGCAGATTTAGGCACCTCGCTTCTGGAAATGGGTGAGTGCAGGCAGTGGGCAGAACAAGAGAAAAAAAAAAAGTGACTTTTGATCCTGGTTTCCTAGTCCTGTTGCTCACGTGTGTGGGGCAGTACTGAGTTCAGGTGTGTATGTACATTAAGGGAGGGCCTCTGCTGTTCTGCAGGGTGTTGCTGGCACCAGGGGATTAGGCACTGATTGTGTTCCTGGGGACTGTGTGCCCGGGGTGTAATGTTCTGCCCTAGCTGGTTCCCTTGTTTCTTGTATTTCTTTCTCCTGGGAGCTGCTCCTGCTGTGTTTGTTTTTTGGGGTAGTCAGTCACCATTAGGCTTACATGTTTGCTATGTAATGGAAGATTGTTTCCAACCGATGCGTAACCGTGCTTCCTAATGTCAGTTTTTGAAATCCAAACATCGAGGCTTTGATTATAAAGCCAGTTCTGCAACACAGTACCCGAGATAACATTTTTAAAGTTAATGTACTGTCAGGCAAGTCAGCCCTCGGTAATACATTATGTCAACAGCTACTGCTGCGCTCCCGTTTGCTCAACAGGGAAGACAAATAAATGCGTTCACTGGCGGTTCCAGCAGTGGATAGCAGGGTTTGGACAGAGGTGGAATTAATTGTCAAGGACTGAGAAAGAAAGAACATATAAAAATCTCAGCCTGCTCTCAACCTGAAGTAATTTCTCCATTTGCACAATGTAGTGACAGAAAAATGTGAGTGCTCCGAGCAGTGAGACGTGGAGCCTGGTGCATTGGTGGCAGTTCTTGGTTTGCTCTCTTCCTTATGCATTTCCCTTAAAAACTGGAGCTGTGGCTAAGGTACGAGGGAGCTGTACTTATAAATACTGCTGTGTGTGTCTCCGTACAGAGCAGCAGGGCAGGGGCTTGGGTACCGGGGTGAGCTGTGCAGGACGAGGCTGCCCCTGCTCCAGCAGAGCCTCGCTGACAGCAGGGCACCAGGCTGCGATCCCTCGCTAGAGGGCAGCCGGGATTAAAGAAGGCAGCTCTGCTCTGCGTAACCGGCCCAGGAAAAAAAAAAAAAAAAAAAAAAAGAGCTGAATAAATGCCAGGAAAAGGACACTGCCAAGCAGGTTGCTTAAGGGATTGAGCCTGGCCAAAAGGAGAGCAAATACCATCCTGCAGCTCGTCCCCAAGGGGAGGAAACCTCTCCTGGTAGCTGGGGGGGGCACATCTCAGAGTGGTTCTTGTTTCTTGTGTGTGCTTCTGCAGAAGGGGAAAGGCAAAGCTCCTTTCCCTTGGAGAACCAGGACAAGTTGTAGCAGTTGACAGCTTGTGACAGCTTAGCTGTGCTCATAGCGTGAGCGCTTGTTAAATCTGGACGGAGGTGTAACTCTTCTGCACCCCGAGTGCGGGTGCCTTTCATGTCACGGCAGACTGATGCTTGCATGGGACTCTCTCAGATGGACGTGGCTGGGGGCTGATGCCAGGCTCAGACCTTTAGGTTGGGACCTGTACGGGGTGGTTGGATATCACAGCGTCTGGTCTAACTCCTGGAGAACAGTTTACAACAGACAGACAGGTCTCCAAGGAGTGATTACCTCTTGATCCAAAGAAGCATTCCTTTCAGGGAGAGTTTCTGGCTAGCCATGCCACCTGTCTTTTCTTTTTTCCTATTTTTTTTTGCGTGTCAGATCTTCCTTCAGAGCAACTGCTGACCTGCAGCGTCCTCCAGGAGCAGCGTGCATCCTTGTGAGCAGTGGGAAGCCTCGCGGTGTGGCAGGAGCTCTGAGTTGTTTGCGTCTTGTGCAGCTCGACAATGTCAAAAGTCAGGGGAAGTTTTCTTTGCGTAATACAAATCCACTTATGTCTGCATTAAACAATCATTCCCTGACTGAACTCCGCTAATGGTCTGTGAGTGTAAAACTAGATTGCAGTGCTAGGGAGCATTACAAGTCAGCACAGCGCCCACAGGCCTCTGTGCCGAGCTTTTGGCTGCTGGTCTGAAAACTCTGCCCGCTGCCCTGCTTGTTGTCAGCACGTGTGTTCTGCCAGCAACCCGGTGCTGAGAAGCACGAAGGTTGGTCACGGACAGGCTTCCTTTCCCTGCTCTGAAGCCAGGCAGCCCAGCCCGAAGGACGTACACAGCTCTCCGGTGGTGCCAGACCCCAGGAAAGCTCCCTGCTGGGGTCTGCTCTGCCCCACCGGGCTCAGCACTTGGCCTGTGTGGCTTGTGCAGGTGGTGAGAAGGAGTGAGGCTGCCTGAATGTCGTGGGTTTAAGCGTACTGTTTGGCTGCTATCTTGCACTCACAGCTGGGAACTTAAGCACTCAGGTTTTGTCCTCGCTGCCGTGCCTCTTACTCCGAGTCGTTGTACCCAGCTGCTGAAATACTCCGTACCAGTTAGCTCTTCTATGAGCTGTGTTCTCATGCACTGCCTATCTCATGTGGATTAACAGCAGTTACATTTCTCAGCTAACCTGCACACCTGAGGCTGCAGGTGGGCTCACTTAGCTGCAGGGAAATAGATCACTCTCTTCGTGTTCAGCATGGTTTACTCGAAGACACTTTGTTTCTGCGCTGTATCTTCTATTTTCTTATTAACAAACTGCTGCAGAGCTACATTTTAGCACTCGTACCATTGACTGTGCCGAGCGCGGCTCACTTAGCATCTTGGGACCTTGCTGTACGTGGTAGCCTGAGGTGTGTTTGTCCTGATAAATGAACAGTGGGTACGTAGATTTATCACAAAGGTAACGAGGGAGAGTGCGTGTTGTGTTTCCTCATCAGGGGACCGACTGATACTCTTGCTATTTCTCTGTGGCTCTGAAATGCAGGGTATGGGGGCTGCTCACCAGGTGGCTTCTTTGGGGTTGTTTTTTTCCCCCTCTCTTGTTCTTGAGCACTGTAGGATGACCCCTTCTCTTCCCAGCTCACTACAAGTCCGCTGCTGCATGCTGCATCTTTGGGCTGAACGCCTGCACAGTCCTCCCTCCACAAATACTTCTGATTTCTGGAGCTGCTTTTTTAGTAAAGTGAAAAAAAGAAAGGAACCTGAACTCTGTTTGCTTTACAAAACACAGACAAATGTGTTAGGGCCCAAACGAAATGACTAACTACAGCCTCGAGGAGGGATGGGAATGCTGCTGGTGTTGCGTTCCCATTAGGTCACCCTGGTACAGCCCTATCTGGGGCTCTTCACTCAGGGCAAGTGCCTTATCTTCTCTGCCGGCTGCTACAGATTCCTAAAAAGGAGCATCCGTGTGCCCTGATGAGAGAGGACTCCAGTTCTCAGAGGGTTTGGCATTCAAATAGCACAGTTATAAACGCCTGCTCTTGCCTTGAACTGGAACATAAATGTTTATTGCTTCTGCTACTCTCCTGACGTTTTTCCCGTTGATTTAGTGCTCAGAAAACCTCTCATTCCTGACTTCAGCGGGGTACCAGCCTGAAAGTCTGTTCAAGTTGCAGGCTTCCCCCATCAAGGGCAGGAACTGTGGTTTTGCCCTCAGTTTGTGGAGGTGAAGCTTCTCCCCCTCCGTGCATCTCGTCCCTTCCAGAGATCGCTGCTGGCTCCTGGGGTGCAGGCACACAGCCTGTGACGTGGGGTGAGGGAGCAATGAGAAGCTTTGAGACCTAAAACGATGCTCAAATTCACCCAGCCCTCTATTGTCTCTATTTCAGGGTTCCCGATAAAGCTGAGGCTGGATTTGAAATAACATGCAATATTTCAGCAAGGAAAGGCAAGACAAAGAGCATTTAAATGCTCGGCTATTTAAAGCTGCCGTCCTTCCAGGGCTTGGCTCTCAGGCTCTGCTGCTTTTGTGTCATTGTGTCTGTGGAAAACACATACAAGAGGCTAACGAAATACAATGTGCACTTCACAGGACAAATTTAGAACACATGCAAAGGGCAGGTGTGGTCTGCGCTTGGGGTCGGGCGAGGGAGATTTTGGGCTGCTACGAAGTGTAATGCAAAAATAAATCCTGGAAACGGGCACTAGAAAAGCACTTAGACACTCTATATGTGATACACTGCAGGCTGTGCAATTCAAAACCTGCACAGCCCATTTCTGGGTGCTCGTTTTTGGGTCTGGAAGTTGAGGCATTGCCTTCTAGTCATGGCTCTGCTGTCTTGCTCTTTGGCTTTGGATGAGTCTCTTCCACTAGGGGTATCCTCCCGTGCCCTTGGTGGTCCAGGGAGGCTGTGTGTATCCATAAAATGTTTTGATATCTATAAATAAGAGCACAAAGCCTCACAACATGTGCCCTGCTTGAAAGAAGTGATGAAACTGCCCCAGAGGCTGCTAGGTTGGAACATCTTTGTTCTGGCAATAGGACGAACGCAACAAAAGGACCTGCTAAAGGCTGTGCTGCAGGGACCTGGTTGTCTGAGGACAGGACGTGGGAGGAAGGCTGGAAATTCCCCAGGAAAAAAGGATAACACAAGGGAAGTGCTAAAATCACAGTTAGGAGGGTTGTGCTGTGCTGGTGGGAGAGGGGAGAACCCGTCTGAATATGGGACCTGCCTGAGCTGTGGGGTGGAGGGACAGCCTGAAAACTGGGCAGGAGTTTGGGATCCTGAAGGAGCCCGTAAAAAATCTGAGGAGATGGGGCAATGCTTTTTGTAAAGTGTGTGTGTGTGTATTTAAAAGGTTATAAGAGAATTTTGAAGCTAAGAAAAACAGCTCTTAGGTGTTGTTCAAGGTTAAGGCTGGGATAGCCAGAGAGGCAGAGCAGGCATTGGGGCTTGGCTGAGTTACTGGGGGGAGGTCCGTGATGCTGGTGTGCTCCCAGTAAGAGGGATGCTGGGGAAAGGGACAGGAATGAGGTCTCGGCATCGTTCAGTCCCTGTGGGTGTGGGACCAGCCTGGGCTCCACTTTGGTTTGGCAGTGATGGGAGGACACCCGGTCCCCTGTCTACCCTGGCTTTATGCTAAGGGATTCTGTGATCCCAAACTCTCATACAGACATCAGTGCCGCATTCATTTCTCCACAAGATCTTAAAAAATAAAAAAAAAAAAATCATAGTTATGGGTTTGTCCTGCTGTTGGGGTTATCTGAAGGGGGAATTAAGGCACGAGAGACCACAACCTGTCTGTAGCAGTTCGTAATACCCGTTTGTGGAAGGAGAGCTGCTATTCCTCTTCTCCTGCTTGCAGCAATCCCCCAAAGCTTGAGGGAGATGGAGAGCCCTGGCTGGGATCCCCGCTGTCTTCCTGGTGCTGAGGGGTATAAACCACGGGGTGTGTGTGTGTGTGTGAGCTGTGTCTGTGCCTCCTTTCTTCGGCGTTGTGATGGATTTTTGGCCCTGTTCAAGTAACCTGCGAGGATTTATCTATTTTTCACGTGTCAAAGGCATAATTTATTTTCTTTTAGAAATTCTCCACGCTGAATTAATTTGCTCTCTGTCAAACCTGTTTTGCTTTCTGCTTGTGCCTTCCAAGTGGGAGCACCCAGCTGCCGGGTGCTGCGTGCGCCTCTCTTCCTGCATGTGGCACTCGCGTGCCGAGAAACTCCAACCCTCAGCCTGCGGAGCCCTCCGGAGTCACAGCCACCCCACCGGCAGGATTTGGGATCCCAGCTCGGGGTCCCCGCTCTGCAAAGAGGTTTGGAGCAGCGGGACTCCCCACGCGAGCCATGCGTGGCCACAACGCCTTCCCCTGGGGCAGGGCTGCCAGGTCTACATGGTTTGAGTCTCAGTAAATCAAGGTTTGTGCCGTGAGCTGGAAGGGCAGGTTGGTTGGAGCCCCGGAGCTGCTCTGCCTTTTGTTTTAAGCTCTGTTTGTAATTTGCTGCCTGCTCACGGGGCCGAGACAAGCCTCTTACATACAATAACCCAAATGTTTCCTGTCTGGGGCTGTGACCTGGGGTGCTGCCCGCTCCCTGTCCCCTGGGGATGCCATGGGGTTTTTGCAGCCACCACCAGCCCTGTGGGAGCAGCGGGTGCTGGAAGGGGCTGGGGAGCACCAGGAGCTCCTCTTCCCTCCCTCCTTTAATGCAAGCTGTGCTTTTGGGGGCTCTCCCCCTCCCCAGGTGTGTGTTTTTGGTGCTCCTTGCCCGTTCCCCCCTCCTGCGTGCCCCGAAGCCTGGGCTGGGCTCTGGGGGCAGCCAGGGCTCGCAGGAGGATGGGGAGGAGATGCAGGATCAGAGAAACAAGCAGCAGTTGTTGTGCTGCATCGCCTCGTTCTATTTCTGTACCTAACCTTTTGCTTCTCGAAGCAATAATAATAATAATAAAAACCCTTCAGAAAATATTCCAGCCTGTTTCTTTGTGTGCTGGCTCTGAGCTGTGCCTCGTAAACCGGGGGCTTTTTGCGTAAACACAGCCCCGGCAGAGGGTTTTATCTGCCTCTCTGCTTCCAGTCAGCATCCCTGCTCCCCAGCAGCCTGTGCACAAAGGGGGGCACCGGGCTGCTCCTGATGGGGCTGGGGCTGCCCCCCTGGTCCCAGCCCCACCGAGGGACTGGGGCTGCTTGGTGTTGGATGCCTGAGGCCCGCTGGTCATCGTCTGGGCCATGGGAAAGCCCAGCTCGACTCCCCGGAGCCCCAGACTGAGGATGTGACAGCCAGGGTGGGACACTCAGAAAGCCCCTCGGGCCGAGCCTTTGGGGAAATACTTTCTCAGGCCCAGAACTATGCAGTTGGAGATGGTTATCTCTGGCTGCCCTCTGCGCTTCGGTCCCATGTCAGAGCTTGGGTGGCAGCAGAGCAGTGTCTGATCCCTGATTGCTGTGTCTCTGCGTCCTCAAAGCCTCCAGCCAAAGCTGACCCGAATCCAGGAGCTGCCGGAGATGGGGGGAATTTCCCATCCGCCCCGCAGGCTGGGTCTGTGGGCTTCAGGGACTTTTTTTTTTTTTTCCAGATAAAATGAACAAAAGTTCTGCGTCCCGTGACGGCCCTGATAAGCTGGAGGCTCCAGACATGGCACGGTACCGACGCCACATTGCAGGCCTTTGTTTACTTTAAAAAAATAACCCACTATCTTGATTATGGGAAAAAAAAAAAAAAAGTCACCTAGTGCCAGAAGCGTGTTTGGTGCCAGTGGAAACCAAAAGTGACGCTTCCTTTCCCCCTCCACCCACATTTTCGTGTTTGCAGGCTGGGATGGAGGGGATGGAGCTTTCCCTAGGCACTGCTGCGGGGCCCCTTCCTGTGGACCAGAGCCCTCTGCAAAGCACCCCCTGTGTGCTGCTTCCCGGGATGGTGAAAGGAGCCCTGCTAAAAACCCAGGTGAAGTCATCCAGAAATTGTCACTGGAAGCCTTCGGAGGCTCTCCTAAGGGCAGTACTGACACGCTGTAGAAGCATTTATGAAAATCTCGTTATCAGCACCTTTTACAGCTGTGGATAGCCCTGCGATTTAGATAATTGGGCAGCCTGCTCCCTTTGCTCCTGCCTCGCCGCTGGCTGGCTGCCGGGCTCCGTACCGCGGTACCGGGCTGCGTCCCCCGGGGCACCTTTCCTGCCCCATCCAGGAATGCCAGCACGGTGGTGGCGCTGACCTTCAAAAGCTCCAAAGCTTTCCCAGCAAAGACGCAGCTGGTGCAGAGCGTGCCCTGAGCGAATTTGGTGCTGCCAGGGGTGAGTTGGGTGCCCAGGAGCCCGGGGAAGCCAGCAGGGGTGCAGGCAGCCTGGTGTTTGTGGCCGGGGCTGAGCGAGGGTTTCCAGCAGGAGCCCCGTGGTGCTGGCCTGCTGGGTGCTGTGTTTGTCGGGAGGATTCTTGCAGCACAATGCGCCTTTGTGCAATTACGCGGTGTCTTTTAAATCATTTCCTCTGACAAGTCTGTCCACGCCCAAACCAAAATAGCCGTGGTGAAAGGCCACAGAGATAAACACACAAAGGTTATCCTTCAATGCATCCTCTCCCCCCCAGTGCAGACACCTGCTCCTGTTGCTGTACAACACCTAGGAAGGCCGAGTTAAGATTGCCCAGTATAAACTTTGGCCATCGCTGACTTTCAGACCCTTCATTCACAGCCTCAGCCTTTCTTGGAGAGGAGGAGGGGGGCGCTGGGACTCTGCCACCCCCTTGATCTGCTCTTTTAAGGTGTGGGTTTTCCTTTCATCCCCATCTTTGAGGCCCTGTATCGCTCCCAGCACTGGTCTCCATGGCTGTAATTGGGCCTGTGAGCATTATTCCATCACTAATTTGCTTTATTTCAGCCTGATTCATTTCCAGGTTGTCCTCTTACCTATTTTTGGGCAGGGGTCACGCCCAAGCTGCCCGTGCCCCTTCCTGGCTGGGTGTGGATCCTGTTGGGGGGTGAACAAATCCGATTTCTTTTCCCATTCTGTCAGCTTGGCAGGGCCGAGTTTTGCTCCTGGGGATTTTTCACAGCTTCCCTTTGGGAATATTTCGGGGAGGGGAGAGGGGATTTCAACCCCTCTTTACTCAGCCTGCTTTCTGTGTTGATAAACCTGTGAATCAGCACGGGGATCTGGTGCTCTGAGGTGAGAAAGCTGCTCTAAAGGATCTGCCTGTTGATTTCTCCCCCTCATTCACTCTTTAACTGATCTCCTTCCTTGCCATTTCCCACGACTGCTCGGTTTCTTTAGCAGCCTCTAATGAAGGGGCTCATCAAAGACCATCTGAAAATCCAAATGCGCTGCCAGCCGGCTCTCCTGCACTGCCTTCTTTGCTCACCCGTCCCCTTTCCTTGGTGAGAGCTGCTCTGGCTTTATGGCTTTAGCTCATCTCTATTGCGAGCCCCAGACGGGAGAGCGCTCTGGTTTTAATTAGCATCTTAATTAGTGTACTGGGTAGCAGCACCACGCTAACTGACTTGTCATTCCCGGGTGCCCTTTTCAGGAGCTCTATCGTCGTTCTCCTGCGGTGCTTCGCTCTTCTGCTTTTCACAACGTGCATCTTCTGCCAGCTCAGGGATATATTCCTCTGAAATTCAGCGTGAGCCGAGCAGGGTGACGTATCTCTGCATCCAAACACCACCGTGCTTCAGCTTCTCTTCTTCTTCTAGTTCCAGATATCACCTGATCATTAATCCCAGAACTGCACCGTGGTAGGAAAGGTGGAGCACAGGGACAGGAGAGCTGGATTGACATAAGTAATTTAGTTTCTGTCTACCCTCCTTTTCTTCCTGAACTGCTGGAGGTGGAGGTGACCCACAGAGCCGTATGAAATTCTGCAAATAATCTCCTGGTTTGATTTTTTCAACTATCTGGCAGCTGTAATTTATGGTCGCACTCCGCTGGCGGCACTAAGATTGTTTTTTCTAGATTTTCGTATCATTTTCTGCTAGAGTACAAGCAGGAAAAACAGATATTTTTGTCTGTTTACTTTTTTTGTGTGATCCAAGCTCCGAATAGTGGATTTCCCCCCTGTGGGCTCTAATCAGGCTTCTCTCTGTGGCCGCAGCAGGGGCCCTGCTGCCTGTGTTGTGCAGGGAGTTTGGGTGCTGAGGGGCTTGGGGGCACCGGCTGCTTCCTTGCCTCTGGTACTGGACCTGCTGGAGGGTCCGTGTCTGCCTGGCATGGTACCAATTTCTTCTCCTAAAGACATGAATATCCCGAAGGCTATCCCTTCCTGAAGCAGGGCAGAGGCTCTCCCAGGTGGCTTCCCACCCACGGGGCTGCAAACGAGGGGCAGACCCCAGAAGTGGCTCCATCAGAGGAAGTACGTGGAGGTGAGGGAGCTCCAGCGAGCCCCTTTTCTGGTGACCCCATGTAATTTGCTCCCTCTGTAACCTCACCAGTCTCTACGCCATGGGGGCTTGTGCCTGAAAACCCTTCCCGTTGTATTCAGGCCCACGTTGCTCCCTCAGGGAGGCTCACCCACCTCCGCCTGACCTGTTGGTAGGCAAAAAATCAGAGTCCATATGACCAAACCCTCCTGGCCAGCTGGTGGAGGGAAGGTCCCCGTGAATTATTCCCAGGACACAAGCTAGCAGGGCCCTGAGCAAGGGGCTCTGAGCTGACCCAGGCGGGCAGATGTGGTGTGTCAGCGGGGCGTTAACGCGTTGCTGGCAGGGGTTAGTGTTATCTCGGGGATTTACAGCCTGTGGGAATCAAACTGCCGCTCATGCTCTGAACCTTTTGGGGAAAAAAGCTCCCCTGGCTTTTCGCTTGCAGTCTTGCTGGCGATCCAGCTGATGGGGAATGTCTTGGCTGCCGAGCCTGGAGTAGGGTGGGGGATCCAGGCAGAGCTTTCTTCATGCATCTCTGCTTTAGTGACTCACTTGACACTTGCCTTCAGTCTTTAATTGTGACGTTTTAACCTGAAGCTTTGCAGATGGAGAGCTGATACAAGCGGAGCGAGGTCACTGTGCTCGCTTGGTGTGAGCAGATCTAACCCGGGGGCTGGTGTTCCTTGGCAGGTTTCTGCCTCAGCCCTTCCCCAGCTTCGGGCCTGATCCAGTTCCCAGTGAGAGCGATGGAAATACCAAGTCCCGGTGTGCTCCTTCAGACCAAGGTGCAGAGCAAGCCCGTTGATGGTGATGGTGGCCTTCAGCGAGGCTGTCTGCGCTTCCACGGCCCCATGTCCTCCAGCTCTTTGTGGGGATGCCATCAGCATTGCCGGCGTTTTCTAAAGCCTCTTGGAGACCTGCTGGGAAATTAAATGTGTTTGTGGTGTGTTGGCTGAGGGGACTGTGAGCCCTCAGCCTGGCTGAAGGCAAGCCGTGATTTCATGCAGCTCTTCCTATCGCACTTCTGTGTCATGGAGTGGTTCCTCTTGACCCAAAGTTTTGGTAAAGAGAGAAGTGCTTGTGGGGTGAAACGGATGCCACAGCCATTTTCCAAGGCCCTGAGCTGTCTGAAAGATAGCGTGGGCAAAAAGGTGCTCGTGCAAAATTAGCACCGGGCATTTTTGGCACTGGAATAGCTTTAAAAACCATCTCTATGGGAGTGGCGTTCTCGCTGCCGTCACCAAATCCACCGAGTGCAGGACAGGGCCCAGCATCTGATTCAATTCCTGATGAATCATTATTTCCACTACTTGTTTTTCATAATTGCTTTCGCTAATCCTCAGCTGCATTTGCATTTGCTCGGTGCTTGTGATCCTCTCTGCCTTCATCCATGGGTACAAGTCATGGAGCGTCAACATCCTGCTCGTGTCCCTCGCGTCCCTTGCGATGCTCGATGCTCGGTGGAGCTGTGAACACAGGAGAGGAAGGTCTTTGTCTGGTGTCAATGATCAAAGCAGCGCTGGGATGAGCGAGGCTACCGCAATTTGCACCAGCTGCAGAAATGCCCACAGGATATTTCATTCCTGCTGGCTGGAACAGCAGAAAGCTGGTAGGGAAAATGGACTCAATCCAAACATACCTGACGTGAGGAAGAGACAGCTGAGCCATTCTCTGCTCCTTTGTCTTGGTCTGTTTGGGGCTAGCAAGAAATCTTTCTGTCTTCCGTGCTTATTCCTGCAGAGAGGCAGGTGTGTTGCACGCTCTGTGTGTCCACACGGACATGGAGCATCCCGTTGAATTGTTGTGCCAGGAAAGATGCTTTCTGGCAGCAAATAGGGACGTACTTCTGGTGAAAAGGACTGCTGGATTAAATAAGGTTTAGGTGCCTAAGATGAGAATTTCCCTTGCATATAACCAGAACCAGAGTTCAGAGCTGTAATTTTTGCATTTTCCGGCGCTAATTCCGATCAGGAGCCTCGCAGGGGAAGGGATGGGAAGATGTGGGGTTTGTCTGCATTCGGCTGCATTAACCCCGTGGTGCTGTGTCAGAACAGAAAATGCTGCAGGAAAATAAAAGCACCCAAGTCAAAGCTTGTAACAATGAAAGGAAACGATCCTTTCTGGACTTGAGCTGAATTTGCAGAAAGTCCTTACCCCGGCGTGTGTCACGTATAATTGACCCCATTTTGAAGGGGTTAAGTAACTATTTCACTCAACTCTCCACAGAACAGGAGGAGAATGGGGGCCAGGAAAAATTATCAAATGGAAAAGGACGAGTTTTTTTTTTTTGGTTTGTTTTTCATTTAAGGAAGAAGCAGCTCCTTCCCAGCTTCTCGGAAGGAATCGCAAACAATGGAGGCGAACGTAAAACCCGAGATGCAAAACCATCTCCTGCAATTAACTCTCCTGCAATTAACTCCCCTGTGTGGGCTGCTGGGCTCCCGCAGCCATCCGGCCCTGTGACCCTCTGCCAGCTCGTGCTGGGCTCAGCATTTCCCCTCCCGGCTCTGCCGCTACAGGCTCGTGTCCCCCCCGTTTCCATCGAGGAGCAACGTTGCCAGTGGGCAAACACTAATCCATCCTGACAGCTCTGCCCATCTTCCTGCTTTGGTCTGGCATCCAGCAAACAGCTTGATTAAGGTCCCCGGGGCTCTATTAGTGCAGCTTGTTGCCTGCAAATTAATCAACAGGTTGCGTTGTTTAACTCTTTGCTGGGGCTGCTCGGGGAAGTGTCCGGCTCTGCTGCGGGCTTTGGATCGAGCCCTTTGATGCGGCTCCTCAAGGCAGAGCTGCAGAAATAGCCCCAGGTGGGGTCGCAGCCTCGATCTCTTGGGCAGGAGGGGAGGGGATCCCGTGGGCTCTGCGGGCTCTGATCAGGCTTCCAAGCTCTAATAGGAAATTTTTGAAATCTGCTTGATTTTGTCCGCCCTTTACCCATCTTCTGTAAAATACCTGCTATTCGTGGGCAGCCAGGTGAAACTTTCACTTTGCTTAATCACCCCGAAGAAGCCAGATGTCCTCTGGGCTCCTCCAAAGTGGAAGTGCGGAGGGGAACGGGACCCTGCCAGCTCTGAGGCTTGTTCTGCCGGAGCTGCATCGGTGTTGGGTTTTGTGGTGTTCCTTTCCACGCTTTGGTCTCCTTTAACAGTTTGGTCTGTGCTGTGTTTCCCAGGGTTAAAGGGAAAGGGGAAGAAAAAACCCACCGCAACCACCAACAAAAATTAAAACTCCCCCAAAACATCAAACCCATGTAGGCACTGTGCTCTACACCCCAGCTTTGGTAATAAGCAGAAATTCCCAGCTCCTCAGCTCTGATTTTCCATTTCTGTGGATGTCCTCACACCTCCCCGCTGCTGCCCTGCTCTGTGCTCCGCTTGGGGATGAGCAGTGTGCGCTGGGGGCTTTGCCAGCCCCCTGCCTTCAGCAGCTGGCCAACATCTGCTTTCTGGAGGGTGCAAAAACGGTCACAACTTGATCGTTTTCATGCCTATCTTAACAGGAGCTGTCAGGGCATCTCAGTCCTTGGTTTGACTTCTCTGTGTCCAGGTGAGAGCAGTTTTGTCTCTGTGCACCAAGGGGATGAGTGACCCAGAGAGCTGAAGCGGAGTGCTCTGAGGATCTGAGGATGATGTTCAGCCCTCGACCTCTGCTGTGAGCTCCTTGCTGGCCTCTCCGTGAGCCCTGGTGCTGGTGCTCTGGTGATGGGAGCTCTTGCCAGCCCTCTGCCTGGGGTCACAGACGGTCTGTGCACTTCCACGGTGGGGCTTTTCCTCCTGCTGCCGCCTTCTCCACCTGTAACTGCCTGGGGACCTTTCTAGGTCTTGGGACAACAAGCACAGACACGGCTTTGTACGCCTTTTGCAATGCACTTACCATTAACGCACTCTTTTGTGGAGGTTCTTTGGGCTGGACAGAAGGAAAAAAGGTCTTTCTGAAGGGAGATTTTAAACCAAATGACTTCTGTTCATGTAGTCTTGAGGGTCCAGGGGGTGTTGGTGGGAACATGGAGAGAACAGGTACCAGGGGACAGAGCACTGCCAGTCCGCTGGGACAGCCCCGCGTGAACGGGCGAGGTGGGACAGCCCCAGACATAGCCTGAGATGACTTCACGAGCTGCTGAAGTTTTTAAATGCATGTCATCTTTTTTTTTTTTTTCTTTTTTCCCTTTAATTTAAATTTCCTCTGACATTTCATAGGCTTCATCGCTCGACGTGAAGCCAAAATCCATGCGAGTGTGTGCGGTAGGATTGTTTTTAAATTTTATTTTAAATACAGATGTCTGGAATAACTTTTTTGCACACACTGTAGGAGTGTAAAGGTTTCCAAGCAACATCGTTTCATGCTGTTTGCATTAGAGAATGTAAAACAGGGTTCCTTTTTTTAAAAGTCTCTGCAGTGCAGGCATAATTACAGGATCCCATTATGCAGCATTGTGTCTACGGTGAAGCCTGCCTTAATGGAATATTCTGCCTTGTGCTCAAGTCTTACCTGCTTTTTACCGAGACACTTAAGGACTTAATTAGCGTCGTTATAGGCTGCCACCCCCTCCCTCAGCCCTGTGCGTGAAGGGATAATGATCTGCCCAAGCCAGCGCGTTGGCTTCCCATGGCTAGCAGCGGAGGGAGTGTTTCATAGCTCGCTGCCGCTATCTCGGAGCGAACATGGAGGAGGAGGGGGGGGAAGAAATGAAAGCGTTTCCTCGGAGCAATAAATACACGTTGTGTTTACTTGGCTGATCGGAGCCATTGAGCTGGGATGGCGTTTGTCACGGGGAGATGCCTGAGGAGTTCCCCTGCGTAATGCCTCGTCACCGGCTGCCCCGCGTTCCCCTACCCTCAGCCCTCGGCTCCCCAAAAGAGCCCTGGGGACGGGGCAGGAGCTGTAGGTGCTGGGTGGCACCGAGGGAACAGGCTGGAGGGGCTGGGGATGGTGGGCAAGGGGACACCTCGGTGGGGACGGCACCAAAAGGGGCTGGGGGTGCAGAGAGGGTCTGGGTGCTGCCCAATGCCTGGGTGCAGAGCCGCCAGCAGCTGCCCGGGGCCGTGCACGAGGTGCCGGGGGTTTCATTTCACCCCTAAAGCTTCTCTGGTGAGCAACGCTTGTGCTGAGCTGCCCGGCGGAGTTTTATAAACGTCTGGGGGCTTTCTTGCAGTTTACGAGCTGAAGTGTTGGCTTTCGTACCTGAGAAGGGGCCAGAGGAGGTTTTATGGCTGGTTAGGTAAGTGCTCTGGCATGCTGCGCTGGGGGCTCTCGCCGTCCCAAACGAGGTGCACGCGCATCCAGCGGGGCCGTAGCTGGGAGGTTTTCCTGCAGGTGTTCAGCTCCCTGCCCCCTGCGTCCCTCCTGCCCATCCTGCACTGTGTCATCTCCTTCGTGCCCCCAAGGCAGTGATCTCCCAGCAAGTTTTCTTTGGAGCTTTTCTTGCATCTTGCAGAGGAAAATTTCCGCAGCCCCTGCCCTTTGCCCGTCCCTGCAGTGGGAAGGGGCTCTATGAGCACGGTTAGGGGACGGGAGCTGCCCTTTTGGGGCCTGGCACTCCTCTGCCTGCAGCGCTGCCTCCAGAGGAGCTCCTGGAAGACTCATGGCCCCATATCCTGTGCCACGTAAAAACAAGAAAGGAGGAGCTGTGGTGCTGATGGATTTCCTTTATTTCCTTTGTTTTGGGGTCCTGAACGTTGCCTGCTTGCTCCCTCACCTCAGCCTGTCCAAGCTCTGCTGCCCTTTGTGCTCTCTGGTGACACAGCCAGGGGTCCTGGGCAGCGTTTGCCCCATTTTGCTTCCCAAACACTGCAGATGGTGCCAGGTGAGGTTTTGTAGGACCGTGTCCTCGGCCCTACGCTCTGTGTATTTCAGACGAGCCTGGGAGGGGGGTCCGGGCTGGATCCTTGTTTGTTCTTGCAGGGATTGATGCAGGCTTCAGAGTCCTCATCCATCCATCTTCCATATGGAGATTAAAAGTTTTGGCTGAACACTGCTAAATGTGCCGTCATCTATCACAGCGGAGGCGGGATTGTGTCAAGGAAAAATAATCCACCATCAGGCTCAAAAGGAGGAGGGAAAAAAAAAAAAAAAAAAAAAGGGAAGAACTGAGACTTGCAGTGAAATGCATTGCTTTCAAAAACCCAACGTGCTCTTTGCCAAGTCATTGTTTGGTTTGAGACTCGTTTGACATGAAGGCAGCCTTTAAAGGTTACTTTTATCCCTCTTTAATGAGCGATAGGAACGAGCCTCGCCTGCTGCGGGGCAGAGGCCAGGGGACGGGACCGCGTGCGGGGCTGCTGCGCCTCGGTGCGGCTGCGCGGGCTGTGCCGCCGGCTGCCGGGCTGCCAAGTCCTGCAGCCAGCAGCTTTCAGCAAGAAAAATGAAAGAGGATCATTGAAGTACATCTCTCCCCGTGCCGTGCCGCGGTGGAAATTAGAGATGCTGCAGCGTGTGGGGGAGAGAGAGCGCACGCTGCTGTGTCTGTTTTTCTGGAGCATTGCGCTTTGTGGGGTTTGCACCCCGGGGGGCTGGTTTTCTGAATGCATCCCGAGCTGGGTGCTGAGCTCCCGAGAGATGGGTCCCGCTCGGTGCTGCTGGAAACCCAACCCCGGCAGCGAGTGCAGCGTCCTTCAGCATCCATGCAGCAACGTGGTGGTGTGAGCTGACGGGCTCAGTGGTGCTGCTGGGGTCCTGCTGGGTGTGCGGGGAGGGGAGGGGGTCACCAGCTGCTGGACTTCTGCCTTGGGGAGTTTAGACCCTCACACGTCCCAGCACCAGCTCACAGCACCCTGGACCTTGGACCAAGAGCCCTGGAACATCAGATCCGTCCCTGGTGCTGGTGTTGCTGTCGTCATCACTCAGGTGGGATAGGGGAGAGTAAAACGTGGTGCAAGGCAGCAGAGGGACTTCAAAGTGGCCACAGTACCCAAACTGCTGGCCCTGGGGCTGCACAATGGCAGCAGGGAGGTGTTTGCCCTCCTTACAGGTATTTTTCCCCGTTCAGATCAGCTCTGCCTTCCTTACAGGGCTCGTTTGTACGAGGGAAGCGAGGGCTGCGATGGCTTTGCCATTTGTTGGATGCAGAAGGGAGCTTCCCAGCGCAGCAGGAGCTCCGGCACCCGAAATGCTCAGCACAGGCAGGACGTGGTGGCCGGGACGAGGGGCTGGCGGACACGGAGCTGTGAGCCTGGAGGAAAATCCCTGCTCAGCAGAGCCGAGGATGCTGCTGCTCCACAGACGTGTCAGCGGGCCCCTGGGGGGCAGCGGGCAGCGGAGAACAACTTTCCTATGGGAAAGTAAGGACTTGTTCCATTTTTAACCCTTGCTAATTGAGTCCAGGGTGAAGCGTGACCCCAGGTTACATAGTTGTAATGCCTTCCCCGCGCGCTGGGCCCTCAGGAGGGGGAAGAGCAGCAGTTTGCTGCTTTTGGCCCCGCTCCCTGAAGGAGAGGATTTTTTAGCAGCTGGAAATAAGGAGAACGGAGAGGCAGGAAGCGGACGTCTCCTTAACGGCCAGCGGAGGATTAAGGACACGTCCTGCAGGGACGTGGGGACGCCTTGGCAGGGGTCTCGCTGCCCACTGGAGGTGCAGTGAACTTCCCATGCCCGGCACCCTGCAAAGCTTTACGGATGGAGCCAGCCCACGGGCATGGAAACAACGCCAATGTCACGGGTGGTGGGAGCCAGCGGGGAGCCCCTCGGTGCCACCACCGACCGTCCCAGTGCCTGGGGAGGGGACCCTGGGCCGTGGGGTCTCCTCTCCCCGCCTGCTGTTTGCGGGAGGCTTCAGGATCTGGGGTTACGCCACGGCAGCAGTCACAGGTCACTCGTCTGAGCCTTGGCATGAAAAATAGATGGCTGGAGCCTGGAGGAGGCTTGTGGTGTCATCGCTGTTCTGCTTGGTTATGAAACCTGAAATTGCTGTTGGCTCTAGGTGCTTCTGCCCCACCAGCCACCCGTTTAATTTCTTCAACCTTACGATTATTAACCGTGCCATGCTGGATGGTCGGGCTGGTGGCTTTGGGAGAGCTGCCCCTTGGTAACCTCCCTTGCCATGAGAGCCTCAGCGGATCATTCCTCCCGAATGAGGAAAAGCATGGATGTGAGTGCAGGGAGGAAAAAGACAAGGGGGTTATCAGGAGTCAGCAGCTGCTTCAGACTCCCTTCTTCCACTGTCCTTGTACTAAATTCCCCGTTTGTCTGCAGAGACTTCGAGGAAAAAGGGGCAGGGTAGACAAGACAAGATGTTTTACCACTAAACATTTCCAGACCTCCACGGGCCACCAGGAAGGAGCAGCCCAGCTCCTGGTGAGGCTCCAGACGCTGTGTTTGGGAACGGGTGTCCCACGGGACACGGCTGGCTGCGAGCAGTCTGCAAGGTGCCTTCCTCTTCTGTCTATGGGGGACGCTTCTTATAGGGGCCTCGTCCCCCCAAATGGCGTGAGATCTGTCTCTGGGGCTGGCCTGGGAACACGGGGTGGGCAGGAGGGAAGGGTGAGGAGTCGATGGAAAACCCTGAGGTCTTCAGCTCTGTGCAGCGGCCTCCAGGCTGGACGCAGCTCAGATGGGTGAGGACGGGGCGAGAAGCACACAGGTTTGGCCGTGCTCCTGCTCTGTGGGCAGCTGAGCAGGCATTTCCTCGGGGGCTTTGCCATCGCTGGAGACCCTCACCAAACGTGTGCCATCGCTGCACGGTGATGCTGCCAGCGTGGGCCACGTCGCACAGTACAGAGCTTCCCCAAAATCAAGGGGATGTCCCTTTCCTTCGTAAGGACAAAGGGCTCTCTGGATCCCTTCCAGGTCGCGGTGCTTTGGTGAGGAACAAGAAACGCTCGGTTAACCAACCCTCCTCCCCTCTCCTCCCCGTAAACAGGAGGCACTGAGCAATCCACTCGCTCACCTCTTCCGCCTCTCGGAAATCCTGGAAATAAATGTTTTGCTTCTAGTCCCAAAACAATTAAAAAAGGGGATTTCTGCTTTCTCGCTGGCTGTATCTCTTCCCACCTCCTTGATTAATCTTGGAGGCAGATGCTGGTCGTTAGCCGTGCAGCTCAGGATCTGCAGCCTGCTGCCAGGACCTGACCGGTGCGTCTCGGAGCAACAAAAGCAGCTGAAACATCTGGCCAGAGGGAAAAAAATAACCCTGCCGAGCTTCCTGCCAGCTTGGCTGGGAGGGAGGAAGGGACAGGCGGGTGGAGAGGGTGCAAACGAGGTTCTGGTCAGGGTGGAAAAAATGTGATCTGGATTCTCCATAACAAACTCGCCCGCTGTGCTGCCTCGGGTTTGTGCAGTGCCTGCAAGTCCAAACCTCCCGGTCCCCGAGGACGACGAGGGGCAGTTTGCAGAGGGGCAGCTGGGTGGGGACGTCCTCCCCAAATCCTGTGGGGAGGTGTCGGTGAGGGGCCCTGCTGATAGCTGATTGCCTGCTGCTGAACGGGGGGAAAAAAGGTGGTGTCAGCTGGAGGCTGTCAGCTGGGGGGCAACGGGGCCGTGCCACGCCGTGCTGCTGTCCCCACGGAGGGTGTCACTGCTCAGTTAGCTGCTCTCGCTGTGTGGCTGCTCGGGGAAGGGACAGAGGATGCTCCACATCACCCTCCTGCACAGGGGAGTGGGGACAGGTAGCGGGTGGTGCCAGGAGCCAGGCAGCTGCTGGGACAGCAGCATGGTGGGCTTGGAAAGGTTGCTGTGGAAGTGATGCTCGTTTTATCCAGAGCTTTCTTTTTGGTCTTTGTCTGAGGGAGTTTGCATCTGCCCTAAGCTTCGCTGGGCAGAAAGGGGCAGTTCCTGTAGGACCAGCGAGGAGCCTGCCTGGTGTTGTGCTTCGGCTGCCGTGTGGCCCTGCACTGGGCGTTTGAGATGTTGTACTGCAGGATCTGAACTCTGTGCAGAAAGGTTTTGTGGAAAAGATGCTCACCCCAGAGGCAGAGGGCTGGATTTCAAAGGCAGCTTCCAAGAGGAGAGCGCGAGCATCCTCACAGCCAGGGTAGCAACGGGAAGCTCCCCTCTATGGCCGCCAAAGGCAAACATCGTTATAAAAAAAGGAAAAAAAACACACATCACGGGCAGTTAGAGACCTTGCTCGTGACCACAAGCAAATCAGCGTGGAGATTCAGAGGGCAGCCCTTTCCCGGCAGGCAGCTCCACGCTCAGGGTCCACGTGTGCTGCCCACCCCAGGCTGGGACAAGGATGAAAGCCCGGCCGGCTGGGCTGCCGAAAGCTTCCTTCCTGACGCTGGGAAGGACATCGGCTCTTCCTCGGGGTGAATCACGCTCCCGGGGCCCGGCAGCTAATCCCGCCGGCTGTGCCTGGCCCTGATAAGCTATCCGGCCACCCCTGATTAGTTTCCAGCGACTTCATTAGAAAAATAACGTTAGGAGCAATTGGGAGTCAATTATGTTTGATGTGACTGATGTTGTTAATAATTATCGCTTTTGTTAGCCTGCCTAAGGCAGCAAGATCCTCCCGTTAATAGATGTTGCTCATTTGGACCCACGCTGCACCGACTTCCACCAGTGGATTTCAGAGCCTCTCCCCAAGCTGCACTCTAGTTTGTATTTACTGCGGATCACCATTTTATTTAAAGGTAATTATCTCGAGCTGTAAGTTTCCATGGTGTCCTATAAACATCGAGGAAGCTTTGCAGACTGCGTTATTTTTACAACGTGTCAGGCAAAGAAACCCAGGATAACGGCTGGGGAACGCTGGGAGACGTAGGACTGGAAATGAGAACTGGCAGATGAAGGAGCTGGCAGAGCGAACCCCTCTCTGTGCAGGAGGCAGGTATCATGCTGCTTGTGGAGGGAGGAAAGAGTCAGAAGAATCACGAATTTCTTGCCCACAGACACAGGGCAACTTTCACAGCTACACGTGGGACCTGGGGATTCCTCCCTGTGCTCCGGCGTGAGATGATTTAGCACAAGGAGTTTTTGCAGAAATGCAAAGCGGCTCGGGAACCATTAAGGCAGTAGGCTGGAGGTGGAGGAAAATCCTGTGATCAAAGCTTTTGTTGCATTTCCTCTCATTTTTCCTCCTTTTTTTTTTTCCCCTCCATGAGCAGCTGCACCAGGGAAACGCAGGCCATCGCCTCGTGATGCTGAGCGGAGCAACCGGGCTCGTGGAGCTGCTTGCTGGCAAGTGGGCTTCTCTGGTGTGCGCTGCCCCTTGCATCCCCGGGCACTGCCGGGCAGGTTGGTTTGAACACAAGCCCACGAGAGCAAGGTTTAAAAACAGACGGAGGGCTGCAGGCGATCGCTGCAGCTTGGGCGCGTGCTCGAGCAACCTGTGTGCACAGCTCGGGCGTGCAGTTGTGTTAACACAGCTCCCTGCCTGCCAGCGGCTGTTTGTTTGGATACGGCGCTGTGGTCTGCGCGGGTGTGTGCAAAGCTTATTTTCATTCCTGGGGAAAAAAAATAGCCCCCGAAACTGGAATGTATCGGACAGAAGGAGCAGGAGGAGGCCGGTGGCTGTCTGAGCACAGCACCAGGGGCTCCGATTGTTGTGTTTGGCTTCGATGGAGAGTCCCGGTGTGAATGTTGGGGCCGCAATTAATCCCCAGCTGGTCTGGCTTCCTCCTTGGGTGGAGGAACAATACCTGCCTGTGCTGCAGGGGAGGTCACCCAGTGGCCCCAACCTGCACTGGGGGCTTGCTGGAGGTAGGGGTGGCCCAAAGGGACCCACCTCGCCTAAATGCTTTGGGATGTGAGGCCAGCAGATGGTCAGGGATTCCCCCTACCCCACCCCATTTTCTTTTTGTTAGCAGCCCAGTTCTGTCTGTGCATTGTGTTAGTACAAATGCATCACACATTATCTTAATTTTATCTTAGTCTACACCCTAAGCGCTTACGTTAGCTACCCGCTGGCCCCAAACATTAATAAAATTCTTGATCTTGAAGCAGGAGGATGCGGTGCCGGGGGATTTCACGTTTGGTCCAAGGCATTGATCAGGTTTGTGGAGCTGAACTGGTTCTGGACAGCTGACAGCAAACCTGCATCCTTTGCACTGCAGCTGATTTGCCGTGTCTCTGCTCGGGTCACTCAACTTCCTGCTCTTGCTGCAGTTCTCCACCCCAAATTAGCACGATATTAATTTATTTCTCAGCTTTGATTATGAGTACAACTGTAATGGAAATGTTAATTTACACCGAGTACTTCATAGAGTGGAATTTGGGAAAATGCTCTGAAGTTTTCCATCTGGTTATCAGATAGTGACTGCAGAAAAAAAACACCAAAACCCCCAGACCTCTGCTGGACCTAAACTAACCGGGCTCGTAACAATGGGTACTGAGAACAGAAGTGGCTCGCAGTCTGTTAATGTTCCATGTGATTATTTATGGGTATTTCGGACCGTCTGGTGAGCAGCATTATGAACTCTGCAATTAGCTACAGGGCAAAAGCCACCGAGGGACGTGTTAAGGTGGTGCTTCTGGTGTCGGGGTTGTGCTCTGCAGCAGCCCTGGCTCTGCTGGTGGGGCTGGGCTGGGCATTGCCCTTCCAGCAACTGCGCTTGCAAAGGAACAAAGAAAAATCCCTTTGTGTTTATTTATTTACCTTTGTTTTGTTTCCTAAATGCTTTCCTGCTGAGGATGGGAAGCTTGCAGCAGCCCTCGGGGAGCGTGCCTGGCACTGCGGGCAGCAGAGCACGACGCCTTGGCTGTGAGCAAACACCCAGGCAGGTTTTCAGGTGGGGATGTTGACACCCGGTGAGCACTTCAGACACGTCCCTTGTGCTCTCCTTGCAGTTATCTGCTGTCAGAAAGTGTCCACTGGGCACCTCGCTCAGGGGTCCCTACTGGTCTTACTGGCCAGCCCTTTTACAGTGGGAGAGGAGGGATGCTCGTTGTTATGGGACTGCCCCTTCGCTGCCTCCTGCTTCCAGCGTGAACTCAGACAGACCACTTATTCCCTCTCCACGTTGATTTCCCACCTCAGAAATGGCAATGAGGCAGTTTCCAGCTTTCTGCACTTAGATTCAGAGATCAGCAGCCCCTTAGATATCTTAGACAAAGCGCGGGTGAAACGTCTCTCATCTTCCCCTGCGTCCAAATGGCTCCTCAGTGCTGGCTGGTCCTCAGCATGGGGCTGAGGTGACAAGGTTTTAGGGAGGTGGTGTGGTGGCAGCAAGGTGGGATGAGGGTTGTGAGCTGGTCAGAGCGGATTTTGGAGAGGGCAGTTGTGTAGGATCCCTCCTGGCTGTGCCCTCGCCACTGCCCTGGACACGGGAGCACAGGGCAGCTCAGCCTCGCCTTTTAAGAAAAAACAAAAAAAAAGTTTGCTGAAAAGTATTTGGTTGGGTGCAGATGTTTTGTGTCTCTCATCCATCGAGGTCAGTTGGAGTTCTGCCAACGCGAATGACGTGCGTGGAGAGGAGGCCAAAATCCTCCCGCGGATGAGCGCGGTGGGACTCGGCCGTGCACGCCGCAGGACGGTAGCTTGGCTTCGCTGCATTGCCGAGCAAACGGGGCCAGGGGCTGCCTGAAGCTAGCCTGGTGGCACCGGGGTGGGTTGAGAGCAAGGAGGTCCCATCTAGCACCGCTGCTGCCCATGCACTATTTCCCCTGGGAACCCGTGAGCCCCTTGTCTCCTCTCCCTTGGGGCATCTCGCTGCGACGCTGGTCTTCAGACCCTGTCTGTGTGATGCCCTTTGCTCTATTTATAGAGAATTTAATAAGATATCAATTAAAGAAATGAAAACAAACTGAAGACGTCTGCCAGTGGAAAAACTCAGAGTGAGGCGAAGTTATTGGTAGCAGTTGTTTAGGAGCTTGTCAGCTCTTCTGATAAATGGTCCCGGTCGCCGTGGGATGCTGGAGCTGGGGCAGCTGCTGGCAGCCCCCCCGTGGGACCGGCGCTGGCTGCACCTCCCTGCTCCTACCAGGGGAGGGATGCTGATGAGAAGTGGGCTTGAGGGAGCCCCTCTTGGTAAAGAACTCGCTGGATGGATGCTGCTAATTAGCTCTGGTGATTTAATGTTTTCCTGTTTGCATCCAGCGAGTTTGGGGGTTATGGGATTTACGGTCCTGTGGGGAGGATGTGAGCTGGCACGGAGAAAGGAGATTTCTGTTCCTTCGGTGCTTTGTGACCCCCTTTCCTCTAGAAAACTCCAGCTGTGGGAAGACCAGGAAATCAGAGCTTGCTTTCTGAGCGAGTTAGCGTCTGTCTTTCCAAAATCTGCTTCTCTGTCTGTTTTGCTGCACCCTCAGCATCACTTTGGCTCGCTGCCCCGCACCTCTGCTGTGTCAGCACCGGGAGAGCCTCTCTCTATAACCAGGGACCATCCCAAGGAGCCTGCAGCCTCGGGGGCTGCTCGGGGTCTCCGCTGTGTTCAGTTGGCCTCTGGGTTCAAGAAGGAGGAGGTGAACATATGGAAATCCTCCGGGACAGCATCTCCTCTGCTGACCCCATTGGCACCACGCTGCCTGGGTGCCACCAGCATCTCTGTGCCCTTCTTTCAGAGTTACCTGAAAGCAAATCATTTCTGTTCAGGAGCTGGAGCTCCTCCTGCTTTGTGTTCCCAACCTGGTGACCTTATCCCTTGCTTGGTGTTATCTCATGGGAGGCTGTTGTGATGTACAGAGCAAGGACATCATGATCTTTGCCCGGATGAAGTCCTAACCCCTCTCATCCTTACTGTTACCGTCACCTCTTTGTGATCTTTTCTGCTCTGCTTCTTGTCTGCTGCCGTGCCCACCTCTGCTCCAGCTGCCTGGGGCTGCTTTGGGCAGGTGCTGCCTGCTCTGCCTGCCCACCTGAGAAGTTACCGTGCAGAGCAAACCATCTCCTCCAGCCTCATTAACACCACGGGGGACAGATCTGCATACGCATGGCCCCTGGGCCCCGTTGGATATGGTTTGATCAATTGAGGGCAAGAGGAAGGAAAGTGCTGAGTCCAGGGAATTCAATAGGGGCTGTTAAAAAAAGATCTGTCCAAAAACACAAACATGATCTCATGCAACATAGGCGTTGTGATCTGGGAACTACAAAGGGCTGATTCTTTGTGTCTGGGCGAACAAAGGAACAGAAATAGCAACCCAGAAATATTAGTTCATTGTCAAAGCGACCCTCGCTCCCTGGCCATATGATTTATATGGAGCAGAAACCAGGGCAGCTCCGCTCCCTGCTTTACGTAACCGAAGAAGTGAAAGGACCAGCGAAAATCTTTGTGCTGGGCTTAGCCCTGGGTGCTCCTGGAGCATCAGAGAAAAAGCACTGCCGTGCTCTCCTGGTCGCCGGGGGGTGGCTTCTTTGTGCCTACGTTAGAAAACTCAGCCTGCAGGTCATGCTGAGGCTGAAATGCATCCGGTGCCACTGCTGCTTCTAACACAGGAATGTCACTTGGAGGTTATCGAACCAGCAACACTTTGATCCTGCCTTGGCATCTGCAGAGCCAGCAGCATCCCAGGGCTCGCTCTGGCTGCCCTTCTTAGCACCCGTCCCCCCTTACCATTTCTGTCCCGGAAAGCCAGCCCGAGACCCTCCCTGGAAAAGGAGAACCAGGACAAGCTGGGTTCTCCAGATGCTCTGGGGGAAAGGGAGCTCAAGGAAGAAGGAAGCATGTTTCAGAGCTTGGTCTCGGTCTGTTCTACTTTTTATTTAGGCTGTCCCAGGCACCGCACGTCCTGTGATACGCAGCTGGCCGGTAACTACCTCGGACCTGCCCCGTAATGGGGCAGCATGTGGGCAGCATGGGGCTGTTCAAATTGCATTTCAAGGGGCGAGACGTAGAGCTGGCACTGTGCTTGTGGGGCAGCACGAGCCCCTGCCCTGCTGAACCATCTGCCTTTTGTCTTGCTAGTTTTGTGGATTTTTTTTTTCCTTTTTTTTTTTTTTTTTTCCCTTTCCTCTCAGGGTCCCTATTGTTTTCTTCTTCGGATGCCTGGGTCCGCACAGATCAAACAACATACTTGCATCATGACAAGTCAGTGAGTCACAAGAGCCGTAATGACTCTATCTTAAAAATAACCCCCAAGCCCTCCTGCAATTGCTGTGCAGGCTGGGATGTGTTCCTGCATTCCCCAGGGACAGCTGGAGGCAGACTGAGGAAGAGACCCGGGGAGAGCCGTTCGTTCTCATGAATAGGCTTTGCTGACTTTCCATCTCTGCTTTTTGTCCTGCTTGCAGGCAGTTTTATGCTCTGGTGCAAGTTATCTGCAGCGGATGCCTCCCTTCAATCCTCCTCTACCTCCGTTCCTTTTGCCTGTGCCTCTCCTTCTTCCCCAGGAGTTATATCAGTGACTTGTCCTGAGCTGCCCTTTTCTGACCCGAGGAGTGACCCCATGAGGACGAGGGCTGCGTGGGGTGAAGGGGCACGTGCTGCCACCTCTGTGTCACCAGGGACACGCTCTGGTGGCCTCAGCTTGATCCTGCAGAGCTGCTCCCTTTGCCTGCCTCCCCAGAGCGGGGTGGTGTTGGCGAGTGGCTGTCCTAGAGCGATCCAGCTCTAATGGGCTTAGGCATGAGACGAGGCTTGCTTAGAGACAGAAAAATCCAGACGCATTTAACGAGAGACACAGACAGAACAGGTCACTCCTAAGGTATTCCTTTATTTTGTTTTTCAGCGACGCTCGTTATATGAAAAATAGGGAACTGCCCTTGCTAGGCCTTTTATTGGTTTTCCTGTTTGTTTCTGCTTTTTTTTTTTGCTGTTTGGAACAGAAAGTGTGACTCTTCCAGCTGTCAAGTTTCAAGTTAACCTCCTCTGTGCATGCATCTGTGGGTCTGCAGCGGTGCAGCTTTTTGGGGTGAGTCCCCAGCACCTCCCTGCAGAGCTGTGCAGCTGCTGCAAGGGTTCCTGGTAGGCAGCTGGAGAGGGGTTGTGCCCGTGGCTCTGTCTGGGAAGGAGAAGTCCCAGAGCGCTCAAAGCCTTCAGGAGGGTCGATCTCCTTACAGAAATCTCAACTTGGGCGTTTTCATTCAGAAAGGAAAAGCTGCCGAGGGCCAGAGCTGCTTGGTGGTGCGTGGTGCTTAAAAGAGGAACAAACAAACAGAGCAAACAACAACAAAAAGCAAAGGAAAGGTTTCCTGGAGAGACAAGAGGACAGTGGGTCCTTTGTACTCCTGCAAGTCCTCCTGTGAATTAAGGACCATTTGGTCGCTGGTTCCTAATCTGGGTTCAGGTGCAGTATGCCCAGAAGACCCTCAGCATTACCCGCTTTGAAGAAGCAGCTGCAAACTTTATTGAGTTGCCCAGGTACAGATAATGGCCGGGAAGCCAGGTGTAGGCAGATGCCGTGCAGGCTTCTCCTGCCCGTGTCCTCCAGTCCTGTGTCCTTCATCTCCTGACCTCCAGAGATTCCTGGTGCCCCCCGTGTCGGGCTCCCTGAGCTTGGCTGCGGTGCCTGCTCCGGCCGTGGGCTCTCCACCCGCTCCTCAAGCACACTGAGATCGTCACCTGCACTCTGTCTGCTCTCAGCTCTGGGCTGTGGCCCAGGAGAACCATACATCACGCTGAACTGTGTCATCCTGTACCGGCTGCCTGCGGGAGGAGCGAGGCTGCTGAACTCATTTTGCCTCTGACCTGAGCAGATCGGAACGGAGGTCTGCGGGTGGGCAGCCAAAGGGCTGTGCTGAGTGCTGGTGCTCCACCTCACCGGGACCTGCCTCTTCCAGGAAAAAATCCTCCGATCCCTGCGGCACGAGCCAGACCTTTGGGCTGTCCCCAGAGCGCCGAGGCAGCGCGCTCACCCGCTCTGCTTCCCGAGTGGGGTTTTTATCAGCTGCCTGCTTCGGCCCGAGCTGATACTGAGCTGGTGCTTGGGAGCGTGTGCTCGGAAGTGGCTAATTGTTTAATGCATGATGTTATCGCTCTTTCTAGTGATAGCCGTGGTGCAAAATGAAGTAAAAGCTCCGGCTCTCCTTGCTATCGCTTTCCCAGGAACTCCTAACCTTGTGAGTGCTGGCTTGTCCTTTCCGAGGCTTTCTCAGCCTGGCTCCAGCTTCTTACCTGCACGGACACCAGCTCAATTTCTTTGCTGCTTCCAAGTCATTCCCATTAAGATTTCGAAAAGCCAATTCCCTCTATAAAATATGCACCGAAAAAGAGGAACCACTCAGCCCCTCCAAAAGCAGCACCAAAACCGGGCCCTGTTAGGAGATAATTCTGCATGTGGCTCTGTGGCTGCGTGCTTTGTCCGGCGGGGTCACCAGGCAGCGAGGGCTTCGTGCAGTCGTGTTTATCAAAACCAATTCTCCAAAGGATGTAGGAATCGAGCATCTTTTCTTGCAGTTTCTTGCATGCAAATCTTTGGCATGGCATGTTGCTTAAGATAAGTTTCTCCAAGTGGTTATAAATTATTAGCAGCTGTGGCTAATTAATCTCAAGGGTTTACTGGTAAGATTGTCTAGCACATAAAATAAAGCATTCATTCTGTTCTTACTCGGCCGTTCCTTGTAGTGTACAGTCTGGATCTGCTGGTTGCTTCACACGTGAATTTGGGCAAGTCATGTACCTCCTGCGACTTAATTTCTTCCATCGAATGCTAATTCTGGTAGCTCCTAGCAGCTTTTGTGGGCTACTTTGAAATCGTACGAGATGACAACCACAAGTGAGTTACTAACTGGCCTTGGCAGAGTTCCACCAGTAGTACGTCTGTTGATATGGGGGCTGCAGGGAAAGGCACCGGTCTGTCTTGGTGGCGATATTACTGGAATGAGGTTTTGGTCCAGAGCTGTGGAGACACGTGAGGCTTCTTCAAAGGAACACATTGGGTCATTCCTTGCCTGTAGAGCTCTAGGTATGGAAAGGCACTTTGTGACATGGCTCTTATTTATTACTTTAACTGGAGGTGAAATTGAGAGGAACCACTCTCCAAAATGTCTTAGGATCCTAAATGTACCTTGAAAATAAGTCGAGTTCAAGTCCTTCAATTACTTAGATTATGTTGAATTTTTTTCTGCTCTGTTTTAATTAAGTTGTACAGCGTGTAGTAGCAGGGATGTGTGCTGTGATCAGCAGCGAGCCGCACTCCCTGCTCTACCTACGTACGCTCAATGTATAGAGATCATGTCTTCACCGGTGGGCGGCTGGCATTCTGGATAAGGACCTGCCTCTGAGTCAGCTCTAATGGATTTAATTCTCCCGTTAAGGCAATAGTGGCTTACGCTTCTCAAGTGAAAAGCCCTTCTGGGTTGTGTTGCTCCAGATAAAGTATTACACGCTGTACTAGCCCATAGCATGCTTCAGAGGCTGCTTCCAAAGCCGTGCTGCGCTCCCAGCTTTAATGTGCTACAGAATAGGCAGGACCTTGACAGCTCGCTAAATCAGAGCTGTGCTTTGGAGCCATTACTCGCAGCACGTGTGCGGCTGGCTGAGCAGCCCGAATCGTAGAGAAGCTGCAATTAATGGTGCATCGCTGGGAGGTGCTGGCCTGGGTTCCTGGGTTCCTGCCCTGGTCCCACGTAGGAAACGATCCCAGAGCAGGCAGGGTGGTACGAAGCACAGCAGGAAACAGGCTGGCAAGTCTTGGTGATGGTGAGTTGGGCAGGGTGGGAGAAGAGGAGCTGCCAGGTATTTCTCACTGGTGATACCTGGCCTGGGGAAAGATGCTGCTGTAGGGCATGGCTGCTGTCATCCTGTCACCAGGCTCACTGCCTGCAGCCTCCTGTGCTGTGTCCGTGTCCAAAGGGCCCTTAGTGCATCGTGTGAGACTTGAAATGAAGCGTTTGCCATCCTACCCATAGCTGCCCGGAGAGAAGCACAGCTAAGTACGTGGACAATGCTCAGGCAGGTGATGTTTTCAGAGTTTCTCCCATGTGACAGCCATGGAAACAGAAATTTGATTTTTATTTTTTTATTTTTGCAGGGGGAGCAAAATTTTCTAATTCCTCTGCTCTATTTTTTTTTATTTTGTCTGTTTGGATGCTTGGAAGTTACAGGGTCAGTCCAAAAGAGTCCATGAGCATGGTAACACAAGCAAGCCAGTGCCTGCATGCTCACTAGACTGACATCTGCACCACCGCTGGAAATACTCTCAGGGTTTGCAAAGCAGAGATTACTGAACTCAACCAGTCCGTGCTTTTATCAGAATTTTATAGGTTTTGTAAAATGGGAGGGGAGACAGGAACGTGGTTAGCTATTTTCAGCTGAAGTGACAGCTGACTGGGCTGTGCACAATGCGTGGTGCAGAGCGCACAGGATGTGGAGAGCCATGTTGTTTACAAGGCTCCTCTTTTTTTTTCTTTTTTTTTTTTTTGCCTGAAGTGATTCAGGACAATCCACTGCTCATGACAATGAGAGGACGAGAGCATTGGTTTGACTCCAAGCCGGCAGTAGGTCTCCCACCTGTGGTGCTGCCATCCCTTTAGCTCCTTTGCCCTGCGCTTCCCCCACGTGCCTCAGGCCGTAACCAGACCCTCTGGTGGATGTCCCCAGCTCTGGCCTTGCCTATCCTGTACCCCTCTGTGGAATGGTGAGATTAGACCAGAAATATATTTTCCATTCTCCTAATTTTGGTTGAGTGATCAGATTTTAACTGTGACAGCTGTGATTTGTGCTGTTGGAGTAAGCTCTGGGCTGTCAGCCCGCCCAGGACAGCAGCCTGTCCCGTCCTTTGCATGGCCTTTACGGAGGTGCCCGAGTGCCCCGTGCACGCCGGGAAGCTAAACCACTCCTCAGCATGAAGTACTGCTCCTAGGGGTGTGAGGCTGGAGCCCCGGGGCTCAAAACTTACTCCAAGACTGCAGCCCAAGCAATGCAGCTGTAAATGAGGCCGATTGCTGGGCACAGGCAGTTCTCTTGCCCATGTGGAGCTGAATGGCTCCGTCCAGACTTATTTCTGCAGGGCGTTCGTTTATCAAAGTAAGCGACTTGTCTAGCAAAGAGTTGCCCATCTGGAGGATTTGCTTGACCACAGAAATCAGTGGTACGAGTCCCACCTCCTCTCCGAGCAGAGGCTTTGGCTGCAAGGAAGCAACAGCAGGACCATCGCTCGTGGACAAGGATACGAGGCAGACGCACGGTGTCTCTGGAACATCTGCAGACAAAGTTTTTTTGATGTCTGCTTTATTCAGTACATGTATGTGCCTGTGGATTCTCATTTTCACTGCTGCTTATCTGTCTGATAAGTATGTCCGTGTGAATTAGAGGAAAAATAGACCAGGCTTTTCAATGAGTATCTCAATTAAGGTTTTTTTAAAACGTATTTTCTCAAGGATATTTTTCATTGACACAGTGGTAACATCTAAACCTGCTCTGAAAAGCTGATATCTGAAGCATCTTGCTGTACTTAACGGTGGATATGTAGATAGTGCCTTCCTTTCCTACCACGTGTGGCCTCATAGTTAACCCTCACGGCTCCACCGAGACCTGGAAAGATCTCACTGAGCAACTGCAAGGCAGGAGAACTGCTCCAGGTCAGCGGGAAATTGGTGTGGGAGCTGGGACGGGATCCAGATCTCCCAAGGCAGTAAGAAGTTTGGGTTTTGAGGAATGTCTTCAAGTACATCTGGAAAGTCAGTTTGCATTAAAAAAAAAAAAAAAAAAGTTCTCCATTCCACAGCCATTGCAGAAACAGCGTCTCATTTGTTCAGAGGTAAGAATAGGAAGTTTCTAAGCAGCCTGGTGGAAAGGCTGAAGGGAATTCTTATATCTGAAATCCTCTAATGGTTATTGCAAACCTCTCCTCTGCGGTGGATACGGGTTTGTACTGGGAAATTGAATTAGGGCTTCTTTCTGTGATTCTGTGATTCTTATTGCAGACAGGTCCAGTGAGACCTGGGTAACCTCAGCTGAATCTCCTGCGGGTGAGGACACGGTTACCTGTGCAAAACAGCTCTGCCCTTCCTAAAGATCCCAAAGATCAACCTCCTGGCCGATCCCTCAGCAGATGGCACAGGGCATGGGTGGAAATCTGGCTTGGAGATGCTGTCGGTATGAGCTCTGTGCTCCTTACAGGCTTGGGAAAGCTGCATTTCTGAGGCCGCTGCGGGAGGCTCTCTCCAGCACTGAGGAACTCCCGTGCCTCCCGTTCCCTATTATTCCCTTAATTACCAGAGATGCTCAGCTGGCAGCGTGGGGCTGGATCCTCCTCTGTGGTGCTGGCCAAGGAGACTGCTGGTGCTGTGTTCGATCCTGGCTTCTCTGCTTGCTTTGTGCATGAGGGGAAGCTGCCTGGGGGAGAAGATGCCTCTGCTCATAACGTGGCAGTCCTGCTCCTCTCAGCCTCACAGCAGTTTCCATCTATTTATCTAAAAATATTTTGTGAGGAGCCCAGAGGAGGGATCTCGGGGGATCCAGATTAGCTATCGGCAGCCCTTCAGCTGAGAGTTAGTGAGGCGGAGAGCTCTAACCCCACAGGTGGGTCAGGCTACACGAACCACCTACCCCTTTTGCATAATTGATGATCCCCCCGTGCAGAAACCCGCTCGCCAGTGCTCCTGGCTGGGTTACGAGCACCCAGCCACCTGGTGTGGCTGTAACGAATCCCTCCGTGCCCTGCGGTGGGCAGGTGCTGTGGTGTCCCACGGGGATTTGATGTCCGTCATACCCCAGGTATTGGGTTGCTGGGATGCAGGAACAGGAGCTCTGGTGTCGGGAGGTGACACCGGAGCTGGTGCTGAGCCCTCCTGGGCACGCGGGTGCAGGAGCCGGGGAGCAGCGCTCCGGCTGGGAGCAGCTACAGCAGGTACCCGGGCATGGATGGCACCATGTCCCTGAGGAACGAGGCAAGGAGAGGGCAGCACAGCGGTTTCCAAGGTAGGAATGCTGAATTAGCCATAAAACTGTAATTAACACAGCCGGGTGCTTGGCACGGTTGGTTATCGGTTAGACCTTGTGCTGGCAACGTGTGCGACCCGTGGACAGCAGCTGGGTTACAACTGCAGAAGTATAAACCCCCTGCACCTCTCCTAATGGTAGTGGTGAGCTCCTGGTGTTCTGTACCAATTTTAGTGATTTTTTTCTTTTTCGGTTCTGGGAGCAAAGCTCCCATGTGGTTCCTCTTGCTTTTGCAGCTTCCTCCATTCGCAGTCGGACTGTGCTGCCAAACAGCTGATGCCTTCTGCTCCAGTAGCAGCTGCCTTGTGTTGGGGGTTAAAAAAATCCTCTTGAGCTTTAAAATCTGCGATGAATGGGGCTAGGCAGACTGGACAAGTCACTGTTTATGCTCCAGATAGGGCGTGTGGAGCTTGAATGATGGATCTGAATTCAATTCATCACCCTCGCTGGGCTGATGGACCTCGGCGGAGCCGCTTGGGTTTACACGGGCTGGCAATCTGATGTTTGTTGATTGGAGTTGCTTTGCTTCTAGACCCTTTTTTGGAAAGCACTCTGAAGGGCGACGGATCCCCTGGTGCTGCACTTTCCCTCGATGGCTGGGCTGGCAGGGCTGGAGCACGGGATTTTGGCTTCTGCAGGAGGGCCGGGCAGCCTCCCACTGCTCTCCCCCCGGGCGCTGCTCGGGGCTCTGGCTGCGCTGCAAGGGGTGGAAGGGTGCAGCTCCCAGCACGGGCTGCCTGGAGCAGAGCCAGCTGTGCTGTGATGTGCTGGGCTCACCAAGCTTGGTTGGTTTTCGTGATTCTGGTACCCCTCGCTCTTGGTAAGCACCCTGCTGCGGGGAAATCTCACTGGGTTCAGGTGATGGGCACGTTCATAGCCTCAGGGAACACAGCAGGGCCACGCTGCGTGGGCTGGGGCACTCAATCTTCGTGTTTTGCCCCGAGTTTTGTGTTGAGACAGCAACTCTAAAAGTGACAAACGAGCACCGGTCCAGTGCCTTGTCGGGTGCTGTGCAAAAGCAGACAGACACGGGCGGTTTCTGAAATTCCCAGCCCACCAGGCCATTAAACCGTGCTTCGTAAAGCAGCTGGAGAACTACCCTGTTCCTAGATCAAGGGAAACCACGTGCACTTGTACCGCGACAGTGAGTGGGGCCTTTCTGGAGCTTCTTTGTAGCCTCCTGACTGCAGAAGAGCGTAAGAAATACCTTTTAAATCTGGGGCGGTAAGCTGTAAGACAGCTCAAATTCTGAAGGGAGAATGCTGCTCCCCTCAGCACCTGAATTAAAACCTTTGCTTGCTTGGCCAGGCACCACTTTTTTAAAAAAAAAAATTTATTTCCATCTTGTTTTGTTCCTTTCTGTCCCCGGAACAGCAGCCAGGGGGACACCAGCGTTTTCTGTGAGCTGTTTTTCTGGGAAAGGTGCTGTCCGTAGGGTGCATGCTGCCTGCACTAACTCCTCCTCTGAAGTACGGAGCGCTTGGAATTGCCAAATTTGGACTTTCTCATTCCTTTTGTTTCCCCTCTCAGTCTTTATTCAGGGAAAAATGAGATGTGGGTGAGCCTGGAGGGGGGAGCAGCTCGGGAACCCCTGCCTGCGAGCGTGTCTGCTTTGAGCAGGAGCAGGAGGGGAAGCAGCAGGAGCTCAGCATGGTGGGGACCACCGGGGCCTCGAGCCCCACATTTGCTCATATCACTTCGTGTCTCAGAGGCCGGGGATCCCTCCTTGGCTCCAGAATTCACGTCTCTGCACACCCTGCACCGCCAGGCCTGCCTCCCTCCCCGGGGCAGCCTTCTGCCACAGCCCAGTGGGGTTTTGCAGCTAGTCACGTTTATTGTCACTTAAGAGATTTGGATCTGTGATGCACATGGGATTTCCCTCCCTGACTTGCCCTCTCCGCCAGTAGCTTTTATTTTTTTCTCCCCTTTATTGCTGGTTCCTGCCATTTTGGAGAGCAGCGAGCGTTAGCGCTGTGAAAACAACGAAACCACCAACCTTGAGAAAAACCTCAAGGAGTCGAGGGGACTCGTTTTCATTTCAGTTGGCAACTTCTGCAAGTGCTGAGCAGGAAAACATGATCTTCCCTCTTGTCATTTCTTTATAAGAAACAGCTTGAGCCCCGTGCGCGGGGCTGCGAGCTCTCCGGAGGGCTCCCCGGTGGGGCAGGCAGCCGGGGCCCCGCCAGCGGCCTCCTGCAGTTCGTGCTCCTCTCTTAATCTCCTGCTGCAGAAATCGGGACAGATCTCTGGATTTTAGCGGTGTGTTGTACTTTATCTTCTCTTTTCTTCCCCTTAATTTTGTTTTAGAAAGCAGCCGCCTCGCTCCGACCTGCCAACCACAACAAACAGCGGAGGCTCCTGTCGCCTGCGCGTCTCCCCCCGGCAGCCCCTCGCCGGTCAGGGTTTATCTCCGAGCTTGGAGCCCAGCCTGGGCTGCGGATAACTTGGCGTTTACAATTCAGAGCACTACAATAAACAAGCAAATAGCCGCCCCTTTCCCACACACACACATATACGGTGCACGTATACATGCGGGGCGATGCTTAATGCTTGCTGTCCGTGGGCCTGGGGGCTGTTTATGTACAGCGCCGCGTGTTTATACATGGAGTTCATCTCCTCAAGTGAAGACAGATTAAGCAGCGGGGTGAATAGACCGGTTATGTGAACTGTGGGATTTCCAACCTCGAAATACTGCCAAGACCGAGCCAGACAAATTGGTAGCACAGCAGTGTTTCTCATTAATGTACATGGAAAGTTGTGCCTTGCTGATAATGCACAACAGCATCCTGTTGGGAGCTTTGGGAACCCATCGGGGAGCAGCCAGCAGAGCAGCATTCGAGGCTGGGCTGTGTCTTCTCCTTGCCCTCTCTTTCTCCTCTGAGAACCTCGCAGGAATAAAAAAAAAACATGCAACTCCCCCGTGCTGACATCCTGCAGTTTGTGGGAATGGCAGCGTGGGGATGGCACGGTTTGCCGAGCAGAAATAAGGCTGCTTGTTAGGGCCTCCCTTCTCGCCCCACGGCCACTCCCTGCTGGATGTGGTTTCCTGGGTACGTGGCTGTGGTTCCCACCTTCCAGCCCAGCACGATTTATTTCAAACTTGAAAATAAGCCTACCTGCCTTCATCGTACGTGGTGGTTTCCTTTGCTGCCCCAAGCGTTGATGCTGATGCACAGATCTGTGGGTTGGCTTCTGGGTTCTGCACTGGAGAGCTCTCCCGTGCCCTCCAGCCCCGGCACTCCCAAAACTTCACCTCCTAGAGACCGCGGAGAGCAGCAGCACCGGTGGTGATGCTGGGCTGCTCATTCTGCTGGGAACCTCTGGGAAACCACTGGACAAAAGGAAAGGCTCGTGTCTCCATCTCCCCACTCCTGACCGATTATTTCCAAGTTGGGTAAGGGCAGGGGCAGCGTGTACTTGGACTAAAAGCTTGTTTATGGCAGGCTTTGGAGCAGAGGGCGGCTCCCGCCTGGCACAAAAGGTTAGTCACCTTCAGCCAAGCAACAGGAGAGGCCACTTGGGCTCATTGTTCAGCATCAGATAAAGCAAAATCCCAGTGATCCCAGGTGGGCCAGGCTGGGAGGTGCCCTCTGCTTTCCCTTTGTGCCGTCAGGGTGGTGCTGGGAGCCCAGCCTCGTGTCTCCTCTATTCCTGCCCGTGATGGGCACTTCCATTCCATCGGGGTTTCTGTCATCACTTAGGATACAGCTGCTGGTTTTGGCCAGCACGAGTGTCCCTGTGTAGGCACAGTGGGGAAAACACCAGGGCAGGCACAGTGAGGTGTCCTGCAGCTGGCCAGACAGCGCGGCTGGTGCCAGGGGACCCTCGTGGGGACCTTCTTGCCTTTCTTTGTGCCGGGGAAGGAAGCTGGCAAACGGCTCGCATTGTTCGGAGCCAGGGAACAACAACAACAACTGGCTGGGGTGGGACCTGGCCAGCCCTTTGATCTGCTCCATCGTGATGGCTTCATAGGAATAGAGCACGAGTCGGTGTTGTTGGCTGGTTCCTCCTCATCTCCCCTCTCCTTTCCCAGCGCAGCCTGTGTCGGAGCCGTGCTGAGCATCAGGTGAGCAGCTCCTCCTCTCTGACCTGGCTCCGAGCCTCTGCTCTCTACCTGCAGAAGTGGCACCGTCACAGGATCCCTGAAGCGACGGCACCAAAAGTTCCTGGATATTTTGAGCCGCGCTGAATCGCGCTAACAGCTCTCTCAGTGCCCATCAGTGGTTGATTTATTCGTTAGGATCGGTGTGGGTACGCTTCTCGTAGAGCTAAAATGCTGGAGCTAGCACTATTTGCTCCTTCCCTGACAGTGTTTCCTGAGGGGGGTTGTGTTGCTTCAGGATATGAATAATCTGGGTCAGCCTGTCCCAAAATCAGTCTGAATTCCTTCTAGTAACTGTCATGTCTGCAGCTGCCACATTGTGCCTGCCTGCTGAAATGACAGAGAATAGATATCCTTGATTCATGGAAGGCAATAAGAACGGCAATTCAAGTTAAGAGCTTGGCATAGAGATACTCCAGAAATGCCCAGGAACGAATAAATATAGTTTTGACCCTGAGATAAAAGAGCTTTGCTCTGACAAAACTTGACCTACCTCCATGGCAGCTGAGGGTCAGAGCAGGGTCTGGAAGGAGATGGCCCCAGGTGGGTCCGTAAGTGTTGTCTGTGGGGTTGGAGTGAATCTGGGGGCTGCTCGTGTACCAGTGGCTGACCCTCAGCCCTTGGAGAGCTGCTCCTCGCTGCTATCTCACCACCCACGCTTGGCTTTTTTTTTTTTTTAATTTTATTTTGAACACATTCCTCATCTCTTTCCCAAATCCTGTGGAGTTACCTCTGCTTTTCATCAGCAGCTCTCCGTGTGTCTTTGCGTGCTCCCCGAGGGTTTGCCAGGTGGAGGTGCAGCACGCAGCGCCCCGCTCCAACCTCGCCCCGAGGCTCTGCGAGCCTGGGTCCCACGGAGCTGGGAAGCTGCCGGCAGGCTGGGGCAGTGCAAACTCCCCGATACCCCTGTCGGTCACAGGCACAACTCACAGTGACCCCCCCACAGTTCCCTCAGCAACCTGAGTGCAAGAGGGATGTGATTTTAGGGTGAGGCGGCCACGAGGCTGCCGACGGAGTGAGCGGTGCCGACTGCCCCGTGAGGGTTTGCAAAGGGCTCCAACTTGGCACAAATCCTCTTGGCTGCTCGGTGTTTTTTCCTTTAGAAAGGCTCGGTTCTTATCTTGCGAAAATATAGATATTTCTCCATGAAGACAGAATTTCCCTCGTTAAACATCCTGGCTCATCTGCTCCAAGAAACGCTCTCCTTTCATTATTTGGGTTCATTTGCCAGATTTATGTAATTATTGAAGAGAACATGAAACAGTGAAAATAACACTTTATGGGGTTGGTTAGACTTTTTATAAAGATCTTAACTCAGTGAAAATGCCCTTCTGACTTGCCATCCTCTGTCAGGAGTTGCATAGCAACTACCTGCCCTCCTAGGTCCTGTTTGGAACTGAGTATTTCTTGTGGAGAAGATGAACTTGACTTAAAAATAGATATTTTGCCCCTGTTGAGTCATTTTTCACTGGAAAAAAAAAGTGCTTTGAGTATGACTAAACTTTTCACAGATCGGATCTGACAATGGACATTTCTTGACATTTTAGAAATGTTTTTGTTTGGGACAGCTGGACTAAAACCAAAAGAAACCAAGCGTTGGACTGAGTGATGTTCCCCTCTCATCCAGAGGCTCGAGGACGTTCCCATGACATGGAGGACAATGCATTTTAACAGTTTGTTGGGTTTTTTTTGCCCAAAGGATTTTCCTTTGTGCCAAGAGTAAAAGTGACTTTGACGAGGATCCCATGGGAGCGGATCCCATGAAAGATCCCATAAAGAGTTCCAGCTGGTACAAAACATTGGTGTGTATGGGACCGTCCCTCAGGTGAGCTGTGTTGGGAGCTGAAAGAGGAGCTTCTCCAGCTGGTCTGTGAGTCTGAGACTTTGCTTGCCTTCACCAAAGTTCCTTGAGTTTTTGCTCAGGGACAAGTGAAGCTCTGCATCTGGGCCAAATTAACAGTTCACGTTTTTCAGTCCAGCAAGCAGGAGGAAATAATGGGAAAAAGACTGGGTCACTCTGAAATGAGAATTCATTAGGAGCTGGTACTCTCCTTGGTTCTCTCTCCTGTCTGCAGGAGCCAGCGCAAAGCGTTCCTGGTTTGCATGGCCCCATTTTAAAGCATGAGGAGAGAGTAGAAAAGATTGAAGGAAAAGAGACCTTTTGGTCTTTGGGCACTTTGTATCCTGAGGGTCATTTTATTTGGAGGGTCACCCTCTGCGTGGCACAGGAGGGGAGCCGGCTGCCTTCCTCCACCGCTGCACCTCGGTATCCAGGCGGGAAGAGCTCAGAGGAGGCTGATGAGAATCGTTTGGCTAACTGACAGCTCCTGTGGGGGAGACGAAAGCTTCTCGCAGACGCTTGTGGCAAGGGCTAGGACCTGATGTGAGTAGCACCAGAGTGATTTTTTTCTCAACTCAAAGAAGAAGTTTGGCTCCTCTGCCTTTGTGCGACCTCCTGATTTAGCACCTCCGGTCCTGCCGGGTGGCAAAGAAATCGCAGCAGAGCGGGCTGTGGGTGTGAACGCTCGGTCCCTTGCTCCGAAGGAGCTGCGCTGAGGCTGACAGCGGAGGCAGTTGGCACATCCCTCATTAGTGGCATCGCCTGGAGCTTGCGAGCACAGCTGCTCCTGCTGCCAGCCCCCGGGGAGCCGCGGCGCTGCCAGGGCGAGCGCAGCACTGGGAGCGTTTCCATCCCGCTCCCCTGGGTCCCTCCCCACGCTGAGAAGAGGGGTGAAGCCTCTGCCCTCGTGGCCATCAGGACAGCAAGTTTTTCGCTTTCTCATGACAGCTCAGCCATGAGATTTACTTCTACCACTAAGCCTCTCCTCGTCTCCCTCCTTGCACCCCGTGTAAATATCCATTCGTAGCGAGACCTTCGCACCGTTTGTGCAAACCTATTTCCATCCCGTTAGAGCTGTTTTCTCCTGTGGGATTTCTCCGTGAAATCCATTTGGTAAACGAGTCTCTCATCCCCTTAGGCCTCGCAAATCTCTTGTGCAACCTCTGGCTTTGTGTTTCGTGGCGTGTCTTTTTTTAGGCTAAGCAGATAACCTCGAGACCCCGTGTGATTTGCTTTCCCTGTTGGTCCTTCCAGAAGATCACAGGACTCTGTGAAATATGTATTCTTCGGTGGTTATGAAGAAAAATAAAAATTCCAAGTATCCCCGAGGAGGGGAAATAAAGGCAGCAGCAGGGGTTTGTTAACATTTAGGCAGAATCAGCCAAGAGCCTGACACTGTCCAGATGACACTTCCTGGCTGCAAAGATAACTCACTAAAGGAAACACGAGTTGTGGCTGCACTGGCGATGAGAAATACAACCCCTGCCAAGAATTCACCCCAAGCCCAGTGGGAGCTGCCTCTTTTTCTTTCCCTTGTGCAAAGGGTTCAAGTTTATTTAGTTGGGAAATATGCCCAGCATTTCCCGAGGAGGAGCGGAGGCTAGGTAAAGTGGACTCGTGAGAGCTGGGGTTGGTTTCTTGCTGCTCAAGAGCTGAGGATGGATGTGGGGAAGGTTTGGGTTTGCTGAGGTGTGGGTGCCTGGCTCTGGCTGATGCTGGCCCAGGGTCCTGCATCGCTCCCTGGCTGGGTCCAGGCTGCTGGGGACACAAGGACACATCCGTGCCAGGCGTCTGGGCGGGTGCAGGAGGGGACACGAGGGCACATCTGGATGGGTGCAGGAGGGGACACGAGGGCACATCTGGATGGGTGCAGGAGGGGACACGAGGGCACATCTGGACGGGTGCTGGAGCCTGCGCACCCCAAGCAGCCTGCGGGAGTCTCAGCTTGGAGGTGCACGGTGCCCGAGGCGCACACAAGTCTGTGTCAGATCTTACAGCTCTGTCCCTGTATTTCGGAGCTCCCTCTAGGAGGATGATGCTCAGCAAGAGGATGAGGTGGATGTGAACGAAGAGCAAAGGTTTCGAGGTCTGCTTTCACACAGCAGGGCCGTTTGGTTTGGTTACCCCGCCGTGAGCTCGCTTTGTGCTGGGACCAGCTGGGCTGGCTGTGCGAGCGCTTCCACTGCAGCCAGCGGGCAGAGGATCTGATGAGATTATCTTTGTCTGTGCAGTTTGCTTTCCCCAAGGTATTCAATCGCCTTTTAAGCTACAAAATTAACCGAGCAAATTGAATACAAGGCCATAGATCAAGAGTTATGGGCTCGTGATCTAACGCAGAGGCGAACACGAGGTGTATTGCAGCGTGTGTTTAACTCCCCAGCCCTGGAGCACCTCGATGAGCCACGCACGGCACCTTATTTCCCTCACTCAAAATGTCTGAGCTCATCCCAGCTGGTGCTTGGCTTCAGCTAGTGGCTGTGCCTCAGACTGGAGGTGTTTCACAGCTTTTCCTTTGTTGCCATGGCAGGGATAAATACTTTAATGCATTTGGTCTGGGGGGGTTGAGATTTTCCTGGCTGTTAAATTGAACCTGAAGAGTTGGGCAAATTTCACCTAATGTGCAGGATAAATTTATAGCCCTTTTTTTTTTTCTTTTTCTTTCTTTTTTTTTTTTTTTTTTTTTTCCCCCTATGGAGTTGTGTGCTTTGCTCTACCTGGGAACATCCCGATGTTAACCGGGCATGAGATTTTTCTCTGAGTACCAGAAGTCAAATGCTGAAAATATTCTGTGTGTGGGATGTATTTGGGTTTGGAGTTTTACAGAAGTTCCCAAATGCTATTTTTTTCCCTTGAATAGATCCAAATCCACTTGATAGATTCAAATCCACTTTTTGTGATCTTGGCTTTGTAGGCAAAATGACATCAGCACCAAGCTTGTAGCTCCTCTGGGGAAACTAAGAGCTTGTGTAAGAGCTGACAAGGGAATAAGGATGCTTATGTTTTGTTTTTCCTTAAAATGAAATTTTGGAGTAGTTTGCCTGCAGGCTTTGGCTTTTCCAGCCTCAGCTGAGGCTGGAGCTGTATCAAAAGACCGGGGCAATCTTCTTCAGCCGGGTCTTTCTTAAGCGTCTCTCAATACCAATTTCCTCTCTTTTGGGTCAAATCACTCAGAGTCCCCTGACATTTTCTCACAAATTGCCTTTTTCCAGCAATTCTGCGTTTTCTATTTATGAATTTTTCTATTGTCCTATCAAAGTTGGTTAGGATCCAGTGTGTCACAAGGTCACCATTGTCTTCTGGCCCCCACGCTGAGGGCATCATTTGTCATGCTGAGATCTGGAATGGGTCCACGCTGCACTTGCCGCTGCCTGCTCACCCTTCGCAGCGCACGGGGCAGAGCCAGCGTGGCTCTGCGGTGGGAAAAGCAGCTTTACTGCGGGCCGGAGACTTTTTTTTTTGCTACTTAAATATTTGATTTTTCTCTCTTCTGCGTATTTTCCAGCTAAGACAGCCAGGAGGTTGTGTAAATAGCTCATAAAGTTGATATCGCCCAGGAAGAAATGGAGCTCCCATCAATTTTGAGACCGCAAGGGAAAATAGCGTCTGTTTCCTGGAGAGCTTGCTTCTGCCCGACAGAAATAGCTGCGTGGGGTGGGTCAGTGCGACAAGACTGCCAGCCCTCCTAGGAAGGAAAAACCAAAAAATGGTACAGGTCAGCGCCGAGCTGTTTGGTCCAAGCGCCGGGGAAAAGGGATGGGGGAAAAGTGATGGCAGAGAGCAGCACGGATCAGAAGCGAGAGCTGCTACGGGCCCGTGGGTGGGAGGACGGGTGGCTGCTGTGCTGTGTCAGAGGGAACCCAGGAGGGGATGGAGGGAGAGGAACGAGGTGGCCAAAGCTGCTGCGCATCAGCAGGGCCAGGGCTCCGTTTGCTCAGGGAGAGAAGGGGGAGGCTGTGGTGGTAGAGAGACAGACGTACGTGACATTTACAGTGCAAACGCTGCACAGATTTGAGTGGCACCTGAAAATGAAGCTGCTCTGGGAGCAGAAAATGATGAACTTGCTAGCAGAAGGCTGGTCCGAGAGCGCTTTGCGGAGCTTTTGGGGAGAGCTCACGGGCCCGCGGGTGCTAGGGCAGGCTGATGGAGCAGCTGAGGTTTAGTGCTGGCCACGTGTGGGTTGGGAAGGATGCTCGTTAGTGGAAAGCAGAGCCGTGTCTATTAGACGAGCTTTTGCTGAGAGCAGCAAAACTTTTCGGCGCTCTCTTCAGCCGCCTTAATTTGCTGTGTTCCACAGCTGACCTTCCACAAACGAGCCCTACGCATTAAGCACCCTACAAAGAGCATGCATGTGCCTTCAGGGGTCTTCACGCTTGGCTGCAGCCACGCAAGCCTCGCACGCTAGCTTGTTTACTGCCAGATCCCCGGTGGTGACAGCCCCGGGATCTCAGCATCGGGCTGGGATGGAAAGGTCCCTTCCCTTCCCCGGGCAGAGTCTCCCAGTGCTGCCACTCTGGAGATGCTGCGGTTACTGGGATAGCTGGGAATCTATGCTGTGTGCCCAAATCCTGCTTCTTTTGCCTCGTGAGCCTGTCACAGGCACGGCGCTGGGACTGCTTGTCCCAGGGAGGGTTGTGAGAATTTCTTACGGAGCTGAGCACGTGGACGGCCCCGCCGGCTCCTTGTCGCAGCAGCTCCGTTTGCCAAATGCGTCCGGCTCAGTCCAAGGGAGTTCCCCCATCTCCTGGTCTTCACCGACAGAGCAGCGCTCGTGGCTTTCAGGGCCGGGGCTGAGCTTGTGCCAGTTGGCACTTCCCAGCCCCACGCTGTTATGATTTGCTCCAGATGGTGTGTGCGAGCTGCCATGCCCCGAGTGAGCTGGTTGCTCGGCTCAAGATCTTGCTCTCGGCGTTTGACATGCAACCATTCCCCGGCTTGCCCGTGGAGTACGAGACGAGGAGATGTTGGGCTCTCGTGTACTCCAAGAAGCCTCTGTTCCTGTCCACTTCAGATATTAACCACTTCCCAATAAACGCGTCACAGGCAGAATAAAGAGGAGGTTGTTGCCCCAAAGAGTTTGCAGCTTAAATGGAAACTTTGAGCTGAAAGGGTGGAGGCTGCAAAGACTAACAGCGAAGTGTCAGTGATCCCAAGTTCAGCTTGCAGTGCCCCGTTTTTTGTTTAGATTTGGTTTTGCTGCTTTCCCCCGTGTGTTTTCTGGGTGCCTCCTGAGTGGGAAAAGGGGGTTTGTGAGGAATGTTTTGATGAAAGAGCTGCGAGGAATTGAACGAGCAACACCCAGTGCCAGGCAAGGGATTGAGAAATATGGCCTGGGTGCAAGGAGCTGTGGATGGCACCAGGAGAAGAGGCAGAAGTGGCTATTTATTTATTTTTGTAATGGTTTGAGGAAGTTTGTTGCTTCTGCCCTGCCATGGCTCTGCTTCTGTGGCATCTGACCTCTACCTGCTGTCTGTCTTCTCTTCTGTTCATCTTCCAGCTCCTCCTCACCATCACTCTTGGACAAACCCCGGGCCCCTCAGCCTGAAGCTCAGGGTAATCTCCTAAGGTTAGGGGCTCTCACTGCAGACAAATTGTCCTTTGGTAAATCCTTCACTCGCAGTCTACTCTGAGGTCTCCTTGGCTCAATGGGCCTGAGAAGACGGCACAGGAGACACGTGAAATATCACGGCTGTGTGTGTACGAGGTGATAATGAGGAGGAAGGCATGGGCAGTCCTCTGTTACTCAGGGTGTCCAAGCAAAATAAATGGCCTCGCCCCCATGCCTGGGTGCCTCGGGAGGCAGCGCAGACACACGGACACCCCAGGTATTTAGGATCTCCACACTCCCATGCCGTGATGGAAATTGCGTGCATCGAGTGCGTAAAACTTCCTGGGAAGTGAAGCCAGCCCGTTTGGTCTTACCAGCAAAGCCGTGTGTGTACGGCTGCGTTAGCTGAGGTCAGGGGGCTCTGCCACCCTCAGCCCGTGGTCGCTGCTGTCAGCTTTCACCTGGAGCAGCCAGCTTTCACCTGGGGCCTGCGGAGGAGCCGGCGATGTGCTGTGCCTCCCCTCGCTGTGTTTGTGCCACGGAGCGCCGCGTGAGCAGCGGGTGAAGACGCACAAGCTATTTATGTTTGCAGCCCATTTCCCATGCCTTAGAGGCAGTTTGCCTGGCTTAGCATTCCCAAGATGCTGCCAAGCAGAGCAGAGCGCAGAGGAAGAGCCTCCTGCCCGCGTAAACAGAAGGGCAGCGAGCAAGCCGGGCTGATGCTTTACGAGGCATTTCCGTGCTGAGGCTCCGGCTGTTTGGCCTAGAAGCAATGCTGCGCTCCCATAAATCAGCTGCGTTTTCCTCCAGCTAACACAAGAGTTGGGGCTGAACCCTACAGCTGGCTTCATGTCGAATGTGATGGGAAAGAGAAGAGGCACCGACCCCGGTGCCCTGCTTTGCAGAGTGGGAAGGGAGCCTGGGAATGTGCTGTGTGTGTGTGGTACGAGCACTTTCTCTTCCCCGTGGTTTTACTCATCTCATCCCCACCAATTCTCTCCGGTCCTCCAGGGAATCCCGTGGCAGCAGGCAGCAGACGAGACGCGACGGCCAGCAGGAGGGTCCCCGTCCTCGCCCTCGTGCCCCTGCGCTGTGCAGGTACGGCGGTGCCAGCGGCGCGGTGGGGCTGTGGTGTCCCCCCCGGGGCAGCCCCGAGGAGGTGGCACCGCAGCCACACGGCAGGGTGGCAGACATGCAGGTCTCCAAGGGGAAATGCAGTAGGTGGGTTTTTGAAGAGGGAGAGGTTTAATCTGACAAGCTCTGCAGTTACAAGGTAGAGGGATGCCTGGTGAGGCTGCTCGGTGTGGGGTGAAGGGGTTTTCAGCCCCGGGTGCATCGTAAAAGATATGCTAAGGGCTCTTGTGTCCTGTTGAAGGGCTCTGCTTCCAGTGAGGAGCACGTGGTCGTTAGTATCTGTAAGTAACCAAGGACGTGTTGGGCTACACAGGCACATATTGAGATGAAGAGGACTTCTGGCATGCAAGGAGGGGATTTCTTGCTCACATCTCTCCTCTGTGCCAGACCAGCTTCTCAGGTTCTGCTCACGCTTCACCTCATCTGCATTCGAACAGTGCCTGCCCTCCTTCAGCAGTGTCCCACAGCCTGCTGGCCTCTTGCAGGCTTTACTCTCCCACTTTGTTATGGTCTTTCTGGTCATCCTAGCCATTTCTGTCCCCTGTTGAGATTCTTCTCCCTGTGGAAACGTTTCAGCTCAAGGGCTAAGTTTTTATGCAGAGTCCTTCATTTTTGGAAGTGCCATCAGGAGAGGAAGTGGGTTTTATACCCGTGTTCTGCACCGAAAGTTCAGGCATCTTGAGGGTGTATGTGTTGCCTGCAGTTAGTCAGACAGGAAAGAAAGATTTAAAAAGGAGACCAGGGTATTTTAAATAGCTTGATCTAAAATTGATACCAATCTGTCTCTTTGTGGCAGCAGGCTAAAATAATATTTCCAGGCAGATGAGGGAAGCTGCCTGATGTGGAATTTGAGTATGATCATGACTGACACGGATATTGGGGCTCTTCCAGGGAGGAGACGTGTAGAAGTCAATCCTCTGGCAGCTCGGCAGCAGGGTGGCTTGGTGCCTGGGTGAAGGATTGCAAGGGGTGAGAGCTGGAGAACAGCAGAGCGCCAGGAAGGCTTTGTAGCAAGGAAATGCAGAATATGTGGCGGGCTCCAAAAATCAGCCCCAAGTGTGTAACCACGACCGGGGCAGTGTGCTCTGGGCAGGTTGGTAGCTGCCCCAAAACGGGCTGTGCATCCCCATCCACACAGCTTCGTGGTGCTGCAGGTACCAGAAGGAGCAGGAGGCACGGCATGGCCTTGCAGTGTGTTTGCAGCATCCTTGGGAAGAGGGAGGAAGATCCTCGAGACCCGTTTCTGCAAGCATGCCTTGGAGCCTGTGGTCTTCACTGCTTTTAGTCAAAAATCACTCAAAATATCAGATGGCAAAATGGGAGGCACCTCGCTCAGATGTTTGATTGTCTATTTTTTAACGATTTGGGTTCTGCACTGGTAGTGTTGCAGTCAGGCAGCGTAAGAATGGGAAGAGGAAATTACTGTCAAACAGCCCGTTCTAAATCGCTGTCAGTGAGTGGCAGGAGATGAGCCAAAGAGATCCTGTTCTTGTCAGCCTCACTCGAGTAATGCACTGTCCCCGCTCAAGGAGAGCCCTCGTCTTTTTTAGCTTTGTGTAGGTTGAACCAAATTGTAAGTCACGTAAATGATTGATTTGCTTTACTGCAAATGATTGAAAAGTGGCAAAGTGGTAGGAAAAGTAGCGTGCGCTGCTTGAAACGGTTGAGTAATGAATGGGGAAATGGTTCGCTTGCGAATTGTAGCCTCTGTTTTTCAGCTGGAGTCCCAGGTCTGGGAACTCTCCTGGCTTCTGTGACCTGCAGGGAGAGGAGGGGGACGTGCTGCCTGCACGCAGGGGTGGCACTGATGGCAAGCGGCCGGGCTGGTGGCCTCCCGTCCCAGCAGCAGGGACAGGACGGCAGCAGGGGATGGGATCTCAAGAACAACGAGCTCTGGCCCAGATTCAGACGGCCTAATTTCCACCTTTGTCTCCATCTGATGCTTCCCATTGGCAGATGCTGCTGAAAGCTGTGGGTCTTCCCACGGACCACGCGAGGCAGAATTGAGGTCAGCTGAACCTGGGCCAAATTGTGGCTGGTCTGACTGCCGGTCTGATGCAGCTCGTCCCTTTGAGGATGTCCCTTCCTTCCCGAGAACATGGCATCTGCTGCCCCGTGGGGGTGGACAGGGCCTGAAGGTCAGCTGGGCAGGAAAATGGTCTCTGTTCTGGCTGAAGGGACGCAAAAACCCTAATTGGGAGCAGCTAGCTGAGAGGTTGGGGGTGGACAGAAAGGGAAGTGGATGAGATAATGTATCCGAAATCATCGCTGCTTATTGCCAGGTGACAGCCTCAGTCTCTCCTGTCGTTAACTTGTTCAATGGTAATTGTATTTCAGGGTAATAATCCTAAATATTTCATCACGCTTCCAGGTGGGGTGCAAGAGATGCTTTGTGGAGGTGAGGGGCATCATCTCCGTTTGCAGGTGGCACTGCCGGGGCCTTCAGCTCGTGGGGTTCAACCAGCTGGTATGGATGGTGCCACAGGGCCAGCCCATGCCTGTCCATCCACAGATCACCTTTCTGGGCTGGAAACAGTTAAACTGCAAAGCTTCTGAGGAGAAAAACACACGCCTGAGGTCTGCAAACCTCCCTGGAAAAGGTTTGCTTTAATTTTAGCAGTGTGCTGCCGGCAGGTCCTGAGGTTACGGTCCAGGATTTCCAGGGATTAATGTAAGTAGGGCACAAACTGGCTGGGTTGTGGAAGGTCACCTCCAGCCATCGGCTTGGTGCACAGCTCTCCGTGCTCTGCTCGGTCAGCGCCGGTGTCCCAGGGTGTGAGCTTTGCTGGGACGGGGGAGGACGAGCTGGGGAAGGGGATCTGTCGTGGTGCCAGCTCCTGGCTGGAGCTGACCGCGAAGGCCAAGTTGTTCATCGTCACCCTCTGCTCTCACCCAGCCTTCAGCCCCTTTATGAAGATGATTCAATGCCTTTTTGTATTCTGCAGAGCCTGGATCAGACACTGAAGCAGAGGTGCACGTAGTGGGGGCTTCTATGTAGCTGTGCTGCTGGAGGTACAGCAGCAGTAGCCCACAGCTCACGGCACGCCGCCTGCAGAAGCATTTTTCAGCTTCTTGGCCAGACTTCGGACTGAGCTCCAACCTGCCACAGCTCTGCTGCTATCAGTACCGTCTCCAGTCGGTGTACAGCTAGCTCAGACAGCTCCGTGAGCTGCAGTTGCAGTGCTGGCTCGCTGCTCTGCAGCTGTCCCTGCGAGCGCGCGGTGTGCTGGCTTCAAGGAGTCCCCCCAGCCCTTGACAAATGGGGACAGGGCTGATGCAGAGCAGCAGACGAGGAGGGGAAGTTGGACAGGCCAGCTGGAGAGCGTGAAGGCAAATGGAGTAGGGAAGGAGGGCCTGGAAGGTGGCTACATTTGTCTAGACGATGTCTGTGTATTTTTTTTTCCCTCCCAAAACAGAGTCCGGACTGGACATTACAAATGGTGCATGCGTTCCCTGGGTTGTCAGTGCAGCCTTGGCTCCCACCCCGCTCTCACACGCTGTTCCTGCAGGGAAAGGCAGTTAGGCAGCACCGGGAGCACCCCTGGGAGGCTTTGCTCTGTTCCTCCTCCTTTGGTGAGGCTGGGGAGGAGAGAACCCGGGCTGAGTCCTGCTTGGGAAAGCAGCTACAGGGCTGTCCCCCTGGTGCCACCAGGCACACAGCCACCTCTAGCTGAACCTTGGGGACGAGGTGCTCACAGCCTGGCCCCGGCTGGGACCCGCAGCCCCTCCTGGGGCAGGACTGAGCCCCACAGACACCCAGGGCTGCTGCCGCCGTGGAGAAGAAGGGGGCTGCTTGTTTTGGAGACAAAAATAATGATGTGCCTTTCAGGGGATGTGGGACGCTTTGCGCTTAGCTGCCTCGCAGAGCTGACACGGGGCTATGCTGACCTGAGAGCTGTCAGTCAGAGCAGTGACGTGCCAATTAGCAAGTTTCATCAAGGGTTTTGAGACTGGGGGTGAGGACTGCATTGGCAAAAGCTGTCCTGTTTAATTGCACAAATCCCAGCCTCTGCTTGTCCACGGCAGACTGGGAGGCACTGGGGCAGCCGGCGGCCCAAAGGACTTGGTATGCTTCTGCTCAAGAAGCTGCCTGTGTCTTTTTTTTTCCTGTTTGTCTCGTTTTCTCTTGTTTTTTTTTCCATTGTCTTCTACACTTGCAGAGGCTGCGATTCAGCACTTTTCCTAAGGGAAAAAAATTCCCATTTCTGAGCCGTGATACTTCCTGATCTACCAGTCAGCAAAACCTCTCCAGAATTGTCCACAGCCTTGCTGCGCTCTCGTCTGAGATGGGTTTTAACTCGACAAGAGAGCATTCCTCATAATTGAATCACTTTAATGCTTAATTAGGAAAATTCTCCATTTCCTTGGGGAGAACGAAACGCACAGCAGCTGAGGGCAGGCCAGGCACGCTGCTCTTCATCAGCCCGCCGTGGCTTCCCCGTGGAAATGCCGCGTGGGAGAGCGGATCCCTCCGGAGACGCAGGCTGCTGCTTGCTTTTTGTGCCCTCTGCTCTCTGGGAGGACAGGAGAGTGGGAGCTGAGGCTGGGTTTGGGGAGCTGAGAGGTAGAGGCGGGATGGCCCAGGCGCATTGCAACCCGTGGCGTCTCCTCCCTTGGTCATCCTGGTGTGAGCAGGAGGTGGATTTTCTTCTTGGAAAATAGCTTTTATTTTGTCAGGCTCCTGAGGAAGCTCCTTAAGCTAAGTGTGTGTGAAACAACAGAGGACTGAATACAGATCAATAACAATTAATTTCCTTGGTTAACGTGCTTGCTGAGCTCCACAGCAGCCAAAGCAGATGCTAGGGTACCTTCAGGTCCTTTCCACAAGCAGCAGTCCATTCCAGCATCTAGAGTGTCCATTTTCCCAGATATCTGCACAACTTATAGGAATAATCCTGCTGCAAACTCGCACTGATTCATCATCATCTCCCTGAGCTGACAGCTCTGCTGGAACCTTGCAAGTGTCTTCCAACCCCTCCGAAGTGATGTCTCTGTGACTGGGAGCGAGCTGCACTCTCTTGCTCCCAGCCCTATCAAGAATGGTTTTTGTTGCTCTCCTGCATTCCCCCCTGGATATCCTTGGCCACGAGGAGTTTCCCTCTTGCCATTGCTATAAACCCAGAATCAGTGCCATGAGCCTCAGCTGCCAGGTGGGGAGCGAGCCCTGTCTTTATGACATTAGTCTGGGGTCGTTAGTGAGGCACAGCGCCCTGCAGCACGCTTTTGGAGCCTTGTCCTGCAGCCCCTGTCTGCCCCAGGCTAACAGGGAGAAAATGCACAACCCTAGTGACCTGGGGAAACCAAGGAAAGTAAAAGGTAAAAGCCAGCAGGCCTGGTCTTTCTCCAGTGGTTTCCAGCTGGAGCACTCGCTAAAAATGAGGTGTGGTCTGCCTCCAGCTCCGCTGGGATTTGGGACCAGCAGCCAAGAGCTGGGGCAAGGAGTGATGCCAAAAGGCATGGGATCGGTCGTGATCCCTGCCTTGCAGAGCATCCTTAGCTTCTCTGGGTTCTTACTCATGGGGTTTTACATAACTTAGTGTCAGGTAGATGTGGAAATGGAGCCAGAAATCAGATGATATCACCCTGGTACGAGCCGGGAGGGGGAAGGACGCCAAATCCAGAGGTGGCAGAGGCTGAGGCGTTGGTGCAGTGACAGCAGCAGCTCCGCTGGCTGCCGCTCAGCTGGGGCATCACCAACCCTTCTGCTTCTCCTTGTCACCCTCGGAAAAGAGCTGCAGGACAGCACCTGCACCGAGCACTGCGCGGGGCCAAGTGCTGTGAGAGCGGCGTGGAAGCTGGTGGAGGAGCAGAGCGAGCTGCCTGTCCTGACTGCGCTCCCAGGCACCGATCTGAGCTCACCTGCAGGGCCGACAGCCCTCCTGGCAGCCAGCCCCGCGTCCTTCCCGTCCCTCCCTGCTCACACAGCTCCCTTATGGCAGGGGCAGCCCAATTAGCCGAGCTTTTCCCTTTCGTCTCTGCTCCCGGCGGCTTGGCTCTGTGCTGAAGCGTTCCCGGGGAAAGATCGGCGGGGTTTTAGCAGATGGACGAAGGCTGAAGAGCAAATTGTTTTAATCAACCTCCCCTCTTTTTTTTTTGGGGGGACACTGAGTACTCGCTGAAGTGATAAAACAGCATCCGTGATTTCACAAGGCAGCAGGCTCGTCTCTAAGGAGCTTCTGTGGTTTTTTGGATGCCGTGGATACGGGCAATTAACTCGCAGCACAAACTTGGCCTTTCCCCAAGGGCATTTGTACTCGCTGCCTGTTCCAGAATATGCGGGGGATCCACAGGCTGCGTAAGCTGGTGGGCAAAAAAGTCCTGCCTGCTCCCGTCCTCCTGGGCATCGCGCTGCTCCGGAGGAGGTGCCAGGGCCAGCCCTGCTCGGTGGTGCTGGGGGCAGTGTGTGGCGGTCCCATTCTGCTGTCCTGTAGGGTGGCCGTTTGGGTGCGGTGATGGAGATGGCACAGCAATTGTGGTATTCAGGAGGGAAAATAAAGATGAAAAGCTTGGTTCCAGCTGGCCCACGAGGTCGTTTTCAGAAGTGATTCCCTGCTCTTCCGAGCAGAGCTCCGGTGCCCCTCCTTCAGCACGGGCTCAGGAGCGAGCAGCAGTGAGCTGGAGCAGATCAGAGACAAGCGAAGGTTGCTTTCCACGGATGCGATCGGGATCTGGCTCCCCTGATGGTTGTTTAATACCTGGGTTAGTTTTGTGTGTCTTAAATACTGCCAGCAGAGAGATTCCCTTCAGTGCATCCTGCTAGCTGTATAAGCTGCTGTACAGGAGGCGATTTACTGTTTTTACTCTGTGGCTAGGCCTGTGGATCCGTGAGCCATGGAGCAGGAGCTACAAGCAGTGAGTGAGGAGGATGGGAAGCCTGAGGCACAGCTGTTGCTTTAGCAGCTGTTCATAAAGGACTTTATTCACTGGTAAGAGGCAGCCTGGGAAGCACCCGACCTGCTCCCAGCCCCGAGTGCAGTGCAGACTCGCATCGTCTTGGAAGTCACAGTGCAATAAAACACCTCTGGGATAAATGCAAGGTATGTTGAGGCCCTTCCTTTGCCTCGACAGTAGCCCAGGCAGGTTTTGCATGAGCAGGCGTCTGGAAGTGATGGGATGCTTTGGGGTTTGCTCACTGCTCCCGTTGGCTTAAGTGGAGTCTCAGCAGCCTGGTGGCAACGGCACACTCTGGGCCGATTCTTGTGGTCCCTCACAGGGCTGAAATCCATTTTGTCAGCCCCCTCACCTCTTCTCCCATCCCTTCTTAGTGGCACCCTGCTTGCGGGGAGGTTTCTCGAGCAAATTGCGGGTTGAGGGCTCTTCCTGGTCTTATCCCAGCAGGGCTACTCCTGCCCCCTTCCCAGAGCTGGAGATTTGAGCGTTCACTTTACTTCCAGGGGTACATGTGTGTGGCTGAGCCCCTGCTCGCTGCTCGCTGTGCAGTGATGCCACGAGTCGTGGAGCACCGTTGGGTTTTCTTTGCATGAAAGAAACCGCGTGCAAGGGAAATTATTAATTATCACGGCACATATTTTTATTGCTAATGATTTGGGTTGTTCTGAGTGGCAAGAGGAACTGTCTGTGACTGTGTGGGTGGATAACAGATACTTAGGGGATGTTATAATTTGCATTCCTGCTTTTGCTTGGCCAAGGCTGCCATGGATCTTCTCTGTTTGTCGCTGGCTCCGGTGGCTGTGAAGCAAGGCTGTTGTTTGTGCTGCACCGGGCTTTGTAGAACAAGAAAGAGAATTTCCAAACTTGCCTGAGGAATCGGTTGCCCGGTGACAGCCACGGGGATTGGCATCCTGGAGGATGCTTGCTTGTTGGGAGAGCCAGAAAGCTCTATCTGCTCGGCCTCCTGTATTTGTGCAGGACCAAAAATACAAGCTGCAAGTCGTGCTCCGTCCCGGTGGTCACCTCCCCGTGCTCTCCAAGGCAGCAAACTTGGGCTGTGTCCTTTCCGTGGTCCCAGTCCTGGGGAAGATGCTCTGTTCTTAGCACAGATGGGGACTGAAGGGATCTGGGAGAGTGCCCCAAAAATGTCTTTTGTGTTCTGGGTGTCCAACCATGCTGGCACCAGGGCCAGCACCTCACCAGGGTGCCGAGCACCACCGAAGGGTCAGCAGCAAAGGAGCCTTAACGGGGGGGAAAAGGGAGTTTTCTGCCTGATGCCCTCTCCTCTCAGCTATATTTGTAGGCATGGGCAGGTCACGTACATGCACTTCCACTGTTCCCTGCCTGCACTTTTGCATCTCCAGGAGGAAAGGAAGAAGCAGCGGAGGGGGGCGAAACGCAGCCCTCCACCCCAGCTCCACGTTGGGTTGTTGCTGTTAAAATATGACTAATGCTAAAAATAATCCTGGCGTTGCTATAGAAACTTGCACTGTTGCTACGTGTGAACCTGGAGAGAATTGTACCTCCTCGCTACCTTGCTTTTCTCCTCTTGCTGAGCTCGCCCCGACAAGGACGACCACGCCAGACCCTGCCTGTTCCTCTGCCCAACCGCGCTGGGCTGCCCACGGCTTTTGTTGTGCTGCTGGATGGGAAGGGAGGGCACTATTCAACTGATCTATGCATCTTTCTGCTTCTATTTTCCATCATTTCCAGCTTTCTCTGTTATAGTTTCTGAGCCCACGTCTGTCTGGTTTGTCAGTCCCCTTCTTGGCTCCTTCGCTGGCTCTGGTGAGGCTTTGGGCAGTGCCCACAGGCGAGTGGGTCCCCTCCTCAACGCACTGCCAGGTTTTCCATCCTCAGTGGAGGAAAAGGCTGTTGTAAACTTCCTTTGGGTCTAGAGATAAAAAGGGGTTTTGTATGCGTTAACGTCGTAACGCTGCCCCAATCTGCCATCCCCATCTTCCTGTCCCTCCCAGCCTCGGTAGCTATGTGCAGGAAGCTGAAGTCTTCCAAGCTTTTTGGAAGAAACCAACCAAGGGATCGGTTTACATTTTCCAAACTGTAATGACAAATGCTGGAAACTTCCATTCAATTTGAAAAAAGAAGCCGGGATTAACCCAGATACTGATCTAGCCCCCGAAAGCCAGTCTGGCTCCTGCACAGATTGCCCTGCGCTGCCGGGTGCAGTTTCCCCTCCGTCCTGCCAGTGCTGCTGCTCAGCTTCAGCCTGTGTGAGCGGTCCTGGCTGCTCATCACCTCTGAAAAGCAGCCCAGGAGTTTAGGCACCTGGATTTGGAAGTCCTGTCCTACCCGATTCATGCCCTACCCGATGTTTCCATGTCGGCGCCGCGGTACGGCTGAGGAGCTGGGGCAGGAGAAGGCAAAAATGGTTTAAAGAGATGAGGAAGAGAAGGAAGAGATCTGCACACTCCTGCACCCTCCCTGCAGCCCCTCGTGGGAAGCCCTCGTCACAGAATTATCCCACAGCCGTGACCTGGGAGTGATGGTGAGGAAAGCAGAGAGAGGAGTTTTTGCTTCCCAGAAAAAAATCTTCCTTTAAAATCCAAGTGAAGTCTCTTGCTCTGAAAGCCTCTTTCTTGCCCTGGGGATTTTAAATGGGCTTTAGACACTTACCTCAGACTTGAGGGGTTTAGTTCCTCGGGAATGATGCAAGCTAGCACCTGGAGATGATTCACAGCAGCAGAGAGAGGCCGAGGCTGGCAGGGAGCTCTGGGGACCATCAAGTCCTGCCCCTGCTCAGAGGCAGGTCAGCGAGAGCTGTGCTCGTGGGATAAAAGCTGCCCTGGGGGACAAAGGAGTAAGCATGGTGACAAATGGGATCCAGAATGACTTCTCAGACACAGGCACACTAAATCAGACCTTTATGAGACATCTACAGACAGGAGCTGTGACCGGGGGGCTGGATGCACCTTCCCAAACGGGCTTTCTTCCACCGTTGGGCACAGTTTAACACCTTCCATTTAACAGTGCTTGTGCTGGATCAGACAAAGCGTAGAGCCAACGCACCGTGCTTTGGTTTCAGAAATATTTGTCGGCGTCCTTCCACCCTCTGCAACACTGTATTGGTCTTGGTGATGCGTGCGATCACTGCTTGAGCTGGGGACAGGCCAGGGGCACGTTCGTGGGGTGATGGAGAGGCAGGCAGCTTCTGGCCAAGGCAAGGACCCTGCTCTGAAAGCTCTTGTGATTTATTTACATTTGTATCCCATTTCTCTTTAAGCAACGCTAATTCTGGGAAAAAAACATTTCGGCTCTTGCCCTTCTGGTGCTGGAGAGACAAAAGGGGCCAGCTCGCAGCCAGGCTCGGGAGGGCTGACTTCTGACTTGCTTTTTTGCAGAGTGTCTCCTCTACCAATACCCAGCCTGGTGAAGATGCCAGAAAAGGGTTAAGAACAGAAAGATAAGGCAAGTTTCTGGGAACTTCCCCTTCTCCGCTGAGAGACAGGAATGCGTGTTATTCTCTGCCCCTTTGGCACACACGGACAACGTGACTCCCCACCTACACGTGCTTGCCAGCTGGTCGCCTTTCTGCCTGTCTTTCAGCATTAAGCTGGGCAAAACTGCTCCACAGCCACAACACCAAGTCCTCACCCTGCTCTGATGCCGCCTTGTCCCCCCCTTTTGTCCCCGAGAGGGTCCTTCCCCCCGCGGGGAGCAGCCCCGTGTGCTGGATGCTGCCGTGGGGAGGCTGCACGGCGAGGAGCAGGTTATGCCCTGTCCGACCTCCGCGTTCGATGGGCTGCTCACAGTGCTCTTTTGTTTAAATCTTGGCAGCCCCGCGTTGCTCGCAATTAGAGGAGCTTTGCTGTCGAACCATCAAATAGTTTGGTTAAACATCAAGCTGTGATTCTGCTTGTCCAAACATCGTTGGGTCTGGATGGAGTCTCGTTTGGGACGTGGCTTGATGAAGCAGAATCCAGCGATGTAACGTGGTTTGTGGTTTTTAATGTGACAATTGGGCTTGATAGTCCTTCTTTTGAAGTCAGTGAAAGTAGGATCCAGCCCTTTTGCCATGCTGAGGACAAGCAGATTGGGATAAAACAGGAACCAGCCCAGACCGATGAATCAGCCTTGACCTGAATCTCTTGAGAAGTCTGAGTAGAAAACAAAATAAACTAGGTTGGCTTTTCGTGAAGTTGTTTCCATTTTCATAACCATCTGTAATTTCTGATGTCAAACTCCTGACAGACAGTGTCCTGTGGGAATTCCAGTCTGACTGGAAGTAGGAGCTAAATCGCAAGGAATTTGTTCACAAGATTTATGGCCAGTGGTAGGGATGCCAGGGATTTTGTCACAGGAGTATTTAACACGTGCCTGGCATTTTGAGTATGCCTAGTAATTAATATATGAACATAAGGAGGGTAGGGACTGAGCAGTAAAGTTTGAACCTCAGCTCCTTTCCTTGGCTGTAGGGATGATTTGCAGGTTCTGACTTGGTCTTTTGGGTGCCCAGCTGGGACACTTTCATCTGGATGGAGTACTGGGAGCCATAACTTGAGCTATCCCTATTTCTTCTGCTGATTGCTGGAGAAAACCCAAAAGGTACAGAGCTGGGCATCTTTCAAAGAGCTACCTAAATGGAGGATGGAAATCTCCATGAGAACCAGCTCTCTCGTGGTATCCCAGTACTTGGTGTCATCATCCCAGGGAAGTATAAATAAGCCCTTCCAGAAGGCTTGATTCAAGTTCAGTTCCAGAAGTGGCCCCAGGCCAGCGTTTCTGTGGGGACAACTTCTGCTGCATTTCTGGCAAAGCTTTCCCAGCTTTAGGGCTTACCAGATACCAGTTTCTCTGATCACTAATCCTGGACTCCAAATCTGTTGGCCTGCATCGCAGAGCAGGTAATTACTTTGGCAAGGAGAACTTTGCCGATGTGTCATGCTAGCACAGTTTCAAAGAGAGGAAGGAGTGTTTTGATCTGGAGGAATGGGGCTGGCGTTCGTACAGGATTTCATCCTCCCTGTGTTTTGTGTAGGTAATGTAGACGTACGCTCGCTCTGCCTCAATTTTCCATTTGCAGTTTGGAAGTACCGACACATTACTGCTATCATCCTTCATCAATCTTCCTTAATTAGCTGGTAAGATCATCAGGGTAAGAACATTTAGCACATAAGGCAGCTCCAGTACCTTTAATGAATAATAACAAGCGCCGTCGCCCAATTTTCTGTTTGCATCCTCTCTTACACAAGAATGCCCTGCTAGCTCCTTCAGCAGCTACCCAAGGATGCGGGTCCCAGGTGGCTTAGTTGCTGCAGCCTGTGTTGTGGGCTGGAAATAGGGGGCTTCAGGCTCTCTGGTGATATGGGAGTGCTTGACCAGGCTAATGTGACCTTAAAAAGGATGACTTCTCGCTGCTGCATGCATCCGACCTCGACCTGTGGGGTTTCCAGCTTGTACGTGCTGTTAGCCTGCCTGTGTCCTCAGTCTGGAAACTGAGAGGTGCTCTTCTGTCCTGCAGGCAGCGAGATGAGCAGTTACAAGTCCAGGCTGGGATATCTCAGCCAGGTCTCTTGTGTGCGTTTAGCTTGGGCTGCCCTGTTTCTCTGTGCATCAGCTATCACACAGAGAAAGGGGCTCGGGGGAGCTCGGCTTTTCTTGCAGGGCGCTTTGAGCTCAGCTTGAAGAAAGCTGTCGCGTCTGAGGAAGCAGTTGCATCAAAGTGGTAAGTCTTGGCGTTTAAACAGGATCTGATGACAGATGGGATTAAATGCAAAGCAGCTTGCGATGAGGCTTTAATAACTGTGGCAGACCTGGGGAGAGTGGTGAGGGGTGTGTAAGGGATCCAGCTACGGCAGAAGCACGTGGCGCTGGTGACAGCTGAGAGCGCTGCTCAGGAGGGGTAAGGCTATTCACAAGAAATGGTGTGAAGGTTCTGGGGAGAAGGGAAGGGAAAAAAAAAGCACAGGGGAGGACGTGACGTGCCCACTGTTCTGTCACCTGGTAGAGCCTCTCCTGACAACGCACATCAGTGCCATGAGGTCACCAAACAGGGGGGGAGATGAACCAGTGGTATTGTCAGGCTGAGAACAAGGGAAGGAGAGACTCTCCTCCCTGCTACACCTGAGGATTGCAAAACGTGCAGCTTAGAAACCAGTGAGGTTGCCTCTTCCTCCGTGCATCTTCCCTAGCCCTCACTCGTTTTCATGTCACCTCCTGGGAGGAGAGGAAGGGATGTCCCCCGGAGCTGAAGAAACTGGCTTCGTGCTCCGCGGAGAGCAGCGGGGGCTGCATTGCACTGCTCATGGAGAGGCGTGCGGGGAGGTGTCTGCCTGCTTCTGCTGAGGAAGAGACTCGTGGGGGTGGAGGTGTTGGGTTGTGTGCTTGGAGGGATCCCCCCTCTGCTCCGGGATTTCTGCTGGCAGAGAGGGAGGCATTGCAGTGGCACAATAGGTAGAAGGATCCACGCGTGCCTGCAGTGGTTGTGCCCTTGGTAGCAAACGCAGAGGAAGAAAGACCAAACATGAGGCTGAGATGGGTGAATGAGGAAGCCCTCCTGCTCGTGGCGGGATGGAGTTTGGTGGGGCAGCGTGGGGTTGGAGAGCCAGGACCAGCATCTCTGGAAGGCAGCTTGGGCTGACAAAGAAAGGGCTCGTGTGGTTGCATGGCTTCTGTCTCTGCCTGCCCTCGCTGCAGGGGCCAATAAAACGGCAGTCCTGTCACTGAAAATAAGTCAACAACTGGGTGTTTTCACCTACTGATGGTTTTTCACTTTTCGCAGCTGTATTGGGATGTGCTGCCCCAGTCCTGAAACGTCTCAAAGAACTGAGCTAGGGACATCCCAAACCCAGGTGAGGCAGGGCTGTGTCAGCCAGCTTGCAGGGTGCTCAGAGGTTGCTCTTGATGCTGCAGACTAGAAGGAAGCTCCCCCTGCTTTTAATATGAAATTGAATTTCATCTAAGCAATCCTGTTTTGCAGAGTGCCTCTTTTAGCTAGAAACACCCAGGATGGAGCCTGTGCTTCCCAGGAGCTACTCTCATGTGCTGAGCGAAGAGGCAGCTCTTCAGCTGAGGTCCCAGATGCATTCTGCCTCTTCACAAATCATGATTTACTTAAAATGTTGATTTGGAGGTACCCAATTTTAGCAAGTCTGGAGTCCTGAGTGCTGGGGAGCTTCAGGGACCGAGCACAGCAGGAAGTGGATTTGGCTCTAAGCCTTAAAGGCTGCAGGATCTGTACTTAGATATATCCTGTCTTCCATCCCTCTCCCATGTGCATATACCTATATATCTTCTAGGGTTATTTTGAGGCACTTCCTAGTCTGTGGCAATTCCTAAAAAGAAGTGGCTCAGCCTTCAGCCTAGCAGTAAGGAGCAGGAGATCTTCTGGTGTCAGGGTCACTCTCTTCCTTAGCCAGCTTGCTGACATCTTCTGAGTTTCTCTGCTTAGGGACTTCTTTTTTTTCTCCCTCTCCAACTGCATTCTACTGAAGGCAGCTACATGGAACCAGAGTCTCAGTTGATCTTTTTTGCTCGTTTCCACCCACAGAAGTCTGTCTTTTTTAACATCCCAAATACCTTGGTAACAAGATCATGGGTCTTGATTTGAGATAAATCTTTAGCTGATGATCTTTTTTTCCTCCCTTTCCTTTCCCAGATCTGAACAGCAGCACAGAGGTAAAGATGTACCTTCACCCAGGACCAAGAAGGTTTCAGAATCTGTTTCACTTGGTCTCTTCCCTAATGGGGAGTTTAATTAGGTTTCTTCTTCCCCTCAGAAAAAAGTCTGGCAATTCAAAGCACTGGGGTGAAGGAGAGCTGCCTTTTGCTCTCATCCAAAGTGCAGTGAAGCCAGTGGAAAGCCTGGCATTGACTTCAAGGGATGCTAGCCCAGAATATCTCCGCTTTGCAGCTGTGCAACTTTTATCCCACATAGCTCCTGCCTTCTGACGGGGCCAGCTGAGAGCCACTCTTTCTGCCCAGCTGCCTCAGGGGTAGCTGTCCTTTCTATTCAGCCCCAAAATGCCGCGTTTCAGCCCCAAATTTCCTTCCCAACAGGCCGGGCTTTACGCCCCGCAGCGGCACGGCACAACCTTCGTCCTTTTCTTTGTGCCATGCTGGAGCTCGTGGCCGCTCGCCAGTCTCCACAGCAACGCTTTCTGAAGGCCTGGCAGGGGATTAGGGATAAATACGTGCAGAAATGGGGTTTCTTTTGATGGATGAGGATCTGTCTTACTAGAAAGCGAGTGAAAATAGCACAGAGAATAGCGTGCGATCTGCAAACTGCTCTCTGAAGTTAGGCTTGGATTTTTAGACCCTCGGCCTAAAAGGTATGGCAGCATGGCATGGTTGTGGGATTCTGGCAATGTGCACGTGAAATGTAAGTCAAATGTGTTCGTGGGCCTGGGTGGTGTCAGTGCTACTGGTTTGCTTTTGCGAGTGATCAGTTGTTTTTCCATCTGATTTGTGTTTTAAGGTGATTTGAAGCGGATTTCCTGACCGTAACTTCTTGGTTGGTGGTTGCCAACCCACTCCTGGTTCAAACACCTTGAAAGCTGCAGTGCAGGGTCAGATATATGGACCAAGGTGGAGTGCAGTGATGGGGAAGGGTCTCCACAACAGGCTAATATCCTAAGGTACATATAGATATAAGTAGGGCCAACAGTTTAACCGTGTTGTCATGGGCGGAGATGGGCATAAACCCACCAGGATCACCAAGACCCAGAGCCAGTCTCAAGCAATAGAAAATAACCTTTGAACATCGTTGTTCCAGGTGCTTGGGGGGTGGTAATATTGTAGGGTGCACGATGCAACTGCACAGCTTAAAACAAACATTTCTGACCACTACAAAGCTGTCTCCTGAAGCCTAGCACAGCCGTACAGCTCCACGAACTGAAGCAGGACCTGTGTTGGACAATAAGGTGACTGAGACTCCTGAGACGAGGAGGTAGGTCAGCTGCTCGTGGGGCTGCACAGCCACTCGACGGCCTTTACAGGGGAATGAGTCAGGGATGTCGGTACCATAGCAGAAAGATTTGCCTCCTGAAGAAATCAGGGCAGGTGTGGGATCACCTAGCACACGCTCTCGTTGCCTTGTAAACTCCTGTGGTTCGTGAGCTGGATCAGATGAGGCAGCAGGGCGGTTAACACCTCTGCCTAGTGGCCCCCGGGTAACCCCACGCTTTTGGACATTGTCAGCAAAATCTGACTTAATGAGCACAAAGTCCTTTTGGTAGGGGTGTGGGGGGAAATTTCTTGCTTTTCTAGATTCTTCCTCCTGTGTCACAACAGCAGTGAGTTTGCTTTGCCTTAGTGCTTACTCACCAAAGAACGGCCCCGTCTGCTGCCCTCCCATGTAGCTAGCTGATACCCAAGGGGGAGGTCAGATCCCAAAGGCTGTGAGCTTTGGAAGTTATGCTTTCCCTTGCAGACTGTGCCTGTGATCTGGTATTCTTAAATCCTGCATCCAGGAATTAAACTAACAGTGTGCAGGAGAATTGCAGAAATTCACTGACATCGGTCCTGTTTTTCATTTTTTCCCTTCGGTTAAAAAAAAAAAAAAAAAAAGAAATCCACTGACTGAAACAGCTCTTGGGGTTAATCCTGATGGAATGGGGAGCAGGATGTGGTCGCCAGCGGGTTTTAACCTCTGTCCTGAGGAACTGCAAAACTTTGAAAATCACAGAGGGAAAACACACCGCTGCTTTGTCCATACCCACGTACTTTGGTGTGGTAAGGGACAGTGGGCTCCACGTGGGAGAGCCAGTGATGGTGGCGATGGCTGCCGAGAAGCAGGAGCAAAAGATAAATGTTTTTTGGTCAATATATAATCAACAAAGAAATTTGGGTTGTGAAGGCATTTCTGAAAGAGCTGAGGTAGGAACGTGTTCTCGTCTGGGTATTTGTGGGAGCGACGGCAGCAGCCAGGGAGTGACGATCACTTAGAGCAGGGTAATAAAGAGCCTGGAGAAAACTGCGCATGGAAGATGTGGCAACTGTTAAGAAAATGACTGTAAAATGACTTATTTGTTACTCAACACCTCCCCTCCTTTCTTCTGCGTTGACACATTGCATGTGCTTGCTAAACTAACAACAGTTGTCACCTGGATTCGTATCACCTGATGCCTTCACAACAACTTGGTCCCAGTCAGTGACTTTTTATTCCAAGGGAAGATCCAAGATGAAAAAAAAAAACACACACCACGACTGGGGAATTTCAGCAGTTTGTAGGACTGTAATTAGAACAGCCAAGGAGAGCTCGCTGACCTGGTGTCAAGGAGGGCGAGCCATCGCAGCAGGCCAAAAGGGAGTTGTTGGGACCCTGCAGTATTCGAGCTCTGTTCCGTGAGCAGCGCAGAGCATGCCTTGCTCATTAGGGACTCGTGTTTCCAGGGCATCGTTAGTGTTGATGGGAAGTATTAATGATGCTCTTGGAAGAGAAGTTGAACAAGGCAGAGCCATTCTGGCACGTGGGCCCTAAGAAAGGGAGGAAGTTGCACAAGCTGATATTTTTCAAGTGGAAAGGGATGAAGTCAACGGGGACAAGAGTTGTTGTTCCTTGTGGTTCCAGACTGTGGGAAGAAAAACCCATTTTCCAAAAGGACCGTGGCCGGGCATTTTGCAGCTGAAGGATCCTGAAAATAGCTGTAATTGATCGTGTCCACTTGGAGGTGAGACATGGGATAACCATACTAAAAAAAAATAAAATAAATGATGATGGTGTAAAGCCTTTTTCTACTCTCAGTATTTTTTCCTTATCTGATCCCCACCTGCAGCTGGGAGTTGGCCCAGTTTCTGTTCTGCTGAAAGACCTCTCCTAGCTTGCTGAGATCCTTCCAGCAACGCGTGCAGCAAGGTTTCTTTCCAGATTGTTCTTGTTAGTTTTCAGATGCAGCTGCATCTGTGTGAGAATTCAGCTTTCTACCACAGGCATCTTCAGTGAGCAAAATATAACGTTGCTTGAAATTTTAGGGACAAAACAAAGGAAACGAGGCCGTTTCTGCTTGCCAGCACCATACCTAGCCGTGCCGTGGTTCTGGCTTTGTGGAGGGCGTGCGTGTCAAATGCCATTTATGCCTCAAAGGAAGGCAGAACCATCCAAATGCTAAGATGGGGTTGGAAAGGGAAGAAGCAGAGAATGTCTTTCGTAAGTACTTTGGGAGCAGCCCTGAGGATACCCATAAGAAAGGCAGGGGGAATGAAATGTCAAAACAGAGCTTTCTGGCAATGCTAATTATTTTGCTTTTTGTAGATAATGGTTAAGAGAACATCTTTATTTTTATGGTACATCAGACATGTGCTTCGAGCCCACAGCTATAACGTAAATGCCATGTCCTTGCCCAAAGGAGCCTTCAATTCAGCTGAGCCTCTTTATTTTATAGAGACATATGTCTGTTGGTAAACAAATCAGGCTTGGTTTTCCCTTCCACTCATACAAGCAATTATCATTACAGGGCATGAAACCGGGCCAGTTGGTTGCCTTGTCAGCTTCTCCGATTCCTTCTCCTCTGCAGATCCTGCCCAGAAGGATGTTTCCCAGAGCACAGCTGGGCAAATCGTGAGGAGTATTAACAGCAAAATGTTAGTAAGGGCGTCTAACGTCCACCAGCTCTGGAGCTTTTACCAAGAGGTGGCTGCGCAGTCATCCAGGTTGCCTCTTAAATGCACCCAGGGCCTCACCAACGAGTGGGATTAAACCCTGGATGTAGCCTCCTTTAGGGAGGGTGGGCAGGAATAAGACATGGAGCAGAAATCTGCGGCAGAGGAGAGAGGAGGATGGAGGGATGAAGGCCCCACATGTGGCAGGGCTGGGGAGGAGGCTGGAGCAGCGGTGGCAGGGGGCTTCTCAGGAGGCTGGTGGGGAGAGACTCTTCCAGGTGTGATGCAGGGTAAGGAGCCGAGCCCACGAGCAGCCAGCTTGGTGCTGGTTTTTCTCCCCGATGCCCGTCAGCAATTCTGCAGCGGCAGCGAGCTCTGCTGGAAGCGCACTGGTGTCAAAGGGTCCTTGTCTGGGGGCAAACAGCACGGCACAGCCCCACGCAGCTGAAAACACAATGTGTGACCCTTAGCAGCTCCTGTCCGTCTCAGTTCTGTGACATTTTCTGTGTTGGAGAGGCCGGTGAAGGCACCCCTTGTAAAGTAAAGGCGGTGGGTGAGAAAAGAAAGCTGAAATGACACCTTCCTCTGCACTGACCTCCAGAAATCTAGACCCCAGAGGCTGTGATACAAACTCACGTTCTTGCTTTTCTCATAGGCTTGTTGTATTTGATCCAGCAGTGCTCATGACACGATACCCTCACCGTCTGCTTTAGGCTCACTGCTCCTGAGCAGATCTGAGAGCCCACGTGGGACAGAGAGGGCAGCTGCTCACCTGTTGCAGGAACCGGTGCTCTCGGCTGCCATCTGCTCTTCTTCTCCCCTAGGTACGAGTGTTCAGAAGCACTTAACACTGAGAGGTTTGGTTTCCTGGTCATTATTTCTCCCAAGACGTGCTCTACCATGCATGCCATGTCTGTTGGCTTCCTGCTAGATAAGCCGTGTATTTTCTGTATTAAAGCAGGCAATGGCATCTTCCTCAGCCAAATCTGTTTCTCAATAGTGGGTGTAGGAGAATGTCATCCTCACCGCGTGTTTATGTCTGCCTTAAGTTTCTATAGCTGCTTATTCCTGCCTCACCTTGGGAATAGTCCCTGCAGCGCTGTTTGTAGGGAGCAGGACCCTAAGCTCCGAGCTCCTCTTGGAGATCTGGGGGAGAGGTGGTGGTGTGCAGCTGCAGGTCGATGTTTGGCCAAGGAGAGCAATAAATTTCAGAATCTATGTCATTAAATTGTGCAGTTTGGTCTGGGCTTCTGTCTTGATCTTGGGAACTGTTTGTTAATAGTTAAGAAAGCCTCGACAGATTCTGACCTGGTTAATAAATAACTCAGGGAAGAGAAGGTTTCTTTTTTTACATTACAGGTTAGTTTACTTTATTTTTAATGATGTTCCTCGTGTGTGTCTAATAAAAATTGCTGGAGAGCCTAAGTCAAACAGCAACAGGTTAGTGGCATTGGAACCATTTGTGCTTGTTTCTGTGTCAAGCCAACGCAGCTTTGTTTTAGTCTCCTGCCTCCCATGAAACATACTATAGGATTAAATATCCCATAGTAATTAAGGATTGAAGAGACCCGTGGAACCTGGTCACAGTCTGTCCTCTTGCAAAATCGGATTACAAATTCCAGGTGGCGTCATCTCAGGTATGAGGTGCTTTTAGCCAGAAGAAATCAGCTTATTTTTGTAATTGCGTTCCTGAGAACTACGGCCTGTGAATCTGGGATTCTGTCATTGATTTTGTTTCTCCATATGTTGAAACAGCCCGAGCAGAGAGTGTTCAGGCTCCCATCCCCCTGGATTATTTTGTGAATGTTTCTTTCATCTTAGATCACAGACAGACAAGCATCAGCTCACGAGGTGTCATGTACCAGCTACTGAATATAGAGCTGTAAGAAGCAGAAAACACAGGCTCTGCTTCTTTAATTAGTTCATGCATCTGCTTTGTTAGCTGATCAGAAGTCCAAGAGCATAAGGAGAATTTGGCCCAGGACACTGATAGCCATGCAGTGAGATCATCAACAATTCCTTCCAAGAGTGAAGGTTAAGGAGTCCTCCTCCTAGGTCCCAAAATAGATTTCCTGTTGAAAACCCAGCGAGTTGCACTACTTCAGTCTCACACAGCCACTTCTTGCCATTGCGGGAAAAATAACAAACCTCGGTGTGGTTTGTGCCCCGATGCACGTGGCTTCCAGGAGACCCTCAGCTGTGGGGTCTCGGCTCTTTTGCCATCTCCCAGCTGGGTGGATGTGTCCCTCACCAGCTGCTGCGTCTCGGTTCAGACAGATCTCCCAAAGGGCAAAGATGGCCCAGGGGTCCAGAGGACTGATGTTTGCTGGGAGATGCAAAGGCTTGAAAGGTGTAGGGAAGGGTGAGATAAAATGTACTCGTATGAGGTTTTATTATGCCTTGGGAAAGGTCCTACATGCCTCGTTAGGAGCTGCAGAGAGAAACTTCTGTGTGCGAACAGGAGGAGCAACATCAAAGATTGTGCCCTATGGGATGGTTTTGTAGCCGGTTGGTGGCTGTTCCCTGGAGGGGAGACAGACTGCAGCCAGGTGCTTTTAAGCAGGTACGGCCACCAGAAAAACAGCTGAGACCGGGTGCATATTCTTGCCAAATGTGAGGTGTCTTGTTTTCAGGAACAAGAGCAGCTCTCATTTGTTTCACACATTTTAGCCTGCCCATCCATCCATCCATCCATCCAACCATCCATCCATCCATCCATCCATCCATCCATCCATCCATCTTTCCAACGTCTGCCTTAGCATTGCAGCTTCAGCACGTCTGAAAAGCAGCTGTGTGGGTGTAGAAAAACCAAAGAGGCTGCTCGGCTCAGGACAGCCAATATTCATCACTGTCCTGCTCAGTGTCATGCTGGCCTGGCCTTCCCTGGTTGGGATGGGCAGAACTGGTTCAAGAGCCTTCTGAATTCCCCTGAAAGTGGGATGCTTTGTGGGAAAACCCCTTCATCCTAGGAGTTGTGTCACTGGTGCTTCACATGAAGCTGTTCTTGTAGCCTGAGAACATGGAGCAAGTGGGTGGATGAAGCTAACTCTGTTGTGCAACTTAAGGCTGACATGCAAGTGGGAGCAATGCTGTCTTCTGGAAAATATCTGACCCCCTGGAAACACCAACTTCTGCCCATGTTAATCTGTCAGCCTCAAGCAGCTCTCTGAGCTGAGGTTACAGCCATGCTCGGTACTTGGAATGAGAGGAGCCTAAATCTAGGCCCAAATCTAACAGAAGGAACTGACCCTGCTCTCAGCTTTCCCGTTGACTTCTGTAGGACGTAGCAAGAAATCCTCTCTTAAACCTTGATGGTGCAGTCAGGAGTCAGGCAGAAAACAGGCATGGTCTGGACGTGTGTGGGCTCCTGGGTTTCCGAGTGATGGATGCCTTGGGCTAAGAAGAAGAAGGACTGAACATTTTGAGTTATTTCTACATACTGCCTATCTCACGAGAGTGTTTTTAGGGCTCTTTTTTCCAAGTGTGTCCTTTCTATCTCTAAGTTTTGGGTTGGAAATGTCTTTAGCCCAGGGCAGGTGCTCCGGTTGTTTCAGGGGCTGGGGCTGGCAGACGAGGGCAGCCTGGGCACAGCACCTCTCTGGCACCAGGACTACTTTCCTTGGGCCCTGATCAAGTTGTGCTTAGCCACCACAAGCTGCCCTGTAGATTTGATTCAGAGCAATAGATTTATATCATAAACCGTTTGCCGGCGGCACCACGTTATTCCCACTTCTGTGCCAAGCCTTACTTGACTGCACCTGCACTGTGAATGGGAGAGGAGCCTGCTGTTCTCCGAGCTGGACCTGTTTTCTCTCCTTGGTTCACAAGGCTCCCAGGGCGGTTTTACTGAAACAATTGGGAAGGGAATGTCAGCCTGGTTTGGCAAGGAAGGGGATGGGAGCCAGCAGCGAGGGCTGCAGAGACGTGAACCCTGCCCTGCTGCTGAATGCTTCACACGCCGTGCCCGGGACACCAAGGTAGGGGCGAGATCAGAGGGCTGCATAAGGGAGCAGAGGCTGGGTGATGCCACATACCAGGGCTGCTGCTTGTCTCCAGCCCTTGCATACCAGCCGCATCGCTGTCCCCAAAGGGGCAAACTGCAGCAGCGCTCCCCCAGGCCTGGTATGCAGGCAGGAATAGACACAGATGCACCCACAGCAGCACACACCACGCTTGTCGGGCTCGGAGGTGGGGATTTGTACTTTGCCTGTTGGCACACAAAATAAGACTGGCTCAGGGGAACTGGGAAACCTGTCCCAAGAGAGGCGTTTTAACTCTCTCCAAAGCCTGCAGCTTTCTTTTTCCCCAAGGTGAGAGTCCTCTGTCTTGGCGCTGCGCCTCTCAGCCTGTTCAGCTCGCAGCCTGAACTGCATGGTAGGCACAGAAAAAAAGAAACAAAGAGATGCCCAACTTTCTGCCAACTTCCCTGGAGCCCTAAAGAGAGGCTTGAGCACATCCTTCTGGGCTTTCGTGTACATATAAATATTCCGTGTGTTGTTTCGTGACTCTCCTCCTCTTCTGTGACTTCATCCGTGGTCTTGGAGGACAGGCAGACTACTCGTGGATGCCATCCTCATCCTATAAATTACGAACCTGGCAGCTACCCTAGCTCTCCCTTTCTGGCCTCAGGCCTATCTGCAATGCTCGTGGCACATCGCAGGAGCCCACACGTGCTCCCAAGGAGTCTGCTCTCCGTGAAGGACACCTCAAGCTACTCGTGGCTTCTGCTCTCGCTGCTCCATTGCTCCTTGCTGCATCCCCACGGCCTGGGAGCTGCTGAAGCTTTGCATCTTTGAAAGGGAAAAGTTGGGCTGGGGTAAATGACAGAGCAATGCTAGCACATCGATATTGTGGATGCAAGAAGTTAGGGGGTAAAACTAGTGATTCTGTGGATGGGATTTCAAAGCCTCCAGCAGCCCAGGGTTTCATCTATATGAAAGATGAGGGCCGCTCTCTCTCTTTCCATCTCTTTTCTTAATTTTAAGAATAATCCTTTTGGTTCACCCCCATTAGCATTTCCTTAAAAGGGACCCTTTTTCCACACCAGCCCGGGGAGAGCCCGAGACATCATCCAAAGCACTGCAACGAACGGGGCGATGGCTCACGCAGGCAGGCTGGTCTCCAGAGGTCCTTCCTAAAGGAAACTAAATTAAATGAGGGTAGAGGGTATAATAAATTACTGTTTATTTTCACAACATCCAAAACCATTCAGGGCAGCAGGGACTGACCCGCAGAGAAGCAGCAGGGGGATGGCAGCAGTTACTTTTCCCTCTTGCACTGCTACTGGCTCATGCTGGGTGCCCTTGCTGGCACAGAAAGGACCCAAGGGCACTTTGAGGGGTAAAAGCCACCGCTTCCACGGGAAGAAGCACTCTCGCTGATTGTCCTGCCCTTGCACCAGCTCCTCCCTGGTGTGCAGGTGCGTGAGCCGATTAGATAAGTGACCTGGGTTAAAACCAACCTGGAGGGAAGGAAAGGTGAGATTAAAAGACCAGTGAATTTATTTCACTGGCATGGCTGGTTTAGGCTGGCAAAGTTTGTATCAGAGCATGTGAAATGGCGATGAAAAGCCTTTTCTTTCCACCGTGGTTCTGAGTTTTTGGACCAAAGCTTTGTTATTGTTGTGAGATGTCTTTTTTCTTGTAGCTGAGCACTTGTCAGAGAATTCACTTCATTTTCATTCACTCTTGGCAGGGAAAACCCAGCACTTCCTCAGCGAGAGCTCACTGGAGCAGGACTAGGAAGAGGAGCATGGTGAACTCCAGCATAGCTATGAGAAAAAACAGAGCCTGTAGTGAGAAGGTGCCTCTTTGGTTCAGGGCTTTAACAAATTCCCTGTTAGCAGTTTTTCCTGAGATCTGATTTCACTTCAGTTGGTTCAATTTCACACTGGCCCCGTGCACAAATGCAGTTTGGAGGCATGCTTTTGGAGACTTTACTCGGGGAGTAGCATCTATGGATGGCTCTTTCAGTGAGACTTTTCAGGGTTCAGGGCCGTGAACTCCTTTCTGGAGCCTCTGAGCAGCAAATTGTGGGGCTGTGGTTGGTATTGGGGATGATGGATTTTGACGGATGGGGAGTTTGAGTTTGGTGCTGGGTGAATCTGCAAAGCGAAGGGTGGGAGCTTTGTTCCCTCACGTGCAATTTTCTTCCAGCAGCCAGGTTTTGGCAGGTCAGGAGCTGGCGGCTGTTATCGGAGCAGACTCCAGAGATACGGGTGCTGTGCTCGGTTCATCACCCCAAGTCCAAGTTCCTTCCCTGGTGATTTCCTGCCCTCCTGCAGATAAGCTGCAACCTGCTGCGGCATCTGTAGCGCTGGGAACAGCCCTCGTCTGGAGCTGCTGGAGCTCCTGGAAACCTGGCATTAATGAAGGGGTCCCCATCCCATCTGAGGGGTGGATGGCTCCGATAAGGGCTGATGTCCACGGCACAGAGATGACCCTCAGTGGCTTGCCCCTAGCAGACAGCCGCCAGCAGAGGTGGCAAATGGCTCAGGGGAGCTCAATTCTCTTTGGAAACTAACCCTCAAGGCATGGTTCTGCCATAAAACCACCACCTTTTCCTCTCTACAGAGAAAACAAACATACTGAAAACATCCCTGTGTGCAGGCAGGGCCACTGTCGGGGCAGCAGGGGACGTCTCCTACCTGGTGTTGGGCAGCTGGGTGGCTGCAGCAGAGCGGTGAGCTGCTGGCGTGGGTCACTGCTCCAGCACAGCACCAACAGGACAGGCAGCGTGCGGCGCTTCAGTGCTTGGGGTATCCTAATTACCACGGCTTGGCTCGCTGAAGGGAGGGAAATGTGTGGGTATTTACACGGCAATGTTAGCACAGCCGTATTTTTCTCCTAGGGAAACCTGTGGCTGCTGAGGGACGCGGCTTTGACCTCCCTGGGGAGGCACAGATGAGCTTTTGGTGTCCTGTGCTGTGCTCGCCCTGCTGGCAGCTCAATCCGTGGGAGCACGGTGGTTGAGGTTCTCCTGGTGCCTTTCTCTTACCTTTCCTATCGTGGTTGAGGTGTTCTGGTGGCTTTCTCTTACCTTTTCATCACCTGCTCCTTGCTTTAGCAAGCCTGTTCTCCCTTCTGTTCCGTGATTGCTGTCATGCAAATCTCTGCCAACTGGGAAAATAGCAGAAGTTCCACTTTGCTCTAACCCCCTCGATTTTATCTTTATTTTAAGAGTGAACCATCCCCTGTCCGGGGCAGGCTGCTGAGCTGCAGGGGCTCTCAAGCCGGCCCACTGCACTCGCTCACATCTGCAGGAGTCGCTGCCCGTGCAGAGCCAACATCAGCGTGAGTAAGTCCTGGCTCCAGCAGAGCTGAGAGCAGAGACTTCTGCCCAGCCCGTCCTTCAGGTTGGGGCGCATTCTTGGGAGCAGCAGCTTACCCCTTCACAGCTCTTGCTTCAGCTGCAGCCTACCGAGGCATTTTTTTTCCCAGAGAACAAACCTTTCTTATCGGTAACTGCCCGGGTAGATTAAAAGATGGTAAAACAATGGAGGGTGAGCTGGGATGAGGGGAAGGGAGAGCTGCATGTGGGTTACAAAGCTCAGCCTGGCCGTGGTGACTCTGCACAGCCCATCCCGAGGCTGCTGCGCCTCAGCTCTGCCCTGGATGCGACTCTAGAGTGGAGACTTGTTCCCCAGAAAAGGTTTTGAGATGTCTGTGTTTGTTTTTTTTCTAGGTGGAAGGATGTGTGAGTAAAAAGGGAAGGACTTCTTGTTCTCTGTGGGGCTTTGAAAAGCATCCTCCATGAAAAAGAGGCCCTTGAGTTGAGATTTACAGCAGCCCGAGCAATTACCCAGCTGTATCTAACATCTGCCGCTCTCAAAGGGTCTCTCGGTTACTTAGCTTTGCATGGTTTCTTTTCTGATAGTCACAGGTGTGTGTGCTTGTGTGCAGTTTCTTTACTCCTCCTGATTCAGGAGATACTTTTAACCCAGCGTGTCGTCAGGTTGGGCTGGCTTCCCGTTCGTTCCCACTGGATAAATGGGAGTCCTGGTCAGCACCTGGTGGTTTTTTGAAAGGAGAGCAGGGTCAGCCGTGGCGTCTGGGCCAATCCCTCATTGCCCGAATATCTTCATTTAGCTCTTTTTTGTCTTTAGAGACTTCTCTAAGTCTGCTTTACGTCTGAGCATACACACGTGAGCTGAGAAGAACTGCGGAGGGAATCGGTGCCAAACAGAGGGGCAGGGTGAGGCTGCGCCCAGCTCCCAGAGCGATGCGTGGGCCCCCAGCCCCTCCGAGCTCGTGCCTGGGTGCAGCAGGTGCCTGAAGGCTGTGCCCCCGCTCTGAGCACCTCCTCATCCTTCCCAGCCTCTGTGGTGTGAGCAGCCACGTCCTGGTCCCCGATATCTCTCCTGCATGCAGAAAGGGAGGGAGAGGGGGCCAAGAGGCGTCCTCCAGCCCTTCGTGATGGTGCAGCGGGGCTGCGCTGCTCGCCGTGAGCTCCTCGGAGTAACCGATTGCTCCCAAGGGACACGCCACCTCTTTCCATTTTCAGCCTATTTGTGCGAGGAGGGTGTTTTAATTTTGATTTTTAGTTTTGTTTTACGTTTGATGCCAATCTCTATTGTTTGAGGAAACTTTTGCTAGGAAACTGGGACTGGAGAAAAGGAAACTCAAAGACAGGGCGGCCCAACCCTTTGCAGGAATCTGTTCTCTCCTGAAGGTTAAAGCTTGTCATTTTTTGATTTACTGGAAATGATTGGTGTTTCCTTTGTTCTCCTTTGCGGTGGCTGCTCCGATAAGCCCTGAGGGATGCTTTCCTTGGACAGGTCTGGAACAATTACAGCAAAAGAAATAAGGAAAGTAAACACATGTCCTGTTTTTCCCTATTCCATTTCTGTTAATCAGCGGCTCGCCTTGTTTCGGAGAGAGACTTGGGACCCTGCCTCTCTAATTCCTGGGGACGCTACATGGCTGCAAACCCAGAAATACCAAACACTGCAGAGCTATGTGGTCTGACCTTTTGGGGTTTTGGAGAGCTGGCTCCCGGGGCTGGTATGGCTCAGAGATGGAAGTCGTTTCGCAGCTCGACGTGAAGCTTGCCCCGGCACAGAGCCTGTTCCACACGCAGAAAATCCCGAGTCCTTTCCAGGACCGGGGCAGGGCAGCGCTGCAGCCCCCGGATGCGCAGGGCTGTGTGTGGCCCAGAGGCATGCAGGGGGACGCTGTAGGTCGGATCCTGCTGATAAACCCCTGCTGCTTCAAGGACGGGGACTGGCGGATCGCAGTGTAACGCTGAGTGTGACTGCAGCCAGACCGAGTGCGGACGGGGACCTGGGCAGCCCTGTCCCCCCGCGGTGCGGCAGTCCCGTCGTGTGAAGGGCTGCTGCTGTGGGGAACCACTTCTGGTCCTGGTGCTTCCTAACCTGGAGTCCTCATGCCCCAGGAGAGCTGTGCAAGGGGCTTGCCCCTACAGAGAAGCCTGGGTGCCCCAACCCACGCAGCAGGAGGCCTTCCCAGTGCCTTCCCAGCTGTGTGGCATCTCTGCGCCTCGGTTTCTCCCTGCAGAAACGCAGTGCAGCAGCCCCTGCCTCCATAGGGTGCTCCGAGGCTTGTTTGTGTCTCGTGAAGTGCTGAGATGCCTGGAAAAAGAACCACGAAAATGCCTCCTGAGGAGGCACAGCCTGAGCTCTTTGGGCTGCTGCTGCTTGGAGCCGCAGGGCTGAGCCTCGAGCGTGCTGCTGCTCGCTGTGGGCACCTTTGGTGCAGTTCGCTCAGTCCCAGCCCCTGGCCACATCCCTGACCGCTGTGACCGGCTGCTGCAGCGCTGGGGAGGGAGAAAGGGGACTGCTGCCTCTGCTCGTGGAGGGCTTAGACCAACGTGACGTTTTTGGGGACAACAGCTGAGAGACCCACTTGTCCCAACCTGCCCACAGCAGCACAGACACAACCCACCAGGTCCGAGGGAACGCGAGGAGCCACCAGCTGCTCTGCTCACCACCCTTGCTCCTTCCTCCTGTGCCAGCCTTCAATGCCACTCTGCGGGTGATGGCAGGGCACGCCGAGATGCCCCAGAAACCTTTCCCGTTGCTGTTTTATCAGCTGGCACACAGCTGGCAGGCTGGTGGTGGGAGCAGCTGGAGGGAGATACCCAGCAGCACTCTCCATAAAAGTCCAGATGAAGGATGGAAACACCTGCTAGCACCAGAAAAAATGTTTGCTCTGGGACGCTAGGAATTACACCCTGCAGTGCACATGGCTGCTCACATGCATAATTTCCTCATCATTGCCAGTTAAAGAGGCAGGTGATGGATGGGCCAGTGGAAGCCAAGAGCAGAGTGAAGGCAGCAGGCTCAGTCCTTGCCAGGTAGCGGAGATGATGGCTCGCAAACTGTTCTCTTCCCTACCTGGCTGTATCACAAGTACTGCGAAGCATCTCCTCCTTTTCACGACACAGGGATACATAACAGATTCCTCTTCTCTTTAGATAAAACTCTTCTGTAATAGAGTGCTCTTCCATTCAGAATAGGCATGTTTTTTAAAATAAACAGAGAGAATTCATGGCCATGGGAAAATCGGTGACGGATTTACTGTTGATTTCCTCCCGAAGCTCAGTCCAGTTCCTACCCTGAGCAAACCCAGTTCAGAGCAAAGAGAGATGAGCTGGACTTGGTGCTTGGTGAAAAAAGCTGTCTGCTGCAAGCAGGGACTTGGTGCTGCGAAGCTGCTTGCCAGGGAGAAGCTGGTTTGAGGGTAAAAGAGCGGAGCCGGCTGGAAGATGCAGGGACTGGATGTCTCACCCGAGCTCTGCCCACCAGCACAGCTTCCTTGCATTAAGCTGCTGGAAGCTGATGGCTGCAGAGCCACCACAGCCTCTTCCTCAGTGCTCAGTTCCCTCTTTTTTACAAAAGCCCGGCTCTGCAGGTGTTTTGACCCATGTTGTTTCGCTCGTAATGCTCAGCAGATGAGGACAGATGGCCAGGTGAAGACGTCTGCCCCGGTGTCCTACCTGCAGCTGGCCCTGAGCATCCCCCTGGTGAGGCTGCCAGGAGCACACCATGAAAACCTGCTGGTTTTCTCAGGTTTGCTCACCTTCCTTGCTGCTTCCAAAGTGCTTGTGTGCTTTTCGGCTCACTGCTGGCACACTCGTGCCACTGGCTGCACCAAAAAGCTGGGACCTTGTTTCTTGTCCCTCCCCCGGCTGTTTTGGTGCAAACCTCTCGGGTGCGATGGGCTACGTGACTTGTCAGGGTGGGTCTGTGTGAGTGTGCAAAGCCTGGAATGGGGCTCGAGCTTTTCAAAGGGAAGTGTTAAATGTCAGGCTGCAAGGCTGGCTCTTTGGCACGGCAGAAGAAAGGCTTTAATGTCCTATTAAGTTTCGTAACATCCCCTTCATCTGAAATTTCTTTGAGCCCAAACCCAGTCTGGGGGCGTAATGAATTCAGCGTTCTGCCTTTATTAGACAGCTCTGGCTTCTGCAGTTTTGTAAACATCCCCAAATCCACGTGGCACTGTAGTAGCTGTCTGTCAGCTGCCTATCTCCAAGTGCCTCTCAAGGGGAAGAGAAAGCCTGGATCCTGCTCCCAGTCACAGGGAAAAAGGGATCAAGGTTCAGATCCCAGTCTTGTTTATGGGAGGAAAACTCGCCCTACGTTGGGATTGGGTCTCAGTTGGTGCAAGGTCAAGGTTTTGAGTGCCTGCAGGGACAGAGCCTTGTGAGTTCAGTGCTGCCTGAGCTGGTGGTCCTCCCTGCAGTGCCCATTTAGTCACAGGGTCGGGATTCATTATGAGAAATTGCCTGTTAAAAATTAAAACGTGGGTCAATAGTTGTAAATCGGGTCACTGAGCTCACGGAAAAATAATAATAAAAAAAACCAAACAAAACAGCCAACAGTGGCCAGGCTCATCGCACAGCTACCTGGCATTGTGGATGTTCTCCAGGAGCTCTGGTGCTGCTCTCAGCTGACGTCTGCTGAGCTGGGACCGTGCAGGTCCTGCCCCACGTGTAGCAGGTATGACAGTGACCCGCGAGGAGGCAGAGCCGAAAGCTGGGCGATGCAGAGGTGTGTCGTGGCCAAAAGGATGGTTTTCAGCAGCAGGCTGGTGGAAAAGGGCTTCCCCATGATCTGATGGGCTTGCCTAGAGTAGGAAACGTAGAGGGAAGATTTAGAAAGTGGAGCTGTGTGATGGAGTCTTTTTAAAGCTGCCTTTCCTGGCTGCGGGGCTGTTTGCTCCAGTCCAGGTTGCTGAGTCTCAGAGGGGTTCTTGTTGCTGATTTGCAATCGCATCTCTTTCTTTAATAGCTGAGATAGCAGGTTTAGGCTGTTATCTCCTAGGAAGACTCTAAAATAGGCACCTAAAAACCCGGCACATTTTAAGAACTACCAATGCCTTATAGCACCTCGACGTGCATTTAATTTGGAGACAATTCTGCAGATGTAGCACATCTCGGCAATTGTTTTCTCCCCTTTTTGTGCTGTTAATAAGGATGCGTGGAAACAAGAACGTCATTCATTAGGGATCCTTCTGCTCCCTTCCTCTCGCCTGTTCCTTACCCGCTCTCCTGACCCTCTCTCCATGGCACACGGAGACCTGGCTGTGTTTCTGCAAACAGAGGGGGTAAATGTCTGGCGTGGTGAGCCAGCCAGGGCTTCTCACCAGTTGTTGTGCAGTGGTTTAAGATTACCACGGTGGGATCACCCTTGGTTTGCATGGTCTCTACATGCAAGCTCCGACACCTCTTCCCCATAATTTCTGCACCGAGCCTTTTTCACAAAAGCTCTAACCTGAAACCTCTTGCAGGATTTTTTTTGTTGAATTAAAACAGCTACTAAGATTTTTTTTGGTTTCCTAGCAGGGGAAGCTGTAGCTCCCTGGGCTACCTGCTGTAGGAGAAAAACCAGGCACCATATGCAATGTAGCTAGTGCTCGCTCGGTCTCAAAAATGCCGAACGAGGGGAGAGAATTCGTCCCACCAAACGCCCACTAAGCACATTTTGAAAATCTGGTTTCTCAGCCTTTCAGGAAAGGAGAAGCAAAATCTAGCTATGTTCTTCTTGCCTGCTGGAACCGGGCCCTGTTTCATGAAATTAAATGGCTAAGGAGAAAAAAAAAAATATATCCAAGGCAAAGATGCTATTCTCAACAAAGGGAACAGTATATGCAACAGCTTCTGCAGCATTCCTGCAACATGATGTCTTTCCTTGCAGGCTCTCAGTTAGGGATTGATTGTCTAAGCAGAGAATTGCCCGATTCAGAAAGGCTTAAGGCACACTTCATGAACTGTTTGCTAAGAGGATGAATAGATGGGCATGTGTGTATATAAATCTATAAATCATGCCTTGTTCTGCCCTGAAGAGGACAGCTGAGATTGGATTCTTTGTCATCTGATTTCGTGTTCCCCGGGCTAGGGATAAAGGCAGCAGTGTTATGCACATGGGCTCAGGATTCGATGCCGCGGCTCCGGAAGGACAATGCGTGGAAACCAGGAGATGAGGTTTGTTGTGAGGGCTGGGGCTCACACAGGGAGCAGCAGCAGCCACGCAGCCCTGGTGTGTTCACCTGTGCAGAACAAAAGGCTTTGCTTGTCTCTGTCTCTCCGTGGCTGCTGGGTGGCCGTGCGCAATTCCCTGCACAACCCGGGTGTGACGGGTCCAGCTGCACAGAAGTGTGGGGTTTGGTGGGCTCTGCTCTGCCCCCAGCCCCTGCCAGCCACGTGCAGAGCTGCCCCGCAGCCCTTCCAGCCACGGCTTAGTGCTGGGTGGCTGGCACAGCGGCATGGGATCCCCCGGGCACAGAGCTTCACGCTTACAAATTAACTGTAAGCCACCAAGGGTCAGCTCCCTTTTGCTGTAATGTGTTTGAAAGGACTGAGAAGATTGAACAAGAAGTGAAAGATTTTTTTTTTACCCTGACAGTTTTCTGGGTCATCCAGCATTCCTCCATTCTCTTCCCTCTTCCTTCATTTCGAAGGACTAACTCCCAAGTAAAGGCTTAAAAAGTTTGTCCCATGTTTGGGAGATGTCAGAGGTAGCATATAAGGTGTTTTTTTGTGTGTGTTTTGTTTTGTTTTGCTTTGTTTTGTTTTTACATGAGCTCTTAAGCTGTAAAATATTATCAGCTACTGCATTTCCAAGCGGCCTTTCAGTCATTGCCCTGCCTGGGGAAATGAGTAACAGGGAGAGCTGAAAGCACGGGCAGAGGTCCCCGTGTTTGTGCTTCTCACTTGTCCTCCCCTCCCCAAATTGCTCCCGGGGGCCACTTGGAGCTGTCTTCCTGCTTCGCCTGCCACAGGTGACCTCTCCTCACTGCTGGTTGGGAAAACTTGGTCTTTTGGCCTCAGGGGAGGTTGGTTATCTGTCCCAGACGTCTCCCAGTTCTGGCACAGCAGCCTTGGCAGGAGCATGCTGCTTTTCAAAGGCCACGCTTACAAGAAACCCTCTTGCCAACAAACGTAGACAGTGGGTTTTATTTCCTCTGAATGGGTGCTTTCTTCTCTCCGAGGGGATTCCTCAGTCTCCCCAAACTCCTCGTTTGGTGGTTAGGTTTCATCAAAGTCATCTTCCTTCCAGAAATGCTGCTTCTGGCTAATGCCAGGCCATCGACGCGCTGCATGGTGCAGACAAAGCCAAATGTCATGGGCTGGCGAGGCGGCTGGCCCGAGGGATGGAGAAAGTTCTGGAAATGGGTACCCGGCCTCCCGGCTGCCTCGTGACCCTTTGCTAAATATGGGCCGCCTTGCATTTAAAAAAAGCAGAGGGGATGGGAAGCCTGGGGGGGTTGCTAGTAACAGTTGCAGATGTTAGGCGCTGGGTTTATTTGTTTGGATCTCCCGAGCACACTGTGATCCCAAACTGTTCCGCTCTGCCGGGAGGAACTGGGTGAACCAGCAGCGGTACTCTGAGTCCTGCCTGGAGCGGACGAGTGTCCGCAGCTCCCGGTTCGCACGTGCTTCCTCTCCCCCCAAGGGTGGCAGCCCCTCATCTTCATCACCCCTCACCCTGAGAGCCAAACACGGCTCCTCCTTCGCCAGGCACTGCCTCTGTTCCCCCCAGCAAATAATAGCTGTTCCCAGGTCTGGGGTTTTTGACCCAATGTTGCTTGTCAAGAGCACATTTCCATGCAATATTTGAGGTGTGGGAAGGGGTTTCCACAACGGTCTGTATTTATCTTCTGCATAGCAATGTTTATCAGAAATGATCCTCATTTTCTGAAAAGCTGCAGTTCGGAAATCAGCAGCTTTCCTGGTAGCGTTTCCGATTCCTCATGGTTCTGAAAATCATTCACCGCCTCCCATGAGCTTGTGACAGGTATGCTGGGGCTGTGTCCTGGGAATTTCTCATCGTACTGCCAGAGATCAGCCAGTTGCATCCAAAACCAAGTACTTCTGCTTTTCTTCCCTTATTAAAATAATAATTTTCCCATATGTAACGTTCCTCAGATCTCCCGTACAAACATCAGCTTACCCTGCTGCTAGGCACAGGCTCATTTCTGCCTCGCAGACGAGGAAGGCAAAGCAGGGAGCAGGTAGCACACTTGCAAAGGTCACACCAGCAAGCAGCAGCAGGGCGAGGGCTGTAACATAGCAGATAACCTGCTCTTTCCCTCCTGCTCTGGTCAATGCCGCTCAGCATTGGCAGTCCAAATTAAGAGATTATAATGCATAATCCACACCGGCGTGCCAAGAATTCTCCAAATCGTATTACACTGTCACATAAAATGATGACTCATTCGATAACACAGCCCACAGCCAGTTCCTTTATGTTAAAATTACATGGACAAGACTGGGTTTAAAAAGAAAAATGAGGGCTTGTTATGTGTGTAGCGAATGCTGAGCTCGAGATGCTTTCTTTGAAAGAAATGGGGGGGGTATTTTTATTTTGGCTGATGCTGAAGGAGCATTTGTGAGCGTGTTTGTTGACAGTGGTGCTTGGGACCAGAGATGCTGACATTCCACTAACAATAATAGGAACTGCCTCTGTTCGTTTCTAAATTGGAAATTCTTCCTTACATGGGCCCAACCCACCCGCCGCCCCCGGCGAAGGAAAGGGCATTCGTCTGGGACTCGCAGATGGAGCATCTCCCAGCAGAGCTGGTGCCTCTGGGACCACGGGGTCATGGCCACGGGTCCCTCATCTCCCTATGCCCCGTGCAAAGGGCAGGGAACGACCCACGGCTGATGCTTTCTGGTTCCCCGGACAGCAAGCACCGTTCTTCTACAGGGACTGACAGCGCAGCAGAACAACCAGCCGCACTCTTCCCAGAAAAGATGCTTTCCCCGGGTCTCCCCATTGATGCTTCCTCCCCGCTGGCTGCTCCTCGCTCCTCCCTGCAGCCTCATCATCCTCGCTGCAACCCTGACTTCTGCCCCGTATGTCTGCCTCTGCTTGGTGACCATGCTACTGCTCGTACCAAAGCTGTTTGGGATGTGGCTCGTGCAGGTGATTCTGTACTGAGCCCTGCCGCACATGGTGTCACCGTTTCCTCTCTCTGCCTGGGCTGCAATTCCTGCAGCCAAGGAATCCATCGCCGGGTCCTTTTTGCCAGCGATGCCCACATGTTCTCTGGCTGAGGATTTCTCCGGCTTCTTGTCAGAGATTACTCTTCCATATGCTGCACGACTGGCACATATCAGAGCTGCTTCTGCATTTTGAATACAGAAATGCCACCAGGGCAGATGGGCACTGCAGCTTCTGAAGCCTCAGAGGGTTTTTTTGACCACGGGATGGGTCCAGCTCTGCGGGCTGCATTTCCCTCTCTGCGTCAGATCCCATGGGTCACCTCTGCCCCAACACCATTCCGCCCTGTCTCCCAGAAAATGTGCTTCAATCTCCCCAGCTTTGGGTAAATAAGCCTCACGGCAGCCAAATCTTCAGCAGGCAGTAAGGGCTCGGATCAGGAAACAGCTTCAATTGCTGAGCAGTCAAGGCCAGTTCAAGAAGCTCTTTGGAAGGTGCATGTTTTCCTACTGTCACGCTGGAAGCTTCTGCTTCCCTTGATTTCTTAAAGGGAAAAAAAAAAAAGAAAAGTAAAAGCCAGTTTCTGTGTGACCTGTGGGGACCCTGTGCATCCTGTGCTAGCGCTGAGAGCAGGGGAGGAAAGCAATTGCTTGCAGCAGTTGGAACGTGTGGGTGGCAGGACGGCTTCGCGCCGTGCCGGAGGACGCTCTGTACATGCATCCCTCCTAACCAAATACCTCCCGAAACGTGGATTATGGGAATTCAATTTTTTTATTTATTCTCCTCTCTGAGTAGGAGCGAGGCTCGTTAGTACTCTCATCCCAAAGGTGAGGTGCAGAGGCTGGGAGGTTGTGAGATGAGAGATCTGTATTTAGCAGTCAGACCCACTGCCTCCCCGGGCAGTCCCCGAGCCGCTAGCTCGGGGGGAAGGAAGCACGAAGGTGCCAGCAGGAGTGGGATTTGTGCAGGGGGAAGCACGTAGTGCCATGCAGCACAGCTGCAAAAACAAGCTTTTTGCTGTGCCTGTGTCAGTAGGAAAGCAATTCTTTCTGTGGTGCTGCTTGGTGTGTTCATACTTGTTGAAGAAGGTGTGTCCCATGTCACCAGCGTGTGCCTCAGAGGGACCGTGTCCTGTTCCCTGCTCTTCTAGGTGTGGTGGCATTTGCATGCTGGAAGAGCCTTGTGGGCTCATGGAGTCAACTCACATATTTTTCCAGGGTATTTCTTGTTTGCAGTCGCTGACAATTCCCAAGGAGCTCCTGCTTAGTAGGAGAAGGAGAGGGAGAGCTTGGGGTGAGACGTGATGGAAGTGGAAGTGCTTTGGGTGGTCTCAGAGCTCCAGACAGCTGGGGCTGAAGCAGAAATGGATACTCTGGGTGTCTGTTCAGATTTAGAGTCACAAAGAAAAGAAAAGAGAAGAACTGAAGGCGCAGGGGTGTGAAGCCAGAGCGAGAGGTGACAGTCCTGTAGCCGTGGAGCAGCGCTAAGTGCAACTCCACAGGCGAGTGTTTGCAAGCCACGGTCTGGCTTCCACAAAATGATGGAGATTTGGAGAAGCTCTAAAGATGGCAAAAGAATAAAGTGTAGGTATGGGATGAGAGAGGTTTTCAGAGGAGCTAAACTCTGAACAAGACAAAACCAGACGGTTTGAGAGAGGGAAGCACCCAGCAGCTGGGGCTGCTGGCCCCCGTCGTGTCCCCCATGCAGCTGCCCTGGGAATGGCAGGAGCTTGTGCCCCGCCGGCACAGGGGGGTCGCTGCCCCGAGGGGGGGAGATGGACGGAGCTGTCAGTGCTTTAACTCACTGCTGCTGGAAGAGACGAGCCTGTCATTATTTACTGCCATCTGTTAGCTACACGAGGCTGACAGCTGATAACAGCGATACCTTACAACTCACATTGTCCTTCATCCTAAAAAAACCCAAGCCCCCCAAGGGGTTTGTACAGACAGAGCGACTCATTTGATGCTCTAAGGAGAGTTATAGCTCAGGCTGGTATCAATCAGCGGAAATCTAGCTGTTCTTTGGAAGTAATTTCCATCTCTGGAAACATAACATTGATGAGTATGTTTATGTGTTACCATTCAGTGCAGCCCATTCCATCTCCTGAAAGGCCTGGGCTGTTTACACGGGTACAGGAGGGTTTGAACCGGATCCCTGTCTGTAACAAACCCTAGGTGGAAGTCATCCATGTTTGATTCAGAAAGAAATCTGTCTCTTTTCTTTTTTGTCCCAGATTTTAAAGGCCTGGGTTGCGCATCCACACACGGTAAGCTTTAGAGGCGAGCTGGGAAGTAGATGTCTTACATCCATCTGTGTAATACAGACTGCCTTTTGGATCCTTTTCTCTTGCATGGTATTATCCTGAGTCAAATTTGGAGGGGGGAGGAGAGGGACACAGTGGGAGAAGCAGCAGCACAGCATGCATGGCTCAACACAGCTGGACCCAACACAGGTAAGGGGCTGGGGCTGCTCCGTTGCAGAGCTCTGCTCCCGAGCCTGCTGCTGGCTGATGGGGTGACCTTGTACGTGTCTCCCGTGCCTCAGTTTCATCACCTGTAAAAAACGAATAACGTCACTAACCTTGTCTGCAAAATGGTTTAATACCTAGTAATAAAAAAACACTAAGAAAGAGCTTGGGTGCTATTACTATTTTATGTCTGTGAGTGAGAATGCAGGTATTAAAGTGAAGGACACCTCTGGGGGTCATCCTGTCCCTTGGTCAACGCAAGGGTGAGAGAGGGAAGGGGATTTCTTCAGAGGAGCAGCCATCTGCCAGGCTTACAGAAGAGATTACTGAAGTGTGTTGTCAATAGTTATCAAAGCTTGCTGGAGCGGAAATAATTTAAGCATGCTAATGAGCCTTCATTTGTGGGCCCCTGCTCTGGACAGTTGGCTCCTCTCTGCGTTTCTGCAGGCGGAGCAGTGACTTTGCATCGCCTTTCAGTTCCCGCTCCGTGCCACCTCCCAGTTCTCCTGTACTTTCTCAGTGTGGTTTCTGGGGAAGATGAAGTCATCCTCACCAAACTATTCCTCGTGCTTATTGTTTGGCGTTGTGTGGAGCGGGTTATTTTAACAAACTCCCCGTTTTTTACGATGCGGAGAACTAGGAGCGTCGGTTGCATTCCTGGAGGCTGCCTCCACGTCCTAAGGATGTGCATTTCCATGTCATTGTCTTCTATTTTCGTCTCGTTTTGGGGGGGAGGAAGGGCTGGAACACCCTTGGGAAAGGCAGCGACCGCCTCTGGGCTGCTGTGGATGGGGTGTGGAAGGAGGGACGTGGCGTCACGCAGGGCACATCGCTGCCCTGGCAGCCTGCAGGCAGCTGCGGAGAACCCCTCTGGCACCAAGGCTCAGTTTCAGCCCTAAAATAACTACCACTCCCCGCTGAGGGAAACCGCTCAGGATTAGGCAAAGCCTCACGATCCCCGCTGTGCAGTGAAATGAGGACTTTCCCCTCAGTGCTCAGCGTGGCGTCGCTCCCCTCCTCGTGTCCCCGAAGGGCAGTGCCGGCTCCTGCCCCGTGGCACCGTGCCTGGTGCTGGGGGCAGGCACAGCGGGAGCCATATGCTAACCTCCGACGGCAGCAGATGGGTGCAAGCGCTCGGAAGAACAGCTGCTGGTGTCTCGTCCGATAATCCCGTGTTTAACACCTCCATATGGTGGCACAAAATCGTGGAAATTAGGTTTTTCTGCCCCCCTCTCATCTCCTGAGCCGCGCTTGACCCGTTCAACATGATCTAGGGATTGAAGGCTTGTTATTCCAGATTATTTTAACTGCAGTAGATCAGAGCCTGATCTCTGCCAGGCCGCTGAGCTGCTGGTGCTCGGCTCTCCCCCCTTCCACTTTACGTCCCGGGACATGACAGAGCTTGTGCAGGTGACTTCTGCCATGGGAAATGCCAGCATTTACGTGACCCCACACTGCAGTTTCCCCCCTTTTAAAAGCAAGCAGGCAGAGCCGGAAAAGAAGGGCTTGGCCGCATCACCCCTCAGTAGGGTCAGCAAGAAAATGGACCCCCTCGCACTCCTCTAACAGGGCTATGAACTTGATTTATGCCTGAGACTGAAAGATGGAAAAATCTCAAAGCTGATTTCACCAGCACTGGGTGTCCTTCGTCACCATGCCATCAGTGGGCTCCCAATTTGCTGGCCTCAGCCCCCAGCCGTGTCGGGGTGGTGTAGGGCGCCTCACCCAAGGCCACCCCATGAGGGGACGAGGAGCACCCCGGTCCTGGGACCCTTCGGGGCAGCACCCCCAGCACCCCCACAGCCCCACAGCCCCAATTTATGCTTCTCCCTGAGGCACAAAGCGGGGTCCCGGGGATCAACCACCCCCCTCACAGCCGGGGCGGCCCCACAACCCCACAGCCCCGGCGAGAGGCGGGGGGACTCAGTTGGGCTCGGATGGGCTCGATTGGGCTCGGTTGGGCTCGGTTGTGCCCCGGGTCGGGGCGGAGCCGCTCTATGGGGCGGGGGGCGGTGGCGGCGGGGCCGGGCCGGGCCGGGCCGGGCTCTGAGGGAAGCGGCGGCGGCGGCGGCTGAGGGAGGAGGGAGGGAGGCGGGCGGCGGGAGGCGGGCGCTGTCCATGGCCCTGCGGAGCTCCGGGCTCCGCCGCGCCGCCGAGCGGAGGAGCGATGGGCAACACGGTGCACAAGACGCTGCCAGGTACCGCCGGGGCCGAGGGGAGGGCCGGGGGGTGGCCGAGGGTCGGCTGCGACCCCGGGCAGGAGCCGAGGGTGGGCGGCGGGGATGCTGCGAGCGCCGCCGGGAGGGGTTCCCGCAGCCTCCCTGCCTCCGCGCTGAGCCCTCCGAGCTTCGCCTTTCCCCCTTTTTCTTCCCCTTTTTGTATTTTTCCGTGCAACTTTTTCATGCAGGAGGACGTTGTGGCGAGTCACCGGAGGAAAAGGGTCAGGAGCAGGAATATTGCCGAGCCTGCCCTGGGCTCAAACTGCCCTTGGGGTGTTTGGTCCCTTTTCCTCCTCCAGCTCCCAGCTGCTGGGCTTTTGCCTCCCGTGCATCACGGAGGCAGCTGCCCGCTGGAGATTCAACAGTTTGGGATCGCTGAGCCCTCGCCAGCCCGTGCCTTCGCCCAGTTTGCTTTGCTTTTCTGCTCTGGCGGAGCTCCTGCCTTGCATCCTTTGTACTTCGGGCTCCCCTGAATGAAAAGGGTATTATTAAACTTAGTTGAAGGGGCACGGGGACCTATTGGACGCGCACACACATGCCGCCCTGTAAGCAGCCAGGGAGCTGAATATAGGAATAGAGAGGGGAATGGCTTTGCATTTGGATGTGCCGTGTTTTGTCTTTGCAAAGAGAGGGTACTGGGGACCCGCAAGGCACAAAAGAAAGCTTCTGGCTTGCGGGTTTGCTGTGAACCTGTGGTTCGATTTTTAGTCGCGAGCTCATGCATCTTCTGCTTTCCATTGGGTGTAAATGGGAAATCTGCTACTTTCACAATACGGAAGTTTGCATTTTTTTAAATACCTCACAAACCGGCACTGTAAGGAGTGCATGACCTTGGAGCAAATTCATTTCGTGGGGCAGCTTTTCAGCTGGAGGCAATGTCAAGGGACGTATGCAAAAAACCCGAGAGAGCCAGGGCTGTATCCTCTGGTCAGGGGAGGTTCCCCTGGTGAGGCTAGACCTTCCCAAAGACAAAATACCTGTGCCTGCTGGCCATGGGATCTAGCCGCGAGCTGTTTTACAGAAGGCTGAGTTGTACCAGCCCTTCTGCCTGTCGCTAGAGCGGTATCTCCTCAGCAGCCTCCCTCTGCACAGCCTGACACACGTGAAGTTAAAAAAAGGGATGACATCAGTTGCACCGCAGTTGTGCGATGAAAGAGTTCCTAGCGGCGCTTCTAAAAGTTGGCGAGAAAGAGGAAAAAGTTTGATGGAAAAAAACTTAAGGCTTGATTTATGCAGACCTCCCAACTCCAGCGGTGTTCTGGTGGCCTAGAAATACGCGGTCCCGTCCTGCCAGGTGGAGACCGTCTTCGGAGTGCTGCTTTGCTGGGGATAGTCCCTTGGCAAACAGCGGTCACATTGCGCAAACCCACGCAGGACACTTGAGCATTGTTGGCTAATGTGCTGTAAGACGCCGGGAGCGTGTCTCTTCCTCAAATTCAGCCGTGTTCGGTTCTTACGGGGTAACGATAGCCAAAAGAAGCTGCTCGCCTGTGACTGCAGAAAAGATTACGGGCGTTTTGCAATTTTAAAGCATATAAATCTGTTTTGTCTAGTTGGACAGAGTTCAGCAATTTTTCATATTGATCTTCTTGGGTACATTGTTTGTCTTTCATTAGCCAAATGTCATCAGGGAGGGAAGCAGGTTTAAGGCTGTTCTTGGAACAGTCATCTTGAAAACTGTAAAGTTTTTCCAGCAGACTGAATGGTTGGATGAAATCCTATTTATAAATGCTATGGCTGTTGAGAATTACTCAAAGATAATCAATCAGAATTAAGTCTTTCCTCTTTCTTTCTTTCTTTCTTTTTATTTTTTTTTTGTCCAAAGCGCACCTTTTCTTTTTCACCCTGGCAGACTGAGCACTGCATTTTCACTCTTGTTTCAGCTGACAAAGGAATTGCTCTCCCCTGCCCTATGTGCGTCAGTGGGTTATTTATAAACAAAAATAAAACTCCCCCAAACTAGTATTTGCCTACCTGTTGCGTTAAGATGATTAACTGTAGAAACCTACAGATGTCGTTCCCCTTTTGTTGTTTTGTTCACCATAAATAGCTGAAGGTGGAAAATGCCTTTCCTTTCTGATCAGATGTAGAGGAAGTGTGGAGGGACCTTCATCCTTAGGCTCCTGAAAAAGCCGAACAATCAACAATTCAGGTTTTCTATATAAATGTAAATACTCTCCTCAAACAGTGGAATTAATTTTTAAATCCTGTTGAGCGCCGTTCAACTCATTTTTACATACAGATTTATTCAAAGAGGCTTTCGGCGCTCGTTGCATCTTTAAATCCTTTCTGCCCACATTTCCATTCAATGGCAGCGGAGCACACAGCATCGACGGGGCAGAAATCTGTGTCGGGAGCTTGGGAACCCCGCGCTTGCCAAGTATCTCATGGTTAGCACACAACGGGTGAAGGCATTGTCAAATTAGCAGCGAGGTTTCTACCCAGGGTGGCATTGAAATGAGTAATAGGCCGGGGCTAATGAAAGGCAGCTTCTATATTTGAACCGGTTGAGGAGGCACTGGAGTGGAAAGGAGCCGAGATGTGTCAGATGTGCTTAACACCGGGCCCCGAGGTGCTGCTGGAAGTCGCTACTGCGGGACGTGACATGTCCCCACCAGGCTGGCCGCTCCTCGCCCTCCGGCAGCTCCCTGGGGAGCCCAGGCCGGGAGCTTTTATTGATTTTATTGCCTCCCTCTCCTTCACCCCCCTGCCCATTGTTCACGCTCATTTTGCAGGCGGGTGGTTGGGCAAGAGCAAATTTGGGGTATTGAGGCGCGTTGCTTTCCTATCTCCTACAGTTGAGAGATAAACGAGGGGATGTGGACGTGTCCCAGCCTGCGGGCCGGGCCGATGGCAGCGATGGGTGCACTGCGTTGTATGGCCCCCGTTGGATGCTTTATCACGGCCCCATACAGGAATTGCTCTCCTGGGCCAGCTCGTTGATGAGCAACTCCCCTCCGCGCCCCAGCCCTTGTGGGTGGCGCGAATTTCTCCGTGCCGATCGCTTCCCTCCTGTAGGGCTGGCGGCTGGACGAGGGCAGGAGACTCCGCGGTCCTTGAGGACAAGCAGGCTGGGAGAGGTTAAAATTCCCCTGACCCGGAGAAGCCCTTACATGGGGCTGGGGCTGGAAGGAGATAGCAAGGAGGAACATCTAGGGAGCGTCGGGAAGCCGAGTGGCCTGGTGGCACAGAGGGGACAGCTGCGGGAGGGCAGGGGGCACTCGCCGGCCAGGGCGTGAGCAAAGGGCTTTGCAGTTGGGATGCAGTTGTTGATCCTGGCCCAAATAGGGCCATTGGTATTTGACAAAGGAGCCAAATTCCCTTTTAAGAATCCGGCTGGGATCTGGTTGCAGCGCTTCTCCCACTGCCTTCCTCACAACTGCAAGGAATACCAAGTATGAGTGGCATTTGGGTCTGGCAAGGATGGGGGAGAACGGGGCTTGTTCTGGGAGAAATGGCTTCGGTTTCTGATTTTCTATAAATTATTTTGCATTCTTGCGAGCGATGCTTTTAATAATTAACCCTTTCTCAGCAAGCCAGAAATCCCGAGTTTTGACCTTTCTCGGGCTGATGCTCGCACCTCTCAATCAGCTGCAACACGGCGAGGGCCAGGGCAGCGGGATTTTTGAGGGTAAAAGCTGACATTTCTGTGTGTCCTTTTCAGTATCCTGATGCCTGTTGTCACAACATATGTACTTCTTTTGAATGAGAGGAGTGATGAAGTCCATTTAGCGGGAAGGGACCTGTCTGCCTTTTGCAGGGGGTAAAATCACATTTACAAGAAGCATTTTTATTTAGGTTTCTTCCCTCGTCCCCGCTCCCCCTTTAGTTGCTTGTGATCCACTGTAGGAGGAGTTCTCGGCGTTGCGAGCAGGGAATCAGCTCGGTAAGGTTTCTGGTTTGGTTCCAGTTTGACCTCAACAAAACTACAAAATAACACTTCAGGTTGTTCTGGTTTGAGTGAAAAAGATATCTGTGCAGACCAGTTTCTGCTCTGCCTTTGGTTCAGCTCCAAGATTGCAGGTGTTAATCCTGCCTCGGTACCAGCCCCATTTTGCCTGCTTTCCTGCCTCTCTCAGTCTGGGAGTCGAGCTTTCTACAGTCTGTCACTGATTTTGCTGCTGACTCCCTGCGTCACCCCTGAGCATCTTTCTCATACGGTGCCTTGTGCTTAAAGGAGGCAGGCAGCGCTGCTCGGCTCACATGGGTGTAGGAGAGTTCATTAATTAACATGCAGACGTGAAGCATCTCCAGGAAAAAGGTCGCAGAAGTGCAAAAAAGAGATTAATTCACTGCTTCTTTTGTAGCTTTCTGCTTTTCCACTCTTCAGAAGGAAACCTGTGAAACCGCTTAGCCTTCCCGGTGATTTAGGGCTGGAACTGCCTGATCGTATCCCGAGGACTATCTTTAACCAGCCTTGCGCAGCACATACCCAAAAATGTGCCACAGCCAACTGGCGTGATTAATTCAGCCCTGCCACTGGATCCAGGCTGCTGAGACCGTACAAGCAGCAGCACCCGAGCCCGGGAAGACATCACCTCTTGTGGAAGGCAGTGCTAAGTGGAGCTGTGTGTCATGCCCCGTGGCCGGTTGCGCTGTCAGACACACGCAGCGCACTGCCAAGTGTGTCATTAAGGCGAGAGCTTTAAGGAGCTTTGTGCGCTCCTTCCTTACGCTCTCACGCTGCACCGTGGTGTCCAGGTGCCTTCGCTTCTCTTTTGTTGTTTAGAGAGGAATTGCGTTACGAAGAGGTAGGAGTAAACGGCACTTTCTCCTCTTTTATTTCCCCGGATAATTGCCGCTGGTAAGAGGGAGCTGCGCGTCACCGTCTGACCCCGGTGCAGCTTCCCACCTCACACCTAAGCCTGTGGTTGCAGGCAGAGCTCTTGGAGAGCCCTCACCGCAGGCAAAGGAAATTGCTGCTTCTCAGCACAATAAAACCTGACAACCTATGGAGGTGCTTAAGTGTGTTTAAGGTGTTTAATTTTAGGCAGTCAGGTCTGAATGTGCAAGCATTAATGTTTACTTGACATGAAAAGGATGAGTCACTCGGCAGCTTATGCCGTGCTTTTCTTCCCATTCTAGTAAGGATCCTCCTCGCGCACCACGTTCAGTGACTTCTCAGTTAGGAATGAAGATAAGCACCTTGCTCCTCCTTAGCTGCACTTTCGGACAGCCGCTGTCCTTCTGCACAGGTTGCCTCGAAAGGGAACATTTTCTTTCTCGTCAGCATCCCACTCCTTGCAGAGCCCATCTGTGCAGGTTGGTGGCTAACATCAGAGCGGGCTTTCCTCAGCTGGAGCACTGGGGTGGGTTCGGGAGGGGAACAGGGAAACAAATCTGCTGCTCCCAGCAGGGGGATGAGCAGGGGCTTCTTTGCTGGGGTGGCTGCTTGCACGGTGAGACGTGATGAGGCCAGGTGTGATCCCCTGAAATGCGTGCCAGCTCTCATCTCAGCTGCCTTGTGGTGGTTTCCATCTCTTCTTGAGTCCCCAAATGCCTCGTCCCCTTCGTTCGTCTCCTTTCTTGCTCCCCAAGCTCCTTGGCTTGCCGTGCCTGCTGTTGCTTCTTGCCGCAGCATCCAAACCTCGGGGCTGACCACGCCAAGCACCTTCCCGGCTCCTGATGAGCTCCGTGGCTCCTTTGGGGCTCCTGGCGGCACGGCAGAGCTGGCAGAGCACTTTGCAGACCGTACCCACAGGGCAGATGCGCGTGGGGTTACCAACAACTGCAGGAGCTGGGAGCCCGAGGGGCTGCGGGAAGGGAGCTGCCTCCAGGTCCAGTCTCGTGGAGGCTTTTCTGTCCGTGGCAGCTGGAGGCAGCTTTCCTGCAGGAGCATTTCCATATTTTGTTTTGCCTTCTCACGCAGGCAGTTTCTCCACCCTTGCCCTTGGCATCCCTCGCCTGCTGCCTCCTGGAGGGGCCAGCCCTGTCTGTGGCCCACGTGCCTGATTTGGTGGCCCTCATGCCCTTGGGTCGTGCCACCTCCCTGCAAACCTCCCCATCCCATCCCATCCCATCCCATCCCATCCCATCCCATCCCATCCCATCCCATCCCATCCCATCCCATCCCATCCCATCCCATCCCACCCCATCCCACAGCAGACTTGGTGTGGAGGAGATGCTGTTCTCTCTGCGTTGTTCCCCATCTTGTGGTTGGCTCTATTTTTTTTTATTCCCTATATGCTAAAAGGCACGAATCACTGGCACGGAGCCATCTGCCTGAAAGCCCTACCCCCCCGTACCTGTGGCTGCCCCGTGGGCTCAGGCCCCAAGTGCTGGCACATTCAATTCCTGGTGCCTGAACAGATGAAGCAGGGCTTCGGGGCGGAGGGAGGGAGGGGAAAGTGATTTCTTGCCTGTTAATTTGTTTTTCCCTCTGTGTCCAGGGAGATCTCTTCCTCTGCTTTGTGTAAGCAGGGCTCGCTTTGCTCCCAGGAGTTTTTTTTTCTCCCATTCTTTCAGACGTCTGGCCGTGGAGCAGCTCAGAGGTCTCCCACCGCGAGGAGCAGACCCCATCCCTTTCCCTGCTCCTGCAAAACCCTGCCTTTTTTTCCTTTCTCCACCCGCAGCACTGGCATAAAGAAACCGAATCGGAACATACGGAACGACTTCTTGCTCGCTGCTGGAATTACCCAGGAAGGCTCTGTAAAGAAAAGCCATTTAACTGCGTTTCAAAGCTTTTCAGTACAGCAGGGAAATCACATTTAGGGTTTTTTTAAGAGCTACTGCTTCTTTGAAGGGAGAAAAATGGATGCGTTCGTGCTTGTAGAGTTGGGTACATGCACATAACAGGTTTCTTTTTCTTGTTTCGCTGGGGATCTTTACATAATAATGAGACTTCTGGATTTTAGGAGTTGTCCTCTTTTAACCACCCATTTGTCCGTGACTCCTGTTTTCCTGTGATTGCACCCCTGATGGCATCGTGTCTTACAGCTACATGGCAGAAATAAGTAGGCCACATAAAAGCAAACCTCTGTTTTTCGTAGCCTGTATAATAACGCTGGGAAGGCAGTCAAGAGAGAATTTCCCTGAGCGAAAGTTTTCCATCAGGTCTCCAAATGTCACAGAAAACAGTTGTTTGATTTTTTGCCCTCCTCCATAACGTGAACGTGAAGTCTGCCAAGCCCTGCTTGACAAGCCGGAGATAAAAGATAGAACAGCCCATTTGGCAGCAGAAACGAAATAATTTCATTCAGGTTTATCTCTCTTTCCTCGGCGATAACTGACGCCGTGGCAGCAGCTTTTCTCAGCCTGTTATCTGTTGTGGTCTCACTGGGACACCGGCTGCTCGGCGTGACGCGCTCGGTAGCTCACCGAGTGGAGTTCAGGAGTTATCTGCTGGGCGCGATGCTAAGGTTGGAAGCATAAATCCTAATGAGGGGAAGTGGCTATTTCTTGGGGCCTTGGCCTTGGCACGGTTGGATGGAGATGGTTTTGGTTAACGGAGGAAGCCCGAGCAGAGCTTGAGGTTGGCATCTGGTGGGAGCAGCGGGGCCGGGCTCCCCGTTGTGCCTCAGCTCCGGGCTGACCTTATGGGGCAGGAAAATGATCTGCTGGGGCTGGTGTCCTGACGGGGGGCAGAAGCAGTGCTGGGAGGAGGAGGGGACCACCGGGGCTGCGGCGCATTACGGGTTTTTGGGAGGAGGCAGGACTGGGCTCGGAGCACGGGCTTTCCAGATGCCAGCTGGATGATTAATCCCAAAGCAGAGACTTGGTGGAATAGGGAAAACTGGAGCCATCTGGGTCACTGGAGGTCTTAACGAGCAGGTTTGTTACTCACCCGCTGGGAGGGACATCAGTGGGGCTGGGCCCATGGGGACGAGGGTGGGCTTGGAGCCACTGCCGGTATCTGCGCCCAGGGGGTGCCTCGGCGAGGGGCTCTTTGGCGGTGCTTTCCCCAGCGTGTCGTCCAAAACTCCCAATTACTTCATCCTGCTAAGTGAAAGGGTTTCTAAGTCCAAACCCTGAGATCATTTACCAGCTGGCTGTTGCTTCACGTTCGGTGATGAGAGCATCACCCGGGGTACTGCGCGGTGTCCATTGTGCTGGCTCACAAAGCAGCGCTCACTGCCGTACGGCGGTTCATGGGGACAAACTTCACAAAGTGCTTAAAGGACCTGACTTCTACCTGCCAGTCTGCAGCAGGGTTTCTCCAGAGCATGGCAAACGCCACCGTGTGCCAGCAGGGCTGGGGACACGGGTGCAGGAATGGGCCCGGCACAGCGAGCCCGCTGCCAGCAGAGGGGCAAAACCCAAAGGATGAGCATCGAGAGCAGACGTGCGGAGAAAGACCAAATGCCGTTAAGTGTCCAGAATCGATGCCCCGATTTTGGGTGTTGTTTGCAGCAAGGTCTGAGTGCCAGACCCTTTGGGGCAGCCGTGGTCAGAGCACACTTGGATCGGTGTTTGATCCGTGGGGATGCTGTGGGGCTGCTGGCCTCCCAGCGACCGGCTCGGCAGCTGCCACCTTATGTAGGAAAACGTCTCTCTCGCCTCACCTTGCAGCCTCAGCTCTTTCGTGTAAGACCTTTTGCCTACATGGAGTTGTGCAGGACGAGAGATTTTTCTGAAACACGAACGTCTCCTTCCAAATGAGCTCAGTCGACTGCTTACGTTACCCGCTCCGGAAAGGCACGTGAGCGTGCCAAATGCCAGCGTTGGCACACAGATAGTGGCAATAATGGATCTGCTGTCCCTTTGCACCCTGCTTGCTTCCAAAATAACTCCCATGTCTAGACAAAGGATGCAGCTCACCTGCAAGGCTGGGCTATCGCTTCTGTTTGTTTTGCGATCGCATAGAAATTAAGGGTCCAATTTATTTTAAAAGGTTCCAAGAAATGCCTCTGCAACCCCACTGTTTATTCAAAAGAGAAAGAGAAATTCATAATTTATTGAATTGGCATGTGTTCTGCTGGGATTATTCATTGGAGAAATGTACCGAGCGATTTTTTGTATCCTAGTAACCAGCTATGGTTGCTTTTCCATGAATAATCTTTATGGTTTGACTTGACCAGCCAAATCGAGGAAGGAAAGCTCAAGTAAATTAAATTTATGAAGGCAACAAATTACAAGGCACAGACAGTTTCTTTGTAGGTGAGAGGGAACAGCGTTTTTTTTTTTCTCCCCCATTTAACGACACCATAATCAGATTGACAGATGCTGGCTGCAGTTCGATGGCGCTGAGCAGAACAAGGAGAGCTTCGGTAATTACGAACCGAGCTTCAGAACTTCACTGGTGTGATGTTTGTAATTAAGGACTTGGCCGAAACAGTCCCTTTTTCTCCCAAATAAGCGCTGTGATGGCTCTCAGCACTTCCTAACAGCCCCGCAGGTTCCTTCCCCTTTGTGTGATGGGGGAGCCAGGGCTGGCGATCCCCGCGGCTCTGAGCTCCCTCCTCTGCTGAGGCTCCCAGGATGAACTGGGAAATCCCTTCCCTCTGCTCTAGTTTGGGATCTGGTACCCGAATAAGACTCATCTGCCTGACAAGGATGCTGGGAGGCTTGGTTGGTAAAACACCTCGGGGAGCTCGTTCTCCCTGAGACGCCGGCCCCATGGGAAGCAGCTGGAGTTTGTCACTTCAGCCGAGTGCTCGCGTTTTCCTCTTTGAAAAATCCTTTGCACTAAAAATTAGCCCCGTTTCAAAACTGGGTTTCAAGGTACTGTGTTTATTGTGAAATCTCTCTTGCTCTTAGAAATGTTAAAAGCTATCTTTAGAAGCAAAACAAAAACAAGAATTTGCTTCCAAGCTCCCCGGAGATGTTTACTATCTCTTCCACCCTCTTCAAGCATCCAGCTGGCCATCCCGAGAGGGCAGAGGTATGCTCCTTGCAGGGAGGTCAAAACCGCTTCGCATTTTCAAACAAACTATTTTCAAAACATCTTTTTATACCCTTTCCTATTTGGTAAATGTTTATACAGCCGTGCAAAAAAACCCGTACTGCTGTAAACACCGAAACCCGCGGGCACGCCGTCAGGATCAGTCGGTGAGCCGTGTCAGGCAGCCCTTTGCCAGTCTCGCGGGTTTGCCTTTGAGCTTAAAGGTATGAGTTTCAGAAGGGGGGAGAAGCTTTTCCCCCGTGCCTTTGGCCCGTGGCCATTTATTTTCCCTCCCTGATTTGCTCCCTGCCTCTTGCCCTTCCAACAGCTTCTAAATGAACCCAAGGTGGTGGGGAGGAGCGTTAAGTGGGTCAGTGCCCAGGATGCTTTCCCTTTCTGTGCTGCTGTTCCTGTGCCGAGCCAGGACATCGCTTTGGAGCCGTTGCATCTCCAGCCATCCTTCATCACAGCAGACTCATCACCCGCCTTGCCAAGCCAACGCTCTTCCCAAAGCCCTATCTTTTTCATACCCTTTTCTCCCTGGGGCTAGCACCGGCGTCGGGAGTATGAGTTTTGGCTTGTGTCTGTCTGTGGAAATGAAGGATGAGTTGCTGGAGGGAGCGATGCTGCCTCACAGCTCACCACACCTTGTGGGGTGGAAATGTGGCACTCCTTGGGGAGCGACCCCAGGACTCTGGGGGATCTCAGGGCAGAGCTGCTGGCTGAGCTCCGTCCTTTCTCTGCCCCCCGCCACCCTGGGGGCGTGCGCTGCACCGGGGCTTTCCCCAGTGGGGATGGTTAATTCCAAGAAAGAGGAGGAGGACATCTCCCCACCCCAAACACCGTGGGCCAGCCCTGCCCACGCAGAAAATACTCCAAATCAGTGGTTAGAGCTAGGGGAAATTAGGTGTCGACAGGAGGCAGATGAGAAGGACGGAGCAATGGGCATGGTCGGGGGCACAGATGCCAGCCAGGAGGAGCGCTGCAGGACTCCTGTCCCCGTGCCAAAGGACAGGGGGCTGCCCAGTGGCTTGGACTGGGATGTGTCATGGCTGGGGCCGCAGTAGGGAGGGTGTCCTGGTGTCACCCCCTCCCTGCTGGGCACCTCCTGGAGCTGGTAAGGTGCCCCATGGCAGCATCTCACAGACAGGATCTCTGAGCACAAGGAGCCCCGCGGCTGGGGAGCTGCTGTGTGGCCCTGTGGCACTGCCTGTGGCCAGATGAGGGCTTCTGGTGCTTTACAATCATTAAAAGTTTCTGCTGCTGATCCTGCCTTGCTGGGTGGCCCAGAGAAGCCTAAAGGGGTGAGTTAGGAGATGGTGCTGTCTTGGCCTCACCGAGCTCTGCGTGCACAGGGGGCAGAGCCGAAAACATCCCCAAACGGACCGGGTTTGCCGGTCCTGGGCTCTGTCTTAAAAAAAAAACACTGCAGTGGTGCTGAGGAGAGGATTTCCTGGTTGGGAACCAGCACTTTGAGCACCTCTCCCGGCTCCAGCAGCTTCTCTGGCTACGGGTGCTACATGCGGGTGTCCCCCGGGAGCGGTGCGAGCACACCTTGCGGGGGGCCGCGCAGCGCGTGCCGCTGCTGGAAGCCCTCCATGGAGCGGTGCCACCAACGTCACCTCTGGCCACCGCCGCTCCCCGGCGGAGCTGTGCCAGGGCAGAGACGTTGGCCACTGCCACCGAGCTGATTTTCAACGCTATTTTTAGACATCTCGAGTGCAATCCGGCTCAGCTGAAGCCAATTCCTCGATGTGCTGGCAGGGGCTGGGCGGGCGCGGGGGGACGCGCGGGGAGGCGTGGGGGAAGCCGGGCGCTCCCCTTCCTCTGCCAGCAGCGGGTCGCTGCGGGGGACACGCTGCTTACAAGAGGCTTCCCTGCAGCTCTCGACACCGCTTCCCAAACGAGAGCAGCCTGGGGATGCCAAGACGCTGCTCTGGGAGCGGTGGCACCGGTTACACCAAGCGTCCTGAGCATTCGGGGCTGGGGGAGAGCCCCCACGTGGGCCCGTTTTGGTGCATCGGGTCTTTCCCTACATTTGGCATCCCTTTTTCCACGTGTTTCCAGCTCAGAAGCCCCTGGGAGCGTCACACAGCATGGTGCCACGTGCTTGGAAGAAGCCACAGGACGGCGCGTGGCCGTGCTGCTGCCTGGGCTTCTTGTGGCCGCAACCAGCAGAGGCTCTCGGCTGTCAGCACACCATCGTGGAGCTTTTGTCTGCTAATAAAGCTGTGCTCCGCAGTAAAATTAAAAAAAAACAACAACAAAAACTAACCAAACGAACCACCCAAAGAGAAACAAATTCTTTCCCTCCACAGTTTCTCACTTGTGATTTATAGGTGTGTTTTTCCAAGCACATCCAAACAGGGCCAGCGACCGACTCTGAATTAAAGTGTGACTCTGCCAATTGAAACAAGAGCCATCTGGGTGGAAACTGGAGGTTTTGGACAGCTGTTTGTGTTGTTTTGGTCAGGGTTTCTAAAATTTTCAGCTCCACAGTTAGTGAGGAGTGTGCCGGTTGGCCATACAGTGGGATTTTATCGGTGTAAGCTATCTAGGAAGACTACAAAAAACCTTAAACCAGCCATAAAAACCACAGCAGCTCGCATCTCCGTGGCAAACTCTTTGAAGTTACTGACCGAGCATGCTCGGCTGGATGATGGTCCAAGCTCCACTTCAAAAAGATGGGAAAAAGTGACAAAAAGCAGTGCTTTGCTCTGCCTGCTCCTCCCCTGCCAGGCAAGCGTCCGCGTGGGATCACTTTTGAGGCTGTTTGTTTGCTGGATAATTCACACATCAGCCCCCATCTCTTGGGAGCCATTCCTTCCTTTGAGGGAAGGAGCAATGAAGTGCTTTGGCCTTTTTTTTATTATTTTTTTTTTCCCCAAGAAAAGTTGGCTTTTATCTTCAGCAGTGCAAGGAAATGCCTCCCAGCTCCGGATTCACCTGACTTTGTCGTCTGCTGGCTGCGGTGCAGAAGGAAGAGAAACGGGAGAAAAATGTTGACTGAGGTGTGCTGGGATCAAAATGTTGACTGAGGTGTGCTGCCTAACCGCTGGCGTTAAGAAGATTGACACGGAGGCTTAAAAATAAACCTCTCTTGCTCAAATCCTTCTTGTGTTGAAATAATTGAAGACATTTGAGCTGCAGAAAGGGGCTGAGGTCATTGTGTGTCCAGTAATGGTATGACTGTATTTTCTTTTGTTTGGACAGTTTAATGTCTTGAAGTGGCTCTTGTTTCCTCTTATTAATTCCTGTAAATACCGTGGAAAAGGATCTCACAGCTCAGCCACGCAGCAGCCAAGTGTTGCACAACCCGCCAGCATCTCTCAACTTGGCTTTGTAGCACAGCAGAAAACTGTGCATTGCAGAAAGCTTCAACCCGGGAAAAAAGGATGTGTCCTTTTCGGTGGAACGTTTTCCTCTGCTTCTGGACCAGCAAAGAAAGCTCCTTTTTTTTTCTTTCTTTCTTTTTGGCTTTACTTCTGAAGATGCCGTGGATGCCGTGTATTTGGAAAAAGCTCTATCTTCATCTGAGCATTAACTAAAGCAGCCATCGATATATGTACAAAAATTGTGCAGGTTGGACTGCGCATTAGCAGGGTGAAGTCCCATCTGCGTGTTTATGACGAGAAGGTCAAATGTTCAGCAAAAGACCTGTAAAATTAAGGAAAACACTGCAGAATCACGGTGTAGCAAGCTATGTGAGCTATTCCTTGTATTCAGAATTACATTGCTTGTGGTATCCAGCGCTAAGTCTCCTTATCCCTGACATCGTGACCATCTGCAGTGGCATTGCAGGAGCTTTTCCTGCAAAGCTGAAGTTCGGTGGTGTGCTGAACCCATCTCTCCAGTCCTGCTGGGGCTGTGGTTTAACCCAAGCCCTGTCTTCGAGTAGAGAAGAGGATCTGAACAGTTGGGAACGCTGCCATAAAAAAGAAGCTGTTGCAAAAAGAGGCAAGGAAAAGACCCATTATAAAAAAAAGAAATTGAAAAAAGGGGAAAAGAATCCTTAGCTTGGATGGAAAAACTCCAAAAATAATTAACAAATTAGCCTGCTTTCCAGCTGTGATGAAATCAGGAAAATCACGGAAAACTGCAATGACAGTAAATGACTTGAGAAAATAGGGGTGAAGGAAGAAGAAACGAGAACAGTGTGGACGAGCAGGGCCCTCTCCTGTGCATTGCCGTGCTGCAGAAGCGGAAGGAATGGGAGAACACAAACTGCTGAGATGCAGCCCAGAAAGCCATGCTCGTGTGAGCTAGCTGGAAGCACGGGGTGCACATTTGGGTAGGAAACACCCGCACTGGGGGAACGCTGGGGCAGGAGAGGCAGCGCTGGATGGGAGCTGTGAGCATGGAAAGCTGCTGGAAAGCTGCTTGGATGTGATGCTCTCAGCCCTTTGGGTGGCTTGGAAAGGGGTTGGTTGATAGCAGCCTGGTCTTAGAGCTCCCTGATGGGGTCCCTGGTGCTTACCCTGGGTTAGACCCACCATCCAAACCCCATGGTGGGTTGCCTGTAGTCAGCCAGAGCTCCCACCACCGAAATCCCCTCTGTGCCTTGCGATTCCTGCAGGGGAGCTCTCCTGGCAGAGCGGAGGAGCTGTGCTCCCCCCCTCCTCCATTTAATTATAACCAGTTATTCCCATCCCTTTGCCCTGTTTTGGATTCTTTACATATTGTTTCTGAAAAGCTTAGTGGAATCACAGCCTTTGTATATATAAAATATAGGATGATTGAAGACCTGGCCACTTCTTTATTTAGCTTCCTCAGCCATGCGTTCCTCCCAGAGCATTTTCCCCTCTCCCTGCCAGATCACTGTTTAAACTGTGTGTAAATACAAAGGGAACTATGGACAGCGTTTAAAAATGCTGCACCATCTTGGGAGCAGGGCTGCTGGAAAGCACATCTTCCTAGAGGCCTTTTTTTCCCCTTTCCCTGTGGTTTTGCAGCTCCCTTAGGACAGATCCAAAGCCCTCCTTGGGTGCCACTGTTATGTCTAATGGCTCTCTGGTTGTGAACTAAAATAGCTCCATCGGTTTTGCTTTTAACTGAATTCTTCCCTGTCCTCTGTCTGTAGAGAAGTTGTAATTAGGAGGAAAAAAAAAAACCACACACACACACAAAACAAACCTTACAACTGCTGTGTGGAGAGGAGATAAAGACGGCAGCGGCTTCTGCAAGAAATCTGAAGCAAAGAAAAATAGCAGGTTTGTCCCCTGTATCATGAGCATTTCTTGGAAAAAGCTGAAAGCCCGAATGAACGGCCCGGCTCTCCTCTCTGCTCCCGGAACATCACGCCAAGCTCTCTCTTCATCTGCAGTTTTTCTTCCCATGCAGCCTGTGAAACATTTTGGTGCTCCCGTGCAGGTTTCCTCCCGTTTGCACCGTGAGCAGAAGGTGCCCTCGGCTCGCAGCGCGCCTCCACGTGTCCCATGGCACAGCTTGGGCACTGGCCCCTCTCCATCAGCCTTTTGGGAAGGAATCGACGTAAATTGTGTACGGTCCGGATTGAGAGTGGTGAAGGCGATGTGAGCACTGGCTCGGAGGGTGTTTGCAGAGAGCAACGGGACCAGAAGTGAGGCTCAGCCACCTCTTCTGCTCCTCACGTGTTTTTTTTTCTTCCTGTTCCACCAGCTGCCCTCCCCGTGTGTCTGCAGGGGCTGGGTGGGTTTCCTGCGTCGGGGACAACAAAATTCTTTCCCCCTTTTTGTTCCTACATCGATAGGTTGATGGAAAGGATGTGCCGAGCTACAGCACTCTTCCCATGAGCCCTGGGTTGAAACGCCGCGATGGGATAAAATCGCTGCAGTGAGGATGCTAACAGGGAATGCATTTCATTCTCCAGTTTCATTAAAAGCCATGAACACGGGAACGACGTGGCCACTATTTATAAATCCCCGTGCAGCTGGTCAGAAGGAAAGGGGCTTGGTGGAAGCCCCTGACACCATCAGTGTCAGCGATGCCACCCACTCATCCTCTCCTAGCTCTGCAACACATCGCTGCTGTGCTCGGGGAAAGGAAAAACCCTTAAAACGATGGGTTTTAAACACAGAGCATCGCTCTGAACAACATTTCTGAGCTGTTCGTGCTGTTTGTAGGAGAAAAAGAAAGTCTTGGAAGCCAGGAATTAATGAATGGAGAGAAGCTGGGGATGAGGAGACAAACCCAGGATCATTTTTAGTCTATAAGCTATACTCTAACTAGGATCCTGTGCAGTAACACACGAGGGATGTCCCACGGACACAACAAGGGGTCCTCCCTGTGGGCACAGCAGCCCCCCAGCCCCACTGGTGGCATGCTGTAGGTCCTGGGGTAGCACTCAGGCTGTGTTTGCAGTCTGTGTCTGTCAGACAGACCCTGGTGGCACCACAGCCCATGAATTAAGAATATCTCTGCAAAAATCTGTATTTGAGCCATGCTGCATGGTCAGAAGTCCTCTCCTCTAATGACCGTAGGAGCAGCCAGTGGAGATGAAAACACCCCAATTAATGGGGCACTAATACCCCATTTCTGTATGCAACCAAGGCAGAACCCGACGGCTGCAGAGAACCCGAGGGTTTTCCACCCCTCTGCCCCTCTCCTCCCTCCCTGGGTCCCCGGCTGAGATCGCAGCCCCGTGTGCCCAGCCTGCAGTGCTGGGGCTTGCAGTGCCTCGTCCTGCGCTGTGCTGCCTGCTCCTGGAGAGCAGGGAAAATCATAAATCCCAGCGATCCGTGCTTTAATTGCTGGCTGACAAGCCGAGCAGTTAGGCTTGGAAAATATTTAGTTTGCTAGCGCAGCAGTCGGGAAGCGTTTGCGGAGTTGCTCAAACAGCTGTCCGCTGCTTATTTCTTTGCGCTTTTGATCGCTTCCCAAAATTGTGCCGTGGGCTCTGAGCTCAGGATTAGGAGACGAAGTGAGCGCGGCAGCCCTTTGCTCTCCCCGCGGTACCCTCAACTTTATAAAAAAGGGGAACAATTGTGCAAGCAGATGATGCATCGAGGGGGAAGCCAGGGTTTGTGCTCTTGGTGTATGAAACCACACGCTTCATTTCATTTCTTTCTTTGTTTTTATTATTATTTATTTATTTTATTAGTGGACACAGTCCAAACATTCCCTGTAGGAGTTATTTATAGTAAGAGTGGCTGCTCCGTTGGCTTTGACAAGGTGTTTTCATCTTTGGCCAGGAGACAAACGTTCCGTCTAGTTTTGCATCCCGCGTTTCATGGCTTTCAAATCCCCGACATCCCTCAAAGGCTCCTTGAGCTCTTTCTTGGCTCTTGAGCGTGGCCTTCCCAGCAGCACAGCTCTGGGTGCCGGGGCCACGCTCCCAAGGCTCCCCACCCGTCCTGCAGCTGCTTTCATCGCTCGCACCGAAGGACTTAAGCGGGGATTATGCCATGACCCCTGCCTTTCCTCCATCTCTCTCCCGCTCGCTCTTGCTCTGTCTCTCATTAACCGAGTCTACGAATTTGTTACTAGAGTTGCAGACTCATTGACCCAGATTTGCTAATCGTACGGGGGAGAGGAGATTGCTTCCCTGCCTGATCGCTGGCTTCTGTGTGTTCGTGGAGCTATTTATATGCAGGAGAACCCGTAACAAAGAGGGGGCCAACTTTGCAGTGGAATTCATGCGTGCACAATGGGAGGTAAAACAGGAGAGAACGGAGGGGAGTGCAGGGGGCTCCCCTGTACTTGCAGGCCCGTCGGGAGATTTGGGGATAGCAGACCCTGTGGGATAGCAGAAACTCTTCTGAAAATGCAGCACCATCAAAGCCTGGCTTTGGATGTATCAGGCTTGCTTTCCTTTACCACCAGGAGACAGTTTCTTGGCTGTCTCACCTGTGCAAGGCGATAAATAAATAAATAAAACCCCCTGTAGGTCAAAATATCTTTTCATTTGGTTCCAGATTAGGAAATGCTATTCAGTTTTTTTTTGTTGTTGTTGTTGTGGTTTTTTTTTGGAGTTTAAATGGTCTTTAATTTGCAGGTGATGAAAAGATTTATTTAATTCAAACTAAAGCAAGTCTGTGGCCAAGTTTAAGGGCCAAGCACCTTCAGCCTCAATAAAAGAAGGCAATAGAGAGGCGTGGAAACTCTTGAAGGCACCGGACAGAAGGAAACTGCTCTGTGCTTGTTACGGTAGGGAGGCACAAAGGCAAAGAGACTTAAAGACCCAGGGACAGAGAAGGAATGAAGAAGTGATATGTCCCTGTTAGAGAGGGTGTTTCTGATTACCTGGGGACGATGTGCTGATGTTTTGCTGATTTCCAGCCCGGCTGGATGAGCCTGACCTTACCAGCACGTGCCGGCAGCGCTGCGAGCCTTGGATGCGCTCGCTTTTCGTGCCAGAGCTGCCAGGTGGGGACGTGGCCTCAGAGAGGTTCCTGCACGGCCGAATCCTGGGGCTGGGTGATGGCTTCTCGCTCAGGGAAGGGTTTTGTCAGCACCTTTCAGCCTTGGGGCAGGCCTTCTGCCATGCTTTATTTTCTGCTTTGAGCGAGCTGGTGCAACATGGAGGTTGACAGTGGTGCTTTAGCTGCACTTCTGGTGTTCTGGCTCTGATGCTGCCGTTGTTACGTGGCGTTCGGTGAACTGGGAGAGCGAGGGCCTGGGGTTGTCTTCCTGCCAAGGCAACTGCTCTTTCCCTGCTGCTTTTCAGCTGGCATGGTCATGCTTTGCGTTTGCAGGAGCTCCCCATGGCACACAAGGTGCCTGCCTCGCCAGGTAGTTATGCTCTGTAAGAAACGTGTCTCCTCTCCTCTCCCCTCCTTCCCAAGTTAGTCTCGTAGAAAATGTCACCAAAGCCGTGTTTCCTGCGATTCTCTCCAGGCTCTTACATCTCCTTGACACCTCAGTTTCTATCTCACTCTGTCGCAAGCGAGCCGTGTGGATTTTTTAACTGGCTGGAAATCTGTCTGGGGATAGAGGCACAGGCAGGGAAACCTCTGTCAAAGCAGGGCTCTGGACTGGTCACGCAAACCACAGGGCTTTAAATGGGGCTATTTATTAATTGTACGGTTGTGTTTTCCAATGGGTGCATGTTTGAACCACCAGGATGTCTGGAAACGAGGCGGGTTTCATGCAGCCGCCGTGCGGTGCCGTTGGTAGCCTGGCTGCAACCTCACCCCGCCGAGCGTGGAATACGTCAAAGCCGGCACTTCCCAGAGAGCTCCGACACGTTTTTCATATTAAAACACGAAAACCAAGCGCCAGCAAAACACACCGTCTAGGCAGAGGGCTAAATTTATATGTGAACAGATTTTTATCTCTTGTTCTCAGCAGATAAGATCACGCCGGGGCAGCACGGGGCTGGGCTTTGTTCAACGCGCAGCGGGGCGAGCGCGGCACTGACCCCGCTCCTGCTGCTCCGTGCTCGCCTTTGGGTCTGCGAGGGCAGAACTGCTGGAGTGCCCTGGGTGCGTGAAATGTGACCGCATCGTCCCGGCCTGTTGGGATTTTCCTGCTTGAAAGCCAAAGCCACCTTGCCCCCGCTCTCCAGGAGGCTGGTTTAATGTTCAACGGGGCTGTTGCAGCGGCGCCCCAGCTGTCTAGTGTCGTAGGAAAAAGTTGTAATGCTGCTGATAGAGAGGTGGCCATAAAGATAAGGCACGGGGCGTGGGGTGGGTTCCTTTTCTCTCGTGCAGCGAGTGTTAGTGGGTCAATGCCACGCTGCACGCCACCCTTCGGCCTTGGTTGTCCCCGTGCGCACACCACGGGGCACCACGCTGTGCTCTGCCAGCTGCTACCACCGGGACTGCTCCCAGGGATTGCAGTTCCCCTTACATCCCCCTTCATCCTGTCTGTGTTCCTGTTCAGCACCTGGCTGGCCTGTATCTTGCTTGCCCTGCGATCCTGTGCTTTGTTTGTCAGGGATTTATCCCCGGGTCCCAGGGAAAGGGACACGGGGCGCAGCAAACACCTCCTGACACCGCGGTTGTACAGTCAGTGCTGACCCTGGGGTTACGCACGGCACTCCAGGAGCACGGTGCCCTCCTCCTCCCTTCCTCCCTCATCATTTTCTTCCTGTGCCTTTTCTTCCTCTTCCTCGCACTGCTCCTGCCGCCCTGCTGGGCTGGCTGCATGGGGCCAGGTCGGGCAGCGTTGGGGTCAGCTCCCAGCCAGCTGCCCAGCCTTGTGCCCTGCACAGCAGCGGCTTTCAGAGAGCTCTGGCTCTGGATTTCACCTGCTGCTCTCAGGGGGGGTACCGTGCTGCAGCAGACCTGATGCCATGAACAAACAGGTGAAAAAAATGTGTATTTTTAGAACTGGAGCCGTGACACATATGTGGACTTTTGTCCAGGGTTTGCCTGCTGTAGCTTTTTGACATGCAAAACGCGTGTTTAAAGAAAAAAATCTCCAAAGGTCAGCGCAACCTAAGAAACAAATGTGGCTGCCATGTGCGGCTGGTGAGAGCAGAAAGGAAAAGCAGAAAAAACTCCAGCACAAAAAGCAGCAAAACACTGGATGGGAGCTCAGGGCAGCACCCAGGCGTGCCCGGTGCTTCGTGTCCCATCCAATGGCCCGGGACTGAATGGTGATTCAGGGAGTGCAGCATCCGAGAGCCTCACCATTTGGGTCCTCCTGGCTTCCCGCGGGCTGGAGGGATGCAGGTTCTCTCTTTTAGACAGGGAAGTGAGGCATAAGGAGAAGAAAGGACTTGCTCAGAGCGTTGTAGGAGCCTTGGAGCTGAAGGAGGAGTTGGTGTAGCTCCTGACTGCCCATCTCGGCATCGAGGCACCATCGGGTGGTGTTTCTGCCCCGGGTTTGGCTGTCGCTACCCCTCTGACAAGTTTTTGGGTGGGAAAGCCCAGGCAGGAGAGGGGAGGTTCAGCGGGGATTAGAGCACTAGCAGAGGGCCTGAAAGGCGAGCCTAACCCTGAAAGCTGAGCTGCAAACGAGGGCAATTCAGAGGCACAAACATCCTGCTGAGCTTGCCTCGTCCCCTTCGGTACATAATGAGTAAAACACATGCCTGAGCGTGGCGCTGAGCAGGTTTCGGTGGGACAGCCGTGCCTCCCCTGCCGTGGTTGTGTCAGGCTCTGGTGCTGGTGGCAGCCGGCAGGTGTTCGTGCCGGGGGAGCGGCGTTATAAATAAACGCTCCCTGCATTTCCTCCTGCAGGCTTTCCTATTGTTTAGTCACAATATGCTTTCCTGTTTTGAAAAAACAAAACACCAGAAAAACAAACAAAAATAAAACCCAACACTGTCCTGAGGTTGCTTTCTGGCAGGGCAGGTGGGAAGCAGCTGGAGGGGGGTGCCCCCTGCACCCTCTGTCCTCCGCGCGCCCTCACCGTCCCTGCACGCAGCCCCTGTGCACCTCGGAGCCTGTCCTGGGAGCACCGCCAGAAATTAAAACTCTGCCTAACGTTAAGATCAAATTAATTTCATATTTTTAATCATTTTTTTGGCCTGAAGGCCCCACGGATCCAGGAGGAGCAGGTGAGTGCAGGCACAGCCAGAAGAGCGGCGGCTCCTGCGCGGCGGCACGGCTTGCCGGCACCATTTGCAGGCAGCCCCGTGGAGCAGCACCCACGGGAGCAGCGGGTGGCATCTTCTGGGCCTCTGGTTTTTGGGAGGCAAAGGCCCGGGCTCTCTGCCGTGGGATGCAGCAGGCGGGGGCTGTCTCCTGCCCGTGTCCCCCAGGTCGCTGCCTTCTTGGCCTTGGCGCTGGAGGGGTGAAGCCCCCGCAGGCAGGAGGGTGGGGTGGTGTTTGCTCACGTTGGTGCACAGCAGGATGAGCGGTTCACAGTCACGTGCAGGTCGAACAAAGCGCGCACAAAGGCCCTTTTCTTTAGCCTCTGCGTGTTCCTGTCGTAATTCAGGACTGCCCCGTTTGCTCGGTGGAAGCAGGGGCTGGCAGCCTCAGCTCTTCGGCTCCTGTCGCAGATGGATAATGCAATGCTCAGCTCCTGCCCTGCTCCTCCTGCAGACACAGAGATAGGGATTACTTCCCAAATACCTTCATTGATGCCAGCCACAAATGCAAGCCCCAGCTTCTCGCTGCTTTCTGGGTTTTTCCCTGCTGAAACGGTCCCAGCCAAAGTGGTGGTAGCCCCGTGGTGGTGGTCACAGGGGAGCCCGGTCCCACTGCATTTGGGGCTGTACAGGAGGGAGCATCTCTGCCTTGGGGAACTGACAGCTAAGGCTTAAGATTAGAAGTGTTTCTTTTTTTTTTTCTTTTTTTTTTTTTTCATTCCTGCTTCACGCCTCTGTGAACTTCACTTTAGGCCTCAAATCTGCTTTTTCCCGAAATCGGTCTCGAAATTGCTATTGACTTGAAGTGCTGCAAGATCTCGCTCATAAATTCTCCTTCTCCCATCTGTAGAGGGAGGGTGGCAGGATTTCTGCGCCATCTGTGGTGCTGCGAAGCTGCAAACACGCGTTGGTTACAAGGAGCTCTGAGCTCCAGCGGGAGGCTGCGTGTACCGGCGAGGCTCTGCGGGATGAGCTGTTCCTTCCTGGGGCTGTTGGGTCTGGCATCCGAACCAGGGGCTGGGCTGGGAGCTTGGGGAGAACACGCTGGCGATGCAGGGGGAGTGCTCCAGCTGCGAAATGTCTCGGTGTGTGCGCTGCTCAAAAGCAATGTTCATCCTTACAGAATTAAGGGACAGGAGCCGGTGGCTGCACAAAAACGCGAGGCGTGCCCCTCATCCTGAGCACCTCTGATCTTAACAAGCGTGACTCTCACAGACTGTGGGAATCTGGCCCCGGCCGGCCAACAGGATGATTTAACCACACGTGCCTTGAAATAGGAAACGGGGAGCCAGAGTGAGAGCATCAGGCCCTTCCGACTGCAGTCGGATGCATCTGACGGGAACAAAGGGATGCTCTCTGCCCAACTGCGCAGGGCGCAGAGGGAAGCTGCCTAGCCTTTGCCCCCGCGAGCCACATTTGCCTTATGTTTGCATAAAGCTGGGGGCCAAGCTGCTGGAACAAAGAGCAGCTTGTGGCCGAGCACGGCATTTTAAGGCTAAAGAGCCCTGTGAGCAGCAGCGCAAAGCGCCACGCCGCTGCCCTGCCCGGGGAGAGCCCGCGGCGGAGCTTCCCGGGCTGAGCGCACGCGGTGCCGGGGCCGAGCCCTCATGCCGGGTGCCGTTTTCTCTCCCGCAGACACAAGCCACCAGACCCGCTCCGTCTCCAGCCGCCCCTACTACAGCCTGCCCAACAGCAGCCATGAGAGGCGCTCGGTCCTGGCCGTCACGGAGCCGCCGCGCTTCCACTCCCAAGCCAAGGGCAAGAACGTGCGGCTGGACGCCCACTCGCGCCGCGCCACGCGGAGGAACAGCTTCTGTAACGGGGTCACCTTCACCAACCGGCCCATCCACCTCTACGAGAAGGTCAGGCTGAAGCTGGTGGCCGTGCACCACGGCTGGAGCGGGGCCCTGCGCTTCGGCTTCACCATCCACGACCCCTCGCAGATGAGCTCCGACGACATACCAAAGTACGCCTGCCCCGACCTGGTCACCCGGCCCGGCTACTGGGCCAAGGCTTTGCCAGAGAGGTTCGCCGTCAGGGACAATATCTTGGCCTTCTGGGTTGACCGTCACGGGAGAGTCTTCTACAGTATTAACGACGAGGAGCCGATATTGTTTCACTGTGGTATTAAAGTTTCCAGTCCTCTCTGGGCGCTCATAGATGTCTACGGGATTACCCACGAAGTGCAAATACTCGGTGAGTGTGTGGCTGGGCTTGCTCTGCTCGCGGCTCTTTCCACAGTGGAGAGAAAATGCATGGTCTCTCTGGTTGATCGCTTCCACGGGACACTTAAGAACAACTAATTATTATTATTTATTTTTTTTTCATCAAATTAATCATTTCTCTTTTGGCAGCGGTGAGGATCCAGAAAGCAATACGGTTCGGGGATGTCAGTGAAGGGAAGTGCTGAGGCTGTGCATTGTATCAGCTGTGTGATGGAAATCTCTACAAGTAACTTTCTCCAGCTTTTACTTAGCTGGCTGTGCTGCTATGGCATGGAAAAACGTGGTGCTGCTTGCCAGCAGGGTCCCAGGGATCGAAGAGACAAAGACAAGCAGCTCTGCTTCCCTTTTCTTCCCCAGCTACTGCCAGTCCACTGGAAAATTATGACCCATTCCCCATCCATGTCCTGGCACCCTTCCCCAGCCCCCCTCTGAGCTCTCGGCCTTGGTGGCCACCTAATTTGGCAGTTCAGCAAGCTGTGTTTGCAGACGTAACCTGCCTTAGCCTTCCCTTCTGCACGGGCATCACTGCACGCCTGCAAAGCACCGGCTGCAGCCCAGGAGGAGGAGAGATCAAAAAATACAGTGCAAAATAGAGTTCGAGACCCTGGGCACTGCACGGCACATCTCCCCTCAGCCCTCAGCAGATCCCTGCAATCAGGGGGTGCCTGCCTGCACCTTACAAGGCACCATCCCTGCAGAAGGCTGCAAGAGAGGCTGAATTAATGAGCCGAGTGCCGTGGAAGCACTTTCCCTCTGTGACTTTTACAGCAAACACGTTCAGGGCTAGATGGAGTGTTTTGAACCGGTCGATACCAGAGGGAATCCTTTTATAATACAAGTGCTGCCCTTTCCTGGGTGCTCCTCGGAGCTGATTTAGTGTTAGCAGGCAAGCTCGAGGGGCTGCTGCCTCCACCCTCACACCGAGCAGGCACCATGAAACGGGCTGGTGGGCAGGCAGCCCTGCCACGCATTCTTCAGAGCAGTACCAATTATTTTGCAGCTGAGAACGCTCCACATAAACAGCACTTTGACCTGCCTGCTCTGCCTCAAATGCGTAATTAAACCTTACCAGTAGCTTATCCTGTAATTGCAGCCGTGACGCGCTCCAGCCTCTGGTGCTCATCACAGAGGCGAGGGAGCGTTTGCTGCATTGACCAAGTGCAGCTGCTTTGCCAGAGCAGTCCTTCTTCCTCAGCACATTAGTTAGGCAAACAAAATGCTGCTTATTTCTGCCCTCACGCCTCCCTGCAGCCCTGCCTGCGGCGGCCAAGAGCTCAGCGAAAGCCTGTGCCTGAGGGCTGCTGTACTCTGCCTTGTTTCGGAGCAAAGTACCAAGCCCCACAAGCTGCCCTGGGCATCAGGGCGATGCTCAGCCCCCCGGGGCATCAGTGGATGCAGCCTACAGATGTGGTGATGCCTTAGGAGACGTGTTTGTCTCTCAAACTCCTCCCAAAATTTTGCAAGTTGTGATATACAGACTGAATGCAGATGCACGAAATGCACCTTTCAGCATCACAAAGCTCAGATGTGGCTTACACCTCCTCTGGGGGAGCATTTCTTGCCACATGCCCTTGCCACCAGGACTGCACTGGCAGCCTCTCCTGCACAGGCTCCTGATCTAAGGCAACTCTTCCTTCACTGCTGCCGGATGCATTTGGGGGTTACCTCCTTTGGTAAAACCCCGGTGATTTTCTCCTCCGAGTAGCTGGCAGTGTTGGTGCTGGGATGCTGCACACCTCCCCGTCTTTGGGAAGGTGAGGTGAGGAGTGTGCTTTGCTCCAGCACTCTGACTTCCACTGGTTTTGGCTTTGCTTCTCTGGTTATTGCCTTCCCTCTGGAGTGAAATGCCCAAGGCACCCCAGGCAGTCCTGGAGAAGGAAGGGCACCACTGAACCTCCCCACATCCTGAAATGGCCAATGGCCAATGGCATGGCCAAGGTGAAAATATGGGAAGTGAGTTAAGAGTCAGAATCCTGACCTTCCCTTTGCTGTGAAAGGGGAAAATAACTCTCTTACTGTAAAAAAAAAATAAAAAAATAAAAAATCATCTTTCTAACACCTGCAGCATTGAGGTTTTGTGACAAATTCTCAATCCAAAATCGCTGCAGTGGTGTGAACACCCCTGAGATCCAAGGCTTGAAATCTTGTCATAAAACAACCCCTCCTGGGCTCACCTGTGTCTGGACATGTCACAGTTTAAGGCAGCGATGAGTGTGAAAGGAATACAAAGCCAAGCTTGTGCTCCTTCACCCAGCGCCGTGGCAGCTTGGGCTCGCACAGGACCTTTGGACGTGGGGACAGGGAGACGCTTCCTCCTGAAGGGAGCAGCTGAGAGCAGTCAGAGCCCTGCGCTCAGAAATCTGCAGAACCAGGCTGTTTTTTTACAGCTTCGCCCAGTTCAGCAGAGCAAGGAGCTGGCAGGTGGTGTGGGTATTTCACAACTCTTGTTTCTCCTCAGCTGGTGCCGAGTTGCAGCCGTTCCCCTGCCTGCTGCCTGCCCCTCGTGGGATTCTTCAGCCCTGTGTTTGTTCGTGGCTGACCTCCGTCCAATTTTTCCATTCGAGGAGCAGAATTCAGATAATCCCTGGGCTGAAATAATAATAGCAGAGGTAAGAGTAGCCCGTTGTGCCCTGTCTCTAACGCCCCGTGTCGCTGGCTTTGCCTCGCAGATAGCATGTTTGCGGAGACCATGACCAGCGCCCGCCTCAGCACCGCCCGTCTCAGCACCTGCCTTCCGCAGAGCAGCCACGACTCCGCCAACTTCAACAACAACGAGCTGGAGAACAACCAGGTGGTGGCCAAAATCGCAAACCTGAACCTGGGCCGGGTGCCGGGGCTCGCCACCGACAACCACCTCATCCCCTGCTGCCCAAACCGGCGGCAGCGCGCCCCGGGGGTCCCGGCCTTCCTGGACACGGACCTGCGGTTCCACCCCACCCGCGGCCCTGACATCACCTTTTCTCAGGACCGGATGGTTGCGTGCACCAACTGGCAGGAAAGCAATAGGACCTTGGTGTTTTCTGACCGGCCCTTGCACATCGGCGAAAGCCTCTTTGTGGAAGTGGGACACCTCGGGTTGCCCTACTACGGGGCCCTCTCGTTTGGCATCACTTCTTGTGATCCCAGTACTTTACGGACAAACGAGCTCCCGGCAGACCCGGACTTTCTCCTGGACCGCAAGGAGTACTGGGTGGTGTACCGGGCCTTCCCCGTCCTCAACAGCGGCGACATCCTCAGCTTCATGGTCCTGCCGAACGGAGAGGTGCACCACGGCGTGAACGGAGCCAGCCGGGGAATGCTCATGTGCGTGGACACCTCGCAGTCTCTCTGGGTGTTTTTTACGATCCATGGTGTAATCAACCAGCTCAAAATATTGGGTAAGTGCCTTATTGAAAGGAAGAATAACGGGGAGCACCTGGCTGGTGAGGTGTCCTGGGGCAGAATTGGGGCAGTGGGCTGCCTGTAGCAGAGCTGCTTGCCAGAACGAGGTGGTCACTGATGTGAGTAAGCAGCTCCTGACCTGACCTTGCGCTGGCAAACAGGAGTGAGCGAGACGTGGTAGGTGTCACACAGATGTACGCAGCCTTTGTAAGGCCACCAGAAAGGGCTGATGATAGCTGAGCGATAGCATAAGTGGCAGGTAAGGAGGCAGGGACAGCTGTGTGTGGGGCTGCCTGGTTTATAAAGAAGTTGTGTGTAGGAAAACACCTTTATAAACCCACGATTCCAGTCAACAGGCACTAAACTCCTGCCTCGTTAAGAGCGATGGTTTTTGTGAGGGCAGCTCTGGTTTCAGTACATGTTGCTGACGGACAGCAAGCTCTCCAGGTGCTGCCACAGCTCTGGGATCAGAGCTCACTGTTTAAACTCTTGCCTCTGCCCCAAAACTGAGACAGCGGCAGCCTGAGGCTGCTGTGCTGCAGGGAGCAGGGCTGCGGGGAGTCCACTTGCACCCCACACTGGCTGTCAGAAGCTGCTCACCAGGCTGAAATACCAACAGGAACCGTATGGAGGCATAGCAGGGGCCAGGAGGCAGTGACCCCAGAGGTCCTGGCTAAACCTCTGTGCCCCTGACAGGGCTGCGGGGCAGCACGTGGCTCAGCAGCTCTCTGCGGGGTGGGAGCAGCTCACCACGAGGGCTCAGCAGAGGGGGCCGTGCGTCCACCCGCCCGCTCGGGCTGAGCTCTCTCCTGTGCTTGCAGGCACTGTGCAGTCCAGCCCAGTGACCGTCTCGCCCTCAGGGTCCCCCGGCGGCTCGCAGTACGACAGCGACTCGGACATGGCCTTCAGCGTCAACAGGTCGTCCTCTGCCTCCGAGTCTTCGCTCGGTAAGGAGAGAAGCAAACAGAGGCTGGAACACCGGCTGTTGCGGGTGCTAGGGCTGTGTGAGATAGCAGGGAAAGCTTGGGGGGAGATGCTACCCCTGCTGCGAGGCCAACAGAAATAGTTGGAAGGAAAAGAAAACCACTGGGAAGTTTTCCACAGCCTGAAGGAGAGCCCTGGGTTACTTCCCACTTGGTCAGCCTAATGGAGGAAGGGTGGGCCTTAAAAAATTGACGTGAGGGTGTTGTAGGCGGGCTCACCCCATCCTGCTGACTGACCGATCTCGTTTGTCTCCCCTCCTTCGCAGTGACTGCTCCCAGCTCCCCCCTGAGCCCCCCCATCTCTCCCGTCTTCCCCCCTCCGGAGCCATCAAGCAGCAAGAACGGGGAATGCACCGTCTGCTTTGACAGCGAGGTGGACACGGTGATCTACACCTGCGGACACATGTGCCTCTGCAACACCTGCGGTCTTAAGCTGAAGAAGCAGCTCAACGCCTGCTGCCCGATCTGCCGCCGGGTCATCAAAGATGTTATTAAAATCTACCGCCCTTAGCGCCCGGCTCGGGCTGTAGGAAGGGAGAGCGCCGCTAGCAGTAACCATGCCTTTCCGTCCCTGCTTATGGGTTATCGTGCTGGTCAGTCGTTATCAAGTGGCTCGTTATCTGTGTTTCCTTATTTGACTGGTAGGGCACAATTCAGGGATAAAATTGAGCAGAGGATCACATGGGGCCCAAAGCCAAGGCTGCCGTGCCGGCCGGGCTGCGTGCCCGCGGGTGAATTGGGTGAATTGTGTTAGGGACCTGACCCGGCTGCCAGTGGGAAACTCCCCGTGCAAAGGCTTTTTTTTCCCTCGGAGGATGAGGCTCGTGGTGGTGTGGTCGGGACGGGGACGTTGCCATTTGTTCGGTGCTGGGTGCCACCGGATTTCCCAGCCCCAAAACCCAAATAGCCCTGGGGTGCCTGCGCTGCGGTGGAACAAAATTAGAACAAGGCCCAGTGGGAGAGCTCCAAGTGGACAAAACTGATCTGAAAATGTAAAATCCATCCATTTAAGGTGAACTAGCTAAGGCCCAAATAGTAGCACAGCCAGATTCTCACTTGTTTGGGTTTTGAGCGGAATTCTGGGGCACGTGGAGAAGCTGGTTTGGAGTCAGATAAAGCAGCTTTTGCTTTTTGTGGCAGAGCAGGGACTTTTGGACAGGGAGGCTGGGACACGGGGAGCAGCCGTGGGGTAGCAGCGAGGCGCACAAGCCCAGTGAGAGCCCCGGACAGCCCGAGCTGCTGCAGCCATAAATGTTAGGCTGGTGTTTGGATGAGCGGGCTGCAATCCCACGTTAGGAAAAGCGATGGGCTGCCATCGGCCAAACCGAGTTTTTATCACACGCAGGCACGTCTGCCTGCATTCTGCTCTTCTCCTCCTGGCGCAGGGAGGTGACATCTCACGGGGCCCTGCCCTGCTCATGTCCCTCACCCTGCACCTGCCGCCAGCGCAGGGCTCAGCCTCCCTCCCTGCCCACCACCAGGACTTTCTGGAGCCTGTGGTGAGAAATCCACGTCTGCCCCAGTCCCCACGGGCTCACCTTTTCTTTCTGTGGACTGCAGATGTGCTGGCTTCACCTTCTGCGTTTCTCCTGCCTCTCCAGGTTTCCCAGCATAGCTCCCACTGCCTGGACACTGGGTCCCAAGGGAGGCTTCAGCCATAGACAAGAGCTTATCGGGATGACCAGGGATGAAACCTGCTTTTACTTGGGAGAAGGAAAGAAAAGGGCTCTGAGGCTGTTTTTAGATGTTGGCACTTAAGCGGTAGATGGATTTCAGCTGTGATGTTAGACAGCCACAAGCAGCAGCAACCCAGAGGAGCTGGGTAGTGTACGAGCAGGCAGCAGCGGGGCCTTGGTGTCCTTCTCCTTGATGCTCCTGCAGGAGCTTCCTTCTGTCCTCGGCCCCCTTGCAGGCCTCCCCTCTGGCCCTTCACCCTGAGCACACCCCAAGCCTGGTCCAGCTTGGTGAAGAGGTGAAGGGCACGATTAGAGAGGGGCTGATGGCATTTTTGCTCAGTGACCGTGTGCCACCAAGCACGAAACCCACCCAGGCACACCCCGGGGCTGCTGGGTGCACAGGGGCGTCCTGCTCCTGCCTGCCCCTTCTTGCTGTGGGTGCAACGCCAGCTGTCCTGTGCTGCTGGTGCTGCCAGGCTGCGTGGCTGCTCTCGGTCCCTGGCCCAGAGCCTCTCTTACCTCATGGGAAGCACACCCAGGGGAGCAGATAACCCGTCCCACGTCGAGCCGCAGCTGCTCGGAGGCTGGCCCAACGTGCCAGCTCGCAGGGCACGGAGAAAACTATTTTCTTTTTTTTTAAACTTGAAGAGCTAATTAGCATTTCCATTAAGTGTATAAATGAGAGGCTACTTTATAGAGTGAGAGCTCTCAGACACTGCCCTGCTGCATCAGCACGAGAGCCTGCTGGCTTTGCAGAGCCCTTTTTGGAAACGCGGCTCAGCGCTGGCCACGCAGCATCAGCGCGTGCTGAGCCCCGGCAGAGCCATTGGCGCAGCGACCGCTGCACGTTCGCCTTTGCAAAACGCAGCGGTGAGTTTTCCAGCTTTCTGTCTTGCAGTTTTCCAGCAGCTGAAGCCTTGTGCTGAGCTTGATGCTGCCCGGCTGAGACCCTCCGTGGTCCTGCCCAGCCTCCGGTTGTAGATCAGGGCCCAGCCGTGGTCACCGGGCACAACGCCGGGTGCCGCGGTGGCAAATACGTGACTGCAGGGTGAATCCTGGCCAGGTGGGTTCGGCTGTGCCCGGCTGTGAGCGGGCTGCAGTGGGCAGTTTGGCCTGTCGAGGCGTTCAGGGAAAGCTGTCTGACTTCTCAGCGAGCAACACTGGCTTGGAGCAAGCTGGGCTAACAAATGCCAGCCAGACCCCACGCCGCAGTCCCTGTTTCGGGGTGCCCTGTGCTGTTCAGTGCCAGCCCCCAGCCGCCTGCACCGCCTAAAGTGCACAGCCCGCTCGCTTGGCCGACCCCTCAGGTCCCCAACAAGCAGGGCTGGCTGCACGCCTGGCTTTTTTCTCGCTGTAGCTCTTTTCTTTCAAGCTAGCACGGAGAAGCAGTGAAAGCACTCGCTCCAAGCTGGCAGCCGAGCTGATCAGGTCGCACAGGTTTACTTTGCGCTGTAGCAGCTGCGAGGGATTTCAGGGCACGGCACCCAGCAGGGCCAGCAGGGGAGCGAGCTCGCTGCGGGTGAGGATCCTCGCCGGGGTGCTGAGCGTGGCCGAGCAGCGGTGGCCGCGGCGCCCTGCCTGCCCGAGGGCGACAGGGATGTTCCAAAATGGGCGCAGAGGCCTCTTAAAAATGCTTTCCAGGAAAAGGTAGCCTCTTACAGATTTAACCGTTAGTACTCGTATTGCTATTTTTTTTAACCAGTCCGATGAGATATGATTTGTACAGAAGATCTGTTTGTGCCTTATAAGGGTGTCTGTGCACTTTTTATCCTTTCTAAAGCGACTTTTAAAAAAAAAAATACAAAGAAAAACGGGGAGAAAATATCACAGATCAATGGTAGTTTTATAGATTTTTTTTGTGTGTTCATCGAGAATCCTGCTTTATATATATATAAACGTATATATATAAATTTAGGAGTGAAAAAAGTGGTTATTCCTATGGATTCCCACCCGCTCCCATTTGTTTCAAAAAAAAAAAGAAGAGAGAAAGCAAAAGCGGAGTAAGGGGAGCCCTTTGACCTTGCCCCTTTCCAAGCCAGTTACTCTCTTGGTGTTACCTTCACGAGTCCATGCTGTGACCTGGACATCACGGCGAAGCTGAAGCCTCTGCGTCAGGCTTGCCGAGCAAATCATCGGGGGACCGGGGTGGGGGTGGGTCGCACGAGGGAGGGAGCTGCACTTCTACATGTCAGTACTCTATAGCGTTGTGTTCAGTGCTGTGTGTGTTTTATTTTTGTCCATTTACCTGTTTTACATTAATATAATTTTACTTGTTTATGAAACAAATAAAATTTTGGCTTGTAAAGAGGGCTCCTTGACGCTTAAAAGTGACCAGAAGGCTGAGCAAAAGCTTTTCTTCCAAAGTGGGCTAAGCTAGAGGCTCGGGGATGCTGCCCACCCCCTGCAGGCACCCCTGCTCCAGGACATTTAAATACCTTGCAGGAGCTTTGTTTTGCTCCACAGAGGTCACTGCACAGCGGCTGCTCTGTCCCTTGAAGGCTCATTTAACCTTGCAAGTCCTTGAAAACTTGGCAGCCCCTACAGTAAAAAGCAAGGTGCATTTTGGGGCTATCGAGGTAGGAAGGGGCACCTGCTCCAGCCACTTGCACCTCTGTTCAGGGAGGGGGCCATGTATCGGGGCAGGAGGGCTGCTGGACTCATTATTTTTTTTTATCCCATCCCCCGGAGCTGCCTGGCTCTTTATTTAACAAGCCAAGGTCGACGGCAGGCTGTGCTGTAAACTGTTTATATTCTGAAATGTGGCCGGTTGAAGCCAGACACCAGTCAAGTCACCTCAGATGATATTTGAAGCAGAGGAGAAGAATTCATTCATAACTCTGCCCTGGCAGGAGCACAGCCACGCTGACGTGTTTGCGCTAAGCCCCACGCAAGCTGCAGGTGGTGAAGGAGCCCGACAAGGGCTATTTATGGCCAAACGCCCGGCTATGGGCTGTGTGGCCCAGCTGTACCCAGCGGGCTGATGCTCCCGAGCTGCCACCAGCCTCACGCTGCAGGGTTCAGGCAGCACTTGGCATCGGAGCAATGCACCCCTGGGGCGAGTTTGCAGGACCACTGCCTGCTCCCGTCACCTGCACCCGCAGCCACCAGCCTGGGCACGGTGACACACGTCCCATGCGCCACAGACCAGCTCTGGTTAGGGCTCTGCCTTGTGGGGAGCCACAGCAGCGCTGAGCGTTGGGCTGCAGCCAGCCCCGCACGGTGCCAGGAGCGGCGAGCCCCGGCAGGGTGGGAGCAGCGCGGCACCGCTCCCTGCCCCTCGGGCTGGGGACAGGCCCCGTGCGTGGTGCTGCAACACCCCAGGTTATGGCACCGGCCCCGAATTTCTCCTCCATTCATTCCTGCTGCGTGGTGGCTCCGTGCAGCAAGCGGGCCCCGGGTTGTCAGTGTGCCAGCCACAAAGTGTGGGCTCCCAGCACGGGGCACGTGCTGCAGGCAGGTGAGAAAACAGCAGCTGGAGAGACCGGCCCCGGTGCTGCAGGTAATTCAGCAGGCACGGGGCCATCGCCTGCTGCCTGCACAGCCCTGCCCGAGCTCCTTGCAGCCCTGCGCAGGATGGGGACCTGGGGCACAGCAGTGAGGGGGGAGCTGGGTTATTTCCGACCAGGGCCTGTAAGACCAAAATCTGTGCTCAGGGCTCCTTCACGTCACCGCCTGCGACAAGCTGCAGCTCTTTGTGCATGCTGTGTCCCCCCTGAGCAGCCCCCTGCCCTGTTATCCAGCCACATTTCACACCTCCAGGACGCTTTGCTCAGCGCCCAGACCCAGTCCCTGCGTGGAGCTGCCACCGCCTGGACAGGGAGCAGCTCAGCCCAGACACACGCCAGCCAGGGGTTCACAAGGTGCTTGAAACCAGTCAAGCCATTTCTTTTATTTCTTAAAAAAAAACAACAAACAATTAAAAAAAAAAAAACAACAAACACAAACCACAAAAAAAAAAATCAAAAACAAAACCCCCAACCCCCCCAACCCAATGAATTAAAAATAAAAACCAGAACGCAACCCCTACTGGTGAAAGTACAGATACGGCATTTACACGGCTACATCTATCTTCCGCTGCCACCCCCGCCCGCCCACAGCAAAGTCGATTTCTACGCGCTTACACAACACAGCGAGACACAGACAAACAGAACGGCTTCGGGAGCATGTGAGGTGGCACGGGGGGCCCCCAACCCTCCTCTACCCCCGCTGCGGTGATGCCCCCGCCTCGGGCTGTGCTGGTGCTGGGCGAGGAGGAAGCTCGGGCTTGGACCACGGCGGTGCTCAGGGTCCCGAGCATCCCAGGCCACCCTCCTCCTCCTCCTCCTCACGAGGTAGTCGGGAGAAGGCGAGGAGACGCGGTCTGTGTGGCCACCAAGCACGTGTCCCCCGCTGGGTGTGGGTTTTCCAGTCCCTTTGCAGACGGGGGGGCAGAAGGAGGGGTAAGGCTCCCGGTGTCGGCACCCTGTGCGGGTGTGACCGTGCTGGCACGCACCCTGCCTCCTGGGAAGCTCTTTGGGAACAAGGGACCGATGCTGCCACGCGCCCGCTGAGCCAAATACAGTACTTGTGTCAGCAAAATGAAGCACTACCAGTTCTGAGGCTCGGTCTGGGAGGAAAGCAGAAATAGCCCTCATTTAGCACGGAAGCAACAGAAAGAGCATTGTTCCCTACGAGGAAAAATGGGATCAGTGAGGTCTGTGAGGCAGAGAAAGGAGAGAGCCTTCTGAGCCTAAAAGGACATTCAGCACCGAGAGCGAGGATGCAGCGCCATGGGAAACGGGCACCCCTGCCACCCCCTGCGTGACTGCCAGCAGCCAGAGCAGGTGGGGGGACCCAGCTCCTCCTGCCCCCTCCCCAAGCACGGTGGGGCTGCACCTGGCTGCTGGGCAGCTCTGCCCTAACTGGCCTGTTCCCCGTCCATTTCCACGGCAGGAGAGTTTTTATGGAGCAAGGGATGTGCGGAGACAAGGCAGCGTTGTTCCCTGCAACTCTCCCAGGAGCACAACACCCCTCAATGTGCCACGCAAGCAGCTGGGTTCCTGGGTTGGGTTGCAGCTGTATTGCTTATTGCCAGCTCAGGTGAGTCAGCCCGATCAGAGGCTGATGTGTGATCAGAGAAACCTGGGGGTGGGAGGGAGAGGAATCAGCCAGAGATCGGGGTGCACGAGTTCCCAGGGCTGAAAACAAACCTCGGGGCTTCTGGATGGACTAGGATGGTCAGGGCTTCTCTGTCTATAAAACAGGGCTGGGACAAACTGCCCACCCCATCACCTTTCCAAATGACACTGCCCTCAGGCACCACCACGTTTGTTCCCTATGTACAAAGAGCTATCGTTAAGTCCACATTTCCAGCATAGAAAGTGTGGGACAAGGGAAGGCAGCAAGTGCTCAAGGGAGTGGATAACAGTCCTCCGGCACGTAGAGTGCCCTCAGTTCTGCTAGCCTCAAATTAGAGGGAAAACTCTAATTGTTTTCAGCAGCACAACAACGTAGCCGCAGAACTGCATCTGCAGCACTTACACTTGTAATTGGAATGGAAAGGGCAAACGGGCTGGGTCAGCCGCAAACCCACAGAAGTGCCGGGCATGAAGCTCTTCCAGAGAGAAATGTGGCCCTCGATCTGTGAGCAGCCACGTACGGACAGGAGGAAAGCAGCACAAGGGAGCAATAGGTGAGCAGACCCCATCCATCCTCCCGCTGGGATGAACATCACTGCTAGCAACATCAGACCTGGCAGGCAGGATGGTCAGCGGGGAAAAAAAAAACAGCTCCATCTGACCTGAAGCCCCCAACGCTGACCAACACACAGGGGGAACTGAAAGAATCTGGGGTGTGGGATGACAGAAAGCTGGGGTGGCAAACAAGGCAGGGAGCAACCTGAGCACCAGACACGCCTCACAACTGGTTGCGATGAGGAGCCGAACTCCCACATTCTGGATTGCACTTGATAATATCAGCACCTACTGAGGGACCCACCTGCTGGCTGCTGCCCGCCAGCCCTGGGAAGCTCGGTGGGTCGCGGGACCAGGCAGTCCCCTATCAGTCCGACGGGCAGCGCAGTCTGTGGGGGAAGGAAAGCAAAGCATCCTCTTGCCAGGGCTTCTGGGGTCATTCCGGTCCTCTGTGTGTTGCATAGGATTCTTCAGCTACTGAAGCAAAACACCTCTTGTTGGGTTGTAATACTGCAAGGTACGGTCTGCATAGTGCCCTGGGTCAGCAGAGAGGACCTGTTATGTGTGTGCGCTTGTATGCATTTTTTTTTCTTATTTTTTTTCTATTTTTTTTCCCACCAGAAGGATGTTTAAGTTAACACTTGTCGTTGCAGAGTGGGGAAGGACCATGGGACTGTCCCATGACATGTGCAGGGAAAAGCAGGGCAGAGCGTGGAGTGCAGCACCTGGCTCCCGGCGTGCAGTCGTGGCTGCACATGCACGCAGAGCTATAGGGACCCTGTTCTGAGCAATCATCCCACATTTTTGCCACATCTCCTATGACCCTGCTACACATTTGGACTAAGCAATGCGACGTACAACATTCAACCGTGACCCTGAGCCTCAGGGAAAACCAAATCCCTCCATGAGGCCAGATTTCCCTCACTGGTACCAGGGCCAAGCTGCATTTCTCCCCCTGGCTGCTGCTGCCTCTTGATTTCCCGGGACAGGTGGCAAAAACCACCTATCGAGGTCAACTTCCCCAGCATGGAGAACCATGGAGAACCGTGCTGGGGCCCAGACACCACAAAGTGTGGCCAGGGCAGCCCGTGGCAGCCAGCCAAGGCAGAGCAGGAGCTCGGTGGACGTGATGGGAGCGGGAGGCTGGGCTGCAAGGGGCGAGCGCGCTGCCTCCGAAGGGCACCAGCTGGAATGTGTGGTATCTCAATTATTATTATTTCTTTTTTTTTTTTTTTTTAAAGCCAGCCTTGTGGAAAACTATAAATTAATAGGCTAATTAAATACTCAGGTGGGAGAACGGGGAACCTCCGACCATGTAAACAGAGGACAGGCTATGGCTTCTTCCGCAGGTAGTTGGAAGGGATCCAGCCCTCCCAGCAAGGGCCCCCAGTCAGCACCTTGCAGAACCACCAGCCGCTGCTGTTCTTCTCGCGCACTTCAAACAACGTCCCTTCTCTAAAGCTGTTGGTCTCCTCGTCGCCTTCAAAATCCGCGACGGCCACGTAGAGAGCTTCCTTGGAGATGTCCGGGTTGGAGAAAGGGGCTGACGTCCTCTCCTTGCCTTCCCCTCTCTCCACCGGCTTGGATATTACCTTTGGGCCTAAGCCGCTTTTCGCTTTGGCTTCGTCTTGGATCGCAGCGGACAGGAAGGGTTTGGCTTTGGGAGGAACCAGCATGGGTCTGCCCGGCAGCGGGGAAGCCCTGGCCTCGGGTGCGGGGCCAGCAGCAGGACACGCTGTTTTTTTGGGTGGCGGTGGCCTGCGGGGCGGCACAACCGGGCGCTGCGGCGCGGGCTCCCGGGCAGGCGGGACGATGGCTGGGCCCGGGGGAGATTTGGGCAGGGGTTTGCTCTCCACGCTCAGTCGCTCCTGAAACCTTCCAGAAGCCTCCGGGGTGACCGTGGTGTTACTGCAGGAGCTTTCGCTGGCGGCGGTGTCCGGCTCGGGGGGTTTCTCGGGGCACTTTGCAGGCCTCAGCTTGCTCCGCAGGCTGCAGATGTCCAGTTTGTCGTCGGCTGGAGGGGGGTCAGTCCGAGGGGCTGCAGCGGGTTTGGGCCTGATCTGAGGTCTTGACTTCAAGAAGGGGTTCTGGGTGATTGGCTCAGGCTTGTCCTCCGCGGGCTCAGGTTTTGGCTTGGTTGGCTTGACGATGGGCCGGAGGTTCGGCTTCTTCACCTCCTTGGCCGACACCTTGTGTCCACATTCCAGCCCCATTTCGTTTTTCAGCTGGAAGAGTTTGCCTTTCTCTGATTTCAGCTCGGGCTTCTTGCTGTCTTTTGGGGCTACCGACTGCTTTGGCGGGATCATGGGCAAAATCATGCCTGGGGGTTTTGGGGGAGGCCTCTGCCTCTCCAGCAACTCGCCTTCCGACTTAATGATGGACTCCTTCCTGGGCGGCAGGCTGGGCTTCTCCTCCACCTCACGGTCCGAGATCTCCTCATACCCACAGGCGAAGGCAAGGTCGCTGCTCTCAGCAGCCTCCTTCCCCTTCCAGTCCTTGGCCCACTTCATACCGCAGTCCATGCCGTTGGGGGGAGCCTCGGGCAGAGGTCTGCACGGCCCCGTGGCTTCCTCACCGGCGCTGCTTTCTGCTGCGGCATCGCCCAGCCGGAGCTGGGCCATCTCGTTGGGCAGAGGAGCCAGGAAGTTCGGCCTGGATGCGTTGCTGGTTTTCTTGTACTTGTCAATAAACGTAGCGGGGGCCCAGCCTTCCTTCTCCTCAATCTGAATGTACCACCAGCCACTCAGGTTCTTCTCAATGACCTGCGGGAGGAAAGGAAAGCTCAGACACAGACTCAGCAGCCCCCTCTGCACAAAAGGGGATGCTCAGTATCTCCGAAATAACATCAGGGTGGCACGTAGCTTCCTGGCTCCTGCCTCCCTGATATCCAAATGCTGTATAATCACAAGGAAAGCCAGAACAAATGACTTTTACAAGTGGGTGTTCAGCTCAGCACAAAAAGCACAGAACCAGTACCCAACTGGGAGGGAATCCTACTAAGGGGACCTGAACTTCATGAGGTGGGAGCAAGGAGTGACATAGCCACGACGAGGATGCTGCAGAAAAGAGTAGGACGCCAGGTACTGGCAGTGGCCACTGAGTGGCACTGTTGGAGTGATTAACCAGCAGCATCACTGCACTGATCAGCAGCCATCCTGCCTGTACGCACTCCAGAAGTAGGACTGGGACGAGAAGACTGGGGCAGCCATGGAGAAAAAATCCTCTTAAATAGGCACAGTGTACATTTTGAAAAGCAAAATCACATCTACAACAGGGATTCTGTGAACAAAACTGGGTGTGCAATTCTGGAAGGGTTTTTGGGGTTACACCTGGCCTAAATAAGAAAAAAAAAAGTAATTTCTACCCCCATTTGTGATGAAGTTTTATTTCCATTAGCTCAAACAACACAGCACGCACATGCTCAAGGGACAGGAGGCCACCAAGAGCACCTGGGACCCTAAAGTCTCACGAGCTCCTGCTGTGTGATGTTAACAGTCCACAGAGGTAATCACAAGCACTGTTCTGATGGCAAGATGCGAGGAGGGAAGATGACAGGCTCACCTCTACTTTCATTCCTGCCTGGAAGCTGATGCCGTCAGGGATGGTGGTCTGGAAGTCAGCGATGGTGTAATATTCCTCTTCCACTTGAGGAGGGACGGGAGGTTTAGGCAGGTTCAAACCACGTGGCTGTGACAATAAAAAAGAAAACCCATCAGCATGTCTCACAGGAGGTGTAACACAAGGTCCACATAGACAGAGGAGTCTTAAGGCAGCAGAGAGGTGGTGTGCGTGCTCTATGCACTTACTATGGTGAGATCTCGGCGAGGAGGGGGTCTCTGCCGCATCTTCGGTGACTCTGTGGAGGAAGAATTTCAGATGCTGTTGAAGGTCTGGCTTTTAGTCACACGTGCATTCCCATAAGGCAAGTGAAAGAGAAGGCAGAAAGGCAAGGACTAAGCCTGCCTCAGGCAAGCAAGCCAAACGAGGAACCTCTCTGCCTGGTACCCTGAGTGGTGCAGGTCACCCAGGTTCCAAGGTTATCCTGCTGGAAGAGGAGCCAGCTCTGCACCATCAGGTGCTGCTGGGAAATGCAGCTGAGGTGACCACACAAAACTGCTTTTTCACCCCAAAGACCTGACCTGCTGAGGGATTAAACTGTGCAGCTCCTGTGAGGAGAGGCGTCTGCAGCTGAACCTGCAGGCTGAGAGGCCTTTATTTACTGACACCTCTGCTGCTCCTCAGCAGACCCCGGGGCAGCACTGCACCCATGCCAGTGTCGCCTCCAGACCTTGCTGCAGAGCTCACGGTGCCTTGCAAGCCTTCTGCCTCTCCTTTGAGCTATGTTGCCCAAAATTCTGCAGGATAGGCTGCACTGACACCTTCCCAGATGGCCACTTACTGCGTCGGATGTCAGCGTTGGGCAGGGGACGGCTGTCGAACCTCCCGTCCCTTTGGCCGGCGAGCCCGTCCTTCTCTCGGCTGGCCACGATCTGCTGCCGGGAAACGCCATCCAGATCCAAGGCACAGGAGTGAGTGGAGGAGCCTGAGCCCAGCTTCTGCGAGAACATCTCTCCATTCCCCTTTTTGAGATAGGAGGCGGGGGCCCAGCCTTCTTGGCCCTGGTACCTGCAGCGACAACAACGGCAGCGTCACTTTGCCGAGCCTCAGTGCTGTCCCGAGCCTGTGCGCGGGGCTACCAGGTGTCCCTGGGGCCGGGGCTCAGCACAAGCCTGGATTTGGGCAAAGTGAGCTCGCTTGGTGCCAGGCTCCATGCCAGGTGGCACCTGGAGAGCGGCAGCATTGATTGATGCTCCATGCAGGCTGCTGCAGCCAGCAGGCTGAGGGCTGGGAACGGCGAGGAGCCCGATTTCCTTTTCACCTCAGCGATGGCACCGGTTCAGGAATGAAACACACTGGCAGGGGAAGCGAAGGGGAAAACCAGAGGGTTGCTGCTAGGATTGATGTACCTGTTCTCTGGATGAAGCTCAGCCTGGATCCCTTCCCTGCTCTAAATCTGCGCTGTTTAGGAGAGGAACCAGCGCTGTGATCTGATTGAAAAACCACATCCACGGAGTCTGCCTGCCATGCTCGAGGGTCTCGCGCCAGCGTCGGAGACGCTCCTGCTGGCTGGGCTGCAGCCACTGCACTCACATGGCACCAGATCCTGAGCTTGTAATTGCCTTTGGAGTTCTTGTGGCAGCTCTCCTCTGCTCAGAAAGTCAATGGACATTTTTCTGGGGCTTTGCTTCTGCCAATACCACAGGTTCAACGCAAGGTTAAGAAAACCGTGGCATATGCTCCCACCCTGCTCAAGTCCAGCCATTAGCTAACGCCACAGAGAAGCAAAAACGAGCTTCCAGGAGAAAACAAGTATCAGCTCAGGATGATCGGGAGCGTTTGGCCTCAGCACACCCTGTACACAGCAGAACTGGCCCGGACAACGGCCCTGCTCCGCAGGAACCTCCTAACACAGCCAGAGCATCCAGCCTGCCTCCAGGACACTCGCTGCTTTTCCTATCAGCAGCACATGATGTAACATTAATGCTCCCGGACCCGCTGATGGGGCATGTGATGCCGTGACGCAGTCCACCTCCCCGGCACAGGAAATTGAGGGATTTTCAAGACGTTTAACCACAGCTATGCTTGGCTGAAACCTTGAACTTCAGTTAGCCTTGGTATTTAGGGATGGAGAGAAATGAGTTCTGCTACTCTGCCCTCCTCATTGCTCTAGGCTTGCCCTTGGACTGTGCATCGGGTCTCTGCTTTGCATAGCCTGCAGTGCCAGGGAAGGGCACGAGGCAGGGACAGTACCTGATTTTCCACCAGCCCTCCAGGTTCTTCTGGATCACCTCCACCACAGCCCCTTTGTCCAGGTTCATTTCATCCTGGTCTCTTGCAGTGTATGGGTAAATAACGGTGTACTTCTCCTCTGTAGGAAAGAAAGTGGAGTTTTACTAAGATATTGTTTTACAGAAACCTGGAAATAGTGGCTAAGTGTTTTCTGTGAACAGTAATTCTTGTTGTAACATAGGTGCAAACACACAGAGATACACAACTGTTCAGAAAAAAAATGCCAGTGAAATGAATTCCAAAACAAACCCAGTTGCATTTTGAAATGTAAGCTTTGGTGAGTTTCCCCTATGACAGCCAAGGTGAGGAGGCACTGAATGCCCACTTCTTTTCCTTTCACCTTCTCACATCCATCCAGTCTGTGGTCCCAGCTCTTGCTCTGGGATCCTGTGCTACTCACTGACCACAAGGATACAGCATAGGAAGCTGCTTGACCCTAAAAGGAACCCAATCCCAGCTACCACCACGGTCTTTAATCACTTTCATACATCGCTCAAGCTTCCCCTTCCAGTTGCTTTTTGCCTTCATCCTCCTGAATAGCCACTGTTCCTGAAAATGCACTCCTCCAGGGCTTGAAAACACACCCAAACTGGGTGCCCGGCCCTTTGTCCTTGCCTTCTTGGAAAAGCACAGCTCTCAAAAGACCTGATTCCCCTCCCGCTTCATGCAAATGAGTCAAAGCAGCAAATGTCCTGTCCCATCCAGCAAAACCAGGTCGGCTCTTCTCTTGGTGCTGCCTGAGCCACCGACACCAGGACCTGGCTGAGAGCAGGGACTAAGGCAGCAGCTACAAGAAGTTCGCATAAATGTGTTGGTAGAAAGCAGAGACTCCAGTCTCTGTACCCAAAACAAGCCTCAAAAAGTTAGAAGGAACGGCTGATAGCGGAAAGAGAGGTGGATGTGAGCAGGCTGATGGAAGGCTGAGGAGCACACATGGCACATACTGAGGATGACACAAGCAGAGTCCCTCCCATGCAAAGCAAACAAACATGCACACAACAAGGCTGCAGGCACAAAACCAGGGCAGCTGAACACGTCTCTACAAAGTCCACCTTGACCCCATCCACTGGTGTACAAGTCCCCAAGGGTCCGACGACGGCCAACGTGCCTGGGCAGGGACCAGTATCTCCACGGGACTGGGAAGAGCATGTTGGGGAAGCAGGAGAAGGACAAGAGAGGACGTAAGGAGGCAGCACTTCGGGTCTCAGAGGAAACAGGGTTGACAGCAGAGAGAGGCACAGAGCTGTACTCACCTGGAGCTCTCTGGGGGCCCTCCCTGGTTTGAACCCCCATCCCACCTCCATCTCCCCAGGAAAAGGGCTGAGCAAACAACAGCACTGCTCTGAGCATACAGCGGTCAGTGGAAATGATGCGTGCTGCAGGGCTGGTTCAGATTTACTGTACACAAAGGTTGCAGCTTTGCTACTCTCATAACGTGAACTCACGCATGCTCTTGCTTTCTGCATGACATCAGAAGACACAGGAATTGTCCTAGGATCTGAGGTTTGCTCCTCCTCCTCCAGTACGTGCAAACCACCTCCCTGGGAGCACAGGGGGCATTGTGATGGCAGGACTGGGTGTTCCCCAAAGGTGGCACCTTCAGCCCCTCTGGGGGAGCAGGAAGGCCAAGCAGCTGCACTGCCAGCATCCCGCTGCCACACTCCTGGTGCAGCACTGGAGCAGAGTGGGCAGACCATCACGGGCAAACACGACTGTGGCATTTGTGGGTTTGTCCTCCCCAGAGCTCTTCCCCTCCTTAGGTCAGAAAGGGCTAAGCAATCCTGCAAGCCACTCAGCACAGCTCAGCACGAAGAAGCTGGGGCAGTTATCTCCAGGCACCTCTTACCTTCGTCGGGCTGCATTGAGAACTCATCCTGGACGCCATCCTGGGCCTCCAGACAGGTCGCTGGCACCCAGCCTTGCTCCTCTGATGTGCTCACAAACCACCAGCCTGGGAACAAAGCAGCAGGAGGATCAGCCAAGGACACCCACCAGCCAAAAACCACCTCCCTCCCTACAAGCCCTGAGTCTGGGAGGCTTTGTCCCCTCCGTGCTGCCATACAGGAGGCTGAGGTTACCCTGAAAGGGAGCACACACAGCAGCAAGGGAGAATCGCAGCTGAACGATACCCAAATGTACAGCTCCCTCCCCACGGTCACAAAAAATGGGACAACTCAGAAGTGAATGACTCCAGCCACCTCATTTGCTATCTTTTTTGTTTTTGTTTTTCCCTTCATGGTTCATTTTCTCTCAGTATGGGTCAGCAAGTCCAGTCTAATTAGCCGAGATGAATACACTGTCTGCAAATCGATAACTGACTCCTGCTGCGCTCTCGCCTTCTTAACATTTGTGAAAACAGCAGATTTTAAAAGCTAGGAGCAAACGCAGGATTAAAACACGAGCTCTCCCAGCGGAAACCTGGCCAGCTCCACAGAGGCCACTAGCAATCCCGGGCCACCCTGGGTGTACAATCAACATAAACGCGTGCTCCTCAGTTATGAAAAGCACAAGCTATTTGTGTCTTTAGGGGGGAGAAAAATAAAGACCAGCGTTATTTTCAGAGCCTCGTCAGCAAGTCATTTAGAAAGACAATGATTGTCAGGAAGGGAATCAACAGCTACCTGCCTGGAAGTGAAAACCAGGGCTGACCTTTCATAAATAAACGATTTGCCATACCTTTTGAATTGGCTGTGCTAATAGGTTTCACTTGCTTTAAGATTGCTTTTATTTTCCTCATTCTCAAGCACGGCTGCTGGTTCAACTAATCCTCTTGGGACTGGCTTTCCAGAATTTAAAAATCTATTTTCTTGATTTATCTGTAAACCCCCCTAAGCAACTCCTGTTACCTTTGGGGAATAAATTCCCCTTTTCAACCAACTCCAGAAGGCAGACCTATGACACAACACATTCCCCTTGCAGAGGTTAAAAGCAAGTTTAAGCTTTAGCAAGCGAATGTCTGGGCTGCCTGCCCCTGCCCCAGGGCCGAGTGCTGCATGGTGTTCTCCTTTGGTGGAGGCAGGAATTGCACAAAGGGGGCTTTACATGGTGCTGCTGCCCAGCATCCCCCTCATCAGCCACTGTATTTTTCAGCACAAAGAAGCACAAAATGAGAATGTAAAAGATGGACGGCGCCTGGTGCTCAGCACAGCAGATAGTCAGACCCTTCCTTGAAAGAAAGTCCCTAAATCTCATCCGTGCTCATACAGAAATCCTGCAGACTGATGCTGCTTCCTCCACATCTCACTTAAGCTGCCCATCCAAGGACATCCCTGCAAGGTGCCCGGAGGCTGTTCTGCTTAAATTCCTACTAAGAAGACACTGACAAATACAGGATTGCTATTCCTGTCGCTGCTCTGAGAGGCGGAGCAGATCCGAAGCCCTCTGCCAAGCCGAACTCTCTCTGTACCTGATTCGTTCTTCTCAATGATATCCACCACCTGGCCCACGCACAAGCTGATTTCGGAGCTCTCCTGCTTCTGGTAGTCCGCCACCACGACATACTGCTCCAGCACCAGGGGATCGACCGACGCAGAGTCAGCTCCTGCACAGGGGGACAAGAACCCAGCCGCGCGCCGGGGTCAGCACCAGCTCCCGAGAGCACGGGCCACCGCTCCCGAGCGCCTGCTGGCCTGCGAGCAGCTCCAGGACACCCTGGGGACCCCAGCGTGAGAGAGGTGAGCCAAAGGCTTGGGCAGAGTGAGGACAGAGACCAAACCAGCAGCCAGGTGAGATGGGGACAGCCAGGTGAGACCTCGCGCTTGCTCCCACCTCCTGCTCTCACACGGAGCCGTCCAAGCACCGCCACCACCGCCGCGGGCGCACAGCATCCTGCTCCCTGCTGCTGGACACCACTGCGCAGAGCAGCTCAGACCCCAGCTCAGCACACACCGCCCACAGGGAGGTTTTCTGGTCCTAAAAAGCCTGGCCATCCAAGTGGAGGGGCATTTGTAGGACACAGCAGCATCCCCCAGCCATCATCACCCTTCTTATGCCTCCCTGGCTGTTTGCTGTCCCAGCTACTTGCTCCTCTAACCCTTCTCAGCTCCTGCAGCAGATCCTAATTCGGTGCCAGAAAAACAACCCACTGAGACGAGGGGCAAACGGGCAGGATTTGCAGAAAGCAAAGCACTCCCTGAGCCAGGAAGGGGCCTGCGAGCTGACGGAGGGCTGGATGCGCCCAGGGAACCTGGTGCAGCAGCGCTGGCTGTGCCGAGCCCGGCCAGGCTGAAGGTGGCACTGCAGGCTAAGGCGAGGGGACAGCCAGCACTGCCCCACCGGCCCTGCCAGGGGACCAGCAGGCACCAGCCAGGCACAGCAGGGTGACGCTGATTTATTTTTTCCAGGCACGTTTTCATTTAGTAGAGTGGTCTGGATGCGGATCCCTTTGCTTGGCGTCTCCTACCAGGGCGGTACTGGGACAGAGTTTTCAAGTCAAATCCATCTCTGCTGTAGAAACGCAGCCCCACGTTTGTCTCTACACATGGAGACAAACTCCCCTGTTCCCCCAAGTGCTGGGGTTTGCTGTGTACGAGGAGATCGCGAAGCGACCCAGGGCTTTGCAGACCTGCGGGTGCTCAGCACCAAACCCAGACCCCTCAGTCCCTCCGGGAGGGCACTCACAGTGGGCTCAGCCTCACGCTGAACCAGCCACAAGGCACTTGGGTACTCAAGGCACAGGCAGCACTTGCCCAGCTGCCTGCAAAAGCCTCCAAGGAGCAAAAAGGTGTTAGAAACACCTGCACTCTTTTCCCCTCTGCCCCAAGGCTCAGCTCTAGCCTCCAGCCCAACACTTTGCCTTGCAGCTTCCTAACCTGCCAGCTGAGGATACTTACACTACCCAATTCTCCCAGGTGCAGTAGGAATTAATTAATATTTGCCCAGTGCTTTGGAATTAGAACAGTATTAATTACTCTAGCAGGAGTGATTGTGGGTGTTAAGTTGTACTTCCAGGGGCTGTGCATGTACTCTGAGCAGGGGGCCTCACGTTTTGGATCAAAGGCAGAAATCACATCTGCTCCAGCCCTCTGGCTGCTACAGCATGGCAGATACATGGGACGATTACCTCCCAGTCTCAGAAGGGTTTGGGAAAGAAATGATACAGAGAGCGGTGGTCCCTTGGGATATAAAGGCAAAGCACAGCAAAGAAATTGCGGCTGTGCATCAGGAAGAAATGTCCACAGCCTGCTATGCTGCAAGAGGACCCTGTGGCTCCCCTGCCACGTGAGATATCTCAGCCTGATAAAAGAACTTTCTTACGAGGGAACCTATTGCAGGGCACGATCCTGCAGTGACCAGAGCAGGAGGGATGAGCAGAGATGGATGAGATCCAACAGGTCTTCAGCGGTGCTGGAGCACTCTGCTCCCCCACCGGGAAGTTCTCCTAAGCCCGAGGTCACCACCTCTCAAACAGGTTCTGAGAAAGAAAGACCACAGCCGCAATTTAACTGAAATGCTTTTTCAGGACAGTCTCATTTAAAGGAGGAAGAGGCTAATTGCCCGTGTCATCCTGCCATAAACAGCTCTCTGCAGAGCTGCAGGTGAGCTGGCCAAGTGCACAGGATCTGTTACCACTAATGAAAGCTTCCTCCAAGCCATAACCCAGAGGTGGGGCACCAGACAAAACTAAAAATAGCCCTTTAAAGTGAATGAAGGATGCTAGGAAATTGGGGACTATCTGTTCTACTAGCTCAATTAAAGGTTTGTGCTTAAAGTGATCAGAGGACTTACCCAGCCCCTGAGAGCAGAATAACAGCTACAGGAAGAGAGCAGGGCTCTCCTTTCTGCCTCCCTGGCTGTAATTACACACAATGCCGTGAGGCTATTTGTAGTTTCAGCAGGCAATTCTGGATCCTCCAATGTACCTATTAAACCAGCAACAGAAGCGGCAAACTAAGCTTGGAGGAAGACGTAGGAGTTAATTTCAGGAGTGCCTTCACCTGGCATAATCATCCTCAACCACAAAAATACGTGGTCAAGTTACAATAAAACATCCTATTTAGGGGCAGACTTGGTCTCTTAAGAATAGCAATGGCATAAACTTACTCATCTAAAATAGTACCTAAAGCTCTGTAGCTGGGGAGGGGAGGAAGGATTAGCACAGAACAGAGCCCACAGGAGAGGAGTTGTGTAGAACAACAGTAGCTAGGAGCACAAAGCTTGTATCCCCTGAATATTTTTGAGACTGATACAAACGTGGCCTAGAGAAGGGATGTGCATTGAGCCGAGAGACCACTGGGGTCCTTGGACTGGACTTGCAGAACAGACGCTGGCTATAGATGCCGGAGAGCCGCAGAGGAGATGCACTCACCCAAAGCAGTGAGGTGTACAAAAACAGGTAGGAAATCTCAGATACAGGGTTGCTCCAAGATGTCATGTTTCCAATTTCTGCCTTTGCACTATCAGTGCCAAAAATAATGAGTCTCTTAACGGTACGGACACTGGTGCCTTCAGAGAGAAGCAAAGAGCTCAGGACTGAAATAAAAGTGGGGGCACAGGTATTTGGGCATTTGTTTTTAATGCCTGTCCTTGCTATACACTCCAGCCCCTGCCTACAGCTCTTTCCAAAAATGTTGTGCTTTGGATAAGCTTTCTTTGTCCTAGTTCTCTGGTCTGTGCCGATCAGACCCAGTGCTCTCAGGCCAGCCCCTCTTCTCCCAGACCTGACAAGCCTGCGAGGATCAGCGCTGCAATCCCTCTCATCCCTCCAGGGATTCTTCCTGAACTAGGAAATAATCACATGTAACTAGCACTCACCAGTGGAGTTTCAGAATGGCCCTCCTATCGCTTCTGTAGGATGAGAGCTGTGCTTTCACTGTCCCTCATCAGACCAAACACTGTGGTTTGGGGTCTCTGAGCCACTGCAGGAACAATGCTCAGCACAGCAAAAGGGATGCAGCCAGGCAAGAAAGCATCTAAAATAAAACTAGCAGGGGGATATGGGAGCTCTTCTGCCAGTCTCCTAGGGCAGTTCCACCCAAATAAAAACTGCTGAGAGAGTTTCAGGCTCCTGTGCACTGCATTAGTGCCACAACAAACCTATGAATCTCCATCTGCTTTCTGTAGAACTCAGAAAGGAGGAGCAAATAGAAATGTTTGAAACAGTACTGGGGACCAATTATGATGATTACTTTTAGGTGTACCTAAATCAGTGGCCAAGTCAGGCTTCAGAGTCCCAGAGCATGAGGAATAAGGAATAAAGGCATATAATGCCCACCAGCTCACACCGGGCACGTCCCTGCCTCTGGGCCTCCTCGCAACACCAAACGTTTGTCCCTCGAGCCTCTTGGTCACCGAGGAATGCCGTAGGTACCACTGCAACCCACTTTGTATCCCAGTGCTCGGTTACAGCCCATCAGAAAGCAGGGCTCGCTGCTGCCAGGCACCTGGGAGCGTTTGTTCTTTGCAGTGCTACCCCAAAGAGCAGCTCACCCCCGCTCTGGGGGTGCTGGAGAAATAAGCGACTGGGAGACAATTCCAGCTGTGTTTGTTTGTCAGCAGCTGCTGGATGCCCCCTCCTCAGGGAGTTCTCTTATTAGAAGAGCCTTTTTTGTGCCACGCTGTTCTGCTCTCAAAGCAGGCCTGGCTTGAGTGATAGATGAAGCATCAGGCGCGTCTTCAAGGTAGAATAGGGCTCCAGGTGACAGCAGCAGAATCAAATTTGGTTTCTTTTGCCAGAAAATAAAAGATGGTGAGAGGAGTCTCTAAACATGCCTGGAACAAAGCAGCAGCCCTTTGTAGTGTTACACAAACACCTCTCCCTGATGGCTACTGCACATATGCCATGGCCAAACAAGGGGATTACAATGCCACGGTCTAAACATCATGCCTTGTCCTGCCAGAACAGGGCTCTGGCTTGGAAGTTACCCCAAATCTTCCTCTTCTCTCCCTCTCAATGGTGCCAAGCAAGCAGCATCCCAAAGAGCATTTTCTCTTCGACCTCACAACATCACCGTGTCACACACAAACCTGCCATGCCTACAGGGCTGGGGGCAAGAGGCAAAGTGGAGCTGCCCATAAACCTGCTTCTCTAATGGCTCTGTGTGAAGTGGGAAGGCAGAACGAAGCTGAGTGCACAAACAGGAGAAAAAAATCAAGCCAGTGTCCTTGAATTAAATTCTGCCCTCAAAGAAAAATTTTGCTGCATAACTCAGATCTTTTTCTTCTCCTCAACACTAGAAAGGTCGTCTTTTTTCTCTTGCTTAATGTAAGTGGACTGGGTTCAAAGTGATCTAAACACGCACTGATCTCACGGGGAAACATAATACCCTTCCTTACTCCCCAGATCTTCCTACTGAGCCATCAGACGAGACATTCTGAGACAAGGGATTCTGTGTCTTTATTTTACCTCCGCTTTATCAAAAGAGAGGAGAAGGAAAAAAAAAATCATAGCCTGTTTTCATCCCCACCCACAGCCAGATGCTTCTCTCTGCCTCCACATGGGTTTGCACTGAAAGCAATAACTCAGCTTGAAGCAAAACCTTCAGCACATCTCCTGTGACAAAGCCAGGGAAGACCCACCACTTCAGCATGAGAAAGACAGTAAAAAAAAATGCAGTCTGTGATTACAAATGGCTAATGAGAGCTATAAAACTGCCTTCCCAAGGTCCAGCTTTGACAGACATACCTTATGGCTGTCAGAGTTTGAGGAGGGCATGTTTTCCAAAGGTTTTAATCATACTGGTAAACCCCTGCTAGTCCACCAGGAGACCACTCAGTTATAACCTGCCCATGAGAACGGAGCAAAACCAAGAGCTACTGTTCAAGCAGATAACGTGAGGTTTCCGTACACATCCTACCCCTGGTCTCAGGAGGCTGGGACGTGAGCTGTTCTTGAAGGAGGAATGCCCTTCAGATAAGAAAGTAGAATTAAGTCTTAAGTCTCCCCTGTACCTTTTCTCTCTCCTTAGATAGGAACCCACGTATCTACAGGTAAATTTGCTCACGCAGTTTATGGCAGTGTCAACTCCCAGGCCAGAAACCTTGGGCCCGCAGCCAAGCGCCTGTCCCACTCCCACCGCACCTCCTGGCTGCTGCTGCCCCGTGTCCACCAGGCACCACAGAAAGCTCTGGGGGACGCGGCAGCTTTTTGCAAGGGGCTTGCCCACCCAGAAAGAGCAGGTGTCCCCCGGCGAAAGGCGAAGCGAGAGCAAGGCCCAAGGTAGCGCGCGGCTGTTACTACCTCTCTGCAGGAAAGAGGCCGTTCTCTGGATAAACCCTGATGGAGGAACAAAAACGATGGAAGACAAGGCGTGAGGAGAGGAGGGACACGACCACGGGGGTGGCAGCAGTGGGAACGACTCGATGCACGAGCAAACGGGGTGTTTGGTGCAATGTGTGGAGCTGTAGGTGTCCGTCAGCCCCATTCTTCCATGGGACGCCTGTGGGATCAGGGCTGCGAAGAGCCCCAGATCCTGCTGTCCTCAGCCCTGTCCCTTCCTTGGGGGCGCAGAGGGATGTGGGGCTGGGACTTGGAGGGGACATGCTGTGTCGAGAGCCCCGTGCCCCACAGGGGAGCACAGCAGCGGTGCTTGCCATGGGGCCAGGCTCCCGCACCCCGTGACAGGAGACCAAGGCTGTGGGTGAAAGGAGGAGGTGGTGAAGTGGGAGGAAAAGAGAAGTGCTTACCAGATTTCTTCTTTCCAATGGGCTCCCTGAAAAAGAGAACGAAGAGTGTCAGCAGAGGGATGGGGACAGCTGGCTAGCTGGCCGCAGGAAAAAAACATGCAGGAAAACACAGCGGCGCTGGCCTTGGCGGTGCAGCTGACCTCCCTCACACCAGCTAATGTCCCCGTGGGGCACAACCAGCTGTGCAAACAGGCTGTCTCTCCCGCTCTTGTTGAGTAATTAAATGCTTTTGTCTTTCCCAGGATGAGGGCTGCTGGCCTGGACTCCTCAGCAGCTTGCTCTGATGGCCACAACTCTCACTGTGCCACTTGGAAAAGGAGGCAGACTAGAAAAATCTGGCAGCAGAGTCAGGTGCAAGGGAAACCCAAACCCCAAAAACTGCTCTCAGCACAGACCACAGCTCCCACAGAAGTGGACAACACTTTGAAGACAACGAGGGAAATACTGAAGTTGCTCCATGTCCTGCACCCCTCTTGGAGACAAGGATGGGGAGAGGCTGGGGAAGGGGCAAGCATTTATGCCCCAAAAGAAAACAACTCACTAAAATGGTGTAGAGAGGATGAACACAAGCAGGAGCTACTGGCTGTTATGAGGAGGCAATGAGACAGCTCCAGCACAAGTCCCCTCATTATGGACAGCGCTGGCCACATGGATGACAAGATGGGTTAGAAACCAGAGGTCCTGAGTCCCTTCTCTTATTTGAATGCTGCAAAGAAACATGGTTGCTGAACAGCCTTAAACTCAGGGCATGATTAAAAACCAAACAAGCCCAAGAAAACATGGGCTGAGACAAGCCTCAGAAAAATCACAGATAGTAAACCAAGGCACCAAACCAGGCTGAAGTCCAAACAAATGCACCAGCATCGTCCCCAGCTCCAACCGCAGCGGTCTGTCTTGCTGCAAAAGGGCTCTCAACACTTTCACACAAATCGCCACTGTGGCCCTGAAATATTGCTGTAGTATGGGGTGATGACAACCTGTAATTCCTCTAGCTGTGAGCTGCTTGACCACTGCTTGGAAAGGCAGCTGGACCAGCCCAGGTAGAGCCTAGGAGCCCCTTCCTCTGCTTACAAAATCTGCTGGCAGAACAACCTTTCCCTGTCCCTTTCAGGCCGAGCAGAGAAATCCCTCCGTGCTCAGCAAGAAAGCCAGCCAAAGCTGGGCTACGCTTTGTTCTCTTTCAAGCTTATCTGCATTTTCAGTCCATGATTACTGCAGATGTTTTATTCCCCCGGAGCGATGGGGTGATGCAGGGACTCGGCGGCCTTCAGAGCCTGCCTGCAGATCCCGGCTGTGCTTTCCCTGTGTGCTCAGCCCAGGCAGCACCGCTCCTACTGCTCTGGGGACACACACAAAACCATTCCCTGACCTTCAGGATGGGGCAAGGAGGGAGCCAGGGACACAGGAAAGCACAACCTGATGCAGCAAATAGCTGCTTTTTTACCCCTCCTGTGCAAGGCCCTCAGAAACATATTCAGGCCTCCCTGGCTGAGGGGATGTGGCATGGGCGTTCATAGTCCTGATCCCAAACAAAGAGGAGGGCACAGGAGCTATCGGACAGCCCAGCATTGCTGACTGCTGATGCCCAGAAGCCCCAGTGAGGAGGCTCAGCCCTCCAGCCCCATATCCCAAACCCTGTGTCCTAGCCTAGTCCCACTGGTAACCCCCACGGCCTCTTCTTTGGCCTTAGGTGGGCACTGAGGAGTTAACCTCATCTGCTAGCAATGCTTTATCCTCCCTGTCCCCCCCCACTCCCCCTTTCCCTTTGCATCTGAAACTTCTGCAACTTGCCCACTGAGCCGTCAATAAAATTAAATTAAACGCAGCAAAGATGGAGCAGAAACAAACGCGTCACCGTGCCTATCTTTTAAGTTCAGAGACCAGAGAACTGTGTAAAGACCTGAACACCGTGTCCCTGATGCAGACACCAAGGAGGAATCTAAGGGACAGTGCAGCTCAAATACATTTCTAAGCAGAGACCAAAGTGCAGAGCTAAATCCGAGCTCATTGATGAGAAGGCACGGGGCCGGGCAGCCCTCGCCCACCATGGGCTGCAGTGGGGCAGGGAGGAGAGGCAAGGCCCGGCAGGCACGCAGGAGATGGCAGGTGGGCACTGCATCACCCTGATGGAAAGAGCTGCTGCATTTCCCCTGCCATCTGCTAAACTTCTTACTCTAACTCATCCCCCCGTTTCCTTTCGCCGCCTGCTCCGTCTGGGTGAGGGGGCAAGGAAGGAGCTGCAATTTCACTTTGCTGCTGGGTTGTTTCTGGCACGGATGCAGAGAGCCGCAGGTCTGAAGACCAACAGCCCCGGCCCACCACCTCAGAGGGGACAGGAGCTCAGACAAGACAGGAAACAGCAACAGACTCCCGGCAGCATCTCCTCCTCCTCCGCCAGTCCCCACGGAGCAGAGAAAGGCACGCAGCAGAGCCTGCATGCACGGCCTCCTGGAAACCAGTGGCTCAGGCAGAGGAGGAGGAAAGGCCACTGCCTGCCACTGGGAAACTCATTTAACTCTCACCCTCACAACAGTCGTGCTGTGCAGATGAACCAGGCAGGCACAGCACGACTGCAAGGCACTGGTACACGGTGATGACAGCGTGTCCTCACAGAGCTCCCCGAGAGGTAAAACCCAGCAATGGCTCTCCAAACGCTTCCCAGGACTTTCCCAGTCCCTTATCAGGAACACTGAAGGCAAAGGTTCCCGTGTAATGGGAATCTCACTTAAAACTCTTTAAAACAAACAGAAGCAGGCTGTTCTTCAATGATAGGTATTAAGCTGTTAACCTTGCTGCAGGATGTTGTGGATGCTGAGAGTTTTCACAGGCTTACAGGGTCACAATTCAGGCAAGAAATGCTAATTATAAAACCAGGAAAGCCCTGAAGGCTAGGACAGTGTCTAGAGAGGAGCTGCTAAAAGCTTGCTTGACTTTAAGCAAGCACTCGGGGTTGGTGGCTGCTTAGCTAGGAAGGCGGCTGTGCTGCAGGGGTGGCTCTGCAGTGGCTGTGCAGTGGGACTTGGGGGAGGAAGATCCCACAGGAGGGTCCTGGGAGGAAGGCTCTGGCACAGCACAGCACTCGCAGACCTCAGCACCACCCATGGTGTCCCACTGCCCCAGCAGGGCACAGAGAGAGAGAGGGACAGCAGAGCACACACACAAGGATGACAGCTCCAGCTGCTGCAGCACCATCCACGCAGGACCCACAATCAGGATGAGATGGGTCTGAAGTCACCATGCCAAGAAAACACTCCCCATAGAAAAGCCTAGCCCTTGTAAAGAAAAAAAAAATAAGGAAAGGAAAATATCCTTCAATAATACAGTGAAGTCATCAAAATAGCTATCAGGAGGAAGCTCTGCTTGGAAGCACTCTGCAAGCGTGGAGATGTTAGAAGCCTTAGCAAGGTTTATGCGAGCAAGACAGAGTGAGAAATGGGGTACAACAGGGCTCCTGTTTAAGAGAACTGATGTTTAGCAAATGTTCCACAGAGGACTGAAAGGGCCCCTGTCACCCAAACTGCAGTGCCTGTGCCAGTCCTGTATTTAACCACTGGAGAGCTATCCGAGCCAAACCTTTGGGCTCAGAAGGCTGCCCTGTGCCCTGCTAGCACAGAAAACCAAGTGCTCTCTCCATGCAAGGAGCTTACATTGGAGCAAATCATGATTCAACCCTGTTAACATTTCATTCTATTATCAGCTAGGAAAGACAGTTCTCAGCTGCGAGGGAGGGAGACCACTATTTTGGAGCTGAGATCTAGCCCCAGCTCCTGGTGAATCTGCACGTAGGCACTAGCAGAACTGCAAAACAAATAATTCATTATACAAGCTGTAATTTGTCTGGATAGCAGGACATGGCTCAAAAGCCACAAGCCAACAAGCCTCCCTACCCAAGTCAACATCCATCAACTCAGGGAGCTCCAGCTTACAGGCAAAAGTGACTGGAAGGCTTCCTACATGGGGCAGCCACTCCATCTTGCAGCAGGGACCTGAGCTTCCCCGTTTTCTGTTAAATCCCCATCACCTGGCACAGGATTTGATGCCCCTGTCGCCCCCCAAAACACCACACAAGGGTTACAAGGAAAACTTTTGCTCCTGGCACAGCTCAGCTACAAGGAAAGGTAAGCACATTAAAAGCTACGGGGAAGCTAGGAAGGAAAGAGACTTGCTTCAGGGAGACACTAGTTATAAATCTGCTCATATTTATGGAAATAAGAGAAAGAACCAGATTTGCTCTCTGTTACACTGGTGGAAACACACTTCAGTCTAGCATCGTTTCCTGGTGCTTTGGACCTAACACAAATCTTTCACCCGCCAAGGCTGCTGGCACAGTGGCCCTAAGCAGGACCTCTCAATCACACGTATGGAGACAAGCTGGCACAAGCTGATCACAGCCGTCTTGATTCTCATTTTGGCCCAGCAGTCTCTTCGTTGATTTATTGGAGCTGGTGACTGCCTGGAGTCCCCGTCAGTCTGGGTGCAGGAGGTGATCCATTACTGTGAGTGCCATCGCCACCCCACTCAACTGCCCAGCACCAGAACCTCAGTGTTAATAGAAACATTAGAAATAAAAAAAAATAAAAATAAACAGAAAAATAAAGAAAAATAAACAGTGAACATGAGGTTTGCTGCAGGCATAACACACTCTGCTCCTCTGGTCATGCCCCAGCTCATCACCATGCACCTCCTTCAGTCCTCCACCCCAGCAATGAAAACATCCCCAGCAGCAGAGCTGGATTGCCCTTGAAACACTCCCAAATCCTCTCTCTGTAGCCAAGGGCTGTTTCGGAGAAACAGCAGGAATGCAAGCTGGGGACGTGAGCTCAGATGGAGCCTGCACGTCCATTAGGGAAGGAAAATGATTTCTAAAAGTTGCCCTGGACTTTGGCTGCTGTCAGTGGCCCTGCTGCAACTGGAACTTGCCCCGAGTGTTCCCAGAAGAACTGCAAAGCTGTAGCCACACAGGGCAGCCAAACTGATGGGGACGTTTTGCTGGTGCCCCAGGGGAACAGAGAGCTCCAGGTGGGCTCCAGGCCCCGTGAAGGGATCCTGTCCCTGAGTGCCAATCAGGCTCCCAGGCAGGCACAACTGAAGCACAGGTCAGTGCCTTGGGTAAAAATCCTCAGAGAGGCTTGTCTGGAGCTCAGTGACAGAGCCAGAAGACACCACCAGAATCAAAATGCTGTTTGTTTTATCTTTCTCTGTCTGTTTCCAACATCTTTAGTGTGTATTGATGTATACTGTGGCAGTAGAAGCTGCTGCCACTGAGCAGGGACCCAGGAGGGCTGGGAAGCTTGGGCAGGGACCCACTGCTGTGGGGTTAGGAGATCAAGGCAGAAGGGACAGCAGCTGCCTGTCCGGGCTGCCTTCCTGCCAGGAGAGGGGACACGGCCCAGCCCAAGGGGTTTCCAGAGCTGAGCACAAACCTGCGGCCCTGCTGCTCCCAGGACGCTCAGCAGCTGCCAGCTAAAACAAGGACAGAAAAAGCCACCAGGTCTCGCTTCGAGAGTTGCAGATCAGCTCAATTGGGAAGCAGCAGCCAAAACGATGTGCACAACGCATTTCCTGGAGGATGTTTGCTCAGCAGGAGGAGATGAATTTCTCGTTCATCTGCAGACCAGGCAAATCAGAGGTGGTGTTCCTGCGGCTCCCACCACCACGCAGCCCAGCTAGCAGGAGCAGGGCTCTGCTCCCAGTGCACACGTTGGGGTGGTAGGGGCTGGGAAAGCCGAGCAGCCCCAGCAAGCACCAGGGAGCAGAAGCTGAAGCTCCCCAGCAAAACTCCCAGCTGGGGTCTCCAAAGGCAGGACAGGCCCAGGGGCAACCCCATGGTGAGCCACAGACTCTACCTTCACTGCCATCTGCTTGTGCAGAGGTCATGATCCCCTACTAAAAAGCCTTTAAAGAGTGGGGTGCTGGTACTGGTCCCCACACCGACCCTGCACTAAGCCTTGGGGGCTGCCAAGGGGCACGTGCCAGACATACAGCACTGCCCTCCCTTTCCAGGAGACTCACTGGGTTTGGGAACACTTAGAACCTAAGGGAAAAGCTGTCTGAAAGAAGGACAAGAGGAATTTACATATTTTAGAGACAACACTGGTATCTCCTGAAGCCGGTAGCTTTCAAACTGTGAATGCAGAGCGCGTGAGGAGAAGTGCACGAGGACGTCTTTCAAGCACGGTAACAGACAACAAATTTGCTCTACAGGTGCCTGTGCTCCCACTGGAGGGAAAATAAAAAGGAATCGGCTTTGTACGCTGAAAGGTTCAAAACAACTTCTAGTGCCTTTTACAAGACAAGATGCCCAGCTACAAAAAAAAGAAAGCAGCCTTTAATGAAAGATGCCTCTCACGACCAGGTTACCTCCTGTGTAGCTCCACGGCCCTCGGGCAGCAGATGATGGCTTCTTCCCCAGTGCTCCTCGCCTGCACAGCACCGACAATTACTAAAGGACCTTGCCCCTCAGGACCTTGCTTCACTACAGAGTTAACCTGGGCTCCCGCATGTGGCAGAGCAGAAATTCAGCTGGCGAGGAGTGCGAGCAGCTAAATGCCTTGACTCAGCAGTGGCTTTGTGCCCAGCAGCTCAGCCTTCCCCAGCCTTACCCCGGCAGCTCTGTGCTGTGGTTAAACGACTGCTTTAAACTGAAAAAGGGTGGGTGAGGGGTGAGGGGGTACGCATGGCAACTTCCCACCTCAACTGCCAGGCATCCTGCTGCTGGTCAGACCTGCTGAGATATGCGGCGAGCAGGAATTTGATGATTCCTCTCCTTTGAAACTATGTTTTTCACAAGGCTTTCATCCATCACCAGCAGAAAAACCCCACAGCCCCACCGACAGCTAAGTTTTTGGATGATTTCTCTTTCCATAACTATTTCTGTCCTTCTCTCCCCCACCTCTATTCCATCCCTGCAGACCCATTTTTTCCCAAATTTAATCAATCCCTCCAGATTACAAGCCCGCTCCTACCCACTACTGGGCAGCCCTCTGAGGCAGAAGGGATTGAATTATCCCGTCCACAGATTGCTGGACAGGGATCCACGTCACAAAGCCACCAGGCATCTCTGCCAGTGGAAACACCACAGCCTCAATCCGCTCCCCTGTTTGAAGTGGTCCCTGTGGGCAGGAGGACGCTGGAAAGTTGGCGGGTGTGTGCGGAGGGGATGGAGCAAGGGCTTCACCTCCCTCCTCCACCCCCCAGCTGCTGGAGACTCCTTGTCTCAGCTCTGCTTTGGGCTCTGATCTACTGCCCAACTGGAAGCAACGGGGGAAAAAGGATGCATTTGTCTCTTTCCCTCTCCATTCAGTCCCCTTCTCCTCAATCTTTCTTTGAACATGCCAGCGGCAGGGCTGGGGGGTTGTAGAGTGAGTTAGGGACTAAGATTTTTATTCTGTTGGCGCTCCCAACGGCATCGAACAGACACCAAAGGGGACTTTGCACTGCAGGAAAGCACAAGCAAAGCCTGGATCAGCCCAGGAAGAGCTCCAGCACTGGGGAAAACAGACACAAGAGGCGCCCAGGGATAGATGCACGGGCTGTCCAGCCTCCTCTTTGCACTCCCAAACGCTGCCAGATCCAAGGACTACGTTCACCCTTTGCAGTTAAACAGAGCTCTACAGTCTGCAGTCAGCTGCAGCTCTTGAACGTGGCTGCACATCCCAGTGTGGTGCGAGATGGGTGGATCCTCTCTGCGTAACCCAGGAAAAGGAAAGCAGAGGCTGCATCCAGAGCACCCAAGGGCATGTCCCTATCTCCAACAGCCACTGCTCTGTGCTGCGACCCAGGACAAGCCCTGGGGCATCAGCCAGGCAAGACAAATGACAGGGGACAGGGAGCTTGAAGGCTTCTGGCCGTGGTGCCATGAGAGCGGCTGCTTGGCTTGGCACACAGCATGCTGAGCAGACCTTTTTTCCTCCCTCATTCCCACCTTCCAGCCACCCAGCATAAAAAAATGTTTGCTTATTTTTTTATTTTTTTTTTTTAAATTCTCCGTTCATGGTCTGGCTCCCTTTCAAACTCTCGGAGAGAAATATTTATCTGCCTTATGAATGATGACATCCGGCCAAACCCCAGACACGCCATCACGTCTGATGCAGCCCCGCCGTCTATCACAGCTCTCCTATCGTCAGGGGTAGGCTGGCCGCGTGCCAGCGCTCAGGGCTCGGGAAAGGGTTCCCACCAATCTCTCCAGAGGAGAGAGTCAAGGACTTTTATTAATTAGCATTTTGAATTGTCGCTAATAAATACCCGTTCGGCATTCAGGCTGGGATATGGAACACAACAGAGACGTCCTTGAGATGCTGTAGCATTTTGCTGCTGGAGGCGAACGGACAGGAGTCACCTGCTAAATCCTTCTGCGTGCTGCAAAGTCTCCTCTCAGGAGAGCAGCAGGCAGGGGAGGCAGCGCAGCCCACCACCAGATTCAGTGGTGCCTCACCAGCTCATCTGCCAGCACTCCAAAGGTCAAACACACAGCAGTTTTGCACTGAGGGCAATTTCGCACCCCAGAGGTGTCCTGCAGGACACCACAGGATGTATTCAAGGTTGGATCTTGTGACAGAAGCACATGCTTTGGATTATATTTCAGGCTAGTGCCTGCTCTCTCTACCTCTGATTAGTTCTGTGGGACACAAAGCAGGGAGATGATGAGCAGGACGTGGCACTGATTGCTGCTTGGCCAGGTAGCCAGGAGCAGCAAACACAGCCACAGACAGCTGCACTGCTCTGAGCTGATGTTCAGCACCTGAAGGTCTCCACACCTGAGTGTGCTCCTTGTCCTGGCCCCAGCCCCACCACACCTGATTTCAGGCCAGCGTCTGGCTCTGCCTGTGAGACAAAAGGAAAGGTGGGAAGAGTGGGTGCAGGACTGAAGCTGCCCTGCAATCTCCTATGCGTGCTGTTGCCCCAGCTAGAGGCAGCTCCAGTAGGTGACTTCCTTTGCAGAGCAGCTCATCGTCTTCTCATGCAGGGCTCAGACTCACACAGGCAGCCATGAAAACACCCCATGCCCTGAAACAGCCCCAGGAGCTCTTAACCCCCATGATAAACCCTCACTCAGTGTCTTTGCAAGCTCATCTTGTTGTTCTGTCTCTTGCTTGCCCCTGAACCGCCACCTTTGCTGAGGGACGACCATCAGGTTGGCAGATTAAGTGGTGAGCAATAGCGGGGCAGGATGGATGCGAGCAGCAGCTGACAGCACGCAATTAGTTAATGGGCTGCGGGGCCCTCAGACCAATCTCATCAAGTGACTGTGAGCTGCAGAAGGAATGACGACAGGCCAAGTACTAGAAACAGAAGCCAAAGGAGGAAAGCAGGGATGGGGGAAGGGGGAATTAAAGTGAACAAACGAATAAAATGTAAAACCCATGGAGAAGACAGAATCCACACAAGCATAACACCTATCTGGAGACCCGAAAGACTCAGTGCTCCTGCTCAGAGCAGAAAAACAAAATCCCTTATCTACCTCCGCACCCTTCCAATAGGGAATGATGTCAAATCAATTTATTGCCTTTCCTTGCACAATTAATCAAGCCTCCTCCGTTGCTCAACCTTTGGTAGAGCCGCACATAGTGTCACATGCAGCATAAAGAGCGAGCCGCATAGCGGGAGATGGAGGCGGCTGCTCAGATTTATGCTGCTTGTGATTAGTAAGAGATGGGTGGCTCCTGGCCAAAGTAGCTCACAGTCACAAGACTTATAACCACACAGAGTTGCGTAAGGCACGCGAGATTCCTTGCAAACATTCCTTGTTTTGCATGGAAAAAGTCAGGAGTGGTTAAGGATGGGGCTCACAGGCATTACTAAGGGAGGGAGCCTTCAAACGAGGCAGAGGACGCGCAGTCCCAGCCTGGTTGCTGCCCTGTGAAATGAGGCTTTTCAGCCTGACCATGTTTCTGAAACCAGCATTTCACTGAACAGAAAGTGGCACTGTGTCTGGCTATCATCGGGGGAAATTAATACTTGATGGGGTCCCAGAGAAGTACATCCACTTCCCTGCTGGAGAAGACCACACCAGGACTTGACTGAAGGTGTGGAGCTATCCACCTCAAGCTGTGCAGCCCCCATTCCCTCTCCAAGAAACCAGCCAAATCCCAGATCTGTGACTCCTGGGGGGAACTGTCAAAGCACATCAGATACTTGGATGCTGGCAAGTTGGAGGCAATGTGTTTCATCACCACCCCTGTGGCAGCAGCCACCCACCCAACTTACTCTTTGGGGGGCGTCAAGTCGTCGGGTCGGGTCTCAAAGAACTGCAGAACCTCCTCACACTGCGAGATGTAGGGAGGCAGCTGGATCAGGGCCTGCAGGTGGAACAGAGACACAGGTGATGTGAATTGCTGCCGTCAAGACTGAGCAAGGAGCCTCAGAGCACGGGAGACCGGGTAATGGCATTGCAGAGCGCTGTGCTGGTCCCTGCTCACAGGAAGGAATAGGGCCATGGGTGATCGGAACTGCAAAAAGTAAAACTGACATGCAACTGAAGATCTGAAGCAGGGAGCAATGCTGCAGCCCTGCTTCCCAGGCTGGAGCAGATGTTTGACCGATTTTCTATTCATTTCTCCCACCCTCCGTTTGCTGTCACAGCAGTCTCATGAAAGGAGTGCGGGCAGTCTGAATCTCCACTCCCTTCTGTATCAGAGACAAAGCCACATCTGCAAAGCCCTGGGGTTACCACAAGATCAGATGTGGCTCCATCCTGACCTAATTGCTGGGCCCCCAAAGCCCTTCCAGCCATTCAGCACACGGTCATTCGCTGCCAGCACAGCAGACAGTCAGACCACTAATCACAGCCCTGCTGCAAACAGGATCATGTGAGAGACACAAGAGAGAGAAAAGCACTCACTCCGTGGGTTTTGTGTGCAGGGAAGGGCTATCCAAAGACCAGGCTTTGCATGGATGCCATTCCCATGCGGGCAGCACTCCCCAACACCAAGCATCCCATGACCTACACAACTTCCCCTGTGCTGAAAAATCACCCCTGTTCTGCAGCCTGGAGAAGGGATACACATCCTCTGATAGCAGGGAACGGTCACAGAAAACATCTTGCGCTGGGAGCACAGAAGGCAAGACCCACGGCTCATTTTTCAGGACGTCTTGCAGGAAGCCCAACCAGCGCTGACTCAGTTGGTGCAGCTGTGGCTGAGTCAAGCAGGCCACCCTGCAGCCCAGCTGGCCATGGGCTACAGCGTTGTGGCCACGAACACAAAAAAAGGGACATGAATAGCGTGATGTCTGTCCCACCTCTGGCGCTGAAGCCCGAAGAGTGAACTGGCAAGGGCTGTCAGCACACGGCTTTACACCATGGTGTTAGAACCACAGCAAGTCACTTTGGTCATTTGCTGGACAAACACACCTTATTGCACCAAAATCCATTTTCCAGGGTGTGAGAAAGGATTATTCTCTAGCAGGGATTTTTTTTTTAAGAGGTTCACCCAGTCTCGTTGGGCTAGAACACCACAGCATTGCAAATCCTCCATCCACACCCCACTAACGGCTTCTCAAAAGCCCACTTCAGGGGAAACACCAACAAGTGCAGAACAGAGGGTAAACTAGAAAAAACAGGAAGAAAGTTCAGACTTCTGCTGCCTTCTGAAAGCAGTGGTTCCCTCCTTTGTTGTTCCCCTCACCTGCTTCCAGCCCAAATCTCACCCCCCTTTCCAGGGCTCTCCCAGAGAACGAAGACACCTCCTGACTCCGCCAGGGGATGGCAAGAAAGCACAAACATTCCTATGCAGTTTTCTGCAGGAACCTGTTTACAACAGGCTTGCTTAACCCTCAGTTCTCCTTCAGCAGGCTGGGGGAGACTTTTTATTTCTGTTCTGCGCCACCACACTCTGAGCACACCCAACGTCCACCTCCGACAATAACCACCGCAGGGAGAGCAGGATGGGACCCCCATGCCTCAGCCCTGCAGTGCTACGTGCCCTGGAGGAGATGTCTCTGCTCCCACCAGCTCCTTGCTCATCCCACGTCTCTGCAGCTCTTCAGTCCCACACCCACCTTGGAGCTCAGCAGCAGCTTTTCAGCTAAGCAGCATCGGGAAGGCCAGGCCCAGTGTGCGTGTTATTACTTGGAAATGCATTAAGGGGGGGAGGAGACAGCAGCTCTCTAAGTGGGTCATATACCACCAGCCATTATGTTCCAGTTGTTAAGTCAAATGGATTCATTATATTTTATGCCATTAGTGGCATCATTCTGAAACAGACAGCTGCAGCATCTCATCATTTAGGGACTTCTTCTTCTCAAAAATTAAATTTACGGCTGTCTGTGTCTGTGTGGAGCTGGCGCGTTTCAGTGACTTGGAAGACAAGGGGCTGAACACTGCTGGCTGGAGCCAAGTTATCTTCACTTTCAGCTTCCCTGGTGCTGCTCCATTTGGAGCTCACAGGTCTACGTACACCTTGCACCACATCTCCATCACTTGGCTGTCATCTCCTGTCCTGGCCCTCCACGGTTTTCACCCCCAGCCCCACTGCAGAGCTATCAAGATGTGTTCACTAATTTATCTTTACCCTTGCAAAGATAAATTCTTTACAAGAATGTAGTTCCTGCAGACACAACAACTCTTCCCTAGGTCTGGCTGAGGCCCCACACCCACAGTCCCTCCTGCCATGCAAAGTCGTAGGCCACGGTCACTGCTACACCTCCTGCACCTGAGGAACATAACAAAAAACTCACTGTTTCCCTGTTTTCTCCCTCAGATTTTGCAGCCTGTGTATATGTTTTCAACTGCATGTGTAATGGATTCCAGAAGTACCGGTCCTGCCTCCAGACCATTTAATGGCTGCTGGGAATGTAATTCTTTGACATGATGAGACATGGTGCATTTTGTGTAAAACAGTTTTTTATGGACTTTTTTTTTTTAATGGGGAAAAACAAAATACTAGCAAAAAAACAACAGCAACAACAACAACAAAAAATCTGCCCTGACTTTATAATTTGCTTTATACCTTAGCACAGTCTTGTATTCTTGAAGAGTGTGGATTAAATTGTCTCAGCGTTACTGGTGAAAGGTCCTAGTCAGCTGTACCTTGCCTCTATGATGACAGGATCAGCAGATGGGATAATCAGTGGTAGGTGTTCATCACCAAAAAGGTTTGACGGTGAGGGACTGCTCATGCTCCCCATTCTGCCAGCACTGGGGCACTGTTATATGCTACCGGGACACAACTGAGCCCGATGAAGGTGGTTTCATCTTCGTTTGACACTAGCAACCTTCTCCCTTACCTTGCAGTACTCATCGATGGGTATCAGGCGCTTGACTGCAACATCACGGATGTGACTCCGGCGGAAGAGGATCTTCCCTGGAACAGGAGAGATGAAGAGAGAGGAGCAGGTCAATGCAACGCTCAGGGACGCTCTTCTGAATCGCTCTGTCAGGACTTCTTCCCTGTGTATCCCGTTCTCACCAAAAGTACCGTACCTAAAGCACATTCCCTCCTGTGCATTAAATATTAGAACAAAGCATATTGAAAGTGGCAAACGTGTTTAGGCAGAGAGAAGGGGAAACAACTACCAGCAAAGTGCATCCCCATCTCCCCTCACCAGCGTGGCAATAACGGAGGAACAGCCCTATCGAGCCTGTGTCCCATACCTTACTGCCTGTCTGCAATGTGGCGTGGGTGTACAAGTCCACCAGAAACACCAGCACTGGTCAGAGAAGCAGACATCCCTGCTACAGGGTGACCTCTGCTGCAGGCTACGGGCTCTGAGCTCAGCTCCAGCACCGGCAGCAGCCAGGCCAGGGGGGATCTCCCTGTGCAGCTCCGGTGTAGAATCGGTCCTCGAAGCCACAGCGTCGGGACTGCAGCTTTGAGTCAGACCTATAGGATTTTCCTTCCTGTCTGGGGTTTATTTTTGTTCTCCATTAATGGGATCCTCTTGCCACTCCGCTTCCTCCCCTCTCGCTTGTGGTGCAGACCTATTTCCTTTGAAGTCTAATGAGTCCTAAATGCTTCAAGCTGCTTTCACAGAGAACTGCTTCTCTGGCATTTAATGAGACAAAAGCCATTAGCAGACAGCAAAACATATATACAGAGACTCAGTGATCAAAAGGACCTGTATGTGGTAGGATTTCAAACTTCCAAAATACTAGGAACATACACTGGCACTACTTTGCAATACAATAACCAGAAAAAAAATGTTTTGAGAGAGGGTGATAAAGTTCCTTCGAGTTCCTTCCAACATTTCTTATACAGCATGAAAGCCTTGTCTCTTTTTTTCCCTACCTGGGTTTCTAATCCCACCACCAAACCCACAGCAAGTAACTGATGTGTTTGCCCGTACAACCCCCTCACTTATCAAGGAGGCCACCACTGGGCAACCCAGAAGCCAGACACCAAGCAAGACCAACAGAAAGCACTCTGAAGAGTCACTAAGCTTTTGGCAGCACCGTGGCCACTTTCAGCCACTCCAGCAAGACTTCTCAGGGGCCATGGCAGTGCTGGAAGCAGAGGCTGGATGCTGCCACGTTACCTGTGAACAGGCTGTGTTAACCAGTCACATACCTTCCACAACTTTAAAACCCTCCCCTGCTCCCTGACCGGGCCAGGATCTGGAGCATGACTGACTCGTGCAGCCTGCCAACACATTTTTTAAGCAGAGATGAACTGAAATGACCATATTTCAGCCTGCAAGGAGCATGAATCAGAACCTTATGGAGGAGCCAAATCTCTCATTAGGCTCAGTTAATGCAGAATGCCTTCAAAACTGGACTGTCAGAGGGAGCACAGAGGAATCACACTCAGTACTAGAGCTGTGCTTGCCCTCAAGTGAAATGCAAAGAGTCAGACGTGCTCATACCAGAAGGATTGCTTCTCCTTTATGTCCCACTGACAGCGAGGGACCCAGACGTTCATGGTGGGAAATGCTCTCCTCTGAAATGCATTCCTTCTTGCAGTGTGTCACAGCCAAGTCTGGCAGCCTTTGTGATACAGTGGAAAAAAAAAAGCCCCTCTATTCAATCTGTCTTTCAGAAGGGTGAATAGCCTGGGAACGCAGAATTTGTCTGGAAAGATTGGGAGGGAAAGGGAGCGACAACCAGGTCTGAGCTCCCTACCTTGCCCATAGCAATTATTTTCCGTCAGACAAACAAACGATCAGCAGTTTTCTCATTAGCAGTCGTAGTGGATTTGCTGTGCAGATTTCTATTTGAATGATTTTTAAAAGATGAATGGATCGCGATAGCTTTGCTGCCAATTGTAAGGAATAGCTATTTAGTTTTTACATCTGCCGACATGAAATCCCTGATGGATGGGCACATTATAAATGTCTAAAGGAACAAGCTCTGGGTGTGGGAATATTTAAATGTTTAACAAACAGATGCCAGTGAATAATAATAAAAAGAACATAGTTACAGGGAATAAACGCATCACAACAATTGAAGTGATCTTAAATTAGGCCAGGCACAGCGCACAAAAACCAGCAGGAAACCCAGCTCATCTCTTGATTTGCTCTAGATCTAGTATTTTTCAACAATGAAGTTTATTTTCTAACAGAAAGCTGTTGTTCCATCAAAATGCTTAATTAACATAATTATAGACCCTTCAGTGCTGCCAAATACAGCTATCTAAATCCTTGACTTGAAAGGCAGGAGAGAGCAGGAAACTGCTTCCTCCCCTCCTGGGCTAACAAGACAACATTTTCCTGGGCTTTCTTCCCATAGACCATACCTCCAAAATGGGAACAACAGTACTGCCTCTGGGGCTTTTCATGGGGCTGAAGACCATATAATGCAAGAGAAACATCTGAGGTTATTCATCTCATATCTGCATCCCTCCTTGCTGTAGCTCCTGCCCTCAGCTTCAGCATGAGGTGTAAAAACAGAAAAACCCGAAGGCAGGCAGCTCTGCTCATCTTGCTGAGTACTGTAGGTTTCCAGCAGCTGGTAAGGTCACTGCCACTGCAGGCTCCACTTCACCACCTTCTCAATCATGGCGTAACTCAAGCACTTAGAAATGATCAGTTTTTCATATATTCCTACATACAAGGTTATGCATGCACAAACAGAGCAAGGAGTCTCCCTGTTAGCACAAGAAAAGTCACTGCCCAAGGAGGCGTAGCAAAATACATCTTTATGCACAATTTATGTAGTGTTCTTTCTCCAGATTAATATACAACACTTTATTTCAGTGAATGCATTTATGAAGCGCTACATTACCCTACTGTAACTGTAATCTCACTAAAGCATCGCACCTGCCTTGCTCGATATGTATTTGTTTCACAGCAGAATTTAGGTGTCTTGTAAGCATATGTTCTTTGAGTGCAGCCTGGCAGTATTATTATTCTCCATCGTGTTTTGACTGGAGAAGTCTGAACAGCACAACCCATCCTTTACAGTTAGAGGAAATAAAACTGAAAAAGAGCTGAAATACACACAACTCCTTCAAGATCAGAGCAAGTGAAGTCTCTCTTCACTGGTCTTCAGTGCAGCAGTGGGAGGATGCTCCCTGTCTACACCTGATGTCACATTTTGCACACCTCTTGGCTGGTTGCAGCTGCTGGGGAGAATTAAGCCATGCAGACTCATTTATTAGTGTAGGATTGCTCTGGAGTAGCAAGGATAAGTTTAATTTAGAAAAAAAGTAAGACACCATAAATATTTATATCAACAGGACATCAAAGTCAAACGCAGCCCAGGAAAAGGGAAGGACACAAGGGGCAGCCCTTAGCACAGGATTCATCAAAGGGGAGAAGTGCCAAGGGCAATCGATGCCAGTTCTCGCTCTGCTGCTGCCCTCCAGCCCCTGGCACCTGCGCTGCTGCCAGCACCAGCTGTGCTCCTCGGAGGTGGCTTCCCATTTAGGGGCTTCCACTTTACCCAAAGGCAAGAAAAATTCAAGAGCAACACAGCAGCAAAAGCCATTTATCTGGCTCCCCTGCTGACTTGAGCATTTGTTTACTCATTTTTTCTCCTCGTTGACCTTGGTTTGTTCTTACAACCAGGCCACCCATATGGGTGTTTCAGTGCTAGGGGCACCCAGCACCGAGGGCACTCAGAGGGGCACAAAGAAGGGGGGAAACCTAACAAAAAACCCCAACCCACCACAAAGCCAACATCTGGCCACATCTGAAGGACCTCAAGTCAGCAGCAAGCATCCTGTCTCCCCTGCTCAGCGACAACCAGAGACCTTGCAAGCAGCCTGGGTACACGCTGCGGGCACTCACCCTGCCCCTTCCCTTTGCCCTGCCCGACCTCCTCTCCCTCCCCTTTTGACCTGCTGATACGATCTGACCAGCTCGGGGCTCCCTTTGTGTCAGTGCTTCCATTTCCTCTCTTTCACCGCCCTGAGCTCTGGGCTGACAGGAGGGAGCCGATATTGTTCTTTGCCCTGCTTGGTGTGAAGCCTGGAAAGCCCCAGCAGAGAGCCTTGGTACTGCTCTGAGACTCCATCAGCCAGTGCATGCAGCTCACAGCCTGCTGGGATGTGATGCTCCCAGGTTACAAAGCTCTACGTCCCACCACCACAGAGGCACTCCTCTTTTCTTCCCCTTTTCCATAGGGACATTCCTCTCCCTCCATCACTGCAGCCAGACAAGCACTCCTGCTTGCCTCACACTGCCAGCAAATTAACAAACCCTGCAGCAAGCACCCCCATTCTTTGCCCCATGCTGTGCCTCATCCTGGGGAGACTTCTCCTGGAAAGTTTTCTCCAAACCTCTCCTTCAAGCCTTTCTTTTCCACAATCCCTGCACTCAATTTCTCCCCAAAAATCCCACTGCAACAGAGCTGCGACCAACACAGTTGGGCCAGGACACATGGGGACAGCCTGCTGGATTTTATTCCCCATCCAGCAGTGAACTTGCTGGAGCAGAGCCTGGAAGAAACCCCTCTTTGTGGCTGATCAAAGCTGCTGTGCTTTATCTGATTGTCTGAGAGCAAAGGGTGCTGCAGCAGCGCGGGAGGGGGGTGCGAAGCGATGCAGGCAGCACAGCCCTGCTGCCTCGGGGAGCAGGGGAGCCATCAGGGGCTGCAACGTGTCAGAGAACAGCATGGGGAAAGCGCTGATAAGGACTGTAGGTCTCCTGCAGGGTGAAATAGAGCAGGCAGGCCACAGGAGGAGTTAATCTCTCCAAACAAACAGGTAGGGAAAGAGGGCTGTGCAAATTATCCCCTCTCTCATGTGAATTCTCCAGGCAGAGCTGACAGGAGCAAGAAGCAGAAGAAAACAATGCAGGGGCTTTTCAGTCAGCAAAATAGTTGAGGCTCCTCTTGATCCAAAGGCTGTTACTGGGTCTCAAGCAAGCTGGAGGGGCAGAGAACCTTAAACACATCACCCTGCTGGTCACAGCTGTGAGCGAAGCCAGAGATTTCCAGCCTGGAAAAACGTCTGTGCCTCTCACTTTACCCTGAAGGACTCCCCCCACTTCCCCCACCCCACTGCCTCGGAAAGAATTTACTTCTCTGCACCTTTCAAATCACATCCAGATTTTGCCTGGCACGGGTTCCAAACTGACTTTAAAAAAAAAAAAAAAAAAAAAGGCAGCCCCAAATGTACACATAATTAGTCCCAGCCCATGGAGCAGCCAGCTTGCTACGTGGGCTATTCCTAGGACAGGGAAGCAGGCGTGGGAGACAGCACTTCCAGGAGCCCTGCACTTAGCATCTGTTTGGCAAAGTTGTGTGCTGAGCATGCAGCCTGGAGAAAAGGAGGGGGACCAGCAAGCACCTCCATGGCTGTCATGGGAATATCCCGAGCACGGAGTCCTGTGCATCTGTAAAATGAAGGTGAGCTCAACAGTGCCTCTGTCAAGCTCATGGGCTGAGATCATGCTGGGAAGAGCACAGTTAGTTCTGTTAGTTTGCCAATAATCTGGGAGAACTGCAGAGCACAAGACATGGGGCAAGAAATCTCTCAGGTATTGGGTGTGGTGGCCAGAGGAATAAGTCTGAAGAGATGAAACCTCCATGGAAGAAACGAGGAGCCCTTGAGGCTCCTATGGGTGCTGCTGGTCACCTATGATACACGAGAAGGATTTTGGTCTGGGCTAAAACAGTGAGGCTCCTCAGGGCACCACTGGGCCAGTCTGATGATGCAAGAGAAGCTGCTTTTTCTTCCCAAGTTCAGCAGCAAACCTCAGTATCTTGACTTCCTTGCTACCAGAAACAAAAATAAAATACATTTCTGAAAAAGGCAAAAGGTTGAAAAAATAGAAGGAGGAAAGGCAGCTCCCCAGCTTAATAAATCCTTGCTAATTCTGGTTATCATATCAGACTCAGAAGCTTTTCTTCATGAGTAAGAGTGGAACCAGTTGGAAAGAAGCCTCAAAATCTCCCAAAAGCCCTACTGAAAACCATCCATATAGGAGCTCACTGAGAAATGCAAGAGTTCCCTGGAGCAAAACATTCCCAAGGCCATCGTTCCTAGGGTCTGCTGGGCCACGTAATGGAGAAAGACATGAGATTTTGTTTAAATCTCTCAGGTTTGTTTAAAGACAGCTCAAAGGTCAGGAGCAGAGCAACTGCCTCCACGTAGGACTCTGCTTGCATATCAGCAGAATTCATTGAAACCCTACAGAAAAAGCAACAGATTTTAGGCTGAAAAGTACAGATTATGGGTTGCAAATGAGCCTGGGACTGTCCGTACAACATTGCTATGGCAGAGGCACATCTTGCTAGAGCAGAAAATAGCAACTAAGACCTCTGTACACCTCCAGCTCTGATGCAGATGCAGTGGGAGCGAGAAAGTCAGGCACCACAGCTGGACCAGGGACGAGTTGTCTTCCACCTCCTGCATGAGGCCTTTGTGGGGAGCTATCAGCATCCCCACAGTTGTCCTGGGAGAAAAACCCTAAAGGATGTGGCCAGCACTGATACCTGTGCCAAGCAGGTTAGCGGGCTGGGAAGGGAGCAGAAAGGAGGCATCATTCTGCTTTTTAAACTGATCCCACCAAATCCTCTTTGCTCTCCTCCCTTCTTGGGAGTTTGCTATTGTCTGTAGCTAAAGCTTCCTAAAAAGCAATTTTACAGCCAGTTAGCTCAGCCTCAGGCAACCCCTCCTTGCTGAGGTTCACGTTTCCAGCGAAGCAGGCTGGCCAGGATCAGCTCCAGGCCACTTGGGCTGTACAGCGTTTGGAAGGCTCCGCTCTCCTTATAAAAGCTGTTTCCTGAAAGATCTGGCACAGCCCTTACACAACTGGCCCAACTGAGCTCATTTGTTTTCTTAGTTCATTCTTTCCTGGGGTCTCCATACCATCATCTCTCCAGCCAGCAGATGTGTAACCCTTAATGGGAATTCCTGCAGCGAGGACGGAGCTGTCGTGCCTGCCCTGCCCTGCCCAGCACACCTTCCCCTGGGATCTCCTCTCCCACCAGCTGCTCCTGAAACTGCTCCAGGGACCACAGCTGATCTCAGGCACCCTGGCTGGTGTAGCCAGCACGGTTTCAAAGGGCCATCCTCAACACCACACGAAGCTGGGCAGGCTGTGCCAGTGGCTCCAAGCCAGCAAAAGTAGCCAAGAGTCCACTTCACGTTCCCCTATACAGCAGCAGAGGCTTTCCAGGCACAGTGCTGGAGCTGCAGCATCCTGCCAGGCCAAATCTGACCCCACCGAGCTGTGCTGCGGATCAGGTTGGGGTTTATACCTGGGAAGGGACAGCCCTGGCCCCAAACCCATCAAGTGCAACTGCTCCACTGCCCTTTGGAGAGCCCAGATTTATGGCTGTGCGGGCTGAAGGACGTTCACTTCTGAGAGCACTTTCTGATATACAGATCTACTTCGAAACTCCCAAAGTCTCTACAAATTTCCAAGAAGCAAGTCCTCAAAACAAACAGCAGTAACAAAAAGTGACACAAAGGAAATGGAGTTCCTCTGGGCTGGATGTTGTAAGGATGGAGTAATCGTGGAGCTTTCTTCCCATTCCGGGAAGCCAGCCTGACAAACAAACCCAGATGATACCTTCTCAGGTCATGGTGATGACCTTAAGTTTGGGGGGTTTAGGACTTTTCCAAGAAAGCCAGAGCTGCGAGAGGCACAGGGTCACAGGAGACACTCTGGAGAATTTCAGTGGTTGCAATGTCTAACATTACCCTGCAACCATCTTCCCAGGCAGCAGCATGCTTTTAGTACGTCACTGGAGCCAAATCTCCACCGGTAATGAAATTCAGATGCTAAAAACGTGGCTTAAAATGGGATTGGGAGAAAACTGCAGTGCTCACAGAAGCTGAACATAACCAAAAACCTAGAGACTCTGAGCGTACTAGAGGCACATTTTGCAGGGAGAGTGACCCAGGCCCGTGTGTGCTGAGCTCACTCAGGTGGCAGCCCTAGGTGATAGGTGAAGTCTGGGTTCAGCTGCATGGTACAAAACCCACCGCCACCCCAAACTGGGAAAGCTGAGAACTGCTGCAGAAAGCAACCATTCTGCTTAGCACATCCCCCAGCACAGCCAGAAAAAAAAAAGCTTTCCCTTACACCCAAAGTGAAGTCCTTTCAGAAGCAGATGGCTTGCAAGCAATTTCACTGAGGAGGTACCGCTCGTGGGAGAGCCACCATCTCCACACCTAGTAACACAACTTCCCTGAAGCAAGAGGGCTTCTGAAACTGTCCTGTGGGGATAAGGAGATGTGAGATTTCCTATCTGGTGACAATCTCCTGCTTAGAGGTAGGCCACCATTCCACGCTAGTATCTTCTCACCACAGCCACCCCTTACCCCTTGCTGGCACCTGAAAGTGCAAGTGGTAAATAAACCCAAAGAGGCCAACTGTTGTATATCAATGGTCTTTCTTCTCAGCCATTGCAGAAGTGAAAAAAAAAATAAAAAAAAAAAAATCAAGAAAACCTTCTGCATCTAGCATGGTTTAGCAGTTTTCCACACCAACATGTGACTATCTCTAAAAACTGTATTATTTAATCCTGTTGTAAAAAGGGAGCCACAGCAAAAGGGCAAACACCTCTCCAGAAGAAACACACAAATGCACAAGTTCCCGCGGAGGACGGTCATCCTCACTACCCCAGACTGCTTTATTACACAAGATCCAGGCTTTATTTTCCGGGAACTTCAACTCCCTTTTTTCCTCCAATGGAAATCCCAGTGACATGCTGCTCAGCGAAAGGAAACTATTTCGACACAAAGAAGAACAAACACGTATTGATGAGTCTGCTGTGAGAAGCAGGGCTCCAAGCAGGCTTCCTGAGCCTGATGCTACCTTCCAAAAATAGCGGCATTTTGGTGGGAATTCTTTGCAAGTGCAGCGCAGCCAAACTGTAAGTCCAATTTTTCCAAGTTATGCCCTTTGCCAATTTGGCTTCCTTTTTTTTCTCCCCAGTCCTTGCTGGCAGGAGTGGTTGTGCAGCAAAGGCTTTTCCTCGGTATTAACGTCAGGTGTGCTTTGTTTTTGCTGATGTTACAACACAAGGAACAAGCCAGAAGCAGAAATCCCTCGGTGGGAAATCCGGACAAGATTCTCTTACTCTCAGGAGGGGGTGTAAATGATTTTCTTCAAGCCAGTCAGAGAAAACTAAACCCCACTGAATGTCTTTGTGTGTCTAGAAAAGCCAGGAGGCAGAACACAGCACAAAGGGCTACATTAAGTAAGCCTGACAGTCACTGGAAGTGATTATGGTACCGTGACATTTCTAAATGTGCCCATTAGCTACTTGTGGGTGGGGGTAAAGACAACTTCGTGGTCAAACACATTAGCTATGGGTGCACAAAAGGCTCGCAGGGTCCCCTCAGTCTGGGTATTTTTGCATGGCACATTAGGGCTCTTTCTTCCCCCTGTAACATCAGCCTCAGAGGGCAGCCACAAGCAGTCCTCTCCACCATGAAGTCTGAAATGGGCCACTGCATCTGGTACTTGGGCACGCAAATCCTCGGCTGCACGTTGGACTGGCGGGACACTCGCCATGCCACAGAAATCCCGTCTTTGAGCAGCCAGTCCCAAACATCACAGGAGGAAGCCAAGGCTGCCAGTCAGCTTGATTTAACATATGGAATTCAATTGTTACTTCTTTCTCTCCGGACGGCCCTTTGAATTACTCGGGACAGGAAAAACAGCAAATGAGCATTTCCTGGGGAGCCTCACACCATCCTCAGCTCTGCATCATGCTGGCCGTGCCCTTCCCAAAAACAAGCATGCTGCAGTTGGGTTTTGCTCCTGGCAAAAGCTGTGTAACTGGGATTGCTGGCTGAAGTCACCCGTTAATGCTTTCTGGAGGAAGAGGGAAGGGGCTTAACACTCACGGGGTGCCCTGCTAACACATACAGATGTTTTAATGGGTACAGCACTGTCTGAAGAACTTGCTAATGCTCAGATGGTTCAGGAGGTAAAAGCTAAAGCACGTGTATGCACACACGTGTACTGGGACAAAAGTCACTGCCATGCCAAAACCAGCATGGTTTGTTACTGGAGCCCTCTCTCCTACCTGGCAGGAAGGGGATGATCCTTTGCTTGGGGTCTTTCTGCCCTCCTTCCATCGGAAACTTGTCCAGCATTTGCATCTAGAAAAGAAAATGCAAGAAAAGCGATTAAAGTCAATAATGTGCCCACAACACAAAGCCACGCTCCCCAGGAGGCAAAGCCTGGGGAGAACATCCAAACTAGCAGTGTCCTGAGACATTGTACACAGCATGATCAGCCAGGGTACGGTGACCACAACACCGAGGATTCAAAGAAGTGCCAGAAACACAAGATCTTAACAGCATTTCAATTATTTTCAGGTCATTTCTTACCACCAATGCTGTTCACCACTATCATTTTGCTCAGCATGGGTGGTTAACATCACCTGCATTTCTGCAACTAAGTGTCATCCCGATGGACCTCAGTCGCTGGAACTCAGAAACTCCTCACAAAAAGGCATATTTTAAGCTCAAGGAATATATTAGCTCAAGCATAGCACAGCACTGACACAGCTCCTGGACTACAGCTGACTTGGACTCAGAGCACAGCCTCATGCTCGCAGGCAAGACCATGAAGTTATGCGTCAACTTTGGGGAACGCTTTGTGCTACAAAAGCTGTGAGGGACAGAGGTTTGAGAACTTCAGCACTGAACGAATAATTTCCTGATTGACGCAACTGCACAGAGACTGCGCTCAGTAAATTCGGTCAGCAAGGAGAGGCGATGGACAACTCCCACTCTTGCTGGTGTTCACTGGGTGTCTATACTCGTGCTTCAGGGCGTGCATGCTGCTTACGTAGCTTAACGCCAAGCCCCTGGCAGGATGCATATCCTTAGCATTTCCCTTGCTTGGCCTTGCTGGAAAACTACTTGGATTGGACTTTGCACTTAACAGAGCAGAAGAGGGGAAATGTTCATCCATCCATCCTCCAGCTCAGCTACTCCCTCCGTCGGAAGGAAGGGGATGGAGATGCAAACTCTCCCTTGTTTTCTCTAGGGTATGGCTTTGAGCTCTGTCTCCCATTACTTGAAGAGCTCCCTGGTCCCCCAGGTGTTGGAAGTGGGCTTCACCGTCTTCTGTCGGAGCTGTTGCACTCCGCATAAATAATTAAGCACCTGTGGAAACAACTGAGACAATCTGCCCAGGAATTGCCCTAAGCACACCCTCCCACAAAGCCTATACAGTCATTTTCCCCTGGCACAATTAATATTTAAAGCATTTTGTGCAGAGAGGAAACCACGCAACTGGAGAGACAGAGCCACCCATCCTGCAGCAGCCCCACAGGAGGCAGGAGAGGCAGCACCGTGCAGCCACTCAAACATACAGTGCTCCCCTGTGCCAGATGCTCAGCCACAAAACATCGGGAACCCCCTCATCACAGGGGACCCACCAAGGGCCACAGGGTCCCAGCACCCAGGTTTTCAAGGATCTTGTTCTTTGGCACCTATTTTCCCCCATTTACAGGAGCCATCTGCTCCTAGCTGAAGGCTGTGGGTTCCTCCACTGTGAGGCACGAGCTGTCCATAGAGCACATCTGCTTTGGCACATCAAATACTTGCCTTTTTTTCCCCCCTTGGATCTTAAATGCACCGGGATACAACTCTTGAGGCTTGGTGGAGAGGGGGCAGAAGGAAGGAGGCATTTTTCCTACTTTGCCATTAAAAAAAATACATATAAACCTCCCCCAACACTCCCAAACACAACAGGAAAACCAAAAGAATCTCTCAAATAATCTCTTCAAAACGAAAACAAGCCATCTCCAAACCAGGATGACAATAAGCCCGAGCAGACCGTGCTTACAGCTTCTTTCCACTACAAATTTTAGAGTTTGCAACAGAGAAAACGAGCGCAGACTCAGCAGTAGCCGGGGACAGCTCTGACGTTACCGGCAGCCACAAGCGAGCACGGCCAAGGCAGCACGGCTTCACCAGGCTCCTGGGGCACGTAAAACCCTCCCTTTCTTCCCTCAACCCACAAGAACGAAGGGTGGCCCAACAGTTACCCTGCACAACACCCACGCTGTGCCACGGCGGGGAGCGGCGGAGCCTGACCGCCTCTAACCCCGACTCTTCCTGTTTGGAAGAGCTCGTCAGGGCTTGTGACAGGCGAGGGATGAGCAAAACAAAACAAGTCACAAACGCTGCACATCTGATTGCTGTTAAGCAGCGCAATATTTGAGCCCCTGGAAGCTTTCCCCTCCTCACGTTTTTGAGCACGAGCTGAGCATCTCTCGTTCCTGGAGCATCCAGAGGCTCCAAGGCGGAGCAGGCTGTGGTTTCTCCCATGTGCACGTGCCTGGATGGTGCCCCTGGCCAGAGCTGCTCCCAGCCGTGTGATCCCACCAAACCAGGCCAGAATTTCAGCCCAGAAGCTCCCCGTTTCCTGCTGTTTCTTGACCAAAGGGCCTCTCGTGGCAGCAGCTCAGCAAAGCAGGAGGAACCATGGGGGTCTCTCTCCTGCTGCAGCTGCCCTGCTGCCCCCAGCCCTTGAAGGAGCAAGGCAGAGGGCTCGGTGCCCTGCATCCCACCCAGCCCAGCTGCCACATCACACAGCAGCACACGCTAGTTCATCAGGTTTGCTAGACATAAGCCTGTGGTTGAGGAACGGAGAGAAATCCACTCCAAAGAAAACAGCCCCAGAGCTGGCTCCGAGCACGGCAGGCAGGCTGTGTTCGCAAGATACAACAGCCCACGTCTGCAGAAAGCAGCCTGCCAGTCCCGGGCTGGAAGGTCTTCCACTGCAGCACCACAACATCAAGCTGCAGCGAGGAGAAGAATGTAACAGCAGCGGGAAAAAGTCAGCCTCGGGGCTGGGAGATGGCACTGGAGAGCTGGAGGAACGCAGCTGGAAGGTCTCGGCATTTTGAGGCTCCCTGGACCCCTTCTGGCCCATCCCGTCCCAGCTGATTTTGCAGGACAGAGACTACAGCAGATTGCTGCACTGCTCTTGCCCCAGGACCCCTGGAAAAAAGTATAGAAAACGGGCAAACACCCAACAACCCCACACACCCTGGGGGACAGCTGCACAGAGAGGCACCAGAAGATGCGCAGAGAGGCACACCAGCGAGAAGCCAGGCACGTTTCAGCTCAGAGCACCTTCCTGCTCAGCCTCGGCAGGGAAACGCGCTCCCAGCAGGCAAGGAATTTTGGAACAAAGGCGGCGAGCGCGGGGAGACTCCCACAAATCATGTCAGCAGCCAGGGTTTCCATCCAAGCTCCGAACGAGACTGATCGCATCACATTCCCAGAAGGGAAAACTCGCCCAGCCATCCAAGATCCAGGGGAGAGGGGGGAAAGCAGGCAGACAAGCAGCAGACAGACGCAGAGCCCTTCGGAGAGCAGCTATCCATGCAGAACGTGGGGCAGCGCAGAGGCCAAGAGCCAGTCTTGCTCTCAGCAATGCAGTCAGCCAGGGGGGGGAAAAAACATGAGGGGAAAAAAACAAAACAAACAAGAACCCTATTGTTTCTCCCCCTCTAAGATCGTTTAAAAGTAATGGAGGCAGAACCTTAAAAAAAGAAGTAGATGCTGTAGATGCATTTTGGTGTGAAACTTGAAGTATTGTAGGCATTTTTCACTGACTCATTTGCAGAAATCCCTGGTCTGGACGGTGCTCACACACACCCGTGCCTCCCTGCAGCAGGACCGTGGCACGGATGTCCCAGCAGGGCACCAACCTGCAGCGGGGCTCCTCCTGGCAGCACATCAGGACAGGGCACAGAGCCGTGGTTATCCCATTGCATACATCCCCACCACCTATTTACCATATCTTATCAATTTGCTGATTGCCTTCTTAACCTGGAGAAGACAGCGGGGCCAGCACTCGTGGCACAAGCCAAGGAGCTCCGTGTTCCCCTGCCGGCCCGTGGCCGGGCTGTCTGTTAGCAGGACAGGCAACAACACCGTCTGGGCACCCGGGGAGAGCGAGCCCTTGGCCAGCAGCTTTGTATCAACAGCTAACACACTGGCAGGCAGCTTCTTCGTTAACAGGAAACTCATAAGATAACATCCTAATTGAATCAATTATCGGTGCTGCGGGCTGCCAGGGGTCCTCGGGGAGGGAGAATGCTTGCACTCAGCAGTATTCCCAGGAAGCAGAGCATTCAGGAAGGGCTTTGCCCAAATAAGAGCTGCTAATGCAGACAGCATAACGCCGCAGGGATGGATGGCTGCTGGAGGAGCAGAGCTGCCAGCATGCCCTATCGTTTTCTGGCCCCAGCCAAGCCCAGAGAAGCCTCTGCAAAAAATTAAAACAAGTGCCAGTAGCTAATAATGCACGTCATCGCTTCGCTTCTTTTCCACTACAGAGTGGAAAAGTTTCGCACCTTCGTATTTTGGTGGGGAAAAAAAAAAAAAAAAAAAAAAACAACTTTATTTTTCATTTAAACCTGGTGCAGTGGAAAGAAAAACGTGACAGTGAAATGCATTCCCCAATAGCAATGGAGCGGAAGGAGCACAGGTTGACGCTGGCTGCAAGTGCTCTGCAACCGGTGGGCACTGTGGGATTTGCTCTTGTCGAGCTGCTGTGGCCAGCTGGGAAGCTGAGGATTTCTGCTCCCGGGTGTTGTGACTTGTGTGGGTCACCCCAGGACTGCAGAAGAGAAAGCCAGTCTCTGCCAGCTCACCAAGGGGATGCTGCATCTCAGCGAACAGCCAGGTACACCAGCACATCGGGATGGTGGTGATGAAACACCCAGGCAAGGACAGCAAACTCTTCCACTCTTGCACAACACCAGGACATGATGCATGAGCCGCAGTTGCAGGGAGAGGGAAGTTCCCTCTTCTCTTCTTGGCAGGATTTGCTTTGGCTACGTGACGGAGGTTCGGAGTAAAGCCGTATTTCTCTGCTTTGGTCTCACAAGCAAGAGCTGACCTAATCCAGGCCTGCACCAGGCACTGCCATTATTACCCTGAGCCCAGAAGCTGGCTTTTGACACCACCCAAAGGGAAAAAAAAAAAAAAAAAAAAAGAAAAAAAGAATTCAACAGAACAAAAGGCTTCACAGTCCGGTTCGGCGTGGGCAGCGGAGTCACAGGAGGCTCTTTGTGAAAGCGACAGCCTCCCGCTGAGAGGAGGCAGCCACTTCCCATGGGGAAAAGAAGGGCCTGAGCCAAACCCGCTCTCACCCCGCACTCCAAAATTCCCCTCGGTCCCTGTCCCTAGGGAGAGGGGAAGGCAGCAGGCGGGCAGACATCCTGCATGCCCCGCTGTTCCCATGGAGGCCAGCTCCAGCCAGGGACATTCACACACGTTCACTCTGACCTCCCTGACTCCCTCAACCAAAATCTCCTCCAGACGTGTCCCACTCATCTCGAAAGGCAGAGGAAAAGGGAAGCAGGTCCGGACACTGCCTGTTTTCACAGCAGCACCCACAGGGCCACTCAGAGATGTGAACCAAAGCCTTTGCAAACGCTCTCCTGCAGATCAGAGCACCCTGGCACCCTGGAGCCAGCTTGTTCGGAGAACATCTGCCAAGCAGAGTCTGCAGAGAGAGCAACATCTGGCAGCGGCTCCTGGGCAGCTGCTGCTCAGTCTCCTTGCTGTGCTCTGAGAGGCACCTTCCCCTCATCTCCACAGACTGTGAAGAAACTGGAGGTGGAAGCACAGCAGCACAGGAGACAGAAGGACCAATGTGGAGCAAGCTCAGACCCCAGGCGTCGGTGATGCCGAGCCTAGGGAAGGACTCACTGCTCTACTGGTGCTGCGCCACCACTTTGACCAGTCAAAGCCACCAGTCCTGGAGCACCCAGCTCACTGGGACCATTCAGTGCGAGCTGGATGTTCAAAGACTGAAATCACAGGTGATAGGCAGCAAAACCAAGCAGTTTCCTGATGACCACAGCTTCTCCCCAGTCCCTGCTTTTCTGGTGCAAGGGATGAATTGAAATGCATTTGATATGTTACTGGGCAGGGTGATCCTGACCTGCTCAGCACTAGGAAACGGCACCACAGAGGCCGGATTGTGAAAACCTGATGGAAAACTTTAAGCCTGGCTCAGCAACAGACAAAAAAAGAATTAACTGAGGTCAGAGAAAAGGGCTACACAAATTGGCAGCAGCTGCCACTACAAGAGAAATTTCCTATGAAATCACAGGAAGCGTTAGACAGAGAGATGTCAGTGTCTGTGAATAGCTCCCTCGCATGGAAAGGGAAGCGGGCACGGGGCAGGAAGCACCCCCGGCCACGTCCTGCCCCGGGCAGCCCCCCAAAAAGCAGCGACCGCCAGCTCCGCACCTCCCAGGCCCTCCTGTTCCTGTCCTCCACGTGGGTTCAGGGAACCAAGCGCAACGTGAGGTCTCCAAGAGCAACCGGGCAAAATGCTTCTGTTGTCCAGAGCTGGAGATGTTTCCAGGCAGAGCACACGCTGGTTCTTTGAGCAGAAACCTTGCCAGGGCTTGCTTGACACACTCATCAGCTTGAGCAATCGAGAGCCAGCAGGCTGGGCACTGCATCATCACCGGGCATTCCCAGCAAAGGAAAGCCTGGACCAAGCATCTAACCCCTAAAAGCCTTTATTCAACCTCAGTGTAATGAGCTTTGTATTTCATCATCCGGCCTTGAAACTCAAAACCCCAGAAATCACTAACAGATTATCCAGGTTAGTCACTCATGGTGACAGGCTGGGAGTTTCTAATCACCGATGTCACCATCACAGCCCCACTACTGCAGATGGGCCAAAGACAAAGCCATGATGATCCAGAATCATCACCCATTCCTGGCTGGCTCAAACTATTCTGAAAAGCACTACTTGTTTCCCCTTCTGTCAAAAATATATTTGGGAAAGACCATACTGCTTTAAAAATGAATTAAAAATATTAAAAAAGAAAACCTCACATTTGGACAGCAGTACAGTGCTTCTGCCCCAGCGATCCCAAAGCAGTGATCTCCATTAACACAGCCTCCTCACCACGTTTGCCCCTCTGTCTGCTTCTTGGGCCATTTAAATGGCTTTTAACATCTGATTTGGGGGTAGTGACCCAGTAGGCAGGCCCCAGACCATACCAAAGAGCACTGAAAGCTGCAGCTCTCCATGTCCACCCCTGGAGCGGAGCGCTAACACCAAACAATCAATAAACATCCACAACTCACCAGGGTGACCCAGCCATGGGAAATTATTCTTGCCAGGAGACACGCTTGGGAACTGAGCAATACCTGGGGGTGATGCTGGTCTGCGCCGCTTCCTCTTCCCCTTCCTCGCCATGGGAACTTCCCCACTCCAGCACACCCGGCGCTGCGTCAGCCCTGCAAGGAGCCTCGGCACGGGAGCAGGAAAGAGCTGAGCCACCTGCCTCAGCCCACAGACCTCAGAGCAACCACCAAAACCATCGCCTGAGCTGTCCCGGCAGCAGCGGTCGCAGGGAAGACTGCAGAGACAGTTTGCATTCACCCACATCCTGCTCTGGGATGCTAGCGGGGAGATCTGCCTGGAAGACCACGATGTCATGAGACCGGGTTTCTGCTGTGGAAATGGAAACACCGGTGGAGAAATACCAACAAATCTGCCTGATTGTGTGTGTTGAGCAGCTGAGGTACAGCAAGGGGGTGGGAGCTGAGACCAAAGGCTCCAGGCAGGTCTCGTTGCACATCGAATCTCGTGCTTCTCGTGCCTCACACCAAGATGTAACCTCCAGTCAAATATTTCAGCAACCAGCCGCCCAGCAGAGGCTCGACGTGCGTGCCACCCCACTCCAGGCCACGTGCTTGCCAAAACCTCTGGATGACTTCTCACTAGCTTCTTCCCCAAATAGCTCACGATCCAATTTCTCTTCAACCCCTCCCTTCTCAAAAATCTGCCCCCACTCCAGCACACGAAGAAAAGCAGACTGGTGTGCATTCCTTCCATGAAATTAATGTAAAGTTTTAAATCTGCGGCAGGCCCAAACGTGACGAGACAAAGGAGGCGGCACTCGAGCTACAGGCAGCACCGCAAAAGCTGCAGTCCCACCACTCGGGAGAGCATTGCTGGTCAGAAACAGGAGCCTCATGACCTTCCTCTTGCATCAGGCTTCTTCCTAACCAGCTATTTTCCCTGCTGTTCCTTCTCTAAACACATACCCCGTTTTCCAGCTGAGCAAGCACAGTCAGCAGAACGGCCTGTGTGGAGGTTTTTTTCCCCTCCACGCAAGGGAAGATTTCATCCTGCTCAGGTTCACGGCGGTGCCTGTCACCAGCAGCTCCGTAGGAACCAGGGCCATTACACAAGTGGGACAGAAACACGAGATAAGGCAAACCTTTGAGGTCTGTCTGTCCCCAAACAGGGTTTCCATATAAAACACATATGCCTTCTTAGCATGACCTTGCTCCTGTCCTCCCTCTCCTCTTTCCGCCAGCAGCATCTCTCCGGGGAGCATCCGAGCACCAGGCTGGGTGGCCAGAAGCACCACAAGCTGCCCTTGTATTCCTGTGTTTACAGAAAGGGTGGGATTTAGAGGTGCCAAGTTCAGCAGTGCCCAAAGCCTGAGCACGGCAGGAAGCCTCCACAGCCAGCGCACACACATGCACTCTGGGGCTTCAGAGCTCTACTGAGTCCAGGCAGCCCTTGCCAGAGGACTGGAGCTCGCCAAGAAACTCTGCTTATTGCAAATCCAGAGCGCTGCTGTTAAAGGATATCTGATGGGGGAGACCGGCCTCACAGCTTACTGAGGAGTTAATGCACTTACCAGGGCAGCGCTGTGCAACAGAGCTGTGATCTTGGGGAGCCTTTAGGAATGCACACAGCCAGATGCATTGTCTCTGCGGGGGGACAAGGAGAGCACCCTCCTGACCTGGGATGCTCATTATTTCCCCAGACACAGAAGACAGCAAGCACAAAGCCCCGCAGCAGGCAAAGAGCAGCCCGCAGAGCAGCAGCCCCGATGCTTTCTGCTCATGAGAATGCAGATTTCAAACACACGAAATCAACCCAAACCACAAAGCTGGAACCGCATCTGCTTTTTTAGGACCCAGCAGGGATAGGGGGAGAGAGAACAATGCCAAGAACTGTAAGCATAACTAAACCCCTAAGGAGCATGAACCCGTAACAGCACCCAAACCCTGGGGGACGTTAGAGCCCTTCTCTAAGCACAGTCTTACCACAGAGATATTAAAAGAGATAGCCTGAAAAGCCTCTGGCCAAATGCACGGGCTGATTAAAAAAAAAACAACAACAACAGGGTATTGGGGCTTAAAGAAGGCACCTGTTGGCAGGTGGAAAGCAGCCACCTCTGAAGCAGAAACGTTGTAGCTTCCCAGGACATCCCAGCAGGACTTTTCTTTTTCCTGGAGGCAGCCAGAGAGGGAGAGGAGAGGAGCTGGAAAATGCTGCCTTGCCACAAGGAGAGATCAGCAGATGGGGATCCATTTCAATTAACATTTCATTTTCAATGGTAAAACCTAGCCACGATGATAAGAAGGAATTTACATGTTAAGTGACTCATCAATAAGAAAGTTCTTTTTAAAAATTAATAATTAATAGCAAGAATTACTGATGGTAATTATTAATTTTTAAATTTAAAATGTTTTACATGTACCGAACTGAGTTTCTTTCTTCGCTAAAGTTTAGGCACTAGCTTTCTTCCCAGCGCAGGACAAGGAAACGCGATCATTTTGCAGAGCTGCCTGGCTTCTCAGCCTGCTTGGCACGCTGTGTAGCCCAACACAAAGGCTTCTTCAGGGGCTGTTCCAGCAGTCATTCTCATCATGTACGCATGCTGTTAAAAAATACAGGATTGCAACTCTCTGTTTGATGAGATTGGGTGAGAACTCCCAGATTTTGTGTCTCCAGCATGGGTGCTGGTAGTTTCTATCACCCAGTTTTTCCTGGGACAGGAGAGTGGTGGTGCCTGATACCAGCAGCCGCTCTGCAGATGCAGTTTTTCAATGAGGCAGGCAGACCCACAACCTAAGCTTTATGGAAAGTAGTATTTCCCTCACTTTTTCAGCAATATTTTTCCCTAGAAACACTCCCAGAAGAATATCAGCTGCGCTCTGTGAGGCTGAAAACCCCCCAGACACCAGTTCAGGTGACCTTGTGGTGCCCGAGACAAGCTGTCCAGATACCTGAGAGCGCAGTTGCACAATACAGCTGAAACAAATGGATTTCTGCCTGCAGCAAGACGCAGGGATGGGTCCCACCTCCACCTTCCTCTTCCTCATTCCTGGCCCCCCAGGAGCCACCCTGAGCCCACAGGAATGTTCCTCCACCTCCAGGTGATGCTGCACTGCTAACAGGGATCTGTTGGCCTTCAGGAGCATCGCCTCTCTGTCACAAAGCTACTCTTTGAGGGAGGCATTTCCCAAAGTCTGTTATGACAAAATTAGCAGCTATCTGCCACAACCATCATTTGTTATTCGTTCACTGCTCATTGACTCACCACCATTGCCAAGGCCTCAAGATGTGGTTCCAATAAGGCAGAAAGTATTTTAGGATCAGGGAGGTGAAACTCAGACAGGGAAAACGTTGGCTCTCCTCATGCAGACAGCTCACGAGAGAACATTTTTCACATAGCTTATCACCGACAGCGCAATCCTAGATAACATCAGACGACGGGAAGATGAGCAGAAGGGGCGTGATGCACAGCAGTACCCTCAAGCCCCAGCTGCTGGCAGGGAAAAATGAGGAGCGGCCACAGAGGGGATGTGCAGGCTGCTGGAGCCCTTCAGCATCCACCCGCTGGCACCACGGCATGTTTTCCCCTCTCCACTTTCTGGTTAATGAGGTCCCCCCTTCCTGCTGCCGGCCAGCTGGAAGGCATGAATCACAGAGGAAGGGCAGATCCTGCACACCCATCCTTCTCTCCTAATCCATCCAGCAGAGCAGCCTGGCTGGCACAGACCTGCCTTCCTCTTTGCTCCCAGCTCCGGCAGGATGAGTGTCGCACACCCAGGAAAAGTCTGAGCTGGGTCCCAAAGATGGGGACAAGGAGCCAGACAAGCCTCAGGGCAGAATGCGTACTGGAGAAGGAAAAAAAAAAAAAGGCAAAGGAAATAAAAGGAGAGGAGCATCACTTCTTGGATGGAGCTAAAAGTGCCGGAAAGGGAGAGCAAGTAGTTAAATCTGTCCCTTCTCCCCAGGCCCACTGGGACCCCGTGGGGATCATACCAGAGGTCCACACCTCGTTGTGCTGTGGGACTCTCAGAGCACTGGGTCCTTTACTGAAAGCACTTTCAGCCACCAGAGCAGGGTCAGGATTTCCAGCACTGCGTTAGACCTGGGAAAACCTGATGCAACTGAACAGAAGGCACAGAAAAGTGAGAAATGAGAACCATGAAAAACCCACCATCCCTTCACCTTTATCACCTCCCTCTGCGAGGACAGGAAAAGCCCAGACCATTTTTCTTCACCTCTCCTTGTTCTTGTTTCCATCTCCCACTTGCCATAAAGACGCACGGATGCTCCCATTTCCTAGATGCCCACGCTGTGTGCGTGGTGCTTGCTACAGTCAGTACTACATCATACACATTTAGCCATGTGGATGGTTCCTAGCCATTTCACAAAAAAATTCAGTGCTTCTGACTCCTTCATACTGACCTACTCTCAGCCCTCAGTTCCTCCCAAGCACCATCAGTCAGTGCTTTCTTATCAAACGATAAGCTTCAACCCAGGGCTGAGACAAAAAGAGGGGTGTGGGTCATCTCCTCATGTTACAAGACAACTTCTAAACACTGCGTTACTGAGATCTGCACCAAACAAAGCCATGCTGTATTTCCAGAAGGAGAGCTTAGCTTAGTCCCAAGGAGCCCAAGCTGCTTTAACCACCCCGTGCATCCCCCTGCAGGGGTGACACAGCACAGCTCCCCTCCGGATCGCAGATGTCCACGGGAGAGGCTACCAGGGGTGCCAAAAAGGCCGAATGAAGGTGCACCATGGGGACACCACAGCAGATCCAGGAGCAAAGTAGAAGGGTCAAGGCTGGCCATCAGCTTGGAGCCCAACAAAAACCATCCAGAATTGCTACCAGCAAGCTGCTCGAGGAAGGTTTCAGCTACAAGAATCAAACCTGCCGAGGACGCCTGCTTGCCCCAGGTGTGTGCTGGTCCTGGAGACTTTCATCCAACGCCGTCCTTCTGGGAGGACTGGCTGCAGCGTCCCAGGGGCAGGCATGGCTTTCAACAGCTCAGAGCCCTGTTCGGCTGCCAGGTAAAGAATTTAGCAGCTAGTCAGAGTGCCAGCGAGAGCCAATTATAACTCAACTGACCTGCCTTGGCGCTAACACGCACGGGAATGTGCTGGCTGCCGGCTGCCAAATGCTGGAAAGCTATAAATGGGAGACGTTTGGAGAGAAAAGGATTAAGGAGCCAGCTTTTAACCAGGCTGAAGCGCATGGGACTGTACGTATTCTTTATGGAGGGAGAGAGAATGAGTAAGATCTTTGATGTAGTACTGGAAAAATACAGGCTCTTTCTTCTACAGAGACAGCAGTAGTCCTTACTTAATGGAAAGTGTTTCTTCTTTTCTCAAGTTAGATTACGAAAATTCACCTTTTCTATGCTTCTGCATGTTGCTTAAGCTCGTTATTCTCGGTAAAGTCTGGACACAGAGGAACAAAGGAAAAAGCCTTGCCCGTGCTTTGTAGCAGGAACCTCACCATAGGAAGTTGTGGGTTTTTTCTTGTATTTGGTCACGCAAGTGCCTGTCTTTCATGATCCAGCTGTCTAAGGGAGAGATCCTGTTGATTTATATTTGTGGCTGGGTGCAGTCATTTCACACACAAATGTGCAGAATTTTGCTGAACTCCACAAACCCGGGAAAAAAGAAATTCCCAAAGTGTTGAAATAAGATCCCTGTTATGAAATAGCACTCAAAAGCGCCCTGTTTACAGTCCCTGGACACAAAAAGACATCCATCTTCCTAAGCAGCAGAGTGACCAAGCTGCCTTAGGGCCTTTCCTCCATCAAAGAGGCCGTCAGAAACGCCACCTCCAGCCCAGGACAGGCATGAAATACAAGCGGCAAAGTATGCTGTGTTTTCCACCTTGTGCTGATGGGGACAAATTGCTTTGCATTCCTGCCCCTGGCTTTCTACGTCTGGAGAATGAAGATAACACTCACTGCCCTGCTGAGAGCCGCAGCCCCCGGCACAGCGCAGGAGGAGGAGGAGGAGGAGGAAGAGGAGCAGAAGCAGAGGAAGACCAGCATGGGGCTCGTCGGGTCCGCACCCTGTGCCAGCATGTCTCGCAGCAGGGAAGCAATGCACCAGGCTCATTTTAATTTTTCAAGAGGCCAGCAGCCTGAAACAAGCTGACAAGAACAATTCTCCTCTGTGTGCCAGCCAGCGTCTTCTGAGCCCATTTTAACATAACCTTTTATTTTAAAATGGGCTGAATTACTCAGATACTGACTTTCCCTCGCTGCTGCACGTGCGTGGCAGGTGAAGAACCCCCTCCAGAATGGCTCATCTGTCTTTCACGTAGAGACAACACGCACACACCACTGCCTTTTGCCAATTTTCTCATAAAAAGTAGGCACCACTTCAGCAGTCTGAGTTGTGTTTTTTTTTTGTTTTTTTTTTTTTTTTTTTTTGTTTTTTTTTTTCCCCTCTTACACACAAAGCTGTTGGCCTGAGGGATGCAGGACTCTCTCCAAGATGACATAGCTCCAGGTGGGTCAAGGCTGAAAGTTTCCAGCTAAGAACCTGAAGGATTTGTTAAACATATGGACAGACCAGAGGACTGGGAAACACACTCGATGCGCACACAGCGGTTGAGAAAGCCAGAGCCATTTTTAAGTATGCTTAAAATTCTCATTTTGTCTGTCTCTGAACCATGCAGCAAGCACATTTACTGCAGACTATGTCACGTCTCCTTCCCTGGGCTCACAATTAAACCTTTGTGCAGAGAAGCAGCCACATGGCATCACCCTCTCTTCCTACAGCCTTCAGCTGGGTGGAAGACTAGGAGAAAAGTTACTGAGTGCAAGCAGAAAAATCACAGGTTAACCTGAGCCCAGGGAGTGCACCCCTGTACTGCAATTTGAAATTTAAGGGCTTGCAGCTGCCTGCCAGAGGAGATACTCCTGCTTTGGTGGCAAGAAGGCAAGCCATGGTGTAAATGTCAAATGCTTGGTACCTCCATCACAGCTCGTTTCCTAATGGATCAGATCCATTCCTGACTGCAGAGACATCAGTTTTGCTATCCCCAGTGCAAAACTCAACGGGACCAAAAAGAGCCAGGGTGGCTGCAGCTGAAAGGCAAAATATGCAGAGAGCACAGCACAGGGCCCTAGATGAGCAGGAAAGATGTTAAAGGGTCGAGTTTGGGTGTAAGGACACATCACGGGCATGGCAAGACAACCGTGGCTCTTGGTCACATGAGGACTTGAAACAACTACCACCGTGGCTGATGAGCTCATAATTACAAAGTGTGGAAAAAATGTTTCTTTTTTTGGGGTTTCCATAAAAAAAAAAAAAAACACATAAAATGCAAGCCAGTATCTGATCTCTAACCAGTACCATCTCTCCAGACAATGGTTTTAAGAGGAGCTTTCCAAAAGGCTTGCTAAACTCCTCCCAAGCAGTGCCTGACATGACCCAAAGGAGTGTTGCAGTCACGGCCGGCTCCTCACCTGTGGGCAGTGCTGGGAGCATCTCTGGGGCACACAAAATCCCGATCCTTGATCTTTGTCTCCCAGAGACAGCCCTTGACGTATCTGATCATCAGCTTATGTGCCAGCAAAAAATTTCCAGCATACCTGCCAGCCTCAATTAGCGTCCAGAACACAACTGGCATCCTTGCGAGCATCAATCTTATTGCCTTTATTTCTTAGGAACAGCATCCATCTGCTCCCAATAGCTCACATCTGGCACGCCACGAGTTATGAAAGAGCCCCAATCCTGTATGAAGGAAATTATTCCTCCAGCCAAGAGGCTCGTGCAGAACCGAGTTTAGTATTTGTCGTTACAAATTTACTACAAATCACACAGTTAGTTACCTGGGGGTTCAGATTTCAGAACTGCAACTTCCTGTAGGGGTTGGTTTTGATTTTTGTTTTGTTTTTCTCCGTCACACGTTGATATTATGTAAATTGCTGTGTGATGGAAAACACCACACAGCAGTGGAGAAATACTGAGAAATACAGAGAATACGGAGAAAAACAAGGACTGGGAGTAGGAAGCTTAGTATAGAGATCTACATACACAGAGCAGCAAAAATGCTCTGGAGCATTAACCCAGTGCCCTGATTTCCTCCTGCAGTGAACAGCACATAGGAGGAGGGAGGTGTTAGCCCATTCAAGCACTCCCTTTCCCAATTTCATCGCCTGGCACAGTACGCCAAGCCTTCTCGTGATAACCCCAGAGCAAGTCCTGCATACTTCCCAACACATGAAATACAACATTTGTATTTCCAAACAGCTGTGAGGTGAGGAAGCAGCCTCTGCCTCGTGCTGGGCACATGCTAAATTCTAGAACAAATGTTGGTCACTGGTCCCTGTATGGGAGCTGACCTGTGCAAACCAAGGGATGGCCTATGCTGCAGCCAAAAGGAGGAAAGCAAGTAATTAGGCAGAAATAGGTCTTGTCCTGCTTAAAGAAAAGCAGGGTGGTGCTTGGGAAGGCCGCTGCAGCCGTTATCTCTAGAGGGAATAGCAGAGGGTGGCAGCACCCAGCACTGCCCGAGGCCACGGGGTGACTCACTGCACTAATTAACCAGGGCTGCAAACTAATATCTTTACTGGTGAGATATTAACGTTTATTACCGCAAATCCATTGCTGCTTCTTTCTTTTATCCTACAACCTCACACACTGGTAACACTGAATTTCCATAGTTTTTCCATCATCATGGACCTGGTAAACCTCAGAAGTGGCAAACGGGACCTCTCCTGCAGGGCTCAGCACCTCTTGGCCCAAACAAAGTAGGGGCTCCTCTCATCTGCACAAACCAGTGCAGGAGACAGTGACTGAGGGGTCTTTGTGAGAAAGGTAACTTGCCCCAGCCAGTAAAGATGCTTGATACACAGCTAGGAAAGCACCAGGGTCCCCAGGGAGCTTACAAACTCTAGCAGCTTCCAACAAGAGAACTCAAAGCCTTAAACAAAACACTGATTATTTGGGGATTTTCAGGATGAATTTCACCATAGCTTTTCTCTTGCAACACGGGCCAGTATTTATACACCCACATTTGTGCCAAACTAGGACTTTTGCACAGAGGAGCCAGTCTGGCAGTATCGATGACAGCCAAAGGAAAGAGCTGTAGAAGTTCACAGTATTCAAACAAAATCTTGAATGCTCCTGAGGTGGTAACAGCACATACTGCAGGCAATACTGTGATGAGCAAGGTGGTTTTTGACCATCAATGTGCTTTTCTGGTGGAAAGACAACTCCTGGAGAGGCGATAGAGATGGGGGCACAGAGCAGTGGGCGTTGAGCACATTGGGGCCAGAGGGAGCATTATTTCAGTAAGGGGGACGCAGCCACTCTGTGCACATCTGCGTGCAGAGGCAGGGAACAGCACCAGGTTCACTGCAGGCTTCACCCCAGTTCAGCTGATCTGGCAGTTCGTGTTTCAAGCACTGTTCCAGTGTAGCTGGGGAGGGAAGGACCCCAAATGGCCCCTTTGCCCTCTGACCGCAGTGGGAGCAGGACAGCCAGCGAGGCTGTCAGTAGTAGGAGTGCGTGTGTTTGACTTGGCCCGCCTCCTAAAATAATTGTTTGGCCACAATGGAAGGTGACAAACGATTCAGCTGCAACCCCACTGGGGAATACCAGGAGAAAATCCCCAGCCACTCACACAACTGTGCTGGGACTGCTCTGAAACACCAGCATCACTTAACCTTCTGGTCCCACTGCCCTCACTGACCCCCCAAGAACATCATCTCCCCTCTCCTGCTTGGATCAAACGCCTTCTTCGTCCCGCTGCCTGGGCTTAGCAGGAGGCTCATTGACAGCAGAGGAGGGTGCACCAACCTTCACCCAAACGTGGCCAGAGCTGCTGTTGAAAAAACAAAATCCCGCTCAGCTTCTGGCAGGAGTGCGCAAAGTGCAGCCAGAATCGCTGGGCACACAGATATCAAATTAACAAATATCTCTCCCCAAACATGCATGCACTGAGATTGCTCAGAGCTGTGAGTATGAGCAAGTCTGGATGGATTTTCACTGGATAATCCAAAAGACAGTTTCTTGACACAGGGATCACCTGTGGCTCCAGTTTCCAATCCTTCCTCTAATGCATCAAAAAGATCATCAGAATTGGACACATGAAAACTATTTTTCCCCTCTTACTATGTTTTCAGAAGCAGCCGAAACCTTTTAGCCAATTACTTTTTTTTTTTTTTTTTTTTTAATAGCCAGCAGCGTGAATAATTTCCAGCATGGAAAATTTCTGCCTAAAGAGCTAAAATTGGCATAGAATCATAAAACAGTCATATAATAAAGGCCTCCAGCAACTGCAACAGTCACTGCTACCAAGCCTACCTAGAGCATTTTTTTCCACTTTGCTAAGAGGATCTGTTTCACTCCTCTCCTTTCAATCCAATTTCCACTGTACTGCACCACAAGTTTAAAATAAGGACACCAGGAAGCATGTGCGATAACAGGGAAGGAAGGCAAAAACCACAATTTCATTCATTCTTTCAACAGAGCCAAAAAGGAGTGGTTATTTTTTTTTTTCTTCTTCAAGAAAATGCTGAGGGGAGCAGGGAAGGGGGATGTGCTTGGTTTGAACTTTTGCATCTGTACCACGATACTGTAAAGCAACCCTTCCTCCAGAGGTGCCCCAGGGCATTTTGTAGACTTGTGCTTGCAGCACAGCCAGATTGGGTGTCTGTCCCCATGCAGCCTCTGGTGATGACGACTTCCATCTAGGAGCACGTAGAGCTCAAGCCAAGACGCAAGGGGAAGAAGAGAGGATGGACAGTCACAACATCCTTGTGTTTCTTTCCCCATGAGCAGCAAGGCAGGCCACACAACGACAAGGACACAGCCCTCCACAGCTGGAGGGAGGCACTGCTTTGGCAGACACACACCACCTTGTTTGCCCCTCTTGCAGCAAATGTCCTAAGCTTGGCTCCAACCTTGGAGCACCAGCGAAGAAGATGAGATGCTGCGGAGAAGGAAGAGCTGAGTTCCATTTCCTTCCAGCCCTGGCGGCAGCCCAACAGCTGTTCCCTGTTTATTTACTTTCATATTTCCTTGGTTACACAAGCAGCTGCTCACTGCTTAACCCCTGCCTGCTCCAGCAGGGCCCACGCTGTGCTGCCCACCTTGCCTTGCCCCGGCACGATGCTGTGGGTCAGGGGGAGGGCTGCTGAGGTCCTGAATGGAGCTGGGCTCTCAAAAGGGCTCAAAACACAGACATCCTCACGTCCAGGGCTCTGCAGAAGGTGCCTTGTCGGGCAGGGCACAGGGCATGTCTCCCCCGAACCCACCTGCACACCCACGCTGACAAAGGCTTTTCAAGTCGACCCGAAGCAAACTGACCAGCTGGACCTGCTAAAGCCATCTGGCTTCCCCTGGGCTTACTTTGCTACGCGGGCCCAGATGTGCTGTAATTTTAGAAGCCTATTTGTGTCGGGATGCATCCAATCCCCAGCCGTTTACAGGGAGGCATCCTCATTCCTGGGCAAGCACAGCACCCATTGAGACAAAGCATGAGGCTGCACACAGCTTCACATGAGCAGGGTGCTGGAGGGTGCCCAGCTCCTCTCCCCATCCCACACGCGGGCCAGGAGGGATGTGCCAGCGAGTTTTCTGGCAGGTCCATAGATCACTTCGTGCATTTTCCTTTCTCATCTGTACAGAGCCTGTTCCAGCAGCTCAGTTTGCGTTTTGGCTCATAAAGCTCAGCCAGACCCCTTGGCTCATCTCCACAGTACAAGGAGGGGGTGGAAAACACCCTTTGCCTGCTCGCCCAGAACACCGGCTCCGGTTTGCTGCAGCCCAGCCTGTCCCAATTGCCTTTCCAGCCTCCTCCCTCCATTCTTCCTTCATCTTCCTCCCAGCTGCCTCCTCTACCCCACACCAAGAGGTAATTGCTAAAGCAGTGCACCTCACTAGGTAATGGCAGATCCCGATCGCTTGCTCCCTGAAATGCCAACCTGCGGCCCAGGGGCCATGGGAACTGGTGCTTCTCAGCAACTTTGGTGTGCCAGCAGTTGGGAAAGGCATGGGATTAGCTCCACAGGAGTGGAATTTGGGGCAAACTGTAACACACACACAATAAAAAACGACTCACCACCACCTGCACAAATTCCAGCTGTGGGAATTCAAACATACCTACGTCCCCCCTGTAGCCCAGGGAGCGAGAGATGAAACTAAGACTGGGACATGCAGAAGCCCCAGGGTGTCCATGCTGAGTCATGAGAGGCACCGGAGCTACGAGTGCAGCTTTTGAGGATGCTTTGTTCTTGCTTTTTCAAGGATGTCCAGCACTGCACTTAAGTTTCCTCAAATCTAAACATTTTCTGGTACATTACAAAAGGAATGCTTGCCCCTAGCATAAAACATAAACCATTCTTTGCAATTTACCATGTCTTTCAATCCTCTGAAGTCCAAAACCTAAGAACTGGAGAAATGCTTACCTGCAGGTCAAAGAACTTGCTGTACCGTCGGTAGATGACTTCTGTGGACCCATTGGACCAGGTGACTTTGATAATGTACACCTGTAGGGAACAGAAGAAGAAATCAGGTATGAGTGACAGAACAACCCACGGCACAATCCAATGGCTGCTAAACAGCTGGGCATCAACCAGGGAGCTGCACAGAACACTTCAAGCAGCACTTAAAGTAGTTTCAGCAATACTAGAAAATAAGCATGAATTATTAAGCTCCATGCTACAACTTAGCTGTCTACAAAACGCTTATTCATAATCATGAATTGAGACAGCACCCTATTGCTAACTACAGGTATACAACAAATGTGAAAAGGTGCTTCTATGTAAACATATAGTTAGCCTCTCCAGACGGACATGTGAGGAGTTAATAACAATGCCCTGGTGATCCCACCTATGGCTGCAGTGTTGTTTGAGCCCCTGATCTCAAACCTGCTATGCACTCCCCAAGGCCAGTCTGCACCCCAGAATGGGGCTTGCAAGGAGAACTCAAACCTTGTGCCATTCAAAACTCTGTTTTCCACAAGCAGCTTTGCTGTCACCTTAAGGTTTTGTTTTCTGAGGCTTGCTGAGGTGCAGGTTGCCCTCCTGTTACATAAAATGCTACACAACTAATCCTAGCATTTGTAGGTTATTCACAGATCATGTGGCCAGGCTTTTACTGCTGATGAATGAGAAGGGGAATAAAAAAAAAAAAAAAAAAAGGAAGAAAATACCCCAGCTTTATTATTCTTCCATGAAAGACAACAAGCAAATAACAGAATTGGGAAATTACTTATTTAATGTCCTTGCTTGTTGTTCACAGAAACCAGAGATGACCCTTGATGAGATGCCAGCATAACTCTCAAGTGTTGCAAACCTCATCCTTTGCTAATTGATAGCAGATTGGGTAAGCAGAACGAGGATATGTATGTTAATTTTTCTTCTATCATTTTCCACATATTTCCACCAGAAATTCCAGCATTAACCCACTGAGGCAGGAACAAACTATTCAGAAGACCAGGTGAACAGACCCGGTAGAGACTTCAGTCTAACACAACGAAGAGTGAAGGCCTTTAGGATGGTGATGTTCTGGTATTTAAAACCCAGTCCCTTAACAGTTTCACAACGTTTCCCACAGAGACACATTTTTCCAGATGCTGGAACAAGACCAACATCCCAGCCCAATATCCAAACTCAAATACCAGGAGACTTAAATGGCTAGCACAACAGCAAACTGTTTGAGCTAACCAAACCTACTTGAATACTGTAGTAAAGCTCTTATTGAAAGACCATTCTGCTTCCCAAAGGGCTGATGCTGCACGAGCTACCAAGGTGAGGGGACTCCTAAGGAACCATAATCTCTTCCCACTGCAACCCCTTACTAACTATGATGGAAAAGGAGACAGTGAGATGAAGCACGTGCTCACTGCTAAAATAAAGAAATTCAGCAGTTTCAAGCCAGCAGTTCAATGACCACTTGTCTTAAGCCAGATGCTCAGCTCAAACACAGCTGCTGCTGCTTTTCCTGCCTCGCAGTGAGATGGCTGGGAACCACCACCACCACCTTCTCCCAGGCAAATTCAGAATCACCCGGCTTCACCTCCTGGGCCTTATTCAGCTAACCACAATCCTCTCCTTTCACTCACAAAATATTTTTTTTGAACTGAAGGACCTGCACTTTCTGTACCCTAACTCAAGGAAGACAGAGGACTCCTGCAGTACAGCATTTGCAGCAGCTGTGAGTATCTGGATATACAATGATATGTTACAAGAGGTGCCCTGACAACACACTTAGTTACCACCAAACATGGCTTGACAAGTGTTTTCAAGTGGATCAGGCCAATACCTGTTTAAGTACATGCTCCTAGACCTCAACAGGTAAGAGACAACTTGGCTGACCTCAGTTTGCAACGAGAACAGGTTGAGTTGCATGACGTGGCCTCAAATTCCTGAGAGCATCTGTATAGGTACCACCACTTCATTACACAAAGAAGTCACCCAGCCCAGCTGAACTCGAGGCTTGCACCTACTGCTTACACTTCATGGATCATACCATCAGCAAGCCAAGCGTTAACTTCATGCTAAGCAAGCATCCAAGCTGCCTTTACCCTCACCCCAGGACTTGCGGGCAGGCCAGCATGAGCTCATTTTGGTTGGAAGCTCAGCTGATATCCCAGCTTTCTTACCAGTCCGCAGCACTTCATGGGGTTATATCACTGCTGGCTGCCTGCCTAGAGAACGCCTTCCACTGGGGCAGGAGGAAGAGCCAACTTTTCTTCATTGTTTATTCCTATTCTGCCTTTATTTGGAGTCAACAGTTTATTAGACTGGGATTTTAATCAGGATGTGGATTTGCTCAAGCCAGAATGAATCCAGCGCTCTGAAGGGTAATAAAGCCATGAGATTTGAGGGCACACTATGCTTTATTATAGCCTTTGTAACTGAGGGAAGGAGACCTCCCAGCTGATGAGCTCACTCCTGTATTGCTGGAAGGCAGATCTCCCTGGGGTCAGGATAATGGTTTCGTGCTCATCCCATTTAAATAGCCGACAGGTCTCTGGGTATATCTCCTCATCTATCTGTGAAAAAACTGAAGAGATAGGAAACCCTGCAGAACAGGGAGATCCTCAACAGCCATAAAAATACTGTCTTCATGAAGCTGATTCCCTCTCTACTTGTGAGCATCCCTCATCCTTGACTCCAGTGGCCCCATCCCACTAAGGTACTCTAGGCCAAAAATGCCACAGCTCTTTGATAATTCCCCCCTGAGGGATGAAAAAAGAGATGCCAGAAAGCAAAACTCAGGTGTTCATTAATTAACAAGGAAGCTGCAGATTTTGAAAGGGATAAATAGTACAGTTGGCCACTCTATGATGTTTTCACAGCCCCAGCAAACTCGGTTTCACCCTGGTAATCACAGGGACCGCACCAAGCAGCTTGCTCCTGCAGAGGCTGCTCCGAGGAGGGGCTTTATCCAAGCCTGGCTGTGTGGGTGAGGGCACATGGAAACTTATTTCACGGGCTTTCTCCAGCTTCAAGCGAGCACTGCTGGAAGGGGGGAGCCACAGCCCAGGCCCCACAGCTCCTGGAGGGGTGGGGAGGGCCCAGCAGATGGCAAGGAGGCAGCAGGCGGCCAGGTCCAGGAGGGGGCTGCAGCCCCATCACGTGGGCCGGGCCCATGGCCAAAACCAACAGGCGAAGCTATCTAAATATTTACAGGCCTGCCCGGGCCAGCGGTGGTTTCTGCATGGTGGAGGGGATCTAGCTGACTCTGTGAAAACCGATGGCTGCCCTCCCTCCGGAAAGGAAACCTCACTCTCCTCACACTGAGGGCCCCCACCCCTTGCCCTGCTCCAAACCACGCTGCCACATGTCCATCACATCAAACCAGGCTCGATGGCTGAAGGCACCCTAGGCTACAGTGAGCTTTGGGACAGGCAGTAATAACCAGGACTGAAACCTCTCCAGCTCAACTGCTGCCATAGGTCATGACAGCACAGCTGAAACTCACGCCCCTGCTTCCGAAATTGCTGAAATGCAATTCACACTGTTTGTCCTGCTAGTGCACAGTACAGAGGAGGGGTACAAAGTTTTTGGTGTTACTCACGTGTCACATCCTGGAAAACCTGAGCACGAGGCCTTCCCCACAAGCCTGAGCTTCAGGGCAGGGGGAGCACTCTACCAGGAGATGCCATCACAGGTGGCCACCACCAAAACAAGGGAACAAGGTCTCCCCTGTGCCTCCACGGGGCTCCCTGTGGGTGGTGTGGAGACCAGAGGCCACCAGGACACGTTAGAGGTGCAGGTGGGGCTTGTTCAGTGCTGGTGGGAGGAACACTTCACAGTAATGCAAAGAACACCATGTGCTCCCGTCCCTTGGAGGGATGGAGTGGAACAAATCCTTCACAGAAAATGGAAACCAACAGATGCGGAAGGCTGAACTCTGACAGACGCAGCAGTGTTTTGGCTCCCTAGACTTCCTGCAAAGCTCTACATTACAAGCAATTGGCCGTATACCAACTGTTTAAAAATTACTGATCAAGGAGTTTACCATCAGGCCTCCAATCTTGCAAGATTCTCCTTGGTCATGTTCGAAACCAAGTACCCTAAACGGGAATATAAAGGTGGAAAATTTAAAAATAAAAAATAAAAATGTAGCTTTCCCAGTCCATCATCTTTATTCACCAGCTTGGTCCCTGCTGTCTCTCCTATGGCTTGGTGTGCCGTGCAGCCCTCCCGCTGCTCCAGCGTTCCTGGAGACACAGTTCAGAGGGAGACCGAGCCAGTGGAAAGTGGGACTGAAACCCTTCGTACTGGAACTGTCAGAAGTGACAGGTTGCTAAAAGCAATGCAAATGGCACCTGGCCAACCGTAACAGAGCTGTCAACAAAAGCTGCCAGTCAGCCATCGTGGCAGCAAGGGCTCTGGCAACCGCGGGGGAAACGTGCTGGCAGCTGGAGAATGCTTCCCTGGCTCCACGAGGGAGACCTGTGCTCCCCAGGGAGTGGGCTGGGACATCCCTCCAGGAAGGAGGGCCATAAGAGCCAGCATGGCAGGCACCAAGTGGAGCCCAGATGCTGGGCACTGCCTGGAGAGGCCATGCAAGAGAGCTCATGTGCAAACCCACAGCAGTCAGAGGCCCAATGGCTGGGAACTAGGAGAAAGGGGAGGAGAAGCCGCTGCAAATTATCTGAAAGGCAACCCAGAGATTTTTATTTTTTTCTCCTTTTAAATAAATGGGGCAGCATGCCTGAGCCCTGGGAGCTGCCAGACCTAGCAGTGCTCTTCCTGAGACTGATAAGAGCCTCAGTGCTGCAGATAACAGCGGCTTCTGGTGACTTCCACAGCAAAAAGTGGCTGAGGACTCTAAAGGCTTTCACAGGCCCTCAGTTTTACGCTTCTCAGGAGGCATGTTGTCACATAAAATCATGGCTACAGAGCATGGATGGTTCAATGGGCTGACTTGAAGCAATGAGATTAAGAACAGATACAAAAAAATAAAAATAGTTCCCCATTCTTGAAACACAAGGCCATATGACCTTCTAGAATAATCACGTCTGGACTCCCTACGTAAACACACTAAGGACATGCACAGAGCACAACCAGGAATCCGCCTGGACTGCTCGAATGTGGGGAAGAAGGCAGACCGCAGCTGCAGGAAAGCCCAGAGCTGCGGCTGCAGCCTCCCTCCTCCCACAGCTTCTCCAACGAGACTTGGAAAACATCCCGGCTGTGGGGGTACACGTACTGCTTCGGGGAGAGGGCAGGCGCTGTGAGCTCTCTGAGGGCACCCCAGTCCCCAAGGAGGCTGCAAGCCCACCCAACGCAGCTCAGCCCCATGCTGCCACATCAGCTTGAGCCCAAGGGCAGCGCACCCACACCCACACAGCACTGCCAGCCAAAATCCTTTCTGCAGGCCCCCCCAGCACACTGCCACAGGCTGGCTGGCAACAGCCCCTGCTGAGCTCTGTCTCTGAAACAACCCCATGCCCACAGGGAAGGCAGGAGTGTGTGAGAAGAGGGAACACGACTGCAAGGGATTCTCCTCCTGCTCACGTGGCAGGAGAAAGCCCTCTCTGGCAGCAGGCAGGGTGTGAAGCTGGAGTCTCAGCCACTGAGGGATCTGGGGCAGCATCCTGCTGGCTCCCCTGCTTACTCCAAGGCTCTCCAGGTTCAATGCCAGCCAGATGTACACGAAGAGCAGCAGATGAGAAAGCACTGTTGCTGTCACCTACAAAGGCACTTCCACAGGGGTCCAAGAACACCCATTGCTGCCCACCCGTCACTGACAAGCATCAGTGTGTGTCCACAAAGGTTCAGCAGAGCTCCAAGGGCACAGTCAGACATAACAGCCTCCAGCAGACAGAGCTGTCTGCAGAGCTGTTTCAAATGGGTTTGAGTCTGTGTGGTCCTGGGCCCAGAGAGACTATGTACAATAAACCTCTCTGTGGAAAACTCCACAGATTTAAAGCATCTTTCGCCAGCAGAGGGGAAAAAGCATCAGTCTCTTTATTCCACATGCCCTCTCCCACACCCCGAGACACAGGGAAACAATGAAAGAGCCTGGGGAGCCGACAGCCCCAGCCGCGAGAAAGGAGCACCGAGAAATTCAAAGGGGCAGAGAAACCAAAGCAGCTGAGGGAACGAACCAAAACAGAGCAGGGTTTAATATAGAAAAGGGAGTGGGAAATTGTAAGAGGAAAAGAGAAAAAAAAAAAAAGAGGGAGGTGGCTGGAAACAAAGAAAGTTCTTGGCGGCGAGCTGCTGTGCTTGGCCCTTCTCCATCAACCTTCTCTGCAGCAGGAGCGCAGGGCTGCCGAGGGGAGCAGGGGCTCTGGTGCTGCACGACACCGTAACTTGGAGCAAGAGGGACAACAAGCCCCAGCTCCATCCTCGGAGACCATGCCAGCCCTGCTCTAAGGACAGGAAAAGCCAGGAGAAGGGCCATGCTGTTTCAGATGGCACTCAGAATGCCACAGAGAAGCAACAGATGTGGGACATTTTGGATGCTGCTGTCATTTCTCTAGTTTAGCAGAGGAAGGGGGAAGAAGCAGCAAGACAGATTGCAGGGAGGAGGTAACGGGGATGCAGGTGGCACAAGGACAGGAACATCCTCACCATCACATCAAATAACCAAAGCCCACATGCCCAGGAGCTGCTCAACTACAAGCCAACCACATCCCCCAGCTCTGACTCAACCCTTCCACTGTACCCTCCTTACAGCTCCCGTGAGCAACAGACCATCCTGTCCTGCTGTTGCAAAGCTGTGCACAAGTGTGTGGTCACGCAGGTCACAGGGATCCCAAGGACAAACCCACCAAGCCTTGCTCAACTACGGCGCAGGCTCCTCTCACCAAACATACACACCGGCTTGTTTGCCCTGACTCATGCTGAAGGTCAAACATATGGATGCTTCTGTTTCCTATTTCCCACTGCTACGTGAAAGGGCCGGAAAACAGCTATACCCTCCAAAGCAAAGCTGTGAGGGACCAAGGTCACCAGACCCCTGAGCAGGCAGCGCAATGGCCCTGACACTGAAGTTCACTGCTGAGACTGCATACGAGCACCAGCTTTCCAGTCTGCAGGCAGAGCCTCAGCAGATGCTTGCCAAGCAGGATTTGGTCCTTCCACTGACCTGTGACATTCAAGATTTTCACCAGCATTAGGTAATGCAAATAGGGAAGAAAAACAAAGGAGAGTTTGCATTTGGTTCTTGGTTTCACCCACAAAGCCAAAAGTGCTCCCTGAAGCCTCAACTCTCTTGAGAAGCAAGAAGTGGGAAGGATCAACAATCAGATCTCTAACACTGCACAACAGACACAAGGACAGATCCAAATTTCACCCCATCTACAGCTCCAGACACCCAGTCTTTGGCCTGCCACAAGCAGGAGAGCATCAGGCAGCTGACAGGAAACAGGACAAGATGCAGCAGAACCACAGGACACAGCAGCAAAACCATGCTGAGGCTGCTAAGAGCCCTCAAACTCTCAGGGCCAAAGGCCAGATGCTCAGAAACTCTTTGCAGCAGCAGACTTCAGCATCACTGTTCCAGCCTTGCTTTATATGGTCTAGTTTCACTTTTCCCCCTTTAACTCCTCGCTTAGTTAACAGTCACTGGATGGATTTCACTCTATTCATTTTAACCTTCTGCTTCCTCTGTCTCAGTGCACCCAGCTCCTCCGGTTCCCCACAGGACATTCCAGCCATGCCGGGAGCACGGTCACCCTCCGCAAAGAGCATCACACTGGGGAAGAGTCATCCCCCAACGTCCTTTTTAAGCCAAACAACCGGTGTGAATCACAACAGAAAAAATAAAGCAGCTGTACATGGTGACTTGGTGCCAGGTCTCCTCAGATCTCTCTTCCAATGGACCACGTCAGGACCGGGCAACTCTGACACAAGCCATGGGATAAGTTGTTCAGAAGGCATCTCCTGCTCTATACATATAAGGCACTGAGGAACGACTCAATCTGTAGATCAGCAGCCTTCTTTCTCTTGCCAGTGGAGCATTCTTCTCTGAATACTGAATAATCAATTCCAGATAAGCAATAGGGTTGGGCTGCATGATGAATTAAACCACAAATAGTCTCATGACTATAAGGCACAGGAGCAGAGAAGATACCTAGTAACACTTTACAAATTCACAATTAAAAATAACAACACGTTAATTTTTTGAATGTGGTTTTAATCAAACTTGTTTTAAAATACCTATAGACTCTATAACCTAGACACCGAATTCCAACACCCACAGTTAATTACTTTTACAAGGCAGCTGCAGATACAAATGAGGCAGTTAAATATGCATGGATATCCACCTCGTTTAAAGTTTGCAATCTTGTTAACTGAGCTTGTAAAATAAATGTATGCTGTACACTTTGTTTAAATTTTCCTGTTTCAAAGTGATATTTGCGTGCATTGAGGCTGGGAAAGGAAGTCCCTGCAAGAGCATAGTCCAGATTTCCCAATAACCTAGAAAAAACATACAGCATGCTGCTCTTTTTTTTCCCCTGTCAGACGTATATATAATTTTGTTCTGTGCTGTTGAGCAAACATTTAAAACTATACAAGTTGTGGAAGTGTTCTTAGTGGACAGAACCATAGGAATGAAGGTGCAGTTCAATGGCATGGTTATTAACACAGAACAAAACACACAAGCTGCAGCTGTATTACAAAGAAAGCTCCTAAAGCTTCCTTAAGGGCAAGAAAACAGCTAAGATCTACATTTAGTAAGCAAAAGCTGTATTTTTGAGACTTCTACTAGGAATAACAAACACAACGCTATAAAAAGATCCCGCATGAAGTCCTTTAAAGGAAAATTTAGTCTGTTTCAACTACGGTTTTGTTTTGGGTCTTTTCTGAATAAACACCCATTTATCAGAATTTGAGACTTGGCCAGACAATAGAAATGACAGTCTGCTACTCTGTCGCCCAGAATGATTATTTTTAAACTTTGCGTTTGGATTTTGTCTTTTCAAATGAATTTAATTTGCAATACTGGCCTGGAGCCCTCGCTGCCAGTGTCCCTGAGCACTAGACCTCCAGGACATGAGCTGTAATCACTTGAAATGTGATTGCCTGGGACATGTCACCGCAGGGTGACCCTCACCCTCTGCCTGATGGGAGGGAGTCTTTCTTCTTCGCTCTGATAATGGGCTCTGGTGGTCCCAAGCTCAGTTGTTCTCCTGACAGAGTCCGAGCAGTGCATCCAACAACACACACCTGCCAAAAAATCGTTTCTCCAACAGCCCTTTCCATAAAAATATTATTTTAATATATTAATTAAAAAGTTTAAATATACAAATGGCACAATTGAAAGGCCGGGGTTAGGAGGTCAGGAGGGAAGGTGCAACAACAATACACTGAGAAATGGTTTCACAGCTAGTAGAGCAAACTCAAGGCTGCTATCACTTGGAGCAAGAATCTAGGTTATCCTTCCCCTCTTGGCCCTTCTGCTTGTACAATCTGAGTTGGTTTGACAAGAACAGGAGGCAGACGTGTTGGCCTCACCCCATGCCAACACTACAGCAGTAAAAACCTTCCAGGAGTACAAGGCTAGCAGCGAGACAGCAGCACTGCCTCTCTCCTCCACCGGGAAAATGCACAGATAGTATTTGACCGGCAAGGTGCAGAACACTGGGCAGCATTAAATCCTGACACAGCACACATTAAAGCTAGCATTTGGGTACCCCCACCCATCGGCATGCATCTCATGGGGTCCTTACTCTCGTGCAGGGCAGGGCCCTGCATCAGGGAGCGATGCTCCTGGCTCTGCCTCCGTCTGAGCAACCCCTGGCCTCTCCCAGCCAGAAAAGCAGCATCAGCCAGCTGGGAACGGGCCATGAAGGGTTGGGAAAGGATGGAAACACAGAGGCCCCGTGCAGCCTCTATCCCTGGAAACTGTTACATGTGACATTTCTCGCAAGGCTGCGAAACTCGGAGGCATTTGAGGGTGAAAGGCTGAGGCAGGGATGGAGGGTGAGCTGTGCTTATGAAGAACAGCACCAGGGAGAAATGTTCCTGCCCAGCACCGAAGTGGCATTTGATCACTTTTTGATAAGACAGGCAAATAGTACAGAAGCACCCCCTCCCCCAGTTTAGGAAATGTGTCTCCTGCTTCAAATCAGAGCTTGCAAAAGCACAAGTTTTTGTCTTGGTTGCACAACACTCCGTATCGATTACCGAGGTGATGGGTGAACCCCGCCTGCCCAAACGGAGCTGGCCTCTTCCACCCCAACCCCACCGGAGGAATAAACAAGGACTTTGAAACACTGGTTTGCTATCACTTCTCTGGGAAACTGGAATTTCACGGTTTTCTACTGTGGCCTCATGCAGCCAACACAACCGCACCTTTGTCCAGCACAAAAGAAAAGCCTCACGGATGCAGAGCGGAGGCCAGAGCCAAGCGTCACAGGTCAGCCACGGGTCGGGCAGAGCAGAGGCAACGGGAGGAAGAGCCGCAGGGCTCCTGCTGCCTCCAGGGATGGCAGAGAGCACATTTATCTCGGAGAGCAGAAGCAAAGCAAAGGTTTAGTGCACACACTTTGCGGTTGACTTCGCTTTGCTGCTTGCCAACAGATACAGTCTAAAGTGAGATGACTCAGCCGGGATTTGCTGCCCCTCCTCTGCCTCTCTTTGCAGAGGAAGGGGAGGAAAAAAAAAAAAAAAAAGGGGGTTGATTCCATGTAATTAACTGGCTTTGTGGATCTGCCTCTTTCCTATCGATCCCCTCTAGCAAGGCGAGCGCTCCCGTTTACTCCAGCACTGCCGCGGGGAGGCCGCTGCCCGCCCCTCCCCGAGCTCAGCCCGCCCTGGCTCACGCGGCCGAGTTTGGGTCCAAGACAAGTACAGGGAAAGGTTAGAGGCAGAAGACTCAAGCCGCCAGTTGAGAAGGGAGCGGGCAGCCAAGCAGCCGAGCTGCACAGCTGACTGTCATGAGCTCTGTGCAGGCGCTTCTCCACCGTCTCCTCCGCACGCTCGGGATTCGGCCGCGGGAGCTGCCACCCCGCTGCACCCACCCAGCGATATGTCTTCATAAACACTGCTGTCCCCATTTCTCAGCCCGATAGGATTATTTGTGCTATGCCCAGCTCCACCCGCCTCCCCGCTGCGGAGCTGTGTGGGGACCCCGGTGGGCGAGCACGGATGGTGCCCAAACGGGATGGTGCCCAGTCTGGGGGTTGCATTTCCCTGTAGCAGGGCCTCGGATCTGGAGGGACAGCAGGAGTCCAAGGGCTGTGAGGTGCCCTCAGCCCCTGCAAAGCACAAAAAGGCCCAGAAGAGAAAAGGGAGGAGCAGCCCCAGGCAACCCCAGCACACCCGTTACGGGACCTGAGGGCAATGCAAGAGATCTGCCAAGACAAACACAAGCACACGCAACTCATCAAACCTCCTCACGTATGTGTTCCTCCGGACCTGATGCACAGCCCAGCTAGGGTGAGTAAGTCTGGGGTGGACAGAGCAGGAAAAGGGCACATCTGGAGCTGGGGCCAGATTCGGGCAGACACTGGTAAAACTACTGACAAGGCAGGAGAGGAGGTAGAGGTGATAAGGGGTTGGGGTGGTGGCCACCACATCACAGAGCTAAGGCACTTCCCTGGGTGCAAGGAGAGGATATCGGCCCTGTTTACACTCTCCTCAATCCCAGCTACAGCCAGCTTGTTCTTTCGCTTTCCTCTGACTGTTGCTGACCGCCACAAGCCAGCTGGGGGGGACCCAAAACAAACCCCTGATCTGCACAGAGCTCAGGCTGCCTGGCTCTGCTGACATGAGGCACTCTGCGTGTCCTTGTAACCCAAATGCAACACGAACAGTGTGTCACTGGGTCACCCCGGTCTAAGGCGAACGGGGCGGGGAGAACATTTTGGTCTTTGTTTTACAGTTGCTGCCAAGATTCACCCACAAGGTCTCCATGGATGCCTGGAAGCGCACCAAAGTGTAAATAACAACAACAACAATAATAATAATAATAATTAAAAAAAAAAAAATCGAGAAAAAGACAGCCCCGCAGCTGTTGGGAAGATGCCCTGGAGTGTGCTGGAATGTGCTCCCCAGGACAGCGGGGCAGCAGGGGTGCAGCGGGCACGGAGCCACCTCGGTGGGGGACAGCAGCACCATCCCAAGCACAGGAGGATGGAACCGGGGGGTCCTTCTGCGGGGACCCCACAGCCAACAGGTTCCTGACTCCCCCCGCAAACGCTGCCCCTCACCAAGGCAGGGACACTTTCCGGGGGTGACTCCAGGGGTGCAGGCTGCCCCAGCACCCCCCCAGCCCCAGTAGCACCCCTTGGCACATCCCGACCCACATTCTCCCCCCACTTTGCCCGGGTGGGGAACGGGTCCCGGTACCGGGACAACCCCAGCAGCGCTGCCCTCCTCCTCCTCCTCCTCCTTTTCTTCCTCCTCCTCCTCTTCCTCCCACCATCCCGGAGCTCCCCGGGGATCGGCAGCGCCCGCCCTTTGTTTGCCCAGGGCCGGGCCGGGTGCGCCCCGAGCCGTGCCGAGCCGAGCCGAGCCGTGCCGTGCCACTCACATAGTGCTTATTGGGGATGCGCCTCTTCTGCACGTCCAGCACCTTCACCTCCGCGATGCTCCTCCTGGGCATGCCTCTACCCCTCGCAGCCCGGCGCCAGGGGCCCGGCGGGGAGCGGTGGCGCTGGGGGAAGGCACACACAGGGGCGCACGCAGCCGGGACCGGAGCTCGCAGCCGTGCCGAGCCGAGCCGAGCCGAGCCGAGCCCAGCCACCCGCCCGCTGCCGGGGGCGGGAGGCGGCCCCGGCCCGCCCCGACCTATCCCAGCCGGCGGGGCGGCCCTACAAACGCCCGCTTAAAGGGGGCGAGCGTGGCCGCCCGCCCCACGCGTGTTTGTCCCCTCCACGCGTGGCCGCCGCGCTAAGGGCGCAGCCGGCGCGGGGGGCACCCGGCCGGCTTCTGCCTGCTCGCCCCACGCCGTTCTCTGCCCCCAAATCACGGGAAAAAAAAATAAATAAAGGAAAAAGCTGGCGTGGATGTGGCACGGGAGACGCGCAGGGATGCGGTGGCATCGGCCGCTCCGGGCTTTTCGCTGTAAGTCGCCAAGGGCAGCGACCTGCAGCTCAACAGCTCCCCGTGTCCAGTGCTGGGAAGTGGCAGCCCACGAGTGGTGCTTTTCCAAATAACATGCGTGGAAAAAGCAGAGTGAGGCAGCACAAGTCCTCTGCGGCTGCCCTCTTGCTTTCCCCTTCTGCCCTTTTGAAAAACAGCATCCCGAGGTGATGCCAAAGCACAAGACAGTTCAGTGCTGGTCAGGGGCAGCTCGGCTGTTTCTCCAGGAGGGCACGGCTTCTTGGGGCACAGCTTGCCTCATCTGCAACTATTTGCCTTTGTAGGGAGCTGTAGGGAGTAGAAGAGGGTCCAGGATGATGCCTCCTGCCTGACATGGGGGACCTGTGTGTGGGCTCCACACCCAGGGTTTGGTCCTTGACCCTGCTCTTGTCCCATAACAACTGCCCCCAAGGCTTTGCTGACGTGGTTTCCAACAGCATCAACCCTAAGGCATTTGGGGAATGAATTGAGTAGAAAATAGAGGCTTTGTGTTGGCTGTGGGTATGATGGGGTCACCAGAACGGCCTTACCCAGGACTGCCTCCGTACCCTTTAAAGCTGGGAGCTGAGCCACCGCACCCCACTTGTCCCCAGCAGCCCACTCCATCGGGCCGTGCCCTTGGAGCAGTGGAGAGGACAAAGCAGTGACCTGGTGCTTCTCTGCACCAGCACCACCCTCGGCCTGCTTCTTCCCGGCAGCTTCTCAACACGTGGCATAACCACAGCTCTCCTCCCTGTTGGGCTTTTAATTACATTATAAAGTTACCCAAGACTCATGCTGGCAGGTCATTAGCTTTCATATGAATTTAATTTAATCATAAACAACTCATCTCACTCCTTGGCAGCTCCTTAAATGTGGCTCCTTTTTTTTTTTAATGCTGTTAACTTTGCTAACCCCACCATGGAGAATCAGGGAGGTGCAGGCAGGTTGCCAGGGATTTATCACCCCCCTTGCCCTCCCAAAGCTCTCATTTTCATCTTCTTTCCCCTCTGCTGAGCACAAGACCTCTGTGCCCCTGTGGAGGAGGTGGTTGCAAAAAGGATGCTAGGCTATGTGAAGGGGAAACTACACCACTGGCACCTGCTGGCATGCCCGACTGCCACCATGGGGTACATGAGGATCAGTTGTACATTGCTCCCCTCCCTGAGTGCTATTTAAGAGTCAAAGCCTGGGGGAAGCACTGGGGCAGACAAAATGTGGCAAAACTGCAGCTTTCCATCACTTGGGTGGTGTTCTACAGGCACAAGCAGCTAGAGTTGTACTGGGTTTAAAGCCCTGCTAGATGGGCAAATAAATAATCCAAAAGGTGACCAGAAAATCATTGAAAGCCCCTGTGTATAATGTCTGTAAGAGAAGAAACTAATAGTGAGGAAATGAGGAACACTGGAGAAAGTGGGAGTAAGAGAGGAATTAAACAATTACTGGTCTTTGTGTGCTTAAAAGAGAAATGGAGCAGCTGGGGGCATTGCAGCTGAGCCAGGTGGAGGAGGATGTTAGCTGAAGAGCTCAGGATTGAAAGGCTGGGCAAGGTAATCACCAGGAAACAGCAGGAGTTGAAAGGACATGGAAAAAAAAAAAAAAAAAAAAAAAAAAAAAAAAAAGGCACAGAAACCTGCTAAACAATGCAATGGATGTTAAACTGCAAGGTGATGGGAATTGAGTGAGACAATTGAGTTACAAATGCTACAGCTGCCATCCCTCCTGCTTCAGGTGCAGGTTTGTTCTGTTTAGCAGTGACTGCTGGATGCTGGGCATCTGCAGAGAAGGTGCTTGGGCTGCTGGTCATCTGTATGCACAGCTGCTCTCATGCATTCTGGTAATTTGGTTTTACAGAGTGCACAGGCTGACCCTACACTCCCTGTGCTCTGAAAACAACATAGCCAGGCTGATCGTTTTGCTGCCCAATCCATCTGTACATTAACACAGAGTCATCTAGACACCTCGGACTCATGATCATGAACCTAGGGCCAGTCTGTGCATGCCCAGGAACGTCAGTGAATGTAAACACTGGTATAAAACCACACATGCAGCAAGTTCTCAGTTTCTGCTGCTTTCCTCATCAGGAAAAAGGCCAGTTAGCAAAAAAAAAAAAAAAAGTAAAAATTAATAGAAAAAAAAATGGAAAGAGCAAATAGAGAACATGATAAAAAGTATTCAGAGTGTTTTTACCTATAGGTGTAGCATCCATGAAGATGCTAAACTGTGTTTCTTGCGAGATTGGTTTGGCCTAGTTTTAGGAGCAGGGACAGCTGCAGCGCAGAGGGACAGGGTAGGACTGCCACTGCCTGCTGTGCACCCATCACCCGTACCTGCACAGCATGCCAAAGTAAGGACCAGAAGCAGAAGCAGTGAGACCAAGCAGGGAAGTCGGTGAGATGGCTCCAAAAAGGAACTTTGTCCCTGCTGTAATATCCTGCTGGCCACAAACCTGGGAGATGCCAGCCCCAGAATGTCATGTTAGCATGGAGGCAGGTGGTGGCTTTGGAAAGGTAGAAAATTGGGAAAATTCTGCCTATTTTTACAGGCACAATGCCTGTTCCCTCCTCTGCCCTCTGTGAGCCCATCCCCTGGCACTGCAGTGCGCTGACCATACTGCCAGGCACCTTCATCAGTGACCCCTTGCCTTTTAATCCTGGTCCTTCAGCCACTGGTGCGAACCCACAAGAGGGTGAAACATCACACAGTGCCCCTGGGAAGGAGACCTCGAGTTTGAAGTGGCTTGAAGCAGCCCACAGGGACACGGTCAGGCTTTGTCTGAGGAAGCTTTGCTCTCACCTCCCCTTTCTCAGGAGGGGCACAAAACCTTCTGGCATCCCCTTGCTGATAAATCCAGTTCCCAAGATCCCCACATGGAAAGGTATGAGACTGAAAGCAAAAAGGAGAAGGTGTGAATGAGCTCTCCTGACATCTTGGACCCACCTGCTCCAGGGCCCAGACCCTGGTTTCCTGCCTTCACCTTCCCAGCTCCTTTCTGGGCACTGCTCTGGGCTCAGTGACATGCTGCTGGTCTGTTGGGCCATTCCTTTACATCTGGGGTAAATCACACGTATGAAATAGCCAGCTTGTTATGCACAGGAGGTTATTTTATCTGTTTCTTCCAGGGAAGACCCACTCCAGGCTTACAGACTCTGGCGGAGAGCCAAGAGACTGCACAAAATCAATCGGAAGCACTTAAGCATCAGCATTACTTCCCCAGGGCCGTAATCTGCTTAGAGGGTGCCGAAGTGACTCCATTGCACCTGGACCCCAAGAACACAGACAGCATCTGCGGCTCCATCACTTCCGAGCACCCAGGAACAAGCAGAGGTTGGAGCCGATCACCGCTGATGCCGTCAACTGGCTCCTGTGTTTAATTAACAGGTCTGATGAGAGCTGTTGAGGAGACAGAGCGTGGTTTTGCATGCTGACCTGGTCACCTCCTGTGGGAGGCATGCCAGGAAGCCAGCTGGAGAGCCTTGGCCGGGTCTCTGCTGCTCCTCGGTCATGTATCAAGGCACTTGCGATGGCCGTGGAGTCCTGTGCTTGCCCCACACCTCTGGTGCGGTTGCAGGAGCAGCAGGGATGTGGCAGCAGCACATCCCACACTGAGGTTATGTGGTACAAGGGTACAGGTGCAACTGGGGGGAGTTTAGGGATAAATGAGTTGTTTTCTGCTGCTGGGTCACAGCTGGGCTGTCCCCAGGGTCTGGCAGGTGTCAGAAGTGGAGTGGAATGAGAAATGGTGCCCCGCGATCACCCAGAGAAAACAGCACCTGCAGCCTTTCTGCTGCAGACAGTCCACTATTTCTGCTTGCTCTCTTAATTTAAGAACTGTGAGTATTCTCCTAATCCTTCCTCACATACGGAACAAATTCATTCATCTTCCCCGAGCTCCCTGACAAAGGCAAGTCAAAAACAGTGCTCTTAGCACAATACTTTACTAGGCAGGTCTTTGCAGCTGGAGCACAGTGAGGCAGCGGTTACACACCGCATTGCCACGGCTGTCTTGCACCACTTCTCAGCCACCTCCAGCAGTGATTTCCCACTGCTTTGACCCCAATATTGCCACGTTCAGCTGTGTGCATGGATGACACCAAAGGCAGCCAGCCTGGTGGCAGTGCTCCCCTCCTGCATGGAGGTTTTGTAGCAGGGAGAAGCTGCGCCCGTGCAAGGGGACCTGAGGAGCTCCCGAGGACAACGCTGGAGACAAAATACTGAAGCACCAAGGAAAAGCAGAGATGAAGGCAAAGGTGTGCCAGAACAAATGCCGATCTCTGCATCCAGGATTAAAGCTGTGCAAAGGGCCAGCCGAGGCGGCCGTCTCAGCATGCGTGCCACCTAGTGCCCGAGAGGGGAACGGTGGCCGGAGGTTAAACCTCGTCCCCAAATCTTGTCCCCAGACCTTGCCCTCTGCAGCAGGAGAACATGCAAAGGCCCTCAGCATACCGGGGTGCAGGGGATTTGGGGACGGAGCTCTTGTCTCCAGCTGTGCTCCTGCAGCGAGGGATGGGGAGAGGATGCTGCAAGATCAGGAGGGCAGCGGAGGCACAAAGCCCAGCTCCGTGGCCCTCCCTGCATGCCCTGATTTTTTTTTTCCCCCGAGAGCATCGCTGTCCCCATCACAGCAGGAGCACTGCGAAAGGCCCTGGGCAGCCGAGAGGATGTGACAGGACAGAGAAGGTAATGAGGAGAGCCGAGAACAGTACGGCTTGTGCAGCACCAAGTACTTCTCGGGGATGTCATCTAGCTATTTTTTATAAAGAGATTTGTCACTTTCGCTCTGTTTTCAGTGTTCCACCAGGGCAGGTGGTAGTTAATGGTTATTTCTGGAATATACAGTACTTTCAGCGTATTCATAAATTAAGTATCCTCGCAGCTGAAGCTCCCCTCAGGCACTGCCAAGGCCATGCAGATGAAGTTAAATACTCCCTTGAGCTCCTGGGGATACACTGGGGACAAAAATGACCAGTGTGCCCCAGGGGATGGTGCAGTCCTGGCACAGGTAAATGAAAGAGGTGGTTAATTATGTGTCCTCAGCTAGTTCATCTCTTACTATTTCACAGAGTAAGGAGGCAGGCACCTTGCTCTTGTCCTTCTCTCAATGTAGTGCTGCCCAATTAACCCCCCCAGCCAGCTGGTTGGCACCAACAGCTCCCTCTGCCTTTCCCCACCTCCCCTTTGGACTCCCAGCCTGCACTTTTATGTAACCAAGGTGGACCCAGGTAGCAAGGTCACTTCCAGCATGGCAGAAGTTGGTAGGTTCTGGAGCAACTTTTCAAAAACAAGGGGAAACATCACAGTGAATGCACCAGCTCCTTTCAAAGCTGTTGTTGTACAGCGCATCCCTGCTTGGTGTGAGGTATCTACGTGAAAGAAATAGCTAAACCTGCAGGTAAAAATCTCCAAGCAGCAAACAAAGATCACAAAAGCCCTGGGCCTGGTTACAGAAGTGGTGGGAGCTTTTCTGAGCAGCCTGGGGGAGCAAGGAGAGGTGTGCCCCCTGCACTGGCAGGGGAAGGCGAGGTTTGCATCTTGGTCTCATGACACAGCCCCAGATCCAAGCAAAACTTCAGCAAGAGCAGAAGGACATAGCGGGGAGGAGACAGTGAGGCAGCCCTAGGACATCCTTGTCCCAAAAAAAGCATGGGAACCGAGGCTATCTTCTGCTAAAGCCAGACAACCTCATTAAAAAAAAAAAAAAAAAAAAAAAAAAAAAAAAAAAAAAGGGGGAAAAAGGAAAAAAGTCATGCATAAACATTTTGCATTCTTCAGACAACTGGATGCAATACTCCCCCTTCGCCAAGCAGAGGCACCCGAGCACTGTTCTAACACAAGGAAGGCACCGAGGGAACTGCTGCTTGACTCGGGTCTGCCACACTTCCAGCTTCGGAGCAAGGATGTTACTGTCAGTGAGCTGCAGCGCACAGCAGAAGTGTTTCTGAAACAACTAGCTGCATTTTAATGAACTGGAATTTCAGCCTTGCAAGGCTCACATGCCAGAACTGGCTCTGGAGCTTTCCGTAAGTCAGCAAAACCCAGAGTGTAAAAGCAAAACTGTGCTGATCTGAGGCCACAGCCAGCAATCATGCGGGAAAGCAGACACATGCCTGGGTTTCTCAGTCTGTTACTTTATTAGAAGGCTCTATACATCAGTGGTCACCCCACTAGAGACATTTTACAAAATATTAAAAAAAAAAAAAACAACTTTTATTCAAAGCCACATTTTTTAAAATGGCACCCCACCTCCCCTCAGAAATAAGTTGGATTTATTCATGGTTACTTCTGAACAGGAAACATCCAAGACGTCCTCTTTTTCAAGGGGGAAAAATAAGCACCCTGTAAACATGACAATCATAAGACGTGCTCCCCTGCCCTCTTCTAGGAGAAGGGTTTGGTGTTAGAGCCCCAACACACCTGGAGAAGGAGCTGAGAACAGGCAAAGGGCAGGGGACAGAACCATTCCTACCCTCTGTTAGCAAAAGCAAAACTATGTTGCTAGCTCCAGGCTGCAAGTAAGGTGGACTGGAGGAGGGGACAACCGATTCACCTTGTGAGTACTCACACCAGCCCTTTAAAAGCCCCCAGAAATAGCCTCCGTACATTCACATCGTTGCACAACATCCAGAGAGAACTGATGCTCCTGGGCTGGTGCAAGAAGGCAGTCAGAGAGGCTACACCCCCCTTCAGTGAGACCAGGTACATTCTGCTGCAGGTACAGTATGCTGCAAGACATCCTTCCACTAGTCACGTACAACACATGAAAGGCCAGGCCTGGGGTCCTGATTTCTGCAACAACAACCATTTCAGAGCACAGCTCCAGCTGACCCCAGCAGGACAGCAAACAAAACCTCGGGGGCTGCTATCACGCATTTCTATTGCGACTAAAAGGCTGAAACCAGCACATCGTCCTGGTTCAGGAACACCCCCTGCATTCATTTGTTTTTATGTTAGCTCCAAACCCGATCCTGTCGTTATATCTGAAAGGCACAGTCCGTGTTTTTGGAGACTGGACAGACGGTCTCCTGAGGACAGGCCAGTTACTGAAAAGCCACAAAGCAGTCTGCTGGCAGAGGGGCACAGCCCTTAGAATTCTGTCTAGGCTACATTTGCTAATAAAGACAATAATGGTGTGGATTCAGAAGAAACTTGGCATGGCCCAAATGGATGTAGTCTTGCTAGTTTGCAGGAAGCTTATTAATATATATTATGAACTCTAAATGGTGATGAATGCGCTCCTCAGATAAAGAGGTGCTAGAGACCTGGAGACTGACTCCTTCAGCTAGGAAGTGTAGCATGTCACACACCGCCTTTTCCTGAAATGCCAGCATGTCTCTGAACCTACATGTGAGATTTTAAAATAACAATTTTTAAATTTTATTTTTTTTAAGGGACATTTTATTTTGCTAGGGAAGCAGGTGTTTAACAATTGTCTGGAGATCAAAGAGAGAAAAAGTGCTACCTTACACCCTTTGGTCACTGCCATTGCATGAGGAGGGTGCTGCCCAGTGAGGTCTCTGACCCCTTACTCAGGTCCATGCTCCAGGACCTGCCCAGGAGCTCAGCCAAGCAGTGCCTGGTGCAGGTGGGGAAAGAAAGGCAGCCCAGCCAGGACACATCGCCAGGGAGCAGAGAGGATGGAGGGCTGGACCTGCTGCTGCTCTGCCTCTCAGCAGCCTGACCCTAAGCTGAAAGCCTGGAGAGTCACCCAGGAAACTGTGACACTTCATGAGAAGATGAAACATCAGTGGAGAAAGCAATGCTGAAGGTAACGAGCCACCGTGACCTGTCTGCATCTCCTCTTCCCTTGCTTGAAGAATCCTTTATTCCCTTCCGTAACCCTGACTGCAGAGTGGCTGACCTTCCTGCCCAGATACAAGGCACTTAAAAAAATATCTCAAGCACCTGTGTGACCGCAAGGGCTGTGGTAATGACACCCTTCTGCCCTTCACTGACTAAAGGCAAGTGGCTGTGGCTAACACCTTGTGGTGTCACCGCAGGACAGGACACCATACCAAACCTCCCCGTCCTTACACGCACGTACTTTTCCGTAAGAGACAAAAGCCTGCACAGTCTGTACTAGGAGCAAGAGGAAAAAAGGAACCCAACCCTCCCTGCTCAAAGGAAAAAAAAAATCCAAATTGCTGTCTCCCTTGAGCACAAGAAGGCCACAGTAGATACAAATAAATCTAAGGCGAGTGTGGGGGGCCACGAGGCCAAGGTTAGCGTAAGACACCACCAAAGCTGCTTTGCCCCAGGCCAGCCGTTTATGGAGGACCAGGAGGAGAAGGAGCAGCCATGAGGAGAGGCTGCTGGCCACGAGCCGGGTGAGTGAGGGCCTGCCTGCTCCTCCTGCTCAGGGCTGTTACTGCTCCAGCCCGAACTGATGGGCCTAGTGAGCACCAGGCTCACGTCCAAGGCGACACTTCAGCTAATGGTGCCAGTACAACCACAGAAATGGCCCTCCTGGCCTCCTCACTGAGTGGGCCAGCCCCTGGAAAAGCCAAGCTTTCCTGCCAGCACCCCACATGAAAGACAGGCCATGTTTCTCTCAGACAGAGCGAGGGGACAGGCGGGTGCTGTTGTGAGCAGAGGCTGCCAAGAGGGTCTTCCAAGTCCAAGAGGCCCCCCTGCAGCCCAGGAGGACATGGCAAGTACCAGCTGGGGGCCTGCCAGCTGCCACCTGGGGGTTAGGAGCTCTCTGTAGAGCTGAACGGGATGAACTTGGCGTGTTTGGTTGGGGATGTGGGGGTCTGTTCATCTGCCTCCTCGCTCAGCTTGAAGAACATCTCCTGCTCACGCTTCTTCTGGTTCAGCTCATCCTCCAGGGCCTGAAGCAGAAGGGAACACATGCAACAAGAGATGTGTTTGGCACTGTACTGGACCTACAGACTTTGTCCCCCCCGATCAGCCAAACAGGAAGCTCTGGGGAGGCCATACCTTCTTCCGTGGCCTCAGCTTGTCCCGCCACTCCTTCATGTGCTGGTTGTGGTTCTCGTCCAGGGACTTAAGCTTCTGGGTTTCGTGTTCAATCAAGAGGTGACACTTTTCATTCTAAACGCAGACCACAAAACAAAACACTCATTAAGGAGCTGGGACTCTAAGTCCTGTGCTCCGGCTGGCCGTGCATCAATCAGCCAGAGGCATTCGGAGCTCTGAGCTCCAGGGCATGTCGAGACACGGCCACAAAAGCCTCTGAGGCAGAGCCGAGGACACCAGTTCTAGTTCATTGCAGCCACTTCTGACAATAGCCAGGACTTTGCTGCACCCCTGAGAGGCCAGACCAGGAGGAACGGGTACCTGCAGCTGCTGGAGCTCGTTCGTGTTGCTCTCACACTGGGCTAGCATGTCCTTCATCTGCGTCTCATGCTTCTGCTGCTGGTGCAGCCGCTCTGCCTTTTGCCTCTTCTCTTCCTGCTGAGCAAACTGGCAGAGAAGAAAGCAGAAGTGTGTGTAAGCATCGCTTCTCTGAAGCCGGTTAAGAGACCAATCAACTTATATTATTTTATATGAAGGAAAAGAAAAGCCCTGATGATGCTCCCCAGTGTTACCCACAAAAGCAAAGACCTCTGTCTTCCTGCAGAGGGTTAGAAATTTGGGAATGGTCACTTCTTTCCAACTTCCCTTCCTCAGAGAAGTAACTGTACCCCCAAGCTAAGCCTCAGCCCTGGTATCCTTTGCACGGCCTGACCTGTTTTATCTTCTCCCGCTGCTCGGATGCACTCCCGCTGGAGTGGATGTGAAGGCTCTTCTTATACATGGCCATGCGTGTCTTCCCTTCGCTCCGCTGGATTTTGGGCAGCCGGGCCTTCTCCTGCTGTTGCCGAACCTTCAGTTGCTCTACCATGCGCTGGTTGTATCGCTGCATTTGCTCCCTTTCCTGCAATGGCACAGAACCAGGCATCAGAGCAGAAGACACACATCAGGTGTGCCAACCTTCACTCACTGCTGTGGGAATCCACTGAATGTCATACTGGACAGTGAGAAGTTGCCAGAAGAGCTCCCCAAATTCACAGCTGCTTCTTGGATGTTAAATGCAGGCAGCACAGAATATACATCCCAAGCAAGTATGCTGACCCCAGTGTTATTCTGATTCCTTTGGACTAACTATGACCAAGTCCCTCAACACTTAGCCCATTCTCCACCCTCGTTTAAATCCTAAAAGGGATGTTTTCAGGGACACCCTTGCACCCAGACGAGCAGCAACTGGCACTGGCATAGGAAGGAGCTAACACTTCACCTTCTCATGCTTCCGGAGCAACTCGTGCCTCTGGAGGAAATACTGGTCCTTCAGCTGCTGCTTGACAAGCTGGTGCTTCTCCTGTTGCTGATGCTCTTCAAGATCCCAGATACACGCCTCCCGGTCTGAGGAAGGGAGAAGAGTCAGGAGAAAACCCACCCAGGCCTCCCAGCTTGGACACACGCAGCACCCCAAGCACGAGTGGTCCCTACACACGGGAGCAGCACAGCAGATGTGGGGTGTGACTGTTCACCACCTGTCTTCCAAGAGAAATTGGTTGTAAACCATATCAGAGAATCATTCTTGTAATTACGAAGCCTAATTGGTTCATATTTGTAAAGCACTCTGAAGATTAAGATGCTAAGTATTATTATTGTTAAACATTTAGACAGGATCTGGCAGGGCTGTTTTTTCTAAATCCTATCCTGCCAGCTTGCAACTCTGCTGCAGCATCTGTTGCGTGGGAAGAGCCAGCAGTGGATAAGCCCATCATCACAGCATTTGCTTTCTTCCTCTTCAGCCTTTGCCACCCACCTCTCATGAGCTGCTGCTTTTTGTTGAGGCACTCGCGCTCCTTGTCGCAGATCTCTTTTTTGTTCTGGGCAGTTATGTTCTTCATGGCTAGATCCAGGTCTTCCTTCTGCTTGGCCAAAAACTCCTGTTCCTGGAAGGAAACAGCAATAGCACCATGAGCTCTCCTTCTACTGGAACCCGAAAAGCATCTGGTGGTAATTTACAGACAACCAGTCCCTCAAAGGAGAAGGATGTGTCAGTCTGCTCTGCCCTATCCAGTCTCTGAGTTGTGGCAATCTTCTCTCAGCCTTACCATGGTTTGCTTTTTTTGGGCAAAGTCATCCATCTTCACCTTCATGCTCTCTTTGCGCTGTTGCCGTGGCATCTTTTCAACCTCATTCTTGACCTTTGGAGAGGGAGAGGAGATTTATCAGCAGGTAATTTAGGCCAAGAAAAATCCAGCCTAATGTTGCTAAACAGCAGAATCTCAGGAAAAAAAACAAATATACCAAAGAAAAAGCAAGAGCTTCCTGCTAAAACACCAACTGCTTCCCCCTCGAGATCTGCTATGGAGAAAGGTTGATGCTTTCCTGGAAGAAACAGGTGCAGGAGACCACAATTCCTCCATCCTACCCCATTTACCTCCTTCTTCATCTGCTTCAGCTGCTCCATGAATTTTACATGGTCCCGTTCCTGCTCTAAGCGAATGCGCTTGGCCTCCTCCCGCCGGCGCAGCGAGTGATCCTGTTCCATCTTCTCAATCTGCTGCTTCTGCTGCCGCTCGAGGTTCTCCAGTTCAGTGTCATAGAACTTCTTCTTTGCCTGTATGGGAAGGAAAGAGAGGTCAACCTCAGTCTCCTCTGAGTTTCATTTTCTTACAAAATTGTACTTTTATTATTTTTTTTTTTAAGTGAGGTGGTTGTCCTAGCGTGAATCAAACATTTTTACTGAATACAGAGGAAAGAAATTTCCAAAGAATGACCCATGAAATACAAGCCAGCTCTAGTATGAGCATGAAGCATTTCTGATTTTGTTCTAGTGCTGATGCATTTCAACACTTTCTCCTTGCTTAAGGCCTGATCTGTAACATCCCACTGGGACCCACAGCCCTGAGCAAATATTAGCAGGCATTGGAGCTCAAGCATAACACTCCTTTCTCTGCAGACAAGGATTTTCACATTTGAGGGTACTGTGTTCCGACAGCGCCCTTGTGCTAATATCTCTGTGAGCAGCAGGGATAGAGAGTACTGGTATCAGTAGGACTGGATTGCAAACTGCCACAGGTAAATGGTAAAAGAAGCACATGTGGAGCTTTTGCACATCACACTGCATGGTGAATAATGTCTCACAAATGAGAAGTGACTGGCTAAGATGGAAATTTACAGACGTGGCATGTCAAGACTTTAGAAATATAACAGAGCACATGAATGAACGATGCCTCCCAGCCTGCTGCAGGAGGATGGGGTTATCAGACGCACAAGCTAGATGAATTAATAAAGGAGTATTTAGCACATGGCTCGTGAAAGCTTTAAAAGGATTTACCTATAAAATCATTCTACTTCAACGTAAGCTGCCCATGGAGGAACTAAATAAGCCAACCCAGTTTATCTTTATTCAGTTTATACTCAAAGACTTGCCAGTTTTCCTGCTCTCGCACTCTAACCACACCACTTTCTTATTTGAAGGTTTTTTTCTGTTAAACACAACAGTACTACGAACTGCTTCTCACAGTAGGTGGGAAGGGACATACAAGAAAAGATCACTGAAGAGGGAAAGTCCTGAACAACTTTTTCCCTGCTACACCTTTCAATGGCAATCAGTGCTCCCTAAGCACCTAACACCCCAATAAGGCTCCATCCCCCACAAATGCATCCTGTCCCTCAGATCCCAAAGGGGTTTATCATCTGCTTTGCTCCCAGGAAGACGTCCCAGGATGGCCACAACCCAGACAGCTCTGCCCTTTGATGGGGCTTGGAGGGCATCTGCAAAGAAGCCAAACCAGCTGGCAGCCGGCAGCCTCCCCTGCCTACATACCGTCATTTCTTGCTCAAAGCGCCTGAGCATCTGCTCCATCTGCAGCTGGTGCTTGCTGTTGAGCTGGGCCTGGTTTCGGTGCTCCTCCTTCTGAAGGAGACGCAGCTCCCGCAGCTCCTGGCGCCTGCAGAGGGTTAGAAAAGGGAAGGGGAGAGAGAAGTACGGTCAGATGAGGTCAGAGCTGCGTGCCTGAGTGGAGATGGCAGAATCAATAACCAGAGCACTCCAGGAGTGAGGGAGAACTGCACGGGCATCCCTTAGCACTCAGCTGCTTGTTTTGAGCAGAGGCAGGAGGTAAATGCCAACTGAGGGATGTGCTCTTGGGCTCTGCACCACCAGCTCACTGCAAGGAATCAGGGTGCTAATTACATTAACTGTAGGCATGCAATCTGTTTTCACAGCTAAGGCCTGTTAGCATTCGAGCCTTCACCAACAAGCCTTGACAAAGCTCCTAAAGTGATGCTGCAAGGCAATGCCCTCCAGTCAGGATCCAAAATATCCCTTCTATCATACAGATTAGTGCACACTGGTCTTCAAAACACAGCTCAGGCCAAGCTGGCATTGCCCTGGCCTGGCTCCCACACTCTGTATCCGATTGTGCTCACACCCAGAGGGCAGAAAGGGCAGTTTTCCCAAATTCTGATTGATCTATCAAGATATTGTGTCAATCCTCCCACTGAGTCCCCCAGCTTCATAGCTGGTGAAAGGGAGCCTCTTCTCGGTCAGGAGGTTGTGTCTGAGCCTGTTTGCAGAGTTTGTGCCCCACCAAGTTGGAAGTCAGCGATGTACCACTCAAAAAGAAAAGCAGCAGCAGTTTTCCTGTGCAGGATCCCCGCTGCTGCTGTGCATTAGTGCTACACGCTGCAGTGCAACTCTCTGGGGACCCTCTTGGGAAAACTACTTTGGAAAAATTTCTTCTCTCAAAACAAACTCAACCTCCACTAAATCAGTTGGCTCAATAGGATCGGCTCTTTTCTAATTTCACCTTCAAATGAATGCCTTGGTGTGTTCCAAAAAGTCAGAAACAAGGCTCTTAAGTACAAAACAAGATGCCAGGAGAGTTCACCATGCCCACTAGGTAGCCCCAGTAGAACAGCCACTTCTCCCAAAGGCTGCTCAGGGACCTGATGCTTGCCAGCCCCAGCTTCTCTGTCCCTTCTTCCTCCTTGCAGATGGAGCAAGCACCATCAGAAAGAAGGATTCTTTTATCAGGGATGCCGTCTGCATGGGAATAGAGCTCAGCTGAGACAGTACAGTGAGCCCCCTGCCTGGCACAAATACTGCTAAGAGAAGACTAGAGGAAGTGATGTCCACCCTGGACACTTGTCCTGTCCAAGCTGGACCAAGGCAGGAAACACGAGGACTTTAGGTCACTCCTGGATTTGCTTGTGGAGAAGAAAACGCTGCCCAGTGCATTGCCCTGCCCTCCCTTCCACACTGGTGGCCAACTTGCCTGAGGAATCTCATCTCTTCATCCTTCTTCTCATCCTCGCTGATGATCTTCGAGGTGGTGACGCTCACCTCCACTCCATCCACCACAAACTTGCGGGTGCGTTTCAGCGTCTTGTTGTGCATCCGGGAATCCTGAGTTTGGCAAAAGAGGAAAGAAAGAGGCCATGAAGCAGCTCCCCAGCTTGCTGCTCGGGGTGTACAGCTGGAGGTCTCAGAGCAATTTTGGTGCTGTTGTTGATAAAGAGCAAATACAAGCAAGGAAACTACATCAAAGCAAATATCATCAGCAGATTTGGAGGTGCTGTTCAAATCATGCAGACTTTGTTTGCTGCACGATGGAGTGAAGTGTGATTTCCACCCTGCAAAATTTCCACCCTGCAAAACTGCAGTTCCTAGAAATCCACACGTGATGCTTGCAGTGTTTCCTTTTAACCCCCCTGGGCCATCTGACCCACAGGTGTAGGGCAGCCAAGGCCTCCCCATCAGGCTGCGGCTGCAGACACAGCCATGGGGAAAGGAGTCAGCCCAGCCCAACATCTCTGCACTCGTGTCCCTCTGGCCCTCATTACAATACCTCACTAATCACAAGCAGCTCCGAGCCCCTTACAGCGACCTCCCCAAAGCACAGTCCAGGCTTGTTTCCACTGGAGTAGGGGAAAGTGAGCAAGTCCGTCTCACTCTGCATCCGGAGCCTGGCTGAAGGACTGTGACCAGGGACGTGGCTGCTTTGACAAAAATAATAGGGGCACGAAGGACTTAAATCACACAGTCCTACACGGAATGCGCAGGGGTAGAATGGGCTAAGACTCCCCCAGATCCTCTCATTCTTATGCTGATGGCCATTACAGATAGAGAGCACGGCACAAGAGTTTCCCACGAGCCTGCAGTGGCCAAAGCAAGCCCCCAGAGAGCTCCCAGCAAATGGAGGAGTGCTGTGGCTTAACCCCAGCGAGCAGCACAGCACCACACGGCTGCTTGTTCACACACACCCCCAGCTGGAAGCGGGGAAGAGAATCAGAAGGGCAGAAGTTAGAAAATGAGTGGGTTGAGATAAAGACGGTTAAATAAGAAATGGGGAAAAAAAAAGAAGAACCAAACAAAACCCCCACAACTGAAGGAAAAAACAAGTGATGAATAACGCGATTGCTCACCACCAGCCGACCGACACCCAGCCTGTCCATGAGCAATGGCAGCCCCCCTGCTAGCTCCCCACAGCCTTATCTCTGAGCATGGCATCCTATATGTTATGGGACATCCCTTTGGCCAGTCTGGGTCAGCTGTCCTGGCTCTGTCCCCTCCCAGCTCCTGGTGCACCCCCAGGCTCCTTGCCGGCAGGGTGATACGAGAAGCTGAAAAGTCCTTGGCTCCGTGAGAGCACTGCTCAGCAACAACTGAAAACATGGGGATGTTATCAGTGCTATTTTCATTACAAATCCATAACTTAGCACCCTATGAGCTACCACCAAGAAAATTAACTCTATCCCAACTGAGCCAGGACAAGGAGCCAGGGAAACACCGAGGCCACACAACTTGCCCACTATCTAACGATGTACCAGTACGTTAGAGGTTAAACCAATACAGAGGAACTGGTGCAAAAAGGTTTGCATGGGCTCAGTTTAAGTCACTAAGACTCTTACTGCCTGGAAACTGAATTAAAACAGCTGGCTAAAACCCGGCATTTCCAGGGTGAGAAAATGCCAACATTTAGCAGGTCCAAGCAGTGCCCACCCGGACAAAAATTCAAGCTATGTACTCAAAATGAGGATCTCCTCCCACAAACAGTTTGATCTGAGAAAGTTTGCTTTACCTTTTCAAAGCCCTATCTCTCTCCTTCTATCTGCATCCCATTTTTGACTGCTTTCTTTGCCATCTGCAGCCTCACAGACTCACCTGTAGATTTTTATCCTTAATTTTTCTAAAACAAGATCTGAATACTTTCTGGTGGAATTTTTGTTTTCTTTTTGACTAAATTATAAACAACTGGAAAACGGACCTGGTAATAAGTGTGATATTAACTTTGCAGTTTAGCCTGTGATAAAAGGCATGTAACAGTTAATGTTCACAACCAGATTTGGTTTAACTCTTTGTTGTCCCTTCTCTGGCTGCAACTTGCCTGGTACCCTGTGCACGTAACCCAACATCACCAGAAGCACTAGCAGGGGCAGAGCAGGGGAGTTTACATCCATAAAGCTAAGCCTGGGGATAATCTGTGTGGACAAGCCAGAGGAGGCAGCAGGAGAACCCTCCTTCACCCCAAGTAAATAAATAAGCACAGCTATTTCCTTCAACTGTAAACAGCAGCCCCTGGAAATCACAAAACATCCCAGCCTGGGGCAGTCCCCAGCAGCTGGGAGGAAGAGGAATTCAGCCACAGACAAGCTCAAGAGGAATGAAGAGCACTGAAACTGCTGCCAGGTGAGGAGGGAGCAGCACAGCCCGTACTCTCCACACTAACAGCTCATTTTCATTACAAATCCAGCAAAGCAGAGCCACCACCAGGGCACCCAGGGCCCTCCAGCGGCATCACCCCTGGAGAACAGCTCTGAAAGCCTCGCTCGGAGATGTGATTTAGTCTGTTCTAAGCATCACCTCTCAGTGGGGCAAATCAAACTGTCATCTAACATGACCATCTCTGAGATTTACTCCCTTTAAAACAAACAAACAAACAATTCCTTTCCCCTTGTAGGGGGCTGACTGGGGAGAGCAATTACACGTGTGGCACCACGTGTACCTGCGGCTGGCCTCGAGGAGACTGGGTGGCACAGGGAAGGCATCGTGGAGAGGTGAACAGCTATGCAAGAGTGTCACACCTCTCTTGTTAGCAGATGCACCTTGAGTGTGGGCTCTGCAGGGGATGCCAACTCTCGTGCTCACAGCAGGAGGGAGAAGGGGAGGTCAGCTTTGCCAAGAATGGTATCTGGGCACATTTCTGTGCCGGGAAGCCTTCACTCATGCAGGCAATTGCAACACACGCTCTGCCCCCTCAAGTTGCCTACATTTCTTCTCCTGAAGATCAGCAAATATCATTCGAATTATTTTGCCTCTTCCCCTAAGCCATGCTGACCTTGCTGGCTCTGGCTCACAAGCATTCCCAGCCTCCAGAAAGCCTTTGCAAAAGCCAAAAAGCCTGGGAGGTCTTCACGCAAATCGCTGCTGACACAAACCAGGCCAGATGTACAGCAGGTTGCAAAAGCCGAGAAAGGCACCAGCCCAAATAAGCTTTCTCCTTGGGTCAGATGTTCTAGGAAAGAGCAGGGAATGATGGGCAACATATAAAGTTTAGGAAGTGGCATTTTGGGTTTCATACTTGGGCTTGCTTATACTGTGTATGACCACAGAAGTCAGGCATGTGGCACGGCTCCTTCAGATTTCTCCAGGACCTACAAGTAGCCACCAAGCACTGGACTTCCATTAGATTTCTGTGGCCTGGGACAGCAAAGGACATGTAGCAGCTCCACCGAAAGCTTCTCCTCCCTTTCAAGACATGCCACCATGCACCCATGGCACAGCTTAACCCAGCACCATCATGAGCCTTTCACTGACCATCTCCATGAGGCTATCCCACCGAACAGCACTCTGCACCATGGGGCACCTGGGGCACCTTTAGCACCGTGCTCAGGGGTTAAAGGCGAGGTTCCTGGGCCCTCTGCTGTCATCCAGCCTCCGTGCTCTCCTACTGTACCCACTCCCAATCCAGGCACATGGCAGACTAGGGGCAACTCACTTTCTCCTCCTGCAGTCAAAGAGTCAAAATCTAAATATCTAGAGTAAAAACCTTCCAGAAAAGCGTTCTGCTTTCTCAGGGAGGAGTTTACTGGACTATGGCTGATGCATGCACATGCTCAGCCTCTCAAGGAAAAGATCTGAATTTCAGGGACCGGCTAAAAAGAACACCCAGCACGTATCATGGGCTTGCTGCCCTTTCTTCTCTATACCCCCCTTCCCACCAGTCTCACCTTCAGGGAGATGGAACCGCTCTCTCTGTTGAGGGACAGGTCGGCGGACAGGGAGATGGTGAGGTCCATGCTTTCTGAGGCCGAAGTGCTGCCAGAATCTGAGTCCCCTTTGGACCGGCTGCCAGGGAACGGAGCTGAGGAATCCAAGCTCCCGTTGGTGAGTTTCTCCTCCGTGAAGTTCTCCAGGTGGCTGCTCTCCGGCCGGTCCGCGATGCTGCTCCGCTCCCTGCTGCCAGACTTGGGCTTCTTGTCCCCCTCCATTGAATTTCCCAGCTGTCCAGGCTGCGAGATGATGTCTGGTTTGCCCGAGGTGGCTTTCCCATCCTCTGGGCCAGAAGGAGCAGAGCTGACAAGGGCTTTTGTGGAGTGGTTGTTCGCCAGTTTGTCATTGTCACTGCTTAGCCCTTCATCTGGGGCTTTGCCACCCTGTCCGTTTGCTGTCTCCTTGCCAGTCCCCACGGGGCCGTTAACTGTCTTGGGTGAGGAAGAGTCTGGAGGCTTCTCCCCATCAAAGCTCAGCTGGCTCACTTCAGAGGGATCCCTCTTGTGCTTTCCAGGTGGCTGCAAAGACAACGAAGGGAAGATGTTGGGTTTTGCACCACCCCTTTAACACAACTGCAGGAGCTGTAAGTCACTGTGCTTCAGAGCAAAGCCACCCACGGGTAAAGAGATACTGGGAAGAAATCTTCCCTGTTAGGACATTTGCCCTGGGATACTGATGTCTTTCTCCAGTCCAAAGTGCTCTGGACACTGTCTGGAAGGGAAGAGAACAGTGTAGGAGCCCTGGGAAATGCAAGCACTTAAGAGGCAGCCTAGGAGTTTGCATACTGGACCCCTTTTTCACATGACCATGGATTCACCACCGTCCTTTGCCACAGATCAGGGGGTTCGGGACATCTGCAGCAAAACTACCTGGGCAGCCACACACTGTGCCCTTTCCAGGATCCTGGCTCAGAGGCAGGACTGCCCGGCTCCCTCCTGGGGCTGGTGGTGCCTGCACTGCAGTGCCACATGCCACCCGGTCTGCACCAGTCCTGTTCTGCACAGAAACATCTTTTAGTTTTATTTAGATCCAGTCATTGTTTCTTTGACTGGGAAGGGGGTGGCATTTCCTAACTGCTCCTAGGGTTAGGAAGCCTGGGCTCCATCCCCTGAGTTCCCCCATGCCAGCACATTCAGAGCCCTGCCCATGCACAGCTCTTTTGTTCCCAGCCCACCAGATCAACTTCAGACCCTGTTTTAAGTCAGGATTTCTCGCTTCCCTTTTCAAGGATGACCTCTCTCAAGAAATCAGCAACCTGCCACCCTCCCACCCACACCACAGCAGAGGGACACAAACCAGAGCCAGGGGTGCTCAGCGCACTCACCGGCCACCCCAAGCCCCGTGCAGACAGCACTGCCTGGCAGGAGGGGTGGAGGAGAAAGGCAGCTCGGTGGAAACCCAGGCTCTCCATCCTTCGCACGTAACCCAGCCTTGGCCTCAGCAGCAGCTCTGGGCACACCCCTCCTGCGAGCAGGCAGCCGGGCCGCCCGCCAGCACCATTGTTTCCCTGTGCCCTTGGCAGCCACCGAAGCACGGCCTCTCCCTGGCCAAGAAACTGCTTTCCCGTCCACCAGAGGGGCCCGAAAAAGCAGCAGCCTTCTCCCATGGGTGTCTGGGGGAAGTAGCCACGAAGCAGCCTCTGGGAGCCAGGCTGGGGGCTTTTTCCCCCGCTGCAGCCCCACTCTGTGAGGGGCAAAGCCTGGCACAGGGCTGGCAGGGCAGTGCTCACCGAGGCGGACTCTGAGGAGTCGTCGTCCTCTGCTTCATCCCGGCTGTCCTCGATCTCCTCCATCACCTCGGCCTTCGCCTCGGCCACCAGCTCGCGCAGGGCTCGGTTGCTGGTCACCTTGCTCACGAAGGGATGCTGAAAAGCCAAGCACAAAACACCGGTGTGAAGCAGACAAGAAACAGAGCGACGGCAAGGATCACTCCTTGCTTTTAAACAACTGTGCAGACCTAAGGACCTGGTTCTCACCGGCATCACGAGGCTTAACCCCCTAAATGGATTTACAGCTTTGTACGAGAGAGGAAATGATGCTGAGGTTAAGTGTCAGCTCTGCAAACATGTTCAAAGCACGATGCTCTGCAAAGCTGCTTTAACATCTCCCCCCTAAATGCACCAGCTGCATTTAAACAAGGGGCTCTCGCTGCAGAGGCAATGCCCTCCCCTGCCATGGGCAGGCTGAGCCCCGATGCAGGTCCGAGCCCATGGAGCATCGCTGGGGCAGAGCAGGGCAGCAGTGGGAAGCTTGAATGCAAACACAGGGCGGGGGAAGATTTAATTGAAATTGGGCTCAGATCGCTCAGCAAACAGTGGCGTGTTTGTGCTGAGCTTCGGCAAGAGGCTGGGGAGTCCCTGTGGTTTCCAGAGCACACCGTGCCCTTCCTCCTGTTGAGCTGGGTAAAGACGTGCCCACCTGTGACCAGTGGAGCTGCTCCTCTCCCACCTGCCTCCACAAAGTGCCCTGTGTGTGTGGGGACAGAGCCCCCAACACACACCAAGCTGAGCACCTGCAATTTGGTTGGGATGTGCAGCATGGGAAGGACGCAGCAAACGTGCCCATGATGCAGACAGAGAACTTGCAATCAGTGCCAAAAAAAAAGCATCTTGTGGGGTTTCGTTGTTGTTTTGGAAAGGGACTGGAGGAAAAGGCTTGGATTAAAATTTGGTATGATCAGATATAAAGCAAGCTGACTGCCACATGGGCATTTTTTAGGAAATGGGAGCCACATCTACTCCAGCTGGCATCAATAGGAGCTCTGCAATTTGCTCCAATGGGAAAAACATCACTGCTCCATCTGGAGCATTTTAGTGGCTAAGTACTATGAACTTTCTGAAAATGAGCAAATTTATCTTCAGCCAGTCTAGGGCCATGAACATTTTTTTTTTCTTTTTTATTTTTTAGTTAAAAAAAGAAAGGCAGTAGAAGAAGAAAAGAATAAGGATGTACAAACACAGGGACCCACAAAGACACAGGTACCAGTGCAGACCCACCCCGGGGCCAGTGCAGCTCCCTACCTCCAGCAGCTGGGCTGCGCTGGGCCGGGTCTCCGGGTTCTTGTCCAGCGCCGTCTTCAGGAAGTCTCTGAACTCCAGGGACCTTCAAACACAGTCATTGCGAGAAGCTCAGAAGAGGGAAATGCCTAAAATGCCTCAGGGTCTGCTCAATCTCATGGAGGTTTTGTTCCTGTTTGCATCTGACCATGATCCCCATTTCGCTCCCAGCATGGGAAGAGCAGTGCTCAATTATTCAGATTATTTGTAAGAGAATCATCAATCTGGCCAAGCAAGGAATTAGATTTTCCTTTACCCATGATGGCAACAAGACAGCAGGACTGAGCACTGGCCACTGTGCCCACAGGCAGGGCAGAGAGACTGGGAGAGGGCACCAACACTTGGTTTCTCAGGTGGAGCTTGGGAACAAGGATGCTCCAGCACCCATTCCCTCAACCCCAGTGGGGTGGGATGGCCATGAAAGATGAGAAACCCCATAGGAGGGCACCACCAGCTTGCAGAGAGCAGCTCCCAGACACAGGGTGCGTCTGAGATCCAGTTCTGGCTTCTGAGCAGCCCCAGAGGAAGCACTCCTACATGGAGCAGAGGGCTCGATGCTCTAGGACTCCTGCCTGCCACCTGAACCCTGGAACTGTGGTTGTGGCCCCACTGCTCTCCCAGCAACTTGCTGCAGGCTATCATGCAGCAGGTTTAGTCACAATAGGAAATCAAATGATAGGTTGGATTTTTATTATTATTATTATTTTGGATTGTTTTTAAATGCAGAAGAAGGTTTCCAGACTCCAGGAAAGGAATTCTGGAGTTCTAAACCTCCAGGTTTAGAGGAAAATTTGTCTTTCGTATAAGAATGGGACATTTTGAAACTAATGAGAGGATCCCTCCTGCTTCATCCAGCAGGGCTACCAGGGCTTCCTCCATGCTGCCCTGGCACTTGCAGCATGGTCACAGCCCCACAGCACCTGCTCCATCGCACCCCACACCGAGCAGCTTCCCTCAAACAACAACGCCCGGAGCCCCTAGCACACAGCTGGACCCCAAATCCCACGCTAAGCTCTCAAATTAAACAGCACGGTGATAAAGGATGATTTTTTCTCTCTTGAAATACTGCACAAGCTGGAGGATGTGTGCTCCAGGCTTTGCGCACTGCAGTGTGCATCACAAATCCCAGGGTGCCCCCTCCCAGGAGCTGCCAGGCAGGCCCCCCCTCACCATTTGGAAGGGCAGCTGAGCGTGGGAGGGTCGGACTTGGCAATCTTCAGCAGGACTCGCATGGGGTTGAGCTCATGATGGGGCGGCTCGATCTGGGCCATTTCGATCAGCGTAATTCCCAGGGACCAGATGTCCGCTTTGTAGTCGTACGGCGTGTCCTTCATCGTCTCACACATCACCACCTCTGGGGCCATCCTGCAAGGAGCACAGCAAAGAGCAGAGATGATGCCACAGCTGCTGCCATGCACACGAGCCTCTCAGCAGAGATTAAAAGTGCTTGAAATCTGCAGCATTGCACAAAAAAAAAAAAAAGGCCTTTCCTCCTAGCTCTGGGTTTAGGAAGTAGCAGCATCTTTTCTAAAGGTCATGGTCCAACCTCCTCCCTCTTCTGCAGACCAGCCGAGACAGCCAGAGCAGCCTGTGAAAACCTTCAGGCCATTGACATCTGGCACGGATGTTGCTTCAGACAATAAATTAATACTCGCCGACCCCGTTCCTTCAGCGAGTCGGGTGATTTAGAGGTTGCATTTCTGGAGTGAGGCGTCGTGCTCATGTGCTTGGAGCTGCTTCAAAGCACTCTCCACCACCCAGGCAGAGGGGAGCAGCCAGAGCACACACGCGAGCACATGTGCGTCCCTCGCTCCTCTGAGCCTGGAGCACGGCAGCACCTCGGGGCACTGATGCTGTGCAGTGCTCCCATGCCACCGGTGCTCCTCACGGCTCCCTTCAGGCAAAGGAAAACCTTCCACATGCCAACGCTGGCCCAGGTTCCTTGTTAAAAAATCCTCCCGCCCATGCTTGGTAAAGGCAATACGGACAAACACGTCCCAGACATCACCAGCTCCACGTTTCTGAGTGTGCCTGATTTCCAGAAGTGAAGCCATCACACGGCTCCTCATGAACACGGCATTGCTTACCCATCAGGTCACTCACCAGTAAGGGGTCCCGATGAAGGAGTCTCGCTTCTGCAAGGTTTTCATGTTTTTGGCAGACACTCCAAAGTCAGCTGCAAAGAGCAGTAACATTAGATGCTGTAGGAAAACTGAAAGGCCCTTCTGAATTAGCACACTTGGCTGAAATGCAGATTTAAAAGCAAACACACATTTAAAGAAAGAACATGATACAACGTGCTGTTTCCTCTAAGCCGAGCATCAGAAATTCAATTTGCTTTTGGGTACGCAGCCATGAGGGACCTCTCCCTCCCATGCACAATATGACAAGGCCATAACAAGTCACCCCTGCTGTAACCCAAACCCTACGTATTTACGGGGAAGTTGAGACCTTCTCCACAAACAAAAGCAGCTCCATGACAGATTTCTCTCGGCACTACTATTTCGTAGCAAAAAGTCTCATTTTACACCCGAAAAACCAAAGCACAGTTATAGTCTTTGCCTCCCCTTCAACCCTGTACTGTGTGATGCCGTTCCCTGACTCTGTCCTCCTACAGACAGCTGCTGAAGCCAACCCAACCCATTAAGATCTAAGGAGGGTACCAAGCCCAACCCACGTTGGTTTTCTCTCCACAACAGCCCTGGTGACCTTCAGAGGAGCTGCTGTCCATCCACACCCTGGGCCCAGGGCTTCCCTGACTGTGGGTCCCTGTTGATTCAACCCAGCAGAGCATTTCTTATAGCAGAGCACAGACCCCAGGAAGGTCTCCATCATCCCAGGAGGACAGTGCTTGGATTCCTGCTGTACAGGCCACCCCTGGGTCTCCATCGGCACCCACAGCCACATCCCATGAACACCCACAGCTGCTTTCACCCCCTTGGCAGGTTCTAAAAGGGATTCACACCTTTCTGACCATACCCCAAAGGCAAAGCTGCCTTCTCATCCCCCAGCAGCTAGCTGGACACGAGCTGAGCTCAGACCTGTAGCGAGCTGGCAAGGCCACCCTTTGGCACAACGCGCCCTGTCACCACCAGACCTGCTCTGGAGATAAGACGAATTCTTCCAGCTCCTGGCCCTGCCAACTGGCACCCTTCACAGGATGCTCGGCAGGCCAAAACACATAAAAATCAAGTTCAAAACATGATTAAACAAATTCATGAAAGAAAAAGCCCATCAAGACTGGGGCTGGGGGGTGTTTCCTCTCTCCCGTGGTTTAGCACAGAGCCCCTGCACCACGGCGCTGCGCTCAGCTGTGTTTGGGGACATTCACCGCAGCGATTTCCTGATGCCAGCACATGGGGTACACGTGGGCTGGGACACCCAAAGAGGGAGACACCGATGGCCCCTTTGCCATCTGCTCTCCCACCAGCCCACCTGTGGGGCAGCATGTTTGAAAGCTGACCCCGACTGCCTGCTCAGGACCAGGCAGCAGAGTTTCCACTCTTCCCGACCATTTCCTTCCCAACTGCCTTTAACCCCTGCTGGGTTACAGAAATCAACATCACATTCCTATTTGCAGCAGCTATTAAGAGAGCTCCCCAGCTGAGCACAGCCTGATGGTAGATTCAGCCCCCCACATAACAAAAAGTTTTTCCCCATCCTTTCCTGCCCAAGCTCAGCAGACAAGAGGCAGGGCTGTGAAACCCACGCACAGCCCCAGCCCTGCAGAGAGCATCCCTCAATCCCAGCCACATCTGGCCACAGCCAAACACTGAAATATGGCATGCACAGCAGCCTCCCGTGGCTGTCATCACCTTGGCATGAAATGCCCCAAAAGCAGCACCATCCCCGATGGCATCTTGCCTAGTGAGTGCCCGCGCCGCCCCTACGCTCACCCAGCTTGATGTCCCCGTCCTGGGTGAGGAGCACGTTGCCTGCCTTCAGGTCCCGGTGGATGATCTTCTTGCTGTGGAGGTAGTGGAGAGCTTCCAGCATCTGGCGGCAAATCACTTGGATCTGGGGCTCGGTCAGGCCCCGGTCCAGCTCTGTTGGGAGAGGCAGGGGGGTTAAATGGGACGGGGAGCTGGGCTGGGCTCCACCTGAGCAGCAGCGGGGCATGGGCTAGCCAGCAGACCGTTTAAAAACTGCTGTCCGTGTGTCAAAGCAGCGGGAGACCAATGCAAATCAGCTCATTAGGGTGATTTATTCTCAAAGCCAGCGCTGGCAGCTTGGAGCTGCTGGTGCACGGCTCCCTCCCAGGGATGCGCGGCCAAGCCGCCCGGTCCAGGAGCAGCGGATGGTGGGGACGGGAGGCAAGCGAGCCCATGGGGGGCTGCAGCATGGTGGGGTCCAAACAAGTTTGGGGACACATTCCCCTGTGTCCCTCTCTGTTTCTGGAGCTCATGGGGACACACAACCACTGGCACAAATGTCCTGCTGAGCTCTGCCTGGCCACCTTCACCACCTGAGGCCAATTTCCAAAGCAACGGCTCCGCCACCCAGCAAACCTCCAGATGGTGAGCATTGGCCGAGCCCTCCTCCCTCCCTCTGCGAGCCCTTGGCAGGGCATGTACACCCTGTCTGGTGGCCAAATGTGCTGCAGAGCGTGCCAAAACCAGAACAAGCCTCAGCTGACTCCAGCCACCTGAGCTGGGGTGGGGGCTGATGGATGGGCCCAGCAGGTGGGTAACCTTGTGGTAACTCAGATAATGCAGCCCCCAGCTCGTGCTGTCCCTCGCCTGGGAGGTGATGGCACTCACCCAGGCCCAGCTCACAGCTCCCCAAGCGCCCTTCTCCCACCCCACCTCCCAGGTCCTCCAGGAACTGACTGCCATGGCTCCAGGAAAGTGCCGAGGGGATTTTGGTGTCCCACGGGACAGGGCACCCTGCTCAGGTTTTCCAGGGAGCATTGTTTCCTCCAGCACTTCAGCACAGGCACTTTTACTTGCAGTGATCTGAACCCATCGCTAAGAAGTTCCCTAAATGAGGCACACGTTGTAGGGGCTGGATCAAAAACAATAAATTTGGGTCCAGCTTCAGTTTTCTTGGAAATAAAGAGAAATTGAAGCCTTAGGAAATATCTGAGGCCTGAAAGGGAATAACCCCTGGAGACACGGCTCTGGCCCAGGGGCTTTGCACAAGTGGGAGCCAGGAGCTGTGCTGCCCTCCAGGAGGCAACGTCACCTCCCCGTCACCTCCCCATCACCTCCCCGTGTCCCCACGGCCCGGGGGTGGCTTTGGGGCGCACCCACCCACTCCCAGTCCCAGCGGTTCTACGTGGAAGGGAGGAGTTAAAAACGGGAAGATTCCTGGAACTACTGCAAACTGCAGTTTGTTTGGATGCTTGGGCTGTTTCCCCAGATGACCGATACCATACGGAGCAGTCAGCAAGGGGATCCTGAGGGAATCACCACCATGGGTGCCCAGATTCAGAGCTTCAGCCACAGTACCCTCCCCAGGGAGCTGTGGGAACAGGATCCCGAGCACCCTCAAGCCAATAAATATTAAAAACCTCCTTCCCCCTTCAGTCAGACTCTCCTTTCTCCCGCATGCTTTATGATCTGCTGATCCCAGCAGCATTTAAATCACAAAAGGACATCAAAAATAGCTCAGGAAACACCCAGGGGATGCCACACCTTGTGCTCCAGGTAAGAAAATATGCAAACTCATGGGAGAGAAACAGTAGCTGGAGAGGCTGAGCTGTCTGCTGCCTTCAGGTTAAACCTGGAAGCACGCCCAAAGCTGGGTGTTCGTGGGGATCACCCTGAGCACGGAGCAGGACCCGGGCACGGGGCTGGGAGCAGCAGGGACGGCACGGAGCGCGGCACTCACCCAGCATGGTGGCATCCACCGCCCCTCCCGGGCAAAACTCGATCATGATCTGGGAAAACAAAGACAGAGGAATTACAGTCAGGGCTGGGTGTCACCAGCAAAAACCCGCCGGGTAGGGACGAGGAAACGAAAGCATTCATTTTGCCACTTCCCCGCGTGGCAAAGCTGCCCCTTCACACCGCGCAGACCTCAACGCCTTCCTCGTGCCTCCCCGGGGGCACATCCCCAGCACCAGCCATCACCCCAGCCCCGGAGCCTGATCCTGCACAGCACCCAGCTGGGAGAAGCTGCCCGCAGCACCCCGGGGAGCACAGCACCCCGCAGCCCCAGCGGCACCGCCTGGCCTTGCTGCCCTACCTGGAGGCCCATCTGGAGCAGCCGCCCCCAGCTCCGCTCTCCGCGTTTGTTTACATCTTTTTTGATAGCATTTTGGAGCGAGGGCTGCTCCAGAGACGCGTGTTGGCCTTGCCAACAGGATGAGATAGCTGTCATAGCTGGGAGCTGACGTGGCTAGGAGGAATCAGGCAGGATTTTGCTTGGTGAATAAGAGATGGGGAGGGCTGCTTGGGTCTGTTTTTTGTTGTTTGTTTGTTTGTTTTGTTGCTTTCCCCTCCCATTACTCAGTAGTTCATTGCTCTCTTGACTTTGAGCAATTTGAGGGAAAAATATGTCAATAAAGAGGTCGAGTACATTGGCCGGATTGTTGCTGTTTGTCTCCCAGGGACACGAGCGGAGCCCTGCCAGTCTCCCATGTTCGCCTGCCTGTCCCCACTTTTTCCCCGGCTACCAGCACCTTCAACAGACCACGGCATGAAGCACTCAAGAGCATCAGCTCTTTGCAGGCACCCTTAGGCACTCGGGATGCAGGTCCCAGGGGGCTGAGTCCCTTGGTGTGAGGCTCAGGACACAGCCCTATGAGGGGTGCAGCCCCCCAGCCCTCACGTCGCCAGTGCACAGGCTTGCCAACAGCACACACCCATGTCCCCTGCCTCTGTGCAATTCAGCCGGATCTTTCCTCGGGGACAGCTCGGTGCTGACCCCAGATGGGGTCGCTCAGATAAGCAAAGGAAACAATTCAAAGAGCCCGGGGTTAAGAGGGACAAGAGACACTTCACAGCCTAATGCCCCGACAAGCTGTTCTGTTCCTCATGGCAGCGACTCGGGGCGACATACCGGAGAGGTGAAATGCCAGAGGTCGCCGTGAGGACGAGGACTGAACGCAGCGAAGGAGATGTTTACCAGCACAGCTCCCTGAGCCGAAACTGCCCTTCGAGGGGAGGTCACGTAACTCAGCCCTGCTCCATCCGAGCTCTGCACCAGTGGCTGGGGGAGGAGGTCCGAGCTCCCTCTTTCCCATAGCCTCATCCTGCTGCAACAGGCGAGCCACAGCCCAGCCCTTCATCCCATGGTTCCTACACGTGGACACGGGATATGTATTTTCCTGACACGGACTGTGGTGGAAGACTTTGTTCTGGAGAAGGGGCAGCAGCAGGATCCGGCGCTCCCTGCCGGGATGCAGCACACCTCCAAGGGTGCCACGAGAATCGGCCCCGGTCCAGAAGTGAGAGGGGAGGCGATGCCGAGAGGGGAGCTGCAGGCAGGTTGGGCAGCGTTGCACAAGCACTGGTGGAGGAAGCCGAGAAGAACAACCAGAGGCCAGGAGCGGGGAAGCGTTTGGAGCAGCTGGGGGAACAGGCAGATGGAGAGAAGCAACTGGGAATAGGTTTAAGCTATTTGAAAACCAGGAGAACAAATCTGCACTGACTCAGAGCTGAGCACAAGTCTGGCAGGGAGGAAGCCAGCAGAGCCCTCACGGTAACAGGCGATGTTGTTACCGCACTTTTTCCAGCTTGAGTTTGTACCTCGCATCAGCACGTCACCAGCAAGGGCGAGAACTGCCTCCTGCCACTGCCTGTGTGCTGTGGTCCCCACCCAAACGCAGCACAGACCTGATCCCCTGTAAGTGCAAGCATCACCTCTCTGCACTGCCTGTCTAGCCTAAAACCTGCCCGTGCAAATTATCCTGCCTCATCTCTGAGCCACAGCTGCAGCTTTACTCATCCCGCGGAAGTGATCCCTTCCTGCTCCTCAGGAATCACCTGCCTGAGGGGCAGTCCCTCGGTTCAAGCAGCAGCCTCCCTGAGTTCAACCAGTAGAGGAGACCTGAGGAGAAGCTCTTCCACACTACCAGGCTCAGCTCTTGAATATCAGCAGTCCCAAAATGTAAGGCAACCCAGTGCAAATCAGCTGCTAACGCAGCACCCAGGTGACTCGGGTACTTGCAAATGCTCACAGCTCTTCGTGAGTCCCAGCTAATCCTTGGCACTCCCCAAATCTCTCCTTCTGCAGATCCTCCAGCTTGCACCTTTACTTATTTTGGGGGAAACAGGGTGCAGACAGCTCGGTGACAGCCCAGCAGGGTGGGTGCTGGGGTCTCCTGCCCCAAGGCACAGGTGCCAGCACAGTGGGAGGGGGGCTCTGGACACAGAGGCTGAGCTTCTCTGTGGGGAAGGGCTGAGCATGCCAGGCCCCGCTCTGGATCCACGTGGGCTGCATTTCATCTCCGTTGAGCTTCGTTCTGGTTCGCAGTCTGGCGATGAGAATATTAGGGAAATCAGTACCTCTGAAACAGCATGAGTTTGTGCAGGCACAGCGGGCTGCAAGCCAGGCACTGGGAATATGGAAAATATGGGAAATTTAAAAATATGCATTTTCAACAAGGGCAGAGATGCCAAAGAATAATTACGGGTGTGGCTAGATAGTCTGAACATCCAAAAAAACCTAACGGGCTCGTTTCAGCCCAGAAATCCTGATTTAAATAAATCCAGCTCCTAATCCTATAGTTCACACACACAAACCTTCCTTTTAGGAGCAGGGACAGTTCAAAAGCAGCTTTACCTTCGAACCAGGTAGGGGCACAGGTATCAGCCACACGCAGCCTTCTCTGCATGCAGGCAGGGGGCTGCAGGAGGCTGCAGAGGTGCTTGCCCTGCTGGGAAAAGGCAGGGGAGCAGTCAGGGGGGACCTGACACCCCAGGGTGGGCACCTCGCTGCTCGGGCTGCAACGAGGAACAAGCACAAGGTAAAAAAGAGCTGTTGGCAAGAGCCTGTGCAATGAAGAGATGGACCCGAGGGCTGGGGCTACGGGTTAATGCTTCACTTAGGGCTGTTTTTGTGTTCCTTGATTCATGGGCAGACTACACCTTTTTTTATGTGCCTCCAAGGCACGGCTGGATCAGCCCTCCCTCGTGGCAGTGCTGATCTTGGTGCTGCCCTTTGCCTCTCAGCCCCGTGCTCAGCTGCCCTCATCCTTCTCCCCACGATGGGTGAGACGCGGGGACAGACAGGGCTTGCTGCAGAGCCCCAGCACCACCACACAGCACACACCTGGCCCCAAATGTGCTCCTGCAGTCCTGTGAGCCACAGATTGGAGGCCCGTGGGGTCTCAGCCCTGGTGCAGACACCCTAACAGCAGCTCCTTCCAACTAACAGGAGCTGGGTGTGCAGCCCCATGGCCAAGGAGCTGGCCGAGAGGGGCTGAGCGCCAGCTGCGGGGTCTCCAGCTAGCAGCCTGGGGCAAACATCCTGTTTGTAATGACTTCCTCCATGCAAGAAATCCAGGGACTTCCTCAGCCCGCCCGCTGCACCCGCTCTGGAGGGGAAGCAGCAGCTAGCAGCAGCTCTCCCCCCTGCCTCCGCACCAAATTTATAGGTGAAAATAACACCCCAGAAGTGCATTTATAAGCCCAAAGGCGGTTGCAACCACATATCACAGGCATGTGCAGATATTATTCATCGTTAGCACCTGCCACTGAAGAAAAACAACGCCCGGCTGCCTTTCCACACAGCCAGAGCCCAGCAGAGCTCAGCTCTGAGAGCACGGCCAAGAAACCCGCCCGGTGTGCAGCTCAGCAGGGACACACGAGCTGCACGCGCAGGAACAGATTTGGGCACCCAGTGTGCAGACACAGGAAGGAGCCTGCCCTCCCGAACCCCTGTACCACAGTCCGAGCATTGGGTCCAGGGGTCACGGTGTTCCCTAGAAGGATAAGCAGGTGTGTGTTTGTATGAAAACACAATGCCTTAAATTTATTGCTCCTAGAGATGCAGGGGCTCACGGTGCACCTGAGCAAAGGGACACTGAGTGTTTTGAACAAGCAAGATGGGAATTTGGAGGTCAAAACTGCAGATCCCACGCTGTGGCAGGACGTTCCCTGCAGCCTTCTCCTGGGGTTAGGTGGCAGGGGGACAGCAGCCCGGAGAATAAACATGCTGGGGATGGATCAGAGCCCTTTGCAGCTTTGGATCAAAGTGCAAATGGCATCTCCTGCGGAGGCACTGCTGTCCCCGTGGGTAGGACAAGGAGCTGGCACGCTCCTCCCAGGACAGGCTCTGCCCTGGGTGTGTCTGAACTCGTGGAACTTTCTATGACATGACAAAGAGTGAGAAAAGTTTATCTCGAAGGGTATTTCGCCAAACACTGAGTGGTTGCCCGGGGTGGGACAGCTGATGTCCCTGAACTTTTACTGGGGTTTGCAGCTGAGGCCTGATTAAGAGGACACACCCTCAGCCAAGCTCCTTACTCATCTAATTGGCATGTCAGAGGGCAAAGGCCCATGAACTGTTCCCTCTGGAACAGTGGACTGGAGAAATGCCTCTTCTAGTCACAAAAAAAAGGGAAAAAAAAAAAAAAATCAGCTGGGAAAGCTGGAGGCAGCTCTTCTCTGGCAGCAGTGGCCCGTGGGCAGCCAGGCTTTTCCCAGCAGCACACCAGGCTGTGCAGGGAGGCCACCAGGTCCTGCTGGGATAGACAACAGCACATTCACCCCCAATACACCAGGGGCTCTTGTTGTGGCATGGCTTTTGCAGTTGCACATTGCTTTATTACTCCAGAGCACGGCAGCCACCTCCCTTCACACTGCGCCCCGTGCATCAGCAGGCACAGGAGGTTTTCTGTGTCCCCAGGATCCCTCTGCCCCCAGACCTATGCTGACACTGCTTTAAAACTGAACTACTTCAGCAATTTCCTCTGCAATCTGCAGGAAAGGGCTCCATTTGGTTTGTGTGGCTGGCTGCCTGCTGCTGGGGAGAAGGCAACGAGCAGCAGCATCCTGTGCCATGCGCTGCCACTCATGTACTGTGGTGGCTCTGCCCTCCTGCATGGCCACCAGCTCGCCTGCCTTGTACTGTTGCAGAAGGATCAGGTGAATAAGAAACATGCACATGGCAGAGTAAACTGCACTCTGTTTATAGACCGAGACACTAAAGCAAAATGCTTTTCAGGTTGCCACATTGCCAGCGATCGCGCCCTTTCCACATTCCCTTTCTCCAGGATGCTGAGCGGGCACAAGGCTCCCACAGGGATGCTGTAGCTCACGGTCTTTTCCATCTCTGCTTTCTCAGGGTTTCCTTGTGTCTGTCCACCCTGCCCTGCCTGCTGGCAGGGATTGGCACGAGGATGGAGCCAACAGGCATGGGTAACGGCACGCAGCAGACCTCGGCGCAGGCAGCGCCTTCCTGGCATCGCCCACCCGCTTCCAGGAAAAGCAGAAGAAAAGGCAAACAGCAGAGGGTGGGGGCAGAGCGAGTCAGAAGAAATCTTTCACATTCAGCAGAAACACAACAAAAGGGAAACAAAGAGAGAAAGAAAGAAAGAGCCTGAGCAAGTCAGAGGCCCCAGCTGCCTCCAGGCTCTCGTGGTGCAGAGGAGCTGAGCAGCCTGGCATAAAGGAGGGGTGTGGAGGAGGGTGCAGAGCAGATAAGAGGGGTTGCCACTGAGAGAACCCCAACAACCTGGGGCACTGCTCCCCTTCTTTCCTCCCATATACCCAGGTGATGGACTCAGCTTCCATGCTCACGCAGGAGGTGTGGGGCTGCACAGCCCAGCTCAGCCCCACAACCACCCCCTGCTCGTGCTGGGTCCATCTGTCCTGGGAGGCATGGATGGGAAGGAAGGAGCAAGACACCCCACGACACAGATTTCCACAAAGCTACTTTTCAGCCTGCAGCAAGAGAGCAGACCCCTCTCCTCTGTGCGGGGACTGCCCAGAAAGGGAAGTCCGTGACCTCTTCCTGCAGCAGGGTAGGCAGTCCCAAGCAGCACCACCTCGGGTAAAAACCGCAAGGCCTGTGCCACCGCCCGAGCTGAGGCAAAACGCTGCCTCGAGCAACTTGCCTCTGCAGCTGCAGAGCCTTTCCCCCCTCGCTGCCAGTCCCTGCAGCTATCCACGCAGCAGGACACAGGCTGGGGACGTGCACGGGGTCGGTCCCCCCTGCAGAGCCCCCAGCCCTGCTCCGAGGGGCAGCCGGCCAAGGGCTGTGCTGGAACCGCAAAGGCTTCAGCCCCGAAACCCGGCACCGCCCTTCCGCCACCAGCAAGGGTGTCGCAGCCTCCGGCGCCTTCCTCCCCCTTCTCCAACCCTGCTCTGCACAGCAAACACGCGGCCGAGCCCTCATCCCACCCTGCTGCGCTTGGGGAGCCCACCTGGGGAGCACAGTGCCCCTCTGTGAGCCGCCCCAACCCACCAAAAACATTTCCTGGCCTCGGCGCAGGACAGAGCCTCCCTTCAGCACGGGGGTGACCGGCTTTCCCAGAGGCTCCCTGTGGAGCCAGCCCTGGCACCGTTTCACCCTTGACAAAGGATGACTCTCCTGGCGTTGGAGGTGTCGGGGCAGGGGCAGGAGGGACGGAGGAAGCTGTCTAGACCTCCCCGTCTGCGACGAGGATCGGGGAGCAGCAGCACGGCGGTCGCTCCTTGCAGACGTGGGGCGCGGGTGAGACAGGCTCTTCCCCAGCCCCGCGGGAATGGGGGGAAGCAGAGGGCCCAGACGGTCCCCAGGGTTTTTGGTCTCGGCTCAAAGGCAGGGATGGAGCAATCCTGAAAAGCATCCTCCTGCAGCCCTCAGGGCTGTTTCCAGAAGAGCGGAAGGTTTCCTCCTCTGTTCCTTTGACAGTGGGTTCTGAATTCCAGCTTCCTGAGCCATTAGTTTTTTTTTTTTTTTGATAACAAAGTCACCCAGGAGCTTGCTGAAGCTGGCATCCTACACTGCCACTCAGCCCTATAACACATAGCATGGAAAATAAGGGACAGAGATACAACAGCTAGCTGCATTCTCAAACCCTGCTCATTTGAGAGGTCTCTGGCAGGGTCAGGAGCATCTGGATGGGGACCAAGATCTGCACAAAACACGTGGAGAGGACACCCCTGGTCCAGACACGATGGCTGCAGCAAATACAAGGTGGAACAAGGAGAACACTGATGGCTATTTGCCCCAAAGCCACCCAGGCAACTGAGAGATATGAACCTCAGGAAGGCACAGCTGATCCTGTCCCCTGGGCTGACCGGCTGAGCCCGTCCTCATGGCCCCAGAGAAAGCTTAGGGTGACCGCACACCTCCAAGTGCTGAGAACAGATCTCGAGCTGTGACCAAAACAAATCCCACAGGACAGAGCAGCTCTCCATCGATGGAGAGAACAAAGCGATATATTTAGGCACAGAAACCACATTTAGCCACAGTCAAAGGTCGTGTCCTTTGCTCTGTCTGGTTGACATCTGACCCAAGTTCTGGTGGTTAACTCTGAAGCTGTGCTGCTCTGCAGGCTGGGAGAGGGATGGGAGCAGTGACTCCAGTCCAGCCTCCCCAAAATGGCTGTGGATACACAGCAGAGCCCCGTGCACACAGCCTGCCTCTCCCCATCACACAGGGGCAGGTGCTATTTTTGAACATTTTTTGGTCCCATCTACTCTCTCCTCCAAGTCAAGGGTCATGCTGCTTGGTGAAAACTCATTTACAAGCACACTGAGCACCCAACACACTATCACAGACCTCCTCCATCCAAAACCCAGGGCTTGAGCCTCCATCACACAGCAGAGCAAGGAGGCAGCTCACAGCCCCATGCTCGTGACTTCCTTCTGCCCCTCCTGCCCAAGCCTTTTCACCCAGCATGTGCCAAACGGCTGGAGGGAAGAGAGGAATGGAGCACAGCGGGGCTACCTGTGAGCCATCGCTCACCAGCCCCAGGCAAACGAGCACTCACAGAGCCCCAGCACCCGCTGAGCCCCCCTCAGCCCCAGCATCCGCTGGTTCTGCCATCGAACAATACAGAAACCCTCATTGCTACCACAGAGAACAAATGTCAACAGCTTGCCTGACACGGCAAGTATGCTGTAGGTGGAAGTGAAATAATTAGATCTCTGTAAGAGAGCGTTCCGAGCTTGCCAATTTTCCTTATAGACAAGGATACCATTCAGAGACTTTAAATATAATAAACCTTTTTATTTCCCCTCTCTCCTTCTTCTGAACAAAATAACTTAGAGTAAAATATTAAAAATATTTGGAATAAAAAAGGTCTGTCTCCATAACCAGCGAGGGAAAGATGCAGGGCACAAGGAAACCCATGTCCCGGGGAATTTCGGAACAGCAATGCGTTATCGAGAGCAAAGCCAGGGTGCTCCGCATGCTCCTCTTGAAACACAGAGCTTTCTGGTGAACACAGGGAGACTGGGGGTGAATTCTTTCACATCTAAATCACTCCAAGATGACCAAATATTTCCTTGAACTAATTCCCCCCGGCTGGCAGAAATATTGCTATTCCTACTGTAATTTTGGTGGAGCAAGTGAGAACCCTTTTAGGCTAACCACGTGGTTTTGACACTGCAAAGAGCATCCTTCCCCTTGCTAGAAATGCACAGAGCTTGCTTTTTTTTTTTTTTTTTTATACTTTTGATAAGGGTGATAACCAATCCCACTGAATTCACTTATCCTGACTTTCCTAACCAGTGTCCCAGAGGGATGAGGATCCAGGAATAGTGGTGGGCAAGAAACATGGGCAATGAGGTGGCAGCTGGACACCGAGTGCTGCGGGAAGGGTGAAGTGTGCTGCACAAGGGTCTTTACGAGCAATGCCTGCAGGGATGAGGGGCTCATCCAGCAAGCTATGCATGAGGCTGAGCAGCTCCCAGCACCACGCCTGGCTGCCCCACGGAGCAGGGAGCAAGGCCGGTGCTCTCCCTTGCTATAGGAACCAGAGGCAATGGCTCTCTGCCCAGGCACAGGGGGTATGGGATCCCCCTTCTCTCACCAGGTTAATCAGTGTTTTGAGGCCACTCAGCTCACCAAGAGCATTTATCTCTGAACGGGCAGCTTTATGCACAAAATTGTTTAAAATATAAATAGCTAAGAAGCAAACGGGCTTCTTCAGTGGGACGATGCAGTGATCTCAATTGCCCCAAGGCCATGCCGTCACCTGAGATAGATGATGCCTTCCAGGAGGGCAGAGCTCACCGTGAGAGGTGGAGTTTGACCCGGGACAAGCCTCAGGAACAGCCAGCAGTGCCAGCGCCAGGCTGCCTGTCCGTGAGGACACCTCTCTCAAGGAGGGGCAAAGGACTTGACTTGTCAGGTTTTCCACTCTTGCCTGACCTCTCCCTACAAGCAATTTTTCATTCAGCTCATCCCCAGAAGGTGCTTCCATCCATCGCAGAGGATGAGAATATCGCTACTTAACTGTTCCAGTGAGGGCTTTGAAGGCAACGAAAACCACCCCAGGCCATGAGGTCTGCGGAGTGACATCCCTCCCTCCCAGATGAAAACTTTCAGGCTATATCTGAAGGAATAAAAAAGAAACCAACCTCTAAAACTGCAGCCTATCACTCGTTCAAGGGCATAGCTGGGCTTCAAGGTACTGCCGGCTATACACAGGTAGCTCATAAATATTCATTTACATGCAAACATAGTTCCTTAGCATTTCCCTTGGTAAGCCAGCCCAGTGGGATTGTGGCTCATCGAGATTAATTTCTAAACAAAGTTTTAAAAAAGCTTTGAAAGCGAATTTGCCTATAGGCTTGTTGTCTGCCACTTTCTTTTCATAAATCTATGGCCTCATGGTTATAACCCCGGAGTGGGGTGCAGCACACAGGACTTATTCCCAGGTACCATTTACCTGCTGGGTAAATTTTAGGCAAATTCTTGTCTGTGCCTCAGCTCTCCCTTTTAATAACTGGGATAATGACACTTAGTCTCTTTTATAAAAGCGTTCTGCAGCATATATATGACAAGGGTATGTAATCACAAGGCATTATGAGAGCTTCAATAACCTTTTCTTGCAACGTTATCCTCTATAGAGGATGATACACAAAGGCTCCTTTTCTAGTTTATGTTGTCATGTTGCTACCTGTAGAAGCACTCTTGAACTTGGCTTTGCTATGGTAATTCGCCTGCTGCATAAATCATTTCTGGTGCTTGATCAGAATCGCTCCATGGCAATCCCTGCTTCAAGAGAAGGCCCCAGTTCTACCCAAGATTTCACAGAATTGCCAGGAGCCCAAAAGCTTTGCTCACATTCACAAGATGGAGCAGAGATTTTGTCCCCACCGCCATGCAAGGCGCTGCCTGGCTTTACAGCAGCAAGGAGGACAGGAGAAAACGTAGAGCTCCACGGCTTTAGAAAATGCAGCAAAAAACCTGGATAAGGGAGAGGCAGAGGTCAGCCTTCCTGCTTTGCAGGAGGGTGGCAGGGAGGGAGGATTTACCCCCAGACACCCACCTGCTGAGTCCCGGCTGCTGAAGACACAGCTCAAGCAACAACATCTGCACGCATCTTCTCCTTGCCTATCCATCCCCTGCAGAAGTTACAGGGACTGTTTTGCAGCCAAAACTGGCATGAATTTAAGTTTCTGTTGCTGGGGAAAAGGAGGAGGAGGAAGGGAAGCCTTGTTCTTGTAAGAGGCTGGCTAGGTACTTAAAAAAGCTCCCAGTTCTGGCATTGCTTTGTGTTTCTGCAGTGAGATGCGACCTGATCGGCACAGACACAGCGTCGTGGCAGTCGCGACGAGCACGACAGCAGAGCTGTGCTGCTCTCAAACAGGTGGCTGTGCTGCTCCCAAACACCACACAGGGTTTGGCTCTTGCAAACTGCAAGCGACTGTCCGAGCACTTTCGGGGAGGAAGCTCGGTACAATGCTTCAAGAGCGTGAGGCCAAGCAGGAAGGGCCAGTTTGGACTGCAAAGCTCCTGCCAAGTGAAACTGTAAAGGCACACAAAGAGCTCTCGGAGCACACAGGGACTGACAGCTGAAGCCCAGAGCCCTGTTCTGCTATGGCAATCCCGTGCTGGGGTCCTCTGCCTGCACCCAGCCATGGCTCCAGCCACTCACCCTGCGAGACATTCCCGCAAGTTGTAATCACCTCCTCTTGTTAATAAAAATCTTAAGGAGCCCGACAGAGTTATCAGCTTTTTTTGTTTGTTTGTTTTACAGAAAAAGTATTTCAACTCCAGAGAATTAAAAGCTGTGGATGCTTTACATAGCCCAGCAGTCTAGTGCATGGGATAATGAACATTTCTTTATGATACAGGATTTTCAAGAATGCCCAAGTCTCCCGTCAACATCCATATCAAAGGGGTGGCAATCCAAAAAGTCCCCAGCTAAACAGGTCAGGGCCTGCCCACAGAAAATGCAAAATGCTTTTGTAAGGGAGGTACAAAGACTAGCTACAAAGCTGGTCTATCTGCAAGCTGTACGAGTTGCATACCCACACAGCGGGCCAGCGAGAAGAAACTCTAAGCTGATTAAATTAACCATCCCCAAAACGCTCTGGCAAGGCAGGGTTACCTGCATGGTACAGTGATTTTTGCTTTGATCTCCAGGAAACATCTGTTTATTCAGAAGTCCATTTGCTATAGCAACCATGGTTTATAGAAAAGGAGTGGGGGGAAGAAAGAATTCCCTAGTGCTTCTCTGGCAAAGCTGTACAGCCGCTAGAGGAGTGGCGTTAAACACCTAGGGCCAGACAGCAGTCTGAGTAATTCCTGCAGCACCCTGCAGACTCGGTGCTGGAGCATCTCGACAGGCTGTGCAGCAGGGATGCTGATGTGGGTAGGGACAGGAGGGTGTCCCAGGAGCAGAGATCTCCCGCGGGAGTGCCAGAACTCCTCAGTCCAAATGAGGCTCTCCTTCCCGTCTCTTATCGCTCCTCTGGCTGCAAGAGGAAGCACTCGGAAGCAGCAGAGATACCCAGAAGCAGATCAAAAGGCCCTCCTTTCCTCTGAGGTCCCAGTCTTTTTGTGTTTTGGAAAGGAAAAAAAAAAAAAAAACACAAAGAAACCCTAAGTCACAAGAGGGACACGGCACGCGAGGTCTGCTGTTTTTCTTTCCCATGCACTAAATGCTATCAGCACAAACTCAGCACCATTGATTCCAGGAGTTCAAAACCCATAACTTAGTCCCATTCCTCAATTGCAAAATAGCTTTAAAAAGTTGCACATATGCTGTGTGAGGGGTATTGCCTTTGTGTTTCAAAGTCCTACATCTCCCTTCACAAAAAAAAAAAAAAAAAAAAAAAAAAAGCAAAAATGTGGCCCAGCCACAAGGGCTAAACCAGACTTTTTTTTTTTTTTTTAATAGCTCAAGATTCTCAGCTTTCATTTGGTGCCCCTATTTCCAGCAGCTGGGATTTATGCAAAAGAACATCAAATGCCACAGGGCTTATAATAAAAATAAAAGAAAAATCATGAGAGCTCCCAGCACTGCAGTTTTGCAAGCCTCACTGGGCTGTTTTTAACCAGCACAAGGCTGCTTAGCCTCTGCCACAAGCAAAGAGCAGAAGATGGGGAAGGAATGGAACGAGACAGCAACCCCTGGCTGAGGACACTGCATCTCTGCAAAGGATTTATATGCTAAGGAATTTCATGCTGCATGTTGTCATGTCACCAATTTTATTCTTGGGGACTCACTGGGGTCCTCCAAGCCCAGCCTGTGCTTCCCAGTGGGCTTCGGCTGTGTTTTGGGTGAGAACTGGGGCTCTCCTCCCTCAGCATGGTGTGGATCAGGTATGAAAGCCAGAGCAATTTGCTGCTTGCATTTCGGTGCTATGTACTTAAAGAAAGCTGCTCCAGGACACACCACTTCCCTTTGCACAGAGGACTTTTGCTCCATCAATATTGCACGTCCCCTTCTGGCTCCCCAGCGGGCACCCCGCCTCGCAGCGAGGAGCCCCTGCAGCAGCAGCCACTGAAGGCCAGGTGTCCTCTCACATTTTCCTTGTTACTTCAAGAGCCAGGGAACAGCCAACAGACTGATTTAGCAAGAGCCCCTCTCAGCACTGTCAGCTGAGAGCGCTTGTGGCACAGACCAAGCCATAAATTATTTAGAGTCCAAGTGCTCCTCCAGCCATCCGGGAGGCAGGGCACGTCTGCTCCCCTTGCATGGCTGTGCAATGGCTCCTGCCCCTTCCTCGCTTTGAAAATCACTTTTCCACACCAGGCAGCGAGCACAAGCAAACCAGAGAGCACGGCCCTGCTCGAGAAGCGTGCCCCCAGCCCGAGCCACAGGTCCACGAAGCCACCTTGCAGTCCATTTGCAAATGGAGCAGGAAACAACTGGCCAAAACGACAGCACAGGCAGAAATTGGGATGGGATGGGGGAGGCTAGACAAGGCAAGACAGAATTTATGTCCCCTGCAATGCCAGTGACCGAGAAGCAGAAGCCTTTGAGGGTCGGGACAACCTGGTAGTGACTAGAAGCCTTCCAGCAGGGTAACAGCCTGGCTTATTTACTTCCCTCAGAGCCAGTAAAACACTAGAGCATTAATAAGAACAGCCTGAGCAATGAAATGCAAATGCCACTCAAATAATTAAATAAAGAGGACGATCCTCTCCCCAAAACAATGGACGGGGCTGTAACGCCTGCCCTCACGGGAGAGCCTCATACAGGAGGCTCTTGTTCCATTAGCTTCAAAGAGGCAGTTTAATTTTAGTAGGTCGGCGAGCATATGACATTACAAAGCACTTCTCAGACAAAAGCAGAGCAGAGGAGATCTGCAATCCATTTTCCCTTCAGGAAGGAAGGCAAAACTTCCTATTGCGGGGAGGAGGTGGAAGGGAAAGGGGAGGGGGCTGACATTTCAGCAAGGCCAGCATGCAAAATTCAGGCAGACCAGGAGAAAGCAGGGAGGGAAGAAGCAATAGAGCAGAGAGGAACATAAGGCAGCCCCATCTCTCACCCAAGCTCGGTATATATTTGCCTTTTTAATTTTTGCCAGGATTTATTTTGCTGCAGTTGCAATCTGTCCAAATCCCAAGTCCCCTCCTAGGAAAGATGTTTGCCTTCCACTTCCTTAGAACAGCACATATTTACTCTTGTGCTTTAACATGCCCACGTCTCAGCATCACGACTAGCAGCCATCCAAATACCAAATCTCCCGACAACTTGCACTGCAAATGCAATTTAAGGGGATGTGCCCTTAAACTCTCCAACCCCCTGCACCTGTCCCATGGCAGCACACAGAGAAGCACCTTTCACACCAGCCTTCCCATGGTGCTGAGGAACTAACAGAAAAAGATGGGGTGAAAAAAAGCGTACCCGCTGGGCTTGGGGAAAATAATGCAGGAACCTGCTGTTCCTGCCCAGCACGACTAGCCCTTGCACCAGCCCGCGGGGTTGCATTTTGTGTCCCCAAACCTCCACAGCCAGGGGAATTGAGCTGTGACTTTCCCTTGTGCATTACAGGTGCTGAGCCAGAAATAAGGCATGAATCAAACAGTGGGGCTACCCTCCCACCAAATCCTTCAAAACCGAGTGGCTGAGTGGGGAAGAAAGGCTCCCATCGGTGCTGCCTTTTCTACCCTCACAAGGTCCAAAAAGAGAAAATCGAACAGTTCTGGTTTTCAACTCAGAGTGAAGATCTCTTGAACTTCCCTGGGCTATTTATAACCAGCTCGAGTTAGAACATAGTTTGCCTATCAAAGAAAGCAGGGAAAATCCAGGCCCTGTTCACGCAGCGAGCAGAGCACGGCCTGTGAGTCATTTCTAGCTCACTCCGAGGCTTCGAGCTGCTCCAGAGGTTCTGCTTCACCGTGCATGAGCCATTTCCTCCCTGCCAAGCGAGAAGTGTGCAGCCGTACAGGTCACACACCGTGAGTCTCTTACCCAGAGCTTGCCATCCCAGTAAAACGCTCCCAGCAGCTTGACGATGTGCCGGTGATCGCAGGTCGCCAGTATTTCGATCTCCACCATGTAATCCTCCAGTTCATCTTCGCTCTTTGTTTCGATGACTTTGGCAGCCGCTAAGGCACCGGTTTCCTTATTCTTAGCCTGCAAGACAAAACCCGTATGAGTACAGAGGTGAGGAGAGCCAGAACACGCAGTACTTGCACAGTTCCTGCTCGGCCGATGCGTGCTCAGCACCATCCACAAGGCAAGAACAGGAACCTTGCAGATGTCTCGCTGCTCCCTCAGCCTGCCCAAAGCTTTGAAAGGCAGATGAATGCTGTGCAGGGGCCAAAGCATCCTCCCTCCAGTCTCTAATGCCCCACTGCTTCCCATGAAAAGAAAGAGGCTTTTAGACAAGGAATTTTTTCCTAGGACAAGGAGCTTTTTCCTATTGTTTGTAGCATGAGGAGAGATGGAAGCAAGAAAATCTCAGAGTCTAGAGGCCCTCATAATAATATCGTAGGCAGCATCTCCAAAATCCAACCAAATTCACAGTACAGATGTGTCAACAGCCGTGAGCATCCCTACACTCCCTTCATCATCAGGACTTTTCTGCAATGTGTGAGGGAAATGTAGGGATGTCCTCCTTGACAGGGGAAGCAACAAGAAGGGTGCATTTCCCAGGCACTGGCCAGCATTCCTGGTGTTGCATTTCAGCAGGCTGCTCAGATCACGGTAAGAAAGATACTCCACATGCTTTCCTGTTTGCCTCCTTCATTTTATAAAGTCCCTTTAACCTGCTTACTGCAACGTGCTTCACCAAATAGCTAGAGTTTTGTCCAAACATCTTTCTTCTGCTGCTTGGGAAACCTTTGCTGACTTTCTCTCCCCTTTCCTTACAATAAACCCCTTAGTGACATTGGGTCAGTGACTCTGACCTCGCCCTAGGTTGCCTGCAGTTCTGCCTGCAGATGCCAAGCACGGAAGGTGCTATTGCTGGAGGCACCACGCGCTGCTGCTGCTCGAGGGCTCTCCACCCAGCGTTGCCCACAAGCCTCCCCAAAGCTATCAGGGCAAATTTGCATTTTTCAATTGGAAATTTGCACAACTTCTGCAAAAAAAAAAAAAAAAAAAAAAAGTTGGGAATCCGCAACCAAATGCAAAAAGGTCGTTTGCATTTGGTTGCTCCGCTATCAGCCCTGTCACGGGCTGGGAGTGGGGGCGAGATGGCAGACATTGACTCAGGAGCTCAGCACCATTCCCCGAAGTGCACTGAATCAGCAGGTTGAGAAATCCCCATTAGCTCCCTCACCCCGCTCCTCCACCCACACAGGAGAGCCCCCAGGGCAGGATTTCAGTTCCTTGCCCATTTTCTATTCTTCATGCCCCCTCCAGGCTGCAGAGCCCCAGCTGGGATCAGGACTGCTTCCTGGGGGGAGGAAGCCCTGGCAGGGATGCTCATGCTGTAGGAACAGTTGGGACCTTTCTGACTGCTTTGCAGTTTACGTATCTGTGTTTGGAAAACCTAGGCGGGTGCTTACAGTAGGATTAATTCCTAGTGTAAACACCCCGAGCCCCGCTGAGCAGTTTTACAAGGCTTAGGTGAGAGCGGGGCTGTGTACTGCCAAACAGGCTGGGGAGGGCAGGAGGGAACGAGGGAAAAGCCATATAACGGAGGGAGGGAGGGAAAATAGAGGAGCCCTGCCTCTCTGCTGGGTTTTGAAGGCTTGTTGAATTCACACTGGTTGGCACGCACAGCTGGGTCTTTACTACAAGGGACAAACCCATTTCCACCTGGGCTTGCTGCCCAAATGCAAGACAGCAGCTCAAGCTGGTTTCAGAAGAAAATAGTTGGTTTGTGTGTTGTGTGGTTTTGTTTTTTTTTTTTCCTTTGCTCAAGCTTGCGTCCTAATAAGTTGCCACCAGCAACCCTGAGGAAGGCAGGCAGGCTGGGGCAAGGTGTAAGGGGAGAAGTGGAGTTCTGGGGAAAGCACAGCACTTCCCAGACACCACAAGAAGTGCCCCACCGTGTTTGCTCTACACTTAGGGCCTTGGGAGAGGGCCAAGGAGGGGAAGTAAATATTGTGAGAGAAGGTGGGGCTTCCCTCTGAGGTCAGCTATCGCACACGCGGGGTCCGAGCCAGCTCAGCCCTGCCAGGACTCAGGGGCCCTGAAGGCACCCGAAGAACTTTGAGGCTGAGAGCCTGGAGCACCCAGGGTGCTCGCCCTCATGGGACCTGCAGTCCCTGTGGTCCCCGTGGTCCATGCATCCACTTAACCCACAGCCCCCATTAGCACAGGGCAGGCAGGATGCCACCCCGCAGGGCCACCGCTGGTGCCACCAGGAGCGGGCGCAGAGCTGCTCTGCATGCATGGCAGGGCTTGATCTACAAAGACAGTGAAGAAACAATCAGTGATGTGAAGGTCTCCTGCCCAAACACGGGTCTCCTCTCCCATGCTGTGCATTTTGGAGGCTCTGAACAAAGACCTGGAGGACGCAGCTTTGCGTACCCGGCTGCAAGCTGTGGGTGCAGGAGCGATTGTGGCCCACGTGCTTGGTGGTGGCAGTCTGATCTTATCCATGGCTCCCCTGCGACTAACGGCGAGTAGCCCAGCAACCCACAGATATCGCTTCCTTTCTAGATACGAACGCACCAGCACACTGCCTCGTATCCAGGCCAAACACAACGCAGGTGAAATCAAGCTACCAGCGGTCAGATGGCTTGGTCACGCTGGCAGAAGTGAGACCATCATCTCTGAGGAGAAGCCAGCTCAGGACATCACACAGTCAACGACACCAGAATATGAGTCTTTGAAATAGCAACAGCAAATTCACGTGGGTTGGGATGCAAGAAGGCAGCACGGGCAGGAGCCCTGTACCTCCCCTGGCCTTGCAGTAATGTCTTGCAGTGAGTGCTCTCACGTGCCGTGGGAGCGCAGTTCCCAGGAGAAACCGAAATGCCTCACGGCCCCGTATGAGAGCAGCAGCTGAAGCAAGAAGGTGACCTGAGACCATGAGCTGAGCAGATCTTAGAAAACAAATCTCCTCCAGTGTGACCTCTTACAGCACAGACAGGAGACTGGTTCCCACGCAGCTGCCACCGAGGGGACCAAGGCTCCACGACGAGGCACCGCTGACCCCTGCCAAGCTGCCCACGATCCCACTGAGCCCAAATGCAGCCTTGCTGTCACAGAAGCCCCCCAGCACACTGAGGGACAGCCGTCCCCCTCCCGACAGGCATACGGCTGTGTCACAGCCCCTCGCAGCAGCCAGCCAGCTCCCGGAGCTGGGCCAGATTCATACAGGCGGCGTCAGGTTTTGGCTAAGCCTGCCGTGCGGTCTCTGGAACTCACATCTGGCAATTTCCTCCAGCTTCTCTGCTGGTATTTTCCTGCATACGGCGTATTACAACAGAGATATTCTTCCAGGAAGGTTTGTTTGGATGCTAAATAGGCCAAATGCTTATGGTGCCATCCCTGCAAGCCAGTTTCAGACATCTGAGGCACGGGATGATGCTTTAGGGCTTATAAGCCTTCTCTGATTTCTGCTTGTCCTTGTGCAATAGGGCAGAATCTGTCCTGAGACATCAGCACAAAGCAAAATACAGCCTGCTGCAACCCCAAAAAGCATAGCCAGCAATTTTGCAGGGGTAACCTGCACCTCCGGGTCTGTAAGCTGCTGGCCTGGCCCATTCTCCTCGCAGCAAGGGGACCCAGCACCAGGCTCAGGAAAGGCAGCACCCACTGCTCACTCTCCAAGGGCTGCAGGATGGAAGAAAAGAGTTGTCTCTCTACAGCTTCACCTCTATCTTAAGCTTCAGCAGGGGTCAAGCCCCCATTTTGAAGTGATGGAAATGAAGATTTCTCTCATGGTGTTTCCAAGGCCATCAGATTTTCTGTTGAAATTTGTGGACAGAAGACAAAGAACCACCCCTGACTGGTGAGGTCCCATGAACAGAAACTGTTTGATGCTTGTGTGTGTGACCTATGGCCAGTCAGTCAAAAAACAAAACAAAACAACTAAACCAAACAAAACAACAAAAAAGCAAGCATCCAATTGTCATTTAATTCCTCTGCTGGGCATTTTAATTCCATGGACAATTTGTCCCTGGAGTGCTAATTAGTATAAAAATAGAGCAGGCAGCTACCAGCATACTGCCCAAGACGTGCTGCTGAACCACAGCTGGGTTCATTGCAGTCTCAGCATTTAAAACCCGAAATGCTCTCAGGGCCGGTGGCAGCCTCTGTGCAAACCAAGGTGTGCACAGAGGTAGGCTGACAGGTCTGCGCAGAGACGGGAACGGGGCACGCATTGCACAAGAGAGCACACATCAAATAAAAGTTATCCAATAAACCACTTCCAGAAAGCCACGCCAGGAGCCAAGGTTCGGGATACAAAGCAAGAAGAAGAAAGGATCTTGCTGGAGCCCTCTGGAGAAAGGCGGGTGCTGGGCACGCTGCTGCCATGCGATTGGGAGCAGGGAACAAGTAGGATCACTCCTCGAAGGCAGAGGTGCTGCTTACTTCATGGGTTTAAGGGGTAAGAGGTGACAGTTCAGGTGACAGGCAAGGCTGTTTGGCCTTTGCCTGTGACTCACCCTCTGTGCTATTGTGAAATCCAGGCTATTTTAAGCCTTTCCAGAACGCGTTGCCGGCAGGCAGGATTGCTGTCCTTCCTCAGGCAGCCCAGCTGCCAAGGCACAGCACGCTGCCCTGGGAGCTGCAAGGAAACCCCACGCGAGCCCTCCTTCACCGGTGACAAAAAAGGGAGCAGCACGAGTGCTCCAGGTGGTCCCACGAGAATTTTGTCTGGGCTCGCTTGCCAATGTGGCTGGTGGCCCCGGGGTCTTCCCAGCCTGGGGTGACCCTTTTGAAGCTGCTCTGCAATAACATGCCACCACATTTCTGTCCCTTCCTTCCATGTGCTGGGAGCGCTGATGTTTCAGACCTCACCAAGCTGCAGAAGCAAAAGGGAAAATCCCCATGGTCTCCATGGCTTTGGGGGTTGAGAGCCCTGGCTTGATTTTCCATGCAGCGTATACCCGCTGCGTGTCTTTGTATGCAAACAACTGCTCGTTTAGATATTTCTCAGGGATAACATAATGATTAATTGCCTTCCAATGAACTTTGCCTGAGCTGTCTGCATCAATAAAGCGCAGGACAGACAGGCTCAAGTCAGTGTTTCTGTTATTGTCAAATGATCAATGGGAGCTGAAATTAATTCCATGTCTGACGAGCCCCATGGAGCCACTTCAGTTTGTTACAATAACTCTGAATTCTCTGAATTATTTTTTTCCTTTGGAAATGTTGAGTTTGCCCCTGGCACCAGCCAGCAGAGACAAGGGGGTGCAGTGGTGTGTTTGGGGCAGCGGGGCACCCGAGGGTGCTGTGCCCTGCAGCCTGGGCACTTGTGGGAGGCAGAGAAGATCCCAAGCTCACATCAGCCCAAGGAAGAAGGGAGGCAGCGTGTCCTGCTGCAGGCAGTGCTGAGTGATCCCTCCTGCACCCAGCCAGCCTGGGATTAATCCCAGCCAGACCCAGCCTGGCTCCAGCATGGGCCTCCCAGGAGCTCAGCTCTTTACATTTTGAGCTCACAAGTTATGACTTCAGGTGCGAAACACGTGCTTGGGGAAATTACTCTGAGCCTCATCCCAACATGATGTGGGAGGGTGCCAGCAGGCTCCCTTATCTGCCAGAGGGACAAACGCAGCATGCGTGCAACGAGCCCTTCTGCCCTGCCTGCACATCACACCACCAAGCTCTATTTGCTGAGCACCCCTGGTAAAGCAGCACCCACGCTGAGGTTTGTCTGCAGGCATCGGGCCGGGCTGGGCACCGACCTCGTGGCTGCACCAGCGCTGCCGCCCTGGCAGCTGTGGCAATACTTTTGCAAGAGGTAGGGGGAAGTGGAAGTGGCTTGCAAAACACACAGAAAGGCGTTAGTACAAACGCAGCAACGCCTTCCTCTGGTTTGGCGTGCTAGGGGTAATGGAAAGAAACACTGCCAGCGAGTTTGAGCAAGGGCTTCTTTTCTATAGGGGCGTGTGAAAAAAGTGTGACCAGAGCACGGCAGGTACGGCCCCTTTTGCCTTAAAGGCTCAGCAGGAGGCAGGGAGAGCCAGCAAGCCCAAGCAGCAGAGCTCTGTGCAATGCTGTGAACCTTGCACCCGCACACAGCAGCAGAGACCAGAGGAACGATGGGGAGCTTCTTTGCAGATACACCACACCATAACCCACCTACAGAAACCAGCTGGTTTCTCAGGCCCAGCACAAGCGAGAAATGAACAGAAACCCATGCAAGGTTTGAAGAGATGGAAGAGTGGAAAGATCTACATGGATCTAAAAACTTCAGCCCACATAGACCTCAAGTCTGGAAGCACAAAGCATCCCTCAAACCACCTGGAAAGGCACAGCGCCTCAAGTCAAGTACGCCTGCCTTGATCTTTGCTCAGTCAACACCACAACATTGGGGAAAAAAAAGAACAGGAAAAAAAAAAAAGTCATGAAACCAATTCTGAGTTTCCTAGCAACTTTCTACAACAAGTTCAGCACACGGAGTGCTAAGGGCCTGGCCGTGGGCTGAGTGGCTGCATGCCTGAGTGGCAGGGAACAGGGACATAAAACCCCCAGCCTGAGGGGTAGTGTGGGGTCAGAGCTCCCCATGGCCAAGCACTGCAGCACTGAGGGTGGGCTTGAGCTAAGATGCATTAGAAAAGCCCCAGACTTAAAGACAGAAGCACCCCAAGTATAAGAAAAAGAACATCTCCCCCTCCTCTCATATGCCCCCAGAGAAACTGGGCACTCAAAGGGAAAGAATTAAAAAAAAAAAAAAAAAAAATGAACCAAGAGGCATGTTGGGCAGGGATTTTCCTAAGGGACAACAATTGCCATGTGCTTGGGAGTGAAAGGCTCAAAGGCTTCTCTGAGCTTTCTCTTCCACGCAGCTGCCCACAGCATTGCCAAGCTGCAGGCCATGACACAGAAGTCATTGTCAAAATATTTAGGCCATGCAGAGGGATCCCTCTCCCCCTGCACACACAGCGAGCAGCAGCTCCACAGGGCTCAAGACAAGCCTCTCTTGGACTCATGCAGGGACAGAGCAGCGCACGTTTCAGTGAGTTTTAAGTGACCATTAAGTTCAATCCAGTTTAAAGTTCACCCTGGTTTAATATTGTTGCACCACAGCTCTACAAGTAAAGGCGTAGTGTCTTCCCATTCCTCTTTCCCTAAGAGGTTTTATGGGGGAGAGAACCCTTCAGCTAGTCTAAGAGACAAAGTCATGAAATCATCTTCCCCTCCCCCCCCCCCATTATTACTGGACACAGTTGCAACCAATCAACTTAAAACTTTCTTCTTCTTTTGTCCTTTTTCCTTTTAATTAAAGAAAATAATAAAAATATTATTTTTTTTAAAAAAAGCAAACCAGCAGATTAGCATCCCTCCACAACATCCTTTCCAGGAACTGCACGTTAAAACCCCCATGAATCAGACTGAGCCCAACTCACTCGAGAACCAACCAAGCGTGGTGCAACCTCAGCTGGTGAGCAGAGGTTTGCAAGCAGAAGAGACGCCCTGCAACTTCTCCTGGGCCCAAGTTGTGGAAGCCAAGCTAACGAAGCAGCTGCACGACACCTCAACAATTAGTCCCTTTATTACCCAAATTTCAAAACAGAGCATTTATAGTCTTTTAGCAAGGAGAGCATTAAGCACTACTGCCGCCATAAGATCAGATAACCCAAACGTGGCTTTCTGAGCTGCATCTGGAGAAGAAAGGAGAGCCGCACAAGAGGCGTGCTTATGAATTGCTGTGGCATGGGGCAGAGCGTTATCTATCTTTGTGCCTGTTTCAAACAGAGAGCTGTTTGAAGGCGAATTCAAATGAAGTTTTCCACTGCATTGGGGGCAGCGTGGCAGCCCGCGCTCCCATCCTGTCCCCACCCCACGAAAAGAAAGCGCTATCAGGGAGCCAGCATCCCCATCAGCACACACTGGAAAGCCGAGATAGCGTTTCACAAGAGACACGAGCACAGCAAAACAATCCCATGGTTAGAAGCACGTTGAGCCTCCTTCCAGCAGAGCCCATGCTTTTGTAAGACCGAGCCCTCTCCCTGCCAGCCCAGAAGAGCCTGGACGTATCCATCTGTTCCTGCTGACACCAGTGCAACTGCCTGCAGCAGTAAATCTCCCATCCCTGCACCCAGTGGGTTTTGCAGGAGCTGCAGGATTTGTTTGAAGTACTCAGGCTGAAGCTCACGGCTGCAGCTGAAGCATCCTTGTGGTCCCAAGCCCAGCCCTGTGCCAGTGGCCAGCTCACAGCACTGCTGCCGCCGTCCTCCCTCCCCGCACACACCCACAGACGTCGCCTTCGCACCAATACAGGCCCAGCCAAGCATTTTATGAGATGTGTCTTAGGTGTTTCTGCAGCAAAAAATAACTCTGCGCTTTTAAGGCTGTTTGGAAAGGGCCTGAGTTAGGAAATTGTATTTTTATAGGCTCACAAACGTTGGGGTACTGCAGACTTCACAGGCTAGCACACACTGCTTGCAGCTCCCAGTCACCGGCCTAATGAGTGATGTAAGATCATTGATTTAATGAACTTTGGACGGGGCGGGTAACACATTCTCTTCGGTGTGCAGTGTGTTGCTATCTATGGGCTGCTATTGCTTCCTTATCACAGCCACTGGAGGTACCAAAACCAAGAGATTAGTAGAGTGAAAGCAAGGAAGAAAGTCTCTCCCCACCCCCTTCCTACTTTTCAGCTTCGTTACCCTCTGCAACAAGTTTTGCCATTTCCTCATACCATCAGGTCCCTCTTTTGCAGAATAAAATAAGTCTTTATGTAGAAATAGGGAAATCCCACTGGCTGCAGGTTGGTTCCTTAAGTTCTGCCATATGCATTTCAGGCTCTACTGCAGGCTTGATTATTTTTAATTAACAAACATTTAAATCAAGCCTGTCCTACTTCTGTAGACGCTGTGTCAAACCAGTTCAAGTTTGCTCAGGAACAGCTCCTCAAGTGTTTTGCAGGCAGTAACACCAGCGAAACCACTGCACAGCAGAGCCCTTCTTCCTCCTGCTCAAGCTTGGCATCATAAAAACTAGACCTACTAAAACAGACATTTTTTTCTTCTATGAAAAATCAAAATTACTCCCAGGTCAGAGCTTTCTGGTTGGGTTTCAGACCATTCTCTGTACAAATCCCATCTTTCTGCACTGCACAGGGACCATGGGCTCTTACAAGCAAGCACAGCATACAGGAGGCAGGGCAGGATGCAAGCACAGGAGGATTATATCATATCCCCGTGCTTCCGTGTGTGGAAAGGGGGCGGAAGGCAGGCAGGAACTCCATTCAAACATCCTGAAACTCTCACAGCCATACAAACACCCTGACTTGCTCTGAATGATTGCTTTGGTGTGAAGAGCAAATTGACTTAAGTAACTTCAAGGGAATTATTAAAATAATGGCTGCCTGAGTTTTCCTTTTGCACAAGCGTTGTTTGTCTTGGGCTTTTTGGCAGCTGAGCAGAACAATAAGGCAAGCCCAGTCTTTCAGGTCACCATCCTATATACATCCTATATCATCACCTAGGGTAGATATTTAGAAAGACAAAGGAAGAGAATATGCAAGTTAAATCTTCGCATGGCAGGAAACGACTCCCTAACAATTCTACTGCCTATTATCTAAAATGAGGCTTTAGAGTAACATGTCACCTGAATAATTGGGGAACCTTAAACAAACAAACAAACTTTTGCACCATAACTCCAGCCAAGATGAAGGACGGGCAGAGAAGAGCTCAAAGAAAATGGAGAATTAAAAACCTGAACTATTATGAAGCATGAAACAGCCCTTTGCTTTGTCACAAGGTTAGTCCCCTCCCCATGACCAGCCACAGTAAAACATCTCTAAAGCAGACAGTTGTCTAAGTGTATGTTAACAACTTCACCTACACTTGGAGTGAACTTTGGGTTGTAACCACACAGTCTGCACTGTATCGTATGCTACAATCCCCATTCTTCTCTGGGTTGAAGTGGGGAGCAAAGAAGATGGAATTAAGGTTGAGAAAGTGTTATCTGGCACGCTGACATCCTTAGCCCACCATACATAAAGTTACTGTGGTAATTTAATGTATTAATATCAGGCTGGAGTTAGTAGCATAGGCAGTCAGGTACGACAACAGATTTAAAAACCAAACCAGCCACTTTCAAAGTATGTTCACTCTGAAAAATTCACTATGTAGGATATGTTAAACACATTTAAAATAGCGGATATATAAATCAGGTGTTCGTCTAAGTTTTCATTTGTCTCAGAAGCCTATTAACTTGTTTTACAATGTTTACCTCATTCCTATCATTGCATGAGAAACCTTAGCAAATACAAGTAAATAATTACCCAGAAGAGTGAGCGTTGCTATATACAAACTGGTTTTCAATGCACAACACCAAGGAAACTGGTAACAGATGCACTAATTGCTACCGGTGCTACTTTTAAAATTATAAATATACCAGACATTAAATTATGATTATAAGCAATTGCATTTTATTAGCAGAAAGGATCCTTCACCAAGGATTTCCACCCAGCGCATGGAAAGCGCACTTTAAGCCTGCTTTTTAGAGAGTTTCTCTCAAATAACATGATAGAGAAAATAAATAGATAAAAGCCGGAGCGCTGTGGTAAAACACCCCTGTCCTGATCTGAAAACAACCAGCTTCCTTCCTGACCTTCTCTGCAGTTACTACTTATTTCTCAAGGCAGTGCCTTGCTGAATGTTCCAACGAGGCTGTCAGAAAGCAGCTGCCGAGCAGCAAATTCACAGCTCCAACTCCAAATTATCTTTGTTACGCAGCTTGCCCCTGAAGGCTGGATCCCCAACCTGCTTCTCCAGCCAGCCCCAGCCAAAAGTCTGCTGTCTCAGCCTCTTAGAGATGACCGGAGCATTTCAGAGCCAGCTACAGGCAAGAATGCTGCTTCTTTGGAGAGCAAAGTACAGCATTTGGCCTTTAAAACCCAGCTCCCCAACACGAAGGTTAAACTGGCACAGCACTGGACATGTCCCCACCGGTGAGGAGCTGGGCTCCTCTTCTCCCTCTAAGTTTCTTTTTGCCAGCAAGGACCACAGGAATACAAATAATGTCACCCCCCAGAGGCTCACAAAACTTGGAGGCAGCCCGGAGCCTGCTGACTTCCAAGAAACCTCCATTCATTGCACCGCCAGGTTTGGCAGGGAGCACCTCACATGCTCTGAAAGAGGTCGAGTTAGAGGGAGAGGGGGAAGAAAAAAGGAAAAGAGATGGGGTTGGGGGGGAAGAACTCTCCTCTCTCTTTTTGCCCCGAGCACCACCCCGCACTCAGCACCACCAGCCGCCCCGCTGCCTCTGCTCCCAGGCAGGAGAGGCCGAGAAGTGGCTTCTTTTCCCCTCCAGCAGCTCAGGGGACGTGGGGAGGCAGCGCAAGGTGCCGGGGGTCCAGCTCCCTGCTGCTCCCACGGCTTTTAGGGCAAGGAAAACGATCGGGGGCTCCCCCAGCCCGACGGGGCGGCCGCTGGCGAGGTCCCCCCGAGCCCTTCGGCTGCACACCCACCTTGTAGACTTTGCCGAAGGCTCCGTCCCCCAGCTCGCCCACCACCTCCCACACCTCGCCGGGGTCCAAATCGCGGCGAACGTGCTCGTACTCCTTGGAGCGGCGCTTCTCGAAGGTGGAAAGGCGAAGGATGCGGCGGAAATTTGCGAAAGCCATGCCGCTCCCGCTCCTCTAGCTCCTGTTCCTGAGGCTCCTGCTGCTCCTCCGTGCGGAGCCGGGAGCCCGGCGGCCCCGAGGTCCCGGTAGCAGCCGCCGAGCGCCCCGGGGAGCGGAGCCGTGCCCGGAGCCGCCGCCGCTCCACCTGCTGGCCCGCCCGCAGCCCCCGCTGCCATTGGCCCGGGCCGGGCAGGGGCTGAGCAAAACTCAGCGGAGCTCAGCTCAAGTCAGCTTTGGAGGATGGGGATGGAGGGCACGGGGTTGTTTCAGGCTCGCGAGCCGGTCTGGGGGCGAGAGGGAAGGCGCGCATCCTCCCCCTGGTTAGAAAAATAAATCCCTCGGGAAAGCCGCGTGAAAATCACGTATTGAATGGGGACACCTAGGGGAAATACCCGACGGTGCAGCCGCCTTCGGTAGTTTCTGAGGCCAACCCGTCCCCAGCTGAGGGTGTTTTGCTGTGTACCCCGAGGGCGAGGGTCGGGGCTGGATTCTTCCCCCTGCATCCCGCTGTGTGATGCTGGCAGCGCCCTGCTCAGCCTCATTAATCCCCTAATATATCACACCCGGGAGCGCGGGGGCTGATCGCCGGCTCTCGCTGCCTTTGCTGTTAAGCAGAGCTGGATTTATCCTGGTGTGAGCAGCCCCAGCATTTCGGCTGGGAGCTTCCCAATAGTGATGCTCGAAATGTTATTTAAATCTGCAGTTCCTGGAAATCCGTGCCTATACTAGAATTTCAGCTGCGTTTTTGAAGTGAGCTTTGTGTTCCCCTACTTATTCCCCTCTCCCTTGTGGGCTGTGGGAAAAACAAGCTGAAAATACAACCCAAGTATATCCCAGAAACAGAAATAATGGAGCACTTTTTAAAAATCCAGCTTCCTGAGTCTTGGATACAATGCAATATGCAGATTTGGCAGTGCCGGAGTAAGATTAGAATTAGAGCAGCTGCTTTTCAAAATCACACGCCTTTTAATCTTATTTTTTCCAGTGTTATAGGTATCCTCTTTTCAGTTATTTATATCAGTAGTAGTGTACTTACTTTATTGCAGAAGTGGGCCTGAGTGCTGCACACAAGCATAGAAACGGTGCTCAGATGGCACCCCCAGACCTCACCCAGCCCAAGTTCCCACCTGGGGCAGGGATGTCATGGTACGCAGCAGGACAGGCAGCAGTCTGTCCATCTGAGTGCTGGCAGCCTCCCAGGATGGAGCAGACACCACCTCCCCAGGTTACCTGCTCTGGGACACACGCCATCCCAGAGGAAGTTTTTCCCAGCTGCTACCTGTGGTCATTCCCCTTGCTCTGTCATCTACCTCCCTGATCAGTGTTTGCATCAGTCATCTTTGTAATTGCCACCACAAGAGCTGAGGGCACGTATTGGGAATCTCCATCCTTATCGGATTCGGTAAAGATAAGTCCTGTGCCAAAGGGCTTGCAGTGTGGGCAGATGCCCTGCAGCCTATCGGAGGGTAGTCCGGTCAGATAGGAGCTCACACAGGTGATTTCTCTGCTAGCAAAAATTTTGCAAACACACATTAACCCTTCAGAAGTTTTTGAGCAACTCAGATACAGCACAGCATTTTGAGGGCTGTGGCATTTTTTATCCAGTGCTTGACACCTTATAACCAGATTTGCTGTCTCTTCACAGCCAAGAGGAACCAGCCATCTGCACTCTTTCCACCCATTTCTTGCAGAAAGCGTGCAAATGTTAAACCAAGTCAGCAAGCAGGCTAATCGTCTGCCTCCAGATTACTTCTCCTTACCATTTCCCAAATGATAAATAGGAGAAAGAGAATAGAAACTCCAGAAGCAACAACATAAACCCTTGCAGGTCTGCCCCAGGCTCACGGGAACAGCCCTGATCGTGTGAGCAGACTGCCACGAGCATCACCACTGCGTTAAACACAACTGCTCAGAGCAGTCAGCACAACACAACCGATGGAGCAGAAGCTGCTAACTCGATGATGAGACTACACACAGCTCTGCATTTAAATGTCGGCCACAGAGGGTCCTTGGACTGAAGCAAGCCAGTGGAGTTTGGTTTTATTATTAGTGATCCTGGTACGGTTTAGGGGGTAAGGACTGGGTTGGACTCATTCTGTATGGGAAGAGGAATTGTTGATGAACACTTCAGATAAATATGAGTGGTTCAGCTACCCGACAGCTAACCTGAATAAGAAGTTAGCCATTCCAAAGCAGCCATCTCTGAGCTATAGATCACAAGGATGTTTCACAGGCCAGTACGAGGTACTGGAAATTAGAAAAGTTAAAACCACGGCTAGCAGGAAAACCAAAGCCCTGCACTGGGTGCTCTGTAGGACTACCTCAGCCTGGACATATAAAATTTGAGGTACCACTTGTCTGAGCTTGAGATTTGCATTACAGTCATTTGCTTTGCTAGAGTAAGTCCTTAAATCTGTGTTATCTTGCACAATTTAATCAGACTTAATGCTCTTAAGCATTGCCAGAATAATTTCTGTCACTTGATTTTATTATGTATTATGCTTTAGCAGTCGATAGGTGAGGCTTTGACTCCACAACTGATGGGAAATCTTGAAAACATGGAAAAAACATTGAAGTGTGTGACAGAGGCTGTGTTCTGGTTCTAGGGCAGAGTTTTCTTATTGTGAGGGGTCAGTGCCTTGGTGCTAATTCTGTTTGGGAGATGAAGCTGAGATCTGGGTGTTCTCTGCAGCGTCTGTACTTAGATGAAGCGCTCTGCTTAGTGGCAGTGGCACTGGCACAGCATTTCCAGTGCCTGGATTTTCAGTGCGAGAAAGCCCTAACAGCAAGCGCTTCTCCAAAATGAGATTGGCATTAATGCTATACAATTACAGGCCCCGTGTAATGTTTTGAAAAAAGATATAGGGAACGCTACATCGCTTAGGGTTTAAATCCGGAGATTACAAACACTGCACTTCAGATGTTACAACAAATGCAGCGCTCCGTAATACTAATTACCTAGCCGCTAGCTGATACGAGCGCTTGGCAATACCCCAAAGAGCTTTCTGTTACAGCACACACCAGCACGTCCTCCCTGCTCTATCACGCCCTGGGTGCTCTGGAAGTTACCTGGCCTGGCTGCTCCTGGACCTCATACGGCTTGTGGGACCGCTCGGAGCAGTTGAGGGGGATTTTCAGCTCCTACTGAGGGTATCCCTTTCCCCCTTCAATTGCCTCCTTCCCTATCTGTGAAACAGAAAAGGGTCCAAAATCCCAATAAACCTGTTTGATTTTATAGTATCACCACCCCCTGCATCCCAGCAGCTTGTAAAGCCCCCTGTCAGGCTTACTAGCACTGCACAAACACGATAACCAGCTCCCAGCCCCAGTGAGTAGATAATCAATGTACAAAAAAACCCGGGGTGGTGATAAAGGGGATCTTTACAGCTGTACAAGCAAGATGCCAGGAACACAGGGCAGGAGTGAGTTTCTGGCTCACCGAAGCTAATTCCTTAGTACTGCAGCAAACCCCATCATGTAATCCTTTCCATAAACCGACCGTGCTCTGCGCTACAAAGCAGGTGGGGTTGCTGCCAACAGTTTTCTCCACATGGGGCTGTTCGCAGATGCTGGTCTGCTGGTTCACAGCTTCCTCACGTCCTGCCTGCAGGTCTGGAGTCTATTCCTGTGCTTTTGCAAGCCACCGTGGTGCTCCAGCTCAGACGACACCTCTTCCCATGGACTGAGCCACTGGCAGCAATTCAGGAGAAAAAGAGTTGTTTTTTTCCCCAATGTTTCAGGTTTACTGAAAAAAAGTTTTTTATATATATATATATATATTTTTTTTTTTCTTTGGGGTGTTTTTTTTTTTTTTTTCTTCCAGAAAAGACAGAAAATCATGGGTGCTTTAACGTTGCTTTCCATGTAGAAATTGCATATGCCCCTTTCATAAATCAGACATCTCATTAATGCCATCTATTAATTCCGAACAGTATCTCTTGTCTGCTGCTGTGTTTTTAATTGCCTGTGCAACTTGTTTAGGAGCAGCGGGCATTTAAAACAAAATAAATCCTGCTAATTACTGCTCACAGCTTTGTGCAGACGAGGCCTGAGAGCTTGCTCTTTTCCAGATCTGCAGTTTTATTGCATGCTCTGTTATGACAGGCCTGAATAAAAACCGGCTCGTGCTGCTATTTGACCTTCTGGACCACAACGTGATGGGGAAGGAAGATCGGCCTTAATGACTTCTGCATCACGGTGTGCATCCTGAACCACGAGGAGCCCCCCAGCACAGCCAACAGCCCCAACCCATCCATGTGCTGCTGCCTGTGTGCAGGAAGCACCAGGGGCTTGGTATTTCCTGCAGGCACAGCCAGAAAGGGGTCACCTTTATTCTCTGGACACGAGCACCGTCTGGTATTCCACGTATTCTTGTAAAGCAGGAAATCAGCGCTCGTGACCTGTTTCTAAACCTTTCTGCCCCAAAACAGAAGCGTCTTGAGAAGGATTTCGTCCACCAGCACTGGGGGACTGCCATTCAGCTGCTGGATGTAGATGGTGATGTGATTGTGTCATGAGTTTCAAGCCACAAAACTTCTCTTTAACATCCAGAAAGAAGAACTTAAGATATTCAAAGACCAATATTTCTGGAAATGAGGTAAAATTAGAGAAATTACAGTCCAGACAGAGGCTGTGAAAATGCCCCTGTATTTAAAATTAGTCCTTTGGAGGTGAAAAGTTCGCTACCTCTGGGAGAGGAAGTCAGAAACTACGTGGGAGAAAGCAAGAAGAGCAGCCTGTCTTCTTTAAGGATGTAATTCCCAAAGTATTAATTGAAAATGGTTTAACAGCAAAATAGCAAAAGGTAGAAAGTATTTTGGGGGGTAACAGCGTCAGTCCCACTGGGGACAGCTCTCCAGTGCCCTCAGAGCAGCTTCCTGGACCAAGCAGCCTCAGCCCTGGGCTGCAGTGATGCTGTGCTCCCACCTGAAGGCTGCCTGATGGAAAGGATGCTGTCGGTAGGAGCAGCCCAGCCGTGTGATGCAGTAGCAAAGGCTCTCTGCTCTCCCCCTTTATGCCCACTCAGTGACCCAGAGGTTATGAATTACCATGACACCTGCAAGTCATTACAGAACAGTGGAGAAATATCCGTGTGCCAGGGAGGTGCCCTGTAACGTGTTTGGGTTGAGCTGGGGGCAATAAGTTGAATCCAATTTCTCCCGAGTGAGCTGGGGAACCAGAGCAAGTTGGAAAAGGGAGTGAGAGCTGGGGTGCAGGGTTTGCCTCTGTCTCTGAAATAACTGATTATATCAGCCAAGGCTTTTTTGCTAAGCTAGATACTCATCTCCAGATCTAGAAATTGAGCTACGTGGAATTCAAGATGTTCGCAGTCTTCTGCATTGATAACCAAGAGGAGAAGAAAAGAGGAGAAGGAGAAAAGGGAACAGTAGCTGACCTCCCAGAGGGACCAGCATGCTCCCAGCAGACCAAACCAGACTTTCCCCAGCTGGGAACAATGCAGCCTTGCTTCTCCATCCTCCAGTTCACTTTCTAGACACCAAATAGGTGGATCAAACTTGTAGAAGGTGAATAAACCAAAGGGATGTGGCCCAGCAACTGCTTGTTCTGTTTTCTCCATTTCATGTTGCTGCTGCCCTACCAAGATGAATACCAGAGACTGACATCCAAGGAGGAGGAAGGATGGGCATAACTCAGACTTCAGCCTCATTTTTCACACCTCTCCCCAGGAGTAGCTGATAGCAGTGTTGCCCCCTGCCCTGTACAAAAGGGGGGGTCTCTGCATGCCCCCCAGTGCCATCACACACTGCCTTAGCAAGGAGCCTCCTCCCCGGCTATTTGGCGATGCTCAGATGCAGATGAGCACAAAGAAAAGCCAATTTTAGGTTCAGCAGCCTCATCTCTCCAGTGTAGCACCCATTTGGGGTTGTCAACTTCCCCCTCCTGTGTTTTCTGCCTCAGTGTGCGTGCCTGCGGGTCGGGCAGCTTCCCTGCATCCTCGTCACTGCTCTTATGGGGAACAGCTCAGCTAAAGGAAACGCTGTTTTCTTTGTTAACTAAACCACCTAATTAAAGCCACGTGGAGGGAAAGCAAGAGAGGCGGTTTCTCTTGCTAAATATTGATTGTTTACGCTTTGGACACAGCAGCCCAGTGAATTTATTTCCCTTCTCACCTTACACCGAGGGCATCACACCATTCAGCCTCCTCCACACTCACTGCCATTAAAGACCTCCCCTAATGAAGCTGCAAGGCTGTAGCATAAGGGATTAATTAGAACAGAAAATTCCCATCTCCAGGCTCAGCCACTGACCCCACATGAAGCCAGGCTTGAACACGCCTGCAGCATGGCATCCCGGCTCCCAGACCTTTACAACCGCTCCGACTCCAGAGAAAATAAACCGAGTGCCTGAAAGCCCCACTTTGAGGGATTGTGAGAAGGGAACACAATGAGCAACTCCTTGGAAAGCTGGAATTTACCTTTATGCCCTGTGTTTTTATGAGCTTCCCAGCCAGATTCCCCGTGGCACAGGGGGGCATCTGGAGTTCCTGCACTGAGGCAGCCACCCCAGTATGAGCAGCAGCAAAATGAGGTCCACAGCCAGGACAGTCCCTCTGTGCAGCAGATGTGATGCCTTTGGAGCTGACCACCAGGTACGAGTGCAGCACCAGGTTGCAGGAGCCCAGACGCTTGGGTGTTTGTATGAACAAACACCCAAGCTCACTGCTTGCAGCAGCAACTGGGAAAATTTAATTTCTCGTGCAGACTTTTGACACAAAGTTCACTTTCTGCTGGGGTTTTGCTTAGGTTCACAGTCAGGTTGGTGTTGCCCCGCTCGTTTCACACACCAGGCTTCTGGACACCACAGAGAGTTTGGGGTGCGTGGGGCTGTGCATGCAGACACGCAGCGATGTACGGTGAACATCCCTCCTGCTGTTTCACAGGAGACCACACTGCTCAGCTAGAAGGTGGGTGAAGAGGGAAGACCACACATTGCTTATAAATCATGGTGTCTGAGGGCATCGGCTCTGAGAATGGGAATATGTATATGTAAAAGGGATTATATATATATATATATATACACACAAAAATATATATAAAAATTCAGGCAAGTTTATAATTCACATGGATTCTACCATGAAAATATCCTAAGACTTAAATAAATTAATAAATATATAAAACAAAACAAACATTGAAAGGCTTGGTTGTGATAACATTTGATCAAAGCAGACTACAAAAAAAATTATTCGTACTCCTCTGATACATTAGGTAGTTAATCAAGACTAGGCAGCGGTGACCTGAATTAAGACAACATGTCAGTTAATTTAATTACAGGACAATTACACCGATCCATCATTTTGCACTTTCCCTGTTCACCAAGGAGCCTGAGGCACATTTGCAGGAGCCGTGGACACAGGAGGCTCCCATGAGGTGCCCAAAAGCTGCTCTGCCCTTCCTTAGGGCCCTGCATTGTCCACGGATCGCACACCTGACTTGCAAGGTGCTTTGGCACACACCAAAACCACCACCAAAACGTGGCTCTAGGGTATTAGAAGGCAATGAAAAAGTCGTGGAATTCCAGCTCAGAATTAAAAGTCCTATTTAAAGAAATTCAAAAAGAAAAACAACACTGAGTTTAGTTCTTAAGGCATAGCATTTCCAGTATTATTTTTATTTTTAAAAGCAGGAAAAAAAAAAATCTTTTTGTTTGTTATTTTTTGTTTTAAATACAGGAAATTTTGTACAGCATTTCCAACTCATAGAAGATCATGATGGTTTGCTCTCAATGGTAAAAATCTTCCCTAGGTTAAAAAAAAATTAAAAAAATCACATAATTTAACAGTCTAAAGACAACCTACTTGTGCTTTGCAGTTGATTAAAAATGTGCACACACTACAGCGAGATGTCAGCCAAGAAACAGAGGTACAACGTAAAAATACAGAATGCATTTTAAAAGTTACCTGGTGTTCACAGCATCTTTATATAGGCCTAGAACTCTTCACTGGCTGAATGAGCCAGGAAGGGGGGAAAAAAGTTAAAAACCATGTTTTACACAGTTGTAAGTTTGATTCTAAAAGATTTTATAAAAGTTACAGGGGGGAAAAAATCACGTCACTGGGATTCCTTTGTCCTTGTTTCGCTGTGTGCTGTGTATTTTCTGTGTCAGTACCAAATCTAGCACCGTATCCTACGTAGTATGAGTGTTTCTTTGTTACGTGGCACACACAAACAAACTGCGTACAAAAGGTTTTTACCATAAAAATGAAGATATTTATTCAAGAAGTACAAATTTGATGGTACCAGCCATCTTTGAAAGCCATTACCATGAGGCAGAGAGGACACAAACCTAAGTCTCTTGCTCAGAACATATGAAAGCAAGTGGCTTACAAATCTCCAGCTAACGCAGTAATGTCAATCATTGCTCAAAAGCCACCTCCACTTTTTAAACATTCCCTGGACTTGAGAGGCACAAACAGGGTTTTTAATACAAGACCAGTTAGTTATTTTAATAAAGACATCAGCTAAAATTTAATTGGATTTAAATTTCCTTAAATCGTCTCCAGCCTTTAACTGGACTCAAATTTCCTAAGGAAAAAGGGACTTTGAAACAAGCAGGTGCAGAATTTTTGGAGCTCAAGATGAACTACGAGTTTTAAGGCAGGAGTCAGGATTTTAAGTTCTCTGTTTGCCCCATGGCTCTGATCAAATGGTCATCGTCTGTAAAATATACAAATACAGAGTTCTACCGGATAAATACCCAACAAGTGGTCCTGCTTGAAGGACAGAAACACACTTCTTCGTGGAGAGTCCAGTGGACACGTTTATTAGGTTTCCAAGTCCACAGAAAGAAGCCCGCTGGTTAACACATCTCTTCTTCCAACTGCTTGAATTTTGGAGGCTCGGTGGCATGTATACGTCTCCCGTGGAAGGAGAGCTTTAGCTCCATTTCCTAGGAACAAGAGCAACACACATGCGGCTACGGAGTATCTAAATGAAATGTGGAAGAGGAGAGCCGTTTGCAGAGCAGAACAATCAAAAACACTTGATGAAAATGAAAGTCTTAAAGCAGGCAGACTTGTATATACAGTCGTTAACCAACAAAAGTGTTTGTAGCTGCAGATATAAGAGTAGGACATTCATCTTCTTCGGGAGAAGACAGAAGCACAGCTGCTGAAAAGTTTAACTCAAAGACTTCCTAGAGCTTGCACCAACATCTAGGGGGTTTGAAGGTGTGTTTTTTTTTTTTCTTTTTTCTCCCAAGACAGTTTGCGGAGCGTACAAAACTCACCCCCACCCACCCAAAGCAAGTTTTCAAAAACTCCTTTCTCAAAGTACCTCTACGCCCTACTCCAAGAGGGTGCGAGCTGTCCAGGAGCTGCCAGTCATCATCCAGGAGGGAGCCTGATGTACGGAGGAAGTGGTCAAGGGCAAAGAGAAAAGGCCCCTTTCTAACAGAGACTGCTTTTATTTCAACGTAACAAGGTCTGAGCAGCTTAGTGAAAAAGCCAACAAAAATCTTAACTTTTTTTCTTAAAAAAAAACGTAAACATTCTCTGCATAAGGTGCAGGGTCTTGAACGTATTTACAGTGACATAAAAAACAGTTTGTAAAATACAGATCAAGAGTCAGAAATGTAGCTACCACTTTTGTTTCTGAAGAAGATAGAAATGGAGAAATGTACAGCATTCAATTCGTCAACACTTACACAGCTAAAATGCTTTCAAAATTCCATGGCTAAAAGCATCCCACCACTGTAACAAACTAGGATTTTTAATAGCATTTTTGAAGTTTTTATATTATTTACTAACGATAGATATATATGCAGAAGCATGTCATACTACAGCAATATTTTATCAGTTGGCCACCTGGTTTACTAAGCGTTATGCACATGGCACGTGTTGCCTTGTTGCATCACTGGATCCCTTTCCTCTCCTCCCCAACTTGTGAGTTTTCTGTGAAAGGCAAAGAGGTGCTGTGGGTTTGTCTGGTTGCTCCTGGGATAAGCTGTCTTTTTTTTTTTTTTAGTTTTGTTGTTGCTGCTTTTAGCATTTGTGTGGCTATTTAAAAAAAATAAACTCGTTATACTGATGATTCACATCAGTTAGTTTTCCAAGCTCTAGAGAAGAAAAGGCTTTCAGAAAACTAAAAAGAGGTTTCACAGAGCAGCTATTCTCAACTACGTTTTCTGTAGAAAACACTAATAAGCAGAAGAACACAAAAAGCCAACGTAGTGAATCAAGCTTTTGGGTGCTGGATGCTCTACAGGAGTGCTGTCTCTTGACTGTGGAGGACAACCCAGAGCATCCTTTTGCAATGTACCTGCAGCATCCAAGGCTTTCCTGGAGCTCCCCAGCAGACTCTGCAATGTTCGTGCCTCTCAGGCTGCACAGGAGCGTGGGATTTCCCTGGTTTACTACTTCTGGGTCAGGCAGAAACAACAAGAGCATAAAACTCTGAAGCATGTCAAACAGACCTGTCATTGACATGGCAAAAAATGCACTCTACTGGCATCAGTTCGTGGCCAGAATTAATCAGGAATGACACAAAGGGCTGATGGGTCTAACCAAACAAAACAAAGAAAATCCTATTACTCCTCTCGTCAGCGCTTGGCGTTGCTGTTCATGGCTGCGTGCGCTACAAATCCGCTGTGTTACTTCAGCTCTGCCCAGGACACCTCACCAAGCAGCCTGCCAGAACCAGCACAGGCCAGGCTGCCAGCAGCACCGAGCTTACAGCTCAAAGTACGCCTGTGCTACAGAGTAAAGGTGCAGCACCACCAGCAGGCTTCTCTCCGTCCTCCCCACATGAGCAGCCGCATGCGGACCTGCACCTGGTGCTGTAAGCTAAATGGCATTTTAGTACTTCATTAGTCTTGCTTCAGCCATCCTCTGCTCGGCAAAGCCTCTCTCCTTTCCTCCCTGCTCTGGGAACGGCCACGAGTCCTGCAGGAGCCCCAGCCTGGTCCCCTGCACTTGCACTGAAGACAACCTCACGGGACAAGGACAAGGACAAGGACAAGGCATTGCTCAGAGCCAGCAACGGCTGCTCTCGATGCATACTGCAACCTCTAGGTATGTACAAGGGGTATGTCAGACAACATGCTGTATGCTTTCATTACTGGTTTTTATAATATATATAGATATACTTTGGAAACTTAGAATTCTTTCCTAATACAAATCTTGTAAAATTTGGTTCCAGTAGGGTACGTGCTTGGCACACCTGCCATTTTATAAAGAAGAAATTAAAATTGTCTTCACTTCCACCTGTAAATGCATTTTACCATTTATTTCAGGTTTAGCTATGTACTAACTGGACAGGAGAGGAGAGAGGTTATCAGAGAACAGTGCATCTTCACAAATCAGTTCTCTGTTCTACTCAAAGCCCACTTATGACATAGCCTTCAGATCATCACCTTGCTCCCTGCCATAAAACAGTTGATATAAAACATGGTAATCTGTAACAACATAACACGACTGGTGCTTTTCTAGGAGGGGGAGAAAGGAAAGAAGGAGCTCTCCCAGCTCCTACACGCTGTCATCTCAAAACCAGGACATGCTTAACAACTGCCTGAACAAAAAGAAGAAAAAAAAAGTCTCCAAAAGGCAACCTGAAAAAAAAAATATTAGTGTTTTAGTGTTCGCAGTTGCAGAATTGTCATCCAGGTTTCAGCTTTGCTCTTTCTTAATCAGCTATCACAATTCTGCCCATCTCACACCCCCCTTTCTAGAAAGGACTGGAAGGTAATGACACTGCAAAGACCATTTACGTGAAGACGTAAATTATGCCTTATGAGACAAGTAGTGTCTTCCTGGCACAAAACTATCCTTTGACCAGTGGAAATCCAAACGATTTTTGAGTTGTTTATATATCAAATAAATATTTTTCCCTCTGGAATGCAAAAGATCTGGCTGCAAAACCCCAGTATATTAAATCATACCTGTCTTTAAAAAAAAAAAAAAAAAGAAAAAGAAAAACAATAGAAAACTTTTGTTCTAGATTGTTAATCAGCTTTGATTTTTTCTTTAGAAAGAAAAAATAAAACCAAGTCACTTGGGTGTTTATGAGAACAGAGAACTAATTTTCCTTTACACACCTCTGCCACTACCCTTCAGTCATCCTGTACAGAACTGGGGTTTAAGGAACTGTCAGGAACTCTTTGCATACAACACAAGGATGAAAATGAAAGCTGTATTTATTCGGGGTAGAGTGGGAAATGCACAGAGAACGTGGATCTGTTTTCCAAGTGGTGGATGTTGGCTGCACCAACATCAATGTAAATTTTGCATCCGCTTCCATCTGTTGGGAAAGACTTGCAACATTGCGTGCGTGACCTTAACTTATTCTGGCTCTACACTGATGCTTGTGGAGCAAGAAACTCCAGTGGATTCTGAGAAATAGAGTTCTACTGCATGAATGAAGCAGGAACAGGTTTAAAATTGTCAATCCTAACCCACCAGTTTCACTAGCAGATGACTAAGAGTTGGGACAACTGTAGGTTTAGACCCTAGACGCAGAGAGGGAAGACAGAAACCAGTAAAAAGGATTAGCCTGATCAGCATATTAGACTTTGGAAGAAATAAAGTAATCTCAGTAATGGCTGGAAAAACAAGCCAACTAGCAATCAAGTTTAAAAGGAACAGGGAATTTGATCTCAACCAAAGGCATTGACAGACAAGGGTGCAGAGCAGCCAAGGAACAGAGTGCATCTCTAACCAAGGTGACCATCAAGTTCTTTCCCCCACAGACATGCTCATCTGATTCAGATTTCTGAGACTAGAAAAGGACTTCTTGTGTGCCAAAAAGGCTGCTCTTACACTCTGAAGGGAAAAGCACTGGTTATTGAACACTCTGACCATGCTCTGGGCTGCCAGCGTGTGTTGGTGAGGGTACCTCCAATTGTCCTGACCACAGGATCACCTAAGCTAGAAGACAAACTGCTGCTGCAAATGACACTCAAGAGGAAAAGCTGGAATTTGTGTGCTTGTGTGTCCTCCTATTCCCACACTTTGTGCCCTCTAGGAGCCAAGCAGGGGAAGTTGCAATCCATTAGGTGTGGGTGTAACTGCAGTTTAACCTGGACCTATTACAGCGAGCAGGCCAGCGCCACTTGACAAAGGTCATGCACCTAACCCTTAATCGCAGACCAGCGCATCACGCACCTGAGCTAGCTTGTTCAACGCTTGTTTTAATGATCTGAGTGACATACAGTAATTGGGCAGGCACGTACTCGGGTGCCAGTGAGCCTGTAAGCTTCAGGCTAAGTCAGTCTTGTAGCAGGTTTACAGTACAGTACACAGAAGTACACATTTACGAAGTTATTGCCTAAGGCTCCAGCAGGCTGTTTCCCCAGCGCTGGAGCCAGCAATGGCACAGGACTGCGTTGCCACCTTGGAATGTACAATTGCTTGATCTGAGCATCGCCAGGAGCCACCCATGTGGGGCAGGGACAGAGCCCCCAGCCCAGCTCCTCTGCCCAGGGCTCACGGTGCCTTGGCAGCACCCAGACGAAGCACACAAGTTAGGTCAAACCACACACGATCCCCATGGACACGCAGCGCGGCTCCTACCCAGAGCAGCTGCAAGTCTTGCATGAACTGTAGGTGGTGCTGATATGAAATATTGATTTTCGTATTTATTTTTTTTTAAATCAAAGTGCTCTCTGTTACTCCTGCTCTGTAGATCAGGACACCACTTACAGTTTTAAGAATCATTACGTATTTGTATTGTTTAAGTGAAAGACCACCTCTTCCCCACTCCTCTTTGCGTGTCCCCCCTTTTCCCTTCCCCTCCCCTCTCCTTTCTTTGCCCTTGCCCTGTGCTGCTTGCTGTTGGTTGTGTTAAATACAAGATCAGGCAAACCCCAAAGGCCAGTTTACATTTTTATGTTTTGTTTTTGCAGATCTCCATCACAGATGGAATTTTTGCTGGTCATTTCTTGGAACCAATCCATTAGCAGGACAAACCAAAAGAAGAGAGGGCAGTGAAAACCAATCCCATGACAGAGACGGAGGAAAGAAGAATCAATAAACAAGCAGAAATCAGTTCTCCACCGGGGTTGGGTTCGCTAAGGGCTGGCTCACGATGACTTGCACCACGTAGTCCTTTGGGATTTTCAGCTCCTCCAGTTTCATTTTGTCTGCGAGGGGCCTGCCCGAGAAGAACCAGCGCTGGCTGCCGGGCTCCACTCCCTCCACCGCATGCAGCCGCCTCTTCATGTGGTACACCGTGTCCATGCTGCGGACCATCAGTTTGAGGTCTTTGCCTGTGGACAGGCGCAAACGAAGCTGGCATTCGTGCCCCGAGTTAGGCGGCGGGTCGGGGATATCCAGAGTCTCCAGGTCGCCTTTCTCCTCGATCATGTTGATGGGGGGAGCGAGGCAGTAGACGGGGAGCTGGTACCGGTTGCCCAGTTCATCGTAACACTCCGTAAGAGCACCTTCAGGAGGTAAGAGAGAAGGGGGAAAGTGAGCATCAATGCATTTCACATTGAAAACTGAAGCACTTGTGCTTGGAAGCGTTGACCCTGCTGTTAACGCACCTGATAAGGACTAATTTCAGGCCTTACCGGGATCAGTAGGAAACCTTGAAGTATTCATTAAAAATTGCTTACCTTGTTTTCATATGGAAACTTGGGGTTGAGTTAAAGCACTCCCCACAAAAGCCAAACGCACCCAACCCGACAGATAAAGCAGGGTAAACTTCAAAAGCAGCAGGAAGGAAAAGATGAGGGAGGATACTATTTTCTCCATGTGTAATTTGAACAAAAAGCATTTCACTGGCAGCATGGATGAGATTTAGGGCATGCGAACACCCAGAAAACACTGCTGGGATGAAACGCACGATCCCAAACCCAAAATGGCAAAGACTGGAGGCAAAAGACTACTATGAAAGAATGATTTTGTAACTTCTCAAACATTCAAAAATTGCTGAAGTGGTTTTATATAGGATTTGTGTTTTAGTGATAACTGCCAGAGAAAATAAACATGACCACCCAAGTTCAACAACTCTGTGGCTGTGGTGTCATTGCTGGAGCAGTGACATGCAGCGACACAGAACTGATGCAAGTTTAAAGCAGCTCCCACATTCAAATCCCTGAAGTTTCAGGAATGAATTTTCTCCCCCCAGAATCCCGAGAGGTTCCCCAGGATGATCTGGGTGTTTGTGTTAAAGCAAGACAGGATAGTGGTGTGTTGCCTTGCATATGGCATATCCTTCCCTACTGAAACTGTACAACATGCACACAGAACAGCTCGGAATTACAGCTCCTACAGAACTAACAAACAGCTTTTTGCCTTTTTTTTTTTTTTAAAAAAAAAAAAAAAAAAAAAAAAACAACAACAAAAACAAAAAAACAATGAAACACCCTCACACCCTTTATAAAAAGGCATTTCAAGAACTACCCCTGACAAACAGCAGCACATTTTTCATTACCTCCTAAGAGTTCAAGTGTCAGAAGCCCAGAAAGGAGAGCCCTAACACACAGCACCTATCACCTCTTGCAACGAGCCAGGAAAACAAGATGCAGAGGAAGTTACATCCCAGTCCCAACAGAAATCCCTTCTCAGAGGGGTTAAAAACCCCAGGTAGTCACACTCCAAATAAATGCTTCACCAGTGTCTTCGGTTTACCTGCTGTAACAGATTTCCACATTTTTGCCCCTAGAGGGGGCACATTCACTTGCAAGATTCTCCATCCTTTTGTAGTTGGAAGTGTTTGAAGAGCAGCCAAGTCCTTGAGCTACAGAATATTTAAAAAACTCTTTGACTCGGCAGTTCTGCACACAATGCTCTACTGCTCCTTGTTATAAACTAAGGCTTTTTCTTGTTTTGTTTTCTTGGTTGGAGGCTTTTCTGTGCTGACAGTGAGTTGTCTTAAACTTTGCTGTTTGATCAGCAAAATTACTGCACTATAGAATTATAACTTGGGGATTTGTTGTTGCTTAGCTCACTCTTGTGCCAGATATATACTGTCTTTCAGGCAGAAATTCCCCACTTTTTTTTTTTTTAAGGATAATTTGTGTTGATGAACACAGGAAATCTTTGGCTAAAATATCAGTGTTTTAGGTACAGCCACTTTGGGGGGCTATTCTGTTTGTACCAGTAGTGCTGAGGCTGTCATGTGGTGATATTTGTTGGGAAAACAAAGCAAAAAAAGGAAATTCTGCAGAAATAGTTATACCACTCAGCAGAGTCTTGTATCATTTATGAATCTCAGAGCAAACCAGCTTTATCAAAATTGTATTGGATCCAGAGCTTCCAGCATACTGTGCGTGTGATTTATATACTAGGGCCTGAAGCTCTCATATTTTAGTTTTAAAATGATAATTTCATTCTGTACACCTGATCAATTTAGGTAATGGCACAGTACTAACTTCTAAATCAATGCATAGGAAAAAGCAGACAGTTTTTTGGTTTTTGTTTTGGCTGAAAAGAGAAAAACCCAAACCCCAATAATTCTTAAATTTAGGTAGAAAAGATAAAATTGTACCATTGCTAGGTATCTTAAAAAGGATGTCCCTATTTTAGAGAAGTACACTAAAGAGTTAATTTCAATTACAATGGTAAGCTAGCTATGGTATTTATTCATCATTTATATCCTTGCCCAGTTGAACTAACATCAAGGTCAAAGCATATGCTATAAACATGGGATTGCTTAATCATAATCAGATAAACAAAATTAAAATCCTCTGAAAGAGCAGCTAACTTGGAGGTGTGGGCGAGTTTTTTTCTGTTTGTTTTTATTTAAGACAGCACAGAAAACCTCTTGCCAATAAAACCTGCACAGTTTCATCCGAGGCTGACGATCAGTTAGTGACAAATTGATGATGCAAGCACAAGTTACCATAAACCTAACCAACAAACGCCCATCCCTTCGCTCTTGCTGGTAAAAATATTCCTAAGACCCTCGAGCCGTCTCACGTACCACTCGATATCGTCAAGACTGGACATATTGATTAAAGCAGAAGTCTCCTGCAAGCCGAGGAGACTTTACGACTGCACCTACTTAGCCAGACCACGTCTGCAAGAGCCCAGAGGGGGGTCAGGAGGCGTCAGCCCTCGGTCCCGACAGACGTACGGATGGATGGCTGCGCACAGGCACGCAGCACTGCCCCGTCCTCTTCAGACAGCTCATTCACGCAGGGCTCCTCCAGGCTCTAAGGGATTTTTGAAGAGGATGGGGCTCTGCTGACAACCTTCAAAATGCTGTCAACGGTAACAACTCAAAGGCAGGGCGTGAAGAAGCATCGTGTTGGTTGCAGCTCAGAAGTTAAGGGACGGCTGAGTGCTTTTACCTGAAGGGACGGTGAGTCTGGAGCTATTTTAAGCAATGCAGGCGAAGCAAGTTATCGGAGAGGAAAAGAGAAAGCGAGCACATTACCCACAGCCATCACGACCGGGCCTATCTCCCCAGCCAGATGGCAGCTCTTCACCGAGGCGTTCGCTGCAGCGTCCCTTGCACAGAGCAGAGCACACGGCGAATTACACGTCGGGACTGCAGCCCCCCCCCTCCTAATTTCCCTGCTATAATTGAAAACCATGTTTCTGAGCCTTCCTGCGAGATACATCAGCTCTGGCCACAGAAGTCATTCAGCACAAAGGGGCATGAAAAGAATGTCAAGCTCTCATGAAAAAACACAGAGAAATAAAAAAAAATAAATTATTTTTTGTAAGGTTTCCCTGTTCCCTAGGCAACAAGGGTCCTCAGCAGCCGGTTACGGCACAGGAAGGATGCAGCCTCCCTTAAAACGGAGGAAAAGCAAGTGCCACACACGGAGGTACACACGTGAAAGCCCAAGATGTTATAAAAAGACTTTAAAACAATAGCAAGGAGAGAATAAATTAAGCACATTGATACTTTATATGCTTGAGTATTCATCATGCACTTAAATAGTTCTCTAGATGTTCTCATGACTTCAGTGATGACACACTAATCCTTTCCAAAGCTAGAACCACAGGCAGGTGGTGCTTTTGTTGTTGTCTTTTAGTATTATTTTTTAATAGTTCGAAAGTAATACAGCCCTGGAGACTGGGGAATTCTGGAAAGAACCACACGACCGAGCTTCTTGCTGGTTGTTATCCAGGTAGGAGACAGCTTGAGAGTTTCGGGTGGAAAAATAAGCAGATGTGATCATCCAGCATACGGAATTGAAACATTTTGAAATGAATTGCTTTGCAGGCCATAAAGTTGTTTTCCTAAGATTATTAGGATGTGGATGTTTCTCTGGATTTGTAAGGGAAAACACTGAAAAAGGACTGGCTGAGATACTGTTTCCATCCCCAATGAGTTCCAAATTTGGATGTACTGGCCTTTTGCACATGAGAGCACTACCAGTGAGAGACCTAACCAGCACGAAGGTAAACTTCTCTAAGAGTTACTGAAATTAGGTGTATATGAGCACCTCCATCCAGAAACATAAAAAAGCTTTAATGCATTTTAATGGCATTTCTAGAAAGCTACATGACATTCTTTCTTACGAAAAAGCAACAAATTTCTCGTTTTCTGTTCCTAAAGTGCCTTTTAAGATTTTGAGCAGTTTTGCAGAGGGTTGCTCAGAAAAAACGAGCAGATTTCTTTTCTTACTCCCCTCCCCCAGACAGACTTGCTGCAGGAAGAGAAATTAAAACAACACAACCTAAAATCTAGCATTGCAAAGAGACTAGCTAATTTAAGGAGCTTAAGTGTCTGTGTATAACACATTTGCCCTAGGAACAGCTGCTTTGTTTGTTTTTCTTACTGAAAAACTCCACTCCAAAACCAAGCTCAGCATGGATTGCCGAATAAATTGGCAATAGCAGAGCTCTCACCTGTAGACTACTGGTTTTTTATCCAAAACAGGTCACGAATACCTGAAACTCATTACAAGCATCAGGAAACAAGTGGGTCTTATTCTGGATCCTACAGCACAACAATTCCTAGAGAGCACTGATTAAGTCAGGCAGAAAAGCCGAACTATCTCTTCATCTGTATTAGCAGCTGATTCCAGGTCATGGCTGGGAAACGCAGAACCTTGTAAGAAAAAAGCACACTGACGTCAACAGCACGCACGAGTGGTGAAGGGTGACTTTGCTGGCTAACAGAACAGGATTGAGCCAAACAAGTGAAAACACGCAGAGCTTTGTTCTAGCTCACCTACAACCACTGCAAACCGGGAGGAGTTAAAAGACAGAAGTTATTTCACATTAAAGTCCGTATAATGTAATGACAACTGTAAGGGATTAATGCTGCAGTTAGCAGCTGTACTCGCCCGTTTTCTGGAGAGCACCGTGTGGGAATTATTTGTGGAAGCCTGTGCCTCAAAACATGTATGGAGAACACTAAACTAGAATCATTAGTGGTGTGGATGAACCATTTCATAATAAACTAAATACATGGGCCCCCTCTCATGCTTCTTCCACACTAAATTTCCATTGGCCATGCAAATTTAAGCTACAATAAGCGATGTACAGTCTTGTTTCTCAACTCTTTATGAAGATACACACTTGCCTTCTAAGCCATTGCACAACCACTGACCCAACGCTGCTCTGCTCTCATCTTCAGCCTCTTTTTATTCCAAACAACTTACTCCAGTACCTTAAAAAATGTGTTTTGTAAGTTGTAAGTGTTAAGCATTTAATAATTCCCATTTCAAGTTCCCTGAGAAAGCTCTTCCATTAGGAGAGCATCATCGGTCTGGCTCCGTTCCATGGCAGAGCCGCTCCCAGAGGCGGCAGGGGATGCCAGAGCTTCGGGAGCTGCTCGACGAGCGGGGCCCGGCTCATTCCTGCTTGTGGCAACTGGCACAAGACAGACTGGAATTGCACTTAGCGTACTGCGAGGGAGAGGAGCAGGAAATTTTGGCACTCTGCTACTGCCTTTGTAATCGTCCCGCCCCGTTCCTGGCAGGAGATGTAGCTAGTGGGTGCTGCACTGAGTCAGCTACCGCACTGTTCATGCTCAGATCCCTGCTTGGGTGTTCTTCAGCAAGCCGAGCTCACCTGGGCTCCAAGATTGCTGATAAAATAATGTATGTTCAACTGTCTGAAGGAGCTTGCAAAGCAGTAATGCAAGACATGCTTGCAGCAGAGCACTGGACTGGACAGCCTCGTGTGTCCCTTCCAACCTGAAGGATCCCAGCTAGCTGTAATTAACAGCAGAGCTCAGCCCGAGTATCTAGTCAGAGATCGCGTGCGTGTTCAAGCCCTCTGCTTCCAGTGCAGCAGACCTCACCCGAGCGAGGGGCAGGGTTTGTGAAGCAGATCTCATGAGTAATCCATTCTTTAAACCAGTTTTGCAACTCACGCCTGCAGGCTGGAACACAGGAGGGTAACCCAAGCTGCTCCCACCACATCAGCAGCACGGGGCGCCTGCAGAAACAAGCCAGGAAAACTGAGACGCAACGAGACAAGTTTGGTTCAGCAGCAATTTGCTGGGTAAGAGGGATACACCATCACTATCCAAGTGAGAGACACACTTCATGCACGTGTTGTAAATTAAAGCCGATCTGTCTGCACGTCATCACTACCTACTTTTGTCTTTGCATTTGTATTGGGTTGGATTTGAGGGGTGGGAGGGAGCAGGGAAGGAGCAGAGGTGTTTCGTTTGGAAAAGGCTGGTGCAGATATGGAAAGTTTATTACTGGATATGCTGAGCCCGTCTCTCTGTCGTAACAGCACCAGCATCAGTTAATTCATTAGCACTGATTAACTGGGCTGAAGGTAAAAGTTAATTAAGATTAACATCATCTTCTGAGAGACAAATTTCAGCACTAGATTAGCAATGCACTTTTCCCTCAGATTTCAGCCACAGTTAGTCCAACCCTGCACATCTCCTGCCAGATAACCCCTCTAAATAAGTGGGGCGCCAAAATCCAGGCTGGAAGCAAAGCCCCCCTACGTGACCCTTAGAGCAACACCAAGCCACTCAACTGGGTTTCACCACAAATGGGTGATGATGGGGCACGCAGATACACACACTGCCTACTACACACTCCACATAACAGGGACCGAGTTGACCCTATGGCAGTCTTCTCTGTCAACTCTGACAGAATGCATCATTTCATCCCAAAACATAAGGGGCAGAGGAGGCAGCAACCATTTGCATGTTTCTTCTATCCATGTTTTAGCCACAAGAAATTGCTTTTTCTTTCCTCAGATAAGAGAACAATTGTGTTTCAAGCATGAAATCTGCAATGTGCAATTCCCCCCTCAATTTGCAGGGGACCATGGCAGTGGTAGGCCCATAAGAACTGGGGTCTGCAGTCTCAACTTGCTTTCCTGGTCAATGGCATGGCAGTCCTGCTGGACAAGGAGAGGAAGCTAGAGAAGAGGTGATCTACATCTGAAAGCTCAAAGTTTAACAGCGATGTAACTTACAGAACAGTTACTTTTTGCTTTATACGTTTAAGTAGAGCACAAATACCTACAGCGAGGTTCATTCGGTTTTCACCTTCTCTAGTTGATGCACTCAACTAAGCCACAAGCTGAGCTAACGTGTACCTGTAACTCACAACAGAGCAGAGGGCAGCCAATAACTAGACCAGGACCACCACTAATAACTGTGAGCTAAACATCACAAGAAGACCGTGAACTTTAACCACAACTGTGGGTTCAGAGGCTGGTTAACCAGTCACACGGTCATAGCATCATTTACAGTAAATTTCCACTTCTGTTTCCTTGCGGGCTTTTGCTGTGCTACAAACTCTAGAAGGGGTTTGCTGGTGAGCATTCCTTTAACCAAATGAGGTTTGATAGAGAAAGTCAATTATGCATTAATGCTCCGTAGTTGTCACATTAACAATACCATATGTACTGCCACTTCTCCACCACGCTGTAAAACTTCAATCTAATATTGCAAGAAGGTAACAGCTTTCAAGAAACATTACATCAGGGTTCAAAGATGACAAGTCGTTTTACTAATGAAGTATTCATGCACTATTCTGCTTTGCATTTCATTAAAATGGATGTCTGTCTAGACAGGCTTCTTAGATAACCAGATTTTCATTTTTTGGTAAAAGAGCTCCTCTGTATATCCTTTTCATTTGCATTTGCTGTTCTCCATTATCCATTTTCTTTAAAGGGGTGAAGTGGTGTTAGGGGAAAAAAAAAGGATGGTATTCTGATCATCTGAGCCTGCATCACATCCCTCCACAGACAGCTAACTCCGCAATGTGACCAGGTTATCCGGTCAGTGGGAGGATGCACAGAAGCAGAAAGGCCACCACAAAACAAAGCATATCAGCTCTTGAGCTACAAACATCTCATTTTTTTTTCAGAAATAGAAGAGAAGGTGCCATTCAGACAGAAGAAGTTGTGTTAAATCTAAACTAGACCCCTGTATTTACATTTACAACAGGGCTCCATCACCCTATGAGCAACAACATGCTTTGGGAGCACTGTTTTCTGAGCGAAAAAAGCCTTTGCCCATTACAACAGGATGTTTTGCATAATAACCACATACAAAACATCCAGCTATTCAGCCTCACTTTCCTAACATGACAAACTGCTTTGCTATTTCCAGTTACTCCTGGAAGACAAGGTAACTGCTCTCTATTTGCATTTCCCTTTAAGAGGATTTTCCTCTCGCTGAGATCAGCAGGGCACTATTGATCAACACCATAAACTACTTCATCATCCAACAAATATGCCAGAGCCTGCTGCACTCCTTTCCAAATAAAGGACAAAAGGCAAAGACAGCAGCTTTACCTTTGCTTGGGACTAATCTCATTAGGTGCAATCCACTTGTCCTTGCTGCTTGTTCTACCGTGCACTGACTCATGTACCGACCCCAAGACACAGCACATCCTTTCTCTTGGCAGGCAGAGAAGGCACGGTGTGACCAGTGGAAGCAGTGCCCTGCACGGGGAGGTCCCAACAGCAACTCAAACAGTTGCTGAAACTCGAGCTGCTCCATCCCCACTGCATGACCAGCGTCAGGGTGCTTAACCTTGAGCAACCCCCTGCCAGCCACAATGCCCTCTCTGGGCAGCAGAATGATATTTGAGACTGAGTTTAATACGAGCTAGAAGTGGATATGGATGGAAATTTGGCTCAGGATGGTACTTATTATAGCTTGAGCTAACACAGCAGCAGAGACAACCCCACAGACTGAACACAAAAGCAAACGTAGGCTTTTATGGAATGCACTGAAGTCCCACATCGGTTTGCAGCGAGAGATGGACATGTGAAAAACGTCTGCTTTCTAAGACTAAACAGCAATCCATTCCCCTCCACAACCTACCTACATGCAACAGGGGGATGGGAAGAAAGAATAACCTAGATAAGTTTGCCCTGTAACATTTTGTTACTGCTCCCAAACTTGCTGATACCCCTGTGTTGACATTCAAAGCCAAGTTAATGAGCACCGAGTCATTCATTTGCATGCTCAGTCTCCAAGGATAACCAGGAAAAATGTTAAAGGCTCCAGGGAGGTCAAGCAGACTGACATAATCCCACATTAGTACCTATGTCCTAAAATAAAACTACAACACAGGACTATTTAAAAAGAAGGAAAGAGGAAGGGAGAGAGGGAGGGAGGATTAAATAAGGTTACAGAAAAGATTTAAAGCAAATCTGCAGAATTGCTTTTTACTCCATGTAACGTCCTCTTTACCCTCCAAGGTGCTGTTCCTTCAGAGTTACCTTACTTATAATAAATAAATAAAAAAGTACTGAGTAAGCATAAATGTAGAAGGCAATGTTAGTTAAATCTGTATCGCCCTCTAAGTGTGTAAATTTGGGGGGAGTCTGCACAAATTATGAGAACCCAGGCAGGTTAAAAATATAACACCTAGCTGTAATCTACAAAAAATTACTTGATTGCTACAAAACAATTAAAGACGGGCCTATAATTTAATTATTTTTTTTCTGAACAATGAAATTACTTAGAAATTAGTACTTTTTCTTTTTACTGGTAAATCCATATTTCACCAGATGAAGCCAGTGTCTCCCACATGGTTTTGTGAGGCTTCAACACTCCTTTGCCTACCAGCCTGGTAAACCTGCAAAGCGCTGGGCAGTGCAAGATATCCAGGAACCGGGGAGTTTTCTCCTCCATTTCCAGTGGTAAATCTATTCTATGAAACTCACTGAAACCCTGCAATGACTTAAAGTTACCACCTCAAAGTGTTTATTGAAAGACAATGTGGAAGATTTAGAGTGCTAACACATCTCCTTTTGGGTCGCTTGCAGACTTGTGAGTACTGTGTGGCTCCATAACGCACACCATGTAGGACTTCTCCTTAGTCATCACCTGACCCCAAAAGAAGCCAATTCCTGCAACTCAGACACTTCTGAACATAACTATTTTGCCTTGGCCTTGTAGAAAAGATACAATCATCGTCTTATTCAGATATTTTAAGCTGGAACAGAGAAAGATGACAGATATGCTGACCACCACCCACTCCAGATCACGGAGGAAGAGTGGGGTGCAAGAGTGGGCAGGGAACAAGCGAGGCACCTAAGGCCTTGCTGAGCCCTCATTTATCTACTCAATCCTCCTAACACACAGTGCTTCAGGTGCACCAGTTTGGGGGAAGAACATCTATATCAATTACAGAAACAATACCACCTCTGAAGACCACCTGTGCAGGGCGAAGGCAGCTCCTAGGTGGCTCTCGTGGCTTACACTGATATTTTCTATGAGGAATACATTTTAAATGCTTCATATTTCTTTTTCTCATTTTACTAGCAGACAGCAAGGCAGATTAAGCAGATACCCTGTTTCATTGTTGTAAGCAGTCAAGGAGGGGGTAGAAGTCCACTGTGGAGTATCTAATAAACTACACATCACGTCCTGGCCACTACCAGATACCAAAGGAATTATTCACCTAAGCAGACATTTTCCTATCCAGAAGATCTGCAACACACCATCGACAAGCAGTCTGCAGCTCATTTGTTGCTTAATGGTTAGACTTGATGATCTTAGAGGTATTTTTCAACCTAAATGATTCTTCTGAAATGAATTTGAGACATTTTTTCATCACAAGGCCAATTTTATTTTGAGTGTTTAATGGCCATCATGTACAGTCAGTCAGTCTTTTTTTTTTTTCTTCTTCCCCTTAAAGCAGTTAGCTGCACTTTCCTGGCCACACGTTAATGGTACAAAAAATTGCAGTTTTGAGAACGGTGCTGCACAGTCGTCCTTACCACAGCAGAAAAGGCAAACTGAAACCAAAGACAGAAAACAGACGGGCATATGCTACCAGGGGAAGAGACTTGAGAAGAGTCCAAGCAATTATGTTGACGAAGCTCCTCAAAATACCTTTCAAAAACAAGAGCAGAAGTTAAAAATATTTAAGGAAAACAACTGTAGGATGTAGCCATAAGTGCATTTTTACTTGAAGGGTTGATGCTTTCTAACCTGCACTTAGATATGTAACTATTTCAGTCAGCCACAACTGCTTTACATCCTGATGACTTGATTCAATATTCCATTTGAGGAAAACATGGAAATCCAGCATCCCTCAGAAAGGATACTGTGCATCTATTTTAAAAACATTAATCGCAGCAGTAATGTCAGACAGCATTATCTTAGCTGCTGATCATCAGGACTCAAGAGGTTTTTGAGAAAATACACTGCGTTTCAAGGTTAGGAGTCCTGCCAAGTACCCATTCCAGCCTGCGCAGCAGTAACGTGTCCTTTGCTGGCTTCAAGACACTTCACCAGGAGCAGCAATGAGACTTGTGCAATTCCTACTGAAAACACACGATTCATGAGAAAGCTGCCACAGACACATCACAGTGCCATGAGCACTCATGAAGGCTATAAGGAACCACAGAATGGTTTGGAAGGGACCTTAAAGATCACCCAGTTCCACACCCAGCTGTGTGCAGGGATGCCCTCCACTAGATCAGGTTGCCCAAAGCCCCATCCAACCTGGCCTTGGCCAGTTCCAGGGATGGGGCATCCACAACATCTAGAAATCTGATGAAAACATAATAAAAATAAAAATGGGTGCACCACTGAAATAAAAGTACCTGCAGTAGCAATGTACCAATCCCATTCAAACAGTTATCATTATTTGACTCATTGATAAGCCATTGGCATTTCCCTTCATTCTCCTCTCACAAAACTCCATGTTGAGCTTTCCACAACATGCTATGCAAAGTGGTTGCAATACATAAAACAAACAATAAACCGGCCAAACATTAGTCTGGCTGTTATTTCCTTCCTCAAGAAGCAAAGAAACATGCACACTTCGGAGCACTGTGCAGTAGGCGCTCTAGATGCAACCTTCTCAAACGGAATTTGCCAATTATAGAAGAATTTATTGGCATTTCTCTAGTTTTCAGCCAGGGGATCTCTTGAAGGGCTCACTTTTACGAGCGTTTCTCTAATGAATGCTGCTATATAAACATACGGTTTTGATCTGGCCACAGGCTGCACAGTGACAGCCTAGCAATGGATGATAATCAAAGCACCTCTCATATATCTCTGCCTCTCACCTCTAATCACACCGCAGTAGAGCGCCGTCCTCCCAGGACACAGGGGACACATCCCAGAGCTCTTCAGAAACCTGGCATCACACCCAGCTTACAACTCTCCAGCAGAGGGGATGGAAATGATTAACCCATTTAACGATGCTGTTAAGAGTCACTTTGTTACGTGGCAGACCGAGGTTCCTCTGCAGTGCGTTGCATTTTCAATCGGTGCTGGTTTACATACTTGTCCGAAACACACACAAGCTGACAGTTGTAAAAATAGACACCTTTCATAAACGATCCCTTCCCCATCCACTTCTGAGGCTGTGGACAGATGGATGGATACTTTTCCAAGCAGCAAAACCATCCCAGCAGTTGCCTGACTCCCAGCTCCTGCACTGCCCATTGAGCTGCTCTGCTGTAGGTGCTTGCAGCTACATCAAGAACTGAACTTGGGAACTGATCAGTGCCAAAAGCAACCTGAGGTTGGGGCAAAGGACATTTAAAGCTAGAGATGTTCAGCAACATTGTTCACCATCCTGCAGCCCCATGAACAGAGGTACTGGGGGAAACTAGGAGGTTACATAAAGGAAAGCAAGCAACCTGCTTAGTCTTGCTCCGCTGCTTACAGCTTTCAGGGTCCACAGCCACGATCTGTGCTGGGAAGCCAACTTCTTGCTCTCTTGAACTGAGAAAATGCATGTTCTGCTTTCTTCCATGCTACCTCTCATACCTGTAGTAAACTACAAACACAGACACCTCTCCCCCCCCCAAAAAAAAAATTAGTTCTTGGTGCTTGCCCTGCTAAAATACACACTTCCCCCCTCCCACGTGTCAACAGCTCTAAAGATGGGAACATGGCAAAGCAGCAGCCCCATCGTGCCATGCAGTACTGCTTCCATGCATCCATCTTCTGATTCCAGTAAAAGCAATCTAAAGAATTGTATGAAATAGATAAGAAAAAGCAACGCCTAACTTTACTATTTAGGAAAGCAATCTTTTATACCACTTCACATAAAATCAAGGCTCTCTCTATCTCAGTTTATTTTATACCTTACAGCCACCTTCCCAGTAACACTCCACTTTGAATGGGTCCTTCTGGAGTAAAAACTGAAGCAAACACAGAACAAAACACATCTGAAGAGTAGAAACAATCGGCTGTGAGATTCCAGGTCAATGCAGGATTGCGTTATTCACATTATCTCCCTGCCCCTCTCAGTCAGAAGGCTTTCAAAAGGGAAATGGGTAGAGTACTCAAGAGATTAAGCGTTCAGAGCTCCACTTAAACACAAAAATCAAATCAAAAGGTTTCTCCAAAGCTTTCTACTACCAGCTCTGAAGTGGTTACTACGAAAGATGTTTCTACTGCACCATAGTCTATAAATTAATGCTACAAATTTGCCCCTTTTCAGTGTGAAGGTAAACAAATGCATTTCTTTAAGCACCCAAGAACTGAAGTAATGTGCTGTATTTCCAGCCAGGAAGAGCTGTGTTCTCATGCATTTCTGTATGCTATCTCCTCCCCAGAGTTCTAGTTTAAAAAAAAAAATAATAAAAAAACAGATGAAGTTGCCAACAGTGCAATATAGTCACGTAGTGAGGCGTATGGGCTTACTGTTTTTAAATGACCACAAAGTGGTAGAAAAGAATGCAAAACACAGCCTTGAAAATAATTTAAACATTTAGTAGTTTGCATCTACATTTAATTCCTTTTCCAAAGGACAGAAGAAGGTAATATCATTGGTGTAGTGATTCACTTTTGTCCTTTGTCTTTTTAAATGTCACATGGATCCAGGGCAAAAATTAAACAATTCTCTGCCTTTCACCAGACAACTTGTTAGACCTCCTAAATATTTGGCCGGTCTTAAATGATGACAACTGCAGAGCTGAGGGATCCTCCCTGACCCAAGTCTTACATTTTTAAGGACTTTGCTCATGCAAAGGGCTGCAGCACAGGCACAGCACATCCACTCTTTCCCAGCACTGCTTGCACATACACTTTCCTAGGAAAAGACATTTCACAAATGGAAAAAAAACACCTTGCCAGGTGTATGGGCTGTGTGACAGAGGAGATGCCAGGGAGCCAGGAGGCGGCAGAGGAGGAGCTGCCACCAAGCAGTCCCAGGGCGTGGGTTGCAGCAGGCTGAAATCGGTGTCTGAGCAGGGCGTGCACAGCCGGGGGGCACTGGTTGAAGATCCCTGATTTAGAAGAAGTCTCCTAAGAAAAAAAAGACAATTACTGTGCCTGAGCAGAACTGAAACGGCCAGAGCATTTGCGATGCTTCATACCAGCAGGAGGTGCTCACTTTGTGAGGACGGAGAGGGCAGCAGGAGTGGGCTCAGAGGCGCTCCCTGAAGAGGATGCTGAACACGCGAGGAGCTGGTGCTTGCCTGGCTGCAGATCGAGCAGCTTGGTGGTGGGAGCCCTGCTCACACTTGTCACACCCCTGCGTCGTGTCAGCGGCCCAAAGTAAAGCGACACCTAGACCACAACACCCAGTGGTCAAAGCCTGTGGGAGGCACCACCAAAGCCGAGCTGCGGCTTTCCCCGAGGTGTGCCAGCCTCCTTCAAACATATAGTGGCACTGCTCGCAGGCACGATGCTATTAATGCAGTTTGGGTGCAGCTTTACTAAAAACTGGACTCGATGTATTTATTCACTAACCATTTTAGCAAAGATAAGCCTAAGGAAGGAACTTGATGTCAACAGCTTTTAAAAATAGACACCAATGGGTAGAAGAAACACTGACACACGACGAGCACTCTCCTTATACATACTTATGTCCTCGGCGCTAACAGCAGCCAGACTGCTTCCTTGCAATACACCAGCTCTTCTTGGTTTTAATTCCTCACTCTTGTTTTGTGGTGGTGTGTTTTTTTAAACTGAAGAAAGAAAGAAAAAAAGAGAAAAACCTCCTCCTGAACTAAGAACTGTTTTCTGCTCAGCAGATTTCATACAAAAATAATTAAGTAGCCTCTGTTGTAAGTTTTATGATATCTATGACAGAAAGATTTTCAAGTTTCCTTAACTTTTATAGCCTGCATGCTCATCTCAGTACTACTGCTGATCATATTGACAGATATGCTTTCACAGTCAGACCTCCCAAAGCTTTCATAACTCGACTGAAGTCTAAAATTAGACAGCTAGAGTCACTATAAATATCATTCACTATCGTTTTAAACAGACATTAGAAAAACCTGACCGAGGATTCTGTATACAGACAGAAAAACACGTGGTTCACCACGGTTTTTAATGTTTGAATGTAGACAATATAATACATAAAAAAAATTCTTAACAACAATTAAAAATCTCTTCAGACAAACAAGCTATTGAGAAAGTGATTTCTATCTCCTGAACCCACCAGCAATGGATACAGCAGCTTGCAGGCAAGGGTGGAAAAAACCCACAAGGATTTTACAGCTGAACAGGCAGCAGCAGATGAAATTCAAAACACTAAAGGTGCCCCTGTGAAACATACAGTATAAATTTCTGCAACCATAGATTCATCAACATAACAGTTAATAAATCGAATATAGCTATCACATACAAAGCACTGCAAAAATTAAAGAGTTCCACTTTTGTAGCTACTTATTTTAAGTGAGACGTATCTTAAATGCTCAGTGTTAAAGATCTACTCTACAATTTTGCAGTGCATATTTCTGAATTATTGTACAAATTTAAAGACCAGCTCCTGAGCTTATTGACTACCTTATACTGCTTCCTCTCCTGTCTTTGTCTAGCAACTCACTTTTAGCAATTACAGTTTTGGGAGCCCAGAAAGTCAGGCTAAGAGATGGATACGCAGGGTCTTTTGCAGGAAGCTCTTACAGCAGCACCCCACCACTGGCATCTTTATGCAGCACCTCTTGGGTGTTAGGAAAGGTCAGGCGTGTGGCACAGGAGTCTTCAAAAAGGAGTAAGGAGTTTAGCAGACGTTCCCCATTAACAGGTAAGACACCAGAGTAGATGTATTTTCTAGGACTTGATGTGCAAGATCTGTGGCAGAATAAAATTCATGCCTAATCATTTGAACTACAGATGATGCTTCAGCCCCATTTAGGGAAAAGAAGTCCGATTTCCCTCCTGTATACCAGAAACCTTCTGATAAAGGATCTGGCTTTAATGCAAATGAGTTCGTATGTCTGTGATACGTAATATCTTTAATTAAATTAATGCCAAGTGGCTCAGGCATCAAGGGCTGACAAAGCCCTAAGAGGATGCTTGCTCTTGGGTGCTAACTTACCATCTCCAGGACAGAAAGCTGCCTGGTTCCTTTTCAATAAAAGCACTGAATGTTACTTTCATCCTTAATTACTGTTGCTACAAAAATAAACTACTGTGACTCCCTCCCCTCCCTCGCTCCAAGCCATGCACAACCTTGGTCCATTTTGTCGTGCAAGGGAAGGTCTTTACAGACTCCTCTCTCCTTATGAGCAAGGACGAGGCTGGTTGGGATGTCTAATTAGTACTGATGGTATACACAGATCCGCATTCCCATCACTACTGGGCTTCTTGGCCCTGCAAGGAAGAAGGAAATGGTATTTTGCTTGTGGTTTGCTTTCACTGCCAGTACAGACTGTTGTCCACCCAAACATGCTGGGGATGACTGCTTTACGCAAAGTGACTTTTTGTGTACCAAAAAGATCTTGGTATGAAGATTTCTCATAAAACTAATCACTTTTCTACAAAGCAAGGAGAAGTCCGTCTGCCCAAAACTTCCCCAAACACCAGAATCATCTCAGTAAAGATGGAAACAAGGTAATATTGTCATCTGAACAAAGGTAAAATAACACCATTTTAATAAAGCTAACACAGAAGTAGTGTGTCAGCCATAAACACCTAAGAAGCACACAGATACCCAACATCAATACCCTGTGTGCCTGTACAATGCTTCTGAGCACAGACACAGCTTTCATTTCCAAAAAAGCTTCAATTCTTCTGATTTACACCAAGATCAGTGAGGGAAGGTGAAATAACTGCAGCAGGGAGTAGAAGTTTTCCAACACTCCCAGTGATTTACTTTAGTGTAACAACCTCCTCAGGACTTTCTGCACAACGAATGCAATCAATGCTAAAAGCAACACTGACATCCTGCCAAACACACCCGGGCTGTGGGCTCCTCTCCCACTTACCCAGTGTCATGCGCTGTTTGAGTGCCTTTAACTATCACCCTCTCTCCTCTTCACCTTGCACTCTCACGGTCTTGGGTAACAGTGTGAAAACCTTCATTTGCAAACAGAAACGGAGTTTAACACCATGGAGGGTAACTTCCTTTTAAAAATAAAATAAATACGTGTTCTCCTTCCTTGTACTAGTTTTATACTTTAAGCAAACAAAGTATTAGTGAGGAGCAGATGCATCCTGATGGTCTGCTGAACCCCGGTCCCCATCTCCTGATGTACTGCACCGAGATGCAGTGAGCACTAAAGGACAGCACACACATTAAGGCATTAATGTGTCCTTTCAGATGATGGAAATCCAAATGCACCCAAATGAGGGACGGTGCTCAGAGGGATGCAGGACTTGAGGCACAAACGTTAAGAGCTGAGCTTTAGCGCAGGGAGCCCTCAGCCCAGAGGCAGCAAGCACCACAGCATGATGTATAATTACAGCTCAACAGGGGGAAAAATAGTTTTGCCAGAGTCAGGTTTTTGTGTTTGGATCAGGGTGGGGGTAAACAGAACAGGCACGCTTCCTTTACATCACCATTGTTGGTTTGAGGTGTTGTTGTTTTTGTTTTTTTATGGTTTTCTGTTGAATATTTCACCCAAAGGGGTAGAAAACTCTCTACCCACTGCTAGAACATTTGAGTAACTTCATTTACTTTTCCCCAGCATTTAAGGTAAATATTCACATCCCCACTTTTCACGATCTCGAGTGTTACACACAGTAAATGTGACAGCTCTGCTTACACACAAAAAGCCAACGCTGCAAGACTGCTCACTGAAAAAGCTCGCTGCGAGCTACAGTAGCTGTATTTTAAGGCACACAGAAGTTGGCTGCTCCTGAGCACAAAGCCACCAGGCTTAACAGAGAGGCCCTTTTATCGTTCAAGTAGTATTAAACGAGATAAATTCAATATACTGGTAGCTATGCTACAGTGGATTAAGTGTCCATCCTGAAATTTTAAAACTCCACTTAACCCCAGAGAGATTCCAATTAAAATTAACTACTTCCAGGACAAGTTCAGCCCCAGCATTTGGTGCAGACCCTAATAAAATACTACACACTCCAACATTTTGTTCTTAGTAGCTAAGAAGTATGCAAAGTGTTCATTAAATTTAAATGGACTCATTAATAAAATATTGAGGATGTGCTACTTTAAGACATCAGAAAAACATAAATTGGTGAGAACGTTATTTCTATTTTTAAGTACATCCCACAGAGGCACCCAAGATAGATGAGAAGTGCTAAGCCCATCCCACAAGCTTATTTATTTATTTAATACTTACGTGCTATTTTTAACTGCAGAAGACAGCAAAAGGCATCCATTAGAAAAATTACATTGGTTAGATTTTTTTCTCACTCAGGTTAGACAAGGAAGATGTCTGGCTGAAGGCAACGGTAAAGAGAGATGCATTTTTCCTCACTTCCCTACAGGTTTTCAGAATGAAATAGCAATTTTATATTTGCAGGAGCAGCCAGGCCAGTATCTTTACCTGCAAACCTCTGCCACTCCTTAATCCCCAGAGCCCTCTTCCCACAGGTTTAATTTTGTAAGCAATACACAGTTTGCATGCAAGCCCATCACACAGGGACAGTTAAAATGTAGGTGTTTGGCTATGTTATTGTTTTTTTTTTGTTGCTTGTTTGTTTTTTTTGTTTGTTTGCTTTTTGTTTTTTAAGCGTCAGTTGCGTTCACACAAAAGAAATAAGAGGAAATGCCACAGTCTCATGTCAACGTACTGCATCATTCTATATTTCCACTAAAGAAATTTATCCTAGTTGATGCTTGTAACACAGTTTCCCTTAGGAACTGGGGCTCTTTGGTGAGCTATGAAATCAAAGGAGGGTGTCCCATCCTTGTCTGTCAAAAAAATAAAATCAAATTCCACCACAAATAGCAGCTTTCATGGCCAGAATTACCAGAACTACGCTGTCAAGCTATTTAGAAAAAAAATCTTGACATGATTTCTACACTTCATCTTACTAAATGCTTTCTTGCTTTGAGCAAGCAGTGTTTTCATGCACAGCCTAATCAGTAAATCCCCCTTTTTCCTCCTACCTGAAGGAGCAAAGCCTAAGCTCCAAGGACGCACATTAGCACTCCAGAGCAGTTTCTACCATGGCTTGTGGACCAGACGACAAAACCATGCGTGGGCATTTGTGTGTGTTATTTCAGGAGGCTCTGCAAGCCGTCGATTCCCATGCTAACTGTGAAGGACAGACAGCCTGAACTGGATGTGTATTTGCTGCACGGACAAGTAAACTGCTGTAGAAAATAAAAAAAAAAAAAGAGTACAAAAGCTGGATGTGAGGGGTGACACAGGTGGTACCTGCCATGTTCCAGCGTCAGTGCGAGGAGCAGTCCGCCCCTGGGGGGCAGAGCTGCAGCCGCTGCAAAGAGCACTGCTGGCAAGCACACCTGTAAATCTAGGTGGTGGCACTAGTCGGGTACATGCAGGATTTGGTATTTAATGCATATGCAAGCAGTCAGATTCCTTAACAGCTAGCTTCCCCTCTTTTTGAATTTCACCCAATTTGAGGTTTTTATAAACAAAAACGTGGAGATTTTTAGTGTCCCTTGGAACAAGGACAGTTTGTTTGTTCTACCTGCCTGGGGATAAACTCAGCTTGCTGATAACAGGCACTACCGAGCCCACAGATGAAAGGGTTTTATTCATAATCCATTCACGCATGACACTAACAATGCTTGATGACTAAGAAACACTTGAGTTTCTAAATGAAATGGCTTTCTCTGTAGTGGAAAGGTCACACAACATTGAGAACCATGCAAGCAGCTGACGCACAAGACGACTGCCACCAGCAGAAAGATGGTGAAAGAGCGAGTAACTCAATTTTGTGGGTACAAAAATCACTGCACTCCACTCAAGATTCTGGATAAATACTGAAAATATTCTCTCTGTTTGGAATCCGACCAAAGGCCAGGCCTGCCTAGGCAACAGCAGCTCTGATACAAGCTTGATTCCTGGCTTATTTCTGAAATATTCTGAATATTCTGTATGTGGGCCTCAGAGCAGGCCGCAGTCTGCCAGTAGTAGGCAGTACCCCGAGCAAATTCTCTGCTGAAGAGCCAAAGTTTCACAGCACACATACTTCTTCCCCCTCAAGTATTACACTCAGCGTCATTGAAAGGGCTAATTTCTAGGGCAGGGCGTTCATCCTAAATTCCTCAGACTGCCCAGGGAGGAGAAATGAGAGCTATCTGCCCAGTTTCACATTTTTGCTTGCAACGAGAAACTTCAACTGTGGGACTTCAAGTCTGAAACTCTGAACGGGATTAGTAAAACGCTATTTGAGAAGCTAAGAAACACTATTTTCAAAGTGTGGTAGTGTTAGAGGTATACATAGCACATCCTCCCTCCTGCTAAGGAAAGTGCACGGACACAGAAGTGATTCCATCTCAGAACCCAAAGACCTGAACTACTTAAACTTCCCACTTTGAATAAAATCCTCCTCCTCAACAAGTTGTTGTGCCATTTTAACCAAAGGAAGCAGGAACCTAACATGTCGAGCAGCTTCTTAGCATGACTCGATGCTATAAATTTAACATTTCCCTGCAAGTGTTCTTCATATGTATACTTGTGCAACACTTAAAATGAATACATAATCCAGTGCTGTCAAAATACTTCATTATCAGGGTCTTGTCAAATTCCACGACTGCATTATACAAATAATACCCCTCTCTCTGCCAGAGCATGCTCTGTGACTCAGATTGGCATTTACTAAATGAATTATGCTTCCATCAGTCTTTTGTGTACGGCTATAAGCAGAATGAGACCCTCACTGCAGAGGGTGAGCACTCACACATTAAGAGGTTATTTTTCAGGTTAAGCTCAAATCCCATCTGGAGATAGCTCACATCCGCTGTAAGAAACCATGGTGGGAGGCAATCTGCATTTTGTTCATCTTAACTCACTTGTAAGATTGAGTTTTCCTGACCTCTACTATTTTTATTTCACCACCTAAGCAAGACAATACAGTGGCTATTTTAGGTCTGCAAATACTCAGTTTCTGAAAAATTATTTCCATTTGAGGGGTAACTGAAAATTATCAGTATTTTCACCAATCCATTTTGCCAGACCTCTCCCACCTAGGCAGTTCCCACTAGGTCACAACTTGCCTAAATACCCAGCTTCTTCATATTTTCAGCAGAGTAGATGTTTGGGAAGGACAACAATTCAGTAACATTATCAATTTAGAAGGAGAATATTCTTTTTTTTTTTTTTTTTTTTGGAGACAGTAAATATAACGTGCTATTTAAAATTCATACATAAAATGTGTATTAATGCATAAAATCAAGAAACCTAGTAGGTAATTTAGGATTTCCATGTTCTGGCCAATTTTATGAACCACTGCAAGGGAAGAAAACACATTATGACAAATAGAGGCACAAAAACATTACCCGTTCCACATTAGACAACCTGACTCCTGTCTCTATCTTTTGAAAAATCACACTAGCTTATAAGCAGTGGAATTACTTTTCTCTCTCCGATTAATTAGGACTAGAATATCGACAGAACTGTTGCAGGTTTGTAGAAGAGGAACACCGAGATTTCCTTGGCATTGGCAGGTTCTGGAAATAATTGACAAAACCATTTCCATATGCATAACTGCCCTTGACAAAAACTCCCTCCTTATCAGTCAAACCAGCAAAACAGAAACCTCCTTGAAAGCAAACAATGATCTGGGAGGACTACAATAGGCCGCCCATGAATTATGGAAGAGACAGGTCATGTTGCAGCACTGAAACTTTCCACCTCTCGGCTACGTTAGTGACATCCTACTGACAGCTCAACAGGAGTGGGAAAAAGAATATCCTGAGCCACAATGACTAGCAATGTTCCACACTTCAGTATGGAAAAAAAGACACCAAATCCACCCTTTCCAAAGGAAATAGGTGATCAATCGACTGCTTACGGAAATCGTGATCCTAAACACAACAATGAGAGAAAAAAAGGGCAACACAAGTAGTCAACCTCACAAAGAGCAGTTACTGCAGAAAGGAAGGTGTGAGATCTTCCAAATCGTCCTTTTTCTCTTCCCAGGAGACCTGAGTCAGCATATACACAGTGTCTTCTATACTGCACTCAGTTCAGCGTCTCTGGAAGTAGTTCATTACTTGGCATAAACCTCTTCACCTCCCTTCTGGTAGAAGAGACACCAAGAACAGCCTCTTTTATCCACCCCACCCTCCCTTTCTGTTTTCTCTTGAGATTAGCAAACCTATAAATCCATTAAAACTTTTTTTTTTTTTAATTTTCTGTATTTCTGTTTGGCATAAAGGGAAGTGATTCATTTCTGAGGAGCAGAGTAAGAACAGAGCCTGCAAAAATCAGAATTCAGAATGACAAAGTGAAAGGGAAAACAACCGAGACAGTAAATGCTTACACTGCATCCTGTACAAAGTCTTAAAGCAGAGTGTCAGCACCAAGTTTTTGGGAAAGTTTTTCATATTCTCTACGTACTAACAATTTTGCTTTGAAACACCAAAGAGAAGACATTGTGCATACTGGAATAACAGTGTTTGAAACTACTGCTTGCTGCAATTGATTTTCATGTTAAAACCTCATTTGCTTAACCTCCTGTGACACTTCTCACCGGCCACATCCATCTCAGATGAACCTACCATGTGGTAGTGTTATGTTTGCGCCATCAATGATTGCTTGCGCCAGTTCATGATCATTGCTCTCAAAAGCGTGTGCAGCAGCCTTGAGGGCATCCCAAATCTCCTTGCGGCCTTCGAAAGCTGGTGCTGTGTCCCAAAACTCGTCCCTCTTACTGCGCAGCTGTCCGTCTGTCATGGGGTAATCACTTTTCCATTTCGGTTTCTCTTTCTTCAAGGGTTGGTTCCGACCAAGAGCAACTGTGGAGTAGAAAGAGGAAGAGAAATTGAAAAAACGGTAACAGCACAAAGTTACTCAAGCATATCTTGATTATTCTGTCTAGGTTTTATGAAAAGAAAGTTCACTTTCAGGCAATCCTGATCCTTTTTTCACCCATCTTCTCCAGGAGAGCACATTCCTCCCTCTGGGCTCCAATTTGGTTTTACCTCTCAGAAAAAATTAAGGGCAACCCAACACTTGCTGGTTCCACCTGCACCTCCGAGCACCCCACAACTTCTCTCCAGGCTCCTGGGAAGCACATCCCTCCTCCTGCACCACGTGCCCCTGGCTGGCCGATGCAAACCCCACAGAAATTCTCGAAGACAGCAGCAGTGCTGCAGGCAGAAGCCCATTATCTGCACACCAGGGTGCAGGGAGACAGCGCTGCATCAGGATCCTCCTCTCTGTGCCGCCAGCAATGCTCTCTGCTCAGCAAATGGGATACTTCATTACATGCTGAGTTTTTAAGAGACTAAGGATTATTTTTTTGCATTATCTGCTTTTAAATGGTTTCAGTTCAGAGCAAGTGTGGAAAGGCAAATAAGATGCACAAAGGCTGGAATCGTCAAAGACGAATCCCTGAAGAATAATCCAGGAATCTGTCAAGCTTTAATAAGTAGTTACTTCATTCACAATAAACATAAGAGTGTTTGTTTTATTTTAACTACCGCTATGTTTATGCAATAGCCAGTTAAGATAATCACTTAGGTCTAATGTCGGCGGATTAAAACTACCTGCTCACTCTAAATTACAGCACTGCTAAGAGCATGCTAAAAGCCTCCTCTCGGTTTGGCTGCCTCGTTTCTGTGAGCACGGGGTTAGTTCTGCTCCTGTCTGAGCACGGTGCCCAGAGGTGCCTGGGAGCAGGGTGTTTGAATGCCTCTTTCCTACGTGCAGGAGAGGCTCTGTTGCTAGTGTCTGCCCGAAACATATCCTGGGGACTGGAGAAGTCCATCGTTTGGGCTCTCCTGTTGTGGTTCACGTGAGAAAGCTGGAAGAGATCGGCTCCAAAGGCAAACTGCAATCAGCATTTTAACATTTGGATGGAGACCAAATACACGGAACTGGCTTCTACTGTCCTACAGAAAGGAAAACTAAAATTGTACTTTCCAAACATTCTTTCACATTACTTAACAGAGACTAAAAATTGTCCAACTGCAGAATGCTGAGATAGTACAGAAAAGCTTTTATTACTACCTAAAGTACAAAGAAAACAAAGGGAACAAACTTCAGTGCACACGGGGAATAGTTTCTCCCTGCAAGAGTTAAAACCCCACTTAAATCCATTCCTGGCAGCAGGGACCTTGCTGAAACGGGACACTGCGACAACAGCATGGGGAAGAGAGCAATGACAAACCACGAAAACAGCTCTCACCACGGCTCGATACCGCAAAAACCTTGAATACGTAGTTTAAACGTCTCCAGAGGAAACAAGATGTCCTTCAACAGTTAAACCCCCCTTTCAGGGTGTCTGCAGCTGAAAATAAGCAGCTGCATCAACATGGAAGGGTTGTAAAAACGAGGTGATGAATATTGAATGCTCCTGGGGGACAGGTAAGCTACCAGACCTGAAGTCCATTAAGGATCCCACCACGGAGATGTCCCCTCCTGCGCTCTCTGTAAGGAGCCTTTGCAATCCCAAGGGAGCAGAGGGACTGCAGCAGCTGCCAGGCCGGGGAAGCAGGAGCAGACCTGGTCCGTCATCCGATGTCTGCAGCACCGAGGCCAAAACAAGCTAACACGAGCAAGACACCACAGCTGCCACGGCGTCAAGGCCCGTGGCACAAAGCTGCCCCTTATCAGGTGCTCCTGGTTCATCTGCAAGGAGCAGAGAGCCCCTGGACAAACATGAGGAATTACCTCCGGCATCCTGCATCCCACCTTTGTCCTTATAGATAGGAAGGAACACTGCTTTTCTCCAGGCCCTCTCATTTTTCCAGCACAGCTAACAAAAAAAAACAACTCATCTCTCCCCTTAATCTTACTCCAGCAGTCAGATTTCCACAGTACAACAATCTCATGTCCAAATATTCTTCGGTTCTTAACCTAGACCCACATTGTATCTCCACAGCTAGCTACACACCGTATCTACAGCAATTCACTGCAGCTCTTTAATACAAGCGTGTACACGGTGGTGTGAGGGACATGCTGAGAGCATAAAGCTTCAATACACTAGAAATAGTGATTTCAGATAAATTGTAATGCCTTGCAAAACTATTTAAGTTGAACATTCCCTCTTCTTCCTTAACTTTTTCTACCACGGACACATTCAGCTCTGCTTTCAGAGCAGCAGCCAACAGCAAGCGTTGTGCCTGGGGGCTGACCATCAGCATCTGGTGTTGCAGAAGGCATTTCAACTTCTCAGTCTTTAAAACACATCCTCACGGTTACTGCTTGCCCCCTTCCACAGCCCTACTTGCTACGACCACAGAAGCTTCAACTCGTAGCTCAGAATGACATTCATGCTTAATAAGCTGTGTCTTAATTGAAAATAGGGTATTTAAAAGAAGTTCTGATGGTAAGGTGACATTTCCAACTGCGTGAATCCACGAGGCTTCTTCAGGTTATAAAAAGAAGTCATTGCAGTTTCCATACAAATGCATCATCTAAACCAGATCACAACCAAAATTAGCAAATGACAATTGCGTGGCACCCCAGCTGTTATTCTGCATCCCATGCAGAAACTCCCAATAACCAACTTCTGAGACAGAACCCTTGCAAGTGACCACAAACATTTATTGCCTTTTGTTTCCGCGGGATTGCTTCCAGGAGATTGCTTCCATTTGCTTTTCAGAGGAGCGCTGACCATTCAGCAGATTTGGGAGCAGCAAACCCAAGTGTTTACAAAACACCAAGGCTCCTGGCAGAGCCCCGCCGCTGACGGTCCAAGCCCTGGCTGAGCTCGGGCAAGCTGGGAGCTGGGGACGGCTCGGCCCAGAACAATGGTGAAGGAGGCAGCCCAGGCAAGGACTGCATGCGTTAGGCAGCGTGTTATGAAATGGTAGAAACACATGTGGTGAAACACTCCAACGAGGAATTGTTTCCTTATTGAGGCTTCGCAGGCAGAGCATAAACGTTTCAGACAGAGGAAACGTGACAACGCAACAAATTTGGGTCAGTGGGCATCTTTTCTTCCATTTTACTTAGGCTAACATCTGTTAGCATGTACGCTCAATGGCTGCTAATTTATCCCACAGGGCCCTCTCCTCCTCCCCAAGCATTAATTATGAAAGCGGGTTAAAGGCGCCTCTTGCAGTCCCCGAGCACGGCGGCGGCTGCTGCAGGAGCCCCGTCTGCCGGGTACCCAGCAACACAGCACGAGCTGCTCCAGGCCCTTTCCCTCCCATCTTTACCCAAAACAGCATCCGAATACACAGCTCTTCACCAAACAGGGCTGGCAGGGGGGGACACAGAGATCCTAACAGTCCCAAAAAGCTTCCCCCTGGAGATCCACCCCTGCCCACACAGGCAGTGCTGACGATGAACCCAGCGATAGTTTCTCAAGCTGGAAAGCAGGATGGTGGAAGGAAGTGACTCTATAAACACCACTAAAGCCATTTTTACTCTAAGGAGCCGTTCATCCCAGGACTGAGCCTTTAAACACAACTTGGCTTCACCAGCTGATATTTAAAAAGGTTTTTAGTGTGTTTACTATTTATTACAAGTGTTTCAAGAATCCCCTAAAAGCTTTAGGCCCTCCTGAAAAAATGTTAATCTCTTTTAGCTGTGTTGATAGATGGAGCAGAAAGGATACAAAAAGCCACAAGTCACGTAAAAACGTGTAAAGTGGCCCATTTTTCACTTCAGGGTTTAGTCACTAGGCAGAAACATCACTACACAAACTATGGTCAAAGTTTTGGACTACATCAAAGGACTTTTTTCTGTAATAAGGTTGATAAAGACAGAAAATGCACTGAAACGTTAGCAGTCTGAAAACACTTTGTCAGGTATTTATAATGCCACTTTTATATTCCTCACTTCTGAAGTTAACGAGAGCTCAAAAGAAAACATTGACTTCATTTAAGGCCACGTACATCAGAGGCAAAACAGCTTGCAAGATCTGGAAGAGAAAGTAACATCCCCATTAATTTTTCATCTTACATCACTTCAACATAAGTAACAAATTATTAATATCGTGCTTGAAAACATGAAATACTGTCTTATAAATGCCAAAGAGGCATGTTCTTGCTGAAGCAATATTGAAAGTCACACTTCTCATTAGATGGTGATGGTTGATCTTGTTTGGCAAGAGATTTATTTAGACGGAAAAACGAAGACCGTTAACAGTCTGCTTTCCAAAAAAAGCGAAGATCAGCACATCAGCGACACCTCCAAATAATTCAGGGTGTTCCTGCTCCAGCAGCTCACGGACACCCAGGTGGTGCTGCGTATCTGAAGCGGGGCTAAGAAGTTGCTGACAAGCTGCAGGACCTTGCTTAAGAGCAGCCTTTCTACAGGAGGAACAACCACAGCCCATTCCTGTGGCCTCGCAGATGTTTTCCTTAGGCTGGTCAGAGGGGTTGCTTGAGAAGAGACTACAGATGCTCTTTATCCTCCCGGATGCCCGACCTGAAAGATGCCTCCTGCACTGCTTCTGCTCCCCTCCAGTTCAGTCAGACCCACCTACACGCACGGCACGCTGAGCACAAATTCCAAACACTGTTTTTAGGACTTGCTGTCATTAACCTAAAGGGACCTTAGCAGAAGCAACAGCTAAGATAAGAAGCCCTGATAATTACCAGCTGCAAAATGAACTTCCCAGGCCTCAGCATGCAAAGGAGGAAGATGTGCCTGTGCAGTTAGACAGTCCAGGGTATGGCAGGGGTCTGGGCAGAAGGGCTGGCAGTGCCATGCAGCAGGCTGCAGAAGCAGAGGCAGCCTCACCTGAGCTCTGTATCCACGTGTCCACACTTCTGCCATTCCCACACATGCAAAATCCAAGCACTGCTCAAGTCTCCTTCAAGTCAAGCATCCCTTCTAAGCCTGTTTCATCCCTCGAAGTCTTCAAGGGACCTAAAAATACTTCCAGACAAGCACGTAGGCTGTCTCTGCCCCATCAGCAGCTGCACATAGCGTGCTTTCACTTCCCAGGTAAAGAACAGCCCTGGATCCTGGAGGCAGCCACTCCTGCCTGTCCTGCTAACCTCAGCTCTTGAAAAACTGCCAAGTCGTCTTTTTTTCAGAAAAGACATATTTCTCCAGTCCTCAGACTATTTTTTACCATGAATCGTGAAGGTTTGTTTCCTCTCCCCACAGCTTCCCGTCAAAGCAGGGGAATCAGCGTTATCTGTGCTTCTTTTGAGTGAGCTTATGCAGATAAATCCAGATATTTAAATCAGTTTCTTCACAGAACGTCAAAAAAAATGTCTAAGTAGAACTCTTTAAACAGCTGTTGTGTTTGCTATGTCACTATCACTGTGGATCAGAGCACTGCTGCCTGCTCTCGAGGCGGGCCAGATGAGCAGAAGCAGCTGGTAATGGAAGAGTCTCATAATAAATACCAACATCCAGCTAAAGCATTCATAATTCCTAGTTTATATACCCATGAACTGTAGCACTCGATAATCAAATTGGATAATATTTCTGCCCCAACGGGCTGACTGTCAAATCAAATAATACAAATGCAACAGCCGAATGAGACATCAGGCAACTGACACCCTCCACAGAAGGCTAGGTAGATCTCTGTGTTAGTTGTGAATTTGATTTTCCTGCTTCCCTGCTAATAATCACACTGGTAAACCCCTAAGACAGTCCACAGGATTTGGTCTATTTTAAGAGCCTCCTGAAGCTGAGCTACAACATAACCATCTGGGGAGACGTCCCCTTTGCTTTCAGTCATCTTCCCGTTAGCTTCTTTCCTCCTTCCCCATTTTTTCAAGCATCTTTCACCTATTCCTTAGGACGAAGCGAGGAGTAACATTTGGCTTACGTTAAAATCCATGCAAATGCTCCGCAGTGAATTTCTTCCTTTTCTTTTGAAACAGAAGCATATGTTGCTTGCAGCGTAAGAATTTTGCTGCTCTTCTAAGAAAACACATCCAAATTTGGCCAAAGCATGCACTGGAAACATCTCCACGGGCACCTAATCCACCAGGGTGGGGAGGGCTTGGCAGCACAGATCTCAGAAGACGACTTATGGACTGGTCCCATGCTGTTTGGGGGCTGAAGACCCAACGCTGCTGATCATGCATTTGCAAGCAGTTATGTACAGGAGCTGCAAGAATAGGGCCCTGCTGTGCTTTCAGCTCTGTAGACTCATAGCAAGAACATTGCACATCAAGAAATGAGCACGGGGAAGACTGGCATGGAGGTCTCCTCAGCCTGGAGCAGGAGTTAAGAGCAGATATGGGCAAACGTTAGCAGAGAACATCAAAATGTTGAAGTGCCAACAGTATCGGGAGAAGGTGGGAAGATATGATAATTTTCCTTTTTTTCTTTTAATATGTAAGAGATGGAAACAACTGTTTAAGTGTTGAGAGATGAACGGTTTGGAGTAACTGTGTGGAACAGTGCAGGAACACACAAAAGAAGTGCAAACGAAAGGGCAGAAAATTAACAAAACTGTCTATTTGGATAAGAAAGATGAGACATTTTTCAAAAACTGCTCTCAGTGGAAATGGGAGGATTGATGACTGCCAGGCTCCATGGGTGGAGGACAGAAACGATACTCCATCGAACAAGATAGACCAAGCTCTGCAGAAGCAGAGGCCAGCAAGGAAAGCGTGGCACACAGCTCCCGTGCAGCTTGCTTAAGCTGTAGGCATGCACAGCCTCAACAGAGGAAATGATATCCTCTCAGGGAGAAGCAATTTGAGAAACAGCAAAGAGTAATTATTTGAAGACAGTCATGAGAAGCTAGCTGAATATTACACAAATTGAACTAATCATCAAAAATATTCTTTGCAAAATTGCTTTGCGGTTGAGGATTGATTACTAACAAATTACTTTTCAAAGACAAATGAAATGCAAAGTAACAGTTTGCTACCTATAAAGTTCCTTTTAGTAACAGTCCCAAGGGCTTCCCTCCCCAAAATCAGTGAATAGTACTCTACTCTATCATCAAATGAGTCTCATTTTAAATCTACATTGCTCCAATTTCTTCATAAGCTATCTTGTAATTTGGTATCAATATCTAGATAGAATTTATCCCAATCATTTTTTTCACTCCATCTGTGGCATAATCCTTCCAGGAGCAGAATTACAATGGGGTTTGGAGGAAGGTACAAAGGTTAGGTGCAGAAAAACAAGAATTGAGGAGGGGGAAGGGGGAAATGCATTGCACCTAAGCAGCAGACAATTTGAATTACATTGTCACCCAGGCTCACACAATGTAAATTACTTTAAGTAGCACAGGCTTACACAACAACGGGAAAACAGCAGAACCTTATCTGTTTATTGCTAGTTTTCTGTATTTTTTTCTGTAGAAGGTTACATTTTTGCAATGCAAGAACAGTATTTTGGAAAGAAAGCGTCCCTGGGCAGTAGTAAAAGATTTTCAGCCTTACAAATGAAATATTTCACTGAATAATCAAATTTTCATAACGAGAAGGAACATCAGGATTTCATAAGAAAACATCTATTAGGACAGTCTTGAGAATATTCAGAGTAGTGTAATGCATCTGAGGATGCTGTGGGGCTGAGGGACTGGGAAAGCATGAACTTACCAGATGTTGTGCATGTACATGCATCTGTGTAGGTCCATCTATCTGTTGATGCTTGAAACTAAGATTTAGGCTTTCTAATGAAGGGAGATTGGGGAATGAATGCCACAAGAAAAACTCCATTTCCCAACAGGAATGAACACAAAAATTACATTTCTTGGTAGAAATTCAAGTTACATATTTGAATAGACGTGTCATAAAACATAAGGTTACAGACAAATCCGAGTTATAAAGGCGTAGGCAAAACAGTCAAAATTAAGCCACGCAAGTAGTAAACTTGTGGTGTGAAGATTTTTAGAGCAGCAAACCTAATAAGGACAAACTTGTGCAGAAGAATTAAACCCACCAAGCAACCCCAGGGCTATTTCCCCATTCTCCTCCCTGAGAGGAGGCGAAGGAAGAAAGAAAAAGATGGAAAAGGGGAAGAAGCAGTGGAGGACACGGGACTGATCACTTGAAGCTGGGTCTGCACTCTTCTGTGAGCAGCCTGCCAGACACTTCATGGGCTGGTGTTAAGTGATGTGGTCCCCCTGGGGATGGGGAGACACCCACTGTGGGCATCATCCTGACACAGAGCTGGCAGGGCAAACAGCACCACATCCCCTGATGGCTACTCACCGGTGCCAGGACCATAGGTGTCGCAGAGCACTGCTCAAAGTGGGAGCAGGGAACACGCCTGCCCTGTTTCTCCAGCTCTCTCCTCAACTCTTACCAAGCACCTTCCTCCAAAACCAGCTAATTGCACAGAAACAAGCGTAGTGAGTAAAGCGCAAGTCACACTGGTAATTACAGTCAGCTCTGGACAAGTCATGCACAAGGCACTAAATCTTTGCAGAGTCAATCCAGAGGCTTCACAGCATGAGATACAAAACCCATGAAAGGACGAGGGCGTACGAATGTGCTGGACAAAGAAGAAAATTGACTCTAATTACCAGCTATTACACTGTATTTTCCACCGCTCCCATCATTTTCAACAGGAACTGCAGAAGAAATCGAGAGAGAGCCTGGTATTTCCAAGCAGCTCATCACCTCTCACATTTCAAAGGAGCGAACGGCATTGCAGCAAGAAATAAAAAGCTTCAAAGTTGTGAGATCTGCTCCCTCCCTGACTGTACACCACATCCAAACGTCCCGTCCCACCCCAAAATGCACACACGGGCTCCATCCAGATCGCCAGGAGCCTTGCCACTCGCTTCACACTGCGATGTGCTGTGATAAGGTAGGTGGCCTTTCACACAACCCTGAAACCCATCAGTGTATTTTGTCTAGCAGCAGAGAGCCAGCTGGCAAGAGTAAACTTCAGCCTCTGGTCTGTTCATTCAGATTTTATGAGGATGATTTCTCTGCTTCCAAGGCTGTGAGAACAGGCTGGCAAAACCTGACATTTACAAATGCTCAGAATAAGCACTGTAGGAGAGAGCAATAATGCAAGAAAAGCCAGTGTGAGGTTCTCTATTGTTATTTGCCTCGACTTCTCATACTGTTTTTCAAAGGAAATTTTTCACATTGGTCTGCCACCAAAAAAGCTCAGCATTATTGCCTAGCATTAGTTCTGTGGCTTCATTATTAGTCTGCAAAAGCTGCAAAGCATATTATGGTTACTGCTGGGCCCTGCCTGCTCAGCTGGCTTCCTGCTGGAAGCACAAGCAGAAAATTTTCTGATTATCTCAATTAAGGTTTTGATATAACGTCTCTTCTGACAGATGAAGATGTCTAGGGGAGCAAACACCCCTGCAGAGTCACCACCTCAAATCAGCTCCTCCATCAAGGGGAGGCTGCAAATAAGCCAGAATGCTGCCAGGCAGGGTGATGGGATGGCCAGGTGATGCCCACCTGTCCTGACTGCACCCCATCGGAGCCATCTCAGAGCCACAAATTCTGCTTCTGCAGCAGGTAAGGAGCACAGCAGTGGTGGTACTGACTGCACAGTGCCAGCTTCAGCATCCCAGTGATGCTCAGAGAGCTATGGTGAATGAGCATCAAGGGACTGCCCAATTACCTTTCAGTGCTGTTTACACTAGAATTTAAACTACTCCTATCTACCACATATAGGAGTAGGTTTCATGTTTACAGCAGGACGCAAAACAGGATTAGATTGACCCACCATTAAGGAAGCTGTCAGCAACACGAAAATATTCTGTTTGACATGGGCTGCATTACACGGTTTAAGACTTGATCACAGTTGAGAGCTTCACATCAATACAGCTCCTCTCAGTGCAAACAAAAATCACAGTACACCACACGGTGAAGTTGGAAAACGTGGTGATGCAGCGGGCAGCTTGTGCGGAGCCTCACAAAAAAAACAAGGCCCTCTGTCTCCCATTAGGAGGAAGAATGGGATTCAGCAACTTCACTTTTAACATGTTCAAACAGGGGAACTTGAGACACAGCAGCTCAAACTGCACTGTGATGGTTCCTCTGGTGGGTCAGCTGCATGCCCGCTGGTGGCGATGACGGGAGCACCAGCCTGCTGCTCCTGCCAGCAGGGATTTGATGTACCAACTGATCTAGTGCTCCCAGCTGCAAATGGATGCTGGCCTGGCTCAGAAACCCCCTTCTCTCCTCAATCATGTACTCTCTGTGACCACTGTGCAACAGTCACGTATATGAACTGCTAAGGAAAACTTCAGACGTTTACTGGAGGCTGACATCTCCCGTCAAAAAAAAAAAGGATTACAATTGAAGTGCTGCAAGCTTTTCTCTGCAAGCTAACAGCCAAAACCTGCGTGCTTCAAGCAAGACAGAAGTCGGCGTCTGGCTCAGCACAGTTTAAACTGAAGCTTTGCTTTTATGGAGGCCTTGGCCATGGGAGCCGTGCAACTAGTGCAAGCCTCTGTCACACAGCCACAGGCCAACCACACAAGGTCATCAGAAATTCTCTGAATTTGCTAAGTGACAGACAGGGACATCTGCTGTACATCTGGTCTCTATTTAATGTGCCACAAGTACTTCCAATACTAGCACAATTTTCATTTAAGAAAAAAAAACATTAAAAAAAAAAAAATAAATCAAAGGCAGCCTTATCAGACGTCCTGTCAGAGTTACAGAAAAGATTAGGCTAACAATTTTCTTTAAACAATGCAGCCAGCTCCACCCTGATTAGGTGCAAGGGCGCTGAATGCCAGCAGAAAAACCCTCACCAGCAGTACCACGTACGGGGTGTGTGCACTGACTCTGCAACTTCTGAGGACTCTCTGGGAAACACCGTCGGTGAAATTGCTTCCTTACAAAAAGAAACCCAGATTTCTTTAAACTTTAAAACCAAGCGAGATCCCAGAATCTCAGGAGGCCCCCCTAAAGTAAGATCTGGGAGGAGCTGCAGAAGCTAGCACCAGTGGTACTGAAGAGTTCAGTGGGCAGGGATCTTCAAGGACCATCTTGTGCAACTGCCTGACTTCTTCGGGGCTAACCAAAAGATAAAGCACACTAATGACATTCATGTTAAGAACATAATATTCACATTAACATGTAAAATCATGTTAATAACATTTTCATATCCCATCTCACCAGTGTTAGTTTGCATCAGGCTACGTTGCTCTGAGCCTTCCACACCAAAACCTGAAATTTCACACAGCTCGTTGTGCTGTGTAAGGTATAGTGCCCGTGGCAGACAATATTATGGTCCTAGGAGAGTTTGCAAGAACATGGCACTGCTGACCACGCCACTTCTGTGCACAGAAGTCACACACTCCAAAAGGGAATGAATAAGAAAGCCTCCAAGGTAACTGCTTTTACAACGACCAGTGATTCAATTAGCTTAGTTACAGGACCTAACACCATGGCTTGAATTTATTCCCGTGTCATAGTCATTGGCAGGGATAGAGTTTCACATTAGCCAATTAACTAAATGCACTATTACTGTATCTCAGCTACTTAAGCTCATCAGTTAATTAAGAGATCAGTATAAGCTGAAAATAGGAATCTTACCTGACACACATACCAAACATGCATTACCTTCATGATTTAATTTTACAGTTCTGTGGTATGTTCCACGAGTGCCATTTGGAAAACCAATTGCTCAGTGTAAGGAACAGGCAAGATGCACAAAAGCAAACATTTAAAGATTCAATCAGCAGGCTGTGTTTCTTGTACTTGCTGCTTTACTAAGCTCCATTTTCCGTGGCAGTTTTTCCATGAGAAAGTTACTGTTTCAAATTAATTTACAAATTATTTCTTTATCAATGTTTAGATGCTTTCCACTTGCTTCCCATTAACAAGATGTTTTATCTTGGTGTCTAGCTAAAACCTACCACTCATTTTCCCAGGACTCCACCCCAGCAATTTGGGAGACGTGCTTCTGCCAGCACCCGCTGGACCAGGCAGGGGCAGACAGCAGTGTGCCGATGTGCAATGGGGGGGTAGGATGCTCCCGATGCTCCTCAAACGTCAGGCTTCTTTCTGTGAAGTCATCTCTCATCCATCTCTTAACAATAGGTGGTAAAATCTTCTTTAATAGCTGTCAAATCAGTCCTGCCATACGTAGGACTAGCGCAAGTGATTTAGGAGCAGAAGTTCTTCAAGTTCCCTGCTCGCTGTTTACCCTTTAAGGGTGCACAGCACAAGTCATCACACCTTAACATCACTCAAGACTCCTCCAGAACACACACCTGCTTTTCTGCCTATCACAAAACCTATCTTTTGGGGTTGTTTGTCCTTCCTGGCATGCTTAAGGCCAAAAAAACACAGACTTGCAAGGGTGAGACTTCATTTCTGAGATGGGTTGATTAAAACAAGACAAACCACCCCCCAGAGCCAAACAACAAACCCTGTATACTTCAACTGCCCAGAAGCACAAAAGGCTCTTCATCCACAGAGGTTTCTACGCGCTTCACTAGCAAGAGTCACCCTCCTCTCCTGCTGTCTTGCTTCCCCTTAGCAAAAAGGGACTCATCACAAGATTAACAAATCAGTATGAGCACAGAAGCTAAATGACCACATCACTGAGCCTCCAGGTGCTCCCGAGCAGGGAGATGCCACAAGAACCAGATCCATTTTAGTTTTCATCCATTTGACTGCGCACACTGAACCCCTGCAGGGCAGGAGTCTCACAGAACAGCGGCTTAATGCCCCAGAGAAAAACAAAAACACTTGTTCACTTCTAGTCAGTACTTTCTGGATCCACAAGCCAGTTAATAAGCTTGAAAATTTATTCATAGACGAACCAATGCTCACAGCCTAAGCTAACTCCAGACTTCTATTCGACAGCGTGTCATATTAAACAAGGAGGGGGCGTCAGGAAAAATGATGCGAGATGCAAGTTGGATCTTTTGGTCAGTCATTCTCCAGGCACTCCAGAACCTAAGACTGGAGAAAGCTCAGTAACTGGAAGTCTGGAAGTCTAAGAATCGGTGTAAAGGCCAAGCAGCAACAAGAGCTTACAGAGCAACATCCAGACTTCTCAGACAGCTACTAATACAAAGCTATCAGTAGCTGCCTTGGGATGCCAAAGTCTGCTTGTCCCAGTGCCCCCAATCAGAGGTTATAATGTACTGTGAAGAATGACTGAAGACAAATTTGGGATCTGCTTGAAAATTAACTGCTGTCAAAAATTCCGGTGGGGCCAATCCTACCTTTGATTTTTATCCCAGGGGAAGGATAGGAATTTGCATTAAAACAATGTGTAAGAGCCAGAGAAACTGAAGTGGATGCTGGAATCTGATTAAGTGTCTGGATCAAGTGATGAAATGAAAGACATTACTTACAGGAGCTTGAGAGGACCCCAAAAATCAGGACCTGGCTAAAGCAATTGACTGACAGCTCTGTTCTCTGGCTGAGGATGCTGGAGATTATGAAACATGGGAAGAAAAAAAGCAAAACCCTGAAAGGAAAGCAGTTCAATATGGGAAGCTCCAGAGTAGGATCTCCTGACAGCATGGGGACAGGACAAGAGACGACTTTCTCTCAAGTTTAAGTGAAGCTGGGTAATTTCCTACTACTACCTGCACCCTGAGGCAGCACGGTGCCACCAGGTCTCCTGTACACTGCTACTCCACTCTTAGATGGTGACATCCGTCCTCTTGCCTCTCATTTCCATGGATATGCAAATACACAGGTCATGGAAGAAACGTTAAAGCATGCCAGGAGTTGAGTTTCTGCTGCTGAAACCAAATTTTAACCATAATATCCAAAGGAGAAGATTTTAGGGAAAAACAAACGAACAAAAAAGTGTTACACAGCATCAGAGGGTTCAACCCACAGGCTTAAAGCTCCATTTGTTTTTCAGTACTTTGAGGAACGGAAAAAAAAAATCACACCTATGAATTAAAAATAAATAAATAAATCTTTCAGCTAACTGTTCTTCTGCAGTCAGACTAAGGGCTTACTTTCCATACCATTTTACTACGTAATTAGTAAGTTTAATGATAATAATTGCATCATTAATTAGCACAATTACCTTGGAGTAATCCCTATTTTGGTGACAAATGCAGAGAATTTTGTTCACTGCTTGTGTATAACGCAAGATGACAAGAACCAACAGCATACAAGGTTAACGTGAACAAACTGCACTCAAAGGTTTGGCGAGGTGATTTTTTTTAAGCAAAGGACAAGATGGGCATATTCTACAAGTTCAGTTACTTCTCAGTGTTGTTCTGATTAACACTGATAGAATTTATGGGACTGGGTGGATGTCAGAAAGTCTTTCAAGAACTTCCTTAGCAGGTGATGCTTTGGAACAGCTCAGTATGGGGAGGTTTTGTTAACTGGCATCTGCAAGCAGGACTGCTCTAAAATGGCACAATTACACTAGTTACTAAAAATGCTCAAGATTTTCAACTTCGAGACCTAGCTGCCTTTGAAAAATGATGTCTATATTACACATGAAAGACCCTTAGACAAAGAATTCCTACTTCTGAAGTATATTTTTTGTTCAGAAAGCCATATTTAACCTAGAGTCAGAGACAATTTATAATACATTAGGATACTTAGTGCACTGCTTTGTTATTTAGGAATCTATCATCCATCTTCCTAACCTAAAATGAAAAATGTACACAAACATTTACAGGTTGCAACAAAGGCTTGTCTCTCTCATATATTCAGGCAAAAAAAGCCCTACTCTTAAGCCAGAGCACTTGCACAAAGTAGCCTTAAAATTACATCCATTCAAGGCTACATTAGCTCCCTCTGGATCTACTTAGAAAAAAAAGGCAGGCATATTATAGCCTATGGTGGGGGATTATTGATGCAATCCAACCTTAAGCATTTAACTGCGGGTGTTGAAATTAGGAGCATAACCTTCTGCCTTCGCACAGTCAGCAAACCCTGGCGCACAGCTCAGCTCCTGCTGCGAGCCTCCTGTGGGAGCCTGCTGCTCTCCCCGAGACAGAGGGACCGAGGAGCAGGCCAAGGAAACTGCCCTCTCCGTTTAAATTGCTCGAATTAAGATAGATTAGAGTAGCCAGAGCCCTTCCACCTTTAGCAAATTAATTTGATCTCCTCCAAAAGTCCCCAAGCGCACAGGTCTTTAGCTCTATTAATGGCCTGAGCGATGCTCGCTCTGTAACGAAGGGCAGCCTTTCCGACAGACGCAACAGCACTTCACTTAAGTAACTTCTCTTCCTTTTAAAGGAAGGGATGACTGCGTAATGTGATTTGATTTAAAATGCATTTAATTCTCAACAACTCAGAGCAAGCTAAAAACTCGCAATGCAATGATTGTGTTGGCAAAGGTAGCAGCCGCTGTGTTCCCAGGCACAGCTGAACATGGGCTTGCACATGGGCTACCCTCATCTCTCTTTTTTTTAAAATCTGTTCACCATAACACTCAAGGGAACTTACTTTTCTCATTTTACCATCTATTCATAAGCAGAAATGGTATTGTTTGTCAGGAAACATGCACCTTCCTTTCCTTGTCCTATAATTTAAGTAACAAGTGTCGTAACAGCAGGTTAAACCAAGTGCACGTTGATTCTGAACTTCAGAGTCAAGCTCCTGTAGGAAAAGTCTGGTTCTAAAATTAAGGCAGAGCTCATCATTGTTAGACAGACCTTTTTCCTCATCCCTTCTCCCCCTTACCTGATGAGAAAATACTTAGCTTCGAGTGTAAGAATGAGAAATTTCGGCACGTAATGAGGACGAGAGCATTAGCAAGATTTTTATTTCAGCCACTTAAAAACAATAGCCCAGAGCTCTCATGGGTTTCATACATTTGTTGCAGATACACAACGATTTTATTTAGGTGTAGTGACTGCTGAAAGCACTGAACAAAACGCTGGTTGCTGGTTCCAGCAGAAAAAGGAAGAATTCCCCAAAACAACCGGCTGCAAGTGCATTTGTGATCCGCCCAGCCTGCCGTACTAATTGCTGTGCTCTAATGAGCAAACTATGCACACCAAGTGCTGCTTCTGCAGCTCTGAGCAAGGGTGCCTTGGCTCCAGGAGTGCTTTTTGGACAGGACCCGTCAGAGCCGGGGCTCCAGTGCTGCCTCCCTTACAGTAGCAATCACATTGTGAATACAAAAAAAAGCCATTCAGGTCCCCCCAGCGAATACCGCGGATACACAAAGGAAGTATTTAAGCTTTCTTGCTTTCAGAAGCCTGTATCAAAACTAAGAATCAAAAACGTACAGCCAGGATTGTAACCCATCAATCCAGCCCTGTTATCACAGGCAACCTGCAGGCAGCGATTTTCCCAACAGCAGTTTCTCTCTCTCTACTTTTTAAGCTCTATTTTTGGTTCACAGAACTACGGCCAGCGTTCAGTACCCTCCCTATGCCAGCAATATTTAGGCACTACTAGCAACAGAGGCTATTAAAAATAACCAAAAACGCAGCAAGAAACAAGAGATTCCTTTGCTGTGAGGAGAGCAATCTTTGCTGGGGTATGTCCAAGATGAGCGAATGCAAAATATTTAGGGACGGGTGGAAAAAGTCACCGAGGAAGAATAATCCGCATTTCATGTTCTTTTCATGCTACACCTGAAAGATTGATTTCCCCTATTCCGAACCAACTTCTATTTTGATGACCGAGCTGTAATTCCCCTCCCCAGATCTCAGCATTTTCCTCTCGGCTATCACAGAATAGCTTGTGCCTTCTGATTCATTCGGTATGAACTCGGTAAAAAAAAAAAAAGGAAAATGGCACACTATTAGCTAGAAATCTTTTTCAAAACGTCTATTCCTAGATAGTGAATATTTGCCAAGATTAGATTTTCTAAGCACCTATACTGAACATGCCTTGATGTCACACACCTCCTCTTCCCTTCTAACCCCCTACACGTTAGATAGTTGTAAAAATAATGAAAAACATCAAATTTATACTGAGTCAGGTGTAACTATTTTTAATCTAATTTTCAAGGCAAGGATCTCTTAAATCTTCCTGTAGTCCTTAGAATCAATACAAAATATTCACGGCCCAAAAACATTCACTGAAGTACCCTAAGATACATTTTGTAGAGTCAAAACAGCATTGGCAGGAGTTGGGTTTTTAGTGAGGTTCTTTACAGTTTTTTTTTTTTTTTTTTTTTTTAAAGAAAAGAATTAGGTGCAGATGGGGACAGGTACAGAGAATGGCCCCCACTTAAAGAGAACTGTAGAAGAAAATCTGTCATACTGCCAAAACTTATGCTTTCATCTCCTACTGCAAGAAATGGATTTCAGACCTAAACTGAAAAGAAAAAAAAAATCCCTGTTCAGAAGAAAGTGAAGACAGAATCCCTTCATATCCAGCAGGAAGATACACGGCTTTGGGGTTCAGAATCAGCACAGAAGGTTGGACCACTCTGCTCCCTTCCCTGCTTCCCTAAATCATTATCTAAAAATGCAAGAGAAATGCAGATTACTATTTTTTAAACAAACATAAAAATCACCAAAAAATATTTTTCTTTTTTCTCCTCAAGATGAAAGCCCCTCTAAGACTCGACAATATTATTAGAAGCCAGATGGATTTACCATAATCTAAACGTGTATATAAACAAAAGCTGAAAAACAGCAACAAAGCAATTTTTGGCATTTACATTACCAGTAACTGGAACAGCAGGATCGGATCCAAACTGTCCCAAGCTTTCAATCCAAGCTGCCACCCAAGGAAACAACTACAGCAGGCGTGTTTTCAGCGGTCACACTGCTTGGAAAAACTAATCCCAGAGCATTTAAAGACGGGTCAATGAAGTACCTGGCACTCAGTTAATCAATGCCAAGTGCATTTCCAAAGAGCAGATAATAATGTAGTATCAGCCACAAAGGGAAGAAAGAAAGAAAAAAAAAAAAAAAAAAAAAAAAAAAAAAAAAAAAAGAATGTGCATAATCTGAAGGTTTTGACCTGTGCAAAAGCTAAAGATGAGCATGAGAAAAATGCACCAGGAAATGCTCATGTCTAGGATAGCATTCACCAGAGCTATCCTAGCTGAGCACAGCCCATTCATATGGGCTCATTTTTTAGCATCCATGCTGACTTTCATACATAATAATCTGCACTAAAATATCTTGTTAGAAAATACTTGCTTTCTGAGAAACTGTTTCATTTCTTAGCTTTAAATATGAACAAGTGAATCTGCACTGGAACGTGTCCAAATAAGAACAAGAAAAGTGGTGCAGATACCCAAATCTGACTTGCAAGGCAAGAGTTCCTCCAGTTGGAAAAAAATCCTCATTAATTTATGATAATGAAAGAAGACGTGAAGGAGGGAAGGGTGACTGCACTGAGCAGTTAGAAGCAGACTTTATCAATGGAAGATGAATTCAGCTTGGAAATTTGGCAGGGAGAGCAATCAGATAGTGACAGCATACTTGAGTAGGCAAACCTGGAAATAGTCTAAGAGAAGATTAGGTCGGCTGGTACTGGGAATATTCTGCTTGACACTGCACTGAACTAGAAAATACAGATGCCTCTGCCAGCACTGCTATCTTGGACTTTGTGCAACCTCGTATAAATATGAAACGTCATTGCTAAAAAAAAAAAAAAAAAAAAGCCAACAAAAATCTCTCATTAACAGGTTTGGTTATCAAATAGCAGCTTTCACAGTGTCTCTCCATGTAGTTTGCCAAGAGACATTAACAAGGTGGGACACTTGCAGGAACCGAAACACTTCCTCCCCCACCCTCCAGTATCTATAACATTTTCCTAACTAATGTGGAGCTTAATGCAAATTATTAACTCTTGGTAATAAGTTTCCACCACAAAAAGATAAAATGCTAATGTTGGTTCTTCCCCAGTTGTGCAGCATGCCGTTCCTCCCCCTGAATATAATCAACAGAAAGAGAACGTAACTGGAGTGAAAAAGTTGCCTTCCTAAAATACAGTGAAATACCTCACTTCTTTGGGATGGATGAAGCCATAAGAGTGACATTGCAGAAGTGAACAATTAAACTTGTTTGTTTTCAGATCCAGTATGTTGAGGAAGTTGTGGTAAGTGCTGCTTTAACTATGTTTACATATAAATTATGGACAAAAAGTTGTTCCTTGAGAACTGATCACGAGTGATCACATCCTGGGGCTGATGAAGGAAACGGGGAGAGTGAGAGAGGCCACCCACCGTGCCCATGCCATCACCACTCCTACACATTAGCTAGCTCCCAGCAATGGGGTGGGCACAAGGGTGGTGTTCCTTTCGAGTTTTACAAATTAACATAACTAATGGTAAATAAGCCAGGGAAGAACACCATAGCACGATGAAAAGATCAGGAATTAAAATGTTCACTTTTGATTGGGCCTATTTGACCAAAAAACTAATGCATGGACAGCTCAGAAAATGCAGAAGTTGCTTCCAAGAAACCTGCAATGTTGCAGTCAGACTAAAATCTTTGGGACCTGTACTGTTCCTTATGTTCCATTTATTCCATACCCATTGGCTTGCCCAACAAAGACTTGGTCTATGGCTACTAAAATAGTGTAATTCCATCTGTAAGCACAGCTTCCCCAAAGAAACCCATTTTAAACAAGAGCAGTAGGACAGAAGCCAATACAGCACTGCAAGGTCGCAGCAAGTCACGAAACGCTGGAGTTTTCCTTTCGGCAAGGATTCTGTCCATAAGAAACTAAATGTATGAAAGCTTTTGGAAATCTGCGTTTGGACAAACAGCATCATTTCCATAACGATCTCTTCAGGGTGGTAATGGCCTAGGCAGCTCTGTCGCTGTTTAGGAGCACCAGATGTTTCCACAGGGTTTGTATCATTTAAACACATGAAAATAGCCCCAGTATAGTTGAAATCGTTTTAGAGGTTTATAGGAAGATCAACTGTTTACTGGATTGTTTTTCCTCATATTGAGGAAAAAAAAAGAAAAAACACACTTTGAGTCTCTACTGTGTGTTAGAGTTTGAGGACTGGAGGGTTACTTACAGGACCCTCACGCTGGTACCGCCTCGCAGCGCCGATCCGCAACAGCCACGCGCTCTTGTTCTGACAGTGCTGCTGCTCCTTTCTTCTCCCAGAGGAGAGACTAAAACTCTGTATTCCCTCTTGTTCCATTCCGAAGGCGTTTCAGCTAAAGCCAAAAACTGAGCCTGTAGTATTTTTGGAGCTATTTTTGTGCTGTAATATCAGTGCAGCAGCTGAAGCGCCTTGGATACGTACAATGACCGCGTTTGTTTCAGCCGCGTTAAGACAGTGATGGAACGTTGCATTAAGTGCCATCAGCGTGAGGCTATACAATACGTGACTGATTTAAAGCATGTGACTTCAATCAAGCAATGTGATTTCAATACACATGCGGTTTTCCATTGGAATTCAAGCTGTTTTGGCACCAGAACTAGTTTTCGATTTGGAGAAAGATACAATGGAAATATACAGATGTGAAGAGCTGACATACAAATGAGTAAGAAAACTTATCTGAAATGAGCATTTAAACTTGTCTTAGAATAATATCAGATATTGATGAGCACTTCACACAACATACTGCTATTCAACAATTGCTTGTATTTATAGCAAACCATATTCTTTTAATGCAGTTCTCTAGGCACACAGCAAAAAAAATCTTTTTTAAAAAAATCAGTCATGCATTTTACCGAGCCAAGTCATCAACATGCATCTCAAGTCGGTTCCAATTTTGTTTAAAAAAAGTTTAAATAGATATTTGACAGCTTTCCCCTTCTTCACCCCTTGAAGTGCTAACCCTCGGCTGGGACTCGCGATACCACCAGCCACTCAGTGGGTACGCTCACCGCATGTATTTTGTGTGTGCTACAGACACACGATGCAAAGGAGGAGATCTGCTCGCTCTCGGGACATTCTGATCACGTCCCCAAGAGGCAACCACACCAAATCCGGCAGCAGCGAAGGATGATGCTAGTTAGAGGTGTGAAGGACTGGAGCGCAAAGCTTCAGCTGAACGTATGCTTAACTACCGCTGCCACCAAATATAGCTTCCTGAAGAATGCATCCAGCAAGCCTGAGTGAAATTGTTCGTCCAGCCTTCAGATAACATTTGTTGTCTCCAAACTATTTTCCTCAGACACTAAACCTTGCTTCCCATTAACATTTCTTTTCTCTCGCCTCCTCAGCCTTGCTTCAGCCCTTGTGCCATGGATCAGCTGCCACCAGAGAGCTGAACAGGGATGCAAGCATCCCTCCCCAGGACCCTGCACAGCTCAGCTCCCTGGGAAGAGAGGGGGAGAGTGCAGTGACACTCACAAGAGGGGCTCCAAAATGTTTGTTGGGTAAGAGCCCAACCAGAGCCCAGCACACTGCACTGAACACATTAATTTGACACACGCAGCTTTTGCTTATACCCCAGATTAAGCAAACACGTCTGAATATGCACTGAAAGCATTAAGTTCAATACGTACGACAAACACAGCGTTTCTCTGTACCTCTGCCAAGAAATATTTGTTGGGGTACACACAAACCGTGTGAATTAGCGATTTTTACTTCAACTATTTACCTTTTCACCAGACAGACATTATCCTGCAATTGCCAGTGTTGTACAGTAGGCTCAGTCGCTCAAACAGCAGCACGTTGCCAAATAAAAATTGGCAGGAGAAAATGGCATTCACCAGCTGCAGGTACTATCCGATGTTTTGCAGGTAGTCTTTTAGAAAAGACTGTATTTATCCCTACAGACAAGAAATCACAGGAGATGATAGCTCTGCAGCAGAAAAATAAAACGACAAAGTAAATGCCAGGAGAGATCCTTCTCACGGATCCGGAGCGCCCTTGATCACAGCATGAGAGCAAAAATTGAGTTCCAGAATTGAATTTTAAAAATACAAAGGTAACAAGCTTCCAACCCCAAACTATTGTGCTCTGCTCCTGATGCAATTTCAGGCCCTGGGAGTATTCTCAAAGAACATGCATCTCTAATGAGAAAAAGGTGAAAAATGACAGCAGACAATGTAGGAAGGCAGCACTCCAAGAATTATTTACAGTTGGTACAATTATTAGAAATTCTTGTTCATTAAAAGTTATGAATTATAAGATGCTTGCAATGAATGGTATTTTAGGTATTTATAGAAAAGTGTCAATAACAGGAGATTAATCATAGTAAGGGCAAACATTCCCTGTGAAACATGAAATATTAACATGCAATCTCAAACATTATAGATTACAGGCTATTTCATGGAAATGTTTTTCCCCAGGCAGAACCTGTTCTCACTGAAAACTACTGAAGTAGTCCTCACTAGCATTTGTGCAGGGCCTCCTCTTTCATGTTTGGGATTGTAGGAAAACCACATGATAGATCATGCAGAAACTCCCCAACCCTCCTCTCCTCTACCTCATCTTAAGCACAAGGATGCCTTTATATACACACGCACATAAAAAAAAAAAAAAAATCCTTCATCACATCTGAGTTTCGACAGAAGGGAAGAATCATTTCTTCAAAACCGTGCCTATCTCCTCCCACAAACGGCTTTCAAGCAGTGCTTTGAATTTTTCCTTTTAAATCATCTTCACTGAGGAGGTGGGGAGAAGGGAATAGAAAAGGACACTGGGAAAAAGAAGAACAGAGGAGCTGTAAAAATTGGTCTAATGCACAAGCACAGCAGCAAGGAGCCCCCCCTCTGTATTTGTACTTTATGAAGTGCAATTCTCAATTGCTTTACATTAGCTCCTAGCAGGTCAAATGGATGTACAACAACTGCAAATTCATTAACTGCGTGTTATTAGTGGCTTCTGCACTTATCACCTGCAGAATCTGCAGTTGCTCTGCATCTCTCACTACTGTGAAGTCTCCACATGACAGGCTGCTTATGTCATTTTAAATATTTAAGGTAGCCTAAGAGACTCCAGCCCCATTCAGCATTTAAAACGCAGTCCCATTTATTTCAGAGGCAGGAAACAGGGGAAAAACCATTTACACAGTTTGCACCACCCCAGCTTTCGGCCATCGCTCATTTAAACAAACCTGCTCCAAGCCTGCCAGGAGCAAGAGCAACTACCTGGTAACAGCTGGGAGATCAGCCCAAGGTCAGCAAGGGGCAGAAGGTGTAAAACTCAGGTTCCAGCTGAACCTTAAACCACAGTGGACGTGGTGCATATTTTACTGCACGCAGGTCAGGACAGTGAACTCTCACGTTACGCTGAGCTGTAGGTGCTTGCCGTGGACTGGACACGCAGCGTAACGTGAACACCCGGGCAGCTTTTGGATGTGCTGCTCCGACAGCTGCTGCTGATCAGGGATAAATCAGCACGAGGCACTGAACTCCATTCTGCACTTTTCACACTGGAAATGCAATTACAACATGAGGGAAAAGCTTTTTCTTAAAAATAAACAAGCAATCCTCTATTTCTTCTGCTTCTCAAGCAGTAGAACATTCCTGTGCCTCCAAATCTTAGATTTCAGCTGTTGTTTTTTTGTTGTGTGTTTTTTTTTTTTTTTTTTTTTTTTTTAATTCTTCTTTCTACTCCACCTGCTTCACAAAACTGGTCACCTCGCTGATTTTGGGTAACTGAGTCCTGCCCCTCTCCCACCCCAGTCTCCTACAGCCATGGCACAGCCGATCCCCCAGGGAACGGATCCGACGTGCCGTGTCCTTTCTCCCGACACGCAGATCCACCTGTGCCGCGCCAAGTCCCCAGCTACAAAGTCGCAATGCAAACTCCAAGGGCTTAGCATCTCTGTGAGTAAACAGAGCCCGGAGGTTTGCAGTTCGCAGAGCAAACAGATGACTGAAAGCCCCGAGTATATGCACTTAACGCTCTCCTCACCCTGGCATCCACCCAAGGTCAGCCACCTTTCAGCACGCTTACGTTCAGCATCCCAAATGGGCAAGGCATCCCTGAGTACTGCCTCATCAGCCTGCTGACTGTGTTTTTACTATGATTAAAATGAATACAGCCGTCTAAATGGACTTGCTTCTAAAACTAGATATGGCAACATTCAGAGAGGCTTAATTTCATCATCTGACTTTTGCAAAAAGAAAGAGGAGACCTACAGAGCTTCCAGCTGGAAGAATTATAAACCAAACCTCCACAAGCTACACCCTAAGCACCTGCATGTAGGAAAGATGAAAGCGAATCAATGGCTCCTGCCTTTAAGCTGACGCTTCAGCAACATGCATCCAACAGATGCCACGCACAGTCTTCTTTCTCCCTGCTTCACCCTGGCTGCTGGGAGGCAGGAATCCCTGGAACAGGGATGCCACCAGCTCTGGGAAAGGGAAGCTTGGTTCTGCACGCTCGGCTGTACCTCTTCTCATGGACTATCCCACCAGGAATGGAAACCAAGACTCTGCTGCATTTTATTTCAGAGTACTTTTTTGGAAAGCCACAAGAGCACGGCAGCAGGTACTAGTACCTGGTCTCTGCAGGACAGGATGTCTGCACCACACCAGCCAAGCTCAAAAAGTCATCTGAATCTGATGAGAAAGAACAGGGAGGATCACAAAGCACCTACTGGCCCTCAAACCATGGTTTCCTGTGGCCGGCACAAGCAATTTGCAGAATTACGTGTTTGTGTGAGTATATATATATATATGAACGAACATATGTATATACATATATATAAATACAAGCACACATACACCATTTAAGAGGAAAAAGTAAATGAAGTATAAGAATTTGCATCAGAGCAGTCTGAATTTTAAGGAAGTGACAGAGACACAGCAAACGAGTAACAACTGCCTAAAAATGTAACTGACAAATACAGTGCTAGCCTACGAGACGGGGTGAAAGTGCTTTTTACATAAAGCCCTTTAAGCAAAAAATGGATCGTGATGCTTAAAAACAAAGGAATAGTTGTATTCATTGCTAGAACAAGGTCATGTGGTCAGAAGTTCTTCAGATTTAGTTATATATTTATTTTTAAGAGCTGGGTAAGTAGACCAGCTGTGGCTACCTTGATCCCTCCTTGTACCTGCAAGACTTGCAGCAATTGTCAGGACTCTCACAAAAGATCTGCTATAAGGCAGATCTTTATTTCTGGCTTCAGTTGCATTATAACTTGTGACTCATAAATTGTATTATTCAACATTCATATGAAAAATAATAGCTATCATATTACCCGCTGTAATAAGAGCGGATTGCTGACTTTGAGTTTATTAAAACAGAAAACAAACAATATTTTCCATTTATCAAAAATCTCCAATGCACAAAGAATGTTCAATTCATTATATTTAATATTCAGGGAGGGGAGGATTTCATTGCTTTCAACACTGAAATCCCAAACAGAGAAATTAAAACAAATCACTTCATCTAGAAACCAAACAAACAATTACATGGAGGAACAATGCCAAAAAGGAAACAGAACAGCTGCATTAGTCAGCCCTTATTAACAGCACGAATAACACCTTATTTCATTTGCCACCAGTTACTTGTTATCACCTGAAAAACAAACGAGGTCTCTTGGGTTACAAATGAGAAGTGCCATACCAGCAGAGTGATATTCGGGTGCTCTCTGCGCTAGATCTGCCGATCCTACCCATCCCAAGCAGGCTGTGGGTGCCCAGCCCTTAGGAAACCAAATCATTCATTAACAGCTACTTTTATTACACAGCCCTGATAAAACACACACGTACTGCTGTGGAAATCACGAGAGATTTACAGCAAGTTGTGAAAACCATAGATATATATAAAAAAAAAGGAAAGCTTAGTATATTTATTTATTTTTTTAAGGAAAGCCACAGTAAAACAACACCTAATGCCAGCTCTGAATTTAGCATTACAAAAACACATCCAGCACCTTATTTCAGGGTTGCATTACAAGGCAGCAGGAACTACCTGAAGCCTAGAACACCCTCCTTTAGGTAGCAGCAAACTCCCAGGAAGGTGCTACGTGCTGGCACGCGCTACCCACAGCTTGCGATCAACAGCCCAAACACTGCAAAACGCAATCTGGGAGATTCTTTGTATGCTGATACGCGGGGTCCGCACCAAATGCTCTTAACTGCTCAGTCATAAGAGCCTTGTTTAAAAACCCTGCGCAAGCTGTGCATGGGCCCACTGTATCAGCCCAATTGTGAGCCACAAATCTGACTACTTAATATGCAAATTCCCTTGGTCAGCCTGCCGTAGAGGCACCATGAAAGCAGTTATTGTAGCTTCAAATTAGACATGTGATGCGCAGCATTACACAGCACTCGACTGAAAATATTTAAGAAACTGTTGTCCAGTTCCCAAAAGCAGAGGTCAAGCTTGGCATTTGGCTTTCCAGAGCTTAATGAAGCGCCAGTACTATATCAAGTACTGCAGGAAGAATTTACGCTTCTAATATATTCTGGTGTGTCACTCAGATGGGCAGACCTATTTCCGCTTGTTCCTATTATCACTGCTGGGTGATAGGGGCAGCAGTAAAGAAGACAAATTTCAAACAGAATCATCGTCTTTTATAACAAAGAATAGCGATAAGAGCTCCAACAGGCAGGCTAACATCACATCAAGAGCACAGCAGCAATCAGACAGCTGCAGCCAAAAGACTTAATCTATAATGACTTGTCATGCCCGCGCTTCGAGACATTGGATTTCCTGCCCTTTCGTTACTCCACACAAATAACTGTCTCGCTGAACTTTACGAAGTCAGACAAAGTAATATGCAGCTTATAATAGGGGAAAGAGTTTACTGGGAGAAAATGAACTGGTTCATTTTTCTCCTTTCCCTTCGCAAACTTCCCCCTCCTCCCCTCCAAAACGATGAAAAGAAATTTAAGAAGAGACCTCCAAAAAGGCCCTGCACGTGGGAATGCAAATTCCCTGGTTTATGCTAAACCAAACATAACCTGATAAGCTGTTAAACCATACTTACAAGCACAATACATGTTTCTCCAGCTGCTAACTCCTAACCCAATACTTCAGTGCTTTTCCTGAACGCACAGCTGAAGAAGTCCCACAAGCTCTAAGTGGCCAGAGAACAGCTATTTCTCCATCTACTCTCCATCCTGCAGAAATTCAGTCACCTTTAACACGGCACAGCAAGCAGAGATTGGTTGCTTGGCTCCTGAAAGCCTGGAATATCTGACGGGAGACAGCTGAGCTAAAGGGATGGGGAGAAACACCTGTGTCTATAAAGCATATAACCATCATCTTTTATTGTTCTTTTATCTCCTCTAAAGAGTCACCAATAAATTCATCTCATCATCTAGGACATACGCACACCACAATACAGCTCTGCTGGACTATAATGCACCAAGCTTTGAGACAGGAACTTTCTCTCTAAATACAGCAATATTCTATTAAAATGAAAACTCACGAAAAAGAGCAGTGATAATGAAACAGCTGGTATCAATCTGAAAAGACCATTTCATTTCCAGCAGGATGGGCAAAGCAGCATCTGCTTAATTCTTGTTAAGTAACAGACTCCTCCTGCTTTGGTCAATGTGAGCAGAGACGTGCAGTGAGCGGGTACGCATGTAGCAGAGCTTGGTGTGTTTGATTAACTCATTCTTACACTCAGAAACACACCAAGTGCATTAAATAGTTTTCTGGGTAAATGCAAGCATCTCTCTGACCTTGAAAAACACCATAGGAAAAGACAAAGGAACAGCACACGGTCAGGGCACTGTCAGCTTTGCTGAGCAGCAGGGACGTAACTGGAAGTGCCAGTGATTGACAAAAAGACCAGGGACAGTATGGGGATGTGACAAATTCTCATCTCAATTCCAGTGATACAATCTAGCAAGATTTCACCAGCTCCTCACAGCACTGTAATAGGTTGAGACTGGTAGGAATTAGACTTGAGATCTGGCTCCCAATTTTATGCAACATCAAGCATGCTATTACTATCTAATCAATGTCACAATTGCTTGGAATTCTTTAAAAAACTCTTCTGTTCTGGAGGGGGAAAAAAAAAAAAAAAAAAAAAGTTCCCCCAAAGCCAGTCTATCACTGGCAACGTTCTGGCTATAAGTGAGATGTTTCTGTTCTAAAGCACCTTCCTGAGATTTATAAAATGATGCAGCCCTGCTGACTGACAGCAATTTGAAAGTGATTACGCCGCACTAGGTCACAAAACAGGAGTTGGAGGAAATAACCCTTGTATTGGAAACAGGAATAGGCTGCCCTTCTGTCCAGCACTGGGCTCAAAATCATGTCCACTTGTGCTTCAGCTGTTTCCTTTCCTGATGTCTCAAGACATAAGCTCCCTCCAGAGCTCAAGTACTTAGCACAGGCACACACACAAAGAATTTGGAAATCTAAGGATTAGTGAAGGCTGGACTTCAGTGTCTCAGGAGTTAGATTTATAGAAGATGTGCTGAGGTTCCTGCACCTTAACACCCTTCCTCGCCCCCCCTTTTTTTTTTTGTTTCCTTTCAGAGAAGCAAGAACAGCTATGCAACATTACAAAACAGGCTACTGCACACTGTAACTCATTGTTTAAGACAGTCCTAAGAAGCACATAATTCAACCGAAATTTCATCACTTCTCACTTCAGCGAGACAACCTTAAGGAGCATTATCCTTAGAGCATGAATCAACATGAGCCAGCTGACATGCGTTTTGCATCTCTTACATCTTGAAAAACCCAGCTGCTGCTCTAATGCACCAAGTACAATAGGTTATTTAACCCAGAAGCCATAGCGTGCCAGGCCTGTAAACACTAGGCAGTAACATGCTCTGAGTAAGTCTACCCAGGACAACAATTTTTAGACAACTTGGACAAAAACTGTCTACCTCACGTACTGCTACTGAGCGCTTAAGACGGCAGCATTACTATTTTACAGCATCAGCAAAGTTCTGATTGTTTTCCCCATCTCATTCATTGGACAGCACAGAGAAGAGTGAGGAAATTAAACCACAGCTATTTCTGTGACATAATCTCACCTTGCAACACCTAGCTACTGAAGCAGGTCCCTGAAAAATTGTCAGCACAGCTTTTAATGCTATTTTTTGGTCAAGATTTTATAAGTACGTTACTACTCCTTCCATTCTTTTTCCTTGACATCTAGTATGCTCTGGTCCCTTACCAACCAGTAAGAGACGCAAGAGCAAGTAAGTTTGCTTAGTACTTATGTAGTTTTTAGGTAACTTGCTTTTTTTAAAAATAAAAAGTAGGGGGGAGAGTAAGAAAGACTCACATTAGGCAAAGCTATAAAATTCCTTTTAATGTCAACGATGTGATTAAATCCTACACATCTGGACGTCCTGGTATTTCTGTGAACTATGTATCTGGCATTAATCAGCAGGTGGCTGCCTCAGATGTAAAAGCTGCGTTTTTTGGGCATTATGGAATAGCGATAAAGTCACTGCTGTGACTGAACAGCCATCGGCTGGGCTGTCTGAGGTAAAAACAGACCAATAAATAATACTCTGTAAGGTACAGGAGAAGATGTAGATCTAGGTCAGCAGTTTTCAACCTGAAATCTGTAGACCCTGCATGTGTGAGGACTCCTTATCCAAGCGTCCTGTGGGTAGGCTGACTTTAAACGACCACACAGCAGACAGAGCTCTGCTGGAGAACATCAGGGGTCTGCAAACTGAAGACTGAAAAAGCAATCGCTCAGACGTTTAGGTAGAGAAAAAGCATAAAGGCTGAGGCCACTTACACTGCAGAAGGGTTTCCACACAGGCTAGGCTCGCTAAGGAGGTGTGTGCTTGCACATGAGCGAGCACACGCTGCTCCAGCAGCTGAAGTCCCTGGGAACTGACTATTTAACACGGGAGATCCAGGCTAGAGGAAAAGCATCCATCTTCCTCGGAGAGAATGAGGAAAAAAAAAAAAAAAAAAAAAGCCCAACCCACAGCAGTGCCAGGACCTAAGTTATCTGAAGAATTATTTCCCACACACCACAAGGAGCCGAGCCCAAGGAAAACAAAGTTTGGGAGCCCTGGGCAGGCCGTCCCCCCAGCCCCTGGTTATTTCCCCAGCACCGGGGCTGGGGGAGGGCAGGGGGGGAGGCTTCGTCCGCGTTCCCCGGGGCACCGGGGGGGGGAGCGCAGCTCCCTGCTCCCGGCTCCATCCCGGGACGGCTCCCGGCGAGCGGGGACCCCCGGGAAGGGCTCGGAGCACCCCCGTAGTGCCCTCCCCGGGAAAGTTGCGGCCCGGCCGGGCGTGTGGTGGGGAGGGGAACCGGGCACAGAGCCCCGAGCACGGGCAGAGGGGGGGCACAGCGCTGCCCTCCCCCCAACCCCGAGGCTCCAGCCCCAGCCCCACCGCAGGCCCCGGGTCCCCTCGCGGCTCGGTGGGCAGCCAGCCCTTCCCCTCCCGTCCCTTCCCCTCCCGTCCCCCTCCGTGGGCCCGGCTCTCACCTCCGGTGCCGTCCGAGTTCTCGTTGAGGCTGCCCGAGGAGTCGTGGTGGGAGCCCACACACCCGCCCATGGGGCCCGCAGACCCGCCGCTCCCCTTCTCCGCTCCCCTTCTCCTTGCTCCCCCCACCCCCCTCCCCCTAGGAGCCGAGCTCCGCCGCCGCCGGCCGGCCGGGCAGGCGCGATGGCTCCGGAGCCGCCCCCGAGCTCCGCAACACCGCCTCCGGGGCGCGGCCTCCCTCGCACCGAGCGGCTCAGCCTCCAACGCCGGGCCCCGGCCGAGCCCCGGCCCGCTCTGCCCGCGGCCCGACCCGGCCCGGTGTAGGCCGCGGCGGAGCCTGAGGCAGGGCCGGGCCCGTCCCCGCCGCCCCGGGCGAGGCGGGTTTGGGGTGGGCACCCGGGGGCCGGCTCCTCGCTGCACCTCAGGGTTCAGGCCCTGGGGTCGTGAGGGGCCTGCCCTGAGCTTGCTGTGCAGGCTGGGGCTTTCCTTATCTCCCCCTCATCCCTACACCCTTCACGGTTTTACATAGAAAGTGCACACACACTGGGATAATCACAGAATCACAGAATTTCTAGGTTGGAAGAGACCTCAAGATCATCGAGTCCAACCTCTGACCTAACGCTAGCAGTCCCCGCTAAACCATATCCCTAAGCTCTACATCTAAACGTCTTTTAAAGACTTCCAGGGATGGTGACTCCACCACTTCCCTGGGCAGCCTGTTCCAATGTCTAACAACCCTTTCAGTAAAGAAGTTCTTCCTAAGATCCAACCTAAAAATATAACCTATAAATCTATATCCTGCTAACAGCACCTCCGTGTTAATAGCGTGCTGGTTTAAATTAAAAACAACAAGCAAAAATAACACCTTGTGGCCAAGCAGGACTTGCCTTCAGTCCCCTGAGAGGAAAAGTTTCCTTTTGTTTTGTGCACTTCATGCCCAAAGAGGCTATATTATTTTAGCAGCAATCTCACTGTGGAATTAGGGTTCGGACGCTATCAGATGTACTGTCGCTCTTCGAAACAGCTAGCAATAAGTCAGAGCGTTGAACGTTAAAAAAGAAAACACAAGTCAGAACATTGAAAAATGGAAGCAGATGCTGCAAAAAATAAAACATGGTAACAGACCGAGCTCTGGGTTCCCCTACGTTCTGCTGTACGCAGCAGCTTAATGTTCTGCTACACAGAAAAAGCAGAAAACGGAACCAAAGCTGAGCATATTTTACCTACTTACAGATAGCATTGCAAATGTATTATTTTTTTTTTTATTAAAATGCTGTATCTGTTCATAGAGCTCATAGTCAGCACAATGAGAGGAACACACAGACAAGTCCATTTCTACCATTAATTTTCATATGTATTCTTCATGCTTTGGGAAGGTACCTGTGTCAATAATTAAAATCCCAGATGTATGAGATAAGCTGAGTGCAACAGACTGAACACGTTACCATCTGAGAACAAAATCACATAGAGCCGGTCTGCTTTATGGGCCCAAATAGGAATATCATGAATGCTAAAAAAAATGTGGGGGAAAGATCATTAGAATCTGCCCACATTCACACTAATCACAAGAAAGGCAAATTTTTATTTTCTGTGAAGAACTTTAAACCAGAGAAAGGAAACACATAGCACTCAAGTTGCTTGAGCTTTCTGTTCAGCTTGTATCTGCAGGCCACACAGGTTGTCCGCCTGAGCGTACACAGGTGTATTTAAAAGTATGCTGGGTACGTGTTTGTTAGTTTTTTAATTGAATGTAATTTGTTCAAATTGTAGAAATAGAGAATAAAATAAAGGATGTTTGCAATTTTTCATGACAGTAAGGGTGTAACTGTACAGAGAAAGCAGGCACAGTGCTTAGGTGCAGAAAAGGCTTCTGCTGCTGGCTATCATCCTGCCCAGTGAGATCTCAAAGATCTGTCAGTGAAGCTGGTGGGGGTTAACCAGAGTGTGACTCTGTTCCATAACGGGGTGGCTGCAGGACAGCAAGCTGGCGTGGGAAAGTATGTCCACCCGACACAGCAGTCTGCATTGCAACGACACATTGACGCATGATGCTCTGAGTATTTGGTACTAAACCCTTTCATTAACTACCTTGTTCTCACACACACTGTATTTAGTATTTGGTAGATATATACATGTATTAGTGTGTATGTAAATATTCAAATTGTTCAAAAATGTCAATATTTACTGCTTGATCCCATGTATTTGGATGCAGTTGCAATGTACTAATAAAGTACAGAAGACAAACAAAGGCTTTTCCTAAACAAATGATCTATTTTGAAGATTATACTCCTCAAAGTACTTTTCACAAGAAGCAAAGACTAAGCTTTGCAGCAAAGTTTTTGCACTCTAATCTTGGCTGTGCCCTAGATATCCACTGTGGCCTTGGACAAGTCATATAACCTCAATTGCTCTATTTCTGTCAGTAGATTAATGTTTGTCTATCTACCTCTTGGGGTATGGTTAGGATTAATTAATTCTTACTCTTCATTACTTGTTAACTGCCTGCAATCTGTGGGATGTAAAATACTTTGAAGATTGGAAGTGTCATTTCACAAATTAGATGGTGTAATGAATCGACTATTCCATACAGGTGCAATGGCACTATATGGTTGGAAATTATTCTTTGTAGGCCATAAACCCTACAGCGCTAACTGCTAAAGAATCTTCTTGTGGCAGAGGATGCTAGTGGACTGTGTGTTGTACCAGGAGGGTCAGAACAGTGGGGTTCCTGACCCAGCATCTGGACAAGTCCGAAGTGAATCTGCATTTGCATTGTCAGGGTTATTTCCTGTATGTCCCTATACATTAAAACATTTCATGTACTTCACCTGACTTTGTTTCCAACTGGAATCTCACGGTTTGCTTGCAGTCAATGGCAGTGGTTTATGCCATCACGCGATGATACAGTATGATAAATCCCTGCTCTCTGATGATTCATCTTTGTGTGGGAACAAGAATGAGATACTGACAAATTGCACCAGGGCTGAAACTTCTGTCTCAGGCATCAACATTTTGATTTTTATCCATGCTACCCAGGACTGTAGTATCAAAGTCTTATCACTGTAAGTGAAAGTCTGCCCAGATCTCTTTCATCCTCCTTTGACAGATGGGAAAGGGAGACACAAGAGATGAGGTTATTTGCCAGAAGTCCCACAGGAAGCAGAAGCAGGAAAGAACCGTTGAGCCCAACCACCGTGTGATGCTGAGCCCGTCTTCCTCCTCAGAGAGCCTGAAGAAATTTAGCAAGTTGCTATTTTCAGATTTACTTCCACATGGCTCTCTTCCTGAAAGCTAATGAGGCTGTAGCCTCATTTTCAAAGGCAGCATGATCGAGATTCCCCTGCCCCCATATGATGCATAGTGCTTTCATTTAGATGCGGTTTTGAGGAACGCCAGCTCCCATTCCAGAATTCCCACCAGCAGTTTTTAGGCTGACTCCAAGCTAGTGTAATCTGTCCTTTAGAAAACCATACCAAAGCATCTGGTACCAATCCCTCCCACCTAGAGACCGCAAAGCTGTGTCAAAAATGATGTTAAACTGGGCAGAGTTTGTTTTCATGGGATCACAAGCTGAAAGAAATCTACTGCACAGTGGGGTCCCTGTGGCTGAGAAACCCCATCAGACATCAGGACATCGACAGCTGGCTGAGTGTGTACAGACAGAGGGAATGTCTGCCCAGTCCTGTGCCTTCTGGTAGAGCATGCCTTTATGTGGATCTCCTGCAGCACAAGCACACCACTCTGAATGCCTTGGCACACGTCTCTGCTGCTTGAAGTGCTGGGCAGGTTGAGCTTCTGGGGGATCTTCCATCGGTCAGACAGCATATTGCTGTCAAAAGCAGGCTGTGTTTCTCTCCTGACCTCTGCCAAGCTCCTACACCTGTGGTCGACTTTTGCTGGCTTTTGTTCTCATCTTCTCTGCTAATAGCAGAAGGAATGGTAGTGTTTCAGCCTTCTTTGATACATTTCTGCAAGCTCTGTGGTTTCTGTCCTCGGTAGCTGTAGAGAAAGGGTCACTGGAAAGGCTAAAAATTGCTATTTCATGTGCAGCATCAGAGATGACTGTAGGAATCTCCAGCAGGAGCAGGGGCTTACTGCAGGAAACCACAAAATTCTCTCAAATATTCCTTGCTGGCAGTTTCATTCTGCAGAAGACCCAGATGTCCAGAGTGCACATGGTCCAGTGGTGTCAATACCGTCTGCTGACAGTCTTCAGAGCAAATGATAATTTTCCATTGAACATTTCAGTACCAGTACTATTTTACAGGGACTGTAGATTAATTATTATTATTTTTAAACTTGATAACCTTGAAAATAGGTAAGTTTCTCAGCACCGAGTTTAATCAGAGACTTCTCTCTCCATCAATGCCATTAAAATCAGAAAAATGTGATTTTATGTTTGTCAAATAATTTATGTCGGAAAAGAGTTGCTGTATCTTCAGGCTATAAGTGTATAAGCAATTCCACTGTAAGTTTCATTTCTTGTCTGCACTGGAAATTCAGAACTGACAAACTCATTTTTTAAATGGAGAGCAGGACCATATATCCTGAAGTATTAGCTTTTGGCCAGCAGGTACTGTCATGACAGGCACGCATTAAGGCAGCTGGCAAGTGAGCTGTCCACTTTCATTTTATGTTTTGTGACAGCTTTATTGCTTCTTCTCCTTTTAAACACGCTTCTCATTTTTAATAAATTCTGAATTCTGCAAGCTGTTCTGAAAGCAGATTTTTTTAACCTGCAGTCCCAAACAGCTCCTGTCAACTTAAATTCTCGGAATAAGAGACTTACTGGGTGATATTTATTGCTTTGTCACATCAGTGAGGTTATTCTAATAGTCAAAATATACATTTTTATTTTTAAAGAATTAGCATCGAATACTAAAGAAACGAAAGTGAAACATTGCTTCCCTCTTGTGGTGTGCTTCCTGACTGCACGCTGAAATGCTGTATTAGTATAGAAAAAAATGCAAATATTAAGTGATTATTTTTCGTGTTATTCTGACGACATTTGCAGACTATCACTTTCTTGCTGATCTGCAGCCAAGTAGTCATTCACATCCTGCTGTTATTGTTACAGTGCGGGATGGAGGTTTTCTTTGCGAAGTTTAGCTGTGCTGTTTAAGCACACAAAGTGTCAACTTTTAATAGGCTGTGATAGAAGATGTGCGAACTCACGTCTCATTAGGACCTGCTGTTTATGGACAAGTTCTCCTCTTTCAGCTGCATTTTAATTGATTCTGTGTTTGGGGGGGGGGGGAAGGAGGGGGGGCATGAGTATTGCGTTTCAGTGTGCTAAATAATGAAGTAGATTAGTGGCAGCGGGACAAAGGGAGCAAGCATGGATGAAGGCTGTAATCCTGCTTGCAGAGCACGCTGATGCAGCATGAGCTGTTTTACAGGCTGCTGGGCCAGCACAGAGTGACACCAGCACAATGGGTTGTATTCTTGCCATTTCTGCACTTGCTACTATTATAAATATTGTATTGAGATCTGGAGGGCTCAGCCAGGGTCCCAGATCACCATCCAGAAGGACGCTGAAGTTTCAAAGGGAAGACATGGAAGTGTAGGATGTGGTTTACTTTAGAAAAGGAATGTAGCAGGCAACATGATAAAAATAATCGTGGTCATGAATAAGTGCAAAGAGTCAGGTGGAGAGATTTGGATTTCTTTGTAGTGCAAGAGTGAAGACAAGCTGGCAATGATAGCAGGATAAGCCAGAGCTGCTAAAGAAACTTTTTTTTTCCATGGAGCATGTAACTGAGTCGAGAGTACAAGAAACTGATAACCCTGTGGAAAAAAGTTCCCAGAGGTTCATATGTGGAATTGGAGGAGTGACAGGGGGTGGTCTGTCGCATCTGAACCTGCTGAAGGGTTTCCTGCACCTCCCTGTGGAGCAGCTGGTGCTGGATGCTGGATGCTGGATGCTGGATGCTGGAAGGGGAGAGACCCTAGGTTCAACACAGCCTCTCAGCTGCTTGCTCTCTTAATCCAGAGGCAGAGGGTGCCCTGCCTGTCCGGAGCAGTGTGGAGGAAAGCACATTAGTGGCAGAGTCACAAGCTAACAGGCACTCAGGTGTGCTCACTGCAGAGTGGATTATGAGGGATGGGAGAGGGTGTGGAGAAACTTTCCAGCAGCTAGTTCATGACCCATTGCTTCTATCTTGGCTTAGCACCAAGGAACACCAAAAATTCCTTTTGGAAAGAAGTTTTTGTTCACTTGTTCCTGGGATTTAACTCTGCTTCCCAAATACAAGATATTTGAAATCTGAGCTAAAGCCCAGACAGAATATCCAGACAAGCTTCTCACACAGGACCAAAGGAGGAGTTCATCTGAGGAGAAATCATACAGTTTTTGGCGGGAGGAGAAGGAGGGGTGGGAAAGGGAAGATGCTACCTCCTGTCAAAATGCTCTTCATACAACAAAAGCTGAGCCAGATGGGAACAGTACAGGCTAATGTTACCATATGGCAGGATCAGTCATGCAAGAAATATGCTACGTTAAGGAACGTGTGAAACTGATAGATGTTAATATTCCAAATATTTGAGATGTGTATCTCGAGCACTCTCATGGGCTCTGGAGCTGAGAGAAGATGCACGTGTTGAGGAAGCGTTTGCTTGGACCGCAGTCACACACCAGGGGGATTTTCCTCTGCCGCTCTCCTCGGCAGCAAGGAAACATCTGGCCTAGCTATTGCTTTGCTCTCCCCACGTCACACAAGGGTATGTGCCTGGGCAGGTGCTTGCCCGGAAGGGAAATGGTGACACGGGAAGGGAGAAGGGCTGACGGCATGCAGGGGCAGGGCAGGGACGCTGGCGGCACCATTTAGTCCCCGCTCTGCAGGCGTGCAGGACATCGGAGGAGAGGTGCGGTGTGTGGAGGTGCCTCCTGCACGGCTCTGGAGGGGAGGGAGAGGAAAAGGAGCAGGGGTGAATGAGCACTGGCTCCAGGCCAATTCAATTCTGTCTGACAGTCATAGAGAGAGAAGCAGAAGTCATGGCAGCAATCACAAACAGTGTATTTAGGGCAAAGTGGCCACTGCTTGAGGTAACTCAAGTAGCTCAAAGACCTTCTGCCTGCCTTGTGTGTGCTGGAGGTCTGGAGAAACCACTGAAGGATGCTTCTGAGAGGCGTTGAGGTCTAAGTGATGGTAGCTATTGCTGAGACATGGTTTCGAGGGTCATGAGCAAGCCCACTTCTCCAGGCATTGACTCCTTGTCCCTCTGTCCCACCCCTACCTCTCCTCCCTCCCTATCCTTCAATGCAGGGAAGACGAAACTGTGGCTTCTCACCCACGGGGGAGCAATGTTCAGGATTGCTTCAGATGGTGAAATGCTCAAAGCCAGTTCTGTCTCAGGGAGCCCATGTATTTGTGTCATGTTCATGGTATGGGAGAGATTTCCCATGTTGGTGAGCCAGACACTACCAAGAAGAGGACTGATGAGATTTCTCATCTTCCACATTCGTGCCGGCTTTCCTAGTTGTGACACGTGTTATTCAGAGGTGAAATACTTTGTTCTCCTTTATATAATGGAGTTTTGCATGGAAAAAAAAAAATCCAACATGGCAAGATGTATTCACACTGAAATGTTCGATGACTTTTCCTGGATTTACGTCAAAGCTTGTTTCCTCCTACCACTATTGTGTCTGAGCATAAGCTTATTTCCTATGTACTGTAATTCTAATGAGTTGGTGGGATTATGTCAGGGATAATTCAAAATCTGTTTTGAACTTTTGATGATGATACACATTGACAACAATAGCAAAAATAGCAAGAAGAGGTCTCTCTGTTGTTTGTCCCCTGTGCTGTACACTGCCTCCTGCTTTAGAATAGCATTGTATTGTTATATTTCCAGTAAACAAAGAGGCAGTTTCTCCTCCTGCTTTATTAGATACTCTTTGTATGAATAGAGGAAAATAACGATGACTGTGTGAGACAGAGCACGGTGCAAGGGACCCGTCCTGTCCTGTCCTGGTGGACGTGGCCTACAGCACATGCGAGGGAACCAGCTGAGGGACACACACAGGGAGTTTGAAAATGCATGAATTCAGATAAATACACATTGCTTTAATTTCTACTTCAGAACTCCAAGCTCTTCTGTGAATCTTTTCCAGTGATTCAAACTGTAGAGATGCTGGGACAGAGTGAATGCTACCCCCTGAAGTTCCTTATAGGAAAAACCTGAAGAGAGAGAAAAATGGTTTAAATATTGATAGTAGTAAATGGGAGCATGCTATTACTGTGTATGGAAACATAAGAGAACCCTTAAACTTCTGCTTCAGGACCTGGGTCAACCCCTTTCTTCTGGATCTAGCAAGACACACATTTTTGGGTATGGTACTGAGAAGTGACCATAGCTGAGATTTCCTCTTTTGGCTTAAATAGGCACAGAGATTAATGTGGATGAGCATCTCCAGTCCCTGCCTTCAGATTGGGACAATCCGGGACTCACAGGGCCCATTGGGACATGATGGCATAGTGCACACACCACAGCTCATCCATGCCAGACAGGACTGCAGTACTGTGATTCTGCAGCCTGGCGCTTAATGCTTAACCCTCACACTCAAAACATGTTTTCTCCACTTAGGCTCCCCCCTCCAAAGTTACTTTTTAATGAATGAACCTTGGGAAAAGAGATTTTCTTTGCTAAAAATAAAAATGTGTGAGCTTCCTCCAGCTCTGTCAACATTACTAGTATCAGTACACACAGTAAATTCTAGGTTAACCATTGTAATCAGCAAAAAAATACTCTGCACGCAGGCAGAAGTGATAGAGTAATTGGTATCACCACCCTTTCAGTGATGCTTTGTTAGTTATTTCTTGTTTTGCATTTGTACATTCGATTTTTCCTGCCTAAGCCCAGTACTTTGCATTTGTCCTCATTGAGTTTCAGCTTACAGATTTCATCCCATTATCCAGATCAATTTGAATTCAGATCCTGTCTCTACTGTTTACAATACCTCCCAGTTTATAAGATTATATTATCTTTGCTATCATATAAATCAGTTACTAATGAACATGATGAAGAAACTAGGCTCCTGCGTCCTCACTTCAAATGGCCTCTTTGAGAAGTGCTTTTCCTCCTGCTTATGTGCCCAGATTATGGTAATTCTGTTTATGTTCCCATTTCGCTCACATGCCCCTAATTTGCTCGTGAGACTGTCATGTAATACTGAGTACGCAGTCTTTTTACAGTCAGGATATATCACATCTGCTTCTCCCTTGTTCACCAGGCCTGTTATTCTGTCAGAGGAGGAAATTAGATTGATTTGATGTGATTTGTTCTTGAGAAATCCACACTGGCTCTTTCTTGTCATTTTATTATCTTCTAGGTGTTTATATTGATTATTTAATGATTTGTTCCAGTATCTTTCCAAGAAATAGAGTTAGGTAGGGTGGTGGGTAACTCCTGGGGCCTCTTTTTCTCCTTTATGAAGCTGGGCCACTGTTTGCTTTTCCCCTCCCTTGGGGTCTGCCACTGCCGCTTCTCAGAGATAACCACTGATGCTTTAGAAATCCCCCTGGCTGGTTCCCAAGTGCTCTGGGATGAATTCCATTAGCTCTGCTGACTTCCAACCATTTTCACATGTGCTCCTCCCTTAGTCTAGCCTGTGTACATGGCTCCTTTCCCATCCCCGCACTGGGTGCTGCTTCCTGCAAGGGAGGACACCATGGTGGAGTGTGTCTGCATTGATCCAAAACTGGGGTGCATGCAGGCAGAGAAGTACCCAGGCAGGGAGCTGGGAAGTCCTGGCCTCCGTAGCATAGACCTGGTCTGGCCGACCGTAACCTCTGAGCTGGAGGTTCATTTCCCCAAATGTCTGCAGGAAAAACAAGACCACAGTTTTGCAGCACTTAGCCCTAAAACTCTTGCTATCAAACAGGGATTGTTTCCTGACCATGTGTTTATTCATCGAACAGTCAAGCTACTGAATTAAAAGATGAATTGTGAAACTGTGAAAAATTGGTCCCACATCCAAATTGCTCTATGAGGACATCTATGGCTCAGAGAAGAATGTAGAATTCAAGGGCTTCTGGCAGCTGAAACCCTTACAGCTGAAACTGTACCTTCTAAGAGGTATTGGGGTATCAGAGCACAGATTCTCCCTGCTGCCATGGGGGATTTTCTCTTCCCTCGCTGTTTCAGTCCTGGTCCAGATCATGGCTGCTGTCCATGGGCTGTTGTTTTTCCATGTCATGACCAGAAATAAGGACTGGGAATTTTCTGCATCTTTGCTTGAGTGCAGATTTGCCCAGGTCTGAACCCAGCAAATTCACTCCAAGAGCAAATTTACAAATCTGAGAGATCCCACTGGTGCCAAAGGCACAGCCACACGAGTACTGATACACACATGTGGGACACACCACATCTTTATTTGGGTAGTGAGGCTGGTTACACTGCACCACAGAGGCACTGGGACATGCAACTCAAACATGAAAGTGTTAATTATCAGTGGCCAGGCAGGTGGGCAGAGTAGGGTGTGAGCTTGAAATTTCCAAGTAATTTCTTGCATTTATTAATTATTAACTTTCAGAGTGTTAGGAATACATTTACAAGGTCTGGGAATAAGAGTGGGCAAGAGTAGGTCATGCTCATACCTTTCACAACAATTCATCTTTTTATTAAATTTCCATCCAGGAGGAATTTTTATGCTGATGAAATTATTTGAGGAACTATAAAAAAAAAAATACCATAAAAATCCAAATTACATTCAGGGCAGCAGAGAGGACATTTTATGAGATTTGTTAAAAAGCATTTATCACCTAGAAACACACCATAGTTAGCAAAATCCAGTTTGCTTTTAATTTAACTGCTCACAAGCGATCGGATGACTTTTCCTTAATACTTAAATCACCCAAAGCTATTAAAGAGCATTACATACATCTCATTAAACTTCAGACCACTAGGGTGAGCCAGACTATAGCCAATGCCAACTGCTGTGTACCATGAAATGGAAATGACATTTCAGATCATGAGATCCAGAAAAATAAGATGAAATGTGTGATTACAAACCATGCCCATCAACTCAGGACTTCACCTTTCCCCTTGCCTATGGGCCAAGGGATTGCCTACCTCCTGTGAAAGTCTGTCTTCACCTGGAGAAGGTCCAGAATTAGCTCCTGCTAATGCTTCAGAAATTATGTTGTCTTAGAGCACAATTCAGGTTGGCTGCTTGCAATCACCCATTTCTTCTCCCGGGGCTTTCTGGTGCTAAATTTCATTTTGTGCCTTGGGAACTCTCTAATCTTATCCTCGTTATTGCTAGGAAAAAAATAAAATAAAATCTTTTAGCTGCAGTTCTTAACTAAGGAAAGTTAAAAATTCTGCCTACCAAACTGTCCCCTTTGTCACCTCAGTCTGGGGCACATACAAAGTGACTTAATGTGATGAGCAAATTAAGAACATTTCAGTTTAGATTTGGAATCAGCTGCCCTGTGTAAGGGCATCTTCTGGTGGCTGGTCTAGGGACCAGAGGTAAAACAGCTCCAATTTGGGAATCACATCATGGCATTAAGCTGACATTGAGCCAGAACTTGCATAGCCTGCCTTATGGACAGTATGAGCACACAGCTGGCAGTCCCCTAGCAAAGAATCAGCCTTGTCCACGGATGGCATAAATTGTGCTAAATAATATTTAGGAAAGAAATGCTGGAACTTGACGATACTAAAAAATCAAGGCATGAATAATAAAGTCTTTGCAGGTAACATTGATGATCTAAGGGTATGAGGGAGACAGAGCTGACAGAGGAAAAATGGTAACTTGTATTACATTGATATAATGGGAAAAGAAATGCCAATGAACCCTTGGGTGCACAGTGTCTGGAAGTGTCCAAGTCTGGAAGAGAAAGAGCAAACTTCATGCTATATACAGGCTGAGGTCAATGGCTCTGAGTTTAACTTAACCAACAGGTCAGGAGAAGAGAAAGGGCTGGCGGGGCACAGGGAAGAGGGAAATATTGGCTTCCTGCTTAGAAGTAAGGTGCTAGTGTCTGAAGAGGATGGAGCTGGAGATGAGGGGTGGCAATAGCTGTAGTGTGCCATAAAAACCTCTGCTGAGTCTGCTGGTTTTTAATACCAGGGACTATTAAAATAGTTCCCACCCTTGTCTGGTGAAGCAATTTTCAGTGTTCTGTGGAAAATCAGTAGGAGAATAAATGGCCTGTGAGAAGTGTTCCTCCACCTTTCATGGGGTATTTCTGTCCTTTAGTAATGGCCTGTGTGGATTCATTTAGGTGTGTGGACTGGTTTCACCCACATCTTCGTCAATGGACAAAACATACGACCTTCTGATGTGTGGGTGTGATCCCTAGATGTTGCAGGAAGCTGTCGTTGTAGAGGTTAAGGGAGTGCATATGTGTGCATATGGGCTGCCCCTTGGCCACCTCCTGGCCCCTGCATTGTGTGATGTGACCCATGTGTGGTGTGGGTGCATGCTGCCGGGGGCTGTCCCCTGCTGCCATCAGGGCTCCTGGTGGCACTTACCTCTCCTTGGTCATCGTGCCTGAGTTCATGGGAGAAGGCAGCACCAGCAAATGCAATGCAATTAAAAATACATGAAATATAACAGTGCCTCTTCCTCGTTATTTCTCCATGCTGGGTATCCGGGTGGTTTGTAATAACTTTCATTGGAGAAACCCTATGAATGCTTGCATTAGAGAACATTGCAAAGGACAGCGGGGCTCTCTTGTTTAAGGAAAAACTTCTTGGAATAGTTTGAGAAAAGCCTGCCAAATACTTGTGCATAGCATTGCTGGATAAACAAACAGGGCTCTGCAGGCGAGCACAGCCGGCTTCGCATCATTTAGGTCAAACGGTCACATAATGCTCCCTCTTCATCTCCTTCCAACACCAGAAAACAAAGTGGCAGTTTGCTATTATTTATCCCCTGCACTCATTGATGTCAGTCACTGAATAGCCCTTCAGGGGGCTTTACTGCCCTGAACAAACTGCAAAAAATGTGCTATATTATCTGAGAGCAGGTTGAGCCCACGGCTGCCGCAGTGTGGTACTCCGGCTCTCGAAGGTTTCCCCTGGCAGTGGCATGTCCTTGTCACCGGGCTTTTGTACAGGCCCCAGGTGGCTGAACTGGTCCAGCGATTGGCCTTTCCTTCCCGAAGCTTGACTCTAAAATCTCTGCTGTGCTGGAGCCAGAGCTTGGAGGCTCCTCGCTGTGGGTGATGCTGGACCCTGCGGCTCGGGCAGGTGCCTGGTGCACCGCGCGCTGCAGCACATTTCATTTCTGCTCGACACATCCCCTGTTCTGTAAAGACACAACTCACAACTAAATATTAGAGCTCTTAGGGCTGAAAAATGATAAATTTCAAGCAGTTTTAGGAGGTCAGATGCCAAACCTTTTGCTGCTATTTTTTGGCAGTGGGGATTGAAAGGACTGAGACCTCTACTATGCTGAAATAAATCTTACAGGAATCCTTCCTCGTTTTCCTTCAGCGTTGTCTTTGTCTTCACAGCATGTTGTAATCCTGAATGCAGATTAGATAATACATTCCAAGGAGATGTGCTTGTCCAAGAAGCTATGTACCTACGTTAATATGGCCAGAGTTAGCTGTCATATCCCGTGGCTTCCTGTTAAAAAGATATATCCTCCTTGTGTACCTAGGCACAGCAAATGAGCTGTGGAGGGGAGATGTGCCTGAAGAGCAGAACGAGCTCTTTATCTTGGCTCTGTGTTTAAGGTGGCAGCGAAAAGCTGCCACTGCCACCCCGGACCCAGGCCACCCACCAGGGCCACCGTGGCACCTGCTCTGCTCCACAGCGAAGCCGTGAGCAGGTGCAGGTGACCCAGCACGGTGGGGAGGCAAGCAGCCAGCCTAAGGTACCCGCTGTGAGCCTCTCCTAGGGACACCTCTCTGGGATCCATCCCATGGGCACGCCGGTGTTTGTACCTGCAGAGCAGCACCGGGATGCATGCAAGAGAGCCAATCTGGGTTGAAAGATGCCAGGACTTTGATGACAACACCAGTTTAAATGTATATCAAAGTATTGCCTGATTTTAATTCCCCTGCTTGCATTGCTTTTTATTCCCTTGCTTCCTGCGCTGGAGGATGTTTGAAATACTTTGACCATGTGTATGTTGTCTTTGCACAGGCAGAACAGTCGTCTTCTCTGTATCTATCTAGTCTGCACGCCTGGACTGACGCAGATCCCACCGGCGAAGCTGACGTCCTCCAAGATGTTTGCTCCATCAGTTGTTCCCACTCCCTCCTTCTGTGTCTGGGAGCAAAGCACGATGCTTTCGGCGGCCCCTTTTCCTGCGGTGCTCTGGCATACGCTTCTTAGCAGTGTAACTACGTTGCTCCTTTTCAAATGAAAATATTTGGGAAAACAGGCACAATTTCCTCAGTACCCAACTCCCCACAGATCCATCAGCTACCAAATGAGATAAAATACAAATGTGTACGTCTCTTCCCACATGGCCGTTCTCTTCAAACATGCGGTGATCCCAGAAGCTGCAAATGGAAGAGCCTCAGTGGAGGGGAGCTGGTACAACTTCATGCTTATTGTAGTTTCTGGTGTTTTTGACAAGGCCCAATATAATTAAATACCTCAAGTGTTTTAAACCTTCCTGTCAGTGTAATGGTACACAATTTTCTTGCTAATTTGATTTATGCAGAAAACTCACCCCAGGCAACAACAGTAATAGCTGCAGGCTCACACAATTTTTTCAGTTGTAAAACAACATTTACTCATAAGAGCTGGCTGACAACTCTGGGAATACACAATTATAAACAACTTTTCTTCGGCAGAGTCGTTTCATTCTGGTTTATGGCCCTCCTTCGAGCAGTTGTCTTCACCAAGGAAGTGATACTTGGCACAAATGACAAACAAGGGACATGTCAAATGTCAGCACATGCCTGCAGCGCTGAAGTTTTTGGGGAGAGTGTTTTCAGGAACAGGCCATCTGATTTGCTTCGTGAGGGAGGAAAACACACACCAGGAGAGCAGGTACCCATACAGCACTCGGTGTTTGGCTTTCCTGGACAACAAGAGGCCACGAGGCCATTCTGCAGGTTCTGGATGATGAATGGTGAGAGATACAAATTGCCTTCTCAGATTGCTGTTGCGCATCAGTAAAATCCATTTAAAAGTCTCGCCTTCCCTCCATGGTCTCCACCTCAATTCCTTGGTCCTGTTTGAAGGAGGATGCTCCTGAACAGCTTTCAGGGCTGTTAGAACAGCCTCTGGTTACCTCTGCAGCACCGAAGAGCCTGCAAAGAGAGAGGTGGACAAGTGTCTGCCTTCACTGTTGAAGCAAGTGTTTATGTCATGACATCCTCCATCTCCTTAGGTATGATTTTCCTATTGTACTGTGTAAGCTGCATTTCCTTTCCTGAACACCTTCCAGTTCCCATCCCACAAACTCCTCTTGCATTTCTCATCTCTTTCAGTTCATTATAAACCAGCACAAAAATGACAAATTTTGGCAAAAAGTGTTTCATTAGACTTTGGGGTGAATTCTTCAGAGAGTTTGAAAACCGGACATTTTGGAATTTGCAGCCAGTCTTCAAGGCTGTCTGCAGCCTCTACCCTCATTGCGAAGGAAGGATGAGGATGTCCTGGCCTCTGATGGAGTGGGTTCCTCCTCTCAGTCCCTCAATCATGCTGTGTGGATCTGGTTAAACTCCGGAGCTGATAAACAGTCTGCTGAAAAATGTTTTTTCCACTTTGCCAGGCAGCTGAGAAAAGGCTCTCCTGACACTCCTGGTTCCACGTAGTGCCGTGCTGAGCTGCTCCATCAATGCACTTAGTGGGCTTTGGGGAACAAAGCATAAATATTTCAGAAGGGATCTTTAATAGGTGTTTGTTTGCTCAAACATTGCTGAATCCTTCTTTGGTAGTTGCTATGGTAAAACACGCTGATTTAAACAGGAAAATGAGCACAGGCTGGAGAGGTTCATTCCTCGTGTATATATGTCAGCTCCTGAAACCCATCTCACCAGCCAAAGGAAGGCTCTGAGAAGGTGGAGAGGCAGCTCTGGATGTGACACCAGCCAGGCAATCACGTCAGTGTTCACCTCCAGGAAAATACTGCTGGATTTCCCCACCACTAGTACCTTTATCCTGTAAGTTGCACCCACTCCACTTTTAAAGCGAGGTTTGCTGAGTAACCTGAGGAGTGGTGCGATGTGTGCCATGTCCCTGCCATCTCCACCGCAGTGCACAGTGCCTCTGCTGCTGGAGAAGGACTTCTCCAGCCAGAGCAGCAAGGCTGGGCACGAGCATGGCCATGGGGATGCTCCTTGCAGATAATGAAGACAACTCCAGAGTCTACCACTGTTAAAATCATAAAAAAAGCATATCGCTTTTTGGCCTGAAGAATAGAGCTGAAGTGGAAGGGGAATTTTGTGGGGAGCATATGGACAAAGGATTCTGCTATGTTTGCCACAGTATGAGCAAAACACCACCACCAATTTCCACCATTTCCCTGTTGCAGAGTAGCAAAACAAGCACAAAGCTGTGGAGAAGTGCAACGTGCTATGGGTTTGCCAAGGCCAGCAGCATCCTCCCGGTCACTGCTGCAAGATAAACTTTGCCCTTCTGCCAGCATTAGTGCAGGCAGCCTAGGCAAAGCACCACCACAGATAATGGGAGGGACCGAATGTATTTCCCTCTTCTGATCCATGGCTCTTCCTAAAACAAGCTGCCTTTGTTTCTGAATGTTCAGGAAGCTTTCCATCAGCCTTGGATGCCAAACAGCAGCATGGCGATGCTTAGCATGGAAAAGCTTTAAGGGACACTTCAGAAAGCTCTTGTAAAGACAGAACACGTCTAATTCACGTAGGCACAGTATGGTGCTGCCTTTCCTAAGTGTGTCTGAGAACAACAAAGGCATCAAAGCTCCTTGGTGTCTCTCTTTCTGTGGCAAGTGTACAGAGCACAGGAATTTGGGTTTCTTCCTCATAATATGTTATTTTTTGATATAAAGAAGAATCATTGTGAATCACTAAGGTTACGCTGATGAGGCATTCCCTCGTGGAGCACCTTTAGGAAGGTAGCTGGAGGCAGCACTAGAGAACTACTGCCAGGAAGTACAATACAAATAAAGAAAATATGCTACAGCAAAGAAACAAAAATAGAAAGGCTAACAGATAAGGCCCTGACAGGAAGCTAGATGAATTGTGCCACTTGAGCCGTGCTTGTTTAGACCTGTCCTTCTGTATTTATTCAGTGGATTCCAGCATCTCTTACTTGGAAGCTGCTCAGAAGTGCTGGCCAGTTCCTGTTCAACGAGAGCACACAACCTGCTGCGTCCACTGACAATGAAGTGCTCGGCAAAGAAGCGTGACCCGGACAGGAGAGGATGTGCCCTTTCTGCTGCTGTAGGGATGTTGATATGGGAACGGTAGCTCACTATACAGCATGTTCCTTCTTTTAAACCAGCTGGGAGTTCAGAGTGGGAAACAGGCCGAAGGAACTGCTCAGAGTGCCTTGTGCTGGAGCCAGCGTGGTCCCCTCAGTGATCAGAGGTTTGGTGCCTTTCTTCCTCATTCGTGTTGCTGCTCTGTGCCAAAGAAGAACAGGCTCTGGCACATGCAGCCTCAGATGGGAGATGCCTGCTGAGATCTTCTGCTGAACCTCTGCGTGTGCTGCAGGAAACCCAGCCTGGTGCTCCTCCCTCCTCCGCCCTGCTGCCGTGCAATGCTTGTACTCACGGGATCCGTTTAGCAAGCTGCTGGCTAGTTTACAGGCAGATAAAAGGTCTTGTAACATTGGGTCCAAAGACTTTAACACCAGGAGCCAGGGCCTGCATTGTCCTGGGGCTCCTGCGAAGCAGTTGAACCAGCCAGTGCTCTCTGCAAGCACGCACGGAGCTAGCACATACACACCCACAGGCTGCCTTGCGAACAGGGTAATGCTTCTTGAGAAATTATCATTTTGGACATTTCATCTTCTCTCTCCGCTGTATGTTAAAGCCTTATTAGCAATAATGTGACATCCAGAAGATTCTAATCAAATCTTAAAAGTTTAGATCAATAGTTAATTAGCTGGGGACCTGTGGCAGACAGTGCAGTCAGATGGAGTTGTCAGAGCATAGCCGTCTCCTGTATTAAGCCTTGTCATCTCTGAGTCGGTGAAAATTTGAGGAGATGGCAATGTGAGCTTGCTGTACATAGAGGAATCCCATCCAGACACCTATACATAGCTAGAAGGGACTATTATTTCATCTCCGAAGGAGTTGAGTTAGTGCATTTTTTACATCTCCTTCATCTCCTTTTATGTCTCCTGCATCTCCTTCTCCCACTAAATTTCAGCTTTGCAGAATGGCATCTGTGTGCTTTAAAGCAAAGTATAAAAATTGTGTGGATCTGCCTTGCGACTGCTAAGATTTGATCACATTATACTGTCAGATCTGAAAACAGCCAAACCCAGTGAACACCCCATAGAAAGATGTAATAATCTTTTTATTGAAGCTCTTTTCATAATACACACAATATAAAGCATATTTTATATTTATCACAGCGATTTCTTTCTCTCTTTGTGTGGGTTGCAAATTAACTCAGAAATAAACACTGCACAAATCAATAAATACTTCATCCCCTGGCCTCTGGGCTTATTTATTCACCAATAACTTACACTGCGTAGCCAAGGAAAAACAATTCTCTCTTCATTATTTTCTGGTTGAACAACTCTGAAGTAGCAAAAGTGGACACACTCTGCTATTTTCCTCTGCTGCAGTAGCCAGAATTTCTCCTGATCTGTTAGAGGCAGAGCTGGGCAAACAACAATTTGCAAGTTACATGGAAAGTGGTGCCAGGAACATAACAAAGTGATAAGTCCCTGGGGCATTCAACTAGCATGGGCTATTAGCAGTTGAGACAACTGAGAATTTTCTGGAGAAATAGCTTGTTTTGTTTTGTTTTGTTTTGTTTTGTTTTGTTTTGTCAGAAAATGCTGATTTACTGAAGTGGGAACTTTTTGTGCGAGAGGTTCTGGAGGGGATATTAGGAGTGTTGCTAAACCTCAGGGTTTGGGGTGGAAGTGCTGGGACAGAGGGTCCTCTTTGGGAATTGCTTATTATGTCCACCCCAAGTAGACCAGTAATGACTCCTGGGCACCCCTGGCAAATGCCCCGTTGCCCACCAGCCTCCTCCTTTCATACAGTGCCCTGACGGAGAACAAAAAGGACCCTTAGGACACCTCGGAGTGCTTCCCAGATGAGCAAAACCTCCCTCCAGCTTGTGCCTCAGTGAATGGCCTCCTGACTTTAACCCCAAAACACTGCAATCAGTCAGGATGGGGTCACTGCAGGGAGAATGGGTCTGAGAGGGGGCTTGGGGATACCCCATGGCAGGCTCCCAGGGTGGCAGCCTTTTTGGGGTCCCAGGGGTTTTTCAGCATTGCTGCTGCTTGGGATCATTTCTGTAATGCGGATCTGAGCTCAATTTACCAGGAAATCTGTTTTCTGCAGTTTCCTCCCTGCCGTGGCTTAGGTGGAATATTGTTCAGTATTTCATGCACCAGGATGGCCAGGGAGAGTCCCTGTTTCCTCGAATAGAGTTTGGAACTGGTCTGGGGGATTAAATACAGCAAAAAAATCCCCTGCCATACAACCTGTCCAAGAGCAGGGATTGACTGCTGACTTTGCAGGCACTATTTTTACACCTGAAAAGTGTTTCCAAGCTCCCAAGGGCTTAATAGAACAGATCCAGGGGAGACATTTGCTGGGGAAGGGCTCTGCCGACCAAAAGAGCTTTCTTCCTGTTTCTTAGCTGGACTCGCTGTGTTTAAAAGCAGGAGAGAATTACTCTGCCTATCTGCTGTGTGAGGAAGCCCTGAAACAGAGCGTGTCCCTTGCCTTGTTTACTGGCCAGTGAAAACAATTGTGGGGAAAAAAAAAAAAACAAAAAAACAAAAAACAAAAACACAAACACCACCACCACAAAAAAAAAAAAAAAAAAAAAAAAAGAAAGAAAAAAGAAGAAAGAAAAAAAAAATGAAAAAGCACAAATCAAATCAAACCAATAAAATAAACCAAAACCAAACCAAACAACCAAACAAATAATAATAATAATAATTAAAAAAACACCACCACCACCACTTCTCTCCTTGGGGCGGAGACGTGCATTGTCCTAAGGTGGCTCCCATCATGGATTTGGGGACTTCTCCATGCTGCAAACTGGCTTGCTCATGACTCCTGTTGGCCAGCTGTCCCAAACCCACCTCTCCAGCCATCTCTTGAGCCCCACCAAGCAAACTCCACCTCTCCTCTTGGGAGCCCTCCAGGTGTCAACTCGTGTCGCAAAATATCCCCTTGGTCAGACCTGTCACAAAGCAGTCACTTGATCCCCAGCAAAGCTATTTTGAGTGATAGGAGGCCCATGACCAACTCCTGGCTAGTTTTAATTCTAGCCAGCAGATGGTCATTGGTCCTCCAGAACCAGGTGACAACCCACCTACTGCTGGGTGCCCAGTGAGAAATATCCGAGCAATTCCAGTCTGATCCAGCATGAAATATACATACACAGCGGGGCCAGTGCCGTGTGCCGGTGGGATGCTTGCCAAGTAGTTTTGGAGTGAAGTCAGCATTGAGAAACCTCTGCATCTATCTAATAACATGGCCCGAAGCAAAATGTATTGGACAATCAATAGGAAACTAAGTATGAAATGACAGAGAGCTCTGCAGGCTGCACTTAAGGGAATTATGCTGGGAGCCCTGCATCCACATCTGAGCCCCATGCAGATGCTGATTGATACAGCAAATAGCTCAGCTTGGAAGGGGACTTTGAGATGCACTTTATAAATCAAAGTCTAAGTAAACACAAAACCGCTGCCAAGTGGGAACGTTTACAAACTTTGTAGCTTTGTAAGCTCTGAAATGCCAAGAAGAGAGAAGCCCCTTGAACCCCACGGGCTGGGAAGGCTGCTCCACTCTGGGGCACTGTTCCGGCTTCTCTATTAACTCTTCCAGGGAGAAATATTTTGTTGGGTGTCAATGTGTTAGACACAATAAATATAGATTAAATAAATAAATAAAGGAAGGAAGGAAGAACATTTTCAGGGCTTAATGACCTGAAGGCACATGCAGCACGTACCTTCTCCCAGGTATAACCAAAAGTACCTACACAGACACCATAACCCTGTGCAGCTAACAGAGCTTTAACTCACAGGTCTGAAGGCCAGTGATACAACCAAACTTGGCTTGGATCACCTCAAACTGATGTGAGCTCTTCTGTTTGGACCACAGAGTGAGGTGTAAGAGAGCAGGGCTGGGGTGTGGGACAGCCCCAAGTGCCTGCAAAGGGCTGTGCCGGGGTGAAGGGCCAGCCTGCAACAGCGGGGGGCTGTGGGGAGACACAAACAGCTGCAGGGGCGTGAAAGCTTCCTCTACCAGACAGGGACCTGAGGATGTGGCAGTGTAGACCCCACTCATATGGAGAGAGCAATCAATGCACAGTGGAGATGCCTCCACGCAGCAATTTTCCTCTCCTTTTCCTCCCACAAAGCAGGTGGCTGTCATTCACCCTTCCCAGCTGGGTGGGAAATGCCACCTTACAGAGCACAGCGGTAATTTTGAGCATTTAAAAATAATACCCTCTTTTTTTTTTTTTTTTCTTTTTTTTTTTCTTTTTTTTTTTTTTTTTTTACGATGTCTCAACAAATCTTTCTGTCTGTGTGGTTCTGTGCTTGGTGCAAGTGGCCCAAGACAAGCAGAGCAGCAGCCTGAGCACACCCAGCTCCTCACCTCCTGCATCTGTTCACCCGGCAGGGGGTTGGCAGAAAAGGGTTTTCCTTTCACCAGCTGCAGGAGAACATTTCCTCCCTGTCCAAAGCCAGAAAAAGTAAAGAGGGAGGTGTCTTTTCCTGGCCCCCAAATGCTCCATGTTTCTGTTGACTCCAGTGGGGAAGGACGGGGTGTGCGTGTCTGGCAGCCTCCCGCTCCCAGCCTCTTTGACGTGCTTGTGTTCCCTGATTTCCAGTCAAAGCTGGGGTGGACACAGCCGGGACGTGATTGCGGGGACGTGCAGCTACGTGGTCGCTTTCCTGCTCCTCACCAGCTGCAAGGCGCTGCTGATGGGGACACCACTGCCTCCTCTGCTGATCTCTCAAATCTGCACCTGGCCACTGCTGAAATCAAGCAGCCTGGGGTCGTTGTTGCTTTCCTGGGGCACCAGGTTTTGTGACAGGCACACAGCGTGTTGTATAAACACACATGTTATTCCTGGTGGTGCTGCACCACTGCATCCTTTGGGCCAGTTGGTGCTGGGACAGTTTGGGCTTGGTTGGGAGGTTGTCTGCAAGTGTCCCAGTTCAGAGCAGGTGTCCTACAGCATCATCCCTCGGCTCTTCTGGGGCAGCAGGGAGGGGACCGCAGTGCTCACCATCTGTGCATTAGCTCTTTAGTTTCTGGACCCTGCAAACGAGGAGGGAATAACTCAGCTCTGCTCCCATCCGGTCTCTGGAAATCTACAGCATGACTTCAGCCCAGGCACTGTGCTGGCATCAACCAGAGGGAGAGGAGCTCCTTCGGGACTCAGGAGCCAGCCTGAAGGTGCAGAGGTTGCTCTGCGTTCCTGCAGCAGCGTGAACCACCCCGAAGGCTGCAGGGAAGCAGTCCATCTTCTGTACGTGCTGGCTTGCATGCTTGGTGTGCTTCTGCTGAGCTTGCAGAGGATCCTCGAGGTAATGCCAGCCAAATCCCACCCAGGGATGGCTGCAGTGAAGTGTGGCATCTGTGCATGTGTGTGTGTCAGTGCCAGCGTGCACACCCGCAGGTGTGTGCCAACTGAGTGCCTTGGGGAAGGGCAGACAGCTGAATGGTTTTGGTGGGGTGCAGAAAAATAAATTTGAGGGGTTGTGCCTTCCTTCTCCCCCAGACAAACACCTGGGAAGTAGCCCTGTTGTCTTGCTAGCTCCTGATTTCCCTTAGCAAAGGTAACTCAGCAAAAGTTTTCACTTATGAAAACTTAGGTAGGTAAAGCAATAGAGAAAAAGGAATACCCAGGAAGGGCTCCATGAAAACATTTGCATGGTGTAATGTTGTCTGATATAAGTGCTTGTGCTGTTCTTGCTGGTATTGCTGTGCTGCAGTGCAAAGCTAAATAAATGGGAAATAGTTTTTGCCTCAGATTCTTCCTGGATTTTTCCCTGCATTCCTTTCTGGTGCTCATCTGGACTGATAAACTGCTAATCCAGACCGCCTTTTGTGTTGCAAGGCTTTATTTACAGAGCCAATAGGAGATGTAATTATGCTACAGATACAGCTGAGTGCCAGAAGTCTGGAGAGCGCAGGGAGGGACAAGCCTCACTTCGTGCAATTTGCCACCTAAGTAAGAAACAGAAATGCATCTGGAAGATCTTGTGACAGTTCCAGCACCACCTGAGGCTCTCCTGCCATTGTGTCCCCAGTGGCAAAGGCGGTGAGGAAGAGCCCTCAGCTGCTCCTGTCTCAGCCAGTCTCTGCACCAGCCTCTGGAGTTTTCCTATCGGTATTTTATCATCGATCTCATCAACACCGGTACAGGGAGACCTGTGCACAGAGCATGTGAGAAAAGGGGAAGACGTCAGGAAGCAGTGAGATGTCTCCTGAACTGCTACGTGGCACCACGCTGGGAGCCCACAGTGCTGCAGCAAGGGAGCAAGGATGCTCAGGAAGGGAAAATTTGGGGTGGAGAAAGTGTGTGTATGTCCGTCCTTCCTGCTGCAAAGGAAGGATGAAACTCTGCTACCGTGTGCTCCCTGTTTTTTCAGGGCTGAGGTCAATGAAGAACATCACCTGTGATGCCTGGGAAGTGGGACAAGATGTCCTGGTTGCCTCATTTCTGGGGCTGCGGGGTTTTATCACTGCCAGGAATAAGAGACATCCTATTTTCCTGTTACGGACAGGCACGAGTCCGTCGCCACCTCCCTCCTGTGAAGTCCTGTGTCTGCCCCCAGTGGAAAATGCAAGCTGCCATCCCAAACAAGGTGTTCTTTCACTGGGTGGTGAGAAAGTCGGATGGCCTCACCCAGTACGTGCCCTGGGGCTGGCAGAGAGGCTGTCCTCCCAGCAGAGGCTGGCTCTGCAGAGCCAGGCAGCGAGCTGTAAGAATTAATATATAGGCAAACAAAGTGGAAGCAATCAGGAGGGAACATGATATCTGGAGTGCGTCACAAAGCAAGGGCGAGCAAATATACTTTCCAATTAAATGGCTAGAAAGAAATGGAGGGGACTACATGAGATGAGGGGAGGGAGGACAGGAGGTCCTTCTTCATGGCTTTTTTCCCTGTGCGTCATCTTTTTTTTTTTTTTTTTTTGCCAGTGGAAAATGCCTGTAAGAAGCAAGCAGATCAAAATGGTAACCTTTCACTCTGGTTCCAAGCACTGAGATGCTGACTCTGGGAATAAGGGCACTGCAGCCTGGCTGGTTACACCGTGGAGGCCACATTGCCAGCCTGGTCCTGCCCCTTGGTCTCGGCTCTTGCAGCAGGGAAGATGCTATTAAGCCTGAGGTACTGGAGGGCCAATTGGTGCTTTGGACTGCGAGTTAAATTTACATGTGATTGCAGGATTATTTTGCAGACTAGAACCCTCTTCTGGTAGAAAGTTTGTGTTTGAGGTTGTTTTGGAAAACTCTGTTACTAAGAAGAGCAAGGGTGAGAGTTTCATAACATTTCATACCAATGGTTGCTGGTGTCAGGGAAGATTGCTTCTTTAACGAGCTGACGGTGGGGGTCAAGCACTCTTCTGAGATATCATCACTGTAAAATACCCAGTGTTTCCAGGAGAAAAAGTGTCCGTGTCCTACAGGATGTGCTCTGTGCTGTACACTCTACCTTCTGCACCCTAGATTTGTCACTTGGCTGGGTAACACAGCTCAGCTTCTCACTGTCCTGTGGCTCTCAGACTCTTGTTTAAGTTATTCCCAGTGTCATATTTGGGGCATTTAAAACAAGTTTCATTCTACAGGCAGAAAGACCTCTCCCCCATGGGAGGCAAGAGCTAAGCTCTGTGCTCGCAGCGTCTTCCCCTGTGGGAATGGCTGTTTCGTTCGTCCACTTGTGCACCCATCTTCCCAGCAAGACGAAAGAGAAAGTCCTCTGCGAGGAATTAGCCCATCTCCATTTGTCATCTTGAAGGGTTTGTTTATCATGCTCGCTGGCGTTTTCCAAGCTGGATGATTAAGGGGCTGAAAGTTTCCCACAAATATATCCCCAAATTAGCACAGAAACGCTGATGAGTTAAAACAAACGTGATATAAAAGAGGGAGAAACAGCCCTGCCTGCTTCCTATCTCTGCATGTCTTTGCACAGCAGATCTTTACACACCTCGAGCTGCTCTCCTGGGCCTCACTTTCCCACACCGCTCTGTCACAGCACTTCTTTCCTGGCCCCCGCTGCCTCCTGCTCCATCCCAGTTTCCTTCGGGAGGAATTTGCTAAACACACCAAGTTATGGTTTGGTTAAGTGGAAAAATTATTCTTGGTATGACACGGCGAAGCACAAATGAAAAGCTGCTTCTTGGGGATGTACCCTCTCCTGCCAAGAGTGCTCTGAATTAGCACAAGGGAAAAAAAGAGGGCTTTTTTTTTTTTGATTGATGCTTGAATAGAAAAAGCTAATAAAAATTTAGCCTGCACTGAATTGAAACATTTTTATTTCCTTCTGAAAAAAAAAAAAAAAAAAAAAAAAAAGGATGAAAAATGTTATTTTGGCTCAACTCAAAAGCTTTCATTTAGTATCATTTTCAGCTAATTTAACCCTTTCAAACCTTTTTTTTTTTCTGTGTCTTTTTCACAGAATGGGGCAGTTTGGCAACAAAACCATTTCAAAATTATGGTCTGACCACTTTGATTGTAGCCCATCTGATCTTGAAAATGATGAAACACTGCATTTTGACTTTCTCAAGATGTTGTTTTCTTCCATCTCAGCTTTTGTCTCTGGAAGTGTTCAAAGTATCAAAGAATTCAGCTTTCTTTTTTTTGGGGGGAGGAGGAGGTTGTAAATCTACTGTTCTCTGAAAAAAACATTCCCACAGTATTATTCTCAACTTTCTTCATCTTTAGCTTGTCTTAGCTGACTCACTAAGAGCTACTGTAATCATATGCTTTTCACACAATAATTGTTTACAGCCAACTTCAACCCATTTTCATCTGTGCTTTATCAGTCGCCGCTACTTAAACAATATTTTCTGTCAATAGCTGTCAGGAGTTCCCGGGATACTAATGTGTTTGGGCCACACAGACGATGAGAAGCTCACAGATTGTGGGGAGAATAAAATCAGTCATCCAAAATAATACGAAGTTCTTTCCAAAGGGGAAAAAAAACACCCCTGAAATGTAGTTGCAAAGCTCAGAGGAGGAGAAGAGTCCCCAGAGGACAGCAGGGAGCACGAGGACCTGCTCCTGCTCTGACTCCTGTGTTAGCCTGACATGAGAATGAAGGTGAAGCCGACCTCTGCTCGAAGCCTGGCTGTTGAGCAGGTCACTTCCCTGCTCTCTGACATGGGAGCAGGAGCCCGGTTCCTCACACACGGTGGGTAGGAGGCAGGACGGCCCAAGAAAGCATCATTATGCAATTCAAGCCCTCACCAGGGCAGCTGGCTGCTTCTGAATCTGCTAACTCAATAACTGCTGTGCCCTGCAAATCCTCTTCAGGCAATGAATCCCCTTTTACTCAAGAGGTTTATTCAGTTACTCTCTGCTATTTTCAGTAGAGAAGGCATTTTTATTGCAGCAATTCAATAAATTAGCAGGGATTGGTGTCAGTAACCTCCTTGCAACGTCAGAAATGCAAAGCTTCATGTGGCACCAATCCCATTATGGGCCTAATCTCATCTACTTCTCTACAGATAACAGTGTGATAAAGGGTCAGATTTCCTTGGCTGCCTTTGTGAGCGTGCTAAGCTTATTATCCTCTCCTCATCCCCTACAGGAGACAGGCTTTCACCTCCTAACCTCTGCTGTAATTATTCACTCTCTGTTACTGGAGCATGGCAGGCCTGGCTCTTGAATTCTACTTAATATGATATTATTTATCTAGCCAGTATTCTCCTCTCAGTAGGTTTCCACTGATGGCCTTTTCCTCTGCTGATTTCCCCCCCCCCCCAGTCTCTGCAGTTCCTCCCGCTGTGTAGGCTGACCTTTTAAAGCATTTCAAAGGCCATAAGGATCCTCCCGAAGAAACAGGACTTACAAGGAGAGAGGACAAGAGAGAAACATTCTTTGCCAGGTTGTGTTGATTACAGAGAAATGAATGGACTCCCCAAACAGCCCGTGATGAGTTACTGTGAGGGCCCTCCTTCTGCTCACATTCCCTGCTGGTGATAAATATTTGCTTTCTCTTCTGGAGGCTGGATCACGTCGGGTTTCATTTCAAGAAAGCTCTTTTACAAGAAAATATCTCTGCTCAGTAAGAAGAATTTCAAATTCTGTCCCTGACTATATTTAGTTTATTGGGAATTTATGGCTTGAATATGCTTTTGTTAGCACAGGGGTGGTTGCAGATGGCACCGGCTGGCAAAAATGGGAGCTCTCCCACTGGAATGGGTTGTAGGAGGGAAAGAGGAGGCACACTTTGGCAGGCTCCTATTAATCGTGATAAGAAATGTTTTAGAAATCCCCTTCCAAAGAAGAGAGCTCAGCAGCAAGTCCCAATTACACGGTAAACTACACAGCCTGTTTTGTAATAGATCGCTCCTCGCTGGCCTTGCTGCTGTCAGCTGCGAAACACCGCTTTCTTCAAACAGGCTTAGATTAATGAAGTCACAATCATAGCTCTACAAAGTAAGTGTGTCAATGGGCACCGCTTTTATGCGGAGCACAAGACTGCATTTTTCCTACTCAGATCCTCTCCTTTCATCTATGTGCATTATAGATTTCATCACAGATCCCTTGATACGATTATTTTATCACCTCAATGGATGGAGGAGAAAGTCAGGATGCTCAGTCCGGCCATCTGTATGCAGGATGTGCATGGATGTGAAGGCAGCTGGCAGCAGTACGAGCATGTCAAAGACCCCACTCAGGCTGGGGAATCTGAACACAACAGCAAACCAGAGGACATAGAACTGCTTTTGACTCCAATTCCCCTTGTCTACTCTCCTTCCAGCCTGCGGACATCCAGCATGTTTGTCTTTGGCTGCCTTCCCATCATTTCCCCAAAGGCAGCCAGTGCTTACTGCACACCTAGCTTGTATTTCGAGCTTGTGTATTGGTTAATCAGCTGGAAGTTATGTTCTCTGATCTTAGGAGCTGCATTCTTCCTCTGAATTGGGAAATGCAGCAGGAATTCTCCATCCTTTCTCTGTTACTGCTTTCCCTGGCACAGAGAAGTTGACCAAGAGAACAGAATGAAGGAATGGAGGCCAAATCCATTTTGTAGGAGGTACCTCAGATCCACAGCATGCTCTGAAATCACTGCTGGAACTCTTCTAAATCTATAAACAAGAATTCAAAATGGATCTCAAAATGGTCTACAAATATTAACAAACAAATCCTTAGTGCTCCGAGCTGTTATTCCACTGGTAGTGATGGGAAAATTGATAGAGCAGTCAGGAAACACAGCAATTAATTTTACTAAAGTAAAATTAATGATAGAGCTAAGCTTAGAACTTAAAAGCCCTGATGTGCAGTACCTGAACCTAACCACAACATAGGACAGGTCATTGTTTTACTATCTGCATTTAGTTTTATAAAATTAAGATTTTTTTTTTCTCTCTATCTCCATTTAATTTTGGAGCCCAGCAATATTCGCAATGACTACCAGAGACAGAGGTAGAGAGAGGGAAATTGTCATCTCCATAGAGACATTATGGTACCTTAAACATACCTTGAGCAGAGAGGCAGATAGAGCAGCACACCTCCTTAGTCCTGCAGATGCCTGTGAACACAATCCGCCCTGTGGAAAATGGAAGCAGGAGGCTATTGGCAGCTGCTGGAGCTATGAATTAAATGATCCCAAGAGCCCAATATTTAATTTTCACTCCATGCAGAGGCTGGCTCCTGTGAAAGTGAGAGCCCTCACCCTCTCACCCCAGCGACACCGAGAGGAAACCTCTCACCTCCGTGACCCCAGGAGGATTAACAGGCTGGCTCCTTATCCTCCCACTCAGTTTTTAATGAAGTGTGATGGCATGTTGAGGGAACCTGTAAGTGGGAACAGGCCATATGACATCCTCTGTCCTCAGTGGCACACAAATGGGTCTGTTTACAAAAGCAAGATGAAATGAAAGGAAAACCGTGCATCCATGCCAGCAAATGAACGTTCTGTCCTGCATATGCTTCCTCTGGGACACGGGGAGGAGGAGGATTGCTAATCGACCAACTATTTCTCACCATATATTATTTGCGGTTGCAGGATTGCTTATTTAAAGCCACTGTGTATGCAGATGGTTTGGTTTGGGGGTTTGGCTGAGGAGATCCTAATTTGTAAAGAGCTATCTCATTTAAAGAATTTGAAAGGACAACAGATTGGAAAGACCGCTCCACCAGTTTGTATCAAAGTCCCTTTTTATCTCCAGAGTGTGTATTCTGCTTCTCTAGAGTCTGCATGGGCTGTGTAAAATAAATCCCTATGACTTGAGAAAGGTTCATTAAGTTCCTATAATTGCAGCTCACCAGGAGAGGAGGAGGGTGACTGTATAAACAAACAATGCAGGGCTTCTTGTTCATTTGCTAAGCAATGCCAGACAATCTTTTTCTCCAACTAGAAATTAGGAGCTGATTTTCCTATTTACTTACACCCCAGACTCAGCCTTGGGACTTGGAGCCTTGTAGTGGGACCATTCCTGCCTCTTACTGGCCATCCCAAGAAGAAATATCCTTGCTGTATGGGGCTGGGTTGGACAAGGATGTGGGCAGTGGGGTGACAGGCTGCATCCCCCATGGGGCAGCCGGAGTAACTCTGTGACAGATCTGACTTCAAAATCTGTTGCGTGGGAGAAGCAGCACAGGCCCAAGGATGGACAGAGCATATTGTGTCCTCAATCATATTTGAAAAACAAATTATAATGTTAGATTTCATATCCCGAGATGTGGTCTTCAGCATATATGAAACAGACCCTTGCTGTACATGCCAGTAACCTTTACCCATGGAGCAGGCTGCATTTCAGCAAGGCAGTGTGTGAACAGCAAGCAGAGAAGCAAAAAGGTGCAGTAAATGCAAATGCTGACAATGCCCAACAATCTTCTGCAAGTTTTAATACAGAGAAAAAATGTGTACGTGTGCCCAGCCTGTTCCACAGGGAATTGCTCACAGTTGTGCTCGTGGAGCCGTTTATCTCAGACCTCACAAGACGCTGCTTGCCCTGTAGTGACGCTCTCCAGCCTTCCTGCTGTTACATCCCCTCGTGCCAGGCATCTCTGAGAGCTTTATGACAATAATCTAAGCATGGTGGAAAATAAAAATCACTCCGTTCCCTCTGCCTGCTTGTGAATATAGTGCCAGCAGCTCTTCATAAACTTTCCCCATTCTTCTAGCTCATGAAACGTTTTATGTTTTCTTGCCTTTGGGGAAGGGCATGTGCCAGGCACACAATGCAACAGAGGAGGATAACTAGGGTGCAAAAAGGCTTTCCCCACACTCTCCCCAGGGTTAGTATCCCGTTTCCATGTGTCCTTTATTGCCCCATGGCACTCTGCTGGAAGCTGTAACCAGCTGACTGCAGACCTCACCAGCTGAAAGCTGTGAAGCCGACGTTTGCTGGGGCTTTCCCTCTGCCCCACAGCTGGGGATGTACCAGCCACTTAACAGTCAGGAAAGCCAAGCTATGGACAGGGCTGAGGCATTTTAAGAGCAGTGCTATCAGCTATTATATTGAAATAGATCCAGATTAAGGGCTAGGAAAGCCTGATTTCTTGGTGCAATGCTGATTGCCAGGTATGGACCCTTCCAAGTTTTTTGTCCCTTTGTTTGTTGCCCATCAGCTCCACCAACATTAGGAGATAAATATTTATGGGGAGCCTTCAATGCAAGCACCTCTGGGGTAAATAAATCTTGCTAAGAAAATACTGCTGAGATAGCTGCCCTCACCAGGTGCTGCAGAGCCGTGAGGCAGTGCAGCAGAGCTGGGACAAGACATTTTGGTGTCAGAAAACATGGAAGCCAATCTGTAATTCAGTGGGAAACCACGCAGGGTTTGAAAGGTGCTGCATTGCCTCATTGTTTTCTATCTCCTTATGTTCTGGTGGCTGTGCTGTGTTCTTGGGTTGGATGAGAAGCCAAGAGCATCTCAGGCACAGGAGCTTGGAAAGCTGGTGTTGGGGCAAAGCACAGTAACCAGGTTCCAGCTGCAGGACAGATGGACCCTGCCTGGGCTCTGTGTTGGCATTTGGGATTCTGAGCTGCCTGCCTGCTGCTGCAGTGTGAGGGCGAGCCAGGTTTGACCAAGAGAAAACAGCACAGCCATTAATATTCTTCCATTATTAATTCATTGCAGCACCTGAATGTGAAATGAGAGAGAGGGATTCAATTTGAATGGCCCAGAGTGGAGTCCTGGACCTAAGCAAGGCCCTTTCGTTCGGGGAGGTTTTTTCTGCTGCTATTTTGGTGACAGCTGCTGGGCAGAACCCCTTGTTCCACAGTGATTATCCAGCCTTCACAGCAAGTCCTGTGTCCTGGCTGTGCCAACCAGGGGGTTGTCCTCTCATACCCCAAAACCCACTCTGAGCAGTCGGAGAACCTGGCTCGTGGCTCACTGCGTGGCTTTTCACCCTCCCTCTGTCCTCACTGGGCATTAAACAAACCTCCCAGTGTACCAGGGCTGGGCGCTTGCCACCAGGCCTGGGGACTGGAAAGCTCTCTTGTTCCACACTGATCTTCCTGCGTTTCCATCCATCACAGGAAGGACTCCTTGTTCCGCTGCCAGGATTAGTGCTGGCATCGCTCCTGCCTCGGTCTGAATGCCCTCCTCTGAGCGCGTCTCGGTCCTTTCCGGGAAGGCTGCACGTGGAGGTGGACAGGCATTGATTTCATGGCCAAGAGGAGGGAGATGTGGCCACGTGCATCACAGGTGAGAGCCTGGAAGGGGCCTGGCATCAACTTTCTGCGTACCTGAGAGGCTCAGGACCCTGCTCTGAGGTCCTGAGTGATGCCTCCAGCATGGCCTCAGGCTGCTGAACACAGCCACAAAAATTATACCCTGCAATCCCAAATGGGGGGCAAACCTCACAAAAAAAGGAATTTTTTGTCTGGTGTCATAAGGAAATAAGGCTTCAATCATCTTTCTCTCCCTCACTACCTGTCCCACTGATGACTTTGGGGTTGTTGGATAAATTTCACAAATCAGAGGGACACAGGTGCCAAGGATAATGTAATTCTTAAAAAAATAGATGTCCAAGCATCAGAAATTCAGTCTATCAATACCCCCTCTGAGGAAGAGGCTGCAGCATCAGCAAAACTTCCTGAGGTCTCGGGGCATAGGCATGGGCACTGGATGTGGGAATGGCTTCAGCACTGGAGTTGCTGGTAGGAGCTGGCGTCTTATCAAGCAGCAGCAATTCCAGCCCTCCAGTAGCGCTGATCTCACAGGCATCATGCCCTGCATTGGGACACTCAGCCACAATGGTACACACAGAATAATTTGGGTTTAGCTGCCACAGCAGGGTTTGCTTCTGGCTTTTTACACCTCGATCTTTGCTGACAGCCCCTTTCCCTGACTGTCCTTTGGGCCAACAGCAATCCCACGCCATGAGACCCCTTTCTTTGACAAACTACCTAATGTTCATCCTTCCCTCTGCTTCCTAGTGGGGCCATCTGTCTTCCTGCACGCCGGAGGTTTTCTTGGAGGCAATAGCCTACGTGCAGCCTCGGGAGCAGGACAAGTGCTAGCAGGCACTTACCTTGTGGAGGCAGCGAGCCCCTGCTCTCTGGTGACCCTCAGTAGATTAACGGGCTGACTTAATGGGAGTGAAGCTCCATTAGTCACCAACAACCTGACACGTCTATCCCTGGGCTGAAAGCACTTTGCTCTCAGTAGATGAATAAGGACAAGCTGTTGTCAGAGGTTGCAGAGCTATAAACAGCAAGTTGCAGAAGCTGGCAGAGCTGTGGAAATCCTCTGGAAGTGTCTGGGGTCATGAGTCATTTTGGAGAAGATTTACCTGAGTTTGGCTTCTCAGTCTGACTTTGGAGCAAACATGGTATGGTCAGGGGATGCTCAAGCTCAAGTTTGGAGTCTGGGATATGAGGTGCACCTGATTTTGTGGCCCAGCTCCAGGATCCAGAAATTAATCTGTAGACCAAAATTTGAAGTAAGCTGAAGACTTACAGAGCAGATGTACTAAGACATGTTTTAGAGCTTGAGAACCCTTTATGGTGTCTGTTACAAAGCAGGCTTTGTAACTCATTGCCTATCACTTCTCTGCATTCACGTCATAGATGAATAAAAGTGAGTGAAAATAGAAGGTCAGATCTTTAATTCACTGCACAATTTGAACTGTTTGGGAAAATCCACCAGTTCAGGGACATATTTATTCCGTGGACAAACTGCCTTGTCCAGTCCCTGGAACCAAGAAAGGAGCATGCATGAGCTCCCTCCACCCACCCTGTGTGCAATGGGCAGCATGAGGGACCTTACAGAGCAGACGGTGCTGAAGAGGCAGAGCTGTGATGCTGTGGAAGCAAAGCAGTCATCCCAGAAATCACACACAGCTGCAAAGGTCTGGGTACATGTGGCCAGTCATGCCCAACGTAGTGAAACTTATTTTTCCTGCTGTCTGCCAAGGGCACAGATGAGTTTCTAGCTGTTCCCCTCTCGCCATGCTGTTAGATTTCATGGATGTATTTTACATTGCTTAGCCACAGCTCTGCAGTGCAACAGACCTGCAATGCCTTTTCATTAGCTGTGAAGCAGAATGGTCACAAGAATGGTCCCCATATTTCTTTGTGCCTCTGGCAATCAATAGAAGAGTTTTTATCTGTAGCAGCCAGGAAACTTGTGTGGGCAGGTCCTGCCTTCTGGTTAGAACTGATGGAGTTTTAAAGGCCTTCCTCTGCTGTTGATGCTGCCTGGACTCCAGGGTAATGCTGCTACTCCTTTGTTTTTATGAGGTTGCTCATATATCAAAGCTGTGGGCACAGCCTGCCTGCTCAAAGGCAATCGAGATATCTGCACTTTGGCATCCAGATTCAGCTGTTGCATGAGAGGATCCCACATCCCTGCATTCATCTTATTTATTACTGCACCACAGGGATTCTGGAAATTTTAGCCAAGAGTACTGTTTCTTTTATAAGAGGCTTCATGTTCAGAGGAAAGCACTTTGTGATTATATAGACCATTAAGCATCACGTGGCATTTCCAAATCAAGAGCGGGCGAGAAAACACTGGATCATATTTCTTCCCTTCCTTTCTCTGCCTTGGACCAGGTGTCCTCTGTCACATCCTGCTGACCCAGCCAGGCTGGCTCGCTGTGCCCGTACAGCCAGGCTGTAAACAGAGCTATCCGGACAGGAGAGTTTTTGCTGCCTCAGCATCTTTGGTATGGACAACATCTGCTGCCATCCAAGGGCTCTTCTCGTTGTGGGAAAGGTCTGCAGCTCAGATTTGCCCAAGGGCAGATCCTGTGTGTCTTGGGCTCCCTGTCCCCCCCTCTGACTTGCAGGAGGCTAAAAATACAAGCTAGTTCATAGGTGCTATTTTGGGGGCTCTGTGTTTTCCCCTGCTATAGCTCCCCTCACATGTGCTGCTATTTTTTTCCAGTAATGATGAGAATCACCCTGTACATTTCTCTTCGGAATATATAATTTTAGACCCGATTACGTAATTATTACTACTCTAAATCATTTACTGAGTGAATTCTTTTTTCTTAATTAAAAACAATAACAATTTTGGATTCATTTATAGCTTTGCAAAATGGTTAGCCCCAGGAGTGGAGCCAGCTTCTCTAGGGACTGCACTTTCCCCAACACACATCAGTCTGTGCAATGTGTTTCAGCCCTGTGTTTCCTCCAGAAAATCACCAAAATACGTCAGCTTTCATATTGTTGTATGAGATGAGGAAATACTTGTAGGAAAGGAAGACAAGGCTGTTCATAACTGCAGGCTCAATTATAACATTATTACCAAATCAGGGGGAGTTGAAAACGTATTGCCAGAAGCAAAGTAACTTTATTGTCTTAATACTTTGTGATGTTTTGTTTTGTAAAAGCACCATGGGATGCATTTTCTCATTTCCATTTGAGGGAGTGAGAGGATCAGAGATGCACTGGAAGCACTAAAATGTTCAGTACTAGAACAGGAAATGTTACAAGTTACTCATCTTTTTGTCCCAGGACCGGCAGGTCCCAAATGCTTTGACCCTCTTGTGTCCTCCTGCTCTGCTCATCTTGCATTTTATCTGTGGTGGTTCAGTTTCGATGTCAGTGTTTGGGGGGAGCTGGGAGGGCTGCTGGGGAGCCTGGGTACTGAGCATCCTTTGGGGCTCCTCCAGGAAAAGATGAACCTGCCTTGGAGCAGGGGGCAGGACCAGCTGGCCTCTTGCAGTCAATATTTATTTCTTCCAGGTCTCTTTTTGTCCCCTTCCTCTGATTTTGGCCAGATTCTACAGTTTACTGCTATTACTGTGAAAACGATTCTCATCTTCACTCCATGCTTGTGCAATCCATCCACCCTTAGTGAAGGCATAAATTGAATATGGCACAAGAGTCAGTATGTGGCATTCTGCAGTGTTCAGGCAGCAAACCCTTTGTTGGGCTTAATCTCATGCTCTCCTTGCTGGTGTAAGCCAATACACTTGAGTAAATGAGTCCTTTGTATTAGCAGAGCTGCTATTCTGTGCAAATCGTCAAAGCTGCAGCCTGGATCTGGACAGCTGGCCATTCCTTTTTCTTTAGTAGATAAAGTCCGTGAGCTCTTTTTGGTTCTGTTTCCCTTTCTACAGTTTTTGACACCCAGCCTTTTCTCCTGCGGCACAGACCCCGGCAGCAGCACAGGCATGACACGCAAGCATGCTGCTTGCCTGTGCAGCTGCGAACTGAACATGTTGCACCTGGGCTTTCAAATAACCTCGTCCGAGTCCTGCAAGGGGTGTCATCAGCAGATGTTCAGTGGGTTGTTCATAACTTTCCTTGGAGGATAAGAGCAAAGATGCAGCCGTTCAAGTCTGATAGTGCACATGTTCAGAACAGGAGCAGCCACGTCGACATTCAGCCTGGTTCAGCACAAACATGAACAGGATCTGTGGGAGGAACCGATGAGTCCTCCATCTAACTATGGCTAAGGGAGCAATGTGAGCAACTTTGCCAGTGCTGGAACTCAGACTTGGAGCTCTTCTCTCAAGAAAGGCAGCAAAGCATGGCCTGGGAGTGTGTGTGGCCCTGTCTGCAGGCTGCCAGCTCCGGTTTTGCTTCCCTTCTGCTGCCTGTGCAGAGCTGAGCTTGGCTCGGCTCCAGGCCCTGAGGCTGGGCATCTGGCGGGGGGACCCTGATGTCCCGTGGAAAGCAGGAGCATCACAGCATGCTACCCACTAAGCTTGGGCTCCAGATCTTCTCCCAAACAGGGACTTTAATTGTCTTTTATCCCACTTTGCTGCACAACAATGATGGAAGACAAAAATCTCTACCATGAGCTCTATACAGTGGGAGCTGACCAGAGGTGGGTAATTCGTAGGTGTTTTGTGGAGACTTAAGAGAAAAAATGAGAAGGCTCTCAGGTTATCTTAATGTCAGATGATGCTTCAGGGATGCTTCCTGGGTCTCTGCCCCTCTTGCTCTCTCTCTTTTCTGCTCTGCAGGACCACAGTTCCTGGCAGCTGGCCATAACACTGGTGCTTTTTACAACACCAGGAGCTCAGCAGCTCACTGGCATTGCAGAGGCCTCAGAGTTCAAGTCCCCAGCTCAGAGCACACTTGGTGTCCCGCCAGGACTGAGGTCCTTCTTCATCTGTGGCCTGACGGAAAAGAGCTGGAAGGACTCCTTTAACTTGGCCTTTATCTTGTTGAGAAAAGCAGAAGAGTGTTCATCAGGTTCACATGGTAGCTGAGATAATGGCTTAAATCTTCACTCTGTGCCTGCCTTTAAAGACAGCTGTGGGGGAAGTTGCTGAGGGCTTTGATTCCTGGCTCCCAGTGGGCCAGTGGCTGAGTCAGGCTGCTGGGAATGGGAGGCTTTTATCAAGGCTGTGTTTGAAGAGTGGGAAATATTAAAATGGGCTGGCCGCCTGTGCTAACCCATGACAAGACAAGGAGACCCTTTGAGGCACATCCAACCCAGTGTCCCAGTGAAACAGTGCCTGTGAAACATCTACCACTCTGAAAACAGCATTAAATGTGGCAGAGGATGCAGCTATGTGGAAGGATAAAACAAACAAACAAACAAACAAACAAACAAACCTGACTGGTACCTCAACAAAGCTGATCATATGGGGAAAGCCTTGGCTCAGAAGCATCCAACCACCATTGTGTCAGGAAATGTACGCATGAATGGGGCGGATTCACCTGCCTGCCAGCCTCCACATGCCTCCCACTAAGGGCTAGCTCTTCATCCCCGTGAGCAGAGCTCTGGCAATGCCACCTTGGTCTGAGAGGCCAGGCAAGGGGAAGGGAAGGAACTGGCTGGTGCGGGATGGAGACTTCTGAGCCCAAACCTGAGCTGGGGAAGGAGAATGGGGAGAAATCTGATGAGTTACAGGGAGAGGGAGAGTGGAGCTTGCTGGAGACGGCTTGGGAGCTGGCTCTGATGTTGAGCCATGTACACATCCAGCCCCAGTAGGAACCAGGCCTGCAGGCCCTGTTGGATGGCGTCATGTTTGCTGGAGCTACTGGTGGCTGTACTTGCATACACACAGAGGTGTTTATGTGAGGAACACGCCACATGAAGGCTGACATGATGCATGTGGGCCTTGCTGCCCCATACGGGGAAGGCCCAGCTGCACCCGAGCCGTGCTCTTTCCCATTTCGCTTGGGATCAGCAGCCTTGTGTTCCCGGTGGTACCAATATAGAGCAGGGAGGGGATGTGAATTTGGGCACTGTCACCAGTTGATGGATTGGATGTCTCTGAGGAGACCGAGCATGACCCAGGGTGGTGGGGGCTGGCACGTGGTCCTGAGCGGAGGTCTCTGCCCCTTCCTGGGGATCTGAGGGTGAGGGGGAAGGTGAGGGTAGGAGAGTACTTGTGCATTGATATCACCCAGGACAGAAGCCAGCGTGTGGCATTGACGTCAAATCTGACCCCCATCAGAGCCGTGTCGCCTTACAGTCCAGCAGCATTTAGCTTCAGGAAAATGCCTCTGTGCTGAAGCGGTTACTAATGGGATAAATGCTGGAGCTCCTGAGGGTCTGAATAACTACAAGGTTCTCACAGGAATACAGCACTGCCTCCTTTAAAGTAATGACAAAATAAAACTTCCGAGCTGGGAGAAGTGAACTGGCTCTCAATGATGTAAACTCTGGAGTTACTCTAGACAGCTTCTGTCTGCCCTCACATAACCACCTTGTTAAGGGGCTCAGAAACTGATGCTAAGAAATCCTGAGGGCTATTTATCCAGACCTGGAAATGATGATACCACCCCATGAAATATGTATTTCTGTGTGGAAGTTTGTGGACCAAGGCCAGCAGCTCCAGCCCCGGTACCTCTGCTGCAACAGTTTGCTGCTCCTCAGCCGCAGGCAGCATGCCCTGGTGCCCTGATGGAGCTGAGCCAACAGGACAGGAGATGGAGCTCAAAGCCTGAGTAATCCAGCCAGCCCTTTACAGTCTGATGTGTGGCTGTCTGTACATCTTAAAGCTTGATGTCAGTCCTAGGACTGGGTTAGGATACTCAGGACCAGAGATGTTTGCACAGAGCTGCTGCTGGTGGTTGAAGATGGTGGTGTTAGTGGGCCGGTTCTCTTCCAGGGAGAGCTGGAGACGTGCAGCCAGGGCTGTGCTCTCCCTCTGGGCATGTCTGGTGCTAGGTAGGGGCTCTAAGAAAATTAAAAATGTTTCAGAGTGTTCAAGCAACAGCATGAGGATGTCTGGAGTCAACTCCTGCTCCCATACACTTCCTTGGATGTGACATCCACTGCAAGAAATACAGTATGTTTGACCTGCCCCAAACTGTTGGTGTTCCATATTTTTTTTTCCATCTGATCCTTGCCTTTGTACCAGAAGACACTTTCAGCCCTTTAAAGAAGCTTTTCTGAGAGAGGAGTGATGTGCCAGGGAGATGCTGGGCACTGTCCACTCCATCCAGGCTGCCAGCAAATTCAACATGGTTAAATATAGGCTCTGAGCTGAGGCCTTCGAAGCAGCACTTGGAACCAAGTTCCTCGAACACGGCTGGAAAAATTCCACTTGGCATGAGGCTATTCGCCATATGCTGCTGTTCTCCTTTGCTTTTATCCGGACAGTGCCTCCAAGCTCCGTGCTGTGGAAGAGCACCTATTTTAGGAGGAGCATTTGATATCTTTCTGTCTCCCAGCCATTCTTGAAGGGGCTGTCTCCCTTCCTCCAGGCTAGGACACAAACTTCCCAACTTGCTGCACCAGCCCAACTTCCCTGATTTGCAATGGTGTATGGCCAACAGCTGGGCCATGGGGCTCTGGGGGAGCTGAAGGTCTCACCCTGTCATTGCTACATGTCAGCAGGCTGAGACTGGCAGACACCAGAACATTCACCATCTGCACTAGGTTTTCTCCAATACAACCTATGAGGCCTGTAACTTTCCTCCACAGCTTCCACATTCAAAGAAGACTTCTGCATTTCTATTTTGACTTGCAGCTCTTCTGCAAAAGTGTCTAGGAAGGAATTTTTGTGCCTTCTATTTTCACCCAGTGTCTAAGGCTTTATTTATTTATTTATGGCTCTGTAAAGGAGAAAGTTCTTTGAACATCTACTCTCAAGTAATTCTGCCGTTAGGCTGGGTCACACACCAGATCACACACAAAGTCAACATGCACCTAAATCATCAAAGCATGCTTGTACCACCCAGTGAGTTTGTCCTGGGATCACTAAGAACATGGGTTTCACAGCAGGCCTCCTGCAAAGCTGCTGTAGGTAGCCTGCAGCAAATCTCAGGGAGGACCCTCCTGCTGGATCTTCAGGACAAGCCTTTGCTTGCCCATCACTGCCAGGCGGTTGCATGGCAGGGCGAGCTCTGCTCGGTGCAAAAGCCCTCAATGTGGAAGCAATTACTCGGACAACTTCTTTATTTGTTGAGTCTGGAACAAACCTCTTCAGATAAATACAGCTTTCTTGAGGGAGAGGAGAAATGCGCCTCCCTGCAGAAGTGTTGGAGGTGCCTAAATATTTATTTTGCAGCCTGTACACTGGTGTGATCTGCTGTCTGACACTCTTGCAAAGATCCTGATCAAAGATCCTCAGAGAGCTTTCTGAACTTGTTTCTGCAGGGGCTGTGTCTGGAAATAAATTCCCTTCCTCCAGACCTTCCTCCCCTAACTCCCCTAATGAGGACAAGCTATACACCTCTTCTTCATGCTTGCATAGCATCCCTCTTTTCTCTCATACATGGAAAATAGTATTGGGAGCTAAAATACACTTGTGTATTTTTAGCTACTTCTAATTGAAGTAGCAGCTGGAAATAAGGAGCAGAGCCAGCGCTGCGGTGCCAGCCAGCTCTTTGCAGACACCCAGCAGCTGCTGCCCAGCCCTGGGCTTGCAGTCATTTGGCAATTTGGGACACCTGGGTGCATGTTTGGGGCAGTGCTGAGGGAGGTGCTGCCCGGCCAGAGAAAGAAGCTGTGAGTACTGTGTGTGCTCCCATACACAAACCTGATCTCAGGGTTGTTCAGGCTGTGGCCAGCCACAGCAATGCTGTTATCGCTCGTCCCCCATGCAGCTGGAGGCTGGACAAGCTTACAGCGAGGAAAGTCAATATTTGTCATCTCTTGTGTTTGTTAGTGTTATGAGAACACCTCACCCAGAGTTGCTTCCCTGACTAATCCATGCTTATGTTTATCTCTTAGTAAGAAACTGTTATATAGAGGTAGCAGGGAGAGGGTGATAAAATAGCAGCTCATATCACCCATGGTAAGAAACTGGAAGAGAAACTGCACATGCTGCCAAAAGATCAGGAATTGGGGTGGCTTTGGAGAAGCGAAAGGAGACAAGTCAGTGAGCGAACCCCCAAATAACGCTGAGACCCTGGGAGGAGTTCAGATTATTAATAGGCAACATGCCATCCTCCCTGGTTGTTTCAGCAAACACAGAGGGAAATACATTTCCTTGCCTCCCTATGTACACACCTCTGTGTGAACGCTGCATGAACTGGAGACCAGGCAGGGCATCTCTCCCTGTTTGCAGCCAGCCCAAGGAGAGCTGGCAGGGCAAAGAGGAGAAGGGCAGGGTCTGGGCTGTTTGTGTGGGGTCCTGCTGGATGGGGGAGCTTGGAGCTTTCCCGGGATGATATGGGGTGGGAAGTCAGGTCTGCGGGCAGGCTTGCTGCTGCAGCAAGGGCACCTGGGCTAAAGGAAGCAGAACCTCAGGTTGTACTGCTATAAAAACTGCACAACTGTCATTAGATAAATTGAAATCTGCAATCTCTCTAAAGAACAAAGCTCGATTTTCTTAGAAATGCTCTCTTCATTCAAACTGCTTGCACAGCTCTACCTCCAGAATGAGTAAAGCTGGAGTCGTGGTGACTGTGCTCCTTCCTGAGTGCTCCCAGACTCAGTACTCTCCAGAGCAGCCTAGGGTGAACACAAACTGAAATTGTGAAACCTGCACTTGACACTGTGCTAAATTCATGCTTAACAGCCTCTGCACAGAAAAGAGAAGCACAGTTAATTTTCTGTACCCCAGCTGGAGGGCTGGCTTTCATCCCAGTGCTCTTCATCTTCCTCTGTTTCAGTGTGAAAGGTCCACCAGAAAAACCTTTGGCGCTGGGGATTTGTCAGCCTGCCATTTTTATTCCCATATAAACACCTACTGCAACCATCAGATTTAGTGCCTGGCAGGAACAAATAATTTCTGAAAGACAGGAACACGGAGCAGGCGGGTGATTAGGAAAATCCACCTCCAGTGGAGGAAACATGCTCGGCAGGCAAAACACTTGGCAGTGTGGGAGCGGGCGGCACATCTGGCGAAGGCAGGCATCAGGCTGGCCAGCATCCAGCTACAGGAAACATCTGGGCGAATGCAGCCTGCAGGAGGGATTTGGGATGCGTCTTTGGGTAAAGTAAACCCTAGCTAATCTGCACTGCTTAGCCTATGTGAACTGGAAATCTTAGAAGGGAAATTGTGTATATTCATGAGTGTTTTTTTGCCTTTTGCAGAAACTTTTCTCTCTCTGTATTGCTGTTGTGATTTCCTCTGCTGCTGTGGATTGCTGGAGGACACCCACAACAGCTGCAATGCAAATTGGGAAGGGTCTGCAAGTGCAGCAGCTCAGTGCCACCCCATTCTCTCTCTGAGCCATTAGCAGAGAGAATAAGGAGGAGACCCAAGAGGCAGTGGTGGGATGCTTGGTCTTCTTGGGAGCAGGGTGGCCCTTGAATCACAGACTCACATGGGAATTCTTGCCTGTGTCATCCATAAGAAAAGGTCTGGCAAATTGTTTGGGGACTTGGTACACCTCCCTGTACTCGTTCTTGGCACTGGGTTCCTACTCCATCACCAAAATCCCAGTGAGGATAAGTGCAATCATTCCCAACTGCTCTTGGAAGGACTGTCCATTTCTCTGCTGGGCTTAGTGTAGTTCTCTGCAGTTATGTGTGACATTAAAAGTAGCAGAGCTTTTATTGTCAGTGGGGTGTGATGAGCCTGAAGCATCCAGCTGGACTCCGTGTGTTTGTAAAATGAGTAGGCTCAATCTGGAAGCAATTTGGAAGAAAACAAATGGGAAATATTGCAATGGTTTGTATCTGATTTTACCTTGAAGGACACAAGTGCCATTTCCCGGTTTTGCAAGGTACGAGGGAAATATTCCCAGGCACACCTCTGAAATGGGGTGGTAAACACAGTAATCTAAGAACTAACAGGCACAATTAATTCTCTTCGCATTTTCTAGTAGCAGGAGAGGCTTTCATCTAGCCGGGTATATCCATTTCAAGGCAATTTCCTTTATTATTCAAGCTTGCAAATTGCCTATTCCTATTGGTCTCCAATGTAAGTCTTTCAAAGTTTAACACATCTGCAATTTTATAAAGTCATTAGTTTTAATTAATAGATAAAGCTCCTCCGTTATTCTCAGAATTAACTCCAGCTGAGAAGAAGACACAGAGCTAATACATGGCTGTATCTATTCACAAGAAAATTCTTCTGAAATGCTGTGATTAAAGGCTTGAAAAGGAGGAGGTGGAATAAAGATGGATTTACTGAAGATAAGGCATAAGGCGGTCAAACACATCACCCTGAGACCCAAAACCTGGAGGTTCTAAATGAAAATTTCTAAGCTGGGATATGTGGAAGTGTTTCCATTTGATGGTCCATCCTGGACAGGAGCTGGCTGTGCACTTTCTCACTCTCCTATGCTGGTCTGGCAGTATTAAACTCCAAGAAGCCATCCCAGATCTGAGCAGCAAATAGCTTTCCCATTGTAAAAAAAGGTCCTGAGCTTTCAAGAATTCAACCCTGCTGCTAGAAGGGGACATTTACAACTATTTAGCACTGTGCGATGACAGCCTAGGGCTTGTGTCATGTCTGTTGAACCTTTCTGTGAGCGGCTGGGCTTTTTAACAGCAGCAGCTTTTCACTACGTGCAGAGCTGGTCATCAGGATCTTCCTTCCTGATGCCAGCCAGATCCCAGTCCTGAGCTCCTGAACCCAGGGTGCAGCACGAGCTGAGGCCCTGGAGGGATGTGCAGAAGAGCCACGTACACACAAAGCAGAATAAGAAAGCTTGGCACTATCCTGCACGGACAGCAGTTGCCGCCAAGCAGCTCTGCTCAGCTGAAATCAGACAGTTTGCTCCTTTGCTCAGCAAAAGCCAGAGACAGAAAAATGGCCTGGACATAATCAGCTGTTCCCCTGGTGGGATAAGGTTGGAAAACTCAAGTGGAGCAGGAAGGCTGGGACAGACAGCAGGGAATTGTCCCCACTCCTGCACCAGCATAAGGCACTGAGTGACATCCGCAAGCTGACCTGGCCTCACTAGTGCATGTGTTCATGGGCAAAGAATACAGAAAAAAACAAATAAATGCCACAAGGCTTAAGTGGGAATTAGTTCTGCAGAGCAAAAGGCAGCATGGTGATGACAACTCAGTAAGTGGCAGCACTGTATCTCTTTGGGCCAAATGTGGCAGTTCCAGTTCAAAGCAGAAGTCAGAGGAGCTGTCAGCAGCTTTGGTGGGATAAAAAATGGTGCTCTGCAATTCTTATGCTCCATTACATGAATACAAAGAAGCACCTGGGCTATGGTAAATCAAGATAAAAGCAGTGTAAGAAATGGTCTTCTGTGACACAGCAGGGAGAGATGCATGAGGTGGTTTGAAAAAGTCTGAATTTTCACTGAAGTCACTGCCTCAGCTCCTCAGCTTCTATGGTGGCAAAAATCAAGGTCAGCTGAAAGGGACCGGATTAGTCTGAAGTGATGGGCTCAGAAGGAAGCCACCTCTTCTCAGCAGCTTGCAGAGTCTTTTGCATTATTTAATAGCCACAAAACAAAGGCTTTGCCTGAACCTGCTCTCAGCTGGCAGCACAGGGCAGAGCTGTGTGGGGCTGTGTTCACAGGGCTGGGGGCAGCTTTCAGAAGAAAACTGGAGCTGCTGGCTGGGACACTCTGCTTTCCTGCCTCTGCCATCTGTAGCTTCCTGAGAAATCAGCCAGTGCAAGAAGGGACTTTCTGCCTGGTTTAGGTTAATGGGTGGAAAAGGGCAGTGGAAGGTGTTCAATTCAAAAATTAGAGGTGCTTGGCATGCTCTCTGGGTATGAAAGAAGCTAGAGCTGGTGCGGGGGAGATGTCTCGTCTAACGTAGAGGCAGGGTATCCCAAAGCAACTGCACACCACAGCTGAACAAGGAACGAGACAGGTTAAGGCTTTACACAGGCTGTCTTGGTCAATTTGTCAGCCCAACAAAAAAAGGTTTCTGCCATGCCTGAGTTGGATGCAATGCTTCACTGTGCTCTATTCCCTGCTATCCCATTGCTCCTCAAACACCAGCCAGAAACATCTGTGACAGAGCAGAGGTCTGTGATGTCGGGGAAATGGTGAATGGTCCTGGTGTCCTGTAGCACTGCAGAAGCCTGGTCTGGCTTGTTAGGAGATGGGAGCTGCTGTGCTGGCTCTTAGGAGGCTGGGTGTGCCTTCCGTCGCTGTCTAGAGCCATCTGAGCTCCTGGGATGGGAGGCATTCAGCCAGTGCTGAGCACTATCAACCTGGGCTGTTCCCTTGCTGTGCCCTCATTTCCAGAACATCAAAAACTCAATAAAGTCCTGTGGTGCTGGTTTAATTCATCAGCTATTTCAGATGAGAATGCCAGAGCCCAGCAGCTCCCCAAATTGCCGTGAATGATGAATACTGAGGAGGGCAGTGAGGTGGAACAGACAGGGAGGACATGGGGTCTGCAAAGAGCCAGGGGTGACCCAGGAGGGCTGGAACTGAGCTGAGACAGCAGGACAAACACAGGAGTCACAGCTCCACAAGATGCTTCCAGCCACCGAAGAACAGAAGCAGCGTTAATGGGGACATCACCCATCGGGATTTAGAGACATGGTAAAATCCTGTAGTCTGCGATCACCAGGCCCAAAACAAAGACATCAAAGCCCTGTGGTCTCACAAGCAGCTTCCCCTCAGTGAGCAGCCAGGTGAGGCTGATCTGGCTGGTACCAGCACCAGGCTGCTTCTTGTGTCCCCACGCTCAGGGTTCAGTGAGACCCTTTGTATATTTATAGGACATGGAAGGCATCTGGCAATGGGGAAATGAAGACCCAAATCCCCAGCTAAGTGTGAAGATTTAAAAGTAGCCGGTCTCCAGCAGGAGTAAAGCAGCAGCAGCAAGCCTGAGGCAGCAGCAGTGTAATGCTTTACACCACGGAGGATACGGCCCCAAGGGTTTTAGTCTCTGAATTTGCAGTGCTGGGAAGATTTACACAGGGCTGCTATTGCATCTACAGGAAGGAAGCATAGCCACTGTCTGGGTTCTCAGAATTCAGAAATGGGTGCTTTTATTTTTAGCATTCTTGATAAAGAATGGTCCGTGGTGCTTTCCTCTGCTGACATTCAGCCTCTGTTGTCACGTTACCTCTTCTGCCCCGCTGCTGAACCCATACCACACAATGCCAGCTGTGAAATGTGCTCCGTACATTCATCTGCAGACACAGAAACAGCATGCTCAGAGCACTTGGCTCCGGTCAAGAGGAACCGAGCTGGGGAAAGGAGGCCAAGATAGGCAAGTGTGGGGAAGGAAAGGATGAGAACTGGGGAAATAAAGACTGACAAGTGGGTGTAAAAGCTCTCAGACAAGTGTGGGATGGCAGAGAAGCATCTCTCCTTGCACTGTTTTTCTCTATCACTAACCCTATGTATCTAGACTTGCAAGTCTGTTCATGTTCTCTCCTTCCTTCCTCCTTATAAGAAAGGATTTTTCAGAGGAATCAGGACCTCCTTTCATTCCTGATCTTTAACATTCACTTGCTTTGAATTTTCAAGCTCTGCAAATACCTAGAACCATTTTTTCCTCCAAGAAAGCTGAGATCCTGATGCAACTTCTCTAATGCTATAAGTGAGGCTACAACCCCCGAATAGCAGGAAAATCCCAGGCAGGTAAGCTGTGCCTCTCACAGCACTCTGATTATTCCTGCTACCTTTGTAGCAAGGAAGCTTCTCACCACTTAGCTGTACACTGTCTCATCTACAAACTGTGGCTGGGAATGGCTGTGCCTCTGCAGCTGCTGCAGTTTAATGCTGGCTGTTGCCCTTGTGCTGTCACTGCCCGGCTTGGGCCTCAAAAGGAGCAGATGAGCACCCCATCCTCTCCAGCAGGGACTCCAGCATCTCCCAGACTGGTTTACTCTAGCCATGCACCACGACACCCATGTGCCACTGGCAGCATGGCCAGCCAGCTGCTGGAGACGCTGGCAAAATCAATCTGGATTAAAGCCGGAACCCAATTACTTTGCCCCCAGTTATTTTTGAAGGCGGTCCACTCCTCCGAAGAACCACAAGGGACTGCTTCATCAGCACACCAGAGGTAAAACTGCAGCTGCTGTGGGATGCTATCAGCTGCAGTTCTCTGCTGATGTATATCATCACTGTAATACACGTATTGTTTGTGCACGTTCTGAGACATTTTGGACTTTCTGTATTGTTGTGGATTATAATTCTGGTTAACACGCCTACTCTTAAATGGTTTGTAGATGGTATAACTGCAGCACTTAGCTGGCTGGGTGAGCAGCCTGAAGGCTTGCTGTGGCCACGTGCACAGTGCCTAAATACAATGGCAAGGGCTTGCAGAATTATTGGAACCTTTGGGGTACTGATGCTCAGATTTAGTGTTTTTTGTTTTTCAGTGTGCAGTGAGGGAAGGGCATGGGGAAGGGAAAGGAGACAGTAACAGATGTGAGAGGAAAAGAAGAGGAAGGGAAGGGGAGAGCAGAACATGTCTTTGAAGAATGTTGCTCCAACTATTCATGCTCTTGGGCTGTTTCACTGGCATAGCGCTCCTGGAGCAGACAGAGCAGAGCTCCTGCAGGTAGGTGTGAGGGCAGGGAGCTGCCAGCTTGGGCAAGAACCAAAGGTATCGAAAAATTGGGCTACAGCAAACTCAATGGTTCTGCTAGGACTCTGCCCTTATAGAAAAACTACCTCTTTCCAAACCAGGCTGAGCCTGGCAATGCACCAATAGACCGAGGAAACTGATAAAGCATTGTAATTATTATCAGGGCTGGCAGGAGGAAGCACAGTGAGCATCAGAGGGTTGTTGGAGCGTGTGGCAGGATGATGGCATCGGTCCCAGCCAGGCTGTGCCCGTGAAGGTGTGCGGTGACAGCTCCCTGCTGCGGCGGGACAACTCTCTGTGGTGTGGGACTGAGATAACGGGGTGTTGGGTGGAGGATCTGGCACCTTCCCAAGTGGCTTGTGGGGCCCTTGAGCTTCAGGTTTCTTACCAGCTCCCGTGAGGCTCAAATGTGGCACTGTGCCTGAGTTCAAAGGGCAGCAAAGGAGTGCAGACTAGACATAGGTGCTAAGAAGGGGAAAGGGCAGGCTGGGTGTATATCAAAAGCAAGATAAAGCCAATTGTAATTCCTTGCTGGTTTATGGCTCCCTCCCATCTGCACAGTGCAAACAGTGATGACCTATCCCTTTCCATCTACTGAGACAAGCTGATTTTGCTCTCACGTTTCCATCAAGGAAAAATGAGGCACAGCAGCACATAGGGTCTTACCTAAACAGGTGCATGATCAGCCAGAAAAGAGTCCCAGTCACTAGGTTTCACTTTCTCCATGGGAGAATCATGCCATGGAGAAGGCTACGGTCAGGATGACCAGGTTATATTGCCCCACGCAGCTTGCACTGAGATCTCTCCATATTCACATATTGCCTGGCCAAAGGTTTCTCTTCTACTTCAAAACTCAGCCTCCCTTTCCCTGTTGGTAAAGCAGGAGGGTTTTCTGTGACCCTGGGAAGGACAGACCATAGCTTGGCATTTTGGAGAACCCTTGGACTCCCTCACCCACACATTCCCCAGCAGCTGCAGTTTCCTTTGCGGGCTGGAGCCAGCTCTGTGTGCACATTCCTCACACATTTGCAGCATCTTTGCCCTTCTTCACCCAGCACCTGGTGGCCAAAGTTATTTGGCCACCAGGTGCTGGATAAGAGCAGTGGTCGCTCTTGTCAGCCACAGAGGCAACAAGGAGCACTATGGAAGTATTTTGTCTCTTTCTGGGAAATCCAGCAGCAGGTTGAGCCCTGCACAATCTGCTCCAGTGCAGCACATCGCACCCTTGTGGGTGCCTCTGCACTGACCTGGGGCTGAGGCACTCTGTGATTTCCTGGGCACTCACCCACCAGACACAGCCCTGGGCAAGGAACAGCCTGTGCTGCAGTCTGAATTTGCTTTTCCCACTGTTTGGGCTGACTCGTGATTGCCAAACTGCAGTTAGGACCATGGGCCAGAGCCGAGCTCCTTGGGAGCTGTATGTCAGAGCCTCTTTTACAAGCATGGTCTGGAGACCGTCTCCTCTTACCTGGGCTGCCCCTGCTACCAAGCAGGCCTAGTGGAAAACAAGGCTGTTAAAGTACCTTTGACACAAGCAAGTGAAAAATACCATGTCAGAGCATTTTCCTTCAGCCACTTGAGATACTGGCTGCTAGGAAACTGTAAACCTGGGTTGAGGCTCGCAGCCTGCTTTGAATGGCTCTTTGAGAAAGAAATAGCTAAATCCCAGCCTGAGCCCCAGCTGGATGTTGTCCTTTGTGTGTGAGAGACATTAGCAGGACGGGTCTAAGCAGCAGAACGTAACCAGGGTGGCTCAAGCAAGAGGGGAAAACACGAGTAAATAAGAAAAAGGTTACTATGCGAGGAAGGCTCCAGGAGTAGGAAATGTGAGCCTCTCTGCCCATGCAGCGGTGTGCCAAGAACCTCTGACCCTTGGAGAGAGGCAAGCTGCCTGATAAAGCTACCCAGCAAAGCCCTTTCTCAGTGTAAATGTAAACTCAGCCTCACCTTTCCATAACAAATTAGGTGTTTGTTAGTCCCTTTGGTGCCTTACTGGTCCCAGACAATGAGACGTGGCTGTGCTGTTTTGCGCAGCAAGTGACAAAATTCAGCATCTTTGTGGAAAGGGTTGTTTCCTAGAAATAACCGTTTCCTGGCTTCAAAAGGAGAGGTCAGACAGAAGAAGGGGTAGTGGAGAAGTTCCTGGAAGTCCAAATGGAGAAAAAAGGGTGGTGGCAGTCACTGCAGTACCTCATAATATTTGGTCTCATGGGGGAATGAGAGTTGGAGGGGTGGGGAGAAAAGAAAAAGAAAGGAAAAGAAGAAAAAAAAAAAAAGTGGAAATTAGCAAGGCATAAGAATCTGTGCCCCTCGAATAAGTATCAGTCAAAACATGAAAATCCATCCTAAGCACAGCAAGAAAATTGTGTTGGCAACTCGAATATAATCCAGAAATGAGATTATTTACTTGGCACCAATTTGCACCTTTCAAGATATTTTTTCCAAGCAATAAAGACGAAGAAATTGTCTAAAATTGGAGTGACCAAAAAAGAAGTTCTATTAGCAGTTTATGAGTTGGTTCAGGGAAGGACTCCAAGCAACGTGAGAGCTCCCATAGACTGGGCAGGATGAACTGCCCCCAGGAGCAGAGAGGCTTTACACAAATGCTTATGGGGTGTTACAGTGGTTGACAATTTTACAGATTTTAAAGGAAGAAAAGAAGGAACCACAGTTATCATTTAGTTTTCAGTGTAAGGCATGAAGTTTCACATAGTGCTTCCATTTTGGTTTCTTTCTGGTCTGGTTACAAGGCAGAGGAAGTTTTCTGGCTGAGGTCTGCAGATAACTGGAGCACACAAAAGGTTTCTAAAGAAGTCAGCTCCACACATTCTTCATTGCAAACCCCATATGTGACACTGACAAAAAAAAAAAAAGTTTCTATCTTCACTGGGAAATTTTTAGCTGTCCCTAAATGAAAGCAGCTGAAGAACACTTGGAAAGACATCAAAGTTTGAGCTAAAGGCCAAAACTTGTTAGTTTTCTTTGTAGCTAAAAAGAATAAAGTAGCTGAAGCACTGACAAAGGAAGACTCGCTAAACTATCAGAAGACTATTTCATGGCAAAATGCCTGTCTTTGGGTCTAGGAATTGTCTGAGATGAAACTGGGGATTAAAACTATGAATGCTTTTTGGCTTTAGGAAGCACTGTGTAAACGCCAAATAGATATGGCACAAGAACCAAAAAACAAGCATAATTTATATAAAGGATATTTGTGCTCCTCTAGTCTATTATAATTATTTGACTACAATGATAAAAGTATAGATACTTGAGAAAGAGAAACCCTTTGCATTCCAAAAAAAAATAATTTAAATTAGGCCAGGAAAGATATTGATTTATTTTTAAAGGATGTCAAACGCTCAAACAAACAAACAGCACCATGTCATATCATATGCCAAATACTAGGTCACATTGGAAGGAATGGATTGAACACCTCGTACAGTGAGAGCATTGCTGAACTCCAAACGAATGGTACCCATAAAGGGAATGGATCTGGGCATATACACACAGCTAAATAAAGAGCAAGGCTCCCTGTGCAGCACTGGCCTGAAGAGTAAACAAAATGGTAGGAGGCCTCAGGGTTGGGGTAGGAAATCCTCTGCCACAGCTGCGTAACCTGGTGGAGCCCTGACCTCTCCAGCCTCGTTTAGCTGTGATTACCCTGTCTCAGAAAGGCACGTGCTGGGAGGGAATGGAACGTCTGAAAATGCTCAGAGGCCTCCTGGAGAAGAGAAGCTAAGATGGGACCTGTTGGTCAGGGCCCCGCGCGCACTGGTAGGCCTTGCTGCTAGGGAAGCAATGAGCTAAGGAGGAATACAACAGAGAGATACTGAGAAACAAGCAAATTTACATCCGCTGTAAATGCAAGGCAAGAGAACAATCAACAGAATCAAATGGCAATGTGTTTAAATTGATAATAGCCCTTTTATATGAGTCACAGTTCATCTTTGGAACTTGCTGTTACAAAATCATACAAGCCAAGAAGGCTTAAAAATCAGCTGTCTTCCATATTATATTAAAACATTGATGGCATAACCTTGTGAAAATCTTATAAATTTTGACAGGCATGTGAGGACCTTGAAAGTACTGAAATCTCCCAGTCAGAAGCACATGAGGAAGACACCTTCGGGTCCTTCCTCACCTGGGATTTTTGCTGTGTATCCACGAGGAGCTCTGGCAGTCAGCCTCCCTCTGATCAGTGCTAACTAGATCTTTGCTGTTTGACAAACAGTTGATCTTCCTGGTTATTGTCTTGGCCTAGGAGGCAGCAGCACACCAAGAAAATGCCAGTTCTTCTGCCAGGAGCTCCTCACCAGCATGAACTGAAAGGCCAGGCTTCCATCAGCCATCCGTGTGTTATCAGTGGTGATATCCTTCAGGGTGCAGAGAAAGCAGTGACTGCTTACATGTTTGAAATGTGCCACTATATAAAATGTCTAAATGCATCCTTGGAACTGAATATCTCTACCCTGTTTATCTGTAACATGCAATGCATAAAGCCCTCTCAAACTGGAGGCTTTTCTGAGCAGCCTCCAGCCTGACGGAGATTTTTAAGCAACATGCCTGTAGTTGGGTGCTGTGGCAGCTTAAAAGCAAAGCACAGTTTAAGGACAGGAAAATGCCAGTCTTGTGACTGTAAAGAGCTTGTTGTGTAAATACAACAGCCCTGAAGATCTTTATGGTGTACTTGGTATATGGTATATAGCTCTGACCTGTTAGTATCCCCAGGGTCTCTGCGGGATGTACCTGAATTTTGGAGCCCTCCATTGGTTCTGGAGCAATTTTTCAGGTGTGGAGAAATACAGAGAGTAGATGGTAAATGGAGTCCACCTTGAAAAAGCGCTAGAGGGCTGTGAAAGCTTGTAAAGAAGAAGGGAACTGCTGAAGTGCTGGAGATGTCACAGCACAGCTCGTGGTTTCACTTCACCCTCCTCCAGTTGTTTGTCTATAAAAGGTTCATTCAAGCTTCATTTCTTAGCTGAAAGGATTGATAGCAAAGATCTTTATCCTCCGGTCAGCTACTATTCTGATGAGCAAAACAGACAAGCGCTGCCAGAGAAGAGCCTGTTCTGTGCTATATTTGTAGCTGTGAGAACACAAAAAGATATGCCTTTGGAATATAATTGCCTGATTTCTCAGATGTCCTTCTGGACCCAGGCCTGGCAGCTAATTTTCCTATCTCCAGTGTTAATCTCCAGATTATTCCAATTGGGTACCCGGAGTTTTCATCTACAGGCAGTGATGCTGCAAGTTCTCACTGCTCAAAAGGAACATGTCCTGGGAGTATCTTTAATCACTGAAGTTATTATCCTGCAAACAGGGGAAGGGGGGGAGGAGGCTGAACGGCTTCTTGTACCTGCTGCAGAGGCTGAGTGATCGGTGGAGCCCACACTGAGCTCACCCCTCTTCAAAGTGGAGTTGTGGCTTTTTTAGGGCATCACAGAGACAAAGCTCTTACAAATGCAGAATCAAAATCTTGCATGGAGGCTCTATGATGAGCATAGAAAAGGCTACAGGTAGGATGCTGCCCTGTCCCCATCCACCACTTTTGGTGGGAGATGGACATGTAGCCCTGTTTAGAAGAGAACAGGAGTAACCATATTCAAGCCCCAGCACATGCTGGGTATTCTGTCTTTCTTCCTACCCGTTAGGATTGTAATTCCACAGCAACCAGCCCCGGCCTGCTTTCTCCATCAGGCAAGCAGCACCCAAAGATCTGGGCAGTCCTCACAGTTGCTCCTCCCTTCTATCACCTTAAACACTCTGCTGTTGTGTCTCAAAGCTCCAGACCACAGCCCAAGACAGACCTTCTGGGTTTGTTTTTTGCTTGACCCAGCAGAATAAAGAGCTTTCTTCCCACTTTCTTCCCCTTCGAGCTGTGAGAAAAACAACATCCGAAGGAAACTGAACAAATCAAGCTGATGACCCAGATGCAATGATGGGGAGCAAGCAGTGTGCTGGAGCTGTGCACACAAAGAGCTGAGGCAGCGCTTTCCCCAGCCCAGAGCACGGAAAAGGGGCCAGAGTAAATGAAACCTACAGGCTGAAAAATGATGCTGAGAAGCCTGGTTAGCTGCCTGCATTACATGGTGCTGGGTAACGGGGATGATCACACGCCAGGCAGGCGGTGAGGAATCCTCTCCCTCCTGCAGACAGATTGGATGTCTACTCCTGATCCGGTGTTTTTCTACTTTGCATGTACCAGGATCCCAGATGCAAGAGCAAAGGAGTAAATAGCTGTTGCTGGCCCAGCCAGGGAACCTCTGTCCCTGGAGCAGGGTTTGGAGCACCCAGATCAGGACTCTGCCTTCCCTCTCACACTTTGGCTCCCAGCTAGGAGAGCATCCAGGAAAGATTTGTCCTCCTGCATGAGCCAGGAATGGAGGTGCAGGGGAGGGAAGGTGCACTGATGACAGAAGAAAAGTCATTAAATCAAGTCAGCCTGCAGGAATGGGCCATGAAACCCAGCGATGCAGAACTGCAGAAGGAAAGCAGCTGGAGGAGGGGGCCCAAGGCAAACATCTCAGGAAGAATTGGAGTAGAATCACCTGGAGAGTGTCTGCCTGCATGAAGTGAGACCGTGTGCCTGCGAGGGGACAGCACCAGAGCCAGTGCCAGCAGATGGCACTCCTGGGTGTGCTGCCAGGCTGGAGATGCACTGAGCTGTCACACTGGGGATGCACTCCAGACTGGTCATACTGGGGACGTGCACCATGAATCCCACCCAAGCTGCCACCAAATGTGACTTCTGCACAGTCCCAGGTGAACACATAGCCTCGGGGCAGAGTCAGGCCGTGCAGTGAGGGACTGAAAGCTGGAGGGCAAAACATAGCCATGCATCTCCTACCTGCATGACGGTGCCCAACCCTGCTGCACCCACCCCGGGAGTGTCTCAGCATCCTCCATGGCTGTCACCTGCTGTACAGTTTGACCATTGGCATGAGATCCATCACCATCCTGAACTGCCTTTCAGGCCTGGTGAACTGAAGGAACTGTTAAGGCTCTGAACCTCCCATGAGTCACTGGCTCCCAAAAAACTGCCAGGGCTTGCTTGCCACGCATTGACCTTCAAGGCTGTGAGGTGTAAGCCCTGGTGGTTCAGGTCTACCACACCACTCTACACAGGACAGGAAAAGAGGGAGCAAAACAGGGAAAAATCACAATCGAGCAATAAGAAGTCAGCAAAAGAAGGGAGATGAAAAAAAATAAAATAAAAATCTAGTGAATATACACGGAAATGAGAGCAAAGTGAAAAACACACAAAGAAAATGAAAAATGGAGCAGAGAGAGTGTTCCCAAGAAATTCATTTTGTATACAGGGCAAATTCTAGGCAAGCCACGTTTGGACCACATAACATAGACTTTCTTCTAACTAGAAAAACAATTGCAAACCAAATACTGACTCATGCTTGGAGAAACAAAATAGACACCACTTTCGGTTGCAGGAGGGGAAAGTCTGGGAGCTTTGGTGAGATCTGCAGATGCCAGAAAAACACCTCATAGGGTCTGGGGGAAGCTTGTCCCAGCATGGCCAGATCCAGGCCTGGTAGGAGTGGGAAACTGGCATGGGAAGGAGGAAGAGCAGCATTTGCAACAGCACAGGCAGGCAAAACAGCTGTGCAGCAGCCTCAGGAGAACAGCCTCTCCCCTCTAGGGGTCATGGTGACTTCACAGAGAACCTTCCTGGGCCAGGTCTTGGTGTTGAGCCGCCTCCTGGCTCTTAGGTGAGGTTTGTAAAGCTCTTGAATGTGCCCTCCTTGGGGACACCTTCAAAGAGATGTCACTTAGTGGCTTCTCAGCATCTTCAGCTCAGCAAACAGCACAGCAAGGGGCTCAAGCTTTGCTCTGCTGCTTTGCTTTGCCTGGTGTCGTGGTGGTGCTGAGCTGCTTCCAGCCATACCCATCTGTGGCTGGTATTCAGCCTGCCCAGGAGGGTGTCCTGGAGAAGGCAGGCTGAGGAGCACAGCTTGTCCTGCAGCTCTATCTGAAACCAAAGAGGGGCCCAAGCTGCCATCTCAGCCTGACAGACCTGGGGATGCATCCACAGCCAGGACGCATGGCCAGATGATGCAGAAATAAACAGATACACAGCAAAGAGCCAGGGCCGTGCAGTGATGGGGGAAAAGCAAAATGATTTTTCAAAGACAGAGATGAGTTTCAATCAACACACCATCCCTACAAGGAGCTCTGGGCTGAGAAGCAACCCCTCCTGCTTGACCCTTGCATGATGAGCTCTCAAAGCCCATGGAGCTGTTGCCAACAGTATCAGGGTCACAAGTCACCCTTTGTGGTGACAGCTGCTCTCACTGGCTAGCAGACAGTGGCTGGAGGAAGGTATTAATTTGCTTTTCCATTGAAGTTTAAAACAGAAAAATCCCATCTTGCAACTATGACCAAGAAAGGAGGCAACAGCACAAGGCAAATAAACAGTCGCTAATGTGCTTTGGAGAGATGTTTATGCTTCGTTCCTGACAAACACGGGCTATCTGCAGTGCAATGCCCCAGGTTGGGACTGGGGATGGGCTGAGAGCTGGGGGGAGATGGCCTGGATGGAGCAAGGTCCTGTCACTGCCCGCCCGTGCAAGGGGACAGCCAGCATCCAGATAGGGAGAGGTGTCGGGCAAGGGGGTGATGGCTGGATGCTGGGCTCCTGCCTGTCCTGCAGTCCTTTCCTGCAGAGCCACAACTGGCAAGGCACTCTCCGTGTCACCAGGCAGTGAAAACACCAGAGACAGAGGAGAGTGCTGAGGCTGGGTGGGCTGAGGATACCCAGCTAAATCCATGCACACTGCCGGACCAGAGAGGTTGCTGGAGCGTGTCCTACTTGCAGCGCTGGCACAACCATATTCTGGGTGCTGGGCAATATTTATCCCCTTGGAGATGAAGTGATAAATGGTGACATCTGCAGCTCTGGTCTGTGTAACCCGAGTCCTATAAAACCCACCCCAAAAAGCTGGGCTGAGATTCCTCCACAGGCTTTGTTTGTTTGCAGCTTGCGCCTGGCTCCCGCGTGGCTGCACCCAGGGCAGGCTGGGGCTCTCCTGGCCCAGCTCGGGTTTCTCTTGCATGGCCTGGATGCAAACACATGGAGAAGATCTCTTTGCTGAACTATCAGAGAGCCAGTTGCTGCACAAAGCCATTTCTGAGTGGCAGTATTCCCCACGTTGGTGCTGCTAAGCCCCAGGGTGAATTTAAAGAGAAATGTCCAAAGGATAGTACTTGGATCATTTTGGAACAGCTGATGGCTTGCCAAAGAGAGGCAAAATGCTGGTCCTAACCAGCAGTATTCACCAACCTCTGTGTTTGTCATGGGAGACTCTGGGCCCCAACTTGCCTGAATTCCCCTTCAGCCAGCTGCATTCTTCTCCTCCCAGACTTTGGACACAGAACCTGACAAAACTCACAGTGTACTTTTTCCGTACTCTGCTCCTGCTCACTTGTAAAGCTGTTGTGTTTCAGTGATGAGCAGTGTAATCCTCACCCATAAATTATATTTATAGCATGCTGTTGGATCTTACAGACTGAAAAACACTGGAACAACGTAAGTTATTATTTTTCCCATCAGTTTGGATGGGAAAGGGGGGACTTGAGTCCTTCCCCTTTAGGAAACTCTTCTCCATAATTAGGAAAATGTCACGGTAACTGTTTATGTTAATCAACAGGCCTAGAACTGTGAGCACCATGAGCTTGCCACAGCCAGGCTGATCTTTTTTCCTCCCTGGTTTGATTTAGTGATGAGCAAAGGGCTGAGGGAGGTTTGTGTCATGCAGGAACCGAGTCCTCAGCTCACCTGCTGTTTGTGGAAGAAGGCAAAGACAGACAGAACTGCTTCGATGTCACCGGCTTTGCGAGGCTGGTGCTTTGCCTGTGCCAAAGGTAGAAATCCTGCTGGGCACTGTGGCTGCCTGTGCCTGCAAGATGAAGGTGATCCCAAGAAATGGTGCCTGATGGGATGATGGACAAGGAGACAAGCTCAAGAGTTTGTGTTTAAATTGTACATTCAGGAAACCACGTGACCATGGCCACCTCACTTACTTGAATCTTGCCAGGCACCAAGCCATGTGTGCGTCTCCCTGTGTCTCTGCAGAGCTGGATCCATGTGCTACAGCATCTCCATGGCTCCTATTTAAAGCCATTCAGCACCTCTGTGCTGGCTCCAAGCTCCAAGGCTCTTTGGAGAACCATTCTGAGGAGCAATCCCACCTTGGGAATACATGAGTCCTTGCCTGGCTGATGCAGATGCGTTCAAACATGATTTGGGCCCTTTGATTTCACTGCTATTTGTCAGATTGGGATAACCACCTCATTAAATCCACCCCTGCCCTGACAAAGCATTGGCAGGAAGATTGCAGAGATCAGCTTTGTCTCTGGGACAACTTAATCTGCCCTCAGGCTGTAGCTGCTACGGAATAATAAAGCTCCCCAGCTCGGATGTGCTCTACAAAAGGTCACATCCTTTCCCAACGCCCTCCACGGGAGAGCAAGGCTGCTATGGGAGGGGAAGGGAGTTCCTGGCCCCACCAGCAGATGCAATTCCAGTCCCCTGCTCCCATTTCAGCGTGTTCCCCCTGCCCTGCAAGCTCTCAGGGTGATAAGGTGTTGGACCGGCTCCAGTGCTGGATGAGTGTCAGCCCCATCCCAATACCCAGAGAGTGGCAGAGGCCAGATGACTCTTGCTGGCCATTTTGTGTGCATTTCTCAGCGGTGAGGAAGGAGCACTGCTGCCCTGGGGGTGCTCGTCTGCCTGGATGCTGTGGGCATGAGCTTTGGTAGAACGAGATGTGAACTGGCATCCTCTCCTGCACAGGATGAGAAGAAAAGAAAACGAGACATGATCTTGTTGCCTTTCATGGTAGAATATGTTTCTATTTCATTTTTCAAACAGGAATATGTTAATAAATATTGAAAAATAATAGCAAATGTTCTTTCCTCAATCTTTCTGTAAATATTTCCAACATATAAAAATGCACCTTTCCCTTTGGAAGACTAACAACATTTAATTTAGCCAAAAATAATATATATATATATATATATTTCCCCAGTGGAAATGTGTGTTTATCATTGCAAATTGAAGTTTCATGCACTTGTTGAAATATTTTCCACCATGATAGCTAGAGTGAACTCCAAAGGAGCTACAAGCCGTGGTGTGATTGTTGCAATGAAGCCACTGCTGTAACCCGGAGCCACTTTTCTGTGCTTTCTGCAAGCTTCTTCTCAGAGCTGGGGTAACTTTCTCTCTGCTCTTCACATGGCTTTGACTTGTTTCTCAGCTCTGCAATGCACCTCCTTTGCAAGTGCCGCTACTTTTTCTTTGATCTGCTTTTTCAAATGTTAATTGCCCAGAGAATAATTAATTTAAGTTTCTCTCCCCATTGTGTAATAGGAAGGCTTGCAAGACCAGCCAGAGCTCTGGCACTGAGTTTTGTCACCATCCCACCCCTCCACTACACCGGACTGGCACTTTTGCATGCAGTTTGATTTTTTCTCCCTTTCTTTAACCTTGTCAAGGCTCAGCAAGGGATATGGAGGTTGTCCCAAGCTCCTCCTGGCAGCCAGCACCACGCAGCCATTAATTACCAGGAACCCTGCTCGTTGGCTCAGAAGAAGCCTGAAAGGAGAAACAATATCCCCAAGGGCCATCAAGGCTGGCAGGAGAGGGATGTTGGTGGCAGCTTCTGTATAGTCACTTCTCAGGCCACGAGGATGGATGTGTTTTACCTTCTCCTGGACAGAGGAGGTGGTTCAGACCAAGACTTTTCCTTCCATGTATCCCATAATAACCTTATCTGAGAGCCCTTAACATCAATTCCAAATTTTAGGCAGTTACTCCCAAGTAGCCCCTGGGTCAGCAAGACAATGCTGTGGAAAGATTGTCACCATTTTTCACCTTTGAAATACTGCCCTCAGCTTTGATGGATATCTAACGATATTGAAGACTTAGGAAATCTCAGCGCCTTCTTTTCAGACTAATAGATCTTTGTTAGGTGGCTCCTGTGAAACCATGAACATCTGGGGGACCTGAGGGGTGAGCAAGTGAGGACATTGGGTTCTTCCTTCAGCATGTCTGAGTGAACAACATGAGCAGGCTAACAAAGATACTTCTGGAGAACCTTATTTCATAAGGTTTCTTGGAGTCCAGTGAGATGCTTCTGCTCTAAGACCTTATTTCATGGTGAAGAATCCTGCCTTTTCTCTGCAAAGTTGATATTTCCATGACTATTTAATATTTAATGTGAGCCAGAAGAAGTAGCACAGTACGGTCAGCTTGTGGTTGTATCCACAGGAAATGTGATCATATTAGAAAACACATGTAGCACATGTAGCTTCTTATTAATTTTGCAGCACCTAATAAATTGCTCAATATGGCCTGAGCTCAATTGTCTCTTTTTTTTTTTTTTTTTCCTCATGCACAACAGAGTGGAACTAAACTCTGCCAGATTTGGGTTTCTTACATTTTAATTCCTCTGGGGGGAGCATGTGAACATTTCTTATCAGAAACTTAGACGCAGAGTGGGAAATAACCCTCCACATTTATTACTTTCTCCTCAACCCTGAACAAACTGCATTCAATGTGGCTTTAAATTCAATAATATCTGAATTGGAAGGAAACTCATTTGCTGCCAGAAGTTTTTCTGTCCCTTGTTCTTGCACTTTTTGTCCCTGGCTCTCCATGTCTTTCTGCAAAGGGCTTTCTACTTTGTACAGATTTATCCCTTGCTCAAGTGTAGTGCTGCAGTGGAAATTTAGCTGGGAAATTGGGCATTTGTCCTCAATGGAAAACAATTTTTGGGGGAAACTGCAGCTCATAGGAGAAGGAAATTTTCCACGATTTTGGGGTTGAGTTTAATGAGAAATTCTCCCCTCTGAGATTACCCTTCCACCAAAGGCACTGAAGTTTTTTTTGTTTTGACATTTTTGAAAGAAGCCTTTCAACCTGATCTATTAGAATCACTTTTTTTTTTTTTGTTCTTTAGAAACTTATTTATTTATTTATTTATTTATTTATTTATTTTGAGAAAAAGAAGAATGAACGCTTCTCAAATAAATTAAGCCTCTGGGTCTAGTTCATCTTCTTTGTCATTGTTATTCTACAAAGCAACTTAGGGGAAAATGCAGTTCTGTTCGGACTGAGCTAATATATTTTTCTCTCTCTTTTTTTTTTTTTCACCAACAAAACTGAAAATTCAGCTGTTCTTGCAGCTCTATTTGCAGCACAAGACATATTTGCAAATGAGCTGGACAAGTTCCTTATTCAAACAGTAAGACTGTAAGAAACATCCAAAGGCTCTCAAGAGGAATAGCACCAGGGCAGAGCATTTTGTTTGGAAACATTTCTCTTGTTCTTCGGAGTCAAATTCCACATTTCCCAAAAGAGTAACACAACATTTGTTATTTAAAAATAGCAAAGACTGCTCTTTAGGAATCAGGCTAGAGCAGGGCTGTATGTTTCATCTGATGTGCTGAGAATGGTTCCTCTGGTCCTGGTAATATCATTGTGCTTGTGGGTGCTAACAAAGCATGGGGCTGTGCAGGCAGGGTGAAACAGGAGGGATCCAGGGCTGGCTTGGGCAGATGGAGAATCAGCCTGAGCAACTGAGGGACTCCACGACTGGGCTTTGGCTCTGTTTTTCCAGAGTTATTTTTACCCCTCATGAACCCTCGGTCCTGGTGAAAATGAGCTCAGTAGCACAATGCTTCCTGTGGTCATCTGCCAAGCCAGTGGCACCCATCCCATCCCATCCCATCCCATCCCATCCCATCCCATCCCATCCCATCCCATCCCATCCCATCCCATCCCATCCCATCTCATCCCATCCCATCCCCCTGTCCCTTCTAGTCCAGGAGCTACAGGACACTGCCTGGGGACAGTAGCCCCCCAAGGACCCCCACAGCATCCCTGTTGATGCCTGGGCCAGGCAGGGGGATGTGCTGTGGGTGGGGGCAGGCAGAGGGGACAACCTCCCCGTCTAGCTCAGGGTATGGTGCCAGCAGGCAGTCTGAGCAGCCATGCCCCAAATCCTGAGCCACAAGCAGTGCCCAGCTGCAGGGCAGTGCCTCAGCTCTCTCCTCATGGTGTCTGGGGTGTCTGCTCTGCCAGTATCCCCAAAAACACAGTCACCACGCCTGTGCTTCCTCCCAGTGGGCAGTCACACTCCCAAAACGTTTCCCAGAGGAGTACTTTCCTTTTTCCTAGATCACTGGAGTGGGTTTGAGAACAATTTCACAGAGAGCTTGGAAAAACCGAGTCCTTTCCGCTGCTTCAGATTTGGACTCATGCATGACTTCATTTGACTGTTGGGATTTTTAATTTATGGGATGTTTCAATTACTTGCAGCTGGTGATGCAGCAGAAGGGCTCAGAGAATCTCCTACCTTCCTTGTGGATAACTTGCAGGTAGATATGGTGAGTGGATGTTACTGGCAATGGACAGCAAAGGTGGACAACCGGTCCCTCTCACCTATGCCCCGTCCTCCTCTTCCTCCCCACCAGCTCATAGTTTCAGCCCCCACCCTAGAGAACATCCTAAGAGGTTTCTCCAGGGACAAGATGAATGTGGTGTCTCATCACTGGCCCGAGGATTTCTGCTTATTTCTATCTAGGGATGGGAAAATTAGGAGGGAATAGTTCATTACCTTGATCTTTCCCAATGAACCTGCAAACTGCTGGGCGTGGGAGGGCAGAGGAATTGGGTCAATGCCTTCTGGGCCACGCAGAAATTCCTCTGTAATTCCCCAGGTCCCAGGAACATCACAGCCGCTATCCTGGAGCACCGTTTCCAGCAGGGACAGCATAAACAAGTCAGCCTTAATCTCATTAGCTCAATGATGCTCTTTATTAGCCTAAACCAGGCTGGCATCCATTTGATGTCTGTCCAAGATAGATTCTGTCTCTCTTTCTGCTGTTGGAAAGGCCATTAAAGTGCTCTCTTCCTGGGCTGTAAATAGAAAGGATAAAAAATTCCTTGCTGATGAACTGTTTTACTGGCAAGCCAGCAACCAGCACAAAGGAGGAAGCAGAGAAGCAGCTGAGAAAACGCAATGAACAGAGGTCAGACCTTCTGCAGACTGGGGCTGACTTTTGGGAGGATGAAGCCCCTGCACTCAGCAGTGAAACCCCAGTGACTCTGCCAAGCCTCTGGTCCCAGGTGGGACTTGTGCTGCGGGCTGGGAACAGCTAATCCAGCTCTGACTGCTGCGACCTCGTTTGTGTCTGTGGGTTTCTTCCCATCTGCCTCAGAGTAGATGAGAAAGCAAGGCAAGGGGAAAGGAGCAGAAAGATCAAGACAGTAGAGAGACAACTGATCAGGGCAAGGCAGGCAGGGACTGGATGCAAGGTATGGTTATCCTGGCTTTGGCTATGGGTCCGTCCCATCCACCGTCCCCACTATCCTGTCCCTGGGAGGATGAGTTACAGGAATCCTTGGTAGGAGTGGGAGTTTCTTCACCTTGAACACTGTGCATCCTGCTGAGCACAGCTGTTTGTATGTGTGTGGCTACTTACAAGCCTGAAGGAGTTAGTGCTGTTGGCGATCGTACATGGTAGAAAACCTCCTCGGCATCTCCTCCCTCCAGCCAGGAGATTTAGCTCACAGAAATGCATGTGGCAGAGTGGTACTACAAACATATATTATTTTTTTTTCACATACAAGAAGGATGGAGAGATAAATTAATATATGGATGACAGGCCTGTTGTTTTGTACTGCCTGTCTCAGTGTTAAAGAAGCTGATGTTCACTTGAGCCCATACCTTCAGCCTGAGACAGCCCTGATGACAGACAGCGGCTTTTCTCTTTCTTCTGCCAAAAAGTGTTGAATAAAAGACCTACATTCTTCCAGGGTGTGGCTGGTGACACCACACATTATATCACTGCCTTGGCAGTGCCAGCACCTGGGTCTCGTGGCACAGCCCAGCGTCTCTCCAGGTGTGGCTTCAGGAGATGCTATCTCCCCTGCCTTGCTGCGTCCTGCCCGAATGCCACACCGTGACACCAGTTTCTCCCAGACAGGATCCCGTCTTGGCTTCAGCTCCTCATTTCAAACTGATGTTGGCAGTGCTGTTGTATAACCATGTTTTTGAGTATACTTTTTATTTTTTGTTATTATTACTATGTTTTTTTTTAGTGTCACTTGCTTTATCTTTCTCTTCTTCTGTCATCAAGTATCTCTTCAAAACAGTCTTTAAAAAGTTTTCTTGCTGTGAATTTTGCCCACAGGTCCCCATCCCAGAGCTGTGCCTCTGTTGTAATTAACTCAGGCTGTAAGGTGGTTAATGATGGCACATCATGGCCTCGGAGCCTGGAGAGCACTGGGCTGTGCACAGAGGGACAGGGGAGTTGCTGGCACCAACTATCCCACAGCACTGTGACTTTCTGGGGGCAATGCTTTGCCATAAATCCAGCAGCCCGCTGGGCTGCGGAGCTTTCTGGCACCAGGGAAGCTTTATCCCTCAAGTGTGAAATTACTGCACTGGGGAAATTAAGGAATATTAATTCATGCTGTAGCTTTGCTATGGAAAGATAATTCATGTTTCCCCTATGCAAAATGCTCCAGGCATACTAATGGCCCTTGAGCAGAGGTGCTGCTCTTAGCTTTATGTTTCATTGTGGGAATGAAAATGATGGGCTGAGTTTTTCCTGGACATAAACCGATAGCCTGCAACGTGACTACCAGAAGTGGGAAATTGTCACTCTTGTTTTGAGAAAAATGTTCTGAATCTGACATTCCTCACATTTTAGTAAAATAATTTTAAAAAAAATCTAACAGGTGAAGATGCTCACTCGTGTAGCAGGTATCATTTCTCAAGTATTTCTGTCTGGGCAGATAAAGAGAGATAAGCTGCTGCCTTGGCACTTTTTCTTCCAGTTTTCTTTCAATACATTAGATACAGGCTGAATAGGAAGCTAGATCTTCCTCTGCTCCCACTGTTCTGTCTCATTAAATACCAGAACAGTAAAAAATGCCACCTCATTCAGAGAGTTTTCCATCAGTTAAGAAACAATTGCAGTCAAAGCAGGAACAGAGGTGGCAGCAAAGAAGAAACACTTCAGTGAAGGCAGCAAAGTCTCAGTCCCCTTTGGGGCTTTTGAGAAAATCAAGAGAAAAGCCGGCTCCCTGGCTTATCTGATCAGCAATGCTGAAAGATGTTTGAATGGTAAGGAATTGCTGCAATATATCACTGCAATTTGTCTTCTGCACAAAGTAATTACTTGAATTCTAGTTTGCTGCCCTCACTGATCTTGGCTGGTTATAAAGACAGAATAACTCCAGTTAGAAGGGACTTCTGGAGGTTATCTTGATCAACGCTAAACTCAAAGTTATTAGAAGAAAAAAAATATATATTCCTATAGGGAATTAAACTGGAAATAAGATCTAGCTTCAGTCTGAAACAGGGGCAAAACATCTTGCTGTGGGTTCCTTCAGCAAATAATACTTTGTTACATGGCAAAGGAATGAATGCCCAATTTCTTGCTTGGTTAATGATGCTCTCCACAGAAAACTGGCTACCGGCAGTGACTGCTGTTTGGATTGGATTGGACTCCCATCTCCATGCCCAGCAGCAGCCAGCCGTCTCCCACTCCTGCTGCTGGGGCTCAGCATCTCTTTCTGCTTCCTGCATCCAGAGCCTCCTCCAGAGCTGCCTAAATCTTGCCAAGAAAATGCCTCTTCAGTAGCCATTTGTCAGCAAACTGGGCAGCCTGAGAATCAAAGAATGCTTTTTAGCACCACACCAGGGAATCATTAATTATTTCTGCTCATTCAGTTATTGACAAAAGCAACGTTGGACTGTTAATCCAATGCAGAGAGTGATGGTAGTGCAGGTGTAACAGCTCCTATGCATGAAAACCTTTCTCATCACTCTGTAAGAAAATATATCCAGGACCAATTTGAAGAGTTAAACATGTAACATCTGTTTATTTCTTTCCTCCAGGCAAGAGAAAATTCAAGAGCTTACTACCTACTAACAGAAGCCATGGAATTTTTCTAAATAAAATGACAGAAAACTGATACTGGGATACTCTATGTTGTAAAAAAAATTACAGAACTTACAGAATCTTAAGTGGAACATACAGAAACCTACTGACAATCTGAGGTTTCAACTCACTCAGCAAGAAATAGCCTAGGGAATCTTTGGAGTGCAGTGTAAAGAGGGTCACAACTTCACTGAAATTTGACTTCAGCTTTGAGTCCTGGAACAGTCATAGTGAATAGTATCAAACCCATATATATATATCTTTGGTATGAGAAAGAAAGGCTGCAAATTCATGTTACACTGGGTACATGCATATTTGTCCTAATAACAATCTGATATTTACTAGAGATAAATTCAAAGCTTATCAAGAACAATCTTTTCAAAACAAACTCCATACTAGCAGGTCTGGTAGAAAAATAAAAGCCTTAAAGAACTCAAAAAATGGTTTAGTAACGATTGTTAAGTTGACAGGTTGTGATATTTTGATTTGAACACTGGGTAGAATGAATATACATATGTATGACCCAAGTTATTTAAGGTCTTAGATTATTCATGAATTGTTTGGTGTTTTATATATAGCACATGGTATTAAAAAAATAAATAAATCAGCATCTGTCATTAGAGCCCACACAACTGTATCTGGAAATAGCCCAGTTATTTGCCAGTTTATATTGCAGGGATGGATTGTGTTATCTCAGGGACCACCTGGATAGTAATGGTCAGCAAATATTGCTTTATTGATGGCGACTTGATTGTCAACATTAACGAGCAGATGGAATAATGAAAAATTTATGCTCACATTATCTGATACAGAATGTGCAGCCTCCATTTGACCACCCCTTGGTTTACAGATCAAGTCGGCTACAATCTGAACAAAATTATTAGGCAAAAATTATCTAGTGAAAACATGCCAAAACACGCATTATTCTCTTAGTGAGCATATTCTACCAGTGCATTACTGCACTATTATGTTATGCACATGTTACTGGCAGAAGAGTATTTCTGAATGTTATCATATTGATATTTTGGTATTTAATTATGTTGCATTTTGTCCTAAAAATAAAAATATGGATGAAGAAAAGCCATACGGGCCATCTTTTCTTCCACTACAAAGGTTTCCAAGTCATAAAAAGGTCTCAAGAGACCCATCATAAATACATGACAAAAAGAAGCCTAATTACTGGTCCACTGGAACTGAGACCCAAACCCTTACGTACATGAGAGTATGAGCCTTTTCCCTAAATAATTGATACAAGTGTGTTAGTTATGTACATTGTGGCTAGAGGAGAAAGGAAACAGGGAAGAGATCCTATTTTTCCAACTATCTTATTTGACCAGTCTCTCTCCCACAATGTTATTTTTCAGTGGTGATTGATTTGAGCATGGTGAAACATGCCAAAATGCCATGGTTTCTCCCTTTATTTGCCATGGGAATTTGGTTCCTGTTGACAAGTTGCAAGTCATTAGCATAGACAGTCTGCTTAGGAAACAAAAACATCCTGGCCCGGATGATTGTTCTGCAAGTTCTTGGTGTTCCAAAAAAAAAAAAAAAAAAAAAAGCCATTAAAATAATTGGGCTCCTAATTTAGTTGAGCAGCAGCAGTGTGTATTTTATTCACTAGGACAAAGTGTTCTACTTTGAAGAGTTGGGGACACTCATTGGCCTGGCCCAACGCGAGCTCCAGAGCAGGAGGCCAGGGCAGTTTGGCCCAGGATGAACGATGAATCCTGCCCTCAGAGGTGCTGAGCTTGTGTCAATAACAAGTGCCAAGGCTCTAGCAACCCACTGCCAAAGCCAGCAACAGGGCTGAAAAACACTCATATAAATATATCCTCTCAGCCTTAGTTATCCATGGGACAAAAAAAGCAGGTGCTTTTGTTATGGCTCTTGGACAACAGGAATTGCTGGTCCTCTTTTTCTCTGGGGCAGAGAAAAGGCATCTTTTTCTCTGCAGGCAATCTGGGCGCTGTTACCCCACCAGTAACAAGCTATGATGCTGCCAACATGAGGCTAGGATGCTTGCCTTTATGTAAAGGAACCAGTCTCTAGCCAGAAGTAGTTTTCTGCCCCTCAGAAACACTCTGCAATTAGAAGAAAGGAGAAAAAAATAAAAATAGGAACCTCCAGATCTTGATAGCTAAAAGAAATGAACAACCATCACAGTTCTGCTAATGGCAATCTCAAATCATCCTTAACTGACTGCGGTACTGCTGCTGTTGGAACTCTGCTGGCAGCAGGCTTGCCTTTCTTATCAGAAATAATGAAAGCCCTTTGGTCACCTGGATGCCAAGCCTGGAAAACCGTGCTCTTTAGCTCTTAAAAAAAAAAAAAAAAAAAAAAAAAAAAAAGCTACAAGTAAAAGCTCCATGACAAGATGCCGTCTGTGCAACCTCCACCCCTGTGTGCCTCCTGCAAGCTGCAGGGGCTGGGCTGTGTAACTTGGCTCCCACCACATACCTGGAGCTGCTTCTGCACCGTGGCAGGGAATCAGTGCCTGGTTTGGCAGGGCTGTACCTATATTAGAGCCCTGGGGTTCTCCTTCAGAAACATCTAAGATGGAAGAGGTTTTTCAGTATGCTCTTACAAGGATCTGCCCCAATCCATCTCTAGGAAGCTGCAGGGCTTCCTTGCCAGCAGCAGCCAGCCCCTTGGTGGGCAGCTGATCCCACACAGCGGTGCAGCACCAATCCCACCACCATCCCTCCACCATCCCAGGGCTGCTCTGATGTCCAGAGCCCCAAATATGAGGCTCCCAATGCTGCTCTTATTTCCTGGAGGTTCGTTGTCCAGGCTACATAAGCCTCACTGCAGGGCAGGTTACTTGCAATAAACAGCTTTTTTTTTGAGACTGATTTAATGCCTAACCATCTCTCCAGTTATTAATATAGCGAGGGTGGAGGTTTATTGCTGTGTATACTGCAGACCGATAAAGATTATCACTTAATTAATTTGCAACTGGCGTGTCATTAGGCTTGGAGCCAAATGCTCTGTTTTATCAGTGTGAATAAACACTCTGGAGTAATTTCTCAATGAGTCTATCTTAAATGGAGTTCTAAAGGAAAGCCTTTAGACATAAACTGTCTTGAAAGTAAAAAGATCAAACACCACTTTTTTTGTGGTTTGTTTTAAAAAACAAAACAAAACAAAACAACCAACAACACCTGGTTTCTCCTCTGGCCCCATCATCTGCATCCTGTTTTAAGACAGTGCTTGCAGGGAGTGTGCATCCTTCCCAGATTTTGGCCATTAACCTTCGAGGACACTTCTGTCTTCCTACTTTCTCTCTCTTACTTTCTCAGCAGAGCATTATGGCTTCTCTTGCACTTTCAGTTTCTGACCATGGGCAGTGAAGGACTCTGCCTTGCTGCTGACTGTTTTGAAGGGAGCAGGCAGTTTATAGAAAACAAAACTACAGGGGTTGGTGATGACAATATATTTTAAAAGAAGGTAAATTTTGGGAGACATTGGCCAGAATCATTTTATATTTGTACAAAAGGCAGAAAGCTTCTGTCACCTGCTGCAAATGATGTTAAACTTAACTTTCCCTGAAGTGTTGCACATCCAGAGACAAGAGCAGATGGTGTGGAGGCTGGCAGTTTGGAGTTCTTCACCTGTGAGAGGAAGGGGAAAAGATTCAAAAATAAAGGAAGGACGAGACCTTTTTGACACTGCATTGTTGTCAGCTGAGCAATATTTAAAGCTTACTTCATCTGAGAACAGGCAAGACCAACACGTCTCTTCCCTGTACTGCATCTCACAGTTTTAAGGCTGTGTTCTTGCTGCCCAGGTCCATACCATGTGATGCCGTGTGGCACAGGTTTGTGTTATTTACACCTTCCTTTAGCAGAGCAGTGCCAGGGGTGAGTATGACTTCATCTAGCCCTTCCTTCCAGGAAGAATCACTCCTTGGCACCACAGTGAGATATTCCAGGATTCTGCAGTGAGGCTGGGAGCAAACCTCTGTGAGATATACAGCACAGAAGCATTCTGAAAACTTGGCAGCACCTCCAGCTTCTCTTTTAGCTAGAGGCTCTTTCATTGAAGATGCTCAAGCACCGTGAAGTGGGCGCTGTCACTGTGCCTGCCTGGGTGCAACACAGGATCCTCAAGGAGTATCTGCACATTTGTGGAGCTGCCATCGTTTCAAGGTGCAGCAGTGCTGGGAGAGAGAATTGCGCCCTGGGCTAATGTTTTTTTGCAGCAGCACTTCACGAGCAGTCTTCCAAATCAGCCCATAATTTATTATGGGAAGGGAACTTGGCCCTCTGTGGAACTGGCTTCTATATCTTAAACAAACTGGTTAAAGAAAAGCAACGTCTCATCTTTGCATTGGAAGACATCCCAGCGCAAGGTCTGTGTGCCTTGCTTTGGAAACTGTGGCTGAAAAGGAATTTGTGAAGAGGAGCAGCAAAAAGAGATTTGGAGCAGCATGGATCCGGCTGACACCTCCATCTGCCTGGCAGGTCAGGCCATGCTGACACAGGGATGCTCTCAGCCAGGCTGCCAGCTCCTGCTGCAAGGCGAGATCACTGCCCATAGCACCCTGTCCCAGCAAAGGACTTTAGGGGACAACCAAGGCAAACAGACACAGACCAGACGTGGGATGTATTGACAGATTCTGACTTGCCTCCTCCATCCTTTTCTTTAGAATGGTAGTGCTATCTTTCTGGGAAAAAATATATATATAGTAGTAGTAGTAGTAATAATAATAATACTATTAATAACGGCTTGGGCTAGTAATGTGGCACCTCCATTGTGCTTAGAATAAGATGTCAAACTAGGATCTGTGCACTTTCCACTGCTGAACATAGGAGTGGGCTCACACACTCACGTTAGAGATGGCAGCATGAGTTCAACAGGATTAGTAAGCTTGAAATCCTATTAGCCATATATACATATTCATAGTCTTTCATGCAGCTGGGCAGGGCAGTATTTGAGTTCAGTTGGCTTTTCTTGCCTCTCGCAGTAGGAACGCCAGGACAGCATGGTGGCATCACCAGCTCTGTGCCTCCTTCATGCCTAAGGGTAGCCAGTGTAGAAAAAAACAATAATGCATCTGCATCATTTATAAATCAACATTTGCACTGGCCTTATGCTGGATCTGTTTTTCTCGTTTATTCTGCTTGACACAAAGACTTTGTGCTCCCTAAACCGTGTTAGACTTGAGAGCAAAATCAGACCAAGCAAATGGCTTGGTCAGCCCTGCCTACCTCTTGTCTGTACCCAAATCACCTGTAACTGCTTGCATCCCCACAGCTTTGTGCTTGCTCTCACCTGTGGAGGAGACAAGACTCCAGTAAAATGACCCCAATGCCCCCGATCTAACTGTAGAGCTTGGAAAGCAATGACTAATTCATTTCTCATCAGGACTTCCCCTTGCTGCTTATTTCTCCAACTCCTCTCTTTCCTCTGGGATGGTTTGATCTTTGAAAAGATCAAATCACTGCAGGAAAAAGTGTTTTGTGGGCTTTTGCTCTTTACATACTCAAGGTTGGTAAACCTCCCCAGACTGCTGCACAGGAAAGGAGTGTGAACTACTCTTGTGAAGCAGCCCTGCTTGGAACAAGCTGCGTTTGCCCTTCTTCCAGTGACCATGAAGGTGAAAAATTGAAAGTAAAGCACACATTTCTTGTATTGTAATTCATTGTTGTTATACTCTGCTGGCTTACAGGGTCTGGAGAAAGCAGAGAGGAACAAGGGGTTCACCCAGATTGTCCTCCACAAAAACTCTAATCGCAGGAGGCGAGCTACATCTTATGCTGTGTCTAGAAGAGAGGGTGAAGCTGTGACATGACCGTGGTCTACCAGTAACCGCAGGAGAAAAATGGCAAAGCAAGGGCTGCTCAGCTAAGTAGAAAAAAAAAAAAAAAAAAAAAAAAAAAAAAAAAAAAAAAACATAACAAAATACTGCTGGTATTTGTGAAGTAGCCAAAGCAAGTAAAATGTGAAACTAAGCAAACAGCACAATGTAGTATGCTCTCTCCTGCATGCACCCTGCTGATGTACAGCACATCAGCACTGTGAGGTACTCTCACCTGGAGCTACTTGCCAAGGCTATTTTTCTTCTTCACCCAGAAAATCATCTGTAAAAATGAACGTCCCCAGGTGGTGACTGCCAGGGGAGGGCTGTGAGCTGTTCCCCACCTTGTGCCGCTGCCCAATGCAACCTTGGAAAGCCTCACAGCCACTCACCTTCTGCAGCCAAGGAACAGCACTGCCAGAGAGCTTTTATTGCATGTCTCAGGCAGCAATAAAACCTTGTACACCTGAACGTCGGATGCCTGACTGATGAACAACACCTGGGAAAACCACTTGTTAAGCCTTTAATTATGACGATTTGGGGAACTTCTAAATGTACTGCTATCATTTGCATAAGCCTTGGTAGCATCCTCTTGGGTGTGTTAGACTAGCAGCAAAGTCCTGGGTGATGCCACTACTTTCTTAGTCACTTAAAGGCTGGTTGTGAGCCCTGCCCATGACTCCTGGTGTAGCACAAAAAGGGGCTTTCACCTTGAGCAGGAGGCACTGCTGCAGCAGCACCGTGGTGTCACAGCACCAGCTGAACCGTGGCTGGACTCCAGCATGCCAGGCTTCTCCCCATCCTTTTGTCCTGATTCCCAGGCGTGTGGCAATCAGGCTGTCCCCTGGAGAAACAGGGTGTAAATTGCTAATTAATGCCTCCCAGCTGCACAAAATTCAAGCCCATTTGTGCATGACAGAGATGTGTAGCACGAGCTCCCCTGAGAGAGGTTCCATAATCTGCTACTAATCACCGAGGCTTCAAAATCATTTAGAAGGATGTCCCTGTGACTTGTCCCCATGCAAGCATCAATTATGTTCTCTCCAATGCTGTGGCCTCAAAGACTGCAGCACAGGGGGAGCTTCTGAACACTTATCCCCCTGCCCTGACACCCAGCTTGCTGTTTTGTAGGTGGCAACATTATTTAAGGTAGTGCCTGATGTTCAGAGAATGGTTGAGGGAATTTTATGAGCAGGCAAACAGAGACTGGGACACAGTAAAAGGCAGAAGGCATTACAGTTTTCCAGGACATCACATAAAGAAGGGCAGCAGTTTGCAGTAGCAAGTCAATGTTTAATGCTGTTAATGCCCTCTTACATGTGGTACAGATGTTTGAGGAGATCCTGGCCAGGATTGGACCCGGTGTGTTAAGCGCCAGTCAGATACAGAGGATGTGACATTTGTTTCCACTAAAGAACTCACATAAGGGTTTTTTAAGCCAACAACCTGAAACCATAGATAAACAAACCCACCCCCCTCCCTGGGTAATTCTTGTGTGTGAGGGCAGTGCTGAGACATTTAAAAACTTTAATACTTTAGCAAATGTAAAATGTTTACTATAAGCACTTTTTAAAATAGAGGCAGCCAGTAAATCTCATACACTTCTGGCTCTAGCTCAACTTGGTGAGACATTCATATGGCAAGAAACACGTCCCGGCAAGCATAATCAGGGACATTGGAGGAAATCGGATTTTTAATTACTTCTGGCATTTCAGTGCCGTTGGTTGCCAGCGGCCAGCCTCCTGGAAAATGACATCACTGCGATCACAGAAAAATGCCAGTCTGTGAAACCAGTCTGCCAGCCTGTTCTCCTGCCACTGGGAGGAGGTTTCTCTCTGTCTATTTATCCATCTTTTAAACTTTAGAACTTACGATTTACCGACTACATTTAACTTCTTACTAACAAAAAAAAAAAAAAAAAAAAAAAAAAGCCTCTAATTTTATGCCTGCAATCAACCATGGGCATACATTTTCCCAAGCAATCAACTACACATGGCAGCATTTAGCTGTGCATTAGCATTTACAGATAACTTTCCATACATCCAGTATTTTCCCAAGTAATTGAGAATTTCTTCACTGACTATGCTTTTATGAAGGCAGCCTGATTAATGTCTTTAATTAGTTGGCAATCATACAGCATCATTTTATTTAAAAATGTATAAATATCGAAGATTCGAGGGTTCACAGTGAGACAGTAGCATCTTTGTGCATTTTTAATGTGGAAGTTGCGTTTTTGTTCACAGGTGAAGGGGAAATAAATGCACCTTGGTCCCTGGGGACCAGACCTTTCACCTGCACAACCAAGAAGCCCTGCATCAGGATTGCACTGCCAAGGCTGGGCAGTGCTGAGGAGATGGGCTGGAGAGCCTGGATGCAATGAGGAATGTCCTGAGCCAGGGCTAACACTCCCTCTTTTTTCATGAGAACCAAAGCAAATATTTTAAAAGTTAGTTATTTGTCCCAAGAGATTAATTGCCAGCCAAAAATGAGATTTTAAAGCTATTGCTGTTGCCAATATGAAATGCTCTGTTTGTGCAGATATTCTGATGACACCTTAATGGCTTGTTACTTATCTCTCTGATCAGTGGGACTCGGTACGTTCTGCTCTTCGTGTCACTGGTAATTTAGGGAAATCAGTCCTTACTCTGCCTTTTTAAACCATATATTTTTTTTTCCTTGTGATTTGTGTAGATTTTGGTTGTGATCCTCTAAGAAGCAGACACAGCTCTTTGGGCTCAACCTGAAATTCTTCAGGAGCTCCTGGAGTGTACCTCTGCTGAGTGCTTCTCTGGCAAACATTAGCTGTGCAGGTTTGCTTTTTCTTTCTTTCCTTTCCTTTGAGAGAAGGATCAGAGGTGATATCAGCAGGCTCCTGCATTTTATCCCATGTTACTTTAGGGCTCTTCAAGTCCAAAAATGTGAAGGAAAAGCTTAGCAGAGAATCTGCTCCATGATGTTATAGACCTTCTGTAAGATTCTTCACTGAGGACATCAAAGCTAAAACCACCTTTCCTTTCCCTAAGGTGCCTCCCTGAAGCTCACTCCTGGACCACAAGCCCTGAGAGCCGTTACAAACCCATCCGTGCCTCTCCATGCCTTGGGCCCGACCCTTCCTTGTTGTCTGCACTCAGGTTTGCCCGGCCACCTCCATGGAAGTCATTGCTGCAAAGCTGGGAGCTTGGCTCTTGCAGTGTACGTGTGTGGGAGGGCGTGTTGGTGTTGAAACTATTCTACTCTTCCATCGGTATTCTATTTATTTTTAAAATAAATAAAAATCATGTGAGCCGTTACGCATTATTTAATCATCAGAGAGCTAGTTAACAAGTGAAAATGTGGGGCTGAGCCAGCTGCAAAATTCTTGGAAGTAATTCAGCAATTGCAATGGAAGGAAAATACCCCAGGGCAGATCTTCCCAGAGGGGGAATGCAGTTCTGATTCTGCTCAGTTTCCTTTAAGCAAATGAGGATTATCATCTTGATGGATATCTTCAAAGGATAGCCAAAGTGGAGCTATAAATAAAGGTATGGAGTTGCTTTCACAATGGGATCTCATTTCTTTTGGAAGCATTTCAGATGATAAGCTACACTGCAGCGAACCTCAGAGATCCAGGCTCTCTGTCAGGGTTTAGCTGGTACAGAACCACTCTCACTTCACCCAGCCTGTTACATCGCTGACACTTAACGCATCCACCTATTAATTCGCTTTTGTAGTGCGTGATAATGAAACTCAGGAGGACTCAGGGACATCTTTTTGAGTGCAAGTGCTGGAGGGAAGGAGTCCAGCCCCAGCTCTCAGGTGCATTGGGAGCAGTGGCTCTGTCTGTGCTCCAGATGAGGCTTCCCTTGTACACCAAGATTTGCAAGCACAGCCTGCTGTGGCTTCTGCCCCACTGGGGCCTGGGATTGTGTTTGTCTTTCAAGTAGCCCTGGAGGCAGCCTGGGACTGGGCGTGGAGAGCCTCTTGTTGGCATCGCTGGCCACCCAGACCCTGGAGAGGCTGCTGGTGTCTGGGACCTCTGGAAATTCAACAAGCTGTTGCCAAATTGATGTTTGTGCCGGTTCTTCATTGTCCCTTTCACAGGCTTTGCTTGAAACTGCATGCTGTGAAGAGAACACAATAAATATCCCAAGACCCATTCAGGAGTGGCTGCCTTACCTCTGGCCAGCCCAAAGGCCCCAAGCACAAGATGTGCAGAGAGAAAGCAGGGAGGTGAAGCTAGGAGCACGCCGTTCCAGCTGGTTTCCAGCATAGCCAGAAGCCACAGTGACCCAATACTACTGGAGTCCGAGGCAGGAGGCCAGGGCTGGGATGTTCTGACAGGGCCCTGCAGGAGGATTTTGCACAGGACGTGCATATCCCCCACCCCAGCCAGACTTAAGCTTGTCCATCCGACTTAAGCTTGTCCATCCCTCTCCAACACCTCGGCTATTTGCAAGAGCAAAGAAATAGATGTCAAGCACACGGTGGCTACTGTGGTCGCTGAGGGGCCAAGGAAAAGCAACAGCACACAAAATGCCTTCATAAGGATCTTTTTTTCCTAGGCTCATCATGGAAAGCAGGAGCTGGGCTGCCAGGTGTGTTGTCTGTATTGGTGTATTGGGCTGCCAGAACAAGATGCAGCAACATCTCTGTTTTCCCAGCTCTGTTGCTAGAAAAAAAAGGACAGCTGCTAATTTATTTGTTTCTGCACCATGAATAAGACCAGGACAGGGAAAAGCCTGGAAGCAGTGGCACAATCTGACCCTGTACACAGTGATATACGTAAAGGGACTGACAATTTATGCCTGAAGCAGTGGAGCAGATCCAAATATTTTTTCATATTCTGTATCCTGCCTTTCAAGTCTTCAGCGGTAGGAAAAACGTTTTCTTTACATCTCTCCCTGGAAAAACAATTATGGATGTTAATTGCATTGACCAAGAAATGGGACATGAGCTGGCCAGGAAGGGGTTTGCTTGGCTTGTAAACAGGAAGAATCAACCTTCCCCGCCACTATCCATGTTTTGGAGATGGAAGTGTCGTGAGGATTTCAGGGAGCTGGAAATCATTGTCCTGTAACCTACCCACCTTCTCTGAGAAGTGTGGGAACACCTGGTTCCCTCTCCCCTCCCCAAATTGCAGAGATCACAGGGGCAGGAGGCAGAGTTACAGGCAGAGCTCTGTGCCTGGTACAGCTCCACCATCCCAGACTGATGGAGGATCCCATGACGAGGGATCTGCAGGGAAAAACCCTCCTCAAAATAACAGCGAGGCTGTGCAGGCAGCTGTGCTCAGGCACACCACGTTACTGCTCTGAACCCATTTTTTCTCCTCAGTAGATCTTGGCATGTGTGGTCTGGTTTGTTTAATGTTGATTTTTTTTTAGAAATATGGTTTTTATGGTAAAAATGTGACTTAGGCTATCCAGGTTGCAAGTGTTGAGCTTTGTCCATCTGTTGAGCCCACCACCATGCAAGACTTTGAGAATGCTACCTCTGCCACTACATTCTCTGAAAGTGCCACAGTTGGATCCATTTAATCATATTCAGACTTATTTATATTGTAAAATGTTATGTATTTATGTAACCTGCCGCAAAGTATTCCTTGCCAACAATTTCAAGTCAGTTTTGACTAAAAACACCGAGCACCTTAAATGTCCCCTCAAAATGATTTCAATGAAAATGTGTTCTTTTTCCCCTCATTTTTGCTATGACAATACACTAGCTGTGTTGCAGCCTGGGGGCATTTTGGCATACCCTAATTCTCAGCACAAAGCAACTCCCCGAGCTGCTGCCTGCTGGGGAGCAGAGGGCTGGGGCCACCTCGCAGCAGGGGAGAGCAGAGGCAGGAGGTTGTGTCCCCTGGGTGCGTGGCAGCCATCAATCACAGGTGTCCTCCTGCTGTCCAGGTGTTATCTGACCCCCAGACCACACTGCGGAGTAGGCATTCACCCACTGCAGGTGCAGCGAGTACAAATGTGCATATCAAATAAGAGGTCTGGTTGTGTGTAAATTATCCTACAGCAATGCAAAGTAGCAGGTTTGGCTATGTGGTTCTCCTTTGATACCTGTGGCATTTCAGGGGACTTGTCTGTGGCTCTTCCATGGACACAGGGTGGACACAAGGAGGCCAGGGCTCTTTGATAACACCGAGCCAGTCATATCCCCCTGCTTTGCTTCACTTTCCTCATCTGGAAAAGGGGAAATGGTGACATTAGCTTCTCCTTGCGGGTATTGTGAAAGTCAGCTGGCAGAAAGCACAGGATCCTGAGCTGGCAGAGTCCAGATAGACCATGTGTTATTATTTTATATTGAATAAACAGAGTCATTTCCCAAGGCTCTTTAAGATAACATTGCATTTTAGCGAGTGCTAATTGACTCAACTTTAAGGCATCCGATTTGTCTCTGTATCCCTTAATTAACACCAATGCTGTTTGGCCTAAATGTTCTAACGACAAGGTAAATATCTTTTAAAATGAATTTTCCATTACGTCCTTTTTTGACAAAAGCGGCTTTTTGTCCTTTGTGCAGTGATTCACCACATCCATTCTGCTTCCTCCCGTAGCCAAGTGGCAGTGCCACCGGCGGCTGAGCGGCCCTGCTGACGTCCAGGACGTCCTCAGAAACAGCTTTGTCTTCCAGCCTCTGCAAAACAGGAATTGTTCTCAAGGTGTCCTGGGATGGACGTGCCCAGGACCTGCCTCTCCATCAAGCAGAGTACGGAGCTGTCAGGGAAAAAGAAAGGAGGGTGAGCACTGGAGGACCTGGCTGCATGGAGGGATGATGCAGGTCCCAGCGGCTGCGGCCAAGAGGGGACTCCAAAGGTGGAGGATTTGTGCTGAGGGACAAATCCTCTCCTCCAGCCAGGGAGAGAGAGGGGATGCTGTGCTGCAACAAAACCTCAAAAATGAAGTGAACCTGGACAGGCAGACAGTGCCATAGGGCTCAAGGGAACAGGGTGTCACCAATCTCCGCTCATTTCAAGAGACCACATCAGCCCTTGACTCATGGCCAGATTACAGGGGAAACGTATTTCCATCCACTGAGGTTATTTGTCCCTTTCCATCCTCCACCTCCCTGCTTACACCAGCCCGAAGCTTTTGGAGGATGTTCTGGAGCACACAGCAAGGAGACAGCACCCGGCTGCAGGAGGTGTCCCATGGCAAAGGGCTGCTTATGCAATCAGCAGCTAAGGACATGCCCTCGTTCATGTCTTTTGAGCAAGTGTGGATGGCTCCAAGTCAACCACTTGCTGAATAGGGAAACAGAAGTGCCCTGGCACAGCTGCCCGCCTGCAACTGGAAAGGAAGCTCGCTGCCAAGCAACTGAGCTTTGCTGTGTGCTTCCTGGGAGCCCCTGCCAGAAACACTTCTCATTTTATGGGACCTTTGCTTCCCTTCCTGGTATCCTGAACTTTCTTTGCTTGGGAAACTCTGCAAAGAGCCTGATGCCAGCAACGCCTTCCGCCTGCTTTGGACAGGGCTCAGCTGCTCCCTGGGGAGCTGGGGGAGAGCAGCACCAGCCCCCTGCAACCAGCAGCTTGGTGCTGGCCGTGCCGGTGCATGGACCTTTTCCTGCCGCAGAATTCGGCACATGCAATAGCTGGGGAGCAGCTGACCTGTGGTCCCCCGACACCTCTGTTCTTGGTTTATATCCCTCTTATTGAGCAAAATGGTCAGCCTTTTATTTTGCCCCTTCATCCTCTGAAATGTCCTCTTGACTGCAGTGTCCGAGCAGCCTGAGGAGCATCGTGGAGAGAGTAAAGATGTTCCAGAAGTAGCTCAGGTAGCCCCAGGGCCTCACAGTGCTATGCCAATGAAATGGGTATCCCCATTAGTAAAAGTTGTGCATTTCTGAAGCAACAGCTACAGTGAATATATGAGTTTCATGAGGTGGGTAAATAGATGGACCCACTGTGCTTATTTTCACTCCTAAGCCAAGGCAGGAGCTGGGCTGAGAACAATTTTATTCGGATGCATGACTGTTGCCCACAGCCAAAAATTCATTCTGCACATGTCTCAGCAAGGTTTGCCCACATGGTTATTGCTACAACTCTGTAATTTCCTCAGCTTTCTGATGTGAATGATCTTTGATGAACCATTCCCAAAATGTGGTAAAAGTAGCTGAAAAGTGAGCTGTCTTTAAGCTTGCCCCTGGTCCACTTCCATCAGCTCCCCTCTCCAAAGGTAATCCCGAATCATCCTCTCCTCCCAGACTTCCATCCCCAGGAGCGCTGATCTTCTTCTTCAGGTCTCAGCCATCCTATCACCCCTGTTTTTCTCCCACTGTTTGTTTTCTCAGCTATTTCAATTGCGAAATCTTTGGACAAAGGTTGTCTCTGGAGATGTGTAACACCTAGCGCAAGCAAGATCCTGGTCCTGTCTGGGGCCCCTGGGCATTATTATTGTGCAAATAAAAAATAATACTAACAATAGCTCTCAGTGAACATAGGAGAAGTCTTATGAGCCACCCTACAGCTAAGAACTGCACAGAGGCGCTGGGGTTTACATGTGTGGTCTACAGACCCATGCCAGCTTTCTAGCAGACACTTGCAGTGAGTCTTATAAAGGATGAAAATCTTTCCACCTGTCTTTGGTGCTAGCTCAATAACCATCAAAAAGAAAAGCATTTGATCTTAAAGTTGCCATTTTATTTTATTTTATTATTATTATTATTATTATTATTATTGATGTTAGGTGTGTTTTTCAACCATTTGTGCTTAAAATAAAGTCTTGATGAAAATACCCAACATGCCACCCTCAGGGCTGTGTTTCTTTTTCACCTAAGAGGCCAGCATAAGCTGAACCTCGTGAGCCCAGAGGGACAACCTCCAGAGTTTGTTCTTCCAAGACCCTCTTTAATGTGTGGCTTCTCTTAGCAGCCTTTCAGCCCCGCAGGAACCAGCAGTCAGTTTCCAAGGTTTTTGCTAAATTCTTGACAGTTTTGAAGGAAGCTAATTAATTATCGTGGGAAACAAACAACAAAAACAAACAAAAAAACTTCAGGAGAGACTCTTGAAGCTATAAAGTGCACGAGTGAGCAATTTACCTGGATCTCACAGTTAATGTATGCCTCCTCAGTAGCCAGTGGAAGAACAGATAAGGGATTTCAGATCAGAAGTACTGTGCAGACATTCGGAGCCTTGGTGTAAAACCCATTTCAACAGTCTTATTTACTTACTGCTACTTCCTGGGTTCATTTTTAAACATATTAAATCATATTATAATCTAATCCTCAGCTTTCAATTTTTGCTTGTCCCAGGAAAGATAAATAAATAAATAAAAATAAAAATCTTTGGTTTGAGAGTGTGGGGCACAGAGTACTTGAAAGGACTTGAGCTTGCCTGGAAAGTCCAACACACGTACAAAACTTTCAGGATTCACTTCAAAATCCCATATAATAAGGCCTCCTATCAAGTCTGTTCAAACCAGCAGCAGCTTTTCCATTGACTCGAATGGACTTTGTAAAACGCCCTGTAACACAGCAAGGAGCCTTAATCCACCAAAATATGCTCTCCTAAAGCAAACAGCGTGCTCTTTCTTGGAGATTAGATATGTGAGCAATTTGGGTGGCCCTTAGTGGCCCTTAGTTCATGGTGCTCACTGTTTCCTACTCTGCTGGCGGAGCAGGCATGTTGTGCTTGGGAAGGACTGATGTGCAGGCTGGGCTAGGGTTGTGATGATGGGCTAATGCCACATAGGAGGAAAATAGCAGAGGGAAAAAGCTGTTTTACCTTGTTCTGCTGGAAGGAAGCTGCCCATGTCTTTCTAATTAGCACTGCTACTTTATTTTGATGAAATCCATCAGCTGTGCAAAGATAAGTCAGCATTTTTTGCCAGGCTGATGTGCATTTGGGAAAGGGTTAGGACTGGATGGAGCTGGTGGCTCTCCATGCAGGGCTGGAGGTGCAGTGTCAGGGCTGTGTAGGACAGCAACAAGCTGCTGTCGGGGCCAGTTCACCAACAAAGGCTGCCCTGTGTGTGCACTGGGCTGGGTTGTGGCTGCCTGGGTTGGGTTGGGTTGCTGCAGCTATGATTCAGTCGACTGCCACTTTCTAGTGCCAAAGCATCATTTCCACAAGCATTAAAGAACATGAAGAACATTAAGAAACTCCCCTCCTTCCTATTTCCCCAGGAATAAACATCAACATAATTTCTGTTGTTCTTTTGTGCCTTCTCATGGCTTTGCTAATTTAAGAGGTCAAGTTGAACACAGTAACCATATACACCTTCCCCAAGACATGGACGTCACTCTAGGAGCCAGACATTCAAGGCTATTTATAGACCTTGCCCAGGGAGAGGAGAGGGCAAGAGGCTCGATTTAAAGGAAAACAAACAGGGGCAATCAGAAATATCTGGGGACAGTTCTGTTCCCTGAAAATTCAAACAAAGACCATCAAGTTTTCTTTTCACTGGAGCACTAAGAAGGTGTTTTTCAAAGAGGAGGGCTTATTTTTAAGAACTCCATCGTGTATGTAACCCAAAGATTCATATGAGCATGAGGTGTGTGTGAAGCAGGGGAAAATACATCCTGATAATTTGCTTGCAAAGTACCTTAGATTCACATAAACTTCTCCCTGGAGCCTAATGTTCCCAGAGCGTGTACAGCTGCCTGGCTATAAACTATTAGGGAGATGCAAAGAGGAGCATTTTGGCTTCTGGCATGAGGATAGATGACACTCTTTAGCACCCTACTTCATGTGGGAATGAAAGGCCCAATTTGTATGACTGACAGTGTGAAAGTGGGGCTGTTAGAAACCCTCCTAATAAGAGAGGTAACTCCCAGTTTAGGAGACTTCCCTTGCTGCCAGCCAGACATTAAGTGCTTATATAGGCTGTGCTGCCTAACTCTGCCTTGGCATTTAATTCTAATACCCAGCACTGCAAAGCCCATGGTGCTTTTCCATCCGATGTGGTGCCCCAGAACTGTAAATGCATCCCAAGGAGCCCACAAAGTAACTCAGACTGATGTGAGCCCAGGGGGTGAAAACAGGAGCCTCAAATTGTTATCAGTAGCAGTGAACTGATCAGAGGATGGGCTGGGTGGGATGCTGCATGGGGAGGATTTAAAAGAGCAGAGAGGAGATGCTTGGCATGGGCTCATTACAAGAGGATGGGGAGGGCTTGGGAAGAACATGGTGATGAGAAGGAGAAAGGATCGGTCTGGAAAAGGGGCTGTAAAGAACAGTAAGGAGAAAGGGAAGAGTAAAGCTGTGACCAGATGAAAACCGCTCAATTCAAGAGTGGAAAAGCATGAACCAAGGCAGGGATAGCCTTGGGAAAGAGGAGAAATGAGGCACTTAACCCTGAGTCCCCTTAGACACTGCTAAGGATGGGCCTGGGAACGGCAGTATCCGAGGGACGGATAATGCCAGCAGACAGGCTTTGAGCTGGCCGTGGTAGAGAGCAGCACTGGGATGGGCTGTGATCGCAGGGAGCAAAGGAAGGGTCTGCAGGCAGCTGTGCAGATCTGCGGGAGAGGGACACTGCGCTCCCTCGCAGGAAGACGCCAAGCAGCCCACTGAAGGCATGAAAGGAAACACGAATTTGGAAAAACAAAGAGGGAGGGCTCCCCTTGCGACGCCTCTGTCGGTGGGATTGTGGACTTCAAAGCTCCGTGCTACGCCCTGCGCCGCTTGCTACAGTGCTTGCGGTGGCTGGGAGCCAGGCCTGAGAATTGAGAGGGGAAAAGCTGCCTTGTCTTGTTCTGCTGAAAACCCGTGGCAGTGCTGCAGAAAGCACCTGCAAAACTGGAGTCTGTGGAGAGGGGGGAGACTCTAAAAGATGTTTCCAAATGCATCAATGTCTCCTAAGGGTGTGAGCTCACTTAGAAGGCTGACCTACATGAAACTTTGTTTTCCACATCACTTTTTGGAAAGTAATGGAGTCACCTAGATGTGAGCATTTAGCTCAGCAACCCCCAAATGCATTAACATGCTGGGCTGCGAGCTCCCAGACTGCTGACACATTTCAGAAAACGGTACCTTAAAGCCATTCCGCAGTTTCACTGGAGCTGAACATGGAGACAGATAGTTTGGAGGATAGCAGTTGAAAAGTACACTTAGAGAATGGGGTTGCTGGCAGAGAAGTTGGGAGACCAGAATTGTTTGAATATATAAAAGAAAACTGCTTCATTGTCATGTTCACAAATGAAAAGAATTAAGCTGCTGCCATTCTTAGGCTGATGCTGTTCACAAGAGTCTCAATGGTAGCCCCATGGAAACGTGTGTGGATCTCAATACTCTATTAATGGTAGCATTAATTATGAATTTTCTCAAAACGTGTGCCTGCTGAGCGTGCCTGAGGAATTGCTGTCCACACAGCTTAAATCAAGCAGCAGAGAAGCAAAGCACGGCTTTCCCAGGCGCTGAAGCCCATGCTCTTTGCCTTGGCCGTGCCATTTGCTACGTGTGCTTGCACAAGGGGTTGCTGCAGCCCAGCTGCTGCTCTGCAGTGTGTGGAGCTGCAGGGACTTGCCCATGTGCCAGAGGGATTTCCAGTCACCCGCTGGGGCTGTGCACACAGGAGCAATGAATGATATAACTTCCCAGCTCTATGTCCACTCCTGCTTGCTTTGGGGCTGCAGAAAGGGTGGTGCACAGGGGTGTCTGTGCTGAGCCCACGCACAATTGCAGCTTGAAAAGTTCCCAGTGGGTTTGTGAAGTGGGGTGAGCCCCCCGTTGGTCTTACTGGGGCAAATGCAGGAGAAAATTACTCCAGGATAAACACAGGTTGCACAGTCTGGTGCTGGCTGCTGTTGGCTTCATCCTCGTTTGGCCCCTGGAAGCAGGACCTGCTGTGATCTAACTGGCTGCAGACTGGTACAAGCTGTATTAAAATGACAGCTCTGGATAGGTTTTTCTTCCTGTTTTCACCCCTCTGACAGTCAAGGAGATGCTACACTTGTTGTTTCTGAAATACTATCCCTCATCCCAAGAGCCTTACATGGGAATTGCATGCCAGCTATTCCTAATAATTTATTTCTGGGCACTGTTCTCTCTTTCTGTAAATCAAAAAAAAAAAAAAAAAAAAAAAGTTTCGTCTGCAGATTGAGTGTGTGGCAATTTAAATAGGCACACACAAAAAAAAGAAAAGGTTAAGCACCAGAACCAAAATATTCTTCAATGCCTCAGCTCCTCAAACAGCAGCATGAGACTAGCACAGCCCTGCAGAGGGGCCACCAGGGCCAGCATGCTTGTTCCACTCCGTGCCCCATCCATCATCTTTCCAGCCATTACCACTCGACACCCCCTGAGAAAGCTGAGCTTGGAAAGCCCAAAGGAACAGCCTCAGATGCAGCCAGGGCTGGCAGACACCTCGGATCAGCCCCGGGCAGTATCACCCCAGGGCAGAGGGATGCCCAGCAGGGTTTGGGGGAGGCAGGGCCAGGGGCTGTGACTCAGCTCTGCAGGTGTCAGCTGAGGGGCTCTGAACATTACCAGGAGGTGTTCGTGCTCGCAGTTCCTCCAGGGGAGGTGGTAACCGCTGAAATCCACACAGCTCACACTTCGGTCGCTCATGAGTCAGAGGTGTGAGTAAATACAAAAGTACTCCGCTAGCAGAGCTTCTCTAATGGAAACGCCCCCTCTTTCTCACACTTAGGAGATGATTTTTTTTTTTCTTTAATAAAATCTAAATGACTAAAGTATGGTATGAACAATAGCCAAGGAATTTATTTGCCCATGTGCTTGCTACCTCCCTTTCACACCTCTATTCTTCTGCAGCTTCACCCCAGTACTCATCTGGGTGGAGTGAATACAGATAATATTTTTAAAGAAAATATGTGCTTTTTTGCATGTTGTGGCTGCACTTACAGACATTTCAGCAAGCAAGAGACAAAGGAAGAGCTTTGGGAGGATTTGCAAGAGGCAGAGGCAGGTGAGCAGCTCCAAAATAATAATGGCACCATCTTCTACAGTTAAAAGGCTATGTAGATCTTCACCTGACTCTTTAGAGCTTTTGTGCCCACATGTTTCCCTCTCCTCCAGTTCTTAGCTCTCCTATGGAGAAGGAAGACCACCTGCCACTGAGACAGAGAGATGTCCCTGCAAGTAGCCCATGAGTGGCAATGGCCCCATTTCATGGCCCCCATTGGTTCTGTTTGGGCAAGGGGGTCATTTACCTGCGCCCTGGGAAAATGGGACAAGGACACGTGTCTTCCAGTGGTACTGGACTTTAGAGGCAGAGTATTATGGGATCAAAGGAAAAACACTGTATTTCATTCACAAACCTTTTCAAAAGCAAGACCGTGGGCTCTAGAAGCTTAGCCCAGCCTTGCAGAAACCAGCAAACGGTGCGAGCACATGGCACAATTCAGCACCTCGGTATCTGGGTGTAGCTGGCTCGGGGATTAGCTGAGATCAGCTCCAGCGGCTGGCTCCAGGGCGCCGGGGAGCTGCTGCTGTGAGCGGTACCTGTGAGAAGCACTGGGAGTGACTCAGGCAGCCAGCTCCCCGTTCCTTTGGAGCTTTCACACCTCATTTCCCTGCCCATCCATTCTCCAGTCACTGGAAGCAGAACTGGCCCGGTGATGTGAAGTGATGTGAATCATTGCTGCTGTGCTGCCAGCCCCCCACCGCTTGGGGCCATCCCTGGTTTTGCATCAACTAGATCGATTGCTCTCCATTTTTTTCCCAAAGTAGGGCATGCAGATGGTCTTGGGAACACCTATGCTGTCCGTATCCAAGCCTGTGGAGAGCACTGCAGGCTGGCAAGTGCCACTTCTGGGTGTCACCAGGCCTGTGCTGACAGGGGGAGAAAAGACAGACCAGAGCTGAGCGTGCCAAAGCTATCATTTATCCCGCTGCCCTGGAAGCCTTCTTTCAAGCCTTTCGGAGGGGCATGCCCAACATCTCCTTGCTGGCTGTCCAAAGAACCAGCATTAAGAGGAGAATGGCTTTTTTCAGCTGGGCTATTTAAAGAAAGACTGGAGAGGTGAGACGTCTGCAGTCTGTTTTTCTTACACTGAAGAGCTGAGGTTGCAACGGTGATTTAATTCTACGCTTTACTTCTTCCTGTACCTATGTGGTCTCTCTGTTCCCATTTGTTTGCTCCTGTTTATGTCAGGCTCCCTGAGCTTTGGGTCATTTTCAGCCTAGTTAGATGTGTGTCTCACCTGTCCAGTAGGGGTTTTCTCTGTCTCAGGCGGTGACCCTCATCTGTCACTACTCAGGAAAAACTGCACAGAGTAAGAGGTATGTCATAGGCAGCAGCAGGTTTGCTCTTCCTGACAGCCTCAATTTTAACACCCCCATGGTCATAATCAAACAGATGAAGGTTCTGCAGCTAATGGGTCATTTACAGGCTGTGACCTGGGGACTTCAATGTAGCATGCTCTGTCCTTCCAGCCTCCCTTTGAAGTGCAGAGCACTGGGTGTAATGCCATGCAGGAGGGAAACCTTTTAGGCCCCTGTGGACAGAGCGCTTTCAGCCAGGACTACAAGGCTTCCTGCACATGTACCAAGTGCTGGAGGATGCCAAACCATGGACATCCTTCACTGCTGCATCTCCACATGTGTTGCAGACAATAGGGATTTGTTTGAGATCACCAGAGCCCTCACCACCTCCATGCCCTGTCATCACCCGTGGTAAAGCTGTCTGTGTGCAGCAGAACGGACAGCAAGAGATGAGGGCACCACCAGACCTTATCCTAAGGACAAGCAGGTCTGAGTTTTTGCATTGCAAGCACAAACCCCCCTCTTCTGCTATGGCACAGCCCCCAGCACCTTTACAGCCCATCCCTTGGTGGCTGGGGGTGCTGTTTGGCTGTGCAGCATCCTGTCCTGGGGCCAGAGAGACCAAGGAAAAGCTGTTGGCACGCACAAGTCGTCTGAGTGTGCTAAAGCTTTGGAGCTCTCTTCCCTTTATCCTCAGGCACTTCACAAGCAAATAACATCCCCCAGCTTCCTTTGCTGAAAGGGAGATGGCAAAGTCTCTCATGTCTTTTGCCAGCATGAAGAGCAGCATCCCAAGTGAAAAAAATCAATAATAATATTAATAAAATCAGCTGACATGAGATGCATAATGCCCTTAAACTCAGACCAGAGATGCTGGTGCTTTTTGCTCAGCTGTCTTTTGAGGTGGTGTAACTGTTCTGTGCCAGACAGAGTGCCTGCTTTCTCTGGTGAGAAGAAAGCCAGAAAAACACAATAAATGGAAGGCCTCAAGCTGTTGACATGTGAAGGAAAATGGAAACAGTACAAATTAACCAGTGACTAATAGGGCACTGTAACCATCTGCAGGCACAAGAAGGGTGTACACACCAACAAGAAAAGGGAAGCAATTAGCAGAGCATTAGGGGTATAGTTAAGAGAAATAGAGTGACTAATTGAAGGAAAGTGTAAGCTGTGTGTCAGGAAATAATTCCTAACTGTAAGCTGCTGTGCAGGGCTGTGGAACAAGCTCAGGAGAAGAATGGAAACACAGTTTCCTGAGCTATTCAAAGCTGGATCAAACACTCGAGGCTCAACCCCACCATTGACTTGGCATTGCACCAGCTCCGGAGCTGGTCCCGCCTGAGCCTTTGGTCTTGTCCTGGCTGTTTTTAAAGTAACGTGATGTTAATGTCTATAAATACCAGTTAAATTTCCACTCACCATAGGAATCCTTAATTTCTTGAAACTCCTAGCCAGATACAAACCTTTGGTGCCTTGAAACGCCAGCCTCAAGATGTCAAATGCTGACTGCGAGCCTCTGCCTTGAACCCATCCTATGTACAGAACCCTTCTCTTGGGGAAAAAAAAAAAAAAGTAAAAAGAAAAAAAAAAAAAAAACACCTTCAAATCATTGTTTTATCTTGCTTACTCACACCAGAAGGATCATTCACTCTCTGATTCATTTACTCCTGTTACCGGTGCCATCCTGAGATCTTACATTGCCTCTCTGGAAGGCTACTGCCTGCGTGGGAGGGGTGGTTTGGTGTTTTCTAGCCCTGGTAGTGCCCTTTGGAGCTGACCTCCTTCTGCTGTTCCTTTCTCAATGTCCCTGGCAGTTCTGGCAGTCCCAATGAGCAAACTGTGCCATAGGAACAGGAAAAGAAACGGGTCCTGAAAATCTTGGTATTGTGAAATTTTAAGCTCCAGGGGGGAAATAGTAACAGAACTGGTAACAAACAAAGGGTATGTTTAAAACTCACAGAATATGGAGTTTTTGTTGATCTTGAATTCTCTCCAGCCTCTTGAGATGGACTGAACTTTCGCAGAAAAGAGAGAAAAAGCTCAGCCCTCAGGAAAACAGTTCAAGGAGACTGGACTGACCCCGTGCAGTGCTACTGCTGGGTGAGGGGACGGTGGGGAGATGCACTGGGAGACGGCTGTTAAAGGAGACTAAAGGAAACTGTTCACACATTTCTGCCCTGTGATTTCCAGCTGCTGTTGATATCACTCAGAGGATGGCTATTCCGAGTGCATCCACAGGAGACAGTCCCCAGGAATGACACCTTCTTGTGCTGTTTGGTGTTTGCCTTTTTTTTTCCAAACAGAAAATGTTAGCCCTTAACAGCTCCGCTGACCATCTATCGACAGGGAGAGAGAAGAGTCTTCTTATGACCTATACCTACCTGAGAGCAATTTCTGAAGGATTTCTTGTACGGCTTTGAAGTATGGGTGTGGGAAGGAGAAAACGAACTGTTTTCCTGCATGGAAATTCTCTCCCAGTCTGCCAAATAAAGCTGTTTTAGGGATGTTTGAATTCCTATGGTGGCTTTGGAGTGTTAAAGGTTGACTGAGAACTGTCTCGAGAAGCAGATAGTGAGCTATCACTGTTCATAGGGCTGATTTACAAAGAACCATGAATTTCCCAACGTTGCCAAAGTGGAGAAATAAATCATCAGTGACAAGAGAGTCGCTCTTGGGAAGATGTGTGTGTGCAGGCACATACAGGGTGCTTTGACAAGTATCTGGGGATAATTCCCACCATGCTCTGGTGAACTTTGCTCTGTTCACCACATGTCATAGAAAGCAGCAATTAACGTTACTTAACATTTGGCTGTTTTTCCCAGATTAGATATTGTTGACTCATTTGGTAGCTGCATAACTTCTTTGGAAAGGTTAAAGGTTTCTAATCAGTTAGAACAGAAACAGAAAAATATCACTAACCCAGTGGTGAACATGGACTTTCTTGTGACCTTCCAGCATTGTTCCTGTCAGGTCCTGCAAAATCCTTTTCTTTTATAAGTCACATTTTTAATGCAGAATAATAATAATGCAGAGTATTTTTTAATAACCTCAGAGTTTAAGCTGATCATTACTGATGTCACTGATTTATGGCATGATGTAAAATTTAAACAAGTTTTGAATAGGAAAGGCGTACCTTTGGGGTATGAATGAGTCACAGATCTCATAATGAGTTACACATGAGAAATGTTAAACTGGTGGAGCAAGAAACCCTGATGGAGCTTGTGAGGATGTGACAATGACATCCCCTTTTGCATTCTACTAACTCAATAGCACAGGTAAGACAGCAACAAAGACTTCAGGTGAGAGCAATTTATGTTTGTAGAAAGCAGAGCATCTAAAAGAGAGAAAAAGCTCTGGACTTTGTACAGATCCTTTTGTATTTCTAAATCCCAAGCTATTTAAGAATATTGGTTTAGAGACCATCAGGAGGCTGCACACAGGTATGAGGTTACAGCTACTCACTCAGCCACAGCAACCACACAACAGTGCACATTGCCACCTGCTTTGCTGAGGAAGATTTCCATGTTTCTTGGATTGTCCACTCGAAAATGAGTCGGTGGCTGTGGTGAATTGCTAGTGACTGGCACATGATGGATGTCTGTTCAATGTCTTGTGCTCTGGACACTAAAAATATTCTTGGCACTCAACACCAGTGCTCAGCACTTGACCTACCTCGGTGCTTCTGCCCATGTCTCTGTGCCATGTCACCTCCTGTCTGGGCATTGTTTCTACTACAGTGGCTGAGAGCTACACTGAGCTCACCAAAGAGCTGAGCCCTTAATAAATAACAGGTTGTTATGCTTAGGTGGCCATGAACTCTCCGTCCTCTTGAAATCTATAGCGCATCCCATCTTGATAGACAAGAATAAACCTAAAGCCCTTCACAAACACTCTTGCAGAGCAGAGAAAACAACACTTCATCAGGAAGTAGGTTATCTGCCCAGCAGATCTTTCAACAGGTTCTTCTCCTATCCCAGCCAACTCTTCCGGCTTCCCCCCGGGAGCTGCCCCGGTGATTTGGCACAGGACAGTCTGCCTCTGTCCCCTCCCGTCACAAAACAAGCCCTTCCAACCAGGGCTCTTACGCCACCGGTTGTGGCCTGCTCCTCCCTCTTGTCCTAAATCCAACTGGCATAGAGGTACGACTGCTTCGGTAGCATGAGGCACTCTGGAAGTGAGGGCTGTGTTTCCCCGGAGGGAGAAGACCTCCCTGTAGGGCTGTGCCAGCTTGTCCTTCTCTGGATGTTGTATATCATTGACACAGGACTATTGTGAGGCTGATGCTTCAGTGACCACCTTAACCAGAGCCTGGCATCAATCAGTGCTTCATTTGCAGCAGCAGAAGCTGTTCAAATATGGGGCAACCCAATTTCTTGTGCCACACGCATTTCTCCATGAGCAGAGCTGTTCTCTGTAAGGACCCAGCCTTGGCCTTTCCTGAGAAATCCTCATTTCCCACTTATCAAGCTTCTGAGTTATTTCAAATTCCTTATCCCCTCATTTTTCTCCCATCCACAAGCTTCCTAGTATTGTAACTGGAAGTACTGTTCCTGGAAAGGCCTTGCTGAAGTCATCGAGGGACTGATTTTCTGGTCTCATGTGGGCACCAGTACTAGAGAAACTGCTGGCTGGACTGTATGTCCAGATGCTCTGTTACCATAATTGTGTGTAACTGTTCACAATCACATGGCCTTATCTGCTGGCACTCAGTCATGAAAAAAAAAAATAATAATGCAAAATTTGCAGTCTACTATTTTTGTCTTCAAGTGTTTTTACATTTTATTTCAATCTTTGCGTATCATGTCCTCAGCAAGATGACAGTTCTTCACTTGCACCAGCTGAAACTCAGTACAGTTTGTGCATGATCCCCCATAAAGCACAGAGAGGGTGCCTTAGGACTTTGAAAAGGAATCTCCTGTCCAGGATGAGGATGGGCTGCAGGCGGCCCCTAATTCCTGGATGTTTTATCCTCCCTGACCATGCACTGAAGTTTGGGTGAGGACTGCAGCCTATGTTGAGCTGTGGTCTTTTTTATTTTTTTTTGTCTTTTTTATTTTTTTAATTTATTTTTTTTAATCTATTTTCTCTCAAGAAGAGATAAAAGTGGTGGTAGCAGTATTCATCCTGTAGTTTTTGAGCTTCAGTGATCCAGCCTGGGAACTATATGAACCTTCAGCTGCTTTGCCTCTGTTTCTCACTCTAAAAATGAATTAAAGTCACAACGATGAACCTACTTTACCAGGTTTGGACTCTGGCCAGATCTTGAATATGTTGCTCCTCAGTTATTTTCAGCTTGGAATCCCCTATCACTTTCTATCATGGTTCCCCAGCCAAAACACTGCTTTTCAACAGCAAGATAAATGCAAACATGAACTGGAAGAGGTCTACCTAATCTTGTCATCATCTGCTAACTGTGCGATGTGAATGGCTTGACATATGATACTTGTGTGCCATATTTTATCCAAAGTGTGGATTCCTCTGCTTCCAGATGCTGTTTATCAACTTCCCCGAGGAGTCCCTTGTGAGCACAGGGACACACTCTGCTCCGAGCCACACCAGGATATGTCTGAAATACTTCAGTTGTCTGTAGTAGCATAACCGGATTTTTATCAATGTAACTGAGACAAGATTCTGTCCAAGATGTTCTAATAAAAACAAGAGCCTGCCATGGGAACAAAGAGCATGTGATAGGTTTTTTCCAGCTCACTCAGCACTGAGGAGCTGCAAACAAGATGGTGCTGCTTACAAACTCGTGGAGGTGCTGACATTCCTCATGCCTTTCACATTACAGCTACAGGGCTGCACGAACCTCCCAATGTCTTCGGGAATGGAGGCTTCACATGGGGTTGAACTTTGGTACGGATGGACTCTGAAACTGCCTGATGAAATATGTAGCAGGGGCAGCAGGTCAGTCAACAATAGGGAAGTGGTGGGTTTGTTGTGTGTACTGACCCTCACTGTACTGCAATAAATAATTGCTTGCACAGTTGCACGATACAACTTCTACTCTGTTATGGTCTTGGCAATGACACTTATATTTTCTTTTGCACCCCTGGATCAAGAGAGGGTTACTTATGCCAAGGCAATGCATTGGCTGTACTGTTTTTTATGGCTGATGAAGAATACAGCACGTGTTAGTTATTTATGTTCCGAGAAAAGTTCTCTGCCATTGCTTCCCAATATTTTGTAATCACACAAACAGTAATAACCAGTCCGACAAAAAGGAATCTTCTTTAAATCTGTACACACAAAACATGTGACGTGTCAGATTTACCTGCCAGCAGGAATGAAGTAAAACCAAAGTAAGCTGAAACACAGAAAAAAGTGCACAATAGCACGTAGGACATGCAAACGTGTCTCCTCCTTCTAGACAGAGGTCATCAAGAAAGTCTGGCTGCCCCCTCTTTGCTGGGCTGTCCGGAGAGGTATTTATCTGTTTCCTTTGAAAACATCATCAGCTAGTTCTTCTCCACAGCGATCCTGCATTGCAAGTGAAGTTTGAAGACTGTATTATTTCTGGTGTGTCACCTCTGCTCATGTTTGAGATTTGGATGCAACCTTTAGCTTGGGAAGTCCTTCGGCAGCTGCCTGCCAGAACAGGGAGTGCCTTTCAGGGAAGGGTTCGTGCAAGTTTTGTTCTGCTGCTTGTTATCTCTCCCCAATCCTCCCCACTTGGTCACAACTGGGGGCAGGACACTGGTCAAGCTGGACCTTTGTTCTCAGCAGTTCAGCTTTTTCTGGTGTTTCCTAAGAGATGTTTAATTTCCCACAGGACGTCTCTTAGGGAGATCGTGGGGAGCCTGCTCAACAAGGCAGAACCTGGGTTTTTCTTTTGGGCTGGGCAATGTGCTGAGGACAATGGGAGACCATGCAGCTGGGAGGCTGGGAAGCAGAGGGAATTTCAAGGGATAAGGTCTGTTCCTGAAGGGTGTGAGGAACTGCTATAGCTATTTTATCAACTCTTGCTGAGATTAAGGAGAGTTTTCCCCACCACACACTTGTCCAGCCCTCTTGAATTCCTGCCCTGAGAACTGGCAGGTTTCACCAGAGAGATGGGGAAGGATCAGGAAAAGCAGGCAGAAGAAACAGCTTTCTTGTTTGCTGACAGCCCCCAGGGCAGGGAGGACAAAAACCCTGGGATTTACCATCAGGTGTGTCAACAGGCGAGGATTTACTTCTGCTGGTGCCAAACCAGCTCAGTGGGAATTAAGTCCCCATATTATGGTGGCTTCCATCATAACAGAAATGCTGTGAGACCTCTCATTGTGCTCTCCTGAGCCCTTCACTGGGAAGCGTCTGGTTAGGAATGAGCTGGGAAGCACACTGAGAGCCCCCTGTGCAAATCCCATGGGAGGCCTCCAGATAAAGAGAAGCCAAATGAGTTCAAAGGGAAGCAAAAAACCAACCCGGTACTGCAATGACCAAGCTCCGGGCATGACCTCTATCCTGCTCCTCATGCCTGCGGAAAGTTGGTGGTCAGCCCGTGGTATCTTCTGCTGTGGGAAGGATGCAGGGTCGTAGCTGAATGGCCCATCCCGAGGGGCAGTTTGGTGGATGCTTGCATACTGCACAGCCTGAAATGGCCTGCCCGTCCCTGTCCTCCGTGACCGCCCCACCACGGCACGCTGTTCCTCTTCTTCCTGGAAAGCAAGCACCTTGCAGTGGGAGCAGGGCAGGGGAGATGACGGCTTTATGGCTTGCAACTCCGAGAAGTGCTGCATCCTGCTTCGTGTAGTAAAAACTGGTTTGCCCCTTCCCAGAGCTGCTGCTTACGCTTTTGGGTTCACAGCAGTTCAGCCTCATTGGGCCAAAGGTGGCTGAGTGCTTACATGCAAAATTATTTTGTAGTGGGAATGCACAGAAATTCAATGGGATGGCAGACAGTCAGAGATCAATATGAACTGCTGGCAGCATGGCCAAAACCACAAGGAGGGAACAAATGTCAAGTGGAAGGAGATAGGTGGATGGATGGAGAGACTGGAAGGCTCATGAGCTGGGCAAGTGGTGTTACAGAGAAGGGTGGGATGACTTGTATGTCTGAGCTCCAGTTTACAGCTGTGTTGCAATACTGGTGATGCTGATATTGCCGATAGTGGCTGACACAGGAAAACACACAGCATATTAGCAGAATTTTCAGGCTTGGGCTGGACTGGAGTGTGAATAGTCACATTTCTGGGTACATACCCAGGTGATATGGTCATGAGTACAAACCCGAGTTGGTGCTTACCTACTGCTGCTGATGGCATACCCATGCTGACATGGCATTGGTATCATTTAATGCCAACACACATACACGTCATGTTCTGATTTGAATTATTGAGTTCTACTTCATAGCTAAACAACTCCCCCTTCCCACCCTTTTTTTTTTTTTTTTTTTATGGTCTTTCTGCTCATTCTCCTTTTAATGCCAAAACCCACTGGATACTGCACAACCTATTAAGAAAAAAATCCGCTTCATCACTGCATTATTGGGTCTTCAGGATCTACACACGTATCCAGTTATAAGACGTGAAAGAATGTCCTACTGACATTTCCAGAGTACATTATTCGCTGTTGCTTCAGACATGTGAGTGGTAATGTGGCAACAAAGTGTTCTGGTCCTATTCCCGGCGGTGACACTACTCTTAAGCAATCCTCTCAGAACTGTTCTCCTGCTCCAGTTCCCCCACCTGGACAGTGTGTTGATAAGCCAGGGGGCTTGATGATGAATTGACTCTCATCTGAGGTTCCCCCATGGACCCGAATCGCTGCATGACAGATTCCTGAGGTCAGGAGGCTGCAATCTCATAGAACGTGGGCAACATCTCTGCCAAAAGGACAAATCCTACTGTCCTGCTCTGACAGCAGCAAATGGAAATGAATGCAATGGCTAATGTCACTGAAGAGCATGCTGCCCTAGGTTCAGTGGGGCACTTTTGCTCTTTTCCTGTTGGAAGTGGAACAGTGCCGAGATGCAGAGCTTCATTGCTGGGTCCAGCAGCTACGAGGGCTGCTGGTGGCCCCTTAGAGTCACCCTGGTGAAGGAGCTGATGAAGCTGCGCCAAGACTCAGTGCAGCATTAGTGCCTCACTGCCTCTGGGAGTGCAGATCTCTCCAGTGCTGCGTCACTTGGAGCCCATTTGGGAGTGAGTCAAGGCTGGAGCCTCATCTCTCCTTCTTCCTGAGTATAAATGTGTTTCTGTGTCCCTTGGCTCCTTTTGGGAAAAGCTGCATGGGAAAGGTCATGCCACCAGGAACTGGTTGAAGGAACAGACCTTGTATAGGGGATGGGGTAAGGACATTCCAGGCCTCCATTGTCAAAGGTTTCCAAACTTCCTCAGTGTTTCATCCCTCAAGACCAGGTCTGACACACGTTTCTGACCCCTTAAGCTGGGGGAGGCTGAACTTGCTCTGAGCAAGCCTTTGGGAGTCCCATCAGAACAATCCTGAGTGCCACAGGTGTAGGTGTTCCAGGAGCACAGGCACTGCCCTGGTACAGGTGTGCTGCAGTGTCTGAAGTGCGCTGAGCAGCATATGAAGGTCTGCTACCCAGCTAATTCACCTTTAGGGAGTTTTTAAAGGCAATTTAGTGTCACCTGTCTCAACAAGCCAATATACATGTACATCTGCAGAACACTTTGCTGAAGCTTTCCAGTTGCATCCCTGTCCCTAAATCATGCTCTGATTTTGGTGGCATTTCATCATTTTTACAGCAAGAAAACTGCTGTGTACTGCGATAAATGCAGTGGAGATGGAGCTATGATTTTGTTTTTCCACAGTGTTAGAAGAGATGCAGGGAAGCTGAAAGAGTGACAGCTTCCAAGGGGCTTGTGTAAAAAGCTGGATGGGGTCATTTCCACCAGTGACTTCCAATTCTCCCCGTGATTCCCCAAAGTTCTTCCAAGACAAACACAACCCTGTTTGCCGAGGCTTTCCCAATCCTCCCTCTGACACGAGAATGCTCTTTAGCAGAGACAAATTCCCTGAAGCTGTTTGCAGTAACTGCTGCCTAATGACTATCGTGCTGCTGGTTCCTTACAGATTGCTTCAAGATGCCCAGAGATCCTGCCTGTCTAATCCAATTGGTTTCACTTGCGATGCCTACAGGAGATGAACAAAATAAATGTAAACCGATGCAAACTGATGCACACTGCTGAGGAATACTGCTTGTCATGGAAAGGTCAGCTGCTGCCAGCCTGCTGCTAAATGACAGGGGTTTCTTTCTTCTCCACGCCAGGGTACAAATTGAGACAAGAGGGCACCCTGCAGCTGGAAGAGGTGCAGATTTGATGTGGGGTGGAAGGGGCTGGAGCGGGTGCTTGGGGCCATCTGTCTGGGGCAGCCCACCACCTGCTCCCCAGTAGGATAAAACCTTCGGTTTCCTTAAGAACACGCACAGAATATTTAGGAAACACAGCTTGGTGGCTCTGTGACTGATTTCCTGTGTGTCCCTGAGCAACTCACTTAACCTTTCCAAAATTCAACTCCTCCTGGATTTAAAAAAAAAAGAGCAATGATACTTATCCTATACTTCTGCAGGGAGCAGTGGGGGTAAGGACCTTAAGAGGTGGCTCTTGCTTTGGTCCTCAGGGCTTTTTAAGTCAAGCCAAGCATTTCACTTGGTGCCAAGCAGGGAGATAGAACTTTGGGCTTGCTATGGAGAGGTCATCGCAAAACTATGCATAATTCTGCATTGTGCCAGAAATTCTCTTTAGTTTTATTTCCACAGCGAGGGGCTCTGTTTACGTCAACATGTATAAACTTGAAAGACTCTTCAGACTTTCTGCACAAGGATGGGAAGCTTGTAACAAAATTCTGGGATGAGGCTAATGCTGCCCAATGTCCTGGCCAAATGTACTGTACAAATCCTGAGGTTTTCTGCACGTTCAAACCGTGTCGAGACCAATTTAAAATGTTTGAAATCTAGGAGACATAACAGGCATTATACTAAGGATGGCCTCCTCTAACGTCCATTCAGCACAAGGAGGAATTTGTCATGTATTTCCAGGTGTCACCACCAGATAACACAGGAGAAGTCCTGCTGAAGCTCCTTCTTTGCCTCTATGATTTCAGTCTTAATAACCCTGTTGCAGCTGCTGTCCTAACCACTGGCCCCTGCTCTTACCTCTCCTCAGTCTGGGTCAGGAAAAGCACAAATATGATGTAAGAAGGTCCTTCCTTATTTTGTTATTCTTCTAATTAGCCTTCAGCTGAAGAAAAAGAAAAATCAAGAAATCACCACTCTGTAGAAAGAATATTCTCTGAGGACACTTGAGGAAGGATATCAAGGAAGTATTCATGTAGCTGAACAAACTTCCAACTCCATAGATACTATGTAAATTTGTTTTATGTGCACTGTATGACTGAAACAGGAGAAAACAATCTTATTTCTGTTTCCATCTCCTTTATTATGGGCTTTGGACAGAGGAGATCAGCTCTTATCATAGCCAGGCATCTGTAATGCAGCACTTCTCAATCTTGTTTTTACATGAAAAATAAACCTATAATTCCCATATAAAACAGACCTTATCTTACTGCTCCTGTTTTAACTTTTCTATGGTTTGTCTGAAGTAGGAAGTACCCAATTTTTATGCACTTACCTTTCAGAAAATGAAATATTGCTCCTGGTACTTAGAAGCCCATTCAGCTTTGCTTTTCTTGCTGCGTACGGGAAGTGATATCATCCCCACTCCAGGTCACTTTTTTTCTTTCATGTTATACGCTTTGTCCTCTTTGGAAACAGTAGAGAAGTGTTTGAAAGGTGCTTTCCTCGCATTCTGCAATGCTCAGCTGTCCTCATTACCCATAACCAGAGAATCCAGGTCGTGTTTCCAGGTGTTACTCCAAGTTATAATTTTGAAATGTTTTAAGAACAAGTTAAAATTCAAGGCAAGATTTGTCAGTACAGTATACAGCCACAAGTTCATTTCAGTGCTTGCAAATACAAAGTTTCACTGGATGCAAAATATAGATTTCATGTTGTTTTCTTATTAAAACAGTTTGAGACCATGAAGTTTAATACCCTATATGGTCAGATACGAAGACAATTCATTACTAGGAGTGCTGCCAGCTAATGTCTTAATCATTCCTCTGTTGTAGCACACTCCATCCCTTGAAGATGGAGTTACAGTATGGAAATTCAAAAGGATGAGTTGATTTTCAATTCCTCCATCCTGAGAATTTTCAGAGTTTTCAAATACAACTCTGGATTATAAAGACTGCAGAGCCAGGTCGAGCTCTACTGTGATGCAAGATTTTATGGATACTCCTAAGAACCTAACTAGAAAGACATCTTTTGAAGCTGTGTGAGAAGAAGCTGTAGAAGCTGTATCCAACATGGATAACCTTTACTGAGGCGGAGAGGATGCAAAGTTCATACCGAGAACACGAGCTGTGGAACAGGCAAACAGAAACCTGACTGGCTCATAATGCCAGGTGTTGACTGGGCACTAACAAATTAACCCAATTATTAGATAATCCTGGCTTGTCAACATTGCGAGAATTGCCTCATGTTACATATTATTCCTTTCCTCTCCTACCACCATTTCCCCTGCTGGCATTTGCCTTGGCATCGAGCCCTGGAGAAGGATCAGACCAAGGATGAGAGGAGGGCACAGCAGAGGACCTGCTTGTTCCTGGCGTGGAGGAGCTGTGCCTGCTATCACCGTAACCGCCCCATGTGCTTCCACATGCCCAGACTCGTGGGACAGCAGTTTGGGCACATTGGTGCTGGGATGGCTCTGCACCGGCTGCCTGCTTTCAGAGAATTTTAATTTCATGTCAGTCACAGAGCATTAGGGAGAAAGAAATAAGCATCATTCATAAAACAAGTCAAGCACAAATGTATTTTCACAGCGTGGCATCCTGATTACACTCGGGCACATGCACATCCCTCCAGCCCATCCAAACACGCCTGGTAAACCCCAGTGTGTCATCCGTGAGCTCCCAAAGTCTTGGCTTGTGTCTGTGCTCTGCTGTATGTGTGACGTCTTCAGTATACAGTGCTCCTGGTCTGGCTTGTGTGCATTCACAGAGACAAATTATGGGGCCTGTGACAGTATGGAGGAAAATGGTTCTTCAGTCGGAGAGGAAGATACTCCCCCAGAAATTAAAGAAAAAGATGCTCCCAGTTTGGAATCAGGTGAAAACATTTCTTCCTCATATATTTAGTTGCTTTTCTCCCCCTTTGTATAATCTACTATGAAAGTTTTGAAGTTAGTTGCAGTATTTATTTAAAGTTAGTTGTATTATTTAATATCCTATTTTCTAAAGCCTATTGCTTTAGGGACTTTGTAGGGACTCAGTGGAATAGCCTCTGCTTTGGTCCATTTGACAAGTGTTTCCCCTGCCTGCTGAGGCACTGCAGGGGCAATAAAAGATTCTTCCCTACACTGCTAGCAGAGACAGAGCTTTGCAATTTCAGTTCACCTCAGCAGGTGTGAGCCATCCCCATGCACAGAGCCTTTCCTCGCTGAGCACTGCAGGTACATCAGTGTGCATGGCAGCTGCTCCAGCCCAGCCACCCCAACTGCAAAGCCTAACGCCCTCAATCATTTGATTTCCCTTTTCAAATCAAATTACTGGGGCTCTACATTAGCAAAACTCGTGCTCACCCTTCAACGGATTCCTCATTTTCCCTAATCTTGTCTTTATAGTGCAGATCCCGGCTACTCTAAAACCCATTACTTCCAATAAAGATCCTTTAAAGTAACTAGCTCCTCCATTTTTTTCTCTGCTGTCACCCTAAATCTCCACAAAAGCAGAAGGGCTTTTAATCAGTATCTCCCAGCTATGCTACACTAAGCACCACTAGGGTGGTGCTTGCTAATTTTGGTACAGGCAGACGCTTGCTTGCATTCTGTCCCTGAGACAGGAAGATGTGGATAAGTGAAACCAGCTTTTGGCCTGTGGCTCTCTCCCCTCCTGCTGTCACTACATTTTTATCAGGGTTTCTCCTGCACAGTCTGATAACGAAACCTATCTGTGCAACTGGGTGAGCAACACCCCACCACATGTCCCTTGTGGGAAGGTGGAAGAGCAACAGATATGGGGTCCACAGAAAACAAGAGCATTTCTTCCTGGGGAAAAAGGCTGAGGAACAGCAATTCAGGAAATCACCCATCCCTCCAGCACTACTACAAAATCACAGAAGCCTCCACCAGCAATATCCATCTTTATCTCCTCCTGGTCTAGGCAAGCCCCATGCTGAAGAAGCCTCAGCAAAAGAACAAAACAGCCATCACATTCACATCTCTCTGCCCTTTTGTCTCTGTCCTTTCCTTGCTGTACCAGACCTTAGCCCCAGCTCATGACCGCATATTTATGAAGGACACTGACCTACTCGATTCAATCCTTGAAAGACCTACAGCGCTGCTATGCCAAACCACAAATAAAAGCAATCTTTGAAAAGCAGATAAACTAAATAAATAAATAAATCCCTCCCTAATCCTTCTGTTTTGGCAGAGCTTGGAAACATGCTTTAATGCATGAGTAAGTGCTTAGACATCTCCAGGCATCCTACTTTTCTCCTAGCCACCAGCATGATGACTCGGAACCTGTCTGCTGGCACTGTGCTCACTGTGTGTGAGGAGCTCAGAGACCTGGGACTGCTTTGCCGTGGCCATCCAGGAGCCTGGGGATGGTTTCTGCTCCCCAGTTCCCATGCACGAAGGTGTCACACCCTGTAGAGGCAGTCACCCTGTTGTTGAACCACGGCACAAAGGGGAGCTGGCAGCAACGTTGGAACCATTGAGGAAGCCTGGCTGTCAATGGGCCTTTAGGAAACCCATGATTTATGATTTGCCACAGTAGCTACGTGCTCATTTCTTCCCCCTGGGGTGAAGGACCCAAAGCTAACAATGCTGAGTCCTTATCTGCAGAAACATTTGCTGGGGAGTGGTCCAAAAGTGACTGAGGCAGGGCTAGGTTCTCTGAAGTGCTTTGTCCTGTTCCCAGATGAAGAAGGTTTGCATCCAGTGAGTACATATAGAGATGTGAGTAAGAAAACAGTGTTGGACACAGTGGTAAATAAGAGGTAATGCCCCTGTGTTCCTTATTCCAAATCAGTACATTCTGTGGCAGATGGCTAGCCATATCTGAGCTGTGGTTTTAACTCTGATAACCATATAGCACATCTACTAACAGCAGAGAGAGGTGGCTCGAGATGAACAGATGTTATAGATGAAGAAGAGCTGATCTGGCTCCACTGACAACCCAGATAACAAATTCAGTAGTGTTTCCACCAGTAGGATGGAAGGACCCATTAAATATGTCATTTCTTTCAATTGCTGGAGGTTGCTATCTGCATCCCAAAGAGGCACTTCCCTCACTTTTGCATACCACAAAATCAAGAAACAACTTTGTCTTTGCCTTCAGATCTAGATGAATAGGTGTTACTGTAACTCTGGATGGAGTTCTGCTAGCAAAGATGAGCAGAAGCTAATTTTGGGGGATATGAAGATGAAGCCAGGACTAAGGGAGGCTGTATGAGCTGGTTTTCAGGCTGAGGAGATGGTGCTGTGGGTCCCAGCTGAGATGCACTGGCAGAGCTCTGTGTAATTTTTTTTTGCGATGCTAAACCCGTTCCTTGGCAGAGCTTTTATTTAAAGCCGTGCTGAAATCCCTTCCAAAACTCAGACAGAGAAATCCCCAAGTGGACTTAACCCTGGTGGAGTTCCAGGGCTGTCCCTTGGGGTCCTGGCACTGTGGTCAGGTCCCAGAAATTTGGCTGCTGGGCTGGCAGTGCGACTTGAGAGCTGTGCAGGGCCCTGGGATGTCAGGGCACTGGCACATGGGGGACATTTCTGAGGGTTTGTTCCCCCCAGTGCCACTGCACTGGCTTTGCTGTGGGGCAGTTACAGGCTGGGGTGTCAGTAGAGAGGCTCCTGGGTTTGGGGAGTTGTCTCCCCTCCAGAGGGCTTGAACAGATTTGACGAGACCTGCTGTGATTTTTAAATCATTGCTAATCCCTGAGTGTTTTTACTGGCCCCTGGAGCCTGGAGACCAGCAGCAGCTGGAGCAGAGCTGAAAGGCAGGAAACAATTGGCCGTGTTAGACCTTGCTATTGAGGGAAGGGATTTTTCATTTAATTGTGCAGCATTTCCAGGGCGGGTGGGTTTCTAAACAGGACCACTGCCCGGTCTAGGGGGCTTTCCTGGGAGAAGGTGAAGATGCTCTCCCTCCTCCAGCCTTGCTGAAGATCAGCAGGAGGTCGGGGAGGACCAAAACAGGCAGGGAGCCCCTGCCCAAAAGGCAGCTTTCAACCCTGCCAGGCTTTCACCTGCTGCCCTGCGGATGGCACCGGGGCCACCCAGCCCGTCCTGTGCCCCCGCCGCGGGGCTCACACTGCCCTGGCTGCCAGCCTGAGCGCTGACACCAGCTCTGAAGTCACCATCCGGAGCAGGAAGCTGGGGATTAGCGGGAACATTGCTTGTCAAGGGGATAATCACGGGCACATGGCACAGATCGGATAGCCCTCCCGCCAGCCAGAGCTACTAATGAGGTGTTTCCCCTGCTGCTGGTGAAGGGCTGGTAATGAAGTTCCTGTCCTATTCCCTTTCCCGGAGCTTGGTATGACGGCTGTCAGACAGGAACCTTCTGTCTGAAATATTCTGCTCCTTGTCCTTGTGGTTGCCCTTCTTTGTGCTGGGCACAGGAGCTGTGTTGAGTCCCTGAGACCCACGGGGCTTCTCGAGGCTCATCCACACCAACCTGCCCCAGCCTCCCCCATACACACCACATGGCCCAGCTTCACTGCTCAGCTGCCTCTTTTCTTAAAGGGTTGGGCTATTTAATTTTAATTGGTATTTACATAACGAGTAGCCAAGCAATGAGCTTGTTTTTCACATAGGAATAAGGCCGATGCTAAACAGGCACTATGTACTTTGGGGTTTTGCTCAATAAATACGTCAGCATAAGGCAGGTGAGTAAAATAAAGATTTTGCTTTTACAGGGTACCAAGGCTCTGCCCGTGGAGTGAAAATTGTCTGAATGTGGTTGGAGGTCACAAGGTAGCCTTATATTTGTGGGTCTAATTTAAGGACATCAATGGAAAGTACAATTTGAAGGCATACTCCAGGAAAATGCCCACATTTAAAGAAATCCAGATCTCAGCAGGACTCTGCCATAGTCCTGATAAAGAGCAGGACAGTGGCCTGAGAAATGGACATGGATGAGATGGCACTGACAAGTGAAGGACATGGCAGAGGGGCTTGGGAACCCGTGCTCAGCTGCAGGTCTGCCTCCTGTTTGCACCTTCGTGGTTCAGTACAAGGCACCTGCTTCCTGACATGGGCTCCTACGTGAAAGACTTTAGCTTCAGAGAAGCATGAAAAAGACAAGAAAGTTTTAATTAAAAATAATAAAAATAATAATAAAATAATAGTAATAAAAGCTACAGAGGCTGTCAGAGAAGATGCAAACCAATTTACAAAGCAGGTTCAGCCCTGCAAGGTACCGGAGCTGCCCAAAGCCCTGCCTGGAGCCTCTCCCCAGCTGGCCGGGCGCTGGGTCTCACAGAGCAGCTCCAGACGCCCCCTTTCCTCTGCCCACAGCGAAGCTCCTGTGAACCAGGGTCTCCTTCATCTCCCACAAAAGCTGCTGACCTCAGTCGCAGTGATAATAATAACACAGACTGTGTGGGTTGTTTAGTTAATGAGCCTCAAATTCTTGGGCGAAAAGAAAGGTTTGGGGACTTGGCTGGCGAAGTGAGGGATGGAGCCAGGAGCCACGACCTCCTGGTCCCATGCTTGGTCTGGGGGGAAGGCTGTTGTGCTTGGCAGGGACCAGCAAAAAGCAGCCGCTCTGGATGCTTCAGGCTGCTTTACCTGCTTCAGTTCTCCATCCTCACCCACCCGGATGGGAAACGCATCTGCTGAGGTGAGTTGCTAGCAGGTAAAAGGTAAGGGTGCTGGTTTATTTTATTTTATTTAAATCCTCATAATTACTTTTCGCATGGCTATATTCACTGTTATTTATTTTGGACTTCAAGCAGGATTTTCCCTTTCAAAACTGCACCCACTCAAACTCGGCAGCTGCCTTAACTAATGCAAGAGGAATGAACTCAGATTTACAAGGGAAGGGAACGCATACCTTCCTGGAAAATGTTTCCCTCTTATCAGCATCTATCAACCATAGTCACCCTAAAGCTCTAAATCTGGAAAGGGACAAGTTTTGTGTTTTTTTTTTCTGGATGAAAAGCCTCTGTGTCTGGGATATGCTGCTGAGGACAGCTGTAGCTGGTGCAGCTGACATCAGACATGGAAGCTCCAGGTCTCCTCCGTACCTCTGCTTTGCCTGTAAAATTGCCCAGTCTTTTAATTTTCAGAGGGTCTTTTTGGAAAGTTGTTAAGGAAACTGTTGAAAGGAATGACTTGCTGTTGAAAGGAAGCCTTCACCTCCATCACCTATCATGGGTAACCTCCCAAACCCCAAGCCAGTCAGACCTGGCAGCAGCAGGGAGAAGAGCTCAGGGTGGACTTCAGGGTGGTGAGCACCTCAGCAGAGGAGCTGAGCTGCTAGAAGCTCCTGGGATGAAACTGTGGTGGCCTGGAGGGAGGACCTCTGCCCACCAAGAGCTCCCTCAATAGCGTTTCTGCCTTCTCCCCTCCCTAGTCCTCACACCAGATCTATGTGGACATCTAGCCCTGCATTTTGGGACCGCAGCATCCCCCACATTGTGCCACCTGCCCCTCAAGGTCTCTGGGACTCCTCTCCCTGCTTTCCACTCCCATCAGAGGCTTACACAAGGGATTATGAAACCAAATGACTTTGACCTTTGAAGCGGGGAATCAATGGCTGGGCTGGGCCTGATTCACTGCAGAAATATTTACAGGTGCATCAGGAACACTGCCTTAATTTCTGTTATTCTGGGAGAAGGCAAGGAGCCAGCCCGTGTTAGGCTTGATTCATGCATTGAGATTTTCATCACAACTCGCAATTTACCTGCCCTGGCCTTCTGCCGTGCCCTGGGGAGCAGCTCAGCTGCGAGGTGGAATTTGGAGAGGTGGAATTTGGAGAGGGACAGGAGACTTAGGGTGCTTTCAGTGCTGACTGCCAGGGCTGGGCCAGCACTGCAGCAGCACCCCCAGGGCTGTGACTAGAAAAGCCCTCAGGCATCAGGCACAACCTTTTTTTGGTTCAAAAAGCTGAGAATTTGATGACATTCCTGGTGGATGGAGGAAGCACGTGCCTGTTCTTTGGGAAGCAGGGGGGGAATTCTGGAGGATGCACGGTTCTCAAAACCTTGTGTGCCTCTGTCAAAGAGGAGCCTGAGTTAACAGCCTGAGCAGGAGAGGAAGCCCAGGCTCGCTTGTTTAGCTGGCCAGACTCACAACCCTTTTTTTCTTGACTGTTCCGCTCAGAGCTGGCGGAAGGGGCAAATTTGAGTTTGCCAGGACTAATTTTAGTAAGAGACAGATTTACACCATTTCCCTCAGGGCTAGCTACATTAAAAAAAATCATCCACAGATTAAAATCATGCAATTACCATACTATAGCAAATAAAAACACTAGCCAAAGATGTAATCTCACGTACTATTAAAATACACTAACGACACAAAACACCATTCACAGATACCATCTCCTAGATGAATGCCACACACAATGGCCCATCTAAAAGCGATTGCTTGCATTGTTTGAGGAGTTAGACATGGTGTTTGTTCTGACATTCCAGCATGGGCTGGGGTGGGTAAAGCGACAGGGTGGTCATGAGATGTGGTGCCTTTCGCTTTCATGTGCTGCTCTGAATTTAGCCTGAGATCATTAATAGGCAGAAAAACATGAGGACTGGTTGATGGATACTAGGTGGGGTATGCAATATGAGCTGGGAATGTGTTGCAAATTCCTCCCAGAGCCAGGGGATAAATTAAACATGGTTCACATCACACATCATGAGCAGGCTGAGGAGAAGGGGCAAGCGATGCTGCATGTGGAGACTTGGATTCTGCCTAGGCTCCTCCGCTGTACCCAGCATCTTTGTACCTTACTGCCTACCATCCTTTTTGCTGCTAGACATGGTCTCCAGTTAGGCAATTTGTTGGTGATTAGCAAAACAAGTATCTTGGTGTGTTCTGGAGATGTTTACAATAAAACACGTTCATTTCCAAAGGACCTTCCCATCCCCATATCTCTCTTAACACATCAATTGCCTTTCTTTTAGGACATGGATTATCTTCCACATCAAAAGCAAGAACTTCATGACAATTCCCACTGCAAATGTCATGACCTTGTATAAAGAAGGAAGACTGATGGCTATAGTAAAACTGAGCCATAACAAAGAGAAGAGACAGACTAGGCTTATCCTAAACCACTTCTCAACTGTGATTTTCTTCTTCCAGCAAGGTGCTTAGGGAAACATTGGGACCATAGATGGTGTAGCCACAGAATAAAACAATTTTTTTGTCCTTACTTTGTAAAGTTTGCTCCAAAAGACCTGGCACAGACATTAGTGGATGTCCTCTTCAGATGCATGGAGGAATAAGGATGAATTAGTTTTGCCTCACTGCATGGAAATATTAAGTTAAAGGTCCATTTACTGAAAAGGTCTATGTGATGTAGGAACCAAATGCCAAGCACTGCAGCTTTTCCTTCTCCTCCTTGCTGATGTTTCAGCTCCAGAGCTTGCACACAGCAGTCACAGAGGCTGTGCCACCCGCAGCAGCACATTGGTGCTGGAATCCCAAAGCCACCTCTGAACCATCCCTGAAAGCTGAGGGAAAGCTTGCTCTGACCAGCAGCCACACGGGCTGTTTTGGTTTTGATTTGGAGCAGATTTGATAAGAAAGCTCTCAGGAAAAACAAATTTCCTCTTGGACTCAGTCGAATTGGGCACATATTCCGGCACACAGAGTTCCCTTTCCTAAAAGCTCATGAAGTAGGCTTCTAAAATTAGGAATAAGAGGTGAAGTCCTGGCCCTATTTCAAGCAGGGACCATTATCCCCAGGACCAGGACTCACTTGAGGATCACTGTAGACCCTCATCGATGGGGAGCCATGATGAGAAGAAAAAAAAGTCTTGATAACAATCTTTTATCTCTAACTGTTATTCCAGTGGTCTCTTCTGTTTCTCCTGCTGCCATTCCATAGCCTGTATCCACCACCGGTACTGCTGTACAAACAGTTTGGTGTTTGGCCCAGAGACGATGAATCGTTTGTGCTCAGCTGCTCCAGCAGTGTCACGTTCCAAATTAAGCACCTCCGTTTTCACTGGGGTCATTGCTCATATGCAGCAGTTTCTTTTTTATTTAGTCTAGTCTAAAAAAAGGGCAATTACTATCTCCCTGCAAATGCCAGGGCTGCAGAGGTTGGCAGCCGTGACATCCAGACGCCCTGGGAGATGCACGGAGCAGCACAGGGTGTCCTGCAGTGCCCCTCCCCAGCCCCACAGCACCTTCACAAAGAGGATGCGGGGACTGGCACTCTGTGACAGAAACGGCACCTGTGGCAGCGTGAGGGATGCTACTGGGTCAGAGCAGGAGGGCAGAGCCCTCGGGTGCCATCCTGCAGACCCCAGTGTGGACAACAGCCTCTCCGCTGCCTCCTTCCACAATTCGAGGTGGACACGGCCCTTGGTGGGTGCCAGGGCTGGGTGTCTGGGTGCCGTGGGGGTGGCAGCATCTTCCCCAAGGAAACGAAGCAGGAATTTTTCCCAAAAGGCAGCCCTGTGATTCTGCTCACTGCTCACCGAGCAAGGAGCTGCACCTGGGCTCCCACCAGCCCCTGCAGGGAGACCTGAGAGAGAAACAAGCAAACAAAAAAATCACTTTATTGCTCAAATCCTTGTTTCTAATCGCACTGCTGTTCCAAAATAACAGAGAGGAGAGTAACCAGGAGCTGGGAATCAGAGGTGGCTCCCCCTCATGGACTGAAGAGCGGGAGAGGAAAGGAACTCGGGAGCACACGGATGCCACCACGGCCAACCTGACAAAAGCTCCCTGACTCCTGCCAAGTCGCTGTGTCCAAAGCAGAATTAGGAAGCCAAAACCCCCTGGAGACCCAAAGCCAGACACGTGTGAACAAATGCAGCAGAAAATTGGGCAGAGCAGAGCCTCTCCAGCGGTTGTCCCCTGGCTGCTCCATGCTGCTGGGCACGGGTGGCCCTGGCACCAGGTCACCGGTGGCAGAGCTGGTGGTAAGCAGTAGCCACACGAGGAGGAACACCTCGGGGCTATTTGCATGCTGTTTTTGGTGGTTTTGCAAGCCCAGGGCCTGCTCTGAACAGCTGCTTTCTGTCAGGGTGCTTCCTGCATTCCTGCCTGTGATAAGCATCTGGGAATGAGGGGTGAGGGCAGCATCCCAGCTAGTCATGGTCCCGAGGAAGGTCTCTCACACCCCAAAGCCTGGCTGATTTTTCCCAATTTATGTCAGTTGGGCTAATAAAAGTGATTACCTCTTCCTACCAGTCCTGCCTTTCTCATTGATCCCACGGGCCGTTCTTCAAATGTCACCCAGCAAGGAGGGAGCACACATCCAATTATAAGAAGAGAAAAGATTGGCCTGATGGCAGAGCAGCAGGGTCCGTGGTGGAGCTGTGCTGCACAAAATAAATGAGGCGTGCCTGGCTTTGCCACCCTGCAAGCCCAGGATGCCCAGAAGGAGACATTTGGTAGCGGGCAGAGCCCCAGCACTTTGGGCAGTGTGAGAAATGCAAACTTTCTTCTCCTCTTGACCTTTGTTCTGAGGTTTGGTGTTATTTCTGTTTGAATAGGAAGCCTTGAACATGCTAGAAGGTAACAACTACTCAAAAGCACAAATAAAGGCAGGCGAGCCACAAAAGCAACCCACGCTTTGGGTCATGATGATGATTATATATTTTTTTTTTATGTGGGGTAAATTCCTGCCTCTGTTTTGAACCCGTGCTCACTACTGCACTTGCTGTGGGTCACGGCTGCTTAGCCAGTGGTTGGAATCAGCTCATGCCATGGGGACACCCCAACACACCTCACATAGGTGAGCAAAGACCCAAAGCAAGCAGAGAGCTGTGGAATCGAGGAAGAAAATTCGGCTTTTCTGTGCTTCCTCCACCACACCCCACTAACCACAAGAGGTTCAGGCCTCTCTGAGTATAGCACAACAAAGACAAAATACTGACATATAAGCTGGGCTTGCTGATTTCTGCATCCTGGGCCACGGAAATTTTCTGAGAGCTGAGGCAGGCTCTGGGAGAGGATGTGGGACTGTTCTGGGAGAGGATGTGGGACTGTTACCAGGGACGTGCAGGACAGAACTGAGCTTTGACTGCCCCAGAGTTAGTGTATTTTGTACTAAGTTCCCAAACTTGCTTCTCCTCCTTTCAAGACTCAGTGCTTCTTGCGAGGATGAGCATTGGCACATCTGTTAGGATAGAAAGCCAATGCTTTCTGAAAGCTTTGATTTAGCATTAGAGCATCCCCAGAAGTTAGCATAACCCACAAGAAAGAGCCCAGCACACCTGCCAGGTTCTTACCAGAAGCTTGCCTGGATCTTATGCTAGCGTTTTCTGATCAGGTCTTTAAAAAGAGGGTTGAACAGTGAGCTGAGTACGACATGTAGCTCCCACACCTCCCACTTCTCCTTCCCTGCTCTGCTCCCCTAACACCGCACCTGATCCATACCTTCATTTTCCCAGCAGTTTCTTGTTTTTCATCCCCTGCAAGGTGCGTGCTGCTGGCCCCTGAGGGTGCGCGGGGACCTGCGTGCAGGGAGCGGGGTGCAGGCAGGGCACCCAGCAGGTGCTGAACCAGCCTGCATTTGTGTGCAGACCTCACCCTCAGCTGCTGCAAAGTCCGTGAAAGCCAAAGGAGAGCTACAGGCGTACAGCAGCTGGTTACAGTTGTACCTCCTGCGTGAACGTACAGCCTGTTTATCTCAGTAGCAGGCAGTGGAAACTCGTGGTAATTAGCTGCGGTCATCAGTGTTCCCCTGAACACTTGGCTCCCCCGAACACCCATTTCCTGAAGCCTGCACCTGCCTGCCGTGGGAAGAGGTGCCTGCGATGCTCTGCTCTCCTCTCTTCACTTTTAAAACCTCAGGAGCGTGCAGACGCAGAAGCGGCGCGTGGGAAGCCACTAGTTAAGGCAGATCCCTGCCGAGACAGAGCGCTCACACTGCTAAAACTGCCTCTCATCTTATTTCCTGATTCCAACACCTCGTTTGCCCCTCTGTCTTAAACCACAAAACTTCCTCTCCTCCACCCGGCTCTCCTCTATAAATAGCCCGGGCTGAGGCGGCGCGAAGCCACGGACACCTAGCGGGCCTGAGGGAGGGCTGCTTGGCACCGCAGCGCTGCGCTCCTCTGGAAAAAAGTGAGGGAGCCTCACAGAACCCCTTCAGACCCTGGCGGCCGACGCATTTCGATCAAGATTCAGCAGCAGTAACTGCTTAATTGCTAACAGAGGCAGCAGCCACCCTCCCTGCCTTGCTGCTAGCCCAGTGCGGCAGCCAGGTTGCTGAGCTGCAGCCGCTGCTGGTGCAGCTGGTAGCAGGGGGTAAATGTGGAGGCGATGCTTTCTCTTCTCCCTTTCTGTGGCACAGGGCTGGCAGCAGTGCCAAGCACAGCCCTCGGGCCCCGCTGGCACCTCTGAAAGCCCCCAGGGCCTGCAGGCAGCAGGAAGAGTCTGCGGGAGAGCAGCACCAGGGGGGGAGATTTCAGTGAGGAGCGATGGGCAGAAATGAAACTCCAGTGGCAACATTATCTGTTGTTGGGTTGAAAGGAAGTTTGCAGGATTCCTTAGTCCTTATTTAGCAAATTTGTTTGCTTTGGAGGGAAATACTTGTGATGGTGGCCGGGGTTAAACACATGCCTGGCTGCAGCGTGGCAGAGCACAGCGCGCAGCAGTCGCACAGCCCCTGTGCCCTTAGCCAGCCCTGGGTTTTTGGGGCCAGGCTGCAGCTCCAGCGCTCAGATGTGACCCCAAATACCTCGGTTGTAGGGCTGCGGTGCTGGGCTGGGTGCTGGGAGGGCTGAAGGACCTGGTGCCACCCTGGCACAGAGCATCACCAGGCGGGTGGGGGCTCTCAGGGGGGCCAGACCCCCGTGCCCAGCTGAGGACACAGTTTTTGAGAGCACCGTGGGGACCCTCCTGGTGCCACTTGGCCTGGGAACAGCCCAGCTCGGGGAGCACACGGGGCACACGGGTGGACTGTGGGGACCCCCGGGTGGCGTGGAACACGAGTGGGGCAAGGGGTGTGGGGACACCCCGAGGCAGGGAGCGCCCGTGGTGCGTGGCACCCGTGGGTGTCAGGCACGGGGACAGGGCTGGGAGCGCGTAGGGGCGGGAAGCACAGGGCCACCCGGCGGCAAGGAGCACGCGTGGGCGTGGGGCCCCCACGGGGCGGCGCGGGGCCACTACGGGGCAGCGCGGGGCCACCACGGGGCCGCGAGCAGCCGCGGGACAAGCAGGGGGCACCTCGGGGCCGCCCCACGCGGGGGACCCCCGGGTGCGCGCGCGGGGCGGGGACACGCGTGGGGCCGGGGGCGGACCGGAGTGGGGACCTGGGGGGGCGCGAGGTGCGCGCGAGGAGGCGCGGCGCGGGCTGCTATTGGCTGCGGCGGGGCTGATGTCACGGCGGGGGCCGCTATAAATTCGGCGGCGCCGGAGGGGCGCGGGGCAGTCGGGCGGGCGCGGCGCGGAGCGGCGGGGAGGGAGCGGAGCGCACCGGGGCGCAGCGCGCACAGCACCGCACCGCAGCGCACCCCGGCACCCAGCCCGTCCCGCACCTGCTGTCCCCTATGAGCAGCCCCGCGGCGGCACAGCCCTAGGGAAAAGCCCCCGCAGCCTGCCCGGGGAGAGGGGTGGGTCGTTGGGGGGGGTGTCATGGGGGTGGCGGGCACCGAGCTGCCCAGTGGCAACGGCAGCACCAACCAGAGCGCCACAGACCCCACGGTGTCGCGGGACGTGTGGATGGTGGGCATGGGGATCCTCATGTCGCTCATCGTGCTGGCCATCGTCTTCGGTAACGTGCTGGTGATCACGGCCATCGCCCGGTTTCAGCGCCTGCAGACTGTCACCAACTACTTCATCACCTCGCTGGCCTGCGCTGACCTGGTGATGGGGCTGGCCGTGGTGCCCTTCGGCGCCAGCCACATCATCATGGAGATGTGGAAGTTTGGGAACTTCTGGTGCGAGTTCTGGACATCCCTGGATGTGCTCTGTGTCACGGCCAGCATCGAGACCCTCTGCGTCATTGCTGTGGACCGGTACTTCGCCATCACCTCCCCATTCAAGTATCAGTGCCTGCTGACCAAGAGCAAGGCACGCGTGGTCATCTTGGTGGTGTGGGTGGTGTCAGCCCTCACCTCCTTCCTGCCCATCCAGATGCACTGGTACCGGGCAGACCGTGTCGAGGCCATCCTCTGCTATGAGAAGGACACATGCTGTGACTTCTTCACCAACCAAGCCTACGCTATTGCTTCCTCCATCATCTCCTTCTACCTGCCACTCGTGGTCATGGTATTTGTGTACGCCAGGGTCTTCCAGGTGGCCAAGAAGCAGCTGCAGAAGATAGACAAGAGTGAGGGGAGATTTCACACCCAGAACAAGGAGCAGGACCAGAACGGGCGAGCTGGGCACCGCCGTTCCTCCAAGTTCTTCCTGAAGGAGCACAAAGCCCTGAAGACCCTGGGCATCATCATGGGCACCTTCACACTGTGCTGGCTGCCCTTCTTCATCGTCAACATCGTGCATGTCATCCAGGACGACATCATACCCAAGTACGTGTACATCCTCTTGAACTGGCTGGGCTACGTCAACTCTGCCTTCAACCCTTTGATCTACTGCCGCAGCCCGGACTTCAGGTATGCCTTCCAGGAGCTCCTGTGCCTCCGCAGGTCTGCCCTGAAGATGTATGCCAACGGCTACTCAAACAGCAACGGCAGGAGCGACTACAACGAGGAGGACAACGGCTACCCCCTGGCACCGGATAAAACCTGTGAGCTGCTCTGTGAAGAGGGCTCCTTCCCTAACCCCGAGGGCTTTTTGCACTGCAAAGGTACTGTGCCTAGCGGGTAGCTTCGAGACGCGATGGGCTCTGGTGTGGCACGCTGGTTATAAAGATGAGCCTTTCCCTCTGTAAGGAGAAACAAAACCCCCAAGAATAATATCGATCCTCATCTAAAGCACCCCTAAAACCCAGAGGCTGCAAGAAACCTAAAACTCAGCAAACCTTCTGCAGGCAGGTGGGAGGCTGCCCCGGGGAGGCTCGGGCAGGCTGGCTGCTCGCAGAAGAAACCTATTTAGGTCCCTTGAGCTGGGGGGAGCGGAGGGGGGTGTGTGGTATTTTAAGGCTGTGCAGAAAGCTCGTCCCAGGAGGAATTGAACTTCCTGACGGTGTCTGATGTTGAACTACCTCATGGCCAGAGTGTGAGCGGCCGGGTGGCTGCTAGAGGAGCCCTGTGCTCCCAGCGCTGCCCAGCCCAGCAGAGAGGGCACCCTGTGCCTAATTCCCCATGGAAGGGGTACTTAGGACCAGGGCTGTGTGTAACCCGGTCAGCTGTGTCTGACCCGCAGCTACTGCTGTCCGTGGGACAGTTTAAACAACTCCCAGAAATAACGAATGCATCTTCTGCCAAGTGCTGTAGGAGTTTTTGCTGAAATAATGATAGAAATAAACGGACTCTTTGCCCAGAATGTGGGACTGTGACTGTGGGGCTCAAGACTGTGGTACTGGGAAGCTGGGTGAGATGCTGTCACAGTCACAGACCGACCTTTTGTAGACTCCAGCAAAAGCTTTTAACTGCCCTGCTTGTTTAACTTCAGGTCTCAAATGAGAGCCCGAGGAGGTGGGCAGGGAGGAGGGCTTCCGTACTTTGTCGCAGAGGGCTGACAGACTGGAAGCACAGCTCTGGCCGTGGGATGGCTTTAGGTTTGTTTGTTTGTTAAGGGTTTTTTTCCCCTTGCAGCAGGCTTTGCATTTTGTTCCCGGGTTGCAAAACTTGGCGGCGGGTGCACGGAGCTGTCAGGGGCACGCAGACAGGAGCGGGCAGGTGCAGGCTGTGGGATGGGACAGGGCAGGGGCTGTGCTGGGCTGTGCTGCTGAGGGCTTCTTAGACAGCCCCAAACTGGAGGAGAGCAGCAACAGGGCTGGGAAAATGGGGCTCCCTCCTTGCCTTCACCCTCAACTGCTGTTTGAAAGGGGGGGACCGGAGGAGGAAGTGAAAGTGTGGTGTCTTCCAAAAAAAAACTTGGGGGAGATGGAGGAGAAATAGATCGGCACGCTGTGGTATCCTGTGGGAGGGATGCTCAGGCACTGCATGTGGGGGGCTCTTCTCCTCCCCATGCAGTTCCAGGCACCTGCCCTGAGCGCCGGGGGTTTTGGTTGAGCTGTTGCAGGGGGGACAGTGCTGCAAGGAAGCAGCTTGTGCTGTCCTGGGTTGGCCAGGGAGGGAGTGGGATTTCTGCCTGCCCACCTCTGCAGTCCCTCTGTGACCACGGCTCCCTTTGCAACCCTGGGAAGGACTTGCCCCGAGCACTGGCACCCAAACAGGCAGCCCCAGGGAGCACTGGAGGGGGAAATCACCCCTGTAGGGACAGTGTGGGGCAGGAGAGGTGCTGCAAGGTGCAGGGCAGCAGCAGGCTCATCTGTGAGCTCTCAGCACTCCTCGTGATAAAGCCCCACACGGCTTTTGTGGGGAAGGGGTATGGGATCTCCCGGTGCTCCCTTCTATCTTTCCCAAAGCGGTCCCGATCCTGCTTGGAAAGGGTGCTGGGAAGGGCGAAGAGCTGTAACAGCCCAATCCTTTTCTGGTGCTGTGATGGGTGCTGGCTCAGCTCCGTTGCAGCCTTTCCAGCTCTCAGTACACAGAGGCAGGGCATGTGCCCAAGAGCGCTCATCCCTCCAGCCTCTCGCTGCCAACACTTACGCCGTGCCTGCCCGTGCCCTCCTTGGTGAGGCCATCAGCAGTGCCCCAGCACACCCCGACTCCCTTGCGTTCAGCTTTTAAAGCAAGTTCAGCTTTGAAATCACACTGTGAGCCACCTGAGCAAACGAGGGGCGTGATGGCACAGTATGGTGTGTGACTGCTGGGAGGAGGAGGCCCCCGGTCTGCAAAAACATTTGCTCCTCAGATACACATTAACAGGACACATTAACGGGCTGTGCGGGGTCAGGTGCTTCTGGTTTCCTACTGTACCAGGGCTGAAAGGAAAGGCCCTGTGCTGCGGGGTCGGTGTAGGTGCCCCGCGTGGGTTAGAGGCACACTCAGTTCAGTGCAGCTCATGATTGTCATGTAGCGCTCTGGGGGAAGTGAAAATTAACCTCTTGATTGTCATGATCGATTTCCCCCGTCGTAAATCTGGGGAAATGCAGGCTGTAGCAGGAGCGCAGCGGGAGGAGGTCCCGTGCCAAGGCAGGGCCGGGAGAAACCCGGTGCCCACGTCTCAGTGGCTCTGCGTATTTTTACCATTATTAATTACTGTTTGCATTTCAATAGCATGTGTTGTGGACCAGGATTTTATTGTCCAAATAATTACTCTGCTTGCCCGGCTGGTTATATTCACAGATCAGATGGTGCTGTACGTGGCCAGAGCTGAGAGACGAGCGATGGCTAGCTGCAGAACCCGTGCAGTGCCCAGCACACAGAGGTGGAAGGGACAGGGGACATCTGTCTGATCTCTGTATTGCAGTGCTCAGTTGCAGTGTTAGGAAACCTCAGGCTTGCAACGTGGTCTGAGTGTTAAAGAACTGATTTCGTTCCTCTAAGGCAACACTAGGGAAACAGGTACAATATAAACTGCTCAGTTCTGGAGGCAGCGGGAACCAAAAGAGAAATAATTGAGGACAAAATATTGTGGCACGAGCAAAGCCAAACATGACAAACCTTTCCTGTTCCAGGGTTGCAAAGATAAGCTGTATAAAGGAATCCTTTTGCCTATTAAAATATTTTGTAATAAAAAGAATTTTATAGATGTATGCTAGGCATTCAAAAATAGAACATTTAAGTCCAGACATGAACCGCTTACAGTGATTTTAGGGTACTTGGGATTTACACAAGCAGAGGGTTGACTCAGGTTAAGTACAACTGAGAAAACACAGCAGTGACTTCATTAGAGGACAGTCACTGTGCTGAAATACCCAATTCTAACTGCAAACTGACCAGGCTGCCTTCAGTGCTGCTGGTTTGTACCTTACAAATGGTGCAGGACACGGGCAGGCTCCACAGACTGGAGCTTTGCACTGCGGTACGTTCACCCTTTCAGCTGCAGTCAGACAGGTTGTTACTGCTTTTAACGTCTTGCTCAGGATGAGTGTCACAAATGCAGCTTTTGTGTTAAAAATCCTGTCCTTGCTGCGAGTGGCCCTGCTCTGGCAGCTGCAGCTTCCACATCAGGAGTTGTCTTGGCTTCATCCAGCACAGCAGGCAGAGTGTCGTGAGTTCTGTTGGTCCTTTGCCTCTTGGGAGCATTCCTGGAGACCTTTCACTTTCAGGGAAGCCTAGGTCTTGAAATACAATCTGCTGTGCAAGGGGAGCAGCACAGGGGGAGCAGGCTGGGCACAGATCTCTGCCTGGTGGGGTCTGCAAATCTGTGGGGTGCTGGGTGGCTCATGGAGCCTGCGGAGTCAGGTCCGGACCATGTGGGCTTCTCCTCTGGTTGAGGACAGCGTGGGAGCCCTGCCTGAGGGCACTGCCCAGGCGCTGGGTACAGCAGGGAGGGAGAGAAGAGACTTAAGTTACCAAATCCTCCCAAATGTTTGAAAATAGGCCAGGGCTTAGTAGTGCAGAAAGGAGAGCCCCGCTCCTGCGGAGTGGGTGTGCGAGCAGGCACACGCCGTGCTCTTCAGCCCTGCCACGTCACGGCCACTGTGCTTTTCAAAGGGCTTATTTATGTATTTATTTACTATAAGGGACATGTTTTTGCTGTAGGGGGGGAGGGCATTGACAGGGCTGGCTAGGAGTAAACAGCAGTGCAGTCTCGCTCCCAGCATCTCTTGCCCTTCTGATATTACAATGCTCAGCTGCCAGGAGCCCAAATCACCCGCACTGGCTCAGGGAAAGGCTTTCCTCCCCTCCCTTTGCCAGTCCCCTGCCTCTGCGTGTTTGTGTTAACTGGTATGATGAATCCATTTCCCAAGGAGATGAGTTTATGAGCATGTTCATTCCTCTGGCGGGGGGAGGACGTCCTGCCTTCCACGTTCCCTTCTCTGCTCTCTGTCAGCAGATACAAAGTGCCACCCCTTCAAAAGCGGCAGGGAGGCAAAGGTTTCCTCAGCAGCCTGGCTGTGTCCCAGGACAGGGAGAGTGGGAATGGGGAGCCAGGGGGGCTGCCCCTTCCCCAGCCATTTGTAGGAGCATCCAGCCCGGGGGAAGCACTTTGTACTTCATCTGACCCACGTCTTTTGTGAATTTGCGAACTTGTCCAAGCTGTGTGCCTGTGCTTGGTGTTTGCAGTGTGCATAGTATCCAGGGGCGGTGCTTCAGGTTTAGATCAGCAAGAGCTGTTTTGAAAAACCACCCTGGCCTTGGATGTTGTGCTCGGCAGAGAGGTGCTGTGACCCCTGGCTCCCCGAGACCAGTGTTTTGCAAGGATTAAGGTTCCTTTCATCACTGTTTTTGCACTTGTGCTTGGCTTCCCAGGACCAGGAATAGGACTACAGCCACTGTTGGGCATCTCCCTGTCAACAAAGTCTCTTTCAGTGTGAGAGCTTGGCTCTTTCTGAGAGCTGAGCACATCTTCCCCCGGTTAGCCTTTTATTGGAGCTGCTTGAAAGTGAGCATTAGCCCTAACCTTTCTTTTTTGGAGGCAAAGAGAACGTTTTGCAGTGAACACACATCCCCGTTTGGCAGCTGGGGTAGCTACACCCTCCTATCACTGACATTCCTCCCCTGTCTCCAGCTGCAGGGGCACCCAAGCTAACCTGTAGGTGCTTTTCATGATATTGCAGAGCAGGGCAGTGAATGTTTTGCCCATTTCTGCCTCTTGAGAGATGCTCTACAGCTGTTCCTTGGGGTCTGAGCTGCAGCTGGTGGTTCAGGCAGACCCTGGGGCACACAACTGCTGCCCCTTGCACCCTCAGCTGCAGTGCTGAGGCTGTTTGCCTGCCACAGAACAAAGTACAGCCAGCTCGGCTGGGGTCATGGTAACACAGCCCAGGTCTAGACAGAGCTGTGCACGCTGGAAACAAGTTTACACAGAGCTTGGGAGGCGGTTATCTCTCCTGGTAAGTGTCATGGGATCTATTTGTAAGAGCTGGACACAACCCTGATTCCCCCTGGATTTGGCAGTGGGTATCTGCTGGGATTGCTGTCTGTAAGGGTGCTGAATCAAGCCTGGTATTTCAGGGGGCATCAAGCCCTTACAAACGTCGTTGATCATGATAAAAGTGGATTTGCTGCTTCTCCATGCATGCAATTTCAGTTTTTCTCCTGTTTTCTCGCTCTCCCGATGGCAGGAGCATACAACTGAACTTCAGTGCAATATTGCCAGTGAGAGTGGATTGGGAAATATTTACTTGTTTACTGTCCTTGGTAAGGTCACTTTTGCACAAGTGCATATATATTTTGATATACGTATGTATATGTGTGTATATATCTATTATCTATATACACTGATATATAGATCTGTATATAAACAAGGAAATGTAAAGGTGTTTTGTGCTGGCTAGATACATAGGTGAGGACATGTATGTTCAGAAGTTTGAGTATTTATTCCAGGTTCTCTTGATTGAAAATGTGTTTAAATAAAGAGTATTTATGGTATGCTTGTAGTCAAGTGTCCTTGCTTAAAGCTGTTCTGGCTGTATCTACTACATACTCTCCAAGACTCTTCCAGTGAATCTTCAGGGCTCCTGTGAAACACAAAACAAAGCCCAGCTGCCTGGTGTGGTCCGGGAGGCACACAGAGCCTCAAGTGGCAGAGAATTTCATTCGTTTGTGCAGTGCTGTGAGCTCTCCTTACCTGGAAACACTGAGAAAGCTGGGGGTGCTCAGCGTTGCCCTGTGAAAAGGCTTCTCTGGCTTCCATCTCCTCTGCCAGGGCTTGTAGGTAAAGTGTTTTTTGAAAATCCACCTGCTCTGCTGCCTGTTTGGACTTCAAACAGCCACAGTCATGTGGTGGCAGAGTGGGGCTGCTAAAGAAGCAGGGTTGAGGACAGCTGGGCCTTTAATCCTTTGTTGCTGGTCTCTGGTGCCAGCCTTCCCCAGTGCCGGGAGGAGCACATGGATGTCCAGCACAGAGCACAGGGATGGGAAATGTGAAATATGGGCAGTGCATACAGGGATCGACCGTAAAACTCCCTCTGAGCTGCCTGGGTGAGGTCTCACTGTGCCCACGACGGGAGCTGCACACCTCTTGGGGCTTCTTTGTCCTGGCTCAGCAAGCTTCCCTGCAGCACCTCCAGCTGTGCTGGTGTGGACCTTGGGGTGAAGCAGCAATGATGCTCTGACCTGCAGGAGCGGGGGGACAGTAGCACAGTGTGGTGGCTCTCTCCTGCCTGTCTCAGGTTGCTTTATCCCCTAATTAGGATTGGAAATGCTTCTGGAGAGGTCTTTGGAAAAACATCCTAGCCCCAGCCTGTTCCTCTGGTACCTGCTGCCCCGCCCTATCGTGCTGCTGCTCTCACTGCCTCAGGTGGGGTGAGGAAAGCATGCTTTATGTTAAGCAAGATCCCAGCCCCGCATGTTGCAATGACAAGTATTTGCGTTCTTTATGCCACTTAAGACCATGATGAAAGCGTTGGCAGCAAAGGCCAGTGCAAGCCCTGCACGTTTCAAGGCTTCTCCTTTCCAGAAACAAGAACAGGAGTCGTAGTGCAGCTTGGACAGGGAGGGATTGCACCAGGCACTTCCAAAGCACGGCAGGTGCCCAAATTATAATTGTTTATGGTTTTGTAACTTTGTGCTTTCAAGGGATAGAGAGCTCCAGCTAGGAACAGGAGCCAGTGCCAACTGCAGGGCTTTGGAAAAGGGGCTCAGCCCTTCAGTATCTCGGTGGGAGCCTGAGCTGCCATGCACCCTTTTAAAACAAGACGTTCAGAGTGGAGAACATTTCTCACCACGTCCCACCCTGGGCTTGGTCCTAAGAGGTGCTTAGAGCCCAGCGCCCACTTCCCAGCACTGTTGGTGCTCACCCCCTCCTGGCTCTGGTCCCCAGCCGTGCCAAACGAGTGCCATCAGGAAACCACGGCAGCTGCTGCCAGAGCTACCTGCAGCCTCGCAGACATCACTTCATTGCAGGCGTGGGCAACAGCAGCCTCGGCGAGATCTCTCAGCAGCCCTGCAGGCAGCCTGTGTGCAGCCCCCGCTTGCACCCCCGCCTCGGCAGCAGGGGGGAGCTCGGGCTCCTCCGCTGGGCTCCGCAACATCAACCCCGTCCTGAGAAAAGCATAAACAGCAAACGGGGCCTCTGGGAAAACCCTGCCAAGTCCTTTCTCCTTCATATAAATATTTTTTCCTCTTAAGTGTATGCGAGTGTGAAATATCCCTCCTTAATCTTTTCTCTTTCTGGCGGAAAGAAATGTTTGTTCATCCCTGGGCAGGGACAGCCTGCGTTTTGATATTTCGTGTTTTGTAACCGTTAGACCAAGCAAAACCCATGCTGCCAACAGCATTTCTTATCGCCCCCAAATCCCTATTGCTCATCCTGCCTCTGAAGCATGCTGGTGCTGGAGTGAATGGTGCCAGCCCCGCTGGGTGCATGGCAGGACCGGGATGTGACACTGCTCGGTGTCACCTGGGTGGGGGTCCCAGGGTGTGGACAGCAGTGGGTCAGTGATGGCAGCACCCTGAAAGCAAACTGCCCAGGGAGAGATACTCCTTGTTTTCTGGTAGAAGCTGGGTGAGAAAGGAAATATTTGTGTATGCAGCAGAGATGGGGGCACCCAACACGTCTGTGCAGAGGGGGATGGAGGAGCTGTGTAGAAATCTATGCCCTGGGAAATGTGTCACTGCTGTTCAGATGTTTTCTCACTCTCCATTTGTTTTATCTGGCTGTCCTGCTCAGGTGGGCCTGGGCATAGGCTGTCACCACTCCCCTCCAGCCTAGGACCTCGCTCGAGGTCAGTGTCTCACCCAGATGAGGGCATTGCTGCCAGCCGCTGGGCTGTGGTAGGATGCATGCCAGCACTGCGGGCAGCCCTGCACCAGAGTGATGTTGAGATAAATCCCTATCAGTCTCGGCTGTAGGCTGTGGTGACATGTCCCGGTAACCCAGATCCTACAGTGATATCATGCCTCCATGCGAGTCTGGGCTCTTCTTTGTAGAGACAAGTCGGGCTCAAAAGCTGGAGCACAGAGCTGCTGAGCAGGAAGGGCTGGACGAACTGCTTTGTAGCTAAAGATGAGAAAGAGCAATAGCTCCCTCGTGCTGGGATGGGAAAAACCCTGGTAGCACCCCAGCAGTTCGGTACAGAGAGGTGTTGATGTGGGATGGTTGTAGGATGCTCTCCCCAGGGGTTTGCAGTGCTGGACCCTTCTTACCCGGTGCCTTCCCTTGCGTGGTTCTATGTAAACCAGCCTGATTCGAGCAGGACCTCTTTGTAGCCAGCTTGCTATACATGAAAGACAACTGTGCTGTAAGCCATCAGGTCACAGATTTTCCAAGCAGACGTGTAATGCTCTGTGCCCTTGTTGAGCTGGACTGTGTTACCAGAATCGGTGCAACCGGTTGTGAGAGGGACTCGATCGATGCTCTGCATGGTCTGGAGGGCATGCCTGTAGAGATCTTTGCTGTGGTAGGTGGGAGGGGAAGGGAGATGCTGGCACAGATGGGCTGGAGGGGTCGGTGTGACGCAGCAGGACTGGTTTTCTAGCACAGACGTCAGAGCAGTGTCTTACATTGCATCACAGCCTGGTTTGGGTTGCAGCGAGCGCCGGTAGGGACCTGCGTTTCTCTGTGACGTGCTGTGGCTCAGCTCTCCCCTCCCCTCGTCTTCTTCTCGCAGGCACAGGCTGTCCTCTTCTTCACTGCTTCTGGAAAGTGGAGTCACTTGTGAGCTAGCCAGGCTTTTGCACAACAGAGCCGTTAACAGCCTCCCTGCCCGGGGAGCAGTTCACAGGGGGGAGCAGTGAGGGCAAGTCCCACCCAGACCTGGAGGTCCTGCTGTGTCCTGCTGAGAAACAAATCCAGAGACAAGGCTGAAATGCACACGGATGCAGATGTGGCAGAGAGGAAGGCACTGAGCTGGGGCACAATCCACAGCTGCTGGAGTTAATTCATATCCCTTCAGCACAGCAGCTGAGACAAAGCAGAGCTGCAGGGAGGAGAAGCACGGCAAGAAAAAGAGAGAGCAGAACCCCTGAAAGATATTTTGTGACTCACGGAGAGAAGTTCCTTGTAACTGCATGGTATGATTTGTTCAGCCCACTTAGAGCCTGGATGTGCAGTTAGTTCCCGATCCCTTCCGGGCTTCCTGCTGCAGAGGAAGACCCTTGTTAAAAGGGGATCCTCGCAGGACCTATTTATAGCATGGAAACCCTTGCAGGAGAGCCACACAGCCCTGAATGCACATCTCCCCATCCCGGTGATGTGCAGGCTGGTCCTCCTGCCATCCCAGTGAAGCGTGGGGCTCCTACAAAGTGCTGCTGAGAGGCACAACAAGCTCACGTGCATCCCCATCCAGTCTGCAGTGCCCCCCCTGAACCCCAGGGACCAGAGGGGTGCAGATATTGCATCTACTCGTGTTTGGTCTCAGGCTGGACAGGCTCCTTTCAACCTGTGCCGGAGACAAGCCACTGTTGGATTTCAGAGGGCTAAAGCCAGGTGGCAAAGCTTTGGGGATTTTCCTGTGTGATTTGATATACAAAGCCAAAGGCTTGTATCGAAATCAGAGTGATTTTTGGAGACATTTTCTGCCTAAAGGTTCCCTTTACACTGCAAGTCTCCGGAGATGAAAAATAATGATAAATCTGTTTGGAAAAGCCAACCTTTTAGCATAGATTTGGACAACTGCAGCTTACTGAGGGCCTGTGTCTGTAAGGAAGCTTTCATCTCCCAACAGATTCATAAATACAATATAGACTACTGAAGAAAACTGGAGGGAAACAGAAGGACATTTAGGAGAATGGCTGAAGAGACAGATGGAGGCAACCAAAGAACAAAGGCAAAATGAAATATTGCCCAAAGAGAGCATAAAATGGTGACAAAGAAACAAACAGAGATGAGAAATGGGCCCTAGGGGAGAAAATGACTCAAACACCAGCAGGAAACTTGGGGTGGAAAGCAAGAGGCTGAGTCCCTTGTGGAAACGGAGAGAGAAGCTGGAAAGGGATTGCAGAAGGAGAAGAGACAGGGCTGGAAAATGCCACGAGAGCAGGATCTGCATTTCATTGTAGGCAGCCTGACTGGTGCCTCTTCCCTCCTGCGTTAGTGTTTCATTCTCATCTTTTTTCTGCTGGTGCTAGCCGGAGCTGGCAGGAGGAGGAAGGAAGAGGAAGGCAGGAGGCAGGGAGAGGGGACAGCTTCTGGGTAGAAGAGAAATGCTGGGGAACCTGGCTGAGAGGGGATGAAAACCATTCACCCCCTCCTCTCCTCCATCCTGCGCTGCCTCTGTCTTCTGGGAACAGCACCGGAGCTCGCACGGACCTGTCAGTGGGAGCCAGGAGCCAGCAGCTGCTGGTCCACACTGCAGGGGGAAATATTGGCATAGATGCCGTGTTTTGCCAACACGATGCTTACGTAGGAGCCTGCATGGCTGATGGGCCAGAATACATTACCTGTGCTGTGCTAGCAATGAGTAAACCCAAGAGTAAAATCTCCGAACGTCAAAATGCTCTTTGCTGCTGGTGAAATGCTCTCCTAACTTTCCCGATGTGTCAGGGAGGCTTTTCTTGCATCTGAGCACATGCTCAGACAGTGCAAAGGGGACAGACCCAGGTACAGCCATGCAGCTAGGGCACAGAGCCATCTCCTGCAGCCTGCTGCAGCTCTCAGCCCAAAGGAAGGGTGGCTGAGGGAAGAAAGGTTTCACAACTACGGGTGTCCCAGCAACTAGGAGTGTTCCAGCACACTTCTGCTGGAGTCATGTGAAAAATGTGTCCTGCACAGCAGTTTTTTTTTTAAGAAAGTGACCCTGTGGAAGGGGTGGGTTGAATCCTAGGACCACAGGTCAAACGGCCAAGGAAGGAGTTCCTGCTGAAAGCATTTTTTTTTGGGGGGGGGACAGCCTCAGCTGGGGACAGCACTGTTTTGGTTTAAAATGGGGGTAGACAAATGCTTGTGTAGTACCTGCTTGTGCTCTGGCTGGCATTAGCTGGGGTTTTTAACTTCTGATGTCTGTGAGTGCTGAAAGAATTAGAAGGTGCCTTTAAAAAAGCATTTTTTAAATGCTTTTGATACCACCTGTTGATAAAGATGCCCAGAGAAAACCAGTGATGGCCAGCAGATGAAGGCAACCTGTTATCCATTTCCAAAAATAAGTTGTCTGCCCTAATAAACCATCTGTGTGTCCTTTATTTTCCACCCCTCTCCTTCTGGAGCTGGGTCCCTTGAGTTCTGCAACCTAGTTGTTTCCTAAAGCATCTTTTTCCTCCTCTCGTGTCTTCTAGAAGACACAAGGACAAGGCCGTGCCTTTGGAAAGCCCCCTCCTAATCCTTGGCGCAAGGCAGGAGTATTTAAAGCAACGCATTCCTGACTTCCTCTCAGTAACCAGGTTCCTTCCCGCATTGCTGAAGCTTTGTGTGGAGCAGCAATTTCCTCTAACGTGAGCTTGCTTCCTCCTCGGAGCTGCTCCACCGCCTGCCAAGGCGCGATTAGGGAGGGCGTGGAGCAGGCGGACCTGCTGTTCTGCAAGCCTGCGAGCCTCTGCAGCCAGCGTGCCTGCCAGGTACGGAGACAAATGGGGACAGCCATCTCCTGCCTGGCCCAGTGATGGCCCTGGTGATAAGCGGGAGATGCAGCTGCGAGGTGCAGGTGGGGACAGCCGGGATTTCCCTGCAGGAGAGGCGCAGGAAGGGGATGGGCAGCGGGGTGGGAGCAGGGATGCTGCTTGGGCTCTGGCACCAGCATCGCTCCCCGAAGTTTTGCTGCTCGTTGGTTGCATTTTATGTGTTGGCTGGGGGTGTTGCCGTGAAACAAGATGTGCCAGCCGGCAGCTGTAGCTGGGAATGGACAGGTCACCATAGCTCATCTCTCCTGGTGTGCCCACACTGCTCCCTTGCACTGCTCCAGCCACACTATTTGTGGTAACATGGGTGCATACTGCGTGGCTAGCGTCAGCCCCGGCTTGCTGAGATGGTTTTGCTGTTAGCTCAGGAGGATGTACAGAGGGTCCTGCAGCTGCCCCACGCCTGAAGGGACATCGGGCCTCATGCAGGGAGCCCAGCCGGACTGGAACCTGGGCATGACCCTGGCCATATGAGGTGTGTAAACCTATCTGCGTCTGGACTGGAGATGTCCTGATGTGCAAGGTGCTCTTGGAGTAACATTGAGATGCTCTCAGCCCTCAGTGTCCCTTGCCATCCCTGAAAAGCATTTTGTTACATGATATTCTGTTGTGGTGTTACAGAAACAGAAGCGAGTCAGTAGCGCCAAAATATTCGTAATTCCTCTAGACCTCAACCCTCTCTAAAGCACAAAGACTTTTATGTGAGGTTCTTGTTGAGTTACAGGAAGAAATACAGCACAAAAATATCAGCATGTTCCGTGGTGACAAACATCTGCGATGCAGGCACCAGATTAGAAGCTGAGAGCGCCGAGGGCTGCGCTCTGGTGCCGTGACTCACTGCACATCGCGGTGCCGCGCGTGATGCGAGATGGAGCCTGCTGGGCGCGCGGAGCCACGGAGGGCAGTGCCTCTGCAAGCAGTGTCAGGGAGTTTGGAGAGGAGAGATGCTTCACAGCTGCCAGGTATTGTCATCTCTTGGCTGCCGTGGCAGGAATCTCAACCTCAGCCCGGTCCGGTTTCATTTAATGATTAAACCGTTTGTGACTTTGCCAGAGCTTACCTAGAGTGCTGCGAGGTTGTCTGTGAGACAAGAGCTGTTACAGCATTACGTCTCACCACAAGCAGGCTGAGAGACCGGGGCGAGATCCCCAGTGGATAAGATAAACCCTTTGCACCAAGAAGGAAACTTCCGAGTTGCAGTAGAAAGTCATTAACTGTTAGATTTTGCAGAGAGTTTTGAGCGATTCCACCTAATCTAAAAGCAACATCAGCGTCCTGCAAAAGCGTTTCATTTTAATTAACCCCAAACAGTGGCTACATTTTTCTCCCCCCATTTCCTTCCTTCAGCTGCCTAAGAAAAAAGCTGTGTTTGCAGAGAGCTTTCTTCCTTCCCCGCTGCTTCTTGCATGATTCATCCAGGGATGCCACGTTCCTCCGTGGGTGATACAAGAAGCCAGCGCATCACAGCCATCAGTGCAAATAGGGCCAAAGGAGTCGGCGGATGCTAATGGGTACCTCTCTGTACTCCTGCTAATTATAGCATCAGCAAAGCCAGGTCCAAGCTATGGCTTTGCCTGAGGAAACCCCCGGTGATTTTAGCCAGAAGTTCCAATTACTGTTTGTTACAAGCAGATGACTAACAGAAACTAGACCTATTAGCTCATCTGCTGCATTTCTGGAGGATTCCTCTGCTGTAACGTAGACATGTGTGAGCATGTTGTGCTCAGAAGTCACCCATAAGCTCTTCATGCTGTTTGTCCTACACAGGACAACAGGGTGCCCACCTCTCCCTCAGACAGAAGTCTGAGATTCCCCAGAAGCACACGTTTTCCTATTCCTGTGTCCCTTGAACTTCATGCCCTTGCTCACATCGCCGTGTTTCAGTCCCTCTGGCTGTTCGAGGAGGGCAGCAGAGGGATGCTGGGGCTCTGCCCTGTGCCAGCGGGGTGCCTGTCACCGCAGGTGTCCTCATCCCCACCCGCAGCTCCCACGAGCACAGGACTGTTAAAAATAGAGACAAGTTGGGGATGAGCTGCTGAGCGATTAAAGGGCTGGCTGGACTAGTTTGTGAGGTGAGGTGAATAAAGCTGAATCTATGTACGCATCTCACCTGCTCCACCTTGTATCTCCTTACAAGGAGGTTGTTAATGTCCGACTTCCAGTAATTTATGAAAAGTTGAATGATTTCCATGAGGACTCCCTCTGGGTGGATTCCCGTGCCACAGGAAACACTGTTCCTTTGCATGCCACTGGTTCTATATTGGCCATTTTAGCACACAGCTGGAAACTCCAGTGGTCCTGAAGACCACTCTTTCCTCTCACCATCACAGTGAGCTCTTGTATCTCAGGCTCAGATGTGGAGGGATCAGACAGCTGATTATTGATATTCACCTGCTGGTGAGTCTCCAGTAGGCAAGCCAGAGGGCTTCAGATGTCAGCGTAGTCATAACTGTGCAACTGATTGAAAATACAATAAACCTGAAATCCCTTCCAAACCAGACCATCAGAGGGCTGTAGCTGAGCTGCCTGAATACCTCGTAAATAAATAGCAGGACAGTCATCCTGCAGAAGCCTTGGGACCATCCATGCTTTAAATGGGGTTTTGGGTTACAGCTGGGCTTCGCAGCCTGCACTTGCTTCAGGGTCATGATGCCATGAGGTAAGATTTGGCCCTTCCTAAAGAGCAGGGAAATTGCAATAAATAAACTGCTGAAATTAGAACCTGGTGTCCCTTTCGCATTCTGCCCCTGCCATTTCTGCATGTTTATGGAAGGGGGTTGCTGGGCTCTTCCTCTCCTTTCGTTAACTTCAGGGTTTTTTTTTTTTTCCATTTGCAATGGAAAGCCACAGGTTTGAGCCTGCAGCCTCACTGGCTGGAAACCCATCTGTAGACAGGAATGACAGGAGGGCAGGAGCGGGGGCACTGGAGGAAGGGGTGCATCCATCAAGTGCAGCAGGTCACCGTGACTGAAACCATGAGATCATCTGCAAGCCAAGCTCCACCTCACAGGGAAGTCTTCTTATAGCTCCGTGGCAGATGCCAACCATTTGCTCACTCACTCACAAAGCTGCTTGCCAGAGAGTAATGCAGAAAAGCCCCCAAGGGCTGATGTGGTGCAATCACCAGCTCAAAGCCGGGCTCTGGGAAAAAAAGGCCTTCTTGCTGGGGCTGTATTTGCCCAGGTGTGATGCCCGCTCCACCCATGGATTCCTGGCAGTCGCCTTTGTGCTGTTTGTGCTGCAAACAGCAGCTTGCTGCGGGGTGGTGTTTTGTCTGCCTGCGATACCGTCAGTTGTGTCCAGCACCTCGGAGCGCCAGCCCCTGCTTGGGCGGCTGCAGCTTTTCTTTGAAGGAAAGAAATGTGCAGAGGGAGCTCTGCTGTGGTGAAGCCTGGCATTTTCTGCACAGGTTTAGCTCTGGAAAACCTGGGAGTGTTTATCAGCCCTGGCACAGGCCTCTGTGCTCCACCCTTTGATGTGGATGAGCAGGATAAGGGAAAAGGAATTCGGCTTCTTCTCATGAAGTTACTCATGTGGGGAGTAAATGTGAATGATTCCCAAGGTAATTTTGAAAATGGGGCTTAAGCTCCAGAGCCACTTTTGAAAAAGTTACTGCACAAGAGAGGAATAAAGGACAGGCAGCGCTCCATCTCTCGGCCTGCCCACGCACTTAGGTAATTCTCATGTGTTCCTCCCTGATTTAACGGGATGATGGAGCCACTGGGCTTCCTGGGAGTGATATCCTCCAAGCACCAGTATATAACCATGACTGCAGAAAACTGCCATTGCAAGTTGTTCCTGTGACCTCAGCACACACAGGATGAAATGCACGTGTTTGCTCTTAGGTTACTCTTGTATGAGGTGAAAAATAGGTTCTTTTTTATTAGGTCACATATCATGGGAAGGGGAATAGTGCCATTAGATGTGGTACACTAATGCCATACTGAAGCCTCTCAGGAATAGTTTACTGAGAGGATCTCCCAGAGACCTAACATGTCATTTGATCTTCAAAATAAAGCTTCCCATGTGCTCTGTGTGGGAGACGGCACCACGAGGAGACCCAACAGCCTCAGGTATGGCTGCAGTCCTGGGCTCTGCAGGCTCTGCTCTGCCCAGCCTTCTCTCCTGCTGCCTCTTTGGCTGGATGAGAGCAGGCTGCTTCCATTGCTATTCAGGAGCCTCCAGGCTTGCTTAGGTCTTAAGAAACAGAAGTGAGAAACTACTGCTGCAGAGGAAGCACCCTGCGAGCCCCAGCTCGGGGGAGAGCTGCTCCGTGCTGCTCCGTGCAGTCTGGGGATGTGTGCGGGGAGGATGCCAGCTCCCAGGGGGTTAATGCCACCTCCACGCTCCCTGGAGCCCTGTGTGTCCTGCAGGAGGGTTGCTGCGCAGCGCGGCCGTGCAGGAAAGCTGTGACGGGGATGGCGACGCTGTTTGCATTCCCGTTGTGTTATCTACTTGCTCCCTTAGTGCCGCCACTGACACAGAGGGGAAGGACTTGCTGTCTCCAGATGGTTTCTTTGTGCTGAATCATGTACAGTTACGTAAACGCCTTCTCCCCAAGCATTAGGAAACCGTGTAAGTCCTCCAGTATCTGCCTTAAGAAAACCTCAAAACCTTATGACTCTTCTTTCTTCCCCTTTCTTTGCTTTCCCCTGTTGCCACCGCCTGCTCCCTGCAGAACCCCCCCAGCTGTGGCAGCGCCGAGCTTTCCAGCTGCTGGGGCTGTCCCAAGGGGCAGCAGCACGTCCCTTACGTACAGTGGCAGCACCAACACCTTGCCATGTCAACTCTTACAGCTCTGAAAAAGAAGCCCTGACATTTCTGAGCCCTGTAGTCACGCCTGAGAACAGAGGGCACCTCCTGCCCCGCTGTAGCATTAAGGTTTCACCACTTTCTCTTTCCATTTTGATTTCCATTCATTAGGGTAAGTTGCCTTCCACACCTTTAGCCTGACCAAAAAACCTGAGCCCTTGAACAACCCCGGGCAACCCCTGAAATGCCCCAGTTGTCTTTGCAAGGCGGCCACGTCCCTCTGCGGTCAGTGCAGCCACGTGGCTGCAGAACATGAACGGAACAGAACCTGGTGACTCCCTCCTTCCTTCCTGAGTGGGGCTGATTGAAATTAGATCACTAAAATCATATCTAGGAACTGCTGCTTTTGATCTGTGCCTGGATACTCTCACCAAATTCACTTTTGTGTAAGCGATTGACTGATTTAAACCCCGGGAACTGGATTTCCCCCATAGTCACCTCTCATGGGTAGCCCCTGCCTGGTCGCTTGTCCTCTCTGCCGTATCCCAACGCCAAGAAATTAACAGGTTGATAATGCCCAGCTTTGGAGAATGTGATCTTCTAAGGAGAAGGAGGGGATTTCTTTGAATAAAGAATTTTATTTGTAAGTGAAACGGCATTTGCTACATCTCTGAGTCTAAACTAGCTTTCGCATTACCTCATTAGTCATGTTAGTCATAAACTAGCGCTTGTGTTAGATCAGGGAGCACCAGGAGATGCCAGAGCTGTGCAGAGAGCTGGCTGAAGATCAGGGATTTGGCAACCAGGCTTCTATCGCGAGTAGCCCTGGCTCGCTGAGTGCCCTTGGTCAGGTCCCAGCCCCTCCTTGCTGGGTGGGAGAGAGCACGTCTTTCTGACTAAAGGCAGGTGACACGCAGCATTCTGAAAGCAAGGGAAATACTTATGAGATGATGCAAGCAGGCAGACGCCTTCCTCCTCGCTCCCAGTGGTGGGACCACGCCGCGGCAGCACCGCCGGCCACGCAGCACGGCGCCGGCAGCCACAGGCAGCAGCAGCTCCTTCCTTCTGGGGGACGGCCCCGGGGGCCATTTCCTCCATCCGGCCCCGCTCCGGATCATTTCTGGCATCGCACGGGGTCAGTGCTCCATGCACGTCTCAGGCTGGGCTTTGCTGAGGAAGGAGGAGAGCAGCATGGGGCGGGCAGGAGTGTCAGAGCTGGATGCAGACAAGCCAGCTGTCTCCTTCTCAGCTTCTCCCAGCAGGAGAGGAAATCCCAGTGGCCACAAGCTCCCGGCACACCAAACAAACCTCTGCGGCTCAGCAGGGCCCAGCAACAAGTGATGGAAGTGTCACGTCCAGCCTCCCCATGCCTCTGCCTAGCCCTGGGGTGAGCACAGGGTTCACAGGCTGCCTGAGGATAAAGGACTTGGCTTTGAGGTTGCAAACCATTTCCCACATCTGAGGCCATTCCACCTGAGCCTCGCATGGGAACGGCACCCACGAAAGGGACGGCCGCAAAGCTGTGTGTGAGAGGAAGGGGAGGACGTCCTCCTGTCTCGCACTCTCCTCCTGCCTCTTCACCGAGGAGGAGGCCCAGGGAACCGCAACAGCAGCACAAAAGCTCACTGTGAAGCACTAGCGGGGATGTTCAGTCTCCGTGTTTCTGAAGGGGGACATGGCAATGCCCAGTGTCACCTGCCCTGAGTTCCACCAGTGTCCCGGTCCCTTGTCCAGGGTTGAAAGCCATCCTGGAAATGTTTGGTTCAATGAGGCAGAATGTAGGTTACAACAATCTAGCTGTGACTGTCAGATTCCTCCAGAAGGAGAGATTCTGTGCTCTGAGTGACCACGGGACAGCTGCTCACAAATGCTTTTTTCTTAATACTTCGAACTTGTTCTAGTGTGAAAGCTCTGCCAGGCACTCACAGGCAAGCACCTGCTGATGTGCCTCTGTCACCTCTGTTCCCATTCCAGGCCCTTTCTCACCCAGAGGGCCCTTGTTTGTTATTCATACTTATAAATTTGCATCTACAAGCATGGCAGGGAAGGCACCTGGGCTTAATCTCTGCCTTAACAGCCCTTAGGTTTGGTTGTCTTGATGGTGGTCCACCTCTGTGTCCTGGGGCTGGATGTAGCCTACCTAGCAACAAATCCCAGCATAGCAGGAAAACGGAGAACTTCTGAGTTAGTGGGAAAAAACACTGCTGTAAAGTCATCGGGAGGTTCTATTTCAGCTGGTTGTGACCACCTTGTTACTTAAATAACAGAATGGCACTTAAGTGAAGGGTTCTTGCTGCTGCAATTCACTGGAAGCCTCAAGAGTCCTTAGGGAAACTGCCACTGGAGTGCCCCTTGGTGCCAGCATAGTACCTAATGTGTTTGACAGCCCTGCAAGCTCAGTGTGCTGCCCAGAGGGCAGCATCTAGGCATTTCAGAGGAACATTAGGTCTTTGCGACTTCACAGCTGGCTGGCAGGAAAGAAGAGATGTCAGTGTCTCCATGTATACCCTTTTTCATGCTACATGCCCCCAGCAGTGCTACCTGCTGTGTTTCACAGCTTCACAGAATGGCTGGGGCTGGCAGGGACCTCTGGAGGTCACCCGGTCCAAGCCCCCTGCCCAAAGCAGGGTCAGTGAGAGCAGGCTGCTCACTGCTGTGCCTTCGACTGGGGCAGGAGAGGAGCTGAGGTCCCGTCCCAGCACCTTCCTTCACCAGGGCACTGAACGCAGAGCAGACGGAGGAGTGTGCATGATGTTTGAGTCGTCTGTTGTTCCTACGGGAAGAAGGACTTTCTGTTCATTGTAACTTGTTTGATTTGTTTTTAAGTCTGTATTAGTTGAAACAAGATCAGAGGAAACTGGGTGTAAGCCTGGCTTAAGGAGAAGTGTATATTGGCATCACACCAAGGAGAGGAAGCTTGTGTCTTGCCACAACCCAAGACAAAAGCACTGCCTGCATTATCTGGCATTCAGGGCTTTGGTTATAACAGCACATTTATCTCTGTCATGATTGCAGGCTTGCGGAGCATCAAAAGGATGTGTTTTTTACATGGTTGTGAAATCATGTTTCTGCACCTTGAGAGCATAGGGAGATCCCATATATGTGGTATTCACACGTGGCCAGAATGGGGATGCGTGCAGCTCTGAGGGAATGGATGCAGCTGTATGGGAATGTGCAGCTTTATGGGAATGCATCCAGCTCTGCAGGAATGCATGCAGCCCTGGGGGAATGCATGCAGCTCTAGCCAGCAGCGAGGTGCCTGGTGTGAGCGTTATCAGATCAGTGTGGGCTGAGTGCCTGCTGCCACTGGCTGCGTTGCAGCTTTTCCACGGAGCCCTGTCCCAGTGTTTCCAACAGTGGAGAAAGTCATTTGCCTTACATCATGTGTGTATGCAGTAGCTCATGTTTCACAGTCCACCTCTCCCATTAAGGCTTCAGAAAGTGTCTTCTCTTCCTGTAGTCCTTCTTCTTGCCCTGATGATACAGTTAACATCACGATTGCAACATTCAAGTGAAGTCTATCAGCTGCACAGACTGAATGCACAAGAGCAGCACTTTGCAGTATTGTCAGGAAAACACAGGGAGGAAAATCATTATTTGCCAAAAAAAAACACACACATAAAACCCCAGAAAAAACTTTGCACAGGGCTCCCAGCTCTCTGACAGTCAAGAGTTTCTGCTGGGGGACTACAAGATTTTGCAGTTTGACTTAATAGTTTCAAAGAAAATTGCTATTCTGCTGGGAACCACCTTCAATCTATTAAATGATTAAAAAAAAAAAAAAAAAAAAAAAAAAGCAAAGTAAACAATCTCCTTCCGACTTCCCCAAAAATCAAAAAGGAAGCAAACAACCCCCTCAGAAAATCCGGGGCAAGCAAACAAGAGAGAGAAATCTTTTAAAAGCTTTTAAAATCTTGTTGCTTTGCAGCTGTTCCACATTCTGGCTACTTTCCAGAGTTACTCTGATGATTGACTGCCAGGAAAAAGAAGTCCTTCAAATGTAGAATTTGATGAGGACATTTTCTAAAGTTTCTCACTAAAGTAAATGAGGATCCAGGTAGGGGTTTTAGTGGTGTCACCTGCATCAATTGAAGAACCAGTAATTTTCACAGAGCCCCTGGCAGATCTGAGTGTATCCTTGTGGTGAGAGATCTGTGTTCTCCAACTGGTAATAAAGGACAACGAGGACTCAGAGAAGTTTGATAACAACCAAAAAGTGGAAATGTGAAGTTGAGTCAGTGCTTGGCTAGTAGCAAGCACACTGGAGATGTGCTAAGGACTGACACTAACTGGGAAGTTGTGTCAAGGTTTGTCTTGGTTGCACTGGCTGCTGGATGCCTCTTCCCTCGGAGAGCTCACAGGGAAGGAGTACAAAATGAGCACAAACTGGTGAGAGTGACAGAGGAAAAATACTACTGAGTAATAATGAATCCTGAGCTGACAGATTCATTATAAAATGTTCAGAGGCACTGCCAGACATTCCCAAAGCTGCAAGTTGTATCTGGAGTCATGGATGGGCTCTGTGGAGGGATGATTCTCTGATCCTCTATCAGAGCCCTGCAACAAAATGAAAACAAGTAGTATCACCATGTGTCACCCTGTACAGGCAAGTACAGACAGGCCCTGAAGCACAGGTTTGGGTTACAGCAAATGGAAAGTTTTGTTTTGTTTTGTTTTGTTTTGTTTTGTTTTGTTTTGTTTTGTTTCCGTTCAAATAAGTCTGGTCATAAAGTAGCCTAACTCTGGGACTGATGCGCTCTGTGGTTCCTTCTGACCTATGTTACACCTCAGCTTCTTATCATGTATTAACTAGTTCCTCTTTTACTTTGATCTGTGAAGAAGCAGCTGATGGTTTGTTTCATGTTGTTGCACCCTAGGATCCTTCTTACACCCTGCACTTTTAACGTATGCTATTTAAAGATTATAGGAAGAATTGTTGACAAATGGTAGGTGACAGTCTGCTGAAACATAAAATAGAAAAAGTTTCCAGTGAGACATTGAAAAAGCATGAAAGGAAGGAGGGGACAATCTGTAGACAGTCTGCACCAGACTTTATTCAGTTGGAAGACCTCTGTTCAGATGCACAGGCTGTGCAGTGTAAGGTTGACAGACTATCTTGTTTGCCTGGGATGCCCGAAGGCTTTTGCTGTACCCTCACTTCACCCTAAATCCAGCTGATGCTTGGAAAAGTTGTTTGGCTGCCTTTCAGATAGCGACACTGAGCTGAGGACTGAGTCCTAGAGGAGCCCATTTCTCTCCTCTGGCTGTGAAGACAGCCTGGATGACTAGCTCAGGTGGGGAGCTCCACAGCAAGAAAAAACATGGGCTTTTTGAGTTCTCCAGGCTGTCAGAGAGCCTACCTGTGCAGTATCTGCCCTGGGGATATCTGGATTTTGACTCTGTAGGAGTTCTCAGTGTGGACTGGGAGTTGGGGCAAGCTGAGCAAGAAGGGCTGAAAGCGTCCCCTGTGGGAGTAATCCATCACATTGGACCCCAAAAAGGTGAGTGTGTTGGGGCTTTCCATGATCTCCAGGAAACAGGAGAGACCACATGAGATAACTCTACAACCTGGGGCCAGTGAAGGATTTTTCCTCTCTTCATCCTTCCCTTGAGCCCTTGGAAAATGTCCCTCAGGGGCACTTTGAAGTCCCACTGTAACAGTGTAGGTAATAGTCAATTCCCTTTGATTTAAAAGGTAGTATTTATTTTCTCATCAGAGTTTTACTCTACAGAATGATTGCTCTGAAGCCTGACATGTATTACAAGTAATGGACGGAAGTGGTTTCATCATTAGTCTTCCATCTCTTCTAGGACTGTACTGGTACTACATAAGGGCATGCACATTACTGATACCGAGCTGGCTACGTAGTTAGCAAGATGCACTCACCTGGCCTGTTCTACACACATCCGTTGCTTTGTGGGATGCACGTGGTCCATCCTCTCATCTTGGCTGGCCTGTGCACGAAACCAGGCTTCCCAACAGGCACCAGTCAATAACAGAGACCACAAGGCTTCTTCAGACGACTTCTGTTTTGAAAATTATGTTTTGACTTGTGAACCCGGAGGAATTCAGGGCAGAGGAAATGTTGGAAGAGGTCAGGCGAGCTCTGCGTTACCCAGAGCAGCAAATAGCGAGCGTTCCAGGACAACATCTGATTTTCTGCTTTTACGAGGCATATGTTTAGGAGAAGTGATCTGCTGTTTATTTTAATTGCCATCTTCTAAACCTCTTTTCTGTGTTCGCGCACACATTTGGAGACCATAAATAAGGATTGTTCAGGTTATGCCGTTATTTGGGTAGATAGCACTGTCTTCTGTCAGTGCTCGGACAGGTCTGTGTGCTGCAAACCCAGTTCCCCTTGTGCATCAGTGTTACAGTGGTGTAAATCATCTAGGTCTAATTCCTTCCTCAGTGACACTAGCATAAATCTGAAGTCACTCCACTGACGTCAGCACTGTAATAGCAGTGTAAAGGAACACTGGGCCGTCTTGGCTTCACAGCATTGCTGCTGATTTACGCCAGAACAAGAGCAAAAGTAGCGGGGCTCAGCATGTCCTAGCACTACGTAACTGAACAGCGGGACATGTGGGATACAGTGGTGACGATGGAGAACAACTCCGCTGATTTCACAGGCATTATGCTGATGAAAATTACTGGTAGCTTCACTACAGATTGGGGCTAGGTGAGCTTCATCTAGCAGGTGGTGAGTGAAAAAAAGAATAAGCCAACACTCCCATGCAAAGTGATTTCTCCTATCGCTGGTCACTACCCCAGGAGAGTTACCTAGGGGTAAATCTGTCCATTTGTCTTGACAGACTGCTCCCAGGTGGGTGTCAGGAAGGATCAGGGGCTGCAAACTGCAGGCATGCTGCATTAGCAGTAGCTCAAACTGCTGAGGGCCAGGAGGGAGGGTAGGAGAGCTGGCTGCACTTTTCTCCTCTGAGAGGGCACCCGCAGTTGTTGCAGGCATTCTGTGCTGGCAGTGGTCAGGGTGTTAATCCTTATACACTTGTTTCTCTGGATTTTCCCACCTTGTCTGTAAAGGGCTAGAGGTGAAAGCCTGGCTGTAAAAGGGGTGCTGGCCCCTCCTCTGATCTCCAGTGGATTCAGCCGGCGGACTGCAGATTTAAGCAGGAGACAAGAAATGGAAATTTCCTCTTGAAACTGCAGGGTTTTCCACACCGTCTTGCTGTATGAAAGAGACTTTGGCTCTGGATTTCTGCTGGTTTTCCTCTGGGAAGTCAGAGAGCTCAGTGGTTACCTCGGTGTCTGTCAGCCTTGCTCCATTAAAGCCAGTGGAGACAAACAGATTTACACCCGCTGGCCTGCGATCTCCTGTTGGCATGTGGCCAGTCCCTTAATTGTTCTTAAGTGACCTGTAATGGCACGGGTGTGCTGTGAGTGGCACGGGGTGAAATGCAACCCTGCATGGTGTGACTGCTGCAATGGCAACACATCGATGTGAGGCTTGCTTGACCCACCGGGTAGCCTGGAGGTGCCACAGAGCAGGACATGGCTGTGAGTGTGCCAGGTAGCTCCTACTCTTGCTGGAAAGTGGAAAGCCCTCCATTTTCTTCCTGTTTTACTTCAACTGAGGTTGCACTTTCCTCAGTGCTCTTCCCAAAGAGCCTCCCCTGTGCTGCCAGAGGTGAGAGGCCCAGGAGAACCCCAGAAACCTGCCAGGAACTGCAGTCCTTCCCTCTCCACTTGCTATCCACAAGTCTGGCTGCAGGCAGGAGAACAAACACTATTCTCCATGCTCCTGGCCCCAAGGAGGCCCAGCCATCGCCTGGTGCTGCTCGGAGACACCTGGAGCCCACTGCCCCCACCGTGTCCCCCCCTGCTGCAAGGTGGAGATGAAACCAGAGCCAGGGGAGCACGGCCCAGGTCTTCCCACCCTTTCTGTTCTCACCAGCAGTAAATAATTTAGCCAATGTGTTCACCAGCAGCAAGCTGTGGACTTTGCCAGTCATGAAACAAAACTGATTGTTGCCATAGGGATCTGGGCTTGAAAGTGAAGCTCATCCAATGCGGGAGCAAGAGAGGACATTGGACTTCTGTGTCCTATCAAAGCTAATCTGCACGGCTGGGATTCGGAATACCAGACAGTCACTATTATAATAATAATGTCATAAAATATCCGGATATCAAAAAACACAGACTTCTTTGGCATTCTTGGCAAGAGTGAAGTCAGGACCTTGGGGCTGGCCTGTGAGGGCAGTCAGTAGCACCATCACCAGTCCCAGAGCTCTTCCCATGAAGAGCGGGGGCAATTAAATCACAGCGGCAGAGGAATGCAGGAAACTTAACCTTGCCTCATGGGTGTCTTTCCTGAAATTCCCTCCTCCTTTCCGGATGAACTCTAAAGCAGTGGCTTTGCCCTTGGAGCTGCAGCATGGTTCAAGTGTCCTTGTAAGCTTACAGGCTCCATCTATAGGATAGTAGAAGAAGAGCCCTTTGGCTTCAAGCTGATTAAAAAGGGCAGAGAAGCATCATTCAGAAATTCCAGTTTTCTTCTGGAGAAATTCCAGCATGTTCTGCATACCGTGTTGCGGAATGTCACCGATTTCCTCATTGTTACTTCATATTTGGGTATAGTTTTCTTCCCTAGTTAAACTGTCAGCCCTTGCTCTCATACTGCATGACCATGGGGCTGTTGCCTGCGGAAATCACTTGGAGTTGTGGCGATGTTATCACTCCACATGGGAAATCTCAGGGATTTTCTAAAGAGCTTCTGATTTGTAAGATTTCCGTGCGATGGTTCTGATAGACTGCAGTGCCGCATATATAAAACTAAATGGTAACAATTAACATATACAAATCATCTAAATCCAGCTGATTTAGCAAATCAGTTTTCCTCACCTTGGTGTTTAATCATTGCCAGCCCCAGCCCACACTTCACTGCACCAGCTGCACCAGCAGAAGTAATTGCAGCTCACAGAGGTTTTTTAGAGTAAGAAACATAAGAGGTGAAAAACTCTTTTTTCCTTCTTTTGTGCAAAGTAGAAGCCTTCTTGGCAATATAAAATTCTCCACAGCATGCTTGATTTTATGCTCAGGGTGTAATTGTACTTTCTTAAGTACTCCACCCCAACATTTCTGGTTGTGCATCCCCAACCAGCCCCATGCACACATCTCCCCCCCAGTGCCACCTGCACACCCCAGCCATGGCCGGAGCTGCTCTGAGGTGCAGAGCTTGGCCATGGCTGGGCTTTTTCCATGGGGCTATTGTTCCGGCTGGGAACCCCTTTCTCTGCATTCCTGCTCTGCCACCTGCTCCAACAGCACCCTGCAAAGTTCTCTGCTCACCCTGGAGAACTCACAGTCCTTCCTCATATTTGCTTAAATCAGTGTACAGAATAAAACCCAGGTTTTGCAGGAGAGATCAGTGGTTTGACATCACAGGAGCCAGGGTTACTCTGAAATGGAAGGTAGGAAGGAAGGAAGGGTGGAGGGATGGACAAATTGCAGGGCAGATGGAGAGTGAAATGTTTTTTAAAAGTGGTGCCGGCAACTGATACTGTTTCATATCAGCCCTCTCATATTGGAACTTCAGCTTCCATTTGCGCAAGAAATGCAGCTTCATCTTTTGTACGCAGAATTCTTCAAAGAGAGGTTTTGTTTTCCCAAAGAACAGGATTTTTTTTCTTCATTTCTTCAGATTTATTCTATTCACAAATGCTGCCGCCCCCCCCCCCCCCCCCGACTGTAATCTTTGCCACATACTTATTAAAATGTCGCTTTCAAATAAACAAAAGCACAGGCATATCTAGTACTTGTTCCTTTCTCTCTCTCAAGATTAATTTCCCATTTTTCCATCTAACATGTCAGTCATTCAGGTATCTCCACAATCAAGAGAAAGCCCTGTTCCTTCCCTTTTGTAGATTCACAGATATTAAAACCAGAAGGAAATATGTTCTCATCTTCTGGTCAGCAGACCTGAGCGCATGCGTAGAGCCGCATCTGTTTATTCCAATTATTTCATGAAAAGAAGTGCTTTTTGGTAGGCACTGCAGGAAAACTATTGCCCGGGTGCTAACACACCCAGCTGTCCTTGCAGAATGGCTCGCACAGCCCAGGATTACAAGGGCACTGTAGAAACAGCGCTGCAGCCCATGGGGCTGAGGCTCACCTGCCTCAAGGAGGAGCAGCACGGGTATGTGGTGCTGTGTGTGGGTAGGGGACATGGAGAGAGGCTGCTCCTGGTGCCCATATGCCTGCTGGCTCCCTCGGGGGATGTATCGGATGGGTGTCTGTAGGCTAAGGTAGAGCCAGTGGGCACGGGGTACAGCAGGCAACAGAGTCCCAGGGAAGTGTAACCTCTCCCCTGGCTTCAGCATCTGAATCCCTCCTCTATTCCAACTCCTACTATGCAAATCTGATGCATTTTTTTCCTTTTCTTTCTCACACAGAGATCCCTGGGTGTCCAGGAATGGTTGAGAGCTGAATGGGCCGACCTCTTTTCCTCATCACCCCTGAGCTCCTGAGGGCTCTGAAGGGATCGAGTGGGAGCACAGCCTTGCTTCTCTGAGCCTGGGGATGCTGCGGGAAGTGATCGCCTTGGCAAATGTCTTCATCTCAACCCCTAGCCCATCACGCATTGCCTGAAGGAGAAGCTGATGAAGGATTACCAGAGGACCAGAAAAGGCTCTACCAGCAGCACTTCAAGCATCAGAGGACGCAGATGGGGAACCAGCACTAAGAGAGGCACTTTGCAGGAGTCACTGCAGAGAAACCAGCTCTGGAAAGAAGCTACAAGAGCCCTGTGAACTGATGGAGGTGAAGGTCCGAGTCAGTACAAAAGGTGCTTCAGGGTTTTCCTGGCACAGCATCCTTTGAAAGCACTTTCAAAAGGGCATGGGGGAGCAGGACCACGTGGCTGTCTCCAGTGGCTGGTTCAGAAGAGCCACAGCAAGGTCCCTGCCTTACGGCCAGGTCAGAAGAGTGGCAGGATGTGCCCACAGCCCCCGTCCACATGTTGGCTGGGGCTCCAGACAAACAGGAATCTGACCAAGACTGAGAGAGAAGGAGCATGGAAGATTGCTTTGGTTTATTCTGTGCTTGTTTCTCCTTCTGGTATCTTCTCTGTCTACCTCTTTTTCTCTTTAGCCCTAAATGTACTGCATATGGGGCACAGACCCACGCAAACAAGCAGAGGGATTAGCACAGGGCAAATCCTGCCCAGTGCAGTTTGCTGTTGCCAGATGGGGCTGACGTTGCACAGTGCAAACACAGCCTGGCCTTCATTTGCTCCATATGCCGACAGATCTGCAGCTGCAATGCCTGGACTTCAGCTGGGAGAAAGGCTCAAGCCTGGCAATCCTACTCACAAGCAGTCATATGCTAGCACAACGAGCCACTCTTGGGAGCCAAGTTTAATACCAGAGCCCCAAAACCACACAGAGGATCCACCTCTCTGCTGTAGCTGTTGAAACGAGCATGCTGGCAGGCTGCACACTCAGCTCCTGCATCGCGGATTTTTAAAAATTCATTCAGCGGAGAAAGAGACAGAGACATAGGGAGTGACAAAGGCTCAGGCAGGAATTTTTAGGAAAAAAATGGTTCAAAACCACAGGGAATCTTGCACTTCTTAATTGTAGATGGCGTCCCAGCAGCAGACTGACACATCCAGCTGGGAGGCTGCAGGTCTCTGCTCAGCAGGCCTCTCCTGGATGCCTGGAAAAAACGAGCTGGTACTGACCTGTGCTGGGACCTTCTCTGTTGGGCTTCCAGCTGCAAAACCCTTCCCTTGTGTGCAATCGTATTTATTTATTTATTACCTTGCTGCTTGATGCAACGCTGCTAACAGGGCACCCTCCCCAAGCACCTCCCATGCTGGGCGAGGACGCAGAGAGGAAGCGTGTGCTGTACGTCTGTCTGTGAGATGAGAGTGGACAGACGGACAGACAGATGCCTGCCCTACCTTCAGTACTGTCTGCATGAAGCACAGAGTTACCAGGCCGGTGACAAGGGCACACAGTGGGTCATGCACATGCAGGGACAAGCAGGCTTCTGGGGGTGATGTGCAGCAGGTGTAAACGCCTCCATCACGCCGGATCCGGGCACGCACACGGAGTGTGGGAGTACCTGAGTGTGAGGCAGGAGGAAAAGGCTGCCAGTAAAACAGGAATGTGTTGCCTGGGCAGCACAAATTTTGGTCTTTGGAGAATTAAGAACAGGTTGGACAAACCCTTGTTGGGAAGGACAGAGGGACGGGAAGGACAGTGGGACAGATGTGTGCTGCATAAGCTCTGCGGAGCCCTTCCAGCCTCGTGCACTGTGTGCAGCTGAGTTTGTGCAGTGCTTATGCACAAATCACTTTTTCCTGCTTCATGCGCAGATCCTGCCCTCCCAGCTGCAACGAAGCAGACGTCCCCTGCCTTGGAGGAGCCGTGTCTCTGGGCGAGGGGCTTTGTCCAAACCTGTGTCGCTGCTAAATGGAAATATTTCTCAACCAAAAACCTGTTTCCTCAGAAGATTCCTGGCTGGCTCCAGTCACGTATTATGTACTGGAAACACTGCCCTTGGGATTAGCATTCAGGTTAGAGACACGCATGGGATCTTTGTAGGTCTTTTTCTCACAAATCCTCTCATGCTCGAGGGCAATACGAGATGGACGCACTTTCTCCAATAATTCACCAGAGCGGCCCCAAAGCAGTGACCTGCTTATTGCTGATTGCTTCCTTGCAGAGTCGTAAGAGTTGGATATGGAAGAGATGTATTACAAATCCATCTGCCTATGAACCTTCAGGCTTGTTCCATGTATTCCATTTACTGGTGGTATGCTCAGTCTATTTTTAAATGCACTGACACCAGGGTTAATGTGCTGTCCTTTGGGAGGCTGCTCCGTAGTCCAAGTCATGAGCTGCTATTAGCATTGCACCTGCATTTCCTCCTGAAAATTTCATTCCATTATTCCTAGTGATGGGAATAATCTAATTCCCAGTTATTCCTTCAAATACCCGCTGCTCGTTATGCCCTGGGCAAGCTCTGCCACTTGAACTGCACTCCTCCTGCCTCCCCCACGAACCTCTCTGGCTCCCTGGTTTCTGCTGCTCTGTCCTTCCCATAGTTTGGCACAGAACGAGCCTGTTTGCTGTTAAATCAGAGTTTGGGGGTTTTTGTCAGGGATCTGCACCCAGGAGCAGAGCAGCCAGGACCCATAGCAGAGCCCAGTCTCCCCAGCTGCTTGGAGCTGCTCTCCACCTCCTTGCACAGCACGCGTGGTACAGAAGCAGGGCAGATGCAGAGATGTGTCCAAGTCAGCAGTGAGCAGCTCATGTCCCACAGAGAGCAAATGCCTGCTAGGGAGAGTGCACAACCACCTCTCCATCTCTGCAAAACGCAGGCTGAGCGATGGGGAAGGGAGCACCTGGGCACCATAGCCACTGTCTGTGCTGTGCTGCCTGGAAATCAGGTCCATGAGCTCAGCACCGAGGGCACCCCACATCCTGCTCAGCAGAAGGGTGCTGAGCACCAACGCACGTGGAGCACGTGCTGGGGCAGCCTCGCGTGCTGTGCTCAGCCGGAGCACTATTGTGATCGTAAGAGCTCTGTTCTCTCCTCACTGAACAAATTGTTCCTACAAATAAAGAATGAAAAGCCCTCCTCTTCCCACTCGTCTTTTTTACACTATTCATCAAGCGGTGCTGCAGGAAGGGACAGCACCAGGGTGGGAGGAGCAGAAGTTGCTGCGCTCCTGGGGACACCAGGACAGCTCATGGGGAGGTGCCAGGGGTCACCCGGGGAGGGGTCAAATGCAGGCAGAGCAGCCAGGAAAGCAAATGCAAAGGGCACAGGAGCAGGGAAATTCCAGGGAGTTTGCTGAGGCAGCTGGGGTGCAGCATCTGCTGGGGATGGGGCTGTGGGACAGGGCTGGAGGGAGCTGAGCGACACAAGGCAGTCTGGGGTGGTGCTGGGCCTGCAGCTGCTGTGGTGTGGGGCAGGAGGATGGGAGGTCAAGGAAACCGAGGAGACAAAAAGATGAGGGAGGATGCTGAGACTCCCAAGGGTTTCTCAGGATGATGATAAAGGAATCTGGAGAGTCCCTTGCATGTGGCAGTGTGCTTCCAGGTGCTCCTTCTGTGGCCAAACATCAGGTTGGTGATGCACCAAAACAATCCTTAATTGCCCCTCTCCATCCCCAGCTGCTCTCTCCTGTGAATTGGGGCAGGGTGGCGGTGACAGCATTACAGCTTTCCAGAAGCAATCGTCAGGAGAAGCATTTGGTCCCCACACGCTGAAAGAATCAAAACAACACATTTCCAGCAGAATTCATGATTAGGCAATTAATCATCCCAATTTAAAACATCAGAGGTCCTGGAGGGCCTCAATACATAAAGATGTTCGAGGCTGTGGTTGTGCTCCACGGCTGGCAGGGAGCACGGGGCTTTAGGCAGCGTCTGCACTGTGGGTGCACGCAGCCTGGGAGCAGTCAGCTGGGGAGAGCAGCAGGCAGAGATACCCCGAGAGCCTGGGTGTCTTTTATCAAGGAGTAGCAACAGCCTTCAGCTGTTGTATAGCTGTATACACATCCCCACAGTGCTATAGCTCCACTTTTTTGTGGGGCTGAGTACCACAAAAACTCAGCGTCCTTCCTGTCCTGCTTTCTGAGGACATTTCCAAAGTCACTTAGGGCTCAGAGACTTTTACACCAGCCAGGTGCAGACCCAAGCGCCTGCACATCCACAGTAACAAGGCTTGTCTAGCCCATGCAGGCCTCCAGCAAGCTAACAGGATGCATTTTCCCCATCTCCCAGACTTCGTATCTGGATTTACTGAGCTCTGGGGTCAGTCTGGGGTTTTTGGGACTGGATTGTGAGCCTTATTTTCCAAGAACACAACCAGACATCCCATGATGTGTCCAAATATCTTTCTGAAGTTCCTAAAGCTTTAAAGCAATCCTGAGAAAAGAGCTGTGAGATTATTGCGGCACAAAACTGCAATAAACCTTTTCTTCATCCTTTCATGGTTAGAGGTATGAACATGAATTATGGCAGCTTAAGCCTCTTGAGAGCAGCATGTAAAATTGTTTTCTCAAACTGCGGGTAAAGAGCCTTGTTAAGCTAAGTTGTCAGCGCTCACAAACGCTGCTGTCTGAATGGGGCTCTTTTACAAGCCAGTTTAATCCTTCCAGGAATTGAACAACCCCTTTCTGCCCGCTCTGAGCATCACATTCACTCCTCGCTCCCTGCTTCCTTGCCTGTTTGTTTGCTCGAGGCTCTGGCACCGTCATCCCTTGCAGCAGACGAGATGTCTTGCAGCTTGAAAATATAACTTTGATAAAAAAGAGCCCCACGTCTGGCTAGCTTACCTGCTACTTGGCAGATAGCAGAGGCTATGGAGGAGTCAGGGGTTCTTCGGGGGCAGCCAGCAGCAAAACCAGAGAAAAGAAATGTTCAGTGCTCCAGCTGCAACTTTGAGGGCTGCTCTGTTAGCAGCCGCACAAGCTAACAGCCAGCAAACCCCGTAGATGCCTTCCTGCAGAGCCTTGCTGATCCTGATGCAGACTTCCCTGGAGGACAGAGGGGCATCGAGGGGAACCTGCTCCCAGCAGCAGCCCCCACACTGACCCCAGAGCCACGGTTCCCCTGCTGTAACCGCAGCCCCTCACCTGGGGTCTTCCATCCACAGCATCCTTTTAAAAACCACACGGCTGGGCATAGACAGCAGCGAGGTGCTTGCCCTGCCCCGTATGCCTGGCATAGCTTCTGGAGGACGTGCCCCTTTTCCCGGTCACGCTTCCCTGGCCTGACACCACCCCGAAGGGCGCTGCTGTCATGGCACCCACATCAGCCCTGAGCCTGCCTGACATCCCGACCTGCTTCCCGAGGCAGCAGCCCAATTCCGGAGCTCCCAGACATGCTTGCTTCCAATTCCAGAGGCACAAATCCCAGCAAATGTTGGATTAAATAACTTCGTCCCAGTAATTTACCATAATTTTGATTAACACAGGAGAACTTTTAAATCCCAGGCACTCCATGCTGGTCTCCACGGAAACTGATTAAAAAAAATAAATCACCTTTCAATCGCACAGTCCCGATGCTGGGGAGAATGGCTTTGGCTCATCGGCTGGGGAAGCTATGGGGGCTGGGTTATTTGCCTGCTTTTCTTTTCGAACGTGTCTGTCAGTGAAATTTGTAACAAAAATGTGAATCTGCACAGACCAGGCTGTCATCTGACAGCAGGAAACAAAAAACAGGAAGACAGGGTGTTACAGAGATGGAAATTATGGTAATTAAAACAAAAAACAACAGCAAAACATTTCCGGGCAGAGACTGATTTACCAGTGCTGCTTCTCTAAAGACTGTTGCAGCTTGAAACTGAAGGAGTAGAAAAATATTTAATGCAATCATTAACCATTTTGCTGTTAATCCCGGCTGTAGGCTGCACGGCAGCACACTTGTTTAAGAGGTAACAAACTGCCTCTCGAAGGGCGATTTTTCTACCAAGGTTACACGAGCAATTTGTTGCAGCTTGGCTGGAGATATTTGCAAATGCTCAGACCGATGCTGGCCACTTGGTCTACTCTTTTCCATGTCTGTGGCCCAGCCGTGGGGCAAAGGCACTCGTAGCTCCCCGTGCCAGCCTTCCCTGTGGCCCCGCCAGGGGCACTGCCCCTGCACAAGCCCAGCAGGCTGCTGCTGCCTGCAGGGAGCACATGCACCAAGGGTAGAACCAGAGGGCAATTGCACAACAAACACCAAGCTTGTCGAGGCAGCTGTTTGGAAAAGTTTTTTTTCCTTAAGTGAATATTTGTGTTTGAAAAATCAGACTTTTTTTTTTTTCCTTTAAATAAATAAACCGTATCTCCATCACCCCATTCCTCCCCTTCCCAACTCTACTCAGAGTGCACCGCCCCCCAGGTTGTTCTGCTTTCCCCTACCCTTCCTCAGTTGGGAAAGTTTTTTTTTTATTTGTTTTGCTTAAAAATAACAGAGAAGGGGGAGGGGAAGAACCAGAGTGCCCTCAGCATCGCCTAGACAAGTGCATTCAGGGACAAAGCAAACAAAGAGGAAATTAAATTTTTCAGTTTTCTTTTATCATCAAAACCAAAGCAAAATGAATGCATCAACCCAAAATGAAGCTTGCCATGTTTCAGAGGTGCCCTTATGGAAATGAAATCATAAATTATGTTTTTGAGAAAAGGAGATGGGTTTGATGGAATCAGACCCTTTCATCCCCAGACTGTGGCCGTTTCCATTAAATGGTACTTCCAGCTCTCCATCCTGTGGCAGTGGTGGAGTACTTCTTCATGCTGGTCCCTGCATGGATTCAGGAAGGTTTTGATGAGTGGGACTTTTGCCAAGTCCCACTTGGCAAATAAGCTCTGGGTGACTGAGCCTTCATGCCGTGCTCAGCCCCGAGGACACAACATCCCCAGCACCCCCACGGCACCACGGATGAGGCCAGCAGGGCTGGGGACATCGGTCCCCAGCAGCTGTCTTGGTTTCCCTCACTTCCCTCACCTGTTGACCTGCTGCAGGCAGAAATTATACTGTTCCTGGGTTGATTTCCATAGTGTGCCTCCTGGCATTTTAACCCACTTGGGGATTTTTCTTTCCTGATGCCTTTCAATGCCATGGGCTGTGCTGGAGTTCCAGCTGAGGGTTTGCAGTGTGGAGAAAGGCAGACACGGCTTTTAATTCCTGTGCTGCACCTGCAGCTGGTGCAGTGACATGCCTGGCCATGGGGTACCAGCACGCTGCCAAGAAAGAGAAATTGCCCCTCTTTTTGAGATCACCACGTGGGATGGAAGCAGGCCCTGCAGGAGGGCTTGCAGCAGGCTGGCCGTGGTGCTGGGTGAGATGGAGCAAGCGGAGGCTCCTCAAGCACACTTCTTCTTCTCTCTGAGCCCAGGGGGAGTGGGGTACATGTGGGTCACACTTCAGCTTTGTGCTAATTGCCCAGAAATGGCCCCAAAGCCCCTGGGATGAGAAGCAGGCTGGGGCTGGCGTGCTCTGCACGGCCCGGCACCTGTTGCTGTCGTGGCCACACTCGGCGGGGGCTCAGCGCTATTTCTGGAGCATGCCTGAGGGCAGGAAGGATTAATGTGCCCCACATACTGTGAGCTGGGCTGGCTACAGAGAGAGAGGGCTCAGCAGCAAGTGCTGCCCCAGGCAGAGGCAGGAAGGGCTGACCCAGACCTCCCCAGCAGGGCAAGATGCTCGGGGCTCAGCACCAGCAGGGATGATATTTGCAATTTTGCAGCAATGCTGGGATGGCAGAAAGGCATGGGGCTGATCTCCCCATGCAGTGCTAAGAGAAGCATCCTGCATCTGCAACAGGCTGGGCTAGACATAACCCCCAGATGAGGTTTGAAGGAGGGAAGCAGGGATGAGAGGTGTTTTTTCTAGGATCAGGGAGCTTGGCTGATAAGGGACAGTCTGCACAGACTACACAACTCAACAGAGGAACTTCACAGGAGAGGATTTTCTTGTTGATAGGAGCCAGATCATGTGGTGGCACCCACAGATGCCAGAAAAGCTCCAAAGCTGACAACCTTAATAAAGATACACCGGCAGGGCAAGTCCCTGGAAAGATTTCAATGAGTGTTGCTTTCATCCTGCTGCGAACAAGTACTCCACATTTTCTATTGCCTGGAGCCTTCATTCAGCCTCAGGCCTCCCCTCCTTTTGGGTGCTTCAGGGAGAGGGGACCATTGGCTCACACAGTGCTCATATTACCTCTGAATACAGGGAAGCCTCATCACTGCTCTCTTCCCTGGTGGTCTCTACCTCTTGGCCCACCAGCAGCTGAGGCGTGTTTCTTCCAGCCAAAAGCTCAAAAATGAATGGACAAAATATGGCAACAGCAACATGAGCAAAGGCATCAGGGTTGGGCTGTAGAAATAAAGCTGGTCCAGGGAATGAGGGAGAGCAAAGCAGCTCTCCCCAAGCAAATGTCTTGAAACCACAGGGAAAGACCATGGTTGTGGCTTTGTCCTCATTTTCTGCCTCTGTATTTGATTCATAAGACATGCCCTCATGTCCTGGATGCTCACCTATAAAAAACAGTGAGCAACGCAAACTCAGAGCCTCATAGCTCTGAAGGGATGAATGGTGGTGGTACGATAGCAGCAGACTGGTTTCTCTGCAAGATGCCCCTGTTGATGTGTCATGGGAAATGTTTAAGCAGATGCAGATCTGGGACTCACAACTGCCACACTTGCTTCAACGTCAGCACACAAACCCAGCATACTTCTCAGGAAGAAGAGAACAAGCCTGGCCCCAGAATAGAAACGAACACCCATTTCATTAGCTCAGACTTCCCTGTACTTATTTAAGCATCGATTCCCGGGGCTGCATGGAGCTGATTAGCAATTACAGAATGTACCAGAGCATCGCCACAGCACAGCTGGGGACTGCAGAGCCAACCGGGGTGATGCCATGTAAACCCGGCAGCTGCATCTCGGGGTGACTTTTAATAGAAAATCACCTGACTGGAGAACTTTGGAGGAAGAAAACATGTTTCAAAAGTGAGGTTTCTTTGTCGTGAATTCCCTTAGCTCAGCACTCTCTAGGTGCCTGGTGGAAGAGCTGCCTGGTCCCAACTCCACATATTTATCCTAAATGCTGATGAGGAGCTACTGGGTTACTGTCCATTGGGAGGTTGAGTTTCCAGATTTAACCAGATGAGGGTATCAGAGAGCAATGCAAGGGGGGCTTTTCTCCACCAGCACTGCCTTTCCATGGCCTTCCCACCTTCCCATGGCCAGGTAACCAGCCAGTTGCATGTAGTCCACTGGCTCCCCTGAAGGAACTGGGACCAGCTTAAAATACGACATGGCTCTCTGGGTTTGGATGCTGCTCTATTATTAACTTGGCTGGGGAACAGGAAAACCTTGAGCATTCAGCCAGGGCTTGCTTTGTTTGTGTGCTCATCTTCCTCTGGGACAGCCATTACCAGAGACCGGGTGTTGGCAATAAGGCAGAGGAGGTGTCAAGCCCTCCTTTTCTACAAGCTGTCACCTCCTTGCCCAGGGAGGACACAGTGACTCCTCATCTCCCATCAGGGAGGGATTCAGAGGGTAGGAACCTGTATCCACAGTGCTTTGGGTGCTCGGAGGTCCCGAATGCTTGGCAAGTCCTCCTGGCTGCCTGCAACACCACTGCTCGCTATGTTAATTCTGCACAGGGGACATCAGCATTTCCAGGAAGCCCAATAAGATAATGGCCTCATCACTATTCATCCCTTTGGTGCAGTCTCTCTTGCGCCCACATGAATCCTAATGTGCTGATAGGGTATTAAAATGGGTACCCTGGGCGTCCCCGAGGAACTGGCACTGATGCAGGGTATTAATAGCCCGGCTTCGCTTCCTCGGGGAAGCTGTTCCATGTAGGGCACGTGGATTTTAACCTGCCTGGAGCAAGACCTTCAGGAGGTCCTTTGTACACCTCCAACATTTCTCAATCTCTTCCTTTCTCAGGGTTAATCCTCCTGCTTTAAGCCAGCCCATGCTGCCTTTCTGTGTAATAAGCCACAGATGGGTGCAGAGCAGTGCTAGGCACCACCAACAGCAGAGCCCCATCCCTGGGCAGAGGTACTGAGCTTCATCTCCTGCTCCCCCCAGAGCTCAGCTCATGGCCCGCTTATGATCCAAAATCCAGAATTCCCTTCTGCAGGCTGACACGCTGAGCTTCCTCCCTCTAGTCTGGGCAGGCAGCCGCAACAAGAAAACAGGGTGGTTTTAATTAACCTAAAAAAAAAATAAAAATAAAAAAGCTGCATCTCTGGGGAAAAAGAGAAAAAAGTATTTATGCTCTTGGTAATAGAACTGCTCCTGCCAGCTGAGGGATGTCTGGGTCAGCAGGGAGATGGGAAGAAAAACTTGAGACTTCCAGAGGGACTGGGACTTGGAGATGAAACACTGAATGAGTGTATTTTGTAAGCAAACAGCCTGCCACTGCAGGAACCCAGGCTGTTAATTGGATTGACAATCCCTTTGATCTGAGATCTACATCTCCTGGCTGATTCATGCTGAGACATCCTTCTGACCTTTTGAATATTCAACTTTTTGGGGAGAAGCTTTTCTTTCAACAGACCGAGCACTGAAGCAGTTACTGTAGCAGTCCTCATTTTCTTCAGCACAGTGAGTCAATATGTGACTAATGAACATAGTCAATAGCTGAGTAATTTAACCCAGGCAGAGCGCGACCCCACCACAGCCAGGTGTCTTCCACCAGCAGCAGCACCAGGCAGCCAAGAGAGCAGGACCAGGACAGATGGGACAAGTGGCACCTCTTGTTCCAGATCTTCATCAGATACAGCTGATAAAGTGGGCATTGGGATTAGCTCAGATCAAAGCTGGGGACCATAGCAGCAAGGTGAGGACAAGGCAAATGCACCAGCATCAATGCCTCCTGTGGATGCAGAGCACAGACCAAGCCTGGCTGCCCTCTCCAGCACTCTCCCGGATGCAGAGGTGGGTGCTGAGCACACAGCTCCTCAAGGGACAGGAGTTATCTTCACCAGCAGCCCAAGCCTGTGGCACTGTCACGTTGTCCCCTGGCGTGGCACTTGCAGCACAAGGCATCCCCTCACATCTCCAGGAGGGAACCAGGGAGCTGGCAGACTTGCCTGGCCTCAGGCACGCCACCAGGGTTTGTTTGTCATGGGGCTTCTAATGAGCTCCATTACTGTTCCCCAGGGAGAAACCGAGACTAAAGACTTTAAGAGAAAGTTCCTGCCAGGCTGAAGGGATTTCTTTTTGCAGCAGCAATTCATCAGTCACTGCTTTTCCCAGTATTTACTGCCTGGCTTTTCTTCTGGAACAGAAAAGCTCTGGTGTGGGGACTTCTGCAAGAACTTTAAGGGATGCAGCTAGGCTGGGAGAGCGCCCTTTTGGGGATGCTGGAGCCACGTGTATGTGCCTGGGTGTTGGTGTGGGTGTATCTTGGCAAGCCACATCCGAACAGGCTCTCACCTCTCACTTACACAGGTGTAAATCCAGCACCACTGCAACCCCGAAAGGGCTGAGACATGACCAGGCTTTCCAGCAGTCATTACAGCTCTGCTTTTTCCTGGAAACCTCCCCTGCAACCTCACATAACCCAGTCCCCAGCTCCAGGGGACCCTTCTCAGGGTGGTATTATTAGAGGGGAGAAAAAGGAGCCTGACTCACTGTGTCCTGTGCCCAAATTTCCTTCCAGACTCGCTTGCAGGGAATGCAGGTTCATGTCAGGCTGTTTTTCCATCCCCTTTTTGGGGTTAATCTCTCCAGGGCAGCGCCTGCCGGAGGAGTCCGTGACTCTGTCCCCCTGCGGGCAGATGTCTGTCTGATGACAGAAGTGCCCTTCATGCCTGCCTGCAGCCATCACCCTGCAGCCACCTGGTCCCTCCTGCACTAGGGGCACACGGCCCAGGAAGAGGTGCTCAGACCCCCCCTCCAGCACAGGACTGGGGCTGCTGCACAGCTGGATGGGGCACAAACAGAGCCCTGCTGCCTTCTGCCAGAAGCAGGTGGACAAAGCTCAAGCTTTATCTACAATATGTCTCCCTTTCCTCCCATTTCCTTCCCCTTTCAATGATTTCTGGAGAAAAAACAACAGGAGTGTTGAGTGGGAAGTTTTCTTTCAGCTCTAGAAGTAGCTTTGGGATGCATTTGTTTTCCACAGTCAGGCACAGGGATAAGTTTCAGTGACAGATATATTACTGCATTTATTTGTGATTAGTGCAGCCTTCAGCAACCTAAACTGCATCTGCTGATGTAACAGGATTTGTAAGCAATAGAATCACTACATCAGGAACTGAGCCATAGGCCTTTCAGCTCACCAGTAACTAGGTTAAATCAATGCAGGTGGTGATTCCCTACAACAGGAACTCACCAAGGACTCATCTGCAGCAGATTGAACAGACCTCTCCCAAGAGGAAATACCAGGATAAATTCAGTTCTGAGGCAGTTTTACCCACAAAGACATCCCAATGATCAGGATTGGGGTGGGAAAGCCAGAGGAAGGGTCACAGAGCCAGCACCCTGCTTTGCAGTGCAGCTGGCAGAGCACAGCAAGCACTCCAGTGAGCAGCACTGAGAGCACATGGAAGGAACACATGGGCCATCAGGAACATCTAGCAGAAAAGAAAACATAATCAAATTTATAAGAAGTTACAGAACAATAAATTTCCTTAGTTATACCTTACAGCTCAGGCCAGCCTACAGCTCCCCAGCCAAAGGCAGGCTCTGGCAGAGTCCTTTATACCTGGTCAGGTATAAAGGTATATTCCCTCCTATCCTGCCAGCAGCCACTCACAGCACAGGTGGGTCTTCAAATTCTCCACGGAAGAAGAAAACAAGCTTTTTTACACTAGGGCTGTGCTGGAAAGCAGTGTAAAAAAAGTGCATGCTCTCACTGCAGGAAGGCCTCTCATCCAGAACCAGGAGTGGTTTCTCAGTGCTCTTGTTGCCTGCTCATGCCCTTAAAGATGCCTTTAAGGAGAGCTGGAAACCAGGCACTGGAGCTGCTGTTGCTGGAAAGCAGGGCTCTCAGGCTGCCCATACATCAAGTTATCTCTGGGAGCAGTTTGGTTACCACTGTGGCTGGCTATGGTCTTGAGCTACCAGTCAAAAGCCATTTGTTGTTTTGAAAAATCTCACTCCTGCATCTTCCCTGTGTCCCTTCTGGGAGAGGAAGGAACAGCCTGAGTCTGCAATTCGATGACGGAGGCTGAAAGCAAAAGGTGGGTGATAAATCCAAACACAGCTCATGGCAGAGCTGCAGCACTGCTCTGGGCATACTGAGCTGGTGAGGCATCTCACACATAAAGCACTAACTTTTTCCTTCACTTATTTCTTACTTTCCCCCTGTTTCTTTCCTCACCTTATGACCAGTAGTAGGTGAAATGCATCTCACCTCTGGTTCCCTGAAGGTCAGGAAGAGCACTTGCCTCCAAGCTTGTTGCCGCAGGAGCTGGCTGCATGGTGGTGGCCTCTCCTGTGCTGGCAAGTACGGTTGCTAAAGAGAAATTTGGGTCTGAAGCCTTGGAGGAGATAATGGGACAAGCGGAAAAAAAGGCTTTGATGCTAAACTGAATTAATTGCAACATAATCTTGAGAACTGTGTTCTTGTCTGCCTGAGCTGCTCATTTGATGAGAAATCGTACACCTACTTTCCTCCACCGAGGGTTTATTTCCCATGCAAATCACAGCAGGAGCCTTCTTGAGCTGGAAGGGTTCCTCCTCCATACGGTGCACTTAATGTGTTTGCTTTGTAGTCTCTTGCTTTAAAACGCTCTCTGTCCCTCCCTTACGTGTTTTTCCCCAGGCTATCCTGGCCCAAGCCAAGCATGCCGGGCTCGCAGCGCTCCTGTCAGTGCTGGCTCTGCAGGGACAGGCTGTGCTGCAGCCCCCGTGCAGAGGTGCCCGAGGTCAGCTCAGCTCATGCTGAGAGGGAAACTTAGCCTGTGGCAGTTCCTGAGAAGAGGTGAGGTATTTCCAGAAAAAGCTTTCATGGAAGAGCGAGCCCAGTTCATCCTCGCCTTTATCCTGGTGTAATGGGTCAGGTTCAGGGCTGTGGGTGACTGGAGGGGGCTCAGAAAGTCACTTTCTCATCCACTCTTTCCACTGAAAACAAAACTGAGCACCCTGCTCCAGCAGACCTCATTTGACACCACGTAAGCTCAGTGCAGACGGGAGGGAGGCAGGAGGCTTCTGGTTCCTAAAATAACCCTGACAGGTGCCCTTAATATCCCGGCTCCAGCGTTCCACTCTGAAGGAGGGCCATTAGAGATCCTGAAACGGATTTCATCTCGTTGAGGCTAACCAGATGTAACCCCGGACCTCTGGGTCACGTCAATCTGTCCATCTCCTCCCAGGCGCAGAGACCTGAGCAGCAACACTCTCGTGCCCACACATACGCAGCAGTGGCGGCGCTGCTGGTGCACGTAGCATGGGGTGAGCGTGCCCGTGTCCCCATGTCAGTGTCACACAGCCCCAGGGGCTGCTGGCCTGCTGCTTTTCTTAGCACTTCTGTGCTTTGGAGGGTCAGTGACTTTTTTTTTTTTTTTAATGTCTTTGTCGTTAACTAGTAGCAACTCAGCAACTTCACTGTTCTGTCCTCTCCCTGTTTTTCCATTCTTACAAAGTGTTTTTGAGCCCTTGTATGTTGTTTCACTTTCAGACAAGATGAGAAATACAATGGCAGCTCTGTTTGCAGTAAAACTATGCCCTTGTTCACCCATTGCATTGCCCCAGGTGTGTGTAGCAATTGCATCTTGGTGTGTCTACATGGAGCGTGTTCCTCCTTCGGATTTAACTCCGGACTTTTTCTGTGGAGGCTGGGACCCCTCAATGGGTGGTGTTTGGATGGGTGGATGGGCTCTTGATGAACACTTAAAAGGTAAAACTGTGCTGTGGTGGAGTTTCAGGGATGCCTTTCCAGCACTGCCCATAGGGATCATCAAGTAAATAACTTCTTTCTGCATTTTGTCTTCTGACTTTCTCTGTGAAGATATAAAGCTTTCTCCAGGGCAAGCACCAGGTTTTGTAATTGCTGTTTGTTCCGGCTGATGGAAGCCGAGACACAAATGTCAATACCATTTTTATCTATCCAGAAAAACACAGAATAGCTTGGGCACTGCCAGAGCCAGTGGGATTTGTCTGAGCTGGGGGGGCGGCGGGCACCCAGCTGGGCTGTGTGCGATCCTGTCCTGGGTGGTCTCATGTGGAGTTGGCACCCACCTGCCCCTGGTGTCCCTGTCCCTGCGGCACAGTGCTGGGTGCTGCCTGCCTGGGGTGTGATATAGCAGCTGTCTGGTTAAGCAGGAAGATGCGAATCCTTCAGAGGGAAGTTTTTATTGAAAGGCAAGAGGGTAATTCTTCATTTGGAAAATGACACAATGTTCCACAAGGGGGAGGAAAAAAAAAGGGCAGCATAACTGAAAACAATCCACCCAACCTCAAAACAGCAAATCCAATCAAGCTCTCTTGTTAAATGCAGGCTTTGAAGAACATTGCATTTAATCATTATTCACATTGATTTGGTGCTGTTGGTCTGAAGTGACTCCGAGCAGCAGGGGCAGGTCATGTTTACAGCGGGCTGAATATTGATGCAGCCACTGTGAGTGCGGCCCAAATGCTGCAAAGCCCCTTGTGCCATGGCACGGTGCCTGAGGGCAAGGGCCAAGGGCAGGGTCCCCAGGCTCAGTGCCCAGAATCAGGCTGTTACCTCCTCTGAACCTGCTCCCACCTCGTGGTGGTCAGGAGATGGCAGGTCACAGCTTGCCTTGAGCTGATTTCTCCTTGTTTCCTTATTTTAAGTTACATCTGTAGGTTCACAGCACCCCAGCTGCCTTCAGCCCTGGGTTTTTGCTCAAAAAATGAAAGGCCCAGGGCATGAGGGTGATGCTCTCTGCCTTGCATAATTTTGGAGACAGCTGGGGTGTGAATCACAGAACGTGTAACTGCAGTCCCTGAACAGGCAAACGCTGAAGTTTGTTTAGTTATGCTTGCTGTCCTATCTCTCCTTTTTGGTCTGGCCATTTGACAGCAGATACTCATTAGAGCTGTTTTTATTTGGATGTTTTGAGAGGCCCATTGCCTTTGGCTCTGTGTTGACAATATTTTTTTTTTTTAATGAATTCTCATGAATTCCCCTCAGATGGAAATGAACAAAAGAGCTTGGGGGGGGGGGGGACAGGAAGGGAGGGGGAATGATTTCCAGTTTTTGGGAGAGCTTTACAAACAACTCAATTAAGCAGGCAAGGGTGTTCTTTTAATAACAGGTTCTGTCAGAATCCAGGCAATTAATTTCAAAGAAGGAGGCATTTTGTAACGCTGCCACTCAAGCACCCTTCTCTGTTCAGCTCCTCTGTGGTTTTGCTGTCTGACTTGAGGGGGCATTAACAGGGGCAGTGGTTGGAAAGAGGAAAGCTGAGGTAAGGGGATAACTCCTGTTCTTACCCCTGCCATCAGAGGAATTCAAAAGAGTGTTTATCAGTATGGTGAGAGGCACTTTATATATATATAAAAGAGGCTGCTGTCACCAGCCTGCAGCCTGCGACCTCCTTGCTTCCTCCTGTGCAAAGTTTTTTTTGGGAATGCATGAAATAGATGCCTCAATGATGGGCAGATGTGGGAACGAGCTCAGCACAGCGCAGTGGGGAGAACAAGGTGATGCAGCCCTTGTTGGAGGCACTGCCCACCCAGCTGTGGCCTGCTGGCAGACTGCAATAAATGCCATTGCCATCCATCCCTGGCCTGGAGAAGCATCGCCCGCCACCCACGGGGAGGTGGCTGCACTGCTGGGAGAATATTTAGCCATGGAATAGCTAAAGGGGAGATGAAATGCACTGAAAATATGCTGGAGGCTGCTCTCCCTTCAAAACTTTGAAGGACTCCCAAGGGTTTTTTTGACAGCCCCTCTCTAAGGCAGTGTGGGGCTGAGGAGGCACCTTGCTGCACATGGGGACCTCTTCCCCTTAGCATTTGAGAACTGGGGGAAAAAAGCACAAGCACAAACGTTGTCTGACAAAAAGAGGAAAATAAATAAAAGAGAATATCTCACTCTACATCATTAACTTGGTGCAGCCTGAGCAATTTCACTCTCCCACACAGAGATCTCCCAGCCAGCCTGTGGCTGACAGCAGAAATGGATTTGTACAAAAATAAACAAATGTTTCATTTTGGAAGATAGAAATGAACTTATTTTTATATCGGTTTTCAAATTCTTTTTTTTTTTTTTCAAAATGCTTTTCCCCACCCCCTAAAAATTAACCAACCTGTTACCTTATGAGAAGTCAAGTTTGTCTTTAGCTGGCTTTTCCTGGTATTTGCACTTGAAAAGAGTTTCAGAAATGAAAAAGGAAATTCCTTTAGAGAAATGATTATCATAAAAATGATTGGTGACTTGGAACGAGAGACCTAATCATACATCTTTTGTGGAAATAGAATATTTTGATGGCTTATCTCCAATCTGCAATAGTTAAGAGCAGTATTGATCAGGGAGGACAAAAAATAACAAAAGTCTAAATGATAATTGGGAGCTATTTGAGATAAAACTTTTCTAGCTCTAATCTCACAATCTGCAGTTTTACAAGTAAGCTTCATTAACTGGGAAGGAAAAAAAAAGGTATAAAACATACAGCTGAGAAGAGAAAGTGAATGCAGTAATCAAAGTGTGTGCCTCTATACCAGGTTATGGGTTTATAAAATAAAAGAAGTAAAAGGAGAACATTCACAAACTGCGTTTTGCTAATTGTTGAGGGAGGGCTTAAAGAATTATATTACAGAAGCAGAAGGAGGTCTATCAACTTAGCACACGACAAAGCAGTTGTAGAGGTGGTTTCCATTGCCTGTAGTTAGGTGCTCTGCCACTTGTCCTTTCCCCTAACAAGCTGCATGTGGTGTAGCCCCACTCCACAGCATCTGCACAGCTTTCAGCACGTTTTCTCCTAGCCCTTGGTGCTCTGGTTAAAATGCTGCCCTGCATTCCCTGCAGGTGCTGCTTGTGCCAGAAGGGTGTTGCATCCCATATGCCAGTCCTCAGCAATGCAGCCAGCAAAAACTGATGCTCTCCTTGCAAGTTCCTTTGCATAGACAGTGTAGAAGACAATTACATATGAATGAAAACATTTTTGCTGCTAAAAACATCCAGAAAGCTGGTCCTTCTCGCAGGCTTTCCCAGGAAGGCAGCGGTGTGATGGCACACCAGGTGCTCCACCTGGGTGCCCCCCGTTTTGCCTCAGCCCATCTTGCCCAGGGTCTTCCCACCAGTGGGCACTGGGTGTTAGCCCCTGAGCAGCAACTGTGGCCCAGGAGGCATACAGAGAAGTGACAGCCCTCCCCTGTCACAGCATGCAGCCCTCGTTAAGTTATCTGAATTTATCTGAGCGGGAGCAGAGCCTTTGGCTGAGCCCTCCTGGCTGCAAGTGCCGCGTCTCTTCTCCACATTCATCGATATTTCACACGGTGCCCAGCCTGAAAGCGGTTTCTGAGCCAATACTCCTAACAAGAGCCCTGTTTGTGAATCACCCACTGCCTGCACATGGCACATCAGCTATAAAATTAATTTAATTAGTAGTTACTGTGGGCTTTCAAGAGCTATTTGTGCGCTGAACAAGCTGCAGTGGCTGCACAGCCAGCTGGCTGAGCCCGGACCTGCAGCTTGTCTCCAAGTGGGATACGGACTGTGGATGCTCCATGCTGCTGCCTTGGTGTCCTGCAGGACAGCATAGAGAAAAAAGTTGGTTGCAAAGAGGAATGAAGATAACAATGTCTGTCCTCTCTGCCAGGTGGCAGCTGCTCCACCACAATCCACTGCTGGTGAGGTGGGTAAGAAACTGGGCATGAGAAGGGGAGGATGAGCATGGAGAACAGGAACAGCTGAGAAGGAGCAGGGAGCCCTGGTGGCCTTCCAGGATGAAGAGCTAAGTCTGTTCCCAGCTTGGGCTCAGTCTCCTTTGGTCCCTGCTCAACACCCCACCTGCTCCATCTCCACCTGGAGAGAAGCTGGGGCTGGGAAACACCGCGGCATCTCAGACAGTGCAGCTGGGGGAGCTGAGGGTCCCCGTGATACCCCAACCCTCTCACCCGCACACAGCAGACAACAGATTAACAGGGTATTGCACCCAGTGGGGCCTGCCTGGACATAACTGCTGCATGGTTTGCACCAAAATCTGCACCTTGTTTGAAGGCTGTCAGCAGACTGCTGCTTGCTCCACCCGCCCCGCTCCTGCCGCCCCCTTTGCTATACTTGCTGGTTAAATAAATGTCTATTTTTGTGCTCAGCTGCTGCTTGTTGTCCACGTACTCACAGGGAAATGAAGAGCTGTGTTTATACCAAATGGGTTTATTGAAGTATCAGAAAGCTCAAATGAATTTTCAAACGAAATTATATGGTACCCCAGGAATCAGAACTGACAAACACAGAGATTTGCTGTTAAATTAATAGCAAGCTAAGATAAAAAGCAAGGCAGACCATAAAATTAGCCAGGTACAATATACTCCCTAAAATTTAGAGTTGTGCCCAGCTCACAGGCACAGGGCTTGATTTCAGAACAAAATAACCAGCAGAGGGGTTTTAAAAATCAATACCGTGGCCCACGTGGCAGAGCAAATTCCAGAAAGCACTGGCTGTGCCTTGCAGTGGGGGCTTTCTCCTGCCTCCCCGTGTCCCCCAGCAGCCCGTGGGTGTTTGCCCTGCCCTGCCCTGCAGGAGGGGAGCTCTGGTGCCTGGGTCTGGCCTTGGACAGAGCTCTGGCTTCTGGAGGACGGGGCAGCAAGAGGGGCTCCTTGGGGCTGGACACCCCAAGCACATGTTTTGCATGCTAAGGGTAAGATGCTTTGCAGAAGAGGTCTGCAAAGTCCTGAGTGCCTGGCATAGAAATAGTCCTGCAGCTGCAGAAATGCTGCAGTAAGGCAAGACTGAATACCCATGTAGGTGCACCATCTTGCAGTTATTAAATCAAACCTGGATATCTCCCTAGGGCAGGTTTCTGCTCTCCCCCTGCCTGTACACACCTCATGTAGGAAGTGGAGGAAGACTGGGCAGGAGGTTGTGTGACCAGATGGAGCGATCAGGACAGCACCTTCTGGCTCCATATCCATAAATCTGTGGCTTTCACCTTCCTCCCAAATAGGAAAAGTCATTTTTATGTGTGTAAAAAATGTGGTCTTTGAAAAATACCTCCCCACGGGGACACAAGGGGGTCTGTTCCTCTGTGTCGTAACAGGTAAATCCTGGGATTGAGGTCCTTGGACAGGACAGCGAGGGCTGGGGCTGCCCAGGTGGGGTCCACCTGCGGGGCTGGCATGTGCCAGCATGCCAGCAGAGCAACCTGGCCTCTGATGTGGACCAAAAACTGGCTGAATGATGAAGTGTTGCCCTTTATCCCTTTCTGTTGGAGAAATGAATAGAAGAGAGTAGGTGGCAGAGAGGGCCTGTGGCAAAGCAGGAACCCACTGCACAACTGATGGGCGTCCTGGCAACCCTGGAGCAGCACAGCCCTGCTTCTCTTTCAAAAAAAAAATAGAAATGATGCAATGCTGGAAATCACCCTTGAAAGCTGGAGGGCAGCCCCTGGGCAGGCAGGGGGTGCCTGCACGGCACCTGCTCTGCAATGAGAAGGGTCCTGCGGAGAGCTGGGGTCACGCTGCTGTCTGTCACCCTGGGGCAGGGTGTCCCCTCTGGGCATGGGGTGGCAGCCAGGCACCCTGTGAGGTGTTTTCTTCCCCTACCAGAGCTGTCCTGGTGTGGCACAAGCATTCACCTACGCTCCGTGTTCATCCTGAATGACAGCAACAAGATGCACAACGTGGGGCTTTCACCCCGGGCAGCACCTTTGTGAGCTCCTCTGACATTTTCACACATTTTGTAGGGCTGCTCTGACTTGTGCTGCTCACTTTTCTGCCATGTAATTAACTAACGAGGCGTACGATGGAGCCAAGACATGCACAAGAAGTGACAGGGCCACCAAGTACTTGGGCACAGCATTCCCCTAAGGCAAAGGCAAAGCGTGGGGCAAGCTTTCAGAGATAACTGCTAATAAATGTTGAAATGCGAGCACTTTTTCAAGTGACAATGACTAACACCTCAAAAGAGGCTCAAGACACGGTAACCTCAGGAGCTTTGCAGGCGCTGTGCTCCAGGAGAGGTGTCAGAAAACTGCTGCCCGTGCTGGGAGCCTGCCCTGGCCAGGACAGTGTGGCAGGGTTTTTTGTCCCCACAGAGCTAAAGTGAGTGCTCGTATCTCGAGGATGTGCTGTGGTAACTCTCCTGGAACATTCCAGGCTTCAAGCTAATAAAGCTATTATACATAAATTGAGTTATAGGTATCTAATGCTCGTCTCTATTTTTCATTGCCTTTTCTTTAGGAAACAAAATAAAAAGGTGCATAGCAATAATTACAGACTGGCTGATGAACAGGAAATCAATCCGTGTCTCCCGGGCAGATATTAAATCTCAGCCATTTTTTTTTTATTTGTGCTTGTTCATAAACAGGCAATTACCACCTTGCCCAAACTGAATTAATGAAGCTCACCTGGTGCAGGCCCGTACGCAGAGCAGCCCCGGTTAGCAGCGGGGATTGCTGCGGGCTCCAGCCTGGGCTGCTCGCTGGAAGAGTTCAGGACGTCCTTTGGAGCAGCCTGCTCTTTGCCATGGTAACCCCTTTTCCTGGCCACGTGCTGCCCTTCCACCTGCTAATGCTGGCTATTTTTTCCCCAGGATGCCCATGAGTTTTAGCTGCCCCTCACCATCCCACTTCTGGGCCAAGCCACCATGTACAGACCCCAGCTTTTGAAAGCCTGTGACTTCCCTATGAATACAGAGAATGCACAGCAGCCTCTTTGGGGTGAAGCTTTTGTACTGATGCTTCAGAAGAGAGCAGGCTTAGCAAAGGGCTACCCCAGGAGCTGCCTGTCTGAAACGCTGCCTTTCGTGATGAACCCATTAATCTGATGTCCCGACATCACTTGTGCTGCCCCCGCAGCCCTCCTTGGTGCATAAAAACAGAGGTGTCCCCTCTCCTCCTGCAAACTCCTACATCGGGTTAAAAATCAGCCGTACTTTTTGTGGGTCACCAAGCAATGCTGACGAGCTCGTGGCTGCCTGCGGCACGTCCCTGCGAGCTGTGCTGGCTGCCCTGCCTGCCTGGCACTGCCGATCTGTCACAGAGCGAGAGCCAAGAAAGCAGTGTCCGGGCTGCCCTTCCCATCCTTCCCATCCTTCTGTGCACACCCCCACCAGCAATTGTCCCTCAGTGTCCCCTTCTTCCACTTCCACAGCCTGGCTATTCCCCACCAGCTCTTCCCCACACTCCCAGCACCTTTCCACCCATGAGGAGCAGCAGAAGCAGACACTGGCCACCCACCCACACGAGGTGGCATTACCCAGGCATCTCCTTCATCATTTCTCCTGCTGGTTTTTCATTCACCCTTCTAGACGGCTTCCCTCGAAGCTCGTCCTACATTGGACTGTAAAAGCTTCGGCACAGGGCCTGCGCCTGGCAGGATGAACCCTTCACCCTGCCCAGCTCCAGGCAGCCACAGAAGGGTCGTGTTTATTAATCTGTGCAGCTGAACATTAAACACATCATTTAATATACGGGAACGGTATCAAAAGTTGCAAACGGGATGCCAATGTGAGCAGCAAAATTCAGCCAATTTTGGAAAAAAACTCTCTCCCCTCTCTTTAAAAAGCTCCCTCGGGGCATATATGGCACTTGGAGCTCTTGCCAAGGTGCACTCTGTGCAGGAGAAAACAAAAAAGGGTCTGGCAACCTGGGCTTGCAGGAGCAGATTAAAGAAATCCAATCTATTTTCTTTGAAAAAGAGAAGACAGATGTGTAACTTGATTACAGACTATAAATGCCAGCTCGGAAAAAGCTTTGTGATGATAAGGAGGTCTTCAACCAAGTAGAGAAGGACACGGGCAGACCCAGAGCCTGGAAGGTGAAATTAGACAAATTCAGAATGGGAAGCAGGGTAAGTAATTAAATAGCAGAACAGCACCCACAGGGGTGGAGCAGTTCACTGGTACTGGGAGGCTGTCAAAGCAGGACTGGGTGCCTTTCTCAAAGATAGCTCTGGCTAAAGCAGATCTAGGGCCAACAGAAGAACACGTGGAGTGTCTGGGGAGGCCAAGACAGCAACTTTCAGAATTAATGTTGATAAAATCTTGAATAATGAGGAAAGATTTGGGATTTCCAAAGGCTCTGTGGGGGAAATAGCTGGAGCTGTGACCCAGCGCTCGCTGGGGCACTGCCTGCTTCCCTGCTGCCATCCTCCTCTTCCTCTCACAGCCCCCAGGAGCATGCCCCCAGCTGTGAGCTGGGCTGGCAGGGCTGTGGGATATCCAGGAAAGCTGAGAGAGAGCCCAGGGAGGGGAGGAAAGCTCTGTTTACAACAGCAGCTGGCCCCGTGACTTGCCTTTGTCCTGCTCCTGGTTCATGTGTATTTTTGCATTAGCCAAGGCCCCTCAAAAAGGGAAGGGAAAGGGAAGAGCTCGTTTCCCCTGGCCAGGCAGGAACAGCAGCTGTGGCTTGGCAGGGGAGGGCTCAGGATGCCTGCGAGCGTGGGGCCGTATCGGTGAGGTTGCACGAGGAATGGCCTTCAGCCTGGACAGCAGGAAATATTAATGAGCTGCTAATTATTGCTGGGCTGCTCTCTCACACACACCCCTGCGTACACGCACTCACACAGGGCTGGGATGGGGGGACAATTCAGCCTTCCAAAAACGTGCATTTCTCTTTTCTATTCTGTCTTTATGTCTCTGCTCCATCTCCCTTGTGGTCCAAATCACTTCCCATCACTTCCCACCCATTCCCCTGCCATCTGAGCACCCTCACCTCCTTATCCTCCGCTGAGAAGCTCTCAGTGCTTCCCCTTCCCCACGGTTCAGGCAGTGCAATCCTATGGAGAAAGCAAGTGTCCAGGGGCAGGGGATTTAGTATCCCATACTCCAGACACCAGGAGGCTGGCAAGGGGCCACTGGAGCCAAGAAATCCAGCAAAACAAAAGGAAAGAAACAAACATCACACAGAAAACAATGCACACAGCAGCGCACCGACTTCCAAGCCTTTGGACACGACACAGGAAATGTTCAGAAATTGGGCATTTTCCAGAGTACAGAGCCAGCAGGACTGCAGCGAGGCTGGGAGAGAGCCGGGAAGGCAGAGCAGCCTCGTGGCTAGCTGCAATGGGCAAAGGCTGCTTGTGCTGAGCTGCTGGCAGCTCTGAAAGGCTCCTGCAATGTCCCACCTGCAGAGGTGACAGGGAGGTGTGGGAGAGGCTTTGTGCCTGCTGGAACCAGCATCTCATCAGCAGGGCCCAGCCTTCAGAGCTGTGATTGCTCACTGCAGCTTGGAGGAGGGAGGAAGGCTGCAGGGCTGCTCTGAGAAAGGGCAACCGGGGCTGGTGTGCTGGCGAGGTGAGAGCAGCAATATGCCACAGTCCAGCAGGGGAAATCTCAGGGAAATAAAATTTAAACACATCCAGAGACGTCAGAGATAAAAGGAAAAAGGGAAAACAACTGCAAAGAAAGGTTTGTGGGTGGTGATGAGAAAAAGATGACAGTGGAAAATGATGTGCATACGGTTCCTGTACAGAGCCCATGGCAAGAATTGTCATACTAAAGCCTGCAGAGCAGAAAAGCAGATGAAAGAGCCAGACTGTCAGAGCCACCACTGAGGGGTTGGGGTTATGCCCTGGGTGACACCGCAGGTAGTGCAAATAGAGAGAAATGAAGGCGCAGAGGAGCTCAGTCACCTTGCACGGCAGCTGCGTGCAGATTGACCTCCAATTCAATGCCAAATTGGCACCAAGGTGTCAGAGGATTTGGGAGGCCATAGGAACTGCCTCAGTGCTCTGGAGGTGGAGGCAGCACAGCTCCACCAGGCTCAGCCTCACTGAAGCCTCTGTGCCAGCAGGAGCATGGCACCAGCTGCGGGGTGGGAACTGCCACAGCAGCACGGGGAGCAGTGCCAGCAGGGATTTTGGTTAGAACAGGCAATACTGCTTCAAACAGGCTGGCAGGACAGTGCCATGGCAGGCGACATTCTGGGGCAAGGCACTGGGGCACCCTCACACAGCCCTGGCTCAGGCTTCAGGGAGAGGCAGGAGCAGATTTCAGCTTGGAGAAAGGCAAGAGATGAAAATTTCAGCGACTGTGGCTCCATCCAAGGGACACCTGCTGACTTCCAAAATCAACTGCTTTCCTGCCAAAAGCCGATGCAAATCACCAGATGTCCATTCAGCGACCATTTGGGTTTGTAAAGTGTCTAATAGACATTATTGTCTAAGTGCCTCCTTACCCATTGTGTTCCTCCTGCACATAAAAGTATGACAGATAAGCAAGATCAAGTGATTTCCAATCTGAGATGAACACTGGAAACACAGCAGGATGTGGCATCAAAAAAGGAGCTATGTGCCAGTTTTCAAGGCAGATTTGGAAAAAATCTGAGAAAAACAAACAAACAAACAAACAAAACATACTAACCAAAGAACTGTGAGTGCTCATGCCCACTAGTTTATCAAGACGGCCAGTTTTGGGAGAAATGCCCCTGCTTCTCGAGATTTAAGAGAAAAAGATGTCGATCCCAGACAAAGGCACTTTAGGTAGGAGTTCAGCCGGGTGCAGGATGAAAACTGAGCTCATAAAGGACTGGCAGGTGCCAGGACAGGCTCACAAACCCTATTCTGCAGAATAAGCCAGGCACAGAGCAGGTCCTCTCACCCCCCAAGGACTGGAGCTTCTGGAGCGCAAAATAGCTTCCCAAACAGGCACGAGATGGATGATACAGGCTCAGAGGACAGAGATGAGTCAGAAGGCAGTGACGATCTGCTGAGTTTGGAGAGCTTTCAGAACACAAACCTGGTGCACAAGAGGCATTTAGGAACTTCTGCAAATCCTTCCTAAGGCATTGGAGTAAACATTTTAATATTATACTAATACTTTGGGATCAGGGATGACTTAAATCTTGGACAGCAATGGGGAAAGGTCATGCTGCAACTGGAAAACCAGCTGCAAGGATCTGGAGGTGCCCCAGACAGAATTAAATGTGAGATTCGGGACATAAATGCTACAGCCATTGCTCCCCATACATCCATGTGTTCTTGTGTGGCCCCAGTGCCACTGCCAGAGCAGGTGCAAAAGAAAGGAAGAAAAAAATAATAATAATGATTAAAAAAAATAAAATCACCATAAACAAAACCCCTTTGTGTGCTGGTTATGTAAAAATTTATTCTTCTTTTCCCAAAATCACTTTTTCCTTCCCCCCTGCCCTGCAGCAGACAGGAATAGTTGGCACTTGTGTGGTTTCCTCTGCATGTCCCCAGCGATGAGGGGGTCTCGCTGCCAGGTTTCTTGTCTGCACCCCTCTCAATGAGGAGCTACAGCTGGTGGGACACCAGGCAGGAGCTGGGGAGCTACAAGGAGAGCAGCTTTGCTGGGACCTTGGTGTGCCCTGGCACATGCTGGCACCATCCCGTTTGTCTGGAGATGGGACAAGCCAGGGACATGGAGCTCTTGACCCACCAGGAGAGAGTCACCCTTCTTGGAGTGCTTGTCACCAGCATACATGGCTTCTGCCAGCTGGGTGCTTGAAAGGATAGTGCTCTAATGCCTTCTGCCCTGTGTTTGCCACTTATTCTCTCTGCTCTCTCTGGTTCCAGAGGGCTGCCTGCCCTGGCACTGCCCAGCACATCATCCAGTGCTGGTGTCCAGGCGGTCTGGCTGGATGCAGAGTGCTCACGAGGGCAGAAGATGCAGAGGTATGGGTACGATCTGGAGGTGTGGGTGTCCTGTGAACAATGACAGCCCCAGTGCTGACCCACGCCTGATGCCATCTCAGCACAAAACCTGTGACATCCCAGCTAGGAAATGGTTTATATCTGGCCTCACCACCCCTTGTCTGCACCATCAGTCACTGCCCAGCCGCTCTCTCCCTCCTCTCTTCTTGGTTTTGATTCTCCCCTGCCCCAGGGACATGGTGAGCTTCCAGGATGGGGACACCAGCAGTGCAAACATGAGCCCCCATCACAGCAGGTAGAGATGGGCTGCACGTTGCAGGGCAGGACAGGTTTGTCTAAGCACGTGGAGTTACAGTTAGTGACTCTTGGCTCTTGCTCAGGCTCCTGGCATCAGCCTCGAACACACCTCCCAGCATGCATATTTATGATCCCAATTAACACCAAACAAAAACCCGGCTTGCTCTGAAAATAAATGATTTTTAATCTAAATCGCCCGTTTTACATACTTCACCCACCTCTGTTTAGCAGAACAGCTGGTGTTTACCAGCCTCTCGTTACTCTCCCAAGCAGGAAGATGCAGGACCAGCCGCCCCTGAGACAAGGTGAGCTCTGCCCCTGATGCTTTGCTCCTCCGCATCCTCAACAAGCCCGAGGGGAAGCAGACTGCTGGAAGCCAGCACCACCCCTCTGCCAAAATACAAGGTTGATGGGGATGGATAAATGATGTAAGATCCATAGACAGCATCTCTGGCTGCAAAACCTGGGCACGGAAGAGCTCTGCACAGCCCTGGTGTGCTCCTAGCAGGGTAGGCTGCTGTGCTGTGGTTGGTTATTTTGGTTAAGGGATGCCCAGGCACAGGTCCTCAGGACGGCTCCTACCCAGTCCCTGGATCCGTGCAGCACATCCTGAAATTCAAACATCTCACCCAAGAAACAAGCACCGTCCCTGCCCCACCGCAGGGCTTTGACAGCACTCAGTGAGGGTTTCTGCCCCTCAGCTAACCCACAGGGCCCTCAGGCAGGGTGTGGGATGAGGCTGTGTGGTGCAGCTGGAATACGAAGGTCTGTCCAGCACGGACCAGGAAGATTTGCAGCACCATACAATGAAAGATGTCAGCTCATAGCAATTATTACTGCTGGGTGTTGTGTTTCTGCACGAAAGAGTAGTTTCTGTGTAAACCCAAATAAATCCAGCTATCTCGACACTTCTGTCCGTATCTATACGTGCAGTTATCAGTGCTTCCTTTTTTATAACGCCCTGGAGGCTAACACCAGAGCTAAGATGATCCAGGAATTATTCTCGTCGTAGTACTTCCACTATCCAAGAATGAACATATGTTAGAGAAATCCAGTCCTTCTTTACTCCAGGCCTTAATTTCCCCTCGGGGCATTGGCCAAAAATGGGGTCAGGGTGCCAGCTTCATCTCTTTACGCAGGCTTGCATCAGAGCTGGTCATGCTGGTGCCCGGAGGATCACACCGGCGGAAGATCAGAGCCAGGGGATGGCCCCAGGCACGTACGAGCTCTGGCACCAAAGCGAGGAGGTTCCTCCAGCAGCACCCTTCGCCCTCTGAACGTGCTGGAAGGGAAGGTGCAGCTTTCTGTGGCTGTGTGGAGGTGCATGCTGCCACACGTGGGGCCACTGGTGCTATTTCCAGCTCTGCTGGCCAGGGACTGGGGGCAGGAAAAGTGCCGGGACTGGGCACGGAGCAGGCAGTCACATGCAGCTCAGAAATGAGTCACAAGCCACAGCACGGCGACAACACCTGGGATACGAGGAGAACTGATCCATCCATTCCCTTTCCCCTATTTTTTCCTCTGCTCGGAGTGGCATTCGCACTGGTGAAGCAGGCTGGGCACTGGTGGCAGGGCCTGTAGGATAAATATCTCCTGTCTCGCTACCGTCCTTCTCTTCTGACCTCCTCGTTGGTAAAGCAATGCCACAGCTCTGCACCCTGCAGCACTTTGGGGTGCACACCCCCTGCGTGGTCTCTGTGCCTCCTACACATACACGGCAGCTCCATGGTGAGCCCTAGAGGCAGACAGCTCCCAGCCCCATGCCCAAGGAATGATAGATGGAAAGGTGGAAGGTGATAACCCCCAGCCAGGCTGCCCGGGGGCTTGTGCCATTACCCAGGGACCTCCTCTGGCACGAAGACCCCAAAAGACCTGCTTTTCCTTGCCCAGAAAGAAGGGGGCAAGGAGAAATCTCCTCCCCAGCTGCAGGAACGCTGGGTCCTCACCCACCCTTGGGCACAGACACAGGGGCTGGCACGCACCAAGTTTCAATTTACTTCCAAGTGTTATGGTGTTTAATCAGCCCTGGCCACCCTGACCTCTCATCCTGATAGGAAAACAGCCCAGCTTTGTCAGAGAGGGCTCGTTGATGAGAGGGAAAAGGATGTTTTATGGGATGTTCTCAAAGAGTGAGCCTCCTCATTTTTATTTTTTCCCCCCAGGCAGCACAAAGTCATTTGCTGTGATTTAGAAAACACATGTCTGGTTAAAAACTACGGGCCAGACCTACAGTCCTGCAGATCAGGATGTCTCAGCTGATTTAGACCAGCTGAAATTCTGACTTGCTGTGTTTAAACAAAGACCATTTTTTCTCACTGGTGCTAGGCGGAAAGGCCTCAGGTTTTGGCTCTGGAAGGGATATTTTAGGGAGAATGCTCTCTGCATGATTCATCCTCCACGGGGCTTTGCTTTGACAAGAACCACAAGAGCCACTGGCCACCCATGTGGGTCTGCAGGGATGCTGGGTCTGCACCCACCTGGGTGCTTGACCTCATGGTGGCCCCAGGTGTCATTTTGGGGCCCCCAAGGACACAGCTGAGGACGGGATGTGCGCACAGAAGGGCTGGTGCAGCTGCACAGATCCTGGCCTCTGCTGGGAGAGCGCACGGCACCTGAGCTGAGCGCAGAGCGGGCTGCCCATGGGGCCAGCCAGAGGATTTTCCTGGACCAGTTCCCCCAAAAGCTCGCTGGATGTCAAACGGGACAGAGATTTGCCTCCTCCCAACACAGGGCTGAGGTTGCCCCGATGGCATCGCAGGAATGCTTGGTAAACAAGCATTAAACTATTCGCTGCCCTGGTGATGGATGGCTCACAGGGGTCAGAAGGGGAAAACGAAGTGGGCACTTGCAGCGGGGGCGAGGAGACCCACGCTGCGCGTTTGGCACTTCCAAGGGGCGCAGCATGGAAGGGAGACGAAGGGACTTGTAGCAGGGTCTCCCCGTGGAGCCCCAGCTCGCTGGCACAGCCTTTCGAGCCCGGGGGAGCGCTGCCCCCTGGCTCAGCACCCGCAGCAGGGCTGGGGCCGAGCGGGACGAGGAGCGGCTCCGCCGCCCGCAACCGTGGGGCTCTGGTGCGCCCTGGCGGTGAGCGGGGCTGCAGCTCGGTGCCCAACAGGACCCGGCTCCTGCGGAGCTGTGGGGTCACGGAGCAGAGCACACAGCACAGAGAACAGGTAGGAATAAATAAAAGTTGCTATTCGAGTTAAAACACGCTCGGGTCGGAGGTGTCCCATCGCCGGTTGAGCTGTCCGGTGGGGTCCGGGTGGGGACGGGTGGCACCCTGTCCCTGTCCCCATCCCTGTCCATGTTCCTGTCCTCATCCCCATCCTGCACAGCCACACTCCTGGAGTGCTGCCTGCCTCTCTCCCCATTGCACTGTGCTCCAGCACCTGCTCCTGGGCCCCATCCTGCCTCGCTCTGCCAGCAGCGCCATGGCACACAGCCCCACTCCCAAGAAATGAGGGTCCCAGGTCCCTTGTCTGCTGGGGACATGGAGATAAATTGCTGTTGGCGGCCGGACCCCTCCTGTGATGCTGCTTCTGGAGAGCACATGGACCCGTGCGAGGCAAGAAGCTGTTTGCAGGCACGTCCCCATGGCGATGGATGGGTCAGACGACGTGGCCACCTTCGCTCAGCCACCGGGCCCGGTACGTGGCACAGCCCGGCGTGCCCACGGGCCCCAGCGTGACCCTGGGGATGTCAGCCAGCTTGGCGTGAATGCGGCCTTGTAGCTCCTGGTCTCCCAGCTCGGTCGCTGCAGCGAGGGCCAGGAGGAAGTAGGCTGCTGCATCCTGTTCATCCTAAGCATAAAGAGCAGGGCAGTTAGGAAGTAATGCAAGGCCACGGGGTGTGAGGGTGCTGGAGCAGAGCCCAGCGGTTCCAGGCAGAAGCCGGTGACACCTGACTTCATTGAAATGGGCTCTGTACAGTCACTAAGTGCTAGCATTTCTTTCCAAACTGCCTGTCCCACTTTAAAACCTGACTGTGCCAGCACTGTGTGTGCTTATTGTAAAGCTGCAGCCAGGACAGAGAGCCACAGGATGCTGCTGTATACGACCATGGCTGCTCTGCCAGCAGATGGGATACTCCACCTCCAGCACCCCATGAAGACCCAAGAACTCAACACAGCATCATAGCAAGTGTCCTCCTACCTTCAGTTTGTGCAGGGTGAGGTTGCCAAGGTGGCAATACACCTTGGAGTAGTACAGGGCCTCTCCAGAGCACTGCAGCACGGGGGAGCGCAGGGCGAGAGTCTTCAGGTAGCAGTCTTCTGCCATCTCATACATCTGCAGAAAATAGTAGGCTGTAGCCAGGCGGTGGAATGCAACCAGCTCTTGCAATTGATCTCCTGGAAAAAAGTTGCTGATACAGTCAGACTGCAGGGTGCTCACACACAGTTCCTAGCCCAGCACACCAAGCCACTCAGGGATGTGTTTGCTCCACAGCCCCAGGGCACAGATATCTGTCTTCATAAGGAGGCACTGCCTTTGAAGATGGTCCAGAGAAAACAGAGCTATCATGGGTGCTGATACCAAAGTGGGATAGATTGTCAGTCTATATATATCATATATATATTGCCATATATATCATATATCATTCAGCCAGGGGATTTCTTGGGGGCTGGAGAGGGTTATTACAAGGCTGGTTCCGTCTCAGGCATTTCTTTTGCCCATTAGGCCTACTTCTGCAATGGAAAGGGGTAGGTTTATCGGAAGAGCCAGGGCAAAGAGGAACCGTTCAGTCCCATGCCCTCATAAGATTTCCTGTGCTCTGGTGTAGCAACAGCCCTCTGCTCAGCCAGCCCCACCACCGCCACAGCGGAGCACCCCCGTGGGCAGCTTAAAAAGGGAAGCAGCCTTTAAAGAGATGTAACCCTTAGGATAAGAATTGGTCCAGAGGTCTTATGAAAGCAGGAGCACCTCCCTTTCGCATGCACAGTGCTGTCACGCAGACAGGCACCCCCTCTGCCCTGCTCCCCGGGGGTGTGCATCACTCACCCACCCTGATGCTCAGCCGGGCTGCCAGCGTGGCAAACTCCAGCGCCTTCTCGTAGCCTTGCAGCCCAATCTGCAGCTCTGCCAGCTTGTTGAACAGCCGTAGCTCTGTCTTAAGGGCTTTTAGCTTCCTGGCCAAGGGCACAGCGCCACCCTGGGGAGAGAAAAGAGTGAGTCCAGGCTGTTCCTGGAGGTGTGGGTACAGCACTGCCTGCAGAGGGGTGATGGAGCAGCAGGAGATGGACTAAGGTGTTACAGATGTGTCCGTGCTTCAGGTTCCCCCCCCAGCCACATTTGCATGCCAGCACACACAGAACGACCCCGTCCCTTTCCACCCTCCATCCTGCTGGGCACAGCTCCCCATGGCCGTCGTGTAGCAGGGACATAAACAGAGAAACACTTGGAGGGATCAGTACCCTGTAAAACTCCACTGCTCGGTCTCTGTTTCGGCTGCCATTGAAAAAGGTATCACCTGCTTTTTCATAAAGCTCCATGGCCAAGGAGAAGTTCTCAGACTTCAGAGCTGTCTGAATGGCTGCCTAGAGGGAAGAGGAACTGCAGTGAGACTTGGAAAGAGACATCTGCACAAAGACTTTGGAGTAACAAAATAAAGCCAAGTCACCCTAAACGTGAGCCCCAGTGCTCCTAACAGCAAGGACATGGGTTGGTAAACAAGCTGGGGGGACATTGTGCCGTGTTTCCTGGTGACGTGTGAGGATGGAGCCACCCACCCATCCCCATGCATGGTCAGTGTGCCAGACCGACCAGCCAGGACGTCCTTTGGCATCAGGATTTAGAGTGGGAAGGGTGCAGGCAGCAGCTGCCCTGTGCTGGGCTGTCCCTGTGGTGTGATGGAGCCAACGTGAAGATTGACAAGGGGAGCAGAGAGCCAGGACAGGGAAAGGGCAGAGCCAGCAGGAGGGCAGGTATGCTAACTTCTGGGAAGAAGAGATGTCTGTGCCAATTGCACACTTGACCCTGGTGCCACCTTCCAGCAGGAACGTGTTGTTCCTTTCATCGTTACAATCGATCATTGCCAATGACCGTGCCTGGAAAAGGGCCCCTCAGGGTTGCAGACATGTCCTGCTGAAATCTGTCCTCCACTGGCTCGTCTTAATGGGAAGTCACCCCTCTTTAGCTCCTGAAAACCTGCTGAAACCACAAGAAAGGCAATGATGGCTCTTCGTTCTGGGCTAGGAAACCAGCTGATGCCAGAGCCACATGTTCGAGGCACCCAGGTCCCTGAGCAGCCTCCCAGTACCAGTAACACAGGTGCCTCTAGCACCTTGATTTGGAGGCAGGCTAGTGTGGCTGATGGAAAGGCTCCTCGCCCTGTCCCCACCACCAGGTGCCTCAGTCAGTCAGCCCCACCAGCTCTGAAATGCTTCTGGGGTCACAGGGTGAGGACGCAGAGCATCCTCTGTGTGTGCTCAGGCTGGTGCTTTGCTGGAGACCCCAGCTCAATGCAATGCCAGCAGACCCAGCCAGCCTCCTGCTCTGCTTACTTTGAGTATGTGGAAGGCTTCTGCATCTCTAAATAGATGCTCCCTGGAGGATGCAGCCCTAAGATTTTATGAGTACTTCTTCCTCTTTGCAGCCCAGCTGATAGAATAATGATAGAGACGGAAAGAAGCCAGAAGTCTACTGCTCCAAGAAATCTCCAAGCACATCACTGGCACCTCACCCTTATCTATGTGCATTTCAATGGGAACTGATCACCTAGCAGCTTCAGCTCTCTCTGGCACTCCCACATCACTTTCTGACTCGATAAATTCACTTACTTTCACCCCAGAATCCTCCAAACCCAGCAGATGGAAGGAAAGATAGGAAAATTAATAGGAAATTTAAACAAAAGTGCTGAAGCAACAGCGCTTCCTTGCAGCAGCAGGTTTCTGCTGCTCATGAGAAAACTCTCCAAGTTTTCCAGCCCCAAATGTCCCTGAGCCACACAGCCCTGATGGGAATGCAGCTAGCCAGGGTGGGAACAGGGCTGCTCCAGACACCTCCCCCATACCTGGAAGTACATTTCCACCAGCTCATCTTCCTTCATAAGGTAGTAGAGCCTTCCTGCCTGCAGCCAGGCCTCTGCCGCCTTGCCAGTCTCCTCCAGGTCGATGAAGATCCTTAGGCTCTGCTTGGTGCAGTCCAGAGACCTTCTCAAAGCCCTGCAACAGCAACGGGCAGAAAGCCATTACAGAGCAACCACAGGGCACCAGCAACCAGCTGCAGGGCTGCAGCACCTCCCTGTTAGCAGTGCTGTCTTCTCCTCCTGTTGTTGCTGCAGGTTAGAGCCAAATGGACAGCCACAGCTCCTAGCTATGTGTACTGGCAAAAGGACAGGACGTACATGTATATGTGTGTTTCCTATCTCAGCACAGCCCCCACGGAGCAGCTCCCCAGTGGCTGCTCCTCATTTTAGCTGATGAAGCAGGTTTGTCCAAGTCACCTGCCAACCCTATTTCCCCCTACACCAAGCCCCAAATCACCCCCAGCCACAAAGGGAGTGCAGGCTGGCAGTGCTTGCACCTTCATCTCCCAAACAGCCTCTGGAACCCAGATCCACATCTCTGCCTGCTGTTTGCCCCTTGGGGCATCCGAAAAGAGCTGTGTGGCCACATGTGCAAGGCCTGACAGCCCCTTCCCAAGCCCCATGTCACTGGAGGACGAGGGGATGAGCAGCAGGACAAGGTGACAGGCCGAAGGCAGGAGGCACCCATGGCCAGGGGAGCGCGGGGCAGTGCCCAGGGCATGTCTGCTTGCCTGGTGTCTCGCCTGCTGCTGACTGCACTCCAGCTGTCCTTCCAGCACAGGCTGGGGGACGCTTTGTGATCTTAAATAGCACCGCTCACATGACAGGCGTCTGCTTCCTAAATTCCTTCCCTCTGAACTCACTGTGACCCAGCAGGGGAAGGTTAACGTCCCAGTTAACGACAGTCCCTGCCCACTTGTCCTCCTGGGACATGGGAGCCAGATCTCCGCTGTTGGACACGTTTGCTTTCAAAGACGGAAGAAAGTCTGTGGTCTGCCCAAGTTTTTCTTTCCCCTCCTGCCTAACCTTATGTCACCTGCATGTGTCAAGTGGGAGATTGAAGGGTGAGCTGACAGAGGGTCTTACGTGCATCCCTGGGGAAAATATTCCAGTAGAGATGGGAAGGGCAGACTCAGCGGCTGGAGGCCGAAGCCAGGCTTGTTTCAATAACAGATAAGGAGTCTATTTTTATCGGCGGACGGTGATTAATCACTGAAATAAGCCTCCAAAGGAAGTGATGAATTCCCTGTCACTGGGTCCCCTCTGAAGAGGGCTGCGTGTGTCTCTGGAGAGCCGTGTTTGGCCATGCCCCAGCTCGCAGCCCGGTGTTTGCCCAGCAGTCACCACGTTCTGGCTGACATTGAGCTGTTCCCCCCGTCACGGCACAGGGACAGCTCACAACCCTCAGCAGTTCCCCAGCCACCAGCCTGCCAAAAGGGAGCTGCCACACACCTTCCCCACCTCTCCCTGGGGACTTCTGCTCCAGACACCTCAGAAAGGCCACTGCTCTGGTGTTGGGCAAGCAGAAACTGCTCTGAAAGCATCTACACTAACAGCCCCACTCAGGACTTACTCGGAGGTGTCCAAATCCTGGTAGAGCTGGCTGAGGGTCTGCCGAACATCACCTTCCATCTCTCTGTCCTGGAGCTGCTGGGCCAGAGACACCCAGTGCTCGTGGTAGGTGATGCAGGCCTGGAGGTTGGGGGACACCTCGCTGTAGAAATGGCAGAGAGCCTCCGTGACGTGGAGCTGACCTGCGTGGTAGAGGGAAGGGAAAGGGACGGCTTTAGGGACCTAACAGGCATTGCACCACGGTGAGTTCCTGCCAGCCCAGCGGTACTCACTCCTCACGTTACGCCACTTCAGGGCAAAACCCAGTGCCAGTTCATAGCAGAGTTTGCCATCTTCCACCTTCTGCCTGTTCACCATGGCCTGCGCCAGCCACAGCAGCACCTGCACCACCTCCAGCTCTGGATCCTGGCAGCCCTGCAGCTCAGCGTAGAGCTGAGCGGACTGCAGCAGGTAGAGCTCAGACAGCTGGCTCGCTCCATGCGAGAGGCTCAGCTGCCCCAGGTTGGCCAGGGCGATGGCCTGGTTCCTCTTGTTGCCCGTCTCCTTGGCCTTGTGCAGAGCCCGGAGGTAGTTCTCCGCAGCCTTCTGCACCCGTCCTTCCCCTTTGAGGGCAATGGCCAGGAGGTTGTGCACGGCCCCCCCCTGCGTCACGCTGTCCGTCCCGTGCAGGGACTGCAGGAGCTGCCCCATGATCTCTGCGGCCGGGCCTGGCTGGCTGTTCAGGAGATACGTCCACCCCAGGGAGAGGGAAGACTCAAAGGCCTCCTCCTCGCCCATCAGCCTGCTGAAAGCCACGGCCCTGGTGGCGTGATGGAGCGCCCCGTGCAGCAGGCCATGCTGGAGGTGCAGCCGGGACAAGATGGTGCACAGCGTCCTCTGGGTGGGCACGGCACGGCTCTCACAGGAGAAGCGCAGGGCCTGCTGGAGGTAGGAACAAGCCAGCGCCGGGATGCTGCTCCTCTCCGGTTGGCTTCCCAGGAGCTTGGATGTAGTTTGGAGGATGAAGCCAGCTCTCCAAATGGGCGTTGGTGCCCCCTTGGTGCCGCTGGGAACAAAGAGCCTGGCAGAGGCCAGCGCAATGTTTGGCAAGTACTTCTTGTCATACAGGTAGCTCAAGATGGGAGTGACATCCAGTGGCACAGCAGCAGCATCTGGGCTGAGTAACGTGGTGGTGAGACACTGGAGATGCTCAGCAAAGGGCAGCACCTCGTCAGTTTTTCCCAGCTGTAGGAAGAGCTTGACAATAAAGAAGCAGACCCGTGCCTCCAGGGGAGCATTGCCCACGGCAATGGCTTCCCTCAGCACGTACACCATGACTTCCAGCTCGTTCTCAGAGCTAAAAGGGCGGCCAGGCAAGCAGACAAGCAAGGTCACCATTTTGCCCAGCAAGGAGGAGAATTTGTTCTTCATGTTCTGTTTCAGGTAGATGGAAGCGAGGTTCACATGCAAGGCAGCCAGCAGGGGCAGGTCCCCAAAGCCCCTGTCCAGGGTGCTCAGGGCTTCCTCGAAATAGACTCGAGCCTGGGAGAACTTGACCTTTCTGATGCAGAGCTTGCCCAAGAGGAAACAGAGCCTCACATGAGCCCAAATTGCGTGAGTCCTCTTAGCCCAGTTCCTGGACGTTTCAAGGTACAAGACCAGTTCGTCCTCATCAGAGAAACCATAAAAAGTGGAGTTGAGAAAGGAAAAACTCATATCGTAGAGGCTTTGAAAACTGGGCACATAACTCTCGTGGTTAAGGAAGGTCAGTATGGGGTCAAAGACATCGGCATCTTCCATGTGTCCAGCATTCAGGTCAATAAAGAACTTGGGATCATCAAAGTCATCCAGCTTGTCCAGGAGAACATCTTCCAATGTAGCAGAGGCCAATTCACTCCCGGGGCTGGACTGCTCGGAGGTGCTAGCTGTAGCCAGGCCATTTATTTCCTCCCAGGACTGGAGCAGCTGGATATCCTTACCACCATGGAGAACAGCCTCTGGAAGGGGACAGGAAAACCATAGCAGAATGTTTCCCCACGTCAAAATTCACCCTCTGACATATTTATAAAAGCATCCTCCACACACTCACCTGATGGCACCTTGGGGAACATGGCTGTGGGTTCAAAACCATCTACACAAAGAGACAAACAGAAAGAAAAAGCCCAAGTCAATGTTAGTGCGCAGGCAGAGCACACAAACCTTACAGAGATCTGCTGCTTTGCTAAACCCCAGACCTGTATTTAGGAGAGCCCCAGTGATTACAGTTGCAGCAGAGAAGCCTCCTGCAAACTGCAGTCCTTTAGGGTATCTCCAGCCTCCTGGGCCAGGCTGAGCAGAGGGCCTAGCAGCCGTCTCAGCCCTGGCAGAGCCCCGAGCAGGAGCTCTCTAGGCATGGCCCAGGGCTGCTCCCCGGGGGGATCAGTGGGGCTGTGCACAGAAGAGGAGGGGAACTCACCCAGCCGATACACGGAGGTGATGTCTGTGCGTGCCAGCTCGCCCAGGAGGGTGGCGAAGTGCTGCTCGCCCCCATTGCAGGGGATGCGCAGGAGGGGGGATTTTTCCTCTTCGCTCAGAAACACCAAGCCTTTTCCCCTAGGTTGAAGCAGACACAACAGAAAAACAGTTCAGTGTCTCCCCATCCCCTGACAGCACAGCTGTCCTGTGGGATGGAGATGGGTTTTCCCACCCCTCCTCCTCCTCCTACCAGAAAAGCTCTGCTGCAGGTGGATACCAGAGTCTGGATCCCTTCCCCAGCAGGGCTCTGAGATCCAGCTCCTCCATGGAGAAACTAAGGAGTGCCAGAGGGAGTAAACTATTAGCCTTTTTTTTCTCTCCAGAAGCCCTTTCTGAGGCCAGGACACATCTGATCTCCTCTCTGTTTCTCTGTAGTGTCAGAGAAATGCGCCTAAGACTTATCTTGAGTGAACATGACCCAGGAAAGCCCAAAAGATGCGTTAGCAGAGCTAGCAACAGCTTAAGGACCCCGTCCCCCCACACATGGTCTTGGAGGAGAAGCCTTTTTGGATGGGTATTGAAATGGAGCTGTCTTTAAGGCAGCAACAAAGACAACTGCTGGATCTTAAGGTGTCACCCTCCTCCTCAGATAACCCTTGTCCTCGTCCACAGCAGGGTGCTCAATTCTGCTCAGAGAGGAGCTGTGCCAGTGGTTGTCCTGCCTTGGCATCCCTCAGCAGGCAAGCAAAGCCAGCCTGGTGGCAGAAGAGCCTGGCCAAGGCTTCTGGACAGACCTCAGACAAATCCTCTATGAAGTCCTTGCAAAGCAAATTACCTGCTCCGGACTCACACATAGCCTTGAACTGGGATTTTGGGTCTTCCCCTGCTTTCCACCTGACTTTAAATTCATCTAGATGGTAGCAGTAAACTTACAAGGGTTCACAAGCCGTGGCATTTATGCATCGCGTTGGGACAAAGCCGATGTTGCCGCTGCTCAGGGATTTGCCCACAAACCACGGGAGTCCTGGAATGAGGAAGCCGATGATTTCTATGCTGTCTCCCTCGGAGAAACTCAGTTCATCCCATGCTGCTCCTTTATGGTCCTGTGTGGCTGTGCACCTGCCTTTCACTGGGAAACAAAGGCAAACAACCGCATTTTGGTGTGAGGCCCAGTGCAAAAACTTCCTTGCTGGAAAAGACCTGGGCAAAAAGACCGCAATTTCAGCAGGAGCAGCCTGTCTCTGTGTCCCCTGAGCTTTATTGTGCTCTCTGTCTCAGACTCTTATTATGCTCCTTGGATCACCCTTCTGAGCACTTGCAATTTTAAAGGTCTGTAATCTGCTCAGGAGAGTCTCAAGATGCAACCCCTTGCCATGGAGTGCCATTGTCAGAACAGGAGATGGACCCATTGCATTTTTGGCCAAACCCAGTCTCCAAAAGCCATGCCCCTGATGGGAAGGACGGCCACCTTACACAGGTATCACTCACCGATCGGCTGGGAGGTCGCCCCACTGATGTCCTGGGAGATGCCAAAACTCACGGCATAATTCTTCAGGAACCACCTGCAAGGCAAGAGGGAGCCATGCTGGTCCTCCCCGAGCAGTCCTTGGGCTACCACGAGGGACAGTCCCACACAGCAGGACAGAGGCCCCCTAATGACACAGAGGACACAGAGGGCAGATGATTTTGCCAGCCCTTAAGGAGGATTTCTGTGTGCCTACAAGAAGATCTGTGACTGTCTGTGAGGCTCAGCCAGGTGTCAGGCCCCATTTTGGCTGGCATTGCCCAAGACAGGCTGTTTTGTGTCCCAGTTACTGACCTGTAAATCACAAATAGTCCCAGGTATGACCTAAGTCAATATTATACAAGAACGATATCAGAACTATGCCCTTGCTCTATCCCACTACAGGACCTGAACTGGTTCCAGTGGCTGTCTCTACAGTGTTTATTCTCACAAAATTATCTGGCTCTTGCCCAGTGCCAGAGGTAAGAGCAGTTCCTCACTGCTGACTTGGTGTTAGCTGGTGCATCTGGGTCAGGAATTAACTTGGCTTGAGCACCATCCATTGCCCACCTACTTACTGGTAAAATGGGTGAGGAACGGGCTCGAGAGCTGCCACAGGCACCAGCCCTCGTTGCCCCGTCAGCAAGGACACCCCTTCCCACGTGGACTCCTCTCCAACGTTCTTCACATGGATCAGCTCGTTCCTGCGGAGCTGCAGGCCTTCCTCTCCCTCCTCCTCAGGCTGGCAGACACCGGGCACTGCTCTGGAAAAAAAGTTACCTGCAGATAGAAAGAGTCACGGCCAGGTCAATGGCACCAGTGCAGGACAGACCCAGAGATGGCCACCCTCGTCCTTGTCCTGCCGAGATGCTGTCGCAGCCCCGTCTCACCTTCCTGCAGCAGCAGACCCAGGTAGATGGTGGCCAAGCGATCTTCATCCATGCTAACTCTGATCGCCGTGTCCTCCATCAGAGCACAGTTCAGCCAGTACTCCTGGCCAAAGAGAAGCTGCTCCAAGCAGCTGCCCACATAGCCTACGACAGCAAAGAGGAAAGTAATGGTAGCACCTTCCTTTGCTGGGCAGCACGAGCAGTTTTTTCCAGTGTCTCCTAATGTGCCACCTGTAACCATGCTGTAAGGCAGCGATCTCCAGTTCTGTCTCCATCCCCAGGATCAATAGAGGAATTACCCAAAAGGAAACCTCCTGGACCTTTTCCACTGATCCAGACTGGTTTCATGAAGCTGTACATGAATACCAAAGTCTCATTAATATTCCTTCCTCTTCAAGGTGTTCTCCCTGTTGCATTACTTTTTTTTGGTGTCACAGAATACCTTTTCCAAAAATCCTTCTCACACCATCCATTTGGATCCCCCACACCTTGAAAACATTACCTAAAGCTAGGTACGTGGAGAACTTCCAGACTTCCTCCAGGGTTTTGAAGGTGAGCAGGAACCGATCTTCCTGTGCTTGTACACACACCAGCCTGGCTGACAGCTCCTGCACGGAGAACAGAAAGCAAGGCTGAAGGAGAGGGATGGGAGCCTGACAGGGGTTTTCCTGGCAGTGTGGCCATAAAAGCAGCCCCCGGGATGAGACCAGGCAGGCATTTATTAGCACAGTTGAGACCAAAGCTATGAACTGTCCCAGGTCTTCTGCGCAGCTCTGCAGGGTGCCCTCAGGGGTGAGGGCATGGAAAGCCAGCAGGGAAGGATTGTTCAGGGCAGTGAATGGGATTTTTCTTTATGAAGCACAACCAGCTCCTCAGCACTCACCCCGGTGCTACCTGCACCATCCCTCCGGCAGCTCACTGCCCCTGATATGAGGCTCCAGACATGAGGATCTACCCCTCACCCATCACCGTTTCCTTTCCCACATCATTCCAGCTCCCCTGTATACAGGACACATCCCAGAGAACCTCCTCCTCCTCGGCCAGGCTGGGTGTCCCATCACACATCCCACCAGACCAGCATTCCCCCATCAGCTCCCACCTTGAAGAGGGCACGGACCGCTCTGTCGTCACTCTCCAGGGCCCACAGCTTCTTCCTGGCAGCTTCCTGCAGCTGGGAATTGAGGCACCGGGAGGAGCGGCTCTCCACGGAGAAGAAGAGCGAAATCTCTTGGAGAGGAAACATGCAGGGTTAGGGGGGAAGGAGCCCCACAGCACTGATGGGGCTGCCTCCAGCCCAGCTGTGTGCTCCAGGAGCATGGGCAGATCCCATCCTTCCCCTCCAGCAACCCGAGGGATGGCAGGGCTTGCTCAGCCGCGATGCCTGGCCTCATACGTGCAGCCACTGGAAATCTGGGTGATGCCAAAGGCAGCCTCTTACCTGGGGGAAAGCTCTCCCCGACAGCCAGCAGCACCGAGGAGGTGTCCGGCAAGCCTTCTGCTGCCTCGGTAGCTGCACCATTTGGCTCTGGTGCCCCAGCCCTACCTACACAGGACACAGAAACACTGCTGTCAGGTTTGGTAGTGGGATCTAGGCTATTCTGCCTAGCCATGCCACCTGAAAGCAAAGTCCGTGGGCTATACTGCAGATCTGCCTGGGGGACTGCATGCAAAGGGCATCACCCTGAAATCGTACTGAAAGGGGGAAGCAAGATTAATGAATTCTGCCTACGCAGTACCCTTGGTGACTGGGTCCTTCCCAGTGCGGGGGTGGGCTGAAGTGAGGGACTTTCTGTGCTTGCTCCGAAGCCAGTGTCACAGAGCAGATCCCGGGACAGAGAGGTTTTCTGGAGGAGATCTCAGAGTGAGAGCACTTCTCCAGCACGGGTGAGCCAAGGACTTGCAAAACTCTTTGCTCATCAGTTTGACAGAATAAGATTTTCTCCCCTGCCTGATCCAATTGCTATTTGAAATCCAAGCTGCATGCTCTCAGCTTCGCACATTGCCAACAATTGCCATAAAGGATTCAGGAGTGGAAACTTTCACTGGTAATTATGCTAATGATGGCTGAGGCACACACAAATCCAGCTTGCTCTTCCACAGCTGTATTGGCTGTGGAGGGATAACAAGGTTAGAAACCAATTTTTGTCAGTAATCAGAGAGGACTCGCACAACTAACATGTACCCAGAGATCTGGAGCTGAACAGTGCAGCAGCTTTCCTACGCTACTTTTGTGACCATAACTGTTCTCTGTAGGTCTTATTATTCAGCCCACTTTGCTAGCCAGTCAAATAGCTGCGTTATTTGCACACAGAATTATAATCCTTACTTAGAGTTAGCAGCAGAAAAGAATGGCCCAAGGCTGGACAGGCAATAAATGGGGCTTTTCTTTGGAAGAAAAGCCTCTACATTTCTCAACAGCAGAACTGAGCACGCTTAACAAAGGACTTCATCCAGGAACTCCAACCCCTCTGACACACGGGGGGGAAACGGAGACGGGGAAGCGAAAGGAGCCAGAGGCAGAGTTACAACAGAGCTGCCTGGGCTGGGCGGCACTCGCTTCCCACGTCCCTCCCTTCCTCTGCTCCCCGCACCCTGGCAGTCCCTGCGGGCTCTGCAGGCTGGTGTCCCCTCCCCAGGGACAGTACCTGATGCCATGGTTGTCCCTCGCCACCATGGTCCCCGGCGCTCGGTGGCGGCGCGCTGCAGGCGGTCCCAGCGGGGCAGGAGCAGGGGCGAGCGGGGGCAGCAGGACTCACACTCTTCGCCTGGGGAAAAGGGGTGGTGAGGGGAGGCGTTCAGCCCCCCGGAGGGATGCTCCAGGCCCAAGGGGTCTCCTTGTGCCCCATGGGCAGCCGTGGGGAAGGAGGGGGCAGGTGGGGCATCGCTCATGGTGGCACAGCCAGCGGCTTGGCCGAGCGCCCCGGTGGGTTCCCGCAGAGCCGAGCAAAATGGGAACGGAGCTTCCTTGGGTGAGAGAAGAGGGTTTGCTCATGGCTGTGCTCGCTGCTTCAGTGTTTGTTTGCGTTTGGGCCAGCCTCAGAAAGGGAACTGGGAGCTCTTTCAAGAGACCAATTGAAAGTGCTGGTGGAGAGTCGTTCCCATTCGTGCCAGTGACTCATTTACCTCCCGACTGCTGAAAGATTTTGCAATGCAGGGCAGGAAGCAGCCCCAGCCCGGAGCTGAGAGCAGGTCCCAGGCTCTCCGGCTGTGCTCCTGGCACCCACTGGCCCTGCTCTCCCGGGGGCACACGACCACAGCTGCTGGCCCTGCGCTGCCCCCCTGCTCCAGCACCCAGGGCTCTGTGAGCCCTGCAGTGCTCAGGGTGCTCCAGGGCAGCAGTGACAGCAGGATGAGGTGACAGGATGCCCAAAAACCCCACAGCATGGGAATAAACCAGCCCCCTGAGCCAGACAAAGCCAGGCTGTAGCCTCCCCATGGAACAACTTACCTGTGCACCCCAGGGACAGGTCCTGGTGCCAAGGGGCCCCCAAGCAGCAGCCCATGTGTCCAGCATCGCCGCCAGCCCTGAGCCGGCAGGCTGCTGCTGTGCTGGTGGAGGGAGCGAGCTGCTCACCGCCGGCCCCACTGCAGCTCAGCCCCAGCCACAATGCACAATGTGCCTTTTGAACGGGCCCTATCTGCCTGTGGGGCGGGGGCCGGGCACATCTCACGCCCGCATCGCTGCCCTGCTGTTGCCCCAGGCTCTGCTCTCGCCCTCGCCTTCGGGTGCCTGTCGCCAGGCCCACGTGGCGCATTCCTCTCATTCCTCCTGCCGGCTGCTGCTGTGACACAGGGAACGCTTCAAGCTGGCCCCTCCGGAGAGCTGCAGCCCTGATCTCCCCCCATCCAAAGCCAACCCCACTCCTGATGCCGCTGTGACACCCCCTCACCTGCTGGCACAGCCCGCCGGGGCTCCTCCAGCATCCTCCAGCATCGCTCCAGCCAGCAGCCCCGCTCTCCCCGCTGCACGGCAAGGGCACCACGCCGGCCTCCGAGCTATGGCTAAGCGAGGCACCAGGCTCTGCAGCATGAACAGCCGCCTCATGAGAGGCTAGCAGGGCTCATCTCGGCTCTGAGATCTTTGAACTGCAGCCAAAAACAGCAGGAGGGAGTGATCTGGTGTCTGCACAGGATCTCCACCAGGGTCTGCCCGGGTGGACTCTCGCACCCTGACCTTCCCCAGCCTCCAGGAGCAGCACTCAGGACCCTCTGGGTGGCCTCAGCGTGGTGGCAGACTTCTTCAGAGCAGCTTTGGGAAGGTCAGCACAGCCCCTGTGTGAAGAGAAAAACAACAAAAGGCGGTGTAGGGTGAGAAGTCACAGGCAGGGAGGTTTTTAGGGATGCACCTTCACACCAGCCGATGCCAGTGCCACACGGCAGTGCCCTGCTTGCTGTGCCATGCTCCAGGAGCACCGCTGGCTCTCCCAGATGTCAAAATGCTGGGGTTGCCTGGGGGAGGGACCGTCCTCCTCCCCCTCTGTGCTGCAGCCCTCGATGTGAGGGCACAAAGCCCTGCTGCTGTTTCCTGGCGTGCTAAAACCGAGCTGATCCTTGCCCTGCAGCCCCGCAAAGCTGCACGACGGAGGGAACCGGTGCAAAGGTGAGCGGCTGGGACAGGCACTGCCCCCGGCAAGGACACTGCCTGCTCCCACTGCACGCAGCCTTGGCAGGCTCCGGATTTAGAAAACTCCCCCAGTCAGCCTGGGGATGCTCTGAAGATCGGGGACCAGAGGGGGAATTCAGATCACAGCCCGGGTTTGTGGGGTGCCACCAGGCACATCTGTACGGGACAGATGCTGCTGGTTCGGGCCCACCTTGCCAAAGTGGCCAGGGCTGGAACAGGGCAGTTTGTTTTAGCAACATCTATTTATAAATTAACATCAATGCAGGGGAAAATACTCATTAAAAAAAAAATCAACAGAAGATTATGTTTCTTTAAAAAAAAAAATAATAATTTGTTCTTTTGAAATTTCCGTTTGTTGTCAAATTTACCCAGATAACTCAATAACCAAACCCACCCATCTTCAGGTGAAGGTTTTGACCCCCAGTTTGATCTGAAATTTAATTTTCTTTTTGGCCAGAAACCCAACTTCCTCCTATTCCACTCCCCCCTGTCCCCTCAGCACCACGGGTACCCCTGCAGAGCCCCCATTGCTGCTGCTGCTGATCTCACCCTGGCCTCCTTAGGAGCACCCTGTCCTGCAGAAGCGATGTCCTGGGGTCCCCACAGCCACAGCCCCTGCCCAAGGAGGGGACAGCCACCACCACCAGCCCCCCAGGGCCTCTGCTCCCTGTGCAGCCCTGGCGCAGCCCCTGCTGCTGGCCCCGCTTCCCTCCCCAGGGCACGAAACAGGCAGCAGGGCTGCGTGGGCAACCCTCACCTGGGGACACAGCCTGGGCACCCCGCTGCTCTCTGGGGCTGTCTCACCCTTTCCCGGCACCAAATTCTCTTTGCTAAACCTAGCTCCTGCTGGTGCAATTTCCCCTTTCACTCTCCCACCAGTTCCCACACACAAAGGACCCCAGACAGACCGATCCCTCCCCGGTGTGCTCATCACCACCGTATCCAAGCCTCCAACCCCACCGGGACCCAAATCCCAACTCCCTGCCCCACTCTGGAGGGCAGCCACCCTCTGCGCAGCCGCCCCCTTGCACGCAGCTGCTCCCAGCACCTGCAAGCACCACTGCCCAGCCCTGTTTGCTCAGCTGGGACCGGCCAGCATGCGACAGGCACGGGGACACGGCGGTGCAAGTGGCCGTACTGACCTGCTCCTCCACAGCACCCGGCACCGCCGTCCTCCCCGGGGAGCCTCAGCCTCGCTGCTCCCACCTCTCCAAGTCCCCCGGGAGCTGGCGGTGTGCGCAGAGGTGTGGACGTGCCTGCAAGGCGTCCCCAGCGCCGCCACTCCCTCGCACAAGGAAAGGAATTTCTTCCCAGAGAGGCTTATCACCTCGGGAACCTCCGCTTCCCAGCAGAGCCTCCGGAGCGGAGGTCAGCGGGGCAACAGGGCGCTGCCTCCCCAGGGGAAGCCTCGTCGGGAAACAAGCGCCGGGGAGGCCACCACATCTGGGCTCCGTCCCTCTCCACGCGTGTCCACCCCGTGCCGTGCCACCACCGGTCCCTCCCGGCTCTCACCTGTCCCCTGCTCGGGTGTCGTGTCCTTGAGGCTGGGGACTTCCCGTCCTCGCTGCCCGGGGACAGGCTCAGCAGCCCGGGGAGCAGCTCGGGAACTCGCTGCTTTTCAGACAAAATGCGTGTGCAGACACACAGGATAAGAGATCTGTGGACCCAGCAGTATTTGTGCGCCTGGGCAAACAGTGCTAGCTGAGAAAAATAGTGTTGTTTTTTTTTTTCTTTTAAAAACAAAGAAAGGGTTAATAATCTTATCCAATATTCCTGTTTCCTTCTGGGAGCGCTCAGACGTTGACCGTTCCTTGGCAGGCTCAAAATGAAGCCTCCTCGCTTTTCACTTTGTAATCTAAAAATGAACCTGAAAGCAAAAGGAAACCGGCCTCCACCTGACGGCAGCCAGGGAAAAAGCAAACAAACAAGATGAAACATTTCGTTTCGGGTCAAACAAACTTCTGTTCCGCGGTTTTGATGCTCCGATAGGGCTGGGGAACCTGCTTTGGTGCTGGGCTTGGCAGTGTTTTCCTCCCCTTGTCTGCTGAGAGCCCCCCCTGCCCCAGCAGTGCCCTGGGCAGGAGGGCAGAGTCCGTCCGGCCGTGGCGTTTCCTCATTCCTGCGCTCCCTGTTCCTGCTTTCACCTGCTGCAAACAGGCACGGAGAGGAGAAAACCCCCTGCCCTGAGCGCAGCCTCCTGGCTGCTGGGGGCAGAGAGGTCCCCCAAAATGCATTGGCCTTGGGGTGGTGCCAGCTGGAGGGAGCTGGGGATGGAGGGCGGTCATGCACGGATGCAGGACACAAGGGAAATAAAATGTTTTTGCAGCAAAATCAGCGTGGCAAATTGCTGAGATGCAGGCCTGGCTGTAAGACATTTCTTCTCCCTGGTGGCCCTCACTCAGGAATTTCCTTCCACCTCCAAGACCTCCTTACCATTCCCACAGTTGCTGCCCCCAGGGGCCCCCTCTGCATCCTGCAGCGAAAGGGTTACGCGGGCGCCGGGGCCAAACGGCGCTGAACTCAGCGCTTCATTTTCAGAAATGCTGAGGCCTGCGCCTCTCCCTGGCTTGCATTGTTCCAGCCGAGGGCAGAGGAGGTAAATAAGTGCTCTTGGAAACCAGCCGGCAGGCCCCAGCCGTGCCGCCGGGTCGGGTGGGCTTAGAGCCCCTGCGCCCCAAATCATCGGGGGTGCCCAACACCCAGGAGCAGCCTGGGCTCTGTTCTGGGGTCTCCTCCCTGCTGCTTGGTTTTGGACCATCAGCTCACCTCTGTGCAACCACCTCGGGGGTTTCCAGGCGTGCAGAGACCAGGACTCGGAGCCTTTCTGAGCTCTTTAGCTGCTGCAGCCCTTCTTCACCGCCCCTGCTCAGCAGTGACCGTGCTCAAGCACCCTGCTGTGGGTGAAAGCAGAGCTCCAGCAGCCCCCACTGCTGCTTCTGGGGCAGCCTCAGGAGGTATGAGCAGATTTTGGACACGGAGCTGCCAGGGTAAAACTCCTTCTGCCTCTAGAAGAGCTTCTTCCAAGGTTGCAGGGAGGCAGAGGAGTCCAGGCCTCATGTGCTCTGCCAGATGTGAGCCAACAGCTCCTGAAAACATCGCGTGCCCTCGAGATGCTCCTCCCAGCCCACACCAGCTCCTGTCGGGTCTCTCCTGCGTGCACCACGACAAGGTTACAGGGTGCTCCCTGCCTGCACAAGGACGCTGCCCCCATGTAAGGGGATATGAGGTGTGCCATGAGCTGCTGGTGTCCCCAGCTCGTCCCACATCCCAGCCCCCCGACTCACCTGCAACATGCTCTCCACGTCACTTTTTTCACCACGAATGCAGCAGAGGAGCCCTTCCCACTGCCCCTCCAACCACCACCACTTCTGGAGCCCTCACTTTCCCTCCCTCCCAACACTGCCTCAGCCCTGCACCGCCGTGAAGCCCAGCCCAGAACTCAGCCCCATGGGGACACACGTGCAGCTGGCAGCCGGCTCCGCCTGCAGAAGGTCCCCAGGTGATGCCAGGTCTCTCCTGCCCACCTGGTTTCTCCTGGCTGATGGAAGAGCTGCTGCAAAGGAGTCCCCCAATTCCACCCTTCCTGCTGCCCCATCCGGTCATGGCTTCCCTCCGCGGTCCCTCATCCCTGCTCTCCTCCCATGCTGGAAATATCTCTGCCCTGCACTGACCAGAGCATTAAATGCACTCAACCCTATCAATAATGCAGGAGAATTGATGGCAGGTAGCTTGTAGAGAGCTTCCACCCTCTGAGGGACACCGAGACCCCCCTGGACTTGGCCAGGCAAGGCATGGGGTGTAGATAAGTGCCTGCAGCCTGCATCAGGGCGGTGAGCCCCTGCTCTGCTCACCCCTCTGGCCCCGAGTGACCTGGCAGGGATGCTCTCTCTCCCCCTGGTGAGTCGGCTGCCCACCAGCTGCAGGGACACAGGGATGGCACCAACTGGCCATGGGCACCAGGGGGGCTCCTCTGGGTGCATGGGGCCATGCCAGGTGCCAGCACCACGTCCAGGGCCACCTTCATTGCATGGAGCCTGGGGCACGACCAGTGTTTGGAGCATGCTCCCGTTGAGGATGCCGCATCTTCCAGCTCCTTGCCATAAGAGGAGGAACGGGCTGTGACCACTTGGCCACTGGTAGGTTCCTGTCGGTGCAGACCTTCTGCATGCAAATCCCAGGGTGCCTTCACCTCCCCCCAGGAAGGACATCGCTGCAGGGACCTTGGCCCAGGAGCTCCCAAGCTCTGCCTCCCCCTCTGCACTCAGCATCACCTCATGGGACCTTATTCTGCTTTTCAGCCTCAGCGTCCCCCAGCAGACCCGCAGCCTCACGGGAATGCTCGTTAGCTAATTGGTACCAACCCTGCAGAAGTGCATGGTGCTGGCAGCGGGGCTCTCCCCCTCCAGCTTATTAGTTATCAGAGCCAACAGGTGACAGCAACCACCGCACCATCAGCGGCCCCATCCTTGCACAAAACCATTTGGAGCCAGCCCCCAGCCCTGCTGCCCCAAGCCCCCAGCCCACAACAGCTGCACCTTCTCTGTTTCCCTGCATTTCTACTTTCCAGCCTCTCTTTTCCTCTATTATTCTTCTCTGCTTCTGGTTTTACCCTTTTCATATTTTGCTGTTGAAACAGAAATGCATTTGACAAGGAAGGAGAAAAGAAAGTAACAAAGTGAGCACAATGATCCCCAGATCCCCAATTTTTCATTTCTCAATTTCACCCACAGTAAGAAAAAGTTCACAAAAACTTGGTTTGTTCATCTTTAGAATACAAACATTGATAAAATCCCAACCTCCTTCATATCTCTTTCCCTTCCAGGATTCACAATATGAGCTGCAAGGGGCTGAACTGATGTGTCCAACACAGAGAGCACTGAGCAACAAGTTCAGGGCTTCAGGCTCAAGCTCCATGTGACAACCACGCAGTAAAAGGAAAGTATTCAAAGAAATAGTTTGATAATTTTGGTCAGCTATCAGTTTTACACTTCCTTGGGAGGAAAAAAAAATAAATCTGCTTAAGATATTAATTGCTTATGCTGATCTAGATTTTTTTGAAGCTCTTAATGATCCAAGCTGCTTGCAAAGGTGTTGGTCTTAATGCCATTTGCTTTTAGAAAGAAACAAAGCAGCTCGGCGAGGCTAAGCATCTCGTTTTGATATTTTCAGGGTGCAACATTTTGATTTTTCAACTTGCAAAGCTTTGTTGCTTTATTTTTTTTAATTTATTTATTGGTACATAAAGCTGAGGTTGAAATCAGAATGAAAGCTTTCAGTTTAACTAATTAATCCAAACACTTTGATACAAATCCCATTGTGTTTTCTCAGTTTTGTTCTCCAGGAATTTATTTGAAGTGCCCGCGTTCCATTTTTAGACTGTGGGGAAGAAAAGAAAAAAGTGAGGTTTCCTACAAAAGAGAGAACCCGCCACCTACCTGTGGCTAGCGGTTCTGTGGTATTTCTTACCCTTAGAAGTGTAAAAAAATGATTTTTCCTAATTATGTGGCTCAGGCTCCTCATGGTGGCTGGCTGCAGCATGGGATGGAGTGTGGGCGATGGGGAAGGGGGAGGAAAATGCTGTGTCCCCAGGCCAGCCTGGTGGGTGCAGGGACCCAGCAATCCCCAAGCTGTGCAGGAACTGCTGTGCTTCTCTGTTTCCCTGCAAAACAATATGAGGAACAAAAGGAAAACCAAGCCCTTGTGATAACGCCAAGAAGAAAGCAGCAGCACTTGCCAGGGCTGCATGGCTCTTACTGGGAAGCAGTGGCCGGGGGCTCCCCGGGGAGCATGGCAGGAGTTGTGCCAGCCTGGTGCCACCAGTGCCGTGCCTCTCGTTAGGACTCATGGTGGGCATGGCTGCTCAGCATCAATGTCCTAGGGTCCTGGTCCAGCATTGGTGGGAGGGAGGATGGTTCTTCCTCCCATCAGTCCTCGGTGCTTGAGGGCAGCTTAAAAGGGAAAACTAAAAATAAACACAGCTTCCGATGACCTTTAATGGGTCAAACTGTAGCTGGCAGTGGGAAAGCAGGTCAGGAGCCTCAGGGTCAGAACTGCAGCTGGTAGAAGGCTTCTTTCACAGCACTGTACTGATGCTGCTCATCCAGAGCTGCTGGCAGTGCCTGGCCTCGTGGCTGGGCTTTGTGGGGTCAGGAGCAGGGGCTGCACCAGCACCAGGACCCAGATATGCATGCAGGGGGGAAATGAAGCAGTCCCAAAATACCTGGCTTCAGGCAATATGCCCTGAGACTGCCTGGGAGCCACAGCAGTGTGCTCCTTCGGCCTTGGAATGCAGCAGTGGAAGAGGTCAAGAGGGAAAGATCCTTGAAGGTTTTAGCACACCTTGTTTCGGCTGCCCTGAAGCCTTTGCCATCACTCCTCCTTCAGGCAGATCTTGCAGCACCTCTCCTGGTGTCCTGGTCTTTCAGGAGGGGAGGTAAAGTCCCAAAAATCCCAACATGCAAAATGAGCTCCAGAGAAGCTGGGAATTCCTTGCGGTGGTAGCGTCAGCGCTGGTGTGTGCATTGTGGGCACTGTCACAGGATGTGCTAGCGGTGAAGGGGAAGCACACGGCAGGAGAAAGCAGCGCAGTGGGGCAGACGTGTTGGGAAGTGGTGTTGGGCACCGGCCTCCCACTCCGCAGTGACGTGGGCCAACCTGGAGTCCCCGCGGTCCTCCAGCAAGGGGGCGAGCCACTTTCGTGGAGAAGATCCAAGCTCCAGCGCTCCTTGGCGGCTAGCTACAGTGCGCCTTGCCTTGGGATTCAGGGTTCTGTTTAAGGGTTAGCTCATGGGGTGCGACAAACTCAGAGTCCTGCCATGAGCGGAATCGTATTAAGGCTGCGTGTTCAGGTCTCCCAAAAGGCTTCCCTTGGTAGCACTATTTCATGGGAGGCTTAGGTAGCTGTAGTCTAAGGTTAAGGTGAGTTTTAGAGAAAGAAAAGGGTTTGGAAGGAGACAGAATGCAGAGATCTGTTGGGAGTGCGGTTGTGTAAAGCTTGCCAAGGGAATTTCATGTCTCTGACTGCAGTCTAAGGTTCTTGCCACTCTGCCATTAAGCACGCAGCATTCCAGCTTCAGCACAGCACTTCATGTCCAGGTCAGCAAGGTTGAACTCCTGAAAGGGAGAAGCATTTAAAAAAAAAAAAAAAAGAAAGAAATGAAGAATTGCTTGTAAATGTGATGGCATCAGTCTGGCAATGCCAGAGCGACAGAATCAGTGCTGCATTCAGGGAGAAGTGCCGAGCTCCAGCTCTCCTTAGCACATAGTTACAGTTCACTTTGCCTAGGGGGTGAGGGTTTTGTTTAGGCTTAGGTTTTGGGGAGCAATAAAGTTCAGTGTCCAGTTGAGAAGCAGTAAAATAAAAATGATTAAACAGAGAAATGCTTGTAAAAGAGATGGCTCCTTGGTGGTTAGATACCGTGAGTTTTGCCTTGGGGTGAGTGTTCTGTTCTGGGGCTTAGGTTTTGGGAACAACAAAGCTCAGAGTCCCATTGTGGGTGGGATTCAATTAAGGCTGCCAGCTGCAGTCTCCCAAGAGGATTTCATTATTTCATTGGTAACTCAGGTAGCTTTAATCTCAGGTTAGGGTGAGTATTAGAGGAGGGAAAGGGTCTGGAAGGAGAGAAATCACAGAGTCCTGTTGGGAGTGCAGTGGTGTAAGGTTTGCCAGGGGAATTTCAGGTCTCCTGGACTGCAGTCTAAGGTTCTTGCCATTGAAAGCTCCAGTCCCAACTTCGGAGCACCTGATGGCCAGCTCAGAAAGGATGCCCTCCTGAAAAAGAGGAGAACCTTTAAAAGAAAAATAAAAAACAATTAAATGGAGAATTGATCATACAAGCGATGGCATTAGCCTGGACACGCCACAGCAACAAAAAACAAAGCACGTGCCGGGCTGCTTGAGCTATGCTCAGCGAGCCGCACTCAACAAGCGCGCCCAAGCCCTGCAAACACTGCTGCTGGATTTGGGGTTGTGTTTAGAGGTTAGGTTTGGGGTTGTGTTTAAGGGTTAGGTTTGGGGTTGTGTTTAGGGGTTGTGGTTAGGAGTTGGGTTCGGGGTTGTATTTAAGGGTTGGGTTCCGGGTTCAGTTGTGTTTAGGGGTTGGATTCAGGGGTGTGTTTAAGGGTTGGGTTCATGGTTCTATTTAAGGGTTGGGTTCAGGGTTGTGTTTAGGGGTTGGGTTCAGGGTTGTGTTTAAGGGTTGGGTTCGGGGTTGTGTTTAAGGCTTGGATTCGGGTTGCCGTTTAAGGGTTAGTTCACGGGTAAGGACACAGCCCAAAGCCCTCCTGCGGGCAGCAGGGCTGCGAGGCCCCACTGCGCCTACTGCACTAGAGCAAAACCCCGAACTGCGCATGCGCAGCGCCCCTCGCCTGTGGTACCGCTGTCGTGCCGCCAGACGGCAGCAGAGGGCAAGGCTGCCCGGCGCCTGCAGTACCGGCAGCTGCCAGCAGGTGGCGCCAGGGGGGCGCCGCGGAGCTCGCCCTGTGCCCCGCCCGCCGCTCGGTGCGTGGCGGCACAGCGCCGCCTCTGCGCATGCGCGGTCCGTGAAGGGCAGGGCCAAAAACGTTGTTTTTACGTCAGAATTGATAAAATAAAAGTTTTACGAGGGAAACGGGGAACTGTATGTTTGTGTTGTGCAGGTGGGGTGATACGTACATTGGGGGAAAAAAATTGAAAGAAATGGGTTTAATAAACAGTAAGGGAGAGGGATCAATCCATGAAGAATTAATTAGGCAGATTTGGGAAAAATTATTGTTACCTGAAGGTATTGCTGTGGTGTGTATCAAGATGACATCAAAAAGGAAACTCCCTAGTTCAGTGGGGAAACAGAATTATAGGTGAAAAGGCTTAAAAAATGGCTTTGCAATTAGAAGTAGAAATGGAGCTGTTTCTTCTACATGTGTATAAGCTTCCACCTGAAAAGCAGTTAAAAAAAGATAGAAACCTTCTAGGAGCTAGGAACAAAGGAGACAGAAGGATGGTGGACTCTCCCTGATGGAAGAGAAACAGTAAATAAACAAATCATGAGGGAAATTTTAGCTGTTCTATGTCAGGGAAGCCACTGGGAAGCCAGGCAAGGTGTGACGCTGTATTGAGAAATACGTGTGTGTAGGAATGGGGTGTGTCATGGGAGCAGGGCAGGCCAACGAGCGAGTAAGAAGGCAAGCTCTAGAAGCCAGGACTTTGACCCTTTCAGAGCATCCAAGTAGATTTTACTGAATTACATAATGTAGGTAGATGAAAGTATGTGCTAGCATTAATTGACCATTTGCCAGAATGGGTAGAAGCTCTTCCTTCAGTATCAACAACAGCTATTGAGGTGATAAAGATAATTCTGGAACAAATTATCCCTATGCATGGGATTGTTGAAAATGTAGACTCAGATCAAGGAAGTCATTTTACTTCATACATTTTGCAAGGATTAATGAGAACTTTGGGAATAAAATGGGAGTTTTGTACTCCATGGTATCCTTCCTCGTCTGGAGACATTAAAGAAACACCTGTCAAAACTGGTTTTAGAGACTAAGCTTTCCTGGACAAAATGCTTACCTTTAGCTCTTCTCAGAATTCGAACTGCTTCTAGGAAAGATATAGGAGTTTTGCCATGTGAGATGTTGTTTGGACTACCATACCTGGGTAGAAGCAGTGAGATACCTACTCTTGAAACCAAGGGTCTTTTTCTCAAAAACTATATACTCAGGTTGTCTTCTTCCTTGACGTCTCTCAGGGCTCATGGACTGTTGGCTCAAAGCCCACTGTTGGAATTCCCAGTGCATTCATTCCATGTGATGGATGCTGATACGTACCTGGAGAGAATCAGAACTCCACCCTGAGCGGGAAGGATCATTCCAAGTACTGCTCACCCCTGAAACAACCACAAGAGCTGTGGGAAAAGGCTGGACTCACTATACTCAAGTGAAAACATCTGTCGACCCTAGTACCTGAGAAGTTGTTCCTACAGAAGAGTCGTTGAAAGTTAAAATTAAAAAGGAAGTTTCATAGTAGACTCTGTGTGTAATTAAAGCTTATAATTGTAAACCAAATTTTATTTTCACAAGTAACTAATGAATGTGACTTGTGATTGGGAGAAAGGACTGGCCTACACAGAACTGGAGTGCCCCCAAAGGGTTTTAATTCTTGTAGCAGAGTTCATCTTATTCTTAATATTGATAATTATTTGGAAACCTAAGATTTAAAAATAATGTCAGGGAGAGGTCAACTATTAGTTTTGACTCTGGCCTTTTTATGCCTCAGAGGGCCTTGGTCAATTGGAAAAAGGATGACCAAGAAGGGAAGCAACAGGATACCCTGTCAAGATATGCGTGAATGTGACAGAGAAGTGCCTCAAGCTGTCATGTTAAATGCCTGTCAGGTGCTAGCTTGTGGGGATATAAATGCTCAATGGTAATTGATTGTATTTTTTCCATTATAACCAGGTCATCTTTATGGCTGCTCCCATCAACAGCTTGCCCTCAAATCCATATCTGGTCCAGAGCTGAATTTACTGTGCTTAAAGCAGGTTTGGGTGAGTGTGCAAGGTACTCTCCCTGCTACATACTCTCGTGTGTTGTATTTTCCTTTCTTAGGATGTAGTTCTAGAGCAATGGTCAAAAGAGCTTACCTTACCTTTACCAAAAGAGCTTCCTGGTGCTTACCGTAGCAGCTAGGAGCAATGTCCCTTCCCTCACATAGAAGCACATAGAATTTACCCACTTTTATGGTGGACCAGCCTGGTCCCTCAGACGCTGGGGGTGTCCAGACCACCTAGTCTACTCAGCAGCTAGTGCAGCCTGAGGTTCACTAGCTGCTCAAAAACAAAGGCTCAAAGCAAAGAGCACAGTTAAACAGAAGAAATAGGATTTAAGAAGAGTATAGGACAGACTACAGTGATGAAACAAAATGCTCTGTTAGTCAAGCATACCTACCTGTCCCCTTGTTTACATGCCACTGGCTCCTTTTCTCTTTTTTTCTTTTTTATCTTTTTGCCGTGTTCATCCCTCCCATATCTGGATTGCCGTGTTCATCCCTCCCACCTTTTCCCCTTCCTATGTCTGTTCCCCTAAACATCCCATATGAAGTTTCATGCAGTCCCTAGGTTCTGCTCTGTTCCATTTCTAAATTCTCCCTCTGCATCCCGTAATGTCTTATGTCGCTGTAGGCCATAATTACCCTTCATGGCATTACCAGGAGACAGTTCCTTTCAGCGAGTCACCTTGGTGGGTTTTGCACCAGGGATGATGCAGGGGTGGATCACCCATGGCACCAGGGACTGTTCTCTGATGATATGAGGATCAGCCTATTTAGTGTGCTCCATTTTCACTGAGTAGGTTACAGGGCTCTCTCTGCCTGCTGTTATTTCTTCCATTTCCTTTGATTAGCCTTTAGACATGTAACCAAGTGCTTTATCAAGCAAGTGTTTGTTGGGACAGGGTTTCTGATCTGGCATCTTCAGACTTTCTCTTTTTCATTTCTTCTTTGGAGGTCACTGACAGGTCTACTAAGCAGGAAGAAAAAACAGAACAATTTGATTCAGAGTTGTTGCCACATGTCTGAATATCCAAGCCCAGTTTTGAGAAGCATTCTATAAAATTCAGATGCACTAAGGACAAGGAAACATGTAGAAGAACACACTGTGATATTACAAGTAATATCACAAGTAATAAGTTACTATAACAAGTAATATCCAAGACAAACCTCCCCCGGTGGTACTGGAAACTGTTTCCTTGCATCCTATCATTTGTCACCTGGAAAAAAAAAAAAAAAAAAAAAAAAAAAAAAAAAAAGGAATGACAACCACTTCACTACGACCTCCTTCTTTCCTTCTTTCAGGTAGCTGTAGAGAGCAATGAGGTCTCCTCTCAGCGTCCTTTTCCCAAGGCTAAACAGCCTCAATTCCTTCAGTTGTTCCTCATAAAGAAATAAAAAAAAAAAAATAGCTTGCAGCCAAGAAAACAGATTTCAACAGAAGATAAAAAGACAGAAATAATGGTAGATTGCTACCAAATTGGATTATGGAGCTGGTGCCTTTTTTAGGCCAGCAGACGAGCAGATAGGAGGGAAGGGTACTGTGAAACAGTCTCATGAGATTTGGGGCATGTTAGCCCACAGAACACATGAATTGGGCTGAGCTCTGAGCAAAAATGGCTGAAAGCAAGGAAACGTACATGAAAACTTTATTTTGTACTTCCAAAAAATACAAGCTCTGTGGGGAGCCATGCATGGAAAGAAGCAGGGCAGACGAGTTGGCATGGGAGGCTCTCAAGAATATATGCTACATCCAGACTAGAAGAAGCCCTACGTGGACTCCTAGCTTCTGGATGTGTGGAAGGAAACAATAAGAAGCCATCATGGGCTGGCCAGACAGATTGCAAACCATCTTGGAACATGTCACTGGGCACCTAATGCTTGGAAGGACTGTGTGTAACAGCACATGGAGAGCTCCATGGGGAAAAGGAGTGGGGGAGACCTCACTGAGACCTTTCGGTACTTAAAGGGGTCTTATAAAAAAAATGGTGAAGGACTGTACTCAGGTAGATAATGATAGGACAAGGGGGAATGGTTATAAACCATAAGGGGATAGACATTAGAAGGAAATTCTTCACTGTAAGGGTAGTGAGGCACTGGAACAAGTGTCAAGAGAAGTTGTGGATGCCCCATCCCTGGAGGTGTTCGAGGCAACGCTGGATGGGGCCTTGGCCAACCTGATCCAGCTGGTGGCACCCCTGCCTATGGTGGAGTTGGGGTCAGTGGATCTTTAAGGCCCCTTCCAACCCGAGACATTCTACGATTCTGCGAAATTGAGATGCACAACAAATGTATCCAGAGCTTCTGTCCCCAGGTACCGAGCTAAGACTGTCAGCTCAGGACAGCATGGCAAAAAGAAGCCTCAAACTGGAAATGCAAAGCACTGCACGTTGCGTGAAAGCAGGAACGCGACGGGCACCCACAGCCCGGTGGTTTGTTACTGCCTGGAAGAGGTTGGACCACGGGCAGTTGTCTTTAGACCTGTGCAAATCCTCCGATTTCCCCCTAAATGGCGAGGATCTGAGCATGCACGAGAGAGAGTTAATGCAGAATAAGCGTGGAGGGAATGGGAAAGGGGTGATCCGTGTTAGGGCACGGGAATGGAAAAAGCCTTGTGGCGTGGGGAGGGGAAAGCACGAACCCGAGGGCACACGGGGTGGGATAGAGCCCATCTGAGCCCACTAACACACCCCCAAACCCCTCCCTCCCTGCCCCTACACACCAAATACCCGTTCCCCACCGACACCTGCACCTGACAACCTCCCACACCAGCACCCCCCGGGCTCGGGACCCCCACCCTCAGCCGCCTCCTCCCCTTCCCCTCCGCTCGCTTCCCAATCGCTCCCAATCCCCCCCCCCAGCCTCCCCCCACGCCCTTTCCACGCCCAGCCCGTCCCCTCCTACCCCAAACACCGCCCTCCCACCGCTCCCTCCCGGCCCCTTCCCTGCGCTCCGGCTCCCGGTAGCCGCAGACCCCCCCCCCCCCCAGCAGGCGCTGCCCCCGCTCCCCTCCAGCCCCTGCCGCAGCCGGGGCCCGGCAGCCGGGGCCATGCTGGGCAAGGACTACATGCTGGCCATCATCCTCGTCAACTGCGACGGTCAGCCGGGGCTAAAAGGGGTGGGAACGGGGCCGGGACGTGCAGAGGGTGAGGGTCGGGGACCCCCCCATCACCCTCCCGAGCTCAGACGGGGGGTGCGGGGCTTTGGGGAGCCCCTCGGCCCTGCCCGGCTGCTGCAGGAGATGCTGGGCGCAGCCCTTGCGGGCTCTGCGCCATTGTCTGCCTCCTGCTGCGCTCCCCGCTGCCCGGAGGAAGGGCACGGGCAGGGCACAGAGAGATGGGGGGGTGCAGAAAGAGGTGGAGGGGGCAGATCCTGGGTCTGCAACCAGAACCCCGAGAGCAGACGGGGCGCAGGAGGCAGCCCACGGGGTGCAGGGCTCGGAGCGGGGTGAGCACGGCCCCGCTGGTGGTGGCAGGGCCGCTGTCAGCGGTGTGGTTATGCTCAGGCCAGCACAGCCCCCCGGGGATAAGCACCCACAAAGGGGCACGGCGACCTCTGGGTATTTTTAGCCGCACGCCCAGGAGCAGATCTGGTTATTTATCCGTACCACGGGCTCGTTTGCTTAATCTCTTCGGAGCTGGAGGTGCGGGGAGGAGGGTCTGTGCCTTTCCCCAGCGAAGCTGGGAGGAAGCCAGGCTCGGGCAGCCCGGAGTGCTGGCAAAGAGCTGGGACCTGAGTGCTAGCAGGAGGGTCTCGGGGCTGGCAGTCAGCATGGCAACGTCCCTGACAAGGCCTCCGGACAGCTTCAGGCTGCCCAAGCTCTCTGTGCTCATGGTGGGGTCACCCCGTTCCTCCAGATGTCAGGGAGGCAACTGCCTGCACTGGTTATGGTGCCCTGGGGTCTGCTGCTACTGCAGCCTCTCTGGCATACCTGTAAACCTTCCTGGTCAGCACTCCTCTCCCAAACCCTGTGCTCAGCCGTGTTTTGGGGCAACACATTGTTCCCTGAAGGCAGCTGCATGACCCTCTCCCTGCTGGCCAAAGCTGCTTGCTTCTCAAGGCTCCCTGCAGCTGGGAGCAGCTGTGGGAGCTTTCCCCCTTTGCTTCACGCTCTCCCTGCACAGACAACCTCTGGAGTGACCAGAGCCTGGAGATGGACACAGACCTCCCCCCAGGCTGGAGGAAAATCCATGACACTCTGGGCACCTACTACTGGCACGTGCCCACTGGCACAACGCAGTGGCAGCACCCTGCACATACCACGAGCCCAGGAGGGTGCCTGAAGGCTGATGGAGAGGAGACACTCCAGGAAACGGTAGGGGATGTGGGCAGGGGAGTGTTGGTTCCCACTACCCGGCAGAAGCCTGCTGTGGGAGCGGGTGGGTTGCTGAAGGACCCTCTGGGTACCTTGTCCTGCCTCCCCTTGGAGCAGGACTCTCTCTGTCACCCCAAAGTCCTGCTCCTGGTCAGGGTTAAGCCCCTTGAAGGACTTCAGGAGGGCCCGTGTTGATCCTATCCTGGTTCTTCTCAGGCTGCCCGTGAACTGAGACTGCTGTCCTGGGAGGGAGGCCTCCTACCTGGTGCCTCTGCAGACGTCCTCTCCTGACACCCCCTCTTGCTGCCCTCACCCCTTTCGTCTTCTTTCTCAGGACTGCCAGGCCTCCGTGGTGAAGCACCCAACAAAAACCAGGCCCATTCCCAGCCCCATGGCTTCGCTCTCCAGGAGGTAGGGCTGCCTGTGTGCTCTGCCAGCTCGTGGTACTCAGGGGTACCAGTGTCCCACGAACACCAGTGGGTGCCGGACCCTGGTGTGTTCCCCCAGAACTGCCACACAGATTGGGCTCCAGCTGAGCACCTTTGTGGGACAGCACCCGGCTGGTGGTGTGGGGGTCTCTTGGTGCCAGGGCTTTCTTCTCCTGCACTTCCCTGGACATTCCCCTCACCACCCTGTCCCTTTGCAGGACCTCGCTGCCCTGGCACAGAGACGACCTCCAGCACAGCACGGAGTCCAGCTCAAAGGTACTGCATCAGGGGGCTTCCTGGCATGCCAGAAGATTCCTGCACCCAGCCCAGCCCGCACAGAGGGTTTGCTGCAGCACCGTGTGCTGGGGCTGGCAGAGAGAAGTGTGCAGTTAGCAGCTGGCAGGCACAGAGGTGGAAGCAAGGGCAGGGGTGGCCGTGTTGGCACAGTGAGGGGCGTGAGACAGGGGCTGTGCTGGCCTGTCGTTCAAGCCCCAGGTGTGTTTCTGCTCAGTGCTTCGCTGTACGTTCGCTGGGCTGGGTCGAGATCCCTGAGGAGGACCTGGCACCTGGCAAGAGCAGCATCGCTGTCAACAACTGCATCCAGCAGCTCTCCAACAGCAAGTGCCAGGGCCAGGGCTCTGCAGACAACTGGGGTGAGGTGAGAGCCTGGGGTGGTGCTCAGTCACGGTACCGTGTCCCCTCCGTGCCCGGGGACCAGTGCTGCTGGGGGTGGCTGTCCTCACACAGAGGGAGTGGGGAGCCCAGGGAGCCAACTCTGACCACGTACAGTAGGCTGAATGGCTGGGGCTGTCCCCACACATGGGGCGTGTGCTGGGGCTGCCCAGGCCTGCTGCCAAGCTGAGGGTGCCCCCGACTCTCTGCAGGGCCAGGACCTGGTGATGATCCTGAAGAAGGACACCATGAGCCTGGTAGACCCCCTCGACCACAGCCTCATCCATTGCCAGCCCATCCTCAACATCCGCGTCTGGGGTGTTGGCTGCAACAACGGCAGGTGCTGGAGGCAGGGGCAGAACACACGGGCTCGCTGTGGCTCTGCCCGTTCGGGGTGAAGGAACCCAGGCAGTAACCTATCTGCTCTCCTTTCTCCCCTCCTGTTGCGACGTGCAGGGACAGGTAACGTGGTGTTGGGCTAGGGTCAGCAAAGCAGGCTGCTTCTGCTGGGACCTCACTCATTTATTTGCTTGTGGCCTTGCAGGGACTTCGCGTTTGTGGCCAGTGACAAGGACACCTGCGTGCTCAAGTGTCACGTCTTCCACTGCAACGTTCCTGCCAAGGGCATCGCCAAGGCCCTGCACAAAATGTGCTCCAAGGTGGGCTAATAGGGCCTGCAGGCATGGGTGGCCTGAGCCCTCTCATGGCCCTGGTGCTCACGGGGGGGTGTTTTAGGGTGGTCTCGGGGGTGAGGGGAGGCACAGGAGCCCTGCCTCTGCCACTGTGAGCCTCAGTTTCCCCACGCAGAGCTCTGCTCACCCTTCACAGGGAGGGTGTCTGGGTGTCCACAGTAGCCATCAGGCTGCTCCTTAGCGTGCGGCACCCCGTGCACTCCGTCTCTTGCAGATCGTGGCCGAGCGAGCAGTAGCAAGCAGCAGGCTGCCACACGCCATCACGCTGGAACCCATCTCCACTAACGACCTGCCGCTGCAAGGTACCACCTCGTGGGCACAGGGCCTGGCTGCAGCTCCCATGCCCCTGCCAGCGCACTGCGGGGCTGTGTTGCTCTCCCCGTGCCCAAGGTCTCCTGGTGCTGCTGCCCCCAGCACGAAGACCAGCAGGGCCATGGGGTGCCCAGCAGACAGAACGTCGTGGCCTGGCTTGATGCATCCCTGTGGGCCTTGGGGTGGACCCTGGGAGTCGTTGGGGGGGCCAGGGATCCCATCCAAGCCTCCTTTCTTGGCAGTGGATATCCTGGATGCTGTGAGGCAGTCGATCCAGAAGTACGAAGCACTGTACATCGGCAGCCTGCCCGTACCCAGGGCCATGGGTAAGTGCTGCTGGCCCTGCGGATGCTGGAGAAATGCCCACGTGTGTGGGGAGACCGAGCAAATCCCACGTAGGGGGCCGCTACCTGCAGGGCACCCAGCACCAGCAGCCACCTCGCTGGGGCAGGGAGCTGCAGCCAGGCTTCTCTCCTGCCAGGGATGGATGTGCTGAACGAGGCCATCGAGAAGCTGACCAGAGGCCCTGGGCGGGAGTGCTGGACGCCCTCCCTCATCAGCGTGTCCGACACGGCCATGCGGGTGCACCCTGCACAGGTGGGACCAGGGAGGGAAGGGGGGGCCCTGGGGTGATGCGGCTGAAGGAAGCAGGCACCCAGGGTAGGAAGAAGCAGCCCCCTGGGGAGGGCCTGGCCCACAGCGGCCGAGCCCCCACGGGGAGGAGGAGATCTGGCTGGGGGGTGCCCAGGACTGCAGGGTTCCCTGTGGGTTCGGCGTGCGATGGCTCAGCCTGTCCTGTCCCAGCAGGAGGAAGAGAGGCCCCACATCTGGGAGTGCCAGGTGCGCTACGTGACCTTCCTCGGGGTGGGCCGGGACGCGCACACCTTTGCGCTCATCGTGGACACGGGACAGCACTTCCAGTGCACGGCCTTCTGGTGCGAGCCCGACGCCGGCACCATCTCGGAGGCGGTGCAGGCGGCTTGCATGGTGAGCGGCACCCCGGGGAGGGGGGATAACCCCATGCTGCTTCCACGGACACCCCACAGCATCCACCCAGCCTGGACATCTGCGCTCCTGGCAGAGGGGTTGGGGGCGAGGCTGGGCACAGTGTGGGGTCAGGAGGGTGCCGGATTGCCGTGACATGCGTCACCCCACGGCCCTGCGTGTCCTGCCCTGCTGCCGGGTGGCTGTCACACCGTGTCCCCCCGTGTCCCCAAGTGTCCCCCCGTGTCCCCGCAGGTGCAGTACCAGAAGTGCCTGGTGGCCGCCGCGCCGGGGGCGAGGCCGAAGCGCGCACCCTTGGAGGGGCAGCGGGCGGCGGCGGCGGCGGCGGCGGGGGAGGCACCGAGCGGGGAGGTACCGAAGGCGAACGGGGGCAGCGGCGGGGCTGCGGGGCCCGGGCCTCGCAAACGCGGCGTCTTCTCCTTCCTGGAGGCCTTCCGCCAGAAGCACTCCCTGCTGCACCTGCCCTAGCGGGGCTCGGCTCGGATGGACCCCGGGGGCCGGGAGAGGGGGGGGAGCCGGAGCTCCGCGGCCGGGCCGAGTGCCGCGTCCCCCCCCATCCCCATCATCATCCTCCTCCTTCTCCTCCTCCTCTTCCTCCTCCTCCTCGTCCATCCAGCGCCGCTGCCGCCCCCAATAAAGCTCCGCCACGCAGCTGCCGGCTCCGCCTTGCGCCGCCCCGCGGCTCCCTCCCTGCCCCCGGCCGCCTCCGCCCCGCGGGAGGGCCCCGGGGAGCGGCGCGGGGCCGGGCCGGGATGGCGGAGCTCTACGTGAAGCCGGGTGAGGGGCTGCGGGACCGGGGGGGGACCCGGGGAGGGCTCGGGGTGGGCTCGGGGAGGGGCTGGGGATTGAAGGCCGGGGGCTGGGGTGGCGCAGCGCGGCCGGGCCGGGCTGCGGGGCGGTGTTTTTGGGCAGGCCGAGCGGCAGCCTCTCACCCTGGCCTTTGCCCCCGCAGGGAACAAGGAGCGCGGCTGGAACGACCCCCCCCAGTTCTCCTACGGGCTGCAGGCGCAGGGAGCGGGGCCCAGGCGAGCTCCTCTCACTCGCCGGGTGCCCGCCCCGGGAGCTCTCCCAGGTCAGCACCCGCCGGGCCCCGCAAAGCCCAGAGAGACCCCGGGGGATGGAGCCGGGGATGGAGCCCTGGCACTCTGCGTTTGGGGCCGGTGGGATCGGGACCGGCGTCCCCCTGCCCCATGAGGGGCGCGGGGTGCAGAGCAGAAGCGCTGGTGCCCGCTGTCGCTGCAGCCCCTCGGGCCAGGCAGTGCTGGCACTGCACGTCCAACCCCATGGGACAACCAGGTCCTGGGCAGCCAGGGGGTGATGGAGCCAGGTGGTGGTGGGCTAAGATCCCTTTTCCCCTTTGGCATGTGTTATGGGGTGGCAAAATGGCATTTCCCTGCACCTGGCTGGCGCCTCTGCCCTCTGGGCTGTGGTCATAGAGCTTTATGAGGCTTCACACCACATCTCCTCCCCAGGTGCTCCTCCAGACACTGCCCCTGCTGCAGCTGCAGCACAGGCCCCCAAAGCGCTGGGGCCACCTCCGCTTGGGCCTGTTAACCTTGCCCTGAGGACAGAGAGCGCCAGGCCGGCTGCAGAGGAGAGCTCTGAGGGCAGCGATGTGCCAGCAGACGCTGTCCTCGGCCCTCTGAGGGAGACCCTTGCCAGCTGCCGGCCCACGATGCAGGTGAGGCCAAAACGCTCACTCCTCTGCCTCCTAGCCCCACCAGGCAGGGCTGCTCAAACGAGACAGCGCTGCTGGCCTGCAGAGGGAAACGTGGAAGGGTGGCAACCTGCCAGAAACCCAGGATGTCTGGGGTGATGACAGCCACCCCTGCCTGGGAGGGCTGCCCCGAGGCAGGTCCCCTCCAGGGCTCATCTTGGTGCTTCCAGAAACAAGTGTGCGATGACATCGGGCGGCGTCTGACAGTGCTGGAAGAGTCGTGGGCTCAGGGGAAGCTGTCGGCCCCTGTGAGGAAGAGGATGAGCCTCCTGGTGCAAGGTGAGGGACGGGGTGTTGCACACAAACCACCCCCGGGCCATGGGAGCGCTGACCCGGAGCTGCTGACGGGTTCCCCTTTCTTGGCAGAGCTCCAGCAATGCCACTGGGACGCGGCAGACGAAATCCACCGCTCCCTCATGGTGGACTATGTGAATGAGGTGAGCCAGTGGCTGGTAGGCGTCAAGCGCCTGATAGCTGAGACAAGGAAACTGCCCGCCGAGGAACCAGCTGCACCGAGGGACGACAGCACCGAGGCCCAGCCCGAGCAGGAGGCTCCCTGAAGCCCAGCACGGAGCTGCAGACTGCGAGCAGGGCAGCCTCTGCCTCCAGCTGCCAGCAGAAAGAACTCCCAGAAGGGGCAACCCTCCTGGCTCCGGCGCTCTCCTGAGGGGGATTTTACTCACTGCCTGGCAGTGGCGACTCACTACCTGTCAATAAATAGCGCTCTCTGCCCCTGCTCAAGACCTGTTCTGGAACTTTGGCGCCATCGGCTCTCGGCTACCACAGATCTTTGGTTCGTGCCACAGCTGCAGGCGGGGTTGTCACCATCACCCGAGCACGGCTCAGGGTCTGGGCACCTCGATCCAGGCAGCCTCAGGGAGGGGGAGGAAACATCTCAATGCTTGGCCCAAGCCCACCAAGCCCTGTAAGTTCTGGCTGTTACAGTGACCCCATGTGCACTGCTCCACCCTCTGCTTTCAGAAGGTCTCAGCAGCTGCCCCAACCACAGCTCGGGCAGTAGGGGGGCACACAGCATCCCAAATGTGGGAGCAGATCCAGCTGGGCCCCAGCCTGAGCCTGTGTTTCCAAGTGCAGTACTAGCCTCAGTGCAGGTCCAGGCAATGCTGGGCATGACCCTAGGGTCCTGTGTTAACGTGCAGGATCACACTACAGGAGGAAAAATACTTCTGCAGCCTGGAAGGCTACCTGGCACCAATCAGCTCCTCCAAGCTGCCTTCCCCAGGGCTCTGAGGACCCAGCTGAGCCCCAGCATAGAGAGATTCATCATTTCCACACAGGGATTTCAGGGTGTTTATTAATCAAGCATGAGCTCCTAGGCAGCTGCACCAGCCAGTTGTGCTAGAGCCCGAGGTGTCATATCCATCCCCAGCATCAGAGAGGACTGCAGCCAGCTGGTCACGGTGCCAGCACCTCCACGAGGCCCAGGAACAGGCCCAGCCACGGCCCAGAGAGTGGAAGCCGGAAAGTCAGATGTCCATCTCACACTGGTCTTGATCTGCAGGGGTAGGGAGGCATACGAGGCATTAGGAGGGGGCTGCCTCAAAGGGAAACATGCAAAGGGCTGGAGGGGGGCCAGGTGAGAGCCCCACGCCCCAGGCAGCGGGGCCTGCTGAAGCAAGGGCCGTGCTGCCTGGGCCGCTCACCTGGCATGGCTTCTTCACTCTCATTCTGCTCCTTGAGCTCCCCCGGCTTGACGAGGCTGCACCGGGCCAGGGAGGTGACACCGGGGATCTGGGGCAGGCAGCAGGGAAGAGTCCTGGCCGCGGGCGAATTCTTGCACTCCAGCAGGAACTTGCGGACGTAGATGATGGGGGTACCTGCCAAAAGCAGGGGGCTGTCAGGCGCTGCTTTCCCCTGGCAGCCCCCTTCCCTGAGAAGCACAGCCTGGGCCTGAGCCTAGAGCAGGGGTGGGACGCGGCGTTTGGCCTTGGTAGAGCCACGGCTGGGTTTGGAACAACAGTGAGGCTTCCTACAGACTGAACACCACCCTGCAGCTGCTCCCAATGCGGTTCCTTCCTCCTGGGCCTCCCAGAGCCTTGGAAGGCACAGTGCAGGGCAGGGGGTGTGGGAGCCACACATTTCCCTGGGGCAGCCCATGCAGTACTGGCCAGCTGCAGTGCTCCAAGCCCAGCCCTGTGGTGCCTGCAGCACTTTGGCCTTTAAACCTGGATGCTTCTCCATCCAGGAGCCGGGGTACAGCCTATCCCTGGGAGCAGAACGGCCCCCAGCAGCTGCAGCAGTGCTGCCAGGAGCCCGTTCCCCAGCAGCGCAGCCCTCAGATGCCAGGCACAGCCTCTGCCTGCTCCCATGGGTTGTACGAGAGCAATGCTGGCCTCTGCAGTGGCTACAGCTTCTGCAGTCCTTACACAAAACATGAGGTTCCCTTTGCCACTCCAGCTAGGGAGGGGAGGCCTGCCAGATGCCAGGGGGGTTGCTGCAGTGTGCCTGGGCAGGGAGGTGCCTGCACCACCAGGAATGAGGCAGAGGGGCACAGCCAGGGCTGCCCAGGAGCAGAAATGGCCAAGGCCACCGCTCTTCACTCAAGATTAAAGTTCAGCTCTCCCCAGCGTGGCCCTGCACACGCAGCCTGATGTAGTGTAGCAGGGGATGGCACCTGGAGTAGGACCGTAGCCATCCGGGGCAGGGAAGCTGCAACCACCCAGGATGGGGCATGAGGAGGTGATGCTGCCCACACCACGGAGCCTCGAGGGGCAGGGGACCCACACACACGTGTGGCAGGGTCCTGGCCCCCCAGGGCTGCTCACCCCAGCAGCACACAGGCTTGCAACAGCCTCAGCCCCACACCCGACACTGACACAGCCCAGTTCTCACACGTGCTTCACAAAACTGGTTTAGGGGCCCTGCCAACCCTTCTCCTTCCAGCTCTCTTGGGCGGCGTCTGATGGCCAGCAAAAAATAACACAGTGCCTACAGCAGAGCTCCGGGACTCTTCACTAATGCAAAATTGAGGACAACTCATTCCGGTGCACACGCTGCTAGGCAGAGTGCCACCCACAGGGCCACAGCTGCAACAGCTCACCCCAGGATCCCCAAGAGCAGATGCCTAAACAAGCACGAAAGCCACTTTACTGGACTGCCATTTTTTTCCTTCTCCATTTGCAGTAGACAACTACTGTTAACCCAAGTGTTTCTCCTTTGGCATTTGCATTGTCAGGGTAGCAGTAACACCAAATATATATACATTTTTCTTTTCCTTCTTGAGTACCTGGTAGAATATCTGAACACATCCAGTATTGTTCCTGAGGTTTATTTGCCTATTGTACTCAGATTCTATTTGTGCACTTCATGTTTTCAGCACTCCTCAACGCTCAGGAGTAACTGGGACAGCCAACACACACCATCACATTATTTCAAGAGTTTACTCCATGCAAATTATCACTGATCCTCTCTTTTGGGTGCTCTTTCCTCATGCTTTTCCTGGGGAAACTGCTGTTGCATGTAAGGAATGGTCAGGAGGAGGAAGAAGGAAGGCAAAGAAGTCTCCATCTGTTCTCTGGTCTAAGAGACCATCAAAAGTGGTCCATTGCATTGGACAGTTTGTGCACTGTAGTTACCTGCTTGAGAAATGGACCAAACATTCAGTGTAGTTACTGCATCACCACTCATCAAAATCAGAAATAAGCACAGGCTGAAGGCAGGAAGTGGAAAACTTCCAAGTGCAGGCCAACTCTGCAATCAGGCTGGGTGGAGAAGGATGGTTCCGCTTAAGTAGTATGCAAAAATCCCCTTCCTTCTTAGGGAAGAGACTTGAGAAGCTCTTACCAGATTTAAAGGGATATAAGAAGTTTAAAATTAATTAATTACGTTTTCTCTGGTAGTAAGTGGTCTCTGCTTTCCTAGTATCTGCTTCTGAGCAGTTAGTCACAGAGTCAGGTGAAGAAGCCAAGCCCTGCATTCATCTATAAGCTGCTGATTTACCTTCTGCAAATTAAGACACCATTAGGCTGCCAAGGTGTCAAGTCAGCCACTGAACAATACCTGATTGTCTCACGCAACCCACCTGCAAAAAGAGCGCTACAAGAAACAGAACTAACCCAGAAAAGACAGATACACAGCCATGTTCACAAGACAAACAAACAATAACTATGACTGGCAGGGGGGAGAACCCAGTGGAGTTCATATCACATTGAAACACCCCCTTCCTTCCCCCAAACCCTACATCCACGTGCTAACGACGTGACTCTGAAAGGATGCACCACTGGTCATGGCAGCTACCAGTGATAGCCACATATATCCTCTTCCAAAATTCTCACACACAACCTATAAATATACTGTTGGCCTTTTATTGAATATTCAGGTATTTCACATTAATACAGGCTACATAAAGTAGAGCCACTATACGACATGAAATTTACCCAGCTGTTCTTTTTATGTGAACAATTATACATGTATTTACCACCCTAGAAGTTTGAAATCATCTTGTTCTCTCCTGCAAGTAGCATCCAGTAGAGTTTAGCCAGCATTAGTTTTAAGTCAGTTAGTTTTTTTAAGTTCAGAATGGCTAAACTAACTGGAGAACAGAATCAGTTGTTTAAGTAAATCAATTTGTTCTTATACAACGAGCAATAAAGTTTTCATTGTTACAGCCCACAGAAAATTGCTTAGTTAGGCACATTATAAAAAATCCCCAAGGTTCTCCAAGATCATAAGGTTTCCCAAACAAGGCTAAAAAAAAAAAAACAAAAAAACAACAGATAGACCCCCTTAAATCAGTTGACGTACTTGAGATGCATGTTTCCAATGTGAGGTGCCCAGGTGCCAGGCCAAATCTACAGCAAGAAATAAAAAGACAAGGCTATTATGAAAACAAATAAAGTTTCCTTTAATAGAATTTAACCACTAGAGGGCATGCTTAAGGCTTCCCCCTAAAATACAACCCAACTGCCAAAGAATGGGAGCTGTCTTCATCTCTGGCCAGGTTTTGACTGACAACCTGCAAGACAACAAGTATGGATGTAAACCCTACCCCTTACAAAGTCTCTTACCTTGTTGTGCTTTTTTTTTTTTTTTTTTTAAAAGAATTCTGGCCGTTTTACCTGAAAGCTGTGGCATGGATAGTGCTATACGCATTTGTAAACACACACTATGGGTGAAAAATCATGCACCATCTCAATTCTACTATCAAAGAACTGGAAAAAGTCACCTAGCTTAATCAAGAAAAACAAAATAAAGCACACCACTGTACAAAACCCCACAGAAGCAAAGGGGGGAAAATGCAATCACACTACCTGCTGAGCATCAGTACATTCTGTTGAATTCTGGACTACTTTGATCATGGGGTTCCAGGCTGGATCTGGAGTATGAAGCCCGTTAAAGAGTGGGCCTCCAGGACCGTCCGCGAGCTGAGGGTGTGACGGTATTAGAGTGCCACCATACATGGAAATTGGTAGGCCCTAAAAGAAAAGAAAAAGAGCATCATCAGAGAACAGTTAGTGGTTAGGGAAGATGACTGTGGTCGTCTTTTCCCTTGCTTCTGCAGTGCAGTACCTTTCATCTTTTGTCACACAACAACCAAACACTTCAGAGATCACATCTGCCTCTGAAATGCTGGCCTAAGAGAGAGGCAAGGACACCACCAGGAAATGTTGAAAATGAAAAAACACGCACCACAACTGATTTGTAGTATTTTAAAAACAATGCAGAAAGCAGTAAAAAAAAAATAAATCAACATTTAGTCAGACTTCAGTTGCAAAGGATTATGCACAAGCATAAACCATGTTCTCCAAGATGACAGAGATGGTTCAAATCCCTGTGTAACATTCACATACTGGTAAGTATTAGCACTGTAAGGAAAGGGACATCACTGCACACCTTGGTAGAATTTGCAATACAAAGACTCTTCAAAGCTTGAGATTCAGGACAATGTACCCATTTTTCTGAAATTACATCTTACAGTGAATTAGAAAGGTGATAACCTCTGCAAAATGCCTTCAGATTACCCCAAAAGCAGGACACAGCAGTTGCACAAAGTGATCTCAGAGTTTCCTCTCCTCACCTCTGCAACACGATGATTTTGCTGCACACAGTGCCACAGCTAGAGGACTGCTACAGCAAAGCCCTCAGGCAGCTTGAGACTACAAGACTCCAAGCTGAATATTTTCTATAAATTACTTAACAGCCATCTAAAATATTCATCCAGCTCAGAAAGAGGAAGCTAAAGAGCAGATTTTGCAATTACAAGACTTCTTTCTTGTGTTCAGATGACTGCTGCTCTACAATTTGGAAGATCCAAAAAGCACATGCCCCGGACATTCCCCCAGTGGATGCTGAGCTGATGATGGCTTGGCAACACTGGTTTGCTTCGAGCTACTTTCCAATACTAACAACAATATACAGACTTATGAGCAGTTCTCTCAGGCTGACACTTCCTTAAGAAAGGTTTGTAGCGTTCACAGGCACGACTTGTATGTTTCAACAGACTCCAGAGCTGAACAAGCCTTTTGATACCACTTCCAACTGGCTGAGTCTCTCAGAAAGGAAACCGAAGAACGATAGAGGCATCTAGTGCCTGAACAAGGGAATATTTGCAATCCCCAAATTCTGTTTTTAAGTGCACCTCTAGGTTTGTGTATCTTTTATAGCCAGCAAAATCAGTACTAGGATGAAAGGAGGTTCAGAACTAGGTACCCTGAGAAATGGTAGAAGACAGACATACTGTACAAATTGTCAAAATAGAACATGCGCCAGTGTAAAAACAGATTTACTCCAGCGTAAATCTGTCTCAACATAAATGCTACAGACTCCTCATGTCTACTAGCACAGCAAAACACCTGAACAGATCAGTGATTTTCCAAAGCGATCAGTTGTTTTCAGAAAAGTAGTGTCATGAACCCTGTCTGTTAGTCTTATACTACCCAAATAACTCCAGCTAATAAATTATTTGGTCATTTAATAGCCCAAACCCAGCCCTCTGTGACTTACCTTAGAAAAATCCACAAAACTATTTGGCATAGGTTGGTGGAAAATATTCGAGGGTGCCACTATTCCAGAATCATCTCTCTCCATCGGCTGATGCTGAGAAAAGGTGCCTGGATCTGACAACTGCTGATGCATTGGATGATTTCCCATTACAGGCTGAGACCAACCTGACAAGCCTTCTGGAAAGGAAGAGATTGAAAATGGACAATTACAAATCGATTGAAGATTCTCTAGAGCGCTGGTGTATACAGCTGCACACATCCCCACATATCCAAAGGCTCCCAGAAAACACATAGTTGCAGAGTATTTTAGGGCTCTACTTTGGGCAAAGGCCGAATTCCCACAGCTTACACATAGTAGGAAGATACCTGCAATTTTTAGGCTATTAACACATTACAAACAAAGCAAAGACGCAAGTCTTAGCAGCAGTGTCATGGCCTCTCACAGGGAAGCTGCTGAAAGCACACCAGTTAAGGCTGTTCCATTTCCTTTGTCGTGTAGCTGTCCGTTATCACGGGAACACAAGAAGTTACACTTTTTGATAGGGACCAAAAAAAAGGGAAAGATGAGAGTCCATTAAGACCAGGGAAGTTTGGAAGCACCGGACGCAGGCCACCTGAGTGCACATTCATCTTGGTTCTCCAGACAAGCAAGGAAGCTATGGAGACTTCTAGTAACTTCAAATTTCACGTGTCCACAGTAGAACCATTAGGATTCAATAAACTTCCAAACATTGTCTGCGAGCATACATGAGCTTTTCTTGTTTGTTTTCCAACACAGTAAGAGTGAGAAACTGAAGTTAAAGGAAATATCTAAGGCATTACCCAAAAATGTAACAAATACAGGGCCATTATGCATTTGTCTTTAGCTTACAAATAGAAACAACCTACAACTCAAATGATGTAGCTCCTCCCTTCCAGAAGAATCCCATGCTATCAGGAAACTGAATGCAAGACTTCAGCTGTTTCTAAGTAATTCTTTCTAAAATGGGACTGTCTAGAACAGAAGTTATCCAATCCTCTTTAAGAGCCATGAGGAGATCAACGTAAAATCATCATCCACAACCATGCATTTCTGGATGTATTAGCTGCACCACAGCTCATATTTTGAAGTGTTGATGGATAATAAGAAGAAACTTGGAGAAAGGCTCTTGGCCTTTCAGGCTAAAGGTCAGACTTGGAGATATATTCCCTTAATAGGTAAAATTATTTATTTTTAAAATTCCATATCATTCAATACACCTAATGACATTTTAAAACTGTTTTCAGGGTTTAACAATTGTACTCAGAATCTAGACTGTGTGAGAATCACCTATACTAGGAGAGAAAGCCACACTTTCATTGACGATTTCTTTGAAAAAACACACCACTTTGATCCCAGTTTTCCTTTTAGGATATACTACATGGAGGTTGATTGGGCTGTGGAACTTTATTCCTCCTCCCACTTTCCCTATCCAACTTCTTTTTGAAATGGAGTATTTCCACAAGGCTCCGCAAGTTTATTCAGGCTATCCCAGACTGTACTGAGTGGACTTACCAGACACACTGTTAACTCCAAACGACCAAATGCCACTATGACCAACGGGAGCCGTAAAGTTGGTTCCTAAGGGCGTAGGCGTGACCGATCCCCCCTGTCGAATTCTAGCGAGTCTTTCTGTCCCGATGGGAGGGGGTACCTTTCGATCTTGATTTGTGTTACCCGTTTTTGGCTGGCCCAAGTTAGAAGGTGCAGAAGCAGCTGAAAGGGGCGAAGACGATCCTGAGGAAACTGATGGAATTGGAGATTCACCTGCTGAAAGAGCATTTCTTTTGCTTAATCACACAAAAAGCACACAAGATAGTGACAGTAAATGCAGTCCTCTCTATCCCCCCAATATTGTCTCAAATCAAATAATAAGGTTTTAAAGCCTTCCTCCCCCCCATCATTCTTCACTCTTTCACAGAATTTCACAGAACTGCTGTTTAAAGTTTAACCCTAAAACAAACATTAACACAAATGCTTTAAGCCATCAGAATGGTGACAGCGTCATGACATAGAAGTGCATCTAAAATAACTAGAAGAAAGAATAAGAAACATGGAAGAGTTTCAGGAAGATATGAAAAAAAAATCAGCCAAAATTCCGTAAATATCTAAGCAGCCTGGTTTTGGTCTCCACCACCTCCAGCAGAAGAGAAACTAAAGACAGCTTCCCAAAGTCAACATATGTAACATAAAAGCGTAACTTCCACCAACTTCAGAAGCGTCACTGACTCTCACTGTGAAATCCAACTTCTTTTGAGCACTCATTTAAACATTTTAGTTCTTACGCTTAGAGTGGCAGTGAAGTTGCATGCAGTGACATGAGAAGTCTCTTCATTTAAGCCTCTGAATCAAAGATCCATATTTTCTGTAAAGCTACTTCCATGTTCTTCCCACGAGGAGGAAAACCCTATGCCCCTATGTTACCCCGGGTGATGCATTAAGAATCCGGAACATTTTAACTAACATGAAAATTCCAGAATATCAATTTAAAAAACAACAACAAAGAAGTTTGCCATGGTTTGAAGTTACACACGACATTTTCACCTAATTTTACACTCATTTAGAGGGGAATCCTAGGTTTGGTACAATCCCTTCCACTCCCCCGCAACTTCATGCCTTCTCCTTTTAGAAGCTATGACTGAATTTTTGCCCAAGTACGTCTTTAGTTATGCTACCAGAACTAGTGACATTTTACACGTTAAGAAACAAATAGGTGGGATTAGCACTTCATCCTCACAACTGCTAAACACAATTGGAAAGCATTTTGTGCATCACTGGCTCATTTCCCCTCAAGTTACAAATCTACTAAGAATTTACAGTTAACTAAGACAGACCCATGAAGTTCCTACATGAATTTGTTGCGCTTGTCCAAGGATGTGGTGAAAAATGCTGTCTGTTAAAGCTGGGAGTCCCAACAGGCGCTGGCCCTTGAAGGTAAACCCGTGCTCCTTGCATGTTTGCTGAAAAGCCTGTCAAAGGACCTGAAGAAGAAGTTGTAGAGCTGTTGGATGGATCTAGAGAGGGTAAGCCTGAAATAAACATAAATTTCATTAAATATTTCTCTCCGGGAACCTGCTTCAAAGCACCAGAGAGAGCTAGTGCTCCAAATATAACTACAGCACCTCATCACCTTCAAGGGTACCTGCACACGGTAAGTTCATATTACAGATGCATGATTCTCCCTCAGACAGAAGCTACCAGAATGAATTTATGTATGTTTTTGTTAAAACTTGAGGTGAAAGCAGAGAAAACAACATTTTGGTCACTGGAAGGAATCGAAGTCCTAGCATGGAAGGCAAAAGAGGAAAACTGGGAGTATAAAAAAAAAAAAAATCTTTCCTTAGAAAAGAGCCATGCAAGTTAAACAGGAACAGAGGGCTCTGTGAAAGTCCTGAGGGAATTAGACAACAATGAAGTTTCACTGCAGTACAGTTTTTGCCATCCCACAGCTACATTCACATACAGGTCAGTCAGAGCATAACACATCCCAGAAAACAGTGCTGATAATCCACAGTGCAAAAGGTGAGGGGGCTGCTCTCTACAGATGTAAGGTGAGGAAGGGTAAGATGGAGAGAAAGTTCAGTCCCACAGTAATGAATTAACAAAAGGTAATTACAGTTTTTGAACAAGCCAAAGCTTTTAAGCACTTTTCCGAAATGATGTGAAAGATTTCATCACACGTTATTACCAGAAAAAAGCATAAGCAGGCATGACCGTGTGTTTACCTGAGTTCTGGGTTTAGTTTCAAGGGCCTATTAAACAAGACTAGTTTCAACACCGTTTAAACATTTCAGAATGACCACAACCAGGACTAGCCTATAATGCCGCAGAGCAAGGCTGAAACTAAGTTCCTACTTAGTTCCTACTTACATCCCCGAAGTCTGAAAACAACAGTGGTGACAGGCAACAGGTCATAAACCTTGCATCTCCTGGATGTGTTACTAAAAGCTAAGTCTCTTTCCCAGTATTAATGCCTGTGCAGGCTGCCTGGAAACGCAGCTCAAGTGATCTTTACCTGCCCAGAGCCTGCAGGCTCTGCTCTAGCACAGCAATAAGCAGACTGCAGCATCTCTAGCTGAGGGGCCCTTCCTCCACGCCTGTTATGGAGCTACCAACAGGATGCTGATCCTAACCCTCCATGCACAAAAGTACATTCTGGAGTAGTCAAAAGGCCCCCATGGTTGTAAGTTCCACCACAAAACAACTGGTTTCCAGCTGGCTGACAAACCACTGAAGATGCTGAGTTTCAAGAACTCTTCCCTGCACAGAAGGGGTAACAGAGCTGAGGCCCGTGGGGACTGCTTGTTTCCTAAATGGAGAACAAGGTACAGATTGCGACAAAGAGAGCTCTTCAGCAGAAGTAAAGGTGCCTAAGTGTGCTTCTTGAATGCTTGGCAGGACAGGGACACAGCTTTCAGAGTGCAATGACTAAACAGTCACAGCAGTTTCGGCACTGCTGTGTATTTTGTACAGGTAGAAGGAGGTGTGACAGCCAGAGACGTGCAAATTCAACAGAGCAGTCACTTTTCAATCTTGCTTTTGTTTTGTCTTTACAGTTGGACTGATGATCTGAGAGGTCTTTTCCAACCTAAATGATTCTATGATTCATTGAAGCAGATGAAGAAAGCTTAGTTTAATATTAAAAATCGCTTCTATGAACAATGACTTAAGATTTCATTCTGATTTCAGTAATGAGCTTTCTGTTTGTGTATTTACCAATGGAATCAGATGCTTTAATATTAAAACTAAGAATAGAACATTTTGCAACAGTGTAATTTGCAGTTACTTCACCCATAAATTTGGGCTCTTCGTTACACTCTGAAAGCATAACTGAGCTTTAAGAGACTGGTTTATCAGCCTCACACAAATTCCGCTCAAAATTCAGTTTACCAAAGGCCCCAGACACTCCTGCAAAAGTTTGTTAACTGCAAGAGCTAACTCCACATTCTGATAAGAAGAAACGATACTTGGTGACTCCTTGTAAAATAGGGAGCCCAGTCATCTCATGCAACTTTGTAGTCCTGCTGCTTTTTAAGCTGACCTACACTGAGTTTGCAATACCTTTTAATGAAGAGCAAGGTCTCAAATCTTTTCTTAAAATGCACAGGAAAAAAAAATAATTTCAGGTCTTCTGTACAGCCTTCCCAAACAGTCTAAGCCTGCCCTCAATCTGTAAACTGCTAGAACAAGAGATATGAGAACACATACTGGACAGAGGGCCATTTCCAGAACCGATCCACAGCCAGCAGGGACACACGCACACACTTCTCAAAGGAACTGGTCAATTAGAGAAAACTTGAGTTTGTTCATCTGTGAACCACCAGTGAAAGACAGGCAGATTTGCAGGACCATGCTTCTGGTACAAGGTTCGTAAGAGAGGTCCTCAGCCTACTGTCCCCTCTTCTTTCCTCAGCAACACGCCTACAAATGTCCCCTTCTCCTTTAACTCCAGTAAATCACTTCTCCTTTTGTGTAACAGACCACATTTAGATTCTGAAATGAGGGTGATCAGAAGTAGCCTAAAGTAGAATGACATTATGAGCCAACAGAGGACCTACCAAGCCAGTCACCAGTCAGGATTTTAGGGGCACATTTTACGTATCTTTCAGTTGTTCTTTATTTTGTAATATCCCAATCAAGTTCCAGACTAGAAGAATTGGGTTACATCTGAATATTTTTGTGCATCAGATGAGAAGAACTTCATGCTTATCTCCCCAAACTCACTGCCCTTGAGTATTTACTTAACTCTTAACTCAGAACAGCTATCTTTAAAATATTTACAGCCATTTAAGTATATAAAAAATATTTTTCCCCCTAATGAAAAACAGATGACACTAACATAAGTGAACAGCAATTTTTTTTTGCTGCTATGTGAAGTCTCTGTACACACAGAGCACATTCATAAGAAAAATGATTGGGCCCCATTTGCCCTAACTTTCCTTCCCCTGGGCAGGGTGTTCCATTAAGAGCCAACATCCAGTTGAGAGCACTGCAGAGAAAGGTGAGACAATGTAAATGCTTCTGGTATCTACTGAGGAGGGCCTGGCAACTCTTCTCGTGGCAGACTATCTGATGAGCAAGGCCCAGTTACTTTAACATCCTCCCTCCCTGTCTTAACTTTGACTGGTTCCGCATATTGAGCTGGGAATGGACATGTTGCAAGAGCTCTAGGTGTTCATGTTCTTTGCAGTGCAGCTACACAGCCCAAACTAGATGTCTAAGAAAACTACAGTGATAGCAAACATCTTGATTTAAACCTGATCTGAGAGAGGTGATCTGGTTTTCAGAAGCCCCGGATATGTTTAAATTAACTGGGATGAACAGGAATGCTGAAAATCTTTTTCATCCGCCACTACATCTTCCCAGTGTCCCCCTTTCCTTTACTCTGAAAGTCAAACTACTGAAATGCCCAAATTCAGCATTCAAGTCCTGAAGCATGAGCTCAAATATCTAACACACGGTGTTAGATATCTTCAACTTCAAAGCAAGGCTCTCCAGCCATCCAGCTTCAAGGCACCATAAATTCATTACAGCAAGAACAAATGGGAGAACGGGGTAGCAAAGAAGAAAATCTCTTGAGGATCCCTTTCAGGCGAGTGGATGCTGCTAGTTACCCTGCACTATCATCATCATTAATAAGAGGATGATGATCTTCGAGGCAGAGTATAGCAGGCAGGGAGCTCACTTCAAGCGTTCCTAACCCATTTCAATGAAAAACACGTAAACTTCAACTACTGCACTTAGGAGTTGAAGGGCAGCAACTTCCTAGTAACACACCATGCAGGAGCACACCAATTTCTCAAAGCATGTAAGCTTATAACAATTTTAAAGAGCACTTGAACAAAACTAGGCTGTATTTGTTACGCTAGTATTCTATAACCTTAATTTGTAAGCTATTTCTCAAACAATTTCAAATGACTGAAGTGTTAACGGTTGGAAAAAAAAAATTCTGTCCGGTGCATGATCTTAGTGACTTACCTACAGGGCTAGTAGAAACCCGCTGGGAAGGTGGCCTGAAACCAGGAGCCTTGGAGTTATCAGGATGCATGTTTTCCACATGTCCTAGCACAGAGTTATTCAGAAAGGTAGACTGAACAGTGAAAGATGGGTCAGCTGCTGCTCGGGTAGAGAGAGGACAGTCTCCCCATCCTTGGTTAGAGGGCACCTGGTTGCTATCAAAAAGACTACTGAAGTGATTGAAGAGCGTTGCTGGCCCAAAGGCAGGAGGCAATGATTTATTTGCTGAGTTAATGTGCATCTGAGAACCATTCATAACGTTCATGGCTGACGAAAGCTGCACCGCAGCAGGTGGACCTTGAGAAGGTGTTATGGGAACTTGATTTGTAACAAAAATAGACTGAGGATCTTGATGTAGGTTTGCATTTGGTACCACTGAATAGAAAGAACCTCTGGACTGCATCCTGTGAGTAACTCGAGGTGCTGGTACAGCTACTTGAGGTAAGTTACTGTTGTCCTGATTATCCGCAACAACTGACCTGGGTGACGCTAAGCTTAAAGGAGAGGGTTCGGAGCTGGAAGAAAAAGGCATCGACATAGAAGGACCGATCTCCGACACGCTGGCTGGTAGTATTTCATCTTGGGCGTTACTTTGTGGCGTGGGGCTGCTGGATGGGTGAGCTTCGGCGACTCCTGAATTGCTGCTAGTCGACATACTGGAACTACTTGCAACTGAAGATGGCACGCACGCATTTCCAACAGGCTGGTCTGGTGGCGATACCTTCTCTTTGGGTGCTGAGACAGCTGAGAAAGAGTCCACTTTAAGTGCAGAATGCTGTGTTTGTGGAGCATTAGAAGGCAGAAACGCTGCAGGAACTTGCCCGTTGTTTGGGGGTGCAGAGGAGGCCGAAGGCAGAGCGCTACATGTGCTTGTCACGGTTGAGATCGCTGTTGCTGCAGCACTCGTCTTAGGAACACAGGCAAACAACTGCTTTCTGACTGAAGAGGGAGTCCGATTACTTGTTACACATAGCGGCTGGGTGGAAGCAACTACTGAAGAGACAGTAATGGGGCAACTAGAAGTAGCTAATCCAGGAGACTCCGTCTGTAAAATATTCCCATTCTGACTACCTACGCGATTTGAACTATTATGCTTAGGAGAGCTGTTTGTGCTGCCAGGGTTAACTGGTCTCACTGGGAATGGTCCCCAAGTGTTTGGCGAAGGTGAAAACGTTCCTCCAAATTGGGCCATAGGTAAGCGAGGGTGCCGGATCTGTTGCATAGTTTGGGCAGCCAGCAAGGCAAAATGTGGATGAGAATAAGCTAGAGGAAGAGACACTGGAAAAGATGAGCGCACATTTGCTGGGACATTCTTGTTTAATTTGTTCGTAGGCTGGAAAGTAGACAGTGTTGATGACTGCGATGTAACGAGAGGTGGTGCTCCAAGAGGGAAGGAGTTTTTGTTTGAAGCAGATGCAGTGCTAACTCCAGATGAAAAGTTTGCATGGATTGATTTGGTACTTGAAGCAGGTGTTCTTATATGAGTTTTAGGAATCAAGTCTTCCAGTTCCTTAGCAGGATCTTGAATAAGGGCATTGATGAGTTGCACTGCATATCGCGTTGACTCAGTACCACCCCTGTATTAAATAGGAACAGATTTGTCTTTTAGAAAAAGTTAAGTGCAGCATTCTGTAGCCCCAATTTAATACTGATCTACAAGTCTACTGCAACTTACTCCAGTAAGTTAATCCTTAAGATAAGCAAAAGTCAAGAAACAACTTTGAATAAGCAGACCTTCAGCATATCTTGGCAGCAGTTATAGGCGTTTTACTCTAGAACCAAGAAACCAAATACATCCTGTCTTAAAAAGCAAACGAAGCTTATTAATAAATGACATTTTGGACTAACTTAAACTTTCACTTCTAGATACTGTACCTTATAGTGATCATTCTCTCTCCATTCTTATCTTTTTGTTTATCAACATCAATATGGGCGCCGGTGACATCCTGAATTGCTGTAATGTTGCATCCACCTCTCCCCATTATTCTAGATACGACAGAAGCTGGGACAGATAATTTCTTTGACCTATATCAGAAAGATCACAAAGTTGTGAAATTTATTTAAACACGTACAAACTCCCTCATTGTCTGCAGCAAAATTTTTAAGTTTCAGGGTAACAAGTGGTTTTCTGCTGGTATTTTGTTCACCCTTTGGAGCCTCTCTAAAAATCCCCCACTCACATCCTCAGTACCTGATGAGGACTCTTCAGAAGCATTTCTACCACCACTGCTGTATCACAGGTGTATGTGCCTCAAACTGCTTCAGAAACATTTTTTTATTTTTTTTAAAATCTTGTGTAACTTCAAAGTGAGACAAAGCCTCAGCTTATTGGCCTGAATTTACATAGGCAGCACTGCTTCAAATATAAAAGGCCACAACTTAGCCACTTTGGTCATTTACAGCTAGGAGAAGGTGATTTGCCAGTGTTTTCCCAGTGATCAGCTCTCTGGTACCTTTTGCATTCACGACCCTTTTAGTATCCACCTCTCTCAGACCTTGACCAAACATGATCCTAAAGTTTAATTGGTGCCACTACACAATGGTGGACACCAGTCTGTTAAATCGTGCAGTTCCGTGATTTAACGAGCTGCCACTATGAAGGTAGCACAGATTTTCAGAAGCAGGCTCATTTTTAGGCCATAACACTGTAACCCATATGCTCAGTGAAACGTCATTTTAGGATTTTTCCAATTCAAATAGTTTTGGTGGGTCAGTGCAGGCATACAGTAGTGGGAAGTCTTTGAATATGATCAGTGCTTGCATCCAGACCCCAGCCAAGGTCTCTCTGGACCACCAACGTCCCCAGACTTTAAAGGCTGGACCTCTCAAGCCCATACACTGCTTTTCAGCTTGCTAGTGATGTGCAGTAGCTCAACACTGAACAATTAGAGGGGATTCAAAGGGGTTTCAGAAACCACTGTGATTGCAGTTCAAGCACCTCTGAACACTGTACAGATCACACACACAGCCCCCCCCCGCCCCCTCCCTAAGGCTGCCAGCTTCACCTAGCTACTCCAGTCCTTGAAAATATTAAGTAACTTGATCCTCATGGAATTACAGAATCACAGAATTTTCTAGGTTGGAAGAGACCTCAAGATCATCGAGTCCAACCTCTGACCTAACACTAACAGTCCCCACTAAACCATTTCCCTAAGCTCTACATCTAAACGTCTATTGAAGACTTCCAGGGATAAATTGTTTCTCAGTTAACAGGATTTAAAGAAAACATTTTATTTTAAACATATTGAAATACATGGAAATGTTCTAAAGCATTAACCTTGTCTTCCCAAGGTATTTTTTCTTTTCCCTTCTGCCAGGAGATGACACTCCAACCCTCCCTTCCCCAGAAACCAGGCACTCAGAGCACGCACCAAGCTCCTATCCCAAGGCTGCATCATACTTTGGGCCCCCTCTACCCCAAAGGCTCCTCACTCAAGCTAGACATCCCAACTGCCCCCTCCCCAAACCAAAGATCCCATCATCACCCATCTTTAAAGATAGCTCCACATTACACAGGGCTCTTTAACCTTGGTCTCCTTTCACCCCAGCCCACTAAGAACCCCATGCCACCACCCACAAAGATGTCTCTCTCCCAGCAGAGTTCACCACAGCACCCAGGGGCCCTGCCCACCCAACACCCACTGCTGTTTCCCTCCCTACCCACCAAGCTCAGTCATTTTTTAACCCTGAGAAGTGCCCAAAACAGTACCTTTTTGCTCCTGAACAGCAGCGTCCTCCTCTCTGCAGCTGAAATTGCTCAATTGGTGTTGGCTGCAGAGTGTTGCTAGGGGGAGGGTCTTTCAAAACTCTGCCTACTTGCCTGTCAGGGGTAGAGGGGATGCATTCATCGGTTACTTCTTTGATAGACATCCCTTCTAGCCGGGGGGGGACTAGAGAGAGGGGGGAGAGGAGGAGGAGGAGGAGGTGGAGGTGAAGGAGGAGAATTCCCACTGTTGAGCCTGGGAAAGGCTTTAGGAGATGAAGGCATGCAGCTCCCAGGCATTTTGCACCCACATCTATAGTCACCAAAATGCTTTTCGGCTGCTCACATGCTTTGCTGGTCAGGCAGGGCACAGCAAACACTGGCACCAAACACTTTATGCACACATTCTCTCTTTGTGACAAGACCTGAGCCCTCGGGGATTAAGAAAGCTCGGGTTTTGGATGTTATTTCTAAAACTCTAGCATCTCCGCAGGACAGCAGACAATACCCAACAAAGCAGTTAAATTGAGCCTATGAGACTCAGGAGACACAGGAGGAGAGATGGAGCAGCTCCGGGGTCAATGGCGGGGTCTGTGTGCAGCCCTGGAAAGGAGCCAGCTGCCTGTTTCATGGTTTCATGCCTGCACGACTCACCAAGTGGTGGGCAGTCTGCGACCACACAAGGTCATTGTCACAGCAGAGAACCATATTTGTGAATGCAACAAAAGGCAGAAGACTGAGCCAACTCTAACGGTTCAAACGCTTAAGTGGTCAGATTAAAACCCTCCTTTTTGCTTTTCATAAAAAAATTGTGACTTCCGCTAATCTGGATGCATTAAATCTGCTGTATGATTATTTTCTTTGCACACAGCCTAAAATTCTCTAAAATGAGGTATTTGGTCACTACCACTGCAGAAAAGAAAAGCAGAAGTGCACCTAAAGCACCTGACACTTGTATGTTCATGCCGCATTCCTTTATTAAAAAAGGAAACAAAACAAGAAAGCCAGATGACAATTTCTAGTTAAAAGTAGCAGACCTAATGAAGATTACAGAAGAGATGCTGTGTGGCTAATAGCCAGATAATAAAAATCAGTGTTATTTTCAAAGGGAAAGAGTGCTTTACAAAAGTACAAATTAGTTGTAAACATTTTCCAGCACCCAAATTAAGCTCACAAAAAAGTTTCATTGGAATCAGGGATTGAAGTCACCATCCAAAACACAACTGAGGTTTAGCCTTGCAGTGATCATCCACCTGCCCTCTACTTCACCAACATTATTCCACCTTTAGTTCATTTGTGATCATCTGCCTTAGGGACTTTTTGTTACCATTTGTCCCCTGCCCTTTTATCTTATCCCCACATCCTTTATTCCGCTGAAGCCACAGGTGATGAAAACCTTCATGCCACATGAAGTGTTTGTGTCATACTGACATTAACTTAGTAAGGGGTAACTACAAATTAGGACTGCAATTTTTCATGGCACTGCAAGACAGAGGATTTTTTTAAAATAAATTATTACACTGAAATAACTAAATGAACCTGATGGACATTCTATATTTGAGCATAATTTACAAGCTAAATAAAATGTTGAAACAGTTCTTAAACACAGAATTAAAGTCTTTACCTTCTGACCACTTCTTTCCAGCCTTCTTCTCTTTTCTGGCCTCTTTTTGGACTAGTCAGATTCAGCTTTACACTTGGAGAGCTCAGAGGCAGGGAAACAGGCTTGTATGCAGTTGACAAAGAATTTGAATTACCTTCACCATCAAGTCTGGGAACAGAAATGTATGATTAGAAAATACAGAATGATGACACCAGCATTATAGCGTACATCTCTGGAACGTGGAACTTCCCAACTGCTTTCATTCCTTCCCCCGCCCCCCACCCAAACCACTGGCTGACTTAAGTAACTTGTCACATTTTAGTCCACAGCCTCTACCCTTTCTTCAAGAAGCGGAGGCACTAAACTGAATGAATTAATACCAGAAGTACTAAGGACATCATCTATAAAATAGTTTATTACAGGTGGTACACAACCACTTAAGGTACACCCTGATTATGTGTTCTCTTTTTTGAATAGCTTTTTAATAAAAGGTACTTCGAGAATAATGTTGCTTTCTTACTAGGTACTTGAAAATGTCTCCAATTTTCATCTCTTATTATTACAGATTGCCCAGAAAGTAGTAAAATATTGGATAAGTGTTTTTACACCTTCAAGACCCCATTTTATGAAAGGGTAACCAGGGCACAGGTATTTCAGGATATTTAACTCCCAGTAAAGTCAATTTGAAAGCATGTATGCAAACATTAGCTGTACTAAAACTGCAACAGCAGCCTAGTGATATGAACAGTGCAAAGTTTGGATGAGAGAGAAAAAGGGAAAGAAGGACAGATAAACTCTTGTAGGCTAACTGATCTACATGAAGGTGAAAGAAACGGTTCTGGTGGCTCACAAGTTCATCTGCAGCACTGAAACACAGGTGATCTCTAAAATCTTGTAAGTCTTATAAAAATTTTAAAAAGTTATAAAATTTTGTGTGTCATAGTTATAAGACTAAACTTAACTGATTCGGCCAAGCAAATCTACAGCACAAGTGGAAAATATTTGAATTATAACAGCACTGTCACAGACTTGTCTATGACCCAAGAGAAAAAGAATTCAGGAAGAGAAAAAACTTAAGACATTTTTTCAGAAAAAGTCTGCCCGGTGCAAGAGCCAAAGAGCACCTGCAGAAGTTAAACATCCTAGCTTCATTTTAATTTATATACTGTCTTGTTTTGTTGTTTTGGTTTCTTAAGTGTAATTCTAACAGAAGCACCACTCCTTTCTTCAATATAAGGAGTTAGAAGTACACATTTAGTTAATCCTGCTTCAGTGTACAATATTCAAAGGCTTTTGTAGATCTTGGACAAAAGGTTCAAGGCAGAATCAGTTTATATTCATAAAATAGAACATAGGCAGAAACCAATTTCTAATACTGGTATAGAACATTAGAGACGTTCTCCCTTCCCACAACCCCAAGGGCTGACAAATCCACTCAATTCTGCACCTAATTTTAATCCTGAAGGGAAAAAGAAAAAAAGCTGAGAGCCCAACTTCTCAGCCAAGTGCCTCAATCAGTCTGGCAACTGCATTTTTGCTTGCTGTGTTTTTTGATCCCATGTTTGCATTCTTATTGAAATTGGGTTTTTAGACAGGTGTCCTGAAGATTGACCCATGTAACCCCTCTACCTCACTTAATGCCAAGGGAAAAAAATATATATGGAGATCAGGCTTGTACTACTTACATGTCCAAGTTATAGTGGAACTTTTCGCAAAGATAACAAATTTAGATTGGATCTGAGCTTTTTGGTTCAAACCAACCTGGTCTTATAAAGGTTAGTTATTAGCTCATTCACTGGCAACTTGATCTTCCAAACCATTCACATGGCCCTTAGACATTCCCTGAGTTCTTTTGACTCTTACCTCTGGCTCGACAAGGTTAAGTCAAACTGGCCATCAACCTGACAGTTGAAATGCTCAGAGTCCTCAACGTCTTCCCTCCTTAAAACAAAGAGATTGCAATTCAAATGAGTTAATGATGAAACCAGAAAACAATCAAGAGGTAACTAACCCTTGTAACTAGATTATGAGAAAGGCTGGCTTTTATTTTTTAAATTTCCAGTGTATTTACTCTAAAATCTATTCAAATGAAGTTACCAATTTAGCACAGGTATTTAAAACAGCGCAGAGAAAACTGGCTGTTCTGACAAAGTGTACTGGGTCTGGCCAGGTACAACCACCACACAAAGTAGTATTAAAAACCAGTCAGCAATATCAAAAATTTTATCTTTAGTGTTCTAACAAGGCTGCAATCAAACTTGACAGAGTGATTTAACAGGAAAGCAAACAATCTTAAGATTATGGGAATGTACCAAATGGCGTAGGGCCTGAGCTACAGAAAAATTTACATTGGCATAGGTAAAACACAGTGAAACAACAGGGAAGCAACAAGAAAGTCTCACCTTGTTGGTGTTTTTGAAGCTGAAGCGCTCGTTTTTTCTTCCTGAGAAGGGATAAGCAACGAGGCATAGCGCCGCTCAGAGGAATTTGTATCCATTGTGAAGTTCAACTCCTGGCTTTTACCTCCACTGCTACTTTCACTATTGCAATCTGTGCTATCCAAGTTATCTGAATCACTATTCCCACTCGCACCACCACCTCTTGGCTCTCCATTTATTTTATTTTTATCTGCTTTTTGCTGTGCTAGAGATATATGCTGATCTGGCAAAATAATCTGCATATTCTGAGGAGTCTCTTTTGTTTTATTTTTCTTATTTTTTCTATTTGTGCTGGGAGTAGTCACCACATTAGCTCTCTTTTTCCCAAAGGCATTTGTGAAAGTAGCTGAAGTTGCAGAAATTCCAATTGTAGTCGTCGTAGTTGCACTAGGAGGCTCTATAGGAACTTCTTGCTCCACTGAAAGAAAAAGATTTGATATACAGTCAAAAATCACAAAACATAGGAATCAGTGCCCCTGAAGATACTCCAGCTGAAGTTATGCTCTTTGATGAGTTGTCAGTATATTTGCACCACATACAGCTGTAAAATCTCCAAGAAGGTAAAAGCTTTGGGAACATAGGAGGAGACCAAAAAAAAGAACAAAGCAGATTTACCTAAAACACAGACAACTGCTCAGTCAAGTTTCTGACAGAAGGAGTAAGATCCAGGGCAGAAACTATGCAACAATGTCACAGTACCCAAAAAAACAGCTTCCTAAGATTCACTTTTAACCACTAGGTGGTTTAAAAAAAAAGAAAAAAACTGCAAAAAACAGGCAACCCCAACTGTATTGTTCACAGAAACACTTGTTCTTTACCTTCATCATCATTTTCTTCTTCATCATCATCTTCTTGAAGTTCTAGAGTTTCTTTAGGTTTGTTTTCTTCATCTTCTTCTTGTTTTCTCTTTTGTTCCTCTTTCTTCTTCTTTCTCTTTTCCTTTCTCTTCTCTCTTTTAGCAGCAAGGGCTTGTTTTCTGCTTTCTTCTCTTGACTATGTAGGAAAAAAGTATTAATATATAAACATTATGACAAAAACTAAATTATAATTCCTACAAAGTGGAGTTGGGGAGAAAGGAGAGGAGAGCAGGGTGAACAATAATGATTCAGTATGTGACGGTCATCATGCAGAGACTAGACAGACGTCATGGAACAGGACTAGCTGGTCTCAAAAGCTTCCAAAGAATGTCAGTAAAATGCAGCTACACAAGAGACGATATAAAAACAATTTTACTGGAAAGCCAGAAAATCTCTCATTATCCTTTCTCAAAAAAACATTTCACAGTGTCGCAAAAATACTGATGAGATTACCACCTTTGACTCAACAGTATCCTAGAATACTTTACAGAAGAAACTACTATAATTTTTCCATTTTAATCACATTTTTAGTATATGGGATCAGTCACAGCTACGCTATACTGTAGCTTTGTACAGCAACTGATAGATGTTAAAAAAAGTCAGCAATCTCAGAAGATTTAAAAAAAATGAATATGTAATTGTCCGAGACATCCCTCACTAATGAAATAGTATGAACTGTTCATCAGCAGTTCTAAGAGCCTCCAATTAGAAAGCCTGTTAAAGAGTATTTCGGAAGCCTCTGCATTATTCCCGGACACTTATCAATACTCTCAGTGAGGAAGAACTTGACTTTTCCCCACTATCTGCTCAACTCCATTGAGCTCATCTGACACGCTCTCTTTTGCAAACCTGATTACAGGTCCTTACAACACCTACGGACTATATTTCACACTGTATGCAACATACCATGTATCACACCACCAGGACTGAAAATCTCCCTTATTCAAACTTACCAGCCGTGCTGAAGTAATGCAAAAGAGCTACTACCTAAGCTAACAATCACCAAGTCCAAGCTTTCCTAAAAATAACAATGGAGTGGCTAAAGCAAAATTCAGTTCTGATCTGCCATCCTGAGTATATATTCTACATTTAAGGAAAGCAAATACAGTTATAGCATGAAGAGCTACTGCCCAAAGAAACACCAAGAGGAAATACAGCCTATAGATTTACACATAACTTCAGCAATTAGGCTACACAACTGCAATTCTCAACTCACTTTTTCCAGGTCTAGCTCCTTCAGCAATATAGTCGCATTCTTATTCGCTTCTGCAGCCTGCTGGTCTTTAGCTTTCACAATCGTCTCCACACACTGGTGACACTTTTTCAACAGGTCCTGGAACACAAAATTTTTCTTACCACCTATGCAATAAACTAAGGAGACAGGCTTGCTCTACAAAGCACAAGATTCCCTGTATTCATAAACATACAAACTATTTCAACAGATTAAGGCACTAAACACCAATTTTAAATTCTGGATTAATAAGATGTTCAAAGAACTCAGAATCAGACAGGCATATGAGCAAACATACATTCAGCTTTTGAATATTTAAGAATTTCTCATACGTTTTTGCTGAAAATACTGGACAGGGTTTGTTCTCAAACTCACCTTGTCAGTTATTGTTGCTATATATCGCATGCATTCAATGTCCGACGGGAACTGGTTAACTTCTTTCACTAGGAACTGAACTACTTTCACATGCCCCTAGAATATCAAAGAAAAATCTAGTCACTGGTATAAAATTGTTAGTATTCCTCATCAACACAAGAATTTGATACTCTTGGTTCAGTACAGAAGACCAAAATTTGCGAAAACATTTCTGTTAAACTGCTATTTGGGCTGAAAGGCAGTTACAGTTTGCTTAGTGTTGACAGTACATTTACTTTTGTATGTAATGGTGGCAACGACAAGCTCTCTTGCAAGTAATTGTTTCTTTTAAAATACAATGAGCAAACCGGGCTTGAGGGCAAAGCCAGCTGTTCACATTTTTAACAGCCAGAACCCTGTTTTGCCCCCACCTGTCACCTCTAGTCCATTTTCTGGCCAATCACTCCACTGAGCGAATGCAATTTGTCCAGTTACAAGGTGAGTCTGATCAGGGAACTAAGCCACCTGAACATTATCCTGGCAAACGTTCTTTTGCTGCTGGATCCACCACTTGATGGGGTACACTGTGCAGCCACAAAGAAAGTCTCCGTTGCCTCGGAATTTATTTGAAAGCAATGGAGAGACAGAAGCAGAATTCTCAGTACTGTCATTTGTCAAAAAAAAAAAAAAGCTGCAGACTTGTTTGATATTTTATTAAAGATAAAACAATTACAGTTAATGAATTGTTCTGCTATAGCACAGTTATTTAACATGCTTTATGGAACAAAGATTTCACCTCTTACAAATTAGATCTGTGTGAAGTACATCTTAGCTCTTCTCCATACAGGGTCTAGGGTTCACAGATTATGATTAAAGTAATCATAAAAAATTAAGATCGTTGTAAATAATACAAAATTACGATCACTTTAAAGCATTTTATCAAAACAGAAATTCTGGTGTGTTGATTCTTCCAAAACCAACTATTTAGATTTAAGACCAAATGAGAAATTGTTTTGAAAACACTGCACTGAAACACAGAATCCAGTTGGTGTCCTACCTTGCGAAATGCTGACATAAGAGGTGTTATTTTCCGATTATCTGCTGCATCCACATCTGCTCCTGCTTGCACAAGCAACTGGACTACATCATAGTGACCACCATTAGCAGCCAGCCAAAGGGGTGTGTTTCCTTTCTTGTTACGAACATCAATATGCGCTCCTCTAAAAGAGTACAAGTGTAATCAAGTGGAATAAAGCATGAGTAAAAATGAAGTCAGAAGTAAGATAATGAAAGAGCAGAGTACGATTAGATATGAAACTTTAATTACTAAAAACCTAGTGGCTAGAGAAATTGTGTCCCTGAAATCATCCGTTTATGTCACAACACAGTAACACAAGGATTATTTAAGACTCCTTTACTTGTTTCCCAGCAATGAGCACCCACCTCTTGTAGCCTACTGCACCACGGTTATGCAACTAGCAACCAAAGGTCCTTTACCATTTCATTAACATGGTGACTAAACACAGGGCAAAGCAGCCCCTTGAGATGTTAGCTATATATGGGGATGCTCTTGAAAGCTCAAGCTACTTCCAGGCTTTGCCCCACAAGTGACAGTGGGACGATGATCACGTGTGAACTGCTGGATTAATACACAGCCAACAGAGCTGCCAAATCAGACACTGTTTGCTTACCTGTGGTCCCAACTGTCTGCTTAGCTTAATTAACACTGGAGTAGCAGGATACTCTAGGATAACATGGGAGAGTAGGGAGCAGATGCAACATCCTACTTCTGAAGATTCCCATTCCATTTGCTCTCAGATGCATGAGGCAATGTCAACAAGAGTACCCTTGCCATGAGGAATATAGCTACAGAACACACAGGCTGCTAATGAGAAGTAATTTACCGATTAATCAACAGCTCACAGAACTTGTAGTGACCCTTATCTGCTGCAATTGTTAAAGCTGTATCTCTTGAGGAAGGCACGGGTGGAGCATTAACATCTGCTCCCTTATCAAGGAGAACCCTTCCAACCTCTGCATATCCTCCTGAAGCAGCTTCCATCAGAGGTGTGAGACCAGTCTGTGCAAAGAGAATGAATGACATGATGTGAAACTCATACAATACACTTGGGTAAACTATACATGATTTTCTACATGTGGAAATCAGATTTTCGATTACTTAGCTGTATATAAAGAGCCTAACTTGAAGCAGTCTCTCAAAAAACTCTTGCCATTTGGTTTAGTCAAGAGCTTGCCTGGGTTTGTATTAAGTACGGCCAGATACCTACCTCAACAGCAAAAACAAAGCTTACAACATATCTTGAAGAAAAAAGTCAGAACAGATCCAAATGGAGACGATTATTTCTACAAAAAATGTCCCCAAACTAGCTTTATCCAATTTCTCTAGCCTCCCTTAGCACGACTGTTCTGGGGCCAAATCAGTTGCCCGACTACACTGTTAAATGCCAACTTACGCCAACTGACCATTTGAGAGCTGGCTTTTATCCATATCCCCTTTTCTCCAGCCACAGCCATTCCAAAAGCTGGCCCGATGGCAATTATTTCAGCAGTCATAAGAGTTAACCAAAAAATGTTTTGTGCTAGGAAATCAGTCTGGCTGTCCACACAAGCCTTAAGCTTTATGGCACAAGATACAAAGCTGCCCCAGGGTACCAACACATGGGACCTATTTCAGAGGCACAGAAAGTCACAGTACTGAAACCATGGGTTCTGCACCAACATTTTTAGATTAGTTTTACAGGGTTTGATTCCACTACTTCTGTTCACGTGGATTAAGCGATCTGTTTTATACAACAATCACTGTAAGCATTGTGATTCTCTTCCTGTCTAGACTTCACTCAGATGTAGAAGTATCTTTTGATGAATATCACACCAACATTACACCTGAAAAGTTCGCCAGTACTGGAGAGCAAGAGGAAATCTAAGCTACATTATGAAGTTGGAAGAACCAGTCTGCTTTCACCCCCAATACAAACAATGCACCTTCATCAATGCTTGCATTTTTAAACAAGACATCAAAAACAAACATCTCAGAACTTTAAATAAGTCCTCGTATATTTCTCATTTGCAGTAAATTAAACCTGCACAGCAGGGGCAAGGAATATTTACTAAAAATTATTTAATCTTTCATCAGCAAGCACTGTGTTCAATATCTTTAAAGAAAAAGACACCTGATCAAACATCCACCTCCTTTCATTGCTAATTTGCTACTGAACCACTGAAAACAGAGATGAATGCCCAAAAAGTAATAGGAAAACATGAAGAAATGACTGCTTAGAAATACACTCGTGAGAAATAAGTGATACAGAAAAGTGATTCGCACACTTACCTTTGCCCTGTGCTCAACATTGGCCTTCCTGTCCAAGAGCAGACTGACCACCTCTGCTCGGCCTTGGAAGCAGGCCAGGGTGAGGGCTGTATTGCGATTGGTCTCGATCTGAGCGTTAATATCAGAACCCATATCAAGCAACAGCTTTACGGCAGGTACATGGCCATTCATAGCAGCCAACATCAGAGGAGAAATACCCAGTTTACTCCCAGTCCTAAAGAGAAAGAAACACTACAGTTCCCACAACTGGATGAACGCTTGGGAAAATGGAAGTGTATCTAAGAGGAACAAGATGCTTCATTGGAAGCCAAACTGAAACATTTAAAATATAAAAAAGCAGACAATCACCTAAAATACTAGCCATTCTGAACTGATTATCAGAAACCAGCAGAGTTAACTACATCCACAGACTACCAAAATTAACAAACAAGTGAGAGTTGTTTCAGCTTTTACATGTTTAGATGGCTGAAGTACACAAAAGAATTAAACAGCATATAAATAAGACTACATCTGATTCATGAAAAGTTACACGTGTGTTAGAAGCATAAATTTCTGTAGTGATAGAAAAAAATCAGTTTTCCTACAGTTAATAAATAGGAAACTTGAGAGACACAACTACATTCTCTTCCTTTTGCAGAAGAAAGTGTCTCCAAACAAATACATGAAGCTGCCTTGTTCTTTGGCTGGCTCTACTGGAAATTTGGCTTCTAGATCCCAGAAAAAAAAAATAAAAGAGTGAAGGAATAGGTTTACAAGCTACATCACCACTTGAAATTTATATAGAGATGAAGTTTGTCTGTGGTAATTAAAGGCAACTTAAAAGGTAATAAAAGGAAATGTGAACAAAAACTGTAACATCAATAGTGTAGAAAAGCTGCGAGGAGGTCTGAAAGTACCAGAGATTTCAATATATGCCTTAGATGCAGTTCATCTTAGGTATGTTACCTTGAATTAATTTCTGCCCCAGCACTGAGAAGAATCTTGATGATATTAACATATCCACCAGATGCAGCAAGGCTTAATGGTGTATAGTCAGACACATTCCTATGCTCTTTATTTGCTCCCCTTGCCAACAGCAAATCAACGACCTGAAAAAACAGCACACATTAGAAGACGTATTTATGTGGCCTTTAACTTCCTTGGATGATAGCTATCACACTCAAACTTTCTAGTCTGCTTCCACTGTCTATTGTCAAAAGGTGAGCAAAAGAAGATAGAGGTTTTCCTGTAGAATCTTTACCTTCCTCCCATGTCACTGTACAGACTTACCAACTAACAACTATATCTGATAATCCACGTGCATTGTAACAGTACAGTACTTGTCTGCCAGAAAGATTATTTTACCTAATCAAATATTACAAGGCTTTGAAGTGAAGCTTTTCCTGTGAATTTAAGTTTGCAAACAATGGGTACATTCAACTCCTGTAATGTCTCACACTGAGTGTCTCTCAGAAACTCCCAAAACTTTAATTCAAATGACACCTGATAGAAGTTTGATTGTTACATGGTCTTTACAGTAAAGCACACAGTAAAAATCAGACTGATATTAATGGAACAAGGATGAGGAAGAACTACTCTTTGGATCAGAAGCTGCTTAAGAGAAATAGAGAAAAAAATTGAAAGGTTTCTAGTGAAGTACTACACACTGGTGTACCATAGCCTAGCTGATCAGTAAAAAAGCTTCTCCACAAGTTGCTAAGCCAGAAACAGGGCAGGTAGATCCTGGCATATGGAAACAAAAAGGTAAGAACGAGACATGTAGTTTAATAAGTAATACTATCACAAACTACATTAATACCTCATTTTATTTAAGAGCACCACTTTTACCGTGATTTGGAAGACAAAGAGGAAACTTTCCAATTTTGTCCAATCTCTTTAGCCCTTACTGATTTCAAAACTTACCGCTCTTGTACCTGGCATGGAATCCTTTGCCATTACTATGGTATATTCAAAGCTAGTCTGACTACAGCTGAAGTAGGGTTTAAAAAAAGAGAAACAACCTATTGAAGTCCAAATAAAACAGTTGAGAGAACTGAAACATCATTAGAGTAGTATAACGTGTCCTTCTATTGAGAATGTGCTGTGCATTGTATTTGCATTTATCAATTTAGTAGTAAAACCACGTACTGCCAACACAAAATTCCAGTTTCTGTTCCTGTCTGCCTGCACTGACTGTTTTAAGTTTGGAGAGCAGGGAGGGTTCATAAGGGTAGTGGTCAGTGAATGAAGTTAAATGCCTCTACCTCCTTCACAAAACTACCTGTCTTCTAGGGATACATAGATAGAATGATCGTCAGTTATAACAGCTAACAAAACAGGGATAGCCAAGGGGAAAAAATAATAAATTCCCTTTCTTCTTCGGAAAGACTACAACCAGTCACATTTATATAATTTAAAGACCTTTTTTTAAAAATGGAAGATGTATTATACCATCCCCAACAAAAAAACACCATTCAGAAAACAAATTTTAAAGAAGAATTAAAATTCAAGGATGACAAATATCTGTACCTCTTGGCGTCCACCAGAGCATGCCAATGAAAGTGGAGTATCCTTTGTGCGCTCAGATTGTGCTTCTATATCGCCACCTTTATCTAAAAGAATTTCCACTACACCAACATGTCCAGCTGTTGCAGCCAGGATCAAAGGTGTAAAACCTAATAACAAAAAAATATGTTAGAAGTAACCTAGAGAATTTCAGAACTGTAAGAAGCAGAAATGCAAAATTCATAGTGACAATTTGAGACTTCTAGACCTAACCCCAAATATGTTTAAAGGCTCTTCAAATAAATAAATAAATAAATCTGAACAATATTGCACTGATCATTCTGGATTAACTTCTGACCAATTCATGCCTCTAGGCAAGTCACCTCTTTCTACTTAATTCTTATTTAGTATCATTCCAACCGGTGAACAAATCAGCACTGTGCACATTGGTTATTTCCAGTGGCCAGTGCCAGCTCTGGGGAGTGGGATGTTTTTGTTCTCTCAGCTCCAAGAGATTTGAGATTTTGCTTAATTTGTTTATTAGGAATGACGTGATTCGCAACCTGACATTATCCACAATCAAAACATTACCTTTGTCATCCAAGATTTGATATTTACCCCAATTCGCTGCTCTATCTAGGACACTAAGGTCTTTTGTTAAGAGTGAATCATGATAAAAGTGCTTCATATTTCAGAAATTTGCCTAATATGCCAATTCAGATAGATGCACTTCTTTTAAAAATAAGGACGGAATGCCATACGACGTCTCTTGATTTACATAGTCAATATTTCTACGTGAAGCACCAGAATGCAATTCATTATTTTTGCAACCCCTGGCTATTTTCTGAAGCAAGGAATCCCAAATTCCTATTTGGAACACCAAGTTTCAAGTTGTAGCTCAAGGTCAAACTTTTGATATCGTAGCTTACCCTTCTTGTCTCTGTGTTCAATATTGGCACCCCGTGCAATTAGCACAGAAACAAGTTCTTCATGACCTCCCGCACATGCAAGGGTCAGAGCAGTGTCGTGATTGCTTTCAGTCTGCACAGGTGGGCAAGAAAAGAAGACAGTCAAAAATTACAAATATTTTAAGAGAGCTTCAGCATTTTTGACAGTACTAGATTAAAAAGTGTCTTTTCCAAATTTCTCAGAAAGGAAAAGCACTCGAGCCTCGTTGGCATTACTCACATGAGCATCAATGTCAACTGAAGGATACATAGGGAGCACCGACTGTGACGCCACGTTACTGGATGTCTGCGAGCAGGGTTCAGGTGTAGGGGATTCCGTAGTGTGCAAGGAGCTGGTGGAGCCACTGGGCACTCTGCTATTCACAGCTGAAACGTAACAACAGATCATGAAGTCATTCTTCGAAATTCTACATTTTGTATGAGAAATTTAGTCCTGTAAAACCGCAACAGTCTAGTATCAAAACAGAAGTGGAAAAAAAAAAAAACAAAACAAATTAAGGGTTCCTAACAACAAACAAGTTGGTGTTTCACATAAAGGAGCTTTCCAGGAGTTCAATAATAAACGTATTATCTCCAAACTGTGTTAATTTAGAAAAATAATTTTATGAATTAGACTGTAAATATTATAAGTTATAACATTTAGTTATTTTTTTTTAATTGCAACCGTCAACTTTAGAGATCAATCATATACTAGATTTAACCACAGGTGAATTTAATCACTAAAATACAAACCCAATGTTCAGAAATAAAGTATAAATCTGGAATTAAAAAGTTTTTCACGTAAAGGTTAGAGCACATCTAGACACCAGAGGAGGTTTCCAAAGCAAGACAAGTGACAGTGACTTACACCTTCAATCGTGTTATAATAACCCAAAAGTTACATGAGTTATCTACAACCCATAAAGGGCTGTAACAACCCAGAAAGGCTGAAAGACAGAAGGGGGAATAGGGAATAAGAAAGCTGAAAACTGCAGACTGTGTTCTCCTTAGGATTAGGATTGGTCACAGCCTTTAAAAGACTTCATCCTGAAGGTGCTTCTCAGCTCAGGGACAGAAGTAGGTCGGTAGCGCAACTTTATTTCCTCATTTTTTTTCTTAACAACTTAAGAAACTGGTAACTGAGACTTGGTTTTTATTCGACTAGTCTTAAATATAAGGGCTGAAAAGCTTTAACAGAACAAGCAAAGAAATATCCCCACGGATATGTATTGCATGCTCCAGACCCTAGCCTGCCTCTGTAACACAGTGAAAATGTCTGGCCACCTGCCTCTCTTTCCCTATTTTCTCAGCTAAAAGACTACAAAAGCCATAGAAGCTACAAGCCTCCCTATTTTCTTCAAGGTTCCCCTGTTTTTTCCAGCTTTGGGACTACAAGGGGAACTCAAATCAAGGCTCTCAGCTGGGATTTCTTGTCAGGAAGGTCTAATGCACTAACCACTAGTGCACTTCACTTACACTTTACAGTCATATTAACGTAACATCTGTATTTGACAAGTAACTTGTGCTGCAGGAATACCAAGTTTCTATACTGCACAGCCTCTTTAGATGCAATATTTCATTAGCTTTACTTATTCCAATATAAATACTGCTTTGGAGTATTCATGGAGCAAACAACTAATGGAAAACATTAACAACTGCAGGTAAGAAATACGCAGCGCAGTTACCTGCTTCTGCTCAAACATTTCAAGTGGCAAGGGGACATGAAGGATAAACTCACATCCGTGTATTGTTAGAGGAACTTTTGCAAAATTCTCCCGATAATCGTGATTAAATAGTTCAGCCTTCATGATTCCTCTTGCATATCCATAATTATTCATATAAAAATAGTGTAGGTAGAAAAGTCTTAGAAAAATCCTCCACGTGGCTTCTAATACCACTCATGAAGCCTATCCACATACAACTGCACATGACAAGGAAATGCAGACTGGAGTAGGTTGTAGATAGCTCAGTTCACCCGTGTTCAGAAAGAGAGAAAGCATGAATGCATGGGGGTAGGGGTAACACAATCTGCAGGAAGTTACATTTTCCACTGTAATTTTAAATGCTACTTTAATAAAAGCGTTCTCCTTGGTCCATGGTCACAAACAAGCATTAACATTCGGCCACAACATTTCAGCAGCAAGATATTCTACCTTAATTCCCAGTTCTGCTTCCCTTACAACCTTCCCGAACAAACCAGGTTTGCCTTAGAAGTTTCCGAGTTGCCACACTTCATCTGCTTCCTATGGATTACTGCTTAGAGCAGCAGATGAGAATTCGTGCACTACAATTATTTTCTCCCTCAAAGCACTGGAGTGCAAGATATTACCTGGATTTCTAAAGATTATTCCTTCTAAAACACGAAACACCGAATCACCCCGTTAAGGACTGATTTTACTTTAAATCAAGATACTGACTCAATGCTTTCAGGTCTTGCAGCTACAGATGGCATCTAAAAACATATGCATGTGAGACATACAAAGTAGGTGCATGTGGAGGGACTCCACTTGAGCCACTTTAAGATTTGTTAATGAAATGCATTTAATGTCGCTGTGAGATTCACCCAATTCTCTGTATTTCACAACCGTAACTGGAAGCATCACACTATTTCCTGCATACTTTAGATTTTCATCACGTGTTTGAGATATGAGCATGCTTTAAGCATTTTGCTTACACAGTAAGAACGTCAAGTGTGAGAGAAAGCACCACAGGCAGCAAAACACAAACCCTGCACATTACTGACACCCCAACCTCTTCTTTAAAATACCATCTAACAGGAGTCCTACATTATGCAGTGATTAATCCTTTCCTCTTAACTGCTGTGTCAACAAAACAGCAGGGTTTCTTTTTCCCTGAAGTGTATTTTTTACTTCCTTAGAATGGCTGTCAGGCTTCAGATCAGCCTAAGGGACTCGCCAGCGTGCTTTGTGCTCTGCGAAGTAAAACCCATCTGAGAACTTCTGCCTCCAGTTTCACGCAGATGTTTCAGTTCAGCGAATTAGAAAGGTTACAGAATATAGAGATTTTTAACTCCAAGCATCATCTCGCAACAAAGTCTCCAAGGCATCTTAACAACCCTTTCTAGGAATGGCAGAAGCAGCTCTCCATCCCCTTCCCTGGCCAGGCCCAGCTCTGTCAGACCTCTGCAAGAATCCCATCGTCTGCCTGAAGGACCAGAGGGAAATTGAGGATAAATTCCAAATGACTGATTTTTAGCAAGTTGTATTTCCAATACCAACAGCTAGAGTACAGACTTCTGAAGTAGCAGCAACACCGCACCCGATGCAGCTCACAGCAATTCCTCGTGTCTCAGCAATCGGGAGTCCTACAAGGACACCTGTAGGAGTACAGCAGCGTGAGGGAAGGAGGTGAATCACGTTGCTTCCAGGGGAAAGACTGCTTGGAGAATACAAAACAAGTGATCAAAGGGAAGATCACTTCCAGGGACTCCAAGCGTCAAGCCTCACTCCGGAATTTCTGATGGACTTGAAAAACGTGTTGCTTTAATCTTTAAGACAAAGCTTTTCAAAATGCAGCTTGCTTCCTACCGAGCAACTGTTTCATCTTTCCATGTGAAAGGATGCCCATGAACAATGATAGTCAGGCATTGATTAAAGAATAAGTTTAAATCAATTTTCACAATATGGACCTCAGATCATGATAAAACGCTTATTTCGTGACAAAGGTTTTGGATGCTTCTGTAGACTTAAATTTAAACCAAAAACTTATTTCTACTAGGTCCAACCCTTAAATGACAATGTCAAAATCCATTTTCCCCACATTTTAAGAAAGGCATGCAATTTTCCAAAGAGATTTCCTTTGCACCAGGGGGAAGCCTTTGTTTATTCTCAAATAAACATGGATGGCTATTTCCCAAAGTTATGGGAAAATAAGTAAATCACAAGGAGCATGAGTAAAAAAAAAAAAAGGAAGCAAGAACTTCGTATTTCGTCTTGCTATGACTCAAGGTGTTGGCACAAACTTAAGCAAACACCTTTTAGAGGTGACCACAGCTGTAGTCTGAAGGAGAATATGCATAATAATTGTTATGCCACGAACATGTAAAGTCATGAGCAGGGGACTCGTATTTCAGCTCTGCTTTCCTCAAAGGGACTGGTGTTTGCAGGACAAAGAGAACAATTCTTCTGTATATTGCAGCGTCTCGTTCTATGAATCACAATTCTCACTCCACATTATCCTAGTAAACTGTACTACTCCAAAATGCAATCCTAAAAATAATATACCAGATTTCACACCTTTAAAATAGTTATGCTAAAAAAAAAATCCAGTTCTGGATAACCAACCACAACCAGAATTTCAGAACCAAATAAAATTTAATAAAGTGTCTTAAAACATCTGGAATGTAAGTATACAAACCAGAACTCCCAGGAGGAGAGGCAGATAGTATGATATCTCAAACAAAGTATGCTATCCCCCCAAAAAAGAACCACAGCTCAGTACAAGCAGGAATCATGAATATTCTAGCTACAGAGCAAATGTAGTAGCAAAAGAAAATCCTTCATCTTCAATAGACAAACAAATAAAAAGCAAGAAAGCATCAATTCAGCTACTGCCACCTAAGAAATTTACTAAGGCAAATGTGCAATGTGCACAGCAATGAAACTCCAACAATGCAAGGCAAGAAGCTTTTTTAAAAAAATTGTACCAAGTAATGAAAATTAAGTCAAAAATGGGCTCTTATACTGGAAGATGTGATCCAAATTATTGTTTTCCCACTCTAAACTGTGCTACATTCATATATCTCTTCTGCAGACCCAATTAAAATTTTGACTAAAGATCACACCTTCAAAGATAGAATTAGAAATTAGTTGTAAAGTTTTTACTTCAGCATATCTGAATTTCCATTATAACCAAACATGAAGAGACAAGAAGAGTTGCTTTGTTTTTAGGTTTTACCTGACTTCCCAAATATTGCTCAGTTCTGCATAGCTCAGGTGCAGGTTGATCAGCTTTATGAACGAGGAGACTCAGGTATAAACACCTCCCAGCAATTACCTGTTACTTTTCAATACCTTGTACCTTACCATCAGTCATCTCAGCCCTTAGTAGCTATTCTATTAGCTGACAAGAGAAATACTCTGTGTAGGTTGTCAAACAGAGTTACTTAGCAAAAGGAAGATTTGGGGTTTTGTAGAAATCTATGTCCTTCCCTATAAACAAATAGCCAGACCTGAAGCTTTGAGAAGTTTGCCTTTTTTTTTTTTTTTTTTTTATATTACCACTGATAAGAGCAACAATATGTCATTTCAGTGCAGAGGGCACAAAAAGCTGATTTGAACTTTCTGTTCTTCTAAAGTAGACTTGAAACAAACTGAATACTCAACAGAAATAAAAATGTTCACACCTCTTCTAAATCAAGTGTCACTCACCACTGTTAACGTAGTTCCACCAGTGGCACTGTAATCAAGGGAGGTATCTCACAGGCACACTAAATCCTCAGTCAGAGGGAGAACAGGAGTCTTCTCATGGAGACAGACTTCCCAGACACCCACCTCTTTAACAATTTTAACCAGCATCTATAGTACGCACACAGTTTTCATCATGTTTTCTGCTCAAAATTGCTTTACAAAATTAACAACTAATCAACAAATTTCTGGAAAATGATCAGGTTTGTTTTAAATACAGATCAAAGAATTACATGTAAGATTAGGTAGATTTACATTGTTTTTAAATAAACACACACTTGAGTTTAGGAGGACTATGATTTACACATAGTTTTTGCTCATTTAAAAAAAATCCATACTGTGTAAAACAATCTAAATATCTCCTGACGTTTTGTTTTTGAAACAAATTTATGAATTTACGTAAAGCAACATCAGTATTTTTTTGCAGGAACATCTGGAATTAGGATAGTTAAGGTTTCCTTGATATGCATCTGTAAGCACGCTGCATCTAATCATTTTTAGAAGTGTGCTCTATCTGCACATAGTTTTTGAAATGAGATTTACTTCGCAAAAGCAGTAAACAGATCTGAAAATGAAACAACAGGAACTAGCACATCCACTGTTAAAGGTCCTTGAGTCAAACTATTTCTATTCAAAGTTGTGTGTTGTTTTTGTTTGTTTGTTTTTTTAAGATAAAAATTTATTTTCCTGATCAATATTTCCCCCACCCCCCCTCTTCCCCCCAACTCCCCGAGCATACAGTGAAGTATATTTCATTTTCTTATGCTATCTGGAAATGAAAAAACAAGGTAGATTTTGTCACAGGGCACAATGCCAATATCATTGACAAGTCACTTAGAAGTATTTTGGTAGTAATACATCTGAAACAAAATTAGTGGAGCTGACTCAGGTGACTGTAACAAGTTTTTGGTCTGTGTGCACCGAGGATTTTGAATATAATGCACAGCTGCTAACCTTTAAGAGTTATACACCACATGGTTTTGTGCCAGATGGTCAACTCTGCACAGTAACTATTGCAAACATGAAGTTGTTGTTGGTTGCTTTGCATTATACATCCAAAATTTCCTCCTTGCACACCGCAGTTTCAAATCTTGAGTAACGCTTTGAGAACAATCCAATTGCATTTTTGCTTTCAAGTTAGCTGAGTATATTGCACAACGCCCGATACTCAAAAAAACACAAGAAGATTTCATTGAATTAAAACTACATAGCTGAAGGCAGCTGATACAAAACACCACAACTATTTGATCTACTGTGGTTTCCAGGCAAGGCTGCAAAGTTGTAGTTAGCCTTGACATGCATGAGCTCAATTGTGGCAATTACCATTCTGAAAGTTCACAGAAACTGCTAGCAAGTCTTACCACACATTTCTAAAACCTTGAAATGAACTTCAGAGGAGAAGGCAGTGACTATGAAGAGGAAAAATAAAAAAGACAGGAAAATAAGGGCTTAAGGGCAGACAAGGTGCAAAGAAAAGCTGAAAAACACTGAATTAAAAAAAAAAAAAACACACCTGACCAATCAACATTGGCTATGCCCTGCATACATTTAGAACTAAAAAATGGTAAATTTAGATTAGATATTAGGAATAAAATTCTTCACTCAGAGGGTGGGGAGGCACTGGCATAGGTTGCCCTGAGAAGCTGTGGATGCCCCATCCCTGTAAGCATTTAAGGTTGGATGGGGCTTTGAGAAACTTGGCCTGGTGGGAGTTGGGACAGGGTGGGGGTGGAATTAAGAAACTTGGTCTGGTGGAATCGCACAACAGGGTGGGGGTGGAATTAAGATGATCCTTAAGGCCCCCTCTTCCAATCCGAACTTTTCTGTGATTCTGTACCTCCAGCAGTAAATGCAAATCCTAGTAAAATGTATGAAATGAAGTCAACGAAAACGATACCTATTTGCTCCACACCAGGACTCACAAAATGCACAGGGCGGGACCTTCAATTCTGCTCCATGTAGTTATTAACAAATGGAAGAGTGCTTTTGTGTTTTTTTTTCTTTTCATCCAGATAACAGGACTGTTTTTTTTTGCCATGTTACATCTAACAAGCAGATATTCCCGTGTAATGATCCCAGTTTAAAATGTACTCCGAAAACACAAGCCATTACAGAACTCAATGGCTGTGCACGGATTCCAGATTGCGTTCAAACTGTAGCAACATTTCCAGCAGAATGGAGAGGGATACATTTGTCAATACAAGTGACAATCGTTTGTATTTTTCTGGAGATGACTAGTACACTAAATATATCCTCTGTGGTATAAGCCTATATGGAAAATTCTACAGAAGACAAAAAAAAGCTGTCACATTCTCAGATCTCCTAGTGGGCACTACAAATAACTCATGATTAGGCTTTGTGAAGTAGCTTTAAAGTAGCATAGAAAAAAAAAAAGGCCGAAAGGTCTAAAAAAAATAAACAAACAGGGCACCAGTACAGGATGTTTTGTGGTTTGGAAAAAGACTTTTTTTTTTTTTTTTTTTTAAAGTCTCACATTAGAATTGGAAGTCAATGTTAAAATTAATAGATTAATCAGGAACTTTATGCATGAGCAAGTATTCCCAAACTGGAAAAGCCCAAGATATTTTTGGAGGGAAGGAGAGAAAGGGAAACTGAGCACACAAATTAATGCAAAAAGAGGTATATTTCTTAACCCACCTGCTATTAGGTCATCAAGAGTGTCGGTAAGCGTCTGTGCTGGAGTGGCAACCATTAATCCGTCTGGTTCTTGAACTAACAGTCCCTGCCCAGCAATTTGCTGCTGCTGTCCTATATTCTGCTGATTACCTATTGCTTTCTGAAGTTCAAGAGACTCTGTCCCATTATAGCCTAAATTACCAGAAAAATTACATTGCAGTGCTGGCAAAGGCTGGATAGGGACAAAATCTATTTGTTCAGCAGGTGGTGGTGACTGTTGTTGCTCATCATCTTTTGACAAAATTGTGTCAACCTGAGGTAACCCTGAAAAGTTATCCTCTGGCAGACCCTTATCAGCTTCCACTTCTGGGAAGACCCCTGTAAGTGGGCACTGCTGCTGCAGGGGAAGTGGTGTGTCTGTCTGACCTTTGGTCTCCAAATATTCTTTGGTAAACTGCTGTTGTGTTTTCATCTGCAACTGCCTTTCCACCTTCTGTAGCTCCTTCAATATTTTCTTCTTCTTCTGTACTTGTTCTTCTCTGTTCTTTTTAAGTTCTTCAATCTTATCTTTATTTAAAGGTTCACCTTGAATTAATTCCAATGATTTAAGTTGTGCTTTTTCAATAGCACTAATTCTCTGTCCAAGTTCATTCAGCTTGCCTTCAGTCTCTTCTACTATGCATTCCAAAGGCTGGTATGGGTGAAAAGGTGGCAGTAGGTCCTTATCTGCTACCTGCAGGGAACTTGACTTCTGCTTGGATGCACCTAAGCACATGAAAAATGTTTGAAAAAATGCCATGCTGAAGATACCCCATACCTCCCCTCTCACCCACCAAAAAAATAAAAATAAAAAATAAAAATAAATAAATAAAAGTCTTTACAACTAACACTGCACATCTGTCAAATCATAAAAAGGTAAACCCTACACTCCACGTTAAAACAGAAAGGACAAAGCAAATGCTGGAATTTTAAATATTGATCCTAATACACCCTTGAACAGCACTATTTTAATCTTAAGGAATAAGGAACCTTTATGATTTCTGATACCCACAACAATGCATCTTGGAAGGGAAATCAGCAAGAGCAAGGCAATTTAAATAATTTACTAAGTTCTCAAAGTCGCTTGGGTGTGCAGAGCAAATTAAACTATTTTCTAGAAGCTAAGTCCAACAGCGAGGTTGCAAGCAAAAGTTCTCCATATTTGAGAGAAAACTAACTACAGTGAGATCAGTATTTTGTGGATCACTATATATGGTTTATCCAAGTGCTATAGCATCCTACCTTTACATTACAAAAGAATCCTGCCAGTGCAAGCTCAATATATACAAATATATATTTTCAAGCTTTGGCACCCCTTTACCAGTTCTGAGAGAAAATTAACGTCTTGCTTGCCTCCCTCTCTCTGGTAACAAATTAGCGATTCTGCTCACTATGAAGACTTGAAAATCTTCGATCCAGCACGACACACTATGCCTGAGCACAGCTTCTGTGAAAGCTCCCAACGCACTGCCTTCAAGCAGCACAGTCCTGAAAGCCATGTGCGAAAGCTTCAGCCAGTTCTTGCTAATATAAATCTATGAAGTGCTTAAATTGTAATTAGTACTTCACTTTAAGAAATTCTAATGACAAATGTAAAAGGTTTTAGCTTGATCAAATGTTCTAGCTTGATTACTTTTCTGCAGTAACACTCATTTACCATATCTAAGCAGCAATATATGTAGCTTTAAAGAAACAGAACTTGAACACTTACAGAGCACTCACATCTCAGCATTAAAAAGGGAACTGAAATTATGCAATTTCACCTATGGATTAATAAAGCTACCTGAACATAACACAATTAAGTGAAAGTTTGGATGCTAGAACTAAATTCTATATAAGCCACTAGCTCTGGAAGGTTTAAGTTCCCCAAAACACTAATTTATTTCTCTCTGGGTCTTCCTTCACCAAAATACTAATTTACAAGTGATTTCATTTTACATTGCAGTCCAAACGGGCGACACACACACTGCACTTCCAGATTGTTATTTTTGTTAAGGTACTAATTCAAGAAGCAAACAAGCGTGAGAATTTTCTCTCAAAAAAATAAAAAAAAAAGTAAGAGTTGAACCAACTCTATGCTGGATACTTTCCCCGAAAAGATTCCCAGGACTGAAAACAAAACCTAACTAAATTTAAAGGGAACAACAAAAATCTTAATAGCCCCAGGAAATTTACCACCATACCCACAAGCTGTAAAACCGTAGCTACATCAAGACAGACACCCTTAACCAAGCTTCTTCTCTAGCTTAGCTACTTTATATCCCTGCCATACACTGAAAGATCAGTACTTCCAGCTGAACTCCTACTCAAAACATTTCTGCTGTTCTGTCCCTAATTACCAAGATGATTTCTGTGAAAAGAATAGGGAACTTGATTAAAGTTTAGTAATGACTTCCTTTGTACTGGCTGGTATACTACTGGATGCTTAGCTCAAGGCTGTTATAAGCTGTTGGCTAATTGACTTCGTAGCATATCTAAAGTCTACAGTTACCCTTTCATTTTAAAAACTGTGAATTAATTCATACAGTTAAAATATAATTTAAGTTTTGGAGACCACGATTGAAAATGTATTTATTCACCAAAAATCTGAAAAATGTTTTTCTACATCTTTGTTAGAAATCAGTAAAAAAAAAAAAGTCAGTTGGTGCTTTGAAACTAGGCTGCTCTTTTTATGTTTTAGTAAACATAATTTAAGATGTAGTTAAAACAGTAACACTTCATGCTGCTCTGTTTATTTTTGTTCCTAAGAGTACTATACCATCTTCATCGTATCACAAAGTGTTCTCATGACTTTTGACAGTTTTGGACAGCCTCCATCACTCCATAGGAAAGAAAAATTGCAGTTCAAGAAGTCCCCAAATAATAAATTATCAATGTCCCCCCTCAACTAATTACCACCTGGGGAAAAAACAAGCCTGGTTGTCATCAGAAAAGTTCTCTAAGAGCACAGGAGAAACAACTACAGAGACCAAGTAGGCTTGTACAAAGATCTGGTGTTTCTGGTCTGTACTGATTAAGGAGGACAAGGCTGGTCTCACAATGGGAATCAGATTGTCCAAACAGTGCCTCAGATTTGGAGTTAGCACTGAAAATTCAGAATTTTTTTTTAAAACAAAATGTAGAAAAATCAGTACAGCCCAGAGCATGCTACAGCACGAAGTGCATGCAAATATGGACATGCTACAAATGAAGAGCTAGGCTCTGAAATTCCAAAAAAGATGCAGAGATGTACTTCAATCACCTTCTAATTGATTAGAACAGATGCTTTATAGGCACTAAATCACTCTTTCTACGCCAGAAATTACCTGCCAGCTATAATCTTGGGGATAATGGAAGAGGATGAGGAATAGGAAGAAAGTTTTGCTAAACTTTCACATCCTAACAACCAGTTCAAAACAGAGCTGGAAAAGACACTACTGGTAGCTTAAAAATTGCAAGTGCTATGGTATATTATATAGTATATTAGAAGTTGGAAGTAGGTATTTCCTGCCTTTATTCAGATCTCTTCCATATTACAGTATCCTGAAAAAAAAGTGCCCATTTTAGTAAATAATTGAGAACAAGACACTATTTTATAATTTCACTTTTGAAGGTAGGACTTAGAATTTCAGGTATAGGCCAGACCATAATTACTTCAACTTGTATTTTAATTTACCTTTTCAGTGGGTTGTAAATCTAGACAACCAACCTACTATGAAATTAAACCTAGCAATACCAAGCAATCCATCCAGTCTCTAAAGCAGCTGTTTTGGCCATTTATTTTGTACCAAGAAGACTAAAGACTGAGGTCCAGTGAAAGCCCAGACGTAGCTAGACCAACATCAAGCTAGCAGGTAATCAGGGTTACAGGAAAGGGAATTGTTCAGTTGACAGAAAATCCAGGGTGGTTATGGGCATGCCAGGAAAGCAGTGGAGGAAGGAAACGATCCTTTCCTAATTTATTCTGTCAATAGCAGTACCAAGATATTTACAGCACGCATTTGTTTGCGGAACCTATTTTTCTTCCCATACTTCCACAGGTTCTGCATCCTAACTTCATCAATACAGCCTCTACCATCACACCTGCAGTCACCATTTTACTTTTTGCCTCCCACACTTCTCTCATGAACATTTTCAGCCATTTTTCACCAAACATACACTACTCAAGTACAAACTGAATACAAATTCAGTTTCCCATCATTTTCTCTGAATTCTTATCCACTTACACTTACAGGAAATATGAAGTATAAGTTCTCTACTTCAATCTACTGTACTTATCCCAGTACCCTGTAGAGAATCTCATGAGTACCTAAGTTGATTTGCAATAATCCATCCATCCAGATCAGCACGCCCCAAATACCATACCCGAACTCTTCAGCATCCAATAATATGGAGAACACCAATACCAGTTCTTTTTTAAAACTTCTGGCATAAAGTAACATTTAAAGGTCCTAGATGCTCTGAGCAAGACTGAAGAAACTTCAGTATTTATAGCTCTCAGCTCTCCTAAGCAATTAAAATCTTCTAATTTAAATTTGCTTTCACACATTTACTCTCTACAGGGTTGCTGCCTGTGAACAAATATGATACCATATTTCATCCCTAGTGTTTACGATTCTCTAGGAAACTGCTCTTCTAGTCCTGTCATCTAATCTATGGGGTATCTTGTTTTCCCAATAAAGTAGTAGATTTTATGTCCTTTCACAACTAACAGAGTAGCACAGGTGAAGTGCTACCTATCCCAGATGAACCTACCTCAGACAAGCTACCTTATTGACCTCTAATGACTTTGTTACTGGATGTACCGTGTAGATTTGCTAACATCCAGTAGTAGTACAGACAGGGACTTCAGTTCTGTAAGTCTCACTTTGCTTTAATTTACTTTTTACTAGATTAAATTCTGGGACTTGTTGACAGCTCCTTAATTTCGAGAGCTGTTAAAAGAAAATGAGTGGATCCAAATCCAAACAGTTACATTCCAAAAGATTTTTCTGGCATACAGAAATGATTGCATGAAAAAAAAAAAAACACAACTGTGAAACACATTTGTACATTTAAAGATATCCTCTCCACTGGAATCAATACCCAGTATATACACCTGTATTAATCAGCACATCATCCTGATGGCTAATATTGCCTAGGCTTCACAAAAACAAAACCAACCAACCAACCACACAGCCAGACTTAGTTTGTTCCTCCCTTCACAAAAGGCAGGCGCTTGGAAGCATAAATCCATAGAAAAGGATTTCAGTGATGAGTGCTTTGTTACAGCTTTTTTCATCTACTGTTATTCTTGCACATCAGAGTGAAATCAGGTGATTTTTTTAAAAATTGAAGGTTAAAGTTAAGATTTGCAGTCTCCAATTAAAATTTACCAGTTTCAACAGGAATAGGATGAGCTCAATGTTGAATTTTCAAGAATATTACGTATTTAACTATAATTAATATCAGTAAGAAATTCAGCTCTAATAACACAGGGAAACAGTCAATCCACATACACAAAATATTAATTGGGCTAACTGGACGATGAAAAAATAATCTACTTTTCCCCAAAAAATTCATCTGCTACACTGTTTTACTGCATACTTAACTCTTCTTTAAGAACAGTTCATGGAGGACTGAATGTTCAGATGAATTTGTATTCCACTACATTCCTCTTGCAAGCCAGGTAGTATTTCTGTCAATCTTTAGCACTCCTGCAACTGTTTCTACAGAAAACTTGCAGGAATTTGGTGCAATGATTACATGGCTGAAACCAAACTGACATTCTACTCAACCTTAACTCAATTTCTGACATTCAGAAGTTTTGGTTGCTTTCCAGCTATAGTCATCTTCCCAAGGGTTTTTTTTATCCAGGGGCTTGATGGAATCTAACTGGAAAATTGCTAAGATGTGACTAAATTAGTAGGTGGCAGGCAGGCAACAGAAGCTTTCAAAGATTGGAATTTCACAAAACATCGTGAAAATAATTTCAATATACACGTGATCATGTGGATCTACGCCTGTCTCATTTAAATCATCTGCCTGCAACTAAAGAGTCACATAGAAGAATGAGTATGTAAAGTTTACTGAGAAAGCATTAGTTAAGTTAGTTAGGCATAGACTGCTCTCTTGAGATTAAAAAAATACTGTCTAGAATTATCCTTTGTAGGCATATTATGCTTTGGGATCTTTCAATTAAGTCACACAACTCACCTTTATCAGTACATAACTCAGTATTTAGGCAAAGTAGTAAGATATTTGACTAAAACCCATATATTTAGTTCGTAGCGAAGTGAAAGCTTTTGTTTTAATTTCTCCAAGCTATTAGACTGTTAGTAAGACTTAGTATGATGATACAGATAAAACAGTTTATTAAAGGTCTCACTTAAAAAGCTTAAAAATCCCCCAAACCCATTTAACTTTAAGGGAGTTGTAGTTTCCTTCCCCTGGGATTAAAGGCAGACGTGAACAGCAGTTGTGAAAAGCAAGTCTGTAAGTTCTGTTGAGGTCTTAATACATAACCAAGCTCTCCAAATAAGAAACACTGCAAGTTACTGTCAACTTAAAAATAGTGAAGACGTGGAACGTTGAAATTTTAAGCACTCAATTAAGGCCAATTAATTAATTTGTAACCAAGATTTCAAATTAGTTATGAAATAAAATAAATTTTGAAAAAAAAAGTAGAGTACCTGATATCTCCATGTTGAAAAAACAGGCTTAAATCTACATGTTTAAAAAAGCCTTACATCAGTTCAAATATTTTGACTAAGAAAACAGTACTACTGCTTCCCACGAACTCCCCAAGCGTCCCCTTGTTTCACTGGTGTGATTATTTTCAATAACGTTCTAAAAGCTTGCTGTGAAAGACTAAGCCAGTGCAGAATCATACACACATGCTGGGAGCTTTGGATCCCACTATTAAACATTAGATTGAGTTTACAAGATATACAATATTACACAGATTAGTTTCTTAAAGAAACGTGATAGCTTTCTTTTCAACCATTTCACGTATTGGAAATGGTCCACGTTTGAGGTGTAAAAGAGAACTGTCTTTAAAGTGCACCTGAAGTTACAAAAGCAGCCTGATGGTATTCACAACTTACATTCAGTGGAATTGACAGTTCACATAGCCCATGTGAAGTCAAAACATCACATTTCTTAGCATCACTGCTTATTTCCAGGGGAGTGAGCCTGAAGAGCAACCTTTCTGAACTGGCAAAGAATTAAGCCAGTTAGGTTCAGACAGTGTGAGGAGAAATGCTTTACAAAAGGGTTCTTTATTAAGTCTTGCACTTGGAGTCACTGTGCCTTGCAAGAAGTCTATCCTTCCAGTGCCAGTGCTTTACAGCAAGAGAGAGATTTATTCACCCTGGCTGGAGAGCTGGCTGGTGCTAGAAGCAGCTTCCATGCCAGCTGGGCTGAGAGCACAGAGCTGCCCCAGCAGACTCCAGGGAGCCAGATGCAGGGACACTTGAAGTTGCACATCTGCCACAGTGCTTCAGCACCCACTGAGGACAACTAGCAGCAGAAGATACCTGCTCATCCTCCAGCTGCAGAAATACTGCAACTCGTTTCCCCAGCTGAAAGACCATCCTTGTTCAGCTACATCAGAATTCCTGCTGAGCAATTCCGACTGCATCCAAGTGAGGGAAGCAACAAATACAGAACAACAAGGATGCAATCTTCTGCCTTTTCACACAAAAGCACAGAACTACACTGATTTCACTTTTACATGGACAAGCTAGACACAGGTTAGAAGTATACTAAAAGCAAACATGAGTTAAATTACAAGTCAAATTCTTTCCACTCCCATGAACTAATTCTGCTACTTCTTTCATTTGTTTTTTCTTCATCTCTTTATGAGGTTATGACTTCTGCATAGTGCCTCTGTCTCTGTATATCCACTGTCAGCTCTGATTTTTTTTTTCCGTTGCCAAAATCAAAATTAGGTAATTTGCCAAAACATTTATTCCATGGCAATGATCCTATAAGCCTTCTCACTACAGTAAAAATAATTTCATTCAAAAACAAACCATAAATTCCTCAGAAGTTTCACAGCGTATTTGGCTTATAACAACACACAAGCGCATTCTAGTTATACGCTCAACTTGTAAAGAACTCTTTGGGAAATGAGTTGTTACTCATTTGTTGCAAAAGTAATACAGACCCCTAACACAGACTGAGATGAGGTAAAAAAGGCTAGGTGTTCCTCTCCTTCCTCCAAGTAGTCAAGAATTTATGCAAAAAGACTTAGGAGCTTATTTCTAACTCTGCAGGTAAGAAATTTCTTAATAAAATAAAATTACATAAGAACTTGAGACTGTTCTGTCTGTCCCATCCCCAACCCTGTCTCCCCCCCACCCCGCATATGCCTTTCTTCATTTGCACCCTCTTTCACTCCTCACTTCCCAAGTCTAACAACGAAGTCTGCTATATTAAAGCCACGTGCATGTCAGAAGTTAGAGACTGTGTTCTCTGCTGAATTTTGGTTCTTATCACAGTTGCAGTAAGAGTGGTATCTTTATAATGACCACAGTTTTTATGACACAAATAATGTTTTTTCCCCTAAGCATTTTAGATATACCAGAACTTTACACAGTTTTCAGTAATGTTTCATTAACCCAATGACATTTCAGATGGCTACTTTTCAGACGTAACACATCACAGATTAGTTTTGCTGACACACATGAAGCATATCGTGAAACATCAAGAACCCTCAGTACCAGTTTCAGCAACGCAGTATTGCTAAAAACATGCCTGAAATATGAGCTGAAATTTCCTGTAAGTTTTCTTTTTAAAAGGGATCTATTTCTTAAACTATAACAACTTTCTGCATCTCATAATTTGATTAAATATCTGACTTTAAACTTGTAACTTTAGTCTTTTGATACACAATCAACTGCTCTCATTAATTCCCATGCATCACAAACTGCATTTCCAGAACCCTAGCCTACTCATCGGTACCAGAAGTTATTTAAGGGCAGGCATGTTATGCTAGCAGATAATTTTCACTGCGTTATCTAGACCAGAAGTTACATATTCTTTTCATTTTTTTTGGTACTAATTCTTATGTCATATGAAGTAGCAGATGTTGCACATCCTACAGAAATTATACAGCAACTGTATTTTAGAAGTTACATGGCATACATAGGGAGAATCAAGTTCACACACTTAAAAACCATTAGGTACACAATATTTTTCTTAATTCGTTTGTGCCCCTGGCATTTTTTTTTTAGTTTGTTTTAGCATTGAACACTTCAAGAATAAACAAATTAAATGAAGCTATCTGACAGAGGTTTGTAAACCATATCTAATCTCTCTCTCCTCCAAACCAAAACTTGTTAAGTAAATTGACAGAAGTTGTAACTTTCCACTTAATCTGCTTCTCTTCCTGAACTTCCTTAACAGAAGTGAAGAATTTGTAACTCCATCCACAGCTGGAAATCAAATGCTGGATTTGCCATTTAACGACTGCAAATAATTGTAACCAGTCAGCTTAACCACATTCAAAGCAAAAACCCTGATGTTAGTTACTTACAAGGGTACTGTTATTAATAGAAGAAAAATTGTCCTCCTGTAAGTAAATCTACATTGGCATTTTATGACGCCAAAATGCTTGCACTGCTACTTTAAAAAAAAAAAAAAGAAGTTGATATTAACAAATTTGTGGAAACAGCAACTATTCTAGACAACCAACATACAAAATTCAAAAGTTAACACCATACACAGTGTTTATTAATGTTTTTATCAGTCTGGACTATGGCAGTTACTGAAACCACTTTCTTCCAAAAACTTAGAATGAGCATGCCCAGTAACCACTGTTACTATACCGTAGTAAATAAGAAAATTAGCAAGAACTACACACTACATAAAATACTTTTATATTTAAGTCCTACCTTCATTACAGGTGTTTAGAACTTGATGGAGCAGACTATACTATGTATAAGCACTCAGAAAACTGTTCCCTAGCCTAACAGTTTCCAAACTGCATGTATCCTCCAAAGAGCTACATACTAACCTTTCACCACTCCCACGAGAGGTGGCGAGTTCTCTTGAGGGGTTCTGTCAGGTTCCTGGGGAGGTACAACCATAGCAAGTGTATGCACTGGTACACGAGGAACCTTAAAATAAAGTCACAGACACACAGTCAGATAAAAAAAATCTCTCAAACTGACCCAGTCATGAGGCATTGACATGAAGGTATGTTCCTACAGAAGACCTCCATTCTACTCTTTCCAAACTGTCTGTGCCCTGCTATCTGCTGGAATGACCAGTATAGCTCATTTTATGGTGGATTTTATGTCAGTTAGCTATAGTAGTGATTACAAAATTCTGGACAGTGTAAGCTGGACAGCTATTTACATCTTTAGGCTTTTCAATGAACTAACTGTGCTGGAAAGATACCTCTTCAATAATAAATATATAATAAATAAAAATAATAAATTTATACAGCATAATTTCTTTTATATAACAAATCAGAATATTTAAGAGGCACTGTCATTAACAGTTTAGAGCTGTAGAAACAAAATGCTAAGCAACCAAGAAAATGATACACTTTTAAGACATTAGGTCTGGGACTATCCCATTTCCTGGGAGAAGAAAATCGGAAAAAGTTCATGTACTGCAGACAGTACCAATCAACTTTCTTACTCTGTTATTTTCAAATGTGTACTTTATTTTTCCCCTCCTTTCCACTCTGTTTGCATCTAAAGTTGCTTGAGAAGTTAGTTACAAAGGAGGTGTTTCCTTGCAACATTTATGGTGTTATTAAAAAAAAAATTCTTATACATTACCTGAGACTGATCCTGAGATGGAGGTGTGAGCTGAGACAAGTCTGCTGCAGGAACTGACAAAACATTGTTTGGGTAATCCAGCAAGTAAGAAACAACATTTGTATGTCCTCCTTTGGCAGCTTCAATGAGCATTGTTGAGCCATCCTGAATTGAGATTTTGGAAATAAAAAGCCAGAAGATGAATTCTGTTTCCTGGTATAGAACATCAGATATGATGTTTAATTTAAAATTGCACATTCACTATTTAATTAAATCAATTACGTGGTTCTTTTGATACATGAAATAACCGTGATAAATAAATAGTTTCAAGTGAATACCTTGAGTCGATGAGTAGGATCTGCACCATGAGCCAGAAGGAGCTCAACAACTGCCAAGTGGCCTCCTGCACATGCCAGAGACACCACTGTGTGGTCATTATTAGCTGTAGCCCTATTAACGTTGGCACCTGTAAAGAGAAAGTCTCAGAATCAAACACAAGGACTTCCTTAAAGTATCAAAAAAACACTGAAGTGTTTTCTGGAATAAGAAGATTGCTCTTTTAATCATCCAAATTCATACGTATTTTAGGGATAAGAGCAAGAGATTTTAGATAAACTGATGACTTGTATACAGAATTGTCATCATCTCACAAAGCAGAAATGCAGGTTTGTTTTTTGTTTTTGTTCTCCCCCCCAGAGGAGTGTGGATACGCTTTCTTTCCCTTTTGTGAAAATATTTTTTTTTTGCCATAATTCAAAGCTATTTATTAATCTATACAATGGAGTTGAAAAAACAGCTACCAAATATTTTGAGATTCACTGCATCATAATCATAGAATCATAGAATATCCCAAGTCAGAAGGGACCCATAAGGATCATTGAGTCCAACTCCTGGCCCCACACAGGTCTACCCAAAATTTCAGACCATGTGACTTAAGTGCACAGTCCAAACGCTTCTTAAACTCGCATAGGCTTAGTGCAGTGACTACTTCACTGGGGAAGTGACTACTCCCTGGGGAGCCTGTTCCAGTGTGTGACCACCCTCTCGGTGAAGAGCCTCTTCCTGATGTCCAGCCTAAACCTCCCCTGCCTCAGCTTGACATCATTCCCTCTGTCCTATCACTGGTCATTAAGGAGAATAGATCGGCGCCTGCCCCTTCACTCTCCCTCATGAGGAAGCTGTAGGCCACAATGAGGTCTCCCCTCAGCCTCCTCTTTTCCAGGCTGAACAGGCCAGGTGACCTCAGCCTGTCCTCATACATCTTCCCCTCTAGCCCCTTCACCATCTTCATCGCCCTCCTCTGGAGGCTCTCCAACAGTTTAATGTCCTTCTTGTACTGTGGTGCCCAGAACTGCACACAGTACTCGAGGTGAGGCCGCACCAGTGCAGAGTAGAGCAGGACAATCACCTCCCTCGACCGACTAGCGATGCTGTGCTTGGTGTAGCCCAGGATACAATTGACCCTCCTGGCTGCCAGGGCTCATATTCAACTTGCTGTCAACCACAACCCCCAGATCCCTCTCTGTGGGGCTGCTCTCCAGCATCTTCTCACCCAGTCTGTACGTACAGCCAGGGTTGCCCTGGCCCAGGTGCAGGACGCAGTGCATAAACCAAAAGAAATTCAAAAAACCGTGAACAGCTTGACAAGCACTCACGTACACATAAGATTATTTTACAAGACAGATCACAAATGCAGAATCTAACTGGTACAATAAGTTTTAAAACCTAATTATTGAAACTAATATTTTACCTTTGCTAATAAGGAATTGCACGGTACATAAATGACCAGCCCGTGCAGCCTTCATTAGCGGAGTTCTCCCCCCTTCAGATTCATGCTCCTGTTGTAAGAGAGAAATAACAGATGTTACATAAATGGGCAAAAACTTCACCATCCTTTCAGCTCTTGAACCACCCAGTGATGGGACTGAAATTATCAGTCTCTGAAGAAGATCCACATCTTCTTTACTGACTGGAATTAATTTTCATCATTTTGTCATCAAGATCACATCCATACTGTTAGTCATACAAGGAAGCTTCCCAATTTCTATACCCATTTTTATTTTAGCATTCAAACGCATAACACACTTGAGAATAGTAACAGCTCATTTCCTCCTTGCGGGCCAATAAACATTTCACACGTATCAACCCACATTGTGAAGTATACACAGAACTGATACGCAGCAGTTCTGGGAACTGTCACATGCTGCACGAGACTTAGAATTGAAATAACTTTAAAAGTGCAGAAAACATTTTTAAGACACGTTGAAGAGGATTAGCAATATAAAGACGACAACCGCTTTTTCTTTTTTATTTTTTTTTTCCCTCTCTGTTTTGGACGGGTAAATATCCTTCACTGCAGGTCCCCAAGCCTCTGAATGAAAGTACTGGAAAATAAACCACAAAGACAACAAAAGGATGACTTCATCATCACAGATGAACAGATGACAAAATAACAAAAGAGGAAGGAACAACAAGAATGATTTTCTGATTTAAAAAGTTCCTGACAACTGGAAAGACGTGGCTGAATAGAATTATATTAGAGAAGTTAGACATAGAAAGTCTGCCTGTTATGTAGACGTGATTACTGCTACAAAGAATGCTGACTGACACACGTCAACTATCCCACGGCAACAAGGGGAAAGGACATCCTCCTCCTGAGTGTTTTTATTTGCACTCTTCATATTCAGTCTAATCAATAATACAACAAGAACAAGAGAATGTGTATTTTTATTTTTTAAATTAGGAATCTGGGAGGCCAAGCTCCAAACACACTATTTAATCCTGGAATTGCAAGTGTATCTGACTGTGAAAGCTAACATTTAGCACCAACGGGGAATGGTACAATTTACAAACGTAAAAGCAGAAGAACACGTTTGATCAAACTAATTGACTCCTTCCCTTAGTTTCAATATTCCTAAAAACTATGCATGTATCTTGACACATTGCTTGCTTTGGTTGCAAGCCTGCAGCTTAAGTTAACTTTCTGTTCACACACTTCACAGAATCATAAGGAAAAGCCCAAGTTGGAAGGGACCTTTTTTCATCACCGGATCCAACCTTCCATGGGAAAAGGAAGCCTGGATGAGATTATCCAGCAGCCTGTCCAACCACATCTTGAACACTCCCAGTGATGGGGATTCTGCCACATCCCTGGGGAGGTTGTGCCCATGACTGATTGTTCTCACTATAGAACATCTCTTTTGCATCAAAACTAAACTTCTCCCAGTGCAACTTGTACCCATTGCCCCTGGTCTTCTACATGTGTCTCCTTGTGAAGACAGGGCCTCCTTTCTCTTTGCAGCTGCCCTTGAAATACTGGAGTCCTGCAATGAGGTCCCTCAGAGCCTAAGTTTCTCTTCACCCTGGAGAAAAAACTCCAGTCTTTCTTCATTTTGCAGGTTCTCCAGCCCTTTGGTCATCTTGGTGGCCCTCCTTTGGACCCTTTCCAGTCTGTTCATGTTTTGTTTGGAGTTGTGGGGACCTCAACTGGACACAGTACTCCAGGTGCAGTCTGGCAAATGCTGAGTAGAGTGAGATACTCATATCTCTATGGCTGCTAGTAATGGCCTTGAACATGCAGCCCACGATCCAATTTGCCTTCCTTGCTTCAGCACTGTATTGCTGACTCACATCCAACTTGTTGACCATCAGGAACCCCCCAGTCCCTTTCTGGGTGGCTGCATCCCAGCCACAAAGATCCTAGCCTGTACTGGGCTCTTTGGTTATGCTGTCACAGTTAAAGGACCCTGCACTCACTGTGTTAAACTTCATACAGTTCTTCCTTGCCCACTCTTCCAGTCCAAGTCTCTAAAATGGTTTCCTTTCTGACATGTCCACCCCACCACACAGTTTAGTATCATCCACAAAGTTGGTGAGGATGTTTTCAATCCCATTGTTAAGATTTATGATGATATTAAACAGCGTGGGGCCCAGTATTAATCTGAGGGATCCAGCTTATGACAAGCAGCCAGTCTGAGTAAGGATCTTTGAGCACCATCCTGTTAGCCAATTTCTTACCCACCTCACAGAGCAGTCTATGTCTATAGAAGATGTTTTTTTTTTTTTTTTTGTAGAAAGATCAGGTTAGTCATGCATGATTTGCCTTTTGCAAAGTCATGTGAGCTTCTCCCAGCCACCTGATTCATTTGGTTTGTAATAGTTTCTAGTTGGACTTGTTCCATTACTTTCCCAGGGATTAAATTAAGATTAAAATTAAGATTAATGGGCTTGTAGTTCCCTTGGTTCTCTTTGGGGCCATTCTTGTAGACGGGTATAACGTTTGCTCTCCTCCAGTCATCAGGGACATGCCCTGATCTCACTAACTTTCCAAATATTATCGACAGTGGCCTTGCAACAACATCAGACAATTCTGTCCACACCCTGGGGTGGATTCTGCCTGGGTCCATAAACTTAAGTGGGTTGAGCCCCTGAGGCTGCAGACCAGCCCTTCCTCCTCTACATGCATTGTAGCTTCTCAGTCCTGTGATCTGGGAATCTTGCTACTAAAGACAGAGACAAAGAAGCTACTGAGAACCTCTGCCTTGTCAATGCTATTTGCAGACCTTTGTCTTTCCTGTGCTGCTTCTTACAGATCTGAAGAACTCTTTCGTGCTGTTCTCGACATCTTCAGCCAACTTCAGTTCTAGCTGAGCCTTAGCCTTCCTGACTGCATCTCTGCATACCCTACCAAGATTCTTGCAATCATCAACGTCTATTTGGCTGAATTGCTTTTCCACTTGAGGAAGAAATATTTAGACTGGATCTGATATTGGAGACTGATTCCACACAAATAGTACAAACCTATCCTTTGACATCATGAAGGTAAGACTACCCCTTCTACGCACTTCATTCTTGCCACCTTCATAAGAAATGCTTGCTATTACATACACACACACACACAGATATACATACTACATGCAGGCAGACAGGAAGCCTTACAGGCTTACTACTTAAATCACTTTTTTTTTTTTTAATAATTAAATTATACTACCAGGGCAAATCACTGCCTAAATATCAGTAAATATATACATGCTTTTAGATTCTCAGCAGTCAAATATTTACAGGACATGTAAAAGTAATTGTTAGTATGTATCCCAATGACATGCAGGGATTAGTAGCATACTCACGAGAGCTTTGATATTTGGCATAGCTTTTTAATCCTCAGCTACTGCCAATACATTATAAAAAGCCAGATACTGCCGTTTGTTTTAAGCACAATAAAATCCCAGAACTACAGGCAAACCATTCACAAAACAGCTATGAATGCAGAGAACTATTAAATAACACTTCACTGACTGAACAGGTCCAGAACATTACTGCCTAAACAATTTAACAGACATTTCAAAACCCACACTGATTTAACAGCAAACAAAGCAAAAAGCAAAACGTATTTTAGCTCATCTTGATTCAAGATTTCACTATCTTAAATTCAAGATAGTGAAAGACCATTCTTCATTGCATTCAAGTGTAGTATTTCGGATATCTAGCAATTAGGTACCACTATTTGCAACAAATTCTCCATTCCTAGGACACTTCACTGCTGAAGTCTTAAACACAGATGTCAGAAGGCTTCATGATTTAAAAGCAATAGAGTTATTCTAACCATTTTGACCAAGTGTCACTTCATTGAGTAGGCAGAACTTAATCCTCAGCATTTATATACTTCAGGTACTTGCAGTATCATTCACATCACCAGTCCAGCCAAGCTAAACCATTTGCTTCAAAAATTATAGCATTTTAATAGTATTTTTCTTATCAGAATATAGAAATGCTTATTTTAAGATTAAATTAATTCTGTGATTTCAGCATTCTCTTTAGCCTTCATAAAGGCTAACAGATTAGTATGAACTCAAGCTTTAATGACAAACATCTAGAACAAGCCAAAGTACTGCAGCACACTACACTTCTCTACTTGCTTCCTTTATTTCACCTGAAGTGACCATAAATATAAAATATTTCTTTGAAGCTGTAGTAGATACTTGATCGATATTGGGACAAAGAACACGGAAGTTATCCAACAGCAACCCCCACCTGCTTCACAATGCACGTGCATTTGCTAATACAAGGAAGATGTGTAAGCACTCATTTTGTAAGGACAAGAATTAGCAAAGAGAACTCATCTCCGAAGACAACTTCCCCTGCTATCCACACTGCAGGAATTATCACAATATTCTTTCCCTCTTCACTGCCTGAATCCTGAGGAATACTGTAATTAGCACATTAGAAAGAGGTATAAAGGACACCTAATGCCACACTGACCAGAAAAGCCATTCTCTGCACTCTCCTGCTAATTCCTGTCTGAAGAGAAATAGTGCCCAAGTGCAATTTTCTGTAGGTTTGCGTACCAGGTAAGGAAGGGAGGGGAAAATGAGAAAACTCCCCAAATCAGGTACAACTCTACATTATTTAATTCCCAGTGAAAAAGGTGCAAAACCAAGATGAGAGTCCAGTTAATAGTAAGCATGTTCTCTCGAGTATTGATTTGTCTAGGAGAAGAGCAAAAGCAATGCCATCACAAGTATTTTACAACAATCACTGATATTTCTTACGCTTGATTTCATGTCCTCAGACACTTTCAAGATCAGCTCAATAATAAAAATAAGTAATGCCTCAACTACTCTTAAACTTTTTTTTTAATTAACTATTCTCTTTGGTTTGCAAGTATTATTCACTGAGACATTTTTCACAAGATTGTTTCCAATGTTCTATGCTATTTAAGAGTTCTAGAACAAAATCTGAATTTTTCAAGTGAAGATGTGGTGGTTTTACCCTGCCGGACAGCTGAGCTCCACCACAACTCACTCCCCCTCCTGCATGGGCTTTCCAGAGGCAGCAGCTCTTCAAGAACTGCTCCACATATGGGTCCCTATTACAGGGTCCATCTGTCAGAAGCAAACTGCTCCAACATGGGTCCCCCATGGGCGGCAGCTCCCACCAGACCCCCTGCTCCTGTGTGGACTCCTCTCCTCAAACTGCAGCTCTGGCGGGGATTCTCCACAGGCCGCAGCCTCCTCCAGGCCACATCCACCTGCTCCACCGGGGGCTCCTCCACCCATGGGGGGGCTGCAGCGTGGAGATCTGCTCCATGTGGGACCCATGGGCTGCAGGGGGACAGCCTGCTCCACCAGGGGCCTCTCCACAGGCCGCAGGGGAACTTCAGCTCTGGCACCTGGAGCACCCCGCCTACGGCAGGGGTTGGAGTTGGATGATCTTTAAGGTCCCTTCCAACCCAAGCCATTCTATGACTATCACTAATGTTGCTTATTGGCTTGGCTCCGAGCAGCAGCAGGCCCCTTTGGAGCCAACTAAAGCTGGCCCTTATCTAACATGGGGCAGCTTCTGGATTCCTCTCAAAGAGGCCCCTCCTGCAGCCCCCCATTACCAAAACCTTGCCACATAATCCCACTACAAAAGGTCCAACTTCTCTCCTCAACTCTTTAGCAAGCCTCTCCAGTCCACAACAATGTTCAGTTCCTCAGTGAATACTGTCAACTCTGAAGTTGATATTTAACAACTCAAGTCTAAATTTGTTACTCTCAGCAAAATGATTTACACAAGATTTCTTATGACAGCCAACAAGTAATACTGTTCTTCATGCTATACCACTTGCTTGTTTTCAAGATTGAACTCCTATCAAAAGATGCTAGCAGTCACCAACCTAATTGTCCCAGACAACTTTCCCAAGATACATGGGCAAACAATTTCAGAGGCACCTAAGAACACAACTAGGCCTCTAGTTTAGAGTAAGTATCTGAAAAGGGAACACCTTACAGGAAACCATAAATACACTAAGAAGTTTAACAGAACTATTAGTGTTTATAGGCTCAATGAGATAACCTTCATACATGCTGCAGGTTGAGGTACTTTTTTCTTCTATAAAAATAGGGTTTCAGAAAACCCAAAAGAAGGAAAAATGCAGGACAAAGAAGGCATTTCTAGTCTACACAAGTCTCTTTTGAAGATTTTTTGAAGAAACATAAGTGCTTTAAAGCCATGCTCATCTTCAGCATGTATCCTGAGGCTGCGTATCCTGAGGCTGCAGCTTACAAGCATCAAAGGCCAACCTCACCTGATGCTTGCCCGTCTCTATGCCCTCCAAAATAGTCTTCTTTAAGTCCTCCTGCTTGTCCTGCGGAAGGAAAAAGAAGAACTCACGTCTCTTGTTCTACACATAAATGTCATCCTTGGTCATGAAGACCTGGAAAGTGAATTTAAATGGATCAGATCCACCAACTGAACGTTCTGCTTTACTGCAATTTCACCAACAAAACACAATGGTAAAACCAAGCAACGCAGCTCTCACCAGTTAAGATTCCTACTACAATCCGTTCAGGTTCACAAAGATAGCATAAAGGTTATACACAGCATCTGATTAAATACAAGATGACCTTTTATTCCCTATTGGCAAAACAAAGGATTTCATTGTACTTTACACCATCCAGAGATTGCAAAAACACAGCATCAAAAAGGCGTTAACTACAAAAATTAGCTTCCCATGTCCTTACCGCCTTTTGCTTTATTTGTAGAAGATTGAGGGCCAAATCTAAAGAGACCTAAAATTCCTGATATTCCACTGATGCTCAAAGAAGCGGTATAGGAAAACATGACAACTCAAAACCCTCACTCTAAAAAAAGCTTAGTTGTTAGATTCCATTACAGATCTCCATTATCATTTCGTTCGAATTCTTGAAGTATTGTCTACTTTTGTAGGTGTTTGAAAACTGCCTTACACATCATGCCGTGATGATCTTAGGCCTAAATCCAATCTAAGTTATTCTATGCTGCAAACATGTAGTGTGTCACGTACATAAAGGACAGTGAGTTTTGCATTAAGGATTCACATTAGTGTGAGAATCTTAATCAGGTGGAATCACAGTCTGAAGTCTTCAGATGTGCCTCATTAAGTCATTCATATACTTCACAAAAGCAAGCAAATTTCAAATACATACATTAACAAGAAAAATTGTAGACCTGTGAAACCTATTTTACTACAGATTTGCACAGGCCAACTTTGTTTCTTTCAAGACATAAAACACATATACCTTAAGGAACTCCATTAGAAAACAATCAAAATAATTGCTAACAAGTCAGGACATAAAGAATTAGTCACAAGAAGATATGACTTCATCAAAAATACCATACATGAGCAAACAGCTCTGCAGAAGACAAAGATATGCTCTGGTATTTGTCACTTCTCGTATAACATCCCACTACAGAGTTTTAAAGGGAAAACCAAACACATCCAAGAACATCAATCGTAAGCATCATTGTTCTCCTGGTTCTTATAAAGCCACTAGGCTTAATGAATTCAGCAAAGCCTTCAGACTCATAGAATCATTCAGGTTGAAAAAGACCCCTAAGACCATCTAGTCCTACCTTTAACCTAATACTGGCAAGCCCACCACTAAACCATGCTACTGAGTTCTACAACTACAAGTTTCCTGAAGACCTCCAGGGATGGCGACTCAACCATTTCCTTGAGCAGCCTCTTCCAATGCTGCACAACCCTTTCAGTAAAGGAATTTCTCTTAATATCCAACCTAAACCTCCCCGGTGCAACTTGAGGCTATTTCCCTTCATCACCTGGTGCTTGGTTCCTCAAATAAATTACATGTTTAATACCTATGTCAGAGAATCAGCCCCTGGAAAGCAAGACCTCTCTTTTTCTGCTTGCAGGAACACTATCATTTTTGTGCTGAGATATAGTTGTAATAATTGCTCAGTTCAAACAAGACTTCAGTGGGAACTAGAATAACTTGCTTGAACTTCAGCTCATGATTCTATTTGGAGATTGATAAAGCCTCAACAGGACACAAACAACAAACAAATCAGTTCAGGACATGAGCTGCATAACTTTAGCAAAGTTCAAGGAATTCAGTTCTCAATGAGTTGCCTGACAGAAACATCTTCTGCCCTCTGCTGATGTGACTAATGCAGCCCAAAAGAGGTTCCTCCTCAGAGCTGCAGCCTTGAAGTCTCCACTTAAATTCTGCTCAGACCTGACCACCTAGCAAATGAGAAAAGACTTAATACAGATAAATACAGCCAGTATTTATAGTTCCTTTACTTCAAGCACATTTGGGGAAGAAATATGAGCAACTTTCCTCAATTTATCATCAGAGAGAAAAATTCTCAAAAAACCGTGCTCCCTGTCTTCGTGGTCTGAAAGTAAACAGTATGCAGACAGCTCACAAAACAAAGCAACAATAAAACTCAGCGTTGACCACACCTCTACTGTGAATCACAGAATTGAAGGGGTTGGAAGGGACCTCAAGAGATCATCGGGTCCAACCCCCCTGTCAAAGCAGGTTCCCTAGAGCAGGTTGCCCAGGTAGGCCTCCAGGCCTCCTCTTTCCAGGAGCTCCCTGTCTTTTTTGTACCGGGGAGCCCAGAACTGGACACAGTATTCCAGGTGAGTCCTGACCAGGGCAGAGTAGAGGGGGAGGATCACCTCCTTTGACCTGCTGGCCACAATAGTCACAGGCCTCCAGCCAGACTCTGTGCTGCCGATCACCACCCTCTGAGCTCGGCCCGTCAGCCAGTTCTCAACCCACCTTACTGTCTACTCCTCTATCCCACACTTTCTCAGCTTTGCTAGTAGGATGTCATGGGAAACAGTACCAAAAGCCTTGCTCAAGTCAAGATAGATGACATCCACTGCCCTCCCCTCATCTACCCAGCTGGTGATGCCGCCATAGAAGGCAACGAGGTTGGTCAAGCATGACTTCCTGTGATGAATCCATGCTGACTACTCCTTATAACCTTCTTCTCTTCCAAGTGCTTGGAGATGTATCTAGAACAAGCTGTTCCAACACCTTTCCAGGGACAGAGGTGAGACTGACTGGCCTGTAGTTTCCCAGGTAAATAGATAAACCAGGGCTAGGAAACAAGTTCAGGCATGGGATCTCTGACCTTTCACACTGTTTATTCCTTAACAGCCTCCCTGGCACAGTTCTGGCCCTGTCCAGAATCATGGGAACAAGGGGCACCAGAAGCTGTTCCCTGCAGGCAGCATGGATAACACAACATCAAGTTAGTCTCCACTGATCTCAGAGGCCTTGCACCCTGATGAACTTCAAGACCTCATCCCACATGCTCAGTGCATAGTCCCAGTGATGTGTTAAACAAACACCATTATGGTGGACTGCAACATAGCCCAAAAGCCAACATAGCCACAGACAAACCAAAATCTTATAAACATTGGGTACAGGCACAAGCTCGGTGAATCCTCAGGTCCAGTGCAACACTGCATGGATGGGTTCAACAACAACCCTTTCTTCTGGCATTTCAGGAACAGACCTTGGCCCTCTTTTATTTTAATATAGACATAATCAGTATTTTCCCTCAAAAAGGAACACAAGGTAAAATGGCACATGTCCATCTCCTCAGTGACTGGAATATAAACCCCAGGTAAAGAGTTGGATTCCAGAAAGCAGTCTCAAGAAAGACTGAAGTTGCACCATGAAAAAGAAAAGCAAATGAAAATGCATTTTCATCTCATGTGCCTTAACAACAGAAAGAAAGCAAAATTAATGAGAAAAACAGTGACAGACAGAGCACCAATTTAACCACAACACCACAGACTTCCTGTGACAACTTGGTGAAGACAACTAATCTCATTTAAATTACAAGTGAACATTGAAATCTACAAGAACGGTACTGCCAAAGGGATTTCAAACTCCAGCGATAAGGTGACACTCTTGCAAAACCTTCCTTAGATCAATCACAATCATGGCAAATTTATTCACAACAGCTCAGAATTTCTAAAAAAGCAAAGCAACACAAAAGTTTGAAAAGAAACTCTTCAAAACTCTAGGCACCCACTGTAAGCATCGCAACACTTCTACAGGCATCTCCCTGTTCTAAAGATTTCATCTTTACTATTTAGAATACAACTTTACCATGTGGCTTTTGACAAACATCTTCCCTCCATCTTAAGAAATAATTACAGAAGTTTAACATACCTATGTTAGCGACTGCAATTGCCTTTTAAATGCAAGATTGTTACGTAACATCAGAATTCAAAACCAGGGAAACTACATGGAAAGACTCCCTCCCCACATGTAAACCAGTGCTTCAACAATAAGCAACTATTTGGATAGACTACAGCCAATTACCACTGACAGAAATTTTACTTTTCTTCCTTACTATAATTTTCTTGACAGTTTTTCATTTTGATTGGCAGCACACAAAAAAAATGCATTAAAGTAAGACTTTAATTTAGAAAGGCTTGCTGTTTTTCTCAGCAATACTGACCACTGAGCTAGATGCTAAAGGCCACAAGCACTGTTCTAAATAACCCACACAGGAGAGGTGAGAGAAGAAAATACAGTAATTGACATTTTTGTAAATTGTAAATAATTAAAGTTACATGCAAGCAGAAACTGTTGTATCTTTTTAAAAGCTTCTGCACACCAAATTTATATTTCTTTGTTTCAGGCTTTGTAGCTGTGCTACTCACTGTCATGGATTATATACTTTTCCAACAAAGTACTTTTTTTTTTTTTTTTTTTAAATCACAAGTAAAACCAAAAAGGCCTACATCTATTTAAGTGGTTACTGATTAGTAACTAACAGTAAATTGAGCAAAGTTCAGAAGATGTGCCACCCCCTAACAATTCCACTAACACCCCCACGATTAGCATGACTTCCCTTCCTGGTAGGAAGGCATTGTTATGAACTACAATTTTTCTGCAGATAAATTGTTGAAACCCCCCCCCCAAAAAACAACCTATATTCACAACAATAGTGGAAGTATTAATTGTATTTAAAAATATAATTTTTAATTGAAACTTCAAATAGTTAAAGACTTATTTTGAGATAAGTCCCTAATAATACCCTCCCCACCAAAAAAAAAAAGCACAAAAGCAGTGAGGAAAAAGAAGATTTAAAACAAACAAACAAAAGCACAATCTTCCCTGCTTCTGCTTTATAAGATGTAAGACTCCTGATCTCCTTTAGAAGACTAAGGTATCATTTGCTTTTGCTGCTTAAAAGCCAGACAAATATTATAACTGTAGGTCATGAAGAAGAAATTTTAGGTGTCTCACTGCACATCAGAAAAGTAAAAACAAATTTAAAAAACAGTTAACATTAAAAAAGTTGTGGTTAAAAGCATCATTAAAAAAAAGAAGCATCATAAAAAAAGAAGCACTATGAAAGCAGTATACAGAAAAAAGTTACAAGAAAGAAAAGATTTCTGGAAAAAATAAAAGATCATACTATGTTGGTCATTTAAAAGTCATTTGCTTAGATTAACTCTTGAAAGCTGCAACACAAAAGAATACCAAAAGGACTCAGAAATTAACAACAGAAAAGTAATATATCCTACTACTAGCCTATTTTAAATTCACAGCAGTAAAACAGAAACTGTAATCTGCAATATTTTAGAAAAAATTATGAGGCACAAAAAAATAAAGGTAATGTAGAATTGTATCCTGCTAAACAAGAAAACCTATGGAACATATTGAAATTATGGTAATTAACTGTCACATGTGTAATCTATAGCTAAAACTTATTAGCTAATATTTGACCCATAGAAGAAATTCTGTTTTTTTTAGAGCAAGCAGAACATGTAAGCTTTTTAAAAAGTTACTCACTCCTCTTTTCATATTCATATATGAAACTCAGCTGTTGAGAGCTTCCTGCTCTACAAGCATACAACCTTTGGCAAGGAGTTTCAAACCAAGTTTTCCCCACAAAAGGCAACAGAAGCCTTACCAAATCAGCACCAGCTTGAAGCAACACATCCGCAACATCAGTATGTCCATTTTCACAGGCATAGGTCAAAGCTGTATCTCCTGTTGCCGTGGTGGCATGAACATTAGCCCCTGCAGAGACAACAATTTTTTCTTCTTACTGGACATCTCCTTATCAAGTATTTCATATCTGATAAACATAAATTTAAGGCAATATTTGTCCACAACAACAGTTACATCCTACAGACCTAAAGCTTCCACAGCCCACAGGCATTGCTCTCATGGTCAACATTGATCTCATAACAATATCCTGAGTAGATGGGATAAGCCAAGGTTTAGAAGAGGCTTAACTGAAAACTGAAGCACTTATTGGTCACTTATTACTATTCTTCCCCTACAGCAATAAAGATTTCAGTTCCAACAACAAAAGTTAATTCAGATGCTTGTCTAGACTACCCATTTGACAGGTAGCTGTAAAACCAGGCAAAATGCATTTTACTGAATAAGTATTAATACTTATTAATACTGACTTTTCTTGTATTAATACAAGAAAATATACTTCTACAAATTTTATGTCTTCCCTGTTCTTTGAAACCATTTTCTTTAAAACTGTATCAGTGAAATAATTTGGCTAGCTTTATGTTTTTATCAGCTACATTAAAATTATGTTTTAGTCTTCTAAAAAAGGAAATGTGATTAGCTAATTTCTTATTTCCAAGGTGCAAGAAATATTTAGAAATCAAGTGATGCCAAAAAAATCCTCAATTAACTTTCTACATTATCATTGTAAGTGAAGTGCAACCAGAGTTTCAAGCAAGCTTGTGCCTGGTGTCACATGCTGGTGTCACTGCGTAAGAGACACCATTGTTACTGTCCCTTGATGAGCAGCGAGCATTACTTTCTAGAATTACAAATCCGGCACATTTTATGCTTATTCTTAAAAAACAGAATATCAAATAAGTTACTGTCCAATACAAGGAAAATATATAAAATGCAGCTTTTTCTTTTTTCTTCTTTTTTTTTTTTAAATAATATTAACATACTCTAGTTTCTACCAGCTTTAAATTGACAGATGAACATTGAAGTGTCTTTTCACCCCAACCAACTCCAGCAAGATTTAATTTTATATGACTTTATAATGAAGAAATTCAGCACACTCCAAAACCTGTCTTGTACACTGCTTCTCAGGGTCCAATTTCTGAAGTACTTGTTATTCAGGAAGACTACTTGTTTGCAGATCATTTGGCTTAGTTAAAGCAGGAGCAGAATATAAAAACAAGCATTATCTGTATTAATATTTTGCTAAATGCTGGAAACAATTTTCCTAATGAATATTGGTATTTATTGGAGATTCAACAGAAACCAGTATTCCATGAGGCACCTTCCTCTGTTAACAGTATCAAACAATATTAAGGTGAAAAACACACACACGCCCCTTATCTAGGCACCTGAGGATGGTTTCTTGTTACAACGCTGCCACCACCGAGCCTAGGTATCTTCTAAATCATATGATTCAAATATATGAAGTCTGTGTGCCAGATCATTTGTACTGTATACATACCTGCTGCTAGCAAGTATTTCACCAATTCAAGATGACCCTCTTGAGCAGCTTCCATCAAAGGCGTTGAGCAACCAAGTTCTATATCAGCTCCTGCCTTAATAAGGAAGTCAGCCACTTCGGAAAACCCTCCACAACATGCCAGAGTAAGAGCTGTCTCCTGTGTTTCTTCTGTCTGTGCATTTATATTTGCCCCTAGGAAACAAAATAGCTGTTATTTTAACTGACCAGAGAAAGGATGGAAACACGAATGATCATCACCTCCACAGTTCAGGTGTTTTAGTTTTGCTCTGTAGTTACAGCACAGGCCAGATTAGAGGAATTTGCACAGAATACTTAATGGGGAAGTCAACACTGCATGCTTCATAATAATGCTACAGAAACAGTGATTTCACCTTGTGCCAGCAACAATGCCACCATCTCTTCATGACCTTCGCGTGCGGCTTCCATGAGAGGAGTATAACCTTCATCATTAACTTCCTCCAGGTTAGCTCCCCTTTCTATCAGGAGAGCTGCTAACTCCACATGTCCACCACAAGCAGCCAGGGTGAGGGGAGATTCAAATGAATCTGCAGGCATATTCACTTGAGCACCACTGTCTAAAAGCAAGCGTGCTACCTCCACGTGTCCATCCTACAAAACAGAGGTGAAAACAGAAATCAAAAAAGGCATTTAATGCACTAGTTGCAACCACTACTACGTGCACTAGGTCTGAAAGTGACCTAGAGGAAGCTCATGGTTTAATTTACGACATTATTGTAATAATTGGATTAACCTGACATTTAGATTTCCACCTACACTTATGTTAGGTTTAAATGCATCAGGAAAAAAGAGCTAGATTTTCTTTCCCCCCTTTCTTGTGCTGAGTAGGGGAAGAGTTATGGGGTAAGACATTCTTAAATACCCAGCAAAATACCTGGGGCACAAAAGTATTGTAGATAGCAAACAAATACCATGACTAAATCCACTGCATGACTAAACCTCAAACCAAACACTGGAAAAAAAAAAAAAAAGACTTTTTCTTTAGAGTTGATTCATAGCTTCTACAAACAAAAAGGCTCCAACTGTCAGTTTCTATATCCTGAAAAAGATATCTGCTGAAAAACTTCAGTAAGGTAGGTTAACATGAGGAGGGAAGGCTGGAACAAATCTTAAAAGGCTAATGAAAAATGACTTGTGGTGAGCCAATCTGCCAATGAAGGAAGAGAATTAGGATTGCCATAGCTGTCATTCAGACTTCCCAATCAAAGCAGATAAAGGTAGCTGTTAGCTTCTCCAGAAACTACTACTAAACTCCCAGTTCCTTGAAAGAGCCCCAGTACCAAAAATTCATGATTTACCTAAGGTGTGTTTTGTAGAGAGCCACAATACCTTTGAGAATAAGCAAATGCAAAGAAATTTTGGCATCAGGAAAGAACACCCTCCTGGTTTCTCCCTCTCATATTACTAACACAAATGGATTGGAACACTTCGGAGAAGGGAGATTGGAAAACCCAAATGGATAAACTACGCTGGTAGAAGACTCAAGTCATAGAAACAGTGCTCAGTGAGAAACAAGAGTCTCATCAGAGGATGTCATACTGAATCTTTCTTCAGCATATACAAGTAATATGATATAGTAAGGACAAAAGGGGATTCCAAAGTGAGAGACTTAAATTGAGGTATGCTGTTAGCATCTCTTAGTAGAGAAAAAAACACTTTCTGCCTTGTATACTGCAGATGCATACATTTTAGTTGCATCATAATGATCACTATAATTACTATTCAAAGAAGAAATATAGATTCTTCTATAAGAGGAAAAAGCTGTTCAGACAGCTTTGATGATTTAGCTGTGCTCACAGAGTTCTGTGCCCTGACACAGTGGTTCTTCTGGGACACGACAATAAACCTGGATTAATACTTTAAACTGGCCCCAACAGTTACTGGCAGATTTTCATAGAGAAGAAAGAGAACACTTCCTCCCAGTATAGTCAAAAAAAAAAAAAAAAAGGGCAATTTCAGTGGCAAAAAGCAGATGTTTTTACATTGTTTTCTTGGAAAGAAATCCAAATGAAGTTGAGCAATATTAAAGGGCAAAAAAGACATTAGAATACCCCTTTGTCCAAACTTAAAACCAGAGTTGTTCAGGTTAGGGCACAGACATGATCATAAAGTGGAATTCTTATTTACATCACACACTAATTCCCAAAAGTAAAGACTTACTCCATTAAGAACAGCGATCTTAAGTGAACTACTTCCCCATTCTGATCTCAGAATTACTAGCCAGTAACTCCAACAGCTAACACAGAGCAACAGAAAATAGGGAAAGAGGGGTATCAAACAGGCAACTCCTGACAATGCTTGTCTCTTTTAGGTTAACCACAAAGCAGATACTAGGTAACATGAGATTAACAGCAACCAAATGTGTAAATTAAGGACAGGCTGTTGTTCTCAGTGATGCTGGTCAAAGAGCCAACCACCACCTCACCTAACCAAGATGTATTATCTTTGGTGTAGTGCTCCCATTTGACCAGAACATACTACCAAAACTTGGAGGTTCAAATATCAACCTGTATTTCTTTGTAGCACTGGTTAAAGAACACGGAAGGCTGGCTGGCAAAAGTCACAATTTGCCAGAATGGTTCCCTTCCACAAGGGTGTAGCTAAAAGATAACACGGAAAAACTTCATCACTAGACTCGGAGTTGGAACTTAAAAAGATCAGTTTCCTCTCTATTACTTTTAAAGGTCAAATACATGATGCAAACTGGTCTAAAATACCCCAAAATAACAGTATTCAGACCACCAACGTAACTTCCCCAGCTGAGACATTTCACAGACCCCAAGGTAACATGCTGCTCAGACTATTATAAGAAGTGACCAAATCTAACGTTTAGTTTGCAGCCATGCTGCCATCTCCTTGAGGTGACACCACACACCCACCACAATTGGGTCCTTCCAAATTCTTTATTGGCACTAGGCTGTCATACAGGGAAGCCTATTCAAGGCGACTATTACCATCTCACTATCAGAAGACCAACACCACTTGAGATGTAATAATCTGACCTTGGTGACTGGCATCAGCACCTCACAGCTGCAGTAAAAGAACAACTGATCCTCCTGATCTCAGAAGACTAGAACATCGCAGCCCATATTCTAGGGAATATAGCTTAGTGGAAGAAAACTATTTTTTCCTCCATTCTCTGTGCTTCCTATGAAAACAGGGAACTAAGAACTGAACTACTTTTGAACTATGTTTTTGTTTGTTTGCAAAACAAAAACCTCACATTTACAGAAACCTAGAATAAAGCAAACCGTCTCTACATGCAACACTTTTTTCCCTGCTGTGGTGAAAGGGTAAGTGCAATGCATTACTCATCCAGTTCAATGCACTTCTGGAAGGCTCATGCCATGATGGTCCGTGAGACCTTATTTATAAAGACAAAGGCAGAAAACTCCTTTATACTGCAAAAGAAAGCGACTTGGGCTCAACCTACTACCCTATAGCATTGTAAATTAATTACACCTACAGTTCACATTGGGAACATTTAATACAACGTATCACGTACCCAAAATACAGATTTTTTTCCCCTAAAACTAATTAGACTAAGAAGTTGCCTGTGTTAACTATACTAAAGACTATCTTACAGTAACAATTAAAACTCTCAATTGCAGACCTAAAACAGCTTGTTAAGAAAGGCCCCCTTCATTTTATCATCTCCTCTATTCCTCTCCCACCGAGGGGGAAGAAGTACAAATAAAGGCTATTTACCATGCAGGCCTCCATTAGTGCTGTGTGCATCTCATCTGTTTTATGTTCTTGATCAGCTCCAGCTTCAAGCAAAAAACGAACCATATCTAAATGGCCTTCAAAACGAAACAGAACAAAATAAGCAAGCATTTAATATCATAAGTTTTCAGTAGTACAGAAAATACATTTAATAATTTTATAATAAGATATGAAAGTGTAAATAATTCCATGTTTCAACCCATAAATCTACTCTTTAAGTCCTCTAATGAAAATCAATTGCAGAACGGTCAGACATCAGACTGTCTTTTCCAATGATACTGCCCAACTATGAAATTAAGACAGACCTCTCTAATTCAAATTTATACAACAGGAACTTATGACTTCAAGCTACAAAAGACTGTGCTTGTTCCTTAAACAATGTTGTTACACAGTTGTGTAAGCGTTCCAAAGCAATATACATTTTGGAGGGGAACATAAGGTAGCTCAACCTTCTTGCCAAAGATAAGGAAATCCCTAGTCAATGAAGATCTTGCATTACATCCCACCTACTAAGTTTAACATTGCAAGAAACAAGAGTATCCCTCCAACATTTTCAGGAGTACCATTATAGAAAACTCTGTAATGAACTACTGTATGTTGCAGGGAGTCCATGACAGTATCAGATCCAAGTCTTTTGATGGGTTATACATAACCAGTATCCTCCAATTCTAACTGCAGAGCCAAAACATAAATCACTATGACAATAATCTGCATCTTTATAGTTTCTATTAGGAGAAAAACATTCACTGGAATTTTTTTATTGTTTGTTTTTTCCTTTGGAAGAAGAGAATCTGGAAGTCCAATGGATTACCATGGCACCAAGTTATTTTATGTAGAAACTTTGAACTGCACAGGAAATTAAAGTCCACAAGTGTTCACAATAATGAATTAATTCATAAACATCTTCCAAAATTACAGTTGAGGAAAAGTATTCAGTAATAATACTAGCATTTTTCCCCCCCATCACATATTCTAAAAATATCTAGTCTAACCTGACATTTCACTAATAGTAACATGTTTTTCAGAACTTGCAGGTAGTTGGTGAAGGGAATCTGAATGAAGTGGAAAATGCAGTAGTGGGGAAAGAGGAAAGTGGTGCTGTGCCAAAGCACAAGTTTGGACACAGCCAGTCACAAGATTTCATCTCCAGCATGCTGAATGTGTGTCTACCACATTTGGATACAAGTAGACAGTCTTAATACAACTACACCAAGGATGATCATTTCCTGACATGGAGTTTAAAATTAAAATCTGGCATTCTGTAAACAGTTAAGAAAACATTGAACCAAAGTTTGGCTGGAACCCTGAGTTAGACAAACCCCAGAAAAGAAATTGCAACAACAAAAACAAAATAAGGTACAAAATAATACCTTTGTAGCATGCAAGTGTAAGTGCACTTTCTTTGAACTCGTTGGAGTGAGTATTGATTCCTGCACCATATTCCAGCAATACTCTTGCAACCTCAACATGACCTGCACTGGCTGCTTCCATTAAGGGGGTATGCCCATTCTCATTGTGGTCTTCAATGTTAGCACCTGCTTTCAATAGCACCTTCACTATGTCAACAAAGCCCCCAGCACAAGCGTAAGTGAGCGCTGTGTTTCCTGCAGAGAAGAAGTTTGCATGTAAGTCTTTTCCATTACCTAGTCCCAATACAGAAAATTTAGTTTTTAAAACTCTGAACAAAACCAAAAACATCACAAGCAGCAGCCTTTTACCTCACAGTAATGTTACTCCGGCCAGTAACTTCAACACAACTATAATATGAAAGTTTTAAAACTAAGACAATAGTAGAAAATATCGGTGTTTTTTCTTTAAGCTTCCTACTTCAGCACACAGAGATCAAATAAATCTCAAACTCTGTAGTGAGCATGAAAATTGCTCGTTGTGTTTTGTTGATTTTTGTGTTTTGTCTAAAATAACATCCATTGATCCCTTGAAAAAACATTTATAAAATTATTGCAACTTAAAATTCTAATTCTGAAAATGACAATCATGTGTGGCCATGATTTAAATGTTACAGTAAATTTTAAGTTCTACTTAGTATGACTAAACATCAAGATAAAATGAACATTGCATAATTCAACATCTGACTTTAATTTGAAAAAAACGTAAATTCTATCTTAAGGTTAGCAAAAGTGAACAGCAGTTTAATACTCTCAGCAAGGTTAGTTAAGTTGTGGTCAGGCATCATCAAAGCAGACAATATTCAATGCCCAAAGACCTGTAGCTCTTCTTTGGTAGAAGCAACAGACCATAGTAACTGGTCTCGACCAGCTATGTCCCCTTCTTAATGGGTAGTTTTGGACTATAAAAGTGAGAGAAGTTAAACTTCATTAATTTTTCTGGTCATCTAATACCACAATGGATTTCAGAGGAACAGTGCTTTCCATTACTGTTAATACTAAAAGCAATCTTTGGACCTTTATTTGGCCATTATTAAACACGTCCAACATGCATCTAGCCTATTCTTAACCATTCATCATGTCATGTTTTCTTGTACGTTAAACACACTGACATTCATAAGCACTTATGTGCTTATGTGCTAATTTTGTTGATTGCTCAACTTCCTGCTTCCCAGTTACCTGTTGAAGACTGAGAATTGACATCTGCACCATGAACAAGGAGAAGTTTAACAATATCTACATAGCCTCCACTGGCAGCTGCCATTAAGGGAGTTATGTCTCCTTTATTCCCTCGATCTTCAACATTTGCATGCATTGCTAGTAGCACCTAAAGAAAAAAAAGTTCAGTTAATATATGAATAAATTCTAGCATTGCCATTTTGCTTTTAGTTCAGTCGGGCTTGAGAACGATTCCCCAGTCAGCCATGACATTGCCTTACATTAATACCAACGCAAAGCACAAATGGTACTCCCTAGGAATAGTGTAGAATTACCACCTGTACTACACTCTGCTTCAGAAAATGCTGTTTTTCTACATTTGTTTGTATATGTTAAAATCAACACTAAGTTACAGTGCAGTACTGACTTTTTCCAATGCCACAGGGCAATTCACTAACCAGAGTGACAGAAGAACTATAAACCTGCATTAATGACCACAGCCCCACATTAAGTCAAGCTTACAGGTAAACGGTTTTCCCTCTGCACACTTGCCCATCACAAAAAACATGCGGCTGCTATTGAATACACATATATGAAAGTCAAAAACTAACTGGTGACACAGATGCCATTAAGAAACAGACTGAGTGACTGAGACATAAGTCTTCAGAATGTAAGCCCTTGCATTTTTTATTTTGCTGATATTTTAGATCCTCTTGCAATGCCTGCTTGGCAGAACACCTTGACTGCATCTAGAACAACGCCAGAAAAACAGACAAATCATAAAGCATTAGATACATTCCTCACACAAGCCTGTTAAACCTTAAGGCATGTACATGTATGATGACATTTAACATTAAAAAGACAAACAGTAGCTGTAAACCCACATTAAGATGTATTAACTGATACTCCACTTAGACTACAAAAATTGTTTTAATCAGAGTATCTAAAATGTTTAACTACCAAAGTAGTTAACAACCCCTTAGACAATGTTTCCTAAAGGTTTAGTTGTGAATGTATTTGTTACTTACTTGTGCCAATTCATAGTATCCAGCTGAACAGGCCAAGCAAAGGAGACTCTCTCCTTCTTCGGTATGTTCATTTACGCTTCTTCCTTCATCCAGCAGCTTCCGGACAGCATTTACATCCCCATCTGAGCATGCTTCTGCCAAACTGCGACTGGAAAATCATTTATCACAAGAGTAAGCACAAAACAGATGGGTAGTGTTCTTATGCAAGGAAATAGTCTTAGCGCTGATGGCAGCACTAAGATTTACTAGGAAATATACCTTGCAACTTTTTTCTTTTTCTTTTTTTCTTTTTTTTTTTTTTTAAGAAAAAAGTACATATATACATTATTTCCATTGGTGAAACGGAGATAGAGACCTTGCTGATGTCCATATTAGATCTTGTTCTCAGTTGCTAGCTTAACACTTGCTCTTATATAGGCTACATGAAGAAAAGTTCTCTGCAAATCACTTTGTTCTGTGTGTGTAAGATACAGAAGTAAACCTCATTGATGCTGTTTACACTTCTCTAGAATGCCAGATACACACAGGCTATGACCATGACAAACTACAGGTACCAAGGCAAATTTCCTGTAAAGATAAAGCCAAGAAGTGAACAGCCTAGCATCAAAGAGGCTACTAATACCAAATATTGCCACAAAACAAACTTCCTGACCATTGTCTTTCTCAAAGTGGGACCATTTCCTTCCCTGCACTAGCCCAAAGCTTTCATTTTTTTTCTTTTTTTTTTTTTTTTTTTTTTTAAGTGAACATGTGAATTTCTTCTTCTTAAGCAGCCATTTCAAACAAAGAAAAACCCTTACCTCACCTAATGAGGTCTTAAAGGAAGAAAGGAGAGGAGTCTTACAAAAAGTTTACCTTATTTCCTTTTATACAACAGTGAAAGTATATTACAGAACTTTTCATATGGATGAAATAAGCCAATTGAAGTACACTTTTTTTGAACCGCACTAACACCACAAATCCTACACGGAACACTAATAACTGATCCTTCATAAGCCAGAATAGGTAATTACAAGCTAAGCGTTAAAAGGCAATGACCAGACATACCCCAAGTTCTTGACATCTAAAAGCTCAGGAAGTTTATAATCACTACTTTAACCATCATTAGCTTCTACACTAAAGAAAGGAGCTATTTCTCCTGATACCTAGGGAAGCACACTAAACAGATCTAGAAAAAGGTGAGTGAACTTCAATTTACTTTGAACCAAATCTGTCTTTTAAATCTTCTTCTGCACCAAGAAGCCTATTTCTAACAGAAAAGACAACTGCTAAAGCGTGGCTGACCACTTGAGTGTAAACAAAATTAAGCCATTCTCAGTATCAACTCAGTTACTTATCTAAATGATATTGTTTTGTTTGGAAAACATATGCAAGGAATCACACTCCCTGAGCCACCAGGAGTGAAAATACATTTAATGCCGTGGTTGTAGAAGGAAAGGGAGGAAGAGCCTTCTAGTAGAAATGGCAGTGGACTGTATGTGATGCATCCCCACTTGTATAATTTATTTACAAGATATGGATGCTTATGTCTTAAAACAAAAGCTATTATATTCAGATTCATTAAAAACCTTCAACTTTTCTTCTCTGAAAGAGACAATCATTCAAGAAGTTTATTTGCAATGAAGAATATATCCATCTGACTCCAGGATTTCCTCAGAAAAGTATGCAAGTTCCAATTTTTCCAAAGACTAATGGTTAAATGACATTAAGGCTTTATTTTAAAAGGAACTCATTTGCCAGATACCCAAAAATGTACTAACTGTGTACTAACTAAATGTAACTTAACTGTGCTAGTCACAGAATCATCTAGGTTGGAAGAGACCTCCAGGATCACCTAGTCCAACCTCTGACCTAACACTAACCAGTCCTCCACTAAACCACTGAACTCTACATCTAAACGTCTTTTAAAGATGTGAGGAATAGACCAATCTCCTCCTCGCTACAGCCTCCTTTAAGGTACCTGTAGAGAGCTACAAGGTTGCCCCTCAGGCTCCTCTTCTGCAGACTGAACAACCCCAGCTCCCTCAGCTGCTCCTCGTAAGACTTGTTCTCCAGACCCCTCATCATCTTTGTTGCCCTTCGTAGTAGTAGCTGCTAAATAAAACAAGCTGAGATCTGACCTGAATAGCACATTCAGGTATCTGATCACGTATATTTGTATTATAATCACTTTCAGTGTTTTGACAAAATTGATAATTTCACCCATATGAAAAGAAATAGACTTCAAGATTTGTGATCTGAGATTTGAAGTTCAACAGTGTGTGCAGTCACTATCTCAACAGTTTAGGAACAACTTGTGTTCACTTATCAGATTAGAAAGTACTTCAGGCCCCCTAATGATGTTTTGAAATTACCAATGAAGAAGTAAGGTTTTGCATCTTAGTTCTATAATCATGGGAGTTGAATGCTATTCTCATTAATTATCACCTAAAAAAAGTTACCAGGTAAGTTTCTTCCCCCCCCCCCCCCAAGTTCTTTAGCAAGACTCCTGGGCAAATCACTACCCTTTAAGTATTTGTATTAAAAGTTGAAAGAAAACACTATGAACTAGATCCTTTAGTTTCCACAAAATATGTGGAGGCAGTAAATAGAAAAATATCACAAACTCTTCTACAGCTAAGAGCTTAACCAGTTTTTAAAAATGAAATTAGTTATCTGTTACACAGAAAGAACAGCATTTCCTCTAATCTACCAGTTAACATTTTTGTACTTCTCTTATACTTCTATGGTAACAACCTGATGTGGCAGCTGTTACAGCTTCAGATTCAATAACTTTGCTTATGCTAGTACTGCAGCAGGAATATTACTAAAGAGTAACTGTAAAAAAAATAATTTGAAATTAAAAAATGTTCTATTATTCAGGAGCTGTGGGTGGGGAATGATCAATACGTACTTGTCCACTTGTCCTGCATTGTGATTGTTCTCTGCCCTCATCCGTGTCAATGCAGCAGCAGCTTCATCCAGTGCACAGCTGACAGAAGACGTCAGTCTTCGGAGAACCTCAGGATCTGCGAAGGCTTTACCATCGGCAGTGGACAATTTACCAATTCCTTCAGTGTACGTTCGTTCATCAGTGAGGTTAGTATGAAAGTCACACAAAAGAAATGCAAAAACACTATTTTAGATTTCAGCCACATGCACTATTAGTTGAAAAACATTTGCAAACATGCCAGAAAATCAACTACTTAAAACTGTTAATGCTTGTCTACAACCTGAACATTTAATTAACTGGAATAAAGCACTAATAAAACTGTCTTTCACAAATTAAAATACAAATTAAAATCTTGGGGAGGTAGAGGGACAGATACAGGACTACAGGGTTAAACCCACTCACAGACGTATGGGAAGAACGCATTATTCCAGACTTGGATTACGGTTATCTGCATGTGAAGAAGAATTTCCCACTTTGTTCACCCAAATTCACCCAAAGTAAAGTGGATTTACCTCTGATACCTTTTTTTTTTTTTTTTTGGTTCTTTTAAGAGCCAGAAAAAGCTCTAAAAATTAGCTGAAATTCCCACTAATGTAACATTCTAAACTGTATAGTTCCAGCTACAAATACGAAATAAAGTATTTTAAGTATATTTGAAAATAATGCCCCTTCTCTACTAACATCTCACTACACAGTAGAAACACTTGGATTCAATGAACTTCAACTTTTTTTTGGTGTTTTATTTTAATCATTTTCTTTCCTGCAGTACAACACAGAACACTACTGAAAGCAGCTATTTATCTCTTTCTTTTACATGGTTGCTATAAAGTCACAGTACAGCTCCGTAGTTTTACTCCACAGGTTTTATTCCATGAAGTTCATCACAGCCTTCAACAGGGTTATATTCACATACACAATTGTGAAAATAGCGTAAAGAAAAAAACAGGTCTAACAAAAAAAGCTTCACATGCTAGAGACAACAAATGGTCACTAGTTTTTAGATTCGCTATCTTTACCAGTGATGAAACAGTAACTCTTCAGTTCCTTAGCAGTTAAATGTAGCCAAATTAGATATAAACCTCTGGGGGAAAAAAAAAAACGCATTTCATATCTCTGGACATTTGCTATTTGGCATGTGCACACTTCCACAAGACTGACTGACACCAGGTTTCCCACAACTAGCTTGCAGCTATTCCAGTATAAATCCTGAAATCACACTTTGAAAATGTCGAGTGCTGCCTTCAGACACTGTATTTCCCCAGTTTGAGAGCATCTGATTTGTTTTACATTAATGCAAGAACCAACATTAGCCACATTTTTGCGTCCTAAGACAACTTACAACAGCATATGAGATGCTTTGTCACATAACCACATAACCTTACACCACTGTTGCAGAGCCGTAAGTGCTGGCTTAGTGTTCAAACCGAGTTGCTGGGAACAGTGAAGAAATCCTATCCCATCAACTCCAGCAAGACACCATGATGGGATGCAAAAAGTACTTAGATGACTGAAATTGAGAGTACACTAAGGAGACTGAGATGCTGAAGGGTTGTGGCCAGCTCTCAGCACATTATCTCCCCAGCTCTAACCCTGTCTCTAGATCACTTCAGATCATTTCAGCAGTATCAAGAAGCTGTGAAAAGGCATTGATAATGAATTACCCTCTCTGTGATACAATGAGAAATCCCAAGTAGATTCTAAGCACATCACACCTGTCTGGTTTTCAAAGACAGGCTAGCACTAGTCCTGACTAATGTCCTAATCACGATAGGAATCTCTAAATCTTCAGTCAGAAATGCCAAAACCATGCCGAGGAGGAGTCAGATCAACAAAACGTAGGCCTACAGACTCCTTACCCCACTTATGAGGCTGCTGGCGATGCCTCCAGCCTGTTGAGGCCATAACCTTTTTAGCCACTGCTGCTAAATATAGCGAGGCTATGAATAGCAGGACTCCAACACCACAGCTCATACCTCATGTATCAACGCACACTGAACGTGTTGGCAGTTCAAAGGGAAGCAAGTTGGGATTGCTCGGGAGCAAAAAGTCTCTGCACCCACGGCAGCGCTGCCCCACAGCGGGGTACAGCCCTTGGGGAAGCGCACAGGGAACAATCCAGCACTGGTCATGCAGGGAAGTTCTTCTGCATGGCTCTGATGTCCCAAGGCAGCTCCCGGAGGAAATTACCCAAATGTTTACAGCAGCTATTTCTGGTGGCAGGGCTCACATGTGCTAACTTGGAGGATATCTGCAAGTACTGCCTAAGGAAAGAAAGGGAATTAAGAGTTCACAACGCAGCACTGAGGCCTCATCTGGGACTGGTGTAACCAAATCTGACCACTGCGTTAAGCAAAATGGAAGAGTACAAGAAGTCCAAAGGATTCAGAAAAATGATCCCTGAGCAAAGGCTACATTTAGTGTACATAACAGCAGTTTTCCTCTACCCAGAATGGTCTCAGGAAGGAAAACTACATACCGCTCTGCTGCTAGCAAAGGAGGTGAGAAATAAAAGCTCCAGTCAATGAACAAAAAGTTTCCTGGCTATCTGCAACTAAACTAGGTATCCAAATCATTTCAAATGATTTGGGTAGCCAGACAGACAGAATACCTAGACAGGCCGCAAAATTCACCTCTGTACGTAAGAAGGGATGAGGTGAGACAGCTGGGACAGATGTACAGGCTGCTGATCCTGGCCCTGTATGGTGGGGGGGTTACCTGCGCCTCTTCGGCTAATTCTTTGCTCATCTCAGAGCTGTAGAGCCTGGTGAGTGCCCAAGAAAAGCTGCTGGATCTCATCGGGATGAGGTACGAGCAAACAGAACCTGCACTTGGCTAGTGACTCCATTCCTAAAGTTTGTTCTTCGAAGCTTTCATACACGGGATTTCTGAAGCCAAAAGAAATAAATCATGCACAGACCTCAGCCCTGTGTCCTATGACACAAATGGGATTCAGCCACTGCAGAGCTCCTGCTCCAAAACCTCTGTTTTCACGGATTACTACCCATGGTTTCCCAGGGGAATTACCACCCCACAGGTCATTGCCCCCTCCCCTTACAGGTGTTACAAAGCACACCGACAACTCACTTCACTGTTTCCTGCTTTGTTCCAAAAAAGGTGATATAATCCCAAGGACTTTCAGGTTGTAAACTGAAGCAGCCATTTATTTACACAGCCAACTCCGGCTCAACAACCCCGGTGCCACTCCTTGGTGTTAATTTCACATCAGCTGGCAGGGGGAGAGGACGATGACACAAAACTGTTGTCCAAACAGAGTTCAAGGGCATCATGACTCCACAACCTGATCACTTTGTTATTACACGGTAAAACTAATCAGCAGCCAGCCACCTGAGACATCCGAGCAGACATTTGTTAGGCTGGGGATGGTACAAGGGAGTCAGACTACAAGCACTACCAAGCTGGTTGCTGCTGACACCTGGCATTTATTTCCCTTTTGCAGCTTTATAGTACTATCTAAATAATAATTACCAACCAGCTCGGTGTTTACTTCTGTGATTTAGGACAACTATGCTAGAATTTTATTGCTCTAATACTCATTTTCTAATCTCTGATTTAACTTTGTGTCCATGTGATTACCACTTGTTCTTGTGTCACTCCACTAGTTGTTTCCAACACCTCACGCACACATGGACGGCAATCACGAGCTCATCATCTTCTCCCATCCTCCACTAGAAGCATCCTCAAGAGGATTCTCCATGCCTGTGATCACTTGTGTGTGAGAAAGATGAATTCAATTTTCCACGTTATTAGTCTCACTTGCACTTTCCTGAGTCACAAGAATTGCTAAGGACTTCAGAAAACGCCTGAGCTGAAACCTACGGTGTTTGACATTCTGCTTCCTGTGGCACAATGTCACACTTCCAAGAATGCAAAGCACCAGAGATGCCGTCTAGTATCTTTTTCCCCCATGGTCTGATCACTGTTGCAGGGTAAATCTATAAGGAGAAGAAGGGAGCCACTGCAGACTGATCTTTACTGAGAACAATCCAGTTGTTGAAGATATGGCAACAGTGACAGTCTCAATGCAAAGTGAAAGGCTACCACTAGAATTATCAAGAATATGTTGAGAAGGAAACCAAAAAGAAGTACTTTTGTTCAACTGCCACACAGAATACCAAAAGAAGTGAATTTGGAAATAGATTAACAGGTTCACCTGGGAGATGCAAGGCCAGCAGTGTTACATGATGGATAAGAGTAGAGCCCTTAATCCTGGTCTCTCCTGACTGGGGATAAACACTGAGCTCCTCCTCACCCAACACATCAACGTGCAGATCTCTGAGCTGAAGAAGAGAAGTACCCCAAGGGAACGGTTCTGAATTCGAGGATCTGCAAGGCCATGAGTCCCTCTACCAGGCCACAAACTACCGGATACACAGTGCACAAATTCCAGCTGCATCCGCAAAGGATCTTTCCACCAGGTTAAACATTTCAACAGTTTAGCAGCCTCACAGAAACTGAGCTTCCCGGACAACTGCTTAGGATGTAACTGGGTTGACTCTGGAGCAACTGCACACCTAAAGGCGAGCTTTAAGGCCCCTTCCAATCCAAACCATTCTGTGATTTCACCATGAGGAATCGGAGATTAACATCATCTGAAAACTATGTACGTGTATTTTCACAATTCAAACACAGAAATTAGAAGTCACGAGCAAATCTTGAAGAACCTACAGAAATACCTCAGTCCAAAGTTGTTTTAAGTTCAGTGTAGTAAAGGCACGAGTCAGGTGATTCTCATTCTAGCAACCATTCCCCTCCCTTTCTATTTCAAGAAAGGGAACAATCTCACAGGAGCATCAGTTGCTCTGTCCTTCCTAAAGCTCATATCAAGAAAAATACTGAAAAATAGTTCAGAGTTCATAGCTCACAATTATCATCATTTAAAACATGTTAAGAAGACTGTGGTATGGAGCCCATGGTTATGTGCATCACATGACTGATGTCAACCTACGCTCGGGGCAATCTCCATTGATGTTCAAAAGAGATCAACACATACTGCAAAAAGCCAGGTCTGATAGCCCTCACCAAAAACAAACAAACAAAAAAAAAAAAAAACACCTGCTGATTCAGTGCTGATTGCCTTCCCCTCAGTCAATTCCAGCATAAGGTATGATGCAACATACACTTGAACCATAGAATCACAGAATATTAGGGATTGGAAGGGACCTTGAAAGATCACCCAGTCCAGTCCCCATGCTGGAGCAGGAACACCTCGATCAGGTCACACAGGAACGCAACCAGGTGGGTTTTGAAAGTCTCCAGAGAAGGAGACTCCACAACCCCCCTGGGCAGCCTGGCCCAGTGCTCTGCCACCCTCACTGTGAAAAAGCTTCGTCTCACATTTAAGTGGAACCTCCTACATTCAACTTGCACCCATTGCCCCTTGTCCTATCATCGGGTGTCTCCAGAGAAGAGCCTGGCTCCGTTCTCCTGACACTCACCCTTTAAATATTTAAAGCATCAATAAGGTCACCCCTCAGTCTCCTCTTCTCCAAGCTATAGACCCAGCTCCCTCAGCCTTATACCAGTGTCTGGAGTTGCTCTTGCCCAGATGCAGGACTCTACCTTTGTCCTCATTATATTTCATTAAATTTCTCCAATTTAATTCTCCAATTCTCCAGCCTGGTGAGGTCCCGCTGGATGGCAGCACAGCCTCTGGCATGTCAGCCGCTCCTCCCAGGTTTGTGTCATCAGCAAAATTGCTGACGGTGCATGGCATTCCCTCATCTAACTCATCAATGAATATATTGAACAGTACTGGTGCCAGCACTGACCCCTTGAGGGACTCCACCAGATACAGGCCTCCAACTTGACTCCGTCCCATTGACCACAACCCTCTGGCTCCTTCCCTTCAGCCAGTTCTTGTCCAGACCACACTTCCTCAGTTTAGCTGTGAGGATGCTGTGGGAGACGGCATCAGAAGCTTTACTGAAATCAAGACAGACCACATCCACTGCCTTTCCATCATCTATCCACCTGGTTATATCCTCAAAAAAGGCAATCAGGTTGGTCAAGCACGACTTCCCCTTGGTGAAGCCATGTTGACTGCCCCTAATGACCCTCTTGTCCTTGATATGACTGGAGACAACGCTAAGGATAAGTTGTTCCATCACCTTTCCAGGGACGGAGGTGAGGCTGACCTGTCTATAGTTTCCCAGGTCCTCCTCCTTGCTCTTTTTGAAGACTGGAGTGACATTTGCTCTCCTCCAGTCCTCAGGCACCTCTCCCAATGCACATGATTTACCAAAGGTGATGGAGAACAACCTAGCAATGACTTCCACCAGCTCCCTCAGCACCTGGGGGTGCATCCCATCGCGACCCATGGACTTATGGATGTCCAGCTTGCTTAATTGGTCCTCACCCAGCCCAACTCCTTTATTTCGACTTCCTCTGGGACCTCAGGGGTATGGGGCTCCTCAGGACAGCCTCCGGCATCACAGAAACAAAGGCCACTGAGGCCAATCCCCAGCTAACAGGCCAGGCTGATGACCTCACATTTTTAATGAAATCTAACAAAACTGCAGCTCACGTGGAACCATCTGCTAGTCCCAGAAGCTTAACTGAATCTTGTGTTTTCTTAAGGTCTCGAACCACTCTTTCCACAAAGGCAAGTTGTGATGCAAACGGAGACAGCTTAAAAGAAATGAAATGAAAATCAAGGTCAAGAAACATGCCTTATTTTTTAATGGTATTTGAAGAACCTGAATATGCACGGAATACAAGTAGCTGATTCTACTTTGAATTCCAAAAAACATTTTGACTTCAATATCATACCGTAGAAGTCCTCTTATGAGACCTTTGCCCCTACGTAAATACACTAGTAGCAAATACCCTATTTGCCGTAGTATTTTTTTACCTCATCTTTCACATTATTAACAATAAAGATGAAATTTGAGTAGAAACCTTCATTCAAAGTTTTTGTATTCTAAATCTCCCAACGTATAAAACACATAGTTCTGTCACAACAAACTTGCTCATCACCACGCTACCCAGAAAACTATGATTATGGCTTTTTCTCATCCTTTAAGAGAGACCTAAGCTTTTAAATATCTATGTAACATGTTATCACCTATTAGTGTACCATTATAAGATTACCCATTAGTGCTTAAATAAGCATGCAGTTTCATATATGAACTTATTTAAACACCAAAAATATCATGAAGTAATATTTGCTTGAGTCTCCCTGCACCAAATTCTTCCCAGATCAGTCTTTCTACAGTGTATAATACTGTACTTAAATATAGGGAAACTTAATCCCTCTTTAAGAAAAAGGATTGCTTCCAAGAAGCATATCTGAATGCAAATCAAATCAGACAAGACTATGGTGACACAGATTTGGTCATAATATTTTAAAGCACCTGTTCTGCACTAGCTCAGACTAAGTTCACTTCAGCAGCATGAAAAAAACATTCCATATTCAGCTCCGATTGCTTCTCCGCATTACACCTGTGCTTAAAACTTAACTTGGTGGACCATTACTATATTTATTAATAAAATTCACACTTCTCTTAAATACAGCAGGGCTGGATCATCCAAGAAAGTTGTACAGGCTTACTAAATTTAACGTATGAATATATTTTTTCCATGCTTTCATGCTCAGTACCTTCAGAACTTGCTGGCAGTGTTGTGTCGCCACTTCATGTATCAGAGCTTCTGATGCTGGTTCGCTCCTTTATGGCATACCTCTTACACCTGCCCCAAAACCCCTTTCCAAGATCAAATCCAACAAATGAATACTGAACCCCCACCCCAAAGTCAGGATAACTCAAAAATCAGGAAGTAGTAAGATGCTAGCTTCTAGCATAGACATAAATACCTTAGGACAGGCGCTGGATCTTCTGTTCACTACTCCTTCCCCTCTTACAAGATCTAGGTTTTGAAGGAGCCTCAAAATAGAAGAGACCTCAGCAAGAGGTGATGCTCATTTCCTCAGTTCAAAACCCCTCACCTACAAGGGACTCCTGCTTACTGAACTAGATTTAATGCTTTAAGTTTTCCCAACCCAATCCTGAGATGAGAAAAGTTCAGCATTTTTGCTGGAAACCAATCATGCAACAAGGCAAATGAAGCATCTTTCTGACAGGACATTTTATGTGAGCAGAACATCACTGGCATACTCAGTATATCTCAATTCAGGAAGCATTTAAAACACACTAAGCTTTTCCTGTCTCATGGGATGCCTCCAAATAAAAGACAGGCAAAAAAACATTTGAAGTTATCGCTAACCACCTCACATGTACAAGCCAAATCCAGCCACAAACCTTCCTAATGCTTCCATTCCTCATGCTGATGCATTTTCGGAGTAACAGCATTTTTAGTACCCTGGCCTTATCTAAAGGCTTCTTCACAGCAGTAAAACCCTGCAATTAGCACTGCCATGACCTTATCCAGCCAAAAGTTTCAATCATCTTTCTATAGCATGTAGTATAACCTCTGCTTCAGGGAAGCAGTGTCTATTGCACACCTAACTCTGAGCTGATTTGTGTAGTTTAACTGAATCTGGCACTGCTGGGATGCATCTGGGACCAGCTGGGCCATCTTACCTCAGCAGGATTGTGGCCAACTAGTGCAGAGCAACCACAAAACGTCCCTGCAGAAGGTCTCAGTCCTTCTGCTCTTTCCTCAGCCTACACCGTAGGGTTATTCAATCCAGTAACTCCCATCAATGGGCAATCCCATACAGCTACAGAAAAAAAATTCAAGCTTTCCCAAGCACGATACCTCTACAGAAGTGAGAATAATCTTCCCTATGGACGGTACTGGCAAATAGAGGATTACAGAGGATAACCTTTGGCACTAGAGGCAATCTGACAGCAGATAGACCTTGCTTAACTTGAGTAAGCCTTTGCTATCTTCCAAAACTCTTCTGCAAATAGCTCTACAGGCTTAAGAGCTCTTGTGAGAAAAGGAGCCAGTACTCGTGTCAGAAAAAATTCTTAATTACAGTGCAAATGAAACTTGAAGTTACGCCTAAGTTGAAAAAAAAATCAGACAATGGCAGTGCTAATATTTAAAATCCTGGCATGTCTGAAACACGACCTCAAAAGTTACAAAAGGCTTGTAAAAGTAGACGAATTTGTCTTGATTGGGAAGGGACAGGACGAAGAGCAAGAATAAGGTAGCAAATTCCAAATCCCTTCTGAGAGAAAAGAGAACACCTTGATTGCAACCAGACAGAGAATAAACATTTTTATTACATAATGGTGAAGTATTTAAACCACAGCTAACAAACTCCCAAAACATGTTTTCGTTTCTTTGAAATTTCTCATTTAAAAGAAATTTTTCCTGTGTATAAAGCTTTAATGCTTTTCTAGAGGAAAAAAAGACAACACAACAAAACTTTTCTACATCTTTACAATTGGTCATTACAACATTATCGGTCCCAGGCAGGAAGTAGTAAGAATTTGATACGGTACATTTTATTTTAGTTTTGTTTTCTAAAATGCTAAAAAATTACATCAAGGCTTTGAGTCTTCTCAAAGTCAAGCATGTAACTCTCATCTTCAACAAAGAATACGAAAATCATAGTCTTATCTTAGTTCCAGTGCACTGAAACCTTACTGTACTATTAAATTTCCTGTCCTAATGCACTTATTTATCCCTTATATACATTTGATACAAACTTCTGCTGCAAAACTGTATTTTTCCCTGCATCGCTATGTGCATCCACATTTCTCTCTCAGCTTGAGTTTTCAACCCTTGTAATTTTGCTAATGCCCTTTTTCGCCCATTACACAGAAGTTAAGCAAATTCTTTAGTTACCTCTTCTTCAGTTGAAATAACAGGAGATATTCTAGTATTTGGCAGCTGCCAGGAAAGCAGATGATAGTACTCCTCCTATTCCTCTTCAGCCAGCTGTATCTGGGGCTGCACCAAAGCTGCACGGCCAGCAGGGCGAGGGAGGTGATTCTCCCCCTCTGCTCTTGTGAGACCCCACCTGCAGTGCTGCGCACAGCTCTGGGACCCTCAGCACTAGCAGGACACAGATGTGTTAGAACAAGTCCAGAGGAGGGACACAAAGATGATCAAGGGGCTGGAGTGCCTGTTCCATGAAGACAACCTGGTCTGGTGGGAGGTGTCCCTGTCCATGGCAGGGAGGTGGGAACTAGGTGATCTTTAAGGTCTCTTCCAACCCAAACCATTCTACGATGCTATTATTCTGATTTTTCCCAAGGCACTCCCACCAAGTGCAGGACACTCACATTTTGGAAAAAGGAGCTTTATGGCAGAATGGCAAGTTGAACGTGACCAACAAATGGTCCAGCAAATACAACTGGAAAGAGAAGAGCCAATTGTGGAGCTAGGAACAGAAGATTCCTGCCTGACAGTAAGAGCAAATAGGCACCAAGTTACCTCAACCACAATGTTTCTGTGCTAGTTATTCAGAATGTCCAGATGGTTAGGTTTCCTAAGAGAACACGTTCATAAAAAGAAACAAATTTGGGTTTTCCAATATTTTCTCCCTATTATATCTCTATCAAAGAAGCATTCACCTGATTACAAGGTCACAAGCTACCAGATACAATCCTCAATGCTTCTGATTCTTTAGAGGAACCCAGACATTTGGACACGTTCATTAGAAATATGTATGTGCATAAAGCCATGCTGATCAAGCAACCAAGCACACTTTCTTTCCTAACATATTACACGTGGTTAGTATGGAAGCATCACATATTATTCCTACGTTACAGTCACAGATCTTTGTCATCAGCCATTTTCTGTTCTTATCAATTAGCTGCAAAATCCATCCCTGAATACAGTACGGGATGGATTCTCGTATAGAGAACTAACGGTCTGCTGCTGCTTTTTGTGCACCAACTATTAGCAAGTTTTACTGTTCACAAAACTTCAATCCTTTCATCAAAAGGGTGATTCTTCCATTCTTCCTCAGCTGGAGCCTAGCCACATGTGTTCTTGCCAAGCACCACAAGTTCTTCGGTGCTGCTGAAGCCAGAACACAAAACAGAACTGAAAATTAGCTGCAGATGTTGCACGGCAATGCAGAGATGGATGCTCCAGCAGTAATCACAGAAGGTAGGAAGTTCTCAAAGGGCAAATGACTTTCACCCATCTCACTGCAGTTAAGCATCTGGTACAAATATCTGCCTCTTGGATCAGCTCTTGCTTTAGAGAAGCAGCTAGAATTAACACACAAGCAATAATACAGCAAGAACTTGACACTTCTGTCAAAGTCACGATTTAAACAGCAATTCAGTGACCGAATTGCTTTGAACAAAGCAAACTAGCACAAAACCTGAATAATTTTATTCAAGTATGGCAAAGTACTCATATTTCTTCTAGCAGGTACACAAAAAAAAAAACAATTATGAAAACAGACTTGTCTAGCTTAGCCTGGAGTAGCCACTTCTTTTAAAAACATCTTCGCTGGGAGAACTAAGCCTTGCAAGACATTAAGTGTACATAGATGCATTTGAATTTAGATCTAGAGGAGGAGAAAGCTTCTATTTACTCATTATGAGTTAACAGCAAAAGTACAACACCAGACCAGAAAACAAAACAAAACAACAACAAAAGAAACTGGCATCAACAGGGACTGCTGAGTGAGAACTATGATGGAAAAGAGTCAGAAAAACACAAGGAATTGCTCTAACTCTGGGACAGCTGCAACCCAGTCTAACTACAACTATTGAAAGCCGCATGTGAAGCCAGGGGTGGTACCTGCAGCAGATTTTTCCCTAGATTCCAGCTGTAAAGATCTCGTGTCAAATTAGGAATCTATACTGGAATACGTAGGAAAAAATATTCTGTATCCTACAGAAAAGTACAGTATCTTGCCAGTTTTCCCTCAGAATATAAACTGGGCTTACTGCAATATTACAGAAGTTCTGAGAGTAACTCAGGTGTTTTCTATAAACCAAGTCAGAGTAACAGCTAATTCTATCAGCTGCATAACACTTTTGTTTGGTTTTGATTTTAAAAAAAGGTCTTCTACCCAAGACAAAGTCTCCTTTCTAACTTGTTTTTGATTGCAAATAAATTTAATCTTGCATTTTACAGGAATATTCAAAGCACGATACTAACCTTAATCCAAATGAAAAAGGACAGGATTAAGCACTAGTTTATAAACTTGTACATTACTATGGACATGAATTTGTTTTGGAGCACCTCTAAGATGAAATGGGAGGGACTGTATATTATATATTAAATTTGTATTTGATATCGTAATATATACTGCATATTCTATGTTAAATATAAGCTTATTGCTTCACTTTTGAATTTTCTGGAATGACCAAGCTGTTTTTGTTTGTGTATGTCCCGTGTCCCATTCCCCCACCCCACACATAAGTGAAAGTCTGCAGTACGCACCCAGAAAGATTTTCCATGGCAGCCAAGTCTCAGTGAATTACTTGGGTGCCTGAAGACCTTTCCATACCAAGCCTTCTCTTCCCTACTCAGTTTCTTCCTTCTGCTACATCTTTTCCAGGGCCACAGCATCAGCAAGTATTCAAAGAACATTTATAAACCCAAACGCTCGTCTGGTTGTACCCCATTTGACAATACCACAGCGATTAGCTAAGAGAAAACGTCAACTACAAGCTGAATTGTTTGCCTGGATTTGTTTAGCTTTTAAATGGACCCACTCAAATGGCAGACTCAGCACATCTGCCCTAGAGACAGTCACCTGCTCGTGTCCCTTCAGTGAAGCGTAAGTGCAACCCATGCATACCAGCACACTCAGCTGGATTGCGATGACAGTATACAGCACTAAATGACCATACAAGAATTGGTATCAACTAGTGAGTGACCCAGCAAGAATCAAAGGAGCTGGGCTCCAAATTGAGAGTTCTGGGCATCAATTCTGACGCACAGTATTTCTAGGAAGCATCCAGACTAGAGACTGAGAAAAAAAAAAATAGGATTGCTGGGGGCTTTAAAACTACTTTAAAGCCCTAAGTCACTCTTGGAGGAATTTATTCTATGAGATTGTAGTGCTTACAATACTAACCTATAAAGCTATAAAGGCAGCAGCCTTTTTAATGATCCAGGAGCAAAAAACCATCATGAACTGTAAGAAAGATTGGTTTTGTGTTTTTGCAGAGATGTTACATTGTTTAGGAGGAAGGAGTGTGGTATTGAGATGTGCCTGCAGTGATAGGAAAGCTTACCTTGTAAAAACGCAGACAACCACCTTAGTGCAATTAATGGAAAAACACTAGTATTTCCTCACTGCAAGTTTAACAGCTGCTTGCCTCCAAGAATCTTAAGTATACACCTCAGAACTAAGACTACTGCTGAAACACGGAAAGACAGAACTTAGGAATAATATTGTCCACTGTGAGAGGTTAAATGCCAAAGGAAAAAAAAAAAAAAAACACGTCCCATACTCAACTTGATGAAGAGAATAAAACTCATTCATACTGTAGAAGGTTCACAGAATTCCTATTCTTTACTGCTGCCGTTCCATGACAAATATTACACCTTATCTTCCTCAGTGCTTCTGACTTTTGGAAAAAAAAAAAAAAAAAAGATACTTTGCAGACACCTTCACCTATTTGGTGGCAGAAGGTGAAAACAATGGAATTATTTCTGATGTTTAAGTAACCTACGGCTTATGGAGGAAAAGGATCATCGCCCTCTGGAGACTAACAGCAGGACAAGATCTCCGCACAATCAAGATGCAGGAACAGACCTCAAATAACCTGTAAAGGCTATTTATAGACAAATATCCTACTTGAACCCCAAATTTGCAGCATTCAGTGAAAAACTGAGTCCAAATGGACTGTAAACACTTTCCTTAATCAAAAAATAGCTCTGGTTCACTATGCAATTCAGCAACGGGGGAGGGAAGGGTGTACTGTCAGTAAATAAAAGAGCGTTCTGAAAATAGTACCTCTAGGAACGCTACAGTAGGTTAGAGTAGAAAACCACCAAAATCAGGATTCAGAAAGAACATCAACTTTATTTTACCATGACCCAACCTTAAGAAAGCACACACCCACCTACCCTGAATGTGTTAGAAAGAAAACCTCTACAAGAAAAGTCCAGGAAATTCATCCCATTGTGTTTTTAATTCCTAGGGATATCCTCTTAAAATTAAAAAAAAAAAAAAAAAAAAAACACAATCAAAAAAAATGAAAAGGAAGGCAACATAATGCTGTCAAGAGATGCTCTTTCACCTAGGTCTGGATCTCTAACCAATTCAGACAGTTCTGCTTCATCAGATGGAGGTTTTTGTCCATCAGAGGTCACAGAATCAAACGCATAGCATCACAACAAGCAAGCTTTACTGTGTTTGTTTGGAGCACAGTGTTAAGAAAAGTTGTAATAAGCATGAATCCCATCTGATGGGATTACAGACGAAGTTGTTTCAAATGACAGAAAGATTCACCAGATTAAGATTCTAGTAAAGCAAACTTCTTCCATCATTTCCCTCCAGATTTTTGTTCTTATCTGTACAAGAAACTAAAAGTTGTTCTTCCTTGTATTATATCTTTACCTACAATCTAGGAAGATCAGGCACTCGATACGCTCACTGTAGCAGAAGACTATTAGCCAAAAGCATGGCCACAAGGACATTTTTCCTCTTCTCATTCCCACCTACCCCTTTCCCTGTAGAAGCTTCTAAAACATGGTGCTTGCTTGTTCTGGCAAAGCAAGACAAAACAAGCTAGAAGTCAGGCCAGGCTGATCACTCTATTCTCTCCAGCTGTGTCCTTCCTCTGTTACTCAAAAGCTGTATAGTTCTTTGAAAGCAATGATAGAACTTCAGAACTAATGATTCTGAGTCAAGGTGTTCTTCTCAAAGGACATATTCAAACAGAAATAACAAATACATGTAAGCATACAGAAATAATCAGCTGCACAAATACAGAATAGCTTGTTCAGGTAAGTTTTCAGAAGAGTATTGGTAGATTTATTCAAGGTCAAATTCAATCTGGAAATCAACATTTCCCCCTGCAAAGAGACAGTCAACAAAATGTGACAGATAAACAAAAGCACATCTTGCAGGACAGATGAAGTAATACTCCTACTCTCTATGAATCAATAGAGCTCAGCTTCAGTGATGTTACTAAACTGGGGCGACAAGCCCTGAAGAACACAGATCACATACGGAGACTCCAGAGAACAAGAACAGAAAAGTCGAGCTGGAATGAAAATGAACTCTAGATATGGTGCGTAAAGCAAGAAGCTAAAGCAACTGCACAAAAAAAAAGATCAGATGCTTTACTAGGAGAACTTCCTTCCTCTTCCTCATGAAGTCCTTCCAAAGCAGTTTAGTGCTTCCAGTTTAGTGTTTCCTTGACCCCCGAGTTACATATTTTAGCACATAGGATTAGAAGTTTTTTCTAAGTATCAGTCCTCAGTCTTAAGGGCTACAACTGGCTCAGCACGCCGGGAGCTTCCAGTGCTGGCAATGGTTTGCCTAACCAGTTCTTAAAGCTACCTGTCAGGAACGGCACAGACACGGCTGAGGTTGCCTGGGGAAAAGGAAGAGAAGGAGATAAAACTACATTTGAGATTTCTTCCAGCCCTATTATTAAGTTTTAAGAAGCTGTGCAAAACATGAGTAAAAGGTAATGGCTAAACAAGAAGTTAACATTGGTGTTGTAGAGATAACGCTTTGTTACACGGGTAGAAAAAAGCCTTTACAGAACTGCACTGTTTCCACAGCAAGTAGTTTCCTGATGGATAAAACAAGAATAATTAAAAATGCATTACAGAAATTTAAGTGTATTGGTATGTGTCTAATCTTCAAATATTTAAATACTTCATATTCATAAATATTATTAAAAGAAGCATGTAAAGAATGTTTCAGCAAGTTTAGGATAAAAAGCTACCTATTAGAAACAGTATTGACAAAAGTGTGCAAGATGCTTAACATACTACAGCTTGCTATAAATAAAGAGATGTAAACTCTTTACTTTCAAAATAAAGTCTTCAGAATTTCAAATAGGAAATGAAAGTGCTCAGGTCCTATTTCAAAAAAAAAAAAAAAAAAAAAAAGACCTCTTGATCACATAAGAACCAAGAATGAGTGGTAATATTTTTTATGTATTTTTAGTTTTTCATTAGTCTCATGAAAAATAGTCTAGCTTTCTAGATATAAGCAGAATTTGATCATTTACACTAGGCATATTTTATCATATTTTTTACTAGAAACTAGTATGTACTGTGATTACTCCCTAAATATAAAAAAGCAGGATTTTGTCAAAGGTGACTTACCAGTTGAAAAGAGAATCAGATGTATCTGCTACACCACAGTAACACAATATTTAGTTCAGCTACAAAACTGATAGAACAACATGTTGTAAGTACACCAAGAAGAGGTCAGTTTATTCTTTGCAAGTCTCCTGAGCCACTTGTCAAAGTGCAGAGAGCAGAAGGTTTAAGCAACTCTTAGCAAGGTATCAGGTAGCCTTGTTTCAGATGTACTTGTTACATCTCACAGCTTACTGCCATGCCGCCCCAGAATGGGTGGCTTCACACTCAGACTACCATGAGCCTGACTTACCAGTCTGTCTTGTGTGATTAAGTGGCTAGCACTAATTATTTCAATCACAGTTCATCATTAAGTTCCAGAAAGTCAAAAAAAAAAAAAAAATCTTACTGGGGAGATTTGGATCCTATTTCTGCACAGAAAACAATCATACCCACAGACTTTATCCTGCCTGTGTAACCGAGTTACTTATAAACACATCTTCTTGCAGGAGATACAAGCAAGAGACAGGCTTTTCAGCCAGGCTTTTCCCACCTTCTCACTCCTTTCCCCCTATGCTGATGCACTTGGGGAAAAGAGTTATGTTTTGATGAACTCCAACTTGTAGGCACAGTAACTGCTTCACTTCATACCATTACTGTCAGTGCTCCTCTCTTACACAGGCATCACAAAAAGAATCATATCACAGAATGGCCTGGGTTGGAAAGGACCTTAAAGATCATCTAGTTTCGACCCCCCTGCTCTGGGCAGGGTTGCCAAGCACTAGAGCAGGCTGCCCAGAGCTGCATCCAGCCTGACCTTGAATGCCTCCAGGGACGGGGCATCCACAACCTCACTGGGTAACCTGTGCCAGTGCCTCACCACCCTCTGAGTGAAAAACTTTCTCCTGATTTCCAACCTCAATCTCCCATCTTAGTTTAAAACCATTCCCCTGTCCTATCACTATTGAGACATGGAAACAAGCACATAAACGGAACAGGACACAGCAGAAATACACCACACACAACTAAGACACATTCTGGTATAAGATATTTGGGGCAGCAGCAATATTTACCAGCTTTTCAGCCTCAAGGAACCTGTGGTTTGAGCTAGTGTTCTTTTTCTTCCTGCACGTGGTTAATATCACATCGCCACGTAACCATCTTGCACGTGGTATTGCTCAGCACTATCTTTATTTACATAACATTTACATAACTATCTTTATTTATATAACAAGCATAAAACTCAAGATGACCAAAATAGAGTTTTTTTGTTTTCATATACTGCTTCAATATACTGCCAGCAGAGTACCTGGCCCCAAGAGCCCCCCCTAACCCTGTGCAGGGCACCAGCTCCGCAGCGCAGGCCGCAGTACTGCACACCGAGCTCCGAGCCACCTGCTGTAGCACAAAGCCCCTTTACCCCACTCCTTTAGCACCTTTACCCCCCCATGAAGCCTGAACACGGTATTTCCACTTCCATTAGTGAAGGAAGCATGGACGTCCTAGGCTAGGATTCCCACTGAGTACTGGCTGAGCTCCATTTCCATCCCGTGTTAAGCAGGACTGTCAACACAGCACCAGCTCTTTTCTCCAGCCCAAACCGTCCCCACTTTCAATCTTTGGCTGAGGCTACTTGAAGCACTGATATAACAAGACGCCCTCAAAATAATGCCAACTGGAAAAAGCTTTTAACCAGAAATATCCCCGTATTAGAACAGGAGAGTGAAGGATTTTGCCTCGCAGATGAATCCAACTCGCATAAAAAACAAGACAGAAGTAAAACAGGAAAGAGAAGTGAATAAAAATGCATCTATGAGCTCAAATAAAAAATATTAAAAAAAGAGTTGTGCAAGTTGCATACAGTACAGGCATAAAACACTAGTTGATTAACAGTGACCACTTATATATAGCAGTAACCTAAAAAGATTGAACAGTGCCCTGGCCAGTGTTCTTCAACTTCACCAGTTAAAGGTTTTCACTCATTATCTTGACTCTTCCCACCACCACATCCCGCAAGGAAAAGTTAAAATCGTGGAATCTCCTTTGTCAAATAAAAGAATTCTAAAAACCTAACATTCAGATCAAATATGGTAACATAACTGTCTGACACCCAGAAGCATCAACTGAAGTGTTAAAATTAAACTGTTCTTCACAGCAAAATCCAACTAAGAATCCAACACCATGAAGTCAATACAGTTCAAAACACTTTCCAATATGGAAGTTAATGTTTCTAAGCACAACAGTAGACTTGATTTTTTCTAATCTAAATGACTAATAGATTAGAAAAATATTTCAGTCATGCAAAACCTTAGCAAAATTTCATATTAATAATTACATGCACAAAACTCAGTTTATACAACTTAATCAAAAGCACAACACATCTGCGAGTTTCACATACCATATATTCCTTCCCATTCTGAGTCTTTAGATGGTGAAGAAAGAAAATGAGCAAGTCACTGTAATGTGTCAGTATCTCAAAGGGCAGAAGTATTCCAGTTACAAAGCACTAGTGATTTTAATAGTAGCACAGCCCTGATTTCTACAGAAACCCATAGAACGAAGCCCATTGAGGCCATCTTGATGAGAACTGTTTCATTTGTTTGATACGTATACCATGATGATTTAACACAAGTATTTCAGATCAAAGCAAATCAGGGTGAAGTCTTTCTTTAAAAATAAACAAAACGGTTGCTTGGACTAAAGAAAGGCTTTTGCCATGTTGAAGAAGCCTAAACACACTCCAAATTTGTTACTGCTATAATTTAACAATAATACAGCTTCACCTTTGCTCCAATCCCAGCAATCCCCTCTTAGATTCCTCCAATAAGGGCCCACTTTTTCTAAAAAAAAAAAAAAAAACAAAAAAAACGACACAGATCTAGAAGGGCGTTCATTACGTACCACAAGTACAGATGTGCAGTCATTAAATTGATAAACAGAATCACCCATGTTTTCTGCAGCCCACAAATTCTAAAATTTGAAGTGAAGCTTGGATCACCCTTTAGAATTAGTTTAAGTTTCTAATGCATGAGATGCTCACCTATATTTAAAAACCAGAGGTAAGTTACTCATCAACTCTAAGAAAAGAAATACCAGATCCAAATATGAATCTTTTTATCATAAATGGATCAAAATATTTACCTAGCCTAGTCTCCAACACTTTCCAAAGGGTGTCTCTGATGCAGGATGAAAGCAAGCCATGAAACTTTCCAATTGTTCATTTAGACCACATACGCACTCCCCAGTAGTGCTGGATCACAAGTCTACTTTGTTGCATTCAAGCCCTCTAATGTTGGGTGATTTTTATTTATTTTACATCAGCTTTACTGTAAAAAGTGCCATCAGTGAATAATGAATGGTTTTGCTCACATCACAAAAAGCACGTGGAGTGGGTAAATACAGAGCTATATAAAGAGACACACTGGGAAGCATTTAATTTTACTGCTGTTGAATCTAACTCTACCCTCTCAGTTTATCGTAAAGTGGGCAGATTTGATCTGGGCCCATTCTTATTCTGACCTGTGTTCTCTGTTTCCACTAAGCAGGTGGTCAGATCCCCTTTTTGCTGTCCCCAGTTCCAGAACATACAACCTGCCCAGTCTCCAGCAAGGCAGCGTGCTACCTGATACTCAGACAGAGCCACTGGCACTCCAGTTTGTGCCCACTGCCTCTTTTAAAGGCATGCTTGTTGTAGTAACAGACACTTGTTAAAAAAAAAATCATTTCTTTTTGACCATTTATTTGAACAGAGTTACACTACATTTGATCTTTCTAAAGTCTCAAACACCCAACTTCATTTATTTGCTGGTCTCCAGCCACCTTTTAGTCTTATTTACATCCTTTTCTGTTGAAATACACCTCCACTCTGTGAACATAATAATGGACTACTTACATCTGTTTCATTAACCCTTGGCTGAAGATGGCTCCTCTCTAAAATACCGTGATCTTCCTCACAGGTCTCTTCATGAATCATAGTAGGATTTCTGAAGAAGTCACTCACAAAATGGTGCAAGCCATCTTCCTGCACAAGCCTATGATATGCCCTAAGCAGACTTTTATGCACAATTCTTATGTCAGAAGTACCAATGTACCTGCAGATAAGACTTAAGACTTATTCCTAGTGCTGCCCACATGGTTACTGCCAAGGAGTGCACGTGTCAGGTAGACACTGAGCTGGCAAGGGGCAGTCCGTTTTCTGTCTCCTTTAATACAACACATTGCGTGCTAACGCAACTCCTCCCTATTTAAATATTCAACAGGAATAAAAAGTACTCTTAACTCTACAAAAAAAAAAGAAAAAAAAATTGCCGCTTTCTTCTATATCTGTTTTTTGATGCTTCATTGTCCAAGTGCTTCAAAATTCCAACTGATTGTAACCACGCTCACAAGACCTGCTGTTAAGCACGTAGTACCCAAGCTGTTTCCTCAAGCTCTAAAACAATTCAGCAGCATTCTATATCGTTTCCCAGAAAACTCACCATAACCACACTGGAACACTATGAAAAGGGTGCTTTAACTGCAGGGATTAACACTGGCATTTTACAACTTTGTGGTATTCCATATTTCAGGTGTTGAAAGCATCAAACAAGCATCCAAGACTTTTATTTGACCACGTGCTTCAACCAATACATCTTTCCTTTTTTTAAAAAAAAAAAACAAAAAAAAACAACAACAACAAACCACCTGTACTCCCCTAAAGAGCCCTGTGCTACAGAAGTAAATCATTTTCCCTTCCTGATGCCTATAAAAGAAGGGGCCAGAACATGGAACAGCTGTAACCTGCCAAACCTTCCCCAGCTCTTTGGAGAGGAGTTTGTCCTTGTAAGAACATGTGCTGAGGGACCCACTAAATAATCTGCCAATAGCAGCAAGAGCTCTGGTCCCTTCTGAGGTACCAGGAAGGATTAGAGCACGTAAAGGACTCACACACAAGCATTATACCCATTCATTCAAAGCTCATCCTCCAACAGCCAACTATTGTCTCAAAATAAATAAATAAATAAATAAATAATTTAATAGGTAGCCTTATTGAAGATCCACAAAAGTACCACAGTTCTTTAGAGCTGGGATGTTATTTTAGGAAACCAACATTACCTTAATTAACAGTGGACCTGAATGTTTCTAGTGCAGAACATGAACCCAGCATCCAAATACTAAGAATCAATTCAGTTACAGTCTGAAAAAAATGAGATGTCTCAAAACAGCAGCGTTCTCTTTCAATTTCTCTTTCCATAGGTTAATTTAGTTATAAATCCCTTTTTTACTACTAGGGGTCAAAACTGACGAGACTTTGCTTGAAACAAGCAACAGACTCGGCTTGTTTAGGATAGCTTCCCAAACAACAGGATTCAGTTCTTTTTCTGAAGATCAGAACAAGTCACTTATGACCTTCATACTTCTGCTTCAGAACAGTGAAGTGTCTCAGACTTCAGAATGTAAAGCAAGTTTGTTGGGTTTATTTGTCAAAAAATACAATCACTTGAATTTGTTTAAAGGTAGTTTTTCATTAACAAAGTGATTGTGCTTTGCTTAAACAGACTACAGGAGCCTGGTTGTCATAAATAAAGCTAATTAGCCAGGTTTTCAGAGGGCCTAGCAAATGCATTGAATCTAGCATGGTCTGCATGCGTGTATGTATATTTAGTGTGTACATGTGTATATCTACTACTCTGTTGAAGTGGAGAGGGGCATGGCCATAACACTACAAATTCTAAGACCGTCCCCACTCAGCATCTGAGAACATAAAATATTTTAAGTCATCCTGAAAACAGAAATGGAATCAAAAACTAAACTGTGAAAAAAAAAAAAAATCCAGCACTACATCATGATGGATAGGAATACTCGTAAGCAGTTCAGCTAAACTCAGATCACTACACCTTCACATGCAGGTCTAAGGGCTCACAAATCAAAACAGCTGCTAAAAAATAAAAATTAAAATTAAAAAATAAAAAGAACGGAATGGTTGAAGAAAAGTCCGCATATGTAATTTGAAAAAGAATATTTCATCTGGCTGCAGTTGCTAGAACTAACTTTCCAGAACGAATAACCAACGTGCTCACGTGAGATGTGAGCATTAAGGGATTTGGGAACAGTAAGCAGAACGAGTTTTGCAAGTCATTAAATCCTAAGGACACAGCCTGAACCCGGCATGTGAAAAATACTACGAAATCTGAGACATGAAGCACACGACTGACTGTACTGCGGGTTGCAAGTTAAGATCAAGCCTCCTGCAGGAGGGGGTAAATCACAACAAAGGAAGCCGAGCTGCCCTGCAAACCACATCAGACAAGCTGTAGCCTAACTGCTTGTTCCAGCAGCAGTGCTGCCATCTACTTTTTGCAAGCTATACTTAACACTGGGGAATGAAATGTGACTAAAACATGACTAACAGGAGAAATCACCTTTATTGCCAAACTGCAAAACAATGCAAAAATCACAGCATTAGGTCATTTTGTTCCCATGATGGAAACCTAAACGGCTCATTTAAGGCTAGAAAGGGTGTTTTCAGTCAAGCCAGTCAGATGAGTGTGAGCCCCCCAATAAAGCTATTTAGAACCTCTCCCAGAAAGACAAGCTTATTTTTTAGTCACCTTCAATTTAAGTCTTATCAATAAGACACCAGATTCTCAGTGTTTCCTTTGGATATTTTTATCATTTAGATATTTTTTTTTAAACCAATGATATTTCTAGTATTTGAATTCACAGTGGGAAAGACAACTACGCCTTAACTAGGGAACTTTCTCCCAAGCATTTTCAATCTTTCAACCACAAAAATTAATCAAGAGGCATTAATTTCATCCCGTCTTTTTAGAGGAGATGGAGCCAACAAACAAAAGCCCTCCAACAGGCTTGTTCTTCTTTCCAGATTCTGCTCTGTCCATTTTCTACATCTCCACTCCAAGCACAAGAGGAAATCAAAGCATAGGAATCTCAGACTAAAAACAAATTAGCTAATCCAGAGGACAAGTGGCAAACTGCTATTTAGAAACCTGAAGAAAGCATTCTCACAGACATTATAAGCAGCAATGGTACATCCTAGATTTATTATATACTGTGAACTCATTTCAAACACTGCAAACCTAGATGGAAACACATACCTCAGAGACCAGTACCTCATAACACTAGCCATCAGACATCTTCGCTGACAATTTATAAGGCTAGCAATAGGCTTTTGGCCACATCAGTCATTAGGTACCTGAGAAGAACTGCAACAGATCCAACTATTTAAATTTGGGATTTCAGAGAACTCCAGATACATTCTATCTTTCCTGCAAAGCAAAGTTTGGTCCCCAAGAACTACATTCATTTAGATTAAATTCAGAGATCCATCATTAATTAAGGTGCTGCAATTTTCTGCTGACAAAAGCTGTACTTTTTTTGTTTGTTTGTTTTTAACATTCAAAATGCAAAGAAACCAAAATAAGTCCCCTGCCCCCTTTCACAGAACATCTCAGGTTGGGAGGGACCTTAAAGATCATCTTGTTCCAATCCCCCTACCATGGGCACAGATGCCATCCTCTAGATCAGGTTGCCCAGGGCCTCATCTAACCTTGTCTTGAACACCACCAGGGTTGGGGCATCCACAGGTTCTCTGGGCAACCTGTTCCAGCGCCTCACCACCCTCTGACCGAATAATTTCCTCCTAGTATCTAATATAAATCTCCCCTCTTTTGGTTTAAAACCGTTCCCCTTGTCCTATCATTATCTAACTCTAACCAAGGAAAAAGTTGCTTTCCATCTTTTTTATAAGTCCTCTTTAGTCCCCTTTAAGTATTGAAAAGTTGCAATAAGGTCTCCCCTCAGCCTTCTTCAGGCTGAATCTTCCCCCATCTCTCAGTCTTTCCTCGTATTAGAGGTGCTCCAGCTCTCTGATCCAACTTCCTGGCCCTCCTCTGCACTCCCTCTAACAGACCCACTTCTTTCTCGTGCTGGGGGCCCCAGACCTGGATGCAGGACTGCAAGTGAGGCCTCATAAGGGCAGAGCAGATGGGGACCATCACCTCCCTCCACCTGCTGGCCCCTCCTCTGTTGATGCAGCCCAGGTTGCAGTTGGCCTTCTGGGCTGCAAGCACACTCTGCTGACTTACATCAAGGTTTTCACCCACCAGAACCCCCAGGTCTTTCTCTGCAGGGCTGCTCTCCATGAGTTTTCTCCCAGTCTGTCCTCATGGCTGGGATTGCCCCAGCCTAGGTGCAGCACCTTGCACTTGGCCTTGTGGAACCTCTTTAGGTTCATGCAGGCCCACTTCTCAAACTTTGCTTCCTCAGATTGAAATTCTCCTTTAAGACCATAGATAGCTTAACACCTACAAATATATTTTATCTACCCCTAAAGGGTGTTCAAAGCTAATGCCTGAAAACTCCAACTTCAGCACAAGACTACTAGTCTCAGTATGCACTCAGTGATCAAACTATTTTTTTTCAAAGCAGGGTGTTTTTTCCTTGGAACTTTGAAAAAGATGTGATTTCCTATTTCATTGCAAGTATCTGAGCCACAAAATTTACAAAACCTTAATTAGTCAAGCTTTCACCATAAAACTAACAAATGTGGTGGCACCGTGTTTATCTAGTCTGGTTCTGTAACGGAAGCAATAAGTATGCATTTTCCAACAGCCATATCTCAAAACTACAGAACAGAAAAAGATTTTTATGCAAGTCAAAATAGAAACTAGTATTTCACCTGGGAATTTCATAGATTGGAATCATAGAATGGCTTGGGTTGGAAGGGATCTTAAAGATCATCTAGTTCCAACCCCCCTGCCATAGGCAGGAATTTCCGAAGTACTGAATTAATAATTATATATTGACAAAAGCAGCATAAAGAAAAATATGATTTTAGCATGTCTACTTCCTTCCATCCTTTCCCCTGTAACTCTCCCTCTGGTAACTTGTAATCTTCCCTGATCAAGGAAATACCACTTACTTCAAACAAACTTTTCTAACCTTATGCTCACAGAAACAGTGAGCTAAGCAACCCTCGACACCCATAAGAACTATGAGCTTATTGCTATTCTCAGCTCCTCATCATCACAGTAAACTTCCAGACTCATGAACACTTTACTAGGGTCAAAATTTACAGGTTGCCAGATCTGTGTGCAAGTTGGTTTCAGAAAAAAAATAAATACATAAAGTACCTGCTGCCTCCAGTAAGGCTTCTAGTCTTGCTTGTGTTTCTGGATCCACAGTTCTCAAGTCTGCACCTTCTGCAGCACTCGATAAGAACAACTCCGATGTGGTTTTAAGTACTGGGTTATCAAGATCTTCTTGGTCCAAAATAAACGATTCAACCTGTTTGTGAAATCAAAAAAAAACGGTTTTACAATTTTTGACATTTTATAATAAACGTAAAATATTATAAAATCCAAGGAATAACTTAGCTGTACTATCATGGTAATGGCTTAACTGTACAGATTATTGGACAGAACCTTAGAAGTGATTTGATCAACTCACTGAAAAAGTAGCTGATGAAATCACAAAAGAAAAAACTCAGCACGAGAAGCAGCACATCAACAGTTTAATTAACAAGAGCTGAAGCTACAGCAAGGGCCGCTCAGATTAAACACCAGAAAAATGTTATGGATGTTTGCACTGTTAACCACCAGAACAGCCTGCTACAAGAGGCTGGAGCACCTCTGTCACCAGGGGTCTGCCTACCTTGTTACCAAAAACCAAAAGCAGCTATCAGGTTCAGCCATACCGAAGTTGTTACTACCTGAGAGCCAGGGAGGGACTGAAAGATTTCCTAAAGCATTTTTCAGTTCCCTTTTGAAAGGGACTTCAGCTAATGCAGCGCAGGGATTTTGTTTGTTTTGAGTAGAAAAAAAGACAGCCAACTACAACTCAAACCACAACATCTGTTCCCGCACCGACACTTCAAACCTGCCATCAGTGTTTCCTAGACAAGAACAGATCGGTAGGACAATTAAGCAAGCAGGTATTCCAACTAAGTAGCAATAATGCTGTCCCACCACTGGTCCACGTCATCTCAAAACACAAGCTCACGGAATTACTCAACACAACACACTGTGCTTTAAGGACAGCTTGCCAGAATAAACAAGGAGGATACCTGACTCATACGCTAATGAGAGCACAACTACATTTCAGAATCTGCCTCAAGTTCAGGCATAACTCCCTCTATCCTCAGCAATATTTTAAAATGAAGACACAGACCCTATCTCAATCAGAAATTACCCGCTCAAGGCTACTGGTGCCTTCAGTATCCCTTAGAAATGAGATAAATTTCTGTCCTTTCTAACTTCACATCCCAACCTCATTTTCGTTTCTCTTATTTTCCCCTAATTTTCCCATGCCGGTGGTAACCTACCACCATAGTCAGTAAAATCACACGCCACCTTAATGCTCCAAAAATCCAGATCAGGCCATCTACAAATTAATTGAAGTGCCCTACTGGGTGAAGGATGCTGTGGGTCTAGAGAGCTACCTGTAACACTGCCCTCAAAAGCAACTGTTAATTTCTTTTTGCTATGTGAACGTTTTTAACTTTTTCCCCTAGCCTCCAATGCAATCATCATTACTCCAGTGAAATGCAACATTAACACAGGAGTACAATGAATTGTATTCATGGGAGAAGGGGGGGAAGAGTAGCCTTCAGGAATACAGATCACCAGTTCCTCATCTCAGGGGATCTGCCTAATATTGGCTAACTTAAAGGCATTGTACCTCGCGTGCCAACACACGAACATTCAAGGTAAGACAGCAGGCTATGACTCAGGGCTTTAAGCAGCACGACTTCTAGTTCAGTCCAAATGAGATACAACAGCCCTAAAACTAAAGGGTATTGTTTCACTGTGAGAAAGAGCTGAGAGTTACAAAAGCAGAGAAGCAGTGACCTGAACCAGGGGTGCGCACTTTTACTACAAACAAAGAAGGGCTGATGACACACAGCAAAAGGTATTCGTACGCCAGGACTCCCCTCCGCAGAACTCAACTTTCAGTTTCTGTTCAGTTTAAGGACTCCTTGCTGGCGTAAGGGCTGACGCAAAGATAACTTGGGGAGAAGCTGACGCCTGCATACAGGAGTGCTTCAGGGTACTTCATTATTCTCTGGTTTTGATTTTTCTTTTTTCCCATGTTTAACAATGTATATATTTGTGTTGTGGCTACAAAGAGTGTGAAAATCCACAACCTGGTTAAGCAACTGTGCCACTGCCAATCTTTCAAAATGGGTTTCAATGAACTTCCAAGTCAGAACAAGCGATGGTTCTGTACATGGACAGAGTTTCTCCACTCAGGCACGGCTACAGAGGATGCACAGCTGGATACTTCATCACTATCAGCAGAGCAAGAAACAACCTCAACTTGTGAATGAGAGTGACCTATGATGGTTACATCACCACCACCAAATGGCACCAAATATATCCAACAAATTTTAAATTTAAATAAACAGGGGGAAAAATTAAAAAAATAATAAAAAAAACAACACCACCACCACCACGCAAATTCCAGGAAGACCTCACATAATGCTTGTATTGCAAAATTTAGGTATCTTGCTTTACCCTGATGAGATCTGTAGGCAAACTGTTAGTCCCTGGTCACTGCACTATTTGGGGATTATTTTTTGAGCTGCTTTGGCCAGCAGTGGTTGATAAGCATCTTATTTGGAAAGACTCATTAGGAATACATGGATTCAACATGTCAGCCTAATTCCCGAAATACTCACAGCTAGCAATAATTCCCAATCAAAAACTCCGAAAGGCATCGCAAGCTGCTAGCTGGGTAGGACCTGAGGACAGGGCCCTGAACATCAGGGCAATCCACCGTACTGTGATCCTCCACATCCAGCCAGAGCACTGATGGAGCTTTCCTGAAGCCCTGCCAAAGACTGCAGCGATCTCACAGCTCTGCAGATCCAGTTACACTCCTGGTGGCTCACTCGGTAACAGCCACATTCACAGATCTTCGGACTGAAGTACATCAGTATTTATACCTTAATACCATGATAGAGTTCACCTCAGGTCAGGGGCACACACAGGCAACTTCTCAAGCACTAACATCCAAAATAACACCAGCAATTCTTACAAAATTGGCAATGACCTATAGGATTGGGATTAGATTTCTAATACCAAATCTAAGCTGATCTACGCTACATTGAACTTACTTTTTTTACTTTAAAAAGTAAAAGAAAAAAAAGGTATTTCTATGCCAACAAGAGCCAAGCTGCTGGTTACAGACAAAAGAACATTTTCCAGACTAGCCTGGACTGTTCACCGGCTCCACAGACTGGAAAAGCTTCCTCTTCTAGCTGCACCAGCACTGTTCTTTCCTCCTCCTGCTGCACACGAAGGCAGCCCATTGCAGCTTCTGTGCCAAACTACCTGGAGGAGTATCTTTATGAAAAGTGTAAGAGAAAGATGCTGTGAAATCACATCCTTGAACTTGACTCGTCCAGATACGCTCTGAACAATGAGCACTAGTGGGGTAACAGGCATCCTTGCACTGCATCTGCAGTGCCTACAACACCAAGGAGTCGAGCATCGTGACTGGGGCTCCTGAGCAAAATCACAATGCAAATAAGCTGCTACCCAATTTTCTCTTCTGCATTAGAAATTGGAAATTATTTTCTCTTCTGTATCTTCCTAATTATTTCTGCAACAATTCCATTTGGACAAGTCTCAAACAGGTCTTAACACACAGAGGGACCCTGGCTTCCTTAGGGTTAATGCAGGCCTGTGTATTAGGCTAAAAGTTCAAAGTTACAAAATGGAAATAGATCACCTGTGTTTAAACTATTGGTATTCCACAATTAGTGTACTGTGCTCTATTAGAACTACACTAAAATATTTTTTTTCTTTGATAAATCCTACCACTCACTTTACACTGCCACGTTCTTTATTACACTGAAGGCCAGTATCTGACTACTATTTCATCATTCCTACTTGAAAAAGTTTTTGGGAGTACTGATAGGACAGCAGGTATCATATCAGGGCGAGTGTCAGGTGGATGGAGCCAGGTTCTTCTTGGTGACACCCAATGACAGGACAAGGGGCAGTGGCTGTAAGCTGGAACATCAGAGGTTCTGCTTCAATGTGAGACAAAGGTTTTAACGGTGAGGGTGACAGAGCACTGGGCCAGGCTGCCCAGGGGGTTGTGGAGTCTCCTTCTCTGGAGACTTTCAAAACCCTCCTGGACATGTTCCTGTGTGACCTGATCGAGGTGTTCCTGCTCCAGCACGGGGATTGGACTGGGTGATCTTCCAAGGTCCCTTCCAATCCCTAATATTCTGTGATAAAACTAAGTTAATACTGTAAATGAGTTTCTACTTCAAATTTGGCATGGAGCCCCTCTGAATTCCACATTTAAAGAACGTCACCTTCAACACTACTCAAAATGATCAACCCAAGGAGAAAGCAAAGCGAAGAACTGTTACTTGCGTGGCACTCGAGAACTGCCACATCCCTGGCTTCATACCAGTGAGAGCTCTGCTTTGGGCTTACTTTACGAAGTACCTTTCAACACTGCTTCCCTAGAACCCAGCAATATCAGCCAAGTATTTTTACACCTACATTACAGTATAATCCTGCCATTACTGTTTCATTTTCTAGAGAACAGGTAAAAGTGGAGGAGAACATAAAGGAACATGGGTGTTTTCACCAAACTTTTCAGTGGGACCTCAGCACTCTAATGTTCTTGGCACTTTGAGAGAAAGAAAAGAAGCATTTCAAAGTACTTCAAAGTCAGCACATAAGAATAAGAACATCATGTAATCACCATAAATAACAATACAGCCATAATTAAGGACATATACCCCCGCTGGTAGGCTTGAACTGAATTCCTAAATAAGTCACTACGATCTACTGATCTCCAACAGATCATCTTCTATTCAGCTCCAACTACAACACCAAGTTGACTACAATGAGGCTGGGTTATCTAAAAAGACAGCTTTATTCCGATATATATTAAGCAATTATTGGATAATCACAGAATCATTAAGGTTCGCAAAGACCTCCAAGATCATCTGGTCCAACCATCCCCCCCACCACCAATGTCACCCACTAACCTATGTCCCCAGGCACCACGTCCAACCTTGCCTTGAATACCCCCAGGGACGGTGACTCTACCACCTCCCTGGGCAACCCATCCCAGTGCCTGACTGCTCTTTCTGAGAAGAAATGTCTCCTCATTTCCAACCTAAACCTCCCCTGGCACACCTTGAGGCCACTCCCTCTACCCCTATCACTGGTTATCTGAGACAAAAGGCCGACCCCTAGCCCCCCACACCTTCCTTTCAGGTAGTTGTAGAGAACAATGAGGTCTGCCCTGAGCCTCCTCTTCTCCAGACTAACAACCCCGGCTCCCTCAGCCACTCCTCATAGGACTTCTGTTCCAGGCCCTTCACCAGCTTCGTAGCCCTTCTCTGGACATGTTCCAGAACCTCAATGTCATTCCTTTAGCAAGGGGCCCAAAGCTGAACACAGCACTCGAGGTGCGGCCTCACCAGAGCTGTTGGCCTTCTTGGCCACCTGGGCACACTGCTGGCTTGTGTTCAAAATGAAACTAGCAGCTAGAGGAGCTGGGCTGTAATAAGCCTCTTTCAAAATACCAGCTGATTTTGGAAACACTGCTCGAGATGTAACACAGAGATGGACACGATGCTAACTTTATGGTCTGTCACTGGAGACAAAGGAAGGGACTGCCACACACACAGCACGGCACAGACACCCGGCAGTCACATATAGACCTGTGGGGTATGTCCTCGGTGTGCTGGCACACACACTGGAACCGATGTCAGTATTAATTTCTGATTTCAGAAGCTGACTTCAGTCACGATAGGTGCTGCATCAGCTGTAAGACAGACCTGATATTCCCCAGGCAGCTTCTCAACCAGGAGATCTCAAGCCAAGCACCCAAAGCAAGCAGTCAGCTCTGAAGACTATGGCTAGTAGTTGAAACATGCAGATAAAGTAATAACTCGGAATTAATGTTTTATGGGACTACTCTCCAGTGTTAGAGATTGTTAATCCTAGGGTTTCAATTTCCTCGTGCTAATACTAATAGAAAATGCAAAAGCAGGCAATCACGATAAAACACCGGTCATCAAGGTTCACATACATTTAACCACTTCAGGTAAATAGCAAATTTCTCTCTTAAGCAAAAAATGGACATTAGATATTTTGTCTAAAAGACAAAGCTGTGTGATTTACTGTTCTTCCACAAACTAGAAATCTGCAATTCATTTGTATTAAAACACCGTTCAAGAACAACAAACCCAAGACACGACCGTACCCCTAGTTAACCCTCACAAAAACCTAAGCCACTGAACACAGATTGCAGCCTCTTGTTACAAGAGGCAGACAGCATTACAAAACCTTCTCTGTATAGCAGAGCAGAAAACACCAATTACACTCATTTTTACAAAAACAAAACAAAACACAATCATTAAAAACTAACCTGCAGCCACCAAATATTCAAAGCCTGGTAAGCAGAAACAAAATAACTAAGTTTTCCTAATTTATAATAAAATATTATCTTATGACAAGGAACTGCCATTTACAGAACTGGAACTGACAAAGAAGTTATCCAAAATTCACATTAATGCTCCTGAACTGCCTGCCTGTTCATGACATGTACTGTCTTCACTGAAGACCCCCAAAGGGAGCCCAGTAGAGTTTACCATCTAAAATCAGCATCATCTACACTAAACACTACCTGTTTTCGTGTATTCTGTCTCAGCCCACTCTAAATCACATTTTCGGTGTTCCTTTGCACCTACTTGCTTTAAGATTCCCTCCTATCACCTGTTATTTCTGGCAGACCTGTAGAAATAGCCCTTCTTTCCTTGTCTCAACCTGAGAAACAGCAGGTGTTAGTCCATGTCCTGACTTAAGGAACATAAAACTTACAGGCATCAAGATCCTTCTTGTTTCAACGTAGCCAGGGCTTTTGGGGCGGGATCTCTGCTCGAGAATCTTCATGCCTGGGCTTTCATCAAGTGACAGAAACTTCAGACGATGAACAAATGCACGTGGTTGCTGATGCAAAAGCCCACGCCCACTGAGATGGCAAGTACTGTAAGCCATCGTCTTGGGAAGCACCTCTCATGCCAATGCACAGCCTCAATAACAACAGCTTAACTAACCTGGAGGTGACCTTTTCACGCCTCTCAGCAATCCAAAGGGACACACAGTTTTCCAGTGCTCAAAATCATACACGTGGAGCTGATGAATGCAGCCTGCTCTAATACTTCGATAATCCGTTCCCATTTCAACTTCTCTCACATACAGAGAGAGGCCTCACTAGTTAACATGACTAAATTTTAGCTAATCTAGAGCCTCATACCAAACTGAAAACCCTGCTGGGCTTTCTACCATTCTCAGAGCTGAGGGTAGTGGCAGATATTTTTCAACGCCTGCATAAACAAGTTGGTGTGACCTCTACTATTGAAAAACCAGCAAAAACCAAACTGTACCTACTAATCCATCGGTTAACCATTTTAAAACCCATCATACTGAATAACACAGCAGAGACCCCTATCTAGAATAGGCTTGAATGAAAACTCCAGATGCAGCAGTAGAAGGGCTTTAAAGTTAACTATTTTAGCAAAAAGAACTAAAACATTCCATATACGGCATTGAGGTTAAACTACAAAATCCAAAACTTTAAGCATCCTTTTCCCAGACTCCCTTTCCCCCTTGCTATGTTGTCACGCTGAGGACGACCACACACTCACAACAGATGATGCTCTGAAGCTGCCATGACCACAGACCATGGCTCAAAGACAGGGCATTCAGCCCTAAAAGCTGATCTCCCCTTTTTCCCTTGGTTTGAAATAGGATGGATTTATTACCCATCAGCCATGTGAAACCATTGGCTTTATTTGTGGATTTGGAAAGGAAAGAGTTCAACAGAGGTCAGGGCTTTCCTAGAAGAACCTCTCAGTTTATTAGAAATCTTTTAACTTGACAAATAGGGATTCATCCTTCCTGTGGACCGGTATCCAGTTCAGGAACTTTCAAAATCACTCCTGGACAGAACAGCCTCACATGTTCACTCTCACTCAATACCAGCGCTCTGAAAAACACAACACAGTAACTCGACCATGAGGAACTCTACTCAGTCTAGGACTTCTAGGCTGGGGATGCTTTAGAAGAGCTGAAGATGAAAAGAAGTTGGAAAAAAAAAATCTGCATAACCTCCTCCCAAAAGAAAAAGGCAAGAAATAAATGAGTGATATCAACCATAAAAAAAAAAAGAAATCAAGAAATGACAAGATCTAGTACAGGACCAATTCTTCTATTTATATTTTTGGTGCTTCCGATATGCATCAGAACATAAGATGTGGAATACTGCAAAAATGTGAGAAAGTTTTTAAATATTTTGATTAAAAAATCTGCTAAAGTGTCAAAGAATCAATATTTTGTTAACATTAGGTAATGAGCTGCAAGAGTAAAAGGAAGACAACATGCTGTGATATGGTGCATTTCTTCCATAAATTTCACTTGCTCAGCATTTCTCCAAAAACAAGCAAAATGAAACCTCTGCACCTTCACAACAACCAGAGAGGGGTAGTTAAAAGGAGAGGAAAAAAAAAACGAACCTTGAAATGAGCCTTGACCAAACCACTGATTTCTGAACTCTTCCATTAAGGGACGTTTCAGTGAGAGATGTGAGCTTTAAGGCGGACTTTAGGTGGTTGTTTGCAATGTGTGCATTGGCTGGATCCACACGTCTGCAAGGATCCAAAGAGGCAACACTGAAGCACCCTACTGAAGGCCAAGGTTTCAGAACTTAGCTGGCACTGAGCTCTGCAGAGCCCTCAGACAAGATGCAGAAGTTACTTTTCTTGCTCGATGAAGTTTTAAGGGTGAAACAAGCCTGAGAAAGTTGTCTTTTTCATGTCAGACTCTCCTCAGTTTCAGAGTCATTTCTCCTCCCCTGGCCACAACAGCTCAATACTTCTGAAGTATCTTCACAGATGTCACGAGAACTCAGAGTGACCTCCTCAGATCAAAGCCACGCAGTCTCCTCACCTGCAGGGGCTAAAACCCAGCCTCAACTCCCTCCACAAGCACGCCAAGCCAGTAACAGAGCTGCTCACAGCCTCTAAAGGCCAGGCCACGTGTGCGCACAGAAGAAAGGAGTGCCTTTACATTTCCCTTCCCTCCACACCTCGCCTTTTCTCAAGGGAGTATCCCGGGAAGGGCTTGACCTCTCAACACAGGACAATGCTGCAGCAGCATCATCCTGCTGCTCAGATTCCTCTGAGATGAGGACAGGAGAAGAGAGGAGAGAGCATTCCAGCATCAATTTCAGAGGAGAGCTGCTGGGTTGCCCCAATTTGAATCAGAACATGACAATTCTTCATTTGCCAGCTGTAATCTGTTGTGCATTGAAGCCTAAACGAACCCTGTGCACCCCCATACAGAAACCAGTTGAATGGTGAAACCTATGTGCAAATTTGTAACTAACTAGAGATGTTCTGCTAAATTTGGTAAGTTTTTCCTTACCAAGGGGATGTCCTGCATGTTTCTATAATTATATAGTAGGATTTCACATCTTTGCTTTCTATACCTATCATTAGAAAAAGGTTGACGATATTTATTTTAGGTCACGTATTCAACTGGGTCAAGCTGCATGAGAGGAAAACCAGGATTCTACAAAAAAAAATAATTAGAAAGCAGTTTGTTTGGAAGTGTTATTGAACATGAAGTCCTAGCTACAACTAGACAGATCGTTTCTGGCTACCTCAGGCCAGACTTCCAAAGTATCTCAGATACTTCTCAGGATTTTTCAAGAATTAGATGCCTAAAAGGTTGGACAGGAATGAACCCCACTGACCAGCTTCCTGCAAAATTAAGGATCTAAATGAATACTTTTGGGAACCTGACCCCATTATCCCTCGATGTTTTCTAATCAATGAGTAATTCTAGACAAAATTTTTCCATCTTGTTCCATCTCTTACTTCCCAAACTTTGAAAGAGATAGTAAAAATAGTATAAAAACATCAACTAGTAAATTTTCAGAGAAAAGGCTTTTCTGGCTAATATTATCGAAGCTAATTTGCATCAACCTTTTGAATTTCTATTCCTTATTGTCAAGAAAATGTCCCTTCCATTATTTTAACCATGCTGAAACTAAAATTTATACGCATTAAATCAACCTCAAAAGCCAGAGACACGTTGTAAATACCATTTAAGCAGTGCCACACTTAAGAAGTTCACTGACGCAGCCATGCCTTTAATAAATTGCATTGCTAATTTAAAACAAACCATTTAAGTATTTACTTTGAATTCAAAACCCAGTTGAAAAATTAAAAGACTTAATATTTGTGAAAAAAAAAAAAAAAATAAATTAAGCCCCAAACAAAAACTCCAAGTGCTGAACTGATCTGGCATGCATGCCATTCGAATAATAATTCTGCTCACTGTAGGAGGGAGGTTATGTCTGATTTTTAATTATGCTTTATGTAAATATCCCCAGAGGCTTATGCAATAGGTACAGGCTTAAGTAAGGCAGGCTGGTGGAGGCAGGCATCCTGCTCCGGAGAGGGGAAACCAAGAGCTCAGTTGAGTCCAGAGGTGGGTAGCGTTGCCACTGCGTGCCTCCAAGCCCCGAATCCCAGAGCGCAGGAGTTGCCACACGGATGGTTATGGCCAAGAGCCGCTGACCAAACAGAGCTCCGAGGTCCTTTGGTACCTTTGGCAGCTTCTCATACTTGATTTACAACAGATCAAACCACACAGTAATCCTGCGAGCACTAACTCTGCCGTATTTATCACCTGCTTCAACTCCATATGTCTCCATAGCAGCTTTCTGCCGAGCCAGCAGGCGATAAGAACCCGCACGCCGTGCTTGGAAGTCCTCTCAGGCAGGGACCCTGCGAACTCCGCATAGGCGCACCATTACTCACCGCCCCGACAGCATGCCTTCACCCTGACCTACAGGCTTCCCAACCATTATCTAGGAGGCTGCTTGATACTCGTGCCTTTGGCACCACTTGAAGTGCCAGCAAAATTCACACGGAGTGGCAATAGCAGACGTAAAATTACACCAAAATTCAATTCCATGTAAGCTGCGTCCAGGTCCTGATCAAGGTTAGAAGGGCATGAAGCAATCACACACAACAAGGTGGAAACCACCTCGCCTCGCAGAACACAAGCCCTGGTGAAGGTTTTTCAGGAGAACCATGGTTTCCTTTCTATTTTACCCAGAAGTAGCAGAAAGCCTCCTGGTCTCTTCCTTCCTTGGCCCAAGGCGTGCTTCAGCTTGCAGTCCTTTCAGTTTGCATGTGATAGTTTTAACTGGTAAGTCTAGAAAATATTCCCTATAGCTGCCTTTCAATTTCACCTTGCAGCCCTCGCACAGCTCACACAGGACCCGTTTCAGTCCCTGGCGTACCAAGCAGCTGCCCGGTGCCTGCCATCAGCCAGCTCTGAGCTGGGACACCAGAAAACTTCATTTTTTTCTACCTGTTTTGCACCAGGAGGATAAACTCAGCGCACTCCCACTGCAAACTACTTCAAGAACTGAAGGAAGAAATGCAATATATATATATATTTTTTATGGAGCAGCGAAAGCACATCGCTCTTTTCATCCCCTAAATAAAAACTTCGTTATGCTCTTCTTCCTGCACTTCCCTGATTACTTTTTTTTCCTGCTTAATCTGCCATTTTAATGAGTTACAGCGTATTACCCCCAGACTAATACAAGGATACAAAACCTGCACAGCCATGGCACAGGCTACCGAATATTGTACCATTATTTAATGACTTCAAAAGTAAAGAACAGGGCACAGATCATGGCAGCATGGCAGACGCTCACATTATTTATTTAATTCTCCCTTCCAGTTCTCACTAATTCCACTCAGTGGTAGTAGCTAAAGCCATACACCCAACTCAGTGACTCATGACACAAGACCACAAGCCAAACAGCCAGGAGGTTTTCAAAACAGCGCTGTTCAAGAATTGTAATGTTCCATCCCAAGTTTAATTTTCTTTGTTCAAACAAAATCCCCCGCTCCAGCAGGGGGACTGGATTAGATGATCTTTCCAAGTCCCTTCCAATCCCTAATATTCTGTGAAAAATAACAACAAAAAAGAAAAAAAAAAAAAAAAAAAAAAAACCCACACCACACTGGCAACAGGTGCTCCTTTAGTTCTCATACCAAGAAAAGAAAACTGAAAATTCACTTTGGGTCCTCACAACCACACCCCATCAACTAGCAAGGCTGTACAGATGTGCAAGGCACATCCTCGCCATCCACATTTCTTCCACACACTACTCTGCAAAACCAGAAACACAAAACCCCAGAACTCCCCTGCAATTTCAGCTCTAGGGATTGGTCCAAGTCCTCTAACCATGTTCTGGAACTCTTCAAGTGTTTTAATTCCAATTTAATTTTGATGACACGGTTTAAGTAAGAAAGCTCTTCTCATGTTTTTCAAACAAGTAATTTTACTTTAACAACGGTTTGTAAACCTTTTTTTATTTTTTAACCTCAGTGCTAGCCTCCCAGACATTATTTATAATGGCCTATCTTAATACTTGCCAATAGTCAAAAGACCAACTGAACAGCTAAAGTGTTCAATCTTCACGTCCTTTAAATAATAGGGCAGGCTCAAAAGGGATAAGCTATCATAGCACAACTCTGCCATTTTCATCTTGCAAAGAGTGCCATTGACACTGCGCTGTAATAAATAGTTTATTTCGCATCATTTTCCAGTTTCTGTAACTAGCGTTGCACGTTTCAAGAATATATTGAAATGTGAATGGACAGACATTAAAAGAACAGCCTAAATGGCAGAAACTCCTAAGTTCATTGTCTCCTATTCACCCTACAACAAGCCTTCCAGCTCCCCAAAACAGGAAAGCACCTGAACATGCAATCCTGTATCACCATATGCTTGGAACATCAGTCAATTAAGAAATGTTCACAAGTTTTAGCTCCATGATCACTAGATTTTGAGTTTAGTTCAATGCCCTGCTGTTACCACAAGTTTTAACTTTGGTTAGGCAGCCATATGGTGCAAAAGTGGGTCTGCATCGGTTTAATCACTTTTTAATTCAGACCTGGCAGTTCAGACTTTGGGGGGCACTGGGTGAAAGAGAACAGTCAACGGGAAGCAGAAAATTTAGACACAGAAGGACAAATGTAGGCTTGCCTCCTTCTATTTTCTCAGAAGGAATGTGGACATGTACTAAAGTAACCACTCCTGCTCCCCCCCTCCAATGGCACGTTTCATACTGGCTACCATCTTCCTCCTCCTGCAGAACCATATGGGAGTGCAAAGCTCTGGATCTGCAACAAGCTTCCAAGCGCTTCCACTCTCTCCTGACATCCACTAAAACTATATTAAGGGCTGTGCTCGTGGCTGGCATCCTTAATTCTTCTTTCTAAAGGAGGTGACCGAGAACATCGGTTCCCCCTTTGGTGTAATAAGTGGGCAGCTGGGACAAATCAGAGCCTTCTCTCCCCGTGCTACACAAAGCAGCACCAGGTACAATTTTACCTGCCCAATGAAGCCCCGTTTGGGTTGGGATAAGGCTCCGGCCCCTCTCCCACCCCCTTCCCTTAAAACTCCCCGCAGGTCTGGAAGATCAAAGCCACCTCCATTCCCCTCCACCATTCCTCCAGGAGAGAGGCTGCCGGGTAGCGAGGATTCCTATTCCACCAACCCCATCCGTGGGGGGCATCGAACAGATTCATTTCTCTCCCCCCCGAGTCATCGGGCGGCGGGGTTGGAGCCTCCACTTTGTTCTCCCAGGTACGGAGACGGCTTCGCCTCCCCCCCCACCCCCCCCCCTGCAGCGGAAGCCACTCCCCGAGGTCAGGAGGCAGCAGCACGGCGCACACCTTCCCCCGCCGGGCCGGGCCGGGCCGGGAGGCAGCGGAGGAGAGCCCGGAGGAGCCCGGAGGAGCCTGGAGCCACCCAGGGGGCGATCAGCCGAGCCCCTTTCCCCCCCTCACCACCCCTCGGCCCAGGCCCGGGCCCTTCTCGCTCTCCTCCGGAAGGCCCCGGCCGCTCGGCCCCGCTGCGCTGCGGCCTCTCCCGCCCACGGCGAGGCCCCGGGGCGGCGCGGGAGGAGGGGGCGTGGTGCGGGCCGCGACCCCCGCTTGCAGGCCGGGCCCCGGCTCACCTCGGACACCTCGTCCTCGTCGCTGCCGGAGCCGCCTCCACCACCACCACCACCTCCACCTCCACCTCCTCCTCCACCTCCGCCGCCGCTTCCACCGCCCCCGCTGCGCAGCACGGCGGCCGCCAGCTTGAAGTCGAGGGCGGCCTCAGGCGCTCCGGGGCCTCCCGGCCCGCCGGGCCCGGCCTCCCCGAAGAGGCGCACGGCCCGCAGCCCCAGCGGGGACGGCCCGGCCGCGGCGGGCGGCTCTGAGGCGGCGGCGGCGGCGGCAACGACGACGGCGGCGGAGGAAGAAGAAGAAGAAGAAGAAGGAGGAGGAGGAGGAGGAGGGGGGGGAGGGGGAGGAGGAGGAGGCGCGCGGGGGGCGACCGAATCGAGCTCCTCGTCGCCGAGGGGGGCGGCGGTGCCGTCCGTGAGCATGGCGCTGATCCGGGGCCGCCGCCGCTCGCCGAGCCCAGGCGTCTCCGTCCCTCACGGCACCGCAGCAGCGCCACTAACTTCTCACACCCTAGCCGGCCGCGCCGCCGCACCGCCCCCCCCCCCCGCGCCCATTGGTGGAGGGAGGGCGGGAGCCGCCCGCCATTGGCCCGCGCGGCTGTCGCTCCGCGCCGCGTCACGCGCTCCCAGCATGCTGCCTTGAGAGCACACGCCGAGGCGGTTGGGAGAGCGCCGCCCCGCCCCACTTCCCCGGGCTCGCTTCCTGAACGAGCCGCGGGTGGATTGGCTCCGCGGCGCGTCGATCAAGAGCCCTGCCGGAGATCCGCGTGCCGATTGGGCCAGCCGCCCGTCGATCAACGGTGAGACGAGAAGCGCGGGTTCTGATTGGGCGCTGTCGCTGTCGCTCACAGCGCACGGCGTCTGGCGCCGTCTGATTGGCTCCTGCCGCGGCCTAAGACCCCTCCCCCCTTCGGATCCCCGTGAAGGTCTCCGTCACCGCCAAAGCCTGGCCCGCGCCCGCCGATTGGACGAAGCCGCTGCCCGTCAAGGCGCGCGGGCCGCCCCCTGACGTCCCACCCCCCCGCGCGCAGCGCGGGCCGCGATTGGCCGAGCGGGCTGTCACTCCTCCCGCCCGCCCCTCCCCCAGGCGTTGCCCCCTGAGGCAGCAGTCGGGCGGCTGTGGCGGGGGGAGAAGGGAGGGGGGCGCGCGGGGCCCTTTATTAAGACGAATGCAAATTACCCGTAATTATCTCCGCCACCCCGCCCGCAGCGATGCCGCGGGGCTCCCCGCAGCCTCAGCCGGGGCCTGGCGGTGGCAGGGGGGGACGGAGCCGCTGTTGGGGCTGCACCTGGTGGCAGGCGGGGATGAGGGCATTGAGGGGGCGCAGGGCGGTGTGGTGCGGGCAGCGACCCCACAGCGAGATGAGGGGGAAAGGAGAGAAACTCAGGGCACCCCTAAAGCAGGGGGTCGGCCATCCCAGGAGCTGTGGGCAGCAAATATGTGTGGGGTGGCTGCTGGTCCTGTGGCACCCCCTGGCTCTGAGTCCCTCGGTTCAGCCTTTGTGCTGCCAAAGTCCACGCTGGCGCTGGTATGGATGCACCCACGGGGGATGAATCTCCCTGAGCACACCTGGCTTGGGAGGGTGGAGAATGAGGGGAGGTTTGGGTCCGGTTGCAATGCGGTGTGGGAATAACCGCACGCCATCAGGTCGGGTGTCTCTGGTGAGCTGGAGATGAGCAGTGAGGGTGGTCCCAGGTCCATGCTCCTCTGCCGCTCGCCTTGCCCCGTGTCCCAGCTGCAAGCCTAGTTGACGGAGATGTTGATCTCTGGTCCTTGGCGATGCATCAGCTCAGACTGGAGGGAGAAGGGAGAGAGGGGTGAGGCTGGCAGAGCCAGGAGAGCCAACCCTGGCCGCTGCCAGCAGCCTGACCCAGCGGCTGGCCCAGGCTGCCACGTGAAGCACTGAGCATCGCCGTGGCATGGCGTGAGCTGAGCCCGTGGCCTGGCTTTGCTGCAGTCCCTGCTCCTGTGCTGCTTCCCAGACGCAAGCACTCATGGCTTTGGTACAATTTCAGCTGGGCTCCACGTCTTGTGCTGAGGCTGTTGGCTCTCCCTGCCTCTCCGGGCTGCAGATGCCACTGCCCTGAGCTGCACGCCCAGGCCAGGCTCAGCCTCAGCACCAACACGCCCATGGCGACAACAACAAAAGAGCACAGCTCCCAGGACATCACCCACCTCCTCGGTGTCGCTTTCCTCCTCCTCGTGTTTCCGGGGCAGTTTCCCCTCTGCCTCCTTCCTGCCTGGTTCAGGCATGATGCTGTCCAGCCAGCTCAGGTCGTGCAGGGAGAAGATGCGCTCCAGCCCCTTCCGGATCCCCACCAGGGCTAGCAGCTGGGGCCAGGGCAAAGTGCAGGTCAGCAGGGCACAGCGCTCAGGGCTGGGGCACCGCATGGCACTGCCCACGTGGATGCAGGTCAGGGTGGGTGCGTGGCTTTGCTCTGGTCGCCGGCAGTGCTGTCTGGCTACCGGCTGTGTCTTACCATCACCGGGAAGATAATGGCAGCCACCGTGGACTTGAGGACCCAGAGCACAGCCAAGCACAGGACCTGGATGGCTGTGAAGAGGTGGACGCGTCGCAGGGGCACGTGGCGGAGGTAGAGGAGGTCGGGCTGGTGCTTGGCTGGCATCAGGAACAACCGCACCCGGTCCGTGAACTGCAGCAAGAGGACAGCAGGCTCCTCACGTACATGGCGCAGGGAAGGGCATTGTTGGCACCTCCAGCTTCCCGGCAGCTGCCACCTCCCTCCCTGTCGTGAGCACTCGCCAGCTAGCCCAGAGGGGCGCCAGGAGTTGCCCCTGCGGCTGCCCACAGGGTCTGTGAGAGGTGAATTTGTCTGAGCAGGGCTGCCAGGCGAGGCACAACATCGCTCCAAACCAAGGAAGCTCTTTCAAGGGAAGCGTTTAGAAACAACTCAAGCTTGTCCAAAGTGCAACCAAGAAATGATAACCCCTTGACTTCCCGGCCTGAGCCCACAGCACCTCCCTGCAATCATGTTCTCATTGTGAGCTGGACGACTCTTCCCTTCTTGCAGGAAACTGCTCCTGCATTTAATGCAGCACAGCCCTCCCCACCCCCGGGCTCCCCGAGCAAAGGGAGGAGGGAGGATTCCCAGCTTATCCAGAACAGGGGAATTGCAAGGAAAAAGTACCATTTAGAGGAAAAAATAAATAAATAAAGGTCCCCTGGTCCCCTGCTCTGCTTGCAGCTCCCAGACACACCGCGGGGACGTGCTCCCCTGCAGCTGTGGAGAGCAGGTCTGGGCCATCCACTGTTCCTCTGCTTCTCCCAAACTACCTGATCCACCAGTGCAGCAGTTGCTCATGTGCCCCCACATCCCAGATGCCTCTTTCCCTTTCCTCTGACCCTTACAGGCCCCTCTTTGCCCCACTGCCTTGGGCGTGTGGGTTCAGTGCTGCACTGCAACTTGCACGGATGCAGAATCCAGGCTTTGTGCCACGCAGCAAAGTAAAAGCTGGTATCGAGCAAACCCCTGCATCCCCCAAACAGTACCCACAGGCTTCCCCAGAGCAGTCCAGAGGCGTGCTCTGTGCAGCCCCACTCACCTGGATGCTGTTCAGAGCCACCACCCCCATGTGCAGGAAGACCCCATACAGCACCGGCATTGGGATGTACTGCAAAACAGCAGGGAGAGGCTTCAGCAGGCTGTGATCTGCGCTCGCCGAGCTTTGTTTCCCTTAAGAACAGCCTGCGTATTTGGCCATGACATTTGCTCACTTCCAAGAGCACAATTTCATGTCTTTTTGCTTATATGATGGATCCGAGGGCTAGGTGTGTTCCTGTCTGTTTTGGAAACCAATGCAACCAATTTCCATCTTCAGAGAGGGGACGCTCACACCGGGTGTCCTCATGTTCCAGCACATGGCAGGAGCCATCCAATGCTGGAGCTAAGGCACCAAGCCACTTGGAGATGTGTCTTGGGGCTTAAGATTTATTAATAGCAGGGTGGCTGGCAAAGCAAAGGCAGGTTTTGGCCTGGGATGGGTGCCTGAAGGGCCGTAACTGAGCTCTGTGATATGGCACCGGGGCCGGCTGCGGCTGGAGGGGTTTGGGAACCACCAGCCCACGGCCCCGGCCTTGCTGCCTGCATGCACTCCTCTCTGACTTCAGAAAGGAGGCAAAAAACCCTTGGAGGCCAAAACCAGCAGCTGCTTTCCGTACCTTGAGAATGGGTGCCATGAAGATGGAGACTCCTGTGAGGATGAAGACTGCCAGCCCCGTCAGCCTCTGCTCCCTGCGGGCGGTGGCACGTGTGTCACACGAGGCTCGGGGCTCCCTCAGGCACCCACAGCCCCTGCCTGCCCCCAGGAATCCAACTGGGTCCCTGCGGAGGCTTTTTCATTTTGCTGGTGGTGGCAGCACGTGGGGGCGGCACACAGCAGCGCCCCTGGGCTTCGGGGAGCCTCTCCCAACCACCGAGCCCCACCAGGCACTGCTGGGGGGCTCAGGGGCTTCCCCACGGACTCACGAGCAGTCCCAAAGCTTGGTGCCAGCTCTGCTGACTGCTGCGGGTACCTGGCACTGCAGCCACAGGCAGGAGGGACAGGGGAGCCACCCAAAATTGGGGTGCTGTGGGGGACGAGCTCAGACCATACCGGATGCCCAGGAACTCAGGCTGCTCTCCCGGCGCTGAGGTTGTGCTCTCCTTCCTGAGGCTGTCCATGTGCGCCAAGGAGATGACGGTGGCCGACACGTACCAGGGGAGGCCCGTCACAGAGGTGACGATCATCAGCAGGGAGACGCAGAGGAGGTCCAGGTGAAAGCCTGCCCCTTTCTGCAACGAGGAAGGGCAGGGTTGGGGGTGAGCTGTGGCTCGTGGCAGCACCACGGGGCTGGAGGGCTCCCACAGGGGGCAAGGCGCTGTCCCGGAGGATGGCAGACCCGGGGGCTGTCCCCACCGGCCAGCAGGGCGGGTGTGTGTCCATGGTAAGGCCCCACTGAGTCCCCAGCTGCCCAGCTTGTCCCAGGGCTCAGATGTGGGGTACAGCAGGGTGCTCCCCATCCACGGCTGGCCCCACAGGCAGCCCCTGCCCATCCTCTGCCCCCCGCTCACCTTCAGCTTGTACTCCTTGCGGTTGAGGATGACAGCCGTGATCTGCTGGTCCATGAAAATGAGGATGGTGACGAGGACGGCGGGCACGGCGGCTGCCAGGCAGACCCACCAGGGGTTGGCTCCGAAGGGGAGGACAATCCAACCCCGGGTGGGGTTCGTGGGCTACGGGAGGCAGAAGGATCATGCTGGCTGACGTGATGCCACAGCAGGGTGAAGAGACCAGCCCGTGGGTGCCCGAACTGGAGCAACACGGGTACCTGCGGATGGTCTTTGCTGGGTGGCCTGACTCACCCGGCTGCCCTACCAGGACACCCCGGCTCCGTCTGAGCAGGCACCACGAGCGAGTGCCAGGAGCTGGGCACACCTAGGGCAGCACGTGCCCTGCCGGGACACGGGCTGTGGGGGCAGAGGCTAAGTGGTGGGTAGAAAGGGAGATGCTGCGAGTCTGATGACAGGGAGCCACCAGTGCCCAAGGCCCTCGCAGGAGGTGGCAGCACACGTGGGCGACAGTCCAGCTCCTGGAAGAGGCTGAGCCTGCTCCTTAGCGCTGCCAATCCCTCTCCACACCCAGGGTGGGGAGCCCAAGCCCAGGCTTGAGCTCGTGCCTCCAGCTCCAGCACGAGCCGTAGCATGAGGCGGTTGTCCCATGTGAGCAGGACTGGGCCAGGTGATTTACAGAGCGCAGGAGCTGCGGCTCGGCCCCTTGTGTGCAGGGGAGGAACCTACACTGATGCCATGCCACCAATCCGCCCTGCATTTCCACCCAGACCACACTGACGGGAAAGACACCAGCAGCAACGTGAAGAGCTGAGCTCCTAGGCATTGGCATGGCAAATCCCCGCGGCCTTTGGGCATCCAGGCTCCCCGGCTGCCCAGAGTGGGTTTGGCATGCCAACGCCTGCTGCTCCAGCTGCTTCTCCTGTTGTCCACAGGGACTACACTCCCTGCGCTACACCAGGGCTGGGTAGGCTACACCTGCTTCCCACGGAGGAGGGATGCCAGCTCTTCTGGGCAGCCCCCTGTCTCCTCTCTCCTCCAAGGCCCCCTCGATTTGTGAGACAATGCTGGAGACAGTCGAGGAGCTGTGGAGATGAGCAGGCAGGCTCCTGTCAGCGAGGGCGAGCCCTCCAGCACCCGCGGTGTGCGTGGGACGTGCCTGGGCTGGCCTGGAGCAAGCAAGTCGTAGCAAAGGCTCCATTCTTCTACAGATCCTCCCTCCTCCGGGCTGAGACCTTGCACAAGCCGCAGCAGCCCCCTGCCCTGGTGTCTTCCCCCACCCAGCGGTGCCTGGGCAGCGCTGTGTGCCCAAAAGGCCAGGCAAGGCCCACAGCCCCTGCCCTGCGTGCACCTCTTTGAAGGTGCTGCCAATTCCCCGCCTGCCAGTCACCTTCAGCTCGCTGGGAACGAGGAGCTTGGGGGTCTCCAGGCCAAGGGCCACGTCGATGGCACAGAAGATGAGGATGGCCAGGATGATGGAGAAGTCGCTCACCAGCTTCCGAAGCTGCCGTGCCACAGACAGGGAGGCTTTTACCAGGGCTGGCCGGGGACCATCCCCAAAACAGCCACGGTGTGGGGAACCATCCGTGCACCCCAGAAACACGGCTGGGGGCCACTTACCCCTGTGGGAAAGTAGCGGCTGCTCTTGAAGTGCTTGAGCGCTGTGCAGCAGAGGAAGGTGCCCCCGAAGAGCAGGAAGGACAGGAGGGTGACATCAGGCACGTAGTGGCAGCTGGTCCCCAGGAGCTGCCCTCCTCGGCTCAGGCACTGCGCCCGGCTCAGCCAGGCGGGGGCTGCGGGAGGCTGCGGGGATGCAGGGAGGGAGCAGGAGGAAAGGGGCCAGGGATGCGGGCACCCAGAGCCCGAGGGCCACGGTGGGCAGCCCTGCATCCTCCCCAAGGAGAAGGGTCCGTACCTCATGCAGGGCTGTGGGCGAAGGGAGCGCTGTGTCGGTGGCATTCCCTGCCCAGATGTGGCCTGCGGGAGAGTGGTGGGAGTCAGTGCCCCGGGGCTGGGCTTGGGGCAGCCAGGACCCCGCTCCTGTGGCATCCCCGGGGGGATCTGAGCTGCTCTGGCTGCCCAGGCAGGGCTTTTGGGACCCCCGAGGCCTGGAGATGTCTCTGGGCAGCAGAGGGAGAGGCTGATCGGCAGCTGTGTGAAGGGGCTGGAGCCAAGCTGTACAGGATGCATCCCTGGCACAGCCCCTCGCAGACCCTGCAAGGCTTTCTCCCCCCATCCCCAGGCTGCAGGAGCTGGGCTGTGCTCATCGGGGCACTCCAACCGAGGTGACACAGGTTGAGTGAGGGGTGGATGGATGGTGTCTCTGCCCTGATTCCAGCCACAGCTCACAGAGGGGCTCAGCAGGGGTCCCTGGCATGGGGCAGTGTCAATGGGGCTGTCACCAGAGTCAGGAAGGCAGCCCCCATATCCCGCTGGGATATGCCCAGAGCAGCCAAAGAGGCAGGATGAGGGTGAGCCAGACAGCCCTCATCTTCCTTGGGGACCACAGCAATCCCTGGGGCCAAACCTAGCCCCTGGACAAGGCAGGGCTGTGCTCTGTGGTGCCTGGGACGTGCTGTGCTCACCTGCCTCACCTCCCTTGTTCCTGCTCTGGGACAGGCTGGTGGAGACCAGTCCACAGCAGAAAACATTGAGGCTGCCGGGCTGGGGCTGTGCCACAAGCCGTGAGGTCCCTGTGCAGGTACAGCCCCACGAACACGGCCAGGGCAGCCTGGGCTCACCTGGGCTGGACAGGTTGCAGGAGCAGCTGTACAAGGTGACATCGTCGGTTCGGTAGTGCCAGTTGATGGGGAAGGCTTCTGCCAGGCTCAGCATCTTCTTCAGGGAGTCGTAGATGAAGATCAGGCTGATGAGAGCACAGAAGCCTTCCTCGGTGAAGCGGGTGAAGTACTGCACCAGGTGGCTCGCTTCAGTGGCCACCAAGACCAGGCCGAAGAAGGCCACCCAGAGCCCGATCCAGAGGCGAAACTCCAGGTAGTCCAGGCTGTAGTCCCTAGCAGGAAGGGTGACCCAGCTCCTCAGTACGGCACAGACACAGGAAGGTAACCATGCCAGGGGATGGTGGCAGCAGGGGTATGTCCCCCGAGGAGCCCCCCTCAGCGCAGCCCTTACTCGCTGAAGGAGAAGAGGAGGCGCTCGAAGACCAGCACGGGCCCAGTGCTGCTCAGGATGGTCAGGGGCTGGCCGGAAAAGAGGCAGAAAATGGAGCCAGCAAAAGCAGTGCCCAGGAAGCTCTCCAGCACGCCCTGCAACGCAAATAGATGGGGCTGCAGCTCCCCTGGGCCCACCGTGGGGCAGCACACCAGAACACCACCAGCCCCATCTGTGCCTGCAGGCTGTGTCTTGAGGCAGCTGCCATCCCTCATCCTTCCTGGAGCAGGGGAAGCCCCAGAGTGCGGGGCCCTAGCTTGGCACTGGGGCCCTGGGAAGGCCAGGGAAGGGCAAACTATTGTCCAAAGACAGTGTTTAAAATGCACAGGCCTGGCCATCACTCCACGGGCACCAACAGAAGGTGGTGCCTCATGAGGTCCTGCAACCTGGGCAAGTGGTGCATGAGCAGGGAGGTTTGTGTTGTGCTTCCCCTGGCAGCCCTGCCCTCGGGACGCTCATTGCCAGGCAAGCCCCACATGCCTACCCTGTGGCATGGTTCACGCCCAGCCTGGCACCCCGTGAGCACACTGACCTGCATGTTGGCTGTTGCGTCCCCCAGCATGCCCCCAAAGGTGATGGCATTGGTGACAGTCGCCAGGTAGATGTAGAGAACTGCTGAGAGGCACTGGATGTGCAGGGCGTCAGAGAAATCGCTCCTGTACCAAGGTGCCTTCCTCCGGATGTCTCGGACCAGCCCCCCAAAGAGCCTACAGCCAGAAGGTTGTGAGAGGAAAGAGGTCTCAGAGCACTGATGGCCAGAGCCCCACCAGAGAGCTGCTGGTCCCTTCCCTTGGAGCTAGCAGCCAGCACGGTTTGGAGGTGGTGGCTCTGGCAAACGCACTGGGGAGGACCTTTGAACTGCCCAGCTAAGCTAGGGTTGATGGAGCAGGTGAAGGCCTGCTCCATGGCAAGATAACCTTTCTGTCCACGCACTCACCTCCCTGTCCTCTCCAGCTCCTCACTGAAGTGCTGGTGGCCCAGGCCAGGTCTGTCCTCTGCTGCTGCCGTGCTCCCATTGCAGTGAGGTTTCCTCTCCCGCAGGTGCATGGAGATCCTGAGGCAGAGCCAGGGAAGCCTGAGCAGGTAGGCTACAGACCCTCAGGACACCGATGCATCTAGGAGAGGCTACGAGGGGACAGGAAGGTTGGAGAGGGAAGAGGGTTGTAGGCAGGGCTGGAGGAACCTTGTATATCCCCTGGCAATGAGGAGGAGGAAAAGGATCGGGAGGATGAGGAGGAGAAATTCCCTTCACCAGCCCCTGAATGAGCCCCAGCCGGAGCAGTTCTAGAGGGGGAGCTGGGCAGAGCAGGAGGTGTCCTGCTTGGAGTGTGCTCCAGTTCCACACTCCCAGCAGCTCCTGCACAAACAGTACATCGTGGGGTTTTGCCATTCCCTCACTGTCAAGATCCACATGGGACCACAGGACCAACAGCACTGGGGACCATCGCTGTGATCTGCATCAGCTGGAGACGTGAAGGGGCTTGGCTAGGAGGAGTTCCCTGGCAAAGATTGGCTCCTGGGTGACTTCACCCCCATGGAGACCCAGATTTCAGCATCACAGGCTTGCAGCAGAGATCTTTTGCAGCAGATCTTCCCCCAAGGATACCTCTTGTGTGGAGATGGCAAACAGCTTGGTGGAGGAATTCGGGCACTGGCATCCCATTTCCCAGGAGGAAGCACGGTCAGCTCATCCAGAAACACATCAATCCCTGCAATGATGTCCTCCTGGTTCTTAGCCTGCAGGGCAACCCTTTGGAAGAGCTGTGGTGATACACAGTGGGTTAGCTGTAAAACCCTGCATTCAGCTGCTCAGAGCTCTTCCCCCAGACTCCCAGCCAGGAAAGCACCCATACACTTCATTTCAATGGGTACACCTAGATCCTACAGACCAAGCCAAAATCTTTTTTTTTTTTTTTCCTTATTTCCTTATTTTCTTATTTTCTTGTTTTCTTATCCTAGGCAATGGAAGCTGCCAGCCTTCTCTGTCCCCTGCTTCTCACACTGCAGCCTGCAGAGGAGGAGTCTTGGTGTCCTCAGCTCTGCCCCATTCCACCCCGAGTGCTCAGGACAACTGCTGCACCAGGCTTACCTCGTCTGTCAGCAGTGTGGCCATGGCCCTTCCGATCTCGTGATAGGCTTTCACTTTGGCGTGGGGGCCCAGCAGAATGAAAAGAAACCTGTGGACAGGACAGCAACCCGTGAACATCCCCGTACGAGCAACTTCTCCTGTGGGAGCTTCTTCTGAGGGCAGGCCACCGTGCTGCTGGGATCCCAGGGACAAAGGCTCTGCGAGCTTGAGGGACTGCTGATGCCAAGCAGCCTCCCCTGCACGTGGGCAGGTGGGTGGCTACCCCAAGCAGGAGGCTGGGGGTGGTGGGCAGAAGACAGGACACACGCCTGCTGCCCAGTGCCTAGAAACCACACTCAGCCAGGAGACCACAGGGCACCGGGACCCCAAGGGCTGCAGAAAGGGCTGAGTGGGGTGGGAGGCAGCTCGTTGGGGCACGGGAAGAGTCAGGTGCTTGATGTGTGGGTTCGTGCTCGTGGGGATGTTGCTCGCAGGCAGTCTGCAGGAGCATTACTATCAGGAAGGAGAGCTTGCTAGCTGCATGGGAAGCCAGGTTTGATGGGACTACACGGACATAGGGAGAGAATGGGAAGAGGGCTGAGCCCTTGAAGAAATATGGCTAAAATCCCACACCTCACAGAGAGCTGTGATAGAAAGTCTACAGAGGGGCAGCCAGTCCAGATATTTAACCAAGTTCCCCACTTTTTTTCTAAGACTGCAGAAATCTGTTACTGTCACGATACACAGAGGCTGCAGAGTGGTTACAGCGATCAGACCCAGATCAACATCCAGAAATGGGACAGGGGAACTATTCTGACAGCATGAGCAGGGCCAAGTGTGGCTGAAAAGAGCCTGCTCCAGCCCTGATATGCAATGCCAGTGCTTGAAGCTTCCCAGACCCTGCTCCAAGTAGTAGGAAGGAGAGGAAAGCAGCACAGAGCAGCAGCTGCCTGGGATTGCATTCACATATGTGCATGCATGGAGGCAATGGGAAAACCAGACAGATAAAATCCTAGAGGTGGAACTGGGGGGCTGATAGCCCCGGAATGTTGGCTGCATCCACGTGGCAGCTCAGAGTGGCTGGCAAAGGGGAATGGTGTTACGGGTAATGGGAGGGGTCGGGACAAACTCTCCTGCTCCCGTTTGGGCCCAGAGAGGAAAAAGGGCCATTCAGAAAATATGTGGAAAAGCATTGTTGTCAGCCATATAAAGACACACAGCAGTGCTCCATGAGGATATGCCTCGACATCAAGCCACACAATTCCCATCAAGGAGACTACAGGAGGTGAATGTCCCGCTTCTGTTCATCCTCTGGATGCTCTGGCTGCAGTGGCCAGGAGGTGGCAATGTTCCTCCAGATCCCTGTCTGTCTTAGTGTGCTTCCTAAGGAAGTCCCCAGTTCAGAGGGACACACTGGAACCTCCCTGTTACAGCTTCAAGTGATACACCCTGCAACCACGGCAAAACACCTCTTGCACCCTCTCCTCTCCCTCTATGCTGACAATGCCCCGTACTAGAGCAAGAGACACCCCGCTGCTCTGAAAAGCGTCCGTCAGGCCAGCTTGGCAGGAAAGAGAAAGGCTCCCCAAAATCTGAAACCCTTTCCAGCCTTGATGCTCCTGGGGAGGAAGCTGAGTGCATCCAGACTCTCCTAGGGAGTTCAGGTGGGGACAACACAGGGGTCGACTCCCCCAGCAGCCTGGCAGCTGCTGGCACTGCTCTCAGCACTTCCCAGCTGCAGTGAACTAAGCTCCTGAGGGACTCTGGAAAGCTGGAGTCAGGCAGTGAGTCAGGGCTCTGGGACTGCGCAGGCTCCTTGTGTGGCTTTGGGTGTCTTCCCCTTGGCTTTCACCAGGTGAGTCTAGGCATTGGTGCTTAGCTCAAGTGGTTGTTCTGTGCTGCATGGTCCAGAGCTTGAGGGATGCAGGAGCGAGCGGGGACACAGACCACAGAGGGGACTGCAGGGCTGGAAAAGGGGCTTGTGTGGCCAGCAAAGGGCCACTAGCCAAGCTCCAGTTACCTGCTGGGGAGAGCAACTTCAGTCAGTGAGCCAAGTGCCGCCACCTCCCTTAAACGAACAAAGACAGTAAACGGCTTCTTCAGGAAGTCAACTTCACCAACCATAACGTTGGCAACTTCGGCCCCTGGTGGGAGCTTCTTCTTAAATCGGTTCCTCAGCTGAAATGACACGGAAAGGAAAGTCCGTGTAGGATGACACCTGCCACAGCACTGTCACAGCTAAGGCTTTCCCTCTGCTCAGCAGCTGGAACTCAGGATGTGACGGCTGCCCAGGGGCCAGGGAACTTCTTGCAATGAAACCAAGCTGCTGCAGCACTTCCAGCTGCCAGCCTTGTCAGCTGCACTGTGCACCTGCCTGGCCATCTCCTTGGGGCATCATGGCCTGGGGACTCCCTACCTCCCTCAGAGATGACACATCAGGAAGGCTTGGATCTGCAGTGACACACACAGGCCTATCCCGTAACAGTAATGCCATTAGTGGGCAGAATTTTTCAGCCCACTTTGGGTTTGAGGCCAAGAAATGCATCCGCTGCTTGGAAAAAAATTGACTACGTCCACCGAGACCCTGATCCTGGCTCCCTCCTGCCTCCATTCCTGCCTTACCTGCTCCTTGAGAGGCGTTTCTGAGAGCTGGGCTCTGGGCTGAGGGCAGTTTTTGGCCTTCCCTGAGGAAAAAAAAAGGCAGCAAAATACATGTGCAAGCAAAATCTCAGCATGGGTATTGCCCCAGGTAGGTGGCCCAGAGGCAGCAGAGACACAGCAGGAGGGACAGTGGCTGGGCCGTGAGCGACTCAGCTCCCAGCATGGGCACGGCCAGGTGCCAGGCGTTACCTCTGCAGGGACTGAGGCCGAGGTCAGCGAGTGCCAGCAGTGGGGATTTGGTGGCTTGGTGCCGCGGCTGGAGGAGCAGCAGAGCTGCCAGCCGGTCCCTCAGCTCAGGCGGCAGCACCCAGTTGTCGGGCTGCCTGCAAAGCGCCTTGTCTGCAACAAGGACAGGGTTAGCTTAGCTCCCTGTGCTATCCCAGCCACGGGGCTCTGCCAGAGAAAAGCCCCCTTTGCTGGCCTGGCAGAGCCTCTTTGGCTACCCGGCAATCCTGTGTCACGGCTTTCAGTGAGGGATCTCCTGGTGGCCTGGCCCCTCTCCCAGAGGGAGCTCATCCTCTGAGGAGACCTTTACGTTTCCCACGTACCAATTATTTCCTTGACACTGTGGGCATGCAGATCCAGGAGCACTGTCCCCTTCTGCAGGCACGTCCTCAGCTCGAAGAGGCTGTGCAGGGGGAGGGCTGGGATGTGGGGCATGCTCCAGCGCTCCCCTCCATCCTCCACCTTCTCCTCGAACTTTATCCACCTACCCAGGAAGAATTACAGGGTCAGTGGCACAAAGTGGGCTGCTCTGGGGTCCCGTGCCCAGCAGCAGGAGCTGATCTCAGCATGGGGCTAGACCAGGTGGGATGGGTTTTTGGGGCCCGGGGCTGGCAGTGTGGGTGGCTGGTGGCAGGAGCAACCCGGGCAGGTACATCCCTACCCCTGCCACCTCACACCTTGCTCCGAGTTCCTGCCTGGAGGAATTTCACCCATCCCTGTAGCTAGCAGTGCTCGCTGGCAGTCAGAAGAGACGTGTTCTGAGGCATTTACCCTGAACAGGCCGTGCCAAATATTTGCAGCCCAGCACACACAGAGCTTCCCTTTGTCCCACCAGCACGCGGCGCGGTGCGAGCGTGCCCTGCGGGCCCAGTGCTGGCCGTTCCTCCAGGCAGGCTCAGGAGGGGCCCATGGTGGCTGAGGCGGAGCCTGGGGCACAGCCATGCTGGCAGAGGACAGAGGAGATCGCCCAGCACACTCACTTTTGGCTTTTGGGCAGTGGCACCCACTTCTCCTCCATACCCTCTGGCCCCCGCTGCTGCCAGAGCCCCCTTTCACACACATCATCCCTCCCATGCTGCGGAGGGGTGGCATGGCGAGGGGACACATCCTGGCCACGCTCCTACCCCACACCAGCACATGGCTGGGCCTGGCTCCTCTCCGCTGGTGCCTCAGCCCCAGGGCCTCATTCCCTCCTTGGCCTGAGCTGCCCCAGCCAGCCCTGAGCTCCAGCTACTCCTCCGCTCCCAGCTCTCCCCCTCGGGTTGTTTCTGCCTCCTGCTGCCTCAGGCACCTGAGCCATTTCCACATCCTACTCCTTCCTTCTCCCTATGTCCCAGGTCCACCCTGGCAGTGCTGCCCTATGGCCAAAGCATTTTTCCAGGCCTTTCTTCCATGCTCTCAAAAAGAAATCAAATCGTCTCCCAGGCCTTCAGGTTGTGTGTGCAGGGATCACGGCCGAAGGCCTAGCCCCCGTGCTGGGCTGAGACCCAACTCCTCCATGCTGTCCCAGAATTTTTGAGGAGGGCAGCACGCCCCCATTTTCACCAGCAGTTTCTGAGAAGGTTGCAGCCACTTCTCGGGAAGAGCTGCCCAGTGTTGCTGGACTGCTCGTGGTCTGCACCCAGGCTTTGCCCCTGACGCCAGTGCAGTGCAGGGTACATCCTTCTCCCCAGCTCTTCTACGACACTTACTTTCCCCGTTTTCCCACAGTGATCTTGCTGCTATGCTTTCAGTTCTGCTTCAGCTGTGCCAGGCCAGTGCTCAAAGACAGCGAGCAATGGAGCACTGTCCCGTCACCAGCTTGCAGCATAGATGCTGAGGCCATGGAGAGGCAGGAAATGCAGAAGCAGAACTGAGGAAATACTTGTGTCAGCACTGTGCAAAGACAGGGTCACTGTCTGCACCTTGCCTGACACTGTGTCCTCACGGCTGGTGGAAACTTTCAGATGAAATGAGTCACGCAAAATTGGGAAGAAGAATTTCCTGGAAGACATAGCACGGGCACCGGAGGGGGGAGAGCAAACTGAGCATCCCTGTTGTTGAGGACCCATTACATGCCAGAGTAAGGCAGGGGACTTGCCCAGCAGACAGCTCAGCACTGCTGGAGCACTTAGCAGTTTAAAGACCATTTCACCCTGGGTTCCCCAAGCATCACCAGCTGGCCCGACCACAGCACGAGTGCCTACCTGGCTGTCTCTTTCCACTCCAGGCCTGCCGGGGTGCTGAGCAGCTCGTTGAGCTGGATGAACAGCAGTGGACACTTTCTGTCCCCCACCTCTTCCTGTTGCAGGATGGCACGGACTCGCTCTGCTGCTGAGGAGATGCTTGAGGCAAAGATGCTGCCACTGACCACTGGGTAGAGGACATCGGAGCTGCTGCTCGGGGTGTCTTCGTGCCTGAGCTGTGGGTGGGCATCTGCTGCCTGGGGAGCTGCACTGTCCGGCCCAGGCACTTGGTCTGTCATTGTGACCAGTGACTGGGAGCCACATGCACCAGCTCTGCTGGGTGCTCACTCTTCTGGAGCTGCTGGCATCTTGCTCATCTCGCCCTTATAAAAGCTGTGAGCCAGTTCAAACTGGCCACAGACTAACAGCCAGGAGCCAAACCCCAAACAGCATTATCAAAATACAGTGGCTAGCCCTGAAAACCTTGGTGTCTCTGGCTCCCACTGCTCCTAGTCACCAACCTGGGCACCCCTGGGGACCCCAGGTCTGCCACCAGCTGCTTTAAACCTGGGCTTGTGGGTGACACGGCCCATCCTTACCCACCTCGCTTGCTGCTGGGGACAATGACAAGAGCCAGATAACCATCGTGATGACTCTGTGATTGCTGCAGTGAGGGTGAGATTGGGCTTTCCTGGTTAAATGCCAGAACCCACCACCAATACCTGTGCCCACTCTCCGCACGGTGTGTGGGAGGAAGGAGCACACGGCCCCATGGCAGTGTTTGCTGGGGAGGGGGATGTGGCACCGTGCTCTTCCCTTGCTGGCATGGGGCAACGGGGATGTGCGACAGGCAAAGATGTGTCACCGCTGAGGAAATCCAGAGTGGAGCAAGAGGGAGCCTCTGGCAGATGAGGAGCTGCTGGCGGGCTCCCGGCAGAAGGTGAACAGTGCGTCATGAGTGGCGACAAGGGCCATCACGGCATGCGTGGATGTCACCATGGGATGCGGCAGGCGAGCGGATGTTGCAGCGTGTGCAAGGAGGAAGGATGTGGGGACATCTGTACGGCCCTCCTGGGCAGAGGGAGCTGGCACAGTGAAGCCACAGCCGGTGGAGACAGAGCCTGTGCCCCGCTCAGTGCTTCTCCTTCCCATCACTGCTCTGCCAGCGCAGGAGGAAGGGCCCAGCCCTCACTTGGCCTAGCAGCAAGGGGCTAGTCGGCCTCCTCGCACCACCATTGACCCACTCTCACCATGCCCAAGCAACTGTTAGCAGCCCACCCTCCTCTGTGAGGACAGCTGGACACCCCTGTGCCTTGAGCTGGCCACGCCTGGAGAAAAGCTGATGGCAGGGAGCGGTGCCCTGTGCTGCTGCGCCAGGGCAGGATGGAGACAAGCCTGCTGTGTTGCCACAACATGCAGCCCTGCCTGCACGGAGCGCACTGCCGTGGGGTTTTGCTACTTTCGTGCCTTGCAAACAAACAGTCCCGTTGTATACAGTGCAAATACCACAACATGCAACACAAACAGCCCAGCAAACACTGGCTGTTTGTACTGGAACCAGTCAGTCTGTGCAGGAGTTGGTGCTGGGAGCAGCCTGGAGCAGGGCCAGGCACCACCATTGCTGAAGTCACGTTTCAGGGGAGCACGGGTGGTCATAAACTTGGGCCCCAGTGCCAAAGGGGCACACGATGGCCTGTGCTGTGCTGGTATCTGCTCTGCAGCAGCTGTAGCTTGGGCTCAGTGGGCCAGGAGCTGAGGCTAAGGCCATGGTGGCTCTGGTCCACAGTGAGGCACTGGGATGTGTGAGACCCTCTGTGCTGAGCAGGGACAGGAACTCTTCTTGCTTGTGCTGCTCGGCCTCTCCTGTGCCTTCCCCAGGTAGCTCTGACAGGTCCTGCACTGGTCCCCATTCCCCGTGTGGCACTCAGTCCCACCCCAAGAAGGGGGTTTTGGTCAAATTGGTCAAAAAAGGTCATCTTGTTATGGTCAAATGTCTTTTTCCTACTCCTCATCCCCCCCGTTCCCTGCACACCTCCCAGCCAACCTCATTATCCCAAAGCTACAACCACATCTGCCTCATGCCTACACACTGCCCTGTGCCTGCATCCCATCGGATGCAGCAAACCAGGTTTGCTCTGGCACCAACAGCTACTGACTGGGGCTTCCCACCTACCAGGCCCATCCCCAGCCCCTTTGGGGCTGCCACGCATCCCCAGTGCTCCTTGGGCAAAGTGGGAGGCCGTGTCTGGGAGCAGCAGCTTCAGCAGCCCACCCACACCCCCAGGCTGTCCTGTTCGAGGGGCAGCGATTGCCCACCTGGCTCAGGAGACACTGGATGTCCTCTCTGCTCTGCTCTGTTCCCTGCCCTCATCGCTTCAACCTGCTTCTCCCGTTAGGTACCAAATTCTCACTTCTCCCTTTCAGTTTAACGCTGATCCTTTTCTCTCGCTTCTCTGCTCACTTCTCAGCCACATCTCACCCTGCCACATCCCCAGGGATCCAAGCACTGCCCTCAGGGCTGGAGCCTGGCACCCACGTCCCCCAGAGGCCCTCGCCACGCCAGCTGTGCTCCGTGTACCTGCCGGGTTGTTTGCCCTGCGATAGCAGTGTTTTCCTAAGGAGTATGCCAGTGCACACGGGTGGTTTGCAGGTTACCAGCTATGCAGCAGCTTTCATTTGGCCTGCGGAGAGCCACCTACGTGTGCAGCGTGGAAAAGCTGACCTGTGGTTTGCTTCCAGAGCAGAGGTGAAGACAGGGCATGTGTGCAGGCAGGATCCCAGCCTGCAGTGCCTGCCCCTCCCCAGCCACTGCCTGCTGTGCTGCCACAGGCAAGAAAAGTGTGGTAATAGGGAGAGAAAAGTGTGTTCGCCCTTGGATTTGCTTTCTCTCCAGTGTTCAACGCAGACCTGCAAGGAGAGGAGTTGAAAGGGATCTGTACGCATCTTGCCCAGGGTATTTGATGGGTCTTTGAGCTTGACCTGCACCTCGGTTCTTCTGGAACAGCCAGCTTTTCTGCCAGTTTTCTTCCTCTGTTTGCAAAAGGTCTTTTCGCACAGTGGCTAGAGAAAAGAACAGTTGGAAAAAGAAAAAAAAAAAAGAAAAGTGTTTGCAAAGCCACTGGAACTGGCCCAGGCCCAGGCCCAGGAAAAGCACCTGAAACCACTCTGACCCTGCTGTAACAGGCTGGCAGCGTTTGCCCAGTTCCACCAGTAGCATGGGCTGACCTGTCTTGAGCAAGAGTCACAAAGCCGCTTCCAGGGCACAGCAAAAGCTTTATTGACCTTTGATCACTGATCTTTGACTTATTGATCATTGGGGCACTCATGTTTCTGCATCCCTCGTGAGGGTGCTGCTCCTACACGGCTGCTGCTCCTCCAGGGTGGTGCTGCACAGGAGCAGACAGAGCTCTGACGATCCTAGAGATGTGGGGCCTCAGGGCTGGGAGGCAGCCAGCACACCGGCAGCACAAGGCAGAAAGGGTTTTGGGCAGAAAGGCTTCCTGGGCTTTAGAGCAGGAGAACACAGTGTCCATGGGAACAACAGCCAGCAGAATATATTCATGCCACAGGGGCTGCTGGTTGCTGCAGGCAAGGGGGAGGCACAGCAGCTGCAGAGGTGCACTGCCTGAGAGAAGGAAGCCAACAAACACAGACCCAGGGGCACAGGTGGAGGATGCCAGGATCTTCTTGAGCAGGAAAAGAGAATTAAACATCCCCACCTGCTTTGCTCCTGGGCAGGCCTGGCCAGTGGGGCTGCCTCTGAGCTGAGACACAGCTTAGTCAGGAGGTCTGTGGACTCAAACCCAGCTCTGGGTCTGTGGGAGAACTGCTGATCTCAGCCACCCAGGACCTGACACAACTCACAAGTGCCCAGTCCTGCCACTGGTAACACCAGCAGGCTGCGCTGCCGGTATCGGGGCTTTTTCAGGGTCCTATGCATGAGCCACAGCCTGAAAACAAACCTTTACTGCTGCTCGGCCACTAAGCCAGAGTCAAACATTTTGTATGGGCTGAGGAATGCAGGAAGCAAAACCTTCACAGATGACACGAGCTGGTGCCTTTCTCTCCTTATGTGCTCACTTGGCTTGGTGCTGCTCCAGGTAAGTCAGGAAAAGCACCTCCCACGCATGTCAGCCGTGCAAGACCATCCTCAAGGGTTTTGGTGGAACGTGGCTGGGAACTGGACGGGCAGAAAATCCCTTCCTGACACAGGGGCATACCAGGGAATGAATGGGTAGGAGTCCTGGAGGTGCCAGCACCTCTGCTGCTCAGAGGAGCAAGAAGCACTCTGCTGCGATGAACTCACCTCACCTGTGCTGCTTCTGTTGCCAAATTCTTAAAGGCTGATGATGCCTGGAGGAGCCGGAAGGAACAACATCCAGCAAACAATTGCAAAAGTCAAGTCTGAGCAAGAAGGAGGGCGTGAGTAGGGGGGGGTTGCCAAATCCGGCAGTATTCCTTGGAGACAACAACAACAATCACAGGAATATTTAATCATGCCGCGACTATGCCTTGCTGAACTGAAACTGGCACCAGAGTTCTTGGCTTGGGAATTCAAGCTACCACCAGGAACAATCAAGGGGATGTGTCCATCTCAAATGTGACTTGAAACAATGCAAAGCCACTGCCCTTGCCCAATGTTTGGCGTCATCACTGTTTTCTAGCCTGTCACCTGGCATGAAAACAAGGCCAAACTCAACACAAACCAAAGCGATTCTCAGCATGACACAGGAGACAGACTGAAACACAGCCAGCCCCCACACACGAGCACCACGGACTGGAACCGTGGGGGAGAGCCAGGGCGATCAGCTGACTTCGATGTTTTCACGCCAGATTGCGAGAGGAAGCCATGAATCAACCTAGTTAATGAACTCTTCATCCAAGCACAAAGGTGGCACCAGGGCTTATCACAGAATCACAGGCTGGTTGAGGCTGGCAAGGACCTCTGGTCCAACCCCCTGCTCAAGCAGGGACACCCAGAGCAGGGTGCCCAGGACCAAGTCCATACGGCTTTTGAAGGTCTCCAAGGAGGGAGATGGCACAACCTCTCTGGGCAACCTGTGCCAGTGCTCAGTCACCCACACAGTACAGAAGTGCTTCCTGATGGTCCAGGGGAACCTCCTGAGTTCCAGTTTGTGCCTGTTGCCTCTTGTCCTGGTACTGGGTACCCTTGAAATGGGATGCTGGCTCCATCCTCCCTGCAGGTATTTTCAGGCACTGATGAGATCCCCAACCCTCCTCTTCTCCAGGCTAAACAGTCACAGCTCTCTCAAGCCTCTCCTTAAAGGAGAGGTGCCCCAGTCCCTTCATCATCTTGGTAGCCCTTTGCTGGATGTCCTCCAAAAAAAAAAAAAAGGATTTCCACTACTTTCTCAGGCTGTCATATGGCCTGTCACCTGTTTCCAATACTTGCTGGCAACAGGGCAAGGTTCACACGGCTTGAAGTCTGTTCCTTAACAGGGGGCCATCCCCACTGCTAATGCCAGAAAAGGTTTTACCTCCAAACTGTGAAGTTCTGCTTCCTGTCTGACACTCTTCTTGCAGGCTGTACTTAACAGAGAGCCTGGCTCCTCTTGAAACCTGTCCACTTTTGACACTAACATTATGATCCGGAGAACATCCTGCAGCAGCAAGTTCCAAGTTCCACATGCCATGGTGTATGCTGGATCCTCAGTGATCCCCTTTCTTCTTCATCTGTGCAAGACAAGTGAACAGAAAGTTTCCAGTCTGATTTTTCTCATCTGTTTCTTCCCTTCTACAGTTTTAGGATGGTCATAAAGGAATAATTGAGTGCACCCTCAGTAAGTTTGCAGATGACACCAAGTTGGGGGGAAGTGTCGATCTGCTGTAGGGTAGGAAGGCTCTGCAGAGGGACCTGGACAGGTTGGGTCAATGGGCAGAGGTCAGTGGGATGAGGTTCAATATGGCCAAGTGCTGGGTCCTGAACTTGGTCACAACAACAAGCACTACAGGCTTGGGACAGAGTGGCTGGAAAGCTGTGCAGAGGAAAAGGATCTGGGGGTGCTGGTTGATGCTGGCCTGAACACGAGCCAGCAGTGTGCCCAGGTAGCCAAGAAGGCCAACGGCATCCTGGTTGTGTCAGGAGTAGTGCAGCCAGCACCAGGGAGGTGATCGTCCCCTTGTGCTCTGCTCTGGTGAGGCCGCACCGCAAGTGCTGTGTTCAGCTTTGGGCCCCTCACTACAAGAAGGACATCGAGGCCCTGGAACATGTCCAGAGAAGGGCTACGAAGCTGGGGAAGGGCCTGGAACAGAAGTCTTATGAGGAGTGGCTGAGGGAACCGGGGTTGTTTAGTCTGGAGGAGGCTCAGGGCAGACCTCATTGCTCTCTACAACCACCTGAATGAAAGGTGTGGGGGGCTGGGGTCAGCCTCTTCTCACAGGTAACCAGTGATAGGGGTAGACGGAATGGCCTCAAGTTGCACCAGGGGAGGTTTAGATTGGAAATGAGGAGACATTTCATCTCAGGAGTGGTTAGTCATGGGGACGGGTTGCCCAGGGAGGTGGTGGAGTCGCCGTCCCTGGGGGTGTTCAAGGCAAGGTTGGACGTGGTGCTTGGGGACATGGCTTAGTGGGTGATAGTGGTGGTAGGGGGACGGTTGGACCAGATGATCTTGGAGGTCTTTCGCAACCTTAATGATCCTATGACTCTATTCTACAATTCCATGAATCACCAGACTCCACAACTCCCTCGACACCCCTCAAAGCACCCCAGTCCCACCGCCGAGCCGGCAGCGCGCCCCGCTCCGGACACCCCAGGCTCAGACCAACCTCGGAGGACACCCCCCGATCCTAAACCTCCAGCTGCGGAGGGGGGGGACCGGGGCTGGCTGCAGCCCCGACGGAGGCGGCCCCTCGGGGCTCGGGGGAAGCCCTTTCCGAGGAAGGGGCGGCCCGCACGGCCCCGCCTCGCCCCGCCCCGCCGCCCGCTGCTGCTTTCTACCGGCGGCGGGGCCGGGGGGGGCCGAGTGGTGCCGGCGGAGCGGAGCCGGGAACGGGAGAAGGGTCATGGACGGGCGGGCGGTGCTGATCCAGGCGCTGCTGGCAGCAGGTACGGGGCTGGAAGCGGGGGTCCCGGGTGTGGGGGTGCCTGGTGAGGGGGAATGTGTCCCGTTCGGGTCCCGATCTGACCGTGTCCCGTTCCCCGCAGTGTGTTCGGCGGCGGCGGGGGGGCTCGGCCGTGAGGAGCTGCACAACGAGGTGCTGAACAAGGGCGGCGGTGGGGAGCTGGCCCCGGCCCCGGCCCCGCTGCTGGGGGGCAGCGCGGAGAAGGAGGGCGGCGGAGCGGCCTCGGGGGACGAGCTGAGCGAGGTGCCCAGAGGTACGTGAGTGATCCCGGGGGGCCTCACCGGCATCGGGGAGCGGCCCCTTGGCGGGGCGGAGGGGTTGGAGGGTGAGCCGTGGTGGGTCCGGACTGAAAAGTGAGGCTGCGGAGTGAACCCGGATTTGGGGGAGGTGTCGGGGGTCCCCAGGAGCTGGGTGTGCTTTGGTGGTAGCCGTGGCCATCGGGGCTGCCCGGTGGTGGCGATGCCAGAGTAGCCCCGGGTGGGGGTCCCGGCAGAGCGGGCACCTCCCTGCTCCAGGTTGGGGTGCTGGTGTTGGGCATGGGGGTCCCTGCTGGCCCCGGGTGGGAGCCCGACCCTGCGGTCACCTCGTGGGCCCGAGTGGCTCCCCCGGGCACGGCAGCAGTGGATGGCAGCGAGGGGATCGCTGTGAGTCACCCGCCGCCCACACACGGCTGCTCCTCATACCTAGGCAGGGTTAGTCAGCCGGCAGTCCCTGCCACGGGGGCGTTGGGGACACTGTTTCTCTGTTAGGCTCTCTGTGCATTCATGCTTGGCTCCTCTCCCCCCCCCGGGTCAGGACCAGAGGGCGTCTGGAGGGCTCTCCAGGGGTTGTGAGGGCGGGATGGGATAGGGGACCCGCTGCAGGCTGAGAAAAGCGACCCACACCTGCCCAGCTTTGGGCATGTGGTGTGCTCAGACTGCTAACCTGGCACCAGGGTGAATGTGCTCAGCTCCATGTAGGTCACCCCGGCTCTCCAGCCCTCCTTTCTTTGCTTTTCTTTGCTGTCTGCGTTCGTCCAACTGTGACTCAAACCCTGGCTTGCAAAACTGGGTTAAGCCCTAAACAAAGGGGACTCAGCCCCTGGGAAACGCTGCTGCCCCTCCTGATGGGAGGCTCGATGGGGAGATGCTCCTCAATGCGTCCCCCTGAGGTGCAAGCGATCTGGCAGGCTTGGGCTGTGCCTGGTGTGCGGGGAGGACAGGTTGACGGGGTGGGAAAGAGCAGCTGTTGAGGCAGCACTGCATGGTCAGCAGCATGTGGCCTCTTGGAGCACTTTCTCAATGCCTTGAGCTGAGCTATAATCAGAAAAACACGCTTTGTGTGTTGAAGGCACCTTCTCCTTGGTGGTGCAGCCCATGAGGACCCATGGCATGAGGTATCCAAATACCAAGGGTGTTGTTGGCATCCCCCTGCCCCTCTGGGCTGGACCTGTTTGCCAACACACAAGATGATCTGAAGCCTCTGGAGCTGCACTATTTGGGGGACAAGGGGCAGAGCCCCAAGGGGGTGGTAACGGTGGAGGCCACCAGTGAAATAGCACGGGGGGGTCAGCAGCGCTGTGCCAGCCCTGTGGCAGTGCCGGTCTGCGGGGCACCCTCAGTGGTAGCCTGCTGGGGAGGGGGCAGCCCCTGTTCCCAGCCTGAGGCAGCTTGCTTGGAGCTCTGTGCCTCGCCTGTACCAAGTCACAGAGTTTTCTGGTGGGTCAGTGTTCTCCAGTCCTACCTTGAAGGATGTTGAGATCTTGAAATGTCTCCTTAGACAGGCAAATGGTCTTGCACAGGGAGGAAGAGATTGCTGAGGACTCGGTTATGTAAGGAAGCTGCTGAGAAGGAATGGGGCAGGCTGAAACTTGCCAGGTTAGATGTGGCTGCCCTTTTTCCCCTTACCCTCCCTGGTTTAAACACGATTTAGTTCCTATTTCCCCAGTCTCGGGGAGGCTGCCGTGGCCAGGCAGAGCTGAGAAGTCTCCCTCTGAGCAGGGAGTGTTCCCTGACCTCCTGGCACCTCGCCAGATCTTTTCGGGGTGGGAGCAGAGTGGGGGCTTATTTTTGACATCTGCCCATCTCCAAACTATTCCAATAATGTTGATGGTTTCACTCTGTGTCTGTGGGGAGCACGCATGGGACTTCTCGCTCCGGTTCCCACCAGCCTGGCAGGGAGCTGGCCTTGCACCAAAACCCACCAATTTTTGCGCTGCAATTAAGAAATACCTTTGTAATTCATGGGAACTCTTCCTTAGCCATCGACTTGGTTTTGCAAAACCAAAAATTGACCTGGGTTTGCTCTTCTAATCCTGCTCTTGTCCTGTATGCAAGCATCGTTGTAACCACAGGAAGGCGAGTCCCTCGGGGCCATGAATGGACTCTTTACAAAAGACCGCACTCATCAAGGAAATAAAAGCCAGATAGCAGCGCAATTAGCAGTCTTCTGTGTTCAGTGGAAACTGGTGCATATAATAGCAACATTTGAGATGCATAAAGCTCTTGTTTTTCCCCCTGGTTTCTTGTTTAATTGTTCCTTTATTTCCTTTAGAATTGTTCATATGAATTGGAAAGGCCATGATATTTGTGAAAATCTGAAAAAATGGAAAAACCTTTGCCTGGGGGCAGATTGAACAAAAGGCTGCACAAATGCCAGGGCTGAGTTGGCCACAGTAACAGAGGGTTTGCTGCTCTGTCTCTTCGTCAAATGACAAATTGAGGTGATAAACTTTTTTTTCTCCTTTTGAAATTGTTTTCCAGTTGCCTTCTTGTCAAAGCCTCAAGGCCTGGTTACTCCCAAGAAAAAGGGGAACGGGAATAAAAGAAGAAAAGGAAAAGGCTTGGGGAAGAAGAGAGACCCGTGTCTGCGAAAGTACAAGGATTTCTGCATTCATGGTGAATGCAAATACATCCGAGAGCTGGGTGCTCCATCCTGCATGTGAGTTTCTGGTGTGTGCCTGTACCGGGAAAGCCTTAGTCATTGTTCCTTGAATTCTCTAGGCAGCGCAGAGGAAGAGCGTAGGGGATATTTTTAGTGCATGTTCCCTGTCCATGGGGGGATGGCTCTGACTTTGCATCTTCTCTGCGCAGCGTCCCACTTGAGGAGCAGTGGGAAAGTTTAGCCTCCACTCTGGCCTGAATTTTAAACAGCTCTGTCTCTTGCCAAAATCTTAGCTTTAGACCCAGGAGGCTCCGCAGCACCCCTGCCTGTGGGGCATGACTCAGTGAGCTCTGGCTGAGGTTGGCACAGAGGCCTGCAGCGGTGGAGTTTGGAGGAGGCCAACCTGTGGGGCTGAGAGGCCTGGCAGCTGTCCAGGGGCTGACTTTCTTTGAGGTTTGGTTGGGCCCAGAGAAATAATTGAGCACCTGGGCCTCTGAGAAGGGCTGGGTCCTACATCCAAGGTGTTCTATAGGTCTGGTGTGAGGGACTCTGTCCCTTCTCAATATGTTCCTCGACCCATCTCATTGTTGCAAGCCCTAAGGAGCTCCCATGGCTGCGTCCCCAGCAGGGGTGTTGCAGGTACAGAGATGCCAGGCTCCAGAATGTGAGCATGGTGTGCGTGATCCCTTGTTCAGCGTGGGTTACGTGGCTCTGTGCCATCAAAGTGCAGGAGCTGGGGAGGAGAACGGGCTCCCTCCTTCGCCCTGCCACGTCCCCAGATGGGACGGGGAGAGCATCTACTGAGGCACCTGTGAGGCAGGTGGGATTAGAGGCAGTTCCTTGGGGGGCAGAATGCTAAAACTACATCCCTGTGGCTCTCTGGTCCTGAGGCCAGGGCTGTGTCACCACGCGGGTCTGTGTGTGACAGATTCCGTGGGGCGCAGGTAGCGAGCAGGGATCAGACGAGGCAGGTGGAGGAGAAATAGTTTACTTGCTGCCTGGGCACCTGGATCTGGCTCTGCCACCTCAGGAAATAGCCATGGGTACACACTTGATCTCTGCTGACGTGGACAAGGGTTGAGCTGGTGGATATAAGAGGCTTTGGTCTTTGCAATCAATCCCCTGAGCTACTCAGCCCTGTGCCCAGAGCAGATAATAGCTCCCTGGCTTACAGTGCCCAGAAGCTCTCACCCCCTGCAATCCATGGGGATCAGTGTCTGCGCAGGTCTTTGAACTACTTAGTTTCCTCTGCCTGGAGCCTGACATGAAAATGTTGCTGGGCCCTCAGACCAGGTGTCGTGGGGCTGCCCAAAGCAGGGTGTGACACGGCCCCAGCCTCGTGCCCCCTTCCTGACCGGCTGCAGGAAGGCTGGGGATGCAGGCAGGGTGCTCCAGCCTTGGTGCTGGGGCTGAGGTGGGGGCTTCCCGTTCTGGTGGCCTGTCTCTGGGCTGTCTTCTCAGAACAGCAGCAGCTCAGGGGACAAACTGCCCCAAGGCTTTGTGTTGACTGGTGTCACTTGATTGTGGTTGCTCTCCTGGCTGCTTTTGGCTCCAGCTGTGCCATGTTGTGGGGTCTTATTGACCTCTGCTTCTGCTGGGAGTGAGGGTGGATGGTGCCAGAGCGCAGCACCCAGCCCTGCTGCATGGATGGAGAGTGGATAGAAATTTGTGGCTGTCCTGGAACTTGCCCCAGCATCGTGAGCCAGGCAGAAGGGCTGGATGGAGTCCCTGTGCTGGGAAGGAGCATGTGTGGTGCTGCCCAGCTCTGCTGAGGGTTGGTGGCAGTGGATGCATTCAGCTGGTCACGTCAGTGTGCTTTGCCTCATGGGGAAGGCTTGGGTGGCTGCCTCACAGCTCTGATGGGGAAAGATATTTCTGATATGTGAACAACTTCACAGATCTGCAGGGAGCCTGCGCTTCTTGCCCTGGCTAAGAGCACAGGGAAATCCTGCTCCAAGGGAAGCACTGAGTCCATGGCCCCAGCTGGTTTCCTGTTCCTTGCCTGAGGCTTCCCCTCCCTTCGGAGGCAGCCTGCCTGGCACCCAACTTCTACATGCCCTGAGAACCAGGCCTCCTGCCTCAGGATGAGGACCAGGAGAAGGCTGTAGGATTCTGGCCAAAGCAAAGCAGAGGCAGTTCCTTTGCACTGGGGATTGAGGGACCCAACAGCGCTGCTGCTTGGCCACCACCATCCTTAAAAACTCTCTTTCTCACCCAGATGCCAGCCAGGATATCACGGAGAGCGATGCCATGGCCTTTCACTGCCTGTAGAGCACCCTCCTAGCACGTATGACCACACCACAGCACTGGCTGTCGTCGCTGTGGTCCTGTCTTCGCTGTGTCTTGTCATCATTGCAGCCCTGCTGATGCTCAGGTGAGCGGGTGGGGGCTGTGTTATTGGAGCCCTGTCCCCGGGAAGCCCGTTTGTGGGGAACGGTGGCAGGGGCTGCTTGCTCCATGCTCTGAGCCTCTCTTTGCTTGGCCTCACAGGTGTCACAAGAGGGGTGTCTACGACGTAGAAAATGAAGAGAAAATAAAGCTGGGCATCACTGTGAATCACTGAGGATGCCAGGTGCTGGCAAGGTGAGCCCTTGCTGTGGGCTGGGGCATTGGTGGGGGCTTGGGGCTCTGCTTGGTTGTGCTGATCCTGTGCCAGAGCCAGGCATGAGCTGAATTTGCTTTGAGCCTGGAGAAGCAGCTTGCTGGATTTGGCCCAAAAGCAAGGGCTGCCGCGTGTGGCCCCGGCTATCTTTCCTTCCCTTTCAGTTCAAATCTCTGTCCTCTGACACCCGCCTGCTACCTCCTCCTTTACAACCTTATGTCTCTCCTTTGGCCTGTTGCTGCATGGTTGGGGGATATTTGGCAGCAGGGAAGCTGCTTTCCCTCTTCATCCCCCACTCTGTAACTCGCTCTGCTCCCTCTGTCTGACCCACTGAGTCATTTCCCCTCCTTAGATATTGCCTCTATTTATATACACATCTAAAAAAAAGACCTTCCTTTTCACTCCCACTTGTCCTTTGCTTATTACTTGCAGCAATGTAATGCTTTGCAGCTGGGCATGGGAGTGCCCCATGATGTTACTCTGGGTGTGCTCTGGCCCGGAGGTGGCCACATGTCAGTGGTAGCTGGGTGCTGGAAAGCCTGCAGACTTCCTCTGCCTTGGTCCAAACCCTGATGTTAGGTGTTCCCGTACACATTACGGCTACTTCTCCTTCGAATAATGGAAGTATTTTGCTCTTTGGGGGTGGTGGTGTATCAAGTAATGCCTTCAAAGGGTTTCTGAAATGTTATTTATTAGATTTTGGGTAGTGTTGGGGGTGGGATTTCTACTTTTTGACAGGAGTTGAAGGTTAGGGAAGGAGGATCAGAGCAAGATTTATCACTGCTGTCCTCTGCCCTGGGGAAGCCATGTGCAGGGGAACAATGCCATGACAGACACGGGAGGTTACCTGTACTTTGCCACGGCTTTCCCCTGGCATCCTGGCCTCAATTCTCCTGGGTCCCGTCCTGCAGAGTGGCCACAAGAGCTTTCTCAGCAGTTGGATGCCGTGAGCACCTTGGCCCTGGTATACAGGGCTCAGCTCCGTGGGCGAGGGTGGCTGTGGGCAGCACATCAGCAGCGTCTTTGGATACTGGTGTGCAGCCAGCGACTGATCCCGTGATGCTGTGTTTCAGGGCTCGGCACTAACGCAGTTCTACCTCCTGGAAGATGTGAGCCACGGAGCCAGTGCTGCCCCTGGGACCCTGCAGTGCATCAGGAGCTTGCTGGAGCAGCACGACCGTGCTCGCTTTGGATTCTGTTGGGCAGCAGTGCTGCTGCAGGGAGCTTCAGCAGCCTCTGGGATGGAGAAGACTGGGGAGAGAGACTCTCCACGAGGCAAGATCCCTTGCCATGCTGCAGAGATGGCCCCGCAGAAGGGCAGGAGGAACCGGCCAGCGATCAGCAGAGGGGCTGCCCAGAGCTTGGGGGATGCCCGCTGCGGTGCACGCGGAGGAACAAACTGTGAAAGGCGGAGAAACTTGGCTCGGGGCTTTCTTAGGCACAGGAGGGGTGGGAGGGTAACAGCTATTTAACACGATATTTTTTCCTTTTAAATTATATATTTATTTTAGATAAATTGTACATAGTATTTATATTTATTGGAGGTCTGCCCCTGTGTCCTTTGGTAGGTCAAGACGCGACAGGGTCAGACCGCCCTTATTTTTTAAGTGCAATGTAATATTCTAATAAATAACTTTGTAACAAACACTTGGCTCGTTAATTTAATGATGGGGGTGGAAAGGAGTCAGACCTGTAGGGTGTACGTAACAAGCCCTTACTAGTGGGATATCTCAAAACACCAAGGTGCGTCTGTGAAACAGTGGCATGGATCCTGAGTGTGCTGTGGTGGGCAATGGACCTGCTCCTGCTGCCCTTAGGGTGCAGCAGAGCATCTGCTGGAGCTGAGCAGTGTGGTGGAAGGGGCTGGTGCCAGTATCTGTGCTTCACCCTGCCATGGGGCAGCTGCCTTGGCTTCTCAGGGGCAAGAGCCTGTAGCCAGGCTGGCCCCACGTGTTTATTCAGAGTCACGTATTGGATGTGGTATTTAGGTATCTGCTGATGAAGCAAAGCCTCCTTGAGTTCCACCACTGATCACAGATCAACACGAACAGGGCTTAAAATCCAGGAATCAGTAAGCATTTGGCTGAAAATTATGAGATGGATTCTCATACCTGCCCTGGAGGAGCTCCTAGAGGTTGCTGGGCTGGCTGAGGGTTGTGGATGCAGGTTTCTGGGGCTTGAGGTCACTTGGGGTTTCAGATTGTGATGCAGGACCCATTCCTGATGAATTAAGCAGAGAAAAATGTCTATCCCACTGCATGAAATCTGCTTTCCTCAAGTCCATTTCGCTTTTGCAAATGTCAGAGTTGAATTTTTCAAAAGGGAATGCCAAGCGAGCGCTTTCTGCTCGTGCTCCTACAGTGTATGCTGAAGCAGGGGCAGTGAACAGTCTGTAGAGAGTGTGTGTTTGTTTTTGACAAGCTTAGCCCCAAGTAGCTCTGGTAAAGCATGAAATAATTTCTATGCTCATCTGCTGACTGGGGGAGGGATTGCTTTAGGAAGTGAGTTTAGTAATGCAAGCCCCTTGCACAGCCAGTGAGTTTTGCTGTAACCTGGGGGATGGGAGGGGGGATGAAGCAATGCTTTAGGGCTCCAGTGCTTCCCAAGATAGAAGGGTTAAAGTACACAGCTGCAATAGGTGGAAGCAGGTATTCGGCAGTGAGTACCCTTGTGCATTAGCATCCAGAGAGCAGAAGCCGCAGCAGCCCTAGTCCCAGCAATGGGGAAACAAGTTACTCGTTCTGCTTTGTGTGAACCTGAACCTTAATGCTGTGAGAGTGCTGGTCTCATCAAGGACTCTGAACTCTGGACCGTTTCAATGTCCATTAAGCAATTAATATCCCCAGTGGCTGTGCAGGAGGCCCTTGCTGCATCCCCACCTCCCCGTGCTGCTGGGGCACCCCAGCTCTGGGCTCCTGTTTCCCAGCTCCATCCTGCAGCACCGTCCTGCCTTTCCTCAGCAGCAGCCCTGCATGCCTGCAGCTCTGCCCGACCCAGGTCCGGCAGCACTGGAAATACCTCAGCTGGAATGTTTTCTCTGCGGACAACCGGAATTGTTGTGTTGATTTTTGCTCTGGCTGGGGAGGAGTGAGCAGGAGGTGCAGGAGTGGGGGTGAAAGCCTTTGCAAGCCCCAGCTGGGCTAATAACAGGATCTGCTGACTTGGCATGGGCAGGGATCCCAGCCTGTGGGCGCTCAGCTCGGGGTGCTGTGTGCAGGAAGACAGAGCACGGGGCCATGCAACCGCTGCTGCAGTCCTGCCTGTGATGGACCCAAGGCAGCCACTGCGTGGGGGGGAGCAAGATATGGGGCATCCCTGCACCTGGGGATGAAAGCAGGGGAGGTGCTCCCCGTGGTGGCAGCTCTGAGAGCCACGGGACCACGTCGTCATTGCCATGCTGCCCAGGATGTGTTCTGGATCACGGGGCTGTGGCAAAAGCTGGGCTGCCTATGGAGGGTAAGTTAACAGGCCAAGAGCTGGGAACATATTTTGAAGGTGTAGAGAGGGGGAAGCTGGCTGGTTCTCTGCCCTTTGGGCTGTGAAAGGATGAGAGAACATCCTGTGGATGTTCTCTGCCCAGATAAGGCAGGGATGAAGGCCCCCAGGCAGCTCCCCAGTCTGGCTGTTCTTGTGGCACTGAGGCAGGTGACACCCCAGAGCCCGTTAGGGTCATGCTGAGCTCTGTCCTGCCCAGGTCTCTGGATGCTGTGGAGGTAAAGTGGGCTGCTTGGCCACAGGCCTGTGGGAACTGGGGAAGGAAGCAGCCCCCACCATGCCACGGTTCACCCTTGTGGGCTGGGACGGCAGGACTGATGGGCTGTTCTCCAGAGTCAGGCTTACAGACAGACAAAATCCTAACTTTGGGTTTAATTGAGAAAAAAATGCACTATGTTACAGTAGTCAATTTAATAACCATCTCAGCTTGGCATCCAGATTCACTGCGTTGCTTCAGGGCAAAATTGCTCAGCAGATCCTCCCTTTTAGGGATCACAGGGATACTCAGACCTGGCCCAGGCCTGTCTTATTCTGGATCTGGAGGTGGTCAGCCCTCTTGGTTTACACCTCTGTGCCAAGGATCTGGGAGGTGCAGGCAGAGGATGGACTGTCCCCAGCTCCAGCTCTCTACCTGGGGAGCAGCACTGCTTGGGCCTGCTGGGATAATGGCTGCAATGACTTGGAAGAGAATGGGAAGGCACTGAAAATGATGGCCAACCTCTCTGGGCAGCTTACGGGCCAGAAAGCTCCAGATCTGCTCTTGGGCTCACAGACCACCAGCAGCATCGCATAGAGCTGGGCAGCAGCCTGCCCCTACAGGAGCCAGCACCAGCCCAATGCAGAGCATCCGTCGCTACCAAGGTGGGAAGTCCCCATGCCACGTCCTCCCCAAGCCAAGGCACTGTCCCTCACTCCTGAGCATCCTCTAGCCTTTTGTGCAGTGGACTCTAAACTGTGGCTGACTCAAGCAGAGGGACACCCGTGCTCCCCCAGGGAGAGTAGGCCATGCTAGAGCTGGCTGATGAAATGCTTCCTGCTATTCAGTGCGAGGTTTTCCTTTTCTCTGCAGGAATCATTGTGTGCTGTATACACTGGGGTCTGTGGTGCAGAGCAGCAGGAGGGGCCTCAACGGTCTGAGGTCTTACGCAGAGGGATCAAAGGGAAACATCTTCCCTGCATCCCAGGCTTGGGGTTTAACTGGTTCAGAGCATGTGTGTCTGTCCAGGTTACAAGAAGAACCAAGTGTCCCTGAAGGTCAGGTCCTGCACTCTGCTGTTAAATCAGGGTGCCCCAGCAGGTTCCCTCCTGCTTTCCTCTGACTACAGAATGCCACGCTGGGCATTTCATTTTTTGCTGCCTTTCCCCAAAAGGCATCTGATGGTCTCATCATGATCTCATACCTTGTCCTATAGCCTGTCTGGACAAACTCCAAGGAAAATTCGGACTGGAAGCAGCGGAGGTGATTCATGAGCAGGAACTCGCTTGGTTGAGTCCAGCAGGGCTGTGCAGGGATCAGCAGGCTGCTGGAGCAGCCACCTCTACAGAAGCAGCACTGCTACCCCTGCATGTCACAGACAGACCCTGGGCTTCGTACTGTGCTGTCAACACACAAACTGCCAGGCAAGCATGCTGCACTCCTCAGCCTTTCTCACAGCTTTTAACTGGATTTGAGCTGGTTGGTATTCCCAGTCCTAGCTGCAGCCATGCACCTGTGGGGGTTTTACTCAGGTGGGCAGCTGAGTTCCACCACAGCCGCTCCCTCACTCCCCCTCCTCAAAGAGAAAGGGGGAGAAATGAAAAGGGCTCAAGGGGTGAGGTAAGGATGGGGGAGATCACTCAACAATTATCGTGACGGGCAAAACAGACTCAGCACAGGGAGATGGTAAGATTTATTGCCTATTGCTAACAAGCTAGAGAAGTGAGAAACAAAGGAAAGAAACCAAAAGCACCTTCCCCACATCCACCCTCTTCCACCTCCTCCCCTTGAGCAGCGCAGGGGAATGGTGGCTGCAGTCAGTCTGTGGCACTTCGTCTCTGCCGCTCCTTCTTGGTCACTCTCATTCCCTGTGACGTGGGGTCCCTCCCACGGGATGCCGTCCATGCTGAACGGATCCTGCGTGGGCTTCCCACAGGCAGCAGCTCCTCAAGAACTGCTCCAGATATGGCTCTGTACCATGGGGTCCATCCCTCAGGAGCAAACTGCTCCAACCTGGGTCCCCCATGGGCAGCAGCTCCCCCCAGCCCCCTGCTCCTGCATGGGCTCCTCTCCATGGGCCACAGCTCTGGCCTGGAATCTGCTCCAGGAGGGCTCTCCATGGGCCGCAGCCTCCTCCAGGCCATATCCACCTGCTCCACCGGGGGCTCCTCCACCCATGGGGGGGCTGCAGTGTGGAGATCTGCTCCATGTGGGACCCATGGGCTGCAGGGGGACAGCCTGCTCCACCAGGGGCCTCACCACAGGCTGCCTGGAGCACCTCTCCCCCTCCTTGGCACCTGCAGGGCTGTTTCTCACTCATCTCACTCTACCATCTGCTGTGAAGCAGTTTTTTTTTTTTTCTTTCTCTTTCTTAACTCTGCTCTCACAGAGGCATAAACGTCGCTTATTGGCTCGGCTCTGGCCAGCAGCGGGGCCCTTATCTAACATGGGACAGCTTCTGGATTCTTCTCACAGAAGCCACCCCTGTGGCCCCCGCTACCCAAACCTTGCCACATAAACCCGCTCCCGCTTCTGGTGCAGGACACCCCGACCCACCCCATCCCCTCCCCACAGCAGCAGCCCTGCTTCTGCGGGCACAAAGCCTGCACTTGCACTCCTGCCTCTAGCTTTAGCTACAGGCGCAGCTTTATTTGACCTGTCCCTGTATCTTTTGGGCTCAGGGACCCTTCCTCCTCAGCCTGCAGCACGGCGAGCGCCTCACGCTTTGCCTGCGCTACCCCGGAGGCAGCCCCACCGCGGAGCCGTGCCGCAGCCCGGCACCACCCGAGCTGGTCGCTGGCCCTACTGCTGACCCTAAACACAGCTCCAGATCCCTCTCCTGCCTTGTCCTTCCCTGCTCTCCTCCATCCCTCTCCTCTCCCCTCCTCTTCCCCGTCCATCTCCTCTCTCCCCCCCCTTCCCCCGCGCAGGCGCCGGGCGGGTGGAAGATGGCGGCGCCCGTGGACCTGGAGCTGAAGAAGGTAACGGGCGGCCCGAGGCGGGCAGGGGGCATTGGGCAGGGCCCCCCCGGGCCGCCCGCATGAGGCAGCGCTGCCCTGCTGGCCCCTTCCCCTCCCGCAGCCCCCGGCCCGGCCACTCCAGCCTCTCCTTGTGTTTGCTTTCTCCCCCCCGCAGGCTTTCACGGAGCTCCAGGCTAAGGTGATAGACACGCAGCAGAAGGTGAAGCTGGCCGACATCCAGATCGAGCAGCTGAGCAAGACGAAGAAGCACGCGCACCTCACCGACACCGAGATCATGATGCTGGTGGACGAGACCCGCATGTACGAGGGCGTGGGCAGAATGTGAGTAGCCCCCGGTGCGAGGCCTGGGCCTCGTGTTCCTCTGTACCGCTGGTAAATGGCTGGTGGGTGCCTCTTTGTAGGTAAGCGAGGTGGCAGCCCGGTGGGTGAGGAGATCTTCGTGGTCTCTGTATATAAAAGGCCTCCAGGCTGCTGTCTTTTGGGAGAGGTTTCTTCTTGTTATGAAAAATGTGGCAGCTTTCCCAGCCTTCCCTCCCCTCTGGATTCCCTCAGTCTTTCTGGGAGTACAGCAGAGCTTACTGGGGTTTATCAGTCGGGGTTTGCTGCTCTATGCCTTTAGGAAGGACTGTTAGAAGTCCCCCTGGTACTCCTGCTCATGTTGGCTTGCAGGCTTGGCTGCTCTCCGTGATGGTCTCGTTTGCCATGACTTTGAATTTTATAATCTCAATTAGCAAAACAAAGTTCTAAGGACAAGCTGCGTTTGTGAGCAGCAAGGGAGGCTCTCGCAGTCTGTCCAGCTGCGATTGTTCCGGGTATAATTTACATCGGACTCTGTGGACAGCAGCCATGTGCAGCTGATGTGCTCAGGCCTTTGCTGACACACGTGTTCGTCTGCAGGAGAGCTCTTTGCAGTGTCATGTCAGTGCTGGCTTGTCTGGATTTAAACCTTGAAAGTGAGCGTGTCCCAGTGCACCCATGGAAAGCTACTGCCACGTGTTGGATGGTTGCTGAAAGAAACACCTTAAGCTAGAAGTGATATGTTTTGGTTAACATTGCTGATGCACCTCTGTTTGACTTCAGCAGTCCCTTGTAGAAGTTCACACAAGCTGGTTTTAGATCTGGAATGCAAGCTTACTCACTGAATGATGTGGCTCCCAGTAAATAAATGTCTCCATGTAGATGAACTAAATTTTGGGTTTGCATGGAGATACCAGTGACCTGGAAAGGAAATAGGTTTTGGTCTCTCGCAGGAGGTGACTGGTGCAACCTGGTCAGACTGGAGGCTGTTCATTTTTGTCACAGAGAAGACAGACTGAGGGTAGATAATTCAGGAGTTGTCAACTTTTTTTTTTTTTTTTTTAGGGCTTTTTTAAAATCTGAAAGCAGAGAGTGCTTCTTCAATATGGAGAAATGCTTCAAGATTCCTTAAAAGCATGAGTGTATCAATCTTTACAGCAAAGTAATGTTGCTTGTGAATGAGACAGTATTTCCTTGCTAGCTGAAATGCGTTGTCCTGCTTTCTGCTTCCAGCTTATCAGTAAGAGACACTCACCTTCTTTGTCCCCAAAACCACTTACATTTTCTTTGTGTGCAGCAGCTGTTGGAGTGACAGTCTTTTGGGGAATTTTCTCTTGCTTACCTTTCAATGACCAGATAAGGTGGTTTAGACCCTAGTGGGTAGCTTTGTGGTCCTGGAGGATTGTAGAGGTGCCACCAGAAAAATATGGTTTGTGTTATGAAAGTATTTAAAGCCTGAACTTGTAATGAATTTTGTTGTGGTAGTCATTATGTAAATTCGGATTAAGAGAGTATTCTGTTCACAATACTGAGTAAGTTATTTATATATATATATTTCTTCCCCTTCTTTAGCCTGATGCAGTATTTATGCGAGCTCAGCCTATTCTGGCCATGGGGCTGAAATCTGCCTTGCAAATTGGTAGCTGTGTTTTGGTATGCTCTGTGTCACTTGCTAATGTAATGAACTCACACCAGGGACACAAGGCTCTTCCTGGAGCCCACTCCATCCCGTCATAGAAAACTTCTGGCTGAAATCCGGGCATTTGGATAAATTGGTTAAAGCTGTGCTTGAGCAGGAATTAAAATCCAAGGGCAGTCTGGCCATTTATATTTCCAAGGAAGTGGTCATTACAGTTGTTTTGTCTTTGTAATCTGTGTTCTATAGAGTGAAATTGGAGACTTAAAAACAAACAAACAAAGCAAAACAAACAACAACAAAAACACACACACACAAAACACCTTGTTGATTTAATTGGCTCGTATGGATATGGGTTTTTACACACCTTTGGGTGCTGGTGATGTCTTCAACACCTGTGATTTGTTTTGCACAGTTTAGCATTATCTCATGTGACCAAAAGAGGCATAGATGTTTTCTGTAAATAATGTTAGAACTCCAGTAGATTTCAGGTATCCAGAAAAGATTGGTGTTGGTGTCAGTATCAGCTCTGGTAATTGGAGCTCTTCTGACAGCTTGCTTGAATAGCTAAATTCTTGAAAGTAGGTTTGGTGCTTCTGTTCCTGCACTCAACTTTTTTTTCTTGTTTTACTTCACTTTTTTTTTTTTTTCCCTTCCGTCTTCTTTTCTTCTTTAACCCACTGAAACTGCTGCTTAGAATCTGACTTCTGATAATTTTTTTTCTTCATCTGTGGTAATATGCGGTGTGTGCATGAGGGTAGCACATGCACTTCTATTGAATGAACTACTCCAGGTCTTTGTGGAAGTGAAAGGTCTGAGGCACAGTAGTGATGTGATGCATCCTGGGAAGAAGTCTGCCTAGTTCTGTATTTGTTTCTGCGCTACTTGGACCGTAGTTGTGTGGTTTCTGTGCTCTGAACCTAGAGCCTGAGCCTGCTTCCTTTCTGAGAGGCTTTTCTTGCACCACTAGTGAATGTGAAAGTCCACTTGTTCCAAAACTTGTGTGGGTGAGTTCGTTTTTAGTTTTTACTTAGTTATTATTGCAGCGTGTATAACACGCACAAGCCTTACTGGGCTGCACATGTGGTGCTTGATTTACTTTTACTATAGCTATTTTTGTTTCAACACAAGAAATGTCAGTGCCACATAGTATGAGATGATGAATTGCTGTGTACTGTACATGTCTATGAGGCTAGGATATCATCTGAGTAGTGGCATTGTGCCAAATACATTGCAATTCTCTTACTTCATACTCTTTCGAAAGGCTTGTTACGTAGCCTGAGACAACTACTGCTGTGCTGGACTTCTGCTTAAGCTATTTGTGAACTGATATCATCATACTGCTTTGAGAACTATGCTGAAAGTTTAAGTTTCAGAATCCTGTCTGAATATTCAGACCTTTCCCTTCACATTCTTTTAACTATTAACCTGTACAAGGTTCTTACTTAGAGAAGAAAAATGTCAAGGGCTTATGCGAGGCATAGTGAGGACAGCACTTCAATTTTTCATGCCATGCCAAAATAGATGCTCAGTTTTGGTTTGACATTGCTTTATCATCAGTGTTCTCTCATTTGTTGTAGAAATAGACTTAAAAACGAAGTGCAATAAAGTAAAAATCAAGCAAATACTGCAGCACAACTTTATATTCAAAGTTTTCTGTGAGTATACCATTTTATGGGAACAGCTGTAATGGTGTAGTTTTCATTGTTTCTTCTAAAAGTGACTCAGATTTTTGGTGGAACCATCCACAAGTGAAAGCTGAGGGAGGATTAAACGTTCTTGATCATTTGTGAGATTTAAATGCATTCCTGTCTTTAGCATGAGCAATCACTCAGGTGATGACACTTTTTTGGATAGAGCTGCAAGTGCTGATTTTATGTTTTTTTTTGTTGTTCTGTGGATGGGATTGCTGTTAGATTTTACCAGCACAGATCACTGCAGAATATGGTAGCTGTACCTTCCTGCTCATACTTCAAAAACTCAGAGAAGTGATGGACATGCAAGGCTTAATCCTTATGGTTCAGTTACTAACTATAGGTCAGTCTGTGAAATCCGAGTGGCTCTCTGTTGCCCATCTCTTCAGATAAGGCTTTGTCCAGAGTTCAGCACTGAAGCCCAGCTGCTGAGAGGCTGATGGGTGCTGTAATACTTAAATGAATCCCATGACAAGCATGTTGCTATCAGCCTCTGGCTAATACATAGATGATAAAATTAAATCTTCCTTATCTTGTTCAACATCTTCATTGACAACCTTGATGAGGGAATAGTGTCCACCCTCAGCAAGTACAGGGATGACACAAAGCTGGGAGGAGTGGCTGACACGCCAGAGGCTGTGCTGCCATCCAGCGAGACCTGGACAGGCTGGAGAGATGAGCAGGGAGAAACCAAATGAGGTTTAATAAGAGCAAGTGCAGAGTCCTGCACCTGGGAAGGAACAACCCGAAATATCAGTACAGGCTGGGGGATGACCTGCTGGAGAGGAGCTCTGAGGAGAAGCTCTGAGGAGAGCTCTGGGGGTCCTGGTGGACGACAGGTTGGCCATGAGCCAGCAATGTGCCCTGGTGGCCAAGAGGGCCAACGGGATCCTGGCATGCACTGAAAGGAGCGTGGCCAGCAGGTCAAGGGAGGTGATCCTCCCCCTCTGCTCTGCCCTGGTCAGGCCTCACCTGGAGTACTGTGTCCAGTTCTGGGCTCCCCGGTACAAAAAACACAGGGAGCTCCTGGAGAGTCCAGAGGAGGGCCACAAAGATGAGATGGGGCCTGGAGCATCTTCCCTATGAGGAAAGGCTGAGAGACCTGGGGCTGTTGAGCCTCGAGAAGACTGAGAGGGGATCTCATCAATGTTTACAAATATCTGAAGTGTGGGAGACAGAGGGATTTGGCCAACCTCTTTTTGGTGGTTTGTGGGGACAGGACAAGGGGCAATGGCCACAAGATGGAGCCCAGGAAGTTCCGCACCAACATGCGAAAGAACTTCCTCACGGTGAGGGTGACGGAGCACTGGGACAGGCTGCCCAGGGAGGTTGTGGAGTCTCCTCTGGAGGTATTTGAGAACCATCTGGATGCCTACTTGGGCATCTAAGGATTTTGCTCTAAGGAACCTGCTTTCACAGCGGGGTTGGACCCGATGATCTCTTGAGGTCCCTTCCAACCCCTTCAATTCTGTGATTCTGTGATTTTGCTGTTGAAAAAGTCAAGATTTCATTTTCCACAATGTCTAATTAAGTAGAATCAATAATGTGAGAGAAGAGTACCATTGGTATCAGTGGTTCTCAGTTAACTGCTGGTGGTAGAGGGATCCAGGGAGTTCAGACTGCTGGATTCTGCTTCAAGATCAGAAAGGGAGCTTGTTCTGATGGTTCCCTTGCTGGCTTGGCATCTTTTGATGTCTCAAAGATGTTCTTCTTCCCTGTTCCCCCACTTGGTTCTTGATCTTACTCCTGCTGCCCTGGGCTGCTCACTTGTAATCTGGATATTGTGGTCTAGTTATAGCTCTCTTGCCCTGCTGCTCTATGTAATTACCCCATGACACACTGAAACTCTAGAGAAGAAAAGATTTTCATAGCTTGCATGCAAAATGCTTATCTGCTAAATTCCAGGAAATAGCTGCATTTTTTTTTTTTAACAAAAAACAAGGACAAAAAAACAGCTTTGACAGAGAACTGGTGTAGAATGGACACATCAGATAAGTCAGTGTTTATCAAATGTATACGCAACAGAAGAAAATAGTCTTAAAATATAAATAGCGGCTAGCTTAAAAAATAGCTGTTTTTCTCAGCCTTGCTCAGAACCTCTTGTTTGTGCTTCCCTACCTACTCTGTGAGCATTGTGATAGAAGGTTAGTGAGTGAAGGGCTGCAGTTTTTACTTGATGGTTGTCTCCCTTGCCTGGAAATATGTAATTCTTCAGGAGTACATTTCTGTTGGGTCTTTGAGTATGAAATTCAGACAAATCTGTTCCATTCGTATCTTCTTTTTCCATAGTATTTTCCCTACATGTTACCTCAACAGGGGCTCCTACAGAGGAAAGAGCTACCTGGGTAGATGTAAAGGAGATAAAATCTCAACTTAGAAGATAAGAGGCAGAACCAAGACAGACTACTTGTGCAGGCTGCCATTCTAGATGGAAGAAGTTGTTTGATCTGCTGTGGTCCAGAGGCGTTTTGTTATAATATATCTAACGTATTGTAATGCAGGTGCCAAAGCTTTCAAGAAGTCTTGCACTTCAGCTGTTTGGACGTCATATGTTGTGGGGAGCAAGGACATAGTAAGGCACCTTTGTTTTGTCCCAACCTCCAAAAAGGAGAAATCCGGGATCTCTTGTTAAATGCAACAGATTTGTTGCTTCAATGCTACAGGGCTACCTTTGGAAGAATTCTGTACAAGTATTAAATATTCAGGGAATAGAATAGTTCAGTTGGAAAGGACCTACAGAGAACATCGAGTCCAACTGCTTGACTGCTTCAGGGTTAACCAAAAGTTAAAGTGTGTTATTAAAGGCATCATCCAAACGCCTGCTTTTGTAGCTGGCTGTGCCAAATGCCTGCAAAAATGATGGAAGATGGCTATCTTATTTTTGCGCTTAAAATGTCAGTTTCATATTTTGTAACGGCAAAGAACTTCTGCTTGTTTTGACGCTTACTGGATTTCAAGTACTGTATTTTGAGCCTTTTTCCCCCATTCCCCACAGGAAATTTTGAAATCAAGGGTTAGAGTCCCTGTGGGAAATGCTCAGTGTTAAAGCATTTCTTTCAGAAGATAGATCTGTTTCTCTGCTTTAGCACAGGGGTTTAAATGGTGCTTTCCTGTGGCAGATGAAAATGGCCAAATTAGTGGACCAAAGAGGTATTGGAAGAGTCCCTGTTGTGTCCGTGTGGTGCCTGGCAATGCTGTTCCAGATGTGGTACCACTGCGGTGTGTGACAAGCTAGCCTGACACCTAGGGCCCTAGGGCTGGTGGGTGGAGATGCCCAGAGCCCGTTCCCAGTCTGATATGCAGATTTAAATATAGTCTATAAAATTTATTTGGAACAGTCTTAATACAAATGATAAATCCAGGTCTGAGCATCCTTTGAGCTAGATGCCTGCTCTTGTTCAGAATCTGAAAGTAGGAAGATTAAATTAATATCCCCTACTCCAAAACAGTGAAGCGAAATATGAGGACTCCAATACTGTGGGATGTGGTTATATTTTACATAGCTATAATGCAGAGATGCAAGAACCAAAGTGCTAATTCAGGAATTCTGCAACTGCTATCTTGAATTTTTGTTTTCTCCAGAACTATGTGCTGAATTGACAGAATGTTTCAGCCAGTTTAAAATGATAATAAAAATTGAGGGGAAAGCAAGCAAACAAACAAAAAACACACAAACAAATAATAATAATAATATATTTTTTAAAAAAAACAAAACACGTACATACTGGGAAGGAATGATTTTCTAAAACAACTTAACATCCATCCTTTTTGGTCCACAAATGCTAATTCTAAAACGTTTTGTTCTTAGTGATTAGGAAGCTGTAGTGCAGTTGTTTTAGTGCTGGCTAATTTAAATTTAGCATCTCGAAATAGGTCTTCTGACTGGAACAGTTATCTTGCATCTACTTCTGTGCTGTTTGCTGTATTGGTTTCTTTGATGTTCTGTTGATTTTTTATAGCAGGATTTGTGGTATGCAGGAGTGAAGGCTGTGTTATTTAAGAACCATAAATGGATGCCTGGGTCTTCATTCTCACTCTGGCATTTCAAAAGGAAGATCCTTTTATGTCTGTATTTTCACTTTTGATTTTGTGTGCCCAGGAGGAGAAACAAAGCATTTTTTTTCTTGCATCTGGGTATGGATTTTCCTTTCAAAAGAGATGAATCCAGATTTTGCTGGTTTTCCTATATAGGTTCTTAGTGAAGGGCTGCTGTTGAGCAGTGTAAATATAAGTTTGCAGAGTACAGCAGTGATTCCATGTCACTTCATTTACCACTACAAAATTCATCTTTCTGATCACTGAAGTTTTACCAATAGAAAAACTTTTTTTTTTTTTTTTTTAATAGAAATGACTTCAGGATTGGTTGACAAAGATGTTTGTGTTCTTTTGCTTGCTTCTGTTTCCCTAGGTGCCTATTCATTTGATGTTTTTTGTTTGTTTTAGCTGTTCTTCCTTAGAAAATTGGGACATTGTTGAAAATACTGGATGCTTTAGAAGTGGATCTGGACATCCTGTTGTTGGAGGGAATGGCTTTTGTTTTCTGCAGCTTGCAACTTTCAAATTTGGTACAAAATAAACTGCAGACAATCGATTTGAAGTGCATACTTTAGTAGGTACGTTGTACTCGTTTGAGTTTCCTTTGCTTTAACAAGCTACAGGTCATCTTTGCTACATACTAAAACTTACTATAAAACAAAAATAGAAGATAAAATTTCTAAACTAGGGATATACTGAGGAAAAACAATTCATGGAGCTTTTACCATCGTGAACTGCAGTCATGCTTGTGCTGTTTTCCACACGTGGTTTGAATCTCGTCTGTTACTCATTCCTGTATAATTAAGGGGAATCTTTTTTTTCAAATTCCATTTATCCTGAACGAGCATTCAGAAAGAATGGATGATGTCCTTTAAAAGCTGACCACAGTAATATTTTATTATTTTTGGTTGTGCTATATTTAATACACACTTCTTAGAGATATATTCCTTTTTTTTTTTAAAGAACCAAGTATGAACAATGGTATAATTCTACCATCTAGTTAAGTGTCTGGCAATGCAGAAACTGCTGTTTATGAGCTGTGTTACTATCTTCATTTGAGGTAATGTAATACCCTGTAGCTATTGACACATTTTCTCCCTCCTTCCCCCCCAAAAAAAAAAAAAAAGTGAAAAGTCAATGTAAACACGGCCGGAGGTGCAGAACAAAACCCACTGCCCCTCAGCTGGATGAGATGTGTGTTGAGGCTGTGGGGAGTTTAGAGGAAAGCCAACAGTATGGCATTTCTGTTTTCCTTTAGCTCCTTAGAGCAAATAGGTTTATGGCTGACAAATGTTCATCTGAGTAAAAGTTACGCTTCTTGTGGCCTGTGTAAGACTGCCTTTGGGCTGCTGCCAGTGCTGCTAATCCCGTCTTTGTGTTCCCGTGCTGCTGGCTGAGTTTGCACAGGTTCTGCTGCCTGCCTGCGGTTCTGCTAGCACGATTCTGCTGCATCTCTCTCCCAGGTGTCCCCTGGCACCTGGTGCGTGCACGTCTCCCTGGGTGCAGCAGTGAGCCCTACACTAGAATGTGGTCGTTTGCAATCCTCCCAATAAAAGCTGTGGCATTTGTGTTGCTTTATGTTCCGTGCTGCTTTGGCAAGAGGAATAGTTGCATTTAGCTGCACTGAGTGACCTAGCGAGACAACTGAGCGTTGAAATAAAAGAAAATGTAGGAAAAGCTTCGACTGCGCTGTTCCAAGTGAGCCTGTTCAGGAGCTACTTAAGGATTCTGATCTGTTGAATGGGAAATTCAAATCAGACTGAAAAATGTGAAGCCTTTAGACATGAAGGGTGGCAGCACCGACTATAATTAGTCATGGCTTTCCTTTTTTGAATTTGCTTGCTTGTCTGATTTGGGACGGGGTAATTCATCTAGGATGACTAAAACTGGAATTTGCTGTGGTCTAAGCCGTGCCTGTTATGAGCTGCATGGGGAATCATTTATAGCAGTGTAAGCAGACCCTGGGAGAGTAAAATGGGACTTCTGGGTGCTTGCAATTGTGAACAGCCGGTTCCTGTTCAATCAAGCTAGATTGCTTGGGATCAGCTCATTGGAAGCCTCTCTTTCATTGGCTTTGAACAGTACTTAAAATGCATTAATCTCCTACTGAGTGTGCTCAAAGCTTGAACAGCAGTGCAAGTTCAGAATTAAAAAGCGTCTTTAAATAGACAAGGGCATGACTGGGCTTAGCCCAACTTCTCTCATGGAGGAGCCTAATGAAAAGGCTTGGTTTCAAGGAGCAGATTCTACCTAACAGCAGCTGTGCAGTGTTACAACATGGCATGTTAGTTTCCTTTAGAAGTACAAGAAAGGTGTTAATATTACAGCTTTGTACAAAGTTGCTAGTTTTTTTTCTGTATCATAGCGAGTTTCTGTATCATATTTTCCAAATTCAATGGAACTGTAAAGCTGAAGTTAGAGTGACCCTTTCTGGGAGTTGGAAACCTGAATGAATGGACTTCTAGATGTGTCATTCATTGTCATTCTGGCAAAATAGGAACTGGAGCTTTCCTACCGGTAAAACTGCCTCTCTCCAAAGTGCGGTGTAGGGATATACATCAATACAAGGCTGTTTTTACCCTGGTGCCCCATGCAGGTTCTGGAAGTGCTCACAGCAGACCAAAGCAGGATGAGGAGCTTTGCAGCCGTGCTTGCTCCTTCCCTGCAGGTGCTGGGGCTCTGCCCTTGTGTTGCTTGGCCTGAGCCCCAGCACGGGGCTGATGTGTGCAGGGCAGTCGAATGCTCAGACCGTGGCCACTGGAGTGATTTCCTGAGCAAAATGCTAGTGCCAGCCCTGCAGGTCCTTCATGTGGCTCCCGGGGGATGTCTGCCTTTTGCAGCCACTGGTGTCCTGTTAAAAACACCTGAATTGTGGTTACCTAAGCAAAATATGAAGAGGAGAGAGTGCTTGTGTCTGGGACAGATGCCCGACGCCAGAAGTTTCAGACATATGGGCTGAAGGTTGAAGTTGCAAGTAATTGAAAATCAGGGTTCTTAATGGAAAATGTTCACCATGAGCATTGCTGTTACTCCACCTTTAATAACTTTAATAACTTGGATGTCATAGTAAAGGCTGGCTTGTGCTGAACAAACATCTCCATAACCTCATTCGTTAGGGGATGGATATTTCAATATCTAACACTATGTTTTAAAGTCAAATAAACAGTACGTTTTGGTGCAAACAAACTGAGTTATGGAATTACTTACACCCTATGAACATCACTCTGTGGGTGTGTGCGTGTGACACAAAGGAGCAGCCAGATGAAGCTGACAGCACTGCTGACCTGTGTAACTAGACCCCGAAGGCCAGGGTGGGAGGGAGTGCTGGATAAACCCTGACAAATGGGGCTTCATATCTAGAGATTTTGAGCTGGGAAGGGTGCGAGATTTCTTCAGAGGGAAACAAGCATCTAGTCCCACAGTGTTATAAATTGCTTGCTGTGGCTTAGAGAAACAAAAAGCCCGATGTGGAGCTAGCAGAGGACTCTAGGAAAGAAAATAGAAGCAAGAGGGAATATTTAGAGTGAGGTTTCTCTTTCAGTTCCCTTGTGCTCTATTTTTGTTCTGTGCATTGCTCTTTAACAACCAGTAATCACTGGGATACCAGATCACGTAGATACAGATGGTTCAGAAATACTTCCCAGTGTTACAGAGCTGTTCATGTTGGCAGCACAGATCTGGCTGAATACGGCTGTCCTCGAGGACCCCAGTCCATAACTTTCTTCTCAGATTTTCTTTGTTAGGTTTTGGGCTTTTACTTCTATGCGGGGGTGCTGGATATATTGCTAAGTATCCGGAGTCGAACATGTTCTGCTCTGTTTTTAGCCATTCCCTTTAAAATGAGTGACCAGATGAGACTTGGTGAATCTGCCCAATATGACCCAGACATTCTTGGTATTATTTAACAACAGGGAAAAAGCTCATGTGGAGAGGATTGTCGTCAAGCTTTGCAATTAACACCATGTTGTTGAGTGGTGTATTCTGAGTCATCGCTTCACGGTTGATATTGTACGTGTCGTGTCCGACAGACCTGTCTGGTGTTTGCTGTGACCTGCTGGCTGCATCTAAGCGAGAAAAGCTTCGTTTCCAGTGACCACAGTTACCTGGAAGACTTTTCTGCTTGTCTTCTGTGGACTCTCAGTACTTAAAAGTCATCCCAAATGAGGGTACAAGCGCTCAGAGCTTGGAGCCTGTTATGATGGACTTGTGGAATGGTCCGTGGAGGAAGTTCTTCAGTCCCTGAAGTTGCTGTGTTTGAAAGGCTTGTTCACAAACTCACGCAGGAAGAGCTAAATTCTTAAAACCTCCCATGGTTCTTTCATGAGTTTAAAAACACGTAAATAACCAAATCTTACAGAGCAATGCGACAGTGATAGTGCCTTATTTTCCTGGGTTGGTGAGGGAAAAAAACGATCAAGTTGGTGTTTTAGTTAGAGTAACCAGAATATTGAAATCCAGGTTAAACTTAAACTCTGGTTTATTACAGGTGTCCTGTGGTACTTCTTACCTAAAGATCAGAACAAGTACTGTGTTTTTGCAATTGCTGCTGTAAGCCACCGTATTTCTTTTGGTAAAAACTTTGGCCGAGATCCTCATCATGTGTGTGTTCCAAGCCAGAAGCTAAAACACTGATGAGCCCTTTGGGTCTATACAATGTTGGAAAGTGAAGGCCTGGATTTAAATAGTTAACTGTGGACTTGAACTGCAAGTGATGACAAACTTGTGACGGATGCTGCTGTCTGAGCCATTTGGTCTGCTTCTGAGCCAGCTTGTGGACCCACACAGGTTCCAGTCCACTGTTTTCTCGCTTAATAAAATTGGAGTAGTATTTGTGTCCAACTGCCCGCTTGGGGCTTGTCAGTGCTAACTTCAGCCATCCAATTTTAATTTGCTGTTGCAAGTCTGCCAGAGCGTTGCAGGAGGCTGGGAGGGGGTTATTTTCCCAGATGACTGCTGTTGACATTTGTAGAACAGGAGTGAAGTCAGCCGCCCGTTTGTTCAAAGTGCCCGTAACCTTTCCAAGCCTGCAGGGATCACTTCAGTGTCACGTAGCCCTTCAGAGATCTTCCCAGCTGCAGCACGAGGAACATTGATCAAGCTGTATCAGTTCAGTTTGCTATTTAGGCTGGAGACTTCACTGGAACTAAGGCTGTTGACACTACTCTACAGTTGGGAAGCTGACGAGGAGGTATTCCCTTCTTCTTTGCCCATCTTGAGTTTTAATTTCCAACCTGTTGTACCTACCCACAGTTCTGCTCTCATGCATTTCAGGAATGGATGTGACAGGCAATTCTCTTTTTTGCTATCGTGGTGCTGATGCAGAGTAGTCTGTTTTTCAAGCCAAGCAGCAGATACCATTTATACTCAAAGAACACTGCCCAGGCTCTGAGCAAACCCATTAATAATATCATTCCTTCTGGGAGTTGGCACTACCAAATGATCGCAGGCTCTTCTGTCGTAGACAAGGAATGCTTTCTGATTTTGCACTGTCTAAAGCTGTTCACGGTAACTGTCCAGGCATGAGCTCGTGTCACCTGGCAAGACGACACTGACCCAAACACTCAGCACTGCTGGGGGGAGACCTCGACCTCATTGGTATGACACAGGGAGGCTCCTTCTAAATCCCCTGAGGGACTTTCTAAGTAGGGAAGGGGCTCATCTCCAGCTTGTACATTCTTTATGTCTGGAAGGAGGGAAAGGCAACCATAGAGGGATCCTAAGATTTGTCTGAACTTAGTTGTCCTTTACTTCTTTGCGGGATGCCAGTGCCATGTGCTTGGGAGGTGCTTTGGATGCTTTTGGTTCTGAGCACATCAGGCAGCTTTTGCATGCTGTCCAACGGGACACCGTGACTGAGACGTTACAGATGCATCTTTCAAATCCCTTTGGCAATTAAAATGCGGAACAAATAGAAACTAGTGGCTGCAGTTGCAGTTAAACAACCATTTCCAGCCCTGTAGGAAAACGCTCTGAATTTAGAAAACATGGGAATTTGGAGTTCAGTGAGGGTACATGTTAAAGCTAAGCCCTGAGCAGTAGGAGCTGCGAAAGTTGGAGTGAAGGCAGGCGAACCATGTCTCTGTGTTTCTGGTGAAAGCACCTTGCCTTGTAGAAAGCTGTGTTTTTATGGTACAGGTTCATTTAGCTTGCAAGCACTAAAATGGTGACGTATGGCTTTTAGCTGATGAAAGAGGCCTCCTTGATTATACTTCTATCCTATTACGTGTTAGACTGCCATTGGTGAAAATGTCTGTGATGGATACTTTATAAGAAAGAAAGACTCCCATTGCTAGTTGTATGCAAAAACTGCTTTCAAAATATTCACGGACACTGAGTTGGAGAGGGTGATCCGTGTCCGTCCATTTTCTTCCTCCAGAATAATGGGTGAGATCAGTGAGCAAACCATAAAGGCCAGCCCGGTTTCATGGCAGTTATTGCAGCCACAGAATCACAGAAACATAGAACGGCTTGGGTTGGAAGGGGCCTCGAAGATCCTCTGGTTCCAACCCCCCTGCCATAGGCAGGGATGCCACCCACCAGGTCAGGTTGTCGTGTTGTCTGGCTACTTGCATCATGTTTGTCCACTGGGTTGATGTTTCAGTGGTACGCTGTGTGTATTTTTCACATGTTAAGATCTATTATGAAGACAGAAGGTTGGTAAGTATTGTAGGGTTGATGAACAGAAGGAAAATCTGGAGTCTATTAATTTAACAGTGAAAGTTTTTATTTGGGATTATTAAATAACTATCGTTTTTAGTAGCAGATTATCACTGTTCTGCAGCTGACTTTTTTGAACCTTTTGGGCAGTCTATCATGGTTGTTTCTTCTGTCTCTGTACAGAACATGCAGGTTGAGAATGTGAATACTTTGCAGAGGTTATTGCAGTTTAACTTGGTGCACAGCTAGGTGTACAATAGTTAGATGTGTAAACAAATATCCAACATTTGTTTCTTTGTTTTTCCACTTGCAGGTTTATTCTTCAGTCTAAAGGAGTGATTCATAATCAACTCTTAGAAAAACAGAGAATAGCAGAAGAGAAAATTAAGGAATTAGAGGTAAGTTTCTGGCAAGTAAAGATGATGAAAGTACAATATTGAAGGTCAACAAAATTGTATCTCTTACATTGCTTGTTTTTATCTAGAACTGTTCATTCTCAAGGATCATAATTGGGGGGGAACATGGAGCTGTTAACAAGTAACCTACAATAATTCCTATCACTTGGTTTCTTTGGTATGTCTACAAACTCATGAGTGATGCAGAAAAAGCAGATAAAGTTGGTTGTTCACTCTGTGTCCTGATGTGAAAACTGGAGGTGAGGGTTTCAAATGAAATTAGTGGGAGTTAAGTTTAAAACTAGCTAGAGGATATTTACGTGATTATTTGCAGCAGATAGGTGATATGAAACTCTTTGCCAGTGCTGTGGATATTAGAGGTTTACGTTGGTTTAGGATAATTGCTCGAATTCAAGGAAGGGGAATCCTTTGAGCATTACCAAATATGTAGAAATCGCATCCTGCTCAGGAAGTCTGTGAGCTAAATATGTCTGGAGGCTGGGAAAATATTAGGAGGAAGTACCATATATGCCTGCCCTTCTCTTACACTCTTCCCTAGGCATCTCTTGTGGCTGCTGTTGAAGGCTGGATGCTAGGGAAGATGGGACCTAGTTTCTGTGACGTGGTCAGAGCACTTTGGTGTTCTTAAGGCAGAGAAGAATATCTGAGATATATAAAGTAGTGTCTGCACAAGTTCCAGCTGTTTGAACAAGTTATCTAGTGAATCTTGAGTATCTTCTAGTGGCTACAAGTTCAGTTTACACTTTGGAGAAGGGCTTCAGACTGTTCTTTTCCAAGGCCAAGGTTATTTTTTTCTTGTTACCCCTAAAATAGAATTAATGTAAAACTCTGTTCCTTAGCTTTTGGGGAATGACAGAAAACAAAGACTGATTTGAGTTAAGCTGCTTGTCTAATCTGTTAGTGTTTTGAAGGAGGTGAGTGTGCAGACCAGGTAAGTGGGGGCAAGCAGCAACAGGCAGTAGGTACTCAAATAGGGCTGTGCAGTTCTGTCTCCGTTGTCTCCTACTTACACTACAGCAAAAGTGAAATCATATTTTTTAAATTTCTTCTTAAAGCTAAGCTTGTCTGGGAAGCTGTATGGCAAACACGTCACTGCATGCTGTGTTGTGTGTTTTCTGTGTTAGATATTAAGGTTTTTTTTTGTTTCTGGTGGCCAGAACCTTTTCTACACAGGGAAAACAAGTACCCCATGGATAGGCCATATATGTCAGGTCGCATTAATGCATACGAGGCACAGTCCTTTATATGCTTACATGATAAAAGTGATTGTATCCTGGCTAATCTGGAACCATTCCAGACACCAGTGGCTTTGAACAAAACCAGCTCTGCAAGTGAAGGTGGAGAACTTCATAGCAGCATGCCTGCAATTGGAGCTGAGCGGAGTGCGCTTGACAGTTCTGGCTTCTTTGCCCTTCAGCTGTGCATCCCAGTTTCTTCCTGTTCCTGGTGGGGAATGATCTTACCTCCTGAACTTTCAGATTGCTGACTTTTTAGAATGGATGGAATTCTCCCCAAATTACAACCTGTGTCATTCTTACATGCAGCCTTAGAGATGGTTGCTTGCCTCAGGTCTGTGGTTATGGCCACTGAATTGCAGTTCCCAGAAGCAGTGACCCTCTCAAAAGGTGGTAGGAATTGTGAAGGTGGTTGCTGCATGGATTGTTTTGGTTTGTTTTCTGTTTAACCACAGACAGTAGGGCTCAGATTGCTAGGTCCTTCCTCAAATCCATCTTTTAACTACTGTTTCCAGCTGTCTGGCACGTTTGTGTAAAGGATATTCCTTAGACTTGGGATTCCCTCAGGAAGAGGATAAAAGTGACAGCTGCTGGAAACTAAGATTTCAGGGGAAATACCTGAGTCCAAGTTAAGAGGGTGCTTATCACAGGAGTAGGGGATTTTGCTGTCCTGAAAACAAGTTGTGACAGAAGCAGGAAAGAATTTGAAACTTTGTGACCTTGTGCTTCCACTACATCATTGTAAAATAAATATCAGAGCAAGATAACCAGATTAAAACATCGCTCCATCAGTTATTAAAACTGGAAAGATTTTAAAGCTTACGTTTATTTTTTGTATTGTTAACTACCTTATCACTCTTATAGCTCACTTTGCATGATTGGATGAAGCTGGCCAGAGTAATCCTCTGGTATCCACACAGTGTAGCTGACCCGGTTACTCCTGTAGTGTGAGCTTGAGATAATTATGCACTGTGATTGCAGAGCTATTGCCAAGGTGTTGTGAAACATGCATTTTTCATACAAACCCCAATGTCAGAAATGCTGTCACCGCTAGCTTGGTTCTGGTTCTGGAGGAGCACAGCACAGAAGTCTCAGCTCACAGCTAAGCTCTCTGTAAATCTGCCCAGCTGTGTAGTAAGGGGAACTCCTGAGTGCTGGCTGTTTATGAAAACACATGCTTTAATCTGCTTCAGAGATGTGAACGGGATTTTGTGACGTTCACGGTTGTCAAAATGAATTATGAAAACAGAAAAGGGTTTTGCCTTTGGTTTGAAAGCTTTCCTTCCCTTTCCTCAGATGTTTTCTACTGCAAGCAGTGACTGAAGTTACTCTCTTTGCCTTATTCCTTTCTGCTGGGTTTCTCTGCTGTTCAAGTGTTGCGTTGTTTCTTTTCTGGCAGCATCACAAATGAGTGTGATACTGCGCAGCAAAGCAGCAGGGAGAACCCAAACCGTCTTTGTACAGAACTGTGAAAAAAGATTTTGCTGGAATATGTGCTCAGTGTACTCTGTGAGGGGAACTGTGTCACCGTGTCTCTGAAAATGCCCAAAGGGGTATAGATATGTACAAATAAGGGGGTAACCATGCTGTCTGTCAGTTAATCCGCAGACAAAGCAGGGTAGCTTTACCCTATTCCTTCCAGGTAAGGTATGAATGTGTGTGTGTATATTCATTTAGCAAACTTAACTTCACAACTTTTGGATAATCCTTTGGAATCTTAATAAACTGCCTAGGCTTGCTTGCAAAATGCACATGCTTGCCTAAAGGCTATGCCACTGAAGCTTCCAAAAGCCTTGGATCTTGCAGATTGATGGCATAGGCTCATGCACTCGCACGGGAAGCTTTCTGCTTAGCCCCAGCAATTGGTTTTTTCCAGTCCTGATAATATCAAATTCTTGTTGTGTTTCACAGCACAAGGGGTATGTGTAAAATCTATTTTGAAAGCATTCTAAAGGGATGAGCACAGACTCTTTTTAGCTCAGCAATGTTTGTGCAGTATTAAGAGAAAAACCAAGTAATGTTTTTCTTCCCTTGTTTTTAAGGAAACATGATATGTGAGGGGTGGAACAATGCTTTGTTTCAGGAAACGTTATCCGTTTCCATTGTAGGGCTAGATGGATTCTGTTTTTAAATGTGGCATTTTAAAAAGAACAAACTCTGATATTATAAAGACATGGAAAATTGATTCTTCATTAGGGGTGGAGAAAGTGATTATTGCTGTGCGTTTTCTCTGATAATATCTGATAATCCCCCTCTCTCCTGCTATATTGAGCATGTTTAGTTGTCAGGCGTTGTCAGACTAAATTTCTAAAAATAACAAATAGGGGGGAGGCTGTGCTGGGCAGCTTGGACTGTGTGTCACTGAATTTAGCTCCTCCATGCAAAGGGCAACAGCAACCTGCAGCTTTTTTTTGTGGAATTGGATATCAGTTTTAAAGCTCTGACCGTAATATTGTTGTGTGCTTATTTCCCATGCAATTTTTTTACACGTGTATGGAGACTGAATATTTAATGCTGTGGAGCTAAAGTTGGTTTCGTCTCTGTCTGTCTGAAGTTGAAAATACAGAGGTAAAAGGTGCACTCAAGTGCTAGATCTCTAATTCAGAAATTCTTCCTTTGATCCCAAAAATGCCATGTCCAGTTGTCTCGTCCCACACATGGAACTTTTTTGCTCTGGTTCGTGATGAAGAATAAATATTCTGCTCTCAAACACCACGACGCTTCTCATGCAAATGCTTGGATGGTTTTGTAGGGCTGGTTCCTAGTAAAGTCAAAATGTCACTGAATTACAGTGCTGTTTGGTGATCAGATGTCAGAATTACCAACACTTCTTCCCCATTGTGGCCTGGATGCGAACTTGCTTGTGCTGGGGAGCCCTTTCTCTAATCCTGTTCTCTAGGAGCTTTAGGATGGCCTTGCTGCAGCCCTGGGGCATAACGGCAGCGCCCCTGTTCTCAGCGAGCCTGCAGGGTGTCTCTGCTGGCTGCAAGCTGGTGTGTTTGTGCCCTGGGGAACAGAGATTGAAGTGGGCAAGGTGTGGCTGGGGAGAAATGCCGCAGTCTGGGAGCCGGTGCCTCTTCTCTGAGCATGTATGGCCGGGACGGACTTGCTCCAAATGGCCAAGTGTTTTGGATTTACTCCTAAAGCAATTCTCTGGATGGTCCTTTGTTTTTTTTTTTTTTTTTTTTTTTTTTATGCTAAAGCTGACAACGTGGAGGCCCCTGACCTTGCCTCAGTGCTTTTGGCTTTATGGCCTCATCGGCTTGAAGGAAGTTTGGCGTGTGGCTGTCACCATCGCTTCACACAGGAGCCAAGCCGGAACTGTCCCTGGCACGGTTTGCACACCACGTCCATGCAAAGTGGGAGCTCAGCTGCAGCTGTAGTTTGCAAACACACAAAATTTCCCTGGCACAGATCGTTTGCCATTTTGGGGCATTGCCGTGGAGCAAATTTGATTTTTATTTGCTTAAGCTGCTTGTCCTGGAAGATACTGAATTTGTTGCCCACCCCCCCCATCTCCCTCTTATCAAACTTTACAGCACTTGGTGCCTGGGAGTTTGGAGTGTTCATATCCTCTCCTCTTGTCCCTGAATCACACCTTGGAGCTTCATTAGCTTTCCCTGGCCATCAGGAGGCCTTGAGTCCAGATGCTCACCACAGACAGGAGAAAAATAAATGCTCTCAGAGGGTCTCGTATTCCTACACATTATCTCCTCCCTCTGCTTGTTGTATAGGGAGGCTGGGCACCTCATGGTGTTGGACAGACAGTACAGAAGTGAATTAAACGTGTGTGGTTAACACTTGGGCTTGCATAGATCTTTTAGGATTCTTTGGGTGCTGACTTCTGGGCTTGGTGATGTTTTTGGGAAATCCATTTCACCTTGACCTTGTTGGCTTTTAACATCCAGGCCTGAGTGTGCCCTCAGTGAGGGCTCACCTATGCTTTTCAGCCTAGGACAGGTCTAGAGTCTTGGCTTGCTTTTGGATGACGTGAGTGGTGTAGCTGCTTGCTGGAGCCTGCTGTCAGCCAGGGAGCATCCACAGGCACTCCCATAAGAGAGCAGGGCACAGGCAGAGCTGTTCGCACGCATCTGTTCTCCACTGACATGCTCCTTTTGAAGAAGGAAGTACTGAAGCTCATTTATTTATTTATTTTTTCCAATAGTTCTGGCTGTTTTACAGCGCAGGAGGAGAATCTGCATTCTCATTTTCAGTTTTGAAAGGGGAAATACTTGGAGCAATGAGCAAAATAGGCCTTAAAATAATAATAAGGCGAAAAGGTTGAGTGTAATGGACACAGAGCTAGCTAACACTCCTGGGATAAAGCCATTCTTTATGGAGAAGCCCTCTGGACTGGGACCATACGAAGTTAAGGTAAATATTTGGGCATAGTTAATGCTCCACTATTTGTTTCTGTCCCCTAAATTGTTTCTGCTGGTGACTGTACGAATAGTATGCTTGTTTCTTGCTCTTGAGGCCATGGATGAATCTGACTGATGACTTAATTGTTTAAAGCACACATTTGATCTTACAGTTGTTTGTGGAAAGTGAAAATAGTAAGAGGATTGTTTTCTTCCAGCCTAATTTATGTGTACTTTATGCTGTTTTTCTTTTATCCAGATCACATAATTTCGCTCTCATCCCAGACAGATGCAAGTTAATTGTTTGCAGGTAGCATCCTCCAGCTTTACATGGGAACAGATGCTCTTTGGTAATTGCAAGAAAGAAGATGTATTCTTTTTTTTTCTTTCTTTTTCTTTTTTTTTTTTTTAACACTTGTCCTGACTGCTATGTTAGGTTTGTTAGATGAAGGTCAAATAAGCAATTTTCAAAGCAGAACATACCTAAGCTTGTGCTATGTTAATTAGTGCGCAGGTCACGGGTTGCAAAATGCAAAGTAGTAACCTTTCGGATATAGAAACAAAATCATCACATTTGAGAGGGAATTCCCAGCTCTCTGAAAGGATCATCCACTGATTTAGGCGTGGGATGGCTTATGAAAGCTTAACATCTCACCATGTTTTTGTGAGGAGTGACTTGTATTTCTAACATCACATGTGTATGATACACATTCACAGGGCTGGATTTTTCATTTGGAGCACTCACTCACAGCAAAAAAATTTCAAACTCCACAGTTTTTGCAAGGACCTAGTTAATTAGTGATTATTTGTTACTCTCCACTGCGCTACAGCTTGCAGATTAAGCACGCAAAGTGGCTGAGAGGGCAAAGGCCTCAACAAGGGCGAACTGGAATTTGGCATCTCCTCTGTCCCCTGTAATTTTAGGTGGATAACTGTAGATTTTAAAAGTAGGAGAATAATGAACGTGAATGTTGTTCACTTTTAAATCCTTCAGAGCCTACCTATAGAGATGCTTTCGAAATACAATTATCCTAGAAGTTTAGGATTTTTGGTTTTGCTCTGACAAAAAATGAAACTAGCGGAAAAAGCTTTTCAAAGTAAAATTCGCCAATACACTAGTGTTTCTTTGCAATTCAGAGAAAAGTGAAGAACATTACGCATTACTAGAAAAATAAATCTTCTTCTGTCTAAATGGTTTGTCCACCCAGGAGCCTACATTTAGTCATCTGGGTCTGAAAGTTGCTTGTTTCCTCTGATTAGCGTTAAAGTGCTCTTATGAATACATTGAAATCATCTGAACATAAAATTGATAGATAAGCCTTTCTTTGTCGTTTTAAATCAGGGTCTGAATCATTGTCAAAGCTTTCCTTTGTACTTCTGGCTGCGGAAGTATCCAAAGCAATGAGGATAGCTGGATGTTGCTCCCTCCGAATTCTTCGTCGTGTGAGTAATAGTTAGTCACAAACCAATGCCGCTGCACTTGACTGAGTCACCAGGACCATGCAGTCACTCCTTGCTGTCCTTTGTACCAGGCAATTCAGTGGCTCTGGGGAGGGGGATTATCTGTATCTGGCACCCCAGCCCCCTTGTCTTGCCTGGGGAGAACAGGAAGCCTTTATTTGGAAAGCGTGCTCCTGCGTGTGAGAGACCTGACCCAGCCCTGAGTCAGCTTTGCAAAACCACACCTTGCTCGCTGGGTATGCAGGAGGTTGTCACAACTTCCTGCTGGCCCCGTGCCACTGCCTGGTTTACTTTGCTAATCTGCCCGAAAATGTGTTCCTAGTGGGGATGTGGCAGTGCCCGCTCTGTCGGTGAGGCAGGTGAGTCCAAGGGTGTCCAACTTGGCTGGGTGAGGGGATGATGGTTAGTTGGGAGTTCACATCTTCTTGTTGCTCTCTGAGTCTTTGAAATTTGCAGGAGTGATTTTACATCAAAAAATGGCCTCGTTTGGCCTGAACTGTAAGATCTGGATGAAAGGTATGGCGTGATTTTACAAGAGTCACAGTGCCAGGAGATGCTCTGGTCACTTGGTACTGACTGCAGGAGTACAGAAACCCAAGCACAAAATTAAGGAACTTAGCACATTTTGCAAGAGGCAGTTTGGTGAGGGACATTTGCGTGCAGAAAGTGGGGATTTTCAGAATCTGGGTAAGTTTTCCCTCCCTAAATTCTCTGTATTTGACCTGACTCTGCTGTCATGAGTCTAGTCAGGCGTATTGTAGTGGGCTTAAAACAATGTCCCTCTGAAATCCCTGCTCTAAATGGGTAACGTTTCCAAGAAGACATCTCCTAAAGGGAGTTTCTGAGCTGATAATGTATTTCTTGCTGCCACCTACTGAAATCTTCCCAGTTAGCTTTCTTTTGTAGTAAACGTCAGGCTAGGGTGCAGAAGTTCACTGGAACAATCGTCACTTCCCATTTGGGGAAAGCACCTGGCTCCACCTCTCATTAATACGCTGGCATGTGTGGCTGACACGACACTTAGTGTGAAGCATGCTCCAGCATGGGCTGGGGCTTTGGTACAGACAGGGTGCTCTGCAGCTATGTTCTCCTGCCCGTTACTTCACCCCAGCATCTCTCCAAGGGTTGCCTCTGTAGTACCGTGTTTGGAAAGCAGTGAATGCTCTTCCAAACTAGTTTTTTTCAGAATATGTTCCTCATTGTCTCAAAGCCCTATAATAATGATGTTGGAAGCCCTTCTGGTAGTACTGTGGGTAGGATCAGTACATGGTGAAGGCAGATTTGCACCAGCAATTCTTTAGGCAGGTGCTTCTAAAGATCCCCCGGAGTTGGCAGGTACACTAGGTCTCCTTTCTACTTGGGACAGCCTTCAAATAGGAGCCTTGATATGAGTTATATCACGATATGAGTTATATCTCCTAGGTCTACCTGGGACAGCCTCTGCTCTCAATTGTAATCCAGACGGCTCCGAAGTGACCAAGAATCCCCATTGCCTTCTGGAATGAGTGGCTAAGGGAAAACCCAGGGATGTGAATCATCACTTCTCCTCCTAGGTGAATGGCATCATCGTGCTTCTGTCAGCAGCTGTCATCAGAAACTGGCTCTACTCCCTTCCTATTGCACTTTACTCTTGGGCAAACTGTAGGCAACTTCCTGAGAGCAATAACCGTGCTTGGAAAGTCTTGAAGAGTATCTAAATATTTGGTGGTTGCTGCAGTGTGTAATTCCCAATGTGTACTATGTGCGGTGCTGGGTGGACCCAGCAGGGTGTGGGACTCACCCTCCCAGCCCTGTCAGTGGTGCCCACTGTACGGGAGTTTCTCCCAAAGCAGGAACAGCTGGCTGCTGCTTGGCACGTCTGCCCCTTCCCCATTTACCAGTTTCAGATGGCCGTGACATTAAGCAAAGCGCACGTCTTCGGCACGCCAGCTTCAGCGATTTGAGGCTGACCAAAATATCTGACGTGCCGCGGCAAATGGTGGTGGCTCAGGGTGCTGGTCTCTGGCGGGAGGTATTTGGGTGATTCCAACCATCCCAGCAGCAGCGGCGGCCCTCGAGTAAGAGAGATGTGCTGCTGCTGCTGCTGCCTGCCCCCCCTGTGCTGGCCGCACGGCTCTCCTCCCTCTTGGGAAGATCCCTCTGCAGATGAGCGTGTGCACCCAGCTCCGTCTGGGGAGCTGCTTATCACTTTCCCAAAGAGTGCACACACAGAGCCCGCGAGGAATGCCAAAAATGACCTGGGTTAACTTTGGGAGATACAGAAACTTTAGGCTAGCAGGTTTATTGAGACTGTCACAAGATGAGTTATATCAAGGCTCCTATTTGAAGCACGGCATCATGCCTGAAGACTCTGTGGCATTCCTCCACAACAGCCTTCTGAGCACAGGAGCAGCATGCCAGCAGCTGAGCGTGCTGCAAGCCACGGGGAGGCCTTCTCTAGAAAGGAACCTGCCCGCTTGTTTCATCCTCACAAGTTAGGGATTGCAGATTTTTTTATTATTATTATTATTTTTTAAACCTGAAATGAGGAGGCATGTTCCAATACCAGATCCTTACATTTCCATGGAGACACTTTTGTTTGGGTTCATGCACTTCACATTTGTGTTTGCAGGTCAGGGGTAGAGAGAGATGTTTGTTTTTTTTCTGGCTGAGGTGAAGAGAAAAAAGTAGAATTTAAAGAGTGAAAGGAATAGGAATTGAATGACAAAACGCTGTTTGAAAAAGGGAACTCACATGCGAGTGCTAGGCATTATGCAACAGGAGTAGACTTTGGCTGCTGTGTGTTGGTTTCTTGCTGAGAACAGAAGTGCTGTGCTGTCTTTCGGAGCCGAGCACGCCTGCCTTGAAGCACTGCACTGAGTTACCCACCCTGGACAGTGCTCAGGAGATGTGTGCTGGTGTGGCCAGCGCTGGCAGGCTCTGAAGACAGAGGTGTCTAAATCACAGCATTGTGGGAATACGTGGCCTTGATCATTTCAATCCAGTCCACGGGGAGCTGAATAATAGTTTTTCCTTGCTGTGGAATTTGTGGATGCTGGCTCTTTAATCTGCCAGGAATGCACGGCCTGGCTGTGTCACTGTGCCTCTCAACAAAGGCTTGGTTTCTTGCAGCGTGATGCAACACCAGTGGAGGTGGGAAGTTCACGCGGTGCCAGAAGGTCACCAGCTCTGCCTGCGAACCGGAGCTCCTGTTGTTCTTCGGGGTTGTGACCTGCAGGTTTATTTGCATTAAATCTATTATTTCCGCAGCAGCTGCTGAGAGCAAATAGCACGGAGCCGACCGGGGAGCGTGCTGGCAGCAGTTTACCTGTGACAGGGAGTGAAGTGCCAGGGCGAGCCGTGGCACAGGGTAACAGCAGCAGCAAGAGTTCACGGCATCGTTTTCACTTTAAGCATAATCACTGGGGCACGGACTTGTTTCTTTGCTGCACACCAGTGAGAAGCAGGAGCAGCAGATGAAGGTCTGGGGGTGTTGCCTCACCTAGCTGCTGACTGAGGCTGCTCAAGGTGATGCTTTCAAAGAGCTTGCACGTTGTCCCCAGGTGAGGCACAGAGGACTCCAGGCATCACGGCGCCGCCTGTGAGCTGCGGGCAACCCCCTTGGGGTCACAGTGGGCACCCTGTGAAGCAACTGCCCTGCAGGAGGGCTGCTGTGGATGCCAGCCAGAAGCTGCACAGTTGTCCTCTCTTCCTTCTGTAGACTCCCCGCGAGCACCACACGCTGTCTGACGTGGCTGTGGCAGAAACTGGTCGTATTTTTGGTTGCATCGTCCTCTGAGCAGGTGGGAGGTAGCAATTTTACTTTTTGCAGCTCTTCTGAAAACACGTGCAGGTTACCCTGTGCTGTTCCTCCCTTCAAGGCTGCAGCAGGGCCTGGAGGTGTGGGAAGCTCCTGAGATTTGGGAGGGGTGAGGTGAGCACGGCCAGGCAGGGGCAGGGCACCCTCTGCAGTCAGGGAGCAGGAGAGCCTTAGCAGGGCTCCTGAGCCACACATAGGCGTTGGGCAGCTCAGCCCTGTAGCCTGCAGGATGGATTTGCTCTGCTGCCCAAAGAAGCCTTGGCTGTAGTTCCCTGCCCTCCATCTGGGCGCCAGGTAGCCATTAGCGTGGCAAACCTGGTTCCAGAAAGAAGATTGAAGAGAAAACATTTCTTCAGGGCTTGTTTTCAGGCCTGTGACTTGTTTTGCTTCCAGCCACGGCAGCCCTTCCTGGCGAGGGAAGATAACTCTTGTTGGCTACAGGACTGGCTTGAAGAAATTGTGAAACTACAGGCTTGGAGGCACTAACTGTGCTGGCTTCTTGTGAGCAGCTCAGCATGAAAGCAGCCCCCATGCAGCCTAGACCTTGCTAACCTGTAGCAGGGTGTCTGTACCGGGTGTCCCAGCCCCCTTCCTGGGTGGGGAAGCAGCAGAGAAGGAGGGGGGTTGAGAGGCTGTCACCCCAAATAGTGGGTGCAGGAACCCCGGGGGTTTTGGTGCTGTGTGCATTGCGTGCTGGGTGGGGAGGGCTTGCTGGGTGCTTCAGCAAGGCAGAGGGGGCTCCAGAAACTGTGCCTCTTCAGCAGCACCCAAGAAGTGTATTTTGCAGTGAATGCAGAATCACAGAATGGTTTGGGTTGGAAGGGACCTTAAAGCTCATCCAGTTCCAGCCTCCTGCCATGGGCAGGGACACCTCCCACTAGACCAGGTTGCTCAAAGCCCCATCCAGCCTGGCTTAAACCCAAGACAGGTGTGAACCAGGACTGGCGAATTCACATCTTCCTGCCGTGCTCCCTGTATTTCTTCCTTAGTGCTTTTCTTGTAACTGCTGGTGAGATGCCAGCACCTCACTGGACTGCCCAGCTTCACTGCGGAGCGTGGTGGTGTTGGTTGCAGGCCGTGGACGTAGGCTTTCCTGAGAGCAGAACGGTGAGTGTCACCTTCACCTACTGGCTTTCCAAAGCAAGTCTCCTTCCTCAATCCCTCCCTGAGGCTCCATGACTCGGGCAGCCGTGTGCCTCTCTGCTTTGGGTAACCACTTGGTCTCTCCAAAGGCACACTGGAGCTTGTAGGCTGGCTGGTTGGTGTTTTTCTTGTGCTAGAAGGCAGTTTCTGGCTCTAACGGTGTGGGTGCAGATACGAGCTCTGAATCTGCAGTGTGCGTGCTCCGAAGCTTCCCAAGTCAGCAGCTTTCCGTGCATACACCACACAGGGCCAGTGTGCTGCCGGGGCCAGCTCAGGCTCCAACTGGTGAGCACCGGGGTTAACGGGCTAGGGAAGGAGTCTCAGCAGCCTTCGATTTCGTTCGGGACCCAAATTAGCAGCACAGTTCTGGCATCGCACTGGAAATGTGCTTCTAACTGCACTTGCCTTGGCACACGCAGCAGCAGATTCCTGCTTGGAGCACTAAATGCTCCTCCACAGGAAAATACACACAGCTCATCCCCTGAGGAGCTACAGCCTCGCAGCCACGGGCTGGCCCGGTGCTTCGGGTCAGATGCCTTGGGGCTGCAGGTCAGCATCAAGGTCGGAAAGTCTTGGATGTGGGGTTTGGGGAGGCTGCAGATGGTGTTTCTTGTGCAGCCAGCAGTTACTGCCAGCCCAGCGGATCTGGCAGGACTGGAACAGCCTCAAGGATGACTTCAGAGCAGCGCTGCCAGACCCATTACTTGGTTTTCTCAGCGCTGGTGTGACGAGGCAGAATATGTGTCAGCTGGGCTTGCTCACAGAGCTGCTCCCCAGGAAGGAGGATCAGATAGACACCGAGTTTCCTGTCTAGACCCCAGTAATTGTGGCGAGGAGAGTTTTGCATGTAAGTTCCTGCTCTTTCTCCTGTGATTACCTAAGCAGAAACCGGGCTGCAGCTTCTCAGGAAGGAACACCTTGCTCCTGCCACACACATAGGAAAATATCGTGATAGTCTGCCCCTCACCCTCCTTTACGTGGGCCGTTGGTCCAGGTGAGAGCCAGCTCTGGCGCTGCTGTGCTGGCTCTGGCGCTGCATGCTGCCGGCCTGGAGAACAGCTCAGAAAGCTTTCAGGCTCCGAACTGTGGGTGCAGCATTTCCCTTGCCTGCCCCAGCAGCAGGATCTCCCTGAGCACTGATGGGATGGAAGGGGCTGTGCTGGGGGGTGCAGGTTGGGTGCTGCCTGTGCTCCCCACAGCTCTCTTCCCCCAGCTCCCGCCTCGTTTCCTTGTCCCTGGTGTGGCTGCTCAGCCTGCTCCGCTTTGCCCTGCGCTGCTCCCTCTCAGCTGGATCCCCAGCTGGCCCCAGCTCGAAGAGGTTTGGTGCCATGGCCTCTGAAGGGATGAGTCTGCGTGGAGACCGCTTTTGGGAGAAAGGAGTAAAAGCATCAGGATCAGTACAGATCCTCTTTCCCCATCATTTTCTGCTAGAAACTGCGTAACCGAGGAGAGGGATTGAGGGAAAATGCAAATTTCCAAAATCCTGCCCAGCCCGTGCCTGCAGGTGATGCTTACCGAACAGAGTGTCCCCTTGCCATGCCCCGTGTGCTCTAACACCCTTGCTCCCCTATTTCACCCCACAAGAGGTGAGGGCAAAACACAACAAGCACAGGAGCGTGTGACAGAGGTCCGTGTACGTTCCCCATGGCACCCATGGGCACTTCTGCAGTGCGTTGGGCCAGATTAACACTCAAACCACTTATACATGGGGAGGTGAGGCTCAAAGACTCTCCAGCAGTTCCCTAGCCGTGCATGTTTGCAGTCCCCCTGTGTCAGGGTCCCCAAACCATTATTTGAGGCCTCTCAGGTCCTGTCTGTGTGCGGATGCTGCCTCATGGCCAGCCCTGGGCTGTCTGCAGGAGCCCGGCTGCCAGCAGAGGGGTGATCTCTTCAAATGTCTCTTTCCTGGTGGGCATAGGTGGGGAATGGAGAGGATAAAGGGTCTGTTTTGTAGAATAATATAAAAAAATGTTTTGAATGCATAGAAATGGGCTCTGCTGGAGCTGCTCTCCTCCTATAGCCAGCAGAGCGAGGAGGCTGCAACTCTGGGAGCTTCCTCTGAGCGCAGACCCGTGCAGCTTCTCTCTGACGTCTCTTCCCCTCCCAGCCTTCACGTTCAGTTCCCCAGATGTGAAATCCATCCACGTCTTCCAGGAGCAGCAGGAGAACACAGAAGTCCTGCCCTGCCAGGGCGTCAGCGCCGTGCTGGGAAGTCATTAGCAGTGGTAACCCACAGGGTGCTTCCTCTCCACCAGTTTCCTGAAAAGCAGCTCTGAAAAGCACCAGGGATCCCGGGTGTCGGGGGACCATTGGCGAGAGAGATGAACCATGGCCATGGCTTTTGTTAACAACCTTTCCTATTTAAATAAAAGTCCTTCAGTATTTGGAAATGGGACTGGAAGGGGTGTCCTTGCAGCATAGGCACTTGTCAGGTACACGGAGGTGTCACTGTGGGGTCAGCTGTGAGGGGATGGGTGCAGAGTGGTGGCAGCAGGGCCCTATCACGTGCTAGTGGGTTTTCCTTTTGTGTTCTGCATCCCAGCTCTGTGTCCGTGTAAGAATCATTCAGGAAGCTGCCAGGGGAGCATTGACTTGGCATTTTTTGCAATCTGGCAAAAAGGGGGCTCACACCCAACTCCCCCCCCTTTGCCCACAGCCATCGGGAGGGTGCTGCTCAGTGTGTGCTTTTGGTGGCCGTGTGTGCCCTGTTTCCACACCACCCCTGAGCAGCAGGGTGCTGCTCTGCTTCAGCAAGGCAGTGGCCGGGGGTGAGCACCCCGGAGCAGCGTTTTAGCCCTTTTTGTTCTCCCCCTCTGCAGTTTCCCATGTGTGGCTGAGCAGTGCTGAGGACCTCCCATGTCCCCTGTAGCTATTCTTGGCTTTCAGAGAATCATTCAGATTGGGAAAGACCTCTGAGATCATCTAGTCCAACCTTTAACCCAGTACTGACAAGTCCACCACTGAGCCATGCCACCAAGTTCTACATCTCCACGTTTCTTGAAGACCTCCAGGGATGGCGACTCAACCACTTCCCTGAGCAGCCCCTGCCAGTGCCACAAAACATTTTGGGTAAAGGAGTTTCTCCTAATACCCAACCCAAACCTCCCCGGTGCAACTTGAGGCCGTTTCCCCTCCTCTCATCACTTGGATGAGCTTGGGGGGGATTGGGAGGGATCATTCATATCACACTGGGTTCTTCTGCACGTGTTTAGAGGTGGTTCGGTGGAGCCTGTGACAGGATGCTCAAGGCTGAGGCTCTGTAACATGAGAATAATCCTGCCCATGGTTATTGGCACCTTGCACATCCCCAGGACAGGGATGTACCAAGCTCCCCGGGCTGGTGTGAAGGAGCATTTGCTAGGCTGGGGCTGTCACCACCCCGGGGAGAGCTGTGCTGGGCGCATCGCATCTCAGTGTTCCCCGCTGGGCTTTGCGGAGGCGAGGACTGCGGTGCTGCGTGGGCAGCGAGCCCTGCACCTGCACGCCCTGTGTGCAGGCAGCTGCAGCCTGTGGAGCCCTGCGTGTGCCTCAGCAGGTGGTTGTGCAGCCCAAAAGCTGCTGGGTGACCCCTCCGTGAGCCCACCGCCGGGGAGCCTGCCCCGGGCTTCCCCCAGCCCATCAGCAAGCACTGGAGCGGCGATTTCCTGGCGCCCAGCAGCACATGGACAGGGCTGCTTTCTGTGGGCCTGGCATCCGTGGGAGACTGTTGTGTCTGTTGTTTGGAAACCCAGAGAAAATAGTCAAGGGAGCCAGTTGCAGATTTTTCCAGTCACCTAGGAGAACCCAGACGAGCAGGAAAAAATGCTGCATGGTGAATTCCTATCTTGGGATGCACAGCTTCGGTCTGCTTCCCTGCCAAGCCTGGACTAATTAAAGATGATTAAAGAAACACATTTTGTGATGATGGCAGGGAATTTCTGAACATGCGGCAGATAGAAAAGAGGGTCTGGTTTCTGAAAACACCCAGCTGGGAAAAAAGAGCCTTTTTTAACCTGAGTGTGAAAGGGTTCTGGTGCGGGTTGCTGATAGCATAAGCAGGCTCCAGCATATTAATTTATCTCTGGGCTCCAAACTTTACGGGGTGTGATTTCCTTTTTTTCACTGCTACATTTGATGTCAGACACTTTGTGCAGCTCCGCTGTTGAAATAATCCCACAGCTCTGAGGAGGAGGTCTCAGAGGGAGCAGAACTCAAACTCTGTGTAAACATTGCCCAGGCAAGAAAGATTCAATATTAACACTTCCAGGATGCCTCTGGAAATGAAAACGACTCTCGCACCGGGGCAAGCACGCCGCGGTGTGTGCGCCCTCAGCAGGCTGCTGGGGGCTCTGCCCTGATCGCCTCCCTGTGCTGCTGGTGCCAGGCTGGACATTAACTCCCCTCTGGGTTTCTGCCTTGCAGCAGAAGAAGTCGTACCTGGAACGAAGCGTGAAGGAAGCAGAAGATAACATCAGAGAGATGCTGATGGCCCGGAGGGCGCAGTAGCTGCGTGGTTCCCGACAGGCCTGCGGCACCCTCTGGGTGATGCTGGGCAGCTCCGCCGGTGCCGCTCACCACTGCGGGTCTACGCGATGGCTGCTACTTGGCAGTGTCAATAAACTCTACCCCACAGCCTGTGTTAGCTCCTCTCTGCCTCTGTGTTGCGCAGCTGCTGCCTCCCCCACTGGAGTTTGAAGTAGGTGGTAACAGGGCTCGGGGTGGGTGTCCCCGGGGAATCCTGCTTGCCTCACACCCCAACAGACACAGGGTGCTGCTGGCTCTGGGCACCCCTCGCATCGTGTGGCTGCAGTCAAGCTCCTGACCTGTGCTGGAGCCAGCTGGCAGGATCAGGCTGTCACGAGCTGCTCCAAATCACCTCCACCCCTGCCTTTTGGTTGCTGCCCCCTAAACCTCCCATAGCAAGTCCTGGGCCAGCCTGAATGATTTTTGTCCCTGCGTCCTACTACGTGTTCCTCCCTCAAGCAAGCGACTCCGTAGTCTGAGCTGTGATGCATGGCACTGGGTGTCACACCTGGATGCTGGGGCTGCGGTTTCACAGGAGCAGCCCTGGAGGAGGGCCCAGACAAGGTGCTTGGACCTTGCGTTGGTTCCTGCCTGCCACTGGGCCCGTGTGGAGCTGGGCCCAATGAACACGGCGCTGCTGCTTGCTGCTGGGCAGTGATGGCTCTGCCAAGCCCTACAGCCCCAAGCAGAAGTCCAGGAGGTGAGTGCGAGATGTCTGCCCTGCTCCATGTGTCCATCTCTGTTGGGCACGGAGCAGGCTGGGTTTGGGCAGGGGAGCCCAGTGGCAAGGGCAGCCTCGCACAGAGCTGGGGCCGAGCTTCACCCTCGTGCCCAAGCCCAGCGCTGGCCTAGCGTGGCAATGGGGAAGGCTCTGCCCAGGCTTGCTGGGGCCCTGGTGAAGCCCTCATTTCTGCACGACATGCCTGATTTCTCCCCATTGCCTCAGGCAGCGCCTCAGCACTAAATTAATCCATGGCTTTATTTACTGTCACCCATCTCTTTACCCTTACCAAGCTGATGCTCTACAGCATGATGCTGGAAACACCCAAGTGGCATCAGGCCTCCTAACTGCTTGAAGCCAGGTCCATCACTGCTGCACCGCAGTCAGTGCAGGCAGGAGGCTGAGAACAGACAGTGATGGGGGAAGCACACTCTCTACAGGACAGATTTATTGAAACAATCGTGACCTAGCAAAGAAAATCAACTGTTGGCTTTAATTGTTGCATATATCTTCATTTCTAGGACTAGGAAAATTTCAACTGATAAATATACATTTCATCAGAATGCCTTTGGCTGAAATACACCACGAGCACATTCTTCAAAGTTACAACAAAAGTCTTAGAAATGTTAAAAAGGGATTTCCCTTTACTAAAATAAGGAGTGCACCCCCACCCCAACAAGGCGCTAGGACTGACAGACAGGAACTCTTGGCTGTGCAAAGCAGAGCGTTGATTACAGTAACAGAAAGGAGTCGGGAGAGGAGTGGGGAGACTGCATAGCACTCAGTAAGAGGTACGAGAGGTGGCTTCGGCAGAGTCAGGTCAGCATGTCCCAGAGGCAGCAGCAGCAGAGCGCGGTCCAGCACGCCGTCAGGCAGGCGCTCTCGCCTGAATCGTCCCTTCGCCGCTCCTCCACGACGTACACTGCAGGGACAAGAGAGCTCGGTCAGTCAGGGGCCTGTCGGCTCCCCGGCATTTCTGGTGGCTCGCCCACGCCTGCCCGAGGCCGAAGGGGCAGTTACACATCCCCCAAGGACTGCAGCAGGGAGCTGATCCTCGAAGGGTGCCTCCACTGATGCGCAGGTGAGTGCATGCAGGGCACGTGCGGAGCTCCCATGAGGGTCTGACAGAGCCTCCAGCCGTGGTTTCATCCCAACGGCAGCAGCAACCCACAGAGCCCCACTCAAGATAACGACGGGGTGATTGCTTACCATACACCATCGGGGGCAGAACAGGCTTAACTTAAGGAAAAGTCATTTAATTTATCATCAGTTAAAATAAACGTGGGTAGTGAGACAGACAAACATTAACACAACACCTGTCCTCCCTTCCTCTCCCAGCCTCAATGTCACCCATGTCCCCGGCCACTGGTGGGTACAGGAGGACTGGGAGGCGGAGGCTGCGGTCAGCACACAGCAGTTTCTCTCTTTCACTCCCTTCTCCTTGCACTTTCCTGCCACCTCCCTGATTTCTTTCACTCTGTAAGGCTTTGGTGCTGGGTGTGCTGTCCCTCTGCCTGGGTAGTTCTGGCTTTTCTCCCTTCATCACCTTCATGGCCCTTGGTTGGCCTCTCTCCAGTAGCTCCATGTCCCTCTTGTCCTGGGGAGCCCAGAACTGGACCCAGCACTCCAGGAGTGGCCTCACCAGTGCTGAGCAGAAGGGAAGGATCACCTCCCTCGACCTGCAGCCAACACTTGGCCTTAATGCAGCCCAGGACACTTTGCTCTTTGCAGCAAGGACACATTGCTGACTCGTGTTCAACTTGGTGTCCACCAGGACTCCCAGGGCCTCTTCTGCCAGGCTGCTCTCCGGCTGGGTGCCCCCAGCACGTCCTGGTGCCTGGGGTTGTTCACCGATGCTCTTACAGAAGCCCTTCTCATTGTCTTGGACATCCCTGGCCGTGACTGAATTCTGTGAGGGCTTCAGCTTACCTAACTTCAACCCTGGACGCTCACACAATCTCTCTGAATCCGAGGATGACGACAAGTTGTAATGAAGCAGACTGAGGTTGGTCTGATTAGCCAGAATTTGCACATTGCTGTGAAGGGCTGCACTGACGCCCCATTTCACAGCTTGCCCTGCGGTTTTTCCACTGTGAGACACGCACTTTATTGGCTATGTCCCTGTGAATGCACAGATCTGTAGGGATCAGAGCGCATGCTGTGCAGCTGGTTTATAGCCTATAAAACCTGCTCCATGGATGTCAGGTATGTAAAAAACTGGTCTTCAACTTGGCAGCCCCCAGCAAGCACCAAAGCTCATCAGCCTCCTTCAAGAGGATGTTTGAAAGGCTCAAATCTCTCTGCTCTGGGATGCTTAAAGCTGCTGCTGGATGTCACCACCAGTCTCCGGTGATGGAGAGGACCAAGTGGCATCTGCTTATGGTGTTAGGGAAGAGCAAACTGTGCTCCACTGGGGGCTCAGGTCCACCACTTCTTGGAGTCCTAGCACAGGAAGGACTGAGTAGCTGGACAACATCACATCACTGACACCAAGCATGGCCCATGGACATGCTGCTGCAGTTGCCATCAGGGGTGTAAGCATGGTGGTATCAGACGAGCTGCTCCAGGAGGAGCCGGTCCCCAGAAAAGGAGGGAAAACCAGAGGAGAAATGCCAGCATCCCAGCAGGCTCCTGCCAGGATTTCCTGGGGACAGAATGAGCTGGGAAGTCTGTCCCTGGAGGCTGCAGCAGATTGCTTGTCTGCTATCCGGACACCCAGAGGTGTTGGGAGCTCGCTGTGTACCCTCTATCCTACCTTTAGGATCTTGAACTCCACTGCCTCATGGTCACTGCATCCAAGAATCTCATAATGAGATCCTGAGCTGGAAGACAGCTATGCAGATCATTGAGCCCAAGGCTGCCTTTGATCTCCAGATACCCAACAAGTTCTTTGTTGAGCATGAGATGGAACAGAGCTCCTCTTGCTGGCTCCTCTGTCACTTGGAGGAGTCTGTGTTCAGCAGTGATCTCCAGAAACCTCCTGCAGTGCTTATGCCCTGCCGTGTTGTCCTTCTAGCAGATGCCAGGATGGTTTACGTCCCCGTGAGGACCAGGGCTTGCAAGTGTGACACTACTGCTACCTGTCAATAGAGGGCCCCATGAGCCTGGTTTATGTGGTCAGGTGGCCTGGAGCAAACACCCACTATCCTGTCACCTATCCCCATCTTCCCTTTAACCCTACACCATAAACACTCAGTTGGCTCTTAGTGATTTCAGCTTGCTTTTAGTTTTCACTACCCTCATCTGTTACTTTAGTTTGCTGAGTCTGGTTTGCCCATGTCTGCAAATGGTGCGCGATCTCCCTGTCCTTATCCCAACCCATGAGTTTTTTTTCCTCCCCATCATATTTTGTCCTTTTGAGGGAGGCTGAGGGAGTGGTGAGGTGGGATGGAGCTGTCCAGAGTTGAATCGCTGCATCCCAACAAGATCACAGCCCTGCAACTGCACGTGCACGTCCAACTCATCTTGCTTCTTCCCCATGCCCCATGCTCCAGTGTACATGCACGTAAGAGAGAAACACTGAAAAACGCCTGTCCCAAAAGCTCCAGGATTGGAACAGAATGATTTGAAGAAGCACAGGTCGGTTCCTTGCTGCTGGCTCACTTTCATGCACAAGAAAAATTACAGTTTCAGCACAACGAAGGTAACAAGAACCTTCCTGCTGTCAGGTCTGCCCAGGCTGCAGGGAGGAGAGGCTGGACAGACACCCAGGGCAGAGTTTTTAGGGAGATGCCAGCTTCTGTAACTAGAAGTACATTTGCTATTTGTCTGCTTGCTGTTTGTTTAGGCTGGCAGCAGCTGCTCCCCGACAGTCAGGCACGTGGCTGCCTCCTCCCCTAGGAAGTCAGGGCAGTGATGAGTCCTTACTCCACCGCTGTCCCTCTCACATGCCAGGGCACCACCAGGTGCTGAGTGGCTTCGATGAGCTTTGTTCACCTTGCACGCTGACTGGGCACTCTTCTTCTGGCTCTGCCTGCTCAGCATCCACAGCACAGCCAGATTTTACCAAGCTAGAAGATGGCAGCCCTTAGATACCTTACCTGCCGTGGGGTTGATTACACCTCTCAGTGCTGGTGGACCCGGTGACCCCACGGACAGAACTCATTGAAGCTCTACGCCTTGAGGGCTAACCAGAGGATCCCAGCAGGTTGCTGGGTTTTGCCACGCGTACCAGCTGCATGAAACACAGGAGGGACCGTGGCTCATGGCTGATGCCTTGCAGCCAGGTGGGACTGGATGGCAGAGATCTTCCTGTACCTATGCGTGGCATATGCCCTTGGTGTGGATGTGGCTCTGCCAGCAGTACCTCATACACGAGTCCAGTGTGTCTCTGCCAGCCTCCAAAGCCAGTTCAGGGCAGATGAACAGTTTCCTTTTGGTTCCTCCTCTCTGAGCTTGGCTATCACATCTGAAACTGCAGCACAAGTTGAAGGCGAGCACATGACCTTCCTTGGAGCTTTCTTGGGTCCATTTGTTATGGTCTACGTGAGAAACAGAAGAGCCTGACCCAGGCAGATAGCTGTTGCTTCGAGGAGCTGAACGTGTGGTGTTGACAAGAGGTTTGGGCAGGAGAAGGCTCCTGTTGTCAGCCTGGTTCTCCTGGCCTGGATCCCCGGCCTCAGGGAGCCTCCCTCCTGCCAGCTGGAGTAACAAAGAGGAGGCAACTCCTGCAGTGCAGGCACAGCCCAGTTCCAGAGGAACCCCAGGTGTCTCCAGCACAGCACCGCTGCCCATTCTGCTCTTCTCTCCCAGGCTTCCCAACTCCCTGCCAGGCACACACCTCCCGTCCCTCGGTGTGAGGCAGGAGGAAACCAGGAGCCACCAGGAGCCGCACACAGACCAGGGCAGTGCTCCCCTGGCAGAGAAGGAGAACCCCACTGTGCTGGCAGGGAAGGCATAACCAGGTGAATGACTTTCAAGCCCAGCATCCCAGCCTCCTCCAGGGATCCTCTTCCACGGCTTTGAAAGGCTGGACCACAGCCTCATCCCACCCAAAGGCGGGTAACGCATCCCAAAGCAGACAGGACCTGTCAGGCCCTTCCCTTCCACCTGCCTGCAGCCAGCTGGCAGCCACAAACTTGCACTCAGATGTGAGTTTGGAAGACCTTCACGCTTCCAGATGTGAAGCCCTGTATCCCTGTACACCCTTGTGCAGTGCAAGCTGTAACCCAGGGGCCAAGCAGGCTCCCGGAGCAGCAGAGCACGGCAGCACGGCTCAGCTGTGGGAAATGGAGAAGCCGTGCGCTGCTTTGCAGAAGAGGTGGTGGCTGAACAGAGCTGCCCGTGCAGCCTTACCTTTCCGGCAGTGCTGGGAGAAGCTGCACAGCCAGGCACTGATCTCAGCTCCTGCCTTTCTGCCTGGCCTAACCCCAAGCTGAGCTGCGAGGAGGAGCGAGCCCTTGCCCCACACAATGCCCCTGCACAGACCCGGCCACGCGGCTTCGTTCTGCAGGAAGGAGGGCAGCGGGCAGGGCTGCACAGAACAAATCCAGCTTGCACGGACTGAAGGAGGCAGTTGTGTTTCAGGCCGGGAAAAGCCTTCGGGCTTCTTTTCCTGGCAAATCCAGGAGGCCTGAACAAGCAGCTAACTCTCTGGTGCCTTTGTTTCCTCTGAGAAGGGTTCTGTGACAATGAATGAAGACCAAACACTTATCAATTGACCCAAGAGCCCTGTATAAAAAGAGGCTGTGTTTTTTCCAGCGGTGCACACTGCCTGCTGAAGGGCACACGTGAAGGGCAACAGCTCCTCGCTGTTAAGGGGAACCCCCCCATCACCTCCTGCCCACAGTCAGATGGGAAAGGATGCCCAGCAGCTCCTGCCATCCCTCAGGGCAAGCAGGTGAGGGCGTTTTCTCCATGGCTGCTTCTGAAGTAGTCAATGTGCTTGTAGCAGCACTGGTTTCTAACTGGCTGCTAGGTGCAGTCTAAGCTGTCCTATTGCAGAGCCATGGACATCGGGGTTGCTGCTGACAGCACTGCCACACCCCAAATGCAGGACCACAGTGCCCGAAGACATCCAGGTTTGTGCAGTAAAGGGTCTGGGAGAACATGCAGGGTAGTCCTGGGATTCCTGGTGATATGGAGGCTGGCTCTGTCCTCTGAAAACAACAGCAAGAACCTAAACTTGCTACAGAGCAAAGTCCTCACAGCTTCAGCCTGAGCAAGACCCAGGAGAACTCCGGCACCCTCCTGTGCCCCAGAAGTTCTTCTGCAGCGTGTGACGCTCCCAAATCCGGTCGGTGGACACTGGGAGGTTACATTGCTTCAATGGCATTGCCTCACATCTCCTCAGCTGGCTGCTGGAAGACAAGCAGCTGAGAACCTGATCTTTGCTGCAGCAGTGGGAGGATTCCCAGCTTCTCACGCCCAGATACAGCACCGTCCACTTGGGGGAGCAGGGAAGTGGCCCTCCACCTCTTCCAGCTGCCTGTGGTCCCAGCGCAGGGGCTGATGCTGCTTTCCTGGTTTAAAGATGCTGATTTCAGCCTCCAGAGCTGCTGCCTGAAGTTAGGGGTCGCTTAGTCCGTACACGTTTGCTAACTGCCCAAGAAGAAAGCAGGAAGAGCAGGTAACACGGTTTGGGAATGAAGAAAGCTCTGTCTTCAGGCACAGCCAAAGCACCGTGCTGGGAGGAGCTCCCAGACTGCCTGCCGTGGTGGGGTAGCTCAGCAACAAGCTACCAGAGAGCAATGGTAGAGAGCATGCAAAAGGCACGAGCTGTCAAATGATAACGCTAACACTCATGCAACGCCCTTGCAGGACTAATAAGTCTTCCATTCTACCACACAAACCAATAAAGGGTTTTGTGGGTTTGCTGATATCTCAAAGATCAGTAAAATCAAGTTTAGCTACATGATCTGCTGGAAGACCACGCTGTATAACCACCCACACCTTAAAGCAGAGCTGAAGCACGATGCCCTGTGCAATTTCTGGTAACCTGTCTATGACTGCAGGCGTACAAGAAGAGTTTGCCTAAAGTATTTATGATTAATCCATTAAATTTTTTAAACTACAGCTAAGCGATCAGGACATCCTGACAAAGCATTTCTGAAGTACGCATCAAGTACTGTTATGAAACGCTCGCTGAAATGCTCAGTCTCAGCAGGGCAGCTCTGCTCTGCCACCACCAGCTCACAGGGACCGGCTCCAAACACTGCTTCAGACAAAGCAGGAACCTGGCTGGAGAGGAAATAACTACCAACAACAACCAGCGAAGGTTTTCAGACTTTGACAGCACCAGGGCAACATCCTAAATAGAAACGACCTCCTCTCCTTTATACTTTGGATTTAATGATCACTTTGAAGATTCATCAGTACTTCAGAAAGCGTGGAGACAATTCATCAGACATGCATGCCAGAGAAACTTTAACTACAGCTATACAGAATTAATGCTGAAAAGCTTCTCTCATCAGCCCGTTGGGTATGCAGCTTACACAGGAGAGGGTAGGAGCAGACCAGGTGAGGGCTGGGTGACCATTCACTTGCAGCTATCAAAGTGCACGGAGTGAAAAACAGTTCGAAGGAAGGCTAAATAAACAGCTGAGCTCTCATTAAGCTAGAAACATCCTACAGCAATTGTTTTATTTTGGACACTAAGAGCTGAACATCAGCCTCAAAGCAATAATAGAAACCCAGTGACCAACCCAAGGAAGCCAAGGGGTGTCTTACAGCACCCTTACTCCCTCTTTCTAGTCTATGCATTAGTGCTGCTTCAAAAGCAGAAGATCCTCTGTAAACAGGGTTAAGACGTAGCATAATAAACCCCTAAGCGCCTTACCCAGACCACTGAAAATCAGTAAGTTTAGCTGAGCATGTTTGTGATGTAAGCCAACATCGCCCCAGCTCGCTTTATCCAGCAGTTTCCCAGTACTCCTCCTTCCGTCTTCCATTAACAGGGATCAGGCTGCCTGCTGCAATAACTTTGACATATTTTTGTTGTTGTTGTCAATCAAGGAAACGGCTGTTTTTATATGCTTTATATCAGAAACATGAATGGCTCCTTTAAACAGAAGCCAGCTCGCTGTGGCACACCTTACTGGGGACTTCACTACCTCCTTTGTGCCTCTTTTTTTGTCCAAGGTCAAAAACTCCTCTGATTTCCCATGACGTGCCAAAGTCTCTCCTGCTACAAGCAGAAACCCGTTAGCACTCCGGGACTGGTGATCCGATGGAGAACAGAAATACGGGTGATTATTCTCAGAGGCATTCAAGCTGGTTTTGTTTTTAACAGGCTCACATTTTGCCACTTCCATTGCTTTTTTCTAAAATAGGATGGAACAAGATATAAGCTCAGCAGACCCACCCATCTTCTAATCTTCTAATCAACTTCAAAGACCGCAGCTCACAATGAATCATGCTTGCTGTGAATATGGCAGCACTCCCTGTAACCACACAGTCTGCACGACCCAGTGCAAGTAACTCCCACCTTGTTTTTAAAACAAACACTACAACACTTTGTTATTTCACACACATTCCGCTTTATCTTAAGCACACATATTTTGGTTCTGTTCACACCTCATTGAGCTAGTGGGTGGCATCCCTGCCTACGGAGGGGGGTTGGAACCAGATGATCTTTGAGGTCCCTTCCACCCGTGCTGTTCTGTGTTTCTGTGGCACGTTAATCATTAGCTCTACGAGCGAAAGGCATGAGCATTACTTTTCACACGGTTTGGTATAAACTAAAACCATGACCTTAGACTTAGCCCGGTGCTTTAGTGGGTCTGCAAGGCTTGTACAGTGACAGAGGCTTTGCTACCACAACGAGACCGTGCTTTCCCAGGGCCCTCGCACAGACAGCATTGCTCCGTTCAGGTGTTGACTGCCTTACACACAGAACCCCTCAAAAAACAGGGAGCATCAGCAGCCCAGAGCCCTCAAGAGGCCTTTGAGCCCCTCCAGAAAATTTGCTGCATGCCAGTGGGGCTCTGGCCTTTGTCCAGCTATTTCAGGGATGACATCCACGTCGACAGCAAAACCTCACTTCAAGCAAGCCATGAACGTGGCCACCTGGGGATCCTGCTCAGCTGGGGCACTGCCAGCTGATCCTTCCTGCCTAAAGAAAGTCAGCAGAGGGGTGTTAGCAGCACTCAAGGGATGCAGAGGTGATAGGGACCACAAATGCAGTGTTTCTGAGGCATGCTTTGGGTGGTGCACTGCAGGTACACAGACCCAGCACCACAAAAGGAAGGGTGACCCAATTAGACCTCCCTAGACCGCAGCATACCCAGGAGTACATCCGTGCTAGCAGCAAGCACGGAAAAAAAGGGGCTGCAGTACTGGGGAACATGTACTTCAGCTAAAACTTCCACATCAGCTGCCAACAGGGCTCTTCTCCACACCGCACCTCCTTCCATGGCCACAAGACCTCCTGGGCAGAGCTAGGGCACAGATGCACCTCGCAGCTCCCTTGGCAAGAAAATCTTCCTTCTTTCTGCAGACGCATCTTAGCAGCTTCATACCTGTAAAATTATGTTCCCCAGTCCTCTAGCTCTGTCCTGACCAGAGGTTTTCGCAGGACAAATATTCTACCTATACTGTATTCAAATTTCAGGAAAAGCCTTAGCGGACTCATAAAACAGGTACCTGTCAGAGCCAGGTGGAAATACAACAGTGAACTCCCAAGCAAAAAAAAACCTACGAAGTTGCAGAACATTCAGTTTGATGAACCCCAGCTATAAACATGAACAGCTCTACTCCCAGAGCTACCCGAGCCAAAAATCAAGCATTGTGCAAGACAACAGGCAGTGAGCACGTCCCCTACACCACCCCAGCAGAAGGCACTGCCTGCAGTTGCCCACAGCAGCATCACCGACCAGTGGCTGCACAACCTCATCCGCCAGGCTGGTGAGGAACCTTTCGGATCCCACAAATCCAAGCAGCCCTTGTGGTCACCCTGGAGAGCTGTTTCAGTTTTCAGGGAGCTGAAGAGGCAACACATTTCAGGGAAGTGACCGCAGAGGCACGCCAAGCAAGCACTTTCAGTGCTGCATTGGCTGCAGTTAGCACAGTGGTGAAGTTTCTTTCTTGCAGACTGCATGTGCAGAGCACAGGGTGCATCCAGCCACAAGCCCTGCAGAAGGTTTTCTTGCAGCTGAGCTCCGGGATGGGAAAGAGGAGAGCTTCCTCACCTGAACACACAGGGATCACGTGGAGTTGTCATTCAGAGACTGAGACAACACGGGAAGCCTGTGGAAATGACACTAACCAGCATTTATGGAGTGCAGATGTGCTCAGGAAGAGCTCAATATCTCTGAGGAGAAGGGCTACAGGCACTTCTTAGGAGGAAAGCACACCTTATGTAGCAGGTACTTGGACTCTTCTGGGGTAAAGCAGGTACCAACCGGACCTCTGAAGCACCAGGGACCCTGGCACACGGGTTAGAAGGCATTCAGGAGACGGTGTCACATGAGAAGCCAGCTTCCCCCCAGTTCAAGGGTACAGAAGTTCAGGGCTTCAGATCCTTCAGTTTTCTTCCACACTGCAACAGACGCTGATGCAGGGACATCTCCCAGACCTACAGAACTTGAGAACTTCCTCTAACATTTGTTTTCCCAAGAAAATCCTAATTTAGTCATAAAGCAAGGGTCAATTTTCCACCGAGTCAACTGCAAAAACAAGAACAGCACACTCCTCAGCTTCAGCCAGGCTTTTAAGTGAAAATCATCCTTCGTTCCACATTTGAACATGTCCTGGCTCGGAGGATTTTATGCAGCACAAACTTGGTCTTACAAGGTTTTTAAAAGAGTGTTTTGGGTGACAGACAGGAGGAAAAAGTCCAGTTTTAAAGCAAACTGAACATGTCACAATGAACAGTTGCTCAAGGTGACAAGAATGCCCCTGAGCAGTCCCTTCAGGGCTGGAGCACCGTGGGCTGTGCAGCTCCTTGCCCTACACCACCTGCTGCACGCCCAGGGTAGGTGCTGAGCTAACAGAGGCTGCCCAGACTGGCAGCCTGTTTCAATCGAGTCAGCTATGGGCCAGACTCTCCAGGGTTCAGCCAGTTTTTATGAAGCATGTTTTCAGAAAAAGGACCTGAATTTGGAAATCCCTTTCTTTGCATTGCATTTTTCTCAGATTACCTTCTTAGGATTGAAAAGCAGGTAAGAACACCTCGAACATCAGCGCCAGGACAGTGTTGTCTGCCAGCAAGCAGCCCTTGCTGTTTGTGGGGCCAGCAGGCATGAGCCAGGGACAGAAAGAGGCATTACACAGCAGGTCTGGGGCAAAGAGAACACCGGGTTAAACAAGCACTGCATCACGAGAAGCAGGTAAGGGAACACCTGCCAACTTAGCTGTGGTGCCTGACAGCTTCTTGCCAGGATCCCGTCTGTCTGGAGTTGCAGGTCCAGAAGGTACAGGAACAGATAAACTCAATGCCATGGTAGGCTGCGAGGAAAGGTTCAACAGAGAAAGAGAAAGCCTGAGGGAATTGCTATGTGTTGCCTTCCAAGTAAACTACTGTAGAAGGCTGAACTCAGTTTGAGAAACAAAGGGGGAAATCACTGAAAGGCACCTAGAAGTCTAACAAGAGCGATCACAATCCCCTCCTCTCCACAGCGAGCGCCACAAAGAGGAAAAATCCACGCCTCTAGCAGGAGGCAGCGTCTCTGTAGCAGGGTGACCTGTTTATTCTTGCAGCTGGCCAAACATTCGGAGGCTGGCGTCATCACCGTGACTACTGCTCTTATCACAGCAAGCTGTGCTGCCAGTGGTCAACTTGCAGAACTCAGATTTCCACCCCTGCACGCAGTAGGTCAAATGCAATGCCGAGCTGTTTGCCATCAGCTGGAACGGCTGCTGACAGAGCCTGGTTCCCTTTAGCACAGAATCACACAGCCTTATCTATTATGTTATGTATCAGTGGGAAAAAAAAAAAAAAGATCAAAGCTGTGCAAACTGCTAACAAATAGTTTTTTTGAAATTACATATGAAGAATGTCACTCGTACTTTGGCCCACTCCACTTCTCACAGTGCGTTATCAATAGCAGCGTTACATTTCACCTCTATTTTATGGTGACAAGGAAGTACCTGATGACCAGTCAGCAGGTATTTTAGTTTCCTTATGCCAGGACACATTGCATTAATTCTATAACAAAAAATACTGGTGGGGAAGGAAGATATTTTCTGGATATTTTAGGGAATTTCTCCTAAGCACGCATTCTGCTGCTCAAGAAGGCCTGGCTCCTTACATCGAGCTCCATGCGGACACAATTGTCCTGCTGCTGCATCCCTCCCAGCTTTGTTCTGGTGCAGGTGAGGTCTCTTTAGCTAATGAAAGCACTTAGAGATGTCAAAGGGTAAATCTCCTATACTCCAGGAGCTCATACTTGCAGACAGACATGACAGCAGCCCTCAGATTTTACACCAAGAAAGACGCAGACAGAAATCAACACAAGTCAGCTTAGAGAGCCAGGAAGCTGGATCAGATGAGGGATAACATCCCTCAAGCTCAACATATAAGTTATCGGCTCTAAAGGTAAAAGTCAAGTTGTCTACTTCTTATGAACAGAGTCAGTTATGAGCCCTTGAAAGCTGCAAGGGCACAAGGCTTACCTTGGCAGCTCATCAGCTTCTCAGGAGCATGGGTGGAAAACCAGCGCTAAGCATAAGCTGTTCCCTGTTGTATCTCAGGTACAGATTTTTTATTTTATTTTCTAAATACTGAGAGTGAGTTGTATGAGTTTTCTTCTTCAAGCACCAGTTGGAGATGCTAGGTACATCACTGTTCCAGACACACCACAGACTGATTAAAAAGAATATTGCCACCATGGAAATGATACTTTACATCAGATTTTGGTTGCATGTATATGACAGATTTAGAGCCAAAGTGCCTCAGCAGCAATTATTTCCATCTGTGGATCCACTGGGAATGCACAATTGATTGCTTCCACACATTAGCACATCAAATATAATTCACAACAGAAGAGACCACCCCTGCAGTTTGCCTACACAGTAAAGTAACTAGGCATAAATCCTAACACAGACCAAATTTCCTAGTTTTCAGTGTGGACACACATTTGTTCGGAAGTACCAATGTAATTCCTTGGAATAGCTTAATTCGTAAGATTAAGCAAGCACCTGGAAGAGCAAAACATACCCTCAAAGGAAAGCAACCATGCAGTAGCTCTTCCCAGATAACTTGTGTTTGGAAACACATGGACTGATGAGCCACATTAAGTCATGCCAGACTAGCTAGCTAGATACCAACATCTTCATTAAATTTAGATGACAATTTTTGACGTTAGAAGTTCAGCCACAGAAACAGACATACAGCATTAGCATAATAGATTTTTAAAATTATTTTTTAAAGGGATATCAGTTACATATTAGACACTCCTGTAGGTGATCATTAAACCAAGCCTCATCAAAAGCTATCTCAGAAAATTTCTGTTCAGGCGTCCACAGAACAAAGATCGGGTTTCTGCATGATGGACTGGCCAAAGGTGCAAAAATAGATGCTTAATGGAAGGAGAATCGAGAAGAGGAAAAACTTTTGCAGAAAAACAGAATTATAGACTTGACTTCATTCTGCAAACATTAATAAATATCCTCTCACATAACCAAACACCACATTCCACTGAGAAATGTAACCCTTCATTTAAATTTTTACTGTTTTATGGAACACATGAAAAGATATGCTACTGAGAGTTACAAGCATGACTTAAGCAATAATTGATACTTCATCTGTTATCACTTCACAAGAAGCAGAGACCAAGCAATGTGCAACACTGTGATAAGCCGTTTGATCACGTTGGACATTTTGAAGAGCACCTCCAAAAGCACTGCTATAGCCCTGTAGTACTTGTGACTCGGACTCTAGCATTTTGTTTTCTTGCATGTTTTGGGGAAACAGAGTGCTGAAGAGTGCACACATGGCCCAAGTGCTGGAAATACCTGGCTTCTGGTTGCAGCTAAAATGCCGATTAAAAAAAAAAAAAAAAAAGATATAAACTGTAAGGAATTAAGTTTGTGGGTTTTTTGTTTGTTTTTCCTCCTAAGTGGTTAAAAATAGGCACCTGAAACTGGAAAGCTCTGATGAAGCTTCTTTCTCAAGTGTGTTAAACCTTAAAGAACTTTTTCCAAAAGAATTTCTTAAGGCAGGTTTACTTCTTCAGAAGTACCAAACTTAGCAGCTCCTTTTATTTTCACAATTCCACTAGTAAATTATTCTGTTCACATATGATTTGAACTGAGTTTGTCAGCAGAATACAATATAGAGGGTTCCTTAACTCACAGAAGTTGTGTGCAAATACCTATCAATGCACTAGGCATAAACCTCCCCGCCCCCAATGACTCTCGTACCATCTGGTTTGAAAGTTTCATCCTTGCTCCTGACATCTTATCTATGATTTGATTTTGCTTCTTAACACAGCAAAACGTTTCTAGTGACTATAGCAGACTTCTGTTATTGCAAAGCCTGCCTTTTTGAAATACAGATATCAACTCTGGAATATAAAATGACTTGTGCTCCTTCCTTCTTCCTTATAATATGTGGCATTAACACAGTGCAGATGAGAGACATAGCAGCATCTGCACATCTACTGAGCATTATAATAAATAACTCTCTGAATATAAAATCCATGCAGTACTGACCTTCCAGCTGTTTCTATTTGATGTCAGTCACAAGTCACCAGTAAGGCTTTAATGGAGGATAGCCACCATATTCCTTCACAGCTTGTTGTTATTAATAAAGCCTTTTAATTGCAACTTCGTTGGATCTCTATGTGGGACACCCTGTTTGAGCAGGCTCGTTGTGGTTTAACCCTGGCAGGCCACTGAGCACCACACAGCCACTGAGGCACTCTCCCCCTGTATCTCACGGACTGAGACATAGGCAGCTTACTGGGTAAAGCAAAAGCTGCACACACAAGAAAAGCAAAACAAGGAATTAATTCTCTACTTCCCATCAGCAGGTAAGCATTTAGCCACTACCAGGCAAACAGGGCTTGTCTTCCCAAGAAACTGTTACACGTGGTAAGTGCCAGCACCCCAAATGTTTTCCCCACCCTTCTTCTTTCTCCCTGGCTTTTATTGTTCAACACGATGCCACACGGTATGTGACATCCCCTTGGCCAGTTGGGGTCAGCTGTCCTGGATCTGTCCCCTCCCAGCTTCTTGTGTACCCCCAGCCTCCTTGCTGGCAGGGCACGACAAGAAGCTGCAAAGTCCTTGGCTCTGTGTAAGCACTACTCTGCAACAACTAGAACATCGGTGTGTTATCAACACTGTTTTCATCATAAACCATAAACACAGCAGCATATGAGCTTCCACAAATAAAATTAACTCTATCCCAGGTAAAACCATGGCACAGGGGTTGGAAGGGATGACTGTCAGAGGCCTCTGCCAACCTCAGCCGTTCCGTGATCACGTTTACTTGTGAGAGCAATGCAAGTCACTGACTCCCAGGTTGAGTTCAGAGCCCACGTGGCTACAGGAAGCCAATTCAGAAGCGTGACTTACCGGAAGATTATTGGTTTGTGGGGTGAAGGAGCTGTTTCTGCAGAAGAAGAGTTGTGTTAGCTTCAGTTTGACGCAAAACCCTGCCTTTTGCAGCACAAGCCTGGTCAGTGAAAGACATCTGTCCCCTCCAATCTCCCAGCCTGTTCTCCATCTGGTCGCAGGTTTGTGAGTGGAAGAGAAACCTGATCTGAGCACAAGGGTGTTCAGTGCAGTTTCCTGATCAAGTCTGACACGGGATCCTTTCAGCATCCAAAGCAGCAGATCTGGCTCAATGTCAGACTGTCCAAAGGCGCAGGACCTCTTCCTTCAGCCTCTGCTAGGGCATCCCTTTTTATGGCTACAGCAGCAAACTGACACTCGCACCAAGTAAAGGAAGTGTTCTACATAGGAGACTGGGAATTTTTCTCCCTGAGAATACATGCCTATTAGCCACTTCAGAACAATGTGCATTTCTCAATAAAAACTCTGGTTACACGTTGAGTACATGTGGTAGCAGCAGTAGGAAGCATCTCTGTGCTGCCGCCTCCTCTTTCTGAAAGGCTGACCCTTGAGGTTTTCCCCTTTTACAGAGGAAGCTGAGCACACAGCTTGTGTGTACTTCTGTTACCATCACTGAAAACAGTTGTTCACTTCTCATATTTGGGTTCTCTGGCCATACCCACACCAGAAGTTCCCTGACATCTCACATCAGTTAAAATCCCCAGAGATACTTTTATGTACACTGGCTTTAGCTGTTGAATCCAAACCCACCATTTCAACCAAGGATACTGGAAGAACAAGTTCTTGAAAAAAATCCTTCCACAGATCAGCCTGTCCAGCCACGTGTGTCAACTTTCCTTTGGATTCACTACAGTGAATAGTTCCTACCAGGAACTGTCTCAAGTTCCAGTTTCCCATAACACGAGGGCCTTGAACCTATCTTCATCACGGTGCACTGCTGAGTCAGAGTAACACAAAGTGGTAAAACAGAGGGGCTGAGAAGGCAGTTATCTCAAAAAATGCAGCAAAATCATATGGACCCCAATCCTGAGAAGGCTTTACCTACTAGCACATGTCCCAGAAGCTTAGGATGGTATACGGAGAATGACTTCAATAAGCAACAGCTAAGGACAGCTTCACAGAGCAAAGGAATTAGTATAATTATCACAGAATTGTAGGGGTTGGAAGGGACCTCAAGAGGTCATCGGGTCCACCTGCCCTGCCCAAGCAGGTTCCCTGGAGCAGGCTGCCCAGGTAGGTGTCAAGACAGGCCTTGAATATCTCCAGAGAAGGAGACTCCACAACCTCCCTGAAAGGAGGTTACTGTTACAGGGAGGTTATCATCACTGAGGAAGCTCAAAATAAGGCACTGGAGTTGGTACGGCAGCAAGAGTACCCATGCTGATGGGGAGTACACACTCCACAGTGCATAAGCAGAGATTTTAAAACCAAAGCCAATGAAACACTGAGGAGAATAAACTTGGTCTCTAGCTATACGTCCTCACCAGCAAAACAGAGTTAATAAACAACACACTAAACACTTCTCTTCTCAGTGTGGAAAAGGCAGGGACCAGACCCAACCTTGCCAGAATCCCAGAGTTGTTGAGGTGGGAAGGGACTTCTGGACAGCTAGCACAGGCTGCCCAGGACCATGTTCTTCTGAATAGGACCATGTTCTTCTGAATAGGACCATGTTCTTCTGAATAGGACCATGTTCTTCTGAATAGGACCATGTTCTTCTTCTGGCTCCATCTTCTTCGCACCCTGCCTTCAGGTATTTATAGGCATTGATAAGATCCTGCCCGAGCCGTCTCTTCTTCAGGCTCAGCAGTCCCCGCCCTGCAGTGTGCCCCACAAGAGCACCCTCACACAGTAAAAGCTTCAGGAGAACACACACAAGCTCAGGAATTATTCCAACTGCTACTACAACATCACTTGGACAGCTATTCATGGGCTCAAGAAAATTGATGCAGATTAACTGAGTAAGAACCACACGTTTGAGTTTTAACTGTTTCAGCTATGCAGCTTTCAGATAAGCTTTTATCAGTCACGAGACAGGCAGAACGAGAGCTGTGGGAAATCTAAAGCCAGCAACAAGCGTGTGTAACAACCTCAGCATACGGATTCCTTTCAGAGATCAGCATCAAGGACCTTCAGCAGTACCTCTGAAGGGCCAGAGAACTATCAGAGGCATGAAACTGCAAAATCAGGCAGGAAAACACACTATAATCAGAACACCTACCTCAAACAGGCCTCCACCTCCCCCAGCTCTGTTAACGCCAGAACCTGATAACCACATTACTTCAAGGTCAACGTGCACTCACGCATTTGTAAGACCCAAAAGGTTACGATTGCTTTGCGCCACTGCTGCTCGACGTACCTGTGTTTTTAGGCCCCTCTGCGTACACTGGTCCTGGAGGTGGAGGTGCATTTTGCCATCCATACTGCGGATAACCCTGATAACCCGGCTGACCTGGCTGATACGGCCCTGGGGGTCCGGGAGGATAGCCAGGGTAGGGGCCAGGAGGACCACCTGGTTGTTGTACGTAGGGTGGGTAAGGGGCAGTCGGTCCCGGGCCGGAGTAGGGTGGAGGATTTTCGTAGTTCATTTTGGATGCGGAATCTGTCCTGCAGAAGAACAAACACAAACAAGAGTTGGTTTGTTTTCAACTTGCTTCATCCACAAGCTTATAAATCCCATTTCAGACTGCTTTCCAGGGGGCTGGAATTTGACACAACCAGACCTGAAAGTGCCTTGACAAGCAGCGAGGATATTTTTAACTCCATCCCAGGGCAGAGCCTGAGCAGAAGTGACTTCTTTTAAGTGACAGGTTTAGCACAGGAGAGCAAGGAGAGCAACTTGCTCATTTCCAATCATGCACTCGCTACTCACTGTAAGACATTTAACAGTCTTGCTACTGCAAAGAAAATGATTTCTGCTTCTACTCATGACTAAATTGCTTTTAAGTGAGCTTTAAAGGTGATTACTTCCTTTTTCTGTCAATATTAAAGAGGGAAAACATGCATAAAAGCAGCCTATCCAAGACACATACTTGATAGCCTTAATGACAGAAGGAGCGAACACACATCCTCAGCTGAAGTGTGCTTTGTTCTGGAGTAGAACAACGTTACACTTCGGCTAATTGCTACAAGCATCTAGACCCTCACTTTGGAGCAAAGCTGTGTAGGAATAATTTCCTGATGAAACTGTAACTCAGCACATCAGCTATTCTTCCAGTAATACGTAACTGAACCATTAAGCAGCCAAAAGCAATCAGAACCTTGGGCTCAGTCTCATTTAAAAAAAAATAAAATATATAAATATTAAAGACACTTCAGGTTTTATGACCTCGAAGTCTCCATCCAATGCATTACTCATGCAACAGCCATCAGAAGACAGGACTGTCACCACAGTGATGCAACTTTAATTCACCTCCAAGCAGCGTGACTGAGCAAGACATTCCTTACACTGGGTTTCTGAAGCTTCTCTCTGTCTGAGAAACAGAAACATCCCTAACACCACGCGGCCAGGAGCCGTCCTGTTTTAAGCAGCTGCACCCTGCTATTTTCTTCCACCAAAATACGGTGGAGAAGGGTCACCATTTCCCTGTGGCACATACCTCTTTCCCCATACCAGGACGTTTGGGAGAAATACCAGGAGCATGACTTGCCTTTGGTAAGGCTCAGAGCTGCTGTTACAGAGGAGAGGCTGATGGGCAGCCAGCAGGACCCACTTCAGACGGTGGATGGCCCAGCACAGCTGGGACAGATTTTCCTCAACACTCAATATTCTGCAGCAGTTCTTGGAGGCGTGCAGATTTTGAGGCCAGAGGAGACCATGAGCACATCCAGCCTGAGCTCTGGCATGACCCAGGCTAAAGAATTTCACCTTTGTAACCCTATAGCGAGCCCAAAGCAGTCACCCTCCAGGCAGAAGCCATCCGAGTCAGGACTTGAGGCTATGTTTAGCTGCTGCAGTCCCTGGCTGCACACCGACCTGAATGTTGTTTGTTTGCAGCTCGCCGTTTCATCACCTCAGAAGGAGCTGCCTGTCCTTCCCCAGGGAGGCTGCAGAGGCTCTCTGCTTATTTACCAGCCACTCCTGCCTGCATGCTGCTCACCCTGTGGGTACCATGCTGTGTCCTCCTCACGCAGCCCTGTCCTCTTCATGCTGTGCAAGCCAGGCTGTTCCAGTTAATTGTTCGTGCACTGCTGTTACCTTTCCAATAGGCATTTTTTAATGCCTTTTAGAAGAGTTTTAACTGTTTTACCAGAGCCAGTGATTAGAGGATTTTTTTTTTTCCCACTGCCAGGCCAGCCAGACCACTTCACTGTCATTTTAAAGTGATCAAGCACAGCAGAAGTCCAGCTTCAGGCTTGTTAACCCTCATGGTGCACTGCAGCACCTCCACCAAGTCAGCAGCAGGGAAACTCACCCTTCAAAGAGCTGGCAGAGCAGGCAGCAAGCCCTTCAACTTACCCAGATGCACCAGAGCAGAGAACAGGGACCTGATGGATCACTAACGTTCACCTAACCCAGAAACTCAGCCCAAAATACTGGCCAGACACAAGTTCCTGGGGAAGAACAAGTGAATGCATGTGACTACATACATGTACTGCCTTCAGTACTGAAGCAGGGAACCTGTCCATTACCCCAGAGCTGCCTGGATTCCTCACGAGCACCCGTCTTGTACCCCAAAAGACTTTTGGAGAGCTGGCTCAAGTGCCAGACCACGCAGGCCACACACAAACACCTCTGTGAAAGATGTTGGTTGGGCATCACCTGTACAAGGCTGTGCCTGGTAACGCTTACACTCCACCCAAAGGATATGGTAAAGCAAGAGCCTGGCTAAAACAGGCAGCCGTGGTGAATGAATAAAGAAAGCTGCACGTCAGCAGCTCTGCCAAAGAGCTTAAGAAACTGGAGAGGAGTCTGGCAATAGCCTGTGTAAAAAGGGAACGGTGGCATCATAGACAAGGAACACTGGTAAAAACAGCTTTGTGTGAGCCACGGCAAAATTCGGTTTTCAAAGATGGGCAGGAAGGGAATGGAGCTTCTGCCTCTTAATGCAGAGGGACTGGCAAGAAAACCAGACACAGTCTACCAGAACCAGCCAGACACTTGCACAGAGATGTCAGATCATCACAACAGAACAGAAAAACAGAGAAGAATGAGATTAAGAAGAGTATAGCTTTCCAGGGCAAAAGTTAATTTTCCCCTTAAAAAAAAGAGCAGTAAGTACCACAACCGAGAATAGGTCAAAAGTGAAAGAGAGCGTCCAACAAGACCAGTTTCAGCAGCACCTGTATTGGAGATTTTTGTGATGAATGAGAAGATTAAAACTCCTGAGAAATTCATGAAGGCATTCAGCAAGCCTAGGAGGTGGTTGTGGAACACTCCAGAGGTCCTAAGCACAGCTTCCACCCACTCTCTGAGCTGTAAAGGTCAGCCATCCTGCAATGGGCTTTGTCCCAAGGAACATTTCCTGGAACATGTTTGCCTTGTCCCCATTTCCAGGATCAATTACTGCCATGCATACACTCTTCTCTAGCTGCTCTTTTTGAACAGCATGACAACATTTATGTCTTCCCAACCCTCATCAACTCATGCATTATTTTACATGCTTACCAGCCTTATTTACAAACCAAGGTATGTGTTTGCAAAGCAGGGCCTTAACTCACTAAATAGATACTTTTCAGAGACATACCTGAGCTCCTAGTCAAGGGCATCATCAGGCTTTACTGTGGGTTCTTACCCTGTCCTAATTCCACAGGAGCTGTAACCCACACTTACTCCTACAAGCTTGCATCACGCGGCATGCTTGTGGCTTTCCCAACAAGCACCCTGTAGACAAAGCTCTTTAGAAAACCACCACGCCCTGTATTTTGCTGGATAACAGAAAATTGATTAGTCTTCTGATGCTCTTCAGACACACGCTGCTATTCCCTCTCCCCTCACCAAAACTGAGTGATTTTGCTAAGAAATAAGCATGTTAATACACTGTTACAGTTCCAGAAGATATCTGAACTTTTGCTCCACGCTGCTGAGCAAACATCTTTCCTCTACCCTAACAGAAGGGCAGAGGTAGACAAGGGACCCACAGGGATCATCGAGTCCAGCTCCTGGGGACTTGTGAGATTCTTCCCCACATCTCTGGAGACGGCCTTTGTTTCACCAGTCCTGGAAAAGTCTCCTTGTGCACAAGCTGCCACCTCTTCACCCCTTTCCAGAGATCACCATGTAATGGGACTCCAGCAGTGACCCTCTCCCCTCGGGAGATTCGACTCCTGCTGCTCCCTCCCATTCTGTTTCTGAGTGGGTTTATGAATCCAGTAAGATCCAGCGATGAATCCAACGAGAATTACCTTTATCCCAGCTGTGTTTAGGAATCAACGGGAAGGATTTTTCCCTAAACTGGTACTCTGTGGTAGCCTCATTTAGGTATCTGGCTGCTGTTCCACGTCACAAGAGCAGCCCTGCAGCACAGCACAAGACCAAGAACACGCAGGACTTCTGGTCTGAAGGTAACACAATGCAGGAAAACAAGCGAGAACAAAGAGAAAACGGGAAAGTGCAATGGAAGGAAAGCTCTTCTGTTAGCTTGAGGGGTTCTCGAGTAAAAAGCTTTCACACTCTACCAAAGAGACCTGGCTTTACTCTCTTCCCTCCCCCAAAAAGGCCACTTAAAGACTGGCCCTCACATCCCTCTTATGAGGTCAGTGCAATTCCAGCTTTTTAAACTGACTCAAGACCAGCAGGAATTTATGTCTGCTGGCAGCGACAACACCTTGTTACCTCTGCAAAAACTGAAAACACTACACACATAAGAACCACTTGCATTTTTATACCATAGGTGCTCACAGCTGCTAACCCACCTGCAAAGAAATCCCTGTCCTTATGGGCTGCTGAAAGGCTGAACCTTCAAACTCGGTCTCCTATGAAAATGGATCAATTAAGTAAAAAGCTGGATGGGGGGGGGGCTGGCCATGACGACCTAATCTAGGTATTGAAACAGAGCAAAAAGCCTCCCATTGCATAGGGAACAGCACAAAAAACAGCTCTCTGAAAACAAGTGAGAGATTTACCAAATCTGAGAAATATGTATAATGAAAACTGAAGATAACCCTCCCTCCCCCAAAGGATATCAGCGTTTTTAAAAAGCTTTAGCAATGAAAGCTTGCTTTTCTGACAGCAGAGCAAGCAGCACACTTCATACACTATTCAGGTCAGGAGAAATCACGTTGTGCACGACGTTGGATACTGATTCGGCTGGCTGTGGTACGGTTCCAGTCAGGGAACGCAGCGAGAGGCACAGGCTCTGAGCAGGGCAGCTGAGTGCCCTGATGTAACCCACCCCGCTGACGCCTGCAGCGCTAGGAAGTCGTTTTCCAATGCAGAGTTCTAATGGAAAGTACATCAACGAGCAACAAGCCAGCTCCTGGCAACGAGCCTAGAATTTAAATTGTATTTCGTATGAACAGTATCCACATGAAAGCAGTACAAGGGGCTCTCAAATGGCACTGGTTCTGTGTTTCCCCCTTATCAGCTTCCTTCCAAGCTCCACGCAGCGATTGCATAAAAGGTGCATTAAGAATAAGCTGTAAGAGATTCCTTCTTGCTTGGTTGACTTCCAGGAAGAACCTCCTCTCGAGGTTCCCTACCCACTGCAGCAGGCGGCATTATCAGCCTGGAGTAGTGACTTCACAGCAGAACTGCACTCACCCGCTAAATAAAAAGCTGCTCAAAACCATTTTGCTCCCCAAAATGCAGGTCTAAGCAGGAGTGCAAAGCACTGCGCTGTGCCATCCAAAGAAAAATCAACAACACTTCTGTTTCAACCAATTTCCTTAAAAGGTCTCTGGGGATAGGGAGCACTCTGTGGTGGATTTCCTCACCTTTATTCAAGTGGTTGACAGAACTTCCCTAAACAAAATACTCAGCAGCTGTTCTGAATGGTAGAAGTCACCAGAGCAGGCACCTCTGCTGACCGAACCCGTGTAGGTTTGGATGAAGAGGTGATCAACCTCCAAAAGCTCCCGAGCTGGGTCCTACCTCATCCATGATCCCGCAAGCCCACAGAGGCCTCAAGTCTGCCCTGCTGACATACAAGGCTGACCCTCATGCCCCTCCAAACTGAAACTTCAACCCATCCCATTGCCCTGTCCCATTATCTGTCACACCCCCTTGACAAAGCCAGCATGGCACGTATGTTTCCAGATGTTTTGTTTCAAAAATATGGGGTTTGATCAGCTTTTAAGGGCCTACAGACACACGGACAGCATTAAACTCTTTGTAGAGCTTCATAGTTTTAAGATTTATCTTTGATGCTCTGCCTCACTCTTCAAAAATAGTCCTCCCAACTTGCTCCCTAATTTTTCTGATTGCAACATGCTGTCAACTGCATACCTACATGTTATGCACAGCAGCAAACTGAGAGAGCTGCTCGTGTAGTTCCTACAATAAAAATGCTAGTGGAAAAAGAGATCAAATCCACTGCACCATTACTGTTATCACATGAACTGCACAAACTTACAGGACACGGTTTCAAAATTTTCAAACATCTGATTAAAAGTTTTAAAAGCACATGATTTAACCGCACAGACTAACTGTGCTGATGGGAAGTTTCACAACACAGATCCTCCAGTGTGAAGAGCCAAAGCACTTGGTGCTCACTCGTCAGCTGATACTGCACCATGCTGTGGTAAAGAAAAAGAAAAGCCCTTTCGATGGAACATATTCGAGATACAAGCATTAACACCCTGGTTTCAGGTTTTGAAAGTTTTTTTTTTTTTGTGTACAGTGTGCTTGTTCAAATCTTTTTGTAACATGCCTCATTAGAGATGGTTCCAGAAATACGCAAACATATATTTTGCTCTTAAAGGGATGTATTAAGACATTTTTAAGGCACAACAAATACCAAAACCAAAAATCCGTGAAACCATCTGATCGTCAAGTTAAACTAGACTCTGCAAATAGTAGTTAAAGAGGCTTTGTTGGTCCAACTGAAAAGAGAATGAGAAACAAAGAGCCTGACTGGCAAGGAGATTAATAAGCACCCAAGACAGATAATACATTCATATGTGTTGTTCAGATGGTGCTCTGGCAGCATCCCAGTAATGGAACAGCAGCAGCCTTTCACGATTGCCTCCCTGACTCTGATAAACTGGTGGATTTGATGGAAGATACTACCCAGACTGCATGATATTTCCCACTTCTCAAACGTGCATTGAAAACACATGGAAGGGCAGCAGACAGCTTTGAAGACACAGCAAAGTCAGCATGTGCAGACAGAAATACATGCATTGCCTGCATCTCAGATCTTCTTACTCAAAAAAAAAGGGATTTTTGTCACAGGGTGGAGAATGGAATGAGATAAACATTTTTCCCTCTGCTTTCTCACTTGTGCTTTTCCTCCTTTTCCACATCATACATGCTGCTGTAACACTGTTCTTTACATAGCTTATAGGGGATATACAAGAATCCTCTCTCATGACTACTTGGGGCAAAAGCAAGTACCTCTGATACAACATTTTGTCAAGAAAGCCTTTGCCTAACTGTATCATAGGTTGAAAAGAAGCTGTAAAGTGTCCAGGGCACTGTTGTCAGACCAAATGATGCCTTAACAATGCATTATGACAAGAAACAGAAAGAAACAGTGTTTTTTGACGACTGATATAAGGGATGCAATTGGGCAGATCTACATCGCAAAGCTGGTGCATGCCCAGTGCACCCTGCAGTCCCAGCTTGCAGCCAGGCAGGCACTGAAGCATAATGCAGCTTCCAGCGTCCTCCCTGTGGGAGCAGTGGCAGCAGCAGGAACATGCTGGCAGCCACACCGCAACCAGGAAGCATCCCCCGAGGTATCAGGGCGTGTACCTGCTCTGGAAACGTGGAGGAAGGCGACCTCTTGATGTGCTGGGTGAGAGCCTTGGATGCCTTGTGGGAAGCGGCTGCGGGCGGCAGGATGCCAGACCTGCAGTAATGAGCCTGTCTGAATGACTCAGGCTTCTCGCTACCTTCCTCAGTTCCCAAAAATGACAGAGTACCATTCTCTACAACTTGAGCCACAGGGTTTCGGGTCAGGAACAGGAAGTTGCGAGGCAAAGCAGAGAACTGACTGAGTGAAGATATCGGTATCAAAGGTGGGCATTCGAGCTCTGCTCAAGCCTGCCACTCCCGCTAGAAGCTTTCACGATCCCTTGTTATTGAGCCTGCAGCCAGGTCACAGGGAACAAGTACCTGAAGCAGTGCAGACCTGTTTGCTGAAGGAGTTACACAAGGGTGCTCTGCCCTGCTACAAAACACAAAGTAACACATTAATCTGCGGAGGCACAGAATTATCCCTGAAAACAAGCAGCTCCTCTGTTTATTGTACACAAAGCCCTCCAGGTAGCTCTCCATCACCCCAGGGCACTGCCAAAAGTAGAACACCTATGCTCACGTTTACAGGAATGCCTGTTTAGAGCAGTAAAACACTGCCAGTCCTCAGTGCCTGGCCCACACGGCGAGGTGCTGAGGGCTGGGGCTGGCACAAGGCAGCAAGCCTCCACATCCCTCTCCCTCGACCTGAGGCAGAAGCAGCCCAGGGCAGCCCCTACCCATCAGATGTCACCTGCTTACAGGACATTCCTCCTCAGCCAGGGCACCCACCAGCATCTGCTGGTGAGCAGCTCGGTTCTTGAAGCCTTCGGGGCGCGTTAAATTGGTGTTTTAACGACGACGGCCTTCACCGAGCACTAGAGAGGCAAACTCCAGCAGCGCTGTGGAAGTTTCTGTTCACTAAAAATACACCGCTGCGTGCAGGGCAGCTGGTTACCAAACACGTTAATCCCTGACCACCCTCAGAACGCGCTGCAAGATGCCCACCAAAACGCTGCAAATTTCAGCATTTTCTGCTGCCTCCTCGCTCCGTGCGATATAGTTGTAGGGTTCTGACTACCAAAAAACTTTCTCGGACGAGCAGAGGAGGCCTTTTTTTATTAAAGCAACCGGTGGACGTGGGGATAAGGCGCCTATTTTCCACGCTGGGTGCCTTATTGCTGAATTCACCACACCACGCACTTCATTTTAACCCCCCCCGAGCCCACCCGGCTGTGGCAGGAGAGTCGGGGGGGGACCGGTGAGCAGAAAGCCCCCCTCCCTGCCACCACACGCCCTCACCCCCCCCCCCGGGGCCCTTCCCTGGGCCTCTACCGGCCAAGGGGGGGCCCTGCCCGTCCTCCGTGCCCCGGCCAAGCCGCCCTCAGAGCCCCGCAGCCCCCACACAGCGCCCGGGCTCCCCCCTCGCTGCCCGCCCGCCCCCCTCCCGGCCGTACCTGAGGCGCTGCCCGGCACCTGCTGCGCGCCCCGCGGCGGGCGGTGACGTCAGCAGCGCGAGCCCAGCCCCCGCCCCTCCCCTCCCCGAGCCGGGCGCTGATGGCGGAGGGGCGGGGGCGCGAGCTCCTCCCCTTGAGGGGCGGGACCTGGGGGGGAGCGCTGAGGCGCTGAGGTGATGGTGGGGGGGGGGGGAGGTTCGGAGCCTCCTGGGTGGTGGATTGGTGTGCGGAATGGGGAAAAACCTATCGTAATAAAACAAAAATAATCCTCTGGGCGGGGTTACGCCACGCTGGATGGTTTTGTGCGAAGGAGCAGGCAGCGAGGGGCCGTGGGCAGGCGGGGGCACTGCCAGGCGCCAGTTGTATAGGATCAGCTCCTCCTTCACCTCACAGTGTCATTTACGTATTCATTAGTGGATCACATACCTACCCCGACGTGTATGTCACAGCAGACAAAACATGCTTTATTCCACTGGTTAACACTGAACATGTCTTGGTCCTTTACTCCAATGCCAATGAACATACTCCATTGGCTTTTAAACATCAACTGGGAAAGCAGCTTGAAAAACACCGCTTAATTTCATTAAAATTTTAAAATGACACTTGGTAGTTAAATCTACTTATTGCCCAGTCAAGTAATTCAGTCTAGGCTTTATTGCCACTATTATCCTTCCAACAGAAATGGTATGCTCATTTTTAGGTCCAAATACCCTGGAAATGAGGCTGGGGTTTCACACCTTATAGCACTGCACAACAGGCTGGGGTTTAGCCCCTATAAAAAGCATGTGCCAGCTCTCTGTGGGGTGGGAAGAGGTGGGTTTCCTGGTGAACCAAGACATATGGAAGGTATGGTCACCCAGTTCCCATTAGCTGTGCTAGCATACTACACAGAGCTACCTGAGAGGCATTATCCTGAAGGCATTACACGGTTGGAGCCTCCTGCCCGGGCTGCACAGCGTGTGTGTGTGCAATGTAGTTGCTAGAGAGTTGCAGCTGAGGGCAGAAAACTCCTGAGACATGCTGATGTGGTTGCTTGAAAACATTATCTGAGATGCTGGGAGACAGACAGGCTTTTGCACCTGCTAAAACAGCCTCCTTTTTGCCTTTCTTTTACCTGTGATTTTCTCTCTTGCTTTCTTCACTTCTGTACTGTTGCCTACTCAGGAACATGGGAAGGGAAATGTGAATCCAGCTTTCTGGGAAAACTCTGCTGCCTAGAAACTGTCTGAGCAGGATTTACCTCCCCTAGCCCTCCCTACCTTGGACACACATTCAGAGGCTTTATAATCGTAGCTTTTGTCTTTGGTGTTTACTTTTTGAAATCTTCTTGTCCAAAAGACACAGTCCAGAGGGACTGACTTGACCCTGTAGAGTAAAAATGGAGGAGCTGAGATGACACAGCACGACACAGAGAAGGTGAATTGTAAGACGGGGAATGGCAGAGTGCACAACCATTGCACAGACAACTTGCCATGGCTGTTTGCCCCCATTCTTGCTGCCTTTCCCACTTCTTTCCCCACAGTCATTCGGTTAAACCTATTGCAAAAGCCTTGTGAAACACCCTATTTCCTTGCAAGGTGATTACGTGAGGCTGCAGTCTGCGGGAAGGGCTGGGCACTTTTGTTAGCTATCAGTTCTGGCGGGTGTGGGCAGGAGGGCCAGGTTTTTATGTGCGGTGGTGCCAGCCAGAGAGATCCCCGTCCATCCCCATGCTCCCGCCCTCCTGCGTGTTTGTCCCTGCCACCCGCCAGCTCCTCAGCGCAGAAATATCCTGTGGACCTTGTGGGCAGATCCAGGATCAATAAAACACCTCAACATGGAAATGCTGCCTCGGAGGGTGAGATTGGCAGGTCTGCGCTCTGTGTGCTGAAATCCAAAGCTCTTTCTCAGACATCATTTGTGCTGTTAGAAAAGTTTTCCGACTTGCTTGCTGAAGATTTACAGTTTAAATGTTTGAGCCCGTAGTTTTTTTTTTTTCAGGGACACAAGGATTTAGGAGATATTTGTCTGAGCTGTGCCTGGGTGTCTGATCTGAACCAAATGAGCACTGCTGGATCCAGGAGAGGACATGCTGATAGTCCTGCTGGCAAACCACGGCAATTGGGTCCTGTGAGCAGAGAAGCAGCAGCAACCCAGCCTGCAAAACCCATGTGTGAGGTGGGTGGCTGCTGTGCTGGCTGGTCCAGTCTGGACCACATCTTCCTGCTGTGCTGCTGTTCAACAGATTCAATGCCCTTTCATATGTTGTCAGCCCCATCTGGGTGAATCTAAATCACGCACTCTAAAAACTGGCTTTGTGACACAAAAGCAATGGTTGTTCATGCCTTCTTCTTTAGGATGAGTTCTGGTAAGCCAGTTTTTGCCTCAGGTTCCCCGACAGGGAATTGCTGGCAGCACCTCCCTCTCTGCCTTCCACTCTGTAGAGACCTGGGAAGCACCATGGGCCAGAGAGGCTGTTAGAGTGCTCACTGTGTCCTGACCTTATGCCAGCTATTCCCAAAGTAGATCTGCTCTTCTGCTCGCATGTTGTGGAGCTCTGAGTCCTTCCCAAGCTGTTGTCCTGTGCTGAGGCTCTCTGAAGCATGGTCTCCATGCTCCATCATGTTCAGTGTCTTTTGGTCTCTACCTGCGTTATGCTCATCTCTCACCCCCACACCACCCAGTCAAGAGAGATCTGTGCAGGATGGTAAGGTATGAATGCTGTTATACTTGGGTGTGTGGAAACAAAACCTCATCAAGGGTCAGGCTGGTCACTAATGCAAAAAAAAAAAGGAAAGTGGATCACCTGGCAAAGCCCTAGGCTCAAGGACCCCCACTGGAAGATGCCTACTGAATGTGCAGCCAGAGCCTCTTCTCCTGTGCCAGGGTAAGAGGCTGGAGATGTACACATCACAGACACATGAATGCTCCCTACACTCCCAGTGTGACTGATGAAAGCAGCATCATTCTGCTGTGACTCAGTTTTCCTATCAGCAAGAAAAGGCCGAACAGAGGCCACCCCTGAAAGCATGGATTTCAACTCACCATTGCTCATATAGAAGGCCAAGAAAATGAAGGCTGGGTGCTCTTGAAGGGACGTCAGCATTTGTGGTGGACAAAACGTGCAGCAGCCCTACAGGTCTGAGTTCAAAAAGCAGGCGTGATCAGCTTGCTCTCCAGTTGGTGCACTGCCAGGTGCTGTCACCTAGGGGTTTGGGCAGGCAAGCCCTGGTTGCTCCCGAGTGGATGGTGGAGCCCATACAGCTGCCAGGGGCGAGGAGGAAATTCCCCTTACCTTAGCGAGTGCTGTGCAGCTGCTGAGGCAAGGCGTGTTTCAGTTTGGCTGACTCTGTTCCAGAGGCTTTCAAGCTGTGGGAAACCAAGACACCAGCGGCAGTAAATCAGCAACAGTACCTCATTCATGGGCTGGCCTGACTCCGATTCGGCAGAAAAAAAATCAATGGTGGCTTGGCAGAACCGATGTGGACTGCGGAAATCTTGCCTGTGTTTAGGCCACAAGCTCCCTGTGTGGTTTTCTTCCCTATGTGGAGCTCTGAGCAATGCTGGGGAGCCCTGCCAGCTGTGTGGCACTGCAGGGACCTGGAGGTCAGCAACACAGCAAGCCATGAACGCAAGGAGCAGAGGAGGCACGTGAATGGTCTGGAGGTGATCATTGTAGAGCCAAAGCAGGTCCCAGCTAGACAGACTGAGGTTTGAAGGGCATTCACCTGCGGACACAAGATGTGCAGACCTGTCACGTTTGGGGTACCTGGTAACCAAGGTGTCAGTGCTTTGTCAATGCCGGACAAGGCTGCAACTTCAGCAATCAAATTCCACTCTCCTGGTATGCCGTTTAGCCCAGGAAAACCTCCTGTTGGATAAGAAAGGAGATGGAGGGAGGGAGTCAAAGGCTAAAATCACTCCAGGAAGTTCTGTTAGCAGCAGCTGAGAATGGGGAAAATTCTAGTGGTAGAAATGGCTCTGTCTGAATGACCTCTACTGCCAGCCAAGCTGCTTTTGGCATGGCTCTGAGAGTCTGTGCCAGATGGATCAGCTGCTCCCCCTGCCTGGGCAGAGCAGAAAACACTCCCCTGAGCCCAGTGGTAGGGCCTGGGTGCTCAGCCTCTCCTCTCCAGCAGAACCCGGTGGGAATGGACTTCCTTCCCTCACCTGCCGTGGGTGTCCCCACTGACATACAGCTGGCCCGGGATGGGACCTTGTGGCTCCTGGGCCCTTAAGAGCTTCCAGTCCCACTTCTGACACAAGACAGGAAGGTTTCCTGCAGATGGCCTGGCTTTTGCAGCTCTGTTCCCTGTTCTTATACCCATGCTGCTGTCTGCTAGGATGCTTTTATCCCTCACAGGGCCTGCCTTGTGTTGCACAGCTCCCTGTCCACGTGTCCATGACCCTTGAATCCTTGACTCTGTGCATGAGGAGAGGGTCCATCAGCTGAAGCCTGCAGCAGTTGCAGGGACCTCTGCTTTGTGTCAAGGAGCTGTCCCCAGCAAAAAAGGGGACTGGGGTGATGGCTCATTCCTAAGGACCCTGTTGTAGTTCCCAGTGGAGACAGGGCCAATGTCTCCTTTCTCTGTTGGCAGGAGGCTGCCCAAATGTGTGGCCATCCATGGTCAGGGACACCCATAGGCTAGCAGGGCAAAGCCCGGGGTGGGCACAGCCAGAAGGAAGTGGAGTGTGGTTAGGTCCTGCCCTGCTGGAGACCTCCACCCTGGTGCAGCAGCTCGTGTCTCCCCCCACCCCACAGCAATCTGCATGAGGCTGCATGGCCAGGCTGACACAGCCCCAGGGTCTCCAAGCCAGCCTAGGCAGAGGGCCACCTCCTTACCACCTACTCAGCCAGCCAAGCCCAGCAGCCCTTGAGAGCAGCTTTTGGAGACCATAGGCTCTCCTCCTGGGGGAATTAATACACATCTGTGTTTGCTGGGGGCTCTGGAGGCATCTCCCAAAGGGGCTCTGATGTCAAAGGAAACTGATCTGTGGCTTCTCCACTGCAGTGACGTGGGAGCTCATAGCCCCATCCAGGGGCCTGCTGATGAAGACCTGAAGCCCCAGACCTGAGCACAGCTTTGGTCATGCCTTTTGTTTGGGTTTATTGGACTCACCAGACCTGCAGAGCCATGGAAAAGCTTGGAGATGACTGCAGGGCTGGATAGGTCATCTCTCAGTTGTGCTGTGCCTGCTGTGAGTTTTCTGTCCTGTTGTGTTTTCCAGTGGCCTCAGTGGTGTAGGTCCTACCATGGAGAAGGCTAAGCAACCTCTGCAAGAGCTGGAGCCACAGCTGGTAGCTTCCCTGTGTCATACTGGCTTCCCCTCCTAGACACCCAGGTCTTTGCATTTGAGTTCTTCCTGGCTCCACGTCCAGGCTAGATCTGCCATTTGAGCTCCTGAAGAGGGAATTTAGATGTGCTGTGCTTGCAACATGATGCACCCCCTGACAACTCCTGCCTCATCTCAGGGCCAGCTGCCAGAGGAGCGCAGCTGGGACAGGTGAGGGGGGACAGGCCTGCTCTGCAGCGCAATGCACTGGCACCCTCTAATGACACAATTATGTATTTCAGTGAGTGCCTTGGTGGCTGGGTGGCTTGCCTGCCTTTCACACTGTGCTGGCACAGGCTGGTGCCCTGCTCACAGGCTTCTGCGGGGCAGCGCCCCAAGATGGGTTCCCCCTTCTGCCCTGCTCGGCTCCAGGTCCTCCGCCGCAGCTCCCTGGGCTCGAACAGGGACTGTGAGAGGCAGCAGGAAAGGTTTGTGTTTGTGCACAGCTTCTGCCAGGTGTGTGTCTGTGCTCCCGTCCTCCCAGCCCCAGCAGCACAGTGAGCTGTGCTTGGCCTGTGTGCAGGACTGGGAGCGCTGCCCGGCTGCAGCCAGGCCATGCAGCCTGGATTTTTGGCCACACTGGCCAGGCCAGCTCAGGAGTGTTAGGCTGATGGATTTGAGTCAGGCTATCTGGACTGGCAGGGCATGTGCCAGTGCTGTTCTGCCAGTGTTATGGCCAAAGTCAGCAGCTCTTTGCCTTGTTCCATGAGACAGGAGCTGAGGAATGGCCCTGGGAAGCAGGGATTTGCATTCCTTTGCAAATGGGCTGACAAGTTCTGGAAAAGTAAAGCAATAGTGTGAGCAAGACAGGGGCCAAGCCAAGTGCTCAGAGGGATGCCCTGGGCTGGGCCTGCCTTTCCCTTCTGGGGCTGAGACACAGATGATGGAGCAAGCCCTAGTCTATGTCCTAGTGCAGCCCCTCCAACAGCTCCTGTGGGAGCTGCCTGGCACTGTCTTCCTCCCAGGAAAAACCCAAGAACCATAGAATCATTCAGGTTGCAAAAGACCTCTAAGATCATCGAGTCTGACCATCCCCCTACCACCAATATTGGCCACTAAACCATGTCCCTAAGCACCACGTCCAACCTTTCCTTAAACACCTCCAGAGATTCCTTAAACTCCACCACCTCCCTGGGCAACCCGTTCCAGTGACTAACCACTCCTTCTGAGATTAAATTTCTCCTAATTTCCAACCTAAACCTCCCCTCGTGCAAGTTGAAGCCATTCCTTCTAGTCCTATCATTGGTTATCTGAGAGAAAAGGCCGACCCCCAGTCCCCCACACCTTCCTTTCAGGTAGCTGTAGAGAGCAATGAGGTCTGCCCTGAGCCTCCTCTTCTCCAGACACAAGAACCCCAGCGCCCTCAGCTGCTCCCCATAGGACTTGTTCTCCAGATCCCTCACCAACTTCGTAGCCCTTCTCTGGACACATTTCAGGGCCTCAGTGTCCTTCTTGTAGTGAGGGGCCCAAAACTGAACATGGTACTTGAGGTGCGGCCTCACCAGAGCAGAGCACAGGAGGAGGATCACCTCGCTGGTCATGCTGACTCTGCCATTTCGTGGTCACTACCCAAGACAGCTCCCAACCACCACATCTCTCACCAGTCCTTCCCAGGCTCATCTCTATCAAGCCTCATTTTATCCCTATCCCCCTTCATACCTTGTTTAAAGCCCTCTCAGTGAACCCTGCCAGCTCCCAGGCTAGGATCCTTTTCACCCTTTGAGACAGGTGGGACCCATCTGCAGCCATCAGGCCAGGTGCTGAGTAAACCGCTCCTATTTGGGGTGTATCACCCTGGTGTCTTTCTCGCAGGCATGGCAGGGAGCTGCTCCACCAGCCTAACTCCTGCTTACGCTCCCTGATGCTCCTTAATCTCTCCACCTCCTCCTTGAGCTCTGCCACCAGGCTGATCAGATCACCCACCTGCTCACACCTCATGCAGGTGCTATCTCTGCTACCCTCTGTTAACAGCAGGCTCAGGCACTCCCTGCAGCCAGAGACCTGAGCAGATGCATTTTGGGGCAGGCAGGCAGTCTGGGTTGCCACTGTCTTTGTGGCAAGAGCTTTCTGCCTGGTGGAGACCATGGCTGGATTTGCTGTCTGGGAGGCAGCCAGGAGGTGAGATGGTCTCCTGGGTTGGGAGGGAAAACTTTTCCTGCAGCAGTGAATGGCTGGGGTTGGGGAAACCTTTGGGACCCCATACAAAAGAGAAGAACAGGGACAGGTTGAGATGGGAATGGGGATGGGTTAGGGATGGAATGAGATAGGAATGTGTTGGAATGGGGTTGGAACAGGATGGAGTGGGATGGGATGAGGATGGCGTGTGGGTGAGATGGGATAGGGATGGTGATTGGGGTGGAATTGAGATGGGAAAGGGAATACAGATGAGATAAAGATGGGGAGAGGAAGGGAATGGGATGGGAAAAGGTCAGCTCTCATTCAGAGAAGGACATGTTCAGACGGGAGCTCACGCTAGCTCAGCTACATTGTGTACAAGCAGCCTTGGAAAGCACTGAATGCCTGTCTCTTCTCTTGTTATTATCCCAGGGGGCTGTGGTGCTCAGCTAGCTGACTGCATACCAGGAGGTTTTAATTTTACATTTATTTTCCTAATGGCTTGGGTGGCCTGAAAACTTGAGCAGTGAATTGTGACTGCTGGAGATTGGGTGAAAAACCACACAATGGCTGTGCACTGCAGTGTGGCACCAGGGATGAGTCACCAAAACTGCAATTAAGAAGGAAAATAACAGTGGCTTTACCAGCTTCTTTCCAGGAGCATTGCATTTTTCCTGAGCTGCAGTGTTTCAGGCTTGTTTATGGAACAGTGCCTCGTGTCAAACAATGCATAGAAATGGACGAAGGGATAGCTGATATAAAACAGTTTAACAGGTAAAGAAGGAAATAAAAGCAATATCCATTTTTACCCGGACAGCACAGGTGCTTTAGGAGGCACCTGTAGGGATAAGCAGAGGAAACTGTAGCAAAATACAGGGGCTAGAGACAGTGGAGCTGTGCCTGGACATGAAGCCCAAGGTGACACAGGTGACCTTGGCAGAAAGGGCACACGAGGAAGGAGTCCCAGGGAGCGACAGGAGTCCCACAGGTGTCTCCTCCTCAGCTGTGTGAGTCTCAGCATCTTTCTGGAGAGAACCTCTGCAGAGAGCAGTGAGAAGGACAAAAGTATTACCTGTGTGAATTGCAGTGTGGCAGGGAGTCCAGAAAAGCAAGAATCAACCTTTTGTGTTCCAGTAGCTTTATTTTAGCCTTGCAGAAAGGCATGTACTGCTTTGCCATGAACAGAGGTGTAAAGCACTACGCAAAGAAGCTCTGTTGAGAAAGGGCACATTTATAATTTTATGGCCTCGTGCTGCTATCAGGTTTCAGTGTGTCCCAGGGACAAGGCTGAACGTAGCTCTCCAGAATTCCAGTCCACATGGTGCCAGGCAGACTTCTGACCTCCGCAGTTGCTGTCACCTCTTTAGCAAGCTGCCCTAGCACTGAGCGAACAGGCCAGAAGCTCCCCACGGGGCACGTGCAGGGCTTGGACATGGGATTATGCACCCCTTCATCTGGCTTGGCTTCACTTAGGGAGCAGCAACTGCACAAGAGGCTCTATGAAACCCAGGGCTCTGGACATTCAAGTCATCACCTCCACCCCACATGAGCTGCTCCTCACCTAGCCCCAGGCAGGCACCAGCCAGCTCTTATCTGTGGATGCTGAGTAATAAATGTCTTCTTGAAAGTGTGTTTCATTGCTGAAAGGGTTGTTAGGCATTGGAACGGGCTGCCCAGGGAAGTGGTGGAGCCACCATCCCTGGAGATCTTTAAAAGACATTTAGATGTAGAGCTTAGGGATATGGTTTAGTGGAGGACTGGCTAGTGTTAGGTCAGAGGTTGGACTGGGTGATCTTGGAGGTCTCTTCCAACCTAGATGATTCTGTGATTCTGTGAAATAATTTTAACTAAGTACAGATGAGATGGTCCAAACTAGAGATCAGACAGCTACTGCTGCCATTGCTTGCTTACCGTGATCACTCTCCTGAAATGCCTCTGTCCTCAAGGTGACAGGACACAATGCCACAAGGGAGCTATCAGCACAAGTGCCATTCTCCTGTGTCCTGATGCTCAGAGAAGCATCAGGCAAGCAATGTGCTGCAGCCTCCAGGGACAGACTTCCCAGCTCATTCTGTCCCCAGGAAATCCTGGCAGGAGACTGCTGGGATGCTGGCATTTCTCCTCTGGTTTTCCCTCCTTTTCTGGGGACTGGCTCCTCCTGGAGCAGCTCGTCTGATACCACCGTGCTTACACCCCTGATGACAACTGCAGCAGCATGTCCATGGCCGTGCTCGGTGTCAGTGATGCGATGTTGTCCAGTTACTCAGTCCTTTCTGTGCCAGTCCTTTCTGGACCACTTGGTCCTCTCCATCACCGCAGACACTGTTCTGGTGGTGACATCCAGCAGCAGCTTTAAGCCCAGTGGGGAAAGCTCCCCACTGCCAGTTTATAAATCAGGATGGTTATTCCCAAACACTTGGTTCCATCCCTTTGGAAGCTCACTTCTCCAGAGAGACCAGGGCCTAGGGCTCACTGGTTTCTGGGGGATGGTGACAGTGCCCTGCCCTTTAATGCAAGCTGCTGCCTGGTCAGGCTGTCCCCAGCCCATTCCCTGTCTGACTGCAGCTGTAGCACATGGTCCCCAGCCCTGTGGCTTTGGGCAGTGGTGGGAACAACCATGACAATCAATCTGAGGAGAATGAGCCTGGCTCATCTCACAGTGGAAAAACCGCAGGGCAAGCTGTGAAATGGGGCGTCAGTGCAGCCCTTCACAGCAATGTGCAAATTCTGGCTAATCAGACTAACCTCAGTCTGCTTCATTACAACTTGTCCTCGGATCCCAGGAACACCCTCCACAACAGCACTTTCTAGCTTTGACTGCAGGGCAGAGCTTGATTTTTTTTAGGTGCACATCCTTGTTTATCAGGACCCCAGTGAAGTCCAGTTCTGAATGCCTCCTTCAAAGAGAACTAGAGCCAAGCTGGGGAGCAGCAGGCACAGGCTTCAGGATAGGACTGAGCGAGAAGCAGAGGAAAGATGCTTGGTCTCTTTGGATTAATTGACACAAGGGAAGTTGACTTAGTCTCATTCAGCATGAGGCAAGGTGTCTGAAAACAGCAGTCTTCAGGCTCCAGGAGAAGATGCAGAGGGTGCAGCCCTAGCTAGGGAGGTTTGGACAAGAAATACACTGTCTGGATGCTGGAGCTTGATGGAGGTGGTGTTGGAATCTCAGATGCCTCAGCCTAGAGGACAGGCCAGGGTTATACAGAGACCATGGGCTTTAGAGCCCTGATGGAATAGAGGAGGGTATAAAGCAAGCTCCCAGCCCTGGACACCTGGATAAGAGACCTCCAAGATCGCCTCTTCACAGGATCACAGAATGGGTTGGATGGGAAGGGACCTTAAAGGTCACCTAACTGCACCCCTGCCATAGACAAGAATGCCACTCACTCGATCAAGTTGGCCAAGGCCCCATCCAGCCTGGCTTCTGCAAGGACCTGATTGGAAGAGTCCTAAGGGATGAGTCCCTGGAGGAAAGAGGAGCCCAAGAAAGCTGATTGATATTCACGGATTGCCTCCTCCACGCACAAGAGCGATCCATCCCAACAAGTAGGAAGTCAGGCAAAAGTGCCAGGAAACCTACATGGATGAACAAGGAGCTCTTGGCCAAACCCAAGCACAAAAAGGAGGCATAAAAAGCGTGAAAACAATGAGAAAGGCTTCTGTAAGAGCATCAGTGAACAACTCCAGGCACCAGGACATGCTGGGGGCATCCAGCCAGAGAGCAGCCTGGCAGAAAAGGCCCTGGGGATTCTAGTGGACACCAAGTTGAACACAAGTCAGCAATGTGACCTTGCTGCAAAGAAAGCAAAGTGTCCTGGGCTGCACTAAGGCCAAGTGTTGGCTGCAGGTCGAGGGAGGTGATCCTTCCCTTCTGCTCAGCACTGGCGAGGCCACTCCTGGAGTGCTGGGTCCAGTTCTGGGCTCCCCAGGACACGAGGGACATGGAGCTACTGGAGAGAGGCCAACCAAGGGCCATGAAGGTGATGAAGGGACTGGAGCAGCACTGCTATTAGGAAAGGCTGAGGGAGCAGGGACTGTTCAGCCTGGAGAAGAGAAGGCTCACAGGGAATCTTGTTGATGCCTGTAAATAACCAAAGGGAGTGTGCAGAGAGGACAGAGCCGGGCTCTTCTCAGTGGTGCCCAGTGCCAGGACAAGAGGCAATAGGCACAAACTGAAGCACAGGAGGTTCCCTCTGAGCATCAGGAAACACTTTTTTACTGTGTGGGTGACCAAGCACTGGCACAGGTTGCCCAGAGAGGTTGCAGAGTCTCCCTCCTTGGAGATTGAAAAGCCATCTGAACGTGGTACTGGACAAGAGGCTTTGGGTGGCCTTGCTTGAGCAGGGGGTTGAACCAGATGACCTACAGAGGTCCCTGGCAACCTCAACCATTCTTTAATTCTTTGATTCAGTGATTCTGTGGCTTTGCACAGAAATGGCAGGGTGAGCTTTGGAAAGGGTAGGACAGAGTAGGCTGACTGAGCAGGCACTCCTGTGCCTCCATCCAGAGGCTGCAGTCAGATGAACTGCAAGAGGTTCCTTGCTAAGACATGATGACTGTACTGGAAGCAAGACAGTCTCAGAGAACTCTCTTTGCTGATCTTGGTGCTGGACCAAGATATCTGTGTGCGTTTATTTTGTTGGAATACAAGTGTTCACTATGTAGGTGCCCAGGTGTATGGTGTGACCTGTACCCATCACCTTGGACAGTGAACAGCCAGGCTGAGCTTGGCCAAGAAAGAAAAAATTAAATGTGTGACACTTTGAAGGATAAGCTGCATTTTTTTTAATGGACCAGCAGAAATGATAAATACTTAAATATCTTCTTTAGTCTATATTTAAACATCTACACAGCTACTTTGAATTTTTCAAAGCTGTTGTGTGCTGCCGCTGTGAGATACAGACTATTTGTTGAGCTGGCTAAAATACAAATTAAAGAGGTCAGCTTCAGGCAACATAATTTCACAGTCTTGAGGCTAGTATTTAATGCACACACATTTCATGTGAGCATCTCATCTGAGTGCCAGGAAGAGTGTACACAGAAATGAGCCATTGTCAGCCTTGCCTCTAATTTAAAAGGCTTTCCTCCAGCCAAGTCCTTTCTGGGGAATTAAAGCTTTTGGCAAAGCTCATTTTTTTTGCCAAACGTGAAGGGTCACTCTCCTTTTGCTGTTAAAGCAATTTACAATAATCCAGTGATGTGCCCAGCAAATGGACAGCAGCTCTGCACCTTCCAGAGCAATGGTTCAGATGGTCCTGTGCCCTCACTAAATGCCCCACTTTGCTGATCAGCAGCATCTCACCCCAAAGGCCTGAGCTGGGTGAGTGCTGTGTCTCTTCCCCCATAGGAACTGTAGGTATTTACACGAGTATTTGGGACTACACAGTTTAAACATGGTGGCAGCTGGAGAGGCAGGGCCGGGCCCTTCGGGCAGTGACCTCCTTCCAGTGCAGTACTTTCCCAAACCTGGGATTGCACCAGTTCCCCCCAACCCTGGGATCAGCTCTTGGGGCAGGAGGGTCCCCCTGGGATGTTACATCCCACTGCCATAATTTCCTTACCCTCCACTGGGAAACCTTGCACATCTGCCACGGGTCCGTGGGAACCCAGAGAGCTGCATCCTCAGGTTACCTGGGAATGTGCCACATTTAGTTTTGCAGTTCCCAGTTGCTGGCTTTGTTACCAAGCAGAGCAGAATGAGCCAGCATAAACTTGTCTCTTGCTGAGGGAGTTGCATAGCATGACCTAGTGGTTAAATATTCATGTTTCATGTTTAAGTAAATGGCCAGGTAGAATTTTGATACTTTTCTGGGCAAACTGGCTTTGTTTTCTGTAATATCCTCTTCCTCATATGCAGACAAAGCCACTGTGCAGATATTTTATTTTTTTGTTTGTTTTTTTCTAAAGAAAAAGTAATGGCTCTGTAAGATATTTCATATAAATTAAATAGAACAGCAAGTTGTGAAAGGAACCCTGCTTTTGGGAAAAGGAGGGTTATAAAACATAGTTTTCTGTGGTGTCTCTGAGGGCTTGTGCTGCGGCTGAACTTTCACTGCAGTTTTTCCGTTCTGGAGGAGCAATGGTTTCATTCTCCTGTGCAGCCACCACTTGTCATGCAAGGTAGAGGAAGTTAATTACCCTGACATCTCCCACATCCTAAATGTTACTAAACTTGGCTAAGAAATACAAATGTCAGTAGGGAAATAAGGGGGCTGTGAACATGCACACTCTGAGCATCCTTGGCCAAGGCAGCTTTCGTTTAGCAGAGGGGCTGTTGGACATTTCTGTGGAGAATGAGCAGATGCGTGAGCAGCAAATTAGGCCAAGCTCTCAACTCCTGGTGTTGTCCTGACCCACAATGGGAATAAAATCAGGGACATGCTGATCATTCTGCTGCAGAAACCGGTAATGAAGCAGGAGGCGAGATGTCCGTGAGTGCGTAGGAGCCTAGCAGAGCAGGAGCTGTACCAGTACAGGAGCACAGACATCCCCGCAAAGATCCCAGAGGAGATTTGGCAGGGGTACATTCAGCAGAAGTAAGAAGGGGATACCCAAGTTAATGACATAGGAAGTAACTATCAGAGGACACTTAAATATTTATCTTGCAGAATACACATGGTGATTCCTAGCAAGAGACCAGCTCTCTGCTGCCTGACAATGCACTTCCAATCCTGACTCATTGCAGGCATAGAGTAAAGGAAAACACTTAAAAGGCATTAGAGAAATCACACATGGATGGAAACTTACTAGAAAAAAAGTTTGACCTTTTGTTCCAGACCTTTACAGAGAGGTCTGCCACTGGGTCTCCATGTTGCCTAGTCCGTCAAGATGAGGAGCACAGCATTAGGCTGTGGGGCAACCGTGGGGATTGGCACAAAGGTAACATTTTGTACTCCTCATTCTGCTCATCACTGTTAAGTCCTACTCACAGTGAATATGGCCTGAGGACTCTCAGCAGTTCAGCAGGAGCCCAGGGCCCGAGATGTCTGTCCCAGCCTGTGCTCTGCTGTCATTGTGAGTGCTGGGGAGACAGGAGATGCTGCCTTGGGAGAGATCCTGGCTCAGCGCTCACTGTGATGCCCACCTTTGTATTTGTGCCCTGCTTTTTATTCCAGAGTGGGCAGGAATAGAAATATTATCTATCTTCCAGGATAATTTGTGTGGAATGAGTAAGGAAGGAAGTGCAGAGGATTTCAAACCCAGTTCTGAGACCTCAGTACCCATCAGGATCTGTGTACAAAATAAAGTCTGCAGATGTGATGGCAGACTTGCAGATGAAGAATCGCTTTACAAGGATAAAAGAGAAAAATTTTCATCCTCTTCTTTGGAAGAAGCCAGAGCACCCTGTTCATCACCCCAAAATGTCTTAGGAAGGCACAGTGGGGTTCACCAGTGGGATGTGGTGATTTAGCCAAGTTCACACCACAGCTGCAGCTCTTGGTGCCATGCTCACAGATCTGCTCTGGGCACAAATTGCTTTGTGAGGATCTTGAGGCCACAGGAGCTACACCTGAAAGTGCTACAGGTATAGGTGATGGAGAACCGAAGGGTGGTGTCTGGAGAGAAAAAGAAAACTGCAGATGGCAGAAAGCAGATGCTGAGAACTTGTGTTGGAAATACTGCTATTTTTTCCTAAAATATCTGGAGAAAATGGGCTTAACCCTGCTAGGACAGGATTTGACCCAATGTCTCACAGGATCACCGTGTGCACCAAGCCAGATTGTAGGCCCAGGGTGCTGGGAGGACAGAAGCAAGGACTGCTTTTGGATATGGCATCTCCGAGCATCTTACTTTGTGTCTGTACTGCTTTTGAAGTAGCCAGAAGCCCAGGGAGGACCAGTGTCCCATCCTATGCTTTTAGCAAGGGTGTCCCAAGCTGTAGTTCACAACCCTTCTGGATATGCAGATTTCTTCCAAAGGACACAGGGCAGCAGCTTGTGAGGAGCTACACATGTGCTCCAGCACATAGGCACTTCTTTCTGTAGGGAACATGGGAAGAGTGGGTGATGGTGGGCAGAGGCTGTGTGGTCCCAACATTTGTCAACCAAAGCCCTCCTTGAACCAGCTGTCCAGCCTGGGTGTCTCTGGTCCTGGTGAGGAGGATTGGACTAGGTGATCTTTAGGGTCTCTTCCAAACCATTCTGTGACTATTACTGGAGCTTACTGGCTTAGGTTCCTTCACACAATTAGATTTGGCTGACTACTTGCAATTAGCAAAAATTAGTGTCTCTTTTGACAGTGCCTTGTCCTTGAGACAACACACTGGGTGCTGGGACCCATGAGAACACAGCCATTTTGTCTCAACCTACCTCCACCAGTCTCAGCAGCAAAGACTGAGGATCATTTTAGGTATTTACCTGTTGTCCTGGAGGGTCTGCCTGTAAGTATTTTGATTCATGGAAGACCTCTGCTTTCCTGGGGCCTCCCTGATTTCTTTCACTCCGTAAGGCTTTGGTGCTGGGTGTGCTGTCCCACTGCCTGGGTAGTTTTGGCTTTTCTCCTGGACCAGAGCACAGAGAGCAGTGTTAGAAGGTCTTCCCAACTGCCGCTGCCTCTAAACCAGAATGGGACCCATGGGACCTGCTGCTGGGCAGTTTTGCCCTTCCCAGCCCACTTGAGCTACACTGAGCCTTGTGCACAGGAGCTGTGATTTGATATGGATTTTTTCAATACTCAAAAATGTTGCTTGATACCTACTAAATATGTTCAATAGCAGAACGCATGGAGTTTGGGTTCACTCGTCTTTTAAACATGCTGAAGATGGAACAAAAGGGCTTAAAAGGCAGGAAAAAAAAAAAAAAAAAGAGAAAAGATGAAGAGAAGCGCAGTCAGAACAGACAGAAGCACCTCAAGAGTGTTAAATCCATCTGCTCATGGTCAGGAGCAGAGCTGTGAGGGGAAGCCTGTAGGTTGTCATGGCTCAAAGAGCATCACAGGGCATCTCTTTCCCATCTACAATGTTTCTGAGCACCAAAGCCCCTGGTCGCCTCCATTTCCTCCTACCTCCAAGTTGAGGTTTACTCCTTGTGTATTCCCTTCCCTTCCCTTCCCTTCCCTTCCCTTCCCTTCCCTTCCCTTCCCTTCCCTTCCCTTCCCTTCCCTTCCCTTCCCTTCCCTTCCCTTCCCTTCCCTTCCCTTCCCTTCCCTTCCCTTCCCTTCCCTTCCCTTCCCTTCCCTTCCCTTCCCTTCCCTTCCCTTCCCTTCCCTTCCCTTCCCTTCCCTTCCCTTCCCTTCCCTTCCCTTCCCTTCCCTTCCCTCTCCATTTCTGCCTTGGCACCCAAAGGCTAAAGTTAGAAATACTGTCTGTGCACATGACTTGTTCAGGATTAGTTGCTAAAACAAGTGGAAAAATAACTTTATATCTAATTTCAAAACCATATAAACGATATATTCCTGTGTTGACATAAGGTGAAAATCACTACGCTGTTTTGAGCAGGAAACCAGCTTTCCTAGATTAAAAAGAGAAGCATTTTGTAGCCAAGGTTTCTGGTTATATGTTGCTGAAACCAAAGTTGCTGAGGATCCATCTGTATGTGATTTACACCCCTTCTGCAGCCAGGCAGACTTGAGCACACTCATCTCTGTCAATGGCATCATTCTTGTACGGTTCATGATAGTCGGGCACTGAACAGGGAATACAAGAGCTCCACAAGCCTTGCATCCCTCAGCATCCCCCCTCTTGTGGGACACAGTGGGACGGCTGTGCTCTGCACACTGGGAAAGCTGTTTTCCTCCAGCCCGATGGCAGGACAGCGCCCTTACACCTCTTAGGCTATGACAGAGGAAAGGTGCTGAGCAAAGGCTTGGCAGAGCTGTGGCTGGCAAAATACAGGTGTGCAGAGGCAGCAGGGCAGAAAACTGCCCCTCGCAGAGCTCCAGTGCTTGGCCAATGCCAGTGGGTCTGCATTTCCCTACTGCAAATAACAACTGAAAATGTCCTGAGGTTGAAGCCCACGTGCTGGACATGCACAGAAAGCAATGAACTACTCCCATCAAAACAGCAGTGTCATTAAAAAGGTTGTAGCCTCCTCTTCTCCAGGCTAAACAACCCCAGTGCCCTCAGCCATTCCCCGTAGGACTTGTGTCTCAGGCTCCTCACCAGCTTCGTAGCCCTTCTCTGGACATGTTCCAGGGCCTCAGTGTCCTTCTTGCAGTGAGGGGCCCAAAGCTGAACACAGCACTCGAGGTGCAGCCTCACCATAGCAGAGCACAAGGGGACGATCACCTCCCTGGCCCTGCTGGCTGCACTACTCCTGACACAACCAGGATGCCGTTGGCCTTCTTGGCCACCTGGGCACACTGCTGGCTCGTGTTCACGTGAGCATCAACCAGCACACCCAGATCCTTTTCCTCTGCACAGCTTTCCAGCCACTCTGTCCCAAGCCTGTAGCGCTGCATGGGGTTATTGTGACCAAAGTGCAGGACCCAGCACTTGGCCATGTTGAACCTCATCCCATTGACCTCTGTCCATTGACCCAACCTGTCCAGGTCCCTCTGCAGGGCCTCCCTACCCTCCAGCAGATCGACACTTCCCCCCAACTTCATGTCATCTGCAAACTTACTGAGGGTGCACTCAGTTCCCTCATCCAAATCATCAATAAAGATATTAAAGATGATGGGCCCCAACACCAATCCCTGTTTCACCAACCAACCCCCAACCCCCTCTCGTGACCAGTCACCACCTGGATGTCACTCCATTCACCACCACTCTCTGGGCCTGGCCATCCAGCCAGTTTTAACACCACACAGAGTGTACCTGTCCAAACCATGGGCTGCCGGCTTCTGCAGGACAATACTGTGGGAGACCGTGTCAAAGGCCCTGCCGAAGTCTAGGTAGACTATGTCAACTTCATCCATCAGGTGGGTGACCTGGTCATAGACGGAGATGATGTTGGTCAGTCTGTACTTGTATTTCATGAACCCATGCTGGCTGGGCCTGAGCCCATGGCTGTCCGGCACATGCTGTGTGATTGCACTCAAGATGAACTGTTCCATATGAATGGTCTGAAAGCAGGCTATGAGTTGGAGCTGAGAACATCTCTACCTGTTTCTTTCCTCTTGACATCTCCTGCCCTGGCCAAAAGGTGTACCAGGTTTGTGCAAACTCATTGGCAAAAAAGTTTGATGGCCTGAAGACCGACATAGGTCCTGGTGTTGCTGCATGTTCCCCCTAGCAGTGTCAGGCTTTGCTGGGAATACTGGCAGTGCCTTGGTTCAGTCCTCATCTAATGGCTGTGTGTCCACAGCAGTGTCAGGAGGATGGAGTGAGCAATCTGTCATGTTGTCAATAAAGCCATGGCTGGGCTGTTCTCCATGCCAAGGGTCCTCAAGTCTTAGCACCACCTGCACTTGGAAAGGACCACCATGGTCAAGGGTGCTATGTGGCAGTCCTCTGGCTGTGACACTGGCGGAACTCAAGGGCTACACGTTGTGCTTCCAAACAGATCCTTCATTCACTATGAGAATTCCTGGTGCTGCTGTAGTCCACATCTCAGTTCTCTCAGGTGTATTTTTGTTATTCCACATATGATGGTGTTTCCAATGGATCTTCAGGTTCATAAATGCTTAGCCCTTGGTAAAGCCACAGATACCATTTTCTCTGGCTTCAGAAGGGGTGTGGAAACATTTACCCACACCTTCAGTGCAATAACACTGAGTTTCAGTGTTCAGTCTTCAGGTCTCAGGCAATAGCCTCACCAACATCACTTGCTCAGATGTATCTTAGGCAAGTCCTTGTCACTGCCATCTTCAGGCCACTGTCTCTTTCTACACTTTTTGCAGCAAGATTCATCTGCTACCAGAAACCACTTCTATGAAAATATCTGGAGAGAAGCTCAGGTCAGCTCTTCTCTCCTCACTAAATGCATCAGGCTTAAGTTTTCCAGTATGTCATGTGTGACACCTTGAATTATATTTATGGAAGGGCTTTAACACTGCAAGCTTTTATTAAAATAATAGAAAACCTGTCAATTTCTTTTTTTGCTGCTGGTAGGTAAAGGAGGTAACAATGTAATAATCATTTTCAATGTAAAGCAAATTAAGCTGATATTTACTTTACTATTTCATCTTTATTAAATGATTATTTGATATTTCTTGAATGATTATCTGCTGTTCCTGTATCTGTTATTACTAACTCCGTCACAAAGAAGTGGAGGCTTGCTGAGAAACCGAGCTACAGGCTAAAAACAAACTCAAGGAACTCTAATGCAGCAAGTATGAGGATTAAAGGAAGCCCCAGGGAATGAAACTGTCACTCCTGGCTTTGCTGCGGGAAGCAGCCATGAGGCTGGCATCCTGGCTGCTCAGGAAGAAGCAAAGCCAGAGGCTCTGGCTGCTGGGTTGGAGTCTCCTGCTGGGCTTGTCCCCAAGGTCTGAGCCAGAGCACCTCAGCTTTGGGAGAAAAACTCTCCTCTTCCTGGAGGGTGGGGGGATACACCCAGCCAGCAGGAAAGTTGTTGGCGTTGCTGCTAGAGGTGTTTGTTGTTGTTGTTGTTGTTGATCAGTGACCTGATCTTCCAGTTGAATGGTATTATCTTGGCATAGGTATACTGATCAGCAAAGCAAGGGAGATTGTGAGTATCACTCACTGTTGGAGATAAATCTGACCTCCCACACTCAGAAGTTTCAAAGATCCCCTAACACCAGGGACTCCTTGGTCTCTGTGTGAAGTGTCCCTTCCTGCTCTCATGGGAAGCCCAGCAATGACATTAGGCTACCAACAGTTCTCATCACCATCAGGAGGGCGTGCTGCCCCTCTGCCTGTACAGCTGTGAGAAGCTAGTAGCAGGTGCTTTCCCACAGCACTGCCTGGGAGAGATGTTTAAGGCAGGTTCATCTGCATGACTGAGATGAGCAGCCTCATCTGGAAATGATTTGTTTTCTGGGACAAATGGTATGAAATATAAAGAGTTTCTTCTGATCTGCATCAGGACTGCCAATACATTTGTTAGTGGCAGAGACCTGTGTGTGACTGTCTGCATCCAGTGCTCCCTATGGCTGTGAAAAGGCACAGGCAGCTCAAGTGGGCTTGTGAGATGGAGAAGTACTGACAGCAAGATGAGCTGATCCCTCCAATACGTGGACCATTCTCGGGCAAATTACTGCTCTGCCAGCTAGACCTCAGTGCAAGGTTTGGAGGCAGCTGTCACTGTTGGGCCCCTTCTGGAAGCTGCTGCTGTCCTGGCCCTGAAGGGGAGGAGGTGGATCGGCCATGCTTCCTCCTGCAGCCCCCTCCTGCCCACAGTGGCAGCTGGTGTCAGGCCACCCACCTGGGACAGTATAATCCTGGATGTACATAAAGGTTGAAGGACAAATGTCTGGAGATCAATTCTTCAGAATGGGATGTGTGGGTTTGGGTTAATGATAAGATACACATGAGTCAAGAGTGCTCTGATGGCCTAAAGGACCAAACGTAGTCTGAGGTGCATTGGGTGCACTAGAGCTAACTGGTCCAAAGAAGTGATTGTCCCACTTTACTCAGCACTGGTGCAGCCTCACCCCAAGTACTGTGTGCAGCCCAAAAGGGCTCCACAGTATAAGAAGGACATAAAACTATTAAAGAGCATCCAAAGGAGGGTTATGGGGATGGTGAAGGGTCTAGAGGGCAAGACTATAAGGAGCAACTGAGGCCCCTTGGTTTGTTCAGCCCCGAGCAGAGCAGGCCGAGGGGAGGCCTCATGGCGGCCTGCAGCTCCCTCATGAGGGGAGCGGAGGGGCAGGCGCTGAGCTCTGCTCTCTGGGGACAGTGACAGGACCCGAGGGAATGGTGTGGAGCTGGGACAGGGGAGGGTCAGGCTGGGTGTTGGGGAAAGGTTCTGCACCAAGAAGGTGGTTGGGCACTGGGACAGGCTGCCCAGGGCACCAAGAATGTTCAAGAAGCATATATGGTTTAAATGTTAGGTTGCCCTGTGTAGACTCAGGAGTTGGGCTTGGTGATCCTCACAGGTCCCTTCCAATTCAGGGTATTCCATGATTCAATGACTCTATGATTCAATCACATTAGGAAATGCCAATGTGTTTCAAGACTGGCAAGATACATCATATGAGAAGGCTCAAAGTTACTCAAGCACTGCCCCACCAGTCAAAAATAAACGAGAGCCATTGCTAAAAATACAAGTTTATTATCACTGGTTTTGTCTCATGTTTCAATCTGCATTTTGTTTTAAGCATTAAAATGAGAACAAGGGCCAGCAGAGGGAGTGGGATGTGAGCTGTGGCACTTCAACGGAGCAGGTCGGCCCATCTGCCTTCTTGTCTACCAGACCCTGTGTTAAAGCATTGTTACAGCTGTGAATCTCAGCAGTGGTTTGAATCATTTCCTGAGCTAGGTTTGTGATTTCTCATGCTAAAATGGAGGGGTGGTGGTGTGGGGCGTGTGTGTGAGAGCTGTTTCCAACTTCTTCTGAAGCACCATCTATTGGTCAGTGCTGATAGGTATCAACTTGGTGAAACATCTGTCCCAAATAAATTTCCCTATATGTCATTCACACAAACGTAGTAATTTTATTGGTATGCTCAATTTTCCCCAAACCAGAAAGCAAAGTACTAGGAATACGCTGCTCATAATCACATGCTATTTCTCATATAAGAAGTGCATATAAATGTACTATACAGAAAAATAAGTAGAGGCCAGAATTATTTCCAACTGAAGCAGCACAGTGCATGGTGCTTTGTGCTGGTGGGAGAGCAGCTGGGGATGTAAGGCTTGTGACAACCTGGGACTGAACTGCAGGCACAGGGGACAGGGGATGGGGATCAGGAATATTTCCAAAGCAGCAGGGGCAAGCGGGGCTCAGCTCTGCAGGCCAGGGAGCGGGTGGCCATGTGGAATGGGTCTGTGTATGCTGTTCACGAGTGGAGTCACATCTCCTGCAAGTGTGAGGATGTAAGGGGAGAACATCCACATGAGCTCACCCAGGGGAGGATGGGAATCCTGCCCTGGATACAAAGCGTAAAATCCATTAAAAATAAATAAATAAATAAATAAATAAATAAATTCAAATAGTGTACAATGTAAATGTTAGATGGGTTTTTCTAAACATGAACCTAGTGCTGACAGCATTATATTAAACATGATGTGGCTTCATATGCTGTGCAAGACAACCTGGAAAATGAGAAATACGGGGATAGATTGCACTATGCAGTTTCAGCTTTGTCAGTTTTCAACCCTTAATAAAGAACAAATGAATGCCGTGCTTAGAGGGGGACACGGTGTGGCCAGACTCTGCATTTGCAAGGACTGCCTGCTATGCCTGCCTCCTCCTTTCACAGGGCCTCTCGCTAACTTCACTCCAGCTGCTTTCGACCTCCAGCCAGAAGCGTGTGCACCTACATGCAGGCTGGGCTCCAGGGCTGGATCTGGGACCTAAAGCAGGTCAGCTCTGTGTCCCCAGCCCCTTCCCAGGCTGCGGAGCAGCACGGCCGGCCAGAACCTTGTCCTGCCCCAGCTCTAACAGTGTCTGTGGGCCTGAAGCACAGGGCTTTCCTGCAGAAAAACAAACAAACAAACAAACAAAAACATAAAGCAAACCATGAGCTGTGTGCTGAGCCTGCCCAGAACCGAACTAGACTACTTGTTACCTCGACGAATAGTGTATTGCCTCTATCCTACCACCTTCTGCTGAAAAATAAATAAAAATCTATCTATATACAAGCACCCGGACTCAGAGCAGTGAAAACTGTAGCTAAGCAGTACCGTTTGCTGCAGGGCTTTCAGTTCATAGCATCCTGCTCTGTTTTGGTAATAAAGTCATTTGTTTGGCATATAAAAGGAGAGCGTTGTGATGTGGAGAGTGTTGGAAAACGTTAGGTGGCACCCCTGTCAGACCTCGCAGGGAAATGTATGTTTTGCATCTTCCTCAGAACCTAACTTAAAACAAAAGGATGCATTAAAAATTTTGCTCTGGAAGACTTTAAAGAACAGCACAAACTAAAAAAGCATCTGCCAAGATTAATTTTCAGCATTAAAAATCAGCAATGATGAGAGCCATCTTAGATCAAATAATTTATTTAGTAGTTCCATGTAAACACTTCAGATTTACTAGCAAATACAATGCTTGCTGTTCTTTTAAATAGATCATTCAAAAATAAGAATCTATTATTAATGGCATGTTGACTAGAGATTTCCATACTACTGTACAATAAGGAATTTGTTTTCTAATGAATTTAACATCTTGATTTTTCTTTTTCTGCATTTGCTTTACATAAAACCCAAAGGACACACGTTTGGACTGCTCCCTGCCGATGCCACTGGTGAATGTGGTGTATTAGGAAAGGTACGCAGGCAAATCCTCCCATCCTGGAATTGGCATAAGCTGATGTGAAAGTGGGATGGCAGAACTTTCAACGACACTGTTCAAAAGCACATGCCTTTTCGGTCAGAAAACAGAAAATAAACGGTGGAGAACTTCTCTTTGGGATGTATAAAAGCAATGAACTCCATTGTTGGCATTTACTTATAAATATAACAGTACACATACACATATCCACAGTCTCTGAAAAGCATCCTATGAACTGAAGAAAGCAGTGGTTCTGAGGCTTGGTACACCAGTGCACTAAAATCAAAAAAATGATACCTTCTTACATAGTCAAATGAAAAATAAATATCTTTATTTTCTGCCTAATTTATTTCAGTTTTCAAATAAATTTTAAATAAATCTGTACAAAGTATACTGTTACAGTATATATTTGTAAGTTAACTGAAATGCCTAAATATAACAACACTACAATAAAGCAGTATAGATTGGCACATCTCTAATAAAGATTAACTTTTACACTCAAAAACAAACAAACAAACAACAAACAAACAAACAAAAACCTCCCATGAAACCCTTGATATATTTTTGGTATCTTTATGCATGTTATGTTGCAAACATAATACAGATGAATTCCCCCCTGTCTTAAAAAGAAAATAACTTGTACTTTTTTTTTCAGAGAGAGTGAACGTCTTTACACAGACAAAGGGACACTATCAGGCTAAAATACATATATGAAAAAAAAAAAAAAACCAACAAAAAAAACCAACAAAAAAACAAATTTGTGAAGAGAAACTTTGATCAAAAAAGGGTGATGTTTCGACAGTGCACTTTTTTCCACCTTGCCCAGCTAAGATTATAACCAGTGCCAGAGACCAAACCTGTCCCCTGCAAGGCCCCGGCTGCACTGCTGTGCATGGGGCAAGGATGGCACCAAGCCTTCACCTGGGCTGTGGGGACCCTGTGTGCTGCAGCTGGGGCAGAGTCCTGCGGGCTGCCTGCATCTCCATGCCTGGCCACATGGCTCCAGGATGCAGGTGCTCTGGGAATGCTTTGAGCCAAATAAACAATCCAACCAAAAAAGGATTTTTACCTTGTGATTAAGAAGGAATTAACACACAAGCACTGGCTGAGTTTTGCTTGTTTTTTTCTTCTTCATGAAACAAGAAGCAAAAATTGATCTGAGAGTGTCCCTTTGCTCAAAATAAAGACTTCCGTACTATATAGATTAGATATTGAAGCAATTGTGTTCACTACAAACAGGGTGAAAAAGCCAGGTACATTTCAAAATTCAAGTTTTCAAATGACATGATCCAACTTCAATTGTTATCTTCATGAGCTTTTGAAAGCTCGCAATATTTCATTAAAGAATTCTGAGCCAGGAATTGGGGGATAAATATCACAGATTAAGAGTGAGAATTTTCTCTATTCTTAATCTTTCCAATGATATATTAAATCAACGTATACATACTTAAAGTTAATCTTACATTAGAATGCAATTCAATATTGGCTGCAACATAAACCTATAAATAAATCAGCTACCATAGATTAAACTCTGTTAAATATTTCTAAGTTAATAAAATATTGACAGTATTATAAAATTACAGTATTTACAATAAGAAAAAATCTAGACTAATATATACCTTTAACAGATCTGTTCTCCAATTTGGGATTGCCACAGAATTATGAATATATGAACAATTTATTATAAAGTTGCATTGCAATATAATTTTCCCATTAGATTTAGAGAGGGTAATCTATCACTGCCTTTTAAAAAATAAGTGACTTCTCATGGTGGGGTGTAGCTTTTGAGTACCAAACTGGTAACAGGAGTCCTCCGCAAGACGTCTGAAGATAAGGTGGGACCAGCCTCAACTGCTGAGATTAAAGTTGTATTACAGAACTGCCAGCAATCAGAACCACACAGGCTGTAAAAGGGGAGGAAAGGTAGTTTTCAGCTCAGAGTGTACAGCTGGAAGACTCCCATCATTATGGACTCCGACTATGGCTGCAGGAGCTTTGATCTGCTCTACAGTGCAAAACCTCATCTTTTGTTTCACCGGGATGAAGTTAGCCTTAAAGGGACATAGTTAGGTTGCAGCTGTACCAGAAATGCTCTTGCCAGCTATGCAAGATAAAACCACACTAAACACATGAGAGTCTGTACTGCTTGCTTTTGGAGATGTTGCATTTTTTTGGTTTAGGGTGGTTTTGATTTTTTTTTTTCATACTGTTTATTCAAAAGAAAAAAAATTTCTGGGACTGTGCAGTCAACCCATTTTCTGTTCTCACCAGCTTCACTGTTTCTCAACTATTAGCATAATATTGTTGTGTTTGGGTTGCAAATACTTAGAAAAATAAAGGAGTCTTCAACTCTCCCAAGTTGATTTGTCTTGAAAAATTCTGAAAATTACCTAAATCAGTTGTAGTCATTAGAAATGCCAGCTGCTTTTGAAGTCCCAAATACCTAGCAATGTCCTTTTAAGGATCAGACCTTTCACCTGCCTTTTCTCTCAGCCTTCGGGGAAGAGTTTACAACTAGTTTAGGGCGGGCAATGTTCAAATTCTCTCCCTCCTTCCCACTTTATGCTTCCTTTATGATAGAGAAGCCTTGCTTTCTAGCAGAAAATAGAAAAAAATAAAATTAAAAAAATCAGGAAAAAATCATATCAATATTCTGTTCCCACCCTTCCCTACCCCCATCCTCTTCACCATAAAACAGAGAAGTCATTTTGCAGTGTATACTTTTGGAATAATTACTTTCCAAGCCCAATCCTGAAGATGCTTGTGAGACACCTGCCCACAGGTTCTGGGAAGGTGAACCACTTTATGCACCTGCAGGAGTTTGTATCAGTCCCATACCAGGCAGACAGGAACACCTCTGTCCTTGAAAGTAGACTTTAAAATGTTAAATAATAATTTGTAAACTTGGGTCTACATTACCAAGCGAAGGCTCTAGGTCTCGTGGGCTCCATTTCCAGAGTTGCAGAGCAGGAAAACTAGAAAGAAAGCTTGGTACCTTTCAATCACCTGCCGGTTTGTACTGGGGGAAGCGGGGAACAAGAGAGACAAAACGGCAACTGACCTTATAAACAAAGGTTTGTTTAGGGCTTCTGGTTTCAGGAATAAACCGATATTTACTGGTAAAAGTCTGCCAAAAAACAAAAACAGAAACACAGGATTACTGGTAAATATTGGTTTATCTGGAGAAGAAAAAAACGTCATTGTGCTCCTGCTCTCCACGCGCCCGGCGCCACTGGGACGTGCCAGGGGACTGTGTTGTGGGCAGGGGCCAAGAGCTGGCCCTGGACCCCCTGCACTTGGTGGCAACTGTTGACATGGACACCTCAAACCAGAAGCCGTGTGTGTACCGCAAAGCCAGGTCTCTTTTCTTTACTTCTCTCAAACTATGTGCCGCTTTCTGGACTTCCCCCCACCTCCATGAGACTGCTGTTCACCCCACAGCCCTACAGTGTTTGGCAGCTTGGGAGACTAAAACCACTTGGAAATGAATTTGTACATAATATGGTATCTCACCATGAGGGCTGCTTTCACCTCAGCCCTTAATCTTTCACAGGTCATCCGCTCCTTGAGATACCATAAAATATACAAGGCTGAGTGTATATTTCAAATAAAGCATTTTCTTGTAAGTGGCATAAACCCATTCATTTTATTTACATGCTTATTTATTTCCAAAAATAGAGTTGGTCCACATTGGACAAGAGAAATCAAGAAGCCATACAGAAGAGTTAAAAGTCCAACATTTAACCAAAGTACAATGAAATTCCAGAATTCTGTGGCTGATTTGAACCACAGAAACATACATGAGCCACACAGACATTTGTACATATAGCATTATATTACCAATAATATTTGCAAACATGAGGTCAAGATGACTAAAAACCCAGCGGAACTGAACCATGGGTCATGGTCGAAAAGAAGCAGGTGTGAGCGGCTGTCACTACCACAGGGAAACACCTCTCTCCAGAGACTTGGTGTCACTTTTGTTGTATTCTCTTGGCCTGAAAAAGTCCTGATTTACCTTCCCTGGGACCGACAGGTCGGATGTATGCTAGAGGCAGTGCTGCTGCAGGGCTGCTGTGAGGCAGTAGCCCTGGGACTGCCCGTGCCTGGTGCACAGAGCCTGCCAGAAGCCGTCCGATAGCCCAGCCCCAGGACTGTGTGCTTTCTGCCTGAGCAGGGCACTGCTGTGGGACAGGACCTCTGTCCCACCCTGCAGCAGCCCTGTCCCACCCAGCCCTGCTGCGGGCTGCTCTGCACTGAGAGGTCACCCGGAGCAGAGAAGCGTGGGTACGGGTAACCCAGAGCATCCAGGATGTGCCCGGGGGTGCTGCTTTTAGAATAAGGGTTTCCTTCCCTCACTGTGGACAGTTTTTGATTTTGGGAATTCATATCCTGTCTACCTTTTATGGAAGACTACAAATAATCAGGCCTAACTGGATTTATGGTACAGGAAGAAGTAGTATCCAACAGACGAGTGATTTTTCAAACAGTTTAACATTTTACATTGAAAAAAGCTCAGATAACCGATAGCAAAATAAAAAAAATGGAAAAGATGCATTATCTCTGTTATGGCCTGGTTTAATCTAAGTTTTTCCATGGACCTCATCGTGACAATACCTCAGTGTCTCCAAAGGGTGGAAAAATATAAATCTGTATCTTGCAGTTAAAAACGTTCAATTAAAAGCAGAGTAGGCTTCCAGTCTACCCATTTGGGCTCTCCTGCAGAGAATCACAGAAACTAAAACAGGGAAGACCAATGTAGCACTGTTGATACTTCTACAAATAAACCAGCCTACCGCAATGTGGGGCAGAGCCACACAAAAGGTTTTAAATTCGTTTTCCTTTTTCAAGTCACCTTTGACTTGAAAATATTTGGCCTAGAATATTACGCCTAGTCCAATGTGAATGCTAGTATAGAGCTAATTTATAGAATACCAATGATAATTATCTGTACCTAGAAGGATTTAAAGGCAAGTATATTCAGTACATTGTGAAAAAATACTATTACCAAAATGCTAGACCTTTGACAGCAGTTAAAACAGAAGCAGCCGTGCAGTTTTCTGTGTGGATGGACAGCCTTTACTAGTCACTAATAACATCTGAGCATGGAACAGACAATTTTTTCTTGTGATTTGTCTTCTGGAACATTTCTAATCTCAGATGTGAAATACATTTTTTAAAAAGGTGGGCCTGACCCCATGCAGTTGGGTACATACAGCACTCCCCAATGAAACTCAAAGCCCAAATTCCTAAAAAGAGAGCACTAGAGATTTTGCATTTTCTTACATCAAGTAGCTATCATGCAAGCATACTACACCATTTTTATACTGTGTACTTCAAAGTCAGCTGATAACATTTCACTAGAATTGAGCAATATAATGAAACTGGTATTTCTAGCGGAGGGGAACAAAGGTTGTGTTAATGACAACTGCCAGCTTACCAAGGGAAAACGGCTGAGGAACATCTTGGAAATCTAACGAACTGTTTTACCTACGAGTTCAAACACAGCAGCCTCTAAGATCTTAGCACATAAATCTGTAAAACATAGTAATTTTCTATGGCACTTTATACACCTTTGGTTCATTTACTTTTGCTACCCAAAATCAGATGCTGAGGGAAAGACGTTCTTCGTCCCAAATGAGCAAATCATTTAAAGCCCAACAATCTTGTTGGAGCATTATTTATTTATTTTTTATCTGTCTACGGCCTTGCATTGCAGAGGGCAGTCCTTGCTGCCCACAGTGCCCATACTGCCTGCACCCAGCTTTGGTGTAGGCATGCCCCTCTGAACTTTCCCTGCCGTCGTCCAGCTGCAGTGCCAGCCACTTCACGGGTATGAACCAACCTCTCCATGCTTTCAATCACCAATTCATACCTTTAAATAGTAGTTTTAACAGAAGGCCTGGAGGTAAGCCTGCTGTTAACTGGCTGCTATCACAACACCCGTTGACTTAGCACAGCACTGGCCATGACTTACTGAAGGCAGGGAAGGCAGTAAAAGCAAGAGGATTCACTGTGACCTTTAGACATTTAAGAAGCTTTAAACTAAGGTGGAGCAGCAAAGGGTTGCTCAAGCTCACACCAGATCATTACAGTTCTTCCTGGGTTACTTGGGAGTGAGACAGCATAGGACTCACTCATGCATACATGGACAACCTCAAGCATGGAGCTAGATGAGACCTGTAGACCTCTCTCCCCTCATCTAGCCTTTCTGCTCATTGTCAAAACTGATACCTATTAGTTTTTTGTTGTTGTTAAAAACAAAAGAAAACTGAATGCATCCAGCCCTGTTGGTTGCAGAGGCATGCTATGGGATGTGGCAGGCCTGCAAACTGAGCTCAGGGTAGGGATTTAGACTGGGGCTGTCACTGGGGTAGAATCTAGATGTCATGCTGCCACGTATTCTGTGCTTCTGTCTCCTCTTTGGCCAACCAGACTTTGACCTAGGTGTGCTCACCAGACAAGTCCAGAGAAAAATCTACCCTTCTCCACACTGCAACTTTGTTTTTGTTGAATTGGCATTTTCCAGAGAAAACCTGCTTGCTCAAAGACTGCAGATCTACTCAAGAAGCAGACCTGCCTCCAAGCCCAGGAAACCTTCAGTCTCCATCTCAAAGTAGACTTCTTTCTACCTTGTACTGTCCAAGTGATCAACATCAGCTGTAGCAAAAGGTGGCATCCATGATATTTCTCTTGTTCCAAACATATTTGTTAATACCTTATTGAGAGGACCCAACCAAAAACTTTTAAAATTTCCAAATAAAAATCAGCTGATTCTCTGCCTCCCAATATTTGCCAACGTGTTCAAAGATCCTTCCTTGTACAAAGTATGTTGCTTTCAACCTGTCATATACAAAGTGTGATACTAGTTCAGCTACTCCTTATCAAACTGCAGATATGCAATTCCCAGTGCCCTGCTTAACATTTTAATTAAAAATAATAATAATCTGACATTAGGATGTTATCTAATTATGGAAAATACCATGCTATTTTTTTTCACCAGTCCCTATTTTTGCTAGTAACGCTAATGTTTCAGACTCCAGCTCTTTTAAAACTCCTGTACAGGTACACTTGTTGCTCCTCCACTTACACTTACTACTTTGCTCCATAATCTATGCCTTAAATGATTGAGTTTCAGAGAGAGGTTCATCCAAAAGGACCAGATGACATATAGTTGGGCTCTCCAATATGCACTGTGCTTCAGAACAAAGCTGAGAAGTCACTTAAGTAATATGAAGTAGTGCAGAAAATTACCTGTGTGAAGTCCTGCATGCTCCAATTTTCTCCCCAGCCTTCACTCTGATAGATTTAAAATAACATTTGTTCCCTAAGGCTTCCAGTTCTTCAAAGCCCCTCCTACACTGTTTAATTTCCAGATCACAAATTACCCACTATGAAAGATTACATGACTCTTTCAGTCCACTTCATTAGAGTTGGACCTCTGTCTTTTAAAGAGTGTTGCTGGGCTCCAGAAGTCCCTTCCTTTGTAACTATTTTACTGGATTGCTTTACACTTCAACTCCACAGCTCCTTCATGACAAGTCTGTGTAACTAAGAATTTTGCTTTTCTGTTATTCTCCTCTGCAATGTTTTATAACACAAGACTCATTTTTAGTAAAGAATCTTCCACCCCTGAGGATGCTGAACCTGTAATTGTACTGTGGTCACTGCTATTTAATGACTCAGCTGTAATTATATCTTGAACCTGTTCTTACATTTTAGTCCTAAATCAAGGCTAACTCTACAACAGCCTGTTAACAATAAATGATACGTTAAGTAAATCAAAATGTTTGTTCACCAAAATGTTGGCCAGCTCCTTCCAAGATCTGGCCAGATAGCATGGACGTAATTGAATTTACTTTTTCCAACAGGTTTATGAAGATGTATGAACCTGGTTTTCCCTGAAGACCCATGAAATCCATAACCTTTTTCTTGTCTGGAATAGAAAATGTCTGAATACCCCTATTTCATTAAGATGGGGGATTTATCACCAACACAGATTTGGCTGTGTGGTCATCACTATTCTAATTTTCCCTCAGACTTTATGGGAACTTTTAAAGCTAGTGCTCTTTCACAACTTTATGACCAAGCATGCCTATCCTGTATAGTTTGATGGCGGGTAGTACAGTATCTTACTGATTCTCATTATCATCCCCCCACCATGTTTCAATCAATCAAGCTAGCTATATCAGGGTCTTTTAAAACTGCCGGGCAGTCTACTATGACTATTTTTATTTCACTTTTCCACACTGATATACAGACCTCTTCCTTGTTTTGACCACATGCCTATTTCTCTTTCAAATCTTCAGTCCAACGTCTGGTTGCTCTTCCAGCATGCACAGCTCTGCTCTCGAGCTCCTTGTACCATGTGTGCACTGAAACTCACCCCTTGCCCTCCAGTTGAAATTGTCACACGTTACTGGTGTTCCTGCTCAGCTCAACCCCTGAGATCCTCAGCCTTCCATCAGCACTAGTTTAATCAGTCCTCCCAAAACCCTGTCCACTTTCTGTGCCATCAGTCTAGTTCCACTACAGCTGAAGTGGAAAACAGCCTACACTACAAAGTAATAGAATTCACCTATTTATCATTCCCTTCCTATCATTTTCTCAGGTACACATAAAGACTTTTGGATAGAGGTACCACCGTGTCCTATATGCTGTCTTCTTCCCAGGCAACCAAATTTGGATTCTCAAATATTTCAACTTCTTTCATATCCAAAATTGACAGCCCCAGAACTGCCCCAAGCACTCTGATATCTTCCTAGATCTATTTTTCTACTCATCAGTTGGACCACATAACCATCAGGAGCTGAGCCTGTATTTCCCACCATTAAATCCTCTGCCATTCAAACCTTCCAAAGCCATCTCCCCAGCTTCTGAAGGCAGCTCTTCAACATGCAGAGAACAACTCCTCAACCAAGTCTTCTCCATAATTATAAATTGCCACTTTGGTCCTGTCCAGTTACACGTCAAATTTCCTCAAATAAAAGATGAAGAAGCCAGTACAGAGGTGAGGACAGACAATGACCACCTGCGAACGATTCCATCCCATCTTTTCTACAATAGCTCAACCACTCTGGCCTCAAGATGCTTTCTGGATCTCATGGTGCAACATTTGTTGCACTAATACTTCATCACAAATCACCTACAAAATGAATCCTTTTTGCACTCCAGTGTGCTGTACCTAGTGCAATTAAACTGGCATTCTTTAATTTCCATAGCAAAGCAAGGATTTTTACTTTATGACCACATAAAGTCCATCTTTAAAAATAGAGTGACTGCTAACTGATTATTTTTAATTACTTTAAACCACCAATTAAAGACTTTCATTGGACAAAATAAGCTACATGTGCCCTTGCAGAAACCTGCAAGGGCTCAATTAACAGGACTTTTATTGACAGATGAAGCTTGAAAGACAACTTTTTTTTTTTTTTAAAGCAAGATCGAAAGAGCTCCTGAACACAGCATTGTCAAAAGACCTATCCACAAACCAAATTATTTGAATTCATGAAAGCAGAGATGACAAGTACATTAATTTGCAGTGCTTAGTTCAGAAATATTAATGGTAGAAAAATAATTCAAAGTATCTAGTCCCTGTTTTACTCAGAGACCTGCTTGTTTTGCCTAGCTGTCCTTCACCAGCCCCTGGCTATGAAGAACATCATTTATTATTTAAATATTTTTTTTTAAATGAAAAGAAATTTAGACAAAGTTGATAACCCTGTACCTGACAAGACACTGTCTTCTCTTCTCAACCTCTGGTGCTGTTCACACTAAAATTTTCTTAATCTGAGCTACCCACATGGTTCCTGATAAGCCAATATTACATTGCCAGCTTTTCTCATCATCACTCGAGCGGGAGGTTTAAATACCAGATTTCACAAAATCCTTTATGCACACTTGCTAGCCACATGATTTCTTGAAGCACTGACAGATCAGTAAGCTTTCACGGTTTGCCTATAAATGTGAAAGCTGGACTGGCTTCTGCTGGACCAGCGCAGAAGACATGAGGAGGCCTTTGGAGACCAAGTTCTTGCTGTCCGTCCTTAGGTATCACATGAGTCTTGAGGAGCTCAGGTCAGCTGACATTGATGAAGTGACACATGCTCCCAAAGAACAGCCTGTCTGAGCTCCTCTGCATATATAAAATGCTAGAGCAAAAGGCAAGCCTGGGAAAAGCAAGTTTCAGATGTTAGGAGACCACAAACGATAGAGTCAACAGCTTCCAATGCACTCACAAACTATGGTGCAACTAGGACAGACCACAGAGAAATAAATGATGCTCCTTAGTGAAACACCATGGCAAGTCCTACCTGGAGGTGAGAAAGATATGCAGACCAGCATGGCTAACCTCTGAATTACAACGATACCCTGAGGTGTCCTATCCAGACAGGTACTGCACACGATGCACATTTGCTGTCCTGCCCTCTGGCACACAACAATATGCCTTTCTACCCAGGCAGAGGTAGAAGGAAAAAAAGCAACCCTTACCCCCAACCTTTGATCAGATCTAACACGTGACACTGGCTGAAGGGTGCTGAAGACCTCATGAGCACCTGGTGATTTGAGCTTGATTCACGTATCAAGACATTCACCAGTGACAGAAAGAAAGAAAAAACACCACCACTCATTTTCTCCACCCTCTACTCCCAGGAGTATGAATCACCCATGGGCACACATTTACGATGAGCGCGGTGAGACACTGGAACAGGCTACCCTGGGGATGCCCCATCACTGGAAGTGTTCAGAGTCAGGTTGGATGGGGCTCTGGGCAATATGATCTAGTGAAAGATGTCTCTGCTCGTGGCAGGGGGTTGAGCCAGGTGACCTGAAAGGTCCCTTCCAACCCAAACAATTCTGTGATTCCACGGTTATATGGATATAGCCTCTTCCAGCCTCCGTGTGAAGCCTGCATCTTCATCTCAGCCCTAGGAATATCAGCACAGCCAACAACCCAGAGGAGCTGCAAACACAGGATTGGGGTCAGCTCTGCACTGGAGACCTGTGCTGACCCACCCTGAGCCACGGGCCAAACGCCCAGCGTGGCCGTGCAAGACCCCTCTGAGGGCACACGAGCTGCACAGACTGACAGCAAGGCAGTGCCGCCGCATGGTCAAAACCACTGAGATCATGTCAGTACTGACACGACCTCTTGCAACAGTCACCAACGTGGACTGAAAAAACAGTCCCTTCACCACGTCCAGTATGAAACCCAAGCTCATTTGGGTTAACATGGTCATATAAAGTCATCTTTACAAATAGTTCTACGCAGAAGTCAACACGCTGACCGGCATGATATTTCAACATATAGAGGTTTTTCTTTGAACAGTAGTCTAAACCTCTTGAGAAACCATTGACTTTGGCTTCCCCATGGTGAGCAGCAGATCAGCTCCTGTAATGGCCTCTCTCGCTCCAAGTTTTCACCAGCCAAGAGGGGCACACCCTTCTACACTGCGATTGTAACTCCAAACCTCCCTCCCTCTGATCTACAGCAGAAAGAATTAAGCTTTTCTTCACTTTCTGCATGTCTCAAGATAGTGTTTCAAACAAACAAACAACAAAACAAAAACAAACAAACAAGCACACACATACAAAAAAACAACACCACAACAACACTGCACCACAGCAAGGAAGGCTCAGAACAAACTTCCATTATCAGCACTGTAGCCAGTCCTCTTTTCACTTCAGTTTCCTACGTGTACTAAGCCGAAGAGAAGACAAAGACATATTTTTGCAAAGCTAAAGGCAGGATGGACAGCAAATCAACTGACAATCCACGAAGCCAAAAAATGATCTGAGTTAAGACAGAGTTATCTGCTGAAGGAGATCCAGAAGATGCTCAAAAAAAGCATTCTTCCAGCTGAGCCTCAAAACTACAAGGAGCAAAAACGGCCAGCAATTTGCACAGACAGAGTCTCCTGTTTGGTCTAGGACTAGGTCTACACAAGCGATCACTATGGCATGAGCCAAGTGGGGCTTTACAGCAAAAAGGTTGGTGCTCAGGATCTGACAGCTGCATTATCTGTGTTTTGGGGATTTTACTCTCCCATGAATTGCAGCTTGGTCCCACTGGTTGTTGGGACTTGTGTTTTGTCTTTGTTTAACCCACAATGAAACAGTTTGCATTTTCTGAGGCTGCTCCATGATCAAAACCAAGGTATGTTATGCAGGGATGACAGAGACTTCATCGTCCCAGATTTTCGATGGAGACTGTATGAGCGTGCTCCTGATCTAAGCTATCAAGCTAACGCAGACACATCCCCTGCTGCCCTGGGAGGTGTGCTGGGGGGCTCCATGTCATCTGGAAAGAGACGACATCCATGTGCTTCCCAAACCCAGCCTGAACAGGAATCTATCTTTGAAGGACTGGTGGCCCTCCAGAGTAGAAGCTCAGGATCAGATTCTCCTCCCAGACACACACGCGGCAGTGGTATCAATCTGAACGGGGACAGCAAACCATTGTTCAGGAACATCCAGCCATTCACTTGGTCTTGTTTTAATCAGTCAACAGTCAGAAACAGATAGCAGGGTCAGAAGTCCTTTATCTTTCCGCACTTAATCTCCAGCTGACACTTCCTGTGAAAACACACCTCATTCCTTGTGAAATAGATTCCACTCTCCCTCTTCTGTGGTATTTTGCCTCAAATGGGCTGCACAACTATTTACTATTTTTATAGAGGCAGGCGTGATGTGCTCTGCCTCTCCTGACAAGCACTGCTCCCTCTCTGGCCCCAGGCGCACACAGCGGCCGTGTTGCTGGCACCTGACCGGGCCCGTCCCCATCCCGCTTGGCTCCACGTCCCCCCTGCCCATGGCTTGCACCTGCCCTACAGGCCAGGATGATCAGGAAATTAATTGCAAGCACCACCACCTATTCTCCACAAGGAACGCCAGTTTGTATGCTGAAACATCCCAAATGTGGCCAATGCGTAGCTTAATCACCTGCTTCTGTCTTATTACAGGCGCTCTGAAAGCCCCAGGAAGCTGCTGAGCTCTCTTTTTCCCACCCTCCAGATGGCTCTGGAAAGGACACCACTTCCGCGGCTCTAACTGGCCAGCAGGATCTTTTCCCCCAGAACAAGGGCTTTGTACCCGGCTCAGTACCTGAGCGAGTCCCCAGCCTCCTCCCGCTCACAGCTCAGCATGGGTCTTCATTACTGACAACAGCATCGCTATGTGCCCCCAGGCAAGCACTTAGAAATGCAAACTCCTTCACCTTTTCCCTTCCCATGCATTTCTCCATCAACAGCTTTTACGCGATCCAAATTGCAATAAAATATCCAGTACACTATTGGAAGATTAACTTTGTTATCACCTGAAAACTGCTATTTGGTATTTACTTCTGTGTGATACCTATAGTTACGCAGATTTGCATTAACTACAAACAACGCGTGGCCCAGCAAATCCTGGTATCCCACCGGTACGTTGCAGGAGGTGGGATGCATGGCCGGCTACTCCATAGGCTGACTTTACCCTGGACTTGTAGATGCCGCTAAAACAGTTCCAACGAGAACTGAAATTCTTCAAAAAGACAAAAAGTAGAAAAGAAGGGAAGGCAGGTTAAAAGAAGCTCACAAAGCAGACCCAAGACAACCATCTGGCACAAACAATATGATAGCAGGGAGACAGCATCACTCATCTGAGCCAAGCACACAGCCCATTCAGGGCTCCCCCACTCCGGCACAGGAACTTCAGCTGCCAAATTAGAGAAGCATTCTTCATTTGCCATCAGCCCATTATTCTCAGTAATTTCAACACAAGAGATTCAGCTCAAAAGAAAAAATGCCGTGTGCTGCAGGTCCAAAGATTAGGCTCTGGTTAAAGCAGTCTGTTCAAAAACGTTATCATTTTGAAAGTTCATTAGATTAACCTTAACTAGCCTGAAACTATATATATGCATCTCCTTGCCACGTTCACAACCCACGCACAACATTTTGCGGTGCAGAGAGCTAACTCATGTGAAAGTAACCAGAGTAAAAGGAACCACAGGCTTGAAAAAACACTCTGGGCTGAAATTATCTTTCATTGTTACAAGCGGCACAGGAGATTGCAACAGCTTAAGGAATCAAGAATAAAAATGGAACTAGCTTGTTTACCTTGTCAGTTTTGTCAAAACATTTTGACAACACTTCGCATGCAGTCAGCTTCTCTATTCTGCTACCAAAAATTCAGATCCTTCCACCTCTCTTTACATGTTACAGAACAAAACCAAGAGAGCAAAAGTTTAAGTGCATGTGCAAGAAATACAAAGGCTGGCACAAAAACTGAAAACTATGCTCGACTCCTTTTAAAATAGTACAAACATCAACATGAACAGTGACCCTTCAATTACACAAGCTGAGTTAACATGAAGCGGACGGGCAGTAGAGGAGGATAATAAGAAAATAAAAGGAAAGTTTGAATAAGTCTGACAAAGCAAACAAACAAAGCAAAGTGAAAAAAAAAAAAAAAGGTACAAACCAAGATTTAAAATTTACGATTTAAAAAATTATAAATTATTGACAGTGTCATTTTAACAGTGAAATTCTCTCATGTTTTAGGCAGACGCCTACATCTTAACAAGCAATCCAAGCCAGTAAGAAGCAGTAGGTTTTTGAATGAGAAAAATGAAAAATGCACAGTAATGGGGCAATTTGCTTTCACTGTCTTATTTCCAACTCACCTACGAGAAAAGGAGACTCATTTTCTGCATGTCAGACTAGCAAAAATTAGGAAATTTGTTGGGTTTAGTTATACTCTGAATTTTCACATTTCATGAGAGTCCCCCACAATGTAAACCTGTTTTAGCATTCTTGTACATTAATGTCAGGATTTCCACTCCAGCTCCCACAAATTCTGAAACAGACAAGTCAATAAGATTTGGTATATGCCCTGAAATAGGAAACGGGAAGTCTAGGTTTTAAGCAAACAAACAAACAAACAAACAAAATATATAAATTGGTGCTCTGGAAGGTGGTGGATCCAGACTCACTGGATCCTCTGAATTCTTCAATCTAAACAGGTGGAAATTTTACTTAAAATAAAATAAGAATAAATAATAATAAAAAGTTTAATCCATTCAACTTAGAGAAAAGAAGAAAGTGGCAGACCTTGGAGGAAGGGAGACAGTGCGCAGGTGCAAAAACATAACATGCTGTAGTTCACCACCTGATAAGAAATCAGAGTTTTGCTTTGCTCTATTCTTTTTTTTAAATGCCAGGGAAACATATCCCAAAGGACATTTTTTGAGTTTACGGGTACTAAGCTACATCAAGGTGGAAGAAGCATGGAGTGAAGACATGCCAAAAACTTCAGGTTTTCACAAACCATTATTGAAAAAGTGCCGGTGTTTTTAGCAAAAATGCATATTAACCAAATCACCACTGACTAACCCAGGCCACTTGCGTATGGAAAGCTGCATCAATCTGCAGCATCAATGCTGACATTTTTGCCTTCTCCTTCCACCCACCTCCCCGATTTTTTTCCTTGGGAGACATACAGCGCCACTGCATTAGAACGTACAAGAAATGAAAACAGTGAGTACAACTGATATAGATCCATTGACTTTTTATTACAAATGTACTTGATCACTTGGCTTCAAAAAGTTTAAATCAATCCCTATTTTCTGTACGCCAGTACAAAGTAAAATCTATTTTACAAATTAAATACCTAAAAATTTGACAAAAATATTAAAGTTTGATGGAAAAAACAGTTATAAAAGTCGTAAATCCCCTTTTAAGAAGGTAAGAGATAACATCCCCTCCCGACCCCCACAGTCCTGTTATACAATATTAATAGCCATTTTTTAGAATAGGTAGGTATATTTTGCTGTTAGCATACAAGTCACTCTAATAGCTTTATCTGTATATACTCCAGTTAGTGCACGAATGCCATCTGATTGAATATAACCGACTATCTCTAAGTGATCCCTAATTTACATTTAAGAGCTTGCATAGTTTGAAGGGACAAAGGTCACACTACAGCTAATCATAAAAAAAGGTGGTTACAGTGCTATTTTTCAAGGCAACAAAGTCATTGCTCCCAAAAGACGCGGGCGCTCGGCTCCGAGCCGGGGACCGGCGCCCCGCAGCTCCCTGCCCGCCCGGAGCCGGGAGCCGGGAACCGGGAGCCGGGAGCCGGGGCGGGCGGCAGCCGGGGGGCGGCTTGCGCTGCGCAGCCACTTTCAGCCCCCCGCAAGGGACGCGCAAGAAAAGCGACACTGTCAAGTATTTCTTGCTCTCCTCTCTACGCCCTCCGCCGCGGCCGGCCGGGTCGCACCGGGACTCCGGGCCCCGCCGCCCCTCCGCACCGGCACGGCCCCGGCACGGCCCCGGCACCGACCCCGCTCCCGGCCCCGCTGCCCCCTGCGCGGCCGCGGCGGCACCGGGGCAGCACCGGGCAGCACCGGCGCCCGCCCAGCGCCTCCCGGCCGCAAAGCAGCCCGCAAAAGGACCGCAAAAGAAGAGGCAGGAACCAACAAGCGGCTGGTGCTTTTTTTTTTTTTTTTTTTTTTTTTCTTTTTTTCATTTTTTTTTTTTATTGAACTTCTCAGAGACAGAGCGGTTTTATTTATTTTTTTTTTTTCGTTTTGTTTTTGTAATTTTTTTTTGTTTGGTTTTTTGTTTTTTAAACAAAAATTAGACTTTGACTTCGGAGGACATTTCTCCGTTAGTAGAGAACCACTTACAGGGAGGTCGCATTTTAGCGGTAAATTACTTGACAGTGTCCCTTTAACTTAAAATAAAATAATGTCAGTATTGCAATGAATTTCAAGTTTTCTTGCACGTAGTCATTATAAAGTAGTTTTTATCATGCTCTTGGACCTATTCTACAAGACATTTAAAAGCATATCACCAAGGAAAATATAAGGCATACTTCTCAGGAATTAGATAACTTGGCACATTTGAGCATACTGTCTTTTTTTAAAAACAACACATATGGTCAAATATACCTTTAATCTTCCAACATTAAACAGGGTTTTATGTACTTTATTTTAAATACTGAGATATTAGAGCCTTGGTAAAGTACCGAGCACCTCCGAGAAAACAAAACAAAACAAAACAAAAAAAAAAAACACCAAACAGAAAAGCAAAAACAGAACAAGCTCAAATCCCACAAACCTTTACAGTCATTTAGTCTTTCATTATCATAATTCATAAAGTCCTAGAACATATATAATGTGCATTAAAAGGAAAAAAACAAAAACAAAAACAACAACACACACACACACACACAAAAAAAGGAAAAGCCCCCGAAAAACAAACAAATGAGACAAAAACTGACCACAAGCTCTCAGACACTGTTCACAAAACTGCCAGAGGGGTGTTACGCTGCAGTGGTTTGGCTGGAGCTGCGCGGCCCGTGCACGTCCCGAGCCAGCCGGATCCCGGGCAGGATCCGGCAGCCCGGGGAGGAGGATGCTCCGGTACTGCCCCGCCAGCAGCCGGCCCCGCGCCCCAGCTCGGGAGTCAGGAAGGGCACTTTGCTGTGTTTTCATTGACTCGCGCTACTTATTGCTGATAACACAAAACATTTTTGTAACTATAAGCAATGGGTGTCAATCCGCAGTACAACTTTTCAAACTGTAGTAAACAGTAGAACCGAGACAATCAAGTAGCAAAACCAAAGCAATTAATTTCCTAACTACGTCTAGCAGCATGGAGAATGCAGTCCTGTACACATCACAGTTGAAGTACAACAGTAATAAACGAAACTGCTCATCGAGACCCTCCAATTAAAAAGCAGGTTATTAGACAATGTTTACATGCAATTGAGAACCATTTCAAATGTCACATTATGCACTCTGAAAGCTTATTTTACTACTTGGAAATAGGAAAGTGCACATTAAAGCAATTTTAAACATTTCCAGTGATTGTTAAAGAAACAGAAACACCTAACTACGTTCATCTCGTATTTAACCTTCTGTTAATACTAACAGAAAACTTCTTTAAAGGGAAATGCATGGTACAATGGAAACAGCTTGTTTTGACACTCACAGTACATCTCCAAAACAAGAAAAAAAAAGGGGGGGGGGAGAAGGGGGTAATTATAATTTTCAATAGAAATAGGGGACAGTAGAAAATAAAATGATTTAAAAGATTTTTTTTTTCCCACCCTGCTGAAACTCCATCCTTAACAATTAGCAAAGAAGCACAGACAGCTTCCCCTTCCTACAGATGGTGCCTTCTACGTACAACAGCTAGGTCTATGACACGGTTAACTTTGCCAAGAAGGTTAAGAAAAATGATTGCATCCCAAAAAACTTCTGAGTGGAACAAGATCCTAGTTTCTCTTAAACGCTTTCTACTGAATTCCAGCCAAGAAAAAAAATAATAATATTTTGCTTTTTTACTGTTTAAGGCATCTTTTTTTTATAACATCTTCTCTTCACTCGTCATGATGATAGTCATGCAGCAGTTTAATGATAAAAATATATTAATATTTTACTATACAGCAGCAAGAAGTTAGTCAATTAAAAGCACAAACTTTTTTTTTTTTTTTTAAAGAAAAAAAACCAACAACTGTAAAAGTCTATTATTACAAAGAATTTCATTTTGGAGAACGCAACTGGACAGATTAGTGTTCCGACAAACTCTGCGTTTCCCTACCCTAGGCTTCGACTTAGAGCTCACGAGTATGCGCTCTGGACAGGAGGCTGGCACGGGGAGGGAAGGGTCACAGCTACGCTCGTCGGGTATGTAGCCAGTAATAGCTAGCACCACAGCTACATGGAAATCCATTACAAACACCAGCTTGGCTTTCACTTTTAAACGAAACTCAGAATCCCATGGCTCAGTAGGATCGCTCTACAACTGCGTTGCACTGATTTTTAGCAGGCCTACAGAAGTTAACAGCACTGGCACAGACCAAAGTATCGGTTCAGACCTCTTACAAGTTTAGGAGATAGCGCTAGTGCCAGTGGTGACAGAAAAGACTTGCTACCTGTTGTCCAAAACCAGGTTTACTGGAAATTGCTGCACGTTAGGTAAGTACTTTAAGTACACATAATAAAAAAAATATATTATGAACAATACAAGTACATCTCATATACACAATAATGACAATACGCCTACTTAGTTGTAAACCAAACAGGTGCAGAAAAATATTATGGGAGGAAATTCTTTACTTTCTCTCTCTCTCTCTCTCTTTTTCCTCTTTTTTTTTTTTTTAATATATATATTTTTCTTTTTACTATTTGAATAACTTTGGTTCAAACGTAAAAATCACAAGTTAGCAAATTTCATTTAAATGCCTTTTTTAATAATTTTTCTTCATGTTCACAGAAGTTTCACTGACCATTTTTATATGTTTAAGGTCCAGATGCAATGCATATTGTATAAAAGAGAGCACTTATTGTTTACCTTGCATGAATTAAACCTACGTACCTTTTAACTCTACAAACTTCTGCATAACATTTAGACAAAGCTCAGACACACAGCATGCCTAGCCCTCATATATATATACACATCTCTAATCACAGGTATATAGGGTGTCAAATATACTATAGTAACCTCCATGTAAGGTTCGAAATTTGGTAACAAAATGAGAAGAAAAAACTAAAAATATTATTTTACGTGTTCTAAAATATCTCTTTTTTTTTGTGCTAAAGTCAAATGTTAGCTCAACATGAAAAGGACTTTTTTATATAATTCAGCAATATTATAATCTTGACCATTTTTGCAAACACTTTTAATAATAATAGCTTAAACGTGTACAAAAGTTCTCGGTTAATTAGGGAAATAAACACTCAGTTCTTTATATTTTTAATCAAGTAGGAAACACAGTTCATATATAATGTTATTACTTTTTTTGATTTTTTTTTTTGTTTCGTTTTGTATTTTTTGTGTTTTTTTTGTTTTTGTTTTAGCAGCTGCTTACTGTTTGATACGGTGGGTAAAGTGGAGGAACATCCAGCGATGGGTGGCGGGTCGGAGGCGTTGTTGCTGTCGGTCGGTGGAGGCTGCCGGGCGGGGGGGTGCTCCCGGGGGGTCGTGGCCGGGGACGTCTGCTCGCCGCCGCTCCCCGCGGCCGCCGCCCGCCCGGGCGGGCGCAGTCTCTGTCTCTGTCCGCTCGGCGGCGGGGGCGGCCGGCCGGCCGGCCGGCGGGCGGTCAGTCCTCCTCGGGCTCCTCGGCCTGCAGCAGGGCGCCGGGCGGCCCGGCGGAGGCGGCGGCGGCGGCGGCAGCGGCGGCGACGACGGCGGCGGCGCCCCCCTCCGCCTCGGGCGGCGGCTCGGCCCCGGCCCCGGCGCCCGCGGGGGCGGCGGCGGCGGCGCGCTTGTCCCGCTGCTTCTCCTGGATCTTCTTCATCTCGTCCGAGTACTTGCAGAAGGTGTGGCCGAACTTGGCCCAGACCTTGTAGGGGACGGTGATGGAGTTGCGGTAGGTGGGCTTCACCTCGCTCACCCGCATGAAGACGCCGTACTTGTTGGAGCCCACGTCGAAGAAGAAGCGCTTGTTGTCCACAGTCAAGGAGGTGCCCTCGGGCAGCTCGGCCGGCTCCTCCTCCACGCCGTAGTCGTCGATGAGCTTGGCCAGGGCGTCGCGGAACTCGATCAGGCCCTGGGCCGGCAGCGCGATGGTCTGGCCCTGCGCGGCGCCCAGCCCCGGGCCGCGGTTGACGGTCTGGCGAACGCGCAGGAAGCGCCCGCGCTGGTTCTCCTTCAGATCCATGTAGTACTTGCGGTTCTCCCGCACCAGGAACTCGCTCTTGAGCGCCCGGCGCGGCTCGTCGGCCGCCTGCGCCAGCTCGGGCGGCTGGCTGGGCCCCAGCTGCGCGTAGTGCTCGATGAAGTCGCCCAGGTAGTCGCGGAACTCCACCGCCACCGACATGGAGAGCGTCAGGCGGCTCTTGTTGCCGCCGGCGCCCACCTCGGCGATCTTCAGGAAGCGGCCCTTGGCGTTCTGCTTGACGTCCAGGTAGAAGCGCTTGTTCTGGATGTCCACCCGCTTGGAGGCCAGCTCCTGCGTCTCGTGCTGCAGCCCGCCGCCCGGCCCGCCGCCGCCGCCGCCGCCCGAGCCCGGCCCCCCGGCGCCCGCCGCGCCCCCGCCGCCGCCGCCGCCGCCGCCGCCGCCGCCGCCGCCGCCGCCCTGCTCGCTGCCGCTGTCTCTGTCCGCCATGATGCCGCCGCTCCGCCCGCCGCCGCCGCCGCCCGGCCGCGCCGCCTCGGCCGCCGCTCCGCCGCCGCTCGCCCGGCGCCCCCGCGCCGCCGCCCGCGCCGCCGCCTCGGCCGCCCCGGCCGCCGCCCGCCGCCGCCGCCGCTCCGCCCGCCGCCGCCGCCGCTGCTGCAACAGCCCCCGCGGCCACCAGCCGGCCGCTCTCGCGAGATCTGCGGGAGCGAGGAGAGGGCGCGGGAGGCGGCAGAGAGCGGCCCCGCCGCCGGCCGCCCCGCCGCGCGGGCAGCAGCGCCGCGCCGACGGGCGGCCGCACCGCGCGCAGCCACCGGCACCGGCACCGGCACCGGCAGCGACACCGGCACCGGCACCGGCACCGGCACCGGGTCGCACCCCCTCCGCTGCGCTCCTCCAGGCCGCGCTGCCCCGGCACCGGCCGCCGAGACGCGGCCCTGCCGGTGGCCCCGGTGGCGGCCCTCCCCCCCCCCCCGCCGTCCCGTCGAGGAGAGGCTGGAGAGGGACCTGCGGAGGGATGGGAGGCCCGGAGGAGCCCCCCTCCGCCCCTCAAGGACAGCCCCTGCGGGGGATGGGGATGCGGTGGATCCCGGCTGCCCGGGGTAGCGGCTCGGGGGCACCGCACCGGGCGCCCCCACGGTTTGCAAGGAGCCTCCCAGCTCCCGGTCTCGGCCGTCGAAGGAAAAGCCGGCGGCAGCTTCACCGGGACCCCGCGCCGCTGCGGCTGGGCACGGCTGCGGTGTCCCCGGGCCGGGCCCCGCTCCCGGCCCAGGTGCTGCCACCTGTTTCTTTCCAAAGAAAAAAAAAAATCCGTCTTTCGCCGTTTCGGGCAGCTGAGAGGGTTACTTTTTGGGAAATCATCGAAAGGACAAGCCCAGGTGGAGGGAGACGGCCTGGGCACCTCTGGTCGGGGCCGGGAGGCCGGGAGAGTCCCTCCATGCACCCGACCTTAACGGGACACCCGTTCCCTCGGGCTCCCGGGACACCCAGAGGAGCCCGGTCGAGGCGGGCGGCCCTCCCGGCCGCACGGCTCCCGCTGACCGCACGCGAAACGCCGCCGTGGTTTCCCCACGGAAATTCGTTGTCTCGCTACGACCGCGCCTGAGCCTCCTGCCCCCCTCAACGGGGCCGCCGGCGGCCGGTGGCTCAGCCCGAGGGGGCGGCGGTGGTGCGGTTCCCGGTGCTAGAGCGAGTCCCGGGTGGCGGCGGCTCCTAACCGACCCGGAGCCGCTGTCCGCAGGGTCGGGGTGTGCGGGGACCGCAGGTAGCGGGAAGAGGTACCGGCAAGAGGATTTGCGGGACCGCCTTGACCCGTCGGGCGGTCCGCTCGGGGACAGCGTCCGTCCCAAGCCCCGGAGGAAGACGGGGCAAACGTGCCGGGGCCGGGGGCGACAGGGAGAGAGAGACTCGGGGCTGGCCGCCGCCGGGCACGAAAATGCCGAAAACAAAATTTCAGCCCGGGCCCCGCGCCGGTCGGCGGGGCCGTGCCGGGTGAGCACTTCGGCACCGTGGCTTCCCCTCCCCGCTCCTCCGGGACCCGGCCCGCCGGACACCGACGAGCTGGGGAGGTTTGAGGCTGAGCAGATGCCCGGGTCTCCTCCGCTCGGGCTCTCCCATTCATCGGCGGCTTCTGGCGGAGCCCGGCCCGACGGCGCGGCTCCAAGCCAACGGGGGCCCACGGCTGCTTTCTCCGTGAGGGGACTTGATCCCGTGCTGCCGTCGGCCCGGGCTCTGCCGGTAGGACCGGGGAGAGCCGCCAGGCTCCTGACGGAGATCCCTGGGGGTGACGGCAGCCGCAGGGCCCCGGCAGCAGGCTGAGCAGAAGACCTCGGAGAGCGAGGGCCACCGCTCCCGTGTGGGGCAGAGCGGGGCACCGGGCGGAGGGGCCGGACGGGACCCTAATTCCTGAGGAGCTTCCCAGACTCGGAGCACGTAGGAGGGCCGAGGGCTGCGAGGGATGGGGATGGAGGGGATATATATTTATCTGGGGCTGCTAACAAAGTATATAGTTATTTATATTTATCCGGAGCAGCGGAGCCGAGAGGGGTCTCGAGAGCCGCCGGGAGATCCATTGGGCTCCGCTCCGCCGCCGGGGGTGCGGGGAGAGGCCCCGGTGCTCGGTGCGGCAGCGGCCGTGGGGACGTAGCGCGGCGCTCCGGGCTCGGCACCGCCTCCGTCTCCGCCCGTGGCGGCGGGGCCGGGCCAAGCCGGGCCCGGCGGAGCCGAGCCGGGCCGAGCCGCTCTTCCCCGAGCGCCGGCCCCCGCGGGAGGGCGGTGGAAGCCGCTGCGGGCCGGTGAGCGACGGCCCCGCGGGAGGGCGCAGGTAGAAGGCGGCCAGAGAAGGGGAGCGGGGCCGGGGGCCGCTCCGGAGCCGGACCGGGGCCGGGACCGGGCCCCGGGGGGGCAGCTGGGGGCGGGCAGTCCCCGGAGCATCCCGCTGCAGGTGTCCTGCCAGCTCCTCGGTAAGGCGCTGCTGTCAGATTGCGGAGGGCCCTTTCGCTTCCAGTCGTTGTTAGCGGGGGTAGAGACCCCGAGTTCTGAACCGCGAGTCCCAAACCGAAAGCCAGCTCCAGCTGAAGGAAGGGTGCTTTTTCCTCGTTCTGCTCTGTGGGCCGGGGAGCAACGTGGCTGGCTCGGTTTGGCTGCGATTCCCTTACCTGTCTGCCTGCTGCTCCCAGGCCAGCGAGGGCAGACTGGTGTGGAGAACATCAGTGCTACCTAAAGCATCCAAAAAAAACCTGCCAGCGTGGTATGCAGCGTGGCCGCTTAGGAGGCTGATTCCGTAGTTGCCTGCAGGACCTGCCCTGTGCTGGAGTAAATAACATACGGGTTCATTGAGGAGAAAGAGATTAAATTGCTAAAACAACTGCATCTTCAATGTTTCTCAGCTGTCATGGGAAAAATAAACAGTCTGCCCCATAGTTATGATCAAAGCCGTAGTTATTAGTGACTACATGGCTAATAATTCTTGAAAAAGAGAGGAAAACAATTTACTGTTCGCACAGAAGCAATGGTTTCTAGCTGCAGTTTGCTGCAGCTTGCAGTAAGCTGTTTTTAGCCTTGCAGGACTGCCCTGCATGCCTGGGACTCACAGTGCTGCCCAGGCGCTGGGTCTGATCTTCCAAAGGCTGCTCTGAGGCAACAAGGCACCTCAGGTGCAGTGGGAAAGCCTGTCCTGGCAGGGCTCCGTGGTGGGGCTGCGGCAGTGAGCAAGGGGCGCTCTGGTGAGGCTGGCACTGCCACCCTGCTCCCCTGGGGCAGGCTGAGCACTGGTGCTCTGCCAGTTTCCCTCCTATTTTGCTCTGATGAGGAACGGTAACAACCAACCTCACATGAGACCTAACCATTAGGCCATCTTGCTAATGCCAGCAGGTGCCATTATGGTGTCTAAACCACCAGTTTATTGGTGCACAAAGGCGTATATTGTATATATAACTAAATATATAACTACTGATGAAATTCCTTTGGTGAAAACCTGGTGCCTAGGAAGCACGTGTCCAGTCTGTCTGTCTCTGACCATGGTGGAGTGATAATTAGTGGTGCTAGTGATGCTGTTTGAGGAGGGCTAGCAGCAGAGGTCATTTTCCTCTCAAAAATTGGTCAGCATTGTTACTTCCAGAGTGCATGCACTCAGTGGATACACCTGACCTCGGAATGCTGGACAATGCTTCCTCTTCGGTGGGAAGGCACTGGTGGCCTGGTCTGCCCAACATTGCTCGGTGTCACTGGTCACAACAGCTATGCAAACACTGCTTTTGAGTCTGAATTTGACTGGAATGCAGGCCCTTTTTTATTTAAATAAACAGAACAAAGCATAAGGGCATTTCTTCTTCCTGATAGATAATCTTTTTGGATGGGAGCTTTAATACAGTACCACCTCGCAGGCAGCAGGCCATGGCTGTGCCTTGGAGACCTGTGTCCATCTGCCCAGTGCTAAGAGGAGGTGACCAAGGCAGGTCAGTGCAGAGGGCTAGCCTGGGCTGACTGCTCGAGCAAGGCAAGACGAGGTGGCAAAGGTGGACAACAGACAAATTGCTGGAGCCAGGGGACTCTCTATGTACCTTGTCTAGGTAATGATAGCTTAAAGATTGGGTGGGGATCTTGTAGAGACCTTCTGGGTAACGTGCTGCTGTATCTTGGTGTTGCAGTCATACCAACATGTTCCATATGCTTATCAAACTCTACTTTGGGCTTCTTTTGGTTCTGCTGAACAGATGGTTCAGCAGAACAGAGCAGAACCTGTTCAGGTTCTGCTGAACAGGTTCTGGACATCCCAGACCTCTTTGCTCAAGAGCTCAGAAATCTTTTCATCTCCAGCTTGAACATATCAATAACTTCTTTGCAGCTATTGATTCTTGCTCAACTTTCATCTTTGAGCTTTCACAACTGTTTCTCATGTTTTCTCCCCTTCCACTTACCTCACCATAGCAATTATATACCCTTCAGCCTCTGTTTTGGTAGTCTAGGTAAGACAAATTTTTGGTAGTTTACCCTCATGAGATAAATTCTCCTTTCTTTGACTGTTGTAGTAGTCTTATTGCACCAATGTCAGTTCCTCTGAAGGACAGAGTTTTCAGAGTCATGGCTGTGACTTGAGGCTTAAGATCAATAGGACTTTTGTTTCAAAACCCAATTCAGAGAGCTCTTAAGAACATACCTGATCATTACAGTGAGCATCTCAAAGTTTGGAGTCCAGGCCTATTATTCAACTACAAAGCAACAGCTCTGCTGATTTCAAGACCTTATATGAACATTTATAATCACAGGAGGGAATCTAAGAGCCATTTAAACAAGAGATAAGATTAGTACCAAAAGTGGCTGAGATGCAACTATTAATGTGCAAGTCAAAGAAAAGACTGCACACACAGAGAATGTTGCCAAGAACCATGCATTTGAGCCATGGAGCCATTTTTCTCCCAGTCACTGAATTCTCCTTCAGTCTTTCCAGATCTATTCAGTTGAGCTCTGGTTGAGCTACCTACTGGAGTAGGAGGTGATTAAGTTTTGATGTGCCATTGAACAAACCTTTTCCCTCATGCCAGGACGTGTCAGGTCTGTGCATGGGTCTGGTCCTTGGTCACTGCTCCCACCAGGGAAAAGGGAGCTTTTAATGTATTCTGCTGTATCAAGTATTTCCTGCGCCATGTTGGGGCTTGGAGAGCAATCAACACAAAGTTGCTGTTATGATCTCAGAGTGGAGCAGCTAGAAGGCAATTACAGCAGTGTGGGGGTGTCTGATTTGTGCAAAGGCTGAGGCCAACCCCCAAGCTGGAGTGTGCAACAGAATGGCAAAAGCTTCCTTTGCTTTCCACATGGGTCCTCTTCAAAGAATGCCTATGGAAAGAGGAGTTCAGCATGGCTTGTACACTGTCTGCAAGAAGTTCATTGCCTCGTGAACAAGCCCCATCATGTGCAGTGAACAAGAAACTAGCACACCACATATGTAAGTCATTTATGAAGACAGGAATGATGAGCTGTGCACACAATAGAGTTGCTATTAGGTCTGTCGATTCTAATTAAAAAAATACTTCTCAATGAAAATTATTTATAAAAATAAATCACAATGACCCTAAATCAAATTATTTGTGAATGGTTTTTAGTCTCCCAGATCCGTTAAAACTCTTTATTCACTGGACGTCATCCAAACTACACACTGAATGAATAACATGTCTGCCAAATTTCATTTTTTTTACCCTCGCCCAGTTTGGCACAGGACAGCTAAAGTCATTTTTCTAAGTATCTTTCAGAACATCAAGCGATTGTAAAATAACAATGGAGAAGCTTGGCCACATTTAACTACAGCCCTCCAGTTGTAACCGCTTCTCTAAGAAAAGTTGCTCCAAGTCTTTTGATGCTCTGTTTTGGGTGAACACTGGAGTGATGTTCCCTTGTTGTTGTGCTGGGGGGCAGCCTACAGGGGAGCCTGACCTCCAGGTTTTCAGGAGATTGGTACCAGGCACCGATTTTGTATGGGGTTTGTGTGTTTATGACCACCTGCTACAGATGTCCTGAGGACTCACCAACCTCTCCTTGCCCACAGCTGCAGTGCCCACGGCAAGCTATAAAGATGCCTCTTTTGCTCACTCGTAAAAAAAAAAAATAAAAAAAATAGAAAAAAGGAAAGTGAATCAGCAGATCCATCCAAGTAAATTAAGCTTGGGATTGTTTTCATGATGCCTTGCTCCAATTATGCAGCATGCTTTCTCTTCTCCCTTGACTGGCCTGTAGGTTTTCCTGTAGTCTTTTTCTCAGCAAGCTGTCTTCCACCTAATTGAATCTTTCTCTTTCCAACCTTGGAGGACTCTGCCATGTTGCCACCTGCAGAGATGGAGCTGCTTTGCCAGTCCTTGGTTCCCTGTGAATTTAGGGAGAAGCAGGGTTCCCCAGCTCCTCAGACAATCCAGTAACAGGGACCGAAGTGCTGGCTGCTCTTCTTTTGAAAACCAGCAACAAATGGCCATCAAATTCTAATCTTGCTGGTTTTCGGTGACAAAAATTTATAAAACCAGGGCTTGCTGTGCCCTGCCTTCTCAGGTAAGAAGTAAGGCCCAGTGTTATATACTGTTGTTAGCAAAGGTTTTGCATCCCCTAAACCAAATTGCGCCCTTGTTCAACAGCAGCAAATGTACCCTACATGAACAGGGGCTACATACACTCTGCTTTATTATGGCATGTCTCTCAGGGTCCAGCTTGCTTGTTTGCCTCTAGTTGAAGTGGTGTGTTACCTGGTGGGGCCTCCAGCTTCCCTTCCCTCTTCCCAAGTGGCGTTTTCTGGGAAGGTGCTGAGTCCCCAGGGATGGCACAGCTGGCTCTGTGGGACAGCTGGCTCTGGCTCTTGGCACACCAGCTGTTCCTTTTATTATTGTGAGGTCAGGCTTGTGTTTTTTTTTGCTGATGATTCCTGTTCAACTGCCTTTCTGGTGTGTCCAGAGCTGTGGCCGACTGTGCCTGGGTGTTCCTGCAATGCTGTTCCTACCAGCATGAATCCCGGTCCTTGATCTGTACAGCATGCAGCAAGCCCACTGACACAATCTCTGCTCTTGCTTTTCCTTCTGGGTTTACAGATGTGCTGGGGTTTGTGCACTGTGAATTTATCCCCTCAGGCACATTTTTGGAGAGTGTGCTTTTAAAAGCATTGTCAGGCTTTGTCTGCAGCTCACCTGGGTTTCCCAGTCCAGAATATTGCCAGGCTGTTCTGTCAGGCCTATCTGACAGAAATGGAGCCCATTTCTATGCCAGAATACCTGATTTATCCTGCCTCCAAAAGGTGCTGGATTAGGTCACAATGGATTAGGTCACTGGCATGCTCAATAGCAGTCCAGACATTGTAGGTTCTCTCAGAAACACGGGGGCAGAGAAGGCAGTAGTCTTGTATTGTGTGCAGTGGAGTCTTTGCTCTGGAGACTTCAGGTCTGAGCATTCCTCAGTCCGGGCAAAAACCAGGGGAGCTTTCTGGTCTTCTCTAGCATCTGGTTTCTGAGGGTAAGAGTACAGCCCTTCCCCACTTCAGCTTCTCGCAGGTAATTCTTCCCCACTACTTTGAACTCACTTTGCTTAAAGAGCATGTGAAGGTGTCAGCAACTCCTAGATCATGGACTAGATATTTTACAGTCCTTTGAAATGTCTTCAGTGTATTCGCATGTCCAAGTGGTGTTCTGCAGTGTTCAGACAACCTGCTGATGGCTATGCAAACCCCTCATCTCAATGCAAATTTTTTTACCACTTTAATCTAGTTGGTACCCAGATGCCAGCCCAAAACTATGTTTTGGGATTTCTTTCCTTCTGGTTTGCTCTCTGCAGTGTTTTCTCTGCAGGAGTGCAGTGTGTTAACTTGAACTCCATTTGGAGGAAGTTTCCTGTAGTCGATACATGCTTTGCTGCTGGCACAAAACAACTGTGGATGTCTAGGTGACATGCTTGTTTTGTGAAAACAGCTCGTGGTTGAGCTTGTCTTTCAGCCTCCTGGCTGTGCAGCTGGAATTTGATGGATGGCTGCACTGTGGAGACTTCTTCCTGGCTGGATCATGATCTGGTGGTGGTAAAACCATTCCTTCAGATTCTTCATTGCTGTTCCTGATGGATACTTTGATATAACTAGCACTGGAGGACAGATGTTGCTCTGCCACAGCTCCTGTTCAGAGCTACTCTGATTCATTGTGGCCAAGGAGGTGTGAGGAAGGCACATTTGTGCCCAGTGGCTTCCTGTGGCCATCTCATCCATGAGGAACGTTGAAATGCAGTCGTATTTGCTCTGCTGCCTGCAGTGGCTCTTCTTATTAAAGCTCCAGGCACCAACACCACAGTGACAGTTTGTGACCACCTTGTCAAAAGCTGTGGGATGTTTCCCATTCAGGAATCACTCTTCAACATCAGTCCAGGTGTCTCCACGCACTGCTTCCCATCACCCCATGGAGAAACTGCCTCTTCCTGCTCCTAGCGAGCATGTTCCCAATCCAGTGCAGCACATGAGATGGTAAAGAGATGGAAGTTAGAGCCCTTAGGGGTCCAAAGCTGAAGCCATCACTATGAATGTCCCCCTCTTCTTCCTTCTTTATCCCAAATATTATTGCTTAGCATGATGCCATGTGGTATGGAATATCCTTTTGTTCAGTTGGGGTCAGCTCTCCTGGTTCTGTCCCCTCCCAGCTTCTTGTTTACCCCCAGCCTCCCTGCTGGCAGGGCAGCACGAGAAGCTCAAAAGTCCTTGTCTTTGTATAAGCACTGCTCTGCAACAACGAAAACATTGGTGTGTTATCAACACTATTTTCATCATAAATCATAAACACAGCATCATATGAGCTTCTACAAATAGAATTAACTCTATCCCTGCTAAAAGCAGGACAGGTTTCCTGCACTGTGTGCTAAGGCAGGGCTGCAGGGAACGTGCCTAATTGGACCATAATCTGGAACTGAATCAGATTTCAGCAGTTGCTCCCTACCAGGATGAGGATCTGGCATCCAGCACCAGCAAGCACCTGAAGCGTCAGATGTGCCTGTAGATTTTGTGGTGTGCTCAGTTGGGAGCTCTTATGATGCTGAGCTGTGAGCCCAATTCTTTGTGCCAGAGGACGGAGAGGGACAAGTTCCCTGTTACTTTGGAGCAGACATCAGAGCTGTGGGAATGCAGGGTAGGACACTGCATGAAACAAAAGGCATCACACCACAAAGACTTAAAGACCTGCCCACCCTCAAAAAAAAAAGCAAGGAAGCATCAAACATAATTCCATAGCATGTGCTTTCAGCCAGATACTGCAGATCAGCTAAGCAGGACTAAAAGACTCCTTCACAGAGTGGATGAAATCATTGCTCTTCTGTTTAGCATAAAATATTTGTGGATTATCAGAACATATTCACAAAGTAGCAGAGGCATGGATCTTGAGGTAGGATGCTCACCCAACTGTTCCTTCCAACTTTAAGAGGATGTGGCAAGTCCTCTGTTCCCAAGCAGGCTGGCTGCTACCAGTATGGCACATTGCTGCATCCCCATCTTCTGTGAGATGTTGTTTACGTAGCTCTGAAAGGAAACCTCCAATACTCACACCACAAAGAGCAAACGCCAACTGTGCAGATCAACATATACAGAACAGACAAGTGTGTAGATTCCTTACTGGATTGAGAGTAATTGATGCTGTTGAGCTCACGTGTCCCTATTTAAAAAGGAACCTCTTGTTGCATTCAGCTAATTACTACCTCTTGCACCCTGTACCCATCTGCTGATGCTACAGGCTGTGACTTTGAATCTTTGATCCTTGCAGAGGTAAACTGCAACCAGCACTGGCAAATGGGTGTGTTCAACGCTTGTTCTAGCAGTGTAGGTTAGTAGCTCCACTCATCGCAGAAGTTCAGGACCTGCCTTTTGTGTTGCAAGGATATATATGTATCTGTGTGTATGAATGCAGCCTTGCAAACACATAGCTGATATCCAAAGCAGTAATTTGAAAGGGTGCTAGATAAAACCAGGAATACAGTTGTACCTACCTGGAGGAGAGCAGAGGCAGTGGAGCTGTGCACGCGTCATTAATTTAAACACTGTAGTGGTTTAAAAAACAATGCGCAGCTCAACTACAGCACACTGCTCTCTCACTTGCCCTCCTCAGAAGGAGAAAAGATGATGAAAAAAAAAGCTCATAGGTTTAGCTAAGGACAGAGAGATCACTCACCAATTACTGTCATGGGCAAAACAGACTCAGCATAAGGGAGATTAATGTAATTATTGCCTGCTATTAACAGACAAGAGCAGTGAGAAATAAAAGCAAACTAAAACTACCTCCCCCCCATCCATCCTCTTCTACTTCCTCCCTCTGAGTGGCACAGTGAATGAGGAATGGGGGTTGTGATCAGTCCATAACACTTCACTATGTGCTACTCTCACGGTCACTCTCTTCCCCTGCCCTGGCATGGGGTCCCTCCCACAGGATACAGTTATTCTCAAATACCAGTTTGGGCTTCCCACAGGCAGAAGCTCTTCAAGAACTGCTCTGTACCACGGGGTCCATCTATCAGGAGCAAACTGCTCCAGCACAGGTCCCCCACAGGTGGCAGCTCCCTCCAGCCCCCTGCTCCTGTGGGGGCTCCTCTCCACGGGCTGCAGCTCCGGCCCGGGGCCTGCTCCTGTGGGGGCTCTCCATGGGCCGCAGCCTCCTCCAGGCCATATCCACCTGCTCCACCGGGGGCTCCTCCACCCATGGGGGGGGCTGCAGCATGGAGATCTGCTCCATGTGGGACCCATGGGCTGCAGGGGGACAGCCTGCTCCACCAGGGGCCTCGCCACAGGCCACAGGGGAACTGCTGCTCTGTGCCTGGAGAGCCTCTTGCCCTCTTTCACAGATCTTGGTGGATGCAAGCCTGTTTCTTATTCCAATCTCTCCCAGCTGCTGTTGCACAGCATTTTTTCCCTTTCTTAAATCAACTCTCCCAGAGGTACAACTGGACACGCTCATGACTCAGCACTGGCCAGTGCTGGGTCCTTTTTGCAGCCAGCTGGAGCCCCAGTATCTGGGCTCTTCCCACAGCACCCCAACCCCTGCAGACTCCCTACTACCAAAACCTTGTCATGCAAGCCCAATACAATCCCCCCCCCCCCCAAATTCCCAATTCCAAGGAAAGTGGAAAAAGACTTGTCCTGGAAGTTCTCATTGATGCCCACCCAGAGATGAACAGAAAGGACACAAAGGCATTTCTGCAGCTTCTGCAGCACCATGGAGCTGAGGGAAGCCCTGGTGTGCCAGAGGTGCCTGGTCTGGAGCCACACAGGGAGGAGCCCATTTCTGTCCCCAGAGCAATGCTGGGCCCAGTGCCACAAGGGAGCTAGCTCCTCATTGTGGCTGCAGGAGACAGAGACAAATCAGTGGGTAGAAGCTGAAGCAATTGTGTCTCTTGGCATTTTTCAGCCTTGATGCCCAATTGTTTCTGTTTCTTGAATTAAGCTTGAAGTCAAGAAGACTTTCCACAACTCCTGGAGCTGGGTCTGAGTTTTCACACTAGCCCTGGGCTCAGTCTTGATCTCTCTGAGATTGGTGGTTTGTCCCATGAGCTTGACCTTTCCCCAGAAGTCTGGACCCTCAAGTGGACATGGACCTCTGGGTGCCCTGCAAGCCTCCAGGCTGAGCACAGATTCAAGAAGGGCATCTGCTGCTCCACCCAGTGCACCCAATGGAGCTTACTCTGATGGTGTCTGGCAGCCACCAGGAAAGGAATTTGGTTGGATCTCCTGAGATGCAAGCACTTGGTTGACTGTAAACAAACCTATTTAAGTAGTTGCCCCTCTGCCTAGCAGGCAGTTTGGAGAACATGGGAACTTTGGCCCTAAGGAATTTATAGCTTGTAACTTCTGGACTACTTGTCAGGTAATCATGTATGTGAGAACAATGAAGGCATCTCATTATAGGCTGTTCACAGCAACTGTGGTAGCAAACAAAGCCTTTTCGGAGGATATTCAGAGATGATCCCTAAATATGGTTTGATGGAGTGGGGGAAAACAGAATAAGGGTTTGAAGCCATCCCTCATGTATTGCAACACTAATGACTGCTGACTTGTCCTTCAGTGGTTCTGCCCACACCTGGGAGGAGGTCCTCTGTCCCCAGACTCTGTCTTTGCTGTGGGCATAAATCTGGTCTTTGAACCATGCTCCAGTGCCTTTCCTGGGTAGAATTCACAGTTTTCAATGAGAAGGAGGACCTGAAGCACAGACCAACCTTGTTGATAGATGGAAATATGGGCCAGCATTCAGCTCTGCAGTCCTCCTACAAGGTATGAGGGGGATCACCACTGTTGGGCAGTAGATGTGATACCACCATTTAAAGGCCATCTATTTCTGGACCTGGAGGAAGAGACAAGTGAACCTGGATTTCCATTTCCAAGGGAAAACAGCTGATCTTTTTGGACTTCACCTAAGCTTTTGACACAATTTCCCATAGGATCATACTGGACAAAATGTCCAGCATACAACTTAACAAAAAACATCATACGATGGGTGAGCAATTGGCTGACGGGCAGGGCTCAAAGGGTTATGGTAGATGGGGCCACATCAGGCTGGCAGATGGTCACAAGTGGGGTCCCCAAGGCTCCATTTTAGGGCCAGTCCTCTTCAATGTTTTTCTAAACGATTTGGATGTAGGACTAGAAGGTGTTTTGAGCAAATTTGCTGGCGACACCAAACTTGAAGAAGTTGTGGACTCTGTTGAGGGTGGAAAGGCCTTGCAGAGGGACCTGGACAGATTGGAGAGCTGGGCAATCACCAACCACATGAAGTTTAACAAGAGCAAGTGCCAGGTCCTGCACCTGGGACGGGGCACCCCTGGCTGTACGTACAGACTGGGTGACGAGACACTGGAGAGCAGCCCTGCAGAGAGGGATCTGGGGGCTGTGGTTGACAGCAAGTTGAATATGAGCCAGCAGTGTGCCCTGGCAGCCAGGAAGGCCAACTGTATCCTGGGGTGCATCAAGCACAGCATTGCTAGTTGGTCGAGGGAGGTGATTGTCCCATTCTGCTCTGCGCTGGTGCGGCCTCACCTCGAGTACTGTGTGCAGTTCTGGGCACCACAGTACAAGAAGGACATTAAACTGTTGGAGAGTGTCCAGAGGAGGGTGACGAGGATGGTGAAGGGTCTAGAGGGGAAGACGTATGAGGAGAGGCTGAGGTCACTTGGCCTGTTCAGCCTGGAAAAGAGGAGGCTGAAGGGAGACCTCATTGCAGTCTACAGCTTCCTCACGAGGGAGAGTGGAGGGGTAGGTGCTGATCTGTTCTCTTAAGTCACCAGTGTTAGGATCTGAAGGAATGGTGTCAAGCTGAGGCAGGGGAGGTTTAGGCTGGACATCAGGAAGAGGTTCTTCACCAAGACAGTGGTCACACACTGGAACAGGCTCCCCAGGGAAGTAGTCACTGCACCAAGTTTGTCGCAGTTTAAGAAGTTGTTGGACTGTGCACTTAGTCACATGGTCTGAAATTTTGGGTAGACCTGTGTGGTGCCAGGAGATGGACTTGATGATCCTTATGGGTCCCTTCCAACTCGGGATATTCTATGATTCTATGATTCTATGGGGTGGAAAGAATACCTCCTTTCATTGTTATCAAGTGACTTACCATGGGGAGCACTAAGAAATATTGCATTGTAGGAGGAATGTGGCAGTCACTTCATTTTTTTAATTGTAATTCCTTTAATTTATTATTTTTTAAATATTTGTCTTAATCTCTTTCAGAACTGCCTTTGGGGTGTTGCCTGTTGCATTGTCATGGCCCTTGGAGCTGCCAGGATTTTACTGCTTTCTGTCTCACTGAGACCTGGTCAAAGTTTGAAAACCTGGGATGTCTGCTGTCCATAGCACAGTTGGAGGCTAACAGCTGGAAAATGTTGCCCCATAATGGGTCTCAGTGTCTTGGGATCTTGCTGAAGAGGTGTGACATTTAAAATCTCTCAGGCCATAAGCCACACCCTCACTGCAGAGGCAACATCCCTTGATATTTCTCCACAAGATGCAATGTGGAAAACCCTGTAAAGGTACCGGAACTCATGATGTTCTGTTTCCAACAGTACAAGAGAGGCTTCAGGGTCCATGCTGGCATAGTGTCTGCTGGGAAACAGCTTCACTTCTATGAAATAATTCCCATGCGTCTTGGAGGGGGATGGAGTAAGAGGGTGGCATGTGCTGGGATGACTCTTGGTGTAACACAAAGGGACGCTTTGGGGCCCCAGTTCCTAAAAGAATAGTAGCAGCACTCTGCCCTGGCAGCCCACTGAGCACTACTGTGGGTGTATTTTTATCAAGTGTGGGTTGTTTGCTGGCCATATGCTTTTAGATCCTCAAGTTCCTGCTTGGAGGAGAGAACCACAGCAGTTTCATAGCTCACTCAAATCCTGCCACTGGGGAGAGCAGGAATCACCTGGAGCTGATAAGAAACGCAGCCAGCACAGCAACAGGTCCTTCTCCCTCCCTAGGGACCATTATTAGGGTGGTTTCAACCTCTCACAGTGTGTCTATATATAGGGTCTGTTTTGTTTTTATGGCTTACAAATGAGGATTTTGGCTACTGGAATGTTTTAGGAAAAGGAAGGGGCTCCAGCACGTGCAAGGGAGATGTTGTTCTGCACTGGGGTGGGTGAGGTGAGGTGGTGTGGGATGATTTGGGGTGGTGTGGGGTGGTGTGGGGTGAGGTGAGGTAAGATGAGGTGAGGTGAGGTGAGATGAGGTGAGGTGAGGTGAGGGACAGGGGCAGGGTTATTTCTGGAGCTCAGTGAGAAAGGCCTGACAACAAATGTCTTAATTAGGTAGTTACTTTAGTAAGCTAAAATAAAAAGAGGGACAAATAATTGCTCAAGGGACCGTAAAAGAGGAGCTTCTTTTCAGCAGCCAGCATCTACTCTGCACCATGGGAAAACCTATCCGGGATCCTCCCGATGCTGCACGAATGGGGGGTGGGGGGGAGCGTGTGGAGGGCGCTAGGATTCGTGTGCGAGCTGCATTTCTCCATTTTCTGCTGTTTTATTACACCACCTGTTCAAACCACTTGCAGCCGGGCCTTTCCCCCCGAGCCCAGCGTGCCCTGGGCCCCGGGCTGGCCGTGACGCCGCGGCCGCTGCTGCCACCTGGCGGGGACAGGCGGGACGCGGCCCGGCCGCCGCCGCAGAGGCCTCGGCCCGGAGCTGGGCCCGGCCCCGGGGCTTGGGGCCCTGGGGTGCTCCGTGCAGGGCCGGCCGCTGCCCCCCGGTGTCCCAGCGCCCTCCAGGCCCCTGCAGGGCCGGCGGGGAGGCGGCCCAGAGGGGAAGCGATGGGAGCCCTGGGACGCCTTTGGCCAGCGACCACTTGCAGCACTGCTGTTGCCAGTGCTGGGTTGGGATGGCTGTGGTCTCGTTGGGTTGATGCTCGTTAACCCCAATGATGGAGACGCACCCCCTGCTGTGGCCTCTCCCAGGGGTACATCACCTTCTGTGAAGGAAAATTTTCTGTGTGTCCAGCCTAAACACCCCAAGCTGTAATGTAGGAACATTGCCTTCTGTGATATGCCCCGACCAAGGAGAGTTTCTCTCTGTTGTCCTCGTACATGCTCTTTGGGTAGTTTTATGCCACCATTAATTCAGCCTCTAGCCTCCCCTTGGCCAGACTAAATGTGATCACCTCCCTTCATCCCTGTATCCCTGACCCAACTAGTTTATATGTGTGCTGCCTTATTGCCACCATGTCATTAGGGGTCAGAGCAGGAGTTACAGGGGTCACCCACCCAGGTAAGCTGTGTTGACATCCATACCCCATCACTCCTCTGGAGAGCAGAGATTTTCACTGAAGCCTTTCTTTTGCAGAGCTGGCCTGGCAGCCTTCCCAGAGGATGAATTTTGAACGAGGAAATACAAAATGTTGTTCCTGACTTTGCAGGGTTAATCTCAGTGCAGACACGTGGTGCTGCCTGCATCCTCAGCTCCAGCCTGGAGGTGCACAGTGAAGGGCTGATGAGGGAGCTACAAACCAGGAAAGACCCATGATGATCACTCCACAGATACACTGTGGAAAGTCAAGTGCCTGTGGAGGATGGTTCCTGCATGCGTGTGTGTGTTCTCATGGATCACGCAAGTGAGATGCAGCAGATGAGCTGCCTTGCTCTATTTGTAACCTCCCACTGCTGTTGAACAGACTTTGCAGGGAGGAAAGAGAGATGAAAATTGAGCTGAAAATTGGAACTTGAATCTCAGATGCTTGGAGGTTTTTTTTTTTTTTTTTTTTTTTTTTAATTCACCACTCACATGAGAAGCAGGATATCATGTGCCTCCTGGGCCCCGCATTTTGCTGTCAAGCTCAGCATGGAGAAAGACTTCATGTTCCACCTTGGCGTAAAATCATTCACATTAACTCATTGGGAGAAGGAGAAATAAGGATACAATTAAACTGCGAAGGAGAGGATTACAGTCTGATGTGAAGCAAGAAAAGAAAGAAGGAGAAGAAAAAACAGCTTGGTCTTTATTTTTTTATTTGTATCTTTTGAACTGGCTGCAGAAGTGCTTGGTCAAGACGGTGGCCATGTCATGTGGCCAGTTTCTGGCTGGGCATCACAGCAGGGGGATTGGATTTGGGACCTTACTACCAAAATGTCTGATGCTGTCAGAGGGCTGCTCCTTCTGTGCAGAGTCACAGCCTGTGTCCTGGCCTGGCCTATGCAGAGTCCACCCCTTTCTTATCCCAGCCCTCCACTGTCCCTGGCCCTCCTTGCAAAGGGCTAGATGAGGACTGAGGCTCCACCACCCCTTTCATCCTCCTGGCTTTCTGCCAGAACTGCTAATTAAAAAGCCAGTTTCATCAAGTGATTTTTCTGATGTGAAAACTTTTCCATAAGGAACTGGTCCCGAATCCACCAACTCATTTCACATTTATTTTAAATCTAAGCTTTATATCATGTAATTTCCTCCAGGGCTTGATTATCTTCTCAGTAAAAGCACTGTTATTCTGGTTTGTGAGACCTATATTTAATCTCACTGTAAGGTCTCTGCACCTCTCAGTACAGGGCTTAGATGCTGCCACTTCAGCTTCTGGGCTTTGCTTTTCAATTTATTTGAATCCATTAAACAAGTCACTGCTTCTGCAATATCGAGGGTGTTCTCCAGCCATGGTGTGTCTGTAAACATTAACTTGTTACAGCAGAAATGGTCTGAAAGAGAAAGTCTCTTCCCTAAACAGTGGCAGACAACATTTAAACCTAAAAGGAAATCAAAGTCCAAGTCAGACAAGAAGCCTTCTGTGTCTCTATTGTTCTCATGGCGCCTCATGTCCTTCTCTCTATTTTCTATACATGTAATAAGGCATATACCCACTCAGCATATTTTTATAACAAAATACATCAAACAGGCAAAAGTGGGGAGGAGGAACATTTTCCTGACTCTGCAGGCAGCCCTCAGTGCTCAGTAAGAGTTCACCTCCATGACACATGTATTTTGCAGTGCAGAAAGCTGTTGCTTTAATGTAAATGCTTTCATGAGCCTTTCAGTGGTTGTGCACACACCCCAGTTTCAAACTTGCTGGCATCACCCCATTGCCATCATCCTCTTTTGTTGCCCCCCCCAGCCAGTACCCAATCTCTGCAATGTGTCACCCATGCCAAACACCGGGGTGGGCTGAAAGGAGAAGTGTTGGTGCTGAGTATGGAATTTAATAACACGAAACCTCCGCACTGCCTGGGTTGTTAGCTGCCACCTTGAACTCATTAGAAGCCTACCTTGTGCTTGGCTGATGCTGTAGTAGCAAAGAATTCCTGCTCTGTTGTGACATGCAGTTGCCATGAAGGATTTGGAGTGTTACTATGAGGTTAAAGTGCAATATGAAGGGAAGTTACTGCCCATGCTGGGCACTGTGGTCTGTCTGCAATGGCTTCTTGTGTGTCAGCATCACTTGGTGGCCCTTTGTGTGCATTCTTCTGTCTCTGGCAGGAGTTTAGTGTGAAAGATTTTTCACCACTGTTGGTCAGAAAATGGTTTCAGGTTGAGCAAAACCCACATACACTCACCTTTACTTGATGTTGTTATTTTTTTAATTAAAAGTTGGGGTGGACGTAGGAGAACTGGTGGGGCTACAGATGAAGAGTTTCTTGTCAGTACACAGTGCTGCTTCACAGGAAGGGTTCCCTGCTGTCACACAGCCCTCCAGGTTGCTCCATCTGTTTTCGCAGCAAAAATTTCCATGTTTGAAATGACACCTCCAAAAGCAGAATTTTCTAAATGACTCCTAACCCAGTGAGAGGCAGTGGTTCAACCTTCTCTTACCGATTAGGACTTCCAGACCAAGGGAGCCATGACACAGTTTGGTCTGCCAGAGGCTTTGGGAACCAAGGGGTACACAGACATACATGTATCTGATGCACTGGTAGCTGATAGAGAAATCCAATCCTGAGGAGAGTCTCTGAGATGGAATGGTCCCTTTCACAGAGCCGGATGGCTGATGGCCTGGAGATTGGGGGCTGCAGAAGCAGGGAGCCAAAAAAAGCACCCTAGTGCAGAGAGGTTTGATGTGGCAGTGGCTCTTCAGCAGCAGACTTCCCCCTGCCTCCTCCACACTGAGTGGTGTGAGACCCTCTGAAGCTGGAGCTGCTTATAAATGTCATGGATGCCTATGTACATGTCTAACAAACAGAACATCTGAAAGGCACTATGAGCCACACAGGCAAGCGGTCAGAAATATTGACGTGCAAAATTTGGGTACCAAGGCATGGACCAAAACATCTGATTGGGAAGGCTAGGAAGAAAAAGAAAGGCTAATCTGTTTATATTTTGCTTCCATTCATCATTCCTGCTTGTGTGGGTGGACAAGGAGAGAATGAGTTTCCTGGGGAGGGCAGCAAATAAAAGAGGCACTCATTTCCTCAAAAGATGACTGACTTTTTTCTTCCTTGCTCCTAGGTTAATACAATATAAAGGGGGCTAGAGAGAACCCTAGTAGATTTTCTCCCATGTGCAAGAAACCACTTAGCTCTTAACTTTTGTTGGGTCTTTGTCCCTTTGATTGCCAAGAGAGAAAAGGCTTTCCATGATGGGTTTTATCCCTCTAGTGAAAGTACTGTTTTGTCTCCAGACAGTGTATGTACCCAACTTGTTTTCTTTGGACTCTTGAGCATCTTGCAGAAAGACAGCAGGACAATGCTCACACAGCCAGGGGAGGGCTCTCTGCAGAGGAGAGAGCTGGATTAGGCCTCCAAACTGTTTTGCTCTCTGGGAGAGGCAGCACTGGTGCCTACAGCTGCATCACTCAGTTCTGCACTCCCCTACTGGCAGTGGCCAGGGAGGTGACATTAACAGGCAGGAGATGCAGGAACACAGTGAGACAGGGGTAAGCCAAGGAAACCCCCCAGAACACGACAGCTCTGCTGGTGGAGAACTGAAATGAATCTTGGCTTCTTTTGGGCAGACATGCTGCTCACTGGAGCCTTTGACAAGCCAGTGGAATAGGAGATTTTGGAGGCCTACCTCTATCCCAGTCCTCGTCTACCTGAGAGAAATTAAAAGATGGATATTCAAAGTTAACAGCTGTCTGTGCTGCTGGTGTTGGCAAGAGGGTTTTGGTTTCTATAACCATGGAACCCTGCTTGAAGATTGAGAACTGATGGGGAGAGTTGGGATCTACCTCACTAAGAGGGGCATGCATGTCTGTGCTAGCAGGATGGCCAAACTGGTAAGGGATTTCAAGGACAACAAGATGGTCTTCTTCAAATGTATCAATAGGAAAAAGAAGACTATGGAAAATGTGGGCCCGCTGCTGAATGGGGTGGGTGCCCTGGTGGTGAAGGATACAGAGAAGGCAGATTTTCTGACTGCTTTTTTTGTTTCAGCCTTCACTACTAATACCAGCCCTCAGGAATCTCAGACCCTAGAGACAAGAGAGGAAGTCTGGAGAAAGGAGAACTTTCCTTTGGTTGAAGAGGATCGTGTTAGAGATCATTTAGGCAAACTTGACACCCACAAATCCGTGCGCCCTGATAGGATACACCCATGGGTGCTGAGGGAGCTGGTGGATGTTATTGATAGCATCATCTTTGAAAGGTTGTGGAGAACAGGAGAGGTGTCTGGGGACTGGAAGAAAGCCAATGTCACTCTGGTTTTCAAAAAGGGCAAGAGGGAGAACCCAGGAAACTACAGGCCAGTCAGTCTCACTTCCACCCCTGGAAAAGTGATGGAATCACTCATCCTGGAGATCATCTCCAAGCACGTGGAGGAGAAGAAGGTGATCGGTAGTAATCAGCATGGATTCACCAAGCAGGAATCACACTTAACCAACCTGATAGCCTTCTATGATGGGATGACTGGCTGGGTAGATGAGGGGAGAGCAGTGGATATTGTCTACCTTGACTTTGACAAGGTTTCCACACTGTCTCCCATAACATCCTCATAGACAAGCTCTGGAAGTGCAGTCTGGATGAGCGGACAGTGAAGTGGATTGGTAATCAGCTGCATGGCAGAGCTCAGAGGGTTGTGCTCAGAGGTGCAGTCTAGTTGGAAGCCTGTAGATAGCGGTGTCCCCCAGGGGTCAGTACCGGGTCCAGTCTTGTTCAACTCACACCAGTGACCTGGATGACCGAATAGAGTGCACCCTCAGCAAGTTTGTGGATGCCACAAAACTGGGAGGAGTGGTTGATACCCCAGGGGGCTGTGCTGCCATTCAGAGGGACCTGCACAGGCTGGAGAGCTGGGCCGAGAGGAACCTGATGAAGTTCGACAAAGGCAAGTGCAGGGCCCTGCACCTAGGGAGGAATAACCCCAGGCACCAGTACTGGCTGGGGGCTGACCTGCTGGAGAGCAGCTCTGGAGAGAGGGACATGGGGGTCCTGGTGGACAGCAGACTGACCATGAGACAGCAGTGTGCCCTTGTGGCCAAGAAGGCCAACAGGATCCTGGGGTGCTTTAGGAAGAGGGTTGCCTGTAGGTTGAGGGAGGTGATCCTCTTCCTCTGTTTAGCCCTGGCGAGGCCACACTTGGACTTTGATAGGGTCTGCTGAAACGTGTTTTCAACTAATGTGGAAGATGCTGGGGATTTGCAAACTGTCTGTCTATGCTGTTGGTGGTCACTGCTACCTGGCAGAAGAGCCAAAGGTTCGCTGAGGCAGGGAGGGATTTTGTCCTTGAGATGCTGAGCTCTGTGGTGTCTGTAGCTGGACTCTTCATGCCAGGAGCTCCTTTTGCGGAGGGAGGCAGAGACCAGAGTAGTGATTTGCTTTACAGGCATCACTGGGAAACCACAGGGGCAAAATATTAAAAAGTGAACGAAAACCTGCCCCCTTCAGCAGGTGTTTGAGGGGTAGAGGCCTTAGAGGATGCTGCTGACCCTTGGGGTCCTCCATACAGGGTGGAACCGGGGCTGAGCTCAGATGCTCCCTCTCTCTTCTAGGGTGGCAAATGTGATTTTTTATTATATCTTTTTTTTTTTTTTTTTTTTTTTTTCAGCAGGAAGGTAGGGGACAGATGGCCTTTGCTGCAATTAAAGCAGATGGGGAATGAAACAGTTGTTTTCTGAAACAGTGGGTCTTCACAAGGAATGCCAGCTTGTGCCTGAATGCAGAATGAACTGACTTTACTGGCTGACAAGGGGAAAATATGAAAGATGAATAAATAAAAACCCAGTCAGAAAGGAGTTTGAGTGGGTTAGAGACACAAACATTCAAGAGCAGTTGCATTGAGGTGGTTTGGTGCAGAAAGATCTGACTCTTGGTTGATAATAAACACAGAACCTCTTTACTAAAAGGGGCAGTGGATTTTGCAGAAGAGAGAGGAAACTGGGAAGTATTTTAAATTTGCCACCATTTTGACCATCCTTAAACGAGGTGAAAATCTGAAAAAAAATGTCGGCCTTGAGACTAAGCAGGGATGGTGTCAGCTAACAAACATGGTGATAAAACTGAAAAAAAAATGTTTCTGAGTCAAAATGAGTAGCAGAAGAGGCCAAAACGAAGTGATAGCTGCTGAGGCAAATGGGAGTCCCTACCCTGAGGAACAGACACGGGAGAAACAGAACATGCATTGAACAGCAAAGGGTGAGATTTAAAAAGTACTATCTGGTAAACATGCTTTGGACCCCAAATATTTTTGTCATCTCCTCTCTCTTCCCTTTCCACGCAGGTAAAACCAATGCAAGTCCCTGATCAAGGCACAACCCTTGAGCTTCAGCACTTTAGCTCTTCTGAGCTCTTTCTAGAAAGCTTTAAAAAAAAAGCTAAGATTTCTCTATTGGGTGAACAATTAATGGTCTATTGGGTGAAGGTGGAAAGGTGAAGAAGGGGCTGCAGACGGCTGCAAGGCGTTCCAGATGGGTCCAGCTGGCTCTGCAGAGAACCCACTGCAGGACTGAGCTGAGCCTGACAGCGATGCTGGTGGTGCTTCTCTGAGAACACAGTCAAGAAAAAGCAAAGTGTGCACAGCAGTGTGTAGTGAGGAAAAAGTGAGAAACAGCCCCATGAGCACCGCGTTCAGAGAAAAAGGAGCAGGAGGAGGTGCTCCCAGCCGTGCAACTCTGTCTGCCCCTACAGAAGAGAAGGCTCCAGGGAGACCTCATAGCAACCTATCAGTACTTAAAGGGGGCTTATAAAAAAGATGGAGAAAAACTCTTTGCTCAATCAGATATTGACAAGGGGAAATGGTTTTAAACTACAAGACAGGAGATTTAGGCGAGAGGTTAGGAGGCAATTTTTCACTCAGGGTGTGGTGAGGCACTGGAACAGGTTGCACAGAGAGGTTGTGGATGCCCCATCCCTGGAGGTGTTCAGGACAAGGTTGGATGAGGCCCTGAGCAACCCGATCTAGTGGGTGGCAACCCTGCCTGTGGCCGGGGGAGTTGGAACTAGATGATCTTTGAGGTCCCTTCCAACCTGATCCATTCCATGATTCTATGATTGTGGTCAGGATGCCACATACATGCTACAGCCCAGAGGCAGGGAAAGACAGAGTACTGCCTACAGCATCAGGCAGCATAAGGCCTTGAAAGAAGATACTAGAAGATGATGTGACTCAGTCTGTCTCACCAGCCCATGGCGCACTGGAAGGAAGCCATCACTCTCTAGCTGTGCAGCTTTCTACCAGCTGAATCACACCACCGCCTGCCTGCCTTTGCTGTCCTCGGTGCATGATGGCCGGCCTTGTCCCTGCACACTCTGGGTTGTCTCCTTGTGCATCCATTACATTCCTCTGGGAGAAAGGCAGCCCAGCCCTGCGTGGAGAATTAGGACCTTTTCCTGCCAGCCATCCCTTTGGGCACCCACAATGAACTGATGGGTGATTTGCAGATGAGGATCAGCCATCTGACACCAGCAAACTGAAGGAGTCCTTTGGTGCTTGCAGGTCTCCAAACCAATCTCTAACAGGGCCCTTGGCTCCACAAAAACCACTGTATGGTCAGGGTGCCACAAGTGGGGTGAGGGAAGGGACCCTTCCTCTCTGTGTGGCATTCGTAAATCCCTGCTGGACACTGTCTCAAGCCTGGGGCTTTCCAGCACTAGAAGGGTGCTGTCAGACAGGTACAAGTGCAGCGGAGGTCACAGGCTGAAGACCAAGAGGCAGGAGAAGGGTCTCAGAGGGCTAGGTTTGCTCAGCCTGGAAAAGAGCAGGAAAATGGGAGGTGAGGGTGATGGCTGCAGCCGGTGGGACAGAAAGACAGAGCCAGGCTCCTCTTGGACCAAGGAGGGGTGAGAAGTAAAAACTGGAATGCAGGAAATTTCCATTAAATGTAAGAAGTTTTTTCACCCTGAAGATTGCCAAAACTGGAGCAGGTCCATCAGGGAGGTTGTGAGATTTACATCTTTGGAGACAGAGAAGTCTGAGCTAGGCATGATCCTGAGCAGCCTGCCCCAGCTGTCCATGCTAGAGAAAATGCTTGGGCCACAGACCTCCTGCGGTCTCTGCCAACTGTAGCCATCCCATTATCTTGTGAATGAGGGTCCAGTATTTGCAAGGCAATTAAAGAAAGAGATTAAATATATATATATATATATATATATATACACACATGTGTGTATATATATATATATTTTAGGCTTCGTTCTGTCAAAATCAGAGTTCAGATTGGTTTGGTGACTACACCTAGGGCCTTGCCTTCTTCATTTCATATGTCAAAATGCTCAGGGATCTATTGGTGTATAGAAGAGAATGATTTTCCTGAAGCAGCAGGGCAGGGGGAAGGAATTTAACCCAAAATAATTTAATCTTAAATGATAACAGAATTGCAAGTGTCTCTGGAGATGAAGGCTAATTGTCTCCACAACAGCCAAGTTGAACAGCAGGAAAGATACTGTGAAAAGGACTCATGCACAGTGCCCTTTTGTAACGTCATGTGTCCTGGGCCCCAAAATGTTCCAGAGGCAGAAAAACCTCACTTTTCAACATTGTCCCAGAGGGTTCACAGGTATCTTGTGCCGAATTTCTCTCAGCTGTAGAACCACTGGGGATTTTCAGCCTGCAAACAGGAAGGAGATGGGTTACAAACACAAATGCCTGGCTATTAAACCATATTTTCTGGTTAAGTGCAGGGTAGAGAAGGAGAGCTCTGGATCAAATTATGGCATCAGGTATTGCCTTTTCCCCTAGGCAGAGACTGTGTTGCTGTCTCAACAAAACGTTAGGGAATGGTGTATTTCCACAGAGATTTGTGTCAAAAAAAAAGAGAAGCCAGGTGACTTCCCCACTCTTTCAAGCAGTTTGCTGAAGCCAAAATCCTGCCCTCTCTGCTATGGGAAACACTTCTTACCCCCTCTCCCTCCACCTGTATTCCTCTACTGTGCATGGTCACTCACTGGCTGTGTCGCAAGACTGCATTTCCCCAGCACTGTGGCTTCATGTTATCTGGCTTCACAGACCTTTGCATGCAGATTCCTCCTGTGGTGGGGCACATGCTGGGCACTTGCAGCACATCTCTAATACTGAGGCTGTCTATTGCATCCCCTCTTCCAACTGTGAATCATCTCTTAAATGGTTAGTCTATTCTTTCATATACTTTTTCATGTGCCTCCTGAAAGCAACAATTCATCTCAGCTGTTTTTAGAACAACTTCTTGTTTGTCAGGTGCTAGCAGGACTGGAAGGTTTGGTCTCTATAGCTGCATGTGGGACACACAGGGAGCCTTGGAGAGACTTCAGTGTTGCCTGAAACAGAGGAGTGTGAAGACCATGGTGAAGACCTTGGCTTTTGCGCTGCCACCAGTTGACCACTGCTCTGGGGGAGGGTGGATGGTGCAGAGCAGGTGGGTGGGCAGCCCCCTGCTCTATAGAACTGTCCACATTTACCCCATCTCTATGAGCAGTGAGGATCCAGACAGGGGTTTGTTATTGTCATGTATTTGACATATAATTTGACAATTTATTGTTGTCAAATTCACTGCCTGGGCACTTAGGACAAAACCCAGGAATCCCCATTTGGGTGCTAAGTAATGCTTGTCCCTGGAGGTTTACAGACCCAGCAGGGCTTTGCCACTGGGTTTGTTGTTCACCAAAAATATAGGGACAAAGCCCAGCCTGGTACCACCAAACCTGAGGCCTCTTCAGCTTCATGCAACATCCCCCTGAACCTTAAACCAACCCGTGGTAACCCAGATGTGGCAAAACAGAATGCTTTCAGAAGAAACATATGAAAACAGAAAGCCACAGTTAGAAAAAAAATAAAATAAAAATAAATGCACACACGAAATGCTCCTCAACCCGTTGTGTTAATACACTGCGCTGCTGCTAGTGCACCATGGTTCTGCAATGGCAGAGATATTCAGATGGCTGTTTGCCTCCCAGGTGAGGAGGAAATGCAGGTGCCCCCACTGGCTGTGCAGAGCCACAGTCACTTCATGGCTGGAGAGCTAGCTGTGTGTGCTGGGGCTGTGCCATCACGGTGAGACCACGCCGGCTCCAGCCCTGGGCAACACAAGGAAAGGCAGTGCTCTGTGGCTCTACCTGGGTGCAGCAGCTCTGCTCCCTTTCATATTTTCCCAATTATTTGGGCTGCATTATATTAAATTGAGGGTAAACCCTCATCCTGCCATCTGTGCTCCGCTTCTCTCACTGCTGTGCTCAAAGACCAATCTCACCATCTTTTAGGGTGTGCCGGGTGTTTCCTTGAGGTTGTAAAGCCACTGGGGCAGGGGCTGTGCCTTTCCCCTGGGTCACCATTGCAGCACAGGCATGGCTGTGTGTCCCTGCTACGAATTGTGTGCCCCAGCCCTTCGCCTGGGCTGAGCTCAGCCTTCCTGCCTCCGAGTCACCTCCATCGTAACGGAACCATAGTGGCTCTCATTCAATGCAGAATCTACGGTGACAACAAATATGAAGTCCTCTGCTGCTAATTAATTATCTCAGATCCCTTCCACATTACAGTAGATGAGCAGCAAGGCTTCAGGAGTATAGATACTTTAGGATCAGCTTTGAAAATAAACCCAAATAAGCCATTTTTAGGAGATCAAACTGACTCCTCCTGGAAACCATTGCAGGGGAAGAGCACCTGTTTATTAAAAAGAGACAGCAGGGATCAGGACATGAAAGGAGGCTTTGTCTCCTTTGCTATTACCTTCCTCCATTTGCCAGTATTTTAATGCTTTTTATTCTGGTGTGCGGGGAATCTCAGGCAAAAATCTCCCACCTCCAAAAGCATCAGGCACAGAGAAACCCCTGCTCCCGGGCCCTGCCCGTCACGGAAGCCCATGCCACCTGCAGCGACCCCCAGATGAGCACCTCTTCGGTGACTCTGGGCCGGGGGCTGCGAACGCCTGGGGGCTTAGGGAGGGGCTTGCTCCGTGTCTGAGATGGAGGGAACGCGATTTGCCTTCTTCCCGGGGACCTCCAAGCCCTGCAGGAACAGAGCGCAGCTGGGTGCCGGGGAGGGAGGCTGCAGAGGACATCCCCAGGGGACTCCCCGTCAGCTCCCCCCCCGAGGGCAGGGAACCACCGCGGGGCCCGGCCGCCCCGCGTCCCCCCCCCCCGAGATGCGGGGGTCTCCGACGAGCGGGGAAATGCCGAGGATGGGGGGAGCGGGGAGCAAGGCAGGAGCAGAGGGGCGGCGGGGAGTGGCCGGGGGAGCATCCCGGGGCGCGGGGGGCGCAGACTGCGGGAGCATCCGCGGTGGGAGTGGGGAGGGGGAGAGCGGGGGGGAAGGACCGGCAGAGGGAGCATGCCGGGGGGTGGGAGTTCCGGCTGCGAGAGCAATCGGGAGGGGGGCGCAGGGGCTTTCTGCGGTGAGGAGGGCGGCTGCGGCGGGGGATCCAGCCGCCAGAGCATCCTAGGGGAGGAGGCCCGGTGCAAGCCGTGTCGCGGGGGGCGGGGGGCTCCGTGCTCCAGAGCATCCCGGGGGATCGGGGGAGGCGAGGGGGGGTGGAGGGGTTACCTCTGCAGCATCCCGGGAGGGTCCCCACCTCCCTCTCTCGCAGCGGGGCCGACTGCCGTGTGTGTGTTTCCCCCCCCCAACCACCACCACCACCACCACCTCCCCAGTAGCGCGGCACGGGGCGCGCCCGCCCCGTCCTTGCCGGGAGGGCTTCGCCTCGCTGCGGGGCCCGGCCGGCGGCGTCCGGGAGCACGGCGGGGACCGCGGCAGCGAGGCTGCGGCTCGGCTCCACGCCTAGGGGCGCCGCGCCGGGAGGAGGGTCCGGGTCCGCGCCGCTCCGCCCCGCCGCGCCCGCCCGCCCGCCGCGCCGCAGCCCCGCAGCCCGGCCGCCGCCGCCGCAGGGCCGGCGGGGAGCGAGCGGCAGCCGGCGGCATGAGGCGCGACCCGGCGCCCGGCTTCTCCATGCTGCTCTTCGGCGTCTCGCTCGCCTGCTACTCGCCCAGCCTCAAGTCGGTGCAGGACCAGGCGTACACGGCGGCCGTGGTGCTGGAGGGCAAGGTGCAGTCCGTCGCCGCCCCCCCCCCCGCCGGCGGCGGCAATGACAGCCGCGGAGGCGCTGGCCCCGCCGGGGGGGTGCTGGTCAAGGTGCTCGACCTGTGGCCCCTCAACAGCGGCGGGCTGCAGCGGGAGCAGCTCATCAGCGTGGGCTCCAAGGCGCCCTGCTTCAAAGTGAAGCGCAACCACCGCTACATCTTCTTCCTCGAGCCCACGGAGGAGCCGCTCGTCTTCCGCACCGCCTTCGCCCCGCTCGACACCAGCGGCAAGAACCTCAAGCGGGACGTGGCGCGGATCCTCTGCGCGGACTGCGGTACGGGCCCCGGCGGGGGCGGCGGGGGGCGGCGGGGGGCGCCGGGCCCGGGCGGCCGGGGGACGGCAGCGGGGCGGCGCCGGGGCAGCGGGTGCCCGGCGGGTACCACCGGCGGCACCGTGCCCCGCCCGGGCTGGGGGCCGCTCCACCATCGCCCGCACCCCCCCGTGCCGGCCGGTACCGGGGCTGTGCCTGGCAGCGGGCCCGGCAGCGCACCCCCCGGGCACGGCCCCGGGGTCTTGGTGCGGGTTACGGCGGTCCCGCGCCCCCCCCTCCCCGGCTCGAGGTCCCGGTCTTGCCCCCGCTGCCCCGGTCCCCGGGCGCCGCGCCAGCAGCGCAGCCCCGAGCCCCGGTGCGGGGCGCGGAGGATGGGCCCGTGGCCCGGCTCCTCTCGGCCCTTACCGGCGGCTTCGGGGCGCTGAAGCCTTCCGCCCCCCCCTCCCCGACCACCCCGTCGGGTGCTGCTTTCCCCGGTTTTCCTCGGTAATCGCGGCCAGCCCCCGGCTGGGAGCGCCGTTACCAGCATGCGGTGGTGGCTCCGTTAACTCTGTGCGCACTGGTGCTGCCTGGTGCATTCCTCTCCCCAGACGTGTTTACTAATGCAGAGACGGGCCTTTCCCCGGGCTGGGCGAGGGGCCTGGAGCAGATGCTGGCTCCCCAGGTGTGCTGTGAGCGCCGGGAAGTTTTGCCTCCTTCAAAATAACGTTCTCATTTTCTGAAATTGTTTGTATTGGATTTTATTTTTTTTCTTCTTTGTTTGGTGCGTTTAGATTTCTGCCTTTGACGTACCTGCTCGGTTCTCTCTGTGTGCTGTGTACTGCTCCTTCGTTGCCTTTCTAAATGTGGTTATGAAATTACTTCGACAGGGGAGTGCCTGCCACAGCGTTACTCGTGTTGTGCCCGATTTTCTCTGCTGTCCTCCGGCAGGGTGAATACCTGCGATGGGCTGGGGGCGGGGGACCAGGAGGAGACAATGACTGCATTTTCCCAGGGTTAGGATCTGAGCTTACAAAAATGCAAGGCTGGCCCTTAGTCCAGCTTTAGCGCTCAGATCCTGTGTCATAAAGCCCCAACGGGGCCAGCGTGAAATGGAGCTCCAAGAGCTGTACTGTGTCGTTAGAAACAAATTTGAGTCTCTCGTGTTTGGTGGCTTGCAAGGATATACAGGGCCTGTCTCCAGGGAATTCTGGTTCTCCACTCAATGACAGAATGCTGCACTTGCCCATCGGGTTAATTGGCCGTTTGCCTCATTAGAGGCAAGGTGCTACACTGGTAATTCTTGGCTCCGTAATGAACATATGCGGGCTTTGTTGTTGTGTTATCAGATAGGTGTTTCTGGAGCAAATACTTTGCCATTCTGGGCTGCTGACCCCAGATTTTGAAGGCCAGACCTTTCTCTATTTTTAGCTACCCAAAAGATAAATTTAGAAGATTGCATTTCCTGGGAGAAAGGTGGAACCTTGCACATCATAATATGTTGTTGAGGAAAATGGGCTAGGACGGCATATGAGAAAACTAATTTGGAAGGCACTAATTTCATGTACATCTGTATGTGGGCCATCATGGACATAGAGGATTTAGTGAAATAGCTATTGTGAAGTTAAAAGAAAGATAAATGGGGAACTTCTCAGGTTTGCGGACTCACAATCGGGTGAAAGCACAACAAAAGGTACATGGCTTTTTTTTTTTTTAAAGAAGGAAGGATTGCAAACTTGTGTATCTGTGAGCAGCAGGGTATGGCTTTAAGAGGAATGGAGGCTGCTCCGTTGCTTTCTGGATCAGGCCCAAATTGTTATCATGTAGGCTGATGTAACAACAAGTTAAAGGATGTCATTCCGCTGTGACACCTTCTTGGAGCTGATGCTTTTGTTTTTGTGTTTTTGATAGTCTGAATAGGCTCCCTGGCTAAGGGACTCTGCAGGTTGTCGAGAACATCATCTCAGCAGAGCTATACAGCAGATGCAAAAGGAAAAAAAGCTGGTGGTTGGGAACTGTCATAACTGTGGTTTTGTCAAGTGACGAAGTTTAAATGGGAGCCTCAGCATGCTGCACTTGTAGTTCCCCAAGCAATGCATGCTCTTGTTTTGGCTGGGGCACCAGGAGGTTGGTTCTGAAGGTGACATTCCTGGCAGGATCTTCTGATTTGTAGCATCTGAGCTGCTGGAAAGGTGCATGGACTGGGAAACCAGGCCATGGTCTGTTTTCTTGCTCCTTGGTTTCAGCTGGGAGAGGAAATCTGAAGAGACACCCGTCTATTTCTCATTCTCGCTGCAGATGGGGGCAGTGGACAACTCTAAAATTAACAGAAGGTGAAGTGTCTGGACAAAAAGTGATCTCTGAGGGACAGCCATGCTGCAGCCATGCTGCATATGGTATTATAGAGCAAGGAGGAGAGGTGCTGGCACCACTGCTGAATGATCAGAGACGGACCTCATGGCTCTGATCACTATTCCTCCACTTCCAAAGATGGAGGCCTTGCAGGACCGTCTTCTCCCTGCTCTGGCTCTGTGCCTGGGTGTTTTCTAGTGATTCATACCCTTCCCACAGGCTAAGATGCTGTGTCCTCTGCTCTCACTGCTTGCTGAGGTCCAGGATGCGTTGCAGGACCAGGCCTGCGATTGGAGCACCTCTGTCTCTCTCCAATCTCTGCTGTTGCCTGCACAGCTTGCTTGGAGAAGAGAAGGTAGATGGTGAGGCTCTTCAGGGGTCCAGACCCTTGCTGGGCAGCGTTGGGAAGGCTGAAGGAGAGGGAAGGACAGCATGGGGCGTGGGAGGCAAAACGGGAAAATCAGTCTGTGCAGCTGGTATGTGCAGAGCTTCAGGAAGCCTGTGAACTTTGGGAATCTGTTGCGGGCCTCAGCTGGACTGCTTCGTGTCTGTCTTCCCCACGCTGAGGTCCAGAAATGGGGATTCTCATTTTGGACAGTCTCACTGCTGGGCAGACTCGGGAGGCTGGGACTTTCCTGCTTGCAAAATCCAGAGGTTTGCAGCCTTTGCATCTCTGCTGCACAGCCATGGGTGAAGTGAGCGAGTGTTTGTGTTCCCCTGGCACACAGGGAGCAACCTGCAAAGTACTGCTGGTCCGTGGTCCCAGGATTGTATGGGTCTCACCACTCACTTGGCCATCTTAAAACCTCTTCTGCACTGGCAGTATTGTTTTTTTTTCATGCTGTTATATAATGCTTCCTGTTACTGCTTCTCCTCCGGTCTCTTTTCTTTACATCCTTTAGCTCCTTAATTTTGGATGGTCTCTTATTTCCTCTGTGCCTAAATGCACAGATCAGGAAGAAGGAATAGGTGCAAAACCCAGCACTGGCTTTCACAAGTGGTGTGTCTGTGTGGCATGACATCCCTGCTTGGACCACTTCTGATTTGAGTCCAGAAAGGGGGATGTGGTCTGGATACTCCTCGTCCTCAAGGCTCTCTTGTATCATAATTTGCTTTCCACTCTACATGAACTGACGTTTCTTGTGCAAAAGATGTACCAGTAGGTATTTTGTATACTGGGGGGCTCTTGAATGAATGGTTGGGATTTAACCTCTTTGGGCACCGATTTCTGCTCCTACAGAGGAACAAATATCTTTCTGCCTCCATATGCAGGAAATTGCAAAGTAGATTTAATTAGATCTTGTACATCTCTTGGAGCACTTCACTCAAAATGCTGCAGATTTCCAGGACAAAGTACACGACTAGCCTGTAGGATTAGTTATCTTAGTCTGAACGGGTAATCTGGTGGTGGCAGATCCCTGGGAGGATTTGCAGGCAGAGGACCTGTTGTTGCAGCAGGTACTTTGTATAAGATGAGGTTCCTGATCAACACCCTCCCTCCTCACCCTGCCTTTTATTTTCCTGGTCAGAAGGTACCTTGAACTCAATGGGAATCAGAAACATGCTGTGGCTGTGTCATTGGGTTTGGGGACCACACATTGCTGCAGCTTTATCTGTGGATTCTCAGAGCCAGAGTGGTTTTAGCTGGCCTTTAAGGAGAGTAGGGAGGACTGATTTTGAAGGGCCCGCGGGAAAATACAGCCCTCTGGATTGTAGTGTAGGTGTTGCTGCCTGAAATAGCACCGACAACTTTGGACAAGAAGCTCATGCAAAAACATCCCTCTCTTCTATCCTGCAAATCATCTCACTTGCTCCACGGGTGGAGGGGAAGGATGCAGGCTCCAGCCAGGGCTCTCCCTGTATCCCAGGACAGCTGTGGAGCAGGGAGCGAAAAAGTTGGATTTTCTCATGTGCCACCTTGCTCATTAGAGTTGTCTGATTTTTTTTTTTATTTTTTTTTCTCACCACCTTCGGAAAAATCACACTTTCTTAGGCTCACAGAGGAGTGAAAACTTGTTTCCTTCTTTCTTTGAACTTCTGCAGATGGGGAGTGGTCACTGAGCTGCAGAAAGCTTTTATCCCTTCCAAGGGTGGCACCCTTCTCCTTGCTCTCTGCTCCTGGTTTGGTGGCACAAGGGGTTCTGCCTGGGCATGGGCATGGGATGGCTGTGTCCCCATGGCCAGTTCACCTCCTTGTCTCCCAGCTGAGTCAGCCGTGAGGGAAACTGGCAACTGAAGCTTTGCTCAGCTGGTGCTGCAGGTCCAGCTGTACCTGGAAGACCTGAGGATACACCCACCTGGACACATGCTGTGCATACAGCAAAACCTGGCTAGGTTCTCAGTCCCCATTTCAGAAACACTTCAAACGATGTATCTCCCCAAGGATCTCTATAAGTAACAGGAGGCTCTTGAATGATCCCAGGAGTTCTGGTTTCTGTATTGAGGGTCTCCCCGTACACAGCCCCTGGACACCAGCTGCTGCCCAGTGGCTGTCTTTGTGCCCTGCTGGCTAATAACCCTTAGATATGGGCCCTGAAGCATAACGGCCTTTCTAAATCACAGGCAACACCTTGTCTTGGGTTTGGATCTGGATCAGAAACTGGTGCATGCTTGGGAGCACAGAGGCAATAAACTCCATCACTAGGCAGAAAGGGAGCCATGTTCTACTGCAGCTGAGCTCCCCACTTGGGTTTGGGCTGGAAAAAGCAAAATGCACCATGATCACCAGGATCTGGGGCCTTAAAGCATCTGGCACGCCTCAAAATCTGCTGTAAAGTCCCTCAAGGTATATGGGCTTTGCAGCAAAGGCAGCACACCCTAAATTTTGGAGCGAGGGAGCCTCTCCCAGCCGGATCAGGCAGGGCTGCCAGTTCCCTGGGCAGCATGGCCTGGGTCCTGTGGAGAATGGCTGCTGCTCTGCTGGGTTTGGGACACTGAATGCTGGTGCTGGAGTGCACCTTGTCTCTGTCTCCCATCCTGAGTCATTGTGTGGCACTGCTGAGTGTAGAGGAGAGCTCTGCTGTCCTGGAACAAGTGTGCAGGATTCCCCAGGGATCTGTGCCTGCCTTTGACAGGCAAGAGTGCAGGTGCAGTGAGAAGGGCACAGGGGAGAGGTGTGAAGTTGTTCACTGGTGGGCAGCAGGTTTCCAAAGGGCTTGCAAGTCTGTGAGCCTGTGGGTTACTCTGGCTGCCTGAGGAATTCTCTCTGTGGAGAAACCTAAATGATAAAGTGACAGGAAGGGATAAAGTGTGTCCACTGAACCAGGGTGCACCGTGGCTGGCTCGCAGCTCCTGTCACTCTGCTGGGGCCTGTGCTGGATACAGCAGCTTGCTTGGTGCTGGTCATGCTGGCGGGGAGCTGGGCTGGCTGTAGCAAAGGGCCATGAGAGATGTCAGTAATTCTGCCTCTCCCCGTGCTCTCACTGCTGACCAGAGCAGGCTGCCAAGATGTGAGCACGCATCCTCCAAAGCTGCTGGAGCACTTTGATGTCTCAGTGGTACTGTTTAAAGGAGAAGGATCCCTGGGGAGCCATTCTCTGTGCTGTGCCATGCTCTGTCCAGTGCAGATGGTGGAGGACTCAGGTCCTCAGTGGAAGCTCGGAGATTGTGTGCAGCCAGGGGAGGCTCCAGAATAAGCTCATCTCCCTAGCAACTTTGGTAGCCAGGCATCTGCTTGCTTACTGAATTGGATATGCAGCACTCACACCCCCCCAGCGGGTGCGAGCACCTCTCGGTGCTTTCTTCTCAGGTCTGGGAGGATGTGGAGAGGTCTGCCAATTGCCTGAAATTTTGGGGACAGCGTATGGAGCTGGCAAAGCTGGGCTAAAGATCAAAAGGAAGATGAATCACTGTGCTGCTCTTCTACTGAATGACCGTGCTTCCAGTGCTCGGCTGCTGTGGTCTCAGATGCTGGGCCGTGTGCTGCAAAGCTTGGCCAGAAGGGTCAGTAAAAACTACTTTCACTTAATTCCTGTGGGCCAGCTCTGTCCTGGATAAGAGGGTGACCAATGTGGAGGAGGCAAAATGTGAAGCTCACCAGAACATGGGGTACCAGAGGAGTACCAGAGGGGACCAGATGATTTGCAACTTGAATCAAAATGTGTGCAGCTACAGACGGGCAAACATGGGATGTGATCAGGTTGGAGGAGATCACCTCTGTGCTCAGACGATTTGAAGAGAAGTTTTGTATGAATGCCACAGCAGACAGTACTGAAGATGTTACAGGGAGGGGGAGAGGTCATATTAGGGGGAGAAAAAGGAAACAGGAAAAGATACTCAGTGGGCTGGTGAGAGACAGAAGATGCCACCTTGGAGACCCAGGGCACTGGTGATCAGCTGAGCAGGGGTTTCTTGCCTCTTTGTGTGTTGGGATTAGCCAGCTCTCTGTTTCAGGGAATCCTCTCTGTTTTTTTGGCCTTTACTGCCCTGAGGTAGTAAAGGCGAGCAATTGGTCCCTTAAGGTATCTCTGCAATCCCAACCATGACCAAAGCATGACCTCCTAGAAACGCTGCTCAGGATGAATCAGGGGTTGAAAGTCATCTCGGCCTCATGGTGTTGGTATGGGCTCAGCCACCAGTGGCCCCAGCTGGTGTGGCACCTTGAGGATGGAGCTGGGTGGGCTGATGAGAAGAAGCTGTGTGCGTAAAAAGAGGCTAGAAGACGGCAACAGCCTTGACAGGGCTGGGGGAACTGAAAACAAGAGGTATCTGTCCCCTTGTCAATGGTAGCCTGGCGTGGATCTGTGCGAGAGCTGTCAGCAGAGCATTTTGACAGCAGGTTGGGTGGGCAAGCAGCAGTAATCACCCTGGTATGGGTGGCCTCCTTGCGGGCAGGAATAGGGATTAGAGAACTGCTCAGGTCCAGTCCCACTCTGTTGTAACCCAGGGACAAGGTACTTCAGCTCACAACTTGTTCCTGGCCAGGACAGTCCTTTAAAATCTCTTGCCTGGGCTGTGTGGCTTCAGTGATTCTTACTGGTCCCCCCACCTGCCCCACGCCCTGTTGGCCACAGCAGGACAGCACCAGCCTTTTCTATATTTCCATCTCTTATTGTCTGCTGCCCTGTGGAAGGCAGCTGCATTGTCTGCTGTGTCCTGATTTCACAGGAGTGGTTGGTGGCAGGGTGGCTGCTGTGGTGTCCAGGCTCAGCATCCCTCTGGGGTGGGACACACATGCTCATTGGGTGGGGATGTGTCGTGGTCATGAGAGAGCCCCCAGCTCCCACCCTTTTCATCCCATCTCACCCTTCCTGGCTGGGAGGAGACCATCCTTTGACCTCTTGATGAAGCTGAGGGCTCTGGGAACCCTTCTGATGGGCTCAGGTGCTGGAAATGAGCTGGTGGGATGTGCTGGTGGGAGGGTAGGGATTGGAATCAGCTGTGCTTTCTGGGCTGTCTCAAAGCTGGAAGTGAAGCACCATCCCTGGCTGCTGTACTCAGAGGAGCCTGGCCCCTTCAGACCTGGGTTCCCTGCTGCTGTGCCATCTGCTGGCACTGTTTGGTGGGCTTGGGGCAAGCCAAGGTAAGGTCAGGATTGGGCATGGCCTGTGCTGTAAGCCTCTACCCAATGTAAAGTGCACTGAGTGTGACAATCAGCAACATGTCTCTTTGCCTTGGGGACTTGGCAAGGGGTATGAGTGGGCTGTGAGATGTCTTCCTTGGGGCTTGGGTCTTCCCCTGGGTCTGTGGGGTGGCAGTAACCTCAGTGATGGGAAGAGGTGTCTCTAGCCACTGCCTGGGCTCACTGCTCTGGGTGCTCCATCCTTCCTATCTCCTCCCCACCAGCCTTCCTTGGCTGCCCTGTGCGCCTCAGTGCGGAGGAGTGGCTGAGTCTCCCCTAGGCTTTTTGCCTTGAGCCAAGCTGACGATTGCTGGTGGGAGCCCAGCCCCACCAGTCAGCATCCCTGGGAATATCACCAGCTTGTGGGGTCTCAGCCTTCTCTCTGTATCCACGAAGGGAGAGCTGGGCTGCCCTGGTCCCTGCGCCCTGTGCAAGGAGGCTGCCTCAGCCTGCGATACCAGCACTGTAGGGATGTTGGGCACTTGCAGCATCCTCCAGTATTGCACTGTCTGCCAGGATCTGTTTCCTCATCCTGGCCCTGAGCTCTGTGAGAAGTTGTCTGGTGAGGCTGGTGTGACCTAGGGGTCTTCTTGTGGTTCCCTGGCACTGGGGATGTGCTCACGATCTTCCTGGGCAGCTGCACGGTTATGTCCTGCACTGGAACAAGGCAGGGATTCTTGTTCTGGACCTTCCTGCAGCTCCTGGCTTGGTTTGGCGCACTCCATGTGCGTGGCAGGAGGAGCTAGTGCCTGTTTCAGTGTCTGCACACCCAACCCTGCTTCTCCAGCAGCACTGCTGGCCCCAAGCAAATGGGGCAGACATCAAATGTGCATCCCACCATCCCAGTGCTGCCCTGATCCTGAGCACTCTCAGAAAGATGCCTTGGTGTCAGAAAGTGGGGATGCAGCTGGAGTGGAGGTTTGCTATAAAGCGGGATTGCTCTTCGGGCACTTTTTCTTCTGAGGTTGGTGATTTAAGCTGGTCTTCCCTAGTATGGTGAACAGGAGAGGCTGGGTCTGCAGGCTGATTCTCTGTGCTGTCCTTTCTTGGATGTTCAGGCACAACAGTGACTGCAGGGCTTGGCAAACGTAGTAAGAGTCTGAGGCCTGAGCATGCCCTGGAGTCCAGGTGGGCTCATAGCCCAAAGGGAAACCTAGAGGAGGGTGAGGTGGCCTGGTGGCTTTGGGATGATGAGATGCAGGGTAAGATGCTGGGAAGGACCCTGAGGTTTTGGGGCACTGAGTTGGACGTACAAGGAGATATAGCTTAATCTGGGTAGAAAACAGGGATTTATTCTTCTCTACCCACAAGAACTAGGGTGATGAGAAGCAACAGGCATAGGGTCACCCAAAGAATGTTCTTTTTATTTTGCTGTGCTGCAGAGGCCAATGTGAAGAAGCATTATGCAGGCTCCCAGGGGTTGTGTCTATGTGTATGGGATAGTTGGGGTGCAGCCACTGATTCTGGATTTCCCCAGATGCATCACTGCCAGAAGCGGTGGGGTGCCAGGGGAGGGGCACAACATGGGTGTTGTGATTGCAGCCCCAGGAAGGCTGTGCGGTGCAGTAAGGCAGTGGCATGTTTCTCCTTTTAATGAACAGTAATTATTTCGTGAAGCCTGATCTCCCTCACCTGGGCCAAGCTCCAGAGAAGGAGCTTTGTGGAGCATCTGCCTTATTTCTACCTGATGGTCAGTCAACCTGGAGGCTGCAGCACAGAAAGCCAGCTGCTGTTGTGTGGGTTTGTCCCAGCCCTGTATGTGGGTGGCTGTGCCATTGCACACATGGCGTGGAGTTGTGTTTGTGCCTCTTCATGCTCTGGAGGGAATGGGTGCAGGCAAGGGGACTGTGCATGGAGATTTGGGTTCACTTCCCATCTGTGCCACTGACAGCAGGAAAGCTTCTTAGCATCCCCATGCTGTGATTCCCTGCCTGGCAGGATGCTGCTTTGCATGCTCTGCTAAGGAGCAGGCGGAAACTGGTCATGCACTGGATTATGTATCAGTATATCAGCACTGGAAATCAGCAGAAATAGCAATAAAAGTCTGTTCTTGCTCCAGCACCTGCCACTGATGGACCTCAGAGTATCTGGGATTCATCCCCTTGGGTGCAGGGCTGTGTCTGCAGCTGACCGCTCCTCCTTGGAGACAGCAGACCCTGCTCAAAATAGGACAGATCCTGTGGTGGTACTTCACACAGCTGGGAGGATCTGAGTGGGTGGCTAGGAGCGGAGGAGCCCTGGCTTGTTCCCAGAGCAGGTCTGCAAGGGACCTGCCTGCTGCCAGCCAGCAGCTTGTTGACTCTCCATGGGTGGCCATCTAGCTTTCCCAGCCGAGCTCAGCTCACAGCAGAGGTGCTACATCTGCAAAGACATAAACCTGTGGTCCCCAGACCTGTCTCCGATCTGCAGCGGCACGCTCTGTCTGTGTGGGGGAGCTGTGACGTGTCAAGAGATGATCTCTGTCAGTCCATCGCGTGGTGACATGCAGGCTCTTGGCATCTAGGCTGTTTTTCTCATTCTCAGAACTAGCTGGGAGTGCTGGCAGCGAGCACTGTTCCCCGAGGGCACTTGATTCTGCATGGTGGTGTGGAGAGACGATTTCCCAAGCTGTTGGAGCAACTTTGTGGTGCGTGTTGTGATGGAGGATGGTTGGGTAATGGGGCCTGAGCAGCTGGTCTGTTTGATGCTTGTGAAATTCTGCAAATCTGTAGCTGCTGTGTGGGTCTGAGCAATTTAGGTTGTCTTGTGTGTTGAAATGACTCTGAAAGTTGCCATCAAGGCCCACTTTGCAGCCCTCTGGGATGCTACGTGGCAGTAAATATTACTGGGAGGCAGGGCTGTGTGTGCAGGTTGACTTCTGCAGACTTCCTGGTGAGAGGAAGGTGCTCAACACCTGTGCTGAGAGAGCTTATCCAGAGCCCTCCTGCCTCAGGTTGCAGGTGATCTCTGGCCTCTCTTTCCTTCCCACGAAGGCACTGTGAGCTGAAGTGCCTTCTCCATGTCATCAGAGCAAAAGCACAGAGACCAGAGCAGTCATGTCAGGACAGCACAGGTGCAAAAAAGCAGAGGAAATCTGGCCCATGGGATTGACACGCCTGTAGAGAAAACAGCTGAATTTGCCAAGAAAGTGCATGCTGTCTCTGTAATCAGACTGGTAGCTGTGAACTATGGCCATTGCAGGAATAAGGTTCCAGATGGTTCTCCATCCCTCGAGAGGAGAGAACTCCATGGTGAGCTTTGAAATTGCTGCTCTCATTAGGTCATTGGCCAAACCTCGGATTTGGATGTTAAAACATCCAGAAAAGGGTCTGGTGACTGCTAAATCAGAGATGCATTAAGTGGTTTCTGGCTTCAGAATGGCAGATAGGCACATGTGATGGTTCTGATAGGAAACTGACCTTCTCAAACTTACCTGCCAGGAGAGCGGCCATGGTTTCCTTGCAGTGGCTGGTGCCAAGGCAGCCCTGGGTGGCTGCAGGATTGCAGCTGCCTGTGCTGGGTGCCAGCTGCATGGCTGCAAGTGCTGGTGCTGAGCTTTGGGGTTTTGCCATCAAGGTGCTGCTGGATGCAGCACTGCAGGTGGGGCCTCACAAGAGCAGAGCAGATGGGGGACCATCACCTCCCTCCACCTGCTGGCCACTCCTCTGATGCAGCCCGGGGTGCAGTTGGCCTTCTGGTCTGCAAGTGTGCTCTGCTGGCTCATGTCAAGCTTTTCACTCACCAGAACCCCCATGGCCTTCCCTGCTGGGCTGCTCTCCATGCGTTCTCCCAGTCTGTCCTCATGTCTGGGGTTGCCCTGACCCAGGTGCAGCCCCTTGCACTTGGCTTTGTTGAACCTCTTTAGGTTCGCTTGGGTGCAATTCTTAAGATTGTCCAGGTTGGGGACAACTTGGGATATTCTATGATTCTATGTTTCTATGATTCTGGGTTCCTTTGAATGGCATCCCGTCCTGTTGTATCAACTGCACCACCTAGCTTGGTGTCATCAGCAAACTTGCTGACAGTGCACTCGATCCTATTGTCTATGTCATTGACAAAGATATTAAAGAGTACTGGTCCCAGGATGGACCCCTGAGAGGCACCATGTCTCACTGGCCTCCACCTGGGCATAGACCCGTTGACCACCACTCTCTGGGTGTGGCCTTCAAGCCAATTCCTTATCCAATGAATGGTCCACCCTTCAAATCTATATCTCTTCAATTTAGAGATAAGGATGTTGTGTGAGACCATGTCAAAGGCCTTACAGAAGTCCCTCAGCCTTCTCCATGTCTGTTGTTACCAGTTTTCCCGCCTTGTTTACCAGAAGGGGTACACTCTTCTTGGCCTTTCTTTTCTGAGTAATGTCCTTATAGAATCCCTTCTTGTTATTCTTTGCATTCCTTGACAAGTTTAATTCCATCTGTGCCTTGGCTTTCCCAATCCCATCCCTGCACATCTGGACAGTATCCCTTTACTCTTCCCAGGCCACATCCCCTTGCTTCCACTGCCTGTGCATTTCCTTCCTACGCTCATTTTGACCAGCAGGTCCTTGCTCAGCCATCCTAGTTTCCTGAAGTCCCTGGCACTTCACCTCCTGAGCCTGTGAGGTGCTGAAATGCAGCACATAGATCTTTGCAGAGTCTCTGACTCTGTCCCCAAGAGGCTGCAGGGTTCATACTTGGGTATTTATTAGGTGGGCTTGTCTGGGGGCCACTTCAGAGATGACAGTGGTGCAAAGCTGAAGGCAAAGCAGCTTCCTCCCTCTCCTTTGGTCTGAGGGTGTAAGGAGCAGGGTCAGTGATGCCTCAGTAGGGCAGATGGCCCTGGGGAGGATTTGTGCTTGCTTCCTCTCAGGGCAGGGGTAGAACTGGCTAGGACTTTTCATGTGGCCTGAGACATCCCTGTGAATGGGGAGGGTGGGAATAAAGATCTTTAACTGTGGTATCAGGTGGGTGCTGCAGGGAGGGAGAATCCAGGCACTCCCCTTCTCTCCTGGCTGCCTATCTCCTGCCTGGTGCAGGGCAGCTCAGGTGCCAATGCTGTTGAAGGAGGGCCCCAGAAGAGAGGATGGGCCAAGGGACATGTCACTGGCAATGGTTCATACTGTGGCAGCCCCAGCTGCTGCACGGGTTGCCACTCCACACCTCCTGCTGGCCTTGAGAAAGGAAGAGTGGTTGTAGTGAGAGGCAGTGCTTGTGCGAGGGCCTGTGTGTTTGGGCTCCTCCTGTTGAAAACCAAGGTCAGCCACTAGCCAGGAGTTCCCAGGAGTTATCATGTCAGTGGGAAGGGGTGAGTGTGGAGCCTGTGGAAAACATATCCATGTCCCTAGGGCAGAAACCTGCCCAGCGGTGAGGCTTGGAGGCCTGTAGCAGACACACCTTCCAGTAAGTTGGGCTAATAACAAGATTTTATGTGGAACAGATTTATACTGGTCTAAATTCATCTTTTGCAGGAGGGTGGTGGAATGGCACACATGAAGGTAATATGGCTGCAGCGTCTGAAGGAAACCCCCCTCCTAGAAGTCTTAGTTTTATGACCAGGCCAGTGTTCTTCAAAATAATGTTTTCTCCTTCTCTGTGTGACCAATGATATGGGAAACCCTTCTACAAGGACATAAATTCTGCCCATCACTGGCTTTCTCTTGGCAGTGCTAAATTTCCTCCTGTGCTGCTGTTGTCTTTCTCCTTTCCCCCTTCTCTTCTCCCTCCCACACCCACTATTCTCTATCATGCATCCTCTGCTTTCAGAGCAGTAATTGCAGATGAGCTCAGAAAACCCTAACATGTTTTTAATGATGGCTTTGGTTTCTTTTTCTGCAGTGTTCTCTGAGGCTGCACCCTGTTAGAAAATATGAATTTGTTTCAGTGAGTCTTTTTGTTTAGACTTGAGGAAATTTCCTTAAAATTCACTTTTAAGATGATAAATGGGAATATGAAGTTGTCCAGTGTCATTAAATGTGCAGAACACTCAGATTTTACCTGCCTGCTAGAGAGGACTCTCAGCATCTCTTCTAGATGTCCCTGTTGCAGGAGGTTGCTGGTGAGGCACAGGCATTTTTTTTGTAGGAAGTAAGGTGATTTTTGAGGTGAAAAATCACAGAAGTCTGCCTAGAGCAGACCCTTGTGCCCTACCTAATAACCTGTGATGAAATAACAGGCCTGGTAAATGATGGGAGAGCAGTGGAGTGCTGGAGCACTCACTGGGAGAGCACTCCTGGAGTGCTGGGTCCAGTTCTGGGCTCCCCAGGACACGAGGGACATGGAGCTACTGGAGAGAGGCCAACCAAGGGCCATGAAGGGGATGAAGGGACTGGAGCAGCACTGCTATTAGGAAAGGCTGAGGGAGCTGGGACTGTTCAGCCTGGAGAAGAGAAGGCTCACGGGGAATCTTGTTGATGCCTGTAAATAGCCAAAGGGATTGTTCAGAGAGGACAGAGCCTGCATCTTCTCAGTGGTGCCCAGTGCCAGGACAAGAGGCAATGGGCACAAACTGGAGCACAGGAGGTTCCCTCTGACCATCAGGAAACACTTTTTTTTACTGTGTGGATGACCAAGCACTGGCACAAGTTGCCCAGAGATGTTGTGGCATCGCCCTCTTTGGAGATATTTAAAAGCCATCTGGACACAGTCCTGTACACCCTGCTCTAGATGTCTCTGCTTGAGCAAGGGGTTAGACCAGATGACCTCCAAAGATTTGATCCAACCTGAAGAAGTCCATGACTGTGATCAGCTCAGGACCTCTTGCCCACGTGGTTCTCACTTGCCTGTTATCGACTGCTGGAGACTTACTGGATATGTGGATCCCCCTGGTTTGTTCAGGGGTTTGAGTTTGTATGTTAGTGTTTTTTGCTATAGGGTACCAGAAACCCTTGGTGAAGCCAGCAGCTGGGGCCAGCACTCTGGTCTCCATGCTCCCTGCTAGTGAGTTTAGTGGAGGTTTCCACATAAAAAAGGAGCACTGGAGTCAAGGAGCCTTGTATCTGCCTGTAGAGTGCAGAGCCAGGGCTGTACCCGTGCACTCACCTGGCTCCTCTGGCCTTGTATGCTGGCTCTACGTTCCTCATCCTTTCTGAGTGAGAGCTGTGAAGGGGTAGCATCTCTCCCATTCAGCTTCATGGGACAGAGGTCACTCCAGTGCTGTCAGATGCAAAATGATGCACAAGAATACACATATGAGTTCTTGTGCAGCCACGCAACTGAGTCCTGAGAGTCCATCACCCATGCTGCTTTGGACCAGGTCTGTAATATGCTCACTTCTTGCTTTCCCTTCTCCCACTCCCCATAGGTCTTATCCATTCCTGCTGAGGCCCTACTTGTCTGTATGAGGCAACTATGACAGGTAGGATGCTAAGAGCCCTTTGAACACTCTCGTGTCCTCCTGTCACCCCCAGTGCCCTCCTAGGGATGTAGCAGCATGGACTGAACTCTCTCCAGTCTGTCTCTTGGGCAAAAGGGGGGCTGGGATAGTGTGAGGAGCAGCTCTTTGCTGTCTTCAAACTGGAGTGTATTTCACTTTTCCTTTGTAAAGAGACGCCCAGTGCTGGGCTTGGTGGTGTTGGCAGTCCTGCCTGTTCCTTGCTTCTCAGCCACCACCACCTGCTCCCCGCTCTGCCTTCCTGTGCAGGTCAGTGATGCAGAAATGACAGGGTGAGGACAGAGGCAGCAGAGAACAGCTGCCAGGAAGGCTGCAGGGTGGACATTTTGCCTTTCTGCCCTGCAGCCTTGTGAGAAAGTATCCAGGTGAGAGCAAACATCCTGCCTGTGGCAAGGGACCGTGATGCTTGTTCTAGAGCAAGCAGGTGAGCGGAGTTGAGTGGCATGCCTGGGGCTTCTGGTCCAGCTGGTGGCCTCTAGCTGCTGTTGAAACCTCTGCAAATAGATGTGGGACCAGAACTGTTTGTGCAGATGGGCTGTGACTGTCCTGGCCCTTCTGACCTCTGCTGTGAGCCTGTGACCTGTGCTCCCTCTGGTCTGCTGGACAGGCAGCAACCAACCCATGCTGTTTGCTGCCTGTCCCATGCTCAGCAGCTGGGTCTGGTTTTGCCGAGGGTGCTAAATGGTGGGTTCAGAGTATGAATGGGAGCAATGGAAGGGGACAGGCCATTCCAGACAGGCAGCTATTGTTGTTTTGGTATGTGAGAGCTTCCCTTCACCTGTGTGCCTTGGTTCCCTGCACCGACTGTGCACTGGCTTGTGCAACACAGGCTTCCAGAGGCTGCTGGCAACAGCAGTGCTGCTGCTGTGGCTTTGTATCCCTCGCAGCCAAGATTGGTCAGAGTCCTTGGAGAAGCCTTCAGAGTCACATCAGCATCACTACTGGTAGCTGAGCCAGCTCAGTGCAGGGGATGTGCTCAAATGCCATGGGGAGAATGTGCGAAAGAGAGAAGGCACCAGCAGCTAAAGCAGAACAGGGTTGGGTCACCTTTATTGATGCTCCAGCAGCCTTGTTCAGAGGCAAATGGAATAGTCTTGATGTTGAGGTATTGCACTGAGATACTCAGCAGTGTGTGTGCTGTCTGTCAGAAGCTGCATGCTGCATGTGTGTGTTTATGGCAGAGAAATGGAGTAGCTCTGCCACTACCTCTTCCTAAACCAATTCCACCTGGCTCCTTACCCAGTCAGCAGAGGAGAGGAGGGATCTGTGCCTCCTGCCTGTGGATGTGGGGATATTTCCCTCTCCCTCCCCCTTCAATCAGATACTTGCAAAGCTTGTAGCAAGCCAAGCATCACTTGCACTCCATCAGATGTGTGTGTCTATAAAAAGCTTCTCTGGTGTTGCAATTGGGTGGGCTGCCTGTGCCACGTGGTCTCTTGTAAAGGCCTGTGTTGCTGAGCAAGTGGCATTCCACTTATTTTTGGCACTAATAATCTTTAGTTAATACATAAATTCTGCTTAAATTCTGGATGGAAAATAAATCCCAAGTGGAGGCCCTGCTAATAAGGCAACAGACGCTTCAGGGAGCCTGGGATGCTTGTCAGCAGAGTGGTCATGGCTGCTGAGATCTGAGAGCAGCAACATGCTCATGCATAAGGTTGTTACAACTTCCCATGAGCTGTCGGACTAAATTGCAGAAGAATTAGACAGATGGCCAAGGTGAGGTCTAACTTTAACTGCCGGATCTGGACTTGTTACAGCAATCGCCCCAGTGAGATTCCTAGTCCCGTGCTTGCATGGTGAGAAAAGGAAGGAGTTGGAGCATCAGTTGAGGTCTGCAAAACTGCAAAACACCTTCCCCTCTGACAGGCTGCCAAGAGGCCAAGCTGGTTTGAGGTTCTCTGTAACGCTGCTCATTTCTTACCAACCTGCTGCCATTCACTCCAGTGTATTTCCCCACATCCTGGTTTGTCTCAGGGAATCTTCAACCCAGACCTGAGGGTGTCTGACGGCTACATTGGAGTGGCTGTTTCCTTCCAGCAGTATATGTGCATGTGAGAGCCTGACTAGGGAAACCTGGCTTTGGTGGTCAGGCCAAGGAAAGCATGATTTCTTGTGGCTCTGACTTTAGCTTTTGCTCCACTGCTCAGTGTGGTCACCTGAATGAGAGCAGAGCCCAGCATACTGCTGGGGGTTTTGTGGCAGTATGCTGCCCAGTGCTGTGGGTACAGCAGGGCAGAAGGCCCACAAGCCTGAGCTCATCATGCATACGTTGGGTTTGAGGGTCTAGGCTGGAGCTGACTCATTTCTGTGCCCCAGCAAGAAGTCAGCTCAGCAGCAGCAGCATTACCTGGTGACTTGCTCACTCCGCTGCTCTGCAGTGATGCCTACCACACAGACATAGGGACAGTGGCTCTGCTCTGGAGCCCAGCAGTGGGACAAACCCCAATGTGTCTCCTTTGTGTGACTGTGCTGAAGCCATTTTTTGTTTGTATGCCAGACTGACAGGCCACGAGGGATGTACTCACTGCCATGTCAAACTGCTTCCTGATCTTCTGCCACTTTTATCTGTTTGCCATGAGATAACATCCAATTTATATTGGATGCTTTTTGAGATATGCTCTTTATTTCTGAAGAAGCAGCTCTCTATGCACTTTTCCAGGGTGTTCTCCACTGGCAATGAAGGTGGCTGGTAGTCTGCCAGTAAGTCCCACTCATGCCCTGCCCTGCCTTGTCACTTCCCTTGGAGCTGGGACTGCCACTCAAAAGGGGGGTACATGCTGATGGCCAGGCTAAGGGAGGGATCAGGCCCTGATCACCAGCTCCAGGCAGAATCCTTGTTGGTTTTTAATGAACTGCAACTTTTTCCAGAGTTGAAAAGGGATTGGAGGTTAGCTGGGGTTTGAAAGAGAGCCAGTTCATCCCTGGATCTCCTGCTGGCCTGCCTCACCTTGTGCACAAACTCAGCCCCTGTGCACTCATCATGTTAACCCCTTACCAAGTAGCACACAAGATTTTAAAGTCATTTAGATCTCAGATTGTTCAGTGATGTTCAGGTCTCAGTCACAGTCACGACCGATGGTGCAGCATTGGCCTCATGAAGTGAGGAGTCTGAGGTTATTTCCTCTGTGCTGTGGATTTCCACTGGACCCTATTTCTCTCCTCTGTAGTTTCCGTCCAAAAGCCTGATAGGGAAAGGCTTGGTTGTTTAGCTTTTGGGGGCAATGGTGTGCAGTTTCTTTGTTTTCCTTTACTCTTGAATGGGAAGGGAGGGGTCATTCTGAAGCCCATTGGGGCTGTATTTTCTGCAGCAGGGAAAGCCCTGGCTAGTGCTACCAGTGAGCATCCTTAATGCTATAACCCAGCTACAGCCCACGGGCAAAATTTAACAATCTCGAATCTTTATGGGGGAGCTGTAGGTGAATGCAGATATTTTTCTCTTCTCTGATCCCCTGTAACTCTAACTCTATTCTCATCTAGGACCTGCCCTGAGGATATATCACACTGTAGTGGATGCTGTGGCATCAATGATGCGGGGACCCTGGGATGCTCCTCTGGAATCCCCCCTAGCAGGGGCCTTGGAGAACTAAGTGTGTGTGCCTGTGTGTTTGTGCTAAAGGCTTCCTTTAAAGCCAGAAATTATCAATGCTGGAGATTGGGGGAAGAAAGAAATCCCAGCTTCTCTGCACCCAGTAGGCAGCAAATGAGCTCTTGGGGTTGGTCGTTGCTAAGCACAGGGCTGGCAAATGAGAAAAGAGCGGTCCAGGCATGGGCTGAGACATCCCAGCTGGGGCTGGCAGCTGGGCTTGTGCCCATGTCTGGAGCAGACACACCAACACGAGCGAGAGCAGTGCAGGGGAATGAGCATTTCACATGCAGTGGCAAGTCCTGGCTGCCTGAGGCTGAGCTGTATAGGTTTGGCTCAGCCCCCAGGATTGTCCTGGTCTCTCTGGTGTGCATCCCTTAATTTCTTGTTACTCTAACCATTCACTGTCCTGCTGTCTTTTTGGCCCCTTTGTACCTAAAGTGCCTCTACCCACTAATCCTGTGTATGCCAGACCCCAGTTCTTGCTGGGGAAGCTGTGTGTCCTCTCCGCCTCTCTGTTTGCTCTGGGCATGGCTGAGGTGAGAGTGAGCCAGTGCAGGGCCTTTTCTGGATCTCTATAAGAAAGGTCCTGCAACACAACAACTGGATCGATAAGATAGCTGTTCTAATAAGACAGAATAAGAAAAGAAATACAGATAGTGAGTAAATCTTAAGTCCCTTCAGATGCTGGGCAATCCACATTTGCTCAGAATCAGACAGACCCTGGATGTATTTCTCCCATGGTGTAGATCAAATCCCATCCCTGGAAAGAAGCTTTCACTTCTGGTTGTTTGAGCAGTTATGCAATTTTCTTTCAATAACACAACTCTGTTCCTAAAGGATGTTCTCATGAGAACTTTCCTGCACTGTTAGATAAACAAACACACAGCTCTGCAGGTGGCGTGATCACCAGTACCGAGTGGGACCTGCCTGCAGGCTTCTCTGTTACAATGAGCTGCTGAGTCTGTCCTGTAGCCACGGGGTTTGTGCAGCACATCACAGGCTCTGACACAGTGCAGAACAGTGCAGGCATGGGTGTACTCAGGTCATGGATGCATCACTAACAGTTCTTGATGTAGAGTGGTCAGAATCAATACCCTCTCACTGCTGAACCACTCCTGAAATGTAGGGTGCTTTCCTCTAAATATCACTGGTCACCCTTTTGGAGTAGTTGGGTGCTCCAGGCTCCAGCCCAGTGTGATACTTTTTGTGCCCATCACCAAATCTGAGGCTCTCCATATAGCTCAGGCTTATCCTGGCCTCAAGCCTGGTATGTGCACTTGGCCCTCAAGCCCAGATTCTGCACCTGGGATGGGGCACCCCTGGCTATGTGTACAGACTGGGGGACAAGAGGCTGTGCAGAGCAGCCCTGTGGAAAGAGACCTGGGCATTCAGCTTGACAGCGTGTTGAACGTGAGCCAGCAGAGTGCTCCAGCAACCAAAAGGGCCAACCGTGTCCTGGAGTGCTTCAAGCACAACATTGCTAGCTGGTGGAGGGGAGTGGTTGTCCCAGTCTGCTCTGTGCTGGTGTGGCCTCACCTCAAGCACGCCATGCAGTTTTGGGCACCACAATGTACAAAGGATATAAAACTATTACAGAGCATCCAAAGGAGGGCTGCGAAGAAGGTGAAGGATCTAGAGGGGAAGACTCATGAGAAATGGCTGAGGTCTCTTGATCTGTTCAGCCCAGAGCGGAGCTGGTCTGATTTTTGAGTGGTCCTGTGTGGAGGCAGGAGTTGGACTCAATGATCCTTGTGGGTCCTTTTCAACTCAGAATATTCTATTATACGTACTCTGCTTCCAGCATAGCTCCTGAGATACCAAACTTTCATACACAAGGGAGTGAGAAAGAGAGCTAGTTTGGCATCTTCCTGCTTCTTTTTTGTTCTCATCAAAATGATTTAGATTTATATTGGACATAAGGAAGAAATTTTTCATGATGAGGGTGGTGATATCCTGGAACAGGTTGCCCAGGAAAGCTATGGATGCCTCATAACTGGAAGTGTTCAAGGCCAGGTTAGATGGGGCTTTGGGTAACCTGATCCATGGCAGGGGGGTTTGGATTGGTCCCTTTCAATCCAAACCATTCTATGTTTCTATGATTTTGCTGTCACCAAAACTTGGGTTGTGTCTGTGAATTTAGTAGTATCTCTTCAAGACAGCTTCTGGAGTAATGAGTATGAGGAGCAGCTGAGGGAGCTGGGTTTGGTTAGCCTGGAGGAAAGAAGACTTGGAGACCTTATTGTACTTTACAACTACCTTAAAGGAAGTTGTAGAAAGGTGGGGATCAGGCTCTTCTACCAAGCACCAGGGATAAGACAAGAGGAAATGGCATCAAGTTGCACCAGGGGAGGTTTAGGTTGGATATTAGGAGAAATTTCTTTACTGAAAGGATTGTGCAGCATTGGAATAGGCTGCCCAGGGAAGTGGTTGAGTCACCATCCCTTCAAGAGACATGTAGATGTAGGTAGAACCTGGTAGCATGGTTTAGTGGTAGACTTGTCAGTACTGGGTTAAAGATTGGACTAGATGATCTTAGTGGTCTTTTCCAACTTGTATGATTCTGTGACTGCATGGGATGTCCACAAGTACCACTGTGCATTTAAGAACATTCTTTGCTGTTCTCCCATCAGTAGAGAAGATCCTACCAGAGACAGCGAGGGAGGAGGCTATAGCAGCAGCCTGGAAAAGGGAGTGATTTGGAGATGGGCAAGAGGTTGGGATTTATTGTGTAAGGAAATGGCTACTTACGAATGCTTAGAGCATAGGGAGCTGGAGTAATCTCTCATTGCCTCCCATATAAACAATACCAGGGCTCCTGGGTGGGGCAGCCTCCCTTGCTGCCTGCTCCTTCCCCCAGGGGAAGCGATGAGCCCCCAGACCTGCATACAGGTGCTACACTGTGGGATGGAACCAGTGTGTGAAAGCCCCAGGGCTGCTGTGTTGCATTCAGCCTCCTGTCAGAGACACACCGGAGGACTGGGAAATGGTGGGTGCTGGTGCCTGGGTCTAGAAGGTGTCAAGAGGCATAGCTTATGATTCCCAAAGCAGGGCAGCATGGAGGCTAGGATAGGGAGGGAGTTGAGCAAGAGGAGGGGAAAAGAGCTGATGCTGTTGAGGAGAGCAGGGAGGCTGAGGCTACAGCAGCCTCTATGGTGGCCCCACTCTCAGCTCATGAGGGGCTCAGATTACCCACGAGATCAGGGCAGGGACCCAGGGATGGAGAACAAGGCCTGTATGCAGGCAGGGCCAGCCTAGCTCTGTCTTGTTCTGCCTGCAGTCCCCGCTCCACAGAGCTGAGCTAATCCCCACTGGGCAAAGCAGGGAGGGCGCTGTACTTTGATGGAGACAAGGAACGGTTTAGAGGGAATTAGAGGAGATTTATGGTGGTGAAGGAAATCACAGTAAGCGTGGCTGGCCTGGCCTGGGTCAGGGACGCTAGGCTGTACAGAGGGGCTTGCCTCCTGGGCAGACACCTGAGGAATCACTGCAATGGCAGTAGGGCTACTCTCAAGGGTTTCTTTTAAAGCCTCACTTCCCAGAGCTGTGAGACTGCACAGAAATCTTAGTTTCCTTGTAAAAGGTTTGTAGTAACTGAGACAAGCTTGGGAATATGAACCAGCAAAGCTCATTCCACTGGGATGCGAATAAACATATTCTAGCACTTATTCAGTATCTTTCCTGTTTGCTTGGAATCCTCCCCCAGCTTGGGTGTGTCCAGCTCCCAGTTCAGCACTATTTTGGGTTAGTAGCAAGGAGAATCCAAAGAATTTCCATGTTTGCAGGTCTGCCCCAAGGTGTCTCCCAGTTAAAGCTTGCTTCCAGTTTTTAGACCAGTGTATGGCTGCTTTGGGGACCAGCATCTTGCATTGGTAGCTCAGAGTCTGTTGTCCCAAGACTTCGTTGTGCAGCATCATCTCTCCTGGCTGGTCAGTTGGCTCCTCAGTGCTGGCTGAGTGTACTGAAGCTGCATGCAAGATGAGCAGGCTTCAAAGCCATCATCTGTTCCTCCTGACTTGTCTGGGCAAGAGGTGAAGGCTGGTGGACGAAATTGGTGCTGACCTTGGCTGCTTTGGTTGCTAGTGGTTATGGAGGACATCCTGCCAGCTCGGGCAGGACATTGGCTGTCATTACCTGGGGTGAGCTGTTGGAGCAATTTCATCTCACAGCCCTGAGGACGCCAGAATGTGGTGGTGTCTGGCAAAAACACAGGTAGACTTCTCCACAGGGGCCCGAAACCCGGTGGGTGGGTGGGTGGGAGGCTGACAGCTTCTCCAGCTGTCCTCAGCCTGCTACAAAGATCCCACTTTCACTTTCGAGGAGGAAGTATCTCCCAGCATGTCAATGAGATGTTTGTGTGCTCCCTCTGGTGTCTGGCAGGACTCGCCTCTTCAGAAATCACTGGGCTTGCTGGTGTTGGCAGGCTGGGATTTAGGATGCAGCTTTACGGGGGAACTTTAACTCCAGTTGTGTAATGTATGGGCAGAAGCAGTGGGGTGGGTGTTGCGTATCCCAGCTGCTGAGCAGTGGTGTAGTAGCATAGTTTCCCTCATGCACAAAAACGGAGTGGGAGAGGCCAGGAACCTGTGGTCAGGTGGAAAATGTCTCATTGCTGCTGTCCCCAGGGGCATCTGCAGAGAAAGCTCAGCAAGGTGCTTGCTGGAGCTTTGTCTGGAGCTGGTCCTGTGCTCTGCTCTTAGAGCTGGCAGTATTTTTGCTCTGCTTCCAGCAGCTATTTGGATAGCATCCATGTGAGGAGACTGCAAGACCAGAGGGAGGAGGACAGTAGCAGCACATGTGAAGCTGCAGCAGCCGGAGTGGTGTAGGACAGAAGATAGAGACGTCATGGGGGAACAAATGTGAGTCCCCAAATGATCGTGGTCAAGGACTAACTGAGGAGTTAGCTGAGCAGTTCTTGGAGTGAGCTGGCAAGAGGATGAGCTGAGTGTCTGGTGGTTGGTGGCTGCATATGAGCTCTTCACCCATGTATGTGCACAGATGTGCAAGGCACTGCCTGCTAGGGGCCTGTCGGTGCTTCCAGTGCTGCTTGCTGCTGCAGTACTCCAGCTGCAGGGCTCTTGGGAAGCTCCTCATGTTACAGGTTCCTCACAGGAACCTGGGGCAGGGAGGGAGAGCATTCTTGGGGGAGGAGGTCCAGAAAGAATCATAGAATCATAGAATATCCCAAGTTGGAACGGACCCATAAGGATCATCGAGTCCAACTCCTGGCCCCACACAGGTCTACCCAAAATTTCAGACCATGTGACTAAGTGCACAGTCCAAACGCTTTTTAAACTCCCACAGGCTTGGTGCAGTGACTACATCCCTGGGGAGCCTGTTTCAGTGTGCGACCACCCTCTCAGAGAAGAACCTCTTCCTGATGTCCAGCCTAAACCTCCCCTGCCTCAGCTTGACACCATTCCTTCAGGTCCTATCACTGGTGACTTAAGAGAACAGATCAGCACCTACCCCTCCACTCCCCCTCATGAGGAAGCTGTAGACTGCAATGAGGTCTCTCCTCAGCCTCCTCTTTTCCAGGCTGAACAGGCCGAGTGACCTCAGCTGCTCCTCATATGTCTTCCCCTCTAGGCCCTTCACAATCTTTGTAGCCCTTAGGGCTCTCCTTAGCCTGAGACAGGAGATGTATGAGGCCTATAAAACAGTGACACGTCTCCACCTGGGGTATCCAATGAGACGTGTTCCCATACCTGCATGCTCATGGACAAGGCATATGAGAGATCTTAGGGATGGAGAGATGCACAGAGGTACGTTTTTTTTTTTTTTTTCCCTTTTTATTATTTCAGTTGTGATAATGATTTCCCTTCCCCTTGATGCCACAGAATTGTCTGCCAGGCAGTCTGAGTCCTAGAGTGGCTTGCCTCAAGGTCATGAAGCAAAGGCTTCCTTGAAGGAATGGCTGAAGCCAGTGCTGCTCTAATGTGCTTCTGGGCATCTTTTTTCTAAAACCAGTGCAAAGGGACTGTTGCTTCTCCATGTAGGCTCTGCTGAAGACTTGTGTCCAGCACAGACAGCCTCTGACAATGCTCCAAGGTGAAACAGCAATTTGTCAGTGGCCTTGTCAGATGCTGATGCCTCATTCCACTGAGTATGGATTTTAGGCTGCAACGTGTATTAAGTTGCCCATTTAACTGCTAGCTCTAGCTGGATGTTGTTTTCCTGCTGCTGGGGGAGAGGGTGAAGGATGGACTGACCTGCATTTTATTGGAGCTTCTTAATCTTTTAATGCTTTGTTTCATGGAGATGAAACAAACTGAAGCAGGAATTGGGCTGCTCAGATAAGCAGTTCTTGTTTCTCTCACACAAATAGCTCTGTTGAGTATCTGTAGCATGCGGTGTGCAGTACTGGGGAACAATGGGGGAAAGCTGTCTCTCCTGTCCCTCTGGGTGCTAGACATCTCCTGCCATGGCTCCTCTCAAAATCCCTCAGCTGCATTGCTACTAGGCTGTTCTCTGGCACAGATACCAACGTGCAGCCCATGTCTGTGCTACTGAACATAATTGAAACAGGGTGGTTATGTACAGAGGACTCTTAATCATGCCTATTTTTGAACCAAGACCAGGAGTTATTTCATCCTGGGTAAAACAATATTGGGGGGTCTGCAACAGCTTGAGAGAGCAGCCACACATGACCCTCGTGCAGTTTAATTTACTGGTATCACTGTATCTTAGTGTACGTCTTTCAAGAGATCATAGCTAATAGAAAAAAGATGCCTGTGGTACTCAGTGATGCAAATACTGAGCCTTAGGGACTGGTGAATATTTTTTAGTGGCCACCCTTTACAGTGCTGTGGTGCTTGTAACCCAGGAAAAAAAACAAACCCCAAACCCAAAGGTATTTTTTTTTTCTCAGAAAAGCAGGAGTGGTGGGATGGTGTCTCAAAAGAAGCATTTATCAAATTGTGCCCTTCTTATAGTCCCATCATAAAAGATTATGGGTATTGGGAAGGATCTATCTAAAATGAAACACAAACTTGCCTTCCAAAGTGCTCCAGAGAGGCTGAAGAGAGTGATATCCCTTCCTCTCCTAGCACAAGGCTTCCTGGAAGAGGTGTGAGAAAATTGAGGAAACCTCAGCTTTGGTCTGCTCTCTGCCCTTCATGGGCTGCTGGAAGTGATGACAGGTCAAGGTTCATGGAAAGGTTTTCATGTGATGACTTCTGCATGGTGAGACCTTCATAGCTCTTTCATTCCTGAAGGTCTGGAGGAAGGAGAGCATTCCCAGGAGGGACCAAATTCTGCTAATAGGCCCTGCAGAAGGGGTGGTTTGCTGTTGGACAGAGCAGGGTCCTCAAGCTGACTTGGGTGGTGCTACAAACTTTCCCTGGGCAGGAGCTGGCTCTCCGTTACATTCAGCATGCTCTTTGGAGTTCACAATTGGAGCATGCTGTCCTAGAAAACTGTGTATTAGTCTCAGAGTCTCTGAGGCCCTTGCTCCTGTGTAGTCATATCCAGTCACAGAAAAGTGGGACAGGAGAGACCTGGTGACAGCTCAGACGTGGTATCAGTGCAGATGGGGAGGAAATGACGAGGTCTGTCAGCTCCCATGCTGTTGCTGATGTGAGCCTGGCATGGCTTTTTCGCAGGTGCTTGGAAAACTGAAGGGGAAATCAAGGTAGAGAAGATGAGGGCTGGTGTCTCAAGCTCAGACAAATGGCTTTTTTCTATGCTTAACAATTTCTCAGGTCATAATTGAGGACTCATTAAGTGATTATTTTCACCTGTGGCTTAAGGGCATCACCTGTCATTGATGATGGCCATGATGCTCTTCAGAAACGATCCACATCAGCTCTAACTGCTCAGGGTGAAGCTCCTCATGCCACAGTGGTGTGGAGAAATGTACCTGAGATGAGATGCTCAGCTTTGTGTTGAAAAGAATTCTCCGATCAAAGTTTTATCTGGTAGTAGTAATGCATTCCATTGCATCTATTTCTAGTAGTACAACTGATAAGGTGAAGTTGGTGAAGTCAGGGGATGTTCAGAAATCGGATGCACTTGTCCTTGTTTTTATTCCACCCTGTGTTACTCCCTCATATCCCCAGCTTGTGGGAGGTGAGAGAAGCTGTTAGTTGTAGTGGTGCCCTGTTAGTTTCTTGCTTCTTCCTGTCTCCTGTGTAGCTGGATCTCCCTGTCAGAGCTTTCTCATTCCCTCTATGGGAATTCCCTCTACTTTGGCAGAACTGACACCAATAAAGCAATTTTCTTATGTTTGTCACAGGAAGTGGCTGAACACACAGCTCTCTGCTCTTCATGGTCATGCCTGTGCAGCTGCCCTGTAAACATATACTTTTTAATTATAATAAGCAATGTCTTCAGGGAAAGCTGATGAAATTTTCCCTTAGAAAACGGTTTCCTGCTCCTTGGGTGACTTCAAAGAATATCCCATGGGCTTGTTTTCCGGGGGAAGGGAAGCCAATGAAAGACATCTCTCGCTGGGCAATGTTATCAAGGGTTTGATGCAACTTCCAGTTGATTCCTTGCACTATACAAAGTATTTTTTGCTTGTCTTGATTGCAAGGTTGCAGAGACAAGCTATTCAGGGATGCTGATGAGTGGCTCAAGAATAGCCAGTGCTCAAATAAGTTGTAACAGCAGTGTATCTGGACACAGACCTGGAGACTTGCAAGGGCTCTGCCACAGCACCATAATTTCCATTTCATGATTTGCAGACCAGTCCTAAAGGCCTTCTGATTCCCACTTTCACCCATATTTATGAAGTCTCCTTATGCTTTAAGCTGCTAAAAGGTGAGGAACCCTGTTAAAAGCTAGCTATATCCTCTTAAATGAACATAAGTGATGGGAATTGCAAGAGGTCATGGAGGATTCAGAACAGCCATCTAGGAGAAGTAATGAGCTGTGTGCTGGGATATGGCTATGCAGGGAGACAGGTCTGGAGGCTCCTGGAAAGGTAGCACATCTTATAAGGGACTGCCTCAGACCTCCCCAGAAACATCTGTGTGAGAGGTACTGGGAGATTTTGCATGTCGTTCAAGACCTCCCTCTAGGTAGGGGATTCCTCTCTAAACTCTTGTTCGGGGGGTGATTAGTATGCAAAATGGGTGTGGAAGGGCATCTGGAGGGCTGTAGCCTAAGTTCCGACTAAGAGTTGCCTGATGCAAGGTGCAGCATTTCGGCATCCCGTGTAACTCTGTATCTTGGAGCAGGTCCAGGCCTAGGGAGGCTAATGAAGACATTCTCATTGATTGCAATAGTTGCAGTGTTTGTGCAAAGTCATATGTACAACTTGAGGAGCCAGTCTGTTAAAGCAGCAGAGACTTTGGGCATGTAGTAATGGCAGGTTCTGAGCTGGGCAAAGTGTTTTCCAAGGTAAGCTTTGGGATTGGGACTCAAAGGCAGAAGCTGCCAGGCAGTCTGGAAGTGCACTGAGGTGTGGGGTGATGGGGCTAATAAGTCTGTAGCCTGGGACATCCTGTCTCCTCTATTAGGATGGGAGATGGTTTAGAGGTATATGTGACTGGGGGTTCTGTGTGCCTAATTTCTGCATCTTAACAACAGCTTTACCCAAACTGGAGTAAGGCTGCTGAACCCCTGCTAGGTCCACATGAGAAGACAGAATCACAGAATGGCTGAGGTTGGAAAGGACCTCTGAAGATCATCTGGTCCAACCCCCCTGCTGAGCAGGATCACCTGGAGCACACTGCACAGGATGGCATCCAGGCGGGTTTTGAATATCTCCAGAGAAGGAGACTCCACCTCTCTGGACAACCTGTTCCAGTGCTCTGTCACCCTCCCAGTAGAGAAGTGCCCCCTCACACTCAGCCAGAACCTCCTGTGCTTCAGTTTTTCCCGTTGCCTCTTGTTCTGTTGCTGGGCACAACTGAAAAGAGACTGGCTCCATCCTCTTGACGCCCTCCTTTCAGGTAATTATATACATTGATGCGGTCTTCCCTCAGTCTTCTCTTTTCTAGCCTAAACAGGCCCACTTCTTCCAGCCTGTCCTCATATGACAGGTGCTCCAGTCCTCTCATTGTCTTAATAGCCCTCCTCTGGACTTGCTCTAGTAGCTTCATGTCCCTCTTGTACTGAGGAGCTCAGAACTGGACACAATGCTCCAGGTGTGGCCTCACATAGAGGGGGAGGATCACCTCCCGTGACCTGCTGGCAACACTCTTTCAAATGTACCCCAGGATCCCGTTGGCCTTCTTGGCCACAAGGGCACACTGCTGTCTCATGATCAGTCTGCTGTCCACCAGGACCCCCATGTCCCTCCCCAGAGCTGCTCTCCAGCAGGTCAGCCCCCAGCCTGTACTGGTGCTTGGGGTTACTCCTCCCTAGGTGCAGGGCCCTGCACTTGCCTTTGTTGAAGTTCATCAGGTTCCTCTCTGCGTGGCTCTCCAGCCCTCTGAATGGCAGCACAGCCCCCTGGGGTATTAACCACCCCTCCCAGCTTTGTATCATCCACAAACCTGCTGAGGGTGCACTCTGTTCCGTCGTCCAGGTCATTGATAAATAAGTTGAACAAAACTGGACCTGGTACTGACCCCTGGGGGCCACTGCTAGCTAAAGGCATCCAACTAGACTCCGCATCTCTGAGCACAACCCTCTGAGCTCTGCCATGCAGCCAATTACCAATCCACCTCACCGCCCATTCATCTAAGCCACGCTTCCTGAGTTTGTCAATGAGACATGCTGTTTAGCTCCAGCTAGATAGCTAAACACCTGAAATGAGTTTAAATCCAGGGCACTAGTAAACTTGTACAGTCTGGAGACACAGTGCCACACCAAGGCTTCTTGTAGGGCATCTGCTGCTTTTACAGAGGGCTGGAAGGAGGGGGATCAAAAGGTCCCAGCTGTCTGGAACTATTTGACCTGATCCTGGTGCTCTGTACCGGTACTGTCTTGGGGAATGAACTCTTGTCCTTTCCCCTCCATGTTCACAGTCCCCCTCTGCCAGAGCTCCCTGACTTCCAGCTCTGCTGCTCGGCACAATTGGGCAACTGGAAGTGGCAGTCTTCCCTTTGCCTGTCCGAAGCTGCCAGACACTGAGCAGATGGTTTCATCCACACCTAGACAAGGCTCTATCTACTGGGCTGACGTGGAAGGCAAAAGAGATGCATGAACAGCTATACATTCCCTCTGTCATCACCTCTGCTGATATGCTGTGGCCAGGTAAGACTTCTGATATATAAAGAGAGGGGTCAACATGTGGGGTGGCCCTTGATCCCAGTCCAGGTCTGCAGAGACCAAGTGCAAGCAAGGAATGAAGAGCAGGATTCAGCTGTTGTGTGTAATGGGGCCACATTTTGTGGAGGTTGCCAGTTACACACTGACCATGGTGTTTGCCAGCTCCCAAGGGAGGAAGCAATCTGTGTCATCTCACAGCGGGCTTCCTTAAATCTCAGCCTGATTAAGTGATGGCAATATGGGCTGCCCAATACAAAAGAAACAGCTTCCTTCTCTGAAAAGGGCTGATTGTTAGTGCAGAGATGGCCTGTTTAATTGTTTCCATTTTCCTGCAGGTAGAGGCTAGTAACACATGAAATCACCAGATTCTGACTCCGTTTGAGCAGATATCTGGAGATAGTGTCCATTAGCCAGCAGCATCAGGTTGGTTACAAACTGAGTCTGCCGTGCATCTGGGAAAGGTGAATTTGAATGCTCTGGGTTTCTTTTCAAACTCAGGATGTCTGAGGGATTTTGGGAATATGCACCCAGCTTTTGACCTCCTGTCTGTCCTTGAAAAAGCAGTATTTGTGTTTTTTGTGTTGAAATGTAGGCTAACATACCCATGGACTGCACACAGAGATGCTGAGACTTGCAAGGTGGCATTGCTATAGAAAGAAGTGGGTAGATCCTTGGAATGTTTTTTTTCTTGGATTTTTGTGGTGGGTTTTAGACACATTTGTGAATGGTACCAGTGGTTTTCCATCAGTGCATTTGCTGAGAGCTGTATCACAGCAGGTCTGGAAAAGGAGTTTAATGCTCAGACATCTGATGAAAAATTGTTGTAAGTAGTTACGTCAGAGTTATTTATTCATTGCAAAGAGATGAAAGCTTTTTGGAATCAGTACAGTCATCTTAGCTTGTGGCTGTTGTTTCTCTTAGTTTCTTGTGTATTTTAGGGATATAATTAATTATAGGGAATGGCAAATGCTCAGAAGAATACAGTTCAAACTGAGCTGTTTTCTTCATATATTTTTCCCTTTGTTCTCAGAAAGCAGTGAGCTGGTGCCTACCTTAGTAGCAGGTCCTCAGTATTCAACATGCAAGAATAAAATATTGTCAATGACAGGTTGCCTGAGATTGTGTGTTTGTGCTGATATACAAACAGACATAAGTCCTTCTCTAGTTTGTGGAGCAATGAGGTATTGAGGTAGGATAAAGGCTAGTGTCAATCCATTTTGACTGGTGGTCACTATGTAGAAGACGTAAATTAAGAGCTGTCTGCTGGAATCCTCTGGAGACAAGTGGGGTTTGTGTCATGTTGATTTGGAGGACATCAGCCTCAGGTTTTGCTACTCTGCTGCTCATCAGGAGGTGGTCTGCTCTTTGTCTGCAGGGTCCCAGTGCTGCACAGAGAAAGGTGGGATGGCCTTGCACACTGCTTAATTTCAACACTGGTTAGAAGCAACATTAAACCTGGAGATATTTATATGCAACCTCTCACTGAAAAGCTTTTAAACATACCCTGACATCTTTACAGATGAGTTATGTTGGGATTTCTCACTTTCTATTGAAAGGCAGGAGTCTAAATGAGTTGTAACCTCTTGAGCAGAGCTGTTAGGCATTGCAAGGCACCAGCCACCAGCACGGGAGGTGCGCTGAGGAGCAGTTTGCAGACAGCTGGGAAGGCACTGTCAGGGGTGGGATCACTCTCTGCTCACATTGTACCAACTTACCTACCACTGCTGAGGAAGAGCACCAGTCTTGGCAGACTGTCTGACCCAGTACAACTTTTATGGTAGGTCAGGATGCTTGAGCTTCCTCCAGGGCTGGGACTGGAGCTTCAGTATCTCCAAGGGCACTTTTTTCCTATGAGCTGTCTCTGATTCCCATGCTGCATAATGAAGTTCACTATGCATGGGGATGAGCACTTCCACACTGTGTAACCTTTGGCCTAGGTCTCCTCTGATCCCCATGTAGTGCTCACTGGCTCTGAGACATGGGTAATTTCTGGAGTTTGAACAGTCCCAGATTCCTATGATCTCAAAGAGGTATGGGAGCCCAAGCATGATCTGACCCATGTACAGTGGTACCAAGTAGAAGAGGCTGAAATTATCTCCTCTGAACAAGAGCCCATGTACAGAAAGATGTACCTGTGATGTGGAAGGATAGTGAAGAACTGGGACCAGGGAGCAAGACAGGAATCAAATCCTTGAGATGGTGTAAGCACACCTAGAGGGAGCACAGCAGTGCCCCGGTACCCTCCAGACATGTTTGGAGCCCTCCTTCCTGTACATCCCAGATATTCCTATTGCCTCCCTGATAGGCACTGGCCCAGACTGCTTGGGTAAATAAGTCTGAGGAGACGTCAGTTTCCTTGGAGGGGTCCATTTTGAGACCCAAAACTTATTTTGATGTAGGGCCTAAGATTTAGACTGACCTAGATGATATCCACGAAGAAGAGCCACCATCTATCAGAAGGGAAACTCCCTCTTCTCCTGGGTCATGTTTGGGATACCTGTTTCATTCCCCTTAAACCCTCTCTAGAGCCATATGGCAGATGTTAATGACTTCCTTGGGATTTAGATGATGACTGTCACGATGAGGGACCCTGGCCTATGCAGATGCCAGCTGTCACATTGAAGCATGGTAGTGTCAACCTTTGGATATTTTTGCTGAGGAAAGCAGGGCTTGCCTGTCTGTGCAACACAGAAGACCAGCTGGCCTCACATATTTCACATTATTTTCTTTGTCCCGGAGAAAGGCCATGAACTATCAAGGACTTGATTGCTGCTGCTCTCAGATGGTTCTGACTCTCCCTGGGCCCTTCTGGGAGCTGATAATCCTCCCATCCCAACAACACCTTTTTCTAGTCCTCTTCTCCCCTCTCCTAGTAACAGTGTTAGCTCTACTATGTTCATGTCTCTTTCAGCCTCCTCCTTTCTTTCCCATCACGTACTGGCCATCCCCACCTGCACTCAGCCCAGCTTCCCTTGCTTCCTGCCCCAGTCTCTCTGCAGCTCATCACCACCAGCGTGTCCTGACAGGCTGGCAAAATTTGCAAAATGAAAATGTCTTCTACCACATTTTTCAGTTTTGCCACCAAAATTTGACAGAGCCAAGAGCCCGAAGATGCTTCTGCTGTCCTGCACATGCTCAGTGACATGAAGGGGATCTAGACAAGTTTCTCCTTAGCAGTTCCCAAGCTATTCTTTCTCTCATGTAAGTGCTCTTAAAATAATTATCTGATCCTAAGTGGCTGGAGAAGTTCAGCTTTGAGACTGATGTTTGGCCTCATCTTTTTTCCTTTCTTTCAGGCCTTGCTGCTCCCAGAAGAAAGGGCAGCTCTTGGAGGACACTAGTCCTGAGAAAGCCTGTTGGATCACCACAGCCCACTTGACTTCTCCAATCCCAAATTCTTCTGCTTTTAACATAGGCAGTAGGCTGGCAGCTGGCACTTGTGAGAGCTGAGGAGGTGAGTTCATGGGAAGAGAACAGCTTTCAGTTTCAGTGCTTGGGGACTAGCTGGTGTTTAATTGGGATCTTGAATGATTTTTGATGTAGGTGAGAAGGGACTGTCCTAGGGAACAAGGGCTTGGGAGTGTGTGGCCCAGTGGGATGTGATTTGCCTTTCTGGGCATAACTGAGCCTCATCTGGTGTCCTGACTCTAACTCTATACGGGTTCCTGTCTGGAGAGAAGTGCCCAACCCATTAGTTAGTCTAGGCCCTGAATTTTACTGATAGCCTTTTTAATGATTGACAGGACTTTTTTTAGTTGTCTCAAACTCAGTGGCCGTCTTTTTAGAATGTATCTCCTGTGTACCAATTCCTCAACTTGTCCCATGTATCACTGCAGATCTGTTTGGGATTCAGCTTAGCCAAGACCATCAGTATTATGGGCTTGATTTTCTAGTCCCACCCCTTGCCTTGATCTCAGGGTGGATCATGAGGAAAATAGAGCATCTTGCAGATGATTTAATTTTTGCAGGGATTTGAGTTCTCTGGAAAAACTCCCTGGAGAGATACTCAGCTTAATCATGATTAAGGCCAACAAAAATCTGGTAGCTGATCCTCTGAGTGAAGAGGGGCTGTGTTTGATCAGTAGATGAAACTGGGTTGTCTACTGGGAATTTAGAGGGATTTTTTTAGGCCTTATTTAGTTTGTTTTAACTGCCTGGGCAGCACTACACTGGCCAGACCTCGTGGGTGAGACACTGATATTCATGAAGATGCCTTTATCCGGAGAAGGCTTCATCTTTTCCACAAGGTGTCATGGTTTTCTCTTTAATATCCTAGGGATTATTTTCAGGCTGAGACATGTGAGGAAAGAAGAGACTGATAATACAGATGGAACAGAAGAAAATGTCAAGTGATTAAACAGCTGTACAAGAATGCAGATGCAGCTTAAGAGATTGACTGTCGCCTGCTGGATAGAGAGATGGAAAGAAAAATTGCATTCACCTGCATCAGGATCGCAAATCCCACCCCTCTGCCTGCATATTTTCAATTGCATTTGTTACTTCTTTTGAGACTTCCCATGTGTAAACTTTCACAGAGCTCTGTACTGCACCTTTATAGCCCTGGTTGCAATTCTACCTCCCAGAGTCTCTGGTCTGTTTTTCTTTTGTGGGGGGAAGAAATCCTATAAAAATAAAACGTATGCAGTCAAATGAGCTGTTTGCCATGCCAGTGTTTTCTTTGGCTCATGTGTCTGCAGTACATTCTTGCATATGCATGACTTTAAGTGTCAGAGTTAATGTATACAGATGAGGGAAAATTTGCAGGTAACTGTGCAGATAAAAAATGCATCAAGCAGAATGTGCCTCCAAAGACGGAATAATTTGGGCTGCTTTCTTGAAACATCCTCTTATTACAGTGGCTTTAATGCTTTCTGTGTGCTGCAGCTCATGAACAGGCGCTATGGAGAAATGAGCAGGTGTTTCCGTGCTCACACTGCTGGAGAGAAACCCAGGGACTTGACAGGACTGCACTTGATGTGATTAACAAACTGCACCTGGAGTAAATTCCTCTGTCCCTCCCATGGAACTGCTTTATACAACCTCCAGAATGAACCAGTGTGGGAGGCAGGCTGGCAGGGCCAGCTGACCCAACGTGGTTCTGGGATAGCTGCTGAAGGCAGGTAGGTCTGGCAGGGTGAGGACAAGAGAGGCTGGCCTGTCTGGGGCAGGTCTGCTGTGCCCCACAGCACCCAGGTCTCAGGGACGGGTGGCCCTTGATCATCTTCTGTCCCCCACTAGGTGGCACTTGAAGCCCTGCTATGGTGTCCCTGTCCCACAGCCACACAGCCTGTCCTGTCCCCGCACTCTATCTCTGCCAAGACAGTCCCCACAGTTCTGGATGGAGAGCACGGCACAAGTGCTCTCCAAGTGCTCAAAAGTGCTTTCCACTGGAAGCTGGTGTGGCACACGTGGCACCTGTCCTCCTAGCAACTGGTGCTTCCTACAAGTTGTGCCAGAAATCTGTGGCACCCCTGACCCTGCAATGCTAGGAGTCATTGCATTGCATGTGTCTCACTGGGAGCTGGTGCACTGTAGGTGTCCCGGTGGGAGCCAGTGCAACACGTGTCCTGCTGAATGTCACTGCATTGCGCTTGTCCTGCTGGCAGTTAGCACATCAGGTACGTCCCACTGGGAGTTACTGCACTGCACACTTCCTGCTGGGAGTTAGTGCTTCACAGGTGTCCTGCTGGGAGTTGGTGCATTAGATGTGCCCTGCTGGGATTCAGTGTGTTTTGCTCACACCTTTGTGGTAGCTAGTGCCTTGCACACTGGTCCTGCCCTGCTAGGAGTTGTGTTGCTCATGTCCTGCTGGGAGTTGGTGTGTCATGTTATGGTATTGCTGCGAATCAGTGAGTCCTGTGTCCTACTGGGAGTTGTTGCATCTTGTAGGGCTCTGGTCCACGGGGAGGCAGTGCATCACAAGCGTGCTGCTGGGAGTCAGCTCATCAGTGTATCCTGCTGGCCATCTGTATCATCTGGGAGCTGGTGGATCACACCTTAGCCCTGTCTGCCTGGATTCAGATGTTACATGTGTCCTGCTGGGAGATGTCCCACATGTCCCATTAGTCTGTGTGTCGCCCTTTAGCCCTGCCAGAAGTCAGTGCAGTGCATGCAGACTGTTCCTCTTGGCAAGTCTCTGGTATCCTACTGGGAGGTGGTGTATCACATGTGTGTAAGGGCTCTGCATATTCCTTTCCTGCTCTGCCTCACTGGGAGTCAGCATGTGACATGCTGGTCCTGGTCCTGGAGACAGCGTATTGCACACTGTGTCCCTTCATCTCGGTGACAGTCCGTTGTGCAGCAGCCTATTCTTCCAGTTTGTTCTCCTGTCATCATCAACCAGCAGAAATATTCTCCTGCTCCCAAGGACACCTGGCCATAGCTTGCTTTTCCTGTCTTCCTGTCTGCAGAGGACACAGAGATGCTGTGGTACTGTGATTGGTTTATTTATTTTTATATTATTATTATTTTAAATATCTCTAGGGCTGAGAAATAAGTGATGTTAAACAAGAACACCCAGCATCCCCATCCTCTGCAGCTGCTCCCAGGAACAGCAGCAGATGATTTCTTTCCATCCTTGTCTCTGGCAGTCTCTCCCACCCACCATTCTCTGTCCTCTAGGAACTGTCCTGACTGCTTTGCTGGCTCGGTCCTGCCTGCTCCATCCTGTGGAAGTTGAAGCTTCCCCAGCTGACAGTGATCCTCTTTGCCTCCCACTTACATGTATGAACCCAGCACCCTGTCCTGCAGAGGTTGTGGGGACAGTGAGGCCTGTGGCACACTGGCTTGGAGCTTGGGCTTGAAGCTGCCACCCTCTGTGTTGTCACTCCACAGGGTGACTGGCTGTGGCTCTGGTGATGGGGAGTGAAACAAGAGCCTTGGCCATGCACAAAGGATGAATGTCCTCAGTGGGACAGACCCTCTTCATACACGATTGCTTGCAGTGCTAAGTGGGGTTTTGTGATGGTTGCTACCTCCCCATGTGTGCACGGTCCCAATGCAAGACATCCAGATGCTCTGCCCTTCTCTTGCATCTCCACAGGTTACATAGTTTCCCTTGGGCTTTGGGGCCTTCCTTCCAATTTCCATTGCCGCCTCCCCATTGCTGTGGCCTGTGTCCCTTGGGGAACCTCCACATCCCAATGCCTGTTCACTGTACACCTAGATCTTCTCTTCCCTGTGTCCTCTGTTACTTGGTGCCTTTCTAATTTCCCTGCCTGTTCCTCCACACCACAGTGGCTGATGCTGTTTTTCTAGTGGACACGGGAATGAGGCAGCCATCACATGGATGGCATTGCAGAGAGAGTTGCTGGGGGGAAGGCTGCTGTCAGGTCTGAGGGGGAGTTTATGCAGGGGCTTCTTTGTTATAAGGCAGGTGAAGTGAATTGAAGAAGCCAGCATTTCAGAAGTGGTGAGGGCTGGCAGTAGTTACCTTATACATCCATCCTCCCCTGCCCCAAGAAGTCATGGTGTGGGTAGGATGGTGTATTGAGCACTGTCAATATGGCTTTTCCCTTTCAGAACAGCTTTTTCAGGCTTCTTGCAAATTCAGGCTGAGGTCACAGTGCTTTCAGGCCCTATAGAGACTTCCTGTAACTGAAGGGGATAAAACTCATTTTTGTCTTGCTGGTGTTTGTGGCTTCACTGAAGATGGTTTTAGCTGTGTGATGGGGTGCATGGAAGAAGGGACCACAGTACCTGCAAAGGCTCCTGGTAAGCCTCTCTAATAAAGTCCAAGGATGAGTATATGCCATACAGGCATGTGCAGGGACTGAGACACCAGTCCTGGAGCTGAGTCATGCAGGGTTAGGCCCTTACCTGCAGCTGTTCATTTGTCTAGGGAGAGCCAGCACCATGCCTGCCTGCCTGCATCTTGTCTTGCAAGTGAGCTGCTGCATGATCGGTGTCCCAGTGCCTGTACCCTCCTTTCTTCAAGAGTCAGCACTGGCCTGGGCTCTTGTATAGGTGGGGTCAGAGGGCAAACATTTTCCCAAGAAAGGGAAAGTCAATTACATGCTTCAGGTGAGTGTTTGCAGGACAAAACCTAGAGCTGGTGAAAGGGACTGTTGAGACATGCAGGTAGTTAGGTGTATGTGTGTGCACCAGCCAGTCCTGAAAAAGGCTGTCAGGCTTTATTGCTCCACACATTGCTATATTCCTGAGCCAGAAGACTTTGGTACAGCTGCAGGTTATTTGCTTACAATAATAGGAGAGATGGATAAACCGTGAAACTGGGAAAGTTATAGAAAGAAATGACCCCTTCCTCTTCAGCTATTCATTTATATTTTCTTGATTTGAAAACAAATATAAAAGACTTGTGCAGAGCTGTTATACTGTCTGCATCAGGGTGTACAGAAGTGAGATGAACCCAATATCTTGGTACATGGTTTGCCTGTCCACCTGGGACACTGGATCTCCATCTGTGCTACTTAATAGTCTAGAATAAGAAAAAAGGGAATGGTTATGTTAACTTCAACCTCCCCTGATTTGTTTTCTTTGCACAGTAAAATTTGCTTTTATCCATGAAGCTGCAATATCCGTTTTTGTTTCTAGCTTATAGTGACTAGACCTGGGGTCTACCAACCTTCTGCTGTCCGTGGAATGAATGTGGGAGCTGGAATGCCTGGTTGAGTTATAGCTGTTCTCTGCTACATAGCTGCTTTTGGTTCCTGTACTTGCTTTTATCTGGTCAGTTCGTGCCAGTTGCAGAGTAGACATGTGATGACCCTGCTCAGGTGACCAAGGCTGCCCAGCGCTTTTATGCTGAGGTCACTCTCAGTTCAGACTAGATTTGAACTGAGGACTGGTGGAGCTCTTCAAATCGTGTTATCAGCCTCTTGATCTTGATGAGACCTGTCCTTGCAGAACAGCAACTTCAGAGAGAACAGTAAGGTAGGTTTGGGTTTACTGATGATGTGTGAGAGAGAGACTAGATAGAAAAGAACGAGTTTCATTGGCTCCTGTGTAAAATCTTGTCTGTTGATCCTAAAAACAAGAGTTGCAGTGGTGCTGTGAGTTGGGGCCAGACTGCTTAAATGTGCTCAGCTTGGCACTAGAGGGAGCAGGACATGATTTTTCTCTAATCTTGTAAAAACATGATGCCGTGACACAGCTGGTAGAGTGGTTTGGCAGGTGGGATATAGGAGAAATGCTGCAGTCTCTTCAGCTTTGTAAACATAGATGTTTCTCTAGATGAAATGAAATCTCTCATCCAGCTCAGCCAGGAAAGTCTGGGAGGAGAGGGAGGTGCTAAGAACTTTTAAAAGTTCAGTTTGCTAAGTGGGAATTGTTTTCTTTTGGGTTTTGAAATTGCAGTTTTGAAAGGAGCCAGGGCTCTGCCAAGTACGGGCACTGTATGCTCTGGTGGAGAGCAATGTTGGCTTTGCTGCTACTGCAAATTAACCAAGCTTGCTCTGTTTGTGAGGAGCCTGGTTTGACATACATATAGATATGATGGAGATATTGAAGGCCTCTCTGTTAACCAGATTATGGTGCCCTTTCGACTTACATTGCTGTACTGAGTAATGCTAAGTTGCATCTATGTGCCATGCTGTGCTGCAATGGACACATTCAGAGGTATCCCTCCAGGCCTAGAATCTAAACACAAGATGAGGAACAAGGGAATAGAGACAATGCAAGGAAACAAAGAGACCGTAATGGTATCCTGCCTTGTCATGAATTGGATAATTCCCCTATGACTAGTTGGTGGGCAGTGGATTACTCAGCAGGAGGAAAGGGGTCTGGAGTCAGTCCTGTGAACTTCGTTCCCTTGTTTGTAAAATGATGTTGTGAACATCTGGCTCACACATGGAGTGTGACACTTGGCTCACAGAGTCATATAAATGTTTTCAGATCCTTGAATGGCTGTTGCTGAAATGCGAAGGATCATCATTAATGAAATCTGCAATAACACTGACGGAGCATTTGTGTTTGCTGCAATTTGTAACTATGTCTAACACTTGTTAACGAACGCTATTGTGGGTTGCAGTGCGACCAAGGAACACTTGAGGATAAACATGACCAAGTGTTTGTTCCTGGTTTGTGCTACTATTTATCACTGCAGGTGTTGAAACGTATCATGTTGTGCAGCAAGGCTTTAAATGGGTGAATAGGGTAAGAGGGGAGCCTTAGCTACCACTACTTCCTTTGTGATTTTTCCATCTGCTCTGCTTACATAATGAATACGGGCAAATGCCATCACTGGTTGATTGAAGAAGATCTGTTGTGTTAGAGAGCTCAATAGGACATCAGATAAATCTAGCGGGTGGGCTGGACATTGGCATTAGACAATGTGGCTTGCAGTAGTGAAGCTATACCCATAAAGAGACCTAATTGCAGACATGAAGAAGAAGCAAATGTTTATACATAGAATCATTGTATCATAGAATGTTCTGGGTTGGAAGGGTCCTTAAAGATCATCTAGTTCAACCCCCCAGCCATGGGCAGGGGTGCCACCCAGTAGACCAGGTTGCCCAGGGCCTCATCTAACCTTGCCTTGAACTCCTCCAGGGATGGGGCATCCACAGCTTCTCTGGGCAACCTGTTCCACTGCCTCACTGCCCTCGTAGTGAAGTATTTCTTCCTAATATCAAACCTAAATTTCCCCTCTTTTAGTTTAAAACCATTTCCTCTTGTCCTATCACTATATGACCTCATAAAAAGTCCTCTTCAGCTTTCTTGTAGGCCCCCTTTAAGTACTGGAAAGCTGCAATGAGGTATCCCTGAAGCCTTCTCTTCTCCAGGATGAACAACTCCAATTCTGTCAGCCTCTTTTTATAGGAGAGGTGCTCCAGTCCCTTAATCATCTTTGTGGGCCTCCTCTGGACTCATTCTAATATGTCTATGTCCTTCTTATTCTGGGGTTCCCAGAGTTGAACACAGTACTTCAGGTAGGGTCTCCAAGAACAGAGCAGAGCGGGAGAATCACCTCCCTTGCTGGTCATGTTTCTTTTGATGCAGCCCAGGATATGGTTGAGTTTCTGGGCTGCAAGTGCACATTGCCAGATCATGTCAAGCTTCTCATCAACAAAACCCCAGGTCCTTCTCCTCAGTGCTGCTCTCGATCTATTCTCCACCCAGCCTGTATTTGTGCTTGGGATTGCCCTGGCCCAGATGCAGTTGTACTTCGTGGCCACCTAAACCAAAGTGGAAGGGATAGAACTGAGATTAAAGAATCAAAGGCAACAGGAGACTTGCATAGATGATTAAGGACCTCCTAACTAAACTCAGACATACAAATGAGGTGTACAAGCAGTGGAAGCAGGGGCAGGTGGTCCAGGAGGAGTATAGAGTTGCTGTTTGATCTTGCAGGGGTAGGATTTGAAAAGGCAAGGATGATCTGGAGTTGAATCTGGTAAGGAATGTGATGAGAATGATGCAAGTACATACACAGCAAAAAGAAGACTAGGGAAAATGTGGAAGAGCTGCTGAATGGTGCTGGGGTCCTGTTGACAAGTAACATGGAAAAGGTTGAGGTACCCAGTGCCTTTGTTGCTTCAGCCTTTACCATTAAGACTATCTTTCATCAATCCCAGATCACTGAGAACAGGGAAGAGTCTGGAGCAAGTTAGGAAGTCCCCAAGCAAACTAGATCCACAACTGCTAAAGAATGTGGATCATCTTTCATATGAAGAGAGGCTGAGAGAGCTGGGACTGTTCAGCCACACCTCGAGTACTGTGTTCAGTTTTGGGCCCCTCACTACAAGAAGGACATCAGGGTGTCCAGAGAAGGGCAACAAAGCTGGTGAGGAGTCTGGAGAACAAGTCTTATGAGGAGTGGCTGAGGGAGCTGGGCTTGTTCACTTTTAACAACCAGAACTGGGCACCTCTGCTACAAGGTGTAAATGATCTAGGGCTTTTCAATTTACCTACCTGACTGAAATTATGGGCAGGTTGTGGGCTTACGGAAGTAGAAGGCATCTTTATGATTTTCTTTAAGTATCATCTCCAGAACTGAACCTGGTACTGTGACAAAGCCTGTGCTAGTACAAGGTGGAAGAGTGAAGTTACCATCCCACTCCCTTGTCTGTACCTGTGCATTCCATTGTGGGATCCCCATGTGCAGGCTGCATTTTACAATACCTTCTCGATCCTTCTCTGTCCCTTCCCTGTTTGTGGGACTGACTGCCCTGCTGGGATCTCGTGTGTTGGATTCACACTGACTCAATTGTTTCTTATTTATTTTCTGACTTAATCTCCCAAATTCTTGAGATTGGTTTGAATCCAAAGCCTGTCCCGTGATATACTGGCAGCCTCTTCTGTGCTGGCATCATCTGTGTGAACAGTAAACTTGCTTCCTTTCTGTTATCGGGTAGTCAGTAAAAGGGCTAATTAGGGTGAACCAAGAAACCATCTCTGTGAATCCTCATTTGATGTGTCTTTGTAAGACAGTAAGTATGACTACTCACTGAATGTGTTTTCTAGATGTTCTCCCTTAGTTTATTTAGGAGACTATCACTAAACAAACAGCAAAGGTCTCATTAACATGAAGAAGTGATAACTACTGCATTTCCTTATCTATAAAGTCCTTTCCCTTGGCAGTCTAGGGAAGCTGAGCTGGTCTGAGGAGTTAGTTACCGCAGCCTTCCTTTCTTGACTCTAGTGTCTGTGTTAATGAAAACTAAGTGAATGGGTCTGTAATTCCCCAGATTTTCTTTTCTTCCATTTTGTAAAGCAGCACTTCATTTGCTCTCCTTGTGGCCTTCTAAGGCTATTTGGTTGCCTCTGGCAAACCAAGCAACCTGTATCCATGCCCTGAGATAAGGCTTATCAAGCACATCTCATTGGAAACCTTTCACATACAAAAGAACTGCTTACTCTGCTCTTGCCTTATCTGAGGTTTAAATCTTGTCCTCTTGTAGTTGATAATAGTTGTGCTCCATCAGCTACTGCTTTTTTTCTCACACTGGTCTTTGTGACCTTCAACATGTAACCAGGACAGCTGATAGTGTATTGGAACTCTGAGCAGTGGACATGCCATCTCTTTCTCACAACTTATGGGCTTAGAACCTTAGTTTCTTGCTGCAAGTATTTCTCCAAATCTAAGTGTCTTGGCTTTTCAGCTTTGTATTTGTGAGGTGGATGTTAACTCTTGCCTGTTGTAATCTAACCAAGTGTCAGTGCTTCCTTCTGAACTCCACCAATATCTTATAATTCAGCTGCATTGCTTCTTTCCTGTTCCTATTGCTTTTTCCTCTGCAGCAAGGGAGCTTGCTTAAGGCCTGCTTCTTGAACATATGGATAGACCTGTTATTGCTCTTTCTTTCTTTTTTTTCTTTTTTTTTCTCCCTGTATTTCAGCCTTCCAAGTGGCATTCACACCTCGTAGCTTACCTTTCAGAAATTGGCATTTCTGCTTTCCCTCTGGGGTCAGTCACCCTCATCCATGTCACTTCCTATGTCTGTGTTCTCCCCAGTCCTCCACATTGAGGGACTCCTGAGAGTAAGCCTACCCGTCACCTACACTATTCCTGTCATGGTAAATTGTTCTCAATATGTTCCAGTTTGCCCTTGTGTCCCCAAAACTGCTTCTCTGCATTGCTGAGACTTTCTGTAGATCTGATTTTTCCACTCTCCCTGAACCTTGCAGCCCATGCCCATGTCCCTGAAGTACACAAACTTGTCTTCCAGAACAGGCTGCTACCTTCCTGGGTTCACTTTAGGTTCTCCTAGCAAATTTGTTGCACCTAGTAAATCATAATTCTGGTCATTTAGAAAGTCTTCCTGTTTATTCTAAGTTAGTATCTCCAGGGCATTGGGCAAACTTATGCAAGGATCTTTTTGCTCCTCCTGGGGCTACTGTGACTCCTCTGTTAGCCTCTTCCTGGATACCATTGTCTGGACCTGTTGTACTTTTATTGCCCTTCTGCTATAGCCACCCCTGCAAAGTGAGCAGGCTGGTCTTTGGAAAAAAAAAGGCTCTTCAAGTGTTTTATTGTCTCTTATTATCACTTAAACATGGAGTGCATAACATTTTTCTCCTTCCTTGTTTACCCTGTGCTGTATAATGGTTAGCTATGTAATTGATACAAATCACAGAGCAAAACATGACCTTGCAAATGTTTATTATTGTGGTATTGCTACATCTTCTAGAGAAACAGTCAAATTCAACAATGTACGGTCCTTCCACTGTGTTGAGCACACAACCTGCAGGATATGTGGGCTTTTCTTATACATCTTTCTATTGCCCAAGAGGATGTTGACATACAAGTAACAATTACCCCTGGCTGGTGTAGAAAGGCCGTGTTGGAACCTTTTGAACAAGATACCCTTCTAAAGCAAAGTCTTTTTTTTTTTTTTCCCCCTTACTTCTTTTTCTTTTTTTCTTTTTTCCCTTTCCCTTTTTTTTTTTTTTCTCCCCTACATTGACATTCTTATTTTTCAGGTAATGTAGTGGATATCAGGCTGGAATGAAATGGTGGGGCAACTCTGTGGGATTAGTAAAGATACTAGCTACTCTGCTTGTATTAGTGTATCAGAAAGACTGCTTTATAGCATGTGGAATGGATAGAGATAATCTTGTATTGAAAGGCTGGACAAAATCCTTCTCTTCTTTCCTGTCTGTGAAGTTTTCTTTGAAAGTTTTGTGGTGGGTGCCTGGGACAGGCCAGGGTGCACTACAACAGGATATCCAGTCATGCTGGGGCATCTAGCAGTTTACATCTTGGGTAGATTGAAATAGAAGCTGAAACAGTGGTGGAGACCATTATGCTGCACTGCTTAGCATTGCAGGGTGCTGCTATGTGCAGATCTTCTGGGCCAGCAACTTGTCTTGGAAGTCCAATCTCCATTAGTATAGCAATGGACAAAGAGAAGAAGGAGCTGACTGTCCTGAGGATGTCCAACTTCCTGCCACAGCCTTGCTTTTGCCAGAAGGCTTTACTTCTCTAGAGGTTCTTCTGCAGACCTTGTCTGCTTGCTGTGAGTTTCCTCTTATTTCATGATTACTCAACAGCATTCTCTTTTACAATACTCCAAGTGAATTTTGAAGTATGCCCATTTTGCTTGCTATGATTATTGAATGCAATAGATTCTCTCTTATTCTGTTGGCACATTTTCCCCTGGCCCTTTTCCTTGAGTCTTCACGCTTATATTGATAGTTTCTGAACTCATTGCAGTTTTCAGTCCTTCACTTGTTTCATCTTTGTGTGGCATCCTGTTCTCTGTAAAGGTGCTAAGTGCTAGCAAATGCAGTTCTCTAGATCCATAGGCCATGGGCTGGTGAATCTGACCTTGATCTAACTTGGGTATATCGAGGATCTAAAAGGGGTATAACAAGAATTTTTGTCCTTTTATTACTTGCTCTTCCTCTCCAGGATGCAGTTACCTTCAGTGCCACTTTGGCTGTATACTGTCACTAACTTCCTGGATATGAGACCACTTAATGATGACAACAGATGTATAAAATAGGGCTAGTACTTTAGTGTTGGTGTAAACAATGAAGACTTGTTTAGCACTTAAGGCTGTCTACTAGGAGATGTAAAACACTGTTCTTCCAAAAGCCATAAGAGTCTACAGAAATAACTGCTCAGGTCCAAAGAGAAGGATGTAGATATAGAGGAGACTATTTCTGATGAAAACAGACCATTGGCTGCCTGTACAGCTGAGGCTGGGATAACAATAGGACAGGCACTTTGCAGTGTGTAAGTAGCTCTCCCCACTGTACACTACAGAATATATGCTCTTTGCAGTGTGTCCTGAGTTTGAGGGGTTAATATGACAATGTGAGCTATCCCAAATTAGTATGCCTGATAATACAGCTAGCTCTTCTCCTGACATATATAATCATAGACCTGAGATCAGGGCACCTTCCCTTCAGTCAGACATAGTGATTGCTGGTACCAGTCACAGGTTATAAACTAATTTTGGCAGTTGGCCATAAAACTGCTCCTTTCAGTGAGACACAGAGGCGTCTGGTGTCAGCCTGACACAAACCATTTGACCAGGGAAAGGCCTCTCTCCTGGTGGGATTACAGAAGAGCTGATGCTGTTAGCAAAGGTAGAAGTATAGAGAGAGGGGCTCATAACCCAGCACTAATAAATATTAAATGCCTGTTATCAGGCCTGGTGTTTGCTTTGCAGCCCAAGCTTTTTAGCCTGCTTTGGTGGTTATCCAGTGAAGGCAACAGGTTTATCAGCAAGTTCAAGCATGTTTGGACTGCAAGATCTCTCCTGGTGTCTGGCACGTGAAATTATCCTAATCTGCTTTTAATATCCCACTCTGTACTCTGGCTGCCATTACATACAATCTCTGCCCTGCACCTCTGGTTTGGGTTACTAGCTGCTCACTAAAGGTTTTAATCCTCTCCATCTCTATAAACACTACAGCATACTTATTTTTCCTCCATCAATGCAAAAGTTTGGCAGGATGCCAGAGCCTGCAGGATCAAATGGCAGAAGAGACTGTAGCTGCTTTTCTGGGGAGCAGGGTAGGCTATGGTTATATGGTGAAGGGTAGTCCAGAAATAAGCATGAGGGTTATTAGTCCCTTTGCTGCCCCGAGTGCCATTCAGCACTGGTGGCATACACTGGGAGATGTGTTCTGTCAGCCTGAAAGTTCTGTATGTCTGTGGTAGCTCTTACCCCAGGTGGGGTAGCCTGAGTGTGGCCCAGTGGGGATTTCCAGAGTTGGGGGATCTCCATTTTTGGAGTTTTCCTAGACGGAGCCAGACAAAGGTGATCATATCTATAGTTTGTGATGGTACAATCTTGCACTTGAGGAAGGAATACTATCCTTCAATGAGCCTTCCAACTAGCACTTCCAGATTACTACATTTCTTTTGCAAAAGAAAGTGTTCAGTTATTAGATTTCCATCCTGCCCCCTCCTGCTTTTGCTTTCTCCCAGTGTTCATACATATTCACAATAAAATTCCCCCATCTTTTTTTCCCTTTGACTTCCCATCTGCTTTAGCAGCTTTCTGGACTCTTAAGCCTTAATCTTTAGCTATACCATGCTACTTTTCAAGTTACTGCAACTTGTGCTGGAATCTGGGTAGTGAGCTCTGGAAGTACAACAAAGCCACAGCAATGGTGAGGAATCTGAAATTAAAAGAGCAGTTGTAACAACCTTCTCTACTGAAATGGACTCTCTTGGTCCCTGAATAAACACATGTTTGGAGGATCAACCTCCTTCAGATCTCTTGGCTTTCAAAAGACCAGTGCACATGTGGCTCAATTTACTGAACTGTGTGCTCTCAGGGACTTCGATTTCACTTCTCATATTCAAACCAGGGATTAAGAACAGGGTGGTGATTGCTGTTGGTCTGTGTCATTTCAGCAGCTTTAAGAAAGAAAGCTAGAGGAAAAAACTTCATATTTTTGATATATTTTTTCCCCTGTCTCACTGGCACAGGAAGCCAAAACAAACCAGTCTGGAAAGAGGCAATATGTCTTATTAAAACAAACCCAGCAAAACAAAACACACAACCTCACCAAAGTTAACAGGTTGCTAATGAAGCTTCCTGTCTGAACGCAAATGTGCTTGTCTGTAATAGGGCACTAGAAAAGTATTTTTATTTTTTTCCCTTTGTCACTGTAGATGGCATTTTTGTTTCTTTCTGTTTTGGGGTGTGTAGCGCTTGGGAGAGCTTGCTCTCTGTTGCTGGTACAATAGTGGTCAAACTGTGTCCATCTCAGAACAGAGCTGCTGTACTTGCCCTATTGAGAGAATCATTGACTCCTCAGGCACTTCACCAGAAACAGATTCTTCTAGATAGGGTCAGTAACCAACTGGAAACAGACTGAGCTATTTGAGTAATGATGCTTTGCTCTGCTCTTCATTTTGGATAATTACAGAAGGTTATTAGAGAACAATAGGACTGGGAAGAACAGATTAAGCCACTGTTATTTCTACTGTATATATATCGTGCAAGGAAAAAATATAACAGTGTCATAAAGTCTCATGTAGAAAAGATATTTCAGACTGACTAGGGGCAGAAGGAGATGTGGACAGAATTGCTCAGATATCCAGACTCATCTGAACCAACAAAAGGTTATTTTGGAGCTGTTGAGGTGGGTAGGGACCTCTTTTCTCCCAAGAATGACAAACTTTACCATTGCTGTTTATTCCATTAAGCAAAACAGAGTTGCATGAAGCCTTACAGATATGATTTTTTGGACGTTTAGCTAGACATCCTGTGCCAGTCCCACAGATGAGTTGATCTACAAGCTGGTTGTCACTGCACTCTGAGTATTTGGTTTAATTCCCTCTAGTGAGCTTCCCCAGCACAACATGCTCTGGTACACTGGGGCACACTGTGTGTGTGAGGATGTGAGGAGGGGCTCTGGGGCCCGTGACTCTCTATGAGGAAGTACATTAACTGTGGGGACTGAAGAAGGATGTGGTTGTCATGAAGGGAAAATGGCAGGACCAGCATCAAGCACTTCACAGCTCTTCCAGCTCTTCTTCTTTGTTTCTGGCTTCTCCCCACATCCTGGATCCAGCAACTTGGAGGAGAGCTCAAATCTGCTTGCTAGGTGTATTGTCTCCAGGTGATCTTGGATTCCTCCTGCCGGCAATGTTGACAGGCTCAGGCATCGTGTTCTGTCAGTGCCTGATTAGCCTTGTTCATTGTCAAGAACTCTCTGAGCTACTGGTGGCCTCTCCTGGGGCCTACGCTGGCAGACCATGGTGTTAAATTGGCCTCTTTTCACCAGGCTTTCTAGGCAGTCAACAGGAGACCTATGCAGAGAAATGAGTCTCAGTGCATTGGTAGGAATGAAGCTAGAAAGAAAACAGTATGCATGTTCTGCTGAGCTGGGAGATACATCAGTTGTCTCAGATGCTGCTGCTCACTGAGATGTGTCTGCCATGTAGCACATGCGTACACAGTTTAGAGGGGGAAAATGATAAGCAATATGAAAGGATGTGTCCATTCAGGCCAGCCTGAAGGGCACAAGTAGCTCCGAGAACTCCTGGTGCGTTACAGTAATGGGAATCTGTGTTCCTGAGAGCTGGATAAATGATTTATAGGAAGCATTATCTCAGTTTGGGAATCTTTTGCTCAGACCAGAAGAAGGTTTTGGTTCATTGCAGGAGCACAGTGAACAGTGCGGGCAGTCACAGCATGGTGTGGTGAGGTGAGCAAGGAGGGTGGAGGATCCCTTCCTGCCCAGGAGACCAGCTCACCTCCCGGCTGCCTCCCAGACAGCAAATCCAGCCGTGGTCTCCACGAGGCAGAAAGCTCTTGCCACAAAGACAGTGGCAATCCAGACTGCCTGCCTGCCCCAAAATGCGTCTGCTCAGGTCTCTGGCTGCAGGGAGTGCCTGAGCCTGCTGTTAATAGAGGGTAGCAGAGATAGCGCCTGCATGAGGTGTGAGCAGGTGGGTGATCTGATCAGCCTGGTGGCAGAGCTCAAGGAGGAGGTGGAGAGATTAAGGAGCATCAGGGAGTGTAAGCAGGAGTTAGGCTGGTGGAGCAGCTCCCTGCCATGCCTGCAAGAAAGGCACCAGGGTGATACACCCCAAATAGGAGTGGACCATCTGCCCTGTCGCTGTTGGGCAGATGGAGGGGACCTAAGAGATGGGGAGGAATGGAAGCAGGTCCCTGCTCGGCATCACAGGCAAGCCCCCTCCCTCCTCACCTCGCGTTCCCAGGTGCCCTTATGCAGGTTTGAGGTTCTGGAGCTTGAGGTATGGGTGGGTGAGGATGTGGTGGAAGGCTGCCTAGGGATAGGCAGTTGGCTCCATGCCTCAAGACTCCCCCCACCAAGAAGGAAAGAAGGGTAATTGTCGTAGGTGACTCCCTTCTGAGGGGAACAGAGGGCCCCATATGTCAGCCAGAGCCTACCCGTAGGGAAGTCTGCTGCCTCCCTGGGGCCCAGGTCAGGGACATTTCCAGGGAAATTCCTGTACTGGTTCACCCCTCCGATTATCATCCCTTACTGATAGTTCCCCAGTTCCTCCTTACAACCCTCATTATAGATGGGTGTCACATTAACAAGTCTCCAGTCATCTGGGACCTCTCCGGATGACCATGACTGCTGATAGGTGATGGAAAGCAGCTCAGCAATCACATCCACCAACTCCCTCAGCACCCTTGGGTGAATCCCATCTGGACCCATGCACCTGTGGCAGTTCAGTTCAGGTAGAGCAGCAGGTCTCTAAGAGGTCTCTAACTGTTTCCACCTGGACTGTGGGGGGGTTTCTCCTGCTCCTTGTCCCTGACTTCCTATGCCCAAGAATAAGTGATCTGGCTAGTGAAGACAGAGGCAAAGAAGACATTAAGAACCTCTGCCTTTTTTTTTTTTTTTTTTTATGCCTTGTAGTTATGTCCCTCCCTGTGTCCAGTAAAAAATGGGGATTCTCTTTGACCCTCCTCTTTCCATTAATGTATTTATAAAAACATATTTTGTTATCATTGACCTTAGTGGCCAGGTTGAGCTCATGCTGTGCTTTGGCCTTCCTGATTTTTTCTCTTCATATCCTGGCAACTTCCTTGTACTTTTCCTGAGTTGCCTGCCCCTTCCTCCACTGGACATAAACTCTCTTTTTCTCCTGAATACACAGCAAAAGTTCCCTGTTCAGCCTCGCTGGTCTTCTTCCCTGCTTGCTCATTTTATGGCACGTGGAGACAGCCTGCTCCTCAGCCTTTAGGACTTCCTTCTGGAGGAGCATCCAGCCTTCCTGGACCCCTCTGTCCTTCAGGACTGACTCCCAAGGGACCCTCCCTACCAGTGTCCTGAACGATTCAAAGTCTGCCCTCTGGAACTCCAAGGTAGCAGGTTTACTGATGACCCTCCTGACTTCACCAACAATAGGGAACTCTTCCATGTCATGGTCACTCTGCCCAAGACAGCTCCCGACCACCACATCGCCCACCAGTCCTTCTCTGTTCGTGAATAGCAGGTGGGGCAGAGGCATTGGTAATGACAGGCACGGAGAAGGCTGAGGTACTCAACAACTTCTTCGCCTCCGTCTTCATTGACAGACAGGCTTCCCAAATCTTTCATTTCCCTGAATCCATAGATGGAAGCTGGGGGAACAAATTCCCACCCACTGTAAGTGAAGAGCAGGTTTGAGACCATCTGATGAATCTAACCAGGTACAGCTCTATGGGACAAGATGACGTGCATCCCAGGGCCCTGAGGGAACTAGCTGATGGAGTTGTCAAGCCTCTCTCCATCCTAGCTGAAAAGTCCTGGCAGTCGGGTGAAGTCCCCAGTGAGTGGAAAAAGGGAAACATCATGCCCCTTTTTAAAAAGGGATGAGAAAGTCAGGTTGTTTAGAAAACAGAAGAACTCCTACTAAAACTGGGAAGGAAGAAGAAGATGAGATAGGCTACTCCGAAGTGGATGGGCCATCAGAGAAACAGGAAGACCAAGAGTAAGATATCATAAGAGCATCAATAACTACCTGAGGCGTATACCAACATGAACCTAACTGGGAATGAGTAACAAAAGCACCCTATTGTGACTGGTCCAGATCCTCAGTGCATCCTTGGCATAGATTATCTCAGGAGAGGATATTTCATGGACCTTTTTTCTTCAGGGAGCCAACCTATGGAGGGGACAGGGGGAGATGTTTTTTTTCCTGCTTGTTCACTCTCCCTTTCTCCTTTACCTCTCCTCTTCTCCTCCAGGCTAGTTATGATAGCTCTTCAGGACTTTGAACATCCTTGGGATGTTCAGACCAGCATGTTCTTGTTGTTATGTCTCCTGAACGTGCTTCAGGTTTTGTTCAAGGTTAAACAACTACTTAGGAATGCCATCCAGAGATCTGTTCTGATGCAGGATAGTTATGAGTGGCAGGGAGTGTGAGAGGATGTGGACAGGCATCTAGAGCAGTGGGCACCTCCAGTGCTTTGGAAATTCACCCCTGAACAAGTGCAAAATTCTTTAAAAGTTGGCAGAATGCTTGAAAAAGGTGTGTCATCACCCTGGCAATTCCAGAGAGACACATATCACTGCAACATGCTGGGGCTTGGCCTATGCTTACAGAGCTGCAGTTGATGCCACTGTAACCCCGGTAACAGACCCTGTGGTCACTCCAAGCCCTGTGACAGGCCCAGTGGCCACTCCAACCCCAGCAGCCACTCCAAGCCCCACGTTGGGTGTCAAAAAGGCTGTTGTAGTTTAGCTTGGCCAGCAGCCAAGCTCCACGCAGCCCATCCCCTCCCCTCCCTCTCTGGAATGGGGGAGAGAATCAGGAAAAAGATGGAAGCCTGGGGGTTGAGGTAGACACAATTTATTAGGACAGAAAAGAAAGGAAAATAATAATAATGATAATAGTACTACTACTAGTAGTGTGTACAAACAAGTGATGCACAAAGCAATTGCTCACCACCCACTGACTGATACCCAGCCTGTCCCCAAGCAGCTGGTCCCCCCACCCTGGCCAGTCCCCCGATATTAATTGTTCAGCATGATGCCAGATGGTATGGAATACCCTTTTGGCCAGTTTGGGTCAGCTGTCCTGGCTCTGTCCCCTCCCAGCTCCTCCTGCACCCCCAGCCTGCCTGCTTGCAGGACAATGTGAGAAGGTAAGCCCTTGACTTACTGTAAGCACTGCTCTGCAATAGTTAAAACAATTAGGAGATGTTTCTTCTCAGGAAGAGCAGTCAGGCATTGGAACAGGTTGCCCAGGGAAGTGGTGGAGTCACCGTCCCTGGGGTTGTTCAAGGAATGTTGGACCTGGTGTGTAGGGACATGGTTTAGTGGGTGTCGTTGGTAGTAGAGTGATGGTTGGACCAGATGATCTTGATGGTCTTTTCCAACCTTAATGATTCTATGATTCTTTGTCTGTGCTGCACTTTTCTCTGTTTATTTGGACAGTAAATGGAGTGAACTGAAGGGGGCAAGCTTAGAGCTTGACTTCACAGGATGCAGAGAAAGCAAAGTCCTGGGCTGAGAAGGAGCCTGGGAAGGAACCTTTTAGGAGTAGGGAAAGAAACTTGCCATGGTGAACTGTGCTGTGGAGGAATCCAAGGTTTTGGGGAAATCTTAAGCTTGTTTCCCAAGTTTATAATTCCAAACTTTCTATTTTTTTCAAATTTAAATTTAAAATTTTCCATATTACATGTTCAAGCCTTGGGTAATCTTTCATCAGTTTTGCCGAGCATCAGTGTCTGTGCCACTTTCATCAGATCTTCCTTCCTTACCACAAGCTGGAAAACTCTCTTCCCAGATCTCCTGGAGAATCCCAACTGGGGCTAGAATGTCTTCACCCTCTGTTCCCAGTGACCTGAAATCTGCTCTGAGCACTGTGTGGTAAACCTTTATTCATACCTGCAGAGTGCTAATGACTCTGATAAGGGACCGCATGCAATTTTATTGCCAGCTTGAATCATTTTAGTCGTAGTCATTAATAGAGATTCACCTTTGGATGATCCCTCTTATGGAGGGACCTGTTTTGCTGCCTTAGTTGCAAGAGTTCCCTGCCTGGGCTGCAGAGGACCTGACTGTCATGGTGCTGACACTGTGACCCCCATGACGTGTGGTTCAGTGGTGCCAAGGTGCTTTGTTCCATTAGGCGTCAGTGGTCAGAAATGAAGCCTGTGTAGTCTTTTTTCTCCGCAGATCTGATCCACAGCTTGAGGCTCTGGGACTCAAACAGAGATACTGAAGACAGATTTCTGGGCCTACCTCATAGGATATCAGTGTACCAAGCAGAGCTGAGATCTGATGCAGAACAGCACTGACTCAGTATGTGTCCAGGGCATCACACAAACCTTAATGTCACAGTGCCGTAAGATGTAAGGGGTTAATCCTGCCACCCTCTCTGCAGGAGCAGCATTTTGTCAGAACTGCTGTTGACCTAAAGAAAAGTGTTTTGCTGGTACTTCTGTCTGCCCTCAGCTAGCACTGACAAAGAGTTTTGAGGCATGTGTTAAAGAGGGTTTCTAACTCCTTAGGAATTCCTTTTATTCATAATCCTCTCCCAAAAGAGCCCACTAAAAAAAGGGAAAAGGCTGCAAACATGTAATTAATGCTGATGAACAGATTTGTTAAAAAATAGGCAGATCCAGCTGAAAGGACATGTTCTCCCCTTGAGAATTTTGTGCCATCAACCTCTAAAAGTCTGGCACAGAGTTTCTAGAGCTTTGCAAAAGTGTCTTAATGTGTAAGAAAAGCTGCTCATCCTCTGTACGCAAATACATTGATCTAAAGTGAGCAAGAGGCTGTATTTTACTGGAAGACTGGGAAAATCCAGTCCTAAGACCTGTAAGAAGTAGGAAATTAATCTTGTTACAGTACCCTGCATGCAGGTAACTTGGATAGAAATCGCGATACAAAATTCGGCGGGAACCTGGCAAAGGCAAGTGAGGTCTGTGTATGTGAATGACCAATGGACCATAGTGCTAATAAGGGATGAATGGTTGTGTCTAATGCCTACGCAGACCTGGATCGTGTTCAGCAACATACTTTGAGAGCAGTAACGTATCTTGGCAACTTGCTTTATTTAGCGGTAGCATGCAAATGTGAGACTGCTCTTGCTTTTCACTCCTCGTATGTCAGCATGACTTTGAAGTGACAGATTTCTACAAGCTATGAGACGTCAGCGTGCCATGAGCAGCTGCCCAGAGCTCAGATGAAGCTGGAGGTGGTGATTTTTCCCTACACATATTTATGTGGCTGCAGAGATGCATTTTTTACCCTGGTCAACACATGCTTTTGAAACAAGGAAGCTGAGCATGATGCTTTTGGGAATAGCTCTCCTTCTTTAGTGCTGGTAATAGCCTCTTCTCCTTTATTTTTTTAATCTCATGTGCCAAGTCTTCTGTTTTCCAGTGTCTCTTAATGGTGCTGCTTGCAAGCCATCAGCTTTTCTCTTACAAAGATACAAATTCTGTGACTGGGGTCCTGACAAATGGAGACAAAAGACATTCCAAGACTTGTTGCTCTGGCTGTAGGGAGGAAGGAGTCAGACCTCCCCCAGGTCTAGATTTTGGGTGGCTTCACTCCACAGGACAGGAGATGCAGTTGATCCAGCAACACTGCCTCTGCTCGTGTTGCCATGGTTGTGTATGTAAGAGCAACAAGGCACTCTGCTACATTAGCAAGGCAGGCTGGATGGGACATGTGCTTCTAGGCACAAGCTCCTGCTTGCTTCAAGGCACGGGAATGTTTCTCTGTGTGGAAATGGCCCTTCTTTGATTTCCCAGCCCTCCCCTGCTGCCTGACGCAGGGGCTGCCAGCTCTCCCCAGTCTGTGTTGCTCTGAGGAGCCTGCTGGAGAAGGCAGCCTGGGTAGCTTGGCACCAAGGCAGTGGGGTTAGCAGTTGCCTTGCCAAGTGCTTTGCTTTTGTCTCCATGGCTTGGGGAGGTAGTGTGATTTGTGCTCTTGGTCACTGACAGGTCTCAGCTGACAGCTCCCTCCTCCTTTTGTAAAAATTACTTGCAGAGAAGCTAGTTGAGACATGACAAAGTTTTGAAAGAGGGAATTTCGTTTCCTCTACGGTTTCATGAGAAAGGTCACTGTTCCGCCTCCAGTGCCACTCTGAGTAAACTAAACACATGCAGCTGCGCCTGCTGCACAGGGTGAGACAGCCTGATGCACGCTAGGGAACGGGCTGGCCTGGCACCATGGGCAGGGAAGGACTGCCGTGGCACATCAGCTCTATGCAGCATTGTGTGCCGCTGGAAAGGGTCAAGGCTGCAGGCTGAAGTGCACTGGATCCATGTGGTGCCCTGACTGTGTGCAGTGAAGACTTCCACCTTTGCAATATCTGGGTGTCAACAACCTAAAGGTGCTGATGCTTCTCTCACCTGGCTGATTTGGAATTGTCCCTTTATTCCCATAAAACCTTACACATATTGAATAACTGTAACAAAAGAGGAGAAATGGGCTCTGAGACTGTTTGGCCCTATGCCTGTCTTATTTGCTAATTCTTTAGGTGAGTGACATCCATCAGCATAAAACAAAAAGTGCCTTCAGCTTCCACTTCCTAGCAATCCCATTTGTGGGGCTACCTGTAGGTCAGCCAGTACAGCTCCAACCCACCGTGACTCAAAGTAAGCATATCCTTGTGTTGTGCATAGCTGAACTGATTCCCAGGGACCATTTTTACATCAGTAGTTGTTACTTAGAATGACTCAGTCTGGCATGGAGCGAGTGACGGCTGCAGCACCGGGCTCAGCAGCCACACGGAAAGATTTCCATTCGCTAGCAGGAGTGGTTCCAACAGCACATACGCATGACATCTCCCTGGATGCAACAAGGTCATCCTTTCAAGCCAGCAGAAAAGCTTTGAGCTGAAGTGCTCTCTGTCCAGGAGGCCACTGCAACAGAGACCTTGGGGTTATGGTAGTGAAGTCTGACAACCTTGCATCTGGGAAAAACCTGTTTCCTTTGTCACTCTGTTTGGGAGAGGAGCGGATTTTTCTAGCAAGCTGCTACATCTTTTGGGAGTGTCTAACAGCCACAGTGCTCAGTGATGTTTTTGGACTCGCTCATGCTGCTTTCTTGGTGGTGGCACCAAAAGCAACCGCATTAACTCCAAAATAACTGCATTGCGCCTGCCTGCCAAGCCCCATCCTCTAATACTTTGCTACAAGCCTGTGGTCTCTGTGATGGTGTGGTTTTGGGCCTGTGGTGCTTTTGTGTTCATTGTGCTCGGAAACATTTAGATTCTACTTGGCTGGAACATGGGGAATAACATCACAGTCTCTGTTTACTAATTTAGTTAAAAATGGTGATTCTCAGATACTTGTCTGCTCACCGGTGCTGACTTCTTCTTGCTTCCAGTTGCTTAGTTTCTTTAAAAAGCAGCAGAAAATTGTCTGTGCCTTCCCAATGGCACATTTTCCAGGTAAGGCATGCCCAGAGGACTGTTAACTTTCTGTGAATGAAAGAAAAGGGACCTGCTCCATTAGGAAGCAGAAGACATTCTCTGGAATGTCCCATTGATTCACAAGTGGCTCACCTGAGAGCAGGTCACTGGTGTGTGTGTGTGTGTGTGTATGCGTGCACATGGCCTTTTCATGGCTCACTCTGTTGAGGAACAGGAACTGAGATGAGCATCAATGCACTTTGAGCATCAGTCATATTCCACAACTGGATACCTAGGTTTTGTGATGAGAAAATGGTTTGCCTTCTCTGCTTTGATGGTCCTTGGTCAACTGAGCACAGTGTCCTGGTGGCCGATTGTAGCCCAGATTACTCAAGGTGATTTCTGCCTGTTGGTGTATGCAGCAGCTCAGCTTCCCTTCTGGGGATTTCATGTGGGGAGAAGAAGGAGAAGTTGAAATGCAAGCTAAACATAGTCGGGCTTTTTAGCAAGATTGGAGCTAACGAATTGCTGTGCTCAGAGCTTCAGTGACTACAGAAGGGCTGTGTGTGAATCAGGGAGCTCTGCCCGGGCTGTGCTGATGTCAGGATTAGAAGTGATTTTCATGTAAAGAAGAAGATGACTCAGTTAAATCTGAATGCTCAGTTAAAAGTCCCCCCTCCCCCTTTCTTTTTCCTTTTTTTTTTCCTTTCTTCTTCTTTTTTTTTTTTTTTCTTTTTCTTTTTTTTTTTTTTCCTTTTTGAGGATTGGTGTTAAAATGTACCAGGACTTTAATGCTGTTACCCATTTGTGAGCCGTACAAGCACACAACCCTACTACATTTTTGTCCTTCTTACTGGAAAAGAACATGCTCTTAGGATCCATGGGTTGTTTATCACAGACCAGCACTGGCATCCTCCAGCAAGAAAAGGTTTTGTAAAAAGAGTGGTGCAACTGTTGTCTCTAGGTTGGAGAGGCAGACCACTCCCAGCATGGAGAGGTTCCTGAGCTGCTCTGCAAGCTCTGCTGGGAGTTCTGTGCTTGCAAAGCTGCTCCCATGGCTGTTATGCCTGGATCGATGTAAATGAAATCAAAACCTAGGTGTCTGACTCTGTGTACCACACCATAAGAGGGGTGCCTGCTTTCATCTGTGGAGAAGAGACCTCATTGTTTAGCAGGCTTTGCTGATGGTTGCAGCTGAGCTTTGTATCATGGGGCTGTGCTGGGGGAAGCTGTAGAAGTGATAACCACTGGAGAAGAACAGGGCCTGATGTTATGAGCTGTGTCCTTATCAAACACAGGAAGAAGCGGGAGTGTGTGCTCACACAAACCTGGAGCACAGGGGAAAGCTTATCATCTGCTGCCAGCCACGGAGGAGCAGGATGGGAGGCAAGCTGGGCAGAGCTGTGGGTCTGTCACTCAGGTGTAACACTACAAGGATTGTGTGGGCATCTTCAGCTCCCGCTGGGCATGTTTAGGCAGATGGAAAAGATCAACCAAAGACGAATGAAATTCCACAAGAATGTATAAATTGCAGCATGATCCTCATAAAACAAGCTCAGCAGCACTTGACAGAAATGCCATGAACCCTGCTGTTGCACGGCTGGTTATGCTAACATTTTGTGTTGGGAGCCTTGTGGAAGACGTGCTATTGGAGGAGTCAGTGAACTTGAACACACCACGTCTGTTCTACTGGGCCTCGTACGTAGGGCTTGAGAAGCCCTTACAGTATGAACATCATCTGTAACTTAGCATACCTTTGGAAATGTAAATTTTGTGTGAATCAAGTGGTGAATGCAGTGATGCTGACTAGGGGCCACTGTATGTGGAGGAGTCAGTTGGTGATCACAGTGAGCCTGCGTGTGCCAGTTCTGCTGCACCTCCAGTGTGGCCTTCAGGCTGTGCTGCGCTCACAGCCCCTTGGCTGCAGGGCAGACTCAGAGCTCGCTGCAATAAAGGAGCCTGTGGGCAGCTCCCACTTGGTACCAGTTATCACGCCACCTGTGTGGCCTTGCCTTTATCTGACAGCGCAGCAAAAAATTCCCTCAAGCATCTTTTCAGCTGGACACTACAAATGATGAATAGAGTTGCTTTCTTGCAAGCAAATCATATAGTAGCTCAAATGACCAAAAGAAGGAACTTTTTTTCCACACATGGGGATCTGTGCAGAGACACAGCAAAATCCATATAGGGTCTGTCGATGGTGCTCAGATGCAGGTCTTCCAGAATCACAAAAGGCATAAGATTTTCTCACAGTTAGTATTTCCTTTAATTCTTTTTTTTTACTAAAGCAGCTATTTAATGAAGCCATTTTCTGTTGGTTCTTTCTTATTGACATACAGAAAGAGCCCTTCCTCTCTCACCTCACCCCTGTTCCCTCCACTGGTGGAGAACAGTTTTTGGTTTTGCCTATTTTTTATTTTTATTTTTTAAAAAGTAACCCTATCTTTATATTTTCCTGTGTGAAAGCTGTTAAGAAGTATGAAGACAAGTGCACCTAGGGTTAGCATGGGCAAAGGATTTGGGGATAGCTCAACTCTGGCTTGGGAAGGTAAGTGTTAAGGGCCTTGACTTCACAGAGGATTTGGCCATGCAAAAAAGGTGGAAAGGGAAATTAAGACACAGAAGGAGATCTCATTTGCCCCAAGCACTGGCCTTGGACAGTGGTGGGAAGGATCTCTAGTTTCTGTCTGAAGCACAGCTCTGATACTGTTCTATTCCCAGCATGAAGGTGATTGGCATCTGAACTCATGGAATACAGCCATGAGACAAGGTCCAGTGAAGTATTTATTTTAAAAATAATTCCTCCTGAAGAAGGATGATTGTCAGCTGTAATTTCTAGAGCTGAATAAATCATCATGTGTATGTAAGCACAGCTTGACTGGTATAGGAACAGAGGAGAAGGAGAGCCCAAGAGAGAAATAGAAATTGTGAGTGCAGCAAACCTGTGTGAAAAGTGGAAAGAAATGCAGAATGTTGTGGTAACGCTGAGGAAGGGATGTGGGAGGAGAGTGAATTAGTCCTGGCCTTTCCCTTTGCACATGGTGAACGTCATCTATTTGGATAAGATATCAGGGAGCCTCTCAGGAGCAGGGAATATCCAGCAATTCAAGCCCAAGCTCAAACATGGCCCAGATGAGCAGAGGGCAACCAAGTAGTGATCCCCTACAGCAGGGAGAGGGGAAGCTCTCCTGGTTGTCTGCTAAACTGATTGGGAGCTTCAAAATCTGATGTGAGGGCAGATGGGAGCTTTGCTAGCTCTAGGAAGTTCTTATTTGAACAAGGAAGTGCCTTCACTTCATTAAGTGAAAGGTCATAGCCTCAGGGTCTGTTCACAGCTTGCAATGTACCTACTTGGGCCGTCCAGCCTGCCCACCCTATTGTCCATACTGGTCACCTGAGTCTCTTGCTGCGGTATCCAGCAATTCCTACTCACACAGAAAATCTGTGATCTACTTTGAGTGACCAAGATGGGGTTTTATTCTCATTCATATGAACTGCAAAGAGGTCATAACTTGTGAAGAGGACGAGTGAGGATTCTGGAAGAGGTCTGACCACCAAACTGTCTCCAGTCTCTCCTTGCTCTGCATCACTTACCAGCTCCCATTTATTTGCCTTGAGATATAAGGTCACAACCTGGAGAAGCAATTTATAGCAACCCCCCAAACATACCTGATGGCTGTACCTCCAACTCACTGCATGAATAAGAGTGCTTCAAATAGAACTCCAAGTCCTTTCAGACTCTAGAGAACTGAGCCTGCAGGACCTCCTGAGTCAGCATTGCCTACTCAGTCCAATACATAAGCGGAAAAGCCATTAACTTTTCCATTTAGAGAAAGGCAATGACTATGCCATAACTGCCAAGGTAATGCGCCTTACGCAGTGTAGAGCTGGGGCTGAAACTTCCTGTGTCTGCTGTTGTGGGCATCCACTGCTGTTTCTAGTTAGTCAGGATTTGACTGGCTGTCTGCCCTCACAGTTTGTTAGTGGTTACATCCCTGAGTTGACCGGACTTCTGTTCGGTGCTCATAGGCTCTCCTACAGAGAGAGGGTGCTGGGCTGGATCTGCTGGCAGCACTTTCTTAAATCAAGTTTGATTTGATTTACAAAAAGTTTCAGGTTGGCTCTGTAGCTACTGGGGACTGAAAATGGTTTGTTGCTTCCCTTGTGTGCTAAACATAGTCTCTCTCAGACAGACTTTCTAACTTGTCCTTTGACTGCCCTTGCACACTCTCTGCATTCCCCAGTCATGTACTGTCAGTGTGGGATGTGGAGTCCCACCACGTCTACAAAGTACTTGCATTGTCAGTCCTGAAGACCTGGTGGGACTCAGGCATCCACATCCCACGCTGAAATACCACTGATGATCTGGGACTATGCACACTCTGCTTCCATTCCCCCCCTCCAAAGCACAGGTTGTGTCATTTTGTCTTCCTTGTCTGTGCTGTAAGCACATTGGATTCATGCAGCCCCACCTTAAACCGGAGCTCCTTTGGAACTCTTAGATGTTCCCAGAACAAATCAGTATCCTGACAACAATAATTATTGTTCTGTGCTCAAGTTCTTTCCAGCAGGTGTATCACCAATGCCAATGATCAACTGTGAGTTTAAGTGTTTTTATTAAGTCCAGGTTTCTGAGTCGTCTTGTGCTGTGGTAACATGGAGGTTCCAGAGAGCCACCTTCTCCCTGGGCTAGTTAGGCACGTGTGATGCTCTAAGATTTAAGCAGGCCCTTAAGCACAATGTGAACGTAGGCCAAGGGCAGATGAAAGGGTGTTTCTGACTGTTGCTGTGAGTGGATGCAGCCCTCAAAATTTGATCCCATGTGGCAATATTTCACCTTGCAATTACTGCTTTTACTGTTCTTTGTCACAGAGAAATGTGATAGAAAAAAAGCACACCAGGAGCTTCTTTCTATAATTTCTTCATAGTTTTGTATGTATAACACAATTGTCTCTTCCAGAATATGCTGTTAAAATTATCATTCACAATTAGGTTACCCCATTACACAAGGGTTGGTGAGATGGATCTTTATGATGGCTGGTTGCATCTGAAATTGATTAGGAAATCTTATCTTTTTGGGTAATGAAATTTACACTTTGGAAGCAAGGTGCTTCAGTTGAAACAAAATTCTTAATGCCTGAAAGGCATAATAGGGCCCTTGATTCCCAATGCTTTCAGAGAGCTGCAGACCCTGCAAGACTGGGGAAGGACCTTAGGGAGCAGGGAAAATTCACAGTGCCGGTTGAAAATCACCACTTCAAACATTCCTTCAGTGGTTGCTGAGTGCTGCATCGACTTTAAAGCCTTTGGCTTCATGCAGCATGGTGTGAGGATGGCAGAAAGACTATTCTTTTTAGTAGAGACTTAATATAGTAATGTTCTTCTCATGTGCTTCCCACCCTTTGCACAAGTAACTTCATGCTCAGAGACTAATACAAAAAAGCATAACCTCTAGGAAGATGGTTTGGAAGAGATCACTTTCTTTTAGGGTTGGTTTGCACTAGGGAGCAATTAGGTGTGCTCTTTTTTTTTTTATTTATTTAATAACCTTTCCTGATATGTTTTTTGATCTCGTTCTTTTTGCATCCTAAGTCTGTTGTTGCTGCAAAGAATTGTGGTATGATTTGTAAGTATCATTTTTTTCTCATGTGTTTTTTTTCCCCTGCTCCTGGAGTTGATGAGTTTGTAGAAGGATGGGTGTTAATCCTCATCCCCAGTGAATCTCAGTGATTCCCAGAGTGCTGTCCCAAATGTCAAGAAGGTTGCATGAAATTTCCTGACAGAGAACTAGGTAGGGCTTTTTCATAACCTTTGCTAGAGCTGATCTTTGGCTTTGTGGCCCCACAGTGTGAACTCAGCTTTCTAAATTGTTTGGAAAGTACTAAATTATGTCTGCCTAGCACTAGCTTTCCAGAATTACCCACGCCTCCTCATGGGGATTAATGGACATGACTCAGTTATGCTGTCAATAATGGTTCCAGTAGGGCAAGTTGGTTTAGCACCATCTGTGAAGAGACAAAGATGTAAGTTTCTGAATGCGTTAGCTAAAATGGAAATAAATCAACCTCCTGAATCTAGCATATGCCCTTGCCGCTCATCATTTTGTAATCCTCTGTGCTTCCTTTTTGTCCTCTGCTCATTGTCACCAAGTATTTAATTCAACCTTTTGGCTAGGAAAATTAAGACAATTTGATGACTAAAAAGAGAATGTTTGTTGTCAATATTTCAAAATATTTAGCTACATAAATTGAAGTGGCCTGGCTGTCAAATACTGAAAATGCTGGTTACAATCACTGTAGTTCAGCACCTCTGAAAACTGGGTTGTGTTGGTATGTTTTAAAGTGAAGTAGAGTTGGCTTTAGGTGCTTGGTCTGATGGAGACCAAAACCCAAGATGCTTGACTTCTGTAGAGTCGTTTGGGAAGGTCTTACAGAACTGGGAGATGAATGCAGGCACCATGGACCTCCTTCTTTGTGTGTGCTACTGTTGTGTGTTACAGCACTGGTGAAAGGAGGTAATGTTTACTTATGTTTATATCTGCAGTACCTGTACAATTTTACGTAAGAATAAAATAAATATTGTTCGTTTGAACAACACAGAATGTCTGTTATTCCGGGAATTTGAGAGAGGGGGGGTGAAAAGTGCTGTGGTCAGTTTAAGTGGCTGGAGTCCTGTCTGGTCTATTTGTCATTGGACTGAATCAGCCTGTGCATATCTGGACATGTTTTGGAATTGTTTGTTTACCTGAGTGAATTCCTGTAATTTGATTTTACTTTCTGATAGGGGCAGATTTGTAGGTCTTCATCCTATCAGATCCCTTCAAGTGTTTTAGTGCTGGACGACAAATCTTAGCCTTATTGCAGACCATGCCCAGATCAGAGCCTTGATAAAACAGATGATAAAGAAATGCTTTAAGGCCCATTTGTCATTGCTTCAGTTTCTGTAGGAGTTTTCTGAGAGGAGGAGATTCCAGTACATTTTCCCCATAAAAGCAGATGAGGGAGATGTTAAGCTTCAATAATCAAAACATTCATCAAAAAGTGAATCAACAAGGAAAGCCAAATTGGCTGGGAGAAAATATGAAGTATCTGGACTGTGCAAGAGTCAAGTGACAATGAGCAATTTTAACCATACTGCTTCATGTGTCATTTTCTCTGCTTCAGATTTTCTGTCTGGGATTCTGTGGACATCCGTGCAGTTCAGTGAATACTGGCCTGGATTTGTTTGCATTGCTTATTTTGCAAAAGCTTCTAAGGTTGTATGCATACAGTAGCAAAGGAACTGAGAAATCACTAATGATTTAGGGTTGTCATTCCCCAGCTTCAAGGGAAACTGTTTTTCATAAGGTGGTGGGGGCTGGAGCAGATCACCTTCCAAAGAGGAGTGGTAGGGTGGTGCATCTCTTTGAAAACCCCAGTCCTAACACATAATAGAAGGATGTAATTTGAATGAACAGTCCTGCTTCTCTTCATGGAACCGGCAGAAGTGCTGGGAATGATGATAAAACATCCTTCACCTGTCTGGTAAATGATCTCTGCTAATGAATCACCTGCAAATGAGCTCAGCCCATGTAAAGAACAGCTGGTTAGCAAAGGGGTCAAAGGAGGAATTTTGCTGGAAAGTATAGATGAGATAATGTCTTCTCACACTCAGGGCAGCAATACTCCTGGCATATCTGTGGAGACAGATGCAGGGGGTGAAGTGTGGGCAGAGAATGGTGATTGTCCCATCTTACTGCAGCTGCTGGAAACCAATACTTCTTTGGTAGACAGGTGTATCTGTTCTCCTTGGAACAGCCTGGGGAGCTCAGCACTGCTGGGAAGCCGGAGACGAGTGGTTTACACAACATGTAGATCTGTTGAGGTCCTATAGTGTGGGTAACTGAGGAGCAATGAGGAGCAGTATTCAGCCATCAACATTGGGGTTTAGTCTCTGTGGGTTACTCCTTTGATCACAGTTTAGTGCATCATGGGGTGGATATGCCATCTGTGAGCAGGTACATTTCATGCTGCTAAAAGCATTTATGCATTTATGAAATGGCTCCTCAGCCCAAACTCTTCTCCTTGCTGCAGAACCAAGGAGAAGATAACTATTTTCAGCCTTGTAGTGGTGAGCTTGGGGCTGCACATGGAGTACCTGAGCATCCCAGCATTCCTTAGCTCCCAGGGTAGTGCTCTCGAGAACTCATTCCCTGTTGCAGCGGCAAACATGGGCAGAGAATGAACAGCTGCATCCTTAAGGGACAGAAGGGAGAATCAGGATTCCATCGATGGAGAGACCAGATCATGGTGGTTACTTTGGAGCAAATTTTATTGGTAGTATACAAACAGGAGATGTGAGCCCCAGCTCTCAAGGTCAGGCATGGATGGATTGGGAACACTGGTATAAGTAAGAGCAAAGGAGCAAAACCACGAGACTAGAAACATTACAGAGATGTCCACAAAGATTCAGGCTTTGTGTTGGTGTAAACTTGAGTGAATGTTTATTCGGCTAGGGAGTAAAGTTGATTTAGAGGGTGGGAGAACAGGATGGAAAGGGGCCCAGTTGTCTCAGGAAAGGAAGTTTTGATGAAAATACCAGCTTCTTACCTAATTGCCTTCCCACACATTTAAGGACTAGATGCCCCACAGAGCTTGGTGCAGCAGCAGGGTGGGAGGGTGTTGGTTTGGAGGGCACTTGGACATAGGAAATGCCCATTTCGCCTTAGGGACAGGGCTGTTTACAAGCTGCCGGTGTTGGTGGATTGTTTCTTTAGGTCATGGCGTGCCAAGTATTGTTTAGTTTAATAGCTCTGTTAATAGGATTATATTTGCCTGGACTATTACGTGAAGGAAAATGATTCCTACTTTGAAAGGAAAAGACACTTCAGTAGCGATGTTGCAAGACACACATCTGTCGTCAAATGCTGCTGCTAAGCTCAGATGTCTCTGGGCCAGTGCCAAGGTTTCTTCTCTTGCTTTACCACTTGGACCAGGGAGGAACACACACGCACACAGACGTGCCTAGCAAGCTTGTCAGTAGCTTTCCATGCAGGGCCAGTGCTGGGAGTGTTGAGGGTCTGTGCTCTCCATGGAAATGTCCTTGAGCAGGGGATATCAAATTGGCATAATGAGTCACCTGGTGCCACAGCTGGCGTCCATCCTGACTGACACTGGTTGCCTGGGTAAAGCTGAGCCACCCCTTACTGGTGAGCTGTGTGGATAAAGAGTTAGATCAAGGTCTCTGCCAGAGCTCCTCTAGGGCATGAGTTTAGTAGTCCTTCTGGGAAGGTCTACAGAACACAGCTGGGACCTTAGTGCAGCACACAGCTCTCTCTAGCTTGAAGGCTGCCAGTCCTCTTCTTCCCTTGTCTCTGCCAAGAACATCTCTGTTCCTTTAAACAGTTGGCTTTTTCTGCTTTACTTCTGCCACCCAAGCAGGGTCTTTACTCCTGTGCCCAAGCATCTGCTGACAAGTGTGAATTGTGACAACTTGACATATGGGGTAGAAAGTGCTGTTAGCAGAATAAGAGCCTGAGAGAAGTGGTTTTCAATTGCAGAGCTCTAAGCATTTTTTTCCCAGTAGGACTGTAGGCTCCTTTTCTGGCTTAGCTGTTCAGCCATTAAGTCTGGCTTTCTGGGCTATCTGCAACAGTTCAGAAATCAAACATAGATAATTCCTCAGCAATCAACTAGAAGAATAATGCAGCCTGGAACTTAGTCATTGATTTATGTTTACCCTTTGGAGCCAGGGCATGTGTGGAAGTCAGTACCAGGTCTTCAGCAGAGGTGAGCTGTTCAAAAACTGCTTCTGTCCAAGAAGCTAGAACAAACAAACAAAAACCTCTATAGGTTGCGCTGTCCAGCATATTGTATAGAAGGGGACCATCATGCAGCTTGCACAGAGCTGACAAGAGGCTAGTGTTTCTAGATGGGTAAGAGTCTGCTGTTTCCCAAAGAAGCATAAAAAAAAAAAAAAAAGAAAAAAATATACATGCCTTTTTTTTTTTTTTTCTTTTTTTCTTTTTTTTCTAAGGACTTTTCCTTCTGGGAGTTGGAGAAGTGTAATAGGCAGAGAATCTTTTAAACCCAAGCCCATTCATCCTTCATGATTACCCTATAGAGCTTCAGATGTGATGATCATTGGGGTGAGTAGTAAAACAGAGCAGTGGTAGAAGGAGTTCCACACGTGAGTCACAGCCCTGTGAAGGAGACCAGGTGCCTGGGTGTGAGCACCCAGAGCTGGTTTCCACTTTTGAAAATATTGTAACTGGACCATAGGCATAATCAGAAATATCTGTGTCATGCATAAATCCTCCATTCAGGCCAACATGTTCATGGTTTTAATCCCTTCCCAGCTGACTTCCACACAACTCCTTGAGTTTTTCCCAGTTCAGAAGTCCCTACTGCTCCTTCTGTCACTTCCAGCTGCTCTGTCTGAGCCAGTGAACGTGAATGCTAGCAGACTCATGTTCTTCATGCCTGCCAAGAAGGATGCCTGGCCCTGCTTGCCCTTCATCTGATGAACTTTATGTGGGAGGATGTCACATTCATGATTTTCTTCTGGTATCACTCCACTTCTCTGGACTGTAAGCTGGACTAACTGTCCAGCTGGACATAGAGGTGCAAGCAGGCATTGTTTGCACATTGTCATGAGTGCAGAAATCTTCCTCTAACCCTAACTCTGCCACAGCAGCAATAGTCAGGCACATTGTTTTGCTATGTCAGCTAAGAAGGTTGTGTCTTAAGTCCTTCCTACAGACAAGTGAGACAAATGTTTCTGGAGGATGACGTGGATCTGAAGTGGGTTGACGTATCCTCAGAAGTGGCCAATATGGACATCGCAGTGACTGTGCTCACCACTTTTACCAGCTGGGGTAACACTTAGCTCACATAACCTTAGGAGACTCATCATCCTTTGACTTCCTTGGTGGTTTCCAGCTGTCATATGGCTTTACATGACAAAGACTACCATGATTCAAGATGTAGAGGTGACAGTGCCAAACACTCTTAAACAAGACCTCCTGTGAGCAAAGTTCAGTTGTGAAGCACAGTTCCTGGATATAGTGGACCTTGTGAGGGGCTCTGAGGGCTGGGCTCTGTGCCCAACCACCTTGTTGCAGAAGAAGTAAAGGCAAATGCTGGGGCACAGAACATGGCAGGAAGGAAGGGCAGGTGATGTCTCCAAGACCATAGCAAATGGGAGAAAGAGTGCTTGTCAGACATTTCTTAATGCAAGAGTGGTAGTAGGGAATGCCAAAGGGGATGTGGGGGTTGGTCTGTCTGGCTCCATCAGCTGTACAATGGTGCATGCAACTGAAAGAGCCCAAAGGGAGAGACTGCTCTGAGCTGTCCCCTGTCACCCTATGCTTCTGAGCTGTGTGAAACTCACAGCATGGTTTGGGACACTGAGGTAACACACAGGACTCTGCTCCTTCCTGTGTGATGTGTGATATCTCAGGGCAGGACAGGGCATTACTAATTTAGTAATCTGCACTGAATTTGCCTTTAAAATTACCGGCTTACCTTTGGGAAACTGAAAGGACAGGACTGAGTAGTGAGGTCACATTAAGTTTTAAGCCTTAGCTAAGAAGAGAAGCAGAACATCTTGGCCATGCTCTAAACAGAGGCAGATGAGACAGACATTTCCATTGCTTATGGATCAAATTATTCAGGGTCGAATGATTGCCAGGGAAGGTCATTATCATTTCATTATGGCACAGAAAGCAGAAAAAACACTTCATTACGTTAGACCAAAGAATTGCAGATGGGGTCCTAAAGCAAAGGCTCTGAATGGGGATGGTGGAAAGAAAAGGAGCTTCCCACTACGAGTTGGGGGGGGAATGTATGGGATCTAGAATTTATTTTGCCAGAAATTCTGCTATGTCTGCTTGCATGCTTTATAGACAAAGATTTATGTTTAGAATCATAGAATCACAGAATCATAGAATGGCTTCGGTTGGAAGGGACCATAAAGATCATCTCATGGGCAGGGTCACCTCCCACTAGATCAAGTTGCTCAAAGCCCCATCCAACCTGGCGACAGTCTACACTGATTTGATTTAACAGAAGTCTCTGAAGCAGACAAAGGACACATTTAGCACCATAGAAAGGGATGGTGCAAGCACTGCCCGGTGCCCCCTCAGTCTCCAGTGCGCCTGTGTAAGGTCTCCTCTAGTCCTTATTCATGACTCGTGCACCGTTTGATCACTTGAATCAATCCTGAATTGGAGGCTTCCACATGAGGCTCTGGTCCTCTCCTTATAGCTCCCTCCTGCTTGCTTCAAAGTTAGTTGCACTCAGGGAGGTGTATTGCACAGGGCCTCTGTCATCAGAATGCCACTGGGCCTGAGTCAGACCATGAGAGATCAGGTAGGCTTGTCAGCTTGTTTTTCTGCAGTTCTGTGAAAAGCTTGGTCTGAGACAGCCTGTTGGCAAAGACTGAATGAGGCAGGCTGGGCTCTTGCGTACCTCCTCCAATTTCTCAAGCTTTATGCCTACCAGGGTTGTAGGTAATGGTTAATGTGGCTGTGCTTGGTGGTTGGGGGAGCTGCTGGGACTCATGACCCTGATTTGCCAAGCACATGGGCACCATGAACCTGTGAGATTCCAAAGTGCAAGTGCATATATATGGAAACGATAGCTTCAGGAGAGTCGTTGTGAGTCTCTGGCACAGAGTGCAAAAGCAGATATATTTTATGTAGTTGGGTTTCTAGCTTGGCTTGAGTTCTCTCTTAGCTAATGTGCTTACCTGTGATGGTCATATAAAAACTCACAGGGTTTGTGCGTGTTTGCAACAACTGTATCTTTGATTGCCACGTGGACATAATGCAGATCGTAACACATGACCTGCGTCAGAGCCTGACATTTCTTCATATAAACTATTCAGCAGATGTTTATAAATGTATTTGTAATCTTTAGCTGTTAAGATCAGCTAAGAAACATTTTACAAACAGGAAGAAATGTCTAGATCTTCAGTGAATTTATTTGCAATGTATAATTCATCCAGGTGTATCTCTGAATTGACTCCTAGCTTGAGAAGCCTAAGATATGGCTGCCTTCAGACAAGTTTCAAGAAGCTCGTCCTGTTAGTTGACATGGCATTCCAGAAAGAAAAAAAAAAAAGAAAAACAACAAAAAACACACACCACTCTGCTCTTTGTGGTTTACTATGAGAAGGATTTTTCTCAGCCTTAATGTCCGCAGGGGGTAGTTACAAAAGCAGTTGGTCTGTCATTAAAGGAGGATGGAGGAGTCCTGTCTGACTGAGCAGTGTGTTCATTCTCCTCCATTAACTCTCTGCTGAGATCTACAGCTGAGCTGACCAAATGGTGTCAAAGTGTCTGTGCTTTTTTTTCCCCACTATATTCTCCTCTTCTCCTTTTGAGAAGTCTTATCAACTCTTGGCTTGCAATGAAGAAGCCAGCAAAAGGAGAAATTGCTTTATGAAATGTCTAGACCTAATGAAAATAGAGAGTACCAGGCCTCTCATGGGAAACTCCCTTTCAGAAATATCCAAGAGAAAGATGGTTAGAATTAAGTTTTATAGGAACATTTAAATTCTGTTGTGGAATACTACACCAGAGATATCCCTGTGCAAGGCTTAGACCAACAACTTGGCCTATTATGATCAACAGTTGTAACAGTTCCTTTCTTATTGCCCTGTGTCTGTGTCACTAGACAAATAAATCAAACGCTGTACTGAAAATTCAAAATAAAAATTAAGCCTGACGTAAGTTTCCTCTGAATATCACCGACAGCCAGACTGCCCAGAGCATCCAGTTCTGCAGCGAAGTCCAATTTATTCTTGCAGAAAGGTCCTTTCTGAGCCCCCTTCCCAGGTTATTTCTTATAAGGGCAGGTGATCAACTTGGGACTATTGTCACAAGTTCTCATCCCCGTGGGCTGCCGCATAGCCCTGGGGTGAGTGATAAGTCCAGCTTACATATACACCATGGCTGGCAGAGTGGAATATTTTGAAGTACTATGTGCTGTCTGACCACCCAGGATGGTTAGATCCTTTCCATTGCATGACCATCCCTGCTTTGGTGAACAGTGCTAATTCTCTTGTGCGGTGTGATGTACAAGTTGTAATGACTGTGCTGTAGGGCTGCTGCCAGGGATCCTCCAAGTTAAGGAGATTGTGTTTGGTGCAGGAGTAGAAGCAGGTGGGGCATGATGGATGGGGGACATGAAATGATCTACGTGAATAGAGCTGCTGCACGGCTGATGCTGCAGCTTTGCCCTTTGTTTGTATGCAATATTTCAACACTATGTGTTGGGGCATCGCACTAGGCTTGTTCTGGATGTGGCTTGCCAAGGAACTGTGGGGACCTCAGGTGCCCAGAGGTAAATGAGGCAGTGCTGGGGCAACTTTTGTACTCCTGGATGTGGGTGTACTTCTGGCTGGCATGTGTTGGCCCTACCTTGTCTAGTCCTATTCTAAAAGGATGTTTCAGTTCCTAACTGCACGGATGGGTCAGTCACATGAACAGCGCCGTGCCCTTTAGCCCTGGTGCATGCTTGGGACATGGATGTCACAGCACTGGCTGTTTGGAGCTGGGAAGGAAAAACCTGGGGAGAAGCAGAAGCAAATTGAAGAGAAACTGAGAAACTGATGCTGGGAAAGGGCAGAGAGGGTAACCACGGGCAAGGATAAACCAGGAAATTTTGGGAAGCTGAGTCAACAGACCAAAACGAAAGATCAACTCAACTAGCTATTACCACCAAACCTAAGAATAGTTAGCTTAAGAAACCCTCTTGCCCATCCTAAATGCTTCCTCAGTTCTCAGCTGACCCTGAGGATTTGTATTTGTATCTGCTACAGCAAAAGAGAGCTAGTTTCTTTTGGCAATATTTGCTGTTGGGAAAGTAATTCTGTTGGTGTACCTGCCCAAAAGGATGCCAAGTGCCACTGTGTTAGTGAAGACTTACAAGACCCTTCACCCTGGTGATCTCATATGTCCTCACTTGAGGCTTCATTTGAGGAAAGAGGTCTCACCTGAGGGACATGCTGACACACATAGTACCTCTACTCTTGACAGTGCTGTGTCTTATTTTCACCCAGAAGACATCTGGTAGGTCTGAGGCTCCCACTCCTGCCTGTGGTGGTGTTGGTGCAAGGTGAGGTTTCTAATGTTTAAGAAGTCGTTTGGTGGCTTGCCCAGTGTTCATCTGATTCATCTTGTCTGTTGGGAGGGAAATTCTCTGAAATCCCACTTATCGAGGCCTGGAGGTTTCCTGACATGTTGGGTCTTGGGCTATCGGCCAACCTTTGTAACCCACTTTGGGTCACCCTCAAGGCCTCAAGTGCTGACTTACACCAGCCTAGCCTACTCTCCTGCAGCCATTACCCACTGACAACCCTGCCCTGGAGGAGCCCCAGTACCAGGGAGCTCCCCAGCTTGGTTCCCCTGCTCTGTCCCCAGAAAGCAGGTTCACATCTGCTACTTGTCCTTGATGTGCCATCTAGGAGCATACCAGGATCTCCATCCAGATGCCTGGCCACTAGCCTTGCGGTCGCTCAGAAGGTCCGGTTGGGCAAAGCCTGGTTCTGCACTCTTCCAGGCATGCTGCAGCTTGTCCTGCCAGTCCACAGTAGCCAGAGGAAAGCAGGGCATAGTGTTTGCATCCTAATGTGAGAAGGCTCCATCTCTCCAGTGGGGGTGCTCCAAGCTCTGGACCTAGTGCGTGCTTGTGGTAGGAAGTTGAGTCTGAAGAACAGACCTTGGTTGGCGTTTAATTGCACAGGCAGATGAGTCTGGCACCAGGCAGAAATTGTGTATGAAGCAAAGAGCCTGCTGGTCTCCTCCTTGTGGGCTGGACTGAGTTGCAAAGAGCCAGCAGTACGTACCCAGAGCAGAGAGTGAGGTGCGCAGACCCTGCAGGCAGCCAGCATGGGACAGCACATCTTCTGCTCCACATGCTGAGGCCCTGGGCAGCCTAACCTCATGAGTCTGGCAGATGAACAAATTGCATGGGAGAGGCTCCAGAGCATCGGCACCTTTGCTGAAGGGAGACAGCAGGGGAGTGTGAGCCAGCCTGGAGACAGTGCTAGATCTGCTCTCGACCAGAAAGGAGGGAGCTGTAGAGAAAATGAAAACAATGTTTGCAAGGACTTCAGGAATTGTTCCCTTGTTAATAGAACTGCAATTTGTGGAAATATGATGGAGGGTGAAGGTCTGCAAATACTTAGAGGAATAATGAGCATTGTAAGCAACATGCACCACAGGGGAGTATGAGAAATAGATTGTACCAGACAGGCCATTTCTGCATAATTACACAATTAGTGGACTGGGGAAGACAGCGGATAACCCTTCACAGTGTGCTGTGGTGTGGCATAGACCTTTTTGGAGACTGGAGCACTAATTAGCTGGCATAGCTTGCCATATGAGAAAAGGATTGATGGAGGGAGAAGCGACCATGCCAAGCACTCGTCTGTCAAGGAGAAAAGGGGAGATGCTGCCTGGGCAAATGGCCTCCGTGCTTAGTGCACATCGTTCTGGTAGCAACATGGAGGGAATGTTGTGGAAAAAGTCCCACGTTGGGTTCTCAAAAGGGATATTGCAAATACCTGGGAGAGAAGAGAATAAAAAAGTGAGATGGAGAGTTTTGACAGTGAGCATAAAAGGATAATCTCAGTTTTAAATCTGCAAGAAACACAGCTATTGCTTTTGGGCAAGAGCAATTCTAGGCCAAATTATGTAATGAGGAGGAGCTGTTTGGAAAGCAGTAATTCTGAGAGAGCCGTGGCTGTATGAGAAGATAATAGTTCAACAGCAGACTGTAACATGAAGTGGTCCTGAGCTCTGTGCTCCCAGGTATCTACTGGTGAAGTTGGTAGTAGGTGGAATCTCCTTGGGCCAGCTGTCGCCTTGACTGTGCATTCATGAACAAGGCAGAGGTGAATTGGCAGTGACCCAAGGTAGAGGAGAATGGGCTGGCTGATGAAAGGCAGGAGGCCTCCCTTTGGCCTGGAGGAGCCAAATATATGGAGTGGCTGGGAAAAGAGAAAGTGAATCAAAGTCTGGAGATGGCTGCTCTTGTGCTTTGTGCCCTCACATCTGTCCAAGAGGCAGCCTGTTGAGGAGAAAAATTATAACAGGGATTTGCTGCCACTTCTGTTTTCGCTGTGGACTTGCAAGCCATTCCCCAGGCACTTCTGTCTGTGGGTTAGAGAAGTTACGTAAAAAAAATGCTCTCTTCATAGACCTGAACCTAAGGCAGCCCAGAGCAGGGCACAGATTAACATTCCCTAGCATTTACCAGACATGGGACTGTGATGTGAACAGCACTGCTTTCTCTAAATGGACTCTGTGATGAAGCAGCGTCTGTGATGTTTTCTTTTCTCCTCCATTCAATCAAATGCAGTAGATCCAATTGTTCTCTTCCTTAAGTCACATTTTAACTGGGCAAATATGACACAGAACAACACCTGCTCTGCATAATTTACTCATCTATCTGATCATGCTCTCTACCCACAGTACTGCAGTCAGTGATGCTGTATCTACTTTTCTTAGGCTTTTGAGCTTCCAGAAGATGTTTCTGGGGAAGAACCATTTCATTTAGATAGAGAGGTAATCTCTAATTGCTAAACAATATTCTGTAAAGCAGAGTTTAGGTGTTACAGTAGATGTCCTTGCGGAGCCTTTCCAAGTAGCATGATTTGGTGGGTATGGCATTGGCAGGACTTTTCATAGGCACTTTCTGGTCTTGGCACAAGACCAGAATAAAGTGGAACCCATGTTGAGAAGAGGCTGGGAATCTCTTCGTTTCATGGAGCCTTGTGGACATTTTCACATCTGACATGACCTGCATATAGTTTCTGACCTAAGATCAGGTCTCTAGAAGCTTCAAGAACAGCTTTTAATTATTCTTGTTCCTTGTGGTCTCAGACTCTCCTGCCCAACCTTTCTTCTGCCCAACTTGTGCCTGAATGGGGGAATGAACGTATCAAATGTGCTTTTTCTCTCTTAGCCCTGTGGCTATGGATTTGGATGCAATTCACCTTTGCAGAGCATTCTCTAGCTTTGGGCAGCAGCCTTTAGATTGTAAGTCTGAGGGTCTAATGGACAGGGAGGGGAAACGATGGATCAGGGAATGCACAAGTTAGTGGATTGCAAGTAAGCAGCACCTCCTACAGATTTCTCTAGGTCATGCGTGGACCTGGCACGATGTGTAGCAGTGGATCACGCAGATCCACTCAGATAAGAGATGGAGGTGTCCCAATGCCTATTGCTGCAGGGTTCACACATGCAAGGGCTCTGCATCTGCTTCCATTCCTGTGGTGCAAGACTGACCCGGTGAGCAGGCAGAGGGCTGAGGGGGGGTGGGAAAGCTTCATGCTATCACTTAAATATAAACATTCCTAAAAGCAACTTTCTGATTTCTTTGTAGGAGGCCATAACCTGCTGGGGCCTTCAGCACTTCAGCAGAATTGCACCCAGAGAAAAAGAGAACATAAGAATTCATGGAATTTTCCCCAAAACCTCCTGACCTTTTCTCACCAGACATACTTAAAAGGCTTAGGACTGAAGCATGACTGGAGGAGGCCCTGTTCATTGATTGCGCATGAAAATTGCTGTTGATTGCAGAGACATCACAAGGAAAAGGATTTTTATTTTTATTATTTTTTATTTTTTTGTTTGAAGGAAATGGCAGACATCTCTAGCTGGGATGAAAAGTGTCTGGGAGGATTTCAGAGAGACTGAGGGCTGGGGGCAGCTAGGTAAGGAGTTGACTTCTGCTTTCAATGTGGCAGGGAGAGCGCAGGTATGGTAACTGAACTACTGAACTTAGGCTGTCCCAGACTGGTTGGAGAGTCAGTGCCATCACTGGTAACATACATGCCCTTGGTGCTGCTGCTTCCAAAGCAAAGATGAAGCCCGTGTCCAAGCTCAGTGCAGATTGCTTGTCATGGCCATGGTGGGCCGTGAGCACCTATTGTCATAAGGAGTGTCACAGCGACTGAACTGACTGCTGCTGTGTGAGGGCAGCCAGACATCGAAGGTTGGTGGTGTGAGGCACCCCAAAGAGGTACTCACAGCACCCATTTCCTCCAGGAGAGGAGCATTGTACAGCCTCGCGGAGCAGCTGCAGAGGCTGTGGTTTGTCTAAGCTGGCAGTGACTCTTCTGTCATTAATGTCCAAGAGACAGGCTTGCTGAACATGTTGGGATTGGGGAAAAGCCATCCTCGGGAGATGAGTCAGCACTGGCTTTCCTTTCATCCTCTCTGCTTACAGAGGAAAACACAACCAGGTTTTATTGAGTTGATAACATATGCTTACTTCTGTGAGCAAAAATGTGTATGGTTATCAGACATAACCGTGACGTGATAAATCATGTCAAGATGAGGATTTTGTTCCGTAAGCATGAAAAGGAAAAGAAGATGCAATGCAAAATATCCCACTCAGGCTGGCTGAGTGGGATCATCCACAAGGCCTGTGCTGTTATAGCGCTGTGTTTGCATGCACAGTAGGGGGTAAGGCTGGACTAAGGAGTGTGCAGATGTGAAACATGAGCGTGGCAAAATGCCTTTTGTGAAAGAGAGACATCAAGTGATGTTCAGATGGAATTTATTTGTGCCCTTATTGAACAAATAAGGTTTTGCTGTTTGATTTTCCTTTAACCTGAATGGCAACAAAAGATGTGGCAGCAAGAGGTGTAAAAAAAAGGATGATATTTTCCATGAAAAATACGTTCCAGCAGACAAAGCTGTAGCACAACTTTTATTGAACTGATGATCCAGCCAGTGCCAATGTCATTCCTTCTGGAACAAGATGCTTGTTTTGAGTAGATAACCCCAGGATCTTTTTTCTGACCCTGCTCCTGGAGGTGCTGTCTGTGCCTCGATGACAGGGAGGCTGTACTACTTCCAAATAGCTTTGCTTCAAAGACCCTGCTGATAGGATTTTGTGTATCTCCAATTTGCTGTCCCTCCAGATCAAGCTGGGTCAGGAGCCTGAGCTTTGCTGCTTTCATGATGTCATAGTCTTTCTGCAAAGGCTGCAGTGTTTTGTAGGAACAGGGCCATGGAGAAATGGTATCCAGCTGATTGCCTTGATAAAGCAAAAGGATGCTGACAGGTACAGTCTCATTGTATCTTCCTTTATTCTACTTCTCTAGAAATAACGTATAAGTATTTCTGGCTAACATCAATTTTGTGTTGACTCCACTGTTAAATGGGTGATGACAGTTCAAGGTATGGACCATGTAATGTTACACAGAGGTTCCCCTGAAGTTGACGGCCACCTCCTGGTGATACCAGTGAGAGCAGAGTTAAGCCAATACCAAGAGCTTTTGAAAATGCTACGATTTAAAATGGGTCATTGTGCTCCCAAGATTGCTGCCATAAATACAGTCTCAGAAGCTTGTGGAGTGTGCACGCCTGCCTTTGCTTCTGAAATTTGGAGACCAGAGGAACTGGAGTGGGCTTGCTGACTGGGTTTCAGCAAATATCAAGTAGCACTGATGGGTCAGGTCTTTTTTTGCTTTTTATTCTTTTTTTTTTCTTTTCTTTTCTTTTTTATGTCTCCATCAGGCCAGGGGATACTGTATTAATATTTTTTTTCCAGACACAGACCTTGCTATTGCAAGCTACGCTGTTTTCCCCTGGAGTGCACACTGCTGTTCTGCATGGGAGTGGTGCCTTATATCCTCCCAGAAAAGAAGCCAGTATGCAATGCAGCAGCGTGACTCTTAGCTGCGGACTCCGTTCTCCACCGAGCCGATCTGGGATTTTTGTTTGAAGAATTCATTTAACAGCTGCTGACTGCAATGGATGCTGTGTGTGGGAAGAGGTAGGGAGGTTCTCTTTCACCTGGTCTTGGTTCTGACTTCCTGGGGATTATTAAGGAGCCTAAATTTATTAGGCTGGCATATAGGCAAATTATAATGAGGATAAGGACATTCTGCCTGGTAAACTCACTCTGCTGCTCACAGTGTGTTGTAAAATCAGTATGCTGTATTTCATACGAGAATCAGCTGCACTTATGTTATGGCTCAATCTTTTGTGTAATTATATGCCTCCTGTTTGTTAAGCTTAAAGTTGTACAGGAATTGTAAAGACTAGAAAAAAATGCTTGTTGATTGTGTTTCAGGTTGTAACTCTCCATAAGACTGTTTAAATAAATATGCACTAAATGCTATTAGGTAATAGCATAAGGTATATGCAGACTGTCAGATGAGACATGTGGGACTGAAATACCTTTCCCATAGGTTTTATTATATCAGAATATTCACATGAGGACTGAAGTGCTTGCTGGATTTAGCCCATATGTTCGTGTGTCAGGATTGTTCAGGAGAGAGTATATTCCATATGTTTGTGATGCTAAAGCTAGATCTAGAGGGGTGGGTCCCCACCCTGGGACAGGGGCCAGCCACTTGGATAAGATATACAAGATGCACACCTGCCAAGTCTAAAATTGATTTGCATATAATATTCCTTGTCTGTCACAGGTGGGTCTGTGATCACTGCCAAGGTACAAAAATACCCATTTGGGGTGTTGTTGCTGATGTTTCTTCCTTTCACATGCTCTAGGCTGTTTAGGATAGTGGTGCCAGGCCAGATACTTCCACTTTTGCTTCTTAGACGTTGTCACTTTTATCTTCTGACTCTGAGGCTGTACTGTCTGTTTCTGTGCATAGTGTCACCCTTTGAACACTGTTCAATGAAAGAAAATCCTTGATTATTCATTACTTTGAAATAGAGGGGGAAAAAAAAAAGTAGGGTATCTTTACTGCAGTTGTTAACTTTAACAAACCTGATCCAAACACAAGAAACTTTGAGTCTTTAACTGAAATGAAGGTATGTATTTGCCCAAGTGGTGGAAGAGCTATAGTTTATCTTGAGGAATGATGGGGATGGGAGGGAAGCAAAAAAACTGCAATCTTCATGTGAAGGAACCTGTGGTAGAAGATAGTTCAAGATGAAAATAAAACTGTAGAAGATAAAAAAGGAGGGGGTAAATATGTTGGGTTTTCTGTTTATTTATTTTTATTTTTTCTTTTATGAGAGATGTCCATTCAGGAGATATGCTTGCAAGAAACCTATTGCTGAAACATCAAAGTCTCTCAAAACTCTGCAGATCTAACACTAGGTTATCACGCTGAGGAAAGGAAACTGTGTCTGGGCCTCATTATGTCTGATAAATGCTGGCTTATTCATTTTGATGGCTGAATTAATCACTGGTGGTTTACATTGGGCAAGTGACCATGATGGATTTTCATTCATATGGGCTAGCAGAGGAGAGTCCTAAACATAAATACATGTAAGACACTCTTGAGGATTCAAAGAAACCAGTTTCCCAAGGCTGAGGAAAATTGAGCAAAATTGATTGAGTATTGAAACATCCACAGGAAAATGTATGTAAGAACTGGAAGCTCTTTGAGCAGAGGCCAAAAAAGTTGAGATTTCTGAGTCAAGAAGGAGGACAAAGTTTAGCTAATAGTCATCTGAGCTTGTTAGCAATGAAAGCAGCAACTGGAGCCAATAAATATGAACAAATTTTGAAAAGAGAAAAATAGGTAGCAATCCACATGCATCTGGAGATACGGTATATAGAGGACAAGCTAAAAACATCTAGAGGGAAACTGTCTATCAGATACAGCTACAGAATTAAGGGACCCTAGAAACATATTAGTAATATGGAGTATAGTTATGAGTTAAATAATGAAATAAACATATGGAAATTTCATTTGTAATGACTTAGAAAATGCAAAGTAGTCAGTAATCACCATTATTCTGTATTCAGAAAAGAAACAATATGATGGGCTACTGTCCTGTGACCAAAAATCCACAGAGGATGTTAAACAACGTCTATCAGACTCAAACTCCCAATGAACAGGCTTGGTAGCTCTTATCTAAGCGTTCAAAGCAAGTTTGCTTAGGTACTTGCCAGCGTATACCTGTTAGCTTCTCTTCATGCTGTATACAATGTACTCAGTCTGGTGATGTCCTACATTCAAATTGCAAAATAATAGAAAATAAGTGTTTTAAGTTTTCAACTGTATCTCACTTACAGGCAAAGAAGCAACCAACTAGCATATACCAAAAAGTTGTTGCTGTCAGGCAGTTCATTGTTCTGTGAAGTGTTTCTAGTGAGATCATTGTCACTAGCAACTTGGAGGTGAACATGAGATCACTGGTGGAAAAATGAGCAAGCTGACACAGAGACTGTTGGAGTTTCAAGCAGCAATGGGAAGAAAGAAGCAGGAGAGGGTGATCTGAATGGCTAGCATACTGGCTGATTTCAAACAAAATGAAGCTTTACCACAGAGAGGAGTGCTATGAAAGAGCAAGAAATTCATCCTAGTTAGAGAGCAGGAGAACTGCATCCTTCAGAGCCAGGACTTGGTAGGAGCAGCAGTAGAAACATAAGAGAACAGATTTTCCTTGTGCAGCGTGGTGCCTGAATGTGACTCTTGGATGTTAAAATGGCCAGGAAGGGGTGGCAACAGGGATTTTGCCTCTGTTTTTGCCTCTGTACACAAGAGAATGGAATAGTGCCTGTTTTTTTGTGTTCTTAGCTTAATTAGGATTGCAAAATGGGATAGCCGTGAATACGATCCCTGAGCTGGAGAAAATGCCATTACAGCAAGCAATGGAAAAAAGCTTCATCTGTTTAGCTTATCAAAAATAAGATTGAGGGATAACTTGATTACAGTGTGTAAAGTACTTCCATGGGAGAAAATACCAGTTGCTGAAGGGCTTTTTAATATAGAGGAGAAAACAGAGAAAAAACAATAGCCAGACAGTGAAGCCAGATACTCTACTTCAAAGCAGGCGGACATTTTTAACAATGAGGGTGATTAACCGCTGGGAGAAAATCCCAAGGGGGATGATAGCTCCTTCATTTCTTGATGTCCATGCACCAGGCAGGAGTGCTTCTCCGTAAGATATGTTTTACTCACATGCTTAGAACTGGATTTGATTCATGGATAACTGGATTTACTATGTTACCCAGTGCCTTATGGCTTATGGCTCTTTGGGCCTTTGAAGCCCATAGCTGCATCTGGGAATGATCTGACTATACTCTGGAGCTTTCCAGCTGGGGATCCTGATGGACTTTTGAGGCAATGTCAGCGTGGCCTGTCCTACTGAAGTGGATTGGGCTGAGTCACTCATCACATGTTGGACTTGTGGAAAAGGGCTTTGTTAACCCCTAAGCAGATGAGACATGGGCTTTATCAGCCACCTTGAGCTCCCAGAGAGTGAAGACAGATACGAGAAATGCAGGTAAGGCTCTCTCCAGCTATTGCTTCCTTTTAGAAAGACCTTCTGGGACAACAAAGATCTGGGTGCAAGACCAGGTGAAATTGCTGTTTATGGTGGGAGCAGCAATATGAGGAGAAAGGCAAGCGTAATCCCTCTGCTGGGTAGAAACAGAATGAGAATGGGTTGCAACCCTCTACTCTTTTTCTTAGACCTCACTGCTTCTCACCTATCACTGAAGTTTGGACCTCAGGAGTTGCCCCAAGCACTTACTTCCACAATGCTCCAGAAGCTGTTCAGAACTTATTTGTAGCCAGAGACAGTCAGCAACAGAAAAACATCTCTGGACTTAATGTGTCCAAGACACTTTCAGAAGAGCTGCTCTCACACTGTAGCACTACTCCCTTGGTCCTCCCACTGTAACCCAGTGCATCTTTTCAGATAACTGGGAGCAGTGAGCAAATAGTTAAAGTTTTGCTTCTCCACCCAGTGGTGGGTGTTGTCAGTGTCAGAAACAATATAAGAACAGTCGGAAGTTGCAGCTGGCAAGTAACATTTGGAGTAGCAGTTGTGGGGCATATAGATCTGGTGTGGACTGTCTTTTCCTGAGACTGTAAACAGTTGTGCAGAATGTCCGAGAACAAGAAAAAAGGGAAAGGAAAGAGCAAAAAGAACAAAGAAGGGAAAAAAGGGGAAAGAGAACCTGACCCAGGAAAAGGTACTTCCCTTTTTTAACAAATTTTACTTAAAGGAAGAAGACAGAAGCAAGAAAGCCAGCAGGAAGGTACTTGTGGGTTGCCTGAATTGGTGCAAATGATAGGGAGCATTTGTCAGGCAAGTGTGGAAATCTCTGCATCTCATTCATATTACATGCTGTTACAGGTCTGCTTCCTTCTTGAACTTTTCTTCTTTTTTAATATCCAAAGCCCAAGAGTACAGGGCAATGTACTGTTTAAAAACAGCAGCATTCAGCTCCTGTCACGGTGATATGGTAATTGAGGGGCGTTGTGCTAATTCTCTGGGGGTTCTGGTGTGTTGTGCTTTGTTGTTTGGTTGTTTTCTTGCTTCTTCTTGAGGTAAATATCAAAAGCTACTATTTTGGAGGATCATAGGAACTTTTCCTTGAGATAGACCAACTCTTTCAGATTTAAGTTAAAGCCTTACTTTTTGTGGTAACTGCATTGGGTTGCAGATAAAGATGTGGATAACAAAACTTCACTCTGCTGATACGCTTGTTAGAGAAACTGGGCTATTCTTTAGAGAAGATCTGACTGTTCTTGCTGAATGAGCAAGGCAATACTTAAGATGTTGCTGGTATAAAATGTCTAGATTGCCTTTAACTGATAAGGTTTGATTCCTGAGTAAATGGGGAGTAGAAACTGGGGAAATGTGAGAACTGTCTTGGAGAGAGACAGAAGATTTGATGGTAAAGCAGCACAGTGTTATTTCATTCTCTGTCATGGTATCAGGGAGGGATTATCCCTGGCTGTTTCTTATCTGTAGTTTATCTGGCAATGTATTTGGACAGAGCAGCAGCTCTGTCAGGACTTCATGTTTTATCAGCATTGAGAAGTTACAAGCTGGACCAGTTCCTGGAGGAATCTGTCAGACAGTGTAGCTCTTCACTTGTCTGGATGCCGTTCTGCTCTTGGTCGTACTACCATGGTGCTTGAGAATACTCTTGACCTGAACAGGCTTGCTTTGTCTTCACACTGGTATCAGGATTTGTTTGCCCCTAGTCTTTTTCATGCCTTTCCTCGGAGCACAGCCAGCCAGCTCTGTTCACCACCCAGTTGTGCCCTGGGCATAGGGTCTTTTGTGGGCTCTGCCCCAGAACTGCCAGGATGGCAGTGGGTGCTCATGCAATGGTGGTCTGACCTCAAGCATGGTCTCCTACTTGTGACATCAGAACTTAGCTGCTACTGTGGGATCTGGGAGGAGACTTTTGGGATAGCTTTGGGATGGAGAGCTCAGAAGCACCAAGCAGAGGAAGCAGATGCTTGAAGATGACTGGATTTGCCTAAGGGGTTCTGCAACATGCAGGGAGTGAGGGCTGTCTCACAGCCATTGGCAGGGACAATCCTTCCCCTTAAGTGCACAGATAGGATGATACAGTGCCTGTATCACGGGCATCTCCTCTATTGTGAGCAAGATGGAGGGGCTGGGGGGATTGAGAAGATTGGGCACAGCTGGGGAATGATGTGCACTGAGACTGCCAAGAGAACAACCACCTGCCTTGAACCTCCTGGACCATGGCAGGGCTGTGGGGCTGCATGTAGGGGAAAGGACCAGGCATGAGCTGAGGGGTTAGACCACTCTGTTTTCTAGTGCTGCATCAAAGCTCTGCAGTAGCTCCCTGCTCCAGAGGAGATAGGTAAAGAGAACTTTCACCTGTGGAGTTACATGTACTGACAATCTAGTCCTCTGCTGAAGTGCATTGTGAGGATGTTTTATCACATATATATATATATCCCACAACAAGTCAGTTTGACCAGAGTGCAAAACACCTTTACTCTAGCAATGGCTGCAGAGTGGAATGGGGAATGATTGCATTGATCCTTCCTGTACTTCCTGTGTAGCCAAAGAAAACAAAGGTTCAGGGTTATACTTACGCAGCATGAACAGATTCCTTTTATTACATCTATTAGTAGATTACTTAGACACAGATCATTCCTTTGTTTTATATTGCTGCAGAGGTTGCCCACTGTTTGCTCTGTATGGCCATCAGAAGAAGACACATGGTTGGTTGCCTGTGGTGTTTCTCAATGAAATCCCACTTTGATTTGGGTTGGCTGGGACAGGTGGAATTTGTGAACACCTTCTCCTAGTGTAGGTCTCTTTTCCTGCATAGTCTAAAGGGCACTACAGTGGTGACTTCCCAAAAGGACTTTTAGAAGGGAAGAATTCCTCCCCCAATGCACTTCTGAACAGATGCCACAGTCCTGGTACATAGACTTTCACTCCAGGTAGCTGAGTATCCCATGGACTCTACTTTTTCATCTTGTGTCTGGACCTCTGACTGCCTTTCCAGCATGCTCAGGCTGATGTAAAAGCTTAGGCCTGGCACAAAACAAGGAACTGGAAGGCCACTGCAATTTGTGTTCTCTTTTTTTTCCCAGGTTGTAATATTTCCATGTAAATGGAGTGTGCTGACCCCTCTGAAACCAAATGGCAGAAGAGGAACCTACAATAAGGCTTAAACAGACTCTCAGGTGACAGGAACATGCATTTCAGTTTGCCAGTGTAGAGGAGACTCAGGAGATTATTATAGAAGAAAAGCTTTCTTTCTTCATGCTGTATTCTTTACCCATTTATGGTTGCTGAGGGCCAAACTTTATTACCTGTAGCATTCTGATAGTCTTGATCTAACTTTTGTGCTCATAGATCTCTGCATAAGAAGTTTCCCCTAGTCAGCCCTTCGTGGCATGCTCTGTAGAGATCCCCAGGACAGTTCCGGGTGGTTTAAGGCAACTGCCCAGTGTATAGAGCTAGTCACTGCCAGGAAATTAAAGCAACAACAACAAAAAATTCTTATTGATCAAGAGAGCTGAAACAGTAGTTTCAGGAAAGAGCACTGATGTATAATAAGGTGCTATGCTTCCCCTGAGGACTCTCAAACTTAGGCAAGGAGAAGGTTCTTCCACTGCAGCTTTTAACATGATTTTGTGGCTTATGTGAATGTGGACAAGAAGCTAGCTGATCTCATGTGAAGTGCTATAGCTTTGTTTTGATTACAAGGGCTACCTTTAACCTAAATTCACATTTGTATGCCTCTAGTCACAAAACTGTCCTAAAGTGAGTGCCTTGGCTCCAGATTTAGCCAGTGGAACAACCTTTGGAGGCCTCCAGAGGGAGATGATGTCCACCTATGAAGAAGCACCATCAGGATCCCTCTTTTAGATGTATGTAACATACACTGAAAGATAGACAAACTGTGTCCCACTGTGCACATGTGGCAGGCACACCCTGCAGGGGCGATGTGAGCTGCAGAATGTAGCAACTGACTGACAAATAAATGTATAGTGTTCCTGTAGTGCTGGCAAAATTCATGTCTGTAAGAAAGTTTCCTCACTGCAAGAGATGATGGAACTTTATCAGATGTGGATGGCTAGGGGCAGTCAAAGACATGATACTAAAGCAAGACTGGGGGATGGAAAAGAAGGTGCCATCTCTCGCTCTGGAAGTTCTGTGGTAGACTTTGGAGAACTGGGCCAAAATGACCAGTGAGAATGCAAAAGTTAGAATAGAATGGGGAGGAGCAAACACCACGGCTTTGGCAGTGGAGGTGGAGGCCAGTGCACCAGCCTTCCTGGGGAGACAGGCAAGAGTAGCAACAAAAGGAAGGAAGTCTTGGTAGCAAGGTAGGCAAGCGGCAAATTGTAAAGGGAAGGGCTGTGAGACTGGACAGTCTGAGCTTCATCTGTACTTCTGTGAGGTTGCTTGGGGAGAAAAGACCAGAGAAATGTAAAGCATTCGGCTGGTTAAATTCTCCAGCAATTCCAGACATTCTCTCTTATTTTTACTTGGGGGTGAGGAAAACATTGCGTGTGCACTGAGCTTTTGTTGTTTGTCAGTGCTAATAAGGCCAGCGGTACAGGAATGGTGCCGTTTTCTTGAGCTGCCCATGGCAAAGGTTCATACTAGAAAACTGTTTGGAGAGCAGGTGAAGTCTCTGCAGAGAGTGTCTCATTTTTCAGTAGGAACCAGCTTGACCTCAGTTCTCAGATGAGTCAGGATTTGATAGAAGGGTTATGTAGAAAGGCATTGTGATTGAAATTCCAGGGGTCTTAGGGAGGAAGGGCACTCCTGAGCATGAGGCAGTTGTTGTATTGAAGCACAAGCAGGTGTATGTTAGCCAGGTCTACCAGCATGGGGTGCTTTAGAGTGCTGCCATGTTAATACAGAGCTCAGTGAGGGATTTGAAGGTTCCTTGCAGATACCAGGTGCAGGCTTCATGGTGGAAGTTCATGCTGTTGGAGTTACTCAACAGTACTGCAACCAACATAGCTACTTCACTGCTGGTTAGGGTACTTCTGAATGAGTTCCATCTACATCACAGGGTGAACATGCTCTTGAGTTGTTCTTAGTCTTCTGTTTGTAGGAAATATACCAGTTCCAAGGAGCTCATAGAAAGATTAACCAAAAGGTTTGTTTATAAGAGGGATAACCCACAGCGGATATCCTACAGTAGCAGTTTTGTTTTCTATAAACACCCAGACATACAAGGTACCAGCTGTCAGCTGTACTCCAGGATCTGTCCACACGCATATTTTCGCTAGAGCATTTCCACTGTCTAAACTAATGGACTGTTGTTGCCATTGCCATGTGGCTGAGAGCAACGTGCAGTAACTTGCTGAGCTTTGGGAATGGAGGGGTTCTGAGTCACAAGCTCCAGTGATTCATGCTGGGGTAAAGGAAAAGGTTTTTGCTTCCAGCTGCTTTCTGGTCCTTTTTGCTGGAGTTAGCTAGCCCTGCAGAATGGATTGGTAAATGAGCAAGTGGCTCTATTCCTCCACTGCCTGTGGCTCACAGTGTCATGTGTTAATACAAACAGAAGGGTTATAGGAGAGAGACACAGCAGGGCTGAGGAATGATCCTTCTCTCCTTTCAGGCAGACTACAGGGCTGGGATCTCCTAGCTGGGGAGCAGGATGGAGCAGAGTGGTCCATTAGTAAAAAATCCCACTGTGGATCCAAAACCTTACAAGTCAGAGTCCTGGGCACATCATTTCCAATCCCTTTTTGGAGGTGGATGTAAGTAACCCATGAAAGCCAGTCCCTGGTGAGAAGAGGAACATCTGGAGAAGGGCTGAGCATAGCCTGGCTGCTGACCTTTGGGGTCATGCCCTCAGCTCATTCTCCTGCCTTTGTTAATGTGACAGGTTCCAGCTGCAAAGCAGCTAAGTGAAAGCTGTGTTGCCATGATCCTTTTTTCTGCAACTGGACTGCTAGCCTTGTGCTCAGAGTGCTATCCTAATCTCCAGTCTCATCTCAGCACTGGGCTCTAGTGGGACTGAAGCACATACTTGAGCTCAAAACTGACTGGAGAAGGTGGGAGGACACCAGGGCAGGGTAAGTGTGTGGACCTGCATCCCATTTCTGCTGTATAACTCCAGGGGCAGCGAGAGGAAGGGAAAAGAGCCTTTTCTTTCTCTAACTCGTCCTCATTTCCCCTGGGACTTCAATGAATGCTTTCAAGTATGTAAGGGGATTTCTGTGTGGAGATCATATGATCCTGTGCCTTTTTCAGTGCCTGGACACTTTGCTACAGAAGGACCGTGCTCTTGCAGTAAGCAATGTGGCTGTAGGGAGGATGTGGAGCTATGGGTCACATATGGCTCTTGCTTGGATGTGCTTCTTCTCTTCTGGAAGTAAAGCTCAATGAAAAATAAAGTGTTTCTTGAAGAGAACTTGAAGACCATAAGTCTGAGAGCAGCTGAGCTTGCAGTTCATGATTAGGACCAAAAATAACGGCTGGTTCCTTTGGCTAAGAAATTGCTGGTCTGTGAATTCCCAGCAAGGGCTGGCTGTCCGCTCTGTGCTGGAGACTGTGTTCAGGGCAGAGGCCAGGAATCAGTGAGATAACCTGATGCTATTCTTTGGGATAGCTCCAGCTCATCATCACTAAGGATGAGGCTGGAGGTGAATGGAAAGCCAGGCAAAAGCACCCCCCAGCTCCTGATTGTCACAGTTTCTTTGGTGCTGTGTCAAGCTAGTTACCCTAGCTTCTGTAATCCTAGAGGCAGGTCACACTCCACCAACACCAGGGATGTGGAAGATGTGCTGGCAGTAGAGGTATTTTCAGATGGCAAAGACCTGTAGTTCAGACATGTGTCATGTGTTGCATGACCTCTTGTCTGGGGCAGAATAACGAAACACATGATTAGGAAATGTGTGTCCATGAGGGAACCTGTCACTAGACCCACAAGGACCCAATTGGAGCAAAACTGCAAGGTCCTTAACCATCTCCAGAGAACATGCTGAGCAGTGAAAGACTTGCATGGACACTCATCCTGGAAACCATGTTGTACTCCAGGTAGAAAGCTGTATTTTGAACTGAGATGACCTGTGATTGTCCCCCTCTGACAAGGGCAGTGTTATGGTACTGCATTTTTGAGGTGTGCCAAATTGTAACAACAAATACATGTAATCACAGGATGAATTAAACATTTAGGTAATTAATAACTCAGGTAATTAGGTTTGGCACACTCAGTCAGCAGCCCTATGAAGAATTTTAGTTCAGGCATGTCTGGAAGGTGAGAACTTGTCAATATGAGGGAGAGAAGCTTTGCAGAGAAGAGCTGTAAGACACACAAGGCTTGTCTCCATGCAGTAATGGTGATGATCACACTAACGAGGAGCCAGTGGTCCTGGAGCTCTTTGACAGCTTGTCTCACCCTTACAATGCCCTTAGGTTTTTGACTACATATGCAAGTCAAAGCCCAGATTATCTTGCTGATTTCTTTTGCATGGTGGTGAGTGAGAGGGGAAGGGAACTGCATTTGCTCTCCAAATCTGAGACTTCTGGCTGGCAGCTCAGAAAAAGAAAGACGGACACAAAAGTATGAGTTGGACAGAAAGGTGTTCTTCAGGGAAGCAGTGAACATTTAAATTATCTTAAACCCATGCTAAAACTGAGCGCCCATAAATTCAAAGCAGATTTCCTACATTGTTCACTGACGTTTGGAAGCCCTTCAGAGAAACCTCTTTTTGGTGTCAGAATTTGCACATTTGCTTAATTTGAGGGTAAAATCAGGTTAAAATCTATCAGCCAGGTTCTCAACAGATGTTTCTCTGGCCTAAGTCTTCTGGCTTTGTTAGTCTGTGTAGGATGTGTACCAGCTGAGCATCCAACCCTCTTGCTTTCAACAGCTTTTTGATTGGAAGGCTGGGACTTTATTTCAGCTACAAAACTGTATATGTGTACATGTGTTTGTGCTCACATGAATTTTTCATTCCACTTTGAAGTCCATGGCACTTTGCAAGAGTCCCCTGGTTCCTGATGTGCTCCAGCCCTTGTGGAGGTGTGGGGGATATTCAGTTTTGGCTAGCAGATTACTCCAGCAAAGCCTGTACCAATTCTGTTGCTCCTTGTATGCCTCTTGCACACCTCTTCCTCCAGTGAAACCACTGACAAAGCCCCCCCACTCAGCAGTTTTGTCTCTGGTTCAAAACACACCAAAATAACCCTTCATGTTCAAGATGTTTCCCACCCCTTGGCTTAACCTGAGCACTCCTGGAGTAAGGTCCAAGGGATGGGGAGTTCCTTTCCCTTTGCTACTGGACTCCCCCAGGCAATCTGCTCGAAGCTTTTGTGCCTCGAGTGCAGAGATTACCTGGAGTACAGTGATGCTCCCAGCCAGCAACAGCAGCTGCTTGGTATCACTGACTCACCAGTGCTCTCTCTTCCAGCCTGCTGAATCTCTCTCCCACTGGGGATCTTTTCACTACTGCCTCAGCTGGTGCTGGGCTGCAGCCCTGATGTGTGCTGCTGTGTGTAGTGTTCACACAGCCATCTCTGCTTGTTGTGACCAACCACTTATCCTTGGAGTAGTCAGTCTTCTGATCTGGAAGTCAGGAATGGGGAGCAGAAGAAACCCCCCTATGATTCAGGTGGAAACAGTTAGAGACCTGCTACTCCACCTGGACTGTCACAGGTGCATGGGGCCAGATGAGATCCACCCAAGGGTGCTGAGGGAGTAGGTGGATGTGATTGCTGGGCTGCTTTCCATCATCTATCATCTGGAGAGGTCCTGGATGACTGGAGACTTGCTAATATAACTCCCATCTATAAGAAGGGTTGTAAGGAGGACCCAGGCAACTAACTACAGGCCTGTCAGCCTGACCTCGGTGCCAGGAAAAGTGATGGAACAGGTCATCTTGAGTGCAATCACACAGCATGTGCACAACAATCTGAGGATCAGGTCCAGTCAGCATGCGTTCATGAAAGGCGAGTCCTGCCTGATCAACCTCATCTCCTTCTATGACGAGGTGAACCACCTGGTGGATGAGGGAAAGATTGTTGACATAGTCTGCCTAGAATTCGGCAGGGCCTTTGACACGGTCTCCCACAGTGCTCTCCTGGAGAAGCTGGCAGCCCATGGCTTGGACAGGTACACTCTTTGCTGGGTTAAAAACTGGCTGGATGGCCGGGCCCAGAGAATGTTGGTGAATGGAGTGAAATCCAGGTGGTGACCAGTCACGAGAGGTGTTCCCCAGGGACTGGGGTTGGGACCCATCCTCATTAATATCTTTATTAATGATTTGGATGAGGGAACTCAGTGCACCCTCAGTAAGTTTGCAGATGACAAGTTGGGGGGAAGTGTCGATCTGCTGGAGGGTAGGAAGGCCCTGCAGAGGGACCTGGACAGGTTGGGTCAATGGGAAGAGGGCAATGGGATGAGGTTCAACATGGCCAAGTGCTGGGTCCTGCACTTTGGTCACAATAACCCCATGCAGCGCTACAGGCTTGGGACAGAGTGGCTGGAAAGCTGTGCAGAGGAAAAGGATCTGGGTGTGCTGGTTGATGCTCACCTGAACACGAGCCAGCAGTGTGCCCAGGTAGCCAAGAAGGCCAATGGCATCCTGGTTTGTGTCAGGAGTAGTGCAGCCAGGAGGGCCAGGGAGGTGATCGTCCCCTTGTGCTCTGCTCTGGTGAGGCCGCACCTCGAGTGCTGTGTTCAGCTTTGGGCCCCTCACTACAGGAAGGACATCGAGGCCCTGGAACATGTCCAGAGAAGGGCTACAAAGCTGGTGAAGGGCCTGGAACAGAAGTCCTACAAGGAGTGGCTGAGGGAACCGGGGTTCTTGTGTCTGGAGAAGAGGAGGCTCAGGGCAGACCTCATTGCTCTCTACAACCACCTGAAAGGAAGGTGTGGGGGGCTGGGGTCAGCCTCTTCTCACAGATATAGGAGTAGAGGGAATGGCCCCAGGTTGCACCAGGGGAGGTTTAGGTTGGAAATTAGGAGACATTTCTTCTCAGAAAGAGCAGCCAGGCATTGGAATGGGTTGCCCAGGGAGGTGGTGGAGTCACTGTCCCTGGGGTTGTTCAAGGAAAGGTTGGACATGGTGCTTAGGGACATGGTTTAGTGGGTGACATTGGTAGTAAGGGGGTGGTTGGACCAGATGATCTTGAAGGTCTTTTCCAATCTTAACAATTCTTTGAATATAGTCTCTGATTCTGTGACACACACTGCATTTACCAAGCACAAAGCAGATACTCTATCAAGCAAAAAAGAAGAATGACAGTGAAAAAAAAAAGAAAAGAAAAAAAGTGCCTTCTGCCTGTGGGAAGCCTCATAAAAGCACATGGTGCAAAATCCAAGGCGTACCTTTGACTGAACTGAAGACAGCACATTCCTGCTGGTAGCAATGTTGGCTGTTACCCTCTGAAACCGACAGAGCTCTCTGTTTCTACCTGGACACCATCACAGCTCTTCTGCTTGGTGAGGTGCCCAGCTTCAGCCATGCACATGCTAACTTGCTGCTCTCTGCAGGAGAGAAGCCTCCTCAGACCCACTATGAAGTAAAACAAACAGAAAATCACATGCCTGACTTCCATTGCATGATTTGCAAGTGAGAGGAATACTGATGGTGGGAGAGGCTTTGTATATGATACAGTGGCTACTGCTGGATGCTGGCACATCACTCCCTTTTGGCTAGACAGTCAGCAATGCAAAGCAGGGCTTTCATGGCTAGAAAATTTTCAGAGCCAGTCTGTACTGCTGCTATGCCTGCTCCATGATGTGTTCATTGATGGGCACAGCAGCTTGTGTAGCAGTGTCATTTCTACATCACACACTATCACAGGGCTAGGCTGGCTGACTTCTACTGTGAGCAGAGAAAATTGCTTATCTTGTCTTGTGAAATCTGGCTGCCTAAAAATGATGGAGGTGCTAATGTGATGCAGATCCAGAAAGTCCTGCTAACAGGTCCTGGATCAATAGGTTACGGTGCTGGAGCAGGGCAGGCCTGATTGCTGCTACCCAAGAAGCAGTTTGTTTCCCTTCCAGAGATCATGCGCATCTCATCTGCTCATTCAGGCTTTTGCCTGGAGGGTGAGGACAAGGAATGCGATGAACTTAACTTTGGCGCTGAAGTATATTTTGCTTAATATTTGTCAATAAATGAATTTAGGTATCTGTATTTGTGCTGTGTGTCTGCGTGAGAGGGTCCTTTAATGAATGCTATAATGAAATCTCTGGATAGTTGTTGGGTAACAAACAGCTAAAGCATGCATCGCAAAAGAGGTCCTAGCATTGCAGAGATGCCAGTTATATGATGTTGAGAAAGAGATTCAGTCCAAAACCGAAATTATCCTGGATAATACATGAAATGATGACTCAGTACCAAAAGTAGTGTATGTATAATAATGTCCATACTTTTGCTTTATGCAAAAGAACATTTCCCACAGTCTTGGGAAATGTTCTTTTGCATATGGAAATGTTCACACCCTCCAGGTGTGAAAAGTCTTTGTCCAAAATCTGATTTAGTTAATCCTGAGATTAACTAAGAAGTTAATCTCAGGAAGATGGGATGCCTATTTCTGGATGTCTTCCCCACAGCCCACCCTGCTGAGCCCCGGGCATCTGCTTTCTGGCCAGCAGAGCTAGTGAGACTAATTAGGAATAAGGAGACTTTTCTGCAGTCTGAAGTGGATACATTAGGATCAAGGAAGAGAACTGATAAACTCCTGTGTATCTTGGTTTGGGATATCCTGTAGGTGGATTTCAGGAAGACATTGTGGCAAGTAATAATGGTAGCTGGGTGAAGAAATTGTCAAAATCTGGAGGAAAGTTTGTGGGTGAAGGTTAAATAAACACTTGAGTCTCCTGCAGAAGGCAGGTGGTGAAGGACAGTGCCCATCCTGTGCTGCAGTGGTGGTGTGTAGGCACCCATGCTGCAACAGCCCTTTCCTTAACAAGGCTGAGGATCTGATTCAGCTTTCCTGATTGACGGTTCTGCACTTTAGGCATGAGGATAAAGATTTGTTGATAAGCAAAGAAGAGCTGTCAAGTGAAAAGGGTTGCCATGGGCAAACAGTCCTCATCCAGTCAGCATGATGTCTCTACTGCAGTTAGGGAAGAGTCTTGCTACATGAAGACATCCTGAGCATACAGGATGAGTTGGTGTAAGTAAGTATACTCTTATGAGCATACATAAGAATATGTCTACATAAAGACATCCTGAGCAATCTTTTTTGTCATTTGCTTAGATACCTTAGGAGGTGAAGCAGCAGTAAAGGCAGGCTACAAGTTTGGGTTGTGTATAGCCCCATATGCGTTGATTACAGTGCATGCTTCTACCTCTTCAGCGATCCTCTCAGCTCATTTGTCAAGGCAGACTCAGGGATGCTGATCTGTGCTGCCAGTGACAGTGTAGGTGCTGCAGATGCTTCCTAGGGCATGTCACCTCAGCCTGTACAGACTTCCCAGGCTTTAATTTTTTAAATAATACCTCTAGTTCTACTGCTGGCAAACTTCAAGGTGTACGAGTGTCTTCCTGATTCTGCAGACAACAGCTGCAGTACTGTTGTTGTTTAGATCTTTTCTAACCTGCATTTCAGGGAATTGTTTCTTTCTCTGGTTGAGCTTATCCAGAGCTCCAGCAGCTTCTAGCTGCTGATGGGCTGAAGGTGAAGCAAGAGGTGACAAAGAAATGTTGTGTGATGGAAATATGTTAATAACATATTTCAAAACCACCTCTATCTCCATAGCATGTATTTAGTTGTTTGTTTCAATTACTAGTGCTTCTGGAGAGGTTTCCTTTTCTACCCTATACTTAGAAAATGTGGGCAGGACGTGCAGTTTTAAGAACAAGTCTAGTGTTAGCAGGACCATTGCTCACTTCACGTGTTGTAACATTTTGTGTTACTAAAGTTTTGAGTCACATAGTGTTTGAGAGAGATGACATGAGTCACAACTCTGGTTTTATGACAGGGTTAGGTACATGTCTTGTTCATTTTGGGGGGTTAGGAAAAAAAAAAAAAAAGAAAAAGCAGTAGCAATCTGAAGCACTGCCAACAGTTTTGGTGTTATTGCCAGAAATGTGATAATCTGGTATTTCCCGTAAAGCCCCAGGTGCTGTACTTGCTTTATTTTCTGGGAATCTCCAATTTCTCTTATCCTTTGTTATCACAGCAAAGCAAGACAATGCACCCTTTCTGGGGCCTAAATATTCAAAATATCAACAGGTAATAACAAACCTCAAACACATCTCTGGATGGACGGCTTATTGTATTTAATCCAGTATCATCATTTTTGAGAAAGAGAGGCATAATTTATTATTTCCAACTCAGCTGGGCTGAGTTTGTGCATCTGTCTGTCCACTCCTCCTTTCCCCTGCTTTTCTTTGTGGTCTTCTCTGCAGGTCAGAAGAGACTCTGATTGTCTCTGGTACAAATTCTTTTCTCACCCTCATGGAGAACCACGTGTCTCTGAGCCTTTTCCTTCTCTTCTGCCACGTGCAAGCTTAGCATGTGCCTCATTGTAGTACTCAGGAGCCCTGGCCTCAAAATGGCTTGGGTGCTTCCCCTAGCAGGGGTGTTTTTCTGCACTCAAGCCTCGGGGCTTGTCTGCACAGGGAGGCTCTTGCAAAACATGCTGGGCATAGGGTGTGAATTTAAAGGGAAAGAACTATTCTGTACCAGATTCCTGCCCCAAACCCTCGTATTCTGCAGAAAAGTGGGCCAGTACCTCTCTTGTGTTATCAAGTAGACTTGGTTAAGCAGCTGCACTAACCCGAGGAGCCAAGAGCTTTGATGGCAGCTCCATTCCAAGCTGGCCCTGGGTTGTCAATGATGCATGGCAATGACCCTGACCAGGGGGAGGCAAGGGGGTAGAAGGGAGGAGGCTGGTGCACTCAGGCTTCCTGTTTACCCAGAAAAAGGGAGACAAGTTGAAAGTAGAGCCTTAATTATGGTTTGTTGGTACCTTCTGGAGAAGCCACCCTGAACACAGAGCCTCTGCAGAACAGCCTGAGTTGGGAGTCCCCCTTCCTCAGGTTTGGGCTTGGATTAGCTGCTCGAGTCCAAACCTGTTAGAGCAGCCTGGGACTGAATTTGATGAATTACCCCAAGTCAACAGCCCTTCTGTGCTACACTCATGGTCCACGTGAGCTGGCTGAATGACTGGGGTGGTATGCTGTGGGAGTTGTGTGTACGTGTGGTATTTTGGTTTGTAGACCACAAATACATTCCTTACCATGAGCTTATCAGACTGGCCATCCTAGCTGTCATCTGTGACCCTCATGTGCCAGAGCATTACGATTCATATCCCAACTGTTCCCTAAAGCCTTCTCTTCAAATCCACCCCTCAAATACTGTCTCAGCCCCACCACATCAGGTCTCAGAGAGGCTGGAGGCAGATGGTCCTCAGGGGACCTGACTACAGAGCACAGGTGGACTGTGCCAGTTTGAGCTGGAAGCATGGTGGTGGTCCCCAGCACTGCTTCTGGCGGTGGACAGAGGTCTTGTGCCCTCAGTGACACAGTTAAAAGACTGCTGGTGTTTTACATGTAAAGCATTACTGAGGCTCTTGCAAGAACAGTGTGTGGATGTGGAAGGGCCTCTGCATTTGAGAGTTCTGGAAGGGACCCTGGAAACAACTTGTGCCCCACACAGGGTTGAAACTTGAGGTCTCTGAAAGACAAAGGGACACAGAAAGTCACGTAAATGAGGCATAGTGGGACTGGCAGAAAGGGCAAGACTTTTGTATGAAGCATAGGCATGCTGTTAGCTGGATTAGCTAGGATAAAACTGTATGGGGGGTTATAAGCCTTTGGGCATCAGGGCAGAAACAACAGCTCTGTCCTTGAGAGAATGCAGAAGACTTCCCTACTGAGAAGTTGTTCAAGAGGAGTAAGTGATACTTGCTGCCATGAAATGGAGGTCTAGCAAGGAGCGTTGTCTCACCCAACATGGCAGCCCCTCTGCAGTGTGATGGTCTTTCCTGGCTGCATTTTTTGTCTGTCATGAGTCCTCATGTATCACTAAAGCCTTGTCCTTCTTCACTGCTGGAGTTGTCCAAAGCTCTCTCTGGTAATAGAGCTGGCTGCTTAAGGACTCATCACAACTGAAATGATTTATTCCTCATTGCAAATGAACCACTGGAAGTCTTTCAAAAGCCATCTTTTCTTGACCTAAGTTCAGCTAAGCTTTTTAGCAGCATCAGCTTTACAAGAAAATTTAGAAGTGGAAGGGAATTATGTGTGAATAATGTTTATGTTGATAAACAGTCCTTGCAGACCAATATCTCCCTCTCAAGGTCATCTGGTTATTCATAGGATCACTGAGAGAGCCAGGAATTACAAGCCAACTGCCCCAGAAAAACGTGATGGCTTGCTTGTTTACTCTGTGTGTCTGTTAAAATGCCAAAATATCTGTATGAAAGCAGGTAATACTTTGCCAGTACTTAGATTGAAGTAAAGTTTTCAGATACAGAGCACTTCATAAAATCCTGTCACCCCAAATTAATTCCAGTTGGTAGGGACAGGAGAGCATCACATGGGCTGAAAACTGGGTGGAGGACCATGAACAATGGATTAGAATAAACAGCAGTGTGTCAAATTGTCAGGGGAGCGAAGGAGAGCACAGTGTTGGGAGCTAGTCTTGCCAATTGCTGCCCTTCATGGTGAACTGTGCATAGTTAACCTCCTCTGCATTTCCATGGGGCTCTAAACACAATTTAGGGGAGTCACAGTACAGTTAGTTAGGGGATTTAGTGTACAGTAATAGTAGAGGAATATAGTCCAATGGGTTGAGTGTTAGCAACCATGATAAATTTCTTGAGATTCTTGATGGTCAGAGGAGAATTATGCACACATTTGTAGTAACTTTGGCTGGTTGTAGCCGTATGAAGTCTATGAGGCTTTTCAAAGAAGAGCACAACCTAGTAAAACACATATCTTGTACCATGTGGCACAGGCCTGATGCTCCTGTCCTGTTGCCTGCACTCTTGCTTGCCATGTGGCACATTAAGATGCAGTTGTGCAATAGGGTCCTGCTTATCCCCAAGGTCATGGTTCCCTTCTGGGCCTGGATTTTGTGGGAGAGACAGAATGGAATGGGTGTCAGTTTGTTGTCATTCCTGTCTATGGAGGCATATGGGCTCTAGGCAAAATACCAAAAGGGAGTCAGTGGCCCTTGACTGCACTCATGAAATGTGCTGTGCTCATGCCAGGTGCACAGGGCTAGGAATGTCCTCCATTACATGGGTCAGTGAGGCTGAAGGGACCACCATAAGTAGATATGGCAAAGGGAAAAATAGAGCAGCAAACTCCCACTTTCCTCTGGGTCCTACTACTCCATACAACTTCTTCCTTAGTTCCTTATTCCTCTACAGCCAGTAACAGTCTCTACCAGCCATGCTCCCTTCTCTCGGCCTTTGCTTACTCTCAAGAGATTAGATCAAATGTGGTTTTCAGTCAGGCCAGGTGGAAAGTGTTGAAACAGAGCCAGGGTCACCAACTCTTCCTCTGCCTGTGCAGCTGCAGAAGTATCCTTTGTGTCAGGCTCAACACAGCACAGATATGGCCATCATGGAGCCATCATATGGCCATCAGCCATGAGCCTGTCTGTTGAAAAAGGGTGGGTAAGGGCATGTGGGGTTGTGAAGACTATCAGCCTTCCTCTGCATGTGCACAGGTGTCCTGTAAATGCAAACAGCAGAACCTAGGTGAGCAGAAAGGCTTTCTTCCCTCGGTCTTTCAGGCCTAATGATCAGATGGAGGAGCTGCCACTGCAGGGACAGACAGGACATGAGGGTGAAGTGCAGTCATTTTTCATGAAGTGTGAGTATGAGAGGAAGCACATCTTCTACATTCTCCAGTCCCAGGGAGAGTGTGACCAGAGAGCAACACAGTCTCAAAGCAGCACTGAAGTATTTCTGATCTCTGTGTGATAGTGGAGCTCTTGTTGCACCATTCCAAGCTGGCAGAAAACCAGAAAAGAAGCACCAATATTCAGGTCCTTGTCTGAGAAGATGATCCAGACTCTCAGTTTAACAAGGATAGGACTGCCTGGAGCACATCAGTGAGATATGAGAGGTGTTCAACATTTGCAGAAATGAAAGGAGGGTGAGACTGGGTCCTAAGAGCGCTGTTCAGAGCTTTCAAGGTCACTGATTTTGCAAAGAAAAGAAAAACAATAATGCATCTCGCAGCCAGCGTGAGTTGAGATTGGAAGGGCAAAAATGAGTGATTCTGGTTTTACCTGTGGTTGGTAGCAGCTGGCATGGACAAGAAAACAGAAAGGAGTGGCAGTTTAAAGTATTGAAAGACAAAAAGAGTTGAGCTACATCTCTGGGAAGTGGTGGAACATCTCTTTTGCATGTTGGGGGCCAAAATTCCCTGACTGGTCACAACTGATAATGTGGCAGGATTCCCTGTCAACTGCCAACTAGTATGCCCTTGTGCTGACAGCATTTCTTTTAGGGACTGTAGGCCTTTTCCTGGAGGGGATCTTGCGTTGCCTGTTGGAGAGGTTGTGGAATCCTTGAGGTCATCCAGGTCCCAGGGTACTCTGTGGGATGCAGTGTAGACATGTAATGGCAGATTGTTTGTGTCTGGATTGTAGTGAGTTGGATGGATGCTACAGGGCTGATCCCACCTCAGGGCAGGGATGTGGTCTGCTCAACTTCTGTAGTTTTCCTCCAATCTCATTCTTGCAATCCTGTGATTTCTTATCCACCTAAACCCTGTCTTTGGGCCTTTCCAGATTGGTTCTGTGGGTGCTGAAGGTGGTAAGGGTCCATCCAGGCCTTTCCAGGAGAGTTCATCAGCAGTGCTGCACCTCTTACATGTTTATCAGAAACTCACTTGCACAGTGTATTTAGATTGTCCATTTTGCACAAGAATTTTCCCCAGCAGAGGATACCTTACTCTTTTCTTCAGTTTCTTTGAACTGTTTCTCAGCCCCCTGAACATCACCTTTGTGCACTTCTAGGTGTTTGCATTCCTTGGCTGTTAAAGGAGCTATTCAAGGATAGCTTGGGGAGATGGTGAAGGGGAGTAGCAGTCAGACAGAAGAATGGAAGGAATGGCTCTGGAGGAGTTTTGCTTAAGCTGGGGTGTCTGCGTAGAGTCTTCTCTGTTGTCTAGCTCAACTACTTCCTTGATTTTCCCTGTCACTCTTTATGGAGATGAGAACCATCCATGGTTATAATACAAAATGAATCCCACATTATGTCTTGTCTTTTCTCAGGTCTTCCTTGGATCCCAAACTCCTTCTGCTTGTTGTCACTGCTGCTTATAATTGGTGCTTGTGGTGGCATCCAGAGGTCTTGATTGCAGCATTGTTCCCCTTGTGCTATTCACAGCACAGAGTCATAACAAGACACAGTCCCTGCCTCAAATATATTAAATGGGATCTTTGAGAGAGGAAATGGAAGCACAGAGAAGGGATGTGAATTGTCCTACTTTACGCAATATTTCTGGGATAAAACCCAGCACTATTAATAACTTCTTGCTCAACAACCATCTTTGTTCAGAACTCTGGTTTTCACCTTAAGTTGTTTGTGTTGTGCAGGATCTGTTTGCAAGTTTGGTGAAAGTTCCCACCTTGTGATCTGCAGCTCAATGTAAAGTGAGTCCAATAATTCCCTATCCATGTTGAACTCCAAAGGCTCCTTCTACTAAGGCCGCCATTATGTTACCTTTTGTTTTCTGTTCACCCTTGTTTCACCACTGCACAATTTGTCTTGGTTTTGTTTGCTTGCACTCTGCAACATCTACTAGAAAATGACCTTTATCACCCCCCTCTTTGCTACTTTTCTTCATGTTCTTCAGTGAGAAGTTGACAACCAGCAAAGGTTTGCTCACGTTGAAGCCTCAAATTTGCTTTACCTTCATTCTTATTTATTGCCCATGAATGTTCTATGAAATAGACTTTCTGCCGGAAATGTTTGTGGAAGCAGAAACTGTTGATTAAATTGTAACAAAGAGTCACAGGAAGCAAATTTTAAAATTGCAACTGTATGTTTGTGATAATATGAGCTCTGTCACTGCTGTCAAGGACTAGAATTGATGGAGGCCACAAAATCTCTTTATCCAACCAAAATGAGCCAAAGTTGCTTGATTTTTTTTTTTAAACACAAGCCACAAACTGCTCATGAGCAATTTACAAGCCAAAAATTAGCCAGCATGGCTTTCCAGAGAATAGTTCTGAAGAATATTGCAGTAAGCAATATTCAAATATAAAAAGAGGGAAAATAAGGATAAAAAAATTAATCAGGAAGAGCTGACATCCTTGAGACTCCTGGCAGCCATAAATCAGCCTGGTTGGGGGACATTTCAGTGTAAGCCACCCATCGCTGTGCTTCAGTGGGGGTCCAGAGTTATTCAGAACAATGCTGGGAAGCCACACTCTGGACAAGACAGGAGACATGCTGTGTTAGTGTCTCCACTGGGCAGTGCCCAGAGTCCCAAATGGAATTTACAACTAGCTGCTTCCCTGCAGCCCACAGAGGAGGGTGGCCTCTTCTCTGCAGGGCTCAGTCGCTCCCCCAGCTCAGCGAGCACACGGGTGCTGCAGGCACGGACTGGAGCCAGCCCCTCTCTGCGGATCAGGTTCTTTTGTGCAAATGATCCCGCTGACTTCAACAGAGAGGTCAATGTGTGGGAAGAGAGAAGAATTTGGCCTGACACAGGCCGTTGCTCCAGCAATGGCAGAGACCCAGGGCGTCGTGGGTACTGGGAGAGTTTTATAGTATAGGGTGGTAATTCCATCCACATTTGGTGGGATTTGGACGTGCATGTATCTGTCTGCATTGGAAATGCTGTCTCAGGGATGATCTTTATTTTCTTTCCTTCTCCTGTGTTTGGATGAAAAACAGACCTGTGGTTACTGTTTGAGGTTCTTTTGGTACCAGTGCTTTAAAGTATTTCTTAAACTAATAGAAAAACTTTTAATCTTTCTAATATAGCATTACAGAGAACAAACAAGTCTTTAATGCAAGCCCCTGGGTCTCTTGTGGGGAGATCCCGATAAAAACACAGCTTTCTGTTTTGGAAATACCCTCTGGTGGATTTGTTAAAACCCTACTAGAGACAATGGTGAGCTTTCAAAGTAAGTGGAGACGTGGAAAAAATATTTGTAATAAAGACAGCAAGTGGTTGGTTTTGTCATGGAATGGTAGTGAATATGATTTTATAGGTTAAAAGTTAAAAATTTCCCCCACCCCAATGTTATAAACTGCTAATCGAATTTAACTTGTCAGACATCAAAGTACTTATTTTGTTTTTTGAATGCCTGTTATGTGCAGTCTTTCCACCTGGTCTTGTATGAAATGCTGGGATGTTCCCTGGCCCAGGTCTTCCAGAGGAGGTTGAAATACCCCAAAAATATTGCAAGCTGGGCTGCCCCATCTGACCTCTCCACCTCTGCCTGACCTCTATTAACATCACCATAATTAGTCCCAAGCTTTGGGATCTACCATATTTGCACATATTAAGCATGTTTGAAAATGCGTGTTAAAACTGACTGCAAGTCTTCATGGGCAGAGCAATAGGCAGATTCTCTGCTGGGATTTTGCTGATTTGGGATAGACTTGAAGGGTTTCTCTGCAGTGAGGTGTTGCAGATAGAGCTGCATGCCTTATGGTTTACCTGACCTCAGCCTTCACGTCTTAGTAATTTAACACTTCTGGGACCTTCATTCCCGTTTAGTACAATATACTGAGAGGGAAGGAAAAAGATGTCCAGATGTGCTGTGCTATCTAAAGCTAAAAGTGCATCCTTGGTCCTCTACTTTTACACCTAAATTTGATAGGCATGAGGCTGCATTAGGCAGAAAGAAAGAGCAGAAGATAATGTGAACATGCAGTTACTTGGTAAACCTTGTGCCTCATTCAGAGGCTCAGATACATTTATCTGTTTGTAGTGGCACTTCTTGCTGGTTTAATTGAAGGAATAGGTATCTAGCATTTGGGGGTGTTCTCTACCCGTGGTGACTCTTACTTTTGCAAGTTTACTTGTAATGGTCCATGATGATATATTTTCTGTCCTCTTGTCATTGGTAGAGGCCAGGTGATGCAGACAGTTTCTTTTAAAAGGGTTTCACTTCACTTCACTTTGACTGAGGGTCTTTTTTTTTTTTTTTTTTTTTTTTTTTTTTTGTCTTTCCAGTGTTTTAAAGAAACACTTCCATGGTTAATAGCAGCGTAAAACACCAAATAGTGTTTTTTCATCCTTCTAATATTGATGACATTCCTCTAATGGGCATTTTACATTAGCAAATCCACCCTTGTAACCTGAAACAGCCTTCAGCTTTGCCATGACTGCAAGGGATCTATATATGGTTTCACGTACAGATTTCATTTTTTATTTCTTTTTTTCTTGGATCATTTTGTCTCCTGGGGTGAGGATTATACTTTCCTTTGGTGATTGAAAGATGATGGATGCCACCCAGGTCCTTACAATGGTGATAGGGCAAAGAGTTTGTGCTTATTATTCAGTGGTTGAAACAAAGAATTAATGTATTTTAAAGTTTTGGATGCTTTGGATAATTTGTTTTTTGGATGGGTCTTGACTGGTGGTCTATTGAGTATGGGTGGGCCATTTTTCAAACCGATTTTGAAGATAGAGATAAAACTATATTTTATGAACTGCAGTTTCCAAGGTCATCTGGAAATTGAGCAGTTCATAAAATGTATCTTTGTTTAAAGATATATTTGATTATATAAAATATGATCCCAGAATCAATTGGGTACAAACAAGATGTTGCCTTTAGGGTTGAAAACACATTGTTAGAGGCATGAAGAGCAGAAATTGTCACTGCTGTCTCTGTGTGGCTATTGTTTTTGGTTTTAATAGGAACAGAATGAATGACATTTTTCCATCAGACCACTTATGCTCAACTATACCTCCAGGACAACTTCCTGGCCAAAAATATTCAAAACAAACAAACACAATAGCAATTCTACTCCAATTACGTTGTTTGCAAACCAGCTAGTGTTCGTAGAGTACTAGGCTTGGCAAATCCAACCACTTCAACTCTGGATTTTAGTATTGGATATTTGTACGTGCATTCTTTGTAGCTGTTGTGCTATTCAGGTAAGCATTTGAGTGGCCATGTGCATGTCTACCTCCATCACTTCTGACCACTCCACGGTATAAGCATACCCTAGCTGTCTGAACAATTTGGGTGAAAAGTCTGTGTATTGGGAATACACCCTTGCCCAGTGGCCAAATGCTCATTGATTTCAATGGAGCTGAGATTTCAGCTTAGGGCTTTGGGCCAAATCATATAGCAATTTAAAAACTTTCACTTGGAAGAAGAATAACTAACTACTAAGTGTGGGAAAGAGAAATGTGGAGGAAGAGGAATTTATCAGTTGCTTGCTTATGTAAGTGGAACCAGAATTTGTAAGAAGAAAATGAAATTGCTGGCTTAGTGGCACATTTTCCTGTGGTTTGAGCTGCGAGAGGTATCCTATAGAGAATGAACCTAAGTCAGCAAACCCTCTTGCAACTTTTCAGTCAATTTTCTCTGGCTGATAAAAATGGTCACGGAAATACTGATTGTTGTAACTCAAAGTTTGAAAAATATGTAGTGCTACAGATTGGCATTGTAGTCAGTTTTCCCTGAGACAGAAAGCACTAGAGAAACCTAGTTAAGGGAAGAAACTTATATGGGAGGGATGCAATGGGACATGCAGGGAGCAATAATGTTCTGGCTCCAGCAAGGTTTCCAAGCTTCATTCCAACACCAGCTCTGCAGAGCTCAGTCATTTCAGCATGTTCACGCTTCCGGTTATTTGAGTCCTCTCCAGGACTCTTCCCAGGAACACAAAGGTGTGTCTCAAGCTGCTGTTGTTATACCTCTGTGGGAAGGGCACAGTAGCATAGTGCATGCTAGGAACAGAGTATGTCTCTTGGGTCCTTGGAGAGCTTTCAGTTATTAACTTCACGTGAAGGCTCTACCTTTGCAGTTACTGCACAGGTAAACCCATGGACAGTGAAGGCAAGGTGGACAGCAAACTGGGCAACATCACTGTGTGCCACAGTGGAGCCCCAGCTGTCACAGATCATGTAAAAGGGAAACATACCATTTTGGTTTCCGTGGTGCATACCACTGCCCAGGACTGCAGAAATGTAAGTGTGCTGCTGCAGTATGCAAAGACACTCACATTAACAGCTGTGAGAAGCTCTGACCATCCTTTTTGCATAATCTGGAAACATAACTTGCGTAAAGCAAAAGACATATAATGGACACTATTATATTTTATATTCTCAATTTGGAGCCTGTAACTACACACTGGTAGGTTGCAGCAGAGAGTGGGATGAGGCAATGTGTCAGTTACACCCGGTGGTCCTCTTCTACAGGCTCTAGACTGTTAGGTGACTTGTGGAGGTTGTATCTGCCAGGGTTTTTTGCTGCCTCCCATGTTTTTGATAAGGTTTGGGATTGGAGGTTTGGGGGTGTAACTCAGTGATCTTTAGGGTCCCTTCCAACCCAAACGATTCTATGATTCTATGATTTAGTTAAATAACAGCCCTGTTACTTTCAGTGGCCCTGGAGGGTCATAGACTCAGAGCAGTTCTTCTGACTTTGCCACCACAGAACAACAAGGAATAAAATTCTATTCAGATTTCCAGCTACAGAAGCCACAGCCTGTTTAGATGGACAGCCATAGCTGCATTAATCAAGGGTTTTTGTTTGTTTGTTTATTTGTTTCTGTCTTTCCCAAGTGGACTTCGTGTTCTGGCTGGAGGGAGCTTTCTTCAGAATGAGTCCCTGTTTGACAAGTAGTGTTTGCAGTGAGTATTGGAACAGTCAAAGAGTCAAGGTGGGAAGGAGCTGCTGCTACTGAATTTATTTATTTATTTATTTATTTATTTTATTTTCTCTTCTCCTTGTCAGGTTTAGGCCAAAGCAGAAACAAGCCGAAGGAGCACCACCTCTGATAAAAATAGTAGAGACAGCAATATGACAGAAGCAGTAGGGCTGCCTTAGTAAGGAAGTAAGATATATTAGCCCAGTGCAGATTATGCACCAAACACAATTCTAGTCTTCAGACCTGTGTGGTGAAACATTGTGCCAGGGGCACACCTTGTAATAGAGATAATAGGAACAGAACATTTTCTTTTCGTAAGAAATGCCATCTTTGCAAAAGTTTCTGTATTTGAATTTGGAGCAAGTCTAGGATAAAAAATATTTCCATGGGAAGATGAATACTAAAATTTTCCATCTGGGAGAACATTGGAACTCTCCCATACAAGGTGCCGTACATTAAAGTGAAGGCCTATGGGAAAAGTGGGACTTAGAACCACAAAGTAGTGGGGGATCTCCAAAATGACCTCAGAGAACAACCTCTGAGACAGAGCTTGGACTTGTGTCATGCCTTCAGATCTTGTACCTCAATGGCAAGGAATGTGAAAACCTATAGGACTGTGCCTATATAGGCTCAAGATTTGGGTATCAAGATTTCTCTATTGAGAACTGGGAGTATTGAGACCCTTGGAGAAATTAACGAATCTGCAGCATCTCTACCCCAGCACAGTAGACCAGAAGCTAGAAGTCCTGGCACCTATGTCGAAGGGCTATCCTGGGGCCAACATCTTGTGGGAAATGTCCTGTTTCCAACACAAACCTTAGGAGACTGTAGTTCCTAGGGACAAAACTGTTGGCTTGAGAAGGGTCTCAGTTCTGCATGTCACTGTGCAGCTCACTGTGCAGCTTCCCTCTGCTTCTGGCAGAGGAGGGGTGTCCTCACCTGAGGATTACAGTCAGGGGCGGTGTTGGCAGGAGTGCACACTCTGAAGTTAGAGCCATTGCTCTAATGAAGGCTTGTCAAGGCATCACCTGTGACTTTGTAGGTCCTAATTCTCTTTGCATCTCCCCTTATTCCTGTGAGAAAGCACTTCTAGCCTCTCATTGTTGCGGCCATGGGAATTCAAGCTAATTTACCTTCTTCCTCAGCTGCTGAGAGAGACACGGAAGGTCCTGTCCTCCCCGATTCAGCTACCAAAACATTTTACCACCTCCTGTGTTCCTGGCAGTGCAGAAGAGCCTCCAGTAGTTGCCACTACATGGAGGAGGACAGGACGATAAGTCATGTCTATTAACGATGTGTATTGCCTGGAGATCCCAGATGTATTTGTAGGTTGTCTGTTTTTTAGGATCTCTCATAGTGAGCAAGATGCAACTCTTGAAGCAGTGGTTGTGGCTAGGGTTGTTGGCTCTTAAAAAGTTCACTGAGCACCTTTCCAGGGGTACTTGCATCTGCTTTATGCTTCTGAAGGGTTGTTTATATAGACATTTTGTGGGTGGGAGGTGTTTTTGTTGCTGTTTCATTGTTGGACTCTGTATGGGCACTCTGCCCATTTATGGTTAATTATATTTTGACTTCTGGCTCTAAGGTGCTTTCAGGCATACTCTAGGTACCAGAAGTAAAGGAGGTGCTGTTATCATCAAAGTATCTCAGTGTAATATCAAATTTAATCAGAAGTGAATTAATTAAAGCAGGGCATACATATAAGCCCTTGTAAGGTGGATGTTCAAGCAGCTCATATGGTGCAATTTTGGGATCACTTTTTAGACATTTGTAATCTTCTCTCCATAAGAAGGTGGTAACTTAGCAGTAGGCTTCAGGACTGCTGTCAGCAGGCAAACCTCTCCTGCAAAGGCCTCTTTGTGGAACATGACTCTTGAAACAGACTAAGGAATTGTGTGCATTTCTTGATCTGGGTCCTGGCACCTTTTATGATTACTTTAGTGTTTACAGCCTACACAAGTAGCATAGGCTGAGATCCAATGGTTACTTGGGTTTAATCTGACTTTGGAGTGAGAAAAACCCAAAGAAAATATATATTTATTGTTTGTCTCAGCTCTGTCATGGTTAAACCTTCCTTTCTGCAGCATGCTATATCCTTGACATTGTCGTGTGTTCATAAAATTTCCTGGGGTGCAGCTGCTTCTTCTGTCCAACACCCTGGACTTTGTGAGGCTTATGGGTCTTTACCTCCACAGAGAGAAGACCTGAATTTGGGTAGAGGAGTGCTTGGCTGGATTACAGGGTGACCAGAGGTATGGGTCCTAAACGTTTACCTGAAGCTACCTATAGCTACAGTTGAACAAGTACAGACACAAACACTCTCCTCATTTTCATGAACCCAGTGGTGGTGGTGATGTGTGATGTGTGTTGCTCACCTAGGTGTGGAGGAGACCATGAACTAGCAAACCGTAATCATAACATTCAGATGATGAGGTGCTGAAAAGGCAACTTCGGGTCTCCAGTGCCACATGGATGAGGTGATTTGGGTGGGCCTGGTTTAGAGTTTTAAGTCTGCCAAAATTTGTGGTGCCTGCGTCAGAGCAGCACTAACCTGCAAAGAGGAGGCTGAGAAGCAGGCAGCTGGTGGAAAAGTAGGGAAATTGGGCTTGGACCTCCCTTGGTATACTGCTGAGACTGTTTGCCAGGTATAGCATGTTGTCTTGACTCGCTTTTTCCGATGTATTTGAAAAGGTAAAATGAACCAAAATGTGCGCAACACTAAGAAAACAGGACACCTAAAATCCTCACATTTGTTTGAACCTAGCTTACAACTTTCTGAGCTTCAACTTTGTGATTTGGATGGGGCAGAGATAGGAAATGGGTAGATGGTAAAGCTGGAAGTGAACCAAAATTTAAAACATTCTTTGACATGCTCCAGTATTAGCTAAGTGTGCTGCTTTAGTCTCTCAGGCTACTTTAGTTTAACAGTAGACAAGTTTGAAAGGTGATTCATTCATAGTTTACAAGTACCTAAAAAGGGAAGAGGTTTCTGGTTGTTAGATGGGATTCAAATTTACCAGAGAAAGGCAGAAAGATCTGTTGGCTGCAAGCCAAAGTTAAAGAAATTCAGTTTAGGAAGAAGGGCAGCAGTTTAAACAATAAGAACAAAAAGCAGTGGAAAGTCTTTGGCTGGCATGCAGCAGGCTCGTCATCAGTTAATGGCCTTACATGAGGATTTCTGTGTTTTTCTACAAGAAGCAGGAGTTATGAAGAGAGCATTTCCAGATCAGAGCAGCCTTTATAGGAGACAAGGTCTGGGCTTCCACATTGGCTGCGCTGCTTCCCATTCAGACAAAGCAGCCTGTGCATGGTTCTGGATGCTGCATCTGCATGCTCTCTGCCTGCTCTTCCCAAGCACAAGCCACACTGTTGCACTAAGGCACACAGATGTGCTGGACATCAGTGAACTCAGCTCTGTGTCTTTGTGCATAGTACTGTTCCCAGACACAGTCCAAACTATTTTCCCTTTAACTGACCTGTCTGATTTAACAGGCAAATTACAGTCTGCAAATTGTGACTTGTGCACTGAATGCACAGTCCCTTTATCTCCTGTAGTAAGACAGCCAAAGGCATGCAGTCTGGGCCAGAAATACGTTCTCCCTTTTTCTGGGCCAGACTCTGCTAGAGGAGTGTGATGCAGGTGGAGCCCCTGTCTTGCGTGATGTGGGCTCCATCTCTTTACCTGCCTGTTGGGGAATGTCAAGCACGTTATCGTTGGTGGCCTGGAGCACAAGGGACAAGAGACTCCTGTGTCGGTTTGGCTGAGATGTATTTCACATTGGAGAGAAGGAACTGGGGAATAGAGATCTTGGAAGATTTCATGTTCATCTTTTGTCCTGTTGTTCAATGATCTCTGGGTTTCTGGGCTTTGCACTGCTATTGTCAGCATTTTCTGTAGAGAGGGTTGGTATCAGCATATCTTTCTCCCAGGCCATGCTGCCTGCTTCATAATGCTGCAGACATCCAGCCTGGAACTAGTATGAAGCACATGCACCACTGCCAAGGTCAGGACCTTACCAGTATTCAAGGCATATGTATAATGTTGGCATGGTACACAGTGACCTCAGCATACAATAGCAGCCAACTGACACACACATTCAGACAAAATAAATATTTGACAATCTATTTCTCTATTCCCCAAAATGACCCCTGTGAAAACAAGGTCCTGTTTACCTTTCTGACTCGCTGTGCAGAGTGTTCTGAGAAGAGACGAGTTCTCTTCCCCATTCATTGCTTTCCTGCTCTTTTGGATTACCCATTTCCAGGCAAGGACCAGGGATATTGGCTTTGCAAAACCCAGGGCACCTTTGAGTTTCACAGAACTTCTGAAATTTGGGGAAAGTTGAGATCATTTTTGTTTAGAAGTCTCTTTCTCTGTACCAAAGCACAGTGACCTGGGAGGCAGTGCAAGACTTGTGTTCAGCCTAAAGGAAATGCCCGTAGCTGTCCAAACTATTTTTATTACTGTTTCTGCTGCATTAACACGTGCAGCCCTCCCCGTCCTGTTGCCTGTGGCACAGATTTCTAGGGAGCCTGTAGCAGGCTTGGGTGTGCAGAAATAACAGGAGGGAAAAGTATTCAGTGCAGTTCATTCCTTTTCCCTTGGTGTGCTAAACATGCTTCCTTTGCACTCCTGGTTCTTAGGACTGCTTATGTGCTGTGGAGCCACAGTAGCTGAACTGTGCTATTCAGAGCCGGCTGAAAGTCTGGTGTGCCTGGGACCAGACCTGCTGCTATGCCCACTCATAACAGCCACCTCTCCTCTCACAGTTGCAGACGTCTTTTGTGACTATCTTTCACTCATGGTTAGCTTGGCCCAGACAATTCCGGTTAGTCTGATCTGTTCTGTTTCTGTAAAAGCTTGTATCTTTTTGATTAAAGACAATTTAGTTTCCAATGGCCTCACATGTAAAACCAAGGAATAAAAGAGTCCTCAGAGCTTCCTGCCAAGTGAACATATGCCTGATGATTGCGGTGTTTTTTATTTCTTTCATATAAGATCACCTTCAGTGAAATCAGTCTTTAAATAAAACCAATCTATGATAATTTAGCTTGGCAAGGAGAGTGAAAGGAGAATACATACAAATCACAAAATAGTGATTTGTCTAATGAAACCCATCCAATCCCTCCTCCTTTTATTTCTGCCCCTTATCACAAGATCAGAATGTGCTAGGCAGTTAAAAGAAAGCTCGTGGATATGTCAGAGGAAATACTTTATCTCTTAACATCTTAGACAAGTGGAAACCTTTGTTACCAATATTCTTAAGGCAAAACTAGGAACTTGTTATTTTCTTTTTTACGGTTAGGTCTGAAAATGAAAAGGGGAGCTGGAGGAGTGCAGAGGTGAAAGAAAAATTGCAAGCCTGCTAACCCTTGCATGTCAGGTGTAATATAATGCCTGGCAGAGATTGATAAGAAGTGTCTGTCTCTCCTCTGCCTGGTGTTCCAGGTGCATGGCAAAATCCCCTTTCTGAGACACTCAGAAAAGCTCACATGCAGAGCCCAGCTTCAAGTTGGCCGGCCTGACATTACAGGCCCTAAGACACTTTTAAACAGCTTTATTCTTTCACCATTCTAACTGTGACCTGAAGAATTGCTGTCACTCCTTTCTTGTCCTTTACATGTGTAGGCTTTCATTTTAGCCCCTCTCAGTGGCTGTTGCTTTGCTGGTGATGCTGTCATGCTAAAGATTGTCCATTTTAGCAGCCGTCCCTCCGTGGGGGTGGTTCAGATGTTGGACCACACAGAGAGGAGTGGGAACATCTGTTGTGCACAAGCAGGTGGAAAGAGGCATGGGTCTCTGTGGCCCACCTCTGTTCTTTCTGCAATGAAATGCTCCAGGTGGGGTTGGTGGAGCTGTAGGATTGGCAGCATGTCTGATGCAGTGGCAGAGGTCATGGAGGTGTTGGTAATCATTAACAGCAAGGGCAGGATGCAGAGGAAAAGTCTCCAAAGAGGCCTGGCAGGACAGCAGAGCAAGCACCTGCTCTAGAAGGAGATGCATGGAGCCGGCCTGAGTAAGGGGAGCCATAGAGCCATCAGGTCTGGCCATGTGGTGCTGAGAAAAGAGGGAGCCAACCCTGGGGTGCCTCCATCACCAGTCAGTTGTTTCTGACTCAGTGCTGCCTCCGTGCCGGGTGCTAGTGAAATCTGGGGTGTGGAGCTGGCGTGCATTCCTTCACCCCTCATTATGCAGCAGTGGGGATAGCACACAGGTTTCAGATGGGGACTTGGTGGATTCGCATCATGTGTGTGCAGCGCCTGAAAGAGGCAGGTTTCACATTGTCTGGTTTCTCTTTTTGTAGCTGTCCCTCCCAAGCTGAAGAAACTGAAAAGTCCAAACGTTCATGTTGGTGAAAAGATCTCACTGAAATGTGAGGCGACTGCTGGCAACCCTCAGCCATCCTACAAATGGTTTAAAGATGGCAAAGAGCTGAAGAAGAGCAAAGACATCCGGATCAAATATGGGAATGGGAAGTAAGTATGCTATGGGGCTGCTCTGCCTCTGCTAACAAACACTGAGAGTCTGGGTCCTGGTGAGCACCCTCGCAAAATTCCCAACTTGCTACAAGTGGTGCCAACCTCTCCAGAGATGCTTCCTCAGAGTCACAGGACCATGTACAGGCTGTTTGCTGTGCCTGGGAGAGTGAGAAAGGTTCAGGTGCCATCTCTCAAGCACTGCTAGTCCCATTTTCCTCCACAGTGAGCAGAAAGAGAGGAATGAGGCACACACAGAAGAAACACATAATTTTTAGATGGGGCTCTTCTTGGGGAACTTTGTCATTATATATCTGAGATGGGCGTCCAGTGACCTGAGGAGATTACTCCTTCCCTGCTGACTTTAGGCTGGTTGTAGGCAGCTCAGGTCCCCTGGGGTGGAACCTGCTTTGCGAATGCAGAAGCTACTCAGAACTCAGCTTTTGCCCCACAAGCCTACATAGGGCCTGCAAACATGTGGGAGGAATCGCTCTCTTGTCTCCTCAATTTAGGTAGACTCAGAAGCATTTCAGACAGTCCCAAAGATGCAAGGACACCCCGTGATACTCAGCCTGACTAGGGCCTGTAGCCACCTGCCAAGGTTTTGCCTGTCGGCTAGCACATAAGAGCTTGCATCACTGCATTCACAGCAAGTCTCATCTGCCCCAAACTCCCCACACAGCAAAGCTTTTGGGCAGTGCTCTTGGTGTGTGTCATCCAATGGCCATGGGCCATGGCACCTCATTCAGGCAATGCCAAAACACTGGGTGAAACAGGCCTCAGTGAGTGAGCTAAGTTCAGATCTGTTGGTTGAAACGGTATTTGAGAACGCATAGCTTAGCTGTAGCCTTTCTGATGGAGGACGCAGGAGTGCTCTTCCATCCATACATGCCTTGGGTAGTGCCTTCTACAGAGGTATCTTCAAGGCTTTTTGGAACTGTTCCATCCCATTCCTGCGAGAGTAGATAAGCAACTCTCCTGCTGCCATTCCTGCCATGCACAGACCAGCGTGGTGCATGGCAGAGCTGGGAACGCAAGCCCAGTGCCTGGGAACAGAGGGAGGTGAGTCAGATGGCCAGACATGGCAGGGCTGTGCAATTCGATGGACTGTCAGGATAGAAACGGGCTGAGAAAGCTGTTTGTATCAGTAAACTGGTGCTTATTCAGGGAAGTCCTGTAGCAAGGCTTCACTGCAGGCTATAACTGGAAGTGGCCACTCACCTTAGATGTCAAGCAAATGAAAGTATTCAAGGTACATTATTTTTCTAGAGGGTTTCTTCTTGGGTAATACTGCAAAATCAAACAGGTAGCCAAGGAAGGGGAAACAGCTGCAGAGATCTGACCAGGGGCAGGAACCAGTACAGAGGGGCTCTCAGTAGAAATTCATTTAAATTGATCCATGTTGGTATCTTTTCAGGGCCAAATATTTATATATGATATACCCTAAAATTATCCTGTAAATGTGACTATGCTTACATTCATATATCCTGACTTAGCCAGCAACAAAGTCAGCTTGCAACTGTCTAATCCCTTGGAAATCTTAAAACTAATTCTTTGCCAGCATATGTTATATCTCAGTATGTGAAAAATAGTTCATCTCTTTATATATGGAGCTGATAGAGTATCCATTTTAAAAATTAGAAGCCACTAAAAATCAGTTAGAAACTCTTCTTTAGGTGCTCAAGTGGGTCATTGTCAGTTGCTCTAATTTAATTTCTATCCTGTTGGTTAATTTCAAAGTCACACTAAAAATGGTTGGCCTCTGTCTAAATAACTGCAGGACTCATGGATGTTTTGACACAAGGCAGAAGGATGGTCAGTGGAAAGCTTAGGCCAGAAACATCAGCAGAACCAGGATGACTGGTGGATGTGCTCTGTTCAGGAAGAGCTGTCTTTGCTCAGCTGCTGTCACTGTTTCCATGGCCTTTATCAGCCTCATGGCCCGAGTCATGCCATTCCCTGTTTGCCGATGGGAGTCTGGAGGTGGAATGACCAGAAGGAAGGTCTGTACCTCACAGTTCCACCTCTGTGGATGCCATGTCCCTGTGGGTGGGCAGCTTGTGGGTCCTGAGTTCATTGATGCTAATTTCTCAGGCTGCTGAGGAACCGTTCCCCAGACCCAGAGAGGGTTTGCCCCAGCCCAGACACCCAGCAGACCTCTCCGCAGAGGGATCTGGCAATGGGGGGGATCTGCAGTTCCTCTGCAGCATTTCCCTGCTGTTCTCCCAGAGATCACTGTCCTTCCATGCCTCCCATGCACTTGTGTCCAGTGTAAAGCTGTGACAGGCAGGCATCCCACCCACTGTGGCACAGGGGCACACTGTCCCTGGTCAGGGGTATGAACATATGGAAGAAGATTGATACTCTTTTTTCACAATGCTGCTGTCAAGTCACAACTTTGCATTTTCTAGTTTCCATGGCAACATGTTGGCTCACAGCCTACCAGTGACAAGTCAAAAACATGTGCGTGTTAGAAGTGCTTCCTGCTGGCAAAATAAGCCCAAGGATAGACATTTTAAAGAAAGCTGAGCACCTGCCTCCTCCAATAGCTGAGGCTCCCTCAGCAGTAAAGCTATGAGTCTGTGCTCATCTGCCACCCAGTATTGTTTACATCCTGGACTGGTAGACCAGGCAACACAGAGTCTAGAATCTAGTAGTATTGAGCTGAGATGGCTCAGAGAAGATAACTCCTTGCCCCTTATTGAGCAGACAACAGCGCAGGAACACTTCTCCAAGTAGTTCTGGGAGGATAACCAGTGTGTACCCAGTCTGCCACGTTCAGCTTTCAGGCTGTTTTCTCCGTGGCATTTGCTAGGTCTCAGTACTTGAAAATTGAGGGCAAAGTGATCACTGGCATTGGACCTGCTTCCTTCTGGACTTGGCTGCATGCAAAAAAGTACATTAAAAATTGCTCTGTGCTGATGCAGGTTGAACAAGGGAGTCCTTATGACTCCATGTGTCATCATTAAGTAGCTAATGGGGATGAGTAGCAGAGGGAACCAAAATTGGGCATGGGAGATGGGTGCATGTCATTAATTCCTGCCTGTTAGCAGAAGTATCCTAAACTGTAAAGCTGAGAAAGGAAGGCTTACTAGATGATGATTAATTCAAGAAGAATGGGATTTACATGTGGCTCCAATTAGAGATAACATTGGTCTCAAGATAATCGTTCGCTCTTTCTTACAGTTAAGAGTAGAGTGGGGTTTGAAAGGACTAAAACTGAAATTGAACATTGTAGAGGTACTTCCACAGGGAAAGCACAAAAGGCAAAAATCTTCAGACCATGCAGCTTCTGCCCAGGTGCACATTATCATTTATTTAAGAGTTTGATCCAAAGATCTGATAGAGTTGTTTGCTGCAGCTAGACAAAACGAGCCCTGCCAGGTGATGGAGGTGTCATCCATACTGTGTCCCTTGGCCATATGAGTCCTCTGCAGAGCTGGGCACAGCTTTGGGTCTGACCGTAACTGTAGCCTCTGTGGTCCTTAGACTATGTGCAGAGGTTTAGGATGGGAAAGAAGAACATAATTACCCTGCATCACTATTCTTAACCGCTTTGTCCCTGACTTTCCTCTCTGCAGAATGGATATTGCCCTGTGTGTTTAACGAGCCTTAAAATCTTTAGCTAGAAAGAAAAACTGAAGCCCTCTTTTACTCAGATGTGATCAAGCTTTTATCTGCTCCCACTGGCCTTCTTAGAGAAATATATGTTATCAGGAGGAGAGGAGCAGGTAACCATGTCAGCTCTTCAGCTTTTCCAATCACCTTTCCTCTTGTTTTTTAAACTTACCGGCAAAATTTCTGGTGCCTTCAGGCAAAGGAGTATTTTATTTTATTTTATTTTATTTTATTTTATTTTATTTTTTTTCCAATAGATATTTGCTGGAGGGAGGAGAACAATTCTGATTCCTTCTTTTTGAACTGTGTGTTCCATCTGTAATTAGTAACAGGCTGGGGCAAGCCTGGCTTGTATGGAGAGGAAACTTCTCTTTAAGGTGGAAGAAAAAAACACAGTTGATGGAATCTAGAGAATTTACACAGAAAGAATTGCATACTATAGTGAAAGTAAAGCATAGTGACTGGTCCACCCCTTCTAATCTGCCAGAGATACCTTTTGCTGCTGAGTGCACCTGATATGGTTCAAGGCCACTGGGTCCCAAGAAGTTAAGGTTGAGGCTTGACTTTCTAACTCTCCTGGCAAAAGGTCAAATGACAACTGTGGAGAAAGTGAAGGTAGACTCATAGAATCATAGAAATCATAGAATATCCTGAGTTGGAAAGTACCCATAAGGATCATCAAGTCTTAACTCCTGGCACCACGCAGGTCTGCCCCAAAGTTTAGACCATGTGACTAAGTGCACGGTCCAAACGCTTTTTAAATTCAGAGAGGCTTGGTGCAGTGACTACGTCCCCGGGGAGCCTGTTCCAGTGTGCAGCCACCCTTCTAGTGGTAGTTTCTGTTTGCTGAGGTGCAGGGAATCTACCCCACTTCAGGCTCACTCAGGACTCTGAGACATGCCGATTGTCCACTGACAGTGGGTGGGCTGTCCAAGAGCCTGGTATTCTGCTCTCTGTGGCTGTCCTTACAGCCTCTTCTTCTTCTCTTTGTGTGCTCTTTTACCAAGGGAGATTGCTGGGCTGATGAAGTAGGCATATCGTTAGATTGGAGAAGGTTGGCAGTTCAGTTTGGGACAGGCTGACCATATGACATCCCTTGGGAGTAGTGTCCTACTTTCAGTATCACCAGGAATCCCTATTGTTAGCCTGTAAGTGGAGCCAAGGGATACCCTCCTCTCCTGTTTCTGTACAGTAGTCCCTCAGGCAAAGCTAGCTGGGGCAGATTCATTGCTGGGGTCTTCCTTGTATAGTTCCCTGCAGTAGATTATTCCCCACCCACAATGAATGGGGCTGTGGTCTTCCCTGTACAGCTCATTGCTTTGGAATGAAGGCAAAAAATAATAGTAATGCCAAAGCAGCAGGGGAAGGAGAGTGCCAATAAAGATAAATGATTTCCTAATTAAGCCTGGAGACAAGGAGGGGCAAAGAGAACTGTTGAAGCCTTGTGGGAGCCAGAGTGAACCCAAGCAGGCTATACCACCACTCTGGCAGGGGTCTTCAGGCTGACATTTTTAAACAAAGGAAAAAGCTCACTTGACAATGGATCTTGCAAGAGCAATTCCAGATGCCTTGAAGCTAAGACTCTTCTCAAGCACCGGTGTTGTTACAGTCACCAGGGAAGCTTCTGTCTTGCTAACTCTCACGATGTCATTATAAGTCTCCGATATTTGGGATTTGGTTTAGCTGCTGAAGGCAGTTTATTGGAGGGGGGTTTGAAAAAGAGCATCTCCTTTGTTTGACTGTTTGTTGTTTTAAAAGAGATGATGATGGACATCATTTTGGCCAATGCACCTGGGACTGAACCAGGGAACTTGAGAACTGAAAGGAGAAGTGGTTGGGTCTTGAGCGAGAACAATCCACAAAGCCTGCAAGCTGGGGCTCCTTAGAGATTCAGGGAATGGTTATTTGATCAACAACAATTGACTTATAATGGCTACCAAGTTATAGCCAGATGCTAGGCTGCTTCAACTGATGGTGTGTGCAAACTTAGCTATGGAACAAGGTTTATATGCCTGAAGTTTTGTATATTTTTTCTGATTATATTGTCTGGTTTATATATATATATACATCTTTTCCCTATAGATCTTACCCACTGCAGCTGCAAAATGTCACAACTTATGCTGAAGCACCCTCTTTGAGACATGAATTGAAATCCCATTCATCCAGTTTAATGCTTTACCTGGCACTTGGGGAAGGAGGGCTGGGGTGCTGACTGAAGCTGTAGGCAGTTCATCTGGGATAGCACATTTTATACCCACAGTCATGAGTTTGCCCAGTCCCCATTATGCTTCATGGATCAGGCACTGGCAAGTATCCGTGACACACATCATTTGCAGAAAAGAGACTTAGGAAGAAATTAATATCTCCAAAACTCCGAACTCAGAAAGGAGCCTCAAGACTAACTGAATCTCTTGCACAACCCCATGTAATATTATGGTGATGCATTTTGCAGAGGTTTTGGAGGGATGACACCATCTACCTGAAGGTGTCATCCCATGCTGCTTTTCCATGACCTTATGTCTCTGTTCCTGATAGACATGCTTTTCCCTGATCTGAATATTTCAGCCTGGCTTTGCATGTCTGCATTCCTGTGCTCTGCACGTCTCCCACAAAGACTGCTGCTTTTAGTACTGCATCTCCCTCTCTACCTCCCCTGATTCTTCAAAACAGTTTGGTTTTGCTCTACAAGCTCCCTCTGGTCTTCCTTTTCTGTCTGGCAGTCCCTGAAGTTTTGGTCCTACCTCTGAGTTGCCCATTCTATCAGTCTCCATCTAATATGTGATAAACTTCTAAACGAGGACCAATATGCCTTCTCCCCAGCTGCACCAACCTTTTGTTCTCCTCCCAGCTTACAGAATTAGTTGTGGTTTCATTGCTGAGATAGTGAGGCCTCTGCATATTGTCCTAATTGCATACCTACATGGGGTTTCTTGTCTCTCTGTGTAGGTTATTTGCTCTTTGGAACAAGGAGATATCTGTTCTGCATTTGGTAGTGTGAAGTCCCTGGTTCTTGTGCATGTGAGATAAACAGGAAAAGAACCTGCTCTGATCTGGCCTCATAATATTGCTCCAGGATCTACATTCTCCCAAATGAATTCAAATCTTGGCATTGGGGTTTGAGGGAAATTCTAAATATTCTTGGGATGGATCAATTGCCTTGAATTCCAGGATAAGAAATACAAGGGAACCCATTCTGACATCAGGTCCATGCCTCAGCTGTAGCCCTAAACTCAGCTTTTATGTGTGTGTTGATTTCACGCTCCGGCAGCTGCCACAGACTTGCCAGCACAAGAGCAGCTACACATCAACACAGCAGCTACAAAGTCCACTCTGGGAATGGGTGTGTGGTTGGATTACACTGCCTCTGCTGCCGTACACCTTTTCTTGTTGCCTGGACATTCATGGCAATTCAGAGATGCAGCCCGAGGCTGAATTTGAGGATGGTTGCACAAGTGACCCTGCTCTTTGGAGCGTACTTATTGATCTTTTCCCCTTTTGTTGACAATGCATGACCCAGAAGGGACTCCAGCTCTTGCTCTCAGACCAGTGTCAGTGTCAGATCTGCAGACTGAGGACTGGTCGAGTCTATCTTTTAAAATCAGCCGGTCCCAAGCCTGAGAACAGAGAGAGAACAGCACTGCTGAGCACAGAAGGGGTAAATCTGCTTTTCAGGTTAGAACAGCACTTTAATGTGGGGGAACAGGGGTAGGAGAGAACAGGTAAAGGGGGTCTGGGGGTGGTCGGTTCTATCCTGGGCACCCACAAGTACATTAACTGTCTCCCATGCCTGCGATTCCCACAGTCCCAGCAGGTCAAACACTGAGTCGGGCAGGTGATGGTGAGGGGAGGAGGAAGGAGGACTTTGCCCATGGCAGAAGGGATGGTAGCTGAGTTGAAAAGTCTGAACCTTCCTTTTCTTACCCCTCTCATTTGATTGATTTGCTTGAGGGTTGCTTTCTTCCCCCCTTTCCCATTTGCTGTTCTTAAAGCTGATCCTGAGCTAGCCAGGTCATGCCCTAGAGTTCATAGCAGCCAACACAGTAGCTATTTGTTGTTCTCAAGCACTGCATTGCACAGTTGGCTTGCCCAGCTCTGTTGTGCTGCTCTGTAACTGAAGGCAGGGAAGAGACTGGGGTGGTTTCTATCTGGTTGTGCAGGGAAAAGGATGCTCCTGGCTGCCATTTCTGCCCTGTCTAACAGAGGTGCTTTGCCAAGGCCATCCCCATTCTGCTTCACATACCAATGATCTTCTGCCTGACTTTATCTCACTGCTTCTTGGGGAAGATGAATGTGTTCTCTAAAGTGGGGACACCGAGAGCCCCTGCTCCAGCCAGCGGATATTTGGTGGTCGCTGGATAATGCTTCTAGACAGTAAGAGGAAGAATTGGATATTCTGAATCTTCTTGCCAGTCATAAACCTACTCTCTCAGGGCAATTTCATCATTGTGCAGAGTGCCAGGACAAGGCACCAATTAAATCTTTGGTGGGTAAGCAGCACACATACCACAGTACTGGCCTTTCTGCTCTCTGCAGTATTGCTGTGCTTCCTGCCACCAGCTGTCTGTTCAGAGAGGAAGGGAGTTAATAGATAACCACAGCAGTCTATTCAGTGTGTCCTTTATGATGGTCAAATCTGATGGTCAAATTTTTTATTGCTAGGATCTCATGTATGTTTGCTATGGACAGTGTTCGTTGACAATTTAGAGTCCAAATAATGCATAGTCTTCCAATTCCCCTCAAAACTAATTCCTTGCCTTTTTTATTACTTATGTGTTAGCTACCCTATTTTTAGAAGACTAATAAAATACTATAATAGTTGTAATCCTAGAGCTATTTTTGTCCTGCATGATGCAGAAGCAGGTGAACTCACATAGGGATCACTGAATCTTCAGTGAAACGTAGATGTCTCTAAGGTAGCTTGTGGCTGCTGCTGTAGGCTTTGAGTTGAATAGCTTTGTAAGAAGCTGACTGGGAAAAAGGTCCCATTTTCCCTTGGCAACAGGGAAGAGGAGAAAAATGATTCAAGCTAACCAAAGTGCTAGTGGGAGCATGACTTCTGTCATGAAAAGTTCCTCTCTAGATGAGATGAAGTGCCTGTTTCTTTTCCTCTAACTGGACAGAAGGCCTCAGGGCCCAAGCTCATATTTAGATGTCTAACTCTGAGATGATGAGCTTACAGCAATGAGGCCACCCTTCATGGCCAGAATTTGCCAGGATCTTTGTGTAGGCCATGGCCAAGGGCAGATCTCCATGTTTCCCATTGTAATCTGGAGATTGGCACTCCAAACTGCCCTCTGGGGGACTCTTTCTTTTGGCTGAAAAGGTATTTTGGGGGATCCTGTTCTGGCCAGGCTGAAGGTCTCCTTGTGAATTCTATCCCCCAGAGCTTGCAGACAACATATTCCCCATGGCTTACTCCTCCACTGGCACTACAGGAGATAATTAGTGCGTGGCTAAGTCATATGTGCTGAGGGTCAGAAAATACAATGAGGCAGATTTTCCCCTGGAGTAAAGAAATGTCAACAGAGTTGCACTACAGTGAAATGATGGCATCTGTCAGGGACCCTGGCCCTTTCACTGAACAAACAGCCCAGGGCAGTGCCTTCCTCCAGAAGAATGGCATCGTCTGGCAGCCAGGCACCCTCCTGAAAGCACACGACAGGGTTTTCCAGGGGCTAGTGTCCCCAGGAAACACTTTGCCCAGAAGAGCAGAACGGGACTTGATACAAAACTCTTGTGAGCAATTTAATTCCTCTTAGTGCTAATATTTGGTATTTATTTAAAAACACACCTCAGCTGTCAAATAAACAAAATGTCTACCCTCGGGGGCAACAGGAAGAAGAACACAAACTTGCAAAACTAATTTCTTAGGCAGTTTTGAGGTATTTCAGAAGCACCTGAAGATAGTAAAATAGAACAGAGTTGGACTGGTCATCTTTCTCTTTGCCACACAGAGGTCAGGTAAAGTCTAACCTGTTTTACATTCTCAGTTAAGTTCATCTAGTGCGCAAGTATTATCCATGTGAATTAAAAGGTGCATGACTAATGCTGTGAAACAAGATATTTCTCTGACTGTTTACATGCTTACTGGAATAGGGAAATTCTCTTTACTGTATCTATGTTCTACATTAAATCTCATCTGCTTCTGTACCTTTCATCTCTTTCCCTGAAGTCTGTTACTTGACATTATACACCATACTCCTCAGACCATGGGTCTGGGCTTAAAAAGCAAGAAAAACTCATGATTTTTCAAGGGAATCTTGCAATCCAGGATAAATTCGACAACTGTGATAGAAAATAAAAATAAGCTCTTTTGGCAGTACAACAATCTTGAGCATTAAAACAAAATAATCCTCTTTCGTTTCACCTTGATGCTGAGGTTCTATAAATACCAGCATTACTTTTTATTCTGATCACATTCTCCTCCAGTTCCAGGTAAAAGACCACATGTCTCTCATCATGTTCTTGGAGATGAATCTGTCAAGTATGACCCCTTTCATTAGCTTTTTGTGTCACTAAATTACTTACTAATTTGTATCTTTGGGACTTAAAAACCTTTATCTGGAAATGATCGCATACGTAGGTGATATTCTAACGCTGTAATGGATTTTTCCAGTTACTGCATGCAGCGAAACGTGCTGTGCATGTGAGATCATGGTGTGGCCAATAATCATTAGAATATCTGTCCTCCGGCAGCTGAAGGCGGCATGTTCATTAATGCTTTCAGCTATGCACCAGATATCCTCAACATGCTGGTGTGCAAGGCTGGTGTTCTCTACAGGCTACTAGGTTAAAGCTCTTCAAAGCTGTGTAAGCACCACTGTCTTGCTGCTTTCAACACGTGCTGCTTTTCTTTTTGTGTTGCAGCAGTAGCTGCAAGCCTGGCTAGGGGTGGTTTATGAACAGATGGTGTGTTCTGTCAGTGAAGGTTGAGACAACTGAGAGAAAGTAATGGCTGTGCTGAGGGCAGTCTTGCTGGGAATCTGTGCAGTACTACTGGGAGCCCACCTTGACCCTTTGTTTTTACTATACCCATCTCTGTTGAGGGAGAGGGGAACGTGGTCCTGCACTGGGCACTACAGCCCTGCAGTGCCAACAGCCTCCTTCCTCAGGTGCCCATCACACCTCCCCAGTAAGAAGCAGCACCCAACTGTCAATGGGCAGCAACAGGCCCTGGTGGCCCTGAAATGCTTTGTGTCTCCTGGGTGCATGTTAACTCCTGAGGCATCACAGTGAAGGCCATAATGCCCAGGACTATTTATTGCAGATTACCCTTGGAGACCTGAGAGATTTCAGGGAAGTATCCCACACTGGGAGCCAAGGACGTTTTGCACCACACGGAATCAGCCTGCTAGTTTAGGTCCCCTTGTTTGAATGTGTTGGCCCAAATAAATGTCTTTGTACTGTGGATTAGGGGAGACCTCGGATTAGAGGGATTCAGGAGGCACACATTCATTTAAAAATTCCTCCACCTGGGGCCCAAACTCATGCAATTGGACACTTGACTGCATCCTGCAAAATGAGGCAGCACCTGTATCCTGGGAGCTGTACCAAGTCATCTCCAAGTGCTTTTAATTTACTAATATAACCAGTGAGATGTTCATATTGTGTCCTTGTGCCCTGGCTCTAGTAGAACAATATGTCAGGGTGTTAAAAGAGATGTCAGTGTGCTTCTGTGAAGGAATTTGCATGGAATATCTTTTCAACAGTCTGAAAAAAAAGTCTTTCTTAGATGACATATGTAACTTTGCAAATATTTCCAAAGTTAATGATTATTTTCCACATAAGAAGAATTTTATTTGCCTTCAGAAATGTAGGCCAGGCCAGTGGGACCTCTTTTTAAAGCTGTCAGTGCTTACAAACTTCTCAGTCTAGTTGCTGTATGACACGGACCTGAGAAAAAAGCTTGTAGACAAAAGGGTAGAAAGCAGGGAGAGATATTCCCACCAGAAGAGAACACAGGATGTTTTTTGATAAACTGTCTAAGCCAGAAGGAAATCTAGTAAAACAGAAAGCCTGATGAGGGAGTGAGTCTCAATCAGCCTTTGGTTTGTGTTGAAGGCCGCTAAAGATCTCTGTTGAACTATTTAACAAAGGGTTTTGCCTTTTAGTGAGAGGCATTCTGGAGAATGAGACATCAGTCACAGGTGGTGGGAAAGGTGATGCTCTTTTTCCCTGTACCACCACAGAGCTGCTCCCACTCCCATGAGACATGGAGCACAGGTTGTTGGGTCACATGGGAAGTCATCACATACGGTGTCTTCTGCTCTTTCTAGGTGCTTCTGGCAATAAGATGATCATGTGAGGTTCAGCGTCACATGTTTGTAGTGCATTGGAGTATGTGTATTTGGGGGAGACGAAGTACTTGTCCCGTTTGCTTGCCTGGATAAAGCTACAAGCTATTTGCTAGGTCAAACCACAGAGCTGTGGTTTGCAGGATGGAATACATGGGTGCACTACCCTATAACCATAGTGTGCGTGTTTGAGATAGAGTGTGTGGCACTGCTGGAGATGGGCAGGGGGGCATGCCACAAAAGTTGAGCTGCTTCTTTGCTGAGGAAGGTGCAGAATGTGCTGCTCATCTCCCCATCTCCTTTTGCAGGCAGATCTTGCTGTCTTTCATTAAAGTGGCTTTTCTCCGGTACAGGAAGTCTGTTTGCTGGGAAGCTGGGGCTCTTGCGTTCAACCCCTTGTGAGACTTCTTGACTGTCCATATGTGGCCTTTCTGAAAATGAGAGCAGATGCCAGACCAAACCGTGGCATCAGGCTAAGAGCAATGGGATCAGAGGAGATGTTCATTTAGGAAATCATGATGGCTGTGATTCCTGGGAAGGGTCTCATTTGAATCCTGACCTGGTCTATTCAGCTCTTGAGACTGGGTAGCCCATCTCTTCCAGAAGGGGTGACTTACTAGGCAGTGTAGTAGGGCCAGGAATGGTTATCAATTTATGAAGATGGTTAGCAACTGAATAAGAAATGTCTGCTGTACTTTTCAACAGAAAGATTTCCAGACTGCAGTTCAACAAGGTGAAGCTGGAAGATGCTGGGGAGTACAGCTGTGAAGCGGAGAACGTTTTAGGGAAAGACACCGCAAAAGGCAGCCTGAATGTGAGAAGTGGTAAGTGAAGAAGCCAGCAAATGTCTTGAGCCATCTGTCATTCAAGCAGAAAGTGGGAGGTTCTGCACGTGATCTATGATTTTGTTTCATGCTTTCAGAGTATCGAGTAAAACAATCTTGGGAGATAAGAAAAATTGCAGCTTAGCATAAATGTTTATCTTTGTTATCTGTCACTAGCAATGTGGTAAATTTACATTTTAAATAAACTTACAGTCTATGTATTTTTTAAAAGGGGCAAGGAGGAAAGAAAAATGGTGAGCTTGATGTTTTATTTTTTTTTAAGAATTTCTGAGAAGCAAAACTCACCAGAATACAAGTAATTAAACCATAGCTTTGTGATGAATGAAGTTGCTTCTGGTTTTCATCCTAGAATGTGTGCTCCATCTCTTAGAGCTCAGCGGATGGAGTCTGAGGTTAGGTGGTTTTATTATTATCTTGGTTATAATAATTATATTGCTTAACATGATGGTTTGGATGCACCCTCCAGCTCAGAAAGTCCCCACAGTGGTTGCCAGAAGCTGGACGGGTGTGACCAAGGGAGGGATGACTCTGTACAAGCTCTGTTGCCTAAGCTCTTCCTCCTCCGTTCACAACAGCCACTGTGGGAGCCTAGGCTCTCTGCGATGCAGCCTGTTGGTGCGATACTTTTTCTCTGCTGTTGTGCTTTATTAGCACTGGTCATATGTGAAGGAAGGTATTTTTCTCCCACTGCTTTCTGGCATTATTTTTCTCTCTTAACCTCTGCCTCAGCAGTGCTTGCAGTCATGAGTCTTTATTTTGTGAGGCTGGAAAATCACATAGCCTCCTCCTCAGTTGCTCTGCCTGTAAAAAGCCAGTGCTTGCAAAACCTGGGGAAGACAACCCATGCTCAGACCTTCTGCCTGTGAAGTTAGCTTTGCTTCCTTTCCAGCCATGACAGGAAAGGTGTCCAGAGTAAGCTAACTGAAGCAGTGCCACTCCTTTTTTCTGACTCACACTCTGTCTGTCCCATTGCAATGCAAACAGTTCCAGCTGCATGCACGGGCAGTGAGTGCCTGCCACCAGAGCCCTGTGCGCCAATTCGGCTCCTTCTTTCCAGCCACTAGCAACCCGCTTGCAAAAGAGGAAGACTGATTGAATAGTGCCCGTCACAGCAAGGCCCTGAGCCTGCACACTGCTTATGGCACATCTGGCCATACAACTACCAGCTGACTCTTCCTGTGTGTGTTGGTAACGGCTGCATCTAGCAGGGTGCAACTCTTCCTTCTCAGGAAGGCAATGTGTCTGGCAAGGGCAGGAGCAGGTGGCTTTCTCATTCATGTTGCAGGGAGTGTGAGGACACACCTGAGTTGCTTAGAAATGTGTTAAGAGTAGAAAAGCAACCAAAGACACCAAAAGATCTGCCCTGTACCTTTGCGTAGTGGGAGCTGCAGGCTGCAAGGTGCTGCAGGTCTAGTAGACAAAAGATAGCCCAGCTTGTGGTGGTGTCTTAATTAATCCATTTTCTAAGGAGCCTTGAAAATCTGCCTTTGTCTTTCAACACTCAGCTGCATGCATACCTCACTGCTGCTGTTTGAAGGTCACCTGGCAGAGTAGCGGGTATTTGCAATTAAATGCTAGTTGCATCCTTTGCAAAGTTAAACAAGATGATGATGAAGATCACTGTAGACTTTTGCCCTTCTGACACCCTCTTTGCACTCTTCTGTTGCTGCTCCCTGGAGCTACCCAGAGCAGAGCAGCCTTCAGCTGTGCCTGTGCACTTCTCGCTCATGGAGTCTCCTTCTTTCATTCCCTGTTGTCCCTACTGCTGGGCTTTCCTGGGACTTGGACAGCTTTCCTCACCTCACATCTGCACACTCCCTTCCTCCATGATTTCTTTCAGTAGAAAACTCCCCAAGGCATCTGATTGCCTCTGAATCCATGTGTGTGCACTCTTCTGTCCCAACCTGCATTGTTCTTTGGGTTCCTTAGCACTCGTTGTGTTGTGGCTACATCTCAACACTGCTCTGTGAAAACTCTAGGGAGTCTACAGCAATTAATCAGAACTGTGTGAGCTGGCCTCTCCTTGGAGCCTTCCCCTCTTTCCCTCAAGCTCAGTCCAGATATCAGTTGCACAAGGGATCATTTCAGTCATGCAAATCTGTTGCAAATCATCAAAAATGCCACAATGAAAAGAGATTTTCTTTAGAAAAAGAGTGGCCACAATGCGGAGATCAGTAATGAGTGGTATTCCTCAGGGGTCAGTATTGGGACCAACACTGTTTAACATCTTTGTTGGTGACATGGACAGTGAGATTGAGTGCACTTGCAGCAAGTTTGCCAATAACACCAAGCTGTGTGGTGAGGTTGACACACTGGAGGGAAGGGATGCCATCCAGAGGGACCTGGACAGGCTTGAGAGGGGCCTGTGCAAACCTCATGAAATTCAACAAGGCCAAGTGCAAGGTCCTGCACCTGGGCCGGGGCAATCCCAAGCACAGATACAGGCTGGGTGGAGAATGGATCAAAAGCAGCCCAGAGGAGAAGGACCTGGGAGTGTTGGTTGACAAGAAGCTTGACGTGAAACAGGAATGTGCACCTGCAGCCCACAAAGCCAACTGTACCTTGGGCTGCATCAAAAGAAGCATGGCCAGCAGGGTGAGGGAGGTGATTCTCTCCCTCTGCTCTGTTCTTGTGAGACCCCACCTGCAGTGCTGTGTTCAGCTCTGGGACCCTCAGCACCAGAAAGACATGGATGTATTAGAACAAGTCCAGAGGAGGGACACAAAGGTGATCAAGGGGCTGGAACGCCTGTTCCACAAAGACAGGCTGAGGGAGCTGGAGTTGTTCAGTCTGGAGAAGAGCAGGTTCTGGGGAGACCTTATTGCAGCCTTCCAGTACCTAAAGGGGGCTACAGGAAAGCTGGAGAGGGACTCTTTGTCACAGAGTGTAGTGATAGAACAAGGGGTAATGGCTTTAAATTAAAAGAGGTTAGGTTTAAATTATATATAAGGAGGAAATTCTTTACTCTGGGGGTGGTGAGGCACTGGAATAGTTTGCCCAGAGAAGCTGTGGATGTCCCAACCCTGGAAGAGTTCAAGGCTAGGTTGGATGGGGCTTTGAGCAGCCTTATCTAGTGGGAAGTGTCCCTGCCCATGGCAGGGGAGGAGGGAGGAGGGTTGGGACTAGGTGGTCTTTAAGGTCCCTTCCAACCCAAACCATTCAATTATTCTATGGTAATGTCATGACCCCTTGTCACTTAGAAAATGCCCATCAGCCAAACCCAGTAGCTCATCTCTTCTCTGCAGTTATAGTATTTCCACAGAATGCCCAGCTCAGAAATAAAAGCTTTCCCATTGAAAAGTTTTGGAAGGGTATCAGTTTCTGAGGAAATGCTTCTGGGTTTTAGCAAAAACATATTGTGATTTGGTGCTATTTTCTGATTTTTATTACTTTGAGGTAAATTAGCTGCATTCTTAGAAAAATGTCCCATTTCCCAGTCCTCTTTATTGAATAGTCCAATATTGGCATCACAAGTAGGAATGAGAGAACAGCTGAGATGTGGCAGTTTTAGACTCTTTTTTTTTCCTCAGAAAATTTCTAGACAACTCCTAAACTCATATCCCACCACCCCCTTTGCTAAACATCACAGGAAAAATTAAACTTATCCGAAAAGTGGTTTTGCTTTCCTTTTAATTTACCTTTTCCCAGTGGTCTTACCATCTGTCTCTAAAAGGGTGCTGTGCACACAGCAGAGGCTCCTGATACTTTCTCCTTTGCACATCTTGAGGGTCATGAGGGGCTTTGACCAAGAGGGGGCTTTTGCTGCCAGCTGGCTTGATCAGAGATGGTGACTATGGACGATGGACTTCCCAATATCCTGCTTTGTAAGGAGGAAATAGCTATGTGTACTGGGCTTCCATATTGCCTCGGGTCTTGGCCTTCATCTGTTTACAATTCTTCCATCTCTTGTAAGAGAATTACTTCGTGCTGCAGAACTGCAAATAGTTATAGGGTGGAAGCTCATCAGACCATCTCACCTTTTCCTATGCTCCATGTTTTTCTCCCTGTGTCTGTGATCTCGTCTTTGCACTCTTGTGGCCATCAGGGCTAAGAAAACCTTCTGCAGTTTCACTCGTCATGTGCCTGGTGACTCCTGAGCCATTTCTGTCTTTTTATCATGATGTCCCTTTACAGCAAGGGGACTGACATGCCCTGTGCTATACCCCGCAGAGGCACTCATTTATCTGTCTCTTTCACACAGTTACCCATCTGAGCGTCCTCTAACCACTACTAACATATCGATAGTCTCCCCAGCCTGTGCCACCCAGCAGCACCTGCTCTTGTCCTCCTCCCTGTAGTAGCTAAGCCCAATCTTCTCAGCTCAAAATAGATATTTTGTTCACTACTTTCTTACCTTAATTTTCCCAGGAACAACGAAAGCACCACAAGTTTTACCAGCCTCAGAAACTAAAATAGTTGTTATGGAAGAAGAGTGTAAGTACTTCTCTCCCCACCCCCCTTATAGTTTCTTTCCCCTTATTTGTTTTGTTTTTATGAGACAATTTACATAAATGCTTTATTTCCTCCTGGAATCTTCTTTAATTGCTACTTCTCTTTGATTTCTCCCAAAGCTCTGATCTTTCACTAAATCTTTCAAAATACAATTTATATTGCTGGTGTCCATCTTAGAGAGGAAAAAGGTCAATAACTATTATGATGGTAACCTGAAGAACATGCTACTTAAAATTGGAGATGGATTTTAAACGTTTGCAGCTCTTTCAATGTATGGGTTTTTTTGACACTTGTAAGATGTCATTGTTACAACCTGGGGTTTAGGGATTTTATTTTTATGAGTCTAGGTAAGAAAAAAAAAAGGCTACAGGAAATACAGGAAAGGAGACACAAGTCTTCTAAGAATAAGTCAAAAGAAAAAGGCAGAAAATACAGCTGAACCCTGCTGGCACATTATTTCTTGAATCTCTACAAAGCAATAAAAGATTTTCCCAAATGTTTAATTTGATTTGATTTGGTGGAAGTGCTTTTTAGCATTCCCTTCTATTCAGTTGTCATGAGTGCTGTAAAAAATAGGCACACAAATAAAAATCAAAACATGGAGCAATGTATACAAGTGGAAATCTAGAAGCCTGGCTGTTGGTTCAGCTCTTTCTAATGGAGGGCATTATTTCTACGATGGAAAGTCTCTCCCTGCTCATGGACACTGCGGCACACAGAGATTGTCAGCATGCTGGATAACCCACTGGGATCCAATCCAGATGAAAAGGCACCAGAGAGCTGAGGACCAAGAAGTTATTTCAAGATCTGTGCTATATTTTTATTCCAGCTGCTCACACCCTGAACTGACAACACAGCTGGCTGTGCCTCTGTATTGACAATTCCACTTAGCAGATTTTGTGAGAATGTTTTTTTTTGGAAAATTCAATCTTTTATTATTTTAAAAGAAATCTGATTCTATGCACAGCCGGGACTAGTCAGGTATCCTTTAAAAGCTTTTCTGATTAGAAGATTCCACTTAAAATTTGCTCCTTCATTGTTCTTAGCCTTCCACTGCAACAGTGACATAATACTGAGATGTAGCAGCATGTACTGTACTGTCCTTCCTCAGGATTTTTCCTTTGGGCTCATCAGCATAGGTCCATGCAACATATTTGCATCACATTAGATATATGCTAATTTCACTGAAAGCAAAGTTTCAGCAATAGAAAGGAAACATACAAAATCACCATGTGGCCTCCACAGAAGTTTCTTCTATTGAAAAATCTTATCCTCTGCTTTCTCAACATAGAAATGTCACCCTTGGCCGTCTGCTTTTTTTCTTAATGGTATAAAGAAATGGTAAAGTCTCCGTAGTTAAAACTGTAATCGACTTTTTCCTTTACATTCCTTTTTTATGATTGCTCTCTGCTGTTATCTAATCATAGTCCCCCCTGATTTTCATACATGATTGCTACTGGTCTATCACAGAATTGCACGTTTCTAATTTATGGGGAAGTAATGAAAATGTTGTGAGGTGTGATGATCTGGAAGGATGACAAGTGTCTCATTGTTTTAAAATTCTTGTAATTCTTTTAAATATTTATATTCATAAGCTTGTCTGGCAACATAGGTTGTCCCACCTTTCATTGTTTCACTTAAAGGTTGTAAATGATCCACTGGATTGTAAACACCATCTTGAGAAAGCACCATGGAAGCTGGAGCTTGGTGATAGCTGCAGTTCCCTGGGAAAGGAGAGCACCTTGTGCAGGCAGCTTGGTCACATCTTTACATTTCTGTTTGGACCCTGGTGCAAGGTGGGCATGTTACCAGGCAGGCTGGGTACAGGTGTTAGACCCAATAACTCCAGAAGATCACCATGTCTTCTATGTGGCTCAGATGGTCCCTATGGGTAAAAGGGTAAAATCCAATCACTCTGTGTAGCCCCATGTGCCTCACCCCCTATCTCCCTGCTGCTCCTGTTGTATATGTTTTTAACTAGTATTTTTCTGTAAGGTCCCAGGTTCTTCCTGGGTGATCTGGCCTTCCTTTCTACTACTGCATCTGGAACAGGAATCACGTATTTCCCCCTTGGAGTACTGTTAAGTATTGTTTAATACTTACGACCTCATAAATGTAGCTACTAGCAAATCCTTCCACATCCTGAGTCACCCCTACCTTCTTCCTCTTCAATAGTGGCCACAGACCCCTAGGCATTTCTGCACACTTGACACGAGGCAGGTTTAAACACCAGACAGCACTCAAAACATAACCCAGGTCTTCAAGGTGTTCTGTCTCTGTTCTTGGGTAATTTTATTTTTTTTTCTCTAGAAGCATATGTTTTGTCCTACTGTTTTCCAGCTCAACATCTTCCCATGCCTAACTGGCACTTGACACAAAGCTACAGAGTGCAGGGGGGCAAGCTTGCACCATAAGTTCTCAGAAATATTTGTGGCATTATGATAGTGTGCATGGGATCTCTTTCCCAGCTACTGTACCCCTTGCCTTTAAGCTGGCTGCAGCAGGTCCTCTGGTTCTCTTTGACAGGGTACTGGTTGATATGGGCTTCACAAATCTTATAACAATATGTAGAAACCCAGGGATCTCATGGTTCTTCTGCTGTAGAGACAACCCTGATGCTAGTCTGGACCAGGGACTAAAGACAGCAAACTCAGAAGTTCTGGATTCAAATCTGCCTTGCATCCTGGTCCAGTCCATATGGGTACAATGCTATACTCAGAGTACTGGAACCTTGCCAGGCAAAGAGACGCGTTTCCTGGTGCCCCCGCTACAGGGTATGTGCGTGGGGCACCACTCATTCAGTGGTGTGAACACCTTCAGATGAGATTCAGTGCCATGTAGCAGATGTAACAAGCTGTGCCATGGAGTATGTTGAGAGCTGTCCTGGTCTTACAGGTGTAGTGTTGATCTTTTGTATGCACGGTCAAGCCAGATTCTGAAGGCCAGATTCTGAAAGAGAATCTCCAGTGTCTGAGAAAGTCCTTCTGTGTTGCTGCATATTTTACCATGATATGGCTGTCTTACACCTTCTCTGAATATATGTTTGATTCTGAGAATTGTTGGACTAGAGAAGCCATAGATATGCTTTCTTAAAAAAGCACTGCAGCTTAGAAGAGAAGATAAGCCTACTGCTCTTATAAAGGAGTCTTCCTATTGAGTCTAGGAAGTGTAAGATAGGTGCAGTAGCCTTGCCCATAGTGAAAAAGTGTTAAATAAGACGTGTCATCTTACGTTTATCAAAGGCTAGGAGTTTGCACTGGATGGCTACAATGGCTCAGCTCACATGCAGGAACTTGCAGGGGTAGGGTAACTTGATTGCGTGCCTTGATATGGAGAGAAAGGTCCTTTATACTCATTTCAACATCCAGAGTACTCAAAATGGTAATGTGATCCTGTCACGGTGCAGCTTGAAGCAGATAGACAAAGGTTCAGGAGTCTGGCTACAGACCTTCTTGGTAAACAGAGTAGGAGTCATTCTCAAAGTTCAGAAACATTTTGATGGAGACAAAAATGGAATGAATTTCAGAGCAATCTGTAGAGCAGTCTGTAGAGCATTCTGAGATGGAAGGTCTATGCAGGACAAAGATACTAAAATCTTATCAAAGATTCATTTTTAAAAGGTAAGGTAATGTTTGAAATCTGAAAAGGTCAAGTAACCTCTTTTGCTCATTTTCTGCTGTTGAGTTCTCCTCTAGTTCCTTTGCTCTATTTGGACCAACAGTTGAACTCTTAAGGGTAAAAAGAGAATATAGTCTATTCTCTCTGTGTAAACGAAGTACAGTTTGGATGCTGTCAGAATACAAGAGGATCTGACAATGATGGGCAGGTGCTCTGAAACAACATGTGGATCATTGCAGCTGCTCATCTGGACTCTGCTTCATCTCCTTTGTCTGGGACACTGTCTAGCTAATCTGGTTGAGTGCCTTTACTTCACCAGCCTGTGTAGGTTGGGCAGTGTTTGCTGGGCCACCTAATTTCACCCTATGTGTGCTCTGCAGCATAGTGAGGTTTGGGATCATATTAGAAGGTGGAAGACAGACAGAGCAAGAGAAGCAGAGCTGAATTGTGCTGGGAACATGAGGGTTGGGAGATAACATGAGGCACTTCGATGAAAACTGAGCTCTGGATTGATTTCTGGGGCTTTTACTTCAACCGCTGGGGATCATAAGTGCTACCTGAAGTCCCTTTAAAGATCCCCATGGAAGTTTAGGTGAAATAACCCTTCTTTCTCCGATTAAGTCCATTCCGCAGTGCACCAGTGTGGGCACACAGATTTCACAGCTGTCATCATAGTGATGTCATTGGACTTATTGGGTTGGACTCATTCAGGCTCTCCCTCTCCCATTTACTGCCATGTTTAGCATGGCTGGTGATGGGAATTCTTTCCTTACTTCCTCTCTCTCAAGTGAGATAAGCCTGGAGGACTGCCATGATTATAATGGCTCAGTGGTATCTTTTCTATGATATGGTTTCTAAGTCATGTTTGATCACATCTAGTTGAACCAAAACTTCAACAACTTTTAACCATGGTAAGATGATGTGCTGAGCAAATTCAGCCAATTCCACCCACCTTTCCTCAAGTCCAGTCTTGCATGGCCTTTACTGGATAGCCTTGGCAGATCTACGCATTAATTGATAGGTTCGGTTCAATCTCGGTTCACTCCAGGTCAGTCCAGTCTGAAGGCACTGTACCCTCCTAGAGCTAATGGTGGTAAAAACATGAGCATGGTGCAGTTGGTTTGGAGCTGAAGGGTGTCCAGCCAGCACAGGGCACAGCTAGAGCAGATGGAAGTTGGCCTGCCAAGGGTTATGAGGACAGACCAGTTTTCAATATTAGACTAAAAATAAGTCCTGGCATGACCTTTACTCAGATAATTTAAAACCATAAATTTAGGATCCAGAACCGGAGGTGTGGTTGATAATTGAGTGAAGCCTGCACACATGCAGGCCTGATGCCTTGAGCTGGACGTGTTGGAGATCTTGCTGTTGGTCTGCAGAGATCGCTGTGTTGTGCCCTTGTGGTGTTAGGTGATGTTGATTGCTTATTTTGCTCACTGTGTATTTTTGAAGCAACCATCCCATCTGATATGATACTCAAGGTGTAATGTAAAGACAGGTCTCTACAACTCTGAAGTCAAAGATGGGGAGTGTGGAATAAAGTGTGGGTTGGAAGCTGACATCCCTTTGAAGAAGGCAGTAAGCCCAGCCTTCTGAGCAGGAGGCTGTGTACCAGGAGATCTGCACTGTTGGTCTGACTCCATCGTGTGATCCTGGCATGTTGCTTCACTTCTTGTGCTTAAGCTGTCCCACCTGCAAAGCATTCCTGCTGGCACTAGCCCTGCTTTTTAAGTTGTTGAACAAATCCCCTCATTGAAATATCATGTTGCTGCTATTACAATTCATGATGGGGATTTGGGAAAATAAAATACTGCAATGCTAACACAAGCATTCTGGGAGGCTGGTGGTAGAGAAAAACATGGGAAGAACAACTGCATAAAACTGGAGAGATCAGCCTTCAGGAGCAACTAGAGGCTTTATGGTAACACAGGACTTTGTCCCTTCAATAGCTACCTGTCCCACAGAAACAAGTAGTCTCCTGGTGCTTTTCAGTCTTTAAACTTGTTCCTTAATGAAACACCAGAATAGTACAGATGGATGATATGGGGAGTGCTTCTTGTGTGGTTTTGATCAGCAGTATCTGCTGCTCTCAGATGAGTGTCCTGCAGTCTGACATTTGTATTTTTGGGTGAGCTTCTAGTCTGCAGATATTGATCCTCATGATCTCCTCAGGAACTGGGAAGGTAATTCCAGCAGGATCTATTTTAATAAAATGCAGGAGTAAATATTGGAACATTTCCAAAGTAATAAACACACAGGAGCAGAATTTTTATGAGCTCTAGAGTCACTGATCCATTGCCTGGTGAGCCCCAGTCTGCACAAATCCTTTCAATTTTATGTACAGATAGCAGAAGTGAGCATCTAGCCTCCATTCAGTTTTTATTAAGGGAAGGGAGTGTTGTACCAGATGTACAGAAATCTGCCTCAGAGAGAATGGTTAGGATCAACAGTCCTGCAGTGTATTAATCAGTGTAAATCATGGATTTAGTGTGGCTCACACCAGGATTACCCTGCTACAACTAAGCAATAGAATGGCCAGACACCTTCTCAGCCATGTTTTTCTGACAAGGAGTTGGATGAACTGGCTTGAGAGGAACCTCAGCAATTCTGTGTTTTATCAGTAAGTACATGAGGCATATACAGAGCAGGCAATTTGTATACACTCTCTGACCAGCTGAGTTCATCTGTCTAACTGAATGTCTAAATATTGAGAGAATAAAGTGTCTGTACTCTATGAACCCACCAGTCAACTTTATTAAAAAAAAAAAAAAAAAGAGAGAGAGAGAAAAACTATCCCTGTCTCCTTGCTTTCTTGACATTAGCTGTAGCTTGTGAAAAATTAACTTAAATTTATAGTCCAAGCTGCATTAATTAACTCTCTGGAGACTGCAAGCAGAGTTTTTCACTAGATTCCGGAGAACAGGGCTAGTGGTCTGCCTGAGAAGGTTAAATAACATGCATGGTATAAGATTCCCTGCGTAATCACTGATGGTCTTTCTGCATAGTTAGAGTAGAATAGGCTAGGCTAGGCTAGGCTAGGCTAGAAAAGAACAGAATAGAATAGAATAGTTTGGTTGGAAGGGCTAACCAAAAGTTAAAGTATATTGTTAAGAACTTTATCCAAATGCCTCTTGAACACTGACAGGCATGGGGAATCAAACATCTTGCTCTTCCAGTGTTTGACCACCTTCATTGGAAAGACATTTTTCCTAATACCCAGTCTGAACCTCCCTTGGCACAGCTATGTGCCATTCACATGCATCCTATCACTGGTTACCATGGAAAAGACATCGGCACCTCCCTCTCCGTTTCCCCTCCTCAGGAAGTTGTAGGGAGCAATGAGGTTGCTTCTTAGCCTCCTTTTCTCCAAACTAGACAAGCCAAGTGTCCTCAGCTTCTCCTCATAGGACATGCTTTCCCTCTAACCAAGTTTGTTGCCCTCCTCTGGATGCATTCAAGTATTCTTTGTATATTGTGAAGCCCAGAACTACACACAATATTCAAGGTGAGGCCACACCAGTACTAAATATAGTAAGATAATCCTCACTTTTGACTGGCTGGTTATGCTGTGTTTAATGCACCCCAAAATGCGTTTTGCCCTCTTGATTGACAGGACACACTGCTCCAAGTGGTTAGATGAGGGGAAAAGTCCTCAGGTTACACCAGGGGATGTTTAGGTTGGATATTAGGAGAAATTTCTATACTGAGAGGATTGTGTGGCCTTGGAATAGTCTGCCCAGGGAAGTGGTTGAGTCACCATCCCTGGAGGTCTTCAAGAAACCTGTAGTTGTAGAACTTAGTAGCATGGTTTAATGATGGACTTGTCAGTACTAGGTTAAAGGTTGGAATAGGTAGAATCATAGAATCATTAAGGTTGGAAAAGCCCTCCAGGATCATCTGGTCCAATCATCATCCCTCCACCAATGTCACCCACTAAACCATGTCCCTAAGCACCAGGTCCAACCTTTCCTTGAACACCCCCAGTGTTCACAGATACCATGAGACACAGTATCTTTTGATAACTTACTAAAATCCAGTAAGATTACATTCATTGCCTTCCCTTCATTCACCAAATGGGTAACCTTACCATAGGAGATCCAATTACTAAGACAGGACTTTCTTTTCATGAACCAGTGTTGATTATGCCTGATAATTTATACCTATAATTTATATACATATATATATACCTATACTATATATTTTACCAATATTTATAATTTATGCCAGGCAGTCATTCTGGTGGGGGTCTATTATAGACCACCAAACCAAATGGATGAGACGTTCTACAAGCAGCTGGCAGAAGTCATGCAATCACCAGCACTTGTAATTGTGTGGGACTTTAGCTTCATAGATATCTGCTGGAAATGCAATACAGCCCAGAGGAAGCAATCATGGAGGTTCCTGGAGAGCATGGAAGACAGCCTCCTGACACAGCTGCTCAGTGAGCCTACCAGGAGATGTGCCCCGCTAGACCTGCTGTTCACAAACAGAGAAGGACTGGTGGGAGATGTGGTGGTCAGGAGCTGTGTTGGGCAGAGTGACCATGAAATGGTAGAGTTCTCTGTTCTTGGCAAAGTCAGGAGGGGGATCAGTAAAACTGCTGTCTTGGATTTCTGAAGGGCAGACTTCGAGCTGTTCAGGACACTGGTTGGCAGAGTCCCTTGGGAGGCAGTTCTGAAGGGCAGAGGAGTCCAGGAAGGCTGGGCACTCTCCAGAAAGGAAATCTTAAAGGCTCAGGATCAGACCATCCCCATGTGCCCCCTGAGCCAGCATGGAATAAGACTGGCCTGGCTGAACAGAGAGTTGTGGCTAGAGCTCAGGAAGAAAAAGAGGGTTTATGACCTTTGGAAAAGAGGGCAGGCCACTCAGGAGGACTATAAGGATGTTGCGAGGCTGTGCAGGGACAAAAGTAGAAAGGCCAAAGCTCATCTGGTGTTCAGTCTGGCTACTGCTGTTAAAGATAACAAAAAATGTTTTTATAAATACATAAACTCGAAAAGGAGGACTAAGGGGAATCTCCATCTTTTGCTGGATGCAGGGGGAAACTTAGTGACAAGAGATGAGGAAAAGACTGAGGTGCTCAATGTCTCCTTTGCCTCAGTCTTTAGCAGCAAGACCAGTTGTTCTATGGGTATGCAGCCCCCTGAGCTGGTGAAAGGGGACAGGGAGCAGAATGTGGCCCTCACAGGAGTGGCTGAGGGAGATGGGGTTGTTTAGCCTAGAGGAGAGGAGGCTCAGGGGTGACCTTGTTGCTCTCAACAGGTACGTTAAAGGAGACTGTAGCGAGGTGGGGGTTGGTCTGTTCTCCCACGTGCCTGGGGACAGGATGAGGGAGAAAGGGCTAATGTTGCACCAGGGGAAGTTTAGGTTGAATATTGGGAAGAACTTCTTTACTGAAAGGGTTGTGAGGCACTGGAATGGGCTGCCCAGGGAAGTGGTGGAGTCACCATCACTGGAGGTCTTTAAAAGATGTTTCAATGTAGAGCTCAGTGATACGGTTTAGTGGAAGACTGGTTAGTGTTAGGTCATAGGTTGGACTGGGTGATCTTGGAGGTCTCTTCCAACCTAAATGATTTTGTGATTCTGTGATGATTGTTTTATTATGTGAAGGACAGTCCATATGGCAATGTCAGTGCACATGGTTTTCCTTTCTGCTGCCCTATCAGTGCTGAATAAGCTAGATGTGTGGTAGAAAATAGATGCTTTGAAAGACTACAGTACTCTGAATCTCTCATGTGTATTTTCAACACTGTCTTCATTGGCTGGATAAATAACAGCAACAATAAAACCTAGCTTTGGGTGTTTGGAGTGGAGGTGAATGAATATTCATGACTGCAAATAAACTGCACATGAGGCTCACTTTACTGACATCAGCCATTGAACTGCAGATGACTGAGGAACAGGTAGATATTTGTAAAGATATTTCCAGTTGCTCAGGCTGGTAAGCAACAGCACAGAACAACAGAATACAGCTACACATGAAGTTCCTAAGTGCCTGCATTGCTTGTGAGTCTGTGGTATATCCTGCTAGTGTGGTAGAAACCCACTGAAATCCCCCTTGGCCTATCACACTTCAAAGTATGACAAAGGGGGCCACACTGATAAACAGATTGTTACATTTTTTGAGCAAGACTTTTTTTATTTTTATTTTATTTTATTTTTCATCTGGATAAAAATGCCATTATAATCCCAATCGGATGAATCTAGTTTGTCAGGACTGTAATCCATTCTGTTACTGGAACATCACACAGCACTGCATCCTCCTGTCCATCTTTTCTGGTGCAAAGTATACCTTTTTATCTGAAGTGTTTCCTACTGGGTGGTTTCTAGGCTCTTTTTTATTTATCCCTCTCTGTCCTTTGCCCTCCTGCTTTGCTGTGGAAGGTTCACTCTAGAACATGGTCCTATCCTGTAGTATTTATGAAGTGAGACTTCCAGCCAGATGGGTGCCATGGATCACTTTGCTTACTAGCAGTTGATAAGTTTTATGGTTGCAGGGGTCATGGCTTCATTCAGGCTGTGCTTGTTCTTCATCCGTGTTCTTTTCCATTTGCATCAGTGTTTTGATTCATGAAGTTTTGGTGCTCTCTGATCTGATGGCACACTTGCAGCTTTAACAGAGCTCATGCAGTTTTCATATACTTCATTAAACACCAGCAAGCACCACAAACCAAAGGTCACCCTGCCAGTGACTTTCAGCAGCTCGCGTGCTGTATGCTGGCCTAGAAGCACTCAGGGACTGTTCAAATGGCCAGTTGCTGTCACTCTATGTACCTGCTGCCCTACAATTTTCACACTTCCCCAGCAGGCTCTTGCTTGCTCTGCCACTGCTTCTGCCTCCAGAAAACTGGCCCAAGCATCCCAAAGAAAGCTGCACAGCAAAGAAAGCACAGCAGCTTTCTTTTTCCAGAAGCCTATGCACAGCCTGGATCTGACTGCATTAGGGGATGCAACTGCATGCTGCCAGTCTAGATTTTATTTCCATGCTCAGTTTTAAAATGGTATTTGATATTAAGACTTGGTTTAAGTGGCTGGATCAAGCAATAGCTAAAGGAGAGGCCTTGTAAAGAATCTTTGGGTGATATCCATTAGAGCTTCTTGCTCCTGAATGGACAGCTCTCCACTGGTTTTAGATGCAGTGCTATCTCAGAGAGGAATAAATTATACAAACTCATTACAAGGTTATTGTGATAGTTTTGGTTTCTAGTTCCCATCAAGATTAATTGGAAGGGAAAATTGAAATTCCCTACAGAAGTCTGGGAGTTTTCATATTTAAGGGTTTTTTGCAATAACTTCTTTGGAGGCTTGGTGAAATCATCTATCCTAAAACATAGTTTTGTTTCTACCTTACATGGCTGGAACGCCTTTCCCTAGGAAACAACTACAACAACAAACCACAAAAACAACAACAACATAAAACACATTGTTTTTGGAAAAGTATCTGTATCCCAGGAAATTTGAGTCATGATATGACTTCCTTCTTCTTAGCACAAGCCAGGGCTGACTGACCTCTCATAACAAATTTCTCCTTGGTCTCTAGAAGCAGAGCCATTGGGACATGACAAAGAAATGCTCAGAAATTGGGGAAGGAGAAATGGGGTTGTTCTTCCTTGCACTGGACCTGCTCTGGGGACCATGAGGGCATTTGCTTCTGGCTGTGAAAACTTGTATCATCTAAGAGATGTGGTGCAATTGCAGCATCCTCCTAAAATTGAAATGTCCCCTTACAGAATCTCTGGATCTTGGTCCAGTATCCTAGTACAAATCGTGCCTCAGCAGCATGCCACCATGACTCTGTGACTCTGAGCATGTGTTCTGGGCTTCCTGACCTCCTGCCTTCCTGCTGGTGCAGGATTGCATGCATGTGTAAGGGGAGCACAAGGAGAGCTGGGAGAGGAGCACTTCTCCATAGAGCTTGCTGAAAGGATGATCTTGTCCTGACATGCTAGCAACTTGGAGAAGGGTGAGTCCTCAACTTCACACTCACTTTGCCACTTTTGCTGGGAAAGGAGAAGTCAAGTCGCAGCAGCCCCAGCACCTGGAGAGGTGAATATGAGTCTAAAGGCACAGGCTGAGGTTTGTAGCTCTGGGGTTTTTACTTTGGCAAGTGAACTAACTGAAAATCATCTAAGAAAACAGAATTGCCCAACAAAGGAAATAACAGTATATCCTTTTTGTGTGTGTCTGTGTGTGTGTGTGTGTTTTTTTTTCCCCTGCAGTAACCACAACTCTCTCCTCCTGGTCTGGGCATGCTAGAAAATGCAACGAAACAGCCAAGTCCTATTGTGTCAATGGTGGGGTATGCTACTACATCGAAGGGATTAATCAGCTGTCTTGCAAGTAAGTGAGTGTAGTTCTTGTGTCAACATGCAAATTACTTGTCTGGGGGAGAGGAGACCTCTGTGCAACTGCAGGAGGATGGGTAGTTCTGAAATTCTGGCAATTACAGTTTGAGCCATGCAGGTTAAGAAAGGGAGTCTAGAGGGGCGGGGGCAGGGGAAGAGGATTCATATTTTCTTTTTTGTGTGAGTGCCACGGTTTGCTTTTCCTGACTTTTCTTTTTTTTTTTTTTTTTTTTTTTTTTTTTTTATTTCTCTTCTTAGAACACTTTTGTCCTGGCCATTTTCTTTCCTTTCTTCCCTTTCTCTTCTGCAGCTTCAGGGAAGGTTGTGTCCCTCTTGCTCTCCCTGAGCTGTGTTCCTAGCCTTCAGCTGACATGTTCTTTCCTCTGAGCAGGGGGTCTTCCCCAGTGCACAGCCACCAGAGGGGGTCCCTTGCAGATACCTGCCTCTTACTTTTCCTGTCTGGTTCTCATGGACACTGAAGCAGGTTTAGCACACAGCTCTTCACCACTCTGTTTCTGCCTGTGTGACAGGCTGTGGGCTGTTTATTGCTCCCCTTCAAATATTAGAACCTGCAAAAAAGAGTGGGGAGATATACTAAGTTATCCTTAAAAGGAAATTTCTTGGAGGGGTTGAAGTGCAGCTGTATAGAGTGAGGAATATGGAATAGGATGTGAGAGCTTTTCACCTCTGGTTCAAACCTATTCCAATTAAAAAGCCCAATAGCCTCTCATGGCTCACCTTCCAAGCCTGATGTGGACCAAGAGAGTGCAGTCTGGTTGTCAGTGCTGGAGACAGATATACCAAGCAAAGGCAAGCCTCTACTCACTCCTGGACTTCTGCAGAGTGAGCATGAACCAGTACCCTGGGAGTAGAACTGATGGCTTGTGCCCAGCCAGTGAATCTGGGTGAGTTAGTGCCCGGTCTGGCTAGTGAGCTCAGGAGCTTTGCTGAACAGATGTAGTCAGTATTGGAGCTCACCAGGCATCACTGTGCCCAGGTTGGAGAAGCCCAGAGCTGTTTTCACCCTGTGTGGACCAGACACCTCTGTGTAGAGAGGGTCTGCCAAAGGTGTTTATATCTGTGGATCTCAGCCTAGTCTCACTGCCATTGCACAGTGTGATGCCCTCCTTGCCTCCTCAGACCTTGAAGGATGATTCTGAGCAAAACCCTCATCCCTCTTGGAAGGGCTGTGCGCTGGTTTATGCTTAGCACTACTCCTTCCTTCTCCCAGTACTCCATTTTTTTAGCAGGAGTAGAAGCAGCCATGTGGAAACATTCAGCTGAGCTCTTATGCTCTCACTTTCCAGAGCAGGATCAGATGTGGTGGGAAAGACATGGGATAACAGCATCATCTTGACAGTGTTCTCCACAAGAAACGTGGAGGAAGACACAGCCACTATTGTGGTGTAAGTGCAGCCCTGTGAAGCCCCAACAGTTCCAGTCTTTCCATGATTGAGCCTGGAAGAGCACGTGGTTCTATGTCTATCTCTAAGCAATGTGCTGGTGCCAGAAAAATAGACCTCAACACTATTTCTTTTGGGAAAACCTTGAATCCAGATCAAGACTTTCAGATCTGACCAATTACTAATTGTAGCAAGAGTTACCTGAACCCCTGACATATGCAGATATAATGTTTAGGTTCCATTATTCTTAAAGGAGGATAGACGCGACAGTTATCAAGTGTCATCAGCAGACAGACTGGTTTAACCCAAGTAATTTCAGCCCTGCAAAGAAACAGTCTACCTTCAAAACAGGCTGCTATCATAGCTGATGAACAGAGGGGAAGCTCAATGACGAATTCCATCGAGATTTTATGTGCCATGCAAAACAGACATAATTATTTCATATAATTTGAAAGCCATTTACTTGAAAATGGGAAATGATTTCTGGTTTTGATGAGTCCCAAGGTACCAGTTGCTAAAACCAGATGGGAGTTGAATTGGTGTGCATGGAAGAGCATCAAAGTGCTAACTCGAAGGAGATGTTGGAAGGTCTGCTAGAAAACAAAGTTCTGCATTAACAGGAACCAAGGAGATCCAAGTGACTTCCACACAATGCAATCACTTCTGATCCTACTTTACGAGGAGATATCTGCTCATTCTCCTTTGATTTTTTTTTATATATATATATATTTGTTATCAAGTCATTGACTGAAGATAAGAATTGCTGGATTTTGAGGTGCTATTATATAGAGTTTCTGGGGCTCCAGAAACATGACTTTCCCAATATCTTGGAGGATTCTTGGTGAAGGCTGATGATGGATATACTGACTTCAGACCTGCCTGCCCATCAGCTAGCAAAGTGATGAAATGTTTCACAGCTTCCTCATTGCACTAAGGCAGAAGATCAGCTACTGTGGTATATGAAAGATTCGATAATATCAGTTCAGATGAGAAACTAGAGAAGGAGGCAAAGATGAAGGCTTTGTCTTGCATTTCTCAAATCTGTAACATGGGATCCAGCAACATCATCCCTCTGAGATATAGGCATGGAGGAGATCCTTCTGCACACAACCTCTTCAAATGCCTTGGAGTGAGAGATCAAACAACAGCCACATGAGCATCCTGAGCTCTATCTGGACACTGCTCCTGCTTTGCTATTCTGATTAGAGTCAGCAGTACCTTGGGGGTCTTCTGGCACTCTGTGCCCCCTTGCAGTCTTCCTTGACCAAGTTCTAAGGAGATTCCAGCATGCCTGGCACCAGCATTGTGCTGCCAGCCTTTTCAACACCTTTTAAGTACCAGGTATCAGAAGACAAAATTTTAAAGAGTTCTTGTTAACTCCATCATCCTGTAATCAGAAGTGGATTTCATTGTTTGCAACTGTCCATGAGCATAGGAGATCCTTTCTATGTTATGTCTGGCACTCTGGAGCAAAAAGAGCAGCTGGATTTTCAAATATTTTCATTTCCTGAAGTGGCTCGTACTTGTGTTGTTATAGATATTGCCTAAATTGGCAGCCAGCCTTTTAGTATTGTTTTTAATGGGCTTCCCAGAAATATATTCCTCTCAGTCTTGTAAGTTCTGGAGAGCAAACAGCAGCTCAGCTTTTTCCTGCAAACTCACCTCCTCTCTCCCTTTTCAATATACTTCATCTAGACCTTGGAGGATGCAGTTTCTTAACTAGGGAACAGCCCAGAACAGATCTGGAGCTGTTCCAAAAAGTATGTCTGTTTTGGATTGCGTGCTTGCATAAATTAGTCCTTAATTTGAAGTAAGTTCTATACATGCTAGAGTCAAAGGAAAACTGAATATGATACAATCTGTGCTGTTATCCTTACTCTGCAAACGGACCACCTGGAGGTTAAATGGGAGAAGTCTGATCTGCCTCAGATATTCTACAAACTTTCACTGTTAACCCAGAAAACTACTGAGTCACACACATACAGAATTGACTCAACAGCCCTAGAAAATTAAAGAACCCAGGCTCTTGCTGTCAGTAAAACTTTCCTAACCTTTCTCCAGACCATATTGCTCAGAGATGCTTTAGAAGTTGGACTGGTTTCTTACCATAACAGTAAGGAAACTGCATAAAACAGAGCAGGGAAGATTCCAGTGCCTGCAGAAGGAATGCACACAGGCAAGTCTCAAGGCCTTGAACTGGGCTGGAACATAAAATAGAGATGACTGATTTGTTGTGTCCAGCTGAACTTAGTGCTTGGGAAGGTTAACAGCCTCTGAACTTGGGCCTGCTCCATCCTGGAACCCATTGCGTTCTTGATAAAACTTAGAGCAGTTTGAGTCTGCTCTAATCTTTTGTCACTGGGTGCCAGGCCCCACTGGGTTGTGCTAGAGTGTATATTACAGAAGAAATTAAAAACTCTTCCTAGTTAGGTCTTGGCACAGGTCATCTGCAGTTGGGGTCTTCTCAGCCAAACAAAGAAACAAAGCCAAGGATCACTGCTGCACAGCCCTCCTCTGCTTACTTAGAGGTGCTTCAGGGTGCTTCATGGCTCTTTTGTGTGTTTGATGTAGTTGAAGTGGCTGATACTCTGGGCCAGGATCTTCCTAAATTGCATGGGATCAGAAGACTGAAAGCTTTATAGAGCAACCCTCTCCCATCTGGTAGTACAAGTTGTGCTCACAAGAGTCAGGCTGTAGTGTTTACAGATGCTGACTTTCTGGGTTTAGATTGTCTATATTTAACAAAATCACATGTTAAATGAAGAGCTCACAGTGTTGAGCTAGGGGTGAAAATCTCTATCTCCTATTCCAAATCTTCTGAACCAGCCAGGACTAGTCATCGGGTTTCACATGCTGTGATAGAGTTTCGAGATGAGTTACCTTTTTTGTGTTCAAGTGGTCCTTCTATGCATCCAGTTCAATCCCTTTTAATGCACATGTAGCAAACCCTGGAGAATCATCTGAGTGTGGAAGCTGATCCTGTAACAGTGAGACTCAGTGAAGACAACAGTGCAGATCCCACTTTGCTCCCACAGCTCAGTTGGAGCTGGGCTGTTGTCTTCACTGAGGCTAGAAGTGGATGTCCTTGTGATTTGGACTCTACTATAGAGCAAACATGCCTTGATTAGCTGCTCTGGATAAGGACTCTACATTTATGCTGGTTTCTTTCTTTACTTATCATTAGTGGTTTTGTGGAGTCCAGCCTTTTGTGGCTCTCCAAGAGCCTGATCATCTGGGACTGGTCAGGGGACAATGACAGAACTGTCTTCTTTTTCAGCCCTTTGCACAAATAAGCAACATGCTTGAAACATTTCTCCATTTCCTTTTACCAGTGCATTGTGTTCTTCTGCTGCAGCTTTTCCTTATCTTGTTATTTTGAAGCACCTGCTTGTTTACATTCTTCTGTAGCATGGATTGCATTATGAAAGCTACTGATTTTGGCATACTTTAAGATCTGGAGGAAGTGGGCCAACATTTGCAAGATTTAGGTCAACAGCTGGGCAGAAATTGTTTTGCTTCCATCAGGAATATTATTATAATAATACTATTAATAAATAATTTAAAAAATAACAATAATTATTTCTCTGCCCTGATTCAAGGTAAAACGTCAACGTTTTTCAATTTTCATAAATAAGTTTGCTCTGCAAAAAACATAGCAATGGATCATTTAAACAATTTTGGTTTGTAGTTTTCAAGCTGCTTTATTTGGCTGATCATCTCATTACATTTCTTTTACAGTGTAAATATTTAACTGAAATTCATCCAGAGCCCAAGAACAGAACTTTAGGAATATTTTTGAAATGTGGGGGAAAAAAAATAAATTTCAAGGAACTGGTCAAAACTGACTAAGTTCATTGGACATTTTTCAGGAACAAGAGAAGCTAAATAGAAAAATCTCTGACCAGTTTTGTTGATAGATTTGCAAGTAGAAAATTTTTGTATATGGCAAGTGGAAAATTGTATTTGTTTTTAAATCTCATGCAATTAGTTAGGCACAGATGGGGTGGAGTCAAGCAAGGGCAGTCTTGGGTATTGTCCACATTGGTGAGGGGCAAGTTGCTGTCTTTGAAAGGTTCGTGCAGCCTTGCACTTCCCCAAGGCTGTTGCTATGAATACAGCTTTGTCCACTTTCTGTAGCCTTTGAGGAGAGACACGTTGGGCCTCTGAGGCCAGTGAGCAGACCAGGGAATCCAAAGGTAACATTTGGAGGAACAATTTAACATCCATTCTGCTGGGATAGACAGGCAAAATCGCTTGGCTAGGGTCAGATGTGCAGGAAAAAGGATGCCGCGATGAAAGACCATCTCATGACTCTTGGCCTTAGGAAGCCTTAACTGTCAGATCATATGCTTAGCTGCTGAAGAAGAGCTGCTCACAGGCCTGTGATACAGGCAGCAGGTTCTGCATGCAGAAGTTTCTTCCATTTCCTCTTCCTGTCCAGAAGAGGAGAGTCATGTGCCATTCATGTCAGAAATTCCTAGAAGTCACAGATGGAGACATAGTAATAAAGAACAAATCTTCATCTTTACCAGTCTAGGAGTATGAGACAAAATGGTTCCATGGGCAGTGCATACTTTCAAAGTTTTCCTGGTAACCGTTGCTGCCAGCATCCATGCTTCTGAGGAATCAGCACCCAGGGAAGAGAAAACAGCACTTGTGGCTTCTGAGCAGTCTCACAAAGCACACCTTCTGCATGTGATTGCTTGAGAAGCACAGTGTCTTGACAGCCTGGGAGGTGACAAAAGGTGCTCATGTTCAGGGCTTCTTTTCTATCACTTTTTCCAGTGCTGATTCACTAACAACTAAAGATGTAAAGCCTGAGCTGTACTAGACAGGGAGAAGACTCTTATCTACTGTCTTCCATCTAGAAAGTTCTCCCTCCCACGCTAGGCTGACAGCAGAGATCTAAGGATTTGTTATATGGTAGCTGTCACAGCATCAAAGCCACTTTGACACGTTTCCGTTTTGCTTTTTCACTTCTTACCAATCTCTTTTCCTTGGTTTTATTTCCCTCCATCAGTTTTCACATGATTTTGAGTCTTCCCTTAATGGTGTGCAGCTTCAGTCACATTCAAGTTCCAGACATGACTGACATCTTGCAGATCTGTGCCTGGGACAGTTTTAGGTCCTTTCAGACAACGTGTCCATTTTCTTAGGTGCGTAGGGCATTTGCCTCATTCATCAGTACCCTGGAAGCCATTTGGGGGTGCTCACAACATACACCTGAGCTGAAGCCTCAGATCCCAGACAAATGGGTAGAACGTTGTAAGTTAAACTGGATGTCCTTGAAGACTCAATAAGTTCATGACTGTCCATGATGGTGAATAAACTTAAAAAAGGATTCAGAAGACACCATCTGTTTTGGGTGCTTTGTTCAAACTCCATGCAAGCTTTTAAAAGCTTTTAAAGTCATGATTCACCAGGGCTGTCCTTGTGAGTGCATCATCCAGCTGCATCTTTGATTGCCAACAGGGCTTCTTCACTCTACTTCCAGCACCAGCTTCCTCTTCTTCATTACAAGAAAGGTCAAGAGGCCTCATGTTTGATGGTAACCTTTGGGCCCCCTTTTCTTGGGAGCTGTCTGGATACCCTGGCATTGAAATGATATTACTGGTATGTTTCTATTTCCTATACTCCAAGATGACCATGAGAAAAAAAGGTGATTTTTTTTTCAAAGATACTTGCCTGACCAGGGAGTCAAATTTCCAGTTTCAAGAATGGCTTGGACACTGAGGAACTTGTGTACAGCAAGGGACTGCAATGAATCCTCATGCAGAACCATGCCCTTAAGTTTCCCTTGAGCAGGTTGGGATATGCAAATAGGCCAGCACACTCCCACATGGAAGTGTTAGCACAGTTCTTAAGAACCAAGCGTAGAGTAGCACAGAAAACAAAGCTAGTTATAAATAGAGGGTGCACCAGATTTACTTAGTGCAGATGTACCAAAATTGCAGTCAGAACCAGCAAGAAATCATGTGCCAAAAACACTTCAGTCATGCAGACCCTTTTAAAGCTTTCTTCTGTGAGAGGGATAGCCAGTGAAATCTCCCATGGACATGGGACATTCTGCATTTTAGAACCGGGAAATTTATTCTTTAGAGGAAAGATACGTTAGAGTGGTGGATGTGAAGAAGTGGAAAAGGACAGTAGATTGGATGGAAAGATCATACAGCATTTTATTAGCTATTGCTTCTGCTCCTTGGATCGTGCTAGATTCAGGTGTGTATCTGTAGGTCCCTTGCAGGCATCCATCATTCAGCCTGAGCTCAAGCTACCTCTGGAGTACCAGCAGGTTGTCAGCAGAAGGATGACCTCCTCTAGGAGCCTGTGACAGTGATGTATCAGTGTGTCAGCAGATGCCTCAGGCTTTCCCAAGAAGTGTCCAAGTCTCCAGGCAGGGAATAGACCTCTGTGCACTGGGGGAATTGTGCCAGTCACGACATTTGTTGGAGCCAAGAGATCTTCATGCTCTGGCCTGCCTTGTGGCCAGCCACCTGTTGCCTCTGCTTGTGTACCCTTGGTCTGTAAAGCTGATGTGGGTGCTGAGAGCCCTTAGCACTCCCTCACATGTTGTGATTCCTACCTTTTAGCCCAGATCAGTGTATGTCCATGATGAGGGAGAACTATTAAAAATGAAAGTTTTCTGGACATAATCAGTGAGGAAGACTTTTCTGATTTCTACCTCCGTTCCACAAGGGAACTACACAGCTGCTTAAAAACCCTGCCCGTGTTCACTTAAGTAGAGAGAAGCAGAAATTCAACTCTCTTGGCTTTTTTTTACTGCCATTGACGTTGCATATCCGTAATGTGCCATCTAAACATAAATCTGGCAAGAACAAATGCTACCACAGCCCTTAAGCAACAACACAGAACTAATCTGCCAACATGCTTTTGAACTACAAAGCTTTGATCATATCAAACACCACAGAGTTCAAAACGTCGCTTCCTCCTCTCCTTTGCTGTGTCACAGAGTGGGAGCAGGCATCAGCGTCCATTTGGGAGACAGGATTAGGTCAGATCTCCTGGGTCAGGCCAGGACCTTCACGTGGACCTGGGCTTTCCTTGCTCCATCCATCTGTATGTGCAGGTTGGGATCAATCATCTGGCGCAGCGCCAAGGCTGCTTTGGCTGTTTGCTGTCCTTCACAGTGGATTGGCAGGCAGCTAAGCCATCGGACTCAAGTTGAGGCCTCTGGACCTCATCTTTTCTGCTGAAGTGTCTTTTGGTCTCTTCTTTATCAACCAGCTGGTGCCTGTCAAGCACTGAGGCCTAGATGAGGGACAGGGACAGAGCACTCTTGTGGGTGGTAGCTGAGAGCGAGGAAGGTCTGACACGTACAGGATACAGGACCTGCAACACAGCTTATTCCAGGAAGTTGGAAAACATGTTAAAACTCTAGCTATTAATGATAAAACCCTATTAAGCTCAGGGGAGGGAGAGTTTGGTCAGGAGAGAGGGAGGGAGTTTCAGTACAGGTGGGTAGAGATGAGACTTGAAGAAAGATAGGCATAACTTTGATGAACTATCCAAGAAGGTCATGATAAAAGCAGTGAGGTAAGGGAGAGAGATCAGCACCAGGGGAAGAAATGTTTGACCACCCACTAATGAGTTCCCAATGCTTCCCGGTTCACTCGCAGCTGTGGCAGGTCAGGATGCAGAGCACGTGGGTGTTGCTGCACCTGTGCATAGCTCAGCAGCTCCCACCACACCCTGCCCATGCTCCCACACCCCCTGAGTCCCACTTGACTTGGAGCTGCTGCAGGGACCTCACTTGTGACCTGTGCACCTGCCCTGTGGCCCTTGTCCCCAGGGCACTACAGCATCAGGGTCATACAACTGGTGCCCCCTGAGCTAGCACATCCTGGCCCATCCATCATGGATGGTTGGACCAGATGATCTTGGAGGTCTTTTCCAACCTTAATGACTCTATGATTTTATGATTCTATGAATGGGATAGCCTGGCCTGCAAGAGCATGGGCAGCACAGCTGGGCAGCGCATGAGACCTGTTCCAGCTCAGCTTTCTTCTCTGTCCCTTTCTCTCTGTTAACACAGAGATTCTGCACATGCTTCCTCTCTAACCGCAACATAGCCATTCTCCCTGGAACATCCTGTGAGTACTTCTGGGGGTAATAATATGAAGATGCTTGCCATACACCATGCTTGCTGTCGCCTGAGCAGCTGCTCACCGCTCTGTGATGCTGCTTGCCAGTCTTGTCTAGATAGTGGCTTCAAGGAGAATCTCTGAAAATAGGGTGCAGCCCATCTCAGTCTTCTGGCCAGCTGGTGCTTCTAGCAGGCGAGAAGGAAGGAGGCAGGCAGAGGAGGAAAGGAGGGGTTTAGCTGGCGGCTTGATGACCCAGGCCTAAGATAAAGCTGCAATGCTAATGTTAGAGGTTAAAGCAAAGCAGAGAGTAAATATGCGCGTGAAGCATTTATTTTTTCCATTCATCACAATGCACTTTTTATTTCTGACCTTAGCCTCAAGAATGGTGCCAGACATGTTCTGTGATTTCTCCCCTTTTCCCCTCCAGATGTCCAAATGGATTCTTCGGACAGAGATGTTTGGAGAAACTGCCTTTGCGATTGTACATGCCAGATCCTAAGCAAAGTATGTTTGAAGACAAAAAATGCACCACACTACTTAAAACCTCCTGGGCACAGCGGTGGATGTAGAGTGGTCTAGTCAGGGATGGCTCTTGGTGTCAGCTTTGGGCTAGGGCTTAGGGATGCAGGTAAGGGTGCAGGCTGAAAGCAGACAGATAGGAGTTGTGAAAGGGATCAGGAGGGGCCTCGGTTCACTCTGTTTGGGTGTCATTTTGCTATCTTGTTTCTTTCTTTCTGGTTTTCTTTCTTCCGGTAGGTGTCCGATCGAATTCACAGGAGACCGGTGTCAGCATTTCGCAATGGTCAGCTTCTCCAGTATGTCTCTTTCTACTTCTCTCTCTCCCTTGTTATTGTAGCTCTGTGTCATGTCCTTAAAGCAGGTTCTTCTGTTCTCCAAGAACCCTCTTCCTGTCTTGTGCACTCCCAGCTCTGCTTGGCCTTAAGAGGAGCTGCGATTGTCGCCAAGAGGAGAATCAGGGCTCTTGCTATCTCCCCATTCATTAGAATGGGATCTGCTTTCATTTCTGATTGAATTTAATGTTGCTTGCTCTTTTCGTGCAAAATACAAATACGGCACAAGGTTATGTGGTGTGCTGTGTGAGAACAGTCTGCAATAAGCTGTATCTGCTAGCATTGCTGTCTCACCATGGACTATGTGGTGCGGTGCAAGAGATCTGTATTTTTCCTGTGACTCTTGCAAGTTGGGTGTGTGAGTCTCTCTGTACCAACTGAGGAAAACACAGTGAAGGCTGTTCTGAAGTTTCCCTTGCACTGAGGTTGTGGTTTTGTTACTTGAAGCTAAACCAAGCATCAATTGCTGTTCAGGTGAGATTGTCAGAGGCTGGCCTGGAGCATGCCCAGAGGTCTGGGTAGAGCCCATGGTTCATGCCTGGAGCCAGAGGTCATGCTGGAGCCTGCCATGGTCTCAGGGCTCCCCTCCCTGCAGTGCAACACAGCATGCAAACAAAATCTGCTGACTAGGCATCTCTGACTGTATCCATCCTGGAGACAGAGATGTTCCCATATCTCCTAGTAGGTCAGACAGCCTTGCATATGGGGTTGTGTTAACTGCAGTGACTGATCCCTTGACCTTGTATGCAGTGGATGTAAGTACCCTACAACTCCTGAACTTAGTGCTTCCCAGTGTCTAGTTCTCAGTTCCCATGTACCGTGGGTCTCCAGAGATGCCTCACTTACAAGTGTCATTTGCTTATTTTGTTCAAGGCAGCTAACTTTTGCTAGGTCTCTGTTCAGACCGTGTCCTACCACCAGTGGGATCCTTGTGTGGATAAGGTCTGACCTGAAAGAAAGTGCAGCACTTAGCCTGCAGTTACAACACAGTGACTATCTGTGTACATCCCGCCTCCATGCTGACCATTTGGACAACCACAAATGGTGTTTTTTAAAAGAGAGTTTTTAAAAGGAGCCACAGAAGAGGCTCCAAGTAGTGGGAACCAGAGGAGAAAGGCCTCTCCATGATACCTCCTTGATTGCCAGTGTCCCCTCTCTTACCACTCTTTAAGAAATCCTTCAGTCCTTGTCCTGAACTGGCAATAGCAAGAGTCTCATTAGCACATGCTAATAGCTGGCAAGGGCTTGCATTAAACTCTCTTCTGCAGAGTATAGAGACAAGATGCAGATGGGCTTTGAGGCCCTTGGGACAGCTTGGTGTTTTTACATTGCCTTTTGCTCCAAATTGTCTTCCAAAGTTGAAACCTCAATTGATTTATTTTTTTCAGACTAAAACATCGAAGTAGATCTTTTTAAAATGTCTAAAGATAATGTTCTGTTTTGATCTTTAACCTGATGCAAAAAGGTTTCTCTTCTATTTTGGATCCCACAGTGTCAGGGACTCCTGCTGCAGACAGCAGTGGAATGCTCACCCATGAAGTTGGTTTGTAGGGTGTCTCATGATGTGGCATCCAACATGTTCAGACGCTATTGCTATCATGCTGCAAAACAAAAATGGGTGAAAATTAGTTTTATTTTGGAAAAGTGCTTTTTTAATGAACTGCAATGGCAAAAGTAAACAGCATAATTTTTTTCCTCAGCCTTCAGAATTTATGGGAATGAGATTTCTTTAAATTTTATTCATGTGTTGAATGAACAATGCCAACTGACACATTTCCTTATCTCAGTTCTGGTCTAACCATGGAATAGTAAGGTAAAAACAGTTTAACAATCCAGGTCACTTATCTGAACTAGGATAAAAATAATCTAAGATGATTCATATGTGTTTATAGCTGTTTTCACTTTCAGGTCACAGTTGGGTAATATATGTAGCAGCTACACTGCAGCAAAGAATGCACTGATCTTGCCATTCTTTCGAATAGAAAACACATTTCACTCGAGTCTGGATTGCATGAATGCTTACTTTCTACTTTAAATGATAATTAGGTCACATTGGAAGTTGCTGTTGCTCTATAATTCACTCTGTACTTCATCATGTATGGGTTCTGACAGGTCAACAGCTGAAATACTTTAAATGAGTTTCAGTCATTTCCACTGGAAATAAAAGAGCTCTGACCTGATTATTATTTTGAGAACATTGCCAGCACTTGACAGATACTTAAACAGTAAATAATGACACCTACCCTGGTGTTGTAATAAATGTATTTGGGATGTTTTAGGTTTTCAGGCCTAGATGGGAGGCTTCTGGCTCTTTAATATAATTATTACACTATAATTGTCAGCAGGTATATCCCAGGTCTGAGGGAGAACCTCTGCAAAGTAAACTAAATTGAAGGATGCAGGTTCTGAAAGGATGCAGCAGATAGTTTTCTGAATTTGGGCCAGAAGTAGAGATGGTTGCCTTCTTCCCAGCATCACAGATGTTGTGCATCTTCCTTTTGGGAGCACCTTCCTATCTCTCCAGTTTGAACCACTACTCAGGTTTTGCTCAGGAATAATTCCCTATGTTCAGCAGGGGCTCAGGCTCTCATTGTCTGTTTGGCAGGTTGCTTTGGAGGTTTCTTTGACTATCAGAAATACCTACTAGACTACTGTAATTATGAAGATGAAAGATGTATTTAGATTGTTTTTCTTGCAAGTGATATTCTCTAAGTTGCTGTTACAATCATATGACCAAATATCTACTGTCAGACATATGCTGGGTATATACCCACTGCTTGAAGTTGTTAAAAATGGCACTTTTTTTTTTTTTATGTCATGCTCACACTGTTACTATTTTCTAACAGATTGGTACAGAGGAACTCACTAGGAATTGTATTATTGGGCTAGCTTGGGGACATCCCAGTCTGTCCTGACTCAGCCCTTATTTGGATGAATAACGTTTGCCTTTTGTAGAAATTTGCAACACCAGAATTCAGGCAAGAATCTCTGTTGTTGGTTACTATCTGCTTGTAAGGAGTTTGCATTTTATTTTGCTTGCACTGTCATGCAGATGTAATGGGAAACGTATTGAGACACTGCAGAAAAGAGAAAAAAAAAAAAGAAAAAAGAGAGATAAGCATGATAGAGCAGCTACTTAACTAACAAAATGGATGCATCATGCAAACAGAAAACATTGCTCTGGCCAAGCAAGGTACCACTTCTGAGCAGAGCTGTGGTACCTCACTGTGTCAGCTATCTCAGCCTGCCTTTGTACTAAGCCTGCATTAATTTCAGCCTCCCTGATGGTCTGTTTTCCAGCAAGAATCATACCCTAAGGAGGTCTAAGCCAACACATTTATTTTGCACAGCAGTGGCTAAGTATGCATAGGCAGTTGGTTACCATCAGCTGTGGATGGGCAGTAACCTGCTAAGCTACAGCAGCACAAATACAGGCTTTTCAGACACTGACACATAGTAATCACACATCCAGTAAGTATGGGCAAAGTCTAATGGGGAAACTCAAAAGCTTTATCCTGTTTATCATAGGTCAGTTCTACGACAGTATGGCAGATGGCTTTGTCACGTTGATAAAAACAGAAAATCCACCAGAAGAAACAAGGAAGGAGAGATGTCAGAGAAAAGAATTGCACATTCACTGAGATTAAAAAAGGTGAAAGGTACATACCTGAGAAGAAAAAATAAATGCTCTGATGCTGCCTGAAGTCTGGTTAGATCCCTTATGTCTGTATGAAATTCCACTGATCTCACTGGATCCCTGTGCACACTCCTCCATCCACACATAATGAATTGGCTGACAGGACAGTGTTGGAAAATGATGTTGTTTAGGCTTTAAATAACCTGTTGGAGGAAAGCCTTTTAGAGGCTATAAAACATAACTGAGGAACATTAAGGAAATATTTAAGCAATTTTATTTTAGATTGAAAGAGAATTAATGGCAGTGAACAAAATGGACAGTGGCTGTATGCAATTACAGTATAAAAGAGAGGAATACCCTGGTAGATGAGAACACAAAGAATTATTTCCATGGGCTGTGAGTTATTAAATCATCTTACTAAAATATTTTTCATATCAAACTCTGCATATTTCTGTGTCTGCATACAATCATAGTTGCAGATATAATTAATAGATATCCTGCACTGTACATAAGGTGTATATGTACATACAGTGATGAGAAGGTAAAGTCATATCATATGCTAGTTTCAGGAGTTAGATCTTGTGCTTGTGATGTATCTTTGATAAAGCCAGAGGGCTGGGAGCCTGTTACTACAGAATGTACAAAACCAGAAATCCTCCTTGACTTTTGCCACTGGGAATGCAATGTACAGTCAAGGAGTAACCAGCCATGCTGGCAACCTGAGTTCACATAATGGACTCTTCGTCAGACCCACTGTTCTCACTGCTCCCTTCTTTGCAACAATAGTGCAGCCAGACCCTCATTATTTCTTGAGGGAGCTTTTAGACATCTTTGCTGGAGGTTTGAATCCAAATTTGTGCTCCAGGCTACCTTCCTAGTCACTATCGAGTGTTTGGCACCCAAGTATGAGAATTAAGCTAACCTAACACTAGTGCTGGCATCAGGCTGAGACGTCTAATCCTTCAGAGGTGCTGAGGGTGATGAGCACAAACTCATTAATTTAGCTGTCAGATGTCTCTACCAGAGTCTCTGTATAGTATGTTCACAGTCACGTGTGTCTCTGTCTAGCTGTCCTTGCACTAGTGAGAACTAGAATTTAACACGTCATACTGTTGAACCACAGTTTTATTGAGTCCATAGTATTAGCTCCCAGTGACCATTTTGCAAGCCGATTGATTGTGAAATCTACTCTAAAATTGACAGCTCTGAACTTGGGACCAAAGTTCTGCTTTCTGATGTGATTGTCCAGCTTCTGCTGGCAACAGAGCAATTCCTGAAGTGATTGAACATTCAGTGCAAGAAGACTCTTTTCTTGGACAGTAGCTGGATTTGCATGGTGATTTCCCTGCATTGGAACATCCTTAAAAGTGGCTCTGAAGTCTACTGAAGTGCATAAATATGCTCTTCTCTGGCCTTACTTTTAATTCAGAGGACCTTGAAACTGCCTCAGCCAGTGGCAAAATGCTGCCTGTGGTACCAGCCTGTTTCAATTTTTAAGGGAACTAGGAACATATCTTTTTCCATTTCTTTCTTGTTGGTGCTGTTCAGTATACAGCTTCCCTCAAAAACAATCTTGAACAATCTTTGAGAGTCCTCACACTTACACTACACTTACTTAATAAAACCTTTTGATCTGCTTAGATATTCTCTTTTTCATTTTTTCTTCCTTTGTAGTATCACCTCTCAGAGAACCTCCTGGGGTTGTGATCTTTGCCTTTGCAGTCAGATTTCCATCTCTCCTTGCACATGTGGGTGAATTTCAGCAGTATCACACACAAGTCAGTAAGTCTTTCTAATAAAGATCTCCTGGGCCAGCTTCATACACAACTGTGTACTGCAGCTCTTTCCAGAACTTGTAGCTTTTCCAAAATCACCCTTTCTTTCAAGAAACATGCCTTTTTTAAAAACCGTGCTGGCACCTGAATTTCATAGCTGCCTGTTATACATGAAACCAAGACCTAGCCTAGCGCTATATTTTCTCAAGAAGTTTCTCAGGTCTTTGTGAAACACTGCTGGACTAGTAAATTTCCAGGCTTTGTGCTGGCTAGATGTAAAGGTTTCAAAAAACACATCAGCAGCTATTTCATTCCAGAAGGAGCTGATATACTGAAAGTTAAACACCATAATCTCCAACAGTAACATTTACACCTTTCCTAAGTCTGCACATTTGAATTATTTCTGCCTGAGATTTGTGGGAAAAAAATTAGAAATTTGGGATACAGTTCAGTGTCTGTGACTATCTCTTGTCTGTGAAATCTGAAATTACATCTTAATGTTGCTATTTATTCATCTCCCAAAGTCATTGTCACTGATCTAGAGGAAAAATGTCATCCCATTCAAATGTTTTCATTTTCTATTTTCCATTTTTTTCAAATAAAAGCTGAAGTCTGTAGTCTGCAAGTAAACATTCTAGAACAGAGCCAGCAGCTGATGTAATTTAACATGTTCTCCATTTTTACCCTGTATTTCATTCTTTGTTTCTTTACAAAATTAATTTTAATTCATGGTTGGAATCTTCCCACTAGTCTGCTTTGGAAGGGAAGATCAGCATTTTCTGCTGTCCGCTGAGAGCAGGCTTCCTAAGAGGAGGAAGACAGCTACACTTGTTGCATGGTACTCAGTGTAGTCAGCTGAAAACATGGAAGAGAAAAGCTTGATCTGAAAAAACAGTGTCTTGCAGTCACAGACTATCTTGTCATTTCTGCTTTCAGTGACTGCTGATATGAAGGTGTATCCTGAGTTCCCAGATTTATGTCCCCCAGGGATCCCTTGTTGAAGCCATCAAAAGCTTTTTTGGGTGGGTCTAGCTCCTGATCAGTTTGCTTTGTGGCAGGACATTTCCCTTGTATAGGTATTACAGATTCCTTCCAGGAATAGATGACAAAAATGGGAATTTCCTGAATGAGAACCATTATGTGTTCTTAACCATCCACTGCACTAGGTGTGATTTGTGTAATGACTTCAGCAGCATAATTTCTGAGCTGCCATAAAACATTTCCTGTAAATCAGACATCTGACTCTTCCCATCAGTCATTCTTCTCTAAGGAAGTTACTTTCATAGAGCGCTTCCAGCCAGAAAACTGTGAACTGTTACTACTTGCTGTGTCTGTACCAGGCTGTCTCATCCCCATTGTCCCCTTTGTACATTTCTCAGCTTCAGGCCATTGACCTGAAGTGCAAGCTACAGCATCTGGCCTGGGAACAGAATCACATGTTCATACAGCAGCACACAAATTGGCTCCAAAGCTGCCAGCTAAGCTGGTGTTGAATCAGAGCAGTGTATCTATTGGGTGGGAGGCTTCTTTTCTTAGGTATAGTTTAACTTGCTCTGAAGTCACCAAGCTGCAGCTGGAGGAGTGTTGGTGATCACACAAATATATGAGCGATCCTTTTGACAGGAGCTGTTTGGACATTTTCTTCTCTCATTGCCTCCCCATACAGAGGTGAAATGTCCCCTTGAGTAGGTGGATGAACATACCACTTCAGGCTCTTCTAGGATCTAATAGAATAGAGCTTCTAATAGAAGGTCTAAATCTGAATTTCAGCTCCTCTGTTCATTCATTCATGAGTAATTTCCTACCTGCTGATTGCAATATGAGAATGATAAATAGAAAAATACTTTTTTTTTTTTTTTTTTGTAACCTACCTTTCTGTTTCCTGCTCATTCTCTTACTCATCTGAGCCCTAAAACAATATTTAGCAGCATTTTAAATTCCACAGACATTGTGCAGCTTCCCTTTAATAACACAATAGCTGCTGACCATTTAATTAATGTAATGACTATGCTGTGGTTTGGCTGGGTAATTACAGGGCATTTGTGGTTTATCATAACAGGGTTATTTCTCTCTCCTGGACTGAAGTGCAGGTTATCCCTGGGGACCTCCTAAAGTTAATTACGAGCTAATCCACAGAAGCTCGCCAATTCACTGTTGTTACATTTCTGGACTCCTGAGGCCTACCCATTTATTTTTATTCATACAGTACTGGACAAGCAAAAAGGTTGTGCGGTTTATGGAAAGCTCACAGACTACTCAGAGAGCTCACTCAATGCCCAGTCCTTAACTCACACACAGTGTCCTTTGTCCCCAGTGTCATGGGACATTGCTCCCTCATGTCCCCTGGAGAAAGCCTAGGTCATGGTGCAGTCTAAGTATTGCTCATCAGTACAATTTATTATTGATAGTCTCTTTGTGGTCCTCAGATGTTATTTCTCCACTTTGTTTCACACCTTGGAGCATGCAATGTGACTCACATAGTCCTCTGGGGACCCAGGCATGTTTTGGGGGGCATAATGTACACAATAGCTAAACATCTTAATAGCATTCTTAGGCTACTTGAAGTCCATGTTAGCACAGGCCCAGTTTTCACAGCCATTTGCAAAGCCCTTATCCTTCTTAATCATCCTAGAAATCTTCAACACAGTGAGACCTATCTTGTCTTGAATTGTTACTTCCATAAAGATATTTTAGTTTATGTTGTTTTGTCTGTTCATCTTTTAAAGGAGGTGAAACTTTAGAACATAATGTAGTCCCAAAGTCACGACGCATCAAGTCGGTATAGCTCTTCTGTCCAACAATGAGAAAAAAATCCAGCACAGAATTTGTGACTTAACAATAGGCAGTGGGTCAACAGAGTACATGCGCTATTTGTAGCACCTAAATCCAACTGGGTTTTTCTTTCAATCCACTTCAGCTGAATTTTTTCCCTTGGGAGAAACCAGTGCAAGGTCCATGCATCACCTGCTGCCTCAGCAAGCTCTACTTAGAACAGCTGAGTAGCACCAATCTGGATGATTGGATCCAACCTGAATTACACACACATACATTTCAGATGAGACAAAGAGCATGAAATGAAGCATTTTTGTCATCTCTCATATATTTTCCCTTCTCCAGCTCTCCCATGCTTGCCAACTTTCTCTGTTGGACAGACACTTTTATATGTACAGTAGTTTGGTATTTGAACATTTACAGACTACTAGTTTGGTCTCTTTTGGGATCAACACAGAAGAGCCCAGCTTAGCTTTTATATACAAGGAATAATATAAATACTGCAAAGTAATGCATCTAAGTGGATAGTAGATACTGTTTCCTTAACACTAAGAGCTGCTTAAGGAAGAATGAGTTCTATCTTAAGATCAGTATTTCCAGAAAGGTTCGGCAGGTACAACTGGAACAAGATTTTCCAAAAAACTTGCCCCCAGTTCAGATATTTTGGGAATATTCAGATATTTTGGGAAATCTCACTGTGGTTTGAGGTGCTCAGTCCTAGCTACTTGCCATGATCAAGGAACATGTTTGAGTACAGACAAAGGTAAATGATATGAGAAAAATAATATGCCCATTTCCTCAGCCTAGAGCAACCATCTCAGAACTGTCTTACTGTGATTTGCATGCTAGCCTCTGCCTATATTGATTCCCTCTGCCACAAAGCTGGAATGCAATACACTTCCCTATTGCAACAACTCCTGTTAGGATGGAGTGACTTGCCTTCTGGAGGAGCTGCTAGACTAGCCTAGACCTCATGCTTCCCTATGTACAGCTAATGTCTGCAGAAGGGACTGTCATCTGATAGTTTCTGGGAATCCCCAGCAGCCAAGTGTGCCAGACAGCCACTCTGTTACTGACAGGCTGCATGAGATGCAGATTAATTGAATTGTTGCAGGACACAGTACAGGTGTAGCACATTACACAGAACACCTTCTCCATTATCAGCAAATAGGACTCAAAGCTTTTGAAGATGTATTACTTTTCCTAATCAACCTCTTAAAAAGCAAAGGAGGCCTCCTTCAGACATAGAATGCCATCAGAAATAGTTTTGCTCCAGACCAAAATAAATTTGTGTCTCTAGGAGAAATGTTTTCTCAAACATGTTTGTTCCCAAGTGGAATATTGTTAATATACAATAGGCATGCACTGTATGGTATGCCATGTTCATGAAGATGATACCCCTCTGCTGAATGCAGAAAATTACACTTTGAAGCAATGTTTTTTTCTGGAGCTGGGGTCATCGTGTTAGCCTCTGGATTGTAACATGTTGAATAATTTTGAATAGTCTCTTCTTTAAAGAACAGGCAAACCTTCCAAAACCCAGAATACTATTAAAGTGTTTCCTCCTTCATTGTCCCAGCCCAGAAGGCAATACCTGCTTAATGCCCAGGCTGGGAGGAGCTCCTGAGCAGGGAAAGGAGAGAAGGCTTCCTTTTGGATATATTCAGTTGTGGGTGAAACAGAAGCAATGCCTGTATCTACAACTGGCTGGCACATCACCTTGGATGCTTATTGTGCTGGAACAATTTTTCTGCATACCGTCAAACAACTATTTTGCTATTATGGTCATTAGTGATAATAGAGAAGCAACTTAGGAAAAAAATGATATGAGAATGTCAGTAGATACTAGTATGCCTCCAGTAATTCCTCTGCTTTATGAAGCAAGTTGACTTGTCATCAAAAGGAATTTTCTGCTGGAAGTCAGTGTGCAGCCTTGTCAATTTGCATATCAAAAGAGAGGCTGAGTTTTTACAATTCCACTGTATGCCTGAACTGTGTTGTCAAAGTGACGCTCAGGAGGGAAAGAATCAATAGACGAGATTATGAAAAAGCTTGAAATGATGGTAAAGTGTTGAGTAGCTATGGACTTCAGATGCAGGAGTACACGTTGGGGTATGGCTTCCTGTACGTGCAAAGCCACTGGTGGGTTTGCAGGCAGAGTCAGGCACATGCATTTTAGCTGCTGTATAGTTGCATGGTTTCTTTGCTGATTAGGAAACTTGTGGCTAAGATCCAACAAGCCAGCAGTCTGTATCTGCTCCAGGGGCTGGGGAGCAAAAAGAACTTACAGTTCTAAGGTGAGGGAAGACAATGGGAAGGCTAAATTTCTTCAGGTCTTGCCTACCAACTCTGTTTGCATAGACATTTCCGAGTTTGAAAAAAAAAAAAACAAAACAAAACAAAAAAAAAAAAACATGAGAATGGTCTGAATTGCATCCATTTGTAGCTGTAAATGTTACAGCAAATCCTAGATCAGGGAGAAAATGTGTCAGTATAGGCTGTGTGTTGCCATCAAACAGATCAATAGTGTAGATATATGGATGAAGTGTAATGCATCTCTACATGCATTTGTCACAGTGTCAGGTGAAAACAGCTTTCATAATGGTAGCGTGCTTTAGGAAAAGGTCAAGTTTCAATGTGATAACCAGAAGGTTTATGACAAATGTAATGTGTCCAGTTCTCTGCTGCCCACCACATTGTGTACATATTCCTGGAACTTGTACAAACTCACTGTGATATGCATGGTAGAGTTTGCCATTCCTTTTGCACAAATGTGAGATGTGAAGCAGAGAGCATCCAGGTTTTGTGGCCTTTAAATTACATAAAATTAAGAAACTTCCCCCACCCCCACCCCCACCCCCCAAAAAAAAAAAAGAACCCAACATTAGCATTGATTTGAAGAGAAGAACCTGCTTTAGTTGGAAAGTGTTTACATGTTCCACAACTGTTAGTGCTAATTTCCCCTACACACACAGATTTTGAACAGCATTGCAAAAGGAAACCAGTATTTCTGTGCAGCAAAAAGTTCTTTTGGAAAATATAGCAAATCAATTTGGACATCTCCAAGTTGAAAATAATCTTGTTCATATGATGAGTTGGAACAGGAGAACACACTTTAATGTACAATGATAAGTATGAATGAAGATTTTTAATATTTATGTGGGAAAAAACTGTCTTTAGGTGAGGCCAGTACTGGGAAAAGTTTTGCAATTCAGAACTGAAAAGGACTTTTTCAGCAAAACTGTTGCCTGTGTTGGACAACAACATTGTTGATTCATTAGGCAAACTCAACTTTGCTTAGCATTATCTCTTCAAGATAAACTGTAATCTTATTTGTAATGAATTTGAATCTGAAAGCAGATACTCCAGTTTGTGCTCTTTTTTATTTTTTTTTTTTAATTTTTATTTTTTTTGGCATGCTTGCTGTTTCTAAAAATGCAGAACCACAGCAAAAATGAAATTTGAAAGATCACAGACTTGAGGGAAACTTCCAGTGCAATTTGCACTTTTAGATCTGCAAGGGATTCATTACCTTTGCCCAGGCAACTAATCACTTGCAGTATCAGTGGTACAACTGCAAATCTGTACTGCAAAGAACAGTACTCACACAATTTATGTGATACCAGGAGATTTTACAGGCAATGCTGCCAGATGACATTGTGCATCCGAGACCAGGCTTGAGGTCATGGGCAGAAGAATTGTGCTTGCAGGCCTGAGGGCCCTGTGCAAGTGCCTACACATCTGTCTGCCACACACGCTTCTTTGGTGCACAAGCCCCCAGGCAGAGGGGCACGTGAAACTGTGCAGGGCACATTCTGCCTGTAGAAAGCAAATGAATGGTTTTACCAGGTTCATGCAGTCGTTATGTGTTTTGGCCTGTCTGGAGTCAGGAGTTGTTTCAGAACAAGTGTACTTTTTTTTTTTTTTTTTTTTTTTTTTCTGCCTAAACTGTAAATTCCATATCAGGTACTAACAAACATGGCTCATCTCAAAAGAATTCATAATTAACTAAAAGAATTCATAATTAACTTCCACTGCAATTTGTTTGGGTCTTTCTTTACATAAGATATAAGCTCTGGTGGGAAATTAAAATGCTCTGAAGCATACACTGTGTTCTGTGTAACCGCTGCTGAGCCTACAGAAAAACTAACCTGCTGTAACTGCACAGTGTGTGTGTATGTATATTAGAGATCTCTGACAGACCTGTTTTTCTTTTTCTCTTTCTCTTCCTTGTCTTCTTTCTGCATTGGCAGAGCATCTTGGATTTGAATTAAAGGGTATGGAACAACCATTCATTTATTAATCAGAAGCCATTAAGAGCTGCCCATATTATATTTATGGCTTTAATGGGATGATTAAAAAATCAGCTGTTCTGTTCGTTTCCCTGGCGCCAAGATAGATGTTTGGATTAAAAAAAAAAAAAAAAAAAAAAAAAAAAAAAAAAAGTAAAGCTCAAAGTCTAAATGTAAAACTATAAAAATGCACGTGTATTTTTAGCAGCACTTTTTTCTTTGTTTCAAGCAGCAGCCTGGTGTGTGTGGCGTGACTGGGATGTTACAATTGCCATACGTCTCCTCATTCTACATGCTTTTGTATATTTAACCAAAAGGCAGGAGTTCATGACAATCGTAAGGGTTGCCAGCAGGCACCGCTTGGGAATGAACAGGTGTTCCAGGAATGGGAAGGCAAGTTTTAGGAAGATAAGGACTTTTATTGCATTGTCATTCTCAATGTGCTATGGTCCACTGGATCCTAGGAAGCATCAGGATGGTTTTGCCATTCCTGCTCCCAAAGGCTGCTTCTTTCTGTGCTTGACTGGGAGGAAATTGTCCCTTGGAAGGTGACATGAGCTGAGTTATTTTAAAGACAATAAGCCTGGGAAATCAGCAGTCTCCCATGAGAGGAGAGGGTGTAATGCTGAGCTTCATGGTGGCAAGCTCAAGTGTGGAAAAACACTGCAGTAACTTGCAAGCTCTTAAAAATATCCCCTTTGGGCAACTGCCTGCTCCTGCCCAGTTGCTTATAATCATATTTTTCCTCCTTTCTCCTTAGTCTGTTTTCAGAAATGTATCAGATATCTATAGAGTAAGCACCTGAGAAATCAAATCCTTGGGGCTAGGTTTCCCTTGAGTGCACAAGCTGAGTGCAGAAGGGGTTGGTCAGGTGAGAACAGACAGATTTGTCTTTATTGCTCAATTTAAAAACACTGGCCCAGCAATGCCATCCAGAGCAGATCTTCACATGAAGATAACTTCAATTCGATTTGAAACATGTATGGGGACACCAGTCTTTCACTTGTGGATGTTAAATTATCTTATTGGGTTCCTGAGGTGGAGAGACATGCACTAACTGAATCTGGAGAAATCTGTCTCTGCTGGTTTTTGCATGCCTTACCCACTGGGTTTGGTATGTATCCCCAGCAGCTTGTTCCTGCTGTTGAAAATGAGTGCATTTCATGGTCAAGTGTTTCAGAGAAAGCGGTGCTGCTAATACCAATACACTTAAATAAACTTTAAAATTAAGGATTTTTGACATCCCTTTTTTGTTGACTTTTGTCCTTTTCCTCATCCATTCTCAATGTCATCACAGAACCGCCACACATCCTGTTCCCAGTCTGCAGTCGTCTCTTCTCTGTCATTCGTCTTTCACTTTCATGTGTTGCTGTGACACCCGTGGCTGGACTGTGATTCTGTCAGCACTATGTGGCACAACATGGTTTGTTCACAGTGTTTGCTGCTGTAGAGTGACAATGCTACTGATGAAGACATGGTGTTTGTAGAGCGTACAGACACAAATGGACAAGTCCTGCTCCAGGATCTTAACTTCTCAAACACAGAAGTGTAGAATGCTTCCTCCTGTTTTCTTTCTGTTTCTGGCAAAATGATTTTATGCAGCATGAAGATACTCTGTTACCAAGCATCAACATTAATAAGGTGTTAGGAGCCAAGATAAATTACTATAAGCAGGTTGTTTAATTTTTAGTTTTACAGTAGTGACTGATGCACAGACTCTGACTTCAGTGTTTCACATAGCAGAGCAGAACTGTCACTTCAAGACTGAGCACGTGATTCTGCATTTCTGATGAACTGAACCATTCCCCCTGTAATTCAGGTGGAAGTGCCAGAGACAGGGTTCCATACTTATCATGATTACCTCAACAGAGGCTGGGATTTGGGCCTTGAGTGAAAAATTTGGTCATATAGCTAATGGGGTAAAAAAAAAAATAATAATTTTGATGGTTTTGCTGTCTTTCTTCCTCTCCTTCCATGATTCAAAGGAAATTCATACTTTAAAATAAATAAATAAATAAAATGCAGTTTGTAGCAAAAACAGTAGCTTATGAAGAATCCTTGAAAACAATTGGCTTCATGGATGGGTCTATGGTGAAAAAAGGCCTCCTTCCCACCCTTTTTTTGGTAAATCATAAAGGAATACAGCTGGGTAGCAGCAAAATTTTTGCCCAGTGCTGTCTATAATCAGGACATGATCCTACTTGATTCTGATAAAATGTCTGAATTTCCTGATGGAAGGAAATAGCTGTACAGCTGGAATCCAGATCCCAAAGCTGTACAAGAGCAAGAAAACTTGTCTGCCATGGTTGCTGATGCCTGGAATAGGGCACCTGCAGTGGAAATACATAGCTGAAGCAAATATTTCACCCCACGGTGAATTCCTTCCCCTAGCCAGCTCCACCTGGCTCCTTGTAGTAAGAAGCAAGGAACACCAGGTCAGCCAACACCCAAGCTCCTGTGCATGAGCAGGTCCCAGGCCATACAGGCTCTGGCTCTGAAGAGGTGCAGCTGGCTGGTAAAACAGATACAGCTCGATAACTTTCAGTCAGACACCTGACCTGCTGTTCCTGTCTTACAGTGGCTATGGAGCTGGAGTCTGGGAGAATCTCAGCTGCCTGCTTCTCTTGTGCTTGGTGGGACTTTGCTTTTTCAGCAACTCCACCGGTGAGTGCTCTGAGAGCCTCCTGAAGCCAAAGGCCAGGGCACAAATGAGAGGGATGGAAATTTACTTCTTCAAACTGCAGCTTTGCAACAGAGACATGAAGCAAGCACTAATGATGATGTTTTGCATCTTCATGTCAGGATGGTTATTCACTGCCTCTAGTTTAGCAATTTGTCATTCACAAGTTAAGAGCTAGACAGAGAGAAACATTTCTCCCAGCACTTTTTTCTTCCAAAAATAATTTTCCTTTCTAAAAAGGCAAGCTGATAGTAATCTAAATATTATGTTATCTACAATGTTTTGTTACTTCCACCTTTTTTCTTTTTGTTGGAGTCTATTCCTGAGAGTCAATGCTGGTACCTAAAATCAGACACATTTCTCTTCTGGTCATGTATTTCATTGGTTTGGTAGCACTGGGAATATTTTATAGTCCATTGAAAGTAATTAGTGTAGCCTGGTGAAACACACTGAGCATAGCAACCATGGCATGAGGTTTATTGCCTGATCTATATTAAAAAATATTTCAATTAATATTAAAGAAGACAAACCCCAATGGCTTTACAATTAACTCACAGTATGGGATCACAAGCACATTGGTCATAGATGCTGAAATACAAGTCTCATGGCAGCTGTGGACTGAATCCTTCTCAGTCATTCAGATGGAGAACCAAATGGCCTTTTCTGATCTCAGTGGAGATAGGTGGATGTTGCTGAGAAGAGCATCTGCCCTGGTATAGGTACAGAGGGAGAGGGGTCCTTGATATACAATTGCTGCCTAGGTGTAGTTCAGTAGCACTGCAGGTGACACCCTACCATTTTCTTGGAGCTTTGACTTATTTGAATGAACTACCTGACTTCCAGCATGGTCTGGGTTTTGATGCAAGTGACTGATTTTTCTGGTTTGAATGGCAGTCCATGACAAATGGTAATACTTGGGAGAGGCAGCAGCCTTGACTTTTGTGTGTGCATCTGAGTTACCTGGTGCAATGGAATTAATCACTTCCTAGGTCTCATTAAAAAGCCATAACTGTAATTGGTTACTGTATTTTAATTACCCCACTCCCTTTCCTTTGTCTAATGCACTATCACTTTTCCATCTTCATTCTGCTTTTTGAGTGTTTTAGGATGTCCCTTCCAGCACCTACATGCTTTGGGGCCTGTTGCTTGGTGGTTTCTAATGCATTGCTGAGCTCCAGGGCATGCAGCCGCTGCAAGGAAAAGGCATTCTGAGTCCATCAGAGCAGAGGGCCTGTGATGAGAACATCACAGGGCTATGTGTGTACGTGGTGAGTGGGGGATGCTTGGGGTCGTCCTTGTTAGACTATTAAGTTGCCAAGAAGGGGGGATCTGCTGGAAGGGAAAGTAGATTCATGGGGCTTTTTGAGATTAGTCACCAAGTTATTCTGCGGGAAAAGAAGAGAAAGCAAGAAGCGTGCTTGAGTGCAGAAGGGGTGAGCTACTGAGCAAGAGAGGGCGAAGGTACAGAGAGACAAAAGGACTGAAGATCTCTTGAGGGGTGAGTAAGATTGGGCCAGCCTGTCTCAGCTTCGGGCAGCTATCAGAGATGGGCAGTGGACTGATAGGAGATCTGACTGAGCCCTGCTCTCCATCTTGCCCTCACGCAGTGCTGGTTCCTGTGCAGCCAGATGCATCCGTGGTGCTGGAGCCTGTTTATAACTGGTTTCTTTCTCTCCATTTGCAGAAGCAGAAGAGCTCTATCAGAAGAGAGTTTTAACCATCACGGGAATCTGCGTTGCCTTGCTTGTTGTGGGCATCGTCTGTGTGGTAGCTTACTGTAAAACCAAGTGAGTATGCGTGGTTAACAGACAAAAAGTGGTGAGAGGTTACTGAGCAGTCGAGTTGGTGCTTCACACTTTCGTGCTGTTCACCCAATGCTATTTTTAAAGCGGTGCTGTGCTGTGGCATTCCCAGTGAGGTCTTATGAAGAAGGCCAATAAATCCATCTATCATTCTGTGCCCAGGCAGGACGTTTTCCTGGGACCTCTTCCTTGTCCCCTGGTTCAGCATCACATTGTGAAGCCAGGTGATGGTGTGTGACTGGGAGAAGTTGTTCCCTGAGCCAACAGCTTATCACCTGACAGATGAAGAAAGCTGGGCTGTGGCCCAGGAGCTGTGGTCTCAGTTGTTTACATATCAGGGACTTTTAAGGCATTAAAGATTGAGCGAAAGACTTGGGAACCTCTTCTACGGTCAGCCTTCCCTGCCTGGACAGCACCTGTTTCCCCACCTGGACCTTGAGTGGGTTTGGGTTCACTTTCTATTCCCCCAGGAGACAGGGAGACTTGTGAAGTGAATGTCCTCCCAGAGACATGGGGAGGCTGTCCCACATCATGCTTAATGCAGGACAGTTCAAGTGCCTCGCCACCAAGACCAAGCCAGGACCGGCTTCCCCTTTCCCTTCTCCCCACTTTTCTCTTCTGCTCCTAGTCCCATGCTTCCTCTGCCTCCACTGCATTGTGCCGGGCCTTGTTTTGCAACAAGGAGACTGTGGACCCCGTTCTCTGAAGCAGCCATAGTAGCAAACATTCACATTTCTTTGAAAAAGCAGCTAAGGTGACTAATTTTGAATATTTGCAGCTTTCCATAAATACCACTGAAATATCAAGTGTGTCAAGAGGTGAATCAATACCTGGTTGTTGCCTCCTTTATCATCTGCTTCCTCCAGAAAAACCTGGAGGCAGAGGACCCCATGAGATAAACCTAATAGATTTTTTCCTTTCCTTTTTAAAGGAAACAAAGAAAACAGATGCATAATCATTTACGACAGAATATGTGCCCTGCCCATCAGAACAGGAGCCTTGCAAATGGGCCAAGCCATCCACGTTTGGATCCTGAGGAAATCCAAATGGCTGATGTAAGACCTTTGTCTCATTCTCCCTGTATGTTACTGAGTGGACACGTGTTCTGTCAGGGGTTTGAGGTGGATTTGTACGCTTACACTCCTGTGTGCCTTTGCAAGAAGAGAAAATACTAAGAAAATTGAATGAGAAGATGAGGTTCTGCACAGAAACATTTCCCAAAACAAAATCTGGAGGGAAATGTGAATTTACTTTGAAGCATCAAAGATGCGATTAGGGCACTCAGGACAGGCTTGTTGTGATGAATCAAGTGCGATCCTGTTTTCTTCTCTGTGAGATGTTCCCAATGTTTCCCATTTATTAAGCTGTCCAAGTGAGCCTCATTTTGCAGCATGACAAATGGGAACAGCACAGTGCGGGTTGGAGCAACCACAGTGGCTGTGTTGCACATCATGGGTCAGCACCACGTATGTCTGCCTGCCCACACTAGTTGCTTCCTGTGCAAGGTGACACAACCTGGTGGGGTCCCAGTGTGTCACTTTAGTGACAACCTTCTAAGAATTTAGGGCCAGATCCAGAAAAGCAGCTCGGCCACTCTTCTAACATCAGTCATAGAAGAATCCCATTGAGCTGTGTGTTCTCACTGTCAACATGCTTAAATGCCCTGCTGAACTAAGCCATTGAAAGGGATCAGAAAAAGGGAGAGGGGAGGCAGATCCAAAACAAAAGTACTCCCCTGGGCCAGAGAATTTTCAGTTTCTCATATTCCAAAAATTTTGCTTTGGAAATTTCCTTTTGCCTTCCCTTAACCTCTGCTGCAGCTTAACATCTGCTGTGTGCAAATGTTCATGTGCACTGATCCCTGATGGGAATCACGGAATCAGAGAGTGGTTTGGGTTGGAAGGGACCTTAAAGACCAGCTAGTTCGAACCCCTTTGCCACAGGAAGGGGCACCTTCCACTAGATCAGGTTGCTCAAAACCCCATCCAGCCTAATCCTGAATACCTCCAGGGATGGGGCATCCGCAACCTCTCTGGGCAACCTGTTACAGTGCCTCACACCCTCAGAGTAAAGAATTTCTTCCTCATATCTAATCTGAATCTACGTGCTTTCAGTTTAAAATTATTAAGCATTGTCCTATCACTACATGCCCTTGTACAAGGAGTACTCTGAGTCAGTTACAAGCTCTGCTGGGTTACCTTTGGGATGCTAAAATTTAACTAGGTGTAAAGCCAGCACTGAAAGAGGAGGTAAAGAAAATTTTAAAGAATCAGCCATCTAAGCCTGAAATGCTGACTCCCCCAGAGAGCTTTCTCCCCGTGAAGAGCACGGCTGACCCTGCTTACTTTTAGATGAAGGAATGTTTCAGTATAAATATTAGGATTACACCTAGTGTTTCAATAGGGTTATGCTTCTGACAGATCTCATATGGTTGCCTTGTTTTTGGTACTCTGTCTGATGCATAACCTCCTGCAAGAAGAGATGCATTTCTGCTCAGTAGCATCAAATATAAAGTGCTGCCACAGCTGTCTGGGGAACCCCTTGGATCTTCATACTCCTCTGTAATCCCTGTGCCAGGGCTCTTTTCCAGCATTCAAAGTGCAGAGGCAGAGAGGGGCCACTGCATGGCATTTTCCAGCTTCCTTTTTTCCTTCTGTGGGCTAGGGAGCTGCGGTACTCGCTCAATCCTCAAGTGGTTTCACCAGAAATAATGCAGCCAGCAGAATTTGGCTGCAGCAGTGCTGACAAGCTATTGGCTGATCTGTGTGATTCTTTGTATTTTACAGTATATTTCTAAGAATGTTTCTGCCACCGAACATGTGATCCGTAGGGAAACAGAGACAACCTTTTCGGGAAGTCACTCCTGCTCCCCATCACATCACTGCTCCACAGCCACTCCAACGTCCAGCCAGAGGTGATGTATACCATTTCCCCCTGAACTCTTACTGCTTGCCTTAGGATTCTGTGAGATACAAAGCCAGTAAAAGATTCTCCTTTCATCTCTCTTTCTGTTTTAAGTTGATGTTTGGCATTACAGTGCCATACAGGCCATTGCCAACACTTGCAGATCTTTGCTAGCACAGCTGGTTAGTGAGAGGTGTGGAAAGGTGTGATGCTGCAGGTCAACTGCAACAAGGACCCAAAAGGAACCTACTGCACTGACAGAGGTGGAAGTCAGGATATGAAGTTGTACTTTCATGCCTTGAACAGACTCAAACTGGAGCATGCACCTAGGGAAGCTTTTCCAAGTTGTTCTTGCAACCGCACAGCACACCTGCATTAATTCATTAAGCATCCAATGGTTATTTCATGCTTGATATATTTGCCTTTTGTAAGGTAAGCTATGACAAACATCACAAAATATTTTGCCTAGTCTGCAAAGTTAGGGTTTAATTTTGGGAATCAAGTTTTTTTGTCAGAAGAACATAGGTTTTCACATTTCAAAATAGCCATCAAGGGGGAAGACCAGCATGACTCAGTTGAATTTCTTGCTGGTCTTAAGAACATTTATATTGCAGATGGAGCTTTTCCATTACTATGGTGTCCAGAAAAGTCATTCAAATGCTCTAGAGAAAGTCCTGCACTATTCTGAGTTTGGGCATTCAGGTCTTCCATCTTATATGATGAAATCTCATTGTGTTCTTCCAGTAAGTGACAGTGCTTCCCTGTGAGAATGCATGCCTTTGAAAAGTAACTAGGGTGCGGGGGATCCATATTTACCTTCTGTCAATGACACGTAGATCACATGCTTTGACTTCATAAGCAAAAGTTATCCTGGCTTATTTACTTCATTAGACTGGTGTGTTTGTATCCATTTGTCCAGGAAGCAGTGAATCCTTTCAGGTAAAGCTTGAAGATGCATTCTGGCAGATTTCTTCAGGGTTCAGGCATTCATTAGGGAGGAGAACTCAGTGTACAATGCATCAGCTTCAGATATCATACATAGGTTTTCAGGAAAATTCCTCCCCAGAGTCCATTGGTTCAACTTCCAGTAAGTAAAGAGGGAGACAAGAAAGATTTGCTGGGCTGGAAATGACTACTTTAACCAGGGAAGTCCCCCCCTCAGTGAGCAGATGGGGTGTTTTCCAGATTTTTTGAAATTTTATGCTGCAGCTGAATTCTGGCTAGCTTTGAGCAGGCTTGAGCAAGGTGCACAGAGACTCCTGTGCCTGCAGAGCTGCACCTTGCTGGCCTTCAAGGCTCACTTCAAAGTCCTTGGATCCCAGGGCCATCTCTGAGTACCTCCTGAAGAAACAAAGTTGTGTCTGGAGGGCAGCATTAATATATGACAGGTGTGGGGAGATACCTACTTGCATAGCCTCTGGTCCTGGCTACCTGCCATATAATTTTCCTGAGTCAAGTGCAGTGAGCAGGTGTCTCTTGAAGTCATGCCAGAGGCAAACTGCTAGCATAATATGGTTCCATTTTACTTTATCAGCACCTCTAATGAGGATGCTGTTTGAAGTTATAAATCAATGCTTTGGTTGCAACTGAACATGTGCCTGGAGCTATTAATAATTAACAACTTCTTTGGAAGTCTTAATGAGGCCTCTGTAAACCCCCACCCAAAATACTCTGCCACCACAGCTCCATCTGGTGCAGTTTGGGAGCTCAGAGCTCTTGCTCCAATCCACATGGATTTGTGCCATGGAGAGCAGTCAGCCCAGTGTGGGTGGACCCTCGGTGTGTGCAGGACCCCATGCTTCACTGGTGCGTGCTTGTGGGATGTCATCTCTGCACCAAGCCAAGGGCAGGGGGAGTTCCAGGCTGACCAAGGACTATCCATCATAGCTGGTAGCTTCAGTCTAGCTCCTCGAATGTATTTTGCTGCCAAAACCTTTTTTTTTTTTTTTTTTAATTAGTAGGAGTGCTTTTCTCTGTTGGTCATGAAGTAATTCTGAGTCTTTTTCTGACTCTGTTCTGGTAGCATTTGTGAAGGGGCTGCTTCTTGGCAATGTGTGAAGATCCTTTGCAGACTTGCCTTGGCACAGCCAGTGCATTGCTCTGCACCAAAACACTTTGCGATTACAAAGCAGAATTTCCCAGGCCTCCCTGCAGAGGCTGTCCCATCCTATTCCCACCATCAGGAGTTGGTGAGTTAAATACCCAGTGTGCACTGCAATGCCCTTCTTTATTCTCTAAAATCAGACCTCCAAGAAACAGTGAAACAAATCAAAACTGGGCCTTCCTGGCCAGATGTATTTCCATGAGAGACAGAAAAGGGATATCAGTGCAGAGCAGAGTGTGATCTGTGGCTGCATGTGGCATTTTTGAGAAGACGTTAGCAGGGGTTCCTTGCTCATTGTCCATATGGACTTTGATCCACAGACATGAAAGCCACACCTGGAGCCTGGAGCGGACGGAGAGCCTGACTTCAGATTCCCAGTCTGGGATAATGCTGTCTTCGGTGGGAACCAGTAAATGCAACAGCCCTGCATGTGTGGAGGCGCGGGCCCGCCGCGGGGCTGCCTTCTGCATTGAGGACTCGCGGCGGCCCATGATGCAGTATCGCGACTCAGTGGATTCGCTGCGGGACTCGCCGCATAGCGAGAGGTCAGACTCCCCTGCTTTGTGCTGCCTGGGCATGACAGAGGCCAGACATGCCCCTCTCTGCTGGATGGAAATCCATTCACGTCCACCCTGGCCTAGAGTAGCAGTCCCGTGGTAGTCCAGAAGAAGCTCCAGCTCTGGTCCTGACCAGAGGAATCCATGTCCCCAAGAGGTCACTCTGGTAGCAGCAACAAGCATTGCGCCTTGTCAGTTGTTCCTTGCTCACCTGTGGGCAACACAGGTTTGGAGTGCAAGTTTGAGAGCAGCTGAAAATATCTGGCTGCAATCAGCAACTGATGAAGTCCTCCCTGCAGAGAAGGAGGGCAGATTTGTGGGGCAGCAGCTCAAGCAGGGGCTGGCTTCCAGGTACTTGGATAAGTCCTCAGTGTACCTTTGGGTGGCATGGAGAGCAGACGTGCTGCATGTGGGCACAGCCTTGGGATGGGGCTCTGTAAGACCCAGCTCTCTGGGGAAGATGACTGCAGACATGGGAAATCACCAGCTAGTGACAGAGAGTTGTCCTCTTCCTGTGTCTGGTTCCTCATGGTGCTGAAGCACATCTCCACACTTGCTGCAGCCCTCCATGAGTCACCATGGATGACACAGGTGGCCACCCAACCTCTTTCGGGCATTTACCCGTCAGGGCAACGGGACTTGTCCAAAGAAGGCAAGTTGCTCACTTGTTTCTGATCCCAGTCCATTCAGACAGGCTGCTGGGAGGTGCTGCAAGATTTGCAGTGTTGCAGGGTGAGAATTGCCCTGTCCCAGATAAAGTTCAGTCCCAACAGTCATGCAGGACTGGTCCTGAGCCTTATCCTGCAGCAAGGGAAGCACATCCAGCTCAGCTGGCATGAAGGCTCCCTGGGAGCCACATCTCAGCTGCCAAGTGCTGGGCTCTGTGGTGAGCTCCTCACGTGGTGGAGGAGCAAGGGTGCAGACTGAGCAACTCCCTCAGGAAATCTGGTCTTGGGGACCACCATGCTTTGGTGCCCAAACACCCACCAAAGCCGGCAGCTCATCCTCCCTCAGACACTGCAGTACAAGGTCCCTCCACCCTCTTCCCCAGGAGATGCAGTGCTCCAGAACCAGGCACATCAGGGGTCCCCCATATCAGTGCCGGGTGTTCAGCAGAGTGCAGCTGCAGCTGGCAGGGTTTGGGATGCTCCCTGTCCAAACAGAGGTGTTGTTTCTTCCAGGTACGTGTCAGCCCTGACCACACCAGCACGCCTGTCGCCCGTGGATTTCCACTACTCGATGGCCACGCAGGTGCCCACCTTTGAGATCACCTCCCCCAACTCCGCACACGCTGTCTCCCTGCCCCCAGCAGCTCCCATCAGCTTCCGTGTGGAGGAACAGCAACCCCTCCTACGGCGGTACCAGCTTCCCTTCCAGGACACGCAGAGGTACGACAGCTACTACCAAAGGAAGACCTACCTAAATGACAGCATGGGGAGCCTGCCCTCCAGCCCCTTCCGCATCACGGAGGATGACGAGTATGAGACAACACAGGAGTATGTCACAGCACTAGAACAGCCAAAGAAAACAGCCAGCAGCAACAAGCGTTGGAAAAAGTCCAAACTGAACGGGCACGTACCCCACAGAGCCAGAGCGGTCCGGGACTCCTTCTCCTTGAGCAGCGCCTCTTACAGCGAGTCTGACGAGGAGCTGGTGGCTGAGAGCACCCCCTTCCTAAGCACTCAGAACAATGAGACGATGAACACAGAATCGCCTCCGCTCCACCGGCCAGGTGACAGCCGGACTTACCATTCCTACAGCAGGCACAGCGCTCACGGGGAGAGTGGGCGCAGCAGCCTGGCACACACAACGCCCAAACAAGACCCCGATCCTCTCTAGGCGCCTCGCAGACATACCCGCATGGAGGAGGCGGAGGAGGGAGGCAAAACAAAAATGAGACAAAAATAAATATTTTTATTTTATATAAAAGAGGAAAAAATATAACAAATAAAATGTTTTATTTTCATTTTAGCAAAGTTGTCTTATAATAGCTAACAGCAATGACTTTTTTATAGGGAATCTCTATTTATATGTAATGTCTTGATTTTCAGCTTCCAAGAAAAAAAAATAAAAAATAAAAAAAAAAAAAAGAAGAAATGGAAACAAACAATAAAGTAAAAAAAAAAAAAAAAGGTGGGCCAATTTTTGACTACTTAAAAATAGAAAATAAAACTATCGTGGTGCCTTTTGCTGTATGCTAGTGCTGGGATTCATGCCGAGGATTCTGTTTCAGTAGCATTTTTAAGATCACAGATTTTTATTTGGGAGACAACCTGTCACAAGGGCACTCTTCCATCAGAAGAAAACAGCCTCACCACTTTGCCCTATACCCTGCTATTAATGATCTTGTTCTATCATTTTAACACACATCAAGGACATGATTGGGAGCATTTCCATTATCATGTCTAATGGGGGTCTGTCTTGCCCCATAAAATACTTGTATTTTTGCTTAAATCAGGAGAAAAAGAAACTGAGCAGCACCATACCGAAATGCAGAAATAATGTTTCTTTTGCCACACAGGTAGGAAGAGAAAATGAAATGCAGCAGCAGCCCTTACAATATAGCTCTGAACTTTTGGCCGTTTCACATGTGAGTGTGAAATTGGGTTGGCAGAGGTTTGTAGTCCGATACGTAAGACATTTGTAGGAATGTGGTGAAATAAAACCCTGTTACATATGGTTCAATACCGTCACTGAAGCCAGCCCTGACAGGCTGGTGGTACTGCACAGTGGTCCTGGCAGGGCAGAGCCGCACTGGACCTGGTGCCATGCTGGCTGTGGCATCCCCTTGACCAAGCACGCAGTGGCCATGGTGTGGCATTTGCTATGGTGCTGTGTGGGCTACAGTGTCCTGCGCACCATTCTTGCCACCGAGGATGCCCAGAGGGCACAGCATGGCCACTGCTGCCCCAGGTGCTGTGCCAGACAGCCGCTGGCTGTGCTACCCTGGTGTCTGAGTGCTCCGGCCCCGCGCATAGCCCCTTGCGTTGGCTGGGAAGCACCGCGGGCACCACACGGGGCAGCCCAACGAGCGGATTCCTCTGTCCCGCTGTGCCCTTTGTTGTAAAGACAGTTGTTACTGTAATGTCTTGCCACCGATGACAGACATCGTGTTTCCAAACCCGGAGCAGCTCTGGCCATTGGCTCTGTGGCGCAAAGAGACAGTCCTGCGTTTCCAGGCAGCAGAGCATCCTGGTGGAAGTGCCCCTCTCGCCTCAGTTCTCTGCAGCAAACCTGTTTACATTGTAGCCTGACTTTTTTCTTTTTATATTTTTACTTCTGCATGTCCTTTGCATTTCAGATACTGTAGATTGGATGCATGGTGAAGCTGTGACTGAGAAGATAATACAACAATTGACAGTGTATTTCATTTAACTTTTAGCAATAAAGTAACTAAACCCTCTATTCCTCACCCGTGATGGGGTCAGATAGAAAACTCTGCTAATTTGTCATAAGATGATTGTCAAAGTTTGCTCTGGATTGTCTGAATGTCAGAACTCTCGACTGTTTAACACTTGAACATTTTTTATATTATAAATAAAATAAGAAATAACAAACTGTGGGCAGCATTGATCTAAGGCAATTTGGGGGGCAATGGGTAGGCTGTGACAAGTACAATACACAGAATCACAAAATGGTTTAGGTTGGCAGGGACCTCTGGATGTCAGCTGGTCCAACTGCCTGCTCAAGCAGGGACACCCAGAGCTGAGTGCCAAGGACCGGATGCAGATGGGTTTTGAAGATCTCCAAGGAGGGAGATGCCACAACCTCTCTGGGCAACCCGAGCCAGTGCTTGGTCATCCTCAGAGTAAAAAAAAAAAAAAAAAAAAAAAAAAAGCATCTTCTTGTGTTCAAACTCCATTTCTTAATATTATTTTTTTTTTAATTTGTGTCCACTCACTTCCTCCCATCCCGTCACCAAACCCTACTGAGAAAAGTCTTGTCTGCCAGTCCATCCCATCCCATCATATATTAATATACATGAATAAGGCCCCCTTGAGCCCTTACTTCTCCAGGCTGAACAGTCCCAGCTCTCTCAGCATCTCCACCTAAGACTGATACTCCAGTCCCTTAAGTGTCTATGCCCCTGAAGTCCCAGAGGTGGGTGTTTTTCTACCTGACTGGACGTTTCACCTTCACCACTGGGCTCAGGAGTGGAGGCTTACTGAGGTGAATGGGTGCTACCCCACACATCTGGGAGGATGCCACTTGTTCTCTACCTCCAGGCTGGGAGGTTCACCCCATCACCCCACTGGTGGAAGCTTTTTGTTCTGACAAGAAAGGCCAAGATGCATGCCTTGTACTTTGCATGCTGGCACTGATTCCCGTGACTTCTGCAGTGGACTGGAGATGCATTGGGTCCAATTCTGCAAGTGCTGTGCTGCCCACCTGCAAAAAAGGTCCCTTCTTCAGCTCTTGCATGGCAAATCTCTGACTCTGGCTAGTTCACATGTAGGGGGATCTCTAACATTATGGTTTATTCACAGGAAGCAGTTTCTGAGATTATATCATCGTGTTCCATGGCTCAGCCCAGCTGCCTAGTTCCTGCTCAGTGATATGACAGATGCCAAAAAGTCCCAGCTGATGCCATCTAGTAGGAAAGGGACCTCTTAAACTCTGGTCCCTACATGTGAAGACTTTTCAGAGTTGACCTCATAGAAACACACAGAGCTATGAGAGAAATCCCCAGTCCCTCAGTCTGGGATGAAGGCCAGGTTAAACTGCTGCACAGCCTCAGTCTGGGCTTCTTCTGCTCCAGCATCACGATGTTCATTGTCTTGGAGATGACCTTTCTGGGTCACAGACCTCCCCTGACATCCATCACATGTACTGTGGGGATTCCAGCCAGACCAGAGGGCTCAGCACTGCACCCTGAATAAAAGCATCTTAACACTGATTTCCCAAAGATTGAAAGTGAAAGGATCTTGCCCTCCTGCTATGTGTTCAATGTAGTGTCTACCCAACAGCAGTGTGCAAAGGAGGTACTAGATGTCTAGGACTGGAGATAAAGGTGGTAGGGTCAAGTCCTGGTTTGGATGACCTTTGTCATGTAGTCTCCAGACACATCTTGTCCCACTTTTGTGCAGCCCCATGCCTTTCTGGATGAAAGGAGCTTTGCCAGGTGCTGAGCTGCTTTCATTGTCTGCAGGACCATAGCTGTGCTTGGCCATGCAGCTATGCACGCTCCTGTTTGTTCCTGGGACAGGCTGTGGCTGACCATTGACCTTGATCTCCTGACTTACCTCCTCCAGCAGCTCCTGGAGCACAGCAAGATTGACAGGAATAGGCAGAGAGCACCTCCCTGGGTGTGGGAGCTCACCCAGGGTGAGGATCCCTGGGGAAACCAAGCTTAAAGATGGCAGAGATGAGGGGCCTTTGGGTTCCCAGAGCCACCCTGCTTCTCTGACTGGCTCTCCCCTGTGTCTGTGAGCTGGTGAGCTCTGCCCCTGGAGAAGTCCACCTGATGCTGTAATAAAGTTGTCCCCTCAGCAACATCTGCATTACAGGAAGGCTGCAGCTCTGGGGCCTCCTACAGCTGCACTTTGGGCCGCTGTGCAGCACAGTGGTGTGGCTGAACCATGGGGGGGTGCTCAGGGCAGCTGTTCCACATCAGGGCATCACCATCTGCTCAGTCCCATGCAGGGAGATGTTCTACTGCTCCGTGGTTTTCGGGACTTGTGACACTCTACAGATAGAGACATCACTAACTCTGAGCTGTAGCTGCCTCGTGATTTCTTGTGGTGATTTCTTGTTTCATGTGCCCCTGGTTTCCCATAATTTTGTTCTGTATTTGGTGGCAATTACACTACTTTTCTCTCAAATTGCCTCTGAAGGAAGCTTGTATCTATCTCATTTTTTCCCCATCTGGTCTATTTTTAAAGCCCTCATCTCCAACTATGTGTATTGTTAGGATTTAGCCATTAATATTTTAGAGCAATTTTCACAGGTGAGGGGAGCCACTGACACCTTAATGCCATCTCTGCTCGGCAAGTACGATGATGCCACCCTTCCCAGAGGGGCTAGAATCACTTTGTGGACACAAATGGTGAGGTGCAAACAGGAGAGGAATGTCAGACCCTGGCTTTGGGATTGTAAAACCTCCTGACAAAGCTGTCAGCAGTTTTGTCCCATTGCCTGTCAAATAGGCACTGCCTGCATCTGAGTGCTCACATCTACAGTGTGGCGTTGGCCCTGATCCTGCCAGGGGCATAGGGGAGCTGCTGGCCATGTCACATGCTCTCTGCCGCTGCTCCTCCTCACAGGATGCATGGTGAAGGGGGAAGGTTTCATGTCCTGGCTGCATGTTCTGGAAGAAAGTGCATTTAGGTGCCTATAGGAGGAGAAAAAGATCTGTCTGTTTAATTCCTCTAAGCTGCTGCCCTCTCATAGCAGCAGCTGAGTCCTTCTCCTCCAGGCAGGGAAAGAGGGAGAAAACAAATAAAAACAAAAACAAAACAACAAACAAACAAAAAGCACTTTTTGCCTGGTCATACACTGAGGTGGAAGGTTGGTCCAACAAGATGTTTTGGGGTATTCTTAGTGCTCCCTTGTAGGTAAGAGGGCACCACATCTGCAAAGGCATCTGCACCCAGATGAGCCCTCGTGTACCAGGACAAACTGTGTTGGTTGTCACCAAGTGCAGGTTTAACTCCCTTGGTTATCTTGCCAAGGGCTCTTTAATCCATGCTGCCACATCCACTGGGTGGAGACCCTCATGACTCTGAGGCCTGGTGCACAAAGAAGACTTCACAAGATCCCGCTCTTTCCTGCAACTTAGTCCTGTCCAAGGATGACAGAGTGGCACCTTCAACATGGGGGAAAAAGACACTGTTTTTGGATTTCTTAGACAAATTAGAGCTTAGAGATTCTACTGCCTGAGGTAAGGGTTAGTCAGAAAGGACAGGCTGAGGCACAAGATATTACCTGGGATTTTGGACAGCAAAAGTTGGGCCTGACTTTCATCTAGGCTTCCACTGTGAGTGAGTGAGTGAGTGAGTGAATGAGTGAGTGAGTGGGCATCCCCAGAACCAGATACTTCATGTGAGTAGGAGTATCCTGAAGGACCCCAGTGTAAGGGATGCCTGTACCTACACCTGACACTGCAAAGAACATGGCACATTTGAGAAACAGCTACAACACCCAATGAAGGCAAATGCTCCTCCGAGAACAGTTCCCAGAACATCGCCAACCACCAGTGCAGATGTTGATATCTTTCTCCTCCCATAAACCTACATGGACTGACAGACCTAAGATGCACCAGATGAAAGGAAATGTTACCTGAACGTGTCAATAAAGCAGCCCATCTGTCTCACCTGCTTTACCGGCAAGCCATCCATCCAAAGATTAGGCAGGCAAGTGCTTTCAGTAGGATAGGTGTGCTGGCACCCTACTCATGGAAAAGCATTGATACTTTCTGGTGCTGGCCAGAGAGTCCTGGCTTTCTCTTTGCAGGAGCTGATAGAGGTCTGTGTGAACATGGTCATGCAGGGCTGTGAAGTCTGCGACCAATCCAGCACACAGTGGAACCACATTTCAGACCAATTCTCTTTACCAACAGATTCAGCTTTATTATTATTCTTTTTTACATGATTCTTAGTGCATCATTTCAAATAAGCTATCAAACTGTACAAAGAAACAGAGATAAAAGAAGAGGTGACAAAATAGGATGGAGGTTTTTAGTAGTATGAACCATTGTGGAAAACAGTAGTCAATAGTCTCTCAGACTTTGAAGGTCCAAATAAATCTTCTTTGTTTAAAAAATGCTGCAAAATATAAACAATAAATGACTGTAGTTAGCAGCTACAAGATCCTTCAAAACTGGAACTTGATTACTATGAATGCACCTAAAAGAAAGAAAGGCAATTTGGGATAAGGAACCAAACCAAATAGCAAAATAAATAAATAAAGTGCGGGAGAACAGTTGTGGCATTGAAATGCAGTGGAATCGCTTCTAGTACAACAGTAAATCATTGGACCACAGACAGCAGAAAGGAACGGAAACACAATTCCCTCTTTAAAAGAGTACAGCATACGAATCGCAAAATGGAGGAACTACAACACTGATGGGCAGTTAAAATTGCTCCTGCACACAAAGGTTCAGCTGGATCTGAAGCACATTTCCAACTGTGCTTGAACCCAAAGTGGCAGATGCCATGGATGCTAAATAAACAGCCTTTTGGCTAGTTTGTCTCAACAAACAGGAACAGGAGTGCGATGTTTCACAGCAAAGCCAGGTGGGCTTTCCATTCAAGTACAAAAAGGAAAAAAAAGAAAAAAAGAAAAAAAAAAGAAACATAGGCTACTGCATTTTTGAAAATGTCCTGTTCAGACCCTCCATGGTCCCTAGTGTCTTCTCCAGGCAGCTTACCTTCTCTTGCACACTGAGGTTAAAATCCCATATTAAGTTTTCCTTATATATATATATTTATTTATATATATTCATATGTATATATATTTATATATATATAAAAAGGATAGGGTGACAGAGGGCACTTCAGGCCTCTACTGCCATGGGCAGATGACAGTCCCACACACTGTGCTGAAGACGCCTCTCACTCAGTTGGTGGCTAGCTCACAAAACCTGTCCTATTGTGACGTGCCAGACAGCACTCCTCTTGTGCGAGGGATGTGCTCCCTGCTGCTCTGTGCCTTTCTCTGAGAGTGCTGGTGGTGACGCAGACACCATTGTCCCGGCTGAGTTTCTTGCCCTGCTGGGAACTGTGGATGTGAACAAGTGGAAACTCCAGGGAGAGAAGGAGGAAGGAGGAGGAGAAGATAGGGCTGGTGGAAGAGAGCAACCCGGCACCTGGAGAATGAGCGTATCCCTTTATTGTGCAGGCTGCAGTAGAAGGGAAAGAAAAGCCACTGGTGCTGTTGGGGAAAAGAAGAGATGGAGTGTCCATGATGCTGAAATGCCAGAGCATTGCCAAGGAGTGTCAACTAAAGCTTCTTTGACTTCTTTCACTAGAGCAGTCACCGTGTCATACACGTCTACGGTTTTGTTTGTATAATTTCCTAGGTAAAATTGTGCTCATTGATCTAGTCCAGGAGCGCAAAGCATCACCAGTTCATTTCACCCATGCACACGTTCCTTGTTAAGTGTTCTGCTCTATTATGTCCTTTTCCACCTTACAGGTGACAGACACATGCCCTTGGCTCAAGGAAGGGCTTGAATGTGTCTTCCGCAAAGCAATGTCATCAGCTTCCACCTTAAAGAAACTGGTTTCAATTCTCTCCAGGTCATCTGTCCCAACTTTTATTTTCATGCATAGCAGATTGATGTATGTCTCGTAGCGGCTCTTCTGCAGGGAAAGACAAAACAGAGAAAAAAGCTTGGGAACAGGGACAGGCCACGGCATGTGTGGAAAGCAGAGGCGATGCCATCTGCTACTGCAGGAAAACACATACTATATTATCAGGATCCCACTGTTCACACTCTGCAAGAGATATTTAATGACAGCACAATGTCTGGTCTAACCAAAGCCTTCAAAGACTTATTAACTTGCAGTTCAAAGGGTTGAGGAAAAAGTGGATGGTTGTGCAAGACTCTTGCTTTTACAGGTCTTGACTGCCACTCTGATTGTTTAAGGTGGGTACTGGAGGCAACAAAAGACCAACATAGAATAGAATCATAGAATCATAGAAATACAAGTTTGGAAAGGACCTACAAGATCATCTAGTCCAATCGTCCTCCTATCACCAATGCTGCCCACTAAGCTGCTAAATCATATCCTGTAGCACCTTGTCCAGGCGCTTCTTGAACACCACCAGGGACTGCCTCGACCACTTGACCACTCGACCACCTCCCTGGGCATGCCATTCCAGCACCTGACCACTCTGAGAGAAAAAGCTTTTCCTGAATTCTAATCTAAATCTCCCCAGGTGCAACTTGTGGCCACTTCCTTGAGTCCTATCATTAGTTATTTGAGAGAGAGGCTCACCGTCTCCTCACCACAACCTCCCTTGAGGAAGTTGTAGAGTGCAGTGAGATCTGCCCTGAGCCTTCTCTCCTCCAGACTAAACAACCCCAGCTCCTTCAGCTGCTCCCCATAAGACTTGTGTTCCAGACCCCTCACCAGTTTTGTTGCCCTCTCTGGACACGCCACAGATGCCTCGATGGGCCTCAATGTCCTTCCTATAGTGAGGGGCCCAAAACTGAACACAGCACTTGAGGTGCAGCCTCACCAGAGAAGAGTACAGGACAACCAGCTCCCTGCTCCTGCTGGCTACATATTTCTAATACAGGCCAGGGTGCTGCTGGCCTTCTAGGCCACCTGAACACACTGCCAGCTCGTGTTCAGCCAAGCATTGATCAACAGTCCCAGGTCCCTTTCCTCTTTACAGTCTTCTGGGCACCCTGCCCCAAGCCTATAGTGTTGCATGGGGTTATTGTGGCCGAAGTGCAGATCTGCTTCTTTCTGACTTAAGACATTCAGAGTGCCCACACTCCTGCCTGCCTGTCTGAGAACAACGCTGTGAGGATGTCCCTGTTTAGCACATGGAAAGTTCCTCTCGGTCGATATAAATATTTCTGCTTGCATTGTTTTCATCCAGTAATTCACTGTGACCATTAAGCTGTGCCCCCATTGCTCTTCACAGAGGACAGCAAAAAAAAAAATGGAGGCAATCTCTTCTTTGCCTGGCATCATTTCAAGACTAGATGGGACCTCTTTTTATGGACTTATGTAAAACCCCAGTCCTTTCCTCTAACATCTCAGAGGAAGCCTATACTCACTTCTTTGTCAGCACAGAGAAACAAGCATTTCTAGAGTATATCTCATAAAATAGATTAGATGAGTCATGCTCTGGAACTGCCAGCTTCTTCTTGCAGACTGAAAAGGGAGCCTAGAGAAAAAGCTTGGATGGAGACTACTCCTCTGCAGATATCAAAAACAAGATGTCTGGAAAACAGGAGGCAGCAGCATGCAACTATTTGAAAGGTTGGCACAAACACAAGGGAACCAGCAGCCACAAACTATGGCTCTGGTGATTCAGGCTGGACATTACATGGTGTTCTTTCCCTAAGCGGGTGGTGGAGCCCTGGATTGTGGGAGATGGGAGATTTCCATCCGTTTCCAGGGATGGCAAGAAAATGCCACACTCAGCCCAGGCTAAAACTGGGAATAATCTAAGCTCCTGCTGAAAGCAGGAACAGACCCTCCAGCAGTCCCACCCCATTGCCACCTCTGTGGCAGGATTTCTGCCTTGTGCTCAACTTTCTCTGGAACAAAATATCCCATTTCTTCAATTAAATGCTACTGAGACTTTGCAGAGCATTTAAACTTAGCTACGTGCATCCTCAAAAAGTCTGCAAGCACCTGCAATGCTGGTTTTGGCTCTATTTACAGTAACAGTTACAGCAAAACAAGATTAATACTCCCACGGTTTCCTTTAGCTTTTTCTGAATGTTTCTGGAAAAGGCTGATGTGCACTGAGAACAGAATCCCTTCCTTATTTGGGACCTGAGGAAATTTCAAGTTCCAGAACAGTAAAGGAAGATTTTATTTCTCTCATCACTTTTCCAAGCCTTGTGTTAGAAATCACAGAGGGGAGGAAATGTCATTTCTTTTTATAGATTCAATGGAAAACAGTGAGGCTTATCACTGCCACATAACACACATCTAGCATGTAAGCCCTTCCCTTCCCTTCCCTTCCCTTCCCTTCCCTTCCCTTCCCTTCCCTTCCCTTCCCTTCCCTTCCCTTCCCTTCCCTTCCCTTCCCTTCCCTTCCCTTCCCTTCCCTTCCCTTCCCTTCCCTTCCCTTCCCTTCCCTTCCCTTCCCTTCCCTTCCCTTCCCTTCCCTTCCCTTCCCTTCCCTTCCCTTCCCTTCCCTTCCCTTCCCTTCCCTTCCCTTCCCTTCCCTTCCCTTCCCTTCCCTTCCCTTCCCTTCCCTTCCCTTCCCTTCCCTTCCCTCCCCTCCCCTCCCCTCCCCTCCCCTCCCCTCCCCTCCCCTCCCCTCCCCTCCCCTCCCCTCCCCTCCCCTCCCCTCCACTCCCCTCCACTCCCCTCTCCTCCCCTCCCCCACTCCCAGGCTCACAGCATCCACTCTGCAGTTCTCAATTCTCCTCAATCAGCCAAGATATCATGTATCACAGAAAAGATGAAAGTTCCTTTACCTCAAAAATTAGGTAATGTTCTTTGAGCCTGTACTCCTCAGCCTCTTTCGACTTGAGGCTCTTCTCTACAGGATGTGATTTATGCTCTGCTAATTCGTCTGCAATCTGCTTCATTTTATTTTCATGAGATCTCAGCTGTTCCTCCTGCCGAGAGAATTGTGTCAGGTATTAAAACGAAGGAGTGTAACACCCAAGTGCACCGCCAGCCTGTTGACATGGGATTTGTCTATGCAAGGACGTGAGCCTTGCTACGGGAATGGGCTGCGTACCCTGTGCTGGGGCCAAAGGTGTGCAGCACATTTGAAAATTCATCTGATAAGGAGCAGCTGAAACACAGGTATTTGAGGAAGATCAAAACTCATGCATCACAAGTGCCAGGACTGGATTTCTCTGGCACCTGGGCGTTTATAGCATCATGAACACGAAACCTCTGCATCTTTTAATAGCCAGGCAGAACTAGCTGTGTCTCAAGAGCTTGTGCATCTGCTCTCTCTGGAGATAAAGTATCCTCCCTGTCTGGGCTCTGACATCTGCTCAGCAGATAGAGCTGTATCTCCGTTCTAATCATTTCAGGCTCAGGCTGTCCTCTCCCTTCCCCTTTGCTGAGGGCCAGTGGCAGAATGTCCCCATTGTCTGGAGGTGATAAGTCATGTTTGGCATTCCCTAGACACTGCAAACACGAGTGGCTTTTTCAGATGGCAGCTACCTATTGCTCTTTGCTAACAGAGCCTTAGGCAGCCATGCTTTGGTGCACTGCATTCCCTGCTTCCAGTAAACCTTCTCCTCTGAGGCTCTGCAGCTTTCCAGACTAAAAAAAAAATAAGGTGTCACCTCTGGGTGCCATGTCATTAAAAAAAAAAAAAAAGCAATAAACAAGACAGAATCAACACCCATTGAGGTGTGTGTGTGTACATAGGGTTGCTTTATATTCATTGCAATAGAAGCATCATGCAGACACCAGAGTTTGCTGTGGTCTGTCCAAATCTCCCACTCTACACCCCTACTCCTGCCCTTACACAGTGTGCACTTGAGCGGGTGCAGCCTTGAGCACCTTAATGTGTCTGCTAGGCAGAGCTGGGGGAGCTGCAGATGAGCTCAGTGTGAGCTGCATGCTGATGGGTTGGCTGAGCACCGGGCACCCCTCCATTGCTCCTTCTGTCACACTTTACCTGGCACAACTTGGTCATGGATGAAGGCAGGAGTGGGCGGCAGAACTTCTTCATTGAGCAGATTGCAGCTGGAAAGGCTGGGGCAGAGAAAATGGCAGCAACGAGGTTGATTCGCAGGATCCAGGACAGCATTTCTTCTTTACTTCTGTTACAGAGGATGGGAGGAGAGATAGGAGTGTCTATAAAGGTTCCTAACCCAGGACCAGCCAGCTCAAGACAGCCCTGGAGCCACCTGCTTTCCCGAGGGCTATTGGTGGCTTTTCTTTGAAGCCATTTCTGTGCCATCCTGAGTAGTGAGAAGGAAAACATTGGCTAACTGGCTCCTCTACATTGTTCCAATGATTTCAGGCCTGTTGTCTGCCTACATGAAGCCCTGGGAATTCTGCCTTCCTTAATACCTCCAGTTGTAGTCCCTGAAGATCTGAGGTAATCCCTGAAGATGAGAGGTAGCAAGGTGGCAAGTGCCAAGAGTACCATACTCTTTGGGGAGTGGGAGACACATCCTTGTCCATGGGGCTCCATGGACAAGGATGAACTCTTCAGATGTTCATGGAACTCTGCCCGGGGTCCCTAATCAGATCTGAGCACTGCTCAGGTGGGATTTCCCTGCAAGAAGGTTTTCACTGCAGAAATTCAGATGCCAAGATTTAGCCTGATGTTAGTACCCATCCCAACTTCAAGACAAAATCATTTCTCACAGCAGGTGACAAAGAAAACATTGAACAGGAGATGGCTCAATCACACTTGACACTTTCTAGCAAAGCGATTTTCCTCTGCAATGGACTAAGGAAAGAAGAAGATATGGTCTGACTGGTGAGCTCTTTAATGAGCTTTAGTCACCTTACCCATCAAAGGCTGATGAGAGGAACTGTCAGCTCCTTAGTTCAAAGCACCATATACATGTAGATTTTTTTCTGCAGACTGACAACAGAAGTTAGTAAGGGGAGAGCCTGCAGAGAGGACACGCACAAACTGGAGATAGTGGGACATTATTTAGTGGCACAGTGATGTGTTTTGGGCTCGTTGGCTACTGCAATCCCAGCTGCTTGCACAAATTTTGGCAAGGTCAGTTCTATGTGGCCACCCCACAAAAGGCAGTTAGCACTGGGATGTAATTTTTTAACTCTCTAAACAAATTTTATAACAGTTGTACAGTTAAGTATGAGTGTATCCAAATGTTCCCATCCTGCTTTTGAAGGGGAATGGGAACTCCATAGTCTGTCAGGCAAACACATTTATAAGTCCAGCCCCAGAGATCTTCTCCTACAATGCAAGTCAAACCATGCTTTGGAACCATTCTGCTTTGCCAGCTTCCCTTTAGTCCTTTGGCAGCACAACCTTAGCTGAAGTCTACAGGATTTTGCCAGAGCAACTGTGGAAGCAGGCTTTAGGGCAAAGGTAGTCTGTGAAGGACTGCAGTGCTTCAGGTGTTAATGCATGAGGGGAATGAAAAGAGAAGCCACCTTCCTCCTCAGACCTTCACCTCCCATCTCATCCTGCTCAGCCCTACTTGATGACAGACGAGAAAGGCTCCAGGACTGGCACACAGTTGACAAGCATGGCAAGTGGGAACTGTGGCCCCCAGATGAAGTCCCTTGCACAGTCTGACAGACCTCACCCTAATCTCTCCTGCTTAGCACCTTCCTCCTCAGAAGTCTTTTTTCCCCCAGAGTTGTCCCTGATGTGTGTGCTGGTCTGGCTGGGCAGAAGAGGCTCTGTTTGTGGCTGGAAGTCAGGTTGCTGGTCCAGGCCCTGCAGGGAGAGCTGGTACTTACGGGGCTTGGAAGAGAAAGACTCTCCAGTCAGCTGTCTTCAGTTTGAGCACATTGGACTTCTTGCTGTAGTCAGAGGCTTTTGTGGCTAAGGCGTGGTGCACACGGATGGCATTTTTCAGATCCACTTCAGAGAGGTCTTTGTCAGGTTTATATTCATCCTGTGAAGAAGGAACGTTAATTGGATAATGACTATGCTAACATTTGCGGGCTACTTTAATGAACCTGCCTTTTTCTCTGTGCTGTAATCACAGATTACTGAGACCAAGAAAAGCACTGCTTTGTACAGTAAATGCTAGGAGTTGATAATGATAATAATTAACATCTGGCAACTTCTTCCATCATTAAATTCACTGTGAAGATGTGAAGAAGGAGATGAAAGTTTTAAACATAATTATCAATAGTTCTCTCTAACACGGCACACGCCTGAGGCTTTTGGGGGATGACACAAGATGGCTAGGTTTCTGCAGAGCTTCACCCACAGTGCACAGCTCATGCTGAGATGCAGACTCTGGCTGTTGGCAGGTATCAGCAAATGAATTCCCATCCTGCAGCTGCATCACTCCACGTGGTGAGGGGTTTTGACTGTCTTTGGCAGCCCTGGAACAACTATTCCTAGAGCCAATACACCTCTGTGCAGGTGTGGGGTTTTCTGGACACTAGCCACTGTGTATGGTCCACCTGAATCATGCTTGGTATCTCCTTAGTATGTGTGAGTCTTTGGCATGGTCTTTCATGTAATTCGTTAGTTAGACACTTGCAAATTGCAGCAGTATTTCCTGTATTCCTGATGCACTTTCTTCATTGAAGGATAATTTCACAAAACTAGGGAGTATAGAAATAACTATATAAATAAATATTATAAACAGAAAATACAAACATGGTATTCCAAAAATCTGGGCATAGCACTTTTTAGGAAAAATAAAGAGTTCAGTCAATCCCATTTTCAATCCCAATCAAGTCAATCCCAAATACCATTTGCTTTCCCAGAAACTGAGCTGATGGACACTTAGAGCAATACCCTCCCTCCCTACCCTCTCATCAACTCAACAGCTTGTCCAGCTGGGGGGTGAGATGATGGATGGATGGATGGATGGATGGATGGATGGATGGATGGATGGATGGATGTGAAAAAACCTGTCCCTGGCTAAAACAAACCATCAACCTGCCCCCCAAGTACCTGCCTCTGGTTGGTGAGAAACTGCAGGTGCTGTGTTGCAGGGCCCTGCCTAGTCACATGGAGACACATGCTGGTGCAGCCCTGTGATGGAGCTGTGTGGTTGTGCTGCAACCTGGTGGAGACCAGGACTGGTGGAAAGAATTGCCTTTTTGGGTAGTAACACTGTCTGATGGCATCTTCAGCTGCTGTGAAATGACCGTGTCAGAGGCCAGGTCAGGCCAGGGTATCCCTGCAAGGGCCTGCCATTCTTGCTGATTACTGTGCAAACCTACAGGACTAAGTCTGTCTTATGTTTTGTTACAGGCTACAGTCTTCTGGTTGTTCTCTGGTGTCAGGTCACAAAAGTCTCCCCTGTGCTGCCTCCCAGAGCACAAAGGTCCAGCATAACCCAGCCCATGGATGTGGCTCATCCAGAGCCCTGCTCTTGATGGGAAATAGGCTTCTGAAGTCTTTCTTTCTCTTCTTTTCTAAAACGATCATCCCAACCAGGAGAGTGACTGCTGCACTGTATGTGATGCTTGGCTTTGTGCAAAGAAATGTCATGGGGCCCCAGGCCCAGGTTCCAGAAATGTCTGGCATGAGATCCTGTCACATGCAACTGCCTTTTGAATGTGAACCACAAAGAAAAGCCCTGGCTTTCCAGCACAAGAAGAGGTGGGTGCTGCAGGCACCCTGCGTTCAGGATGGGTGCATTGCACGGCAGTATACACAACCTTTCTGCAGTGCTCTCCTGCACGGTTAAGTGGTTTGGAGCTCCTCAGAAATTCAGACCATAGCTAAATGTCTATGCGCAGCAGAGATGTCTGCAGGAGTCACGATGGGTGTTTCAGTAGCCAGAGGGATGCACTGTGAGCCTTTTAAGAAAGAAAACCAAATGCTTTGACATATGAATACATGTATATTACTGATATGTTACTCCACCTGGCAGCAAATATGTGTTTGAGGAAGACTTTGCTGCTCAAGCCTCCTATATTGTAGACACACATCCAATTCTGTATGTTTTTCCAAAGGATCTCTTGGGATCTGAATAAAATGACCAGGAAACCCATGATCCCTTATTTCAAGATACATGTAGGCTTTCTAAAAATATGGTGCGAATAGTTAGGCTTAATGGCATGCGACAAGAAACTTCCACAGATGAAAACTGGTTTGACAAATGCAGATCTTCATGTTGAATGGTACCATCATTTACTGTCTCTGCTGATATCAGGCTTACAGGATTTAATGTAGATGTAGGAAAACCCGGATTTATTTATTTTTTTTTAAACCTGGGCCCAGTCAGTCAGGGTAAGGTTGAATCAAGCAGGTTCTCTCTGCCTTGTGCCCCTCTTCTGGTGGCCAGGTTTGCAGGAGCACATGGTACTGCAGGATCACTTCTGCATGTACCAGCTGTGCCAGGAAGCTCATTTTAATGCCTGTGCTGCAGGAGGCATGAAGACAGGCTGAGGGAGTTGGGGTTGTTCAGCCTGGAGAAGAGAAGGCTCCAAGGAGACCTAATAGGAGACCTCCAGTACCCAAAGGGCGCCCACAAAAAACCTGGGGAGGGACTCTTTGTCAGGGAATATAGTGACAGGACAAGGCTTAATGGTTTTAAACTGAAAGAGCATAGATTTAGATTAAATATAAGGAAGAAATTTTGCACTCAGAGGGTGGTGAGGCATTGGAACAGGTTGCCCAGAGAGGTTGTGAATGCCCCGTCCCTAGAAGTATTCAAGGCCAGATTGGATGGGGCTTTGAGCAACCTAATCTAGTGGGAGGTGTCCCTGCCCATGACAGGGGGGGGGGGTTGAACTAGATGATCTTTGGGTTCCCTTCCAACCCAAACCATTCTATGATTCTATGACTTCCAGCCCAAACCATTCTACAGTTCTATGACTCTATACGTACTGCTGCTGAGGCAGGGAAATCTTTGTGTGAAGCCTCCACAAATGGCTCTAAAATTACATGATGCTTTATCATGGTGCTTAGGCACACTGTTTAGTGGATGATATTGGCTGTAGGGGGACAGTTGGGCCAAATGATCTTGGAGGTCTTTTCCAACCTTAATAATTCTATGATGCCACACACATGGAATGGGAGCTTTCACAGTGCCCAGCACTTATACTGGTGTGTAGCCTTCCCTTGGAGAATAATTCCTTGCCTTTCAGCAAAGCATGCCAGCTTTGCTTCACAGACTACAGCATCTTCTCTATGTTTTGACTCAATACCTTTCTGAGCTTTGGTGGAAGTTTAAGCACGTGCTTAAGCTGCTGGGGAAGAAACATGTCCAAAGACATAATAGTAACATACACATAAATGTTTTCAGTGAAGGGATTCTGTCTTAAATCTCAAAGAAAAATGATTTATACTAAGGCATAAGTAGTGTCTTGCCATATCTAGAGGAAATGCAGGTAATGTTTTCTCCATGCTATCATATGCTAATATTAGTCTCATCTTTTTCCAGTTGTGGTGCTACCCTGCTATATATTTGCTGGTAAATTTGGTATCACAGCATTGTTGAATTTTTGCCTTCTTTGTCCTACATTGTTCACATAAACACTTGTCACTGGGAAATGGGCAAGGTATGATGTGCTACGTTGCTTCAGTTACCCGAAGCCCCCAGCCCTTGAATGATGATGGTGTTTATTTTTTTATTTCTTCTCTGGCTGAAGGGTATCAGCAATTTAAAGGGTACATTTTGGGGATGTTTTCTGCAGGAACTGAGGCCATGTGTGGATGCTGTGTTTTGGCATCCCTCCAAATTCATTTAATTTACTTTTCGTTTAATGTTGATGACAGAGTCCCCATTTATCTGTCTCTTCTGCCTAAGCAAAGGATCTGCTCAAACATGTACCACCACCCCCTTGACTGGGTTTCCTTTCTGCCATGACAGTGCTCCATGATGTCTTTGGTTTAGTCTTCTGAGGCAGCTCTCTGCTACTGTCCACTCCAATGTGCAAGGGGTGGAGTGGCCACAACTAATACAAGCTCTTCAGCTCCAAGTTTGTTGTTGTTGTTGTTTTGTTTTGTTTTGCTTTGCTTTGCTTTTCAAGAAAAAATCTCTTTCTCTTGTGCCTGCTTTTGTATGACACCTGGATGGGGTGAGAGTCCAGCACATTGATTCTGCTGTCCTCTCCTCCAGACAGCAATGAAACGAGTATTTTTCACAGCACTCTTCTGGAGAAACTCGCTGCTCATGGCTTGGACAGGTGTACCCTTCACTGGGTAAAAAAATGGCCAGGTGGCATAGTTAAATCCAGATGGAGGCTGGTCAGCAGAGATGTTCTCCAGGGCTCAGTGTTCTCTTCAACATCTTTATCAATGACAAGGGGATTGAGTGCACCCTCTGTACGTTTGCAGATGACACCAAATTGGGAGGTAATGTTGAGCTGCTTGAGGGTAGGAAGGCTCTGCAAAGGGATAGGCTGCATAGGCTGGACTGATGCATTGAGGCCAACTGTATGAAGTTCAACAAGACCAAGTGCTGGGTCCTGCACTTGGGGCAAAACCACCCCATGCAACAGTGCAGGCTGGGGAAGAGTGGCTGGAAAGCTGCCCAGCAGAAAGGGACCTGGGAATATTGGTCGATAGCTGGCTGAATGTAAGCCAGAAGTGTACTTGGGCGGCCAAGAAAACAAACAGCATCCTGGCTTGTGTCAGAAATAAAGTGGCCAGCAGGACTAAGGAAATGACTCCGTGCTCAGCTCTGGTGAGGCCACACCTCAAATACTGTGTTCAGTTTTGGGCCCCTCACTACAAGGAGGACATTGAGCTGCTGGAGTGCGTCCAAAAAGGGGGTTGTTTATCCTAGAGAAAAGGGGGCTCAGGGGAGACCTTATCATTCTCTACAACTACTTCAAAGGAGGTTGTAGCAGAGTGGGGGCATCAGTCTCTTCTCCCAAGCAATAAGTGACAGAAAAGAGGAAATGGCCTGAAGTTGGCCAGAGGAGGTTTAGGTTGGATATTAGGAAAATCATTTTCACTGAAAGGGTTGTGGAACAGGCCGCCCAGGGAAGTAGTTGAGTCACCATCCCTGGAAGCATTCCAAAGACATGCAGATGTGGTACTTAGGGACATGGTTTAGTGGTAGACTTGGCAGTGTTTAGACCTTATGATCTTAGAGCTCTTGTCCAGTCAAATCAAATGATCCTATGACTCTATGAATATAGGCATGGAGCTACAGAGATTTGTCATGCTGCAGCTTGTGAGGGGTTTTTCCTCATTTTCTTCAGCTCATACACACTAGCCTAAAAAAATATTCAATGAGGAAAACAAACCACTTCTCTTCAGTCTGGCCATTAAGGTGGCACTCCAAGTAGCACTACTATGGTAAAGCCTGCCTTCACAGGACATGTCCCTGGCTCAGGGCAGTGCTGGAACTCTTCCATGGGTGGGGGCTGGAAGGGCAGCCTTGGGGGAAATGCTGAGACCTGCACCCTTTCCACTACTTCCATACAAAAGCATCTTGTGCTTTATAGCCCTCCATCATTCCTCTCAACACCCCTCTATGTGTGATGATTAAGGGTTATTATCCCCATTTCACAGAGGTGAAGTAAGTTGCCAAAGGCCATGGAGTGAATCAGTGATCAGTGTGGATTAGAGTGCAGGAGAGGTGTGCCCTGCTCCCAAGCATGCATTTCTTCGTCAAGACTGTGCTGCATCCCTTTAGGGGATCAAGCAATTGCTTCAGCAGACTGTGCTAGAACATGCTAATCCAGAAATTAACACTGGCAAGTCAATGATATGTGACATCTTTACATCAGTGAGTTTATGGATGCTGCCTGAATTGCTTCTACCAGACTGCTTTCTTCTCGTCCAGCCAGTCAACCACACACCCACCCACTTTTCTGCCTGTCTTATCCTATTCTTACCTCTCTTTGCATCTGGCCATTCCTTCATCTGTCTCCCCAGACCCTCCCTCCCTCCCTCCCTCCTTCTCTCCCTCCCCCTTTTTCTCTGTCTCTCATTTCCAGTCAACTTGCTCCCCTGGACTTATCTGCATTGCTTTCTGAAATTTTCCTGTTAAAGACTAGATCCTTGGTTTGATCTGAGAGAAAAATGGATGAGGCTGAACCTGTACTCCATGGTGTCAGGTGTGTCTGGAAGCAGGTACTTTCTCCTCTATCTTCGTGTACAAAAATCTCTTCCCAGTGACTTGTACTCAAGCCAGGTTCTATCTTATATTTATGTGCAGGCATCTTCCGCTGAGAGCTTGGGAGCCTTGCACACGGCTTTCTTCCTGTACTGTGCAACATTTTAGCTCTGCAAACCATCCCATAGGCAAGAAATTGCACTAAGAATAAGGCTGTTTACCCACTCTCTGTTGTGAATGCTGGGAATGCTTGAAAGTGGCAGCCTTTTTTTTTTTTTTTTTTTTGTGACCTCAGCCATTTGTCCTGTATCTGCAAAGCCCAATCAATATTTTGTCTACAGCCTAATCCAGCCGAAGGAGTACTTTGAGGAGGACCATATACAGTCTGCCAGGGACTCATAAGTAAGAAACCACTCTTTACCCAAATCTTTGGCCCAAATGTTTCTCAGGTTATTTTTTGTTCTTAATGCACAATGTTATGTTCTTACGTTCCTATTTCCTTGAGGCACCCTCAGCAACTCCCGTACCTCCTGCATGACTGACACATCAGTAATGGCTGTTATTTTTCAGACACCTTTATAACGTAGTGTTTTTAGGTGTGTTGCTTCTTTAGTCCCTCCTGGTAAAGAAAGCACTCAGTCTTTTAACCATTTTCTCCTGAAGGTCATCTAGATAAGAACACTGATTTTCTAACAGCTATTTATCTCTGCCAATCTCATCCCTACTCTGTTTTTAAATTCTAAACTCCTAATACTAGCATAACAACCTATGTTAATAAAACAGCCAGGACAGATACTGTAGCTAGCCTTGTATAACAATGCCAAAGCCCAACCCCTCCACCCTCTTCAGCAGTAATGAAACTCTGTCTTGGTCTCACTGCTCCTTCTAACACTGTCAAAGCAGTCAGGAAAACCTTCAGTAAACTGGATGTTGGTCCAGCATGGCAAGAAAATTCTATCCCGAATGTGTATTTCATTCCAAATATATCCCCCTCAACAGACTCATACCTAGACCTAAAAGTGCTTGGTGAAAAACTCATTTAAATCTAACTGCTTCCTGTGATTTTGATGAACTTCTTTTCTTTTCTTTTTTTCTTTTTTTTCCTTTTTTTTTTTTTCCACAGAAAAAAACAACCCAAAAAAAGGTGCTAGTTAAATCTTCATGCATCATCCATGGTCAGCATGGGGACCTCTTCATTGAGCTCCACATGGAGATTTGTGTTGAGAAAAGAAGCTGGGATGCAAAAAGAGTGTCAGTGACCAGTGATTTAATGATGGCCAGACTTAAGAGTGCTAGAGATGATCTGGGCTCTCCTGTACACTGCAGCTTCCCTCAGCTGCAGGAAAGAGTAGCGAGGCTGTTAAAATACCACTTGGCTAAGAGCAATCCACATGGTAAATTACAATTAGCTGCTACCAGATTTCTGTTAGCTTTGTGACCTGTGCCATAGGATCTGGCACAACATGAGAATCGTTGGGTTGTGCTAGGAACAATGAGTCATAATTCCATACTGCCCTGAGGATCTTTCTGCCTTTCTTATATAATCCAAAGTTTGTTTATTCTCATTGCTTTGGAGATAATACTGCAATACATAGGAACATCTACCCATAGGGAATGCTGTTTCAGCAAGGTGAGTTCAATGGGTTACTGAACAGCATGTGCTACTAAAGTAGTTCAGACCTAGTTCAGTGGGTTATGCTGCTTCATGATGAGTAGACATTTGGCACCCCTGGTTGACTCTTACTAACATTCAAGTGATGTCCTATTCAGGCTCCTTAATATTTCCACAGAAAAGACTATCCATGGAAATCTTCCTAGCATCCAAGGGTTTTCAAAGGCAGAGAGGTGAATGCCATAGCATGCATGTAAGGTCTTCCATGGTAACTTTGCCTCCCATGGGAACCTGGGATTTATACTCATGTAGACTCAAAGATGGCTGTGGAACAGGGGAGCTGGAGAAAGCTATGGAATGGAGATGAAGAGAGGCAGAAAACGTCTCTTGGGATCCCATGGAAGGACCCAAATTGGCAAGGTTGAAAGGAGACAAAGAACTTTAAGCATGGGGAATTCCATACCAGCCTCACAGAAGGTACTCATGCTCAGATCTATGCCAACTAATAAAACAATAGCCAGGACAAGACTGGTCTGATGGTCTGCCCCCTCCACTTCCTAAGGCATGTCCCACCAACACCCTAATTCACCTTCTCCATATCTGTTCAGTCATGCTCCCCAGTATCCCTTATTTATTTATACTTCTTCCTTACACTTTTGCAGAAATCTTGCCTCTATATTTCCTCTTTCATATTTCTTCCTGTGTGACCTTCTTTTGAGGCTGTGCCCTTAGCATGAACACCATCATCAATGACGGCAATCTCCAGCTCTGTATACTGGTCTCTGGAGGAGCTCTGTATACATCCACACATGCATTAGGACAGTGATTCTCCTCTGCATGCATGTATGGGTCTCCTACTTAGGACGGCAGGACTGCTTTGGGCACAGCATGAAACAGCAAATGGGACAGTCCACCACAGTTACCTTTTGTAAATAAAGGATGGTCCCTTTAAGCACAGCATAAAATTTCTTCCAACCTCTTCTTCCTCTGGGAGCTAAAAAAGGAAGAACAACTAATTATACACACCTGCTTCTGTCGTTAGTACTTGACCTTCACATTTCTGGCAAAACCAACCCTTTCCTGACCCACCATAGGCATGTACTGATGCCCGGACCTCACACACCTCCAAGCTACTGCTTATGAGTGGCTTGTCATCAGGGACATGTCAGTTGACAGAAATGGGAGATGCAGCCTCCCCATGAGAACACAAACAGGTCAAAACCAGAGATGAGCAGGTACAGACCTACCAGTGGACATATACGGGAAGTCTCTCTGTTCCTCCAGACATGGGTTTGTATTCTGTGAACTAAACGCTTGAGGAACAGAGACCTGCCCTGAGCTCCTCTGGTCTGGATGAATTAGGCAGACATACCCTGGCTATGGAAGCTTCAGTTCCAATGAGGGGGGAGCATTACCACCCACCGTCTTGATGGACCTGGGGAAAGAGAGCTTGCTGGAAGCTGGAGAGGGGTGGGAGGGGTGGGGAGCCTGTCTACACCACCACAAGAGAGCTGGTCCTCCAAGGCATGGGCTATTAAGAAAGTGCTGGAAGCAGGAGGCCTTTGGCGGTAATCTTCTCTACTCAAGACTTTTAATTGGCTGCAGTGACTGGGCCATCAATATCAATTAGCAAAAGAGGTCATCCAAGGTTTCATTAAGCACTGCTCATTAACAGTTCCCAAATATATTTCCATTTGACTTTTGTGTAATACCATATACTGACAGCAGAGCTATGAGACAACCTGTTCACCAGCACCCTGCACATGGCAGAATATTGACAGGGCCAAAGCTTTGACAACCAGACTGTCCCCAGGGTCAATGTTCAGGTGGACAACTCCTGTGTAACTAGCCTTGACCTATTGCTCATAATGTAGGAGTCAGGGTTATGCCCATGAACAGAATGGAAGACCAGGTCTATCTGTGTGGGACAGGCACTGTTAGGTTCTTTGCCAGTGATAATGGAAGACTGAGGTCTCCTGAAATCATCCATATCTGCAAATGTCTCAAAAAACCCTCCTTTCCCTGTGTGCTGGTGCTCATGGATCTAGGGGGGGATCTCTTTTGTGTTTCCTGGGGTACAGTGAGAAAATGCCACTCCAGCAGGAGAGCCAGGGAGAAGGCTTGGGCAGGGCTTTTTACTTCCTGGGGCACATCTTCTGTCCCATTAACACGTACTTCTCTTCCCATCCATGTCTGCATGGGTTTTGCGCGTGAGGACACCGTGCTTGTAGGTGACTGCATTCAGCGCTTGGGGGATGTCCAGGAAGGGGTTGCTGCTGTCAACAATCCTTGTCACTTTCTTTGCACTGGCTCCAAATTTGTCGTCTACCAGCTCCGAGAGTGATTTCCTCAACTCGTCCTCATCACTTGGAAACAAATTCAAAGAAGAGATTGAGTGGAGGACATGTGGGTGGGGTTACAGTGTGCCCTATTTGTTTTGGTGTAACAAGGAGTTATTTATTACAAGACTAGTCGAGAAAGAAAAGGAAAGGAGACACAGAGACTGTAACACACCAAGTGTGCCAATGGTGGTGATCTACATAGAGCAGAAAGGAGCATGGGTGGCAGGTTAACTGTCCCAGTGGCCTCACTGTAAGGTCACTGAAAGCAAGAAAGGGTTAGGTGCTTGTCTGAACACCAGGGATCTTCAGACACAGCACTGCTGAGGACTACATTCATTCCACAGAGAAAGTCCCCAACTCTGTGCATCACATTCAGAAATTTAAAGTGGTCTTTGGCTGAGAGCCAGGTATCACAAGGGATTCTCAACCTTTCCTGAGGCCACAGCTGGTGTCTCCTAGATACTGAAGAAGCTTTATGAATGTCCTCAGTATCTCTGAGGCACCAAAGCTCTGAAGACATTAGGGAGATGGGCCACTTTGATCAAACAACAGACTCTGGAATAGGTTATGCATCTCTCCCCATTTGTGTCCTGAGGGAGGGCCAGGAGAGAGCAAGAAATGCTGGTGATTCCATACAAACTTCTCACAGATCTCCTGCTCATGGACTCTGGACAGCAGGGGCTGAGCAGCTCCAGAAAATGTCCAATGATTCCTCCAAACCTACCTCGTCCTGTTTGAAGTGAAATCTAATTTGGCACATAGAAACTAGAACCTACATGGGAAGTGGTATTTTCCCAGGGTTTCTGGACATTAAGGAGGACAGCAAACATGGAATTTCTGCCTGTCGTGATACATGTTTGTGTCTAAATGACGTGGTCACCCCAGATTAGATCAGATTAGATTAGATTGGGAACAAACCTCAGATGAGGAATGAACCAGAGTTTAAACCATTAGATGGGATATAAGCAAGAAAATACCACACTTTCCCACCTACAGCTAATACATGACGAAAGCATCAGACAGCTCTTGGAAGAGAAGGATGATTTCTCAGCTCTTGACACCCACAGGAGTCCTGGGGCTTAGGCAGTACCCAGACACCACACTTGGCTGGGGAGTTAGTGGGGACCCGTTCTCAGAACTGCACCAGAGAGACCCCCCTGAACTCCTGCCTGCTGCTGGGGTGCTGGCCGTGTGTCTACCTATCTGGCTGGACTTCATGGGCAAGTGCATTGACATGCTGGATGGCCACTGGGAGAAGGCAGAGGGTCTGGTACCCCGCGTCAGGGAGCATCTATTTTGCATCAGGGGAGCTGAGGGGGGCCTCATGTTACAGCCTGTGATAACGCAGGACACCCTGCAGCAAGCAAGGCAGGTCGCAGGCCTGAGTGCAGCAAGCAAGGTGGTGCAGGAAATCACACGGGCAGGGTGGCAGGGGCAGGAGAAGGGCTGGATGCTGCTGGCTGGCTCTATTTGTGCCCTGGGGGTGGCTATCCCTCCGACGTGCCCAAGCAGGGCAGCGTGAGCTCGCAGTTGTGTAAACGCCGCCCGCAGCCACCCAGCACATGCACTCCTGCTGAACTCCTTACATAAAGCACCCTGCGGGCACCCGTTGTGGAACCAGAGAGCTCCCTCTGGTGACCACGTCCACCCACCGACCAGCCCTCCAGGGCTACATCTCCACTGCAGCGCTCGCCCTGGTGCTTTTCTCACAGATTCGACATAAGATTGTTTTTGAAACCAGTCAGTAGACTTCTTATGTCTGCAAGCTCAGCCCAGGTAGCTGGGGATGGAGGTGGAAGCAAGCCATGTCCAGACACTTTTCTGGCAAGGACAGGGTACAGTGAACATCAGATGATGGAGCTAATGGCCCAAAAGGTCCTGCTCAGTCTCACAATTCTCTGGAGACAAAACAGGTCTGAGACCAAGTGGGAGAAGAGAAGAGGTGTTCACTGTGTTACCTTAAGGCCCTGAGTCTGTCATGGGCTTTTATAAGGCAGAGGTAAGAGTGGGGTTGTAATGGTGCTAGGGAGCAAACATCTCCCATCTCCTCGCTGAGGGTCCTGGCCTGTGCTGTAGGCAGACGGTGGTCAGCAGAGAAGGGGAAGAAGGGCTGAGGAAAGTGCTGTGTGAAAACATCATGGAGGCCACCACACTAGCTGTTCCCAGACTTGTCACCTTGTTTCGGGGTAACAGTAGGTGAGTCAGGTGTCTGTGTAAAGCTGAAGGGGAACAGATTTATTTTCATTTATTAGTGATCTGCAGGAAGAGACAGACTGCATTTGAGTTTGTGGATTGCATAAAACTGGGTTGTGAAACTGATATTTGTGAGGGCAGGGCCACCATGCAGAAGACCAGGAACCTCACTAAATGCAGAATGGACAAATGCAAAGTATTCCACTGGTGTGGTGTGGTCCTGCAGAAGGATATGCTGGGACTGACAGGCTGGGAAGCAGCTCTGCTGAAAAGGCCCTTGGGTTCCTGCCAAACAGCAGGGTGAACAAGAGCCAGCAGTGTGTCCTGACAGAAAGAAAGGCCAAGAGCATTCTAGGCTGTATGAACAGCAGCACGCTGAGGAGGCTAAGAGAACTGATCATTCTCCTCTGCTCTTTACATCATATCTACATACGGCAATTTTGTTGAGCCTCAAATACAGAGAAGACATCAACAAGCTGGAGAGAGTTCAGCAGAGGCCATCAAGATGCTCAGAGGCTGAAGTACTTGCCCTGTGAGAAGTGACTAAGAACTGGACTTGTTCAACCTAGAAAAGGTATGTCTTTGGGGGACCTCATAGTAGCTTTCCAGTATCTATGAGGAGGTTATCCAGTAAACAGAGACAAGCTCTTCACTGGAGGACAAGAGACAGTGGCTGTGAATTGAACCAGAGGTTTCAACTGGGTGAGAAAAAAATGCTACTACCAGGATAATTAAACACTGGTGCATAGACCCAGAGGGGCCTTGGAAAGGCCAGAAAACCCTTGGAGGTTTTCAAGATGCAGCTGAACATAGCCCTGAGCATCTGGTCTGAATTCAACATTTGTCAACACTTTGAGAGGAAGCTGGGCTTGAGGCCTCATGAGGTCCCTTCCAGCCATAACAATTCTCCCATAGTGATTCCAGAAGGAACTGTGTGGAAGAGAAGGGAGGTCTTGGTGACCAAAGTAACCCCAGATCTTGAGTTTCTCGAGCAAAGACCATGCTCTGAAGCACCTGAAGAGGGACTGGCGCTTTCTGGGCATAATAGAAAATAAAGGGGACTTTCCCTTCATTTAGATTGTGCCATTTAGATTGTGCCAACCTGAATGATTCTGATTCTATTCTATGATTCTATGGAACCTGCACCCACAGACTGCCACCAATCTCTCTGTCTGCTTTTGTGTCTAAACCATAAATAAACCCAGTTTGCCTACAGGAGGGATTTCAGTACTTAAGAGCTTGGCAGGAGATGTTCTGAAAACTTCTGGAGCTAAAAGCAGGGTTCAAGACTTGTCAGCTACTTTGAAAGATAGTCTCTTTCTAAAATGCTTAACATATACTTACATGGCCCATTCCAGCTTCTCATTCTTGATGGAGTTATACAGTGTCTGCAACAAGAACATGGTATTAGCTGTGTCTCTAGTAGTAGACATGTCTGGTTTGTGGAGATCATTTCTTCTACACCCTGTCTGTGTTCTCAGAGAGATACCTTCACTTCTAAAATGTCCTGGAGAAGTATTCACTAGTGAGCAATACAACTGCTGTCCTCCCAAACCCTTTGTTATCTATAGTTTGGACTGAACATGTCAGGAGTATAGGTGTTTGGCAGCCAGCCTTGCTGAAGAGCCCATTCATGATATTTTTGCTAAATTCTGGGTGCTGAGCCCAGTCCTGAGTGAACTCTGGCCTACACAAATTTGATAGAAATGTCTGGTATATACCAAAACACCTCCTATGTCTTAACTAGGGGAAAGGGACAGTGGAGGCTTGAACACTGCCCTGAGAAGCAGGAGAGGGATGAATAACTTTGTGGTTCAGCTTTTCCAGTTTCTCCTGGGAAAACTCCCAATGACTCCTCTGAGGCACTAGGAGGGAAAGAACGGGTGAGAAAAGCAGAACGCACGGGTAGCCCTCACCATACTGAGGAATGGCATAGGGTGAGGTCTGCTGGTGGGGAAGTTTATGTCTAAAGCTTGTCATGACATCCCTGATGTGAGGCTAGCCCTTTCAACTTCCTTCCATACAGCAAAAAACAGAGCAGGCTGGTGTACCTGTGGCAGGTGGAGAAAATGGTGGTGGTGCTAAATCACATGGAAGGAGAAAATACTTTCTCTAACCAATCTTCCATGTTACTGAGCTAGTTATCTTGGAGTGCTACTTATAATTACATGGAACTGAAGGCAGAGAAAAGTATCTGTGCCAGACAGACGTATTTCTGGTACTTTTTTTTAATGTACATTATCTGGTATATCACAGAACTACCGTGGTGGGATGGGACCCCCAGCATGCTCTGAGGGCAGATAAATCCCGGAATAACCTGGATTACAATTCTAATGAAATAAATGTGTGATAGAAAATGCTGACTCAAGGTCTCTGAGTGTTATGGTAGGACTCGGTTACACTGCCATAATAATGACAGCATCCCACTGTCTATGTGTGCCATATTACCTTCAGCAAATCCTTTGCAAAGTCCTTCCCATCATTCAGCCCATCCAGGTTTGCTATGAACTGTTGACATGACATCTTTTTGCCAATATTCTGCAAGGCAAAGAAGCAGCACATTAAATTTCTGGAAAGTTTTGACTTTAATGAGACTGTTTTTTTAAGAACAATTTTATATGTAGTAGCAAGGCCTGGGTTTGCCTCAGAAACTCAAAGCTAGATGCACATCTTCTGCTCTTATTTTCTATTGGGATCTTTGATTTATTTGCTCATGCCAGCAACAAAACACTTAAAATGTCCTCTTCTAATTGTATAGATAAAACACCTGAAAACAACCTCCAGGTCTCGCTCCAAACTTTCTCATTGATTTCACCTCTGGCCTCCAGGTTGGCCCTGGTACGAGGTCTGTGCTTCAAAACTCAAGACAAGCACTCAAACCATCCTTAAATATTAGAACTGGGATGTGCCTCCAAGCTTACAGTGTGGGAAATTGTATGAGCATGCAATGTCAGCACCTGAAGACAACCAGCACTGGACAATGATTGATGAAAACTGTTATTTTCATTGTTGTTACAAGGAGAGATAATCCAGCTACTGGTACTGTGTGAACTAAGGTGCTGGGCTGTGTGAAGGCAGTGCACAGACAATCTCAGTCATCACCAGCTAATGCCAAGATAAATTTGGTGCCGATACTGCCAGGTCATCTGGAGTTCGTGATATTAGTCTGTGCCATCTGTCTTCCCAAACCTTTTACCCCTCACCATATCCAGGTCACTTTCTCAGCCTGCAGGGGTTGAGGGGCTGGAGGCAGACAGCCTTTTTGCTTGACTCCCCCTGCAATTGTACCTTTTCAAAGGACTGGAACAGAGGTGTGGAGGGGGTCAGTGAGAACTGTAGGGTTCAGAAAAAGGAGTCTGATATCACAAAGGAAAGATACATGTCTCCAGTGTCATGCCATATCGCAGCCTCCACACCCTCAAGCAAAGTCCCCAGGAACAGCTCTTGTGGTGATATCACATGGAGTGGACAATGGAGGTAGTGAGAGGAGAGCAGGAGAGACGAGGTACCACCACTGGTCCTAAGGTTGAGCAAGGGCCCCACTTAGGGACTCAATGAGGAAGAAAAGGAAGGCCCTCACTGGAAGGGGATGAAGTTGCAACAGATGATCTAAGAGGTGCCCCGCACAGTAAGGTGTGTTTTCTGTGCAAGAAAATAATGTCTTGTGAGAGACTGATGCCAGAACCCCCTGGGGTTTCTTCCCTGAGGAAAGCATCAGCAAAGAGTGAGGCCCTGGGATTAACCCACAACAGCCCCCCCCACCTGCCATCTATGTATGCAGACACACATTTTGGCATGGAGCTGATGCATGGAGCTGATGCTGCCTTTGAGCAGCTTTGAGCATTTCTGTCTGAAATTCTTGATGATGCCTCCTGTCTCCTCCATGAGAGGTCAGGGAAAAGAGAGAAAAAGCACTGTTATGAATCTGCAGTGCCTCGGGACACTGCAGTTGGCACAGTACAGCACAGCATGAGGCTTGACTATCTTTGCTTTCTCACAGGAAAGCCCCACAGCTGCTGCCCATAACTGGACCCCGTAGCTAAATGCTCCTGCCGGACAGTGCTCAGTGGCTGAACCAGGCACGGGGAACCTGCTGGGAAGCCTGCAAACATGCTATGTTTCTTCAGCAGAGGGAGGGGAGGTTTGTGTACTGGCTGGTTGGTGAATTACAGCAAAACAAACAAACAAACAAACAAACAAACCAGCCAGGATCACAACAGGCATGGGGGTGGAGAAAGGAAGGAGGGTGAGAGAACACATTTTTAAAAAGGGGCTTTGGAAGATACTCAGGTGTAGCCTGGTATTTCTTGGCTGTTTCCAAGTCCCAGCATCAGGAGGCTGTGCAGGTATGTATGGATGAGGGAACACTGGGTGCTCAGTGGGAAAAGAATTGCCATGTGAAAGTCCCAGGAGAAGGAGCAGGCTGCTGGTGGCCAGAGGTCATAAAGGGTGGCTATCTGGGGTCTCTCCCCAGCCCTCCCTCTGTAAGGTGTTTGAGTTTCTGGCTGGAGGTACGAGGCATCAAACATAGGTACAAAGTGGTGAGTGGAGTGCATCCACAATGAGCTTCCCAGCATAAGCATCCTGCCCCTGACAGACCCTGCTTTTACTCAGGCTTTCTTGACCTTCCTCAAATACTTATCTCCTGGGGAAAACAAACAAACAAAAAAAAACAACAACACAAACTACATATGCTGCATCATGAGGGTGAGGGTTGCTGGTCTGACTGGACAAAGGGATCTGGTAGTGGATTTATTTTACGCCGCAGAATCAAAATCAACATGCTGCAGGGAATGATCCTGCAGACTTCGGATGACAATGACCCCTAGACCACACAAAGCTACTGTGGGCAGACTGGTGTCACTCTGCATGTGTCTCCAGTGGCTGTTTGTCAGAGCACTTCAGCTTTCCGAGTGCTACTAACACACATAGCTAATGAGAAGTCACAAGCTTGTCTCAAAGGACGATATCATAGTGTTTTTAAGACAAATAGTGATGCATGTGGTGTTAGGAGCTGCCACAGGTCCCATTTTTATGCTCTGTCCAATGGCCGTGAGAGCTGCTGGTTTGCTCTTTGAAATGAATGCTTAAGCTCATTGCATTACAGTGTGAGCATACGAGCTGGGCTTCAGCAAAGTACTTGGTACTCTGAGGGCAAAATGTAATTGAGAGTGCTGGTGATGAAGAGGTGTTGATTTGTCACTGTCCTTCCATGGCAAGCAGTTCTGAACAAGGAGGAAGAAAGATATGCGTTGAAAAGGAAATATCTCCAAGCTTTGTCTCTGAGGGTCAAAGATAGAGCACAGGAGTACTTTGTCATAACATCTCCTGGAGCTCAAACAGCACCAGCAGAGCATTGTGCAGTGCTGGAACAACCTGGTTTATATTAAAAAGCTTGCAACGTTTGCTGATAACTGTTGGCTTTTAACAGCAACTCCAGAAATCATGTGATTCTATGAAAATGGAGCACCTCATTTTAAAAATAGTATGTTTGCAGGACCATTTCAAAACAGGGTCTGAATGTACCTGCAGTAGAAAATCAACAGTACTAAAGTAGAACTATGGTGTGTCCGTGTGCAAATCTCATGTTTTAAAGCCAGTCTCATCACTTTTAGTCCTGAACTCAGCATATGTGATCATCAGTACTGGGATGGTGAACTAGCCCACTGTGGAGACACTACTGTAGGCAATTTGCCATTTAATGAGAAACATCAACTCCCCCCTCTCCTAACCAAAGGGATGTCCCATTCCGTGGCAATGTACAGGAAAACACTGAAATACACACACAATATTAAAATAAGAAATTTAAAAAGAAAAAAAAAATAAAAGTGATATATAATATACCAACAGCATATTTAACAAAACAAGGAGTGAGAGATCAAGCCACACAGTTCCAGGTATCCTGCAATTTCTCTGCACAAGGAGGATTTTATGTGACTCATATCAGTTGCTAATGGGCTACCAAGTAGTGAAGGACACTCACTGCACAACAACTTAGGAATCCAGACAAACAAAATCTCTCTCTTTTTTTTTTTTTTCCTTTTTTTTTTTTTTTTTAATTTTTAACACAGAAAAAAAAAGAACCAAAATGAACAAACAAAAAAACCCAAGTCAAATGCTAGTGCTTTAAAGTAAAACACTAGAATGACTGCACTTACCACCTGGTAAAGGATTAAAGAGCAGAAAGAGAGGTTCCAGAAGCAGAAGGAGGAATAAAAAAAGGAGGAGAAGGAGAAGAAGAAATTAATGTTACACATGGAAAAATAAAGAAAAGATTTTTCAAAGAAAAGTTCAGGCATTTCTACACCTGGTCAAAAGAAAGATGCATTTTTCCTTGCCTAGATAGCATGAGATAATTTCTTCTCACCAGGTCTACTAGGCAGCTTGTCAATGAAAAATTGAAATGATAAGGTTTTGGAGGCTTTTTTTTTTTTTTTTTTTTTTTTGGGGGGGGGGGGGATTGTTTTTCTGTTTGTTTTTATTTTTCCTTTTCAATAATTTCCACCTTCCCAGACACTTTTTGGATTTTTTTTTTTAATTAAAACAATCAGACAAAATTATTTTCCTTTTGAGTGAAGGTGCATTTTGTCTTCTGCTATTGTCTGCTTTTGCTGTTGCAGTAAATGCCTTGATAAAAGTATTTCCTTGGCTCCAAACTTTCCTGTTGAAGGATGAATGTTATGTCAGACCCTCCCGGAAGCTGGGCCCAGTGCTGTCCCACCACATGCAAAGACACTTTCCTAGATATGTTACTGGCAGCCATGTGGGAGTGAGACAGTGTGATACTGGTCACAGGCTGCCTGTTCCCAAGAGGATGAAGCTGTGGCAGCTGTAGCCAGCCTGGTGTAGGCCACAGTGCATATCTGGAAAGGATGCTCTTGCTGATACCAGTAATTCCCTCCACCAACTGCTGCGTTCAAACTTTGCCACGGTGTGTAATGATGGGGAGGGTCTCCCAGCTGGACTGTCAGGATGGTACCGGTGAAGCTGGCGGCCTTTGCATCTTTGCCATCATAGGTGAAGAGCACTCATGCAGTGCTATCTTCTTACTCTTACAGAAACAGGCTCTTCTCAAAGGTGATTATAAACCAGTATACAAAAAGTGAGGTTGTGGCCTACTGCCATCTCATTAAAAGGCTCATAAAGATAAATCAGGGCAAGTCTCTGCAGATGCACAACTACTTGTTACCAGCTGGAGGCAGAAGAGGACTCTGATAATACAGCTTGGAAATCATGGGACTGTGGGGCAGAAAAAGGGACTAAAACTAGTGCGGGTTTCATACATGCAGGCTGCTGTAACAAGCCTTACACACATCCACGCACCCACACCCACACCCTCCCACCTCCCAGCTTCACAGAAGCCATGGGGAGTCTGTGGCTCCAGGTCTAAGATTTCAGAGGGGTTAGGAAAGAAGGTGCTTCAGTGACCTGAGATTGGAAGAGTTCCTCTAGCCCTGTGCACAGTCCTCTGAGGCTCACAGCCGTGCTCTATGTCTGCACCACAAGGCTGGAGAGCAGGAAGGAGATCTGTATAAACAACACCTACATCTTCCCACAGCAGTGAGCAGGGCACAGTCTGTGCATACTCCCAGCTGAACATTACGGCAGGGCTCTCCAAGGGAACACAGCGTCCCAGTGTGTCCCTTATGCCCAGTCCCATCTCTCTCTGCAGTGACTCTTCCTCCTACTCTGCTCTCCTCTCTATACACTGGGAACAATCTAGTTGATGTTTCAGGAATAAATCCAACTTATGCATAGCCTCTGCTGTTTTCCATCCAGCCACACCTTTGGGCAGTGAGCTCTGCTCACCCAGCTCTTTATCCAAAGGCCTCTCTGATGTGATGCTCTCCAGTAGTTTTCTGTAATGTCTTGGGGAAAAGGAACAGCTGGGATTTGCTTCATGTTCTGGGAATGAATGATCAGATCTGGTCCCGTAAGAAACTAATCATTCCATTGCAGTTTTGCAGATGAGGTGAGTGTCACATGTCTGAACCACCAGAAAAAGCAGCACAATTGGAGCTGCTGTTTGCCACTCCACAAAAACTGGTGGTGATGACTTCTCCATGAGAGCTTCTGTGGCATGGCTGATGTATGCAGTAGGTCCTGGGAAGAAAGCTGCATTGCCTGTGCCTATATGAGATAACTGACATCAGATGTGACTTTGGCTTGAGTGTGCAGTGACAGTAATAGAAGGTCTGTCCCCAGAACTGGTCCCAGCACCCACAATTTCCCCTGGATCTGTTCAGAGTACCCTCTGCCACCCTATCTTGATTTTCCAGAAATGCATACTGCTTAAGGGCAAAGACCTCTACAATAGATGGGAAAGAAGGAAGGACGCATCTCCAAGTACTACTTACATGGCCATGAAGATCTGTGTTTAGCAGCATCAGGGCACAGGTGAGTGTATGAATCCCATCTGAAACACAAGTCAGACAGCTATTATTATTCTCCTTTCCACAGAGTTTCAGTGTTTGCCCTGTTTTGGCAGCCCACCCATTGCAAAAGTAAGATGCTATGCCTTTGGACCTTAAAGAATGCTCGTTTCTTTCAACTGTGCATGGTAGTTTAAAAAACAAAACAAAACAAACAAACACACAAAAAGATACAAAAAAAAAAAAAAAAAAGATAAAAAAGATACATTTTTTCCTCTCAAACTTTACCCTTTCCTGAAATGATCACCAGGGAATTGGCTTGAAAGCAATTTTCTCAATGGCTTTATAAAGATCAGACTTTTTGCTGACCCCATCTCTATTTCCCCCATGTCCACTTTGTGCCATCACCAGTGCAGAATGTAGCAGAGACTCTGGGAAACAGAGTACTTTAATCAAGTTTCCTCCAGCTGATGACAGTCACCACACAGGTTTGTCCTGAGGTTTTTAGCCTTTGTTCCTGTGCAGTCTGCAAGCTCTTCAGTCCTCCAACAAAATTATTACTAAAAGAGAGTGCAGAATTTTTGTCTTTCTGACAATAAACAAATACAGTTTTTCCTTCCATTTGAGACAGTACAGCACCCTGTTCTGTGCCAGCTGGGCTGGTGGCTTTAGTTATTTCAAAACCATGCTGAGTCCTTAAGCTGCTTAAGGTCAAGAGTCTTGTCTGTCTCCATGCACCACCTCACGGCAGGGAGATGCCTCACACTCCAAGGAGAGGCCAGAGTGCCAAAATACTATAGCCTTGGCCTCTGAACCTGCTCTTCTCATGACTTGGTGTGCTGCTTCACGGACCAGACCCTGAGCACCTCATGCTCACGGCCAAGCTCTAAACACTGATAATTAAAGGCAACCAAAGACATGCAAGCCTAGGATGAAGGTAACTGAGCACGTTAGTTTCTCTCTAGTAATAACCACAGTCTCTGAGAAAGGAAGGGTTTCTTGTGGGAACATCACATACTTCTGTTTGAGAACTGACAATTGCAGGGACTTGCTGTCACTGACATTCAAGAGAGAATCACCTCTTAAGAAAGATGCTTCCTCACTTCCACAGGAAGCAGCTTTAAGCTTGGAAAAAAATACCTTCCTACTGTGTACTTTGGATTCTCTAAGGGAGGTTTGGGGCTGACATTTTCACTTTGCTTTACGGCATTGCTTGGGTTAGATAGACCATGCCCTCCGTGGCCTCCAGGTGGAGCTGATGTCCCAAAACATGCTATTCACTTGCTGTTGCTTGGCTCAGCCACATTCATTTTCTCTGCTAGAACAGTGCCATAGCACATACATATAACTCTTCGACATCTGGCCCTTTTCAATAAAGGAGAGCACCCACAGTGTGTCCAAGCCACAACTCTCTGGAAGAAAGGCCTACAACCCCACTCAGAGGTCAGCAAGTCAGAGCTTCTGCCTCCCGTGTTTGCAGCATCCTGTCATGCAGGCTGAAGCAACCCTTGGTGTTGCAACAGTTGTGTCTCCAACAGTGGAAGAGTAATTGAATCAGCACATAGAAATGCCCTGAAAGGGTAGGGCTGTAAGATCTTCACAGCCACCAGACCATCTCCAGACCAAATTACTTTGGCTTTATCACGTTTCTACGTTGACAGACTACCACAGACACACATGTTTCTTTAGACATCTAAGTAACAAGTAGTGGCTCAAATTTCATTTTGGTGGAAGACCCTGTGCCAGTTTCGTCTAGACACAACTAGAAGGAACTACATTCTGAAGGAATAGCATCAGCTTGCAATAGTTTCCTCAATCACTGCACATCCAGTGTCTGCAAAAGGTGTGAACTGCAAGAGCTACTTTGCTTCCCTCCAGGCCTTGTACATATTTATTAGATTGGATTACAATTGTATTTTTAAGCCCCTTTCACTTTCAGCACTAAGCACAGATCTGTCTTGCTTGGGACTCATCCAGTTTGCATTTGGTCTGCAGAGTGGTCCTTCCCAGCCTTGTGAAATGTGCTCCCACCATCACAGCTAATGCTGTAGCACTGTTTATGAATGAGTCATGACAGTGGCATCAGTGATGTGTTTCAGTTCCACTTTTCATTAGTCTTAATAGTTCTGTACTGTTCAGGATTGTAATATTTTCAAAGCAGTTCCTGCCAGCAGCAGGGACATCTCCACTGATTGCCATGTCACTGTTGAAGAGTTTAACTTTCTGGGTTCACCCTTTTTTTGTATTAGCAGATAATTTCTCATGCAGCCAATATAAATGGAGAAGGTCTCTGAAAGTGGCTAACAAAATACACAGTTCCAGTGAGCCCAGGATTTTATCCATCTCTGCTTTCCCCTGCTGCACTTGTAGAGAGCAAAGAATGCAACCCCTGTGCATAGCAAGCCAATGATCTTTCTCAATCTGTATGGAAATGTCTTCCATTCAGCTGTACCTCTTTCAGTGGACAAGATCTTGGGCTGAGCCAATACCACTTTGCAAGCCACAGCTGCAGTAACTCACTACCCCTGAGAACTACTCCCTCCCTCCCCTGGTGCTGGGCAAAGGGCAGCCACTAAGCCAGGTCACAGCTGAGGAGCTTACCTTCATCACAGCTCACCTGCACTTGTGTGTCCCTGTTACTGGGAGCCCACACTCAGGCCATCAGGCCCTGAGGGGACACACAGGACTCTCGCGAGGAGGTCTGTACAGTGCCTGGTGTCCCCAGTGCCTCCCAGGGCAGGGCTGGTCAGCAGGGCAGCACCCCGGAGGAAGAATAAGCTGCAGCCTGGTCTGGCCAGTGGTTGCTACTCAGGAGGTGGATGGTTAATTTTATGTGCAGGCTCTGTGACACAGGTGCACTGTGAGTGTGCAGCAGTGCCACAGCAGAGCTTGGGAAGGAAAGTGGTACCTTCAGAAGTGCTCTCCTCTGGGTTGCACTGGCAGTATCGCCGGGAGAAGTGAATCAGCACCCGCTCCCGCTCCTGCGTCTCTCCCATCAGTGGGAATGCTTTCAAGAATGTCCTGCAAAGAGAAAATGATACTTAAAGATGTCATGGATCAATCTACTGGGAAGCAACCACGCTAAGGAGAGAGGTGGAAAGGGGATCCTCAGAGCAGCTAGGAACGCCTTTGTCCTCCCCCCAGTCTGTGCACCCCTTGGCCCCTGCAGGTGCAATGCAAAGGGTTTCTATGGAACCAGCTCTGACCTGTGCAGGGAAACATGCTCTCAGCTGAGATCTGACCCACCTCTGGCCCAATGGCAACAGGATGGGTTGTCCATTCCAAAGGGCAGAAGTTGATCCCACTTGCTCTGAGTTTGTACAAAACAGGATTCCTGGGAAAGCTGCTCTCCACCATGGGGAAGCAGGTTGTGGGCCCTCCTGTTAAATACCACTTTTGGTGGCAATATGTTGTGCCAAACGTGACACCAAAGTAAAAATTAAATGACAACCTAGAGCTCCCCCCAGTCCCTGCTCCTGTTGCACAGACAGCCTCTGTGGAGTTGGGAAGCCCAGAGGAGAAACCCACCACAGTACTCTGCTCTGGCCAGCCCGGACGCGGGAGTGCCAAGAGACCAGCTCACCTGAGTGCTTTGTCAAGGGTCAGGCCAGTGAAGTCAAAGAAGCTGAGATACTCCTCTGCTACCAACTTGCTAAATTCGTTACTGTAATTAAAGAGGGAGTAGTCAGCCCTTTCATCAGGGAAGAAGACACTGTCTACAAGAGAACAGCAGATTGCTGCCTCCTGGCCAGCCCAAACTCCCAGTATGACACTGCAGACATGATCCCAGACACAGGAGGACTTTCTCCCAGATTGAAAGGCTGCTGGAAGACCTCCAAAAGGCCCTGAAATGCCCACAGTCTAGCACTGCAGCTGCCAGCCTTAGACACCTGAGAATGAGGGGTACCTGCCCTCAGTGCACCCCTCTGCCATGCTTCTGGCCAGCCAGAGCCTCCTCCACCCAAACCAGCCAGGGATACACAGCCTGAGGAGGAGGCCATAAAGATGCCTAGTGCCTTCTCTCTTACCTTGTCCTCTCCCTGAGGAGGAGGCCATAAAGATGCCTAGTGCCTTCTCTCTTACCTTGTCCTCTCCCATTCCTGGATGTGTCCCCTAATCCTACTGCAAAATTCCTGGTCTCCACCCCACATTGGCTCCCATCTCACTCTCTCACCACAGCACCTTGCTTTGCATCTCTTTGCAATCCCACCCTCAGACACACCAGCCTGCATGTCAGATGGATGCTCCTGGGGTACTGGAGCAGCCAGGGTGCAGGAGAGCTCAGTGGAGATTCTGGCCCCACTAGCCCCTAAGTGCTTCTCCAGGGGTAAAGGAGGATGCTTGGAGATTTTGAAGGATGCTTGGAGACTTCTTGCTTTTAAAGCCAGAATGGGTGATATTAAATTCATCTATCTGCACAACTCAGGTAGCAGAAGAGCAAGGATGATCAGTGAATGCTGGCACAAAATGGTAGATGATCTCAATTCAGTGGGATTGGTCGATGTTGGTGGATGACACCAAGCTGTGTGGTGAGGTTGACACACTGGAGGGAAGGGATGTCATCCAGAGGGACCTTGGACAGGCTTGAGGGGTGGGACTGTGCAAACCTCATGGAGTTTGACAAAAACAGGTGCAAGGTCCTGCACCTGGGCCGGGGCAATCCCAAGCACAAATACAGGCTGGGCAGAGAATGGATTGAGCACAGCCCTGAGGAGAAGGACCTGGGGGTATTGGTTGACAATAAGCTCAACACGAGCCAGCAGTGTGGGCTTGCAGCCCACAGAGCCAACTGCACCTTGGGCTGCATCAAAAGTGTGGAGAACAGGGCGACGGAGGTGATTCTCGCTCTCTGCTCTGCTCTCACGGGATCCCACCTGCAGTACTACATTCAGCTCTGGGTCCCCCAGCACAAGAAAGACATGGATGTATTAGAATGAGTCAACAGAAGGACTATGAAGATGATCAAAGGGCTGGAGTACCTCTCCTACGAAGGCAGGCTGAAGGGGTTGGGGTTGTTCAGCCTGGAGAAGAGAAGGGTCTGGGGAGAACTTAGAAAGGCCTTCCATTACCTACAGGAAAGCCAAGGAAGGATTCTTTGTCAGGGAGTGTACAAGAATTAATGGCTTTAAACTAAAAAAAAAAGATTTATACAGATTAGATATGAGGAAGAAACTGTTTACTAGAAGGGTGATGAGGCACTGGCACAGGCTGCCCAGAGAAGTTGTGGATGCTCCATCCCTGGAAGTGTTCAAGGCCAGGTTGGATGGGGCTTTGAGCAACCTCATCTAGTGGAAGGTGTCCCTGACCATAGCAAGGAGTTTGGAACTAGATGATCTCTAAGGTCCCTTCCAACCCAAACTATTCTATGATTCTACGATTCAATATGATCACTCCTGCCCATATATAATTCATTTTCCTTCTCCCCACAAAATGAAAATCGAGTTTCAAGAGGCAGGATATAAGTATCAGTGCTGAAGTATGTGCAGGCCACAATTTCATTGTTGTCTGAAGACACAGGGCCTCATGAACATAAAACAATCTTACCATTTGGGATTACTATCTCTGAGAAAGAAAATGGCCTCATGGCCAGCCCAGGTAAGTCTGTCTGAAGCAGTACTGCAATAATCAGTGTGTGGATTCCTGCTAGCTTCCTGTGGAAACTTCTGCGCTTCCCCTGGAACTTCACAACAGGGTGATTTGAGAAGCCAAAAATGACCATATGCGTGCAAAAGGAGATGTCACAACATCTTCACTTATGCTAAAGAACCAACAGAGCCAAGTGAGCCCCAGTCCTCCTCTGGGATCCTCTCAGCTCTAAACCTGAAGAAGACCTCATACATTGGCTGTGCCAGTGCTGTGAAATAGCCAGTGCCCTCCCTTCCACAGGTCAGCTCCCACCTCACAAGTGTGATCCTACAGTCTCATGGAAGAAAAGCTCTGATTCCTTCTGCCTGGACACCCTTTGCCAGATCTTCTGGGGATCTGCTTGGGCACTCCGGGCACTGTGCATACAGCAGACTGTCACACACTGCTGCACAGGAACAATCAACAGGGGAGAACAAGGAATTCTCCCACTTAACCTCAAGCTGAACTTGAAGGACCAATGCTCCCTAAAATCAAAAGACAGCAGCACATCTACAGCCCTGCACAAATCTTGGGTGGACTGAGTTGCTCTTGAGGTGTCTTCGTGGCCTACCCTGGATTCCTAACTAGATCTGTAGTCAGGCAGGATGAAAGTGGGAGGGAGCTCCCCTTCACCTCACTCTTCCACCAGGGCAGACCAGGAGGGCAGGCAGGCTCACTGCCTAACCTTCAGTTCACCAGGTCTTGCTGATGGCCAGGACTCACGACCCTCAGGACCCAGACAGCCCAGCAAACAGTGATCTATGACAGCTTCTGTAGTGTCAGCAGCTCCCCAGCCCATCACACCTTTCCATGTGCCTCACCTGCTCCTTCTCCTTTGAAAAGCCCCAGGAAGAGACTGCTGACTTGGCCAAGGGAACCAGATGGTGTTTCAGGGCTGTCTGAAGGTAACCAGCCCCCAGAAGCAATAAACTCCTCTGTCTAGCCATGGGCCCCTCTTCCCTGAGCTCCAGACCAAGTCAACATGCCCTAGGCATGTCTGTGACACAAAGCTCTAATACTGGCCAGGGCAAGCCCATGGCCTCCTCTAAGGTGGGCTTAGATGCCTGCTCCAGTTTCTTTGTTCAATAATTTGTCTTTCCTCTCTCTGTGCTGTCCCAGCTTCTCCCATGGGAATGGGTGACACTTCCACCAGTGCTGCTCAGATATGTCAGAAACATCACTGCAAGAACAGCAAGAGGTTTCCCATGGAGACAAGTCTGTCATCCTGTGCTTAGTGGCTGCACGGCACATACACCTTCTACAGACCACTCATCTTAGAACCCTGTCTGATGCTTCCTCCCTCTCCCTGGTTTGGGAAGGTCCAGGCACCAAGAGTGATTACTGACCTGTCTGGGTCACAAGCCACCTCCAGGGTGACACAGGAGTCCTGGCCTTTTCTTCCAGTTTCATTCCTGCATGGCTGCACATGGATGCATCATGTGCTGTTTTACTGCACTGAATCACACTGTCCTACAAGAGCTACACCTCTGTTTTCTAAGATCCTTATAGTGCCACAGCCACCTGGATCAGAAAAACAAGAGTATCCATAAAAAGTATGGATCAGTAAAATTCACCTAATCTCCAGGAGGGAAGCAGGCTGTGTGGCCAGGCTGTGTGGCTGATGGGACTCTGACAGAGCCCTGGTTCTCCATGTGCTGCAATGCTGCAGCTCTGCACACTGCTGCCTGCTCCTTTGCTGCCTGCATGGGTTTTCAAGCGCAGCAATCTGTTGGGAAACCTTGCAAGTAAGTGCTTGGTGCTGCCATCCTTGTGGTCTGGCACCTGAAACAGGTCAACCTCTGTCCAGCAAGAGATATGTGACTGGGGGTAGTAGTAGAGCTGAGATGATGACACAGACAAATTCAGCAACAAGGATTTTCCATGTAGAGCTCAGTCACTGAAATGCATGCTCTTGACAGACTGAGATAACTTCTGGATTTAGAGTTAACATCATATAATCATGTCAGCTGGAAAGAAACTATTTGGAGATACCCAACCTCTATTTCCTTGTTCATCAAGCCTTGTCTACTTGCTTGACAATGATGAATTTTGGGGGGTTTTGTTTTTGAGAAAATTGCCAATACTCACAAAGAAAAAAAAAGGGGGGGGGGGGGGAGGTCAAGAGGAGCTGAAAAGCCTAAAAATGAAATTTTTACTTTACAAACAACCCTCCTGAGCATCACTTAGACCCTGTTCCCACAGACGTAGGTTGGTCCTACTTTGTCTTACGAAAGTGAGCAAGACCAGCTTAAAATATACCTATTCCCATCCTTCTTCCTTTCCTACTCCACAAAGCCACCTGCTTGGTCCAAGAGCCTGCATATCTATCCAGGTTTTGTGCTAGGAAATGTTCCAGGTGTCAAAAACTCAGCTGATCAAAACACAAGTTGTTTCCTTTTAAAGGCTGTGTCAAGTCCCAGATGTGGATCACCAAACAGCTTCCCAAGGTGAGGATGACAGGTAGAGGGAGGACTGCAGAAATAAGCGAAGAGGCACACTCAGATGCACCCCAGAGACTCATTGAAACTGCCCCACTCAGACAGCTGAGCTGGTGTGGCAGATTTGCAAGAAAGACAGATGCCAGGCCTGAGGCAGCAGAAATCTGATATGTACCTGCTACAAGAGCAAAAGAGGTAAATGAAAATGCTGTCAAGTGATATACAAAGTTTCCCTTGGAGATCACTCATGGGCTCCTTCCTCCCCAGGACCAAGCTGAGCTACAGACCATTCTCAGTGTTGGAAGCTTGGGTATTTGCAGAGGGACAATTGTTTCCCGCTGATCTAGACAGCAGGCCATTTCAACAACATACAAAGAAACAGAAACATGTTATATTTTATCCAGGAGAAATACTCTGGGGATTGGTGTCCTCATACCCACTGGCATCCTAAAGTCACATGTTACTGTTATGTTTATTACTATTTCCCCATCTTTTACAAACCACTGTGCCTCTCTGGCATTTGAATAAACTCTTCTATTTCCTTTTTGCCTTCCCCATGCCAGTCTACCAGCTGAAGGGCCTGGACCTCTGTTGTGCAACTGTCTCTCCATCAAACCCTTGTGGGCTCACACTGTCTATACTGACTGGTTCAGGAGGCACTGCAGCAAGAAGATTTTGGGGTGCAGACATGAATACCCTGGGGAATGGCAGGGCAAAGATGTTGCAGGGCTTCTGTCTTGTCCCACTGAGACAGACTCTCATTGCCACTACACTCCCAGGAGCTCCAGTTAAACACAGGAAGGTCAAGATCCAAAACTCTTCAGCCTGGGAATTGCTTTAGGTGTCCTGCTGGGCCTCTTTCAAATGCAGGAAGCTCTTTGTTCTGGCAGGCAGCAACTGCAGCTTGTGGCAATTAATGCCCAACACATGCAAACAACTTGTAGGATTCAAATTGCAAGGGCATTGGTCTTGGACCAATTTCAACTGTGAAGATGACAGGTAGCCCTGACACGAACCAGCAAGGCCTTGTAACAGTAGGTTTGTCCCTTTCTGTTTTTGTCCTGTTCACCATGCTCCCATGGACCCTCCCCACCACAGGTGTGCTTCTGATAGCCTGAATCAGTGCTGCCACCTCTGTCAACTGCTTGGCCAGGCTGGCTGCACTCCAAAGCCCCACTTACTTCTTCCCAAGCTGGCGTGCCACATCACAGCGCTTGAACCCTTCAAGGTTGTAGAGGCGCTTGGCCAGCCTCTTTGCAGCCTCGCTGTCTGCCCTGCAGCCATTTGCCAAGGTGTCTGTGCTTCCCTGGTCGAGCTGCTCTGTGCTGCCCATGTCGGAGTCAGAGTCTGACAGGGCATCTTTCAAGCTGGCATCGCTACACAGAAACAAGAAACAAGATTCAAGGAGCAGCAACGTGATTTGATGAAACCTGTGGAAAATACCACATTTTGATTTCTTCTTGTCCCAAACAAAAAGTATGAAAACACACTTGTGAACAGGACATTGGACAAAACCTCTTTCATTTCAGGTCAAAAGAAATGCATTTTTGATGCATTCAAAATAGTACAGATTCATTTCAAACTTTTAGGAAAGAGATGAAAGAGAAACTGACTCCTCACTAAAAAATGACGTCACATCCATTCAAAACAGGGAGACCCAATACCATTTTAAAGTTCCTCTCTTGCCACTGATATGGAAAGTTGTCCTGAATGGATACAGAGACTGACAAAAATATAGATCCATCTGGTTGATGTCTAAGGGATACCAAGCTTTTTTGGAGCTGCTGACATTCAGGAAACTTAAGGAACAGATGATATGCTTTTAGGGTTAGATTATTTGCTGAGGATTGGGTTTATTATTTGCTGGCTCAGAGGATGACATCTCCATTGATCTCCTCACTGTCTGCAGAAGAGCTCCTGGGGAAGCCTCTATAGGGTCACTTAAGTGAAACCTTGAGCACGTTTGGGAGTGTGTCTGATTAACTCTTACCTGTCATGAAGGTAATCTTTTGCAGATTTCAGTGGTCTGCCTAGAACAGCTCCAGCTTTGCCTGCCTTTAGAGCAGATGGGATTTTTGAGCAGCTAGATGAAAGTTTGTCCTGGGGGTGTTTGGCCTCTCCACCATGACAGCACATGTGAGGAGGCACAAGGGGGGGGGGGGGGGGGGGGAGGAAGCAGGAAAAAAAAAGGCATCTCCACCTCTATTACATTCTCTGAGGCTTGCTCCTGGGCTGGGACCCTGTAAGATAAGGATAATTCCCTTTGCCCAAGGAATTCAAGGCCTGCCGTACCTGATGGAGTTAATGATCTTGGTCGCTTCTTCCTCTGAACCTTCCACATGGAACCCATTTGGGATATTCTTCAAAGACAAACGGCTCAGCACATTCTCTGACCTGCTGCTAGTAATTGAGTGCCTAAGAGGGCTCCCAAAATCCCCTTCCACTGGTTTTACCGCTGCCTGCTCTTGCTTATCAGCAGCCATGTGGTGAAGGGCTTCTCTCTGCTGGGCCACCAGTTTCTGCTCCAAGAGCTCTGGGCTTTCCTTGACTCGTTGCTGGATCAATGGTGTGAGTGGGGCCTCAAAACTGACACAGCTGTCTGTCTCGTCTGTGAGAGAGAGGACATCCAGAGAGTCCAAGCTGCTGTAGTATGTGCCCTTCATTAGGTCAGACTCAACAATCTTCTCAAAGGTTGAGCTGAATCCATCCCTGATGTCTTTGAATTGAAAATGTTCCTTGTCGTCCTCACTACAGCTCAGCTTGGCATTTCCAGCAGCAAACCTGTACCAAAAAGAAAGATGTGGAAAATACTGTCAAAGTAATTGCTTGCACTGTTCATCTTGGAGCTAAGGGGCAGGAGAAGAGGCAAAAATAGATTCTGTGATTATAGGCCCTTAGGAGTTTTCTGTGGTATAACCTGCTTTGATCCCAGTTTTATTACAAGTTTCCAGAGCTGAGGAAGGTCGAGCTTTACAATGAGCAATCCCAGGGACCTGGGCAACCATGGTCAAGCCCCAGTAAAAAGCCAGAGCTCTGAACTGGTTACAGTGGTGCCTGACACCTGTGACTGGGCCAACTGCCAGAATGGATTTAATCTGCAGGTTCTCTTTTCCTTCAAGTGCTCTGATCCTGGCAACCCCAAAACCACGAAAGTCCTGCTGTTTGCTGAAGGGCTGCCCTGTGCTGCCTGTGTGTGGGCACATCTCTCCATTCTCATTGATGCACCTGTGATCAGGAAAGCCAAGAAGCTCAGGTTCTTGTGAAGTGGATACTCCTTCCTGTCCTTCGTCCTCTGCGATTCTGGGTGCCAGGTCAGCTGCCTGGTGATCTGTGGCAGGAACAGGCAGTGCTGGCACACCAGGGAGCAGGGCAGGCCCACCTGAAGGGCAGTGCAAGGAGGGAGACGATGCACAGCCTACACTCCGTGCGTGAGGCCAGTGAGGCTTTGACAAACAAGTTCTTGCACCCTTTGAAAAGTCATTTCTGATGTCTGAGCTTTTAGAGCTGCTGTTCACAAACCTAACTCTAAGACTGTATGGCCTAAAATATTACTTGAATACATAGAGCCAAATAATCTCTTCATTCCAGGAGCTCAGGGCTTTAAAAACACTGTCACCCAGATCACCAGAGCTGGCCACACAACAAACCAGACATAAGCAGAAATGACACAGACAGCATCAGGTCCTCAGACTACTGCAGCCTGGGGTCTCCTCATCCTCAGAACTGCTTGTCTTTGCAAATCCATTCATCCCTGAAGGCTGAACTGCAAAGCCTGGACATGATTTTGTATACAGAACAGGTCTCCTCCCTCCACAAAGCAGGAGGAACTTTAGAAACTCTATCCCCCTGTAACAAGAAGGATTTTACAGGCTTAATTGCAGCCAGTGGTGGGAATTACAGACCTATCTTGGCAGCTTGACCCACTGCCCAACTTCTTGGAACTACCCCCTTTTATTTTCCAGTCCAAACTCCTATAGGAAGCAACAAAGTCAGAAGACCTGTGTCCCTACAAATGCCCCAGCGAAGTCTCTTGTGCAGGACAAAGGGTAGAGACCAGGGCAGGTGCTGTGGCAGAGGATGCATCAGTGGATGCTGACGAGCCTGCCAGCACCAACAGACACAAGTTCCACACACCACATCTCTCCCTGAATGGTCCCAGAGAAGACCCTCCCCAAGTGAAGACAGGCTTCCCACAGCTTAGACCAGCCCAGAAGCAGTGCCTGCATTTAAGTCAACAAAGCTGGGCTAGGGTGGGATACAAGGTACGACCGCACTTGTATGAATGAACACGACATAGCCTCCCACAGGGAACTGTTGTGTATTACACAGTGGGGAAGGCAATTGCTTTACTTAAATAAGGAGCCATATATTTATTTGCATTGTAATCACAAGCTTCTGTCTATTGAAGTAACATTGTACCTAATTGCCTGTGCTGCTTTTCCCAGTCATCTCTGAAATGCTGTTTTATTGCTTATGGCAAGGCATGCAGAGCAATGCACTTGGTTATTATTGCAACTGAACTGTGCTGGATTTTTATGCACTGAGTTGTTTACATTTCAATTCTCACTGGCTAATTAGTTGTAATAAAGTAGAACCTAGTTTGCTGTGTTGGTGGAGTAGGGAGGCCAATCACAGGACATGATGGCACTTAGGACTTTCTTGCCTGTGTACTGCAGGCCTTCTGCAAAGTTCTTCTGAAACTTTGTTTAATGAAATTTGAAATGCTTGTTGACTGTATATTAACATGGGAGGAAATGTCTGTGCAAAGGCAGCAGTCACAAACCCACAGGTACTAAGCACAGCTTACAAGCCAAACGCGGGGATTCCTAGATTTATCAGTTTGACTTTTTGCATGACTTTATGGGGCTGAAATCAGAGAAAATCAACCACCAGTGAAGCTCTCAGTTTGACTGCAGAGCTGCAAATCCCCTGAGATCAGCAATGCCCTGAGATCAGCCCCATACTGGGGGATCCTGAGAAGGTGAAAGAAAATGAGACTTCGACATATGGTATATTGTCATCCAGGGGATGGTATGGGATAAATGAGAAAGGGAGGAAAAAAGATTCAGTGAGTGCAAACTGCAGTAGAAGTACTAAAGCTTTGGCTTTATCTTCTTGACTGGGGAAATTCACAGACAATGGAGGATGACAGTGAATTTCCCAGTGCTCTGGTATGTCTGTCAGCTTTGTTTCTCATGACCCACACTTATTGATGAACACCAGTGCAGCAGGCAGTTAGCTATAGCAAGGAAAGACCATGCTGAGTTTGGCCTAGCTACGCGTTTCTTCCACTCATACTATGGATAGGTGGTCAAAGTACGAAGGAGCCTGAACACAGCAAGCTAACCTGATCCCAGAGAATATGTGGTTTCCCAGATTTCATCTGTGTCCCTGAGGCTTTCCAGATGGCCTTCTGCATCCAGGTATAGTGTGTTTTGTCCCCTGCACATTCAGCTTCCCAGAATACTTATTTTCTATCCAAGTCAATATGTTCACAGCATAAGATCATGGTCAGTGCATGCAGAGTGCAGTCAGGTTGCATCAGGCCCAAATCCTTAGCCTGCCACTTCTCCCAATTCATGCCCCAGTACCTTAAAATAATTGCAGTTCCAGTGACTGCAGCAGCATTCACTGACCACTTACGGCTTTGTCTTGAACTCACAGTCTCTGCCAGGGAACCACAGACCAAGCAAATATGATTCCCTTGCAGCAGAGAGACTTGCAGACATCCAAGACTTGACAGGGTAGCTTACAGGTCTTGTGGATCCTGTGTGAAGGTGGATTCCCCAGGCTCTCTGGACATCATCAGGCAGTAGCATCCTGCCCCAGACTTCTTCCTCTTCAATATCTTCAATTGTGCCTCTTGAAACAGTGCTTCTGCTTCATGCTGGGGGCCTTGGGTAAAACAACCAGCTTTTTACTGAGCAGCCTGCTCGACACTGCAGACGCAATGGATTAGGGATGCTTGTCGTCAGCCCACATGCTGTATAGCTTCCTAGCACTGCTGACACTCCTGGCCATGCTCCAGACAGTGCTCCCAACAAACGGCTCAGCCTGAAGCCTACACCAGGCTAAGACCAGGAGGTGATTCAAATGCCCCTTTTGGCCATCCCATCCCTGTCACACCTCCTCTTAAGAATCACAGAATCACCTAGGTTGGAAGAGACCTCCAAGATCACCTAGTCCAACCTCTGACCTAACACTAACAAGTCCTCCACTAAACCACATCACTAAGCTCTACATCTACACATCTTTTAAAGACATTTTCTGTTATCTTTAATAGCAGTAGCCAGATTGAGTGCCAGATGAGCTTCAACCTTTCTAATTTTGTCCCTGCACAGCCTTACAACATTCTCTAAGTCCCCCTGACTGGCCCACTCTCTTTTCCAAGATCATAAACCTTTTTTTTTTTTTTTCCCTAAGCTCAAGCCACAACTCTCTGTTCAGCCAGGCTGGTCTTCTTCCACACCAGCTCGTCTTTGGGCACGTGGGGATGGTCTGATCCTGAGTCATTAAGATTTCCTTCTTGAGGAGTGCCCAGAATTCCTGGACTCCTCTGCCCTTCAGAACTGCCTCCCAAGGGACTCTGCCAACCAGTGTCCTGAACAGCTCGAAGTCTGTCCTTCAGAAGTCCAAGGTAGCAGTCTTACTGATCCCCCTCCTGACTTTCCCAAGAATAGAGAACGCTACCATTTCATGGTCACTCTGCCCAAGACAGCTCCCGACCACCGTATCTGCCACCAGTCCTTCTCTGTTTGTGAAGAGAAGGTCTGGCAGGGCACCTTCCCGGTATGCTCACTAACCAGCTGCGTCAGGAAACTATTTTCCATACTCTCCAGAAACCTCCTAGACTGCTTTCTCTGGGCTGTGTTGTGCTTCCAGGATATGTCTGGGAAATTGAAGTCCCCCACGAGACCAAGTGCTGACGATTGCACAACTTCTGCCAGCTGCCTGTAGAACTCCTCATCTGTCTCCTCATCCTGGTTTGGCAGTCTGCAACAACCCCCTGCCAGGATGCTTCCCTTGTTGGCCTTCTCACCGATCCTAACCCATAGGGACTCAACCTTACCATACCCAGCCTCAAGTTCCACAGCATCAGAACACTCTCTAATATAGAGAGCCACGCCACCACCCCTTCTGTGCTGCCTGTCCCTTCCGAAGAGCCTATAGGCAGACATTGCAGCACTCCAGTCATGGAAACAGTCCCACCACATTTCAGTGATGGCAACCAAGTCATAGCCTGCCTGCTGTACAATGACTTCCAGCTCCTCCTGTTTGTTGCCCATGCTGCGTGCATTGGTATAGATGCACTTCAGCTGGGGCATTGCCTGCTCCCCAGGCCTTGACATTGTTCTCCTGGGACATCTCTAATGAGACTTATTTCCTCCCCATACCCTCTTCTTGCCTAGTTTAAAGCCCTCTCAATGAGCCCTGCCAGCTCCTGTGCTAATATCCATTTTCCCCTTAGGGACAGGTGGAACCCATCTGCAGTTATCAGGCCAGGTGCTGAGTAAAGCACCCTGTGGTCAAAAAAAAAAAAAAAAAAAAAAAAAAAACCACAAAATATCTGTGCTGGCACCAGCCTCTGAGCCACGTGTGTATCAGGAGGGCTTTCCATGTCCTCTCTGTAGCCCTCCCTGTCACTGTTGGGATGGAGGAAAGCACGACCTATACTCCCGCTCCATCTACTAATCGTCCCAGTCCCCTAAAGTCCTGTTTGATAGCCTTCAGCCTTCTCTCTGCAATATCATCACTGCTAGCCTGGACTATCAAAGAAGGCCATGTTACTCTGCTGTTCTTCTCTGCTCATGGCATCTCTCTCATGTTGGGGAAGGAGGTACGTAGACAAGGCCATAAGGTTCACAGTGACTATTAACCCTGAGTGGCTACAATCCAGCCTGTTGGGTGATCTGTGGTGACAAAGGGAAGCATCCCTGCCCAGGAATGGCATGGAAAAAAGCTCACCTCATTCCAGTGACCAGTCATTTTCCCTCAGTCCCCAAGCCTGAAGAGCCCCAAGGAGGTTTAGGCAGTTACAGAGGCTCTCAATGAGGTTGTGTCTCTGGTCAGTGTCCCCCAGCCTGGAAAGTTCTGCCATGAAATCAGGCTGTCAGTATGGAGGACGCAGACTGGAGGTATGACACATGCTGGTCTGTCTCGGGCACTGAGAACAGGCTGACAGGTGTATTTCTCAGCTCACACTGCTGAGTTTCCACCCGTCCAGCCGCAGACTACGGCATCTGGGAGAGGACTACCTGCCATGGACCTTCAGACATGAAGATGGCCAATTCTGCAAATTTGGGGTGTATCTGAAAAAGGTCAGTGTAAGCTCTTCTACACCTTGCCTGATGCATGGGTGAAGACTGCCTTGACCAGAGGTATCTAAACCTCATGAGGATTGCTGAGCCCCAGCAATGAGTGCCTGGTCCTTGGTGAGAGGAATAGATCCTGATGGGCTGATGCAGTGATGTTTCTCCAGGCAGACGCAAAGGGGACTCTTCAGCAGGCCCCACTGCTCTGCCTGGTCATTTCAGCAACTGGGAACATGCTGTATGCTGGTGGCTTCATCCCCTAAGCCAGCAAGACATTCAGACCTGGTGCAGTGGCTCCGAGCGTACACACAGCTTCTGAGGCATTAGTGGGGTTACCTGGGCTGAGGCACAATGAGCCCACATGGCCACTTCCATTGTGTCACAGCAATACACAGCACTTCCCAACTGCCCTGCTCACCTCCCAGCATCCTAAAGCACACACATCCCAGATGGAGCAGCACGATCCTTCCCCTTGCTGCACACTCATGAGCCAAAGCAGAAATCAAGCTATCCTTGTGTCACCCAGGCACTGGTAGCACCAGCCACAAGTGCAGTGGGGACCAAAGATCAGTACCTTGCCCTCTCTTACTAACATCGTGGTCCTTGGATGCAAAGTTTTGATCTGCTAGTCCATGGACTGCCAGAGCAAGCGATTCTGACAGGGACTTTCAGGGCATACCAGGCTCCCCATCAGCTCCAGGCTATTGTGCTTGCCCTGCTTTGATACCTAAACTATCTCAGCAAACTCTGCCTGAACTGCTGCAGCTAAATCTGTAACTTGTAAGTGGGATGCTCCCAGAAGTCATCACCCTCAGTACACTTGAGATCTCTAAGCCTTTTCCTTCACCTTAGTGCATCAGGGGCAGCCACTGTCTCTAATCACATTTTTTCTGCATTTGCAATAGGGAAAGGAGCCCAGAGAGAAAAAGTGAAAACAGTTAGCTATGAGAGCAGCTGCAGCTCTTTTAACTGGTGAGTTACACAGGAAGGAATGGAACTCAAACCAACGAAATCTGGAAAACGGCACACATGAAGCAATGCCAAGCTAGTGTTACGATGTCTTCACACTCACCCGAGCTGATCCTCCGCCTCATTGCTGCTCAGCATTTCTGAGGAGCCCAGGAAGCCATGTAAGTGCAACTTGCCAAGGGCCTGGATCCGTGCCTCTGGAGCCAGGGATCCCCTCTCCCCGGAATCCACGCTGCTGGGGCTGGGCACGCTGCTGTCCTGCTGCTGCAGCCTCACCACCTCCCCAACCGCACCGAGCTCCTCGTCCACGCCGTTGTCCAGCGCTGGCCCCTCACAGCCTTCGCTATCACTCGGGGTGTCTGCCCCTGATCCCTGCTCCTCGTCGCCTGCAGAGGCTGCCAGATGTTTGTCCCCAGAGCCCCGGCGCACCCCATCTGCTCCTTGGCCGGGCTCGGCATCATCCAGGGGGCTGGCCTTCCTGCTGGCAGGCTCCGGAGGCTGGCCAAGCTGTTCGTCCCCATCGCTGCAGGCTTGCACAGCAGGCTGCGAGCCCGAGGAATGCAGCTCGCTGGAGGATGCCACAGACAATGGGAAGTCACTCATATTCCGCTTGTTCTCCCGGCGCTTGCAGGCTCTCTCCCCGCGGTCAGCTCAGGCGTGGCACTACCTACAACAGAAAAGACACTGCGTCACACATGCCTGAAGGGATGTCTGAGCGATGCTGGCTTGTCCATAGCAGCTCAGAAGGGTGACAGCCAGTGCCACATCTGCAGTGGCAGGAGTAGAGAAGGAAAATTCATCCCCCACCCTGCTTTGACCCCTCAGTGTAAAAGCAGGGAGGAGTCATGCAGGGAAGGGTGTGTTGCTTGCAAGGACAAATGCTTGTTACCCAGCACAGTGAGACTGGAGAAGAAAATCTGCTCTTGAGATCCTGAGCCACCAGGGCCAGGCATTCCACCTTCCAGAGAGCAGAGGTCCCAATAGCCCCCACACAGCCCAGCCCAAACAGGGGCCGGGGACAGGAATGTGGCCCTACTGCTCTTCCCCGGCTGGTGACTGGGGTCCTATTCCCCGGCACTCTCTGCCCACCAAAAGCTGGGGCCTGTTTCTTGGCCTGGCAGAAATAGGAGAAAGGTGTGATTTTTTTTTTTTTTAAACACATTTAAGCAGCCATCATGTGCCAACCTGTGTGATTCTCCCTGCTGACTTCTCATTTCTAAGTGTCTTCTTCCCTGCCAGAGTAACACTTTTCCAGACACACAGGTACTGCTGAAGCAGTTGCCTGTTAAAATTCCAGCAAAAGCATCCTTACTGAATATCCCATGAGATGCTCTCTCTGTAGGGCAAGGGAAGGGCACTATATTGCACCAAGTGACATAAATGGCTTTTTCGATAAGATCTTAGCCATGGGCTACAGCCCCACAGTGCTATGCAAGTATTGTAAGCCCTGCACCTGAAATCCAGTGACCATAGTGCCAGGAGAAATGACCTCTTTCTGGAAGCAGGTGTTTCTATGTGGTGTTCAGGTTGAGGAGTGATAACAGCCAATTTTGTTTTAAAACAATGTCTGTCTTCAACTCATCAGGAAGCATACCTAATTGGTTACAGCAAGCAGATGAGAATCCTGGCTTCTCCTCCTAGTTCTGGTCCTAGCTCTTGTCTCTAGCAGATCTTCATAACTCCCTGCCTCAGCTTCCCTCTCTGCACACCAGAGATAACACATCAGCTGTGTCAGGGTGCTCAGACATTGAAAATGGGCTCTGAGTGCTCTGACTTGCTGACCTGCAGCTCTCATTAGCAGTAACTGCTTTGCAAGTACAGGGCCCTACTAGTTCTTGGTAACAAGAGGTGCCTCTGCCCTTACCATTCCTCAGCCCGTGGAGGCTGTGCAGTGTCAGCAGCCTGTCCGCTCCTGCTGGTTCCTCTGCACCTGGGCAAGGAGCAAAGAAGTGTTGGGTTTGGACCAAAACACCTTAATGTGTCCTGGACATGGACATAGCTGTGCAGGTATGTGCTGAGCTGCTGGCTGAGTGGGACAGATCCCAAGGGGAACCCCAATCCCTTCTGTCCCAGGCAGGACCCAGGATCTGCCCCCCCCCCGTGTCCTGTTCCCTGCTGCTAGGAGATGGGGTGAGCTGCGGAGTTCAGAGGTCCGTGTCAGACAGGTTTGTAGAAAAACACTCCTCGAGTTGCACATGCCACAGATGTGAGACGGAGCAGGTGCCTCTTTGAGGCAATGTAGGCAGGTTTACCTCTTCTCCACGTGCATCCATGTGCACCTTCGGCTGTCAGAGAGAGCACAGCATCCCCACCTACCACACTAGGTGCAGCCAGGCTCTTCCGACAGATGCATGATCCCTGCCTGTACCAACAGACCAGAGAAAGTGAAGCACAGGCCAGAGAGAACCCCACTGACCTCCTGCCACCCTGCTGCTGCTCCATATCGGGCTGCTTCCCAGACCCATACCACGGCTGAATGACTCATTCTTTGCAAAATACTTCTCATGATCTTCCCTCTGCACACACCGGTATTCCCTGGTTTTCAGCCATGGCAGTGCAACAGCTGAGTACATGAGTAATCCTTAGAAAGGGCTTCTGACTTCTTTCTTCCTACAGACTTCCTTCACGTGCACTGCCGGTGGAGCCAAGCCATTGCAGTATCTTCAAGGAATTTACTTACAAAACTATCAAGACTCTCCAGAGTATGACCACACTGCAATCTTGAGTAATGCTGGAAACCTAACATGATCCAAATTTCAGCACTTTCCCAGAATGGGGGTATAATACAGACATGCAACACAGGACCAATATTCAAATCTTTGGGGAAACCTTTCCAGAAAAGCTCTGCAGGTCTTTTTCATGATGTGAGCTGAAGAATGCTTTTTTCAGCTTAGCTGAATAGAAAGAATAGCTTTTTTTTTTTTTTTTTTCAGTTCTAATTTTTAAAACTAACCAGGGAGTTTGGGCTGAAATTCACCACCTCCCTGCTACTGCTCCAATAACTTCAGTAGGAACTAGATACCACCCAAGATAAATTCCAGTCTAGTAATTAAAACTTGTCACAGCTATAAGCAAGTAGAAAACAGGAACCTAAGTGTGATTAGGAGACAGAGCTAAGAAGAAATGTTGGCAAACATTTATAAATGTGAGGTGCATTCTACCCTCCTAACTTTGATCCAATTCTTAATATCAATAAATCAACATTTATGTTATTATACATAAGCTGCTGCATTATGCTTACTGTTTTTACCCTCTGTGAAGTCTGCGGGATATTTATAGCCTGGAAGAAGGGCTGAAGAGTCAGTAGCTAAACACTGAGGCATGTTTTTCCTTGTCCTGAGTTTCTGATGGAGAAGAAGCACCAAGGAAGCCATGGGAGGATGCAGAGACTGTTGCTCAGACAGGAAGACCAGCAGCTTCCAGCACACTGGTCTGAGTAAAGCCAGCAGTGCCTCTCACAGCCTCCTGACCCCTCCAAGATGGGTATGTCTCTTGTGTGGATCCATACTCCACTGCACACACATGAAGGGAGGCTGTCATGTGCAGCTGTGGTCTGCGGGCAAGCCGAGCTGTGTATTACTCAGCAACTCACTAGCTACTAGATTAATGTATGTGCTGACAATCACTTGAAGCACACCCAGGTTATGGGTAGCTGAGGCTTCCCAGAAGCTCCAGAGGAATGGCTGGGATGTGAGCCTGTGACTCACCCAGCTGCCCGTGGTGATGCCTTGTACTGAAATTACCTACTGACTCCTTCCACCCTTGCGCACGCAGCCAGGCCAGTGTGTCCCACACGAGCTGCAGAAGGTCTCTCCTGTTCTGCAAACCCATCAGCCAACCATATGCGGTAGAGCTCATCTGTGAACCACTACCTTCCTGCTTGTGTTACGTATGTGCATGGGCAAAGGGAAGAGGAGATGTGCTGTGATGCCACCAGTTGGACTCAGAAGACCACCAAGATTGGAGGAGCTGGTTAGAGCTGACCACACCTGCCCCCAACAAATAGCTGCCCCTCAGTGCTGGACAGAGACCAAAGGTAGCCTTTCTGTCAGCGCTGAGAAAGCACCACACACTGCAGCACCTTGCAGGGGCTGGGACTCAGAGGGCTGCCCTGGGTCTCCCTTCCATTTCCCCAAAGCAGTATGGCCTGACAGACAGGAGACTGAATTGGACTATGGTTTCTATTGCACATTCCCCTTGTCCCTGCTTGTTTCTTCAAGTTTCTGCATTGCAAAGTGCTCTGGTCAAGAGCTGTACAGGTAAGGGCTAGAAGGTAATATCTGAGTTTGCACTGGTGGATTTTCACGACTGAGCCTTCCCCTTTCTGCAGCCTCAGGCATTCCCTCAAGTAACTGCTGCTTTCCTAGGTCCCATGGGTAGAGCAGGCATCCCATGGGTGTCCACTGCTCCCAGCCTCCAGCAAAAGTAACAAAGGTTAGCATAAAAAGAAAGGGCAAGAAAAGAGAATGAACTGGCATATGCTCTGGCTGGGACTGCTCACTCCAATGGCTACGGTTGCTCTGCTGAAAGCATGCACTTTAAGAGCTGTTAAGATACAATTCCACGATTTGGACTTGATTAGCTCTTTAAGGCCCACATAAGTAGTAGGGCATGGATTCATACTGGAAAGAGGCTATTATTGCTGTAGGAAAGGCAAGGAGAAGCCAAGAGATCCATGATCTAGTGCTAAACATAGTCCTTCCCTGTCTCCTTCCCAGAGCTGGGGCTCAGTGCTTCTACCATAAGATGGGAGAGGGGCAAGAGCCTCTCTGCCCTTTCTTGTAGGCCATTTCCAAGCAAGACAACTGCAGTTATGAGAGCTATTAGTTTCATTTATCAGGCTCCTGGCAACACCAGCCTGTGTGTGTAATGTGCCCAGTGCCACAGAACAGCTTTGCAGCACAGCCACTGACTTGCCCACTCTGCCTCAGGGTCCTGCATGGCCCCTGGACCACAAGGAGACCAGGGCAGGGCTGGTGTGGGGCAAAGGACAGCAGAAATACCCCGTCAGCACTACTTCAAGGTTTGCCCCTGACTGCGTGGGTGGGCAGTGTGATGGGGCTCCCAGGAAGCAATTGCCTGCTGCTGGTCTTCAAGCCTTCACTCACTGATGGACATCTGCACTCAGCCTACTTTGGGGCGATGGGACCAGCAAAGCCAGGCTGGCACCCACTGCAGGAAAGTGCCAGTCCCAAAGAGGCTGGGCAGCAATGAAGCAAAGCTTGCCCTGATTCTGTAAGGGGTTGGAAACCACACAGCGGCTCTTTCAGGGACTGGCTCTGGAAGTCTCCCAGCTTTTGTTGAAGCTGAATGGCTGGTGGGAAATGATTTTTTTAAATTTTCCTCCCTGCTTTAGGAACTGGAAAGGCTCCCGCTTCGGTTTGTGTAACTGCTTGGCTGCTGTGACACGGAGGGTTTGGAGAAGAATCCTGTTTCTTGTTCAAGCACGAGCTTCCCCTCACACTGAGCTGGGCTGCCCTCTGCTACACCCTTGGTTTGCTTCAGTGCTCAGGATCCTGCTTCCTTGGGCTTTGCAGAAATGGGGCAGCAGGTCCATCATGAGGGCTTTGTCCTCACCCTGGCATCACAAGGATGTCCAGGGAGAGAGCAGGAGGCACATCAAAACTGGAGGAGAAAGCCTCACCCAGATCATTGCCTTGCTCTGCCAGACCTAAGGAGGTGGCAGGACCAGGAAGGGGTGAAGGGAGCCTTTGCCAAGGTCCTGGTGCTGACAGAGATGAGTCAGTTTTGTGAGCACACTGTGCAGGCTAGGCCCTGGCCCACATTTTTTCTCCTGGTGCATTGTGGTGAGAGCTGCCATGAAGGGAAAGAGATGTCTGTGCTGCCAGTCAGGTACCACCAAAGCTGACATCTGGAGGCACATGTAATCCCCAAGACCAGCTTCGGTTTATAAATGTCTTTTTTGCGCTTGGAGATCCAAAACCAGACATGGCATCCAGGTTTGGTCCCATAAGCCCTGAGCAGAGGGGAAGACTCTCTTCCCTTAACCCACCAGCTGCACTGCTAACACAACCCCATGTGCACTTGGCCTTCACTGCCACAAAGGCACACAGCTGACACGGTGATCTTCAGGGCAGTCTTCAGCAGAGCAGCTACCAAAGCAGTCAGCCCCCACTCCATAACAATGCCTGGGTTTACTCCAGTAATCTCTTTGCTAAATTTCTTTGCTAAATTTCATGAGGCTCTCTATCTGCAGTCCTTTTTACTCCTCCCAAGGTTTTGCTGGTCGCCACCCAGAGGCAGGATGCTGAGCTGGGATGACCGTGGGTTGGCTCTAAGTTTTGCTGTGCCATGAGGTGTGGAGCAGGAGAGTCCTGGGACATGGCTGGGGCCATGGACACAGAAAAAGACATGAGGAGAAAATGTCTATGTGGTCTCATGAAACAGCTGATACCTCATGTAAATTTCTTACTTGTAGGTGGCAAAGATCCTCCAGGATCTTTGTCACTCAGAGCAGCAGGAGAAGTTTCTTCCTGACCACAGTCTCAGAGGCTACACTGAAGCCTGGGTGGTTTAACTTTCTGCCTTTGAACAAAACTAACTGAGCAAGGCTCAGAGAGCTTCCTGACAGCCTGGAAAGACCCAGCATGTCCTTGCCAATCTCCCATTTTCAATTCCAAATCACAGAATCACAGAATGGTTAGGGTTGGAAGGGACCTCTGGAGGTCTTCTGGTCCAACCCTGCTCAAGCAGGGACACCCAGAGCTGGGTGCCCAAGACCATGTCCAGCTGGCTCCCTCCCAAGGAGGAAGACTCCACAACCTCTCTGGGCAACCTGTGCCAGAGCTTCCCAGTGTTTAGATGGAACCTCCTGTTTCATTCTGTGCCCATTGACTCTTGTCCTGGCAGTGGGCACCACTGAGAAGAGCCTGGCTCTATCCTCTGTGCACCCTCCCTTCAGGTATTTAGACACATTGATAAAATCGCCCATGAGCCTCCTCATCTCTAGGCAGAACAGTCCCTGGACCTGAACAGACCCAGGCCAGACATCACCTGAAAACAATTTCTGCTTCATGGTGCTGCAGAGGCTGGGGAACAGTTCCTTCAACCTGTGATAAACCCTGCAGGATGGGGTTCAGTCAGTGCCATGTGAATACAGCATAGACACACCAACAAGGAGCATCTCAGGAGCTCTGCCCTTGGGACTTCCCCAGTGCCACATGCTCAGACTGCCAGGTGAGGAACCCCTAGCCTTGTTCTTTGAGCTCTTTCCAAATTATTTTCAGCCTAAAGGCAGGAGGCACCCTCCTCATGCCTTGTTTGCTGACCACCATGAAATGCAGATCTCTGTGGCACACTTGGTGCCCTGGCACCCCATCCCAGGCCATTGCAAAGTGGCTGCAGATTTCTCAACATGTTGGTTTCAGAAAGACACCTTCTATCCTCTTTCTGTGAGTGAAACACAGTTTTAGGCAGCAGCTTTCATGGTGGGAAGAGCTCTTCAGCAGAATTCAGCAAGATGCACCAGCAGATGTTTCCCGCTTGACCCTTTTCCTTGATGCAAACCATGCCATGCAGATGCACAGATACCATCTACATACATAGCTACAGCTGGGCCTTGTCCCTGTCTCACTTATAGACAGCCTCTTCCAGTTCTCTTCTGCTTTTCTTAGAGGGAAATACCAATGGTCATTTGTTTTCCTTGCATCTGGCTTGGGTTTTATAAGAGCTTAAAATTCTGTTGGTCACTCCTTTGGTGCTTTTGTGACCCAACTCATCTCTCAATTTTACAAAATACAGGTGCAACACATCACCCTGGATGGAGGGTATGTGCAGGGATACACCAAGGTTTCTCTGAGGAGGCAAATCCATAGAGAGATGAAGAGTTCACAGCCATGGTTCTGTCTCTGTTTTCTTTTTGAAATACATCTCCCCTCTGTTATGCCTGTACTTTGACCTCTGCCCTTTCAACACTATTGACAATAAACAACTTTTACGATTATCATTGTGAAAATCCTCATTTCTTTCTCCCATGGGCTGACAATTTGTTTTTATGTGATTTTGAAGACCTCAATCATGTCACCTCTCACCCCTTCATCTCCAGATTGCCATCCCAGCCTTCTCACACCAGTGAGAATTTTCTACTTTCATCCCTGTGAAGAAAAGGAAGACCAACTTCACTCACTTTTCCTGCCCCAGTCAGGCTGAGATGTAGTTATTTGGCTGGAGAACATAGACTCAGCCAAGATTTCTTGACAGCCAACAGAGCTGGAACTTCACTACCTAGCATTAGGTAGGGCAGTCAGGGCATGAAATGTGGCATTTCCACTGAAATCAGCTTGGGCACAAAGCTGTTAACCCAAAGGATTTGCAAAGAGCAGCCTGAGGAAAAAAAAAAAAAAAAAAAAAAAAAGATCTGATGTGAAGGGATGTTCATACATCATCAAGGCCAAATCAGGACATTTGAGAGGCAAACTAGAGAGAGTATGTCACTAAAAGGGAACAGACAGGACAGTGTTCTAGAAAAAACACCTCCTCTGAGACTAGGACATGAACTTCAGCCCTCTACCTAGTGAGTACTCCACCTGTAAGCTCACTTGTTCTTCTACAGCAGGCCATTTTCTCTTTCATTTAGACCAAAAATTTCACCTTCCCTTTCAAAATTGCAGGAAACATTTGTACAAAGGAAGTGTAGGTTAGGCAAATCCTCCACCCCTTCCCCCCAAAAAAAAAGACAAACAGAAAAAAAAGATGATTACTAAATTTTTGAAAAATTTCTACTGGCTATAAAGCACCAAGGATGCACTGACAGTTGATCTTTCCTCCATGTTGGAGGAGTTATGCTAGTGATGTTAGCTGGCAAAGGTTCTGCAGGTAGCATGACCTTCCTCCCTCATTTCTCCCAGGATCTTTCACCCAGGAAAAAACATTTGGAGATCTGGTGACCTACCTACAATTTGGTTGCTCCATCACACCTGTACAGTAATCTGCTGCCTCTCTAGCTCAGTCTTCCAGGCTGCAGTCTTCAGGTTGCACAAAGTCAATGAAATGATTGAAAAGATAATAACATATGTGTTTCTAGTACTTACAGACTGGGATGGAGCCAGTAAAAGTAAAGCACAATTTCACTGCTCCATTAGGATGTGGTAAGTTATTATTATCTTTAACATGGCAACAGGAGATGCTAGTCTGAACTTGACTATCCCAGAACTTGCTTGAACACATGGGAATGCACTTTGAGGGGATTCATCTCACCCAAATGTAGACATTTCCAGATGAGCTCAGCCCCCAGACCCTCTTCAGAGTCAGAAGACTGCATCTGATCTACATTAAATGTTTGTGTTAAAATGAGGAAATCATGCTCTGGCATTCTCTGGTTAGATCTCCACAGCCTGGGACAACAATCCCAGCTGCTGATGTTTATGTTGCAGACACCTACTTTCAGAAGACAAGTCTCCTGCACAGCACTGCTTACCACATTTAGCCTGCAAACACTTCCCCTGTTCACAGCTTTCCTCAGACAGGCTTCTGCTTTTTCAGAACAGACAATGAGTAAGAAATCCACTTCCTGGAAACCTGCAAGTCTTCTTTTTATTTCCTACAGCCAGCTCAAAGCAGAACCAGTTTGCATTGTTGGCTTTGCCAACACATGGATGCCTTGAACTGAATGGAAAAAAAGAAAAAAAAAGAAAAAAAAAAAAAAAACTTGCTTTGAAAAAATGAGTTGTTGCTCAGAAAATAGTACTGAAAACCTGGTGGAGACATTTTGTAGCTCCTGTGCAAAGACTTAACCTGCCCTTAGTGGACATGTAGGATAACCATGTCAATAGGAATGTGATTTTCGTGCTGAAGGACTATAGCTCCAACAGGCATGCTCCTACACTGACGTAAAGCAGCATTACATAGACAGGGCCATTTCTTCTCCACAAGGGAATTATAAGAGCAAAAAGCACCATCAGGTTGATCTAACTGCATAAGGATGGTGCGCTGTTTAAGCTTTACTTGCTCTTGGATCTAGGGACTGTTCCAGTCTACCAGTGTGCAAGATGTCCTGCACTAGATCGTGTGACAAGGCTGCAGCAGAGTTGCTATACCAGGCTGCAGTAGGCCATTTTGCCTCTCTGAGGGCTTTTTTAAAGTATGGAGTTCTCAGAACTTTTATCCTGCTCCTTAGATATCATTGTGTTTGGACATCATCAGGGAACTGATGAATTACATCCTGGACTGCGTCTTCACTGATGCACAGGGAGGCCAGAGGGGCCTGTCAGACGTAAGTACATTGTAAAGATGAAATAAAGGTTCAGGAGATTGATACCATTTGGCCTGGTTCATCAGATGATTCAATGACATAGTGGCATGAGAGAAGTGGCAGTTAGACTTGCTGTGGGAGTGTGCAGCCCAAGACAATGGTGTAAGCTATACATTGTGTATATGAGACTGGGAAGCTGTTTCTCATAGTGTGCAAAATTAAAGGGAAACTGTCACTAAGGTGCTTTCCTTAAAGTTTGCTGTTACTTGGAAAGCAGCAGATTCTGCTTACAAAAACACCTTGGTGATAAAGCACAGGTTTCTGCTACAGGATCATTCCCTACATCCGCCAGTAGCTGCTGTAATTTTCTGGCCACTTCCCTTCTCCGTTGGTCTGATGGCAGTCATAGTAACACATTTACATTTTAGGTGTTGCTATCATGCTGTGATTATGCTGTGATATTGCACATCCAAGTCTCCTGTGTCTCACCTAGGGCTGTTACTCTGTACCTCATCCTGAGGCAGCTCTGATCCAACACCCCCACCAGAGCTGCCATGTCTTGATGTTATCACAACTCTCACATCAGGTGCACAACGGAAAGCCAAGCTTCCTGAAGTCACACCTGAAAACCCAGCTCTCTACCTTCTTGCACAGAAAAATGAAAAGACTGCAGAGGAAGCCTGAAAACTACTAGAGCTCAAAGCCACATCAGGGTACAGCCCCAAAAGTTTGAGCTAAAAGTCTTTTACTCTCTTAAGAAAATCTTATGATTTGGGAGTGGGGTGTTAGGTGCATTCTGGTATCCATGCCTCACACTGTGAGGTGCCATGCCAGAGGCAGGTCCTAGCTGTGCATGGATCAAAGACCTGTCCTGTAGGGACAGAGCAAGGGACAGTGGTTTTCAACAGAAAAAGAGGAAGAAATTTTTCACTATGAGGGTGGTGAAGTACAATATGAGGTTGCCCAGAGAAACTGTGGATGTCCCAACTCTGGAAGAGGTCAAGGCCTGGTTGGATGGGACTTTGAAAACCTGATCTAGTGGAAGGTGTCCCTGCACATGGCAGGGGGCTGGACTGGATCAGCTTTAAGGGTCCCTTCCACTCCAAACCATTCTGCAATTCCATGGACACTGACCACCTGAGGCAGCTGCCCAGGAGTGGCCAACAGCAGAGACCATTTCATGGAGGGGAGAAGGACTGCAAGCTCAAGGGTCCTGCTTTATGATAAGGCATGTTTGTAAATAGTTTAGAGAGGGTTAGTATATGATTAGTAGAGGCTTTCAACACCTTGCAGACAGGTGCTTCTGAGCACCTCAGAAATACCACTCATAACACAGGAGCTTCTAATGAGCTCACATTAAAACAGTTCATTGACTGCCTTAACAACTTCTAATTAGATAGAGCCAAAAAAAAAAAAAAAAAAAAAAAAAAGAGCTAACAGGCAAGTGGGACTTTTTTCTGTTTCAAAAGGCATCTGTGAACTCTCTTTTCTACTGCTGAGGTCACAATGAGGGGGCCAGGCGGGGGGGCCGTGGTTGCATATCCTTCCAGGAGCTCCAAGGAATTTTTATGCTGGCCAGGTCTGGCCTTGCCAGCTCCCTCTGGGTTCAGACGGCCACCTTACCAGAGCCTTCCAGTAGCAATGGCTCTTCTGCAGGTGGCATGATTCCCCAGCCCCCTGGCTCCAGGAGCGAACATCCAGGTAGGTGCTCACAGTGCTGCTGAGCAGAGGGGTGGACAGCAAAGGAGATGGGCAGAGACAAGCCTTCAGGATTGGGACCCTCAGCCCAGCTCAGCTGCTGCAGCAAACTCATTTTTTTTTGTTTCTGGGAAGAAAAGCAATCCTGTGAACATTTGCTGCCTCAGTTTCCCCACCTATACAATGGCGAAAGCTGCCTCCTGGGACCTGAGTAAAAAAGAGAGCTTTACTGGTCAGACAATATCAGGAGAATACCAAACCTTGAAAGGACAAAGGATGAAATATTCTCAAAAGAAGGCTGACTCCCAGCTGCATCTCCTGGTTTGGTAAGCTCAAGGCTGGTAAGGGATGGCTTGAACACCTTGCCTGGTGTTGCTAACTTATTAGATAAAATCTAAATACTCATTAAAGCAACGCCTGGCATAAACCCCATCCTCAGTTACAAAAATAATCTCTCTCTCTCTCTCTCTTCAGCCTTTGGGGCCTTATAATCTAATTAAATAAAGCTTTTTCACTTTCCTCTTGACTGCTCCCCTAGCTTCCATTGTACCAGTGAAGACAAATATATATTTTTAATTTAACAGAATCCCTTGCACCATGCATCTCCTTCTGTCCAGAAAGCAGCTCTGTTTTCACCGTGGCAACCCTGTCAGCCTGTGTCCTGCCTGGACAGACTGTGTCCATCACCTGGTTGCTTTTGTTCCTTGAAAGTGCCCAAAATACTGGGGTCCATCCACTTCCACTGCCTGTGCCATCAAATGCAGAGAAAATTCCTGAAGCGTACAAGCAGAGCCTGGCAAGAACAGAGCCCCACCAGCAAAACCAGTTCTGCACTGGGAAAGGTGCTTTGTGAGCTCTTCACACTGGGAGCGCAGATTTCATCTAAGGCTGCATAATCCACCTGCTGGGATGCACAGTGGGGAAACAACACTGCTGCAGGATGCAACAGGGAGAGGCTGCAGGTGAAGTGTCATCCCCTTGTTCTGTGTCTCCATGTGTCTAACACCAGCCAGGATGAACTGGCCACACACAGAGTGGAGATGAATCTCTGCACTTCTGCGGGAGCAGGCCTTGCAGCAGGGAATTCTACAGTTGTCAGGTCCTGCTTTGTACAGAGCAGCACATAGATGTTTCCCCCAGACAATCCAGCACCCACTTGGGTGCTAGAGGGAGGGAGAAAGGTAGCTCTGGGGATTCCCTCTCCATCTCAGTGAGGCTGTTTCCCAGAATCATGTGATTTTTGAGGGGGAAAATTTGTTTACTGGAAGAAAACTGCAATTATAGGTCAGATACATTCTACCAACGTTTGTGAAGCATTTATGCTGAAACCACTGAAGAGATGGATTTAAAAAATCTGTAAGGTCTAAAAATAAAAAGGTCACAAGAACTGAGTCTTGTGCTTTGACATTGGAGCATATAAGCACATATTGCATTAAAAACAGAAATTAAACCCCTTCAGTTTATTTTGGTATTGTAGCATTTCCCTACTATCTTACAATTTTTAAGTACTTAAAAAGAAAATAAAAAGATTTGGGTCAAATGTATTTTTTCATGTCAATACAACAATGAAGAGACAACTATCACGCAGGCATTGTGTGAAGGAAGAGAGGTGGTTGATCTCACATTATTTTTTTCTGGGCTTTTCAGTATGGTTGGTAAACTGCAAATGTACCAGTCACCTGAGCCTGTTGTAAGCTTTTCTGCTTGACGCTGATCAGGATTGCTCAGAGGAACATGCTTCAGCTCCCCCAAAAGAGAGAGAGCTGGGGTTTATTCTCATAATGCAGACCAGCAGGTTTTGTCTGCTGAGGAGGAGGGTTTTGGGTCTCCATCACAGAGCCAGAGAAAGGCTACAGAGAAATGAGGAGCTCAGCTGCATGGCTGGAAGGGAGTGACCACCTAAGCCACCAAATCCAGCTGAGCCCCTCAATCCAGAAGATTCTTCATCCATGACAGAGTACTCCCATCTCCAGTGCACTCCTTGTCACTCACAACATGCTCCAGGCTCCAGGAGTGACTGGGGGGTCTCTGTGATGTTTTGTCCCATCTGAAGAGCAGGAGATACAGTGGACATTGCCACAGCAGACTCTGGGTGATGATCCTAGGAACCAAACCACATCCCATGCTGCAGAGGAAGGCAGAAAATATTGCGACAAATCCCATCCTCATCCTGTTAGAAAGGAGACATTGCCCATTCCCTGAGGTGTTGCAAGGCAGCTGGTCATGACAAAGCATCCCACTAACATTACCTTTGTTCAGAGCCATTTGGGATGTCTCAGAGAAGGGGACTTAGTAGGAGAGGAAGCAAGGCCTTCCTGAGCTGGTGGCACCACAGAGGTGACAACCTGGCCAGTTTGTAGGGATTCCCTCAGAACTGCACTGGGAAGCTGCTTTCAGGTGTGCTTTCCCTTCCTAGGCCCAGTGCCAACACATCTCCTGCCCAGAATGTGAAGATCAGCTGTTCCTTTAAACAACTCTAAAGCAGATGTCCTGAGCCTCTTGCAGTCCTGCCTCCTACACAGCCACCAGCTAGGACCACCAAGACCTGCTCACATATCACAGAGCTGAAAAATGATGAGGGAAGGATGTGGGGCAATGAGAATAAGAAGAAGGAAAATGTGAGCAATGGTGGTAAAGAGATAGATGCCAAACCATGAGCCCCAGTGCCAGGCTCAAGCCCAGACTGCTCAGGCTATCTGCACCTTCTTATGTTCCCTGGCCTTGTCCAGTGCAAGTGAGGGAGCTCCAGTGCTAGTTTGTCCCATTTCTACTAGGGGGGAGAACAGAGAAGAGCAGAGGAAGCCCCAGAGCAGAAGAAAAGGAGCAGGTCAGGAACACACAGAATGCGAAGTGACCAGGCCAAAGAGAAAGTAGCAACATTTGCTCTAAAGAAGAAATCACCAGTGTCCCTACCTGGGGCTCAAGCAAACCTAGGCACTGTGCGGGGTCAGGAAAGCCGGACTGTGGATGGCAGGGAAGAACCTCCCTGAGCATCTCAGCCACTCAATTCCTGAGCTCCTGCAGGAAGATGGAGGGACAGCAGTGAGGATGAAGGGTGAGGTGGTGACTGTCCGGGCTTGACAAAAGCCTCTTCCGCAGTAAGCCCAGCCTGCCATCCACCTCCCCAAGGTCACAGAGGAAATGTGGGAGGGAGCAGAACTGAGCCCATCCCTTTCATCTTTAATTCCTGTACTATACCTGCTATGGAGGAGCATCATAAGCCTCACATGCAGAAGATATGGCTCTTTTCAACCTATCTAGCCTGGACAAGGTCCCTCACATGGACCCTGTCCCAGCATATGCCCAGGAAAGGCATTTCCCTGCCAGAAAGGTGCGGAGGACATTTTCACCCTTAGCAAAGGGTGAAAGGCAAAGCTATGTCAGACATCTCCTCAAACAAGGAAACGTCTCTACAGCACAGACTTTGCTAGCCAGCAGAGCACTGTGGATCCTCCAGAGACGTGGCCATTTACAGCACCAGAACACCCATTTTGGTGACTGCTCACACAGAACTTCCAAGCAGGCTTTTACCTCAGCAAGAACAACTCTGCCCATATCCAGCACTTTGGTGGCAGTAGCAATAGTTCCCCCAGACCAGAAAGCATCTTTTTGTCAATGTCATCAACATGTACAAGTCTTCAGGGCCACACACAGATATCGGAGCGGAGCAGGCCTTCCCACTTCCTTCTGGCAACTAGCAGCACCTCCACGCTTGGGCAGAACCACTGCACTTACACCACACAGCACAACTCCACAGGTGAAGTCAGTCCAGACTTCACAGACTCCTGACATAGCTTTTCTGTGCTTTTAGGATGGTGGCCTAACAGACTCAGTGCTATGTGCCTTGTGGCAGGCATGGCACCTACAAAAAATGACGTGGGCTGAAGCCTGTGGCAATACTGGATGGAGGGATCTGCCTCAGTGGGAAAATTCATGGAGGAAGGGGACAAAAAGTGTCAGAGAATGGTACAGAGGGAAGAGATGGGATGGGGCCATAGGCTGATGGCAGTAAGAGCAGTACAGGGTATCACAATGTGGGAGATGAGCAGCAAGCAGCACTAGTGAGGAGAGTGGAGAGATAAGACACCAGTTAAGGTTTCACACTCCGAGCTAGATATAACCACAATGAGAAATAAAGGGGAAACCTCCTCCCAAGAACTGTCTTCAGTTCCATTTGAAGATCCATGTGATGGGATTGCAGGCAGTTGTACAATGGGGGACACCAGAAGGGGCTTCTTGCTGGTAACACTGTAGATCAGGTCAGAAAAGTGTGCCCTTGTCTTGGACACCACAGAATTTGGTGTAAAACTGCTTGACTCCCTCCTGCCACCCACTGTGCAGCTCTAATGAGAAGCCTCAGCAAAGAGCACCCTGACTCTATCTACCCAGACTACATGAACTAGTACTGCTCCACATCACTGCCACCTTCCCACCACACCTACACACAGGACAGCACCACCTGGACATGGATCTGGCCTGGTGCTCATAGAAAGGGACTTGTGGGCAGAGCTACAGCTTTTTTCTGCCCACTGCTGTCACTGTCACCTTGGCAAAGTCACTTTTGACCACACCAACCCTCAGTTTCCCCAGAGAATAATAAAGACATGTGGACTGAAGAGGTACAGCATGCTGAGACAGGAGGAAACTCAGTACTGATTCAGAACTACTTGGCTTCCAACTTCACAGATCTCCAGGGAAACCCTCCCACTACATCTCCAGTTGCACTGAACTTTTAGGGGGAATAGAAGAGACAAAATGAGAAACATCCCTTTTGTGAATCAGCCATCTCTCCAACATCCCCTCTGGGCTCAGCTGCCCACTTTCAGACTTTATCCATTGTTTGCTTGGACTTTGTACAGGAAAAATCACATCAAGGGAAATCCTAGCTGAACCACACACTTTGGAGCACTTTTAATGGACAATTTGACAAGGACATGGGAATTTAGCATATTTTTAGGACAAAAATATCTAATGATAATATGCTATGCTCCTGGCTAAAAACATTATCTACTGTCATGGGGAAAATTTAAGCCGTAATAGTAGCTACTATAATGCAGGCCTGGAACTCCATGCAAATATTACCCTGATCCAGCAGCTACACAGCTCTGTTTATCCTAGTAATTAATTCTCTCTTATGTTTAGTGATACAATTAGAGAAACACTGCCATTCTGATGGGCTTGTTTCCACCAATGTCTTTTACTATATTTACATCCCCACAATAGGCTTGGCCTTACAGAGAAGGGTGAAATTGCATTTATGGAGACAATGCCACATGCATTCCCGAAGCATTTTATAGATGTAAAGTTAAGCTCCAAATTACACGTTTATTGTGCAAGCACACAATGAGCTCAGATTAAATATTGACTAAAGCCAGTCTAACACCCAAAATAATGAAGATGAGCACAATAGCGTGATTTACTCCCAGCCACTAGAGATATACACATCTGTAACATATAACATGCCCTTCCCACAGATATACTCTTTGTATTCTAGCTAGCCTTGGCCAGGAAAATTTCTGTCTCAGAAATTATGGATTTTGTTTCTCAACTGCCAAAACATTCACATTATCAGCTGCAAAGGAAACAAATATGATAACATAAATCAAATTCCATTCCCCCAATTTAGTGATGAGCAGGTGATTGGCTCCTTGTATTGTCAAAGTTACAGTAGGAAAATGGAAGATAAATGCGGCTAAAATCAGAGAATACCTTCCCTTTTTTCCCCCAAGATGTGGAAGCTAGCAGGGAGGTGTGGGAATGACAGATATCTTTTTAGGAAGTACTCACAGCCCTAGCTGTGCTCTGAAAACTATCTGTCCTTCTGTCTTCCTCCTCCCTAGACTTGCAGGAAAAAAAATCAGGGAGACACAAATGCTAATATAACAATTACAATAGTAACACAGAGCTGGAAGGGGCCAACACACCCCCTTCACAGTGGCTCGACCTCTAAATCCTCTAATATAGTACTGTTTCATTCAAGATTAAAATAAATTGTAACCTAGCACAGACAAAAAGACACAGGAGGTAAGGCAGGATCTCACTCGACAGTGAAGCCCCACTCCAGTCCAGATGCAGTCATATCACTTCAGCTTCTCTGTACCATCTCCATGACAACCATGTAATTTGGATGCAATAACCACTGCCGAATTGATCTTTAAATGTAGCTTTGTTACAAAACATAATACTGAACATGTCAGGCTCAGGATAAATCAGAGTAGCCCCCTACCAGTAAGGACTGTGATTAAAGAGCCCCCCTTTAATTTTCAGCTGCCGAACAGTCTTTCTGTTTCAATAATTGTGTGGATGAACTGATTTTAAAATCAGTACCAGCAAACACGATTTGTGTGTGTGTACGGCATGCTGTAGTATAATATCTCAAATGAGATACCACACTGAGAGCTGGAAAAATGTGTCAACGTATATTCAGAGAATGGGCGTCTTTCCACATGCACACGCACACACACACACACACACACATCAGGGCGATTTGATCTCTAGCAACCAAAGCACGCAGCTGATACATCAAATAATACTAATAAGAATCAAAACCTGTATAACTAAGCAAAATAGGATGGGGGATCGATGTACTGTATGACAGACAATGAGAGCAGGGGAGCTCTTGTTCTTACTTACCCAAGCAACGAGCTGTTTATTTTTTGGTCTCTTCACAAACGCAGATCTCTTTTCTCTTCAACAATCCATGCAAAATAATCTGCAGCCCCACGGACGGAGGAGTGGCCCCATCCCTCCCCCTCCACCACTTTGCTAGACCTCTCTGTTATTGGCTTCCTTCTCCTTTCCCTCCTGCTCTCCTCTCTTGCTGGCAATGGTTACACCTCCCAGCCTTCCCTCAAGGTGTCAAGAGACTGCTCGGGATCCAGCAGGCAGGGTGGGAGGGGACAGGAGAGGGGGAGGAGGCAGGGAGTGATGCTGAATGGATCCAGTGAAAGGACGGAAGAAAAGCCCTCGCTGGCAAAGACCCCGAGGAGCATGCCACAGGAGCTGACCTGCTGCCCAGCTGGGAGGCTCCGCTCACCCCTCAGGGCTGCTAACAATGTCCCAGGCATGTTGGGGTTTTCCTCCACAAGCACCCTGCAAAGTGCTGAGGGACAGGTCTGTTTCCTGCCAGCAAATCACTGCCCTTCTGGCTGAGGCAGGCTTGAAGTTTGGGCTTGAAACCCTGCCAAATACTTGTGCTGTCTTTAACAACTGATGTACTTCCATGCACAGACTTAGAGCACTGGAAATGCCTGGAGGACCCACCCTGGTGCGGACCTCAATGCTGCAGGTCAGCTTGCTCCGTGCTCTGACACTCTCCTGGGCTGCAGCTCCATCCCATCCCATCCCATCCCATCCCATCCCATCCCATCCCATCCCATCCCATCCCATCCCATCCCATCCCATCAGACTTTTGCAGTGGTGCTGAACATGTGAGTTGAGCTCACTCCAGTGCCACCTGTAGTGGGTCAGACCAAGTGCCCACAAGTCACTGGGAAAGTCACTGGGACTTTCTTAGGCAAAGTTGGCATGTCTCCCTCCTGACAGCCCTTGTGTGGTTTTGTCTATATGCTAGCAGAGGTGTCTGGCTCACCATGACAGCTGGTGATGCAGCGTGGGGTGGAGAGGCACGGGGACACAAGGCTTCCCCAGCTGTAAGTGACCCTCACTTAACTTGCAAACCCAGATGAAGGCCAGCAAAGCCTCCTGGCTGCTTGGTGGCTGCAGTGAGAGGAAGGGTTTCTATGGGCATTCAGATCAGAGATGGGCAGTCGTCTCTGGGTCTCAGCCGGGTTCTCAGCTCAACATAAACACATGCAGGCACGCTGCACTGCCAGGCCTCTTCTCAGCCTCACATCCTGCAGCTATAGCATGAGCCAATGAGAGATTATGGGCCAGTGGCCAGATATTGGGATCCTTGACCTGGAGCTGGTTTACACCTTCACACTGGGGCCATCCACATTTTAGTGCCCCATGAAAACCATTTTGCTCCCCCATCTGCCTGCCTGCCTCACAGAGATGTGCAGTGCCTGCTGGGCCTCAGCTCTGTGCCTCACGGTGCTCATGGCTGTGCATATGCACCACTTTCTCCACTAACAGCTCACCAAGGGCTCCCACATCTGTGTGGAGAGAGGGCAGCCACAGGTTGGACCTCTGAGCCAAGGAGGAAGGGTTTGATGTCAGTCCCAAAGGCATGTTCCAAGATTACTGATGGATTCATGATTCCCTCAAGAAAACCGCTCCCTAGACCTGGAAAGCTTGTTCCAGAGGACGCACACAGCTGAATAAGCAGACAAATCCTCAACATCCTGAATTTAAAATATCATTACAATCTATAGCAATACATCTAAACACCGAAGCACAGCCATTAGATGAAATAATGTCCTGGAGCAGCTTAGCAGAACACGGCTGTATATTCTCCCAGAAGGGATACCCCACAGCACAGCACATGGGGTTGTTTGCCAGGGATAGTATTGGTAATGAACCATGTAATGAGCCACCCTGCAGCTATACTCAGGAGTTGTCCAACAAATGCAAGTGTGAATGAAGGTTACTGTGCTGGAGAGACGCATGAAATGGATCTTGTGGCCACAGAGAAGGGCAGCCATTAGCCTGACAAATCCAGGTGTGGGGCTGTGAACCTCCCTCGGGGTTCCTTTGTATGAGACACGATTCATTTTACACTACTACAAAAATCTGTTCTACTCCTCTCTCTGATCAATTCTAATGTATTTGTAATCTACCAATTATCAGGTTAGGGTGCTTTAACAGAGGGGGGGAAAAAAAGGAAAAAAAAAAAAAAGCATGATCAATATTCATCAGTCTGCTGTACTGTTCGTGTCTGAAGGCAAGTAGCAAAATCCAATTTCTGCACAGCCAGTCCTAGGAAGTAACATCCACAGCACAAGAAAATGAGGTTCTAGTTTCTAAGAATACATCCACGAGCAAGGCTCCAAATAACTGGGTTATCAATCACTCTGCTTCTGGCAACGAGCACATCAACAGCTGGATTCAGGGAGAAACCTCCTCTCATCCCGTGAGCAGGGAAGTGTGCTTGTCCTTATCATTTATTAGATACTACAAGCAGTAAAAGAGTACTGGTATTTTTCCTGGATTGTCCGCAGATCTGTGTTAGATGCCTTGCATATATTATAACATTTTTTTTTGGAATTAAGAAAACTCCTAAACCATAAAAATTTTGGAGATGCTGATTAACTGCCTGGATGTGCACATGAACTGTGCAGATGCACTTTGCCACCTGTGACATGAGTTCTTTGGGGAAGGGAAAGCAACCTCTGGGAGAGGCTACCTCCCTTCCACGCCAACACCAGATGAGCAAACCCTCAAGGCCAAGACAAATGAGAGCACATGTCTGGGAGCCTTCCAGACAGCAGGGAACTGCAGGTACTAGAACTAAACACTGCAGACCACACAACAGGCATGAATGTTAACTAGCAACACTCTACACATCATGAATACACTCCAGCCAGGCTAATGGGACAGCAGACATCTGGTAGAAGATGGGAGTTTGTGATCCTGAGACTGTATGTCTATGGGATCCACTGATAAACCTGAGCTCTCTCTGCAAGTCTGGGTGCTCTGCAGCCCTGACTCTGCTCCACCTTCACTCAGAGTGGAGAAGCCAGGTCTACTTACCCTACCACCCCATAGGGTCTACTGACTTCACCTAGCAATTTAAAAAACATTTTAACTGCAGCTTCACGCCCAAGTTTGAAATCTTGCTGCCCTGTAACAAGTAGTTTTTCAACAATACCCAGCTCATGATACTTAGTGTGGCACACTTATGGGTGCTGTTCAGCATTCTCCTTAACTTTTTTCTATGAAACAAGAATATACTTGTATGTGCCCAGTAATGATTTTGTTTCCATGTCCTCTCACTGCTGTTTTTCTCAGAAATTCCTTTGTATTCCCAGCTGGGACTCATTAAATTTCAGTACAAGTCACTTCGATGGAAATCAGACCCAGGAGAAAGTTCTGCTAGGACATTGCTGCTTGCAGGTATTGAGGTTGGGAGATGTGGAGGGGAATAACAGTTCTCTGAAGAGGAAGGACCAGACCTTGTCTGCATTTCTCTTGACACTCGAAACCAACCCTTTGCTATGGATAATGACTATCCTGAAAAGTCCATCCTGAAGCTGCTTAAGCAAGACCTGCTGAGATGTGGAAATGGTGGTTCAGCATTTCTGCACCGGAGCTGGTGGGGAAACGTCTGTTTGTGGCTATTTGTGCTGGGAGTGAAGTGATCTGTTAGTCTCAACCCTGGGTGGCTGCAGGACAGACAGAATTGATGCTTTAAAAACAACTGAGAGAAAAAGGCTGCATGAAAAGAGCTCCTCTGGAAGTCTGAGGCAGAAGGAGGGCTGACTGGTTTGTATGTCCAGGAAGATGGAAAGGAGAAAGGGAACAGGAGAGGAGTCTGTCAGAAGAGGGCCCAAAGTATGCATGTGTGTGTATACATGTGCATCACTGCACATGAGTGTGTGCACCTGGAGAGATCCCACAGAGGCAGGCAACATTTTGCTGAAAAATAAATAAATAAAAAATAAACAAAGCTGAAGCTTTAGATGTTGAACATGACACACAGCTAAATCCTCTTCACCAGTCGCAATGGTTCCTGCTTCACCACATCTTGTATGGGGGTAGGGTCACAGAGCCACTGTGGGACCAGGGCATCATGACGGGTCAGGAGATGGTGGAGGGGAGATGTTAACCTTGTCCAGGTTGCAAATTAAAGGGGGAACTGACAGGAACCTTTGTGTTAACAGCCAGACGAAAACTCTTTGGACTGAGAGGTTTGGAAAGCCCAGATAAAATTTGTCCTCCAGTAAAGACGCTGCCACTTATGTACAGGAAAAAAAACACCTTCACTTGAGGAAAAAGCCTCCTGGCTTACAGGTGCTATTACTTACAGCAGGTACTGCCAGAATTAGAGGCCATGGCACACATCCACAGCCACTTCTGAAGGAGGATGACGAAGGGAGCAGAGTCCTTGGAGATAAAATGTGGTCAGAAAGTTTGCATCCTGCATTTCTGCATTAAAGTGGGCTGTTGTCTGAGCCACAGTGTCACAGGTCTTCCCTTTCAGCCAAACCCTGAAAGACACCAGCCACTTCACCCTGAGTCAAACTGTCCAGCAGTTAATTACTTCATGGGGAAAATTACTCCAGTCCAAATCCCAGGCTTTGTATCTAAACAGTGTCTGCTGTCAGCCTCCAACTAACAGTTCTTACATTTTGGTCATGGAACCCAACTTGATCTTGGAACCCAACTCCTGCAAGTATTTTCCCTAGGACACTTCCTAGGCAGTGACAAATTCCCCTTGTAATCTCCTCCTGGATATGTGTTCAAGTGAAACTTTTTTGTTTCTCCATCAGAATCTGGTTTTCTACACCATGGTTTGTTCCTTGAGCTTCCTGATAACTTCCCGTGTGCCACAGCAGGACTCAGACTTGAATACCAGACTGCCCAGTGCCCAGCATGGCCAACGCTCTCTCCAGTGACCTTCTGGAAGCCCTGAGCAGATGCTGTGCACAGTATGCATCTCCTGTGTGAGGACTAGTCACCTCCCTTGCATAAGCAAAAGAATTCTTGGTGTGCTATGGAAGTTTTTGATCCCCTGTCCAGTGCAGGGATTTCTGCTTGGGAAATCCCAGCCTGGATTATGGGAGACATCACTCTTGGTATTTCAGGCCATGGCTGAAGGTAAGATTGACACTGCTTTCCCTGTTCACTCTATACCTTCCTGCATGTCAATTTTAAGGTGAGTCTCCACCCTCTGCTTGTGGTGTTCCTGGGTGTATGAATTTGCATTTGTCTTCCTGAGAACCCCTCACTCGCATACACAGCTCCCCACACAGACCAGTCCACTCTCAGCATCTGACTTGTTCTAATGTTGGTCTATTGTTCCATTATCCTTTAGTGTATGAAAAATTCATCCTCAGCTACTGATCAGAGCAAACTCTGGGTATTCTGCTGTTCTTCTGTCTACAGGGGGTCTGCAGCATCTCTTCCATGTTTTATTATCACATTCCAGTGCAATGAGTCTCCACCCCTGCCATTCATCACGGCACCAAAACAAATGTCACCCTGTTTTGTCTAACTTGAGTTGCACATACACCTCCCCTAAAAGCCCTGGCTACAAATATACATGAAGTCTCAGCACCCTAAAAGGAGTTCTCAGCTACATGAAACTGCTGAATGTAATTTTTCTAGTTCTAGGTACCTACAGACATTTCAGTTTACCAGTTGTCATTTATTATGCTCCCTGGTTACTGCTGAAGTAAGAAGCTTTCTATCACCTCTATAAGATATGAACCCATCAGATGCTTCCCTCCAATGCTGTGAATCTTTGGCTGGACACTTTATTTTTCAGTATCAGAGCAGAGAGTTTTACCACTTCATCTAATAACAGCTCAGAGCATTTATTCCTTCTTGACATATATACATGTAAATACTCTATAACTACCTTAAAGGAGGCTGTAGCGAGGTGGGGGTTGGTCTGTTCTCCCACCTACCTGGTAATAGAACAAGGGGGAATGGGCTAAAGTTGCACCAGTTGTTTAGGCTGGATATTAGGAAGAACTTCTTTACCTAAAGAACTTCTTTACCTAAAGGGTTGTTAGGCATTGGGATGGGCTGCCCAGGGAAGTGGTTGAGTCACCATCCCTGGAGGTCTTTATAAGACGTTTAGATGTAGAGCTTAGGGATATGGTTTAGTGGAGGACTGGTTCGTGTTAGGTCAGAGGTTGGACTAGGTGATCCTGGAGGTCTCTTCCAATCTAGATGATTCTGTGATCCTTTGATTCTGTGAAATATACATGCATGCACACTGTCTTATAGTCCTTAATGCTAGTAAACATCATTTTCATTGAGTGCTTGTTTAAATTAGCCTTCTAGTTCTCTGCATTGCATAACAGTTAATTCATAGCTTTTGTTACAAAATCCCTTCTTTTTTCTATTTGTTATTACTATTATTATTGCTTCTTTTGTCTTCCTTAACAGTGATAAGATTCTTAGCTAAAAGTATCTTTGATAGCTGCAAAATTGAGTGCATGCTGTGGGGCAGACAGCATCTTTTACATTTTTCCTAACAATCCTTCTTTATAACACATTATCCTGTTTCAGTTTTTCGTCCAGTCATTTCTTGCTTGTAATTGTTCTCAACTTAGGAAAATTGAATTGTAATTTAGGATTACATTCTGCTTGTAACAAATGCAATTAGGTCATTTAAGCAAATATTAATTTTAAGTTCAGTAATCAATTCACCTTTATATATAGGACTGAGGTCTAATACAGAGTTATGCCCAATTCACTGCAATATTTTTGGTAACAGAAAATTATCACTCCTAATTTTTAGAAACTCTGGGGCTGTGCTATTTGCAGTAGCTCAGGTTCTACAACTTCTGTCCCTGAAGCTGAAAAGCTGTTCTGCAAACATGGATTTCCTTTCACTTTCTTAGGAACCTGTTTAGGGATGCTACTTCTCCAGCCCTCTAGTTTGATGTGGCAGTCTGGAGGGTTACACATATGCTGGGGCAGATTGACTTGAAACTGAATGAAATAGCAGTCCTTGGTTGTGTACTATGTAGACATGTGGACATTGTCCCAGGAAAGGCTAGTGGTGCTGAAAACGCCTGTCAGTAAATCTGGAAAGAAATGGAAAGCACCTACCAGAGGTGCCTGTGAGGTCCACTGCTGCTACCTGGCTATACCCCTGACATGCTGCTTCACCTGAGTGACGTGCCAGGGAGGCAAAGCTCTGCTGCACCCCCAGCAAGCCCTGCACAGCGGCACTACACGAGCTCACTGGAATCTGCAGTATGGGCTCCACCAGCCAGATGGGAGATTTGCCAGGGAGATCATGACTTTCTCTCTGTACTTGAGACCACATGGTTCTTGCATTCGTGTGAACATCTTATCTCCTCCAGCTCTGTGTCCCATCAGCCCTGAGAGACCAGGGTACTGTGGGGGGTCAGGCCCATGTCAGTGTGGCTCAGTACCACCAAGGACACACAGTTTATTTTTGGAAATAAAAATAAAAAAAAAATAAATAATAATAATAATAAATATGTTTGTATGTATGATTAATTGATGATTATCAATTAATCATCAATTATGTATGCATGTATGATGATTGATGTATGGGATGACAGCACAATCTCTTTTCTGCCCACTTCTCCACATTTCAAGCTCAGAGGCCTACAAAGGTGCTACCAAAAACTTTGTTCATACAATTATACAGAGCTTATGTGCTGTTACGGCCAAATCTGATTTATGGTTCAGAGGAGCAATCTGACTTCTTTAACTGAAGGCACTTACCAGGCCCATGTCTGCTAGGTGCTCCTCCTAGCCCTGGGACCCAGACACTGCAATTGCCTTCAGAACTTCCCCATAGACCCTCAGGGCAGAACCCCCTTCCTTCCTTGTGGATGTAGCAGTCCACTGAGCATGCAGCCCATTCAGGGAGAGCTGCAGTCTGACTGGATCATCTCAGCTTACAGAGCAGGGAAGCCACTGGAGGGAAATGACATGGTGCTGGGAAGCAGCTGCAGCTTCCCTCACAGTGAGCCAGCCCTTGCTCCTCTGGAGACATCTCACTTGCTGGGCTGGCAGCCCAGGGTGCAGAATGGAGGCTCGTATTTGAACAGGGTTTTGCTTAAAGCTTTCATTTGTTTGAGGATTGGACATGAAGCTGGTGGAGGGCATGAGAAGTACTTTTGCCGACACAAGCCTTTGCAAGGAGGATCCCAGCATCTTCTCTGCTCTAAGTGCTCCTGGGTTGCTAAAGTGGATTCAATAGGAGGGACATTTTGTGATGCTGACGTAGAGATGGCTCACTGACCCCAATGAATGACATGACATGAGCTATGTGTGCCCTTAGGACTACTGAAGTTGTAGCACTTAATCTTGCTGAAATGACCAGTGGAACTGGGACAGAGAGCATGAAAATGCATGGCTGAAGCAATTACAGACAGCTAACATCACTGCAGCTAATGGCACCAGAAAGGGACAAAGAACTGTGACTAGACTGAGAGAATAAATCAAAATTATTTCTGATCAATCAATTAATTATGGTCTAATGTCTCATCTCTTTTAAACTTGGAATCAGAGGAAGATAGTAATCTTTTGCAAGTGAAGAGATGAAGAGCAGTTAAACAACAGGAAAAATCTATTTCAGTAAACTATCAGAACAAGGCCATTGCAACAAAGACCTTGTCAAACAACTTGATTTTTTCCCTGGGTGAAACTCACAGGAATTTGTCAACTGGTTGAGCTGGCAAAATATGTTACATTTGTGAAGAAGCATATTATTTTTTGTTGTTGTTCATTTCACTTTTAGATATTTTGCTTACGTTCTATCAGAGCTGAATTTCTGTGAGGTGTTAGGAAGGGACAATTCGCTATATGGGACTGGGAAGCTGAGATAGGTCTGGTAAGGCTATTGCTGTCCTTCATGCAGCAACACATCTGTTGTTCCTATTACTGACGGCATCAGGCGCACAGCTATGATCAAGCTTCTTTTCTCCATCCTTCCAGCCATTTACAGACATTCTCACTGGAGCTCATGTTTTTCAAAAACCTCTGTCACAGGGAATGTTCCCATTGAGCTGGTATCCCCAGGGCCACTCCACACCATGAGGACAACTGTAGCACAGAGGATGGGAACTGTGTTTTCAACAGCAGAGTTTCTCATTCCCCAGACACAAGCCTGTATGGAACTGAGATGCAGTTAAGTAGTTCCCCAGCCTGCACTACCTTTTAACTCAATTTCCATTTCCTAAACCACTGCTGACGTCTATCTAAATAACCATTATCTCCACAACCACACTGAGTTTTAGCTTTTGCTGAGTATCATGCAGAAGATTTGGAGCTTTTGAAAGGATGCTGAGCTTAAGAAGCTGCCATTGCAGGCAGCTCCGGGTGTTTGTCACATTTCACTGGCTGCTTTTTTTAACGTGCACACACACACACAAACACCCTACGTGCATGCGCTGTCGCTTTCATGTCAGCTGCCTAACTGAATATTTGCCGTCAGATCTTCCAAGCAACAGCACATTTTTAATCAGTCAGATAATTCAATCATTCATTTCAGACCTGCTCTGCGCAGCTGTCATTTTCAAGCATCAAAGCTTCTCTGTCAAAAACGACACAGGCTGGGGGTTCATTCAGGCATCACCATTTCAAAGCACTGGGAGAAAGCAGGGGGTGCAGAGGAAAAGAACTAACAGGGTGGATTAAATGAACTTATTGTAAATACTTCTGAAGTTACCAGCCAACCAACCTCAGCAGAGAACAATGGAACAGCGCAAGGGCAACTCAGGGATCTGCAGGATTTGTAATGTATTTGCAAATCTCACTCTTAAATTCCAAAGTGTGGAGAAGGTGGGTGGGGTTCTCAGATGAAGCTTCCTGCCTGAGATACTCAAAGCCAACAAATGGGATTTGGATGTCTGGTTCTCATTAAAATTAATGGAAATTGGGTGTCCAGAACTACAGGCAGCTTTCAAAAGCTTCATCTCTATTTATAATTAATGTTCCCAACAGGGTATCTAAATATTTATACAATAGGTTGTGTTATATGCAAAGAGGAAGAGGTGTTCATTGGTAGACCAGGGCACAAGAGGAGAATCCTATGGGATGTCAGGTTCAATCCACATTGTGCCCTGTTTAAAGCGCTTCTGCTTGCAAATCTCCATCAGCCTCCATCAGATCAGCAGCTGGGGTGGGAGCCCCAGCAGTGCTCATGTTCTCAGGGTACAACGCAGCAAATTAAAATGGCAACTTCATAGCTTCTGGGTTCTTCTCCTCTCCCTCCCCACAGCTCTGACTTCCTCAAAAATCTTCACCAACTCACTTCACCTCTGCAAATCTCAATTTCTTGCATGACAATTACATAATATCACTGAGTTTACCCAGTGCAGGAGGAGTGCAGTGGAGTTTAATCTATGAACACTCCCCTGCCTTGGTCAAAGATGTCATAGATGGCAGACGCCAAGTAAGAGACCAACAGCAATCTGCCTCCAGGCACTACAGGCAAAGCTGTGGCTGGATCTGTACCACTGCATTTGCTCTGTAGCAATGGAGTTACAGTATACAGTTTGTATACTGTAATACAGTTTGTATACTGTAATGGAATTACAGTATACAAAGCCAGCGGGCTGTGCCCTGAAAGCGGCTGAGGGTCTTATGATCTGGATAGGAAAGCAGGTCACCCGGGTGGGGGAAGTCCAAAGCAACCAAAGCCCATCCTCCAGGTCTGTGTGCCTCTTGCAGGAAATTCCTCCTTAGCTGGGCCATGTCTTAAACCCTGCCCAAGCTGATCCACTGAGAGGGTGTCCATGGAAGCCTTGTGTCCAACCCAGAAGACCTCCAGAGCTTGTCTTGAGACAGCCAGTTGTGTTGGACTTGAAGATCACAGTGCTTTACAATGCTTTAAGGGAGGAGTTCAAAACCTCTTACATTGCACAATTTGCACTTCAAGTATTTTTTCTTCCATGCCTCATCCAAATCCATTAGATGGGGAAGCTCTGGTGATTCACAAGTAATATGGAGACCCCTGCAATTTCCTCCCCAGGATTTTAATTGCTTTGCAATCTCAAGGTTTGTCAAACCATTATGGACGCATTCTATGATACCTCAGAGCTCATCGGGATTCTTCTGTAGGTCCCCAACATCTACGATGTAGGATGTAGCTCCAGCTTCATTGAAAGGACAAAAAGCTCAGCCGAAAGATAAGTAACCCTTCTTGTATCTGGTTAAATACTCTCAGTTATTAACACATGTCCTACGAAGCTGGTAAAGGGCCTGGAACACAAATCCTTTGAGGAGTGGCTAAGGGAACTGGGGTTGTTTAGTCTGGAGAAGAGAAGGCTCAGAGCAGACCTCATTGCTCCTGCAACCACCTGAAAGGAAGGTGTGGGGAGCTTGGGGTTGGCCTCTTCTCACAGGTAATTAATGATAGGACTAGAGGAAAAGGCCCTGAGTTGCACTAGGGGACGTTTAGGTTGGAAATGAGGAGACATTTCTTATCAGAAAGAGCAGTCTTTCTTCTCAGAAAAGAGCATTGGAATGGGTTGCCCAGAGAGGTGGTAGAGTCACTGTGCCTGGGGGTGTTTAAGGAAAGGTTGTGGTGACATTGGTAGTAGGGTGATGGTTAGATCAGATGACCTTGGAGGTCTTTTCCAGCCTTAATGATTCTATGATTCTAGTCAACTTGCTCTTCCTCAACTTCTCTACTACACTAGATATAATCATAAATGTTCCCTTTCCATGTGACATTGGGTACATTACGTAGATTTTTCTCTGGTTCTCCTGATCATCCTGACCATGTCACAGGACTACACAGGCTATGGTTACTGCCATGGGCTGGTTTAGCACAGGTACACAAAATTGTATGCAGTCACTCCAAAGATGAAGCTGAACATGAACCACAGCCACAACACCTGAACATCACAGACTGCCGGGCATTACAAAGAGGAAAAAACGCATCAGTCCTCTCTAACATCATGGCCAGTTTGCTTGCTTGGGACACTCACTGTTCTGTGGCTTTGTTCTCAGTTAATATGATGGACTTTACAAGTCACATATTCAAATTCAAGGCTTAGAAGTGTTGTCCTCAGACAAGACATCAGAAAAACATCAAGGACACATAAAGAATAAAACAGCTTCATTTTCCTTGTGAATTCCTTTCTGTTTATTCTGGACTGGCTGGAGAAGTGGAGCCATGTGAACATAATGAGGTTCCACAAGGCCAAGTGCAAGGGGCTGCACCTGGGCTGGGGCAATCCCACACATGAGGACAGACTGGGAGAACACATGGAGAGCAGCCTTGCAGAGAAGGACCGGGGGTTCTGACGGATCAAAAGCTTGACATGAGCCAGCAGTGCACACTTGCAGCCCAGAAGGGCAACTGCACTCTGGGCAGCATCAACATAGTGGCCAGCAGGTTGAGGAAGGTGATTGTCCCCATCTATTCTGCCCTTGTGAAGTCCCACCTGGAGTTCTGCATCCAGGTCTGGAGCCCCCAGCACAAGAAGGATGTGGGGCTGTCAGAGTGGTTCCAGAGGGCCATGAATTTGATCAGAGGACTGGAACACCTCTCCTAGGAAGAAAGGCTGAGAAAGCTGGGGATGTTGAGCCTGGAGAAGAGAAGACCCTAGGGACAACTTAATGCAACCATTCAGTGCTTGAAGGGGGCTTATAAAAACATGGAAAGAGACTTTTTACACAGGCAGATAGGGATGGAACAAGAGGGATTTAAAGCTAAAAGAGAAAAGATTTAGTTTAGATGTTAGGAAGAAATTCTTTTCTCAGAGGGTGGTGAGGCACTGGAACAGGTTGTCCAGAGAAGTTGTGGATGGATGCCCCATGCCTGGAGATGTTCAAGACCTGGTTGGATGAGGCCCTGGGCAACTGGTCTAGTGGATGGCCCATGGCAGGGGGGATTGGAATTAAATGATCTTTAAGGTGTCTTCTAACACAAGTCATTCTGTGATTCTCTGATTATACATATATATACATGATATATTATATTCCCCAAATTACAGTGAACTCCCAATCTTGTGAAAGAGATAGGGACCACAGGCAGGGATTTTAGGAGCAGGTTGGAGAAGCCTCTGTGAGCAGTGACCTATGCACAAACTGGTCCCAACATCAGGCACATGGGTGGAATCTTCTCAAAGCTCCTGCCAGCCCAGCAGATACATCACTTGTTGATATATGCATAAGTATAATCGGAAGGTCTTTCTTGTCACATAAGTCTAGGCACAAGTTAAGCTTTCCCATGCAGAGAGCCCTCACAGAGCTAGGCTTGGCCATGGAGGGCCATGAAGCCCTGGGAGAATGTAGCCTTGGGATCATTTGTGTCTTGGCTTTGCTGGCAACAAGCGGCCTGTACCCTCAGCATATGTGCAGTTATGAAGAAAAGACTGGGACAGAGAACTTGGCCTTGGACACATCACTTAGCCCTAGAAATGTTCCTTCGCGGACTCTGAGCCCCTGACCCAAGCCTCATCCTAAGCCACAGGTGTGACCCATCTGCCCTATGAGCACAGCCATGCGGACACCATACTGGGAACACAATCATGCTCCCAAAGAGAGCTGCACAGATTGCTGTGCTGTCAAACTGCCCTAGATTGGAAAGAATAAGCTCCTTTCTGAAGGGAGATAATTGCTCTATTTTAAATCTAAGTGGTTCAAGGAGAACAAATGCAGGCAAGAGGGCCTGATGCTCTGAGCTTGGGAAGAGAAACAGGAGTTATGCACAAAAAAGCAACTGCAGAGCTGTTTTGCTGGATGCTCAAGGTACTGGGCAGAAAACGTGAGCCAGGCTGCTGCTGCGTTCCCAGCCCAGCCAAACCAGACCTGCTGGAGAGAGCAGAGACCTTGATGGAACTGGTGTGAAGGGAGATGTGGGTGACCCTCTACAGGGATCAAGCTGCTAGGCTGGGCACCCTTAAAAGCCAGAGGACAAGCTTCCAGTGAAACAAAGAGCCTCTGTCTCCTCCTGCCTGTGCCCCCTCCATCCTGCAAGTTCAGGCTTTTGTGGCCATAGAGGCAGTCCCCACAGCACTTTGGGTCAGTCCATTAGGCCAGCACTGCCCTAAGGCTGGAACAAGAGCTACCTTTATGAACTCCAGCCATGCAGCAAGGAACAGGCTGATCATGGGGAGAGCTCGCAGGGAAGCTTCTCTGGGGAAAATAGTTGCCACTTTGACAAACAGTCTCCCTGAGTGAAGACCAACAAACTAGAGCAGAACAACAACAGAGTCATTAATAAGGCTAACTCTGGCATCTTACTGGAACCCACCACCACTGTGATCCGTGATTTCAGCAAGCAAGCACAGAAGAGGCTTCTTCAGCAGAGTTTTGTCTTTGCTGTTTAAAATTCAATAGCTCAACTTTCAAAGTGAGCAGAAAAGAAACAGTTTTTGTACGTAACAGACCACCCCTTTTGTCCCCATTTGCATGGAGGAAGCTCTCTGGTCTTGGCACGCACATTTCTGGCCCACAGTGGAAGGACACCAAGAGGTTTGAAAGATGTGTCAGCTGCTTCCCAGCCTTGCTGGACTGCCACTTTCCCTGACAGAGCCTGTCTCTGCTTGAACATCCCTTGGTTGGAGGTTGGAGAGAAGTATTAGGCTCAGGTCACAGCATTTCATCAGCACGGCCACCAGGGGTGCCTGCAGACAGCGTCCAGCTCTCCCCAAGGTGGGCACCCTTGCCGATTGTCCCTGTGTTCTGCACTCTAGCCATAAGGGTCTGGCTTCAGGACTGGATGTGAGAAGTACACAGCCTCATACACCTACACAAACAGGAACCGTACACGCAGAAAACAGTGTGAGAAAAGGTGCAGTGTGCCTTCAGGCAGTATTCCAAGGCAACAACATAAAACCTATTTTGTGGGACCCTGTGACCTGGAAAAAATAGCAGAAGAACTCATCTGACTTCTTGTACAGGAGTTGAATATTATTTGTATAAAATGTTGCTTCAAAACCAAGGCTAGACCCCCTGCATCGTTTGAGAGATATTTGCTGTCATTTTAGGTCAGAGTTAAGGTTACTAGGAGCACAAATGACACATTTTTATCTTGCAGCCAACTGAGACTCCTATTTTGCACAGTGAGCCCCCAGAATGAGCAGGAGGATGTGATAACTGCCCTGCAAAACTATTTTCACCTTAAAATAGTTTTGCAGTTGAGAACCCACAGCTGTATCTTAACATGCGTATCTGGGAATATAGATATATGCATATATCTAGCAATACAGTGCCTCTGGAAAACAAGAAGTCCCCAGGCCTTGCTGGTATCGTGCTGTAACCTCACACAGTGCCCAGGACTTCTCTTTCAGCTGCCAACCTGAAACAATGCTATAGAGAGCCAGCCTCCAGGCAGCTGGGGTCACTTCTCTGAGACAGTCATCTCAGCTGGCTTGACACGCTGCAGTCTCAGCAGCAGAGCCAACTGCTCACTCTGTGCTACAACACTGATGAACAGGGCAAAGACAAGCAGCAAGAAGGATTAGGGGGCTGAAGCACTGCAGTTTGAGAAGATATTGCTATTCACACTGATATACGGTGAATTTCTGGAGAACTGGCAGAAGAAAGGATAGCAGAGAACAGGAGAGCGAGGGGAACGCTTGTTACCTTCAGACCCTGAGGCTTCTCCTTGGCAGTAGTCTCAAAAGGAGAAAGGAAACGTGGAAACAATTGACCTGGTCTGGGCACAGACATTGCACTCGGTGAGGAACATGCCTGCCTTGCACAGATGCTGTTTTCAAATCCTTTCATTCCCTTCCTGCCTCGTGGTCTGCAGCCCTTCTACCCAGCTCTCCCACTACAGCAATTCCTCACGTGGGTCTTATCTGCACCACACATAACTTCAGTCCTTTGTCTGTCAGGACAGGACTTAGAGAACTAAAGTTAAACCCCAAAGTTAACCAAGCAGGCCCATCCCCTCATTAACTCACGGGGCCTGTCTGCTCTGATTAGGATGTGCTGACTCTGCTCAAACACCACACTTGCTGCTCTAGATGCGGGGACACTGGGGCATTTCCAGCTGGGACACAGACAAAAAGAGGAGATAGCAGAGCCTTGGTTACCACCAGAGCAATTCAGGACAAATAATTAGAGGCTTTCATGGCTAATTGGATCTCTACTGTCAATCCAGGACAGGAGATGCCTTAACCCTCACTGACTGCCTGAGATTGCTTGGCAGGCCATAAATAAACTGCATTCCTGACTCAAAGCTCATCAGCCTTCAGCTTCCACACTAAATACTTGCCTCGCCCTCCCAGCCCTGCAGTGGTACAGCTGCCTTGCTGGGGAACCCAGCTCCCTTGCCTTTTTCCATGAATGCAGCCTTTCAGCCATGCCAGGACAGTGAAGTCCTCCTTGGGTAGCTCAGAGCTCCTTCAGGAATGCGTATCTCATTGTGTCATTGCTAGCTCAAGTCAAAGGGTAAACAAACAAGTAGTTAGGAAGAGACAGACAGTAACAGGGAGATCAGTAACACTAGGGGCTGGCAAGCCAAAGACAATATTTTGTCAGAAGAAGGCTTGTGAACTGAAATTTCATTCTCTGCAGTGTCTAGGCTTTAGCCTGCCTTTAGTTTTCAGGTACAGGGCAAAGCTCCAGTTGTGTTCCCAGATCACTCATGATTGTACAGGTCCTCCTATCCTTCTCTGCTCTGACGGCTCTTCCAGACCCTGGGAGTGCAGGCACTTGAAGATAAGACATGCAAATAAGAAAAACCAGCGCCACACGACTGCTAGCCAGTGCCAGGACACCCCGACCCTCAGAAGGTGAGCTGTATTTCAGAAGGCAGGCTTGAAACCTGGCACCAGCCCCAAACCTGCACCCACAGTGCTGGCACCTCCCACAGCAGCAAACAAGGCTGATTGCTGTGCAAGGTCACAGGTGGTTCCCCCAGGGCACGGACCAAAGGAAAAACACATGAACTGCTTGGGACTGTGACCCGCAGATCTTCCACCTAAGCCAGGCACAGGACGCATAGAAAAGTAAAGTCACAACAAAGGACAGCCCAACACTCTGGGCTAGGCAAAAATAGATTAACCTACTTGAAAGTAGGACGACACCACTAAAGAGTAGGACATCTGGTCACCACAGCAAGAGAAGCAAATGAAGAGGAGACAGCTTGTCCACACACACATAACCAGGCAGCAGACAGCTAAGGAGTGGACATGTAGTATGTTCTGGGATGCAGCTGGGATGAGCAGCCAAAGCAGAGCAGCTCTCCCTCTCTATGGGATAACCGTCATTCTTGCTGCTGACAGTCAGTCCACCTGCTACCAGAAGCAGCATCCTGCCCACAAGAACTTGTGGGATACACGGACCCAAATGTAACAGCCTCCTTTGCACATCTTCCCACGAAGCATCTTGCTTCCTGAAAGAAAAGTACTGAAGGTCTGAAGCGGAGACTTTTGCCCCTGGTTGCCAGCTTTGGTGCCAGGTCAGACACAAAAGCCGTGAGGAAGACTCCACCACAAAGACCAGCTTTAACAAGACAGTACCTGAAGCCACCCTGACCTGTTGCCCCTCAGGTCTGGGACTTCCTCCAAGCAGTTATGCTGTCCCTGGCACGTGGTGACAGCTGATCCCTTCTACCCGATCTGCTAAAGCCAGGGTTTTGCACAAATTTCTTCCTTGATCCCCACAGCATTTCCAGAGAGAAAACATAAGGAGATTCCCGATGTGTCTGACAGCTGAAGTGCTAGATCAGGCTTAATTCTTTGAGACTCTTTGCTAAGAGGCTGTTCTCTCCACTGGCTCAAGCCCACCTACCTCTGCTCAGCTCCACACGTCTCAGTGCCCTTCCCCCAGCCAGGTTTTCAGCCCACTTGGAGAGCACTGCTCAGAGAGGACATGGTAAAGAAGCAATTAAGGATCATCACCGAGCTTCAGTTAGCATCTTCAAGAGCTCTGCAACCCAACAGCCAGCCAGAAGGCTGCAGCTATGTCAGGTGTGATGGTTCTTTAAAGAAGAAATGAGAAAGTGAATGCCACAGATAGCATGCTCACCAAAGGGGTGTCACTGCTGTTTGCAAAGAGGAGTTAATGCCACTCTGCTGGCTGACTGCTCCCGGGCTGGGCTTTGTGTTAGCCCTTGGCAGGACAGGCAGTTTTCTTGGCTTAGGACCCTGTGCTGGAACGGAAACCCAGAGCACCAGGTCTCAGGATGGAGTTCAAAATCCTGTTCTCTGTTTGTTGCTGCTCTCAAAGGACGCAGCAGGAAACCATCCAGGTCCTTGGTCTGTGGGGGACCTTCCTTTACAGAAAACTTTGAGCCTCTTCAGAATGGGCTCTCCCTGCCAGGTGCAGTTTGTTTTGTTAAACTCAGGCCATCTGAGAGCAGCCTGGGGCAGCCATCCAGGGGTGGGCCGCAGCAGCCTCCCCTGCAGTCCAGCCAGGGATGCATGACCAGCTGGGCCCCCTGGGACCGTGTGTTACAACACAGCAGTACCCAGACAGAGCCCCGGGCTATTCAACATTCAGTCCAAGACCCACAAGAACAAATGCAGCAGCTGGCACTGTTTACTGAGCAGTCCACATCCACAGAGACCCTCACCAGTCTCATCCCTGGGGGTTACGCTGGGGTGACTTCTTCCCTCAGCAGACTCTGAACTGAGTGTTTCTGGCCTAACCTGATGGCGGAGTCCATCCTGAGCCATGGAGACTGCTTTATGAGCATCCTCACTTCCCCTCCCCAGGGGCAGGCCCTGCTCTTCCCAGCAGCCCAGGAGGATGCTGCTTTGGGTATGGGTGGTGAAAGTCCGAGGATGACAGAAAGCACTGGGGCAGAAGAGACCACCATCTCCAGCCCAGGGCTGCCTGAGCCCTAGTCAAGGGCCCAACAAAGATGACAGGAAGGCACCTATCACCTCAAGCCATTGAAAGGTAGTTTGCCAGCACCAGGGTGTAGGCTACAGCTGGCTCAGAGCTAAGCTAAGGCAATGGCACATTGATGCAGAAGATTACCACAGCTGGACTCAAGCAGGCTGCTGAAGGTCACCCCCTCTGTGTCACTTCTGCCACCCCAAAGAGCAGCCTCCTCCCTCAAGCTTGACTCAGAAACTATTTCTCCCCTTCTCCTGCCATATCAATGCCAACGTTTGCCAGGCAGTGAGAACCAAAAGTACTTGCTTTGTGGCATTATTTTACTTGTTCCATAACATTTTTCATCCCATGCAAAGGCATTTCTAGCTAAGAATCATCTGAAATCCACAAGAAAGAACTTAGTTCTACAATGTCAAAACATTTTACTTTATTTTAATAAGATATTTTGGAAAAGCCAACTAATCTATAGGATATTCTGATATCATTGAACCTGTCCTCCATCCCTTCCACTGTACATCAACAAAAAGGTAAAAGGAGACGTGCTAAATTCTAACCAACAAATAGTGCCTAATCCTGAGGCAAGGTCTGCTTTCCTCCTATGGGCACCACACGAAGGGACTGACAACAATCTGGAGGCTGAAGATATTTAAGAGCATGAGAAGACAGCTCCTTAAACCAAGAGCTTCTAGTCCCAGTGAGACAGCATCCCACGCTAGCAACTTTGCCAACTTTGTTTGCAAAGGTACCTGGTAAGGCCCAAAACCTTTGCGGTGCATTTTCTGTCTATCGGAGCAAGGTGACCTGCAAATCAATTTGAATAGGGTCATCCAGCTCACACCCTTCTAATTCTGCTTCTTAGCCTTCCATCTACATCGGGGTATTAATCAAGCTCAATGCCTCTTACCCATTTCCAAGCACAGGAATCCTGCTTAGGGCCATGCAGGAAGGCACAACTGAGCACTGGCGCTCACGGCTGCATGCACAGCCAGGCAGCAGCAGTACAGCCCTAGTGCAAGCTCCCTCACAATCATGTCTTGTGTTTATTAGCCAGACTGTGTCCCGTTCAGAGCTGACTTGCAGGGCACTGCTCTGTGGGAAAGTACTGAAGGCAGGATAAGCCTACTTCTTCTGTCCTATTCAGGGATGGAGAGAAAGACTGAGAGCCACAGCAAAGACCTGAGCACTGTCCCGACATCACCAGGATGTCCATGCCTGTTTTATAGAAAGGTGGGCTTGGCTAAAGTATAGGAAACCTGGCTTCTTCGGGTTATGAGTTACACATCACTGGATCGCAGATGAAACGACGCTTCTGTTGAGCCTCATCTGCTACACAGAACAAAGTTGGAGAGGCACGGCGCAAGGAAGCAGCTGGCTGGGAAACCGCGTGCAGAAAAAGCCTTTCTGAAAAGCCCTCTGCCAAGCCTCAAACCCTCCAAAACCAGCACACCAAGTCCTTCCTGAGCAGCCCTGCAGCCCTTTGAGATAGCAACGCTGTGATTGAGCACTGGCTAAGCGCTCTCCCCCCCACACCCCGCCCCCCGGTGCTCGTTCCTGGGCGGCTCTCCAGGCCAGGGGGAGCTCGCCTTGTGCTCACCACGGCTCACCGCACCCCGCGCCACCCGCGGCCACGCTCCCGTGGTCCCGTGGAGCAGCCCCGGGGGCCGCGGGGCACCTGCGGGCGAGGCAAGGGGGCACCTGCGGGTGCTCCCGGGGCTCCCCCCGCTCAGCCCCGCTGAGCCCCGTTCCCCCCGGCTCCGGGCCGACCCCCCTCCGCCGCCCCCACCCCGGGTGTGCACTCACCCTTCCTTCGCATCGCCGCCTCGCCGGGTCCCGGCGGAGCGCGGCCATGGGGAGCCGCTCCGGGCCACCCGGCACCGTCACCGGCCCCGGTCGCTGCCGCCCCTTTGCCGCCGCTGCGCCCTTTGCCTCCCCCTGGCGGCCTCACCGCGCCCGCTGCACCGGGGATGGGGAACGAGGAGGCAGGGCACCCCCCTGTGGGGGGGAAGACCCTAACCCCCAGGCAGCCCCTGGCCCCCCAGGCAGCCCCTATCCTCCGCCCGGCACAGCCCCACGCGCGGGTGGATGGAGCCGTGCGCGCAGCATCTTCCTGCTGGGCTGGAGCGTTGCTGAGAGATGGAAAGCTGTAAAGTGGGGAGAAAGGGGCTGAGGCCGGGAGGAAGAGCTCAGCATCAGCGAGAGGAGTTTAATCTAGAGAGAAGTTTTTTGGGGGGGTTTCAGGTCAGAGACATTACGCTCTTCTCATCAGGGCCACCTGCAAGCTGTGGATGGGACAAAGTGGGCAGGGAAAGCTGAGGGCAGGATAAGTGTGCGGGGACCTGAGCACCGCTGTGGCCAAGCTGCTGCTGGAGTTGCTGCTTGGGGCGTTTGCACTGGGTTGGGAAAAAGTCACTCGGCCTCTTCTGCCTCCCCCATACGATGAGGACAAGGATGTCAAGGGGGTCCTGAAGCCCAGTGCAGAGGATGGTGGGTGGGCAGGATGGCCGGCGAGGATGCAGGACCCAGCTGCCAGGACATTCCCCAGCACAAGTTACCTGGCTGCATGTTCCATAGACCAAACTGTGGCAATTGGGAGACCCTGCGTGATACAGGCACGGATATTTTACAGGGTGCCGCTGCCGCCCGGGTGCCGGTGGGTGCCGCCGCCGAGCCGCAGCCGTGGGCGCCTGACACGGTGCGGAGCGGGGCGGTACTGCAGGGGCGGCCGAGGGATGCGCCCAGCCGGGATCGAGCCGAGCCGAGCCGAACCCAGCCCAGCCGTCCTCCTCTTCCTCCCTGCTCGGCTCTTGGTGAAATGGATGCTCCACAACGTCTTTGCCGCCCGCACTCGAAGCAGAGCATCAAACCCCAAAAGGAGGTTCCCCCCCCCCCCCAGTTCGTTGAACCTTGAACCCAAGTCAAGCTGGCCTAATTGTCAACCGTCCATCTGTCCATCACCTGTTTTGATAATTTCGATGGGGTAATGACTGGTAATGTAAAGCTACAAACTCCTTTAACATCAGGCTGCCCCGGAGTGATGTCCATGTAAATGAAAATTGCCTTACTGTCTGCTCCACGGTGATCCTTCCCTCCTTGTGCCCCTTCTTCTTATGTGCCCCCCACCCACAAGAGCTCTGTTTTCCTTTCTCTGGGCACCCCTCACGCCCACCCTATTGCCCTAAGAAGTGTTCAGCATCTGGCAAGACAGAGCTGCCGGAAACACAGGGCTGCTTGTTCGGAGAAGTCAATCATGTTGAATTGAGTCCCAGTTTGGTTAGCAATTAGGTTCAAAAGTTTCTCTGAAATTAGTGGGATCATATGAGAGACAAAACGCACCTGCTTGCAAACTGAAGGTTTCTAGATTAGCATAGGGGCAATGTTTATATTTTTCTTGCTTTGATTGCTATGAACAGCAGCACTCACGCAGCCTTCAGGAACCTTTCGCTATCCTTGCTTCCTGGACTGCCTGGGAACTGGCTTTTCCAAGCTGCAAACCCAGGTACCCTGTGGGATGCACTATAGACCAGAAGCCATGGCTGCTGTTTAGGAGAAATTCTTCCCTTTCCAGCACCACCATAAATTTATGGTACAAATGTGTCATAGGTGAGCCAAGTGTGTCACAGGTGAACCAAGAAGGTCAAGAAGGCCAACAGCATCCTGACTTGTATCAGAAACAGTGTGGCCAGCAGGACTAGGGAAGTGATTTTCTCTCTGTAATTGGTTCTGGTGAGGCTGCACCTCGAGTACTGTGTTCAGTTTTGGGCCACTCACTACAAGGAGGATATCGAGGTGCTGGAGCATGTCCAGAGAAGGGCAACAAGGGTGGTGAAGGGTCTAGAAACCTTCAAGTTTTATGAGGATGGCTGAGGGAAGTGGGATTATTTATTCTGGAGAAAAGGAGGCTTAAGGGAGACCTTATCACTCTCTACAGCTAGTTCAAAGGAGGTTGTAGTGGGATGGGGGTCAGTCACTTCTCTCAAACAAGTGATAGGACGAGGAAATGGCGTCACACTGCACAAGGGGAGGTTTAGGTTGGATATTAGGAAAAAAATCTTTACTGAAAGGGTTGTGAGGCATTGGAACAGGCTGCCCAGGGAAGTAGTTATGTCACCATCCCTGGAGGTATTCAAAAAAGATGTGTAGATGTGGTGCTTAGGGACATGGTTTAGTGGTAGACAGTGCTAGGGTAATGGTTGGACTTGATCTTAGATGTCTTTTCCAACCTAAATGATTCTATGATTCTGATCCTAAGCTTCTTCCAGGCTGAAGGGACCAAAGAGGTACCATTCTGGCTGGACAGGTGGCATGCTTCACCCCTCAGTCTGTGCTGTGTGAACAATGTACCCAGATGCCCCACGACCCCCAGCCTCATTTTAAGAAGCCAGCCATCCCAATACCACCCATTTGGAAAAAGGTGTTTCAAATCTTCTGAGAAGGTTACTTCCTTCTTCCTAGAAATACACAGTGAACCGCTCTTTGATGACTCTCAATTGCTGCCAGAGACAGCAGTGTTCTTGGGTTCCCTCCCTCTCTGTCTTGACTCTAAGTATATGGCAAACAGGGCCATTTGCCAATGTTTGTGTCTTGACAAACAGTCTGTCAGCGTTTTAGTGTATGGCTTCAGCTGGGATCAGCTATGCGTTCTCTCCCTATTAAATGGCAGAGCTGTGTGCAAACACCCTGGCATCAAACCATCTGGGACATGCTCAGGGCCAACTGCTGATCTTCCAGGAGCATGTGTCAGGCACCCTCTCACACCAAGGCAAAGGATGACTACAGGGTTGGTGCTCCCATGTCATGGCTTGCACAGGTACCAACCCCTGTCCTGCTCTCAGGGGTCTCTTCTGCCACCAGTTACCTCTCCCCCTAGGTCCCAGCTCTCTTTCACTCCTGCAACACTCAGTTTGTCTCAAAAGCCTCACAGCGGACCTGGCACAAGCAAACTGCAGCAGGTAATGGCCCTTAATGCAACAGACTACAGGCAACAGAGGCCAGTGGAAACAATTTCTGGTTGCTGACAATACTCAGCCCCCCACTCCCACTGAGTTAAGAAGCTTTCAGTGACTTCACTGATGGAGCTATAAAGCATTCACCTTCCTCCCTTGCTCACTGGGAAACTGTGGCCTTCAAGGCTGCAAACAGGGCAGACTCTTTCCTAACATTGCACCCTGACAAGGCACATTTTTGCCTACACAGGAACTGTTTGAATGCAGTGTTAAGACCTTTGGGTCAGATGTTGTCCACACTGAAAGACTCTGTGTAGCTGTTACAGGAGAAGAGCAAACTGAATGGGTAGATGTGTGGGGATGTGTGTATCCCACCTTCTGTCAGCTGGAGGAGACACCAGCACCTTGCAGCAGCCAAGGGCCTTCTGAGTTAGTCCAGCAGAACCAAAGAAAGAGCATCCATTGACACCACAGCTGAATTCATCATCATTAAGCTGCTAGAATATTCCCCTGACTTTCCTAGTGCACCAGTTCCCTAATGATTTGTGAAAACTTTGAACAATATCAGGATCATCACCTCTGAGAAGATTTCCATGTCTCTGTTGGACCACGAGAAGAGATGTGCTCCACCAGACACATCTCCTCTGTGCAGCACCCAGCACAGCAAGGTCCTTGTCCTTGTTACTTAGTGGAAAGTGAGGATATTGGCTAATGTCAATTGAGGGCCTGGTTTTACCTTGATTTATTTAATGTGTCTGCAATTCCTCTTGCACTGAGAAGACTGACTCTGATTCAGCAAGGAGTGGAGCAGCTATAAGCTGCACGAACAAGCGATGCTCAAAATGTTACTGGAGTTACTCAGTGGATACATGACCCTTCCTATGGCAGATCTGAAAGTTTCTTTCTGCTACAGCCTCTTAATCACTCTGCCCTGGGCACTGACTCTTTTGACATTGCAGAACGTAACTTAAAGACTTCTGTCAGACCAGCCATGCTTGCTGCAACTGGGCTGTGAATTCTTCCAAGACGTGTTCAGCAGGAAGCAAGAGGGACAGTGGAGCAAGTGATCTTCAGAGGAAAATGCAAATAAGAACCAGCAGTCACAGACTGCAGTGGACATCTCTGCGTTGTGCTTTACACAGTGGGGCTTGAATGTAATGCTGCTTGAAAGCTGATGTCACCAAGATCAGGTCTGCACTGGGGGGAAAAGGGGTGGGAATCGGGTCTGCAGGGGGAGAGGAACTGCATGAGGATAAATCAGTCTGGGATTAGAAGGTGGCACTGGCAACCCGCCATGTGACAGCCAGGCATGCACAGCCAGAACCCCAGCTGTCAGCCTGGTGGCAGCAATTAAATGAGGTATCGATTGAGGAATTGTTGTCTGCAGGGTTTAAAGATAAGATCGATGGAGACCAAAAGGTTTAGGCTCCATTTACTAATTAGCCAAACACGCTTGAGAGAGAAACCTTTGGAGACACAGAGACTGGAGCTATATCTGGGCAGTACTACCAATGTGCTGGGGTCACCCCCTTCCTGGTATCCAGTCTTCACCACGGCTGACAAGGTTGTGTCCAGGCCAGAAATTTAAATCAGCAAGGAGGCAAAAAGCTGCTGGGGCTGTTTGGGGCAGCAGGATAGGCTTCTGCCTGCACTCACCTGCTTTCCTCCCAAGGCAGGGATGTGGGAATGAGAGTGTGTATGTCTGTGCATGGGGAGGAGTAAACCATGAGGAGAGCTGCTCCCTTTGCATTGCAAATTGTTTGGGGGTGAATTGATTCATTTTGTAGGCTGTGGCATTTGTTACAGTCTGAACACATTTCTCTTCCCGATGCTCCCAATCCAGCAAGCCCAGGGACACAAAGGAGACAAATGTGGCACAAAGCATTTCTATTTGTGGGTCACATGCTGATTTTGCCTATGCTCCGCAGATCTAAATCAGGAGAGAGCAAGAAGATGGCTTTATGCTCTCTATGTTTTCTTCCCTCTTTGCCAGATGATGTCCAGGACACAGGCAAATGGGAACAGGCAAATGGCCTTACTTGGATGTGGTTTGGGCGGCCTTTAAGACTGGCTTCTTGCTTGCTGTTGTGGGGGGGGGGGGGGGGGGGGGGCAGTCCGTGGCTTCAGAAGAGAGGTACTTTCAACCATCCAAGCAGCTGGGCTAGGTCATGTCCCTGGGGACGTCTTGGTGTCAAGGCTGCTTCAGCAAGTGGCGTCAGTGTGGCTCCCCCTTCCTGGGCCAGCAAGAGAATTCCTCTTTTCATCCCAGCTTACAAGGAGAATTCAAGCCCAGCAAACAGAGGAGGGTCAGGAGCTGCTGCTCCAGATCCTATGACCCACAGGCAGCCTCGGGGCAGAGCTCTGTGTCCACTGCAGCCGTGGGCTATGCAGTGCCTCAGACCCCCTCCCCACCACGTGAAAGGATGTGCCAGAGCTCTGCTGGCCGCATGACCGATCATGAGCCCAGGGGCTTTTTGCTTTTTGCCCATCAGTTTGCATTTCCTGCACAGGTCAATAGTGCTGGTGCCTCTTACAACACACCAGAAGGGAGCGGTGGTGTATGCCCCTGTCACTGCTGGGTGCAACACATCTTGCCAGAAAGCAGGTCCTCTGGCTGGGGATGCTCTCCCTCCACACCAGCAACTGCTGTTAGCAACCGCAACTTGACCCAGTCTGCTATAAAACACAGCAAGACAGGACAGAACAGTGTCTGAGCAGGCTGAGAAACCATAGCTACCAGGAGACTGAATCCACCTCCAGGGGTGGGGAGGATGAAAGGAAGGAATGGAAGAGAAAACAGAGATCAAGGACATTGTGATGCTGTGTGGTGGTTTCGCCGTGTCCCATCGCTTCACAGCAGGGCTGTGCAGATTTATAGCTTTGTCTTGAGAGTCTGGAGGCAGCTGCAAGTCATTTGGCATTTCAGAGTCAGTTTCCTTTGCCCTTCCTCTTGCTCTGGCTTGTAAGGCTGCAAGCCCCACACTGGACCAGCCCCACGCCTTTGTTTTCTGCACACAGCTCTGGTGCCTGGGACAGATGCTGCATCTCTGCCCGTGCAGGACAGAACTGATGAGAGCCTAAGGGATTATTGCTCTCCTGTTGTTGTGATAGAGCTCTGTGCCACTACAGTGTCCAATAACTGTGAATTTACCAGTCTTTCTGCATGGGAGATGTGGACTTCTGTGGGGGAAATGGCCTGGGGCTGCCAGTGCTGTAATGTTCTTCCCACATGAATTTCACTTTCCTTATTCTTTCCCAACAGTCAGGCTGGCCACCCTACATGTGGGCACCTGTCCACACTAAGAGGGAACATGAGTCCCCGTGGTTTCTGTGGGGTGCAGAGCCAGCAAGCTCTCCACTCCAAAAGACATTCGAGCCCACACCACCTCCCACACATGGTTGTGATTCATGAGCAATGCAGGAGCCGTATCCCTGACTGTCTCCCCAGCGTGGGGTTGCTGAGACCAGTACACATGGCATCCCGGATCCTGACTCATGACATGGCTCTGCATACTGGGCAGAAGAGCCAAGCATGGTTTCCCATCAGGTTGCTTCCCTTCCAGCATCTGCCTCTGCCAGGAGTGAGTTGGCTGACGGCTACCCCAGTGCCACCTTGACCCCCCAAGCAGTTCTGGGGGTCACATAGATATTTCCCAGGCCCACTGGATATAATAAGGTACTCAGAGAGCCCACCAAGGGAGACGCAGATAAGGACAAACCCGTCTGTAGTGAAACAGAAAGGGCTCCAGAGATCAAAGTGGGTCTCCTAGCAAATGTAGTGGGTCCCCTCCATACCCAAACATACCAACCGATCTGCTGAACCAGAAGTGCCCAGATGGTACCTGTTGTAATATTTTGCTTTCAGCCTGGGATTGGATTGATATCTTCCTTTATCAGCTGTTTTAATGCCAAGCCCATTTGCTAATAAATAAATAAATAAATAAATGAACTAAAATAAAAAATTAAAAATTACAAAATTAAAAAAATAATAATAAAAAAACAGGAAGAGAGATCTGAGTTCCCTGCATGTTCTTAGGGAAGGCTGCTGGAAAAGCAGGAAAGACAGGCAATCCTGATCTAGACAGACCTCCATGATCCGTGGGGGCATTTATTTCCTATTTGTCCACCCTGTGAGAAAAAAAGTAGGTCTGTGTAAGTCAGGGTGTAAGAGTTTTGCCAGTGTTTGTCTGCCTGCAGGAAGGCTTGAGTCTTACAAAGTGAGCAGAAGCAGAAGGCTAGATCTGTACACACAGTGTTTCTTGGACACCTTTCGATCCTAGAAGCTGATGGGAGGAGAGGATGAGGGTAAGGTCACACTGGGACCCTCAGGAACAGGAGCAGACCTGAACCCCAGCCCATGCCAAGATCAGCAGCAGAGGCACAGTACTTTCCTAGGCCTCTTCATATGCATAATCTCAAAGGGGACATTACTCTTTAGCAGAGATAAACCTGTCAACAAGCAAATAAAATAACCCTAGCAGCATGCATAAAACACAAAAACCTCTATCTTTAAGGTTCAGGACGAATATCTACAAATATCTACAGGGAGGGTGCAAAAAGGATTGAACCAGGCTCATATCAGTGGTGCCCAGTGCCAGGACAAGAGGCAACAGCCACGAACTGGAACACAGGAGGTTCCCTCTAACATCATGAAAACACTTTTTTACTGTGCAGGTGACTGAGCACTGGCACAGGTTGCCCAGACAGGTTGTAGAGTCTCCCTCCTTGGAAATGGCCAAAAGCTGTCTAGACATGATCCTGGGCAACCATCTCTGGATGGACCTGCTTGAGCAGGGGTTGGACCAGATGAGCTCCATGGATCCTTTCCAACATCAGCCATTCTGTGATTCTGTGATATTGCAGGGGGCTGCATCTCCAGACCCTGGTTGTTCTTTTCAAGCCAAAGCCATAGCTTCTTCTAAATCCCTCCTGTTCACTTGCTCAGCTTGACAGCTTTCGCAAATGCCAAACTGATCTCCGTCTGTTCTTACCTGTAGGGTTAAGCAGCCACCCTTCATTGTTTGCCTGCTCAGATGCAGCCCTGGGAAAACAGCACATTCAGTATGTGGGCCAGAGCTATCACACGGGGGAAACTTCACATACACCCTCCCAGGAGGGAGTAACACACAGGCCATGGGTTGTCTGTAGCCCTTCCAGCACCAGAACTGAGGTGGGACTGGCCAAGGACAGATTATAGGCAGACTCTGCACATCCCACGCTGGGCTGTTCCTGCTGCCCAGGCTCTCCCCTGACCAAACTTCTCTTCCTTAGATCCAGATCACTGCCTCTTGCCTTCCCATCTTCAGATGCGGTGAATAATTCACTCCCTTCATTTATGTCATTACCTTGGAGTTAAATATAGTGCTTGATCAGTGCCTCTAGAGAATTCCCTCTCCTGAACTCCGTAAATTGCATTGTCTTGGTCTCTCCTCCCCTCATAACTACCTGTGATAATTTTTGCATTGTGTTTGCTGACCTCTTGCATTTTATTTGGTGTCTTCCATCCTCGGGCTTTGGGAACATCTGTCCCCAAATGCTCTGCTGTGACTCCACAGCTCTGTGGGCAACTGGATCCACAGGTACAGGGACACAGCAGGGGCTGTGAGACTGAAAGATCAGCTCTCTGTTTGCTGGACATTAAACATTTTCTCTCTTATGGCACATCCCACATGGAGGAGAGTTTCATCCAGAATAGGAGAACATTTCTTTTTCTCAAAGCAAAGGCAGCTGGAGCATGTAGTGGAATGATAATACAGACATGCAAAGTCTGGGTGGGCCTTTGCAATTCCACCTCTGCTCCCACAGCTTTTGGGGACAGGAGGAATCTAAGCTGATATCTGGATTAGCAAGCAGATTGTTTTCTCCCAGTAGTTTCTGGTTTGGAACCTATTACTGTACAGGGGCACATACTTTAGAGCTGCTTGACCTTCCAGTAGGAAACATCCATCCCTTGTGCTCATGGTAGAATCCACTCAGAAACAAGCCAAGACCACATGGTATTCCAAACACCCAGGACCTGCTACAAGAGTAGTTCCAGAGGAACTATGAAGTATCTTTAGGCCATCCCCAATGGCTCAGAAAATACCGTAACAGTGCACAGTGCCTCTTAAAAGAAGCCCTTGCTCAGTGATGCCTCACTGCCCAGAGATAAACATGGTGTTTCCCTGGGCAATGCTAGACAGTCTACAGGGACCTGTATAATGAGAAATAGGAGACAAAGGTACCAGGCAAGTGAGTCATTATGCTTATTTTCCTCAGTGATGCAGTTAGCTTGTATCATCTGCATTGTCTTTTTTTTTTTTTTTTTTTTTTTTTTTTTTTTTTTTTTTCTGTGTCCTTGGCTCTTCTCACCACCAGTCTCTCACAGCAGGGAGTCCTGAGGACTAGATTTTCGGGAAACATCCTCCTCCTCCCTAGCTCAGTGTTAATGTGGCCATGTTCAGAGTTGCTCAGGGTCACCTTATCCCTTCCATCTGAGGGAGGATCACAAGCTGAGTGGAAAAGGGCCCAACAGGTCTGAACACAACTGGTAGGGCAGGATCCAGAGCTGGCCTCCACTGGCCTCCCAGCTGCAGGGTTCCTCGGTCCCTTGGGCTGCTGAAACCAGAGTGGAGCTTTCACACACAGAATCACAGAATTGCTGAGGTTGGAAGATCACTGTGGAGATCACCTAGTCCAACCCCCCTGCCAAGCAGGGTCACCAAGCACACTTTGAACAGGATCAAGTTCAGGCAGGTTTTGAGCATCTCCAGGGGACATTCCACAGCCTCCCTGGGCAACCTGTTCCAGTGCTCTGTCACTCTCATAGTAAATAATTTTTTCCTCACGTTCAGCCAGAACTTTCTGTGTTTCAGTTTGTGCCTGTATGGCCCTATTGTCTTGACACCCTCCCTTCAGATATTTATACGCATTGATCAGATTCCCTCTCAGCCTTCTCTTCTCCAAGCTAAGCAGTCTCTCCTCATAGAACAGGTGCTCCAGTCCTCTCATCATCTTTGTGACCCTCCTCTGGACTTGCTGCAATAGTTCTATGTCCCTCTAGTGCTGGGGAGCCCAAAACTGGGCACAATACTCCAGGTGTGGCCTCACTTGGGCTGAACAGAGTGGGAGGATCACCTCCCTTGACCTGCTGGCAACACTCTTCCAAATGTACCCCAGGACCCCGTTGGCCTTCTTGGCCACAAGGGCACACTGCTGACTCATGGTCAGCCTGCTGTCCACCAGGACCCCCATGTCCCTCTCTCCAGAGCTGCTCTCCAGCAGGTCAGCCCCCAGCCTGTACTGGTGCGTGGGGTTATTCCTCCCTAGATGCAGGGCCCTGCGCTTGCCTTTTGTCGAACTTCATCAGGTTCCTCTTGGCCCAGCTCTCCAGCCTGTGCAGGTCCCTCTGAACGGCACATGGAGCAGTACAGGGAGACCATGGCCTCTCAGACCCGCAGCTCAAGCTGGGCTCAGGCCTGCCCTGCCCAGTCACACTCCGTGCTCACACACATGTCCCATCCCAAGGCGCTGCTCGCCTGGGCCCTGCACGCGAGCGGTGCTGACATGGCCCCGCTGTGCTCCCGTGCCCAGTCTGGCCTTGCCAGGCAGCGACTGTGTGGCCTCAACAACCACTTGGAGCTTGCCCAAGCTGGCCAGGCGGCCAGCTCTGATCTGCACTGCTTCTTAGGGAGCGGGGACGAAGCAAAGCATGCTGCACTGCTGTGTAGATGCTAAACTAGGCCAGCGTATGGTGCTGTAGGTCCGTGGTATAGCTTGCAAGACATCCTACTGACCTGGGCTACAGGAATTACTAGAAGTCAGCCTGGTAGCACTGGGGAAGCTTGTGGGGGCTCCCTCCATTTTTTTTTCTTTATTTTTTTTTTTGGGGGGGGCGAGCATGCAGATGTTTACATCCTATAAAAATCTGCCTCCCAACCCCCACTATGCACAGACTGAAATGTGGCTTAAACGTGTTTCTGTGGTAATGCTGATGCACTTGGGAGCCTGGCTGCCTTCCAGGCTGTGTATCCCGAGGGGCTAGTGGTGAGATATTGTGCACCCACACTTTGCCGGCCTGTACACAGTGGGAAATGGCATGGGTGCAGTGAGAAATCTCACTCCCCATGAGGCACTGTGTTGCATTTCCTAGCTGGTTTTGTCTTCAGGGAATTCATTCCCAAGCAGGAAAAGGCAGAGCCCTATTTTCCAAAAAGCATACACTGTTCATCTCATCCCAAGTTGATTTTCCAATGAAAAGGAGTTTTGTTGAGCAGTTTTCATTCAGAGGACCATTATGCACCCAGGGGACCAACATACCTGTGAGGAGACCCAGCTATCTGCCCTCAGTTCAGCCATGGTCATGAGCACATCCTCAGACTACTGGTATTTACCTTCACACACCACAGATGCAAATTTTGACAAAAAGGTCATTTGGCCCCTGTCAAAAAGATCATTTGACCCTGCCCAAGGACACAGCTTCACTGCCTGTGGTGGGGAGCAGGGCGTCAGAGAAGCCTACGTACCTTGGGGATGGTGACGGCTGCGACACGGCTGAGCGAAGGGACCAGCTGCTGGAGGCTGTAAGGAGACCCAGCTCTGTGACCCAGCAGCTTGATGGCCAGCTTGGAAAGAGATGCTGGGAACCAGAGCCTTCGTCACACTGGGTTCACCAGAGCCACCTCGCCACAGGATCGCCAGGCAGGGACACCTCACCAGCCCCAGGCCAGCCTAACACATCAATGCAAGGCTGCCCAAAACAGCCCCCCTCGATCCTTCCTCCTTCCCATACTCTGCTGGCTTTTCAGAGCCCACTCCTTCATCCCTGTATATGAGGGGTACCAACGGGACATTTACCTCTAGCTCTTGGGTGTGCTGGGGGGAGTGCCGTGGGGTGGTCAGTGCAGGGATATCATCGTGCTGGAGTGGCACCATGGGACAGCTTTACAGCCCCTCTGTCCTCCGCTTGCTCCTCTCTGGCCATGTTTAATGTTGTTCTTTGTGTTTCCCAGGCAGGAAGAGCTGTGTGTACAAATAATTAAAGGGAAGAATCGGAGTGATTAGGGCAGATGATTATTGTCAAATTATGATTTATCTCAGAGGGAAATTAGTACCCCCCCTCCCCCAAAGGGCTCAGCCTAGCTCAGTGAATGGGCATGGGTTTTTTGATTAATAGATGCCTTTAGAAGGTCACCTACATCCATTGCAGATTAACTCAGTGGGAAAAGTTCTTTCAGTAATTCAAGCTGTTGTTCTCACAAGCTGTCAGCTAGCTGCGAATCGGGAAGGTCCATCCGTTACAGGGCTGCTGGGTTGGAGGGGATCTTTCTTTCCTCTGGACACATAGGCATGATACATGATGCACAAAGACATGGATGACCGAGAAAACGAGCTGTGGAAAGAAAACAAAAACAACTGTAAAGGGAAGCAAGGAAGCTGAGCAGGCAGAGGGCTGGCCCAGGCAGTGTGGGGCTTGGGACTAAAGGAGCAGCAGCTCAGCTTGAGCCTGGTGCTGGAGCAATAGCCCTAGAGCTGGTCTGTCCTGGGTGGTGGAGGAAGGGTTTAGATGCCTTCCTTTTGAAACCATCATGAGCTTCTCCTGCTGTGGAGCCAGTAAATCATTTTGTGCTTGTTTTATCTATGCCTTCTTATGGATATGTCCATGGAGGTGCAGAGCAGGCTGGAGCCAGAGTCCTGTAGGACCCCACAAGTCTCCTGTGGACTTCTGGCAAAGATCCCAAGTCATAGATTGACTTCTGCACAACATGGAGACCTCTCTATTGACTGCTGAGGTGGGATGACCACACCAGGCTCTACCAGTAGCTCAGACATCTTCTTGGGGAAGGCAAGAGCTGGTGGTGGCAAAGTGAAGACAGGATCAGCAGAGCTGGGATGAGAAGAGGTTAGGAACTGCACCTCTGTGAAGAGAATAACACAACAGCATCAACCCACAAATTTATGAGCAATGTCAGAATTGTGTGTGCCTGTATGAGTTTCTTCATATTGACCTTCTATAGATGCTCCATGATAGACAGTGCCTTGTATTTCTTTTGAACTCTGTATCCCCTGGTCTTAACAAAGGCTCTGGAATATAAACAATCCTTTTTATCGCTTCATGTGCCCATGCTTGTATGGAGACATGGGGGTGATCTCACTGAGGTGGTGTTCTATATGATAAATTTGTGATGCTGGATTCCAAACACAGACAAAGGCCCATCATCTCTGATTGTGTTGGGTATGATATGTTGATGGCATACATCCTACCACAGTGCTGGATGTACTGTTATCTGTTTTTAATTTGCATGCATTCAAGGCAAAAGAAGAAGCAGGAGAATCCAGCTGTTCTGCACATTAAGGTGGACAACAAAGAGATAAGGAAGATTCTGTTCCCTGATAAACAACCATGATGACTGTATTTAGCTTTCTTTTTACAAATGAATGGTATTTTAGCACAATCAACAAAAAATCCACTAGCAAACATTTATTTTGCATCCATTTAGACTTCATCATAAATCTATATGCCAGGCATTAATAATATTTTCAGCAACAGATTGATTGACTAGAACGTAGCTTGGTTGTCTCTAAACACTAAGGGGTTCTCAACTGATTTATCACTTACTGAAGTCTGCATGTATGTACCATATTCCTTGTTATATACGTACCTGTCCTTTATTAAAGCTTTCTCCAACAGATCCATTGTAGTGGTGTCTGTAGCTTATGTAGATTTGGACATCTTGTTGCCAAATCTATCATACAGGCTTTGCTGGCATATTATGGAGTCAGTGTATTTTTGATATATGAGTTTTAAGGCCAGAAGAAGCAATTAGATCATTTTGAGTGGCAGAGTCCAGAAACCTTTATCCAGTTACCCCTGCACAATGTCCAGGAACATGAAGAGGGATAACGCTAAGGTCTTCATTCCAGTAAAGCCTTCTGCTTAAGGCATTAAGAGATTGCTGGTTTGGCTTAATTTAGTGCAAGACTTTGAATATTTGGGAGGCTTAGTGGGTAAGTGAGAATCTTGCTTTTATGTGTTTATATTTTAGTTGGTTTGAGACTTGCTGTGAAGAGCTTAAGCCTGTGGGCCACACCTCTTCAGAGGGCTTCAGGCTGGAGATGTTATAAAACTGTCTCCTAATGCGGTTTTCTAAAGCTGTTTACAACTAGATTTTGAGGTATTGGCCACACAGTGCATCTTCTCTGGAACCCAGAGATAGTGCTAGAGTTATTCCCTGCATCCATCACATGCTAAAGACAGGACACAGCTAAAATGAAGAGGAAAGAGAAGCAGAATGGTTCTGTAAGAAAGGAAGGGGCAGTTTGTACAGTATAGGTTTCCCTGCATGGGATCTCAACAGCAGCAGGGTTTAAGAAAGTTTATGCTGAGGACAGGGAGAGAAAATCCTGCCTTCTCCTCACCCCAGCACCTCCCAATGTCTGATTTTGGCTTTGTATGAAGAGGGTCCTGGTAAGCTGATGTGAAGGGCTTTAGACACTGGGTGCCCAGTGAGCCACACACCACCTGGAAGGGACACTGAAATGGGCATGGCAACCTCAAGATGCTGTGTCTCTACCAGCGGGAAGAAGAGGCAGCCAGAGAAGTGATAAGGTTGAAAATTTTGGTTTTTACCTCTTTCATATTCTAGGAACCCTTGCTAGATATTGGGGGTATCTGCTAGTGTACTGCCGTGCCCAACTCTGGTGCAGAAGCATCCGCTGGTGTACATACCATTATAGTGATTGCTGTGTGATTGACTGGCTGTCTAATGGGTTGTTACAGCACTGCAGAGTCTGTCTTGCTCCACAGGTTAACTGTGAGGAGCTGGGGAGATGAAGCAACACTGCTCTAAATTGGGCTGTGTATTGGGAGCAGCAAGAAGTATCTCAAAAAACCACCCTACCCTTTGCAAAAATTTCTTTTATGGTCTTTCACAAGGGAGACCACAAACAAATGGATGAGATGCCAGGAGTCAAAAGGGAGTTTTCAGGTAGTTTATTTTTTTCCTTTCTTTAAACGGCCTGAGATGTTCAAGGCAGGTTTACTGCTCCTGGAGACTGTGTAGGTGCAGATATGCACAGCCTTTGCTTTGCTGTCCTTTGCACGCAACAAGGAAGCCAATGACTTGGGGACTTTGCACCTCCATGCACACGGCTAGGAGTCAGATGCTCACTTCTGCAAAACAGCACAGTTCTGCAGGAGCCCCATGCTGATTTACACCCCCTGCAAATTTAAAACCACAGACATTCTTCACCAGGTACACCTGCTACCCTGGGTATTTGATAGGAATCACAAGCGCTCGCTATTTCTGATGTGCACACTTGTCCCACACAGATTCATGTCACTAACACAGGCTCCCAGCCTGGGTATCTGGGCTCTCAGCTACAAGATCAGCTCTCCTCTTGGTAGAAGCATTTTCAGTGCACCTGGCTCATTGCATCAGCTGCTGTGCTAGCCCACAACACAATGCCCCAGCAGCTCTAGGGGCATGGGCAGCCCTTTCCCTTCCTTCCCACGTCTTCACACAAGTCACACCACACCGAAGAGCGGATGTGGGAGCCACAAGCTGGTGGCTGATGTAGGCTGTGCTACCTCCAGTCAGCTGCAACCCTTGCTCCAGGTGACCAAAACACAAGATGTGCTGGGAAAGGGGTGAGTGAGCTCCCTCCCTCATGATGGGAAGGGCTCAGGTGCTGGGCAGCTGGCTGGAGGTAGCTGGGACAGAGGAGTTTGGGGGCAGAGCCCTTTCTAGAGCACAGCCCCTGAGCTCACTCCAGCACAGTGTGCCCGAGAGCACCCTGCCCCAGAAGAAGGCAGGAGGGCTGCAGGAGGATGCCTGGAAGCAGCCTGCGTCTGGGTGGCTCCTGGAGGGACACGGAGGACCATGCAGCTCCTGCTGTTGATGCCATGTGTGGCGGGAGCACACTTGCCATTTGTTCTGTCTTTCAGAACAGCAAGCTTTTGATTCCCTTGGTAGTGCTCATCTGCGCTTCTTTCTGGCCCCCTCCTTTCTGTGCCAACCACGTGCCCCCCAGCCCATGGGCTCTGCTGTCATTGTTGGCTGCTGGTTCCACTGGCCTCAGCTTATTGCATCTGTTTTGATTTGCTAGGTCTTGCATTCAGCCATCCGTTCAGCTTTTATTGTACGTTTCTAAGCGTCAGCTCCGGGTGGTCATCGTCGGCTCCTTTCACTCAAGCCCGTGCACCAGCTGCATATTAATTGCTCTCCTTTCTCCTCTCGCTTGCTCCCTCCCTGTCTCGCTGCATGACATTCATGGTTTGCAAACTTTGTGCAAACACATTGCTAACCAAGCCCGGCCCTTCCCTGAGTGAAGGTGTGAGGAGGGCTTTGCACACCACCTCTTGCAGAGACTGGGGAGCTGATGGTTACACTGGAGGCAAATCTGGCCCATCTCCTGCGAATCTGCAGTGGGAAAGCCTTCCTCACAGCATTCTGTCCGTCTGCCCGCCGGTGACGGATTACTCACCATTGTCTGCTGACTGGTGCTTTGTCCGGTCTAACTCCAGTGTCCTGAGCAACGGGGCTCTGACTCTTTCTCTGGCCTGATGGTTGCCATGCTAAATCAATTCCAGCTTCTAGATGGTGTCTCTGATGCTGAGCCTGAGGTTCCCTTTCTGTGGTGCCCCTGTGGCTCTGCCTAGTGCCCAGCAGAATTTCACCTTAAGAACAATCGTATTGAGGGGAAAAAAATGTTCATACTCACATGCATGAACTGGCTCCTTCTGCCTGGCCCTGTGCTGCTCCTGTGGGCTACAGCACTTGGAGAGCAGGCTGTCTTGAATCATGAGCCTGCCCCAGCTCTGAAGCATTGTATTGCTTAATGACTGATGATAATGTCTGCATATGTAGGCTTGTAGCCTGGCCATCCATCTTTAAATTTCAAAATCTTTCCTCCTCAGCCATTACTTCCACCCCCATAATCATTCCTGTTGGTCTTCTCTGAATTTCACCTCATTTGTCCTTGTTGGAAGGCAGAGCACAATCCAATCAGCTGGTGTGGGAGCCTGAGCTGGGGCTGAGGTCTGAGGCGAGGGGTCCAGCTCCACTCCTAGGCCCTGAGCTCCCCTGAGCCAAGGGAGGCTTAACTGCCTGGGGGATCCGGGCTGTCTTCTCATAGCTCATCCAGCTCTGGTCACCTCAGTGTACCTGGGAAGAAAGGTATTCCTCAAAACCTTTATGAGGACAGAGGTTGTAGGCTATGAATTTCTTCCAGCCTCCTATATATTCACCTCCTGCCCCCCCTCCAAATAAAAAACATTGCACATAAACAGCTCGGTGTTTTTCTAAGGTCTGCCTGCTCACAGGAGCCCTGAGCAAAGGATGCTACTCCTGAGCTCAGTGAAACATATAATGGCACAGTCTGCCAGGCTGAGACCTGAGGCACAACCTGCAAGAGAGCTGGTCTCTTGGGAGGACTCTGGTCCAGCCCCGGCTTAGAGTAGCAGAATTGTCAGTCAGATGTGGCTTTGGGAAAACCACCAGGGGTGGTGACCACACATCCCTGTGACCTGTCCCAGGACAGCACTGCCCCCCGGGGAAGAAATTTTTTCTTATGTCTGATCTGAATATTCTACCTGTAGCCATTGCCTCTCGTTATCTCATCCGCCACTATTCAGACCTTGTGGGTTAATCACACTGGCCTGTGCTCTAGGGAAATAACTTCTTGCCTTAAGGTGAAATAAAGCTAGTCTGATTCCTCAGCACATAAAGAAATGCCTCCTCCTGCCTCTGTCTAGCTCACCATTATGCTTCTGAGCCGGCTGGGATCTCAGCCCGAGATGACACCAGCTGCTGAGACCATGACTGCTCTAGAGCATGGCATTGCTCCTGTGGTGAGAGGGGGCCTGGCAGCTCTGCTGAGCACCATTTTTTTTTTCTGTCTGGAGTAAGACTGGCACTTTTTCATCACAGCAGGGGAAATGTGGTGTCCAAATTAGACACAAACTACAGTGTTTAATGCGTGAGCAATGAGCCTACCTTAGCAGTGGGAGGGTTTTTAGCATGGGTGTACGGAATTCCTTAACTGTCCTTGATTTCATTTGCAAGCAATTTCTGCTCTGATTCTCACCTCTGTTCATTTGATGGACACCAGTGGTATAAGTAGATCACAACTGAAGCCACAGTTAGGGAAGCTGGTCAAAATATTTTTAAGGGCTTATTTCAATAGAAAGATTGACACTTTTTAATAAAACTGGAAGCGGCTTGATTTCAATTTGACATTTGCCACTTTCTGCAGAATTACTAGTATTAACTTTTCTCAGAAACAGATTGGTTTTGGTCAATGACAAATTTTGAAGAGTTTTAAAGAAGGTTGCAGTAAAAGCAGACAATGACAAATAAAGTCTTTTCTGAACTTTCGGGGAAACCTTTGCAACTTCAGAGTGAACAGAGGGAACCATTCAAACAATTTTTCAACTCAGAGAAGCTGATCTGGACCAGCTGCTGAACTTGTGAACATCACTGGGACACCCCCCACTTCAAACCAGCACCTCTGGACAGAGATAACCTTGTGCCTGCTAATCAGTAGGAAAGGATGTGCATTTTATCAGTTTCCCCATCTCCAAATAATGACTACAAGCACATGGCTTCGATTATACAGCACAAAGAAGTTCCTTGCCAGCTTTTGCCATGGGCAAGGAGGCCCAGCAGGAGGTAAAATTTTGATGTGTGATACTATAAGCAAATGGGGCATGTCTGTAGCTGCTTCTTCTATCTGCACATGAATGCCCAGCCCCAGACAGCAAATTCCTCTCCTGCACCTCACTCTTCTCTCCTCTGTGTTCTGAGTGAAAGAGTTTTGTCATTTCCAGTCCCAGGAAGTGGAATATCTGCATCTCTCAACTTCAAAAATCAGTTAGTTTTATCTGTTGGTCTCTCTTGAAATATTTGGTAGTGCCATTTGCAGAACCTCTGTCCTTAGTACGAGCAGTATTAAAATTCTCCCTGCCATGGGTGGCTTGGAGATCTTGCTTAGCAGCTGCCCTTGGCTTTGGCAGATTCTTCCAAGACACAGGTGAACTGAACAGGACTCAAATGGTCCTGTCTTACTGTCACATCTGCCAGGAACAATCTGCTTAACACTGCCTGTTGTATCCTCCCTTGTTCAGTGTTTGAGCACATCTTATTTCTGCAGTCATGGCATGACTCTTGACTACCTGGTAAGTGAGGCTGTTGGTATGGTTTTTCTTCTGATAGCTTCCCGATGCTCATGTAAGACCCAGTTGAAACCTTTCTCCTGTACACACATTGATGGGTACACAAGCAGACTGACACCTTGGCCAACATCTCCCTTTCCATTACTGTATGGTATAGTCTTGTGGAGGTGAGAAGCTAGTCAATCAGTGACAAGTAAAACAAGTTAAAATGGCTTCAGACATTTTGTTTGGAAAAAAAATCTCCGTAGGGATGTTACTGCCCTGGCATAGATCACCACAGGACTGGGGGTGTCTCCAACCTTGATTCTTTTCAAGAATCCTAAGAAACTACAGATGACCTGGTTGTGCACTGACAATAGTCCAGCTCTGAGCAAACTGTACTGGAAATCTCCAGGGGTCCCTACTCATCAGCACATCTTTGTGTCTGCGAGCGGTGTGAGTGCAGAAGCCATTGGCTTCACTTTTGTTCAGTAAAAAGTGGGGATGCATCCTCTTTTTCTTGATTTCTCTCCTTGCCTTGGTCCATTCTTGGATTTCAGTTCCTCTTGGAAACCTCATTTATGCAGAATCCAAAATGTAGAGATTATATATACCAAATTACAGAGCAATTGATTTGCCCTGGTTTTGGTGTGCCCTCAGTCAGCCTGAAAGCATGTTACAACCTCTCTGAACTGTGCCTAAGAGATAGACTGGTCCTTCACTCAGGCGAAGCCTGACCTGGAAAGGGCGTTGGAGTGCTTCTGGATATTAAGGGTAGCAACCATTCAAGAAGCTTTAAACTACGGGATGTTTTCAACAGATGGCTTTTTGCCCCTGTCCTTTTCAGTGAATTATACCTAAACAGGACTGTTCAGGGACAGAAACAGCATGGGACAACTCACAGAGCCAAACGAGGAGCAGCCTGCACCTCATATCACAAAGACCTGAGTTATAGCTTCTGACATCCAAGATTTACCTAAATCACAACTTCATGTCTGAGGTCCTTTTACAGCCAGAGAATCATCCTTTAGACTTCTCTTATACCTAGGACAAACTGGTCTCCTTACCAAGGAAATAGAAGAGTGACTTAGGCAACAAACTCTAAGTTTTCTGAAGTCAGACAAGGTAAATCCTGCCACAGAATCCATGTGGACAGGACAGGAAAGGAAAATTCCCCAGCTGTTGGGAAAGAGCAAGATGTGATCCTGCTCTGACCATGATGTTGCCTTCAGAAAAAGGGGTAGACTTTGATGGCCAGATGGTGGATACCTACTTCTCCCAGCTCCCCTGTGAACTCTGCCTCTGTCTTATCAAATGCCAGTGGCTGTGCACAGCTTTCCAAATTCCCCTTCCATCCGACAATTCCTTCGTGGTGTTCATTCTCACTACTGACAGTTTGAAGGCTCTTCCTGCTCCCTGTTGACTTGTGTGCCTTGCTGAAGACCTCTGTAGCAAGACAAGTCAGTGATGAGGTCCACGTTTCCACAGGGGATATCAAGAGATGAAAGAATGACATGACTGTTTTATATCCAGTGTACATCCTCCTCATCGATACATTGCATGTCCTGACCCACTGTGCTCACAGTTTTATTCACTGAGATGCTGTAAAAAATACTGTGAGAAAAGTCCAGCCCCTGCCTGGAAAGCAACCATGTAAAAATGGCACCTTTTTACTCAACCCACCATCTCCCTTGTGCATCAGGCTGAACTGATGTGGTAGTGACAGGAATAAAATCTTGTTGCTTTCTGTGACTCACAGATTTGTGGATCTGGGCTGGCTACAGGGGAGGGAGCTGGGAGCATGAATTTCCTGGTGAATCATCAAAATGAGCAACCTACCCTTAAGACACATGCAGCTCCTTGTAAAGGCCATGGAGCAGCAGAGGGGCTGGCTGGAAAGCTGTGCAGTGCCGGGGATCAAACTGCTGCCCAGGCTCACCTGAGCAGGCAGTCTGGAAAGCAAGCTGCTGTCTACAGCCAGAGTTCAGGCAACACCAGGACTTCAGAGAACAAAATAGTGTGGGCCACCATCGGGAATTCTGCAGCATCACCATGGCTCATCGGAACCAGGCTCTCACAAGCACAGAAAAGTGACTGGCACTTTCCTGTTTTACACATGTCCTTTCCCTCTTGCTTCCCAGCTCTGTCTCCTCCTCTTGAATGTGGAGGAGCTGTGGCAGTGGAATGGGACACCCTGGCAAGGGCTGGCCCTGTCTGGCTAACTGGTGCACGTAGGCGAAGAAGGCAAGTTTTGCTCCACTGTTGTAGAAGAGGACAGTCCTTCTGCCTGTTCCTTCCCATGTACAGTTACACAATGGGGAAAAACTTTCTGGTGTGCTTTACATTTGCTACACTGACCAGTAGGTGATAGCCACCAAGCGTCGGTTTCACCACAGAAATCATGGCTCCCCTCCTGGTAAAATTCCAGTGGTTCTTCGTGAGGGTAGCAGTTCCTTCTGGACATTTAAGCTAAGTTATAAAAAAGAATGGGAGCTGTTTAGTAAACTATGGGGAAACACGGTCAGTAACAATCAATTTCATTTGAAAATGTGTCCAAAAGACCTGGAGAAAGACTAGAAAGTCCTGTAATCAGACAAATATGCAATATCTAGGCTTGTTGAGGTTATTGCTTTCAAATCTGTGTCCTAAGATAGCAACTGTAGGAAAGCAGCATGACTAGACCTAGAAGTACCCTAGGGCAAAGGGTTGAGCAGGTGTTCAGTGAAGTCAACTTATATCCCAGAGAACCTTCAGTACCAGTGGTACAAATGGTGGAAAAAAATCTGAATCTCAGTTTCCTACTGAGCCAATGGGCTGAAAAAAACATCTGTTAGCTTTCGGCTGCATGCATTTGATGTGGGATCCTTGCAAACAGAAAGTGGGTGGCACCTTGGGTGAGAGCAGCTGTGAGAGTTCACAGCTCTGAAGTGACAGGAGAGTAGCAAGAGAAAGACAACGGGCTTGACAGACATCTTCTGTGGCCTCTGAGAGACAGGACGTGAGCTCCCACAGGGGTAAGGGGGACAGGGACGAGGGCTGCTGACAGGTCTTTACAAACATTTCTTAAGCACACAGGTGCAAAGTAAGACAAAGAAAACGCAGTGAATAACCAAAGCAGCTTAATCCTGAACTCTTCGTTGATTTGAAAGTCAAGAAGGAAGCAAAGCTGAATAACTACATCTGAGTATTGGATAAAAGAAGAGCAAGAAAGCATGGGTCAGAAAAGCTGAGTCTCAGTAAGAATTAGCCAGAGAGTACGGGGTAGCAATGTTCCTCTTTCCTGCCTAGGCACACGCACTAACAGGCCCCTTACAGGTGAGCTCATGATCCAAAATTGTATTCCAGGCTGCTGGCTGTACACAGAGAGGGGTTTCTTTGCCCACCCCCACCCCTGGCAGCACAAGGTCACTAGTGCCTCCAATTGCTCGCTCCAGAGCTCTTTCAGGACTCTGCAGCTGAAAAGGACCCTGCATGGTGCAGACCTGCACACTGGTGCAGCAATGGAGCTGTAGGGCAAGTCAAGGGCTGGCAAGGGCTGCCTGCAACACTGGCTGGAAGCGTTACAGTTAAAACATGACTCAGTGACCATCCAGACACTTTAAACTAGAGTCTAAACTAGGGCTTTAAACTAGAGTTGAAGGTGGAAAGGGATAAAACCAGGTTCACCAGTGACAAGGTAAGGGATGGCGTGCCAGAATCAGGGGGACTGTGTGCTAGTGAGGTCCCTCAGTCTGCTCCACGAGGTGCTGCGTGCAAAGAGGCACATTTGAAGTGCTTTTACACAAACATACACGGTATGAGGAATAAAACGGATGAGCTAGAAATCTTGGCCCAGTCCCACAGCTACAACATCATCGGCATAAGCAAAACCTGGTGGGGTGAGTCCTGTGACTGGTGTGCTGCAATAGATGGTTACAGGCTCCTCAGGAGGGGCAGACTGTGCAGGCAAGGTCGGGGAGTGGTGATACATGTGAAGGAGCATCTGGACTGTGTGGACCTTGCAGTTGGCAATGGCAAAGTTGAGATCCTCTGGGTAAAGATTAAAGGACAAACAAAGAAAGGGGATGCCATTGTGGGAGTCTATTACAGACCACGCGGCCAGGATGACAACACCGATGTATTATTCTTTGAAGAACTAAGAAATACCTCGAGATCAACTGCCCTTGTCCTTATGGGGGACTTCAACTTGCCAGATGTTAACAGGGAATATCACACAGCTGACACAAGCAGGTCCAGGAGGTTCCTAAAGCATGTCGATGATAACTTTTTGGGGCAGGTGCTAAGGGAACCGACTAGGAAAGGTGCCCTCCTAGATCTGTTGCTGGAGAACAGAGAGGGTCTTGTGGGGGACATGGCAGTTGGCAGCCGTCTTGGTCATAGTGACCATGAAGTGGTTGAGTTTAGAATTTATGGTGACAGAAGGAAAACTGCCACCAAAACTTCAGCCCTGGATATGGGGAAAGCAGACCAGGCTGCTCAGGGAACTAGTTAGCAAGGTTCCCTGGGAAACTGCTTTTGAAGGCATTGGTGTCCGTCAGTGCTGGTCAATCTTTAAGCACTGCCTCCTAAAAGCATGGGATCAGGCAATTCCAAAATATCAGAAGTCAAGCAGGCAAGGCAGAAGGCTGGCCTGGCTGACCAGGGATCTTCTACTAGAGCTTAGGTGAAAAAAGAAAATGTACAGCTGCTGGAAGGAGGGTCAGGCGACACGGAAGGAATACAGGGACACTGTTCGCATTTGTAGGGAGACAAATCGTGCAGCCAAAACCCAGTTAGAGTTGAAGCTGGCCAGGTCTGTGGGAGACAAGAAAGACGGGTTTTTTTAAAAAGTGAATAAAAAAAGGAGGACCAGAGAAAGCATAGGGGATGATCACCTCACAAACAAGGACATAGGCAAAGCAGAGATGTTTAATGACTTCTTTGCCTCTGTCTTCAACACAGATGATGGGCTTCAGGACCCTAGGTGCCCTGAGCTGGAGGACTGTGAAGGTGGGAACAAGAAACTCCCAGCCAACCCTGAATGTGTGCGGGAATTGCTGCTCTGCCTGGATCCATACAAATCCATGGGTCCTGATGGGATTCATCCCAGGGTGTTTAGAGAGCTGGCTGACATCATTGCGGGACCTCTCTCGATTATTTTTCAATGTCCTTGGGAATCTGGAGAGGTCCCAGTTGACTGGAAGTTGGCATATGTTGTACCAATTTTCAAGAAGGGCAAGAAAGAAGACACTGGAAACTACAGGCCTGTTAGTTTTTACCAGTGCCTGGTAAAATTATGGAGATTATCCTGGGAGTTACTGAATCGCACCTGGGGGACAACGCAGTCATTGGTACCAGCCAACATGGGTTCACAAGGGGAAGTCCTGTTTAACATATTTGATTTTGTTTTATGATAACATCTAGTCAATCAAGGGAAACCAGCTGATGTGATCTGGACAAAATGTCCACCATACACCTAGACATAAACATCATACGATGGGTGAATAATTGGCTGATGGTCAGTGCTCAGATGGTTATGTTAAATGGGACCACATCAGGCTGGCAGACAGTCACCAGTGGGGTCTCCCAGGACTCCATTTTAGGGCCAGTTCTTTTCAATGTTTTTTATAAATGATCTGGATGTAGAATTAGGTGGTGTTTTGAGTAAATTTGTTGATGGTACTAAACTGGGAGGAGTTGTTGACCCTGCTGAGGGTGGAAAGGCCTTGCAGAGAGACCTGGACAGACTGGAGAGCTGGGCAATCACCAACCACATGAAGTTCAACAAGAGCAAGTGCCAGGTCCTGCACCTGGGATGGGGCAACCCTGGCTGTACGTACAGACTGGGCAATGAGACGCTGGAGAGCAGCCCTGCAGAGAGGGATCTGGGGGTTTTGGTCGATAGCAAGCTGAATATGAGCCAGCAGTGTGCCCTGGCAGCCAGGAGGGCCAGCCGTATCCTGGGGTGCATCGAGCACAGCATCACTGGTTGGTCTAGGGAAGTGATTGTCCCACACTGCTCTGGTGTGCAGGACAATCACAAATCACAGAGTACTATGTGCAGTTCTGGGCACCTCAGTACAAAAAGGACGTGAAACTGTTGGAGAGTGTCCAGAGAAAGGCAACAAAGATGGTGAAGGGCCTAGAGGGGAAGACATATGAGGAACGGCTGAGGTGACTTGGCCTGTTCAGTCTGGAAAAGAGGAGGCTGAGGGGAGACCTCATCATGCTCTATGGCTTCCTCACGAGGGGGAGTGGAGGGGAAGGCACTAATCTGTTTAGTGACCAGCGATAGGACCCAAGGGAATGGTGTCAAGCTGCGACAGTGAAGGTTCAGGCTAGACATCAAGAAGAAGTTCTTCACTTCTTCACTTGAGAGGGTTTTCGCACACTGGAACAGGCTCCGCAGGGACATAGTCATGGCATCGAGCCTGTCAGAGTTTAAGAAGAGTTTGGACTGTGGTCTTAGTCACATGGTCTGAGTTTTTTGGGTAGACCTGTGCTGGACACAGTTGGACTCCATGATCCTTATGGGTCCTTTCCAACTCAGGATATCTATGATTCTATGACTCTGTGAAACTAAAACTTCATGGGTGTCCTGGGTCTGGCTGGGATGGGGTTAATTTTACTCACAGCAGTCTGCTTGGTGCTGTGTTTGGGATTTGTGATTAAAGCAGTGTTGATAACACACCAGTGTTTTTGGCTTTTTCTGATCAGTGCTTGCACAGTGTTGAGGATTTCTCTTTTGCCCACTCAGTAGGAGTTTCCCAGTGAGTGGGCTGGGGATGGGAAAGAGGTTAGGAAGGGACACAGCTTGGAGAAACTGACAAAAGGGATATTCCATACTGTATGACATCTTATTCAGCAATAAAATTTCAGGGAAAGGAGGAGGAAGCAGGGATGTTCATGGTTGTAGTGCTTGTTTCTCCAAGTAACTGTTATGTGTGCCACTCCCCAGGAACTGGCTGGATATCTGCCTGCTGATGGGGAGCAGTGAATGAATTCCTCATTTCCTTTCCCTAGAATGCAGTTTTGCTTGACTTATTAAACTGTCTTTATCTTGACCCATGGGTTTTATCATTTTTGCTCTTCCTATTCTCTCCTCTGTGCTGCTGGGGGCAGGGACTGAGTGAGAGCTGTGTGAGTGCTTTGCTGCTGGCTAGGGTCAACCCACCATAGAGGGCCTAAAATACACAACCTTTAAGCAAAAGCAGCCTCCTTATACCCTGAGAGCATGGTGAGAGCTGTTATCCCTCTTTTAGAGATGGGGAGCTATGGTATAAATGATCAGAGAAGACGAGACTAGTTTCTCAGGTCTTCCATAGCCTCTTGAACGCCGCAGGTACACACCATGTTCTAGCTGTTCATGAAGGTATTATTTGTATTGATACCATGTGTTTATCTAACTGTTCTCAGTTCCTAAGAGCCCGAGTGCTATATTGCAGCTTCTAATAGCAACTGGGACTGGCGATATGCCAGTGGTATGCATTTCTCCAGGATGGGTCTGGGAACTGCTTTGACACGAGGACACAGATGGACTCTGGTGCCTCCTCTACAAATACCACTATGGGCATCCTTTCCTCCAAAAATACTGCTAATGAAAATCAAAAGCAAATTGTGTATTACCTGAGAACATAACTTGCTCAAAGTCATCTGTGCACGGACTTTTGTGTTATGGATTTTCCCAATGCAACTTCCCATTGATTTCCTATGGATTAACGGGAAGAAGCCAAGCAAAGAGGAAAAAATGCAGGTAATGATTTATCAGCCTTTGTCTTTCAATTAATCTCCCTATATGAACATCTTCTGTTCAGAGTATTTGTTCAGCTTTAATACTAACCGGTGACAGTGCCTGTCTGCTTTTACATGTACCCTCGAGAGAGCAGGCCCTTCACGTGGGACAGGAATTGGAGATTTTCAAGTACCTTGAGAAGCACACTGAGAATCAGAAAGGGTTTTGTTTTCCAGCTCTTGTGATGTGTTGCAGCTGCCCACCGACTTTTTTGTTTCCATCCTTGGCAAGCAGAAGAATTTCATCACCACACTCTTTATCATGGAAACATGTCATTCAGTGGCATTCGTACATACTGTTCACATCAAATCAGAAGGTTGGCTCGAAACCCCTGCAGAGATGGGACCTTTCCAATTGAACCTGCCTCCATAGGTTTGGTGCCGGCCTGATTCCAAAGCCAGAAGGAGACCAGTTTTTTTTCAGACAGGTTTTCAGAGACGACAGAAGATGCATGGAAACCTCCCAAGAACCGCCTACCCCATGAGATGTTCACCATTCAGGATGTTGGCAAACTTGTCAGATCAGAAGGTTTTGCAAGACGCCAGCCGCTCAGGGCCAGAAGTGTTCGTGAAGTTTTGGGGAGTGTCAGATTTTCTCTGAAGAGCTACCTGAGGCAGCCTTATGGCCGAACACTAAGCGCTGAATTGAATCTAGGTCTTCCTCAGGAGCTGACGCCCGCTGCTCTCTTTCCCTGCTTGGGATTTGGAAAGCCAGATCTGGAACATGATGTGATTTGCTCACATTGGTCTGCGCAATGCCAGCTGAGGCTACTGGCAGATTCTGCTCACTGAAAAATTATCTCGTGTAGATGAGGGTCAGATGATTAACTTTGATGAATCTTGCCACAGCTGAAATTACTGCCAGTGCAAGGTATGAGAAGGAAATATTGGCAGAGCTGTCTCCCTGCTATAGGAAGGATCTCTTTTTTCCCTGGAAAGTAAAGTGCTATAGCAACTTTAGCTGGACTCCTTAGCTATGATAACAAAGCATTTCAGTTTCAGCACTGCTTGCTTTCCTTCTGAAGTACTTATACAAATGAGGTACTATGTCTGGGGAAAGAATCCCTGGGCAGGAGACTTTCATTTGGAGTAAACAGGACGGTGGATGGCATTTCACAATGCATCTACCAGCTGCCACATCTGAGGAGAGGGCTGTGGGGATGGCTGCATTTGATCACAGTTCTTTTCATCTGGGCAGCCACCTGAAAAGTGCCTTGGCATGGGGACTCGCTATGGGGCTGACATCAGCATGCAGCGAAGGACAAGGTTAGGAGATGTGCCACGTGTCAGACCCCAGAGCCTGTCAGCAGCTCTGTGGAGGCATGGAGGTCCTTTGGGAGGCTGAAGAAAGGTAGATGTGTGTGATTGCTTGGTTAAGATGGCACCCCTGTTCATTTGCCCCAGGTGAGGTTTGAAGTGAATGAAGCTACCCTGGCTGTTAGCACGTGTTCGAGAGTTGCCAAAATGAGAGAGGAAGAAAACAATGTGCAAGACACCCAGTACAATGCCCGGTGCAGTGCAGTCACAGCAGTGCTGCCACCAGCCTGTGCAGACCTGCAGAAGCCTGCACTGCTTTGATTGAGCTGCAGCCACATGGTGGCTGCCAGTTGTCCTGCAGCAGCAAGCGCTGGCTTTTTGTGGCTACCAGATGTGCTACCCCAGCAGGTCTCAGCAGACAACGGGCTTCTGGAGGGCAGCTGCAGTCAGTAGTAGCAGCAGTAGGTGTCACAGTGCCCTGCAGAAAGGCCTAAAACACTGGATGCTTGGAGAAAAGGCACAGAGGGATGGACCTGCTTGTAGGAGCCCAAGAAGAACAGGGCCACTGGTCTAGGGGAGCACAGAAAGGAAATGTGTGCTAGCTGCAGCCAAGTGCAGCTGGGCTCTGACAACTGTTTGTTAAACATCAACCATTTTTTGTGATGACACCAATTAAATTTGCAGCCAGTTATCTCACTAGGGGGACCCAAAGTAGGAGCAGAAAGACAGATGAAGCAACCATAGGTTTGCTTTGCAGTAGCATGCCTGTTGCCAGTAGATTTCCATGTTTTAAGAGAAAACCAGAAGCTTAGTTTGGTTGCTGAATAGAGGGATGATCTACCAGATCGCCTGCAGTTGGAAATGCACATATCTAAAGCTCCTAGGTGGGGCATCTTTCAGAAAGCCATGATTTAACTCAAGCACAAGTTTACTGAGCATAATGTAAGAAAGTTGGGGCAAGATTTTGTTTCTGTTATGCAACTCTGATGAGAAAAGGACAATTTCCTCAGGAGCATGTATAGACTCTCTAACAGGAATTGTGGCTTTACAATTGCAGAATTGTTGCTTGGTTGTTTTTTTGTTTGTTTTTTAAGGCAAAGAAAAAATATAAGCAAAGTGGAAGAAGAATCTCCTAGTGTGTTTATTTCTACTGAATCCATACTTTGTGAAAGCAATGTCACATCTACAGCCTGTCCTATAGCTATTACAACCAAACCATCTAGATAAGAGAAATTCATAGGGCAGCCACCCTTTCCCAGGTTCACATGGCAGCAGTACACTGGTATTGAAAGGGATATGGACGCTGCTGCACAAATAGCGTAGCTAGTAACTGATCTGTCAGGGAGCAAAGAGCAACCTGCTGAAATCACGTCAGAGACAGGCAGAGACAAGATACTGGTGGTGTCACCAACAGTGATAGGAGACAGTTGCACAGAAATAACAGTCCTGTTTAGCTTGGGAGAATGGGGCACAAAGGGGGCATAAGGGGCTTGAACAAAGCTGAAGAGAAAGAGGTGAATAGCCCACAACTTGTAATTCCATCTTCCCCCACCCCCAAAAAAAAAAAAAAAATCTGTAAAAATGGGACAGTTGTGAGGTCTGTGGTGCTGTTCAGTCATTAAGATAACTAATAAGTTTAAATCAGCCACAGAGATGTGGCTGGATCCCAGGTGAATGAGATCCTTTCTCTCTTGTTCCTGTTGTCCTCTATCTTTCCTCCGGTTCCTTCTCTTTACCCATTACAGCATGACAACCATAAGCACTACAGAACCAGGAATTGATTCTTTCTACAGTTTTAGGAAGAACTTGCTATTCTTCAAGCCAAGCCAAGCCAAGACAAGACAAGACAAGACAAGACAAGACAAGCATGTCTTTGTACATGCTTGAAGTAAGCACTAATACATGTGATTGCTGTGTTCCAACCACTCTCTGTGCTCCATCCAGAACAATGATGCAGAGGAGCTCAGGCAAAGTGGAAGAGGCCAGACTGTGGAGGAGGGAGGGAAGGAAGAGAGCTAGAAACAGATTGTGAATGTTTCAGTAAACTCTGGATTACCTTTGTTTCTGGGTGACAGCGGGGGTCAGTGTTGGTCTGTCTGAATAGGTCCTCTCTGACCATACAAAACCAGTAACTGAAAAGTCTCATAGAAGAGCTGAGAGGTGATGTTCCCAATGGTGGTTTGAGAACGAGCAAGACCAAAAGCCAAAGAGGTGTCATTTTCCCCGCATGCCACTCTGCTGAGGGAATGAGACAAGAAACATTTAGGCAATGCCTTATACCATCTGGACACCCACAATGGAGACAATACAACTAATAACCAGGAACTTCAGCACATCTTCTTGACTTAGCCATTCATCAGGCTGGAACTGTGAAATCATTTCACTAAGTTTTCACTCTCACCCTGTCTTTAGACCTTCCTCTTTTTGCAGTGACCTTTGCCAAAGGTAAGGGAGATGATCTATGCAGCTCACACCATCTCCTGTGTTGTTGCTGTCAGCACTGAAGTTCCCCTGGGGTTCCCTATATTATCTGTGCCAACTGCACTGGTGACAAGCAGTGCAGCCTAGATCTCAGCTGAGGCCTTTATGAGATACTAAAAATATTAATGGAACAAATCTTGGAACAAAAAATAATACAGAATGTGAGAAAATGTTGTAGAAAGTGAGAGCAGGTGTAAAAGATCCTGAAGGTAACTTATTCTAGAAGAAATTGTGAACCAGTGCCACTGGGGAGGCAGTATCTTTCAGAAGCTTTCTAGGGCAGGGCATACATCTGTCCCAGTCTGCTATTGGCTTTATGGAAATGCATCATCATTAATAACAACCGGTAACGAGGAATCTGGAGAGCCTCCTCCTGCACAGCTGCATCTGCGGCACACGCACGTCAGCAGTCGCCTGAGACAGGAGAGAAAGCAGCATTTGACAGATTGGTGAGAGCAAGTCCAGACTGGAGTATCAGCAACTCTAATCACTCCGGTGGTAAATGGAAGGTGGATGCTCTAGCTCATGCCACAGACACAGACCATCCATGCACTTTTATGTGAAAAGGTAAAGGAGAGCCCCTTCAATGGGAAGCTGGCAAGTCCCTGTTGAGCTGCAGCAAGACAGGAAGGCACGGCAGGGAGGTAACCATCATTCAGAGCAGCGAGGACAGAAGAGAGGATGAGGAAGCTACAGATGTGCCCCTGTGGCATCTATGTTTGACAAGCCCAAAGTGCCAGAGTCTTAGAGGGGAAATGCTGATGGACCTTGTGCTTGAGATGTCCCATGGCTCCCCCAGTGGGGCAGTGCCCCAGTGAGAGAATGTGATGATAGCAAAGGACAGATATGCACTGAGAAGGGGGGCTGTGGCCCAAGGACAAGGCATAGCCAGTACCTTTGGAAGGAATTAATACGTCTTTACCACTTAGCCCAGTGGAAGGAAGTCCTGCTGCCATGGCAGGAAGAGAGCAGCAGCCATATGAATACAAAGTGCCCTAGTACGGCCCTCACAGGAGCCCCACAGCCCCTTGTCTCCAGATCTCTGGATGGAGAAGTGCCTCCCATCCTCACCCCATGCAGTATGGATGGGATTACAAACTCAGTGGACCCATGGGAGAATGAGTTTGCATGTTCATGCTGCAAAGACCATCACACCTCGCTGATCCACTCGCCCAGGCTAGCCACAACCGTGGCTGGGAGGCCGCCTATTACAGACTGCAGCTTTGTCACTCTCCATTATTTAATTGATAATTTATCATGCCATTCCAGACAGAGAAGAGTTCCTGTTCACACCACTGTTTGTTCCCTGTCACATAGTCAATTCCCCAATCCAATACACCAGTTGTACTCTTATTTTATGAACCATACCTTAGGGCCTAATTAATGCAATTAATCAAACTTTTACTTAGGCAGGCATATCTTCATTTCTCCGCTGACTGTCTGCTTGGACAGCTGGGTGTGTTGTCTGCATAGTATTCATCATCTTAAGCCATTACAATGCTCTGGAGTGCACTGAAGAGTACAGGAAGGGAGGGGACTGTTGGTAACTGAGCTCTTGTGCTCAGGTTCCAAACACAGACACTGAGGGCATATTCTGCTCTATCTGAAGCTTATCATGAACAGGAAAAAATACAACAACTCAGCACAAGGGAGCTAGGGCAATGGAGAGGTGAGTGGGTACAGAATCAGACTCTCAAAACCACTGCCCTCTACCATTTGGAGCACACCTTTGATCCCCACTGAATATATTCCCAGCACTTTATCCACCTGCACACCCTCCACCTGCCTGGGAAAGCCACTGGCCAGCAGCATTCCTGCAACCAGATGGTATTCAGGGCTTGCCTCAGAACTGGAGAGCCTTCTGGGGCCACATAAGCCAGGCAGGAAGATGATGTTTTGATCTCTGCTGCCCCTGATTGTGGCTTAGACATAGGAATTGAGCTGGGGGGGCTGTTCCTAGCCTGTAGGAAGACAAAAAAATGAGGGTCTACATATCTGCAGAACATGCCTTCTTAAGTGAGGAAGATCCTAAAACCTGATAAATAGCTAAGGGTTCTTCAACCCCACCTGTTTCCCTTCCACTATTAGCACTTCCTACAAGAAAATGCCCATGAAACAGCCATTCCACAGACCCAAAATCACAGCTTTGACCAGCCAGGCAAGAAACACTGGGGGAAAACGTTTTCTCAAGCTCCAATAGAGTGGCTGCCAAGCAGAGAGAAGGCAGAGGATGTTGGCCCAACATCCTTTCCTATCAACAAAGGGGAAAAAAAAAAAAAGAACTCTGATGTTAGCATCACCCACTGGGACATGGAAAGAAGGATTTTGAGAATGGATTTGGGATAGGGGTTCTGGAGTAGCCTGAACCTGCAGCTCTGGGAAGCCTAACCCCTCTGAGGAGCAGGAAGGCACAGCAGAAAAGAGATTGTAGCTGGTGACTAAGAGGGTGAGAGTGCCACTGGGTTGTTCTACTTTCAGCCAGGCATCCATGGCTGCTGCTGACTCTTCAGGCTGATTGTTGTGCTTGAGCTATTCTGGTTGGCTTCTCCCACCACAGAACCACACTGGCAGCTCAGGTTCATCTGCCGCAATGGGGAGATGTTGGAAGGAAATTCTGTCTTTCACCAAGCCAGCCAGGAATGGGTCCAGCATGGGAACATCCAGCCATCACACTCAGGTTTTCACACAGGAAACTCCCAGGGCTCCTCCATCCTACAGTGCTGCCATGTAGTTTGGTGGAGACTTGTTCCTCCAATTCATCCTGCCCTTCAGCATGTGCCTCTCTTGAGCTGTAATCTGAGAGTGCCAGGGAGGCATCTGTCAGACATTTTGGCTCCAGGACAGATCCTCCCAGCTGCAAGAGCCACTCTAACCAGGGAGTTTGCACATACTTCAGACACTGCCATTTCCCTCCAGCTCAGCAGCTCAGCCCAGTTTTTCTTACCCAGTGAGCACTCCAGCAATGGCTTGTGGGGAGTAGAGGGATTCTCATCTGAAAGGAAACAACTGGTCAGCTGAAGACACTCAGTCTTAGGTCTTTATGCAATCAAATGAAAGAAATGGGGATTTTTAAACTTGGTCTGGTTTAGTTTTATTTTGGGATGAGGTGGTTTACCTCTACATCCCACTGCTTAGATTTACATTGGCTATAGAAGGAGGTGAAGGTAATGAGCTCACAGTAGAGAACTTGGTCAGTTGTCCCCCACAGAGTCTTTGTGCTGACTTTCTAATGTGTCTTTCTGGAACAAGAGATCTGCTGTTGATCACAGCATTAAAAACAGTGTTTCAGAAGACGTTTTACAACCTTACTAACAGTAAACTTGAGCTAATCATTGAATTTCAGGAAAAACTTCATTGTGTTATTAAAAAACATGGATATCAGAAGATTTGCAAGTCACTCGCCACAACAGACGAATAAAATCTAAAGGTAATTGGAGATGTTAACCAAAAACAACTTAAAAAAAAAAAAAAAAAAAAAAGTAAATTGTCAATTGATACCATTCCCTCAAAAGTCAGTTCACATTTGATAACATGACTTGTAAAAGACTGAAGTGATTTTTCCTATAAAACCAAATTGTTTTATTCTCTTTAATTATCTGTCAGAATCCAGAAAGCAAATGGTAAGGGATCTTATGTCACCAAAATGATTGTATGATTGTTACTCTTCATCCACTCCTAACAATAACAGATGGATGAAGCTGTGACAGTAAACTTCTAAAGCATCTTAGAAATGAAATGAACACTTGGCTGAGTCGTGATTCACTGATGTGGTGGACCTTGATGGAGTCATGGTGTGTTGAGTATGTTCAAACTCAAGTTCAAAGGTGATCAAGCAAAGTTATCTCCTACATCTGTAAACACTTGATACCACCTTGAGCCTGAGGTGGTAGGTGAAGCCATGCATACACAAGAAGTTTTTGAAGTTCATAAGAAGCCATAGAAATTATTGCTTGTATTTAGGAACTTAATATGACAAACATCTATCTAAGCCTAGTTTCAACAGATATACTAGTGTCTGGAAATTCAGTTTCTGTTCAGAACAAAACCAACATATGCAACAACAGTATGATATAATAATGATGTGTTACTGCATCATTTTAAAGGAACTTAAACCACTCAACACATGGGCTTGGTCTATCACTATGCCAGACTTCGTGTTGTCAACAACTGGACACTAGCTATGCTGCTGGAACACTGACCAAAGCACCAGAATGGGAAGAGGGATTTGGGGATGTTTCAGCACTCCTACTGCTGAGGAAAAAAAAAAAAATAATAATGGTGTGGTTCTCACCAGCAGTGGAGTAGATGTTAAGACTAATTTTGGACCTGGGATATTTATTGATTTTTTATGGTTAAGAAAAAGGAAGAAAAAACGTGAAGTAAAAGACATGAGTAGATCTAGTTCTTAATGAACCCACTTGCTGGTACTGCTTGGCAAAAGAGGAGATACTAAGGATGGCACATGTTGGGGCCTGAGATGGGTCTCCACCCCAGTGCTACCAAGCCAAGCTGCAGTATCACTGTGGGGGCTTCAGGGATGCAGGTGCAACACCACCATGGCAGCATGCATCGTGTTTCCCATGGAGCTGACCCCAGTGCTTTTTCTGCTCTCACATGCAGCAGGGGATGTGTTGGCTCCCACTGCAAGCCATGGTAGTTCATCCGGTCCCAAAGACCTTGATAGTCTTTCCATTGGTTCAGCCAGCCCCAGAGAGACCAGGTTTCCAACGTTTCATATTGCTGGCCAGGAAGGACTCTGCATGGGATGAGTCCATTGGATAAGTGGCCGCTGTAGCTGTTCCCCTGAAAGCCACTCACACAGGCTTGTCTAGACATAAGCAAGAGCTGCTAAAGGATGTCCAGGCTCAGCACCTGAAGCAAACTGTGTACTGCTGTAGCACCCATAGGCACTTTTGGCTCTGCTGCCTGCATCTCCCTTGCACTGCAGTAAACCTGTGGTGTCCTTGCCACAACCCCCTGATTTTGTGTGGTCGTCCTAGCCCTAAAGGAGTCAGTCTCTTTTAGGAAGAGTGAGGTTCTGGCTGCTGCTTACATGGTTGGGGTGAAAAGTGGGAATCACAAGGTGTCCCTGCCACAGCATCTCAAGTGACAGTAGCATGTGCCAGCAGTGCCTGGGGTGGCCCTGGCTATCCGCTTGCTCCCCAGTCACTGGCAGCAGTGTTACCTTGTCTGGCTGGGACAAAGGACCCTGACAGGATTCAGGGCACATTTCTAGCTCATGTCTCCAGAAGTCTGATGTCTGATTGCCTCAGAGGGTTTCAGCAAAACAGTCCCTTGCTCCCTGAAGAGCAGGGCCAAAGTGGCCAAGGAGAGGCCGTGTGCAGGAGCAGACATGATTTACGGATGAGCCTGGCTAGCGGTGGTGCTGGGGCAGGGAGGTGCCAGCAGGGCTGCAGGACAGTGGCTGAGCTGTCCCTGCAGAGCCAGCAAATACCGGTGAGGTCAGGGGCCCAGCCTCGAGAAAATTGCTTGCCAAGGACTGCGGAGGGCAGCCACCACTCACTCTCCATTAGCATTCAGCGGCACAGCCACCTCGCAAAGGAGAAAGCCACCCTCGTAAACATCGGGAGAGGAGATAAAAGCACTTAGTGCAGGCTGGTGAGTGAAACAGAGGCACTTCGGCTCAGGTGGCTGGCTCCTGGCAGGGCTTTTGTAGTCTCGCTTCAGCCTTGCACACGGCGCCGCAGCAGGCTCGCACCCCATTGCTCAGCTAAGGCACAGACTCTGCTATGCCTGAGTGGCACTGGCAGAAGTTCCCCAAAGGTTAATTGATGCTGCAGCGCTGCAGCCACCCTGTAGACAGCCGCCTGCCAGCAGCTTAGCCCTGTCAGCTCCTGCGCTGGAGCTTTTCCTCCCTCCGCCTCCTCCTTCCCGGGGGCAGGCTGCCTCACCCCCAGGCCCCAGAGCGCTGCTGGCAGCAGAATTTACTGTCCCTAAGCCCCATACCCAGGCTCTGTGCCCTGTGCTCTGCGGGCAGGAGGAGGGATGTGCAGCCCCAAAGCCTGCGGGGATGCTCGTGCTGGCCCCCACCTCACCGCAATGGCCTCCACACCTCCCAGCCCCTCCGCCCCTGCTTCCCCTGCCTCATGAGCAGCTTCCCCTCTGGGACTACAGACATCAAAACCCATAGCACAATTTCTGTTACTTTCAGTTGCTGCAGAGCAGGCCAGCTACAGCATGCGTACCCCAAGGGGAGGCAGAGGATGGGGTTCAGCATGCTCTTCATGCCCTCAGACCCATTGCACCCCCGTGGTGCCCAGTGACGTGGTGGTGCAGAGCTGATTGGGCTGTGCATCTGAGCAGCCTCAAAAGAGAGAAGACTGCATTTCTACTCCAGCAGCTTGCTGGAGGCACAGCACAAGCCCTGGCAGGGAGCACAAGCAGTCCTGCATGGATGTGAGACCAGCCTGGGAGGCCCTTCCCTGGTTTGTACAGGGGTGAACATGGAGAAGGCATCTCAGCAATACTTCCAAAATTTCGCATGATGTCTGCTTGTTGCTCTGTATTTAAAATAAAAACCCTGTTTTGAAATAAAAAATGAAATAAAATAAAATAAAATAAAATAAAAATAGTAATAAAAAAAAAAAAAACTTCCATCTTTGAGACGCTGTCCATGTTCAGACAATATTTTAATTGTTCTGGGTGCTGCCCCCCTTTTTACTTCCTCAAAGCTATAAAATAAATAGCACTGGCCTTTCTCCCACAAATCAGAAGGATCTTCCTTTGTCCTTCCCTCAGGGACCTGTGGCTTGCCCATCAGAGGCAGATCATTATGCTGTGAAGTCCAGCAGGCCCCTCCCTGCAGCAAACAAGGTTAAAATTCAAAGCCCGCTGGGGTCTACGTGCTGCTGATCATCTGTGTGAGCACACTGCCCTGAACAGGGACTGCATGAAGGCACTGCACCTTACTGGAGATGTTCTCATCTCTGGGACCTCAAAGGTTGGTCTGGAAACAAAGGCCAGACGGAAGGAGAGCAACAGTTACCAGCTGATGCCCAAAGAAAAACACCATTCCATAAAAGCATCCCTGAAATATGGTGGGAAACCACATTTGTGTCACTTTATCCATTGACCAGGGAGCGCTATGAGGTGCGGGAATACAATTTGTGGTTCCAGGCCACACAGGACCTGAATAGGATGCTTCCTCAGCATCTGCACTCCTGGAAGGGCAGACGGCGTGCATGAGCTGAGGGCTGAAGCTGCCTCTGGGAGGAGCTTGGTCACTCGCTGAAATGCATGCAGCTCTGGGGCTGAATGGTGCAGCTATTAAACAGTGCACAAAAACACATTGCAGCAAGCAAACTCAATCCATTTGCTAAGGACAAATGGCAATGAGCAACTTGAGAAATTGAAATTCCCCAATAGAACTGAGCCAGGTCTCACCTCCCAGAGGCCACCATATTGCCTATGGCGTGGGGTCCCCTTGGAGGAGATATTTTCATACTAGAACATAGTATTAATTTCCATCAAGTAGGCTTTGATTTACAGACCTTGTCCAGGTTAATGGAAGAAGTGCCTTTGTGCAATGATGGGAAAAGGCAAGAAGTGCAAGGAGCCCACCATTCACTACTGAAAGCATTGGAAAGGACCTATCCAGGCAGCTCAACAACAAACACAAGGGTTATTATATTGCATCAGTGGAACTGCTAATGCAAGTAATCAGGAAAAGGCTGCAAATGACACAGTCGTGGCCAAGGGAAGGAGAAAAAGGCAGAGTCTTTGGAAGAGGACTGAGAGCATGGGACAGGTGCTGAGAAGCAGTAAGCATCTCAGTCGTATCCTACTGTTTGAGGTTAGCTGTGCTTAAGAAATAGGATCTTGTATTCATCATCATAAAGTGGATTGACCCCCCAAAATATATGTTACTCATATTTCTCCTTCCCATAAAAATGAAATTATTCAGGAAACTAAATATTATCTGATGCTTCAGGAAAAAGGAGCAACAGTTCAGACACTAATGAAGGGTTGTGTTTAGAGCTTTTTCTTAGCTTATACTAAGTACAAAAATTACATCTAATGGTTTGTAATATAAATTCTCTGTGCATGCTCCTCAGATGTTCTCTAACTATAGAAGATACACACTACCATGTAACACCACACATAATATTGACAATACATATGGACAACGCATAAATGGACAATTCATTTGGACAATAAATAATGCATTTGAAATAGATAGGCATGTTGAAAGGACTGTGTCAAGGAAATTTACCAGTAATGCACCCAGAGAAACCGAATTGGCCCTACTGTGACAGAGAGGCGTGGGGATGGCTCTGGCAGAGTCCGCCTGGCTGATCCCAGTGGGATGTGGAGGTGCTGCATGGAGAAAGGACCAGCCAGGGAAGCCAGAGTGTGAGCTCACAACAAATCAGCCACTCCACAGCACCTGTGGACTCACTGGACAGCAAGTTGCTCTCTGTGTTTTAATCAACAAGAAAACTATGAGTTATGTGACAGCACTAGGCAGAAACATGCAGGTGATCAGTACTACAGCACATAGTGCTGCAATTTCTCGGGACCTTCCAGGTCCCTGTAACACAGGGAAAATCTGGTACAGGACAATCTACAGTAACAATGTTTGGAGGACACTCTGACATCCTGATTTCAGTTCCCAAGCACATAGAAGCTGAAGGAGAAGCCTGTCAGGACTAAGAGAAGAAATAAAGTCCTACTTCATACTAGGGGAACATGAGAAATTCTGACCAGAGTATGATGATGTGAATCACATGCAATTCAACTAAGGCAATGTGACTTGCTCTCTCTCTTCACCAAGCAGAAATGTCCAGAGGTGACTTAAAACCTTCTTTCCAAAGCAAAGGTAATTTCACCTCCCCAATTATCTGATTCCCATTTGCTTTTTCTGCCATAAAGGAGGCTTTTGGAAAGAATTGTGGTAAAAGTGGAAGGGGGAAAGAGACTACACATAATTAATTTTCTTGGTTCTACACACAAGAAATTATCAACTACTGGGTAGGAAAGGAAGGGAAAAGAGGAATTGTAGGTTGGCTTTAATGGATCCAGGGACAGTGAGAGGAACAATGGTAAAGATATTCCTGCAGATATTGGCATATGACCTCAGACTTTGTTTCAGACTTGTTACAAAGCTGTCAGTCTGGACAGACAAGACAGGGAGATTGCTGATGATTGTGGAAAGTTGCTTTTCCCACTTAGAAAGAAATGTCCCTTGGGAATACAGGCAACACAAATCCATGTGAGTTCCTGGTCTGTTGTCCAGGTGTTCCCAGTGAATTGCATAAGACCTGAAAAGGGTTTGGTATCCTGAAAGAATATCAGACAAACATGACAGCAGATGGCATGTTTGAAGGAAAAGGAGAGGCAACATCCAGGCTACTTCTTGGTAGCGGAAGGGCAGATTCAGACTTTGCCTTATCATGGAGCTGCTGAACCTGACCAAAATCAGCAAACATTTCCTCTTGCCCAATGGGAATGAAAATTCTGCTGAAATTGACAGAGGCAAATTATTCAGCAAATTAGGTGCATTAGTAGGATTTGAGCCAATTCATCTGGACAGAGAGGACATCAGCATCTGCCCTGTTTGGCAGGTTTTTCTGCTTCTTCAGACTGCTTTGCAGATGTGGGAAGTACAGCTTGTTTGACTGGATGATGTCCCAGCTCCATTGTGGCCTCTCTGGAGTGAAAAGCTACAAAGACAATGCCAGAGAGCACTTGTCATTGTTACAGGCAGAAATCTATTGCATGCTCCCTACTCTCTGCCCCTGCTACTTCTCTTACTTTTCACTTCTCACACTGAAGTTTTGGAGCAGGGACCAAGCCCCGCACTATGCAGTTCAGGTCTCAGACAGGACCCTTCAGAGGCTGTAACAGTTAGGAAGACAAAGAGGATCCAGGTAGTTATGGTGGAGAAATATCAGAAATGACCACTGCATTGCGGTGGGACAGAAGAACACTTGAGGAAATCCCAAGGTGATGAAACAATCTTATGATGATGGCAAAGGGCCAGAGATATGGACATTCATCATGGTTACAAGACTTATCATGCAGATGATCGTGAATACAAGCACCTAAGGACAGAAAGCCCACCCTAAGACAGTATAGCAAAATCACAGCCAGCTACTGAGCTCAAGCAACTCATCTTTCTAAACTCCTTTTTTTTATGGTAGAGAGAAGCCCAGAAAAAAGGCCTCAATGCTTTGAAGTGAGTGCTGAAATTATTGCCAAGGACTCATGGCAAAAGATCATGGGAAAAGACTTTCTATTGATTCTTTTTTTTTAAGAAGTTACTACAGTTTCCTCATCTTAGCCAAGGAAATGTGACCATTCACTATTGCTTACTGTTCAGAATAGCTTCTGTATCCATTTCTCATGTACCAGGAGATGCAGGATACTTGTTGTAGGATTGTAACTCTATCAAGAAAGTTTTCAGTGAAGACCAAGGCAGCTCTTCAGTTTTGATCAAACTATATATATTTTTAAAATCCTGTAAAGTTTCTACATTTTGGATCTCAATCTCTTATGAATAATAAGGGAATTGCATTTGGTGCCTGGGATGAGATGCTGAGAAGCAGAGATGAGATCACCTGCTGAAGAGCTGTGGGACAAATGTTCCCCAGCACTGGGTTTCATCCCAGCAAGGTCTATGTGCAGTTCTGGCTTCCTACAGAAGATCTTAGCAGATCTCCAGTTCCTATACATGTACTATGACTCTCTGAAAAAGTGGGTGCTATAATTTACCTCCAAGCACCAAATATTACCCAGTAATAGAAAACACAAATCACTCAGAAGTCTTTGTAGTGATCTGCAGTCTATAAAGGGGCAGCAAGCATCAGTGGTATTGACAGTTCACTGAGGAAAGTGGAAGAAATGGTGTTCTGCTGTATGGGGTTTATGAAGAGAGTATATGGATAGCATCTCAAAATGAGACACAAATCACTCCAGGGGAAGAAACTTGTGTTATTGTGCTCCCTGAGTGAGAAAGTCTGGATCCTGTGCCTGACTCAGCCAGTGACCTTGGGGAAGTGACCTTGGCCTTATCTATACAGAGACAATCTGGAAAATGAATCTGAATTAACCTTTGCAAATTGAATTACTAAACTTCATTAAACTGTCTATGTGGACATTCCTGTTCAGAATTCAAGTAGCCTTCACTTAGCCTACCTTACCTTACATCCACAATAAATGAGAAATCAAACTGAGCTTTTTTCCATTCTGGGTAAGACTATCCATACAACTGTGTAAAGTATGGTTTAACTAAATGACTGTAAAATCACACCTCTTCCTTCAGACCTGTTTTCTGTGGTGGTCTCCCATCACTTTTTCTTCCTTCCATGATATTTATTGGGACAAGATTCTCCAGATGAGGCAACTTCAATTATATGCACAGACCATGCCTACTGCAGGATCAACATTACCTGCCTCTCAGTCCAGTATGTAAATAGTAACAATGGTGTCATTTTAGGTAGGATAATGTCTATTAGGGAGTGGTTGAGATGAAGACAGCTGGAAGAAGCCTCATGAATGCAGGTCCTGCTACACACAGAGGACTTCAACCTCCCTGCCTCTGGAACTGCAGTGGGACTGGGTGCAAAAATAAATAAATAAATTAATTAATTAATTAAAAAAAATAGGATTTCTAGAGTGTCTTGAGGACAAATTCTTCAAGGAGGAAAATGAAGTGACTGGGGGAAATGTTCTGCTGGTACCATGACTCACAAACAAGTAACAGCTAATCAGAAACTGGAAGGCCAAGGCTTCTGACTGCTGCTGCCTGGCTGCAGCAAACATAAAAAGGAGTTTCAACTACTGAAATAAGGGTGCACATAGTAGAACCCCAACCCCAGATGCAGGAGAGCAGGCTTCAGCCACTTCAAGGATACATTTAGCAGGATCCAATGTGAAAATTTATTTGTTTGTTTGTTTATTTTGTCACAGAGGGCAATGAGGACATGACAGTTAATATATCTTCATGGACCGCCTCTTCTAGCATTTGTAGGAAGGCAAGTATGTGGGGCAGAACCTGTGTGGATGAACAAGGAATGCCTGACTGAGCTCAGATGCAAGAAGGAAGCGCACAAGAAGGTGGCAATGCATACAAACAGCCTTGGAAGATTAGAAAGGCATTGCCTGTGTCATCAGGATCAGGGTTGTATTTTCATAGCCAAGGCTCAGCTGCAGTGGGAACCAACAAGGGATGCGAAGGGTCAAGAGGAGGCTCCTAGAAGTACATGGGCAGCAGAAGGGAGGCTGAGGGACAAGTGGCCCTGCTGCTCATGGGGGCAGGACACCTGGTGACCACAGAGCCAGAGCAGACAAGGTGCTCAAGGCCACCTTTGACTTTTTTATTGCTGAGGTTTGCCTTCATGCCTGCCAGCCCCTGGTCCTAGCAGTAGAGTCCGCAGCAGGGAGGCATCACCCATGCTAGAAGAAGATTGACTCAGGGCACACCTCAGCCAGCAGAACGCAGACCAGTCCACAGGACCCAGTGGGATGCACTGGAGGGTGCTGAGGGAGCTGGCCCATGCCATGTCTCTCTGGACAATAGTAGCGATCGGGGAGGTTCCTGAAGAGTGGGACAGGGTGAGCATCACACCCAACATGGGGCAGGGTGAGAAAGAGAGCTTGGGGAGCTACAGCCTGCCCAGCCACCCCTCTGTCCCTGGGAAGCTGAGGGAGCAAATCCTCCTGGAAGCCACTTCCAAGTACCTGAGGAACAGCCAGTAGGGATTACAAAGGACATATCACACCTGACCAGCAAGAAAAGTGAATAAGGTGAGGACCAGGGGAGAAAGTGGAAGTGGTTTCTCTCTGGCAAGCCAAATGGCCTGGGGGAGCCAGCCTCAGAAAAGGGTCCCTCAGCACCCCAACCTTCCTCCTTGTCCATGTGAGGGCATCTTATAGGCTGCTCCCAACACAGCCACCTTTGGCCACACATGGACCATTCCATCACAGAGGCTTGCTGAGGTCACAGTGGCCACCACTGCCCCGCCTTTGCTGCGGGCCCTATAAAACAGGCCCCCTGCAGCTGGCCCATCATTCACTGAGCATCTCGGCCCTCTGACTGCCATCTTGAGCAGCAGGAAGGAGACTAGGAGAGCAAGGTGAGCAGCAGGCCTCCTGGTGTGCCAGGACAGCCATGCAGTCTGGTGAAGCACCAAGAAGGAATGTACCTGACCAGAAGGAGACGTGTCGTGAGCAGAAGGATAGTGCCAGTGGCACAAGAGACGCCAGTGCCCAAGGGACCTCTGGCACCCAGCCCACATACACATACAGGTGGTACCATTGGCATTGCAACAACGCGGGGAACAGGCCGGCCCCTCACACCCCCAAGGAACATGGGCCTTCCCATAGGAGCAATGGTGACGTGGGGCAAAGGCGGGAGGAATGGATGGAAGTAGATCCACCTCTGCCAGAACAGACCTGGGACTACTACAGCATGTCTTTGTGCTCTGCCATCCAAGAGCACCAACAGCCTCACAGGAGTGCCCGGTGAGCCCCCTACCCATTGCTCAGGCTCCATCGCAAGCATTAGCTTGGAGCCACCAAACACCACGGGCATCCCGCAGGCTTGCCTGCAAGATGTCCTGGCAATAAACAACTCTTGCCGATCCTCAGGGGTTGCGTGAGTGCTTCCTTTCTTGGGGGGGAATGGGCTAAAGTTGTGCCAGGGGAAGTTTAGATTGAATATTAAGAAGAACTTCTTTACTGAAAGGGTTGTTAGGCATTGGAATGGGCTGCCCAGGGAAGTGGTGGAGTCACCATCCCTGGAGGTCTTTAAAAGACATTTAGATGTAGAGCTTAATGATATGGTTTAGTGGAGGACTGGTTAGTGTTAGGTCAGAGGTTGGACTGGGTGATCTTGGAGGTCTCTTCCAATCTAGGTGATTCTGTGATTCTGTTTCCCTTTCTCATAGTAAAGCTTTCAACACATACCCTCTTTATAGGCAGACTGGGGAGATATGGACTGGATAAAGAGAAAATAAGATGTATGAAATATAGGATGGACTACTGTGCTCACAGCACAGCGATCAGCAGCTAAAATGTCCAGTAGGCAACTGATTACTAGTGGGTTCCTTGAGGGGCTGATACTGAGGCCAGTACTGTTTTACAGCTTTACTGATGGCTTGAATAATTAGACAAAGTGCACTCTCAGGAAGTTTTGAAGTGATACCAAAGAAAGAAGAGGGGATGGAAGCACTTGATGCCCAGGAAGCTACAGCTGCTATTTAGAGGGATTCAACAGACTGGAGAAACAAGCTGACAATGAAAGAAAATTCACAGTCCTACATCTGGGATGGAATAACCTCGTGAGGGAATAGGACAGGCTAGGGCACAGCTGGCTGGAAAGCAACTTGATAGAAAACAGCTTTGCAGTAAAGGAGCTGAGAGTCCTGGCAAACAAGATGTTGAGCAGGAATCAACATCGAGTCTACAGAAAAGTACACCTTAGACTGTGCTAGAAAGAGTGTAGCCAGGATGCCAAGGGAAGTGTTAATTCCCCTTTGCTTGGCCCTTCTGAAGTTACCTCTGAAACACTGGGCCCAGTTTGGGACTTCCTAGTGTGAGAAAGGCATTGATAGATTGGAGCAGGTCCCGCAGAGCCCACTAGTATGGTTCGTAGGCTGAGATCTGCATTTGTTCAGCCTGGAGAAGAGCAGACAAAAGATCTAATTGTTTTCTGCCACTATCTGAAAGAAGGAGGGTAGAAAAGACTCTTGGATGTGCAGAGCAGAAGGATAGGAGGTGAGGTTGGAATGCAGGAAATTCCTTGTAGATATAGGAAAGATGTTTTCACCTTAAGTCACAAAGCAAGAGCAGGACTGTTTCATGGGAGTGGAAGACCTGAGAGTCAAGGGTGACCTGAACACAAACAGTGCTCTCACTGACCACGGCACAGTCCTGCAGCATGTGACTAGTGTAGATAGAGCAGGGTGATAGCAACAGGGTCCATCAGCCATCCCAGAGAAGGTCAGGTCATGAACCACGTCCAGGGTCCATTCAAAGAATCCAGTCAGCAGCAGCAGGTTAAAGAGACTGGACTGGAAACAAGGTTGCAGCATCATTCAAGGTCCATTCAGAAGACCATACTGGAAACAGGTACACCTGAGAAAACAGGGTCTAAAGGCCTGGGGCTGGGCTTATACTGAGGCCCAGACCCATTGGCAGAGTGGAGGCCCCAGGTCAGGGTAATTAAGCTCTATTACAGCAGTGATGTGTCAAACACTGAGATGCTGCCCAGAAGGGCTGTGGGAATCTCCATCTGTGGAGGTAATCAACCCTCAACTAGGCACAGCTCTGAACAATCTGATCTAGGCTGGTACTACTCTGAGCAGGGAGAACTCCTCAGGTCCCTGCTGTCCTGAATTGCCCTATGATCAAAATCTGAGCTTTGACATCCCAGACACCATCCTAGGCTCACCTGTTGTCCTCATAGGACAGACATATTCACATCATGATGGCAATATACTTCAGGATTCGATACTTCTCTCCATCATCTTGGGCATTTTTGGTGCATTATAAAGAAGTATTCCCTCCATATCTGTACAGTCTGGATAAGTGGAATTGTAGGTATATATAGAAAGAAAGAAACAATAATAGCTGTAGTTCTTTTCTAAATTGATTAATAAAATTGCTAATCAAGGAATCGGTCTGACCCCCATTCCTATGTAAATATGCTTGCCAAAGGTAATCCTTTGTACTTGCTCATATCTTTTCATCAGTGGCTCCATGTATATCTTCTAAGTTCCAGTGAAGCTTGTGAGATGTCACTCAATTCATCCTTGCTCAAAAATGAAGAGTGATGTTCAGAGAAGCTGAGTAATTTGTTTGGAGACATGGATACCGCTGTGTTAGGTAGATCATTAAAGCACTGACCGCACTTGCTTTGTATTTCTGCTTCATGTACATTTCACCCTGCTTTTTGAAACAGGACATAGTCTACTCTCGTAGCTCATCTGATGGTAACACATGAAGCAGCAGTAACACAAGTGAGTCTCTGAGGCCTGCAAGCAGTTCCCTAAGGATACACAGACTCCTTTGTCTTTTGCAGTTCCCCCTTGTTCACACAGGGAAATAGCTTTTATTTCCCTGGCTCTCCCTGAACACCTCTTGCTGCTCCCAGTTCAAAGTCCGTTCCTGGGACCCTTTCAATACTATGTCTGTTAAAATCAGTCTTTTTTCATCTGACTTCTTTTTTTTTTTTAGGAGATAATAATTATGGAGATCATTGTGTTGATGCTCTACTAGACAATCAGAGAGGCTCAGCCACCAAACTGTTGGCAGCAGGTGGACTCTGAGTTGCTATCTGCTCCAGTCGCCTGCCAGGAGTCCCCCACCCCCCTCAAGCAGATCCGTTGATGCGTTGTTGTGTATTTTTTGTTGTTATTGTTGATTGCTGACATAAAAGAAGCTGAAGCGACACCATTTTAAGCTGAGTATCCAAGGCGACCTCATTAACATCTCTGCAGAGGAGCCTTTTAAAAAACATCAGTCACGTTTGGTAGCGCTAAGTGGAAGAGAAACATTCTGTATTTTCTTGATCAATTGCTTAAAATTCAAGGTCGGGGTGCAGAGCAGTGAGGGCTCCCCGCCAGTCACTGCAGGGTTGGGCTGAGGGTTTTTTTGGAAAATAGTGATGCTGTCGTACTGGAGAAAATCCATGTGCTCCCTCAGAGGAGCACTATTGGGAATAAATGCTGGAAGCTGTTCCACTTGAGCAGATGGCTGAAAAACTTTGGCTGAGAAATAAATTGAGTATGACGGTCTGAGGGCCAATCACAGATGGATGAAATTCTAGTGATGTCCCAAATGTCCTGAACATAGAAGGTTCTCTTCTTTCCCCTTTTGTGCTAAAAATCATAGTAGGATTTTTAATACAAACTGAAAAAAATGTTGATGGAGTGAGACACAGAGATGCCAATGAGGATGGGGCTTAATGTCTTCTGGATCAGCTTCATGTTTAGAGGAACCCTGAGATTCTGCCACCTCCAGGTCAGCAGTAGAGGAAAAGCTGATCTTCATGGATCATGCCACAGGGGTGGAGCTGATGGTCTGCCCCCACCCCACTCCTTTAGATGCAGCCTGGCATTCACGTATGACACCTCATGTTATGAATACTCCTACTAAAGATGAGTCTTGCAGAACCCCAAAGCAATGATCTTCAGCATCTTTCAAACCTGCTTCAGGGTAGACTGCAAAACTGTGCTCTCAATATGGAGTTATATCAAGAAGTCACTAGGAAATCATTTCCTTGGTTTCAGGTATCTCCATAAAACCAGGGATATCCACAGAAGCTTCTAACCTCAGCAATCATTCTTCCTCTAGTGGAGCACATAAAAGGAGCTTGAGCACACGGTATCAAAACTTGTGCTCAAGTGCACAAGCCAACCCAGTGCAAATCCCAGATGTCCTGACCATGCACATGTCCAGAAAACACCCTGAGCCCAGATCTTCCTTTCCTACTTCTTCAATTGAGACAATGCTGGTAAGAGATCAGCTGTTTTGTTAGGTTAACAAAGCTTGTCAATCAACACTACCAGAGCCTAGTATGATTCCCCAGATACCCAGCCCTCTATAAGGTAACAGACAACAGAGCAATGTTGTGCCCTTTCTAGCAGGAAGATTAGACCACACAACCTTGATATTCAGATTTCTTTCCTTAAACAGCCTCCTCCCCCTCTCATATCTGTGTCCACTCTCCCTCCTTCTCACCCCCACCCCCCTGCCCTCCTGACACCCCTTTCACTACTTCTCATGATAGGAGAAACTCATGCAGCTGAAGGCTACTATAACCCAGCCCAAAAATGCAATCTCATGGGGCAACTTCAGCAACTTCCCACAAGAAATAACATACATGATCAAGTGGACAACCTGACTCATTGTGGTGGATTTAATCACTGTTTTAAAAACCCAGGATACCAAAAGTCCATGGAGCAACAGGAAGAGTCTATGTTGCTTGTGGAATCTTGGTACAAATTTGCATTAACGTGTGCAATTTACTTAGATACCCTCTTGTGCTGTGTAGTCAGGTCAGTAACAGATGTGGCACATAAGACCACACTGTGAGGTTTTGTCAGGACTCATTGAAACCTCTACAAGAAGTAGACAGGATTACAATAATTCCTGGCAGCAACTCCTGAGAATGCTGCCTATGGAATTGAGATAGATATTAAAGGCTGGACTGAGCCTGCATCTGCATCTGCAAGAAGCTTTATCAAATGAATTTATCAGCATCACTACTTATTCCTATCAGCCAGGGGCTGGTATGTGCTGTATTAGCTACCTTCAACTCTTTTTGTCAGATGCCCCTTTAAAAGAAAAGTTTCAAAACATGGTCAGGGATGTATTTGTTTTTCAACAAATATAATTTCTCACTCATATCATTTATGTGGGCTTTAGTCATTTAGTCATTTTAGTTTAGGGTAATTCCACAATAGGGGGAACAGAGGGTCCAATATGTAGAAGGGACCCTCCTCTAAGGGAAGTCTTCTGCCTTCCTGGGGCAGGTTAAGGACATCACCAGGAGACTTCCCAGCTTGGTTCAACCCTCAGACTATTACCCATTGCGGGTCCTACATCTGGGAGGTGAAGAAGTGGCATTGCGTAGCCTGAGAGCAATCAAAAGGGACATTTGGAATTGGGACAGATGATCAGGAACTTGGGTGCACAAGTCATCTTCTCCATTCTACCCTGTACTGATGTTGACAGGAACAAAAGAATAACATCCATTAACACATGGCTCCATGGCTGGTGTCATCGCCAAAAGTTTGGGTTCTTTGGTGACAGCCCTACAGGGCACCAAGCTTGCTAGCATCAGATGGGATTCATCTTTCCCAAAGGGGGAAGAGGGTCCTTGGTTGTGAGCTGCTGGGGACTCGTTGATCAGGCTCTAAACTAGATTCAATGGGGGAGGGGGGATATCATCAGGGATGCTGGCAATAAAGTACAGGATGACATACCATCCCACTCATGCCACCTGAACACCAGAACCAGCAAAGAATGCCCAGAGTCCAGAGAGAGAATAGGGCTTAACAGGAGAGCTATCGTAGGCCCACATGGACGAGTTATAGTTGTCCCATCCAGAAAGGCAGTCACACTGGGAGCCCAACTCAAATGTCTCTACATAAATGCATGCAGCATGAGGAATAAACTAGGGGAACTGGAGACGTGTGTGCAGTTTCAGTGTTATGTCCTCTTCACAATTACTGTGACATGGTGGAACAGCTCCCATGACTGGAATGTGGCCACGGATAGCCTTGTGCTTTTTAGGAAGGACAGGCCAGGAAGGCGAGGTGGTAGATTTGCTCTTTATGTGAGTGAGCAGCTGGAAACTATGCAGCTCTGCAGAGGGGGAAAAAAAGTGAGAGTCGAGAGCCTATGGGTGAGGATTAAAGGGCAGGCCAACAGGGGTGATGTTGTGGTGGGTGGTTACTAGAGGCCACCAGACCAGGAAGAGGAAGAGGATGAGGCCTTCTACAGCCAGCTGCAAGTTGCCTCATGTTTGCAGGCCCTGGTTCTTATGGGGGTCTTTAACCACCCTGATATTTATTGGGGAGACAGCATAGCTCAGAAAAAATGGTCCAGGGGGTTACTGCAGAACATTGTGGATAACTTCTTGATGCAGGAGGTAGATGAGCCAACAAGGAGAGGGGTGCTGCTGGACCTGGTATGAACAGAGATGGTCTAGTTGAAAACGTGAAGGCTGAGGGCAGTCTCGACTGTGGTGATCATGAGACGTTGGTTTTTCCTACCATTTTAATGGACCACCCATCCATTTTGGGGGAAGAAAGAAGAAACCAAAAAACATTGGTTTGGCTGTTTGTGCAGTGTAGGACGGCGCTAGTATAAAAATATACCAACCATTAAAAGAAATTATTTATTTGGGAAGAACCAAGATACCTGTCTCCCTCGTGCCTTGGTGCTTAGGTACTCTCAGAAATGGAAAGGTTGATTCTTAGGGGCAGTTGTACTAAGCTCCTGGGCATGGAACAGCATGGTCAACACACAGCAGATGTGACCTTGTGAGAACCTACTTAGGTGCAGATGTTAGGGGATTTGATTGGTGGCACTACCTTCACCCCACAACACATAACAGAACATGAGCCAGAAAAAAGGACATTTGATGCATGAGAAAATACAAGGGGATGGATAGGAAGATGTAGGGGAAACTTTGAAAAGATCAGTGCGAAGAAGCATGGATCTACTCACAAACTATTCATGACTCAAAAAGAGGAAGCAAAAATTCCCGGACTGTTATTCTTTAGCTGTTAGTACCCCTGAATCACTGCTACTCAACGTACACTACCATGCAGACACTCCAGCATGCCTGGAGAGAGGCTGAAAGAGCACATGATGTCAGGAAGCCTGACGACTTCTCTTAGCACCTCTGAGGGAGTGGTGATGGAGAGAAGAATATCGTGATAGAGCACCGTTTTTTCAATTCCTTTTGTAATTTTTTGTTGCCTATTTGTAAAATGATGCTTTCTAAAAACAGACAAACAAACAAAACATATTAGAAGGCATTCCCACTCCCATTCAGTACATCTGTGATTTAGCAATGGCCATCTTCTTGCTTTACCTCTCCATTGTAGCTGATGTGGCTTCTGTGGAGCCCTGCACAATCCTTTTGCAGGGGCCGGTACCTTCTGCCTCCAGTGGACATTAGAAGCATGGGGCGGGTCAGGTCCAGCAGAGCCTCACACAGGCTGTCAGATCTTTGGTGTTGTGTGCAGGGCTAGGAAGGGTGTTCTCTCCCTGAAAGCCAAGGGAAAGTATGACTTTTTGAGTGGCCCTTGGAAACAGAAGTCAGCAGAGGTGCAGAACGGAAAGAGAACAGAGGGGTGCTCCTAAAAGGCACATAGGGCTAGTTCCTTTAGACAGAAGCACCTACACCATAAGCCAAACAGTTAATATTGGCAGCAGTGCTGGGAGCACGCAGCCTGCAGCACTGCAGCAGAGCTCTGACAGCCCCACTCCAGCAGCAGAGCAATCAATCTTCTCCCGTTGCAGGCCTCAGCACCAGTCAATGTTTCTTAGCCATTTCTCCAATACCTGCAGGCTCAGTAACCGCTGCTGTACCTGGTGTTTCTGTGACTGATGTTTAAGGGAGAGAAGCTCAATACTGCACTGCACTCATCTCACTGCTTCTGCTGCTGTGGACGATAAAACATTCCCCTGCTACTGTTGACTGTGAGAATCAAGTTAAGCACATATCAGTCTTTTGCAAATCAGGCCCCACATCACATAAATTGTCAAAAAATGGGCCTAACATAGACCCTTCCAACACAGGAGTGGAATAAAGGGGCTGTGGTCCTGCAGGCTCTTGTCATGCCCAAAGGATTCGCTGCCTCCAGTGTTGTCTGAAGGGGGCTCTGTGGGTGAGGTCAGGATTTGCTGATGCACAAGAGTTTGAGCTTCTGGCATCACTGAGCAGACCTGTAAACTGACTGGATGGTGCTCAAAAGACAAGATCAAGAATGGGTAATAGAGGATTACACCGCTTCTTGCCCTGCCAACATCATGGGAAAGGAGCAAGCATGGACAGCCCACAGAAAACATTGCAAAAACCTCCAGCTAAGAACAGTTCCCACATGAGCTACAACAGCTACAGCAGCACTCCTCAAACCATGGATGGATTATGTTGTTTAAATATCCTAGCAAATCACAAATCAGCAGATATTTTTTTTTTTTTTTCTGAGCTAGGCCATTCAGGTTGCTTAGGAGGGCTAGAGCTGCCTGTAGAAATATGCACTCACCTGACCAGGCCCTCATTGTCTTTGCAGGCAGTTTTGTAAACAGCCGTTATAAATAATAAATCAACAGCATGTTAATGAAATGAGCTCTTTTTAGGATGCTTTAGAGAAAGCCTCCAATTTAATATAAAAGGATCTCTAATCCACTCTGGCAAATTACAAAGAGGAGAAAACTATCTTCAAATAATGATGAAATACCCAGTCTCTACCTTGATAGCACAGAATCTGGGGGGGAAACATTCAGAGGACAGTTCAGTTCTCTAATCCTGTTGCATTTGAAGGAGAGCTGGGCACCATTTTGATGGCAAAATACACTAACATACTGATCCTATGTCCATGAAAATCAGACACCTGCCAAGAGTTTGGTGGGTATTGCCTCCATCCTTCAATGAAGGTCAAAAAAATCTGAGTCAATGCTGCTATGAATTGGTCATGGCCAAATGCTGTCTAAATGTGTATTAAGAAAATAATTGCTCCAGTGTATTTTCAAACAGAGGAAGGAACTGAGAGAGCAATAAATTAATAGACAGTGAGAGGAGGTGGGCAGAGACTAGGCAATGAGCAGGAAGAATTATATTTCTTTGCAAGAAAATTTGGGACTCGTAGAACAGTTAAGGTAAGCTAAGAGTATGCTGAAGAGAGCATAGTTCTGAGCCCCTTGTCTTCCCTTTGTTTTTGAGACTGTCCTAAGAATTAGAAGCCAGTCTGTGAAATTGTAGCAAAAACACAGGCACAGAAGTATCTTCCCACATAGATAAGCAAGTCATTAGAAGAAGGGCAAAAATAAGTAATAAATGAACGTGGAGAACTAATGAAAGCTATTGAGAGAAATCTGAATGAGAGGCCTGGGAGTTTTTTGCTCAGTGGGGCTTAGTAGCACATGGATTCGAGAAAACTGAGAAGGACTGTTCTATACTCCTGCCATTGGTCCTTACGTGGGCAGCCATGTGAAATAGCTCCTCTTTTAAAGCTTTTCACGGGTTACTGAAAATTTCTGCCAGCACAGCACCCTCAGCATTTCCCTACAAATACAGATAGGGTCAGCCAGAAATTAGTGCATACACACAGGTAATTAATGCTTTTTGTCAATGATCCTTCATCACAGACATTTCAAACTGCCAACCTGACTCAGGAGCTCACACCTGGTTATAAGCTGGTGGATGGTCTGGCTCAGTCTGGAATTCTACCCTTTCCATATATACACAGTGGGGTGCTAGGCATTTACAAGCAAACACCTTGGTCCTCTTGAGCTAAAGCTACCCCAGCTGCCTGTGGAATACATAAGCAGGAGAGGGGCTTCAAAGTCCCCTCAGCAGCTATGGGAATTTCTGCTGCTCTGTTTCTTAGCCAATAGTCTGACCCATTCAATCTGCTCCAGGCAGCATGCAGTGTACCTGGAGCTGTGAAGCTGAATTACTTGTTGTGTAACTGCAAGAAGGCAAGGTTTGAGAGATATTCTGAAGGCCTGGAGAGTAAGGAATAAATTAGCTATAGCTATGAGAAAACAAGGAAGATCTGTGCAGGTATCTCTGGACATACAGAACTAAAATGCCCATCTGTAGTAGCTAGATGCAGAGTTTGAAATCAGCTCTGCCAACAACTGGAGTTCTAGCACATAGCTAAAGTAATCAAAAGTGGTTGATGGAGACATTACAGATTATGACTCCCCTCTCAGGAGAATGCAAGATGCAATAGCTGATGGTGCACAGAAAAGCAAGGTGCAGTTAGACCCAGGGCTGCTCAGCCCAACGTATGTTGTTGGATCATCAGTGCCCAGTTCAACTCGGTACCCATCACTTCGCTCTGAATAAAGCAAGCCAGAAACAAGTCCAGTCAAAGCAGGGTGGGAAGGAGAAACTAGCATTCAGTGACTGATTAATTTCTCTTACTTCCTATATGTCTTCTACTATCAAGTCATCCCACAGTGACCCACAGCTGCACTGATATACGATGCTGTATATGCACCGGCATTGTACACTGGGGAGTGCAGCTGTTGGATTTTATACTCCAGCCTTCCTAGGTGCTGCATAAAACACAAAATACATCTGGCCTCTGTCTCAACAGAGCATGCAGTATTCTACAGAGATACCAAAAACACGCTCCATCTTCATGTAAGTTTTTAATAGATAGAGTGACTCTTGTCTATTTAATAAGGAACTGTCTAAATATGCATGGATTCAGTAGAGCAAAACAGTTATCTGTCTGCCTGGGAGTTTGAAATGGCTCCAGATTACACTTTATTCCTTTATTTAATTTTTTCAAAAGCAAGGTACTCCAGTGCAGCGAAGCTTTGCTGTATTGTATTTGTACAAAGGCTATACTAGCCTTAGTCTATGCTGGGAACTCTTCCTGAAAAGGTAGTTCTGGACTCTGCCATGGGAACAGCATCCTGATCTGAAGGGCAAGCACCAGCCATGCTGTCCTGTGCTCTCATGCACACTGGCTCTGAGGCAAGCCTCTACTTCACTCCATTTATGAGCTCTGCTGGCATGAAATTGAGACACCTTCCCCAACTTGCAGAAGAAAATCAAATCCAGTGGGTTGGATGTTGCCTTACAGAGATGCTTTCTGTGGTGTGCTGAACTCAGTGGAGACTGGGAGGGCTCTTGTATCTTAGAAAGTCAGGCCAAAATTGGGACTTGACTGGGGTCTGTCACAAACCCACTGCATGACTTTGGAGTAATTCAAAGCCATCTCACCCTCTTCTTGTCTGCTTGGACTGTGAGCTACCTGATATGGGGATAGAATCATGCAATGCCTAAAGACTACTTTAACAAAGATAACAGAGGTATTTTTGCTGTCCTTGAAAATCTACAGTCATCCACAGTGATTGAGTATCATTTCCGTGGGGCTCCTACCAACATGGTGATGAGAATGAGATGTAGATTAGACACTGGCTTTTAGCTTCACAGACAAAGAGGTACTTTTCAAAAGGTGGTGCCAGGACTGCCAATGAAAGCAGCCATCCTAGTCTCAGTGCAACCTGTGATGACCAAGATTGTTTTGAAATAATACTGTTTATCACAGTAACAATGGAGACTGTCAGTTTTGAGGAAACACTGATAAGTTTTAAACAAGTGCTTTCAACTACAGCTCAGATAGCAGCAATGGTCATGTGCAACCTTTGGGTCAAATTTGTGATCCTCCTTTTTACACTGCTTGGTTCTCAATAATATCAAAGGCTTTGGTAGTCACCTCAGAGATCATACAACACTCTATATCTTGATAATAAGCTGCCTCTCCCTGATGAAACATAACTCTTGTCCTAGGAGACAGCACTACCCTCTGAGACCTCAGCCATGCTCAAGCCTGCCTCTGTGGGAAGACTAATGTACCTTGTAGCAGGTCCTAAAGATAATTTCTTTGAAATTCCTGGAGAACAAAGCAGGGTGCACTGAGGAAGTGACAGGCATTTGGAGAAAATCACATTGCTACTGCTCTGCCCCATGTCAGCCAGGAACCCTCAGCCTGCACTCCACATCTGATGCCCCTTGGGAGACAGGCAAGAGCCACAGCAGACTGAGCTGGAGGAGTAAAGAGCAATGGCCAGAAGTCAGCAAGGAGCCATTGGAGCACAGCGCTTCTCAAGGACAGCCAGAGCCATCTGACAGATGTGGCTCGGTTTATTTCCTACAGAGGTGTCTTCTGTTGGCTCTTTCTGGGACGAAAGCCTCCCCGAGCACATGTGATGAAAGCTCTCTCACACCATGCAGTTGTGACAGCAAAGGGCAAGTAGTCCACTCATCAAAGAAGCTGACACAAGCCTTTCCAGCCTTGCCTTTGGTGACCACAGCCCACCAGGGAGCTCTCAGACAAGTCCAGGGAGCAGCTGCAAGACCAGAGTTATGTGCCTATGGTTAGAAAGTGGTCGATCCACAGATGGAAGCTGAGCTTTCCTGTCCTCTGGGAGGCTGAGCCGCTGCCTCCCCAGCCTGGACACAAGTCCAAGAGGAGGACACTCTGCCATGAAGCAGCAGCTCCCATGCCTGCAGCTGCTCAGCCTGTGCTCTGAAGACTGTCTTCAAAGCTTATACAGACCCTAGGGCTTCTTTGGCTGGCTAACAGCAACACACGAGTCACTGAAATTTACTTTTCAGTGCTCAAGCCTCTGAGGTTGAGGGTTGTGAAGAGTTACACTGACCCACCCACATAAAACACCACGCTGGAGCAACTGCCTATGTCTATGAATGCATGAAGAGCCCTGTGCTGTCAACAGAAGTAAAAGCTCAAATATGACATTGTCTCTCATGTTTAATCCATATTCTGCCTTCCATATTCTTCCTCCTTTTTCCAAGCAGCATAGGGGTGTGCCACCTCCAGCCCTTTGCTGTCTCCAGCTTAAGCAGCAAAGTTGTTGTGCAACTTTGTTATTTGCTGTAAAAATAATTTATAGCTGCACTAAACTGGTTGTCTGTGCTGCCCCACTGCCTGTGCATACCCAGTACCTCTTGCAGGAGCACTTTAATTGATGCTCACACCAGCTAACTGCATGTATGTTCAAAGAAAGGGAAGTTATGATGTTAGCACTGTCATGACCTTCAGAGAAAGGGCCTAATTATTCCCAAGCAGGCAGCTTAGTGCTGGGCAGCTGCTAATAAGCATTGATATGGAATGAAATACATCCAGATGCAAATTGCAGAACCAGCTTAGGAGTTTTATGATGAAGATGAGCTTGTTCCATGTTTTTACCATGGCTGAACCTTTCCAGATTTCTGCCTCAGATGCCCCCCTTTTCCTCCCCATCTCTACCTTCTCCCAAGCTTTTTACATACTAAACAACTGGGGCCATTGAAGGGAATGGAGCTGTGTGCTGGAGGCCTCAGCTTTAGCTTGCAAGGACCAGGTGCTGGTCTTCAGGGAGGCCTTAGCAGAGCTAAGGCAGAATCACCATCTGCAGCATCAGCAGCCACAGCAACTGCCTTTTGTTTCAGGCTGCGTGGAAAACAAACTACAGCGTCTCTGCAGAGCAGGGCCAAGCTAGCAGCAAATTGGCACGCAATTACTGCAGAGAACACAGTTTCCCTCAGCACCAGGCTTTGTTGACTTTGATCCCCAGAAATCCTTGGTGACAGGGGCAGAACTGCAGCGAAGTGAGGAGGGCATAACGTGGGGGACAGGTAATGCTGTGAGAAACACAGCATTAGGTCAGAGCACGCAAAACTAGCCTCTAATCTGGTTGGATTGCAACAGGGGTGGTTGCTTGTTCCCATATGATCAAACTGCAACCCTGGAAGCAATATGCTCTCCTCATGGAATTCATGCCAGGGGCTATGATTGCAATCACACCCAGCAATAACAAGACCCTCCCTACACAAGGGGGGATGATAGTAAGTTGTCTGTCGTTAGCATCCTGAAGGAGTCCAGAGAACACTGGTATCTTCTGTTTGATTGCCTGTCCAACTCCACCTTGTACAAGAAAAAAGAAAAAAATGCAGGGGAGGTTGCAAAAGCTCAAGCACCCCAAACACAAGAGGTGTCAAAACTCAGGCTGCCCACTCAAGCTGACTTCAGCAGATCTCTGAATGCCAACAAGAGCAAGTCTTCCACTTTGTGAGAGGAAACGTCTGGTTTGGTGTCAAATAAGCTCAGTCCTTAGAAGGCTTTTTGCAGTTTCGCTTCCACACTCTATCCAGTGTGCCCCACTCAGGGCAAAGCTCCCAAATGCTGTTCTGGTGGTTGAAGTGTTTGTCCCCTCCTTGTCTGGTCTGTACAGTGTCTTACAATGATTTCATGTTCCTTGAATAAAAAATATCAGTATGAATAAAATGTATAGTGTGTAGAGATCTAAGCATGTACTGTCCCTGCATGACAAAATGGACTGAGCACTGGTGCTACAGTGGAGCCCCTACCAGCCCCATTTTCTCCCATCTTGGACGAATATGTCAGAGACCTGACGGCATTGGAATCTTGTCAGAGTTCATCACAGGGGTCCTCTGCCTTACCCAAAGGGGTAAGTATCCTACTAGCTGTGATCACATGGCTTGCTGTTCACTTGTGGCTTTCCTATGGGGAGTGGGGTGATGTGTGGCACACACTTTCCCTGGGGCAGTAACCTCACACACCTTATTTCTTTGTCCCTCAGAGGCATGGGCAAGAGATGAGGCAGAGAGCAGCTCTGACACGGCCAGCTCATATTCAGTTTTTCATCCACCTATTCCTCCAGGTCCTTCTCCTCAGGACTGCTGTCAGTCTATTCATTGCCCAACCTGTATTCATGTCTGGGACTGACCTGACCCAAGTGCAGGACCTTGCACTTGGCCTTGTCGAACCTCATGAGGTTCATGCAGGCCCACCTCTCAGGCCTGTCCAGGACCCTCTGGATGGCATCCCTTCCCTCCTATGTGCACCACACAGCTTGGTGTCATCAGCAAACTGGCTGAGGATGCACTCAATCCCACTGTCCATGTCACCAACTAAGATGTTAAACAATACCATTCACAATACAGATCCCTAAGGGACACCACTCATCACTGGTGTCCCTCTGGACATCAAGCCCTTGACCACAACTCTTTGACTGTGACCATCCAACCAATTCCTTATACACCGAGTGGTTCATCCATCAAATCCATGGATGTTGTGTGTGACAGTATCATATAAACCAGTATCAAAAGAGATGAAGCTCTCTTTTTACTTTGGGCAAGCAAATGTTCTCACTGAGGTTCCCAAACACATCAGCTGTTCTACAGCTTCTGGATGGATCACTTCCATGCAGTGTGACTGGGAATCCATCACAACCATAAACACCCATGTGCATCAGTCTCTCCTGAAGAAGAAAGAGTTAGTCGGTCTACTTCACATGGTCAAGCAGGAATATAAAGCTCTCAATTAACAGCAATTAAAGGACCACAGAAGAAATGACCATCTGCTGGAAGTCACTGGGTTAATATGCTTAAAATATAAAGTGGTCTTTGGTGCTGTTAACTGTGGTCCTGGGATTCCAAGTCCAGTTCAGGTTTGATCTGAATTCAGTTTTCCCATGAATAACCAAATTTAATTCTCAGTTGCAATATCCAGAAAAAAATATTTTGCAAAATGCCATGGAACCACAGGTGAAAATTGTAACTGGCATAAAATGAGCCATTTTGTACAAATGTTCTCATAATTATTAGATGACTTGAGCAAGTGGACACTCATATAGCTGTTGAAAGTTTGCAGTTCTGACATTTTGCCAAGGCAGCCTTGCGTGACAAGCTTTAACAAATCTATCCTAATCCAGGATTTACTCACCATCACAGTCTGATTGAAAATTGAGGAGCTGATTTGAAATTCAAGATCACAATTAGACTTGCACTTTTGGAGGTTCTAATCAAATACAGATATTGTGACCTGATGCTACAGATCAATGTCACGCTTTGTTGACCACTTTTGTCTCAACTCAACAGTTCATATTAGCCTCCAGGAATTCCTGGTGGCTCAGGATCTTACCCTACATTTAGCCACGCATTTACTCTTTTTTTTCATGTACCTTTCCTGCACCAAACTTTAGTCCTCTGGTATCTAACTTTGCCTCATCATCTCATACCATTGCCCTTCTCTTCCTCAAGGAGACATTGATGACTCATGTTCAACTTGGTGCCCATCAGGACCCCCACAATTATTGTGACAGGCAAAACAGACTCAGAGTATGGAGATAGTACGATTTATTGCCTATTACTAACAAGCTAGAGAAATGAGAAAAAAAGGGAAGAAACCAAAAATGCCTTCCCCACACCCATTCTCTTCCACTTCCTCCCCCCAAGCGGTGCAGAGGATCAGGGGAATGGAGGCTGCGGTCAGTCTATGGCACTTGGTCTCACTGCTCTTTCACTGTCCCTCTCTGCTGCAGGGGGATATCCTGCTTCACCATGGGCCTCACCACAGGCTGCCTGGGGCACCTCTTCCCTTCCTTCTTCACTGGCCTTGGCATCTACAAGGCTGTTTCTCACTCCTCTCTCTCTCCCAGCTGCTGTGTAGCAGTATGGGGTTTTTTGTGTGTTGCTGTTGTTGTTTTTTCCCTTTCTTAAATCTGCTTTCACAGGGGTGCAAATGACATCACTTATTGGCTTGGCTCTGGTCAGCAGTGGGGCCCTTACCTAACATGAGGCAGGTTCTAGATTCTTCTCACAGAAGCCACCCCTTATGACCCCTGCTCCCAAAACCTTGCCACGTAAAGCCATTACAGATTGGAGCCAGGACTGACTGATGGGTCACTCTGCTAGTTACTGGCCTCCAACTAAACTTTGTGTCACAGATCTCCACCCTCTGGGTGCAGACATTCAGCCAGTTATCATTGCACCCCTCTGTCTACTCATCCAGCCCCATGCATCAACAACTTCTCTATGGGGATCGAGAAGGGGTCACTCGTAAGGGCGACAGTTTCAAAGACCTTACCTAAATCCAGCTGTACAAGATCTCCCCTCATTTACCAGGCCAGTCATTTCACCATAGAAGTTGGTCAGATTGTTCAAGCATTATTTCTCCTGGTGATTCCGTGCTGACTTCTGATTACAATTTTCTTGTCCTTCATGTGTTTGTTCCATCACTTTCCCACATACAGAGGTGAGGCTGGCCAGTCTGGAATTCCCTGGGTCCTCCTTCTTGCCCTTCTTGAGGCTAGACATCTGCTTTCCTCCAGACTTTGGGCACTTCTCGTATTCAGTATGATAAATCAAAGATAATTGAGAGCAGCCTCACAATGATATCTGCCAGCTCCCTCAGCACTAGTGCATATATCCTATCTTGGACTTATGTGTGTCTAGTTTGCTTAAATATTCCCTATTTCCAGCTGGGGAAAAAAAATGGGAAAATGTCCCAGCTTAAACAAAGCCCAGTCCGTCACTTGCATGCTGTTTCCAGTAGAAAGGCATGTCCATGTTGCATCGGCTGGCACTGTGTTGGCTGTAAGGTCTGCTTCTGCAGCTGGCTTGACTCAGTTAAAGTGTACTTGTCCAGTGACAAGTGGTGTACCTCAGGGGTCTGTCCTCAGACCAGTACTGTTTAATGTCTTCATCAACAACATAGACAGTAAGATCGAGTGCACCCTCTGCAAGTTTGCAGATGACACCAAGCTGAGTGGTGCAGTTGATATGACAGAAGGAAGGGATGACATCCAAAGGGACCTGGACAGGCTGGAGAAGTGGAGCCATGTGAACCTAATGAGGTTCCACAAGGCCAAGTACAAGGTGCTGCACCTGGGCTGGGGCAATCCCACACATGAGGACAGACTGGGAGAAGAACTCATTGAGCACAGCCTTGCAGAGAAGGACCTGGGTGTTCTGATGGATCAGTTGCTTGACATGAGCCAGCAGTGCACGCTTGCAGCCCAAAAGGCCAGGGTGCACTGGGCTGCATCAACAGAGGGGTGGCCAGCAGCTCAAGGGAGGTGATTGTCCCCATCTGCTCTGCCCTTGTGAGGCCCCACCTGGAGTTCTGCGTCCAGGTCTGGAGCCCCCAAGAAAAGAAGGTTGTGGGACTCTTAGAGCGGTTCCAGAGGAGGACCACAAAGACAATCAAGGGGCTGGAGCACCTCTCCTGCAAAGAAAGGCTGAGAGAGCTGGGGCTGTTCAGCCTACAGAAGAGAAGGCTCCTGGGGAGACCTCATTGCAACTTCTCGGTACTTGAAGGGGGCTTATAAAAAAGATGGAGAGCAACTCTTTGCTCAATCAGATATTGACAGGACGTGGGGAATGGTTTTAAATTAGAAGAGGGGAGATTTAGATCAGAGGTTAGGAGGAAATTTTTCACTCAGAGCATGGTAAGGCACTGGAACAGGCTGCACAGAGAGGTTATGGGTGCCCCTTCCCTGGAGGTGTTCAAGGCCAGCTTGGATGAGGCCCTGAGCAACCCGATCTAGTGGGTGACATCCTTTCCTAGGACGGGGGTGTTGGAACTAGATGATCTTTGAGGTCCCTTCTAACTCGAGCCATTCCATGATTCTGCAATTCCATGATCATGAAGAAGAGACCATTCTCCTTGCTGACTTATGAAAAGGCAGCATCAACCTCCCATCTTTGTCTCTCAGTATATCTGCCTTAATATTTAATGGACTACATGGTACAGCTGGGAGGTGATAGGGATAGATGGTTAAAAATGCTGCTCAGCAGTGCATCTACTTCACCAACATGGGCTTTAGAGCCTGCCCTTGATCAACTGATGTTGCAGTTATGTGACAACGGTTGTTTTGTAACAAAGAAGCCCCACTTCAGCAGAGAGGTGGCTGTTCGCTCACCCTTCACTGTGTCCTCTCCATAATGCATATTTTCCCAGAGACAGACAAAACCAGGGGTGAATCTGTTTTACTTGCTTGGTGCTAAGTTGCAGGTCTGGGGCTGGGCCTCTGGTGCATACCTGTGGGCAGCCACACAGCTGCAGCACAAGCAAAGTGTCCCGAGAGGAGGCAGTGGAGAGGACTGCAGTGATTGCATTGTGATACAGAAGAAGTGTTAGAGCTAATCCTTTGCCATCTGTCTTTATTTTGCTAACCCGTTCAGTTGGATGCCACATAAGTGCATTCACAGCAGATGAGCTGGGAGAGCCGTGGCATGGCAGCTCTTGGATTACTGGCATGAAAAGAATCCTTTTGTTCATGAGCCAGGAAGATTAGCTGCTGCCACGTCTGTGTCTGGTTTGTAGGACAAGAGAAGATGCAGCTCTCTTGCTGCCTTGGCCACTGCTTTGTGGCATCCCAGCTCCAGCTCTTTTCTCACCTCCCTCGTGCTTTATCCTTCCTCTGCTCCTTCCTTCCTGCTCTCTCCCCATCTCGAGCTTTCTCTGTCTTTTCCATCTGCTTCTCTCCTCTCTTGGCATCTTCTCTGCTTCAGCTTGAGTGCACACAGTATCCCTTCTCCTCCTTCCCTGAGTTCAGGCGGGCAGCAGAAAAGTTCAGAACCAAGCAGCTCTCCTGCGCCGAGGTGCTTTACCTGCAGCCCCTGCTGCGAGAAAAATTGGCTCGCACCACCTGATCCTAGGCAATTTTGTTCACAGCGGGTGCTGGGGATAAAGCGTTTCAGTGCAAGGCGGCTGTGTTGTTCTTAATAGCGGGGCTGCCAGTGCCAGTTGGGTGAGCGGCTGCTCGTTGGGATGTGCTTGGGAGCGCAGAGCTGGGAGGGAGGAGGGCTGGCGCACCCCGGCCCCGTGGCCATGCGTCACTGACGTCCTCAGAGTCCCGTGACCCATTTAGCAGCTCCCCAGCTGGCTCCAGGAGTGCCGTGACCTGCAGCTTGTGAACCGCTTCTCTCAGCAGACACAAAAGCCCTCCGAGTCCTTTAATTTCGACAGTGCCACGCTGGAAGGAGATGTCCTTCCTCTGCCCTCGCTGTTGTATCTGCAGGCTCACTGCGGCATCGCCACGTGGAGCTCAGGGCAAACCGGCAGGGCTGTCTGCAGGCACGGTGGGGATGCCTCCTGCATGCATCCCAGCAGAGATCAGAGCTGCCTCTCCTCCAGAAGAAGATGAAGCTCAGAAGTGAGGCAGGATAAGGGAGATGGGAAGAGCTCCTGCTCCCACATCACCCTACCCCAGCTGCAGTGCTGGGCACCCAGCCCCAGCTGCCGGAGCTTTGCCCTTCACTGGGCTTTGTGTGCCTGCAGCCAGGTCAGCCTCAGGGCTGAGCTCCCAAGCAGGTGATGGCAGACGGGACCCTCACCCATGAGTTAATGTGACAACACAGCGTGATACCCCCCCAGGATGGCCTTCAGAAATGGTTGGGGACACTCTCACCCTGCTCAGTGACGTATTCTTATAATATCCTTAACTCTGTCCTATACACTGCAATCACTGCGCCACAGGCAGCGTTCCGAAATGCAGCACGCTGTCGCACATTCTACAGAGGGCTTAGGGTAAACAAGGGCATTCAGATACTTCAGGTGTTGCTCAAGCACTCACTAACAGAGCTGAAAACTCAACCAATTCCCAAAAAAAAAAAAAAAAAAAAAAAAAAAAAAAATCCTAGAAATGGGTCTCGCAGTAGTTTCTGAAAGAGTTTCTAGGGATAAGAGTAGTGGTGTACATCCAGGAGCCAAGCTGCTCCCTGTCCCTCCAGATACTCTGTCCTCCTCTAGCATCCTTCACAGCTACCTCTGACTTTGAATCTACATTTGTGAAAAAAACTTCATAATCTTCCTGACTAGGGAAGGTTTGGGGTCATATACAGATGGATGGAAGGAAATTAATTTTCTGCTTGGGCACTGAATCATCCTAGGAGAAGACCTTCATCTCACACTTCAGCTCACTGGACCATGCAGGCCTGTTGAATTTCTTCGTGTGACACTGCAGGGGGCCGTTTGGGCCCTTCACAATCAAATAAGAGTCAGTGATACATAAAAGATGAGAAATGAGAAGCCCTGCTCCCTTACAGCATGCAAAAGACCCTATAGACAAGAACACAGCCAGAATTTGACTCCAATGGTTTTCAGATCTGATCAGTAACTTGGGGGTCCCAGCACCTCCAAAGCTCAGCAGGGTTATCAAGGTGAAGGCATGCAGCACCTTATGCGGGCCAAGCACTTTAGGGTGCTACGGGCCAGGTATCTGCAGTCACCAATGTCCTGTGCAATGTAGACTGGAAATGCAGGAGGTGTACACTGATGCTTTGTGTCATCTCCTGGGAGCCCACTCTGGCTTCCTTGCATATCTCATTCCTGCATCAGCTCACTACTTTGTGAATTGGGGTCATCTCTGCTCTCCACCACGGGCTCCTCCCAATGGCAGATCCAGCACTGGGTGCATGCTGCAGTGGGCAGGGGGTAGCTGGGGTGGCCAGGGTGCCCTAGCAGCCCCGGAGCTGCCAGTGCTGGGTTCCTGCGTGCAGGAGGTGAGAGCCCTGGGGTCACCGCTCCCCGCGCTGGCTGTGTCTGGTGAGAGCCCACCTGCGCCCCTCGGTCAGGTGGGAGCTGAAGGGGTGCCTGGCTCTCCGTGACTCAGCAATAATGCTTTGGGTAGTTAACATTTCATTATCATTTTTAAAGGCTAAGTGGCTTTTACCACCTGAGAAGTATATTAATGGCCCCAGTAAAACACTCCCCTGAGTGCCCTAATGCTTCTGCTATATCGATTCATTTCCCCCCTCCCCCTTTCCTTCTTTCTTTTTTAAAACATTTTTTCTCTCTCCCTGCGTGTATTCCCCCATTATGAAAAATACACACTCATTTGTACGGTGCAGACAGGGGGAATAATGCCGCTCTCCAACTAATAACACTGCCGAATCCTCCCCTCCTTGCTTGCTTATTGCTCCCTGCAGCAGAGAGACTCAAGGCAGATGGTGACAAATTCCTTCCCAGCCCCCGCAGATGATCAGCTGGTGTCCCGAAGCACAGGGGGGTTGCTTGGGGTTTGTTGGTGGTTTCCTTTAGCCTCTGGAAACTGTCTTTCGCTTGGCTTGCATTGTGTCCCTCAAGCAGAGCCCTTTGCCTGAGATGGGGACGCTGTGTGAAGGTATCCCTTCACATCCATCTCAAACCCTACACAGGAGATGAAGGGGGAAGCCATTTGGTGCTGGATTTCAGGCTGATGGCCCAGGACTGCACTGAAACAAATAACCCAGAAGAGTATCAGTTGTTTTTTTCTCAGCAGAAGGACATAGAGGTGGTGTTTGTTTGGGGTCTGCTCTTCCCAACACCCTGCTTACTGCTCCGATGGGTGTCCTTGTCCTTGTCTCTGCCTTGCAAAGGTACAGTTGCCCCACAGCAGGCATCATGCCATGCGGCACCTGGTCTCAGTTAATCCCAGCCAGTGACCGGGTCTCCCTCACCCTGCGCAACACATTCCTGGTGCCAGCAGCATGCAGCTCTGCACCAGCAGGTTGCTCCTTCACCCCTCCTTCAGCCACAGTCCTCGTGGGAAGAGTTAGTGCTACCAGGCACCATCCTGATCTCTCCTCTTCTGTACATAGATGATGGACCCAGGAAAATCAGCCCTGGAGCTGCCATGAGTTACTGATGCCATTACCCCTGGCCTCTATTCTGCTGGTTTTCCAAGCAAAGTTGGCATTTCCTTTTCTTAAATCTTGTAAAGTTCACAGACAAATTAATGGTATAATGAATACTCATTAATAATCAGTATTTCAAAGCCCTCTGTAGCCAAGAAGCTCCTTAGCACTCCCATCACAAAGGTGTCCTGTTGTCAGTCTCTGCAAGACACTCATACCTCCTGCCCAGCATATCACTCATTGTCCCCTAGCTAATGAGTTTATAGAATTATTACAGCTGGGGTGGGCTTCTTGCTTTTGCCTCTGGGTGAAGCATCACAACAAAGAGCCAGAGGATTCCTCCTCCCTGGGAAGACATTCCCAGCAGCAAGGTCTGTGCCCACTTTGCTTGCTCCTGACCCCTGTTTTTTCCAGGCAGCTGGACAAGGGGCATTGAGCTCTCCTAGATCCCTGCTTCCCACACAATTCCTGCATGGATAGTTGAGGCCAGCTGACCCCCAGGATCAGCCTCCACCCACCCTCCGGGGTGTCCATCACACAGCTCTCTGGCTCAGTGGGCTCTACCTATTCCTCTCCAGCCTCCCAGCCTCTCTCCTTCCCTTGCAAACTGGCAATCTGCTCAGGCTTGAACCTTTCCAGGGCAGGATTTTCAGTGGCTTCCGTCCCCATTCCCATCTTGCTTCAGCTCTTTTCCCCGCTCCTTCTTCCAGCTGTAAGGAGACAGGAGACAGACACAGAAAAGTTCCTGCACACACATGGAGGAAAGGGCAGGATGTCTCTCCAACCGTAAGATCCTTCTCACAAACAAATACAGGCCCAAAATTCCTGGACACTGCTGTACAGATCAGGCAGGAGCTTCCAAAGGCAGATTTGATAGCTGCTGTTGCTGTTTCCCATGGCGCAGGACTCATCATGTCACTAGTGGCACACATGCTGCTACCCGAGCTCCTCTGAGCTAATGGACCGGGACAGCAGAGCTGCTGAGTGAGGAGCTGTTATGCCATGGATCCTTTGCACAGCAGCATTTCAAGCTTGATGGGAATGAGAGTCTGTGAAAAGAACTGGTGAGAAGCCGTCCCTGTGGAAGACCCTTATTAGGCTTGAAACATTCGTTGTCTGATGAACTTGGCGACGGACAAGGGTATTTCTTAAAAAAATATATATATATATTTTGGTGGGATTTTTTTATATATTTTTTTTTTGGTCCTCACAGAAGTGATTTCCCTCTGCCCTTCACCAATTAAAATTGTTCCATTTCACCAAAAGACATTTTTGGATATATAAAATGCCAGTTTTAAACAATGGGGAAACAAAGAGCATCCCTCACAGTTACACATCTCAGGCTGGCCCAGACATCAGCGATCGTATTCTTCTGTTGGTGAAAGTCACACCTGATGGATGCTCCACCCCATTACACATCCCTGTGAGACTACCTTGGTGTCAAAGGGCCTGTTATTGTCAGTGAAGGCTTTGTACAATGGGATATGCAATCAACAATATTCTCTATCATTAGTAACCTCTTTAGGCCTAACCAGCGAAGAGGAGTCTGCAGGGCCCGGCAGACTTCTGCTGGACTGGTGTCTCTTTGGTGTCACAGGCAACAAGGGACTTCTTCCCTGGGTACTTTTCCATGGCAGATAGGTTCCTTGCTTTCACCCAGCAGACCCCAAATGAGGACTGAGGAGCATAGCCCTCCGGGAAGGAGACCCCCAAGGCCGAGGAGACAACTGCACAAAGAGGTCATGGGTGAGGAGCTCACAGCCCCTCTGCCCACATCCTCGCTCACTGTGATGGATGCCAGCCCCACAATGGACAGGAAGGAAAACGTTCACCCCAGAAAAGGGCATCTCTAGAAAACCTCTAGAGGTTCAGCTCCAGAAGACCCCACGGGATCAGGTAGAGCAGAGTTAACTCCAGGTCCCACCCAGCCTACAGGAAGGAAAAGCCTTTGCCCCCCATTATACCGATGCTCATCCCTCCAGCTCTGATTCTGACCAGGAGTCACAGGAAGAACGTGAGGCACCCCTTGGACAACACTGTGTTGAATTTGGCACCAGTGGCACCAAAAGCCATCATGAAAAAAAAAAAAAATTGTCAAGTAGCTCAGTATTTCCAGTCACAAGACAGGATTTTTCACAGGCAGAGGGATGGACCTTGGGACATTTTAAACACTTTTTTTTTTTTTTTTTTTTTTTTTTTTTTTTTTTCTGAGTGGGGAAGCAGTCTGTAAGCCTGATTCCAGCTAACATACCTCAACACACCACCACAGCACAGCTGAGGTAATGAGAGCTTTAGACATTCATTTTTCTTGAGTTTCTTGAGTTTCCTGCTATTTTTCCATCCTCAATGTTTCTATTAAAGATTGTCAGCCCAGTCACTTCCACATAGTTGTTAGTCACTTCCACGGTTAGTTGTTGGGCTATGTGAATTTGTACAGCACATAAGCAAAGATGCTTTTGTCCTCAGTTTCTCCATCCCTAACACTTAGTAAACATGCTTCTGACAGTATTTATTCTACAATTGGCTAATGCTCTATTCTTTGCTGCCTTTTTAAATCATCTTTCTTTATCTCAGCATGATCCTCTATCTAGCCTGTGTGGGACAGACCACTTCTTTTCATTGTTTCTAGCATTTCTTTATATAAAACTGATCTTTTATCTCTAGCAAAATATACCTCCTCTTTTCTCATCCAGGTTTTGACTACCTCGGGCAACTGCAGAAATTCACATCATCAGTTTCTTGCCTCATTTCTCTGTTTCCTGAGGAGCTCCAGGAAAGCTTCATGCACTACCCAGCCCTCTGGGAGGCAAGGCTGCAGACAACCTTCAGAGACCCTGAACCTTGCTCCAGCGGGAGGGACAGGAGGGACGCAGCCCTCCCCTCCTCTCTTGCAGCCCTGACATTTTTGCATACTTATCCTGACCTCAGGCCTTTCCTGCGAAGCCGAAGCCACATGCCAGGCACAGGCATGCTCCCCTGAGACTCCCAGGCAGCTCTGCAGGAGGAGTAGGGACAGGTAATTACAGATCCTGGGGCAGGAGGCACAGCAGCAGTGGAAAGAAAGGAAAGAAGGAGGCTTTCACCTCGCTGCCAGTGTTAAGAGTGACCTCAGAAGCTGGTTCGTCTGTGCCTACCGAGCTGCCCCCAGAACAGCCCCAGCTGCAGCCGCCAGCTCCCATACCTGAACGCCCTGCTCAGTTCATCCCCTGAGGTTTCAGAAGCCAGCTGTAAGCTGACAAGGAGGACATCTATTTAGGAGGATGGCAGAGTAGGGAATGACTCAGCCTTTCATTCCCAAGAACTGGGCCTCCAGTGGCCTGTCTCACCCGCAAGGGATTCCCTAACCACATCCCAGCCTCAGCACCTCCTCTCTTCATCTCACCTGCTCCCCACCAGCTCCCCGAAGCATTGCTGCCTCTCTTCCCCTCTGCATGCTCCCTTTCTCCCCCAGCTCCTGCTTCTCCCATCACCCCAAGCTCAATGATGTGCTGCTGGAGTGGAGGGGACATGGCTCTGCAAAATACAGTGAGATGAGGAAGCTGTCTGAAACGGGTGCCCATGTCTGCAGATTGTCACATTCCGAGCTGCTCTCCTGGAAGTGAGAAAGTTTGGTCCTGATAGTAACATTTGGATCGCTGCTTTGCACAGATGTAACTCCTTTCTCCAGCTTCTGTTTTAATACGTGCATTGCTGCCTATTCCTGGAGATGTGATTCAGTGCACCCTACTGAATGGAAAGAGCAGCCCATGAGACCCAGTCAGCCTGACTGCAACCGCGGGGCTTCTTGTTGCTCTCCCCCTTCAAAAAGCACCCAGCGCTCAGCCCCCACTGCCATGGCATTTCTTAAGGGTGGGAGGTTTTGGGAGTTAGAGTTCAACACCATGCTCTCCTTTCTCTTGGCTTTACCAGACCATTGTACGTGTGGAAATGGGTGCTGGAGCAAGTGATGCTTCCCAGCAGCACATCACTGCAGCCATGTGGTGCCCTGGCAGCTGGAGGAGGCTCTGCTGGAGCAGGATGGGCAGCGCATGTGTGTAGTGGGACCAGAGAGCACTGCCGCTGCGGCACGGAGCTGCCTGGCTTTGGGGTTTTCAGATTCACAGCCTTAATGCAACATTAATGGGCTTCACTGGCGTTGAATATTTATAAACCAGGAGCAAGTTCTTATCCATCCACCAAGCAACTGGGAGCTGCTCTGGAGAGAGGAGATGCCCGGGATCTGTGAGGCCACTGGGGGCTGGCCGCATGCACTGCAGTAAGGTCTGCCCTGGCTGTTTGTTTGAGAAGGGGAAGAAGGTGCAGACAAGGAGAACCCAGAGTTGAGCTGTCTCCCACAGCCTCTTGCTTCGATCCTGTGTGTCTGCTGAAATTCATAGCTCACCACATGAGCTCACACCAACCCTCTTCCCTCCCCCGTCCCGCCTCCCCCGTGCACACCCATCCCCTCCACTCCTGGCACCAGTTGGACTCAGCCACTGGGCTCTCTCCTCCAGCCACAGTCCTGCAGAGCCCCACAGCATGGGATGAGTGGGGCCATGGGGGTCCACCACTGGTCCCAGTCACACTGGTGGCCAGGAGACCTCATGGAGGTCTTCTCCCAGGCCCTGCAGGTTGCATTTCATGCTATGGCGCACAGCTGCCTGCATTGACTGCTCCAGATAAGCCTTTTCAGAGGGAAAAACACACAAAAAGTGTTTATTTTCCCTTTCCATCCAGTTTTGAAGGGATGCTCCATTTTTTGCTTGGTTCTTAAAATCTTTTGTGCGGAGACAGGATGAAAAAATCACTCCACTACAGCTCTCTGGAAGTCCGGAGGGATACACAAGCCACTTTCGGGGTCACTTTTAGGGTTGTAGGCACTTTCTGTCACACCCAGCCTCCTCAGACTGCTCTGTCCACCCTCCTCTGGAGGGAAAGCCCAGGTGGGCTCAGCAGGGGCTCTGCTCCCTAGCCTGGGGCAATGCTGCAGCAGGGCTGCAGGGCCAGGCTCTGCTCTGGTCAGCTCACCTCGTGCTGGGGCCCTCGGGGCCAGGCGTGTCCCCCCCCGGGGTCCAGGCATGTCCCCCCTCACTGCCGCCCAGGCAGCGCCCAGCAGCCCAGGCCACCTCTCGCCTATGTTGTTTGAACCATCAGCTGCAGCAATCAAATCACCTCCCCTCCCCAGCCCCACGTTAAAAGAGCTGGACCTAAAATTAATTTAGCCCTGCTCTTTGTTGTGGACAATACAGAGGGGATATTGTGTGTGGGGAGAGAAAGGCTTTTTGTTTGGGTGAGGAGACAGCGGCGGTCTGTTCTTGCGGACATCTGAAAACAAGGCTGGGAAGAGCGGCCCTTTAAGTTCGGCTGAAGCAAAAACACACAGCCCCATCTCACAATTAAACACAGTATCAAACCGAGAAAGGATCAATTGAGCCTAAAACAGAAAGCTCCCCATGTGACAGATTCCAGAAAGTACGTGATACACCATGCCCAGGGCTAGTACATGCCTGCTGTGTTTCCCAGTACATGATTAATTTGACTCAGGGCAGGAGGCTGCAGGCAAGGGATCTGCAGCACACACTGAAAAGTTTTAACACTTTGAAGACTGGAAGCGTGGCTGAGCGCGAGACAAAGGCAGGGCAGCGCGGATGCAGGCGGCTGCGGGAAGGCACGAGCTGGCTGCTGGTGCTGGCAGGGCGATGCGCTCAGCCTGGTTTTCTTTTAATCGCCAGCAAAGGGCATGTTTCCGACTCGGGGCCAGCACCCAACTCACATCGCACCCATCCCCTGCCGGGGCTCCCCACGGCCCGCTTGCAGGGAGGATGCTGAGGGCCAGGGGCTCCGGGTTTGGGGGCCAGTCCCTGCTGGGGACCCTTCCCTTGGGCGGGTGGCAGGGACCGCTGGGGGCGGCTGCTTCCCTCGCCCGGGCTTTCAGGTGACCTTGGAGATGCACGCAGTACAAACAATTAATACCTCCCTTAATTGCTGGAGAGTGCAGCCGAAGCCCAGGGGCACTTTCCCCGGGAGGCAAGGGGTGGCGCTGCGACACCGGCAGAGCCGCGCGGCCCGGCGGGGAGCAGCCGGGGGACACCGGGGGGGGACATCCCCACGGCCACCCCCAGCCGGCACCTCCCGGCCGCGGGGACACAGCCCTGCGGGGGCAGGACGCGGTCCCGGCCGTGCAGTGCACAGAGGACACCACCGGGACACCCCTGTCACCAACACGCGACCGTGGGGGACACGGCCGAGGTCCGTGCCATCAGCCCTGCAGAGCTTGCCCAAAGCGTGGTCGCTGTCCCCACAGAGCCACCCCGGATCCCTGAGGCCACCGTGGGGCTGGGGGGCCGGGGGGGAACAGCATGAAGCCGAGGGGCTGGTGTCACCGCAGCTCAGGCAGTGCAAATCACCCAGGGAGCAAAAGTAGCTCATGCTGCTGGGGTGTCCTCAAGGAAGACCAGGTTGGAGATCCAGTGGCTTTATCAGTTGCTCCCGGCCTTTCTCCAGCCCTGGGCATGGCACTAGCTTTGTGCTGGGCCCCCGGGAGCCCCAGGCAGAGCTGCTCCCCAGTGCTACACCTGCAGGCTGATGCAGCGGAGCTGCAGCCTGCGCTGTGTACGTCAGCCACGAGCTTTAATTTGGGGCAGGAGGAGCACAGTCCTGCCTTCCCCGTGGGAATGTACTGCATCCCAGGGCTGCTCTGCTCCCTGCCAGGCTGAGACCCAAATCCGCACTTCTTTTCCCAAAATAGCTTTGTTGGCAGGGCAGCTCAGGCTGCCTCAGGAAGGAACCAGACCCACAAGTCTTTGGGAATGAGCCCCACAGACATTTGGCTCCATCCTCCTGTGGCTCTCTGGGGTCGGGACGCACTAAAGCAGGCATCCCCATGTGGGATGACGAGCAGGACAGAGCTGGCAAGCAGCGGGGTCAGCCCGTCCTTGGGCTCTGTTCCCCCTCATAAAATGCAGACGTTCCTGCCTGCCTCACAGAGGGGCTCCGTTCATTATCCGCTGCAAAGTGCTGCGAGATCCTTGGATCAAAGGTGCCGTCACAGCGTCGAGCCTGATTATTATTGATTATCCGTTTCAAGCCAGGTCCCAAACGAAGCCAGTGAGCCCTGAACGCGGAGGAGCCGAGGGAGGGCCCGGCAATCGACTGGCGATTTTTACTGCGGATGACCCGAGCCAGGGAGCAATTTCTGTTCATCCATCAAGGAAGATCCAGGCGTGAGCAAACAGTCAGGTCATGGGCATTCATTTTATTATTAAATCCTAAAGGGGCCGCGGCTCGTGCAGCTGGATGTAAGTGATCTTCGTGTTAAAAAGACGAGCTTTGAATTTAATTTTGCAGCCAGGCTGATAGACCTGGGGATGACTCAGCCAGAAGAACCAGCCAGGGTTTCTATTCCGGGTGGATGGGACATGGGCAAGGAGAGTCAGGGACCAGCTGCCAGCACAGCACAGCCCCCTGCTCCCTTCCTAACCACCCCTTGTCCCCGTGTCTCCCCCTGTCCTGATCCCTGCACCACACACACCGCCTCGCATACTGCACCACGCACACTGCATTGTGCACGCTGTGCCATGCACAGTGCACTACATGCACTGCACCACACGTAGGGCCCCATGCACACTTGCAGCATGCACGCTGTGCAGTGCATCGATGCACCACGAGCACAGCACCCCACACAGCTGCACCCACTGTCCCTTCGGTGCCTGCAGAGGGGACTGGCTCTCTGCCCCAGTCAGTGGGACAGCTGTTGGCCCGGTGCTGGCAGCAGGATGGATGCTGTGCTGCTTGGCTGAGAAGGAATGTCACCAGAGGCGAGCTGCATTGCCTCTCCCCTCATCCCCAAGACGCTGCTTGCAAGGGGTAGGCGCCGGCGCCGCACAGCCCCCAGGAGCACAGCGCCTGCAACGCCCGCAGTCCCTGGCGCCCTTCCTCTTTCTCCCCCTGCCCCCAAAAGGCTGGCTCCACTTTCCCCAGCAGGAGTCCAAGGAAGAAAAAAAAAAAAAAAAAAAAAAGGAAGAGAGAGAGGGAGGGAAAGAAGCTAAAAATCTGTCTTCTTTAATTAATGAGGCAAGCCAGCCTGGAGAGCACGTTTGGGATCGCAGGCCCCCAGCCAGGGGCGAGCCAGCAGCCAGGGCCAGTGACATGGAGGAAGAAAGCTGAGGGGAGCGCGGGGGGAGACAGGCCTTGCTTTTTATACTCTCCTGTTAACTGATCCACGGCGCTTTCCTGGCATCGTTTTCAAAGGTATCCCTGCACTAATCCGCCAGGCTGTTCCAGGATGGCGGTTTTGACCAGCAGGAAGGGGGAAGGGAGGGAGGAGAAGCGGTCCCAGGCAGACTGCACCTTTTCACAGCCCGCAGGAAAGGAAAGCAGGAAAAAAAAAATAAAAAGAAAGAAAGAAAAAAAAAAGGAGCCGAGGGTGGCGTGGGGCCGGGGAGGCGGGGGCAGCGCTGGCACTGCAGGCTCTGTGTCAGCCGGCACTGCAGACCGCTCGCTGCGGCGTCCGGGGAGGAAACCAAACGGCACCTTCCAAATATAGCTGCTGCCAGGCGAGCTCTGCGGGTCTCCCGAACACGTCGTCCCGCAGCTTAATATAGGGCGCAGGAGCCAGCCGCCAAGCGTGCCTGTGCCCCCTCGGCCGTGGCAGGCAGGGGGAGAAGCGGCCCCACGGGACGCGGCTCCTGTGGGCCAGACGCTGCCTGCCACTGTGAGGGCCAGGGGACTGCTCGGGGTTGTAGTTTTAAGTTATTGCCTCTCTGTTGTTGATTTAATCTAAAAAGCAGGCCGTTGGCACGGCCCTGACAGTGTGCGTGCAGGATGGCACTGCACCCCCGCGGCTGCTGAGGCCAAGCTGGGATGGAGGGGCTGGGAGCTTCAGGCAAGCTGTGCCACAGAGTGGGGCTGTCCCCACAAAACAGGGCTGACCCCACAAAGCAGGGCTGTCCCCAGGAAGCAGGTCTACTGCAGGATGCTGGGGCCAGAGACGTGTGCTTCCAGGTGCCCCAAACCACAGCCCCAGGCTCCAGCACCCGCAGGGCACCCCAGGGCCCCCAGCCCAGCCCTTTACTTCAGGTGCTGCAGAGCACCAGCTCTCCCCATCCCCGGGGGCCTGAGTCCTTCCGCATGTTTAGCCCACCATCACTTCCTGAAGTTGTTTTTGCAGCCCCATGAGCTACTCTCTGCCTCCGGCAGCATCCGGCAGCACGGGGCCACCTCTGCCCTGGGCGCTGTTCTGCCCCTCCATGGGACAGGACAGAGGTGGCAAGCTTGGCCGGGGGTGGCAGGGCACTGCAAGGGCTGGTTTAATTACAGCCAGGCCTGGGCACAGCATTGCCACCCAGGAAAAGCCATCGGTGCTGGCTAAGAGGTGCAGGAGGAATTTGTTTCGTGTTAGTTCAAGTCAGAACAACCAGTGTGCATGACAGGCAAAGCTACGCTGCTGCAGGTCTCGTGCCACTGCTCTGACTTCTCTGGCAGGCCAGAGCCACTTTACTAAACTTCATGTGCTAGCATCAGTCTGTGAGACCAGGGTAAAGGCAGGTAAAACCTGAGCACTTTCTCTATCTGTGGTAGATGTATTAGGTCAAAACACCGAAGTATTCTGCTCTCCAGCACATCTATCTAAACCGGCATCAAAATGGCCACAGAAACTCCACTTCAGTACAGGAAATATGTCAGTCCCCCATTCAATAATATTTGTACAGCTTCTTTCTTCCCAGCGAACTCCCTGAAGTTTCAGCAGTGTTGGTTTTTGAAAGGACCCTTCCTCAGTGAAGGATCAAGGTTTTTTTGTGTGTAAAGACTAAAAACAAACCCTCTTGCACATCTAAAAGAATTGGTATGGTGAGGTTTAGTATTTGGGGCTGCTCTTGCTTCCAGGGCACATGTGACCAAGTCTTTTTGTGTCCCTTGCCAACCTGCATGCACCAGCCCAGCACCAGGCTGCAGTTTTCCCTCTGGACCTCATTTCTGTGCAGCCACCCACAGCCTGGAGCCCCGTGGAGAGAGAAAAACCCTTCTGCTGCCAGGCTTGGCCTCCTGTGCTCGGTCCCACGTCCTCCTGACAGGGAGGTTGGGTGGTGGCTGTCCCTGGGTGGGAAGAGCCTGGCTGGTCCCGCAGCACTGACGAGCACGCTCTGCAGTATCCAGTGCAGATACCTGGCTAATGTTACATCGATGCACACAACCGAGTCACATTCCTTCCTGACCTTTGTCCAATGGCTCATTAAAATAATTGATCCCAGCCATGACAGTCACACTAGATGTTTGCTGCATCACCTCCTCAGTGGCTCCTTCCTTCCCCCTGCACTGGCCAGGCTCAAGCTTGTTTTGCAAAGCCTTTCCTTGCCTGGGATGCCGGTGCCCCGAGCCATGCATGCCCTGCAGGCTCAGGTCAGCAGGCTCTAGCAGCTCTGCTCACCCAGGGGGGCCTGGTGATGGTGACCAGCTGTGCCCAGGGGAAGATCCAGCCAGTTGTTTTGCTGGCTTTATCTCCCCAGCGTTAATTATTGCAGCCCCAGGTGGTATTGTCCCTTACTATTACACGGTTGACCTGTGTCTAATCCGTCATCAACTGAAGCCCCCTGCCCCGTCCTGGCATTCCTGCCTCCTCAGAGCCCCCTCAGCCTCCACATGCCCGTTTCTTTATCACTCCCACAGAGCCCCAGTGACAGTCTCGGGACAGAACCAAAGCCAAGCTCCTCCATTTATACCCAGCAAACCTGGAGACCCCCAGGCTGGGCAGATTCAGAGCAGGAAGGACGCTCTCGGCGCCTTCCTGTGCTGGCAGCAGGTCCTGGCTCTGCGCAGGCTGCTCCCCACGGCGAGAGCAGCACAAAGGAGCCCTCCCCGCGGTGTCCAGCCCAGCATCTCCGGCGCATGACTTGTAGCCCACCGAGCAGCCTGGTCCTTCACACACCATGAATGATAACGCGGAGCCGCAGCCCATTGTCTGCCAGCCGTTTCGCCGGTTTGTCAAGTTTGGGGTTGCATTTTAATCCCAACGCCTTTTCAAAGCCCAGCTGCACATTGTGTGGGCACAGGAATTCTTGACTTGCAAATCCCCCCAGCATTAAATTCAACCTTCTGGGGCTATTCCACGGTGTTCGTACACACGCTGAATGGGGGGCGGAGGGGGGGGGGACTTTCTTACCCCCTGCCATGAATAACAAGCAGATGAGAAGCGACACGGGAGAGCAGAGGGGCTGGAGGAGCCTGGCGCAGCAAAGGTGACAGCAGCCGTAACTGTGAGGCTAGGTACAGCTCGTAGCTCTGTTTGTGCTCAGCCATTGTGCTGCCAGCCCCCTCACCTCTTGCCCACCACACTCACTTCAGTGCCTGGAGGAGCTGTTAAAAAAAAAAAAAAAAAAAAAAAAACAAGAAGCATTCAGCAAACGGCCTGAGCACCCGTTGCCGGCCTAGGGAGAAGAAGGTGGGGTGGGCAGGTACTGGATAGCAAAATCCTGCCCGTGCTGTGTTGCCAACAGAGGGCTGGGTTGTGTGACATGGGTGGCTTTCAGCCTGCTCCTGCCTGACTCAGCCTGCTCCTGGGTTTGGGAAGCGGCCGGTGGTCCATGCAGCCTGGGGCGTGGATGCTGCCCAGACCCATCTGAGGCTTGCATGGAGCGGGAGGCTGTTCTGTGGGTGCGGGTCTAGACTTGATGACCCAGGCGGTCCCGTCCAGTCCTCTGGCTTAATGCAAGCCATCCTCCTGTTGGGAGCGGAGAACAATAGGCAGCCTGTATGTGCGGAGATGGGCCTGCTGCCCCAGCTCTCCTGCAGACTGCCTGAACCATCCTCAGACCAGCTGGGCAAGTTTTCAACGCAACTGAGTTGTTTTTTTCATTAAAAACCACACATTTGTCAAAGCTGAAATGTTTCATAGAGCTGTATCATTTAGACAGACTTTTGCCAAAAGCCGGGCAGACTTTTGATGGCAGCCTGCCCAATTTCCTAACCCTTTGCCTAGCAGACAGCCTCAAAACCCAGGTTCCCAGGACACCTCCAGGATGCCAGCTCCAGGCAATGGCTCAGCATGTCCCAGCTCCGTGAGTCACAGGAGTCAGAAGAAGCCAAATTTCCCTGCTCTGGTGGGAGGACACCAGCTCCAGGCACCACCTCACATGGGACCCCATTTGCAGGAGCCCCCCCATCTCTCCCCACCTCTCTTCTCCTTTCCGTGACATCTCTTGTCTGCTGGAAGCGGCTGCAGCATCCCGCCAGAGCTAGGGCAGCGCAGGAAGTGTCAACTGACAGCTCTGCTTTGTTTCAGGGGAAAAAAGAGAAACACAATCCCTTCTCATCTTCTTTGGTGGCCTCACTTAACTTCTCAGTGCCTCGGTTTGCCAGGTTCTGGGATCGTAAAGCCCTGTAAAATACTTGGGGATCCTGGCATGATGGTAGGAACGTAAGAATTAAAACAATGACAACTGGCTCCAAGGCCCCTCTAGCACCTCCTGGCCCAGCACTGTCCTCTCCCCTCCTCCTTGCTCACTGCCATGTGCATGTGATAACTGCATGTCCTCACCTCCCTCACGCTCCCTCTGATGTACTGCAGCCATCCCTGCTTTGGCTGGGCTTCCTTCCTCCAGATCCCTGCCTGGTCTGCTCTGTGCAAGGCTCTTGTGTGGCAGGGCTTGTGCAGGCAGGGTGGTTGTCCCTGCCTTGTAGTTTGTATCTGTGAGCTTCTTCCACCTGGGGAGAACCCCTTGTTCTGGGCACAGACCAGCATCAGGCTCGGCAGAGCCTCCATGCTGACTGGGAGTCTGCAAAATGCAGGAGTATAAATTCTGCACAAGGAGAAAACACTTTTATGTTCCCCAGGACGTCAGCCAGGAGCAAGGCAGCAGCCCCAGCAAGAAGCTGAGCACTGTCCATCGGCTGTGCAGGACCCAGGGGCTTGCAGCAGGGGCTGTCCCCAGAGCATCACTCCTGGCTCAGCAGAACTCCCGGCACCAATTGGAGAGTGAGGATTATCTCTGTTTGCTTGCCCTGATTTGTTTTTAACAAAACTGTGCTGCTGGCTGTTTATCACTTCATTTTCCTCCAGGAGATGAGGCAAGCGAAGGAGATCAGCCAGAATAAAACATGACCTTTATGGGCTGTGCTGTGGGCTTGGACTTTCCACCTACCGCCTCTGTGTACCAATGGGGTCTGAGATGAGCAGATGCCAGGTGCCGTGTTTGGTGCGGGCAGAGGAGCAGCATATGCAGCTCTGAGCTCAGGCCCACGGGATACTCCCCAGCGTGTGCTCATGACACCCACCCGGAGAGTTTCTGTACCGCAGCACAAGTCACTTCCTCACGCCCAGCAGATTCCTTCTCCTGTCCCACCCCCGGGGAATCTCAGCTGGGGAGAGCTGGGAACTTGAGGGGGAATATCACACCCAAGACACCGCTTTTTGGGTCACTGTGAGGACAGCCTCCTTGGTCTTGCTCCATCCCCAAGGAGCACGAATTATCATCATGTGCTGTGCACCCAGGCTGCCCCTGCTCCCAGACAGGTGCTCGCCAGTCTGGGCTATAAGCACAGCTTATGTCTTTGGTGTGGGGAGAGACCTGGAAATGGCTGCCTTGGCCTCCTCCCCTACATGCCACACAGAGTGCTGCTCACAGGCCAGCTCCCTGGGCTCCTCCTGGGTCATACATGTGCACAGCCATTCCTTTCCCTGCGGGGGTGGGTCTGGCCTGGGGGCAGAAGTGATGTCTTAAAGGGAGGCTGAAGAGAGTGGGGCTCTCACCATGCCACGTCTTTGCCCACCTAGTAGACAGGGTGCATGCAAGGGTGCTGGCCACTGAATGGGGGCACTGCTTCCTACGGGGTGCTGTTGAGTCTCCTGCATGTCCAGCCACTCCTGCTTGGGCATTTATACCCAGTGCTTCTGTTATGACCTCCCCAGCCTCGTCTGGACCCAGCCCGTCTCTCCTTTCCTTTTCTGAGAGAGGGAGTGTGGCTTGAGTGTGTCATTGCTCCTGACTCCATCCCCGAGCTGTTCTCTTCAGTGACCCCTTAGACTTGTCATCATTTGGCATGTTGCTTCCACATGCATGGCTCTTGGCCACATAGCCCTGAGATGTTCTTGGTCCTGAGAGGGGCTGAGGGGTGTCTCCCTCCTGGATGCGTGGCATGGATAGGAACTGAACATTCATTCCATTGACTATGGCAATGAAAAGACCTTCTCTAATCTGTCTTGGGCAAAATCCAAACTTTTCCACCCATATCCTAGGTTTTGAAGTCATTTACTGAGTAACAGTGGGTACCACAGACCCTCTATGGACCAGAGAAAGGGTGTTCTGGTGGAAGAATCTGTAAGGGAAGATGAGAAGAGGACTTACACCTCCCAGTGCCTGAGGATGCCATCCTACACTTCTTGTCCAAGGGCCAGCATGGAGAGAGGCCTCTGACCTGAGGTGAACACTGTCTGTGCATGGACATGGTCTGTTGAGCTCAAGAGGATGCTCCAACACTGCCTGCCCTCAACTTGGGCAGCCTCAGCAGGCTTCCTGCTGGCTGCCTGCGTTCAGAGCAGCCCAGCTCAGCAGAGATCTCACTGCCACATGTCCTGGCAGCTTCTGGGGAGCTAAAGGGCAGTAAGCCTCAGGCCAACAGGGTCACTACGGGGACTTTCCGACATCATGTGTGAATGGGGACAGTGAAGGTGATAATTTTGAGATTTTGTACAAAGAATTCATCATATGTATTACCTTCTGCCCCAGTGTTTGGGTAAAGGTCTGCAGCTTCAAAGTACCCCAGCAGAAGTACCAAGACGGGTGTCCTCCATCACCATCCCTTATGCATGGTAAGTTCAAGTGATCTGGGGACAGATCTAAAGAATACTGCTTCAAGACAAAGGAGAGATTTGGGGCATGCTCATGGGAGTGTGAGGGTGTACAGATGTGCCTTGGCAACTCAGGAAGGCAACCAGATCCCTGAAGGCATTTAAGGACATCCTAGGAAAGCCGTACAAAGACAGCTATCCTGGAAGACTGCACCACAGCCTTTGTTCCTCCTTCTTTTGCTGAGTCTCCAGCAGGTAGTGACATAACCAAGCAGGTTTGTTCCCAGTGACATTTTGGAGGATGCCTCCTCTGAGTCAGGCTGTGCCTGCTGCAGGAAAACATTGATGCAGAATCTTGTAGGATGGTTTTAGTGTCTCTGGAAAAGGAAGACTCCAGAGAAGGGCTACAAAGATGGTGAAGGGCCTAGAGGGGGAGACATACGAGGAGCAGCTGAGGGCACTTTGCCTGGTCAGCCTGGGAAAGAGGAGGCTGAGGGGAGACCTCATCGTGGCCTACAGCTTCCTCACGAGGGGGAGTGGAGGTGCTGATCTATTCTCCTTAATCACCAATGATAGTACAGAGGGAATGGTGTCAAGCTGAGGCAGGGGAGTTTTAGGCTCTTCACCAAGAGGGTGGTCACACACTGGAATAGGCTCCCCAGGGAAGTAGTCACTGCACCCAGCCTGCTGGAGTTTAAGAAGCATTTGGACTGTGCACTTAGTAACATGGTCTGAAGTTTTGGGTAGACCTGTGTGGGGCCAGGAGTTGGACTTGATGATCTTTGTGGGTCCCTTCCAACTCGGGATGTTCTGTGATTCTGTGATTCTATGATTCTGAGACTCACCTGAGTCAGCCTCATTCATCTGGTCCTTGGGCACTGCCTACCTCTGACAGCCACTGAGTCCTGAAAAGTCTAACACCCTTCCCTCTCTTCCACAAAGTCATTAAGGCTCCTAGAAACTCCTGCCATGACTAGAACCGAGGCTTCCTTTCAGTGAGGTGCCCATCCAGAGGCATCTCATATACCTCTGCCTACAGTATTCCCATCCCATCTTTGCCCTGTTGCTAAGGTGCTCAGCCTTGCAACGACTGTTGCTGACATGAGACCCTAGATACTGCCTATCAGATTTCCCGTGAGCAGCAGAGAGCAATGAAAACAGAGATCAGGGAGAGGAGAGGAGCCTAACCTGCTAATTGCAGTGGTAAGGCAATATTCAGCACCTGCTGGTACTTCTGCCGGGGGCTACATGGCAAAACAGGCTTGGCTGGTGGCAAGGCAGGCAGCAAAACAGGATTCATTAGGGCCAGGAGTGGACCAGTGGCCAGGAAGGAAGGCAAACTGGTGGGGTTAGAAGCTGGAAGAATGCACCCATGACGAATTCATGATCTTGCTCGCCTAGATATACCCCCTCCAGACAAACTGGGGTGGCAGAGCAGCATGTTGTCTTGATCATCACCCTTCTGTCACCTCTGTGCTCATCTCTGTGCAAATTGCAATGTTTTCTTTCTCCCACCATTCTGCCAGGGTGATTTGTGTCAGCAGGGTCTCTGGCCAAGGTGATTGCAGCAGCCTATTTTTGGGCCTGCCCTTGAGAGCTGCAAGCCAGGAAGGTGGAGCCCAGCTGTTCGATGTCCATGGCCTGGAGAGGCACTAACACCTGCAGTTCGTACTTGCTGCTCTGCAGTGCCTTGCTAATTGCTTCAGGGTCATTAAATAATACAGCGGCCATGTGCAGAAGGGGCTGCCTGCTGGCTCTCCTGGTGCTCGGGAGGCACACAGGGGCTCAGCTGTGCTCAGGCTGCAGGAGATGGGAAAGTCTCTGTACAGGTCCCGGGATTTTGGATTAAAAGGTGCTCTCTGACTCAGCTTGGCTGCTTGTCGTCTGCTGCCTCCCTGGGATATTTATTTGGCTCTGAAAGTCAGCAAGGGGCTCTCAGATGCTGAGCATCTTGCTGGGCCCTGTTGTGTTACAACTCACACCTTCCCTTGAGGCCATTTTAGGTACAGGCTGGGACTTAAGGTACAGGTCTACACCCAAATGTATGTGCATCCCATACTGTCCATGGTGTCTGATGCCATCATCCTAAAACTCCAGGTAGCATCCCACTGAAGTGTTGTCTGCCCCCAAAGCTGCCTCACTTCCCCAGAACATGGCAGAGACCCATCTGAGTGACTTGTTCCTGGGCCTCCCTTGATCTTCATATCCTGTTGCCTGCAACCCCATAAGCTGCAGACATATTCTGCAGTGTGTATTTTCAGTCAGTTTCTTATCCAGTGTCCTGTGCCAACCTGCTGTGATGTCCTTTCTCAAGGAGTTCCACAGCACCACAACACAGAATGTGAAAAATTGCTTCCTTCTGTCTGCTTGAAGATGACTTTTATTGACTTTGATTCACATCACCGTGTCTCAACTGGGAGAGAGAATGAACTATTCCATTCACCTTCCCTGTGCTGCTCACCTTTTTCTGGATCTCTCTCAGCTATCTCTCAAGCATCTCTCCCTGCTCTGACTGTCCATGAGCCATAGCTGCAGTTCACTTACATGTGTGAGAAGTGCTGTGGCCCGCAGAGCTGCCTGAGTAAAGCTGTAGCCTTGTGATACCCTCCAAATGTTGCTGAATTTATCTTCTCAGCACACCTGCCAAGCTAAGAAATCCTGTTACCCCTGTGCTAATGAGGCCAAGTATCGAACAGTCCTGATGGGTAAAATGAGAGTTTGAGAACCAGGGACTGCATCCACACCTCCTGGTTCTCATCTGAGAGATGCCTTGCTGAGGTCACCTCACCAGTTAACTAAAACCTATCATGTTCTATAACTACCAGCCCAAAACTGCTGCAGTTTTCATAGCATCTGTGAGCATCACCTGGGATTTTCATCTGGTTGGACATCTGAAAAAAGCTATCTTGAGAAAAGTCACATTTTACAAACAAAGGAAAGGAGAGGGGGGAGGAAGGTCTGCAGCTGAGCCAATGGGACTGTTTGTGCAGCCATGACCATGCCATAAGGACAAGCAAAAGTCCCTGGAAAACAGCCCTTTGCTAGCTTGGCCAAGAGGCCCTGGTGATCAGAACTGCTCCAAGCAAAGCTGCTGTGCTGGCAGGGCAACTCGCTCCCTGGAGCAGGCGTGCTTGCACACCGGCTGTCCACAGGGGCAACACCGTGCTCCTTCTTGCCTGTGGAAGAGCTGTTCCCCCCCAGGTTTTAATCTTCACTATGATCGTTTTTATTAAATATTTTAACAAAGAGAGGGTGGCCAGTTGGCTTTGGCAGTTTGAAACGGTCCCACCCAGTGGAAAGAGAAGAGAGCACAAGATGGAGGTGCGCCAGGAGGGAAGGTGTCACAGCCCCACGTGCAGCATCTGCTGCTCCCAGTCGCACCTCTGGTCTGTGTGCCCTCCGGCTCAAGCACCATGGGTTGGCTACAACAGATGGGCACAGTGCTTGGCTCTGGGGCACTGGCAGGAACCAGGACAGGAGAAGAAGAATGTTGGGCCAAAGCCAGGAACCCACCTGGTTACAGTTCCCCTTTGTGTGTGGCCAGAAGGACACTGGGGTGCATTAGGGTGCTCACCTACGTCGCCAGGAGACAACTGACAGTCCCTAGTGTCCAACGATGCTCGAGTGCCATGCTGGGAGGCACAAGTAGGGACTGAGAAGAAAACATGAACCTGGCATCCCCCCAGCAGCTGAAACAGGTGGGAAATGCAAGCCAGACTTTCCCTCTTGCTCAGCCCTGTCCCACACACGCTTCAAATGAGAGCTGCAAAGGCCTCTGTTCCCTGGGCTGGCTTCCCCCTCCCTCAGTACTGCTTCTCTCACTTGCTCAGCAGCTCAGCCCCACGTCCAGGTTTACATATAAATAAAGAACGAGTGTGAAATCCACCCTGGGGTCTCTCCTGACTCCCACTTGGCTCCCTAATTGGAAAGTCTGCCAGCAGGAGATATTGCAGTAAGCTAAAGCAGAAACAAGCTCCCTTTATCCCAGGCAGAGATGGCGGGGTGGGGTCAGTTCCCCAGCCCAAACCGTGCTGGCTGGGAGGACGCAGAGCAGGTTTGCACAGCCACAGCCAGGCTCTGGATTTCCGTCACGCTCCTGGGGCTTCACCGCTCTGCTGCACCTGGAGGGAAGGAACAGGCAGGCACATATCAGACAGCAGCGTCCCTTGGGGTAAGGCTAGGCTAGCACTCTGCAAGCCGTGACCAGTTGATGCCAGCAGGGAGGGACAGTAGGACAGAGCTGTGATCGTTCTTCAGCAGTGGGGAGGTGTGCAGCTCAAACACCTGCATCTTCAGAAACATAATCCTGATTTTGGGGTTCCCCCCCTTTGTTCTGTGCTCAGGAGAGAATTTTCTCCAGTGCACAGACAGCTCCCACTGGATCACTGCTGACCTAGAGGGACACCCCTTCATTTTGGTCATTCTCGTTAAAGGAATCAGGAGTCAGAATCTCACCTGCATCGCCTCCTGAAGGGAAAAACTACCCCTTGAATCTCGTCTCCCCTGTTTCCACCAGCCCAGCCCTGTATCACAGCTGGTGCACCACCAAGTGATGGCAGCACCACCTTTTTGCTGCCTCCTTCAGTTTTTGGAGGCCCCGAAGGCAGAAATATTGCCTCCAGTAGGACTGCTTCAAAAACAACAGTGGTCTCAGTACATGCAGATCGATGTCCCAGAGCTCTATGATGCTTAGAAAATGATGCTGGTCTTCTGTTCCCTTTGTCAGGGAGGCTTGTTATCTGTATTAGGATGCCAGGTTCACCCCAAGATGAGGGGCTATGCCCCTCGTCACATGCTGTTGGTCTGTCATCACCCAGCCCTGATGATCTTGCCAGATGAACAGCTGGGGAAGAAGCCGGAGGAGACAAGGGGGATGGGGTATGGTTAAATTCTTGCCAGCCCAAGAATGGAGTCAGACCATTGCATTCCATCCCACCTTCACATTACAGAAGCATTGCTAATCACATCCAGGTACATAACAATGAAAATACTCTTTTAAGCTATGTGTACATAATAATGCTACTTGCATGATTCACTGCTCAGAAGGATTTGATGTTTTCTCACAGAAAGTTCATCAAAATTTCCAATGGATGTAGGCCCTGGATAACTGGGAAGTCGGACTTCTTCAGAGAGAAATTTCCTCTTCTGACCAGTTCTCTGAAGGGAAAACAATTCTGACTTGTGAAATACAATATTACTGCTTTTGTTGTCTGTGTGAATTAAAATATCAACTGACCTAGCAAATGGTTTACATCAAAACACCAGTAAGCTTGCAAATTCGATCATGACATTTAGAGCAAGAGGCAAGGCGATGCAGTAGACTCATGTATGTCTCCTGTAACATACAAACATTGCTTCTGGCCTTTGGAGAGTTTCTTGTAATCATCCCATGATTTTACCCTCCAAGACTGGGTAGGAGCTTGAAAATGTGGCTATACTTTTTTTCCTGGTGAGATACTGCCAGCTGAGTATCGCAGACTCTTCTTTTTACTAATCCTACCTCCTGGAGGCACTCAGCAACTAATCTGGATTACCTATTTCTACCGTTCAATGGTGGTGGTGGGGGAAATCTTGGTTTCAAATCCTGTGGGCTCACTCCAAGGCAGTGCCCCTTGGGAACATCCCTTTGTCTTCCTAATTTGATTTAGGTTGCTCTTTTGCCAAGACCCCTCAAGACTCACGTGTATTTAAGTGGGCCATGGTATGGGCTCCAAACACACGCATTCTAGCTAGGAACATTATCCTGTTGTAGCAAACCACCCTCGGACCCAGGCTTGCAGCTGGAGGATTACAGCTATTTAGCAGTGGCTTGTTAACAAATGCCTCAAGGAAATACAGACAACACAGTGCTGACCCACATCATCGAGCTGGAAACATCTTACTGGTCTGACCTAGACAGGAGTTTTCTACTTCAGAGCATCCCTTGTCAAGTTTTAGGCAGCCAGTGTTACTGTGGGTCAGAGGATTCAAACAGAAAATGTCCAGTTGACTTCACCAGACACTGGAGCAATGGAGACACCACCCAAACAGGCCAAAAATGAATACATTTCCCAAATCATCCAAAGAACAGCAATGGACTGGTTGGTGACAAGGCCACACAGAGCTCCATGGGGCTGCACCCTAATCCCAAGGGTGGATCTGGGGTTAGAGGATGGCTCTGGGAGGGTGGCTTTGACAAACAGTCATGGCTTCATCTCTAATGAAGAGGCATTTTTTTCACTAAAATGTCTTCATTTTGAGTCCTCCCAGGAGCATCTCTGGGCTTCCACATTTGTGTTGCCAATGAGGAGCCTGCATAGCTCTAATATTCAGGGCCTTGCCCAGCCCAACTCTCACAAGTTTTGAGCAAATTAATAGGATATGGTCTTGTTGCAGACTCCTCTTCATGCCCTACAAGAAGAGGCATCATCTTGGTCCACATGAGATTTCTCACAGATGTCACTGTGTTTCATGTAAGAGGATTATTCCCAGGGAATCCTGTTTCATATTTCTACTCATATTTCTTGGTGACCCTTTACTAAGGACAGCAAAAGGCTCAGGCCCCAATCCAAAAGCCTCTCCAAAGAGCAAGGATCAGTGCGATAGATTATTTAGCCCAATTACAGATGGATGGTGTAAGAATTTATTCCACAAACTGCTCTTGGGAAGAAGCAGCTTGGTTTTGTGACCTGCTCCAGAAGGAAGGATGCTGGTGGGTGTACCTAAAGCCTTCAGCTTGTTCGCTAAACCTGGAAAGACAAAAGCACCAGCTTGTCCCCAAAAGCAGCATCATGCTGGTCGTGATGCCAGGCTGCTGCACTGCAGTTTGGCATTTCCTAGGAAAAGCAATTCAGGTGGGGCCAGTGATGGCTGTTAGAGCTCTAAGCCGGTTGTCACAAAAGCTTTTCCGCCTGCCTGCCAAACCGCTCCTCCCTTCCCAGGCACAGCTGCCCCTCCAGCCACCATTTTCCTCACACAGCTCCAGAGATGGCACCCAAGGGCTGCCTCTCCCTCCCTCCTCTACGTGAGGTGGTGCACGCTAAGTGGGCTTCTGGCACGCTGTGCGAGCCCCTCGCCTGCCCTGCTGAGATAGGATCACAGGTGAGGTGAGGCTGGATTGCTCCAGCTCTTCCAGACACCATGCCGAGCTCTGGCCAGTGCTTTTGGGCTCTGCACTGGCTTTTTCACAGAGACACAGACCAGCTGAGGCTGGCAGGCACCTCTGGACATCATCTGGTCCAAGCCCCTGCTCGAGCAGGGACACACAAAGCAGGGTGACCAGGACCACACCCAGGTGGCTTTTGAAGATCTCCAAGGTGGGAGATGCCACAACCTGTGCCATGGGTTGATGCCACAGTCCTGAGATGGGCAACCTGTGCCAGTGCCTGGTCACCCACACATCCCCTTCATTAACAGAGAAGGCAGCAGTCCTCCTTTGAAATATGCCATCAGCAAGAAGCGGTGCAGCCAGGCAGCTGGAAGGCAATTCTCTCTGCTCTGTGGGGGTGCTTGAGTTCCTCGGGTGTGGGTGTATCTGTAGTGACCATCGCTCCTGCTGAGTACACAGCCTGCTTTTGAAGTCCCAGCCACACATCCCAGCCAGACTGCACTCAAGCTGGCCCTGGGTATCCACAGAATCACAGAATCACAGAATCACAGAATTTTCTAGGTTGGAAGAGACCTCAAGGTCATCGAGTCCAACCTCCAACCTAACGCTAACAGCCCTCCACTAAACCATATCCCTAAGCTGTACATCTAAGCGTCTTTTGAAGACTTCCAGGGATGGTGACTCCACCACTTCCCTGGGCAGCCTGTTCCAATGCCTCACAACCCTTTCTGTAAAGAAGTTCTTTCTAACATCTAACCTAAAACTCCCCTGGCTCAACTTAAGCCCATTCCCCCTCGTCCTGTCACCACGCACGTGGGAGAACAGGCCAACCCCCACCTCTCTACAGCCTCCTTTAAGGTATCTGTAAAGAGCAATAAGGTCACCCCTGAGCCTCCTCTTCTCCAGGCTGAACAAGCCCAGCTCCCTCAGCCGCTCCTCGTAGGACTTGTTCTCCAGGCCCCTCACCAGCTTCGTCGCCCTTCTCTGCACCCGCTCAAGCACCTCGATGTCCTTCTTGTAGCGAGGGGCCCAAAACTGAACACAGTACTCGAGGTGCGGCCTCACCAGAGCTGAGTACAGGGGGACGATCACCTCCCTAGCCCTGCTGGTCACGCTGTTCCTAATACAAGCCAGGATGCCGTTGGCCTTCTTGGCCACCTGAGCACACTGCTGGCTCATATTCAGCCGACTGTCCACCATCACTCCCAGGTCCTTCTCTGCCTGGCAGCTTTCCAACCATTCCTCTCCCAGCCTGTAGCTCTGCTTGGGGTTATTGCGCCCCAGGTGCAGGACCCGGCACTTGGCCTTGTTAAACTTCATGCAGTTGACCTCAGCCCATCGGTGCAGCCTATCCAGATCCTCCTGCAGAGCTTTCCTACCCTCAAGCAGATCGACACACGCACCTAACTTGGTGTCATCTGCGAACTTACTGAGGGTGCACTCGATGCCCTCGTCCAGATCATCGATGAAGATATTAAAGAGGACCGGCCCCAGCACCGAGCCCTGGGGGACGCCACTAGTGACTGGCCTCCAACTGGACTTGGCTCCATTCACCACGACTCTTTGGGCCCGGCTATCCAGCCAGTTTCTAACCCAAATCCCATTCTGTCTTTCAGCTTTCAGCCCTAGCTTCAGGCCTGGGCATCTTTGCTGTCTCTGGGATCTCTGCCAGTGCACCTTCAAAACTGGGGAGGAAATGTACTGCCCCCAAGGTGCTCCCAGGGGCTGGAGGTCAGCCTCCTTCCCTCAAGCACAGAATTCAGCTCCTCCAGATGGGACTTTGGAGCAGCCAAAACAGCTTCTTCCTCCCAGTCACCTTAGAGAAGAGATGACCTCCTTCACCAACTGCCAAGTGGAAATGCCCCTCCAAGCTCTAATTAGACTTTCTAAATATCCTGTCCTTGCCCTGTGGCCCTAGAAGCATTTCCAAGGCCCAAAGCTTGTGAAGGCAGCCAGCACACTGTCCCACAGAGGGGGAAAGCCCATGTTGTTCCTCACCACCGCAGCACTTCCCACCCCAACCTCCACACTGCCCAGCTTGCTGGGGCACTTCCCAACACTGCCATCCAAGCTCTAGCCCCAGGCAGATCCTCTCCTTACTCGATAACTTGCTTGCAGCTCCCTGCTCCATATACTCAGCTGTTCTTCTGATATAGTGCCAGTCGCAACACATGGGAACCAGGCCTTCTAAATCTTCCATAAGCTCAAGCAACTTTACATTAGCACATTGTCTACAATTTCGAAGCCTACAGGCTGAGACCGGCAAGTCTTCTATAAAATATCTAGTAAGGTAAATGGTAGTTTTACGTGAAACAGAATGAAACGATGGAGCCGTCCATCTTTCCAGCTACATTTTTCTTGGCTGAATAAAAATCTTATTTAACAGTAGCATTAAATTCAGTGCCACCTGTTTTATTCCTGTGTCACCAAGACCTGGAAAGAATGCTTTTCTCACAGCTTTCAGTGTTATTTGCAAGGATATGGTTCCTAATTGCAGCTCTGCAATGTTAACATTTCCAGGAATTTTCATCAGACTATTCAACATGAACCTTTGGTTTCTGGGAGTTTCCCTTCTCTTAAGAAACTTTCGCTGGTCTCCTCCCAGCACCCATGAAATATCAGTGGGGAGAGGGGTGATAAGAGTGTTTGACATCTTCATGAATCATTTTCTGCAACACATTGCTTTGGGGGGCTATTCCCTTCTTCCTGGTGACGAATTCCTTCTCTCTTTTCCGTACGAAGCCACATTTGTTCCCTTCAAGATCACTTTCCATCTCACCCCTTTCACCAGCTGCTAGGCATGTGGTCCAGAAGCTGGTTTGGAATACCACCACTGCTGTCCTTCAGGACAAAGACCTGGCTCCACATCTGGCATTACCATGGCTCCCACTGAGCAGCTGAGTGGCGACATCTCTCACCCTTCACCCGGGTGGTGTCCCTGCCACGTCCCCATGAATTGCCAGCAGGGTGTTGAGGACGTCCCTCACTAGCTCCCAGTCATTGTTCTTCACCCTTGAGCTCAGCCCTTCCTGTCGCAATAAGCCTCCAGGAGCACTGGTGGGGTCCCTTGAGGTGTTCGGCACCATGGCAGAGCAGTAGGGCTTGGAGGCATCTCCTACCCTCAGGAAGCCCCACAGATGGAGTTCCCTGTCACCAGGCCCTAGAAAATCATCAACACCATCTGCCATGGCTTGACCACAGACGGCTCCAGCCCCCCACTGTCTCCTCTCCTGGAGGGACTGCACTGCACACCCCATCCCACTGGTGGGGAATGTTTGCAGATTGCTCATCCTCCCTTGCCCTTCCTGGCCCAGCCGACATCCTGCTTCTCCTGCAGCCCTGTAGCCATCAAGGATGGCTACAGGGCTGCAGGAGAAGCCCTGGTCACCTGTGCTCCTGCTGCTTCATCCCTGGAGGCATGCACAGCACTGCCTCCGCAGCCCCCAGGGCCTTGCGCCCTGCCTCCAGGGAAGGTCACCCTGCTGGGGTGGCTCAGGCTGGAGCCAGCTAGGTTGCCCCCACCATAAACCCCATTCAGGCCACCAGCTAGCCTGTTCTGCCCAGTCCTGTGCGTCCAGGGGCTCGGGTGTCACCCCGCCTGTCCCTGGCAGCCCGTGCAGCAGGGGCAGGAGGAGCAGGGACGTACCTGCCCGGGGTGGCTCATCCACTGATGCAGGAGGTGGAGTGAGATCCTCTCTGCCAAGGGACCCTGATGTTCTCCCTGGCTGGCACTGGTTTTGGCCAGATTGGATTTCTAAGCATTTCCCAAGCCAGTAGCTTTTGTTTTCAAAAGGAGAGCTGATTTTCTCCTGTTTCTTCACCCTCCCATCCTCCAACCTGCGATGTTTGGCCCGGCCTGAAGATGGTGAACAAGCAGTGGTGCTTTGGAGTCCTGCTGGCACCCAGTGCCCACCGGGGTCCTGGCAAAGCTGCAGGGGGGCTGAGGTGCGTGTGGGGCACAGTGTCACCACGGGTCTCCTGCAACGTCTGCCCTGGCCCCCCAGGGGACTTGGCTGTGCCCCAGCCAGGTGTGCAGCGTGAGCCACCCCGCGCCTCAGCTGCCAGCTGCAGAAAGGGCTGGCAGCCCCTTCCCAGGGTGCTGCGGGCATGAGCACAGCAGATAGCGTGAGGTTCCCAGAGCAGGTAACGTCCCTCTAATTAAGATAAATACTAATTAAGTCTGGGACTTTCAAAGAAGCCCTGGGAGCAGAGACTCCAACTCCTGCTGAATTTCAATGGGAATGAGGCACCTGACTCCAGAAAAACCCAGCCTCTGATATTAAGCTTAAATGGGCCCTTCTCTAACATTGATATATTGCCGGTCTGTAGCTCGCGAGTGCCTTCCCGTATACCCAAGCACAACATCGACGTCCTGGAAATGCTAATAAGGAGCTTTAAGAGGGCAGCAGTGAACAGGCTCAGAGTCAGACGCCCACGACCATCTTGTGCCATTAAACATTATGGACTAGCTTCGAGCACAGCGTGCATGAGGCTCTGGCTGAGCCTTGGGCGCTTTGTGCATCCCCACTACCGACAGAGCTGCCTCCTCCTCCTCCTCTTCCTCCTTCTCCCCGGACGTGGAGAGCTCCTGATGGCAGATCCCAACCCTGCGCTGCCTGGCAGAGCTTCACAGGAGTGAGCCAGGCGAAGAGACCGTGCGTGCCCCATCGCAGCGCTGTGCACAGAGGGTGTGCAGGGAGCAGCTTCCAGAAGGCCTCCAAGGGGAGCGAGCCCTTCCCACGTGAGCAGGCCCCAGGCAAGCACAGATGGCTGGGGGGGCTGCAGCGAGCCCGCCCCGACACGCTGTGCCCCCGTGTCCCTCACCCAGCCCCATGGTCTGGCACGAGGTGTGGGGCCAGCCAGCAAGGAGCGTGCTGTGGGGGTGTGCTGTGCACCCCAGCCCTGTGGGAGCTGCTGGGGCAGGCAGGGAGCACACGTGTGGAGCGGCGATGGAAAGCACCTGGGGTTCTCCAGCACCGTGATGCAGGAGTGCGGCCCACACCACCGAGATGGGGCCACGGAGCTGCTTGGGAAGCCCAGACCGTGAGACCCCGCAGCAAACGCCACATGTCCAGCTGGCTCAGACCCAGCATTGTGACGAGCTGCACTCGCAGGCCTACTGCCAGCCCCAAAGGTCTGAAAAACACAACCTCTCTGTCCTCCTGTCCTGCTACCCCACGCCTGTTTCAAATTAAGCCTCCCCTGCCCCCACCGCGGCCATTTGGGCAGAGCCGTTCAGCTGCCGCCCCAGCCTCCGCGCGGTGCGACCCACCCGGGTGCCCTTCGGCTGGCGGGGACTTTCCCAAGTCCCCCGTACACTTTAGCAATTAGAGGGTTAAGTTTCCTCCCGGCCTCGCTGCATTAACTGGAAAGGAATGAAGTGTCAGGCATGTTCTCACCACAGCAGGCTGTTGGAAAGCAACTCCCTTCTCCACGCACACACACCTCCCACTGCTGCGACCAAATTATTTTCTATCCTCCAGAGACCCAGTATGCCAGACAAAATCTGCAGCATGACTCTGATTCATTGCAAAAGGATGCAGATGTAATATTCCCTTTTTTGCCGGGCTTCTTGCACGCTAATTCACATGGCGTCTCGGCGTTGCGAGTTTTACAGCTCTCCTTCGCTCTTTATTATTTTTTTCGGAGGGCTCTGACGCCCCTCGCTGACCCTTGGCCTCGCATCCTTTCTCCCAGCACCGCCAAAATAAAGAGGCTAAGCCTCCCATCTCCAGCGTGCAAATAGGCAGCTCTCCCCAATGTGCTAATTAGCCGAGTGTTTGGAAGTAAATAGGTATGATTGGTGGTAATTTCCTGGCTGAAGGGGTAATTATTTGTTTCAAACAGGCTGCAAAATAACCCCTGTAAGGTGAGATAGGAAACTAAATTCAAAAGAGGTTTCCTATTCCCACTAAGCAGGATTGAAAACTGGTTTGAAATTCCTTTTTTTATTTATAGTACATGGTATCCATGGAAACCTACAGAGGAGGTCATGGTAGCTAGGCCTCCGCTTCACCCTGCTCAGGGGATTACCGTTGCACAGTGGTACGCAGCCGTGTAAGAGAGCAGATTCGCAATTCCCCGCAAACAGCCCCCCCAAGCCCCAGCCTGTGCCTTCCTGGAGGGCTGCGGGAGGGCTTCGTGGAGGCTCATAAATCCGAGCGATGGGAGCGCTGCCCGCGGCGTCTGCGGGAGCCAGCGGCCGCCTGCCGCGCGGCCCCGCTGCAGCCGTGCTCCCGCAGCCCGCGGCCACAGGGCAAGGGGCGGAGGAGCGCCGTGGGGAGCCCTCCGCTTGGCTTGCCTCAGTCAGGGCGGCCTGGGCGTGGGCTGGATCCCGAATTCGTCCCCTCGCCATTTCCAAGCCGCAATTTGCAGGCAGGGCTGCTGCCGCCGCTACCTTTCCCTGCCATTCGCACGGCAGGCGTCGCTTTAGAGGAGGAGTCGGGGAAGCGTGGGGAAAGGGATGCTGCAGGAAGGGCCACCGTGGGGGCCTGATCCTGGGGCGCCGTGCTCCCCCACTTGTCTTGGGGGAAAGAAGGTGTTTCCTGCCCCCGGGAGTTATTGAGGATCCCCCAGGCAGGAACCCTTTGCCGCTGCAGACAGGGGTGACTCCGCATTGCAGCGTGACTGCACCTGATTTAGCAGGAGAGCATGGTCGGTACTTTTTATACCATAGGTAAACCCAGCCACAGCCCCTGTCATGGCCGAGCAGACAGAAGCAGCGAGCAGCACAGCAGCGGGTGTGTGGGGCCGGCTTACTCACCATGCCGTGGGGGCTGGATCTTCCCCATAAGCCACGGCGGAGCAGAGGCTTCTCCACGGTCATTTCCAACCTGCAACAAGCTGCCACCAGCCCCGCACCATTCTGCAGTGCTTCTCACAGCACACCACGCAGCATCAGGCCCATGACCTTCACCAATTCCCTTTCCCCCTCCACCCTGCGGTCCCTCCGCTGGCAGAAGGACACGCTGCATCGCCCAGCGTCCAACCAGCCTGCACAAGGAGGAGTCTGCAGGCCCAGCAAGATGCAGGCTGGTGTGGGGACCGACCGCTACACTCCCATGGGGAGCTCCCACCTCTTCCAGAGCAGCCTCCAACCACCCCGGTGCCCTCAGCCACCACAACACCTCCACCTTTCCCTGTTGCTGCCTCATCCTCGCTATGGGCTCACACTCAGCATGGTGACACCAAGCCTTTGAGGACAGCAGCTTTTGCGTTCACCTACCCGGGATGTGCTGCTTTACCCAAGTTGTTCCCAGTAGACAATTTTTTTTCCCTCTGTTTTCGAAAACTGGAGGACAAGAGCATCAAAATTATGTGAGTTTTGAGCCTTTATAAACAAATAAATGTCCTTTATAGAAATGAATCTGTTTTGAGCATCTGCCACAGTGGGAAATGGTACTGAAGCCACTACCACCATGGTAAAACTGATCTGCTCTTATCAAACCAACCGTATGTCACCACAAGCGCTGTCCTGACAAAACACCCTGAGCTGCTCTTCTCTCCAGAGGTCCTTACGTCCTGACCCCTCCTTTTCCACCCCTCCAGCTGCTGTGCAGGCACCCTCAGTCCCTTGGGCATCAGGCAAGTGACTTGGTGTTTCCTCACCTCCATCAGCTCCCACAAGCACTGCCAGCTGCCCCTCGTTCTTCAGAGCCTTTCCAAAGCCTCTCCTTTGCCATCGTGAGCCCCAGGCCTTCTCCTCTGCTGGGCAGGGCTTCAGCTGACAAGTGGGGAAGCCACCACCTGTGTGCAAACTTCTGGGCACCACTCGTGGCTGATCTGAGGAGGTAAATTACATCTTTCAGGTGTTCAGTTTTCTCTAACAGTGCCTATACACACTGAGACATCAAAACATAGAAAGAATGAGTCCAACCAGTGTCATCTCATGCATCTGTCCACGTCCAACTCATCTCCTCTGCCCTACCTGCCCTACACAACTCCCCAGCTCACTTTCCAGCCTCACAAACACAAACCCTGCACCTACTCCATGTCTTTGTTCACGGTAAGTTCATCCACACAGACAGTGGTTTTCTAGTGCTAGCCACAATTTTGTGCCTACCTCAATGAATTCTCCAGTACAGCAAATATAGTCAATCAATCTTGCCTCCGCCAATAAGCAGGAGAGAAGTAATGTTTTTCATACTCCCCCAGCTCTCTTCTCCTCGCGTTCTCCATCAGGCACTCGGCAAGTTCACAAGGGCAGCCAGCTCTCGGTTTCCTTGGTCACGCACAGCAGCTTGCCCTCCTAGAGTAATAAAAACAAATGACACGTTGCTGTTTGTTGTCAGAGACGTTACTGGGCCCTCCTTGGAGAGAAGGTTTTGGGGCGAAGGAAACGTTTGTGGTTTTAGGTTCCTCCTTGAACAGGTGGAGGAAAAACTGTCAGCAGCCGGTAGTTGTCAAGAGATGTAATGCCAAAGTCAACTGAAAAGGATAAGCAAAGATTTAGAAGTACTGAGGGATGCAAAGCTGAGAGGGAGGAGCACACTTGCTTGTAGATGTTGGAGCTGGTAAAACTCTGTCCGATCATCTGGGAGCAAGCAAGACCAAGAGGTGTCTGTGCTAGGCCCTGACTCTGCCGCCTGATGGAGGTGGCTGGGTCACGGACTGAAACGTGGCCCTTACTCCTGGCTCTGAATGCAGCGACCTGAACATGTGGGCACAAGGCATAGTCAGACACCTTACAGCGTAATTAACCCACCACTGTGGCTATAGCCCGATCTGCCCTACTGCCACTTTCCTCCTAACTCAGCACCCCCTCCACATGGGCGCACACCCAAGCACTCACCTACGCCCACGTAGCTGCGTGCACACGCATGTCTGCAGGCACACGCACAAAGCCCTGCACCAGCTCCCATGAGTTATGTGTGTGTCTCTGAGCAAAGCTCTGCCTGCTGGGCAGCTGGGCTGGGAGCCCCAGGAGTCTGAGCAGACCTCAAGCTTTGTTGTTGAGAAACTGCCTGGGCCAGCAGTGAGATCTCCAACCCTGAGCACGGTCTGGGGTGATCGAGACCCTGCATGCTCAGCATCCCAGCCCGCATGGGGGCTGCCAGCCGGGCTGCCCCAGGCCGCTGGTCCCAGACCTCCTCCAGCAGCCTGCTGCAGGCTCTGACCACTGCCTGGGCGCCGGCGGGCAGCCAGCAGTGAGCAGCGCCGTGCCTGAAGGACTTCACCATCTGGCTGCTGATTCAGATGCCAGCCCCCACTCCGTGATGTTCCAAGGGCTGCAGGAGGGTAGGGCTTGCAACACCTTTACCTTTAGCTGTGCTTCTCCCTTTTTTTCCTATTTTTATTGACCGGGAGATATCCCATCCTTTTTACAGCTCTGAGCTCAAGGGTGATCAGATGAAAGTGCAGGGGGGCTCCTGCATGGGCAGATGAGCTACCATAAGGTCAAGGCACCTAAAGGAAAAGTTTCTAGTTTTCACAGCCCTAAAGATTGTCACATAAAATTACTCATAAAATTAATGTGGGTTTTGGGTTTCAAAGTCCTGAGAAACTTGAAATAGTCATCAGTCAGTTCTGGTATATGGCAAGTCTCAAACCTCTGCTTATTGAAGCAGAGGTTAAGGCTGTGCTATAACATCTGCTGGGGACAGGGAAACGCGTCTGAGATGGCAGCATCCAAATCAGCTTGGAGGTTATGGCTCAGGCAGTGGGTGATAAGTTGTTTTCACTATTAAAGCATTTAGCTGGCTCCACGCTATGGATCTGAATTGCTTTGGTCAAATTCTTTCCAATAAAACGCAGAGCCACCTTCTCAGACCCTTCTGCAGGATTTATGAGGACTGGGTCCGCTCCAGTTCTCTTTCTGTATCAAAGTGATGATTTAACTAATTGATGATCTAATTTCAGGCTGGAACAGTAACCTGACGATTTGTGAATTTGACCTTGGTACAGATTAACAGCAGTGGCTGTTAGTGTTAGTTTAACAGCATTCATAATAGCTTTTGCTTTGGTGATGCCTTCTCTGGACTTTGCTTTTTGCTTTTTTAAATATATTGATAGCGTGGTAAATGGCAAGCATGAGGGATAGGGATGCAGTCAGCTCCGAGCATCTCTGGGGGGTGCCCCCGGCTGCAGATGTCACTGTCATAACCTTTGGCAGCAAATGCCAGCTTTGAACCAGGCAGGGGAGCTGATCTCACTGAAAAATACCCCAGGCAAAACAAGGGAAGGTTCCGCTCTGCGGCAACGACAAGGTCACGCAAACGTGTGGATCAGCAGGAGACAGAGGGAGACGAGGAGAGGCAACAGCCTCAGGGACCCCAGCCTCCCCCGCACCGTACCTCGCTCCCGTCCCCCACAGCACCACGCCAGGATCGTCGTGGAGCAGGAGCCAAACCCCAGTCAGGTGTCTGTGCTCGTGTGCTTGGGCAGCCTAAAAGCACGCCTTGCACCTCCACACAGGCACTTGGGTACCTGCCTGTAGCCCGCATGTAGATGCACAAGCTGTGCCCACACGCAGGCTGTGCACACCCTCAAACCCACGCGCTGCATGTGACCCAGGGTACATGCATGTCCATGCATACCTTGCACACGGATGGACGCATACCCTCTGCCCCCACATGCTTACACGTGTGCACACAATTGCACATGTGCACACATTTCCAGTCATGCACACACTTACACTCTGCACATATGCCCAAGCACAGCACTTGTGTAAGCACCCACGGGCGCTGCCCATCCGTGCTCCCACAGCTGGCCACAGAAGCCATGCCCCCAGGCTGCCCACCAGCTGCAGAAGTGCTGTGTTCTCCCAGCACCCTGCACATCACTGAGCTGCTTGGCCGCATGTGACTCAGCCCAGACCCAAAGCAGGGCTTTTCCCAAGCCCCACACTATGTGCAGGGCCCTGCTGGCTGGGATTCACCCGTTGACCCAACCCTGCCGCAGAGCCGCCTCCTGCCATTGCCCTTTCCATCTTGGAGCAACTGATGCCCTGGGCCATAGCTGTTGAAACTGGAAGGAAAGGAGCGGTGCAGGCAGCCCTACACAAGCTGGGGCTGCAGGAGCCTGCTGGGCTGTGCTGGAGGAGCACAGGCTGCAGGAGGGGAGAGCTCAGCACTGGCGTGAGTCTGCGCACACGTGGCCGGACCCTGCCGCTGGGCACAGCATCCTGGCTTAATCCTCTTCATGAAGAGCCAGCCCTGCTTCCTCACGCTGGGCTTGTGTGACCCTGTGCAAAAGGAAGAAACTGGCTCTCAGTCCCCTGTGCTGCTTTGCTTCCTCGTGCAGTAGCACCATAAGCCAAAGAGCAAAGGCTGCTACGAGAGCTGGGTCCTGCATGGGCACCGGGCAAGCATCTCCCAGGGGGGCTCTTGTAGCAAAGCACCGAGAAGGTGAAAGCAGCTCAGGCTGCAGAGATCGCCGCTGGGGCGGGGGGATGGCTGCAGGCTAATAATATTCTGTGTCTCATTATGCCGCGTATTAAGCTGAAATTTGCAGATGCTCTAATCACCGCAAGGCATTCTGCGCACACAGCCTCTCTCCAGCCCGGCAGCTCTGTGCAAACACCGGAGGAGAAGCCCTGCTAACTGTCCTGCCACATGGTGTCCTGGAATCTTTACAGACCATTTCACCTTCACAAATAGCCTTGGAAATGTCTGTGCATCGACAGCCCCTGCGGTAGCCAGATAGCGCAGCCGCCTCCTCTGCAGCTCCCCGGGCCCCTCTTAAGCTTTTTCCCATCACACCATGCAAATGCGAGGCTCCGGAATTTGCACCACAGCTGGGTAAAGCACCTCACATCAAATGTGCTCTGCGCCCCAGGCTCGCAGCAAACGTGAACTGTGTTTTACAGAGGTTGAGGGAAGCTCCTGCCTGAATTGCTTTTTTTTTTTTTTTTTTTCCCTCTCTGTCTCTCTCTCTTTTTAAAATGATTTTCTTTTCTTTTCCCAGATCTCTGCCCTTTGCCCTCTTGTGATCAAAGGGGGCACGCATTCAAGTGCCGTGGGAATACTCAGTCCTTGGGTATTCTGGGCAATCTCACGAGAAAAGCTGCTTTTCCCCGGAGGTGCAGAAGCATATGAGCTGGGGTGTGGGAAGGAGGGGTGTGAAGCCCGCTAGCTCGCCATGCGTGGGAAGGAGCAGAGGGGAGCCATGTGGGCAGGCCAGGGAAGGGTTAATCACAGACTGTCCTTGCTGTTTTTTCCAGGCCTGGCTGCACCAGATTCTTCCATTTCTCTTGGCAGGGATTTAAGCCGTGGGGCTGAGCTAAGCACGTGAACCTGGAGAGCCCCTGTGCTCCGACAGCGAGCAGGACCCAGAGCAAGACAACGCAGCTCGTTAGCAAAGCAGTAGCCTGGTCCAGGGCATGCAGGTGCCAAGCAAGCAAGCAGCAACAGCACAACAGAGATAGTCGCACTACAAAGAGGCAGAAATGCATTTGGATGAGGAGCTCCTTCCCTCCGCAGCTGTGCTTGCTGCTCAGGGCATGCACACACGCGTGCACGCTTATTGCAATTAATAACATGGAAACATCACCCTCCCTCTGTGCAGGTGAAGGTATGGTTTGGGGACAGCCCTGCCGTGTGATCAGTGCTGCTTTGAGCCTCCCCGTTGGTCTCCATCCATTTGCATTTGGCAGCTTTTCCTCTGGGGCCTGTGGTCTCCCTCCCCCATCGTCCCACCCTGCTGTGGGGCATGGCACCAGAGGGGGTGTGGGGCTCTGAGGTACCCCCCCAGCGTGCCAGGAAGCCCTGGGCAGGGCCAGCAAAACGGGGTGACCTGCAGAGCACCCTGACGGGTGAAAGGGCTGGGAACGATTCCCCCAGCGAGCACAATGGCTCCTCTCTCTGACAGCTTGTCTCGCTCCGCGCTCAGTTGCCCAGGCGACTGCTGATGGAAAAGCGCGCATGGCCAGAGCGGCTGCTCGCCCCGCGGGCCCTCAGCCCCTGCTCCACCCTGCAGCAAAACCCTGCACGCACCCGGCCAAGTGTGACCGCTGCCAGCACCTCTCACTGCCTGCACCAGCCCAGGTCCTGTCCTTGCAGGTCTCCGGCGTCCACATCCAGAGCTTCTGCTTCCGAAAGAAATCAGCTCCCCTTGTGTAAGCCTCTGCCATGTGCGCAGTGTTAATGCATGCTGCGGCTTGCACCACCGCTGTGCTTGGGTGCTGCTCGGGGTGTCCCCGTGCTCCTGCTCCAGCACAGTGGCAGCAGGGAACACAATACAACGGCAGCAACAGCAGCAGCGTTGAAGGTTGGTTCCTGATTGCTTCTGGTGTTGGCCTCTCCTTCGCCTAAGACGTGTTTCCAGGTGGACTCAGAGCTGTTCCCAGCTGGCTGTGCCACGGGGCTGCTGCTGTGGGACCCAGGGAAGCAGGAAAAGTCATGAGCAAAGAGCTCAGGTGAGCAGTGAGGGTAGAAGGAAGACTCAGGGTCTGCTGGTGCCATGTGAAAATCCAACCAGGCCTCCTCCACAGCGGTGTGTCAGGTGCAGCTGAACCCCAAAGATACCTCCAGTGGGCAAGGGAGGAGAAGTCACGTTCCCCCCACTCCTACACCTTCAAAGCAGACCAAGTCCCAATGGAGCAGGTCAGGGAAACGCTGGCCATGATGTGCCCCCTCCTCCTGCTGAGGCTCACGGGGCTCTCACTGCCCTGTCCCATGGCTGATGCTGACATTGCTGCGTGTAAAAGGCCAGGAGCCCCTGACCTCTTGATCTGGAACCCACCTGGTGCTGCTGTGATAATTAAATGACAGAACTGCTTTTTGCATGCCGGTATTGCCCCCTTTCAGGCCCGTCTGGAGTGTCCCTGTGCTTGGGCTGCCCCCAGCAGCACAGAGCTGTGCCGTGGCAGCTCCACCTTAGCCTGATGTGGCATCTCTGCAGGCAGATCCCCCCTCCCCAGGCCGTGCCACCACCAGGCAGCACACCCCCATTTTTCTCCATCTCAGGGAGTGCTCAGGGCATTAGCCACAGGAGCTGTCTCAGCTTCCATGTACACAGCAGTTCGGGAGCAGATCCAGAGACCAACGCATTCCAGCTTGGACACCGTTGGTCCAACACTCACTCTGCACAAACACAGTCCTCGGGAGAAGGAAAAGAAAGGCAGGGATGATGCAAAAGGATAATAAACCTCTCCTTCTGTGGGCCTTTGTCCTTTTCCAGAGGAGGAATTGCCTTTTGCAGGAGGTTACCTACGGTAAGCAATAACCCACCTTAAGCTGAGACACCATCTCTTGCTAATGCAGCATTCAGCAGTGGATTGTCCATACGCAGAAACAAACAGGGACCCAGGGCAAGCTGGCAGTGCTTTAAAAGATTGTTAATAACGTGCTGCTCGCGTTCCTTGGAGGCTGCTGCCATGGTCTGCCAGTAACAGGCTCTGACAGTGCTGATGGGGAGCAGCTCCTGCCATGACAGAGCCTTTACCCCGCACCAGGCATGAGCCCCTCCTGCTCGTCCCCTGGCCTCATCCCATTGTTACCATCAGCACTGGGGAGGGGTCAGGGTCCCTCAGGAAGACGTGAGACCTGGATGTGCACCAGGACATGGGACAACATCAGGCTGGTGGGCTGAGGGAGCCTTGCAGGGTTCCTAGGATGGACCTCGACCTTGAAAGCAGGGGAAGACTTCTGGGGACAGTGAAGAGATGCTGCTGCAGACCTGGCATGGGAAGGGCTAGCACAGAGCAGGATTGGACCTGCAGCTAATGGGGCTGAGGGGACAGTCCCCCCAGAGCAGGACATTGGTAGGACAGCCCGGGTGGACAGGCATCCATTGCTGCTAGACATTTCTTGTACTGCAGCTTGTGAGCCGGCGTCTCCTTGGTTGTCCTAGAGCCTGAGCAAATAAGGTCTAGGGCAGAGTGGTACAAGGGAGACTGAAATGGAAAATCATTCAAACTGCCACGTTTCTACGCAATCCACCTCTCCTGCCTCAAGTCAGACTGAATCTGGTCCATTGGCTCCCAACACTGGGCACAGGAACAAGAGAAAGAGCACGGAGCTTTCCCCCTTTCCCGCAGGCAGAGACCAAAATGTGTCAGGCTGGAAACCTCCCAAGAGCAGCTCCCTCCTGAGCTTCGCTGCTGCTTCCTGTTCTCGGGGGCAGGAAATACCAAGCAAACAGCTCCATGCATGACTTCAAAACTTCCACTTCCAGCGCCGACTGCAAGGCGAGGATGGAGGAGCCTGCTCGTCGGGAACAGCCCGCCAGAGAGTGTGCTGGTGCCAAGCAGCCCCCCACCATCTCCCTGATCCTCCCGTGTCCCTTGGGGAGTCAAGGGAACGGCTTCTCCTAGCCATTAATGTCAAACTCGAGGGGTGGTTGCACTCCCAGGCTGCCAGCCTTGGCGCTCTTAATTTGCTTTTGCTCTCTGCCTCCGCTGAAAACCAGGCAAATGCGTGTATTAATAACTGCGCAGAAAAAGAGGCAGAGCACCAGTGCGAGAGAGCTGCACTCATTGCTTGTGAGCAAGGCTGGCCACAGCCATCAGAGCACAGTCGCCCTCACCGTTCCCATGTTGCTGCCATCACTGCACACAGCTTTTCCCAAGCTTTGCATGGGAAAAATAACATCTGCACTCCCCAGGAGAGTAACAGCCTCCCCCCAACCCAGCCTGGCCACTCAGTGCCCCATCTCCTTGCCTCCCTCCTGTTTTTTCAGGGTTGTTTGCAGGGTTTGCTGGGGCTGCACAACAGCACGGAGTGACTGCCGGAGGGTGAAGGTCCGCTTCCCCCCTGCGCTGGCTGGAAATAACACCGTGACGGTGGCCTGGCTCCGAGAGGGCTTCCAGCTGGTCTGTGGGCAGCAGGGAGCAGAGCCGGGGCTGGAGCTGATGGCTCCAAGCAGGAGCCACACCACATGTCCTCATCGCTGTGCCCCAGGGTGCACGACGGGCACTCAGAGCTCGATGGAGCAGCTTTGCCCTGGAGGTACCAGCAGCAGTACGGGGCTTTGGGGCCATTCCTGAGCCACCTGTGTGAGAGCCCAGAGGTGCCCAGCACAGCCCCAGCCTGGCAGGGGGAGGGGGTCACTGCCGGATTTGCCTGCCACGAGCTCCCCACGCTGCTCAGCATCTCTGCTCTTGGCCCGGGTAGGGATGGAGCCAGCTGCTCCTGGCACCGGCGCTCATCTCCGCCAGGCGCTGAGCCATCTGCCTGGCAGGGCCAGCCACACCTGCTGGGAAGGAGACAGAAGCTGGGCAACCTCCCCGCCTTTTTGCAGCTTTCCGGCTGGCGGCATCACCCGGTGGCTCCGAGAGGGCTCCTGTGTGTGTGCACAAAGAGGAGAGATAAGGGGACGCTTCTCCCGCACCGCCCCTGGCACCCAGCACAGCCCAGTCCCAGGATCTGCAGCCCCTGCACGGGGCTCCTTGCTCCTCGGGGCCTCGGAGGTGTGGTCCCACAGCTCTCTGGTGGCTTGGGACTGCCATGCCAGGGCTGTGATTGTTGCAGAAACCAACTGCTCGCTCCACCACATCTCACTCCTCTGCACCAGGAACCCCAGGACGTGCCCGAGGTGTGCTGGGCTGTGTGCTGCTTCTCCCGCTCCTGCTGCACTGGGTGCAGGTGATGCCACCAGCACAGTGGGACATCCCTCCTGACCCAGGCTGGATGGAGCAATTAGAGTCTCCTGGCCTCTGGGGTGGCAGAAATGAGAGAGAACGTCTTCAGAGACACTCCCCTGCTGAGCATCCCAGACACAGACAGCTCCTCCACGCTGCCCTGCCCGTTCCCGGTGGGTGCAGGGGGCCAGTGGCCATCGTGCAGCTGAGCTTCCCACAGCCTGGCTGGTTCCTCCGCCTTCACAGGAGCCAGGGTGCCCTGTGGCTCTTGCTGGACCCAAAGCCAGTCTTGAAAATCTTTTCCCTTCCCACCCCAGGATCAGATCACACAGGACCTTTGTCTGCAGATCCAGGGAGACGGGAAAGCAAGTTCTGCCTTGGTGTGGGGAGGGGGGTACAGGAAAGCTATCCGAGTGCCCTAAAAAGACCTCCTTATCCCAGCCTCCATCCCCAGCAGCTCTCCTGGGTACCTGTGTCCAACAGTCATCTGCAGGGAGCTCAGCTCCTCCTGGGCATTGTGCAAGGGCAAAACACCCAGGTCCTCTGTCCCCTGGGATGCTCAGTGCAGAGCTCTGGCTGATGGGGTGGCACATGGAGGCACAAAAGATTTTCCTGAACAGTTTGGTCAAGGTTTGCCTAGGCATGACACCCTGCCTGTTGTCGTTCTCCTTTTCAGATGCTCTCTCAGGGCATGGTGAATTTGGCCCATTTCCTCTGGTGACCACAGGGAGGGTGAAATGCCTCCTGGCATCCACTGACTGCGTCTCCGCTGGGCAGCACAGGAGCTGGGGGTGACGCCAGCACAGCTCCCAGGCTGCAGACACCACAAATATGCCGGGGATGAGCAGGCAGGTCCCGTGACACCCCATGTGCCCGGGGTCCCCTGGCCAGCTGACACCCCACTGCATGCCCTCAGAGCCCAGTGCTGGTCACGGGGCTGCTCAGGCTCGTGGCTGTCCCAGCGGCGTGGCTGCAGCAGAGGACTGCAGCTCCATCACTCACCGACTTTGTGTGAGATGCTGGCCAGGGCTGTGGGCTGGCTGAGACCCATGGGTCCCCCTACATCCCACGCAGGAGCCCCAGCTCTGCCATCCCACCCGCTCCAGCACCAGATGGGGAGGGTTTTGTCTGGCTGCTGGCTACCCCTAGTGCCTCCTTGCCCCGTGGTGTTGTCCTGGCCCCATGGGGAGGACACTGCCAGCTGCTGCCACCCATGGGTCCTGCTGATAGCTGCCCCGGCTCAACTCCCTGGCTGGTCCTGCCGCATTTTGCAGTCCTCATCCTGCAGCAGCACAGGGAAAGTTTGCTCCTCCAGGAGGGCTGCTTCGACCTTGACCCGGAGTAACGCTGGGGCGGTGGCTGCAGCAGGGGACATGAGCTCAGCAGCCAATCTGATGGGAAAAGAAAAAAAAAAAAAACACACAGAGCAGCCGCTCGCCTTCCTTTCTTCTCTCTACCAACCATTTGGTGGGCAATGCGGCCTCGCTGCAGCTTTATCTTGGTTCTTTAAAAGGCTCCCTGGCTGACATGCACACCGTATGGGAGCAGTCAGCCGAGGAGAGCTGTAAATCTCTGAAGGCCTCATCTTGCGGGGCACATTAGCTGTTTTAAACTTGTCAGCTTTCAGCGATGGAAATTGACTGTTCAAAGCCATCCTGCCCTCCGCATCCTGCTCCATTTTACGTGGTGGAGAACGTGCCGCATCCTCGTTAGGTGGGAGCTGGGGGCTGTGCACGCCCCACACGCGTCCTCAGGGGTTTTGCTTGCTTAGGTCTGATTCTCGAGGTCCTGCGGGGGCTGTGAATGTCTCTGAGGCATCTCCTCCCTGCCTCTCCTCTGCAATCCTGTAGAGCCCTCAGCCTGAATGGGGATTTGTAACCCCGCAGAGCATTCCAGTCCACGCAAGCTGGCTTTCCCGTGCCGCTCCATTCGGGACGACACCAGATCCCACCAATTTATAATTTATGAAAATCAGCCCCAGCTTCAAGGCATCCTGGTGGGATTCAAATGTGAGGGGTGGGGGGGATGGGGATTGAGCTCCAGTGCTCAGCACAGCATTGCAAGGAAAGCCCAGGGACACAACCTGGCTGCTGGCTGAGCCCTTCCTGCCCTCTTGGGGAGATGCTTCCATCTGGGAGGATGCTCTCACCTGGGGGGGTGCTTTCACCCCAGGGGATGCTCCCACCGCCCCGAGACAGCACATGGCTGCCCACACCCCCAACAGCTCACAAGCTCAGTTGGGAGTGCAAAGTGTGGGGGTTGCAGGGAGAGAAATCTCTGCATGAGCAGCTCTCCCTTAGGCAAACGCCTACGGGGGCAACTGCTCCAAAAGGCACATGACCCTGTCATGTATCCAGCCTGGACATCCCACAGACCTGTCACTTGGTAGGTGCACACCTCACCCCCCGGCACATGCAGCTCAGCTCAGCCATCCTGCCTAGCACGTAGATCATCTCTGCAGATGCTCTGTGTGCTTCAGAGGGACACGGACAGGAGATCAGGCCCAGGCACTGCCCTTCATCCCCCTCCCCTGGGAAAGGTCCCAGCGCTGGGCTTTGCAACCATCACCCTATGGAGCCACCTGCGTCGATGTCTCGGGAGCAGCTCCAGCCCCAGGTGACTGCAGCACCCCACGGCAGCCCCTTGCTGAGCCTGGCGAGCAGCAGCTGCACCACGGCGGCACAGGTGATGCCTGGCGGCTGCTCTTAGCCCCAGATCAGCCCCGAGCCCCCGCCGTCCCCACACACAGGGTCAGGCAGCGGTGACACCGAGCTGGCACAGAGGCAAGGGGGCCTGGAGCAGCTGCTAGCACCGGGCAATCAGAGGTGCGAGCCCTGCGTCACAAAGCGCCACTTCCTCGCGTTGCTAATTCTTCTCCTTGGTTACAGGAGGCAGCGGGGAGCGGGCCAGGCAGGAGGGGGGCAGCCGGGTGGCTGAGCATGGCGTGATCCATCGCTGGAGCTCCAGAGGTGCCCCCGAACCAGCCGGGTGACACACCACATGTGACGGGAACAGCAGCACCCACCAACCTGCCTGCCCTCGACCCACTCCGTGCCCCCGTTTTGCCCCCCAGCCCAGCTCTGCAGCCTGCCTGCTGTCTGCGGTGTCCGTCTGCGGTGGTGCCCAGGCAGAATTTGGCAGCACAGCCCAGCCGGAGGCGCTTCCACCCACTGCTTCGCGTGAGCGATGGGGAGAGGAGAGGCTGAGCGCAGCCAGCTGGGCCTGGCCCTGCCGCTGCGGCCCTCTGATAACGCCGGATTTGCGTCCTGTAAACCTGTGACAAGAGGGGTGCCAGCGCGCAGGGAGCCGCTAAGCTTCCTATCACCTGCGGGGCAGCGCTTCCCCAGGGAGCCTGCCAGCCATCCCTGCGGGCAGGAGAGTGGCTCTGGAAGTGGGGAATGGGCCAGGAAGGTGCCGGCAGCACCACACACGTCCCCATGCCTGCACTGCAACATCCCTGGTCCCCAGTCCCTGGTCCTTGCCCCAGCACAAAGCGCGTCCCTCCTCGGGTGCTCCCGGCGGTGGGGACGGCAGCACCCACATTAAGAGCCTGATTTGCAGATTGCTGTTCATGACACGGTGCTCCAGCCCGGCTAAGGCTGGCAGATCGGTTATTATATCGACAGCATAAACGTGTCACAAATTGCCTGAATTAGCCGAGTGCCATGAACAGGTTTATGGATAATGGGATGCAGAGCCCTTTCAGGAGCAGGCAGCTCGCAATCCTGTTAGACAGCTCCAGCCCCAGCCTTTCCCCGCTGGAAGATGAAAGCTTTTGGATACACTGGGCAAAACCTGATGTGTGAGCGGGATAAGTGCCCCATGGGCAGGACCCGGCCTGGCTAAGGCAGCGTGTTGTCCCCTCTGCCCTCACCTCTTCTGTGCTCTTCTCCTGGTCTCCCTCCTCCTTGGGGTCTTTTCTCAGCAGATGCTGAGAAAAGGAGGTCCCAGGAGGTGGGCAGCAGCATGCTACCGCCCTCCACTTCTGTGCCCAAATCGCGTGGCGAGGCCCTGGCACTGCGGAGAGAGGCAAGAATTAATTCCTGTCACACGCCCAGGGCTATCCTGAGCTTGGATTTTTGAGTTACATTTTTCCAGCTGTACTGTCTCAGCCCGAAGGGAGAGCTGCTCCAAGATCACAGCTTGCAGCACCTCTCCCACGGTGCAAGGGAGGATCTAAGTGCTAAATTAGCTCTGGCTGGGTTTGCCGTGCATGGGGTTGACCTGATCACTTTTTATGTCACATTTAGCTTTTGGGTTTCCTGGGGCTGGGTCGCTGTGGTCAAAGAACAGCCTCGGCCAGTCTGAAGCTTGTGTCTGGGCTCTCTCCTCCCACACCCCACCCCACCCCATCCCAGTACGGGACTCTGTGGTGGGGTTTCATCCCACAGGCTGCTGAGCATCACCATGGGGCAGCAAAAGCCCTGGGCAGCCCCCCAGTCCCATCCCCACGCTGGACCCACACGTGAGCCCCATCTTTAAAAGGGGTTCGTGTGTATCAAGCAGAATCTCCGCGGAGCCGGCAGCAGGAGGGAGCAAGACAAAGACAAAGCCAGCAGCAGTGGGGAAAGGCCAGGCTCGCCTCCCTGCACAAGCACTGTTCCTCAGCTGAGCAGCGAGAAAGCAAAACTGTGAAGAGCCTAAAATTAGAGCTGCCAAACCCCAGCTGGGGAAGCCTGGAAAGATCCCCAGGCCCTGGAGCCTTGGGCGAGCAGCATAAAAGGCAGCGAAGGGGAAGGGAAGGGAGCTTGGGGACTGCGGCAAGTAGAGCGAGGCGCAGCGGGAGCCAGGAGCTGCTGGCTGTCCCCCTCCCTGCTCCCTCGCATCCCGCCTCCCGCACCCGACAGACATCCCCATGCATGCACAGGGACAGACAGACGCCCCACACCGCACCCAGCAGGGGCTCAGGGGATCTGCTGTCCCTCCGAGGCTGGGTGTTTGGGGATGCATCCGTGCTGGGGCAGCGGGGAGAGGCCACACACTGTCCTGGCAATGGGAGCGTGCCCCTGTCAGGCCTCCAGCTCGCGTCCTGCCCCAGGAGACACACAGGTCCCACACCAAGCCCCTGCTGTGCACCCTGCCACAAACCTCTCTGAGGCTCTGGAGAAGCAGGGACAATCACAGAGGCCAGAAGGTGGGTGACTGGGGCCGCCGGTATCCTCACGGAGACTCAGGTGCTCACCTCACCCCAGTGAAGTGGAATAGCAACCCCACAACCCTCAGCTACCACCCTGAAGTGCCCCCCAGCCCTCAGCACCACCTCAGGAAGACGTGGTCGGTGAGCCAAAAGCACAAGCTGTGGCTTCAGCCAAGGCTGTCCCCAACGCTACACGCAGCAGTCACCGAACCACACAGCACTATCGGGCACCAGACAGATAACCAAAACCTGGAAAAGCAGCAGTTTCACAGGCAGCCGGTGACTTTGCACTAAATTTGGCTTCCTGGATCCTATTTGTCATGATCAAAGTGAACAAGGTTTAGCGCCAGCTCCACTGAGCCCAAGAGATGCTATGAAATGGCTGAGTCAAGGGCACATCTATATCGTTTCCCCCAGTAATGACAAAATCACAAAGGCAGCTGCACCCTGACACTTGGCGACAGTGGCACCGATCCATGTTGTCCCTGCATTCCCCGGTGCTGGCACACCTGCCAAGCCTCTCCTTCCTTCCTGCTGCAGAATCAGACCGATGTTGCTTAATCTGGAGTAAATCAGCCCCTACTTGACATTTGCCCGCGACTCCATGCAGGATGAGAATTGCCCAAGGAAGATGTAGAGGCTTCAGTTGGTGGGGGTCCAAGAAAGGGTGCTGGGGAGAAGTTGTCACAAGAGGGGTGCTCGGGGATGCTCCCAGCTCCCTGGGAGCATCCCAGCTTGGATGAGGCTGCGTGCTGTGGGCACCCAGCTCCACGTGCCACCACCAGCAGGTCAGAGGGACACGTGTATGCAGGGACAAATGCACACACGAGAGTCCTCCTCCAAGGAACAGTGCCCTGCACCATCCACCTCTGCCCTGTCACCCTGCCACCTGCCTCCGGGGTGATGGGAGAACAACCAGTGCTGCAGGACCTGCACCCAGGCAGGAATGGGACTGAAACAGAGAGGTAACTGTGGGGTCTGTAAGGAGCAGATACTTCCACCAGACTGGTCACCAGGAGATGCAGAGACACTGCTCTTACTGGAGTGAGGACAGGACAGGATAGGACAGGACAGGACAGGATAGGATAGGATAGGATGGCATGGAAGAGGACTGGTGGGACAGGACAGGAAGAGACAGGCAGGCAAGAATGTGATGCTTAGAGGAGGATGAGGAGGATGGGATAAGATGATGGGATGGGATGGGATGGGATGGGATGGGATGGGATGGGATGGGATGGGATGGGATGGGATGGGATGGGATGGGATGGGATGGGATGGGATGGGATGGGATGGGACTGGACAAAAAAGAAAGGCAGCATGGGGAGGGAATAAAACCAAGGGGGGGGATGAGGGGAGATCAGATGGACAGAAGAGGAAGGGGCAGTGATGGGATGGGCAGGAGAGAGGGGCAAGAAGCCCAGCCAGGAGCCTGGTCCCTGTGGCACCACTGGGGTGGCCTAGGCAGCACCTCCTGGCTGGGGGCAGAGTCCCCATCGTGTACTCGCCCAGCGGTCACGGCAGTGCCCTCTGGCCCCACGCCCCGCAGGGCCCCATGCCAGAGGCAGGGAGCCACATGCACGGCCAGCACAAGGATCTCACGCTTTCCCATGGGGAAGAAAATTGCTCCCCAGAGCGTGAGATCTGATTAGGTTTGTGACACACCGCAGCGCGGCAAGGACGTGACGGCCAGCCCTGCGTGCATGTCCAGCACCCGGCCCCCATCCTCCCGGCACTGGGGGCTGCTGCACAGCAGAGGAAGCGAGCTGCCCTGCAGGACACCCTCCTCCTCCTCCTCCTCCCTTGCCCTCCGTCACTGCCTGCAGGTGCTGTGCCTGTCAGACACGCTGTGGCACAGCCACCCCCCACTGAGAGCCCCCCGCAGTGTGCGGCTGGGGACGGCTGTGCAGCCCCCTCCAGCCCTGCCCTGGCTGCACGCAGGGCTGCAGAGGTGAGGACAGAGCTCTTGCACTCCCCCACAGGGCACGAAGGCCATCAAGGTGGCCACCATGCTTTGGGCCACTGGCTGGCAAGAGTGGCTTGCCCAGCCTTGTAGGGCAGTGGTTTGCTGAGCCCTGGAGATCCCAGGGAGCCAGAGGTTCCCCTGCCAGGAGAGGAGGTAGCTCCAGAGGCCATTCAAGGTGGTGAACACCTTGCAATTTACCCCTCACTCTTGCTGCTTCTTACAGATTCCAAGTGATGCCTGCCCCTTCATTGGAGATCTTCCAACAGCTGTCTGATAGAGAAGACCTTTATCTTGCCTCTGCCAGGCTCCCACCCAGCACTGTTCTGGAAGAAGGGGAAAAAGAAAAACATAAATAATATCAAAAAAAAAGAATTCACTCCTGACCAAGTGTCTCACCTCATCTACTGCATGTGGAAAATTACTGCCACCAGACAGGCCCAGCACTGGCCTCCTTTCACCCTCACAAGCCAGCACTGCTCCTACAGATCCTGTGTCTGGTTGGTTTTGTTTGTTTGGTTGGTTGTTTTTTTTTCTCTCCTCTTCCTGCTGGGAGAATGGAAATTTCATCTTTCAGACAAACCCTTGAGGAAACAGCTTTGCACGTGCTTGGGGCATGGAGTTGTGTGCTTTGCCTCAAGGAATAGGTGCATAAACCATCCCACACTGCTGCCTGGGAAGAGAGGTTGCTATTCCCAGCTCACAGCTGGGGAAACTGAGTCACAGCAGTTAAGAAATCATCCCCTCTCAGAGCACAGAGATGGGTGGCTGGGCTAATATTGTCTTGCCTGTCGGGCACGTTTTGCTTGCTTTGTCAGGAGGAAAAAGAAGGAAGGAAGGAAGGAAGGAAGGAAGGAAGGAAGGAAGGAAGGAAGGAAGGAAGGAAGGAAGGAAGGAAGGAAGGAAGGAAGGAAGGAAGGAAGGAAGGAAGGAAGGAAGGAAGGAAAAGAAAGAAAGAAAGAAAGAAAGAAAGAAAGAAAGAAAGAAAGAAAGAAAGAAAGAAAGAAAGAAAGAAAGAATGTTAGTTAGTTATTTTTTATGGCATAGAAGGCACTGAGGGCTACCAGCTTTACCTGCTGCATTCCCTGTCTCACATCACCTGACAGTGCTGACTGAGGTGTCCCATGCACCATGTGTGCATCCTGGCCCAGCATCACCTCCTCACCCCTACGGGATCAGTATGTAGATTGCATGGGATCTGCTTTCTTCATTCCTGTAATGGTTTCTGAGTCATAAAGCACTTCCAGCACTGCTGCCAAGCCAAACCAGCATGATGGTGCCTCCAGCCACAGCAGCCTGAAGCCAATGCAGGAGATCCTCAGAGCAGGGCCCTGCAAGCTGGATGAGAAAGAGAGGGAGAGGACAACGGGAAAAACCCGCTTCCTATAACTCAGGAAACAGAAAGGCAATGTGTGACTGTGCACACACCGGGTGTGCAAGCAGCGGTGCCAAATTATGCTGCTGGTGGTGCTGGTTGAGTTGTGCCTGAGGTCTCGTCCCAGGCCTGAGAATGGGCACGGGGAGGCAGCTGCAGGATGGTCACTGGGCTGGGGAGAAGGAGCAAAACCGTGGCTTTAGGGAGCTGCAGCAGGGAGGGCTGGCCCCGTGCCCCTGTGCTGGGTGCATGGGGAGGGGGGTGGCGAAAGCCCCCGGTGCTGAGCGGGGACACTGGGTGACATCTTCTCAAGTGCTGCCAGGGCTTAAGGGGCCAGCTCTGCAAAGGAATTGAAATTGCAGGAATTAGGTACCTAAATAAGAGTTAGGCACTTGAAAGCCACTCTGGATCAGGCTTTTAATTTACTCCTTAACCATACTGTAAGAAAGCCTCTTGAAAGACAATGGCTGTGTTACAGGCGCGCAGAAGAGGCTCCTCTAACCTGGTCTCCTACTGCCATCGGGGCCGGTGTCAGGTGCCTTGGGAAGAGATTACAAACGTGGCTGGTGTGTGCAATGCTTCCTTGCTCTCCTGGTCTCCAGAACTTCACGAGGCAGAGCTTTTTGAGCTAGAGAGATGCTACCTTTCTGCTTAAGAGCTCTCTGTGGGCTTTTTTCTCCCATCTTTAAGCTGCTGCATCTCCCAGGTGAACCCTCAGCCCCTGCAGCAAAGAGTCCCAGACATTAAGGATGCCCCACAGAACAGACATTTCCTCAGGTTTCCTTCGAGTCTGGCCCCTATCACATCATCTGCCCCAGGTCTCAGCTGCAATATGAGGACAGGCAGTGAACAACCACCCGTTTGCTCCCTGATGGTCAGAGGTCTCAGCTTCCAGCAAGTGGGTCCTCTGTCCCCTGATGACAGGGCACAAAATGAGTTCGTGCCCCTTGCTGTGGATGACTTTGGATTGGGTTTAGTTTTCCATTCCTGACTAAAATAGAGAAACACAGGAAGGAAATCCCATCCTGCCGCTTCCACTGACTTGCTGCGGTTCACAGGTGACCTTGGAGCTCCCCATGGCGCTGAGGGCATCTCCCAGGCATCAGGCACTGCCTTCATGGCTGGGGAAACTGAGCCACAGCACAAGAGGGGGAAAAGAAAGGCTACCAAAGCCCAGTTGTCACTCTTAGGAACCAGTCCAGACAACACTGCTGGAGCATGCACGTTTTGCATTTCCTTGGATGGATTTACCCTCACCACACTGCCCTGCTTACCACCTTCACTGGATGTTAGCCCCTGACATACCAGGAGCGGGTAAACTGAGGAGCTCCTGAAATGCAGCAGAACATGGGTGGTGGTGCTGGAGCCAGCCCCATGCCGGACATGTCCCCTGATGTCCCCTGTTGGCCCAGCAAGGGGGGCAGTGCTGGCTGGGCACGTGCGAGCTGGCAGCCCCAGCCAGGCAGCTGATTAAAATGCAGTCCGGCCACCCCAGGCCTGTCCCCACCGTCTCCTCTGGCTTTAAATAATAGCTTAATTATCTCATTTACATTTGGCTCCTTTCAGGGGGGTGCCACCGTTTGTTAACATTTTCCTTCCCAGTATCTCCCTCTGCGTCCCTGTGCGCTGGCGGTGGCGCACACGGGGGGATGCTGGGGCTCTCCTCGCCCCCCTCACACCAGCACTGGCCACAGTCCTGCCGCTCCTCTGCTGCAGGCTCTGCCCCTGATCTCTCCCTACGTTCCCATTTCCACCCCTCACTGGGCAGCTTTTAACTTTCTTTTTTATCTTCTCTTTTTAAATCTCCTTTGAAAGCTCCTGCTGAACACTGAATTCCTTTGAAGAGGCAGAAAACCTCACTGTGGGTTGTCCTTTCTCACCGGCTGGAGCTGTGAGGGATGCCAGCGCCCAGCCTGCAGACGGGAGCTGCTGCCCTGGCCCCAGGCACATCCCCAGGGGCGCTTGTGGAGGAGGCCAGGACTGAGACATCACCAGCGCTCCCCTCCCACACCTTCCAAGCCCCTCTCTGAGCCTTTGTGGAGCACCCAGAAAACCCAAATTGCACTCCTACACTACTTAGGGGCCTTTGGGACAATACGGTGTGTGTCCCCCAGAACCTAGCTGGGAGGGGACCCCACGGGTGTGGCACAAGGATGGGGTGCAGCACTGCAGTGGTGGCTCCCACTGCCATCCCCATCGCTCCAGAGCTGGGGGAAGACAGCCCAACGCAGGGGGAGATGCATCCAGGGGGAACCTCGGGGACCTGGCTTCTGCGGCCGTGCCAGCCCCTGCCTTGCAGGCCACGTCCCTGCCTGCTCCATCCCTGCTTGGCTCAGTGCAGCCCTGGGGCTGCTCCCTCCTCTCTTGGCACAGCTGAGCCCAGCACCGCCGTCCCCAGCGCTGCATTGCAACCTCCCATGTGAGTGGCAGGTATTTCCAGATAGTCCTATTGATTTTGTGTAGCCTCCCAAACCCCCTTCCTGCTGCTAATTTAGCTGGGACTGCCATGTTGTCCCTTCTCTCAGCGATGCGTGCGGCTAAACCCTTTGATCCACTCCCTCCTGCTCCCTTCAAACATCCCCTCATTGCCAGGAGAGCTTGTGCTTCAGTGCAGAGGTGCTCTTTTTGGAACATATATTTTTAATGGGGATTTCAGACGTGGCGCAGGCACGAGGGAGTAATTCTCCTGTGCCCTAGTATTTACATATTTTCCAGCATGCACAGCACCGGCAGGGGAAGGTTTCACAGAGGGAGTGCAACAAACAGGAAGGAAAGAGCTTTGTGCTTTGTATCACCAGGGCCCAATTACAGCCTGAAAGGCAGGGAGCCCATCCGGGTATTGCCCTCTCCAGCCGGTCCAAGCTGCAATTACAGTCCTCGCCAGACTCAGCAGGATCTGGAAAAAATATCTCAAGAGCTTCAAAAAAAATGATCGCTGGCTCACTCTTTGGGGCGCGGAGATTTTAGGGCACCATCTGCTCACTCTTCTCTGCCAGCACGGATCCTTAAAACCACTGGCTTTCACCTGGCCTCCGAAAGAAAACAAGGAGCAGGGAGAGGCCAGGTGCTCAGCACGGGGCTGAGCGGGCAGGGGGAGCCGATGCTGCAGCAAGGGGGCTTGGGGATGTGGTGTGAAGCCACAGAGGAGGCTCAGGGCTCAGCGGGGAGATGCCACAGGGTGGAGGTCATGGGGTGAGAAGCTGGGGTGAGCTCCCTGCTGCCACCACCCGCAGAGCAAACACGGGGGATCATGGACTCGTGAAAAACCCAGGCATGGGCCGTGCCCAGGCATTGCACTGCTCCTGGTGAGGTGCTTGTGCCACCAGCCAGCTGCCATGAGGGCAGTGCACGTCGCAGCTTACGTCTGTTCTGAGGCCACCCTGCTGCCTCCCAGGCCTCCTACCACCACCCCATGCTGCTCGCCCTTCTGGGGACCTGCCTGCAGGCACCCGGCCTCCTCCACACCCTTGGGTCCCATGCAGGTGGTTGACACCATGGGGATGTTGTGTGCTGAAGCAGAGGGTGGTGGGATGGGGACAAGGACCCGTGCTGGGGACAAGGAGAGGCTCTGTGCCGTGCTCTGCAGAGGAACCAGCTTCCATAACCAGTCCCGTATGCTGATTCAAGACACATCGGTGACCAAAGAAAGATCTGCTGCAAGTGACAGCATTTACCACTCTTGCGGGGCAGTTTCTAGGCAATGAGCTGAAAAAACTAAGCTGCAGAAATAGTAGGACGAGAGAGAAAGAGCTATATGGGAATACTGTGTATCGTGCTAAACCCAGCAAGCCTTATTTCTGAGCCAAACCAACAAATATTTAAGTGCTGCAAGTTTCTCAGCTGAAACAGGCTCTTTAGAGAGCCAGATTGGACCTTCAGGCATTGCTAGGACTACGGTACATGCAAAGGTAGGATTTGTCCCACTAAACGTAGAGCACCAGCACACTGCTGTCAAGGCGTAAGAGTTCAGTTTTCTTTGAAGTTCTTCCAGCCTCAAAGTCCTGCCTGGCAATTATATGCATTTTCAGGTCTAAATTTGTTGGCCTGACTCTAGACATGCTGTACAACACGATACAAAGCATTTGGGTATAGGTTTCTGTGCGGCAGTGTTGTCTGCTTCGGAGCACGCATGCTGGGGCACTCTCTGCTCCTTTGACACTGTGAAATCCACAGAATGGTGTTTGGGTTGGTGGGACACTGCTCCATGCCTTGGCGTGGGCAGGAAAGTAAGCCTGAACCCGGGGTCACCACTGCAGAGCGGGACAAGGCCATCACCCCCACTGGGGGCTCGCTACCCACCTCTCCCACCTCGTCCCACAGGGCTGAGCACACACATCCGAGTGCCAGTAATGAGGGCTGGGGCTGCTCCTGCAGTCTGAGATGTGGCAATCCCCACCAGTGCATTAAACCCACTGCCAGCCCTGCTCTCCAGGCTGATATTTGCCTGCTGGAGCTCTCCATGTGCTGTGTGCCAGGTTTACTGCTGCCCTCCACAGCCTCAGTCAGGATCTATGGGCACAGGAATCACTCAGAAGCTTATTCTGATTCTGATCAGGAGGGTTTCACTGTTAACAATCGAATTGCTAACACGGCAAAGCGAATCCCTCCCTGTCCAAGCCAAGCAGCTGTGTGAGAGGCTGACCTCAGACCCTGCTGGTGGGGGTTTCTGCTTGTCCAGATGTGGAGAGGTGCTGACTCCAGCAGACCCTGTGCTGCTCCAAGCATCTCCTGGCTTTCCCATAGTGCCATGGGAGAGCCACCAGGCCCTGTTCCCACCCAGTAGCCAGGCACCAAGCAGAGCTCTGGGTCATGAGTAGGGCCAAAGCATGTCCTGGCTGTAGACCTGAAGCTCCCAGGGTCCAGCAGAACATCCTGCCCCACCATGCCCCTTCCCTGAGGTCTCCCCAGGCTTTGGGACAGCAGAGGACACCTTGAAGCTGCAGGTGATGTGGTGAGGAAGGAAGGTGATGATGGAGCTGTCAGCGTGGTTTGGGACTAGCTGGCTCATTGCCGTGCTTTGTTCCTGCTGGTTTGGCTCTGCTGGATCAGTGGTGATGGCTTCTGCTTCCCTTCTGAGGAGCCCTCACAGCCCAAGAGACCCTTCCATCCTCAGGCCAGAGGAAACCATGGGGTGAGATCAGGGCCCTTCCAGTGCTGATAGCCTTCACCCCGCTATAGGGCCAAAGGGGGTCCCCAGCCACACAGCCGACATGCCACAAGTCTCTGTACTGGGACCTCTCCGAGCCCCATAAAGCAGGAGGCTGCAGCTGAGTGAAGTCCTGGCCTGGGTCTCAGCACCACCAAAGCCTCTTCCCAGCCCCAGATACCGCGAGCAGCATCACATCCACTGTGCTTCAACACTTGGAGCCGCATGAGGATGAAGTCCCCCTCGAATCCCTCCCGCTGCCAGCCCCTGCCCCCCGCCTCCCCTGCACACCACTGCCCCTAAAAAGCAAAAGCCACGCGCCTCGCTGCCAGCTGCTGGAGAGCTGCCAGGCGCTGCTTCCAGGCTGCGTCACAGCGCTCACGGCCCGCTCTCCTGGGCTATATATAGCTGTGTGACTGCAGTTTTTTCTGGACCTTGAGCTGCCAAGGAACCAGCGTTCCCCAGCCTGGGCAGCACGTGTCCCTGGGGAGCAGGGCTGGGAACAGGCAGCTGCGCACCCCCAGGTGCCGCTCGCCTTGCTGGCTGCTACCTGGGCACCAAAGTGCACATGGAGCTGAGAGCTGACCTTGTTTTGACACGGCTGGGCAAAGAGGATGTGAACCTGGGCACCAAAAAGTCCCTCACAAAGAGGTCGAAGCAAACAGAAAGGGAGGGATCACCACTGTGCTGCACATCACATCCCCGCCAGGCCAGCCACTGTGGTCTGCAGGGTTGTCTGAGAGGCTGAGCTCATGGAGACACTGACTCGGCTGCCGCAGTGTCCCTCTCCTCCCCTGGAGGCCCTGAGCCTGCAGTACAGCAGGGCTGGCATGAGCACATCTCTGCACGTCCCACTGGCTCAGGCACAGCCGGCTGGCTGCTGAGCCTTGTGAGCCTCCTCCTGCTTCGCCCCCTGGGAGGGGATGCGTGCCCAGGAGGTGCTGTGGATGGTGTGTGAGCACTGCCAGGTCCAGTGTCCATGCTCAGAAGGCAGCCACTTGAATGCTTGTGGAAGGCGAGTGACCCTGTGAACCTCTGTTTTCCCGGAGGCGTTGTGAGCATTTTCTCTCCAGGCACTTTCTCTGTAAGCACGGCAATTTAGTTTAACCATTGCTGCCCTAGACCAGACTTCATTGTCCCAGTGCCAGCAAGGGTGCCAACCCAAAGCAGAACGTGGCACTGGGTGACCTGTTGTTCTTTCAGCCATCGTGTCCTTTCTGCACCAGCTTCTGCAGCAGCCACTGTGCAGACCTGTCTTCTGTCTGATCTTTCCCTCATGCTGCTGTATGAATCATAGAATGGCCTGGGTTGGATGGGACCTCATAGGTTGTCTAGTTCCAACTCCCCTGGCCATAGGCAGGGATGCAACCCACTAGATCAGGTTGCTCAGGGCCTCATCTAACCTGGCCTTGAACACCTCCAGGGATGGGGCATCCACAGCCTCTCTGGGCAACCTGTGCCAGTGCCTCACCACACTCTGAGTGAAAAATTGCCTCCCAACCTCTAATCTAAATCTCCCCTCTTCTAATTTAAAACCATTCCCCCTCGTCCTGTCAATATCTGATTGAGCAAAGAGTTGCTCTCCATCTTTTTTATAAGCCCCCTTCAAGTACCGAGAAGTTGCAATGAGGTCTCCCCAGGAGCCTTCTCTTCTGTAGGCTGAACAGCCCCAGCTCTCTCAGCCTTTCTTTGCAGGAGAGGTGCTCCAGCCCCTTGATCATCTTTGTGGCCCTCCTCTGGAACTGCTCTAAGAGCTCCACATCCTTCTTCTGCTGGACTCCAGACCCGGACACAGAGCTCGAAGTGCTTCTTGTGCCCACTGCCGCACCAGCTGCTTCCTAAGGCCATGCTATAAACAGCTCAGTGAAAGGATCTAGGCTAAAAAGCAACCCCAAAAAGCACCAGAACAAAAGAATTCCATGCACTGAGATCTTAAGTGTGGCTCAGACACCTACTTCCAGCCTTCAGTAGCCAGAATAGCTGCTTGTGGAGGTAGTCGTGTGGGGCGCTGGAGAGGTCCTGGAGTGTTGCCCTTCACTGCTCAATCATCTTGACCTCATTGTGGCGTTACAGAATAGCTCAGGCTGGAAGGGACCTCGGGAGGTCTCTAGCCCTGCCTTCCACTCAAAGCACAGTCAGCTGTAAGATAAGATCACATTGTCCAGTGGGGGCTTGAAAACCTCCGACGATGGGGACTGCACAGCTTCTCCAGGCAACCTGCTGGTGCTTGGCTGTCTTTGTGCAGAAAAAGTGTGCCTCCGTCTCCAGCCTCAATTCCCTTTATTTCAGCTTGTGCCCACTGTCTCTCCTCCTCACCACACACCACTGTGAGAGTCTGGCTCCATCTTCTCACTACCCTCCTCATACTGGAAGGCTGTCCCCCTGAATCCCTCCTTTCTCAAGCGCTTCCACCACTCGTGTTGCTCTTGCCATCCTTCCCAGCTGAGAGTAAGCTCCCGCAGTCCTGTGCAGTAGTCCTCCCTAGCTGCCCTGAGCTCATGTTCTTCTTCACCCCAAGGCCACTAAACCTGAAGGCAGATGAGCAGATGACATCCCATCATACTGCTCAGAGAACCAGCAATGATAACACCACTGAATTAGCTCGGTCCAGGATGTTCCCATCCTTCAGCCAATGCATGATAACACGGGGCAGTTAACACTCCAAGTCTGTAACACCTCTGAAAGTGAAGAAATCCACTTTCTTTGGGAGCTGAACTTTCTCTAGGGGAGCAGAGACACTTAAAGCAATGGACAAGGAGGCTTGACAGGTCTCGGGTAAATCCATTAATTGCACTGTGCCTTAATTTTCCATGCTGCTCCTGCAGAAACCAGTGGGTGAATGCAGTAAGCATCTGCACAGAAATACAACTGCTATCCAGTTGACCTGTTCCCCTGGCTGAGTTATCTGCCCTATGCTCTGATTTTACACTCCATCAGCATGAACCAAACCCAAGGTCAGTCCTCACATACCTAAGCCTCTTCAGAAGACAAGCTGTATTCTTTTCCAAGTTGAAGAGAGGATTAAGAGGGGCTGGAGACTCAAGGAGCTGGCTACAAGGATCAGAAGCAGGTCACTGCATCATCACCATCAATCATCAGTCCCTCTGCCTACCACAGAGCCCCTACAATGTCTCCTCGACAAGCATTGAACCAGACCAAGGTTGGTTTAGAGAGAGCAGTGCTCGATGTGGGACCAATGGAGAGGAAGGTAGGAGTCTACCGGGAGCGAGGATGCAGAGGGTGTGATGGAGACAGGTGGCTGAGAGCAGTGTGGGGAGCAGCAGCAGAAAACCAGAGCTGACCATTTGGGTCGGTTGCAGAGGATCAGCTTACATGCCAGGAGGCCATTTGTGAGCTGGCACGGAGGTGGGAGCAAGCCAGGGAGTCCTTGGAAGTCACCAGCAAGGCTTCAAGAGGGTGAGAAGATCACAGGTCTCATCTTGAGCTACTCATTAGCCACAAGGACTGAGGCCTTTCAACCAGACAAATTACTGATTGCTCAGAGGACGCTTCCCACAGCTGCTAAACTTGCTGACGCTGGGCCCTGGATGTCTTCTATTCTGGGAAGGGGGAGTGGAGTCTCCTAGTGTGAACTTGTGGAGCTGGGCAAAGCCGCACTGGAGCAGCGATAAAGTCAAGGACAGCTGCAGCTGCTTGGCAATCGTTCAAAACGAGCCACGAGTCAGTGACTTGGCTATTCTGGGACAAGCTGAGAAGCCAGGGCTGGGGAGAGCAAATTCATAGCCTGCTAGCACATACATGGACTGCAGCAAGCCTGCATCTGAACACCAAGCGTGGAGGCAGAGTAGACACGTCTGGTGCTGACCAGAACCCTACAAAGCCTTCTCCCCCATCACCACTGAGGAGCTGTGGTCATCTACCTGCCACAATTCATCTGCCAGACCTCACGGGGCTGCAGCTGGGGATAGCCACGCAAGGACACCAAAAGTCACAGAGAGAAACAGGTGCTTCAAGGACAGCACGGGCCCTGAGAGTGTCGACATTCATTCAGCAAAGAGATCCCACTCTGAAAGAATCTGTTCCTCTCCAGTGACAGGAGAGGAAGGATGGACAGCCAGCTGAGATGGGGACAGCTCAGCACTAGGCGTGTGAGTCCATCCCCTCTGACCCACGGAGGCTGAAGGAGCCAGATGAAACTGCTCACTCCATCCTCCTGTGGGCAGAACAAGCCAGGCAGCTGTGCCAGCTTACAGGAGTGCTGCCCTGGTGCAGAGGATAGCAGCGGAAGGTCAAGCACCCTTGGCTGGACTTCTTTTGGAGGAGGCTCTTTGAAAGCTGAACTTTGAATCTGAAATTTGCAAATGGACCTTTCCTCATTGCTTCCTGCTTCCCTCCTATTTCCTCAAATTGAATCAAATCTGTGTCTCAGGGCTGATCTACCTGAGCTTAGTTGTTGCTGGAGCTTGTAGTGAAGCTGGCAGAGGTCCCCCAGGTGGGAGTGCTGCTGCAGGTGGGATGTTTTACCCAATGAAGCCTGCAAGATTCCCCGGGTCTGAAACCAGTGACCCAGAGACATCCCCTCAAACCTTTGCCTCAACCTGGAGCCTGAAGGATGGGCGTTCTGCCTTTCCCAGCTTCTTGGTGAATAGTAAGGACTGGATGCTCTGGTGTGTCTCAGCAAAGGTCCCAGCCTCCAGTGACCCAGCAGCACACATCCCCCAGCACACGGACCCGGTACAGCTCACTTCAAGAGCTGAGCACTCAGCCAGACAATGGAGTGCTTTGCAAGCTCACCCAAAGGACACAGGCCTTCCGAGGTCACTCACCGCATATGCTGGAAAGCAGATATGATCTCATTAGGCAAATATTTATGATCAATATTGTCCACTCCCTGGCAATGAATAGCATCACTTTGAGCAAGGAGCTCTCCAGGGATGTTTAGGAAGGACAGGGCTTGAAAGCAGAGCCTGGATCAGGCATGAACTTCTGCTCACCTGGCTTAAAAACACCTACATTTATTCTAAATATTTTTTTCCTGCTTCACCAAGAGATTAATTAGCTGCTTGGAAACCCCAGACATTAATTATTGATTATGCAAAAGATTTGGTTCATCACAGTTGCAGAGCTTGTCAGCGCTTGGGGGACCTTCTGGCTGAGGCTGTCAGGACGGAGAGTCCCTGCACACGTCCGGAGGAGCCCTGGAGAGCAGATTTGCCACGGCCTTCCCTCGGCGGGCCCTGCTGCGGGGCTGTAGCACAGCTCAGGGAAAGGAGCCGCATGTGGCAGCATGGCTGGAGCCACACAGCGGGGAGAAGGAGGGCGACGTGACCTGGCTTCAAGGTGACTGATGGGGCTGAACTAGGGGGTGCAGAGGGGGTAAACCCCGCTGACACTGCCCCTGCCCACCGATGGGCTCCATGCAGAGCCTGCTCCTGCCCCCCCAGCTCCCCGGGATGCACGCTGGCGTGCGGAGCCGCGGCAAGAGGTGCGATCCAGCAAGCCGAGGGTGGCAGTGATAAACCTCCTGCAATGCCTGGCAATTAATCTTGCGACGCAGTGAGTCAGAGTCACCCAGAGCTTCCTCCCCACACCCAGAGCCACCACCGCCTCCAGCCTGGGGGCTTGGAAATGCCACCAGGCTTGGGGAGAGGCTTTTCTGTGCCGCGTGGAGGATGCGGAGCCCTCCCTGCAGAGAGGTGCCAGCCCCCCTCCAGACACCTCCACTGAGTGCAAGGGGAAAAAGACACTCCAGTGCACACACAGGGGTGTGTTTCAGCAGAGGAGCAGAGAGCCTTAGTCCTGGTTTCTTCTTTGGGCATTTCAAAAGCAAGAGCAAGATGCCATCCTCATGATAAAGCTGCCTATAAAGAGGTGTCAAAAGCGGGAGGGCTGCAGGAGGCAGGAAGGGCAGCGGGCATTTAAATGGAGACCCCAGGAAGGAGCGGGCAGGGCGGATAGTTAGCTCACCCTCAGAAAATCCCCCCAGGCATTTTCCCCGACACTGCCCCCAAATCTGCAGTGCTCCCCAAAGTTTGCCAAGCTTTCCTGGGAAAAAAGCCTCTTCCCATCTTGCCCTAGGCATGAATGCAGTTTGCAGTTTTAACAGCAGATGTCTCTCCTATTATGATTTATAAAAATGCTTAAAATAAATAATGCAAACATATTTACAGGAATGAATTCCTGCTCCCGAGCGTGTTTGTCACTTGCGGGCTCCTGGGCAGGAGCGTCTGGCTCGTGAGTGCCTCCCTCACAGCCCCCCGGCCCCTGCCAGCCCTGCTCCTGCCGGACCCCAGCTGGGGCAGCCGAGCCCCCCGGCCCCAGATCCGCACCAGCGCCTTGGTCTGAACCCCGTACCACCAACACCTTAAATATTTAAAATGGTCGTGCGGGAGAGCTGCCCGGCAGCGCCTGATTTCACACATCCTGACAATTTCACGGGCCTCTGGGCTTGCGTTCCTTGGCAAACAATAAAAGCCCTCCTTCCTGGGAGGGTAACTTCGGGAGGCTCCTCCAAGCCTCCAGGCGACTTCAGCGGCGCTGCTCCTGCCGCCCAGCCCTGGCGTTGCCAACGCTTTTCAGCGTGACCTTCACGCGGGGCAGGCGCAGCCTTCGAGCCGTGCACGGCGGTGACTCAACGGGAGGGCGGCGGGGCTGGGGGAGGCTGGCAAAGGGGGGGAGGCTGGCGGGTGCAGCCTTGCTTCCAACGGAGCAACTTTGCGCCGCCGTTCCCCCGCGCACACAAAAGAGCGAGGCATACCTGCCTGCGCTGCTGTGCTGCGAGGAGAAGTGGCCCAATTACAGCTCTGCACCGAGGCTCGCCGTTTCCATAGCTTCACAGTGCAGCGCTTCCGTCTCCCGAGGCCATCGGAGCAGGACCCGGCATCTTATCAGCGATCATCCTGCAGCACAGCTCTCCTCCGGCCCTACCTGCCAGCGGCCAGGCTCGCTAGCAAGGCGGGATAATATCTTTTTCCCACCAGAGCCGCGCGATGATTTCTTCCTGCTGTAATTTGTGTTGCTTCCAAAGCCACTTGCATAACCAGCGCTGGGGAAGCAGAGCAAAAGGCAAGGCTGCTGCCCACAGCTGCCACGACAGGGGCACGAGAAGGGCCTGAGCCAGGCAAGGCAGGGAGAGGCAGAGCAGAGCAGCCCCAAGGGGCTGGGCCCTGCCGGGGTGAGAGCCCCCAGGGAGCTCAGGCTTGTACCCAAGCAGAATGGGCACAATAAGGAGCCCAAAAACCTGCAGCAGGACACGTACCAGCCATGGCCCTGAGGCTGGTTCCTTGTGTGCAGTCCCCGCAGGGTGGGCAGCGTGGGCAAAGGCAGGGGGTGGCTCTGCTGGCCTCTGTCCGCAGTGGGAATTGAGCTTTCAGGTGGGACGAGCAGCTGTACCATGAGCTGCACACTACAAACCAGTCCCTAAGAGCCCTGCTCCCCTCAGCCAGAGCCACGGCCAACTCTGCCGGCCAGCACCTGCCCCTGCCTCTGCTTCTGCGCTCCAAAACCTGGTCCGTGGGCAGACCCAGCAGGGCGAGCCACCCGACACAAGCACCCCAGGGCCTGTCCTGGCCAGAGGCAAGGGGGAGCAATGAGACCCTCCCCTCTGCCCACAGGATCGCTGCCATGCTCCAGCTGTCACCACCAGACACAGCCCAGCACACAAAATTCCAGTCGCTGCAGCAAAATCCGCAGCCTCCCAGGAAGGATGCTGGTGCCGGAGCAGCTCACACCAAGAGTTTACCCAACACAGTCTCCAGTGTCATAAAGAATAGAACTGTCCCTGGATTTGGGTTCCATTTGAAAAGACAAGGAGCATTTGCCATCTTAGAATAAGCAAAATGTTTATTTTTGACTTCTGCTGTTTTAGAGGACTTTTTCAACTTTTCACTTGTAATTTATCTAGGAACTTAGTTAACATTAATACAGGATAAAACCTAGTGCCGCCTTCTACCCAAACACTTTTCTTGTTTTATAAAGAGTATTTAGAACATCTTGGGTTGACCCAAAGTGATTTCTTTTCACTGGATTTTTTTTATTAAATATCCAAAATAATACAATCCCACTCCCCCTCACATCCTGAGTACACCTTTGCCCCACATTAACTAGTTTGAAATATTCCATGGCTTTGGCCAATTCAGACTAAATTAGCCTCCCTCAGATTTAAGCCAAAGCTGCACGGCCATCGCTGAGAAGGCAGCTCGGCCACCAAGCACGACCATTTGCTAGCCAAGCTCTCCCACTGCTGCGCCTGCAACCTGGTGTGAGATGGCTGTGCTAGGTATGGACGTGGCTGCTCCCTTTCCCGAGGCACCACACACACACTTGGTTGACCGATCAGCCTCTAGAAGTGTCTGTTTGAAGATTTGTTTGCAGACTGCTGGTAGCACCGAATGGACGTTGGAGCACCAGCCAGTCCAGGGCGCAGGGGCACCCATGGGTGCAGGCAGCTCCAGGTGCTCCCTGCCCTGGAGGTGTGCGGCTCAAGGGCCTCCCAGGCTGGAGCTGGGATTTCTGTGTTTGATCCCTCTGCATAGGTGCTTGCTCCTCTTCCTTGCATTCTTTGCCCTGACGTTTCTGAGTACAGGTTTCAAGCTGTGCAGGCGGAACAGCCTGGTGCTGGCTCACCAGCACCTGTCAGCTCAGCACCCAGGCCATGGAGAGGAGGGCTTCCTCCAAGACCTTCTGCCACCAGCAGGATTTAATTTCCCAGCACAGCTTGACAGGCAAGTGGAGAAGGAGGCAGGGGCTTTCCATGGTGGCAACTGTGTAACCGAGGTGGGAGAGATCATGACCCAGTTCCCACTGAGTTCCCTCAGCAGGAGGAACTGAAAAAGCATCCAGGCAGCAGGCAGAGCAGCCTGGGTTGTGCTGGTGGCAGCTCAGCTTGGCTCTGGCACTACATGGGACAACTGAAAAACTCTTCCAAGATGGTCAGAGGAGCAGAGAGAAGGCAAGAAGAGTACGTTTCTGTCTTCGCCCTCCCCTCCTGGAGCTCAGCCATGTCCAAAGAGGGGAAAGATGCCAAAAAAAATGCGACTGGAATATGAATATGATGTTCAGACTGCGGCAGTGGCTGTAACCCAGCTTGAACCCTGCGGCAGCAGAGGTCCATCCCAGCTGCCAGACCTTCCCTCCAGCCCAGCCCTCAGCCACCAGCCCCGTGGTGAGCCCCTGCCCATGGCTGCTGCCTGTGAAGCCCCCCCAGAGCAGACCCTCTGCCACTTGCAGCAGCCAAGCACCCAAAGGTATGGCCACAGGTCCCTTTGGAATCGCTGGGTGCTGGCAGGAAACCCATTGCTGAAGGAAAGGGAGTGGCACGAGAGCAGCCATGCCTGCAATGAGTCCCAGCTGATTGCTTTGGTTTGGCCTCATGGTCACGGTGAGAAGCAGGGCAGACACGTGCATTATTTTGGAGAGCAGAGTGGTGTCACAGATAAGAGAATCTGCCGCAGTGGAGATCAGGGGCTCTGCCCCAGAGACACAGCACTGCTCGGTCAATGGGTGCTGGGGGAAGGTGGGGCGAGGGTCCCACAGGACAGTTTTCCCCGAGGATCTCTGCCCAGGAGCTCTGTACTCTGGTGCAGAAGCCCAAGGAAAATTCCTGGTGGGGCTGCCAAGAGCACATCCAGCTGAGCAGTCCGCCTTGCCCTCCTTGTCCCAGCTCCCTTTTGGGAGGAAGCAGAAGAGCCGCATGGGGCCCTTCCACGGTGCCAGAGCAAGGTCCCCAGCCTGTGTTACCCCCAGTGCAGCACCCATGTGCGAGTCAGGCTTGTAGGCACGGGGATGGCAGAGGCAGCCTGGAGCTGCCTATGGTGGAGGGATGCTTGGTGCTCCTGCAGGCAGCGGGGCTCTGCATAGGGCTTATTCCTGGGCAAATCAGCTGCTTTCCTATGTAACAGGGGAAAGGAGAAAACTGGGTGTAAAGCAAGGGTGCTGAAGAGCTGCCCCATCACAGGCTGCAGCAGCACGGGGATCTTCGTTAAGAATTGGCTTCCCCAAGTTTAGGAGGCTGAGAGACGTGTGGAATAAATTACTTGTGACACCGACTCCTACACTCCCAGACTCATGCGGGATTTAGCCACCAGGCTCCCAGTTAAGTCAGTGCCGGTTATTAAGGTCAGGAGAAGTCGGGTGGCTAAATCCTACTGGGGCTGCACCAGCCTGGGGAGGCACAGCCAGGTCCTGGGCACCCAGACGGAGAGCTGCTTGCCTCGAGGCTGGAAATAAAATAAAGAGTCCGTGCATGAGAGGAGAGGAGAGGAGAGGAGAGGAGAGGAGAGGAGAGGAGAGGAGAGGAGAGGAGAGGAGAGGAGAGGAGAGGAGAGGAGAGGAGAGGAGAGGAGAGGAGAGGAGAGGAGAGGAGAGGAGAGGAGAGGAGAGGAGAGGAGAGGAGAGGAGAGGAGAGGAGAGGAGAGGAGAGGAGAGGAGAGGAGAGGAGAGGAGAGGAGAGGAGAGGAGAATCTTGCTCTGACCAGGAGCAGCCAGGGCTGTTTTGCTGCTGGTTTCTAAGTGGTTTCACTTATCTCTTTCCTCCTCCACTACCTGAGGTTTCAAATGCTCCAGGGAGATGTCTCCATTAACCACAGTTTTCTTTGGCAGTTATATTTCATTACCGACTCTCTTCCAGCTAATCCTTCCCAGCTTTTGTTGTTGTTATTTTTATTATGATTATTTTTACAAACCCTTTGTTTCCAGCTGTACTTAACCTGGCCGTGTCCCTTTAAATACCACAGCCTGGGCAAAATAGGGGATCAGTCCTCTGACAGGAGCTAAAGTCCTGTTTGATCTGGATTAGATGCTGATTTTGCTTACCAGACTAAAGACCGAGGGGGACCATGCAGTGCCTGTGTTTGCACAAACCTGCCTGGTTACATTCCTCTTCTTCCCTGTGTCCAGCCGAAAGGGCGAGCGCAGTGCTGTGCGCACAGCTTGAAATCAAAGCGGAAAATGGTCACTTTAGCTGGCAACGTAAGAAAATGGAGGTGGGAGGACAGAGCCTGCAGCTGCGTGCTGTGCCGAGGAGCTGCAGACGCTCCTAGGGGTGCAGGCAGGCTGCCACCACCAGCTGGTTCCCATGCGCACCTCCCAGCCTCGGGCAGAGACCACGTCCTGTGTCCCAGCGAGCCCAGCAGGTCCCACCAGGACCCCCCGGCCCGGCCTGGCTCTCTGAGGAGCCATCTCATGATGGGTTTGACTGGGATATGAGGACGCCAAGGGCACAGCCATGCCCTGTACCCAGTATTTCATACTTGCTGCAGGGTTTCCCATCCCCACTGTGTCTCATTTCCACGTACTCCTGCCTCTTCTCCTGCCCTTTTCTTGCTTCCCCCTGCCCACAGGACAAGCGTTTCCTCTGCCCCCTCCAGCCCTGTCCTCTCCCACCTCCGCTCTGCCCTGGGGCTGAGCTCCCGTCCCACACCCCCCTCCCACCACAGCGCACCGTGGCCAAGCTGGGCCCCCACAGAGGTGGCCAGGGCCACCGCTGAGGTCAGGTACTGGCGGGGGGAGACCCTGCCGCCCCCGTTGCACAGGCACGTACTGCCAGCAGAGCCAATTTAAACCTCCCCCTGCGGCTGTCGCTGTGTCGAAATGTCAGGACTCGCTGCGAGGCAGCGAATCGTGCAGCCGCCGGGAGTCCCTCACCATGCAGGAGCTGTGGCTCGTTGCCAGAGCAGGGGGCACGAGTGCAGGCTGCAGGAGAAACCTGGGGCAAAGCATCAGACCGTACCCGTACCCACTGCCAGAGCCCAGGGAGCCCCTCTCATGAGGCCCCGCAGCCCCATGCTTTGACCCCGTTCCCACCACACGCTGGGCTCGTGGGTGCCCTTGAAAGCTGTCAGCCCAAGGGTTGCATCACTGTGGCTGTACCTCATGGGTGACACCAATTTCAAACTAAAAAATCCCCAAAATCCCCAAATCCCGAAGCTAGAAAGCTCAATCTGCTGGATGTGGGGAGGCTCATGGCCATGCCACTGCTGTAGTCCCAGCCTGCGCAGCTGGAAGGCAAGCAGGCAGTGACATTGCTCTCCTGGACAGGGACGTGTCCCCAAGGGCAGCGTGGGTTTGCTCAGTGATGGCAAGGGCATGTGGGGAGATGCAGAAACACAGGGCCACACAGGAGTTTGCCAGGGCAAAGAGATGTTGCATTATGGCACATGTGGGTGAGAAAGGGGGAATTTTTTTCCTCCTGTTGGTCCGTGGGGAACACTTGTGGCAGGAGGTGGCCTTGTGGGATGTCCTGGGCACCATTCCTCGCCAACCGGGAAGAGGGGAAAAGGCCAGGCCAGAAAGTATTGGGGCCCCTTTGGTACTTTGAGGAAAAGTGACTGAATAATTTGGGAGGTCTCACCCCTGCTCTTGTACCCTTTGTGGGTTTGGTAGCACCTGCTCTAAGCACTTGTTGGCCTGTGGGTTTGCTTGTGACACAGCCCAGCAGCTCCTCCAGCACCAAAAGGGTGGGCTCAGGGAGGTGGGGCAGGAGGATGGGATAAGCCTGGGGCACAGTGCCCAGACAGCCAGCAGCAGGAGAAGCCAGCCCAAGGTCCTCAAAGGCAGAACAGAGAAGGGCAGGAACCCTCCTGCCCTTCAGGATCCCAACATCCCTCCCAAGGGGGTACAGGACTGGCCGGAGGGGACGGGACAGGGCAGCCTGGATGTGATCCCACCTGAGGCCTCGCTGGGCCTGTCGGATCCAGTGGCACTGCCGTGAACCCCCAGCTGGTCCCCATTGCCACCACTAATCCCCACTCAGCTGCTGCCGTTCCCCTCTCATCATCCTCACACTAATGCCAGGGCTGCAGCCACGCCAGCCACTCCCTCCCCTCCCCACCGTGCAGAGGCTCCAGCATTTTTTTTTTCCCCCCGCTAACACGGCGTCTTGTGTTTAGTAGCCTCCTTCTGCTGTCACAGGCCGACCTATTTCTCACAAATCCTGACTGCTCTGGCCTTAAAACATCTTGACGCACTGCTGAAACTGGCCTTGGCATAGCAGCGAGGCCCCGATTAAGCAGGATTGGTGTGAACTTTGCAGCCAGCAGACCGCGGCTGGGAGAGCAGAGCCGCCGCAGCACAGCTCGAGGCTGGGGACCCCACATGCTCATCGGGATTAGTCGGACCGCACTCGTGATTAGAAAAAGGGACACCACTGCTCAGCCTGGCCACCCGCTCCTCGCTGCCCACAGGCTGCTCCATGCCACAGGGTGCTGCAGGACAAAGCCAGGGAGGCAAGAGATGCCCTCCTTCGTGCACACAAAGCCAGCACATCCTGAGCATTCAGGTTGCAGGGATGGGGGCTGAGAGCTCCACGCCCGGCATGGCAGGACTGCTTCCTGTGTTATTCCTTGTGGGAATGAGTGTCAGTGCCTACCCATGGGCTCCTTGCCAGGGACCCTTCCTGTAAACATCCACCTGGCACAGCTCAGCCACGCAGAGGTCTCAGGGGGAGGGGGGGGGGAGTTGTCAGGAAGGTTGAAAATCCCAGAGGTGGAGTAATGTGGATGTCAGACTTCAAGTGGTGCAGGATCCTCTTCCCTGGAAAAAACCTTCTTCAGGCTTGCTCTCCTACAGAGGTAATGGTGTGGGCAGCACTATGTCCTGGCAGGGACTGCTCCTCCATCACACACCTCTGCACAGGCAGTTCCTGGGGAAAGAAGACAACACAGTAATGGCTCCCAGTGGATAAGCTACAAGGAGGCAAGGGATCTTAGTCCAGATTTGAAAAATGAACACCTATTTAGAAAAATTTCAGCCAGCGACAGAAATTGGACCAGAAATCTGCCAGGCAAATCTGTGACAGGCAAAGTTCCTTGGGCCAGCTGGGGGGAACTGAAATTGGAGAGGTCTGTTTAGGTTGATATTCCTACAGCCTTGAAGATAATTGGGAAGTCCACCACAGCACAAGCCATCTACCTGAAGAGAAGTCAGGATCCCCATGCCCAGTGCAGGACAGTGGCTTGTAGCAGACCCCCTGGAGCCCCAGTAAGGGGGAGCAGCAGCTCACATGCCAGGAGAGCTGGGGAGCATCCCTGTGAGGAGGCTGGGCAGATCCTGTCCTGGCCCCGCCAGCTCCCAGGCTGTGTGCTGTTCCTACAGAACGAGCCTGAGCTGTCCCATCCCCTGACCCCTGGGATGGGAGGTGGGGAGGAGGGAGGTCTGCCACCCTCCTGCTTCAGCTCACCCAGCTGACAGTCCCACCTGGGCTCCTGGACTGATCCCACTCCCGGGCTTCCCCCATGCTGGAAATGGGCACCCTGCTCCAGGCAAGGCAGGGGCTAGGGCTGGATGTGGCTGGGGACTGTGCGTGGTGCTGCAGGGCCCTGGACACCTTCCCGTGACAGCAACAATGCCGTGGGTCCAGCTCGCCCACCAGCAGAACTCAGTGGCCCACCGGGGCCGGGGGGGCAGAGCCATGGGACCCTCACCACCTCCAGCCTCCGGCCCTCCCCGGCCCCGAGCCTCCTGCTGGCAGGAGGTCACGCCTGGCCGGTGGTGCTCGCGGCAAGCCCGCCATCCGGCTCGGCTGAAGCACATTTTGTTCGGCGCTTCCTGCATCCTGCCCCCATCCCTCTGCCGGGGCGGGGGGGCACGGGTCAGCCCGGGGCCAGGCCGCTAATTGCAGCCTGCAGCCCAGCAGGGCCGAGGCGGCCGGCAGCCCACTGCCTCTCCGGCACTGTTCGGCTCCTCCCGGTGCAAAGCGCCGCTGGCATCGCTGCTGTGCCCCAGCTGAGCTGCTCTGCAGCCCCAGGCCAGGCTCCATCCTTTCTGGGCATCGCTTGCTGGTGCCTTCCCATGTGAAGCCACTGAAGTCAAAGCAAACTCACCTCCATGCCCTCTCTTTGCAGGGCCAATGGCAAGTTTGGTTGGCCTTCCGGTAGCTCCTCTTCCAAGTGTTTAATGAGGATGTTAATTAAGCGCGACCCCATGCCAACCCTTGTGGTACCACCCAAGCAGCTCCCTCAGCGATGTGCTGAGCTCGTTATTATCATCTCCTGCTCCCCGCAATGCTGGGCGCAGCCACGCAGCCCGCCCAGCCAGGGGAGCAGCCCCCAGCAGCGTCGGGGTGGGCAGGAGACCCGGCACAGCACAGCAGAGGGGCTGTTTGGTGAGGAAAGGGAAGATGGGGCCCGTCATGGAGGTGTGAAGGGCCAGCCCAGAGCCCCTGCACCCCATCTCCCACCTGCCCACCTCCCACCCGCTCCCCAGCTCCTTTCTCCCAGTCCTGTTTTCCTTCCTGGGGAAGGCCCTGCCCTGCATGTCCCCTGCTAATACCCGTATCTTCCTGCAAAAACCATGTGCCCTGCTCCCATTCACATCCCCTGCCAGCACCCACAGCCTTTCCATGCACCGGCTGGAGGAGAGCACACAGCGAGAAGGAGGCAGATGCAGCAGGGCTGGGCTCAGAGCAGCAGCAAAGCCAGGGGCTGCGGAGTCACTCCCAGACCAAAGACCCATACGGGCTCCATGCACCAGCTGCAGGGCACCACAGCCACTCTTTACCTCGCTGTCCTGCTCCAACTCTCCCTGCCCAAAGGGGTTGGGTGCTGCTCACATCTCCCTCCACTCCCAAGGGGCTCCCTGGAGCATTTCGGCTGCCACAAAGCTCCAAATTGGGGTGATGCCTGTAGAGGTAGGAGGGACACGTGCCCATGCAGCATGTTCCCATGGCTGCACACACAGCACCAAGCACAGACTGGTTGGGGGTGACATGGCCAGGACCCCCCAGCTCCACACCTGGCCCCGGACTTGGGGGGAGAAGGGGGACACCTGGGTCTGGCCCTGCAGGGCAGCCCATGGCTATGACTGCTGGGGGATGAAGCAGCTCCCTGCTCTGCCTCCCATGGGGTCGGGGCTCTGCATGTCACTCTCTGTTTCTGCCCCCTCCCCAGGACGCTCTCTCAGCATGGGTTAAGGGCTGACCCCCCTTCTCCCCCCTCCCCCCAGTATTCACAGTCCCAAATGTTAGCCGCAGTCATAAAAACACAGCCAGACTCCTTTTCTCCAGAACGCACCCCCACACGTTCCCACTAAGTGATTTCTGCTGTTGCCCAAGCATCACGAACTGGGAAACATCTCCCCACACACCCTTGCTAGTGTCACGCTGGTGCAGGGCTATGCGTGCCCCGGGGCACGAGCAGGGTCTGTCTGTCCACACCAGCCATGCAGATCTGTCCCTCACCGCCCTGGCTTGGCTCCATCCCCACGAGCTCACCATCCCGGACACGGGATAGCAGCGCACGGGGCACAGCGGATAGCAGTGCCCAGCTCCCACCCACGCTCCTGCCTCCAGGAGCAGCCGGCCGTGGGGGCAGCCAGGTCGAAGGCTGCTGGAGATGGAGGCTGGGGACATTCTCCTGGGCGCCCTGAGGCGCTTCCTGCAGTGCCTGTCCTGGGCAGGTCGCTGCCCACAGGCGAGGAGCCCACGCACCGTCCTTCCGTCACTGCCCTGTTGCCCTCCCTCCCTCGGGGTGCACATCTGGCCAGCAGATGCTGGAGCTGGGACAAAGCTCAGCTACATCCCAGGGCTCGGCACACCAGCCTCCTCGTTGGGGCAATGCTCCTCATACTCCCGTGCAGCCGGCACCTCTCCCTAGGGGTAGGGAGTACTCGTTTCCACCCCCCCGGCACAATGGGGAGCACGACATGGCACCCCAAGCCTTCGGATGCCTGGAACAGTGCCACAGCCAGTGTCCCCTGTCCCGCTGACCCAGGGTCCTGCACAAAACTGGCCTGGACACCTGGACAACTGCTTCCCCAACACCGCCGCCACCTCACCTTACCTTGAAGAGTTCCTTTCTCTACGGGTTCGTTTTGTACTTGTCCTGACAAAACGAGTCTCAATGCAGTTATCTGTGGCATGTTAATTATATTGTTTTACAAAAACAAATGGCATGCGCTCCACGGCAAAACTCCAGGCAGGTCAGGCTGTGAAATATACCTGGGAGGAGACAGGGACGGCTTAACCCAGCCACTGCCGGGATGAAACATGCAGATCTCGGCGTCGGTGCAGTTCCTTGGTTATCGTTTCATTTCACTGCTGCATCTCCCTTGCCGGGATGTGGTTGGGTCCCCATGGTGCCGACACGCTCCCTGTTGCTCGCAGACACTGGAGTAGAGCTGGGTGCAGCGGTGCATCTCCACGGGAGGTGCTGAGATGTCCTGGTGTCCCAGCCCTGGGCAGGCACAGGGTCCACGGTGAGCCCCTGCCAAGGGGCTGGGCCCATCCCAGGGGTGGGAGATGACGAAAGGCGTGGAGTGGCAAGCTCAGGAGCTGTAGGCTATCCCCGGGGTACCCTCGCAGAGACGCAGCATCTCCCCTCCCTGCACGCCCACAGTGCGGCGATTCCCTCCCTGCCGCTCCAGGGCACGAGGAAAGGGGGTGACCACACACACCCGTGTACCAGGGGAGGATCCTCCACCGCCCGGCACGGCCACTGTGCAGCCTTTGCTGGGGACCCACCACGAACCACCAGGAGCAAAGGGACAGGAGTGCATCTGGTGCAACAAGCGCACAGAGGCCATGGGTGCTGGCCGCTGCACAGGCAGCACAGCGGGCACGAGGGGGCCAGAACTGTTTGAAACGGGGATGGAGAGAAATAACAAAGCTGTAAATCATGACACAAAACATGCATTCATTTTATTCACAAAAACAGCCTGGATCGCTAAAACATTACAAACAGCATTTCAATTTAATGATGTAGAGAGCTGGAGAGACGGGGATTTGAACAGAAGAGAAATATCACTTTTCATAACTGCTTCAGCACAGGTCCTGCAATATTATTTTTATTTTGATTTTAACTTCAGTAAGTTTACAAAAATTACTTCTAGAAGTAAACCATTGCAATTAGGATTTTTTCTGTATGCAGTATTTCTTGTTCTATATTAATAAACTAACAATGACATTTTTTTCTTTTTTTTATTATTCTTTTTTTCCTTTTTCAAAGACCACCATTTTTTGTAGCAATTGTTTTCTTCCATCTTTTATACCAAACCTCTTGCTGGTTAAACTTACATACGTGAATGGCTAGGAGAAGGGATACTACATCGCTTTAAACATATTCTCATTTATAAACATGAAGTTGAGGCATTCTAGAAACTATCCACTCTATTGTATGATGGGAAATAATCAAATAAAAAGTATAAATGAGGGTGCAATTAAACAACTGTGCTAAATTACAGTAGTGCTTATTAGTAACTAGATTTTAAAAGGTTACTGTAAATTTACATTCCCTACACAAGTACTGCATCTTTCACACATAAACAACATCAACACCAAAACACAGAAAGAAACTGATTGTCCATACTCTGTCTATTAAGTCTTGGTACTTTACAGATCCATTGTTTTTTTCTTTTAATTATTTTATTTGAAAAGCAGTTAAATGTCTGACTAGGACTCGAAGATGTTAAACAAACGCAAAAAAAAAAAAATTATAAAAACAGGAATGAAATTTGCGAGAAAATATTTTTGGTTCTAAAGAGACACAGGTGCATCCATTCATTTCAGCCAAAAATCCCTTGCCTGAGACAACACAAGCAAGCAGTGACATTGCACTTGGATGACAGAGCTTTGGGATTCCCGTTCCTACTGAAACCATCTGAACGCGGCTCCTGTAGGAAGCATCACCTTCTGGAAAGGAAGAGAGACAGGGGAGGGAGGAACAGAACAAAGAAGGGACAAGGCGTTAGGCTGGGGCCAGCTCAGCTACCTCCACGCGCAGCCGCTGCTGGGGGCCGCCGGCCCGGCTCCCGGGGCAGCAAGTGCCCAACAGCAGTGACAAGGCCATCAGGGACGGCCACTCGGCCACACGGGCTGGCAGCCCGCACGAGGCATGGCAAAGCCCACCCAGGACACTGGTCCACAGCTGTCACGGGCACCTGGCCCCGCTGAGGCCAGGCCCAGCACCCCCGGCAGGCTCTGCACAGGGCCACGGGCAGCAGCTGAGCTGCTGCAGGGGCAGTGGCAGAGGCCTCCATGCCAGACACCGGCCTGCGTGGCCCTCCCCGTAGCACCCACCCAGCCTGACTTCCCTCCTTCCCAAGCCCCTCTGAGGGTGTGGGGGGGAAGGTCTGGCCAGCCTTGGGCTCCCCAGGGGGCACCTGGAAAAGCCACCCCCCGATTGTCCCCGCACCACGCAGACACAATGGCATGGCCTCCGGCTTCCCCTCCGGCCGATAGCAAGCACAATGGCTGGGCCGAGCCGAGCCGCCACTGCCGTGGCAGGCACAGCCAGCTCATCCTGTCCCCTTCTGTCCCCTCGTGTCCCGTCCCCTCCAGTCTCCTGCAGCCTGCCCACCACGAGGGCCCTGGCCACCCACCCATGTCAGGGATGGACAGACAGACAGCAGGCAGAGAAACCGAGCGCCCAGCCACATCCTGCAGTGCACTGCATCGCCTCAATGCCCACCCCAGCTGGCAGAGAGCTGTGTGAGGGCACGGGGAGGGAAACTGAGGCAGGGAGTAAGCTGGCTGGGCTTGCACAGCACCTAAAGAGAGCTATGATGCCTCGCAAGAGCAACGTGGGGCTCTTGCTGCACAGCCCCAGCACCACCTCTCAGCATCTCGCTAAATGGGGGGGGGGGAAGAGGGATGAAGCCAGCCACTAACATGGTCCAACCCTGACCAGGCTTGATCCTGCATGGGACAAAGTGCCTGACACCAGACAGCACCTCTCTGAAGCCACCTCCAGGAAAGGAAAGAGGAGAGATCTGGCGTGGGGAGAAGGCTCCAAGAGAAGTTCTGTGCTCCTCTGAGAGGAGGACCTGGCTACCCAGAAAGAGGTGGGACATTTCCCACCTCTTTGCTGGATAGAAGTGGGAAGCCAGAGTTTATGAGACCACAGGTGGCCTGTGCAAGGACCATGATGTTAGCAAGGCCAAGTGATGTTAGCCAGCACACAGCAACATGATCACCAAGAGGATGCGCCTCAGATGGGACAGCAAGCCAAAATCTAGGGCACCCATGAAAGCTTCCTTCAGTTTCTCCACATCCAAATGAGCACGAGATACCAAAGGAAAACAACCCCAGGCACTGAACCAAGGCTTGGTGAGGCCATCCCTCTTCCCAGCCCATCCTGAGCTCACTCTTCCTGGTTAGGAGAAGCTGCAGGGAACCAGTGGGTTTTCTGAATCAGCCCTTCTTGCTGTCCAAGCGTCCCACCTGCCTCGCTGGCCCTAGAGCCTCAGCCCGCAGCCACCACAGCAGGACACCAGTGGCGACTGGTTATTCAGGCTTTTTAGACGTGCAGATAAAGCTTAATGGCAGGATGGGGATTTAGCCTGATTTTTATGTTGCCATAAAGGTTTAATTCTATTTTTTTTTTACTGCTTGATTTTAGATCAATGTTTAATCACAGCTGCGGCCCCTGCCCGGGCTCTCTGAGGATGCTGCTACCCACACGTGTGGCTGGCAGGCTGACACAGCCCGGCAGGGTCACTGAGGGCTGCTCTTCTCCCTGTCAGCTCTAGCACAGGCATGGTGGGGGACAGAGCTTCAAAAAAGCCCTATCAATTTTTCAGCCCAACTTCAGCACTGCCACATGCTGATGCCCAGGCAGGACCAGCAGCCCATGGAGCTGCCCAGGTATCAGCATCTCTGCCCCCCCAGAACCAACGCCACCTCCAGGCAGGGCTCCAGGGTACTCAGGTGGCAGTGGCTCTGGTGTCTGCTCTGAGGCTGGCCTAAGGCAATGCAGCCACCAATGCTGGATGATGTGGGCCGAGACCGAATGACACAGCTGACCTTGGGACATCAGCCTAAGGATCCCTCTCCCAGCCACACAGGGACACAATCTTGTTCAGCCCTACCAAGATCAATGCACAGCACAAGCTGATATCCTGACGGTGGCATTCCAGGAGGATCTGCTCCAAAAGAGAGATGCCAATGCCCCAGAGCAACCTATGACTGCTCAAGCATCACCAACTTTTCCTCAACCTTAACAATCCCGCACCCAGGAAGGACAGGCCTCAATGCTACAAAATTGAGCAGCTCCAAACTCCCAGCCAGCTGCGGAACAGGAAAACCATCAAGGGGGTGACCATTTCTTGGGCTCCCCGAGCTATTTATCGTCCCCAAACCAGAACTGTGCCAGGAGAAGGAAGCAGCTCCTCCGGCTGATGCGAGCTCTGATTCTATTGACCTGTTTTAGGACTCTTCCGAAGAGATGAACTTTTTTTTTTCCTTTCTCCCTTTTTCCAGATCACTGACTCAGCAAATTAGAACAAGAATATAATTTAGCAATACAGCGGTTTTTGAAAGACACAGTCCCTCTCTCCTCATCCCCACCGCCCAAATAGATTTTTTTTCCCCTTCACTATTCATTCAGAGCTGATGCTAATTGAAAACGTAGAACATGGTTAGGGAAACAGTGGGTTATCTCTTTGGGAAGAGCAGTGCACGGGCAATGCCCTCGTGCCAGGACGCACGATCCGGCTGATGTCAGGGTGACTTCTAGCCTTTGCCAGCTTTGTGGGTGCGCTCAGCAGCAGGAGGAGGACAAGGAAGCACAGAGGCACAGCTGACGTCTGGATGTGCTCCCACAGAAATCACACCCAGGTTAGGCATGATACATGGGGGAGCCCGCAGACAGCTCTCAGCCCAGCACAGCTGCTTCCCAGCACCCCATGCCTTCATCCACACTGCACCCACCAGGGCTGACCACGTGCTATGCCAGGCATGCATGGCCCAGGGTGAATTTGAATCCCATGACTCCAGACACCTGACCATTCCTGCAGTCCCCACGCCAGCAATGCACCTTCCCTGACCGTTTTAGCAAGGCAGGGGCCATGAGGGGATGCTCCACAAGGCACCAAAGCAGGCAACCAGACCAGGGGCTGCATCCCACAGCACAGCAGCTGCCCCTGGCACTCACCCACTCCTGGCAATGCACAGAGTCAAGGATGCACCTGAGCGAACCTCACCAGACTCTGCCCTGGGGATAAAAAACATCGCCCCAGCACAGACGCAGCGGCCCCACATGCCAAATGTGCCCTCGCCTGCGTCCTGCCCAACACGCGTGCTGCAGCCACTTCCCACCCGAAAACATGGGCGTCCTCGCTCCCTCTTGGAACAAAGAGCATGCTGAAGGGCTGGGCTCCTAGTGCACCGCAAACACAGGCTTCGCCACCACTACTGCTCACAAGCTCTACCCTGAAAGACACCTCTGCCATCGTTCGAGCCAGCCACCGGGTTAGAAACTGCTCCCTGGCTTGTGGAGAGCTGACACTGTGACCCCTCTACGGATGCTGGCACTGGCGTTCAAGCAGATGCCAACACCAGGGCCACCATCACCCTGGGGTGGGGAGGGAGCCCAGCGCTCACCCCAGTACATAAGGAAGGGCAAGGGCAGGGACAGGGGCACTGGGAAAGCACACAATTCGTGGTGAGAACTGTTAATGGAAAAGAAAAAAAGTAAGAAGTACCAGGTGTTTTATTATCTAGGGCAAGATCCGAACCCAGGAGAGCAGCCCAAGGAAGGGTTAGGGTGCCTGACAGGGGCCGGTTACCTCCAGTGCTGCAGAAGGCTTCTTTTTGAGTTCTTCACATTTTCGGAATTTGCAAATCTGGTGGCCAGTTTTGCGATTCCTACAACTGCTGCACTGCTCGCAGTTTATCCGTCTTCGGCAGGGCGGGCACATGCCACATCTTTTCCGTTTCTTTTTCCCCGAATTGATGGCAGATGCCAATTCATTCTGCATTGGATACTCTGCCAAGCCAGCCATATGGAGCGCGCTCTCTGCCAGAAACACGCCAGCAGGGGTCATAATGAAAAGGCCTGGGTTGATGGGAAAAGCCCCCAGGTAAGGAAAATCAGAGGGGCTGTTCATTGTCTCTGCAGCTGAGACTGCCTCCATATCAGAGATACCAGTCCCATGGTCGCTTGCTAGAGGAATATGCTCCTGTACCACTCTTTTGAGCATTTCTGTCGACTGAGCAAACTGTTGTAGGGCGTTCTGTCCTTCTGAGGAGATTTCTGACACCCTGTCTAATTTGCTCAGCATACTAGAGATGTTTTTGTGCTTTGAGGTAGAATTACTTTTTTCCACAGTTGCTTCGTTGCCATTAGTTAAGGGGTTGCCTTTCTCTGAATGTTCGCTTACCGAGCTGCTGCTACCAAAGGTGGAATAGTGGGAGAGTGGACGGGACTTCTTAAGACTTTTGTTCAAAGGTTCACTTATTATTCCACTTTTGTTCCTCCTTTCGGAGTTGACAGGGGGATGAGAGTCATCTTGATTATTTTTTTCCGTCTCTGGCTTGTTCCCAGTGTCTTGATGGGAGCCCGAATTCGACATGGTGCACGGAGCAGAACAACAAAACCAAACCAAAAAAAAAGCACCCCAAAACCAAAGCAGAAGACCCCCAAAGCCCTTCTTGTAGCACCAGCACACCAGCCACCGGAGAAAGCTTAAACGGGAACGCTCATGAACGGGGCGTATCCTCCAGGGTCGGCTGCAAAGGTCTTCAGTACAATTTCAGTGCAAAGACATACTCTGCGGCTCTGATACAAAACATACGGCTCTGGAAGTAGAAAATAAAAGAGAGTTAGTACTGGCAAGAGCAAACAGGCTTTTCAAAGCATCTCTTCCTCCCCCTGCAATGAAAGTCTCAGCGCCACAAACAAAGAAACTCCAGGGAACGGACCTCGGTGGAGATCCGTTCCGCTGCTCTTTAAAAGGGTCGCCATCCAGACAGAAATCAGGGGGCACAAAGGAAGTCCTGGCCCGGCAGCAATGTCACCGCACAGCTTAAGGGCTCTCTGTGCCCGCCGCTCCTCCCCCAGGGACTGAAACCCCAGGGAAGTCACGGGTCTCCTCTCCTGCTCTGCTCCAGCAGCATGCGGCCCCGCAGCGGAAGGCAGGGCAGGCGCCTACAGGCTGCCCCGGAGCTGGCACACCACGGCTCCCCCCCTGCGGATGCTGCTCGCCCAGCACGGTTAGGCTGCCCTCCTCAGCCTCTTCCTGCGCCCTCGTACCCAGACCACTGGATGGGTGACGGGAGCCCCAGGGCAGCCTCAGCATCCAGCTCCAAGCCCCTCGCCACCCGCCGGTGCCGTGTCCCCAAGTGCTTTGCCCACACGGCCACCACGGGCACTGCTGCTCCGGCAGAGGTGCTGGGAGAGCCCTCTCGGCTCGGTTCCTCCCTGCAGAAGCAGCAACGCCGCAGCCCCTCGGGCGCGTCGGGGGCAGCTGGGCCCAGTGTGGCTGCAAACACTTGTTGTTGTGAAATTCCTCCTCCTCCCCTCCCGAGCACGCACGCATGCACGCACGCACAGGCACCGCCAGAGTAATCAGGCTTTAGAGGAGAAAAGCTCCAGGGCTTAGCGGAGCAGGAACCCACGTCCCCACCCCAGCAGCAGCTGGGGGAGGGCAGTGCCGGAGGGGGCCCCTCGCCTGCCACGCTGCCCTGGGGAGGCTGCGCACAGCAGCCCCCGCGCAGGCAGCATTCCTACGGCCCCGCTGTCCCACAGGTCCCCCTCGGCTGCAGCCCCTCGCTGTGCAGGGAGATGGCCACGCACGGAAGGCTCTGCTGGGACCCCCGTGCCCGGCCTCGTGGTGCCTGCACCCTGCTAGAGCCCAGGATGCTTCCTCCAGACACAGCCCGGCAGCAGAGCTCTGCGCACTGCCTCACAGCACCGCCGTTAGATGCTGACGGGGGCAAGGTCCCCGTGCCAAACACCACATTACTGGAACAGGAAGAGAGCCCATCTCACCCCGACACAGGAGACAGCTCGCCTGCGGAGAAAAACACCCCCACCCCTTGCACTAAAACCGCTTGCTTCAGCTGCTGCGGGATTTAAGATGCAGTGTGGATCGATGCAGGACTCGGGTTCCAGCCTGGAGCTCTCCAATTCACGTGGGAAGGGAGGGCTGCAGCGGCAGGACAGCCTGCCCTTCCGACTGGCGGCCACGTGTGCAGTGCTGTGGCCCAGCCCCGGGCCGGGCAGGGAGAGGTCGGCAGCAAGGCCAGGACGTGGCTCCGTCCGGGCGGCCGCGGGGTGCCGGGGAGCAGCGGGAGCAGCGGGCCCTGTCCCCATCCCCAGCTCGCTCCTGCGGCGTTAGGCCGGGTCACACCTTAACGACAAAAAGCCAGCGGCGCTGGGGCCAGGAGGGGAGCGCGGCAGGAAAAGCATCTAACGGGAGGATGTGAGATAAAGCAGCCCGGCGGCGTTATCTCACGCCCGCCTGTGACCGCCTTTCCTGCGGCCCTTCTCCTCTTCCGCCGCTCGGGGCAAAGCCCTGCTCCCCCCCCGGGTGGGCAGCTCCTGCCTCCAGGCAGCTGGCACCGAGCCGCTGCCCAGGTGAAGGAAGGGCCGTGGCCACCTGGGTGCGGATCGGGGGGCGAGAGCCAAGCATGTGACACCCAGCAGGGCTCACCCCAGTGCCACACGGCTGCACAGGGACACTCCACTTCAGCCCCTGCCCCGCACACCCGGGCAGCAGCTCACAGCCAGACCCAGCCGCTGAGCAGGGATCTGCAGCCCCAGGGCACGGTGCTGGATCAGACCTGGATTTACCAGCCTGCCAAACTCACGCTTCTGTCCTCCCCGTAATCCGACGGAGCCTGAGCTGACTGATACCACTCAGACACTTTTTGGGGCTCTTTGTTGCACCCCCTTCTTTGACACCCCGCTGCGTGGGCACTGAAGCAGGGAGGGCACTGGCTGCAGGATGTCGGTCCCAGCTGGAGCTTGCTGCTGCTGCCGCCGCCAAGCCCCCCCTCCCCGCTGCCCGGCTCCCTCCTGGCTGTGCTCCTGGCAGCCCTGCACCTCCACGCCTCTCTCTGCACAGCAGCACGCTGCGGTCTCCGTCTCCATCAGTTATTTCCAAGGGCACATCTTCCCCCGCGGTCGGCCGTAACGGCCAGCCCTCTCCAGCTGGCTGTATCAGGAACCTGCTCTCCGGTCCCACCCCGCTGTGTAAATCAGGTCCCAGCAGCTTGGAGCCCCCCCCCCCCCGCCCCACACACACACACAGCCCCGAGCTGGGGCTGAGCGAACCCCGCAGCCTCCGCCGACGTGGGCTGCTCAGCGCAAAGCCTGCCAGGAGGGGAAGGGCTTTGTGTGCTGCCGGTAAATGGCTTTCCCCAAGGACAGCGAGGACCACGGGACTCCCACCCTGAGTGGCCACGGGCAGGGCACGCGTGGGTCCCGCTGCTCGTTGTCCCCACGGGCCACCTGCAGGACCCACGGGCACCCCCGCAGCACCCCGCGGCAACCTAAACCGCCAGCGCTGCGCTCCAGGCTGGGCGCCAGCGGGACGAGGCCCCCGCACTGCAGCCCCTTTCCCCACCACCCCCCGGGGGGACGACGGCTCCCGGAGCCGCCACCGTGCGTAACCCTCTCCACCCAAGCGCGCTGCCGGCCGTCGCAGCCGGGTGCCCTGGAAAGCACCCAGCTGCCGGAGCAGAGGGGCAGCCGCGCCGAGCCAGCAGCCCCGCCGCCGCACAATCCCGCCATTGTCCCAGCTGCAGCTCCGCGGCCGCCAGCTCCCCGCCATCTGCACCCGCCTGGCGCTGCCTCCGGCTCCCGGGGCCCAGGCCGCGGGGTGCCCGGCTGCGGCGGGCACAGACGGGACCCCCCCCCTTAACCACCGGGGCCACCCCACGCCCCCACACGTCTTGGCCGCTCTTCCCCAGCCCCTGCCTAGGTTGCTAATTACTGGGGTGTGTGTGTGGGGGGGGGAAGGAATTAATTATCTTAATCCCGTCTTTATGATTGACCCGAGTGAAGACGGAGGTGCCCCCCCTTCCCTCTCTCTCTGCTCCTGCCCCCCCTTTGCGGCCCCCATTCCCTGGGGAAGGCGCCGGGCGGCGTCATCTGGGTCCCTGTCGGAAGGTGCTTAGCTCCAGACGCGGCATTAAGCAGCATGTGATGCGCTTGCTCGCCCAGGTCTTTGCACCGCACGGCTTAGGCTGGAGGCGTGCCAGGGTTCAAAGGGACACCAACAAGGTCAGGAGGCCCCAGGACGGCCCCGGTGGCCCCCGGCCCGATGCACAAGGTCCTGGGCTGTTCTGGAGAGGGCTACAAAGACCTGAGCCTATGGAGACCTGAGCACCATCCCTGCGGGATCCCCTCCAGAGTGGACTGAGCCTCAGGATGGGTCTGGCAGCACACACCCCAGGGCCCGAGCTGCCAGTGAGCTCCAAGAGAGCTGGAGCCCATGAAGAGGGCTGGGTAGCCCCAGAAACCAGCCTGGAGCTGCCCTTCCGTGGAACTCCCTGCCCCAGGGACCAGGAATGGCAGCCTGGATGCTCCCTGGGTGAGCCAGCAGTGGCTCCTGCCATCCCAGCCCCAGGCTTCTCCTCTCCAAGGGCTTCACCCAAAAGAACCCAAAACCTCCAGAGCGGCACACCCCGCTGCTCCCCTTCCCTGGGCTCAGCTCAGCCCGCCCAGCGCTACAGGAGTGCCGGCAACTCTAAAAAAAAGGTGGCAAGAGGAGCTCCCGCGGCCCAGCACCTGCAGAAGCAATCACCGAGCGGTGCGCACAGCGGCTGGCTGATTGCAGGAGCCGTTTATCCTCGGAGAGGAGCGGGAGAGGCGCCTTGCTTCTTGTAAAAATGACGGACGGTGCTTTCCAGCCCCCCTGCATTATTTCACTGTCCACTGCCCAGCATTACTGGAAAGTAATCAGCTCCTTCAGATGTAAAAACTCTTGTCTTTAAAAATAACTTCTGCTTTCCTTTAATTTTAAATAAATCAATCTCCTCCCGTAAGAGCCACTGTTCGTTCAGCCATGCACAGACACGACTGTAAAGAGAGAGAAGGAAAAAAAAAAAAAAAAAAGAAGAAGAAAAGCTGAAGCCGAGGTGCTCCCAGGCTCAAGAGACAAAGAGAGAAAATAAAAGTTCAGCTTTTTAAATTCCGGGAGCGCGGCTCCCTCCCCATTGTGCGCTGCTTGGTGGGCACTGGGGCCACGCCATTGTCTGGCCGGCAGAGGTGGAGCAGACGGACGACGGAAGGGAAACCAGCGTCTTTTCAGCCTCTAAAAAGGAGGCACTACGTGGCTGTAATTGTGTCCACCGCGGGGTTTTTGTCCCTGCTTCCTCCCCCCTCGCCCCTCCCCGTGCAGCCGAGGCAGCGGCCAGCCACCCAGCACGGCCCCCACCTCCCAGTAAAGCACTGGGATAGACAGACAGGCAGACAGGCAGACAGACAGACCCACCACGTCACCGCCAGCCCTAACCGTTGCCGCTGCCCTGGGCTGGAGGCACCTTCACAGCCCAAATTTTTTTTTGTGGGGGTCAGACGTGACCCTTGCAGCATGGGCGATGGGCGTGATGCCAGTGGTGGGGGTGCGAGGGGTGTCCCAGGGCACCCGTGGTGCATCGTGGCCACTGAACAGCCAAAAACACGTGGGGAAACCGAGGTGAACCAAGGTAGGAAGGGGGAAATCACGCCGCAGTCTCCCAAGGCGAAATGTCCCTGTAGGACATCCGTTCAGCAGGACCTGTTAACAGGCAGGGGTACCATTAGAGAACGACAAGGACATCCTGCACCTACGCTGTTTGCAAGTCTTCATCTCCGTCAACCCAACAGCCCCCAAGCTCTGCCCTTCCCATTCATCCTCCCCAAAACTGGTCCAGCCAGAAGATCGGCTCCTGGGTGTGCAAAGAAAGTTACCCCCACCCACTTCGGGATGTCCAGAGAGGACGTGGAGGCTTGGGTTTTTTTGGGGGCAGCGTTGTAAATGCAAAGCCTCGCCCCGGGCACTTGCAGGTGAACTGGGCAGAGGTGTGACAGGTCACCGGGTGGGCAAGGAAGGGCTGGTTGTGGCAGCCGCTCTGCTCCTCTCTGCTCCCGAGGTGGCACTGGGGGACGCTAAGAAGCCAACTCCTGAATTAAAAAGGCTATGGAAGATTAAATCCAGCATCTGGAAATAGCCCTGAAAGCAGATGGCAAATCATCATGGTGCACAGAGTGGCTTCCACCGGCCTCCTCTTCGCAGACAACCGCTCCTGCGGCGCCTCCCAAGAACAGCTCTGGGCACAGGGGCAGCCGGAGCAGCGAGTGCCAGGCGCACGGTGCCACACTGCCCACGGCTCACGCGCCCACCAGGGACGAGCAGCGGGGCCACGCCGCCCTCCTGTGTGTGCCCAGACCAGCGGGCAGAAAGAAATGCCACCTCCCCAACAGCTCCTGCCTTGCACAGACACACTCAGACCAACAGCGAAGTGCCCTGGAGGGCACTTCAGTGTGCCCAGAGGGCACAACTGCTGTGCCACGCACAGATATGCCACCAACATTGCCACCTCTGTGCCCAAGAGGAAATGGAGAGCTGATCCTATGCCAGCAGCACCCCGATCTCCTCCCAGCCATAGTCCAGGCAGCCGCTGTCCCCACGCTTTCAAGGCACCCGACCTGCCCCAGTGCTCGGCCACCAGCACGGGCACCAGCCACTGCCTGAGCCCACGCGGGCCCTTGGGGTGTCCCACGGCACCCAGCTGGGAAACGTGGCTCCGTCCTGCCTTTGAGGGGTGGTGGTTGTGGATTAAGGAGTCTTAAATGTCAGACGACCAGGCGCTCCCTCGAAATCCACTTATCTCCGCTGCCACTTGGAAGGGCCAGAGCAGGGCGGTTATGGAGATAACGCGATTTGAAACGTCCATCCGAGTGTTTCAGGGCTCCATTTGCCCTGTGGACAACTCCGGGCGCCTCCTCCTCCCCCTCCTCTGCTCACACAGCTGCTGCCCGGGGACCCAGGCGAAGGAGAGCCCAGCCACAGCCAGCCCCTGCAGCCGGGGGGACAATGGGGGGCTTGGCAGCGTCGCCTCCCCCGGTGCTCTCCCTGCACGGCTCAGCCCCCCCCGGTCCCCCCACCCCGTGCCAAAGCCGCGCCATTCGCTGCCCAAATCTGAAAACGACTGTAACTAAAACCTACCAGATTGAGACTCGGGAAGCCCCCCCCTCCTCCCCGCCGCCTCCCCCACCTCCCTCCAAATGGGATTGAACAGATCTGTGTTCGCAGGAGCCGATCTCACAGCCAAGCAGCATCTGACATTCACGCGCCGTGGCACGGCTCTGCTGGGGAGCGCTTCCATGCTTCGCCCACTCCCGGCCCGGCGTCAGCTCCCCAGCGCCGTCCCACGCCCAGGGCCGGAGGAGGAGGCACGACACAAAACGGGCGCTGAAGAGCCAAGCGCTGGAGTAAACCCATAAAATCCCAGAGGATAACACGAGGTGCTGTCCTCTCCAGGCTAGCCGGCAAGCCAGCACGGGGTCTGCGGGACAAGGAGACGTTGGTCCGCCCTGGAAGTGAGACGTGGTCCCAGCCCACCAGAACCACCCTGCAAATCCCCCAGGCCTTCCTGGAGGGAAGCCTCCAGCACGAAGGGTGCAGCTGAGCCCCCCCAGTGCCTCCCCATCACGCTGCCGAGGGAGGTGACCGACATTATTTCAAGGCGGCGATGCTCAGGGGACCGGGGCTGACCAACCCCATGGGAAGGGCACTGGGGACGTTTGCTGCCCGTGCCAGCAGCCAGGAGACACCGACCCCATGGCTGCAGCATCCAGGGGCAGGAACACGGCACCGCAGCCGGCACCACTACCCGAGCACTGCCCTACCCCGGGGGGCGAGAGCAAAACGGAGAGAGTGTCTCAAAGGAAAGGAACCCAAGCCCTCCGAGTGGGAGGGGACATAAAAGGGAACTGAAAGAGGTTTTGGCAGAGACACGCTGCTCTCCCTCGAGCCAAGAGAGCTGCGGGGAGCCCTCCCACCGAGCCGCCCCGCCACGGCCCTGGGCACCCCGGCAGGAGCACTGAGTGCTGCAGAGGGACCCCAGGCAGCCTGCGCACGGGGAGACCCCCCCCAGCCCTCCAGAGCTACGAGGCCTAAGACGTGTGAATCGCCACAGCTAACAGATGGGCCGATTAAAGCATAAATTACTTGGGGTATAACTGATAACCAGGTCACAGAGAGACTGATCAGCATCAGCAAAGCTTCTCGAAGTTAATTAAAAGCAAAGTTGTAGGCATGGCAGCATGGGAGTCGTTGTTGATGAAGAGCCCCAAATCCATCAGTGCCACGTCCAAGAGCAGCCCCAGCACCGAGGCCCCTCTTTCTCCCAGCTCTCTCAACCCCCACGAACCTCCAGAAGGTTCTGGAGGCAACGCGGTGGCAGAGCACACCCCCAGGGGATGCTCAGGACCCCCACGGGCAGCGGGGCGAGGGGCCAAGCGGATGGCTGTGGACCAGCCCGTCAGCCCTCTGCCGGCTGAAGATGTATTTGAGAGGACCTGGTAGCACCTCAGGCTCCCACAACACCAAAAACACCCCCGAGGGCAAGGCTGCTGCGCTGATAGCACACGTGCAAACCAGCCCAGGGCCCTGAGCACCCGAAGAGGGCCCTCATCCAGCATGCACGGGCTGCTGCTGCTGCTGCAGGAGTCATTTTAACACCAGGAAGGTGGCTGTGCCATCAGGAAGCAGCCGGGGTCCACAAATGGCAGCTATTGACAGATGTCTAATAGGACGCAGAATAATCCCATCTTCCTCTGGGAGGATTCGGGTCGCCCTTGCCCTCACTGGGGGCTTATCCATTGTCTGGATCTGCTGGCGGTTGTTATTTCTGGTCAGCACCATGTTTTACTTGGCCATGCGTGCAGGAGAAAAATAGGAAGAAGAAGAGGGAGAAAAGGAGGAAGGCTGGATGGCCGGGGCTGGGGGTGGGCAGGGCACTGCTCTGTGCCGTGGCAGAGAGCCCCCAGCAGCACCCCACAGCCCGTGGCCACTTTGGGCACAGCCCCAGCTCAACACAGGAGCTGCCCCGTGCCTCCAGGAGCCCCAAGGGACTGGTGAGGAGCAGTCCTACTGCAGGAGCTCTGGACCCACAGCTCCCCCCAGGTGGGAACAAACCCCAGACCTGCCTCATCCCCCAGCCTTGGACCCCATCCTGTGCTCCCCGGGCAGCAGCCGAGCCCTGCTGGTGCCTCTGGGGCTCCCCAGAGGTTCCCAGCACCACCAGACACCGCTCTCAGCACAGCCAGTGGCCAGGATCCGCACCCAGCCCCCCTCCATCTGAGCATAACGGGAGGGGTCAGGGCAGAAAAAGGGGGCGAGGGGAGCCCAGGAGCTCCCGGGGCAGAGGAATTCAAGCGGTGCCCCAAGACTTTGTGCTTCTCACCACCTACCCAGCCACCCCCGGCAGTGACTCGCAGCGCGTCCCCACTCGCCGGGCAGGCACGGCGCCCCGGTCCTTTGTGCGTCGGTCGGGCTTGCTTTCTAACGCCACACGTTCTGCCTGCAAAGCACTAAGACAATGAAAGGCTCCCTCCCCGCTCAGCGGGCTCTCACTCCTCCCGCCCCGCTTCCTGCAAGAGATCGAGGGCACGCTGCACAAAACCGACTCTCCCGAGCCTTCCCTGCGCTCGGTGCCACTTGTCATTCAAGCAACCCCGTGGCCTTTAAGCTGCCAAGGTACCAGAGCTGCTCCGGAATCGGAGTTAGCTCAGCTTCTGCCCTGGAGCAAGGAATCTGAAACACTGCCACTGGAAACGAAACAGAGCATCCATCATTTTTCTTGCCAGGAATATATCCAGCCCAAAAAGAAATACTGCCTGCTAAACAGCCAGCAACAAAAGCCCTCGATTTCACCAGCAAAGCAAAGCCCAGCATCTCGCCTATCGGTCATTTCCACGCAGGTCCCGATTGTCTGCTCGGTGGCAGAATTAAACCCCCCCCCCCGAAACAAAAGGAGCAGAGGAGCTGGGCTAGGGCCGGCGGGGCCGGGGCTGCGGGAGGGCTGGGAGGAGGGTGATGGTGCAGACAGGGTCGGGATGGCTGCCGGGGACCCCTGGGGCCCCACCCAGGATGCTAGGACAAAAAACTCAGCGGCTGGGAAAAAAGGACGCAGGTGTCAGAGCCGGGGCTGGAGGGGCCGAGATGCGCAGACCGCCAAGGAGCCAAGCGCCGCCGCCGCCTCCTGAGAGCCCCGCTGCAGGGGGGCTGCCCGCTGGACGCCCCCCGTGCCCGCTGCCAGCGCCCTGCCCAGGAGCCACCCCGTGCCCAGCAGGTCGCTGCCCGGCGTTTTCCCCGTCCCCTCCCCGGGCAAAGGAGCCGCGCATTCCCAGCCAGGCCCAGCCCCCAGCACAGGCACGCCAACCTAAATATCTGCGAGAGGCTCTCCCCTCCATGGGAACAGCCGCTATACGCAGAGTTCACATGCCCCAGCAATGCCTGATTAAACTCCCAAACTCCAAGGGAATACCCCTGAGGCTGTCTGAAGATAAGCGAGAAACTAGACCGCTCTCAGGAAACACAAGAACTGGGAAAGAGCAATCACTTTTTTTTTTTCTTTTTTTTTTTTTTTTAAATCTACAATAATACAGATCAAACCCCGGCGCTCCCGGCCGGGCACCGAATGATTGCTCGGGCCCAGGAGCTCCCACCCTGCTGTGTGTGCTCACAGGGCTGCCCAGCATCTTACTGGGGCTGGGGGTGGTGGAAACTGGAGACCCTGGGGCACGGCACCTCAGGACAGCACTGCCTGACCCAAGCAGCCACCGTGTCCCCATGCCACCAGCCTGGCCGCACGCATCGGGGAGTCCAGGGCACAGAAGGGTGAGGAGGAGAGACCTGGGCTCACTCTTCTGCACCAGGCAGAAGATGCAGAAGGTCCTGTCACAAGCAGGAGGAGGGCAAGGGAACGCCACTGCCCAGAACCCTCCTCCCTCTGTACCTGCTGCAGACGGAGCGCCCAGCTCCTCGTCCCTTGAGGAGCAGAGCCACGGGGGTTTTGCAGTCCGGCCACGAGCGGTGACACCCAGCGCTCGGAGACGCCAGGGCTCGGGGGAGAGCAGCCAGCTCCTGGCAGCCCGCGGCTGGGCTCCGGGGACAGCGGGGGAAAGAGAAGGGGGAAGAAGTGGGGGCATCGCTGCTGTGACACTGGTTCCAGCAGCGACCGTCTGTGATGTCACGAGAGAAATTCTGCCACCAGCCCACGGGGAGGGAGACTCAGGCTACAAAGAGCCCCTGGCCACAACCACCTCTGTCCCTCCACCCTCTGTTCTTCCGTCCCCACGCAGCACCAGGACCACGGGGGGAATCCTGCCCCAACGCCACGCCATGCTCTGCATGGACACCGGGCCCCGTGCCCGGCTCTCTGCTGGTTCCTGATGCTTCCTCAGCCCAAGGGGAAGGACTTCCTTCTCTGTAGCTTACCAGAACAGCACAGAAAAACAGCAGTCCTAGGCAGGAGGATGGCAGAACTGGCAAGAGAACAGCTGGACACAGGGCGGTGCCGCCAGGGCACTGTGGCACCGCGGGGAGAGCCCCGGTGTCCTTTGATCGGATGACAAGTTTGGTGACAGAAAGCAACTGGATCACTGCAGGGCACACAGACCTCCACCGGGGTCTTGCACGCAGCCACGGGGCAGCGTTCCTGCATCAGCAGCGCTGCCTCACCAAAAAAAACACCGCTGGGATGGGTTGTGCAGCAGCAAACCCCAGAAAACCAACCACAACTGCCCAAAAGTGGAGCTGGGAAGGAGCGAGGGGCCACCACCACCACCAGGCACGGCACGAGCCAGGACGAGGCAGCAAAGGGGCTGCAGGATCCCCAGCACAGAGCCCAGGGGCTTGCTCTGCAGGCAGCACCACAAAGAGCAGCCGGGAACAAGCTGGCTCCCATGGTGGTTTGCAGCTAAAACTAGAGCTCGGCATAAACGTCCCTGCCCTTTCTCACTTCCCCAGTGGCTGAGGAACGAGGTGTGGCTGGATGTGTTTGCCACCACCAGCGCCTGCTGCACTGCTGCCTACCCCTGCCCCAACCACCCCTGGGTGGGTTCAGAGCCCCTCGCCCCTTCCCAGTCACAAGCTGCTGCTGCCACCCCCACGCCTGCTCCTGCTGGCCGTGACCATCCCGTCCCACAGGCATGGGGAGCACTAGGGGAATTCAGTCTTGAACCTGGGGAGTGGGGGGAACAGGCAAAACGAAACCCACTGCCACAGGCAGGATGGGCGCTGGCGATTTGGGAAACACCCGGGATGACCCCATTGGTCTTGTGGTGGGCTGCTGGCAAACCCAGAGCGTGATTAAGGGAAAGTTTGTGAAGAGCACTGCACAGGCGAAACAGCAGAAGGCACGTTTCCATCCCAAGGGCTCCACAAAGGCTCACCCTAATTTTTTTCCTCCTTTGTTTGTTTTTGACTGGTCTGACATCTGGCACATCCAGGTGAAGGGTAGGAAGCATCCTCCACGAGGCCCAGTGGCCCTCTCCTCCTGCTTCAACCCCCTGGCACGACCACCCAGCTGCCCGGGCCCCACGCACCCTCCCAGCACCTTTCCTCCACGTGGCACCAGCCCGGAGAGGACCCACAGCGAAAGAGGCACTGGGAAAACCACGGTGGTGCTGCCTGGGGACGAGCCCACACTCCTCGCCCCCACTGCCTCCCCGGGGACCTGAGCTGCAGCCCCTGACCACCGGCCTCGTGCTGGGAGCTGGGGCTGCCGGCACCACGCACCCAGCACCATCCCCGCGCCCCCACCGCAGCAGCTCGAGCGGTTTAGGTTGGACTAGTGCAAGTCCCCGCTGCAAGACCCCCGAGGCGTAAGGCTCGCTGAGCTCTTAATGGGCTTACAGAGCTGCTCCGACCCAAGCAGCTCCCCCAGCACCGGGGCTGGGGGCCTTAAAGGCGCCACCAGGCAGGCCCCGTGGCACCACCGGCACGAGCCCACCCCGGTGCAGCGTGGCAGCCCGGAGCATTCGGCGTGCCCCGAGCCCCCCAAACCTCTGTACCAGCCCTGAGTGCTCCCCCACAGCGCTCAGGCTCGAGGACAAAGAGGGATGTGTCTCCCCCCACCAGCTGCCCCGGTGCTAATCCCCCCGCCACGGGCTCCCTGGGGATGCCACCAGCCCCCTGGGACGCCCGGCTCCTGCTCCGCAGAGCAGCCGGGGAGCTGCACCCTGCATGCCAGGACCCAGGACACACAGGACCTAGGAAGAAGAGGTCAGCAGGAATGGAACTGGGGCAGTCCAGGGGAAGCCCCGCTCCAAACCAGCAAAACCCTCCCCAAAACCACCGACCGGCTCTTCAGGCACAGCTCCGTGCCATCCTGCCGCTCTCCGGAAGAGTGACAGCTCTGCCTTTATGCTTTAACATAATTTGGGGGCTTGGACTCCATCATCTAGATTTGTGCCTTTGGGTATTTTCAGAGGGGAAATATTTAAAAAAAAAAAAAAAAAAACAAACCTGGGCACACAACTGAGCTCCTGTGATTTCCATATCAGCTGCCGTACATGCACACGGCATGGAAAAATCCTTAGGAAATTTCTGTTAAAAAAAAAAGAAAGGAAAAAAAAGGAAAACCCACACAACATTGAGCTCGCTGGACACAGCATGCCAGGAGGGGCTGACAGAGCTGTTACGGTCTATTGGGCCAATAATCCACAAACTAAGACGGATTTATTGTACATGGCAGATCGTAACAGCTCCAAAGAAACCATCACTGTCTCCTGTGCTTAAAATTCACTTTCTTTTGAAAAAAGGGCCAAAATATGGCTTTACAAGATAAGATGCGTGGTTGTACCATTCTGTGACAGACAGAAGCCTGTGCAAACACATATATGTTTATATATATATATATAAATAAATAAAATATCTGCTCTTCCAAAGCAAGCAGTGCTGCGTTACCGGGCTTGGCGCGCTGCTGTTACCGCTGGATTACGAGGCTGGGTTTCACCTCTGCGAGCAAGCGGGATTTGCAGGGGCATTGTTTCCACCACGATATTACCACCGACCACATGGGAAGATAAAAACAGCGCCTTAAAGCCAGATCGAGCCCTGCAGAAATCTGGCCGGGCTGGCTGGGACGGGGGAGCAGGTGCGGGGTGCAGGCTGGGGTCCCCCTCGGGAAGGGGAAGGCACAAGCCCCCAGAAGTGAGGTCCCCGCGCGTGGGGAGCGCTTCCCGATGGCACTGCTGGCACACCACCAGGCCAGCAAGCACGGGATGAGGGGTATTTAAGAAATAACGCAAATAATTAACACCAGAGCCTGTGCCATCCTCTGCAGCTTTGCTTCTGGGCACCTACGTGGGGACGGGAGCCCTCCGGAGGAGCCCAAGCCGGTGCGGAGGAGTGGGGTGAGACCAAGCCTGCAGTAATTGCGGCGTCTGTTCAAATCACTCCAACGCTGGAAATCACGCTGGGCCTGGATGAAAGCTTACAGTGCGGATGATCATATCAGACTGGGATAAAAGAGGATAAGCTAACAGGTTTAGTGCACAGCTTGTCTGAGTTGGTGCTGCCGCAGAGGGAGGAGAGGAGACTCCGGCTGACCCCAGGGGTCCCGGCACCGACAATCCCCTCACCAGGGTCCCGGCGCTCCGGCAGCACCGGAGCAGTGTCCCTTGGTGGGAGATGTCTGGAAAAGGGACAGGGCACCCTGCTTTGTGCTCAGTGCCTGGGCAACGGGCTGGGACAACGCCACACGCTCTCCCAGCAGGGCAGCACACTCACCATGCTGGCCAACCCCTGCCCCAAATCCTGGAAGGAGCACAAGACCCCGGCAGCGCAAGAACCACAGAGGATTCCCCAAGACCTCCTGGGCATGAGCAAGCTTTCGGCTGGGCTCAGTGCTCCAAGCAGTGCCACCAGCTCCCCGCGGCCACTCCACCAGCCCAGCGGGCAAGGAAGGGGCAGGGGGGTCGTGGCGAGCACCGGGACGGGGACACAGCCCCACAGGCAGGGCTCACTGGCCACTGGGTCAGGGAGAGGGAAAGCGAGGGGCTTGGACCGGCCTCGAGCTCCGCAGAGGGAGTTTAGCCGAGTAATTAGAGCAGGAGGCTGTGAGTCAGCAAACGATGCGTAACCTCGCCGATGTTGACAATGAGGCAAAAGATGGCAGTTTCGACTGAGAGCTCCTGATGAAAGGGCGTATTTATATATGCAAGAATCAGAAACTCTGAACAATTGCATGGCTGGTGACCCGCTCTGCAAAACACGCTACTTTACAATGACTGTCCAGCTGCCAAATATTTGACGGCTTTAAAAATAATTGGAAATAGAGACGTGTTTGCAGCCTAGACCTAAAGGAACAAGGTAGCGGGAGGAGGGACCAGGCTGGTTTCAAAAAAAAATAACGACAGACGGGGGAGAAGACACCCGCCAGCCTCTTCTCCGGCATCCAAGGCCGCGGTGAGCTGGTTAACTCGCGGTTCCACGGCTGACCTTGACAAACGCCGTGCTTCAGATGCCCTAGAGAGAAGAGCCGACCATCGCAGAGATCCTCCCCGCACAACTGCCATGCTCCTGGATTTATATTGAGGGCGAGTGCTGGCCTGGAAGCAAATCCCAGCTCCAGCCACAGGCTCGCTCCCTCCCAAGGGCTGCAGTCGGAGGCAGCAGCGCGAGCGCAGGTAGGGAACGCTCCTCCCCCACGGTGCAGCAGCCCTGACGAGGAGAGTTTAATTAACCCTGGAAAGCAATCGTTAACCATCCAGCCCGGGTAATCGATGTGGAAGGGGCAGCTCGCTTCGGAGGGACCATCTGCTTTGGGGAGGGAGGGCTTGCTGCCCACCTGCCCTGCGCCTTCTTCTCCCTGTGCGAGCCGCCTGCTGCTGCTGGCCGGCAGCGGGGCGCAGGGTGGGCACGGAGCGGGGCTGAGCCCCCGGGGGTTTCACCACACTCGGCACCCACCGAGCTCCCCCAGCCGTGGCAGAGCTGCGTGCGAGCGGGGAGCGCACGAGCCAGCTCCCCGCTGCGGGCTGCAGCCCCAGGCACCAGCCCCTGCGCGCTCGCCCCCTCTCCTCTCTAATCTCTCTTCCCGTAAAGCCCCAGGTCTCCGAGCCACGTGATTTCCTATGAGTCGCAGCCCTTGTTCCAAATACCACCTCTCTCCCTGGCTGGAGCACAGCCCCACAGCACGAGCCCCAGCCTAGCCACAGCCTCACCGCTGCCCGTGCCCCACGCCGGCGCCAGCACCCGCACGCCGGGGATGCGGCCGCTGCCCAGGCCGAAGCAGGAGGGTGCCAGGAATGCCAGGCACCAACCTGGCCCTGCAGCGGGGGGAGGCTGTATCCACCAGCAAACCGAGTCTGGGGCACTCCCAGCCCCAAAAGCAGGGTAACTCAGCATCCTCTCCACCCCAGGCCCTCCTCGTCCCGCTGCCCATCCCCGTGGCTCTTTGCTGCCCTCGCACACCCCGGGCCAAAGCTCGCCCGATGGTGGCTGGGGGGCTTGAGGGGTCACGGACATTTGTTAAAATCATTAAACTTAATTTAGACCACAGCACTGTCTTTCTCACGGGCGAACATTTTTGCTGACAAAAATCGAAGCCTCTTTCTCCTCCTGCCCTTGGGGGGATTTCTTCCCAAACCTAAGCAAAGCCAGGCCCCCCTGGGGGAGTACTGAGGCTGTGCTGAGCCCCGCACGCAGCCCCCCCAGCCCCCAATTGCTGTGGCAGGAAGCACGCCGGGGCTCCACTGCACCCAGCAGAAACGTTGGCCTCATCCTGCCCACGCTCCATCCACGAGGAGCCACAGCCCCAGCACGATGCAGGGCAGGGACAGGCTGTGACCCTGGAGCTACTCCTCCCTCGGGGGCACCCGTGCACTGGGAAGCTCAGGACGGAGGGACAGGGATCGGTGCTCAGAGCCATCTCCGAGGCCACATCTGCTGGTGGAGCAACGTGGGGACAAGGGCCCAGCAAGCCCTGGGTGTCCTCCAGGTGCTGGGACGCTCCCCGGCACAGCGCAGCGCTCGGCACGGGGCCGCAGCCAGCTTGGCACTGGGTGCAGCACAAAGGCAGCCCGGGAGGGGAACAGCAGCACCTGGTCCTGCAGCACGGGACTTGGCAAGGCTGGGACCTGAGCCCCTGGAAGGCATCGCAGCTCCTGCTCCGACCCAGGGACCCTTCCACCTCTGCTGGGGAGCAGGGTGCTTGATTCCCTCACATCACAGCAGACCCACGCCACCCAGGCACAGGACGTGAGATCCCCATGCAGGCGGAGCAGAACGGCCCCGGGGTTTGTTCCAGCATCTCCCAGTGCCCCTCTGCTCCCCGTCCTCGCCGCGTCCCGCAGGGACACAGCCCGGGCAAGCCCCACGTCGAGGACACAGCACGGCACCCGGATGCTTTGGGCACCCCAACCGAGCCGGTGCTGCTGTAGGGATGGCACAGCACAGCCCTGGCACCAGGGAAAAAAAATCCTGCCCTTGTCCTCTCGTCTCCCTCGAGGCCAGCAGGGAGAGTTCAGCTGCTCCGCTCCCACGAGCTGTCGTGAGAAGCAGGGTGACAGATGGGTCCCTAGGATGGCCTTGACCAGCAGGATGAAAGTTGACCCACAGACCAAAAAGCGGGTGCGTGCCCTCCTCTGCCACGGGGCTGGGGAACACACAGGGCTCGTCCGTAACACCACCCACCTTGGCAAGCTGGGTCCCTGGTGCCAGCCCGCAGGGTCCCTGCAGAAAACAGCCCAAAAACACCGCCACGAGAGGTGGCTCAGAGGGGAAATGGCCGTGCTTCACCCCTCCAACTTTCCACTTGCTGCAGCAACGCCTGTTCCGCCCCTGGCTGGCAGGGAAAAGGCTCTGGGCAGGGAAGAGCCTCACCCCCAGAAAAGGGAACCCCATATCCCACCCCCCAACAGCAGCAGCACAGATCAAAGGGGCTGGTGCCCCCCGCCATGCACCTCCCATGCATTAGCACCAGGGGTGGGCACCTGCAAATGCACCCAGAAACGGGGGCAGGAGGGGCTGGGACACGGCCGTGTGCGACCTCAGGGACCCCAGCTTTGAGGCTTCCAGTTTCGGTGACACATCGGGGACGGAGAGAACAGAGGGGGCAGGAAAGCAGCACAATGCCAGCAGAAACAGGAGGAGACCGGAGCACGGGGGCTGCCACATTCACCCCACCCTGCCCTTGCACGGAAAGGGCTCGCCAGCAGCACGGCCGGGCGTGTTGGCCCACCAGATGCTTGGAGGAGGGGGCAGGAGGTCCCAGCTCCATCCCAGTCCTGAGCTGGCAGCAGCAGATCCACCCTTGTGCTTTCTAAAAACTGCCGAGAGGGTCCCAAATCCAGGGGAGGATTTCCCCCCAGCAGGCAGACAGCCCTGAGCCAGAAACGCAAACGTCCGATGGGAGGAGAAAGGAGGAGGAGGAGGAGGAGGAGGATGCAGCAGAGACACCATCTGGACCCTCTTGTTGCTCTGGGCACAGCTCAGAGCCCTCGCCACTTCCCATCCCGCACCAGAGGACCCATCCACACCCCCAGGGCTGCTCCAGCGTCCTCCCAAAAGGCACCCGGCAGGGTCCTGTCCCCCTCTGCGCACAGCAGGACCTCCCTCGCCCCCCTTTCCGAGCATCTCCCCCTCGGGCACCAGCGGGATCGGGGGTGGGCTCCAACCCAGGGCAGCCGGTCCCACTCCCACCGTGCGCCGCCTGAGACACGAGCAGTGACAAAATTTAAGGCCTGGAGCTGAGTGCAACCAAGCACCTCCCGCTCCCAATCAGCTCCTGCAGGCGCTGGCATAAATCAGGAGCACGGCGCTGAGGCGGGCTGCGGAGCCCAGCAGCCTCTCCCCGGCCACCCCGGGGCCCGGCCAAAGAGGAGCCTCATCTGCCCAACCAATTCAGCGTGCAGCCGAAATCCCAAGTCCCCAGCTAATCCCCAGAGCTCATCGCTCGGCAGGGAGCCCCAGGCCCATCTGCGGGATGCCAGGGACAGAGGAGAGTGCCCGACGGGCAGCAGAGAGTGCTCCTGCGCGGGCAGGGGAGGGCTGTGGGCTGGGGGAGCTGATTTGCTCCTGCCTCCCCAGATGCTCTGAGTGTTTTCGAGCCTTCCCTGTCGAGCGAACGTCCTTTCACATTAGCTGCCGGAGCCGCAGCCTCGCAGCAGTGTCAGGTATTGCCAGCGTTCGGCTGCTTGCAATTACTGGGCCACTCGGCGCGGGTGCAGGTGAGGGCACGAGAGCCGAAAACGCTCCCCGTGGCCCCTGCTCCTCCATCCCGTGGGAGCCCAGACCCCCTCCCAGCTCACACCCAGCACCCCCAGACCCCAGGGGGGAGCTTGGTGCTGCCACCAGCACCCCCAGTCACCTGCCCCCGCCGTCCCTCCTGCCAAAATCCCCCCTTCACCACTACACCAACCGCGCGACTCCATCCCATTTTAATCTTCACGCTGCATCAGCACGGGGGGGGAAAAAAAACACCTTTTTTTTTTTTTTGTCTTAATCTTTACCTGGGGTCATATTTACTAATCCTCCCACTAATCCCCTGACGCCTTTGCAAATAAAAAGGCCCCGTCCTGTCCTCGCAGGGGCTGGGCGCCTCGGGGAGGTGTTGCTGCTGCCTGCAGGGCCAGGCACCGGGGAGGGAGCCGGCGTCCAGCACCCGCAGCCCGGCGCAGGGAGCGACCGCGCCACTGCTTTTGCATTCAAGGTGACTCCGGTTTTCCCATTAAGACGGCTAATGAGCGTTTTTTAAGGGCTCTTTATTTAAGGAAACAAAACCCGACGCTGGCAAGGGGAGAAGCCGAGCGGCACGAGGCCGATCTGGACACCCCCGATGGATGGAAGGAAAACCTACAGCCCTCCCCTCAGCCCTTGGGGGATCAAGGGTTTCGAGGCGGGGTCCCTGGGACCCCCGGGAGCGCCCTGCCCAGCACCATGCTCTGCTCCTCAGCCGGCTCCTTCCCCCCACGGCCTCGTGCCCTGCTCCGTGCTGCCCCTGGGCCACGCCGCAGCCCAGCCCCGGCCCCTTCCCTCCCCTCCCGGCACGCCTCTGCTAAAGGCCAGGCCCAAACATTGCTCAGTTGCTCTCTTTGCAAAGTATTTCGACACCTACGTGATAAAACAAACTCATCAATAGAAACGCCCTGACGGCTGGCTTTCCCCCTTTCCTTCCTTCCTCCTCCGCACACATACCCAGCTGCTCGCTTTGGAAGCGCCCATGTGCGAACACACAGCTTCTCCCGAGCCAAACGGTGTCAGTCTGGCAGCGAGCTAGCGCAGTCCTGCCGGGGACCAGCACGCCCCGAGATGGGGAGCTCCGCGCCGGGAAGCTCAGCAGCGCCGGAGGGGAGCGGAGCCGTCGGCGGCAGACAGATGTTACCCGGCCACGGGGACAGGAGCTGAGCTCAGGGACAAGGTGTTGGGGGGCTCCAAGCCCAGGGCACTGCAGGCACCGGCTCCTGGAGCCCTTTGGGATCGGCAGCACAGGGCAGGCAGCAGGGTGTCCTCCCCCCTTCCCCGTGACCTAACTTGTTGTGGCAGCGTGGCCCTCTCGGACGCGAGGCAGCGCACGCTCGGCCGCAGACAGCACCTTGCTGGAATTTGCGAGCTGTCCTGATGCATTACGGCACCAACGCCTCGCGCTGCTCCCAGACCTCCCCCCACAGTGTCACACCAGCCCCTACCCCTCGGGGACGAGGCTCCAGCAGCTGTCCCCAAGGGCCGTGGGGCGCGGGGAGGTTGGGGTCGGCCGGAGCCCGCCCGCGCCCCGGCACTCCCACAGGCAGAGAGGGACGCAGGGCCCTTCCCCAAACCTCCCCCTTCTCATCTTCTGCATTTATTTTCCTGCCCCAGCTTTAAATAGCAACTTCAGCTGAGCTGGGAGCCGCTGACAGACTCCCACTGCCTCCTCCCGCGGCTCGGCTCGGCTCGGCACAGCTTGGCACAGCACAGCTCGGCACAGCTGACCTCCCCGCACCCCCCTCCCAGGCCCTCAGGACCTCCCCGTGACACACAGCCCCCTCCCCAGCACCTCTCCCCCTCCCACAGCAAGGCAGAGCCCGGACAGATTGCAAAACCCCAGTGGAGACGCTTTCTGCAGGGCCCCCGTGCCCCAGCTGCCCTTGTCCCCCTTCTGCCCCCCACCTCCCGGGTCACTTCCCCTGCCTGTGGGAGGAAAAGCGTCCTCCCTGCATCCTCTTTCTGGCCGAGCAGTGATTTAATCAACACTTTCAGAAAGGGGCAAGCGCCCTGCACGCACCCAAACCAATCTGATGGGAGCCACCGAGGTGAGCAGGGGCGCCTCGATTCAGCCGTGCACCCATGGCTCCTCGCAGGGCTGGGAGGTGCAGGACCCACACCAACTTCTCAGGGGTCACAGCCTCCTCTCGGGGCTCTCGGGGGCACCCGGTGGACTCCCCGGGCCGGGTGCTCCCCCCATGGCCAGCACCCCCGTCCCTCACCCCACAGCTCCGTGCCAGCCCATGCCAAGTGGTACCAGGCCAGCAGCAGCACCCAAGCACACCCAAACCTCCCACCCTGAGCTGTGTCTCTGCTCCGTGGCCTCATCGACCCAATTAGGTGGGTGGAGGACGGGCCCCGGCCCCACCTGAGGCTGCCACAGTGCTGCTCAGAGCCCCCATCCCCCAGACACCTCCCTGGTTTGAGCCCTGCTCAACCCACAGCGTCCTTCCCGGTCCTTCCACCGCGCCGGAGCGCTGCAGGGGACCTGGGCGCGTGCCAGGGCTGTGGGCAGCGGGGACGTCCTGGTCCCCACGGTCGGTACGCGCTCACCGCACGCCCACGCTGCAAAGGATGCTCGCGGAGAGCCGGGTGCCGGCGTGCCTCTGCCCACAGCCTCCGGCACACCCCAAATCCGACCTGTAAAGCACGCAGGGGTCTGGCGGCCCCCCCCCACCCCGAGCCAGGCGCACGCGATGGGCCCCACGGCCACCAGCCCCGCCGGGCCCCACGGCGTGCCCCACGGCACGGGCACGCCGCAGCGGGATGCCCAGGGGAGGAGGGAACAGGAGCGGCAGAGCAGGCTGGAATAGGAGTGTGAAGAAACGCCTCTTGCGTGCTCTGTCCGGAGCCAGCGAACGAGGCCATATTTGAAATGCTTCGCATACCTCCGGTCATCAGATTAGGGAGATGAAGAAGGTAAAGCAGAGGGCAAGACGAGCGCTCCCCGGAGTCAGCGATCCTCGGCCGCTCGCTCGCAGGGGTTACAGAAACTGGGGGAAAAGTCTCCGGCAGCTGCACGGGGGAGCCAGGCACGGCACGGGGACACGGGGACGGGAGGTGCAGCGGGGCCAGCAGCAGGGGTGACAGCGCTGGTGGCACAGAGTGGCGGGGGGGGGACAGCACCGTGCCAGGTCCCAGCTGGCAGGCGGCACAGAGCGGCGCAGCCCAAGGAGGACGAGGTGTACGGGGGCAAAGGGGTGGCACAGGCAAGGGCTCTGCCTGCTGGGCAGCTGCTGAAGCTGTAGAGGAGACAAGGCCACACGCAACCCCCACGCGACACCTGAGGGCACAGCTCTGGCACTCGCCCTCGCCGTGGACTCAAATCTCCAGCAGAGCAGAAAGAGAGAGCCCTGCACTGCTGTGGGGGGCTCCCATGGGCCTGCCCCACGCTTTGCACCGCTGTCAGAGGGTCTCGAGCCCCTCGGTAGCCGCCATCCAGCTCCAGAGCCTGCCTCCGACCAGCAAGTGGGCTGAGGGATGAGGAGCCTGGAGAGCACGGGGACAGCCTGAGGGACACTCGGCCCCCGTGGGCGGTGGAAACGAGAGCTGATGTTCAGGATCATCCAGAGCCATGGCCTTTGAGATGCTCAAGTGACAGGCTCCGGGCTCTGGACTGCAAACAGCTTTTCTCATGGAGTTCTGAGGAAGAGAAAGAGGCACAAAAGCCACAAGAGCAGGTCCCGGCAAAAAAACAAGTGAGAATTAATGACCCCGAGGCCCACAGGATGCCAAGAGACCACCTGGGGTCAGAATGGATGGAGCTGTGTTGCTCATTTGGGCGCAGACGGACTCTCGAAAGGAAGACTGTGGGAGATGGATATTGCCCAGACATCCCTACAAAGAGCTGGAGTGGAGACAAGAACTCAAGGCGGGACTGCAAAGGCAAAAATGAGACATCCATCACGTCCTGGTGCTGGGCGAGACCAGGGCTGCCCTCACGCTGCAGGCAGACGCCAGGAAATCAAGAGATGACCAAAGGCAGCAGAGGCAAAGGAAGCTGGAGGCCAGCATCCCCAGCCTCGTGCTCCTGAGGCACAAATCCACACCTTGCTCAGGCCTGATCCGTGCCCAGAACACAGACAGTGCCGAGCAAACTCACACCAGCATCGGATGGGTCTTATGGGCCCCACTCTGCCCAGCGGCCACGACTGCCCCTTGTGCCCTGAGCCCCAAAACCACCCCGAGAGCAGCACAGGGCAGAGCCAGGACAGAGCTTTCTCCTGGGCCTTGGCTCCAACCTGGCTGCAGAGCAGGCGAGGAGCCGCTCCTGGAGCCCCTCCTGGTACCCACAGGACCCGGTGCCCTACAGGTGGCTGTCAGGCCCTCGGAAGGAACCTGATCTGGCAACCCCGAAGTGAAAGACCAAGTTTACGACACAGCGCAGGGCATGGTTATCACCCACACCAGGCTCCCGTTGAAGACCTGTGTCGTGCTTTTGACGATGGAGAGAGCCAACAAGCCAAGCCCTTCCCCAACTCTCACCTCTCCGAGACAGGGCACCAAGCACATCCCGCCTGGGAAGTCAGGAGATGGCATCTCCTTTCTTTGCCATCAGCTGTAGGGACAAGGCCAACACAAACTGTCCCATGGCTGGGCCAGCTCTCCACAGGCATCACTCTGTGAAGGTCTGCGTCCTGCCGGCACAACGGATGCCCAAGTTAGGCTGTGAAAGATCCTCTGGTACAAGCAAAACCATTTGAGCAAGAGGAGAGAGAGACAGATCCTCAGATCCCAAGGCAGGAGCATGGACTGCAAGCCAAGCCTTGTAAGGTGGATCCAGCAGGGCCATTACCCACATCCCTTTCCCATTCCGTGATGGAGTGGGTGCCCCCAGGGCTGGTTCTGCATAGAGGATGGGGCTGGTGACACCTCGCTGGGGGAGCGGGACAGGAGAGGCCACCAAGCAGATGGCTGAGCTCCTCGAGGGAGTCACATCAGCCCACGCCAGTGGGCAGAAGCATGCCAGGGACACCAGTAGCAGGAGCCTGCGGGGTCATGTCGGCTGCTGGTCCGTGGCACACCGGGCTGGGAGTGACCCAGCAGCAGCCAGGGTGGCAGAGCCGGCTGGGGGCCCGCACACACCGAGTGTGGCCACTGAGCGTGGCCAGCAGACAACAGCATTCGAGCCCAGCACTCCTACAAAACACAGGGATTCTCCCGCCTTTATCCTGCCTGTTGAAAAACCCGTGACCTTAAAAATCCTTTTATTCCTATAATAACAGGCTGCCACCCGTGCACGGCAACGAGTGTCATCCCAGACCGTGTGGTGCCCTCCACCTGCTTCCAAGCCACCAGGAGAGAGGAGGCAGGAGGAAACCACCCCAAACCGCAGCACCGCGGCACATCCCCAGCTCTGTGGCATCCCAAAAGGAGGGAGCATGGGGCAGAGCGAGGGCCTGCTCTGCGCCACATCCACACCGCAGATGCTGATGGACATGAACTCCAACTCCATCTTCAGACACCTGAGGCTCATTGGCCAGGGTGAAACACACATATTTGGGGCTGGGTCACCCCGTCCAGCTGCCTGACCCCCTCTGCAGCTCTCCCAGGGCACACGCCTGACCTCTCCCCTTGTGCCCCTGCTGCCACACAGCCTCCCCTTCACCCCCTTCCCCACCCAACACAGCCCAACCTGTGCCAACCCACACCCGGCGTGCTCTGCCCTCCGTGCAGGGCACAGCCGGACACACGTCCCCAGGAGAACAGCTCCAGCCCGGGGTGACACCAGGCCACCTCCCACGGCCAAGGGCGCACATGGCAAGCGCTCGGGGCAGAGCCCTGCACCTGGTGCAGCAAACAGCACGGGACACGGGGGGCAGCTGGGACCACCCCTGGCCAGGGCGTTGAGGAGCCCCTGAATGGCCCCCACGTTCCCAGGAGACAAAGTTGAGTCAGGGGAAAAGAAAAAAAAAAAAAAAAAAAAAACCTTTGAGTGCAATATTTTAGTTGAGCAACAGAGCATGAGTAAAGGACGGAGGCTTTTCGTGGTCTGGTGAGTTTAAGCTATGAGCTGAAAGTTTAACTATTAATACACTTAATCAAGAGGTTGTTCCTACACCCAGGGTTTAGGAAAACAAACGTGCCACCGGGGCAAGAGAGGAGCAGCAGCAGTGGGAGACGGGGCTGGAGCAGCCCTGCTGAGAAGCTCCCTGGGGGTGTCTCCACGGAGGGGGGCGCAGGATTGGGACAAACAGGGCCGGATCCGGCCCCAGCAGCACCCACCCAGCCGCGGCTGCTCCGCGCGGGATGGCAGGCAGGCAGCCAGGACGGGGCAGCCCGCACCGGTGAGCAGCAAGGAGCCCAGGGCTGCCCACGAGCAGGAGCCACGAGGGCAGCACACGGTGGCTGCAAGGAGCGGCAACCCCGGATCCAGCCCCTTGCACAACCCTCTCCCTCCTGCCCCCGAAACAGGAGCTGGGGTGGGAGGGAGGGCGAGCGGACACGTCTGGGGAGGGCAGGCTGACGGAAGTTGTGCAACGTCCCCGTGGCCCAGGACAACAGCGAGCGGCACCTGCGCTGCCCGCACCTGCCCACAGCCCCGGCGGGCCCCAAACGCAGCCTCGGGGCCAGGTGGGCACCGGGCATGGCCCTGCCCCTCACACCACACCCGCACCCCTTCGGCCCCGCTGCTTCTCCCCTCCTTTGTTAGGGAGGCTGAATTTCGGAGCACGGCGCCCACAAACCCCTCCTCCGCTGACCCACTTCACACCTTGGGGAGCAGCGGGGACCCGAGCCCCCCAGCTGGGCAAGCACAACGGGATGCCCACGGCAGCACCACACTCACCCTGCCACAAAATCCACATCAAGGACGACTCGGCTCAATGCCTCGGACACCTCCTGCATTTTTTCCCCACTGAGGCAGTGTAACCCCACTGGCGAGGCGCCCACGACGCAGCCCCACGGCCCTCACCGAGCCACGGCGTCAAGCCACGAACACCCTGCCAGCACCAACCAGCTGGGACAGAGCCCCCCCGACCCCCTCATGCCACGAGGAGAAGCCCCCCAAGCGCTGCCCCGCTCTGCCCGGACAGCCCTGCGAGGCTCCAGCACCCGCCGCGGGAGGCCAGGAGGCCGGGACGAAGTTGTGCGCGCGGCCGGCAGGCCCTTTGTTACTTTGCTTTTGTTGTCACCCGCCGGCGCGTCCCCCCCCCCGACGCCCGCCCCGAGGTCAGGGCACGGCAGCTGCCGGCCCTCCCCGCGCCACCCAGCGCCAGCGCCAGCCCCCGTGTCCCCAGCGCGCCCGTGGGGCTGCCCAGCCCGGCGTGGGGCACGGCTGGCAGGGGACGTGGTGGCAGCTGCTCATGGCCCAGGCTCGTGCCACACAGTGCCACGACACGCTTGAACCCAGCACTGTGGGCAGGAGCTCTTGGCCACCCAGTTTGGGGCTTTACACCGTGATTTTGCCTTTCCTCGGGGGTGCGGGGTGTATGTGGCAAGTTGCTCAGGGAGGAAATTTTTAAGAAGAGGGTTCCCACAGACGGAGGAGCGGATGGGGAAGGGCTCCCACGCCTGCCAACCCAGCCCGGTGAGGAGAGCCAGCCCTGCCCTCCCGCTGACCAGCACCCCAAGGGGGCGAGCACCTCGGCCTGCCCCGCTGCCCCCTGCTCCGTGCCGACAAGCGATGGCAGCGAGCGCGGCCGGGACTGGCAGGAAAGGCCCCGAGACCCCCTTGGGCACCACTGGGGCCCAAGGGGACGGCGCTGGGGACGCTGCTGGTGGCTGCTCCCGGCACCCCCAGCCATGAGGTGCTGTGCCAAGGACCCGCAACACCCCCGGGGCAGGCCGGCAGCCGCATGAGCAAGGCCCAGGTGCAGCCGGGGCTGGCGGCCGCGACGCGTTGGGGCCGGAGGAGCGGACAAAGCCGCCACAAAGGGGCTGCTGACACAGCAGGGCCCGCTTCCCGAGAAGCAAAACTTCCGCCACGCAGGGCCGGGGAGGACACGGCCCCAGGTATCCACAGCCGGACGGACGGATGGACGGCACCCCTAAGGGGTTGGGGGGGGCAGGCACGGGACCGCAGCCCCCCGCCTGCTTGGGGCCGCCTGGGCACGTGAGCCCCTCGTCGGCTGCGAGGGAGCTGACCCGGGAGTAAAGGTTGGCAGGCCAGGGTCAGGCCCGGCGCGGCGCGGCACACATGTGATCCCTTATCGCAGGATGTGTGCGCAGCTTTGTTTATGTGCGGGACGCCGGGCGGGAGGGGCTGCTCAACAACCCCCCCCCCCAGCCCTCCACTCCCTGCCCTCTTCTCCCGATCAATCATCTGAGCAAAGAACGAAATGACCCAAACCAAACAAGGGCCCCGCAATAAGAAGGACGTCTCCGACGGGCTGGATGCAACCTCGCTGCGAGGATAAGAAAAAAAAAATAGTAATAATCAAAATAAAAGGGGAGAAAAAAAAAAAAAAGCAGCAGTTCACCCGTGGGGCCTGCCTGGCTCCGACTCAGCGGAGTTTCGTACAATAATCACAACATTCAGTCATCATTCACAAAATCCACTATCGCTTTACAGCTGGCAGCACCCGCTCTGGATGCGTATTAGATATATTACACATTGTACACTGCGATTCGTCTGCTTCCATTTAATCTTTTATTCTTAGTGTATGTTCAGTGCCCTCACATCAAACGCAGGGGGAGCGGAGCTTTATGAATTGCATATTACAGATCCGGCAGCGAAGTGGGAAAAAAAAAAAAAAGAAGAAAAAAAATTTTTTTTTTTTTTACTTTGCGAGGGGAAGAAGAAGAAAAAAAAATAATAAAATAATAATAATAAAAAAAAAACTTCGGTTACTTGTTACACACGGCTCCGCCGCACCGCGCGGCACCGCTCCCACGGCCGCCGGGAGCTGCCCCCGCCGCCCAGGCGGCACCGAGCCCCCGGCGGACCGGGAGCCGAGCGCGGAGGCTCCGCCGCCTCCCCCCCCTCACCCTTCCCTCTCCTCTCCTTCTCCCGGTGTCCCCCACCCCCGGACCTCCACCCCCGCCGCGGGGGGACCCCGAGCACCGCCACCGCCACCGCCGCCGCCGCCGGCTCCCGGTCCCGGCGCCCCGCTCGGTGCCCAGCGCCCGGTGCGGGCGGACGGCGCCGCGGCCCCGAGCCGGCTCGGCGCTAGCGGGCGCCCCCCCGCTGCCCGCCGCCCCCGCCGCCCCCGGCCGGCCCCGCCGCCGCCACCATTGTCACCCGGGAAACCACCGGCGGCCGCGCCGGGCACGCCGCGGAGGCGATGCTTGGGGCGGCGGGGAGGGCTCCCCCCCCCCCATCTCCCTCCTCCTCCTCCTCCTCCTCTTTCCCTCCCTCCTTCCTCCGGTTTCTTCTTCCTCCTCCTCCTCCTCTTCCTCGTCCTCCGCCCCCGCTCCCACCCCCGGCCCCGTCTCCGGCGGCCTCGCCGCCAGCCGGCACCGGGGCAGCGCCGCCCGGTAGCGCATCCCGGGCGGGCCGGGGAGGGGTGTGTGTGATTAAGGGGGGGGGGGAAAAACAGGCAGAGAGAGGCTCGGCCGAGCCGGCACAAACTTTGCTCGTTACGAAGCGGCCGCCGGGGAAGCCCGGGGAGGGCGGCGGGGCCGCCCGGGCGCCGCTCGAGCAGCAGCGGCCGCAGCCACCGGCGGCCCCCCCCCCCCCTCCCCCGGTGCGGGCAGGCGGCCAGCCCCGCGCCCCACCGCGGCACCGAGCGCTGCGGAGCCGTGCGGGGAGAGGCGCAGCAGCCGCGCCGCCCCCCGGCCCCGCCGCCCCCCGCCAAACTTTTTTCCCGAGACTTTTTCCCCCAACTCCGCCGCCGCCGCCGCCCGTCGGGGCTGCTGCACCCCCCCCCTCCTTCCTCCTCCTTCCTCCTCCTCCTCCTCCTCCCCGTCTCCTCACCTCGGGGAGGTGGGGGGGGGGCCGGCACCTACCGGGAGCTGGGCGCGGGGAGAGCCGCGGCTGGGGCGCACGGAGCCGCTGCTCCGGGCAGCAACGGGGAAAGGAAAGGGAAAAAGGGGAAAAAAAAAGGGAAAAGAAGGGAAAAAAGGGAAAAGGGACGGGGTGAGGGGGGGGGGGGGCATACACCGGGGCGCGCCGCCCGGGGCTGGAGAGGGGGGGGGGGGGGGGGCTCAGCACCTGCCCGGTGGTGCCGAGAGGGAAGGAAAGGGAGGAAAAAGGAGGGAAGGAGGGGGGTGGGGGGGCGGGGGGGGGGGCACGAGAGGGGAGCCGAGGCGGGCACGGTGCCTCGCCGCCGCCGCACACCCACCTCCACATCGCCGCTCGCTCTGGGAGTGCACAGCCCCCGAAACGCGCTGCACGGCGCTGCCGCGGCCGCTGCCCGCGGCTGCCGGCAAAACCCGGACCGGACCGGACCGCCCCGCGCCGCGCCGAGACGCGCGCGCCCCCCGCCGCCCCGCGCGCGCGCCGCCCGGAGACCCCCCCCCCCCCCCAAAAAAAAAAAAAAAAATACCCACCCACCTCACCCACCTCACCCACCTCACCCACCCACCAGCACCCCGGGGTTCGACGCCGCCGGTGGGCACCGAGCGCTGCCCGCCCCCACGGGGGTCCCCAACGTGAGTGTGGTGTCCCCTTGTCTCCCCCCCACCCGTGTCCGTGTACCCCCGGACCCCCGCGGGTGTCCCCCCCCACCCAGTGTCCCTCGTGTCCCATCCACGCCTGCGGGGTGTCACCGCGCTGCCACCCACCCGGCGCGTCGCGCCACGGGTGTCCCCGTGCTGTGTCCCACCCGCATCCCTGGGGTGTCGCCCCCACCCCCATCTGCCCCAAAGGTGCCCCCCAACCGCGCTCCCCCACCCCTCATTCCCCGTCCTGCCCCTCCGCCCGCCCTGTCCCCCCATCCCTCCCCACAGGTGTCACCCCACCCTGTGCCACCGCCACCCCAGGGTGCTCCCCTGTCCCCCACCCCGTGATATTTCACCCCGCTGTGCCCCATCCCGCCCCCCCCGCCCCCCACTGGCACAGCCCCCCTTGGGGCTGAGCACCCCCAACACCCCTGCTGCTTGCAGGGACAGTGCTTGGGACCCCCAGCTCAGCGCCCCCAAGGCTGCCACCACCCCCAGCCCATGGGGACAAGGGGCTGAGACACCCCACTCCCCCCCACAGCACATCGGCCATCCCTGGGGGGCACCGGGCCCCCCCGGCCCCACTGATTCCCCCAGCGCAGTCACTGCTGGTCACGCTTTGGAAATTCCCCCGAACGCCCAGCATCGAGGCTTCAAAAATGATGCCTCACCTCGAGGGAGGGGACAAACACCTCCCCGCTTTGGACCCTGCTGAGAAGTTTTCTGCAAAACTTTTTTTTTTTTTTTTTTCTTTTTTTTTGCATCATTTTTCTTTCCCCTGGCACGGCGGAGCTGGCTGCAGGATGAGTCCCCGCTCCGCTCGAGCGAGGCTGAGTACCAAGCCTCCGCTGAAACGCAGGCAGCCCGGAGTTTGGGGGATTTCTTTTCCAGTTTTGAGTGGTGGGAAATGAAAAATTGGAGCTAAAAATTCATTAAAACTCGCTCTTCAGCAGAGAGCACTGCAGCTTTCCAGGGACAAACAGCAACAAGCCCTCAGTCCTGCAGCCTTTTTGGTTGCCAGCAAATATCCGAAACCTTCCAAAAGAAAACACTGACAAAAATGAAACTCGTTTTTGTTGCCGTTGATTTTTTTTTTTTTTTTCACAGGAATACAAAATCACTTCCCACCCCGCCTGAGTCTCTAAATGAAACAAAAATGTAGACGGTGCAACGAGGGGGTGCGGGGGGTAGGAACCATAACGTGAAGGCGCTGTGAATGCGTTGTTTGTATTTGATACACGTCTTGTTAATTATGCAAGTTTCACATATTTAGCAACTGGGATTTTCAAATGCGGTTGCTGCTGGTGTGACGATGCTCTCGCTTCCCCACGAGTGCCTCGAGCCCCGCGCGGGCACTTCCAAAATAAAAAAAAATTAAAAACCTCTCTCCGGTGCTGCAGCGGGGAGAGCAGGAGCCGTGGGGCGAGTGCCGCTGTGGGGCCAGCCCCACAGCTGAAGGACCCCATGAGGGACCGGTGCCCCCCGTCCCACTCCTCACCCCAAGCCTGGCACAGGCAGACAGACTCTCCCATCACACCAGGCTGGTGGATGCTGGTGGCACTGGTGGCACTGGTGGCACAGGAGAGGGACGGGTCCCCCCGTCCTCACCCTGAGCAGTGACCTACAAAGCCCGCAGAACCCACAGCCACTCAGCAGGTGGACACTTTGCGATGGCCACGGTGACACGTCCACCCACTATGCTGCCGTGGGCTTCCTGGGGCTCCGTTTCATTTATTTCGCCCTTTTTTTCCCCTTTTTTATGGACCTGAGTTCGTCCTAACCTTCCAGTGCCGCCGTGGAGCCGACGTCCCCCTCGCAAAGGCAGGGTGGTGGCAGGGCCCGCGGCAGCTGCGCCTGGGTTTTGCACACACCGTAGCATGATCTCACCCTCGGCTTATTTGGAAAGCTCGAGCCGATGGGAAGTACCTGTGCTGGGGGCTGAAGTCATTCCAAGCGTGCTGGGCTGCCTGAAGGCGCTCGGTGCCCGTGGGGTGCCACGGGGGGAGCCCAGCCCACCGGGACCAACCCCCAGAGGGGAAACTGAGGCACGCAGCGGAGTCGTGAGCTGCTCAGCACCACGCAGGAGGCACGGAGCAAAGCCAGGACTGCAGCACAGCACCTCCACGGGCTTCCAAGCATCCCTGGTGCTGGTACCCACTGCCCCACATCCCGCTGTGAGAGCAGGGGATGTGCCAGGCGGGTCCTGAGCACCAGCAGCTGCTCCCCACACAACCCCATTAAATCCACACGGACCTGCCTTTGCTCTGCAGAAATTCCCGGCCTTCCCATACAGCAGAAAGGAGGTTGGGGCGCTGAGCCCTGGGCACAGGCAGCCCCTGGGCCTCCTCCCTGCCCCCAGACATTCTCCTACAGCCTGCCAGGGGCGGTGGGAACGGTGACCCCCGGGGCTACGGGACAGAGGGCGAGGAGGGGGATGGGGGTGGAAGGTGAGGAGCCTGGGGGTGGGGGCTGAGGGGGATGGGGCTGGAGGGCACACGGGTGAGGGCGGCGACGAAAGTGGACGGAGGATGAGGGGACAGGGCGGAAAGCAGGCGTGCAAGCAGCGGCGCTGCCTCCAGCCTGTGTGTGCCAGAAGCGGTGCCAAACCCTGCCCCGCCACGCAGGGCACGTGGCTCCCGCGGCGAGGCCCTGTGCTGTCTCCTCTCCCCGGCTGCTGAGCAAATCCAGGACCTCTGCGTGGCTCCAGGAGGAGGCCCGGGGCCGGGCAGCCACAGCATTGCTGGCATAACAGCGAGGAGCCGAGGCCGGCACCCGAGCGCCGCAGACGGAGCCGGGTGGGCAGCGAGCCAGGGGGCAGGCAGGGAGGGGACGGCGGGGCCCGTGCAGGTACAGCGGCCCCGGGATGCCAGCGGGATGCGGGGCTCCAGCGGCTGGAGGGCTGCCAAGGCTGCGTGAGAAGATGCGTCCCAACAACCTCCTGCGCGCAAGCGCGTTCCAAAAAAAAACCCCGACCCGAAAACCCCGAGCCCAGCCGCTGTGATCCAAGTGGGTTACAGAGCTGGCACCCGCTCACCGCCTCCCCCGTGCCACCACCCAGCGCGGGTGCAGGGCTGCGGGGACATAAATCCGGACAGACGCGGACGCCAGCGCCTCTCCGTGAGCCCCTTGGCAACACCCCTGAGGTGGGGGCCTGCATTTCTCCAGCCATTGATGCCTGTTGAGATGGGTCCCTGCCCGAAAGCACCCAGCACCGGGGCGCTCAGGGGGATGCAGTGCTGCGAAGCTGCTCTGGATGCAGCGCCGGGGGAGCCCCCTCCCCAGCTGGCTGCTGCGAGCCCGTCATCTTTGGAGAAAGCAGCTTGCTCCGTGGTGCTGCAGGAAAATGGGGCAGCAAGCGGCCGGCGGGCTCTGGGTGTTAACCTGCGGGCCAGAGCGAGCCCCTCCGTGCCCAGAGGCCCCCAGCCCAGAGGTCCCCCAGGCCAGCAGCAGGCTTTCAGGGTGCAGAAGCTTCAGGCCCCCGGAGCTGCATGCCCGGAGCAGCACGTAGCCCTCGGCCAGCCGCGCCGCGCATTAATTGAGGCTCTGTCTGTGTTAATTTTTAACCCCAGCTGTCTCCCACATGGCGGGCACTCGCCGCAGCGGCTCGTCCTGGCCCCTGCTCCCAGGGACGTGCTGGGTCCGGCCACCCCATCCCGGAAAGGGCCTGGGGGTGGGGGGGACACAAACTCCTGCAGCATGGCCCTGGCCGGATCCCCCCCCCTCCGTGGGACCCAGCGCGGGACTGGGGGGGGGGGACGCAGCTGGGGGCAGGCGCGCAGGGCTGGCCGGCGCAGCCGGGAACGGGGCGGCTGCGGTCGGGGCTGTCCCACGGCTCCTTGCAAACTGCAGCAGCCGTTGCCCGGGAATGTCCTGGCAGGAGGGACCCGGGCCTCAAAGCAAACACGCGCGGCGGCAGTTGGGAGAAGGGCAGGAAGCCGCCTTCCCTCTGCCCTCTCCCATCCCCGCGCGGCTGCGTGCGCCCCGCCGTGCGCGGCATGGTGGCGGAGCGGCTCGGCCCCGCGCTGCAGGGCGAGGGCAGCGGCCGGTGGCTCCGTGCCCTTTCCCTGCCGCTGGGAAGGTGGATGGAGCTGGCAGCCTGGTGGCCAACGTGGGTCCGCAGCGGGGGGTCAAGACAGGAGCTCCCTCCCTCCCCTACCAGCACCACGCAGGGTTTTCCGTGGGCTGAGTGGCTGCTTGAGGCAGTGCCATGGGGCTGGGAGCCCATGGGGGCACCAGGGTGCCCTGGGGATGGAGGAGAAGGGTAAAAGCATGTGCTGTGCTTCCGCAGCGCCCAACAGTGCGTGGGACCGGTGCACGGTGAGCGGGCGGTGCTGCCAGCACGCCCACGGCGTGGCAGCGGAGGAGCCGCGAGGACACTCGAGCCGCAGCGTTCCCACCTCCGGGGACCCTGGCAGGCGTTTTTTAGAGCAGGGATTCGCCTGGAATTCAGACGCCCACGTGGTCCAAAATAGCCTCGCTCCAGCATCCGGAGCGCCCTGCAAAAGCCATCTGCCTGCGCAGGCTGGGACGCGGCCGGGTCCCTTCCTGGTGGCTCCCGCTGCACGTGGCCGGAGGCTGGTGCCCCAGCCCTGCCGGCCAAAAGGGAGCAGCAAGCCCCGTGACCCTCAGGCAGGACGGGGACGCTCGTCCTGGGACACAGCAGCACAGCTCTGCCAGTGCCTGCAGCTTTTTTGGCTCTCCCAGGCGTCCGCTCCGCAGCCAAGTCTGGGAGGACACCAGCGACACAAAAGCGTCTGTTCTCAGACCGAGGTGGAAGCTGAAATCCAGAACAAGCCAGAGAGAAGAAAAGCTCTTCCACTGGTATCCTTTCACACTTCTTCTCCTGGCCAGCCCTTTTTCCATCCCTCACACTGTGAAATTCAGCACCGGTCTCGTGGCAGGACTGCACCCCTCAGCCCCGGCACCTGGGAAGGGTGAGGAAAGGCTCCCTGCTCGGGGGGCCCCCACAGCAGGGACTGCAGGCACAGATTCTGAATCGCTCCTGCCTGCAGCAGCACTCCGAGCAAACACCGATGGTTGAAGGCAACTGCAATTTTAGAGAAAGATATGTAAGTGAAATGATTTCCTCGGGAAATATCAGAAGTTACTTATGGCAAGAGCTAATTTGGGCACGCTTGAGTCAGGAGCTGTGGAGGAACAACCACAGAAGCCGTGCTGGCCTCCCCCTCACCAGGATGGCAGTCGGGGCACCACCTTCCCCCAGCACATCTACCTCCCTGCCGCCTGCCCTGAGGTCTTGGCCAGGCAGCTTGCCCACAGGCAGCCAGCAGCAGGGACAGCCCTTGGGAAAGGGCAGCCTTGGCACCTCACGGCCCCGTGCTGAAGGAGATCTCAGGGGTGTGAGTCCCCGAGAACCACGGTGTCATCCTGGGCACGCTTTTGTTTTATTGGGGACCACGGAGAAGCAATGACCTGGAGGCAAGCTCTCAGAGCAAGCCCTGGCTCACAGCAGCATCCCTCCAGGCGTGCCTGCAATGGGCACAGGAGGAAGGTGGTGTCTGGGCTGCCTCTGCGGGGAACCTTCCCCACCCAGCAGGGAAGCCCTGGGGCAGGCCCAGGGCTGGGGAGCTGCTGCCCCAGCTGGGCAGGCCTGGGTGCAGAGCCCTGTGACAGCCCTGTGATGCTGTGAGAGCCCACCGGACACGTTTCCCATTTCACCACCCCTCTTTCCAGCAGCGCCCTGGCCACTGCTGCTGCCACCAGAGTGCCTTCCCCTCTGGGGTTGGGCTCCTTTGCCCAGATCCACTGTCCTAGGCAGCGACCACCCTCGCATTTACACCTGCTTGCTGGAAAATGCCCCAGGCCCAGGGCACTCCTCTGTGCTCCCGCACGCTGGCCGTAAGGACATCAGCAGCAACTTGTGATCAATGCTATTGAAAGGATCTGACAGATCTGGCTGTATGGGGAGAGGAACCTGTCCCCCCCCGAGCTCTTAAATGCTATCCATCATGCAGGCTGATGCCACCCCGCGCTGATCCGCAGCCTGTAATGGATTGGGAGATGTCAGAAGGACCCACTCAGTCCAGATATGTCTTCCTCCAGGAAGGGAGATAGGGGCTGAGCAACAACCACGCATCTCTTGCATCACAGGCTTGTTCCTCAACCTCAGACACCTTGAAGTCATCTCTCCTTGCTTCATCTTCAAGGGACCCTTCAATAGCAGAGCTTGACTGAAAGGGTGGCAACAAACTCTCAGGCAAACAGAGATGTGCAAGGGGCCCATCTGGGTCTTCTGAGGGGTCGCAGGCCCTTGTGCAGCCTCCCCAGGAGCAGCAGCAGTGGGGTGCACTCACCGTGCTGCTCCTGCTGCCTGGGAGGCACCTCCTCACCAAAAGCTCTCCGCAGCTTGTCCAGGAACACGGCTTGTCACCAGGACCAGCTCCCCACCACCCCACCTCACCTCGCTGCTCCCCCCCACCAAAGGTTTCCTGTGCCCAGGGGGGAAACCTCTGCAGCTCCCCCAAAACCTCTGTCACCGAGAGCCCCTGAGGGTGATGTGGAGCTGGGCCCGAAGCTGCTTTGGGCACCATGAGAGTCGAAGCTCCATTTCTTCCGGGGCAAACACAACTCAAGAAAGCGCGGCAGAGAGCCAGCCCAGAGTTGGATGGGAACAGATCACCATTTCCTTACCTAGGAAGACCAACTGGACTTGTCAAGAGGAAAGAAATTCATCTACATCTCACACATATGGTCTCATCCTAATGGATATGTATGAGCATAAGGGAAGAAGAATAACCTTCTGGTTAGGCTAAGGGCTTGGCAGTTGAGATTTCGAGATGCTATTCTCAGCGCTGTCCACACCTTGCTCCAAAGCCTTGGAAAAGCCTTCATCCATTCCCAGACCTCACTTTTCCGTCGGGAAACACGGCCAATGCCTATTTTGTGCTCGCTGCAGAGGAGAGAGGACGGACGTCTGAGGTGCGCTTCCCCCCTCGGTTGACTCTTGTTTCAACTTAAAGAGAGCAAGCGGGAGAGAAGGGAAGAATAAATAGAAAGTCGCCACGAGGCAGAGCATCCCAACGCAGGCACCGTGGCAGCTGCCTTGTCATCCCGGCAGCTCACAGTTGAAGGGCGAGAAGACAAAACCCACCCGGTTCCTCTTTTCATAAGGTACGGCCACGGCAGCTTGCCCCCGCGAGCGCTGCTCCTCGCAGCCTAGGGATGGATTCAGACCCTCTGTGGGAGCAGGGGGAAGAGACCCTGGTCAGGCTCCATCCTCCTCCTCCTCCTCCTCCACCATCGCCGCCTCCGAGCACTCACGCAGGAGCCCCAGCCCTGCGAGGAGAGCGCGGAGCAGCCAGAGCGGCAGTAAATCCTTCCCTGCAGCCCAGGGCTCTGCCAAGCTCTCCCTTCCACCCAAATTTATGGAAAAGCAGGTCCCTGCCAGCGAAGCACAGTACAATTGCAAGGTGGAACAGACGGTGCTCGCCGGCTGCTAAAAGGGCTCCTTTCAGCCTCCCCCGCTCCCAGCCCTCCTCGCTCCCTGGCTCCTGCTGCCGTCCCTGGTGGCCCGGCGAGGGTTGCCCCCGAGCCCCAGAGCTGCTGGGAGAGGAGCCCCGGGCTCAGCAAGGGGGGCGAGAGCCACAAGCCGAGAGCCGCCGAGGATTTGGTGGTGGTGGCAAAGGTCAGCCCCGCGCCAGCCCCTTCCTCTGCTGTCACAGCAGAGGTGGAGCTGACAGCGGACCCGGGTATTTGCATTTCCCGATGGCTGCGTGCTGAAATTTGCAGTCTTAATGGTGCATTAATGCTGGCTCCTGCATTTCATTACGTCTGAGAGCGAGGAAAGGCACAAAGCGAAAATAAAAATTTCCCCAGCCCTTCACCTCCACCCAGCTGGTCCGAGCCTGGCCACCGAACGCCTGCATCCATCGGCTGCTTGCTTGCCCGGCTGCGAGCTGGCCCCCAGCCTGGAGGCACACGTCTGCAGAAACCTCAGCTCTGCGCTTCTGCTGCTCCTAAAACCTCACATTTTCTTCATTTATCTTTCAGCCTGGGGTTAAAGCCCTGCCCTGCTCTGCTCCCCCGTGTGCACACAGACGTCGCTTTGCAGCAGTGGCTCCTCGGCCGCCTTCCCGCTTCACCTCCTCATTTTAGGCAGGTCAGGGAATTCAATATACTTTTTTTTTTGCCCAAATCAAACTTGGCTGCCTCTGCTCTGCCGCAGCCTGGACACTGATTTCTGTGCCTGAGCTAAGTATAAAGCACTTGGAAGCCTCTCTGGTCTGAAAGCGCTGGAGGATGCCGGGAGCCAGGGCTTGTGAAAAGGAGCAGGAGGGAGCCAGGGCAGCGCTGGGGGCTCTGCAGGGAGGCGTGGGGGTGGCAGGAGAGGGCTCAGCCTGCAGGAACCTCCTGGCTTGTGCCAGAGCAAAGCACGAGAGTGAGATTTGGGGTGCCCAGGCAGCCGGTGCCCACCCTCTGCCTCTCTCAGCCCTCGTGTCCCAGCCCGGGGCATGGTGATGGAGCCTGGACGCCAGCCTCTCCGTAACCCTGCTGGAAAGCAGCCGCCCTGTGGGTGACGGTGACGGGGGCTCCCTGCAGCCTCCCCCAACACCCAGCCTCCACCCCGAGCCTTCCACCCTCAGCCTCCGCCCGCGGCCGCCTCCTGCCCGGGCCTGCCCTGCCTTTCCTGGCCGTAAAAACAACGGGCAGTGGAAACATTTCGGAAACGCGTTTTACAGACGGGGCTGCAGTTAACCCCTGCAGGAGCTGGCTGCCGTCGGGAAAAAAATAATTTAATTCCAGCCAGATGATTTCACGGGAAAAGGCTTGGTTTTGGTACTACTTTTAACGCAGGCTTTCAGCACTGCTCCTTGCCCTCTGTCGGCTCTCCCTGTCCTCGTGTGCTGCCACGACCCAGGGCATTTTCTGAACCAAACACTGTCACTTGCCACGGAAACTCCTCAGGACTTCTCCATGGAGCTGCCCTGCTTTGCTGGACCAGGGGAGCACGGCCAGAGCTGCTCCATGACAGCTCGGGGTAGAGCCCTGCTGAAACCCAGCCTCTGCTAACGCTCTCTGGGCTATTTTCAAAGGCACCTACAGAGCATTAGGTCACAGCTACTGAAATAGCAGATTCCGGTCCAAATCAGGGTGATGAGCACATTTTGTCCAGACCTTGCCCAGGTTCCAAGCATCCCAGCTCCTGTCCCCTCCCTCCCGGTGGCATTCATGGGGTGGCTGCACCTCCTGGGGCTCGGTGCCTCCTGCTTTTGCTGCGGGCAAAGCCCTCAAGCCACGTCCATAAGAGGGTGAAACGAGGAGCCCCAGACCGGTGCGGAGCCTCACGCTGGCAGCTCCAATCCCGGCAGCTCCCGGAGACGGCGGCTGCAGGACGTGACATTCCCGTCATTTTATCTTCACACATGGGCAGTTTCCAACCAGCGCCCTGCTATGCCCACAGCAAAGGCTGAGCTCTTCCACCGCCTGGCACGTTAAGTGGGGACAGGGCAAAGCCCATGTCCTGCAAGCTGCCCGGAGAAGGGGCACCGTCCTCCTGAGCCCACGTGTCAGCCCTGCCACCAAGGTCCCCGGGCAGGGACAAACGTTGCCCGGAGTTAGAAATCCTCGGGCAATGCCGTGGCTGGGGGTCAGGCCTCTGGGTCCCAAACAGCCTTGTCCTGGCCCCAGACACCCCCTCTGTGTCCCATTGCCCTACCGGAGCCATCGCCCCACGCGGTGTCCCTGGGGACTTTGCTCCAGTGCCGCTGCTGCTCCCCCTCCCCGAGGGCTCGGCACCTCGATGGGTGCTTCAGAGGCAATCGAAATCGCTATTTTTGCCTCGGGAGAATTCAGCAGCAGTTCAGACAAAAGCCTGGGATTTGGGCCATCTGCATTCGCCATCAGCTACTGCTGATGTCCCGCAGGACTTAACCGAGTCCCCCAATCACGCTGTGCCTCCGTTTTGCCCTGCACAAAGCAGAGAGGCTGCTCCTTTATCTGTCGCATGCTTTATCCTCCCTTTGTAAACTCTCCGGGGCAGAGACGGCCTCTCCTTGTGGGGACTGCCTTCATCTTGGCTGGAAAAATGAAACCTTCAAGCATCGTGCTGTAGCACTGTAATCTGTCTGCACTTGAAAAATGGACCTGTTCTCACCCTGAACAAGGGCCGGGCTCCCCTCCTTAAATTACTTGTTTGCGCTGCGGAACTGCCCTGCCTTCCCCGTGTGAAAACACGAGCACGGGGGCATCGCTCGGGGGTCCAGCAGCTGAGGTTTGACCAAATGCTCTGGCACAGGAGAGGGGCTGCGGCTCAGGGAGGAGGCGAAGGAGTCAGGGGGTGTCCCCTGGTGTCAGCTGTCCCAGAACCTCTGCTGCTCCCAGCCAGCCTCTGAGCGTGGTTCGGCGTGTATCCTAAACCCAGCAGTGTCCCAAACCTCCATCCCGGCTGGGGAAAGGGCTCGTGGAGGTGCCAGAAGGCCAGTTCCCTGAGGCAGGTTTGTCACCTCGGGGGGACCTTGATCTGTCAAGGAGAAAAACGGCCTGGCTGGAGGGCAGGGAGGAGAGAAGCCACAGAGAGCCAGGCTGGGGCTGGGGGGGACAGGTGCCCAGGGGCTGGAAGCCACAGAGGGGTCCTGGTGGCATTGAGGACCTACATGGAGCTGGGACCTTCCCCCAGTACCCCAGTCACTTCTGCAGCCAGGAGAGAGTTTGCAAGGAGCTGAGCCCCTCCAGCCCTTCAAATCTAGCATTCCCCTCCTTGCATCTGTGCCTTAATGAACACCAGGGCTAGATGATTTGATGACAGTCTCCACGGCCCTCAGGAACTCAGCTTCTACTTCCATTTCCCTCCATTTCCACCCTGGTCTCAGCTGGGAAATATCTCTTCCACCTTTCCCATGGCTCTTCCAGCACCTGGAGCCCGTGGAGCTCCCTTGGAGCACGGGCAGGGCACGATGGCTGCTGCTGGGGTTGTGCCACCCGCCCCGCTCTGCTTCCCTGCTTCCTGGGACACCCAACAGGCAAGGACCCGCAGCCCAAGGGAGCACCCCAGCTCCCTGCCCCTGCACCTGCACGAGGCGATGGGGACCCGCCAGGGCTCTGCTGTGCTGCCAGCATCCCCCCCACGGGACTGCTGGGGCAGGATGCCCAGACAAGCAGCAGGGGCCGTGCGCCGTGCAGCTGTGCTTGCTGCCGCCTGCTTGTGTGTGTTGGACCTCAGGTGGCACCCCCAAAACCGCAGAGCTTTCCCCTCTGGCCATGGCAGAGGGCTGTCCAGGCAGTATGTCCTGCCTGGAGGCGGCTGGGACAGTGGGATGCCATCTGCCCCGAAATTTGGTGCCGCTGCCATCTCATCTCCTGGTGGCCTGGGACCTGGAGCACCCATGGGGAGGGATCAGAGGAGGATGGCATCGCCTCCCACCCAGCATGGGGGGGACACAGAAGGGCAGCAGGTGTTGGTGGCAGCAAAGCCTTCCTCCTCCTCTTCCAGACGACGAGCTCCTGGGGCACCGGTGGCCCTAGGGACGTCCAGGCTCGGTGGGGGGAGGCAGAGGAAGAGCCCCCTGTCCCTGGTGGAGCAGCGATGGAGGAGCCGGCAGAGTTGCCATGGAGATTTTCTCCCTAGCAGATGCTCTGGGCAGGTGCAAGAAGAGGCTCTGCCCCCCTCGCTGTGCGGCACAATGCCAGCCGGAGCCTGCAGAAACAGGAAGCCTCCGCAGCCGCCCGCCTGGCAGCCCGACGGCCACCGCCGCCCCCCCACGAGCCGGAGGGGGCAACGTCCCCCTGATGGCCTCAGAAGGGGAAACTGAGTCACGGAGCCTCTGCCAAGGCTGCTCCCAGGGCCTGGCTTTGCCTGCCCTGGCGGTGACCACACGCTCAGCGCAGACCGCAGGGCCCAGAGGTGCTGGGGTGGTCCCAGGGGGACACGGCGCTGGGCACCCAAACCGTGCCCGGCCCCGCTGCAGGTGCAGCCCAGGGGCCCGCAGCTCGCCCTCCCTCTGCCTGCCAGCAGCTCGCTGCTCGACAGCTTCGCCCCACATTAAAACCATCCGCCTCGTCCTCTGAAGTCACTGCTGTCGGCGGCGTGGCGATCAGATACTTAAAAATCACCCCCCTCCCTCCCAGCCCCCCTGCCCTGCTTTGCCACAAAGGACGCCTTGAAAAATGCGTTGCTTGTGAGCGTTTGGGCTCGGCGCTGCTCCTCCGGCAGGCTCTCGCCGGGGCATTATTACGGGCTCGTTTCAAACCCACGCTCAGGACAGCCTTGTTTCCAAACTGTTTGTGCTGCTGGCTGCGAGGCGGCCGAGGTGAGAGCAGGCACCGAGACAGGTTTTGAAGCGTTATCCACGCCATCAAAAGCTGTTCTATTAAAGTCTGGGGAGAGCGTTTCCGTGGTAAGTAAAAGTCGCTGCTCTGTGTACCTAGTGCAAAGGCTGCATTTAAAAACATGCGCGGGTCACCCTCGCGCTTACGCAGCAAGCCCGAGCAGGAGATAATGGAGCCAGTGTTTGGTCACATCGCCGTGCTACTGGGGAATAACCCAGCCCCCCGTGCCCGCCGCTGCCCGCTGCCCTCAGCCCCGTGGCCCTGGCACACAGGGGTGCTGTGGGGACGGGGCATGGCACAGCTCGGACGGAGCCCCAGCTCTCCGGGCTTTTTCCCTTTCCAAAGCCCCGAAGGCACTGGTGGCAGTGGAGGCCATCTGGCAAGGCGTCCTGAGCAACAGTCGAGGGACAGCAAGGGACAAACGGGTGGACCTGTTGCTGTCCTATCCCCTTCACCATGGGCTGTGCGTGGCACTTGCACCCTTGGGGCAGGCAAGGGGTGGCAGGCACATGTAGGAGCAGTCCCCAGTGGGTGCTAAGGAGGGGATGAGGATGGACATGGAGGGGTCAGGGCTGCAGTGTGGGTGTCCTGGGGATAGACAAGCTCCTTCCCAGGGGCCTCCCAGTGCAGGCAGCATGCGAAGGGTAGCAGCGGAGCACAAACCCGGCACGGCGCCACTTCGGGCTGCAGGACGGGGCTGTGGGGTGGGCTCGGGGTGAGGAGCAGGGTGGTGCCAAGGGGCCCTGCAGGGTGGTAGGGTGGTGGTGGGGTGCAGCAGGGTGCTGCACCGGGTGGATTTGGTGTGGGTGTGACTGTGGGGGTAGGTGTGGGTGCAGGTGTAGGTGTAGGTGTAGGTATGGCTGTAGGTGTAGGTGTGGATGTGCATGTGGCGGTAGGTATGGCTGCAGGAGCAGGTGCAAGTGTAGGTGTAGGTGTGTGAGGATGAGTGTGGGTGTAGGTGTAGGTACAGGTGTAGGTATGGCTGTAGGTACAGGTGTAGGTACGGGTGTAGGTGTGCATATGCATGTAGATGTGGGGGTAGGCGTGCGTGTGGGTGTGGGTGTAGGTGTGCATAGGTGTGCATGTAGGTGTAGCTGCACGTGCAGGTGTAGGTGCAGGTGCGGGTGGGGGTGTAGGTGTGCATGCAGGTGTAGCTGTAGCTGTAGGTGTGCATGTAGGTGTGTCGGTGCAGTTGTGCGTGTGTGTGTGTGTAGATGTAGGTGTGCACACACGCGTGCGTGTAGGTGCAGCTGCGTGCCCAGCTGCGGGTGCAGGTGCGGGGCACCGCGCAGCACCCATCTCCCTTCCCTCTCCTCCTCCTCCCGCAGCGGGGCTCCGGCGGCTCGGGGCCCCTCTGCAGGAGCAAGGGAGGGGGGAGAGGAACCGGGGCGCTGCTCGGCGGCTCCGCGGCTCCTCGGCGTTGCGGTCCAGGCCGGCTCTTCGGGGCAGCGCGGCGCGGGCGGTGCGCCAGGCGGGGTGTGCGGTGCCACCGGCGGGGCTCCCCGGGCCGCCGCCGCCGCCGCCTGACATTGGCTGGAAAGTGGAGCAGCGCGGCGGGGACGGTCGATGCGGATCGATCGCGGCGCGGGTTGCGGCGCGGCCCCACGCCGGCTCCCGGGACGCCGGAGCCGCCCCCCCTCCCCCCTTTTCTCCGTGTCCCCCCCTCCGGACAAGCCAGCCCCGCGCACCCCCGGTGGGCAGCGGGTTCGGGGGACACCGGACAGCCCCTCGCCAACAGCCCCACCGTACGCGCACCCCGAGCCTCCCGGTGTGCCCCCCACTCGGTTGGCGGAGCCTCACTCCGGGGTTTGTCCCCGCGGGTGTCCCCGGTGTGGGGTCCCCAGAGCCCCCAAGGGACCCCCGCGGGGACCCGCGGCCAGCCCCGGGCTCTGCTGTCCCCCGGGGTGCCGAGGGTTTGGGGTTTGCTCCGGGCGCTGCTCCCGGTGCGCTCTGCGAGGGGGGACGCTGCCCAAAGTTTCCTCCTGCCGGCAGGGAAACCTTTTTGGGCGTGCTGTAAAAAAAAAAAAAGCAGCGCACATGCACAGCAGCCGGCACAGCCCAGCTCACCGCTTCCCAGCGCTGGGAAGGGATGCGCGTGTCTCCGCAGCCCACCTTCCCCAGCCAGAGACAGATTTTTTTATTTTTTTTCAGGGCCCGGAGCACCGGGAGCCTGCTGGGCACCTCAGCATCTCCCCACGCCACGGTGCCCTGGGAGACGCGACAAAAATCAGCCGTGCAGGGTCACGGCTGTGCCCCCGCGCTGGAGCAGAGCGCGCTCGCTTTCTCACACAGCGCCTTTAATTAGTGGCAGAAGGAGCCGAGGGGGCTGCCCGGGGGCTCAGCAGCGGCCGGGGAGCCTGGGGGGCGGTTCAGCCTGCGAGCTGGCAGCTCCTGTTGTGTTCCCCACGGATGGCCCTTCCCCGGCACCCCCAGCCCCCGGAGGATCTGAAGTCAATGGGTCGCGGTGGGACCAAAGTTTCCCCAGGTTTTGCTCTTGTTTTCCGGTGATCTTCATAATAATGCTGGAGGATCCTCTTACACGAGGCACCCCGGGGGATACTTATCTCCAGCTGGACAGAGGGGGGCCATTTAAAATCATGGGGCTGAAAAGACTTGAAAGGAAAAGAGAAAAAAAAAAAATCCGCTGCATAAAATTATGAAGTGAGCTCCTGGGCTTGGTTTCCTCTGCATTTGCCCCCTTGGCATTCGCAGGCGGGCTGGGGGAGGCCACTCTGGATCCACAGCGCTTTGCATTACAGGAGGCATCGGCCCATCTCCTTTCCTTCTGTCTTTTTTTTTTTTTTTTTTTTTAAGGAAAAGAAAAATCCCTTTATTTGGCAGCTTCTGCATGAATCAAGTTAGAATTTCACAGCTATTTAACACCTGGTTACAGCGTCTGCAGCAGAACTGATGATGCTCCGTGCTCTGCACCCACTTTGCATCACAGGATCTCGCCGCTTACCGAGGCGGGGATGAGCGTTATTCCTTTCTCATCCTTCCTCCTTTATTCGGCAGCGGTTTAAGGCGCGAGGTGCTCTGCGGGACTTCGCCAAGGGCTTTTCCCCTCCGCAAAGCGGCTGCAGGCGGGGGGTGAGGCCCCAGCACCCCCAGCCCCGGCCGCCCCGCGCTGCCGATAACCCCGTCCAGCTGCCATCGCAGTTCGGTGGGAATTGAATCAAGTCCTTAAACCCCAAGAGTTAATCAAAGTGCTTTGAATATGTAAATGCTGAGTATTGTTTATCATTGCCTAGAGCTGATACAGCAGTTTTCCTGCTCAAAGCCCTGTTCAGATGGTAGCTCATGAAAATTCACAACAGCATGGCAAATAGGTGATGGGTATTATTACCCCCATCTTCCAAACGAGCAAACTGAGGAAGAGCCATCGAGCGACGCTCCCCATGGCAGCGGTAATCAGTGACGGAGGCCAGCTCAGTGCTCGGGAGGAGGCCGTGGGCTGGGTGTAAATCAGCGCCGTCCCCTCCACCGCTTGCCTCATTTCCTCCAGCTGGAAATTTGGTTGGTAACTCAGCCAGCGATGGCTGGTGTGATGTCCTCCTCGATACCTACACCGCTGGCTCTAGGCAGATAAATCTGTGCAGGCGAGATGCAGCTTTCCACAGGGCTCTCCGGCAAGTGCTCCAAGAATAAATCAGGCAATAAATTAATAAAAATACATGACTGACCGGGAGCGTATAACGCACGGGGAATCCAGAGCAGTGAGGGCAAACTACAGGACCATGCACCCCACAGGGAGCGTGATGGCGAAGCACCACGGCGGTCTTGGCAGGGCTGCCCAAACACCTGCATACTCCGGTGGGAGGGCAGGGGCAGCCCCGTGCTGCTGCTGGCTTCCACCTCCCCCAGCAGCGTGCTGCCAGGGAGAAAAGCCGCAGGCCCCCGTGCTGCTGCAGCGCTGGCTGGGTGCAGTGTGAGAGCCTGGCACTGCTCCTCGCAGAGGGGCTGGAGCAGTTGTGGGGCTGGGGGACCTCGAAGCCAACCTCGACCAGGTTTGGCCCCAGAGCATACAGACTCCACGTTTCAACCCGTTGATTCCTGCCCCTGGAAGAGCTTTTGCTGCGAACCTGAGATGCGTAGCGCAGATGGAAAATGCCCTGGTTTTGGTTTCCCCTTGCACTAGGGCAGGCGACCCTGGAGGGTCAGGGCAGCCTCCTGCATCACGAGACGTGCCTGCCGCAGAGCTGCCAACCTCAGGGGAGGCTGGGGGGACAGCTGGGAGCAGGACGTGTCTCAGCCAGCCAAATTTAATCCTCCTACGTTAGCAAGGCTTAAAATAGGCTCCCTGCAGCATCGATGAGGGTGGTGGAGTTGGCCTACTCCAGCCCTCCCAAGTATTTTGGGGAAGCAGGGATGGCTGTATTGCAGACAAGCACAGCTGGGAGAAACTGCACCGTGCTGCTGGAGTGATCCAGTTAATTAAACAGGCCCGGCAGCACCTTCACCCCGCCAGCCTCCCACCAACAGGGGCTCCCCCTGCCACGCGTGCCACCTCATCCCTCCCCAGTGCCTTTCCGCAGCCCTCTCTTGTGGTCACCTTTGGTCTGGGTGCTCCCACCCGGTTCTTTTTCCTCCACACCTCACAGAAGCTGTACCTGGGTTTCAGCTGAGCCCAGCTCACCGTTTGGTCTCATCCCAGCCTCTGCTGCCCCAGGAGATGCCTCCCCAAGAAGTATTTGCCCGTGTCCATCGTGGCCGCACCCATGGCATTGCAGCAGCTCCTGGGGTGGCTGCGGGGGCCCCGTGGGGGCACAAGTGGTGCAGGGGGAGCTGGCAGGCTCCTGCCCCCTGCCTGCGGTGGGACGAGAGGGGAAGCCTGAGAAGCAAGGCAGAGGTGGTGACATGCTCAAGGAGTCTGGCAGCGCTGGTGGTATGGACATAAAAGTGTTGCTGAGTATTCAGCTTGTGCAGGGAACTTGTCGGTGTCCCAAGTACCGGGTGGCTCCTCAGTGCAAACACAAGCCACTGGGCTACTGCAGGGCCAGCTCCAGCAGCTGGCCCCCATCCCACAGTGAGGAGCACCAGGGTTTCCCCAAGCTTCTGGTTTTGCTCTCAAGGCTGCCACGGAGGTGCTCCTTGGGCAGAGGAGTCTACCAAGGGCTGTCACCTTCCATCAGACAAACAACTGCTAATCAGGAGGGAGAGCATGGACAGGGAGACACATGGAGCAGCTATCAGCAACGTGCCTGGACTGTGCACAAACCACCCCAGTATGCACCCAACAGTCTGGAAGAGCTCTCCTGCGGTGCTGGAGCTCTGCCCCACCTGGTCAGATCCAAGATACAAGCCCAAAACATCTGAGATGCTGGGGTGGGGACACAGTCCCCCAGACAGGCTCCAAGAGAAAGGGCTCCTGCCTGTGGGGTGCAGGGGTTTGGCCAAGCTTCCGCAGGGTTTGGGGCTCCTGGCAGAGCCCTGCTGCTATCTGGGAGTGGCGCTGGCACTGCCCTTGGTTCTCCCCCCAGCTCACCAGTGGGGCTTAGCTCCAGCCCCAGCTCCCTCCAGCCACTTGCTGTGGTGCTGCCCACCCCAGCCCAGCTTCTGCTGGGCTCCCATCCCATCCCATCCCATCCCATCCCATCCCATCCCATCCCATCCCATCCCATCCCATCCCATCCCATCCCATCCCACCCCACCCCACCCCACCCCATCCCATCCCATCTCCCGGGCCTCCCAGCCTCCTGGCCTCTCCAGCACAGCCTCTCCCTCTCAGGAGGCTCCCTCCTGCCTCCCCAGCGTCCAGAGCTCTGAAGAAGCCGTTTTCCCTTCTCTCCTTCCTCTGCACAGCCTCTGCATGGGCCTACACACCAGCTGCCCCCCACCCCTGCTTGTTCCTCCTGTGCAGCCCCCACATCCCCGCTGAGGCTGCCACCAGAGAGGCTGGGGCTCCCAGTCTCCTGCTTGATCCTGGAGAGGCTCCGTAGCGTGCTCTGCCTGCGAGACCCCATCCTGCTCTCCCACAGCGTGCAGGGGTGGCAGCACTGAACAGGGCAGTCGAGGCCATGTCCCTGTGTCCTGACTGCAGCCCCCTGCAGCCCCCTGTGGTCCCTTGCTCTCTGCTCAGCCCCCACCCCGCATCCTCACGGGGAGCCCTCGCCCTCCTCCTGCCCGCTCGCCAGGTTCACAACACCCATGAGCACCTCCGCAGCCCAAAGGGAGGTTTGCATTAAATGCACCACCCACATGCAAACCAACTCCGTGTGCTCACAGGCACTGCTGGCCCCGCCGGGACCCCGCTGCAGGGCTGCAGACACCCGCCTCGCCCTGGCTTTGCTTGCGTGGCTCTTTCTGCCCAGCGTTGCCCGTGTCGTTGGCTGGCTGTTGCGTGGATGCGGCTGGCGCAAAAAAAGAAAATGAAAAGCCCCACTAAAAGCCTCTGATTGTGCATATATGTATGTGGAGGAAGGATTTTATTATGGAGAATTGACAGCATGTCCATTGTTAAAACTGGCAGCTTGCAAGATGGATAACAGGCAGCCGGGCTGAGCACACGCCAGGCGATGGCAGATCTATTCCCAACCAACCGCACAGCCTTGGCCGTGTCAGTTCATCTGTCTGCTCCCCAGCTCCTGTGCAGCCCCGGGGCTGCTCCGGCACTGCAGCCTTCCCGTGTCCTTGGGAGGCTGCGTGCCGAGGCTGGCCTCGCTGCGTGGCTGGGGGGCTCCGCGCACAGCCCATCACATCACGTTCCTCATGTGTTCGAAGGTTGCTACCAGGCTGTGAGGGAGAGAAGTCAGGATGTGCTAGAGAAAATGGTTAAGGGGTGACAAGGGGTGGAGGACCCCTCCAGACCACAGCAAAATGGGAAAGGGAGAGGGATTTGTGTTCACTGGCATCACCAGGGAAGGGCCAAGCATTGGTGAGAAGAGGAGAAGCAGCAGTGATGGACATTCCCACTTGAGTTTGGAAACCCATCTCACACAGGACAGCAGGTACCCCAGGAGGATGACAAGACACCTTCATCCTCACGGGCACCAGCAGGACCTCAGGTGCGGGGCTCAGCACGCTGGGAGCACTTGAGTTGCTCGGGGCACCTTGGGATCCAGCACGTGCTGATGGTGCAGGAAAAGCTGAGCGTTTTGCCAGCACTTTAAAGGAGGGAATGGGACACCCTGGTTTGTGACCTTGATAAGCACAAAACGGGTGGGAGGAGAACCGGGGACCTATTGCGTAGAGAGGGGAAGGAGAGGTCTGTGCTTTATGCCAGCCCAAATACATGAAAACGGATCTCGTCCGGCCCCTAGGAAATCATTTTGTGAAGGGGCTGATGAGCTGATTGGTAGCAGGAAGGCTGCTGCCAGGATGGGCTTCCGCAAGACTTCCTCTCGCGCGGCCCTTCGTTAGGGAATTAGGACATAGCTGCGCGAGCGCAGCGGAGAGGAAACGAGTGCCAAGGGAGCCGCCATCGGGGGAGCTCCAGGGACTCTGCAGTGGCCCCAGTTGCTCTTGTTAGGGCTGTGGGAGGAGATGCGAGCAGGCTGGGGACGAGGCCAGCAGGCGACACACAGCCTGGGGACAGAGCAGCCCCCTGGAGCTGCCCAAGGGCTGCAGGGGCTGGGGGTGCTGCTGCCAGGGCACCGCGTGTCCTCCTGCCTCTGCTCTGAGCACCCACGAGGAGCGGACTGAAGCCCACGCGGGATGCTTGGAGCACTTCCCATGCTATCCTTCCTGACCCCGTAGGATGTGGCTCCATCAAATCCCCCCGGAACAGCCTGGCCTTGCCCTGCTGTGCTCCAGCCTGGATGTGGCCCCAGCTCTCTGCACGCCGCCTGCCAGCTCCAGCCCAAATGTGCTGGCAGCCAGCTGGGGAAAATGCTGGAATAAACCACCCGAGTGGGCTCTTGCTGGCGGGGCTGTGGCGTGGGAGCCGCCACCACCACCCATCTCACCACCATGTCCCCGTGCCCCCGGGATGGGCACCGTGCTGTGGGCACACAGGAGGCAGCGAGGGGCAGCCCCAGCCCACAGCACCCCTCCAGCCCTCGTCGTAAGCCTCCCCACAACGAGCAGCAAGAAACGCCTGCTCTGACAAACCAGGCTCTCCATTGCCACCCTGGGCACGTGCAGGACCTGCGGCAGAGGCTCGGCTTTCAGTTGTTCGCTATTTTTAATTGCTCCTTCCCAGAAAGGCTCACATACACTTCGAAACCTGCTTCCAGCTGGGAGTTTCGAAAGCTGGTTCCAGTTAGACGCATGGCGCTGGTGGTGCTCGTGGCTGTTATTTTTAGAAGGGCTGAAGGCAACGGCCACCGGCGGCTCGGCTCCGGTCACGTCTCGAGGCTCGTGTTCGCGGGGCCGTGGCACTCGCCAGCATCTCGCCCCAGCGCCCACAGGCCAGCGCCCACATCCCCACGGTGCCTGGAGCAGGGGCTCAGCGGTGGGAGCCCCCCGGGGCAGCAGCACCGGTGGGAAGGGAGAGGGGGACGTCTGGGCAGCGCGATTTTATGGCTGCCTTTTTTTTTTTTTTTTTTTTTTTCTGGGGCTTTTTGGGTTACTTTCATCTCTGCGCTTCAAGCTGTGCAGAAAGGAAGACCAAAAGCGGAGGATGTAAGCGGTGGTCATCGCCGAAGAGCCAGGACATGGAGGAACGTCTTCTGGTTTTAATTAAAAACCATTTGCTGGCAAAGTCTGAAGGCGTGCTCGGTGCCTCGGCTATGACAGGGCCAGCAGGGAAGGGCTCCCTGCAGGAGCCTCCGCCAGGCGCTGCACGGCTCGGGGGAAGCTGCCCCACGGGGGGGGCTCTGCTCCCACCCCCCCCAGGAGTTCAGCACCACGGGGCCACCCCCACGGCCACGCGCTCAGGCACGCGGAGCCTCGCTCGGCTCGCCCTGGCAGCGATTTTTGTCCTCGCAGCATAAAAGCTCTCCAGAGACAGGCTCGGGGACTCGGCGCGAGAGCCGCACGTAATCAGCTATATTATATTTGCCCCCATTATTCACACGCTCTCTGCCGTCGGCCCTCGCTTCCCCCGCGCCGCTGGGGCTCCTCTCCCCTCTCCAGCCTCCCACCACCGCCACCTCCATCCTTTCTTTCCGCTCCCCACCCCGAGCACACCCTGTGCCGTCGCGCTGGCTGCGCCGCGCTGACCCCGGCACCCCTGTGCACGCCTTTCAGCTGCGGTCCCCCCCTCGGCTTCCTCATCTGATAACGGGAAGGGGGGTGGGAGGATGGGGGGGGTGCTGCGTTCAAAGGAGAAGGGCTGACCTTTGCTGCTGCAATGAAAGCCGCATGGAGGAAAAAAAAAAAAAAAAAAAAAAAAAATTGGCTGCAGCGAGCGAGGGAGAGAGCTCTGCTGTGGTTTTACAATCCCTAAATAACGCCGGGAGCTTAGCTGTAAACACATGGCGGTATTGCATGAGCGTGTCTGTGCCCCCCCCTCCCCTCCCCTCCCCTCCCCGCCCTCCCCACTTTAAAAACCCAGCTTGGAAAATACTACAGGCTGGAAAAAAAAAAAAAAAAAAGGAAAAAGAAAGAAAAGAAAACAGCTTTCTTGAAAAAAAAAAAAAAAAAAGAAAAAAATCTCCTGAATTATTTAGCGAACGGTCCCAGCGCAAGGGCTAATTCCGGCGGCAGACGGCCGCGGGGAGATGCTATCGGAGCGCCGGGCGCTGCCGGGCGGGCGCCGCGGGGCCGGGGGGGAACCGGGCACGGCTCTGGCCAGCCCACGGCCCCCACCCGCGGCCGTGAGCACCCCACGGCCCCCCCCCTTCCCCTCTCCGCCCTCTCCCCGCGGCCCCGGCACGGCAGCGGTTAACGAGCGGGCGTCCACGGCTGATTTTCGGCCGCCGCCGCTGCGTTTTCAAATCACCTTTTGTTCCCGGCTCGGCGGGGCGGAGGACGGATCCACCCCACCGAGCAGGGATGTTTACAGCAAACGCGCTCTCCTCCGCTCATCCATCCCTCCCTCCTCCCCCCCCAACCCCCTAATCTCCCCCCCCAACCCGCCACACGCGCACACAAAAAGGAAAAAAAAAAAAAAAAAAAAAAAGAAAGAAAAAAAAAATAAAAACCAACACCCGCGGGGAGAAATGCCAGGCTGTAAAGCGGCAGATTGCCGCACTTCTCCTTCACCTGTAAAAAGTAACAGCCTGGCCCCCCCCTCCTCCCGCAGGAGGACAGACGGACAGACGGACGGATGGATGGACGGACAGCCCGGCCGCTGCGCCCCGGAGCCCCCCCCCCCCCCCCCCCGCCTCCCAGCAGCCGGGGCTTCCGCCCCTCTCCCTCTCACCTGCTTCTTCCCAATTTTTTTTCGGAAGCAACTAACACTTTTCTTTGAAGAGCAACAGATGAGCGAGACCCTCCCCGCGCCTTTTATGATGTTAAAATTTATTGCCTGGGTCGCAATTGCCATTTTAATGATGAACGCTCCTGCTGCTTTAATGCGTCTCAAGCGCTGGCATTAAAAAAAAAAAAAAAAAAAAAAAAAAAAAAAAAAAGGAGCCGGGGGAGGCTGGAGGGGGGGGGGGGGGAGGACGGGACACGCTGGCTCCAGTCTTCTGAAGGAGAATGAACTCCAGCCCATTTCCTGGTCCTTGCTCAAAGTTTTGCCAAATAGATAATGTGTTTTATAATTTCGTCTCCGCGCCGTGCTCTGTCTGGTAAGGGAGGCCCTCTGCTGGCACGGGGCTGGCCGGGGAGCCCAGCCGGCAGCCACCCCGAGCCCCCAGAGCTGGGTGCTGGAGGCCGAGGGGACGAGCATGGGGACGGAGCCTGGGGGGCTCCGAGTGCCCTGGGCTGGATGCCGAGGCCGTGGGACCCCATAATTTGTGGGGTGGCAGCACCCGGGCCCCCCCGGGGACACCGCGGCCACCTCCGCTGGGAGCTTCCCTCCGCAGCGAACAGGGGCCGCACGCCCCGGCGGGGCCGTGTGCCTTTGTCAGCAGATCCTTTTTTTTTTTTTTCTTTTTTCTTTAATGGTGCCTGAAACTTGGCCTGGGCTATCAGGGAGATATTAAATTGCCGTTGGAAGCAACACCAGGAGGGCGGAAAAGCCGTGATGTGCTCTTACCTCCTCCCCACAAGGTCGAGGCGGCCAGCCCCGGGGGACGGCGCGTTTGCCTCGTCCTTCCTGCGGCGAGGATCGCATGTCAGAGCCCAGCTAAGCTCAAGAAAATCAAACCCGTGAGCTCACAGCCTCGCTGAGCGCAAGCGCTGCTTGCTCGTCCTTGGGACCCCGTGCCCGGCCTGGAAAAGGGGGTGAGCAGGCACCGGGGGCACCGCCTGTGCGTAGCCATCCCCCCCCGGCTCCCCTCACCACCACCAGGCTCGTGCCGTGCCCGTAGCTGTGCCCAGCAGTGAGTGTGGTGCCACTTACAGCTGCCCCAACAACCAGCAGTGATGGAGCATCTGGTCAGGGCCATTCCCCACGTTCAGGGATGGCCAAGCACAAGAGTTGGTTTTCTCCCCGGGTGCAGCACGGCCTTGCAAAACCATCCAGGGGCCAGGCTCGGCGCAATGGAGCCAGTGGGAGAAACCTGACACTGCCTCTATCAGAGCTGGTGTTTGTGCTGGGGTCCCCGAGGGCCAGAGCAGCCCCCACCTCTCTCTGCCATACGAGACCAGCACCAAGGGACGGTGGCACTGGCGGCGTTGCCCTGGAGCTGGGGCTGTGGCCAGGCTCTGATGCCTGTGAGCGCCGGGCCGGGGCTCTTTTTTGGGGACCAGGGGTCAAGGACAGATTTGGGTTCAGCGCCAAGCACCCAATGCAGGGTCAGGGCTCACCAGTGGGGAACAGGGCCAGGAGCAGAGGGCTTTGTGCCACTGTGTTTGCTTTACCTTCCTGCCTGGGGCTGGAGATGCAAAGCAGCTGGGGACAGCAGCGTGAGCGGTGGGGGACAGAGTCCACGTGTGCACCTCGGCACAGGTCACAAGCACCACGGCAGCACTGGGGGGCAAGGACAGTGACCCACGCCCTCACACGCGTCCCACACAGGAGCCTCACGTCCCCCCGGCCCCAAAACGTGGGCACACACTGGATGTCCCTGCACCCCCCCATGCCTCAGCCATGGGTGCCAGCCCCACAGCACGTGGCTACGGGGCAGCAGCGTGCAAGCAGGAGCACGCAGGGATGCTCCAGCAGCTGCTGCCAGTGTGGGTGGAAGATGCCCTTTGGCCAGGAGCCGCCAGGCTTTTTCCAGCCCTGCCCAGGAAAAAAAAAAAAAGCCCACAAAACGCTGGTTGTAGCTGTAGCGAAGAGGAAGCGGCAGATAAGAGCGAGGCTGGAGCCTGCACCGAGGCCTCCCAGAGATGAAAGGCGATTGCGAGAGAGCCTCCCTGTCCCCTGCGGACAAAGAACTCCTAAAATATTAACGAGGCCCTGTGCCGCCAGGTCCCATGGCCCCAAAAGCCAGCAGGAGCTCGCAGCGCCCGTGCTCCCGGCCCGCTGGTCCTCAGGGGACGGAGGCGCAGCGGGGAGCAGAGCAGGATGCTCGCTAATTACCTCCGTGCTGCAAAACCTGCCCCCTCCCCTCGCCACCCCGGTAAGCCGCTGCAGCTTCAGTGCAGGGTGGGGAATTGCTGCTTTTCCACCAGATTAGCATTTAAAGAGCACGCACCGCTCCATCCACCCCTACCCACAGCTGGCCAGGGGCAAGGTGACCCGTGGGGACACGGAGCTGCCATCCCCGCACCCTCCAGCGCTGCCCCGCGGTGCTGGACCGGTGGAGAACTGAGGCAGGAGCTGCTCAGGGGGGTTTGCACACCAACTCCATACGGGAAAGCAGGGTGCAGCCTTGGTTTTGCTTTTTGGACACGGTTTGTGCTGTGTGTCACGCTACCCCCAGGCTAGGGACTCCCAGGCTCCCTGGGGTGAGGAGTGGATGCATGGGTGCTGCACGGGCACAGCCCCACGGCCACCCCCTGCCTGGCTGGGGATGTGATGGACGAACCCGCTGCTGTCAGCCCCAGCCTTGCCCCCAGCTCCCTCCCAGTGGGGCACGGACACCCACGGGGTGCCACCAGCCCTGTCCTCCCGACAGACCCACCGGCGACTCGAGGTGACCGGTGGCCCCACGTCCCACCCACTGTGCTCTCAACTCCACGGCCCAGCTGGGGCAGAGCAAAGAGCTTTTTTTTGCAGAGGATTTTTGGCTTCTTTGCATGAGAACTGGCGATGTCCCCGCTGCTCTGAATCCGCCGCTGGGTGCTGGAAGGGAGGAGGAGCGAGATAATAACAGCTCCTGCCGCCGAGTCCGGAAGCGGGTCCACACGCAGCCGTCAGATTGGGGGATTTGCATAGCACAGATGGCAGCCCAGGAATTTCAAAGCAGCCCCCGTGCCGCAGCAGCTGAGCGGCTCGGCGGCCCCGTGCAGCTGCCGGAGGCGACGGCGCTGCCCTGGTGTCTGGGGCCGGGCGGCAGGAGGAGGACGTGGCTGGCACGGCGCGGCACGAGGGCCGCGAGGGGCAGGCCGGGAGCACAACAGCAGCGAGGGGCAAGCACCAGCCCCCATGGCCAAGGGGTCCGCTGCGACCTCGCTGCCCGTTCGTGCCCACAGGACATGGGGGCTGCACCCAGGGGGGGCGAGGGCAGGCGGCGATGCTGCGGGCCAGGGGTGCCCGCGTGGCTGTGGAGGCGCCCGCCGGGCAGGAGCCGCGCGGAAGGGCGCCCGCAAGGGCTGGAGGGCGCGACACGTGAGAGACGGCGGGAGCTAAATTTACACCGCCTTGAAGCACGCCGCCTCCAAGGAGACAGGAGCGCGGGCTATAAATACCTGCGAGGAAACAACGGGGGACGGAGGCGGTGAATTATTCGCGGGCGCAAGATGGCAGGACACGGCGCAAGCCAGGCCCCGGGGGGGGGGGAGCGGGCGCTGCGGGGCAGGAGTGGGGCACGGCCTGGCCCCGTGGGGAGGACGCTGGCCCCGCAGCACGGGCAGGGCCGGGTTTGTCCCTGCCAGCCCCACGGGGCCGGCAGCTGCTCGGCGGAGGCATGAGGGCCGTGGCAGGCCCCGGCTGTGGGGCCTTGGGGCCTCCTGCCAGCAGCGGGCCCGGCAGATGGGCGGCGTGGGGCCGCGGGACAGCCGGCACCGCTGGCTGCCCTGGGGAGCTGGGGGGGGCAGGGACCCCCATAGTGGTGCTGGCTCTGCAGGGGGAGTGTGGCAATGTCCCTATGTCCCCTGTCCCTGGGGACACCCCACAGCACCCCTCCTGCTGTCCCTGAGGGTTTCCTGCTCTTTCCCCCAGGAGTGGCTGCATTCCTCCCAGCTGCACATCCAGCCGTCGGCGTGTCAAGGAGACACCCCAGGGGTCATTCGGGGCGCTGGAGCATTGCAGAGTGCGTCCACCCATGCGTTAAAAAGAAAAAAGAAAAGAGGGAAAATGGAACAACAAAAAGGGGGGAAGGAAAGGAAAGGAAAGGAAAGGAAAGGAAAGGAAAGGAAAGGAAAGGAAAGGAAAGGAAAGGAAAGGAAAGGAAAGGAAAGGAAAGGAAAGGAAAGGAAAGGAAAGGAAAGGAAAGGAAAGGAAAGGAAAGGAAAGGAAAGGAAAGGAAAGGAAAGGAAAGGAAAGGAAAGGAAAGGAAAGGAAAGGAAAGGATATTAAGGAGAGGAAAGGATATTAAGGAGAGGAAAGGATATTAAAAAAAAAAAAAAGAAGAAGAAGAAGAAGAAGAAAGAAAAGCAATGAAATAAAATGAAATGAAATGAAGTGAAACTAAGTGAAACAAATCAAAACAACGCCAAACAAGCCAAAACAAAGCAGGTTTGCTCCCACCGAAAGCCTTCCCCGAGCCCCCTCTCCTCGCAGAGCCCCGCTCAGGCCCGGGGGGGCCGCGGGCAGCGCCGCTTCCCTGGGCCTTTGCTGCCCCCCCCTGGCCGCCGAGAGGCGGCGGCGGCGGGGCCGGGGGGAGCCTGGCCGCGGGCAGCCCGGGCTCCGCGACCCCGCTGCAAGTGCCCGGAGGGGTCCGGGGGGGGCCAGGAACCCCCCCAGTGCCCCTGGGAGAGGGCCGGGACCAGGCCCCCCCCGGTGGCGAAGGCTCAGGGCTTGCTTGGAGGAGGAGGAAAGCTGGAGAAATAAGGAGAAATAAGGAGAAATAAGGGGAAATAGGGGGAAATAAGGGGAAATAAGGGGAAATAGGGGGAAATAAGGAGCAGCCAGGAGGGTTCTGTGCCCGCTGCTTGCTGCTGAAGGGCAGCACCGCGTGGCTGCCTCACAGCAGGAACAGGGCTAAGCAGGCGAAACCCAAATCCTGTGTTTGTCAGGGCCAAGTCCCCTCAGCTCTGGGCCAGGGCCCCCAGCAGGCCCCAGGTCCCCTCTCTGGGTACTGCTGGCAGGACAGGACCCAGGTCCCAGCCTCTCGCAACCACCAGGGCAGGTGCTGGTGAGGGTAGGGGTCTCTGGTATGCTGAGACGAGACGCAGTGATGTCCCGCCTGGTGACTTGCAGCAGCCAGCACCTCATGGGTGGCTTGAGTTACCCAACCGGGGCAAGATTTGACTTGAGCATTTAATATGGAAGAGCCAGCGGAGTGTCCATGCTTACCTTTCATATGCCATCTCCAACCACAGTGCTTTGTGGTTCATTACCCCTCAGCAAACCCAGGAACGGCTGCTTGGCAAAAGCCCGTCCTGTGAGGCATCCAGCACGGACCAGGGGAAGATCCTACAGCTCTGCCACCAGCATTTTCCAAGAAGGGATCACAAGTTGAAACTCTGAGTACTTCATGTTGGTATTTAGGGTTACAACAGAAAAAAACTTACACGTTGCAGCTTTATACAGCAGTGATAAATCAGCGGGGTCACTCCCAGTCACTAACTCGGCAAGCACATGGTGCTGACAGCTCACCACGGACCACGGTGCCACGTATGGGCTATGCACACAGCTTTATCTCTGTAGCCAAGTTGTCTCTTGCACCTGCTTAGTTACAGCAAACAGTCCGAGCACATCCACGGGCAGGCTGTCACAACACAATCCTGCATCACCATGCTGGCACATCTTCGCCAACTGCTCTGCTTAATTCCTTTTGTTTTCCTGAAAACCGGAGCTGCTACCCTGTAAGGTGCTGGCCAAGGGAAAATAATAAAAGGAAAGTCAGGGAAGCCAAGCGCAGAATTAACAGGAGGACGGCAGATCAGACACCTCAGGGCACCTCTTCATCCAGACAGCTGTGCAGGAGCCAGGTCAACGCAAGGAAGCCATGCCAAAGCTGAAGCTGGCATCAAGGCAAAGGCACAAGCAGCAGTCATTTTTCCTTGAAGCTCTGGTGACACCGGGTTATTCGTATGCTCCGCGTGAGTCACAGCAGGACCAGAGAGCACAGAGGCAGGGGTGCGCGTGACCCTCTGCACAAATGCAGAATCACCGAACCGTGCTGAACAGACCCCACCAGCAGTCACTGCACCGGCAGCACTGCATCCACTCACAAGGCTCTAGGTCAAGATTAAGAAAACCATACTCCCAAGCTGTATGAGTTTTAATATAATGTGCTAAAAACTGGCTCAATAGCAGACACGAGGAATCAAAATCAAACCACCCCATCAGAGCTACCGACAGTGCCTCAAGAGGTGAACGAGGAGAGGATTTACACAAAACACCAGCTTTTTGTGTGCGTACATAAGGAAAGGGAGTTGGAAACCTTTCCAACAGTAAATCCAGCCTCACCTTTGCTCCTTCAGACCATGTAATTCATGATTTTTTCCCCCTGCACCTAGCACAGCCTTACTGACACTTTTCCACACCTTGCAGCCTCCCAGACCAGCCCAGCGTTGGCTTCTCCCTCTGCTGCAGTGTGCTCAGCCCCACCAGCTCCGTGGTGCACACACGAGGAGCTGCCTGTGGCCGTAGCTGGCGTCGTCTCCTGACCCCACTGCCAGCTCTGCAGGGAAGGACTGTGCTGGTTCAGCTGCACAGAGACCACGCGTGGTAAGAGGGAAACGAGAGCTCATGGCACAGGACACCAGTCCTGACAGAGGAACTTGGAGAGCTTACACCGCCCAGCAGCCCATGCTGAGCGACCCCTAACCAGCTCAGCACTCACCTCTTTCCCTTCCTGCGTGAGCTGGTCCAGGTTTAGGAATTTGGGACGCTCAGCGGTGGGTGCCAGTCCCACAATGCAGTCCGAGTTACCCCGCCCCACGCTGCCTTCCAACCTTTGCTTTTGGAGGTAGCTGTTCCCTAATTCCTCTCACCAGTGTGATGCTTAACGCGTTGAGCTTGTCACAACAACCTGAGTCTGCACAGGTCCACGTGTCCAAGTGACAGCTTCCCTTGCTCACTTGGGTCCTCCTACCAGCACCAGCTTATGAAGGATGTTGCATGCCTCAATATTAAAATCCTAATAATAGGTTGTCTTCTGAAAGGAAGTCAAGAAAAAAGCCCTGAAAAATCTCCAGTGTTTGCAGACTGCATAAATCCACTCCTGTCAAGACCAAAAACCAAAAAGGAGGTGGAGATCAGTATGTCCATAGGCACCATGGGTACAGGCTGCCCTCAGTCAGGCTTTGGAAGCTGATCTCTTATCTCCTGTTAATATATAGAGATATTTAATGAAAAACTTTTCTATTGTGGGCATCATACATCAGCAAAGAGCTTTCTGGGGCTGAAGTCTAAGAGCAATTAAAAAAAAAAATGTTTTAATACCAGCTGTAAGTGGTGATGCCATTTTAAGTCAAAGCGAAGCGTCTCTGACTGTTCCTGGCTGTGAGGAGCCCTGCTTGCCCCGAGCCCTGAGATCGCCATCAGTGCCACTAAACTACTTTTGATTGACAAGAACAAACATGGATAAACAATTCAAGATTACACAAACTTAAGGACAGAGAGGAAATACACATAGAAATCAGTTCGAGATAGCAAGAGGTCATAGAACCTGCACTTCTCTTCAGGAAGCTCTTGAAGCAAGTGTAGAAAAGCACCACAGCTGCTCGTCCTGTTCTTGCCTTCTTACACAGGCCACTCTCAGAAAAATATGGTCTAGCTGGACTCCCAGTGCTGATAAACACGACTTCCTTTACAGTGAGCAGTGCAGAGGCTGAGAACTGCCACTAGTGGTTAGCGACCAAACAAACACAAGACCCCAGATAATTTGAAGTGCCGAGCTGCACGCTTATGCTCCGTGACTTCATCTTTCAACCCCACCATTTGCAATTCCATCCTGAACCCGCTCTGCAGGCTCAGTACACCCACTGCCTATGCACCTGCTCTCTGTAAGGAGCCAGATCAGCAAGAGATCAGCTCTGTTCATGGGAGTGGACTGACTTTTCCCCATAGCTGAAGGTGAAGAAATGTTTACAGCCACACGAGCAACTTGGCGAGACATTTATCCATATAACAATATTGAGCAGAAATACATTTGGCCGTGGAAGGGCAAGAATTGCAAATACATCGGATCCCCACTCACCTCGGGAAGCTGTGCCCTGACTATACAGCTGTAAGGGCTAAATTCTCACACACAGAAGGAAAGGGGAAACATGAGAATAAAACAACTGGAATAGAAGGAAGAACAGTAAGCCACTGGGATAAGCCACTTCAGTTGTGCGAGCCCCTGAACAGCCAGAAGGCTCTGGTTCCCTCTGATGCCCCAGCTGCCTCGTGCTGTTGTACCAGAGTTGATTCCAGCCTTACAGAACAGAGCCCACTGAATCGAGGGCACAGGATTTAACACTGGCTTGCTTTTAAATCAGAGCCAACTTCTCAGTCTTGTTCCTTCTATAGGAAGGAGACAGCAAAGGGCTTGCTGAGAGTGATGCGGTTCTAGGCCAAGGAGCAGGCAGACCACCAAGGCCCCTCAGTGCTGCCCAGGCTGTTTTCAGAGAGCACACCAGACCCAACAGGAGCCAGAAGGCCAAGAGGAAGGCGGCTGGAGATGGCTGAGCAGAGACAGAGCAGAACTGGATCGTCAGGGAGAACGAAAAACTCATCACAAGAGGAAAGAAAAAAAAAATGAGCGAAGGCAAGCTGAAAAACAGGCAAAAGGCACAGTTAAAGCAAAAAAGCAATCAAGCCACAGTGAGTTTAACGGAATCATTTAATGGCGATCAAATTGCAACACATTACAACAGTACAGGTAGTGTTAGAATAGCTCTAGTCACACACACGTTCCAGGGGAGGGCAGGGGAGGAGGTGACGCTGTAGGAACTCCTAACGCCTCTGATGGCTGTCACGCATGCAGGGGCTGGTCTCCGCACATCCAGAAAGCTGGACAGCAAGCTTTCCTCCTGTTTTTAATCTTCCATCAGGCACCCTCAAAGCACTTCTCGTCCCTGTGTATTCTCTGTAGGAAACAGCTTCTGCCAAACCCCAAAACAACTACAGTTTGCCACTCTGATCACAGGCTTGTTACAAGCCTACACACGGGAGCCAAGGAATGGAAGGGAACAACAGTTAATGGGTGAGGAAGGAAAAGGAAACTTTTCTAGGTAGTTGTAGGAGACAGAGGTAGGCTTCCCTAATGCTGAAGGGACGAGAGCAAAATTGCTCCAAGGTTCTTTAAGGATTGGTTGTGAGGGAAAGGATGGCCTTCCTTCTCCTCTGATATCCCTAGGGGGGTTTCTTCTTGCAGAAGGCTTCCAAAATCCGCCTGGGCAAGCGAGCATGCCTGGAACCTAAGCCAAAGCACTCCTCATCCTGGAGCGAAGCACTGGGTCTGTTCAAGAGATGCGTTATGTTACGTTACTCTGGTCCTTTAGAGCAAGGTGACACATCAACAGATTTGAACCACTTGGAGCAGGCCAGTTGTCCTCTGCACCTCCCACGTGGCTGCCAGGTTCTCTCTCCCAGCAAGAGCTGCTCAGGGCCCACGAGGAATGCCGACTTCAGCTGAGCAAAGCAATTCCCATTGCCTTTCCTTTAGGCTTCTGATATTCTACTGTACTTCAGCACAGAGAACATGGAGAACAGCTCTAGAGCCCTTTTACTGCTGCAAGCAGCAAGAGGATGATGAGGACTGTTAGAAAATGAAGCCAGACGTTTCCATCAGTAACTGCAGCTACCAAGAGCTAGGAAAGCCACAGCCTCCAGTGGCAGGGGACAGGCCACTTTACTGAGCCTGCTAGGGACACAGGACTGCATCCTCATTCCACTTCCTGATAGCATTTGATGTGTCCAGGTGGAACAGAAAAAAACTTCAGTAAGCACTTGTATAGGAAAGCAACCTCACTGCAAAACTTTGTGCTTGCACTGACAAAAGGCTGCTCAAGAAATTCAACAGCACATCCTACCCGTGGACAATTTGCAGATATCAAGTCCTCAGGCCTCAAGCAGTGCCTACAGCGAGTGCCACCTTGGTCAGTAGGTCAGTGTTGCCTTGGCTTAGAGTCCAGCACCCATTACCTGTTTAAGCTAACTGGCGATTCCTGCATATTGAATAGCGGGCACTTAGCACTGAGCTAGAGAAGTTTCTGAAATACATGGGATTACGTTATTTTGTAGGCAAGTACCATACATGGACACAAACAGCCCCTGCAAAGTTACAGACAGCACACGTTACAAGGAGGTGTGTGTACTGCCAAATAATGCCAGCTGCTTCAAGGAAGCAACGGTGCTAGAAGATAGAGGTTGTGTGTGTTATAATGCAGCACGGCTCACTGCACTTGGAGTCATCTGGCCTATGGTATACTCTTGCAGGGGATGGGTACTGATGAACATAAGCAATGTCCAGTCACAGAGGTTCAGCTTTACAGCACTGCCAGAGTTAGAGGAAACTAAGCAATCCAACACCATTTTTTTTTTTTTAATAAATAAAACAGACTTGCTTAGCACATGACAAGAAAAAAATAAGGAAGCTGAATAAGCATGTATGTACAATCTACACCATGGAAGTTCCAGTGCAAAAAAAAAAAAAAAAAGCCATGCAAAACAAAGCAGTTAACTTAAAATACTAAATCAAGTAAAAAATTGGACAGGGACTGAAATTAATCATGCGACAAGATCAGAGTTTCTAGAAAGGCAACAACCAGGGCCCATGGCTTCTTGTCCTGCTTCACTACATTAGACCACACAGAATTTCAAAAGAGCAAGTTTCTAGTCCCAAAAGGCTATAAACTAGAGCAGGTTTTTAGCTAAATCCTGGAAGAAAGGCTTCCTCCTCCACTTCACAGTACAAACGGCCAGCCCATGAGGGACTCCGTCCTTAAGAAGCATTGCTTCCTTAGGCTGGCCTTTACTAAACCATGACTTCCATCGTGCTATCGGTGCGGAGTTCTGAACCACCTGAAGAATTCATTTCAAATGAGGCCACCATCTTAACACAGGCAGAGGTGTTGCATCTAAGCTAAGGCTGTTTCAACATCCAGGACTCAACTGCTTCAATTCCTACATGGCTGTGTTAATTCCTTGCCACCTAGCGTATGTGACATCCGCCCCATCACAGGAAGCAAAACCATCATCTGTGACTTCTACACTTGTTATTTCTTTCTCCCTTCTTTCTCTCCCACTTACAGCTCTTCTCTACATGCCTGTTGGCCTCTTCCAGTAATTGCTGGAGTCAAAAACCAGACAAATCTGTCACAAGAAGTCATTCTTGGGTGGCTCACTAGCAAAGCAGCTAAAGGAAATCCCAAGTCTTGCCCATTGCAAGGTTTGCAGTAACTCTACACCGCTCTCCTCATCTTCTCCAAGCAGGGGGGAGGGTTTGCCATGTACTTACTACAAGAACATGAGGATGGTTCCACCAAAGGTGGAGCACGCTCTCTCCCTCTGTCACGAAGGGTCTAACAGGAGCATTAGCTTGCATGTTAGAAGTTTAGTAAAAAGTAAGGCCAGACAGTTGAAGACAAACAAAACCAAGATACTTCAGGCAGGTGTGCAGCCACTGGCTCGCATTCTAGTTTTGACAATGCAACACGTTTTTACCCAGGGCCACATCTGAGCAATAGGCCACTCACTGCTTTTTAAAGCAGAGGAGGCCTTGTGGCATTAACATAGGGGCATCGAGAGCAGCCAGTTCTTACTTATCCTTGCGCACCATTTCTCTCCCCCTTGCCTGTAGCTCTGTCACCTGGCCGGGAACCACAGCTCTGTGCTCCTCATTCTTCTGAACAAAGCTCTGCTCTATTGCTTTGTAGCTGCCTCCATCAGAAGGCACTGCCCTGTTCCCCCCAACAACAGTTCAAAGGCAGTAATTTCATCACATGGCTAACGCAGTAGTCTTCAAGCCAGCTGGAGACACACATGTATTTAAGTTTCACCTACAGCTTGCTGTACAGAGGACTCCGATAACACTGCTCACATTTACAGCTAGAGTTGCACACAAGGACATTGAGAGATGAGACAAGTAGAACAGATTTAGACCAAAGGCAGTGGACATTTATTCCTCATTTGTGCAAGAGTGTAAAGATGCATTTGAAAATGGATGGGACACACCCCTGTGGCTGGAAAGCTGGAGGCCACAGCCTCTCCTTTATAGTTGATGGCTTTGTTTACAATTGTACTAAGAGGAGAAACTTGCAGACTCACCTATTTCACACGAATGATGCTGGCAAATACACTTTGTATACAAAGAAAAATTTCAAACTACATTTTTCACTAGATTCAAGTGAAGACTTTGTTCAAAAAAGACACATACAAGTACAATTTAAAAGTGTATGAACATTTGCAAATGTTTAGTGCAAAGTAATTATGTAAAAGCTACATTTTATGAAAGTTTGTGCTGATGTGTTTGGTAGTTTGTTTTTAATACCCTTTTACATCCATTATTTTAGTTACATAAGGTTTCACTTACCTACAGTACATATGCATTGTGTTAGGTCCCATGCAAGTGGGAATAATACCATTAGGCTTTGTAAAATGTCATTCATTTAGTAAACTGCTTATTTGGTTTTAACAGTCAAGTTCCTGGCACACTACACATCCTGATTTCATGTAAGTGCTTAAGCTTATGGTTGTCTCGTTCAGGTGCATAGCCTTGTGTGATGCAAACCAAACCACTTCATGATTTTCAAATGCAACCATTTGTGAATGCAAAAGTTCTAGAGAAATCCACCATTAGTTTTAGCCTGTAACAAACTGCTCTTAATAATTAAAAGCCTATTCACACAAAGTTATATGTAATGACTGTAGTAATCAGTTTATTACACAGATTAATCATTCTTGAACGTACAAGCTCCAGGGGAGCAGTTGGGTCTTTAAATATACACAAGTTTTCTGTCAAATGGATTTTTTACCCTTACATCCAGAAAGACCTAAGCAGTTAAAAAACTTAAGAAAAATAAGAGCTATTAGCTATGTATTAACTGAGAAACCACATAAAAACCAAAAAGAGTATGAAGGAGGGGAGAGAGTTGAAACAAATCAACATCACTTGATGCACTAATAGCTCCAATCCATTTAAATGTTGACCGGTTAAACTTAGACCTTGAACACAGGATGTGGGTACAGTTTCTCTCATTGGTCATAACATTTACCTAAGGTGTCGGTCCTTCAGAATAAAATGAATACAGAAACAGCTTCAAGTTCTTCACCTGGCCTTTCATAACTGTTATGAGTTTAAAAGGATTCCACTTAAAATCCTTCATGGATCAGCAACACTGTCCCTAGAAATATGAAATCCACCATAAGTCTCCCATTCACATTTTATTACCCAATTTAAACCAACAAGGAATGCTTTTAGGCTCACAAAGTTATGACTGAAGAACTAGCTTTTCACACACACACTTCTCTGCTAGGAGTCAATGTTGGTACGGGGAAATACAGTATTTCTATTTTGTTGTTCCAAGTATGTACAACACGCAGCACTGCTGTATCAGGTAAACATGTGCACAGGGGAAGATGAGGCGTGGGCTCATAGAAAGCAGTCAAATGGAAATCAAAAGGACTTTCTCTTTCAGAGTTCCCCTATCTTTATTTGTAGAGGTTATCCAATAATTTCTTTAATTACATCGCATACTTCTGAGTCCATTCCCGAGCTATTCTGTTGTACCTGTATGTATAAAAAGAGGATTTACTTAACATAACATCTGAACAGTACTTCAACTCCAGCAGTCTAGTCTACACATGACATGAAATTGCACTCTCTGCAGTAGTATCATTAATTTGTAAAATTACAAAGCAAACCAAAGTATTAGGCAAATGGGGAAAAAAACACAGTACTTCATGGATAAGAAGCTTGCCACATTTACAAGAGGTATACAAGGCTTTTCTGATTCAAGCCACAAAACAGAACTAGAGCACGTTTGAGAAGTACTTTCTGTAAGTTTTTACCTACTCCTCTCACAGCCCCCAAGCATTATATCCCCAGGGAAATTACTATTGCCAAAATTAAAAAATCTGCATTCCATAAAAAAGGATGTTTCCCTCCCACATCATTCTTCCCTTACGAAATTAAGCCTAGTACTCAGTATTTACTAGGCTCCCAAACCCTGACAGGCTTGTTCCATGCTACGCACTGAATTTAGATATTCTGATGACTATCAGGACACAAAGACTTGTCCACCAGAAGTTTTTTATTCTCAAGGTACAATATGCTCCTTCTTCCCAGCCACCTGTAGCTTTTGAACTAAACTACCCTTTATAGCCAGTGACCTATCTAGAGGAAGCTCAGGTTAGTTATGTCACAAAGCAGTCATTGTCATTTACAATACTGATAACAGCTGCATTTCTCACAACAGAATTCAAGCTGTTCTTGTTCTACAGTTTGCAGAAAGCACATAACAAGAAGTTTTCTAGTTATTTATATTGACTAAGATTTTGTAATGGAATTTAGTCTGTAGACAAGATTCTTTAGCTTAAGAAATTAGATAAAGCACTCATGAACATGGGAAAGCAACTATTATTTTACTTTTCTGGGACTATTCAAGGGCAAGGCCAGTTATGTTTAAGCACAAAAGTTTCTTAATCTTGCAAAAGTGTCCTACATACAGTAAGTATGCAAGTGTAGTCAGTCACTTAGCTGTGGCTGGAAGTATGTTCTGTTAATCTTGCAACTCTGATTAGAAATGATCCATGGACTTCCTAACACTTCCTCAAACATGCAAGTTGATGGATCACTTTCCCTTCCTATCTTGTTCTCATTAGATGACAATATAGCTTCACAAGTTAACACCACTGATAAGATGGAACAGCTACGTATAAGAAACTTCACACAATTAAGCTATTGCTTTTAAACAAATCAATTCAGGTCTTCTCATTAATAAAGTTCTCTCAGTATCTTAACTTTTCTTCAGAAAGAGCCCGAGTCCTCTCACCCCACCTCTATACCACTTGTTCTTTCCTTGAGTCAAATGAAGATGAACATTTTTTTGTTATTGCCTTGCTCGCATGACTCCATCACCAAGTGATAGCATTGACACATTCCTGCGCTAAAGTAACTTGTTCTCCCTCTGCTGGCTATTTAAGATTAAAGCACACAATGAAGGCTATTAAAATCTGTTCACATTCAGCTTGGTTTCATATGAAACATTTGCTTTGTTCACATTTTCATTAAATTAAGCAAACCTGTAATTAACAGCTACAACACTAATGAAAAGCTATTGTCTAGAATGAAAATGGAACAACAAACCAATAGAAGCACAAGGCCTCTGCTTACTTCACTTCCACTGGCAAGTGTCTTTTTCCTACAGCAAAGAAAAGCTGTGAAGATGGCTGTATTACACAACCCAGGAAAGTCTCAGACTACCACAGATACTAAGTGAGAACAGCAGAACACTTCACACTTTTCCAAGAAACAGGTCTTTTCAGTTCCCCTTTACTAATTAAGCATGGATTCCGCTTATGTTACATTTTTGGCTTCCATACTTACTTTTCTCTATCTGTTTTGTAGATCCGTGCAATCTCAGGCACTAAAGGATCATCTGGATTGGGATCACACAACAGAGAACAGATGGACAAAAGTACTAGGGAGAAAAAAAAAGAAATACTGCATTAGAGTACTGAAGACACCTGTAGAATTCAGCCAGCCTACTTGCTACCCCCCTCTAGACATTAGAATTAGCATCATTTTTAAAAATGCTAAGCAGCAGTAATACCACATACTTCAGTCAAGACAATCTGAAGAAAACTGGTTTAACTAATGAACTGTGCATGACCACAAGCTTTTTTTTTTTTTTTTTTTTTTTTGATATTACCACCACACCCAGGAACTTTCTAGGGAAGAGTACCTGGTTACAGCCTTACAATCACAAGGCACAAGTATTCTATTTGAAACAGTACCTGAACGCCTCTCAGAACATAAACCTGTTACTACACTTGAAACTCAGTTTTTGCCTTAAAAAAGTGACCTTATTGTGGATGACTTACAGAAGCACTAACCAGAAGTCAAAAGGCAGAGACCCAGCTGAGATGAAGGAAGTACGAGCTGCTCACAAACCCTTACTGGATGTTTAAAATAATGCTGGTCTTGCTGAGAATTAGAAGACTTTATCCAATTATTTCCTCAGCATAATGTAAGTTGAAATAAAATTTATTCGAGAGTAGTATTCAACACGAATCAAGAAAGCACTGCTTACTGCATTCAGGCCAACCACAAAGCCCTGAACTTTCAAGTTTCACTATAAATATCTATTGTATATACTCCAGCAGCCACATCCCGCCCATACGATGCTGCTTAGTGTAGCATCAACCTTCATCCATATAAGGAGTCAGGAGACTGTCTGCAAACCTACAGATAGCATGTGCACGTTCCCACATTCACAACAAAGCTGAAGAGATGAGAAGGCAGTAAGTTATAAGCAAAACATTTAGGGACAATGCTACATGAAGAACGTCAAGGACTTCTTGCCCTCTAAGAAACGCCAAACATTCCCTTGATTAGAACTGGCTGAAAGTGCTACAAACAATGCCACTCCGTATGTCCCTTCATCAATAACAGCAGAGTCGTCACAAGACATCCTCCAAGCAAGTTGGAAATGACAGCAGCTTTAGGTTTGAAGGCACTGAACACCAATCTGTTAGAGCTTCCATCAGTTGCTACTGTGACATGGAACAGAGGAGACAGAACCAGGGTGCTGAAATACCAGCTGAGAAGTGAAAGAAAGAACAGCATGCATTCTACAACTCACTTTTTAAAATAGAGATAACTTAGAAGAGAGGCCACAAAACAAAGATTGGCTAGATGTAGCCAGAGAGAAAGGGGAGAACAGGTCTGATTTGTGTAAACTGGGGAAGATTCTCAAACTGCGACAAGAGTGAAAGCTAGGTCTTAGCTGGTCCAGCTACTCAGTGCTGAGAACACCCAGGTCAGTTTTTCTGCATGTTTCTCTAAGCCTTCACTAGAAAATCATGAATTTCAAGTTAAAAGCTTCCAGAAGACATTAATAAGCTCTGTTCTCAATTTAAGTAAGCATATTTCCTGGTCTAGAGTAAAAAACTACGTCTTCCTCCAGCATCTTGCTCCGTTTTGAGTCAGAATAGCACCATAAACTAGAAAGGGTTGACCATCTCCAACTAGACAAGCAACTTATTCTTATAGGTGATATTGTACATTACATGTGATATTAAGAACCAAGACGACTGGCAAATTACAAGAACGGCTTTGACACACTAATTAGTCAGTCTTAGATATTTAACTCAATAATATGGAAGTACTCAATCCTCTCAACTGGTTGTCTTAGCACCCTGACAGCATTTGGACCATGCACTCAGTCTCTACTGAAAGTAACCTTAGAACAAATGGCAGCTCTAACACTTAACATGTAATATTTCTGAAAACAGCTCAACAGCTCACCACCAGAAGTGCCATCTAGAGACACAAATCTGCATCTACAAATGGCTTTCTTTAAAGGATCCACTCCCTTCAGGTCTCAAATACTTTGATGCAAGCCACCTCTTTCAGCAGCAAGTTCCATAAACCAACTGCTCATGGAACAACTGGAATTTAAGTTTTAAATTAACTGTTTCCAGTTTCATTCTGCACTTGTGATTTTCTACTGTCCTCTTGTAATAAAACATTGTGGAGAGGATTTATTCCCTACAATCAATTGCCACCCAGAGCATTAATTCAAATACCTCACTGAACACAGCATCATAGCATAAAGATTTTAGTTGCATGGTGGAGGCGTGTAGAAACCACTAGTCCTGAACTGCTTGCTCTCCTTTAACAAAGGCTGAAGGGTAAGGCAGACAATGCTGTAACATACACAGCAGGTTTATTACCTGTAGTGTTTTCTGCCAGTTTCAGCTTTGTTTTTCCCCCAAGAATACTGAGCAAGACTCACACTAGTGTTAAGAAACAGTGATCTCTACCACCTTACACCCACCTGCTGCTGGTCAGTGTAGCTTGAACATGGCAGTTTCTCCAGCTCTTTTCCTGTGGCCCATTTCTTTGTACTTGTCAGACTCCACTGATAATCCACTGGTCACTGAAGCTTCTTCAGGTGGTAGGATGAGTAAAAAAAGCTAACACCTGTCCCCTCCCTTTAACAGAAGCAGGAGGAAAACCAGTCACAGTTTCCTGGTCAAGTACTCTACCTGCTCCTCCCCTAGGCAGGGCTCACTGGAACAGGCTCCCCATGGCACTGGTCACAGCACAAGAAGCACCTGGACAACACTCTCAGAAATATGGTTTCATTTTCAGGTAGTCTTGTGTAGAGCCAGTAGTTGGACTCCATTCCTTACATGTCCCTTCTAACTTAGGATATTCTATGAAGTCTTCTTTTACCAGTCCTTTAATTGCCAAGCACTTTTTTCAAACACGATGGTTCACCCCTCACCAGCAGAGCCCAGCTACAAGCCAGGTCAGCCCACTCTGCCTGCCTTCCCCAGCCACCCTAATGCTCCCCCACTCGACACCCATGGTACTGAGTGGGAGCTCCTCACCCACACCTCACATCAACCTTGCTCTCACACCAGGCCACAAAGGTGGTGTTCAGCTGTTGGTCAGCATGGGAAAACCAGGGTGTTGCTTTGTGACCTTCAGACCTACAGCAATCCCTCCAGGGCTGCACATTAAGGCAATTTTGTCTGGTAAGACTCAAGTCTGCCTTCAACGGCATTTCCTTTCCTGAAAGCAAAGGGAGAGTTCATCAGTGTCCCAAGTCTAGGAGCTTTAGTTCTCTGCTTATGAACTGTTGGCATGAGTTACTTGCTGGCCATTAAAAACAACATTAATACTCTTTACTAGAGGAGGTTGCCCTTTATTAGGACTCAATCACTACCTAAGTGCTTTCAGTGAGTTCTGGCAATTTACTAACTTCAAAAATAATTCCTGGATTTCATTCTGCAGTAGTTCATTTGTATTATACGAAGTTTCAATCCAAAACTTTAATAAATAGTCTAGATCGTTTAGTTTCAAGTTGCACTGCCATATTCAGCTGTCTTTTGATTAATGAAGACTTAAAAACTATTGTCCATTATGCTTGCCCTGGCTTCTTGCAACTTCAAGTCTTTGATCTGTATAGCTTCAGCAAGCAGAAGTTTTTTAACTGGAATTAAAGTGGTTTAATTTTAAGAGCCTGCTGAACCCAGCTATTTGTACAAAATCATTCAGAGTTTTCTGAGGTTTTCCATCAGAACATGGCACAAATGCACATGCTTTAGACCAATCAATGTTAAGTGGCCTCTAGACCACCACTAACACCCCTAAAAAAAAAAAAAAAACCTTTGCACAAAATTTAAGGACCCAAGCGCAAGTGGGAAGAGGAAAATAACCCTTAGTCCTTAGAGCATCAGCTATGTATATATACAAGTTCTTTGATGCATTACAGTAATTAAGATAACACTGCAACAGAATCAGCAGACCACCTTCTGCAGTGCAGCTGAGTATTATTGCAATTAATTTTGTAGTAAAGCCTTGATGTTTATGTAGTCATTTGACTGGTAAACATCAAGATTAGCACAAGACAGTACATGTTCACAAAAACAAGTCTTGTGACAACAGAATTAAGTTGAAGAACTACACAAGATAGTTAAGGGGTTTGGACCCCCTGAATAATACAGGATTTATCATCTCCCACCTATGTACTGCAGACAACAGAAAACAGCTTATCCTTCAGAGGGATTCTTACTGCTATGAACTAGCATGGAGCAAGTACTCCACAACACCTAAATAAGGAAGGGGAAGAACAGAACTAATCAAGGAGAAAGACTGTTAACATAAAATGTTAATGGTCTTAGCTTCCTTATACCTAGAGCATTGATAAAAATTTATTATCTCAAGCCAACTGTTTACTCAACACTCTTTGAGGCCAACGGAGGTCTACCAACATCATGTTGCACAATGCTATTCCAAGTTTCCACTGCAAGACTTCCCCTAAAGTGTATAAAATGCTCCAAAATTCAGGGGTAGTCTCTCAAGGCAGCTTCAATGTGCAGAGAATCCTGTCATTTGCAGCTTGTCAGCAAGCCTAGCTACAGGTTACTGCTGGGAGATTCACCTCATCTTCTCAGGAGGCTTCTGCAGTGGGCTCTTGCATCACCGACAACAGTCTGCATTAAGTACTTTATCTTTCCTGCTCTGCCAAACCTCAGATGGAAATTGCAGGTAGATGCAAATCCCATATGTAAACTCCATGGTTACGCTTCTTCTGCCATGAAGCAGCTCAGTCATTAGTCAGGACAGAATTCATCACGCAGGCTCTCCACAGATCCTTCCAGCACTCGCCAAATGAGCAATATGGAAAACAAAACCACCATCTGCCCACTGGAACACGCTGCTGGCCCACACAACTCTAAGAGACACATCGAGCTCCTACAATACAGAGGTAGACAGACTCCTTTACAAGCCATGGGCCCTCAGCTCCAGCTGGAGGGAGTAGCTACACAGCCAGAAAGATGTCTTCCCCAGAGCCTCAGGAGGAGAGGGAAGTCAGAGGTACCCATTAGTTTATACAAAACTGACTTCTGTTGATGGCATGGATGACTTTTATAATCAAGAGCATCGTGCAGTTATGACACACCTCTGCATGGGCACACAGCAGCTGCTGACAGTGGTTGTCAGGAATCAGAAGCAGCTGTACAACCCTTTGCACACATCGTGTTAACGTTCGAGACAATGGCAAGGTCTAAAACAGTAAAGTCACCACCGAAAGCCTCTATTTAAGCCTTGTTAGAGCACAACATGAGACTCTAGAGCCACACCTTCTGGTTTCTCTAGACACAGCACTAGAAAAAGGCTAGTACCAGCTCTGTCCTATCGTTCTGTACTGAGACAGTGATCCTGGTTAATCAGGAAGTGTAGATGCTTTTGATGCAGAAGCCCGAAACCTGACCTGTAAGACACAGGCTTCCCAAAGATCACTGAGAACAGCCGATGATTGTCTTCGCTGTATCAGCACAGAAGTCATCTTCCAAAGTCAGAACTCAAAGCATTCACATTGTGAACAAGCCAGAATAGGTCTCATAACCATTACTTCCAGCTGTTCCCTTAATATAGGGTACTAGCCTCTATACTACTACTACTTAGGCTAAAATCTAGCTGGAATTACAAATAAAACTTGCTACAGAAAGCACATATCCACAGACCATTTATGGAGAAGCAGCAAGTGAGGAACGATGGAATCGCCAGCTGAATCACAGAAAGGAGATTAAAAAGCAAATACCGACTCCAAGGTAATGAGCTACCTGAAAGAAGCTTCTTAACTGGTGTTCTGATTCAACAGCTGTTTGGTGCTATTACTGCTCTACAAAGCCAAGTCAACCTAAAGTTATCTAGGAGTAAGATGTTTCTTGGGCACCAACACTGCTTAGATCAGAAACTGAACAGTGATAGCCTTAGCTCTCTCCACGAACACCCGTTAAGATTCACTCCTATGTTAAAAGCAAAGAACACACAAATCACTGGATTGAGAACAGACCGGCTGCCTTTTCAAAAGGGAAGTTATTCCTGCAGTCACCTCCTGCACAGGGCACAAAGCCTCAACAGACCAAGCCAGCCTTCTCCCACTAAAGGAAGGTCCATTTCTAAGGAACTAAGTAAGCAAATCTGCACCAAAGTTTGTTAAAGTACAGGGAAAGTGATGACAATTACTTTGTACATCAGGTTGCCAGGACAGCAGGATGATACACAGCCATTTCCCAGTCCTGACTGAAGTCACACAGTTGTCCTAAGCTTGCTGTATAATCAAAAAGCTTGCATAGTGACACGGAGCAGTAAGATAAAAATAGGAAGGTAGCAACTGTTGAACACCATGCCAGTATCACGAGCCCATCCTTGCCTGCTCTGCTCCAGGTGAGTAACAGATACTCTGCCAGTAAGCTCTCGCTACAGAAAGCGATTTGCCATTTGCCATCCTTCTAGAGGACAGCCCACAGGCTCTGCCAGACTATTTTGCTTTTTAATCTGGCTCATGGAGGCAAATGCACGTTTTTGAATATGCAACTAAGAAAGTTCATCAGCTCAGGTTTAGTTCAGCCTGTTTCTCTGGGGATTACGAAACCTCTGCCAGCATAAGTTTGAGCTTTGGACACCTATCACAGCTCAGGAATTCGTAACTCCACTTCAGAGGCTTTAATCCAGCTATCCTACTTCTCGTACTAGCTAAGGTTCCTCCCTTCCTAACCACCAACCTGACAGCTAAAAACCTCCATGTCTAGGTTCGTACTACTTCAGTCTGTTGGAAGCTTTCTGCTGCTGCTAAGGGCTATGTCTGGGGAATCAAGACACTGAAGACTGAGGGGCTTTCTTCCAAGAACACGCACAGGGCACGCGTGCGATGGTTTAAAGGAACATCCAGCTTTTAGCTTTACGCTCTACGCTTCGAGTGGACAGAGCTCACAAGGCTACTGCAGGTATCAAAGCAGAAGCTCGATGTCCATCCTTGCGTACAGCACAGACAGCCAAATAGCATACGATAATGTTAGTGAACAAGCAAAAAAAAAGCTCAGAGAGTGTATTTTGGGAGATATTGAAGTATTTGACTGCTGACAGTGTTTCTAACATCCAGCTTTCTCTGTGCTATCAAGCAGATTACAGAATTAAGCTTTATATTCTTATTTTTCTTTTATTACTTTAGTCTCATTATAGCTGAGAATTTATCAAATTGCCAAGTGCCCTAGAACATGTCACTTCATGTTTTCTCATAGACAGAAACTGAACATGAAGTCTGCCGAGGTTAGAAAATCCTGTTAATACTCAATCAAAAATAGTCCAAGTGGTCAGAAAGCCAACTCCTGCAGGAAGATTTTGCCTATAGAATTGCTCCATTTGAGTTTCAGACCCTTCAAAACTTTTGAGTTAAGAGTTTTCTGAACCTAACATCAGCTCTGACAAACAGTAAGCTTCTACCAGTGAGAACAGTGTCAAACAGCTTCAAATTGTAGCTTCCGAATGAATGGCTTCTACTTGTGAATGGACAAGATGCATCTGGAAAAGACAAGATGCACCTGGAAAAACAAAAGCAACCCTGCTGAAGTTAAACCCTATTTCTTAACTATACAATCCCATTTTAAACTTTCAGCAATCTTACCCAGCCTCACAGGAAATACACCTTTAAATACAAGCAGTTTAAACTTATTGCTTCAAAGCAATTTAAATCCCTCATAAGTCAGTTCAGCAATTTATGGGTTATTGAGAAGAAAAAATAAATTTTGCCTGGTGTATTGCCTGAGGTTGCAGGGACCCTCAAGCAGCCTCCCCCCTCCGGAGGTCATCTGTCTAACCCCCTGCTCAGGGAGGGCCACTCAAAGCCAAGGGGTTATGACCATGTCCAGATGACTCCTGATCATCTCCACATCTCCGGGCAACCCGTGCCAATGTTTGGTCACCCCATCAATAAAAAACAGCTTCCTGATGTTCAGAGTGAGCCTCTTGTGTTTCAGTTTGCGCCCGTTGCCTCCTGTCCTGTCACTGGACACCACAGAGGAAGGCCTAGCTCTTTTCTTCACACCCTCCCTTCACATACACTGGGTAAAATCCCCCAAGCCTCCTCTTCTCCAGGCTGAAGGGTCCTGCTCTCTCAGCCATTCCTCATGGAAGAGATGTTCCAGTCCCTTCATCACCCTCATGGCCCCTTGTTGGCCTCTCTCCAGTAGCTCCATGTCCCTCTTGTACTGGGGAGCCCAGAACTGGACCCAGCACTCCGGGAATGGCCTCACCAGTGCTGAGCAGAGGAGAAGGATCACCTCCCTCAACCCGCAGGCAATGCATGGACTAATGCATCCCAGGACACCATTAGTCTTCTTTGCTGCAAGGGCAACATCTGGGAATTTGCCAAAGTAAATACAGTAGAATTGCAAGAGAGCTGGAAATGCTAAGAAAAGTTTCCCACACAACCCTAGCTCAGCACATTGTTACAGATCAGCATTACGTGACAAAGTCCTGTTCCCCTGCCAGTCATTTGGGTAAGCATTGTAATAGACAAAAGCCAAAAAAGATGATCAGAAACTTCCCCATTTTGAAACCTGCACTCTGAAGATAAAGTTAATTTAGTTTGCAGGGTAGTTGGGAATTCCCAAAGTCTTAGTAAATCAGTTTTAAAACATCTGTAAGAGCAGCACCACAGAAAACTCACTGCACTGGGCATGGAAGAGTCTGAACAGCACAAGATAAATTCTCAAGTGAATGAGACAAGTTACTCGCTAGACAATCTTCCAATGCACTGAGTACAAGCTCCATGGTGCATTAATTATAAAACCCTTAACACACAGTGGAGAAAAGTAGAATGAGACCTAAGTTAGCCTGACCTTTATTGAAGTACTTCAGTTAAACACTCAACTCTCGCACACTATTTGCCATTTTCAAGAGAAAGTAGTGTTTTTCCCCAAAAATGGCTGATAACAGTTAAAAGCAAGTGAAGACACTTGATTCCACTGCTCCAGACAGCAGGGATTCTTATCACAATTATCACGAAGAACATTTTTAATTTAAGCCTATGCATTCTGCTTAAGCTTTGGCATTAAGGTAGCCACCAAGGTGTATTTAAGATTGTATTTTAAGATGCCTCATGTTCTACAATATGTACTCTTCAATGAGCATTTACTTCAAAATGACTAACACAAGAAAGTGACTCTATTTCATGAGATGGTCAGTGTTGTCCTCCCTATCCTTCAGGATCCATTTTCACAGTCTAGGAGTAGAAAACACTCAAAGGCAGAATGGTAACCACTCAAAGGCTGAATGCAAAACCAGGATGCTAGTTACTTCTACTACCACAGTGGTAGAGAAACTTCATTGTTTATTTTGCAGTATGAAGTAGAGGTGTGCTGATAGCTAATGCCTGAGCTTTGGCGCTGTTTTACTTTGCAGATGTAGGCTCCTAAACCAGATGCTCGGACTGCCCTCTGTAACAGCCTGCCATCCTCCAGAGTGTGAGGAGCCAAGACCCATACCTTTCCCACTTACATTATCCTATTTAGGCAGGACTGACATGATTGTCTCCAGCCTTTCCACCAGAAAGTGACGTTATAGGTTAAAATGAAGTCACTGTGTTTTCCCCTTGCAGGGAACACAAGCAGCAGCACAAAATCTGGGCTACTACATACTAATTGCAGCATCTAGTTCACAAACTGCTGATGATCTACCGGATGCCCCAGAAGGAAGAAGCTGCACCTGACAAGCTATTTCCTAGAACTGCTTCTAATCTTTCCTGAGTTCTGTATCAGTAGAGAAAGCACACCTTCCCCCGTGCCCACCACTGTTGCTTTGGAAGGGACAGAAGCTTCATGCTGAATAACTGATGTCTTAAGTCCTGTTATCCACTTAAGTTACCTAACCCAACAGCTTTTCCTACCAGCAAAAGAATTTACTCTGCTACCCAAGAAGTTACCAGAGAGCTACAATAGCCCCAAAGTCTGTAAAAGGCACTCTTCTAGCCTGACCATAAACAAGATTATCCACCCCAGAAAGCAGAAGTTGCCTTTATGGAATTTATTTGTACTTTTTCAAGGCAAGAATGCTTCAAAGTGTCAACTCTTGCCCCTTAAGTTATTCTGCCTTCTGACAAGACATCTCTGCTATTTCTGACAGAAGGATTCTTAATTTCTTTGAAGTCCATACATCAGGATTATTTTTGGCCTTCAACTCCTCCATAAAATGACCACCAAGGAACTCTGATAGGGCTTTTCTCACTGGTTATATCTGTATGCATTTTGTGCTATTTGAAGGAGTTTGTGTGTTCATATGAACTCTTTTGCAGTGAGTGACAAGTGTAGTAAACGCACCTAATCTCAGGAAGCATACTCTAGGAGAGGAGATGGTGATAGAAGGGACTAGGTAACACAGGATGGCCACACTGATCCCATGGCTTATTTTAGTTAAGCCACGAGGATGCAGTTTGAGGAGGATAAGGGAAAGCAGTTCAAGACAGAGCAGAAAAAACAGAGCTGGGGAGAAATTAGAAGCATACTGCAGGTGTATTTTAGTTTCAAAATTAATTCCATGTTATAAAGTATTTCTTGAGTGATTAAAGCTCTGACAGCCACTAATACGAAGTCCACAGATGCCCTCAACTAGCCTCGAGAACATTGCCCCATCTTTCTGTCATAATTCTAGTATTTTTCCCCAGTATCTCCACACATGCTATTTATCATCCCCATTGCATATGCTCACTTCAGAATCCCTATGACAAAGGCAGATAACAGACCAGGCCACATTACATGCTCTGCAACTGTAGAATTCTAGCATAACCAGCTGTTATGTTTTGATTAAGTCCCTGAATGTTAGTACTTAATGCTAACTTAGTACTTCTAACAGTAGCTAGTACTTGACTAAAAGCATTCATAAGGAAAGCTGTGGCAACCTGGCAGTCATTTGCCCTTTACTGACACCATTCCTTCAGTTTTCAACTCACAGTGAGGACTTTCAGCTTCATGCACTAGCAGATTCACTTCTGGCAAGAGACAAAATACTGTTTTGCCTTTTCATCTCTTTCTACAAATGCAGATGTCTTTAGCTGCACAGAGAAGGTAGGAATTTTCGTGAGTTCAGTAAAAGGCAGACAGTTATGATATGCAAGAGAGGCAACAAGAGTCATCTGTTTGAACTAGAAAACGCCTGGGAACATCACATGTAGTTGGAGATAAGAACTACATGTTTTTGTTAGCCTTTAAAGGCCACAGCTGTTTTCTTATATATCTAACTTGGTTTACATTTTCAAAGCCTTCCTTTGTCATGTACTACTTTTTTTTTTTTTTTTTTTTTAAATAGTTCAAGTGTTTAGCCTAAAGTACAATCTCCTGAGGAGAGCTGCAAGACTGAGCACTTAAAGCAGAAAGATTTATCTGATCTACTAGCAAAACTAAACAGTCTCCCTGTGGTCAGAGAAATTGGATGGACAGAGCATCCACTTGTGAAGAAGCTGTTACAAGCTGGACACGGGACCACAAGACTGAAGTTGTGACCACAGAAGCAGTTAATAGTAAGAACACAGCACTTTCACATTCTAAATCTAAATAAGTCATTCACTTGAGCAGAGAAAAATTAAGTGAGCATTGTAGGTACCTTTTGAAATAGTTAGTGCTGGGGACCACTGTGATCGTAGAATATCAAGACAAATGCTGCCATTACTGTTAATATTTGGATGATAGATTCTTGTTGTAAATGCAACCTGCAGAAGAAGGAAAATTTCAGTGTAGGCTCACAAATGTACATTACACCACATGGTAATGAACAGATGTATGATACAAGCCACTCACCTTAGGTGGTTTGAAGGGATAATCTGTTGGGAAGTGAATTGTCAAGAAAAATACTCCACCTTGATAGGGACTGTCATTCTGTTAATGAAAAAGAATCATTGCAGTTTGAGAAGTTTTTGTAAGACGATTGGTCATAAAAACTACAAACATCAATGCACTCATACTTACTGGTCCCATTATTGTAGCTTGCCAATGGAACACTGAAAAAAGAGAGAGATTTACTTCAGTTTGGAGAAGCTCAGATAATGAGCTACTTACGTCAAGACAAAGCAGTACAGAAAAGCCTATTTTAAAAACAAAACCTTCCAAAAAGCTGCAGGGAAACAAGCCAAAGAGCTGAACAGAGACAGAGTGAAGTACTCAGCACTTCATAGACACTTTGTTGTGGAGGCACACAGTTACACCCTACAATAAATCCTGTTACAATAAAAATCCAGTTATATTCAATGCTTCAGACCCAAATTTGTGCATTCAATTTCATAGTTTCCCAGGAAGTTCTACCATCCTCTGACTCAAAGCCTAGTCTCCAACAACTGCAATACCCTTTTTCAGACTGAGCTACAGCAAAGGTGCAGAATAAGCCCATCCGTTTCTTCAACAGGATCTTTCCTGCACTGCTTGTTAGTTGAACAAAGGGTAAGCCTAAACTTTGTATATACCACATGTAAAGAAGTAACCCACAGGCAGCAGTATCTTGATGAATATTCATCTTCCACAGAAACCTGAAAGTTTCATTGCAACAGCAGAAAGCAGTAACAGTCTTACAAGAAGTAGTCTGCTAAATACTTGAGGCTGTAATATGCTAGTATACTTTAGGTTAAACGGAAAAAAAATTGAGTCTCACTCATATGCATCTGTCCAAGAGAACATCTTAATCTGGTAATACAGAAGACTTGTGAAGAACGTCTTTATGCTGCAGAACATAAGGAAACAATCAATGCTGTTAATCTGTACAACAATTTCCTAATATGTGCCTCATGGGTCCTGCTTTCTCCTAAGGCTCTAATGCTAGCCTGTTTGCAACGCACCAGCTTAACAAATTTGTACTATGGGAAACTTCCCTCTGCACGGAGATCACTACATCAGATCTTTAAAAGTCAGGAGCTGTACATGAAACTCCAGCTGTTACAAGGCAAGTCTTTTAGGTGCAGAAGCTGAAGCCATCTGTGGCTGTGAACTTAACTTGCAACTGGTGTCAACAGCTTTCATGACTACCTAGGCCAAAACGTAGCTTTGACCCACAGTGACACTTCATGTTCTCCTCTAGCATGAGCAGTTTTTAATTACACGCTGTACAGACAATACCACTGGATATGATCTCATAGGAAGAACAGAAGGAAGCAGAGCAGAAACAGCCCTGCCAAGCCTGAAGTACAAATGCAGTTGGTTCAAGCAGCAGGTTTTGTAACAAAGGGTATTACCACTGGTAACACCAACTAGCATGGAAAGAGATTCAGTGTAGAGTCAGAAGCTCAAGATAATGCCTCATGAGTCCAAATGTGATGTTCACCCATTTTAAAAGGCTCACAGCAAGCCCATATCACCTGTACATGGACCGGGAGAAACATGTAACAAGAGGACAGAGGGGTGGCAAAAAGCCAGTGAGGAGCAGTACAGCTTATCATGAAAGAAATCAAGAATTTCACATGCATCTGTAAGCAATGGTTAAGATTCACTACAACTGTACTGCAATACACATGTACATGTAACACTGGATGTTAACCTGAATGCCTCTGCACACTGAAAACATAAGCTGATATAACCAGTCATCTTGAACCCAAGAGAATACAGAAAAAATGCTTTTACACTGACTCCTAGCATTGCTGACTTTCAGTAGCTAAGCACAGGTACGTGTTTGGATGGAAGTAAACTAAACCATTCAGAGTACTTGGTAATATAATGCCAACCAGATTCCTAGAACAGAAGCTGGATGTGAGGTAAGAGGACAAAAGCTACCTCACCAAGAGAAAGAAGACTGTCCCTACAGTTAAGGAGGTAGAAGCAGCTTTTTCTCTTCTAGAGTTTATGATGAGCCACTGACACACGGGGACAGTTTGTATCAGTTGGCCTAGCCATAAACACCGCTTTGAAAGCACAGCACAAGTCTGAACCCTGAGAAACATCACCCTAACAGGGCAACCCAAGGCAGACCTAGAACATGGGGATCACTATCAGAGAAGGCACGTGTCCGTTGCTGTCACTGCTTTTCAGTTATGCACATCCAAAGGGTTAGCTCTCAACAGTGAGAGGCCTTCAGAGGTCTATCAGAAAGGCACCATGAAGAGAACTGAGCATTACTGCCAAATACAGAAAGGTTTAAAGAAGCTTTCGATCATAAACATTATGTTACCACCTCCTCCAGACAGTCTGAAGAGCTTTTGATAAACTTTGGAAACAACAAAATGATTATGATGGCACAAATCAAGCTTGGAGGTTTATGGGAAAAAAACCCTCAAACTGGCCCTACATCTCAGTAACTGCCCTTCCAGGCAACTCCAAGTTTCTTTGAACTACCACTTTAACAGCAGGAAAGCTATGGAGTAACTCAAAGTTTGATAGTATTGCTAAAAACCCTCAAAACAAAATGCAGTATTCATTCAAGAATGAAAACACTAAAATCAGTGCAGATGTTACTGTTTAGCATCCTTTTTTTTTTAAACCTAGTCTTAGACTTCTATATGAATAAAAGTTTCTAGCAGCTAATGTTTCTTTAGAAAGAACACCTAAGCTTAGAGTTCCCAGAACACAGACTGGGGTTCCCTACTTAAATACTCCCTGAGCTTGGATGCTATGCTGAACAGCAGCCATGCAGAGATACTGTGTTGCAGTGGAATGCCACTTGAACACAGTTTCCACTGGGATGCCCACTGAAGTGTTCCTATGTAGCCTTTTGGACATGGCAGAACTGCTACAGGAAAGCAGGAGCACCTTTCCTCATCTCAGGCATTCCATGCATTAAACAATCAGGCATCTAATTCATAATGCAAGTAAGTACCTGAAGTCACCCCAGGGCCTAGGGTAAAGTTATAAAGCAAAAAGTGGATTTATGGAAGTGTTCCTGTAATCAGACAGCCTATTAATCTTGTCTACCCAAGTTATGACCAAGAGCTTAATGCTGCTATAAAAAAGGAGCTTACCATAAAGTACAGAAGCCCTAGTTAACATAGAGAAGCCTGAGCAACTTGTGAAACCACTTCAGTTTAGAAGCAAAGGCCTCTTACAAAAAAAAAAAAAACACTGTGCAGTAGGGGCCAACACTTACGCTACCTCATTCACAGCTATCCGAAGCAGACTGGGGAATATCACTGGGAACTACAAGAGGAGTTTTTATACATAACCTTACCCCAAGTCACATGACAGAGCTTGCCTTCCTCTAGTAAAATCCCACAAGCAAGATAAGAGGAGACCTTCTCACTACAAACAAAAACACAGAGTCAGATTTCAGACACTGACTGTCTTCTGCTTTCACACAGCTCTCTGGGCTTCAAAGAGGACAGAAAAAAGATGTCCAGATGACACGCCAAGAGACCAACCTAGCACAGGGAAGATGACCGGCTGACACATGGGCCAAAGAAGTCCTAGACTGTCCCCTCCGGTATGCTATCCCCTATAGGGAACCTGGCAGAGCCAACTGATTCCAGTGAAGGTTTTAAACACAGCAGTACTGTGTGATTTAAGAATGCCCTACCTGTACCTGATGAGACTCTACCTCTCATCTTAAGCCTAAACACCTACATCCAAATCCAGTGGCAAAACTGTCACTGCAGCAGGGTTTGTACATTCTGGTTCTGCTTATCCAGAAGTCCTGAAGCAGCACACCAGATTGAGCAAAGTCCTGCCTAAAAATGAGGAGCCAAACTTGTTTTTCATTTCTTACACTTTGTTGCACTCTTTAACAGCACAAAACAATTAAAGAACAAGCAGCTTTTCCCATCTAACAATACCTCATGATCCAAGCTGTAACTCACCAATCAGTTTTCCTTCCATTCGCATTTTACCTTGTTACCTTCAAGGACTGTGTGCTACCCTCTCTAGAAAGGCAGCGGTTACTTTAACTCCCATGTAAGATACTGTTAACTCCGAACCTGATGTCCCACCATTAGGAGCAGATTCTGCACTTCCACAGGCCCATGTGACTACACCAGATATAATTTAGGTACCAAACAAGTCCAGATAGCTGTATGAGGCTGCTTGCTGGTTTGGCCAGACGGCAACTGAAGTTCTCCACCTTTTGCAGGCAGCATGCAGGGTGAGGATGCCAGCACAGTTACTTTGGAAGGCAAACAGCTTCATGTCTTAAGTACCCAGAGCTGCCCAATCCAACAGAAGCGACAGACCTCCAGCGATTCACAAGGCATTATAAAACAGCAACAAATGGGAGATCAGTACACGGAGTAGCCTTCGGTACTCAGACCAAGAACGCAGACAAGTTCTCCTTGCTTTAGACAACCTGCTTTAGAAGAAAAAGCAAAAAAAAGGCAGAGACTGCGAGTGTTTGCCAAACAGCAGCATACTTACTGTCATCACCAACCGGCCCTGCTGAACACTGTGCTGGAGGATCACGTGCCAGATCATTCAACTCCTAAAAAACAGGAACAGTTTGTTTCATTTAATTTCAAAAGCAATCATGTTATGGCTAAAACAAGCTGCTAGTAGCACTCTGGCTATCAGTCATGCTCTTCACAGAAGTCCTGCTCATGAACATGATGCTCACATCACTGAGTTTTCTGAGACAACAGGAGTGGTAACCTCACTGAACTCAGAGCTAGTGGCCCAGATAGCCAATTTTATTTAAAATAAAATACCTGGCACATGCACCCATCACCTCTCCTAGGTTTCCACACACTCACAGTCACATCAATGCTTATTAAATCACGTGGCTTATCAGGTTGGCTTTGTCTTCATTGAGAAGAAAGCATAAGAAACCCTAAACATTACCAAGGAATAATGTTTTCCACTGTGTCTAGGTCAGAGACGAGGTGGCTCCAACCCAGTAACTCTCAGTACCAGCCCTATTTTAGGGCTTATACTGTAACAGCTCCCAAGCTGATCCAGCTCTAGTGATCTAGTTTACCTTTTCAAGCCTAAAGTAGCTTTTGCAGCATACAAAACTTGAACAACCTGGTTGTTTCACCTCAAAGTCCACACACCAGCGGATAGGGGTGGTTAAACAATAAAACACGACCTCTGGTAAACAGTTTTAGTCTATGAATGGAAATGAACTTTTTTTTTTTTTTAATGTGCCCATGTCAGGATTTCTTCAGAGGAAGATTTGACTATCCTGAGTCTCAATCTCTGGCTGTGTGAACAAGTAAAACGCCTCTGTTCTGAACTATACCAAACTTCAGCTTAAAGCCGAATTTCAGCTGAGATCAGAGAGTCCATGCTGCCACCAGTAACTCACACGAGCAAGCTGCTCAGGAAGTAGACATCTAGCAGCAAGTAGAAGTAGAGTAAAACCCTGAAATCAAACTTGCCTGTTTCCACCTCAGCCACTAACTTGATCCCTGGGACTGTGAAAGGGCAGCATGATGGTCCTGAGCCTGCTAGCCAGCACAAAAACAAACTTCAGTGTAAAAAGCTAAAAATAAGCACCAGACAACTATTATGGGAACTAAATCCAGCATTCAGGAAACACTCCCGTGCTATCCCTGGCCTGCTGTGCGCTCAGCTTTTCACCTCACAGCCTGCAGACCAGCAGTCTGCATCACTTCTCCACCGTGCACTCAGGTAGCTACTTACCTGAATCTCTTGACAGACAAAACTCTTAAGGACACTGATCAAGGCAAACCAATTGCAGAAAAAGGACTTAGACTGGCTCTGAGTATCAAACTGATGATGTCCTGGAGTTCCAGCTCCTGTTGCCCCTGAACTTGGAGTCCACCACTAATCAAATCTTTTGCTACAGGAGGAGAAAGTTGCCTTACACCAAACAAGTGAACCTCTGGGATCTTCCCCTCAGTGTGCAAGCCCCCAGAGGCCTCACAGCCGAGATGCAAAGCTTCACGCATTGCAGCTGCTGTAAAGAACATGAGTTTGGTTTTCTGTCTGTGACTCCCAGGTTACAAAAAGCCCAGCTGAAAGCCTCCTGACCTGACACCACAGACAACTGACCTAAGCAAAGGTTGCTCTCTCACCTCATGGCTCCACGTGGACTTGCACAGGAAAAGACACTGAGCTGCTCCACTCCTGAAGGTGCAGAGCGTCTCCAAACACCAGCTGCTGAAGGGCTTTCCTCTTCCAAGCTGCCAGTCACACAAGTCAGCTTGGAGCAACCAGTTTTAGTCCGGTGACGGTTCCCTCCTTGCTTCCTGCGAGCATCAGCAAGGCACTCGTTCCCCATCACCACGCTTCACACCACCCACTGGGCACCTGTCTGAAGTCTGGGGCACTGCAGATGCTGAGCACCACCACAAGGCACAGAACCCCATTCCTCCTACAGAACTGCGTGCAGGACAACGAACTATTGCAGGTAGAAGTGGTCTTAAAAATGCAGTGCCCCTCAGAACAGTGAGCTGTGCTGTGCTCTGCTTCAACATTATTAAGCAGTCACTCTGGGCAGCCAGTTACAGCTTGACACCTCCCTGGGCACATACAGGGCACACACTCATCAGTCTCATCACTGCTACCAGAGGGAAGTGGCTCTCTGCATGCACAAGTTCAGCAGTACGGGCAGAGGAACTTAAAAGACAGGAATACACCTACTCTGCACTGCCTGCACAGAGTACAGCCCTCTTCCAAATGCTCTCAACTCTCATCTCCCATAGAAGACAACTCAGTGCTCTACTACTCAGAACTCCAAACACGTCCATCAGAAAACTCCTGATCCTCTCCACACTGGTCTTCATCCTCTTCACTCCCATTTCATGCATAAATACAACGCAACAATACCACGTTTAGAGGAAATACCACTGCAGGAGTGCACGTCTGTCATGTAGGATCAGTCCACCAGTGATTATGTTTCAGAGCCCAGCACACACTTTCCCCTCCGGGGCAGGGGAAAAAGCTGCAGAAGCTGGAGCTTGAGCGTCCACCTGCTGGCTGGTGGAATTCACCAGGCAGCAGTGCTCTGATGCCCATCCTACACCCTACACCAGCAGCACCACCCCAACACAGCGGTGTAACAGCACACCTCATGTGCCACCGCTGAAGGAAAGTCTCACAAGTGATGCAGAACACAAAGTTCAGTGAGCAGTAGCCTTCTTTCTCACCAAAATGCCACCTCTTTCACCTCAACCTGCAGTTCCAGGTAGAAGGAATACTTTGGGTTTTGAAGCTGTGTACAGCACCACGCTGGGAACAGGAAGCTCACGGTGACTACTCCTACCGTTTGCATCCGTGATGCAGCTTTCACCTAAAGCAGCACTCCATATTCCACCCTACAAACTCAGACAAGCTTCACAGATCATATAGCCAGATGCCTCTCAACACCGAGGAGGTTAGAACGGTTTGGGGGTGGAAGGGACCTTAAAGAAAATCCAGCTCTAAACCCCTTGCCATGGGCAGGGACACCTCCCTCAGCCCAGGCTGCTCAAACCCCATCCAGCCTGGCCTTGAGCACCTCCAGGGATGGGGCATCCACAGCTTCTCTGGGCAGCCTGTGCCAGTGCCTCATCATCCTCAGAGCAAAGAATTTCCTCCTTGGATCTAATCTAAACCTACCCTCCTGTAGTTTAAAACCACCCCTCATGCTGCGGGAGCTGAGGAGAGGAGCAGAGCAGAACAGTCCCCGTCCTCTCCCTGCTGTTGATGCAGCCCAGCACACGGGCAGCTTTCCAGGCCTCGAGCACCCACTCAAGCACCCACCCAGTGGGATCCCCACACCCGTCCCTGCAGGGCTGCTCTCTGGCCAGCATCACTCCACCTGCGGCTTGGGCTGCCCCAGTCCAGGAGCAGCACCTCACCCTCGGCCTTGCTGAGCCTCCCGATGTCCGTGTGGGCCTGTCCCTGCCCCCTTTAACACGCCGTTCTCCCCAGCTGCCTGCTCACCAGCAGGCTTCCACTGATCACTAACCCAACATTCAGAGCCAGGTGTAAGAACAGGAGCTGCACCCAGCTGCACTCACCCACATACAAGTGGCAGGCGTGCACTGCCGCACCGTACCGCCACGCTTCTGCACCCAGCCCTGAGGTTCCTCTGCCTTTCCGAAGTTTTTTGGGCTGTTCCCGAGCTGCTGCTAGCACCAGGCCTACTGGAGGCTTTGTTTCTAGGTGTTAATGAAGGAGACTGAGGAACGGCTGGCTTAACTCAGCACAGACAACCCTGGAGCCCAGGTAAAACCAACTCTTAACACACGTAGGATCCAGTTGGCCTGGTATCATCTCCAGGCCAATCGTTACCACACAGCAGACTCCAAGCAGCAAGGCCTGGTCTGCTTCCCAGTAACCCAGGAAGGCTTTTTAGGCAGGGATCAAGCCTGACCTTGACAGCACTGATTTTAAACCTGCATCTGAAGAAAGCTGGAGCTGCTTATCAGCCAACGCATTGCCTTGTTCTTAAGCTCATGCAGAAGGTTTTGCTTTGGGAACTTAAAAGCAAGGAATGAGGCAGCCTTTAGATGAAGTTTCAGTGGAGGTTTCCAGCTCCCAGGAGGCTGCCTCTCTAAGAGCAAAGCGAGCTCACATCTCCCTTCAGGAGAGGGCCCTGGGAGCCAGGCCCATCGCTGAGGATCCTGCCATTACCGTGATCCATCTTAAAAGTATTAATTACTTCCTTGGCAAGGGGGAGGAATTGGAGTCACGGTGCAATGCAAAGCAAGGCTCGAGGTAACTTTCCCAAAGGCCAAGTCGTATAAACTACATCTGCGAACCAGGAATCCCAATCAAGCTACAAAACTCACTGACATTCACGCAGCTCATTTTAAGTTCCCCAAAAGCGTAACCCCACTTCGGGGTTCCAGGAGTGTATTTTAGAGAAGATGCAGCACGTTTTAGCTGCACTCCCTTGCTGTGCTGCTGAAGAGCATCAGCTGCCAACAAGGACTCGGGGCACACTGGAAAGCAGTGCCACAAGTCCCCCTCAGATCCCCAGAGTCGCTGCTGCCCCCTCCTGCTGTTAGTCCATCTCCCAGCAGCTGGTGCACTGCATTTCAGCTGCAGCTTGACCAAGGACTCCACAAACAGCACACCAAGTTTTTCAACAAGCTATCAAAACAGAAAACGTTTCAGTTTTGGTCTTTGAGTTTAACCCCACACTGGTTTCAAGTTTTCATTTTAAACTCCAGAGACATTTGCTACAGGCATTCCGATTCACTGCTCCAGACAGCGAGCCCCACGCTCCCTGGACCCTCATCCGCTGTGTGCTTGGCCAAAGAAACTCCAGTCCAAAGATGAGACTGGTTTAAAGGATTTGAAGCTACTGCTGATAAGAGTCTCCAGGAAGAATAACCAACATAACCAGCAGCACCAAGAAGCCATCCAAGGGAGAAGAAAACCACTGTCCTGTGGCAGTTAGTTCCAGAAATTGTAATAAGCCTTAATACGGGGTACAATTCCCCAGATACACTCCAACGCGTTAGAAATGACCACAAGCAGTCAAAGATTAACCAAAGCCCTTATGGCTTGTGCTCCCCGGTCCTTCCCCTTTACTCCAGTTTGAGCTGTTTTCAAAAACTCTCATTTACTCAGAGACCACATCATTAGTTTGATTATAAGCCTTGCTTTCACTTACAGCAGCAAGCTGACAGTAAAATAAGCTTTTAATCTGACTTCAGCAAGATTCTTCACCGGAAGCCCCTGAATCCTTCTGTGACAGGCAGCCTAGGACTGCGCTGTGAAATGGGGATTTATCTAACCAAAAACTAACTTTGAACCACTTCGCCATGAGTTGTTAGCAGCTTTCAATAGAGCACTGCCAAGGAACACATCAGCAGGGCCAGTGACAAATCGATAGCACTCTGCCTTACCTCAAGAGCAGGAGCAGCAGGAGCCCAGCTGCCAGCTACCTGCACAGCTCCTGATGTCTGCAAGTCTCCCCCAAGCCTGCTGCACGCTCCTCAGGCCAGCAGGCCCCACGTTTGCCTAACACAAAGGTCTAAAAGCCCACACCACGGCACTTCACACAACTCCAGTCAGTGCTCGCCAAGCGGGGCCGCTGTACGAGGCGGTGCTCACGTGCACGCACCAAGGTCACGTCACGGATTCCACAGGTGTTCTCTTCTTCTGTGAGACCGTTGTGATTCCAGAATCTCTGCCAGTCTAAGGCTACTTCCCCCCAGTAACAGAAACATTTTAACCTTCAGAAGGATTCTCATCCTTTCCATTGGACAGAATCTGCTTTTCCAGTGCTTGACACAGCCTAGATCCGTTGACCTTCTTGACTTCTTACAGGACTCAAGCATCGGAAGACAAGCAGTTAACTGAGTGGCATAAGAACAGCCAAATTTAATGGAATACAGAGTTAGCCAAGATCAGTGTTATGAACAAGTTCTGGTATAACCATCAGCCACCTTTCATCTTTGTTTTCTAAAGCCTGGGCAGCAAGGAAACCGAAGCAACGTACGGCTTCCTCCTGCTGTGGAAACCAAACACCAAAAAAGCCCAGCTAGCAGCTCAACCAGCGTGTGCCGGACAGATGGGCTGCACTGGCAGGTCCATGCACACAGCAAGAAGCTCCAAGAGAAGGAGCAAGGCGCTCCCACGAGCTGCTTTCACTGTTTCTGTAGCACAGAAATAAGGAGCTCTGCTCAACACAGGTAGCGTGCGTACAGCTGGGTTAGCACTAACATCGTTCGGTTATCCAGTAAACCTACAGCAACTCCTCCACCAGTGACACTCATTTTGGCAGAAGTTACACTGCAACGTTTTAAGAGTTCCAGCAGCTCCGGGCCGTGGGAAGCCCGCTGTCTCAGGGGCATTGCTACAGAGCAGGGCTGTGCCCCACAGAGCAGCACGGTTTACATGGAGAGCCCCACAGAACAGGCAGGAAGCCACCGCTCCTTACAGTAAGAAAATACCTCAGCGGAGCTCAAGCACAGCTTCTGGTTCCCCCTTCTCCCTCACCATGAGGTCTATCGAGCAGTTCATATGAGGGAATCCATAAACTAAAAAAAAAATAACCTTTTACTTGCCTTCCCCTTCCAAGCAATTCCAAACAGCACCCCACTTCCTCGGGGATAGATCAGTATTTCCTAGATAAGCACCCAAAGTGCTTTGGTTCAAGCCTTAAAATCAAAGCCATTCATACAGCCACCCAGTATCACTCCTACCCTGCCTCTGGATGTCTTCACACTGTATTTCTTCTAAGAGATAACAATGATAAAATTCATCATTGTTATAGATCTAAAAATAGCGATGAAGTTGTTGCAGGCAATTGTTATCCCCAGGCTTCAGGGCCACTCTGGGCAGCGTGGCTGCAAGCAGCCCGACCCGTCCAAAGCTGAAGGGTTCTCCCAAGGCAGGAGTTCAAGTTTCAGATCCACAGGCCAGCACGCACCTAAGTGAAAATTCAGAGCGCTGCTGCCTGCGAGACCGCAGTGAACACCACAATTTGACAGGGGGCTGTCCAAGAGAGAGTTCCTCAGGAGCATCTGCTCCAAAAACAGCACCTGCTTCCTCGTGCAGAGGCGCTACGCCAGCTCGAGTCCCCAAACAACCCCAAGAACAGCCCCAGAGCCCCAGCTGGCACTGACTGCAGGGGTTCTTGCACCGCTTCCCAGGGGGAACAAGCCTGGAGGCAGCTTTTGGTGCTGCCTCCTCCAGCCCAGAGGAGCTCAAGGTGCAGGACACCGCTTCAGGTAACGTCATTCACACCGTGCCAGAGGCTTAGTCCTGGGGTTTCCTGCTCATTTTTGAAGCTGACGTTATCCAAGGACATAAAAACTTTGGAGAAAACCTCACAGCCCGTGGTGGACAATAAACCCAATGAACACAAGTCGCCTAGCACAAAAGCCAGCAGCAGGATGAGAGCTGAACACTGATACACCAAGGCTGATAATACCCTCCCCAAAACGCCTAAGCAGCAGCTTCCCCTTCTTTCCATTGCTCCTTTGTACTCAAGCCCACTGGGATTATTTCTACTCAACCCACACTCTGCAGCCTTTTGGTCCTGCCACAAGGTACAGCAAAGGTCAGCAGTTTGCTGCTCCCCTGGTCGTCCTGACAGGGATGGTCAGCCCACAGGGAACACCTCCACTTTTCCCAGAGCCCAGAACAAAAGCCAGGTGATACAAACACCCTCCATGGGGTTTAAAACAGCTGAAGTGCAAACCACCAGTGCTTATCACTGACCTAACTGTGGGCGACAGCCCCAGTAACTCAAATTAAAGGATTGCTTTCCCATCTGCACCTGAATTCCCATATAACTTTCAAAGCACCTGGACAGATGGAATGAGGGGCTTTATATCCCTTCGCACGCTTTGCTGGAGATTCTTGCCTACAGCCCTATCACCCCCACAGCCACCGTCCTTCCTCTCCTGGAGCGCTCAGTACTTTGTTGAGCTCCATACATGCTGCTGCTCCAGCAATCCCTCCACATCACGCCACTTCCCAAGGCTTTGCAGCATCCTGTACCCTAACGCAGTCCCCATCATGCCTCAGGATTCTTCACCTCTGAGAAGCAGCATGAACAATCAGCCCGTGAGTAACCAGTGAGTAACAGTCAAGCCATGAGTTACCCAAGGCCCAACACGTGCAGTTTCTCTTCTGCTAGAAACAGAACTCTGAGAAACCTGAACCAAAGCAAACGTGAAAGAGAAAGTAGCTTTGCCTGCTTTACAAATTATCCTACAGAAGATGCAGCGTCCCCATAAGAGCCCTGCATTGTGGGTGTCCCCTCCAACCCCAGCCACCACCTTTATTGTCCTAGCATTCACCGGTGTCCCCCAGGCACACGCTGCTGGCAGGCAAATAACCCGCTCCCAAAGAGGGGCGGTCTTCCGGGGTACCTGCATGTCCACAGATGTGCTGTGGAAATAACACAGCGTGAAAACTGATCTGAATTAAGCACCAACAAAATCAGTGACCAAATCTTGTGTACAATTGATCCTAAAGGAGAAAACAGCCTGCTTATGTAACACGGTACTGTGTGCTGATCTGGAAGTTTCAGTAACTAAAATTACACTCCGAGGCCTTCTCCTTCAAGGCCTGCCCATTCCACAAGCACATGCAATCCTTCAAACTCTTCAGCTTTCCTCTTCATCCTAGGTTTAAATTGACCAGTACGACCCATGAAGCTTCCCAAGAACTTCACGACAACCTACGATCAGAACAAAGACATTAAAACGCAGTCCAGGCCTGATGCCACTTATCAGAACAGGCAAGCCGAGCTCCAATAGCAGGTAGCAGCTTCACATCTGGTTCTAAACACGCATTAGATCCAGTCCGTAATTCAGACCAGCAGCCCTGTGGGAGGACCGGCTTCCACATCCGAACCCTGCGTGCGGGTCCCGAACTCCCAGCTCTGATATTTCTGAGGGGGAAGGATGCAGAGGCCCAGCTTTACAAGGCAGTGATGGTGCAGCCTTCGTGAGGCGAGCCCAGGCAGGGGAAGGCTCCTCGGGGCGCTTCCTGACAGCGGCCCCGGTGCCTCACGGCGGAGATCAGCCCGGGAACAACCCCACAGCCCCACACCGAGCTCTGCCCGGCCCCGGGAGCCCCCCCCTTTGCTTCCAGGCCCCACAGGGCCCCTCCGGCCTCCCCCAGCGGGGCGCTGCCGGTGCCCGGCCTCGGTCGCGGCCCCTTGGGGGGGGGGGGGGGTTGTGGGGGGAGGCCCGGGGCCGGCCCCACGCCCCCTAGCGGCCCCTCCAGGCCCGGCCCGGGCTCCCCGGGGCCACGTTGCCGCGGTGGGGCCGGGCCGAGGAGGAGGAGGAGGAGGCCGGGAGTGAAGGGGGGGGGGGTGGGAAGCGGCGGCTCCTCACAGGGCCCAGCCCCGTGGGGGGGGAGGCGGTGAGGAAGGGGGGGTGTGGGGGGGGCGCAGGCCCCGCTGGGCCTCCCCCGGCCCCGCACGGAGCCGCCCCCGCCCCGCTGCCCCCCGCAGCCCCGGCGGGGCGGCCGGGTTACGTAAAAGGAGGCGGCGGCGAGGACGGCGGCGGCCGGGCCTTACCTTGTGGATTCTCTTCAGCGCCATTGTGTGCGCGAGGCGGCGAGGAGGGGCGCGCGGGCGGGCGGGGAGGGGGCGGCCCGCGGGGACTATTTTCCGAGGGGGAGGGGAGGGGAGGAGGAGGAGGAGGAGCGGCGCGGAGGCGGCGGCAGCAGCGCGGGGCCGGACCGGGAAGGGGAGGAGGGACGGGAGTGGAAAGGAAAAAAAAAAAAAAAAAGGGAAAAGGGGGGGGATGAGGGAAGGGGGGAGGCGGCCCCCGTTGCGGGGGGGGGCGGCGGCGGAGGCGGGCAGGGGGCCGCGGGCCTGGCGCGCGCTGCCCGGCGGAGCCTGGAGCCGCAGCGCTACCGCATCCCTCCGCGCGCGCTTTATGCGCTGGCGCCCGCCGGCCTCAAGCCCTCACAGCGCCCTCCGCCGCGTATCACTCCGCCGCGCTCGCCTTGTTTCCCCCCCCCCCCCCTCCCCGCAACCTGCTCTCTGCTCCCCGCTAGCGGGATGCAGGCGCAGGGCGGGGAGCGAGGGGGGATTTAAGGGGGGTTGCGGGGGTGTGGGGAGGGGAATGGTTTGGATAGAGGGGGGAGGGGAGGGCGGCGCGGGGACTATTTGCCGCGCGCCGGGCGCGCAGAACTCTCCAGAAGGGGGAGGGGGAGAGCGCGGAAGGATACGGCGGAGTGGAAAGGAGGGGGGGTGAGTGACGCTGAGGTCTCGCGAGAAAGCGCGAGGCGGAGGCGCGGCCCCGGCCGGGCACCGGGAGGGGCGGGGCGTGGGGAAGGGGGCGGGGCCTCGGGGCCGTCAGCCCGCCCGGCAGGCAGCGCGCAAGGCAGTCCGGGGCACGGCGCCTCGGGGGGCGGCAGGGGGGCCCCGCAGGCTCTGGGAGAGGCCCTCAGACCCCCACCCCCCCTCAGTTACCGTTTCCCCCTGAGACCCGCATTTGCTTTCCCCTGAGACCCCGATTTGGTCAGAAATCTGTTGGTTTGGGTGGTTGTTTTTATTTTTATTTATTTTTTATTATTATTATTATTTTGTTTTTCAACTGTTTTTGTTCAGTTTGCAGCTTTTTGCTCTCCCCCCTCCTTCCTGCCGCCTGTAGGGTCGCCAGACACCCCTCGGCTGTGGAAGGGTGAGCAGCGGCTCTGCCACCCCCAGCCCCAGGCTGGGAACCAGCCTCCGCCAGCACGGGGAGCTGCAGCTGCTGGGATGCTAACCCCAAGCTCTCCCTGCCCTAAATTTTCAAAACGCCTTCATCTCACATCCTCTGAGGCCTTCGCTTTTCAGAGCTCTGGGTTGAAGCTGGCTCTTCCCAGTGTTCTCACAAAAAGTACTGGATTTTGTCCCCAAAGTAGAAAATTAATTTGGGCTTGCAATGCAACAGAAAGGTTGCTATTTTTCCCTTGCCAAGCTTTGAAAAAAAGAAGTCTTCTCTGAGTGGTACAGCACTGTAAAGCACAATCCAGAAAAAAATCAACAGTTTTGAAAATAATAATAATAAAAAACTGTAAAATACTTTTGTTGTTGTCACTTTAGTACCAGCAGTAGCTATGATTTCTTACCAGACAGATCCAAATTTCTCCAAGAGATAAAAATGAAAGTAGCAGAGTCATTTTCAGAGTTGTTACTCCCCAGGTCACTCCACTTAGATGTGCTGAAAAGCAGATCTCGGTTTCAGTTTCTGAGAGTTGGCCTAAACCTTTACACAGATAGATGTTAACTTGCTGTAGACCGGGCCATGTTTTATCCAGAAAGACATTTTCCTCGGGATTTACAGTTAGATATTTGCCTGATGTGACAACAGACGTTCTTGCTGCCTGTCTCCCTGCTTTCTCCCGAGGTCTGCTTTCCCTTACAGCTCCCTTACCCTACCTGCAGCCTGTCACCCTCACTTCTCCTCCACCACCTGCTCCCACCTTGTTTTTCCACCTCACCTGCTGCTTTCACAGGAGTCCCGCAGGTTTTGGTCTCTTTCCACCCCTGCTCAAACATAAGGACAGTGGGATCAGCTCACACACACCTGCATTTCCCTGTATCAGGTGCTGCATCTGCTCTGAAAACCCTCGAATGCTCCGTACCCACATCAGCCCCTGCTGCAGACATCACCCACCGGGCTGGCAGGTTGCTGCTGGCCATGCAGCATCCTCCTGCTGTGTTTCAGATGTTTCACCTGCAGCTTTCTGCCTTCTCTCTGCTGCAGGGGAGCTGTCCTTGCAGACCTGCAGGCAGGGTTGGTGGTCTCACTGCGCTGGGGGATCTGCCAGCGCCTCCCAACATTGCCTGCACAGGGTCTGGCACCAAGCAGGCCCCTCGCCACCTCCTGCTCTGCTCAGCGTGGTCAGGTTGCAGCACTGTATTAGGAAGAAAAATCAACATGCTTAGGCAGAGGCACAAAAAGTTGAAGGAGGACAAAAATCACAGCCTAGCAAAAGTTAGGAGGTGAGAAAAGATAACTAAAGGACATGAGATGATCAGAAAAGGAAACCCCACTTCACCAAGGTTGGGCACGTGAACAGCGGGCAAGCTGCAAAGAAAAATCCCAGAAAATGGACCTGAGGCAGTGGGGAGAGCGAAGGGTGAGGGAGGAGGAAGCTCCACTTCTGGCCCTTGGGCGAGCAGCAAGGACCTGCATTCCTTCATAACCACCAACCGAGGGGAATTACGTGCCTCTGCAGCTTCTAAAACATTTGTGCCTTTGAAAACATAGGCAGAGGCCACTTTTTTTCCCTGCTGCTCATCAGCGTTTCCTCCAGAAGCCTCCAAAGTCCCGTCTGCTGGCCTGGGTGGCGGAGAGCCCCACAGTCTGGGGGAATTCTGCAGCATCCCAGGTCCAAGCATTTTAAAAAAACTTCCAGAGTGAACTTCCGTGTATATGTACACATCACATGGGGACGCTCGCCTCATGAAACACCCTTTCTTCCCTCTCCTGCTGCAGATCCTCGGCTGGGCTGTCTGTAGGTGCCAGGGAAACCTGCAGTGCAGCTGCAGCGTTGTTCCCCCATTGTCCTCCCTGTCAAGAGACGAGGTGGATCAGTATCCACAGCAACAGTTATCAAGGAGCTGATTCTGTGCTTTTTTGTTGATTGTTGGTGGTTTTTTTTTCCCTTTTTTTCCCAGATGAGGAGCTCTAGAGATGCTCGTTTCAGTCTTATAACCATCCTGTGGAACATGTGTCCGGGTGTTTGTCAGCGGAGCAGGGGGGATCCCAGCCAGGAGGTTTGAAATCCAGAGACAATCCTTGCCCTACAGCGATTGGACCCCTTTCAGGGTAGTTCTCCAAGTCAAAGCTGAAACTAGAAGCTAAGGAAAGGGCAAGGAGCCCCGGGTTTGGCCTAGTTCATGGCGAGGAGGTGAAGCTGGCCACCCAAGCCCAGCAGGTGTGCCCCCCATCACCTCCTAACAGGGCAGCGAGGGCTCTGCTGCTCTGTCCCCAGGCACAAGCTGCCCTAGGCATGAACACGGGTGTCAGTTTGACCCTCAGAACATGACCAGAGGATTGCAGCCTGTAGGAACATAGAGCATCAGGTATCTTGTGGCACGTAATCCAGCCTAGCATCCTGCTGCAGAGCAACCTGGGACGTTAAACTCCAGAGAAAGGCAAAAAACAAACTGAGATGACCCAAAGCAGAATCCACAAGTCACCACCACCACCTGCTTACCTCGTCCACAGGAAAACTTCCAGCATTGATTTGGGCTGAAGTTATCTTACCGATAAACCTCAGCGGCACTTTCATTGATGCCAAAGGGACAGCATGGCATTTGTCGTCTTTCCATGATGCACAAAAGACAGTGAAAGCAAGCAAGGTTCGGAGAGTTAGTTATTTTTTATTATTTTTTCCCTCCACAGGACAGCATTCAGGCTGTGGGAACTGTGTCTCTGCAAGTCCCAGCAAATATCTGGCTGTTCTCTGGCACACAGTTGTGCTTAATGTGGATCATCTCACCCAGAAGGAACTTCTAGCTTCCTCCAGGATCACTGAGCACCTAGGGCTGTGAGCTGGGCTGGTTCTCTCCGAGACTGCTTGTGCCAGGACAAGGAAGCTGCCTGGAGGAAGCAGCCCAGGAGAGGACAAACCCAGCTCTCTCACTGGCAGCAGTGCCGGCATTTCGCTGAAATCCAACAGTTAGGAAAAAGAGCACACACCTGTGGCTGCGTCCTCACATCTGGACACTTCATGGTCACAAAGAGAGGGGGAAGAAGGAAAAGGGTAAATGGTCCTGGTCCCATCTCAGCATCTCCCTGTGCCCCAGCAGTGCGCTCTGTCGTGAATGGATGCAGAGGGGAGGTGCGTGCACAGGACCTGCAGCAGAAGCCCAGCATAGGCCAGTGAGCTGGAAGGTCTTCAGACAACCCCACAGTGCTACGTGCCCCTGCTCCACAGCGATTTTCCATTTCCAGAGTCTTTTGTCCTGAGCTGAATGACTCAAATCCAGAATTGTCATATTTTTAAAGCCTAATAGAAGTAACTTCCAAAGCTACTTGCTCTTGTCCTCGGTTAAATGTGTTTAAAACCAAATTAGTACAAGAATCTGAGATTTTTCTTCATTCAGTAAAGCATGGGTTGGAATTTTGTTTGTTTGTTTTCAAACAATGGGTTTTTCTACAAGAGAAGAGAAAAAAGTGTTAATGGAAATTGCAGTGCACAATGAACCAAACCTGAAGAAAAAAAAAAAAAAAAAAAGTATTGTGAAGTCTTACAGATTCCAAAAGCTTATCTCGCTATTTTGCTGCTGTGGTTTTCATTTCTGATACTTACTACCCCTCTCTTCTCCCCAAATCATTCTGTTTGTTTGTCTGCTTTGCAAGCTTTTTCTGGTTTTGGCACAAACCAGAAGGAAGCTCACAGCACTGCCCCACGGGCAGCCGTGGTGGGCAAGGGGGCACACGGCGGGGACCCTGGCCAGCCGCTGCCACCACCGCTGAGATGCAGGAGACAAATCTGAGCCCAAAAATGTCACTCACACAAGACCACTGAGAGCTTCCCTGTCACGCAGGGTCAGACTCACCCTCTCCAGCCCAGCTCCTGGAGCACTCATTTTTCCCGGAACAGAAGGTGACAGGGTCACGCTGCCCTTGGAGCTTGTGGCCGTGTTGATCTCAGCAGGAGGCTGGGACTGGTGTCAGGGGAAGGCAAATGAAGAAGCAGGGGAAGACCCAGAGCTCAGCCCGGGCTGGGAGGCTGCATTTATGAGGTCCCCATGGGATATTGAGGACCCCACAGGGCAGTCACTGAACGGTTAAATGGGGACAGAGCGGGAGGCTTTGGGGCAGAAACCCAGGTGGTGCTGGCAGTTGCAGGAAGACCCCGAGTTGTTCGTTCCCTGCCAGAAACCTCAGGGGCAGTGGGTCCATGGGTGGTGGAACCAGCACCTGGCATCAGCACAGCACATCGGAGGCCTGGGCCCTGTGCCACAGGGATGGGCTTCTGTGAATCTCTCCTCTCTTGCCACGAGAGCCAACGAACCTCCTTCGTATGCAAGTCCCGACCCAGAAGGCAATAACAATTTTCCTGCAAGTGGGTGAGAGAGGAGGAACAAGGAAAGAAAGACGATATCCACAGGTGTGATTACAGCTGTTGGCATGGCTTTATTTTAAAGCCTAGCAACCCCAGGCAGTCACATTTGGGATCCTCCTGTGCTACGCTTTCGTTTCCCTAAAGTCTTTTTTTCGGAGCTACAGTCTCCTGCCTCACCACATGCCTACCTGCTTGTTCGTCCCATTTTATCCCCATTTCATCCACCTCAGCTGTATGAATCGCAGTCTTCCAGGATCAGCTTCTAGATCCTCTACCGTGCCTTTATAGCACTGCCCTGGTAGGATCTGGCCTCAGCTGGGGCTTCTGTGCTGCCCTCTTGCACAGGACAATCCAGCTGTGGAGGAGAAGGACGGCTGCGTAGGCATGAAAAACAGCTTCAGGCAAGGACTGCTGCTTCATTGAGGTCTCACTTCCAGGTCTGATGATGCCCTGCTGGCTCCTGTAGGTCCAACGAGGGATCCTGTCCTTGCAGACACCGTGTCCTCCTTGCTTCAGAGAGGGGCAACGGCAGGGGCAGCTTTCCAGGGGTCCCTGGGGCTGCCGAACTGACCGGCCAACATCAAGGCTCCATCCCCAAGGCTGGCTCTGCCTGACTTGCAGGCTGGACAAAACCTCCCAAAACGTCAACAGCCAAAGTGACCGGAAGGCATAGGCACGCACAGCCACTGTATTCTGATGTAATTTCACTCAATCTCAGCTTGGTCTGGCCAGGTACCCACAGGACACATGGTGGGAGGCCAGAAAAGGCTCCCAGACACCCTTTTCTAGGTGTTTCCCTTTTCTAGATGCCAGCACAGGGCTGAGTGATGGCTGAGGGCAGGTGGGTGGGGGTCCCAGCAGGAGGCCCATGCTGTGATCCTGGTGGTTTAACACCTGTGAGCTGGAAGAGAGCTGGGAGAACCATTCAGAGCCTGTTGAGGAGCACAACCAAGCACAAAGCAGCTGCTTTTTGAGTAACAGAGAAGCTGGGGTGCTTCAGACCGGAGGGAGGCAAGGGAGGGCTGAGGTCTGAAGCCATTGGTGACCTGGGGATGGGCAGAGCACCAGGGGCTCCTGTCACCCCCAGCACAAGAAGAGGGGCAGCCCAAACAACACTAGCCTGAGACAGCTTCAGAAGAAGCAAAAAGGGCTTCTCCACCTCACCTGTGGCAGGGGACTCATTGCTACGGGACACTGCAGGTGCTGATGGTTAACAGCGGATCAAAAGAAGATTGATAAATCACAGGTTTATCCACTGATGGTTATTACATGGATAAAAAGCCCTTAGGGAGGAGGATTTACTGCCCCAAAGGGTGTAAGAACCTTAATTAACATGGGACAGGCAGGGTGGCTCCATGATCCCAAGATGAAGGGATGGGCCACCACTGTTTAAAACTCATTGCTGCTGGGTGAGCTCAGCCTGGGGTCAGGGCGAGGAAAAGCACCTCCTGAGCTCGGCACATCCCTGGAAAGCCCATCTCCATGTGGCCCTGCATAGTATGGGGACAGAGGAGGCAACTGCCAAATCCTTTGGCTGGGACACCTGTGTACCCGATGCCTGACCACCTCCCTGTTTCCTCACTGGCTGACCACAGCTTCACAAGCTACTCTTTGCTCCTCTATACCATATATGTACATTTTTTATTTTTTTAACCCTTTAATTTCTTCCTTTTTTTTTTTTTTTTTTTTTTTTTTTTCCCTTTCTTACATTTTGAGAACCTGTGATCTTTGTTTTACTGTTCTCACACTGCTCATCCTGCTTTTCTCAAGCTTCCACCTCATTTTGGAACAGCGATGCCTTCTACTGCCCACTTACCTACTTAGCGTTTCTCCTTATTATGACTGCACAACTACCTTGGCGTATAGAAAAGTAATTCTCTACTGCAAAAATACAACTTAGTTTCTCACACCAAGAACCTGGCAGAGATCAGGAGAGGCTCCAGGCATGTTCACAGCATTCCTCTACCTTCACCTCCTATCGCTGTGGGACTTCCTTAGCCTTGTCCAGGTTATTACAACTTCTTGAGCGTTTAACCAAGACTCTTCACTGGCTAAGCCAAGCCCATCTGCTCAGCCCATGGGTGCTGAGACCTCAGGGAAGGCTGAGCCCTTCCACTGCTCCAACCACTGCACCAAGGCCCTCCCTAAATTAGTTTGTGCTGCACCAGGTCAGCTCTTCTGGATGCCCCTCGCCCACCAGTGCCATGCGTGGGGCTTTCCGTGAGCTCTGGCACCGTGGTTAGTCAAAGGCCATGGCACGTGCTGCCCGGGGGCACACCGCCTGCACCTCAGTATTTTGGAAGCCTCCAGGGTGAGACACCACCGTCCTCGCTGGGGGCCACAGCCTGGGTGCTTTACACGGAGCTGATTCCCTTGCCCAGCTAAATCTCAACCAGACGTTATCACCACCAGCCCGCTCGGCAGTGCCACGACAGTGGTTTGGGGAGGTCCTTTTGGTGTTTTTTTTAGCACCCCAAACCTTCTGGCGCAATGCACACCGCCCTGGGCCCTTGCCTTGGGTGCGTAACAGCACGCAGTGAGGGGAACCACAACCACCGCCCTCAGGAAAGGCAATCCAAGCAGAGAGCAGCCTGCCTGCAGCTTGCCACCAGCCAAGGCACAAGCTGGGAACACGAATTGTCGCTCACAGCAAGAGGCCGTGGAGGACAAAGCGTCTGCAGCCAGCCGTGATGTCTCTTTGCTCCGGTCCTCACCTCCTGTGCAGATGACATGGTTCTTCCACGCTGCTTCGTTATTCCAATTAGCAACAGCTACGGGCTAAGGCTGTGGGGCAGAGGTTGGCTGGAAGCAGAAGTGAAAGGGACAGAAATAGGGTGCCTGGGTGCTGGGGGGATGGAAGGAGAGCGGCTGGGCTCCACCACGGGCAGGACAGCCAGCCGGCTGCTGGGGCAGGAGGGAGGTGAGGAGTGGGACAGCCAGCTCCAGCTGGAGCCCCCTGAGGTGGCCGGGGAAGCAGGCAGAGCTGGCCCGGCACAGGAGGAAGCCATTTGCTCGATGTTTTAGCCAGCCTTCATGTAGGAGAGGCAAACAGCACTTTGTCTATACCCACAAGCCCTCCCCATGCTGGAAAGCAGGTCAAACATCCTGCAAAGCAGGTTTGCTGGGGTTTCTACAGACAACAAACCACCAATCTGGAGACAAGCACAGGTAGCTCACCAGCTCTCTGTGCAGCTGTTCCTTCTTCCCACCCTCTTACTTTTGCAAATGTTTGAACTGGATGTGGCTGTGGGCATGCCTCAATCAAGGACCTTGGGCGTGCAGCCCCCAGAGACCCCTGGCAAGGGGCCTGTGGCTCTGCAAAGTGGCTTCCAGGAGGATTTGTTCCGTCAGCTCCCCAGGGACAGAGGGGTGGCTGGGCAGGCTGTAGCTCCCCAAGCTCTCTTTCTCACCCTGCCCCACGTTGGGTGTGATGCTCACCCTGTCCCACTCTTCAGGAACCTCCCCGATCGCTACTGTTGTCCAGAGAGACATGGCATGGGCCAGCTCCCTCAGCACCCTCCAGTGCATCCCGCTGGGTCCTGTTCACTGGACCCAGTTCAGCTCACCCCTGACATACTGCACTTAACAAAATTAACCTTGTTTTGGTTTCCTTCCTCATTCCAGCCTGGCTCAGCCACTCCATGAGCTGGTGGAGATGCTGGGGCTTTCCAGAGGTGTAAATTCCCAGATGTCGCAACCTGCGGCATCCCCCTGTGCCGCCCAGGGCCAGATTCTTGGGTCCAGGGAACCTCCTGGATGCTCAGTGAGGGAGGCCACCCACATCTTCACCCACTGCCTGCGGCTGCCATAGCTCCTTTCATTTTCACTTCGCTCCTCACCAGGTTTTGGGGAACTATGCAGCTCTGCCCTCAGCCCCGGCAGCGAGCCCAGGCGCTGCCTGCAGCAGCAGCAGCCTCAGAAGGGAGCCAGAGGAGGTGTTTTTCCAGGCTGGGCACCACACACAGCGCACGAAGCCCGGGCAGCTCCTGGTGTCCTGGCCCTGCTCGCTCCGGTGAGTGCACAACGGGAGCCCCTGGGCGCAGAGCTGGGGCTTGGCGTTGGTGGGGGGAGTGGGGTGGCCGGCAAGGCTCTGTCTTGCCAGCCCATTTGGGCACTCGGGGCGTGGAGGAACCTCCGCAGATGCACACGAAGGACCTGGAAGCTTTGTTGCAAGCCTCGGGGTGCCGGCTGAGCTCTGCATGTGCGCGTTCGCTCCTCACCACCGTGCCGACATGGGTCCTGGGGGCCGCAGCTGCTGCTGACCCCCCCCCCATGTGCTGTAGATGTCTCAGGAACCGCAGCGCCGGAGCAGCCCCGCTGCCCTGCTCATCCCCAAGCCCCGGGAAGGGCGGGCGCAGCGCGCGGTGTACGTCCTCCTGGCCACCTGCACCGCGGCGCTGTGCCTGGCTGGGGAGCCCCTGTCCCACGCTGCCCACCGCCTGTCTGCTCACCTGGCCGCCCTGCAGATCGGGGCCCTGCTCAAGGGCTGCTGCTGCCTGGCAGAGGAGATCTTCCACCTCCAGTCCAGGTGAGCCACCTCGGGGCCACCGCAAGGCCACGGAGCACTGCGGGGAAATCTGCTGCTTGTTTCCGTCCCCACGGGTGCCCCCACAGCTGCTCGCTGTCATCCTCGCTGCTCCCGACTCTCCCGTCCACCTCTTCTCCTCCTGCCCTTCCCCGTGCCCCTGTGGACCTATCCATGGTCACTTGCTGCTGTCCCTTTTCCCTGGGGCAGAAATCACAGCCCCAGCTTTCCCCCACCATCAGCTTCTGGGGCGCATGGGAATTTGGGGGATCATCTCCCCTTGGTGGCCAGCCCCACACTGCTCCCCTCCAGGCCCACGAGCGCTGCTGGAGACTCAAGGTCCTTCCTGACCAGGGGCTGCAGGGCTCTGTGCTGCTCCAGGAGGCCTGGCGGGGAGGTGGGAGCACCCCTTGCTGGACACCCCACAAGGTGTCCACCCTCCTCGCGCCCTCCCTCTCCCACCCAGGTACCGCGGCAGCTTCTGGAGGGCCCTGAGCGCCTGCTTCCCACCGCGCTGGCACCTGGCCCTGCTGCTCGTCGGTGGCTCAGCCTACCTGGACCTGCAGCAGGGAGAGAGGCTCAGCCCCCACCTTGCCCTGACCTGCTTGTGCCACCTCCTTGCCCTCGCCCTGGGGCTTCAGGTAAGGCACCAGCACCCTGCGCCTGCCAGCGCTCCCTGGGGATGCTCAGCACACGGTGCGGGGTGCCTGGCTCTGTACCTGCAGTACAGCCACCCGCACGCTGCCCTGCTGCGGGAGGGACAAATTCTGCCTGTTTTGGCTCAGCCCTGCAGACATGATGCCCTGGGCAGCACCTTGCCAGGCGTCCATCCGGAGGGCCCCGTGCCCCTGTGTTCGGTGAAAGCAGCCGCCCCGTGGCACGGGCACCAGCCCCGCACAGCCAGGGCCCTGCAGGGATGACAAACGGGGCTTACGTCTGTCAATTAATGCAGTTCTTGGTGGAAAGGGCAGCCCATGAGGTCTGCAAAGGCTTGACTCATCACCAGAACGCAGTGAGTGCCGAGCTCCAGGTCCCTCTGCAGTGGTGGCGCAGATAGGGGACCCCACAGGCCACCCAGGGGTCCCCGCTGAGAGCCGGGTGCTGCCGGAGAGCCGGGCACTCTGCTGCCACTTCCTCTCCTCCGCCTTCTTCTCACGTCTTTCTCTCCTTGCCTCTGCAGAAGCCCTCGGCGGTGGAGATCTCTGAGATGACCGAGAGGTCCCAGCAGAACGTCGCTCACGGGCTTGCCTGGTCTTACTATGTGGGGTACCTGAAAATAGTTCTGCCACGTACGTGGCTGTTCCCCGGCGTTATCAGATAAGCCTAGAGCAGAGCAGCAGGGAGCAGGCTCCAAAGCAGCTTTCCTCACGCAGGCACCCTTGTCCCATGCTCTCTCCCCCCAGGCATAAAGGAGTCTATGGAGGAAATCAGCAGAGCCAACCTCAACGTGTGGGCATGCAGGGAGACCTGGAAGCTCCACATCTTGATCCCGTTGAGCTGTAACGTCTGGGATGACCTGGAGAAAGCTGACAGCAATATCCAGTACCTGACAGACCTCACAGAAACCACCCTGACCCGAGGCGGCATCAAAAAAAGGGTCTACAAGCACAGCCTCTACGCTATCAGGGATGGGGACAACCAGGTATGCCGGGGGCAGCCCCACTGCAGCACTCAGCATGCCCAAAGGTCTTTGTGGCCTCAGATCCCAGACCAAAAGGAGCTGTAAGGGCAGGACAGAGTCCCTGCTCTGTTAGAAACACCCAGCTTCCAGCAGTCTCCCATCAGATGGGGAGGTCCTGCCCATGCCCCTTCCCTCCTGGCCCCTTCCTCCTGGCTGCACGCTCCCCATCTCAGCCCTGCAGGCATCTGGGGCTGGCTTACCCCCTCCTGGAGTTGACTGGAGTCCAGAAAACTGCAGAGAGCTGAACAGAAAGAAAAAATAAAAATAAAAAAAGGAGTGGATGTCAGGTCTGCAGCATCACTTCCCCTCTTCCCATGGGATGGAGGAATATTTCCTTCTGTTAAGAAAAGGTGCCTGAAAATGCCCATGTGATTTCCCCTGGGAACCCCTTTTCCAGGCTGGTGATCCCTCAGCCCCCTGCAGTGCCTTCGTCTCCTTCCACGTCCCCAGGCACCCTCGGCACAGGCTGCACCTCGGTCCTGCCGACACATCTGGGGATGGAGGCACGGGCACAGCCGTGCTTCCCACGGGGGTGCTTCTCCTTTGCCTTCTGATGGTGGCAGCACCTTGAATCTCTCCTAAGCTGTGTTGTTGACCACCCTCCTCCTAGCTGTACGCTCACCTTGCCAATATCTATCCTCCTCCCGTGTCTCTGCCCTCCATCAGGGTGCTCAGACATCTCTAGCAGAGGAGCCCCCAAGAGGGCACCATGGCATGCAAACAAGGGGCATCTCCGTGGGGACCCAACCTCCAGGGGGAAACTGCCCCCAGGCTGTGCCTCACCAAAGCTCTCCAAGCCCCAGAACTTGGGACGTGGCACTGCCAGGTCCCTGCCTGGCTGCTCGCTCCCTCCCCGTGCAGCAGGGCCGGGGGATGCCAGCGGCCGCAGCCCTCGCCTCCCGCCCCGCAGGCCAGGCACTGTGCGGTGGAGTTCGCCACGCCGCTGCAGACGCTCTATGCCATGTCTCAGGACGAGTGCGCTGCCTTCAGCCGGGACGACCGCCTGGAGCAGGCCAAGCTTTTCTACAGGACCTTGGAGGAGATCCTGAGAGGCTCCAAGGAGTGCGCAGGAACCTACCGGCTCATTGCGTACGAGGGTGAGCGAGCGGGGGATGAGGGCTGAGGTGCCCAGCACGGTGGCCGTGCTCTCCAGCCTCTCGTGTGCTGTTGGATCGGGGCACGCAAGGGGAAATCTGCAGATCTGGTAGGATACTGGTCCCTGCTCAAGTCCCCCCAGGCCCCTGAGTTGAGCAGTCTTTGGCTGTGGCAGCAAGATGCTCCCACAAACGTTAGATATACCAGCAGCCTTCCAGGGGAAGGAGCAGGCGCTGTCACTGCTGATTTTGCTGGGAGAAGTGTCTGGGGCCATCCAGCCCCCCTGCAGCACGCGTGAAGCTCCACGGCACTCCCCAGGGTGTGAGCCTTCCCCTTCACCCTTTCATTTCCCATTTCTCCACCTCTGCCAGGACAGCGGGGCTTGACAACAGCTTGCTGCTTCTTGCCGAAACAAGAAAATTCTCGTCATTATTTTTTTTTTTTCAGAGAAATTCAGTGCTCTCCCTGTCTGGGAGCAGCGTTTCCATCCAGCAAGGTAGTTCCTACCACAGTAGGCACTACTGGGAATCCAGCACATGGTGCCTGTGCTTTACTCTCCTTCCTGCGCTTTGTGTTTTATTTTATTTGTTCTGGTGTGAGGAAAAGGGAAGTGGGAGCCATATTCTGACTTTTCAGGAAATTCTGCATCTTTTGGGGCATCTCTCACAGACGGCTCCCTGCCCAGACCCCGGCCTCAGGCCAGACCATGAAGGATGCTTTCATCTTTCTTCTCTTCCAGAGCTGATAGAAGCCGAGCCCCACTTCTTGTCCAGAGAGATCCTCTGGCACCTACGGCAGCAGCAGCAGGAGGAGTTCACGGTGTACGAGGGGAGCCCCCCGCGCACCCTGGCCACGGCCCTGGGCTCAACAGATCTCAGCCTCCAGATCAGTGCCTCCGACCTGCCCCAGCCCCTGCGGAGCGACCACCCCTGAGGCCCCTGTCCTGCAGCAGGAGCCTCCCACAGGAGCCCCATGCTTCACATTTACAGCTGACCCAAACCACAGCCCTGTTCCATTTCCTTTGTTTCGTTGTATATTTCTGATATATTATATAGAGAATCGGAATCACAGAATCATCTAGGTTGGAAGAGACCTCCAAGATCACCCAGTCCAACCTCTCACCTAACACTAACCAGTCCTCCACTAAAGCATATCACCAAGCTCTACATCTAAACATCTTTTAAAGACCTCCAGGGATGGTGACTCCACCACTTCCCTGAATACACATTATTATTTTATTGTTTTTATTTTTTAATCTGCTTCAATTTTTATCATATAAAGCCTTTTCTCTGGGACAAGTTGGTGATCACAAGTCCTGGGAATGGCACACAGCCTGCCCTCGGGCACCCTGCAGGGCCCTGCACGTGTAGGTGTGCGCTGGGCCCTGGCAATCCTGGCTTTTTAAGGGGCTGGTTTTGGGTTTTCCTGCTGGCCCCAGGCAGGGGCTCAGCCTGTGCCCTGTTCCTGGCCCTCAGCTGCCCAGCTCCTTTTTGCAGCTCCCCCCCAGAGATGCTGGATGCACCTCACTCAGCCCACGGCTCCCAAAGGAAGACGTGCAGACAGCCCGGGATAGCTCGCAGCTCACGGGGCTGGGAACGGCCGTGGCAGCATTTCAGCAGGAATACAGGTGCCCTGCCAGGCCCCAAGCCCCATGCTTCAGTGGTCCTGACTGAGAAAAACTACGTGGCTGGACATGGATGTCTCTGCTTCCTCAGGCACATGGGGGAACAGCTTTGGTGATGGCTGGGGCTCCCAGCGGGCACGAAGGCAGCTCCAGAGGGCAACGTGGCACAGCAGAGGGGCTGAGGAGCAGCCTTGCTGCACTGCTCCAGCGCTGCAGCGTGAAGGGCTCCAGCACGACGGCGCTGCTTCAGCCTTGTCTGCTCCGCAGAGGCAGCATTGGACTCGCCTCCGTGCCACCCCGTGCCCCCCTCTGAGCGCAGGGAGAAAAGCCTGGGTGCAAACCGAGGCACAGAAAGCCCGTAACATAGCACCTAACCACCCTGTGAAGCCTCTGGGACCACTCTCCCAATCTGGATGAGCACAATGTGGTGACACCTTCTGCACCCCAAGGGTGACCCCCTCTTTAAGGGATCAGCTGCAGCTGGCTCCTTTCCCACCTAAAGCCAGTTAAGAAATAGCTCCTGCTCATTCTGCCTCACCTCAGCTTTCCTTCCCAGGACAAAGCTGCTCGTGGCTAGCAGCTGCCTCTCAGCAAAGCAGCCCAGGCAAACGAGAGAGCTCCATCTGTCATGCACCAGGAAGGACAAGATGGGAAATGCTTCTCCCCAGCTCCAGCAAGCTTACAGAAGAGATCTGTCTGCACATCGGTCCCGCTGGGATTTGGAATTGGAACCCACTGCAGGATTTGGTAAACCTTAATCCGAAGCCTAATCTCTGGGTATTGCATCTGCAGAAAAACCAGAAGTGACAGATGAAAGGTGAGGGACCCCTCAATGGCAGCAGGAACACACACCCCTCGTGCAGAGAGTCCTGGACCGAGGGGTCTGGTCCCAGTGCTCCTGACACTGCTCAAGAGCAAACCAGGGCCAAGCAAATAAATGGCAAGGTGACAGCCTTCGCTGGCAGAGCATGGCAGGCAGGGCTGACAGAGGCAGGAACAGCAAGCCCCAGAAGGAAGGGGAAGCTTGCTGCCCAAGCTGGCAAGCAGAAGATAGCCATTAGGGACAGCCGTTAGGGATGGTTTTCCCTCAACCTCCCTAACAGCACTAATTGCCCAAGTTTTTGCACTAATTGCAGCTTTCACTGTCAGCCCTGACCCAGGGTTGCCCAGCTTGTGGGTGGGTAAAGGTGCTGCAGGGTGTCAGCAGCACAGCCTGGCCTGCTGCTGGCTGGCACTGGCAAAGTGGTGGCACCCCCAGCAGCTGTTGTCAGCAGTGTGCCTGCTGGCAGGAGGGGACAAAAGCCCCCGATATCCCTGGGCATTCCCTGGGGCCTGGGCACAGCCATGCTTCAGCAATACCCATGCCACAGCACCCTGACTGCCAGCAGGAGTTAGGTCTGTGTATGGGGCACAAAATCCTAAACCTGAGCAGCTGAGCACAAGCCCTGGGGGCCAGGAGCTGGGCCGGGAGAGGTGCCTGGCACTGTGCTGCGAGCCCCAGCTGGGATGGAGTTAAGTTTTCCTGCAGTGGCCCATACAGCATCGTGTCACACCGATGCTTTGTCTACTGCTGAGCAGTGCTGGCACAGCACCAGGACTCTCTCCAAGCCCCCCGGGGCCAGTAGGCTGGGGTGGGCAAGAGGTGGGGAGGGGACATGGCCAGGGCAGCTGACCTAAACCAACCAGAGGGATACCCCGTGCCGTATGGGGTCACGCTCAGCAACAAATATGGGAGAGGGGAAGGAGAGGGAGGGCTCTCGTTATGAAGACACCAGCCCTGAGCAGTATCGAGGCCCTGCATCCCAGGAGATGGCCAGACATTGCTTGTTGATGGGAAGTAGAGAATATTTCTTTCCTTCTCTCTGTGCTTTTCTTTTTCCTTTTTTTTTTTTTTTTTTTTTTTTTCCTTTTCCCTTTAATTAAATTACCCTTATCTCAATCCATGAGCCTTGTTTTTTGTTTTTTGTTTTTTTCCCAGCATCCTTGCTTCCTCCCCCTCTCTTCCTCCGAGGAGGGGAGAGAGAGAGCGGTTGTGGGGGAGCTTGGCTGCCCAGCAGGTTGTAGAACAACCACAGGCAGGCAAGCCAGAAAGCCCCTCTTTGGGGTCTCCTGCTTACAGGGGTGATGGGACGGGCCTGGGGGTGAGCAGGGAGGTACGGTCACGGTCAGGGTGCAGGGGAGGAAGGCAGGGCCAGGCACAGTCTGGCTCAGCCAGGATTGGGGCCAGGGGTTGAGCTTGGACGCTCAAGGCAAAGGCAAGGCTTCGCGCAGCTCTTCCTCGCATCCCATCTGGTTTTGTTAGTGCCATTTGGATATAAATAAACCCAGCTCCTGTTTGTTCAGAACCGTGGAGTTTGCCAGGTTGGCAGTTCTTTCTGAGGCACACTTTGGTCTTCTCTCCTTGTGGGTGACCAGAAATTCGGCTGTTAGCTGCCTGGAAGGAGCCAGTCCTGCGCCACGGAGCAGAGGCTCCTTTTCTGACCTCAGGGGGTCTGATGCACGAGTTGTCTCAAAGACTCATTGCAAAGCAGATGAATTTTATAATGAATTTATGAAATCCGGCCTTCTGTTTTTCTGCTGGAGATGCACGTGCCGATTACAAGTGTCTTTTCTCCTGCTTTGTGTGTCTTCCTTGCGATGGATGAGAAACCACCAGCACAGCCTGGGATGCCTGGGACAGAGGGATGGGGAGAATGGAGGCAGAGTGCTCCCTAAATCTTGCCTTTTTGTTTAGATATGGTGAATTCAGGATTTATTTTTAGAGGTTGCTTTTTACTGCCTAAAACATCTCTGGACTCTATTTTTTTTCTCTGGAGGGACGTGTATTAAAGATCACTACACTGAAAGTCCCAGGAACTTTAAGGCTGACTCTCTCTATATGGATCAATGTTTAAAGCATCTGAGAGCTGACTTAGGTTTAGGACAAGAAGCGTTTTTGCCTCAGGAGCCAGCTCCAACCCACATGGCACCGGTGGGTGCCAGAAGACAGCAGGAGCTCTGGGCACTCCTCCCCAGCCCTGCATCAGGCAAACAGGAGCCTTTGGGAGGGAGAGCACATTGCCCAGAGCTGCCTTCCCTGGGCGTCCTTTGAGATTTTGTAACTCCTACTGGTTTTGCATACAATTCTCAGCTGACATTGATATCACTGTGACTCTGGGTTTAAGGCTAGAGAGGAGAGATCCTCTTCTGTTTTACTTCTGGGTTGGGGGTTAAGAGGTCAGCACCGATATGGCCCTCTAGAGTCTGTTCCTGTAAAGGACTGAGGTTTGGGAGCTGGAAACATCATCCAGCTCTTCTGGGAAACCTTGTCCACTTTTTTTTTGGCCTGTAACGGATGGTGGCACCTCGGACAGGTTGTGGTTGCTCCTGCTGCAGTGATGAGCAGCAAGAAAACTTTTAAAAAGATAACTTGTGTTGCTCATCAACACCAAAATGTGGCCCTTATTGTGAACTGGTTCCTTCAATCTGGCAACTCCTTTTGGCTGTCTTCAGCAATGACTTTTTTTAAATCCTCTCAAACATGTCTAGGTATCAATCCCTTGGCATCCAAAAAGGGATTTGGGGACCACTGCTACTAACCATTGGGAAATGACCCTTTTTGTTTGTAGATTTAAGCCTCTGTGCAATTTCTCTGGCCCCCAGACAGTGCATAAATCACTGCTTGGCTCGAAATCAGAAGAACTCGTTGAGTCATTTAAGTTCATTCAGTTTGTGGTGGGAACTGGAATTGATAAAGTGCTGTACAAAATGCTTATGTGCTCACATACCATTAGCAGCAGAGTAAGGAAAGACACGTGGCTTAAAGGAAGAAAAAAAAAAAACAGATGCAGGGTTCCTTGCTCTTGGCTATTCTATCACTAACATTTGTGAAGCTGAGCACCTGATCCGCATGTCGGTTTTCTCCCCCTTGCTCTCACTGGTGAGTGACTGGATCATGGAAAATGTATTGAGGTTTCCCATTTTTGTTTACATTCCTGGGAACTACTGTCTGCTGTGTCTTGAGATTGTGTGCCAAGTATGTACCTTGCCTGTAATATTTCCCTAGAAGCCATGGTGAATTTTGAAGCTTTGAAAGTTTTATGTGGTTTGAATATACATGTTGGCATTAACAACACAGGTCTTCTATAAGACCCCCAAACCTGACCTCTGGTGCTGAGGCAAGAAGGGTTCTCAGCTTCATTTGTGCTCCCACCCACCCAACAAACACATCCTGCCACGTGGGCCCTGGAGCATTTGGGCAGAAACTTGCTCATTTTTTCTAAAGGCCAAATTCTGGATCCTTGCAAATGCAGGATGCTTCTGTATCTGAAGCAGGAGGGGAGGAGAAGTCAAAGGTTATTCCTGAAGCCTGAGAATAGCTAAAAATATTCAGCAGGACCTGCTTTTATTTGTGTCCGTAGGTCTTATACCCGTGTAATTTCTAACAAGCAGGTCAATTTGGTGGATAACTGTGCAATTCCCAAGCAAAGAAGGCTTTGTGAATGATGATGTTTTACAGTCAGCTTTGCAATGGTTCTCAGTTCGTGAGGCTGGAATAAAACAAATGATTGGCAAATTCGTGTTCATGGAGTCAGGGAGCTCCACGTGCTGCTGGAGAAAAACATTCTTCTGCAGAAAGGTGCTCGTAAGGCTGGCACTTGGTGAACGTCCCACGAGGAACCAGCCAGAGGTGAGCAGCAGCGGCTGTGCAGCGGTGCTCTGCTGCCCTCAAGTGTTGCTTTTTAGCGATAGTCAAACCTGCAAAGCCTGCAGTTTGCGCTTTTAAAGTTTGGTGGTTGTGCTTCAAGAAAGGCCCTTGCAATCACGCTGATTATTTTACCTTTTACGTAGGAAACTTCCTGCTTGAAAAGTGGGCTTATATGAAGTGATTGATTTAAACAGTGTTGACCAAGTTCACTCCTCTCTGTGGTTAAAGTTTGGCATCCTGCAAAGCAAGGAAAACAGCAGCTCAGCGCTTCAGCTCTCAGACACTCACACATCTCTGGGGCTTAAACTGGCTGTTCCTTACCTGCCCCGGTGTCGTGGTGACTTTGTAGTCCCTTTCATTTATTCTTCCCAGCAATTCAGGGGGAGAAGTGTAATACATGTGGTGAATGGGTATAAACTAAATTTGAGAGCCACCAGCAAGACAGTCCAGAAACCTTCATGGGGCTGACTCGATGCTCTTGCATGCTGTAACTGCAAGCTCACACCTGAGCCTTTAATCCTGGTGTAGTGTGCATGGGGTTAACAGATACATTAATTAAATGTATCTGTTTTCAATTAAATTGTTAGCCAAGCATCCAAAATATTAATTTCTTTCAATTACTCAGGTTTACTTCTGTAGTTCCTATTTCCCAAGCTGTTAGTGCTGTCACTTATGTTTAGCAGGTAGCATTAGTGGCTGGGTTAGACTGAGTAAGGTCCCCCGCATGACTTGGTTCTTACAGAAAAGTGCACAAAGAAAGGCAAAAATAAATGCAGAACTCACGTAGGGAAAAAGGGCTGTTTCTGCATGATGCGTAGAGGTCACATAGCATCTTACCTTTTTCCCCCCAATGAGATGCAGTGGAAGCTGTTGACTTTTTTCCCCTCGAAGCAATATAAAAGGATCTGCCTTACCAAACACCTGGGCTTGTCTAATCCTTGCAGCCCAGTGAGGAGGTGAGTCTCTGAATTCATTGGTAAGTTCCATCTTCACGTCCCAAAGGCCAGCTCACCAGCTCTCTGTTCCCAACAAACTATGGGATCACCAATGGAATTGTCATGGGGTCTGCAGAGCCACCACATGGATTTGCCACAGGGGGCTTCAGGGCCACCAAAGGCACCTCCACGGGGGCTGCAGTGCCACCCATGGCTCACAGCGTTGGGTGAGGGGCACTGCCAGGCTGGGCAGAGTACAGAGGCCCCGGGGACCCCTCTACAGAGCTTCCAGCCCAGGTTCCTCTGAGCAGCGGGCTGAGAGCCTGGCCTGGTCGGTGGTCTCCTCCCAGACAGCTCACTGGAGTGTTTTTTGCATTGGGTGCAGGAACAGAGCCACATCCCGGCCATCCTCCCTTCAGAGGTGCATCCCTGTGACACCAGCTTCTTCTCAGAACGAACGTGCTCACACTGAAAAGAAACTGGGAGCAGATGCCAGGTATGAAGCCTCCTGGAGGAAGCCACAAACCAGCACAGCACAGGTTGGAAGACAACGTCACATTCGTGGTGAACCAGCCCAAATACCAAGGAACAAAGTGTGGCAGCAGGATGCTGAGTCAAGCGCTGACAGATCACTGTTTGTATGTGCAGGAGATGAGGTGTCCCCTTGACTGCCCCTCACTGAAAAAGAAGCTTTATTCCTCAAGGCTTTGGCCATATTTTTTTTTCAGACAACTCCACAGATGGAGCAGTAACTAGGTTTTGCTTTCATTAATCCATGGACAAAATAAGGTAGAAAAAGGGAAGCTGGCAGGCCTGCAAGTGCATTTGTGCCCATCAGTTTGCACTGCTCCCAGCAGCTTGGGCATCCTTTGCTGTGGAGCTACCACAGGAAAAGCTGAGCAGGAACCACACAAGAGCAACATGCCACATCATTTCCACTCCTGGGAACAAAATCTGGATGGCCACAACTGAGACAAAGCAGTTCTTCGTGCATTTAATCCATGGCAACAGACCTAATTTGCAGAAGGACTACACAACTCCAGCTCCTCTTTGTGCTGAGCTCTTGGGCAATGCTGCTGCAGCTGGGAGAGGTCAGCCAAAAGCCATGTCCACATCCCTGCTGCTCTCTGCCCACTTTTCTCCCTGCAGTGAGCCTCTGTGGGGAAGGCAGCATTCTCCTCGCGTTCTTTTCTTTCACTGCCTCTTTACACACACTTCCTTTGTCCCACCTTGCTCTTTCCCTTCCTCTTACAAACTGTATCGAAAGCACAATCTCGGCTACTTGCATTGATATGTTCCATTCACGGGGCTATAAAACACTCATAAATCAATACTAATATCATGGTTTAAATACGAATACATATATATTGGAAGTAGAAGACCCTGTCTACTCCTGTTCCCTGGGTGGGAAGAAAAGTAGCCTTTACCCTGGAAACTCTATCAGCACATGAATCAGCTTCCTGTATTGCCTGTTCGTAGCTATTAGCATCTGAAGAGAGATTCCGCTTTCTGTAGCACCCAAGCAAGCATCCTGCCTGTGGTTTCCCCAAAGACTGACACCAAACCTCGCATTTTGACTCCCAAACCAATCAAGTGGAGCCAAATGCCCCAGTCACTGGTGTAGTGGCTGCTGAAGGAGAGCTGAGTCCCTGGAGGCCATGCTGAACCCTGCTGTGCTTTTATTGTTTGGAAACTGCAGGTACACTTGGTAACTTGGCAGAGATGCAGCTGTCAACTAGGTCACTTGGATGCAGTCTCTCCTTTGCTGTTAAAGAGCTTCCCCATTCCTGAAGTCTTCTCACAGGATGGTAGCAGCTGATGATTCACCCCCCTCTTCAGGAAAACAAAACATGAGAGCTGGAAAGGCAGCCAGGCGGAGCAAGAGGTGCTTTTTCCATCCCACAGCAGGTGAGAGGAAGATACACACCCTGTCCGTGTGCTTGCTCCAGGGCAAAGGAGGAACTGAGGCCATTTTTACTCCTGAATGTGCTACAGTAAATACATCAGACCAAAGCCAGAGCATATCTCCGTGGCCCTGGGGCACCAAGCAGAGATGTTTTCTTGGGGCCATCTTGCTTTGGAAGGAGACAGTATTAGCAGCAGTGTGCTTGGGCTGCACGTGCTGTGTTGCTGGGACCCTGCTCTGCCTTGACACAGGGCTTCCAGGGTTACTGGTTTCTGCCAGCAAAACACATCTACTCAGCTGCTGAGAAGGCAAAGCAACACAAGTAACCTTGCTTCAGCAGCTGCAAAGCGGGCAAGGAAATGTGCTGAGACCTGAGACGGGAGCTGGGGGGTTTTGTCTAATTGCTTCACCCTGAGCAACCTGCTGTGGTGGGAGCAGAGCCCCGCAGGGGAACCACCGTGACTGCTCCAGAGCCATGGCAGCTAGGCAGTTAGGAAGTTCAAGGCTTTAATTTTGGGGAGTCATTCTTGTTTCCTCATCAGTGTTGTTCAGGACTCTGGTGCTGGGGTCTGCCAAGCCACTCTCACAGCCCAGTGCTTCCCTTCCCTTCCCTTCCCTTCCCTTCCCTTCCCTTCCCTTCCCTTCCCTTCCCTTCCCTTCCCTTCCCTTCCCTTCCCTTCCCTTCCCTTCCCTTCCCGCCGCCATCACAGCACAGCGGGGCCGCCCCGCCTCAAGATGGCGCCCGGCCGGCTCCGCACCGCCCCGCCTCAAAATGGCGGCGGTCGGGGCCGGGCTCTCCCACCGCCCTCAGGCGGGGCGGCGCCTGCGGCAGCATGGCGGACGATAAGGTGAGTGGGGAGGCCGGGCAGGCCCGGCACGGCGCCGCGGGCATGGAGCTGCAGCTTGTGTGTTTCCCTAGGACCCGCTGCCCAAGCTGAAGGACCTCGCCTTCCTGAAGGGGCAGCTGGAGAGCCTGCAGCGGCGGGTGGAGGACGAGGTGCACGCCGGTGTGGGGCAGGTAAGGAGGGCTGGGGCCGGCCGGCTCTGCCGCCCCGTCCCGTCCCGCAGCCTCACTCCTCTCTGTCCCCGCAGAATGGCTCCCTGCTGGCTTCTCCTTTCCTCAAGGGCTTCCTGGCCGGCTACCTCGTAGCGAAACTCCGCTTCTCGGCGGTCCTGGGTTTTGTGGTGGGGACCTGCACGGGCGTCTACGCAGCGCAGAACTACGCCGTGCCCAACGTGGAGAAGACGGTCCGGGACTACCTGAGCTCCCTGAGGAAAGGTGGGGACTAGCCAGGGGAACCCGGCCGGCAGCGGCTGTGTCAGTGGCACTGCTGGGGCAGGAGGCTCCTGCATCCCCACGTTTTGCTCCTGCCCCTTTGGACGAGGGCTTCGCACCCACCGATCATTGTGAGATGCCCCCCGGTTTGGTTATGGGGTGTTGGTAACCGGTGACGGTGAGGGGCAACCGTGCCGTCACCCCCAGCAGCTTGGACGTGTCGGCAGCCAGCTGGGTGCCGGCTGCCCGCTCCCTTGGCCCCTCTCCCTGCAGCCCCCAAACCGCTGTCACTGCCCCCGTGCCCTTCCATTGAGCGGGCGCCCTGCCCTAGGAGTGTGCTTTGTGCGGTTTCCTGGGGAGACTTCTCCCCTTAATGAGAAACAAAGCCATTCCCTTCCTCTGTATCAGTAATGTAACAGGTAATATCCTGTTTTAATCAGGCTCATTAAATTCATGGTATTCGCTTTCTTCTTGAATGTGCTGGGGTGTGAGTCTATCTGGCCTCTCCCCGCTGGTAGCAGCTCATCCTTGCTGGCTGCTACCTGGAAATGGGTACGTTTGGTAAAGCCACTGGCGCTCTGCTTAGCCCTGCACCCAGGGTGCCACAGCGGGGGCTGTGGGGACTGATGCTGCTCTTGTCTGTGGCTGTGTACGGCTCCCACGCTCCCCTCCTGACCCTGTGCAAGGTGGATGGCACAATCCCATTCAGCTCTTCATCCGTCGTGGTTCTCGTCGAGCTGACAAAGCTGGTGCTCTCCCTCTTCTTCCTGCTGACCTGGGACCGGCAGCTGCTGGGAGTTGCTGTGTCCTGGCACCACGTCGTTCCCTTTGCCCTTTCTGCCCTGCTCTATGCTGCAAACAACAATCTGGTGGTTCACATGCAGCTCTTCATGGATCCCAGCACCTACCAGGTCCTGAGTAACTTAAAGATTGTCAGCACTGCGCTCCTCTACAGCCTCTTCCTGCGTCAAAGACTCTGCATGCGCAAGTGGCTGGCACTCTTCCTCCTGATGGCTGCTGGGGTGAGCTACAGCCTTGGAGGCTTGCAGGACCCAGAGGACTCTAGCAGCCCCTCCAGGATGCAGCTGCACATCACGCTCGTGGGCTTGTTGCTGATTTCGGTGTACTGCCTGATATCAGGTTTGTCAGCTGTCTACACAGAAGCTATCCTGAAAACCCAGGCTCTGCCTCTCAGCCTTCAGAACCTCTTCCTTTACTTCTTTGGGGTCCTGCTCAACTTGATCGGCCATTTCTGGAGCAGCACAGAGAGAGGTTTCTTGGAGGGCTTTTCCTGCTGGGTGTTGGTGATTGTGGTCAGCCAGGCCTTGAACGGCTTGATCATGTCTGTGGTCATGAAGCACAGCAGTAACATCACCAGGCTCTTTGTGATCTCCTGCTCTATCCTGGTCAATGCCGTACTGTCTGTCATGCTCTTCAACCTGCAGCTCACCCTCCTCTTCTTCGTTGCTGTCTTGTGCATCGGCCTTGCTGTTCACTTGTACTATGGGGTCACATAGCTGTTGCCTTCCTGCCCTGCATGCGCCAGGGCAGCTTTTATTTGTTACTCAGGGGTGTTCATTGCTTGTGCTGGGGCTGGCGTTAGAAGCATGGTGGTGCCTCTTCACCTTCTCATGGGCGAGAGGTGCCTGAATGTGTTACTGTTGGCCTAAAGCAAATGCGTGTGAGGGCACTGCTCAGTGTCTACATGTCCAGGAAGCAGGGATAGTGCCCTGCCTGTGCTCTGCTCCAGCCTGGCCAGGGCTTCATGCCATGAGGCTCCCGCTTGCTCTGGTGGGCCCAGGCTCTAGAGCAAATCCTGAGCCCCTTGGCGTGCAGGACATCACAGTCAAGCTGCTTCCTCCATCTTCTGCACACCGAAGCACACGCCCATCCCCTGTGCCAGTAAATGCTGTTGCAGGGTTAGCTCTGGTGTGCTTCTCACGTGCATGCGGCCAGCCCTGCTGCATGATCCCTGCCAGAGGCACCAGCCTTCTGCGTGGAGCAGCGCGCTGCTGCCTGGAGAGCCCCCGCACTGTGGCTGGGGGCATTGCTCCCACCTTCTCTGCAGTTTTCCAGCCTAACCCTTGACCCAGCCCCTAGCTGAAGATCTGGTGGGCACTGGGCTTCATTTGCCAGTCCTGGGCACAGCGTTACTACCCACCTCTCTGGACAGTATGAGGGAACTGTTTTGCCTGCTTTTCAATGGGGAGACAGCACCTGAATTTGTACAAATGCTGTGGCTAGTGAATTCCTGGTGGGCAGAAGTCACTGCTGGCTCCGGCACGGTTATTAAAGCTGTGTTTCAACAGTGTGTGCGTGTTTGTCCTCCCCTCTGTCACTTCACAGAGCCTTGCTCTGCCCCATTTGGGGACACATCTGTTCTGGACACTCCGTGGTGAGGGGGCACCAGCTTTATTGTGTGTGGCTGCACGCCTGCAGCCATGAGCCCTCCCACAGTGCGTGCTTCAGCCTTGTGTCCGTGTCTGCCTGGTGCCTGGGGCCCTGCCTGTGCTGTCGAGAAGCCAGCACAGACTGGACCAAAGGCTTTGTCCTAGGTGGCGGTTGTCACTGTGTCCCCTGGCAGCAGGGATTGAGGTGTGGCCATGCTGTCCTTGCTGTCACAGTGGCTGTGCCCCCAGTTCAGGGGCGCTGTCTCAGGGTGCCTGCGTGGTGGCATCAGCTGAGCCGTGACTTTTGGCTTCCCGCAGCCGCTGGTTGTGTGCAGAAAGCTCCACGACATCCCGCAGCACCTCCTGCAGCAGCGCCCGGTGCCGGTGCTCCAGTGCCTCCGCCCGCTCCTCCGCCTGGCGCCGCTGCTCCTGAAGCACCTGCGGGGACACCCAGAGCCCTATGGCACCCTCCTGGCCCCTGCAAGCGGGGTGGTGCCAGCAGCCTGGGCTTGGTGCCCAGCCCTCCCTGCCCACCTGCTGCAGATGCTGTCTCCAGGCCTGCATCTCCTGCCGGTGGCTCTGCAGCAGGGCCTCCAGGTCCTGCTCGGCCGCCTCGCGCTCCCTTCGCGCTGCCTCCAGGCTCAGGCGCAGCATGGCCACCTCCTGCTGCCAGCGAGCTGCGTCCCACTGCAAACACAGGGATGGATCTCTGGGAGAGCCTGGAGCCCTCTGAGTCCACCTCTTACACCTCATTCTGCCTGGGGCTCTCCTGTGCTCACCTCCTGGCCCGGTGCTGCCCCATCCCCGAGCTCCCGCTGGAGGAGCAGCTGGTGCTGAGCCTGCAGCCGCTGCCTCTGGGCCTTGGCCGTGGAGTATCCAACCTCCAGGGATGGGCACGGCCAGCAGCGGCTCCCTGCCTGGCAAAAGCAGGGCCGTGGGGCACGCTGTGAGGTGCCGAATGTGGGGGCAGCTGGCGGGGTCTCGCTCACCACGTGGCCCCCGGTCGGTTCCTGCTGCTCCTCCAGCAGGCCTTGTCCAGCGCTCCCTGGGGCTCGGCTGGGCCCTCCCTGGCAGCTCTCGCTGGCCCCTGGTGCTTTTTGGGGAGAACAAGGTAACGTGAGCAGTGCCCCCTGCCACGGCAGCCCCCCAGGCATGGGGCACGTGCCCATCCCCTGCTCCCGACCTCCTGCTGCCTCCAGGCTGGCACCGTCTGGGGACGTCTGGGTCCCAGGCTGTTGGGCTGGTGCTGCGGTCCCTGCAGAGATCAGGTCCTGTGGAAGCAAGAGGAGATGTTCTGGGGACACCAGCAGACCTCAAAACTTCTCCTGTGCCCTGGTTGTCCCAGGGGGAGGTGGTCATGGCCTGAGCTGCACCCACCTTGGCACTGGGCTGATGCGCCTGGTTTGTCCCAAACACCTTGGTTGCTGCCTGCTTCTTCTCCCACCTTTGGCTTTTCAGTACCTGGAAAAAAGGAGCTGGGGGTGCTGGAGACTTCCAGGACACACCCCACCCAAACCATCTTTCCCCCCATCAGGTTTCCCTCAGTGCTAGATGAAGCCCTGGGACACCAGAGGATCAGCACAATCCTGGTCCTGGCCAGGCCGTAGGGTATCCAGGGGGGCTCCCCCACCTGCAGCTCACGCAGGGCTCTCTGCAGCTGGGCCACAGCTCTCTCCTGCTCGGGGCCACCATCTGCAGCCAGCAGCTCCGTCCGCAGCCCTCGGATCTCCTCCCGCCGCGCCGCCACCTCTCGCTGGGGGTCCCAGAGGGTGGGTGACACCGCCTTGGCCGCCCCCTTCACCCGCTCGGCCAGCGCCAGGGCTGCCAGGATCTCCTCCCCGGGGGTGTCTGCGGGAGCGGCAAGTCCTGGGTGCCCAGACTGGGGACGTGTTCATGGGCATGGGGATGTCCCCGGGCTGGCGGGGCTGAGCTGGTGGCTGGCAGAGGAGGAGGAGGAGGAGGAGGACACCGCGGTGCAGTCCCGGTGCTACCTGGCAGCGTCACACCCAGCAGCAGGAAGGTGAGGCTGTTCCCCTCCAGCAGCTGCTCCACCACCCATGGCAGAGCCCCGGGGGTGCCCGGTGTCAGGATCGTGTTATGGGGAGCCCTGCCGAGAGACCCCCACATGGGATAGGGATGGGGCATGGAGCTGGGCATGCAGTAGCAGGACCAGGCAGAGCCCCGGCTCCGTACGTACGGCTCGGGACGGGGTCCTGGGAAGGCCAGGATGCGGAGAGCTGAGCGCTGGTGCCTGCCGCCCTCCAGCTGCCGCTCCACGGTGAGGGTGAAGAGGCTGCAGGCCCTGGGGAGAAGCCGTGGTGAGCGGTGCCTGGACCAGCCCCTGCCTCAGGCCCTGCATCGGCCGGGCCCTCACCCCGGTGCAGCCGAGTGCCCGTCTGCTGGGGACTGTGGGACTGGTGCCGGGGCAGCCCCCAGCCCCCATGTGTAGGCGCTGATGGCAGCTTGGGCATCGGGCACAGCGACCTCCATTGCCTCCTCCACCATCCTGGAAGCAGAGATGTGAGCAAACAAGGAGGGAGCCTCCGGCCTCTGCGTGCCCAGGTCCCTCGGGGGACGGCGCTGGGCAGCCCCACGCTGGGTGTTGGGGTACCAGCCCCCAGCTGGCACCGCGGGGCACCAGGTACCTACAGGCCCAGGGGTGTGATATCCATCGCCTGCAGGGCTCGGCCGTCAGGACGGAGCAGGTCCCAGGCTTTGCCCTCGGCACTGACCTGGAACAGGGCTGTGTTAGACATGGGGCAGAAAAAGGGGGCTGCTGGCACCCACCAGGGCCCCGTGTCCATGCACGGGACAAGGGGCTGGAAGGCCAAAGCCTTGGGAACCCCCCCAAGACCTGTGTAGGGCTCACACCGAGGCTTCCCACGCCTGGGAAAAGCCTGAGGTACAAAGCTCTCTGGTCCTATATGCAGCACTGGGCACCGGGACTGCAGCAATACGGGGTCCGGCCAGTGGCAGAGGTACAGGGCCCCCAGCTCAGAGCACCCCGTCCTGCCCAGCCCTGCTTCCACCGTACCTGGACCAGGCTGACTGTTTGCAGGCCCTGTGTGTCACTCCCCGAGGCCTCCAGCTCTTGGAAAACGGCTTCGATCACCTGGGAACAAGCTGGTCAAGCTGGGACCCGTTGGCTCTTGGCACCCGTGGCTGGTTCTCACACGTACCAGCGGGATTGGGGTCAGTTGGCGGATCCTGGAGCCCAGTCGCCCAGTCGCCCACTGGACATTCTGTCACCTCTCCACAACCAGCCCCGTACCCTCACCTGCCAGACGATGCCTTGGAGCGGCAGCTGGGTCCTGGGACCATGGGGGTCCCAGAGCAGCAGGGACACGCTGTAGCCAAGGGGCACCAGGGCCAGCTGGGGTCTTGCCAGCTCCAAGACCTTCTCCTGGCAGGAGAGATGTGGACAGCAGAGCATGGGTGGCGTGGCAAACTGGGACAGCGTGGATGGCCCAGTACGGGGGGCATCAGACCAGATAGCACGGATCACAGATGAGATAGCACAGCACAGCACGGAGGGCACGGCACAGGTAACGTATCACAGCACGGCAGCCACCTCCCAACACCCAGGAGGAAACAGGGAGGGGGTGAGAAACACCAGCAGAGCCACGTGTAGGAAAAGACGCAGGGACCAAGCACGCCTGAGGTGCTCAGCACCTCCCGGTGGGCTGCAGGTGTGCCCCTGGTTCCCCTGGCTGGGGACGGGCATGCAGAAGGACATGGGGCACACGGTACCTGTCCTGCATCCAAGTGAAAGATGCCATCGACGGTCAAGCAGCTCTCCTAGCATGGAGTGAGGGCGATAACGTTCAGCCTCCCTGCCATCCCAGTATGACCAGTGCGGGGTAAAGGAAGCACTGAGCACACGGGGCTGGAGATGGTGAGGGCGGCACAGAGGGTGGGGGGAGCCCCCCGTCTCTTCTCCTGGTGATCCCCAGGAGCCCGCCTTCATCCTTCCCCCTGGATGATGCCTGGGCAGGCGTCTGCTGGGCAAGTGGCTGGGATGAGGCTCCCTGCTCCCATCTGAGCCACCAGGGTCCCTCGCCCCTTGATGCCCCTGTCCCTGTCACTCTCACCTGGATCTCCTTCTCTGCAAGAAGTAGCTGCCGGGGGTCTCTGCTGCCAGCCCCCCAGCTCCCTCCTGGCCCTGAAATGAAGTGTGGAGTGTGGTCACCCTGCCTGCCCCCCCCCTCCCCAAACCTCCAACAGCTGAGGGCCAGGGCCTGGGCTTCATGTTGTCCCCAAGCCCTCCCACTGTGACCACGGTGCTCAGAGCCACCGGGGTGCTGTGGGCGCCCTCTCCCCACCAGCACGGCTGGCAGTCCCAGCCCCAGCCCTACCTGCAGCCTGGTGGAGTCCCACGGCCGCTCGCACACACACCTCCTGCTCGGCCTGCGGGGACACACAGCAGAGGGGCAATAAGCAGGGTCCTGCCCCGAGCACCCACCAGGACCTGGATGTGCCCCTGGGGCCACACCACGCAGAAAACAAGAGGCGGCCACCCCCCAGCCCCCCGGTGATGTGCCCCACTCACCTCCCCGGCATCCATGGCTAGCTGAGCACCGAGCTGCCAGGGCAGGGGATGGGGTTATGCAGGGCGATCACGTTCCCGTGCATTATTGATGGGTATCAGGCACAGCTGTGTGGGCAGAGCCAGGCAGGGGCTGAGCCCGGCCTGGAGGCACCACGTTCTGGGGGCTGAGCTCTTTCAGCCTTGGAGATTGTTTGCCGTGGGGCTGTTCACCAAGGGGTGCCCCCAGGATGCTGCCAGCCCTCCGGAGCCATGCTGTGGGGCAGCAGTGCCCCAGCACTGTGAGTTTTTGGCACCAGGCTGGCAATCTGCTGCAGGGTGCCAGTTCCCCACACACCCTGCGGGTCAGCTACCCAGAAATTGTTCCCAGCTCCACGAGCCCACTGGGGCCGTGGGAGGCCAGCACTGGACCCACTCAGCCTCAGCGTGCTCCTGGCTCTCCAGTCTTTGCAAACCAGGGGCAGGAGATGAGGGAACTTCAGTTAGGAAGGTTATCTAGGCACAAGAAGCAACCACAAATCACAGGCTCACTCTTGCTGGAGATCGGTCATACCAAGAAAGCAAAAAAGGAAATGCTGAGGCTGGGGAGCCTGCCACCTGCCCCAGCACCCTGTGCCCTGCTCCATGCCAGCCTCCAGCATCACCACACTCATTTCCTGCTCACTGCCTCGCCCAGTCTGCGTTTGCTGGCAGATCATACACACAACACAGTGAAAGCGACACCAGAAATACCCAGGAACAGATTTTAATGAGAAGGCAGGACAGATCTGGGGGACAAGCACTGCTTACCCACAGCCAGTCCCTTCCTTCCCCATCCTCCCCATTCCCCCACACTCGTTCTTTCCACAGCTGCCCACCACGACCCCCTCCCGTGCACTCTTTTATTTTTTTTATTTTATTTTATTTTATTTTATTTTTTCTGCAGTCCCCCAGTTTCCCTCGGCATCCCATAGCCAGTTTGCTCTTTCCTGTGAGGTGTTTTCTGATAACCCAGAATAAACCAATTTCCTTATTGGTTACAAAGGTTCTGGCTGAACCTCTTTGAGGCCACGCTTGAGGAGTTCATCCAGCAGTGCCCTAAGAGCACTTTGAGAGGTCTTTGTTGCTGTCTTTGTCATCTCCTGCTCATTAGGGTTTGCATGTAGAGATGTTTAATTTGGTGTTGTTTTTTGTTTGTTTGTTTGTTTGTTTGCTTGTTTTTTCCCTGTCCCTTGGGCTTTTTTTTCCTCTGGTGCTGAATAGCAGTAAAGCAGACATCCAGGCATCCTTACAGCTGTAACCCCCAGAACAGGAGAGGCAGAGGACAGGCTGGGGGGCACCAGGCTACGAGAGAGCTGGAGGTGCAGGGGGGCATCATCAGGCTGGGATGGGGCTTGGGGGGTCTGTGAGCAGCCTGCAGAGGTGCAAACACGACAGACCCAAACTCCTCTTGATCAGGGCTGACAATTCCAGAGGGGCAGTGGGTGCAATCTGGGACTGGGGAGGTTGAGGTGGGATGTAAGGAAAATCTTTCCAGGGACAGAGCACAGCAAGTGAGGGGGGGGTCTCCCCATCCTCGAGGGTTTCCAAGACTCAGATGGGGAAAACCACCGTCACGGTGGGACAACACTGAGGACAGTCCCGTTCCACGGGGAGCCTGGATGGGGAGGCGAGCAGGAGAGCCCCTCACGAGCACATCGGGCTCCTGCGAGCCTTCTCCCCGAGCTCCTGGCCGTGCAGCCCTTGGGGTTGAGCAGCGCTGGGGCCGGCCGCACGTCTCCTCCGTGCCATGGCCAGCCAGCCAGCCCCGGCCACGCAGAGCAGCCCGAGGGCCGTGCAGACAGGAGCAAGCACCGCAGCTCTGTTGCACTGCAGCACCGAGGCAGGCACATCCCTCACCAGCGTGCCCTGGTAATGAGGGGGCGAGTGGCACGCGTAGTGCTGGGGCCAGCCCTGCCTGAGGCACCCCGTGGCTGCCAGCGCCTGTAGGGCCCCAGCCCCGGCGCAGGTGCAGTTGTAGGGGTTCCCAGCCGCGGACACCTCCTGCAGGTTCCCCAGGAGCTTCACCTCGTCCCACGGCCACTCCGCAATCAAGTTGTCGTTGAGGTGGAGGGAGCGCAGCACGGGGTAATTCCTGATGGGGGGGGCGGCCAGCAGCAGGTTTCGGCTCAGGAGGAGAGTCTTCAGGGAGTGGAGGGAGATGTCTACAGCACGGAGGCGGTTGGAGCTCAAGTCCAACACTTCTAGACCAGGAGGCAGAGGCATGAGGAGTTCATCCAAGCCAGTGTTGGACAAGTTAAAAATTCGGAGGGATGCTGGCCACTGGCAAGAGGAGGACGGGCTGGCCACGAGCTTGTTCTGGCTGAGATCTAAGTGCTGGAGCTCGTGCAGCAGCTGCACGCTTCTGCACACACCGTGGTAGGACGTCAGGTTGTTTTCTTGCAGACTCAGGACCTGGAGCTGCGGGAAGGCCCCCTCGCAGAAGGCAGGCATCAAGTTCCCATCCCCAAGGCTGTTTTGTGCCATGTCCAGGGAGCGCAGAGCCCTGAACACCCTTCCGATGCCACAGGGCAGGCTGGTGACGTGGGAGCTGGTGACAGACAGCTCCTGCAGGGTCCCCAGCCAGCTGCCCAGCTCAGAGAAGTCCTGCTCGCGGCCCGTCAGCGGGGCAGATGTCACGTTGTGGAAATGCAGGGACAATATGGGCAAGTTCTGGCCAGCCATCTCACCCCAGCTGCTCCTCCCCAGGAAACTGCAGCTCTCAAACGCCATCTCCTGCACCCGGGTGTAGGAGAAGAACCTTAAGACACGGGCAAGGAGGACCTCAGGCACCAGGAGGTCGCCAAAAATGATTTTCCTGATTTCAAGCGTGCCGAGCATGTCAATGGTGGAGGGATCCAGGTCTCTGATGGGGAAGTCAACATATCTCTCCAGCTCTCCTCCCTGGAACTCCACAACAGAGGCCGCGAGGCACTGGATGATGCTCCCTGCGTTGTCCTGGGACAGCCTGTAGCACACACAGTACTCCTGGGTGCGATTGAAGAAACACCTGCCCTCTGCCTCCAACAGCGCCAGCCCCAGGAGGAGGAGAACAGCCACCCTCATGGCAAACAGCCTAGAAATGAGGAGAGCAGCGGAGTAAGGCAGGGGCAGCTGAGGGGACCATTCAGACCAACAGAACAAAGGGCTGACTTGGCCAGGATCAGCGCTGCAGAAACATCCTTCATACGGCCACCGAGCTGCACTCATCGCCCCTTCCAGCTGCTGGCAGGTCCAGCATGCTCCACCAGCACCCCTGTGGCTACTCAGAGGTGACTCAGGGCAAAGCTCCCAGCCCTTTGTTATCATCAGTGCAACACCCAGGAGCTCCACCTGTGCCACTCGCTCCACTTTGGCACTGGTCCGACCCGACCCCAGAAGCAGAATTTCAGCGATACCAGGGCTGAGATGCAGAGACAGGGTGGCACTGCTGCAGAGACTCCTCTCTGTGAGCAACCAGGAAACTTCACAGATCTGGAGCAACTAGAAAGGCTGAGTTATGTACAGCAGAGACAGATCGACTGTTTTGAGCACAGGATGGGACAGCCACAGCTCTGTTTGTTTCTCTGTGCAATCTGGGGCAGGAAATTGCAACAGAGAGCTTCATATTTTCCTTTCTCTCACCCAGGGATTTGATTCATTACCAGCCTCAAAGGGGAGAGTAGAAAATAGTCTCTGAGAGTCTCCGTACACCCCTGTCAGCATCAAGTATAAGTGCAGAAATCATAAGATTAAAGGCTCCCAAGTTATACACTGACTCAGCTCTGCCAAAGAAGGGTGATGGGAAGGAGCCTTGGGGGGTCTCTAGCCCAGCCTCCTGCCTGGAGCAGGGCTGTTGCTGGCACCAGCCCAGATCAGCCACAGCTTTTCCTGGCCAAGCCTCAGAAAGCTCCAAGGACAGAGCTCTCACCTGCTCGGTGCTTCCGTGCACCACCCTCCCCGGGGGGACCCTGCACCAAGCCCCCGTCATGAGGGGGGGAGAAAGCGTTCGGCAGGGGTGGGATGCGCTGAGACTCACCAGCCAGCTCCAGGCTGAAACGCTTCCTCGACCAGTGGCTGCTTCCTCTAGCTGCTGCCAAGTCCCAGCCGTAGGTGCCAAAAGCTCTGCAAGTGCTCAGCTCTCCTGCGCCCGATCCTCCCCTGCCTCCAGCCCCGTGAGGCCGCGGTGACCGCAGGTGCCTCCCAGTTGCTGTTTGCACATTCGCAGCCCTGTCCTGCTGAAGTTGGGCTTAGCGAGCGCCTCCCGCCCTGATCACTGTGCTCGGGGCAGGTAGATACCAGCAGCAGGATCCTGAGCTCTGCAAGGCTCCTTCCGAGCAGCTTCCTGAGCAGGATGGGGCCAGTGGTGCCACGGGAAGCAGCAGCCGCCCAAGTTACTTCTGCTTTGTTTCACGAAGGCTGCCCTGAGCTGCAGCTGGAAAGGAGTTCGTTAACCATCCTGGGAAGGACAGGGAACGGCGTGGCAGTAAGCTGCCCTAAAATGTGCTCTCAGGACAAGTCCCAACACACCTCTGCCTCCAGGTGCTCTGGGCTTGCCATGCCCTGGAGCCCACTGCGTGGCGAGCACCCAGCAGGATGTGATGCAGAAAGGGAAGGGGCTGCGATGCCCCGTGTCCAGACCATGCCCTGTCCCCGTGTCCTGTGTAGGATGGGGACAGCTACTGACCCAGTGTCCCTGCTCCCACCACACATGGCAGCGCTGTGACAGCACTACCTGAGGTCAGCCTCTTGGCTTGGCTGAGGAAATGCCCTGTGATCACCTACTCCAAAATGTCAATGCTCCTCACCGGCAACCGCAGGCCACTAGGCATTCAGAAAGATTGATCTGTCAAGGACTTTTTCTACCATTTCTGCCTATGCTGGGTTTCAGAATGGATTTCAAAGAAAAAGATGAAGCTGCACAGCTAGAAGACGCAGTTCCCAGTGTGTGGTTAATGTAGGACTGCAGAAAGGCGCAGTCAGCACAAGAGCAGCTGGGTTGCAGGATGCCTGCCCCACGTGTCCTGGCACTGTCTTGCTGGGATGGGCAAAGGGAAGATCTCCTTTTGGTTGTTTATCTCCCTGTGGTTCACTCTTAGTGCCTCAGGCAGGCTCTGTACTGCTTTCACTTCCTTCCCTTGAGCTACTCCATGATTCCTCTTCCCTGTTCTTGAGTTACATGGAGCTGCTGCCCCATACAGCATGGAAAAATCACGGAAATCACGGAAATCATGGAAAAAAGCAGATGTCCTGAGACCTCCTCACTTCTTGCTCTGGTGACATGGCTCTAACCATCAGGACCTGGTGCCTTTTTAATTGTTTCTTCTTGCTACCTGCTGCAAATACCCCCAAAGATCTGCCAGAGAATAATAATAATAATAATAATAATAATAATAATAATAATAATAATAATAATAATAATAATAATAGGAGCTTTGTCTCCTTAGTGGCCAGCCACACTTTGGTTTCAGTGAGATTTGGTTTTGGAGATTTCCTTCGGGTGATGACTTTCTGGCTTTAATTACCACCATGGAAGATCCCAGGATGCTGAGACCAACAACCTGACATGGCTGCTTAGTCTCTGGGCTATTTTTGGCTTCAGTAAAAACGAATCCTGGCCCTATGGAGATGGAAACCTTGCCTGAGGCTGGAGACTGCCCAGTTTCTCTCCCTGCAAGGCGTAAGGAATTCTTCTCGGCCGCATCCCCTGCCCGTGTGTGCTCGTGTCTACGTTTCCAAGTGAAACGGAGACGAGGTGATGCCCTGCAACAGCTGCAGCCCAGCGATGGGTGACGGTCACCACACGCTCCCTGTGGCTGCGTTAGGAACGAGGACAAAACTCATCCCGCAGCACCCCGCTCTCTGCAAGGGCTGCTAAGAGCGCAGCCCAGCCTGCACGGGATCATGAAGGATCACCAGGCCCAACGTTTTGTGTGAGAATGGAGCCTAAATGACATTATCCACAAGGTGCCCGGCGCCTTGAACACCTCCAGTGACGGGGACGCTACCACAGCCCCGACAGCACCGGGCCCGTTGCGATCGCTGCCCCAACCGGCGGCGGCCACGGGGGGGCCTCCGGGCTCCGGTCACGCCCCGCCCCGTCCTCCTCCTCCTCCTCTTCCTCCTCTTCTTCCTCTTCATCCTCCTCCTCCTCCTCCTTCTCCATGTGGGGCCGGCGGCGTCGCGGGGCCGTTCCCGGTCCCGGGGGGGGCACGGAGGAGCTGCGGGCACGGCGACGGGAGCGGGAGGCAGGTGGGGGCCGGCTGCTGCCCGCTGCGCCCCGTTAGCAGGAACGGGGCGGCTCGGTGGGGTGGGACGGAGCCCCCCCGGGGCTGGTGCTGACGGGGGGCTGCTTCCCCCGCAGCTCTGAGGAAGGCCCGGCGGCAGGAGCAGCTGGTCAGCAAGCGGCTGCTGCGGGAGGACGAGCAGGACGGAGCCGAGGTCCTGCTGCAGCCTCTCCCCGAGGACGAGGTGAGAGCCTGGGGATGAGGGGGGCCCCAGGGGTCGCCCCCAGCCTTCAGACCTGCTGGTGGTCCTTTGGACAAGGTGCTGGAACCACCGAGGCTCTTTGTGAGCAGCTGTAACACTGCCTGGGTTTTATTCGCCTCTAGGATAACAGCATGAAGCCCTAACGCCAGCACTTCGTTTAATTTTTGGACAGGTCTCCGAGCTGCTCAGAGGCGTGCAGAGGGCTTCAGAGGACAGGAAAACGTTGCTGAGACGCCTCCGCCGGGCTCTGCAGGACAAGGAGACTCAGCAGAAGTTTGTCAGGTCAGCCCAGGCATGCTGTGGACCAGCAGCTGTGTGCCCGAGGGCAGCAGGCAGCGGGTGCCAGCAGCCTTGGTGTCCCCGCAGGCTGGATGGCAGTGTCCGGACGCTCGTCGGGCTGTTCACCGGCAGCCTGGCCGACGTGCAGATGGAGGCAGCCCGCTGCCTGCACGAGCTCTCCCACTCCAGTGATGCTGCTGTGGCTGAGGCGTGCATGCCAGTGACCCCCTATCTGCTGACGTACCTCTCGGGACACAGCGTTGAGTTGATGGTAATGGCCGTGCTTGGGTTTGCCAGGGCTCTGGTAATCCTCTGGTAGTGGTTGGGTGGCAGTAAGACCCGTTTTGGCCAAGCTTTAGTCTGATGTGGTTCATGTGGAAGCGCTGGTTTGAAGGGCCCTCTGGAATTCCCTAATCCAACCTTCCCTGTGGAGCAGCGCTGTCCCCAGAGCCAGCCCAGGTTAGCTGTGGCTGGCCTAGCCTTGAAAACCCCCAAGTGTGGAGACACCCCTTGGCTGGGCCCTGTCCTCAAACCAAAAGGAGTTTGATTCCATCATGTTTACATCTTCCTCCACGTAGTAGAAGACTGCTTGTGAATGTTGCCAAGCCTCCCTAGGCCAGGCAAATCCAGCCCAGCACCCCCAGACTTTTTTGTAACCCTCTGCCCTGACCCAGCTGTCCTGGCAGCTTTGCAGACATCACCTCGCCTGACTTGGGCACACCCAGGTGTAGCCTCCTCAGCACCAAGCACAGGGGAATAACCCCATTTCATACTCTGCTGTCCCCAGTGCTCTGGACACAGCCCAGATCACAGAGTTATGCCTCATTTGCAACAAATTTCCCCACATAGCCCTGTGAGCATCTGTACTCTTCAGTTCCAGGCTGTGTTTGTGGGAGCAGGAACTGCAGGCTGTGGCTTTTGGACTCCATCACCAGATGTGTGGTCTGGGCTCCTGATACAGGCTGGGCCTGCGCAGGAGGTACCTTGGTGCAAGTGTGGTAGGTAAAGCAAAAATGCAGCTTGTTTGAGGAAGAGCAGAATGCCTGCAGCTCCAGACTGCAGAGTGGGATCCAGGTGAAGGAATGAACACTTGGGGTGGCTTTGGGGTGGCCGAGTGATTTGCTAGTCGGGTGTCTGCAGATGCTGTGGCTGGACAGGCAATAGAGTGATGCAGGGAGGTCCCTGCAGAGCCCTAGGTGGTGGAGCAGAAGGCTGAGGTCCTCAGCCAGGACTCGCGATGAGCGGTCAGTTTAGGGAATTTGCTGCAGAGCTTAGATAAGACAGAATCAGAGCTCAGGGATAAAACAGAGCAGCTCTAAGAGGATGACCACATTTGCAGTACAGAGGCAGTCTCCAAGAGAATACCGTGGAATTAGAAGGGTTTCAGGGAAATATAACAGCAACAATTAGAAGCTTGGAAAAACTTTCAAAATTGAAGTGATGTTCTGCCAGTCCAAACATGATTAAGAGAACAAGGGTAGATTGAAGCCAGCGGGGAACAGGGGTGGCTGGGAGGGTCCAGCAATATCCACCTGTGTTTGTCCCTCTGGAGATAGCCCCTGCCCTGCTCAGGTGAGGGGTGACCTGAGGGGCTTGCTGGCTGCTCTGGGTGCCCAGACAGGCCAGGTTCCTGCTGGGGAATGTGGAGGGGGTGACCCGGTCTCTTGGTTGTGTTTCAGGAGCTGTGTTTGTACACGCTGGGCAACCTGGTAGTGGAAAGTGAAGCTGTGAGAAAGCAGCTTCTGCCTCAGGGCATTATTCCAGTGCTGGCATCCTGCATCCAGGTGGGTAGAGTAGCTCAGTCACACTCTTCCCATGCCCTGCCCCCTAAAAGGACCTTTTCTTATACCCTTTAGACACTGGCTGACAGGACTGAGTTACCATTACAGCTGGGTAGAGATCCTTCTGTACAGGACTGTCCTGTTGCAGCAAGTGAGGGCCTCTCATAGGCTCCTTGCACTGCTTTTCAGAGGTTCACCACCTTGTGCCCTTTTCAAGCTGCATGTCTCACGCTGATAACTGTGGCTTGCAGGTAAAGTCTCGAACACAGTGAGCTGCAGACTTTTTCCCTCTGCACGGTTTGGGTTCAGCAGGTTTAGGAGACCCACACAGTGAGCAGTGCTGTCAGCTGCATGTCTGAATGTGCAGAGCAGCAGTGCTGCTGTGGTTGGGCTTCTGAGTCCCTATAACTGCAACCCCTGAGTATGGGGCCAGGGGGGACAGCTCAGCTTTGGCGTGGCTCAGGGTTACACATTGCCCTTTCACTAGCATGCAGGTGATGCCCTGGGACCCCTTGCCTGTGTTGTGTGGGATCAGCTTTGTTCTGTTTGATTGCAGTCCCCGCACGAGGCTGTGCTGGAAGGTCTGGGTTACGTCTTGTCACAGCTCCTCCAAGCCAAGGAAGCTCCCACAGAGATCATACCGTGAGTCCGAGCTTTGTACCCTGTGTCGGGATGGGCCCTGGGGCCCTGCGTGGTATTTGCGTGCCAGGGACGATGATGCATTTCCCATCCCAGAGATGCTAATAATTCAGAGCAGAATCCTACAGGAACTATGCAGGCTTTTCTGCAGATCAGGGTGCAGGGCTTGACTCTTTTCCTTCAGCCTAATCTGAGCAGATGGCTTTGGTATTTCAGTAAAGGACAGCGTTGAGCAGGGTAGGCCAACGGGGAAATTCTGGCCGCATTCCTCCTGCTAAGGAAAAGATCAGTTTGACAGCCCTCAGTGCCAAAAACGTGCCCCCAGCCAAGGTGTTCTGAGTGTCCCCAGGTCCTACCACTTACAGGGACAGCTTGCACATGCCTTGCATTGTGCTGTGGTGCTGCCTGAGTCTGTAACCCTTACCTAAGAGCCTCTTCCATGGGTGTATTTGGAGCTGCCTGGCAGCTGGGGATGATCTGTCCCCATCGGTTGTCTGTCCTGCCTGTGCTCTGGTCAGTGCCTCCATTAACTCTGTTGTTCTGACCCCAGCTTGGTTCTGGACTCTGTTCTCCCCCAGCACATGCTTCGACTGGTTTGCTCTGGCCTCAAATCTGGGACAGGAGCTGCTGTGGAATTTGCATGGTGTCTCCACTACATCATTTGTAGGTAAATGCTCTTTTATCCTCATTTTGTGTTCCCTGGGGGCAGACAAACACACAAGCATAAAGGCTCTGCCAGCTGGAGCACAAGCCTGTGTGGAGCCTGTGGTTGTGGGTCTGGGTCCTGGATTGCCTCCCCTCGCCCCTTTCCCTTTGGAAAGCAATTTCTTTCCCCTCCTGGGCATTCCCAGTCTCAGATTTTAGCACAGCATATTTGCAGGATTGATGAGTTTGTTTACAGGGTGATCACAGGTGACAAACCTGAGGCTGTTCTTGGTGCTCTAAAAACCCCTTGATCACCTCCCGCATTTGGATTTGTGTCCTGCACTTCCCAAGGTGAACTCCCAGAATCTTTGAGCTTCTGGGTTTGGTTCAGTGCCACTTGTCCAGGCTGGCTGCTGCCAACAATCTCTGCCTGCCCTGGTGTGGCTGTTCTGGTGGTGTCATCTCTTTCAGCAGCCCCAGCAGAGAGAAAGGACAGTGTGGGTACCTGGAGAGGACCAGAGCTGTTGTTTCCTGCCCTACGTAGCTAATTCCAGTGGATCTGTTTTCCACAGGCTTTTAAACTTTCTCTTAAGTATCTGCTCAGAAACGAGCTGCTATTTGAATGTGAAATAAACCTGGCTATGGTTTCAGGATAGCACTCAGGATTTCCAGGCCCAGTTGTTTGGTGGAGGCTGGGTGCAGAGAGCAACCGTGGTGTCCCTTCCCTCCGCAGCCACACAGCCAACGCGGCGCTGATAGCGCTGGGGGCCGTACCTGCGCTCAGCTCGCTCTTGTGCGACATCGCTTCTGAAATCTCCCAAAGCTTTTCTGAGGGCCTGGAGCTGGTAAGACGTGGGCAAGGATGCTATTCTTTCTCTGCGATGCTTTGGGGATGTGATCCAGGTGAAAGGCGTTGTCTTTCTCCCTCTCAAAGCTCACCTGCCCGGTGCTGCGGTGTCTCGGCAATCTGCTTGCAGAGGAGACAGGGTGTGAAGCCCAGATCCAGGACGAGCGCTTGCTTGCGGCCCTGTTCACAGTCATGCAGTGCTACCTCCAGAAGCACCCCTTCATCATACCCGAGGGCCTCTGGCTGCTGAACAACCTCACGGGTGAGTGTCCCTGCGTGGCTGTGAGCAGAGCTGGAGCTGTTGCTGCCAGGACCTGGCAGGCTTCGAGCTCACTGCGTGGGGAACCTCCCAGCGGAGCTGCACCGTGCAGGGGCACAGAGCACGAGGGACTGCCAGGTGGTGTCTCAGTCTAAACAGACAGCAGTGCCTTTGGGGAAACTGCAGAAACACTCCTAAATCAGCCAGGTTCTTCCCTTTGTGTGTGTTGCTTTATTGATTCAGTTTGCAGGATAGGTTTTGAGGTCAGTAAGGTGGAGTGGGTTGGAACTGTCTGTCCTCTGACACCGTGTGTCTGAGCTGAGGTCTGCTGTGGGCTGAGTGTGCCTTGTGCCTGTCCAGAGCAGTTATTGTGCACCGTCTGGCCCTCCTGCACTGAGGCAGTTTTATTAACACACTCATTCTCTGCCCATTCCAGCGGATGATCCCTTCTTCTGCTTTGCTCTGCTCTCTCTGGACTTGCTCCCAGCCCTGCTGCAGCTCCTGCCATGCTCCCAGGCAGCGAGCGTGTTGGTAAGACCTCGCTTCGTGCCCCTGAGCTGGGGAAAGCTCTAGGCTTTGAGGAACGCGAGTCCTGTGTGTGCAGTACTCAGGTTTGGGATGGTAATAACAGCTTGGCAGAGTCTGGTGTGGTGGTAACATCCCTGTCTGCATCCCCTGAAGGCATTACCTGCTTTGTCAAAGGGATCCCCTACCTGATGCTGCTCCCAGGCACCCAAGGCAGACACTAATTAAGGTCCAGGCCTGCCAGCACCGGGGGTGGGCCCGGGGAGGTGCTGCCTCCTTTTGGAAGGCTGTGAAGGGCTCTCGAAGGGCTCTTGGGATGCTCTGTCGAGGGGGGTGTGATCATGACTGCTTGGCAGAGATCCTGCTGAGATCTCCAGGGCATGCAGACATGGAGCGGGGATGGGGATGCCCCTTGGTGGGGGCAGGACCTCTGGGGAGGGAACGGGGAGTTCTCTGCAGCCCTTCAAGGGCTGTCAGGAACATCGTCCATCGTTCCTGGCTCGCTCACTCACAGCTTCTCTGCCCAGGTCCTGACAGTGCTGTGCAACGTCGCAGAGAAGGGGCCCGCCTACTGCCAGCAGCTGCACCAGCGGGCTGCCCTGCCCCTGCTGCTGGGCCCCCTGGCGCTCCCTGACCCCGAAGTGGTGGGGCAGTGCCTGGAGCTGCTGCACCTCCTCTTCCTGCACTGCCCGCAGGTAGGCTGGGGGTTCAAACCCCTGAACCCGGTGAGACCTTAAAACAGCGGGTGTTACTTGAACTCACTCCCCCTCTTGGCCTGTACTCCTTCAGTACTCAGACGTGCACCTGAAGTGGGCTGAGGAACACTTGCGTGACGGAGTTAGAAGCCCTCATGTCTTGGGGCAGGGGCGTTCCTTTTTGTTGACTATAACTGTGTTCTGGGCAGGATTTTTGCACCTTTTAACAGTCACTGATTATTACAAGGGGATTGTTTTGCTTCAGTTGTGCTTTCTTCAAGTTCCCTGTGCTCAGACCAGGTGCCAACATGGCTGGGTTTTCCTGCTCCGGACTCATGTCTGGCAGGGCTCTGGTGAATCCCTTCAGCCCTGATCCCTGTGCTGCACAAGGGGAGAGGGAGGCTCAGGGCAGAAGGGATCAGCTGCAGTGACAACTTGGGGGTCTCAGCCCTCGTGTAGCAGGCAGCCAACCCCCTTCTCACTCCTCTCTCCTCGCACAGGCTGCTGCTGACTTTGTCGGGCAAGGAGGGCCCCAGACCCTCAAGCAGCACCAGAGCACCCCAGAACTCCAGGAGCGGGTGCAAGCACTGCTGGACATGGCCCTACAGCCACCGGGAGCCTCTGTCTTCAGTTCCTCACCAGCTGCATCGTCCGCCTTCTCCTAGATCACACAGCCTGTTCCTCCTCAGGCCAGGAGGGAAAACTGTTCACTCGCTGCCCTGTGTTTCTGCACCACCACCCAGGGGCTGGTCAGGCAGTCACAGACTGCGAGCAGCAGTGCTGGCTGCAGGGGAGTGCTGTTCCCCGCTCCCCTCCCTGGTGTCCTTTTCACCTTGTAGCCACCACCAGGCGGCCCCCAGCCTCCCTGGTGCAGGGACCGAGCTGAGCTGAGCTGCAAGCAGTGCAGAAGAGCTCTCGTCGCTGTGGAGGGGAACACAAACCCTGCTGGATTTGCTGTTTCCTTCAGCACCTCCTTTTGGTGCTGCAGTTTTAAATCCAACACACAAAGCTCTGGGTAAGCATGTATATTTATATGATTGATAAGTTAAGGACACATTTTACATTAAAGATCATCAGTAAAGCGTTCAGCACGTGCACCTTTGGTGTCCATCTTCACGCCTTGCCTTTCACAATGTTCTCCAAGGCCTTGGCCACTTCATCCACAGAAAGGTTATCCAGTGACACACTTTTCTCCTTGCCAAACTCTGCAGAGAAGAGGGAGGGTGAGAGCAGGAGCCTCATTCTTGTTCTCTTGGGTGATCTAAAGCCCTGCTTTGCGTTTCCCCAGGGCCTTAGCCAGTGTCACAGCTGATATCACCATCCCTCAGCACCCAGCACTCTCCAGTTGCCTCCCCGTGCCCAAGTTGTCATTTCCACCTCCCTCAATCCCATTGTTCAGCCATTCCCTTGGCAAAACCAATGCACCCTGCTATGTTTGCTCACCTCTTTTTGTTAACTCATGGTGCTGCAGAGCAAAGGCCGCTCTGCTACCTGACAGCCACCAACCTGGTGGCGTTTGGCCCTCAGATCAAGATCCTCACCGACACCTCACTAAAACAGTGCTGAAAAAAAAACACCCCTAAAACCACCCCTGCTGCTGGGGCAGCACATTTGTGTGAGTCAGAGGGAGAAGGCACACAGCAATGCCTGCAGGCCCCACTGCCCTTTGTGCTAACACTGAGGAACTCCGTATCCAAAGGGACATTTGTAACCTTGTCTGACACGGATGACTTCAGGAGAAAAAACCTTTTTAGAGGGCTTTTTCTGCTCCCTCCCTGGCATTTCAGTGAGAAGGGGGGTCAAATAAAAGGAGCAGGAGCATTTTTTTAACCCATTCCTGGGGTGACCCCGCAGCACCCCCACACGGAGGGCACCCCCGGAGGGCACCCACTCACCGTAGCGGGCCCAGAGGCGGGGCCGCACCCCGGAGCACTCCCGGATCAGGATGGGGAAGCCGGGGTTGGCCTGCTTCAGGGCCACGTAGTGCTGCTCGATGAACTCCCTGCAGACAGGACAACACAAAACGAGGCGAATTGAGCACGGCGAAGCCCCGCGGTGCCTCCCCAGCCCCTTGAGGCCCCGTCCCCGCCCTCACCTGGCGCCGCGGCTGCCGGCCGAGCTCTGGCACAGGTGGAGCCGCAGCTCCCGCACCCCGCGGCCCAGCCCGGCCCCGATTCCCCTCACGGCCGCCGCCGCCGCCATCTTGTGCGCTCTGCCAGCCGAGGGGCGGGGCCAAGCCTCGGGGCGGGGCTGGCCAATCGCCGCGCTCCCCCCGAGGGAGCTGGCCAATCGCTGAGCGGGGAGGGGAGGGTGGGGCGGGGAGCGAGGGGAGCTTCCGGCACTTCCTGCGCGGCTGCTGAGGGGAGCGGAGCTCTGCCGATATGCCGGAGCGGGACGGTGAGTGCTGGGGGTGTAGCGTCGTGACAGTATCGCGATAGCGTCGTGACAGCGCGGTGTCCCCCCTGGTGTCGTCTCGGTGCACCCTCCCCTGGGCTGGGCCCGAGCTGTGGCGGTGGCGGCGCTCCGCGGCCTACCCCCGCTGCGGGGTCCCTGAGCGCCGCCCTGCCTCTGTCCCCGCAGGTGAGCCGTTCTCCAACCCGCTCGCCCCCGATGGGCACGATGTGGACGACTCGCACTCCTTCCACCAGTGAGTGCTGCGCTGGGCTGGGCTGGAGGGGGTGGGGGGTGATCCCGGGGCTCTGAGGCCGCCTCTTGCAGCTGGAGGCTGGGAGCGCCCCATGGGGCTCCTGGACCTGGCGCTGTGGCTGCTCAGAAGAGTCCAAGCTGCTGCAGCTCGCTGGGAGGGGGTGGTTATTGTGCTCGCTTTTCCCTGCAGGTCCAAGTTGACCAATGAAGACTTTCGGAAGCTTCTTATGACCCCGCGGGCTGCGCCAACATCGGCGCCACCGTCCAAATCTCGCCACCATGAGTGAGTAGAGTGTTTTTCATAGAACTGTGGGGCAAAGCACAGCCTTCTTCCCTCAGGGGTTCTGCTCCTATCTGATTACTTCACTGTAGAGCGTAGGGGAGAACTTAAAGACCAATGCTAGCAAGCATGCAGATGGGGCTTGAAGAGCAGATCCCAGCCTTGGTTTGCACTGGGATCCGTGTGGGCTGTACACATTTGTTATTGGAGTTAGCTGGAGAAACAAGCGGGTCAGGACTGTTGTAAATAACAGTGAATCTTGCATGGTTGTTAGGTTGCTTCATGCAGGTTTTAAGAAGCAGACTAGGTTCTTCTGTGCAAACCTGTGCTTCACCCTCCTCTGTCTACTGGAAGAGTGGAATGAGGGAGAAATCGGTTTGTGCTGTTCCCATCTTTGGGTATCGTGGTGTCCAGCTATGTCTGACTTCTGATCTGAGGCTGTTCTGACAAGCTGCCTGTGTTTGTCCAGCTGTGCAGATTGTATGTGTGATTTCTCTCTCTGTTCTAGGATGCCCCGGGAGTACAATGAAGATGAAGATCCAGCTGCTCGCAGAAGGAAGAAGAAAAGGTAAATGTTGAAAGTGATGCATCAGAACTTGTCTTTTAATGGTATATCCTTCTCATGGAAGCAGCTGTTGAGCTCTTGGGCTACCAAAGGGGACCCTTAGGGGCATGGATTATTCTGGGGCTTTGGAGCCCAGCACTGTGAGATGAGCTTGGGCTGAGTGACTGTCACAGCTTGTGGGACAGAAGTGGAGTGGCAGCGGCAGGGTGGGGTTGAAGCTTTACCTCCAGAAGAAGTGGGAGAGGTTCCTTTGGTGTCTATCAGGGCAGAAGAGTGGTAGAACATCTGCACTAGTAACTGGGTCCTTTGGGATCTAAGACGTTCTCCTTTTGGAAGGGAAGACTGAGCTCATTGTTAAGCCTCGGTACAACAGCTTCATCTTGTCTGGTGTTCTCAAGTCGTGTTGTTTCCCACAGTGCTTTAGGATGTTTTTGGGGAAGGGGTAGGGAGTGGAACAGGCATGCCTTGGGCTTTAGTGGCTGTTGCCTGAGCATCAAACATGAACGTGTCACTAACCACGAGCTGTTTCTCTAACCCCAGCTATTACGCAAAGCTGCGCCAGCAGGAGATCGAACGTGAAAGGGAGCTGGCTGAGAAGTACAGGGACCGAGCCAAGGAGAGGAGAGATGGTGTGAACAAGGACTATGAGGAAACAGAGCTGATCAGCACAACGGCCAACTACAGGGCTGTGGGGCCCACTGCAGAGGCGTATGTGAGCTTGTGGCACATCCTTCTCTTGCCAGTCTCCTCCAGAGCAGTCGTCTCATAACGGTCTCAATTTTTGCTGTACAGGGATAAATCTGCTGCAGAGAAGAGGAGACAGCTGATCCAGGAGTCCAAGTTCTTGGGTGGTGACATGGAGCACACTCACTTGGTGAAGGGTCTGGACTTTGCGCTGTTGCAGAAGGTGAGCACAGATAGCACCATGGGGCTCTTCCTTCATCCTGGCCTCTCCCACAGGCAGGGGTGGTGGGGAGAGGGTGCTAGTCTCAACATACAAACGATTCAGTGTTGTCAGTGTGTTCCTTGAACGCGTTTTCCTTTCAGGGAAAGATTTGTATAAGTCTGGGGAGTTGATGGGAGAGGCCTTGCTGGTTTCGATGGGCGGCAGTGGCATGGATGGGTTGGTGATGAGTGAATTTACTTTGTGGCCAGGTGCGAGCTGAGATTGCCAGCAAAGAGAAGGAAGAGGAGGAAATGATGGAGAAGCCCCAGAAAGAAACCAAGTGAGTAGCTGAGGATTTTGCACTCCTGAGTGCAGCCGCCTCACAGCGAGGAGGGTGCTGAGGAGGCATACACTTAGCTTACTTTCTTTTCTTTTTTGTTCCTTTTCAGAAAAGATGAAGATCCTGAGAACAAAATCGAGTTTAAGACCCGTTTAGGTAAGACTGTGCATATGGCTGTTCCCCACGTTATTTGTGTTGTGTCATGAATGTGGGAGAAATATTGAAGTCGTTGAAGGGGGGCATGTGGAGTGTAGCAAATCTGAATTTGAGGCCTGGAGTGCATCTCTTCGGAGGTGACTGTGATGTTTCTGAACGGCTAGGAATGCTTTTCTATGGGCTTGTCCATTGCTTAAGTGTAAGAGCCTCTCCCCCTTTGCATTTCCTTCCCCTCCAGGTCGCAACATCTACCGCATTCTGTTCAAGAACAAAGCCTACGAGCGGAATGAGCTGTTCCTGCCTGGGCGGATGGCCTACGTGGTAGATCTGGACGATGAGTACGCTGACACCGACATCCCAACCACGCTGATCCGGAGCAAGGCTGACTGCCCCACCATGGAGGTACCCTGACAGCCTCGGTTTGAATCAGCCAGTGCGAGTCTTGCCGGGAGGGGTTCCCTCTTCAGAGAGTCAGCCAATTCCTCGGGCATTTCTCTTTTCAGGCACAAACTACGCTGACAACAAATGACATTGTCATCAGCAAGCTAACACAGATCCTCTCCTATCTCAGGCAAGGGACCCGTAACAAGAAGCTCAAGAAGAAAGACAAAGGTAGGTGCTGAAGGGAGCCAAGTGGAGAGGCTCAGAAGCTTGAAGCCTGTCCCAGGAGAATGAGATGTGTTTTGATTTGCTGCGTTCCCTGCACCCTGAGGCAGGGGACTTGGAGGAAAGTGATCTCCTGTGGTTCTCCAAGCACTGCATCCTGAAGGCAGGCTGTGACAGGAGGCATCACAGGCTGGGTGCTGAGACACTACAGCTGCAGGGGTGGCTCTTGCTGCTCTGTTCTTCCTGGTTAAGGACCAGTTCCTTGGGAAAATGTTCTCTGTTGGGGAGGGACTTGGTGGCTTGCTGAGGGAATGAGACGATGCGGTGACCTACGAGGAGGCTGGGAGGACATCATCCAGGCCTGCTGCTGTTTGGGCTTGGAAGGTGGACAGGGAATGAGTGCAGGTTGGGTGTGGAGTGATGTGCATCTTACTGCTGTTTGTCCTTGCAGGGAAGCTGGATGAGAAGAAACCCCCTGAAGCTGATATGAAGTAAGTGTCCCCCTGCTCCCACAGGCTGTGGGGTCAAAGCTGTCTGCCCTAAGGACTGTGTTTTTGGCTGACTGGGTTTGGAGAGGGCTAGGCTTAGTGCCTCTGGAGCAGGCTGCCTCTTTGGACCTGCTGCTTGAGCTGTTTTTAGGACAAGGAGGCCAAAGCTGGAGGCAAGTTCTGGTTTTTATTTCAGACTTGAGGCGGGCAAAGGCTCTCTGATGTCCAGATCAATGACAAGGAAGTCCAGGGAGCAGAAGAGAGCAGAAATCCAGTGATACATCTGACAGATGTAGAAGGCAGCACTAAGGGCATCCTTAGCTCTGTGGCTGTGTTGGTGACAAGTGCTCCTTTATTAGGTTCCACTTCAAAGGGAGGCAGTGTTGGCTTCTCTTGCACAACCCGTAACCGTGGACTCTTTTCCACTTCTAGTATCTTTGAAGACATCGGGGATTATGTGCCCTCCACTGCAAAGATGCCACGGGATAAGGAACGGGAGAGATATCGTGAGAGAGAGCGGGACAGGGACAGGGAGCGGGACAGGGACCGAGAGCGGGACAGGGAACGTGACAGGGACCGGGAGCGTGATCGGGAGGAGGAAAAGAAGAGACACAGCTACTTTGAGAAGCCCAAGGCTGATGATGAGGTGAGTGCGGCTTTGGGGTCGGTGTGGTTTTGTTCCCAGATGTGCCTACGCTCAGCTCATGTTTCTCTCTCTCCAGCCAGGGGCTGGTGGGTGGCTGGGTGCTTGTCCCCTCCTTCAGCAAGTAAGGCAAGACTGTCACAAGCTGGGAGCTTTTATGGTTCAGCTCTGTGCACATACGTTTGGCCCAAACAGTCTTAAAGTGAAGCTGCAAGTCGCATAGCTCTGTCACTTGCCTGATTTCAGCCCTCCCAAGTAACATGGTGTCTCTCTCTTCTTTGCAGCCCACGGATATTGACAAAGGTGAGTCAAGTGCTGTGGACACTTGAATGAGACTGGACATTTCAGCGAGGCCGTATGGGGCTGCAGGCTGCTGAACAGCTGCTTGCCTCACTGGTCTTCTTGAGCTCGATTCTCCCAGAGACTGCTACAACAGAGGGAATTGCCTGCTGCAAGGGATGGGTATGGGGGTGAAATCTTGTGCCTGCAGCCTGCTGCAGGCCAGCCCTGGTTGAGTGTGTGCGCAGATTCTTCCCTAGTAGCAGACCTGTTCAAATGACCTTACGCTGGCTGTAAGCTGAGGAGGATTCGGGCTCTCCTAGGATCAGCCTTGCATGAACTGCCCCTGCCTGTGCTCAGACTGGAGGTTGCTGCTCCTAGGTGCTCTCCTGCTTCCTCCTCTCCAGCCTGCTACCCAGTCCCAGCACTGCCCATCCCCTGTACCCTGCAGCAGGCCACCTGAGGGGCTGCATGCAGAAGAGGACTCTGTCCTGCCCCAGATGAATCGAGGTGAGCTGTTCCTCCACCAAAACTCTGTCTGCTGTTCTCTCTGTCCCAGGACCCGGCTCGGCCAAGGAGCTCATCAAGTCCATCAATGAGAAGTTTGCTGGAGCTGCTGGCTGGGAAGGAACAGAGTCATATCCTTTACTGTCTGACTGCACTGCTGGGCTTCCTCTGCAGGCCAGCCTTGCCTGAGTGTGGCTGTGTACTCTTCCTTACGCTGTAGGATGGCTCTTTCTCCTGTAGCAGAGAAATGGCACTTGAACCTTGTTGCTCGTTGTACACCAAATACAAGATCTGCAGCCCCCGATTCAGCCATGCTGGGGCAGGTGCCAGCTTGGGCGTACGGGGGAGGTAGCTTTTTGCCTGGCTGTGCTCAGCCCTTAGCTGTAAGGCTACGTGGTGTTGCTTTCCTTTACTGTTGTCACATTGAAGAAGCCAGAAGACAAGAAACAGCTGGGAGACTTCTTCGGCATGTCCAACAGCTATGCCGAGTGCTACCCTGCTACGTAAGGAGGCAGCAAGAGGCTGTGGGTTGGGAGCGGGGTGCACCAAGGGGCCGCTGTTCTGTGTACTCATCAGCCTCACTGATCCTTGCTGGAAGGAGAATCCTTCCTTTTCTTACCTGGGGAGCCTTGCCAGGCTGTGCAACTTCTTGGTAAAAAAAACAAAAACACTTCTTGGTTCCTGGAGTCCTTGGGTCTGGTAGACCTGGCCTTGTCTTACCTGGTCTCTGCTATAAATGGCTCCCTGCAATCTGATGCCCCTCAGTGCCAAGGGAAAGCAGAGGTGGCTGAGAACCTGCTGGGCTCCCTGTAATTCATGAGGTCATTGAGCTCTGGCCACAAAGCAGGCATTCAGCTCACCCCTGGGGCTTGCAGCTGGACAAACTTCTCAGTAGTTAGGCATCAAGGTTCTGGGCAGTGTCCCAGAGATGTGCTCTGAGCACTTCTCTTGCTTTGCTCTTACACAGAATGGATGACATGGCTGTGGACAGCGATGAAGAGGTGGACTACAGCAAAATGGATCAGGTATGCTGCTGTGAGCTTTTTAGGGTCGGCCAGTGAAATAGGTATCACTGCAGGCCTAGACGATCCCACTTCTTGCAGGCTTGTGCAGTGGGGTTGCATGCCTTGGAGCTGGGCATTGGGTGTGGTTTGGGGCTTGCCAAACTGCTGTCCCAGTGGGTAAACATGACCAAGACATCGTGGTGGTATATGCTACTCTGTCTCAACTCCATTTTCCACAGAGAAAGTCCTGTTTGGGGCTTTCCAGGGAGGCGGATCTCAGAGCCACATCCAGACTGGGTGCATAAGTGTGTTGAACTGGGGCTGATGGGAGGTGGAGATCTTGCCTGGGTGTATGAGGTGCATGAGAAGTCCTGGGTGGTGTCAGCAAAGGAGTTGTTCTGAGCGTTTTGTGTTTTCTTTTGTTTTCCTGCAGGGTAACAAGAAAGGGCCTCTGGGCCGCTGGGACTTCGATACCCAGGAGGAGTACAGCGAGTACATGAACAACAAGGAGGCTCTGCCCAAGTGAGTGAGCACCTGTGAAGGGCTCGGTCCAGCTGAGGAAGGACTCTGGCTGGGGATGGCAGTGGCTGCCAAACTCAGGTTTGGGGGGAGCTTAAATCAAGAAGAGCAGCCACTTGTGAGGGCTGGAGGAGGAACTGTGGATCTTTTGCTCTTAGCGTTGCTTGTAAGGATGCCTGTCCAGCCACTGCTTCCAGCACAACAAACCGGCTCTGTCGAGTACAGGCTTGTGACTGGAACACATTCCATTGTTTCCATTCCACCACCAGGCCACAGATCCACACCAAGCACTGAGCTGTCTCCTTCCTTCCCCAGGGCAGCCTTCCAGTACGGGATCAAGATGTCTGAGGGACGTAAAACCCGGCGTTTCAAGGAGACAAATGACAAGGCGGAGCTGGACCGGCAGTGGAAGAAGATCAGTGCAGTGAGTGTCTGGTGCTGGGGTGTTCCTTGTTCAGGCTGTGATCTGTCAGCACATCCCTGGGTTAGGAGAGCTTCCACATAGCCCTTTATGTAGGGTTTATCTTGCACCCAACAGCCCTTCTGCTGCAGGCTGGGAGGCTCTGCCCCTGTGATTGCTTTGCCCTTGTGGAAGCAAGGAGCAGTTCTGGGCAGCCAGCTTACCTGAAGGGTAACAGGAGCTTGTGTTTTCTCTGCAGATCATCGAGAAGAGGAAGAAGCTGGAGGCCGATGGGTTAGTAAAGCCACCTCTGCTGGTGCCTTGGCAGCAGGGCCATGCTGGGGCCTGGCTGTCTTCTGCCACCTCTCCCTGGGGCTGCAGGGTGCAGAGGCGTCTCTGCCAGGCTCTTGGCAGTGGGGTTGGATGGATAAAGGAGAACATTCAGCCCCCACAGTGTGCTCCTGCCCTGCTCAGCTCAGCAGGGCTTGCGGGGCACCTCTCCCCTGAGCCCCGGGTGGGTGCCAAGCAGACCTGGGAGGCGTGGACGTGCTTTGTGCTCTCTCTGGACAGTGCCTGTTGTCTCTTTGCAGGGTCGAGGTGAAAAGGCCCAAGTACTGATGCCCCAGCTGCATGCCTGCGTCTCGTCCTTCGCTTCCTGGAGCCCCAGCCTGCAGGATGCCGCGTCCCAGAGCCCGTGGGGTGCTGCTGCCCCTCCGTTACCCCCACCCCGTTGTAGTTCAGCCCCCCCCGTGCTGTGGGGGGCAGCTCAATAAACGCGCGTGGAACTGGGCTGGAGGTTGAATTGTGCAGCGCGCCTGGGCCGGGCACGGGGGCGGGGGCATGCAAATGAACCGATGATATGCAAATGAGGGAAGGGGCGATGAGCGAATGATGCTGGTATTTAAATGGAGGGGTGTGGTTATGCAAATGAGGCTTGGCAGGGCGCCGAGCACGCGCACAAGGCTCCCGCAGCAGCATGGCGGCGGCGGAGGAGGAGGAGGTAAGCGGGGGGCGGCCGGGCACGGGCAGGGGGAACGGGAGGGGAGGGGAGGCTGAGGGGGTCCTCACCGCGCCGCCCCCTCCCCAGGAGCCCCCCGCGGCCCCCCGGCTCCGCGACACCCCCGAGGACATCAGCCTGGAGGCGGCGGCCAACGCCATCGCCCTGCACCCGGCGCGGGCCCTGCTGGCAGCGGGGGACGTGGACGGCGACGTGTACCTGTGAGTGGCCGCGCACCCACACCGGGCTCCCCGCCACCGCCGCCTCCTCGGTCCTCCTGACCCCCGCTGCCCGCAGGTACGGCTACTCCTGCCTGCCGGGGGACACCCAACAGCTCTGGTCCTCGGGGCACCACCTCAAGTCCTGCCGGGACGTCGCCTTCTCCCCCGATGGGCAGAGTGAGTGCATGGGGACGGGGACGGGGTGGGGATGGGGATGGGGAGGGGATGCTGGGGTGCCCGTGCTGAGCACTGGCTGCAGGGCTCTTCACGGTGTCCAAGGACAAGGCCATCCACATCCTGACGGTGGAGGATGGGCGGCTGGAGACGCGCATCGCCAAGGCCCACAGGTATGTGGCTCGCTGGGGTCGGGCACGGACCCCCCCGGGTCCCCCAGGGACACCGCCTGACACCACTGCCCGCTCCGCACAGTGCAGCCCTCAACTGCGTGCTGCCCATCGATCACCACCTCCTGGCCACGGGTGATGACGGCGGAGAGCTCAAGGTGTGGGACCTGCGCAAGGGGGAGGCCATCCTGGAATCCCGGCAGCATGAGGAGTACATCAGCGCCATGGCCGTGGATGGGAACAAGAAGATCCTGCTCACCGCCAGGTACTGCAGGGCTCGGTGGCACCGGGGTCAAGGCCCCATGCCCATCATGGCAGGGGACACAGGTGGCTGCGCCTCGTGCCACAGGGCCACTCTGTCTCTCGCAGCGGTGATGGCACCATGGGAGTCTTCAACATTAAGAGGCGACGCTTTGAGCTGCTCTCTGAGCCACAGAATGGGGACCTGACATCTGTCGCGCTGCTGAAGGTAGGTGCTGGGCCCTGCTGCGTAGCAGATGCACTGTCTGGTGGCTTCTTTGCCATGTTCTAAGTCTCTTGTTTTGCCTCTGCATTGCTCTACCCCTTCCTGCCCAGAGAGGAAAGAAAGTGGCTTGTGGCTGTAGCGAAGGAACCATCTACCTCTTCAACTGGAATGGCTTTGGGGCCACCAGCGACCGCTTTGCTCTGAGGGCCGAGTCGGTTGACTGCATGGTCCCCATCACGGAGAGCATTGTGTGCACAGGGTCCCTTGACGGAGTCATCAGGTCAGAGCACTGAGGGCACGGGATGTGATGGGGGAGGGCTCCGGGGAGGGTGGGGAACGAGGTTTAGACCTGGGGAAGGAGAGGAGGGCAAGGCTTTTGTTGGTGCTGGAAGGATCACATCCGAGCTGGAGAGGTGGGCTCGCAATTTTCCTGGGGCTCTGTCTCTTACAAAGGTCCTCACTGTGATGTCCCCATTCACCTTGTCCCTAGGGCGGTGAATATCTTGCCCAACCGGGTCCTGGGCTGCGTTGGGCAGCACCTGGGGGAGCCCATTGAGCAGCTGGCTGTGGCCCCGGACGGGCAGCTCCTGGCCAGCTGTGCCCATGACCAGAAGGTGAAGTTCTGGGACATCTCCTCCCTGGGCTCCATGGTGGTGGACGAATACCGAAAGAAGAAGAAGCGGGGGGGCCCGCTGAAGGCCCTGACCAGTAAAGCCCCAGGCAGTGGAGAGGACTTCTTTGCAGACCTACGAGAGGAGCAGGAGGCCACAGCGGAGGCAGCGACAGGAAGCGACAGCGATGATAGTGACTGAGGGGCTAAGAGGGCTGTGGTTTGGAGGTGGACAAGGCCAGGGTTTGCTGGTGGACGTGGAGGTCCTGGGGTGGGGGGACAAGGCAGGATACTGGCCAAAAGGTTAGGGGCCCATGGTGCTGGGAGAAGTGTGAGTAAGAGGTGGGCAGCACCTGTGTGGAACAGGGCTGTGCGTTGTCCTGCAGGGGTCCTGGGATCTGTAGGCAAACATCCTTCCTGGCCTGCAGGTCCTCTCAGCTGTGGTGGTTGTGCCATGCCTCCTCAAGGCTGTGGTAGAACTGCCTGTGTCACTGTCCCGAGCAAAAGTATTGAGCATTTTTTATTAACTAACTTGAACATGAGATGTATTAAAAAATACAGTGCCTTTTTGTTTCCTAGTAGTCTGTGCTGATGATTTGTCTTGCCCCAACTTCCCTGGTATTTTATAGCACATTGGGGACCCTACTGGGGGTGACACGGACCCTGCTCAAAGCGCTCCTGTCAGCTGGGCCAGCATCATGAATTGTGGTTGTCTTTACTACATCTTCCTGCAGTGGCAAAAAAAAGCTTAGAGGGAGCCAAGGATGCCGCTGGTGCTGGGTCTGTCTGCCAGGTGCTTCTGGAGCAGGGTGGGCACCGCAGTAGCCAGCCTGGAGCAGGGATGCAACTAAGGCCCTGCCAAAAGAAGCTCCTGGCAACACTTGCCTGGAGCACCGGGCACTGGAAAAGCAACTGTAAAAGCACCGTGAGGCTGTCTTGCTATCCAGAGGAATGGCAAATGCTGCTGTGCTAACACATGGTTTGAGCTGGAAACAAGCTGCTGGAGAGTTGTATCACTTTAGTAAACAGGGGACATCCCCCTGGCTGGGGATGCCGTGTTTCAACTAGGAGAGTGGCTGTGAGCTACATTTCATCTGCCTTCTTCCCTTTTATCCTCTTTTAACCTCGTCCCTTCCTGTGCTTCATAGAATCATAGACTATCCCGAGTTGGAAGGGACCCACAAGGATAATGGAGTCCAACAAAGTCTGTGCCCATTGCTTCTCCTCCTGCCACTGGGCACAACTGAAAAGAGACTGGCTCCATCCTCTTGACACCCTCCTTTCAGATATTTATATACAGTGATAAGCTCTTCCCTCAGTCTTCTCTTTTCCAGCCTAAACAGGCTCAGTTCTCCTGGCCTGTCCTCGTACAACAGGTGCTCCAGTCCCCTCATCATCTTCATAGACATCGTCTGGACTTGCTGCAATAGTTCTGTCCCTATTGTACTGGGGAGCCCAGAACTGGGCACAGTACTCCAGGTGTGGCCTCACTTGGGCTGAGTAGAGGGGGAGGATCACTTCCCGTGACCTGTTGGCAACACTCTTCCAAATGTACCCCAGGACCCCGTTGGCCTTCTTGGCCACAAGTGCGCACTGCCGACTCCTGGTCAGCCTGCTGTCCACCAGGACCCCCATGTCCCTCTCCAGAGCTGCTCTCCAGCAGGTCTGCCCCCAGCTACTAGGAGGAAAACTAACCATCCTAGCCCAAACCAGGACACCATGGTATGGAGTATCCATTTGGGCAGTTTGGGTCAGTTGTCTGTGGTACTTTAACACAGGTGGGCAGCTGAGCTCCACCCCAACCACTCCCTCCCCCTCCTCAAACGGAAAGGCAGAGAAGATATGATGAGAAGGGCCTAAGGGTTAAGATAAGAACAGGAAGATCACCCTACGATTATTGTCACAGGCAAAATAGACGCAGCAGAGGGAATTAATGATCCTGCTCAGCATGGACCAGATGATCTTCAGAGGCCCCTTCCAACCTCAGCAATTCTGTGATTGTGTGAATAAAATGATTACGGTCACGTCTTCCCCTGGTTGTTTGTGCACTTGTCATAGGCACAGAGTCGGTATGTAGCACGCGAGCAGGGCGCAGGACGAGATTAAAACACAATAAAAGGGAAGAAAGCAGATGAAATGTAATGGGCAGAACCCGAGCAGGAAGAAAACATGGAGAAAGCCGGGCAAATATTCCGGAGCAAGAAGTAGGCCAGGGGTGCCCGCGGGACTCGAACCCCCGCCGAGGCAGGGGATCGAAAGACGACAAACAGCAGCCGAAGGAACCGCTGGGCTATAGCCGGCCCACTGCTGCTCCCGGCCTCTGCACGCCTCAAGGCCTCAGCACAACCATTCCTGCGTCAGAGGCGTGGCCGGGGCCCTGCCCGCCCCACTGCTGCCCTGGGCGGCCGCGGGCACCGGGGAGGTGAAGGCACAGCAGTGAAGGCACAGCAGGGCCCGTAGGGGCAGGGCACTCAGTGCCCCAGGGGCCGCTGCTCTCGCCTGATGCAGGGGGAACCCAGGCACCCCCTGAGGATCAGCCCCCTCTGGGAGGACTGCAGCAGGACAAGTCAATAAACACTAATACACAGACGGTGCTCGCCAGGCTACTTTAATACCAAGTCGGTGGCTGGTGGCCAGTCCTCTTGGTCCAGAGGACTCATTCATGATGGCCCAAAACCCCTGCTGCTTCCTCGCAGCCCAACTGGCTCCGTGCCTCCCAGGGCCCGCAGCCCCTCTCCTAGCTGAAATGCAGCCCCCCAGCCAGCGGGGTGTCCCTTGTTTATCAAAGTGAGGCTGCTGCTCGGGTACCCAGCGTGAAGTGGAGGTGAGATGGGGCCACTCGTTGTCCCCCCATTCAGTTGGGCCACCCCTGAAAGGTCCCCTAGACCTCCCCAGCCCACACCCCCTGCTGGCAGCCTTTCAGAGCAGCTGCTGCTGCTTCTAACTTCTCCCAAGACCTATGCTGGGGCCCTACTGCACCAGAGCAACACAGAACGATTTTATAAAAAAAGGAGAAAACTGAACCAGGCAGGTCAGGCCTACCTCCCCCAGAACAGAGCAGAACCGAGTGCCGGCTGGGAACAGGGCAGCTGTCACGCACAATGACAGCACCCACATCTTCCAGCACTGGCTCTCAAAATAAACCCCAACAAACTGAAACCAAAGCTGAAACAGGACCACATCCCCACCGGGCCCGTGCTCCACTCCTGCAGACAGCAACAGGACGTCTGATGGCTCCGGTTCGGTTCATAGTTTGGGCAAAACAGCTGCCCGCATCCAAAACACACTATGTCAGCAGGCATTCTGCAGGAGAGAAGAAAGCATTAGGCTCTGCACGGTTCTCTCCCTCCCAGCCTGGGCCCCCACCCGCAGAATGAAGTCCAGCAGCCCCTCAGTCCCAGGAAACCCTCCAGGACTTCAGGAAAGATGGGAAATGGCACCAATTCTGTGCCAGGACTCACCTAACTTCCTAAGAGCCAGCCGCGCCACTGCGCTTTTTGCCTTCTCATGCCCACTGGTGTTTGGCGCATCTTCCTGCACCCACAGCAACCCGCTGAAGGGAAAGGGCCACGCTGGGATCACTAGCTGGCACCAGTACTGCAGCCACCCACCGGGTTTCACCTGGACACACTTTGTGAAGAAGCGGGGGGTCCCCAGGCACTTCTGACGGCACAGGGTGTTCAGGCAGTCCAGCACGTCGCACAGCTTCAGGGACATCAGCAGTTGTTTGGGGCTCCCCAGGTGCTTGCCATGCTTCTCCTTACACAACCGCAGTTTCTCCTTCAGCTCTGGTTTCAGCCACCCCACCTTCATGTTCTCCCCACAGAGCTTCACATTACCTAGGAGAGACCCAGAGCAGCTTGCAGGAGATACTCACACAGCAGCCTCCAGCCTGCAGTCACACCGTGCAGCCAGTGCCCCAACACCACGTCCTGCCCCCCAGCATCTGTCCCAGTGACCCCACGATGGTCTGACCCTGAACCAGAGCGCACAACGCGACTCGCCTTCACCGCAGCCCCACCAGGCCTGCCAGGGACCAGCCTCGCTGGGGACGGCCAGCCCAGAGGGGACACAAGGAGAAGCCAAGGGATGTCTCAAGCCTGTAGTCACTCCTCAGCTGAACCTGGTGCTGGGATCTATGCTCACTCACCCAAAAGACAAAGCCAAGCAGCATGCCAAAGCACCCCAGCCTCCCACTTGCCTCCCAGTACCTTCTGTCAGGGTTTTCTTGGCCATGGCAGCAGCCCGGTGCGAGCTGTATTTCAGCACGGCAAGCTTGGCCTTCTTCTGGTAAGGGCTGGCATGCAGGGTGATGCTGAGGACCCCCTCGGTGGCCTTCAGCACCACAGCCTCCAGGTACTTCTGGCTCACCGAGGCGGGCAGGCCGTCCACACTCAGCTCGCACTTCTCCAGGCTCTTGCACACCACGATGGTGTAGCCCTCCTGCACCTCCAAGTTGTTGAGGGTGGCAATGGCCTCCTTGGCGCCCTGCCAGTTGCTGTACTTGGCGTAGGCAAAGCCCCGGTTGAGGCCGCTGAAGGTCATCATGAGGCGGAACTCGTAGAGCTTCCCCACGCTCTGGAAAAGCGGGATCAGCGTGTTCTCGTACATCTCCTGGGGCAGCTTCCCGATGAAGACCTCCGACCCTGCTGGTGGGGGGCTGCCCACCCAGCCTGCAGGCACAGAGCAACACGTGGGTGAGACGCGCTCAGCTGCCCTGATGTGCCACAGGCCCGGGGCACTGCCATGCAGAGCTCACCACGTACCTGGCGGGGGGCCACCGTATCGCCTCTGTCCATTGATCTGCACCAGATCGATGCCGGTTTCTCTTACCCAGTTGCGCAGGGCCATCTTATTGGCCTGGTTGATGCTGTTGGCCCACGCCTGAGGAGGGAGGTGATGTTAGTGCCAGGCAGTTTCCAGCCTCCCAGCCAGGGGCATCTGAACCCCACAAAGCAATGAGGCCTAAGGCAAGCCAGGAAGTGGAGGAGCAGATGCTGGACTGCTCTGCCCTCAGGGAAGGGCAATACACATCCAAACAACTATCCCGTCTGCTGTCCAGGACTGCTCCAGCAATTTTGGTAGAGCACAAGAACACCAGCGCTCCAGAGATGCCTACAAGGGCTTTGAAAACAGAGGCTCAGGTGCCTGCTCAGCAGCTGGCTTGCATTATGAGAGGGCAAGAACAAAGAGCCAAGGTGAACTTTGTATCACTGGAGCTTCACAGAGGAATTAAGGACACGACCCATGTGGAAACATCAGGTTTTAGCTCATTAAGTACTACCGAGACTCATTAGGGCCTCTGAAGACTACACGCTGAGTGGGATTAAAGTAATCTCAGCCCATACCATATAGCAGTTTGGTCGCATCCCACCCTCGTGCATCCTTGGGTGCGCCACCAAGTGGTGGCACCTCCCTGCCTTCACGCGGTTTTTTTGCCTTTCTCAAAAGCCAAAAAACCTTTTGGGTGAAGGCGCGGGCCTTAACGGGACATCTCTGCCGACAGCGTGCACGAAGCCAGCCCCGGGGGCTCCTCCTTGCCCCCTGCAGCCACCTTTCCACCCAGCCCCGCCGCGGCTCTTCCAGCACACCCCGGCCGCCCCCCGAGGGGCTCCGAGGCTTGGGGAAGCCGCTGCCGGGCTCAGCCTCCCCCGAGGCTCCCAGCCCCGGGGGCTCCGGGGGCTCCGGCAGCCGCAGCGGCTCCGAGCCCGGCCCCGGGGGCTCCCCGACGGCCGCCCCCGGGTGAAGGGGATCCGGGGGGTCCCCGGGGTGCGGCCGCCAGGTCCCTGGGGGGGTGCAGCCCCCCGACGGCACCTACCTCCTCCTCCATCGCCTGTCCTCGCTCGGCTCTGGAAGCTTCCAGCGCCGCGGCTGCTCCGCCCTGGGGAGGGAGGGTCCTGCCGGGACCCCCCCAGGCTTGCCCATGCAAGTGGCAAATAAAAAACCAGCTCAATGGCCCCAGCGGGGCAGGAGGCGGGCTAGAGCTCGCCCCGCGGCCAGGGGAGGTGTTTGAGGCACGGCCTCCACGTGGCTGCTTCCCCTTCAGTCCTCCCCACGTGGCGCTGGGGCCAGCGCAGCTCAAGGAGCTGCCACCGTGGCCTTTGAAAGTCAGCTCTCACCCAGAGGTGAGCAAATCCCCGCCCGAGGCAGAAAGTAGGGACAGAAGGCAAGGGAGGGGGTTGGCAGAGTATTTATTGTTTCTTGGAACCGCTGGCTTGGGATAAGGTCAGCTCCCTGCAGCCACGCGCTGGGCTGAACATTTATTCGACATGAAGGGAACAAGAAGCTGCAGCCAAGAGCCTGGGGTCTGCTGACAGCGCGGGGCTCCACGTGTCATGGTAACAACTGCAGACGGGAGGCCACGGTGTGCCAGAGCCACTTGCAAAACATCTTTCCAGCAACATACTGAAGAGCCAGGGCATTTTGTAGGAGTCAGTGTAGCCTCTCTCCTCCCGCTGGGAAAGGGAGCACACAAAACAAGAATAAATACAGTTTTCAAAGGCTCCCCCTGACCCTGCATGTGCTGCCACCTGGCCTGGTGAAGGAGACGACCAACTTGGTATTTAGAGGAGGAAATCTGTCCGCCAGAGTCCAATGAACAACTAGACAGGTCCACGCGGGCTTTAAAGCTGACTTGTTCGCATCCTGATCTCCTCAATGAGGTTCTCCCTGCGAATATTGACCTACACGGGAAAGCACAAAGGTCCATAAATACAACACAAGCAGCTTGTCACCGGGTGACTTTCTCTGGTCCCACACCCCATTTGTGGCCCTCTTGTCTCATGAGATCCCACCATTGTATCACCTGTCCCTTTATGGGGCGAGGAGGCAGCAGCACCCTACACAGAGCTGAATGCAGCCCTGTGAGAGCAAGCACTGCCCATCCACCTTGCCAAGCACCCTCTGCACTGCAACTGGACAGGGTACGGCCAGGTTTGGAGGGTTTGCCTGAGCTGGGAGGGAAGGTGAGCAGCCATCACTCCCCCTTCCAGCCACCACGAGCCTCACTCACCTCCTCACGGGTTGCCACGTCCCGCAGCTTAACAACTCCATCCTTGAGCTCCTGCTCTCCCACAATGGCAACAAGGGGGATGCCCGTTTCCTCACAGTACTGCAGCTGATTCAGGAGCTTGGGGTTCTTCTTGTACAGTATTTCTGCCTGGAATGGAACCAGAGCACAGTGCTGTACTCAGCACAGGCCTGTTTCTCTGCACCCCATCATCGCAGCCCCTGGCATTCTGGGCCAGTCTCATCGTTGCCATTTGGTGGCTGTGGATGTACGCACAGACTGGCTAACAGACAAGGCAGGGCACTGCAACTAATGAGTAACATAACAAAGCTCCAAGGTACTCAGAAGACAGTGCTGCTCCTGGGAAAACACAAAGTCATCAGCTCCAGTCTACACCTGACTAGGGCCGATACCTCCGGTGTCCCTAGCAGCTCAGAAGCCCTGTGGAGCACCCATTCTCCTCTGTCCAGCCAAGGGAGACTGCCTGCAGCAGGAGCAGGGCCCTGATGCATGTTGTCTTCAGCCTCTGGGATGTTTCCACCCAGACTTTTCTCCTCCTTGCAAGGCTCTGCACTTTTTGTTTTCTGTTCGAAGTGGCATCACAGCCGCCACACAGCAGAGGCTGAAGTGCTGCCTGCTTTGGGAATCTGTCCTGAGCAGACAAAGCCAGAGCCTCCCCTGCAGTATTACAGGGCTAACCAAGTTGTACCACCCAGCCCCCACTGGAGAACATCTCATCTGGGACACTGAGAAGAAGCAGGCTCAATCCAGGAAGGCAATCTGCTGCCCATGATCTCCCTGTGACTCCTTCCTCCCACAGCAAACCCAGGTCTGGTCCATTCCTGGCATAAGAGAGCGGATCAGGCAGCTCCTGAGTTGGCCATTGCCTGCTCATACCTTGATTCCAGCATCCCATAGCTCAGAGATGAGCTTCAGCCGCTCTTCAAGGAGCTTCTTTTGGGCAGAGGCCACCAGCACCTGTGTTTCTGTTGTCCTGATCTTCTCCTCAGAGGCCTAGAGAGGGGACAAGACTCAAGAGATGACACAGATACACACGGACATACCTGAGACCCTATGAGCAAGAAGGGTCCCCACCTCAAGCCCATCAGTTTAGCAGTGAAGAGGCTCTGGATCAGTGGGATGAACAGCATAAACTCTGGAGAGTCAGGCAAGGCCCCAGAGACCCCATCCTAGACCAGAATCTCACTCTCTGTGCTTGTTCCATGTTGGGGGCTTAGCCCAGTCTCCCTCCTGTGATGCACAAGCTGGAGAACATACTGAGAATGAGGAATTTCCCTACCAACTTCTGCCTAGAGGTTGTTCCTCCACACCCAAAGGCCTGTGGCCTCTTGGAGATTTGCTCTGAGTGGCTAAGGAGCAGCAAGCCCTGTGGAAGCTGCAGAGAGCCAGCTGTCAGCTCTACAGCTGGGCTGGGAGCTACAAGTTAGATTAACAGCAGCGAGCTGAGGTGCTCCCGGACTGTCAGGAGCCACCTGCTCCCATGGCAGATGCTGGGTACTCAAAGCAGCACCTTCCTGCCTCTGCTCTCTCTGAAGGGATAAGTCTTTAAAAGGTCAGCTGCAGAGGACCAAACCTGGCAAGGACCAGAGGTTGTGGGGGAAGAATTCAGTTTCCTCTTAGAAATCCCAGTTGTGTCTGCCAAGAGAGATCTCCCCACAACAGGGCTCTGGGTGAGGGAAACGCATGGCCATATTTTGAGAGCCAAATAAGACCTATTTAACACCCACTGGACAGGACTGAGAAGAACAAACTAGTGGAGCAGCTCTGAGGAGAGAGGAACAGGAAAAATGTACCTGGGACCCTGCGAGAAGGGCTGCGCCCCCTACCCTGGGACATCCAACCCGTCTGGTCTCTGCAGTGCCTTCAACAGGACACACGTGCAGGACTGTGGTCTGCCAACCAGCCTTGCAGAGCAGTGCTGGCTTGCCATGAAGGTGGTGTGGCCTCATGGATGCTTAATGCAGTGGGGAACACGAAGGAATCTGGCAGGACCGAGGAGTCAGGCTGCAGCTGAACAAGTTGTACCAGGGGCTGCCAGAAGAGAGGTCGTGTCCCAGCGAGACCCTGAGGGATCATCTCCAGGCCAGAGGAAATAGGAGATCGTGGCCTGGTTCTGCCTCCTGCTGTAGAGCTCAGCAGGGGCCTCTCTGAGTTCTCCAACAAAGACAGCAGCAAAGAAGACTCACTTAAGCATTTGCTGGACTGGGTCACTGTGGTGGGTACGCTCTGCTCCTGCACTTAAGTCTTGCTCAGGCTTGTAAGCCACAGCAGGCCTCAGTGGGATCACGCCTGGAACCCTCATCGACAGCTCATTAACAATGGAAACCCAGGAGAGCTCATTCCAGGAAACAGCCTGATAAGAAAACTGAGCTTGCCTATGGGTCAAGCACTTCACATAATAAATAGGAAAGTGAAAGCCTTTTCTTTTCTGACATCATTCCTTTGTTATCTACAGAGGGCTGCCTCACACCCCTGTTACTAATTGACAAAGACATGATTAAGGGCTAAGGGAAGGAGGGTTGTACAACCCAATTCCTAAACAAACTGTAAACAAAAGACCTGAAAACCTGGAAAATTACTAATCAAAAGGCAATGACTTTGCAATCCTATAAATACTGATCCCAAGCAAGAATTCTTTTGAGCTCTCAAGGGACAGCAGTGGGCTGCACCCTTGATCTCCCCCTGTAGAATACTGCCAGGCTTGGTGGTGTTGAAATATTGAGTGACTGTAAATCAGCAGAGGATTGCTGAGACTGGGCTTGAGCAGGAACGTGATTTAATTAACACACAGGAATGTGGATTGATTAACATGTATGTCTTGCTCATCTGGCAAAAGTACAGAACCGCTGGAGATCTGCAGTTGAACAATGGGCCTGGGAACTGCAACAAATAAGCGGGAAGCCTCACAGCCCGATCTTGTTTCAAGTCAAGCCAGGAAAGCAACCTGTCCTGCTGGTCTCACCTCCCTTTTCCTCTCCACCAAACAATGCAACAAGCCTTGCTGAGAGCCAATGACATGGTGAATGACTCAGTCCCACCTCACCAAAAGTATAAATCTGCTATTCAGAAACCTCTTTTTGAGGATGTAGAGGATGAGAACTCCAATTATCAGATGGGCTGACAGGCCTGGACCTCTCTCCTTCCCAAGCAGGGACACCTCTTGGTAAGACTTTGCCTTCGACTCTGTCGGATACTACTTGGGAAAATATTAATAACTAAAGCACTGAACCATTAACTTGAGCTCAATTATTGCAGTAAGTGAATTTATTAACAGCAATCCTGAATCTGTGATATTTGATGCCTTAATAAATTACCTATATTTTCAACTTTGCAAAACTGTCACAGTGAAAGTCCTTGGCAGCACTCTGAAACAGGCAAACATTGACTATGAAGTGGCTATACTCGTAATCCTCCAGACATAAACTGCTGACCAAGTCTGGGACTAGGACTGGATCCAGCCACACCTAGGCTCTTCTCTGAGAAGGAGTTTAGAAAGCAAGGGGGTCCTTTCTGAACCTCGTGACTCACATACCACACACCCTTAACGCAACACCCCTTTAGCCAAAGCCACCTCTCAGGGCACCCCTGATGTGATGTGCATCCCAGGGCTGACTCCTTGAGGAACAAGCTTGTCTGTGGGCAAATGCAGACAAGGGATAAGGGTGAGAAATTCATTCTAAGAGGGGTATTTTGGAAGCACATTACTGCTTTTAGAAACCTAAATCCTCCATTAAACCTTGTGTGAACCTTGCCTTTCATAAATCTTTAACAAAGTTTCTATTGCTATTGTAGCAAATTCCTTTAGATCACTGTGTTTATTGACTGATGCTTATGTACTGATTAAGTGCTGTTAAAATCATATAAACTAACCTTATTTTCTATAAAGATATATTGCAAATCCTTAATTTCTGCTACATTAAAGCTGTGCAAAATTCTCCAACAGTTACATGCAGAGAATGTAAATCCTTACTCTTTCTCTGTGATTAGTTGAGCATCAAGGCACTTACCTCCACTCTCTGCTCTAGGATGGAGAAGATCCGCTCGATCCCTATGCTGACCCCCACACAGGGCACCTTCCGTCCCTTGGGATCAAACATCCCCACCAGACCATCGTAACGACCGCCTCCGGCCACGCTCCCAACGCTGACCGGGTCCTCCACGTGGTCGTTCTGCTGCTGCAGCAGGACAGCCTCATAGATCACCCCCGTGTAGTAGTCCAGTCCTCGCGCCAGGCTCAGGTCAAATGAGATCTGTGGGACACAAGGGAAGCCCCCTCAGCGCCATGCTCAGGGCTGCTCAGACTCCCGGGCAGCACCCCTCCTGCCTCCGCCCCTCCTCACCTTCCCCGTGATGCCAAACAGGGTCAGGTACTCAAACAGCAGCTTCATGTCCCCCAGACCCTCCTTGGCCAGCTTGTTCTGGGACAGCTTCGGGTCCTGGAGAAGCTGCTCGATCAGGTCCAGGCCACCTGCGGGAACAAGTCATGCCTCACATCTGCCAGCACAGCAGCACCTGCAACGATGGGCCCAGCCAACTGCGTGTGCTGCTTCGCTTCCCTCCATCCCTGCCCCAGGCACACCAGCCCCTGCCTGGCCTGGCAGAGAGCAGCTGCACTCGTCAGGATCATGAGGGATGGACAAAGGCTCCATCCCACCGTGCTCACCGTGAAGCTGGACGTACTCCCCAATGCGATCCGCAGCCTCAGGGGAGAGCCCCTTCTCTCCGACCATCTCATTCTTTACTTCCTCCCAGGGCACCTGTGCGGGGTGAGAAGAACATGAGCCACTGCCCCAGGGATACAGCCTCTCCTGAGGAATGCCTCTGGTAATACCGTCCCACAGAAGTGAAGAGACATCTGCCCTCACACATCTTCACACTGCACAACTCCCTCAGGGTGGTTAAAAGGTGCACAAGAAGAGCAGCAATTCAAATGCTCTCAGGGCATGGTTCTAACTACACTTCTCATACCACTGCACAGTCTTTTTCTATCCTAACCCTGCAGTCACCAAAGCTGCCCGAAATCCTGACAGCCGCAGGACAAACATTTTGGTTTAGCAATCTGGCCAGAATTAGACATTTGTACTGAGTTTGAGAGATGTCTTGCTGCTGTGGTTTCCATGGTTAGGTACAGTCACAATCACCAATTAAGGAAGCGTTGCAGGCCATGCCCACCACCTGGAAAGTTGTGAGGAGATGGCTGGATGATACAGAAGCCCAATGTAAGCAGGATAAGCAACAGCTTTCCCACCAAGCAAGGTGGGAAACAGAGCCATGACAGCATCTGGCTGCACTAAGTTAAAACACAGCCTTTCAGTACAATAACGAGGAAATTATGCCATCCAAGAAAAGCCCAGTCCTCCCTTCCTGCTGTTCTTCCATGCATACACAGACCCCAAACCTACACCTACAAGTCATGCCTCTGCAATACATCTCACTGCTAACAGCACTTTGACTAAGGCCTCCTCTGCCTGACTTCAATCAATCATCAGACAAGGCCTGATCAGGCCTTGATCAAAGCAAGACCAGGTCACTTGGTTTAACAGGATCCAACAGGAAGGCTATAAGCACTCCTTTAAGCAATCAGCCCACAAACTGTCCCACATGTCTCTGATGACACTGAAATTCCCCTTGAAATTCTGATTTGGATCCCCAGCCAAGAAAACTGAGTCTATACGTGGCACTACATTTTAAGGTTCCTCTTCCTTAGCTTTCAGTGGAGGACTGTAAACACATTTATAGTCTGATCTCTCCAGCATTCTTGTACCTGACTAGGGCCTATAGTAAAGACGATTGGCTTCAGATAAAGAGTTGTTCCTACACTGGCACCTTTCCCTCCTCCCAAAAGTCCACATAAGGACCTAAAGCCCTTAAGAGTCCAACACAACAGTCAGTGCTTTTGAGGCACTGTGGTGATCACAAACCCACAGGTTGTACCGACTTGCTGCCTTGTCTCTTACAGGAACAGCTGTACAAAGACAGGGCTGTTCTGCATCACACCAAACTACAGTAAGACAGAGATGTCCACGTACAGCACGTTCATAAAAACCAAAACCGTCCTACAAGTCCAAATCAGCACAAGTGTGAACGAAGCGACCAGGAGACATGGGATGGGCTACTACGGTCTCACAGCACTGGGAAGAGATTATGGCACTGAGCAATGTCCTCCTTGTGACTATGTGCACCCTGCTGGGATGCTGTGCGGTCCAGGCCAGCCCTGGAGCCCTGTTCTTAGCAATAACATCCTTGCACTGATGGTAGCAACAGATGAGTGTGAAGACGTGCTGTGGGGACACACACAATACAGAGCGGTACCAAACTGACCACCCATCCCCTGCACAGGAGGCAGGAAAAGTGCTCCTGGTGGTATTTTATAGCTCTGTGTTTCTAGTTTCCTATTCTTTCTCACTCCAAGCACTTTCCTCTACCTCAGATCTCTACCTCCAGGTGAACATGGAAACCTCGCCCACACAGGTCCGCCTCACTTCCCTTTGTTGCATCTCTGATGCAGCTACGTGGGACTATCTCCTGAGGGTCCTCAAAACAGCTGGAGACACATGCTGTGCAGTGACACCCTGCTCATGCACAGCACGGCCAGCAACGTGCACGTGATGCAGGCTCTGTGCTCTCAGCAGACATCACGTTACCAACCAAGACCAGCATGAGCTTGCAGACAGCACAACAAAACAACTGGATAACAAAACAACTTCAGCAGCCTCGCCACCTGGGGATGTCCATTTGTCTCAGCATTGTCACCTGTAAGCTCAGTGTCTTATACATCTACCACTTATGATTGCAATTCTCTACTCCTGAGAAGGGCAGAGATTTTCCCTTTACATCAGTTTTTTTTTTTGCCTTGCTACTGAGGTGTGAAATTTTAGCAAAGGTTCCAGGATACAACTGTGACTCCTCACACTGCCAGAGCTGAACCTGCTGTATTTGAAAAATCTTTTAAATGCCCTGGACTAGTCTGGGGGCAGGTTTCCATGACCTAGATTCATAAGCAGTAGCAGCTTAAGAAAGCTAAAATTTGGGATGTTGAACCTCCCATATGCAGAGCTATTTTCCCTCCCTTCTTTTCCATCTCTCAGGACGCTGTGGGATGCTAGGAAGGATGCTGAAGGAAGTGCAGAATCCAGTTTTGCCATGTGACTGACTTGCCTGGTGTGCCTCCCTTCCCTCTCAATGCAGAGGGTGAAGGGGCTCACATGGGCAGCTTGGTGTTTATCAGCATTCTCCAGACAGTTCTCAGAGACCTGGACAGACTCACAGGAACTCCAGAAGCCCGGAGCTCCAGTCCATACCTTATCCAGTTTGTCAACACTGGAGCAGATTGTTCGGAACTTGCTGTCTGGGACACCACAAACTGCAAACATCCCATCGAGAATGCGCCGATCGTTGACCTGGGAGACAAGGAAAAAGTCACTTACGATGAGCTCAAGCAGATGCTTCAGGTGAGTTTCTCTCCTCTCTAATTTTAAGCACAAAAAAGAGAATCTAGCAGTCATCTTAACCCCATGGGAAATTCGGGCCCCAGACACTCTGATGTTCTGATGTGTAAGTTATTTCCTGTTGCAAATCTGTGGTGAAAAAAATAAATACAGCTATCTGCATTTTCAAAAGCCTCTGCCAACATGCCTCTCTAAACACTCAAGAACCCACAGTCAGAAGGGGGTAAAATTTTGTTGTAGATTAGGAACTGACAGAGGGAAGGTGAGAAAATGAGTTTGGCAAGAACATGGTAAGCCAGACTACTCAGATGGAACAGCAAAGAGGAGCAAGGGATGGTGGAAGAACCATAGTACAGTCTACCTGAAATAAGCATGCCTAGAGGGAGGCTGCCTTTTTTTTTTTCCCCCCCCTCACGTCATTGTTTCTGGGTAATTTCTCTCTCTTCCCCATTCCTGCAAATCAGGCACTTCTTGGGGAAGATGAATGTAACTTAATCTCAAAAATTGAACAGGATAGAGGGAAACAAAAACAGAACTAGAACCACCTTTCTTCCACCCCTCCTCCTTCCCAGGCTCAGCTTCGCTCCTTACTCTTCCACCTCCCACCACCATCCCCATGAGGGGTTGTGGTCAGTCCATAACACTTTGTCTCTTCCCACAGTTCTTCAGAAGGGACTGCTGCAGCACGGACCCCCACAGGGCCACAGTTCCTGCCAGACACCCTGCTGCGGTGTGGGCTCCTCTCCACATGCTGCAGCTTCCTCCTTCAGCACATATCCACCTGTGATCTCTTCCTGCAGCACCCTCGCTACCAAAATCTTGCCACGTGAACCCAGTACAAGGGCCTATGAATCACCTCATGGGTGGATATGTAAAAACAGCTCAGGAACAGACCACAGACTGAGGAGATGAATGCAGTATGTTACACTGCACCCTCAGTACAAGAACAAAAGGGACATCTGGTTATGTTAAAACTTTACCAGGAGATGTTCTTTTATTTTACTTCTTTTGATAGTGAAGTCAATTCCATGGTTTAATTATGTTCTGTAAGAGAAGGTAATTGAGGCCAAAGGCTTAGCTGAATTCAAAATTCCATGGGTAGGGAGAGCATCTACAGTTAAATTATACAGAAACAAAGGCTGCTCAGGAGGTTGTAACCCTCCAGCATTGATATCAACCAAAGAGTCCCTCACAGAAGCCATGGAGCCCTCTCCACTGCAGGCAGGTTTTTCTGCTGTTCCCCTCTGCAGAGATGCCTGCTCATCCTCAAATAGATTTGCTCATACCACTGGCCAAACACAAACTAGCTGGACTTGATCTAGAGAGGCAGCTCCTATGCACAATGCTTCAGCTCATCTGGTTCAGGGGCAGGCAGCTGGGAGTGCAGCACCCAGCCCACACCACTCAACTCCCCCAAGTTGGTGGGAAGGCAGCAGTTTGCAAACTACACAGTGCACACACACAGATGTTCGTCCTAAGGGGCAGTAATAGCTGGGACAAGCGCAGGGATCCTGGGCCAGAGCCTGTATTTCACTGCAGGCAGTGAACGTGGCAGTCACCTTGTTACTTTGTGCTGGGCGTTTTGTAGGGGACCACGGTTGATGAGAAAGAACTCTGCCAACTATGGCCTCAGGAAACCTACTTGAATTCCCATCTAAAGGGGGGCCTGAGATGAAGTCCAGCCCTTTAGTACAGACACCATGAGAAGGCAGAGAGGCAAGATGACTTCTGCATCCGAACCACATGCCTCAGTGTGCATTACAGTAGGAACAGGTGATGTGAAAAACTGCAAACAGCAGCCACTGCTTCCTACTGTGGCACAAAGAAACCTGTCTGAGGACCCAACTCCAGCCTCACCTTAATGAGGAAGTCCCCAAGCTGCAGGTCACTCAGGATCTCATGCACTATCTTCAGGCACTCAGCATCTGGAATCATGGGGTCAAACTGGCCAGCGATGTCAAAATCCTGAGGAACAAGAGAAGGCAGAGAGCATTTCAGCACAGCAGAGAGGGCTGCAGCCACACAGCCTCCACTCTGCTGTTAATAGCAGTTTGTTTACAAAAAGCAACAGAAATGTTGTGAAAAACAACAAAAAAGAAGACAGCACAGATCATCAATAGCAAATAAATAGAACAAAGGAACCAGGAAGGGGAGGAGAAAACTACTTGTTAGTTGGTATGACCTAAATGCCAAATGTTTTTCCTTGATCCCCATGATGTTTTGTTTTTTTCTTTTTTTAATATACAAGCAAATCAAGTTAATGACCAGGCACACAGTGGGAATAATACAACAGAAGTCATCAACATTCAGAAAAGAAAAACAAAAGAAGCAAAAAGAGACCTCTTATTCCACCCCAATTTACAAATCCCCAAACACACAGCTTTCAATCACATCTTGAGTAAAAGAACAATTAGGAACACAGGAACGAATCGCGACTCAGTAATTTTCAACATGGTTTCAAGAAGCTTCCAAAATAAATTGGGGCAATGGAGGAAGAAAGAGATGAAATTGCATCTGTCAATTCTCCAATCAGCCGAGTGTGAGGAAAGCTGATGCAATCCCCAAGGAAGTTGGGCAAGGTCTGCTACAGCCAGGAAAATGCTGCTACCATCATACAGGTGAAATCTCACTGGGAAAACCCAGTGGAGGGCTGGTCGGTTATATTTAAAAGATGCAGAAAAAAAAGCTACGAGGCTGAGCAGCGAAGTAAAGCATCTCCAAGGAGAGAAAAGCAACAGAGCTTGATCTAACCAGCCTAGGAAGGGAAAGATTGCTCTCAACATTTCCAAAATGTTCATTTGGGAAAGGAAAAGAATCAGTGTCAAGGGATAACGGCTACCACTTAATAACCTGCACTGGCACAAGGAAAAGTAAGCTGTCAGACACAAGTAAGTTTTAGCCTATTTGCAGCTAGCCTAAGATGATCCTAGAATGCTCCTTCAAATGAGACAGCAAGCAAAGACTCCAAGTTGTGTGAAAATGGGCCTTCACCAAGGTCCAAAGCTGGAAGGTATAGACAGGGATTGTATGAAGAAATGGAAATATTCTCAATTAAGAATTTACTTGCGATATGATGCCCTGGGGACTGTGATAGTACAGTGGAACAAATCCATTCCTCAGGGCTATCACACTGAGAAAGCCACAGAGGAAATTGAATTCTTTGTTCTGGAATTAGGTCTCAGGGTTTCTGCCTTCCTTTGAAATAAAGCTGGACTAAGCATGGGATGGAAGCAATGGGTGCTGTGGCTGAGTCACTCACCTGGCTCATGCATTCTTGCTCACACACGCAAAAGTTCAATTGCTGCCACATTTGGGATCAGAAGGAAATTCGTTCCCTCAACCAGGCTGACAAGCACGGTGGGATAGAGTAAGGAGCTGCCCTCCTCCACAGTGCAAAGCACGCCCAACATCTGGGGGTTACATTGCAAAGTTCCCTGATATGGCAGCGCCCTGTGTTACGACCATCAGTCTCTCCCACTCTCAAGCTGCTTTTCAACCCCAAAAAGGGAAAAGAATGAGAAGATGAGTTTCCCATTGCAGGGAAGGCGACTGCAAGATAACACAGCCTTCGATCCTGCTCCTACAACCACTGCCCAGCCTAGAGACCCGCAGAGCAGCAGCCCTGCTGCTGGCCAAACTCACACACTGGTAGAACTCCCTGTAGCGGCCCCTGGTCATGGCCGGGTTGTCCCGCCTGTACACCTTAGCGATGTGGTAGCGCTTGATGTTGGTGATCTTGTTCATTGCCAAGTAGCGAGCGAAGGGCACCTGGGACCACAGAGTTAAGGATGGGAATAGAGAGGGAACACCCCACCCAGTTATCAGTCACAGGCAGCGCTGCAGCCTTGCTATCTTCCCAATGCCCAGCACAGTTCAGCACATGTCCCTGGGGCAAAGCAACAGCTACCAGACAGCACGCCTGGCCACAGCGCTGCAGGGTCTGCACAGCTGTCCAAGATACAGCCCACGCATTCTGCCACTGGCACAGGAACAGGTGCCCCTGCAGGCATCTCCCAGCACTGCCTTGGGGTACATCTCACTCCCTAGTCTGGGTTCCTGTAGAAGAAACCCCACCCAAATTTCTCTTCCCTCCACACACAAAGTGTTACTTTGCCTAACACAGACAATGGACAGTATATAACTGAGCGATGGTTCTGTGCCCGCTACACCACACTAGCTGCTCATGCTTTCCCTGCCTGTATAGGGTCAGAACCCTCCTCCTCCCTTGCCCTTGGGGCAGCACTGTCCCAAAAAGAGGGCAGCAAAGATGACGAAACCCCCCAGCACTGGCTGTTGCAGGATACAGTCAGGTCATAGCGCAGGGACAGCAGCTCTCCTCCTTGATCTTTCAGATCATAGATGAGCTTTGAGTCTTCTCCGTATTTCCCTGTTAGCGTCTCCTACAAAAAAAAAAAAAAAAGACACATGAACAAACAGTGCCTTCAGCAACAGGGGAAGAGTCTTAGAGCACTCAGAACAAGGACAGAAAGGAAGGACACCTAGGAGATGGGAAAAACTCAGCCCTCAACACAGGCTTTCAACTGCAGTATCCCCACCAGCTCAGCCAACTTGCTGTGCTCTTGCTCAACTCACCTTCAGCTCAAACACTGGTGTATCAATGACTTCTGCTCCGTGGCGCTTGAAGCAGTTGATGATAGCAGTGAAAACTCTCTCACGAATGGCCATTTGTTTGGGGCTGTAGTCCCGCGTGCCCTGGGATAAGAAAAGGAAAAAGAAAGCAAATGAGACATTGGCTTACAGATATGCAGTGGCAGACAGATGTGAGAGGTGACGTGAAGAATCTGTCATACTGCTTACCAAGCTAGAGATCGGATCAATTCACCAGATACTAGTACAGGGGTTAAAAAGCAGCATTGGAAAACATTAGGACACAACTCAGATGAGATCTGCTACAGTCTGCGCACCTGAAATATGTCAGAAGTTTCACTATGTACGAAACAGAGGAGCTAACATGGATCCAACACCCAGACAGTTCAGCACCTTCAAGGATGACAACGCAGCTAGGACGCGTCCAATTCACGTGCAGCATTAGCCAGACCCTTACACAACAAGCCATACAGAGAGGTGGAAATAGGAGGACAGGCAATACTGTGAAGTTTTGGAATAAGGAACAGCTTTATGCTTTCCAGAGCACCCACAGAGAAACCAAATTTCCAAAGCACGATACCCATGAAGTTCACTGGGATGGGCTCCCTTTTAATCTTCATCACTGTTAATAGTCACCAAATTGTTTCAGTGACTGCCTCCAAGCTTTCAGTAACTCACATAACTGTCAGTTAACTGTACCTCTCACTTTCATTTTTCCAGGGCCCAATGGTTAGACAGGAGGAAGCAGGGAGAGGCTGCAGGTCGAACAGCAAAGGGTTGCTTTCAGCAGCGCACTGACACAGCTGAGAGAGGCTGGAAACCCAAGCTGTTTCCCCTGATGCTCACAGAGCTGCAAAATCCTCTCCCTGCATCTTTAACAGTGAGATATTCTTCCTTCCCAGGTCTCACACCACAGTTACAGTTGCCAAAAGATGTGATAAAGGAAACAGACAGTGAGACTGTGTTGAGGCACTTCCTTTAAATCAGTGACATTTATATATATTAGTAACGGTCTCTGTGCCACAGCATGAAAGCACAGCTGGTCTCTGGTCAGCTGCTAGCGTTGAAACATCCAGGATACAAAAGAACTTCAGCATAAATTGCATTATGAACGCTGGAAGAGGACAAAGAGATGCCTGCAGCTGGCCAGACCCACTCCATAAGCAGGATGACCCCACTCTTACAGACTAAGGCAAAACCAAAAGCCGTGAGCTCTCTGAGCATTCCTGGCAAGGCTTCCAGGCACCTGGAGCACTTTGCAGCACTGCGTGCTCACCCAGCCTGCAGCAGCCTGACCCACTCTGCCAAGGTTAGCATGAACAGGAGCAGCTTGAGGATCCTTGCGGGCACTAGTGGGGTCAGTGCTACAATAAATTTGAAGTTCTGATCCTAAAAGCACTGGAGCAACACAAGTCATGACCTCCCTTCAAAGAGAAGAACCCAGTCGGAGAGACCTCATACTGGGCAGCTATGAATAAGACTGACCAAAACTGATCCTGCCAGCTGGTGGTTGGCTTCTCAGAGAAGCACTGCAAAGCGTTTGGTTAGCAGGGTGTCGGGGTTTGGTGCTGCCGGGGTCATTTTGATCCCCCTTCTCCCACCGCCTCACTGCTGGAAGCAAAAAGGGGCAGAGCACGGGCCCGGTGGGTGCTGCCCGCCCATGCTCAGCACACACAGGCCGGGGGGGGGCTGTACACACACGAGGCGGCCCCACACAGGGCGAGGCGAAGCGAGCGGGCTGCGGGCCGTTACCTTCGGGGTCTTCAGCACGAATTTGTGCTTCCCCTCCTCGCCCCCGAGCTGCGCCTTCATCTCCAGCAGCTTCGCCACCTCCTTCGCGATCTGCGGAGGGAAGGAGAGGGGAGCCGGGCGTTACCGGAGCCTGGTCCCTCTAACACCGCCTCCCCCCCCGCCCGCCCGCCCCACACACACGGCCCCGGCCCCCCTCAGCCTCCTCGGTCCCCGCCGCACCCGCTCGGGGTCGGCCTCGTCCTGCTTCAGCCTCCGCACCGCCTCCGCCTGCTCCCGCACCGCCGCCGCCGCCGCCTCAGCCGCCATGGCCGCGCCTGCGCAATGCCGCCGCCGCGCCTCACCGGGCGGAGCTCAGGAGGCCAAGAGGCGGCGCTTCTCCGAGTTTTATTTTATTTTTTTTAATAAAAAAAAAATAAACACCACAGAGGGGCGCAGCCCAGCCCCAGAAGTGCCCCTACAACGTGTGTGGCTCGCCTGTTGCCCGGGGCACGTCCCTAAGGCCTTCTGGTCCCCCCCTCCTCCTGGGTCTCCCCGCTGTGGGGACATGGCAGGGCCCCGGCTGGCACCGCACGCCACAGGACCGCAGTGTCCGTGATCTCTGAACCATTTCAGAACCATTTCAGAACTCCCATGCTCCCTCCTGGCACAGCCTGCTGCAGCGCTGCCAGGTGGGCAGAGGGTGGCCGGACCTCAGCAGGAATCAGCGGGCGCTGGGGTTTCCAGCTGTGCGGCAGTTCGGGCAAGCAGCTCTGGCCAGAAGGGTGCTAGGGCTCCAGCCGTCTTCGGATCTCATCGGCAAGCCCTTCTCTTGGGATATCAACCTGCAAAGCAAACAGGGGGGAGCAGTTATCTGCCAGGCCCGTGATACAGCTTGCCATTAGAATACTGTTACTGAGTGAAAACCCAGAGCCTTTCAGCAATTGCTGGAAGCACTTTTGAAACCTGGTGTAGAAAGGCATTCTCCTCACCTCCTCTCTTGTTGCAACATCTCGCAGCTTGACAACTCCATCTGACAGTTCCTGCTCTCCTATAATGGCAGCAAGAGGGATCCCCATGTTCTCGCAATACTGCAGCTGTTTCAGCAGTGTAGGATCCTTCTTGTACAGCATTTCTGCCTAGAAGGAAGCAGCAGTGAATCATCGATGCAAAGCTTGCTCTGATGGATCTTGTAGCAAAACTGCAGGCAGTGAAACTGCATGGAAAACTCTGCCTCATTACTCCTGGAGCAAACAACTGCTTTTAGTGCACTAAGATGCCTTCCTTCTCTGCCTGCTAGATCTCAGGCAGGCCACAGTCTTGAACAGAGAGCTAGTGGAGTTAGTATAGCTGCTCCAGCTCCCCCCTGAGACTCTCCCTCCCTGGCGACTTACAGGACCAAGCCCACATCCTTACTTTACCTTGATCCCTGCATCCCATAGCTCAGAGATTAGCTTCAGTCTTGCACTGAGTAAGCGTTTCTGAGGTGTAGCCACCAGCACTTGTGTCTCAGTCGTTCGAACTTTCTCCCCAGAAGCCTGCAGGGACAGACACACTCATGGAAGTCACTGGCTCTGAGGCAATCTGAAGCTCACAGCAGAAGCTCACCTAGGTCATCTCACTTGACCTAAGTCCTCAGCTGTTAGCTCTACAAAACAAGAATATTTAAAGCCTGATCATCACTATTCATTGAATATTATTGAGCAGAGTCCTCCAGTGCACCTGCATTCTGACACACTATCTAACCGTGTCCTGCTGTATCCGTGGGACCTTGGCTTTCCTCCATCCTAGATGAGAGCTGCACTGCTTTCTAATCTATGTTTTGATTCTTCAGATGCAAACACTTTGCCTCAGCCTCACTTACTATGAATCACAAGCTCAGAAATAAATGCAGGGTGGTAAATTTCCCAACTGACTTTCCTGTTATAGAATGAGTGCCACAGATATTATTGAATTTATAATTTCAGGACAGAAAGCTTCACAAGCACGAGACAATTAAAGTGACTTGGGAACAAACTTCATGGAATGGATGAGAAGTCAGGGGATATCTATGATACTTCTGTTGTTTCTGCTACAAAATGCTGCCCGTGACTGCAACTTGATGGGCTACAGGAGAGAAAAGGGCTCTTTCTTCTGCATGGACATTCAGGCATGAGATTAGCCACCCTCTCCCCTCAAATCCTTTCTTCTTGAACACTGTAGAGCTCTGTAGTAAGTAACAGACTGCTTCCTAGAGCCCTCCCCCATGTGACACACTGCCAGCAGCACCTACCTTCACTCTCTGCTCTAGGATGGAGAAGATCCGCTCGATCCCTATGCTGACCCCCACACAGGGCACCTTCCGTCCCTTGGGATCAAACATCCCCACCAGACCATCGTAACGACCGCCTCCAGCCACGCTCCCAATGCCGACCAGATCTTCCACGTGGTCATTCTCCTGCTGCAGCAGGACAGCCTCAAAGATCACCCCCGTGTAGTAGTCCAGGCCTCGCGCCAGGCTCAGGTCAAATGAGATCTGTGGGACACAAGGGAAGCCCCCTCAGCGCCATGCTCAGGGCTGCTCAGACTCCCGGGCAGCACCCCTCCTGCCTCTGCCCCTCCTCACCTTCCCTGTGATGCCAAACAGGGTCAGGTACTCAAACAGCAGCTTAATGTCCCCCAGACCCTCCTTGGCCAGCTTGTTCTGGGACAGCTTCGGGTCCTGGAGAAGCTGCTCGATCAGGTCCAGGCCACCTGCGGGAACAAGTCATGCCTCACATCTGCCAGCACAGCAGCACCTGCAACGATGGGCCCAGCCAGCTGTGTGTGCTGCTTCGCTTCCCTCTATCCCTGCCCCAAGCACACCAGCCCCTGCCTGGCCTGGCAGAGAGCAGCTGCACTCGTCAGGAGCCCAAGGGAGCAGGCTGCAGGGAGGAACAAAGGCTCCATCCCACCATGCTCACCGTGAAGCTGGACGTACTCCCCAATGCGATCCGCAGCCTCGGGAGGGAGCCCCTTCTCTCCGACCATCTCATTCTTTACTTCCTCCCAGGGCACCTACAAAACAAGAACACCCATCACCACCCAACGCTCTCGTCACCCACCATCTCCATCAGCCCATGTATATTCAGAACATGTGAGGGAAGATAACACACTTTTTGGTGAGCAATTTCACAGATCACTGCACCCATCTCACAGGGATTAACTAAGATCACTGAAGTTGCCAGGTGTTATTCTTGGCCACTGCTACCAGCCTAAGAGCTTTCCAAGTCCTTTACAAACACCAGTGGCTTAATTATTGTGATGAGAATAGCCATGACAGTGCCCAGCCAAAGCCATCCAGCCCCTGGGACTGGAAGTGATTTGCCCTGAGAGCACAATGCTTACCTTGTCCAGCTTGTCTATGGTTGAGCACGTAGTTATGAACTTGCTCTCCGGGATGCCACAAACGGCCAACACACCATTCAAAATTCGTCTGTCATTGACCTGGGGAACGGAGAAGCACGCTTAGCTGAGGAAAGATGTCCCACCACAGCTTCCCCTTGCCCTTGCCCAAGGGATGCTAAAAGCTGCAGCTGTTGAAGGCTGTTTGTGCCTTTTGGCTGGTGTCTCAATCCCATGGCACCCTGGAGCCTGGAAAAGAAGGGGCAAGCGTGTGAAAACCACCAGGCTCTGGTCTCACCTTAATGAGAAAGTCCCCAAGCTGCAGGTCACTCAGGATCTCGTGCACTATCTTCAGGCACTCAGCATCAGGAAGCATCGGGTCAAACTGGCCAGCGATGTCAAAATCCTGAGGCACAAGTAGAGGCAGACTCTGGTGTAGCTGGACTGTGGCTGAAATCTTTCTCTCAGCTGCCGTCCTGTTCAGCACTGAGTTCTCGCTGCTTCAGCACTACCCCAGCTGCAGGCTGGTTGTGCAGGGCCTCTGCTTCAGGCGCAGCTCAGCCAGGTACCTCACCCGGCCCCGCAGATGAGCACAGGCCGTTGGTATGGCCCAGCAGTCCGCACCAATTCCCAGCTCTCTCCTCCCAAGCAGCCCTGTCCCCGCTCCCCTTTCAGCAGGCCACAACACTCACGCACTGGTAGAACTCCCTGTAGCGGCCCCTGCTCGTGGCCGGATTGTCCCGCCTGTACACCTTAGCGATGTGGTAGCGCTTGATGTTGGTGATCTTGTTCATTGCCAAGTAGCGAGCGAAGGGCACCTGGGACCAGAGAGGTAAGGATAGGAATAGGGAGATCCTCTGAGCTGCAGAAAGCTGAACCTCAAAGCTCCTTGTCTTCATCTAACTTTGCTCCCAGATCCCCAACAGATCTCCGAACAGCCCTGGCTGACAACAAGTACCACTGTCATAAGAACAATGTGCTCTTCTAGCAAAGGGACAACTCCATTCCCTTCTTCCTAATCACAGTATGTCAGCATCCTGCAGACACGGGTCTTTACTAGGTCATTTTGCTCTCTGAAGGTGCAATACAGACAAAATTCAACATATAGTGCACAAGATAATGAAGAGAGCTTTTAGGTGAGGCGTGGAGATGGAGCTGCCCCAGGATGGATGCTTGCTTTGTATGTGCAGCAAACTTTGCTGCTCTCTCACAAGTACCACAGCACTGGGAAGGTGGCAGGACAAGAGGGCACAGAGGTGGGGACTGCAACAAGCAAGAGCTACAAGCAGTAGTGTGGAGCATCCTGATGCATGGCCACAGAGTAGGGAAGAAAGGGCAGCTTTGCTGGAGATACTGGACTGACTGGGAGGTGATTTGAGGCACGGGCCATACTGATAAAAGACCAGATGGGACGTCCACCAGCTAGAGGGAAGGAGGTTTAGTTCATTCTGATGGGAAAAAGCTGGGATTTGCAGACAGGTGAGGACAAGGACGATCTGCCTAACACCTTTAAAGTAGGCTGGGTGGCAGTGCCCTCAGTTTGTCACTATCCCCGCCACCAAAAGCGGAGGCTACAGCAGGATACAGTCAAGTCGTAGCGCAGGGCCAGCATCTCTCCACCCTGATCCTGCAGCTCATAGATGAGCTTCGCGTTGTCTCCGTACTTCCCCATCAGCGTTTCCTAGGGAGAAGCGAAAAAAAAAAGTGACTGTCAGAGGAGGCGAAGGAAAGTAAAGACGGGCAGGGACCAGGCTGAGCTTCCCCTAAAGCAGGAGGGCAGGGGATGGAGGGCAGGGGACGGAGGAGCACCCCAACCCCACAGCGGTGACCCTGCAGCCCCAAAAGCGGAGCCGGGGCTGCCCCAAAGCGGAGCTGCCCCCGCTGCCCCCCGGGGCACCCCCTCAAGCCCTCCCCGGTCCCCACGGCATCCCCGAGCCCTTCGGGGCCCCTCACCCTCAGCTCCAGCACGGGGGTGTCGATGGCGGCCGCCCCGTGCCGCTTGAAGCAAGCCACCACGGAGCCGAGGAGCCGCTCCCGGAGCGCCGCTTGCACGGGGGGGTGGTCGCGGGTGCCCTGCGGCGGGGGGGACGGAGAGCTGAGCCCCGGGACCTCATCATCATCCCGGGACATCACAGCTCGGCCCCGCCGCCCCCCTGCTCCCCCCAGCCGTTACCTTGGGCGTCTTCAGCACCGAGCCCACCGCCCGCCCTTGCCCTTGCCCTTGCCCCTGCCGGGAGGCGGAGAGGAAGCGGCGGGGCGCGGAGCACCGGGCGAGGAGGAGGAGGAGGAGCGGGGGGGGCCGCAACATGGCGGCCGCGGGGCTCCGGCGGCGCTGAGGGAGGCGGAGGCGCTGTGAGGAGGAGGGGAAGGGGGCAGCGGGAGGAGCCGCGGCGCTTTACGGCGCGGGCGGCGCCACAGGGCCTGGAGCCTCGAGATGGCGTCGGGCAGCGGGGTAGGCGCGGCGGGGACGGGGCTGGGGTCCTCGGGGGTGAGGGAAGGGGAGAGGGGGGTGTGGGACGGTCCTGAGGGGGCTCCGCGCCTGCAGGGGTAAAGGGGGGGGGAGCGGCCCTGTGTAGGGCCTGGGAGAGATCCCTGCTTTGTAGGAGTGTCCTGGGTGGCCTCTGGGGGGAGAGCGGCCCGTGGGGCCTGGGGTTTCCCTTCCCTTCCCTTCCCTTCCCTTCCCTTCCCTTCCCTTCCCTTCCCTTCCCTTCCCTTCCCACCCAGACCCCGCAGGGTTTGGTGTTGGGAGCACAAGGTGGGTCTCGTTTCCGTAACCTGGCCGGAGAGCCAGGCTGGTTTGAGCCCCTCTAGTACTTTCTAGCAGCTGGCAGCACCACACGGCTGTGTTTTCGGGCTTTCTCGGCAAATCTTCCCTTCGTTTGAAGCCGCTTGCTGAGGAGAGCACAAGGAGCAGGACGGCGGCCAGGGAATGAGGTGGAGCCTGCGCTTTGTTTTCAGCTGCTGGGGTTTCACAGAGTCACAAAACGTCCCGAGTCAGAAGGGACCCGTAAGGATCATCCAGTCCAACTCCTGTTTGTGTTCACATTACTTAGAGCTCTTGCTTCCTCGTACAGGCCTCAGCGCTGATACTGGGCTGACCAGGCGGTCTCCGTGTCCATAACGAGCAGGAGGGCACTTCCATTTTTTTAACTGTTGTAACTTCATGCGAAATACTGTCCGTCACCCTGAGCAGGAAAGATTCAGGGGCTCGCAGCCACCCTCACCTCCACCAGACCAACTAAGACAGGTTCCTTTGGGTATTATCTAGCCAAGGCCTTGTTGCAGGTGCCCAGCTCAGAGTTTGGTTTGTTTTGTTTCATCGTGCAGGCACTGGGCAGAAAGCAGCAGTTTCCCTCGTGCTGTAACAGGAGAGTGAAGCAGCAAGCAAGTTGCTTTCTCTCAGGGCTCCGACCAGCTATGATTTGTGATAATGCGCTGGAATGCGGGAGGATCTTGATTCTGGAAAATACCCTAAAACATTAATTTACACTCTGTGATATTTTCTTTTCTTTTGCTCAGGGTGGTTAATAAAACCTGTTATGACATGCTTAAAGTGCTTAAGAAGCTCTGGGAATAAATGAGAATTTTTCTACGCTTCCCTAAGGCATTTTCATTCTTATCAGTAGTTGTTCACTCTATTTGAAGGATCGCCAGAGGAGAAAACGTTAAATGACTGTGCTGCTGCTGAAGCTTCAAATGGGATTTATTTTATTTGGATTGTGATTGGATTCTTGATTTGGCTGAGCAGAGAAGGCGGTGGGTGGGTGTGGGTCCTTTCTTCCCAGAGGTGTTTTAAAATACATCCATCCTTTTTTAATATGAAGCTGGGAGCCTCTCAGTGCTATTCTGAGTGAAATGCATCTTTCTTGCCGTTTGAGAGCTTTCTTTATAAGAAAGTAAAGAAGCATCTGATCTGTGAGACAGGTGTGGGGGCTTGTGGCCCTTGTTGCATTCCAGCCTGACACAGGGAAGGGGCTGCCTCAAGCTGTTGTGTGAATAGATGGGCAAAGAAAGGATTCTTGTCATGTCACCTCTGCCCTCAGCACTGGAGACAGTTCTTTCCAGAGGGGACTTACCCCAGTCTTTGTCTTTATTTGTTGCCAACTTTACCTGAATTCTTCTTTTTTTACACACAGTTTGTCCTGCCATTGACAGCTCAGCATGCTCTGGGGGGCTGGTTAAGGGCCAGGCTACCTCAGAGATGCTTCTTGCCTTCCCTGCTTGGCTGAGATAGGGAGGTACAAGAGCAGGACAGCTTAGTGTGTTTCATACAGATGTTTTCCTGGTATCTCCCCATCCTGGCTTGACATTTGGAGTTTTCAGAGTTTTTTTCTTGTATGTTTGTATTAGTATCTTATATGAAAAACTCATACTGGATCCTGTGATTTAATAGCAAGCTCAGTGCCTTGATTCCTATAACCTGTTGACATCCTGCTGATATCTTTGAGAACAGGTATACGCATCCTTCTGTGTTCCTGCATCTTAATTAAACCCTTTATAGCTCGTGTTGTATTTCATGGATTCCTCATCTGCTATTTGCAAATGAAATTTAATCAGCCTTGGAAGAATCACGTGTGATTTGCTAATGACTATTCTGTGTTCATCAGGTGGCACTTGTATGGTCTTGAATTCATCAGTTTAAATGCCGTTTGCCTGTTTTTTGGAGGGAAGGGATGGGCAATCATCTCAGGAACTATTAAGATAAACTCAATACTTTGGTCAGCACTTTGAAATCCTTCTAGAAGTAGATGTAGGTGTGCTGAGTATTATTCTCTTACGCTCCATCTCTAGTTGCTGGATATGAAAACAAATGACCCGAGAATATAATGTAGTGCCCCTGATTTACTGCTGTGGCCTCACAGGCCAAATGCTTCCGTTTCTTTCCCCATTCTCCTCTCAGAGTTAGTCAAACTGTATAACAGATGTTAATGCACTTTGTTCCCTTCCCAGACTAAGAACTTGGACTTCCGTCGGAAGTGGGACAAAGATGAATACGAGAAACTTGCAGAGAAGCGGCTCACGGAGGAGAGAGAGAAGAAAGATGGTGGGTAGCATACTGATTGCAGGCAAACTTTGTTCATTTGGCTGTGAATTGCCCAAATCCTCTGAGCTTTGGGTGATAGAGCAGCTAGAAATGAAATCCCAAAGGGAAATAGCGTCAGTTCAAGCTTGCTCTTATCCTTTTACCTGTGCTAGCCACTGGACACGTGTTTTTTTTTTTTTATAGATGTAGTTACTGAGAATCTTTGTCTCTGGCCTGTTCTTTAAGGAGGGGGAGGAATAATCAGCCACTGGAAACGGGAAGATCTGAGAACATGACCCAAGTCAGATTTACCTGCATCTAATAGTCTTAATTTTTGCTTACGTAATGAGGAGGAAATGGTATCTTTTACTGACTTTAAAAACAAAATGAACAACAAAAAAAAACCCTAAATCTCCCCCCCTCCCCATCTTCCTCAGTGCAATTTCTGCACGAATCACATAGTTTACACGTTCCCAATAGGCTCCTCTTCATTAAGGGCAATGTAAAATCCAGCAGGTAAAGCTTGACCTTTTCTGGCAAGCACTTAGGATTTTTGTGTATGTTTTAGGCAAACCAGCTCAGCCCGTCAAAAGGGAACTTCTGCGGCACCGAGACTACAAAGTGGACCTGGAATCAAAGCTGGGGAAAACCATCGTCATCACCAAAACTACCCCTCAGTCAGAGATGGGAGGGTAGGTTATGGTCTTTCTGTTGGAGTCTGAGTTGTGTTGGTAAGACAGGGGGTAGTGATAAAGCAGTGAGCCCTGAAAGAGTGGGGGAAAAATCCCCACCGCTAGTGTTTGAGCTGTGCTGCACTGTGTTACACCGAAACTGCATCTTCTGGTATAACATATCGAAGAGAAGCAGCAGGCTGAGCCCCTTCTGATGCTCTTGCTTGATACCAGTGTTGCTTTGCCCTGCTGTAGGAGTAGTTGAGGCAGATCTCTGCTGCCCGCTTGGGTTTTGTTAGCCAGGAGGCCTGCTTGCAGTGAGGCACTACCTGCAGTTGATCCAATGCCTGAGCACTGGGAGTGGGAGAAACATCCAGAGACCTCTCCTTAGGAATGGCGTCTGGCCACTGTTTGTGTAGATCATGTTTGGCCGAAGGCTAGAAGGATTCTTAGTGCATCCAAAGCCATCCTAAGTGTCTCAGGATCATAGCCTAATAGCCAGCAGTGCCAGGGAGGTGCAGCATCCAGGGATGGAAATGCAGGCCATGGCTGGGCTTCTGCATTAGCTGTTAAGGTGGGTGGAAAGCACTGCTCTATAAAGCAGGGGGCTGATTCTGTGAGGTAGTAGGTGTGGGAAGGCTCACCATGCAGCCAGGTGAGAGCCTTCAGCGAGCTGCAGTCAGGAGCCGAGGTGGAAACCTGGGCTGGTGGCCAGTCTTGCCATGGAGGAGGGCAGCACTGGGGTGTCAGAGTCCAACCCTCCCCCTGTCCTTTGCAACTGGAAGGGGATGATGCCATGACTGATTGCAGATCAGCTCATGTCTTGGTTTCAGTCCTCTATCAGAGGGGCATAAGCATCAGGGTTGATAACTCAAAATGTTAACTCATGTGGCTCTGTAAATCTGGTATATGGCCTTGCACGTGTCTTTTCACCAAGGCTTTCAGTAATAGAGGTAACTTCCCTCTTGCCCTGGCTAGTGGAGCTATGTCCCAAACAAAGGCCTGATCACTGAGGGGCTCTGAGCCCAGGTAACCCAGTGGGTGTTACTTTTTGTAATGCTGGGGCTGTGCTTGTTTCAGTACCTCCAGTGAGGACTTGTGGTATCAGACTAGTTTGATTTTAGGCTAGAGCAGCAGCCTGAGTTACAACTAATAGGTCCAAATTACATGGAGATTTTGAATTTTAGATAATCTCAAATAGTTGTTCTGTGAGATGAGGTTTGTCTCATGTTTTGGAGTTCATGTTATCTCTTTCTCTCCTGCCAGGTATTACTGTAATGTATGTGACTGTGTGGTGAAGGACTCCATTAACTTCTTGGATCACATCAATGGCAAAAAACGTAAGGACAATTTTCCTGCATTATTGGAGGGCTGGCGCAACTCTCTGGGCTCTTCCCTTCACACATCACCAGTTTCAGAGTTCTGAGCATTCATACATGGATCAAAATGAGATCAGGGTATAGGCAGAGTTTACTCATAGAGAGCTATGGAGATGTTGCCTTTATCTCATGGCAATCTCTCCAGGTTGATGGACTGTTTGGGTGAAATAAGGCTGGAAGAAATAGTAAGTGTCCAGTAAGGTGGAAGTGTTTTCCCTACTCTGAGTCTGCACTGCAAGAAGCTCAGGGTCATCAGATCCTGATGTCTCCTCTGAAAATCTCAAGAGAGTTTTTTTAACAGCACTGAAACTTTCTACAAGTTCTTAGAAAAGTAGAAGGTGTGTGGGACTAGCCTATTTTTGGATCATAAATTTCTCTTTGTAGAGCCTGAGTATGAAGCTCAGAAGTAGCTTGTCTCTGAGCTCCAAGGCTTTGAATCAAGAGGTTACAAGGATGGAGGCTGTGGGCTGCTGAAGTACAGCAGGGACAGGGGTGGGACAGGACGACCCCAGAGTTGTTGTGTCCTGTACAGCTGTTCAGGTGTGATCACACATAGTGTGATCTCCAGAGTGCAAAGTATAAAGCTGTCATGGCTTAACCTGGCTGGCAGCTAAATACCACACAGCCATTCGCTCACCCTTCCCCCTCCCTCTCTGGGATGGGGGAGAGAGACAGGAAGAGTGAAGCCTGTGAGTTGAGATAAAGACAGTTCATTAAGACAGGAAAATAATAACAATAATGATAACAGGACTACTACTAATAATGTGTACAAAACAAGTGATGCACAATGCAATTGCTCACCACCCGCTGACCAATGCCCAGCCTAACCCCGAGCAGCCACCCCTATATATTGTTTAGCATGACCCTAGATGGGAGGGAATACCCCTTTGGCCTGTTTGGGTCAGCTGTCCTGGGTTTGTCCCCTCCCAGATCCTGCTGCACCCCCAGCCTGCCCACTGGCAGGACAGAGTGAGAAGCTGAAAAGTCCTTGGCTTGGTGTAAGCACTGCTCTGCAACAATTAAAACATCAGCATGTTACCAGCACTCTTCTCATTCTAATCTAAAACACAGCACCCTACCAGCTACTAGGAGGAAAATTAACTGTCCTAACTGAAACCAGGACAAAAGCCCACAGATTTCTGGTCCTTCTCTCCATTGTTGCAATCATGCAGTTAAGTTATCCTAAGATAAAGGCAGGAGAAGAGGTCCCTGTTGATCAGCCTGTTTCTTTAGTACATTTACCTTGAGTAAGAGGACAGTAGTGCAACGTCGAGGCAAGTTTTCTATAGCTTGGGGATGAAAATCCCTTGCATTAAAGCCCTGTACTTTTATGTGAATGGGAGGATGACAATGAAGCGCTTTGTCTGCCATGTGAGGAGGTCAGCAGTAAGTCTGTATGAGAGAATCTGGAATCAAAAATAACTGGTACGTCTTTGTGCGTGGTCCTGAGATGAAGGGTTGAGCTGGGGCTGGAAGGGGACATAGCTCTCTTTGGTACAATACAATTTACAGTTTGGGAGCTCTTGATCCAGCCCACAAATCTGGCTGAAACCTGCTCGTTCTGGCAGCATTCTTGTTCAGTACCAGTGCATAGTTTGAGCTCCCTGGTGCTGCTGCAGCCCCGGGACAAAAGTGTGCCCAGTTACTGGAGTCAGCAGGCTGGATCGACCAGGCAGCGTGGGTTGGAGACGTGGCTGGGGGTGGCCCTTTCACACTGGGCTCGCTTATGAGTGGAAACCTGGGAATCTGCTCTAGACAGCCACTGGATCAGAGGCCTGTCTTAATGTTTCGTGTCTTTGCTTTAGTTAGGAATGTGCTGTGTAATCAGGATCTCTCACTGAAAGCTGTTTGTTTGGTTTGTCCCACAGCTGAGAAAAAAAACAGCTTGGCAGTTTTATTCTGACTCCTTTTTCAACACTTCAGGGAATTTAAGCTTGGGATGGGGAAACAAGGACTGAAGTATCAGAACACCAGCATGCTGGGGAACACCCTCATACCTTAAAAGAAAAGCTTGCATCTTCTTTCTTGTTACAAATAATAAAAGGATCACTGTAGTCAGTGACTGGTTTAGGTTATCATATCCCCTAAAATCTCCCTAAATCCTCCCTAATCCCCTCTGACATAGGAAGTCCCAATCCATGCAACAGCGTGGGACTAAATGAGAGCAGAAAGTGTATGCCTGTCGGGGAGGAGGCATGGCTCAGTCAGACTCCCCAGGCTGGGTGTGAATTCCCTGGCATGTCCCTAGGTAGAGATGGTGTGGAGAGGAACCCCTGAAGGCTGGGCAGTTGCACAGTGCAGTGCTGGGCTCTGCTGCTCAGGAGTGTGGGAGGCTGTGCTTTGAGTGGTGATGGGATGCCGTGCTCACATACTTAAACGGGGATCAGGGAAAGGGGCTATGTGCAGACCTTTAAAGGCTTAATAATGTTGCTGAACGCGGCTGGCTCTGTTCCTCCAGACCAGAGAAATCTGGGTATGTCCATGCGGGTGGAGCGCTCCACGCTGGACCAGGTGAAGAAGCGCTTTGAGGTGAACAAGAAGAAGATGGAGGAGAAACAGAAAGACTATGACTTTGAGGAGAGGATGAAGGAACTCCGTGAGGAGGTGAGTGAGGGCAGCAGCTGACAAAGTGGAACCCCCCCCAAGGAACGTGTTTCCTGAGGAGAGCAGCCCTGGTTCCTAATCTTGTACTAGCTAGTGTGGGCTTCTCATCTGCTGCTCTGAGTGGATTTTGCTTGTTTTTTTTTAATTATTATTTTTATTTTAAATTATTATTATTTTTAATTGTTGCCCTCCCTGGAAATTTCTTTCCTCTCTTTGTGTGCAAGGATAATTTTTGACGCTTAAAGTTTCTGCTGAGAGCGTAACACAGCCCTGGCAGTGCACCTGTTTTGTGTCCCATTACTTGTGTTTGATGTCATGTGCCCTGATAAGCAGGCCTGTAGATTCGTTCCTGAGGTGTGACATGGTTCTGGGGATTGCTGGGATTCCTCCTGTGTGCAGCATGCTGCTCCTGTGCGCCCTCCCCAGGCGTGGAAGGGTTTTGTGAGCAGCGTGCTGTGCTGTGCCCTGTGTGTCTGTGCGTGTGTGGAGGCAGTGAAAGGTACCGGATTCCTCTTAAACCTGGGCTTAGGTGCCAGTTCCCTGAAATGACGATCAAGTTTATTCTAAAAACAGCTGACAATGTTCTGACAGCTGAGGAGCTTCTGTGCATGCTCCTCCTTCATCAGCAGTCGTGTAAAAAACAAGCATTAAAAACTGCTGCCTGTTTGAGTCTCCCAGCCCAAGCTCTGAGCTTTGCTTCACAGCAGGGGTGCTCTGCTGGGATCCTGTGCAAGTCCTGGCACTCGAGCAGCCCTGTGCACTGCTCTCAAGCAGGCCTCGGTGCTGCTGAGGCTAATCTGTCTGGGGGAGGCAGGAGACAAATGCCCCGGCAGCGCAGGGCATGCTGTGGGTTGAAAAGCTACTGTCAATCAATGCGTGGCAACAAAGAAATTAGCAGCAGCTTTTGGTGTAGCTTTCTCCAGGGCCTGGCTGTTCTCACTGGCTGCAGAGCAGTAGATGGAGATGGGAATGGCAGGCTCACTTGCTAAGTTGGGAGGTGAAGCCATACTTGTGTGTCGCCCAGTACAAGCCTGGCGCTGTTCCAGGGCTTGTGATCCTTACCGAGCAAAACGCTTTGATTAGCGCAATGCAAACTCTTTGATGCCAAAACCCCCAAAGCCACTTAGAGCTCAACTTCTGTTCCAAAGAGCAGCTGTCACTCCGCCGCACTGAAAGCCAACAGGCAGTGACAGGCAGCGTTACAGCCGTTGGAACAGGGCATCGTGCGGTGGAAATGTCTCCTGCTTTACAAACAGCCCCTTCTTGCCTCAGCGTGGGTTCCAGGTGAAGCCTCTGACATGTTTGGAAGCAAGAGCTGATGATTTCACGACACTTCTCTTTGGCTACGTCCTCTGTGTGTGACTTGCTTCTTGGGGTGGGAAGTGAGTGGTCTGTAGGCAGCAGGAAACCTCCTGGAAGGCTGCAGACCAGGATTTTTGCTGACTGTTTTCTTTCTTCAGTTACAGCGTGGGTACTGTTGGTAGAACGTGGGTGAACTGCAGTGCCCAGTGTCTTAAAAGCTTACTCGGCTTAGGAGATACAAGTTATTTTGCTGTTCTTTTCCTTGCTGCAGGAGGAAAAGGCGAAAGCCTACAAGAAGGAGAAGCAGAGAGAGAAGAAAAGGAGGGCAGAGGAAGATTTGACATTTGAAGAGGATGATGAAATGGCAGCTGTGATGGGTTTCTCTGGTTTTGGCTCAACCAAAAAGAATCACTGAGCAGCTCTGGACTCTCCTCTTTGTTAACACAGATTGTTTTTACCCAGGAGACTCTGGATAATTCTTTAAAGACTTGACTGAGGACTTGTATGTAAATCTCCCAGTAGAAGTTGGCCAGAGGAGTCGAAAAGTGATTCCATGCTCTACCTGTGCTGCAGAACAAGCTCCACTTGTCATTAGCTTCCCATCTCCTTCTGTGTCCTAGATCTGGCTGCTCATCAATGCTCTTTGGCCTTGTGTGTGCAGGGAAATGTTCTGCTGGGTACGTTTTTGTGTCAATAAAGTGCAGCAGTTCTGTACAGATGGCATTGTTCGGAATTATTTTAATTGTCAGCTGGGCATCATTGTTTTGAGGTCGTGTGTTTAAGGTTCAGAGAGGGATTCAGCTGCTTTTTGGATCGTGTAACTGAAGGAATTGTGCCACAGTGAGTGAGCAGTGCTGGTTTGTACAGCCTGAATCTTTACGAGCTGTGCTGAAGCAGAGCTGGGGGTGCATGGAGTCTGGGTTGCTGAAGCTTTTCCTGTGTATTTTATCTGTAAGGGATACTTCCCTGTTTTTCCTTGTGTTTTGTGCCATAACTTTGATATCTTTGATCCAAAGGAGAAATTCCTCCCCAGGACTGATCTAGGATAGAGCAAATAAAAAAAAAAAAAACTGTGTGCACAATTTGCCCAAAATAAACTGATAGTTTTAATTGGCCCGTTGGTGGGAGTTTTATTCCTTCCTTGTTTTGAGAGCTTCTGCCTCCATGTGAGAAAAGTTGCTGATGTCTCCTGAGGTGCACAGAGCTAGTGGTAGTTTTCTGGGGCCCTCAGAAGATGCAAAGGTAGGGCTTGTCTGCCCTCTCCCGAAGCAGGTACTTGCTTCCCTGTGCAGGCAGTTGCTGCCATTTTTTGCATTTTAAAGTAGTTCTGGAGAGGCATGTAAGAAACTGGGAGAGGGAAGGGAAGCGTGGACAACGCTGGGGACCTGCATTTCCATTAGGCAATCCAAGAGCAGACTGGGCTGCATTCCAGAATTTACCAGCCTTCATATATCAAGGGGCACTTTTACCCTGTCTACTGGCTTTCAGTGTCGTTTCACCTCTGCCCTCCCCTGAATCCACTTCATTTCTGCTTTTATTTACTTCAGTCAAGCCGTGTGTGACTCATTTCCGTCTCCAGTTAGGATTTACATTTTGCGTGGCTGGGTTTTCATAGCTCCGTCTCGCTCCCTCTCTCTTTTACGTATATTGATGAGATCCTTGTTCTTGCCCTTCTCTGTACTTTTATGAAATTTCTGACCCAAGGAAGGCTGAAGTGCGTTTAGCCTGCTCTTTCTAATACATCTAGAACAAATCCTGTAATGCTCTGCTGCTGTTTTAATTCCTTAATCTTAGACTGCTGACAGCTTCATTGCCTCGGGTCTTTCCACTTCAATTCAGATTATAATCCCCGTTGAAGATGCTATTGAAATGATATATAGCCACTCAGATACAACTGTCCTTGGAGATTTGACCCTTTTAACTCGGCAATCCTTTGACTTCAGCAAACACTCCCCAAGCACTCGAGCTGCGAGGTGACTTTCATTCTAGCCACGTACCCAGCGCTGCTCAGACTGCGGCACGTGGCTCCAGCTGAATGGGAGAGAGAAGACGCCTGTGCCTTTGTGCCCTCTGGGGCAGCAAAGGGACGCTGCCGCGGTTCCATTTCATACGCATTACAAGTTTAGGTTGTTTCAGACAAGGTTTAGTAGCAGCCATTTTATCCCAGCCACCAGCTCTGCAGAATCCAGACCCTTGGTGCAGCCTGAATTAAGTTTGGACAAATGCTGCTGAGCTCTGCTGTGGTCCCGTAGAGGGAAAGGGCAGAGGCTGCACCGCACCCTTCAGCTTTCCCAGCTTGTTGCCTTGGTTTCCCTATGGTGCATGCAGCCCCTGCAAGGGGTGAGGTGCTCCTGCATGCCTTCCTCTCCTCTCCTTGATTGTGCAGCTCCCTACGGCTGGGTCAGAGCCTGCCTGGAGCTGACTGAGCCTTTTGCACCCTCAGCTTGCCGCTGCCTGCAATTCACCACCCTGCCCCTTGCTTGGGAGAGGGAGAAGGAAATCCCTCTGCAGTACAGCAGCGTGGGAGAGGATTTTCTTTAAGAGATTCTTCCCAACCTTCTGCTAAAGCCTGATCCCTAAACTCAAGCCCAAGGCCATCTGCAGCCCCGGGCCGAGCACCCTCCTCCCGGTGCCATCATCTCCTCGCTGCCGCTGCGGCCCCGGCGCTGCCCCTGGGGAGCGCGGCTTTGTCCGCCCGCTTGCTGGGAGCACTGGCGTGTGCAGGAGCAGATACAAGCTCTTGCCGGATTCCCAGCAGCAGGAGCTGCCTCTAGCCAAGGATGAAAAGCTAGTTTCATGGGAGGAAATAATATTTAGAGGAGAGACAGATAGCATTCTCTGCGCGCTCTGGGTTAACCCTTTGCTCCCACCACTGCTCAGTGCTGCTGGGGACTCTTTAACACTTCGTTCGCTGCCCCCAGCACAGGAGCAGGATGGTCCTTGGCTCTTCGTTAGCACTTCTCATCTCTTGCTGGTGCTGCACATGCCCTTGTAGATCTTAGGGTTTTGTCTGGGTAGGTCTCAGCTCTGCAGCTCTCTGGCCTGCTTCCTGCCAGCAGCAAACGGTGCCCTGCTGCTCTGCGCCTGCTGCTTCCCACTTCACTCTTGCCCTACCCGCAGCCCCTTTTTGCTCTTCCCCAGCTTAAAACTGGGCCAACTGGGGGCTGGTGGAGGAAGGAGAGGCGATTCTTATGGCTCTCATACCCAACCTGCCATAACCTGTCTGATATCTCAGTGTTCAGAGCGTGGCTCTTGCTCTCAGCACCTGGCAGAGGGTGCAAGGCTCTGCCCTGGCCGTGGAGCAGTTGCTCACGGCGTGCAGGATCCCCCCAAACCTGCGTGCACCTCAGCCCCTGCCAGGCTGGGGGCTGCGGTCAGCCTCAGCCTGCCTATTACTGCTCCATCCAATTAAATATTGATGGCAGTGTTTGGAGAAGCGCTCAGGCGTCACAGCAGACTCCAGAGAAAACAAAAATCCATCTTGCTCTCACCATGTCTTCTCTCACAGATATCTTCTTCCCTGATCCCCTACTGGGGAAGGGGGGAGGGGGGACTGAAGCCCTATGGAGGGGCTGAGCACCACGTGCAGCATGAAGCTGCTTTCCCCCTTTCTTCCTACCTTCAGAGGCAACGGGGGGGCTGCTGTGCACCCTCCTCCCTCCCTTCTCTGCTACCACAGCCTGGGCAAGGCTGGCTCTGTTGCTATCTCCAGGCCGTGTTTAGGACCAGAGCAGCAGCAGCCAGATCCAGCCCCGCATCCCCACTATCCCAATAAAATGCCAGGGTTTGCCCCCGCATCAGGGAAACTGGGGAAGAGATTCAGATGAAGGGGGTCCCAGCCTGGCCCCATGCACTGACCAGCTGAGCCGTTCTGCTCCGACACCTCCCCACAGCACCTTGGTCTTTCTGCTTGCCCACAGCCCACCGGCTCTGTGGCCACCCTGTTCCCTAAATGCCACCTCCATCCTGGTGGGCCTGTGCCCTCTGTTCCATGGAGGCCACTGAGATGGCAGCTCGGCCACCAGTGTCCCCTCCCAGGCTCCATCCACCTGAGCCCAACCTGCCCCTGCTTTCCTCAGCCACGGGGAGGAGGTGTCCCTTGGGGGGACCTTAAATACCTGCAAGGTGGGGGTATTTAGGACCCCTGGCTGGGGCTGGTGTGTCCAGAGAAGGGACGGAAGACCGTGGTATGGGAAGGTAGAGACGTGGGGGGGCTTCACTGAGGTGGGAGGTGTTTGCTTCCCATCCAGCTTGGATGCCACCATTTTCCAGATGGGAAGCAGGGAGCAGCGGATGCCTACACCGAGGTCGTGCTTGTCCTGGAGACCCGAGCAAGCTGGGCCACCCTCCACACACTCAATGCTCAAGGCTGAGCCAGGTTAGGCCAAGAGGGAAGCGACGGTGCTCTTGAGTGCTCTAGAGGGGAGGAAGGAGGTGGCTCCAGTGGCTCCCCCATGCCACCAGATCTGCTCCTGCAGCTGCATGCGGCTGGTGGGCTCGGTGGAGGGGCTCGTGAGCAAAAGGGAGCTGCTGCTTTATTGCAAGCCAAGTAAAAATCTTCATCAGCTGGAGAACCAACAGCTCCAGGCTGAAGAAGGGCAGTGATGGGGAGCAGCAGGGGAGCACCAGGACTGGGCATCCACAGGACCTCTTCGGGGGATTTGTGCTCTCGGAGCAGATTTCTGCTGCTGGAAGCGTCCGCCCAGATCCCACGTGTGCTGGTGCTGCTCGGCTGTGCTGGGCACCTCGGGGAGCTGGAGCTCCTCTGCGGAGTGGGAATATGGTCCCTGCTCTCAGCAGCATGTGATCCACCAGGCAGCAGTGAGCCCAGGGGCACGGACATGCCTTTGTTCCTCCTTCTCTTTCTTTTCCGCCTCCAGATTTTCTCCTCTGCTTCCAGCCTGCTGTGTATGCATCACCCCCCTTCCTACCCACAGCTCCTGTCTGATTTTCCTTCCCCTCTACAAATATGTGCTCCCTCGTGCTGCTCTTCCTCCACAGGCTCCTTCCCGTCCTCTTTCCCTCGCCAGCTCTGCCTCCCCAACTCATTCTCCTCTCCCTTCCCTTTGCTCCCTGTTTCCCCGCGTGCCCTCCTCTTCCCTCCCTGCCTGCTCCTCTCCCCTTCCCCAGCCTCTCATTCTCTGTCTCCCCTTCCCTGACAGTTTGGGGGAATCTGTCTGTGTCAACGCACAAATTCCATTATTTATTGGCTGAATGAGGCAAGGTCCTACACTCATCTGTAATTGTCTGCAGATCAAAGCGCCTGCTGATGGCAGCTTCGCCTTCTCGCAGCATAACACCACCCCCAGCCTCCCGGGGGGGTCGCAGGCTGCGTGTCGTCGGCACCCTCAGAGACTGATCTCCCCGACAGGGAGGAAAGAAGTAGGGCTGGGGCGGGGGGAGAAAGATGTGGGGAGCTGCCTGGGGGCAGGCAGGGATGCTGGGGGCATCTCAGAGGGCCTGACAGGGGGTCGGGGGGAAGGTAGGGGTGGTCGCTGTCCTGGGAGCAGGGACACAAAAGGAACGAGGGGGGCACTTGGGAGCAGGAAACGTTCCCATGGGTGTCCAGCACTGGAAGAACTGCAATTTATTCTACAGAGATGCATCCCCAGAGATCCAGGATGGCTCCGTAGGAGCAGAAGGCTATGAAACAGAAGTGGGGACCGAGGAGAATGTGCTGTTTTCTGCCTTCCTTAAACCTCCAACCTAACCCAGAGAAACAGGGGGATGGGAGAGGAGAGGAGAGGAGAGGAGAGGAGAGGAGAGGAGAGGAGAGGAGAGGAGAGGAGAGGAGAGGAGAGGAGAGGAGAGGAGAGGAGAGGAGAGGAGAGGAGAGGAGAGGAGAGGAGAGGAGAGGAGAGGAGAGGAGAGGAGAGGAGAGGAGAGGAGAGGAGAGGAGAGGAGAGGAGAGGAGAGGAGAGGAGAGGAGAGGAGAGGAGAGGAGGATGAAGATGAAGGATGCGAGGTCTACCTGAACCCCTCTTCCCTGCAGCAATCTTTCCATTTCGTCATGATGCATTGGGGAACCTCGGCTTGATGAACCCAAATTTTCTGTTCTACAGACACCAAGAGACAGACACCATCATCAGTCCTGACAGCATGATCCCCTCACAGTGACCAATGCATGAAGTTGTCTGGCTCAGGCCATGGGTTTTTATGCCTTTAGCTATTCTCTTGTCCCCAGCATTTCCTCCTTGTAGCACCTCCCTGGCTCTACGATCAAACCTCCTCCTCCTTATTCCTGCACAGAGTTCAGGCAGTTTCACTTAAGCTTTTCCCTGTAAGTTAGTTTTTCCAAGCCTTTAATCTTTTTTTTTTTTTTTTTTTTTAAATCTTCTGACAAAACTTCAGACACAGGCAGTGTACAGTGTTCCAGGAATGGCCATGCTGCTGCCTGATAGAGCAGAGGCATCATCACCTCTTTCCCAAAGCCTCTTCCATTCTCCCATGCAAGCATCTTACCACTCTCCACCCTTACTTTTCTCCTCACTGACCACCCCTTCCTTCTCAGTCCTTCCCAGAGTCCCAGGAGAGGACATGTTCTCACAGGGCATTTTAGGGGAGACCTCTGAGAAGGTGTCCAGGAGAGGACCAGTGCCAGCCCCAGCACAATGGGGACCCAGCCCTGCTGATATGGATCTGATGTTCCAGAGGAGCAAAGCAAGGAACAAGCTCCTTGTGCGGGCTTGGGCTTGCAAGAAAATCTCCCTCTCTGAAGCAGGAGCAGAGACATTGGCTTTCTGAGTTGCCATGAAGTTTATGTCCCATATGGAGGACACAAGAAAACTCCACTGACACAGCCAGCGTCCCTCGCCTCGGTGGCCACGTCACCTCTGAGCAGGGTGGGCTGTTACAGACTGGGGCGTTCAGAACTCCGGTGTAATTCTGCTCACTCTGGACCTCCGGATGTCTTTTTTCCTAATACCTGACATGAATTTCCCTTGGCCATCCTGTGCTCATAGCTTCTCATTCTCTCCCTGAAAGGAGATAGACTCCATCTTTCCTTCAGGGAGCTGAGGGGGGCAATCAGCTCCTCAGCTGTGCTCTTTCCTCCAGCCTAACGAGGAAATTAGGCTCTCAGCCTCTCCTCACACCATGTGCACTCCAGACTCTGGCTGTATCAGTGACCTCCACTGCACTTGCTCCATTTTATCAGTGTCTTTCTCATACTGGGGAGACCAATATAGTCCTATCATGGTTTGATACCTGCTTAGTGCTTCATGTACCAGCACCCAAGGGCAGGCACGGTGCCCCACTAGCCCTGATAAACACATGGAGATGGCCACCATCCCCTTCAGGGCACTGTTTTTTCTCCCCAGGGGAAGTCAGGGAGCAAAAGCTTCAGCAGGGAGGGAGCCTTGTGGCTTCAGAGAGCTGAGCCTCTGGCATCTGACCCTGCTCAGGCAACGGGGGAGTGTTGTACAAGCTGCAGGGCCAGCAAACAACCGGGCTTGTTCTCATCTTCCAGTGGGAGCCCCCCCCTGCTGCGGTTTCCCTCGTGGGCAATGCGAACTATAGCTGCTCTCGCTTCCAGCAAGAAGGGAGCAACAAGCCCACATGCATGGCTGGGCACACGGGTGCCTTGGGGAGCTGGGGGAAGGGATATACGGTCAGACGGGGACGGCTTCACTTTCAGACCCTTCTTCTGCCCCACAACGCAGCGGAGAGGGCAACAGAGCGACAGCGGCGGCTGGGCACGGCTTGGTGCTGGCGGGCAGCTGGCTGCCTGCCCCCCCTTTGCTCTCTGCATGGCTTTTCCAAGGCGGCTCAACCTGCGGCACCTCCTGCTGCATCCCATCCCGATCTCCCTGGCCGGCCTGCCAAGGCACATCAGCGTTGACCTGCGGCAACTGGCCACCCACCCGCTGTGCCAAGACATCTCACAGCAAGCCAAGCCCCCCCCCCCTTCTCCCAGCTTCCAGTGTTTTCCAAAACCAAGCTTATAGCCCTGCTTCCTTACCCCAAGAGAGCAGGGGTGACAGCTGAATGCTGGCCTGGATGATAAGAGGAAATGTAAAATCCAAAGGATGGGAACTGGGTGTGAGGTGGGGTGCCGGGCTGTCCCCATGCCGTATCCCCCATCCAGCTGCCCTCTGCTATGAACCTCCCCCCCAACAGAAGGGTGATTTTTGGGTCCTCGTCCCTCTGCAGCACCCCCAGTCATCCCCAGCCTGTGCCATTCCCCCAGGATCCTCAGGACAGCTTATGCCCCCCCCTCCCCAGTTGTCCCTTTTGACCTTGGCCCACTGCAGTTCTGGACATGGGGGAGAGGAGGGTCCGGAGGGGCTGGGGCTGGGCAAGCAGCAGGAGTTTTGGTGGCTGGTAAAGCACGAACACTGGGGGGTCTCAGTGCAGGGGCTGGGCACGGATGGAGGATGGGGGGGCAGGAAGGGACCCCAAGGTTGGGGGCAGGTGAGGAAGAGGAGCAGGATGGCGCTGTCCCATTACTTCCATTAGGGGAGGGAATCAAGGGGGGAGAGGGACAGATTACCCCCCCCCCCCAAAGGAAGCAGTGATGAGCTGCACGGGGGGGCTTCACCCAGCAGAGCCGGAGAAGCACAGACAGGATTGAGTGGGGGAGATGGCGGGGGGGGGTGGCGGGGGGGGGCTGTCAGATCCTGCCGGGAGCAGATTGAACCCTTGGTGGGGAGAATGAATATTTAAATCTGAATTAAACAAAAGGGTGAGAACAGTTCTGAGGATTTCCCGGAACACACTTGGTTGGAGGTGGGAGAGGAGTGGAATGGAAGGAAGGAGACCCCCGTAAATCCCCCCTCTCCCCAGTACCTCCCTGTCCTGAGCACCCCTCAGAGCGCTCCCGGCGCAGCACCGGGAGGGCTGGGGGAAACACAGAGCAGCCACGGAGGGACAGAGCGGGGGGGGGGACGGATCGGAGATTGCAGGGGGAGCAGATCGAGGGTTGCGGGGTCACATCAGGGATGAGAAAGAAACAGATCGAAATGGGGAGGGGGGTGGCAACGGCGACGCCGGGGCTTGGAAGATGGTGCAGGGAACGGGCTGGCAGTGATCGGCGCCTCCGATACAGCTCGGGCTTCACTTACCGGGAGTCGTCCCGATTCTAGCGCTCCCACTCGAGACCGAACACACGCGTGACCCGGCGGCGCCTCTTGTCACCTGTCCGTCCCGTGGTGTCACCCCGCTGCCACCCCACCCCTCCCCACGTCTCTCCCTAAGCGGCAGCCCCACGAGCGGCACGTCCCGCGTGGGTCGCGCTGCGCTCCCAGGGGCCAAGCCCCCCCATCCCCGGCCCCATAACCCCCCCCAGCCCCGCTGCCGCCGGGCTCGCCCCCGCATCCTGCCGCCCACGCCGGGCTCTCGGGGGGCGGCCGGTGCCGGCGGTTCCCTTCCCCGGGAGCCCACTGGGGACCGGGAGGCAGAGACAAAGGCGGTAAAATATCCGTGCGCAGCTCCAGCCGCTCCGAGCCCCGCCGATCCCTTGACTAGATCGTGAGGGGATTATCCAGGACCTCATCATTGGGGTCGGAGCGTCCGCCCCGTCCCGATACCGGGCGCCTACGGACGGCGCCGGCGGAGCTACCGGAGAGCTGGGGGGGGCAGCGAGGAGCGTCCAGCGGCGGCACCGGGCCGGTACCGGGGCGGGGCGGGGGTCGCCCTGTGGGGGTCGGACGGGAAACGGGGCTCGGTCCGCGGCCGGCGGAAAGTTTCTGCCGGTGTCCCCCCCCCTCGCTGCGGGGGGAGCCCGGAGCCCGGTCCCCGGCGGGATCGCGGCCGAGGGCAGGAGGGGTCGGGGGCGGAGGCAGGCGGGGGCCGGGGGGAGTGTGGGGGGGGTCTCTCGGTGCGTCCGCGCTGCTGGGCTCAGCTTTATCCGGGGCTGTAATCCCCCCTGCTCCGGTAATTAAAAACTCCGCATTACAAGGGAAACGGTGTGCGGGGAAATGTAATCAAGTCCGGAGGGGCTTAACCATCTGCTGAAGGTTAGGACCGGCACGGCGGGGGGACGCAGCCGGGGGATTTGGCAGCCGCCGCGATCCGGGCTCCTCTTAATACACCGCGGGGACCAGCGCTGCATCCGCGGGGTAACACCGGCTCCCGGGGCTCAGGGGGCAGCTCTCGGTCCGCCGCGGGCTCCCCCCGCCTTTAACGCGGCTCCGGGGCCGCGGCGGGGAAGGGGTTAAGCGGCGGCCGCGGCTGGGGCCGGCACTGCGGTGCCGAAACCCCGGGGGCCCCCCCCCGCCGCCCCCAAAACTCCTTGGAAGTGCAAGGGGCTCGGAAGGACGAGCGCGGCGGGTGGGCGCCGAAGGGGGTCTGCGGGGCCATGGGGGCCGGGGCAGGCTGCGGGCGGGGGCAGCTCTTCCTCCCCTCCCTCCTCCTCCTCCTCTTCCTCCTGGCCGCTCCGCGCTCCGCGGGCGGGCAGCTGCGCTACGCCGTGCCCGAGGAGCTGGAGCACGGCGCCTTCGTGGCCAACCTCGGCGAGGACCTGGGGCTGGACGTGTCCACGCTGTCGGCGCGGCGGTTCCGCATCGTGGCCCGGGCCGGGGCCAGGCAGCACCTGGAGGTGAACCTGGAGAACGGGATCCTCTTCGTGAACGAGCGGATCGACCGGGAGGAGGTGTGCGAGGCGGGGGGCACCTGCCTGCTCCACCTGCAGCTGCTCGTCGAGAGCCCGCTGGAGCTGTACCGCGTGGAGGTGGAGGTGCTGGACATCAACGACCACGCGCCCACGTTCCCCTGGCAAGAGTACGTGCTGGAGGTGGCCGAGTCTGCCGTGCTCGGTGCCCGCTTCCCACTCGAGAGCGCCCAGGATCCTGACGTGGGTACCAACTCGGTGCACACCTACCAGCTCAGCCCCAACGGCTTCTTCTCACTCGAGGTGCAGACGCGCAGCGACGCCAGCAAGTTTGCAGAGCTGGTGCTGGAGCGCGCCCTGGACCGCGAGCAGCAACGCACGCACCGGGTGCTGCTCACTGCTCTCGATGGCGGCATCCCCAGGCGCTCAGGCACAGCCCACATCCTCATCACAGTGCTGGACGCTAATGACAACGTGCCTGCCTTCGATCAGCCCTCATACAGAGTGAGCCTGCCTGAGGATGCCCCTGCCGGTACCCTGGTCATCCAGCTGAATGCCACTGACCTGGATGAGGGTCCCAATGGGGAGATCGAGTACTCCTTCAGTGGGCACGCACCACCCCGCGTCCGGGAGCTCTTCCGTGTGGAGCCCCGCAGTGGGCAGGTGCTGCTGAAAGGACCCCTGGACTATGAGCGGGCAAGCCTCCATGAGCTCTACGTGCAAGCCAAGGACCGCGGACCCTCGGCTGTGGCTGTGCACTGTCGGGTGCTTGTGCACCTCCTTGACGTGAATGACAACGCGCCAGAGGTGACCCTCACCTCTGTGTCCACGCCTGTGCAGGAGGATGCCCCAACAGGCACCGTCATCGCGGTCATCAGCGTTCTGGACCGGGACTCTGGGGACAATGGGCGCGTGAGCTGTGAGATCAGCCCCAACGTGCCTTTCGAGCTCCGCTCCTCCTTCCGCAACTATTACACCCTGGTGACCACAGAGGCGTTGGACCGGGAGGTAGTGCCTGAGTATAATGTAAGCATCACAGCACGGGACATGGGCTCCCCTGCCCTGCTGACCCGCAGCACCCTCACCATCCCGGTGTCCGATGTGAATGACAACGCCCCACGCTTCCTCCAGCCCTCCTACAGCGTGTACGTGATGGAGAACAATGCACCAGGAGCCTCCATCTGCTCCGTCAGTGCCTTGGACCCCGACTGTCAACAGAACGCCTATCTGTCCTACTCCATCGCTGATGGGCACATCCATGGCATGCCAGTGGGCACCTATGTGTCCATCAACTCGGACAGCGGGCACATGTACGCCCTGCGCTCCCTGGATTATGAGCAAATCCGCAGCTTCCAGATCCAGGTGCAAGCGCAGGACGCAGGCTTCCCCCCGCTCAGTGCCAACGTCACTGTTCACATCTTCGTGCTGGACCAGAACGACAACGCTCCTGTCATTGTGTCCCCCATGCCACGCAACGGCTCTGTGGCTACCGAGCTGGTGCCGCGGTCAGCTGGGCCTGGCTACCTGGTGGGCACGGTGTCAGCAGTGGACGCGGATGCAGGGCTGAACTCCCGCCTCTCCTACCAGCTCCTCCAAGCCACCGACTTCACCCTCTTCAGCCTGGCGCCGGACACGGGCGAGCTGCGCACCCTCCGCTCCTTTCTGGAGCAGGACGCAGCCCGGCAGCGGCTGGTGGTGCAGGTGCGTGACGGGGGGCAGCCAGCGCTCTCAGCCACCATGTCCCTCCTGCTTTCTGTGGTGGAGACCATGCCTCAGACTCTCTCTGACTTCAGCAACTTCAGCCTCCCCCCAGAGGACTCTTCCTCCTCCCCACTCACACTCTACCTCCTTGTCTCCTTGGGCTCCATCTCCTTCACCTTCCTCCTGGCCATCCTCATCCTCACAGCCATTCGGTGCCGTGGAGAGCAGCACTCCTGGAGACGTGGCTGCCGCTGCTGTCCCAGGCCCAGGTCCTCCCCTGATAGCCTCAAGACATCCAACCTCACAGCACAGCCCACCGCAAACACAGCCGCCCACCTTGATGTCCCTGATGGTGGCCCCCCGGGCTACTGCTACAAGCTTTGCCTCGGTCCCGAGTCTGCCCAGAGCGACTTCATGTTCCTCAAACCCTGCAGCCTGCCCCGCAACAACGAGAAAGGCCCCGGGAACCTGCCGGCTGCTGGGAAGCAATCCTGTCCCGGCCAGCAATTCCATGTCTCCAAGCAGGTAAGGGGGGCATGCTGGGCTCACCGAACTCCTCTGGGACCCCTGGTCCCACCCCTGAGAGGTCTCATCCCTAAACCTGTGGGAGAAAACAGGCACTGATTTACCCAGAAGAAAACTGGTACCTTTGATCAGTGCAGGAATCAGGATTAGGCTGTGGGAACCCTCCACTGAGCCTTCCCCCATGGGTGCAACCACCAGGGGAAGCTAGGCTGGGGTGAGAGGAAATCTCCTCCCCACCACCTTTAGCATGCATGAGAGGCAATGGAGCTGCACTGGTGCCTGGGGATGGGATGGTGGAAGTGGCATCTCCTTTGTGTCAGCAATTTGCCGTGGGACACCTCTCTGCTTCCCCCATGCCAGTGAGGGGGCCATAGTGTCCCAGGGCAGGACCAGGGGCCAGTCCCAGCCCCACTGGCACTGATTGTGTCCCGATTCTGGCACCCAACCCCTGGGCCGTGCCACTGGGGAGGGAGTGGGCAGTTCGGGGAGAGATTTTGATGTCAACATTTGTTAGGTACTGAAATGAGGAATGTCTAATTTTCATGATGAGAAGCTCTTCCCAAAACACGATTACAAGGATGGAGTGATGAGGCATCTAATCCACTTATATCTGACTTAATAAAACAGCCCTTCCAAGGAGAGCACAGGACTCTGCCAACAGGCTCCCCCTGTGCTTCACCTTGCACTGCTGGACTCACTTGTCTTAACGTGTTAATGGGACTTTCCCCTGGTTGTTTTCAGCCCCCCAGGACACTGGGTGTGCAGACAATTTCTGAACCTCTCACCCTTTTGTGCCTGAGACCCAGGTTAAGCTGTCATCACACCTGCAGGAAAGGTTTTTAAAAGTAACAGAAATAGGAGAAGCCCTGCTCTCTTCTCAGAAGGACAGAACTTGGCAATTGAACTCCCACAGGTGGAGAGCAAGTGTCACCATCTGTGACAACCCCAGTGTCTCAGGAGGGCGGAGAAGCCTGGGAGCAAGCAGACTGGATCAGCTGTGCCTCAGTTTCCCTGTCTATAAAATGGGAGTGTGCTGCTGGCTTCCCCACAAAAAGAGGGCAGAGAAGAGACAGGGTCTTACCCCCCTGCTCACTGAAGATTAAGAGTTGTTCCCAGTAACGCATCTTCCCCCTCTGTGTTTTGCAGGTCAAGCAGCCCAACACGGACTGGCTGCCCCCCAGCATGCAGCGACCTGCCCTGAAGAGGTACCAAACCCAGCGGGTGTGGGTGGAAGGGGATGTGGGGACTGGGAGGTTCTCGCTGATGCAGCATTGAATTGGTCTCTTCCCTTTAGCTCCCAGAGCCTGGAGGACATGGGGGAAATCCGCAGAGCCCTGCAGAAGGAGCATGAGAGGCTGTGCACGTTGGTGACCCCTGTCTCCGGTTAGTGCTGGGGGTCTGGGGTGGGGAAGGCCAGACCCACTTGGTGTCCCTGGGCAGAGATGCAGTGGCCCACGCACATCCCTGCTCCTAGCAGTGTGCCCAGGGATGCCCAGGCCCCCGGGAAGGAGGGAGGGTGGTGACACATGGCTGTAGGCTTGCATCCTGGGACAGACGTGTCCTGAGCAGTGGCTGTGCCCTCCCCCAAGCCAGTCTCACCCACCCCTTTCTTCCAGAGTTTCAGAAGGCCTCGGCAGGTGCCAACAGCATCTGGGCACCCCAGCACAGCCCCTTGTACCCGGGGCACATCCCGGCCCTGGATTATCAGCACAACGTCTACATCCCCGGCACCCCCACTCTGCTTTCCAGCAAAGACGGGCCCCTTTTCCCAGGCCGGGAGAACAGAAACAGCTTCTCCACCTTTGGCAAGAGGAAGAAGATGACAACTTACTGCGACATGCCTGACAGCGTGGTCATCAACAACGACCTGAAATAGTGACCAGTGCTGGGCCTGGATCACCTGCATTGTTTCAGCTGCTGGGTCCATCTGCAGCACACAGCTCCACATGTGGAACACCTGGGAGTTTGCAGGGCTGCTGAGATGGTGGCTCACCAAGGTGTGGAGAAAGGAGCAAGAGACTGGGAGAGGGTAGGGCAGGGGGAGCGGGTGTGTTTCTCCCATCTCCTTCTGCAGAGCTGCTGGCAGCAGGTGCTGCTGGGGGTCCGGACAACCAGATTTCAGCAAATCTGCCTTGAGTTTTCCCATTCCTATCCATCTCTGTAAATGTTGTCACTTTTTGTCTTGTCTGGCTGTGTGAATATATTGAGCTGCATGCCTGTATTTCTGCCCCAGGAGGCACGGACAATTTGCACAGACCAAGCCTGGTCCAGGCAAGCCTGGTGCTACGAACGAGGGCAGCAACCACTGCTCTGCCCTGAGACCCAGCGGGATGCATTGCATGTCCAGAGCACAAGTTGGTGTCTGGCTTCTCCAGAAAGTGAGTGCAAGACCCAGCCATTACAGGGGCTTCCCTTTAAACCATGACCTGACACTAGCAGGGCTGGAGACCAGAAATCCAGGACACAGCCAAGCCTTGCTCTGAAAACAGCACGGGATGGCCAGAAGAGCTGTCAGTATAGGCAGCTGAGAGATGCACAAGATGAGGCTCTGCTGGGTAACTCTCTAGCCCAAGGCAACCCCATGTGAAAGGCAGAGTTTCCAGACATTGGAGGGGCCCAGCACAGCAATGGGTCCTCTCCCCTTCTTCTGCCTTCACCTGCAACTCGTTTTTCTGAGCGCCTCGGACAACCGCCTTGGGGCCCCACCTGCACAGGACACATGCCTCCCACTGCTCCCTGCTCCTCTTCAAGGTCTTCTACCAGGCTGCCAGGAGCCCTCAGGGGCCGGACTCCAGCCCCAGAACTGTCTCTCCCCCACCCTGCTCACCCCCCACCTGTCCACCCAGTCTGTCTGCCAGCGTTGCCAACCGCTCACCTGTCACCAACCCATCTGTGCAGAACATGACAGCTCTTTCTAGACCAAGTTTGTTTCACGGTGTCTGATTTGTACCAATAAATTGTATTTTAATAGCTCACCCTGGCTCCTGGCTGTCCCTGAGCCCCAGCTGCACCCCATGCAGGGGTCATGGCCGAGCTGTCGGAGCAGGGCTCTCAGCTCCAGCACACGTGTGTATCCCTCGGGCCCCCTTCACTGCTGGAGTGGCTCATGAGAGCTCATTTCATTCACTTCACCCAGAGGCTGGGGGCTTGAGGTCTCCTCTCTGTATTCAGGAGCACTTTGGGGTCACGGCCAGGCATGGGCGGAGAGTCATTAAAGGTAACAGAGATGCCTTGAACTGCTGGGGATAGGGGCTGGATCTGGTAATGGCTTATTGTTATTATTGTGCATTGCTTTCTATGGCTCATTTGAGCTTTCCCCTAGATGCTTGCCACCCACCAGCTTGCCACAAGAGCAGCAGGAATGCAGGAGGAGATGTGTGTCTGGGGTAGGCAACGAATGGGAACAGGCAAACCTGTATCTGCTGGGGGGCTCTTGGCTGGGTGGGGGAAGGAGCTCACCTTTGGATGAGGTCCTGAGAAGGTCACGCTGTGGCTGTCCTCCTCCTACCACCTGCTTGCTCAGTGTTGGGCTTGGGGAGGCTGCAGTGTGGCTTTTGGGATTAACCCAGAAAAGTCCTTGTCTGCAAGCAGGTAATGTGCTCTCTGGTGGCGGCGGGGGCGGGCAAGAACTTGTAAAGGGGCCCTTGGGAATCAGAGCGGCAGGAGGACCGGGCTTTGGACATGAAAGAGACAAGGCTGCTGCTGGTGGCTTCAGTCCCAGCTCACATCTGCCTGTCTGTGAGCAGACTGAAGATTCCCTGTCCCAGTTAGAAGGTAGAGTGAAGGATTTGATGCTGCCAAGTGGATTCTGCAATGGCCTCTGCAGTGTGTTAAGGATAAAAAAAGAACACAAAACAGCTACTGCCTGAGATCCTGTACTGCATTAGCCTGTTTCACTGCTTCAAAAGACAAGAGAATTATGCAAAGTGATACAATAAAATTAATAACAGCCTCAAGAAGTAATAAAAACATCAAATGGACTTGACTCCTTGAGGGAGCAGCAAGCATCTCCCTCTCCCAGATTAGCTCTGGTAATAACTTCCCTGCCATTTTCAGGTGGTGCTGGCTGGGTGTTAGGAGAGTACTGCAGCCCCTCTGCAACTCATGCAAACAATTTACTTGGTGTGTGAGCCCCACAGCACCCAGGATCTAAAAGAATGCATGGAGCCATTGAATTGGAGTCACAGGTGATGGTTCCCAAAGGGAGGTCTCAAAAGTTAGCACCTAAGCCATAGGCATTGGAAATGAACAGTTAGCACACCTGTCCTTGGGAATTCATAACCTTTGCCACCTCCCCAGGACTGTGTCACTCTCCAGAGCATTTCATTGGCATCTCTTTTACCCCTACCAAAGTTAAACCAACCATCAGGAAGTCGCCTCCCTCCGCTCTCCATTGCTCTGGGACATCCTCACCCAGGAGATGTCACAGGTACACATACACACACACATCTGTGCCTCTTGCTGATCCCTGGGTGGCACCACAGCTCGGGGCAAGTATCCTCCAAACAGTGTTTGGGGGTTAGCACACCCCTGGCCCAGGCCCCAGCACCCCTCTTCCCTAAGCATCTCTTGCTACTTTGTTGGAGGAAATCCTGCACTAACATTCTTCAATTTCAGTCTCTCTCCTGGATCAACATATCAATGAAAAGGACAATAAAAAGGGATTTGCTTTAGTGGAGGTAGCACTTAAACCTAACTACAACTGCACTGCTATGCCTTCCTCAGAGTGTATGCTTGGTCAGAATGGTCGCTCTAAAGCATCTTCCTCTGATGATCTTCCATAGGGACAGGTCGTCATTAAAAATGCAAGGTCTTTGCCCTGCAACCAGTTATTTTTACAACTTTTCCTGTGCTTACACTCCTGCACAGTTCATGAGCATTAGCTGATTTCTGCAGCCTGGTAATGCACTGGGCACGAGAGCTGCTTCAGAGACATGCTCAATGCTCTCTATATGCTCTACTCATACCTCCCAGCTCTCTCAGAGATCCAGAGGCAAATCTGGCTTTCAGGGGCCTGCCAACCTGCTTGAGCTTTGCTTCTACAACAGTGGGAAAGCTGCCATGTGGTGCAGTTGGCTGCAAAATGCTGCAGGCCATGTTAAGCAGGCACATCGTGCTTCTGGGCAACAGCACAAGTAGGGCTTTCTTTGTGCTCTTGCTATTGCTGAGTAGACTCTTAGGTAGGAAAGATTACTTACTTCTTTGTAATGACTTAAAAGTGTATAGCAGAGAGATGAATCTAGAGGCAGAGAGAAAAGTGGTCAGAAAGGACATGGAGAGGCTGGTGCTCAGCTCTGCCCAGATCTGCAGTGCACGGAGTCAAGCCACAAAGAGTAAAGCCCCAGGAAGCCCTCATGGAGATCCAGCACTCGGCTGGGTCAGGTGGGGTAGAGCCAGGAGCGTGTGTGGTCTCAGCTCCCCAGAGGGATCCGTGTCAGCAGGACAGACCTACAGTCCCCGAGGACCAGGGGGTGCACTGACCTTGGAGGGGTCTGGATCCAGTCGAAGTCCATGGCACTCAGTGGTTAATTCCAGGCTCTGGTGATGCTATGCCTTCATTTTCTTTTCTTCTGTTCTGACCTGGAGAAGATGCAGAACGATCATTCTTTAATTTAGTCAAGAATGGGTCCAGGCCCTTCCTGATTTCTTTTCAAATTGCCTCAGTGTCTTAAATATCTCCCTGGACTCATCCTACAGAGCAGCCCGCTGCTCTTGGCTGCACACACACACACACCTCTTTTTGTTTGCAGAAATAAACACCCTCTAGCTTTTGTCATAATAATTTAGCCTCTGCCACTCTGAAAAATCATCTGCATGATTGTCATGTGTTGATTTTCTCTGCTCCTTTGCACCTTTTCTTTCTTTCTTTTTTTTTTTTTCTTTCCTTTTTTTCTTTTCTTCTTTTTTTACTGCTCTGAAAACATCAATTTCTGCCTCCTCCGCAGAGATCAGATGAAGAAACCGGCCTGGGCTAAGTGAGGCTTTTGCCTCCCCAGCTTCTGTATAATGTGTTTTCAATCTAAGTGGTGGAAATGTCACTGACTCTGTTTGCAGCGTTCACTCAAGTGGAATTAATGTTTCTTGTTAGTGATAATATGACTTAATCATCTTAATCATTTTGAGACAGAAGCAGACACCTTTGTGTATTGAATAACTTATGACACACTGGACCAAAAAGCACAAAAGAAGGCTTTGAAAATAAATTAAATATGACCTCTAGTACAGCCTGCACTTCAACTAATGATTCCTCTCCCATGCAATTCAATGATTTACAAATCTTACATTTGAATAAATGATAGATTTTTGCATGTTTTAAACAATAGCAGCAATTTTTATTTCAGCATTTGGAATTCAAAGTGTTTCTCCAATGCCAGGAAGCAGGGTAAACATGTTCATGTTAAACGGATTGAAAAATAAAACATTTGTGCAGTCAACCATCAGAAATACATCAAGAGGATCTGGAGGCAATTGTGATGAGATATTTATTTTAATTCATTGCTAGGAATACCTACAAAAACAGGTGAAAAAAATGCATTGGAAGAAATGAAGTGAGAGCAAAGATTCTCAGAAGGGTCTCTAAGGTCTTCACATCAAATCTGTTCATTCCAGTAATGTCTACAACAGAAATGTCATCAAATAGCTCCAGAAATGTCTTATCATACATTTTGCCTGCACAGAAAATAAATCCTATTTATACAAAGGAAAGAGAAGAAGAAAAAGCAACCGTCAATCAAGAAAAACATAATGAGTATTAGCAGGATTTCAGATAGGCCAAGATGTAGAGAGTCTGTAACTGAGGGCTGCATGTGAAATACGAGAGTGGGGTTTAAATAGCTATGTGAACCCAGAGAAAAGATGAGCTGTCTAAATTGGTTCTGTTCTGCTGCAATGAATCATTGGATGTCTGTATCCAAATTTTTCCCTAAAAAGCACTGGAGTTCACTGTGGTGCAAACAATAAAGCAGATATCTCTAGGGGGATTTGTTTCAACCCAAGTCTATCTGCAATTCAGAGGTCAGTTTAGACTCTAGCATCACAGAGACATTTAAATTTCTTTCTGCAAGTTTCAGGGGATGGAGGGGGGGGAGAGGGAGGGGACGAGGACAGTTGCCTGAACTGCTAATTGGGTTAGGTTGAGTTAATGGTGTTAACAAAGCAAACTTTGCCATGAACTTTGCCCCTCTTGCTCCTGCAGTGCTCAGTGCTGTAGCGCCCCAGCAGGTTCAGGAGTGTCCCAGTTTGCAGCCTTCCTTCACCACAAGGATGCTCTGCTCCCTCCTGTTAATGAGGTATTTCCAGACAGGTCACTTGTTGCAGTCGGGGCTGCACTATCGCTAGCCTGTCCCAGGCCACTGGTTTTGTTCTGTGCTCCCTGCACACCATTTCCACATCTTCTGCACTTCCCTGGAAGCCTGTGACTTACTCTGTGGGACTATCCCACCTTTTTCTAAGCCCACATCAATTTATAATTTCATGAGTCTCCTCTTAGTTCTCATGTCCATTATTTCTTGGTGTTTTAGCTAAAAGAAAAATTTTGTTTTGGTTTGTTTTCCAAAATTTCAAGGACCCTAGGATTTATTTCTTGTGTCAAAGAGACATTCTTGTTTTTCATCCAGCTTATTGCAGCTCTTGCTCTTCAGTTGTTCACTCTGTATTGACTAAATCTCCAAATTTCCCCTGAGTGCAGATGGAACAACTCTACCCAGCTCACTTGAATACATACACTTTCAGTGATCCAAACATGCAGAGTTTGATCTGGGGCTGAATCTCATCCCTAGGATCCCACTTGTCCCCAGTCTCTTCCTTAACTATCATTTATCAGAAGTGGAGATAAAGCCCTGTGTGTACAGCACCTGTCTGTCACCAACATTTTAGCAGAGACCAGAGGAACAGATCTCCTATTTGCTTTGAGTCTCCCCTAGAAAACCAAACTTCAGGAATGCAATCGTGGAATCAGTTGCTAAAGGTAAAGCTTTGTTTTTCTGGTGCCAGGTGATGCAATGTTATACTCAGTTTGCTTTCCTAAACCTGCTTTCTTCCCTTTAATTTCCCTCTGTAAAGCTCTCTGAGAGTTGCCCCAGTATCTACAGAGCTCTTTAGCCAGCCCTGAATCCTTTTCCCACGTTCCCCAGGAGCTCTCTTGGCTGGTTATGCCACATGGAATGAGCCATTTGATGCCATCAGTGCCTGTCAGATGACATTCACCGTGACTGTCATGTTCCTTTGATGTCTGGACAGCCTTCAGCTTCATCCTCCCTTCACTGCTGGGTCCACACTCATCCCTGCTTTCCTGCCTCTCCTTTCTTTTGGCTCAAGTTTTACAGCTGCTGTTGTTTCCTAGTGAGGCTGGATCAAACCTAACTCTGCTTTGAGTAGGAGGCTGACCTAAAGGCTGCCAGACATCCCTTTCAGCTTCAGTAATCATGTGAATCCATGAAGACTCCTGCAACCTGCTAAATCCCTGGTGAAACTGTGCCACTCACATGTCACCCCCCTGCTGCACCCCACCACCAGCACCCAGTCAGGACAGACACATCCTATCTGCTATGCTTGTGTCTGATGACCCTCTCCTGGGCAGCACGGTGCTGTCTGCACATCTCCCTGAGGTGGGGGTCAGCTCCTCGTATATATTCTGTGGTTTCACAACTTTCCTTCACCAGTTCAGTGACTTACACCCCAGAAGTGTCACTACTCATGATAGCTGCTGGTGACCAGAACAGAGGCCTGGGGAGGGAGGCTTTGCCTTGGCACGGTCTGACGACCCTGAGCCATGCCACAGGGAGCTCTGTGCTGGGCATCACTGCTGACCAGCAAGATGCTTCCAATCTTGCAAGGCAGGAGCCAGAAATTCACTTTTGCTCCTCTTACCTTGGAAACCAGTAAGGGCAAGTTAAAGGCTTTGTGTTAGCTATGCATTCTTTACAAAGATTAAAAATAAATTAAAATCTGGGATCAGAATTGTGGGGTGGGACAGTCTGGAAACATGATGTAGACCCTCATGTCTTCCCCCAAGGAAGGGGAAGCAGTGTCTGCTGCAGGAACGAGGAGGGAAGACCACTCTGAGAGCCACTTGTAAAAGGGTCGATTTTGCTGGCATGGAGAAGTTTCTTTGCAAAAAGACCTCCCTGTACAGATAGTAAATGGAAATGGAGTGAGAAATGAGCACAGCAAAACATCACTAAAGTTTGCTGCTGCCTGCAGGGGAAATTCAAGTTAAAAAGATTAAAGCAAACAAACAACAAACAGACAACCTCCTTTCCACGTAGATTACATTGCTGGAGAAGCTCTGAGCCCTGCAAGGCATAAGAGTTGCCTGCCTTAAGGTTCCTTCCCTGGGGACTCTGCCTGGGATAGCTCCATCCATTTATCCCTGACTCCTGGCATCTACATAACACACTCACAGAGAGAGTTATTAGTTTAATTTTCTTGTGAATTACAACAGGGGCACAGAGAATTAGAAAGGACTTTTTTTTTTTTTTTTTTTTTTTTTTTTTTATTATCATTACTTTTTGTTTTCCAGTTGAGAGATTGTAAATGAGGCTATTCATCCTGCTAGCATCAGTAGGGACCCAAACCCAAGCCTTTCTGGAGTAATTGGTTTCTGATGAGCAATCGCTTGTAAAACCAATAGCAAAAGCAGGAAGCAAAATATAAATTCTCCCTCTACATGCCGAGCTTTTCATTAGGTTTGTGTGTCTGGCCTCTTTCTGGGATTCGGTGGAAAAGCCAAAAAGTGGTAAACAAGGCAGCAGCCTAAGCCTGAGAAGGATCTTGTACGAGCAAAAAACTGGGAGAACATCATTGTCCAGCGCCCCTGGGGACAGATAAAGCAGTCACAGAAACTCTCAAGCTACATCTTTCCAAGCCAGAGAGAACAGATCTCAGAAGCATGTTTCCACGTGGGGCAGACCTTGATGCAGTGCTGCCCAACAGAGAACAAAAGACTGAAGAAGGCAAAGAAAAATTAGAGACCAGGGACAGGTGTCTGAGCTGCACATGGAACCAAGGAGGGCTGTCTGGTGGAAATTTGCAGCCTTTGGTATCCTGCATATGCAAAATATAATGGACCTTGCTGTTTGGATTTGTTACAAGGGTTGAGACTGTGAGTCTGGCTTCAGTTATCTTTTTTTTTTTTTTCCTAGTTCCAACTGAGGAGGCTGCTAATCTGCCCTGGCTTTTGTTTCCCTGATGAATGCTATGGTGCTTAAAGCTTGATCTGTTTATTTATTTTGGTGGCAAATTACATATCAATCCAGAAGCAGCTTTCAGTGTTTTCTAGGTTGGGATTACGAGACTCTTGTTCATTGGCTTAACTGGATTGCTTGCTGCTTTATTATTCAGTAAAATCTGTTGGCACACATACAGCTGGTTGTTGCCTTAAAGACGAGTGGAGAATAGCAGGGCTGACAAAGACAGAACATTTTTAAACTCATGTACACAAAAAAATATTTCACATGCACCAAAAGAATGATGTAGGCATATTTTTAACAAAGCAAACAAATAAAACAAAACCCTCCAAACAAACACCTTTTTTCATGTTTCTGATGCTGAAAGCTGATCCCAAGGAAACCAACAACCAACAAGTAGTCAGATCACTGATTAGACCCAGACCTGGGCAGCCAGCTTAAAGCAAAGAGGAGTGGAGCAGGTGATGCCCAGCCATCTCTTCCCAACTCCATTCTGTGATTCTGTGATCACAACAGGTCAGCTTTTCACTTTTCTTCACCCTATAGTGATGGAGGTGTCATTGTGGCTGCAGCAAAAGCTCAGACAATACAGAGATTTCCATATTTCCATCTGATTTGCTTGCAACATGTATGCCAGTGCAACACTGTGGAGCAGTCAGATAAACCAGTCTCTGCTTATCCCATTTGCAGCCAAGCTCTACAGGAGTCCTGGATGTACCCAGTCCTAACCATGCCTTGCTACTTGTCTCACACCAGCAGGGCTCTGATGACTGCCCTGGTTTTTGATCTCCTTCCCTCAAACATCAGGCAACATTGTAATCTTGGTACTGTTTGAGCAAATGTTGTTCTGTGACAATACCCAGCATCAGTTACTCAAGCTTAACCACTGGGAGTTTGGGAATTACAAGACATAGAGAAGAGCAGAACATAGCTCAGAGCGTAGTGTGACCCAGGAGAGCTGGAAGAGGACAAGCCATTCCCAGCAGCTTTTCAAATGGCACAAGTCCCTGGAATTGCTGATCACCCAAGCCTTTTTGCCTGCTGTGCGGGCAGGGGCTGTACCAGATTTGTACCCTAGAGACCAAAGTGTGCGACGGGAGGCTTGTGCCTTCCTGCCAAACTGCACAAGGGCAACACCAGGGCATGACCCTGCACTGTTGGTACCTGTGTAGAAGTCTGCATGAACAGGAGAGTCTGCAGGCAAGGAAGCTTTTTCCCTACTCCAAACAGCTGGCCCATGAACCCTGCTTCCCTTTGCTTTCTCTCTTCCCCATACACTTCCAAGTGCCCTTACTCCTGTCAGAGCCGAAGTTCCCAAATGACTCTTACATGTACATGCAGGCTGAGCTTCTGAGCACACTCCCATTTGGTTTTTACTGGGATGTGTCTGTCCTGAGCTGATGGCTGATCCTTTCACTCTCAAGGTGATTATATGTGATGGTTTTACTCAGGTGGGCATAGAGATGAGGATGACAGTTGAGAGAAGTAACAGGCAAAACATGGACTGGATGTTTTTTATGAATGCAGCATTTGTGAAGAATTCAAGAAAGTAGTAATTATGAGGAATATGTTCCATACTAGTGTGGTGAAGGGACAAGGGGTGGAGTGTGTGTAAATTGTCCACTTTGTCGGTGTTGTGATGACATTATGTTTATTTTGGTGTGGGGAATTCTTTTTCTTTTTGATGTAATTGAACTTCGTGAAAACTGTGATGATTGTGACGAAAGAGTATATTGTGATTATTCTTAAATATGCTTATCACAGAGGCGAGGGGTGGAATGAAATGGGTTTACATGGCAAAGTTTTTGGAACTGGGGGACCATAGAGGTGGCTTCTGTGAGAAGAATCAAGAAGCTGCTCCATGTTAGATAAGGGCCCTGCTGATGGCCAGCACCAAGCCAGTAAGTGATGCTGTTTGCTCCTCTGTGGGAAAGGAAAGGAAAGGAAAGGAAAGGAAAGGAAAGGAAAGGAAAGGAAAGGAAAGGAAAGGAAAGGAAAGGAAAGGAAAGGAAAGGAAAGGAAAGGAAAGGAAAGGAAAGGAAAGGAAAGGAAAGGAAAGGAAAGGAAAGGAAAGGAAAGGAAAGGAAAGGAAAGGAAAGGAAAGGAAAGGAAAGGAAAGGAAAGGAAAGGAAAGGAAAGGGCTGCTGGGAAGCAACAGCTGGGAGAGAGAGACAATCTGGGAGTGAGAACAAGCCCTGAAGGCACCAAGGTCAGCAAAGAATCAGGAGGAGAGGTGCTCCAGGTGCCAGAACAGAAGTCCCCTGTGGCCTGTGGTGAGGACCCTGGTGAAGCAGGCTGCCCCTCTGCAGCCCATGGAGTACCACAGTGGAGCAGGTGGACCTGTACTGAAGGAGGCTGTAGCCTGTGGAGGACCCCCACCGGAGCAGGCCCCAGGCTGGATCTGTCGCCTGTGGAGAGGAGCCCACACAGGAGTCGGTGACCTGGCAGGAGCTGCTGCCTGTGGGGGACGCAGGTTGGAGCAGAGTGCTCCTGATGGATGGACCCCATGGTATGGACCCATATGGGAGCAGTTCTTGAAGAGCTGCTGCCTGTGTGAAGCCCACACAGGATCAGTTTGGGAAGGACGGCATCCCGTGGGAGGGATCCCACGTGGAGCAGGGACAGAGAGGGACTGAGAAGGAGCAGCAGAGACCAAGTGCTATAGACTTATCACAACCCCCATTCCCCTGTTCCCTTGTGCCACTCGGAGTGGATGGAGGGAAGGTGTTTTGGGTTTCTTTCCTTTGTTTCTCACTTCTCCAGCTTGTTTGTAATAGGCAATAAATTTTATTATCTCCCTACTCTGAGTCTGTTTTGCCCATCATGATAATTGTTGAGTGAGCTCCCTGTCCTTATCTCAGCCCTTGAGCCCCTTGCATTGTATTTTCTCCTCCTTTCCCTTTGAGGAGGGGGAGTGAGAGAATGGTTGTGGTGGAGCTCAGCTGCCCACCCAAGTAAACCCACCACATTATAATTAAAAAAAAAAAAAAAAAAAAAAAAAAGCAGAAAGCGAATCCTTCACACTTTGGTTTTGTTTTGTTTTTTCTTGTTTGTTTGTTTGCTTTGTTACTAGGTTCTACTTTGTAAGTTTCATTATTTTGGCTATGTCTCATATTTCCCTCTTTCCAAATTCAGCAATGAAGAGGTCAAGATTGAAAAATTCACGTAATAAGGGATCATATCATTATGCATTCCTTTTAAATGCATGTTATTTAAAAATATTTACTCACTGGTGACAATTTCTCAAAGGCTTGAAGTGGTGCATGAAAGAAAAACTTCTTTTATGAAGTCAGACAACATTTTTGTTGCTGTTGTTGGTTTTGCTCTTTTTGTGCTTTATGTTGTGACCTGGTCTAGGAAACTCAGTGAGGACATAGGTATTTGGGAAGTCAGTGAGAGGAAAAAGGAGATGGTGCTCATGGCTTGCAGAGCTTCTGCACAGAAAAGGAGAGTGGAAGAAAAAAAATAGTTGTGGTGAGAGATTTGTCTAAATGAACAGTCTATGAGAATTCCTGAACTGGGGGAATATTTGCAGTTGATGTTACAGAAAGATGGCAGAAAGATGGAGAAAATATGAGGGAAACTGAATAAAATACCCAGTGGGAACCCTTTACCAGTGTTGAAATTTCCCTCCACTCCCTTTTGGGTGGACTTTTGGGGGGATGTGTGGTACTAGGGGAACCTATAGATAGGAACTGAAGTTTCAGGGTGCAAGGCCTTCTACAGCTTCCTCCTGAAACTGCGGGGGGTTCTTCCGTACCATCTTAACACAACACCCCCAGCTTTTGCACCCCAATTTTCCTTTCTACAGCAAGCCCAGCTGGCATTATCTTGTCCAGTTGTTCTTTATTGCCGTAGAGCAAGGAGGAAAGAGGTGGGTTTTTTTGTTTTGTTTTGTTTTGTTTTGTTTCCCCCTGTAATTGCTTAATTCTCTCACTGCACTTAGAAAGGTTGAAATAAAGAAAATGCATCCCTGCACAAAGTATTTTGGGCATAGGGAGCACGGTGAAGGCAAGGAAGTGGAATTATACTGCAAATGTCAGGAGCTATGAAAAATGTAACAGACTTTAATATTCTTCTGCTGTTACTGCTGAGAGTGTCTCTTACCTGCATTCACAGTAAGTGAAATGCCTTTTATTGAGCCCAGCTGCCACTGAGCAGAAAAGATTTCTATGCTTCCTATATTTATTTTAAAGCTACACTGTGGCATGCACTCTGATAATAAATGTTTTTTCTCTACAAACTCTCACTTAGCCTTCAACTTTAAGATTAGTTTATGCCTTTAAGATTAACCCCTGCACCATGCTCCACTGAACTTCAGCCCCAAATGCCCGGCTACTTATACCTTAGAATGGATTTCTGCATTCCAAATTGTAACCACCTGTGATACCTAATGCTAACTGGTGCTGTGCCAGCAACTTGGATGCTGCTCTGAAGATGTAAAACATTAACCACGCATTTCTCTGTAGCTCACTTCCCCACGGGATTACTTTTCAAGGTAAGTGGTTTGTATAAGATCCCTCAGAGACCTGCATTTAGTTTATTCAGTAGTATAAACAACCTGCTGCTTTTGTGTTTCTCTCTGCAGACCAAAGAAAAACCCATTTTACACATTAAAATTGAAAGTAGCATTGCTGAAAGGGCCGTGATGGCTCAGAGCATCTTGTCTAGCTCTGGGAGGGGTCTCACGAGGTGCAAGCAGCCTCTCAACCCGCATCCCCCTCCTGTCTTGAGACCTTCTGCCTGGCGGAGATGGGGTCAGCAGCCTCCATTTCTGCCTGTCTCATTGCCCCTGCCCAAGGCAGGGGCACGGGGGCTGTATTGTTTTTCTTGATGGGCTGCTTAATTTCCCCTTGATAAAGCCATCCCCATGGCTTGGAAAACAGCTCCGGGAGGGTGGATCCTGTCTCCCTGCAACCCAATTAGCGAAACCCTGGGGAGTAACGGGCACGAACCCCAGCCCCCGTCGTTTTACCGGGAGTCGCTCCCTGCCGGCCACCGGCGAGGCGGGGAACCAACTGTGCTGGTGCGGCACAGACAGCAGCGGTGGGAGATAAACGAGCAGCTCCCCCGCGCCGGGATTTGAGCAATCAGGAAATATAATCCGGGCTGGAAAGTGCCCGAGCATCTGCTGGGTTATTAATAAATTGTATGCAATCTGTCCGCGGTGAACCCGGGGCGGAGGGAACCATCTGCTCCCGAGCTGTAGCTCTGATGGGATCTGGGGAATGAAGTCGGCGGGGTGCCTCGCCGCCGCCGGGGGCAGCGGAGCTGGCGGGGCCGCAGGTCCCCAAGCGGGGACGTGGCGGAGGGCGCGGGCTGAGCACCCCGGGGTGCCTGCTCCGCGCACCGCTTTCCTTGGGCCACGGCTAATTGCTCCCCTAGACCTTATTCTTCACGTTTTATTCTGCGCCAGCAGCCGAGGTCCAGCCCGCCGCCGGGTCCCCGTGCCCGTTTGCACCGGGGTATGTGGGGACTCGTGAGGTGCTGCTACAAACGTCGCCATGTGGTTTGCAGAAGGCTGGGGCGCGGAGAGGTTATTGCATGAGCTGTCTCCACAGATTGAGGAGCCAAAATGATAATGCCTGAAGGATGTCTCGGCATCGCCGCGGTCGTCCTGAGGAGGTGGGCTCTGACACGGGATGGGGTGGGCTTCCCCTGGAGCAAGAACCCGGGGCTGCACAGCGCATCCCTAAGATATTGGCACGTGACAAACACTGTCTTCCATTACAGCACTCGGTGCAGCGCTATCCTAAACAAAGGCGAGCTGTGGACAAAGCCTCCAGCGACAAGAGAGATGCAGAAAAAGAGCTGCTGCGGCTGGCCATGCGAAGCCAAACCCTTGCCGGACTCCAGCTCTCGGATCAAGGCACGGCCGCCGCCAGCCTCCGGCGCCTGCCCGGCGCCACTCCGTGCTCACGGTGTCGCTGTCGCCCGCTAGAAGCCGCCGCGGCGCTGCCGGGATATTTCCTGTGCTGGAGGAAGAGCGAAGAGGAAGAAAAAAGCAGATTTTCGTCTGCTCCCCCGCAAACGCTGCGGATCCCCGTTTGGGGGGAAGCCTACCCCGCCGAGGAGGAAGGGCTTAGAAGAGGCGGATTTTCCCCCAGCTCTCCGGCCGGGACCATTGCTCGGTGCCGGAGCGCAGCAGGGCGACAGCGGAAGGCTTTTGGCTGGCCCTGCGACACGTCCTGTCACCGCGCGAGTGACAGGCTGAGCGCCGGCAGCGACCACCCGGCGGCCGGGCACAAAGCAATGGACATCGCCGGCAGCTTCCCTAAAAATGCGGGGAGAGGAAGGCTCTGGATCTGCCAAGGTCCTGAAGACAGAGGCGGAAAGGGACGGATTTGTCGCCCGTTCCCCGCTCTGGGATCCTGGTTGCCGAAGGCGAAGCGCGGAGCAAACCCCGCAGTGCCTCCGGCCCCCGAGCGACCGCTCAGTGCCCGCCGTGCCCCCAGACCGCCGGATGGTTCCTTTCCCCGTGCTTAGGGCACTTCTGGATTTAAACGTTTTCGGTCTCGGGAAGGCTTTGAAACCCGATCTTCGCTTTTCTGGGCCGTGCTCGAGCATCCAGGCTGTGTCAAAGAGGCGTGAGGGACCCGCTCCGCGGGATGCGGCTGTGAGCGCTTTCTTCAGTGCTACTCGACTGCTCCACATCGTTTTCCAGACCGAACCACGAGGCTAATTAGCTCATGTTTGGAATCCTAATATTTTATACAGATCAACATCACTTCCAACCGACACAGACCCTCACCAGTTGACATACTCACGGAAATCAAAAATTTCTTTGTTTACTGGCCCTTCAGGAGGCAACAGGCTCTTCGTCCCGGATCCCCGTCGATGGGGACAGTCACCCTGTGCCGGCTGGTCCGGAGCTGCTGCTCGGCCCTTTCCATCTCGGTGATGGAAAAAGTCCTGGGTCACAGCACCGACTGCCGGAGCTGCGGCTTTTCTCCCTCCTCCAATTCTTCATCTCTTGTCTCAGAGCGTAATTAAAGTCACGCTTTGAGTTCAGTGGGGGCCGCCATAGGGCTCTCCAAATCTCCCTGGAAAAGTCTGTCCGTCTTCACTGACTAAAGGACAGGCAGAGGCGAACCTCCCAGCCAGTCTGAGCTGCTCCAAATCCCTGCCGTTGGGCTGTACTTGCTCTTCTAAAAATCCAGCGCTCACTCCGTGATCTCTGATGATGGATAAACTGAGCTTGGGAGGCCGAGACTCCTGGTTATTTCACACCCCTTTAGCGAGGCAGTCACCCCTTCTGTCTAATGCAGGAGGCTCGGAGAGCAACGCCCAAGCCCTCAGTCAGCCGTCGGGTCCTCAGGGCGAGCAACATTCCTCCCCTGATGCTCAGTCCGTGGCACAGCGCACATTCTGAGACTCAGCAGAGTCGGAAGAGGGAAACTAAGCTGTTAGACAATAGAAACTCCACCAGCTCGAGTGCTTTTTTTGCAGAATCTTCTCAGTTTCTCCCTATGAACTTGGTGGCTTCACATTACAGATACAGGTGTTGTAAAAGGCAAATTAGTTGTGCATCTGTGTTTACAATGCAATGCAATGCTACAGTGCTTGAGGATTTGCCTTAACCTCTGCAGAAGCTGGATTTAATCAGAAAGTGAGAATCCCACGTGGGCTGGATTTGAATAAGCACGAATCTCTTCCAACTTGTAGGTTATCTGGGATAGTTTGTTTCTTTGCTTCCAGAAACATCTTTATCCCTAGCAAAGCTCAGATCTCTGCAATCGTGGGACCATTTATTGGAGCTGCTTGGTGGATATAGAAATTATATAGAAATGATGCAGACGACTACTCATAACACAGGAGGAAGGACACCGTGTCCTCTGTTCTTGGTAGTAATGCATGTTTTCTCTTTAGCAATTGTCTTACCGATTAAAACATGCTACTACGTTTTTTAAAGCAGTCTTTTAGACCTTAGCACAGCTCTAAGATACTTGAAAGTAAACCAGTGCTGTTTTTGCCAACAACGGTATTATATACTCATCCCTATGAATATGGCAGGAAACTATTTGTCCAGAGGCGATCTACTTATTCCAGGTAAGTGGATGAATTTGGCAAGCGGGTAAGCAAGAAAAAATACATATATCCCGCTTAAACACATCTCGTCCTGGATTCACGTGGAATGATCTCGATGGCTTTGTTGATAGACAATCTGTCCCAGCATCTCTTTCTATGCACGAGTCAAGATGCTGATCTCCACCTAAACCCTTACTTCCTTTTACTACACGAAACTGAAACAAACAAACCAAAGACCAACTCTACATTTAGATCTTATTTTCCAGGAATTTCAGCAGTCGGGAACGTGTCTCTGGATTAATTTTGCAAAATCGTGCCTTGTACATTCTTACTCGTGGAATTCCTCTGTTTGATAACAGAGTAACCATCTGCCTTCGCCTGGAAAAGTCAACAAAACACATTTACACTGAACGGGATAGATTTTGTTTCCATCTGCGGTAGTAACAGAGTGAGCCGCAGAAAATACCTAAACTTGAAGAATGGAAAAAAAGGAAAAAACGTGCTGTGTTACATTCTGGGTGTGGCAGAAACGTGTCCATGGGTTTAGGGAGTCGCAGTCCCGGCTGCGGTAGTGTCTGCCAGAGGTCACGATTACCGTTCTCCCTGGGCTGCTCCGCTGGGGAGCAGCGCCGAAGGGAAAGACTTCTTCTTCGGGGGCTGAAAATCCACTGTGCTCCATGTGGAAGGATTTGGGATAGGAAACGTGGTGTCTCTGAGTGACTTCCTCGGGGCGATGAGTCTGTCGTGGGCAGGGATTAAAAAACAACAAAACAAAACAAAACAAAACAAAACAAAACAAAAAAAAAAAAAAAAACAGTAAAGGTGCTAAGACGCAGGAGGAAGAAGCATTCATCTTTTGCCTTTTGAGTTTCAACCGAATAAAGGCAAGACGGCATAAACCAAATACAGCGGGCATCAAGGACTGGATGCGGATCTGGACTCGAGACATGATTGCTGTTCCTAGAAAGCCTGACTACCTTCAGCGGTGGATTTCCGCATGCGTCTGCGAGAAGCCGGAGAGCAGAGAGGTCAGCAGGCACAGCCGTGGTCAGTGCTCCTGAACCAAGTTCTGTGTGCGGGATCTGCAGGGATAAGGCAGCGACTTGCCCCCGGCTTTAGCGCGGCTGCTGCCGGTGCGCGAGGCAGGTGACGGCGGATGCAAAGTTGGGCAGAGAAGAGCTATGTAGGCAGGTGGTGGGCTTTGCCCTGGAGCTTCAGAGGGTGGTCAAGAATCCTCTCAGTGCAGCGCACCGGGCTTTGCCGGGGACTGGGAGTGGGTACCGAGGGGTGACACTGAGCCGCCAGCGGCAGCATCCCGCCCCGCCGGCGTGCCTGCAGAAGACGGCGAGCACGAACGGCGAAGATACCCTTAAAAGCAGAAAATTTCAGCCCTGTCTCGTCTGAAGGAAGGATCTCGCCGGTAACACGACTCTTCCGCTTTCTCCCAAGGGACTGCAGCATCCACGCGTAATGTGCTTGTCTCCTCTCCCTTCTGCTCTCCTATGGCCCCCACTCCGAGAGGTTTAGAACTAGCGCTTGTGAGAGTTTGCTCTCACCTCGTGTCTCCTTTCCTTTGAGCGTTTCACAGCAAGGTTACTACGACCCTGCACTGTCAGCAGAGCGGGCAGGAAACGGGGAATCTCCCCCGGGAAGGAGCTGTCGCAGAACCTCACAGTTCCCACTGAAGGAAGCCGTGGAGAGGACCCAGCGACCGCGAGTGGAAGAAGGGGATCTGTTTCCCTGTTTCGACTTCGCCCCCTGCTCACAGTCCTTGTAAGAGTTACTCGATCAGTCTGAGAATCCGCTTCCGGGTGTTTTGTCTACAAGAGAGGTTTAGATTTATTTGGTTGTAAAGTATGAATAGAACGGCATTAAATAGAGCATGTTTTCAGAAACACTTCATTTAGACCTCAAGGTTTCTAACAGGAACACCGATCACGGTGATTTTGGGAGCTGTCAAATACATTCAGCACATTTCAGGGCATAATAGTGTCACTTGGAAAAGAACTGTGAATGATTAGTTAGCGTCACATTGTAAAGAAAACTATATGCACTTCTTCTGAACTAGTACAGTGAAAAGCGTTGCAGGTGAGTACTCGGCAACAACCTCAAACAGAAGTGCGTGGAATGGAAAATGGCAAAACCGGAGCTAATTAAGGGCGATATGCAGAGCACGGTAAGAGGCAATACCTACAGACTGCCACATGATGCCGCTCTGACATAATAAACGCATGATGAAAAAGGGGGAGGATGAGGGGAACACCTTCCGGTACCCGTGAGAAATAACGCAGATGACAGAAAGAGCTGCAAGGAAGAGGACGCGCAGCCATTGCAAGAAGATCCTGATACCGAGTGCAGCCAGAAACGATAAATATACACATCAGTAACTACATGGTGGAGAGAAGAGGAAATTGGTGACAGCAATGGGCGTTTGCAGACCAGCACGGCTGAGGTGGGGGCCTGTGGTGCGGGTGCTGGTGCTGCAGGCGGCCTGGGCGCTGGGCGGCGGGCAGGTGCGCTACTCGGTGCCGGAGGAAGCCAAGGGCGGCACGGTGGTGGGGCGGCTGGCGCAGGACCTGGGCCTGGAGGCGGGCGAGGCGGAGGCGCGGCGGCTGCGGCTGGTGGCGCAGGGCCGGCGGGCGAGCGTGGAGGTGAGCGGGGCGAGCGGGGCGCTGGTGGTGAGCTCGCGGCTGGACCGGGAGGAGCTGTGCGGGAAGAGCGCGCCCTGCGCCCTGCGCCTGGAGGTGCTGCTGGAGCGGCCGCTGCGCGTCTTCCACGTGGAGGTGGAGGTCACCGACATCAACGACAATGCCCCGATCTTCCCCGCCTCTCTGGTAAACCTCAGTTTACCGGAAAACTCGCCTCCCGATTCCCGCTTCCCGCTGGAGGGCGCTTCGGATGCGGACATCGGAGCCAACGCGCAGCTCTCCTATACCCTCAGCCCCAGCGAGCACTTCGCTTTGGACGTGAAATCTTCAGATGAAAATATGAAGTCGCTGTTCCTGGTGCTGACGAAAGGTCTGGACCGCGAGTCGTCGGCTGAGCACCGTCTGGTGCTGACGGCGATTGACGGGGGCAGGCCGGCACTGACAGGCACGGTGGAGCTGTTGGTGTTGGTGCTGGATGCGAACGACAACGCGCCCCAGTTCAACCAGTCCGTGTATAGAGTGCGGCTGCCGGAGAACGCGACAGAGGGAACGTTGGTGGCTCAAGTGGGAGCCACCGACCCGGACGAGGGAATTAATCACGACTTGTCTTTCAGCATCGTGAGTTTAGTTCCTGCTACCAAGAGAGATGTCTTTAGCATTGATCCGCAAACGGGGGAGATCCGTCTGCGGGGACCTTTGGACTTTGAAGAAGTGCGCTTTTATGAATTACAAATCGCGGCGAGAGACAAGGGCGTTCCGCCTTTATCAGGGCACTGCAGCGTGATGCTGGAGGTGCTGGACGTGAACGACAACGCGCCCGAGGTGTGGGTGACGTCGCTGTCGGTGCCGGTGCCCGAGGACGCGTCGGTGGGGACGGTGGTGGCGCTGCTGAGCGTGTCGGACCGGGACTCGGGGGCGAACGGGCGGGTGCGCTGCGCGGTGTGGCCGCCGGCGCCGTTCGGGCTGGTGGCGACGTTCGCGGGCTCGTACTCGCTGGTGCTGCGGGAGGCGCTGGACCGGGAGCGGGTGTCGGAGTACGAGGTGGAGGTGCGGGCGGAGGACGGCGGGGCGCCGCCGCTGCGCGCCAGCCGCGGGCTGCGGGTGCCGGTGTCGGACGTGAACGACAACGCGCCGGCGTTCGCGCAGGCCGTGTACACGGTGCTGGCGCGGGAGAACAACGCGGCGGGCGCGGAGCTGGCGCGGCTGTGGGCGCGGGACCCGGACGAGGCGGGCAACGGGCGCGTGAGCTACTCGGTGGCGGAGGGCGGCGCGGGGTCGGGGTCGGGGTCGGGGTGGCGTCCGGCGTCGAGCTACGTGTCGGTGGACGCGGAGAGCGGGCGGCTGTGGGCGCTGCGGCCCCTGGACTACGAGGAGCTGCAGGTGCTGCAGTTCGAGGTGCGTGCGGTGGACGCGGGCGAGCCGCCGCTGTGCGGCAACGCCACGGTGCAGCTGTTCGTGGTGGACGAGAACGACAACGCGCCGGCGCTGCTCCCGCCTGCCGGCGGCGGGCCGGGGCCCTGGGCTGCGGGCGAGGCGTCGGCGCCGGGGTCGGCGCCGGGGTCGCTGTGGGCGTGGGCGGCGTGGGGGGCGCCGGCGGGGCAGGTGGTGGCGAAGATCCGCGCGGTGGACGCGGACTCGGGCTACAACGCGTGGCTGCGCTACGAGCTGTGGGAGCCGCGGGGCAAGGGCCCGTTCCGCGTGGGGCTGTACAGCGGCGAGGTGAGCACGGCGCGGGCGCTGGAGGAGGCGGACGGCCCGCGGCAGAGGCTGCTGATCGTGGTGCGGGACCACGGGGAGCCGTCGCGCTCGGCCACGGCCACGCTGAGCGTGTCGCTGGTGGAGGGCGCCGAGGCGGCGCTGTCAGCATCGTCGTCGTCGGGGGCGGGGCTGCGGCCGGCGGCGGGCGCGGAGGGCGGCGCGGCGGCGGCGGCGGCGGCGGCGGCGACGAACGTGTGGCTGGTGGTGGCCATCTGCGCGGTGTCGAGCCTGTTCCTGCTGGCGGTGGTGCTGTACGGGGCGTCGCGCTGGGCGCCGCGGGCGGCCGTGCTGGCGGGGCCCGGGCCGGCGACGCTGGTGTGCGCCAGCGAGGTGGGCAGCTGGTCGTACTCGCAGCGCCAGAGCCGGAGCCTGTGCGTGGCGGACGGCGCGGGCAAGAGCGACCTGATGGTTTTCAGCCCCAACTGCCCGCCGCCGCCCGGCCCCGCGGCAGAAAACGGTTCTGCCGAGAAGGGACCTTCGCTCTCCCCGTACTCCTCAGGCACGGTAGGTTGCCCCTTGTTGTTGTTTTTTTTTTTTTTTTTTTTTTTTTTTCCCCACTTCTTCTGTTTTGTTTTCCAATGATATTTCACGGTACGTAGGTCATTGAAAAGATGTGGATGTGGAAGTAATTTTACTTGGATTTTCCTCACAACATGGTCTCTGCAAATCTTCTTGGTTACTGGTGTGTAGCATTTCTGTTTGAGACTGATGAAGGACTGTAGTCCAGGAAGGACCAACATGGTCTGGTTGTGACTGTGCACCCAGTACTATTGAAAGCTCAGTAAGTAGCTGAATGCTACGTCTACTGTAGTTGTTCTTTTGTTTTCTTCAGGGCTATTCTGGAAACCTATGTGTAGTTGGAAAAGCAGAACAATCTTGGCCTCATGTATTCGGATAAGTGATGCTGTGAAGTCCTCTATCCATGCAGGATGCTGCAAAGCTCTTGTACTGTCTGACACCGATGGCATGATGTTTGTGTCTCACTCCTTCCCCAACAGGGTTGTCATCTCTCAGAATGAAGTCAATACCCATTGATGTTAGCTGTCATTACATCTCTGTTTGAAAGAGGCACACTGGCCAATTTTGATGTTCTTTCAGTGAATCTGCAAGATGGTCCCTGTGCAAATGGGACCATTGGCAGGGTTTTGCAGGTTTCAGATCTGTCATTGCTGGGAAGGGTGTGTGAAAGTTGGAGTGAGCATTGTGTTGGGAAGGGAAAGTGTGTCACCTGGCAGAGGTGAATGTGGCAATGACACTGAATGGGACCTGGCCTTATTCTGAAGTGAACCGTGACCTTTGTGGGGAAGTCCCACTGCCTCAGGAAAAAGGAAATCAATAGTCTGCATTGCATGCCATAAGAGAATGAGGAGAGATGTCTACTTGTGTTGAAAACACACATTCGAGAAAGGGGGACCAAGGGTGCCTAAAGTGAATCCGTGAGCAGAGTGGTCTCAGAGTGTTCCTGGGCAAGACCCTTTTCCAGGCTTGAAGTGACATGATTTGAAGGTCCTGCCTATCTTGAGAAGAAAATCAGTGGTGATTGTGCTTAGAGGTTTCATGACATGGGTTCCATGAATGTTGCTTCTTACTGGTATGCAGTATTTCCACCTGAGATTTCTGAAGGACTGGTGATATGAACAGTGGTGGTGGTCCTGTAGGCACTACTCTTTCTCATTCAGTTCATACTTGAAACCTGTGTAGCAAAAATGGTTTTATAGTTTGTTTGTTATTTGATGGGTGGGGTGGTAATCTGCTAATCATGGTTTTTGAGATTCTCCGTCTGCGTTAGCATGCATCCAAGTGCTCCTCAATCCTGGTTTGGAAATTCTGTCGTAGATATCTGATTTCACAGGGTGAAGGATAGAGTATACCAGAGGACTACATGGAGAAGAAGCCTGGCACACTGTGCTCTTCAGCCAGGAGCCTCTCCGAATTCCCATAAATTCAGCTGTGAGCTCTTTCTGAGGATGAGAGGCAGTGTGTTATTCATGCTTCCACATGCCTTCCTTGTTCTGTGTTTCGAGTCTTTGCCTGGTATTTTCCCTGCGGATCCCCTTCTTGCCTGTGGATGAAGCTTGAGTAAGTTGAGAGCATGGCAGCATGGTTTATGTAGAATGGAACCTCAGGGGCCTCCAGTCAAGTGACTGGAGACAGCAAGGCCATATATGAAGAACGATGAGCTTCCTCAGGGTCCTGTGCAATAAAGTTCTGCTTGTTCTCACTCCCTGTTGTTGTGATGTTTCTGCTTGTGAAGGTATCTTCATGGGCACCTTTAATCATGTCTGTCTGAAGGTGGAGTGTTGTTGGTCAGGCAGGAGCTTTTCCCACTACTGATGATTCTTCCCGAGTTGTCAAAATGTCACTGCAGTCTTCCCTCTGGTTGTATTCTTGAGATAGACAGGAAGAAGTGCTGTCTGTATTCTCAATGTTGTCCAGAGCTTGTGTTTCAATGAAGTGGACTGGAATACTATAGTTTTCATCTCTCCTGCAATGAAAATGTCCGACTCCCTACTCTACTGTTTTTCGTCTCCCATATTGGAATTCCGTTGGTAACAGTGGATGAGATGTAGTCTGTTGAGTTGTGGCTGCTGACTGAGGGCAGACACTTGTGTAGTTGGCCGTGTGTGTGTTGGTGCTGTTTTTTGCACTGTTCAGAGTGGAGGTTGTTGTTGAGAGAATGTCATTGGCTTTCAGGTCTGCCTCTTGCTTCCCATGTGATAGGATCTTAAGGTACCTCATGTTGAAGGTGGCACATGGATGTCTGTGGTTTCCTTGCTGAGAGCAGGATGAACACTGCAGTTAGATGAGGCTGGTGAGGGCCTCATCCTGTGAAGGTCTGTGTGTCTCCAAGGAAGGCAATTTGTGTCAATTCCTGGCCTGATGTTCCAGGGCCTCGCCAGGTTCTACGTAGAGTTTTGTTTTTGTCTGTCCACTTGGTTTTCCTTCATCTCACTGTTCTGTACTATAGTCCAGCTTTTTCAGTGATCTGTCAGATGACCTTTGACTCCTGTGTTCCTGAGCATGAGGAGTGTCTGCTCCAGCAGAAGCTGCTGTAAATGTTGTTCATTGGGCCAGCTTTCTCCATTTCCATCTGAGATTTCTGAGCCAGTTTAATGCCTTTAGAGTGCCGTTTGTGCATCCTTGCTGTGGCGGGAGCAGGGAAGGCTGTGCAGAGGGTGATGTTCAGAGCTGGGTTTGGAGCTGGATTCTTTTGGTGGGGTGGAACAACATCCATCAGGTGTTGTGGCGGTAGTTTTGCAAGGAGCATGGAGTGTGGGTGGGCATTTGGCAATGGGCAGGATGGTGTTGAGTAGGAAAAGAGCCATGTGTGTGGGAAACGGAGATGCTGGATGGAAGCTGGAGTGTGGCCTTTGCCAAGAATGGAGAGGAGAGGAAGAAGCGATCACTGTCTTCATGTTGTTGGCAAAGCTCGTGTTTTGCTGAAGTGGGAATGGGATCCTTTGGTTTTCTTCTCTCCTACATGGTAGCTTCCTGTGTGATAGCTCCATGTCAGGAAGCACAGTGCACTCTCCCATGATTGGGGATCTTTTGCTAAACTTGATGATTTCTGTTCAGTCCAGCTTCCCTAGAAATCACTGAAAACTTTAAATGAAATTTTCCCTTTTATACAAATTCTCCATCCACAAGTCTATTCCTTTTTCTGAGCAAGCAACCACTGATGCTACTGGTAAGTTATTCATATGCAAAAAATATTTATTTGAGAGACAGATGTATGTTTTTTTTACTGTTTAGTTGTGTTCCCGTTATGTTGGATGGACTGACCAGTTCCTGGGGAATGCCTGTATGATTGGAACCTTCAGACAAGCATGTTGGTACCAATGGGGAGAACAGTTTCTCCCATGTGCAAGAGTCCCTTCCCCTGGTGTCTGCCTGGTATCAGAAATGTTGGACATTTCTAAGGAGACATGATGGGGTGCATGTAATCTTTGTGCATTTGACTTCCCCAGTCTGTGCTCTTGCATAGTTGGCCTTGGTCAAGATGGTGCGTCTCTTGTAGCATGGCTCATTCTAAAACATGAACATTGGTATGGGAGCAGTGCGTGGTGTCTAATGACTTCCAAGGTGTTACGTATCTGAAGGAAAATTTCCATCCATCTTCCCCAGAAATCTCTGATAGCTTTTAAAGAAATTGTGCTTTAGAAGCCATTCTCCTGTCATAGAAACTCTTCTTTTTCTAAGCAAGCAAGCACTGATCCTATAGGTAAGTGGCTCGTACTCCGAGAAGATGTTTTCAAGAGAGCTATACAAGATTTCTGCTATTCAACAGCAATAAGTTCGTGTTGGATGGATGGAATCTAGCCTAGGTTTGGAGGCTGTAGGCTGTAGGTTTGGAGCAGCAGAGTCCTGTTGCCTGATCTCATTCCTTTCCCTTTTCTTCGCAGCTCAGTGTGAGCAGGTGGCCAGAAAGACATGTAAAGGAGGGATCATACTGTATTTCTCTGTGGGGGAGGGGGGTGTTGGTGGTCAAGGTATTTTTTTTCAGAGAAAAAGCAGTGGTGTTACCTTTGTGGAGTTGTTGGGTTGTGTGATGGTTAGCTCACATTACAGATGAGATGTTTCTGGTGGGAGTAATTGCCCTGGGTCCAGAGGATCTTCCTGCTGGATTGTTCTGGCAGTGGATGTGTACCTGAAAAGGAAAGCAAGAGCTTACCACTCAGCATGTGGGTGGCAAGTGAGTGCCAACTAATGCATCTTCCCTGAGGTGTGTGGGAGTGCAAGCGAACTGTGGTTGCCCTGTGGTTTTTTTTTTTTTTTCATTTTTGGAGGATTTGTGAACTGGGGTGTGCTAGGTTTGAGTTGCCGAATGAAAGACGCACCTGAGCTGTGTGGAGTCCTTGGATCCTGTTTGCAGTGGGCATCCTGGTATCCTGGTCTGCAGTGGCCTATTGAGAGGAGGAGAGCGAATTCTCTGGAGGAGTAATTCCTGGGGGGATGTTGTCCTCATGAGTGCTGAGGAACACTGTACAGAGCTCAATGAAAGGCCATGACGAAGATGAAGAAGAGAGCTTGTCTGAGGTCATGTCTGTGCTTGATAGTGCGCTTGATATTGTAGGCATTTGGACAGCGTTTTGATTTAGGAGGGGAAAAACGTGAAGGAAGAAAAAAAAAGGGCAAGGAGGGAAATGGAAAGGTTATGAAGGCTAATATAAGGAAGGGAAACATGAGAAGTGAAGAGGAGAGCGAGAAAAGCAGATGGATAGGAGGAGTGAAGGAAAGAAGGAAACCAGGAATAAGTTGTAAGACTGAAAGAAGGAATTGAAAGACTGAAAGAAAATAAAAGAAAAAAAAAAAAGGAAGGAGCATAGAAAGAAAAAGAAAAAAGAAATCGAATTAGAAAATAATAATAATAAAAAAAGAATAACGATGGAAAAGAGAAAGAATGAAGGTATCTCAAGGAATGAAGTTTCAGAAAGAAGGAAAGTAATGAAAAAAGAAAAGAAGATGTCGAGAAGAACTCAGGCAAGGAAGAAGCAAGCAAGCGAGAGAATGGAGGAGAAGCAAAGGAGGAGAGAGACGAGAAAGAAAGGAAGGAAGCAAGCAAGCAAGTAAAGAATCAAGGAGGAGCCTCCATTGGCGTAATGCATGCAGGGCTGGCAGCCTGTCGATATGCAAGAGTGGCACACACACCACTCCAGACTGCAAGGAAGACTGAAAGGAAGTAAAAGAAAAAAGGAAATAATATAAGAATTTAAAAAGGAAGAAGAAATCGAATAAAAAAAAAAAAAAAAAAAAGGAGTAATAATGGAACAGAGAGAAAGAATGAAGATACATGAAGAAGGAAATAAGGTTCAGAAAGAAGGAAAGAAGTGAAAGAAGGAACAAAGTGAAAGAAGGAAAAAAGTGTGAGAAGGAAAGAAGTGGAAGAAGAAAATGGGAGAAAGAAGGAAAGAAGTATGCATGCAGAAGAAAGAATGCAAGCAAGAAGGAAGCAGGAAAGCAAGCAAGAGAGAGAATGGAGGAGAAGAAAAGGAGGAGGGAGACGTGAAAAGAAGCAAGCAAGGGCTGGGAGGAGTCGGTCGGTGTGCGGGGAGCGGCGTGTGGAGCGCGGCGCTGCGGGGCTGTTGCCCCCCGGTTGTCGCTGCTGTCTCGGGCTGTGCTGGGGTGGGTGTCGGTGTCGGCGCCGTGGGCGTGGCGTGTCCCGCGAGTGGCGGGGGTGTCGTGTCCCGCGCGGCGGTGTCGGTGTCGGTGTCGGTGTCGGTGTCGCTGGCGTGCTGTCGGCGGCGGGCGCGAGTGAGGCGTCGGAGCACACGGTGTCGCTGCAGGCTCAGGAACGGCGCGGGAGCGGCGGGAGGGCGGCTCCGCCCCGGGGCGGCGGGAAGGGCGGCTGTGCGCGCGGGGGGAGCGGCGCGGGGCGGGCAGGAGAGCGGCGGCGGCGGCGTTGGGAGCCGTGCGGGGCGCGGGCGGCGGCGGCGGCCATGGTGGTGTGCGTGCGGGCCGTGGTGCGGGTGCTGGTGCTGCAGGCGGCCTGGGCGCTGGGCGGCGGGCAGGTGCGCTACTCGGTGCCGGAGGAAGCCAAGGGCGGCACGGTGGTGGGGCGGCTGGCGCAGGACCTGGGCCTGGAGGCGGGCGAGGCGGAGGCGCGGCGGCTGCGGCTGGTGGCGCAGGGCCGGCGGGCGAGCGTGGAGGTGAGCGGGGCGAGCGGGGCGCTGGTGGTGAGCTCGCGGCTGGACCGGGAGGAGCTGTGCGGGAAGAGCGCGCCCTGCGCCCTGCGCCTGGAGGTGCTGCTGGAGCGGCCGCTGCGCGTCTTCCACGTGGAGGTGGAGGTCACCGACATCAACGACAATGCCCCGCTCTTCCCCGCCGCCACCAAAAACCTCAGCATAGCGGAATTGTCGCTGCCAGGATCCCGCTTCCCGCTGGAGGGCGCGTCGGATGCGGACATCGGAGCCAACGCGCAGCTCTCCTATATCCTCAGCCCCAGCGAGCACTTCGCTTTGGATATGAAATCTTCAGATGATAGGAAGTCGCTGTTCCTGGTGCTGACGAAAGGTCTGGACCGCGAGTCGCTGGCCGAGCACCGTCTGGTGCTGACGGCGACTGATGGGGGCAGTCCGGCTCTGACGGGCACGGTGGAGCTGTTGGTGTCGGTGCTGGATGCGAACGACAACGCGCCCCAGTTCAACCAGTCGGTGTATAAAGTGCAGGTGCGGGAGAGCGCAGTGGAAGGGACATTGGTGGCACGGGTGGGAGCCACCGACCCGGACGAGGGAATTAATCACGAGTTCTCGTTCAGCATCGTCAGTTTAGTTCCTGCTACCAAGAGAGATGTCTTCAGCATTGATCCGCAGACGGGGGAGATCCGTCTGCGGGGACCTCTGGACTTTGAAGAAGTGCGCTTATACGAGTTGCAAATCGAAGCGCAAGATAAGGGGACGCCCCCGCTGTCGGGTCACTGCGAGGTGGTGGTGGAGGTGCTGGACGTGAACGACAACGCGCCCGAGGTGTGGGTGACGTCGCTGTCGGTGCCGGTGCCCGAGGACGCGTCGGTGGGGACGGTGGTGGCGCTGCTGAGCGTGTCGGACCGGGACTCGGGGGCGAACGGGCGGGTGCGCTGCGCGGTGTGGCCGCCGGCGCCGTTCGGGCTGGTGGCGACGTTCGCGGGCTCGTACTCGCTGGTGCTGCGGGAGGCGCTGGACCGGGAGCGGGTGTCGGAGTACGAGGTGGAGGTGCGGGCGGAGGACGGCGGGGCGCCGCCGCTGCGCGCCAGCCGCGGGCTGCGGGTGCCGGTGTCGGACGTGAACGACAACGCGCCGGCGTTCGCGCAGGCCGTGTACACGGTGCTGGCGCGGGAGAACAACGCGGCGGGCGCGGAGCTGGCGCGGCTGTGGGCGCGGGACCCGGACGAGGCGGGCAACGGGCGCGTGAGCTACTCGGTGGCGGAGGGCGGCGCGGGGTCGGGCGCGGGGTCGGGCGCGGGGTCGGGCGCGGGGTCGGGCGGGGGGTCGGGGTCGGGGTGGCGTCCGGCGTCGAGCTACGTGTCGGTGGACGCGGAGAGCGGGCGGCTGTGGGCGCTGCGGCCCCTGGACTACGAGGAGCTGCAGGTGCTGCAGTTCGAGGTGCGTGCGGTGGACGCGGGCGAGCCGCCGCTGTGCGGCAACGCCACGGTGCAGCTGTTCGTGGTGGACGAGAACGACAACGCGCCGGCGCTGCTCCCGCCTGCCGGCGGCGGGCCGGGGCCCTGGGCTGCGGGCGAGGCGTCGGCGTCGGCGTCGGCGCCGGGGTCGCTGTGGGCGTGGGCGGCGTGGGGGGCGCCGGCGGGGCAGGTGGTGGCGAAGATCCGCGCGGTGGACGCGGACTCGGGCTACAACGCGTGGCTGCGCTACGAGCTGTGGGAGCCGCGGGGCAAGGGCCCGTTCCGCGTGGGGCTGTACAGCGGCGAGGTGAGCACGGCGCGGGCGCTGGAGGAGGCGGACGGCCCGCGGCAGAGGCTGCTGATCGTGGTGCGGGACCACGGGGAGCCGTCGCGCTCGGCCACGGCCACGCTGAGCGTGTCGCTGGTGGAGGGCGCCGAGGCGGCGCTGTCGGCGGCGGCGGCGGGGGCGGGGGCGGGGGCGTCGTCGTCGGGGGCGGGGCTGCGGCCGGCGGCGGGCGCGGAGGGCGGCGCGGCGGCGGCGGCGGCGGCGGCGGCGACGAACGTGTGGCTGGTGGTGGCCATCTGCGCGGTGTCGAGCCTGTTCCTGCTGGCGGTGGTGCTGTACGGGGCGTCGCGCTGGGCGCCGCGGGCGGCCGTGCTGGCGGGGCCCGGGCCGGCGACGCTGGTGTGCGCCAGCGAGGTGGGCAGCTGGTCGTACTCGCAGCGCCAGAGCCGGAGCCTGTGCGTGGCGGACGGCGCGGGCAAGAGCGACCTGATGGTTTTCAGCCCCAACTGCCCGCCGCCGCCCGGCCCCGCGGCAGAAAACGGTTCTGCCGAGAAGGGACCTTCGCTCTCCCCGTACTCCTCAGGCACGGTAGGTTGCCCCTTGTTGTTTTATTTTATTATTATTTTTGGTACTTCTGTTCTGTTTTCCGATGATATTTCATGGCACGTTGGTCATTGAAACGATGTTGTTGTGGAAGTAATTTTACTTGGATTTTCATCACAGCATGGTCTCTGCCAATCTTGTTTACTGATGTGTAACATTTCTGAATGTTACTGTTTCTGAATAAGGACTGCAGTCCAGGAAGACATGGTCTGGTTGTGACTGTGCAGCAGGCAATGTTGAAAGCCCTTTAAGTAGCTGACTGCTGGGCCTACTGTTGTTAGGTTGTTTTCTTCAGGGCCATTTAGGAAACACCTTGTGTAGCTGGAAAAGCGGAACAGTCTTGGCCTCATGTTTTCGGATAAGTGATGCTGTGAAGTCCTCTATCCATGCAGGATGCTGCAAAGCTATTGCAACGTCTGACACTGATGCCATGAAAGTGGCACACTGGCCTGTTTTGATGTTCTTTCATTGAATCTGCAAGTGAATCTGCAAGATGGTCCCTGTGCATATGGGGCCATTGGCAGGGTTTTGCAGGTTTCAGATCTGTCATTGCTGGGAAGGGTGTGTGAAAGTTGGAGTGAGCATTGTGCTGGGAAGGGAAAGTGTGTCACCTGGCGGAGGTGAATGTGGCAATGGCACTGAATGGGACCTGACCTTATTCTGAAGCTCTTTAATCTTGCCCTCTTTTCCTCCCTTTCCTTCCCTGCCCCATCTCCCGGCCGCCTCCTCGTAATCGGTTGTGGTAGCCAGGCACAGCCCCTGGGTCCATGGCGTCTCGGTGTTTGTCAGATGCTCGAGCTGCTAGTGCGAACAGCAGTAGGACATGAGTCTGGGGCCCAGTGCGGGTCCTGTCAATAGCTGTTGTGCTCGGAGCCCTGCTCCTGCTGTCGGGACAGGGCTCTTCTGAAAACCTCTGGTGTTCAGGAACACCTGAACACTTGCTGATGAATGTTTTCGTCGTGTTTTTTGGTCAAGATGTTGTTAAGGGGTCAGCTGTGACGTCTTCACTTCATGCGTGATGCTGGAAAGTCATTGTACTGTCAGATGCTGATGATACTATGACATTGGTGCCTTGCACCTTCACACACACTTTTAGAAATGGGATGTGGGGCAGGTGAACACTGTTGGTGCCTGTTTAACTTATTCTACTTGTGGCCATGTATGCCTGGTGCTATTTTGGGGTATTGTGTGTAATCAGGTGGTGAAGTTAATTTTCCTCTTGTGTAGATTTAGCACCTGGACACTTTTCTCCTGGTGTTTTTGTGAAAGATGCTTTCTGTGGCAGGGTTCAGCTCTGAAGTCTGCTCTCCATTTGTGATGTTGCTTAGTTGTAGTGGGTGATGTTATTGACACCATGCTGTTGGTGTCTTACTATTTCTCACAAAGGGTTGTTAATAGAACAAGTGTAAAAGATGAAGTGTGTTCTATGCCCCTTGAAAGTGTACAATATTTTTTACAATTAGATTGTTTTGGAAAGCCATAATGCAGTATGAAGCATGTTATACTTCCCCTTTTGTGAGTATGCCTTTTGGGTGCTTTGGAATACGGAGGTAGAAGAGCACACTGGGAGATCGGGGCAAGAAACAGAGAACTGTTTTTCTGCATCATCCAAAGCATTTTGTTCAAGGACAATTTCAGAAGATCTGACTCTAGGCTGCCTCCTCAGAAGCGGTTGTGGCAGCCGGGTGCAGGCCCTGGGCCCACGGCTGCTCAGTGCTCATCAGGTTCTTGAGCTGCGAGTGCCGACAGCGCTGTGGCCAGGGTCTGTGCCCCAGTGTGGGGCCTGGCAAGTGCCGGTATGCTTGTATTCCTGCTCCTGCTGCCAGGACAGGGCCTTTCTGTGGACCTCTCATGCTGTACAGGGTCTGCTGTGAAATCTTCTCTCCATGCATGATGGTAGAAAGTCATTCTCATGTCTAATTCCTATGGTACTTCAATATTGGTGTCTTATTCCTCTTACACACTGTTGCCAATGTGCCATGGGGCCGGTGAGCACCATTTGTGTCTGTTCAAGTTGTTCTAGTTGTGTCCATGTCTGCCTGGTCCTATTATTGTGCTACTGTCTGTAATCAGCTGATGGCGGCATTTGCATCTCTCTATTTGTGTCTCCAAGATCTCCTCATCTCTTGCTTTGGGACATCATATTGAAACCAGTTGTTCAGTTTTTCTCAGAGAGAATGAAATCAATGCCGATTTTCATTAGAGCTTTCACGACATGGTTTCCGTAAGTCCTGTTGGTTATTGATTTTTTGCATTTCTGCTCTAGAGTGTTGAAGGACTGCAGGCCAGGAAGAGTCGGTCAGGTGGTGACTCTCCAGCAGACACTACTGAAAGCCCTTTAAGTAGCTGAATGACAAGCCTGCTATTACCATTGTGCAGTGTTTTGTTTTTGTTCTTGTTGAGAACTTTGTTTTTGTGTGTTTTGATTGTCCTGTCAAGAAGAAGTGATGAAGGTGACATTTGGGTCTTTGGGCTTTTCTGACTGTGGATTTGTATTCCTTGTTAGGGAAGTGGCATTTCACACAGAGCCCTGCTTAGAAGTTATTATAAAGAGTCTGCCAGACATGATGGATTTGGTACCATTGGAATATATATATATTTTTGTAGCTGTGATTGATGGGAAGGGTCTGTGAAAGCTGCAGTGATGCATGGGGTGGGAAGGGAAATGATGTAATCAGGTGGGGATGAATGTGGCAATGGCAGTGAATGGGACCTGGCCATTCCCTGATGTGAGTGATGAAGTTGAAAAGGATCTGCATTGCTTGCCATAACAGAAGAAGAGATTCCGGTTTGTGTTAAGAACACGTGTCCCAGAATGGTGGATCATGGGTGTCTAAAGCAAAGCCTGAGGGAGAATGGTCCCAGAGTGTTGCTGTGGAAGACCCTTTCCCAGACTCCAAGACACAAGATTTGAAGGTCTTCAAGAACTTGAGGCAATAAGTGGTGTTGAAATGGTCTGGATGTCATTTGAGGCATATTGCCTTCCATCAGTTGTGAATCCCTCTTTCTCCTCTGGGACATGTTGAACGAGATGGAAAAAGTTCAGACATAGCAGAGAAATGGGCCAGGAAGTAGAGTGGGTGATTTCCCTTGAGGAGAATCCCTTGAGGTGTGTTGTCCTTGTGTGGAGGGCTGGAATTGTGTTAGATGAAATTGCAGAGGGCCTTGTCTTGTGCAGGTCAGAGTATGTCAGAGGAAGGCATTTTGACTCCCTCGCTATCCTGCTGTTGCATGGATTCTGTGTAGAGTTGTAATTGCTTGTGATCACCATTTCGCTGCTCTCTGCATGCTATTCTTGTGACCCCCATCTTTTTCTATGCTCTTTGAAGATACATCGACTTTTTCACTCTCTTTACCACCAGAAATCAGTTTTGAAAGAGAAGATGCATCTGAAACCATGTTATACTTTTTCCCTCTATGAGTATGCCACTAGCGTGCTTTGCAATACAGAGGTAGAAGAGCACAGCCAGAAGTCAGGAGAAGAAAGAAACTGGTTTGATGCACGAGCCAAGGTGTTTTGTTTGAGGATGGCTTCAGAGGATCTGACTGTGCCAGTTGTATGCATTCTCTGATGACTGGCCTGTCTTGTGTCCTCGGAGTACTGGTAAATGTAGCGTGATTGTTTCCTTGTGCCCAGCTCATGGTCATTGCAGCTGGGTGCAGTTGGTGGGTTGTCCAATGCTCATGATACAGCGATGTTGGAGTCTTGCTCCTTCACACACAGGCCTTGTAAAGAAACATGAGATAGGCGAGCACCGTTGATGTTTGTTCAACTCCTTCTTGTATGCTACTGCTGTTGGTTTTATGGACTTACAATCCCCTTATGTGTAATCCCCTTATTATTAGTATTTTTTCTTTTTTAATTTTCACGTCTCTGTTGGCGTGCATCTAGGAGGTCCTCAGCTCCTTGTTTGGAACATCTTGCTGAGGCTAGTTGTTCAGTATCTGAGGTTTTCTCTGACAGAATAAAACCAATACCGATTTAGCTTTGAGCTGTCAGGACATGAGGTCAACAAATGCTGTTTTATTTTGTTGTGCATCATTTACACCTGAGATTGCTGAAGGAGTGCAAGACACGACGGATGGTGATGGTGATCCTGAAGGCACTATTCTTTGTCATTCAGTGTGCCCTTGAAACCTTTCAAATGAAAATGTCTTTGGTTGTTTGGTTGTTTTTTTGGGTAGGGACCTTGTGAAATCTTCATGGTATGTGGGGTTCCAGAAGCATGCCTGAAACTGTAGAGCTGCTGGTGTTGTGATGTTGACACATAGCTCAGAAACGCATTCGACAGAGGCACATGAAACAATTGTGCTCTCGTCTTTGCCTAATTATGGCCTTTAGTTCCTGAGCAGAGAAATGGTTTGACATACGGTGTCCTGATTTCATGTGCTTTCAACATTGACAGTCACAACCACCTCTTCAAAAGCCCCAGAACTTTTCATTGAAAGATGTAACACATACATGCATAGAGTTGATGTTATCCATAAGAGTGCTTTGCTTGTCAACATCTGGGGTGTCCTTTCACAAAATGAAATGAGCACCCTTTGCCTTTTGGGCTGTCACACCATCACCTTTAGGAATACAGTTCCTTACACACCTGCAATGTTTGCATCTGAGATTGCTGAAGCACAGAGAAGTGGAAGGGTCAGCTGCAGAGGGTGTGCTGGAGACAGTGTCTATGTGATTCTATTTGTATGTTTCTTTGTGGTGCTTTCATTGATGGGAAGGTTCTGCAAAAGCTGGAGTCAGCCTTGGGTTGTGGTGAGCAAGTGTGGAATCTGGTGGAGGTGAACGTGTCAGTGGCACTGAGTAGGACTGGGCCATTTTGGATATTTTCAGGGTGATCTTGAGCAGGGCGATCTTGCCTTGTGTTTGCTTGCAACTTGCTAGAAGGTGGTGTTTTCCTGGGATGACCTCCCTTTTTGCAATGGAAGTGAATGACGAGGACCTTAAGGTACCTTGTGCTGAAGGTGACACGTGGACGTCCGTGGTTCCCTTGCTGAGAGTAGGACGAACACTGCAGTTAGATGAGGCTGGTCAGGGCCTCATCCTGTCAAGGTCTGTCTGTCTCCAAGGAAGGCAATTTAGTTTAACCCCTGGCCCAGTGTTCCAGGGCCTCCTCAGGTTCTGTGTAGAATTTTGTTTTTCTTTGCCCACTTGGTTTTCCTTCATCTCACTGTTCTGTACCATAGGCCTGGATTTGCAGCAGTCTGTCAGATGGCCTTTGACTCCTGTGTTCCTGAGCATGAGGAGTGGCTGCTCCAGCAGAAGCTGCTGTAAATGTTGTCTATCAGGTCAGCTTTCTCCATTTCCATCTGAGATTGCTGAACCAGTGCAAAACATTAAGAGTGCCGTTTGTGCAGGGGGGGAAGATCCTGACAGTGGTGGGAGAAGTTGAGGCTCTGCAGAGTCTTGTTATGTTGTTCATATGCAAAATATGTTTTTGAGAGAGAGATGTATGTATTTTTTGCTGTTAAAAAAATAACAAAATGAGTGAAAAACTTACCTAAGCTGTATGGAGGTCTTGGTGCCTGTTTGCAGTGGGCATCCAGGTCCTTTGGTGTGCAGTGGCTTATCAGGGAAATTCCTTGGGGGAACATGGCCATCTTGAGTGCTAAGGGATGATGTACATTGCAGAATGGAAGGCGGTGAGGAAGAGGAAGAAGAGGTCTTGCATTAGAGCAAGTCTTATCTTGATTGGAAGAGTGGTGTAGGCATTTGGAAAGCATTTTGAGAATGGAAAAAAAAAAAAAGGAAAAGTAAAGAGGAGAGGAAGAGAAGCAGATGGATTGAAGGAGTGAAGGAAAGAAAGGAAGCATGAAGATACTGTAGGGTGACTGAAAGAAGTAAGAGAAAAGGAAAGAAGGAACTGAAAGGATGAATCAAGTAAAAAGGAAGGACGTCACTGAAAGAATGAATGAACTGGAAGAGAGGTAGAGAATGAGTGAAGAAAGAACATGAGAGAAAGCAGGACAGAAGGAAGGAAGACATCGAGAAGAATGTAGGCAAGCAAGAAGCAACCAAGAGTGAGAATGGAAGAGAAACAAAAGAGGAAAGAGAATAGAAGGAAGGAAAGGAATCAAGAAAGAAATGAAAGGAAGGAAATTTAGGAAAATACGGAAAGGAAGGAAGCAAAGAAGCAAAGACGGAAGGAGGAAAGAAGTGAAAGATGGATAGTAGTGAAGGTTGGAAAGAAGACATTGAGAAGAAAATATGCAAGCAAAAGAAGCAAGCAAGACCGGGAATGGAGTAAAAGAAAAGGAGAAGAGAGATGGGAAAGATAGCAAGCACAGGCTGGGATTCGGTCGGTGTGCGGGGAGCGGCGTGTGGAGCGCGGCGCAGCGGGGCTGTTGCCCCCCGGTTGTCGCTGCTGTCTCGGGCTGTGCTGGGGTGGGTGTCGGTGTCGGCGCCGTGGGCGTGGCGTGTCCCGCGAGTGGCGGGGGTGTCGTGTCCCGCGCGGCGGTGTCGGTGTCGGTGTCGGTGTCGGTGTCGCTGGCGTGCTGTCGGCGGCGGGCGCGAGTGAGGCGTCGGAGCACACGGTGTCGCTGCAGGCTCAGGAACGGCGCGGGAGCGGCGGGAGGGCGGCTCCGCCCCGGGGCGGCGGGAAGGGCGGCTGTGCGCGCGGGGGGAGCGGCGCGGGGCGGGCAGGAGAGCGGCGGCGGCGGCGTTGGGAGCCGTGCGGGGCGCGGGCGGCGGCGGCGGCCATGGTGGTGTGCGTGCGGGCCGTGGTGCGGGTGCTGGTGCTGCAGGCGGCCTGGGCGCTGGGCGGCGGGCAGGTGCGCTACTCGGTGCCGGAGGAAGCCAAGGGCGGCACGGTGGTGGGGCGGCTGGCGCAGGACCTGGGCCTGGAGGCGGGCGAGGCGGAGGCGCGGCGGCTGCGGCTGGTGGCGCAGGGCCGGCGGGCGAGCGTGGAGGTGAGCGGGGCGAGCGGGGCGCTGGTGGTGAGCTCGCGGCTGGACCGGGAGGAGCTGTGCGGGAAGAGCGCGCCCTGCGCCCTGCGCCTGGAGGTGCTGCTGGAGCGGCCGCTGCGCGTCTTCCACGTGGAGGTGGAGGTCACCGACATCAACGACAATGCGCCGCTCTTCCCCGCCGCCACCAAAAACCTCAGCATAGCGGAATTGTCGCTGCCAGGATCCCGTTTCCCGCTGGAGGGCGCGTCGGATGCAGATATCGGAGCCAACGCACAGCTCTCCTATACCCTCAGCCCCAGCGAGCACTTCGCTCTGGAAATAGGAAAAGAGAATGAACGGAATATCATACCTTATCTTGTATTAAAGAAATCTCTGGACCGCGAGTCGTTGGCCGAGCACCGTCTGGTGCTGACGGCGAGCGATGGGGGCAGACCGTCGCTGACAGGCACGGTGGAGCTGTCGGTGTCGGTGCTGGATGCGAACGACAACGCGCCCCAGTTCAACCAGTCGGTGTATAAAGTGCAGGTACTGGAAAGCGCAGCGGAGGGTACGCTGGTGGCCCGAGTCGGCGCCACGGACCCAGACGAAGGAATTAACAGTGAAGTGACCTACAGCGCAAGCAACTTTATTCCCCCGAGTGGAAGAGATGTGATTTCGGTTAATCCGCAGACGGGCGAGATCCGACTAGTCGGTCCCCTGGACTTTGAGGAAGTCAGTGTATTTGACTTTAGCATTGAAGCGAAAGACAAGGGGACGCCCTCGTTATCAGGGCACTGCAGAGTGGAGCTGGAGGTGCTGGACGTGAACGACAACGCGCCCGAGGTGTGGGTGACGTCGCTGTCGGTGCCGGTGCCCGAGGACGCGTCGGTGGGGACGGTGGTGGCGCTGCTGAGCGTGTCGGACCGGGACTCGGGGGCGAACGGGCGGGTGCGCTGCGCGGTGTGGCCGCCGGCGCCGTTCGGGCTGGTGGCGACGTTCGCGGGCTCGTACTCGCTGGTGCTGCGGGAGGCGCTGGACCGGGAGCGGGTGTCGGAGTACGAGGTGGAGGTGCGGGCGGAGGACGGCGGGGCGCCGCCGCTGCGCGCCAGCCGCGGGCTGCGGGTGCCGGTGTCAGACGTGAACGACAACGCGCCGGCGTTCGCGCAGGCCGTGTACACGGTGCTGGCGCGGGAGAACAACGCGGCGGGCGCGGAGCTGGCGCGGCTGTGGGCGCGGGACCCGGACGAGGCGGGCAACGGGCGCGTGAGCTACTCGGTGGCGGAGGGCGGCGCGGGGTCGGGCGCGGGGTCGGGCGCGGGGTCGGGCGCGGGGTCGGGCGGGGGGTCGGGGTCGGGGTGGCGTCCGGCGTCGAGCTACGTGTCGGTGGACGCGGAGAGCGGGCGGCTGTGGGCGCTGCGGCCCCTGGACTACGAGGAGCTGCAGGTGCTGCAGTTCGAGGTGCGTGCGGTGGACGCGGGCGAGCCGCCGCTGTGCGGCAACGCCACGGTGCAGCTGTTCGTGGTGGACGAGAACGACAACGCGCCGGCGCTGCTCCCGCCTGCCGGCGGCGGGCCGGGGCCCTGGGCTGCGGGCGAGGCGTCGGCGTCGGCGTCGGCGCCGGGGTCGCTGTGGGCGTGGGCGGCGTGGGGGGCGCCGGCGGGGCAGGTGGTGGCGAAGATCCGCGCGGTGGACGCGGACTCGGGCTACAACGCGTGGCTGCGCTACGAGCTGTGGGAGCCGCGGGGCAAGGGCCCGTTCCGCGTGGGGCTGTACAGCGGCGAGGTGAGCACGGCGCGGGCGCTGGAGGAGGCGGACGGCCCGCGGCAGAGGCTGCTGATCGTGGTGCGGGACCACGGGGAGCCGTCGCGCTCGGCCACGGCCACGCTGAGCGTGTCGCTGGTGGAGGGCGCCGAGGCGGCGCTGTCGGCGGCGGCGTCGTCGTCGGGGGCGGGGCTGCGGCCGGCGGCGGGCGCGGAGGGCGGCGCGGCGGCGGCGGCGGCGGCGGCGACGAACGTGTGGCTGGTGGTGGCCATCTGCGCGGTGTCGAGCCTGTTCCTGCTGGCGGTGGTGCTGTACGGGGCGTCGCGCTGGGCGCCGCGGGCGGCCGTGCTGGCGGGGCCCGGGCCGGCGACGCTGGTGTGCGCCAGCGAGGTGGGCAGCTGGTCGTACTCGCAGCGCCAGAGCCGGAGCCTGTGCGTGGCGGACGGCGCGGGCAAGAGCGACCTGATGGTTTTCAGCCCCAACTGCCCGCCGCCGCTCGGCCCCGCGGCAGAAAACGGTTCTGCCGAGAAGGGACCTTCGCTCTCCCCGTACTCCTCAGGCACGGTAGGTTGCCCCTTGTTGTTTTATTTTATTATTATTTTTGGTACTTCTGTTCTGTTTTCCGATGATATTTCATGGCACGTTGGTCATTGAAACGATGTGCTTGTGGAAGTAATTTTACTTGGATTTTCATCACAACATGGTCTCTGCCAATCTTGTTGTTTACTGATGTGTAACATTTCTGAATGTTACTGTTTCTGAATAAGGACTGCAGTCCAGGAAGACATGGTCTGGTTGTGCCTGTGCAGCAGGCACTATTGCAAGCCCTTTAAGTAGCTGACTGCTGGGCCTACTGTTGTTACGTTGTTTTCTTAATGGCCATTTAGGAAACACCTTGTGTAGCTGGAAAAGCAGAACAGTCTTGGCCTCATGTTTTCGAATAAGTGATGCTGTGAAGCCCTCTATCCATGCAGGATGCTGCAAAGCTCTTGCACCGTCTGACACCGATGCCATGATGTTTGTGTCTCACTCCTTCCCCAACAGGGTTGTCATCTCTCAGAATGAAGTCAATACCCATTGACGTTAGCTGTCATTCCATCTCTTTTTGAAGGAGGCACACTGGCCTGTTTTAATGTTCGTCCTGTGAATCTGCAAGATGGTCTCTGTGCATATGGGACCATTGGCAGGGTTTTTCAGGTTTCAGATCTGTCATTGCTGGGAAGGGTGTGTGAAAGTTGGAGTGAGCATTGTGTTGGGAAGGGAAAGTGTGTCACCTGGCAGAGGTGAATATGGCAATGGCACTGAATGGGACCTGGCCTTATTCTGAAGTGAACCGTGACCTCTGGGGGGGAAGTCCCACTGCCTTAGGGAAAAGGAAATCAATAGTCTGCATTGCATGCCATAAGAGAAGAAGAGGTGCCTACTTGTGTTGAAAACACACATTCGAGAATGGGGGACCAAGGGTGCCTAAAATGAATCCGTAGGCAAAATTGTCTCAGAGTGTTCCTGGGCAGGGCCATTTGCCAGCCTCCAAGAGACACGATTTGAAAGTCTTGCCTATGTGGAGAATGGTATGTGGTATTGAAATGTCCAGAATATCATTTGAGGTATATGCCTTGTGAGAATTTTCACTGCATAGTTGTGAATCTCTCTCTCTCATCTGAGTTGTGTTGAACAAGATGGAAAAAAAATCACTCATTGCAGAGAAGTGGACCAGGAAGTGGAATGGGTGATTTCCCTTGACACAGGGATGTGTTTTGTGTGGAGGGCTGAAGTTGAGTTAGATGATGTTGTAGAGGGCCTTGTCTTGTGCAGGTCAGAATATGTGAAAGGAAGGCATTTTGAGTCCTTCCATATCCTGCTGTTACATGGATTCTGTGTAGATCTGCATTTGCTTGCGATCACTTTGTCTCTGCTCTCAGCAAGGCATGCCAGTTTCCCCTGTCTTTTCCCATGCTCCATGAAGCTAGATAAACTTTTCCACTCTGTTTACTTCCAGAAACTCATTGTTAAAAGGGAAGATGCAGCAAAAATCATATAATATTTATCCCATTTTGAGCATGCTATTTGTGTAGTTTGCAATAGAGAGGTAGAAGAGCTGAGCATGAGGACAGAGCAATAAACAGAGCAACAGAGAACCAATTTTTTTGCATCTGGCAAAGTGTTTTGTTTGAGGACAGCTTTAGAGGCTCTGACTGTGCCAGTTATATGCGTTCCGTGGTGACTGGCCTGTCCTGTGTCCTGGGAATGCTGGTAAATATGATCGGATGGTTTCCCTGTGCCCAGCTCATGCTCATTGCAGCTGGGTGCAGTTGGTGGGTTGTCTGATGCTCATGAGACAGCGGTGTTGGAGTCTTCGTACTTTTCACACAAGTCTTGTAATGGACTGGGAGATGGGAGAACACCTTTGGTGTTCTACTCATTCTACTTCCACTGCATTGCTGTTCCTTTTTATGGAATTGTTGTGTGTAGTCCCCTCACGATGTTTTTTTTTTTTAACTGTCGTAAATATGTTGATCTCCTCAGTTCCTGGTTTGGAATTTCTTATGGAGGCTAGCTGTTCAGTTTTTGATTTTTTATTTCTTCTGGTAGAATAAAATCAGTGCAGACTGCGCTTAGTGCTTTCACGACCTTCGCTCTCCCCGTACTCTTCAGGCACAGTAAGTTGCCCATTGTATTTTTATTTTTTTTCTTTACCAGTTTTTCTGTTCTGTTTTCTGATGATATTTCATGGCACGTAGGTAATTGAAACGATGTGGATGTGGAAGTAATTTTACTTGGATTTTCATCACCACATGGTCTCTGCAAATGTTGTTGGTTACTGGTGTGTAGCATTTCTGTTTGAGACTGATGAAGGACTGTAGTCCAGGAAGGACCAACATGGTCTGGTTGTGACTGTGCACCCAGTACTATTGAAAGCTCAGTAAGTAGCTGAATGCTACGTCTACTGTAGTTGTTCTTTTGTTTTCTTCAGGGCTATTCTGTAAACCTATGTGTAGTTGGAAAAGCAGAACAATCTTGGCCTCATGTGTTCGGATAAGTGATGCTGTGAAGTCCTCTATCCATGCAGGATTCTGCAAAGCTATTGCACCATCTGACACCGATGGCATGATGTTTGTGTCTCACTCCTTCCCCAACAGGGTTGTCGTCTCTCAGAATGAAGTCAATACCCATTGATGTTAGCTGTCATTACATCTCTGTTTGAAAGAGGCACACTGGCCAATTTTGATGTTCTTTCAGTGAATCTGCAAGATGGTCCCTGTGCAAATGGGACCATTGGCAGGGTTTTTCAGGTTTCAGATCTGTCATTGCTGGGAAGGGTGTGTGAAAGTTGGAGTGAGCATTGTGTTGGGAAGGGAAAGTGTGTCACCTGGCAGAGGTGAATATGGCAATGGCACTGAATGGGACCTGGCCTTATTCTGAAGTGAACCGTGACCTTTGTGGGGAAGTCCCACTGCTTCAGGAAAAAGGAAATCAATAGTCTGCATTGCATGCCATAAGAGAATGAGGAGAGATGTCTACTTGTGTTGAAAACACACATTCGAGAATGGGGGACCAAGGGTGCCTAAAGTGAATCCGTGAGCAGAGTGGTCTCAGAGTGTTCCTGGGCAAGACCCTTTTCCAGGCTTGAATTGACATGATTTGAAGGTCTTGCCCATCTTGAGAAGAAAATCAATGGTAATTGTGCTTAGAGGTTTCATGACATGGGTTCCATGAATGTTGCTTCTTACTGGTATGCAGTATTTCCACCTGAAATTTCTGAAGGACTGGTGATATGAACAGTGGTGGTGGTCCTGTAGGCACTACTCTTTCTCATTCAGTTCATACTTGAAACCTGTGTAGCAAAAATGGTTTTATAGTTTGTTTGTTATTTGGTGGGTGGGGTGGTAATCTGCTAATCATGATTTTTGAGATTCTCCGTCTGCGTTAGCATGCATCCAAGTGCTCCTCAATCCTGGTTTGGAAATTCTGTCGTAGATATCTGATTTCACAGGGTGAAGGATAGAGTATACCAGAGGACTACATGGAGAAGAAGCCTGGCACACTGTGCTCTTCAGCCAGGAGCCTCTCCGAATTCCCATAAATTCAGCTGTGAGCTCTTTCTGAGGATGAGAGGCAGTGTTTTATTCATGCTTCCACATGCCTTTCTTACTCTGTGTGTTTCGAGTCTTTGCCTGGTATTTTCCCTGCGGATCCCCTTCCTGCCTGTGGATGAAGCTTGAGTAAGTTGAGAGCATGGCAGCATGGTTTATGTAGAATGGAACCTCAGGGGCCTCCAGTCAAGTGACTGGAGACAGCAAGGCCATATATGAAGAACGATGAGCTTCCTGAGGGTCCTGTGCAATCAAGTTCTGCTTGTTCTCACTCCCTGTTGTTGTGATGTTTCTGCTTGTGAAGGTATCTTCATAGGCACCTTTAATCATGTCTGTCTGAAGGTGGAGTGTTGTTGCTCAGACAGGACCTTTTCCCACTATTGATGATTCTTCCCGAGTTGTCAAAATGTCACTGCAGTCTTCCCTCTGGTTGTATTCTTGAGATAGACAGGAAGAAGTGCTGTCTGTATTCTCAATGTTGTCCAGAGCTTGTGTTTCAATGAAGTGGACTGGAATACTATAGTTTTCATCTCTCCTGCAATGAAAATGTCCGACTCCCTACTCTACTGTTTTTCGTCTCTCATATTGGAAATCTGTTGGTAACGGTGGATGAGATGTAGTCTGTTGATTTGTAGCTGCTGACAGAGGGCAGACACTTGTGTAGTTGGCCGTGTGTGTGTTGATGCTGTTTTTTGCAATATTCAGAGCAGAGGTTGTCGTTGAGAGAATGTCATTGGCTTTCAGGTCTGCCTCTTGCTTCCCATGTGATAGGATCTTAAGGTACCTCATGTTGAAGGTGGCACATGGACGTCTGTGGTTTCCTTGCTGAGAGCAGGATGAACACTGCAGTTAGATGAGGCTGGTGAGGGCCTCATCCTGTGAAGGTCTGTGTGTCTCCAAGGAAGGCAATTTGTGTCAATTCCTGGCCTGATGTTCCAGGGCCTCGCCAGGTTCTACGTAGAGTTTTGTTTTTGTCTGTCCACTTGGTTTTCCTTCATCTCACTCTTCTGTACTACAGGCCAGCTTTTTCAGTGGTCTGTCAGATGGCCTTTGACTCCTGTGTTCCTGAGCATGAGGAGTGGCTGCTCCAGCAGAAGCTGTTGTAAATGTTGTTCATTGGGCCAGCTTTCACCATTTCCATCAGAGTTTGCTGAGCCAGTTTAATGCCTTGAGAGTGCCGTTTGTGGTGGGAGAACGTGAGGCTGTGTAGAGGGTGATGTTCAGAGTTGGGTTTGGAGCTGGATTCTGTTGGTGGGGTGGAACAACATCCAGGTGTTGTGGCAGTAATTTTGCGAGAAGCTTGGAGTGGTGGCGGGCATTTTGCAATGGGCAGGATGGTGTTGAGTAGGAAATGAGCCTTGTGCTTGTGGGAAACGGAGATGCTGGATGGAAGCTACAGTGTAGCCTTTGCCAAGAAATGGGGAGGAGAGGAAGAAGCCATCACTGTCTTCATGTTTTTGGCAAAGCTCGTGTTTTGCTGAAGTGGGAATGGGAATGGGATCCTTTCATTTTCTCCTCTCTTGCATGATAGCTTCTTTGTGATAGCTCCATGTCAGGAAGCACAGCTCACTCTCCCATGATTGGGGATCTTTTGCTAAACTTGATGATTTCTGTTCAGTCCAGCTTCCCTAGAAATCACTGAAAACTTTAAACGAAAATTTCCCTTTTATACAAACTCTCCATCCATGAATTTATTCCTTTTTCTGAGCAAGCAACCACTGATAGTACTGGTAAGTTATTCATACACAATAAATATGTGTTTGAGAGAGATGTATGGTTTTTTTACTGTTTAGTTGTGTTCCCGTTATGTTGGATGGACTGACCAGATCCTGGGGAATGCCTGTATGATTGGAGCCTTCAGACGAGCATGTTGGTTCCAATGGGGAGAACAGTTTCTCCCATGTGCAAGAGTCCCTTCCCCTGGTGTCTGCCTGGTATCAGAAATGTTGGACATTTCTAAAGAGACATGATGGGGTGCGTGTAATCTTTGTGCATTTGACTTTCCCAATCTGTGCTCTTGCATAGTTGGCCTTGGTCAAGATGGTGCGTCTCTTGTAGCATGGCTCATTCTAAAACATGAACATTGGTATGGGAGCAGTGCGTGGTGTCTAATGACTTCCAAGGTGTTACATATCTGAAGGAAAATTTCCATCCATCTTCCCCAGAAATCTCTGATAGCTTTTAAAGAAATTGTGCTTTAGAAGCCATTCTCCTGTCATAGAAACTCTTCTTTTTCTAAGCAAACAAGCACTGATCCTATAGGTAAGTGGCTCGTACTCCGAGAAGATGTTTTCAAGAGAGCTATGCAAGATTTCTGCTATTCAACAGCAATAAGTTCATGTTGGATGGATGGAATCTAGCCTAGGTTTGGAGGCTGTAGACTGTAGGTTTGGAGCAGCATTGTCCTGTTGCCTGATCTCAGTCCTTTCCCTTTTCTTCGCAGCTCAGTGTGAGTGGGTGGCTAGAAAGACATGTGAAGGAGGGATCATACTGTGTTTCTCTGGGGGGTGGAGGGGTGTTGGTGGTCAAGGTATTTTTTTCAGTGAAAAAGCAGTGGTGTTACCTTCGTGGAGTTGTTGGGTTGTGTGATGGTTAGCTCACATTACAGATGAGATGTTTCTGGTGGGAGTAATTGCCCTGGGTCCAGAGGATCTTCCTGCTGGATTGTTCTGGCAGTGGATGTGTACCTGAAAAGGAAAGCAAGAGCTTACCACTCAGCATGTGGGTGGCAAGTGAGTGCCAACTAATGCATCTTCCCTGAGGTGTGTGGGAGTGCAAGCGAACTGTGTTTGCCCTGTGTTTTTTTTTTTTTCCATTTTTGGAGGATTTGTGAGCTGGGGTGTGCTGGGTTTGAGTTGCCGAATGAAAGTCTCACCTGAGCTGTTTGGAGTCCTTGGAGCCTGTTTGCAGTGGGCATCCTGGTATCCTGGTCTGCAGTGGCCTATTGAGAGGAGGAGAGCGAGTTCTCTGGAAGAGTAGTTCCTGGGGGGATGTTGTCCTCATGAGTGCTGAGGAACACTGTACAGAGCTCAATGAAAGGCCATGAGGAAGCTGAAGAAGAGAGCTTGGCTGAGGTCATGTCTGTGCTTGATGGTGCGCTTGATATTGTAGGCATTTGGACGGCATTTTGATTTAGGAGGGGAAAAACGTGAAGGAAGAAAAAAAAGGGCAAGGAGTGAAATGGTTATGAAGGCTAATATAAGGAAGGGAAACATGAGAAGAGGAGAGGGAGAGAAGCAGATGGATAGGAGGAGTGAAGGAAAGAAGGAAGCCAGGAATAAGTTGTAAGACTGAAAGAAGGAATTGAAAGACTGAAAGAAAATAAAAGAAAAAAAAAAAGGAAGGAGCATAGAAAGAAAAAGAAAAAAGAAATCGAATTAGAAAATAATAATAATAAAAAAAGAATAACGATGGAAAAGAGAAAGAATGAAGGTATCTCAAGGAATGAAGTTTCAGAAAGAAGGAAAGTAATGAAAAAAGAAAAGAAGATGTCGAGAAGAACTCAGGCAAGGAAGAAGCAAGCAAGCGAGAGAATGGAGGAGAAGCAAAGGAGGAGAGAGACGAGAAAGAAAGGAAGGAAGCAAGCAAGCAAGTAAAGAATCAAGGAGGAGCCTCCGTTGGCGTAATGCATGCAGGGCTGGCAGCCTGTCGATATGCAAGGAGTGGCATGTGGAGCACACACGCCACTCCAGACTGCAAGGAAGACTGAAAGGAAGTAAAAGAAAAAAGGAAATAATATAAGAATTTAAAAAGGAAGAAGAAATCGAATTAAAAAAAAAAAAAGGAATAATAATGAAACAGAGAGAAAGAATGAAGATACATGAAGAAGGAAATAAGGTTCAGAAAGAAGGAAAGAAGTGAAAGAAGGAACAAAGTGAAAGAAGGAAAAAAGTGTGAGAAGGAAAGAAGTGGAAGAAGAAAATGGGAGAAAGAAGGAAAGAAGTATGCATGCAGAAGAAAGAATGCAAGCAAGAAGGAAGCAGGAAAGCAAGCAAGAGAGAGAATGGAGGAGAAGAAAAGGAGGAGGGAGACGTGAAAAGAAGCAAGCAAGGGCTGGGAGGAGTCGGTCGGTGTGCGGGGAGCGGCGTGTGGAGCGCGGCGCTGCGGGGCTGTTGCCCCCCGGTTGTCGCTGCTGTCTCGGGCTGTGCTGGGGTGGGTGTCGGTGTCGGCGCCGTGGGCGTGGCGTGTCCCGCGAGTGGCGGGGGTGTCGTGTCCCGCGCGGCGGTGTCGGTGTCGGTGTCGGTGTCGCTGGCGTGCTGTCGGCGGCGGGCGCGAGTGAGGCGTCGGAGCACACGGTGTCGCTGCAGGCTCAGGAACGGCGCGGGAGCGGCGGGAGGGCGGCTCCGCCCCGGGGCGGCGGGAAGGGCGGCTGTGCGCGCGGGGGGAGCGGCGCGGGGCGGGCAGGAGAGCGGCGGCGGCGGCGTTGGGAGCCGTGCGGGGCGCGGGCGGCGGCGGCGGCCATGGTGGTGTGCGTGCGGGCCGTGGTGCGGGTGCTGGTGCTGCAGGCGGCCTGGGCGCTGGGCGGCGGGCAGGTGCGCTACTCGGTGCCGGAGGAAGCCAAGGGCGGCACGGTGGTGGGGCGGCTGGCGCAGGACCTGGGCCTGGAGGCGGGCGAGGCGGAGGCGCGGCGGCTGCGGCTGGTGGCGCAGGGCCGGCGGGCGAGCGTGGAGGTGAGCGGGGCGAGCGGGGCGCTGGTGGTGAGCTCGCGGCTGGACCGGGAGGAGCTGTGCGGGAAGAGCGCGCCCTGCGCCCTGCGCCTGGAGGTGCTGCTGGAGCGGCCGCTGCGCGTCTTCCACGTGGAGGTGGAGGTCACCGACATCAATGACAATGCGCCCATCTTCCCCGCCGCTCAGGTAAACCTTAGTTTATCGGAAACCTCGCCTCCCGGTTCCCGTTTTCCGCTGGAGGGCGCGTCGGATGCGGATATCGGAGCCAACGCGCAGCTTTCCTATGCCCTCAGCCCTAGCGAGCACTTTGCTTTGGATTTGCAGAAAACGGAGGATGATACCGAGTCGTTATTCTTGGTGCTGAAGCGGCCGCTGGACCGCGAGTCGTTGGCCGAGCACCGTCTGGTGCTGACGGCGCTTGATGGGGGCAGGCCATCGCTGACGGGCACAGTGGTGCTGGTGGTGTCGGTGCTGGATGTTAACGACAACGTGCCCGAGTTCGACCTGTCGGTCTATAAAGTGCGGCTGCCAGAAAATAGTGAACGGGGCAGCTTTGTGCTCAGAGTAAATGCCACGGATTTAGATGATGGCTCCAATAAGAACATCTCGTATTCTCTTCAGAGCTTGTTTCCTCAGGATGGAAGAGACGTGTTTGAAATTCACAAAACGAGCGGAGAGATTCATCTGAGAGGTTCTTTAGATTTTGAGGACGTTAGACTGTATCGCCTACAAGTGGATGCAAAGGACATGGGAAACCCACCGCTGTCGGGTCACTGCAAGGTGGTGGTGGAGGTGCTGGACGTGAACGACAACGCGCCCGAGGTGTGGGTGACGTCGCTGTCGGTGCCGGTGCCCGAGGACGCGTCGGTGGGGACGGTGGTGGCGCTGCTGAGCGTGTCGGACCGGGACTCGGGGGCGAACGGGCGGGTGCGCTGCGCGGTGTGGCCGCCGGCGCCGTTCGGGCTGGTGGCGACGTTCGCGGGCTCGTACTCGCTGGTGCTGCGGGAGGCGCTGGACCGGGAGCGGGTGTCGGAGTACGAGGTGGAGGTGCGGGCGGAGGACGGCGGGGCGCCGCCGCTGCGCGCCAGCCGCGGGCTGCGGGTGCCGGTGTCGGACGTGAACGACAACGCGCCGGCGTTCGCGCAGGCCGTGTACACGGTGCTGGCGCGGGAGAACAACGCGGCGGGCGCGGAGCTGGCGCGGCTGTGGGCGCGGGACCCGGACGAGGCGGGCAACGGGCGCGTGAGCTACTCGGTGGCGGAGGGCGGCGCGGGCGCGGGGTCGGGCGCGGGGTCGGGCGCGGGGTCGGGCGCGGGGTGGCGTCCGGCGTCGAGCTACGTGTCGGTGGACGCGGAGAGCGGGCGGCTGTGGGCGCTGCGGCCCCTGGACTACGAGGAGCTGCAGGTGCTGCAGTTCGAGGTGCGTGCGGTGGACGCGGGCGAGCCGCCGCTGTGCGGCAACGCCACGGTGCAGCTGTTCGTGGTGGACGAGAACGACAACGCGCCGGCGCTGCTCCCGCCTGCCGGCGGCGGGCCGGGGCCCTGGGCTGCGGGCGAGGCGTCGGCGCCGGGGTCGGCGCCGGGGTCGCTGTGGGCGTGGGCGGCGTGGGGGGCGCCGGCGGGGCAGGTGGTGGCGAAGATCCGCGCGGTGGACGCGGACTCGGGCTACAACGCGTGGCTGCGCTACGAGCTGTGGGAGCCGCGGGGCAAGGGCCCGTTCCGCGTGGGGCTGTACAGCGGCGAGGTGAGCACGGCGCGGGCGCTGGAGGAGGCGGACGGCCCGCGGCAGAGGCTGCTGATCGTGGTGCGGGACCACGGGGAGCCGTCGCGCTCGGCCACGGCCACGCTGAGCGTGTCGCTGGTGGAGGGCGCCGAGGCGGCGCTGTCGGCGGCGGCGGCGGGGGCGGGGGCGGGGGCGTCGTCGTCGGGGGCGGGGCTGCGGCCGGCGGCGGGCGCGGAGGGCGGCGCGGCGGCGGCGGCGGCGGCGGCGACGAACGTGTGGCTGGTGGTGGCCATCTGCGCGGTGTCGAGCCTGTTCCTGCTGGCGGTGGTGCTGTACGGGGCGTCGCGCTGGGCGCCGCGGGCGGCCGTGCTGGCGGGGCCCGGGCCGGCGACGCTGGTGTGCGCCAGCGAGGTGGGCAGCTGGTCGTACTCGCAGCGCCAGAGCCGGAGCCTGTGCGTGGCGGACGGCGCGGGCAAGAGCGACCTGATGGTTTTCAGCCCCAACTGCCCGCCGCCGCTCGGCCCCGCGCCGAAGGAGACGCCGCAGGAGCCGCCCGGACTCCTGGACACGGTTAGTGCCACTCGCCCTCCTCTCGACCCTTAATCGTGCCCTCTTCGTCGCTGTCTTCCTCTCCCTCTTCATTGCCCGTGTCCTTGCTCTTTTATCTTGCCCTGTTCCTCACACTCTCCTTCCTAATAGTCCATTCCCACCCCGTCTCCTTTTTGCCCACTCATAGTTGGGGCAGCCTGGTGCAGTCCCCGAGTCCGCTGCTGCTTGCTGCTCATGACCTGCTTGAGCTGCAAGTGCCGACAGCACTATGGCTTGAGTCTGAGTCTGCTACCGGGACTGGGCCCTTCTTCTCGTGTAGCTGAAGTATCTGAATACTTGCTGATGAATGTTTTCCTCGTGTTTTTGGTCAAGATGAGGTTGTGGAAGGGTTAGGTACATGATGCTGGAAAGTCAATCTATCTGATGCTGATAACACCATGATGTTGGTGTCTTGCTCTTTCTCACCCATGGTTCGAAATGGGATGTTGGCCAGCTGAACACTATTAGTGCCTTTTCGACGAGCTCTAATTGTGGCCATATATCCTGCTCCTTTTATTGGATCCTTGTCTTTAATCCACTGATGGTGTTAATTGCCCTTTTACATCTCTTATTTTGTGACCAAAAGAGCCCCTTAATTCCTGATTTGGAAGATATTACTGAGCTTAACTGTTCAGCATTATTTTTTTTTTCTCAGAAAAAATGAACATGAAACTTCATTACAGCTGTTATGACATTGTCTCTGCAAATGTTGTTAGTTACCAGTGTGTAAAATTTTCAGTGAGATTGCTGAAGGAGCTGAAGACATGGAGAGGTTTCTGCCTGTCAGATTTCAACAGGCAATATTCACTTCCTTTGGGGCTACAGAGGTCAGACCGTGCTGATATCTGATGTGGTTTCATGCCCCAAAGTCTTTCTTCCTCTTGCCTGATTCTCCTGTGAAGGCAACATGATGCAAGGTGACAGTTGGGACTTGAGGGTTTTCTTTGCGCAATGTGTAATATTCTCCACTTTGGTTCTCATGTTGGAGTTACCATGAAAGGCAAAAAGGCAGTTTAGGCTTTCCCTGCTCCCTCTTATCCTGTTGAATACAGCTAGTGCTTGAAAGCTTTCTGATGAATGCATTGTGTGCAGGTTGTTGTGGAAGGGTAACGTGTCAAATCTTCTTGGTCTGTGTGGTTCCAGCAGGTGGTCTTAGTTCCTACATCTGTTGGTGTTGAGATTTATTTGCCTTGCTCAGAAATGCTTTCCGTGGAGGAATACAGAGTTATTATTTGTTTGACTTTGCCTGTTTGTGGACTTGTGTTGTTGGCCAGAGAAATGGTTTGACATACGGTGTCCTTTTTTGATGTCCTTTCAACATGTATATGAGTAGCAGCTAATGCCTCACAAAATCTTGGAAGTCTTCTTTGCAAAATAAGGTACCAAATCCTTCTATACAGTTGCTATTCTGGTAGCAACTGAGGTTGCTAACATCAGCTGAGTTTGCTGATTTTGCTATCATAGATAGGAACTCTCTCACGGAACTCTCTGTTTCTCACAGAATTAAATCAATGCCCCTTGCTGTTAGAGCTGTCATGACATCGCCGTTTGAAGGATGACATGCTCTTGTAGCATGTTGCACATTGTCCTGCTTTGATGTTCTTTCAAAGTGTCTGCCAGACACTCTGAGTATCGAAAACATAAAAACGTTTTCAGTCTCTTCAATAGCAGAAAGTAGTTTGTAAAGGGGAAGATGCAGCAAAAAATCATGTTATATTTATCCTATTTTGAGCATGCTATTTGTGTACTTTGCAATACAGAGGTAGAAGAGCACAGCCAGGGGTCAGGGCAAAGAGCAGTGCAACAGAGATCTGTTTTTCTCAATCAGGCAAGGTGTTTTATTCAAGGACTGCTTCAGAGGATCCGACTGTGCCAGTAGTATGTACTCTGCAGTGACTGGCCTCTCTTGTGTCCTGGGAGTGCTGGTAAATTTGGTGTGATTGTTGCCTTGTGCCCAGCTCATGCTCATTACAGGTGGGTGCAGTTGTTGGGTTGTATGATGCTTATGAGACAGCTTTGTTGGAGTCTTCCTCCTTCACACACAGGTCTTGTAATGGAACATGAGATAGGCGAGCACCTTTGGTATTTGTTTTACTTGTTCTTCTTGCATTGCCTTGGTGTTTGTTTTATGGACTTAAAGCATGTAAACCCCTTTTGATGGCTGAGGTTGTCCTTGAGTGATTGTCTTTGGCTTTCAGGTCTCTCTCTCACTTCCCGTGTGATAGCTGTGTGTCAGGGAGCACCGCCACTCTCCCATGTTTGGGGAGATTTTGCAAAGCTTGTTTTGTCCAGCTTCCTTAGAAATCACTGATAACTTCAAATGAGAATGCCCCCTTTAAACCACTTCTCCTGCTAAAAATTCAGTCCTGAGCAATCGATGACTGATGCTGCAGGTAAGTCTTTTATATGCAAATAATATGTGTTTGAGAGACAAATATATATTTACTTGCTGTTTATTTGTGCTCCTTTTTGTTGGGTGGACTGAATGTTGCCTGGGCAATGCCAGTAGGTTTGGAGCCTCTGGATGAGCATTTTGGTACGAACCAGGAGAGCAGTTCCTCCCACTGGCAACAGTCCCTTCCCTTGGTGGAAGAAGCCAGTACAGGAAATTTCTGAGGAGACATGATGGGGTGCATGTAATCTTTGTGTACTTGACTTTCCCCCTGTTTGTGCGCTTGCATAGTTGGCCTTGGTGGAGATGATGCGATCCTCCTTCTCACACAGAGCTTGTAATGGAACACAAGATAGGCAAGCACCTTTGATGTTTGTTCTACTCATTCTTCTTTCATTGCATCATTGCATCGCTGTTTGATTTATGGACTTATTGTGTGTAATCCCCTTATGATGTTTTTTAAACTTTCGCGTCTATGTCAGCATGCATCCAAGAGGTCCTCAGTTCATGCTTTGGAACATTTTCCTGAAATTTGCTCTTCAGTATCTGAAACAGGCCACTGCCTGTGTTTATGGGAAGGCCTTGTGTTTATGGGAAGGCCTTGTGTTTATGGGAAGGCCTTGTGTTTATGGGAAAGATTTTGAGTTGAGGGACTTTGAAGTCTTCTCTCTATATGTGATGCTGCTAAGTCGTAGTGTCTGATGACACAATGATGTTGGTGTCTTGCTCCTTCTCACACAGCGTTTTTAATGGAACATGTGTAAACAATCAGCAATGTTGTCCTCCTTGTTCTTTTTGCTTTACATTGTTGGTCTTTCTACAGGCTTAACGTGTGATTATGATCTATTTATTTATTTATTTTGACTTTCACACCTATTTTGGCATACATCTAAGATATCGTCAACTCCTTGTTTGGAACTTCTTGCTGAGGCTTGCTATTCAGTATCTGAGTTTTTCTCTGACAGAATAAAATCAGAGCTGATTGTTCTTAGAGCTGTCATGACATGGATTCCATAAATGCTCTTTCCTACTGGTGTGCAGCATTTCCACACAAGAGTGCTGAAGAAGTGCTAGAGGTGAGGGGTAGGTCCAGTGGTTGTATTCCTGCAGGCACTGTTCTTTGGCATTCTGTTAGCACTTGAAACCTTTCTAATGAAAAGTGTTTTCTTTCTCTCTCTCTCTCTTTCTCTCTCTCTTTCTCTCTCTCTTTCTCTCTCTCTTTCTCTCTCTCTTTCTCTCTCTCTTTCTCTCTCTCTTTCTCTCTCTCTTTCTCTCTCTCTTTCTCTCTCTCTTTCTCTCTCTCTTTCTCTCTCTCTTTCTCTCTCTCTTTCTCTCTCTCTTTCTCTCTCTCTTTCTCTCTCTCTTTCTCTCTCTCTTTCTCTCTCTCTTTCTCTCTCTCTTTCTCTCTCTTTCTCTCTCTTTCTCTCTCTCTTTCTCTCTCTTTCTCTCTCTCTTTCTCTCCTTCCTTCCTTCCTTCCTCTCCACTTCCTCCCTCCCTTATTCCCTCCCTTCCTTCTTTCCTCCCTCCCTTCCTTCCTTGAATTGTGATGGGGTGCATGTAATCTTTGTGCACTTGACTTCCCCCCAGTCTGTGCACTTGCATAGTTCGTGTCGGTAGAGATGGTCATCTCTTGTAGCTGTCTGGAAAATGGCCTTTAACTCACAGAATTGTAGGGCTTGGAAGGGACCTCAAGAGATCATTGGGTTCACCCGCCCTGCCGAAGCAGGTTCCCTAGAGCAGATTGCCCAGGTAGGTGTCCAGACAGGCCTTGAATATCTCCAGAGAAGGAGACTCCACAACCTCCCTGGGCAGCCTGTTGCAGCGCTCCGTCACCCTCACCATGAAGAATTTCTTTTGTATGTGTGTGTGGAACTTCCTGTGCTCCACTTTTTGGCCATTGCCCCTTGTCCTGTCCCCACAAACCACTGAAAAGAGTTTGGCCAAATCCCTCTGTCTGCCACACTTAAGATATTTGTAAACATTGATAAGATCCCTCCTTATCCCTCTTCTCAGGGCTGAACAGACCCAGGTCTCTCAGTCTTTCCTCACAGGGAAGATTCTCCAGGCTGCATATCATCTTTGTGGCCCTCCACTGGACTCTTTCCAGGAGCTCCCTGTCTTTTTTGTACCAGGGAGCCCAGAACTGGACACAGTACTCCAGGTGAGGCCTGACCAGGGCAGAGTAGAGGGGGAGAATCACCTCCCTTGACCTGCTGGCCATGCTCCTTTTAATGCATGCGACTCCTGTCTTCCTGAGCATGAGGAGTGGCTGCTCCAGCAGAAGCTGCTGTAAATGTTGTCCATCGGTCCAGCTTTCTCCATTTGCATCTGAGATTGCTGAGCCAGTTTAATGCCCTGAGAGTGTCATTTGTGCAGGGGGGAAGCTCCTGGCAGTGTGGGAGAAGGCGAGGCTCTGCAGAGGGTGATGTGCTCAGAGGTGAGTTTGGAGCTGGATTGTGTTGGTGGGCTGGAGCATCGTTCAAGTGTTGTGGCAGTGACTTTGTGAGTGGCACAGAGAAGTGGCAGGCATTTTGCAATAGCCAGGATGCTGTTGAGTGAGAAATAAGCCTTGTGTATGTGAAATGGTGATGCTGGATGCAAGGTGGAGTGTGGCATTGAGCAAGAAGTGGGGAGGAGGGTAAGAAGTGCTCTCCATGTTTACGCTATTGGCAAATCCTGTGTTTCAACAAGGTGGAATGGGATTCTTTGTTTTTCTTCTCTCCTACGTGACAGCTTCCTGTGTGATAGCTGTGTACCAGAGAGCACTGCACACTCTCACATGACTGGGACATCAAGCTTTTACTGAGCTTGATGTTTTCTTTTACAGTCCAGCTTCCCTAGAAATCACTGAAGACGTCAAATGAGAATTTCCCTTATAAACCAATTCTCCATGCATGAATCTATTCTTTTTTTCTGAGCTAGAAACCACTGGTGCTACTGGTAAGTTGTTCGTATGCAAAAAAATATGTTTGAGAGACAGATGTATTTTTTTTTTGCTGTTTTTTTTTTTTTTGTTGTTCGTTTGTTGTTTTGTTTTGTTTTGTTTTGTATTCCCTTTATGTTGGATGGACTGAACATTGGTTAGGCAATACCTGTAGGTTTGGAGCTTTCTGATGTGCATGTTGGTACCAATGGGGAGAACAGTTTCTCCCACTGGCAACTGTCCCTTCCCGTGGTGCCTGTGTGGAGTGAGAAATATAGGCAATTTCTAAGGAGACATGATGGGGTATGTGTAATCTCTGTGCACTTGGCTTCCCCCAGTCTTTGTACTTGCACGGTAGGTGTTGGTGGAAATGGAGCATCTCTTGTAGTATGGGTCATTCCAAAACATGAATGCACATATGGGAGCAGTGCATAGTGTCCAATGATTTCATAGGTGTCCCACATCTGAAGGAAATTTTTCCATCCAGCTTCCCCAGAAATCTCGGATAACTTGCAATGAAATTGCCCTTTACAAGCCATTCACCTGTCATGGAAATGCTTTTTTTTTTTTTTTTCCAAAGAAAGCAAGCACTGATCCTACAGGTAAGTGACTTGTACTCAGAGAAGATGTGTTCAAAACAGCAATGCATTATTTTTGCTGATTTAACTGCAATATGTTTATGTTGGATGGACAGAATGTAGCCTAGGTAATGGCTGTAGGTATGGACCAGCAGAGCCCCATTGCCTGATCTCGTTGCTTTCCTGGTGCTTTCCAGTTCACTGTGAGCGGGCAGCAGGAAGGACATACAGGGATGAGACATTTCTGTTGGGAGTAATTTCCCTGGGTCCTGAGGATCTTGCTGCTGGATTGTTCTGGCGGTGGATGTGTGCCTGAAAAGCAAAGCAAGAGCTCTCCATTCAGCATGTTGGTTGCAAGTGAGCCCCAACTAATGCATCTTCCTTGAGGTGTGTGAGAGTGTGACAGAGCTGTGGCTGCACTGTGCTTTTGCCCATTTTTGGAGGACTTGTGTGCTGGGGTGTGATGAGTTCAAGCTGCCAAATGAAAGACTCACCTGAGCTGTTTGGAGTCTTTGGAGCCTGTTTGCAGTGGGCATCCAAGTCTCCTGGTTTATAGCAGCCCATGCAGAGGAGAATGGGTTCTCTGGAAGAGTAATTCTCAAGGTGATGTTGCCTTGTGAGGTCTGAGGGATGCTGTACACGCCTTATGGCAATGAGGAAGAGTAAGGGAAGGTCTTGCCTAAGAACATATCAAAGCTTGATGGGACGAGTGGTGCAGGCATTTGGAGAGCATTTTGTCAAAGCAGGGAATAATTAAAAAGGAAGAAGGAAGAAGAACAGATGGGAAAGGAGGGAAAGGGTAAGGCTCTGAAGGCTAATGCAGGGAAGGGAAAAGTGAAAAGTGAAGTGGAGAGGAAGAGAAACTAATGGATAGAAGGAGAGGAGGAAAGAAAGGAAGCAGGAAGATATTGGCAGAATGAAAGAAGAAATTGGCAGAATGAAAGAAGGTACAAAGATATAGAAGGAAGGAAGGAAGAGAAAGAATGAAAGCAGGAACACATTGAATGAAATAAAAGCATAACAAAAATTAAGCTAGAAATAACTGAAAGAACTTTCAGAGAGAAGGAAAGAAATGAAAGAAGGAGAACGGAGACAGAAGGAAAGAAGTATGCATGCAGAAAAATGCATGCAAAAGAAGAATGCATGCAGAAGAATGTACGCAATAAAGAAACAAGCCAGAAAGCAAGCAAGACATAGAATGGAGTAGAAACAAAGCAGGAAAGAAGAAAGAAAGAAATGAATGAAGCAAAGAAGCAAACAGGAAGCTCTGTCCACGTGGTGTGTGCAGAGCTAGCAGCCCACCGGTGTGCAGGGAGTGCTGGTTGCAGTATAGTGAAAGTGAGTGAAAGACTCACCTGAGCAGTGTGGAGGTCTAGGAGCCTTGTTTGCAGCACGCATCCAAGTCCTCTGGTGTGCAGCAGGTCATCGAGAGGAGGAGAGTGATTTCTCTGGAAGAGTAATCGTTGTCATCAGTGCTACAAAGTACTCATGAGTGTACAAAGCTGAATGGAAGGGATTCTGAGTGAGTTCTGAGGGACACAGTACAGGACTCAACCGAAGGTGGTGAGGAAGAGGAAGAAGAGGTCTTGCCTCAGAGCATGTCTGAGCTTGATTGGAAGAGTGGTGGAGGCATTTGGAAAGCATTTTGATAAAGGAAGGAAAAAATGAAGAGGAGGAAGAAGAAAAGGCAAAGTAAAGAGGAGAGGAGGAGAAGCAGATAGGCAGGAGGAATGAAGGAAAGGAAGAATAAAGAAAATGTAGGATGGATGGAAGAATCACAGAATTGTCTAGGTTGGAAGAGACCTTAAGATCATTGAGTCCAATCTCTGACCTAGCACTAACAAGTTCTCCACTTAACCATATCACTAAGCTCAACATCTAAACGTCTCTTAAAGACCTCCAGGGATGGTGACTCCACCACTTCCCTGGGCAGCCCATTCCAATTCCTCACAACACTCTCAGTAAAGAAGTTCTAATATCCAACTTAAAACACCCCTGGTGCAACATTAGCCCATTCCCCATTGTCCTGTCACCAGGCACGTGGGAAACTAGACCAACCCCCACCTCTCTACAGCCTCCTTCAATGTACTTATAAAGAGTGATAAGGTTGCCCCGGAGCCTCCTTTTCTCCAGACTGAAAAAAAACAGCTTCCTCAGCCACTCCTCGTAGGACTTGTTCTCCAGACTCCTTGCCAGCTTCAAAAGAAGTAAGAGAAAAGGAAAGAAGGCACTGAAAGGATGAAAGAAGGAACTGGAAGAGAGGTAGAGTACAAATGAAGAAATTATCTGAGAGAAAGCACGACGGAAGAAGTCAAGAAGAATGCAGGCAAACAAGAAGCAACCAAGACTGAAAATGGAAGAGAAACAAAGGAGGAAGGAGAAATAGAAGGAAGGAAAGGAAGCAAGAAAGAAATGAAAGGAAGGCAATTTTGGAAAATACGTAAAGGAAGGAAGCAAAGAATCAAAGACAGAAGGAGGAAAGAAGTGAAAGATGGATAGTAGTGAAAGTAGGAAAGAAGACATTCAGAAGAAATTAGGCAAGCAAAAAAAGCAAGCGAGAGAGAGAATGGAGAGGAAACAAACGAGGAGAGAGACGTGAAAGGAAGCAAGCAAGGGCTGGGAAGAGCCGGTCTGTGTGCGGGGAGCGGCGTGTGGAGCGCGGCGCAGCGGGGCTTTCGGCTTTTTGGTTGTCGCTGCTGTCTCGGGCTGTGCTGGGCTCGGTGTCGGTGTCGGCGCCGTGGGCGTGGCGTGTCCCGCGAGTGGCGGGGGTGTCGTGTCCCGCGCGGCGGTGTCGGTGTCGGTGTCGGTGTCGCTGGCGTGCTGTCGGCGGCGGGCGCGAGTGAGGCGTCGGAGCACACGGTGTCGCTGCAGGCTCAGGAACGGCGCGGGAGCGGCGGGAGGGCGGCTCCGCCCCGGGGCGGCGGGAAGGGCGGCTGTGCGCGCGGGGGGAGCGGCGCGGGGCGGGCAGGAGAGCGGCGGCGGCGGCGTTGGGAGCCGTGCGGGGCGCGGGCGGCGGCGGCGGCCATGGTGGTGTGCGTGCGGGCCGTGGTGCGGGTGCTGGTGCTGCAGGCGGCCTGGGCGCTGGGCGGCGGGCAGGTGCGCTACTCGGTGCCGGAGGAAGCCAAGGGCGGCACGGTGGTGGGGCGGCTGGCGCAGGACCTGGGCCTGGAGGCGGGCGAGGCGGAGGCGCGGCGGCTGCGGCTGGTGGCGCAGGGCCGGCGGGCGAGCGTGGAGGTGAGCGGGGCGAGCGGGGCGCTGGTGGTGAGCTCGCGGCTGGACCGGGAGGAGCTGTGCGGGAAGAGCGCGCCCTGCGCCCTGCGCCTGGAGGTGCTGCTGGAGCGGCCGCTGCGCGTCTTCCACGTGGAGGTGGAGGTCACCGACATCAACGACAATGCGCCCACCTTCCCCGCCGCTATGGTGAACCTCAGCATCGTGGAATTTAATACGATGCCGGGATCCCGTTTCCCGCTGGAGGGCGCGTCGGATGCGGACATCGGAGCCAACGCGCAGCTTTCCTATACCCTCAGCCCCAGCGAGCACTTCGCTCTGGATTTACAGCGGAGTGAAGAACATCTTGAATCGCTGTTCCTGGTGCTGACGAAAGGTTTGGACCGCGAGTCGTTGGCCGAGCACCGTCTGGTGCTGACGGCGACTGACGGGGGCAGTCCGGCTCTGACGGGCACGGTGGAGCTGGTGGTGTCGGTGCTGGATGCGAACGACAACGCGCCCCAGTTCAACCAGTCGGTGTATAAAGTGCGGCTGCCCGAGGACTCGGTGGAGGGGACTCTCGTGGCGCACGTGGGTGCCACCGACCCGGACGAAGGAATTAATCACGAGTTCTCGTTCAGCATCGTCAGTTTAGTTCCTGCTACCAAGAGAGATGTCTTCAGCATTGATCCGCAGACGGGGGAGATTCGTCTGCGGGGACCTCTGGACTTTGAAGAAGTGCGCTTTTATGAATTACAAATCGCGGCGAGAGACAAGGGCGTTCCGCCGTTGTCGGGTCACTGCAAGGTGGTGGTGGAGGTGCTGGACGTGAACGACAACGCGCCCGAGGTGTGGGTGACGTCGCTGTCGGTGCCGGTGCCCGAGGACGCGTCGGTGGGGACGGTGGTGGCGCTGCTGAGCGTGTCGGACCGGGACTCGGGGGCGAACGGGCGGGTGCGCTGCGCGGTGTGGCCGCCGGCGCCGTTCGGGCTGGTGGCGACGTTCGCGGGCTCGTACTCGCTGGTGCTGCGGGAGGCGCTGGACCGGGAGCGGGTGTCGGAGTACGAGGTGGAGGTGCGGGCGGAGGACGGCGGGGCGCCGCCGCTGCGCGCCAGCCGCGGGCTGCGGGTGCCGGTGTCGGACGTGAACGACAACGCGCCGGCGTTCGCGCAGGCCGTGTACACGGTGCTGGCGCGGGAGAACAACGCGGCGGGTGCGGAGCTGGCGCGGCTGTGGGCGCGGGACCCGGACGAGGCGGGCAACGGGCGCGTGAGCTACTCGGTGGCGGAGGGCGGCGCGGGCGCGGGGTCGGGCGCGGGGTCGGGCGCGGGGTCGGGCGCGGGGTGGCGTCCGGCGTCGAGCTACGTGTCGGTGGACGCGGAGAGCGGGCGGCTGTGGGCGCTGCGGCCCCTGGACTACGAGGAGCTGCAGGTGCTGCAGTTCGAGGTGCGTGCGGTGGACGCGGGCGAGCCGCCGCTGTGCGGCAACGCCACGGTGCAGCTGTTCGTGGTGGACGAGAACGACAACGCGCCGGCGCTGCTCCCGCCTGCCGGCGGCGGGCCGGGGCCCCGGGCTGCGGGCGAGGCGTCGGCGTCGGCGCCGAGGTCGCTGTGGGCGTGGGCGGCGTGGGGGGCGCCGGCGGGGCAGGTGGTGGCGAAGATCCGCGCGGTGGACGCGGACTCGGGCTACAACGCGTGGCTGCGCTACGAGCTGTGGGAGCCGCGGGGCAAGGGCCCGTTCCGCGTGGGGCTGTACAGCGGCGAGGTGAGCACGGCGCGGGCGCTGGAGGAGGCGGACGGCCCGCGGCAGAGGCTGCTGATCGTGGTGCGGGACCACGGGGAGCCGTCGCGCTCGGCCACGGCCACGCTGAGCGTGTCGCTGGTGGAGGGCGCCGAGGCGGCGCTGTCGGCGGCGGGGGCGGGGGCGGGGGCGTCGTCGTCGGGGGCGGGGCTGCGGCCGGCGGCGGGCGCGGAGGGCGGCGCGGCGGCGGCGGCGGCGGCGGCGGCGGCGGCGGCGGCGACGAACGTGTGGCTGGTGGTGGCCATCTGCGCGGTGTCGAGCCTGTTCCTGCTGGCGGTGGTGCTGTACGGGGCGTCGCGCTGGGCGCCGCGGGCGGCCGTGCTGGCGGGGCCCGGGCCGGCGACGCTGGTGTGCGCCAGCGAGGTGGGCAGCTGGTCGTACTCGCAGCGCCAGAGCCGGAGCCTGTGCGTGGCGGACGGCGCGGGCAAGAGCGACCTGATGGTTTTCAGCCCCAACTGCCCGCCGCCGCCCGGCCCCGCGGCAGAAAACGGTTCTGCCGAGAAGGGACCTTCGCTCTCCCCGTACTCCTCAGGCACGGTAGGTTGCCCCTTGTTTTTCATTTTTATTCATTTATTTATTTTTCTTTACCAGTTCTTTTGTTTTCCGATGGTATTTCACGCCAGGATTGTCATTAATACAATGTGAATGTGGAAGTAATTTTACTTGGATTTTCCTCACCACATGGTCTCTGCAAATCTTGTTGGTTACTGGTGTGTAGCATTTCTGTTGGAGACAGTTGAAGGACTGCAGTCCAGGAAGACATGGTCTGGTTGTGACTGTGCAGCAGGCACTGTTGAAAGCCCTTTAAGTAGCTGAATGTTGGGCCTACTGTTGTTACGTTGTTTTCTTCAGGGCCATTCAGGAAACACCTTGTGTAGCTGGAAAAGCAGAACAGTCTTGGCCTCGTGTTTTCGGATAAGTGATGCTGTGAAGTACTCTATCCATGCAGGATTCTGCAGAGCTATTGCACCGTCTGATGCCATGATGTTTGTCTCTCACTCCTTCCCCAACAGGGTTGTCATCTCTCAGAATGAAGTCAATACCCATTGACGTTAGCTGTCATTCCATCTCTTTTTGAAGGAGGCAGACTGGCCTGTTTTGATGTTCTTCCAGGGAATCTTCAAGATGGTCCCTATGCATATGGGACCATTGGCAGGGATTTGCAGGTTTCAGATCTGTCATTGCTGGGAAGGGTGTGTGAAAGTTGGAGTGAGCATTGTGTTGGGAAGGGAAAGTGTGTCACCTGGCGGAGGTGAATGTGGCAATGGCACTGAATGGGACCTGGCCTTATTCTGAAGTGAACCGTTCCACTTCCTCAGGGAAAAGAAAATCAATAGTCTGCATTGCATGCCATAAGAGAAGAAGAGATGCCTACTTGTGTTGAAAACACACATTCGAGAACAGGGGATCAAGGGTGCCTAAAGTGAATCCGTAGGCAAAAGGGTCTCAGAGTGTTCCTGGGCAGGGCCATTTGCCAGCCTCCAAGACACATGATTTGAAAGTCTTGCCTATGTTGAGAATTGTATGTGGTGTTGAAATGCCCAGAATGCCAATTGAGTTTATATGCCTTGTGAGAATTTTCACTGCGTAGTTGTGAATCTCTCTCTCTCATCTGAGTTGTGTTGAACAAGATGGAGAAAAAATTACTTATTGTAGAGAAGTGGACCAGGAAGTGGAGTGGGTGATTTGTCTTGAAAAAGGGATTTGTCGTCGTTGGGTGGAGGGCTGATTTTGAGGTAAATGATGTTGTAGAGGGCCTTGTCTTGTGCTTGTCAAAAAATATCAGAGGAAGTGAGTTTGACTCCTTTCCTATCCTGCTGTTGCTTAGCTTCTGTGTAGAGCTGCAGTTGCTCGTGATCACTATGTCTCTGCTGTCAGCAAGGCATGCCGGTTTCCCCTGTCTTTTCCTATGCTCCTTGAAGATAGATTAACTTTTCCACTCTGTTTACTACCAGAAAGTCATTGTTAAAGGGGAAGATGAAGCAAAAATCATATAATATTTATCCCATTTTAAGCATGCTGTTTGTGTAGTTTGTAATAGAGAGGTAGAAGAGCAGAGCATAAGGACATAGCAATAAACAGAGCAACAGAGAACTGTTTTTTTTGCATCCGGCAAAGAGTTTTGTTTGAGGACAGCTTCAGAGGATCTGACTGTGCCAGTTATATGCATTCTGTGGTGACCGGCCTGTCCTGTGTCCTGGGTGTGCTGGTAAACGTGCTGTGATTGTTTCCCTGTGCCCAGCTCATGCTCATTGCAGCTGGGTGCAGTTGGTGGGTTGTCTGATGCTCATGAGACAGCGGTGTTGGAGTCTTCGTACTTTTCACACAAGCCTTGTAATGGAATGGGAGATGGGAGAACACTTTTGGTGTTCTACTCATTCTACTTCCACTGCATTGCTGTTCCTTTTTATGGAATTGTTGTGTGTAGTCCCCTTACGATTGTTTTTTTTTTTTTAACTGTTGCAAATATGTTGATCTTCTCACTTCCTGGTTTGGAACTTCTTATGGAGGCTAACTGTTCAGTTTTTGATTTTTTATTTCTTCTGATAGAATAAAATCAGTGCAGATTGTGCTTAGTGCTTTCACAATGTGGGCTCCCGAAATCCTGTTTCTTACTGGTGTACAACATTTCCACCTGAGATTGCTGAAGGAGTGGATGATATGAAAAGTGGTGGTGGTCCTGTAGGCATTATTCTTTCTCATTCAGTTCATACTTGAAACCTTTTGACTTAAAATGATTTTAATGTTTGTTTGTTTGTTATTTGATGGGTGGAGTGGTAATTCCCTAATGCTGTTTTTTGAAGCTTTCCATCTGTGCTGGCATGCATCTAAGAGCTCCTCAGCTCCTGGTTTGCAAATACTCTCCTGGAGATCTGATTTCCCAGGGTGCAGGACAGAATATGCCATTAGACAACATGGAGAAGAGGCCTGGCACACTGTGCTCCTCAGCTAGGAGCCTCTCCAAATTCCCAGATATTCATCTGTGAGCTCGTTCTGAGGATGAGAGGCAGTGTGTTGCTCATGCTGCCACACAACAGCCTTGGTCTGTGCTTGGAGGCTTTGCCTGATGTTTTCTCCGGGGATTCTCTTCCTGCATATGGATGAAGCTTGAGTAAGCTGAGAGCATGGCAGCATGGTTTATGTAGGATGGGACCTGGGGGGTCTCAAAGGAAGCAAATGGGGATGTGAAGGCCATGTGTGAAGAACGATGAACTTCCTGAGGGCCCTGTGCAGTCAAGTTCTGCATGTCCTCACTCCCTGTTGTTCTTGTGGCATTCCTGCTTGTGAAGACATCTGTCATTGGTGCCTTTAATCATGTTTGCCCGAATGTGGAGTATTGTTGCTCAGGCAGGACCTTTTCCCACTATTGACAATTCTTCCCGAGTTGTCGGAAGTTCCCCCAAGATATTCCTTCTGCTCTTATTGTTGGGAGGGACAGGAAGAAGTGCTGTTTGTATTCTCAGTGTTGTCCAGACCTTGTGGTCCAATGAAGTGGGATGGGATCCTTTGGTTTTCTTCTCTCCTGTAATGAAAATGTCCCACTCCCAACTCTACTGTTTTTCGTATCCCATATTGCAAATCTGTTGGCAATAATGGATGAGATGTAGTCTGCTGAGTTGAGGCTGCTGCCAGAGAAGAGACACTTGGACAGTTGGCTGTGAGTGTGGGTGCTGGCTTCTGCACTGTTCAGAGTGGAGGTTGTTGTTGAGAGAATGTCATTGGCTTTCAGGTCTGCCTCTTGCTTCCCATGTGATAGGATCTTAAGGTACCTTGTGCTGAAGGTGACACGTGGACGTCCGTGGTTTCCTTGCTGAGAGCAGGATGAACACTGCAGTTAGATGAGGCTGGTGAGGGCCTCATCCTGTGAAGGTCTGTGTGTCTCCAAGGAAGGCAATTTGTGTCAATTCCTGGCCTGATGTTCCAGGGCCTTGCCAGGCTCTACGTAGAGTTTTGTTTTTGTCTGTCCACTTGGTTTTCCTTCATCTTACTCTTCTGTACCATAGGCCTGGATTTGCATCAGTCTGTCAGATGACCTTTGACTCCTGAGTTCCTGAGCATGAGGAGTGGCTGCTCCAGCAGAAGCTGTTGTTGTCCTTCGGGTCAGCTTTCACTGTTTTCACCACAGATTGCTGAGCCAGTGCAAAGGCTTGAGATTGCCGTTTGCGCAGGGTTGAATATCCTGGCAGTGTGGGAGAAGGCGAGGCTGTGCAGAAGGTGATGCTCAGAGGTGGGTTTTGAGCTGTACTGTGTCTGTGGTCTGGAGCATCGTCCAGGTGTTGTGGCAGTGATTTTGTGAACTCCTTTTTGAGAAGGAGTGAGCGTTTGGCAATGGGCAGGATGGTGTTGAGTAGGAAAAGAACCGTGTTTGTGAGAAATGGAGATGCTGGGTGGAAGTTGTAGTGTGGGATTGAGCAAGAAGTGGGGAGGAGGGGAAGAAGTGCTCTCCATGTTTACTCTGTTGGCAAATCTTGTGTTTCAATGAGCTCGAATGGGATCCTTTGTTGTTTGTTTGCTTGTGTGTTTGTTTGTTTGTTTTTTTCTCTCCTGTATGATGGATTCCTATGTGACAGCTGTGTGTCAGGGAGTACATCACAGTCTCCTACGACTGGGGAGCTTTTGCTAAGCTTGATGATTTCTCTTGAGTCCAGCTTCCCTAGAAATCACTGAAGATTTGAAATGAAAATTTCTCTTTGAAACCAATTATCCATCCATGAATCTGTTACTTTTTCTGAGCATGCAATCGCATGCAGGTGCTGATGGTGCTGCGAAGTTGTTCATATGCAAAAATTATGTTTGGGAGACAGACAGGTGTATATATTTTTGCAGTTTAGTTGTGTTCCCTTTATGTTGGATGGACTGAACATTGCCTGGGGAATGCCTGTAGGTTTGGAGCCTTGTGATGTGCATGTTGGTACCAATGGGTTTCTCCCACTGGCAAGTGTCCCTTCCCATGGTGTCTTCGTTGAGTGAGAAACAGAGGAAATTTCTAAGGAGACATGATGGGGTGGGTGTATTCGTTGTGCACTTGACTTCCCCTCAGTCTTTGTACTTGCATAGTTTGCCCCAGTGGAGATGGTGCATCTCTTGTAAAACATCTCATTCCAAAAAGTGAACATGTGTAGGGGAGCAGTTTGTGGTGTCGAATGATTTTATAGGTGTCCCACATCTGAAGGGAATTTTTCCATGCAGCTTCCCTGGGAATCTGTAATAACATTTGATGAAATTGTCCTTTATAAGCAATTCTCCTGTCATGGAAGATCTTTTCCTAAATAAAGATAAGTGTCTCCTGCCCAACTAAGATGCTTTCAGGAGAGCAATGCACAATTTTTGCTATTTAACTGCAATATGTTCATGTTGGGTGGATGGAACGTATCCTCAGTAATGGCTGTAGTTTTAGAGCATCAGAGCCCTGCTGCCTGATCTTGTTCCTTTCCTGTTGCTTCCCAACCCAGTGTGAGCGTGTGGCAGGACAGCCATGAAAGGTTAGTTTGTGAAAGTGAGTGAAAGACTCACTTGAGCTGTATGGAGGTCTTGGTGCCTGTTTGCAGTGGGCATCCAGGTCCTCTGGTGTGCAGTGGCTCATGAGAGAAATTCCTGGGGGGACATGATCCTGCTGAGTGCTAAGGATGGTGTACAGAGCAGAATGGAAGGCGGTGAGGAAGAGGAAGAAGAGGTGTTGCCTCAGAGCATGTCTGAGTTTGATTGGAAGAGTGATGCAAGCATTTGGAAAGCATTTTGATAAAGCAGGAAAAAATGAATAGGAGGAAGAAGATAAAGCATAGTAAAGAGGAGAGGAAGAGAAACAGGTGGATAGAAGGAGTGAAGGAAAGAAAAGGAAAGGAAGGAAGCATGACGAAACTGTAGGAAGCATGAAGAAACTGTACCGAAGAAGTAATAGAAAAGGAAAGAAGGCACTGAAAGGATGAAAGAAGAAACAGGAAGACAATTAGAGAACAGATGAAGAAAATATGTAAGAGAAAGAGAGAGAGAGAGAGAAAGAAAAAGGAAGGAAGGAGGGAAGGTGGGAAGGAAGGAAGGAAGGAAGGAAGAAAGAAAGAAAGAAAGAAAGAAAGAAAGAAAGAAAGAAAGAAAGAAAGAAAATCATCGAGAAGAATGCAAGCAAGCAAGAACCAAGCAAGAACAACAATGGAAGAGAAAGGAGAAAAGCACCATGGAATGAAGGATAGGAAGGAATGAAAGAAGTGACAAAGAAATTTCCCAAAAGGAAGGGAAGGAAGCAAAGAGATAAAGACAGCAGAAGGAGAGACGTGAAAGAAGAGAAACAATAAATGTAAATGTAAACGTCCAGAATAATACATGCAAGCAAGAAGCAAGCAGGAAAGCAAGCAAGACAGAGAATGGAGGAGAAGCAAAGGAGGAGAGAGATAAGAAAGAAATGAAAGGTCTTGTCTAAGAACATATCAAAGGTTGATGGGAAGAGTGGTGCAGGCATTTGGAAAGCATTTTGATAAAGCAGGAAAATAACTAAAAAAAAACAAAACAAAACAAAAAAAAACAAAACAAAAAAAAAAAACAAAGGAAGAGAAGAAAGAAGAAAAGACGGGGAAGGAGGGAAAGGGAAAGGCTCTGAAGGCTAATGCAGGAAATGGACAAGTGACAAGTGAAGTGGGGAGGAAGAGAAACTAGTGGATAGAAGGAGATAAGGAAAGAAAGGAAGTAGCAAGATATTGCAAGAATGAAAAAAGGAATTGAAAGTACATAAGAAGGTAGAAAGGGATACAAGGAAGAAAGGAACAGAATGAAAGCAGGAACAAATTGAATGAAATAAGAAACATACGAAAAGAATTAAGGTAGAGCTAAATTGAAAGAAGATTCAGAGAGAAGGAAAGAAGTGAATGAAGGAAAGAATTCAAAGAAGGAAAAGGGAGACAGAAGGAAAGAAGTGAAAGAAGAATAAGAGAGAAACAGGGAAAGAAGAATTTATGCAGAAGAAAGCATGAAAGAAAAAAGGAAGCAGGACAAAAAAAGCAAGACAGAGAATGGAGGAGAAGCAAAGGAGGAGGGAGACAGCAAAGGAAGAAAGCAAGCGAGGAGGAGCGTCCTTCAGCGTGTTGCGCGCACGGCTGGGAGCCGGTCAGTGTGCGGGGGGCAGCATCTGGAGCGCGGCGCAGCGGGGCTCTTGCCGCCTGGTTGTCGCTGCTGTCTCGGGCTGTGCTGGGGTGGGTGTCGGTGTCGGCGCCGTGGGCGTGGGCGTGGTGTGTCCCGCGAGTGGCGGTGTCGCTGGCGTGCTGTCGGCGGCGGGCGCGAGTGAGGCGTCGGAGCACACGGTGTCGCTGCAGGCTCAGGAACGGCGCGGGAGCGGCGGGAGGGCGGCTCCGCCCCGGGGCGGCGGGAAGGGCGGCTGTGCGCGCGGGGGGAGCGGCGCGGGGCGGGCAGGAGAGCGGCGGCGGCGGCGTTGGGAGCCGTGCGGGGCGCGGGCGGCGGCGGCGGCCATGGTGGTGTGCGTGCGGGCCGTGGTGCGGGTGCTGGTGCTGCAGGCGGCCTGGGCGCTGGGCGGCGGGCAGGTGCGCTACTCGGTGCCGGAGGAAGCCAAGGGCGGCACGGTGGTGGGGCGGCTGGCGCAGGACCTGGGCCTGGAGGCGGGCGAGGCGGAGGCGCGGCGGCTGCGGCTGGTGGCGCAGGGCCGGCGGGCGAGCGTGGAGGTGAGCGGGGCGAGCGGGGCGCTGGTGGTGAGCTCGCGGCTGGACCGGGAGGAGCTGTGCGGGAAGAGCGCGCCCTGCGCCCTGCGCCTGGAGGTGCTGCTGGAGCGGCCGCTGCGCGTCTTCCACGTGGAGGTGGAGGTCACCGACATCAACGACAATGCCCCGATCTTCCCCGTGGAAGAGGAAGCATTTAATATCGCGGAATCTTCGCTGCCGGGGTCCCGTTTTCCGCTGGAGGGCGCGTCGGATGCGGATATCGGAGCCAACGCGCAGCTCTCCTATACCCTCAGCCCCAGCGAGCACTTCGCTCTGGAAATAGAGAAAGAGAATGAAAGAAATATCGTTCCTTACCTTGTATTAAGGAAATCTCTGGACCGCGAGTCGTTGGCCGAGCACCGTCTGGTGCTGACGGCGATTGATGGGGGTAGGCCGGCTTTGACGGGCACGGTGGAGCTGTTGGTGTCGGTGCTGGATGCGAACGACAACGCGCCCCAGTTCAACCAGTCGGTGTATAAAGTGCAGGCACTGGAGAACGCTGCGGAGGGTACACTACTGGCACGGGTGGGCGCAACAGACCCGGACGAGGGAAGTAACAGTGAAGTGACTTACACCGCGACGAAGTTCACTCCGCTGAGTGGAAAGGATTTGATTTCGGTTAATCCGCAGACGGGGGAGATCCGACTCGTCGGTCCCCTGGACTTTGAGGAAGTCAGTGTATTTGACTTTAGCATTGAAGCGAAAGACAAGGGGACGCCCTCGTTATCAGGGCACTGCAGAGTGGAGCTGGAGGTGCTGGACGTGAACGACAACGCGCCCGAGGTGTGGGTGACGTCGCTGTCGGTGCCGGTGCCCGAGGACGCGTCGGTGGGGACGGTGGTGGCGCTGCTGAGCGTGTCGGACCGGGACTCGGGGGCGAACGGGCGGGTGCGCTGCGCGGTGTGGCCGCCGGCGCCGTTCGGGCTGGTGGCGACGTTCGCGGGCTCGTACTCGCTGGTGCTGCGGGAGGCGCTGGACCGGGAGCGGGTGTCGGAGTACGAGGTGGAGGTGCGGGCGGAGGACGGCGGGGCGCCGCCGCTGCGCGCCAGCCGCGGGCTGCGGGTGCCGGTGTCGGACGTGAACGACAACGCGCCGGCGTTCGCGCAGGCCGTGTACACGGTGCTGGCGCGGGAGAACAACGCGGCGGGCGCGGAGCTGGCGCGGCTGTGGGCGCGGGACCCGGACGAGGCGGGCAACGGGCGCGTGAGCTACTCGGTGGCGGAGGGCGGCGCGGGCGCGGGCGCGGGGTCGGGCGCGGGGTCGGGCGCGGGGTCGGGGTCGGGGTGGCGTCCGGCGTCGAGCTACGTGTCGGTGGACGCGGAGAGCGGGCGGCTGTGGGCGCTGCGGCCCCTGGACTACGAGGAGCTGCAGGTGCTGCAGTTCGAGGTGCGTGCGGTGGACGCGGGCGAGCCGCCGCTGTGCGGCAACGCCACGGTGCAGCTGTTCGTGGTGGACGAGAACGACAACGCGCCGGCGCTGCTCCCGCCTGCCGGCGGCGGGCCGGGGCCCTGGGCTGCGGGCGAGGCGTCGGCGCCGGGGTCGGCGCCGGGGTCGCTGTGGGCGTGGGCGGCGTGGGGGGCGCCGGCGGGGCAGGTGGTGGCGAAGATCCGCGCGGTGGACGCGGACTCGGGCTACAACGCGTGGCTGCGCTACGAGCTGTGGGAGCCGCGGGGCAAGGGCCCGTTCCGCGTGGGGCTGTACAGCGGCGAGGTGAGCACGGCGCGGGCGCTGGAGGAGGCGGACGGCCCGCGGCAGAGGCTGCTGATCGTGGTGCGGGACCACGGGGAGCCGTCGCGCTCGGCCACGGCCACGCTGAGCGTGTCGCTGGTGGAGGGCGCCGAGGCGGCGCTGTCGGCGGCGGCGGCGTCGACGGGGGCGGGGCTGCGGCCGGCGGCGGGCGCGGAGGGCGGCGCGGCGGCGGCGGCGGCGGCGGCGGCGACGAACGTGTGGCTGGTGGTGGCCATCTGCGCGGTGTCGAGCCTGTTCCTGCTGGCGGTGGTGCTGTACGGGGCGTCGCGCTGGGCGCCGCGGGCGGCCGTGCTGGCGGGGCCCGGGCCGGCGACGCTGGTGTGCGCCAGCGAGGTGGGCAGCTGGTCGTACTCGCAGCGCCAGAGCCGGAGCCTGTGCGTGGCGGACGGCGCGGGCAAGAGCGACCTGATGGTTTTCAGCCCCAACTGCCCGCCGCCGCCCGGCCCCGCGGCAGAAAACGGTTCTGCCGAGAAGGGACCTTCGCTCTCCCCGTACTCCTCAGGCACGGTAGGTTGCCCGTTTTTTTTTTTTTTTATTTGTGGTACTTCTCTTCATTTTTCCGATGATATTAAACGGCACGTTGGTCATTGAAACGATGTGGATGTGGAAGTAATTTTACAAGGATTTTCCTCACCACATGGTCTCTGCAAATCTTGTTGGTTACTCATATGTAGCATTTCTGTTGGAGACTGTTGAAGGACTGCAGTCCAGGAAGACATGGTCTAGTTGTGACTGTGCAGCAGGCACTGTTGAAAGCCCTTTAAGTAGCTGAATGTTGGGCCTACTGTTGTTACGTTGTTTTCTTCAGGGCCATTCAGGAAACACCTTGTGTAGCTGGAAAAGCAGAACAGTCTTGGCCTCGTGTTTTCGGATAAGTGATGCTGTGAAGTACTCTATCCATGCAGGATTCTGCAGAGCTATTGCACCGTCTGATGCCATGATGTTTGTGTCTCACTCCTTCCCCAACAGGGTTGTCATCTCTCAGAATGAAGTCAATACCCATTGACGTTAGCTGTCATTCCATCTCTTTTTGAAGGAGGCAAAATGGCCTGTTTTAATGTTCGTCCTGTGAATCTGTAAGATGGTCCCTGTGCATATGGGGCCATTGGCAGGGTTTTGCAGGTTTCAGATCTGTCATTGCTGGGAAGGGTGTGTGAAAGTTGGAGTGAGCATTGTGTTGGGAAGGGAAAGTGTGTCACCTGGTGGAGGTGAATGTGGCAATGGCACTGAATGGGACCTGGCCTTATTCTGAAGTGAACCGTGACCTTTGTGGGGAAGTCCCACTGCCTCAGGGAAAAGGAAATCAATAGTCTGCATTGCATGCCTTAAGAGTAGAAGAAGGGGTGTCCACTTGTCGTGAAAACACACATTCGAGAATGGAGGATCAATGGTGCCTAAAGTGAATGCTGAGGCAAAATTGTCTCAGTATGTTCCTGGGCAAGACCCTTTTCCAGGCTTGAAGTGACATGATTTGAAGGTCTTGCCTATGTTGAGAATAGTATGTGGTGTCGAAATGCCCAGAATGCCAATTGAGTTTATATGCCTTGTGAGAATTTTCACTGCATCAGTTGTGAATCCCTCTCTCTCCTCTGGGTTGTGTTGAGCAAGACGGAAATAAAGCACTCATTGGAGAGAAGTGGACCAGGAAGTGGAGTGGGTGATTTGTCTTGAAAAAGGGATTTGTCGTCGTTGGGTGGAGGTCTGATGTTGAGTTAGATGATGTTGCAGAGGGCCTTGTCTTGTGCTTGTCAAAATGTATCAGAGGAAGTGAGTTTGACTTCTTCCCTATCCTGCTGTTGCTTAGCTTCTGTGTAGAGCTGCAGTTGCTCGTGATCACTATGCCTCTGCTGTCAGCAAGGCATGCCGGTTTCCCCTGTCTTTTCCTATGCTCCTTGAAGATAGATAAACTTTTCCACTCTGTTTACTACCAGAAAGTCATTGTTAAAGGGGAAGGTGCAACAAAAATCATATAATATTTATCCCATTTTGAGCATGCTATTTGTGTAGTTTGTAATAGAGAGGTAGAAGAGCAGAGCACGAGGAAAGAGCAATAAACAGAGCAACAGAGACCTGTTTTTCTGCATCTGGCAAAGTGTTTTGTTTGAGGACAGCTTCAGAGGATCTGACTGTGCCAGTTACATGCATTCTGTGGTGACCGGCCTGTCCTGTGTCCTGGGAGTGCTGGTAAATGTAATCGGATGGTTTCCTTGTGCCCAGCTCATGCTCATTGCAGCTGGGTGCAGTTGGTGGGTTGTCTGATGCTCATGAGACAGCGGTGTTGGAGTCTTCCTACTTTTCACACAAGCCTTGTAATGGAATGGGAGATGGGAGAACACTTTTGGTGTTCTACTCATTCTACTTCCACTGCATTGCTGTTCCTTTTTATGGAATTGTTGTGTGTAGTCCCCTTATGATGTTTTTTTTAACTGTTGCAAATATGTTGATCTGCTCAGTTCCTGTTTTGGAGCTTCTTATGGAGGCTAGCTGTTCAGTTTTTGATATATATATATATTTCTGATAGAATAAAATCAGTGCAGATTGTGCTTAGTGCTTTCACGACATAGGCTCCCAAAATCCTGTTTCTTACTGGTGTACAACATTTCCACCTGAGATTGCTGAAGGAGTGGATGATATGAAAAGTGGTGGTGGTCCTGTAGGCATTATTCTTTCTCATTCAGTTCATACTTGAAACCTTTTGACTTAAAATGGTTTTAATGTTTGTTATTTGATGGGTGGAGTGGTAATTCCCTAATGCTGTTTTTTGAAGCTTTCCATCTGTGCTGGCATGCATCTAAGAGCTCCTCAGCTCCTGGTTTGGAAATACTCTCCTGGAGATCTGATTTCCCGGGGTGCAGGACAGAATATGCCATTAGACGACATGGAGAAGAGGCCTGGCACACTGTGCTCCTCAGCTAGGAGCCTCTCTGAATTCCCAGAAATTCATCTGTGATCTCTTACTGAGGATGAGAGGCAGTGTGTTATTCATGCTGCCACATATCTGCCTTGGTCTGTGCTTGGAGGCTTTGCCTGATGTTTTCTCCGGGGATTCCCTTCCTGCATATGGATGAAGTTCGAGTAAGCTGAGAGCATGGCAGTGTGGTTTATGTAGGATGGGACCTGTGTGGCCTGAAAGGAAGCAAATGGGGATGTGAAGGCCATGTGTGAAGAACGATGAGCTTTCTGAGGGCCCTGTGCAGTCAAGTTCTGCATGTCCTCACTCCTCGTTGTTCTTGTGGTATTCCTGCTTGTGAACACATCTGTCATTGGTGCTTTTAATCCTAGCTGCCCGAATGTGGAGTATTGTTGCTCAGGCAGGAGCTTCTCCCACTACTGATAATTCTTCCCGAATTGTCGGAAGTTCCCCAAGATATTCCTTCTGCTCTTATTGTTGGGAGGGACAGGAAGAAGTGCTGTTTGTATTCTCAGTGTTGGCCAGACCTTGTGGTCCAATGAAGTGGGATGGGATCCTCTGGTTTTCTTCTCTCCTGTAATGAAAATGTCTCACTCACCATTCTGCTATTGTTCCTCTCTCATATTGGAAATCTGTTGGCAATAATGGATGAGATATAGCCTGCTGAGTCTCAATTGCCAGAGAAGAGACACTTGGACAGTTGTCTGTGAATGTGGGTGCTGGCTTCTGCACTGTTGAGAGTGGAGGTTGTCGTTGAGAGAATGTCATTGGCTTTCAGGTCTGCCTCTTGCTTCCCATGTGACAGGATCTTAAGCTACCTCGTGTTGAAGGTGGCACGTGGATGTCCGTGGTTTCCTTGCTGAGAGCATGACGAACACTGCAGTTAGATGAGGCTGGTGAGGGCCTCATCCTGTGAAGGTCTGTGTGTCTCCAAGGAAGGCAATTTGTGTCAATCCCTGGCCTGATGTTCCAGGGCCTACCCAGGTTCTGTGTAGAGTTTAGTTTTTGTTTGCCCACTTGGTTTTCCTTCATCTCACTGTCCTTTACCATAGGCCTGGATTTGCAGCAGTCTGTCAGATGGCCTTTGACACCTGAGTTCCTGAGCATGAGGAGTGGCTGCTCCAGGAGAAGTTGTATAAATGTCCATCAGGCCTGCTTTCACCATTTCCGTGTGAGATTGCTGAGCCAGTGTTAATTGTGGAGAGTGCCATTTTTGCAGGGTGGAAGATCCTGGCAGTGGTGGGAGAAGTCGAGGCTGTGCAGAAGGTGATGCTCAGAGTTGGATTTCGAGCTGGATTGTGTTGGTGGGGTGGAGCAACATCCAGGTGTTGTGGCAGTGATTTTTTTAACTCCTTTTTGAGAAGGAGTAGGCATTTGGCAATGGGCAGGATGGTGTTGAGTAGGAAAATAAGCGTGTTTGTGGGAAATGGAGATGCTGGGTGGAAGTTGTAGTGTGGCCTTTGCCAAGAAGTGGGGAGGAGGGGAAGAAGTGCTCTCCATGTTTACTCTGTTGGCAAATCTTGTGTTTCAATGAGCTTGAATGGGATACTTTGTGGTTTTTGTTATTGTTTTTTTGTTTGTTTGTTTGTTTTTCCTCTCCTGTATGATGGTTGCCTGTGTGACAACCATGTGTCAGGGAGTACGTCACACTCTCCCATGATTGGGGAGCTTTTGCTGAGCTCGATGATTTCTCTTCAGGCCAGCTTCCCTAGAAATCACTGAAGATTTGAAATGAAAATTTCTCTTTGAAACCAATTATCCATCCATGAATCTGTTACTTTTTCTGAGCATGCAATCGCATGCAACTGCTGATGCTACTGGTAAGTTGTTCACATGCAAAAAATATGTTTGAGACACTGGTGTCTATTGTTTTGTAGTTTAGTTGTGTTCCCTTTATGTTGGATGGACTGAACATTGCCTGGGGAATGCCTGTAGGTTTGGAGCCTTGTCGTGTACATGTTGGTACTGATGGGTTTCTCCCACTGGGAAGTGTCCGTTCCCATGGTGTCTTCGCGGAGTGAGAAATAGAGGAAATTTCTAAGGAGACTTGATCGTGTGGGTGTATTTGTTGTGCACTTGACTTCCCCTCAGTCTTTATACTCGCATAGTTGGCCACAGTGGAGATGGTACATCTCTTGTAATACGTCTCATTCCAAAAAGTGAACGTGTGTAGGGGAGCAGTTTGTGGTGTCAAATGATTTCGTAGGTGTTCCACATCAGAAGGAAATTTTTTCCATATAGCTTCCCTGGGAATCTGTAATGTTTGATGAAATAGTCATTTATAAGCAATTGTCCTGTCATTGAAGTTCCTCTTTTAATAAAGGTAAGTGTCTCCTGCCCAAATAAGATGCTTTCAAGAGAGCAATGCACAATTTTTGCTATTTAACTGCAATATGTTCATGTTGGGTGGATGGAAAGGATCCTGAGTAATGGCTGTAGTTTTAGAGCATCAGAGCCCTGCTGCCTGGTCTTGTTCGTTTCCTGTTGCTTCCCATCACAGAGTGAGCATGTGGCAGGACAGTCATGAAAGGCTGCAGTTTGTGAAAGTGAGTGAAAGACTCACCCGAGCTGTATGGAGGTCTTGGTGCCTGTTTGCAGTGGGCATCCAGGTCCTCTGGTGTGCAGTAGCTCATGAGAGAAATTCCTGGGGGAACATGATCCTCCTGAGTGCTAAGGATGCTGTACAGAGCAGAATGGAAGGCGGTGAGGAAGAGGAAGAAGAGGTCTTGCATTAGAGCAAGTCTTATCTTGATTGGAAAAGTGGTGTAGGCATTTGGAAAGCATTTTGAGAATGGAAAAAAAAAGGACAAGTAAAGAGTAGAGGAGAGGAAGAGAAGCGGATGGTTTGAAGGAGTGAAGGAAAGAAAGGAAGCATGAAGATACTGTAGGATGACTGAAAGAAGTAAGAGAAAAGGAAAGAAGGAACTGAAAGGATGAATCAAGTAAAAAGGAAGGACGTCACTGAAAGAATGAATGAACTGGAAGAGAGGTAGAGAATGAGTGAAGAAAGAACATGAGAGAAAGCAGGACAGAAGGAAGGAAGACATCGAGAAGAATGTAGGCAAGCAAGAAGCAACCAAGACTGAGAATGGAAGATAAACAAAGGAGGAAAGAGAAATAGAAGGAAGGAAAGGAAGCAAGAAAGAAATGAAAGGAAGGATGTTTTGGAAAATACGTAAAGGAAGGAAGCAAAGAAGCAAAGACGGAAGGAGGAAAGAAGTGAAAGATGGATAGTAGTGAAAGTAGGAAAGAAGACATTCAGAAGAAAATATGCAAGCAAAAGAAGCAATCAAGAGAGAGAATGGAGGAGAAGCAAAGGAGAAGAGAGATTGGAGGATGTTGTCCTCATGAGTGCTGAGGAACACTGTACAGAGCTCAATGAAAGGCCATGAGGAAGATGAAGAAGAGAGTTTGGCTGAGGTCATGGCTGTGCTTGATGGTGCGCTTGATGTTGTAGGCATTTGGACAGCGTTTTGATAAAGGAGGGGAAAAAAGTGAAGGAAGACGAAAAGGGCAAGGAGGGAAATAGAAAGGTTATGAAGGCTAATATAAAGAAAGGAAACATGACAAGTATAGAGGAAAGGAAGAGAAGCAAATGGATAGAAGGAGTAAAAGAAAGAAAGAAACCAGGAATAAGTTGTAAGACTGAAAGTAGGAATTGAAAGACTGAAAGAAAATAAAAGAAAAATAAGGAAGGAGCATGGAAAGAAAAAGGAAAAAGAAATCGAATTAGAAAATAAAAACAAAGGAATAACAATGGAAAAGAGAAAGAATGAAGGTATATCAAGAAGGAACGAAGTTGCAGAAAGAAGGAAAGAAGTGAAGAAATAAAAGAAGATGTCGAGAAGAACGCAGGCACGGAAGAAGCAAGCAGGAAAGCAAGCAAGAGAGAGAATGGAGGAGAAGCAAAGGAGGAGAGAGACGAGAAAGAAGGGAAGGAAGGAAGCAAGCAAGAAAAGAATCAAGGAGGAGCCTCCGTCGTTGTGATGCATGCAGGGCTGGCAGCCGGTCGATGTGCGGGGAGCAGTGTGTGGAGCGCACACTCCGCTCCAGACTGCAAGGAAGACTGAAAGGAAGTAAAAGAATAAAGGAAGTAACATAAGAATTAAAAAGGAAGAATAAATTGAATGAGAAAAATAATAAGAGAATAATGAAGGAACAGAGAGAAAGAATGAAGATATATGAAGAAGGAAATAAGGTTCAGAAAGAAGGAAAGAAGAGAAAAAAGGAACAAAGTGAAGAAAGTAATAGCGAGAATGAAGGAACAAAGTGAAAGAAGGAAAAAAGTGAGGGAAGGAAAGAAGTGGAAGAAGAAAAAGGGAGAAAGAAGGGAAGAAGTATGCGTGCAGAAGAAAGCATGCAAACAAGAAGGAAGCAGGAAAGCAAGCGACAGAGAGAATGGAGGAGAAGCAAAGCAGGAGAGAGACAGGAAAGGAAGCCAGCAAGGGTTGGGAGGAGCCGGTCGGTGTGCGGGGAGCGGCGTGTGGAGCGCGGCGCTGCGGGGCTATTGCCCCGTGGTTGTCGCTGCTGTCTCGGGCTGTGCTGGGCTCGGTGTCGGCGCCGTGGGCGTGGCGTGTCCCGCGAGTGGCGGGGGTGTCGTGTCCCGCGCGGCGGTGTCGGTGTCGGTGTCGGTGTCGCTGGCGTGCTGTCGGCGGCGGGCGCGAGTGAGGCGTCGGAGCACACGGTGTCGCTGCAGGCTCAGGAACGGCGCGGGAGCGGCGGGAGGGCGGCTCCGCCCCGGGGCGGCGGGAAGGGCGGCTGTGCGCGCGGGGGGAGCGGCGCGGGGCGGGCAGGAGAGCGGCGGCGGCGGCGTTGGGAGCCGTGCGGGGCGCGGGCGGCGGCGGCGGCCATGGTGGTGTGCGTGCGGGCCGTGGTGCGGGTGCTGGTGCTGCAGGCGGCCTGGGCGCTGGGCGGCGGGCAGGTGCGCTACTCGGTGCCGGAGGAAGCCAAGGGCGGCACGGTGGTGGGGCGGCTGGCGCAGGACCTGGGCCTGGAGGCGGGCGAGGCGGAGGCGCGGCGGCTGCGGCTGGTGGCGCAGGGCCGGCGGGCGAGCGTGGAGGTGAGCGGGGCGAGCGGGGCGCTGGTGGTGAGCTCGCGGCTGGACCGGGAGGAGCTGTGCGGGAAGAGCGCGCCCTGCGCCCTGCGCCTGGAGGTGCTGCTGGAGCGGCCGCTGCGCGTCTTCCACGTGGAGGTGGAGGTCACCGACATCAACGACAATGCGCCCATCTTCCCCGCCTCACTGGTAAACCTCAGTTTATCGGAAAACTCGCCTCCCGATTCCCGTTTCCCGCTGGAGGGCGCGTCGGATGCGGATATCGGAGCCAACGCGCAGCTCTCCTATACCCTCAGCCCCAGCGAGCACTTCGCTTTGGATTTGCAGAAATCGGAGGATGATACCGAGTCGTTATTCTTGGTGCTGAGGCGACCGCTGGACCGCGAGTCGTTGGCCGAGAACCGTCTGGTGCTGACGGCGATTGACGGGGGCAGGCCGTCGCTGACGGGCACGGTGGAGCTGTTGGTGTCGGTGCTGGATGTTAACGACAACGTGCCCCAGTTCGACCAGTCGGTCTATAAAGTGCGGCTGCCGGAAAATAGTGAACAGGGCAGTTTTGTGCTCAGAGTAAATGCCACCGATTTAGATGAAGGCTCCAATAAGAACATCTCGTATTCTCTTCAGAGCTTGTTTCCTCAGGATGGAAGAGACATGTTTGAAATTCACAAAACGAGCGGAGAGATTCATCTGAGAGGTTCTTTAGATTTTGAGGACGTTAGACTGTATCGCCTACAAGTGGATGCAAAGGACATGGGAAACCCACCGCTGTCGGGTCACTGCAAGGTGGTGGTGGAGGTGCTGGACGTGAACGACAACGCGCCCGAGGTGTGGGTGACGTCGCTGTCGGTGCCGGTGCCCGAGGACGCGTCGGTGGGGACGGTGGTGGCGCTGCTGAGCGTGTCGGACCGGGACTCGGGGGCGAACGGGCGGGTGCGCTGCGCGGTGTGGCCGCCGGCGCCGTTCGGGCTGGTGGCGACGTTCGCGGGCTCGTACTCGCTGGTGCTGCGGGAGGCGCTGGACCGGGAGCGGGTGTCGGAGTACGAGGTGGAGGTGCGGGCGGAGGACGGCGGGGCGCCGCCGCTGCGCGCCAGCCGCGGGCTGCGGGTGCCGGTGTCGGACGTGAACGACAACGCGCCGGCGTTCGCGCAGGCCGTGTACACGGTGCTGGCGCGGGAGAACAACGCGGCGGGCGCGGAGCTGGCGCGGCTGTGGGCGCGGGACCCGGACGAGGCGGGCAACGGGCGCGTGAGCTACTCGGTGGCGGAGGGCGGCGCGGGCGCGGGCGCGGGGTCGGGCGCGGGGTCGGGCGCGGGGTCGGGGTCGGGGTGGCGTCCGGCGTCGAGCTACGTGTCGGTGGACGCGGAGAGCGGGCGGCTGTGGGCGCTGCGGCCCCTGGACTACGAGGAGCTGCAGGTGCTGCAGTTCGAGGTGCGTGCGGTGGACGCGGGCGAGCCGCCGCTGTGCGGCAACGCCACGGTGCAGCTGTTCGTGGTGGACGAGAACGACAACGCGCCGGCGCTGCTCCCGCCTGCCGGCGGCGGGCCGGGGCCCTGGGCTGCGGGCGAGGCGTCGGCGCCGGGGTCGGCGCCGGGGTCGCTGTGGGCGTGGGCGGCGTGGGGGGCGCCGGCGGGGCAGGTGGTGGCGAAGATCCGCGCGGTGGACGCGGACTCGGGCTACAACGCGTGGCTGCGCTACGAGCTGTGGGAGCCGCGGGGCAAGGGCCCGTTCCGCGTGGGGCTGTACAGCGGCGAGGTGAGCACGGCGCGGGCGCTGGAGGAGGCGGACGGCCCGCGGCAGAGGCTGCTGATCGTGGTGCGGGACCACGGGGAGCCGTCGCGCTCGGCCACGGCCACGCTGAGCGTGTCGCTGGTGGAGGGCGCCGAGGCGGCGCTGTCGGCGGCGGCGGCGGGGGCGGGGGCGTCGTCGTCGGGGGCGGGGCTGCGGCCGGCGGCGGGCGCGGAGGGCGGCGCGGCGGCGGCGGCGGCGGCGGCGGCGACGAACGTGTGGCTGGTGGTGGCCATCTGCGCGGTGTCGAGCCTGTTCCTGCTGGCGGTGGTGCTGTACGGGGCGTCGCGCTGGGCGCCGCGGGCGGCCGTGCTGGCGGGGCCCGGGCCGGCGACGCTGGTGTGCGCCAGCGAGGTGGGCAGCTGGTCGTACTCGCAGCGCCAGAGCCGGAGCCTGTGCGTGGCGGACGGCGCGGGCAAGAGCGACCTGATGGTTTTCAGCCCCAACTGCCCGCCGCCGCCCGGCCCCGCGGCAGAAAACGGTTCTGCCGAGAAGGGACCTTCGCTCTCCCCGTACTCCTCAGGCACGGTAGGTTGCCCCTTGTTTTTCATTTTTATTCATTTATTTATTTTTCTTTACCAGTTCTTTTGTTTTCCGATGGTATTTCACGGCAGGATGGTCATTGAAACGATGTACTTTTGGAAGAAATTTTACTTGGATTTTCCTCACAACATGGTCTCTGCAAAAGAGGTGTCTACTTGTGTTGAAAACACACATTCGAGAATGGGGGATCAAGGGTGCCTAAAGTGAATGCTGAGGCAAAATGGTCTCAGAGTGTTCCTGGGCAAGACCCTTTTCCAGGCTTGAAGTGAGAAGATTTGAAGGTCTTGCCTGTGTTGAGAATAGTATGTGGTGTTGAAATGCCCAGAATGCCACTTGAGGTTATATGCCTTGTGAGAATTTTCACTGCATCAGTTGTGAATCCCTCTCTCTCCTCTGGGTTGTGTTGAGCAAGACGGAAATAAAGCACTCATTGGAGAGAAGTGGACCAGGAAGTGGAGTGGGTGATTTGTCTTGAAAAAGGGATTTGTCGTCGTTGGGTGGAGGTCTGATGTTGAGTTAGATGATGTTGCAGAGGGCCTTGTCTGTGCAGGTGAAAATGTATCAGAGGAAGTGAGTTTGACTTCTTTCCTATCCTGCTGTTGCTTAGCTTCTGTGTAGAGCTGCAGTTGCTCGTGATTACTATGCCTCTGCTCTCAGCAAGGCAGGCTGGTTTCCCCTGTCTTTTCCTATGCTTCTTGATGATAGATAACCTTTTTCACTCTGTTTACTGCCAGAAACTCATTGTTAAAGTGGAAGATACAGCAAAAATAATATATATTTATCCCATTTTGAGCATGCTTTTTCTGTAGTTTGCAATAGAGAGGTAGAAGAGCAGAGCAGGAGGATAGAGCAATAAACAGGGCAACAGAGAACTGTTTTTCTGCATCCTGCAAAGTGTTTTGTTTGAGGACAGCTTCAGAGGATCTGACTGTGCCAGTTACATGCATTCTGTGGTGACCGGCCTGTCCTGTGTCCTGGGAGTGCTGGTAAATATGATCGGATGGTTTCCTTGTGCCCAGCTCATGCTCATTGCAGCTGGGTGCAGTTGGTGGGTTGTCTGATGCTCATGAGACAGCGGTGTTGGAGTCTTCGTACTTTTCACACAAGCCTTGTAATGGAATGGGAGATGGGAGAACACTTTTGGTGTTCTACTCATTCTACTTCCACTGCACTGCTATTCGTTTTTTTGGAATTGTGTGTAATCCCTTTATGATGTTTTTTTAACTGTTGCAAATATGTTGATCCCATCAGTTCCTGGTTTGGAACTTCTTATGGAGGCTAGCTGTTCAGTTTTTGATATTTATTTATTTATTTATTTTCTGATAGAATAAAATCAGTGCCGATCTTGCTTCGTGGTTTCACAACATGGGCTCCCGAAATCCTGTTTCTTACTGGTGTACAACATTTCCACCTGAGATTGCTGAAGCAGTGGATGATATGAAAAGTGGTGGTGGTCCTGTAGGCATTATTCTTTCTCATTCCGTTCATACTTGAAACCTTTTGACTTAAAATGATTTTAATGTTTGTTTGTTATTTAGTGGGTGGAGTGGTAATACCCTAATGATGTTTTTTTGAAGTTTTCTATCTGTGCTGGCATGCATCTAAGAGCTCCTCATCTACTGGTTTGGAAATACTCTCCTGGAGATCTGATTTCCCAGGGTGCAGGACAGAATATGCCATTAGACGACATGGAGAAGAGGCCTGGCACACTGTGCTCCTCAGCTAGGAGCCTCTCTGAATTCCCAGAAATTCATCTGTGATCTCTTACTGAGGATGAGAGGCAGTGTGTTATTCATGCTGCCACACAACTGAGTTGCTCTTGTGTGTTTGGAGGCTTTGCCTGATGTTTTTTCTGGGGATCCCCTTCTTGCATATGGATTTAACTCGAGTAAGCTGAGAGCATGGCAGCATGGTTTATGTAGGATGGGACCTGGGGGGTCTCAAAGGAAGCAAATGGGGATGTGAAGGCCATGTGTGAAGAACGATAAGCTTCCTAAGGGCCCTGTGCAGTCAAGTTCTGCATGTCCTCAGTCCCTGTTGTTCTTGTGGCATTCCTGCTTGTGAACACATCTGTCATTGATGCCTTTAATCATGTCTGCCCGAATGTGGAGTATTGTTGCTCAGGCAGGAGCTTTTCCCACTATTGACAATTCTCCCCAAATTGTCGGAAGTTCCCCAAGATATCCCCTCTACTCGTATTGTTGGGAGGGACAGGAAGAAGTGCTGTTTGTATTCTCAGTGTTGTCCAGACCTTGTGGTCCAATGAAGTAGGATGGGATCCTTTGGTTTTCTTCTCTCCTGTAACGAAAATTTCCCACTCACCACTCTGCTATTGTTCCTCTCTCATATTGGAAATCTATTGGTAATAATGGATGAGATATAGTCTGCTGAGTCTCAACTGCCAGAGAAGACACTTGGACAGTTGGCTGTGAGTGTGGGTGCTGGCTTCTGCACTGTTGAGAGTGGAGGTTGTCGTTCAGAGCATGTCATTGGCTTTCAGGTCTGCCTCTTGTTTCCCATGTGATAGGATCTTAAGGTACCTTGTGCTGAAGGTGACACGTGGACGTCCGTGGTTTCCTTGCTGAGAGCAGGATGAACACTGCAGTTAGATGAGGCTGGTGAGGGCCTCATCCTGTGAAGGTCTGTGTGTCTCCAAGGAAGGCAATTTGTGTCAATCCCTGGCCTGATGTTCCAGGGCCTTCCCAGGCTCTACATAGAGTTTTGTTTTTGTCTTTCCAGTTGGTTTTCCTTCATCTCACTGTTCTGTACCATAGGCCTGGATTTGCATCAGTCTGTTAGATGGCCTTTGACTCCTGTGTTCCTGAGCATGAGGAGTGGCTGCTCCAGCAGAAGCTGTTGTTGTCCTTCGGGTCAGCTTTCACCATTTCCATGTGAGATTACTGAGCCAGTGTTAATCGTTGTGAGTGTCATTTGTGCAGTGTGGAAGATCCTGGCAGTGGTGGGAGAAGGCGAGGGTGATGCTCAGAGTTGGATTTGGAGCGGGATTGTATTGTTGGGGTGGAGCATCATCTAGGTGTTGTGGCAGTGATTTTGGAAGCGGCATGGAATGTGGGCGGGCATTTGGCAATGGGCAGGATGGTGTTGAGTGAGAAATGAGCCTTGTGCGTGTGAAATAGTGATGCTGGGTGGAAGCTGGAGTGTGGCCTTTGCCAAGAAGTGGGGAGGAGGGGAAGAAGTGCCCTCGCGTGTTTATGATGTTGGCGAAGGTTTTGTTTTGATGAGTTGGAATGAGATCCTTTGGTTTTCTTCTCTCCTGCATGAAAGCTTCCTTGTTTATTTCTGTTCAGCCCAGCTTCCCTAGAAACACACTGATAACTTTAAATGAGAATGTCTCTTTTAAACCAGTTCCCCATCCTATAATCTGTTCATTCTCCTGAGCAAGTAATCACTGATGCTGCAGGTCACTCATTCACCTGCAAAGAATATGTTTTTGAGAGACAAAAGTATGTATTTTCTGCTTTTCAGTTGTGTTCTCATTTGTTTGGATGGACTGAACATTGCCTGGGAAACACCTGTAGTCTTGGAGCCTTCTGGTGAATACATGGGTACCAATGGGGAGAACAGTTTCTCCCATGTGCAAGAGTCCCTTCCCCTGGTGTCTGCCTGGTATCAGAAATAGAGGACATTTCTAAGGAGACATGATGGGGTGTGTATTTTGTGCATTTGACTTCCTCAGTCTGTGCACTTGCATAGTTGGCCTTGGTCGAGATGGTGCATCTCTTGTAATACGGCTCATTCCAAAACATGAGCGTGTGAATTGGAAGCAGTGCATGGTGTCCAATGACTTCGAAGGTGTCACATAGCTGAAGGAAATTTTTCCATCCACTTTCCCCAGAAATCTGTGATAACGTTTAAAGAAATTGTGCTTTATAGGCCATTCTCTTCTCATGGAAATGCTTCTTTTTCTAAACAAGTAAGCACTGATCTTACAGGTAAGTGACTCGTACTCCGAGAAGATATGTTCAAGAGGGCAATGCATGAGTTCCTGCTATTTAACTGCAATATGTTTATGTTGGATGGACAGAAAGTAGCCTGGGTAATGTCTTCAGGTTTGGAGCAGCAGAGTCCTGTTGCTTGATCTCGTTCCTTTCCTATTGCTTCCCAGCTCAGTGTGAGCAGGTGTCAGGAAAGACATGTAGAGGAGGAATACTTCCGCTTTTCTCTGGGGGCATGTGTTGCTGGTTGAGGTATTTTGTTTCAGTGAAAAAGCAGTGGTGTTACCTTCATGGAGTTGCTGTGTTTTGTGATGGTTGGCTCTTGTTATGGAGGAGATGTTTCTGGTGGGAGTAATTGCTCTGTGTCCTGAGGTTCTTGCTGCTGGAATGTTCTGGCAGTGGATGTGTACCTGAAAAGCTAAGCAAGAGCTCACCGTTTGGCTTGCGGTTGGCAAGTGAGCTGCACCAAAGAGTCTTCCTTGGAGTGTGTGGTTGTGTGAGAGATCTGCATTTGCTTCATGCTTTTTCCCCTTCTTGGAGGATTTGCATGCTGGGTTATGATGGATCTGAGCTACTGAATGAAAGACTCACCTGAACTGAGTCCTTGGAACCTGCTTGCAGTGGGCATCCTGCTCTGCAGTAGCCTACTGAGAGGAGTAGAGCGAGTTCTCTCGAGGAGTAATTCCCGAGGGGATGTCATCCTCGTGAGTGCTGAGGGACACTATACAGAGCTGAATGGAAGGCTGTGAGGAAGATGAAGAGAGCTTGACTGAGGTCATGTCTGTGCTTGATGGTGATGCAGGCATTTGGACCGCGTTTTGATAAAGCAGGAAAAAAAAAAAAAAAAGTGAAGGAAGAAGAAAATAGGTCAAGGAGGCAAAGGGAAAGGTTAAGAAGGTTAATGCAGGGAAGGGAAACATGAATATTAAAGAGGAGAGGAAGAGAAACAGATGGATAGAAGGAGTGAAGGAAAGAAGAAAACCAGGAAGAAGTTGTAAGAATAAAAGAAGGAACTGAAAGACTGAAAGGAAGTAAAAGAAAAAAAGAAGTAACATAGGAAGTAAAAAGGAAGAAGAAATCGAATGAAAAAAAATACGAATTACGAAGGAACAGAGAAAAAGAATGAAAATATATGAAGAAGAAAATAAGGTTCAGAAAGAAGGAAAGAAGTGAAAGAGGCGTCGGAGCACACGGTGTCGCTGCAGGCTCAGGAACGGCGCGGGAGCGGCGGGAGGGCGGCTCCGCCCCGGGGCGGCGGGAAGGGCGGCTGTGCGCGCGGGGGGAGCGGCGCGGGGCGGGCAGGAGAGCGGCGGCGGCGGCGTTGGGAGCCGTGCGGGGCGCGGGCGGCGGCGGCGGCCATGGTGGTGTGCATGCGGGCCGTGGTGCGGGTGCTGGTGCTGCAGGCGGCCTGGGCGCTGGGCGGCGGGCAGGTGCGCTACTCGGTGCCGGAGGAAGCCAAGGGCGGCACGGTGGTGGGGCGGCTGGCGCAGGACCTGGGCCTGGAGGCGGGCGAGGCGGAGGCGCGGCGGCTGCGGCTGGTGGCGCAGGGCCGGCGGGCGAGCGTGGAGGTGAGCGGGGCGAGCGGGGCGCTGGTGGTGAGCTCGCGGCTGGACCGGGAGGAGCTGTGCGGGAAGAGCGCGCCCTGCGCCCTGCGCCTGGAGGTGCTGCTGGAGCGGCCGCTGCGCGTCTTCCACGTGGAGGTGGAGGTCACCGACATCAACGACAATGCGCCCATCTTCCCCGCCTCACTGGTAAACCTCAGTTTATCGGAAAACTCGCCTCCCGATTCCCGTTTCCCGCTGGAGGGCGCGTCGGATGCGGATATCGGAGCCAACGCGCAGCTCTCCTATACCCTCAGCCCCAGCGAGCACTTCGCTTTGGATTTGCAGAAATCGGAGGATGATACCGAGTCGTTATTCTTGGTGCTGAGGCGACCGCTGGACCGCGAGTCGTTGGCCGAGAACCGTCTGGTGCTGACGGCGATTGACGGGGGCAGGCCGTCGCTGACGGGCACGGTGGAGCTGTTGGTGTCGGTGCTGGATGTTAACGACAACGTGCCCCAGTTCGACCAGTCGGTCTATAAAGTGCGGCTGCCGGAAAATAGTGAACAGGGCAGTTTTGTGCTCAGAGTAAATGCCACCGATTTAGATGAAGGCTCCAATAAGAACATCTCGTATTCTCTTCAGAGCTTGTTTCCTCAGGATGGAAGAGACATGTTTGAAATTCACAAAACGAGCGGAGAGATTCATCTGAGAGGTTCTTTAGATTTTGAGGACGTTAGACTGTATCGCCTACAAGTGGATGCAAAGGACATGGGAAACCCACCGCTGTCGGGTCACTGCAAGGTGGTGGTGGAGGTGCTGGACGTGAACGACAACGCGCCCGAGGTGTGGGTGACGTCGCTGTCGGTGCCGGTGCCCGAGGACGCGTCGGTGGGGACGGTGGTGGCGCTGCTGAGCGTGTCGGACCGGGACTCGGGGGCGAACGGGCGGGTGCGCTGCGCGGTGTGGCCGCCGGCGCCGTTCGGGCTGGTGGCGACGTTCGCGGGCTCGTACTCGCTGGTGCTGCGGGAGGCGCTGGACCGGGAGCGGGTGTCGGAGTACGAGGTGGAGGTGCGGGCGGAGGACGGCGGGGCGCCGCCGCTGCGCGCCAGCCGCGGGCTGCGGGTGCCGGTGTCGGACGTGAACGACAACGCGCCGGCGTTCGCGCAGGCCGTGTACACGGTGCTGGCGCGGGAGAACAACGCGGCGGGCGCGGAGCTGGCGCGGCTGTGGGCGCGGGACCCGGACGAGGCGGGCAACGGGCGCGTGAGCTACTCGGTGGCGGAGGGCGGCGCGGGCGCGGGCGCGGGGTCGGGCGCGGGGTCGGGCGCGGGGTCGGGGTCGGGGTGGCGTCCGGCGTCGAGCTACGTGTCGGTGGACGCGGAGAGCGGGCGGCTGTGGGCGCTGCGGCCCCTGGACTACGAGGAGCTGCAGGTGCTGCAGTTCGAGGTGCGTGCGGTGGACGCGGGCGAGCCGCCGCTGTGCGGCAACGCCACGGTGCAGCTGTTCGTGGTGGACGAGAACGACAACGCGCCGGCGCTGCTCCCGCCTGCCGGCGGCGGGCCGGGGCCCTGGGCTGCGGGCGAGGCGTCGGCGTCGGCGCCGGGGTCGCTGTGGGCGTGGGCGGCGTGGGGGGCGCCGGCGGGGCAGGTGGTGGCGAAGATCCGCGCGGTGGACGCGGACTCGGGCTACAACGCGTGGCTGCGCTACGAGCTGTGGGAGCCGCGGGGCAAGGGCCCGTTCCGCGTGGGGCTGTACAGCGGCGAGGTGAGCACGGCGCGGGCGCTGGAGGAGGCGGACGGCCCGCGGCAGAGGCTGCTGATCGTGGTGCGGGACCACGGGGAGCCGTCGCGCTCGGCCACGGCCACGCTGAGCGTGTCGCTGGTGGAGGGCGCCGAGGCGGCGCTGTCGGCGGCGGGGGCGGGGGCGGGGGCGTCGTCGTCGGGGGCGGGGCTGCGGCCGGCGGCGGGCGCGGAGGGCGGCGCGGCGGCGGCGGCGGCGGCGACGAACGTGTGGCTGGTGGTGGCCATCTGCGCGGTGTCGAGCCTGTTCCTGCTGGCGGTGGTGCTGTACGGGGCGTCGCGCTGGGCGCCGCGGGCGGCCGTGCTGGCGGGGCCCGGGCCGGCGACGCTGGTGTGCGCCAGCGAGGTGGGCAGCTGGTCGTACTCGCAGCGCCAGAGCCGGAGCCTGTGCGTGGCGGACGGCGCGGGCAAGAGCGACCTGATGGTTTTCAGCCCCAACTGCCCGCCGCCGCCCGGCCCCGCGGCAGAAAACGGTTCTGCCGAGAAGGGACCTTCGCTCTCCCCGTACTCCTCAGGCACGGTAGGTTGCCCCTTGTTTTTTTTTTTTTTTTTTTTTTTTTTTTTTCCCGCTTCTTGTGTTTTGTTTTCCGATGATATTTCATGGCACGATGGTCATTGAAATGATGTGCTTGTGGAAGTAATTTTACTTGGATTTTCCTCACCACATGGTCTCTGCAAATCTTGTTGGTTCCTGGTGTGTAGCGTGTCTGCTGGAGACTGTTCAAGGACTGCGGTCCAGGAAGGACCAACATGGTCTGGTTGTGACTGTGCACCCAGTACTACTGAAAGCCCTTTAAGTAGCTGATTGCTACATCTACTGTAGTTGTTATTTTGTTTTCTTCAGGGCCATTTAGAAAATATCTTGTGTAGCTGGAAAACCTGAACAGTCCTCGCCTCATGTTTTCGGATAAGTGATGCTGTGAAGTCCTCTATCCATGCAGGATGCTGCAAAGCTCTTGCACCGTCTGACACCGATGCCATGATGTTCGTGTCTCACTCCTTCCCCAACAGGGTTGTCATCTCTCAGAATGAAGTCAATACTCATTGACGTTAGCTGTCATTACATCTCTTTTTGAAGGAGGCACACTGGCCTGTTTTGATGTTCTTTCAGTGAATCTGCAAGTGAATCTGCAAGATGGTCCCTGTGCAAATGGGACCATTGGTAGGGTTTTGCAGGTTTCAAATCTGTCATTGCTGGGAAGGGTGTGTGAAAGTTGGAGTGAGCATTGTGTTGGGAAGGGAAAGTGTGTCACCTGGTGGAGGTGAATGTGGCAATGGCACTGAATGGGACCTGGCCTTATTCTGAAGTGAACCGTGACCTCTGGGGGGGAAGTCCCACTGCCTCAGGGAAAAGGAAATCAATAGTCTGCATTGCATGCCATAAGAGAATGAGGAGAGATGTCTACTTGTGTTGAAAACACACATACGAGAATGGGGGATCAAGGGTGCCTAAAGCGATTCCGTGAGCAGAGTGGTCTCAGAGCGTTCCTGGGCAAGACGCTTTTCCAGGGTTGAAGTGACATGATGTGAAGGTCCTGCCTATCTTGAGAAGAAAATCAATGGTAATTGTGCTTAGAGCTTTCATGACATGGGTTCCATGAATGCTGCTTCTTACTGGCATGCAGTATTTCCACCTGAGATTTCTGAAGGACTGGTGATACAAACAGTGGTGGTGGTCCTGTAGGCACTATTCTTTCTCATTCAGTTCGTACTTGAAACCTGTGTAGTAAAAATGATTTTATAGTTTGTTTGTTATTTGATGGGTGGGGTGGTAATCTGCTTATCATGGTTTTTGAGATTTTCCATCTGCGTTAGCATGCATCCAAGTGCTCCTCAATCCTGGTTTGGAAATTCTGTCCTGGAGATCTGATTTCACAGGGTGAAGGATAGAGTATACCAGAGGACTACGTGGAGAAGAAGCCTGGCACACTGTGCTTTTTCAGCCAGGAGCCTCTCTGAATTCCTATAAATTCAGCTGTGAGCTCTTTCTGAGGATGAGAGGCAGTGTTTTATTCATGCTTCCACATGCCTTTCTTACTCTGTGTGTTTCGAGTCTTTGCCTGGTATTTTCCCTGCAGATCCCCTTCCTGCCTGTGGATGAAGCTTGAGTAAGTTGAGAGCATGGCAGCATGTTTTATGTAGAATGGAACCTCAGGGGCCTCCAGTCAAGTGACTGGAGACAGCAAGGCCATATATGAAGAACGATGAGCTTCCTGAGGGTCCTGTGCAATCAAGTTCTGCTTGTTCTCACTCCTTGATGTTGTGATGTTTCTGCTTGTGAAGGTATCTTCATAGGCACCTTTAATCATGTCTGTCTGAAGGTGGAGTGTTGTTGCTCAGACAGGACCTTTTCCCACTACTGATGATTCTTCCTGAGTTGTCAAAATGTCACTGGAGTCTTCCCTCTGGTTGTATTCTTGAGATAGACAGGACGAAGTGCTGTCTGTATTCTCAATGTTGTCCAGAGCTTGTGTTTCAATGAAGTGGACTGGAATACTATAGTTTTCATTTCTCCTGCAATGAAAATATCCGACTCCCCACTCTACTTTTTTTCATCTCCCATATTGGAAATCCGTTGGTAACGGTGGATGAGATGTAGTCTGTTGAGTTGTGGCTGCTGACAGAGGGCAGACGCTTGTGTAGTTGGCCGTGTGTGTGTTGGTGCTGTTCTTTGCAATGTTCAGAGCAGAGGTTGTCATTGAGAGAATGCCATTGGCTTTCAGGTCTGCCTCATGCTTCCCATGTGATAGGATCTTAAGGTACCTTGTGTTGAAGGTGACACGTGGACGTCCGTGGTTTCCTTGCTGAGAGCAGGATGAATACTGCAGTTAGATGAGGCTGGTGAGGGCCTCATCCTGTGAAGGTCTGTGTGTCTCCAAGGAAGGCAATTTGTGTCAATTCCTGGCCTGATGTTCCAGGGCCTTCCCAGGCTCTACGTAGAGTTTTGTTTTTGTCTTTCCACTTGGTTTTCCTTCATCTCACTCTTCTGTACTAGAGGCCAGCTCTTTCAGTGGTTTGTCAGATGGCCTTTGACTCCTGTGTTCCTGAGCACAAGGAGTGGCTGCTCCAGCAGAAGCTGCTGTAAATGTTGTTCATTGGGCAGCTTTCACCATTTCCATCAGAGTTTGCTGAGCCAGTTTAATGCCTTGAGAGTGCCGTTTGTGGTGGGAGAACGTGAGGCTGTGCAGAGGGTGATGCTCAGAGTTGGGTTTGGAGCTGGATTCTGTTGGTGGGGTGGAACAACATCCAGGTGTTGTGGCAGTAATTTTGCAAGCAGCTTGGAGTGGTGGCGGGCATTTTGCAATGGGCAGGATGGTGTTGAGTAGGAAATGAGCCTTGTGCTTGTGGGAAACGGAGATGCTGGATGGAAGCTGGAGTGTGGCCTTTGCCAAGAAATGGGGAGGAGAGGAAGAAGCGATCACTGTCTTCATGTTTTTGGTGAAGCTCGTGTTTTGCTGAAGTGGGAATGGGAATGGGATCCTTTCATTTTCTCCTCTCTTGCATCATATCTTCCTTTGTGATAGCTCCATGTCAGGAAGCACAGCTCACTCTCCCATGATTGGGGATCTTTTGCTAAACTTGATGATTTCTGTTCAGTCCAGCTTCCCTAGAAATCACTGAAAACTTTAAACGAAAATTTCCCTTTTATATAAATTCTCCATCCATGAATTTATTCCTTTTTCTGAGCAAGCAACCACTGATACTACTGGTAAGTTATTCATACACAATAAATATGTGTTTGAGAGAGATGTATGTTTTTTTTACTGTTTAGTCGTGTTCCCGTTATGTTGGATGGACTGACCAGATCCTGGGGAATGCCTGTATGATTGGAACCTTCAGACGAGCATGTTGGTTCCAATGGGGAGAACAGTTTCTCCCATGTGCAAGAGTCCCTTCCCCTGGTGTCTGCCTGGTATCAGAAATAGAGGACATTTCTAAGGAGACATGATGGGGTGCATGTAATCTTTGTGCATTTGACTTTCCCAATCTGCGCTCTTGCATAGTTGGCCTTGGTCAAGATGGTGCGTCTCTTGTAGCATGGCTCATTCTAAAACATGAACATTGGTATGGGAGCAGTGCGTGGTGTCTAATGACTTCCAAAGTGTTACATATCTGAAGGAAAATTTCCATCCATCTTCCCCAGAAATCTCTGATAGCTTTTAAAGAAATTGTGCTTTACAAGCCATTCTCCTGTCATAGAAACTCTTCTTTTTCTAAGCAAGCAAGCACTGATCCTATAGGGAAGTGACTCATACTCTGAGAGGATGTGTTCAAGAGAGCTATGCAATATTTTGCTATTTAACAGCAATAAATTCGTGTTGGATGGATGGAATGTAGTATGTGATTGGAGGCTCTAGACTGTAGATTTGGAGCAGCAGAGTCCTGTTGCCTGATCTCATTCCTTTCCTTTTTCTTCGCAGCTCAGTGTGAGTGGGTGGCCAGAAAGACATGTAAAGGAGGGATCGTACTGTGTTTCTCTGGGGGTGGGTGTTGGTGGTCAAGGTATTTTTTTCAGTGAAAAAGCAGTGGTGTTACCTTCATGGAGTTGTTGGGTTGTGTGATGGTTAGCTCACATTACAGATGAGATGTTTCTAGTGGGAGTAATTGCCCTGGGTCCAGAGGATCTTCCTGCTGGATTGTTCTGGCAGTGGATGTGTACCTGAAAAGGAAAGCAGGAGCTTACCACTCAGCATGTGGGTGGCAAGTGAGTGCCAACTAATGCATCTTCCCTGAGGTGTGTGGGAGTGCAAGCGAACTGTGGTTGCCCTGTGTTTTTTTTTTTTCCATTTTTGGAGGATTTGTGAGCTGGGGTGTGCTGGGTTTGAGTTGCCGAATGAAAGACTCACCTGAGCTGTTTGGAGTCCTTGGAGCCTGTTTGCAGTGGGCATCCTGGTATCCTGGTCTGCAGTGGCCTACTGAAAGGAGGAGAGTGAGTTCTCTGGAAGAGTAGTTCCTGGGGGGATGTTGTCCTCATGAGTGCTGAGGAACACTGTACAGAGCTCAATGAAAGGCCATGAGGAAGCTGAAGAAGAGAGCTTGGCTGAGGTCATGTCTGTGCTTGATGGTGCGCTTGATATTGTAGGCATTTGGACAGCGTTTTGATTTAGGAGGGGAAAAACGTGAAGGAAGAAAAAAAATGGCAAGGAGGGAAATGGTTATGCAGGCTAATACAGGGAAGGGAAACATGAGAAGTGAAGAGGAGAGGGAGAGAAGCAGATGGATAGAAGGAGTGAAGGAAAGAAGGAAGCCAGGAATAAGTTGTAAGACTGAAAGAAGGAATTGAAAGACTGAAAGAAAATAAAAGAAAAAAAGAAAGGAACATAGAAAGAAAAGGGAAAAATAAGATGTTTAATCGAATTAAGAAATAAACAAAGGAATAACGATGGAAAAGAGAAACAATGAAGGTATATCAAGAAGGGATGAAGTTGCAGAAAGAAGGAAAGAAGTGAAAAAAGAAAAGATGTCCAGAAGAACGCAGGCAAGGAAGAAGCAAGCAGGAAAGCAAGCAAGAGAGAGAATGGAGGAGAATCAAAGGAGGAGAGAGAAGAGAAAGAAAGGAAGGAAACAAGCAAGCAAGAAAAGAATCAAGGAGGAGCCTCCGTCGGCGTAATGCATGCAGGGCTGTCAGCCTGTCGATGTGCGAGGAGTGCCATGTGGAGCACACACGCTGCTCAAGACTGCAAGGAAGACTGAAAGGAAGTAAAAGAAAAAACGAAGCAACATAGGAATTAAAAAGGAAGAAATGAATCGAATTCGAAAATCGAATGAAAAAATAAAATAACGGAATAATATGGGAACAGAGAGAAATAATGAAGATACGTGAAGAAGGAAATAAGGTTCAGAAAGAAGGAAAGAAGTGAAAGAAGGAAAAAAGTGAGAGAAGGAAAAAAGTGCGAGAAGGAAAAGAGAGAAAGAAGGAATGAAGTATGCATGCAGAAGAAAGCATGCAAGCAAGAAGCAAGCAGAAAAACAAGCAAGAGGAGAAGCAATGGAGGAGAATTAAAGGAGGAGAAAGACGGGAAAGGAAACAAGCAAGGGCTGGGAGGAGCCAGTCGGTGTGCAGGGAGCGGCGTGTGGAGCGCGGCGCAGCGGGGCTCTTGCCCCCCGGTTGTCGCTGCTGTCTCGGGCTGTGCTGGGGTGGGTGTCGGTGTCGGCGCCGTGGGCGTGGCGTGTCCCGCGAGTGGCGGGGGTGTCGTGTCCCGCGCGGCGGTGTCGGTGTCGGTGTCGCTGGCGCGCTGTCGAAAAGGGGCGCGAGTGAGGCGTCGGAGCACACGGTGTCGCTGCAGGCTCAGGAACGGCGCGGGAGCGGCGGGAGGGCGGCTCCGCCCCGGGGCGGCGGGAAGGGCGGCTGTGCGCGCGGGGGGAGCGGCGCGGGGCGGGCAGGAGAGCGGCGGCGGCGGCGTTGGGAGCCGTGCGGGGCGCGGGCGGCGGCGGCGGCCATGGTGGTGTGCGTGCGGGCCGTGGTGCGGGTGCTGGTGCTGCAGGCGGCCTGGGCGCTGGGCGGCGGGCAGGTGCGCTACTCGGTGCCGGAGGAAGCCAAGGGCGGCACGGTGGTGGGGCGGCTGGCGCAGGACCTGGGCCTGGAGGCGGGCGAGGCGGAGGCGCGGCGGCTGCGGCTGGTGGCGCAGGGCCGGCGGGCGAGCGTGGAGGTGAGCGGGGCGAGCGGGGCGCTGGTGGTGAGCTCGCGGCTGGACCGGGAGGAGCTGTGCGGGAAGAGCGCGCCCTGCGCCCTGCGCCTGGAGGTGCTGCTGGAGCGGCCGCTGCGCGTCTTCCACGTGGAGGTGGAGGTCACCGACATCAACGACAATGCGCCGCTCTTCCCCACCGCCACCAAAAACCTCAGCATCGCGGAATCGTCGCTGCCAGGATCCCGTTTCCCGCTGGAGGGCGCGTCGGATGCGGACATCGGAGCCAACGCGCAGCTCTCCTATACCCTCAGTCCCAGCGAGCACTTCGCTTTGGATACGAAATCGTCAGATGAAAATATGAAGTCGCTGTTCCTGGTGCTGACGAAAGGTCTGGACCGCGAGTCGTTGGCCGAGCACCGTCTGGTGTTGACGGCGAGTGACGGGGGCAGGCCGTCGCTGACGGGCACGGTGGAGCTGGTGGTGTCGGTGCTAGATGCAAACGACAACGCGCCCCAGTTCAACCAGTCCGTGTATAAAGTGCGGCTGCCGGAGAACGCGGCAGAGGGAACATTAGTGACTCGGGTGGGCGCTACAGACCCGGACGAAGGAATTAATCAGGAGTTCTCGTTCAGCATCGTCAGTTCACTTCCTGCTGCCAAGAGAGATGTCTTCGGCATTGATCCGAGGACGGGAGAGATCCGTGTCCAGGGCCCCCTGGACTTTGAAGAAGTGCGCTTATACGAGTTGCAAATCGAAGCGAGAGACATGGGAGTTCCGCCTTTATCAGGGCACTGTGGCGTGATGCTAGAGGTGCTGGACGTGAACGACAACGCGCCCGAGGTGTGGGTGACGTCGCTGTCGGTGCCGGTGCCCGAGGACGCGTCGGTGGGGACGGTGGTGGCGCTGCTGAGCGTGTCGGACCGGGACTCGGGGGCGAACGGGCGGGTGCGCTGCGCGGTGTGGCCGCCGGCGCCGTTCGGGCTGGTGGCGACGTTCGCGGGCTCGTACTCGCTGGTGCTGCGGGAGGCGCTGGACCGGGAGCGGGTGTCGGAGTACGAGGTGGAGGTGCGGGCGGAGGACGGCGGGGCGCCGCCGCTGCGCGCCAGCCGCGGGCTGCGGGTGCCGGTGTCGGACGTGAACGACAACGCGCCGGCGTTCGCGCAGGCCGTGTACACGGTGCTGGCGCGGGAGAACAACGCGGCGGGCGCGGAGCTGGCGCGGCTGTGGGCGCGGGACCCGGACGAGGCGGGCAACGGGCGCGTGAGCTACTCGGTGGCGGAGGGCGGCGCGGGCGCGGGGTCGGGCGCGGGGTCGGGCGCGGGGTCGGGCGCGGGGTCGGGGTCGGGGTGGCGTCCGGCGTCGAGCTACGTGTCGGTGGACGCGGAGAGCGGGCGGCTGTGGGCGCTGCGGCCCCTGGACTACGAGGAGCTGCAGGTGCTGCAGTTCGAGGTGCGTGCGGTGGACGCGGGCGAACCGCCGCTGTGCGGCAACGCCACGGTGCAGCTGTTCGTGGTGGACGAGAACGACAACGCGCCGGCGCTGCTCCCGCCTGCCGGCGGCGGGCCGGGGCCCTGGGCTGCGGGCGAGGCGTCGGCGCCGGGGTCGGCGCCGGGGTCGCTGTGGGCGTGGGCGGCGTGGGGGGCGCCGGCGGGGCAGGTGGTGGCGAAGATCCGCGCGGTGGACGCGGACTCGGGCTACAACGCGTGGCTGCGCTACGAGCTGTGGGAGCCGCGGGGCAAGGGCCCGTTCCGCGTGGGGCTGTACAGCGGCGAGGTGAGCACGGCGCGGGCGCTGGAGGAGGCGGACGGCCCGCAGCAGAGGCTGCTGATCGTGGTGCGGGACCACGGGGAGCCGTCGCGCTCGGCCACGGCCACGCTGAGCGTGTCGCTGGTGGAGGGCGCCGAGGCGGCGCTGTCGGCGGCGGCGTCGTCGACGGGGGCGGGGCTGCGGCCGGCGGCGGGCGCGGAGGGCGGCGCGGCGGCGGCGGCGGCGGCGGCGGCGACGAACGTGTGGCTGGTGGTGGCCATCTGCGCGGTGTCGAGCCTGTTCCTGCTGGCGGTGGTGCTGTACGGGGCGTCGCGCTGGGCGCCGCGGGCGGCCGTGCTGGCGGGGCCCGGGCCGGCGACGCTGGTGTGCGCCAGCGAGGTGGGCAGCTGGTCGTACTCGCAGCGCCAGAGCCGGAGCCTGTGCGTGGCGGACGGCGCGGGCAAGAGCGACCTGATGGTTTTCAGCCCCAACTGCCCGCCGCCGCCCGGCCCCGCGGCAGAAAACGGTTCTGCCGAGAAGGGACCTTCGCTCTCCCCGTACTCCTCAGGCACGGTAGGTTGCCCCTTGTTTTTATTTTATTTTTGGTACTTCTCTTCATTTTTCCGATGATATTTCATGGCACGATGGTCATTGAAACGATGTGGATGTGGAAGGAATTTTACAAGGAGATTGCGAGCCATTTAGTGCTTCTGGATGTACCCTTGGATTTCGCTTTAGACGCGCGTATTTGTTGTTCTAAAATCGAGTGCTCGACTATTTTCCGTTCTGCTTATGCTTATGTGAATGCTTAGTAGAATTCGCATAGCTCTATTCTTTTTCCTGGGTGACTTTGTGCTGACGCGAATTCCTAGTTTTGTAAGATGTTTTTTGCCATTGTACGGAATCGAATGCTGATGGTATGAATTAGCCACTCTTTCATTTTCCCTGTATTAGAATTCTTTATCCTGCAGAAAGACCCGTTTGTGTGTGCCGAGGAGCTTGGTGGCTCCTCCGGATGAGTGCCATCAGAGTATTTCTTATTTTTAAAATCTGCTGGAATATAGTAGGTTTTATGAATATTGCAGCTGTATGCGCCAATGTGGTCTATGCCTTTTTTTTGTGTGTGTGGGTCTCTCACGAGGTGGTGTTCTTTGGTAATTTTAGGAAGCTGATCTACATGAACCCGGTAATATGCAGTGTGATGAGGGATAGAAAGGTTGGTAGAAGTGGCGGAGAATGTTCTGCCTCTGGAAGTGTGTTGAAAAGTAGGGAGAAATGAGACATTGGATGCTTTAATTCAGCCTGGAGAGCTGTTGGAGGGAAGGGTGCCTCCCAGCCCCACTGTACCTTTCTATCATTGTCTCGTTGCTCTTGTTTGCTGTCTTTTCTCTTCTGCCCTTTGTCTGTTCTTTCTCATTCTGCGAGTCATACAGGAATGTCTTTTCTTCCCCTTAATGTGGTTTCAGCGCTGTAGGTGGTTCTATGAAGCCCTTGTTTGTTTGGTCAGTTGCCATCGTATTAGTACCAGTATATGAATGCTCACATGATCGTTACTTCTGTTATTTCTGAGAAAGACATGGGTGCGCAAGGACGCTTTCCTTTTTCCTTTCCCAATTTTATTTTCTACAGAAGTCTGCTGTGAATGGGGAGAAGTAGAGGAAAATTTGTGATTGATGTGACAAGTGGAATCCTCAACTTGAGACCATCCTAAAAGACAGATATGTTGGAAGTTGCATGTGTTTTCTTGGGTTTGTTCTCCAGTCTAGTTCTTCATATCTTTGTTTCCTCTCATTCTTCATAGTTCTCCTGCTTTTGAATGCTTATTCCGTATGCCATTTCAGTGTTTTCTGTTTGAAAACAGGAAAGTGTCCCTCAAAGAGAACCTGCTTTGGTCATCATGTTGGCATTCTCTGAAAGTCTTCCTGGTCTTCTCATTTGTACAGAATTTAATTAGGGTGGAAATAGCTTACATACAATGTTGTATTTGAAAGTCAACTTGGCCTTTCTTTCAAGAGGAATGAAAGAGATTGTTTTGTTCTGTGTTATCATAAGTCTTACCCTTTTGATTGGCACTGAAGATAGAGTTGACATATCTATGTCACTGTTTTCTCTATGCAAAAGATGTCATTTCATACCCTTAAATGCTTGGTTGCAGTTTAAGCACAGTCACTTTTGGGGCAACATTGTTTTCCTCATCTGCTCGGCTTGGTGGTGTGGAAAAATGGAAAATGCAAAAAAATGGAAAATCTTCCATTTACCCACCCAGGTCGTCTGTGTCATAAACTCTGTCTGTAGTTCTTGGCAGGTGCCCTGTTTATTTACTCAGTTGCATGGGTTAATAGGTCTTGCAATGTTTGTAATATCACTTACCATGAGTTTTTGAGACCCCTGAAGGAGGCCTTAAGTGTCACATGTCCTGGCAGAATTCTCTTCCCATCTGCAGTATTGACCTTATCATCTTGGTCAAGCTCTCAGCTTTGGTCTTCCTGCCATCTGTGTAGTTAATCATAACTCTTAGAGCTTCCCTTCATCTTGTATGGAGTGTCTTCACTTGTATATGCTTTTCTGTCATGCTGGTATCCCAGTTCTAATGCCCCTTTTCTTCTGGCTGCTACAAAGTGCTGGTTTTAAGCCTTTTCTTGATCAGTACTCTGTCCTCCTCCTCTTGGATTCTCCTCTGTCTTAGTGATTATGCAAGGTGAGCATGGTTGTTACTCCAAGCTCTTCTTTGTTGGTCTTGTGTGGCATAATATATTGTGTTTACTTGGCAAGGTTTGGTACGGGAGGACTGCAGTGCTATCCTCTGTGAGAAGAATCCAGAAGCTGCCCCATGTTAGCTGGCTCAAAAGGGACCCACCACTGTCCAGATCTGAGCCAGTAAGGGATTGTGGAATAATTGCCTAAGGTGACTTGGAAATTAAACAGATATTCACATTTCAAAGAAAATGTACAGCACTGAAGAAGCTATAAACTTCTTCAGATGAAGAAGGATGGAGCGTAGCTGCACTACCTAAACGTTTACTAGGCCTCCCACCTTAGATGTTAATCACATTAGGGGACCTGGTGTGCTGACTCTAAGGAACAGTATGGAGTGTAAAGCAGAGTGAAGATGCTGCGGCTAGGCTCTGTGACAAGATGGGAACTTGGTTGTTCTTGTGCATGCTGAGACTGATAAACTGCACATTTGCTACCCTGAGCCAATGACCTGTTGTGTTTCTGACAAAGCGCTGTACTCTAGTGAACTTTGCTCATTGTAATATCATTATAATACCAAAACACATCTTCGTCTCAAAAGGTACCTGCCTCCAAAGTGCAACCACCCCTCACTGAGCATGCTCTCTGAATTTCTCAGAGTCTATACCTTTTGTTCATCGAAAGGAGCGTGGCCAGCAGGTCAAGGGAGGTGATCCTTCCTCTCTATTCTGCCCTGGTCAGGCCTCACCTGGAGTACTGTGTCCAGTTCTGGGCTCCCCAGTACCAAAAAGGCAGGTATCTTCTGGAAAGAGTCCAGTGGAGGACCACAAAGATGATGCGGGGCCTGGAGCATCTCCTCTATGAGGAAAGGCTGAGAGACCTGTCTGATCAGCCCTGAGAAGAGAAGACTGAGAGAGGATCTTATTAATGTTTACAAGTATCTTAAATGTGGGAGACAGAGGGATTTGGCCAACCTCTTTTCAGTGGTTTGTGGGGACAGGACAAGGGGCAATGGCCACAAAATGGATCACAGGAAGTTCTGCACCAACATGCGAAAGAACTTCATGGTGAGGGTGACAGGGCACTGGAACAGGCTGGCCAGGGAGGTTGTGGAGTCTCTTTCTCTGGAGATATTCAAGGCCCATCTGGACACCTACCTGGACAACCTGCTCTAGGGAACCTGCTTTGGCATGGGGGTTGGACCCAATGATCTCTTGAGGTTCCTTCCAACCCCTACAATTCTGCAATTCTGCGGTTTAAACAAAAGCAAGAAAACTTTCCACTAATCATAACCAATATATGCATGACCAGAGTCACTCAAGCTCCACCTAAAATATAGAAAATAATATAAACTGGTTTAAGAGAGAGGGGATGTGACGGAACATAACATTGTAACTTCTGGAATCAGTTGACAGGCTGAGTCCCTCTTCTGCCCTGCACTGGGACGCCTTTGGGTAAGATTTGAACAGTTGGTTATACCAAGTGCCTCCCTTGGAAACTTAGAAATCTCTATAGAGTCTTTGTGCTTTTTAATGCATTAATAACCAGGCTGTGTTACTCATACTTTTGGCATTTGAATGTGCTTTGAAGACAGTGAATTGATTGCAGGCAATCGAAAGAACCTATGTACCTGCTTCTTTAATAAATTGCACTAGATTGCATTGAACCTAGCTGTGATAGTTCTCATTGAACGCAACCTCATTCAATTCTTTAAGTGTGGATGTGGCTGTTCATAGAATGCGACTAGAGTGAGCATGTGCTACATTATTTGTGCATCCATAATTGTGATAGTTCAGTACCCTGAATATGACTGGACTTATAATGGCTTATTGGCTACACCCTTTAATGCAACAATGATGCTGTGTATGCCTCTGTGAGGGCAGATTTAAGAAACGGAAAAGAGCTGCTGTGCAACTGCGGCTTGGAGAGTGTGGAATGAGAAAAAGCCTTACAGACACCAAGGTCAGTGAAGAAGGAGGGGAAGAGGTGCTCCAGGTGCTGGAGCAGAAGTTCCCCTGTGGCCTGTGGAGCAGAAGTTCCCCTATGGTATGATGGAGCAGGTTGTTCCCCTTCAGCACATGGTGTACCACAGTGGAGCACATTTCCACACTGCAGCTCATGGAGGAGCCTACGGTGGAGCAAGTGGATATGACCTCATGAAGGCTGCGGCCCGTGAAGAAACCCCACCAGAGCGGACTTTGGGCCAGAGCTGTAGCACATGGAGAGGAGCCCATACAGGAGCAGCTGGTCTGGCAGGGGCTGCTGCCCGTGGGGGACCTATGTTGGAGCAGTGGTATGGACCCATACTTGGAGCAGTTTTTGAAGAGCTGCTTCCTGTGGGAAGCCCAGACAGGATCAGTTTGGGAAGAACCACATCCTGTGGGAAAGACCCCATGTTGGAGCAGGAGCAGAGAGTGACTGTGAAGGAGTGGTGGAGGCAAAGTACCATAGACTGACTGCAACCCCATTCTTTGCTCCCCTATGCTGCTTGAGGGGTGGCAAGAGGAATAGGGTAGAATGGTGAAAGAGGGTAGATGGGGGGAAGATGTTCTTAGTTTGTTTTCTTTGTTTCACATTTGTCCAACTTGCTGGTAATAGGTAATAAATTTCTCTAATCTCCCTATGCTGTTTTGCCCATGATAATTATTGAGTGGTGTCCCTATCCTTATCTCAGCCCTTGATCCCTTTCCATTTTGTTTTCCGCCCCTTAGCCTTTGGGGAGGGGGAGTGAGAGAGTGGTTGTGGTGTGGTGCAGCTGGATGAAGCCACCACACATAAATAGATTTATGAAATACTACAGATTTGTTGTGGACATGGAAAAGATAGGAGAAATGTTTCATGTTACCCCTTTGCAAGCAAGGGGTACATGCACTTTATAATACAAGGTACTTAAGGGCAGAAGAGCATGAACTATGGTAGGTGTGAAAAGCATGCAGTGATATAGCTCTGTTAGACAAGATGCACTGATGGAGGTCTGCATTTTGAGTGACTGAGTACATAAGTAAAAACAACTCAATAATTAGTCCTGACTCTGCAAATTCCGTCCACCTCGCAGAAGGAGCTTTTGTATTGCTTTCTTTTTTCTTCCCTGAGAATACTTTTTAAAAAAAGGATTATTTTGTGTTTCTGTGTGTATGTGTGCGTGTTATGGTGATCATATGAATAGGAACTGGAATGACACTTGAAACTCCCAATTCCCCCTAAACTTGCCTTTCTGAGATGTGTTGGGAATCGTAAGAGCCACTCCACCAAATATTGTTAACTGTTTGATTTCATAATTTGTGCCCCTTGGCATGACGATGGGTAGCTTTCCTGCAGTTGCTTAAGATAAGGTTTGCCTGGCAATTACACCATGAGGGTTCAAGTTTAATTTTTGTTTCCTTCTTCGTAGAAGTGGATACAAGAACACTGGCAATACAAGCTGTGATTTAAGCTTAAGGCTGGAGAAAACCTGCTTGTTTGTCTAGTTCCATTTCGCTGAAATCATGGTCAGTGGTCCCCCAAAATATCCCTTAAAACTCCTGAAAATGGAGACCCAGGAATGAATCAATAACTTTATACTAGCCATGTGGATACTGGTGTATTTAAAGATGGACTATCACAGACATGTTTGTCATAATTGGTAGCATTTGGTTAGCATTTGGCGTCTTTGTTTTGCTTTGATCTGATGTTATGACACTGGTGTTTCTGTGCTAGACCCAGCAGCTGGCTACTGTGTGAAATTCTGTTTCATGTTGCTGCTTGGCCTTTGTGGTAGGGATAGCAGCAAGCATCAGTAATTGTGTAGGGAATGGTCCCTGAAGTATTCATCTCAGTGGGTCGGTGGGGGCATGGGGATAGGATGTCAGACAAGCTATACCTTGAGAGAGCAGTGGTGAAACCCTTCTGTGTTGTCCTTTGTTCCACGATGTGTGGCTGAGTACTACTGAGGGGCATCCTGCAAGGGCTTGTTGCTATTGGTAACGGACTCATTGAAAGGCTGCCCTGTGAGCACCTGCCTGCCTAAAAAGGTAAGAACTTGCTATTTATTGTGCAGCTCCAAGTGAGAGACGAAACTCCCAGGGAATGCATTACTAAGGTACATAAAGAGTTGTAGAGAGCTCTGTTTCCTTGTGCTATTTCTCTTTTCTGGGAGGATTTATGCCATATGAGTTACATTTAGACTGGCATGGGGGACTGGGGAGTCAGCGATGGAGTTGGAAGTCTTCAGAATTTCTATGCATTGATGGATTCTTAGGTTGGACCTATATCTCAAAAGGCTGTCATAAAGCCTCGCCAAAGAAAGCATTATCTGCTTGTTTTCAGCGTTGCTGCACTAGTCAAAAAACTATTTCCATGTGAACATGTGTTCTTTCCATGGATGGAGACCTGAGACTATTGTCTTCTTCTGTAGAGGAAACAGCTGAACTCTCTTTGCAGAGAAAGCATGAAAGAAGGAGGCCGAGTTACACCTCATCAGAAACACGTAGGGAAAACCAAATCAGGAGACCAGAAGTGGAGGAGGAGGGTGTATTGAGTGAAGATCTTCCCAGGTGTGATTCCTGGGTTAATGGAGGCATTTAGGAAACATTTTGGTAAGTATAAGTCAATTACAGGGCCTTAAGGAAAAAGAAAACAAAAATACAAAAAGAAAAAAAGAAAGAAAAAGAAGACTGCCGTCAGAGACGTTTTCTGCGAAAACCTTCTGGTGGGAATTCCCGGAGCGTATTGGCCGGGCGGGAGCGGCCACGTCCCATCCTTCGGAGAGCTGCCGCGGGAGGAAAGCGCTGGCGGGAGAAGGAGCCGCGATCGGACACAAGGTGCCGCTGTCGGCCGAGAAGGCGGCGTGAGCCATCAAGAAGGCGGCGGCTCCACCCCGAGTGTGTGTCACGGCTACCGTCAGCGGGCGGGCGGCGGAGTGAGCCCGGATGAGAGGGATGCTCCGGACGGGCTAGGTCGGCGGAGCGCGAGTCGGCGGCGGGGCGGGGGACGGTGCCGGGCGGCGTTGGGAGTCGTGCGGGGCGCGGTCGGCGGCGGCGGCCATGGTGGTGTGCGTGCGGGCCGTGGTGCGGGTGCTGGTGCTGCAGGCGGCCTGGGCGCTGGGCGGCGGGCAGGTGCGCTACTCGGTGCCGGAGGAAGCCAAGGGCGGCACGGTGATGGGGCGGCTGGCGCAGGACCTGGGCCTGGAGGCGGGCGAGGCGGAGGCGCGGCGGCTGCGGCTGGTGGCGCAGGGCCGGCGGGCGAGCGTGGAGGTGAGGGGGGCGAGCGGGGCGCTGGTGGTGAGCTCGCGGCTGGACCGGGAGGAGCTGTGCGGGAAGAGCGCGCCCTGCGCCCTGCGCCTGGAGGTGCTGCTGGAGCGGCCGCTGCGCGTCTTCCACGTGGAGGTGGAGGTCACCGACATCAACGACAATGCGCCGCTCTTCCCCGCCGCCACCAAAAACCTCAGCATCGCGGAATCGTCGCTGCCGGGGTCCCGCTTCCCGCTGGAGGGCGCGTCGGATGCGGATATCGGAGCCAACGCGCAGCTCTCCTATACCCTCAGCCCCAGCGAGCACTTTGCTCTGGACGTGAAATCCAAAGGCGAGAACAAACATTCGGTAGCCCTCGTCTTAGTGAAATCTCTGGACCGCGAGTCGTTGGCCGAGCACCGTCTGGTGCTGACGGCGAGTGACGGGGGCAGGCCGTCGCTGACGGGCACGGTGGAGCTGTTGGTGTCGGTACTGGATGCAAACGACAATGCGCCCCAGTTCAACCAGTCAAACTATAAGGTTCGGCTCCTGGAGAGTGCACCGCCAGGAACTGTGTTTCTGCATCTAAAGGCGACAGATAAGGACGAGGGAATTAACCAGGAACTCTCTTATGGCTTTAGCGAGGCAGTTCCTGATAAATTAAAGGATTTGTTCATAATTGACAGACTATCAGGGGAAATGAGGACTGCAGGACAACTAGATTTCGAGGATGTTCAGTCGTACGACCTGGAGGTCGAGGCGAGAGACAAGGGCGTTCCGCCGTTGTCAGGACACTGCAGCGTGGAGCTGGAGGTGTTGGACGTGAACGACAACGCGCCCGAGGTGTGGGTGACGTCGCTGTCGGTGCCGGTGCCCGAGGACGCGTCGGTGGGGACGGTGGTGGCGCTGCTGAGCGTGTCGGACCGGGACTCGGGGGCGAACGGGCGGGTGCGCTGCGCGGTGTGGCCGCCGGCGCCGTTCGGGCTGGTGGCGACGTTCGCGGGCTCGTACTCGCTGGTGCTGCGGGAGGCGCTGGACCGGGAGCGGGTGTCGGAGTACGAGGTGGAGGTGCGGGCGGAGGACGGCGGGGCGCCGCCGCTGCGCGCCAGCCGCGGGCTGCGGGTGCCGGTGTCGGACGTGAACGACAACGCGCCGGCGTTCGCGCAGGCCGTGTACACGGTGCTGGCGCGGGAGAACAACGCGGCGGGCGCGGAGCTGGCGCGGCTGTGGGCGCGGGACCCGGACGAGGCGGGCAACGGGCGCGTGAGCTACTCGGTGGCGGAGGGCGGCGCGGGCGCGGGCGCGGGGTCGGGCGCGGGGTCGGGCGCGGGGTGGCGTCCGGCGTCGAGCTACGTGTCGGTGGACGCGGAGAGCGGGCGGCTGTGGGCGCTGCGGCCCCTGGACTACGAGGAGCTGCAGGTGCTGCAGTTCGAGGTGCGTGCGGTGGACGCGGGCGAGCCGCCGCTGTGCGGCAACGCCACGGTGCAGCTGTTCGTGGTGGACGAGAACGACAACGCGCCGGCGCTGCTCCCGCCTGCCGGCGGCGGGCCGGGGCCCTGGGCTGCGGGCGAGGCGTCGGCGCCGGGGTCGGCGCCGGGGTCGCTGTGGGCGTGGGCGGCGTGGGGGGCGCCGGCGGGGCAGGTGGTGGCGAAGATCCGCGCGGTGGACGCGGACTCGGGCTACAACGCGTGGCTGCGCTACGAGCTGTGGGAGCCGCGGGGCAAGGGCCCGTTCCGCGTGGGGCTGTACAGCGGCGAGGTGAGCACGGCGCGGGCGCTGGAGGAGGCGGACGGCCCGCGGCAGAGGCTGCTGATCGTGGTGCGGGACCACGGGGAGCCGTCGCGCTCGGCCACGGCCACGCTGAGCGTGTCGCTGGTGGAGGGCGCCGAGGCGGCGCTGTCAGCATCGTCGTCGTCGGGGGCGGGGCTGCGGCCGGCGGCGGGCGCGGAGGGCGGCGCGGCGGCGGCGGCGACGAACGTGTGGCTGGTGGTGGCCATCTGCGCGGTGTCGAGCCTGTTCCTGCTGGCGGTGGTGCTGTACGGGGCGTCGCGCTGGGCGCCGCGGGCGGCCGTGCTGGCGGGGCCCGGGCCGGCGACGCTGGTGTGCGCCAGCGAGGTGGGCAGCTGGTCGTACTCGCAGCGCCAGAGCCGGAGCCTGTGCGTGGCGGACGGCGCGGGCAAGAGCGACCTGATGGTTTTCAGCCCCAACTGCCCGCCGCCGCCCGGCCCCGCGGCAGAAAACGGTTCTGCCGAGAAGGGACCTTCGCTCTCCCCGTACTCCTCAGGCACGGTAGGTTGCCCCTTGTTGTGTTTTTTTTATTTATTTTTCTTTACCAGGTCTTCTGTTTTGTCTTCCGATGATATTTCATGGCACGATGGTCATTGAAACGATGTGGATGTGGAAGGAATTTTACAAGGAGATTGCGAGCCATTTAGTGCTTCTGGATGTAGCCTTGGTTTTCACTTTAGATACGCGTATTTCTTGTTCTAAAAGCGAGTGCTCGACTGTTTTGCGTTCTGTGTATGCTTATGTGAATGTTTAGTAGAATTCGCATAGCTCTATTCTTTTTCCTGGGTGACTTTGTGCTGACGCGTATTCCTTGTTTTGTAAGATGTTTTTTGCCATTGTACGGCATCAAATGCTGATGGTATGAAGTAGCCACTCTTTCATTTTCCCTGTATTAGAATTCTTTAACCTGCAGAAAGACCCATTTGTGTGTGCCGAGGAGCTTGGTGGCTCCTCCGGATGAGTGCCATCAGAGTATTTCTTATTTTTAAAATCTGCTGGAATATAGTAGGTTTTATGAATGTTGCAGCTGTATGCGGCAATGCGGTCTATGGCTTTTTTTTTTGTCTGTGAGTCTCTCACGAGGTGGTGTTCTTTGGTAATTTTAGGAAGCTGATCTACATGAACCCGGTAATATGCAGTGAGATGAGGGATAGAAAGGTTGGTAGAAGTGGCGGAGAATGTTCTGCCTCTGGAAGTGTGTTGAAAAGTAGGGAGAAATGAGACATTGGATGCTTTAATTCAGCCTGGAGAGCTGTTGGAGGGAAAGGTGCCTCCCAGCCCCACTGTACCTTTCTATCATTGTCTCGTTGCTCTTGTTGCTCTCTTTTCTTTCTGCCCTTTGTCTGTTCTTTCTCATTCTGCGAGTCATACAGGAATGTCTTTTCTTCCCCTTGATGTGGTTTCAGCGCTGTAGATGGTTCTATGAAGCCCTTGTTTGGTCAGTTGCCATCGTATTAGTACCAGTATATGAATGCTCACATGATCGTTACTTCTGTTATTTCTGAGAAAGACATGGGTGCGCAAGGGTGCTTTCCTTTTTCCTTTCCCAATTTTATTTTCTACAGAAGTCTGCTGTGAATGGGGAGAAGCAGAAGAAAATTTGTGATTGATGTGACAAGGGGAATCCTCCACTTGTCACATGGCCTTCTTCCATTCCTTCTCATTCTGCGAGTGGTACAGGAATACTTTTTCGTCCCCTTAATGTGGTTTCAGTGCTCTAGATGTTTCTGCGAAGCCTTTGTTTAAACATTTGCCATCGTGGTAGCACCTGTATGTGAATGAATGCTCGATGCTGATTAATTAGCCACTCTTATTTTCCTGTATTTGGATCCTTTAACCTGTAGAAAGACCCGTGTGGGCATGCTGAGGAGGTTGGTGGCTCCCTTGGGGTGACTGTAAGCTGAGTAGTCATTATTTTTTAAATCTGCTTTTTTGAAACTTGTTTTTATGAATTGCTGTATATGCACTGAGTTTTATTAAGTGTTCCATATGCATCAATGATTGGTAGGGATTTTTCGGACTTGGTATTTGCTGGTTGGTAAAGGTACGGCCTTGGTAACATTAGGGAGCTGAACTTCATGAACTGAGAAATATGGGGTGTGGTGCAGGACAGAAAAGTTTTTGGAAGTTCTGGATAGTGTTGGTGGATTTTGTTCTGCCCCCGAATATGCATTAAAAAGTAGGGAGAAATGAGAGATTGGATGCATGGAGAACTGTTCGAGGGAGTGCTTTTTTCTGGCCTCACCATGCCTCTCACTAGGACCTGACCCCACTCTCAGGGTGTTGTGGCCTCTGTTCTTCACTATGCTCCTCAGAAAAGCACCGTGAGAAATAAGGTCGAAAATCGTTCTGTTGCCATTGGTCAGAAAAGGAAGAGTGACTGAAGGAAAAGTTGAAGATCATGTTTCTATATGCAATATTAAGTAGTGGAGAGATGATAGGATGAAAAGTTTTGCTTTTCCCGACTATAGACTAGAAGAAGTTGGGAAACGCTGATAGAGCTAGAGAGAAGTTCTCTAGCAGTTTTGGAGATTGATTTCCCTATGTAGACAGTGATTGTTTACTTACCGTGTTGTTTTAATGTCATTATCAAAGCGATAATAATGTTATCCTGGCCGTTCACTGATGGCACTGGTCATTTGTCCTCATCCAGACCAGCTCCAAAACACTCTGTGTGATGAAATATTAGGGTTTCTTGGTTGATGTTAGAAACTGTATACAACTTCCATGGGGAAGCCTGTAGGTCTCTTATATCTGATTTAATTTTCATTTTAGTTTAAAAACATGGTCCGTTGGGCTGTCGGAGCAGTAAGAAGAAACAGTACTTTGGTATCATTCTTCTTGTTATGCATTCATTTTGCTGAAGACATGCATTTGGATAATTCCCATAGATATTGACAATTTCTTTTGATAACTCGTATTCTGTTGGGCTTTCTACTACTCGTAGGCAGAGGACTACAAAAAATAAAATTGCCGACCCTGGTGTGGAATTGACAAAAATGTTGCTGATAGGTGTACCGAAATCCAGTAAAGAAAGCTGAAAAGTTTGTGTCATTTAAAGAAACAGAAAATCGTAAGAGTGGCTTATCCATAAAAAATAAATCCATAAAAAATTGTGACCGAGTCCCTCAAATTTCTGTTTCCTTCCTGCATCTGTTTTAGATCTCTTAGTAGGGACTTCGAGTTCTGTGTGTATGTGATGGGGATTGTGTTTGTAAACTCCTTTGGTCACATCTGGAAGCTTATGCATATAAAGCAGAGAATGGATGGTATCATCTTGAGTATGTATGAGCTGCCTTCATTTGTTTATGAGCGAGGCTTATTCCAGGGCTGTACAACAGTCATTGTCTTTCCTTAAATTTTCTTTTATTCACACGGATGTGATAGAAAGCAGGAGAAGCAAACCGCGATCTCCTAGAGAAGAATCCTCTAGTTTAAATTGAATCAACTTGTTGAGTTGATTCAATCATTCATTGAGTCAACGGTGTAAAAGGATACAAAACCACAGCTCGTTTAACTATGGTTAAGGGCGATGTGGAATCTCTTAATGCCGATCATTTGGCTTTCGTATGGTTTCTCTTAATTTCTCTGACTGCATTAATGAAGATCTGAACGAGATTTGCTGTAGACATACACTGGCAGGAAATATGTCGGGATTTCTTTTATAAATATATATTAGTCTTAACTTCAGAAAGAAATGTCACGGATGCTTTTCCTTCGTAGCCTAGTCGGGGAAGGAGTCGTTAAGGGAAGGCACAAAAATATCCCGTCTGTTTCTTGAGTAAAAGGCTTGTCAGTCGCTGCAAGCCCAAGCTCTCATTCCTCATTCCCGGTGCACGTTGTCCTGGAACGTGGTGCAGATTAATCTCTCAGGCACGGCGCCGTCATGGTGGGCGAAGACCGTGGGTGTGCGAGGGGCAGCTGGGACAGAGCTCAGAGTTGGAGCTGGGCGCGCTGCACAGCGCGTCCGTGGGCGGCTCTGGGAGCGGAAGAGGGCGGTAGCACAGCAGCTGCCGCGCTCCGCTCTGCTGGAGGGAGGCGGCTTCGCAGACTTAGGTCCCTGCATTTTGCAGGCAGGGAAATGCCCGACAGAGCTGTAGGAGGAGCTGCGAGAGACACCGGGTTCTCGGCTCGGAGCTGCTCTGCCGCACACGCGGGTCCGATCCCTGGTAGCCGCCTCTCCCCACCCCCGGCATCTTCCTCCAAGCGCGGTCCGTGCCTGGGGAAACTAAATCAGACTCTGCCCTCGGATTCAGTAGACGAGTTCTTGTTTGCTATGTAGCGAATAGCACGTCGTGAGTCCGTGTTTCTGCAGCTTGATGTGGATGATGAGGATGTGGATAGTGAGGATTTTCCCGGGGTTCACCGAAATCTGGAAATCCTCTGTGTATGAGATTATTCTCCCCGGCTCATTTTAGCAATCGCCGCTCCCGCAGTACCCACGTAGCACCTGCGAGCTCCCTCGGCTTGCTGAAGGGCATCTCGACATTGCTGGCCGCTCAGGCAGCGGTCAGATCCTGCCTCCGCTGAGGGCGGTCAGCCCTGCGTTAACAAAAGCTGATCAGCGAGGGGCTGCAGCGCGTTGTGGAGTGGCTCTGCCCGGCCCGACCACCGGGGCAGGGAGCTTGCCGGGGGGGCGGAGAGGCTGCTGGACACGGGAATCCGATCAGTCCACGCGGGACAACGCGGGGTGCCCGCTATTTCAGGCCGAGGGGGGGCATCTCCATCCTTGCGTTTGTGCCTGCCCGGGGGAGCCTCCGTAAGAAAGGCGATAGCTGCGTCCCTGCCCCTCCGTCGGCAGCCGTTGTCTCCCTGCTCTGCCCCGGCACTTTGGGCTCGGTCCGAAGAGCTTCTCCTGGCTTCCAGCCCCGGTCTTCCTCAGTCCGCCGGCAGATCCTCTTCTCCGTTGGGCTACGAGCTCCTGTCCGGGCTGAGATGAAGGCTGCGGCTGCCTGTACGGGACAGCTGCCGGCGTGGCGAGCTTGCCCGTTCCCCGCTGAGGAGAAACCGCAGATCTGTCGGTCCTTCCATTTCCCCGGCGCCTTCGGTCCTTTCTGCTGTCTCCCGACTGGGACTCAGCTGCCTGGTCTGCGGCTAGCAGCAGACGGGCCCTTGATTCTGGTGGGCATCCCTGGGATTTCCCCACGGACCGAGAGGGCCGTGTCCGTGCTCTGCCAACCTCCCTCCTATTCGCCTTTATTTTTTGTCCTTGCTCGCTTAACGGTTTCTTCTGGCCGCTTCCATTGTCCCAGATACAACGTGCACGTCTGGTTGTATGACGTCTTCTTGCTGGAAAAGGAGGTGATTGGCTGAAAATATAGGGCAGGACGAAGAGAACGTAGGGGATGATCGGGGCTCTGAGGCGTGGTAAATGCAACGTTGCAGCCGCCTACAGGGAGGAGGGACGTGAGGGAAGCGCGCATCGGGGGCGGGAAGTGATGGGAGGGGTTATGGTGAGCGAGACCCCGGAGGTCCCGGACCATGCCCTCCGGGTGGCAAAAAGTTGAATTCTTCGGCGATTCGGGTCGCTCAGCTGTCAGGGGAGGGCAACAGAGAACGATTCAGAGGTGACAGATTGAAGGCAAACGTGAGAGCAGAGGTGAGGGATTTAAAACAGTGGTTACGTTATCCTCTGTGGTGCCAAGGGAGGTGTCTACGTTAAAAGGTATTTAGTCTGGCTGAAGTAATTAGGATAAGCGACCGGAGATGGAGAGGAGACCTTGAAATTAGGATTGATGAAAACCGTGAAAGGAGGTGTGTTAGGAGGACGAGTGGCCAAGCAAGCACCATGGCTGGCTGTTGAGACACGTGCCGATGAATGAAGCTGCCTTACTCCTGGGGACATCACTGTCCACAGCAGAGTACAATAGCACAACGGGTGCTGACATATTAAAGCAGGGCTGAAAGGTTTTTAAAAAAAATTAAAAAGGAGACTTGAAGGCAACACTTGAAGGCAAAATATTAGGCAACATTGAAAAGGACTTGAGACGTAGCAGAAAGCTGAAGAAATTACTTTGGATGGTAAAAGAACAGTAAATTAATGAATTAAAGCCAAAATCGATATAGGCTGCTAGATAGTTCTAAACAGGTGAGTATATCTTGGAAAGATGCAAATCTACAATTACTTTGACTGATTTTGTCCAGAGTTCATTAACCAGTTTATTCTTGCACTGATGGTATTTCAGGCACCAGTACACATAGCCACAGTTGGTTATTAAAATACTAGATTTTTTTTTTTTTTTTAATGTACCTTTGAGTGAGTCTGCCTGTTCAATGGGGGGCTCTTGGACCCAAAATTTTTGGGTTTGCAAAATCAGTCACAGACTGGTGACTACAGTCTGTGTTTTATCTGTGTGTGCAATTGGGACACCAACACCCATCTGGCCCAGCCCTCCCATGTAGATTGGTTTATCTTTGTCACTGGCCAACACTAAGGGAAGTATTTCCTTTATGTTTAATAGGTGTTAATCCATTGGGTCAGGGTATTTATAACGCTTGTGTATCACTACGGAACAATAAGAACATCTTTTTCATATATTGTAGAGGACATCATATCTTGACAGGCAAGATATCTAGGGAAAATTTGGGATGTGGAAGTCTTGATGATACTTTTAGGGTCACTAAGAGGGAATTGGGGATTTCTGCTGTTAGCAAGCAAAAAACAAACAAATAATAAAAAACAAACAAACAACAACAACAACAACAAAAACACAACAAGATAAATAGGGTATTATAGATATTTACATTATGTGCTGTATCCAGTAGTCACTTGACAAATTTACATGGTATGTAAAATAAGGTGGGTGCACACCAGCCTCACAATTCCTGCACTCAGGCCCCTGCAGCTGCAACAGGGGCTGTACAGTCAATGCAATGAAAGGAAAATGCAACATTCAGGCACTCCCAGGATCATCGGGAGTTAGAAAATGGTAATAACTACAGATACTTGTGCTGGTTCTGACCAAGGCTTGCTCTGGTGCTGACAGGATAAAAACCTCACTCTGGGAGTTTTTGCTGAGCTGTGAGGATTCACAGAGATCTATTGATTTTATTTATTTATTTATTTATTTATTTTTATTACTTAATATCTAGGTTCTGGCTGTGCTACCGATTTTCTATTTTTTTTTTTTAAAGGCTATATGTTCTGTGTAATAGAAATGCTCTTAGAATCATAGAGTCATAAAATATCCTGAGATGGAAGGGACTGACAAGGATCTAACTCCTGGATTCACACAGGACCATTCAAAAATCAGATCATGTGTCTGAGAGCGCTGTCTGAACACCTTTTGAACCCTGGCAGGCTGGGTGCCATGACCACTGCCCTGGGCATCTTGTTCCAGTGCCTGACAACCCTCTCGGTGAAGAACCTTTTCCTAACACCCAGCCTAACTCTCCCATCGCAGGTCCATGCCATTCCCTTGGGTCCTGTCACTGTCCTCAGAGAGCAGAGATCAGCACCTGCCTTTCTGCTCCACTTTCAAGGAAGCTGCTATGAGGCAGGCTGCTATGAGGCCTTCCTCCCCTCAGCCTCTTCTTCTCTGGTCTGAACAAACCTAGAGACCTCAGCTGCTCCTCATCTTCTCCTCCAGACCCTTCACCATCTTCTCCACTTGCACAGAAATTCTCAGCTGCATAAAGAAGCAGCGGATGCAGAAGGGTTAAGATCTTTCCTTGCTGCACGTTTATAGCCTCTTGCTTTTGATTGATCAGGATCTCATGTTAATAAGCTCTCAAGAAGGAAGCTGGAATCTCAGGAGACCAGAGGGTTTGTCAGGGTCGAAGCCGGGGTAAATTGCTGCTGAAGGTCACTCCAGGAAGGTATTTTGCAGTGCATTCTGCCTTCTCTCACCTGCTTAGTGGGTCGGGGGAGCAGACAGCTTTGATTTTCATGCCTGGTCTGTTACCTCTGTGTGATAGCAACTCGTCTTCCAACAGTTCCTGGGCTTGTCCTAAATATAAAAGCTTTCTGGCGCCGGTATTTACTTCTCTGCAAGTAATTTGCATGCTGCAGCCTCCCGGATCCCCCTGCCCAGCCGAGCTGTCCCATCCTGCTTTGGTGGGTTGGATGGGAGCTCGGCTGTGGCTGTGGGTGATCAGACTGGGACTGTCAGAGAAGAGACCCGCCTTCTATCCAATAACCCGAGTTAATTTACCGTGCCTAGAAGAAGAAACAGGAAAGTCTCTCTCTGTCTCTTTCATTTTCTTTTCCTCTTTTTTCCTCTTCTTTTTAGATTAACAAGGATAGAGCCGACTGCCTCCTTTAATTGTGCTCTTCAAACCCCTCTGGGAGATGTTGTTCTCAGCCAGAGCGTGCTGAGACTGTGCTGACCCATGTTTAGCCGATGCTTGTCACTTCTCATACGCGTTTCCTTTCCGCCCTGTTACTCTGATAGCGGGCGGCGGGCGCATCGTCTCGCTGGAGCAGAAAGGGGGAGGGAGCGGGGGCTTCTCCGCAGCTTTCCCTCACGGAAACCCGGCCCTGCCGCAGAGTCGGGGACCCAGAGCCACCTTCACCCCCCACCCCCCTACTCCCCGTCCCTTCTCCATGTCTCCATCGGGGCGTTTAAAAAAAAAAAAAAAAAAAAAAAAAAGAAGAAGAAAAGGGGGGGAACGGAGCGGCGGGGTGGCAGCGGCGGGGGGTCGCAGCCCCCTCCCTCGGCGGCGCAGGTGGTGCCGCGGCCTCTGGGTGGCGCCGCCGCCGCGGGCCGCCGCCGTGCGCCCGGTAAGAGCCGCGCGGGGCCGCCGGGCCGGCCACAGCGAGCGGCGGCGGCGGGGGCAGCGGAGCGCAGCGCAACGGAGCGGAGAGCAGCGGCCGCCTCTCCGCGCACGGCGGCAGCGGCGGAGCCGCGCGGGGCCGGGGCGCCTCCACGGCTGCAGGGAACTTCTCGCTTTCCCGTTGGTGCGTCCCGGTGCTCGCTCGCTGGGAACTTCGGGCGTCTGATGAAATACCGGATTATGTTCCTGCCGAACCGGGCTGCGGGGAGCTGATCAGGGGAGGAAGAATGCGGGTCTATTTAATGGTCTTGTGCCTTACTTGCTGCACCGCGAACGGGCAAGTAGCGTACTCCATCGCCGAGGGAACAGAGCGCGGAGCGTCTGTGGGGAACATAGCGGAGGATATAGGAATAGATGCGGCTGCACTTTCAGCCCGGAAATTTCGCATGATCACCGGTTCAAGTAAGCAATATTTTAATATAAATGCAAGCACAGGGGTTTTATCTATTAACGAGCCCATAGACAGAGAGCAGATTTGTGAATTAAAAACTGCCTGTCTTCTGAATTATGAACTTGTCCTAGAAAATCCTCTAGAGCTTTATAGGATGGAATTTAAAGTCCTGGACATAAATGACAACTCCCCCATCTTTCCCGTAAGTGAATATCATATAAATGTGCCTGAGTTCCTGTCACCCGGGGCACGGTTTGCACTCCCCAGTGCCCAAGATCTTGATGAAGGTATCAATGGTGTCCAGAATTACACCCTGAATCCCAGTGAACATTTCCACTTGGAAATACAGATGCGTGGGGAAGGGAGTAAGTATCCTGAATTGGTTCTGAAGAAAGCGTTAGACAGAGAGCAGCAAGCCACTCACAGACTTGTTCTTACAGCCAAAGATGGTGGGGATCCTCCAAAGTCTGGTGATGTTACGGTCGTTGTGACTGTGCTGGATACCAATGACAATGCACCAGAATTCGAACAATCGGTCTATAGGGCAAGTGTTTTGGAAAACTCCCCCAACGGCACTCTGGTAGTGCAAGTGCATGCTGCAGATTTGGATGAAGGTCCTAATGGAGAGGTCATGTATTCATTTAGCAATACTACTGCTGCAGACCTACAGCGAATGTTCTTAATTCACCCGCACACTGGGGAGGTGACAGTCAGTGACATTTCAGCTGTTCAGAGACCACTCCTCGAGATGTTTATTGAAGCAAGGGATAAAGGGGCATTTGCTATGTCCAGCACAGCTAAGCTGCTGGTGGAGATCACTGATGTGAACAATCATGGCCCAGAGATAACAATTGCATCCCTTTCCAGTCCCGTTCCTGAGGATGCTGTTCCTGGCACAGTGATAGCTCTGCTGAGTATTATGGATAAGGACCCTGGGGAGAACGGGAAAGTAACCTGCCAGATCCCTGATAACCTTCCCTTCCAGTTAAAACCTTCCCTGGAAAACTATTACAGCCTGGTCACCAGTGGGCTTCTGGACCGAGAGCTGATCAGTGGGTACAACATCACCATTACTGCTACAGACTTGGGCTCTCCTCCCATCACCACTCAGAAGACCCTCTGGGTGCAGATCTCTGATGTGAATGACAACCCCCCTGTCTTTGCTGCTGACACATTTGATGTGTTTGTGGAAGAAAACAATCCACTTGGTGCTTTTCTCTACCAGGTTTCAGCATCTGACTCTGATATAGGGGAGAATGGACAGATCTCTTATATGCTCAGGAATTCCACAGTTGCAGGCAGTGCCCTGGCCAGCTTTTTGTCTGTGAGCTTGGCCAATGGGAGCATCTATGCAAAATGTGCCTTTGACTTTGAGCAGCTTAGGAGCTTCTATTTCCAAGTGGAAGCCAAGGACAATGGGTCACCAGCTTTGAGTGCTGCCGTAACTGTGAATGTTTACATCTCAGACCAGAATGACAATGCCCCAGCCATTCTATATCCTGTCAGCCAGAATGGCTCAGTGGCAGTGGAAGTTGTGCCCCGCCTGGCTGATGAGGGTTACCTCGTGACCAAAGTGGTGGCAGACGATGAAGACAATGCAGAGAACGCCTGGCTCTCCTATCATCTTGTTCACTCCTCTGATTCCACCCTGTTCCACCTGGCACCACACTCTGGTGAGCTGCGCACCACACACTCCATGCGTACCACTGACTTCCTCAAGCACAAGGTGGTTGTGGTGGTGCGGGACCATGGGGACCCGCCACTCTCCTCTACGGTGACTGTGGGCATCCTGCTGGCTGACAGTCTGCCCCAGGCTCTGCCTGACTTTGATGACAATGGGGAGCCACCACCACTGCTCAACGCTACAAACCTCTACTTGATTGTTTCCCTTGCTTGTGTCTCCTGCATCTTCACAGTGTTCCTCCTCTTTCTTGCTCTTGCACGGCTGTGCCACTGCCGGGCTTGTCACCACCAAGGCTGCTGCAGCAGCAGCTGTTGCTGCCCAGCTGATGAGTATGAAAAGTATTGCTACAGTGTGCACATGCTTCCCAGCTCCCACCTCCCACCGGACATGCTGGAGGTCACTGGTGTGGGTAAACTGACTCACACCTACTTATACAGGGCATCTGTAGGCTTTGGGCATGGTAACAGCAGCATCCCAAATGGTGATGCTGGGAACGTTCCCAGTGGCTCAGGGTTACAGGTGCCAGGACCCTGCCTCCAAGTGCAGCAGGTCCAAAGTGATCGCTTGAGTGCTGTCTTCATGGTAAGTACTTCTTTCATTTTTTTTCTCCCAAGTATGTGGCCATCTAGAAGCTACTGAGCATATTTGCAGGAGAGCAAGTGTAATTTCATGGCACCTGGAGGAAACTTCAGGATCTTTTATATCTTTCGTAAAGCCAGGATCTGACTGAAAAGCTCTCTTAGGGTGGAACATGGTCATGGGATGATAAAAGAGAATTTCTGCCACAAACATTTAGGACATGCAGATATAGCTGAAGATAAAGAAATTGTAAATGAAAGGTAAATACCTTACAAGCTGTGCCATTCTATTCAGATAGCTAAGTAGTGTCATGATAAGAGTCCATGCAAGTTTCTGATTCATGTGAGGTTTTTACACTGTATGGAGTCATAGACTTCTTTTCTAATTCCTGAGATTTTTTCACTGAGAGGTGAGTGGTTTGCTAAGCCAAGATGCTGGTTTACAATGTGCAAGGTAGGCCTATGTTGTAATAGCAGGAATTCAATATGCAGCATCTCTTTAGAAAATGTCATTTTTAGCATTCATCTCTCTTTTAAAGCAATCCACATGTTTTGTGAAACTAAAATAATTCTCTTCTGGCCCTCTGACCAATCTGTTTTCTCCTCATTACTGTTATGTCTTATTGTCATCACAGTGTAAGGTTACAAGGTGGGATGTGTTGTAGGTTTAATCTTCTGAGCGTTACTGTGTCATTTTGTCCAAGATTCAGTGTTCTTATATGCAAAGTAACGTTGGTTATATTTTTAATCAGTGTTGTGCACCAACACATGAAGTATATTTTTGTGAAGTTTTGAGATGTTTTGCCTTCAGATCATCAACTTTCTCTATTATGTATGACAGCAACTTAGTTGTCTAGTTAGCAGCTATAGGCTGTAAAAGCATCATTGTGACTATGAACCAGATGCATTGCTCAGGTAGGCTCAGTCATTTAATTTGGTTTATACCAAAATTAAACGTATTATTAAAGAGCAATTTATTTTTTTCTTCAGTTAGGTCAGCTTTTGATACCTCAGTTTAAGCAACTGGGGGAACCCTTATCTTCAGGGAACAGTTTCTGAGACTCGGTGCTCCAGTATGTCTCATGTTCCAACATTAGGAGAAATCAGATGTCAGTTCTTTTAGGATCACAGAGTTGTGACCAGTGTTGGCTCCGTCCACACCAATGTTCTGTGGTAAGAGCGATTCCAGATGTTCCCAAGGCATATGTGAGAACCCTTGGTAGACAAACATGGTATAATATGCTACCCGCAGTTGTTTTTATCCAAGTTAACAATTATTAGAGATTGTACAAAGTCAGTAATCATGATATTTATTTTCAGTTCTGAAATCATTATTATACCTTTTAATACTTAGAAATGGCCAGTCCTGTTTTGAACCTAGATATATGGGTAGCTTCAGCAACTTCTTTAGCTAATCAAATACATATTCAGCTTTACTGTACCTGAAAAGAACTTCCTTTTATAACTTGAATTTCTGTGTAGTGATTTTAATGTCATCCCTTGTTCTAGAAAAGGTTCCTTATTTGCCCTTAACCAAGCAGTTAGTTAGATAATGCCTTCTCTTATTCACTTGCTGACAAAGTGATATATATATATTTCCCTATTTTCTGAATACTTTTCACACATAAATTCTACTCTCAAGGAAAGATCTTTTCTCAAATGTATGCTATTTGATTTATTCCTGATAGTCTACCTAGGATTTAACCAAGTCATAACCAGTTTTAAATCTCTATAGTGACATGTCTCACTATGCAAGGGGGTGGAATAACTAAATCTTGCAAAAGCGGACGTGTCAGTGCCTCCCAGTAAGAAACTGTAGTGTCCAAGAAAACAGTAATTGGCAGTATCAAAAGAAGGATTCGTACCTGAACATTTACTGCACTTTAGGAATGCTCTTGATTATTCTGAGGATCTGAGAAAAAAAAAAAAAAAGGTTAAGTTAGTACCTTTATAATGGAGTGTAAAACCTCTTTGGCAATTTCTTAAGTGAGTCTGTCTTCTGCTGGAACGCTAATATTGTCTTAGATCTATCTTTGTCTGGAAAGTAGATGATAATTGCAAAAACTTTCATAACAAAGGTGATATATATTGATTATTGTCTTTGTTCCTATTGAGCAAGATCTTGAAGCTCAGGTTACTAACATATTAGTAGACTGTGTAATAATAAAAATGTGAATGTATCCCTGATCTCTTTAACAGGAATAACCAAGTGCTTTACATTGCATCTTGCTGTATTTCAGTCATTCAGGTGAATTTTTAGACTTGAAATGTGATACACCTTTTTAGGAAATTTTCATAGTAGGGAAAATAAATTTTATTTTATTTTATTTTATTTTATTTTATTTTATTTTATTTTATTTTATTTTATTTTATTTTATTTTATTTTATTTTATTTTATTTTATTTTATTTTATTTTATTTTATTATTTTATTTTATGAAGGTGGTGGTGGTGGAGACAATTTTCTTTCCTTAGCTCCTATGTGCAGAAATGGGAAACTGTAGGTGTGACCCATGTAGGAGGTCCAAAGCCTATGCATTAACTGAGTGAGCAGAAGAGTAAGGGGCGGAGACTTTGAAAATTTATCTACCCTTAGAAACAAAATTTTGTCAGTTATTAAATTGGTGCTGATGAACATAGTGATTTGCTTACTGGATATTCAACTATATATATATATATATATATATACACACACACTCACACTGTCTTGGTTTCAGTTAGGATAGAGTTAATTTTCCTCCTAGTAGCTGGTAGGGTGCTATGTGTTGGATTAGGATGAGAAGAGTGCTGGTAACATGCTGATGTTTTAATTGTTGCAGAGCAGTGCTTACACCAAGCCAAGGACTTTTCAGCTTCTCACTCTGTCCTGCCAACAGGCAGGCTGGGGGTGTAGCAAGAGCTGGGAGGAGACAGACCCAGGACAGCTGACCCAAACTGGCCAAAGGGGTGTTCTATACCATCTGACGGCATGCTGAACAATATATAGGGGTGGCTAGCTGGGGTGGGGGGGGCGGCTGCTCGGGGTTAGGCTGGGCATTGGTCAGCAGATGGTGAGCAATTGCATTGTGCATCACTTGTTTCGTACACATTATTATTAGTAGTACTATTATTATTATTTATTTTCTTGTCTTAATAAACTGCCTTTATCTCAACTCACAAGCTTCACTTTCCTGTTCCTCTCCCCCATCCCAGAGAGGGAGGGAGAAGGGTGAGCAAACGGCTGTGTGGTGTTTAGCTGCCAACTGGGTTAAACCACGACACACACATACGTGCACATATATAATTTACATGTACTGCATTCAGCTCTGGGACCCCCAGCATAATAAGGACGTGGACCTTAGAGGCACCACAGAGTGGATCTAGAGGAGGACCATGAGGATAATCAGAGGGCTGTAACACCTCTCCTATGAAGACAGCCTGAGAGACCTGGAGAGGATTAAAGAAGAGAAGGCTCTGGGGAGATATTATACTGGGCTTCCAGTACTTAAAGGGGGCCTACGGGAAAGGTGGGGAGGGACTCTCTAGGACTCTATAGCAGGGAGCGTAGTGACAGGACAAGGGATAACAGTTTTAAACTAAAGAGGGTAGGTTTCAATTAGATATAAGGAAGAAAATCTTCCCTATGAGGGCAGTGAGGCATGGAACATGATGCCCAGAGAAGCTGTGGATGCCCAATCCCCAGAGGTGTTCAAGGCCAGGCTGGATGAGGCTTTGGGCAGCCTGGGCTGGTGGGAGGGGTCCCTGCCCATGGCAGAGGGCTTGGAACTAGATGAACTTTAAGGTCTCTTCCAACCCAGAACATTCTGTGGTTCTACATATTTCTTGTAAAAATGGTAAGTTACTAAAATCAGGTGTGAGTGGAAGCTGCAGTTTGTGTACTTTCATTTCTGTAGCTGCTTTAGTTTCACCAAGTTTTAAAATAAAATGGAGTTATGTTAAAGAGATACTTGAAAAATAGTTTCCAGCTATCTGAGGTGGAAAATAGAATTTCAACTCGTTCTTGAAAACTGTTCTTTATTCCAAATCCCTGTGGTCTTGAATATGATTTCTATGCAGAAATATCACAATCACTTTTTTAGTGATGAATATTTTACTCCTTATATATTAAAATAAGAGGATTTTTTTTTTTGTCATCAACCAATAGAAATTTCAATAATGAACAAATTGTAAGTTTGGGTGTTGACTGAATTTTGTGTTAAAGTGTTTTCAGACCAACTCATTTGGAGTTACAAATATAAATATTACATTATCCTCTGAAGTGAAAGGAGGCCGCATTCTGTTACTGCCTATGAATATAAATGTAACAAAAAGAAATCATCAAATACTTAAAAGACATTGGGAGCAACTCCTTTAGTTATAAATCAAGGCACCAAGAAAAATTCCAAAATTATAATTTAGGCAGAACTTAAATCACAAATTTAAAAAATATTTTTTTAGGATTATGAAATATACTTAATATTATAAAAACATTTTTTTAGTACTTGGAAGATAGAAAAATGTCTACATATGCTACAAGTTAGTTGCAGTTCCTGGAATTAAACGTATTTTCAAAATTTAGGTTTATTACTTTATTCTTAGTACTCTTTTGCTTCTGACTTAAATGACAGACTTGAATGCTTTTTACATATACAGAAGTGTGAGACCATTTTATGCTTTTATATCTTCTATTTAGGTTAAATCTAAAAATAGAACAATATATGGCTGTAATAGCAATACAGTGAACTATAACTGCATATCTTTCAGTATCTTGCTGTCTCTTTGTTCAATGTAGCATATATGACAGCTAAGTGAAAAGCATCTTACGCTGCAATGCTACTTTGCTGTGTTGGAGACAAAGGCATTGGTGGCTTTACTGAGTATAGGAAGCATTAGTTCATTGAGTGTTTTCAGGGTCATGATGTGGCCATGGATTTTTAGGTTTTTTGTCTGCTTGTTTTGTCCATTGTGTACATAAAAGGCCTGTAAGATATTTGCAGATTCAGAGTGGGGTAACTCCTCTGTGATTTTGCAATCAATATTTAGGTTACATTAAAAAATAGACACAACTTCAGCAATGGAGAATATTTCCTGGTAAACTGTAATGGCAGTGGAGTCATTTTACACAAGGTGTCATACATATCAAGTGACAAAAATGGATGCGCTTACTTTTTGACAGTGGCATGCAGAATGTGCCGAATTGCTACAGGCTAAGCATCAGTGGCTTACTCACACAAGTAAAGACCAGCCATGTGAGTTAATCACTCCCTGCATCTCATTCTGATGGGACCGTGCCTCATAACATGGCCAAATATAAAAGTAAAGCAATCTTACTTTTTTTTTTTTTTTTTTTCCTGTCTGAACATGTCCAGAAACAGCAGTCTTATTGCAACATTGTAAGAATTCTGTTATATAGGCAGATTTCTTGGCTACAGAAGTCAGGAGGCTTGGAGTCTGGCCAAGAAAATCCTAGAAACAGTGATAGTTAAAGAAAATTCAGCAATAGAAATTCAGTAGGTTTCCCTCTTCCTGACCACTCTAATTATCTTTCACAAAGAAGGATGCAGCTTCAAAGTTCAACAACAGTGTGTTCAGAAAAGGCTACAGATGCCTGAGCTGAACCTTTGCATGTCTGATGTTTGCCTTGCAGTTCTATTTTTAGAAGTAGTGGAAGGGAGAGTGACAGAAGGAGTAGCTTGAGACAAAGGCCTTGAGGAGATGTGAAGAGTAATGTGTCTGTATTTGGAGATGTTTAAAGGCAATGCTGACTGGGGAAGCCTAAATTATGAACTGGGCCGAGGGAGAGTGAATGTGAGTAGTACGTCTTGTATGAAAGCACAAGACAAGAAAACACCATTTGGATCAAGTCCAGTTCTTTTCTACATCAGGCATCATTTGATCTTAAATCTTCACATTTAAAAATTTAAATCTAACTTGTAAAAATACTCCTTTTAATTGCACAATTCACTATGTTGTGCTGACTATTCCTGTTGGAAAGTTATTCTTCTAAGGCCTTGAAAAACTCTCTTCTGACATCCTGTCAATAGTTATTTGCTATGAATTTGTAGATGCTTGTTCTTGTGCCACCAATATTCTTTTAATAAGTAATTGTTGTCCCTCTTTATGGCTTGTTTTCTTCATAGCTTAGAAAGCAACCACATTTTTCTTAGGCTTTACTTGATGACAGCTGAACCTCTTTTTTTTTTTTTTCTTTTTTTCCTGAGGTCATCTCTGTGCTTGTCTGATCATGCTAATATCCCATCTCTGTATCTGCTCTTTCCACGTGGATGTATATTTCTTGCAAAATTGTGTCCAGAATTATATATGTTTCTAGAAGGCCTTTTACAGAGTGATAGGAATATTTCCCTATCCAGGGGATAGAAAATACATTGCCTGATACTTCTTGAGATGGCAGTTATCTTCTTCATAATCGTAATGTGTTGATTGATTGGGCTGGAGCACCTCTTCAATGAAGGAAGGCTGAGAGAGCTGGGGATGTTCAGCCTTTAGAAGAGAAAGCTCTGGGGTAACCTTACTGGAACTTTTTAATACTTAGAGGTTGCTTATAAAAAAGATGGGGAGCAACTTTTTGCTCAGGCAGAAAATGACAGAACAAGGGGGAGTGGTTTTAAACTAAAAGAGGGGAGATTTAGATGAGATGTTAGGAATAAATTCTTTTCTTAGAGGTTGGTGAGGCACTGGAACAGGTTCCCCAGAGAGGATGTGGATGTCCCATCCCTGGAAGTGTTCAAGGCCAGCTTAGATGAGGCCCTTGGCAACCTAATCTAGTGGGTGGCATCTCTGCCCATGACAGGGAGGGGTTGGAACTAGATGATCTTTAAGGTCCCATTCTATGATTCTGTGATCGGTCAGGTAAAGTATTATCACAAGACTGTGATGGTGAAGTGGAGGGGGGAAGGTTGTTTCCCAAGATGGTGTTTCTTCTGCCTAACTTTGTCCATGTAAATGCTTGATGTTTGAGCCTTACACATTAGAAAGGCATAGCCACCTGCTGAGAGTATCTTATACTCCTAGACATCTTGTCTCTTTTTGTTGTGTTTAGACATAGTCTAATCCATCATACTGGGACAAGCCGAGGGAGGGATGGAAGAAATAAGCAATCAGAATAGATAATAATAATAATTAAAAAAAAAAAAATCATCCCATTGGAACAAGAAAGAATCCAAAGAACAAAAATATGTTCTTAGAGAGGCTGATCAAAGACTGGAGAGTAAAAATCTCTTTTCTCTTAATGTACCTTCTTTCTCCGATATTTATTGCCTACTTGCTACGTTTGTCAAATCTGCTTTTATTCTCCATATGCCTCTGATAGCATCAAGTCTTTGAGATTTTATCCTGCCTTTTTCTTTGTCTAAACACATGTCTAAACACAACAAATGTTGTTTCCATAATCATTCATCTTAAGATACAAAACCTACCAAAACCACAAAAGATCTGGCATTTAGTTAGAAAGAGCTACAGAATTTAAGGAGCTTTGTTTAGGAGAAAATGCAAAATTTAAGAATACTGGTTAAGCACCAGCACTTTGCTGCTCAGGGTAATTGATTAGTTGGTTGTTTCATGATAAAATCTGGTGAAAAGACAGATCTTGCAAAGAACACAAGAATTACTAAAGGTGCTGAAACAGGACTGATTTAACATTTTATATTGTAAACTCAAAAGACCCTTGCAGTGATGCAGGCTGAGATGTTTAATTTTTAAAAGGATTTCAGATTTTTAGCCAGAATCCCATTTGCTTGCAATTACCCATTCTTCCTCTATCCCTCAGTCTTCAGTCTCCCCCTCCTCCAAAAGGAAAAGAAAGTCTAGCCAAATTAATTCAAATAATCTTAATTCTGCTATTTATATTTATCAGCCTGCTATTTAGCTCATACAGGTTTACATTATGAAGAAATCCACAATGTTTCAGGAATCATTAAAATGTGATGTTGTGAATATACTTTCTCCTGTTCACTCATTTTTCTTCTTTGTAAAACCCTAGTCTCAGGCAGTTTGGCCTGTATCAGTTCTGTCATCAATATATCCCTTTAAGTGAATCCTTCATTTGTTTTTGTTTCTTTGTTTGTTTATGAGTTGGGCAATCATGGATACAGGGAAGATAATTGAACTCTGAAGTTATTTGTTTTCAATCAAATATTGCCAGGAAGGAAACCTGGTGATAAAAGAAGATTTCCTCCTTCCAGTAAGAGAAGAGATGACTGCCTCCTTCTCTCACTTTTTTTTTTTTTTTTTGAAGTAAAATCACACTAGTAAATGACTTGTCTAATCTGAGTTGTCAACTGGAATACCTTCAAAGGATTTAGGGTAGTTGGTTTTGGACTGCTGTTTGCACTTTCATCTTTGTTTGTTTTAATTATATTATATATTTGTCAAGGGATTAGAATTAGTGAGTTTCTGTCTCCTCTTTTACAACATCACGCTTCTCTACAAGGCATTCAATCTCTTTAATGCATCTCACCTTATTTGAAAAACTACAAGAAAAATTAACTTGAGTTAATGCAGAACATGGAAAGATGCCAGTTTGATCAGGGTCAGAGCATAAGTGTAGAATACACATACACACTGAAGAGTGTTATCATTTTGGAGCTCTTTGTCTGGTGAGGCCTTTTACTATTGCAATGATATGATTCAGGAAACATCTTTTCTTCATTCAGGCTGCTCAAAGAGGAACCAGATTATTCTGGAAAAAAAATAAAAAAAATAAAAGAACTCTGAACTGATGGGCCTGGAGCTGTAAGTCCGCACTGCATGAAAGAATAGTCCAAATCCAGTGGGTCCTCTTTTGTATTGTTTATATTGTCATCTAGGAAATGGGGCCAATGTTCTTTAATGTAGGTAATTTAGGTTCTTGTGAAACTTTGGAAACAGCCATTGTTGGAGTTTAACTTGATTTAAAAACAAGAAAAAACAAAAAATGTGCGAGAGGATCTAATAGTAGTCTTCCACTACCTAAAGGGTATTGCAGTGACAGAGAAAGAGGAAATAGTTACAAGTTGCAGGAAGGGAAATTCTTGCTGGACACGAAGAAGAAATTGCTTGTTGTGTGAAGGGTGCAACCCAGGGACAGGACCCAGAATGGTGCTGGGATCTCCATCCTTTGAGGTGCTCAAACCCTGATTGGGCAAAGGCCCTGGGCAACACAATCTACTCTGCTTAGAGTAGAAGATGGAAGTAGAGAGCTTCTGAGGTCCTTTCTAACCTTTTTTTTTCCTGTAATTCTCTGCAATGTGGCAAAATGTAAACATTCAGAAGTTGTTTTAGCCTTTCTGAAAATGATGCCATTTTAAAAATCTGCACTGAGTTTACAGGGGTTCCTGATGTCTGTATATTTCCCAACAGATGCTCAAACTGTGAAAGATCTGGAATTCATGCCAGGACATCTGAACTCCTGTCAGATGCACAGCCAGTGGCTTCTGCTGGGTTGCACTGAGCTGCCTCCAGCAGTGACTACAGTGAAAATTATAGTCAATAATACAAGTTTAGGAAGCTCTGCTTTGCCACACAGCCATGTGAACCAAAATACATGTACCTAGCTTGAGGCAAAGTTTCAGTATCTGAAAGTAGCTTTGTACTTTTGACTGCAATCTCAAGTTCTCTTTGTGGTGGTTTTACCCTGCTAGGCAGCTGATGTCCACCACAACAGCCCTCTCACTCCCCCTCCTCAAAGGGATAGAGGGAGAAAATATGATGAAAAGAGTTCAAGAGTTGAAATAAGGACAGGGAGATCACCCTACAATTATCATCATGGCCAAAACAGACTCAGCACAGGGAGATTAGAGAAATTATTACATATTACTAACAAGCTAGACAAGTGAGAAACTCAAACTAAAAACACCTTTACCCCCCATCCACCCTTTTCTACGTCTTTCCTCCAAGTGGCATGGGGAATGGTGAATGGGGACTGCAACCAGTTCCTCATGCTTTGTCTCTGTTGCTCCTTCATGGTCACTCTTTGCCCCTGCTCCACATGGGGTCCCTCCCGCGGGATGCTGTCCTTCCTGAACTGATCTTGCATGGGGTGCCCACAGCCAGCAGCTCTTCAAGAACCATATGGGTCCATACCTCAGGGTCCATCTATCAGGAGAAAACTGCTCCAGCACGGGTCCCCCATGGGTGGCAGCTCCCCCCAGGTCCCCTGCTCCTTTGTGGGCTCCTCTCCATGGGCTGCAGCTCTGGCCCAGGGCCTGCTCCTGCAGGGGCTCTCCATGGGCCACAGTCTCCTCCAGGCCACATCCACCTGCTCCACCAGGGGCTCCTCCACGGGCTGCAGCGTGGAGATCTGCGCCATGTGGGACCCATGGGCTGCAGGGGGACAGCCTGCTCCACCAGGGGCCTCTCCACAGGCCACAGGGGAACTGCTGCTGCCTGCCTGGAGCACTTCCTGCCTTCTTTCTGCACTGACCTTGGTGTCTGCAAGGCTGGTTTTCACTCTTCTATTCCAGCTGCTGTTGCACAGCAGTTTTTTTTTTTTTTCTTCCTTTTCTTAAATCTGCTCTCACAGAGACACAAACAAGCTCATTGGCTCATCTCTGGCCAGCAGCAGGTCATTTTGGAGCTGGCTGAAACTGGCTCTTATCTGACATGGGGCAGCTGCTGGGCTCTGCTGACAGAGGCCACCCCCGCATCCCTGCAACCAAAATGTTGCCATGTAAACTCAATAAGCGATTTTGATTTTTTTTTTTTTCCTACAGTATAACAAGCGTTTTCTAGAAAATAGAAAGCACTTATTTTAATAATTCAGTCCCCACAAGAAGTCTATATCTTACCTTTAAACTATTTTTTTTTCTCTCTCTTCTTATTAAATGGGAGTTCATAGGATAAATCAGCAGTATATAAATGATGAGCTTAATTATTTGAATAAGCTGATGGCCTTGTGCACTCAGGGTTCTAGGATTGCTGTAAGCAGGGAAGAGGAGAGATATTCTGTGGAGTGGTGTCCTTATTCAGTGAGGAGGTGTGGAAATGGCTTTACTGCAGCTACTAGTTTGTACTGTGTAGTATAAGAATTTATGGTGTATATGCTACATCTTATAAGGTAATACTACTCTTCCCTTTAAATGCTCTTTCTGCTGGCAAATCCACAGCTTCTGTTACTCTGTCTTGGACCTGTTGGTAACTCTAGCAGTTGGTTGTTGGTAACTTTATTCTAGTAAAGTTGATGGAAAGGGATTAGAAGCAATTATTGTAATCTGCGTCAGTTTGGGAAAAAAAAAAAAAAAAAAAACAATTACAAATTTCATCAGAAAGCTGGTGAAAGGAAATGTCAGTTTTCATACACGATACATGCTGAGTAATTTCATCCTTCTATGTATGGTATTGTTTGGGTATAATTCAAAAGGATACATTATGTGGTTTTCTCTCTCTCTCTTTTTTTTCTTTTTCTTCTTCTAAGTAACATTTTGTGAATTTGTTGAAACCAGCACATAAGAAGTAGACACGTTAATGTAGTAGAGATATCTGCCAGATTTGACATACCACTAAGATTAAAGAATAAGAGAGGGGGCTGGTTTGTAGTGCACTTAGTTTAAGTATCATTCTAATTTAATATAAAATTCAATTTACTGAAAATCATTGCTAATACTCCAAAATAAGCCTGTACCTACCTAGACCTATGCCTGCACTGTACTGTTAATACTAATTAAGAGGTAGCTTTATTTGTGATGGTGGCCACCACACCTGTCCATCCAAACTGAAGTCCTGTAAGTGAGCACCTGCAAGCATCTTTCACCTCACTTCACAGCCTGGGGTTTATTATCTGAGATTACACTATTGCAAAACTCATGGAAAAGTTTAAATTTTATAGGATTTTATAGTATTCAAGATTAGACAGCTTGCAGCTGTCAGTGATGCTTTTCTCACATTAGAGAAGGAAGATGTCCTTTTGTTTAATGAGACAGCACTTTTTTTTCTGGACCCAGAAGACTTAAGGAGTCATGATTGCCATTTCATGACAGTCCAAATCATTGAAAAAGACAAAGACATTCAATTTCCAAAACCTTTAAATGTCCTTATTTCCTCCTAACTGATTCAGTAGAACACAAGTCAAGATAGAGCCGGAGTGTCAAAGAAGTGAGTTAAAATAGCTATACTTTTTTTTTTTTTTTTCTCTGAAAACACTGCCACATTTCTTCTCATGTATATAAAATACATTGGATCTCTATAAATCACATTCTGGGAATAAGAGATTTTGGTGTGCATTCTGGAAGACTTCCATCGCTTGTGGCTATTTAAAATGCATCAAAATACCGAACAAATATATATTACACTGTCTCGTGATACACTTTGTCTTGCTGTACCAAGGGCTTCCAGCCACCTTTACACAGATAGGAGAAATATGATATTTATCATCCATGATGCTGTACAATTAGACTGTTCCTAGTGGATGTTTGGCTGCTGCTAATGCACAAGCCTGGCATGCTTCCAATAAAGCTGTGAGAATTTTATATATAAATAAAATTGTTATATAAACAATTATATAAAAATTATATATTATATAAATATTTATATAAATTATATAAAAATTATATAAAAATTGTTATTTATATATAAATAAAATATATAAATAAAATTTTATATATAAAATAAAATTGTTCTGTCTGAAAGAAACGCTTACTATTATAGTGTTGGGTTACTTAATACAGTGCATTTTTAATCTAATATTAATTCTTCTAAACAGAATGTTTTTCAAAATACTTTTACAGAGAGAGACTGCATAGTAGTAATTAGTGTATATATAGCATCTTGTGTTCAAGCTGCATTTGCTTGTAGCAGTAGACCTATTTTGTTTATATGGAGGACATTTTGTTCTAGTCATATATGTGTCACCTGAAGAGAACTCTGTTACTTCAGCAGCAGATGAAAGGAGATTCAGAAACGTGAGCAACTTTCTAATTATTGTTGTTTTGTGGTTGTTTGTTTGTTTAATGAAAGCGATTCAAATGACTAACTTGGAGTTAGGCACTTCTGTATTTCCGTCTCTTTCCATTATTGAGTGAAGGAAAACCTTTCAGAGTTTCAGGCTGTGTTCATACCACTGCTTAGTATAAAAGTGGTCTGGTGCTATTTATTATAAAACCCTCTAGGCCTCCTGAGTGGTGATACATGTGAACGAGGGGTTGCCTATTAGACAAGTTTGACTGAACAGTTTGGTCATTTCTCAGGCTGAGAGTGGTGAAAATGTAGCTGAACTTTCCATTAAAAACTTTAGCAAGGCATATTTTGGAAAAAAAGACTTGATATTTATTAAGAGATAATCTTTGTGTCATGTTAGGTAGCTGTTGAGGTCTCTCCTCAAGTTGGCTGAGTTCTAAGCTTTTGAGAAATTCTTGTTCACTGAACTTGTTAGACCCTTGCAAGAGCTGGAAAGCTCAGTTCCCTCCAAGTCCTGGCAACAAAGAGCCCTGTTTCAGCCAAGAGCTGGCAGGACCTTCTTGTAATTGCAGTTGTCTACTTGTGGTCCAGATCAAAGTTGGAGCTGGAACTGAGAAAGGAAACTGAGAACAGGAAGAGTGGGAGCAAAGGAAAAACGATGTCCAGGCCAGGACCAGGGAGTAGGGAAAGGGAGAGTCCCTAATGTCAGTGCAGAAGGTACAGGGATGCATTGCATAGGAGCCCAAATGATCCCATGACCATGTCCAAATGCCTTTTGAGTATTTATAAGGAGGGAGACTCCACAACCTCTCTGGACAACCTTTGCCAGGGCTTAGTCATCTGCACAGTAATGAAATGTTTCCTTATGCACAGGCAGAACCTGTGTTTCAGCTTGTGCCCCTTGACTCTTGTCCTTGTCACTTACACTAATTGGTAAGGATTTGGAGAGTGTAAGAATTTTTTTTTTAGTAAGACTATCTGACTAAAGACCTTTCCAAATTGGGATGATAAAGAAAGGTATGGAGTTAAACATACAGAGACATAAAACCTGACCAGTAAGCATTAATGAAGACAATAACCAGAAACAATGTCAGTCACAAGGATTGATGGGCAATCAAGAAAGTGCAGGCAAACTAGGATTTTGCAGCAGTTAAGGATGTAAACCTGAGGGTCCTACAGACAGTGGTTTGGGAGGCCATAGTGTGAACAGTGTGTCTTTGCAGCAAGCACCAAGCTTGACCGGCTGATGAACAGGGGACATGCGGGATGGGTTGGGGCTGGAATCCAGGCGTGGGTGCTGGAGGAGACAGAGGGACTGTTCTGGTCCTCAGGGGACCTGAGACCATGTGTGTGCTTGTGAACCTGGAGAGTGCTGTGTGTGTGCCTGCACCAGTGGCTTCTTGTCCCTTCAAGCCCCAGAGGAGGGGATGTCTATTGGAACTTGTGATTTATCTGGGTCCTGTGGGTGGGTGCTGTTCAAGGAAGAGCCATGTTTGTGGCAGTGTGTGTTACCAGCCCTGTATGTTTCTGTTTACCTCTGGGGTATGTGCTCAGCATTACTACTGGTTGAACTCGATAAGAGGAAAGTGGCAGCCACATTCCTTAGCCTGGGCAGAGACCCCAGGTCCATGGACACTGGGCTCCAGCAGCCAGGCAGGAGGGTCCTGGACTGGGGCTGTTGAAAGCATCAGCAACTCCTATTATCTCTTTATGAAATGCAAATTAATGTTGGAACAGAACTAAAACAATTTGTTTTAATGTAAGTGAGATTTTGTGAATAGACTGAGATGAGGAGGGAAGCTACCCAGAAGATGTGTCCATCAGTAAGAAAAATGTGTCTGAGGATCCATCAGTCAAATATGTAGTGGACCTGGGGGAATATTGAAAAGATGGTACTAAGACTATCAAGATCTGTTTTTTGCCACTTCTGTTCAAAAAAGATAGAAATTTTAAGAGATGTCGAGAAATGTTTGTGTGAGACTGAGCAAAGTAGAGTCTGTCACTTGGAATACATTAGAAGGGCTGGGTCTGTTTACGAAGTACTTTTTTATTCTCTAAGACAAGCTCCTTTAGCTACTGAAGCTAAAAGCCAGTGCCTCTCAACTACAAATGGGTCATGATGCATATAGACTGGTAAGAGAAGGAAGATCCTAATAATTAGGAAGAGCTTTTCACTGGTGTTCAGCACCTACCAACTGCTAAGACCAAGTTCAATAGGAAAGGTGCCGAACAAAGTGGTACCTGGTATGTCAGGAGATTCCCAGAAGAGTTTTCAGGTTATACTCTACAACTATTTGTTTTGAAATATGTAACCCCCTAATATAGGGTCCAGACTCAGTCTGCTGTTCCTATTGCGTCCTTTCCAGGAGGAAAGGCAGGCTGCCTTTCTTGATCTCATGAACCTAGACTTTGTTGGTTAGATATTGGCTCTGTTTCCGCAGAAGATAAAAACACTGCTTGCCCTGTCTACTCTGGTAATGGCTGGGGACATGTGACCTTCTTCTCTGTGGATTGTACTTCAAGATCTCTAAGTTTTGGCTGTTTGTGGAGAATGATGTTTTGACTAGTGCAAGGAAATGGTACTGATTTCAATGGATACATCTGATATCATCATCAGAGCTTATCATCAGAGCTCTGTCTTTTGTGTCCTGCTCTGGTATCTCTGTTCATGGATGGAAAAAATAAACTGAGCTCAGCTGAGTTGTTAAAAGCTGCATGTCTAGTGTCACTTGAAGTGTGCTAGGACTAACAGATGTATCCCTGTAAGGTTGGCAGATACAACCTGTGGGAACATGCTCTTCTGGAAGAGCAGCTGAGCACCAGGCAGGATACTCTGCATGCTGCCTCACAGCAGCCATTGCCTGCTGTTGCAGGAACAGATACATCCAGTATGGGTCTTCCCTCTGTACAAAATAATGAGTTTGCTGCATGAAAAATCTGTACAGAATGTGTAAGGCAAATCTGCATTAATACTGTAGTACTAGTTAGTGGTAAACACTAGATATAGTCTAGCTTTTGAAAGAATATTTTGTTTTGTCAGCCACTACAGCCTATTCAGTAAGGACTCTTGTGCTCAAGGAAAGGAATACTGAACTCTTACTAAAGTCAAAACACAAATATTTGGTGTCACAAAGGTTTTAAGAATCCCGAAGAGAAGTTTGAAAACATATATGCTTAGTATCTAGTTAAAAACAAACAAAAAACACCCAGTTTTCTCCCTTTGGCACCCATTACCAATAGTAAATTTTACATATGTATATGTACATACTTCCTTAAGAATATCCATGTATACTCTGCAGTAGTACTTTTAGCCTTTTAGTAGCCATTTGAGCCCAGATATTGCTGACATCTTAGGAACCAATTAAGAACTTTCCAGAAATCACAAAGCCCTTGATGTAACTGTCAACAGAACCCAGTTCTCCTGAATTCCTGCTTTTATAGCATGATCATGAGCTTCTGTCACCATCTCACTTTTTTCTTGTCTCATTTTCAAAACCCCCAACTCAGCTCCAGGGAACTTTTTTCCTCTTCTTCTTGCTGAGTGACAGCCAGCATTTTTAATTCCTTCCTCTGGGCTTCTGGTCATCATCTGCCCCATTCACGTACCTTGTATCTTCCCTTTTCTTTGCTTCCCCTTTTAAGTACTCTGTCTTGGATTCTGTTATTTACTGTAGATTGGAGGTGAGCTTGTTGCACTAGTAAATCTGAACAGTGCTATCTCAGCATTGCTGAAGCTTGGCTTAAATGCCCTGAACTGGGCAGGTATGTTCAGTAGTGTCATCTTCTTACTAACTTGATCACTGTTTCACCCAGGCTTGTCAATCTGTACAATGTTGTGCTGTCAAGCCCTGTGTTAATACTGTATGTGATATTACAGTACTTGTATTTTCTATGGTCTGTTCACCACTGCCTCTTTCTCTTCTGCTGTTCCCATCTGCAAGGTGCTGCTGACTGCTCCCATCTCATCTCCCTCTTGCTGGGCTCCTTGCAACTCCTCCAGCTACCTGGAGCTATTCCTAGTCCTGTTCTCCAGCAGCAATAGCAGCAGCAAGTGCTAGAGACTGTGAGGAACTCCAGAGAAGGGTGCAGGAGCTGGTTTTGATGTCTATATACATGTATGTGTGGGGAAGTAGATCTGGAGTTGGTACAACTGTGTCTTTAACCCTCTCTGGGTTGTAGAAGTTACTGTTCTTCTCTGAGCCTCTCCACATATTTTATTTTATGTTATTTTATGTTATTTTATGTTATTTTATGTTATTTTATGTTATTTTATGTTATTAATTTTCCCTTGGTTCCAGCAAGGTTTACATCATCTTCTGGCTATTGCTATGACTCAGCTTTTCAGATAGAACCTTTACCCTCTCAGGACCTGACCTCATGTGCAAACAAGGTTTCACAGAGAAGAATCTAGAATTTATGTGTAAGAAATTAATATAAGAGAACTGAATGCAAGATCTCAAAGAAGGAAAAGTGCTAAAATCCTGCAAAATCTTTGAAATTTCCAACTCTTACTCATTCTCTTACAGATTTTGTTCACTCACACTCTCATAACCTTGTACTTACTGGGATCAGCTCATGTACCTGCTGGTCACAGGTGACTAGGATCAGAATTTCTTGAATTTCACAGTTCTCTGTCATCTGTGTATTTTAAGGTTCCAGTTCTCTTCTCAGTCTTCTTGAGACCTTATCTTGGGTCATTTTGTTTGTCTTAATTCATTCAAATGAAATCTCCATATGGGGTACTCTGTAGCAATTAATGTATACTTTCCCTATCAGTCCTTCTTTTTGTATTTTGTGTGCTTTCACAAGTGCACACATTTTTTGTATTCATACCTCAGTCATATTAATCATTCATTTTTTAGTCAATTTTCTGCATTTAACAGAAAAGATAATAAATGATGAGAGGTAAAATCACATGAATTACAGAAAGGAAAACCTCACATTAGTTACAGGTAATGAACTCAAACTATTGATACAGTCTTCATAAGAAATGATAAAGCAAAATTTTTGCTGTTTTTATGCACAGAATTATTGGCAGATGATCTTTCGGCACATTATCAGGTACTACTTCTAAGTGCACAGTTAGAATCCAATTCTCTGTGCAGTTTTGGTAACCTTATTGTTAATCATGACTGAGATTGTAATGGTACAGTATAAAGTGCCTGGAACAAGTGAAGAGGGGAAAAAGAACCAACTTTTGCATGACTGTTCAGGAAGAAGGTGTGAGATCTTACAGTGTTCTAGGACCCCAAGGAGAAACAAAAATGTGAATCGAAGTCATTGGCAGAAGGTGTAAGTCAGGGTCAAATGCTGTTTCTGGTTCTGCTGAGTAAGAAAATCAATTGGTCTTGTGCTGGTGTGAGATAATTTCAGCAGCATCTGCAGTAATAGTATTTTGTTCATCATGGATGTGGCTATACATTAAAAATAGTCCAAGCACAACACAGTTTGGGCAGATGCTTTTCTTTTTAACAGGATTTGAGGTAAAATCTTCTAAGCTCAGAAATGCCTGCTGAGAACTTAGCAAACAAAACAAAATATCTCCCTGCCCTATTTTCTCTGCCCAGCCACTCCTGTGCAGACACATGAAATATGGAAAGCTGTGGAACAACAGACATTGGATTACTGGTCTCATAAAAGTCCTCACAGAGTCAATGTGTTTTTTGTTGCTGGTGATCTAATCTGCTCTTGCCTTTTTTATGGCTCTCAGCTGCTCTGTGAAATAGTTAATGGATTTTTATTTTCTGACAATATACTTAGGACCTTAGTACGTGTATCAGAACTGTAGGCCAAAACCTGCAGCTGAAAGCTCAATGACAAGGCTGAGGAGAGTGAAGGACTATTAGTTACTTGGCCGTGTTGCCAGGCAAAGTCTTTCCTATTTGTGCTAAAAGCTGGGTAAATTTTTGTGATGGAGCTTTTTCTCTATCATTTGATCACAGAGTGAAATTTATTCCTTCTTACCACATGGAGAACTGCAAATCTAAAAAAAATGACTAATGGTGAGGAAGCTGTGAAAGGCTGGAACCAGCCATGTAGAGGTTCACCCTACAAACATATCTGGGTGTTCTGTCATGGCAGCCACTAAATACAACCTGTACCCAACCTGCCTTTGTTGTAGCGAGCTCTGGAAGCTCAGAGAAATGCTTTTGTTATTCCTTTTGTTGCTCATCCATTCTGGAGTAAAGACCTTACCTCTTAGCTAAATAGTTCTGCGTGCTCTAGCTTGGAGACAGTACCACGGTAGTGACTGATCCTCTGGCTGTGGAAGACATGGGAGCTGTGTCTGAGTGCAACAGCCAAGGCTAGAGGCGATGATGTGCCTCACTTTTACAGTTTGAATTGTATAGCTCTAATGATTTAATTTCCTGGTAAATTTGACACTGACTTTTTCCAACATTAAAAATAAATAAATAAATAAACAGCAATCAAATAGTTAATCCTAGAATGAAGGCTTGAAAAGCAAGGTCATTCCAGACACTTTTAAACTCTGCTTAAGTATAATTTGTTCAATTAATTTGAGAAACTGCTGATGTTTAAGGCAGCTCTGCAGAATTCAGTACAGTAGCATTTGGGGTCTGATTTTAAATTGAGAAAATCTGTTCTTGACCACTTCAGTTCTGCTTTACATATTTAGCTTCAGGAGCAAGTTGTAGCTTGCTGCTGTGTAAGAATATGGTGGTTTGGGACAGACACTTGCAGCTGTGTTAACCTCCATGTAGCTTTGGAGTGTGTGCCAGAGAAGCTGAAAGGACTCTCAGCGGCTGGAAGAAATTTAGAGAAATGTGTACAATGCTTAATTGTAACTATTGGATAATCCAGCTTTACATCGTGCATGTTAGAGTATTTGTGTCTGCAGGCAGTATGTTGAATGCATATTGGAATGCATTCCTGTACAGGGAATAAACTCAAACCATTTAAGTCACATTTAAGTTGACAAGTTGAGACTGAAGTTACACATAGGTCTATTTTGCTAAGAAAATGTACTTGGTATTAGCAACCCAGTGGAATAGGTTAATGTATGCTTCACCTGGTGTTGTATATTTTTGGAAAACAGCAGGAAGCAGAGTAGCAGTGGATGTGAGGAGTGTCTTTTTTTTTTTTTTTTTTTTTTTTTGTCTTATTTTTTTTTTCCTTCTCTTATTTAGCTAGCAGAAGGTCTGCTACATTTTAGGTAACCTGAAAATGTGTTACTGATGGGTTAGGCAAGTCAATAGAAAAATGTTACAGTGAAAGAATCTTTGAATACCAACAATGTGAATTTAGTATCCTGTACAAGTAGTAATCCTGCTACTCAGTAGTTAGCAGAGTAACTTTGCTAAGGAAGAGATCTTCACAGTGGCTTTTTGTGCAGTTTTGTGTATCTGAAGTCAGTGTTATTACCCAGATATGGGGCTCAATAAATTAAACATTGAAAGTAAAGCTTAAGATATGCTTTTATATCTTGAATAGATAATTTCTGATTTGATATACTTTTGTGGATTAATGAAATTCATGGAGATGCTATTAGAAAATGCAGCAAACCTGGAAAAGATATTAGGTGAGCAATAGGCCAAGAATTAAAAGTGCAGATGAAGGAGAAAGCAATGACTTTCAGAAAAAGCGGAATCTGATCTAGCACAAGATGTACAGTTTATAGTTAGAGCATTGACAGTCAATACTTTTAACATGGTCAAAGACAAACTTAGGTCATCATTAAAACAGTGGGGAAACAAACCAACATTATTGCCAACTCCTTTTCAGATCCAAAGTAGGATGTTTCAGATTTAGATGGTTAACTACTCAGAGACAGTTAGGAGTAAGCAAGGAGCAGAAACAAATTTAATAGATGTAACTCACTATATGTTTTTATAGGAGTGAATACACAGCACTTGTGTAGTTTTTTGTCATTCAAACCAGAAATCCTTTGGTAATAAGTGAGAGGCATTGACAGGCTCTGGAGAAAATGCTGTCAGTCATTCTCAGCAGTCAATAAGGTGGCTGACTGTTCCTCATATTACTCCTTCCCTGTACTTTTTATCCTCACTCTCTATTTTTATACTAGGTCTCTATTTCCTTTGGTTCAGTGCCACTGTATGATGCTTAGCTTCCTACTTTACCTGAGGTTTGCAGACAAAAATGAAGGGAAAAAAAGAGACATCAGGAAAAAAAGAGATATCAGCATCCCTTATCAGCATCATTTTGGAATACAGTAAATTTCTCATATATCTAGAAGGAATATCATAAATGTCCTAGGACACTGAGGTGAATAATATGATAAATCAACGTAAAGAGAGAAGAAGAGTGGATAAGCCAGGAAAAATGAAGGAGGTAGGAGGACTGACAGAAGATGGAGTAGAAAATGACTGAATGGACTAGAGGTAGAAAATGGGAGGGGAAAAAAAAAAAAATAGAATAGAATAGAATATTTTCTGGAAAGAGACAAGATGGAGAAAGAGACCAAACCAAAAACAAACAAACAAAAAAAACAACAAAACAAAACAAACAACAACAACAACAAAAAACACAACACAGAGAACAAATATTTAAGAAGGAAAATAGACAGATAGGGAAAGACCAAAGAGAAAGATGTGTTTAAGAGACAGACTGAGAACAAGAAGACAACAGTTTTTGAGCTATCAGTCCAACTTGGATGAGTTAGGAGAGCTTAGGAATCATCAACAGAGACTTTGACTCTAAAAAGTTTTAAAATGTAGCAAAGAATAAAAGGTGTTATTGCAAAGGTAGTGAGATAGTTAGATTTGTACCAATATGGAAAATGGATTTATGGAAGCATATGAATGAACAGAATCAATCCAACTGAGCAGTTCGTCACAGTACCTTTTTCAAACAGGGGAGAGGCAAACTGAATGTAAAAAGGTGACTTGTCAGCAAGTAATCCAAGTGCAGAATATGAGTGGAACAAGGTAGCAAAGAAATTGGGTGTAGAAACAAGTTTACATTATCACGGGGAAGCATTTTGCAGTATTTTTAGAAAGAGGGAGAATCCCATGTCCTCAGAAAACCCCATGCAGAGAACACAGACCAGATCTGGTTCAGCTGCAGGGTTTGTTCAAGGGGTTGCTGCTCAAGTGGCTCTGTTCTCAGTGCAGAGCCTGCTCACTTGTATTCCAGGATCTCTGAGCTCATGTGGCTGAACTGTGACTGATGGAGGTTTATCAATCCACTGCAAGATATAAACCCTTTTCACTCCCATATTTATGCTGCCTTATCGCCTCTAGGTGGTATTTTTGTGATCAAATAGTACTTGAGGCATGGAGAGTCCCCAGAAACAATTTAAGGCCCTACACATACTCTCCTTCAGATGAGGTGTGGATGGGTGGGGTGCACAACTGATATTAGTGAGGTGCAGAAGAGTACAAGAATCCCAAGAGAGCCAACTGAAACATGGGGTTGGGCTGAAGAAGTAGTGTGTGTCCCTTCAGATTAGCAGGATATTCATTCCATAGATTTCTGGAGTACCCTTGAGCTAGAAGATGGTGCTGCAGTCCAGCACCTCACTGGAAAAACTGTAGGAAGTTTAAGTCATTCTCTTACTGTTTATAGGCATTGTTTTCAACTGTGGTTAATGTAATCTGGCCTGCGACTGATGGTTGCTTCTTTCCACATTACTTGATTTAGTTAAAAGTAAAGCAGACAATTCATAGGCACCACATACAAGTGGGCATATACAGAGAAAATCTATTTTTTTCCCTACAAAATAACAAAACTTACCTGCTTGTTAATGGTTGAATTTTGTGGATTCTCTATACTTTTCTCCATGTATTTTGCATATTGTTTCATCTGCAGGCAACAATTCTGTGTGCCAAGAGCATTTATATAATATTAATCTCCTTGTTGCTAAAATGTACATGCTGACAAAACTATATAATAAAATCTACAGCCTGATCCTCAGAGCTGTGACTTCCCACAGATTCAGAAAGGACATTAAGTCATTGGATGTCATATTTGAGGGATGTGTTTTACTGAAGGTGAAATTATTTACAAAGAAGCAAAATGTCTTCAGATGTCAAAATTCCTTGGAGTTCTTCAGTTAGCACCATGTACAGTCACATCTTCCTATTTTCTACTACTGCACTGAAGAAAATAGAACACAGATTTATTGCAGCTCAAACAAATTTAGGTGATTCTAGTTAGTATTATATAAAGATGTGCCTGGTACAGGTGAGATTTGAAATGGATGAACCGTTAAGGCTCTAAATACCTACAGAACTGTATCTGCATATAATTGTATCACTCCCAAGAGAAATATTTGCACTGAAATTTTTCTGTGGCATTGCATTACAGTGATACCAATTTAGGCATATCTATATGTAGTACTATTTCAAGAAAGGCTTGCATAGGAACGTGATGATTTTTTATACTGAAATAGTTATAGTGCTACAATCTCTAACACAGATAGATATATAGATGTTTTACTACCTGATCATATAACTTATAACTATCTTTTAACTTATTTTTCTTCTGAAGAACTTCATAAAATCAGTGTATTCTTTGCTACAACCCTGCACTGTACTCTCATTAAAGAACTCGTACCATTTAATTTAACCAAGCTAAATATGGTGGCACAATTTTCATATGTCAGAGAAGTCCAACAGGCCTGTGCATGCAGATATGGCATGCAGGTAGTATCAGTCACTGCAGGGGTTATCGAATTTGTCAGCAAATGGACATTTGGCCTAGGATTTTTTATCAGCTGTTTCTGCTGCAGGGACAGATTCTGATGCTCTTGCTTCTGTGAATTGATCTGAAGCCACAGAAAACACTTCTGTTAAGCAAGTTTTTAAGGTGTTTCAGAATTGGTGCTTAAATGAAGTTTCAAGAAATTAGTGGAAAACAAAACTCCAAGAAAAAGAAAACAAAAAAGCCTCTAAGCCACAATTCAGTTGAAACTGAAAGTATATTTTTCTGTTTCAATTTTTACTTTTCACTGTAAAAATCAATATTACTACAGACCAACCCCTGAAGTGTTTTCTCAATGGAAACTCTTCCTGAATTAAAACTCAAGGTCTGCAGGACTCAGTCAGCATTACCATTGAAGCTGATGAAAATAACTAAAATTATTTTGGCCATTGAAGAATCTTATGTATATTTAAAGTGACTCAGGGAACATTTAATTGGAACAGCACAAGTTTCAGTATATCAGTACAAAATTAGGTGTAGTCAGCATAAATGATATAAAGCTAAAATTTTCAGAAAGGCTGTTACATTTGTATAGTGCTACTGTGCATGAGCCAAGCTACAGTATTAATCTGTAAATCTGTAAATACAGTAAAATGGAAAGCAAACTACCTACTCTGCTGTTTCTGAAAGACTTACAAAAAGGCCAGATGATCATGAGACTTATTCTATAATTAGGAGGAAAAAAAAATCTAGGAACTTGATATTTTGATACATGTTTGAAGGGAATGAAGATATTGGGGATTATTTTCTAGAATGGCTCTATTATGTGTGTTATCTTTGTTCAGTTTTACATTCTGTGTTGTTTTACAAATCCTTGGATGTGCATGGTCCTAGCTGTCCACAGAGGAACAGGATATTAGAAGAGATGAGCCTATGCAGTATGCAAATAGTGAGGGGCAGGATTTAAGCAATCATCAGCTGTTCCTTGGTGAGGTACCCAGCTGGAATGCGCTAGAGAGGAGCCTCAGTGTGCACCAAAAGTAAATCATCAGTGTCTAGGAACAATGTGAAAGGGAAGCTTCCTCACAGGTATTACAATCCCCTAGATGTGTGCTTGGCATCTGGTTCACACACTGTAAGTAAAATAAACCTGCCAAAAAGGCAATACCTACAAGGTGGGTTTTGTTTTTCTGCTACCTCTTATCAAGGGCATTGTTCATTTTTAGGAGTATCTCTACCAATGTAGTCCTTTAGGCAGGGCCTGTGATGTTGCCAGTGTTGCTGGGGCTTTTGGTCTCTTTTATTGGTGTGACAAATGTTTCTTAGAAGACTTAATGGCTGTACACTTAAGAGATACTCTGTGGCCTGTCTGGATGAGGCCAGTATTTGATTGTCTGGAAAACTGAGGGTGTGTCCCTTCAGGCTTCTGTTTTATGTGTTGACTGCAAGCAATTTTGATGCACAGCCACATAATCCATGTCTGTTAGCCTCGTTATAGCTGTCCATTCCTAAACTTCAAAATGGCAAAAAAAGCAAATTAGGGCTTTTATTTTTTTTTCTTGTTTGTTTTTCATAAGTTTGTCAGGGCATTTTGTTCTGAATCTATAAACACTGTGATCTTGAAAAAGGGTAATTAGCCAAGACTTTGAAGCAGATTTTTTTAAGTGTTTGGCTCCTGTTTGGGCTACTGGATGAAACGGGCAGATTTCCAGATGTTCTAGGCAGTTGGCTTCTCCATCTGCCCTTCTCACTCTGCACAGACCAACATTTGTCCTGCTTAAAAAGATAAGTAGGGTTGGTGATTCCACCACTGTATTTGAAGACACTGGACTACTGGGCATGTTAGAATAAATATGAGGGTAAATATTTGGGCCACAAAAGTGGGCTGAGAAGTATATCAACACATCAGCCAAAACATAAATAGGTCATCATGCAGTTAATGTTGTTTCTTCTAATGTTCCTCTCTGATAATAGTGGCCATGGATAAATGTGATAGACTGGTGATCTTAGCAGTGCTGAGTCAGAACAATTGTTCTCTGGGGTTTGTGCATTGGGTACATCATAGTTTAAACCTTCGGGATTTACAGAATAAGATTGTGCTCTTAAAAGTCACCCTACATGGTGAGGCATGTCCAGGCCCACAAAAGGGCGTTGATAAAGGTTTTAGCTGAACATTCGGGTCAACAGATAGATTAGCCTTGATAGACCAGCCCAATACAGAAAAGATTCATTAGTCATTCCAAAAGACTTGGTGGGGTAAGAAAGGGAAAAACAGGAAGAGAAATCCTAAAAACAGTTTCTGCATTGGGTAATAGGTACAATTTAGACCCCTGTAGGACTATGACCTGAGGTTTGTCTCCACAAATACATCAGCATAGTAACTTAGGTGTTCTATGAATGGATGCTTAAGCTTATTGTCTTTGCTGGGATTTGTGGCATTACAGTAAAACTTACTGCAGATACAGCACGTTGCTGCCACCACCCCCCAACCCCCTGCTGAGTTTGTTCAATTTCACGGCCCTGTTTTTTGTCAGTCCTCCAACATGAGTGTAGAGGAGGAAAGAACAGTAACTGGAACACAGATCGTATTGCGCTTCTCTGCCTTCTTTCCAGCTGCACTTGATCACCTTGAGCCTGTCTGTTGCATTGGATGGAAAACTGAAGCCCACCTTAAATGCTCTGAACTCCTGGGTGTGACCTGCAGAGTTCTTCCAGCCAAGCTGCTGTCGGGCTGCAGCAGGGGCGAGAGGGAGCGGGGCAGAAGGAGGGTGGAATCAGGGCAAGGGGGCCCGCAGGGGCTGGGCAGGGAGACGGTGCTGCAGCAAAGATGAATCTCCGCGGGAGCAGAGGGGCAGGTCTTCGAGAAGGAGGTCGTCAAACCCACTGCAGCAGCACACAGCCGGCACCAGCCTTGGCTGGAGGCCCGTTTTTTTTTCGGCTCCCTGCGCTGATTTAACCCTCCCAGGCGGATGCATTTTAGCACTGCAGCAGCAGGTCCAGGAGTGCCGGCGGCTGGCGGCCCGCCCCGCGCCCCCGAGGCTTCAGCACCGAAACCGGGGCGGAGGCGAGGAGCGGCACGGCGATACCGCACCCCTCTCCTCCCGGCCCGGCGGCGGCCACCGGCACCGAAGGGCCCGACGCACCGAGGGGCGGCAACACGTGGGTGAGGCCGGTGCCGCGGGGGAAGCGGGGCCCAGCCTCACGCCCTCGGCCGCCGAAGCGGGGCGCGGGGGCGGCTCTGGGCGCGGCGGAGCGGCGGCGCCCGGCCCCGGGGTAGGCGCGCAGCGGCGGAGCCGGCCGCCGCCGAGGCGCTGTTACCGGCGCTGGTGCTGAGCCGGAGCCCGCCCCACCGCCGGCCGCCGCCGAAGCGCTGTTCCCGGCCCAGGTGCTGAACCGGAGCCAGCCGCGGCTTAGCGTCCTCCCCCGCCTCCGCCCGCGCGGCAGCTGGAGCAGAGAAAGCGGATCCGGCGAGTCCCGGTCCCTCCTCCTTCCTCCTCCTCCTCCGCCTCCTCCTCCTCCTCTTCTTCTTCCTCCCTGGAGCCGCCGGGAGGGAGAGAAGTCGGAGCCGCTCTCTGGGGCAGCCGGCGAGCATGGGCCGGGCAGCGGCGCTGCCGGCGGCGGGGCCGGCGGCGGAGCTGGGGGCGGCCGGCGGCTGCTGCTCGCCGCTTGCATGAGGCGGCCGGGCGGCGGGGCGTGAGGCCGGGCCAGGGCCGGGCGAGGCGGCTCCGGGCTCCGGCGGCTCCCCACCCCCCGGCCATGGCGGCGGCTGCTCGGCGGAGCCGCGGCGGGGCGGTGGCGCTGGGCCTGCCGTCGCCCCCGCCGCCGCCGCCGCCGCCGCTGCTGCTGCTGCTGCTGCTGCTGGGGCTGGGCGCCGGGCGGGCGGCGGGCGGGCCGCTCCGCTACTCGGTGCGGGAGGAGTTGCCGCACGGAGCCTTCGTGGGCAATGTGGCGAGCGACCTGGGCGTGGATCCGCGGCGGCTGGCGGCGCGGGGAGCGCGGCTCACCTCGGGCAGCGGCCGCCAGTACCTGGAACTGGAGCTGGGCCGCGGGGTGCTGCTGGTGCGGGAGCGCATGGACCGGGAGGAGCTCTGCGAGCTGAGCCCCACCTGCTTCCTCAGCCTGGAGTTGGTGATCGAGCAGCCCATTGAGGTGCACAACGTGGAGGTGGAGGTGCTGGACATCAACGACAACGCACCGCGCTTTCCCCGCCAGGATTACCGGCTGGAGATCAGTGAGTCTGCCGTGCCTGGGGCCCGCTTCCACATTGAGAGTGCCCAGGACCCCGATGTGGGCACCAACTCTGTGCAGAGCTACCAGCTCAGCCCCAGCCGCCACTTTGCCCTGGACCTTAAAGGCTTCCAGAGTGGCAGCAAGCTGCTGGAGCTGGTGCTGCAGCAGCCGTTGGACCGGGAGCAGAGTGCCCTGCAGCAGCTGGTGCTCACTGCTGTGGATGGTGGGGACCCCCCCAAGTCTGGTACAGCCCAGATCTCTGTTCGAGTTGTGGATACCAATGACAACCCCCCTGCCTTTGACCGCTCCACCTACACCGTGAACCTTCTGGAGAACTCCCCACCTGGCACCCTAGTCGTCAAACTCAATGCCTCAGACCCTGATGAGGGCTCCAATGGGGATGTGATCTATTCTTTTGGCAGCTACACCCCACAGAAGGTGAGGCAGCTGTTTAGTGTGGACCCACATTCAGGGGAGGTGCGGGTTAATGGTACCCTGGATTATGAAGAGGCATCCTCTTATGAGATCTATGTGCAAGCCACTGACCAGGGCCCCGTCTCTATGGCTGGGCACTGCAAGGTACTGGTCAACATTGTGGATGCCAATGATAATGTTCCTGAGGTGGTCCTGACCTCCTTGTACAGCCCAGTGCCAGAGGATGCAAAGTCAGGAACTGTGGTGGCCCTGATGAGTGTCACGGACCAGGACTCAGGGCTGAACAAGCAGGTCAGTCTGCGTATTCCCCCTGGCCTCCCCTTCATGCTCAACTCTTTCAAGAACTCCTACACCTTAGTGACCCAGGGCAAGCTGGACCATGAGAAAGCAGCAGCCTACAATATCACAGTTACAGCTACTGACTCTGGGAGCCCCCCTCTCTCCTCCCAGAAGGTTATCCATGTGGAGATCTCTGACATCAATGACAATCCTCCACGCTTTGAGGAACCTGTGTACTCAGTTTACATCCCTGAGAACAACCCCCTTGGAGTTTTGCTTTGCACTATCAAAGCCACTGACCCGGATGTTGCCGAAAATGCCTATGTGTCCTATTCTCTACTGGATGGGGAGATTGAAGGGCTACCTGTTACCTCCTACGTCTCCATTAAATCTGACAGTGGCAACATGTATGCTGTCAAATCATTTGACTATGAGACATTAAGGGAGTTCCAGGTGATTGTCCAGGCTCAGGATGCTGGGATCCCATCACTGAGCAGCACTGTCAGTGTCCACATCTATGTGGTAGACGAGAATGACCATGCTCCACAGATTCTGTATCCTACCTCAACCAACACTTCAGCAGCCCTGGAGATGATCCCACGCTTGGCAAATGCTGGATATTTGGTAACCAAAATTATAGCCATTGATGGGGACTCAGGACAAAATGCCTGGTTGTTCTACCACCTGGTTCAAACCTCAGATCCAGATTTGTTCAGGGTAGAGCTCCATACTGGGGAGATAAGGACTACTCGCAAACTGAGGGAGGAGAGCACACCCACTTACAACCTGACGGTGGAGGTGAGAGACAATGGAGAGCCACCGATGTCCTCATCAGTAGCTATCACTGTTGCTGTGGTGGACAGAGTTTCCAAAATCATCCCTGATACAAGAAGGCACATTAAAAGTCCGAGCAATTACTCAGAGATCACTCTTTATCTCATTATTGCTTTGTGCGCCATCTCCTTCGTTTTCCTTTTCACAATCATTGGGCTTACTGTTATCAAGTGCTACAGATACAGTTTGTATGGGGACTCCTGCTGTACAGGTTTCTGTGGGGTCAGAGAACGGTGCCCTGCTGAACTGTACAAGCAGGCCAACAACAACATTGATGCGAGGTTGCCGCACGGTTTAAAAGTGCAGCCCCATTTCATTGAAGTGAGGGGCAATGGGTCTCTGACTAAGACCTACTGCTATAAGGCATGCCTAACTGCAGGATCAGGAAGTGACACTTTTATGTTTTACAATACCTGTGGCCCAACAGGAACGGGTCCCTCTGCAGTGGTGACTGAGAGGCATCTGACAGGACAGAGTGGGCAGAGTGCACAAAACCTGATCATACTTAAAAATGACTCCATTACTCCTAACGAGGTGAGGCTATATTGATAAATGGTCATCACAGTGCGAATTTTTACTTAAGAAAAGGTTCAAACTAGAAAACTCAGATTATGTGAATTTATCTCCTTTTGGTCTTGCTGACACAGCTACAAGACATGGTTCTAAAGTATGCTAATGTGTGCAATGCATTTTGTTTCTAGGTAAATACTGGGTCTTTCAGGGTCCATTTGGTAAGTTCAGTATGTTTGTCTGTTTGAGATTCACTTCATTTCTGCAGCATATGCTGTGTAGAATATTGCGTCTGTCCCTTTTCTATTACACATCTAAAATTGCCTGCTGTCATTGAATGCTGAGGAATGACAGATGTGGTCTTAAATCTTTAATGCTAAGACTAATATTGCAGGAAAAAAAAAAAAGAAAAAAGAAAATAAAAAGATTAGCCTGGAAATCAATAGGTTACTTTGTGGCAATTATAGATGTTTGCTACTTCATTGATTTTATACCTATGCAAAGTTGTTGGATTTAGATCATTACAAAAACATGCTTTGCTTTCTGATGTGGACAGATTTTAGTTGTCTGAAAGCTGCAAGCCTTTCTTTAGTAGTATTTGTTCTACCCAGTGCTGCATTTTATGTTTTCTTGACAGTGACAATCCAGTGATATCTTTATAGAGGATTACAGCAAGTTACCATTGTTATGTTGCAATGTGACAACTTCCAACCTGCTGGGTTGATATTGAAAATTGTTTAACACCTATGGTTTGACCGGCAGTGTTATTAACCTTTTCAATATTTCCCCACAGTGAAGAATTAACGGTTGCTCTATGCTAGCATGCAGCCAGTCTGCAGTTAGTGTGTAGTTTGCATGCCCTGCACTTTCCTTAGTACAATTAATGGATTTAAACTGAGAAACACTGGAAACATTAATTCTGGTTCACAAAAGGAAAATTTTGTGATTATTGTGTGTTGCTTTTACCCTAGGATAGTGGCAGTCATAGGATTGATTAATGCATTAATGTATGGTATGCTTCTGGATGTGGGGAAGCTAGGGGTGTAATTGTGGTGGGATAGAAAGGAGCCTGACTTATGCAAAAATACAAGTTATTTCTTTATACTTATTCATATATGAAGATGTGAGCCTCTTTTGGAACTGGTGTTTAGTTACACAAAGATAAACAAATCTTAAGGACTAGAAAGTCTTCCATATAAGTGCTTTTAAAAAGTAGCAATCATCTATTTAAAATTAATCCATTTAAAGTTAAAGCAGTGTTCTTCTGTAAATCACAGTGGTGTGGTCTGGAGGATTTTTTTTTCCTTTTCTAAGCGTTTTTTGTACCTTAAAATCTCTCTGAGTATAATAAAATCTAGAATCAATTTGGTATAGGAGGGAACATGAAAGTGAAATATTCTGCAATATATACACCTTAAATCTGATTTCCTGAAAAAAAAAAAGAAAGGTAATTGAAAATGGCTTCACTTTGGATGCATGAGCAGTAGGTAGGAAATTGGTTTAACAGACAGATTCCTATCACATTTTAGGGAATCAATCCATTCAATGCAATGAATTAGCAAGTTTTGAAAACCAGTGCAGATCAGGCAAGGGCTGGACTTCGAGTACAGAAGACATTTAGAGAACAAGCTAGCAAAGGCCTTTCTATGTGTACTTATGATCCAGAAAAGGAATCGGTTATTACAGTAGTTCTGTGTGATTTAAACAGAAGTGAAATTCTGACAAATGCTACTTGTCACAAGTACTTTTCTTAGGTCTCCAGTTCTTAAACTGACCCATGGTAATACCTACCATGAAGACGTATCAGTGCCAGGTGTCATGAGAAAATTGGTGAATGTAACAGTTACTAATTCCTAGCTAATTGCATACTATAACATTATATGTCTTTCTCTTGTTTCAGTATATACACGGAAGATATCATCCATTGCTTAGTAACACCATATTCTACATTTCAAGCATAATATTCTTCATATTACTAGATCTTTGGAGAACTGTGTTTCTCTTTTAGTTAAAGTGAACTTTAATTAGTCTCTAAAGGTTGTCCTTTACTTGTGAAGCTCAGTGACAGGTATCATTGCCTCGTGACATTTTACAAAGTTAATTTCTGATGTGTGTGTTGCTTCTGGAGAATGTAAACATGTCTCCCTCTCTCCTTTTTTCCCTCCCTCCCTTCTCTCTCTCAGTCGTTCTCTCACTCTCAACAGGTTTTTGAAATGGATCTTCTATAAACTGTTCAGTGATAAGGATAGGACCAGCTGAATGGGTTTTGTATGCATGCATACCATGTATAGGGTTTCATGGAGACTAATGTTTTACAGTGGGATGACAAATATTTTGAAGTTATTCGGTATTAATCTCAGTGATACTTGACACAAATAGATCTTAGCCCTTTCATATCTACCAGTAATTTCAAAGATATTTGTAATTACTCTGTACTAAGTGGTGAATGACTTCACTGAGTCGTTACATGGATGCAACAGAGTGGAAAAACAAGTGTATTAAGGATATATAGGGGATTCTTTGTATCTGTTTGCACTGATACCTGACTATTCTGACTTGTACTGCTCATGTCGTAATAGTGTAATAAGAGCTCATTTCTGCAAGGTAGCCTCTGCTTCTGTGTTCACTCTGCTTTTATACCATTATAAGAATATCTCAAACCAAGTACGTTTAGTAACAGAAGAAATCTGCTACCACAGCAGCACTGAAAACCTTAGTTATTGCTAGAAGGAGTCTAGTGATAAGGACCAGAATGTGGGGTTAACAAGAATCACTCTCTCATCAGCTAGATCACTGCTACAGGGTGACCAAGCAGGTAATGCAGACAAAAATATAAATGGCAAAGTATTGTGGCTTCATTGCTGGAATCATGTGAGATTATGAATAGCCTGGATTCCTGTCTCTTGGTAGGGGGTGTATGCAGATGTGAAGGAGTGCATGAAGGTGTGATTTTGCTACAGGGCACTGCTGCAGTGATGATCTGTCATTTTCAGGGAAGATTTCAACGTTTTAGTCTTGTGTTCCTTTCCTTATACACCTGTGCAGATGCTGAGTAATGTCTGAGTGGTTTTTCTTTTCATCTCTCCTGTCTTGCTGTTATGGAAGAATAGAATAGAATAGAACAGAACAGAACAGAACAGAATAGGAGAACCTTCAAAGATCATCTAGTCCAGCTTCTGTGCAGTTCAACTTACTCCTTATGTCTTGTGTCTCACAGTAACCTTTTCCTTTCAATGCAGAGATGAACAATTAGACTGACACTCATTTTAGCTGAAGTTTTCTGCCCCAGAAGTACATTCCTAATGATGAGCAGGCAGTTTGAGGCCTTGGCAAAATTAATGCGAGTGCTTCTGATTATAGATTTTCTTTTACCTTTTGTGTGTGTGGTGGCACGTGACCGACAAAATATGATGATTCATGCAGTGTCCATAATTAAGTTTCCATGGTCTTCTGTGCATGCTTTTCAGAAAGAACAAAAGCTGTAAATCAGTGATGGTAAGATCTAGCAATTCATTGGGTTTTTACAGTTGTTTGAGCACATTGCTCTGCTTCTGGCATCCCCTCTGTATTTTGTTCTTCAAAGACAGCTTGCTAAGCGTGTGGGGGAAAAAAAAAAGCAGGCAACATTTGAACACATCTTGATACTACTTTTAAATAAAAGTGTGTTTTGAAGTGTCTAAATCTAGTAAACCCACGGCATTGTCTGGAGCAATCTTTCCAAGAGATTTCTCACAGAGGCTTTAAAGGTATTAATGGTGGAGTATTTTACAATCTCAGGTCAAGAACTTAAGCCTTTAAGAAATTCTCCAGCCCTACTGACATTGTAAAGGGTAGCTATAAATGTTTGTTCTTTTGTTTAGGGGCAGTGTCTGGACCTATTTTGCTAAGCAGTGACAATGCTCTGTGCTTGAGGGAAATCAAACTCCTAGTGGGATGCTTACTGTTGTGCCAGCAGAAATTTATATCCAGTATTTAACAGAGGAGTTTTCCTTGTCTTGAAACTCGTTACATATACTTTAGAGAAGTACTTGCCTGTTCCTTTCACCTTAGTTTTCTGAGAGTTAGAAATGCAAATCAAAAATGTCAGGAAGCAAATCTTTGGGCTATCTTCGTGACTTTTGCACTTTTACAGTTTCCGTTCTGATTTGTTTGTTTTTTTTTTATATATGATGAATGCAAGTTCAGACTATAAGTAGTTTGTATTCTACATTGAATTAATCTTAAGCATATTCTGAAGGGAATCAGTAATAGAAATCTGTGTTTTCTTACATCTGTCAGCATCATCTCAATGGAAAATAAGCAGAGCTATGAGTGGTCAGAGATTGTAAAAAGCCTTTTGTCATTTTTCCTTCAAAGAGCATATATTTGATAAATGTATCTTATGTCATTCAGTTGTGTGTTTGCATGGAAAGAGGAATGGAGTGGGATGCTTTTAGCAGTCTCATCAGCTGGTAACTGTTTGTAAATGTTTGGTTCACACTTCTCTACCTCAGGCAGGCCCTGTTCTAACACCCACAGAAATCAATGGGAGGCTTTGCACAGGTTTTCCTAAGTATGGGATTAGGACAACATTAAAATCTTTCAGAAGTTCCCTCTGTCCCAGGACAAATTCTTAGTGTGCTAATTCATTAGCTAAAAAAAATGACCAGGCAAAATTTTTGTAACAATTTATTCTCAGTTAAGCTTCTCTACGTGCCCATGAAATGCTTAAATTAACCCATACTGTGCAATTTAAGAACAGCTGTGTGAAATTTTGCATGAACTTTTTTTGCTGTTTTTCAGTTTGCTTATCTAACTTTCAGATAGGGTTGATTGATCACATTAATGCTTGTGGTTATGTGGTTGGTGGAATGTAACCCTGGTGCCTGGAAGAACCAGAAGAAGCAAACTATTGGCATGAGGTGATCACCTAGTGTGGTGGCAAGCACAGCTATAGGCGCCTCAACAGATTTTGACTCATCTTACAACTATGATGTTATGTGCTGTTACTAAATTGGAAAAAAGCAAGTGATAGGAGAAACTGGGAACGGTGTTGGATTGGGTGGTTTCTCTCACCTCAACTGTTGCATGGCAAGAACAAGACCACTAGATGTGGCACATGGCCTCCAAAAACCTCTAAGGGAGAAGGCAGGCTAAGAATACATTAAAGTTAGTAAAATGGACTTGTGTGTGACAGTGAGTGTCTTGTGACAAGGTGGGAGCTGCAGACATAAAGTGAACAGTATTATCTTCATCAGCAGTATGTGACATACTGACTGCATGGGGATTTACAAGTGGGAAGTATCTGGTCCACTTCAGATTCTGTGTTTCTCTTTACACTTCCTCTGTACTCATGCTTCCTGACCAGCTGAGCCCTGTCCCACTGTTGCTGACCTATAACATGGCAAAGTCTCTGACAGGGCTTTGCAGAGGAGCCAACTGACAGCATTCAGCCTTTAGTAATGTAGTCTCCTGTTTCATGGGACTGTACTGAAGACACTACTCTACTTTGAGGTTGGCCATATTGTGCCACATCACAGTGACTGCTAACAGTACAGTTCAGTATGCCAGGTTTCAGTTTGTGGTCTGGTAAAAATGAACTGTTTAGAACCAGAGATAAAGGCCAATCCAAGCATGCAGACTGGGAATGCCTGCTGGCTCTGTAAGAACATTACTAATGCATCTGAACTGGGAAATTAATGAACTGGTATGCTTCTCAACTACTATGCTGCCACTTAAATTATTGGTCATATTTTGCTTTTACATTTAAAACCAGATGATCTTAAGGAATTACTTTCTGTAACAGAACAAAAAGAAAAGCCAGTTACCTTGACAAAATTGGAATTTCACCAGTTTTGCAAAATGCAGGACATTTGTCTATGATAACAGAAGTGCAAGACAAACATGCATCTCTTGCTAAGGTCCAGCCATGCAGTACACACATGGTAAAATTGTGCCTAGACGAAGGCAGACTGCTGTCCAACTGCCTGCTTCTCCTGTTCTTACTGTGAAAAATTTACAGAGTAGGGAAGTCCTCAGACATTGAACTTTTCAATTAAAAAGCAGCCCCCCAGAGTGTCTGAAAGTCAAATGTGTTGTGCAGGATTTTGGTTGGGATAGAGTTACTTTTCATCCTAGTATGGTGCTATGTTTTGGAATTGTGATGAAAATAGTGATTTTCATGGTTATGTTTTTATTTTTCCTTCTGTTTCCTTTTTTTTTTTTTTTAATATTATCCCTCCCTCTCTCCAGTTTATTAATCTCTCTTTGGCTCAGTCCATGAGCTTTCTAACTTTTGCCCTTCCAATCTCTTCCCCCATTGTGCTGCAGGCATGGGGGAGTGAGCGAGGGAGTGTGTGAGGTTTAGCTGCCTATTGGGGTTAAAGCGTAACCCCACTAGATCTTCCTATCTCCAGAATACATGTGCCTGAGAAAATTCATTCTGACCTTCTGGGACCAGCACTACGGCCTTGCCTTAAGAGCAATAGCAAATAGAGAACTGATTGCCACAGCTTCTGGATAATAACCCTAGAAAATACCACAGTCTCATAGTTTCTGATACTTCTGTTATACTGACATGATGAGTCTTGGTTGATACCATGTGGAATGAGAATTTCTAACTTTTGAGATTCTCCTACCATCATCACCTGTTTATGATCTAATACCTGAAAGTTTCTACTGCAACAGAACGTAGATTTTTCCTTTTGTTGTTGTTGTTGTTGCTTTTTGTTTGTTTGTTTTCAGCTGAGAGCTTTCCAGCACTTGGCTAGAAAACAAAAAACTATGTACAGTGAGAGTGGATGTTTTTCTCTTTTCTACTCTTACCCGATTCATGTCAGACTTTTCCAGCTCTTTCTCATGTCAGTTCATCTGTGTTTTGCCTAAGACTGTGGTAAGACTTTTCCTCTTCATGCTGCCTATAAGCTTGTGCAAATTTATAACCTGCACCTTTCCTATTGCAAACAAGAGGATGGGGACTTCCATCCTCCCTCCCAGTCTAACAGTTCCCCTTCTGTAAGAAAATCCCCCGCAGAGGAAAAGACAAATCTTCTGGTGTCAGCACCCTTCATACATTAAGAAAGACAAACTCAGGAAAGGGTCTGATTAGTGTGTATTGTTTTCTGTCTTCTTTCACTGTGTAGTCCTATATGGTTGACTTTATAATTGCCTTGCCATCCCTGGGACTGGGGCCAAAATGGAATGAATAAGAAAATACTGGAACCATACATAATGGGTTCCTTGTCAAGCTGCTTTCTGCTCAACTCAGCAAAACCTGAGTGTGCCAGAGAACTGGGGGCTAAATGGGAAGGAAATTGCTAGTGCAGATGTTTAATGTGTGGTTGCAAATAGCAGTCTCCTCCCTTTTGTGTAATTCAGACCATAAAGAATACTAAGGATGCACATCATTGAAGAGCATCTCACTCTTGGGTGAAGCTGGACTCGGGAAGTGTGGTGATGGAGCGATGGTGGAAGTTGTAATTGCTCCATTTTTATTTGAATAAAAACTATTGATCCAGGGAAAAGCATGCCCCAAACCTCAAGAGGAAATACAGAGCTGGCTGTAAATAATTCAGAGCATTCAACACTTTCCTTTTCTGTTTCAAGTAATGGGGCCAAATTCATTTCTGATCTGCCTCCAATAGCTCGAACAGAATTAAACCATTACTATCATTTATTATTTGTGTGTTTGGCACTGTATGAGACACACCAGGAATGAGTCTAGTCCATTATATTTCTGGACAAAAGTTTTCTCCTTGGATTCAAGTGCCTGAAGTTAAGCACTGTCTGTAATATCACATACAGAATAATGTCTTGAGAAGCCTGAGAAATAGCCTTGTTATGTGCTTAGTGCTGTATAGAAGTGCGTAATTTCAAAGGACATCAGTTTGCAATTGTAGGCCATAACTGAGAATTCTTGTGATGGTCCCCTGACAACAAAAAAGAGATTTTTCTGGAACACATTCTGATTAGCAGAGGATTTCTTAGCTATCTCTTTATTTAGCAAGCCATTCTACAGCATGTTAGCATATGCTGAGGTTTGTTGGTCAAAGGGTATTGCTGTTTATTCTCCCCTTCCTTCCCCTATGCCCTCTGATGAATATGGAGAATGTAGTTGTTCTTGATATAAAAGAAAATGTCTGCCTTTAATAAAAGACTTGCTGCAGTCTGCAAATTTGATACAATCTAGTGCAGTCCTCTGCAGTATGCTAAATGCCAGCAGAAGCTTCATGGCAAACAGGAGCCCACATCTCCTTCACAGGGGGCTGCATTTTGTATGTCCTCAGACAGATACTATCCAGTGCAGCAGCTGGGTTTCCTTGACTCATCAAGTAGAATGTGTATTATGGTTTTATCATCCTTTTTTTTTTTTTTTTTTTTCCTATGCTCAGAATGTTTATGAATATGCAAAATAACTTTCCACCAGTTTCCAGCATTAAATGTGTTTCCACAAAGACCATCTCTAGCCAAAGGCCTTGGCATCCAAATGTTGTTTTGTTACAGAGATGATCTCTGTGTGTCCATTTGAAAGTTTAGATTTGTAGAAGAATTTGTTTGAAGAATTTGTTTGAAAAAATTGTTTAAAGAATTTGCCAGTTATGAATATTCACGAAAAGTGAGTAGTTCCATTCAGATTCTTTGACAACAAACACAAAATTAGCCAGATATACATGTTTTTCAGCATACTCAACACACACTAATAATGTTTTTTTGGGTTTCTGTTTCTACAGCCAAAACACCCCAATCCTGACTGGCGCTACTCTGCATCCCTAAGGGCAGGAATGCAAAGGTATGTAGTGTGCTTCTGGGCAAATGGGAATTCTGTCTTTGGCCTCTGTGAGAAGGACAAAGCTGTCTGGATTCTCTGATGTGCTAGACTGATGATATCTGTATGCTGAGATGGAAAGAAGGTTCTGCTGCTGTCACTTTCAATCTCCAAGTGTTACAAATATGATCTGACTACATATTCTGCTCTTACTGTACTACTACAGAGCTGTGCTTTTGTTGTGTTTGCCTCCTTCCTTTTTTATGTTGACTGTCAAGCCATAATTGCTCCAATTATTGAATTATTTAATTGTGATTCTACACTTCTTGTTTACTTTAAAGCTCCCTGTTATCATTAATGTTGATATGCTTCAATAGACTGTCTGCAGCATTGATGCATTTTCCATCTTGCTGTCTCTCATTACCATAGAAGTATTCAGCTCCTACAGCCCATTTATTACCCACATGGTACCCACAAGGTTATTACCATAGTTTAAAGGACATTTTAAAGATAAGAAACAGATTTTCAGATAAGGCAAAGTGAGGCTGGGTCCAAATTTCTTTTGACTGAAATTTCTCTGGTGAGCAGTCTCTGCTATAATTTACTACTCAGTACATCTGGAAAGAATTATAACAAAGCCTTCTTTTTGTAGAGCCTAGTTAAAATATATTTGCTTCTATTCCATGAACTGATTAGCAAACTGGTCTTATATTAAGGTGTAATCTGACATGCTACCTTACAGACTGAGATGCAAATATAGGGCTGTAATAATTCCTAGTGATACTGCAAGTGCAGGAATTTATACTTTTTCGAAAGCCGTTGATGGATGCAGTACGGCTGTGGCCATCGCCTTCTATCTATTATCCATAGTTTTGTAGTCTTAAGGGAGAAGTCCAAAACTCAGGTTCTGACTGGCCATCCCTGAGACTGTGCTTTACGTTGATGAGGGCAGTCAGGTGGCTGTGTTCTTGCTGTTTATCTAGTGGTGTTTTTTTTGGGTCTCCAACTACCTTCTGAAAAAGAAATGAACAGTCTGGGAAGAAGGATCCTGAAACAGGATTTTTCTCACCTACCTAGGAATCTCATTTACCGGTCCATGGATCCAGGTGTGCTCTTGCATATTCCCAATCTGACCCTGTGGATGCACATTCCTTTTTATACCAAGTTCAAGATTTTTCCTGAAGTTACTTGAATGATAAATGAAGAGTCAGAGCTCATATAAAGCAATTTGTCCCACATGCAGGGGAGCTAATTAAGCCTTTCTAAGAAACTGTGTGTGTTGCTCTGTTCTCTCACATCAGCAGCCCCATCCTTCTCAGTATCCAAGCCTGTGCGACCTACCCAACTGATGATTTTCATTAAATGCTCATTTTTTTATAAAACATGTAGAAATTTGGTAACCATATGACCTTTGGCATTTGTCCCATTTAGTTGAAATTGCCCATCAAGGTCAGTTGGAAGTGTAGAACGGAGCTGAGAGGCAGATGAGCAGAGACAGGTTCACAGTCACAGAATTGAGTTTTTCTAAAAATCATACACAGATAAGGGCCTAGTTTTGCATTAAATGTAGGAGATTTTTCATTTCCTTCCATATAAGGTGCTGGCTAATATGGAGCACTGATGCTTTCAAAGCCAAGTGCTCACCATATAACATGATAAAATTTAATGTGATGCAGTTTCCTTCTGAATTGTTCACAGTTGTTCACAATTCCTTCTGAATTGTTCACAAGAGTAGTGTACTTAGAGAAGCTCAGAACTAATTCAAGAAACTTTTTATTGTTTGCTTTAATGTTAATACATTATAACAGCAAAGAAGGTGCAACTTCCTTGTTAGCAACTTCCAACCATTGAAAGCAAAGTGTCCTGGAGGTATGTTTTTTTTTTTTTAATTATGCCACAACTGTGTTTTTTGATTATTTGTAGCAAGTCAGAATAGCTAGTTCTCCAGTGCTCCAGTAGAATTTGTTAGTGTGATGCAGTACTACAGCAGCACTTGCACAGTGACAAAAAGTTAGGACCTTTGAAGAGTAGCAGGGAAGGGGAATGTTATAAAGCCAGAGGTGTACTGTTTAATCTAACCATGCTATATACTTATTCAGTGCTGTGCATATGGAGGAGGCAGGAATCTTACGTGGAGGGCCAGGAGGGCCTGACCAGCAGTGGCCAACAGTCTCCAGTGCTACTCCCGGTAAGTGTAAAAGTCCAAAATATGTGTGGGGAATTAATGTTAAATGAAATAGACTTCTTAGTCTTGTTTTTTCTATTGTTTTGTGTCTCAGAGTGAAGTTCATGTAAATTACTTTTTGGATTCTAAATACAGTGGAGTAATTAAGTCAAAAAAAAAAAAAAAAGTCTTTTTCTTTACTGCCTTATATGACCTCTGGTGATGAGAGTCTTTGATCCCAGCTCTCACCCTACCTGTGGAGGTTATTGGTTTGTGTGACCAAAGGTTTCACTTCTGATGTTTGAATTCAGATTCAAAATACCCATGATTGGGTCTAGAGCTGATTGATGTGTCCTCCATTTCAAAAGAATAGCAAAACTGGGTTAGGATCTTATCAATTTTGCCGCATTATTTTTACAAACCCAAGTCTGTTTGAATGCCTCTTCTTATTTTCTGCAGTTAAATTGAATGATTTTGTTTGTTTGTTTGTTTGTTTTTCAAATTCTTCTTTTACCCACTGAGGCAAATTGAACTCACATTGGTGCTTAAATATAAAAATAAAATGTAACGAACAATGCATTGAACAGAGTCCTACCACCACAAGCAGTTCTACAAGGAGTCTGCAGAGATGCATCATGAGCTGATTCCTTATATACACTTGCCCCAGCATTCATCATGTAAGTGTAGGCATGGGACACTTTAGCCCATTGCTACAAGATTATACAGCAACTATCACCTTCTTATCACCTAGGGAAACTTCATTCCCTTACACAAAGTCATTCTGTCCCTGGCATTCCTGCTCCCAGACAGTTTAACCCTTTCTGCAATCAGGCCTTCTTGCCCTCCATGCTAGTTCACTCCTTGGTCATGAATCACCGTTGCTGAGCAGTTACAAGTTGAATTTCCCATTCATTTCCTAGCTGTTTTCATTGACTAGTACATAAAATTATAATTTTCTTAGCCACTGCCTGATGAGTTTACAGCAGTCAATAAGAGTCTAGATTGAGTTAGAAAAAATATTACCTATATCTTTGCAATGCAGGCAATAAAATATTCTCGCTTTTTATATTGTAACATATTTATTTTCACTGCAAAACTTTCCCTTTGGTTTAAATGTCATATTTACCTGGATAAAGGACTGAAGAGCAACTTCAGAATTTGTATTCACATCTACAACATATCCATGCACTAATGATGTCTAGCAGAATCTGTATTGGTATTGCAGAAGGCCTATGTGCAAAAATAGATTCGGAAATCAGATATAATGGGCCCCTAGGCTATAGTTATCTGGTTATCCTGTGGTTTTCCATCTGTTACAGGTTTTACAGGAAAACACAGCTCGTTCATGTTATGCAGGGTATGTAACTGTTTAGTTTACATTCAAAAATGTCACCACAAGTACACTCCAACCTTTACAGAGGGTTTCCCCAGGCCATCAGCTGCACTAGTCATCCTTCACTGAGTGCTTATTGCATTACCTTATTCCAAGGTCAATATGGATGCAAAAATTCACCCAGATGTTTGCTTGCTGTTAATCAAGATTTTTAATGCAGATTTTCTGAATGTAAATACAAAAGTAGGATGGTCCTACCTTCTGAGGAGGTCTGTTGGCATTTTGGTCACAGCGACCTGTCCGCTAACTGCCCTCTGGTTTTCTTTTGTGGTCTTATTGTTTTAGACTCACTTTGAGAACCTGAATATCTCTTAGTGTGAGGAGTAGCACTAACCCTTGGCTCCTGGTGTTCTTTCCCTTCATGACGACATAATAAGGCACTTGTACAATGACTGTAGATGTCACACATGCGTCCATAAGTGTCAGTGGCTGTGAAGAATGGAAGAAACTGTAAGGCGAGTGAGGGAAGAAGCTGGCAGGAGGCACTTTGGGGCTGGGCAACAGGAGAGGTGGCAGTCCAAGTGCAAAGGCTATTTACAGTGGTCCTTGGACTGGCATCATAAATCATTATTTCTCTGTGTTTTTTTATTTCTAAGTAACGTGTCCAAAGAAGTTGTAAGAAATACCATCAGCCCCTGGAAATATTTTTGCTATACAGAAAAGCATGACTAATTAAAAAGGCATGATAGAGTATCCACACAAATTACAGCTCCTTTTTAATCCAGTTTTTGTGAATTAGGTTCCTTGTGAAAGAATATCTTTTCCTGCACAGCAAAGACTCTCTTTTCATCTTTGTCTGTTCCCAAGAGATTACTGACCCTGACATGAGCCCTTTTTTAGCAAGTTTAAAGTAGTATCCTTCTCTACTCTGTAAGCAAAAGCTACAAGTATCTCTGGTCCTTCATAGCAAACAGATGATTCATAGGGAAAGCTCACTTAGGATTAATAAAAATTACTAAGTTAATTCATAGTTTTAGTACACGATCATGCATCATATTTTCAGCAATTTACTACACTCTTTTAGTTGTTAGCTACATCTGCAGTTTCCCACAAATACTTCTTTCAATACTCTTTTTTTTTTTTTTTTACTGCTGAGGCTCGAGACTTGTGATATTTTTCATCAGGTTAACATAAACAACAGATGCAAAGATGTAACTCATTCTGATCAATTACACTTGATTAAGCCAACAAATAAATTTGCTCCTGAAACATCATTTGAATAAGTGGTGTACACCTGTGTCCAGATAAGCTGCTAGATAGGCTATTTATTATCTCTCTTACCATCAGCATATAGTGGCAGCTGCAGATCTTGGCTTCTAATTACTATAAACCACTTCCAAGCCTGTTCTGTGCATACATGCTCCATGCAGTTGTTTTAGTCAATTGATTAATCTCAATCAGGTTGTCACTAAACCATTAATTATTTAACAATCCTCAGTAGTCATGGATAAGATGCCTCACAGACACTCTTCAGAGAGTTAATCAATGAGAGCATTCAAAGATGATGTCATTGAAATGCTTTAAGAAGGGTGAACAAGTCAAGTGTTAAATCAGTAAATCCTTAATTCCCAAGACATCGCTGCACTGAAACATCACATGATCTTTCAGCAAATATGTTATTTAAACAAAACCAGGCCCTCATTTGCATGAACAGCACATTTATTGACTTTACGGTATATTACGCTCATGCAGGGGATAGCAAATCTTGATTTAGTATTTTTTAATTGTCTACATTTTCTTATGCATTAATCCAATGGTTTGTAGGTTTGTGGTCAGGATCCTTCCCAATGAGGAGGGACAAGAAGGCTCAAAATCTCCCTAGGTGAAAGATAGCATTGGGTTTAGCTCCCTGTGGCATCTCATTTGGTCCCCACAAGCAACACAGTGAGCCTATGAAACACAGACAGATTTCTGTCTCCTGCTCTATGTCCTTTGACAGATTTGGCAATTATACCAGACTTCTTACAGGTGGTCACTAATCTGAGTGAACTTTATTTTTTAGATGCCTAGCTCTGAATATAACACTGCAGATGTCTGAAGAAGTCAGGCTAATGCATAATTCAGAGCTCAGACTTACTGGGCATAGACAAATCTGTTTGTATTTCTGTGTGCTCCATACTCTAATCTATAAAACAGAATTGGTAATACAAGTTGCTTTACAAAAAAGTCTAAAGATGCATTAATAGCACATGTAAGAACCGGGAGAATGATAAGGTTTTGCAATGAAAAATAACCAGGAAGAATTTTAAATCCTCTGTTCAATGTGGGCTTTGTATATATGCAGTAAATAAGACACTGGACCGCACACTGCATATATTTGGGAGAGGAGGGAGGAAGACTTGCAATCAGAGAATGGTGTGAACAAAAGACAAATGGACCTCATGGGAAAAAAAAAAATAAAAAACAAAAACAACTGAAATTTGTAAGCATGGTGCTGAAGACTGTGAGTCTTACTGGAATCTCTGAAGTCCATGACAAACAGCCCACTGACCTTTCAAGGAAGCTGTGATTTTGGTGTCTGTCCTTAAGAGTATGTGCAAGGGAGTAAATTAAGTTGCATAAGCAAATGCAATCTTAAGATTTGTCAATTTTATGCTTCTGATTTTGCAGTGGACACATTCTTCTAATTTCTGTCATTTTTGTTTCCTTTTCCAAGGTAATAATCTGGGCAAGGGGGTTGTAGCCTTGCTTTTTAAAGTACTCTTATGAAGAAAAAAAAAAAAGAACTTATATTGCATGGGAATCTACTGACCTCAGCATGGCAGTCTTCCATGCTTGGGGCACATGTTTATTCCTTGAACTGGCCAAGTAAACAGCAGTAGCGGTACTGGCTGCTGTTGCTTGACAGAAATAAAAAGGAGAGTGAGAAAGGTTAGCTGTGGGTTTCACAGCTACTTTAAAAGGCAGTGGAGTATTATAACCAAGAAAATCAGAGTTCAAGTCTGGTTATTGAGAGAACTGTATAATAGATACATATGTGTGCATGTGTATATATAAAGTCTTTATATAAAGATGTGTAACTCCTTGTGTTCCAACACCCTAAGCCTGATTCTTTCAGTATTTGTCATCTGAAGATCATCTCTCTCATAGTTTTCCTCTCTCTGTTGTTTTTCCGGATGTTCCTTACATCTTGCCCGATTCAATCTTTTCCACTTTTTCCATGCTGGTTAGGGATCTTCGATGCCTGTGAATGCTCAGACTGTCCTAAGGGACTCCATGTGCTCTTAGGTTTTAAGTTGGAAGCTGCAGCTGTTCTAGAATAGATTGCTGTTTCTCGCAGAGGACGGTTCATGTTCCAACCAGATGGAATGCAGAAGTCTGCAGATTAAGCATGGGCTGTAGAATAAGTGATGAATACTGATAATTAAATGAGAAACAATTAGAAATAAGGCAAATAAGCAAAATGATAGGAAAAGTAAAGTCAGACTTACTAGGGCGTTTTGTAGTGCTGGTTTGAGTTAGAGAACAGTGTTATGGAGGAATGACTGTGGGGAAGTTGTTAAAGGGAAAGGGGATGCTTAGGTGGATTCTAAGAAAAATTACCAAGAACAGTGGTGACAGAGTGAGTACCTTGATGGGAGAGGGAAATGTTACAGCTGCCTAGTGTACATTGTGGCATACACAGTTCTGTGTTTCAAGCAGATTAATTCTAGTTGAACAAGAACATTCTTTCAGGAGTAGACACTTACTTGCAGTGGAACTACATGAGAAGCGCAGGAAAGGAGGCATTCAAAGCTAGGCTGGATATGGCTCTGGGCAGCCTGCTCTATTGTTTGGCAACCCCACCCAGAGCAGGGGGGTTGAAACTAGATGATCTTTAAGGTCCTTTTCAACCCAGGCCATTCTGTGATTCTATGAATGAGAGCTGGGGCATGAAGTGTAAGCAGGAGAGACCTGTGAAGGGAAATCTAAGGGCATGGGATCGGGGACGGGGGGGGAATGGGAAAAAAATCAAGAATAGGAAGGTAAGCACAGAGGATCTGGGGGAGGGAAAAAATTGGAAAAACAGGGGGCAGATAGCATTGGGAATGGGGCAGAGTAGACCCTTAAGTGAGTACTGAGAATAGGTCACTGGAAAAAAGATTGGCATGCTGAGACTGGGTAATAAATTCTAGTGAAGGGGCCGGAAAGCCACACTTTCTGAACTGAGTTAGATTCTTCTTTTCATGGCGTAATCATTTGATCTCTCTGCACCTTAGCATCACTGCAGAAATGAATTACTATTTTTTTTTCTGTTTGACCCCCTCACTGTTATGACACTGTTCTTGAAATTCAGCAGGCATAACTCTCTAGTAAAAGCTCACAGGGGGCCACAAAACTGTTGCAAGGCTCTTGGCTTCTGAAGTATTTTTCTAAAAATTCAGTTTAAAGATCCTAATAACAGCTCTGACTGATATGAGACCTCAGCTGTAATGTATTTCGTACAATATAGCTTTGCATCATGGTCACAAATGGAGAACAATTTCTTCCTAAATGTCAATGAGTTTCTGTTCACTTTCATCAAATGACCTTCCTTACCTTCCATACCTACAGAAAAAGAGGCTAATTGAGATTCCTCAACCAGTTAAGCAGACAGTGCAAAGAATGTGTGGGGCCTAAAAGTATTGCTTTTCAGAGACTGATAAAGGTTAATTTACAAATAACAGCTCAGAGTATTGGTATGGCTTAGCTTTAGCAGCTTGTTGATTAAAGCTATAAACGATAATAACTAATTAGCAACCCAGAATACATAACTGGGATCTGGATTTTTTTTTTTTTTTTTTTTTGCAGAATGTTGCAGCTGTTTAAAATGGAAGTAGCTAGAAGATGCAGCTGTGCACACCTGTATACTATATATTATTTTCATTAATAACCCATTTTTCATCTAATTTCATAATTGCAAATTTCAAACCCAGAAATACCTATGTATCAAAATACCAGCTCTTAGAACCATTCCTTTGTTTTTTAAGAAAAACTGTGTGATGATGTGTAATATCTAAAGAAGTCAGTAAAGAAAATACAGAATAACCAAGTCATTCATATTTCTCTTGAAAATTTGCCTTTAAGTCGGTGATTTGATAAATCCCAAAAATAAAGGTCATAGGAAGTTTAACCAGTTCTTAACCCTACATGGTAAAGTATTATAGAGATTTGATTCAAACCTATTGTAATCATGGAAAAATCATCCCCATAAGCCATACTAAAATCATTATTCTAAAACTGTGGTATCCCTACCAGCTCAGTAGAGTTCAGGGAAGGAAATTGTGCCAGCTTTCTCATGTAGATGTGAAGCAGCAAGCTGTACAGAAATAGAAATAATCTGCTAGGACCATATAAGGCTAAACCCCTTTCTTTTATCTCATGTCAATGACCTTGGTCATTGAATTCTCAAATTAATTCCACCCATCCTTTGAGCCCTTCAAAGTGATGTACAGTCATCAGTTTTTCCCCTATATCCAGTGCACTTTACTCATGGGACACTCCCAGTGTACTTCTTACTCTTCTGCTTTTCACTATTTTCTCCATTTTCACACTTTTCACATCTAGTTTGCCAATTGTGTTTTTCTCTCTTCCTTATTTCTCTTCAACACTTCCACCTAATGACTCTGGTCACTTCATGCTCATCTCTCCACTATGTCTCCCTTCTGTATTGTTATTCCAGGTTTTCTGAAATGCAAGTATCTGACTTGGCCACACATGGCCTTTACAACATTTTGCAGTGAACTAAGAATTTATTGTGGTAAATGCTTCTAATTTCTGACAGCCTGATGGAAGCACAGAATTTCAAAATCTGCTTGGTCTGAAGAAAAGCATTTTGAAATCAGGGAGATTTTTTAAAAGAACATGTCAGAAAACTAAATTTCTGTGTGATAGATGCAGCTTGACATTCAGATTATTATTCTTAAAGAGATGATGACTGTTCAGAATAGGAACAATTCTGTTCAGCTGAGTGGGCAAAGAGGGAAAGATGTATTTAACAGAAACTACAGTCATGACATGGCTAATGTTAATTTTAATTTTCATAATTTTATATTTCTTCTCTTAGCTCCAAAAAAACATGACTGACCTGAAATTGCATATGTGATCTTTATCATGGGGTCTACTACTTTTCAGCATAAGGTAACTTAGGTGAGATGGATGAGAGATTTTATAGTGTGCAATACCTTAGTCAGTGAAGACTTGGTGTAAGAAAAAAAGGACTAATCAGAATTTGAAAAAAGCTCAAGGTCATTTGGTCTGTTTGTCTTGGCAAGATTTGATATATTTGACAAAGACTTAAATTTGTCCATGAAAAATAATGTGCTTGGAAGAGTTTATGCCTTCATAAACTGGAGAATTCTTGATTTCACCTGTTGCAAAGATTTAGGGCACAGGAATTAATCTTTATCATTAGCACCAGGCAACACAGAATGGATTTGTGCATCTCGTCATTTAGTCAAGTCCCTGTGCACATGCAGCTCTTCCATTTAGATCAGGTCCATAGTTCCAGACTGGAACCAGTTGTTGCATTTCCCAAATTGAAGAGAACCATGTCCAGCTTCTGGTCTCCACATGGGATGTGGAGTGTCTCCACTGGTCTTGTTCCAGACCAGTATTCTTAAAGGTCCATGTAACGATGCTAGCTCCAGCTGAGAAACTACAACACAGGAGACCTATAAAATTTCTAAAAGCTAAAATAAAATAGAGTAATAGAAAACAGGAGTCTACTGGTTTTCTGTGATAGAGTAATATGAAGCAGGTGTTTGAAGACAGTGGAGAAAAGCTGCTGCAGCTTATGACTTTGTCATTTTAAGGAGTGATGAAGTAAGAGATTTTGCAGAAGCAGTTACCAGCTGCTCTAGGAAGTGATAGTTTCAAGCCTGCTGTGGCTTGCAGGCTGGGAGCTGCATTTAGACTTGGGATGCTAAGTACCAGGAAGCAGGGGGCACAAGGCTGGTGTTAAGTGATGCAGAGCTGGGAAGAAGGCAAATGACAGTGGCATTCAGTAGTGAGACCTGGGCTTGCAGGATGGAGATGCAGAGTCAGATTCCAGGTCAACTGTGAGGTTTCTATCATGGGTTTCATGGGCAGAAATATCAGCACAAGAACTGATATTTGTACAGTGAGTCCAAAACATCTAGGAACTATCACACACTGCAAGCAAAGAGTGGGTTTGCTGCACACTAATTGAGTAACAACAAATTTCAGAATTGACATTCGGTGCAGATTTACATCGTTAACATTAGAGGGCTTGGCTCTGCTCTGGCATTGCCAAATAAGGTCTAGTTTGCTACAATTTTTATGTTTAGGTTCTAGAAGAAAGTTTATTGAGAGTAACTCCTTGGTGTACCTAATTTATCCTTTCCTATAGTATTTTTTGCTTCTTCAAAATGGATGTTCCAGTTGTGCTGACAAACATTTTTAATTCAACAGCTGCTACTAGCTCTGTTCTTCATTTTAAGAACAAAGGATTCTCTCTTGAAATGTTTGATTACAGTTAGTTTTCTTACGTCTGTAGTGGCCAGTAGCTTGTTAACTCCTTTAAATTAAAGGACAAAAATTCTAGCTAGTTCATCAGCTTTCTCAACTTGATTAACATACCATCTAGAAGTTTGTAGTACCGCAAATGATGCTGTAACTAAGCAAAAAGGGGGACAACAATTCTTGAAAATTTATCAGATTGATTCCTAGACATCTGGAAGGAAATTCTTATCTAATTAAAATCATGTCCAATTTTCAGATCTAAGCAACTTTTTCATTTGTCTGACTGTCCGTTGCTCCAGGCATGTGCTTCTTTCTGATCCTAGTAATAATATCAACAATAATACCAAAGCTTCTTGCATGCCTACTGATAAATTCTGTAGCTATGGAGAAGACATGGATTTTGATTTCCATCACTATTATTTTCCCAGAGGTTTCAATAAATAAAAAGAAAAATCACTCTCTTACAGCTGTACTACCTTGGTTTGTGATCTTGTCAGAATTTATAAGCTGAACAAGTGTTTATCTGGTCAGTACTTGGGGGAATTGATTGTAATCAAATTGCTTCCATGTGAGCTTACAGCTGCTTTATTTTGTTCCTGTTGTGCCTTCCTATTGCATTTTTTTAGAAATTATTTTATTTTTTTCCTTTGCTGATGTGTTTATTTGCTGTGGTCTCCATTTCTTTCTTTTTAAACTTTCTCTTTTTTAAGGAAAAAATACTAAAATAATTGTTAAATCAGTCTGTGATATTAATGATCTCGGAGGAATGTCTACCCTGTTATGTCTTGCATATGTATACAATTCAATAACTGATTGAAAATAAGTGGGTAAAACAAGCAAGGCTCTAAGCAGTTCAAAGAAATTTTGGTCTGTAATGTATTTCTATTGCAAGCAGTGGAAGAAAAAAAGAAGGCGAGGGAATACAGACCACTCTGTGACACTACATCTTCCACTAATGGATGTCTGCCTGTGTGCAGCACTTTGCTGTGCTCAGGGGTCATGAATGTATTTTTCATGTGTTTATTTTTGTAATCTGCACATCCAAAGAGATAAAACCAGACATTGCTTTGGCGCCTGTTATTAATATTGCAATGTGGCAGCGCCTCTCAGGTCAGATGGCGCTACACAAAGCCCACAGAAATAGCAAAAGACAAGTCTTGCCTTAAGGAACCTAAGGAAGCAGGACAAGGTCTGGGAAAACAAGAGAGAGGAAATGATCAGTATCCTGTTTTAAAAAGGAAAAGAGCCAAGGTGCAGAAAAATTAAAGTTATTTTTGTCAGAGTGCTCTATGGCAAAGGTAAGAATCAGCATTCACCCTGCCCCAAACACTCTCACTGCAACAGGGGTGAGCAAAGAACAGAGCTGTAAGCCTGCTGCAAGGCTGTCCTTCCCTGCTCCCCTCCAGCCTCCTGAGCCACAGAGCACCCATTAGGTCAGGACTTCCTGAACACCCTGTGATTTTTGGTTCAGCCTTTCTTTGCTGTGCTTGCAGGCCATTTGTGTGCAATGTCAGACCTTCAGCAGCTCATGAGCTCTACTTTTTAACAGGCAGGCAGGGGCTGCTTCACTTTCTCCTTGACCACTGCATTTCTCTCTTTTCCATCTCCCTGATCTCTTTGCCATATCCTTGCTTAACTGCCAGGGTAGAGCTGGGCTGCACAAAGCAGATCAAGCAGTATTGCAATACTGCATATTTTTCCAGCACGTATTCTGACTGTTTACAGAACATTGGCCTGAAGATGCTGAATATACTTTGAGAGCTAAAGTTTGAAATTATTCAGTCATTACTTGTGTGCACTCAGAGGGTATAATGAGAAGTGTAGAACAGCAACAGAAGCAGGCAGAGGCATCCCCTTCATTATGGGGTTTTAATTCTTATAAAATCAAGGTTCTGGCTGTGGAGGAAATGAATCTGAATACAGCTTCTCTGCTCTTACCTTGTATAATTACTGTCACCCATCCCTCAAAGCATCCCCTCTTAGCATATACACACAGCTAGCAAAATAAATGGCTTGATTAGGAAGAAAACAAACAAACACTTTGTGGTCTTGTGGAAATCACTGTGCTTTTCAATGTGCTTATGCCTTGAAAAGTAGTTTCTTCTTCTGCATGCACAGGTAGATGGGACAGGTTCAGAGAAGGCAAGGGAGCCTTGGAAGGTTGTTGAGGCTGTGGGACCTTGTGCCCCAGCTCAACATGCAGTGCCGGGAGGGTCAGCTGCTGAGAGATGACCAAAACCAAACTGTGAACAACAGGTGTTCATCGCACAGCCACCATCAAAGAGGCTGGAGCTAGAGCAGGCTTCACTGGCACTGGTCTGAATATAATGAAATTAAATTGCTTATATTTTGATCCAGATTTCTACTAGGAACAGAGGAAGTGCTTCATTTGTTGTTAGTGGAGCAGTAGTCTTGTGCCTGCTCCCATGACTTGTTTTTTTGACTAAGAAAAGGATCTGTTGAAAAAGCAAGTAAGATGTAGCAGCCAGCAAGCAAATTCTGTGCTGATGGATTCACAGGCTCTCTTGTGGTACTTGTGTGAGCCTGTTGCATACAGCAGGATGGGATTTGAGAGGCTGCAAAGAGAGTTCAATCTCCATGCAGAAGTTTCATTTCAGGAATATAATACTGAATTGCACACAAGACAGGCTGCTGCTTTGGTTGGGAGTGGCACTGATTAAATACCTAATTGTGCACTTAATCTCCTTAGGCTCACTTAGACAAGAGCAGGAGAGGTCCCCTCCTTCCTTCTTTCATTCCTCCCTGCAGTGATAGAGCTGGCCTCAGGTTATAGCTGCTTATCCTGTAATCACACCTCCTTGGCCTGTTGCCTGCTCAGCTAGGTTATTCAAATCTGGAAAAAGAAATACCTAGTTATTTCCAAGTGGCAAGCTCTGGTCTTCCAGTAATTTCAGCAGGTTTTTCACATTCAGATTTTTAACACATTGGGAAGCACTTAGAAATCAAGAAACCATGGAATGGGCTCAAAAACAATCAAGGAATGCCTGAACCTTCTCTAATTCTAATGATTTGATTTTCTGATATCTTTGTTACACATAATAACTTGAATATGATAGCTGGTTTTAACAAAAGAGCAGAAAGCTCTGACAATAAAATTAAAGGAGCTTTAACAAAGGCAGTAGTAGAAAAATGGAAAAACCTGAATTAAAATATTATCATAATAATGAAATATGCACAATGAAAACCTCCTCTCCCAGCTTTCCTTCAAACACAGCCTGCAGATCTTACAGGACTGCATTTAGTACACAAAATCAGACTGGATTTTTCATCACTAAGGAACATAACACATTAAACACATCTCAGCATCTGCAGTTGGAAATTACTTTCTCCTCCCTCCTGCCCTCAGTTTTTCACTATTTCATGCTGTATTACTTTCCCATGCTCTCAGCAGCAAGAGACCCTCATTTTGTTGGTGAATAAGGATGTGTGGCTCTGGTGGTGTTTAAGTAGTCATAATTAATGACTACAGTAACTAAATACTTTGCCTTCAGTGTTCACCACACCATTTCTGTTTCCCCTTGTCATCTCATACAGTGTAAGTGGATGGACTGTAACCATAGGCACTGTCCTTTCCAAATGCCTAAAATCAAATGTATTCAGTCTCATATGGAGGATAAGCCAAACAAAAAAAAATATCCTGCAGCTGTGTCATGCATAGGCCATCAGTGGAAATAGGGTAAGAGGAGGAGTGTGCTAGCACCACCATACTCAATAGGTTTCCAAGGTATTTATTCTCTCCAGTTATTGTGTGTAATCTCATCTCCATATGTCAAAAATTACCTGTTCTTGCTACAAATTTACGCCAGATAGGTAGCAGTCTCCCATGTATAGCTGGAAATGGAGGAATTATAATAATGAATAACATTAGTCTCAGATTATCTGCCTCAGTTATTCCAAGACTTTGCTGCAGTTGTAAGAAAAAAGCACCATGAACAAAATCACCTTTTGCTTTATTTTCTGCTTTAATTTAGTGTATTTTCTGTGGGGCAAGCAAGGTTAGAGAATTCCATGAAGAATGATGTGGTCCACTTCTGATCCCTGTCTTACTCTTATTTTCAGCAGTTAAGTCTGGAGACAGAACAAAATACATTTCTGTTTGTCCAACCTGTAAATCCATATATCCGTCTCAGTGTACAGACTTTTCAGACTGCAGCTTGATCTGTCTAGGAGAACTGTTAATAGGAAAGAGGACTACTCACCTCTGGGCTGACAGACAAAATAATTTGATGAGCCTAATCCAGTTCTTTGCTGGTGATTTACCCCATCAGAGGGAACAACATCACAGATGAACCTAATTGGCAGCCCTAGCAGGGAGGCTAGTGGGTCAGGCAGAGCAAATCCATGCAGATCAGTTTCTGATCTTGTCTGAAGCCATTTGTGAGACAGCGTGATGTGAAGCTCGGAACATTTCTGTCAACTTTGTAACTGTTCTCAGTGTAAAATATCTATCCAATAGCATATCAATGCTATGACTGCATATTTCTGGATGCATTTTTATGAATTTTCCAAATTATATAACAAATACTATTTTAAAAGCTTAATTTTCATCAAGGTTCACAATTAACCTCCTTTTTCTTGCTTGGTATTTCTCTCTGTGCCATTCCCTGATGTCAAGTTTTTGTAACAGACGTTGCAGAAACTGTATCTGGGGCCTTCATATCTGTGATGTGAGGTCAGTTCTGACTGGAGATCTTTAATAACTTCACTCTAATACTCAGATTTTCCTTCCATTTGTTCATTTCCCCTGGTTAATATGAAATGAACACTAGCTTAAGAACTCTTCACAGTTCCTTCATGTAGATGAAAAATCATCAGACGATAGGATGCAGGTAAAAGTGAAATGCAGGTGTTTCTGCCTGGGGCATGGTTTGCTTTCACTAATCTTCCAGGAGGGCCTTCAGGCACATTCCACTTTAATATTAAAGACGAGAGAAGGAGGTAGTAAAGAATCTAGAGCATCTATTTGAGAAGAGCAGCAACAACCCTATGTTAACTAGAGTTAAAATCGCTGCCAAATTGGCTTACAGAGTTGCTAGGAAACCAAACTAAAACCCTGTGCTTTGTGAAACACAGAGATATCTTGAGCATGACAGATTTTTGCTGCTATTCTTGTTATTTTTGTGGTAGGTGCTGCAGTATAGGGGAAGGAGGAGAGAAGCTACACAACGGAGCATTTGGAGGGAGGACAGGGAATCTGATCTGTTCCCATGTCTGTAGTACAACCTGCGTTACAGGCTTACTGCAAGTAATTTGTTATAATAGTCAGTTTTCAACCCTGGGACAATAGAATACTTCCCTGTTCTTACCCAGCTTGTATCCCATGAGGCATGAAGGCAACCAGCATGGAAGCAGGAAGGCTTAGAGCAGTGAAGAGCTCACCTGCATTTCAGGAAGGCAGTGTGAACCAAATAGATGGGCTTTGTGTACTCCCATATCAACTTACACCAGTCTGAGTCTGGGATTTTGAGTACTGCTTTTTCTTTTGGTTCTTGACATATATTCTAGTCTTCTCCCAGATCAGCATCATTTCTCTGACAGTAGAACTGGCTGGTTCAGGGAGTTGTTCTGCCTGAAAGGATTTGCGTAGGCTTGAGTTTCAATTCAATTAGCTGCTGCTGGGAACTAATACTGGCACAATGAGAGGGGTAGGGATACTGCAGACTAGCCTTGATTCAGCTGGGTGGAACTGCATCTTCAGAACAAAGGCCTATTATACTTGTAGAGGAAGAACCTTGTGAAAACAGGACAGGAAGAGGAAACTGATCTTGTAGAGAAAAGAGAAGATGAAGACTTTAATTTATCTGAGTATGAAGAACACAAAAAATGAAGGAGATAACTATGTACAAAATGAAGCTTTGATAATGAGTTTGAAAAGTATAGTAACCTCCTGACAGAGTTAATTCTGCTAAAATAAGTTATTTTTTGAAATACATTTATGAACTAGAATATTGAATAGATATCTGCATGAAGATCGAAGAACTCCAGCAGTGGAGACTATGGTCTCTGAAATTAGAGGGGAGATACAGGTGGATTACATCTACCCTGTACTTGAATGTACATGTATTGCCCCTGCATATTCCAGTAAACTTGGAAAAATACTGAACACTTCTCCCTATTGTGCTCCGTCGTTTGCTTGTGCATAGCCTAAAGTATGGATTAGCATTGCAGCAGTCAGCACATCTGGCTTTCTTGTTCAGCTTTGGGGCTACTCAAAAAAAAAACAAAAAAAAACCAACACCCAACCACAAGACAAAAATGACAATCCAAAGCCAGATAAAAACAGAAGAAAAGAGCAGATAAAATATTAGAGAAATGCAGGTAGACAATGAAGACCAAATTCTTGAAAAATTAAAAAAAATATAATCAGCAGAGTTCCTGCCTGCACCCCCTCTATTTACTGTGCTATTAATCCTTTCAGCTACACATTTTCTGATGATTTCTCAGTATAGAGAAGATGCTTGTATATTAGTCCCTCACATCTGGTGAATTCTCCATCTACATGTCCACAAAATTTCTTCTGTAATCCTGCTATTTACTTGAAAAAGTGGACAGAAGATCTGCATGGAGAGCACAGGACATAATTAGATTTTGTTCTCTCTGAACCAAAGATTTTGCTGCTTCTTCTCACCAAGCTGTAGTGGCCTTGTTACCCTCAGGGATTCCTTTCCAAGCATAGGGAATTTCAGTCCCAGCAGACAGATGACTGGCTCTTTATGGCTAGGTGTCTTAGCCTTGCCTTGGCATGCCCTTCTTGACTGTATCTGTGAACCACTGAACTCATCTAACACACAGTGTACCGCTACATCCTGTGCTCTAAGAGTAGTCCTAGACTAGGACTTATATGAGACCAGGACTTATGTGAAATCTCATTGTTTTCTGTTTGCACTGAAATGTACAGGTTATCCTGCCTCAAGTTCTCTTCCAAATCCTCAGAATGAGTGAAAACCTTAGGTGTATGTTCAGCCTGTGCTTTCTGTGGAAAGCAAAGGAATTGAGCTCACTGCTCAAGTGACTGTTCCCTCCTTATGTGGGTTGACCAATCATCTTCTTACCTGTTCCTGCTTGTGTTAACTAAAGCCCTGAGGCTGTGGTGAGGCAATTTAAATGCTGTTTGGAGAGTCCTAGTTACCCGTATTTTTTCTAACTCATCTATGGAGTGTGGGTTGCCCAGTATTGTCTTCCCTTAGAGATACAATCTGCCTAGATGTCCAAACTATTATTATTTTTTTCCAACATTTCAGCAGTCTTTGATACTACTGCCTGACATTTGGGTAATATTCTGATGGATTCTGGCAAAAGTGGAAAAGACTGCATTGGACTCGTCTTACAGTTCCATTTAAGGTACAGGATGGGGATCAAAGAAATGAGTAATTAAATCTATGCATTGCCTTTTGGGCTTAATGGCAATAGCCTTTCCTTTGAGCTGGGCAGAACATTTTAATTGAGAAGTTGCTTCAAAGCTAGTTATTACTAGTCCCATATACAGAGATAAATAGTTAAACATCCAAATATCGCTTGATTAAAAAAAGCAAAGCAAAACAAAAAACTCCTTGAACTCTTTGTTTAAATATTATTTTGTTTTTATTTCTTTTCCTTTGATTTTTAAAATTCTTTTCTTTTTCTTTTTTTTTTTGACTCACCTTATGGGTTAAAGGTCAGCTCAGATGCCAAGACTGTTAGTCTTGAAACTGGTGAAGACTTATTTATTGAAACTGGTGAGGAGGTATTCCAAGCAGAAAGAGCTTGCTTTCTGCTCTGCCAGATACTGAGTTTGTGGCCTTTGAGGCTCTGCATAAAGTACTTCTACTTTGACAGGGAAACTGAGGAGACAAGAAAGGCTTGTTTGTGTTCTAAATGGCCTTTATTCACTCTGAAAAGTGGCAAGTGTTGTATTTTTTTTTTTTACATACTGAACATGTGGTCTGAGGCTGTGTAATTTTTATGGTGAAAATGTGTAACACAGGAAAGTTACACAAAATAGGAGCAATATTTTAGTATTTCTGAAAAGTGACCAATGGTTGCACATGTTGGTGAGGTCTCCTGTTTACTTGCAGAGGACAAGTGCTGGCAGGAATTTGTCCCTCCTGTGCAGACCTACCCAGGCAGGTCATCTTTGACCTGGAAGAATCAAGTCTAGCAAGCCACTAGCTGCTTTGTATTTATGTGTTACTTATTTCTCTTCTGAGGTTGTTGTAAGGAAAAAAATCTCTGTTATTTGCAGTGTGGAAGTTAGTCCCACACAACTCTTCACACAGACCCATCATTTCAAGTCACATAGGCTGGGTGGTATAAGTTGCAGTGGAGTCTGGAGATGATAGCTCCCAAATTACAGTAATTACTGATGTTTTTGAGATGCAGAGAGCACATCCTAGCAAATGTTCAACTGGGATTTCAGAATAACTCGGGTACACCTTTATGCTAAGATAATAGTTCGTTATGTACAAATGGAGCTTCCAGATGAGAATGTCACTGCCTAATCGGGAGAAGCATATTCAGGTCAAGTGCCAGATACAGTTATGCAGCATAACAGAGTTGCTCCACACAGCCTTTAGGGAAGGAGCATAATACTGGAATGCTGAAAAAGAATCCAGAAACCAGTGCACAGATTTGAAAGAAGCCATCATAAGGTGTTTTTCTGCCTTGCAGACCGTGATTATTGATTACTCGGCTCTGTGATTCAGAGACATGAGCTCTTCATCGACAGGAATTAAATTTCTATAAGCAGTTTATTTCTCTTCAGCAGTTGCTCTACATGGCACGTTCTGTTTGCCACAGATGCCTGGGTACAGGAAAGCACCTGTTATTAAATGCATGATGTAGTAGAGGATACAATAAACAGACCATGAAATTGCATTGGGTCAGTCCTATGCTGACAATCCCAAACACTCAAAACATAAACCTCAAATAAAAATTGTATTAAAAAACATGATATTTTTTTGTAACACAAAGAATAAGTTTATTTTATTTGCTTTCTGTTTCATGAACAGGCAAAGCTAACCTTTTCATTGTGAAACCTGAGGTTCTCATATAATTGCAGAACTACTGATGTTTACATAGTGACAAATATTGTGAGAATAAGCAGGATAAACAGGCATGACAAGATTACATGGTGCAAAGACTGGAGACACACAAACCCCACACAGGCAGAAGAAGCTGTATGAGAAAGCTCAGGCTGCAGTTTATATTCTTACATAATTGAATTGCGATTACAACAGTCACAAGGGGACAAGCTTGACTCTATTCAGTGTGTGCAGATGACAGCAGTGCCACTTGCTTATAGTTTTTGTTAAGTAATGCAACTTCTGTGCTTTGCCCAGAGCAAAAAACCTGCAGGGAGACTAGTGATCGCTGCAGATGAGGTGAAAGGAAGTGTGATTCAGTTCAGCTTCTGCAAACAGACACTAAAACAAAGCTGGTTCTAAGGAGGAAGAAGTGGGAAGGATGTCTGGGAGGTGTATGAACGGATTCCGGAGTTATTATGGTTGGGGAAAATAGTTTTTATTGCCTTAAGAAAACTCTGCGGGTTTGGGTACAGGAACAGACATAGTTGTCCAAATAGGTGAATTTGAGTCCCTGTATGGATTGGGATCAGTGAGTTTATCTCAGCTTCCTCAGTATGGGAAAAATCATCCCAACTGGTACCATTTGGTATATGCTGGTGAGTGACTGAGGCCCTGTGAAAAGCAGCTGAGCAATTCACAGTTTCTTTTCAGTATTTATAATCAGTTATTTTGTTGTCAATTTGTTTGTCCCCCTTCTCACTTTTTCTTTCTTTTTTTTTTTTTTTTTTTTTTTTTTATAATTTGTATCTGCATCTCTAAAAATATTTATGTGTTAAAGGAAAAGCTTTCCCCAAAAGTAAGCCCATGATAATTCTTTTCTGCTATTTGTTCCAGACAGGGCCATATGAGTCACATCAGTATTTGCTACTGAACCTAAACTCTCCATATATTGTCCCCTTCTGAAGACTGACACATCAGCTGTTAATAACAGGCAGATTTGCTCATCCACAGAGAGATACAAATTTTTTTGCCTGTTCACTGAGTTGTTTCACTAAAGATACAAATTAGATAATTGCTGATGCAAAAACTGTCAATAGCTGCTTGCCTAAGATCTGAATGCAGGATTATGCTGCTTTTACAGGAAGAGGTATTAAAATTTAGTGCTAGTTTCAGTAAATATGCATACATGTTTATGAATATAAAATATGAAAGTAATAAACGTGTGCCTCTCTGATGAGTAGAATGAACTGTATCACACACAGCATTTTTAAGCATCTCTTTGCTGTCATTTCTCCTTCGTACATGATAGATGTGCTTTTACTGCACTTCCTCCAGTCTATAAACCACTGCAGAAATTTCAGCCACTGAGCAGCTACATGTACGCTTGAATAAAGTATTTGCTTTTCCATGTGTCAGCAAGAAGAGATATAAATAGAGCTTCTTCCTCCTTGTTGTCATATTCTGTGTTTCTGCTGTCTACCCCAAGCCATTTCTTCTTCAAGTCTGGTGTGAAGGGACTACATTTCACTTAAGTTCAGTGCTGCAGTCATGGATCATAGGACAATATGAAGAAATGTGAAGACTGCAGGCATTTACACCTAGTGCTTAGTGAGACAAAGCATATTAAGATTAACGAAAAACTTCTTTTGCTGCTGCCCAGGCACAATAGCCTTTTGCTGCAGAAGTTGCTTTTTTAAAAACAACAACAACAGCAACAACAATAACAACAAAACTTTCCTGTGAAGGAATATATTGATAGAACTGACAAAAATCCCATTTTATAGAACTGCAAGGTTCCCCTGCTGGTCTCACACCTTTGCAATAAAGAATTGCTGCTGCTGCCAGTTTGTACACCAAATGTAGTCAACTGATGTAGAGGTCTGTTTGGTGAGCTGGTTTACTTGGCACCTGAAATCCCTGAGTGGGAGAACAGTTTTCCCTGGTATGGCAGGAACATGCATTATGTGATCTGATGCATGAGCTTCATCGTGCATCAAACCCCGTGGACTTGAGTGGTCTGTATGGATTACAACATGTTGGGACACAATCCCCACCAAGCTACTATTCCAGATACAGACCTCATAATGCAATGAGCCCACATTCTGCCATGACCTGACCTGGTAGTGGTGAGACTGAGGAAAGATGCTGGGAAGGTCGAATTTGGCATGGGATGTTCTTTGTGTTGGGAGAGGGCTTGGTCCAGTCTGGGAAGTGCAAGGACTAGTACAGGAGGCCCTGGCTGCAGATGGTTCTCATAAAATTACAAATAGTGGTCTCACCTCATTTTTCCAATGAGAAATCAGTCTTTGAAGTGTTCCTGAGCTGTAAGCATCTGATTTGGCCTGGAGTTCCTGAAAGAACCATTCTCTCTGTATTTTGTATGTTCACCTTTGTCCAAAACTACTGTGGGTAGTAGCAAGCCACAATTTAGGCAGAGAATATATCAGTGCATGTACCATCATCACTAGTTTCTTTTCTGTAGAAGAGCCTTGCAGAGCCCTCAGTCTGCTAGTCAGAGACCAATTGCATATTCACATGTGTGTATATACACACAGTTACAATGGGAAAACAAAAGTTTAAAGGTTAATTCAGTGTTAAAGTGTTTCTATATGTAGATCCTAACAGATGGTAATTTAAAATTCCTTTTCATGTGAAGGATTCAATAATATCACCTTTTAGCCTCCACAACTGCTAAGAGCTGTTAAATGTCTCTATTCTTTGACTGCTTGTCCTAGTTACCCAGACATGTGACACATTTCCTGGAATGAAAGTAACCATGCTATCAATCAAAATACAGTCTGTGTTTAATTTTCTCCCTGCCTTCTGATTTAAAAGAATCACAGCTATAAGAAACATGAATATTCTCAAATTTAATCAGGACAAGATTATTATTTTTTTCAAATTCAGCCTCCTTTAGGAAATAATGTAGAAATAAAGTTCATTTTTCTTACTTTGCTCTCAGACAGCCATTACATTTAATGAATTCATTTCCCAGAGTTGATCATGTGCATTTCAAGCCAGTTCTTCCATTTTTACTGTTTCCTTCAGAAAAGTGAAATGGCAGGCATATTATACAAAAAAAAAAAAAAACTGATGTGTTACTAAAACTGTTTGAGCAGTGCCTTTCTTGAAAGAGAGTTAATTAACAAATGTGCAATTCATTAGCATCATTTTCAATGAGAAGAAAAGCCTGATCCATTTCTCCAGTTGTTCCACTGAAGGAACAATTCTTGGCTTAAACCATGATTGGGGCTATAAAATCAAAAACTAAACTAATAAAATACAAGGTAGGTCATTTATTAACTGGGATTGTGAGGACTATTCTGAAAAAAAGTTACAGGAATCAAACATTAACGGAGATGATTCTACTGACTCTACCCACTTTTATATACAGATTATTATTTACAGTATAAGTGTTAAGCCTCCGACACTTTATGTGACCATCTGATGAGCATTTGAGGAAGTGTAGTCCTAGAGACAGTGATGGAAGGGATCAGCAAGTTTTCTTAAAATGACTATTGCGATGTGCTGCCCTCCACTCCAATTCAAGTAACTGCCAACTTTGATCTCGCATTTACTTAGATAATTATATCTTAATATTCCATGCACGTAATTGTGCATTATTCCCCCCACAAGTAATCACTATTAAATATATTTTGGCCTTTACAGAACATCACCTATCAGTTTGTGATTTCATTGTATGTGATCACGTAGAATAAAGCATTGAACAAATTAGGAGGTTCATAGTTGCATTCAAATTGGCTGTCAACAGTCAGGCAGAGCAGAACTTCATGCAGATCTATTAAATTCAGAAGGATTATACAGATGCACATCTGTTGATGTGTTTATCATATGGTTCATCATATAGTTAAAGCAGGTACTTTCCTCTCAGTTAAGAGAGGACACCTTTGGCTGCAGGGAAGTGCAAACAAGTAGAAGGCTTGTAGCCACAACATGGTAGGTCCAGACTCCCAGCTCCCAGGGCAGTCAGTCTAGTTTATCTCATCAGTACAAAAATAATCTCCTCTAAAGGTTTAAAGCCCCAGAAGACCATAAATGATGATAATATCTGGATTTATTTACAGCCCAAGAAAAAGTACTTAAACTATAAGCTTTGCTTCTACTTGAAAGAGCCAAGCAGTAGGAGAATGAATGTAGGGAGCCTACACAAGGTCACTTCCATCTCTTGGAGAATGAATGATTCTGAAAAATAGAGAAATTTTGTAGTGTGCTTATCCAGGAGGCTTATCATATTGTATTAGCAGTTATCCATCACATTTAATTAAGATTCCTTTCTTGCTGGCATGAAATATTGTTAGCTCCATTCATCTCATATCAGTAAAACAGAACAAGCTATTTATGTGAGATACATACTGGGGAAAGGAATGAGTGCTGTGGCTGGCAGAGTCTGTTTTGAGGCCTGTAACATCTTCAGCTTCACAGGGAGAATGGAAGGTAACACCCCCCTCTTAGAGCAGGTTGCTGACCAACTGTTTAGTTAACTGCCTTTTGGAGGAGGACATAGTTTATAGAGATTCAGTGATAAACTAGTCAGAGTAGCTCAGCTAAATGTTTTTGTAGGTCTAAATAGATTTTATGCACCTGTATAGTGTAATCTGCTTTTGAAATGAAGAAATTCCTTGAGGATAACAAAACCAAACCAAACTAAACAGTAATAGTACCCTTTCTTTCCTTTAATGTCCAGCTAGAGAAATGGCCAGTTTCAAATGTAATCCACAAAATAGTAGTAAAATTATCTTTATTTGTGATGAGATCCATAGGGAGCCAGGGAACAGGTTCCAACTCTGATGTTCAGAGCATGGAGTCACCTCCAGCCTTTTAGAGACAAGACATTGCACTGTCCACTCTCTGAAGCTTTCCGTGGTTTCTGGAAGGAAGTTCCAAGCAGAGAGCTTCACACTGCAGTCATCTAGCTGGGGAATTACAATGCTTTGGGTTAGTGGGATGGGAACCAAGAGGAATGGTTGAGGTCTGTATCACAGAATGGCCGAGGTTTGAAGGAACCACTGAAGATCATCTGGTCCAAACCCCTTCCCAAGCAGGATCACCTAGAGCACATTGCGCAGGATGGCATCCAGGCGGGTTTTCAATATCTCCAGAGCAGGAGACTCCACAACCTCTCTGGGCAGCCTGTGCCAGTGCTCTGTCACCCTCACAGTAAGGAAATACCCTCTAATATTCAGCTGGAACTTCCTGTGCTTCATAGAATCATAGAATATCCCGAGTTGGAAGGGACCCACAAGGATAATGGAGTCCAACAAAGTTTGTGTCCATTGCTTCTCATCCTGTCACTGGGCACAACTGAAAAGAGACTGACTCCATTGTCTTGACATCCTCCCCTCAGATATTTATATGCATTGATGAGCAGTCTTCTCAATCTTCTGTTTCCCAGCCTAAACAGGCCCAGTTCTCCCAGGCTGTCCTCATACAACAGGTGCTCCAGTCCTCTGATCATCTTTGCAGCCCTCCTCTGGGCTCACTCCAGTAGTTCCATGTCCTTCTTGTGTTGGGGAGCCCAGAACTGGGCACAATACTCAAAAACTCAAAGTATGGCCTCACCAGGGCTTGAGAGAGGGGGAGGATCACCTCTCTTGACCTGTTGGCAACACTCTTCCAAATGTACCCCAGGATCCCGTTGGCCTTCTTGGCCACAAGGGCACATTGCTGTCTCATGGTCAGTCTGCTGTCCACCAGGACTCCCAGTTCCCTCTCTCCAGAGGTGCTCTCCATCAGGTCAGCCCTCAGCCTGTACTGGTACTTGGGGTTATTCCTCCCTAAGTGCAGGACCTTACACTTGCCTTTGTTGAACTTCATGAGGTTCCTCTCAGCCCAAGCCTCCAGCCTGTTGAGGTCCCTCTCAATGGCAGCACATCCCCCTGGGTTATCAGCCATTCCTCCCAGCTTTGTGTCATCAACAAACTTGCTGAGGGTACACTTCATTCCATTGTCCAGGTCATTGATGAATAAGTTGAACAACACTGGACCTGGTAGTGACCCCTGGGGGACACTGGCCTCTAACTAGACTCTGCACTGCTAAGCACAACCCTCTGAGCTCTGGCATCCATCCAGTTACGAATCCACTTCACTGCCCACTCACCTAGGCCACACTTCCTGAGCTTGTCTATGAGAATATTATGGGAGACAGTGTCAAAAGTCTTGCTGAAGTCAAGGTAGACCACATCCACTGCTGTCTCCTCATCTACCCAGCTAGTCATCTCATTGTAGAAGGCTATCTGTAGGCTAAATGTAGGTGATATGAAAAAGAAAGAAGTTATATTTTAAGACCACCTCTTAGGTGTCCATTACTATGCTATCCTTTGTAAGTGCTGAAGCTCACACATTCATTCATGTTTAAAATAGGTGCCTCTGAAAGTACTGAAATAAATGTGTCCCTTTTTCTCTCACTACCACTCCAATCATCCAATTACTTGACTAAAATTAGGTTCTGATTCAAAAGACTAAAACTGATGCTGCAGGTTTCCATAGTTACTGCCTTTTTATAAATTGTGTTCAGTTATAAAGTGGGATTTCTCTTTTACCTCCTAGCACTGGGCTTTGGCAGCTGTGCTGGGCTCTTTCTTCCTTCTGCACCAACAGGGATATGGACTGATAAAGTCAGTTTATCCGCAGGTTTTCACAGCTGTAAAGACTGGTATGTGGTCAACAGTTCTGTGGAAGGGAACCAAATTCAGCTGAATTTGCTTTCATTTGTGTTCATTTTGTAAGGTGGACACAATTCAAAACAAGCTATTCCTGACAAGGAGATCCAATGCCAAGAGAACATCTAATCCTGCCTTCAGATAACCTGAAGATCCCTGACCTGAAATTTTCCTTCTTTGGGGAAGCAATCACAGCCAGCCACAGAGGTAAAGGCTAAGGCAGAACATGGCTGTGGTGGCTGTAGTTCCATACTGTGTAACAGTCACCATCCCTGGAGGTCTTTAAAAGATGTTTAGATGTAGAGCTTAGTGATATGGTTTAGTGGAGGACTGGTTATTGTTAGGTCAGAGGTTGGACTAGGTGATCTTGGAGGTCTCTTCCAACCTAGACGATTCTGTGATTCTGTGATCACCCCATAGAAGCAGAGTAGTGGCCTCCAGTGGCAGGAGGTGACCATATGACCATTGTATCTGTGTTCTAGGCAGCAAACAGAAGTGGTGGTTGCCTGCAGATCTCAGTTACACGCTGCAGTACCAGCCAGCAAATGTGTCCTCCTTTTCACCTTCACAGCAGGATTTTGGATGCTCTGTGGACCTGTTGTATACAGAATAGGCAGTGCAAAGATCTGTTCCTGTTGTTTGGAGCTTTGTCTTCTGAAATGTCTTTTGTTCTCTTTGCAATATTTCAATTTTCTAAACAGAGCCAACACCCCCCCCCCCACTGTACCAGTCATCTGAAAACAGTCAGGATGCCACCTCTATCCTGGTCATATCCAGAGTGAGGTTTGAGCCACAATTCAGACATCACAGTTTTTACAGATTTGTCTTTAAGTCCAAATTTTTGGGATGTGTCACCTAGCAGTCCTAAAGTCAGCCATCAGCAGAGGCCTGGGCAGCTGTTTGCTGCTCTAATATGTTCAGTTCAGTGCATTTGAGGAGGCTACATAACATCAGGTTTGACAAGAAGGTGACAAAAAGCCATGAATCCCCATAGACAGCGGATTTTGTGCGGAGTTCCACATTTTTATAGGCCATCTGGAACTCTATCCATAGGACTCACAATTTTTTCCTCTTTGTGTTCACCTAAGGTGACTCTTTCTGTAGTGGAAGCTCAGTCCTCCTTTACTGAACTCCACCTATACAATTTTCTGGTTCTCCATTGATCTATAATGTGGAATGGAAGGTGGAAGGTCTTACATGTATATCTTCCTGTAGTAACACAGAACAAAGCTGAGCTTGCCTTGGTGCCTTTCCTGCCTCCACCTGTATGAATTACTTCCTGTCTGAGTTTCTCTTAGAGCAGAGAGAGTCGTGCTGGACTCATTTGCAATAAACTATGCAGGCCCATTGTGTCAATTCAATAAGCACGTGGTCACAGCAGGAAATGAAAAATACTTCAAAAGAAATTAGAGCTGATATGGGTAAATAGGAGTCTATACACAAAATTTAAGCTTTCCATTGCATTTCCTTTTCCAGATTTCTGGGTTGTTTTGTTTCAGATCCATGAACTGGTTTTATATTTGCATGTAGTGAAGGATGTATTTGCCCTTAATAGCTGCTAGGAAGCTGGTTTACTATCAGACCAATTACCAGAATTATAAACAATTCACAAGGTAAACTGTAACAGCTCTTAAGTATGATTGTGATCACACTGGAATCACTGCTGTATATAAGTGATAAACAACTGTGTGATCAAAATGCAGACACTAATATTGGTTTTACTCTTCAAGCTGAAGTCTGTATCACTTTCTTCTCAACAAGCATGTTAGAATACAATACTGGCTTTTCAACACAACAAATGTAGCAAAATAACTTCTTACCTGGAAGAGAGTGGCAACTTCAGATATTTTGGATTTTAAATTGTTGAGCCCATGATACTGAGAGCTCCACTGAGGTATCTGGGAAACGCTTTTGCAGAGGGGGATACAAGGAGCAGCCCCCGGCACCCTCTGGCTTCCCCTGGCAGGGCTCCAGGGGCAGTGGCTGGAGGAATAGGAGGGAGGGAGCTGGGGGAGTTGAGGGGGCAGAGAGGCGAAATAGGGGAAAGGGGCTGGGCTGGCCCTGGCTGCTGCCCCCACCACCTCAGCGCTCCCTTTCCAGGTATGCAGGGGCATGGCAGCCCCCCAGCACTGAGTGCGTTGTTCCTGCAGTACTCTCTCCCCTTTTACCTTAACGCATTAAAACAACGACAGGATGGCTGGTGCTCTGTCTGCCCATGTATATTTACAGTGCATTTATAAGATGAAAATAAACTTTTTTTATTATATTTTTTTTGGTCTGTTTTAAACTAAGAACTTTTAAAAGTTCAGAAAGCTAGCTGTGTCCTGGGCTATATCAGAAAAAGTGTAGCTAGCAGGCTGAGGGAGGCAATTCTCCTCATCTACTGCACTTCCGTGAGACCCCACCTGGTGCGCTGCATTCAGCTCTGGGGCCCCCAGCACAAGGACATGGACCATGGACCTATCAGAGTGTGTCCAGCGGAGGGCCGTGAAGATGATCAGAGGGCCGGAGCACCTCTTCTATGAAAAAAGGTTGAGAATAGAGAAGGCTAAATAATCCCAGCTTTCTCAGAAGGCTCTGGGAAGACCTTATAGTGGCCTTCCAACATTTAAAGGGGGCCAACAGGAAAGCTGGGGAGGGACTCTTTATCATGGATTTTAGTGACAGGACAAGGAGTAGCAATTTTAATCTAAAAGGGGATAGATTTAGATTGGATTAGGAAGAAATTCTTCACTATGAAAGCACTGGAACAGGTTGCTAAGAGAAGCTGTGGATGCCCCATCCCTGGAAGTGCTCAAGGCCAGGCTGGATGGGGCTTTGGGCAGCCTGGGCTGATGGGAGGTGTTCCTACCCATTGTAGGTGGGACAGAACGAGGTGATCTTTAAGCCTTTCTAACCCAATCCATTCTATGGTTTTGTGAAAAATGATCACTATTGGGCACAGATGTGTTGAAATGCTCAAATAAAAATCCATCTACTGTAGATTGCAGGCATTGTCTTACCCTAAAAATCTTTGCAATGCATCATAAACATTCATATGCTGTAACTCCCAGAGTCCAGCATCTGATTAGACTGGCAGAATGACATGGAGAAGCCTGGGCTTGTGTACATGCTGACGCAGTGATGCAGCAGACATGTGTAGTCCTCATTTTGGTGAGGAAAGCCTTAAAATGGGTCCTGAGCAAGGACAGCTAGCTGCTTTCTCAAACAGTTTCTATCTGTGGAAGCAAGACAGCACAGTTACAGCAGTAGAAGGATATTACCTAAGAAGGCTGATGTTTTCATAGGAGGAAAAGTCTTTTTTTTTGTGGTAAGAGAGTGAGAGGAGCTTGAGGCTGCTCTGTGTGTTGTGCTCTTGGCACAGGCTGTGTAGTCAGCAGATCAGTATTTGCTTTCACATATCTCGTAATATGCAGGGAGAGCTAATTGGTATCTGAGACAATTGTTTTAACACAAAGTGATGTAAGATTACTTTCTTATAATGAGACAGGTAATTTTACTTAAAATAAGTGTCACCATGGACAGTAACATGAGACTGAGCTGGAAGTCATCCCATGCCTACCCCCTGCTTTGCAGCTGGATGTTGGAGCAGTGGGGGGTTATGGATCTCCCACAGCATATGTGCTATAATTACCCTGTTTAATGTTACTGACTTTAAAGTCAAGCAGTGGACTAAAACTACAGTCCCCTCAGTGGGGAAAAGATTACCTTTTGTTCATTCCTCCCGTCTATGAGTCGTTAGTGCAGAACAGGTCAAACAGATGGGAGGGCAGAAAGTAAGAATTATTTATTTGCTTTTCCTTTAAGATTCCAAATTAGCATTGTCTTTAGAGATGGACAGGATTGTTTGCTGAACCGATAGTTAAAACAGTTCAAACTTTGTTCTGGCTGAATCATTTCCATTCCTTTTAGTTCAATATATAATTTTATCATGCTGCTGATGGATTTTTGCTTGCTTTATGTTGTTGTTGTTTGTTTGTTTGTTTGTTTGTTTAAAAAAAAAGATTAAATGGGCTTTTTAATCCCAAAAAGGCTTAGGGATGATCACTGAAGTCAAAATGTCTGCAGAGATTCTCCAAATGACACGGGGAGGGTTTTTCAGTGCACACTGTTTGCATTTGATGTGCTGCTTCAGAATCAGTGCAGAATGTCAGGCTCTTTATAACAATGAATATTCATTAAGCCTGCCAGAGGCAGAAAATGCAGCCAGTACAGCATCAGCAGAGGAGGCAGGGAAGGGAGAAATCAGGTTAATGACTAGCTTTCTCTGCAGTTTGCTTCCTGCTTATTGCCTGATCTCAATTTTAAATAAATTCATTTAATTAATGCGTGTTGCTACTTTGACCTGGGGACAGAAGGGTCTGTGATTAATGATGGACTATTCCTCTATTCCTAGTCTCGCAGCAGCTTTAGTTGACATGTTCTGGTAGCTAGGAAAGAAAAAAAAAATCTAAAAGGTTTCCTTTGAATTTAATAATAATTGATGGTTTAATTGAAAGCTTTTGTCTAATGATTTTCTATGTCCATGAGCCACCAAAATTTTTAAGACAGAGACAAAGCAGTGAACACAAAGCAAGCTGCTGTCTTGGCCGAGGACATCACACAGTCAAAAATGTCTCTGCAGAGAGACAGAGCTGCACAAAATTCTTTTCGTTCCTTCCCCTTGAGCAGGGCACATCTGTTCTAACACAAGCTGGCCTTCTGACAACGGTTCTTTAAGAAAGAAGCAGAGGCATAGGAGGTAGAGACGATGTACATGACACTCAGGATATGTGGCCAGCTCACATTATGGGAGTGAACACCACCTGTTTCTAATAAACACCAGATTGTAGCTGTGGGGCTATGCAAGGACAGGAGGAAAACACATGCACTCCCCACAAAGGAGAGAAAAAAGTTAGTGAGATAGAAACTGCAGTTTTTGTCTAGGCTTGATGGGCTATTGATTTGTGAGCTAAGAGATGCCATGTCCTGTGAACAGGCGTTTTACCCCTACATTTAGAAGACATCTCAATTTCAGGCTGTTTGTACCCATCACTCAGCATTTCAACATTGTTCCACTTACATATGAGCTTGAGTGGTTTTACAAGCTGGTATATGCCAACCCTTCAATTGAGTGAATTCACAAATGCTGCCTTTGGAAAGACAGCACTGTAAATCTCAGTGACAGACCTGTACTTTGGAATTTTGCAGCAGAGTGTCACTTAAGAACTAAGCTGTACCTGTGCCATTGCAGTCATAACTAAAACAGTCTTCTAAGAGGTGGAAATGGTGCCACCATCACAACATGGCAGATCTTTCTCTGGTATTTCTAAACAGAGGATGCCTATGCCTGCGAGCATGAGAATCCTATGGATGGATTAGGGCTGAGAAAGTGGTCTTATCTTGCAGATAGTTGTGCAGGATTTTTTTTGTGGCTGTCACTGTTAAAGAGATTAGTTTCAAACTTTTTTTTTTTTTTTTTTTTTTTTTTTTTTAACACTCTGGCATTGTCATTAGTACAACATGCCCTGAGCCATGCTTAGCTTGCTTCCAAGCATGGAATTAATCTCATTTTGCATTAGCTACCCAGAACACAACTGTCTAGTTTATACTGGCTGTCCAGTCTTTATCTGTAGTTAAGGAAGCAAAGGTATGACAACTCCAGCAGAAAGAGGAAAGGAGCAAAGAAAATTCAATGCAGCTACAAATAGGTGTTTAAGATGAGTTGAACTGCCTTCTGAGTATGTCTGTCTCTCTTTATAGTGAAAAGTATATTAGCCAGTTTAGACTGGATCCCTACTGTTTTGGTGGCAAAAGTTAGGAAGAGGATCACATCTAAGAAAAAAAAGAAAAAAGAAAAAAAGAAGAAGAAGAAAAAAAGATGCCTACAGTGTCCATGGGCTCACTTTTGGAGACCCCATGCTTTGTAGTAGGTACATGGGCTCCCTGCCCAGGGCACTGGGAGAATTAGGTACCTCTGACAAACCTGCCTGCTGAGACCAGGACTGCCTGGAGCACACAAGATGCTCCGTGCTCAGTGGGTTGACATATCTCACCTGCAGCCTGTTTCCTTTCTGGGACCATAAAGCCTATACCACCTGCATGATGCTTTCTATCAGTGTGTAGGAAATCAGGTGGTTTCAGAGCAAATAGGACTTGAACACCTGTTTATTGACTGTGATTGTATGTTTTTCAAGCCCTGTGAGAGGTGGAGGGCTACCGTATATGACCTGTAATTGACTCTGGAAAAGAAAAAACTAGCTAGACACCATATTCTAATGGTTCAAGCTTTCAGCTGTGTGATTTTAGGATTTGGGTTTTTCTTTTTCTTTTTCTTTTTCTTTTTTCTTTTTCTTTTTCTTTTTCTTTTTCTTTTTCTTTTTCTTTTTCTTTTTCTTTTTCTTTTTCTTTTTCTTTTTCTTTTTCTTTTTCTTTTTCTTTTTCTTTTTCTTTTTCTTTTTCTTTTTCTTTTGCATCCAGGTCTGTCTGTGCATTTCAGGTAACAGTTACTGGACAGAAAAAGAAGTATTTTGAAAGACAACCTAAAAATCCTTTCCCCACAACTGAATTCATGGACTACAATGAGATTCATATTCCTCAATCTCAGAAGTTGTAGATTCCATTTAAAGTCCACTGAGACATTTTTATTTCGATAGTATGAAAAAATGGAAGGGGTGAAAAGTTCATTTTCCATTTTAGTGTGCATACACACAGGCAAGGAAGCATCAGGAGGTGCAGGTGCAGCCTAGATTTTGAGTTCTGCTACATGCACTCATTTTAAAAATTAATCATTTGGTTATTCAACATGAAGACTGCGGTATTCCTTGAGAAAAAGGCAAAGAGGTGAAGGGGAAAGTCTCCAAAGTAATCCTTTGATTTATGCCAAGAAATGGCCAGTCTTTGCACTTTTATGTAAGCCATGTGGTAAAATAAAACAACCACCTATGTAGCTGTCAGAAGAAATTTAATGTTTTAAATTCAGTGGCTGGGGAATTTGCTTTATTTAGATATTCCTCTAAATTTAGTAACTTTAAAGCATTTAATAAGATCCAGAAAACATGCAAGAGAAGCACAATTAATCTAGTTAAATGCAAAGTAGCATCCAAGTGGAAAGTTTTTTGTTGTTAAATTCCTGCTGATAGGAAACAGAAGAGATGCTTAAGGGAGCTTGGGAAACTAGGTAGTACATGACATTCATTCTTGATCTGAAATACCTAAACATACAGCACTCTTAGGACAGCTGAACTGTGACCTTCCAGCCTGTCAATCCAGATAAAAGCACATGTTGCCAGGTAAATCGAGCAGAAGTGAAATTTCCTGAGGAGGCTGTTGAAGCCCCATTGCTAGGAAATGATGGCTATTAACTCATTACGTTCTGTCTCATTCTTTTTGTATGTGAGCGCTCCACACTGCTGTAAGGATAATTGGTTTCCTTTGGCTTAGTGAGTATTAAGGAGTATTAATATGCTTACTTTGTATGGCAACAAACATTCAAGGGCTGGGGAGAAAAAAACACACAGAAATGCAGGCAAGCCCTTAGTCTTCAGGTGAACAGAATCCTGATTGCGGGGTTGATATCATGGGTTTGTTGTGGTTGTATGCATTATACCAGATGGATTTGTGATAAATGTTTCTGACTTCATCTGGTGAGTGGATTTGTCTGGGCAGAACCAGATTAAAGGGTCAATATCCTGTTCTGAATTAGATTTCAGTAATGCAGGAGTGTACGTGCAGCCCGTTAGCCTGGCAAGGATTTTCATTCAAGGAAAAAAAAAAAGGTAATGCACTGTGAGGATATCCTCTATTCTTAAATGCTTTTTGCAGGTTACCATAATTGTGTAGTAAATTGGGTAATATTAAGTAAATATTGCATAATATTAAGCCACTATCATTGCTTCATGTTGTATATCCAACTGAATATGGTCACATAAAAATAACACTGGCACACGTTAAAACAAAAAATGTTTTTTGGCTGTGCAGTGGTGGCAATGAGGTACATTGAGTGCTGTTGTAACGCTAAAACTTAAAAACAGTTTTTAGGCTACTCACTGTTCCAGGGCTTCTACTGGCCACAGCAAGGATGGTTCAAAAATGGTTTGAAGTCACCTTCAGTGTTTTGTTTGTTTGTTTTGTTTGATTGTGGCTTTGTTTTGTTCTGTTCTGTTTTTCCAGACAGGAACAGAAAAAGAGAATTGGGTCTGGGCCAATGTTGTTTGAAATGAATGCGGATGGGCTTTTTGGGAAGGAAGAAGTGATTATTTGTCAAATAGGCCTTAATCTATTGTGTGTGATGTGAAAGCTCAAGTTTTTTATATTGCTGAAGAGACAAATGAATAATAATTTGGAAATAGACCAAGACACACGATGTTCACCTTTGTAATTTATGGTCTCAAAGAAACAAAAGCAATCTGAAAGGTACTTGACCAAAATACTCTATTAAGCAGAAATGAAAGCTGTTTCATATTAATGTGTTTAGTAAGTAAGGACTTGTTAGGACATTTCCATTATCAAAAAGAAACATAAAAAAAAACCACCCTGAAGCTGAAAGTTAAGGTCGTAGGAAATTTTCAGAAAAGCTACAATTGATAAAATAGAGGAAATTTCACATTAATAATAACTTCAAAAAAGATATTTTACACTAGGGATATTAGGTTAAGGTTACTAAAATACTTCTGCATTCCTGGAGAAATGCAGAAATACTTCTGCATTTCCTTTATTTGACATAAAGTCAAATCCTCATCATCAAATGCAGTCTTAGAGAAAAAAGAATTGTAGAAGCTCTTGTAAATCTTGATTAAACATCAGATTGCAAAAACAATCATATCACCTCTGTTAAAAAGATTGCCTATGACAAACCTATTACACAGACAGTCTCAGAGACAGTGCTGATGTATCAAGTATACAAATTCCTTTGGCTCTGTAACATGGACATACTGCATAAGTATGAAATAAATGATAAGAATCATGCTTTTCAGAACTGTATTTCTCTGCTAGGCAGGAGAAAAAGATTGTCAAGCAGTAAAATGTGTCTTTTAGCTTTTGAATCAAGAGTCTTATGTCTACACACAACATACACTTTATTTCATGACATAGAAAATTCTATGAATACCATTACAGAAGATGAAGGGTCTTGAAAGAATCAGAAATACAGGAGATACTGCTCATTTCATTAAGTGGTTGCTAAAGGAAGTGCAACATTTTTCATTGCTATTACAGGGGTGCAGAACGGTCAGCAGCTGAGGTTTACTGAATAGCATCCTCTGGTCTCGCAAAACACTGGAGATCTCCACCTAGATTTTCTGATTTGTTTCCTCTTCCCCCATCTCTCACTAGTGTGAGACCTAGGATTTCTCTGTTTCTTCTTCTTTCCGTGTCCAGCCTTCTCTTCTAAGGGATATGCAGTCTTCCTGTGACAGTTTCCCAACCCTTCCTTGCAGCAATGCTGATCCCACTCCCTTCTTACCCACTCGATATCTTCACCTGTTCAGCTGGACAGCTCTGATGCAGAGCACAATATCGAGACTTAACCAGATCCATGGGATTGGCATTGTTTGTGTGGTATTGCAAGAATTTATGTATGGCTAGTAGTGTTACAAATGGACAGGTCAATGCTGCACTTTTAGGATGTAGATAAGAACATTTTCATCAGATTGGAGGGCTTTAGGATCAATGCACAAGCATTGAGCTTTCACCTGGTCAGAATCCTTGTTACTTAAGTACTTAAAATAATATATTAAAGTGAATATTTTGGTACAATTCAAATTTTGGAGTTATGTAAATTACAAATAATTTTCAGAGTTTAAGAAGAAAGAAAGCAAGCAGGTTTTAAGACTATTGAAGAGCCTGATTTGTGTTGCATCTCTTTGTGCTATATACTCAATATATATCTTTGCCAGAGAAACACACATAAAAATGTCTATCTCACTGGGTCAATCATGGCAAAATCATGGAGGCAAAATTAAAAATTTGCTTCATAGTGCAAGCCTAAAGCTGGGGATAGAACTTCACTTTATCTTTGCCTGTATGAAATAGTGATCTCTTATTTCAAGCACTTCAAATTCAAAAAAAACACTGAGAACAGTTGTACTTCAAGGCACAACATGGGATCCAAAGCAATATGTGGGGAGAATCTGCACATGCTAGCACTGAGCAGCCTGGACATGAACCAGCCAGTAACACCCAGATGAGCAGCCAGGCCACCAAGAGTCAGCATAGACCCAGGCTAAAGCCATAGCTTTCAAACGTGAAGCTGATACTCACTGAGTGCTTGTATGTACTGATGTTTTAAGCTTTTCTTGCTGTTTTTTGACTTTTTCAGAACCTGAGGCAGGAGAGGTGTCCCCCCCCGTGGGAGCTGGTGTGAACAGCAACAGCTGGACCTTTAAGTTTGGACCGGGCAATCCCAAACAAGGTGGTCCTGGTGAGTTGCCAGACAAATTCATTATCCCAGGATCTCCTGCAATCATCTCCATCCGGCAGGAGCCACCAAACAGCCAAATTGACAAAAGTGACTTCATAACCTTTGGCAAGAAGGAAGAGACCAAGAAAAAGAAGAAAAAGAAGAAGGGAAACAAGACTCAGGAGAAAAAAGAAAAGGGCAACAGCACTACTGAGAACAGTGATCAGTGAGGGGTTTATACTGAAAGAACCCACTTAGCCAGTTTTTGTAATAATGGCAGATTTCTCCTATGTAGCAACTCCCAATTTCTTCCTACTGTTAACAAATTTCCTGTATGTACAGACTTCAGAAAATCAGCAGGAAATTCAGAGTGTCTGTCTAAATTTCTTAACAGGTTTTGTCTTAAAAAGCTTTATTAAGTCTGGTGTTAACTCTTTTTCTCCACTCTGGCTTGTTTTCAGAATCTAAAAAGCAGACACAAGTTTCCTTTCTCCTACGCCGAAAAGGAGAATCTTCACAGTACAGCCAGTGAGAGGTTGGAATCTCTGCACTGTGGTTCCTGTGCTCCTGTCTTGATGACACTTACAGGACAGGTTTAAAAGTTTTAATATGGTGCACCCTATATCTGATTGGAAATCTTTGTGTGCAGATGTCAGCTAGGTGATATGAGACCAGGTTATAAGACGCAAGAAGAGCTGGTAAATATGCAACAAAGTAAACACCTAATGAACATACATGTTCAAAGATGTTCAGGCTGGGGAGGAAATGTCTGAAAGATGACCAGACTTTTCAAACCTTAGGAAATCACTGTGTGGGAATACTGAGCCCTATACATGATGTATTTTACACACTCCTGAAAATAAAACTTCACATTTACAGCTCTTTAAGATGACATAAATTTTATGTCTCTACCAAGCAAGCCATTGGGAAAATCGTCCTTTAAAGCCCTACATTACCCTGGCAAGGCTAGCCCTGTGAGAATAAGAAGGGCTGGGCTGACATCCCAGGAATGTAACTGACTGTGATGCTCTGTGTCCCTGTTGCAACTCTAACATTATTTTGCACATAATGTCTCTGAAAAAGTCAGAGTTTTTCCACGACACTTATGCAAAAGAGAGGAAAAAATAAATGTTAACTATGCTATTTGTTATTTGAGATATTTATTTATAAAGAAATATAGCTGTAAATGTTAAAGAAATATGATGCCCTTTAACCCAAACAGAAGTCAGTCTAGAGCCATTATAAATTATGATTGCTGCTATTAAAGTGCTTTAGAAAAATTGCCTGAAACATCTGTATTATATCGGCCACTTGCCAATAACAGCTTTATTCTGTCGGGTCACTTGGGGGCTGCCTCTTGCATGTATTAATAAATACAGTAATATTTTATTTTTTTTTTGCATTAATCTGCACTTTGAATACACCTTTGCAAAGAAACTGTCCTAATATGAAGGAGAAGAAAACTCCTCACACAAGTGGATTTATATAACCTGCTAGTTCTGTGCAGTACCTTGGTGTTACCTCCCACACAACCTTTTCTGATTTTAATTTTACTTTTTCTATGCGGTTATGAATTTCTGACCCTACTAACACTCTTATGTAAAATTCAAGTACTGTATGTATGCTGTATGCTCTTATAAGAATCCTGAAATATTTATTCTGTGCTTGTGTATGTGAATGTCAATGCAACTATTATTAGAGTGGACTTTAAGCTTTACCGTTGAATGTAAATTCATTATTTCTTTTTTTGTACACTTGTGAAAAAGTGAAGTAGTGTTAATTTTTTAAGCCACTGTTGATTATCAGGTTTTTTTTTTTTGTGTGTGTGTGTATGAAACACAAGTAAAATATCTTTCTTAAATCAATCCATGCATGCATTTTGGGATTTATTGGTAATAACCTGTGAAGCTAAAGCTCTGTGAATTACAAAACCTAAGGATAGGATGGAGTTCTGAATGTGATTGAAGATGTTGATCTAAAACTAATACATGTATTTTTAAAAAGAATATAGCAGATGAGGGAATTCCAAAGAGTTTTCTACATCATTGTACATTCACAGAATAAAGCTCAAGTGTCGCATTAATTGGAGCCATGTGAAAACTACATAGCTCTAAAATTTCAAACAGTCCTTTTAATCTAGGATCAAAGAGAGTAACTGGATTCCTTGAGACATGTCCTGGATGTTTTAAGTTTCCAAACTGCTGACAGTTCAGAACAGGTCAATTCCTATTCATTTAAAAGTCTGCTGCAAGTCTTAAAACATCACGGATGGTAAAGCACTAATAAAAGAATTAATACCTCAAAATGTGAACCAGCAATGGCCTCATGTGGTCTATCTAGTTTTCTGTTGCTACCACTCTTGTTTTAATGGCAATAAAAAAGATGCTGCTTGAGAAAGAGGATCCCTAAGTTTTAAAGGCTTGCTGAGAGGGAAGAGCTTAAGATTTGGGGAGGGAGCTGTTCTTTAATTTGGCCTTGAAAAGGATATGCAACTGTGCTATGCATGTAAATTTAGACTTAGGGTGGTGTTTTTGTTTTTTAGTGTGTGTGCGTATGTTTTTTTTGTTTGTTTGTTTTTGTTTTTGTTTTTTACATTTGGTGATTAATAAAACAGTTCCCAAAATGTTTTTAAACTGGAGTTACAGTGATAACTTCAAAACACAGGATACTGTTGTACTTAAGTGTAGGTCATAAAGCAGTTGTCCTCAACTCCTCTGGCAAAAATCCACCTCAAAGATTTAACTCGTACAGGAATCTATTGCATTTGATTATTTTTAGATTTTAATTGAATATATTTCTTTTGAGTACTTGTATTTTCCTCTATATAAGACAAAAGGATTCACTCATTTTTCATCCTTGGTCTTACCAAAATAGTTTCCAACACTTTCTTCTATCAGAAGAAATCAGGAGCTGCAGTATGCCTCTAACTTGCCTGTTCTTACACAAAAGTATATTCACCAATGCTGGCTTCATTGTGGGTGATTGGAATGGGCTGCCCAGGGAAGTGGTTGAGTCACTATTCCTGGAGGTTTTTAAAAGACATTTAGATTTAGAGCTTTGTGATATGGTTTAGTGGAGGACTTGTTAGTGTTAGGTAAGAAGTTGGACTATATGATCTTGGAGGTCTCTTCCAACCTATATGATTCTGTGATTACTGCAGGAGGACTGTATGCTAGCATAGCCTGGTAGAGAAAAACATGATGTCTGAATGCAAGGACCTCAGTATGAAGGTGTGATGGAACAGAGAAAAAAATTGTCAGGGAATAAGAAAGTAGATGTTCTTGCTGGAAAGGTTTAAAAAGAGGCTGGATTGCAAAAGTGGAATGTGCATTGCACAGATGTGCTCTGTGCTTTCAGAAGATGGAATCAAGTGCTTCGCTAGATTTTTTTAAAGATTTTTCCATGTATGAACCCTCCAGTGCAACTGGAATACTGAGATGTCTTAAGTGACATTTGTATATTTCAAAACCAGCATGCAAATGATACCATTGTCATCCTTGATTTTGGATGTCCAGGAAGAGGACGAACACATGGCATGAAGTGCCTTTGGAGGACTATGGGTTACACATCATAATGAGGGTAATACATTTGGCTGAGCATCAGGCATTACTGTTTCAATAACACTCAATAAGAAATGAGGAACAGAGGTGGCCATAGCCTACAAGAATCAAGAAACTAAAGTTTCTTTTATCCTTCTACTGTCAATAAAGTTAGCAAACCAAAATACATTGCAGACTTTGTTAACATTTTGGACTTTTTTTTTTTTAATCACTTGAACAATTGATTCCTCTCAGAATCTACATGTTATCTGTGAGCATGTTGTCTTCAGAAGTCTGTTTTTATGCATACAAAATTGGTGGCCAAAACCATTGGGCTTTTATAATGATTAAGTTTGACATATGTTTCATATTAATTACATGCTGTTGTTGAGAAGATACCTCATTTTACATTAGGCATCTAAGACATAGTCTTGTGCAGTTTCTTGAGCAGAAGCTCAGAATTTGGGTCATAGAACATCAGAGGATGAGGCTCCAATTAAAGTTTTCCAATGATCTTACATAAGGGAAAGAATGTAGAACCCAAAGTATATTTTCCAAGTTTCAGACATAAAAATCTACTATGGAATTAATTGAAGTCATCTGTGATATCCTTTAGGGTCGTCATTAGTTCCCCTCTCCTCTTCAGTCACTTGATGTGTTTCAAGAAATACTTCTATTTTTGTAAAAAGTCCTTGTATAGTTAATTGACCTTTTCCCGGGGGAATTGTGAGTAAGATACCTTTATAGAATGGTGGTTATTACTACATGACACAGTGACCACAATTTATATAATTCATGTTGGATGGTCAAAAATTTGATCTGCCCATTCTGGTGCATGAAAATCTCAAAATTCCAATAAATAATATTTCCTCCAGGAAAACTCATATTATTATCTCCCTTATACATACAACATACAACATATTTAGGTACAAAATGACTCCAGCTTCAGGAATTCTTCCAGCTTCATTCCAGCAAACAATTCAGTTAGAACTTTCTGTCTCTCTGAAATCACCCATTCTTAAACTGTAATTGCATTTTTAAAACGTAAAGTCAATCACTGCCTTTTACATAATTGGTCTTGCTTATCTTAATCTACTTTCATGCCAAGTTTGTGTCAACATCTGAGTAAAATAAACCATATGCAATCTTTCTTCCCTTATCCAATTCTCCCCTAGCAGCAGTTTTGTGGCTCCTTAAGACAGGCCCTCATGAAGGCACTCATCTGAGTCCTAAAGAAGGAACTGGTTCCTCAGCTTTGCTGTTACTTAGTCATTTGAGAACTACTGCCTGTTCCTTGACTCAGATACTTTTTTTCTAAGATAGTGCCAAGAGTCCCACATTCTCTTAAAGTCCCTGTAAATGTGCAGAAGTATCACTTTCATCAGAAGTTTGTCTTTGGTGAATAAGTGTATACTGAAATCCTTTGCTTTCTTCCTTCAAATGTCTTTGAAGGAGAAATGAGTGAACAACTGAACAATATTTTTGGTATCATCACATAGAGGATTATCTGTATAAAGCAGTTATGTGCCCTGGAAAGGACAGGCTGAGGACTCCAAGCAATGCAATAATAAATTGTGTATATGAAGGGCTTGATAGGGTGGCTAGAATGTATTAGGCCCTGTGTGATGCTTGAATATGCCTGAGTCGCTGACTTTGCACAGTACTCAAAGAGCTGGACATGCTAAGAGTCTAAGAGTACAAAGAACAGCTGTAGCAAAACACCTGCTGTGACAACAACCTTGTGCTGCTTAAACCAACATACTAGGAAATCAATATCACTACCATCAAAATTATTTTTCCATTAGCTTTTGATATGAGGTAGCTGTACTTTCTACTCATGAGTTCTTTCTCCCCTCTATGGTCTCCATCCCTCACTAGAGGGTCCAGCAGCTGCACTTGCATATATATATATGTATGTGCAAACATTTTTATATGTGTGTATATTATATATAAAAATCTGAGACCTGCCTATGTTGCTATGCAGGATGCTGCAACATCTACTGTCAGTGGTAATGCCATGTACGTAAAACCTATTGTTCAAATCTGTCTGATTTTTCACAGTGATGCTATTATGGTGACATTACATGCCTATTTCTGTCTTGTTCAGGTGCCTTTGGCTGGCTTACAGAACTAATGAAAGGAGTCCTCCAGCATGAAGTACTACGTAATTGCTTCTGCCACACTGAAAAGTCTACTTTACCCTGTACTGTGAATTCCCTTTCATATCCCAAGAGCATTTGATGCAATACTCTGACACTGAGGTTTTAACATCAAAAGATGATAGAGATGTAGGAAAGTAAACATCTCTCATAACCCATACAGCCTGACAACTATTAAAAATGCTTCCCGGTAGTAGTACCCAGAGCTATATAACTGTTGTCTGAATAAAGACAGCAAGTAACTCATCAACATTTAAGAATTGATGTCTGGAGTGTATTGTAAAACAATTGTGCTAGGCTTGAAAACTGTATTTCAAAACCAGGACCTTGAGTGACAAATTGTTGGAAGCGTTAAACTGGTCTTCATACCACGTACAACAGCCATAAGCTTGCTGTCACTCCCACCATTAAATACACTTGTCCCTCAATATGAACTGCATGGTGGTGGTGGGATGAATGGGACATGTGATGAAAAGACACCTCCATGTAGGGAAAGGTTACCCTACAGTGATAGCATTATGATAAGGCACATAAATGAGGTGTTGGGCATACCCACTGGACTTTGTGTTATCCGTGAAAGCCCTTTTTACCAGCGTGCCATTCCATCAGGAACGAAATCTGAATCTCCTACTGAATGTGAGACCTTGAAGGGCTGCCCTGTGAGTTCATCAGTGAGTATTGCACAAGTAGTAGAGCACTGAGATGGGATAATGTTAGAACTGGCCCTGGCAGCCCTATTCCATCTCCTCTGGTGATATTTATTGAAGCTTCAAGTGTTTTGGCAGCATTTGAGCAGCACCAAGAAAGTTCTTGTCCATTAATTACAGGAAGCCTGATAAAACATATTTGTTATTACAACACATTTATCACAGCCACTCTAGACTTTTAAACCTACAATAGTTTTACAGTTAGGTAAATACTTCTTTTTCTCAAAGTCCACTGAGTGAGGTGAGAAATGTGTGTGTTCATGAGCAAATGAGAATGAAAGTTCACATAGATATAATGCTATACCCTAATTAAGCCCCTGGTGTATCAGAACCCTACTTTGGGAAGATGTGTATCACTCCCTGCCTTGAAGAACTTCTTTCCTTCAGTGTTTAAAGAATCCTACTTAAAGTCTCTCTATCCGTGAAATGCGGTGCTGAGCAGCTTTGAATTGAATCAATTCTGTGCAATAGGGCTGATGGGTTTTCAGACACCACCTGCCATGGTGGCAAATCTGACCAGGAATTAGTGAAATGCAGCACAACCACTGCACTCCCAGGATTATCTACACTATAAAAGCCATTTCTGTCTGGTACTTACCTTCCTGTTTATCACCTGTGATGTAAACAGTGAGGATCCAAGACCTCAATCTTTTGGGCTGGGACAGCAGGCTCAGGCTCTGCATGGACAAACTATGCCAACCTGGCAGTTCCCAGGTTCTGTGAAGTCCAACTGTGGGCAGCTTCAGCTGGCACCATGGCCCTGTGATGATGGGATGAAGAGGCTCACCTTTACTAAGCTCAAGTCCCTACCTAAGTGTGGAAATTAACTGGGGTGCAACTAATTACTGCATATTCAGAGAAGCTTAAAAATATTAAATTCTACTTGTCTTCTTAGACGCCTGAAAGGGGATTAGGAAATATTTAGGCAATGACATTTGAGAAAGTGATCCAGAAAACTGGAGACAGAAAAATGAATGGAGAGGGGCTGCCTAAACCAATGGCTGTGTAAATTCTGTTAGACCCTCTACCTGTAGATTCAAAAACCTCCTGATATGACTGAACTTAAGCAGTCTGTAAGCATCTCAAAAACTACCTTGATCTTTACACAATGACATCTAACAACCTTTTGTTAATCTACTTCAGCGCAGTTATATAAATATATATATTATATACATACATAGTTATATAAATACAATCCTGAAGGTAAGCTGCATATTACCCTGAAGGGTGACTGCACTGAGCACTGGCAGAAACAAGCACCTAACTCTCTTCTTAGGGAGGACATGGCACAAAATTGTGAAACGGTTTGATTTTATCCTCAGTCTTCCTTCACAGGCACAAGGGGAGGTCTCAGATGGTTACCTAGGGTGAGATTCTGGACAGCAATACAAGCAAGTAGGACAGCAAGTCTAAAGTATTTATTAGCAAGAAACTGTGGGGATGTTGTGTAGGTGAATTCTTCCACAATGTTAGAAGATGCAAGAGACTCAAAGTGTGACAGGTCAACCCAGGGCACTAAATACATTTCCTTGCAGTCAGAGGGAGGGCCTGTTCTGCCTATTGATCTTGCTAATGGCCCCCTGGGTCAAACAAGCTTTCACAAATGCTTGCTGTCTGCAAAGCTGTCAAATGTCAACACTGTCTGATGGCAGGAACTGCTGACCTATGAGTTATATTGCTCCAGTTGTTTGTAGCTAAATTTCTGGCAAGTATCATTACTTACTTCCTTATGTGCACTGCTGGGCTTCCCCTATGAATCTACAAAGCCAAATTACATAGGTGCTGGCATTCATTACTGTGCATACAGCTAATGCAAAGAAAACTGGAAGCAACATGATATCGCAGTTCCTATAACAAAAAAGCCTTCATAACCCAATCAATGTTGATGGTGCAGTTAATTTTGCATTGATTAACTTTAAATGTGAAACCCCTACAGCAAGTGAGTTCATAGTGAAGCACTCAGTACTGCAGTGTTTACCAGAATTGTGCAACTGTATAAAATCTTAGAATTATAGAATGGCTTGAGATGGAAGGGACCTCAAATACCATCTAGTTCCAACCCCTCTGCCATGGGCCAGGATGTCATCACAAACCAGATGAGGTTGCTCAGGGCCTCATCCAACCTCAGCTTGAATACCTCCAGGGATGGGGCATCCACATCCTCTCTGGGCAACCTCTTCCAGTGCCTCACCACCCTCTGAGTGAAGAATTTCCTCCTAATATCTAAACTAAGTCTCCTCTCTTTTAGTTTAAAACCATTCCCCATTGTCCTGTCAATATCTGATTGAGCAAAAAGTTGCTCTCCATCTTTTTTATAAGCCCCCTTTAAGTACTGAAAAGCTGCAGTGAAGTCACCCTGGAGCCTTCTCTTCTTTAAGCTGAACAGCCCCAGCTCTCTCAGCCTTTTTTCATAGGAGAGGTTCTCCAGCCTTCTGATCATCAAAATAATAAGTAGGACACAGACAAACAGTAAATGTAAGCACATACAGCCCAATTTTATGCTGTGCTATGAACACTTGTAGGCCTGCTGCACACCCTGGAGGATAGGCTGTGGAAAAGTGCTGTATTGTGCTAAGTCTTGTCCCTCTCCAACACAAAGATATGTACTAAAATTTCCTGTACACGGAGGTTCTTTCCCACGCTCCCTGACCTCACTCTACAAGGTCATATACATGTATATGTTCCACCAAACATGTCTATACTGTTGACTGTAGATGCCTGTGGGCTTTGGGTTGGTGTTACCTGCTCTGTGTAAAGACATATGGCTGGCTGCAAGAATCCATCCATGCTGCTTATCAATGGTGGGATTATGGTGGAGAACAGCCCAGATGCCCTCATACTCACTCACCCACAGGGCAAACTGTGATTTGCTGGTACTTGCCCTGAGAGCTTACACACCTTCTGCTCCCCTTTTCACCCCTTCCAAATAGTCTTCATTCTCGTGTAGGCTTCCAGGTGCACTGGTAGGAGCTGCACAAGTCCTATCTCCTCTCTAAAACTCATAGGAGGTGTTTTACTTCTTCCTGCATTTTCTATACACTGTCAAAACAAAACAAAACAAAGGATTTAGTGGTGAAAACCGTGCAATTCACCCCTCATAGCCTCCTCCAACTTGTTTGAAAATGCAGAATTGGGCAAGTCCAGCAAGACTGTATTTGTATCCATGTCTGGGCACACCTTCAAGCTGAAGAGACCATCCAAATTCTTCCTGCCTGGGTCTATCATGTCCATTTCTCTTCTGTTCTCCTACCCAACCACCTAATTCAAGCTCTGTTTGAGAAAATTGTTTTGAAAAACTGTTAACCTTCTTTTCTGGCAACTGATGGCTCACAGGTTTTTAGCCTTCTATAAAGGTGAGTGGACCAAGGAGTGACACAGAGTTAGAAAGGAAATAAATTCAACCTCCTTCAACCAACTGTCCCAGTCCATCTCTGATGTGCATGGCCAGCATTTATACATCCAGAGACAATCCTAGCTGACACATGGAGTGCTAGCTACTAGTGGAAGTTCATTTATTGACCCAAAGCTCTTTTCAGTACATGGCAGTTACACATATGACAACTCTAGTCAGTCAGACACGACTTAAACTCATGATGATGTAAAATCACATCTTTGGATATAGCAAAAGAAATACATTTCAGTTGCTTTCCACCTTCCAAAACAGTTCAGATCAATCTGAGTAACTGAACTCAGTGCCTTATTTTCTACCACATTTTCTATTTTTTCCTTAGATAATATTATATTTTCTTCTACATCATTATTTTAACAGCATTTGGTGAAGAAGAAACCCTTTAGATGCTCCCAGAGAAAGATCCTTCATGGATGAAAGGTTTCTCTTTACACTTACTTGCTTTATTTTCTCTGTTGTAAAGGATTTCATAAAGAGTTTACAGCTTTATTATATATGATCAGTGTTATGTAAGACTAAGGCATACAAATTATTATTTAGCACCATATTTTAGCACCGTTCTCTTTACAAATCAGGTTGATCCATTAAAATTGTATTTCATTTATGTGACAAGACTTATTTTTCATAAATCCATAGCTATATTCTTTCTTATTTGCACACAATACTTTCCCCAATTTTTTCCTGGCACAAATTTCAGGCTCCTTGCCCCATATTCTGTCTCATACCACTTGGCTCTCAAATGAAAATATCTGTCTCACCTGCCATCAACTCCCGGTCAATTTACGCATGCAAAAATATAAATACATGTTAACTCATGCTCACTTATTTCAATTTGTATGTTTGAGTGTAATCTTATCACAGTAGGGATTTATTTTGTAATTAACATAGTAGAACAACCATTTCAGGTGAAGCTTCTAGGCCAAAATGTTAAAAAATACCAGTAGTTAGTGAAAATCCATACACATTAAAAACCTGCCTATCAGTGTTATCATTGTTAGTTTTTGACAGATGCTTATCTAACAATATCTGATCCCCTTCAAGGCTCTCTAGAATGAAGCTCTCACAGCCTCTCAGGGCTTTTTATCTTACACGCAATTACCCTTATATTGACAGTAGGGTGTAGAAGTTCTAATTCTACTGAAATTTTCAGGCAGGTCACTATGAAGTGTGATACTCAATATCATGCCTCTGTCTAATGCAGTTTGGTGGATATAGGGAAATGTCACAATAGTCAAGTCCACATATATGTTGCTGCAAATGTGATCCTAAATCCTTTCAAGTATCTCAAGTCCCTGGTGCAAAAGACCAGTAAATTTGCAATGGCTTCATTTTCAATTACTTATATAATCAGTACATTGCTTCTGAACAGTTTGTTTTAATATTAGATTATATACATGACATACTTTTTTCCTCTCCCCAAGAGCTCTGATCATCCTGTTCACAGAAAATAGCCTCATAGAAAGAAACCATGTTACTGAAACCTGCAATATTCACAGTTAACTGTTCTCAGACTTCAGAGTAGTTTTTTTCCATTTCTGTAATGATTCCTTTTATCACACAGTAAGTTTTTATGCTTATGAAAATGCAAACATACGAGTCTCACTGAAAAATTCTGTATGCTTAATTCAAACAGAACAGTGTGAAAGATGAAGTCATGTGAACTGTGAAAAGGCTACTAATTCTTCCTTAATGTAATAAGTTTTTTTTTTTTTTTTTGACAGAGCAGATGAGGCAGCTCTTTATAGAGAAGATGACGCTTTCAAAATGTGGCCTGTCAGAGGCCAGTTGCACTCTTGGAAGTAGGTACTCAATAAATAGGATACCAACTTGTTTTGAATTCAAATATAAACACACTAGTGTTTATATTTTTATATGTTTTTATATTAGTGTTTATTGCATAGCTAGTTAAAAAAAAAAAAAAAAAAAGTATAACAATTTTCCTAGCCAATGTCCTAGCAAAAGTAGTTTTGTCATTTCTAGGAAGAGGCCACAGGCTTTATGCTAAATCTGCCAGGCTGTAGTCTTATCTGTGAGGCTTGTTGCAAGAACTTCCTGGGTGAATACAAGCTTGATCTAGCATCTCTTGTTATATAAACAATTTGAACATGGGATAGCAGTGAAGTCTTTGAAAATATGGGTGCATGTTGAAACAGAGCCCCTAGAACTAAGTCAGCAATGTGTTGACCACTCACTGGTGATCAGTACTGGGCACTAAAAAGATGTATATGGGAGAGCTGTGAAAAGACTGCTTTTGCTCCAGGGATGTGGGGTAGGGGGGGGGGAGGAAACAGCAGCCTCTTCAAGAGAGTTTAAAGAAAAATAAACCTAAAAATAACAAAATAAAAATCCACAAAACAAAAAGCAGCAGACCACAATGAAAGTAGCAGCCCCATGGCATCCTGCAGTGCAGAAGTTAATGGATAAGAATTCTCTAGATACCAAAATATTTTATAAAAGACAACATGGAACATAAAGGTCATAAAGAATGAATTTTCCCCCTTTGATTCCAGCTTCCTCTGAAGAATTCTCAAAACTGGCCTTCTGGCCACCTTTTTTGCCTCAAGGGCTAGGATTATTAAGGACAGGACCCTTGGCCCTAACTACATGTTGCTATGTGGTAAAGCACATTTAAAGCTATTTAGAGGAATATTGTTAAAAGAATCCATTTGACTATGTGGTGATGGTTATTAGTAAGTACCAGAAAAACAAACAACAAAGCCAGCTGTGTGTGGTGTTAACATCAGACAAGCCACTTAACATCAGACAGGTCATAGAATTCTACAAAATCTGTAAGGCATGTGGGGTTAGAATTTAAGTCTGCCCTTATTCATGTGTGTTCTAAAAACTCCCATCACAGCAGTCTCTAGTTCTCTGATTAGTACAGGAGTACAGTTGCAACATAGTAAGGAGTCCAGTAAGGTGTTTTATGCTCAGTAGTGAAAGAAGCAAATATTTTGTTTAATATACCTAGTGTTTATGTATTTCATGTTACAAGACAACTTAGGAATGCATGGGAAAGACTTAGAAAATATAATGGAAATTCTCACCTGATCTGAGAAGTCTGCAATATAAATATCTGCATCTAGTCTAAGTTTTGAGCCTCCTTTTGTATTCAGCAGAATGAAATAAACTCTTTTGAAAGTCTAGTCATATGTACTATTTTTGAGTGTGATTAAAGTGACCCTTGAAAGCCCTATTTTTTGTCTCTTTGTAAAGAGAGCCCAGTCAACTAGCTCAAAGGTGACAGTATGAATTGTGAACATTCCCAGTTTGACAGGGCAATCTTGCCCTTTAGCTGTTAGATATATTTGGTCCTGAAAGCTCAGTTCACCAGAAGTACCTCTTCTCTGTCTTCTCCAGGGAAGTTCCTAGAATCTTGTTTTAAACAACAAAAGAAATCTCTCTAAGATGACTCCTATTTGCTACTCTTTATTCTTAAATAAGAGTTTCTTATTCTTCTCCAGGCAATCCAGTTTTTGGGAGCAAGTTGATTAGTTATGCATAAGTTCACAGTAAAGGTGTTATGCAAAGGTATTTCGTTTTGTTTTGTTTTTCTGCTAAAAGTAGTGTTCCGTTTCCCTCCTCTTTAAGCCTTTTTTTTCCATTTGGATCCCACCTGAGCTCAGTATGATTGTATGTGGTGCAAGGTTCTATGTAAATTGAGAAGAAACTCTGGGGTCAAAGGTCTGGCAGTGTGAGGCCAGATGCATGCTCTTGTCTAGTATCATTGCATGTAGAGTATGTGCAGTGGTAAAATTATATCAAAGATGCAAGAGATTATCAAAATTTCTTCTACCTCACTTGAAATATGAACTGTAGGTATCTCCAGTCCCTGTCATATCAGCCAACACTGTTCTCAAATCTTTGTATTAAAGGAATCCTATCACCTCCCTAGATAGCCTGATTCAGATCTTAACTGCCCCAAGTAGCAAGTTTTTTCTAACATGTAAACTAAATCCTCTTTGTTGCAAGTTAATCCGATTACTTCTTGCCCTCCTCCAGAGGACATGTAGAATAACCAATCACTGTCTTCACATTGATAAACTGGAAGATTTTTCTGCCCATCTCTCAACCTCCTTATTTATTTAGCAACATCATTCCAGTTCTTAAATTACTTCTTTAAATACTGTGGCTTTTTGAAGAATCTTGTTTTTCTTGCTGTCAGGTTATTCTCCATTATTTCCAGGCTTCTTTACATGCTGTGCCGAAAGCAGGAGGCTCTTACTAGTAACAAGAAAAGCAGAATTGCATAGTTTGTCTTACATACAACATTTCTGATAATATATCCCAGAATGAAATAATAAAATTTCCTTTTTTTTTCTTTTTTTTTAATGAAAGTGGTATTTCATAGTCTGTGAATCACTATAACCCCAGATATTTTCTGCAGCACTGCCTACCCATTTATTTCCCCATTTTGCTCTGCTACATTTACTCTCATCTTCCAGACCTTACAGTTTTGAACAACTTGTTATGAAATTTTGTCTTATTTCAGGCTCCTTCCCAAAATGTTCAGGTTCTTTTGAATGCCCCAAAACTTCACTTTTTCCCTTTTCTAGTTTGGCATTAGTTAAGATTTAGTGTGCATTACTGAAACAGGCACAGTGCTAATGAAGCAGTTTTATGGAGTTGGACCCATGATAGACTTCTGTAGGAGTATATATATGAAATGTCATCACAGACTGACAGTAAACCTTAGTTTAAATGCTGAATTTCTCCTTGGTCAATCACTTATGGATTTAATCTAAGTAATTTCTAGGGTGTAACCAGGTTGATTTATGAAGTTTGTCTGTAATTTCAAGCATAAAAAGTCAAGTATCAGGTTGAAAGTTGGGGGGAGAGGGAGAGAAACAGAAGAGGAAGGAGTTGGAATTGGACCAATGGGTCAATAAAAGTTACTGTTGGTCCATATGGCATCAGGAAAAGAAAGTATACTGGGGAATAAGAAGATAACACCAGGCACAAATCTTCACAAAGATTTTTTTTGGAGGAAAAGGAGCAGAAGAAAGCTAACAGAGACATAATGTAGTTTGGGAAGTATATGTGAAAAGATGCATTTTTCTTTAGCCAGAAATGGACCAGATTTGAAGTACAAAAATAATTTGGAACGTAACAAGACCATATCAGCTAGAGCCTTCTCTCAGAATTGTAACATGTAACCAAGAAAAAACAGCAGAAGCATGTCTGGGAAATAGGTCCCAGCTCTTTCTCATGGAAACAACTACCCTTAGAGGGAATACCCTTTAAGGTCAACAGAGAAAACAGGTCAGAAAACTTAACAGTATAACACAGGGAAGGCACACTGTGATAGGAGATTGAAGGTGTGGATGACAGCTGAACAGGTGGATGAAAGGAAATAACAGTAAGAGATAACAGATCCCTGTTTATCTCCTCAGAAACAACAACAACAAAAAATCCCTCACCATAACAAACATAGGAATTGGAATGGATTACATACAGTGAAAGCTTAAGATCACATAGCCATTTTCAAAGCTGGTTTGCTAAACCAGAGAGATTTTAAGTAGTTTAACCCATGCAGTAATTGTATAAGATTTCCCTTTTTTGTTTGCTAACTGTAAATGCCAAGAGTCAAATCAGGATCATTAAGAGCAGGAGATGGTATTAAGAGTTATACTTCTTTGTGAAGGAAAGAAAATGTAATGGGTAACCACTTTTTACAACACAAGCCCCTACTTTATGTGCCCCCTTTCTTTGTCAGAGCAGTCTGGGATTTCCCTATACATTCACTGTAACTTCATTTCCTTGTAATCACAGGTTACAGCACAGTGGAATAAGGCAGGAGCAATGGTGCTTGTGTAATTGGATGCTCCTGTGCACGATAAGCACCTTTTACTGCACAGTTCACAGTGTCTGTCATGTGTGAATCATTCTGTTCTGCTGATGACTACTTCACATCATTTTGTTGCTCAAGGGTATTTTGTTCTTAATCAAAGAAGCCTACATCTCCCTTACTTTGGATTCTTCATGGTAGTTTTAGTCTCCTTTAAGTAAAGGAGAAGAAGGAAGTAGTTTTATAAATGTTTTGGATAGTCAGCTGAGACATCAAGGTATATTGGACAAGTGAAATGTCCTGATTGCAATTGTTCTGGGCATAGGCCCCTGTAGAGAACAGTAGTATGACGGATATCAAGTTGACTATTCAAGAAGAGATGATGTGTTCAGATGCGTTTTTTTCACATCTGCATTTTAACTCCACAGTGTATGTCAAAACACAGATGTGTTGTCAGGAAGAGCAGTAATGAGAAGGATCCAGAAATTATGAGGATACGAGGAACTACATATACATATATATATATATGTATATATACACACACATGCTTCTGAGCAGAGTTTAAAAGGTATAACTTTGGGATGGGGTGGTGCTGACTTGTTTGACATTTCTGAAGATAAGCCTGAGAAAGAACCCTATGCTGGGTCCCCAGGGGAGCCCTGGCTTGTCTTGGTAAAACTATTCTAGTGTTAACTGAGTTGAGTCTGTACTCCAGGACTTTACCAGAACAGCATATGCTGCAGTGAGCTATCAAATGGGGCAGATTTACAAAGCTTATAAAGTGCTCAGAGATGCTGAAATACCAGCAGAACTGAGAGGTACTATACTATCCAGCTGAGAGATGAATCTTTCTTTGGGGATTAGACCTGAGGGAAAAAAATAATCTGCTTGTTTTATATTCACAGCCTATATTCAATATATCCCCCTCCCAATCAACAGTTCTTTTCAGAGCTTAGGACTCAGGTTTGTTGCACTAGAGCAACTAGAAAGCTGACTGAATGATTTCCCTTGGGGGGAAAGGGGTGAATGATTACTCCCCTGATGGGGAGTAATATGGTCCATGGTAGACATGAAGGAAAACATGTCCAGATTGGTGTCTTTGGCACCATGGCACCAAGCAATTTTGTGATTTGCTTTTCAACTTTTTCTGAGTACTGCACAATCTCCTCTTCAGGTCAGTTGAGCAATAGCTATACTTTTATACATATAGACAAGGACTAATCATCAGCTGGACGCATTTGTGGTCCTCTGGTTTCCTCCATCATTCACAAATCTATTCAAAAAGGGGATTTATGCATTTTCTTCCCTTAGGAAAAATAGTGGGCAGGGTTATATGATGCAGCTATGTGGTGCAATGCAGCTTTCCTACATACGTATCCCACAAAGCATATAATTAAATGAGACACTATAATTTGTTTTTAAAAATGTGTTACTGTATATATGGGGAAAGTATATGTATATACACTTTCCAAGCATTACTTTAAGTATGTACATTGTTATTCCATTTTCTTAATAAGGAACCTGATATCTTCCTTTTTGTCTACAAGATGGCCACAATACCAGTCTGACAGAGATGAACATTGCTTTCTTGCTGCCAGACTGAAAGTTTTAATTCTGCATTTTGAGCTCAGAATGTTATTACAGAGAATCAATGTGGCCCCAGCTCTTATCTTCAGAACAGATAACTGTCAAAGCCTGAATTTAATTTCCTTCAAAATATTAGGCTATTTCAAAATGATCTATGTAACAGATTATGTTGTTGTAAACATTACTATTGGTAAAATAAATCATATTCTTTAACTTTAATACTTTTTGTTATGTGGTTGATGTTATCTAGGTTGACTGCCTCTGTTTCTTTAACCTTAACACACTTTAACTTTATCTAGATACACTTTTTGGACTAGTACAAATAACTTCAGTGTTGGCTAAAGTACAGCTTTGTGGCAAACCCTGACAAATTTTAGAATATAATATTTTGGTTGGAAGGTACCTACAAAGATCATGTAGTCTAACTGACTGAGCACTTCGGGGCAAACCAAAAGTTAAAGCATTTTATCAAGGATGTTATCCAAATGTCTCTTGAACACTGACAGACATAGGGCATCAACCATCTCACTAGAAAGCCTGTTCCAGTGTTTGATCACCCTCATGGTAAAGAAACTTTTCCCTATTATCTAGTCTGAACCTCCCCGGCACAGCTTTGTTTTGTTCCCTCATGTCCTGTCATGGGTTTCCACAGAGAAGAGACTGGAAGCTCCCTTTCCATTTCACCACCTGTGGAAATTGTAGAAAGAAATGAGGTTGACTCTTGACCTCTTTTTCTCCAAACTAGAAAAACCCGGTGTCCTCAACCTCTAATAGAGCATGCTCCCCAGTTCTTTTACCAGCTTTCTTGATGTCCTCTGGATGCATTCAAGTATGTTAATATCCTTTTTATACTATGGAGTTCAGAACTACACACAATATACAAAGTGAGGCTGCACCACCACTAAATATAGCAGAAGAATCACTTCTCTTGACCATCTGGCTATGCTCTGTTTAATGCTCCTCAAAATGTTGTGTGCCCTCTTGGTTGCCAGGGCACACCACTGGCTCATGTTGAGCCTGCTGTTGACCAGCATCCCCAGATCCCTTCTTGCTGATCTGCTCTCCAGCTACTCATCTCCCAGTCTGTGCTTTTGTCTGACATTACTCTGCCCCAGGTGCAGCACATGGCATTTACTTCTGTTGAATTTCATGCCACTGCTGACTGCCTAATGCTTCAATCTATCCAGATCCCTCTGCAAGGCCTCTCATCCCTCCAGGGAGTCAACAGCACCTCCCACATTAGTATCATCAAAGAACCTGCTAAGTGAACAAAGCGAATTTTGTCTGTCTTAAGCATACAGAGACGAGCTTTAGAAATGGATAGCGTTGGCTGAATATATTTTTGTAACAAAAAATGACCCTGACTTCCTCTAGAACTACTTTCCATGTAGTACAACAGCCTCAACTGACATAATCCATGAAAGGGGTGCATAAGAAAATTAGCAGTCTTTTAGTTTGAAATTAAGTCCTTACATTCAGCTGAGTGTGGGGTGCATATCCTCCTGCATATCCCTGGCACATTCGCCATCCTAAAAAAATAAATGAAATATAAGGATTTAGTTTTTCTTTCTGACACACAAGAGAACTGCAAAGACAGAGCAGAAAGATTTTTCATTGTATGTGGTTTTATTGAAGAAATTGTGCTTCTCCGACTAATGACTACTATATTCCCATTGTAGTAGTGCATTGTTGTATGTCCTTTCCCCCCAGCCGGAACATGATGGTACTTGACTAAGGCATAAGGAACAATATCCAGAAAAAAGTAACATTTAAGCTCATCAATTTCTTGGGGGGGTGTTGATCCTCTCTGTTATTTCCTAGAAAGGCAGCAGAACAAGATACAAGCAAACCAGGATGTCTCTGGACTGCACTAGTTGCCTGATACAGGTGATCGAGGAAAGGAAGTTCTTTGCTGGACTGGATACTTACAAACTAGTAAGAACTGGTCGGGGGTGTGAAGGCAGTCATCTCTTAGCTTTAGGGATGACACAATGGTGGAGTCAAGGATTCTGAGAGGAGGGAACCGGTCAGGTAGCAGGCTCTCAACCCTAGTTTTCAGCAGGGCAGGCTTTGGCCTGTTCAGAGACTGGTTGTAACACTCCCATAGAATATGGCCCTGCAAAGTTGTGCAGGAGGTTTCCAAGTTTTATATTCTCCAGGCTCCAGAATGGTACACCCCTATGTTTAGATAATCAAACAGGTAGTGGAAGGCTTACATGGGCCTGGCTGGGAAGGAGTTAACTTTCTCTGCAGCAGCTCATACAGTGCTGTGCTCTGCACTTGTAGCTTTGGTATCACACCAGTGCTTTGTCTACTGCTGAGCAATACTAGCACAGCATCCCTCCAGCCTCCTCCCCACCAAGAGCCAGCAGGCTGGGGATGGGTAAGAGATGGAGAGGGGACACCACCAGGGCAGCTGATCTAAAACAACCAAAGGTATATTCCATATCATATAATGTCACACTCAGCAATAAAATGTGGAAAAAGGGAAGGAGATGTGAGGGGTTGTCCTCATTATGAAAAATTCTGTCCTTCCAAACAACAGCTACGCATATTGAGGCCCTGATTCAAAGATGTGGCCAAGCGTTGCTTGTTGGTGGGAAGTAGAGAGTAATTTATTTCCTCTCTCTCTGTGCTTCCACGTGGATTTTTTTTCTTCCCTTTAGTTAATTTATTTAATTTTCCCTTAATAGTATTTTTACCTTAATAATTACTTTTCCTTTAATTTAATTATCCTTATCTTTTTTCTTCTCTTCTTCCCCTCCTCTTCTGAGGAAAGGGAGTGAGAGAATGGTTGTGGTGGAGTTCAGCTGCCTAGCATGCTTCTGCCATAACTCATAACATAAATAGGAAGCATACAAAAGGTGAAAGAAGGAACAGGTTGTCCCAGAGGAAGGCAGAGACACTGTCCAAGTGTGCAAGGATGAAATTAGGAAAGCCAAAGCTCATCTGGAATTGAATGTTGTAAGAGATGAGAAAGGCAACAGTCTTTTATGGTATATCATCAGCAAAAGGAATACTAGAAAAATGTGTATCTGCTGCTGAATGACATGTAGAGATGGTGACAAAGAACACGGAGAAGGCCAAGGTGCTCAATTCTTTCTTTGCCTTGGTCTTTACGAGTAAGATTTGCCCTTAGGAATTTCATGTCTTTGACACTGGTAGGAAAGTCCAGAGCAATAAAGACTTACCCTTGTTGGAAGAGGATTGGGCTAGGGAACATTATATAAATCCCTAAACAGGATATGCACAGGTTCATAGAATGGGCTGGGAAACACCTGCAAGTGTTAAGAGAGCTGGCTCATGTTACTGCAAGGCTATTCTCATTCTTTGGAAAGTCATGGTGTTTGACAGAGGTTCCCAAGAACCATAAGAAAACAAATATCACCAGTGTATTTGAGGCAGGCAAGAAGGAGGAGCTACAGAACTACAGCCTGTCAGACTCTCCTCAACCCCTTGGGACACGGTATAGCAAGGACTCCTGGAAACCATTTTGAAATGTATTAAGGGCAAGAAGGTGACCGGGAGTAGTAAACATGGATTTGTGAAGAGGAAAACATGCCTGGCCATCCTGATAACCTTCTATAATAAGATGACTAGCTCACTGAATGAGGAAAGAACAGCGGGTGTTGTTTACCTTGACTTTAATAAGGCTTTCAGCACTATCTCCTATAACATTCTTATAAACTGATAAAGTATGGCCTGAATAAGTGGACACTGAATTGGACTGAAAACTGACTGCACTGCCAAGATCAAAGGGTTTTGTCCAGAGTTAGGAAGACCCACTGGAGACCAGTATGACGAGAGGCTCCGAATGCTGACAGAACTCATCCTGGAAAGGAGAAGGCTTAGAAAATCTATTCTAAGCATAACAAAAAACTTTTCTATGCTCTAAGGGTAATTGGCCACTGGAATAGGTTGATCAGAGAGATTGTGAAGTCTTCATTCCTGGAGATACTCAAAAGCCACTCTCTGAGAGCCTGAGCAACCTGCTTTAGCTGACCCTGCTTTGAGGAGGGATGAGATTGAAAGGGATGATCTCCAGAGGGTACCTTCCAACCTTATTAATTCTGTGGCTCTGGGAATGATGGGAAAACTGGTTTCTGATGAAGTAGCTTGACAGTGGGCTCCCAGGAAGAAAAGACAACTCTGGAATCAAATAAAGAATGTCATATTTAGATAGTGTATATTTCATACCCTCTTAAGTAGAATATGAGGCAGGAAAAACATGAATTTGGTTAAAATGAGTAAAAAGGGTGTATTATGCTTCTGTGAGTAGTTGATCAAAAGATATTGGAGATAGGCAGATACACCTAATTGATGAAATTGAACAAATTAAAAATTGATTTACATTTTATCTTTTGATTTCATATACTTAATTTCAAAGCCAGATTTTTCCTTTTGCAAGCTTTTCCTGCTCTATACTCTTAATCATTGTATTTTCTAATTTAACAGTGTACAGTAATATGTCAAATCAATTTTATGTCCATAGTTTCCTTCTGTGATATTTGTTACCACCGTGAAATATTCTGTCAGATTTGATTGGAGTAATCCCCCAAGTGTGAATCCCACAGAGTCAAACTCTCCTTAATTAAATCATAACAGTCCAGCTGGCCTGCTCCATCTAGGCTTAACAGTGTCCTCTGTTACCCTTCCTGTCTTAAATCTGCATTTTATTTTTATTTTTTAGTCTTGTATTTTCCTTAATATAAAAGACATGTGTTATATTAGAATCTTTCTAAATGTCTCCTTGCTTCCAGAAGTGTACTGAATATATATGCTAATATTGGCCCAGTTTTTCTAGCAGTTGCCTCAGGATTCTGGGAGACTTTCACATTTTATACAGTCACTTAATCTTCAAATGCACTACTTGTTTTATTTCTTTATTGTTGTTTATTTTCCAAGTATCAGATCTGGCAACACATCAGTTTCTTTCAACAGGCTTTATTTTCTAAAATAACATTATTTTAGAAAATACCAATTCTTGGGAAAGTGGCTTGCTTTAGTGATTGTACATTTTTTAGTAGTTCCCATGTATGTTCTTTGCCATGTAACTGAGATATTGTTGTCTGTTGTTAACTGGTGATTGATATCATGCTTACTGCTGAACAGTCAGGCCATGAGTTCTTTGTCAAAAAAAAAAAAAAAAAAAAAAAAGTACAGTCTACACAAAAACAAACTTGTTCAAAAATATTGTATATCTGTTGTGATAAAAATAAGGTGGTGGTGCAAACTCTGTTTGCCTTATGATGATGATTTAATAAGTACTACAACTAATAGAAGGTGTAAGTATGGTGAAAAGGTGAAACAATTTCTTTCTCACGCATTTCATTATCTTTGTATAGCTGGGTTAACGTAAAGCTGAGGTTAAATATAGAATTTTGATAGTAGGAATGCTAATTTGTTTCAGTAAATGCAGCACATCCTCTTAAATTTTAGGTAGTTCTGTGTAAACTTCTATTTTTCTCTTATATAATTTACATTTGGAGAAGAGCTATTAGAAGGCAAATGATCTAGTAGGTCAAAAATATTGCTTGTTCTCTTTCCTGGTTTCTATTTCTCAGTTTTACTCCAGAATATTCACAAATATCTGCTATAACCAACTTCTAAGTGTGATTTTAGATGGAAATTATGTTTGGATTTACAAGGATCAATATGTAAATAAACCCCAACTGTTCCTCTGTTCCTCATTGTATAGCCTACTTCTTCCCCTAGGCCATTCCAGTCACTAGTGGCGTCCCCCAGGGCTCGGTGCTGGGGCCGGTCCTCTTTAATATCTTCATCGATGATCTGGACAAGGGCATCGAGTGCACCCTCAGTAAGTTCGTAGATGACACCAAGTTAGGTGCATGTGTCGATCTGCTTGAGGGTAGGAATGCTCTGCAGGAGGATCTGCATAGGCTGCACCGATGGGCTGAGGTCAACTGCATGAAGTTTAACAAGGCCAAGTGCCGGGTCCTGCACCTGGGGCGCAATAACCCCAAGCAGAGCTACAGGCTGGGAGAGGAATGGTTGGAAAGCTGCCAGGCAGAGAAGGACCTGGGAGTGATGGTGGACAGTCGGCTGAATATGAGCCAGCAGTGTGCTCAGGTGGCCAAGAAGGCCAACGGCATCCTGGCTTGTATTAGGAACAGCGTGACCAGCAGGGCTAGGGAGGTGATCGTCCCCCTGTACTCAGCTCTGGTGAGGCCGCACCTCGAGTACTGTGTTCAGTTTTGGGCCCCTCGCTACAAGAAGGACATCGAGGTGCTTGAGCGGGTGCAGAGAAGGGCGACGAAGCTGGTGAGGGGCCTGGAGAACAAGTCCTACGAGGAGCGGCTGAGGGAGCTGGGCTTGTTCAGCCTGGAGAAAAGGAGGCTCAGGGGCGACCTTATTGCTCTTTTTAGGTACCTCAAGGGAGGCTGTAGCGAGGTGGGGGTTGGCCTGTTCTCCCACGTGCCTGGTGACAGGACGAGGGGGAATGGGTTTAAGTTGAGCCAGGGGAGTTTTAGGCTAGATGTTAGGAAGAACTTCTTCACTGAAAGGGTTGTGAGGCACTGGAACAGGCTGCCCAGGGAAGTGGTGGAGTCACCATCCTTGGAAGTCTTCAAAAGACGTTTAGATGTAGAGCTTAGGGATATGGTTTAGTGGAGGGCTGTTAGCGTTAGGTTGGAGGTTGGACTCGATGACCTTGAGGTCTCTTCCAACCTAGAAAATTCTGTGATTCTGTGATTCTGTGATTTTGTGCACATGGTTAGTTTCGTAGCCCTGTGCCTCTGCTATTTCTTGCTTCATTGTTGACTTTTTTTTTTTTTTTGGTAGACTTTTATCTCACCTCCTCATCTTCTTCTCTCTAAGCTATACATTTTTAGCTCTGTTTCCTCACATTTAATTTCCTTCAAGACTTTTATCAGTTGACAATATTTCCTTGGATTGGCTGAGTTTATGAACACATAACATTTGATGTGTTCTGTGTGATGTGGCCATCCATTTATTTTAATACGGATATCATAGAAACAGAGAGAATATAAATCAGTCGGAATTATACATGGACCTGGGAACTGCAGTTTATTAAAAATATTACAAAAGCTTCATGTCTGCTGTTTAGAAAATAGGAAACTTACTGAACGTTCATTGTATTAAACAAAGTACAGAGATATAGGAACGTATTTGAACTTGTCTTTCTAATTTATGGTGGATTGTATGAAGAACTATATGAACAAAACAGAAAACAAAAACGTGGGAAATGGCCAAAATACACAGTTGTCTTGCTGTGACAGATACGCTCTGCTCCTGTACTTGGCATATGTCTTGCTCAGGCTTATGAACCACAGTAGGCCTCAATTTGACCATTCCCTGAACTGGACAACACCAGGTGGGTGTTCACGACCACAAACAAAGAGAGTACAGCTATAGAACAGGTGATCCATTCAAATCCCTCACAGAGAAATAATGAATTGCATCAAGAGGTAGAAAGCAATGTGGTGACATTACAAGTTTGACTATGAGCCAATCACCTTATCTTATAGATATAGCCATCAGAGAAAACCTAATCTGAACTATCTTTCCCGAAGCAGTGGGCTGCATGGCAGTGATCTCCCCTTGGGCTGGGGCACCTCTCAGGGTTATTCCTCAAGGTCAAAAGATCCTTATTAATTATGCTTATTGGTGAGTGAAACCTTAATTTTTAAAGGAACCTGATTTACATGTATGTTAAGATTTAGCAACATAGAACATAGATTTGGCCAAACAGCTGGCATTCCAACTACTAACTAATAATGCATGGGAAATCTGAGATCCCCAAAGTTCATCTGTCTTTAGTGATAATATGCTTCCCCGACACAACATGTATGTTGTCAGAACTCAAAACAGCTTTTATCATAATAAATGTGACTTATAAAACTTCAGGCAAGGAAGTTTCCTGAGGAATACTGATTTTACCTCAGATCCTCTTTGTGAACCACACTGTTTAAACCAAACAGCATTTTTGCACCAGACATTCTCTTTTCTAGGTATGTCAAAAACTGCTACCTGTGTGGTCTGCTCTTTCACTTCTTCTGGAACTTTTTATCTTCAAATACAGTGAATTTACCTTATTGTACTCTCAGGCTGAACTGGAACAGTGATACAATTGCAGTGGCAAACTTCTGAATTTTCAGAAACAAAGGAACTTGTACAGTCTAGGGTTTGGAAGATGGCTGATTTAGAAAGAACAGAACAGAACTGAACGGAACAGAATAGAATAGCTCAGTTGGAAGTGACCTACAAAGATCGTCTAACATGCTGACCACTTCAGAGTTAGCCAAAAGTTAAATCATATTATTGAGGCCATTGTCCAGATATCTCTTGGACATTGATGGGCATGGGGCATCAACCAGCTCTCTAGGAAGTGTGTTTCAGAGAGGTGAAATTATGTCCTCACCATAAAGAATTTTTTCCTAACGTCCAGTCTAACGCCACAGAGGAGAGGGGGAGTGAGAGAGTGGTTGTGGTGGAGCTCGGCTGCCCACCTGAGTAAAACCACCACAAAAATCTATGACTGTTTCCTGGCAATAAATAAAGCTCTGATTAAGTAAGGAAATATAGTGTGATCAAGAAGCTCCACAATAAGAATCAAGAGTTATGGGGAAATTAAAAACAAAATTAAAAAATAAAAAAGCATAAATGTGAATTCCTCCAGTACTTGGAGGAACCCAGTGCCACAGGGAAAGGGAAACAAGCAGACTTCTAATCCCTTGAACTCAGTTCTGCTCTACAGGAGTCTTCTTGAAAGATAATTACTAACATGATGAAACTGAATCTTTCTCAGTAGGTATATTACAGGGAGGAGCAGCCATGGAGCAGGTTAAATTGCCAGTTTAAATCACTGGGCTTCAGAAAAGCAGATTTTGCTGATTCAGGGAGCTTTTTGGCAGGATCTTATGGGAAACAGAAGTGAAAGGCAAAAGAAACAAAGACAGACCACCGAGTTTCAAGGACAGACTCCTAAAGCACAAGAATGGGCTATTCCAACACATGGGAAGTCACAAACAGAAAAATCCTGTTTGAGCTCAAATGCCAAATGGAGGTACTTATAGACTGAGAGTGAAGACAGGCTATTCAAAAGGAGTATCAAGACCTGACTTGATTCTGCAGAGGTGAGTGGGATAACCTGACTTGATTCTGAGCAGGAGTGGGATGTAGTGAGAGATATCAGGGCTACAAGAAGGTTCATAGAGGTACATAAATAGCCTCCCCGCCTCCCCCTTCACTTTCCCCCTTTCCCCCCACCTCCCTGAAAAAAAAGGACTATGGAAAATGGCAGCACACTGCTCAATGAAGCAGGTGATGTAGTGACAAAGGACATGTCAAAAGCTGCCCTGTCCCAGTTAAGTCAGATCGAACTCATATTTCACTTAAAAAGCAATGGTGAAAATATAGGATTTAAGAATCCCATGTTTGCTGTTTTACTGAACATGGATCAAGCATGTTCCTAAAATAATCAAGATGTATGATTTTTATTGCTGGGAAACACCATTTCTGATGAGATTCAGACTCTTTTCACTGCCTCCTTGTTGGATAGGTGCATTAGGAAAGACAGAAATATAACACATCACACTGATATCTTCTGAAAGCTCATGGTTTCAGGATATACAAGACAGGGAAGTATCTGAACACAGCCGTTAATAATGCTAGCATATGATCCTGCTGATGCATCTTCATTAACACTTCAGTTGATATTTGTGATACAGAGCGGAGCAGTTTCTAAAGCTCTCAAAGGAAAAAAATATATATACATATAACTAGAGGAGCAGGAGGATATCTACTTTTCAGAAAACAATTGGAATGGAAAAGTCATATTCCCAAAATGTCGAAATCTGCTCCCCCTCCAAAAAGACAAGTCCCACTTAATACACATTTCCTGAGGGACGGCACAGAGGTGAGTTTGTCATTTGAAAGAATCCTGTGGGAAATCTGTTCACAGAAAGCAGTATCTGATACTCACATACATGTATGTCTAAATCAGAAGCAAAGAGATGTGTTTGTTTCCAAAGGTTTGAAGTTTAATCTTTATTTTTGTTATTTCAGTAACTTTCGTGAGCACCTCTGGTTTTATCTAACACAAAGGTGAATAAAAGCTGAATTTTGTTCTTTATGTTTTTTAAAATGTAAATGGATTTTTTTCAGTCTCTGCATCCTGTTCTCTAGACCATTTATCACTTTCACTGCTCCTCCATGAACTATCAACAGCTTTGAAACGCACACATGGAGGCTGTGTTCCAATGTCTTGCGTCAATAAAAAGGTCTAATTTTCTATATGCATATAAAAATTGTATTCAGTGTTCCTTTGCAATATCCATGCTTTGTGTAAGCCTTTCTAGTAGTGCTCAAGTGATTGCCTAAAGAAGTTTCCAGTCTGTCCAGAGCCAATGGTTTCTGGAGCACTGTCTAGCAACATATCTACATCTGACTCTAGGTTTCTGCAGGCTTGATAACGTGTTTTGCTTTATTCTATTAAAAAGTGCCTTATATGTTACTTACTGTCTGCCATATTAAGAATTCCACAACTCTGTGAACTGCTTGTTGGCTTTCCTGTTTATCACCATTCCAATATTTATATCATCTGAAAATTTCCCAAGAATGAACATATATTTACTTTATCATTAAATCTCTATACCATTGAAAAAGAGTATTATATAGGCAAGGCACAAGATAAAGTCTTTATAGGACATTACTAGTCTCACTATGACTATTTGATACGTCACCATTAATCACACTAAGATTATTAATTAGTCAAATGTAATTCAATTCAGTGTGTGGTTCTGATTTTCCATAATGCTGTTGTTTTCACTTTTTCCCCTGAATTTTAGAGGGAGAAAGCCAGGTCTTACAAAAGTCTAATTATATTACATCAGCAGTGCAATTTCCATTATCATTCACATTTGCAGTCTTGTCAGAAAAAGGTATCAAATCTCCATGACATAATCTGTTTTCCATTAAGCCACACTTTCCCCAAGAGACTTGTGATGAAACTTTAAGATCTTGCCACACAATGAGAGAAGTATCTTTAGGAAAGTAGTAAAAAAGACACGATACAGTATGAACTGGGGGGTTGATTTGTTCATATCATCTGTTTCCTGATGACTGAGAGCACTTCCTTTCCCCTGCTTGTGACTTCTATTGTTTGCCTTTGGGCCCAAGTCCAATTATTATGTTTTGGAAGCAACAGATCAGGCTTCTGCTGGTTGGTGGCCAGTGCTGCACGCAGAAGTAACCAGGATATCCACAGAAGGCTGGAAGATGCAACACAAGACATATTGAAGGTGAAACACAGGATTTGTTGGAGGCCTATATCCTTCTTGTACTGAAGAACAAGACAGGAGCAGAGCAATGGTAAATTTGGAAGGGGGAGGAGAAACGTCTCTGAGGTCTCTGAGTTGGGGTTATGGGGATCCATGACGATGTCCAGGATATCTCTAAGGCACTGACAGGACAAGAGCAGTAGAGGAAAGGTTAGGGTGGTCCTCAGCATTGGCACAGCCACCAAATAAATCTTTAAAAAATATAAATAAGTATTTCATGGAGCAGCAAGTGAAATAACACAAAAGATGGGGAGCTTTTTCTGAGAAATATATATTTGCCAACATGGCTATCTTACCACTTTCATACATATTTTTGCAAAGAATAATGATCATTTTTGGCCTAATTACTGAAATAGCAAGTTTAAACCGCCAAGTTTAAACTACAAGCATTTTGGAAATAATTGATCAGATGTTTGTACCTGCTGAATGTCTGCAAAATTTGGCCTTCAGCAATGTTCAGCTAATTAATTGAAGTGTTAAGAGCCAAATCATAGTCTGTTACCTAAGTTGGTTCCATATTTGATTAAATTCATCCCCCTCAACATGCAATTGTACTGGGTCTGGCTAGGATGGAGTTAACTTTCCCTGCAGTGGCCCATACAGTGCTGTGCTCTGCACTTGCAGCAGGAACAGCATTAGTATCACACCAATGTTTTGTCTATTGATGAGCAGTGCTGGCACAGCACCAAGAGTCTCTCCAAAACCCCTCACCCTCCTCTTCTCCCAAGCCAGTAGGCTGGGGTGGGCAAGAAGTGGGGAGGGGACATGGCCAGGGTAGCTGACCTATATCAACCAAAGGGATACTCTAAGCCATATGGGGTCACAGTCAGCAATACAAGGTGAGAAAGGAGAATGAGAGAGGGTGCTCTTGTTACGAAGATGTCTATCCTCCTGAACAACCGCTATGCGTGTTGAGGCCCTGCTTCCTAGGACATCACTCATTATTGGGAAGTAGAGAATAATATATTTTTCCCTCTCACTGTACTTCTGCATGACCTTTGCTCATTTTTGTTTTGTTCTGTTTGTTTTCTCTCTTCCTTTTCCCTTTAATTAAATTATCCTTATTTCAACCTGTGAGTTTTTGTTTGTTTGTTTGTTTGTTTGTCTGTTTGTTTTTTCCCAGCATATTTTCTTCTCTCCCTCTTCTTCTTCTGAGGGGGACTGAGAGAGCAATTGTGGAGTCCAGCTACCCACTAGGGTAAAACCACCACAACAATGTAACTCTGATGAAGAACAGGGGAATAACAGTGGGGTCCTATATACCTACAAAGAAATACCCTCTGAGGCCTAGTTCACAATATCACTCACATGAACAAAATCAGTGGATTTCTATATATACTTTTTTTGTTTTGTTTTTGTAGAAAAAGCATATTTATAGGTAAGATACTGAGTGACACAGAAATGTACAGTGTTTTCACCTAACTCTCTGGCACCGATATTCCTGTGTTCTGTCTTAACTTTGCCATTTATTCAGGTGACAAAAGGAACAAACAAAAAAGATAAAATAAGTCCTAAAACCCTAAAAGGTCCTAAGAATATAGGAAACTGCTATCATTAAAAAAGCCATTTCCAGTTTTCCTGTAAAAGTACATAAAAATAAAATAAAATAATAAAAACAAAACTTATGAATAGGTTTTCTCTACTGGTCATAGCATAGTTAAAACAATACCTATGTTTTCCTTAGTCCAGGGAAGTTTACAGAGTTAATTCAGGAAACTTTGGAGTAATCTGAGGGTTTTGCTTCCATGGGCCCAGGAACAAGCCCTGCAATCCTCTGAAATGTCCACAGTGTCTTTCACTATTTCATTAACTCACAACAAAATCACTTTTCAAGCTTGATCTTATTTTTAACTGTGTATGATATCACACATTTTTATTTCAGAAGTGAGTGCAAATGTCTGTTAGATAGGAAGAGGTTTTTTTTCTGAAATTTGATGTGAAACTTCAAATTATGCATGAAAAGATTCTGTGTGAGCAATATTTCAACTTTTTAAAGAAATTCACTTGAACCTTCATATCACTGGAATATCCTAGTGGCTTGTTAGTTACACCAGCTTGTATTATTATTATTATTGATTATGTTATTGTTATTATTATTATTATTTGAAAAAGTTTTTCTGATTTCACCATTTGCATTCAATTCACAACAGTTTATTCCATAGGAAGCTTTAGGGTTCTGATTGTTTCATCTATGATAACTCAGTTCTTACACTCTTACATTTCCTCCTATTAGCTCCTGATTCTACAACTTTTGCCTGTCTGGCATTTATATGCGTCTTTTTGCTGGACATTTCATTATACCCTTTAATAGTCATCTTAGTACAAAGAAAAGCTCTCTTTAAAGCCTTAGAAGCTTTAGAAACAATAAATTGCAGAAGGATGCATTATGTGATACACCCTCAATTCAGAGATTCTTTCAGCAGACTGCACTTACTGGTATTGAACTTTGTGATGGGGTCATGACAGTTCATGCAGCTCTGCCTAAAATTTCTGTCCAGTATCAGGCTACTGTTCCTGTATCCTATATGTGGTATGTGTGTTGTGGTAATGTGACAACTGATTTTGAACAATTGACAACAGGTACATGGTTTGTAGGTAACAACAGAAAGTAACAGCATATTTCAGAATCTGATAACTTTTTCCTAAAATAATTATGTGTTCTTAGAAACAGTATACATCAAAAGCTGCCTGAGAGAGACTGCAAGTATTAACAAATTCTTTGTTTATATTCTGTTCCTCAGAATTTCTTACTTCTCCTTCCCTCCTTCCCCTGCAGCTACAAATAAACTTTTTTTTTTTTTTTTTTTTTTTTTTTGTAGTTTTGAAAACTGTTAATTCAGTTACCCAGTTTTATCACATAGCTGCTTTTCTATTATAGCTTTTGTTGTTAGTAATAGGCCTTGATGATTTTCTCTTTTGCAACATTCTGGAAAATATTGAATATTTCCCTGTGGAAGATGTATTTTTCAGCCAGCTGAAGTCAGATAGTATTTGAGCCATCAGTGGCATAAGAGGGAGAGAAAGTTAATAACCTTAGATTCTGGGAGACAACATCTATAGACATGTCTGAGTGCTAAGTAAATTTAAAGTCTTTTTTTTTTTTTTTTTTTTTTCTGGATTTCAACTGTAGGCAATGCTGTCTTGAAGATATTTTTTTTCCTGCATCCTAGTGATGCTGAATGTCAGTTATTTGTGCAGTTCAACAGCTATCTTTATTTTTCTCATATTTTACTCCTGAGGTATATTCATAAATAAATGAAGGTTGTGTACAAAGTAAGAAATGCTGCATAGGTTTATTATGTTCAGCCTAAACATTTTGCCAAGTAGGTTGTTTTTCTGCCTTTTTGTTATGTGTATTTAGTGGGAAGTGTTAATAAAAAGAGATGAGACTGCTGGGATTCTATAGCTTTAACATTTTTATGTGGAAGTAACTTGCTCATACTCCATCTACTGAAAAGCATTGCAATGAACATTTATCTCTTATTGTATTCAAAACCTTGGATTTACTCTCAGAATGGCAGATGATGGTGAATACAACACAGAGCTGTTTTCTTCCATATGTTCAAAATTATAGAAATCTAGATTTGGACTTGGTATTAAAATGTTCAGCTTAAGGGACATGTTCCTTATTCAGATCTGAAACAGCCTGTATTAATTCTTAATGCTCTCCTAGAATCACCCATTACTGGCATTTTTGTGGAGCATTTCTTTCTTTAGCTACCTTGATTAGTATAACAAGCAATAGCGTGGGATAGATGAAAGAAAGCAAGTAAGAAAGCAAAGATGCTGATTAAGTTGTGGACTACCATCTGCTTGAGACTATAACAAATGTTTCAAGAGGAAGGCTAAGAAGCACTCCAACTTCATGCCAAAGTTCCTACAGTCTAATATCCAGAAGTAAGTTTGAACTCTTTAAGGCAGAATTTAACTTTGAAGCCTAAAAATATGACTGTATCAGAAATAAAAAAAAATAATAATAATAAAAAGGTGTGTGTGCCATACAGTATTTTTCACCTTTTTAATTTTAAAAAGAAAGTACTACATTTTGCATAGCAACACTGAATTCTGTGTAGGCTGTCCACAATGTCTATCCTTTAAATGTCAAACAAACCTAGCCATGTCTAGAAGACAGGCATGGGATCATGAACTTCTAGACCCCATCTGAGTGCATAAAGGAAGAATCAAGCCGCTTGATATGTGGGAATGGCAGAAACAGAATTTAGTGAACTTAAGGAACTCTACTGCTAAAAAAACTAGTGTTCTTTACCAGTATATCTCCAAGTTCAGGAGACACTGATCTGGGCTTTCAGGAATACACTTTTAGAAGTTTGTTCAAAATTTCCAGTTAAGACGTATTTTAAGTAGTCCCTTGTCATCTGGACCTTCAAAGCTAGTCTTAACTACATGCAAAGCAACTGGTGAGGTTGAGCAAGACATTTTCTACACACAATTTTCTTCAGCAATGGAAGTTTTATGTATATACAGATATATTTTCCTCTTCTTTAACACAATACAAAACACACTGCCCATTTACATTTCAAATATCTTTACCTGTTTTTTGTTTGTTTGTTTGTTTGTTTGTTTGTTTCTGACCTAGAGATCTAAAGCTGTACAGTCCATGCAGTATTAAGCAATAAACCGATCCTGAACAGAACTGAAATTGTACTGTGAAGCACAAGTTAGCTCTACTTATTTATTTTGTACATAACTCTGTTAAAGAGAAGAAAACAAAACGAGACAAAACTCATTGTGGAGATCTCTATAAATCTCATAGGAGATTTATAGAGCATGAATTTCTTGCTTAAAAATCACATGTAGTTACTGTACCTTGACTGAAACTTCTTGACATTAAATGCCTCCACAGACCTAATCTTATCAAAAAATCTTCACATAAACTTTTTTTTAGGTGCATTTTCTTTAATATCTTTCAAATTTATGAATCATTTATGGATAACTCTGTAAATTTCACTGTAAATTGAAGTGTGCTTAGTAATATTATAGATATGAACTCCTGAAAACTCTCTCTCTCTAAATCCCATTTCTTTGTCTTCTCTAAAGACTAAACCAGAATATAAACAAATGGTAATGAATGTGGACACACTTCTTCAAGTGAATTTAAAATAGTATAAATATTTTCTGCATTAGACCCACTCTAGTTTGACAGGGAAGGAAATTTAGAGATTATTCAGCTCTGATATCTGTTACAACAATCCCTGATTCAGAGGGTTTAAACTGACTGCTGTTCCCGCTTGCCCTGCAGTCCCAATGCTGGAGGGAACCATCACACTGCTCAATACTGTTTTAATTTCATTTTTGATCCGTGGCAAGGGCAGGAAGCCAGTGCTAGAGTCCCCAAGGGTTAAAAAGATCTCCATGGCTGCTCTATGATCTACATCCCCTCCCAAACCCAGGTCGTTTCAGAATACCAGGTCCCCCCTCAAAGTCTTACTGCCTCACTAATGCCCCGTAATTCCCATTTCTCTCCAGCCTCACACTCTGAGCCTAAAACTCTCTCGATTTGAGCTTGTTTTATAGATTTGAGGGTGTGCTCTTCTCCATCAGCTACCAAGCAGCTAACAGGAGTCAGCTCCTGTGGACAAGGACGACAATAAATAGATGGATGGATGGATGGATGGATAGACGGATGGATAGATAAATAGATAAAGAGACCTGCCTCTCTCCGGAGGACCCTGCCCTAGACGAACCAGTTGCTGCGGAGCCCGGTTGTTTCCAAGCCGTTTTTAGCACTTCCTTTTCATGACTTGCAGATTCACGGCTCGGTTTCTTTCCCTGGTGGCGGCTGCCCTCCGCCGGCGCGGAGCGGGTTTTGCAGCAGAATATCCCCCGCCTGCCCAGCCAGGGACGGGACAGCAACTCCAGCCCCGCTGCCCCTGCTCCATCCTGGGCAAACCAGGGGACGGCAGGGCGGGACCCAGTTGCTGGTGGATTTGAAACTGCATGTAATTGATGCCCAGGTTTGGCTGTGCCCAAGTCCCATCACCTTCTTCACAGAATCACAGAATCACAGAATTTTCTAGGTTGGAAGAGACCTCAAGATCATCGAGTCCAACCTCTGACCTAACGCTAACAGTCCCCACTAAACCATATCCCTAAGCTCTACATCTAAACGTCTTTTAAAGACTTCCAGGGATGGTGACTCCACCACTTCCCTGGGCAGCCTGTTCCAATGTCTAACAGCCCTTTCGGTAAAGAAGTTCTTCCTAAGATCCAACCTAAAACTTCCCTGGCGCAACTTAAGCCCATTCCCCCTCATCCTGTCACCAGGCACGTGGGAGAACAGACCAACCCCCACCTCGCTACAGCCTCCTTTGATGTACCCGTAGAGAGCAATAAGGTCGCCCCTGAGCCTCCTTTTCTCCAGGCTGAACAAGCCCAGCTCCCTCAGCCGCTCCTCGTAGGACTTGTTCTCCAGGCCCCTCACCAGCTTCGTCGCCCTTCTCTGGACTCGCTCAAGCACCTCGATGTCCTTCTTGTAGCGAGGGGCCCAAAACTGAACACAGTACTCGAGGTGCGGCCTCACCAGAGCTGAGTACAGGGGGACGATCACCTCCCTAGCCCTGCTGGTCACGCTGTTCCTAATACAAGCCAGGATGCCGTTGGCCTTCTTGGCCACCTGAGCACACTGCTGGCTCATATTCAGCCGACTATCAACCATCACTCCCAGGTCCTTCTCTGCCTGGCAGCTCTCCAACCACTCATCTCCCAGCCTGTAGCTGTGCTTGGGGTTATTGTACCCTAGGTGCAGGACCCGGCACTTGGCCTTGTTGAACTTCATGCAGTTGACCTCAGCCCATCGGTGCAGCCTATCCAGATCCTCCTGCAGAGCTTTCCTACCCTCAAGCAGATCCACACACGCACCTAGCTTGGTGTCATCTGCAAACTTACTGAGGGTGCACTCGATGCCCTCGTCCAGATCATCAATGAAGATATTAAAGAGGACCGGCCCCAGCACCGAGCCCTGGGGAACGCCACTAGTGACTGGCCTCCAACTGGACTTGGCTCCATTTACCACGACTCTTTGGGCCCGGCTATCCAGCCAGTTTCTAACCCAACGAAGAGTGTGCCAGTCCAAGCCAAGAGCAGCCAGTTTCTTGAGGGGAATGCTGTGGGAAACGGTGTCAAAAGCCTTGCTGAAGTCAAGGTAGACCACATCCACAGCCCTTCCCTCATCCACCCAGCACGTCAGTTTGTCATAGAAGGAGATCAGGTTCGTCAAGCAGGACCTGCCTTTCATAAACCCATGCTGACTGGGCCTGATCGCCTGCTTGCCCTGCAAGTGCTGCATGATGACTCTCAAGATAATTCTTGTTGCTCTTGAGAAGATAATATTTTTATATATGACAGGCCCTATAAACTACAGGTTGTTTTCCATTAGCATTCTACTCCATTGATGGAATCTCATCATTTTAATTAAATATATACATGTATATATATTTATTTCTCCAGAACTATGAGTCCAGAAGTCAAAGAATCTTGACATAAGAGGAGTGCTGCACCTGTCCAAGTATAAATTCTTCGGAAAGTAGATTAACTGTAATGGAACTTCATCAGTACCTGCTAAATGCACTGCTTTCATATTTGTTTGCTTTATAATAATTTGTTTTTCATGTGAGTGTGTGTGCATGTGCATTATCTTCAATTTGTGTTCAGTTTTTCATTGCATATTGTGTCCACTCTGTTCCTAAATGTGATATTGGTGTGAATATATGCCTGTTGCCTAAAAGATAAACAAATCCTGTCTGGATTTCTCCCCATAGGATGGATGAATTCTGTTCTGGAAGGCCCATAGATAATCTGAAAGAAAGACTATCTACGTGTCATCAGTCAGCAGTACAGAGAATGTCAGAACATCCTCAAAAAGAAAGACAGCTTTGCACAGTTCAGTTTTCTCAAGATACAACATGTATGAAATAAAACAGTGAAGACACCATGGTTTATCCGGACATACTCAGAGCCCACATCTCACTACTTTGTGTCAAAATGTGCCATAAAGTTCACAAGTCACTCCGTGTTTCTGGGGATGTTTTAGTTGTGTCAGTGACCTGGTCTGCAGCTGCTGCTGGAACTGTAATGTGAGATGTGGAGACCTGTAGCTGAGGACAGAGAAGTAGGACTTAAACAGAGGGCATAAAAAGACTTTGTCTTCCCAGTTACCTTCCCAACACAGGAGATCTCCGCTGCTTCTGCAAGCATAAGCCAAATTTCTTTTGATCTGGGATTAAAATGACCTTACCATTTAGCTAGATTTGGTTTAAAAATAACATTGGCCACTGTGAACCACTGGACTATTCGCTAGTATCTTCAGAATCAGTAGATGTTAAGCAGGGTGTCCTTGTGTTGCCCCAAATCTGTGTTCATCTATGACATGAGTAAACATGACAGCTCCTTTGATCTCTCTGTCTCCTTTGAAAATCTCTGTTCAGAAGCTCTGTTTTCCTTCCAGACAGTGATTACTCTGTCCATGAAGTTGTGCTTGACCACTGACCTCCCTTTTAGGTGGCACTGGACCAGGTGTTTCCATTTTCTCAATGTTTTCATGCCACTTACTGAGAATGAAATCCAGGGGTTACAGAACTGGGGAAATAGGTTTAAAGATGACCAAGACTGGCTTCAGGGGACTGAGGAAGTAGAGCACTGCTGATTGCTTTCTCTGTGCAGTTCATCCTCTTAGGCTGGCTAGAATACTAAGGTTCTCTTTGTTTTGCTGATACATTCTGCTAATTTTCTTGCTCCCCGAGTGGAAATAGAGACATTCTGAGGTAGAAAGATGAAAAAGAGAGATTCTAGGTCCTCACACAATCCTGGGAATGGGGGAAGGACAGGCACAAACCAGAAGTCTGTATCTCAGCTTTTCTTCCTACCTCCCTCTCCTAATAGTTTTGTTCCTTCTTCTTTTATGTCCATTTCATTTCCTTTCTGATCCATACCCCTGCTTTGATTTGAGATTGTTTCTGCTCCCTTCCTTCTTTTCTCCAGATTTTTCCATGTCCTTTTCAATGATTGAACCCAATTTTCCCTTTGATAATGACCACTATGATTTTTTTCTTACTGATGCTACACTGACAAGCTCCTCCTAAGTTCCCTTCAGGATGGATACTACATACATTTCCCTTTCTTTACCCTCCTTAATCAGCTTTGGCATCCAAGCAGGTTCATACTTGTTTTCTCTTGGGCTCTCTTTCATGGCATCTTTCCCTCTTCTAACCATCGCTCTCTCTCCTTCTCCTTTCCCTTTCTTTTCTTCACTTCCAAATCTGCTTCTCATTTCAAGCTCTCCTTCTCAGTTGACCAGCTAGAATTTCAAAATTAGTCTTTCCCAGTCCAATCTCTCCCCAAGTCCTTTCATTCCTGTTTTGTGCATTGAAAAATGCACACAGGAAATTTCCGTGTCCAAAACAGCATATAATCTGTGTACTTCTCTTTTATTTGCTACGTCACTCACCGGTTTTCCTTCAATCACTCCTATTCACCATCTTCAGGTAGTGAATTGGAGAAACATTTGTCCACAAGTTGGAATTTTCTTGCTCTTTTTTCCTGTGATTTCTTTGTGGCCCTTCTGTCCCTGAACTCATTTTCAAGGTTATGCAAATGTCACTATCACCTTACTCTCCTCTTTTGCTTCATAAAAATTTGGAAAGCCAGAACTATTGATACAGTGGGCTTGAATTACTTAGCAACTTCGTGCTTTTCTCTTTATCACGTAACTTTTCCATGTGTATCTCCTCCTGGTCAACTGAAATTGTCACTCCAGAAAACTGTGGAAGCAGTCATTAAAAAAGAATTGTATTAAAAAAAAAAAAAAAAAAAGTGGAAAAAACAATCTTAATGGATATTACTTCTCCCCACGAGATATATTAACATAGACTTAGAGATTATAATATTATTTGTGGGCTATTTGAGATCACCATGAAAACATGCTGTTCTAGGAATTTATGAAGAACATTTTTCTGCTGTATATGTGATGTAGGAGTAAGAACGAAGATGGAGAAACTGGATCTCACTGAGCACAAAATTTACAAAGATGAGAGTAATTACTTAGTTGGCTCCAGAAGGCATTAGTAGTAGCAAAATGTTGAAGCTGAAAAGGGTTCATTTTAAAATAAGCATTGAAGACTACCAGGACTAAAGAGATAAAAGTGAGAATTCCTTCCTCCAAATAAGGCACATGGAAAAAGTATGGGTAGATGTTTGGCTGGTATCTTCTGTTCAGCATTATCTTTGGAGACTAAAGACTGCATCTATCAGAATTTCTCTGAGAACCTATATGAGTTTAGACATTTGAAGCAGGGGATTTCTCTTCATTCTCCAATCTGGAAAATATTCTGGAGAGATTTCAGAGCAAATATCCTCGAGAACTGGTGTTAGTAGAAATGAAGTACTATTACACAGGAGGAAATATATTGATATTAATACTGAGCTAATTCTTCACTTCAGATTACCTTAGGGAGAACACACAGCAGCTAGAGATTCTCTTGTGAAAAAGAAAGTATCCAAAGCTCTGAGCCTCCTGCAACTGGTGTGTGCTTGAAAACTTGTAGATTATCTCTCTGCTTCTAGAATATGTTCTGTACAATGCACAAGCAGTCTCCCAGCGTTTGCCCATAGCACACATCTTTGTCAAGAACATTTAACACAATGTTTGTATAGGACACCTTCAGGACGTTTCATACCGTCTTGGATTCTTAGTGCCAGAGATGTCTCAGTAAGTACTAAGTAAGTGTGTATTTGCCAAATACTTCAGGTGGGAAGTGTATTCCATAATTTACTCTAGCAATAGCCAACACCTGACGGAGGAGGGGCGTGCTGAGGCTGGCGGGTAGACGCCCATGTGTAGTTCCTGCTCTGGACGCCCAGTGCCGCTGCCGGGCAGGGAGAAACCAGTGAGCACCAGCCAGATGCTGCACAGCTGACGTTAGCTGAGAGCCCAGCCGAAATACTCTGCTTGCCGTGGAATACACCCCATTTCTAATGCTTTCTAAGGGATCTGCCGCATCAAGAACCGTCTGGAACTTCCAAGAGCACACGACAGAATTGGGAATGTGAAGGAGGAAGACGGTCGCCCAGGCTGTAACCGCCTGCTGATGCCATATGCCGTTCCTGGGGAATATGGAGTCAGGCAGAGCCCGTTGGCTGGTAAGCATCGGCTTAGTACCGCGAGAAAGAAATGTTTACGTTTAACAGAGTGATTGGGTAAGCATTAACGGGAGTGAATACAGAGAGGAGCCTGGTTTGTCTCTCAGTAAACCACAAATAGGATATATACCAGTAGTATTTGTCATATAAAGGAGAGCCAGGAGGCGCGGAATGATTCTCCCGACTTTCATCACGTTTGCATCCAGCTGAGGAGCTCAGGGCAGAAGCTCTGCGGGAGCGCTGGGGATTCAGAGTGCCAGAAGAGTAAGAAGAAATTCGTCCTGAGAGCTGGCTGGGAAGGATAGTGTGGCTCCCTCCTTGCACTCGGCCATGGAAAGCACACTGGTTCTGGAAAGCATATGTGCTTTCATTCTGAGGGAATGTTCCTCCCGAGCCACAGGGCGTGCCAGAGAAGACGGTTCTCACAGCTGCGGGGCAGTGGCTCCAGGGATGGTGCAGAAGTTTTTATCGGGGGGAGCCAAACATGACCTGGGAACAGTGAGCTTTCACTCGCATGATCTGAATTCCCAGACTGAAGACCAGGCAGGGGATTTTGAAACTGAAATTGCTCAGGATGCAGAAATGCGGGAAGAATTCTATTTTAGGAACACTGTGTCCTTAAACGTGGAGACCCAACAGGAAATGAGCAAAATATGTTGCCGTGGCTCTTTCCTAGATTTAAGATGTGAGTCTTTTAAAGAAGAACTAGGTTTTGTTTATTTTAAACAACGTTCTCAGGGTAAAGGAATTATCATTAAACAAAAAATCAAGAAAGCCTGCAACATCACTATGTGTTTAAGGAGATAAGCAAATTCTCTGACAAATTTATGCAGATTATATAATATTATGGCTATGGTTCTTTAGTCTGTCCTACGCACAATGTACCTTCACCTGGCAGCACAGTTACTTCTTGCTTTTCATGTGAGGCTTTTCCATACACACTCATTTTATTGTTGTAACTCAATGGAAGACGGAGTCATTAGCTATCCAATGATGCATGGTAAGTGATTTACTTCATTTTATGTTTCTCTACAATCTGAAAGAGTGTGACCTTCAATCTAAGGGCAACAACTTCTGATTTACAAAGATATTATTGAAGCTAAGAGTTCTGTTAAGGATCGCTGTTCCTGTTAAACCCTTCTACACCTGAAGCTGAAGGATAATGTCCCTCTTCAGAAATGAAGTGAAATATTCTCCATCTGGATTTGTTCTCTGCCTTAGTGGAGCCAAGGATTTACAGTAAAGCAAGGTTACAGGTCCACCTTCCTCTCTCTGAAGTTCCAAGGACTGCGTAGGAGCACTGGTGAGGGCACGAGCAAATGGATACCAGGTGCCACTGTTATTTCTCCATGACGTGAATGAGGAACCGCATTCCCAACCAAATTCACCTACTGATGTACTTAACCTATAGTTGTTTTTACAACAAGCTTCTGTGTTGCTGATAACGATAGAAAGCAGAGAGAAAGACACATCCAAGGAAGGAAGGAAGGAAGACTGTTCTCAAGGGCAGCTATGTGCATTTTGGGTACCTTGTATGTGTCCTGGCCAGATCTTGCCCAGAGTCCGCAAGAGTAGTCGTGATGTAACGTGATCCTCAGGGCTGACGATGTGTGCCCTGGGGACTTTATCTCTTATCTGGCACGCTTCCCACCTCCCTCCTCCACTTCCTTGTATTTATTCCTTCCAGATCCTCCCAAAGAGGCGAATTATACCTTTCCCTGAGAATGATCCTGCCTCTAATCATCCCATAATAAATTCTGAAGATTCCTACACACACCTCCAACATCTCATAATCATTTTGTTGTTTCTTACGACATCCTTTCTGACGATCCATGATAATGTCCTTTCCTTTCCGTGTCTGGTAGAACCTCTTGGAATCTACACTTGGATAGCTCCTTTAATGGCCCATCAACCAGTATCCTAAGGTTCGTGGTCTTTGTCATTGTCACTGGTCGTTAAAGTTTGTGTCTCTAGGTGTTTAATTTTCTTGCCCTTTGTATTAAATAGCCTTAAATAACCTTACACAAGTGCAGGAGTTCAGGTTTGATCTCTGAGCACAACGTCCTTGCAGCTGTTTCTAAATCGTGTGGTAATATCAGAGGAGAAAGGGAGATACACCTCCAAAATGTGAAAGCAGGTTACAGAATTTTTACGTTTGTGTACGGCTGGGGACATTTTTCATGAATGTGTGAGTGCTGGGTTTTTTGGTGACACACCTTGGCGTGGGAGCAAAGGAAGGTTCACGGCCAACTCACGGAGAAAGACGCTTTTCACACAGCAAAGCACGGGAATCCTGTGTTGTCTGGGCAAAGTGTGACACACAAAGTGAAGTGAACAACGTTAGGATGACATGTCATTTTAGTAACATTTTAGTGAAATTGCGAGATAGAGTGATGGTGAATCATTTACTTCCTAGACCTTTCCCTATACGCTCTCCGGCACCAGCTCTCCTATTCAACAGTTTCCCTGACATTAGCATGCCCCACTTGCTGATTGTCCTGTGCTGATTAACAAGAGGCAAAGAAGGCAAACACCACTATTCATCCCGTGGAAGTGACATCTTTTCGCAATCTCTCTACAGCACAGAGGAAAACTGAAAGCTGTATTTGAAGAGTTCGCGGTGGTGGGCTGGAAAATGATACCCAAAATGTTGTCACTCTGTATGGGGAGCAAGACTTCTTCAAATACAGCAAACACTACAACTTTTGGCTTCTGTTGGTAAGAAGAGTGGAGATTCAAGCAGCAAACATGAGATCAGCAGCTCTGTCCCGAATGCAAAGAATATATTCCCCCTTGAAACGCTGGGTGGGGGTGTTGGCCACGGACCGGCATTCTTCTCTGCATCGGCTTTTCAGACACAGGGAGACAGAAAAACCGTGCGAGCTGCTGGAAGGGCGGCGGGGCACGGAGCCGGGGGGGTTTCGGGCTTTATGATTCCTGACAAACATCGCTCTGCCTCCCTTTAAAATACGGGGAACAACGGCGGATGCTCGGAAAGGAGGGCTTATTTGGAGAGTCATGGCGTTTGGGAGACAGAGCAGAGGCACTGAGAGGCAAGTGGTCTTGTTTGTTCTGTGCGTTTGCGTGTGTCAGAGCGGGGCCGAAACCCTCCGCTATTCTCTGGCGGAGGAAATGGAGAGGGACTCCTTTGTCGCCAATATCGCAAAGGATCTGGGTGTTTCTCCGAGCCAACTCGCGTCTCGCAATGCCCGTGTTGTGTCCGAGGGGAACGAGCAGTATTTCCGCCTCAATCTAAACACCGGAGTCCTGACGGTAAAGGAGACGCTGGACCGAGAGGCGATCTGTCCGCAGAGCGACATCTGCACACTCTTCTTTAAGATATTATTTGAAAGTCCGGTGCAGCTGATCCGAGGGGAGGTGGAGGTTCGTGACGTGAACGACAACTCCCCCGTATTCCCGGAGAAGGAAATGGTTTTGGAAATTCTGGAAACAACATCCCCCGGGACTCGTTTCCCCCTAGAAACCGCCCAGGACAGGGACGTGGGGAGCAACGGCCTGCAGAACTACAGCCTCGGGTCCAATTCACATTTCTCCCTCGCTCTCGGAACAGGGAAAGATGGAGCAAAATACGCGGAACTCGTCCTACAGAGGCAGCTGGACCGCGAACAGCAGGGGGAGGTGAATTTACTCCTCTCCGCCATCGACGGGGGCTCGCCGCCCAGGTCAGGCACGGCTCAGGTCCGGATCGTGGTGCTGGATGCCAACGACAATATTCCTGTCTTCTCCCGGGAGGTCTACGAGGTCCGCGTGGCTGAAAACTGCCCCCCAGAGCAGCTGGTGGTTAGGGTCGTGGCCGCGGATCCCGACGAAGGGTCCTACGGCAGAGTGCGGTATGCCTTCACCCAGACATCGGAGCGGTCCCGCCAGCTCTTCGAGCTGAACGCTGCCACCGGAGAGATCCGGGTCTCGGGCAACCTGGATTTCGAAGAAACAAAAAAACACAAGTTGGTGGTGAGAGCCACCGATGGAGGAGGGCTGTCTGCACATTGCAAAGTGCATGTGGAGGTGCTGGACGTGAACGACAACGCCCCGGAGATAGCGCTCACCTCCCTCACCGCCTCTATCCCTGAGGATGCCCCGCCCCGAACCGTGGTGGCCCTGTTCAGTGTGCGGGACCGGGACTCGGGAGACAACGGTAGGACGGACTGCGCGATCGATGTCGATTTGCCCTTCAGTCTCACCCCCACTTTCGACAATTACTACGAGCTGCGCACAAAAGCGGCCCTGGACAGGGAAAGGACGGCGGAGTACAACATCACCATCACAGCCATAGACTGGGGCAGATCTCGGCTGAGTTCTCGGGAAAGAATCTTCGTGCAGATATCCGATGTGAACGACAATCCCCCGGAGTTCACACAGGACGTTTATACCATATCAGTGAACGAGAACAACAACCCTATGCTCCGGATCGGCAATGTAAATGCCACGGACGCCGATGCGGGTAAAAACTCCCGTGTGAGCTACGCGCTGGTGCGAGAGGACAAAGAGCAGCCCGACGTGTCGATCAACTCTGAAAATGGGGACGTTTACATCCTCCGCCCACTAGACTACGAAGAGGTGCGCGCCATCGAGGTGACCGTGCGCGCCGCTGACGGGGGCTCGCCGGCGCTCAGTGCCGAGGCGCTGCTGCGGGTGCTGGTGCGGGACGAGAACGACAACGCGCCCGTCGTGCTGCACCCGCCTCCCGACGGCAGCGCGGCAGCGGGCGAGTTGGTGCCGCGCTGGGCGCAGGCAGGTTACCTGGTGGCCAAGGTGGTGGCGGTGGACGCGGACGCGGGGCAGAACGCGTGGCTGTCCTACGAGCTGGCCAAGGCGACGGAGCCGGGGCTGTTCCGCGTGGGGCTGCACAACGGCGAGGTGCGCACGGCGCGGGCCGTGACCGAGCGCGACGCGCCCAGGCACAGGCTCGTCGTGCTGGTGCGAGACCGCGGGCAGCCACCGCGCTCCTCCACTGCCACCCTCACCATCACCCTGGTGGACGGCTTCTCTGAAGCCCACTTGCGTGTGAGCGAAGAGGCGCCGGCCACCGATCCCGACGGGAGGCTCACCCTGTACCTCATCATCTGCTTGGCCTGCGTGTCCGCGCTGTTCCTGGCCACTGCAGCGGCCGCCGTGGTTGTGAGGTTGCGGCGGGCCAGGCAGAGCATGGCGGGGTCCTTGCCCACTTTCCCGAAATCTGCCGCTGAGAGCAGCGCTGGCTCCTTGCCCCGTAGCTATGTATACGATGTCTGCTTCGCCGCCGGGACCGTCAACAGCGAGTTCCGCTTCCTTAGGCCCCTCTTCCCCTGCTTCCCAGCTGGGCTGCCCCACGGCCCGGGCGACCAGCGGAGCTCGGTGTGCTCGGCCAACCTCGGGGAAGAAGCCGACTGGGCTGCACAGGTGAGGGACCTGCGCGGGCCGAGGTGACGGGGGGGGGGGGGGGGGGGAGGGCGGGGAGGGAGTAGAGGGGTCGGGAATCATCCCTGAATCCCTGAATGTAGAAGTGGGGCAGTAGGGAGCAGCAAAGTGGCGGAGCTGGTCCTGAAAGAGTCGCCGGAAGGATAGGAGTGGGTGGTGGTAGTGTCAGAGCCGCCGCCGCGCGCTCGGCTGCTCCCCAAGTGCGGGCTAACCGCGGCTCTGCATTCGGCTTCATGCCCTGGTCATTTGTGTGAGATTAAGTCTGTGGTGTCATCCCAAAGGGGGGGGGGGGGCAGCTGGACCATGAGAAAATGTGAACCAGGAGGATGGATGCGGGAGCCACACAGTGGGTCCTGCCCACGTCTTGTGTAGAGTCCGTAGGGGCCGGGTGCAGGAACGACACCACTCCCGGAGACACTATCCCTGGGGTCGTGGTGTCCTTGTTCATTGGTAGCAACAGGGTCTACGGGGGCAGAGGTGGGTCGGGGTGTCACCCTTCTGATGGCGTCCCCTGCACTGTTATCAAGAGCTGGTGCACGGCGCTGGCAGCTGCTGCTTACTGGGATAGTGGTGCTGAAGCCAAGCTGTCTCACAGTCTGCCGTGGTCCACGGAGCTATATATCATAAAAATCCGGTATATTTTTGTGGCCTTTGTTAACAAAAGCCATCAAAACAATTATTGGCCATCAAAAAAAAAAAAATTGCCCATCAAAATATGGAGATGGGGGCTTTACAAGGCAACCTCTTTGTCCCTTCCTGGCCCAGCCGGGTGCTCTCCGACAGTACCAGTATCTCACTTCACGGTGCTGTGAACTTATAATGAGTCTTATCTAAGACGTTTAACGTCCGTCTGTTCAAACAATATGGGGGAGACCAATAATGATTATCGAAACAGCTCCTCCTCTCCTCATTCTCACATTGAGTCCAAGTTGCCTCTAAAGGTGGGGTTATTTGTGTCTGATGCCCATCTAAAACTTCACGTGAGTCTGCAAAATGGACATATATGAGAAAGGAGACCCACAACCACCTTTTTATGGTCACTCCGTAACGTCTTCAAATTTAATAACCACTGATGACTTGGCCTCACATTACCACAGGTTCTCAGAACTGCCATGGCAGTGGCATTAAGAGGACACAAAGACCCACCTCGAAATATCAACATTAAATCACGTTTTCTGTTTGCGAGAAACAGGTTTGGAGCTCTCCCTGTTTTAAATCCTCTTCTCCCTCCTCCTTCCCCCCCCCCCCCCAAATTAATAAAAACTTTCCAGTGGTGACTTTTTGTTGTCCATATAGGAGGACGCTTTAGGGCTTTTATTTTACCTCGTTCAGGTCAGAGACCTGACTCCCATCCTTCCTCCCTCTTTGACTCACGCACTGGTTTAAGACAAGCCCTCTAAGCGTCTCGCTGACATCTGCTTACCCTCGACGTCCAAATATCAACACTCCATTCTGCTCTTCGCAGGGTCGAGTTCCCCTCTCTGAAGGCACGGGTCCCAGGCCAGCAGAGGAAAATGCCAGTTCTGATCAAAATCCTTGGCTCACCCATCAGTAAGTGAGGAGAAAGTCAAACATCTTGGTCCTCACTGGCTAACGTCCTCACGGGGAAAGGAGAGCAGAGAGACGGAACGTGCACCAAAAAAGTACCAGTGAGGTACAAGTCCTCTGTGAGACAGCAAGGACTCTCATCTTAAACAGTATTTTGTTCATATAAGTATTTTGAAATTGTGATAAGGATGGAGGAGGACTATGTTGCATGCTGATTACACTGAGACTTGATGTATGATTGTGAGAGAGTGCTATTTCTCCTGAATGTTAAGGGAAACATGAAAACAGAAACATGTTCAAGATATGCTTTTCCTACATCAGCTTTTCTGTATTATTTGTTATTGTGAAGAGGGCTCCTTCATAACGTTTTAGTTTTCTGCTACTTGTTCAATGCCAGGTCATACAGCTATTAAATTAAATGAGGCTTGCAAGGGAGTTTTTAATAACAAACATAAGGAAATTACTTTCGAAGTGGCTGACATTGGCACACTGTAATCGATCATGAGTTTACACGTTGTCCATAAAGTAGAGTGGTCTTTGAGCACTGTATTCCCTTTTTAAATTTGTTTCGTTTTCTTTCATAATAAAGCCGAAATCAACAGTTAAAGAGCGTTTCAGGATTATCGAATATAAGGTAGTAGAGAATTAAAAATACTGTTTGTGTTTTAACAGTAAAACGTTAACAATAATCTGAAGGCACTCTAGAATATAGAAAGTCAAGGAGCATTCCGTTTTCCTTTACTTTCATTAATCGGTATTAAAATATAAAGTAAGGTAGTATTTCCTGTCACTCACACGTTTAAAAGAGTAAAACGCCTGATGACAAAATAAACAATAAAAGGTACCTGTAAATCCCTCGTGTGAGTATGCTATCTCAAAGACCACTTGTCACAGTAATCGCCTAGGTAATACCCACCCCAAGAGTTGTATTTTGAGAATAAATCCATGCATTAGAAGTGGGTATTTTACAAGGCAAATCAGAACATCTTGGGAAGAGGGTGTTCTTCTGCCAGAGCAGGGTGGGGTGGGTTTGTCTGAGTCATGCTAAGATCGGTGAGAAAAGAGAGATGCTGCCCGAGCCCCTTTGCAAGGGCTTCTGGCCTGACTGGTTGTGAATCGGGAACAATTTCAATCCATTCGAGAAAACAGTCCAAGAACTAATAAAGGGAACCACCTAGCGATCACTGGCAAGGTTAATGGACCGGCTTATTCTGGGTGCTGTACACAGCTTTTTAGCTAAAGGGCCTGAAAATCACTTACTTAGTATGCACAAAAAATCGGAGCCATTTTAGGGAAGGACACTAGGAAAAAGCAGCCTCAGATAGATCTCATTTTCAGATAAAAGGCAAAAAGAAGCATTGCTTATTCGAACTTTTAACAGAATAGTACTGGGAGTTAAAGATAGTATCAGAACAAAGAAATCGAGCAGTTTGTCTCTATTTTTGCGGTTTTGCAGAGATCTCCTTGTACTTTCGCACGCCGGCCGCCTGGTGCCGCTGCTGACCGCAGAGGCTCTGCGTAGCTCCCGGCTCCACGGCCCTTGGGCTCGACCAGCCGGGGCTGCTCCGCTCGGGGGTCGGTGGGATAGATCAACACCTCCATTCTGCTCACGGAGGGGGAAGGAAGGTTAGCCGAGAGGGAAATGGAGCTGAGAAAGAGGGAGGAACCGCTTCCAGGGCGAGCGTTGTTTGTAATACTGCTCCTCTGCGTGTCGGGGGGGAGAGCAGAAACCGCCCGGTACTCTGTGCCCGAAGAGGCGGCGAGGGGCTCCCTTGTGGGAAATATAGTTAAGGATTTGGGACTGACCGCTGAGGAATTGTCGACTCGACAGGTTCGACTCGTTCCTGAAGGAGAAAAACAGTATTTTCAACTGGATCAGCACACCGGGGATTTGTTTGTGCGAGAACAGATGGATCGGGAGGAGCTGTGTGGGCAGAGCGAGCCCTGCCTGGTACGTTTCGATGTATTGTTGGAGGGTCCACTGCAGTCCTTCCGCGCCGAGGTAAGCCTCACAGACATTAATGATCATGCTCCCGTGTTCTTAAATAAAGAGATAATTTTAAAGATCTCGGAAACTACAAAGCCGAAAGCTCGTTTTTTACTGGAAAGCGCTCAGGATCCAGATGTGGGGAACAACAGTGTTCACCATTACAACATCAGCTCGAACGGTTATTTCCATATCTACACCCGGCAGCGTAGTGACGGCAGGAGGCACGCTGAGCTGGTGTTGGACAGAGAGCTAGACCGGGAAAAGCAGGCAGAAGTGGTTTTTAGCATCACGGCTGTGGATGGTGGGTCTCCACCGCGCTCTGGTACAGCCGTTATCCGCGTGGTAGTCCTGGATGCAAATGACAACATTCCAGTATTTACGCAGAGTCTGTATAAGGTCCGAGTATTAGAAAATAGCTCCGAGGATACCTTGGTGGCAGTCTTGTCTGCTAAAGATTTAGACTCAGGAATTAACGGGGAAATAGCCTATTCCATAGTTCAAAATTCAGAGGATAATCGAGAGACATTTAAAATAAATTCAGAGACAGGGCAGATTCGACTCAAAAAAACACTGGATTATGAAGAAATAAAGACCTACGAGATAGACATCCAGGCAACGGATGGAGGAGGCCTGTCTGCGAACTGCAAGGTGGAGGTGGGGGTGCAGGACGTGAACGACAACGCCCCCGAGGTAACAATCACCTCCCTCACCAGCAGCCTCTCCGAAGCAGCCCCGCTGAACACGGTGGTGGCCCTCTTCAGCGTGCGGGACCGGGACTCAGGGGACAACGGCAGGACGAGCTGCGAGCTGCTGGGCGAGCAGCCCTTCAGCATTTTGCCGCTGGTGGGTGAAGCGTACGCGCTAGTGACATTGGAGGCGTTGGACCGAGAGAAGGTGTCGGGGTACAACGTGACGGTGCGGGCCAGTGACGCCGGTACTCCTGCACTCTCAACATCGAAGACGCTGGTGGTGCGGCTCTCGGACGTGAACGATAACGCGCCCACCTTCTCCCAGGCCATTTACAACATGGTGCTACGTGAAAACAAGCCCGCTGGGACGATCCTGGGCCGCCTTAATGCCACAGACGCCGACACGGGTGAAAACGCCCTTGTGAGCTACATGCTGGTGCTGACTCCACTGGGGGTCTCCGCTGCGCGGTCCTTCTTGTCGGTGGAGGCCGAGAGCGGCATAGTGCGGGCTCTGCATCCAGTGGACTACGAAGAGGTGCACGCCTTCGAGGTGACCGTGCGCGCCGCTGACGGGGGCTCGCCGGCGCTCAGCGCCGAGGCGCTGCTGCGGGTGCTGGTGCAGGACGAGAACGACAACGCGCCCGTCGTGCTGCACCCGCCTCCCGACGGCAGCGCGGCAGCGGGCGAGTTGGTGCCGCGCTGGGCGCAGGCAGGTTACCTGGTGGCCAAGGTGGTGGCGGTGGACGCGGACGCGGGGCAGAACGCGTGGCTGTCCTACGAGCTGGCCAAGGCGACGGAGCCGGGGCTGTTCCGCGTGGGGCTGCACAGCGGCGAGGTGCGCACGGCGCGGGCCGTGACCGAGCGCGACGCGCCCAGGCACAGGCTCGTCGTGCTGGTGCGAGACCGCGGGCAGCCACCGCGCTCCTCCACTGCCACCCTCACCATCACCCTGGTGGACGGCTTCTCTGAAGCCTTCCTGCAGCTTTCGCAGGCGCATGCGGGAAGCCCGCAGCAGGAAGAGGGCGACCACGACCTTCTCACTACCTACCTCATCGCCTCCCTCTGCTGCATCTCCTCACTCCTCCTTGTAGTCATCGCAGCCTTTTCGGGGACCACGCTGTGCAAGGGTCGCCTCTGCCCGGCGCTCCCGAACTCCTCTGCTCGCAGCTCTGCTGACAGCGACTTGACTGCCGATGCCAGGGACATGGCCGGCAGGGGAGATCTGTGGCCGGGCTACCACTACGAGATGTATTTGACCAACGACTCGGGTCAGAGTGACTTCAAGTTCCTGAGGCCCGTCCTGCCGAGTCCTCAGAGTCCACCAGGCTGCGCGGAGGTTGGCAAGGGCAATATGCTTGAGTGCAGCCCGCAGCGCGCTGGCCAGAAGAGACCCGAGCAGGGGACAGCAGCCCCTCCGTCGCTCTAACTGTCTGCCTGCCCTCCTCAAGCCCAGGCGGTTGCAGCGCGCATGCCTGCACGGTAGAGCAGGAGGTGCCTTTGTGCTTGCACCTATCTGGGAGCGTTTCCCATGTCTCGTCCCCACCATGCGATCTCAAGTAGATGTAGTGATGTGCTGTTTTTCTGCGTGCATAATACCTGATAGGGAGATACACGCGGAGGCCCCTTCCTGGTTTCTCAGAGCAGAGAAGGCGGACAGGTGCCTCCGGACAAAGCCTCCGCCTCGCTGTGTGGGGTTGAAAGGCCTTCTCCTAGTCCTTGGGCTTTGTGTTTGTCCTTGTCCTTGTCCTTCTCCTTGGCCCTCGGAATTGTGTTTGTCGTTGTGTTATGGGTGGGTTTGTGGCAGGGCGCCGAGGTTGGCATCATGGCGGGCTCTTGCAGATTGTAGAGGGTGGAGAGGCTGCGGAGCTGCGGGCACTACCGGTGCGTTTGCACCAAGCTCGGCGTTTTCGCCCGCTGCAGGCTTTGCCTTTGCTTTTGAGTGTGTGCGGCGGGCAGCGGGACATATGCACATGTGCCCGATGGAGCGTGGCTGCAAGAGGCAGCGGCCAGGACCGCGTCCCGACCAGGAGCAGTCCACAAGGAGAGGTGAAAAGTCTTTCACTTGGGGAGAAAGAATCCCTTGTTCCATGAAAGCTGCCTGGTGGAAAAGGCCCAGGGGTCCCGATGGACACCAAGATGAACCTGAGGCAGCATCATGCCCTTGTCATAAAGAAGGCTAATGATATCTCACGTTGCATCAGCGGAGTATCTCAAACAGGTTAGGGAAAATCGTCCTTCCAATCTGATCACCATTGATGAGGCAAGACCCTGCCTAGTGTTTCAGAGATGAAAGGGATCTAGCTCATGACACTTACCCTTGTTTCCTGGAGATTAAAACAGCACTTATAATTGGCCTAGCAAATGACCCTCTAAGAAGTCAGATGAATGATTTTCTTCACCCCCCAAGAGAAAAATAAATTAAATTAAATGAAAGAAATTAAACTTTCCTCCCTTCAGGAAATATGTTCCATCTCGGGAGTAGCTTTTCTGAAATGCTTCATAAGTAGAGTTTGGCTCTTTATATTGGCTCGTTAAGTTCTTTGTCTTGCTAAATAGTTTCGTTACTTAAATTCTTTGTCCTGCTTGTTAGGGAGCAAGTGGACCTCATCCTGTCCTATTTCAGGGATGTAACACAAATGTGAGATTGGGCAACAGTCATTCTCATGGTAATGCCACTTGGCAATCCTTCCTTTAAAGCAAAGCAAGTCACGCTCCTGTAATGCACTTTAGCCATGTCCCCATGTCAGCAGGGAAAGGATGGTGTGAGTCCTGCCTGTGTTTCAATGCAGCACAAGTGCTGCTCTCTTTCTTAGCTGGTTCCTGGATCTCTGTGTCTGAGATGCATGAGCCCTGTATGCATTTGTGATGTGTGCTTCTCCAGTTTGGCCAGCAAGAGAGATGCTTAGAAAGAGTACTATCACCTCCAGAGGACAGAAAAAAAGTGCACAACCTGAGATCACTGTGGTTTAGAAAAGGTGGGTTGGCTGTCTTCTGGAGATTACCTCAAAGCTCTAGAAGCACCCATGATACTGGGCACGATGGTAACTATAAAGCACTCTGAACTTCAGTTTGCCTGGATTCAGTTTGACCGGCAAGAAACTGCCGGACTTTTGTGAAAGGCTGCGAGTGGGCGGCCAGGAGCGCGTCCCGTCCCGGAGCAGTCCCGCCGCAGGCCGCAGGGTGGTGCTCGTGGCCAAGGCGGCGGCGAGCGGCTGCGAGCGGGGAGGCGGCCGAGCCCAGCGCAGCGCAGCGCAGCGCAGCCGGGAGGCGGCGGCGAGCGGTCGTCCGCGCCGTCCTCCGCAGCAGCCGCTGCCGGTCCCGGAGTGCCGCGCTGCGGGCCGCCAGCCGAGCTCGGCGAGAGGGAGAGAGGGAGGCCGCGAGGGAGGGCGCCCGCCCTTGCCGCCGCGCTGCTGCCGGGCGCCGCTTCCCGCGGAGGACTGCGGCAGACGGAGGGTGTCCGCCGCCCCGCCATGGCGTCTGCAAGGCAAGTGCTTTGTCTGTGTGCTTTGCTGTGCGTGCCGCGCGTTCGCTGCGAGCCCATCCGCTACTCCGTAGCCGAGGAGGGGGAGAGCGGCTCCGTGGTGGCCAACGTGGCGGAGGACGCGGGGCTGACGCCGGCGCAGCTCTCGGCTCGCCAGGCACGCATTGCCTCCCCGGACGGCCGGCAGCATTTTCGCTTAGAGCGCGCCACCGGCCGCCTCGTCCTGGCGGAGCGGCTCGATCGCGAGGAGATGTGCGGCCGCTCGCTTACGTGCACGCTCGCCTTCGAGCTCCTGCTGGAAAACCCGCTGCAGTTCTTTCGTGTCGAGGTGGCCGTGGAGGACGTCAACGACCACTCGCCGGTCTTTCCCGAGGAACGAGTCACTTTTAAGATCTTGGAATCCAGCGACCCTGGATTGCGTTTCCCCGTGGAGGCGGCACAGGACCTGGACGTTGGCAGCAACAGCATCCAGGCTTACACCATCACTCCCGAGAAAGGATATTTTAGTGTCTCTTTCGGGACTCACAGTGACGATGACAAGTTTGTCGACTTGGTCTTAGATCAAACACTAGACAGAGAGGAGCAGGCAGAGCTGCTTTTCAGTCTCATTGCTACAGACGGTGGCTCTCCACCTAGGAGCGGGACAGCCCAAATCCACATCGTAGTTCTGGATGTAAATGACAATGTTCCTACCTTCACACAGAAGTATTACATTGGACGTGTTTTGGAAAATGCCCCAGCAGGTTCTGTGATTCTCAGCGTTGTTGCAACAGATCCAGACATGGGACTGAATGGTGACATCTCCTATAGGTTCAGTAATGCTCTTGAGGACAGCCAGTCCACATTCAAAATTGACAGTATGACTGGTGAAATTCGAGTTGCAAAACCCCTGGACTTTGAGGCCACACAGAAACATGAGCTCAGTGTGCGAGGAACTGATGGTGGGGGCCTCTCAGCAATATGCAAGGTGTTGGTGGAGGTGCTGGATGTGAACGACAATGCACCGGAGGTGCTGGTGAGTTCCTTCAGCAGCCCCCTCCCCGAGAACACGGAGCCTGGGACAGTGGTAGCTGTATTTGCTGTGAGGGACCGGGATTCTGGTGTGAATGGGGAGATCAGCTGTGCCCTTGAAGACCAGCTCTCCTTCTCCCTGAGGCCAGCCTATGAGAATTATTATGAGTTAGTGACAGTGAGCACATTGGATCGGGAGGAGACATCTCAGTACCTTGTGGTCATCACAGCGGCAGATGCAGGATCTCCTCCTCTCACCACTACCCAGACCTTCACCGTGGACATCTCCGATGTCAAAGACAATGCCCCCGTTTTCAACCAGACATCGTACACCATGTATGTGCAAGAGAACAATATCCCTGGAGTGCTTGTTGGGGCTATCAGTGCAGTGGACTCAGACACAGGACCCAATGCCAAGGTGACCTATTCCCTGAGGCCTGTGCACCCCACTGAGCAGGACACCTGCTCCTGCATCTCCGTGAACTCAGAGAACGGACATGTGTTTGTGCTGTGTCCACTGGACTATGAGCAGGTGAGGCAGCTTGAGGTGCTGGTGAGTGCCATCGATGCAGGGTCGCCTCCCCTCAGCACCAACGTCACCGTCCGCCTTCTCATGGTGGACGAGAACGACAATGCCCCACTGGTGTTGCATCCCACACAGGACAGAAGCCCGCCATCCAGTGAGCTGGTGCCAGCGTCGGCTGAGGTGGGGGACCTGGTCACCAAAGTGGTGGCCGTTGATGTGGACTCTGGTCAGAACTCGTGGCTTTCCTTCCACCTGCTGAGGGCCACAGACCCCGGGCTGTTTGCTGTGGGTAGCCAAAATGGGGAGGTGCGTCTGAGGAGGCCAGTGACAGAGAGGGATGCAGTGAAGCAGAAGCTCGAGGTGCTGGTGCGTGACAATGGGCGACCACCTCTGTCGGCCACTGCAGCACTGAACGTACTCCTGCTCAACGGCCTCTCACAAGAGCACCTGCCACAGCAGGAGCTGGCTGTGCAGGATGAAGACAGCTCGCTGACAATGTATTTAATCGTTTCACTGGTCTTTGTCTCCCTCCTCTTCCTCACATCTGTCGCAGCCTTTGTTGCTTGCAAGGTGTGCAAGAGAAAGGAGCTGAAAGGAGTTCACACTCTGAATGGTACAGGCAACTTGCAGAGTAGTCTTGCTGCTGGGGCTGCTGCTGGGACCCTGCCCCATGCCTATTGCTATGAGATCAACCTCACCACGGGGTCGGGCAACAGCGAGTTCAAGTTCCTGAAGCCCATCCTCCCCAGCCTGCCATCACAACACTCTGGCACAGGCAGGAGTTTTTGTGACACAGAGGATTTCCCTTCCATCCCGAACTCCATGGGGGATGCAGCCCTGGACATCTCTGGTACACCATCTGTTGGACACTTTAATGGCCTTCCCTTTAACTAGACCTGAGTCCACACAGTGAAAGGCTTCATGCCTTGGAGCTGGAAGGGATCTGGCTAAAGATATTCAGTCTTGTTTCCTGGAGATTAAATCTGCATTTGTAATTGACTTCACAAATGACCCTCTAACACTAAGTCAGATGTGTGTTTTTCTTCACCACCCAAAAAAAAGATTAGAAATTAAATATATATATATATATAAGAGAACTAAGGCCTTTGTTCTCAGGCAATGATATATTCCAGGTCTGGTACTGGTGCTTCATGAGCAAGGTTTGATTCAGTCTCTCTGGCTAAATGCTTGTCATTAGGAAAAACCTTAACTGTCACCCTGTCTTAGTCTGTGTGATGAAACACAATGTTGAGGTTCTGCAGATGACAATGCAGTATAGCCCTCCTCCCTTGTTTGCAGGGAAGAAAGATGTTAGCCCTGCGTATCACTGCAGTGCAAGTGGTTCTCTCTTTCTTTACTGAGTCCTGGATCTCTCTGTGTGAGGCATGTTGGCACCATGCGGTTTTGCAGTGTGTGGTCTTCCACCTCAGTTGGCATGAACCACGTATTTTACTGGGTTCTGCCATCTCATCTTCTGCAGGGCACAGCAAAAACATGCAGAGCCAGACTTTGCAGTGATCCATGTTCTTGGGAGTGACTCAAAACTATAGCATGACTAATGATTCCAACAGACACTACTTATACATAGCTTTGACCTTGATCATTGTATTTGGGTGGATGGCAAGGCATCTTGATACATTGCCTCAGAGGACCTGTATGTATAAGGCAGAAGATAGGCTTTAAAAAGGAGTCTCCTTTTTTGTGTCATTGTTTTCATTGTTGCTTGAAGGGGTTCCTCAGTGAAAGGGAAGTGCTATCATGGTCTGGTTTTCCAGGTTTTTGTTAGAATGCTTACATCTTCCTTTTTTTCCCTTTCTCCTTTGACTGTGTATTTAAGCATTGTCGTACGAATTCCCCTGAAGAAGGACTGACACCCAAACTTTAACAATGGGTTTTTGGAAAGAAGGTGTTCTGGGACTGGATACATAAACACCCTCATGTTCTGTTGTGCTGCATTATACACTGTATCATTTTTAAGCTGGTATACCCTTGTCTGTAAAAGTGAAATGGAATGAGTGCCCTAGTGCCATTCTGGCAATAAAAACGATGTTGTTGTCCTGGGTCACTGTCTGTCTGGGTGCTTTTTTATTTATTATATCTATTCTTAATTGTTTCCTTTATTGAGGTATTGTTCTGGGGGAATGTGTCCTCAACCTGGAGACGTGACTGCTAGTGCCTGAAGGAAAAGGGTGGGTAGCAAGGATTTGCTAGAAGGCCTCTTGTGGGTCTTGTGAGTCCTGAGCATATGTGGCTGGTCAGCTGGGCCCAGAAGGGTGGTGATCAGTGGCACAAAGTCCTGTTGGATGCCAGGAACTCTTGGTGTACCCCATGGATCAATACAGATTGCATTGTTTAATGTGTGTAGGATTTGCTACTCCACCTGGATCCATACACATCCATGGATTTGGATGGGAATCATCTCAGGGTACTCAAAGAGATGACTGACATCATCGTGGGAATTCTCTCAACTAATTTTCAATGTTCTTGGGAATCTGGAGAGGTCCCAGTTGACTGGAAGCTGGCAAATGTTGTACCAGTTTTCAAGAAGGGCAAGAAAGAAAACCCTGGAAACTCCAGGCCTGTTAGTCTCATGGCAGTGCTTGGTAAAATTATGGAGATAATACTGGGAGTTATTGAATCACTTCTGGGGGAAAAAGTAGTTATTGGTCATAGCCAAGATGGCTTCATGAGGGGTAGGTTCTGTTTAACAAATTTGATTTCCCATCCAGTCGATGACTGGAAACCATCTGCTGTAATCTTTTTGGATTTCAGTAAAGCTTTTGACACGGTTTCCCTTAGGATCCTACTGGGCACAATGTCCAGCATACAGCTAGACAAAAACATCATACGATGGGTGAATAATTATCTGATGTGTATTGCTTAAATTTTTATGGTAAATGGGGCTACACCAGCGTAGTGGACAGTCAAAAGTGGGGTCCCCCAAGGCTTTGTATTAGAGCCAGTTCTCTTCAATGTTTTTATAAACGATTTGGATGTAGGACTAGAAGGTATTTTGAGCAAATTTGGGCTGTGCATTTGGTTTGTGCTCTTAGTCACATGGTCTGAATTTTTGTTGTAGAGCTGTGTGGTGCCAAGAGTTGGACTCGATGATCCATATCTGTTTCTTCCAGCTTGGGATATTCTATGTTTCTGTGATGAACGTTCTTATAAACAATCTCCATGATGGGACAGAGTGTACCCCCTGTAAGTCAGCAGGTACTGTAAAACGGGAGTGGGCTGAGGTGGAGAAGTGCTGGCTACAGCAGAAGGTGTTGCTATCAGCAAAAGGATCTGGAGAACATGAAGAAATGGGCTGACAGGGTCCTCATGGAGTTCCACAAGAAAAAGTGCAAAGTCCTTCACTTGGGGAGGAACAATGCCATGTTGCAGGAAAGCAGGCTGGTGGAAAAGGCTCTGGGGGTCCCAGTGGATACCAAGTTGAACATGTGCCAGCAGCATGCCCTTGCCATAAAGAAGCCTAATGATGGTTGAATCAGCAGAATCTCTTGAACAGATCAAGGGAATATCTCGAGCATTGCCAGGAAAGCCATATTTCCCTTCTGTTCACCAGTGGTGAGGCCAGACCCTGTCTAGTGTTTTAGAGCTGGAAGGGATCTAGGTCACAACCCTTAACCCTTGTTTCCTGGAGAGTAAACCTGCACTTGAAACTGGCCTTGCAAATAACCCTCTAAAAATAAGTCAGATATATGTTTTCCTCTACCCCTCCAAAATAAATAAATAACCAAAAAAATAGAATGAAAGAAACTAAAGTCTCCATCATTTAGGCAAAGATATGTTTCACCTCACTCGAGATCTCTTCTGAAGTGAGTAGAAATTGGCTCTTCAGATTATCTTGTTAAGTTCTTTGTCTCCTTAAATTCTTTTTCTTCTTAAATTCTTAGTCCTGCTTGTTTAATTAGCTTCGCAAATGACCCTCTAATATGAAGTCAGATGTATGTTTCTCCTCACCAGTCAAAGGAAAAATAAAATAAAACAGATAAAATAAAATTAAGAAAGTAAAGTTTCTTTCCTTCAGGCAATTTGTTTCATCTCGGACAATATCTTTTCTGAAGTACTTAATTAGTAGGGTTTGGCTCTTTAAATTCGCTCGTTAACTACTTTTTCTTGTTAAATTCTTTGGCTCCCTAATTAATTAGTCCTCCTTGTTAGGGAGCAAGTGGACCTCATCCTGTCCTTTTTCTGGGATGTAACACAAATGTGAGATTGGGCAGCAGTCATTCTCATGGTAACGCCACTTGGCCATCCTTCCTTAAAAGCAAAGCAAGTCACGCTCCTGTAATGCACTTTAGCCATGTCCCCATGTCAGCAGGGAAAGGATGGTGTGAGTCCTGTGTTTCAATGCAGCACAAGTGCTGCTCTCTTTCTTAGCTGGTTCCTGGATCTCTGTGTCTGAGATGCATGAGCCCTGTATGCATTTGTGATGTGTGCTTCTCCAGTTTGGCCAGCAAGAGAGATGCTTAGAAAGAGTACTATCACCTCCAGAGGACAGAAAAAAAGTGCACAACCTGAGATCACTGTGGTTTAGAAAAGGTGGGTTGGCTGTCTTCTGGAGATTACCTCAAAGCTCTAGAAGCACCCATGATACTGGGAACGATGGTAACTATAAAGCACTCTGAACTTCAGTTTGTCTGGATTCAGTTTGACCGGCAAGAAACTGCCGGACTTTTGTGAAAGGCTGCGAGTGGGCGGCCAGGAGCGCGTCCCGTCCCGGAGCAGTCCCGCCGCAGGCCGCAGGGTGGTGCTCGTGGCCAAGGCGGCGGCGAGCGGCTGCGAGCGGGGAGGCGGCCGAGCCCAGCGCAGCGCAGCGCAGCGCAGCGCAGCGCAGCGCAGCCGGGAGGCGGCGGCGAGCGGTCGTCCGCGCCGTCCTCCGCAGCAGCCGCTGCCGGTCCCGGAGTGCCGCGCTGCGGGCCGCCAGCCGAGCTCGGCGAGAGGGAGAGAGGGAGGCCGCGAGGGAGGGCGCCCGCCCTTGCCGCCGCGCTGCTGCCGGGCGCCGCTTCCCGCGGAGGACTGCGGCAGACGGAGGGTGTCCGCCGCCCCGCCATGGCGTCTGCAAGGCAAGTGCTTTGTCTGTGTGCTTTGCTGTGCGTGCCGCGCGTTCGCTGCGAGCCCATCCGCTACTCCGTAGCCGAGGAGGGGGAGAGCGGCTCCGTGGTGGCCAACGTGGCGGAGGACGCGGGGCTGACGCCGGCGCAGCTCTCGGCTCGCCGGGCACGCATTGCCTCCGCGGACGGCCGGCAGCATTTTCGCTTAGAGCGCGCCACCGGCCGCCTCGTCCTGGCGGAGCGGCTCGATCGCGAGGAGATGTGCGGCCGCTCGCTTACGTGCACGCTCGCCTTCGAGCTCCTGCTGGAAAACCCGCTGCAGTTCTTTCGTGTCGAGGTGGCCGTGGAGGACGTCAACGACCACTCGCCGGTCTTTCCCGAGGAACGAGTCACTTTTAAGATCCCGGAAAGGGGAGACCCTGGCTCGCGTTTCTCCGTGGAGGCAGCAGAGGACCTGGACGTTGGCAGCAACAGCATCCAGGCTTACACCATCGCTCCCGAGAACGAGTACTTCAGTGTTTTTATTCGGAAACGAAGTGAGGTTGACATGCATGTTGAACTGGTATTGGAAAAGCCTCTCGACAGAGAGGAGCAGCCAGAGCTGCTTTTCAGTCTCATTGCCACAGATGGTGGCTCTCCACCTAGGAGCGGGACAGCCCAAATCCACATCGTAGTTCTTGATGTGAATGACAACACTCCTATCTTTACTCAGGACGTTTATGTTGGTCAGGTTTTGGAAAGTGCCCCAGCAGGCTCTGTAGTTCTCAGAGTTGTAGCCACTGATCCAGACGTGGGAGTGAATGGTGACATCTCCTATAGGTTCAGCCAAGCAGTCAGTGAGAGCCAATTGCCTTTCACAATTGACACTCTGAGTGGTGAAATTCGTGTCACAAAGCCCCTGGATTTTGAGACCACACAGAAATATGAGCTCAGTGTGCGGGCAATTGACGGTGGAGACCTCTCGGCACTCTGCAAGGTGTTGGTGGAGGTGCTGGATGTGAACGACAATGCACCAGAGGTGGTGGTGAGTTCCTTCAGCAGCCCCCTCCCCGAGAACACAGAGCCTGGGACATTGGTAGCCCTCTTTGCTGTGAGGGACCGGGATTCTGGTGTGAATGGGGAGATCAGCTGTGCCCTTGAAGACCAGCTCTCCTTCTCCGTGAGGCCAGCCTATAAGAATTATTATGAGCTGGTGACTGTGAGCGCAATGGACCGGGAGGAGACATCTCAGTACCTTCTGGTCATCACAGCGGCAGACGCAGGATCTCCTTCTCTCACCACTACCCAGACCTTCACCGTGGACATCTCCGATGTCAATGACAATGCCCCCGTTTTCAACCAGACATCGTACACCATGTATGTGCGAGAGAACAATATCCCTGGAGTGCTTGTTGGGGCTGTCAGTGCAGTGGACTCAGATGCAGGACCCAATGCCAAGGTGACCTATTTCCTGAGGCCTATGCACCTCACTGAGCAGGACCCCTGCTCCTGCATCTCCGTGAACTCAGAGAACGGACATGTGTTTGTGCTGCGTCCACTGGACTATGAGCAGGTGAGGCAGCTTGAGGTGCTGGTGAGTGCCACCGATGCAGGGTCCCCTCCCCTCAGCACCAACGTCACCGTCCGCCTCCTTGTCGTGGACGAGAATGATAATGCCCCACTGGTGTTGCACCCTGCTCAGGACAGCAGCCCGCCATCCAGTGAGCTGGTGCCAGCGTCGGCTGAGGTGGGGGACCTGGTCACCAAAGTGGTGGCGGTTGATGCGGACTCTGGTCAGAACTCGTGGCTTTCCTTCCACCTGCTGAGGGCCACAGACCCCGGGCTGTTTGCTGTGGGTAGCCAAAATGGGGAGGTGCGTCTGAGGAGGCCAGTGACAGAGAGGGATGCCGTGCAGCAGAAGCTCGAGGTGCTGGTGCGTGACAATGGACGGCCACCTCTGTCGGCCACTGCAACACTGAGCGTACTCCTGCTCAACGGCCTCTCACAGGAACACCTGCCACAGCAGGAGCTGGCTGTGCAGGATGAAGACAGCTCCCTGACAATCTATTTAATCGTTTCACTGGTCTTTGTCTCCCTGCTCTTCCTCACATCTTTCGCAGCCTTTGTTGCTTGCAAGGTGTGCAAGAGAAAGGAGCTGAAAGGAGGGCACATGTTGTATGGCACGGGCAACTTGAAGAGTAGCCTGGCTGCTGAGGCTGCTGCTGGGACTCTGCCCCACGCCTATTGCTATGAGATCAACCTCACCACGGGGTCGGGCAACAGCGAGTTCAAGTTCCTGAAGCCCATCCTCCCCAGCGTGCCACCACAGCACTCCGGCACAGGCAGGGGTGTTGCTGACACAGAGGATTTCCCACCTGTACAGAACTCCATGGGGGATGCAGCCCTGGACATCTCTGGTACACCATCTGTTGGACGCTTTAACGGCCTTCCCTTTAACTAGACCTGAGTCCACACAGTGGAAAGCTTCATGTCTTTGAGCTGGAAGGGATCTGGCTAAAGATATTCAGTCTTGTTTCCTGGAGATTAAAACTGCATTAGTAATTGGCTTCACAAGTGACCCTCTAACACTAAGTCAGATGTATGTTTTTCTTCTCCCCTCGAAAAATATTAGGAATTAAATAATGTAAGAGAACCAAGCCTTTCTGCTCATGCAATGATGTGTTTCAGCTCTGATACTGAGTTCTACAAAGTGCTTCATGAGCAAGGTTTGATCCTGGCTCTCTCACTAAATGCTTGTCATTAGGAAAAACCTTGGCAATCACCCTTTGTTCTCGGGCAATGACATACTTCAGGTGTGATATTGTTGCTTCATTAGGAAGGTTTGATTCAGGCTCCCAACCTAAGTGCTTGTTAATAGGAAAACCCTTAACTTTCACCGTGTCTTATTCTGTGCTGAAACATAATGTTGAGGTTGGGCAGATGACAGTGCAGTATAGCCCTTCTCACTTGTCTGCAGGGAAGAAATGTGTTAGCCCTGAGTATCAGTGCAGTGCAAGTTTTTCTCTCTTTCTTTGCTGAGTCCTTGATCTCTCTGTGTGAGGTATGTCAGCACCATGTGTTTTTGCAGTGTGTGGTCTTCCACCTTGTTTGGCTTGAACCATGTATTTTACTGGGTTCTGCCATTCCATCTTCTCCAGGGCACAGCAAAAACATATAGAGCCAGACTTTGCAGTGGTCCATGTGCTTGGGCATGACTCAGAGCTATAGCAGGACTAACAATTCCAACAGACACTACTTATACATATGTTTGACCCTGATCATTGTGTTTGGGTGGATGGCAAGGCATCTTGATACATTGCCTCAGAGGACCTGTGTCTACAAGGCAGAAGAAAGATAGGCTTTAAAACGGAATATCCTTTTTTGTGTCATTGTTTTCATTGTTGCTTGAAGGGGTTCCTCAATGAAAGGGAAGTGCTATCATGGTCTGGTTTTCCAGGTTTTTGTTAGAATGCTTGCATCTTCCTTTTTTTCCCTTTCTCCTTTGACTGTGTATTTAAGCATTGTTGTACGAATTCCCCTGAAGAAGGACTGACACCCAAACTTTAACAATGGGTTTTTGGAAAGAAGGTGTTCTGGGACTGGATACATAAACACCCTCATGTTCTGTTGTGCTGCATTATACACTGTATCATTTTTAAGCTGGTATACCCTTGTCTGTAAAAGTGAAATGGAATGAATGCCTGAGTGCCATTCTGGCAATAAAAAGGATGGTGTTGTCCTGGGTCACTGTCTGTCTGGGTACTTTTATATTTACTATATATATTTTTAATTGTTTCCTTTATTGAGGTATTGTTCTGGGGGAATGTGTCCTCAACCTGAAGATGTGACTGCTAGTGCCTGAAGGAAAAGGGTGGGTAGCAAGGATTTGCTAGAAGGCCTCTTGTGGGTCTTGTGAGAACTGAGCATATGCGGTTGAACAGCTGGGCCCAGAAGAGTGGTGATCAATGGCATAAAGTCCTGTTGGATGCCAGGAACTCTTGGTGTACCCCATGGATCAATACAGATTGCATTTTTTAATGTGTGTGGGATTTGCTACTCCACCTGTATCCATACAGGTCCATGGATTTGGATGGGATTCATCTCATGGTACTCAAAGAGATGACTGACATCATTGTGGGAATTCTCTCAACTAATTTTCAGTGTTCTTGGGAATCTGGAGAGGTCCCAGTTGACTGGAAGCTGGCAAATGTTGTACCAGTTTTCAAGAAGGGCAAGAAAGAAGACCCTGGAAACTCCAGGCCTGTTAGTCTCATGGCAGTGCTTGGTAAAATTATGGAGATAATCCTGGGAGTTATTGAATCACTTCTGGGTGAAAAAGTAGCTATTGCTCATTGTCAAGATGGCTTCATGAGGGGTAGGTTCTGTTTAACAAATTTGATTTCCCATCCAGTGGATGAAGGGAAACCATCTGCTGTAAGCTTTTTGGATTTCAGTAAAGCTTTTGACACAGTTTCCCTTAGGATCCTACTGGGCACAATGTCCAGCATACAGCTAGACAAAAACATCATACGATGGGTGAATAGTTATCTGATGTGTATTGCTTAAAATTTTATGGTAAATGGGGCTACACCAGCGCAGTGGACAGTCAAAAGTGGGGTCCCCCAAGGCTTTGTATTAGAGTCAGTTCTCTTCAATATTTTTATAAAAAGATTTGGATGTAGGACTAGAAGGTATTTTGAGCAAATTTGGGCTGTGCATTTGGTTTGTGCTCTTAGTCACATGGTCTGAATTTTTGTTGTAGAGCTGTGTGGTGCCAAGAGTTGGACTCGATGATCCATATCTGTTTCTTCCAGCTTGGGATATTCTATGTTTCTGTGATGAACGTTCTTATAAACAATCTCCATGATGGGACAGAGTGTACCCCCTGTAAGTCAGCAGGTACTGTAAAACGGGAGTGGGCTGAGGTGGAGAAGTGCTGGCTACAGCAGAAGGTGTTGCTATCAGCAAAAGGATCTGGAGAACATGAAGAAATGGGCTGACAGGGTCCTCATGGAGTTCCACAAGAAAAAGTGCAAAGTCCTTCACTTGGGGAGGAACAATGCCATGTTGCAGGAAAGCAGGCTGGTGGAAAAGGCTCTGGGGGTCCCAGTGGATACCAAGTTGAACATGTGCCAGCAGCATGCCCTTGCCATAAAGAAGCCTAATGATGGTAGAATCAGCAGAATCTCTTGAACAGATCAAGGGAATATCTCGAGCATTGCCAGGAAAGCCATATTTCCCTTCTGTTCACCAGTGGTGAGGCCAGCCCCTGTCTAGTGTTTTAGAGCTGGAAGGGATCTAGGTCACAACCTTTACCCTTGTTTCCTGAAGACTAAACCTGAACTTGAAATTGGCCTTGCAAATAACCCTCTAAAAATAAGTCAGATATATGTTTTCCTCTACACCTCAAAAATTAATAAATAAGCAAATAAATAGAATGAAAGAAACCAAAGTCTCCATCACTCAGGCAGTGATATGTTTCACCTCAGTCGAGATCTCTTCTGAAGTGAGTAGAAATTGGCTCTTCAAATTGGTGATATTCTTTGTCTCATTTGTCTTTTTCTCCTTAAATTCTTTGTCCTGCTTGTTTAATTGGCTTCGCTATTGACCCTCTAATAGGAAGTCAGATGTGTGTTTTCATTCACCCGTGAAAGGAAAAATAAAATAAAACAGATAAAATAATATAAGAAAGTAAAATTTCTTTCCTTCAGGCAATTTCTTTCATCTCGGACAATATCTTTTCTGAAGAGTTTCATAAGTAGGATTTGGCTCTTTATATTGGCTCATTAAGTTCTTTATGTTACTAAATACTTTGTTTCCTTAAATCCTTTTTCCTCCTTGTTAGGGAACTCTGTGGACATCACCCTGTCTATTTCTGCAATGTAACACAAGGGTGAGATTGGTAGACAAAGATGATGCTCACACCAATGCCACTTGGCCATCCTTCCTTAAAAGCAAAGTGAGTCACACTCATGTAATGCACTTTAGCCATGTCCCCATGTCAGCAGGGAAAAGATGGTGTGAGTCCTGTGTTTCAATGCAGCACAAGTGCGTCTTGCTTTCTTAGCTGGTTCCTGGATCTCTGTGTCTGAGATGCATGGGCCCTGTATGTATTTGTGATGTGTGCTCCTCAAGCTGGGCCAGCAAGAGAGGTTCTTAGAGTGAGTACTATCATCTCCAGGGGACAGAAAAAACGTGCACAACCCAAGATCCCTGTGGTTTTGAAAAGAAGGGTTGGCTGTCTCCGGGAGATTGCCTCAAAGCTCTAGAAGCACTCTCCGTGCTGAGATCGATGATAGCTATAAAGCCCTGTGCACTTCTGCTTGCCAGGATTTTAAGGTAAATGAACAACAACTCTATACCTAGACAAAGTTAAAAACTGGTCTCTCAGTTTTATCCCATCACTTTCCTTCCCACTTCCTATAGCTTCTTCGTGAATTTTCATGGTTTTATGGTTTTAGAAAGCTCTCATTCTACGTTTTCCACTTCTCTTTTCCTGTATGAGTTGTGTTGGAGCATGGTGTTACCTATTCCCCTGAAGACGGACTCTCACCACAGGAAGAAGAACAGCTGAACAGGTTGTTGGAATAACGGTGGTATGGCACCGAACAGTTGGAAAAGCTCACGCTGCTTTCGCTGCAGTCATGAGCTGCATTACGGCCACACAGCACATGCTTTCCTGTAAAGGTGACATGGGATAAACACCCGAACGCAATTCCTACCACAAAAAGGCTGCTGCTGTTGGGAGAGTCCTTGTAGCGGTATAGTTTGCAGGGAAGCTGTGTGAGCACGCCGGCGTTTGTGAAAGGCTGCGAGTGGGCGGCCAGGAGCGCGTCCCGTCCCGGAGCAGTCCCGCCGCAGGCCGCAGGGTGGTGCTCGTGGCCAAGGCGGCGGCGAGCGGCTGCGAGCGGGGAGGCGGCCGAGCCCAGCGCAGCGCAGCGCAGCGCAGCCGGGAGGCGGCGGCGAGCGGTCGTCCGCGCCGTCCTCCGCAGCAGCCGCTGCCGGTCCCGGAGTGCCGCGCTGCGGGCCGCCAGCCGAGCTCGGCGAGAGGGAGAGAGGGAGGCCGCGAGGGAGGGCGCCCGCCCTTGCCGCCGCGCTGCTGCCGGGCGCCGCTTCCCGCGGAGGACTGCGGCAGACGGAGGGTGTCCGCCGCCCCGCCATGGCGTCTGCAAGGCAAGTGCTTTGTCTGTGTGCTTTGCTGTGCGTGCCGCGCGTTCGCTGCGAGCCCATCCGCTACTCCGTAGCCGAGGAGGGGGAGAGCGGCTCCGTGGTGGCCAACGTGGCGGAGGACGCGGGGCTGACGCCGGCGCAGCTCTCGGCTCGCCGGGCACGCATTGCCTCCCCGGACGGCCGGCAGCATTTTCGCTTAGAGCGCGCCACCGGCCGCCTCGTCCTGGCGGAGCGGCTCGATCGCGAGGAGATGTGCGGCCGCTCGCTTACGTGCACGCTCGCCTTCGAGCTCCTGCTGGAAAACCCGCTGCAGTTCTTTCGTGTCGAGGTGGCCGTGGAGGACGTCAACGACCACTCGCCGGTCTTTCCCGAGGAACGAGTCACTTTTCAGATCCCGGAAACCAGCGACCCTGGCTCGCGTTTCCCCGTGGAGGCTGCTCAGGACCTGGACGTTGGCAGCAACAGCATCCAGGCTTACACCATCGCTCCCGAGAACGAGTACTTCAGTGTTTTTATTCGGAAACGAAGTGAGGTTGACATGCGTGTTGAACTGGTATTGGAAAAGCCTCTCGACAGAGAGGAGCAGCCAGAGCTGCTTTTCAGTCTCATTGCCACAGATGGTGGCTCTCCACCTAGGAGCGGGACAGCCCAAATCCACATCGTAGTTCTTGATGTGAATGACAACATTCCTATCTTTACTCAGGACGTGTATGTTGGTCAGGTTTTGGAAAATGCCTCAGCAGGCTCTGTAGTTCTCAGAGTTGTAGCCACCGATCCAGACATGGGACTGAATGGTGACATCTCCTATAGGTTCAGCCAAGCAGTCAGTGAGAGCCAATTGCCTTTCACAATTGACACTCTGAGTGGTGAAATTCGTGTCACAAAGCCCCTGGATTTTGAGACCACACAGAAATATGAGCTCAGTGTGCGGGCAATTGACGGTGGAGACCTCTCGGCACTCTGCAAGGTGTTGGTGGAGGTGATGGACGTGAACGACAATGCACCAGAGGTGGTGGTGAGTTCCTTCAGCAGCCCCCTCCCCGAGAACACAGAGCCTGGGACAGTGGTAGCTGTATTTGCTGTGAGGGACCGGGATTCTGGTGTGAATGGGGAGATCAGCTGTGCCCTTGAAGACCAGCTCTCCTTCTCCGTGAGGCCAGCCTATAAGAATTACTATGAGCTGGTGACTGTAAGCACATTGGATAGGGAGGAGACAGCTCAGTACCTTGTGGTCATCACAGCGGCAGATGCAGGATCTCCTCCTCTCACCACTACCCAGACCTTCACCGTGGACATCTCCGATGTCAATGACAATGCCCCCGTTTTCAACCAGACATCATACACCATGTATGTGCAAGAGAACAATATCCCTGGAGTGCTTGTTGGGGCTATCAGTGCAGTGGACTCAGATGCAGGACCCAATGCCAAGGTGACTTATTTGCTGAGGCCTGTGCACCCCACTGAGCGGGACCCCTGCTCCTGCATCTCCGTGAACTCAGAGAACGGACATGTGTTTGTGCTGCGTCCACTGGACTATGAGCAGGTGAGGCAGCTTGAGGTGCTGGTGAGTGCCACCGATGCAGGGTCCCCTCCCCTCAGCACCAACGTCACCGTCCGCCTCCTTGTCGTGGACGAGAATGATAATGCCCCACTGGTGTTGCACCCTGCTCAGAACAGCAGCCCGCCATCCAGTGAGCTGGTGCCAGCGTCGGCTGAGGTGGGGGACCTGGTCACCAAAGTGGTGGCGGTTGATGCGGACTCTGGTCAGAACTCGTGGCTTTCCTTCCACCTGCTGAGGGCCACAGACCCCGGGCTGTTTGCTGTGGGTAGCCAAAATGGGGAGGTGCATCTGAGGAGGCCAGTGACAGAGAGGGATGCCGTGAAGCAGAAGCTCGAGGTGCTGGTGCGTGACAATGGGCGGCCACCTCTGTCGGCCACTGCAGCACTGAACGTACTCCTGCTCAACGGCCTCTCACAGGAACACCTGCCACAGCAGGAGCTGGCTGTGCAGGATGAAGACAGCTCGCTGACAATCTATTTAATCATTTCACTGGTCTTTGTCTCCCTGCTCTTCCTCACATCTTTCGCAGCCTTTGTTGCTTGCAAGGTGTGCAAGAGAAAGGAGCTGAAAGGAGGACATGTGCTGTATGGCACAGGCAACTTGCAGAGCAGTCTGGCTGCTGGGGCTGCTGCTGGGACCCTGCCCAATGCCTATTGCTACGAAATCAACCTCACCACGGGGTCGGGCAACAGCGAGTTCAAGTTCCTGAAGCCCATCCTCCCCAGCATGCCACCACAGCTCTCTGACACAGGCAGGGGTGTTGCTGACACAGAGGATTTCCCTCCCGTCCCGAACTCCATGGGGGATGCAGCCCTGGACATCTCTGGTACACCATCTGTTGGACACTTTAAAGGCCTTCCCTTTAACTAGATCTGTGTCGACACAGTGGAACGCTTAAATCTGCATTTGTAATTGGCTTCACAAGTTACCCTCTAACACTAAGTCAGATGTATGTTTTTCTTCACCCCTCCAAAAAGATTAGGAATTAAAAAATGTAAGAGAATCAAGGCTTTCTGCTCATGCAGTGATGTGTTTCAGCTCTGATACTGAGATCTCCAAAGTGCTTCATGAGCAAGGTTTGATCCTGGCTCTCTCACTAAATGCTTGTTATTAGGAAAAATCTTGACAATCACCCTGTCTTATTTTGTGTTGAAACACGATGTTGAGGTTCTGCAGATGACAGTGCAGTATAGCCCTCCTCCCTTGTTTGCAGGGAAGAAAGATGTTAGCCCTGCGTATCACTGCAGTGCAAGTGCTTCTCTCTTTCTTTGCTGAGTCCTGGATCTCTCTGTGTGAGGCATGTCAGCACCATGTGTTTTTGCACTGTGTGGTCTTCCACCTCAGTTGGCATGAACCACGTATTTTACTGGGTTCTGCCATTCCATCTTCTGCAGGGCACAGCAAAAACATATAGAGCCAGACTTTGCAGTGGTCCATGTGCTTGGGAGTGACTCAGAGCTATAGCAGGGCTAACGATTCCAACATAGACACTACTTATACATATGTTTGACCCTGATCATTGTGTTTGGGTGGATGGCAAGGCATCTTGATACATTGCCTCAGAGGACCTGTGTCTACAAGGCAGAAGAAAGATAGGCTTTAAAACGGAATATCTTTTTTTGTGTCATTGTTTTCATTGTTGCTTGAAGGGGTTCCTCAATGAAAGGGAAGTGCTATCATGGTCTGGTTTTCCAGGTTTTTGTTAGAATGCTTACATATTCCCTTTTTTTTCTTTTTTGCCCTTTCTCTTTTGGCTGTGTATTTTAACATTGTCTTATGAATTCCCCTCAAAAAGGACTGACATCCAAAGTATAATATTAGGTTGTTGGAAAGAAGGTGTTCTGGGACTGGATACAGAAACACCCTTATGTTCTGTTGTGAAGCATTATACACTGTATCATTTTTAAGCTGGTATACCCTTGTCTGTAAAAGTGAAATGGAATGAATGCCCGAGTGCCATTCTGGCAATAAAAAGGATGCTGTTGTGGAGAGAGTCTTTGTAGTAATGTTCTTATAAGGAAAGCTCTGTAAACTATCCAGGGTATTTCCAAAAGTATGGGTGCTTTTTTTTTTTTTTTTAATTACATATATTTTTATTTGGTTCCTTTATTGAGGTATTGTTCTGTGGGAATGTGTCCTCTACCTAGAGTTGTGACTGCTAGTGCCTGAAGTAAAAGGGTGGGTATCAAGGATTTGATAGAAGGCCTCTTGTGAGTCTTGTGAGCACTGAGCATATGTGGTTGAACAGCTGGGCCCAGAAGAGTGGTGATCAATGGCATAAAGTCCTGTTGGATGCCATGAACTCTTGGTGTACCCCATGGATCAATACAGATTGCATTTTTTAATGTGTGTGGGATTTGCTGCTCCACCTGGATCCATACACATCCATGGATTTGGATGGGAATCATCTCAGGGTGCTCAAAGAGCTGACTGACATCATTGTGGGACTTCTCTCAATGATTTTTCAATGTTCTTGGGAATCGGGAGAGGTCCCAGTTGACTGGAAGCTGGCAAATGTTGTACCAGTTTTCAAGAAGGGCAAGAATGAAGACTCTGGAAACTACAGGCCTATTAGTCTCATGGCAGTGCCTGGTAAAAGTATGGAGATAATCCTGGGAGTTATTGAATCACCTCTGAGGGAAAAAGTAGTTATTGGTCATAGCCAAGATGGCTTCATGAAGGGTAGGTTCTGTTTAAGAAATATGATTTCCTTTTATTATTAGATCACCCATGTAGTCGATGAAGGGAAACCAGCTGCTGTAATCTTTTTGGATTTCAGTTAAGCTTTTGACACAGTTTCCCTTAGGATCCTACTGAGAATAATGTCCAGCATACAGCTAGACAAAACATCATATGATGGGTGGATAATTATCTGATGGGTACTGCTCAAATGTTTATGGTAAAAGGGGCTGCATCAGGGTATCGGCCAGTCACCAGTGGGGTCCCCTAAGGCTCTGTTTTAGAGCTAGTTCTCTTCTATGTTTTTATAAACGATTTGGATGTAGGACTAGAAGGTATTTTGAGCAAATTTGGGCTGTGCATTTGGTTTGTGCTCTTAGTCACATGGTCTGAATTATTTTTAGACCTATGAAGAGCCAGGAGGGTCACTAGATCATCCTTATGGGTTTCTTCCAGCTTGGGATATTCTTTTTATTCTGTGTTGAATATCCTTATAAATAATCTCCATGATGGGACAGAGTGTACCCTCTGTAAGTCAGCAGGTGCTGTAGAACGGGAATGGGAGTGAGGTGGAGAAGCGTCGGCTACTGCAGAGGTTGTTGCTGTCATCAAAAGGATCTGGAGAACATGAAGAAATGGGCTGACAGGTTCCTCATGGAGTTCCACAAGGAGATATGCAAAGTCCTTCACTTGGGGAGGAACAATGCCATGTTGCAGGAAAGCAGGCTGGTGGAAAAGGCTCTGGGGGTCCCAGTGGATACCAAGTTGAACATGTGCCAGCAGCATGCCCTTGCCATAAAGAAGCCTAATGATGGTTGAATCAGCAGAATCTCTTGAACAGATCAAGGGAATATCTCGAGCAGTCCAAAGGAAGCCATACTTCCCTTCTGTTCACCAGTGGTGAGGCCAGCCCCTGTCTAGTGTTTTAGAGCTGGAAGGGATCTAGGTCACAACCCTTAACCCTTGTTTCCTGGAGAGTAAACCTGCACTTGAAACTGGCCTTGCAAATAACCCTCTAAAAATGAGTCAGATATATGTTTTCCTCTACACTTCCAAAATAAATAAATAAGCAGATAAATTGAATGAAAGAAACCAAAGTCTGCATAATTCAGGAAATGATATGTTTCACCTCAGTCGACATCTCTTTTGAAGTGAGTAAAAATTGGCTCTTCAGACTGTCTCGTTAAGTTCTTTGTCTTGTTAAATTCTTTGGCTCCTTAAATTCTTTGTCCTGCTTGTTGTAATTGGCTTCGCAAATTACTCTCTATTCGGAAATCAGATGTATGTTTTTCTTCATCCCTCAAAGGAAAAATAAAACAGATAATATAAAGTCAAGAAAGTAAAGTTTCTTTCCTTCAGGCAATTTGTTTCATCTCGGACAATATCTTTTCTGAAGCACCTCATTAGTAGGGTTAGGCTCTTTATATTGGCTCGTTAAGTACTTTGTCTCGTTAAATTCTTTGGCTCCTTAATTAATTTGTCCTCCTTGTTAGGGAACGCTGTGGACCCCCCCTGTCTTTTCTGGGATGTTGCACAAGGGTGAGATTGGGGAGACAAAGATCATTCTCATGGTGATGCCTGGATTCTAAGGTAAATGAACGACAAGTCTTTCTCAAAGAAATGTTAAAAACTGGTCTCCCAGTTTTGTCCCATTGCTTTCCTTCCCACTTACTCTAGCTTCTCCATGACACAAGAGTGCAGTCTGACATGATTATTCATGGGTTTAGTTCCATGGTGTTAGAAAGCTTTAATTCCCCTTATTCCCATTCTCTTTTCCTGTATGAGTTGTGTTGGAGCATGGTGTTACCTATTCCCCTGAAGAAGGACTGTCACCACCGGCAGAAGAACAGGTGAAAACGTTGTTGGAACTACGGTGGTATGGCACTGAACATTTGGAAAAGCTCGTGCTGCTTTCGCTGCAGTCATGAGCTGCATTGAGGCCACACAGGAAACGCTTTCCTGTAAAGGTGACATGGGAAGAACACCCGAACGCAATTCCTGCCACAAAAAGGCTGCTGCTGTTGGGAGAGTCCTTGTACCGATTTTTGCAGGGAAGCTCTGAGCACGCCGGCGTTTGTGAAAGGCTGCGAGTCGGCGGCCAGGAGCGCGTCCCGTCCCGGAGCAGTCCCGCCGCAGGCCGCAGGGTGGTGCTCGTGGCCAAGGCGGCGGCGAGCGGCTGCGAGCGGGGAGGCGGCCGAGCCCAGCGCAGCGCAGCGCAGCCGGGAGGCGGCGGCGAGCGGTCGTCCGCGCCGTCCTCCGCAGCAGCCGCTGCCGGTCCCGGAGTGCCGCGCTGCGGGCCGCCAGCCGAGCTCGGCGAGAGGGAGAGAGGGAGGCCGCGAGGGAGGGCGCCCGCCCTTGCCGCCGCGCTGCTGCCGGGCGCCGCTTCCCGCGGAGGACTGCGGCAGACGGAGGGTGTCCGCCGCCCCGCCATGGCGTCTGCAAGGCAAGTGCTTTGTTTGTGTGCTTTGCTGTGCGTGCCGCGCGTTCGCTGCGAGCCCATCCGCTACTCCGTAGCCGAGGAGGGGGAGAGCGGCTCCGTGGTGGCCAACGTGGCGGAGGACGCGGGGCTGACGCCGGCGCAGCTCTCGGCTCGCCGGGCACGCATTGCCTCCGCGGACGGCCGGCAGCATTTTCGCTTAGAGCGCGCCACCGGCCGCCTCGTCCTGGCGGAGCGGCTCGATCGCGAGGAGATGTGCGGCCGCTCGCTTACGTGCACGCTCGCCTTCGAGCTCCTGCTGGAAAACCCGCTGCAGTTCTTTCGTGTCGAGGTGGCCGTGGAGGACGTCAACGACCACTCGCCGGTCTTTCCCGAGGAACGAGTCACTTTTCAGATCCCGGAAACCAGCGATCCTGGCTCACGTTTCCCCGTGGAGGTGGCTCAGGACCTGGACGTTGGAAGCAATAGCATCCAGGCTTACACCATCACTCCCGAGAATGAGTACTTCAGTGTTTCTGTTCGGAAACGGAGTGAGGTTGACATGCATGTTGAACTGGTATTGGAAAAGCCTCTAGACAGAGAGGAGCAGCCAGAGCTGCTTTTCAGTCTCATTGCTACAGATGGTGGCTCTCCACCTAGGAGCGGGACCACCCAAATCCACATCGTAGTTCTAGACGCAAATGACAATGCTCCCACCATTACTCAGGACGTTTATGTTGGTCAGGTTTTGGAAAATGCCGCAATGGGCTCTGTGGTTCTCAGAGTTGAAGCCAGCGATCCAGACGTGGGACTGAATGGAGACATCTCCTATAGGTTCAGTAATGTTCTTGAGGACAGCCAGTCCACATTCACCATTGACACTGTGAGCGGTGAAATTCGAGTTGCAAAACCCCTGGACTTTGAGACCACACAGAAACATGAGCTCAGTGTGCGGGCAATTGATGGTGGGGGCCTCTCAGCACTCTGCAAGGTGTTGGTGGAGGTGCTGGATGTGAACGACAATGCACCGGAGCTGGTGGTGAGTTCCTTCAGCAGCCCCCTCCCCGAGAACACAGAGCCTGGGACAGTGGTAGCTGTATTTGCTGTGAGGGACCGGGATTCTGGTGTGAATGGGGAGATCAGCTGTGCCCTTGAAGACCAGCTCTCCTTCTCCGTGAGGCCAGCCTATAAGAATTACTATGAGCTGGTGACTGTAAGCACATTGGATAGGGAGGAGACAGCTCAGTACCTTCTGGTCATCACAGCGGCAGACGCAGGATCTCCTCCTCTCACCACCACCCAGACCTTCACCGTGGACATCTCCGATGTCAATGACAATGCCCCTGTCTTCAACCAGACATCATACACCATGTACGTGCGAGAGAACAATATCCCTGGAGTGCTTGTTGGAGCTGTCAATGCAGTGGACTCAGATGCAGGACCCAATGCCAAGGTGACCTATTCCCTGAGTCCTGTGCACCCCACTGAGCAGGACCCCTGCTCCTGCATCTCCGTGAACTCAGAGAACGGACATGTGTTTGTGCTGCGTCCACTGGACTATGAGCAGGTGAGGCAGCTTGAGGTGCTGGTGAGTGCCACCGATGCGGGGTCCCCTCCCCTCAGCACCAACGTCACCGTCCGCCTTCTCGTGGTGGACGAGAACGACAATGCCCCACTGGTGTTGCACCCTGCTCAGGACAGCAGCCCGCCATCCAGTGAGCTGGTGCCAGCGTCGGCTGAGGTGGGGGACCTGGTCACCAAAGTGGTGGCGGTTGATGCGGACTCTGGTCAGAACTCGTGGCTTTCCTTCCACCTGCTGAGGGCCACAGACCCCGGGCTGTTTGCTGTGGGTAGCCAAAATGGGGAGGTGCATCTGAGGAGGCCAGTGACAGAGAGGGATGCCGTGAAGCAGAAGCTCGAGGTGCTGGTGCGTGACAATGGGCGGCCACCTCTGTCGGCCACTGCAGCACTGAACGTACTCCTGCTCAACGGCCTCTCACAGGAACACCTGCCACAGCAGGAGCTGGCTGTGCAGGATGAAGACAGCTCGCTGACAATCTATTTAATCATTTCACTGGTCTTTGTCTCCCTCCTCTTCCTCACATCTGTCACAGCCTTTGTTGCTTGCAAGGTGTGCAAGGGAAAGGAGCTGAAAGGAGGGCATGTGCTGTATGGCACGGGCAAGTTGCAGAGCAGTCTGGCTGCTGGGGCTGCTGCTGGGACCCTGCCCCATGCCTATTGCTATGAGATCAACCTCACCACGGGGTCGGGCAACAGCGAGTTCAAGTTCCTGAAGCCCATACTCCCCAGCGTGCCACCACAGCTCTCTGACACAGGCAGGGGTGTTGCTGACACAGAGGATTTCCCTCCCGTTCCGAACTCCATGGGGGATGCAGCCCTGGACATCTCTGGTACACCATCTGTTGGACACTTTAAAGGCCTTCCCTTTAACTAGGTCTGAGTCCATGTAGTGGAAAGCTTCATGCCTTGGAGCTGGAAGGGATCTGGCTAAAGATATTCAGTCTTGTTTCCTAGAGATTTAATCTGCATTTGTAATTGGCTTCACAAATGACCCTCTAACACTAAGTCAGACGTGTGTTTTTCTTCTCCCCCCCAAAAAAATATTAGAAATTATACATATATATATAAGAGAACTAAGGCCTTTCTTCTCAGGCAATGATATATTCCAGGTATGGTACTGGTGCTTCATGAGCAAGATTTGATCCTGGCTCTCTGGCTATATGCTTGTCATTAGGAAAAACCTTGAAACTCACCCTGTCTTTTTCTGTGCTGAAACACAATGTTGATGCTGGGCAGTTGACAGTGCAGTATAACCCGCCTCCCTGTTCTGCAGGGAAGAAAGATGTTAGCCCTGTGTATCACTGCAGTGCAAGTGCTTCTCTCTTTCTTTGCTGAGTCCTGGATCTCTCTGTGTGAGGCATGTCAGCACCATGTGTTTTTGCACTGTGTGGTCTTCCACCTTGGTTGGCATGAACCATGTATTTTACTGTGTTCTGCCATCTCATCTTCTCCAGGGCACAGCAAATACATGCAAAGCCAGACTTTGCAGTGATCCATGTTCTTGGGAGTGACTCAAAACTATAGCACAACTAACGATTCTAACAGACACTACTTATACATATGTTTGACCCTGATCATTGTGTTTGGGTGGATGGCAAGGCATCTTGATACATTGCCTCAGAGGATCTGTGTCTATAAGGCAGAAGATAGGCTTTAAAAAGGAGTCTCCTTTTTTGTGTCATTGTTTTCATTGTTGCTTGAAGGGGTTCCTCAATGAAAGGGAAGTGCTATCATGGTCTGCTCTTCCAGGTTTTTGTTAGAATGCTTGCATCTTCCTTTTTTTCCCTTTCTCCTTTGGCTGTGTATTTAAACATTGACTTTCGAATTCCCCTGAAGAAGGACGGACATTCAACGTATAACGATGGGTTTTTGGAAAGAAGGTGTTCTGGGACTGGATACATAAACACCCTCATGTTCTGTTGTGCTGCTTTGTACACTGTACCATTTTTATGCTGGTATACCCTTGTCTGTAAAAGTGAAATGGAATGAATGCCCAAGTGCCATTCTGGCAATAAAAACGATGTTGTTGTCCTGGGTCACTGTCTGTCTGGGTGCTTTTTTATTTATTATATCTATTCTTAATTGTTTCCTTTAATGAGGTATTGTTCTGGGGGAATGTGTCCTCAACCTAGAGTCGTGACTGCTTGTGCCTGAAGGAAAAGGGTGGGTAGCAAAGATTTGCTAGAAGGCCTCTTGTGGGTCTTGTGAGTCCTGAGCATATGTGGTTTAACAGCTGGGCCCAGAAGAGTGGTGATCAATGGCATAAAGTCCTGTTGGATGCCAGGAACTCTTGGTGTACCCCATGGATCAATACAGATTGCATTGTTTAATGTGTATGGGATTTGCTACTTCACTTTGATCCATACAGGTCCATGGATTTGGATGGGATTCATGTCAGGGTACTCAGAGAGCTGACTGACATCATTGTGGGACTTCTCTCAATTATTTTTCAATGTTCTTGGGAATCTGGAGAGGTCCCAGTTGACTGGAAGCTGGCAAATGTTGTAGTAATTTTCAAGAAGGGCAAGAAAGAAGACCCTGGAAACTCCAGGCCTGTTAGTCTCATGGCAGTGCAGGGTAGAATTATGGAGATAATCCTGGGAGTTATTGAATCGCATCTGGGGGAAAAAGTAGTTATTGGTCATAGCCAAGATGGCGTCCTGAGGGATAGGTTCTGTTTAACAAATTTGATTTCCCATCCCGTCGATGAAGGGAAACCAGCTGCTGTAATCTTTTTGGATTTCAGTAAAGCTTTTGACACAGTTTCCCTTAGGATTCTACTGAGAAAAATGTCCAGCATACAGCTAGACAAAAACATCATACGATGGGTGAATAGTTATCTGATGTGTATTGCTTAAAATTTTATGGTAAATGGGGCTACACCAGCGCAGTGGACAGTCAAAAGTGGGGTCCCCCAAGGCTTTGTATTAGAGCCAGTTCTCTTCAATGTTTTTATAAATGATTTGGATGTAGGACTAGAAGGTATTTTGAGCAAATTTGCATTTGGTTTGTGCTCTTAGTCACATGGTCTGAATTTTTGTTGTAGAGCTGTGTGGAGCCAGGAGTTGGACTTGATGATCCATATGGGTTTCATCCCACTTGGGGTATTGCTTTTATTCTTTGATGAATGTCCTTATAAATAATCTCCATGATGGGACAGAGTGTACCCTCTGTAAGTCAGCAGGTGCAGTAAAACCAGAGTGGGGTTGAGGTAGAGAAGTGTTGGCTACAGCAGAGGGTCTTGCTGTCATCAAAAGGATCTGGAGAACCTGGAGAAATGGGCTGACAGGACCCTCATGGAGTTCCACAAGGAGATATGCAAAGTCCTTCACTTGGGGAGGAACAATGCCATGTTGCAGGAAAGCAGGCTGGTGGAAAAGGCTCTGGGGGTCCCAGTGGATACCAAGTTGAACATGTGCCAGCAGCATGCCCTTGCCATAAAGAAGCCTAATGATGGTAGAATCAGCAGAATCTCTTGAACAGATCAAGGGAATATCTCGAGCATTGCCAGGAAAGCCATATTTCCCTTCTGTTCACCAGTGGTGAGGCCAGACCCTGTCTAGTGTTTTAGAGCTGGAAGGGATCTAGCTCACAACCCTTAACCCTTGTTTCCTGGAGAGTAAACCTGCACTTGAAACTGGCCTTGCAAATAACCCTCTAAAAATAAGTCAGATATATGTTTTCCTCTACCCCTCCAAAATAAATAAATAACCAAAAAATAGAATGAAAGAAACTAAAGTCTCCATCATTTAGGCAAAGATATGTTTCACCTCACTCGAGATCTCTTCTGAAGTGAGTAGAAATTGGCTCTTCAGATTATCTTGTTAAGTTCTTTGTCTCCTTAAATTCTTTTTCTTCTTAAATTCTTAGTCCTGCTTGTTTAATTAGCTTCGCAAATGACCCTCTAATATGAAGTCAGATGTATGTTTCTCCTCACCAGTCAAAGGAAAAATAAAATAAAACAGATAAAATAAAATTAAGAAAGTAAAGTTTCTTTCCTTCAGGCGATTTGTTTCATCTCGGACAATATCTTTTCTGAAGTACTTAATTAGTAGGGTTTGGCTCTTTAAATTCTCTCGTTAACTACTTTTTCTTGTTAAATTCTTTGGCTTCCTAATTAATTAGTCCTCCTTGTTAGGGAGCAAGTGGACCTCATCCTGTCCTTTTTCTGGGATGTTACACAAATGTGAGATTGGGCAACAGTCATTCCCATGGTAATGCCACTTGGCAATCCTTCCTTAAAAGCAAAGCAAGTCACGCTCCTGTAATGCACTTTAGCCATGTCCCCATGTCAGCAGGGAAAGGATGGTGTGAGTCCTGCCTGTGTTTCAATGCAGCACAAGTGCTGCTCTCTTTCTTAGCTGGTTCCTGGATCTCTGTGTCTGAGATGCATGAGCCCTGTATGCATTTGTGATGTGTGCTTCTCCAGTTTGGCCAGCAAGAGAGATGCTTAGAAAGAGTACTATCACCTCCAGAGGACAGAAAAAAAGTGCACAACCTGAGATCACTGTGGTTTAGAAAAGGTGGGTTGGCTGTCTTCTGGAGATTACCTCAAAGCTCTAGAAGCACCCATGATACTGGGAACGATGGTAACTATAAAGCACTCTGAACTTCAGTTTGTCTGGATTCAGTTTGACCGGCAAGAAACTGCCGGACTTTTGTGAAAGGCTGCGAGTGGGCGGCCAGGAGCGCGTCCCGTCCCGGAGCAGTCCCGCCGCAGGCCGCAGGGTGGTGCTCGTGGCCAAGGCGGCGGCGAGCGGCTGCGAGCGGGGAGGCGGCCGAGCCCAGCGCAGCGCAGCGCAGCGCAGCGCAGCGCAGCCGGGAGGCGGCGGCGAGCGGTCGTCCGCGCCGTCCTCCGCAGCAGCCGCTGCCGGTCCCGGAGTGCCGCGCTGCGGGCCGCCAGCCGAGCTCGGCGAGAGGGAGAGAGGGAGGCCGCGAGGGAGGGCGCCCGCCCTTGCCGCCGCGCTGCTGCCGGGCGCCGCTTCCCGCGGAGGACTGCGGCAGACGGAGGGTGTCCGCCGCCCCGCCATGGCGTCTGCAAGGCAAGTGCTTTGTCTGTGTGCTTTGCTGTGCGTGCCGCGCGTTCGCTGCGAGCCCATCCGCTACTCCGTAGCCGAGGAGGGGGAGAGCGGCTCCGTGGTGGCCAACGTGGCGGAGGACGCGGGGCTGACGCCGGCGCAGCTCTCGGCTCGCCGGGCACGCATTGCCTCCGCGGACGGCCGGCAGCATTTTCGCTTAGAGCGCGCCACCGGCCGCCTCGTCCTGGCGGAGCGGCTCGATCGCGAGGAGATGTGCGGCCGCTCGCTTACGTGCACGCTCGCCTTCGAGCTCCTGCTGGAAAACCCGCTGCAGTTCTTTCGTGTCGAGGTGGCCGTGGAGGACGTCAACGACCACTCGCCGGTCTTTCCCGAGGAACGAGTCACTTTTAAGATCCCGGAAAGGGGAGACCCTGGATTGCGTTTCCCCATGGAGACGGCTCAGGACCTGGACGTTGGCAGCAACAGCATCCAGGCTTACACCATCGCTCCCGAGAACGAGTACTTCAGTGTTTCGTATGAGAGTCAGGCTGAAGGTAACAAGTATATAGAATTAGTATTGGAAAAGCCTCTAGACAGAGAGGAACAGCCAGAGTTGTTTTTCAGTCTCATTGCTACAGACGGTGGCTCTCCACCTAGGAGCGGGACCACCCAAATCCACATCGTAGTTCTAGATGTAAATGATAATGCTCCTACCTTTACACAGAAGCTTTACATTGGACGTGTTTTGGAAAATGCCTCAGCAGGCTCTGTGGTTCTCAGAGTTGAAGCCAGCGATCCAGACGTGGGACTGAATGGTGACATCTCCTATAGGTTCAGCCAAGCAGTCAGTGAGAGCCAATTGCCTTTCACCATTGACACTCTGAGTGGTGAAATTCGTGTCACAAAGCCCCTGGATTTTGAGACCACACAGAAATATGAGCTCAGTGTGCTGGCAACTGATGGTGGAGACCTCTCGGCAATATGCAAGGTGTTGGTGGAGGTGCTGGATGTGAACGACAATGCACCAGAGGTGGTGGTGAGTTCCTTCAGCAGCCCCCTCCCCGAGAACACGGAGCCTGGAACATTGGTAGCCCTCTTTGCTGTGAGGGACCGGGATTCTGGTGTGAATGGGGAGATCAGCTGTGCCCTTGAAGACCAGATTTCCTTCTCCCTGAGGCCAGCCTATAAAAATTACTATGAGCTGCTGACTGTGAGTGCAATGGACCGGGAGGAGACAGCTCAGTACGGTGTGGTCCTAATAGTGGCTGATGCAGGGTCTCCTCCTCTCACCACTACCCAAACCTTCACGGTGGACATCTCTGATGTCAATGACAATGCCCCTGTCTTCAACCAGACATCATACACCATGTATGTGCAAGAGAACAATATCCCTGGAGTGCTTGTTGGGGCTGTCAGTGCAGTGGACTCAGATGCAGGACCCAATGCCAAGGTGACTTATTCGCTGAGGCCTGTGCACCCCACTGAGCGGGACCCCTGCTCCTGCATCTCCGTGAACTCAGAGAACGGACATGTGTTTGTGCTGCGTCCACTGGACTATGAGCAGGTGAGGCAGCTTGAGGTGCTGGTGAGTGCCACCGATGCGGGGTCCCCTCTCCTCAGCACCAACGTCACCCTCCACCTTCTCGTGGTGGACGAGAATGACAATGCCCCACTGGTGTTGCACCCTGCTCAGGACAGCAGCCCGCCATCCAGTGAGCTGGTGCCAGCGTCGGCTGAGGTGGGGGACCTGGTCACCAAAGTGGTGGCGGTTGATGCGGACTCTGGTCAGAACTCGTGGCTTTCCTTCCACCTGCTGAGGGCCACAGACCCCGGGCTGTTTGCTGTGGGTAGCCAAAATGGGGAGGTGCATCTGAGGAGGCCAGTGACAGAGAGGGATGCCGTGAAGCAGAAGCTCGAGGTGCTGGTGCGTGACAATGGGCGGCCACCTCTGTCGGCCACTGCAGCACTGAACGTACTCCTGCTCTACGGCCTCTCACAGGAACACCTGCCACAGCAGGAGCTGGCTGTGCAGGATGAAGACAGCTCGCTGACAATCTATTTAATCGTTTCACTGGTCTTTGTCTCCCTCCTCTTCCTCACATCTTTCGCAGCCTTTGTTGCTTGCAAGTTGTTCAAGAAAAAGGATCTGAAAGGAGGGCATGTGCTGTATGGCACAGGCAACTTGCAGAGCAGTCTGGCTGCTGGGGCTGCTGCTGGGACCCTACCCCACGCCTATTGCTACGAGATCAACCTCACCACGGGGTCGGGCAACAGCGAGTTCAAGTTCCTGAAGCCCATCCTCCCCAGCGTGCCACCACAGCACTCTGACACAGGCAGGAGTGTTGCTGACACAGAGGATTTCCCGCCTGTCCCGATCTCCATGGGGGATGCAGCCCTGGACATCTCTGGTACACCATCTGTTGGACACTTTAATGGCCTTCCGTTTAACTAGATCTGTGTCTACACAGTGGAATGCTTAAATCTGCATTTGTAATTGGCTTCACAAATGACCCTCTAACACTAAGTCAGATGTATGTTTTTCTTCACCCCTCCAAAAAGATTAGGAATTAAAAAATGTAAGAGAACCAAGGCTTTCTGCTCATGCAATGGTGTGTTTCAGCTCTGATACTGAGATCTCCAAAGTGCTTCATGAGCAAGGTTTGATCCTGGCTCTCTAGCTAAATGCTTGTCATTAGGAAAAATCTTGACAATCACCCTGTCTTATTTTGTGTTGAAACACGATGTTGAGGTTCTGCAGATGACAGTGCAGTATAGCCGTCCTCCCTTGTCTGCAGGGAAGAAAGATGTTAGCCCTGCGTATCACTGCAGTGCAAGTGCTACTCTCTTTCTTTGCTGAGTCCTGGATCTCTCTGTGTGAGGCATGTCAGCACCATGTGTTTTTGCACTGTGTGGTCTTCCACCTTGGTTGGCATGAACCACGTATTTTACTGGGTTCTGCCATTCCATCTTCTCCAGGGCACAGCAAAAACATATAGAGCCAGACTTTGCAGTGGTCCATGTGCTTGGGAGTGACTCAGAGCTATAGCAGGGCTAACGATTCCAACATAGACACTACTTATACATATGTTTGACCCTGATCATTGTGTTTGGGTGGATGGCAAGGCATCTTGACACATTGCCTCAGAGGACCTGTGTCTACAAGGCAGAAGAAAGATAGGCTTTAAAACGGAATATCCTTTTTTGTGTCATTGTTTTCATCGTTGCTTGAAGGGGTTCCTCAATGAAAGGGAAGTGCTATCATGGTCTGGTTTTCCAGGTTTTTGTTAGAATGCTTACATATTCCCTTTTTTTTCTTTTTTTCCCTTTCTCTTTTGGCTGTGTATTTTAACATTGTCTTATGAATTCCCCTCAAAAAGTACTGACATCCAAAGTATAACATTGGGTTGTTGGAAAGAAGGTGTTCTGGGACTGGATACAGAAACACCCTTATGTTCTGTTGTGAAGCATTATACACTGTATCATTTTTAAGCTGGTATACCCTTGTCTGTAAAATGAAATGGAATGAATGCCCGAGTGCCATTCTGGCAATAAAAAGGATGCTGTTGTGGAGAGAGTCTTTGTAGTAATGTTCTTATAAGGAAAGCTCTGTAAACTATCCAGGGTTTTTCCAAAAGTATGGGTGCTTTTTTTTTTTTAATTACATATATTTTTACTTGGTTCCTTTATTGAGGTATTGTTCTGTGGGAATGTGTCCTCTACCTAGAGTTGTGACTGCTAGTGCCTGAAGTAAAAGGGTGGGTATCAAGGATTTGATAGAAGGCCTCTTGTGGGTCTTGTGAGCACTGAGCATATGTGGTTGAACAGCTGGGCCCAGAAGAGTGGTGATCAATGGCATAAAGTCCTGTTGGATGCCATGAACTCTTGGTGTACCCCATGGATCAATACAGATTGCATTTTTTAATGTGTGTGGGATTTGCTGCTCCACCTGGATCCATACACATCCATGGATTTGGATGGGAATCATCTCAGGGTGCTCAAAGAGCTGACTGACATCATTGTGGGACTTCTCTCAATGATTTTTCAATGTTCTTGGGAATCGGGAGAGGTCCCAGTTGACTGGAAGCTGGCAAATGTTGTACCAGTTTTCAAGAAGGGCAAGAATGAAGACTCTGGAAACTACAGGCCTATTAGTCTCATGGCAGTGCCTGGTAAAAGTATGGAGATAATCCTGGGAGTTATTGAATCACCTCTGAGGGAAAAAGTAGTTATTGGTCATAGCCAACATGGCTTCATGAGGGGTAGGTTCTGTTTAACAAATTTGATTTCCCATGTAGTCGATGAAGGGAAAGCAGCTGCTGTAATCTTTTTGGACTTCTGTAAAGCTTTTGACACAGTTTCCCTTAGGATCCTACTGAGCAAATTGTCCAGCATACAGCTAGACAAAAACATCATATGATGGATGAATAATTATCTGATGTGTATTGCTTAAAGTTTTATGGTAAACGGGGCTACACCAGCGTAGTTGACATTCAAAAGTGGGGTCCCCCAAGGCTTTGTATTAGAGCCAGTTCTCTTCAATGTTTTTATAAATGATTTGGACGTAGGACTAGAAGGTATTTTGAGCAAATGTGCATTTGGTTTGTGCTCTTAGTCACATGGTCTGAATTTTTGTTGTAGAGCTGTGTGGAGCCAGGAGTTGGACTCGATGATCCATATGGGTTTCTTCCGACTTGGGTATTCCTTTTATTCTTTGATGAATGTCCTTATAAATAATCTCAATGATGGGACAGAGTGTACCCTCTGTAAGTCAGCAGGTGCAGTAAAACCAGAGTGGGGTTGAGGTAGAGAAGTGTTGGCTACAGCAGAGGGTCTTGCTGTCATCGAAAGGATCTGGAGAACATGAAGAAATGGGCTGACAGGGTCCTCATGGAGTTCCACAAAGAGATATGCAAAGTCCTTCACTTGGGGAGGAACAATGCCATGTTGCAGGAAAGCAGGCTGGTGGAAAAGGCTCTGGGGGTCCCAGTGGATACCAAGTTGAATATGTGCCAGAAGCATGCCCTTGCCATAAAGCAGCCTAATGATGGTAGAATGAGCAGAATCTCTTGAACAGGTCAAGGGAATATCTCGAGCAGTCCAAGGAAAGCTGTATTTCCCTTCTGTTCACCAGTGGTGAGGCCAGACCCTGTCTAGTGTTTTAGAGCTGGAAGGGATCTAGGTCACAATTCTTACCTTTGTTTCCTGGAGAGTAAACCTGCACTTGAAACTGGCCTTGCAAATAACCCTCTAAAAATAAGTCAGATATATGTTTTCTTCCACCCCTCCAAAATAAATAAATAACCAAAAAATAGAATGAAAGAAACTAAAGTCTCCATCATTTAGGCAAAGATATGTTTCACCTCACTCGAGATCTCTTCTGAAGTGAGTAGAAATTGGCTCTTCAGATTATCTTGTTAAGTTCTTTGTCTCCTTAAATTCTTTTTCTTCTTAAATTCTTAGTCCTGCTTTTTTAATTGGCTTTGCAAATGACCCTCTAATATGAAGTCAGATGTATGTTTCTCCTCACCAGTCAAAGGAAAAATAAAATAAAACAGATAAAATAAAATTAAGAAAGTAAAGTTTCTTTCCTTCAGGCAATTTGTTTCATCTCGGACAATATCTTTTCTGAAGTACTTAATTAGTAGGGTTTGGCTCTTTAAATTCTCTCATTAACTACTTTTTCTTGTTAAATTCTTTGGCTTCCTAATTAATTAGTCCTCCTTGTTAGGGAGCAAGTGGACCTCATCCTGTCCTTTTTCTGGGATGTTACACAAATGTGAGATTGGGCAACAGTCATTCCCATGGTAATGCCACTTGGCAATCCTTCCTTAAAAGCAAAGCAAGTCACGCTCCTGTAATGCACTTTAGCCATGTCCCCATGTCAGCAGGGAAAGGATGGTGTGAGTCCTGCCTGTGTTTCAATGCAGCACAAGTGCTGCTCTCTTTCTTAGCTGGTTCCTGGATCTCTGTGTCTGAGATGCATGAGCCCTGTATGCATTTGTGATGTGTGCTTCTCCAGTTTGGCCAGCAAGAGAGATGCTTAGAAAGAGAACTATCACCTCCAGAGGACAGAAAAAAACGTGCACAACCTGAGATCACTGTGGTTTAGAAAAGGTGGGTTGGCTGTCTTCTGGAAATTACCTCAAAGCTCTAGAAGCACCCATGATACTGGGAACGATGGTAACTATAAAACACTGTGAACTTCAGTTTGCCTGGATTCAGTTTGACCGGCAAGAAACTGCCGGACTTTTGTGAAAGGCTGCGAGTGGGCGGCCAGGAGCGCGTCCCGTCCCGGAGCAGTCCCGCCGCAGGCCGCAGGGTGGTGCTCGTGGCCAAGGCGGCTGCGAGCGGGGAGGCGGCCGAGCCCAGCGCAGCGCAGCGCAGCGCAGCGCAGCGCAGCCGGGAGGCGGCGGCGAGCGGTCGTCCGCGCCGTCCTCCGCAGCAGCCGCTGCCGGTCCCGGAGTGCCGCGCTGCGGGCCGCCAGCCGAGCTCGGCGAGAGGGAGAGAGGGAGGCCGCGAGGGAGGGCGCCCGCCCTTGCCGCCGCGCTGCTGCCGGGCGCCGCTTCCCGCGGAGGACTGCGGCAGACGGAGGGTGTCCGCCGCCCCGCCATGGCGTCTGCAAGGCAAGTGCTTTGTCTGTGTGCTTTGCTGTGCGTGCCGCGCGTTCGCTGCGAGCCCATCCGCTACTCCGTAGCCGAGGAGGGGGAGAGCGGCTCCGTGGTGGCCAACGTGGCGGAGGACGCGGGGCTGACGCCGGCGCAGCTCTCGGCTCGCCGGGCACGCATTGCCTCCGCGGACGGCCGGCAGCATTTTCGCTTAGAGCGCGCCACCGGCCGCCTCGTCCTGGCGGAGCGGCTCGATCGCGAGGAGATGTGCGGCCGCTCGCTTACGTGCACGCTCGCCTTCGAGCTCCTGCTGGAAAACCCGCTGCAGTTCTTTCGTGTCGAGGTGGCCGTGGAGGACGTCAACGACCACTCGCCGGTCTTTCCCGAGGAACGAGTCACTTTTAAGATCCCGGAAAGGGGAGACCCTGGCTCGCGTTTCCCCGTGGAGGCGGCTCAGGACCTGGACGTTGGCAGCAACAGCATCCAGGCTTACACCATCACTCCCGAGAACGAGTACTTCAGTGTTTCGTCTGAGAGTCAGGCTGAAGGTAATAAGTATATAGAATTAGCATTGGAAAAGCCTCTAGACAGAGAGGAGCAGCCAGAGCTGCTTTTCAGTCTCATTGCTACAGACGGTGGCTCTCCACCTAGGAGCGGGACCACACAAATTCACATCGTAGTTCTAGATGTAAATGATAATGCTCCTACCTTTACACAGAAGCATTACATTGGTCAGGTTTTGGAAAATGCCCCAATTGGCTCCGTGGTTCTCAATGTCATGGCTACTGATCCAGACGTGGGACTGAATAGTGACATCACCTATAGGTTCAGCCAGTCAGTGGGTGAGAACCACTTGCCATTCACCATTGACACAGTGAGTGGTGAAATTCGTGTCACAAAGCCCTTGGATTTTGAAGATACACAGAAATATGATTTCAGTGTGCGGGCAATTGATGGTGGGGGTCTCTCAGGCATGTGCAGTGTAGTCGTGGAGGTGCTGGATGTGAACGACAATGCACCAGAGGTGCTGGTGAGTTCCTTCAGGAGTCCCCTGCCTGAGAACACAGAGCCTGGGACAGTGGTCACCCTCTTTGCTGTGAGGGACCGGGATTCTGGTGTGAATGGGGAGATCAGCTGTGCCCTTGAAGACCAGCTCTCCTTCACCCTAAGGCCAGCCTATAAGAATTATTATGAGCTGGTGACCCTGAGCACATTGGATCGGGAAGAGACAGCTCAGTACCTTGTGGTCATCACAGCGGTAGACGCTGGTTCTCCTCGTCTCACCACCACACAGACCTTCACGGTGGACATCTCTGATGTCAATGACAATGCCCCCGTTTTCAACCAGACATCGTACACCATGTATGTGACAGAGAACAATATCCCTGGAGTGCTTGTTGGGGCTGTCAATGCAGTGGACTCAGATGCAGGACCCAATGCCAAGGTGACTTATTCGCTGAGGCCTGTGCACCCCACTGAGCAGGACCCCTGCTCCTGCATCTCTGTCAACTCAGAGAATGGACATGTGTTTGTGCTGCGTCCACTGGACTATGAGCAGGTGAGGCAGCTTGAGGTGCTGGTGAGTGCCACCGATGCGGGGTCCCCTCTCCTCAGCACCAACGTCACCGTCCACCTCCTCGTGGTGGACGAGAATGACAATGCCCCACTGGTGTTGCACCCTGCTCAGGACAGCAGCCCGCCATCCAGTGAGCTGGTGCCAGCGTCGGCTGAGGTGGGGGACCTGGTCACCAAAGTGGTGGCGGTTGATGCGGACTCTGGTCAGAACTCGTGGCTTTCCTTCCACCTGCTGAGGGCCACAGATCCCGGGCTGTTTGCTGTGGGTAGCCAAAATGGGGAGGTGCGTCTGAGGAGGCCAGTGACAGAGAGGGATGCTGTGAAGCAGAAGCTCGAGGTGCTGGTGCGTGACAATGGGCGGCCACCTCTGTCGGCCACTGCAGCACTGAACGTACTCCTGCTCTACGGCCTCTCACAGGAACACCTGCCACAGCAGGAGCTGGCTGTGCAGGATGAAGACAGCTCGCTGACAATCTATTTAATCGTTTCACTGGTCTTTGTCTCTCTGCTCTTCCTCACATCTTTCGCAGCCTTTGTTGCTTGCAAGGTGTTCAAGAGAAAGGAGCTGAAAGGAGGACATGTGCTGTATGGCACGGGCAACTTGCAGAGCAGTCTGGCTGCTGGGGCTGCTGCTGGGACCCTACCCCACGCCTATTGCTACGAGATCAACCTCACCACGGGGTCGGGCAACAGCGAGTTCAAGTTCCTGAAGCCCATCCTCCCCTGCGTGCCACCACAGCACTCTGGCATAGGCAGGGGTGTTGCTGACATAGAGGATTTCCCTCCCATCCAGAACTCCATGGGGGATGCAGCTCTGGACATCTCTGGTACACCATCTGTTGGACACTTTAATGGCCTTCCCTTTAACTAGGTCTGAGTCCACGCAGTGAAAGGCTACATGTCTTTGAGCTGGAAGGGATCTGGCTAATGATATTCAGTCTTGTTTCCTAGAGATTAAATCTGCATTTGTAATTGGCTTCACAAATGACCCTGTAACACCAAGTCAGATGTGTGTTTTTCTTCACCCCCAAAAAAAGGTGAGAAATTAAATATATATATGTAAGAGAACTAAGGCTTTTGTTCTCAGGCAATAATATATTCCAGGTCTGGTATTAGTGCTTCATGAGGAATGTTTGATTCAGTCTCTCTGGCTAAATGCTTGTCATTAGGAGAAACCTTGACAATCACCCTGTCTTAGTCTGTGTTCAGACATTATGTTGAGGCTGGACAGTTGACAGTGCAGTATAGCCCTCCTCCCTTATCTGCAGGGAAGAAAGATGTTAGCCCTGTGTATCACTGCAGTGCAAGTTCTTTTCTCTTTCTTTGCTGAGTCCTGGATCTCTCTGTTTGAGATATGTCAGCACCATGTGTTTTTGCACTATGTGGTCTTCCACCTCAGTTGGCACGAACCATGTATTTTACTGGGTCCTGCCTTCTCATCTTCTCCAGGACACAGCAAAAATGTGCCGAGCCAGACTTCGCAGTGGTCCATGTGCTTGGGAGTGACTCAAAACTATAGCACGACTAACGATTCCAACATAGACACTACTTATACATAGCTTTGACCCTGATCATTGTGTTTGGGTGGATGGCTAGCATCTTCATACATTGCCTCAGAGGACCTGTGTCTACAAGGCAGAAGAAAGATAGACTTTAAAAAGGAATAACCTTTTTTTGTGTCACTGTTTTCATTGTTGCTTGAAGGGGTTCCTCAATGAAAGGGAAGTGCTATCGTGGTCTGGTTTAGAGCTTTTTGTTAGAATGCTTACATCTTCCTTTTTTTTCCCTTTCTTCCTTGGCTGTTTATTTAAACATTGTCTTACAAATTCCCCTTAAGAAGGACTGACACCCAAACTCTAACAATGGGTTTTTGGAAAGAAGGTGTTCTGGGACTGGATACATAAACACCCTCATGTTCTGTTGTGCTGCATTATACACTGTATCATTTTTAAGCTGGTATACCCTTGTCTGTAAAAGTGAAATGGAATGAATGCCCAAGTGCCATTCTGGCAATAAAAAGGATGGTGTTGTCCTGGGTCACTGTCTGTCTGGGTACTTTTTTATTTACTATATATATTTTTAATTGTTTCCTTTATTGAGGTATTGTTCTGGGGGAATGTGTCCTCAACCTGGAGACGTGACTGCTAGTACCTGAAGGAAAAGGGTGGGTAGCAAGGATTTGCTAGAAGGCCTCTTGTGGGTCTTGTGAGACCTGAGAATATGTGGCTGAACAGCTGGGCCCGGAAGAGTGGTGATCAGTGGCATAAAGTCCTGTTGGATGCCATGAACTCTTGGTGTACCCCATGGATCAATACAGATTGCATTGTTTAATGTGTTTGGGACTTACTGCAGGGATTTACCTGGATCCATACACGTCCATGGATTTGGATAGGTTTCGTCTCAGGGTACTCAGACTGACATCATCGTCGGATTTCTCTCAATTATTTTTCAATGTTCTTGGGAATCAGGAGAGGTCCCAGTTGACCGGAAGCTGACACATGTTGTACCAGTTTTCAAGAAGGGCAAGGAAGAAGACCCTGGAAACTCCACGCCTGTTAGTCTCATGGCAGCACAGAGTAAAATTATGGAGATTATCCTGGGAGTTATTGAATCACACTTGGGGAATAACACAGTCATTGGTCTCAGCCAAGATGGCATCATGAGAGGTAGGTTCTGTTTAAGAAATTTGATTTCCTTTTGTTATAAGATCACCCATGTAGCTGATGAAGGGAAACAAGCTGCTGTAATCTTTTTGGATTTCAGTAAAGCTCTTGACACAGTTTCCCTTAGGATGCTACTGAGCAAAATGTCCAGCATACAGCTAGACAAAAACATCATACGATGGGTGAGTAATTATCTGATGGTTTGTGCCTGAAGGTTTACGGTAAATGGGGCTGCAACAGGCCAGTTGCCAGTCACCAGTGGGGTCCCCCAAGGCTTCATTTTAGAGCCACTTCTCTTCAATGTTTTTGTAAACGATTTGGACATAGGACTAGAAGGTATTTTGAGCACATTTCCTGATGATATTAAACTGGGATGAATTGCTGACTCTGCTGAGGGTGGAAAGGCCTTGCAGAGAGATCTGGACAGATTGGAGAGCTGGGCAATCAGCAACCACATGAAGTTTAACAAGAGCAAGTGCTGGATCCTGCACCTGGGAAGAGGCAATCCTGTCTATGCGTACAGACTAGGTAACGAGGTGCTAGTGGGGAGACAGGAAGAGAGGGATCTGGGGGTTTTGGTTGATAGCAAGCTGAATATGAGGCAGCAGTGTGCCCTGGCATCCAGGAGGGCCAACCATATCCTGGGATGCATCAAGCATGGCATTTCCAGTCAGTTGAGGGAAGTGATTATCCCGTTCGGCTCTGCATTGGTGCAGCCTCACCTTGAGTACTATGTGAAGCTTTGGGCACCACATTCCAGAAAACCTGAAAGTTTTGTAGAGTGTCCAGAGAAGGTCTATGAAGATGGTGAAGGTCCTAAATGGGAAGAGGTACAAGGAGCGGTTGAGGTTACTTGGCCTGTTCAGCCTGGAGCAGTGGAGGCTTAGGGGACATCTCCTTGTGTTCTACAGCTTCATCACGAGGGGGAATGAAGGGACAGGCACTGATCTATTCTCTTCACTGACCAGTGATAGGACTCAACGGAATGGTGTCAAGCTGTGGCAGGGGAGATTCAGGCTGGAAATCAGGAAGAGGTGCTTCAGAGAGGGTTGCTGTGCACTGGAACAGGCTCCCCAGGGAAGCAGTGATGGCACCAAACCTGTTGGAGTTTAAGAAGCATTTGGGCCGTGCTCTTAGTCACATGGTCTGAATGTTTTTTAGATGTGTGTGGAGCCAGGAGTTGGACTCGATGATCCGTATCGGTTTCTTCCCACTTGGGGTATTCCTTTTATTCTTTGATGAATGTCCTTATAAATAATCTCAATGATGGGACAGAGTGTACCCTCTGTAAGTCAGCAGGTACTGTAAAACAGGAGTGGGCTGAGGTGGAGAAGTGCTGGCTACAGCAGAAGGTGTTGCTATCATCAAAAGAATCTGGAGAACCTGAAGAAATGGTCTGACAGGATCCTCATGGAGTTCCACAAGGAAAAGTGCAAAGGCCTTCACTTGGGGAGGAACAATGTCATGTTCCAGGAAAGCAGGCTGGTGGAAAAGGCTCTGGGGGTCCCAGTAGATACCAAGTTGAACATGTGCCAGCATCATACCCTTGCCATAAAGAAGCCTAATGATGGTTGAATCAGCAGAGTCTCTTGAACAGGTCAAGGGAATATCTCACGCAGTCCAAGGAAAGCCATATTTCCTTTCTGTTCACCATTGGTGAGGCCAGACCCTGTCTAGTGTTTTAGAGCTGGAAGGGATCTAGCTCACAACCTTTACCCTTGTCTCCTGGAGACTAAACCTGCACTTGAAATTGGTCTTGCAAATAACCCTCTAAAAATAAGTCGGATATATGTTTTCCTCTACACCTCCAAAATAAATAAATAAGCAAATAAATAGAATGAAAGAAACCAAAGTCTCCATCACTCAGGCAATGATATGTTTCACCTCAGTTGGGATCTCTCCTGAAGTGAGTAGAAATTGGCTCTTCAAAGTGGCTCGTTAAGTTGTCTCGTTAAATTCTTTGGCTCCTTAAATTCTTTGTTCTGCTTGTTGTTATTGGCTTTGAAAATTACCCTCTAATAGGAAGTCATATGTATGTTTTTCTTCACCCCTCAAAGGAAAAATAAAATTAAACAGATAAAATTAAGAAAATAAAGTTTCTTTCCTTCAGGCAATATGTTTCATGCCAGATTATATCTTTTCTGAAGTGTTTCATAGGTAGGGTTTGTCTCGTTAATTTGGCTCGTTAAGTTATTTATATGCCTAAATCCTTTAACTCCTTAAATTCATTGTCCTTCTTGTTAGGGAGCACTGTGGACCCCACCCTGTCTTTTCTGGGATATAACACAAGGGTGAGATTGGACAGACAAAGATCATTCTGATGCCATTGGCCCTTGGCCATCCTTCCTTAAAAGCAAAGCAAGCCACACTCATGTAATGAACTTTAGCCATGTCCCCATGTCAGCAGGGAAAGGATGGTGTGAGTCCTGTGTTTCAATGCAGCACAAGTGCTGCTCTCTTTCTTAACTGGGTGCAGGATCTCCGTGTCTGAGATGCATGCTCCTTGTGTATATTTGAGATGTGTGCTCTTCCAGCTTGGCCAGAAAGAGAGGTTCTTAGAGTGAGTACTATCATCTCCAGGGGACAGAAAAAACGTGCACAACCCGAGATCCCTGTGGTTTTCAAAGGAAGAGTTGGCTGTCTTCTGGAGATTTCCTCAAAGCTCTAGAAGCACTCATAATGCTGGGATTGAAGGTAGCGATAAAGCACTGTGAAGTGCTGTTTGCCTGGATTCTAAGGTAAATGAACAACTACTCTTTACCTAGACCAAGATAAAACCTGGTCTCTCAGTTTTATCCCATCACTTTCCTTCCCACTTTGTATAGCTTCTTCATGAATTTTCATGGTTTTATGGTTTTAGAAAGCTCTCATTCTACGTTTCCCAATCTCTTTTCCTGTATGAGTTGTGTTGGAGCATGGTGTTACCTATTTCCCTGAAGAAGGACTTGCAGCTTAGGAAGAGAAACAGGTTGCTAGAACACTGGTGGTATGGCAGTAAACATTTGGAAAAGCTCATGTTGCATTGTGCTGCACTCATACGCTACATCACGGCCACGCAGGACACACTTTCCTGAAGGGTGACATGGGAAGAACACCCGAACGGAATTCCTGCCACTAAGAGACTGTTGCTCTTGGGAGATTCCTTGTAGTGATGTTTGCAGGGAAGCTGTGTGAGCACGCCGGCGTTTGTGAAACGCCGTTTGTGAGTCGGCGGCCAGGAGCGCGTCCCGTCCCGGAGCAGTCCCGCCGCAGGCCGCAGGGTGGTGCTCGTGGCCAAGGCGGCGGCGAGCGGCTGCGAGCGGGGAGGCGGCCGAGCCCAGCGCAGCGCAGCGCAGCGCAGCCGGGAGGCGGCGGCGAGCGGTCGTCCGCGCCGTCCTCCGCAGCAGCCGCTGCCGGTCCCGGAGTGCCGCGCTGCGGGCCGCCAGCCGAGCTCGGCGAGAGGGAGAGAGGGAGGCCGCGAGGGAGGGCGCCCGCCCTTGCCGCCGCGCTGCTGCCGGGCGCCGCTTCCCGCGGAGGACTGCGGCAGACGGAGGGTGTCCGCCGCCCCGCCATGGCGTCTGCAAGGCAAGTGCTTTGTCTGTGTGCTTTGCTGTGCGTGCCGCGCGTTCGCTGCGAGCCCATCCGCTACTCCGTAGCCGAGGAGGGGGAGAGCGGCTCCGTGGTGGCCAACGTGGCGGAGGACGCGGGGCTGACGCCGGCGCAGCTCTCGGCTCGCCAGGCACGCATTGCCTCCCCGGACGGCCGGCAGCATTTTCGCTTAGAGCGCGCCACCGGCCGCCTCGTCCTGGCGGAGCGGCTCGATCGCGAGGAGATGTGCGGCCGCTCGCTTACGTGCACGCTCGCCTTCGAGCTCCTGCTGGAAAACCCGCTGCAGTTCTTTCGTGTCGAGGTGGCCGTGGAGGACGTCAACGACCACTCGCCGGTCTTTCCCGAGGAACGAGTCACTTTTCAGATCCCGGAAAGGGGAGACCCTGGCTCGCGTTTCCCCGTGGAGGCTGCTCAGGACCTGGACATTGGCAGCAACAGCATCCAGGCTTACACCATCACTCCCGAAAATGAGTACTTCAGTGTTTCCATTCGGAAACGGAGTGGGGTTGAAATGCATGTTGAACTGGTATTGGAAAAGCCTCTCGACAGAGAGGAGCAGGCAGAGCTGCTTTTCAGTCTCATTGCTACAGACGGTGGCTCTCCACCTAGGAGCGGGACCACCCAAATCCACATCGTAGTTCTAGATGTAAATGACAATGCTCCCGTCTTCACTCAGGATGTATATGTTGGTCAGGTTTTGGAAAGTGCCACAGTGGGATCTGTTGTTCTCAGAGTTTTAGCTACCGATCCAGACGTGGGACTGAATGGTGATATCTCCTATAGGTTCAGCAATGTTCCTGAGGACAGCCAGTCCACATTCACAATTGACACTGTTAGTGGTGAAATTCGAGTCACAAAGCCCCTGGACTTTGAGACCACACAGAAACATGAGCTCAGTGTGCGGGCAACTGATGGTGGAGGCCTCTCAGCACTCTGCAAGGTGTTGGTGGAGGTGCTGGATGTGAACGACAATGCTCCAGAGCTGGTGATTTCTTCCTTCAGCAGCCCCCTCCCCGAGAACACAGAGCCTGGGACAGTGGTAGCTGTATTTGCTGTGAGGGACCGGGATTCTGGTGCGAATGGGGAGATCAGCTGTGCCCTTGAAGACCAGCTTTACTTCTCCCTAAGGCCAGCCTATAAGAATTATTATGAGCTGGTGACCTTGGGCACATTGGATCGGGAAGAGACAGCTCAGTACCTTGTGGTCATCACAGCAGCAGACACAGGTTCTCCTCCTCTCACCACTACCCAGACCTTCACCGTGGACATCTCCGATGTCAATGACAATGCCCCTGTCTTCAACCAAACGTCGTACACCATGTATGTGACAGAGAACAATATCCCTGGAGTGCTTGTTGGGGCTGTCAATGCAGTGGACTCAGATGCAGGACCCAATGCCAAGGTGACTTATTCGCTGAGGCCTGTGCACCCCACTGAGCGGGACCCCTGCTCCTGCATCTCCGTGAACTCAGAGAACGGACATGTGTTTGTGCTGCGTCCACTGGACTATGAGCAGGTGAGGCAGCTTGAGGTGCTGGTGAGTGCCACCGATGCGGGGTCCCCTCTCCTCAGCACCAACGTCACCCTCCACCTTTTCGTGGTGGACGAGAATGACAATGCCCCACTGGTGTTGCACCCTGCTCAGGACAGCAGCCCGCCATCCAGTGAGCTGGTGCCAGCGTCGGCTGAGGTGGGGGACCTGGTCACCAAAGTGGTGGCGGTTGATGCGGACTCTGGTCAGAACTCGTGGCTTTCCTTCCACCTGCTGAGGGCCACAGACCCCGGGCTGTTTGCTGTGGGTAGCCAAAATGGGGAGGTGCGACTGAGGAGGCCAGTGACAGAGAGGGATGCCGTGAAGCAGAAGCTCGAGGTGCTGGTGCGTGACAATGGGCGGCCACCTCTGTCGGCCACTGCAGCACTGAACGTACTCCTGCTCAACGGCCTCTCACAGGAACACCTGCCACAGCAGGAGCTGGCTGTGCAGGATGAAGACAGCTCGCTGACAATCTATTTAATCGTTTCACTGGTCTTTGTCTCTCTCCTCTTCCTCACATCTGTTGCAGCCTTTGTTGCTTGCAAGGTGTTCAAGAGAAAGGAGCTGAAAGGAGGACATGTGCTGTATGGCACGGGCAACTTGCAGAGCAGTCTTGCTGCTGGGGCTGCTGCTGGGACCCTTCCCCACGCCTATTGCTATGAGATCAACCTCACCACGGGGTCGGGCAACAGCGAGTTCAAGTTCCTGAAGCCCATCCTCCCCAGCGTGCCACCACAGCACTCTGGCACAGGCAGGGGTGTTGATGATGCAGAGGATTTTCTGCCTGTCCATAACTCCATGGGGGATGCAGCTCTGGACATCTCTGGTACACCATCTGTTGGACACTTTAATGGCCTTCCCTTTAACTAGGTCTGAGTCCACACAGTGAAAGGCTTCATGCCTTGGAGCTGGAAGGGATCTGGCTAAAGATATTCAGTCTTGTTTCCTAGAGATTAAATCTGCATTTGTAATTGGCTTCCACAGTGACCCTCTAACAGTAAGTCAGATGTGTGTTTTTCTTCACCCCCAAAAAACGGTGAGAAATTAAATATATATATGTAAGAGAACTAAGGCTTTTTTTCTCAGGCAATAATATATTCCAGGTCTGGTATTGGTGCTTCATGAGGAATGTTTGATTCAGTCTCTCTGGCTAAATGCTTGTCATTAGGAGAAACCTTGACAATCACCCTGTCTTAGTCTGTGTGATGAAACACAATGTTGAGGTTCTGCAGATGACAGTGCAGTATAGCCTTCCTCCCTTTTCTGCAGGGAAGAAAGATGTTAGCCCTGTGTATCACTGCAGTGCAAGTTCTTCTCTCTTTCTTTGCTGAGTCCTTGATCTCTCTGTGTGAGATACGTCAGCACCATGTGTTTTTGCACTTTGTGGTCTTCCACCTCAGTTGGCATGAACCATGTATTTTACTGGGTCCTGCCTTCTCATCTTCTCCAGGACACAGCAAAAATGTGCCGAGCCAGACTTCGCAGTGGTCCATGTGCTTGGGAGTGACTCAAAACTATAGCACGACTAATGATTCCAACATAGACACTACTTATACATAGCTTTGACCCTGATCATTGTGTTTGGGTGGATGGCAAGGCATCTTGATACATTGCCTCAGAGGACATTTGTCTACAAGGCAGAAGAAAGATAGACTTTAAAAAGGAATAACCTTTTTTTGTGTCATTGTTTTCATTGTTGCTTGAAGGGGTTCCTCAATGAAAGGGAAGTGCTATCGTGGTCTGGTTTAGAGCTTTTTGTTAGAATGCTTACATCTTCCTTTTTTTTCCCTTTCTTCCTTGGCTGTTTATTTAAACATTGTCTTACAAATTCCCCTTAAGAAGGACTGACACCCAAACTCTAACAATGGGTTTTTGGAAAGAAGGTGTTCTGGGACTGGATACATAAACACCCTCATGTTCTGTTGTGCTGCATTATACACTGTATCATTTTTAAGCTGGTATACCCTTGTCTGTAAAAGTGAAATGGAATGAATGCCCAAGTGCCATTCTGGCAATAAAAAGGATGGTGTTGTCCTGGGTCACTGTCTGTCTGGGTACTTTTTTATTTACTATATATATTTTTAATTGTTTCCTTTATTGAGGTATTGTTCTGGGGGAATGTGTCCTCAACCTGGAGATGTGACTGCTTGTGCCTGAAGGAAAAGGGTGGGTAGCAAGGATTTGCTAGAAGGCCTCTTGTGGGTCTTGTGAGACCTGAGAATATGTGGCTGAACAGCTGGGCCCGGAAGAGTGGTTATCAGTGGCATAAAGTCCTGTTGGATGCCAGGAACTTTTGGTGTATCCATTGGATCAATACAGATCGCATTGTTTAATGTGTTTGGGACTTACTGCAGGGATTTACCTGGATCCATACACGTCCATGGATTTGGATAGGTTTCGTCTCAGGGTACTCAGACTGACATCATCGTCGGATTTCTCTCAATTATCTTTCAATGTTCTTGGGAATCAGGAGAGGCCCCAGTTGAGCGGAAGCTGGCAAATGTTGTACCAGTTTTCAAGAAGGGCAAGAAAGAAGACCCTGGAAACTAGAGGCCTGTTAGTCTCAGGGCAGCACAGAGTAAAATTATGGAGATTATCCTGGGAGTTATTGAATCGCACCTCGGGGACAACACAGTCATTGGTCTCAGCCAACATGGCTTCATGAGGGGTAGGTTCTGTTTAACAAATTTGATTCCCTTTTATTATAAGATCACCCATGTAGCTGATGAAGGGAAAGCAGCTGCTGTAATCTTTTTGGATTTCAGTAAAGCTTTTGACACAGTTTCCCGTAGGATCCTACTGAGGAAAATTTGTCCAGCATACGGCTACACAAAAACATCATATGATGGGTAAATAATTATCTGATGGTGTGGTGGTTTTACCGCGCTGGGCAGCTAAACTCCACAACCGCTCTCTCACTCCCCCTCCTTTAGATGAGGAGGGGGAGAAGTAAAGCAAAGAACAACTCACGGGTTGAGATAAGGATAATTTAATTAAAGGGAAATAATAATAACAAGTAAATAAAGACTACCATGAACTAAACTATTTAACTAAGGGGAAATTAAAAGGGAAAGGGGAAAAGGGAGGGGAAAAGGGAAAAAAGAAGAAGAAGGGAGGAAAACAAACAAACAAAATAAACAAAGGCTATATGGAAGTGCAGAGGAAAGAAATTACTCTCTACTTCCCACAAATGAGCGATGATTGACCACGTCCTTGAAGCAAGGCCTCAACGCACGCAGCCGGTGTTCGAGAGGAGGATCGACGTTTTCCCAACGAGAGCCCACCCCTCCCCTCTTCTTCCTGTTTCCACCTTTTATTGCTGAGTGTGAAACCACATGGTATGGAATATCCTTTTGATTGGTTTAGGTCAGCTGCCCTAGTGATGTTTCTCTCCTTATTTTTTGCCCACCCCCTAGGAGGGTTAGAGAAAGGCCCAATGCTGTGCCACTGCTGCTCAGCATTAGACACAACACTGGTGTGATAACACTGCTGTTCCAGCTACAAGTACAGAGTACGGCACTGTATGGGCTGCTGCCGGGAAAGTTAACATTCCAGCCAGACCCAGTACAGATGGGTAGTGCTCGAACGTTTACGGTAAATGGGGCTGCATCAGGCCAGCGGCCGGTCACCAGTGGGGTCCCCCAAGGTTTCGTTTTAGAGCCACTTCTCTTCAATGTTTTTATAAACAATTTGGACGTAGGACTAGAAGGTATTTTGAGCAAATTTCCTGATGATACTAAACTGGGAGGAGTTATTGACTCTGCTGAGGGTGGAAAGGCCTTGCAGAGAGATCTGGACAGATTGGAGAGCTGGGCAATCACCAGCCACATGAAGTTGAAGAAGAGCAAGTGCTGGATCCTGCACCTGGGAAGGGGCAACTCTGTCTATGCGTACAGACTAGGTAACGAGGTGCTAGTGGGGAGACAGGAAGAGAGGGATCTGGGGGTTTTGGTTGATAGCAAGATGAATATGAGGCTTCAGTGTGCCCTGGCATCCAGGAAGGCAAACCATATTCTGGGATGCATCAAGCATGGCATTTCCAGTCAGTTGAGGGAAGTGATTATCCCGTTCGGCTCTGCATTGGTGCAACCTCACCTTGAGTACTATGTGAAGCTTTGGGCACCACATTCCAGAAAACCTGAACCTTTTGGAGAGTGTCCAGAGAAAGTCTACGAAGATGTTGAGGGTCCTAAATGGGAAGAGGTACAAGGAGCGGTTGAGGTCACTTGGCCTGTTCAGCCTGGAACAGTGGAGGCTTAGGGGACATCTCATTGTGTTCTACAGCTTCCTCACAAGGGGGAATGAAGGGGTAGACACTGATCTATTCTCTTTACTGACCAGTGATAGGACTCAACGGAATGGTGTCAAGCTGTGGCAGGGGAGGTTCAAGCTGGAAATCAGGAAGAGGTGCTTCAGAGAGGGTTGCTGTGCACTGGAACAGGCTCCCCAGGGAAGCAGTGATGGCACCAAACCTGTTGGAGTTTAAGATGCATTTGGGCTGTGCTCTTAGTCACATGGTCTGAATGTTTTTTAGATGTGTGTGGAGCCAGGAGTTGGACTCAATGATCCATATCAGTTTCTTCCAGCTTGGGATATTCTATGTTTCTGTGATGAATGTCCTTATAAATAATCTCAATGATGGGACAGAGTGTACACCCTGTAAGTCAGCAGGTACTGTAAAACAGGAGTGGGCTGAGGTGGAGAAATGTTGGCTACAGCAGAAGGTGTTCCTACCATCAAAAGGATCTGGAGAACCTGAAGAAATAGGCTGACAGGATCCTCATGGAGTTCCTCAAGGAAAAGTGCAAAGTCCTTCACTTTTTTGTGTCATTGTTTTCATTCTTGCTTGAAGGGGTTCCTCAATGAAAGGGAAGTGCTATCATGGTCTGGTTTTCCAGGTTTTTGTTAGAATGCTTGCATCTTCCTTTATTTCTCTTTCTCCTTTGTCTGTGTATTTAAACCTTGTCTTATGAATTCCCCTTAAGAAGGACTGACATTCAACGTATAACGATGGGTTTTTGGAAAGAAGGTGTTCTGGGACTGGATACATAAACACCCTCATGTTCTGTTGTGCTGCATTATACACTGTACCATTTTTAAGCTGGTATACCCTTGTCTGTAAAAGTGAAATGGAATGAATGCCCGAGTGCCATTCTGGCAATTAAAAATAATGCTGTTGTGGAGAGAGTCTTTATAGTAATGTTCTTATCAGGAAAGCTCTGTAAAGGATCCATGGTTCTTCCAAATTCTGTGTGCTTTTTATTTATTATATATATATTTACTTGGTTCCTTAATTGAGATATTGGTTTGGTGACATGTCCTCAACCTGCAGATGTGACTGCTAGTGCCTGAAGGAAAAGAGTGAGTAGTAAGGATATGCTAGAAGGCCTCTTGTGGGTCTTGTGAGAGTTGAGCATATGTAGTTGAATAGCTGGGCCAGGAAGAGTGGTGATCAGTGGCATAAAGTCCTGTTGGATGCCAGGAATTCTTGGTGTACCCCATGGATCAATACAGATTGAATTGTTTAATGTGTGTGGGATTTGCTTCTCCACCTGGATCCATACACGTCCATGGATTTGGATAGGTTTCATCTAAGGGTACTCAGACTGACATCATCGTGGGATTTCTCTCAATTATTTTTCAGTGTTCTTGGGAATCAGGAGAGGCCCCAGTTGACTGGAAGCTGGCAAATGTTGTACCAGTTTTCAAGAAGGGCAAGAAAGAAGACCCTGGAAACTCCAGGCCTGTTAGTCTCATGGCAGCGCAGGGTAAAATTATGGAGATAATCCTGGGAGTTATTGAATCACATCTGGGGGAAAAAGTAGTTGTTGGCCCCTGCAAAGATGGCTTCATGAGGGGTAGGTTCTGTTTAACAAATTTGATTTCCCATCCAGTCGATGAAGGGAAACCAGCTGCTGTAATATTTTTGGATTTCAGTAAAGCTTTTGACACAGTTTCCCTTAGTTTCCTAATGGGCACACGGTCAAGCATACGGCTAGACAAAAACATCATACGATGGGTGAATAATTATCTGATGGGTTGTGCTCAAAGTTTTATGGGAAATGGGGCTGCATGAGGGTAGCAGTCAGTCAAAAGTGGAGTCCCCCAAGGTTTCGTATTAGAGCCAGTTCTCTTCAATGTTTTTCTAAACGATTTGGATGTAGGAGTAGAAGGTGTTTTGAGCAAATTTGGGCTGTGCATTTGGTTTGTGCTCTTAGTCACATGGTCTGAATTTTTGTTGTAGAGCTGTGTGGAGACAGGAGTTGGACTCGATGATCCATATGGGTTTCTTCCAGCTTGGATATTCCTTTTATTCTGTGATGAATGTCCTTATAAATAATCTCAATGATGGGACAGCGTGTACCCCCTGTAAGTCAGCAGGTACTGTAAAACCGGAGTGGGGGTGGGTTAGAGAAGTGTTGGCTACAGCAGAAGGTGTTGCTGTCATCAAAAGGATCTGGAGAACCTGGAGAAATTGTGTGAAACGACCCTCATGGAGCTCCACGAGAAAAAGTGCAAAGTTCTTCATTTGGAGAACAACAATGCCATGTTCCAGAAAAGCAGGCTGGTGGAAAAGGTTCTGGGGGTCCCAGTGGATACCAAGTTGAACATGTGCCAGCAGCATACCCTTGCCATAAAGCAGCCTAATGATGGTTGAATCAGCAGAGTCTCTTGAACAGGTCAAGGGAATATCTCGAGCAGTCCAAGGAAAGCCATATTTCCCTTCTGTTCACCAGTGGTGAGGCCAGACCCTGTCTAGTGTTTTAGAGCTGGAAGAGATATAGCTCACAACCCTTAACCCTTGTTTCCTGGAGAGTAAACCTGCGCCTGAAACTGGCCTTGCAAATAACCCTCTAAAAATAAGTCAGATATATGTTTTCCTCCACCCCTCCAAAATAAATAAATAAGCAAATAAAAAGAATGAAAGAAACCAAAGTCTCCATCATTCAGGCAATGATATGTTTCACCTCAGTCGAGATCTCTTCTGTAGTAGAAATTGGCTCTTCAAAGTGGCTCGTTAAGTTGTCTCATTAAATTCTTTGGCTCCTTAATTAATTTGTCCTCCTTGTTAGGGAACACTGTGGACGTCACCCTGTCTTTTCTGGGATGTAACACAACGATGAGATTGGGCAGACAAAGATCATACTCATGCCAATTCTGCTTGGCCATCTTTCCTTAAAAGCAAAGCAACTCACAGTCACATAATGCACTTTAGCCATGTCCCCATGTCAGCAGGGAAAGGATGATGTGAGTCCTATGTTTCAATGCAGCAGAAGTGCGTCTTGCTTTCTTAGCTGGTTCCCGGATGTCTGTGTCTGAGATGCATGCTCCCTGTGTGTATTTGTGATGTGTCCTCCTCGAGCTGGGTCAGCAGGAGAGGTTCTTAGAGTGAATATTATCATCTCCAGGGGACAGAAAATACGTGCACAGCCAGAGATCCCTGTGGTTGAGAAAGGGAGGGATGGTTCTCTCCTGGAGATTGCCTCAAAGCTCTAGAAGCACTTTCTGTGCTGAGAGCAATGATAGCTATAAAGCACTGTGCACTTCTGCTTGGCAGGATTCTAAGGTAAATGAACAACGACTCTATACCTAGGCAAAGTTAAAAACTGGTCTCCCAGTTTTATCCCATCACTTTCCTTCCCACTTGCTCTTGCTTCTCCATGAGAGAAATGATCAGTCTGACATGATTATTCGTAGGTTTAGTTCCATGGTGTTAGAAAGCTTTCATTCCCCTTTTTCCCATTCTCATTTCCTGTATGAGTTGTGTGGGAGCATAGTGTTACCTATTCCCCTGAAGACGGACTGTCACCACAGGCAGAACATGCTTTTGGAACAGTGGTGGTATGGCAGTGAACATTTGGAAAAGACCACGCTGCTTTGCGCTGCAGTCATACGCTGCATCACGGCCACGCAGGAAACGCTTTCCTGAAAAGGTGACATGGGAAGAACTCACGAACGGAATTCCTGCCACTAAGAGACTGTTGCTGTTGGGAGAGTCCTTGTAGGGATGCTTGCAGGGAAGCTGTGTGAGCACGCCGGCGTTTGTGAAACGCCGTTTGTGAGTCGGCGGCCAGGAGCGCGTCCCGTCCCGGAGCAGTCCCGCCGCAGGCCGCAGGGTGGTGCTCGTGGCCAAGGCGGCTGCGAGCGGGGAGGCGGCCGAGCCCAGCGCAGCGCAGCGCAGCGCAGCGCAGCCGGGAGGCGGCGGCGAGCGGTCGTCCGCGCCGTCCTCCGCAGCAGCCGCTGCCGGTCCCGGAGTGCCGCGCTGCGGGCCGCCAGCCGAGCTCGGCGAGAGGGAGAGAGGGAGGCCGCGAGGGAGGGCGCCCGCCCTTGCCGCCGCGCTGCTGCCGGGCGCCGCTTCCCGCGGAGGACTGCGGCAGACGGAGGGTGTCCGCCGCCCCGCCATGGCGTCTGCAAGGCAAGTGCTTTGTCTGTGTGCTTTGCTGTGCGTGCCGCGCGTTCGCTGCGAGCCCATCCGCTACTCCGTAGCCGAGGAGGGGGAGAGCGGCTCCGTGGTGGCCAACGTGGCGGAGGACGCGGGGCTGACGCCGGCGCAGCTCTCGGCTCGCCGGGCACGCATTGCCTCCGCGGACGGCCGGCAGCATTTTCGCTTAGAGCGCGCCACCGGCCGCCTCGTCCTGGCGGAGCGGCTCGATCGCGAGGAGATGTGCGGCCGCTCGCTTACGTGCACGCTCGCCTTCGAGCTCCTGCTGGAAAACCCGCTGCAGTTCTTTCGTGTCGAGGTGGCCGTGGAGGACGTCAACGACCACTCGCCGGTCTTTCCCGAGGAACGAGTCACTTTTCAGATCCCGGAAACCAGCGACCCTGGCTCGCGTTTCCCCGTGGAGGCAGCTCAGGACCTGGACGTTGGCAGCAACAGCATCCAGGCTTACACCATCACTCCCGAAAATGGATATTTTAGTGTCTCTTTCGGGACTCACAGTGACGATGACAAGTTTGTCGACTTGGTCTTAGATCAAACACTAGACAGAGAGGAGCAGGCAGAGCTGCTTTTCAGTCTCATTGCTACAGACGGTGGCTCTCCACCTAGGAGTGGGACCACGCAAATACACATCGTAGTTCTGGATGTAAATGACAACGCTCCTACATTCACACAGAAGTATTACATTGGACGTGTTTTGGAAAATGCTGCAATAGGTTCTGTGATTCTCAGCGTTGTTGCAACAGATCCAGACATGGGACGGAATGGTGACATCTCCTATAGGTTCAGTAATGTTCTTGAGGACAGCCAGTCCACATTCAAAATTGACAGTATGACTGGTGAAATTCGAGTTGCAAAACCCCTGGACTTTGAGGCCACACAGAAACATGAGCTCAGTGTGCGAGGAACTGATGGTGGGGGCCTCTCAGCACTCTGCAAGGTGTTGGTGGAGGTGGTGGATGTGAATGACAATGCACCGGAGGTGGTGGTGAGTTCCTTCAGCAGCCCCCTCCCCGAGAACACAGAGCCTGGGACAGTGGTAGCTGTATTTGCTGTGAGGGACCGGGATTCTGGTGTGAATGGGGAGATCAGCTGTGCCCTTGAAGACCAGCTCTCCTTCTCCCTGAGGCCAGCCTATAAGAATTACTATGAGCTGGTGACTGTGAGCACATTGGATAGGGAGGAGACAGCTCAGTACCTTCTGGTAATCACAGCGGCAGACGCAGGTTCTCCTCCTCTCACCACTACCCAGACCTTCACCGTGGACATCTCCGATGTCAATGACAATGCCCCCGTTTTCAACCAGACATCGTACACCATGTACGTGCGAGAGAACAATATCCCTGGAGTGCTTGTTGGGGCTATCAGTGCAGTGGACTCAGATGCAGGACCCAATGCCAAGGTGACCTATTCCCTGAGTCCTGTGCACCCCACTGAGCGGGACCCCTGCTCCTGCATCTCTGTCAACTCAGAGAACGGACATGTGTTTGTGCTGCGTCCACTGGACTATGAGCAGATGAGGCAGCTTGAGGTGCTGGTGAGTGCCACCGATGCGGGGTCCCCTCTCCTCAGCACCAATGTCACTGTCCGCCTTCTCGTGGTGGACGAGAACGACAATGCCCCACTGGTGTTGCACCCTGCTCAGGACAGCAGCCCGCCATCCAGTGAGCTGGTGCCAGCGTCGGCTGAGGTGGGGGACCTGGTCACCAAAGTGGTGGCGGTTGATGCGGACTCTGGTCAGAACTCGTGGCTTTCCTTCCACCTGCTGAGGGCCACAGACCCCGGGCTGTTTGCTGTGGGTAGCCAAAATGGGGAGGTGCGTCTGAGGAGGCCAGTGACAGAGAGGGATGCAGTGAAGCAGAAGCTCGAGGTGCTGGTGCGTGACAATGGGCGGCCACCTCTGTCGGCCACTGCAGCACTGAATGTACTCCTCCTTAATGACCTCTCACAGGAACACCTGCCACAGCAGGAGCTGGCTGTGCAGGATGAAGACAGCTCCCTGACAATCTATTTAATCGTTTCACTGGTCTTTGTCTCCCTCCTCTTCCTCACATCTTTCGCAGCCTTTGTTGCTTGCAAGGTGTTCAAGAGAAAGGAGCTGAAAGGAGGACATGTGCTGTATGGCACGGGCAACTTGCAGAGCAGTCTTGCTGCTGGGGCTGCTGCTGGGACCCTGCCCCACGCCTATTGCTACGAGATCAACCTCACCACGGGGTCGGGCAACAGCGAGTTCAAGTTCCTGAAGCCCATCCTCCCCAGCGTGCCACCACAGCACTCTGACACAGGCAGGGGTGTTGATGATACAGAGGATTTCCCACCTGTACAGAACTCCATGGGGGATGCAGCCCTGGACATCTCTGGTACACCATCTGTTGGACACTTTAATGGCCTTCCATTTAACTAGGTCTGAGTCCACACAGTGAAAGGCTTCATGCCTTGGAGCTGGAAGGGATCTGGCTAAAGGTATTCAGTCTTGTTTCCTAGAGATTAAAACTGCATTCGTAATTGGCTTCACATGTGACCCTCTAACACTAAGTCAGGTGTATATTTTTCTTCTCCCGCCAAAAAAGATTAGGAATAAAAAAATGTAAGAGAACCAAGGCTTTTTGCTCATGCAATGATGTTTCAGCTCTGATACTGAGTTTTCCAAAGTGCTTCATGAGCAAGGTTTGATCCTGGCTCTCTGGCTATGTGCTTGTTATTCGGAAAAACCTTGACAATCACCCTGTCACCCTCAAGCAAAATGTTGAGATTCTGCGAATGACAGGGTAGTATAGCCCTCCTCTCTTTTCTGCAGAGAAGAAAGGATTTCTCCGAGTGTATCACTGCAGTGCAAGTGCTACTCTTTCTTTGCTGAGTCCTGGATCTCTCTGTGTGAGTCTTGTTGCCACCATGTGTTTTTGCACTGTGTGTTCTTCCACCTTGGTTGGCATGAAACATGTATTTAACTGGGTTGTGCCATCTCATCTTCTCCAGGGCACAGCAAATACATGCAGAGCCAGACTTTGCAGTGGTCCATGTTCTTGGGAGTGACTCAAAACTATAGCAGGACTAATGATTCCAACAGACACTACTTATACATAGCTTTGACCCTGATCATTGTGTTTGGGTGGATGGAAGGCATCTTGGTACATTGCCTCAGAGGACATTTGTCTACAAGGCAGAAGATAGGCTTTAAAAAGGAATATCCTTTTTTTGTGTCATTGTTTTCATTGTTGCTTGAAGGGGTTCCTCAATGAAAGGGAAGTGCTATCATGGTCTGGTTTTCCAGGTTTTTGTTAGAATGCTTGCATCTTCCTTTTTTTCCCTTTCTCCTTTGGCTGTGTATTTAAACACTGTCTTACTAATTCCCCTTAAGAAGGACTGACATCCAACATATAACAATGGGTTTTTGGAAAGAAGGTGTTCTGGGACTGGATACATAAAAACTCTCATGTTGTGTTGTGCTGCATTATACATTTTACCATTATTAAACTTGTATACCCTTGTCTGTAAAAGTGAAATTGAACGAATGCCCAAGTGCCATTCTGGCAATAAAAAGGATGCTGTTGTGGAGAGAGTCTTTGTAGTAATGTTCTTATCAGGAAGGCTCTGTAAAGGATCCATGGTTTTTCCAAAGTCTGGGTGCTTTTTTATTTATTATATATATTTTTAATTGTTTCCTTTATTGAGGTATTGTTCTGGGGGAATGTGTTCTCAACCTGGAGATGTGACTGCTTTTGCCTGAAGGAAAAGTGTGGGTAGCACAGATTTGCTAGAGGGCCTCTTGTGGGTCTTGTGAGACCTGAGAATATGTGGCTGAACAGGTGGGCCCAGAAGAGTGGTGATCAATGGCATAAAGTCCTGTTGGATGCCAGGAACTGTTGGTGTACCCCATGGATCAATACAGATTGCATTTTTTAATGTGTGTGGGATTTGCTGCTCCACCTGGATCCATACACATCCATGGATTTGGATGGGAATCATCTCAGGGTGCTCAGAGAGATGACTGACATCATCGTGGGAATTCTCTCAATGATTTTTCAGTGTTCTTGGGAATCTGGAGAGGTCCCAGTTGACTGGAAGCTGGCAAATGTTGTACCAGTTTTCAAGAAGGGCAAGAAAGAAGACTCTGGAAACTACAGTCCTCTTAGTCTCATGGCAGTGCCTGATAAAATTATGGAGATAATCCTGGGAGTTATTGAATTGCATCCGGGGTCAAGAAAGTCATTGGTTCCTGCCAAATTGGCTTCATGAGGGGTAGGTTCTGTTTAACAAATCTGATTTCCTTTTATTATGAGATCACCCATGTAGCCGATGAAGGGAAAGAAGCTGCTGTAATCTTTTTGGATTTCAGTAAAGCTTTTGACACAGTTTCCCTTAGGATCCTACTGAGCAAAATGTCCAGCATACAGCTAGACAAAAACATCATACGATGGGTGAATAATTATCTGATGGGTTGTGCTTGAAGGTTTACGTTAAATGGGGCTGCATCAGGGTATCGGCCAGTCACCAGTGGGGTCCCCCAAGGCTCTGTTTTAGAGCCAGTTCTCTTCTATGTTTTTATAAACGATTTGGATGTAGGACTAGAAGGTATTTTGAGCAAATTTGGGCTGTGCATTTGGTTTGTGCTCTTAGTCACATGGTCTGAATTTTTGTTGTAGAGCTGTGTGGAGCCAGGAGTTGGACTCGATGATCCATATGGGTTTCTTCCCACTTGGGTATTCCTCTTATTCGTTGATGAATGTCCTTATAAATAATTTAAATAATGGGACAGCGTGTACCCCCTGTAAGTCAGCAGGTACTGTAAAATCGGAGTGGGGATGGGTTTGATAAGTGTTGGCTACAGCAGAAGGTGTTGCTGTCATCAAAAGGACCAGAAGGAAATGGAGGAATGGGCTGACAGGACACTCAAGGAAAGGTGCAAAGTCCTTCACTTTGGGAAGAGCAATGCCATGTTCCAGAGAAGCAGGCTGGTAGAAAAGGCTCTGGGGGTCCCAGTAGATACCAAGATGAACATGTGCCAGCAGCATGCCCTTGCCATAAAGAAGCCTAATGATGGTTGAATCAGCAGAGTCTCTTGAACAGTTCTAGGGAATACCTTGAGCAGTACAAGGGAAGCCATACTTCCTCTCTGTTCACCATCGGTGAGGCCAGACCCTGTCTAGTGTTTTAGAGCTGGAAGGGATCTAGGTCACAACCCTTACCCTTGTTTCCTGGAGACTAAACCTGCACTTGAAATTGGCCTTGCAAATAACCTTCTAATAATAAGTCGGATATATGTTTTCCTCTACACCTCCAAAATAAATAAATAAGCAAATAAATTGAATGAAAGAAACGAAAGTCTCCATTATTCAGGTAATTATATGTTTCACCTCAGGTGAGATCTCATCTGAAGTGAGTAGAAACTGGCTCTTCAAATTGTCTTTTTAGGTTCTTTCTCTCCTTAAATTCTTTGGCTCCTTAAATTCTTAGTCTTGCTTGTTTAATTAGCTTCGCAAATTACCCTCTAATAGGAAGTCATATGTATGTTTTTCTTCACCCGTCAAAGGAAAAATAAAATAAAACAGATAAAATAAAATTAAGAAAGTAAAGTTTCTTTCCTTCAGGCAATTTGTTTCATCTCGGACAATATCTTTTCTGAAGCACCTCATTAGTAGGGTTTGGCTCTTTAAATTGGCTTGTTAAGTACTTTGTCTCGTTAAACTCTTTGGCTCCTTAATTAATTTGTCCTCCTTGTTAGGGAACGCTGTGGACCCCACCCTGTCTTTTCTGGGATGTTACACAAGGGTGAGATTCGACAGACAAAGATCATTCTCATGGTAATGCCACTTGGCCAACCTTCCTTAAAAGAAAAGCAAGTCATACTCATATAATGCATTTCAGCCATGCCCCCATGTCAGCGGGGAAAGGATGGTGTGAGTCCTGTGTTTCAATGCAGCACAAGTGCTGCTCTATTTCTTAGTTGTGTCCTCGATCTCCCAGTCTGAGATGCAAGGGGCCCTGTGTGTATTTGTGATGTGTGCTCCTCGAGCTGGGCCAGCAAGAAAGGTTCTTAGACTGCATACTATCATTTCCAGTGGACAGAAGAAACATGCACTACCAGAGATCCCTGTGGTTGGCTGTCTCCTGGAGATTGCCTCAAAGCTCTAGAAGCACTCCCGATGCTGAGATCGATGATAGATATAAAGCACCGTGCACTTCTGCTTGCCAGGATTCTAAGGTAAATATATGGCGACTCTATTACCTAGACAAAGTTAAAAACTGGTCTCCCAGTTTTGTCCCATCATTTCCTTCCCACTTGCTCTTGCTTTTCCATGAGACAAGAGTTCAGTCTGACATGATTATTCATGGGTTTAGTTCCATGGTGTTAGAAAGCTTTCATTCCCCTTTTTCCCATTCTCTTTTCCTGTATGAGTTGTGTTGGAGCATTGCGTTACCCATGCCCCTGAAGAAGGACTGTCACCACAGGCAGAACATGTTTTTGGAACAACGGTGGTGTTAGAAACTGCTCAGTCTTCAAAATAGGATTAAATAAAAAAATAGGATAAATTAAAAGAATAGAGGTAAGCAAACAACGCTGGGTGCACCGGGAGTCTCCGCTCCACCAGGACGCACACCAGCCACATCAAGTAGCTGATTTTTATACTCCTAGACTAATACATATTCATTACTACTTCTAAAAAAAATAGGTTATTATAATTAGATTCCGTGGTCCAGTCCCTTCTAATGGAGCATGCGCATCAGTCTTCGGTGGTCCCTCTGGGGGTCTCTAGGGGTCTTTCATGCTGAAGGCTCGTAGTCTTCCTCTCCAAGTTTTTTTCTTGTCCTTGCCCTTTGTACTTCCTTGGCACCGTGTCAAGTTTACACAGCATCCCCTGCAGGTCTTGTCTCCTAGCCGTCCTTCAGCTTCTTTTTTTTCTTCTTCTTAATCTCTTGGCCACCTGGCCAGGTATCAGAGGCTTGCATAGTATCCCATAACAGTCACTAGTTGTTATCAGTTGTTCTGAAAGCCCCAGACATCAAAGACTTCATACAAACACAAATAGCTTTCTTATTGACACTTCACGAGTAATTAAAACATTCCTCATCAGCCATTCACAGGGACAGTCATACCTGTAGCCGTGTTAAATTAATCTCGAAGAAGACAAAAAAAAGGCTGTAACTGTTAGAAATAGAAGTTCGGAATAACAAAAGCAAACAGGTTCATAAATTTGAGGAGTATTTTCTGAAGAATTGATAAATTGACCAGAATGAGGGGGAGACTGGGACACACTGCATCTGTGGTTCAAGAATTAAATTGCCAGTGCAGGACCCAGAGGCAGACAGGACTGTTCTTTATTGACACGAATTGTTAAAACATTCCTAACAGTGGTATGGCCGTGAACATTTGGAAAAGCTCACCCAGCTTTGTAATGCAGCCACAAGCTGCATCACGGCCACGAAGGACACGCTTTCCTGTAAAGGTGAAATTAAAAGAACACCTGAGCGCTATTCCTGCCACTAAGAGACTGTTGCTCTTGAGAGATTCCTTGTAGTGATGTTTGCAGGGAAGCTGTGTGAGCACGCCGGCGTTTGTGAAAGGCTGCGAGTCGGCGGCCAGGAGCGCGTCCCGTCCCGGAGCAGTCCCGCCGCAGGCCGCAGGGTGGTGCTCGTGGCCAAGGCGGCGGCGAGCGGCTGCGAGCGGGGAGGCGGCCGAGCCCAGCGCAGCGCAGCGCAGCGCAGCCGGGAGGCGGCGGCGAGCGGTCGTCCGCGCCGTCCTCCGCAGCAGCCGCTGCCGGTCCCGGAGTGCCGCGCTGCGGGCCGCCAGCCGAGCTCGGCGAGAGGGAGAGAGGGAGGCCGCGAGGGAGGGCGCCCGCCCTTGCCGCCGCGCTGCTGCCGGGCGCCGCTTCCCGCGGAGGACTGCGGCAGACGGAGGGTGTCCGCCGCCCCGCCATGGCGTCTGCAAGGCAAGTGCTTTGTCTGTGTGCTTTGCTGTGCGTGCCGCGCGTTCGCTGCGAGCCCATCCGCTACTCCGTAGCCGAGGAGGGGGAGAGCGGCTCCGTGGTGGCCAACGTGGCGGAGGACGCGGGGCTGACGCCGGCGCAGCTCTCGGCTCGCCGGGCACGCATTGCCTCCGCGGACGGCCGGCAGCATTTTCGCTTAGAGCGCGCCACCGGCCGCCTCGTCCTGGCGGAGCGGCTCGATCGCGAGGAGATGTGCGGCCGCTCGCTTACGTGCACGCTCGCCTTCGAGCTCCTGCTGGAAAACCCGCTGCAGTTCTTTCGTGTCGAGGTGGCCGTGGAGGACGTCAACGACCACTCGCCGGTCTTTCCCGAGGAACGAGTCACTTTTCAGATCCCGGAAAGGGGAGACCCTGGCTCGCGTTTCCCCGTGGAGGCTGCTCAGGACCTGGACATTGGCAGCAACAGCATCCAGGCTTACACTATCGCTCCCGAGAATGGATATTTTAGTGTCTCTTTCGGGACTCACAGTGACGATGACAAGTTTGTCGACTTGGTCTTAGATCAAACACTAGACAGGGAGGAGCAGGCAGAGCTGCTTTTCAGTCTCATTGCTACAGACGGTGGCTCTCCACCTAGGAGTGGGACCACGCAAATACACATCGTAGTTCTTGATGTAAATGACAACGCTCCTACATTCACACAGAAGTATTACATTGGACGTGTTTTGGAAAATGCTGCAATAGGTTCTGTGATTCTCAGCGTTGTTGCAACAGATCCAGACATGGGACGGAATGGTGACATCTCCTATAGGTTCAGTAATGTTCTTGAGGACAGCCAGTCCACATTCAAAATTGACAGTATGACTGGTGAAATTCGAGTTGCAAAACCCCTGGACTTTGAGGCCACACAGAAACATGAGCTCAGTGTGCGAGGAACTGATGGTGGAGGCCTCTCAGCACTCTGCAAGGTGTTGGTGGAGGTGGTGGATGTGAACGACAATGCACCGGAGGTGCTGGTGAGTTCCTTCAGCAGCCCCCTCCCCGAGAACACAGAGCCTGGGACAGTGGTAGCTGTATTTGCTGTGAGGGACCGAGATTCTGGTGTGAATGGGGAGATCAGCTGTGCCCTTGAAGACCAGCTCTCCTTCTCCCTAAGGCCAGCCTATAAGAATTATTATGAGTTAGTGACAGTGAGCACATTGGATCGGGAGGAGACAGCTCAGTACCTTCTGGTAATCACAGCGGCAGACGCAGGATCTCCTTCTCTCACCACTACCCAGACCTTCACCGTGGACATCTCCGATGTCAATGACAATGCCCCCGTTTTCAACCAGACATCATACACCATGTACGTGCGAGAGAACAATATCCCTGGAGTGCTTGTTGGGGCTGTCAGTGCAGTGGACTCAGATGCAGGACCCAATGCCAAGGTGACCTATTCCCTGAGGCCTGTGCACCCCACTGAGCAGGACCCCTGCTCCTGCATCTCCGTGAACTCAGAGAACGGACATGTGTTTGTGCTGCGTCCACTGGACTATGAGCAGATGAGGCAGCTTGAGGTGCTGGTGAGTGCCACCGATGCGGGGTCCCCTCTCCTCAGCACCAATGTCACTGTCCGCCTTCTCGTGGTGGACGAGAACGACAATGCCCCACTGGTGTTGCACCCTGCTCAGGACAGCAGCCCGCCATCCAGTGAGCTGGTGCCAGCGTCGGCTGAGGTGGGGGACCTGGTCACCAAAGTGGTGGCGGTTGATGCGGACTCTGGTCAGAACTCGTGGCTTTCCTTCCACCTGCTGAGGGCCACAGACCCCGGGCTGTTTGCTGTGGGTAGCCAAAATGGGGAGGTGCGTCTGAGGAGGCCAGTGACAGAGAGGGATGCAGTGAAGCAGAAGCTCGAGGTGCTGGTGCGTGACAATGGGCGGCCACCTCTGTCGGCCACTGCAGCACTGAATGTACTCCTCCTTAATGACCTCTCACAGGAACACCTGCCACAGCAGGAGCTGGCTGTGCAGGATGAAGACAGCTCCCTGACAATCTATTTAATCGTTTCACTGGTCTTTGTCTCCCTCCTCTTCCTCACATCTTTCGCAGCCTTTGTTGCTTGCAAGGTGTTCAAGAGAAAGGAGCTGAAAGGAGGACATGTGCTGTATGGCACGGGCAACTTGCAGAGCAGTCTTGCTGCTGGGGCTGCTGCTGGGACCCTGCCCCACGCCTATTGCTACGAGATCAACCTCACCACGGGGTCGGGCAACAGCGAGTTCAAGTTCCTGAAGCCCATCCTCCCCAGCGTGCCACCACAGCACTCTGACACAGGCAGGGGTGTTGATGATACAGAGGATTTCCCTTCCATCCAGAACTCCATGGGGGATGCAGCCCTGGACATCTCTGGTACACCATCTGTTGGACACTTTAATGGCTTTCCCTTTAACTAGGTCTGAGTCCATGTAGTGGAAAGCTTCATGCCTTGGAGCTGGAAGGGATCTGGCTAAAGATATTCAGTCTTGTTTCCTGGAGATTAAATCTGCGTTTGTAATTGGCTTCACAAATGACCCTCTGACACTAAGTCAGATGTGTGTTTTCCTCTCCCCCCCAAAAAACGGTGAGAAATTAAATATATATATATAAGAGAACTAAGGCCTTTCTTCTCAGGCAATGATATGTTCCAGGTCTGGTACTGGTGCTTCATGAGCAAGGTTTGATTCTGGCTCTCTGGATATATGCTTGTCATTAGGAAAAACCTTGAAACTCACCCTGTCTTTTTCTGTGCTGAAACACAATGTTGATGCTGGGCAGTTGACAGTGCAGTATAACCTGCCTCCCCTTTCTGCAGGGAAGAAAGATATTAGTCCTGTGTATCACTGCAGTGCAAGTGCTTCTCTCTTTCTTTCCTGAGTCCTGGATCTCTCTGTGTGTGCCATGTTGGCACCATGTGGTTTTGCACTGTGTGGTCTTCCACCTCAGTTGGCATGAACCATGTATTTTACTGGGTTCTGCCATCTCATCTTCTCCAGGGCACAGCAAAAACATGCAGAGCTAGACTTTGGAGTGATCCATGTTCTTGGGACTGACTCAAAACTATAGCACGACTAATGATTCCAACAGACACTACTTATACATATCTTTGACCTTGATCATTGTGTTTGGGTGGATGGCAAGGCATCTTGATACATTGCCTCAGAGGATCTGTGTCTATAAGGCAGAAGATAGGCTTTAAAAAGGAATGTCCTTTTTTTGTGTCATTGTTTTCATTGTTGCTTGAAGGGGTTCCTCAATGAAAGGGAAGTGCTATCATGGTCTGCTCTTCCAGGTTTTTGTTAGAATGCTTACATCTTCCTTTTTTTCCCTTTCTCCTTTGGCTGTGTATTTAAGCATTGTCTTACGAATTCCCCTTAAGAAAGATGGACATTCAATGTATAACAATGAGTTTTTGGAAAGAAGGTGTTCTGGGACTGGACACATAAACACCCTTAAGTTCTGTTGTGCTGCTTTGTCCACTGTATCATTTTTATGCTGGTATACCCTTGTCTGTAAAAGTGAAATGGAATGAATGCCCAAGTGCCATTCTGGCAATAAAAAGGATGGTGTTGTCCTGGGTCACTGTCTGTCGGGGTACTTTTTTATTTACTATATATATTTTTAATTGTTTCCTTTATTGAGGTATTGTTCTGGGGGAATGTGTCCTCAACCTGGAGATGTGACTGCTAGTGCCTGAAGGAAAAGGGTGGGTAGCAAGGATTTGCTAGAGGGCCTCTTGTGGGTCTTGTGAGACCTGAGAATATGTGGCTGAACAGCTGGGCCAGGAAGAGTGGTGATCAATGGCATAAAGTCCTGTTGAATTCCAGGAACTCTTGGTGTACCCCATGGATCAATACAGATTTGCTACTTCACTTAGATCCATACAGGTCCATGGATTTGGATGGGTTTCATCTCAGGGTGCTCAAAGAGCTGACTGACAAAATTGTGGGACTTCTCTCAATGATTTTTCAGTGTTCTTGGGAATCGGGAGAGGCCCCAGTTGACCGGAAGCTGGCAAATGTTGTACCAGTTTTCAAGAAGGGCAAGAAAGAAGACCCTGGAAACTCCAGGCCTGTTAGTCTCATGGCAGCGCAGGGTAGAATTATGGAGATAATCCCGGGAGTTATTGAATCGCCTCTGAGGGAAAAAGTAGTTATTGGTCATAGCCAAGATGGCTTCATGAGGGGTAGGTTCTGTTTAACAAATTTGATTTCCCATCCCGTCGATGAAGGGAAACCAGCTTCTGTAATCTTTTTGAATTTCAGTAAAGCTTTTGACACAGTTTCCCTTAGGATCCTACTGAGCTAAATGTCCAGCATACAGCTAGACAAAAACATCATACGATGGGTGAATAATTATCTGATGTGTATTGCTTAAAGTTTTATGGTAAACGGGGCTGCACCAGCGTAGTGGACAGTCAAAACTGGGGTTCCCCAAGTCTTTGTATTAGAGCCAGTTCTCTTCAATGTTTTTATAAATGATTTGGATGTAGGAATAGAAGGTATTTTGAGCAAATGTGCATTTGGTTTGTACTCTTAGTCACATGCTCTGAATTTTTGTTGTAGAGTTGTGTGGAGACAGGAGTTGGACTTGATGATCCGTATGGGTTTCATCCCACTTGGGGTATTGCTTTTATTCTTTGATGAATGTCCTTATAAATAATCTCAATAATGGGACAGAGTGTACCCCCTGTAAGTCAGCAGGTGTAGTAAAACCAGAGTGGGATTGAGGTAGAGAAGTGTTGGTTACAGCAGAGGGTCTTGCTGTCATCAAAAGGATCTGGAGAACCTGGAGAAATGGGCTGACAGGACCCTCATGGAGTTCCACAAGGAGATATGCAAAGTCCTTCACTTGGGGAGGAACAATGCCATGTTGCAGGAAAGCAGGCTGGTGGAAAAGGCTCTGGGGGTCCCAGTGGATACCAAGTTGAACATGTGCCAGCAGCATGCCCTTGCCATAAAGAAGCCTAAAAATGGTTGAATCAGCAGAATCTCTTGAACAGATCAAGGGAATATCTCGAGCATTGCCAGGAAAGCCGTATTTCCCTTCTGTTCACCAGTGGTGAGGCCAGACCCTGTCTAGTGTTTTAGAGCTGGAAGGGATCTAGCTCACAACCCTTAACCCTTGTTTCCTGGAGAGTAAACCTGCACTTGAAACTGGCCTTGCAAATAACCCTCTAAAAATAAGTCAGATATATGTTTTCCTCCACCCCTCCAAAATAAATAAATAACCAAAAAATAGAATGAAAGAAACTAAAGTCTCCATCATTTAGGCAAAGATATGTTTCACCTCAGTCGAGATCTCTTCTGAAGTGAGTAGAAATTGGCTCTTCAGATTATCTTGTTAAGTTCTTTGTCTCCTTAAATTCTTTTTCTTCTTAAATTCTTAGTCCTGCTTTTTTAATTGGCTTTGCAAATGACCCTCTAATATGAAGTCAGATGTATGTTTCTCCTCACCAGTCAAAGGAAAAATAAAATAAAACAGATAAAATAAAATTAAGAAAGTAAAGTTTCTTTCCTTCAGGCAATTTGTTTCATCTCGGACAATATCTTTTCTGAAGTACTTAATTAGTAGGGTTTGGCTCTTTAAATTCGCTCGTTAACTACTTTTTCTTGTTAAATTCTTTGGCTTCCTAATTAATTAGTCCTCCTTGTTAGGGAGCAAGTGGACCTCATCCTGTCCTTTTTCTGGGATGTAACACAAATGTGAGATTGGGCAACAGTCATTCCCATGGTAATGCCACTTGGCAATCCTTCCTTAAAAGCAAAGCAAGTCACGCTCCTGTAATGCACTTTAGCCATGTCCCCATGTCAGCAGGGAAAGGATGGTGTGAGTCCTGTGTTTCAATGCAGCACAAGTGCTGCTCTCTTTCTTAGCTGGTTCCTGGATCTCTGAGTCTGAGATGCATTGGCCGTATGTGCATTTGTGATGTGTGCTTCTCCAGTTTGGCCAGCAAGAGAGATGCTTAGAAAGAGTACTATCACCTCCAGAGGACAGAAAACAAAAGTGCACAACCTGAGATCACTGTGGTTTAGAAAAGGTGGGTTGGCTGTCTTCTGGAGATTACCTCAAAGCTCTAGAAGCACCCATGATACTGGGCACGATGGTAACTATAAAGCACTCTGAACTTCAGTTTGCCTGGATTCAGTTTGACCGGCAAGAAACTGCCGGACTTTTGTGAAAGGCTGCGAGTGGGCGGCCAGGAGCGCGTCCCGTCCCGGAGCAGTCCCGCCGCAGGCCGCAGGGTGGTGCTCGTGGCCAAGGCGGCGGCGAGCGGCTGCGAGCGGGGAGGCGGCCGAGCCCAGCGCAGCGCAGCGCAGCGCAGCGCAGCCGGGAGGCGGCGGCGAGCGGTCGTCCGCGCCGTCCTCCGCAGCAGCCGCTGCCGGTCCCGGAGTGCCGCGCTGCGGGCCGCCAGCCGAGCTCGGCGAGAGGGAGAGAGGGAGGCCGCGAGGGAGGGCGCCCGCCCTTGCCGCCGCGCTGCTGCCGGGCGCCGCTTCCCGCGGAGGACTGCGGCAGACGGAGGGTGTCCGCCGCCCCGCCATGGCGTCTGCAAGGCAAGTGCTTTGTCTGTGTGCTTTGCTGTGCGTGCCGCGCGTTCGCTGCGAGCCCATCCGCTACTCCGTAGCCGAGGAGGGGGAGAGCGGCTCCGTGGTGGCCAACGTGGCGGAGGACGCGGGGCTGACGCCGGCGCAGCTCTCGGCTCGCCGGGCACGCATTGCCTCCGCGGACGGCCGGCAGCATTTTCGCTTAGAGCGCGCCACCGGCCGCCTCGTCCTGGCGGAGCGGCTCGATCGCGAGGAGATGTGCGGCCGCTCGCTTACGTGCACGCTCGCCTTCGAGCTCCTGCTGGAAAACCCGCTGCAGTTCTTTCGTGTCGAGGTGGCCGTGGAGGACGTCAACGACCACTCGCCGGTCTTTCCCGAGGAACGAGTCACTTTTCAGATCTTGGAAACCAGCGACCCTGGCTCGCGTTTCCCCGTGGAGGCAGCTCAGGACCTGGACGTTGGCAGCAACAGCATCCAGGCTTACACCATCGCTCCAGAGAATGACTACTTCAGTGTTTCTTTTAAGCATCCGAGAAATAAATTTATAGAATTGGTATTGGAAAAGCCTCTAGACAGAGAGGAGCAGCCAGAGCTGATTTTCAGTCTCATTGCTACAGATGGTGGCTCTCCACCTAGGAGTGGGACCACCCAAATCCACATCGTAGTTCTTGATGTAAATGACAACGCTCCCACCTTTACTGAGGAGGTTTATGTTGGTCAGGTTTTGGAAAATGCCCCAGCAGGCTCTGTGGTTCTTAGAGTTGAAGCCACCGATCCAGATGTGGGACTGAATGGTGATATCTCCTATAGGTTCAGCCAAGCAGTCAGTGAGAGCCAATTGCCTTTCACAATTGACACTCTGAGTGGTGAAATTCGTGTCACAAAGCCCCTGGATTTTGAGACCACACAGAAATATGAGCTCAGTATGCTGGCAACTGATGGTGGGGGTCTCTCAGGCATGTGCAATATAGTCGTGGAGGTGATGGATGTGAATGACAATGCACCGGAACTGGTGATCAGTTCCTTCAGCAGCCCCCTCCCTGAGAACACAGAGCCTGGGACAGTGGTAGCTGTATTTGCTGTGAGGGACCGAGATTCTGGTGTGAATGGGGAGATCAGCTGTGCCCTTGAAGACCAGCTTTACTTCTCCCTAAGGCCAGCCTACAAGAATTATTATGAGCTGGTGACTGTGAGCACATTGGATCGGGAGGAGACAGCTCAGTACCTTGTGGTTATCACAGCGGCAGACGCAGGATCTCCTCCTCTCACCACTACCCAGACCTTCACCGTGGACATCTCCGATGTCAATGACAATGCCCCTGTCTTCAATCAGACATTGTATACCATGTATGTGCGAGAGAACAATATCCCTGGAGTGCTCGTTGGGGCTGTCAGTGCAGTGGACTCAGATGCAGGACCCAATTCCAAGGTGACCTATTCCCTGAGTCCTGTGCACCCCACTGAGCAGGACCCCTGCTCCTGCATCTCCGTGAACTCAGAGAACGGACATGTGTTTGTGCTGCGTCCACTGGACTATGAGCAGGTGAGGCAGCTTGAGGTGCTGGTGGGTGCCACTGATGCAGGGTCCCCTCCCCTCAGCACCAATGTCACTGTCCGCCTTCTCGTGGTGGACGAGAACGACAATGCCCCACTGGTGTTGCACCCTGCTCAGGACAGCAGCCCGCCATCCAGTGAGCTGGTGCCAGCGTCGGCTGAGGTGGGGGACCTGGTCACCAAAGTGGTGGCGGTTGATGCGGACTCTGGTCAGAACTCGTGGCTTTCCTTCCACCTGCTGAGGGCCACAGACCCCGGGCTGTTTGCTGTGGGTAGCCAAAATGGGGAGGTGCGTCTGAGGAGGCCAGTGACAGAGAGGGATGCCGTGAAGCAGAAGCTCGAGGTGCTGGTGCGTGACAATGGGCGGCCACCTCTGTCGGCCACTGCAGCACTGAGCGTACTCCTGCTCAATGGCCTCTCACAGGAACACCTGCCACAGCAGGAGCTGGCTGTGCAGGATGAAGACAGCTCCCTGACAATCTATTTAATCGTTTCACTGGTCTTTGTCTCCCTCCTCTTCCTCACATCTGTTGCAGCCTTTGTTGCTTGCAAGGTGTTCAAGAGAAAGGAGCTGAAAGGAGGACATGTGCTGTATGGCACGGGCAACTTGCAGAGCAGTCTTGCTGCTGGGGCTGCTGCTGGGACCCTGCCCCACGCCTATTGCTACGAGATCAACCTCACCACGGGGTCGGGCAACAGCGAGTTCAAGTTCCTGAAGCCCATCCTCCCCAGCGTGCCACCACAGCACTCTGGCACAGGCAGGGGTGTTGCTGACACAGTGGATTTCCTTCCCATCCAGAACTCCATGGGGGATGCAGCCCTGGACATCTCTGGTACACCATCTGTTGGACACTTTAATGGCCTTCCCTTTAACTAGACCTGAGTCCACACAGTGAAAGGCTTCATGCCTTGGAGCTGGAAGGGATCTGGCTAAAGATATTCAGTCTTGTTTCCTAGAGATTAAATCTGCATTTGTAATTGGCTTCACAAATGACCCTCTAATACCAAGTCAGATGTGTGTTTTTCTTCACCCCCCAAAAAAGGTGAGAAATTAAATATATATATGTATAAGAGAAGTAAGGCCTTTGTTCTCAGGCAATGATATATTCCAGGTCTGGTATTGGTGCTTCGTGAGGAATGTGTGATTCAGTCTCTCTGGCTAAATGCTTGTCATCAGGAAAAATCTTGACAATCACCCTGTCTTAGTCTGTGTTCAAACACAATGGTGAGTCTGGGCTGTTGATAGTGCAGTATAGCCCTCGTCTCTTTTTTGCAGGGAAGAAAGATGTTAGCCCTGTGTATCACTGCAGTGCAAGTTCTTCTCTCTTTCTTTGCTGAGTCCTGGATCTCTCTGTGTGAGTAATGTCAGCACCATGTGGTTTTGCACTGTGTGGTCTTCCACCTCAGTTTGCATTAATCATATATTTCACTGGATTGCACCATCTCATCTTCTCCAGGGCACAGCAAAAATGTGCCGAGCCAGACTTTGGAGTGATCCATGTGCTTGGGAGTGACTCAGAACTGTAGCAGGACTAACAATTCCAACATAGACAGTACTTATACATAGCTTTGACCCTGATCATTGTGTTTGGGTGGATGGTAAGGCATCTTGATACATTGCCTCAGAGGACATTTGTCTACAAGGCAGAAGAAAGATAGACTTTAAAACGGAATATCCTTTTTTGTGTCATTGTTTTCATTGTTGCTTGAAGGGGTTCCTCAGTGAAAGGGAAGTGTTATCATGGTCTGGTTTTCCAGGTTTTTGTTAGAATGCTTGCATCTTCCTTTTTTATTCCCTTTCTCTTTTGGCTGTGTATTTTAACATTGTCTTATGAATTCCCCTTAAGAAGGGCTGATACCCAACCTATAACAATGGCTCGTTGGAAAGGTCGTGATATGGGACTGGATATATAAACACCCTCATATTCTGTTGTGCTGCATTATACACTGTACCATTTTTATGCTGGTATACCCTTGTCTGTAAAAGTGAAATGGAATGAATGCCCAAGTGCCATTCTGGCAATAAAAAGGATGGTGTTGTCCTGGGTCACTGTCTGTCTGGGTGCTTTTTTATTTAATATATATATTTTTAATTGGTTCCTTAATGGAGGTTTTGGTTTGGTGGCATGTGTCCTCAACCTGGAGATGTGACTGCTAGTGCCTGAAGGGAAAGGGTGGGTATCTAGGATTTGCTGGCAGGTCTCTTGTGGGCCTTGTGAGCACTGAGCATAAGAAGCGGCCGAGCAGCTGGGCCCAGAAGGGAGGTAATCAATGGCACAAAGTCCTGTTGGATGCCAGGAACTATTGGTGTCCCATATTGATCACCACTGATTGCATTGTTCAACATGTGTGGGATTGGCTGCTCCACCTGAATCCATAAACATCCATGGATTTGGATGTGTTTCATCTCAGGGTGCTCAGAGAGCTGACTGACTTCATCGTGGGACTTCTCTCAATTATTTTTCAATGTTCTTGGGAATCTGGAGAGGTCCCAGTTGACTGGAAGCTGGCAAATGTTGTACCAGTTTTCAAGAAGGGCAAGAAAGAAGACCCTGGAAACTCCAGGCCTGTTAGTCTCATGGCAGTGCAGGGTAAAATTATGGAGATAATCCTAGGAGTTATTAAATCACACCTGGGGGACAACACAGTCATTGGTCCCAGCCAACATGGCTTCATGAGGGGTAGATTCTGTTTAACAAATTTGTTTCCTTTTATTATAAGATCACCCATGTAGCTGATGAAGGGAAAGCAGCTGCTGTAATCATTTTGGATTTCAGTAAAGCTTTTGACACAGCTTCCCTTAGGATGCTACTGAGCAAATTGTCCAGCATACAGCTAGACAAAAACATCATACGATGGGTGAGTAATTATCTGATGGTTTGTGCTTGAACGTTTACGGTAAATGGAGCTGCATCAGGCCAGTGGCCAGTCACCAGTGGGGTCCCCCAAGGCTTCGTTTTAGAGCCAGTTCTCTTCAATGTTTTTATAAACGATTTGGAAGTAGGACTAGAAGGTATTTTGAGCAAATTTGGGCTGTTCATTTGGACTGTGCTCTTAGTCACATGGTCTGAATATTTTTTTAGTCCTATTTGGTGCTACGTATTGGACTCGATGATCCATATCGGTTTCTTCCCACTTCGTATTCCTCTTATTCATTGATGAATGTCCTTATAAATAATATAAATAATGGGACAGAGTGTACCCCCTGTAAGTCAGCAAGTACTGTAAAACGGCATTGTGCTGAGGTGGGGAAGTGTTGGCTACAGCATAAGGTGTTGCTGTCATCAAAAGGATCTGGAGAACCTGGAGAAATGGGCTGACAGGACCTCATGGAGTTCCACAAGGAAAGGTGCAAAATCTTTTACATGGGGAGGAACAATGCCATGTTCCAGAAAAGCAGGCTGGTGGAAAAGTCTCTGGGGATCCCAGTGAATACCAAGTTGAACATGTGCCAGCATCATACCCTTGCCATAAAGAAGCCTAATGATGGTTGAATCAGCAGAGTCTCTTGAACATGTAAAGGGAATATCTCGAGTAGTCCAAGGAAAACCGTATTTCCCTTCTGTTCACCAGTGGTGAGGCCAGACCCTGTCTAGTGTTTTAGAGCTGGAAGGGATCTAGCTCACAACCCTTCACCCTTGTTTCCTGGAGAGTAAACCTGCACTTGAAATTGGCCTTTAAAATTACCCTCTACAAATAAGTCAGATATATGTTTTCCTCTACACCTCAAAAATAAAAAAAAGCAGATAAATTGAATGAAAGAAAGCAAAGTCTCCATCATTCAAGCAGTGATATGTTTCACCTCACTCGAGATCTCTTCTGAACTGAGCAAAAGTTGGCTCTTCAAATTGTCTTGTTAAGTTCTTTCTCTCCTTAAATTCTTTGGCTTCTTAAGTTCTTTGTCCTGCTTGTTTAATTGGCTTCACAAATTGCCCTCTAATTCGAAGTCAGATGTATGTTTTTCTTCACCCGTCAAAGGAAAAATAAAATAAAACAGATAAAATCAAGAAGGTAATGTTTCTTTCCTTTTGGCAATTTGTTTCATATCAGACAATATCTTTTCTGAAGTACTTCATTTGTAAGGTTTCCCTATTTAAATTGGCTCGTTAAGTACTTTGTCTTGATAAGTTCTTTGGCTCCTTAATTAATTTGTCCTCCTTGTTAGGGAACGCTGTGGACCCCACCCTGTCTTTTCTGGGATGTTACACAAGGGTGAGATTGGTAGACAAAGATGATGCTCACACCAATGCCACTTGGCCATCCTTCCTTAAAAGCAAAGCAAGTCACGCTCATGTAATGCACTTTAGCCATGTCTCCATGTCAGCAGGGAAAGGGTGCTGTGAGTCCTGTGTTTCAATGCAGCACAAGTGCATCTTGCTTTCTTAGCTGGTTCCTCTATCTCTGTTTCTGAGATGCATGGGCCCTGTGTGTATTTGTGATGTGTGCTCCTCGAGCTGGGCCAGCAAGAGAGGTTCTTAGAGTGAATATTATCATCTCCAGGGGACAGAAAAAACGTGCACAACCCAAGATCCCTGCGGTTTTGAAAAGAAGGGTTGGCTGTCTCCGGGAGATTTCCTCAAAGCTCCAGAAGCACTCTCCGTGCTGAGATCGATGACAGCTATAAAGCCCTGTGCACTTCTGCTTGCCAGGATTTTAAGGTAAATGAACAACAACTCTATACCTAGACAAAGTTAAAAACTGGTCTCTCAGTTTTATCCCATCACTTTCCTTCCCACTTCCTATAGCTTCTTCGTGAATTTTCATGGTTTTATGGTTTTAGAAAGCTCTCATTCTACATTTCCCATTCTCTTCTACTGTATGAGTTGTGTTGGAGCATGGTGTTACCTATTCCCCTGAAGAAGGACTGTCACCACCGGCAGAAGAACAGGTGAAAACGTTGTTGGAACAACGGTGGTATGGCACTGAACATTTGGAAAAGCTCACGCTGCATTGTGCTGCACTCATACGCTGCATCACGGCCACGAAGGACACGCTTTTCTGAAGGGTGACATGGGAAGAACACCCGAACAGAATTCCTGCCACTAAGAGACTGTTGCTCTTGGGAGATTCCTTGTAGTGATGTTTGCAGGGAAGCTGTGTGAGCACGCCGGCGTTTGTGAAAGGCTGCGAGTCGGCGGCCAGGAGCGCGTCCCGTCCCGGAGCAGTCCCGCCGCAGGCCGCAGGGTGGTGCTCGTGGCCAAGGCGGCGGCGAGCGGCTGCGAGCGGGGAGGCGGCCGAGCCCAGCGCAGCGCAGCGCAGCGCAGCGCAGCCGGGAGGCGGCGGCGAGCGGTCGTCCGCGCCGTCCTCCGCAGCAGCCGCTGCCGGTCCCGGAGTGCCGCGCTGCGGGCCGCCAGCCGAGCTCGGCGAGAGGGAGAGAGGGAGGCCGCGAGGGAGGGCGCCCGCCCTTGCCGCCGCGCTGCTGCCGGGCGCCGCTTCCCGCGGAGGACTGCGGCAGACGGAGGGTGTCCGCCGCCCCGCCATGGCGTCTGCAAGGCAAGTGCTTTGTCTGTGTGCTTTGCTGTGCGTGCCGCGCGTTCGCTGCGAGCCCATCCGCTACTCCGTAGCCGAGGAGGGGGAGAGCGGCTCCGTGGTGGCCAACGTGGCGGAGGACGCGGGGCTGACGCCGGCGCAGCTCTCGGCTCGCCGGGCACGCATTGCCTCCCCGGACGGCCGGCAGCATTTTCGCTTAGAGCGCGCCACCGGCCGCCTCGTCCTGGCGGAGCGGCTCGATCGCGAGGAGATGTGCGGCCGCTCGCTTACGTGCACGCTCGCCTTCGAGCTCCTGCTGGAAAACCCGCTGCAGTTCTTTCGTGTCGAGGTGGCCGTGGAGGACGTCAACGACCACTCGCCGGTCTTTCCCGGGGAACGAGTCACTTTTCAGATTCCGGAAACCAGCAGCCCTGGATTGCGTTTTCCTGTGGAGGTGGCTCAGGACCTGGACGTTGGCAGCAACAGCATCCAGGCTTACACCATCGCTCCCAAGAACGAGTACTTCAGTGTTTCCTCTGATAGTCTGGCTGAAGGTAACAAATATATAGAATTGGTATTGGAAAAGCCTCTAGACAGAGAGGAGCAGCCAGAGCTGCTTTTGAGTCTCATTGCCACAGACGGTGGCTCTCCACCTAGGAGCGGGACAGCCCAAATCCACATCGCAGTTCTAGATGCAAATGACAATGTCCCTACCTTCACACAGAAGATTTATATTGGTCAGGTTTTGGAAAATGCCCCAGCAGGCTCTGTGGTTCTCAGTGTCGTGGCTACTGATCCAGACGTGGGACTGTATGGTGATATCTCCTATAGGTTCAGCCAAGCAGTCAGTGAGAGCCAATTGCCTTTCACAATTGACACTCTGAGTGGTGAAATTCGTGTCACAAAGCCCCTGGATTTTGAGACCACACAGAAATATGAGCTCAGTGTGCTGGCAATTGATGGTGGGGGCCTCTCAGGCATGTGCGATATAGTCGTGGTGGTGCTGGATGTAAACGACAATGCACCAGAGGTGGTGGTGAGTTCCTTCAGCAGCCCCCTCCCCGAGAACACAGAGCCTGGGACATTGGTAGCCCTCTTTGCTGTGAGGGACCGGGATTCTGGTGTGAATGGGGAGATCAGCTGTGCCCTTGAAGACCAGCTCTCCTTCTCCCTAAGGCCAGCCTATAAGAATTATTATGAGCTGGTGACTGTGAGCACATTGGATCGGGAGGAGACAGCTCAGTACCTTCTGGTAATCACAGCGGCAGACGCAGGTTCTCCTCCTCTCACCACTACCCAGACCTTCACCGTGGACATCTCTGATGTCAATGACAATGCCCCCGTTTTCAACCAGACATCGTACACCATGTACGTGCGAGAGAACAATATCCCTGGAGTGCTTGTTGGGGCTGTCAGTGCAGTGGACTCAGATGCAGGACCCAATGCCAAGGTGACCTATTCCCTGAGTCCTGTGCACCCCACTGAGCAGGACCCCTGCTCCTGCATCTCCGTGAACTCAGAGAACGGACATGTGTTTGTGCTGCGTCCACTGGACTATGAGCAGGTGAGGCAGCTTGAGGTGCTGGTGAGTGCCACTGATGCAGGGTCCCCTCCCCTCAGCACCAACGTCACTGTCCGCCTCCTCGTGGTGGACGAGAACGACAATGCCCCACTGGTGTTGCATCCTGCTCAGGACAGCAGCCCGCCATCCAGTGAGCTGGTGCCAGCGTCGGCTGAGGTGGGGGACCTGGTCACCAAAGTGGTGGCGGTTGATGCGGACTCTGGTCAGAACTCGTGGCTTTCCTTCCACCTGCTGAGGGCCACAGACCCCGGGCTGTTTGCTGTGGGTAGCCAAAATGGGGAGGTGCGTCTGAGGAGGCCAGTGACAGAGAGGGATGCCGTGAAGCAGAAGCTCGAGGTGCTGGTGCATGACAATGGGCGGCCACCTCTGTCGGCCACTGCAGCACTGAACGTACTCCTGCTCAACGGCCTCTCACAAGAACACCTGCCACAGCAGGAGCTGGCTGTGCAGGATGAAGACAGCTCCCTGACAATCTATTTAATCATTTCACTGGTGTTTGTCTCCCTCCTCTTCCTCACATCTTTCGCAGCCTTTGTTGCTTGCAAGGTGTTCAAGAGAAAGGAGCTGAAAGGAGGGCATATGCTGTATGGTACAGGCAACTTGCAGAGCAGTCTTGCTGCTGGGGCTGCTGCTGGGACCCTGCCCCACGCCTATTGCTACGAGATCAACCTCACCACGGGGTCGGGCAACAGCGAGTTCAAGTTCCTGAAGCCCATCCTCCCCAGCGTGCCACCACAGCACTCTGGCACAGGCAGGGGTTTTGGTGACATGGAGGATTCCCCGCCAGTCCTAAACTCCACGGTGGATGTGGCCCTGGAGAGCCCTGGGACAGAATCTGTGGGACAGTTCAATGCATTTTCCTTTGACTAGCTGCAAGTCAAACCCAGCCAAAGGCTGCATGCCTTGGAGGTGGAAGGGATCTGCCTTATGAAATGCAGTATTGTTTCCAGGAAATAAATCTGATCTTATAATTGGATGCACGAATAGCCACCTAACACTAAGTCAGATGTATGTTTCTCTTCACCCGTCTAAAAATAATAGAAATGAATAAATAAATAAGACCTTTCTTCTTCAGGCAATGATATATTTCAGCTCTGATATTGGCTTTTCTGAAGTGCTCCATTAGTAAGATTTGTTTCAGTCTCCCTGGCTAAGTGCTTGTCATTAGAAAGACCTCAGATCACAACCTGTTTTATTCTGGGCTGAAACGCAATTTTTAGGTTGGGCAGATGGCAATGCATTATAGCCCTCCTCCCTTGTATGCAGGGAAGAAAGGCATTAGCCCTGTGTACCACTGCAGTGCAAGTGCTACTCTCTTTATTTGCTGTGTCTCAGATCATTCTGTGCGAGACATGTCATCACTATGTGTTTTTTCACTGTGTGGTCTTCCACCTTGGTTGGCAAGAAGCAAGTTTTGTATTGAGTTTTGCTGTCTCATCTTCTCTAGGGCATAGTGAAAATGTGCAGAGAATCAGATTTTTCAGTGGTCCATCTGCTTGGGATTGACTCAAACCTATAGCAGCACTAAAATTCCACCATAGACTCTAATTATACAAAGCTTTGACTTTGATCATTGTGTTTGCGTGGATAGCAAGGCATCCTGACACATTGCCTCAGAGGACCTTTGTCTACAGGTAGAACCAAGATAGATTTTAAAAGTAGAATGCAGGTGGTTGTTGTTGTTTTCATTCCTGCTTGCTGGGATTCCTCAATGAGAGTAGAGAGCTATCTTGGTATGGTTTTCCAGGTTTTTGTTAGAATGCTTACATTTTCCTTTTTTTTCCATTCTCCTTTGGCTGTATGTTTAAGCATTGTCTACCAATTCACCTGAAGAAAGACTGACACACAACTTATAACAATAGGTTGTTGGAAAGAAGGTGTTCTGGGACTGGATACATAAACACCCTCATGTTCTGTTGTGCTGCATTATATACTGTATCATTTTTAATCCAGGATACCCTTGTCTGTAAAAGTGAAATGGAATGAGTTTCCAAGTGCCATTCTGGCAATAAAAGGGATGCTGTTGTGGAGAAAGTCTTTGTGGTAATGTTCTTATCAGGAAATCTCTGTAAAGGATCCAGTTTTTTTTCCAATTCTAGGTTCTTTTTTCTTTTTTTCTTTTAATATATTTTTAAATTTTTTTCCTTGATTGAGGAATTGTTTTGCAGTCATGTGTCCTCTACCTGGAGACGTGGCCACTAGTGTCTGAAAGAGTAGGCACTGGGGATTTGCAGGCAGGCCTCTTGTGGTCTTTGTTAGCACTGAGATTACTCATACTATATTACTCATATTTTTATTGAGACAATTACTCATACTATATTACTCATACTCCTAACAAAGGGAGATGAGATTACTTATGTTCATCTCTTCTTATCATCTTCACTCTATTCACTGGAATTGTGATCTACATCTACAAGAAGGGCCGGAGGGCAGACCCGGGAAATTACAGGCCTGTCAGTTTGACCTCATTGCCAGGGAAGCTCATGGAGCAGATCCTCCTGAGAGTCATCACGCAGCACTTGAAGGGCAAGCAGGCTATCAGGCCCAGTCAGCATGGGTTTATGAAAGGCAGATCCTGCTTGACGAACCTGATCTCCTTCTATGACAAAGTGACGCGCTGGATGGACGAGGGAAAGGCTGTGGATGTGGTCTACCTTGACTTCAGCAAGGCTTTTGACACCGTCTCCCACAGCATTCTCCTCAAGAAACTGGCTGCTCTTGGCTTGGACTGGCACACGCTTCGTTGGGTTAGAAACTGGCTGGATAGCCGGGCCCAAAGAGTCGTGGTGAATGGAGCCAAGTCAGTTGGAGGCCAGTCACTAGTGGCGTCCCCCAGGGCTCGGTGCTGGGGCCGGTCCTCTTTAATATCTTCATCGATGATCTGGACGAGGGCATCGAGTGCACCCTCAGTAAGTTCGCAGATGACACCAAGTTAGGTGCGTGTGTTGATCTGCTTGACGGTAGGAAGGCTCTGCAGGAGGATCTGGATAGGCTGGACCGATGGGCTGAGGTCAACTGCATGAAGTTCAACAAGGCCAAGTGCCGGGTCCTGCACCTGGGGCGCAATAACCCCAAGCACAGCTACAGGCTGGGAGAGGAATGGTTGGAGAGCTGCCAGGCAGAGAAGGACCTGGGAGTGATGGTGGATAGTCGGCTGAATATGAGCCAGCAGTGTGCTCAGGTGGCCAAGAAGCCCAACGGCATCCTGGCTTGTATCAGGAACAGTGTGACCAGCAGGGCTAGGGAGGTGATCGTCCCCCTGTACTCGGCTCTGGTGAGGCCGCACCTCAAGTACTGTGTTCAGTTTTGGGCCCCTCGCTACAAGAAGGACATGGAGGTGCTTGAGCGGGTCCAGAGAAGGGCAACGAAGCTGGTGAGGGGCCTGGAGAACAAGTCCTACGAGGAGCGGCTGAGGGAGCTGGGCTTGTTCAGCCTGGAGAAGAGGAGGCTCAGTGGCGACCTTATCGCTCTCTATAGGTACCTCAAGGGAGGCTGTAGCGAGGTGGGGGTTGGCCTGTTCTCCCACGTGCCTGGTGACAGGACGAGGGGGAATGGGCTTAAGTTGCGCCAGGGGAGTTTTAGGTTAGATGTTAGGAAGAACTTCTTCACTGAAAGGGTTGTGAGGCATTGGAAAAGGCTGCCCAGGGAAGTGGTGGAGTCACCATCCCTGGAAGTCTTCAAAAGACGTTTAGATGTAGAACTTAGGGAAATGGTTTAGTGGGGACTGCTAGCATTAGGTCAGAGGTTGGACTCGATGATCTTGAGGTCTCTTCCAACCTAGAAATTCTGTGATTGACACCTCACAGAGTCTTAGCGTCTTTCTTACTGGCATTGCAATGAACCAGCACCTCCTGCTGTAAAAGTGCTGATTCTCAGTTGTTCTAAGCCAAACATCAGCATGTCTGAGTCAGTTCAGAGGGTCTTCTGATAGCTTAATGCTATAACAGTGGAGATTGTTGCCTAGGGGGCCCTAACAGGTGCCATTTAGAAAGCAATGCACTGAGCAGGACTTGTCAGAAGGAGGCAGAAGGCGAAGGCCAGGTTCTGGTACCTCAGCACTGTCTCCACCCACAATCAGTCCTACAGACCGCTGCCTCCTTTAAACAGTGTGTTCTGGGGTGCAGTAACTCGTTTCTGTTGTGGAAACAAAGAATTGTGGCTGACAGGGTGGGACGACAGTACACACAAAAAGCATTTTGCTCCTCTAATTGGCCATGTTTTTTATTACAAGCTTCTCTGCCCAGGTTCTTGTTGCCGTTAAGTACAGATCTTGCCAGGCACTTCAGTCTCCCCGCGAGGTCTTCAGTGCTCCGAGATGGTTTCATAGCGATTAGGGTGAGACTTGCTATCATGATGGCACAGCTGTTCGGTGCGTGTCAGGCCTTATTTCAAGAGCAGCAGGCTAGTTGCAGCGGACCTGCCGCGCGACCGAACAAGGGATGCTGGAGGCACAAGGCTGCAGTTGTTGCGTGAGGCTGGGGGTGTCGCTGTTGGTTAACGCTGGGCTAAAAGGTCTGAGGCAAAAGGGGCGCGGGGTCAGTGAGCCCGGAAAGGCTGTTCGGGACGAGCCTCGACGGGAGGAATGCAGAGAACGCGGGGACGCGCAGGACAGCTCCAGACCTGAAAGGGAGAACATGACCCGGAGCCCGGTCTGGGAAATGACGGGGAGAAAAGGGTGCTGAAGACAGAGGCAGCGAGCGCTGCTGTGTTGCGTGTTGGTGGCGACGTGGGAGGCGCCGTGGGGGCAGCTGCGCTATTCGGTCCCCGAGGAGCGCCTTCGGGGACGGTGGTGGCCCTGCTGCACGTGCAGGACCGCGACTCGGGCGCCAACGGCGAGGTGCGGTGCTCGCTGGTCGGCGACGTGCCGTTCCGTCTGCGGAGCTCGGTGGGCAGCTACTACAGCGTGGTGACGGCGCGGGAGCTGGACCGGGAGGAGGTGTCGGAGTACAACGTGACGGTGTGGGCGTCGGACGGCGGGTCGCCGTCGCTGCGCAGCAGCGCGGTGCTGGCGCTGCGCGTGCTGGACGTGAACGACAACGCGCCGGTGTTCGCGGAGGCGCGCTACAGCGCCCGTCTGCCCGAGAACAACGCCGAGGGCGCGCTGGTGCTGACGGTGCGGGCGTGGGACGCGGACTGGGGGCAGAACGCGCGCGTGCGCTACCGGCTGGCGGAGGGGCGCGTGCGGGGCGCGCCGCTGTCGTCCTACGTGTCGGTGCAGGCGGAGACGGGCGCGCTGTACGCGCTGCGCTCGTTCGACTACGAGGAGGTGCGCGAGGTGGGGCTGTGGGTGCGGGCGGAGGACGGCGGCGCGCCGGCGCTGAGCAGCAACGTGTCGGTGCGGCTGCTGATCGTGGACGAGAACGACAACGCGCCGCAGGTGCTGTACCCGCCGATGGCGGCGGCGTCGGGCGCGGGCTGGACGGGCGTGGAGCTGGCGCCGCGCTCGGCGGAGCCCGGCGCGCTGGTGGCCAAGGTGGTGGCGGTGGACGCGGACGCGGGGCAGAACGCGTGGCTGTCCTACGAGCTGGCCAAGGCGACGGAGCCGGGGCTGTTCCGCGTGGGGCTGCACAGCGGCGAGGTGCGCACGGCGCGCTCGCCGCTGGCCCGCGACGCGCCCAGGCACAGCCTGGTGGTGGTGGTGAAGGACCAGGGCCGGCCGGCGCTGTCGGCCACGGCCACGCTGACGGTGGTGCTGGCCGAGAGCGTGGCCGAGCTGCTGTCGGAGCTGGGCAGCGCGGCGGCGCCGGCCGAGCCCGGCGGCAGCCTGACGCGCTGGCTGGTGCTGGCCGTGGCGGCCGTGTCGTGCCTCTTCGTCGCCTTCCTGCTGCTGCTGCTGGCGCTGCGCCTGCGGCGCTGGCGCCGCTCGCAGCTGCTGCCGCCGGCCAGCGGCGCCTTGCGCGGCGTGCCGGCCTCGCACTTCGTGGGCATCGACGGCGTCCGCGCCTTCCTGCACTCCTACTCGCACGAGGTGTCGCTCACCGCCGACTCGCGCAAGAGCCAGCGGCGCTGGGCGGCCGACAGCTGCTGCAACAGCCTTCCGGCCCGTCTGTCTTCGGAGGTTTCACTTGCTGTCTCTTCTATTGAAAATCACTTTGTCGAGTATGGAGGCTGAGATTCCTCTCAGATATTTCCGTTTTCTTAACTTTATTTATTTTTTTTTTTTGTGCGCTGTTTTTTTGTTTGTTTGTGTTTGTTTTTTTTTCTACTTTGTTTCTTTTTGTTTTTTTTTGCTTTCTTTGTAATCGTTTTTGGTTGGTTGGTTTTGTGTTTTTCATTTTCATTTCACCTTTTTACTGCACTTTTAAAGTGGAGGTGACTTGAGATCGGGTATTTTCCCTATTATAAACTCGTTGCTTATGGCACCCGGGGACATGGCAAAATACGGAAATAGCAGTGTTGGACATGAAATGTTGAGTTACCTCCTCATTCTCTCCTGTTTTTTTTTTTTTTGTTTTGTTTTGTGTTTTTTTTTTTGTTGTTTTTTTTTTTTTTTTTTTTTTTTTTTTTTTATGTGATAGCTTCTGTACGGTTTGTCAAATCCATCATATCATATCTTTCTCTAAAGCTGAAAGGTTCTATTGTTTGTGCAGCTGCACTAGGAAATTTATTTCTCTAATTGTTTTTCAAATTCTCTCTGGAAAATTTTATAGTACTTTAGAGTACCTAGTTCCCAGAATTTCTTTGCCATTCCAAGTATAAATTCTCAAGTATTAATAGAATTGGGCAACTCTTTATCTTGTAGCCAGAAAGCCATCACCTCTGATGTGACTTGGAACTAATCTGGACTGAGCAAATTAATCAGTCCCACCAAAGGACCTTCATAAATATGCACGCTACTTGGTAAAAACTAAATGTCTTTTAATGCCCTTCGATGTGTTTCCCACTGATGGGCTTCTAGAGTTAACTTTTGAGTTTGATAGAAATGTAATTATTGATTTGTATGTATGTGATGTATGTGTAAATGTCAAGATGCAGAGAATATACGTACTTGCGTACAAATGGAAAACATTATAAAATAAAGTGTAATTTACTGTACTATGTTTGCTTTCCTTATAACATTATTGTGGTTTAATCTGGTAGGGAGCAAAATACCACAGAGACACTTGTTCATTTTCCCCGGGTGAGACTGTTGAGAGAATCAGAAAAGTAAAAGTGTGAGAACTCATTGGTTGAAATAAAGACATTTTACTGGATAAAGCAAAAGCCATGCACACAAGCAAAGCAAAACAAGAAATTCACGCATTACTTCCCATCATTAGACAGGTGTTCATTCATCTCCAGGAAAGCAGAGCTCATCATGCATAACAGTTTCTTGGCAAGACCAACACCTTCACTTGGAATATCGTCCTCCCCCCCCCCCCCCCCTTTTTCTTTATCCAAGATTTTATTGCTGACCATGACATCATATGGTATGGAGTAACTCTTTAGTCAGCTTCTATCAGCTGTCCTGGCTGTGTCCCCTCACAGATTCTGATGCTACCCCCAGCCTCCTCACTTGCAGGGCAACATAAGAAGTAGAAAAATCCTTGGCTCTATGTAAACACTGCTCTGCAACAACTGAAAACAGAGGTGTATTATCACCACTGTGTTCATAAAAAATCCAAAACACAGCATCATGTGAGCATCTACAAATAATATTATCTCTATCACAATCAAAACCATGACAAACATTAAAACATTTTTTTTCCTACCAAACACGCTATTCTTTTATGAGGACACATCTACAAAAGAGGCTGTCTTGGAAACTACCTTTCCTTATTTCCTTTGCTACTGATCATTCATAATGGGTTTAACAAGCTTTTAGGACTTCAGAAATATTTTTAATGAATAAAATAATATTATTCTATTTTTATTATTGTTATGCCATTTAAACTGCTGGTATATCGTAGGATTTCGGTTTAAGCAAAATAAGTGAAGCATAAAAACTTGTGCTTCTAAGTTCAGAACAGAGTTGCTGAGAGAAAATTGTTCTGTAAAATTACCTGTGAAGGTTCATAAAGATCTTTCCCTTTCCCTTTCCCTTTCCCTTTCCCTTTCCCTTTCCCTTTCCCTTTCCCTTTCCCTTTCCCTTTCCCTTTCCCTTTCCCTTTCCCTTTCCCTTTCCCTTTCCCTTTCCCTTTCCCTTTCCCTTCCCCTTTCCCTTTCCCTCTCTCTCTTTTTTGTTCCTCGTTCCTCTCCTCTCCTCTCCTCTCCTCTCCTCTCCTCTCCTCTCCTCTCCTCTCCTCTCCTCTCCTCTCCTCTCCTCTCCTCTCCTCTCCTCTCCTCTCCTCTCCTCTCCTCTCCTCTCCTCTCCTCTCCTCTCCTCTCCTCTCCTCTCCTCTCCTCTCCTCTCCTCTCCTCTCCTCTCCTCTCCTCTCCTCTCCTCTCCTCTCCTCTCCAACTTCATGCATCCCAAGGACTAAGTGTGTGGCTGTTACCCTCTAGTGGGTTTACATGGCAAGGTTTTGGTAACAGGGGACTATAGGGGTGGTTTCTGTGAGAAGAATCTAGAAGCTGCCCCTTGTAAGGTAAGGACCCTGCTGCTGACCAGAGCTGACACAATGAGCGATGTTGTTTGCAGCTCTGTGAGAGTATATATAAGAAAAGAGAAAACACACACACACAAAACAAACCAAAATAAATAAATAAAAAAAAACATGCTGCTTCACACAGCAGCTGGGAGAGTGAGAGGAGTGAGAAGCAGCCTTGCAGGTGCCAATGTCAGTGCAGAAGGAGGGGGAGAGGTGCTCCAGGTGCCAGAGCAGAAGTCCCCTGTGGCTTGTGGTGAAGACCATGGTGAAGCAGGCTGTCCCACTGCAGCCCATGGGGTACCACGATGGAGCAGGATTCCATGCTGCAGCCTGTGGAGTAGGTGGACCTACACTGGTGGAGGCTGCGGCCTGTGGAAGACCCCTACTGGAGCAGATTCCAGGCTGGACCTGGAGAGGAGCCCACGCAGCAGTAGGTGACCTGGCAGGAGCTGCTGCCTGTGGGGGACCCAGGTTGGAGCAGTTTGCTCCTGATGGATAGACCCTGTGGTACAGACCCATATCTGGAGCAGTTCTTGAAGAGCTACTGCTTGTGGGAAGCCTATGCCAGATCAGTTTGGGAAGGACAGCATCCCATGGGAGGGACCCCATGGCACAGGGAATGAGAGTGACCGAGAAGGAGTGGCGGAGATCAAGTGCCATAGACTGACCGCAGCCCCCATTCCCCCATTCCCATGCACCATGCAGGGGGAGGGGGTGGAAGAGGGTGGATGAGGGGAAGACGTTTTTGGTTTCTTTCCTTTGTTTCTTACTTCTCTAGCTTGTTAGTAAAAGGCAATAAAACTTACTATCTCCCTATGCTGAGTCTGTTTTGTCCATCTCGATAATTGTTGAGTGATGTCCCTGTCCTTATCTCAACCCTTGAACCCTTTGCATTGTATTTTCTCCCCCTTTCTCTTTGAGGAGGGGGAGGGAGAGAGCAGCTGAGGTGGAACTCAGCCACCCACCTGAGTAAAACCACCAAATATCCTTTTCATCTGCCACCCATTAGACACAAAATCATATCTGATATGGATGTGGGAAGAAAATGTTTCCCTTTCTGATGCAGACTTGTTTTTATCTATGTCTTTGTGGAATAGATCTGTGCTCTGGTATTCAAAGAGAATGAGAGAATCTTGGAATTAGGAGAAAAACAATCTCCACTGGAAATGTAGATATTCTGAAGGGTGCTTCAGCATGGAGAACGAATACATCTGGGTTGTGATAGGCACCATATAAGAGGCAGTGAATTGACCAAGACTTTTTATCAGAGTCCCCAGGTCCCTATATATGTATCCAAATCCTTCCCACATTCTATCCAGGACTTGAAATACAGATGTCCATGTCTGCTATCACTTAACTCCTGAAATACTATGAATTAAAAAGTGTTATATTATGAAAGCTTATTAATTTGTTACTGTGACTTTTGTATAAGTGTAGCTTGGAGGAAAAGAAATTATCCTCTTTTGGATACCTGGCCAGAGTTAGCAGAAAAATACATTTTCTAGCTACACCTTATTGAGAAGGGAAGGAGATATTCACATCAATATCTAGAGAGTCAACGTTGGTATACATGTGGGAGCTACTTCACTGGTTAAGGTACTGTGGAGAGTTTTCTAATCTTTTCATGTCTTCTGCTTAATGTGCTGTGGTGATACAGCCTTTCTTCAGGTCTTTTTTTTCTCTGTAGAGAGAAACATTTTAATGTTCAGGTGAGATACAATACCTTTTCCTGAGGGCGGCATTTGTCTGTTTTCCCGTGGATTGTTCAAGCAAGAGTAACTGCCAGCAACATTTGCCAGAAAGTTTTTAAATTATGCGACCCACTGCAATAACACCCGGTTTAGTCAAGAAATGTGGCCACGCTTTATTAAAGCAACACTTATAAAAGAGATTGGGGGTTAGGTTGTACAGCACTAACATGATGATGATGGCTTTTGAATGTCAAAAGAGATGGGATCCGGTAGGTCTGATGTGACCACTGTGTTTTTTCTCAGTGACTGAGATTCCCAGTTTTGCTTGGCCATCAGTGGTAATACCATTTCAGCTGAGAAAGCTGACCCTTAGCTTGTGCTCTCCCAACTATCAAAAATAAAACCACAATTTACACACAGTACTTCAGCCTTCCACTCATCCTGCTATTTTTCTCATGGTAGTGGGAGGACAGCAACAGGAATAATCAGGTGCCCTGATTCTATAGGCCAGTAAGATCATTATGGTGCATAGGTAAGAGATCCTGTTCTGTGAACAGTGGGAGAGGGCTTATCTGGAAGAAGACTTTCAAGTGTAAGAAAGTCAAATGTAGGTTTGTTCAGATAGAATCATCATAGAATCGTGCCACAGAATCATTTGGGTTGAAGAGATCATAAAGATCATCAAGTTCCTCCCACCCCCGCCATGGGCAGGAACATTTTCAGCTAGACCAGGATGCCTTAAGCCCCATCCAGCCTGACCTTGAACAATTCCAGGGATGGAACATCCACAGCTTCTCTTGGCAACTTGTCCGAGTAACTCAATACACTCATAGTAAAAAAAATTATTCCTAATGTCTAACCTAAATCTACCCACTTTAATTTTAAACCATTACCCCTTGTCCTGCCACTACACTCCCTGATAAAGTCCTTCACAAATTTTCCTGTAGGCCTGCTTTAAGTATTGGAAGACCTCTATAAGATTTTCCTGGAGCCTTCTCTTCTCTAGGCTAAACAGCTCTAACTGTCTCAGGCTCTTTTCATATGGGAGGTGTTCCAAACCTTTGATTATCTTCACGGTTCTCCTCTGGACCTGCTCCAACTGGTCTATGTCCTTCTTGTACTGGAGGGACCCAGGATGAATGCATCACTCTAAGAGGGGTCTCACAAGATTGGAGTATGGGGGAGAATCACCACCCTCAACCTGCTAGTTACACTTGTTTTGATACAGCCCAGCATGTAACTGGCTTTCTGGGCTGCAAGCAAACATTGCTGGCTCATATTCAGTTTTTCATCCACCAGCAGTCTCAAGTCCTCCTCCACAGGGCTGCTCTCAATCTACTCCTTGTCTAGCCTGTATTCATGTTTAGGATTGACCCTACTCAGGTGCAGAACATTGCACTTGGCATTGTTGATCTTCATGAGGTTCTCATGGGATCACCTCTGAAGCCTGTACAGGTTCTTCTGGATCCTGAACTCTCTCCCTCCAATGTGTTGACTGCACTGCTCAGCTTGTGTCGTCTGCAGACTTGCTGAAAGTGCACTCAATCCCACTGTCCATGTCACCGACAAAGACGTTAATTCCGGTGCCAGTGGAGATCCCTGAGAGACACCAGATGCACAGCTTCCGTGCATACGCAAGTCTTCTGTTCTGCTCTACTGACAGCGTTCGTGATTCCCTACCCGTGTTGGAGTGGGGTTTAAGAAAGCGAATGGCTGCGGTTCTTAGGCGCGGACTCAGGGTGTCACTGTTGGCCAACACGGGGAAGCCGCTCCACCGCTGGCGCCTCCCCGGCTCTGGCGCCGACGCAAAGCCGCTCCGCACGGAGCAGAACAGAGAGAAGCAGGACGACCCTGCCCGGCTCCAACTAGTCCTCCGACCGGCAGTAAGGATTTCATGTATTTGCTTTTCTCTAGCATTGATTCAGCTGCTTGGCAAGCATATTTTCAAGTCTTCTGCAGACTTCAGCAAAGCGGAGAATGGAGATCCGACTGACAGCCGGGAGCCGGGGAGCCGCCAGGCGGGTCGTGCTGTTGGTCGCGCTGTTGGCCGTGCTGCTGCCGCTGTGTTGCTGGGCGGCGCCGGAGCGGCTCCGCTACGCGATCCCCGAGGAGCTGAGCAGGGGATCGCTGGTGGGGCCGCTGGCGCGGGACGTGGGGCTGAACCCGGCCGAGCTGCCGGTACGCCAGTTGCGGATTGTCTCCGGTGATGAAAAGCAATACTTTTCCCTGGGGGCAGATAATGGAAACTTGCTTGTAAACGAGAGGATAGACCGAGAGGACATCTGCGGGGACGTGTCGCCTTGTGTCCTAAGTTTGGAAGTTGTCGTGGAAAACCCTTTCAATATATATCATGTGAGCGTTGCTATTCATGATATCAATGACAATGCACCGCACTTTGACAGAGAATTTGTTGCCATAGAAATGATCGAGTCCACCCCTCCCGGGACCAGGTTCCCCCTGGACAGTTGCAGAGACCCCGACATTGGGGCGAACTCACTGAAAAACTACCAACTTACCCCCAGTCCGCTCTTCTCCCTTGTAGTGAAGGAGAGTCCCGATGGAAGAAAACACGCGGAATTGCTACTGGAGAAAAACTTAGATCGAGAAAAAGAGAGAAATCACCATTTGATACTGACGGCGGTGGATGGTGGGAATCCAGTCCGATCTGGGACAGCCCAGATTAAGATTGATGTGATCGATGCAAATGACAATCCGCCATTATTCACCAAAGAGATCTACAAGATTCGACTCCTGGAAAACCTGCCAGAGGGCTCCTTAGCTTTTCAGGTGAAAGCCACTGATGGCGACGAAGGTACAAATGCAGACATTACCTATTGCTTCAGTCACATCGCAAACAGCGCTCGCCAGACCTTCAGTCTGGACCCCAGGACAGGGGACGTGAAGATTACTGGTCCCTTAGATTACGAAGACGTGAAATATTATGAAGCAACTGTTGAAGGCAAGGACGGGGGTGGACTGAGTGCGCATGCCAAAGTGCATATAGACATTGTAGATGTGAACGACAATGCTCCAAGCCTTACCCTCCTTCCTATCTTGAACCCGGTACCCGAAGACTCGGTCCCGAGCACAGTTATAGCTGTGATCAATGTTCGTGACAGGGACTCTGGAGATAACGGAGAAGTGACCTGTAATATCGAAGGTGATTTGCCTTTCAGACTAGCAGAATCGTCAGAGAACACCTACAAACTCGTAACTGAAAGTAGCTTAGACAGGGAAAAAATCTCTGCTTACAACATCACAATCACTGCCAGAGACCACGGCAGCCCGGCGCTGTCGAGCCGCGCGGCGCTGGTGCTGGAGGTATCGGACGTGAACGACAACGCGCCGGTGTTCGAGGAGGCCACATACAGCGCCTACGTGGCCGAGAACAACGCGGCGGGCGCGCTGGTGCTGCGGGTGCACGCGCGGGACGCGGACGCGGGCACCAACGGGCTCGTGAGCTACTGGCTAGAGGGCGACGGCGCGGGCGCGGCGGCACCGTACGTGTCGGTGGAGGCGCGGAGCGGCGCGGTGTACGCGCAGCGCTCCTTCGACTACGAGCAGTGCCGCGAGTTCGCCGTGGCGGTGCGGGCGCAGGACGGCGGGGAGCCGGCGCGCAGCGCTACGGCGACGGTGCACGTCTTCGTGCTGGACCGGAACGACAACGCTCCACGGGTGCTGTGGCCAGCGGCGGCGAGCGGGGCAGGGAGCGGCAGCGCGGGCGCGAGTGCGGTGCCGTTCGAGGTGGTGCCGCGCTCGGCCGAGGCCGGCTACCTGGTGGCCAAGATGGTGGCGGTGGACGCGGACGCCGGGCGCAACGCGTGGCTGTCCTACGAGCTGGTGCAGGCGCCGGAACCGGGGCTCTTCCGCGTGGGGCTGCACAGCGGCGAGGTGCGCACGGCGCGGGCTGTGTCGGAGCGGGACGTGTCGAAGCAGCGGCTGGTGGCCGTGGTGAAGGACCACGGGCAGCCGGCGCTGTCAGCCACGGCCACACTGCACGTGGTGTTGGCCGAAAGCTTGCAGGAGGCGCTGCCGGAGCTGAGCGAGCAGCCGGCAGTAGCCGCCTCGCCGGCGGAGCTGCAATTCTCCTTGGTGCTCGCGTTGGCGCTGATCTCCGCCTTGTTCCTGCTGAGCGTAGCGCTGGCCGTTCTGTCGCGGCTGCGCCGGGCCGGGCCTCCGGCCGTCCTGCGCTGCTTGGACGCGCAGCGCTTCTCGTCGGCCGGCCCTGCGGTGCCAGCCGACTTCTGCGAGGGCACCCTACCCTCCTCCTACAACCTGCGCGTGGCTCCGGGCCGCGCCGTCACCGAGAGCGCGTGGCTGCTGCCTCCCGCCTGGCTACCCAGCCTGGCCGCCGAGGACCTTCTGAGCGGGGAGCCCTTCGGGAAGCCGAGCCCGAGTAGCAGCGCCGGCCCGGGACAACCGTCCGACGACCCCGGCGCACCACAGGTCTGTAAGGCTATTGCATCTTCTGAACCTTTGTTAACTTCACGTGAATGTACTCGTTTTTGATCTTCAGATTTTCTGTTATCTATTTTGAACAGCTGATCTGCGTTTAACTGACAGAGAGAAAAATTGCCCCCTTTTTAAACAGCCGGCAGTTAGTTCTCTTCTTAGTTCATCAGTGATTACAGTGGAAGGCTAAGTGGAGATGTACTGGCCATTAAGCTTATCCTATGCAAAGTAATACACGTTTGTAACAGTGATTGTGGCACATGACATGATATAAAGAGATCTACTGATGGTGCATGTCAACACTGGAGAATGTGATTGACGTTTTGTTCTGCAGAATTATTTTTCTCAATTCTTCTTCAAAAAAAAAAAAAAAGTTCTTGGATCTAATCGATAGTGTTGGTGTTTGTTGTTCGGTACTGGATCATCTTGGGTAAGTTGGGGATGCTTGTGTTCAAAGCTTGACTGGAGTGAAGGGGTTGTGCTTGATCTTTGAGGGAAGAGCAGATCAATGTGTGTGGACAGCTGGTAGATAGTGCTGCTGGCTTCAGGAACCTCGGGGGATATCTGTAAACTTCAAGTCTTATTTCTATGTTTAGCTGTACAGATGTTCGTGTCTTCATCGAAACGTATGTAGAGATGCATATTTCCAACGTTTGTCCCATTCCCGAGTGCCTACCCTGTCCCTAGAGATGTGTCACCTTCTTTGAACCTCTGCTTTTGTTCTCTCGTTCTCAAACAGTGTTATAATGACTTATTTCGTGTAAACCCCACGACAAACGAAGTACTACTTTACCTTCATACCTCCTCCTCTCTGTCTACCAGGATTGTTTCAAATGGCTCTGCATGGCACCTCCAGAAGAAAGATTACAATTAGTTGGTAAGGTAAGGTGTTAGGATGTCTTACATAACCTAGCAGAATGTGCAAGAAAATTAACTGATGACAAGACTTTGTCAGAGTAGATATACCAGTAATAGATAATCCCAGTAAACTCTAATAGGACAATCTATCTTGAGGCATCCTGGCTGGCAATTACATATGCAGCCAGTCCGCAAACTATGACACAAATAGGAATACACTGGGGAAAAAAAAAAAAAAAAAAAAAAAAAAAGAGGCGGTCTCACCCTTGCAGTACCAGGCGACGGCTGCGGGCGCCGCTGTTCACCACGGAGCAGAGGAAGGAGCGGAGCGCTGTAGCCAGCCCCGCCCGCGCGGCCCGGCTCACTCGCTGCAACAGTGGCCGGATCATTCGCTCGCTGTCTGGGCGGCCGGGCGGGCTGCGAGCGGCCCCGCGGTACGGAGACGTGCTGGAACGAGGCGAAGGAGCCAGCGAGAGGGGGAGGCGGAGGATCGGGAAGCAGGGGAAGGGAACCGAAGCGGGAGCAAGTCTGAGTTCGGAGCCGGAGGCGAAGAGTCGGAGCTGCGCCGGGAAGCTATCTGCGGGCGTCCAGTTGCGGAGGGGAAGTGGCGGAGATGTGCGCAGCGAGAAAAGGGTGCTGGGGCCGGAGGCAGCGAGCGCTGCTGTGTTGCGTGTTGGTGGCGGTGTGGGGACAGCTGCGCTACTCGGTGCCCGAGGAGCTGCCCAAGGGCTCTTTCGTGGGCGACGTGGCCAAGGACCTGGCGCTGCAGCCGGCGACGCTCCGCGACCGCGGTGCCCGTATCATGGACCGAGGTAGGACGCGATATTTCTCTCTGCATGCGAACAGCGGCCACCTGGTGACGGCGGAGAGGCTAGATAGAGAGCAGCTGTGCCGGCTAGTGGAGCCATGCGTGCTGCACTGCGAGGTGATCGTGGAGGGCGAGATGAAAGTTTACAGTATCGAAGTGGAAATCACCGACATTAACGACAACGCACCCAGCTTCCGCAACGCAGAAATTGAACTGACAGTGAACGAGATGGCAGCTCCCGGGTCCCGCTTTCCCTTGTCTAAAGCTCGCGACCCGGACGTGGGAGTGAATTCCCTGCAGAGCTACGAGCTGAGCGGCGACGAGCACTTCTCGCTGTCCGTGCAGGCGGGAGCCGACGGCGAGAAGCGTCCCGAGCTGGTGCTGGCCAAGGCGCTGGACCGGGAGGAGGCGGCGTTTCACGAGCTGGTGCTGAGGGCGAGCGACGGCGGCGAGCCGGCACGGACGGGCACGGCGCGCATCCGCGTGTCTGTGCTGGACGCCAACGACAACGCGCCCGTGTTCAGCCAGGCGGTGTACGCGGTGCGCGTGCCCGAGGACGTGCCCGTGGGTTGCACGCTGCTCACCCTCACGGCCACCGACGCTGACGAGGGACTTAACGGCGATGTGAAATACTCGCTTAAGACAGCGACGGACGTAGCATCGGAAGCCTTCCACCTGGATCCCGAGACAGGATCGATCAGGCTGTTGAGGAGCCTGGACTTCGAGGAAGACGATTCCTATCATCTGGAGGCGCAGGCACAAGACGGCGGTGGCCTTTCCGACACGGCTACGGTCTCGATCTCGGTGACCGACGTGAACGACAACGCGCCCGAGCTGACTGTGTCGTCGGCGCTGAGCGAGATCTCGGAGGACGCGCCTTCGGGGACGGTGGTGGCCCTGCTGCACGTGCAGGACCGCGACTCGGGCGCCAACGGCGAGGTGCGGTGCAGCATCGAGGAGAGCGTCCCGTTCCGCCTGAAGCGGGCGCTGGACAATTACTACAGCGTGGTGACGGCGCGGGAGCTGGACCGGGAGGAGGTGTCGGAGTACAACGTGACGGTGTGGGCGTCGGACGGCGGGTCGCCGTCGCTGCGCAGCAGCGCGGTGCTGGCGCTGCGCGTGCTGGACGTGAACGACAACGCGCCGGTGTTCGCGGAGGCGCGCTACAGCGCCCGTCTGCCACAGAACAACGCCGAGGGCGCGCTGGTGCTGACGGTGCGGGCGTGGGACGCGGACTGGGGGCAGAACGCGCGCGTGCGCTACCGGCTGTCGGAGGGGCGCGTGCGGGGCGCGCCGCTGTCGTCCTACGTGTCGGTGCAGGCGGAGACGGGCGCGCTGTACGCGCTGCGCTCGTTCGACTACGAGGAGGTGCGCGAGGTGGGGCTGTGGGTGCGGGCGGAGGACGGCGGCGCGCCGGCGCTGAGCAGCAACGTGTCGGTGCGGCTGCTGATCGTGGACGAGAACGACAACGCGCCGCAGGTGCTGTACCCGCCGATGGCGGCGGCGTCGGGCGCGGGCTGGACGGGCGTGGAGCTGGCGCCGCGCTCGGCGGAGCCCGGCGCGCTGGTGGCCAAGGTGGTGGCGGTGGACGCGGACGCGGGGCAGAACGCGTGGCTGTCCTACGAGCTGGCCAAGGCGACGGAGCCGGGGCTGTTCCGCGTGGGGCTGCACAGCGGCGAGGTGCGCACGGCGCGCTCGCCGCTGGCCCGCGACGCGCCCAGGCACAGCCTGGTGGTGGTGGTGAAGGACCAGGGCCGGCCGGCGCTGTCGGCCACGGCCACGCTGACGGTGGTGCTGGCCGAGAGCGTGGCCGAGCTGCTGTCGGAGCTGGGCAGCGCGGCGGCGCCGGCCGAGCCCGGCGGCAGCCTGACGCGCTGGCTGGTGCTGGCCGTGGCGGCCGTGTCGTGCCTCTTCGTCGCCTTCCTGCTGCTGCTGCTGGCGCTGCGCCTGCGGCGCTGGCGCCGCTCGCAGCTGCTGCCGCCGGCCAGCGGCGCCTTGCGCGGCGTGCCGGCCTCGCACTTCGTGGGCATCGACGGCGTCCGCGCCTTCCTGCACTCCTACTCGCACGAGGTGTCGCTCACCGCCGACTCGCGCAAGAGCCAGCGGCGCTGGGCGGCCGACAGCTGCTGCAACACCCTCCCGGCGCGGCCGGCGCCCGACAAGGCCGCGCCGCTGCTCGGGGAAGACGCTGCCGGCGCCCGCGGCGCACCGCCCGACGCCCTCCCGGTGAGTCAGTCGCTCCGGACACCCCGACGCCCTCCGTCTCGGCGCTTGCCTCCCTTCTTTCTCCTTGCCTTTCACTCCCCGCTCTCCTTCCCGGCCGGGGATGTTTGGTGCTGAGCAAGGCTCAGCTTCATTAGGCAGTGGGTTTTGGGTAACTCTGAAAGGCAATGTGGAATGTGGGACATGAGCGCGGTCTTTTGACTTCAGCTCTGCTCCAGATGGATTCCTATTTTTTTCCCACATGCCAGGTGGTTGCTCCTTTCATTCCCAGACATGTATCATGCAGGATTTCCTTTTTGTCTTCACTTCTTTTTGCTTTTCTGAAAATTTACCGCTCTCATTCCTGAGTGGCCAGGTTTCCTTCTCAGCAAGGCACGGCTTTGTTTCATATCAGGTTGTTGTCCTTTTTTTGTGAAGGAAGCCAAGTGTGGGCTCCACTGCCAGCGTTACAGATGTTGCGGAAGTCAGGAGACAAGAGGGGGCCTTTCCCTGCAACTCTACTCTACATGATCTTCTAACTTTTTTTCCCACTTATCTGCTGGTTGTTCCTTTCATCCCCTGGCATATATCATGCAGGTTTTCGTTTTGTTTTTCACTCTTCTGTGTTCAGGTACACTTGAGACTACCAAGAAGTTAAAAGGTAGCCTCCCAATAGCTACATGCAGTAGTTTGTGCTTATCTTTAAATAAAATCTTAATGGCCAATGTGTCATTTGGCTACTTCTCCTCCATACTTCCATACTCTAAGCAACTTTTCTGATGCTTCGTGAAGATGGATTATGCAAAAAGATGTCTATATGAATCTGTGCTGCTGTTTTTGTGTGTATGGTGGAATAATGGTCTGGGCAACGCGTCCTTTTAGTCTTCATCACTTGAATTTGTGTTGCAAAATATTTGGCTTGGTTAATGTTGTGTGAAGTGTGAGATTGGATTCTGTTTCTTGTTGTGCAGTTTTCACATACTTGCCTTCTTTGTTGTCAATGACAAAACGTGGCCTCATGTTCCCGAGAACCCTGAAAAGACTGGAAGATGTGTTATGAGTTGTTGGACTGGGGGAGCTGTTCCCATACACAGCATGAATATTTGCTGCAGTCGGCACAAAGTCTTTGATATCCTCATGTTTCCTTAAAATGTCACTGGATGAAATGCTCTTGATAGCTGCCTAAATATGGCTAGAATTTGGATATTGTGAATGGTGCAACTGAATGCTGTGAATATAGAGCAAAGATGGTGAGTGGCTGAGTTTGAATGTGGAAAATATGTGGATCAGCAGTGATATTGTTTGGTCTGAGGTTTCATTTCATAACTTGTGCCAAGGCCGGCATCATTTATGCACCATTTTCAGAGTCACACAGAATCACAGAATTTTCTAGGTTGGAAGAGACCTCAAGATCATCAAGTCCAACCTCTGACCTAATGCTAACAGTCCCCACTAAACCATTTCCCTAAGCTCTACATCTAAACGTCTTTTGAAGACTTCCAGGGATGGTGACTCCACCACTTCCCTGGGCAGCCTGTTCCAGTGCCTCACAACCCTTTCAGTGAAGAAGTTCTTCCTAACATCTAACCTAAAACTCCCCTGGCGCAACTTAAGCCCATTCCCCCTCGTCCTGTCACCAGGCATGTGGGAGAACAGGCCAACCCCCACCTCGCTACAGCCTCCCTTGAGGTACCCATAGAGAGCGATAAGGTCGCCCCTGAGCCTCCTCTTCTCCAGGCTGAACAAGCCCAGCTCCCTCAGCCGCTCCTCGTAGGACTTGTTCTCCAGGCCCCTCACCAGCTTCGTTGCCCTTCTCTGGACCCGCTCAAGCACCTCCATGTCCTTCTTGTAGCGAGGGGCCCAAAACTGAACACAGTACTCGAGGTGCGGCCACACCAGAGCTGAGTACAGGGGGACGATCACCTCCCTAGCCCTGCTGGTCACACTGTTCCTGATACAAGCCGGGATGCCGTTGGCCTTCTTGGCCACCTGAGCACACTGCTGGCTCATATTCAGCCGACTATCCACCATCACTCCCAGGTCCTTCTCTGCCTGGCAGCTCTCCAACCATTTCTCTCCCAGCCTGTAGCTGTGCTTGGGGTTATTGCGCCCCAGGTGCAGGACCCGGCACTTGGCCTTGCTGAACTTCATGCAGTTGACCTCAGCCCATCGGTTCTCCTGGCTGTGCTGCCCTGAAACACAATTTTAATTCTCTAATGACAAAATATCTTTCAGAAAAACTGTGCATGTGGTGTGATGATGCCTGTGTCTAGTGGCTTATAGTTCCTGTATGAATACTCTTTAATTCACTGCCATCAATTATAACTCTGTGACTTAGATTTTCTCAAAAACCAAAAATGTGTTTTTCCTCACTTGCCAGGTGGTTGCTCATTTCGTCCCCTGTCGTGTATCATGTGAGTTTTCCTTTCTGAATTAGAATACCAGGAGCTTAATGTATATCTTTCCAGTAGCCCATTCAGCACTCCTTGTTCTGATTAATAGTGAATTCCAATAGGAAATGCTAATAGCGAATGAGGTTGTCTGCAGGCTGGTTTACTAGATTGCGATGCTCTGGAAAGACAGTCTTACGGATACCACGTTTCATTTGGCGCTTCTGCTTTATACTTTATGCAGCTTTTCTGTTGTTGCATGAAGATGGCTTGAGCAAAGCCAAATTGTCTTTGTAGCAATCCATGCTTCTGTTTTTATGTGCTTGATGGGAAAATGGTCAGGTTCCTAGTCCTTTTAGGATTTCTATTTGGTTGTTATAGAGATTACAGTCAACTGTAAAAGTTCTGTTTGAGATTGCTATGGAGGTGTTGTGTGTGAAGGGCTGTTGGAGGAAGGAGTGTGTGAATATTGACAAGAGAAAAAGGAAAGGAAGGAGCAGGCTTTGCTAGCAGGCACAGGATGTGGCAGCAGCTTTGTTTTGGCTTCATCACTTGAATTGGTGTTGCATAATATGTGGTGAGATTGATGAATGGAGTCTGAAGAGTGAAAGTGATGTTCTTTTCTTGTCCCGCAGTTTTTGCATTTTTGCCTTGTTTGCTGCCAATGTCAAAAGCAGACCTCAGTGAGGCAGCGAACCTTGAAAAGACTTGGAGATCCATCATTATTTGTTGGACTGGTGGATCTGTTTGCATACATACCTTGAAAGTTTACTGCTCTGAGCTGAAAGTCTTTGATATCCTTACGTTCCCTTAAAATGTCCCTGAATGATAAGCCCATATCAGCAGCTGACATACAGTTAGAAGCTGGTTATTGAGAGTGGTGCAACTACTGTGAATGTAGAGGAATGAGGGAAAGAGTTTAGCTATAAATGTGGAAAATCAGTGTGTCAGCAGTAATATTTTTTAAGCAGTGCTTTGATTTCATTGTGAATGCCAATTTCTATAGCATTTATGCACCATTTGATCCTGGTTTCACGATCCTGAAAAGCAATGCTAATCTGATACCAAAATGTTCTGCACAGAAACTGTGCATGTAGAACTGTGATGTCTGAGTATAATGGCTTCTTCTACCTGTGACAATCCTCATTAATGACCTCATATCTGTATTGGGTAGAGTGTTTTTTCATGTGTGTAATGGCCTTGGAGGCTTTGATTTCTCATCATAATCTTTGAACATTGACATCTCAGGAATGGTTCTGGAAGTGTCTTTTCTAACAGATACATGTGATGAGAGTAGCTGTGTTGCAGTTCCATCACTTGAATCTCATTAAGCATAATGCTTGGGCAGCCCAAATAAAATTGCCTGTAAACTTATCATGAAGTCCTTCACTTCTGTAGTTTTCCTGTTTGTTTTTTTTTTTTTTTCTTTTATTTTTTTTTTCTTGTTCATCATTGCTGTCTAAGCTAGGCCTCAGTATGGCAGAGAATCTTTAAAAGATTGGAGGATCCACCAGAATTGTGGGGCTGGGGTAGCTGATTCCATATAGAGATTGAATATTTACAGCTGTGTTATGATTCCTTTAAATGACACTGTATGGAATCCCCTTGGCAGCGTTTGACATTCTGGAGAAGACAGAATGTTATGTACACCAAAAATGAAACACAAGCTAAAACTGAATCTCTCTTCATTGCTCACAAGAAGAAGCATAAGAAAGAGTGTCATGTTAAGGCCTTTACAGTTTCATATTTGTTGGAGATGAGTGGATTGCATCATAGAAAAATTGAGCTGATGCACTTTTCTTACAATGCATAGTTGCTGGAAAGACCTCCTTGACTTCCATGTGCCCTGGAGAGGAAATTTTGCGCCTGCAGAAACTCTGACAGCCTCCTGGTGTGTTTCTCTACCACACTTTCTCTTTGGATGCTTCCTTGTGTTACTTCTCTGATTTTATCTTTTCCTGGTCTTTTGTCTATGTGTCAGTTAAGTTATCACAAGATCACAGAATCACAGAATCGTCTAGGTTGGAAGAGACCTCCAAGATCACCTAGTCCAAGGAGTAGCACCTAGTAACATCATAGCCGTGTTGAGGAATGGTTTGTGTTTTTTTTTTTTTTTTTTTTTTTTTTTTTCTTTTCGTGTGGGGAGTGGATGTAAATATGATATTAGTAAAAGAGACATGTCTGTGTGGAGCAACTCATGCTCTTACAGGAGAGGGACATTCCCTTATAAATATATTTACAATGACCCTGTCTCTGTTGGAGAACAAATCCTCACTGTCTGTCCCCTTATCTTTTTAGTATGCTTTAGAAACTTGCAGAGAAATGTTCCTCCCTTCTTGGTGTACCTTGATGGTGTGGTTGTGAGCCTGTGTGTTATAAGGAAATGTTCTGTTGAATTAGTCCTTTGGTGAGATGTGTTTGCAAATTCTGAGGGTGAAAGAAAAGTATTGAGGTTGTGAAAGGTGTGAGGTGACATGTTCGGGAAATGTTGTGTGAGGGGCTATAGAAGAACAGATGCTCCATTCTATGCAAGTTTTAGTTTTTTCATTCCACACATAGCTGTGGTTTATACACTTTGAAGTCTGTCTACTCAATAGTTTTTCCTGGGAAATGTTATTGAACATTTCTGGGATCTTTGGGAGAGCGTTCTGTACAATTCATTCCCTACTGTCTACGTCAAGTGCTCTACTACTATGAATACTCAAAAATATCTATGTGTATAACCTAGATGAATATGGTTTATTATCTTCATGATGTTTTTATTATGTCATGTTAATGTGATGAACAGAAAAAATGTCTTTCCAGCTGTCTATGGTGTAGTTCTTGTGCGTGTTGTGAAGAAATGCACTGGGTGATTGGTGCTTGGATGATGTCCTTCTGCCTGTCACAAAGAGGGAAGGCAATTATAACAGCTGGGAGCAGTTTGGGAAATCTTCATGTGTGAAGGTCTCTTATTGGAAAGAGGAGCCTTTGAACACTGACCTCTCAAGAATGCAACTGGAGGTGACTTTGCTAGCAGATGTCCTATGAAAACAGGCATGTTCATAGACTCCTGGAGTCATATAGGTTGGAAAAGACTTAGAGCATCTAGGTCAACCAAATTTCATGGTCTTCCTTTGGCTTTTTCTCTAATGAATGTATTGGACGTGTTTGATAAGTGATGTCATGTTCTTCCCTCATCTTACACCTCTGTGTACACTGGCATGCTCATGTCCCATAGTTCTCTGATACATTCAAAGTGAATGCCCTGGGGTTTTCTTCTGTTTTATGGGTAGGCATTTTTCTGGAAAACCGTTCAAGTGAATGAAAGTTAGAAAAGCGACATGTTTTTCTATGACAATCCAAATTATAAATAAATGTCAGGCTTCAATGAATATAAAGTGTTGAAAAGACTAGAAAACATTAATTCAAGAAGGACTGCTAAAACGATCTCTGTAAGTCCTTAAAGTGACTATCGCTCTGCAAAAAGGTGTAATATTTATAATTAATTTGAGGCCTAATTAACACGAGTAATTTTACCTGCCATGCGGTAGAACTAAGATAACAAGAAGAGGCCACTATCTCCATTCTTATCATGACCGCCCTGAAGACCGGAATGCACTCCATCATTTCCTTGTAGAAGAGAAGGCGTTGCAGAAGGAAACGCAACGATTTTGGGCAGTGACAGGGGAATGTGCCGAGGCGCCGCGTCAACGGGGGCCGAAGGTTTCCGCGGAAGAGGCAGGGCGGCGGCGCTCGCTGTGAGCCGTGCGTGCAGTGCCGGGCGGAGGCTGCAGGCGCCGCTGTTCACCACGGAGGAGAGGAGAGGAAGGAGCGGAGCGCTGCAGCCAGCCCCGCCCGCTGCGGCCCGGCTCGCTCGCTCGCTGTATCGGCGGCCGTGCGGACTGCGAGCGGCCCCGCGGTACGGAGCCGAGCTACAGAGAGGCGGAGGGGCCGGCGAGAGCGGACGGCGGCGAGGCCGGAGCAAGGGACGGGAATCGGAGGAAGAGTCTGATCCAGAGCCGGAGGCGAAGAGTCGGGGCTGCGGCGGGGAGCGGTCTCCGGGCGTCCCGTGGCGGCGGGGCCGTGTCGGAGATGTGCGCGACGAGAGAAGGGCTCTGGGGCCGGAGGCAGCGAGCGCTGCTGTATTGCGTGTTGGTGGCGGCGTGGGAGGCGGCGTGCGGGCAGCTGCGCTACTCGGTGCCCGAGGAGCTGCCCAAGGGCTCTTTCGTGGGTGACGTGGCCAAGGACCTGGCGCTGCAGCTGGCGACGCTCCGCGACCGCGGCGCCCGAGTGGTGTCTGCAGATAGGACGCAGTATTTTGCTCTGCATGCGAACAGCGGCCACCTGGTGACGGCGGAGAGGCTAGATAGAGAGCAGCTGTGCGAGGGCGTGCAGCGATGCGTGCTGCGCTGTGAGGTGATCGTGGAGGGCGAGATGAAAGTTTACAGGATCGAAGTGGAAATCACGGACATTAACGACAACGCACCCACCTTTAGCGAAATTCAGATTGAGGAAACGCTGAGCGAGACGACTGGACTCGGGACGCGTCTGCCCCTGTCTAAGGCTCATGACCCGGACGTGGGAGTGAATTCCCTGCAGAGCTACGAGCTGAGCGGCGACGAGCACTTCTCGCTGTCCGTGCAGGCGGGAGCCGACGGCGAGAAGCGTCCCGAGCTGGTGCTGGCCAAGGCGCTGGACCGGGAGGAGGCGGCGTTTCACGAGCTGGTGCTGAGGGCGAGCGACGGCGGCGAGCCGGCACGGACGGGCACGGCGCGCATCCGCGTGTCTGTGCTGGACGCCAACGACAACGCGCCCGTGTTCAGCCAGGCGGTGTACGCTGTGCGCGTGCCCGAAGACGTGCCCGTGGGCTCCACGCTCTTCACCCTCACGGCCACTGACGCCGACGATGGAATGAACGGGAACGTGAAATACTCATTTAAAGAGTTTTCCACGAAAGCATCGAAGATGTTTTACCTGGATCCCGAGATGGGATCGATCAGACTGTTGAGGAGCCTGGACTTCGAGGAAGGAGACTCCTATGATCTCCAAGTACAGGCTCGGGACGGCGGTGGCCTATCCGACACGGCTACGGTCTCGGTCTCGGTGACCGACGTGAACGACAACGCGCCCGAGATTTCGGTACGGTCGGCGCTGAGCGAGATCTCGGAGGACGCGCCTTCGGGGACGGTGGTGGCCCTGCTGCACGTGCAGGACCGCGACTCGGGCGCCAACGGCGAGGTGCGGTGCAGCATCGAGGAGAGCGTCCCGTTCCGCCTGAAGCGGGCGCTGGACAATTACTACAGCGTGGTGACGGCGCGGGAGCTGGACCGGGAGGAGGTGTCGGAGTACAACGTGACGGTGTGGGCGTCGGACGGCGGGTCGCCGTCGCTGCGCAGCAGCGCGGTGCTGGCGCTGCGCGTGCTGGACGTGAACGACAACGCGCCGGTGTTCGCGGAGGCGCGCTACAGCGCCCGTCTGCCCGAGAACAACGCCGAGGGCGCGCTGGTGCTGACGGTGCGGGCGTGGGACGCGGACTGGGGGCAGAACGCGCGCGTGCGCTACCGGCTGGCGGAGGGGCGCGTGCGGGGCGCGCCGCTGTCGTCCTACGTGTCGGTGCAGGCGGAGACGGGCGCGCTGTACGCGCTGCGCTCGTTCGACTACGAGGAGGTGCGCGAGGTGGGGCTGTGGGTGCGGGCGGAGGACGGCGGCGCGCCGGCGCTGAGCAGCAACGTGTCGGTGCGGCTGCTGATCGTGGACGAGAACGACAACGCGCCGCAGGTGCTGTACCCGCCGATGGCGGCGGCGTCGGGCGCGGGCTGGACGGGCGTGGAGCTGGCGCCGCGCTCGGCGGAGCCCGGCGCGCTGGTGGCCAAGGTGGTGGCGGTGGACGCGGACGCGGGGCAGAACGCGTGGCTGTCCTACGAGCTGGCCAAGGCGACGGAGCCGGGGCTGTTCCGCGTGGGGCTGCACAGCGGCGAGGTGCGCACGGCGCGCTCGCCGCTGGCCCGCGACGCGCCCAGGCACAGCCTGGTGGTGGTGGTGAAGGACCAGGGCCGGCCGGCGCTGTCGGCCACGGCCACGCTGACGGTGGTGCTGGCCGAGAGCGTGGCCGAGCTGCTGTCGGAGCTGGGCAGCGCGGCGGCGCCGGCCGAGCCCGGCGGCAGCCTGACGCGCTGGCTGGTGCTGGCCGTGGCGGCCGTGTCGTGCCTCTTCGTCGCCTTCCTGCTGCTGCTGCTGGCGCTGCGCCTGCGGCGCTGGCGCCGCTCGCAGCTGCTGCCGCCGGCCAGCGGCGCCTTGCGCGGCGTGCCGGCCTCGCACTTCGTGGGCATCGACGGCGTCCGCGCCTTCCTGCACTCCTACTCGCACGAGGTGTCGCTCACCGCCGACTCGCGCAAGAGCCAGCGGCGCTGGGCGGCCGACAGCTGCTGCAACACCCTCCCGGCGCGGCCGGCGCCCGACAAGGCCGCGCCGCTGCTCGGGGAAGACGCTGCCGGCGCCCGCGGCGCACCGCCCGACGCCCTCCCGGTGAGTCAGTCGCTCCGGACACCCCGACGGCCTCCCTGTCGGTGCTTCCCTCCTTCCCTGCTCCTGGATTTTCCATTCCCGCTCTCCTTCCAGCCGGGGTGGTTTGTTGCTTCTCTGAGCAGCGTGTTTTTTGTGAGAGCCTGGCACTCAGGGAGCCAAGCATGGGCTCTGCTGGTAGCCTTACACTCTAGTGTGGATGGTGGGAAATGAGGGAGGATTTTGGCTGCAACTCTTCCACAACTGAGGTTGATTTTTTTATTTTTTAATTTTTTTATTTTTTTCCCCCAGCATAACACCTGGTCCATTTGGCGGGAGAACAGTTTGATTTTATAATTTTTATATGTTTGATTTTATAATTTTGAGCATTCCTGCAGGATTTTTGCACTATTTGATCCTGGTTTTGCTTTCCTCAAAGGGAATGCTAGTCTTCTGATGCTATAGTATTCTGCAGAGAAACTGCTTGTAGAGCTATGATGTCTGTGCATAATGGCTTCTAATACATGTACCTGTAAAAATCCTCCTTAATCCACTTCCTTAATCTGCTTTGTGCTATAGTGTTTCTCTCTAGTTGTATTCCATTTTCGGACCTTTCTTTTCAGGAAGCTTTTGCTTCATATTTTGCATTTTTCGTTTGCCTTTTACATTACAAATACAAAGATAGTATTGCATCAATTCGTTATTTTCCTTGAGACATTCCTATCAGCCATCAGGAGACAAATATTTGTGTATAAGGGAAATGAAACAGAAGCTCAAACTGAATCTGTCTTCTGTGCTCTCGATACTTATATTCATTGGAGATATGCAGGCCATATCACGGAACAATGGAATAGAGCAGATGAATATTTATAGAAATGAAGTCCAGATGAAAACTGTAGTGCTTTGCTTGCAGCATGACACCTGCGTCATTTCTTGGTGATCTTGGGAGGCATTTTCCTGTGCAGAGAGAAGATTGTGCCACATTCACGGTGGCACAGGTGACACCTTTACCAGACTTTCTCTTTGAATGCTTCCTTCTGCTGCTTGTTTGATTTGTTTTTTTCCTAGTGTTTTGTCTGTGTGTGTAGGTTGAGTGATCAGTAGTAGCACAGAGCCTTGTTGATGAATGTGTTATGTGTACATGGGCCTTGCTCATGTGAACCACCAGCTGAGTATTTGAGTTGGAGCTGGTGTAGAAGAATGGAGACATGAGGGTACTTGTGAATTTTTTTTTATTTTTCTTTGCTTTTGTCTGGGTAGTGGATGTAAACATAATGTTAGTAGAAAAGATGTCTGCATGGAACAGCCCATGCTCTAAAAGGAGAGGGACATTCCTTTACACATATATTTACGAAGATCCAGTGTCTGGAGAATGAATCCTCTCTGTCTTTCCCCTTATCTCATTAGTAGGCCTTATAAGCTTGCAGAGAAATGTAGCTCCCTTCATGGTATACTTGGATGGTGTGGTTGTGCGCAGTACTTGATACTGGGAAATGGTCTGTTGAACTTTTCCTTTGATGAGACTTGCTTGCAAATTCTGAGGGTGAAAGTATTGAAATTGTGGAAGTTTTGAGTTGTCAGGTTGGGGGAGCGTTGTGTGAGGGGCTATAGAAGGACAGATGCTCCTTTCTCTGCTACTTTTGTTTATTTAATTCCACACACATCTGTGGTTTATGCACTTTGGAGTCTGTCTACTGATTAGTTTTTGCCTGAGGTATGTTATTGAGCTTGTATTGGGATTTTTGGGTTATCTTCTGTAGAATTCATTCCCTACTGTCTACCTTACATGCTCTAGTACTATGAATACTGAAAAACATCCACGTGTATAACCTAGCTGCATATCATTTATTCTCTTCTTAATGTTTGTATTACATCATGATAACGTGGTAAGAAAAAAATTGTCTGGTGCTATCCATGTTGCATGTGAAGAAATGCACTGGGCAATCGGTCCTTTAATTATGTCCTTCAGGCTGTCATGAAGTAGGAAGGCAATCATAGCAGTTGGGAGTAGTTTGGAAATTCTTCCAGCAAGTACGGAGGAATTGTATATGTTTACGTGGTTTAGTAGCAAATCCTTATCTCCCTTGAGAAGGCATTATAAACCATCTGAAGACAAATTTTTGTGAATAAGGGAAATGAAACAGAAGCTTAAACTGAATCTGTCTTCAGTGCTCGCAAGACTTAGCATGAGTAAGGGTCCCACATTAAGGCCTTTACATTTACAGTTTCATATGGTATGAGCTTGCATTGGGATCTTTGGGAGAGCCTTCTGGAGAATTAATTCCTACTATCTACTTTACATGCCCTACTACTACGAATGCTCAAAAATGTTAATGTATATAACTTAGTTGCATTTTGTTTATTCTCTTCACAGTGATTATATTACATCCTGATAATGTAATGAAACAAATTGTCTTTTGATGTGTCCATGGTGTAGTCTTTGTGAATGTTGTGAAGAAATGCGCTGGGTAATTCATTCAACCTTTGCTGAAGAGGGAAGGCAATCCTAATAGTTGGAAATAGTTTGGGAATTCTTCCTGTGTGAACGTCTCTTGCTAGCACGTGGAGCCTTAGAGCACTGATCTCTGAAGAATGGAGCTGGAAGTGGTATTGCTGGCAGGCACGTGGTATGCCCAACCTTTTCCTTAGCATTGCTAAGTTCACCATTAACCCATGTCTCTAAGCTTTTTGAAAATCTTCAAGGACAGTGATTCAACTACTTCCCTGGGCATCCTGTTCCAATACTTCACAACCCTTTGAGGAAATACATTTTTCCTAACATCCAGCCTAAACCTCCCCTGGTGCACCATTTAGCCTATTTCCATCCCCTTAACACTTGGTGCTTGGGAGAAGAGGCCAATCCACACGTTGCTGTGGCCCCCTTTAAGGTAATTGTAGATCATGATAAGGTCTGCCCTAAGTCCTCTTTTCTCCAGGCTCAACAACCCCAGGTCCCTCAGATGCTCCTTTTAAGTCTACTTCTCTAAACCCTTCCATAGCTCCGTTTACTCTTATTTGGACATGCTCTAGCAACTCAGTGTCCTTCTTGTAGTGAGGGGCTCAAATGTGAAGACAGTATTTGAGGTGTGGCCTCACCAGAGATGAGTACAGAGGGACAATCACTTCCCTAGCCTTGCTGGCTGGAATATTTCTGGTACAAGTCAGGATACTGTTGGCTTTCTTGGACACGTGAGCATACTGCTGGTTCATATTAATTTGTCTGTCAACCAGTCCTCAGTGGTTTCCTTCAGCCTGGCAGCTTTCCAGCCACTCTTCCCCCAGCCAGTAGCACTGCATGGGGTTTTTTGAACCCAAGCACAGGACCTGTCACTTAGCCTCGTTGAACCACATACTGCTGGCCTCAGACAATCAGCCCAACCTATCCAAATCCCTCTGCAGAGCCTTCCTATCCTCAAGGAGATCAAAGCTCATGCCAAACTTGGTGTCATCTGAAAACGTAGTGAGGATGCACTCAATCTTTTCATCCAAATCTTGATAAAGATACTGAAGAGAACTGGCCCTGATACTGAGACCTGGGGGTCACCACTCCTGATCAGCTTTCAACTGCTAACCACCCGTTTGAGTGGACCACAACAATTAGCCAGGACTGATGATGGAAAGTGGCTTGGTGAGCGCTTTGGCCAGCTCCCTCTGTACCCTCATGTGGATCCCATCTGGCCCCACTGACTTGCATAGGTCTACGTACTTTAGCAGATCACTGACCATGTCCTTGTGGATTATGAGGGCTTCATTCTGCTCCCTGTCTGTAACTAGCAGGTTGTGAGGGGATGGGGTACCTAGAGAAAAATGGACTTGCTTCTAAAGACTGAGGCCAAAAAGGCTTTAAGGAGATGATTTCTTGTCACTATGTTTCCTCTCACATCTAATAAAAGATTAAGAGTCTTCTTACTCCACATTTTCTTGTTTGTGTATTTATGAAAACATTTTCGTTGTCCTTAAGAGCATTAGGCAGAATGAGTTCCAGCTGGGCTTTGGCCCTTCTAATTTTCTCCCTGCACTGCCTCACAATATCTTTATATTCTTCCTGAGTGTTTCAGGTGCATCCCTTGAATTTCACATAATGTTGGGGCAGATAAAAAAAAAAAAAAAAAAAGACATTTGTAGAGTGGCAGTGGGCAGTGAAGTCCTTCACTTTTGTAATTTTCACATTTTTGCCTCATTTTCTGCTTCCGTCTCAACTGGACATCAGTGTGCCAGAGAACCCTAAAAAGATTCTAAGATCATTTAGAATTGTTGGACTGGGGAAGCAGTTTCCTTCCAGACCTTGAATGTTTTTCATCCTGTGGAGAGAAATACTTTGAAATATTTCTTTTTCAATAAAATGTCAGTGAATGACGTGCCTTGTTCTTTCTTGTCTGACAAATGGAGAAAAGTAGGATGTTGTCTGTGGTGCAGATAAAATCTGTGAGTGTAGAGCACAGAGGTTGAGAGGCAGGCATAAAGACTGGAAAATATCTGGGTCAATGTGACTTTGAATGGGGTATGCTTTGGTTTCATACCTGATGCCAAGGCTCACACCATTTCTGTTCTGATCATGGTGTCCCTGTCCTTAGAGGCAATGATGCTTTGCTGAGAATAAACTATTTGGCAAAAAGTGCTTATGTAGTGGAGGTTTCTGAGGTGAAAGGGTGCATCTGGAGTCACCATCCTGTATGAAGGTGAAAGAAAAGAAGAGCATAAAGGTGTTGTGGGAACTGGTGTATTCTGGAAATGCTTAACTAGAGTTGCAACTGATCCCAAGTACTGTTGTTGTCTTACAGCTGCCTGTACCCCTGTATGCTTGTCTCCCATGAGGATTTGTTCCCTTCCCACCAAGTGTCATGGCATTTTCTTCGCGTGTATGGGTGGGTATTTATTTGGAAATTAAATTGAAATCAAAACATGGCCAGAATCTAGAATCAGAAGTAATTGAGAGAGCCATGCTACTGCTTTGCACGAATGAAACTGTAGAGAAGACAGGCATGATTTCCTACCAATTGCTGCCTTCAATTAATAGCACAATGTTGTGAAGCACTGCATACAACCATCATGTCTGATCCTCCAGTGCCATGCTGGCTAGACAGAGTTACATGGTAGAAACTGGTGTGGAGTGCTTAATGCCCAATGCCAGCTATCTGTGATGCTGGCAGCACCAGGAGAACTGGTGACAGAAGGCGTGCCTGTCTGTCTGATGTACTACATTCTGTAGTTCTGGCTGTGCAGAAAGAACTATTACCAAGCAATGTGAATGCTTACTATGTAGAATGAGACCCACTTATTCTGCATGACATGATCGGGAAAATACGATTGATATTTATTACTGGAGATATTTCCTGGTCTAACTTTTGCTATTTATGTAATGAATGTACTAATACGTGTTTGATAAGGGATGCCAAGTTCAGCCCCCATCTTACAACTGCAAGACACTACAATACCCTTGCGTGGTCATGTCTCATGAGTCTTTGCTACCTTCACAGTGAATGCCTGGGGTTTTTTATTTGGTGTATGGGTAGACATTTTTTCTGGAAATCCATTTAAGTGAATGACAGTTAGAAAAGAATCGTCAGCTCTTGTGGTCTCCAAGACTGCATTTATAGTGGGTGAAACCGACCAGTGGTGAGTGCTCCAGCTGGTTTACTCTATAGCAGGGATGTGGAGCGCATGCACAGCCTGCTCAGAGAGCTGAGGGGGGTTGCTGGTTGCTTGCTGATGCACCCTTACAGGAAGAACTGTATTATATAGTTGTTGACATTGAAACAAGAGCACAAATTACAACGAAACTGAATTAGTTGCTCATAGATTGTTGGAAAGCCGAGGAAGCTTTAAACCAAGAAGGAAGGCAAGAATGACATTTGAAATTCGTGGAGTACACAATACTTCTGCAATAGTAAGTTGAGACTAACAACTATTAACAGGCTGAATTAACAAAAAAAATAATCTACTTCCCATGCGGAAAAACGAGGACAGCGAGAGGAACACCCTGCCTTCACTCTGCTCCTGAGGGCCCTAAAGACCAGAATGCATTCGATCTTTTCCTCGAAGAAGAGAAGGCAAGCGCACCGGCGCTGGGCCATGTCGCAGGGGAATGTACCGAGGCGCAGTGTCCGCGGGGACCGAAGGTTTCCGCGGAAGAGGCAGGGCGGCGGCGCTCGCTGTGAGCCGTGCGTGCAGTGCCGGGCGGAGGCTGCGGGCGCCGCTGTTCACCACGGAGGAGAGGAGAGGAAGGAGCGGAGCGCTGCAGCCAGCCCCGCCCGCTGCGGCCCGGCTCGCCCGGTCGCTCGCTGTGTCGGCGGCCGTGCAGACTGCGAGCGGCTCCGCGGTGCGGAGCCGAGCTACAGAGAGGCGGAGGGGCCGGAGCCGAAGCGGGAGCCGGAGCCGCAGGCGAACAGTCGGGTCGGCGGGGGGGAGCAGTCGGCGAGCGTCCGGTGGTAGCGGGGCCGTGTCGGAGATGTGCACACCGAGAGAAGGGCGCTGGGGCCGGAGGCAGCGAGCGCTGCTGTGCTGCGTGTTGGTGGCGGCGTGGGAGGCGGCGTGCGGGCAGCTGCGCTACTCGGTGCCCGAGGAGCTGCCCAAGGGCTCTTTCGTGGGCGACGTGGCCAAGGACCTGGCGCTGCAGCTGGCGGCACTCCGCGATCGCGGCGCCCGAGTGGTGTCGGCAGATAGGACGCAGTATTTCGCTCTGCATGCGAACAGCGGCCACCTGGTGACGGCGGAGAGGCTAGATAGAGAGCAGCTGTGCGAGGGCGTGCAGCGATGCGTGCTGCGCTGCGAGGTGATCGTGGAGGGCGAGATGAAGTTCTACGGAATTGAAGTGGAAATCACGGACATTAACGACAACGCCCCCAGCTTCCGCAACGCAGAAATTGAACTGACAATGAGCGAAACGACTGTTCCAGGGTCGCTGTTCCCTCTGGCTGATGCTCACGACGCGGACGTGGGAGTGAATTCCCTGCAGAGCTACGAGCTGAGCGGCGACGAGCACTTCTCGCTGTCCGTGCAGGCGGGAGCCGACGGCGAGAAGCGTCCCGAGCTGGTGCTGGCCAAGGTGCTTGACCGAGAGGAGGCGGCGTTTCACGAGCTGGTGCTGAGGGCGAGCGACGGCGGCGAGCCGGCACGGACGGGCACGGCGCGCATCCGCGTGGTTGTGCTGGACGCCAACGACAACGCGCCCGTGTTCAGTCAGGCGGTGTACGCGGTGCGCGTGCCCGAGGACGTGCCCGTGGGCTCCACCCTGCTCACCCTCACGGCCACCGACGCTGACGAGGGACTTAACGGCGATGTGAAATACTTATTTAAGAAAATCACTGACAAAGCCTTGAAGATCTTCCACCTGGATCCCGAGACGGGATCAATCAGGCTGTTGAGGAGCCTGGACTTTGAGCACGGCGACTCCTACGAAATGGAATTGCATGCACTGGACGGAGGAGGCCTTTTTGACACGGCTACAGTCTCAGTCTCGGTGATGGACGTGAACGACAACGCGCCCGAGATTTCGGTGCGGTCGGCGCTGAGCGAGATCTCGGAGGACGCGCCTTCGGGGACGGTGGTGGCCCTGCTGCACGTGCAGGACCGCGACTCGGGCGCCAACGGCGAGGTGCGGTGCTCGCTGGTCGGCGACGTGCCGTTCCGTCTGCGGAGCTCGGTGGGCAGCTACTACAGCGTGGTGACGGCGCGGGAGCTGGACCGGGAGGAGGTGTCGGAGTACAACGTGACGGTGTGGGCGTCGGACGGCGGGTCGCCGTCGCTGCGCAGCAGCGCGGTGCTGGCGCTGCGCGTGCTGGACGTGAACGACAACGCGCCGGTGTTCGCGGAGGCGCGCTACAGCGCCCGTCTGCCCGAGAACAACGCCGAGGGCGCGCTGGTGCTGACGGTGCGGGCGTGGGACGCGGACTGGGGGCAGAACGCGCGCGTGCGCTACCGGCTGGCGGAGGGGCGCGTGCGGGGCGCGCCGCTGTCGTCCTACGTGTCGGTGCAGGCGGAGACGGGCGCGCTGTACGCGCTGCGCTCGTTCGACTACGAGGAGGTGCGCGAGGTGGGGCTGTGGGTGCGGGCGGAGGACGGCGGCGCGCCGGCGCTGAGCAGCAACGTGTCGGTGCGGCTGCTGATCGTGGACGAGAACGACAACGCGCCGCAGGTGCTGTACCCGCCGATGGCGGCGGCGTCGGGCGCGGGCTGGACGGGCGTGGAGCTGGCGCCGCGCTCGGCGGAGCCCGGCGCGCTGGTGGCCAAGGTGGTGGCGGTGGACGCGGACGCGGGGCAGAACGCGTGGCTGTCCTACGAGCTGGCCAAGGCGACGGAGCCGGGGCTGTTCCGCGTGGGGCTGCACAGCGGCGAGGTGCGCACGGCGCGCTCGCCGCTGGCCCGCGACGCGCCCAGGCACAGCCTGGTGGTGGTGGTGAAGGACCAGGGCCGGCCGGCGCTGTCGGCCACGGCCACGCTGACGGTGGTGCTGGCCGAGAGCGTGGCCGAGCTGCTGTCGGAGCTGGGCAGCGCGGCGGCGCCGGCCGAGCCCGGCGGCAGCCTGACGCGCTGGCTGGTGCTGGCCGTGGCGGCCGTGTCGTGCCTCTTCGTCGCCTTCCTGCTGCTGCTGCTGGCGCTGCGCCTGCGGCGCTGGCGCCGCTCGCAGCTGCTGCCGCCGGCCAGCGGCGCCTTGCGCGGCGTGCCGGCCTCGCACTTCGTGGGCATCGACGGCGTCCGCGCCTTCCTGCACTCCTACTCGCACGAGGTGTCGCTCACCGCCGACTCGCGCAAGAGCCAGCGGCGCTGGGCGGCCGACAGCTGCTGCAACACCCTCCCGGCGCGGCCGGCGCCCGACAAGGCCGCGTCGCTGCTCGGGGAAGACGCTGCCGGCGCCCGCGGCGCACCGCCCGACGCCCTCCCGGTGAGTCAGTCGCTCCGGACACCCCGACGCCCTCCGTCTCGGTGCTTGTCTCCCTTCCTGTTCATTGCCTTTCACTCCCTGCTCTCCTTCCTGGCCGGAGAGGTTTGTAGCTGCGCAAGGCACAACTTTATCGAGCAGCGGTTTGTGGGTGACTGTCCGTTGCTCAAGGGAGCTACACAGGGGCTCTGCTGTCAATGTTACACTTTCTGTGGGTGGTAGTGGATGAGACAGGGCTTCCATCTGCAGCTTTGCTCTAGATGGACTTGTATCTTTTTTTCCCCTGCCAGGTGGTTGCTCCTTTCAACCGTCATCATGTTTCATGCATGTTTTCCTTTTGTTTTCTTTTTTTCTTTTTTTTTTTTTTTTTACCTATTCTGACTATATGTACACTTGAGATTATCAGTTGGTTAGGGTACATCATCCCTATATCCCATATGCTTGATCCATAGTGTGAGGCTGTCTTAGAAAGAGTCTTAATGTGACCATATTTCATTTGTCTGCTTTTCGTCTATGCTCTCCTCAGTGTATCTTTTACTGCATGAAGATCTTCTGAGGACAGAAATGTCTGTTTTCCTGTAATGAATATCAGAGAAACAAGCCTGAATGTTCTATTTATGGTATGCTGTGTGTGAAAGTATTTTGGAGGAAAGAGGACTGTTTGAGCATTGACGTCATCAGAATGGAAGAGGCTTTACTAGCAAGCTAATGCTATTGCAACAGTTGTGTCATGTCTTCATTGCTTCAAATTCTGTTTTATAATATTTGTTTAGATTGAGGAATGGAGTGTCAAGACTGAGAGTGAAGTTCTTTTCATGTCCTGCAGCTTTTGCATTATTGCTCTGCTTATTGTCAATGTCAAAAGTAGGCCTCAGTGTGGCAGAGAACCCTGAAAAGACTGGAATATCTGTTATTAATTGTTGAACTGGGGGAGCTGTTTCAATACATAACGTGAATGTTTACTGCCGTGCAGTCAAAGGAATCGATATCCTTATGTTTCCCTAAAATATCCCTGAATGATAAGCCCTTATCAGTGGCCAACATATAGTTAGAAGTTGTTTATTGAGAGTGGTAAAACTGAATGCTGTGATTGTAGAAGAAATAGTGTGAGAGGTGTGTTCTAAAGTTGGAAAATAGGTGTGTCAGCAGTGATATTTTTTGGGCAGTGGTTTGATTTCATTGCGAATGCCAATTCAACATGACTCTTTGTGCCTGGCCACCCAGCCAGCTTTTAAATCAACCAAGTGTACACCTGTCCAAGCCTTGAGCAGCCTGTTTCTCCAGGAGAATGCTGTGTAAAAGAGTGTTTAAAAGCCTTGCTGAAGTCAAGGTAAATAAGCTCCTAAGCCTTTCCATCATCCACTGTCATGTCACCTTGTCATAGAAGGAGATCATGTTCATGAAGGAGGATCTGCCTTTGATAAACTCATGCTGTCTGAGCCTGATCACCTGGTTCCCCTTCAAGTGCCATGTGATGGCACTCAAGTTAATCTTCTCCAAGAGCTTCCCTGGCACTGATGTCAGACTGACATGCCTGTAGTTCCCTTGATTCACATTTTTGCCTCATTTGCTGCTGCAGTCCCAAGTGTGCTTCATTGTGGCAGAGTATCTTGACTGGAAGATACGTTAGAAATGTCAGGACTATGGAAGCAGTTTCCTTCCAGACCTTGAATGTTTCCAACTGTGGAGAGAATTACTTTGATGTATTTCTCTTTCAATAAAATGTCAGTGAATGATATGCCCTGTTCTTTCTTGTGTGACGTATATCAAGGAGTAGGATGTTGTCCATAGTGCAGATAAAGTGTGTGACTGCAGAATACACAGGCTGAGGCAGGTTTAGAGTTGGGAAAGTTGTTGTGTCATTGTGGCTTTGAATGGGGAATGTTTTGGTTTCAAATCTTGTGCCAAGGCCTGCACCATTTCTGCTCTGATCATGCTGTCCCTGTCCTTAAAGGCAATGTTGCTTTGCTGAGAATAAAATATTTGGCCTATGTAAAGTGCCTATGTAGGACAGGTCTTTGAGATGAAAGGATGCATGTGGAGTCTCCACCATGTATGAAGGTGAAGGCAAAGAAGAGCAGAAGGGTGATGTGAGAGCGGGTGTGCCCTGGAAGTGCTGATCTAGAGCTGTAACTGATCCTGAGTATTGTCATCATCTTATGCCTGCAATGTCCATCTGTGTGCTTGTCTCCCATGGAGCTTTGTTCCTTTCCCAGCAAATTCCATTCAGATTTTCTTCAGATACATGGGGAGGTATTTTGTTTAAAACTGAGGTGAAAGGAAAGCAAGATTCAAATCTTCAGCTGTTGCAGTCAGCAAGATGTTATAAATGGCTCAGGATTCAAATTAGGATTAAATAAAAAAATAGGATTTATTGAAAGAATATAAAGGAATAGAGGTAAGCAAACAGCGCTGGTTGCACCGGGAGTCTCCGCTCCACCAGGACGCACACCAGTTACATCAAGCAGCTGATTTTTATGCTCCTAGACTAATGCATATTCATTACTACTTCTAAAAAAAAATAGATTATTAAAATTAGCTTCCGGGGTGCAGTCCCTCCTACTGGAGCATGCGCAGTCTCCTCTGGGGTCTCTTCTGGGGGTCTCTAGGGGTCTTTCATGCTGAAGGCTCGTAGTCTTCCTCTCCACCTTTGTACTTACTGGGCACCATACCAAGTTTACGGAACATCTTCTTCAAGTCTTGTCTCCCAGCCGCCCTTCAGCTTCTTTCTCCTTCCTCTTTATCTCTTGGCCCCCCCTAACCAGATACCAAAGATCCACATAGTATCCCATAACAGTCACTAGTTGTTATCAGTTGTTCTGAAACTCCCAGACACACGAGTAATTAAAACATTCTTCCCCAGCCATTCACAGACACATCTATAGCAGTGTTAGAAACAGAAGTCCGGAATAACAAAAGCAAACAGGTTCATAAATTTAAGAAGTGATAAATTGACTAGAATGAGGGGGAGACTGGGACACACTGCATCTGTGGTTCAAGAATTAAATTGCCAGTGCAGGGCCCAGAGGCAGGCAGGATTCAAACAGAATTGTTCTTTATGGACACGAATTGTTAAAACATTCCTCACAATCCCTTATCTTCTTTTTAACATCCCCAATTCGTGTCACTTCTGTTGTTAATAACTGGATTTCATCAGTCCGTTCTTGGAGGGTACAATTCTTAAACATCATAATTGACATATCCCCTTCCCTTTTTAATGAAGTTATTACAAATGTACTATTTATCACCCGGTGTATTAATAACGTAAGGCAAGGTATCATACAAGGTATATACAATAACATAATTACACCACATGACAATAAAAATAACACTCTTTTAACCCATGGTCCACCAGGCAGCCATGAAAATAAATCCCATTCCATATCCTTCCAGGTTTGTGTTTGCTCGCTCACCTCCCCCCCTTCCTTCTCTGGGATGGGAAAGAGAAATGGGAAAGTGAAGCCTGTGAGTTGAGATAAAAACAAGAAAATAATAACAATAATAATAATAACAATAATGATGATAATAGTACTACTAGTAATAATGTGTACAAACAAGTGATGCACAATGCAATTGCTCACCACCTGCTGTCCGATGCCCAACCTAACCCCGAGCAGTCCGGCCCTCCTCCCAGCCTGCCTGCTGGCAGGACAGTGAGAAGCTGAATTTGGCTTGGTCCTTGGCTTGGTGTAAGCACTGCTCTGTAACAATTAAAAACAATTAAAACACCAGCATATTATTAACATTCTTCTCATCCTAAACCAGAACATAACATTCTATCAGTTACTAGGAAGAAACACCCTTTTTATCAATCTTTAAACAGCAATTACTAAAGCTAAATTTTCCACAGACTTCTCCTTCTTGTGCTAGTAAATAATCCAAAGCTAGGCAATTTTGATACAAAGCAGTTCTCATCTTTATAACTCATTTAAATCAGTTCTCATCATTTATAACTATTTCTATTACAGCTAATAACCTAATTATTCTATTAAGTATATATACTGGGGTCCTATAGTCCCAGGATCTGTCTTCTGCCCACGTAGCTGGATCATAATAGGCAAACGCCTTCAGTCAAGGAGTTAGGCCCGCTTTCAGGGTCACTTCAGGCTTGTGTTACCGTTCGGCCTGTCAGGGTGATCCAGCTCCTGTAAAACGAATCACAATTTTATATAGGTTTAAAAAAAAGTTTTTTTTATGTTATTTTCTCGGGACAACCTGATCTTAGTGTGGGAGAAGTCCGGTCGAGGCCCTCTCACTCGGCAGTCAATACCCATAGGGGTTGCCTCCCTCGGTAGACCATACACACCGCAGTGGAGGGTCCTGCCCCGGTCTTGCCTCCTCCCTTTTCTCCCTTTAGGCTTGTCTCCTTTATTTAGCATCCTTCATTCATGCAGAGCCTCGTTGCCAGAATATTAGTTCTCCCTTAGCTTGAGTTTCAGTTTCCCAGGAGCGGACTCAACCCTCCAAGTTTCAGTAGTTACTGGTCCTTTTATTCTGGATGCGTGGGTCCCTTTCTGCAGTTCTCACAGCTGTTTCAGTAGTCAGTAAAACAAGGTACAGTCCCTCACATCGGGGGTTCAGTGATTCTTCCCTCCCATGGCTGCTTGTTGAAACACTTTCTTTTTTATCTTCTGACAAGTTAAATAACAGTTATCTAATTTGCTTTGCCGTATGGCCCTTTCCAGGTTCCTGTAGCAGGATTCATCTGATAGCCACGGCTACATTCACATTTGTAGCCACATTTCAGGTTGATACAGATTTGACTACAGATACCAGGGTTTTGGCATTCATCAATACCTCCACAGTTTCTCTTGTTTACAAACTCAAACCCAGCTGGACAGTCACATTCATTTATGTTGCATTCCTTCAGGGGCTCATCACCCCAGTCCTTGCAGTCTCTCTGCTGGTTACACACTTTATTGATATCAATGCATTCTCCACTTCTGCACTTGAATTTGCCAGGTCCAGAGCACTGAATACAGTTTGCTTCATCAGTGCCATCCAAACAGTCTCTCACACCACTGCACTGCCTACTCCTATGGACACAGTTCCCATCTTCACATCTGAACTGGTCTGGTCCACAGGTCCAAGAAGGGCAGTTAATTTCATCACTTCCATCCTTGCAATAAGGATCTCTGTCAAATCGCCACTTCTTGTAGATACATTCACCTGAGCCGCACTGCACCTCACTCACAGAACACTTCACCGGAGGTGCAGGCTGGCAGCCACACTGCTCCAAAGATTCATCCGAGTGGTCGGAGCAGTCACCTTGACCATTGCAGACAAAGCTTTTGGAAATACATTGTCCACTACTGCATGTGAACTCTGCTGCACTACAAGTCACATTGCCACAATTCTCTTAATCTTCTCCACTGTCACAGGCTTTTTCACCATCACATTTCCATGACACTGTTCTCATATGACACAGCTCAGCACTTTCGTCAGACCCATCTTCACAATCCGGGTCCCCATCACATTGCCATCTGTTTGGCACACACTGACCACTGTTGCACACAAAGATTTAGCACACATCTTTTTCACACAAGCACTCTCATCACTGCCATCTGAGCAGTCTTCACATTTTAATCTAGCACCGTCGGCAGCAGTGCACAGTCAGGCGAAGGCGAGCAGCAGGCAGAGCGCCCCGCACCGTCACCTGTGTCACTTATACTACTCCTATTACCCATGCTGTTAGTGTCAGTGGCATCCTCCTTTTCTTTTTGCCACTGACCATTCATCACAAATGGATGAGACACATGATTACTAGTTAGGAAAGAGAGTGTAACGTCTGCTATACGGCTGCAGGCAGTGCCAGCTGCAACCTTAGGTTTGTGAAAGAGCCTGCCGGTGGTCATTTGGCAGTGTAATCTGCGTCTCTGCACTCCTGCCCTGCAATAGAGCTAAGTCGTCATTAGTAATGGTTATAACACCAATCTGGGGACTAATAGTCTTTTTTGCATTGCAAGATAAACCTTTTATAAAAAGAATGCTTGAGTGAAGCAGCACAGCCGCTGCTGCCGCTGCCTCCATGGTTCCGTCAGACAGGCTGCAGGGTCCTGATGTCCGCCCCTCTGCTCTGCGCCGACTCGCCTCACGGTGAGAGTCGACTGCCGGTGTCCACTGACGCCTCTGATCTCCCGTAGCAACTCGATCTCGGATGTTCCGCAATTACTTCAATTTCCCCGCGTTTTGCAGCTTCTGTCAGGTCTATTCTTTGTCTCTCAGAGCCGTCCGTGGCTCTGCAGCGTCCCAGGGCTCTCTCCGTCCAGCGGTAGTCCCTCCGTAGTTTCTCTGGTCTCCTAGCGCCGCTCCAGTCTCTCGGCGCCGCTCCGGTCTCTCGGCCTGTTCAGGTCTCAGTGAGTCCAGGTCTCGGCCTGTGCGGGCCTCATATGTTGCAGGAAGCACAGCCGAAAGCACCAGTAGAGTCAGATCATGCTCCTGCCTTTTTCTTGTCACAGTCAAAACATTTAAGAGCAAAAATAGGATACACGAGATACACAAGATACACCGGGCCCATATATTAGGCACCACCACTCAAACTTGGATAAAACAGCACTTCTTTTCAGTCTGTCAAGCACTTCGTTCATCTCTGCCCACTCCCCTTGCAGAGAGTACAGAACCACGGATCGGAACTCTGCACTCGCTTTGCAGCAACACTGCGTCTCACTCACACAGCACAATCGCACACGGAGGCCTCCAGCACATCTCATTCATACCACAGGAATATAACTTAGAATGATAACCAACCAAATAAGTATTGTCTCTGACTGTGTTCTTCGTGAAGTGACTTGTAACACTTTGTTTCAAACCCTTACACTTACACAAATACTTTCAACACAAAATACGTACAATATGCAAATATTACAATATACAAAATTTCAACACAAAATACAACACAAAATACATACATAAAAACACATACAATTATTAACACTCCAGTTAGTATCCCTCCAGCAGCCGAAAACATACCGTTTGCAGTTTCAGGAGATCTTTGCTCCTGCGGTGAGCAGCCGAGTGTGGAGTCCCCTCCGAGCAAAACGCTCAGGGTGCACCTAGGGGCGTCCGCGCTGCAGCTGATCCCGCAGCCGAGCAGAGTGTCTCCTGCCTGGCTCTCCAAAATGACTCACAGAAAGCTGACTCCACCATCAGTAAGATTGTAAAGTAGGTATGTTTACTCAGTTCCATGCAGCACGGGGCGGGTAGTCCCACCAGAGTCGTGCACGCCTAACGTGGCAAATTGCTCTAGTAAACAGTTACATATACATGAACATTCCTATACATATACATATTCCTAACCTGTCCCTTTGTGAACAGTCCTCCTTATCTCAGACCCCTTGATTAAAATCTGAACCATGAGGTTGTTTTTGATCTGGTTCTCGGTGTCCGAGAGGCTCCTGTTATCTGGTGGTATAAGTGCAGCACAGGCACAAATGCAGCACATATTCATTCTTAATCAATTGCTCTCTAATTTCTAATTCCATTGTTTCAGCTTGCTCTTTTCCGGATCCACAGGTATTCTACTATTAATGTTTAAAGCCTGACAGACCCCGTCCTCCGTGGATCAAAATACATGGGGTCTTAAGGGTTCTTTTGGTCATTCTATCATATAATACTGGATCATTTTCAATTTACTCTTTAATTTTCTGGGGCCCCTATTGTTCCAATTTCTAATCATTATTCATAATGGACTTTTTGGTCATATATCTGGTAATTTGCTCCCTTTCTGGTCCTTGGTCTTCGATTTTATCTGACCCATCCGGGAATTTTACTAGTGGCAATTCCCACAGCCCTTGGTTGCCCCCAGTGAGAGTGTCTTGCAGGGGGTTTAGGACCTATCACCCACCCACGTATCACTCCATTCACCAGCCCAGCCCCCCCCGACAGGAGATTAGAACTGGTGAGAAAACAAAAAGACCTCCACGCTGACTTTAGAAGTCTCAGTTACACTCTCAAACACAAACACGGGCAACCGTACCTTTACCCAACCGGACGGTATCTTACGAATCAGTCGTCTTCGTCCAGAGTCCAACCGGACGGTATCCACAAGCGTCTTCGTCTGGGATCGAACCAGACGGTATCCAAACGACTGTCATCTTCATCCGGTTCAATTCCGGACACCGGAACCCAACCGAACGGTATCCAAACGACCCTGTCGTCTTCGTCCGGATCTTCGCGCGCAGAATTACGGGCAAAAAACAGCCGGCAAGGGAGCTCAAAAAAAATCAAATTCTTTGCTTACCTTTATTCAGGTTCAGGATGGCATTAGTCCTGATCTGACTCAAACAGGAGCCACCAAATGGTGGGGCGCCTCTCCTAGATTAAATCAGAATTCAGGAACTATAGCCATCCCGGACGAGCCCCCAAATTGTTATAAATGGCTCAGGATTCAAATTAGGATTAAATAAAAAAATAGGATTTATTGAAAGAATATAAAGGAATAGAGGTAAGCAAACAGCGCTGGTTGCACCGGGAGTCTCCGCTCCACCAGGACGCACACCAGTTACATCAAGCAGCTGATTTTTATGCTCCTAGACTAATGCATATTCATTACTACTTCTAAAAAAAAATAGATTATTAAAATTAGCTTCCGGGGTGCAGTCCCTCCTACTGGAGCATGCGCAGTCTCCTCTGGGGTCTCTTCTGGGGGTCTCTAGGGGTCTTTCATGCTGAAGGCTCGTAGTCTTCCTCTCCACCTTTGTACTTACTGGGCACCATACCAAGTTTACGGAACATCTTCTTCAAGTCTTGTCTCCCAGCCGCCCTTCAGCTTCTTTCTCCTTCCTCTTTATCTCTTGGCCCCCCCTAACCAGATACCAAAGATCCACATAGTATCCCATAACAGTCACTAGTTGTTATCAGTTGTTCTGAAACTCCCAGACACACGAGTAATTAAAACATTCTTCCCCAGCCATTCACAGACACATCTATAGCAGTGTTAGAAACAGAAGTCCGGAATAACAAAAGCAAACAGGTTCATAAATTTAAGAAGTGATAAATTGACTAGAATGAGGGGGAGACTGGGACACACTGCATCTGTGGTTCAAGAATTAAATTGCCAGTGCAGGGCCCAGAGGCAGACAGGATTCAAACAGAATTGTTCTTTATGGACACGAATTGTTAAAACATTCCTCACAAAGATGACTTTTGGAAGGGAAGGAACAGATGAGAGGAGACTGCCCAGATGACAAAGAATGGCAGAAATTGTTTCTATGTCACTTCAGTACAGATGCTCCAGTCCCTGCTTGTCTTAGTTGACCAAAGAAAACTCTTTCCATGGCCCAAGAAAGAGGTTTTCATGCAGGGGAATGGCAGAAGTCTGGCTTCTAGCAAGGAAGACGAAAGAGTCAGCTGGGCATATGGCCGTGCAACTTTTGATTCCTTGCGCAGTGCCAAGGTCTGTGGCTGTTTCACTGTGACCCTTTCCTCCATGTTCCTAAAGAGGATAACTATCTTCTTTGCATAGGCCTTCAATCTGGGACCTCTGGATGTCCAAAGGTGCTGCATGAGCATTCAGCTTGAGGTGTCAGTGACTTTCAAGTGCTCTGGGAGATGACTTCTCCAGGAAGAGTTGTGTCTACATAAGTAGTGAAATGTTTGCCTCATGTAGGTCAGTTGAAGGTTTTTGTTTCCTTAAGTTTAGAATCAGAAATAACTGAGTGAGATGAGCTACTGCTTTTCAGGAAGGAAATTGTGGAGAAGACAGGCACAATTTCCTGCCCATTGCTGCCTTTAAGTGATAGCAGGAGGTCCTGAAGGACTGCATACTATTACGTGTGATCCTTGGGTGGAACGTTGGCTACACACAGGAATGTAGTACACCCAGACACCCCGACACCCTCCCTCTCGGCGCTTGCCTCCCTTCCTGCTCATTGCCTTTCCGTCCCCACTGTCGTTCCCCTTAAAATGTTCCTGAATTATAAGCCCTTATTAGCTGTTGAGATACAGTTGGAAGGTGATTATTGAGCGTGGTTGAACTGAATGCTTTGAATGTAGAGTGAAGTTGAGATCTTGGTTCTGAATTTGAAAAGAAGGTGTGATTAGTGGTGATATTGTTTGGGCAGTGGTACGATTTTATTGTGACTGGCAGTTTCTGTAGCATTTATTAAGTATGGTTTCATAATTTGAGCATTCCTGCAGGATTTTTGCACCATTTGATCCTGGTTTTGCTTTCCTGAAAGGCAATGCTAATCCTCTGATACTAAAATGTTCTGTACAAAAATTGTATGTACAGGTATGATTTCTGAGTATAATTCCTTTTAATAACTGTGAAAATCCTCATTAATCTACCCCTATCTGCATTGGAGTATAGCATTTTTTCCTAGTTGTTTTTCCTGCTCCTTGCCTTTTCCTCCCCACTCTCCTTCCTGACTGGGGAAGTTTGCTGCTGGGCAAGGCAGAACTTCGTTAGGCAGCAGGTTGTGGGTAGCTGCTCATTGAGGGGAGCCAAGTGTGGCCTCTGCTGCCAGCGTTACACCTGATGCAGAAAGCAGGAGATGAGAGCAGGTTTTGCCTTCGACTCTGGTATAACCGGGTGTTGTTTGTTTGTTTTTCTTAGTTTTGTTTTGTTTTTCACTTGCCAGGTGGTTACTCTTTTCTTCCCCTGACATGTATCATGCAGGTTTTCCTTTTTTTTTTTTTTTCACTATTCTTAATAAGTGTACACTTTAGATTAACAGGTAGTAAGTGTATATCATCCCAATAGCCCATGTGCTTGATGAGCAGTTTGAAGTTGTTTTCAAAAGAATCTTAGTGTCCCCATGTTTCATTTGGCTGCTTTTTCTGTATAGTCTGCCCATTATATCTTTTACTTCATGAAGATCTTCCCAGGACAGAAATGTCCCTTTTTCTGTAATCAAGATCAGAAAGAGGATCATAAATATTCCATGCAAGGTATACTGTGTCTGTAAGGCTGTTGCAGGAAAGAATGTGTGAACGTTGATCTCTAGAGAATTTAAGAGCCTTTGGTAGCTGGCACATGCAATTGCAACAGCTGTGTCATGGCTTCATTGCTTGAAATTTTGTTGCATATGTGTGTTGAGAAATATATACAAATATATTTATGATGACCCAGCGTCTGTTGGAGAACGGCTCCTCTCTGTCTTTCCCTTTATCTCTTTAGTATGCTTTAGAAACTTGCAGAGAAATGTACCTCCCTTCTTAGTATACCTTGATGGTGTGGTTGTACGCAGTGATTGGTATTGGGAAATGGTCTGTTGAACCTGTCCTTTGGTGACATTTGCTTGCAAATTCCAGGGGTGAAAGAAAAACAATGAAGCTGTGAAAGGTTTGAGGTAATATGTTGGGGAGATTTTGTGTGAGGGGCTGTAGAAGGATAGATGCTCTTTTCTCTGACTGTTTTCATTATTTCATTCCACACATAGCTGTGGTTTATGCACTTTGAAGTCTGTCTGCTCAATAGGTTTTACCTGAGAAATATTATTGAGCTTTTTTGGGAACCATGGGAGAGTCTTCTGGGGAATTCCTTCCCTACTATTGCCTTGCATGCTCTACTGCTATGAATACTGAAAAATGTCTGTGTGTATAAACTAGCCGAATACCATTTATTCTCTTAAAAAAAAAATTATTATGTTGTGTTTATGTGATGAAAAAAAAAATGTTTGGAGCTGTCCATGGTGTAGTCCTTGTGCACATTATGAAGAAACACACTCAGCAATTGGTCCTTTGATGATGTCCTTCTAGCTGTCGTGAAGAAGGAAGGCAATCACAACAGCTGGGAGTAGTTTGGGAATTCTTTATATGTCGATGTCTCTTGGTGGAAAGAGGAACCCTTGAACATTGACCTCTCAAGAATGGAGCTAGAAGTGGCTTTGCTAGCAGATACGTGCTATGACAACAGCTGTGTTCATAGAATCCTGGAATCGCTTAGGTTGAAAAGGACTTATTAGATCATCTAATAATTAGATCATCTCCCCTGGCACAATTTGAGACCATCTCCCATCCTCTTATCACGTGCTGCCTAGGAAAACAGGCCAATCCCCACCTTGCTGAAGCTCTACTTTAAGGTAAGTGTAGATCATGATAAAGACTTCTCTGAGTCCCCTTTTCTCTAGGCTAAAAAAAGAAGAAAAAAAAAAAACATAAACCCCTCCCTCAGCCGCTCCTTATAAGACTTGTTCTCTTGACCCTTCAACACCTCCGTTACCCTTCCTTGGACCATCTCCAGCACCTTGATTTCTTTCCTGTAGTGAGGGCCCCAAAACTGAATGCAGTATTTGAGGTGCTGCCTCACCAGAGCCAAGTACAGAGAGACAATCACTTTACTCTGGCCAGACTGTTGCTGATACAAGCCAGGATGCTTTAGGCCTTCCTGGCCACCTGAGCACACTGCTGGCTCATATTCAGACAGCTCTTGACTAACACCCCTAGTTTCCTTTCTCCTAGGCAGCTTTCCAGCCACTCTTTCCCCCACCTGAAGCATTGCATGGGATTTCTGTGCCCCAAGTACGGGTCCTATCACCTAGCCTTATTGAACCACATACTGCTGGACTTGGCACATTGGACCAGCCTATCCAGATCCATTCGCAGGGCCTTTTTACCCTTGAGCAGATCAACACTCATGACTAACTTTGTGTAATCTGAAAACGTGCAGAGTGTGCACTTGATCCCCTCGTCTAGATATTGATAAAGATACTGAAGAGAATTGGCCCCTATACTGAGCTCTGGGCAACAGCACAAGTGTCCAGCCTCAAACTGGATTTAACTCCATTCACTTCAACACCTTATGCCTGCACACCCAGCCACCTTTTAAGCCAACGAAGCGTACACCTGTCCAAGCCACGAGCAGTCAGTTTCTCCAGGAGAAATCTGCAGGAAAGAGTGTTCAAAAGCCTTAGTGAAGTCAAGGTAGACTAAATCCACAGCCTTTTCCTCACCCACTGTCATGTCACCTTGTCATAGAAGGAGATCATGTTCATCAAGGAAGACCTGCCTTTGATAAACTCATGCTGATTGGGCCTGATTGCCCAGTTGTCCTGTAAGTGCCAAGTGATGGCATTCAAGTTAATCAGCTCCATGAGCTTTCCTAGCACTGAAGTCAGACTGACATGCCTGTAGTTCCCTGGATCCTCCTTCCAGAACATCCTGTAGATGGGCATACATTTGCTAGCCAGCTATTGGTTAGGACCTTTCCCAATATCTAAGAATACTGATAAATGATGGAAAGTGGCTTGGTGGGTACTTCCACCAGCTCCCTCAGTACCCTCGGGTAGATCCCTCATGGACCCATAGACTTGCATATGTCTAAGTGCCTTCATAGGTCATTTATCATTTCCTTATGGATTATGAGCCATCATTCCACTCCCTGTCCCTGTCTACCAGGTGGTCAGAGGACGGGATACCCAGAGAAATAATGGTCTTGCTTCTAAAAACTGAGGCCAAAAAGGCATTAATGATCTCTTGTCAGTATGTTTCTCCTCACATCCAATAAGGAATTCTACTTAGTCCTCCTTTTCTATCTATTTATTAAGCCTGTTAATTGTCTTTAAGAGCAGTAGCCAGATTTAGCTCTTGTTGTGCTTCAGACCTTCCAATTGTCTTCCTGCACAGCCTCACAACATCTTTATAGTTGTCCTGAGTGTTGCAGGTGCATCTTTTGAAATTCACTGTACATAATGTTAGGGCAGATCAAAAAAGGATGTCTGTATAGTTACAGTGATGTCCTTTACATCTTTAGTTTTCAATATATATATATATATATATATATATATATATATATTTTTGCCTTATTTACTGCTGCTGTCTCAACTGTACTTCAGTGTGGCAGAGAATCCTAAGAGGACTGGAAGATAGGTTAGAACTGCAGGACTGTGGAAGCAGTTTCCTTCCAGACCTTGAATGTTTCCATGTGGAGAGAAATACTTTGATATATTGCTCTTTCAATAAAATATCAGTGACTTGTTATGACCTGTTCTTTCTTGTCTGAGATATGTCAAGAAGTTGCATGTTGTCCAAGGTGCAAATAAAGTGTGTGACTGTAGAATACACAGGCTGAAGCAGGTTTAGAGTCAGGAAAATTGTTGGGTCATTGTGGCTTTGAATGAGGAACGCTTTAGTTCCATACCTGATGCCAAGGTCTGCACCATTTCTGTTCTGATCATGGTATCCCTGTCCTTAGAGGCAATGATGCTTTGCTGAGAATAAAATATTTGGCAAAAAGAGCCTATATTGGGCAGGTCTTTGAGATGAAAAGGTGCATCTGGAGTCACCACCATGTGACACAAGGTGAAGAGAAAGAAGAGCAGAAGGGTGTTGTGGAAGCAGGTATCCTGGCCGAGAGAGATGACCTAGTATATTGCAGGAAGGAAATTGCAGAGAAGATAGGTGTGATTTCCTACCTGTAGCGAAATGTTTGCTTCACATAGGTCCGCTGGAAGTTTTTGTTTCCTTATGTTTAGAATCAGAAAGAACCGAGAGAGACGAACTACTGCTTTGCAGGAAGGAAGCTGTGTAAAGGACAGAAATGATTTCCTACCCATTGCTGCCTTCAATGATATCAGGAGGTATTGAAGCAATGCATAGACCCATTATGTATGATCCTCCAATGGGACGATGGTTACACAGAGGAAAGTGGTACAAACAGGTGTGGAGTGCTTCTGGCCAATGCCAGATACCTGTGGAATGTTCTCATCTCCTGGAAGACTGGCAACAGAGAACCTGCCAGTCTGTATGATGTCATGATGAAAATATGATTGATGCTTACTGCTGGAGAATTTTCTTCCTTTTTTTTTTTTTTTTTTTTTTTTTTTTTTTTCAAATGGATGTACTTTCATAACTACTGATCCCAAGTATTTGTTTCGTTTTACACTTGCATATACAATACCATAGTCATCTCCTGTAGGTCTCTGCTACCTCCACATTGAATGCAAAGTGAGTTCTCTTTTTCTGTATGGGTAGGCATTTTTCTGGAAATCCATTTAAGTGAATGAAAGTATAAACAGGAATCTTCAGCTGTTGTGCTCTCCAATACTGCAGTTATAGTAGGGGGGGACTGCTAGTGGATAGTGCCCAGACTTTTTCTCAATAGCAGGGATGTGGAATTGGGTGCACAGCCTAGTCAGGAAGCTGCTGGTTCCTTGATGCTGCACTCTTACAGGGGGAACAGTTTCATATTGGTTACTGACATAGGAACAACAACACAAATTACATTTGAACATTGAATTTACATGGTCATACATTGCTGAAGACCTGAGGAAAGTTTCAGTCCAGAATGGTGGCAAAAATAAAGTTTGGAACTCATGGAGGACGTGGTACTTCTGCAATATTGAGATAAGTCTAAAAACTATTTAGAGGTCAAATTAATACGAATAATTCTACTTGCCAAGCGGTGAAAGAATTCCTGAGGAACCCTCTGCTCATGACGGTCTTGAAGACCAGAATGCATTCGATATTCTTATATTCGAAGAAGATAAAGTGTTGCGGAGACAAAGGCACCGGATCTGGGCCATGTCGCAGGGGAATGTGCCGTGGGGCCGCGTCCGCGGGCACCGAAGGTTTCCGTGGAAGAGGCAGGGCGGCGGCGCTCGCTGTGAGCCGTGCGTGCAGTGCCGGGCGGAGGCTGCGGGCGCCGCTGTTCACCACGGAGGAGAGGAGGGGAAGGAGCGGAGCGCTGCAGCCAGCTCCGCCCGCTGCGGCCCGACTCGCCCGCTCGCTCGCTGTGTCGGCGGCCGTGCGGGCTGCGAGCGGCCCCGCAGTGCAGAGCCGTGGGGCAACGAGGCGGAGGGGACGGCGAGAGCGGGCCGCGGCGAGGCCGGAGCCGGAAAAGGAAAACGAAGCGGGAGCGACAAACTGATCCGGAGCCAGAGAAGAAGAGTAGGGGCGGCGGCGGGGAGTTCTCGGCGAGCGTCCGGTGGTGACGGGGCCGTAGCGGAGATGTGCACTGGGACAGAAGGGCGCTGGGGCCGGAGGCAGCGAGCGCTGCTGTGCTGCGTGTTGGTGGCGGCGTGGGAGGCGGCGTGGGGGCAGCTGCGCTACTCGGTGCCCGAGGAGCTGCCCAAGGGCTCTTTCGTGGGCGACGTGGCCAAGGACCTGGCGCTGCAGCTGGCGACGATCCGCGACAGCGGCGCCCGTATCCTGGACCGAGGTAGGACGCGGTATTTCTCTCTGCATGCGAACAGCGGCCACCTGGTGACGGCAGCGAGGCTAGACAGAGAGCAGCTGTGCGAGGGCGTGCAGCGATGCGTGCTGCGCTGTGAGGTGATTGTGGAGGGCGAGATGAAAGTTTACAGGATAGAAGTGGAAATCACGGACATTAACGACAACGCGCCCAGGTTCGGAGAAGCAGAAAAGGAACTGAGAATGAGCGAGATAACTGCTCCTGGGTCCCGGTTTTCCCTCTCTAAGGCTCACGACCCGGACGTGGGAGTGAATTCCCTGCAGAGCTACGAGCTGAGCGGCGACGAGCACTTCTCGCTGTCCGTGCAGGCGGGAGCCGACGGCGAGAAGCGTCCCGAGCTGGTGCTGGCCAAGGCGCTGGACCGGGAGGAGGCGGCGTTTCACGAGCTGGTGCTGAGGGCGAGCGACGGCGGTGAGCCGGCACGGACGGGCACGGCGCACATCCGCGTGTCTGTGCTGGACGCCAACGACAACGCGCCCGTGTTCAGCCAGGCGGTGTACGCTGTGCGCGTGCCCGAGGACGTGCCCGTGGGCTCCACGCTCCTCACCCTCACGGCCACCGACGCTGACGAGGGAATCAACGCTAACGTGAAATACTCCTTTAAAGAAATTTCCACGAAAGCTTTGAAGGTACTTGACCTAGATCCCGAGACGGGATCGATCAGGCTGTTGAGGAGCCTGGACTTCGAGGAAGGCGACTCCTACGAAATGGAGGTGCAAGCCCATGACGGCGGTGGCCTTTCCGACACAGCTACAGTCTCGATCTCGGTGACCGACGTAAATGATAACGCGCCCGAGTTGACTGTGTCGTCGGCGCTGAGCGAGATCTCGGAGGACGCGCCTTCGGGGACGGTGGTGGCCCTGCTGCACGTGCAGGACCGCGACTCGGGCGCCAACGGCGAGGTGCGGTGCAGCATCGAGGAGAGCGTCCCGTTCCGCCTGAAGCGGGCGCTGGACAATTACTACAGCGTGGTGACGGCGCGGGAGCTGGACCGGGAGGAGGTGTCGGAGTACAACGTGACGGTGTGGGCGTCGGACGGCGGGTCGCCGTCGCTGCGCAGCAGCGCGGTGCTGGCGCTGCGCGTGCTGGACGTGAACGACAACGCGCCGGTGTTCGCGGAGGCGCGCTACAGCGCCCGTCTGCCCGAGAACAACGCCGAGGGCGCGCTGGTGCTGACGGTGCGGGCGTGGGACGCGGACTGGGGGCAGAACGCGCGCGTGCGCTACCGGCTGGCGGAGGGGCGCGTGCGGGGCGCGCCGCTGTCGTCCTACGTGTCGGTGCAGGCGGAGACGGGCGCGCTGTACGCGCTGCGCTCGTTCGACTACGAGGAGGTGCGCGAGGTGGGGCTGTGGGTGCGGGCGGAGGACGGCGGCGCGCCGGCGCTGAGCAGCAACGTGTCGGTGCGGCTGCTGATCGTGGACGAGAACGACAACGCGCCGCAGGTGCTGTACCCGCCGGCGGCGGCGGCGGCGGCGTCGGGCGCGGGCTGGACGGGCGTGGAGCTGGCGCCGCGCTCGGCGGAGCCCGGCGCGCTGGTGGCCAAGGTGGTGGCGGTGGACGCGGACGCGGGGCAGAACGCGTGGCTGTCCTACGAGCTGGCCAAGGCGACGGAGCCGGGGCTGTTCCGCGTGGGGCTGCACAGCGGCGAGGTGCGCACGGCGCGCTCGCCGCTGGCCCGCGACGCGCCCAGGCACAGCCTGGTGGTGGTGGTGAAGGACCAGGGCCGGCCGGCGCTGTCGGCCACGGCCACGCTGACGGTGGTGCTGGCCGAGAGCGTGGCCGAGCTGCTGTCGGAGCTGGGCAGCGCGGCGGCGCCGGCCGAGCCCGGCGGCAGCCTGACGCGCTGGCTGGTGCTGGCCGTGGCGGCCGTGTCGTGCCTCTTCGTCGCCTTCCTGCTGCTGCTGCTGGCGCTGCGCCTGCGGCGCTGGCGCCGCTCGCAGCTGCTGCCGCCGGCCAGCGGCGCCTTGCGCGGCGTGCCGGCCTCGCACTTCGTGGGCATCGACGGCGTCCGCGCCTTCCTGCACTCCTACTCGCACGAGGTGTCGCTCACCGCCGACTCGCGCAAGAGCCAGCGGCGCTGGGCGGCCGACAGCTGCTGCAACACCCTCCCGGCGCGGCCGGCGCCCGACAAGGCCGCGCCGCTGCTCGGGGAAGACGCTGCCGGCGCCCGCGGCGCACCGCCCGACGCCCTCCCGGTGAGTCAGTCCCTCTGGACACCCCGACGCCCTCCGTCTCGGTGCTTGCCTCCCTTCCTGCTCATTGCCTTTCCCTTGGTGTTCTGCTTCCCCTTACGATGTCCCAGAATGATAAGCCCTTATTAGCTGTTGAGATACATTTGGAAGGAGAATATTGAGAGTGGTGCAACTGAATGCTGTAAATGTATAGGAGTGGTGTTGGGACGCTGGTTCTGACTTTGAAATGAATGTCTGATAAGTGGCGATATAGTTAGGGCAGTCGTACGATTTTATTGTGATTGGCAATTTTTGTAGCATATATTATGTTTCATTTTATAATTTTGAGAATGCCTGCAGCATTTTTGACCATTTGATCCTGGTTTTGGTTTCCTGAAAGGCAACGCTAATCCTCTGATGCCAAAATGTTCTGTACAAACGCTACATTCTGTAGCGTTTCTTCTTAGTTGTAATTCAATTTTTAAGCATTTGTTTCAATGAAGGTTTTGCTTCCCGTTTTTGAGAGGATTTTTACACTTGAAAATGCAAAGTTTCTATTGCAGGAAATCCTTCTCTCCCTTGACAACGTCTTATAAGCCATCTTGAGACAAGATGTGTATAAGGGAAACCAGTTACTCAAAAGACTTGTCGTGAGATAAGGCCCCATAGTAAGCCATTTACATTTATAGTTTCATTCTCATTTGAGATAAGCAAGGCACAGCATGGAAAAACTGAAGAGAGTTGATGACCTTGTCTTGCTATGATGTCCGTACTGTACAGTGCAGAGGAAGACTTAAGACCTGAGCCATTTCTTGGTGCTCTGGGCAGGTATTTATCTGAATGCAGAGAAGACCATGCCATCTTTCCTGTGAATTTCTCTACCACACTTTTTCTTTGAATGCTTTTTTTGCTTCTCTGATTTTATCTTTTCCTAGTCTTTTGTCTACCTGGGTAGGCTGATTATGAGTAACAGCATAGCTGTGTTGAGGAAATGTGATATGCTTTCATGGGCCTCACTCTGGGCAGGTAATAGGTGGAATTTTCCTTTCCGTGTTAGAATATCTGGAAGGCAAGATGCATCTTTCCATTAACCCATTCAGCACTCACTATTCTCAGTAACAGCAAATTCCAATAATGAATTCTATTAATGATTGAGAATGTTTTTGTTTAGCACACTGTTTTAGTGGATTGGGATGGTCTTGAAACAATATTCAAGGACCTCATGTTTCACTTAGCTGCTTTTCCTTTCTACTCTGTGCAACTGTTCTCTTGCTGCATGAAGATGGGTTGAGCAGAGAAATGTCTTTATATTCTTCTGTGCTGCTGTTTCAGTGTGTGTGGTGGAATAATGGCCTGGGTAACATGTCTTTTTAGGCTTTAATTTGTGCTGCATAATATTTGACTAGGATTGAAAATGTTGCTTGAAGTTTGAGATTGGATTCTTGTCCGGTTTTCTTGTTCCTTTTCTGTGCTTTCCACATTTTTGCTTTGTTTGTTGTCAATGACAAAACGCTGGAGACCCCTGAAAAGACTGGAAGATCTGTTCTGATTAATGGGACTGTGAGAGTGGTTTGCATTCCCAATGTGAGTGTTTAGTGCTGTCAGGACAGTCTTTAATATCCTCATTTTCCTAAAAATGTCACTGGATGAAATGCTCTTGCCAGTGGCCACCATATGGCTAGAACTTGGATGTTGTGAGTGGTACAAATGAATGCTGTGAATGCAGAGCAAAGATGGTGAGTGGAATTTTGATTTGAGTGTTTTTCATTTTATTGCATTGTTGGTTTTTTATTTGTTTTTGTTTTTTGACTGTGGAAAACCAGTAGCTCAGCAGTGATATCGTTCAGTCAAAGGTTTGACTATCTAATTTGTGCCAATTCCTGCAGCATTTATGCACCATTTTATCCTGGTTTTCTTGCCCTGAACAGTAACTTTAATTCTCTGGTAATAAAATGCTTTGCAGAAAAACTGTGCGTGTGGTGTGATGATGCCTGCGTATTACGGCTTATAGTACCTGTGAGAATCCTCATTACTTCACTCCTATTTATTGTAACTTTGTGCCAAAGAGTTTCTTCAAAGCTATAATTGCATTTTCAGGTCCATATTCCCAGGGAGGTTGTGCTTCATATTTTCCTTTTCTGGCTAGGGCTTTTACATTTGCAAATGCGACATTTGAATTGTAGCAAATATTTAATTTTTTGTGAAGGTCCATACGGCCATTGGGAGACAAAATTTTGTATATAATGGGAAGAAATAGAAGCTCAATGTTATAAGTAGATGAGGCATGTCTCTGTGGAACAACAATTACGCTTAAAGCAGAGGGACATTTTGTTACTGCTGTATTTACGAAGACCCAGTCTTTGTTGCAGAAAGAATCCTCTCTGTCACTTATCCCTTTTTAGGAGGCTTTAGATACTTGCAGAGAAATGTAGCTCCCTTCATGGTATACTTTGAAGGTGTGCTTGTACCTGGTGAGTGAGATTGGGAAAGCTTTTGTTGAACTTTTCCTTTGGTGAGATTTGCTTGCAAATTCTGATGGTGAAAGAAATGCATTGAAGTTATGAAGGTTTGATTTGACGTGTTGGGGGAATTTTGTGTGAGAAGTTGTAGAAGTGCTGGTGGTCCTTTCTCTGCTTGTTTTAGTTATTCCATTGCCCACAAAGCTGTGGTTTACGCTCTTTGAAGTCTGTCTGGTCAATAGGTTTTGCCTGAGAAATATTATTGAGGTTTCTGGGATCTCTGGGAGAGATTTTTTGAGAATTCATCCCCTACTGTCTACCTTATGTGTTCTACTGCTATGAATACTGAAAAATATCTAAATATAAACAAAAAAAAAAATCAAAGTGTATAAACTAGCTGCATAACATTTATTTTCTTCACAATGTTAGGTCACGTTAATGTAGTGGAAAGATATGTCTTTAGAGCTGTCCATGGTATAGTCTCTGTGCACATTGTGAAGAAGTGGGCTGGGCAATTGGTCTTTTAATGAAGTCCTTCTGCCTGTTATAAGTATGGAAAGCAAACATAAGAGCTGGGAGTAGCTTGAGAATTCTTTGTGTGTGACGTTCTCTTGGTGGAAAGAGGATCCTTTGAACCCTGACCTCTCGAGAATGGAGCTGGAAGTGGCTTTGATAACAGACGTGCGATGACAACAGCTGTGTTCATAGAATCCTGGAATCATTTAGGTTGGAAAAGACCTTTTAGATCATCTAGTCCAACATTTACTCTAGCACTGCCAAGTCTACTGTTAAACCACATCACTAAGCTCTCCATCTACACACCTCTGAAGACCTCCAATATTGGTGACTCAACTACATCGATGGGCAGCCTTGCTGAATACTTCACAATCTTTACAGTGAAACACATTTTCCTAATATACACTGCAGCAATCTGAGGCCATTTCCTAGTGTTTTATCCCACGGTTCTTGGCAACAGGCTGATTCCCACTTTGCTATAGCCCACCTTTAAGGTAATTGTAGAACACGGTAAGATCTGCCCTGAGCCTCCTTTGCTGTAGACTAAACAACCCCATCTCCATCAGCCGCTCCTAATGAGATCTGTTCTCTAGACCCTTCAACAGCTCCATTGCCCTGCTTTGACCTGCTTCAGCACCTCAGTAACCTTCCTGTAGTGAGGGGTCCAAAACTGATCACAGTATTTGAGGTGCAGCCTCACGAGAGCCGAGTACAGAGGGACAATCACTTCCGTAGTCCTGCTGGCCAGACTATTTCTGATACAAGCCAGGATGCTGCTGGATCTCTCAGCCACACTGCTGGCTATTGACCAATACTCGGAGGTAGCTTTCGGCCAGCCAGCTTTTCAGCTAATCTTCTTTCCCCAGCCTGTAGCACTGCATGGGATTGCTGTGACCCAAACAAAGGACCCGTCACTTAACCTTCTGACCCCATAGGCTTGCATATGTCTTAGTAGTTCATCAGGTTGCTGACCTTTTTCTCATGGATTATGAGGTCTTCATTCTGCTTCCTGTCCCTATCTACCAGGTAGTCAGGGGATGGGGTACCCAGAGAAAAATAGGTCTTGTTGCTAAAGACTATGACCAAAATGTGTTGGGGCGATCATCTCTTGTCACAGTGTTTCCCCTCCACATACAATAACGGATGGAGCTTGTCTTTGGTCCTCCTTTTCTTGTTTTTGTATTTATAAAATCATTTTTGATGTCTTAAAGACCAATAGCCAGCTTGAGCTCCAGCTGGGATTTGGTCTTTCAAATTATCACCACACACAGCTTGAAACATCTCCTGAGGAATGGAAGTACATCCCTTGAATTTCATTCTATCTAATGTTGAGGCAGATCAAAAAACGAAGATCTGTAGAGTGACAGTGAAGTCCTTCATTTGTGCAATTTTCACATTTTTGCCTTGTTTACTATGGACTGGGCCGGAGTGTGGCAGAGACCCTTAAAAGGACTGGCATATGTACTAGAAAAGAACTACTTTGATACATCTCTCTTTCAGTAAAGTGTCAGAGAATTATATGCCCTTTTCCTTCTGCTCTCACCTATGGTGAGAAGTGGGATGTTGTCCATGATGCAAATAAAGACTGTGATTGGAGAGTTCAGAGGCTGAGAGGCAGGCTTAGAGCCTGGAAAATAGTTGGATGAGTGTGTCTTTGGCTGGGGAATGCTTTGGTTTCATGCCTGATGCCAAGGGCTATGCCATTTCTGTTCTGATCATGGTGTCCCTGTCCTTAGAGGCAATGATGTTTCCCTGAGAATAAAGTATTTGGCAGAAAGTGCCTATGGTCTCTGAGGTGAAAGGGTGCAGACTGGAGTCACCACCATGTATGAAGGTGAAGTCAAAGAAGAGCAGAAGGGTACTGTGGGAGCAGGTGTTCCATGAAAGCAATAATCTAGGGCTGTAACTGATGCCAAGTACTGATGTAATAACCATTAGCCATGAATGTGAATACTGACTGTGTAGAATGAGATCCAGTGATTCAGCATGACAGAATGAGGAAAATATGATTGATGCTTAATGCTCGAGATATTTCATGGTCTTCCTTTGGCTTTTTTTCTGAAATGAATGTAGTGGATGTGTTTGATAAGTGATGCCAAATTCTGCCCTCATCTTACACCTCTGTGTACACTGGCATGCTTGTGTCCCGTGGTTCTCTGATACGTTCAAAGTGAATGCCCTGGGGTTTTCTTCTGTTTTAGGGGTAGGCATTTTTCTGGAAAACCGTTAAAGTGAATGAAAGTTAGAAAAGCATCTTTTGCTGTTGTGATCTCCTGGACTGCATTTATAGTGGGGGAAACTGATTAGAGGCGAGTGCGCAGACTGCTTTGCTAAATAACAGGGATGTGGAGTGAGTGCCCAGGCTTCTCAGAGTAGTGAAGGCACCTGATTACTGCATGATGCTGCACATGTACAGGGAGAACTGTTTTATATCAGTTTTTGACATTGGAACGACAGCACAAATTATCAACGAATGTAAGATTTAAATGAATATAAAGTGTTGGAGAGACAAGGAAATGTTCATTCCAAAGGACTACAGAAAAGATCTCTGGAATTCCGGGAAGTGTCTGTCCTGACACATCGTGTAAGGGCGATAATTACTTTGAGGTCAAATTAAAACGTATAATTTTACCTGCCATGCAGTAGAACTACGATATGAAGAAGAGGGTGCTACCTTCATTCTGACCATGACCGCCATGAAGACCAGAATGAATTCCATCTTCTCCTCGGAGAAGGCGTTGCAGAAGCAAGCGCATCGGCGCTGGGCCGCGTCGCAGGGGAATGTACCGAGGCGCCGGGTCAACGGGGGCCGAAGGTTTCCGCGGAAGAGGCAGGGCGGCGGCGCTCGCTGTGAGCCGTGCGTGCAGTGCCGGGCGGAGGCTGCGGGCGCCGCTGTTCACCACGGAGGAGAGGAGAGGAAGGAGCGGAGCGCTGCAGCCAGCCCCGCCCGCTGCGGCCCGGCTCGCTCGCACGCTCGCTGTATCGGCGGCCGTGCGGGCTGCGAGCGGCCCCGCGGTACGGAGCCGAGCTACGTAGACGCGGAGGGGCTGGCCAAATCGGCCGGCGGCGGGGCCGGAGCTGGAAAAGGATAACGGAGCAGGAGCCGGAGAAGGAGTCTGATCCGGAGCTCTAGGCGAAGAGTCGGGGCGGCGGGCGCTGTCGGCGGGTGTCCGGTGGCGGCGGGGCCGTGTCGGAGATGTGCGCAACGAGAGAAGGGCGCCGGAGCCGGAGGCAGCGAGCGCTGCTGTGCTGCGTGTTGGTGGCTATGTGGGAGGCGGCGTGGGGACAGCTGCGCTACTCGGTGCCCGAGGAGCTGCCCAAGGGCTCTTTCGTGGGCGACGTGGCCAAGGACCTGGCGCTGCAGCTGGCGACACTCCGCGATCGCGGCGCCCGAGTGGTGTCGGCAGATAGGACGCAGTATTTCGCTCTGCATGCGAACAGCGGCCACCTGGTGACGGCGGAGAGGCTAGATAGAGAGCAGCTGTGCCGGCTGATGGAGCGATGTGTACTGCGCTGTGAGGTGATCGTGGAGGGTGAGATGAAGGTTTACGAGATCGAAGTGGAAATCACAGACATTAATGACAATGCGCCCAGCTTTGGAGAAGCCGAAAAGGAACTGAGAATGAGCGAGACCACAGCTCCTGGGTCGCGCTTTCCCCTGGTCGAGGCTCACGACCCGGACGTGGGAGTGAATTCCCTGCAGAGCTACGAGCTGAGCGGCGACGAGCACTTCTCGCTGTCCGTGCAGGCGGGAGCCGACGGCGAGAAGCGTCCCGAGCTGGTGCTGGCCAAGGCGCTGGACCGGGAGGAGGCGGCGTTTCACGAGCTGGTGCTGAGGGCGAGCGACGGCGGCGAGCCGGCACGGACGGGCACGGCGCGCATCCGCGTGTCTGTGCTGGACGCCAACGACAACGCGCCCGTGTTCAGCCAGGCGGTGTACGCTGTGCGCGTGCCCGAGGACGTGCCCGTGGGCTCCACGCTCCTCACCCTCACGGCCACCGACGCCGACGAGGGACTCAACAGCGAGGTTAAATATTCGGTCATAAAGCTGACAGCCGAGCTAACAGACAAATTTTTTCTAGATCCCGAGACGGGATCGATCAGGCTGTTGAGGAGCCCGGACTTCGAGGAAGGAGACTCCTACGAATTCAGGGTGCAAGCACGGGATAGCGGGGAGCTTTTCGACACGGCTACGGTCTCGATCTCGGTGACCGACGTGAACGACAACGCGCCCGAGATTTCGGTGCGGTCGGCGCTGAACGAGATCTCGGAGGACGCGCCTTCGGGGACGGTGGTGGCCCTGCTGCACGTGCAGGACCGCGACTCGGGCGCCAACGGCGAGGTGCGGTGCTCGCTGGTCGGCGACGTGCCGTTCCGTCTGCGGAGCTCGGTGGGCAGCTACTACAGCGTGGTGACGGCGCGGGAGCTGGACCGGGAGGAGGTGTCGGAGTACAACGTGACGGTGTGGGCGTCGGACGGCGGGTCGCCGTCGCTGCGCAGCAGCGCGGTGCTGGCGCTGCGCGTGCTGGACGTGAACGACAACGCGCCGGTGTTCGCGGAGGCGCGCTACAGCGCCCGTCTGCCCGAGAACAACGCCGAGGGCGCGCTGGTGCTGACGGTGCGGGCGTGGGACGCGGACTGGGGGCAGAACGCGCGCGTGCGCTACCGGCTGGCGGAGGGGCGCGTGCGGGGCGCGCCGCTGTCGTCCTACGTGTCGGTGCAGGCGGAGACGGGCGCGCTGTACGCGCTGCGCTCGTTCGACTACGAGGAGGTGCGCGAGGTGGGGCTGTGGGTGCGGGCGGAGGACGGCGGCGCGCCGGCGCTGAGCAGCAACGTGTCGGTGCGGCTGCTGATCGTGGACGAGAACGACAACGCGCCGCAGGTGCTGTACCCGCCGGCGGCGGCGGCGTCGGGCGCGGGCTGGACGGGCGTGGAGCTGGCGCCGCGCTCGGCGGAGCCCGGCGCGCTGGTGGCCAAGGTGGTGGCGGTGGACGCGGACGCGGGGCAGAACGCGTGGCTGTCCTACGAGCTGGCCAAGGCGACGGAGCCGGGGCTGTTCCGCGTGGGGCTGCACAGCGGCGAGGTGCGCACGGCGCGCTCGCCGCTGGCCCGCGACGCGCCCAGGCACAGCCTGGTGGTGGTGGTGAAGGACCAGGGCCGGCCGGCGCTGTCGGCCACGGCCACGCTGACGGTGGTGCTGGCCGAGAGCGTGGCCGAGCTGCTGTCGGAGCTGGGCAGCGCGGCGGCGCCGGCCGAGCCCGGCGGCAGCCTGACGCGCTGGCTGGTGCTGGCCGTGGCGGCCGTGTCGTGCCTCTTCGTCGCCTTCCTGCTGCTGCTGCTGGCGCTGCGCCTGCGGCGCTGGCGCCGCTCGCAGCTGCTGCCGCCGGCCAGCGGCGCCTTGCGCGGCGTGCCGGCCTCGCACTTCGTGGGCATCGACGGCGTCCGCGCCTTCCTGCACTCCTACTCGCACGAGGTGTCGCTCACCGCCGACTCGCGCAAGAGCCAGCGGCGCTGGGCGGCCGACAGCTGCTGCAACACCCTCCCGGCGCGGCCGGCGCCCGACAAGGCCGCGCCGCTGCTCGGGGAAGACGCTGCCGGCGCCCGCGGCGCACCGCCCGACGCCCTCCCGGTGAGTCAGTCGCTCCGGACACCCCGACGGCCTCCCTGTCGGTGCTTCCCTCCTTCCCTGCTCCTGGATTTTCCATTCCCGCTCTCCTTCCAGCCGGGGTGGTTTGTTGCTTCTCTGAGCAGCGTGTTTTTCGTGAGAGCCTGGCACTCAGAGAGCCAAGCATGGGCTCTGCTGGTAGCCTTACACTCTAGTGTGGATGGTGGGAAATGAGGGAGGATTTTGGCTGCAACTCTTCCACAACCGAGGTTGATTTTTTTATTTTTTAATTTTTTAATTTTTTTATTTTTTTCCCCCAGCATAACACCTGGTCCATTTGGCGGGAGAACAGTTTGATTTTATAATCTTGAGCATTCCTGCAGGATTTTTGCACTATTTGATCCTGGTTTTGCTTTCCTCAAAGGGAATGCTAGTCTTCTGATGCTATAGTATTCTGCAGAGAAACTGCTTGTAGAGCTATGATGTCTGTGCATAATGGCTTCTAATACATGTACCTGTAAAAATCCTCCTTAATCCACTTCCTTAATCTGCTTTGTGCTATAGTGTTTCTCTCTAGTTGTATTCCATTTTCGGACCTTTCTTTTCAGGAAGCTTTTGCTTCATATTTTGCATTTCTCGTTTGCCTTTTACATTGCAAATACAAAGGTAGTATTGCATCAATTCGTTATTTTCCTTGAGACATTCCTATCAGCCATCAGGAGACAAATATTTGTGTATAAGGGAAATGAAACAGAAGCTCAAACTGAATCTGTCTTCTGTGCTCTCGATACTTATGTTCATTGGAGATATGCAGGCCATATCACGGAACAATGGAATAGAGCAGATGAATATTTATAGAAATGAAGTCCAGATGAAAACTGTAGTGCTTTGCTTGCAGCATGACACCTGCGTCATTTCTTGGTGATCTTGGGAGGCATTTTCCTGTGCAGAGAGAAGATTGTGCCACATTCACGGTGGCACAGGTGACACCTTTACCAGACTTTCTCTTTGAATGCTTCCTTCTGCTGCTTGTTTGATTTGTTTTTTTCCTAGTGTTTTGTCTGTGTGTGTAGGTTGAGTGATCAGTAGTAGCACAGAGCCTTGTTGATGAATGTGTTATGTGTACATGGGCCTTGCTCATGTGAACCACCAGCTGAGTATTTGAGTTGGAGCTGGTGTAGAAGAATGGAGACATGAGGGTACTTGTGAATTTTTTTTTTATTTTTCTTTGTTTTTGTCTGGGTAGTGGATGTAAACATAATGTTAGTAGAAGAGATGTCTGCATGGAACAGCCCATGCTCTAAAAGGAGAGGGACATTCCTTTACACATATATTTACGAAGATCCAGTGTCTGGAGAATGAATCCTCTCTGTCTTTCCCCTTATCTCATTAGTAGGCCTTATAAGCTTGCAGAGAAATGTAGCTCCCTTCATGGTATACTTGGATGGTGTGGTTGTGCGCAGTACTTGATACTGGGAAATGGTCTGTTGAACTTTTCCTTTGATGAGACTTGCTTGCAAATTCTGAGGGTGAAAGTATTGAAATTGTGGAAGTTTTGAGTTGTCAGGTTGGGGGAGCGTTGTGTGAGGGGCTATAGAAGGACAGATGCTCCTTTCTCTGCTACTTTTGTTTATTTAATTCCACACACATCTGTGGTTTATGCACTTTGGAGTCTGTCTACTGATTAGTTTTTGCCTGAGGTATGTTATTGAGCTTGTATTGGGATTTTTGGGTTATCTTCTGTAGAATTCATTCCCTACTGTCTACCTTACATGCTCTAGTACTATGAATACTGAAAAACATCCACGTGTATAACCTAGCTGCATATCATTTATTCTCTTCTTAATGTTTGTATTACATCATGATAACGTGGTAAGAAAAAAATTGTCTGGTGCTATCCATGTTGCATGTGAAGAAATGCACTGGGCAATCGGTCCTTTAATTATGTCCTTCAGGCTGTCATGAAGAAGGAAGGCAATCATAGCAGTTGGGAGTAGTTTGGAAATTCTTCCAGCAAGTACGGAGGAATTGTATATGTTTACGTGGTTTAGTAGCAAATCCTTATCTCCCTTGAGAAGGCATTATAAACCATCTGAAGACAAATTTTTGTGAATAAGGGAAATGAAACAGAAGCTTAAACTGAATCTGTCTTCAGTGCTCGCAAGACTTAGCATGAGTAAGGGTCCCACATTAAGGCCTTTACATTTACAGTTTCATATGGTATGAGCTTGCATTGGGATCTTTGGGAGAGCCTTCTGGAGAATTAATTCCTACTATCTACTTTACATGCCCTACTACTACGAATGCTCAAAAATGTTAATGTGTATAACTTAGTTGCATTTTGTTTATTCTCTTCACAGTGATTATATTACATCCTGATAATGTGATGAAACAAATTGTCTTTTGATGTGTCCATGGTGTAGTCTTTGTGAATGTTGTGAAGAAATGCGCTGGGTAATTCATTCAACCTTTGCTGAAGAGGGAAGGCAATCCTAATAGTTGGAAGTAGTTTGGGAATTCTTCCTGTGTGAACGTCTCTTGCTAGCACGTGGAGCCTTAGAGCACTGATCTCTGAAGAATGGAGCTGGAAGTGGTATTGCTGGCAGGCACGTGGTATGCCCAACCTTTTCCTTAGCATTGCTAAGTTCACCATTAACCCATGTCTCTAAGCTTTTTGAAAATCTTCAAGGACAGTGATTCAACTACTTCCCTTGGCATCCTGTTCCAATACTTCACAACCCTTTGAGGAAATACATTTTTCCTAACATCCAGCCTAAACCTCCCCTGGTGCACCATTTAGCCTATTTCCGTCCCCTTAACACTTGGTGCTTGGGAGAAGAGGCCAATCCACACGTTGCTGTAGCCCCCTTTAAGGTAACTGTAGATCATGATAAGGTCTGCCCTAAGTCCTCTTTTCTCCAGGCTCAACAACCCCAGGTCCCTCAGATGCTCCTTTTAAGTCTACTTCTCTAAACCCTTCCATAGCTCCGTTTACTCTTATTTGGACATGCTCTAGCAACTCAGTGTCCTTCTTGTAGTGAGGGGCTCAAATGTGAAGACAGTATTTGAGGTGTGGCCTCACCAGAGATGAGTACAGAGGGACAATCACTTCCCTAGCCCTGCTGGCTGGAATATTTCTGGTACAAGTCAGGATACTGTTGGCTTTCTTGGACACGTGAGCATACTGCTGGTTCATATTCAGTCATCTATCAACCAGTCCTCAGTGGTTTCCTTCAGCCTGGCAGCTTTCCAGCCACTCTTCCCCCCGCCAGTAGCACTGCATGGGGTTTTTTGCACCCAAGCACAGGACCTGTCACTTCGCGTTGTTGAACCACATACTGCTGGCCTCAGACAATCAGCCCAACCTATCCAAATCCCTCTGCAGAGCCTTCCTATCCTCAAGGAGATCAAAGCTCATGCCAAACTTGGTGTCATCTGAAAACGTAGTGAGGATGCACTCAATCTTTTCATCCAAATCTTGATAAAGATACTGAAGAGAACTGGCCCTGATACTGAGACCTGGGGGTCACCACTCCTGATCAGCTTTCAACTGCTAACCACCCGTTTGAGTGGACCACAACAATTAGCCAGGACTGATGATGGAAAGTGGCTTGGTGAGCGCTTTGGCCAGCTCCCTCTGTACCCTCATGTGGATCCCATCTGGCCCCACTGACTTGCATAGGTCTACGTACTTTAGCAGATCACTGACCATGTCCTTGTGGATTATGAGGGCTTCATTCTGCTCCCTGTCTGTAACTAGCAGGTTGTGAGGGGATGGGGTACCTAGAGAAAAATGGACTTGCTTCTAAAGACTGAGGCCAAAAAGGCTTTAAGGAGATGATTTCTTGTCACTATGTTTCCTCTCACATCTAAGAAAAGATTAAGTCTTCTTACTCCACATTTTCTTGTTTGTGTATTTATGAAAACATTTTCGTTGTCCTTAAGAGCATTAGGCAGAATGAGTTCCAGCTGGGCTTTGGCCCTTCTAATTTTCTCCCTGCACTGCCTCACAATATCTTTATATTCTTCCTGAGTGTTTCAGGTGCATCCCTTGAATTTCACATAATGTTGGGGCAGATAAAAAAAAAAAAAAAAAAAAAGACATTTGTAGAGTGGCAGTGGGCAGTGAAGTCCTTCACTTTTGTAATTTTCACATTCTTGCCTCATTTTCTGCTTCCGTCTCAACTGGACATCAGTGTGCCAGAGAACCCTAAAAAGATTCTAAGATCATTTAGAATTGTTGGACTGGGGAAGCAGTTTCCTTCCAGACCTTGAATGTTTTTCATCCTGTGGAGAGAAATACTTTGAAATATTTCTCTTTCAATAAAATGTCAGTGAATGATGTGCCTTGTTCTTTCTTGTCTGACAAATGGAGAAAAGTAGGATGTTGTCTGTGGTGCAGATAAAATCTTTGAGTGTAGAGCACAGAGGTTGAGAGGCAGGCATAAAGACTGGAAAATATCTGGGTCAATGTGACTTTGAATGGGGTATGCTTTGGTTTCATACCTGATGCCAAGGCTCACACCATTTCTGTTCTGATCATGGTGTCCCTGTCCTTAGAGGCAATGATGCTTTGCTGAGAATAAACTATTTGGCAAAAAGTGCTTATGTAGTGGAGGTTTCTGAGGTGAAAGGGTGCATCTGGAGTCACCATCCTGTATGAAGGTGAAAGAAAAGAAGAGCATAAAGGTGTTGTGGGAACTGGTGTATTCTGGAAATGCTTAACTAGAGTTGCAACTGATCCCAAGTACTGTTGTTGTCTTACAGCTGCCTGTACCCCTGTATGCTTGTCTCCCATGAGGCTTTGTTCCCTTCCCACCAAGTGTCATGGCATTTTCTTCGCGTGTATGGGTGGGTATTTATTTGGAAATTAAATTGAAATCAAAACATGGCCAGAATCTAGAATCAGAAGTAATTGAGAGAGCCGTGCTACTGCTTTGCACGAATGAAACTGTAGAGAAGACAGGCATGATTTCCTACCAATTGCTGCCTTCAATTAATAGCACAATGTTGTGAAGCACTGCATACAACCATCATGTCTGATCCTCCAGTGCCATGCTGGCTAGACAGAGTTACATGGTAGAAACTGGTGTGGAGTGCTTAATGCCCAATGCCAGCTATCTGTGATGCTGGCAGCACCAGGAGAACTGGTGACAGAAGGCGTGCCTGTCTGTCTGATGTACTACGTTCTGTAGTTCTGGCTGTGCAGAAGGAACTATTACCAAGGAATGTGAATGCTTACTATGTAGAATGAGACCCACTTATTCTGCATGACATGATCGGGAAAATACGATTGATATTTATTACTGGAGATATTTCCTGGTCTAACTTTTGCTTTTTATGTAATGAATGTACTAATACGTGTTTGATAAGGGATGCCAAGTTCAGCCCCCATCTTACAACTGCAAGACACTACAATACCCTTGCGTGGTCATGTCTCATGAGTCTTTGCTACCTTCACAGTGAATGCCTGGGGTTTTTTATTTGGTGTATTGGTAGACATTTTTTCTGGAAATCCATTTAAGTGAATGACAGTTAGAAAAGAATCGTCAGCTCTTGTGGTCTCCAAGACTGCATTTATAGTGGGCGAAACCGACCAGTGGTGAGTGCTCCAGCTGGTTTACTCTATAGCAGGGATGTGGAGCGCATGCACAGCCTGCTCAGAGAGCTGAGGGGGGTTGCTGGTTGCTTGCTGATGCACCCTTACAGGAAGAACTGTATTATATAGTTGTTGACATTGAAACAAGAGCACAAATTACAACGAAACTGAATTAGTTGCTCATAGATTATTGGAAAGCCGAGGAAGCTTTAAACCAAGAAGGAAGGCAAGAATGACATTTGAAATTCGTGGAGTACACAATACTTCTGCAATAGTAAGTTGAGACTAACAACTATTAACAGGCTGAATTAACAAAAAAAAATAATAATCTACTTCCCATGCGGAAAAACGAGGACAGCGAGAGGAATACCCTGCCTTCACTCTGCTCCTGAGGGCCCTAAAGACCAGAATGCATTCGATCTTTTCCTCGAAGAAGAGAAGGCAAGCGCACCGGCGCTGGGCCATATCGCAGGGGAATGTGCCGAGGCGCAGTGTCCGCGGGGACCGAAGGTTTCCGCGGAAGAGGCCGGGCGGCGGCGCTCGCTGTGAGCCGTGCGTGCAGTGCCGGGCGGAGGCTGCGGGCGCCGCTGTTCACCACGGAGGAGAGGAGAGGAAGGAGCGGAGCGCTGCAGCCAGCCCCGCCCGCTGCGGCCCGGCTCGCCCGGTCGCTCGCTGTGTCGGCGGCCGTGCGGGCTGCGAGGGGCTCCGCGGTGCGGAGCCGAGCTACATAGACGCGGAGGGGCCGGCGATAGCGGGCGACAGCGGGGCCGGAGCCGAAGCGGGAGCCGGAGCCGCAGGCGAAGAGTCGGGTCGGCGGCGGGGAGCAGTCGGCGAGCGTCCGGTGGTAGCGGGGCCGTGTCGGAGATGGGCGCGGCGAGAGAAGGGCGCTGGGGCCGGAGGCAGCGAGCGCTGCTGTGCTGCGTGTTGGTGGCGGCGTGGGAGGCGGCGTGGGGGCAGCTGCGCTACTCGGTGCCCGAGGAACTGCCCAAGGGCTCTTTCGTGGGCGACGTGGCCAAGGACCTGGCGCTGCAGCCGGCGACGCTCCGCGACCGCGGCGCCCGCATCCTGGACCGAGGTAGGACGCGGTATTTTGCTCTGCATGCGAACAGCGGCCACCTGGTGACGGCGGAGAGGCTAGATAGAGAGCAGCTGTGCCGGCTGGTAGAGCGATGCGTGCTGCACTGCGAGGTGATCGTGGAGGGCGAGATGAAGGTTTACGAGATCGAAGTGGAAATCACCGACATTAACGACAACGCCCCCAGCTTCCGCAGTGCAGAAATGGAACTGACAGTGAACGAGATGGCAGCTACCGGGTCGCGCTTTCTCTTGTCTAAAGCTCGGGACCCGGACGTGGGAGTGAATTCCCTGCAGAGCTACGAGCTGAGCGTCGACGAGCACTTCTCACTGTCCGTGCAGGTGGGAGCCGACGGCGAGAAGCGTCCCGAGCTGGTGCTGGCCAAGGCGCTGGACCGGGAGGAGACGGCGTTTCACGAGCTTGTGCTGAGGGCGAGCGACGGCGGCGAGCCGGCACGAACGGGCACGGCGCGCATCCGCGTGTCTGTGCTGGACGCCAACGACAACGCGCCCGTGTTCAGCCAGGCGGTGTATGCTGTGAGCGTGCCCGAGGACGTGTCCGTGGGCTCCACGCTCCTCACCCTCACGGCCACCGACGTCGACGAGGGATTCAACGCCAACGTGAAATACTCGCTTAAGACAGCAACGGACGTAGCATCGGAAACCTTCCACCTGGATCCCGAGACGGGATCGATCAGGCTGGTGAGAAGCCTGGACTTCGAGGAAGACGATTCCTATCATCTGGAGGCGCAGGCACAAGACGGCGGTGGCCTTTCCGACACGGCTACAATCTCGATCTCGGTGACCGACGTGAACGACAACGCGCCTGAGCTGATTCTGTCGTCGGCGCTGAGCGAGATCTCAGAGGACGCGCCTTCGGGGACGGTGGTGGCCCTGCTGCACGTGCAGGACCGCGACTCGGGCGCCAACGGCGAGGTGCGGTGCTCGCTGGTCGGCGACGTGCCGTTCCGTCTGCGGAGCTCGGTGGGCAGCTACTACAGCGTGGTGACGGCGCGGGAGCTGGACCGGGAGGAGGTGTCGGAGTACAACGTGACGGTGTGGGCGTCGGACGGCGGGTCGCCGTCGCTGCGCAGCAGCGCGGTGCTGGCGCTGCGCGTGCTGGACGTGAACGACAACGCGCCGGTGTTCGCGGAGGCGCGCTACAGCGCCCGTCTGCCCGAGAACAACGCCGAGGGCGCGCTGGTGCTGACGGTGCGGGCGTGGGACGCGGACTGGGGGCAGAACGCGCGCGTGCGCTACCGGCTGGCGGAGGGGCGCGTGCGGGGCGCGCCGCTGTCGTCCTACGTGTCGGTGCAGGCGGAGACGGGCGCGCTGTACGCGCTGCGCTCGTTCGACTACGAGGAGGTGCGCGAGGTGGGGCTGTGGGTGCGGGCGGAGGACGGCGGCGCGCCGGCGCTGAGCAGCAACGTGTCGGTGCGGCTGCTGATCGTGGACGAGAACGACAACGCGCCGCAGGTGCTGTACCCGCCGATGGCGGCGGCGTCGGGCGCGGGCTGGACGGGCGTGGAGCTGGCGCCGCGCTCGGCGGAGCCCGGCGCGCTGGTGGCCAAGGTGGTGGCGGTGGACGCGGACGCGGGGCAGAACGCGTGGCTGTCCTACGAGCTGGCCAAGGCGACGGAGCCGGGGCTGTTCCGCGTGGGGCTGCACAGCGGCGAGGTGCGCACGGCGCGCTCGCCGCTGGCCCGCGACGCGCCCAGGCACAGCCTGGTGGTGGTGGTGAAGGACCAGGGCCGGCCGGCGCTGTCGGCCACGGCCACGCTGACGGTGGTGCTGGCCGAGAGCGTGGCCGAGCTGCTGTCGGAGCTGGGCAGCGCGGCGGCGCCGGCCGAGCCCGGCGGCAGCCTGACGCGCTGGCTGGTGCTGGCCGTGGCGGCCGTGTCGTGCCTCTTCGTCGCCTTCCTGCTGCTGCTGCTGGCGCTGCGCCTGCGGCGCTGGCGCCGCTCGCAGCTGCTGCCGCCGGCCAGCGGCGCCTTGCGCGGCGTGCCGGCCTCGCACTTCGTGGGCATCGACGGCGTCCGCGCCTTCCTGCACTCCTACTCGCACGAGGTGTCGCTCACCGCCGACTCGCGCAAGAGCCAGCGGCGCTGGGCGGCCGACAGCTGCTGCAACACCCTCCCGGCGCGGCCGGCGCCCGACAAGGCCGCGCCGCTGCTCGGGGAAGACGCTGCCGGCGCCCGCGGCGCACCGCCCGACGCCCTCCCGGTGAGTCAGTCGCTCCGGACACGCCGACGCCCTCCGTCTCGGCGCTTGCCTCCCTTCCTGCTCATTGCCTTTCCATCCCCGCTCTCCTTCCCGGCCGGGGATGTTTGGTGCTGAGCAAAGCACAGCTTCATTAGGCAGTGGGTTTTGGGTAACTCTGAAAGGTAAGGTGGAATGTGGGACATGAGCGCGGGCTTTTGACGTCAGCTCTGCTCCAGATGAACTCCTATTTTTTTCCCACATGCCAGGTGGTTGCTCCTTTCATTCCCTGACATGTATCATGCAGGATTTCCTTTTTGTCTTCACTTCTTTTTGCTTTTCTGAAAATTTACCACTCTCATTCCTGAGTGGGCAGGTTTCCTTCTCAGCAAGGCACAGCTTTGTTTCGTATCAGGTTGTTGTCCTTTTTTGTGAAGGGAGCCAAGTGTGGGCTCCACTGCCAGCGTTACAGATGTTGCGGAAGTCAGGAGACAAGAGGGGGTCTTTCCCTGCAACGCTGCTCTACATGATCTTCTAACTTTTTTCCCACTTATCTGCTGGTTGTTCCTTTCATCCCCTGGCATATATCATGCAGGTATTCGTTTTGTTTTTCACTCTTCTGTGTTCATGTACACTTGAGACTACCAGGAAGTTAAAAGGTAGCCTCCCAATAGCTCACATGCAGTAGTTTGCGCTTATCTTTAAATAAAATCTTAATGGCCAATATGTCATTTGGCTACTTCTCCTCCATACTTCCATACTCTAAGCAACTTTTCTGATGCTTCATGAAGATAGATTATGCAAAAAGATGTCTATATGAATCTGTGCTGCTGTTTTTGTGTGTGTGGTGGAATAGTGGTCTGGGCATCGCGTCCTTTTAGTCTTCATCACTTGAATTTGTGTTGCAAAATATTTGGCTTGGTTAATGTTGTGTGAAGTGTGAGATTGGATTCTGTTTCTTGTCCTGCAGTTTTCACATACTTGCCTTCTTTGTTGTCAGTGACAAAAAGTGGCCTCATGTTCCTGAGAACCCTGAAAAGATTGGAAGATTTGTTATGAGTTGTTGGACTGTGGGAGCTGTTCCCATACACAGCATGAATATTTGCTGCATTTGGCACAAAGTCTTTGATATCCTCATGTTTCCTTAAAATGTCACTGGATGAAATGCTCTTGCCAGTGGCCTCCATATGGCTAGAACTTGGATGTTGTGAGTGGTGCAAATGAATGCTGTGAATGCAGAGCAAAGATGGTAAGTGTAATATTTTTTGTTTGTTTGTTTGTTTTTAATTTTATTGCTTTTTGTTTGTTTGTCTGTTTTTTGAATGTGGAAAAGAAGTAGCTCAGCAGTGATATCGTTCAGTCAAAGGTTTGACTTCCTAATTTGTGCCAATTCCTGCAGCATTTATGCACCATTTTATCCTGGTATTCTTGCCCTGTAAGGTATCTTTAAACATCTCTGGTAATAAAATGCTTTGCAGAAAAACTGTGCATGTGGTGTTATGATGTCTGCGTGTTATGGCTTAAATTCCTGTTAGAATCTTCATTACTTCCTTCCTATTTATTGTAACTTTGTGCCAAAGAGTTTCTTCATAGCTATAATTCCATTTGCAGGTCTTTGTTTTCAGGAAGGTTGTGCTTCATATTTCCCTTTTCTGGCTAGGACCTTTACATTTGAAAATGCAGAGTTTGCACTGCAGCAAGTCCTTATCTGCCTTGAGAAGGTCCTATCAGCCATCTGGAGACATATATTTGTGTATATGGGAAATGAAACCAAATCTGAAACTGAATCTGTCCTCATTGTTCACGAGACGTGGCATGAGAAAGTTCCATATAGTATGGCCTTTCCATTTCCATTTTCATATTCTTTGACTATGAGCAGGCCACCTCATGGAAAATCAGATGACAGCTGATGAACATTTCTTAAAATGAAGTCTATATGAACTCTCTAGGGCTTTGCTTGCAGCTCAGGACCTCAGTGATGTCTTGGTGGTTTAGGGAGGCCTTTTCCAGTGCAGAGAGAAGAGTGTGGCCCATGTCCAGTGATTTTCTCTACCACACTTTCTTTTTGAATGCTTCTTTGTACTGCTGGTCCGATATTTTCTTTTCCTGGTGTTTCTTCCCTGCATGTAGGTTGTGTTGTCAGTAGCAGCATAGTTTTTTTGGGGAATGTGTTATGTGTCCATGTGCCTTGGCTATGTTAGCCGATAGGTTTGTATTTCATCAAAGTCAGAGCTCGTGTGGAAGACTGGAGATACCAGGGTGTTTGTGTGTTCTCCTTTTTTTTTTTTTGTCTGGGGAGTAGATGTTAGCATGATTTTAGTCGAAGAGTCGTGTCTCTATAGTGCAGCACATATAGTTAAAGCAGAGAGACATTTCCTTAGTGATGTATTGAGGAAGACCCAGTCTTTGTTGCAGAAAGAATCCTCTCTGTCCCTTATCTCTTTAGGAGACTTTAAATACTTGCAGAGAAATGTAGCTCCCTTCATGGTATACTTTGAAGGTGTGCTTGTACATTGTGCGTGAGATTGGGAAAAGGTTTGTTGAACTTTTCCTTTGGTGAGATTTGCTTGCAAATTCTGATGGTGAAAGAAAAGCATTGAAGTTAAGAAGGTTTGACGTAACGTGTTGAGGGAATGTTGTGTGAGGGGCTGTAGAAGGGCTGGTGGTCCTTTCTCTTGTTTTAGTTATTCCATTCCCCACAAAGCTGTGGTTTATGCTCTTTGAAGTCTGTCTGGTCAATAAGTTTTTCCTGAGAAATGTTATTGATATTATTGGGATCTTTCAAAGAGCCTTCCGTAGAATTCCTCCCCTACTGTCTACGTTATGTGGTCTACTACTATGAATACTGAAAAATTTCTAAATATAAGAAATATAAATGTGTATAAACAAGCTGCGTAACATTTATTTTCTTCACAATGTTAGGTCATGTTAATGTAGTGGAAAGAAATGTCTTTAGAGCTGTCCATGGTATAGTCTCTGTGCACGTTGTGAAGAAGTGGGCTGGGCAATTGGTCTTTTAATGAAGTCCTTCTGCCTTTTAAGAATAGAGAAAGCAATCCTAACAGCTGAGAGCAGTTTGAGAATTCTTTGTGTGTGACGTTCTCTTGGTAGAAATAGCAACTTTGAACCCTTACCTCTCAAGAATGGAGCTGGAAGTAGCTTTCATAACAGACACGTGCTATGACAACAGCTGTGTTCATAGAATCCTGGAATCATTTAGGTTGGAAAAGAGCTCTTAGATCATCTAGCCCAACATTTACTCTAGCACTGCCAAGTCTACCGTTAAACCACATCACTAAGCTCTCCATATACACACCTCTGAAGACCTTCAATGTTGGCAACTCAACTACATCGATGGGCAGCCTTGCTGAATACTTCACAATCTTTTCAGTGAAACACAATTCCCTAATATCCAATGTAAACCTCCACTGCAGCAATCTGAGGCCATTTCCTATTGTTTTATCACATGGTTCCTGGCAAAAGGCTAATTCCCACTTTGCTGTAGCCTCCCTTTAAGGTAATTGTATAACACGATAAGATCTGTCCTGAACCTCCTATGTTGTAAGCTAAACAACCCCATCTCCATCAGCCGCTCCTAATGAGATCTGTTCTCTAGACCCTTCAACAGCTCCATTGCCCTGCTTTGACCTGCTTCAGCACCTCAGTAACCTTCCTGTAGTGAGGGGTCCAAAACTGATCACAGTATTTGAGGTGCAGCCTCACGAGAGCCGAGTACAGAGGGACAATCTTTTTCATAGTCCTGCTGGCCAGACTATTTCTGATACAAGTCTGGATGCTGCTGGATCTCTTGGCCACACTGCTGGCTCATATTCAGCTGGCTACTGACCAACATTCAGGGGTAGCTTTCAGCCAGACAGTTTTTCAGCCAGTTTTCTTTCCCCAGTCTATAGCACTGCATGGGATTGCTGTGACCCAAACAAAGGACCTGTCACTTAGCCTTCTGGCCCCATAGACTTGCATATGTCTAAGTAGTTTATCAGGTTGCTGAACCTTTTCTCGTGGATTATGAGGTCTTCATTCTGCTTCCTGTCCCTATCTACCAGGTAGTCAGTAGATTGGGTACCCAGAGAAAAATAGGTCTTGTTGCTATAGACTGTGACGAAAAACGCATTAGGGAGATCATCTCTTGTCACTGTGTTTCTCCTCCACATCCACTAATGGATGGAGCTTGTCTTTGGTCCTCTTTTTCTTGTTTTTGCATTCAGAAAACCATCTTAGATGTCTTTAAGACTAATAACCAGCTTGAGTTCCAGCTGGGATTTGGCCTTTCAAATTATCACCACACACAGCCTGAAACATCTCCTGAGGAATGGAAGTACATCCCTGGAATTTCATTCTATCTAATGTTGAGGCAGATCAAAAAAAGAAGATCTGTAGAGTGACAGTGAAGTCCTTCATTTGTGCAATTTTCACATTTTTGCCTTGTTTACTGTGAACTGGGCCTGAGTGTGGCAGAGACTCTTAAAAGGACTGGCATATGTACTAGAAAAGAACTACTTTGATATATCTCTCTTTCAGTAAAGTGTCAGAGAATTATATGCCCTTTTCCTTCTGCTCTCACCAATGGTGAGAAGTGGGATGTTGTCCATGACGCAGATAAAGACCGTGACTGCACAGTAGAAAGGGTGAGAGGCAGGCTTAGAGCCTTGAAAATAGTTGGATCAGTGTGTCTTTGGCTGGGGAATGCTTTGGTTTCATGCCTGATGCCAAGGGCTATGCCATTTCTGTTCTGATCATGGTGTCCCTCTCTTTAGAGGCAATGATGTTTCCCTGAGAATAAAGTATTTGGCAGAAAGTGCCTATGGAGTAGAGGTGTCTGAGGTGAAAGGGTGCAGACTGGAGTCACCACCATGTATGAAGGTGAAGTCAAAGAAGAGCAGAATGTTACTTTGGGAGCAGGTGTTCCATGAAAGCAATAATCTAGGGCTGTAACTGATGCCAAGTACTGATGTAATAACCATTAGCCATGAATGTGAATGCTGACTGTGTAGAATGAGATCCAGTGATTCAGCATGACAGAATCAGGAAAATATGATAGATGCTTAATACTCGAGATATTTCATGGTCTTCCTTTGGCTTTTTCTCAAATGAATGTATTGGACATGTTTGATAAGGGATGCTGAGTTCTGCCCTCATCTTACTCGTCTGTGTACACTGGGATGCTCGTGTCCCATAGTTCTCTGATACATTCAAAGTGAATGCCCTGGGGTTTTCTTCTGTTTTAGGGGTAGGCATTTTTCTGGAAAACCGTTAAAGTGAATGAAAGTTAGAAAAGCATCTTTTGCTGTTGTGATCTCCTGGACTGTATTTATAGGGGGGAAACTGATCAGAGGCGAGTGCCCAGACTGCTTTGCTAAATAACAGGGATGTGGAGAGTACCCACGCTTCTCAGAGCTGATGGGACCTGTTGGTTCCTTGATGCTGCACATGTACAGGGAGAACTGTTTTATATCAGTTGTTGACATTGGAACGACGGCACAAATTATCAACAAATGTAAGATTCAAATGAATATAAATTGTTGGAAAGACAAGAAAATACTCATTCAAGAAGGACTGCAGAAACGGTCTCTGTAATTCCTTGAAGTGACTGTCCTGCACACATGGTGTAAAAGCAATAATTACTCCGAGGTCAAATTAAAACGTATAATTTTACCTGCCATGCAGTAGAACTAAGACATCAAGCAGAGGACACTACCTTCATTGTGATCATGACCACGCTGAAGACCAGAATGACTTCGATCTTCTACTCGAAGAAGAGAAGTCGCCGTGTCCGCGGGGACCGAAGGTTTCCGCGGAAGAGGCAGGGCGGCGGCGCTCGCTGTGAGCCGTGCGTGCAGTGCCGGGCGGAGGCTGCGGGCGCCGCTGTTCACCACGGAGGAGAGGAGAGGAAGGAGCGGAGCGCTGCAGCCAGCCCCGCCCGCTGCCGCCCAGCTCGTTCGCTCTCTGTATCGGCGGCCGTGCGGGATGCGAGCGGCATCGCAGATCGGAGCCGAGCTACATAGAGGTCCAGCGAGGCGGAGGGGCTGGCGATAGCGGACGGCGGCGGGGCCGGTACCGGAAAAGGGAAACGGAGCAGGAGCGGGAGAAGGAGTCTGATCCGGAACCAGAGGCGAAGAGTCGAGCGGCGGGAGCTGTCCGCGGGCGTCCGGTGTTGGGGGGGCGCCGTATCGGAGATGTGCGCAGCGAGACAAGGGCGCTGGGGCCAGAGGCAGCGAGCGCTGCTGTGCTGCGTGTTGGTGGCGGCGTGGGAGGCGGTGTGGGGGCAGCTGCGCTACTCGGTGCCCGAGGAGCTGCCCAAGGGCTCTTTCGTGGGCGACGTGGCCAAGGACCTGGCGCTGCAGCCGGCGGCGCTCCGCGACCGCGGCGCCCGAGTGGTGTCGGCAGATAGGACGCAGTATTTCGCACTGCATGCGAACAGCGGCCACCTGGTGACGGCGGAGAGGCTAGATAGAGAGCAGCTGTGCGAGGGCATACAGCGATGCGTGCTGCGCTGTGAGGTGATCGTGGAGGGCGAGATGAAATTTTATGAGATCGAAGTGGAAATCACTGACATTAACGACAACACACCCACCTTTAGCGAAATTCAGATTGAGGAAACGCTGAGCGAAACGACGGGACTCGGGACGCGTATGCCCCTATCTAAGGCTCACGACCCGGATGTGGGAGTGAATTCCCTGCAGAGCTACGAGTTGAGCGGCGACGAGCACTTCTCGCTGTCCGTGCAGGTGGGAGCCGACGGCGAGAAGAGTCCCGAGCTGGTGCTGGCCAAGGCGCTGGACCGAGAGGAGGCGGCGTTTCACGAGCTGGTGCTGAGGGCGAGCGACGGCGGCGAGCCGGCACGGACGGGCACGGCGCGCATCCGCGTGTCTGTGCTGGACGCCAACGACAACGCGCCCGTGTTCAGCCAGGCGGTGTACGCTGTGCGCGTGCCCGAGGACGTGCCCGTGGGCTCCACGCTCCTCACCCTCACGGCCACCGACGCCGACGATGGAATGAACGGGAACGTGAAATACTCCTTTAAAGAAATTTCCACGAAGGCTTCGAAGGTACTTGACCTGGATCCGGAGAGGGGATCGATCAAGCTGTTGAGGAGCCTGGACTTCGAGGAAGGCGACTCCTATGATCTCCAAGTGATGGCACGTGACGGCGGTGGCCTATCCGACAAGGCTACGGTCTCAATCTCAGTGACAGACGTGAACGACAACGCGCCCGAGATTTCGGTGCGGTCGGCGCTGAACGAGATCTCGGAGGACGCGCCTTCGGGGACGGTGGTGGCCCTGCTGCACGTGCAGGACCGCGACTCGGGCGCCAACGGCGAGGTGCGGTGCTCGCTGGTCGGCGACGTGCCGTTCCGTCTGCGGAGCTCGGTGGGCAGCTACTACAGCGTGGTGACGGCGCGGGAGCTGGACCGGGAGGAGGTGTCGGAGTACAACGTGACGGTGTGGGCGTCGGACGGCGGGTCGCCGTCGCTGCGCAGCAGCGCGGTGCTGGCGCTGCGCGTGCTGGACGTGAACGACAACGCGCCGGTGTTCGCGGAGGCGCGCTACAGCGCCCGTCTGCCCGAGAACAACGCCGAGGGCGCGCTGGTGCTGACGGTGCGGGCGTGGGACGCGGACTGGGGGCAGAACGCGCGCGTGCGCTACCGGCTGGCGGAGGGGCGCGTGCGGGGCGCGCCGCTGTCGTCCTACGTGTCGGTGCAGGCGGAGACGGGCGCGCTGTACGCGCTGCGCTCGTTCGACTACGAGGAGGTGCGCGAGGTGGGGCTGTGGGTGCGGGCGGAGGACGGCGGCGCGCCGGCGCTGAGCAGCAACGTGTCGGTGCGGCTGCTGATCGTGGACGAGAACGACAACGCGCCGCAGGTGCTGTACCCGCCGATGGCGGCGGCGTCGGGCGCGGGCTGGACGGGCGTGGAGCTGGCGCCGCGCTCGGCGGAGCCCGGCGCGCTGGTGGCCAAGGTGGTGGCGGTGGACGCGGACGCGGGGCAGAACGCGTGGCTGTCCTACGAGCTGGCCAAGGCGACGGAGCCGGGGCTGTTCCGCGTGGGGCTGCACAGCGGCGAGGTGCGCACGGCGCGCTCGCCGCTGGCCCGCGACGCGCCCAGGCACAGCCTGGTGGTGGTGGTGAAGGACCAGGGCCGGCCGGCGCTGTCGGCCACGGCCACGCTGACGGTGGTGCTGGCCGAGAGCGTGGCCGAGCTGCTGTCGGAGCTGGGCAGCGCGGCGGCGCCGGCCGAGCCCGGCGGCAGCCTGACGCGCTGGCTGGTGCTGGCCGTGGCGGCCGTGTCGTGCCTCTTCGTCGCCTTCCTGCTGCTGCTGCTGGCGCTGCGCCTGCGGCGCTGGCGCCGCTCGCAGCTGCTGCCGCCGGCCAGCGGCGCCTTGCGCGGCGTGCCGGCCTCGCACTTCGTGGGCATCGACGGCGTCCGCGCCTTCCTGCACTCCTACTCGCACGAGGTGTCGCTCACCGCCGACTCGCGCAAGAGCCAGCGGCGCTGGGCGGCCGACAGCTGCTGCAACACCCTCCCGGCGCGGCCGCCGCCCGACAAGGCCGCGCCGCTGCTCGGGGAAGACGCTGCCGGCGCCCGCGGCGCACCGCCCGACGCCCTCCCGGTGAGTCAGTCGCTCCGGACACGCCGACGCCCTCCGTCTCGGCGCTTGCCTCCCTTCCTGCTCATTGCCTTTCCCTTGGTGTTCTGCTTCCCCTTACGATGTCCCAGAATGATAAGCCCTTATTAGCTGTTGAGATACATTTGGAAGGAGAATATTGAGAGTGGTGTAACTGAATGCTATGAATGTAGAGGAGTAAAGTTGAGATCTTGGTTTTGCATTTGAACAGAATGTGTGATAAGTGGTGATATTTTTTGAGCAGTGGTACAATTTTATTGTGAATGCCAACTTCTGTAGCATATATTAATTTTGAATTTATACGTTTGACAATGCCTGCAGCATTTTTGCACCATTTGATCCTTGTTTTGCTTTCCTGAAAGGCAATGCTAATCCTCTGATGCCAAAATGTTCTGTACAAAAACTGTGTATGTAGAGGTATGATTCCTTAGTATAATACCTTCTAATACCTGTGAAAATTCTCATTATTCTACCCCTATCTGCATTGGGGTGTAGCGTTTCTTCCTAACTGTAAGTCCGTTTTCAAACCTCTGTTTGCAGGAAGATTGTTCTTCATATTTCCGTTTTTTTTTTAAGAGGAGTTTTACATTTGAAAATGCAAAGTTTGTATTGCAGCAAATCCTTCTCTCCCTTGACAACGTCTTATAAGCCATCTGGAGACAAGATGTTGTGTATAAGGGAAACCAATTGCTCACAAGACTTGTCATGAGAAAAGGCCCCATAGTAAGACAATTACATTTATAGTTTCATTTTCATTTGAGATATGCAGGGCACAGCATGTAAAAACTGAAGAGAGTTGATGAGCTTTTCTTGCTATGATGTTCCTACTGTAAAGTCCAGAGGAAGACTTAAGACCTGAGCCATTTCTTGGTGCTCTGGGGAGGTGTTTTCCTGCATGCAGAGAAGACCATGCCGTCTTTCCTGTGAATTTCTCTACCACACTTTCTCTTTGAATGCTTTTTTTTGCTTGTCTGATTTTATCTTTTCCTAGTCTTTTGCCTACCTGGGTAAGCTGATTATGAGTAACAGCATAGCTGTGTTGAGGAAATGTGATATGCTTTCATGGGCCCCGCTCTGGTGAGGGAATAGGTGGACTTTTCCTTTCCATGTAAGAATATCTGGAAGGCAAGATGCATCTTTCCATTAACCCATTCAGCGCTCACTATTCTCAGTAACAGCAAATTCCAATAATGAATTCTATTAATCATTGAGAATGTTTTAGTTTAGCACAGTGTTTTAGTGGATTGGGATGGTCTTGAAATGATATTCAAGGACCTCATCTTTCACTTAGCTGCTTTTCCTTTCTACTCTGTGCAACTGTTCTCTTGCTGCATGAAGATGGGTTGAGCAGAGAAATGTCTTTATATTCTTCTGTGCTGCTGTTTCAGTGTGTGTGGTGGAATAATGGTCTGGGTAATGTGTCTTTTTAGGCTTTAATTTGTGCTGCATAATATTTGACTAGGATTGAAAATGTTGAATGAAGTCTGAGATTGGATTCCTGTCCTATTTTCTTGTTCCTTTTCTGTCCTTTCCACATTTTTGCTTTGTTTGTTGTCAATGACAAAATGCTGGGGAACCCTGAGAAGGCTGCAAGATCTGTTTTGATTTATGGGACTGTGAGAGTGGTTTGCATTCCCAATGTGACTGGTTAGTGCTGTCAGAACAGTCTTTAATATCCTCATGTTTCCTTAAAATGTCACTAGATGAAATGTTCTTGCCAGTGGCCACCATATGGCTAGAACTTGGATGTTGTGAGTGGTACAAATGAATGCTGTGAATGCAGAGCAAAGATGGTGAGTGGAATTTTGATTTGATTGTTTTTCATTTTATTGCATTGTTGGTTTTTTGCTTATTTGTTTTTGTTTTTTGAATGTGGAAAAGGAAGTAGCTCAGCAGTGATATTGTTCAGTCAAAGGTTTGACTTCCTAATTTGTGCCAATTCCTGCAGCATTTATGCACCATTTTATCCTGGTTTTCTTTCCCTGAAAGGTAACTTTAATTCTCTGGTAATAAAATGCTTTGCAGAAAAACTGTGCATGTGGTGTGATGATGCCTGCATATTATGGCTTATAATACCTGTGAGAATCCTCATTACTTCACTCCTATTTATTGTAACTTTGTGCCAAAGAGTTTCTTCATAACTATAATTATATTTTTAGGTCTTTGTTCCCAGGAAGGTTGTGCTTCATATTTTCCTTTTCTGGCTAGGGCTTTTACATTTGCAAATGCGACTTTTGAATTGCAGCAAATATTTATCTTCTTTGAGAAGGTCCAGTCAGCCACCAGACAACAAAATTTTGTGTATAATGGGAAGAAATAGAAGCTCAATGTTATAAGTAGATGAGGCATGTCTCTGTGGAACAACAATTACACTTAAAACAGAGGGACATTTCGTTACTGCTGTATTTACGAAGACCCAGTCTTTGTTGCAGAAAGAATCCTCTCTGTCCCTTATCCCTTTTTAGGAGGCTTTAGATATTTGCAGAGAAACATAGCTCCCTTCATGGTATAATTTGATGGTGTGGTTGTACATGGTGCATGAGATTGGGAAAACTTTTGTTGAACTTTTCAACAGAAAATAGTTCAACAAAACAAAACAGAAAAATTTGCTTGCAAATTCTGACAGTGAAAGAAAAGCATTGAAGTTATGAAGGTTTGATTTGACGTGTTGGGGGAATTTTGTGTGAGAAGTTGTAGAAGGGCTGGTGGTCCTTTCTCGGATTGTTTTAGTTATTCCATTCCCCACAAAGCTGTGGTTTACGCTCTTTGAAGTCTGTCTGGTCAATAGGTTTTGCCTGAGAAATGTTATTGATGTTTCTGGGATCTTTGGGAGAGCTTTCTTGAGAATTCATCCCCTACTGTCTACCTTATGTGGTCTACTACTGATGCAGGAAGAACGGCCGAAAGCAGAAAAGACACCAGTATGGTCAGATCATGCTCCATTTTTTTTACCCAAATAGCCTTACTTTTATAGTGAACTTAACAGGGTTGGATAGTGTCTCACACAAGATTATTGGTCAAAAGCACGCAGAGAAACAAGTACAAGAAAACAATCCCACCTGCAAGAAAACATCCCCCTTGTGATTAGCAGTCATGTAGAACTTGTCCTTGAAGCCAGCTGCTGGCAACAGTATTTCTCTAAATTCCTCATTTGGGCGATGTTGGAACACTGTCACGGGAACTTCTCATAGTCGTTCCTGGTAGCTTGGTTTGCTCAGTTGCAGCAAGCCATGGGATCTTTACTGTTTCAAAAATCCCTCAATATACTACTATGAATACTGAAAAATATCTAAATATTAAAAAAACTAAAATCAAAGTGTATAAACTATCTGCATAACATTTATTTTCTTCACAATGTTAGGTCATGTTAATGTAGTGGAAAGAAATGTCTTTAGAGCTGTCCACGGTATAGTCTCTGTGCACATTGTGAAGAAGTGGGCTGGGCAATTGGTCTTTTAATGAAGTCCTTCTGCCTGTTATGAATAGGGAAGGCAAACATAACAGCTGGGAGTAGTTCAAGAATTCTTTGTGTGTGACATTCTCTTGGTGGAAAGAGGATCCTTTGAACCCTGACCTCTCAAGAATGGAGCTGGAAGTGGCTTTGATAACAGACGTGCGATGACAACAGCTGTGTTCCTAGTATCCTGGAATCATTTAGGTTGGAAAAGACCTCTTAGATCATCTAGCCCAACATTTACTCTAGCACTGTCAAGTCTACTGTTAAACCACATCACTAAGCTCTCCATCTACACACCTCTGAAGACCTCCAATATTGGTGACTCAACTACATCGATGGGCAGCCTTGCTGAATACTTCACAATCTTTTCAGTGAAACACATTTTCCTAATATCCAATGTAAACCTCCACTGCAGCAATCTGAGGCCATTTCCTATTTTTTTATCACATGGTTCTTGGCAACAGGCTGATTCCCACTTGCTGTAGCCCCCCTTTAAGGTAACTGTAGAACACGATAAGATCTGCCCTGAGCCTCCTTTTCTGTAGACTAAACAACCCCATCTCCATCAGCCGCTCCTAATGAGACCTGTTCTCTAGACCCTTCAACAGCTCCGTTGCCCTGCTTTGACCTGCTTCAGCACCTCAGTAACCTTCCTGTAGTGAGGGGTCCAAAACTGATCACGTATTTGAGGTGCAGCCTCATGAGAGCCGAGTACAGAGGGACAATCACTTCCATAGTCCTGCTGACCAGACTATTTCTGATACAAGTCTGGATGCTGCTGTATCTCTCGTCCATACGGCTAGCTATTGACCAATACTTGGAGGTATCTTTCGGCCAGCCAGCTTTTGAGCCAGTCTTCTTTCCCCAGCCTGTAGCAATGCATGGGATTGCTGTGACCCAAACAAAGGACCCGTCACTTAACCTTCTGACCCCATAGGCTTGCATATGTCTTAGTAGTTCATCAGGTTGCTGACCTTTTTCTCATGGATTATGAGGTCTTCATTCTGCTTCTTGTCCCTATCTACCAGGTGGTCAGGGGATGGGGTACCCAGAGAAAAATAGGTCTTGTTGCTAAAGACTATGACCAAAACACATTGGGGTGATCATCTCTTGTCACTGTGTTTCCCCTCCACATCCAATAATGGATGGGTCTTGTCTTTGGTCCTCCTTTTCTTGTTTATGTATTTACAAAATCATCTTCGATGTCTTTAAGACCAGTAGCCAGCTTGAACTCCAGCTGGGCTTTGGCCTTTCTGATTTTCACCCCACACAGGCTGAAACATCTCCTGAGTAATGGAAGTACATCCCTTGAATGTCATTCTATCTAATTTTGAGTCAGATTAAAAAAGAAGATCTGCAGCGTGACAGTGAAGTCCTCCATTTGTGCAGTTTTCACATTTTTGCCTTGTTTGCTGTGGACTGGGCCTAAATGTGGCAGAGACCCCTAAAACGACTGGAAGATCTACTAGAAAACCCAAATTATAAATAAATGTCAGGCTTCAATGAATACAAAGTGTTGAAAAGACAAGAAAATATTAACTTAAGAAGGACTGCTAAAACGATCTCTGAAAGTCCTTAAGGTGAACATCGTTCTGCAAAAAGTTGTAATATTTATAATTAATTTGAGGCCTAATTAACACGAGTAATTTTACCTGCCATGCAGTAGAACTAAGATAACAAGAAGAGGCCAATACCTCCATTCTGATCATGACCGCCCTGAAGACCCGAATGCATTCCATCATTTCCTCGTAGAAGAGAAGGCGTTGCAGAAGGGGAATGTGCCGGGGCGCCGGGTCAACGGGGGCCGAAGGTTTCCGCGGAAGAGGCAGGGCGGCGGCGCTCGCTGTGAGCCGTGCGTGCAGTGCCGGGCGGAGGCTGCAGGCGCCGCTGTTCACCACGGAGGAGAGGAGAGGAAGGAGCGGAGCGCTGCAGCCAGCCCCGCCCGCTGCGGCCCGGCTCGCTCGCTGTGTTGGCGGCCGTGCGAGCTGCGAGCAGCCCCACGGTACGGAGCCGAGCTACATAGAGGCGGAGGGGACGGCGAGAGCGGGCCGCGGCGAGGCCGGAGCAAGGGACGGGAACCGGAGGAAGAGTCTGATCCAGAGCCGGAAGCGAAGAGTCGGGTCAGCGGCAGAGACCTCTCGGCGAGCGTCCGGTGGCAGCGGGGCCATGTCGGAGATGTGCGCAGCGAGACAACGGCGGTGGGGCCGGAGGCAGCGAGCGCTGCTGTGCTGCGTGTTGGTGGCTGCGTGGGAGACGGCGTGGGGGCAGCTGCGCTACTCGGTGCCCGAGGAACTGCCCAAGGGCTCTTTCGTGGGTGACGTGGCCAAGGACCTGGCGCTGCAGCTGGCGGCGCTCCGCGACCGCGGCGCCCGAGTGGTGTCTGCAGATAGGACGCGGTATTTCGCTCTGCATGCGAACAGCGGCCACCTGGTGACGGCGGAGAGGCTAGATAGAGAGCAGCTGTGCGAGGGCGTGCAGCGATGCGTGCTGCGCTGTGAGGTGATCGTGGAGGGCGAGATGAAAGTTTACGGGATCGAAGTTGAAATCACGGACATTAACGACAACGCACCCAGCTTTGGGGAAGGAGAAAATGAACTGAGAATGAGCGAGATGACTGCTCCCGCCTCGCGCTTTTCCCTGTCTAAGGCTCACGACCCGGATATGGGAGTGAATTCCCTGCAGAGCTACGAGCTGAGCGGCGACGAGCACTTCTCGCTGTCCGTGCAGGCGGGAGCCGACGGCGAGAAGCGTCCCGAGCTGGTGCTGGCCAAGGCGCTGGACCGGGAGGAGGCGGCGTTTCACGAGCTGGTGCTGAGGGCGAGCGACGGCGGCGAGCCGGCACGGACGGGCACGGCGCGCATCCGCGTGTCTGTGCTGGACGCCAACGACAACGCGCCCGTGTTCAGCCAGGCGGTGTACGCGGTGCGCGTGCCCGAGGACGTGCCCGTGGGCTCCACGCTCCTCACCCTCACGGCCACCGACGCCGACGAGGGACTCAACAGCGATGTGAAATACTCATTTAAAGGGATTTCCAAGAAATTCTCGAAGATCTTCCACCTGGATCCCGAGACGGGATCGATCAGGCTGTTGAGGAGCCTGGACTTCGAGGAAGGCGACTCCTACGAAATGGAGTTTGAAGCCAATGACGGCGGCGGACTTTCCGACAATGCTGTAGTGACAATCTCGGTGATGGACGTGAACGACAACGCGCCCGAGATTTCGGTGCGGTCGGCGCTGAGCGAGATCTCGGAGGACGCGCCTTCGGGGACGGTGGTGGCCCTGCTGCACGTGCAGGACCGCGACGCGGGCGCCAACGGCGAGGTGCGGTGCAGCATCGTGGAGAGCGTCCCGTTCCGTCTGGAGCGGGCGCTGGACAATTACTACAGCGTGGTGACGGCGCGGGAGCTGGACCGGGAGGAGGTGTCGGAGTACAACGTGACGGTGTGGGCGTCGGACGGCGGGTCGCCGTCGCTGCGCAGCAGCGCGGTGCTGGCGCTGCGCGTGCTGGACGTGAACGACAACGCGCCGGTGTTCGCGGAGGCGCGCTACAGCGCCCGTCTGCCCGAGAACAACGCCGAGGGCGCGCTGGTGCTGACGGTGCGGGCGTGGGACGCGGACTGGGGGCAGAACGCGCGCGTGCGCTACCGGCTGTCGGAGGGGCGCGTGCGGGGCGCGCCGCTGTCGTCCTACGTGTCGGTGCAGGCGGAGACGGGCGCGCTGTACGCGCTGCGCTCGTTCGACTACGAGGAGGTGCGCGAGGTGGGGCTGTGGGTGCGGGCGGAGGACGGCGGCGCGCCGGCGCTGAGCAGCAACGTGTCGGTGCGGCTGCTGATCGTGGACGAGAACGACAACGCGCCGCAGGTGCTGTACCCGCCGATGGCGGCGGCGTCGGGCGCGGGCTGGACGGGCGTGGAGCTGGCGCCGCGCTCGGCGGAGCCCGGCGCGCTGGTGGCCAAGGTGGTGGCGGTGGACGCGGACGCGGGGCAGAACGCGTGGCTGTCCTACGAGCTGGCCAAGGCGACGGAGCCGGGGCTGTTCCGCGTGGGGCTGCACAGCGGCGAGGTGCGCACGGCGCGCTCGCCGCTGGCCCGCGACGCGCCCAGGCACAGCCTGGTGGTGGTGGTGAAGGACCAGGGCCGGCCGGCGCTGTCGGCCACGGCCACGCTGACGGTGGTGCTGGCCGAGAGCGTGGCCGAGCTGCTGTCGGAGCTGGGCAGCGCGGCGGCGCCGGCCGAGCCCGGCGGCAGCCTGACGCGCTGGCTGGTGCTGGCCGTGGCGGCCGTGTCGTGCCTCTTCGTCGCCTTCCTGCTGCTGCTGCTGGCGCTGCGCCTGCGGCGCTGGCGCCGCTCGCAGCTGCTGCCGCCGGCCAGCGGCGCCTTGCGCGGCGTGCCGGCCTCGCACTTCGTGGGCATCGACGGCGTCCGCGCCTTCCTGCACTCCTACTCGCACGAGGTGTCGCTCACCGCCGACTCGCGCAAGAGCCAGCGGCGCTGGGCGGCCGACAGCTGCTGCAACACCCTCCCGGCGCGGCCGGCGCCCGACAAGGCCGCGCCGCTGCTCGGGGAAGACGCTGCCGGCGCCCGCGGCGCACCGCCCGACGCCCTCCCGGTGAGTCAGTCGCTCCGGACACGCCGACGCCCTCCGTCTCGGCGCTTGCCTCCCTTCCTGCTCATTGCCTTTCCCTTGGTGTTCTGCTTCCCCTTACGATGTCCCAGAATGATAAGCCCTTATTAGCTGTTGAGATACATTTGGAAGGAGAATATTGAGAGTGGTGTAACTGAATGCTATGAATGTAGAGGAGTAAAGTTGAGATCTTGGTTTTGCATTTGAACAGAATGTGTGATAAGTGGTGATATTTTTTGAGCAGTGGTACAATTTTATTGTGAATGCCAACTTCTGTAGCATATATTAATTTTGAATTTATACGTTTGACAATGCCTGCAGCATTTTTGCACCATTTGATCCTTGTTTTGCTTTCCTGAAAGGCAATGCTAATCCTCTGATGCCAAAATGTTCTGTACAAAAACTGTGTATGTAGAGGTATGATTCCTTAGTATAATACCTTCTAATACCTGTGAAAATTCTCATTTTTCTACCCCTATCTGCATTGGGGTGTAGTGTTTCTTCCTAGTTGTAATTCCATTTTCAAGCCTTTGTTTGTAGGAAGGTTGTGCTTCCCATATTTCCAATTTTGCGAGGACTTTTACATTTGAAAATGCAAAGTTTGTATTGCAGCAAATCCTTCTCTTCCTTGAGAATGTCTTATAAGCCACCTGAATACAAGATGTTGTGTATAAGGGAAACCAATTGCTCATAACACCTGTCATGAGAAAAGGCCCCATAGTAAGTCATTTACATTTATAGTTTCATTTTCATTTGAGATATGCAGGGCACAGCATGTAAAAACTGAAGAGAGTTGATGAGCTTGTCCTCCTATCATGTCTCTACTGTACAGTCCGGAGGAAGACTTTAGACTTAAGCCATTTCTTGGTGCTCTAGGGAGGTATTTTCCTGAATGCAGAGAAGACCATGCCATCTTTCCTGTGAATTTCTCTACCACATTTTTTCTTTGAATGCTTTTTTTGCTTGTCTGATTTTAACTTTTCCTGGTCTTTTGTCTACCTGGGTAGGCTGAGTTACGAGCATAGCTGTGTTGAGGAATGTGATATGCTTTCATGGGCCCCGCTCTGGTGAGGGAATAGGTGGACTTTTCCTTTCCATGTAAGAATATCTGGAAGGCAAGATGCATCTTTCCATTAACCCATTCAGCACTCACTATTTTCGGTAACAGCAAATTCCAATAGTGAATTGAAATAATGCATGAGAATGCCTGCACGGTGTTTTAGTGGATTGGGATGGTCTTGAAACAATATTCAAGGACCTCATCTTTCACTTAGCTGCTTTTCCTTTCTACTCTGTGCAACTGTTCTCTTGCTGCATGAAGATGTTTTGAGAAGAGAAATGTCTTTATATTCTTCTGTGCTGCTGTTTCAGTGTGTGTGGTGGAATAATGGCCTGGGTAACATGTCTTTTTAGGCTTTAATTTGTGCTGCATAATATTTGACTAGGATTGAAAATGTTGTATGAAGTTTGAGATTGGATTCTTGTCTGGTTTTCTTGTTCCTTTTCTGTCCTTTCCACATTTTTGCTTTGTTTGTTGTCAATGACAAAATGCTGGGGAACCCTGAGAAGGCTGCAAGATCTGTTCTGATTAATGGGACTGTGAGAGTGGTTTGCATTCCCAATGTGACTGTTTAGTGCTGTCAGGACAGTCTTTAATATCCTCATGTTTCCTAAAAAGGTCACTGGATGAAATGTTCTTGCCAGTGGCCACCATATGGCTAGAACTTGGATGTTGTGAGTGGTACAAATGAATGCTGTGAATGCAGAGCAAAGATGGTGAGAGGTTTTTGTTTGTTTGTTTGTTTTATTGTTTTTGTTGTTGTTTGGTGGTTTGGTTTGTTTGTTTATTTTTGTTTATTTTTTTAACGTGGAAAATAAGTGGTTCAGTATCATTCAAAGGTTTAACGTTATATGTTGTTCCAATTCCTGTAGCATTTATGCTCCATTTTATCCTGGTTTCCCTGCTCTGAAAGGCAACTTTAATTCTCTGACAATAAAATGCTTTGCAGAAAAACTGTGCATGTGGTGTGATGATGCCTGCATATTATGGCTTATAATACCTGTGAGAATCCTCATTACTTCACTCCTATTTATTGTAACTTTTTGCCAAAGAGTTTCTTCATAGCTATAATTCCATTATCAGGTCCTTGTTCTCAGGAAGGTTGTGCTTCATGTTTTCCTTTTTCTGGCTAGGGCTTTCACATTTGAAAATGCAGAGTTTGTACTGCAGCAAGTCCTTATCTGCCTTGAGAAGGTCCTATCAGCCATCTGGAGACAAATATTTGTGTATATAGGAAATGAAATAGAAGCTCCATCTGAGTCTGTCTTCATTGATTACAAGACTTAACATGAGAAAGGTCCTGCTGGTCCAATATTTTCTTTTCCTGCTGTTTCTTCCCTGCATGTAGGTTGTGTTGTCAATAGCAGCATAGCTTTGCTGGGGAATGTATTATGTGTTCGCGTGCCTTGCCCTAGTAAGCCAGGAGGTGCGCATTTCAACGAAGTTAGAACTAGTGCAGAAGACTGGAGATATCAGGTTAGTTGTGTGTTCTCCTCCATTTTTTTATTAATTTATTTTTTGTCTGGGTGGTGGATGTAAACATGATGTTAGTAGAGGAGGAATGTCTCTGTGGTGCAGAGGGGCATTCACTTACCAATATACTTACGATGACCCAGTCCCTGTTGGAGAACAGCTCCTCTCTATCCCTTACCTCATTAGAAGGCATTAGAAACTTGCAGAGAACTGTATCTCCCTTATTGGTATACCTTGACGGTGTCATTGTGCACATTACATGGTATTGAGAAATTGTCTGTTCAACTTTTTCTTTGGTGATCTGTGCTTGCAAATTCGAGAGGTGAAAGGAACGCGTTGAAGTTATGAAGGTTTGAGGTGACATGTTGGGGGAATGTTGTGTGAGGGGCTGTAGAAGGACTGACACTCCTTTCTCTACTTGTTTTAGTTATTTCATTCCACATAGAGCTGTGGTTTATGCACTTTGAAGTCTGTCTGCTGAATAGGTTTTGCTTGAGAAATGTTACTGAGCTTTTTGGGGAACTTTGGGAGAGCCCTCTGGCTCTCTGGAGAGTTCCTTCCCTACTATCTACCTTATATGCTCTACTACTATGAATACTGAAAGATATCCATGTTTATAAACTCACTGCATACCATTTATTCTCTTCACAATGTTTTTATTAGGTCATGTTAATGTTATGGAAAAAAAAATGTCTTTGGAACTGTCCAAGGTGAAGACTGTGTGCACGTTGTGAAGATGTGGACTGGGCAATTGGTCTTTTGGTGAAGTCCTTCTGCCTGTTATGAATAGGGAAGGCAATCATAACAGTTGGGATACTTTGGGAATTCTTCACGTGTGAAAGTCTTTTTTTGGAAAGAGGAGCCTTTGAACACTGACCTCTTAAGGATGCAGCTGAAAGTGGCTTTTCTAACAGATGTCCTATGACATCAGTCATGGTCATAGAATCCTGGAATCATTTAGAAAAAAATCATTGCAAAACACCTCTTACATCATCTGTCCCAACCTTTAACCTAGCACTGCCAAGTCTCACATTAAGCTATGTAACTAAGAGCTACATCTAAATACTTTTTGAAGACCTCCAAGGATGGTGATTCAACTACTTCCCTGGGCAGCCTGTATGAAAACTTCACAACCCTTTCAGTGATTTTTTTTCCTAATGTCCCATGTAATCCTCCCTTGAAACAATCTGAGGCGTTTTCCTAGTGTTTTATCACATGGTTCTTGGGAGAACAGGCCAACTCCCAGTTTGCTCTAGCCTCCTTTAAGGTAATCATAAAGGAATTTTATATCTGCCCTGAGCCTCCTTTTCCCTAGGCTAGACAACCCCAGCTCCCTTATCCGCTCCTATTAAGACCTGTTCTCTTGACACTTCAATGGCTCCATTGCCCTTCTTTGGACCTGCTTCAGCACCTCAGTAACCTTCCTGTAGTGACGGGTCCAAACGTGAACTCAGCATTTGGCATGCAGCCTCACCAGAGATGGGTACAGAGAGACAACCATTTTCCTAGTCCCTCTGGCCAGACTATTTCTGATACAATTCAGGATGCTGTTGGCTTTCTTGGCCCCCGGAACACACTGCTGGCTCGTATTTAGCCGGCTATCAACCAATACTCAGAGATCCCTTTTGGCTAGCCATGTTTTAAGCCAGTCTTCCCCCAGCCTGTAGCACTGCATGGAATTACTCTGACCCAGACAACGGACTTGTCACTTAACCTTGTTGGACCACATGCTGCTGGCCCTGTCTTATTGGTCCAGCCTATCCAGATACATCTGTAGGACCTTCCTACCCTTCAGCAGATCAACTTTTGTGCTTAACTTGTTGTCATCTGAAAATGTGCTGAGGGTGCACTGAGTCCCCTTATCCAGGTCATTGACAAATGAAACTGAAGAGAACTGGCTCCAATATTGAGTCTTGGGGGGCACTACTTGAGACCGACATCCATCTCCATTTAACGCCATTCACAGTGACTCTTTGGGCTTGACTAACATGCCAGTTTTCAAGCCAATAAAGTGCCCACCTGTCCAAGCCATGAACAGCCATTTTCTTCAGGAGAATTCTGTGGGAAAGAGTGTTCAAAAGTTTACTGAAGTCAAGGTAGACCAGATCCAAAGCCTTTCCCTCATCTACTTGGCATGTCACCTTGTACAGATGGAGATCAGATTCATGAAGGGGAGGACCTGTCTTTCATTAAGCCCTGTTGACTGAACCTGATCACCTGGTTGCCCTGTAAGTGCCACATGATGGCACTAAAGCTGTTTTGTTCCACAAGCTTCCCCAGCACTGACAGGCCTGTAGTTTCCCGGATTGTACTTTGGGCCCTTCTTGTAGACGGGCATCACATTTGCTAGCCACCAGACAACTCGGACCTCTCAAGATAGCTGTGACTTCAAATAAATATTGGAAAGTGGCTTGGTGAGCACTTCCACCAGCTCCCTCTGTACCCTTGGGTGGACCCTTTCTGGCCCCATAGACTTGCATCTGTCTAAGTAGTTTAGTAAGTTGCTAAAGGCTGACACCAAAAACGCATTAGGGAGATCATCTCTTGTCAATGTGTTTTCCCTCCACATCCAGTAAAAGATGGAGCTTGTCTTTGGTCCTCCTTTTATTGTTTATGGATTTATAAAATCATTTTCGATGTCTTTAAGAGCTGTAGCCACCTTGATCTCCAGTTGGGCTTTGGCCGTTCTAAATTTTCTCCCCACAGAACCTCAAACATATCCTCAGTAAAAGAATGAAATTCAAGGGGTATACTTCCATCTAATGTTGATGCAGATGAAAAAAGAACATCTGTAGAGTGACAGTGAAATCCTTCGTTTGTGTAATCTTCACATTTTTGCCTTGTTTGCTGTGAATGTTTGAACTGGGCTTGAGTGTGGCAGAGACCCCTAAAAAGGTTGGAAGATCTGTCAGAATGGTGGGACTGGGGGAGCAGTTTCCTTCCAGACCTTGAATATTTCCTTCTGTGGAGAGAACTACTTGGATATATTTCTCTTTCAGCAAAGTGTCAGAAAATTATATGCCCTTTTATTTTTTCTCTGATGGATAGTGAGAAGTAGGATGTTGTCCATGATGCAGATAAAGACTGTGACTGCAGAGTACAGTGGCTGAGAAGCAGGCTTAGAGCCTGTAAAATGGTTGGGTCAGTGTGTCTTTGGCTGGGGAATGCTTTGGTTTCATGCCTGATGCCAAGGGCTATGCCATTTCTGTTCTGATCATGGTGTCCCGGTCCTTAGAGGCAATAATGTATCCCTGAAAATAAAGTATATGGCAAAAAGTGCCTATGTAGTAGAGGTGTCTGAGGTGAAAGGGTGCAGACTGGAGTCACCACCATGTATGAAGGAGAAGTCAAAGAAAAGCAGAAGGATGCTGTGGGAACAGGTGTTCCATGAAAGCACTAATGTAGTGCTGTAACTGATCCCAAGTCTTTGTTTGGCTTTTTCTCAGATAAATGTATTGTACATGTTTGATAACTGATGCCAAATTCTGCCCTCTTCTTACACCTCTGTGTACACTGCCATGCTCGTGTCTCATGGTTCTCTGATACACTCAAAGTGAATGCCCTGGGGTTTTCTTCTGTTTTATGTGTAGGTATTTTACGGGAAAACCATTTAAGTGAATGAAAGTTAGAAAAGCATCTTCTGCTGTTGTGATCTCCAAGACTGCATTTATAGTGGGGGAAACTAATAAGAGGTGAGTGCCCAGACTGGCTTGCTAAATAACACGGATGTGGAGTGAATGCAAAGGCTTCTCAGAGAGCTGAAGACCTGTTTATTTCTTGGTGCTGCACCCTTACAGGGGGAAAAGATTTGTATCACTTGTTGACATTGGAACGACAACAATAATTATAAATGAATGTACAAATTAAAGTGTTGAAAAGAGAAGAAAATATCCATTCAAGAATGAGTGCAAGAATGATCTCTCCAGTTCGTTGAAGTGAATGTCCTTCTGTAAGAAGGTGTAATATTTGTAAATAATTTAAGGCCTAATTAACACGAGTAATTTTACCTGCTATGCAGTAGAACTAAGATATCAAGAAGAGGACACTGCCTTCATTCTGATCGTAACCGCCGTGAAGACCAGAATGCATTCGACCTTCTCCTCGAAGAAGAGAAGGCGTTGCAGAAGCAAACGAAAAGAAATATCTGGGCCGTGTCGCAGGGGAATGTGCCGTGGCGCCGTGTCCGCGGGGACCGAAGGTTTCCGCGGAAGAGGCAGGGCGGCGGCGCTCGCTGTGAGCCGTGCGTGCAGTGCCGGGCGAAGGCTGCGGGCGCCGCTGTTCACCACGGAGGAGAGGAGAGGAAGGAGCGGAGCGCTGCAGGCAGCCCCGCCCGCTGCGGCCCGGCTCGCTCGCTCGCCCGCTGTGTCGGCGGCCATGCGGGCTGCGAGCGGTCCCGCAGTGCAGAGCCGTGCTGCACCGAGGCGGAAAAGCTGGCGTGAATGGGCGGCGGCGGGGCCGAAGCCGGGCACGGGAAACGAAGCGTGAGTCAGAGCGAGAATCTGATCCGGAACAACAGGGGAAGAGTCGGGGCTGCGGCGGAGAGGTGGCGGCGGGTGTCCGGTGGCGGCGGGGCCGTGTCGGAGATGTGCGCGGCGAAAGAAGGGCGCTGGGGCCGGAGGCAGCGAGCGCTGCTGTGCTGCGTGTTGGTGGCGGCGTGGGAGGCGGCGTGGGGACAGCTGCGCTACTCGGTGCCCGAGGAGCTGCCCAAGGGCTCTTTCGTGGGCGATGTGGCCAAGGACCTGGTGTTGCAGCTGCCGGCGCTCCGTGACCGCGGCGCCCGCATCCTGGACCGAGGTAAGACGCGGTATTTCGCACTGCATGCGAACAGCGGCCACCTGGTGACGGCGGAGAGGCTAGATAGAGAGCAGCTGTGCGAGGGCGTGCAGCGATGCGTGCTGCGCTGTGAGGTGATCGTGGAGGGCGAGATGAAAGTTTACGAGATCGAAGTGGAAATCACGGACATTAACGACAACGCACCTAGTTTCGGAGAATCAGAAAAGGAACTGAGAATGAGCGAGATGACTGCTCCTGGATCGCGCTTCCCTCTGACCGTGGCACACGACCCGGACTTAGGAAGGAATTCTTTGCAGAGCTACGAGCTGAGCGGCGACGAGCACTTCTCGCTGTCCGTGCAGGCGGGAGCCGACGGCGAGAAGCGTCCCGAGCTGGTGCTGGCCAAGGCGCTGGACCGGGAGGAGACGACGTTTCACGAGCTGGTGCTGAGGGCGATCGACGGCGGCGAGCCGGCACGGACGGGCACGGCGCGCATCAGCGTGGTTGTGCTGGACGCCAACGACAACGCGCCCGTGTTCAGCCAGGCGGTGTACGCGGTGCGCGTGCCCGAGGACGTGCCCGTGGGCTCTACCCTGCTCACCCTCACGGCCACCGACGCCGACGAGGGACTCAACAGCGAGGTTAAATATTCGGTCATAAAAGTGACAGCAGCAAAAACAGACAAATTTTTTCTGGATCCCGAGACGGGATCGATCATGCTGGTGAGGAGCCTCGACTTCGAGGAAGGAGACTTCTACGAAATGGAGGTACAGGTACACGACGGTGGTGGCCTTTTCGACACAGCTACAATCTCGATCTCGGTGACCGACGTGAACGATAACGCGCCCGAGTTGACTGTGTCGTCGGCGCTGAGCGAGATCTCAGAGGACGCGCCTTCGGGGACGGTGGTGGCCCTGCTGCACGTGCAGGACCGCGACTCGGGCGCCAACGGCGAGGTGCGGTGCTCGCTGGTCGGCGACGTGCCGTTCCGTCTGCGGAGCTCGGTGGGCAGCTACTACAGCGTGGTGACGGCGCGGGAGCTGGACCGGGAGGAGGTGTCGGAGTACAACGTGACGGTGTGGGCGTCGGACGGCGGGTCGCCGTCGCTGCGCAGCAGCGCGGTGCTGGCGCTGCGCGTGCTGGACGTGAACGACAACGCGCCGGTGTTCGCGGAGGCGCGCTACAGCGCCCGTCTGCCCGAGAACAACGCCGAGGGCGCGCTGGTGCTGACGGTGCGGGCGTGGGACGCGGACTGGGGGCAGAACGCGCGCGTGCGCTACCGGCTGTCGGAGGGGCGCGTGCGGGGCGCGCCGCTGTCGTCCTACGTGTCGGTGCAGGCGGAGACGGGCGCGCTGTACGCGCTGCGCTCGTTCGACTACGAGGAGGTGCGCGAGGTGGGGCTGTGGGTGCGGGCGGAGGACGGCGGCGCGCCGGCGCTGAGCAGCAACGTGTCGGTGCGGCTGCTGATCGTGGACGAGAACGACAACGCGCCGCAGGTGCTGTACCCGCCGATGGCGGCGGCGTCGGGCGCGGGCTGGACGGGCGTGGAGCTGGCGCCGCGCTCGGCGGAGCCCGGCGCGCTGGTGGCCAAGGTGGTGGCGGTGGACGCGGACGCGGGGCAGAACGCGTGGCTGTCCTACGAGCTGGCCAAGGCGACGGAGCCGGGGCTGTTCCGCGTGGGGCTGCACAGCGGCGAGGTGCGCACGGCGCGCTCGCCGCTGGCCCGCGACGCGCCCAGGCACAGCCTGGTGGTGGTGGTGAAGGACCAGGGCCGGCCGGCGCTGTCGGCCACGGCCACGCTGACGGTGGTGCTGGCCGAGAGCGTGGCCGAGCTGCTGTCGGAGCTGGGCAGCGCGGCGGCGCCGGCCGAGCCCGGCGGCAGCCTGACGCGCTGGCTGGTGCTGGCCGTGGCGGCCGTGTCGTGCCTCTTCGTCGCCTTCCTGCTGCTGCTGCTGGCGCTGCGCCTGCGGCGCTGGCGCCGCTCGCAGCTGCTGCCGCCGGCCAGCGGCGCCTTGCGCGGCGTGCCGGCCTCGCACTTCGTGGGCATCGACGGCGTCCGCGCCTTCCTGCACTCCTACTCGCACGAGGTGTCGCTCACCGCCGACTCGCGCAAGAGCCAGCGGCGCTGGGCGGCCGACAGCTGCTGCAACACCCTCCCGGCGCGGCCGGCGCCCGACAAGGCCGCGCCGCTGCTCGGGGAAGACGCTGCCGGCGCCCGCGGCGCACCGCCCGACGCCCTCCCGGTGAGTCAGTCGCTCCGGACACCCCGACGCCCTCCCTGTCGGCGCTTGCCTCCCTTCCTGCTCATTGCCTTTCCCTTGGTGTTCTGGTTCCCCTTACGATGTCCCAGAATGATAAGCCCTTATTAGCTGTTGAGATACAGTTCGAAGGTGATTAGTGAGCGTGGTGCAACTGAATGCTGTAAATGTAGAGGAGTAAAGTTGGGATCTTGGTTCTGTATTTGAACAGAATGTGTGATAAGTGGTGATATTGTTTGTGCACTGCTACGATTTTATTTTGAATGCCATCTTCTGTAGCATATATTAAGTTTGATTTCATAATTTTGACAATGCCTGCAGCATAATTGACCGTTTGATCCTGGTTTTGCTTTCCTGAAGGGCAACGCTAATCCTCTGATGCCAAAATGTTCTGTACAAAAGCTGTGTATGCAGAGGTTTGATTCCTTAGTATAATACCCTCTAATACCTGTGAGAATCCTCATTAGTCTACCGCTATCTGCATTGGGGTGTAGCGTTTCTTCCTAGTTGTAATTCCATTTTTAAGCATTTGTTTCAATGAAGGCTGTGCTTCATATTTCCCTTTTTTGAGAGGATTTTTACATTTGAAAATGCAAAGTTTGTATTGCAGCAAATCCTTCTCTCCCTTGAGAAGGTCTTATAAGCCATCTGGAGACAAGATGTTGCGTATAAGGGAACAAATTGCTCCAAAGACTTGTCATGAGAAAAGGCCCCATAGTAAGTCATTTACATTTATAGTTTCATTTGAGATAAGCAGGGCACAGCATGGAAAAACTGATGAGAGTCGATGAGCTTGTCTTGCTATGATGTCCCTACTGTAAAGTCCAGAGGAAGACTTGAGACCTGAGCCATTTCTTGGTGCTCTCGGGAGGTTTTTCCCTGCATGCAGAGAAGACCATGCCATCTTTCCTGTAAATTTCTCTACCACGCTTTCTCTTTGAATGCTTTTTTTTTGCTTGTCTGATTTTATCTTTTCCTAGTCTTTTGTTTACCTGGGTAGACTGATTATGAGTAACAATATAGCTGTGTTGAGGAATGTGATATGCTTTTATGGGCCTTGCTCTAGTGACAAAATAGGTGGAATTTTCCTTTCCATGTTAGAATATCTGGAAGGCAAGATGCATCTTTCCATTAACCCATTGAGCACTCGCTATTCTTGGTAACAGCAAATTATGATAGTGAATTCTAATAATGCATGAGAATGCCTGAGCGATGTTTTAGTGCATTAGAATGGTCTTGAAACAATATTCAAGGACCTCATGTTTCACTTAGCTGCTTTTCCTTTCTACTCCTTGCAACTGTTCTCTTGCTGAATGAAGATGGGTTGAGCAGAGAAATGTCTATGTATTCTTCTGTGCTGCTGTTTTAGTGTGTGTGGTGGAATAATGGCCTGGGTAACGTGTCTTTTTAGGCTTTATTTTGTGCTACATAATATTTGGCCAGGTTTAAAAATGTTGTGTGAAGTTTGAGATTGGATTCTTGTCCTGTTTTCATGTTCCTTTTCTGTCTTTTTCACGTTTTTGCTTTCTTTGTTGTCAATGACAAAATGCCGGAGAACCCTGAAAAGATTGGAGTATCTATTTGAGTTATAGGAGTGTGAGAGCTGTTTCCATTCCCAGTGTGACTGTTTAGTGCTGTCAGGACAGTCTTTAATATCCTTATGTTTCCTTAAAATGTCACTGGATGAAATGCTCTTGCCAGTGGCCTTAATATAGCTAGAAGTTGGATGTTGTGAGTGGTACAAAAGAATGCTGTGAATGCAGAGCAAAGATGGTGGGTGGAATTTTGGTTTGTTTGTTTCTGTTTGGTTTTATTATGTTGCTCTTGTTTTTTGCTTGGTTTTTTTTTTGTTTGTTTGTTTTGTTTGTTTTGATTTTTGAATGTGGAAAAGAAGTAGCTCAGCAGTGATATCGTTCAGTCAAAGGTTTGACTTCCTAATATGTGCCAATTCCTGCAGCATTTATGCACCATTTTATCCTGGTTTTCTTTCCCTGAAAGGTAACTTTAAATATCTGGTAATAAAATGCTTTGTAGTAAAACTGTGCATGTGGTGTTATGATGCCTGCATATTATGGCTTATAATACCTGTGAGAATCCTCATTACTTCAATCCTATTTATTATAACTCTCTGCCAAAGAGTTTCTACGTAGCTATAATTGCATTTTCAGGTCTTTGTTCCCAGGGAGGTTGTGCTTCATATGTTCCTTTTCTGGCTAGGGCTTTTACATTTGCAAATGCGACATTTGAATTGCAGCAAATATTTATGTCCTTTTAGAAGGTCCTATCAGCCACCAGACAACAAAATTTTGTGTATAATGGCAAGAAACAGAAGCTGAATGGTTTTAGTGGAAGAGGCATGTCTCTGTGGAACAACAATTACACTTAAAGCAGAGGGACATTTCGTTACTGCTGTATTTACGAGGACCCAGTCTTTGTTGCAGAAAGAATCCTCTCTGTTCCTTATCCCTTTTTAGGAGGCGTTAGATACTTGCAGAGAAATGTAGCTCCCTTCGTGGTATACCTGGAAGGTCTGCTTGTACATTGTGTGTGAGATTGGGAAAACTTTTGTTGAACTTTTCCTTTGATGAGATTTGCTTGCAAATTCTGATGGTGAAAGAAAAGCATTGATATTATGAAGGTTTGAGGTGACGTGTTGGGGGAATTTTGTGTGAGAAGTTGTAGAAGGGCTGGTGGTCCTTTCTCTGCTTGTTTTAGTTATTCCATTGCCCACAAAGCTGTGGTTTACGCTCTTTGAAGTCTGTCTGGTCAGTAGGTTTTGCCTGAGAAATATTATTAAGTTTTCTGGGATATCTGGGAGAGCTTTCTTGAGAATTCATCCCCTACTGTCTACCTTATGTATTTTACTACTGATGCAGGAAGACCGCCCGAAAGAAGGACACAAAGCACAACAGACACCAGTATGGTCAGATCATGCTCCATTTTATTACCCAAACAGCCTGACTTTTATAGTGAATTTAACAGGGTTGGATAGTGTCTCACACAAGATTATTGGTCAAAAGTACGCAGACAAACAACTACAAGAAAACAACCCCACCTGCAAGAAAACATCCCCCTTGTGATTAGCAGTCATGTAGAACTTGTCCTTGAAGCCAACTGCTGGCAACAATATTTCTCTTAATTCCTCATTTGGGCGATGTGGGAACACGGTCATGAGAACTTCTCAGAGGCGTTCCTGACAGCTTGGTTTGCTCAGTTGCAGCAAGCCATGGGATCATTGCTGTTTCAAAAATCCCTCAACACACTACTATGAATACTGAAAAATATCTAAATAAAAAAATATCAGTGTGTATAAACTAGCTGCATAACATTTATTTTCTTCACAATGTTAGGTCATGTTAATGTAGTGGAAAGAAATGTCATTGGAGCTGTCCATGGTATAGTCTCTGTGCACATTGTGAAGAAGTGGGCTGGGCAATTGGTCTTTTAATGAAGTCCTTCTGCCTGTTATGAATAGGGAAGGCAAACATAACAGCTGGGAGTAGTTTGAGAATTCTTTGTGTGTGACATTATCTCGGTGGAAAGAGGATCCTTTGAACCCTGACCTCTCAAGAATGGAGCTGGAAGTGGCTTTGATAACAGACACGTGCAATGACAACAGCTGTGTTCCTAGTATCCTGGAATCATTTAGGTTGGAAAAGAGCTCTTAGATCATCTAGCCCAACATTTACCCTAGCACTGCCAAGTTTACCTTTAAACCACATCACTAAGCTCTCCATCTACACACTTCTGAAGACCTCTAATATTGGTGACTCAACTACATTGATGGGCAGCCTTGCTGAATACTTCACAATCTTTACAGTGAAACACATTTTCCTAATATCCAATGTAAACCTCCACTGCAGCAATCTGAGGCCATTTCCTATTGTTTTATCCCACGGTTCTTGGCAACAGGCTGATTCCCACTTTGCTATAGCCCCCCTTTAAGGTAATTGTAGAACACGGTAAGATCTGCCCTGAGCCTCCTTTGCTGTAGACTACAGAACCTCAGCTCCATCAGCCACTCCTAATGAAACCTGTTCTCTAGACCCTTCAACAGCTCCGTTGCCCTGCTTTGACCTGCTTCAGCACCTCAGTAACCTTCCTGTAGTGAGGGGTCCAAAACTGATCACAGTATTTGAGGTGTAGTCTCACGAGAGCCGAGTACAGAGGGACAATCACTTCCATAGTACTGCTGGCCAGACTATTTCTGATACAAGTCCGGATGCTGATGATCTCTCGGCCACACTACTGGCTATTTACCAATACACGCAGGTAGCTTTTGGACAGCCAGCTTTTCAGCCAATCTTCTTTACCCAGTCTGTAGCACTGCATGGGATTGCTGTGACCCAAACAAAGGACACGTCACTTAGCCTTCTGGCCCCATAGACTTGCATATGTCTAAGTAGTTTATCAGGTTGCTGACCATTTCCTCATGGATTCTGAGGTCTTCATTCTGCTTCCTGTCCCTATCTACCAGGTAGTCAGGGGATGGGGTACCCAGAGAAAAATAGGTCTTGTTCCTAAAGACTGAGACCAAAAACGCATTAGGGAGATCATCACTTGTCACAGTGTCTCCCCTCCTCATCCAATAACGGATGGAGCTTGTCTTTGGTCCTCCTTTTCTTGTTTTTGTGTTTATAAAATAATTTTCGATGTCTTTAAGACCAATAGCCAGCTTGAGCTCCAGCTGGGTTTGGCCCTTCTAATTTTCACTGCACACAGTCTGAAACATATCCTGAGTAATGGAAGTACATCCCTTGAATTTCATTCTATCTAGTGTTGAGGCAGATTTAAAAAAAAAAAAAAAAAAAAAAAAAAAGATCTGTAGAGTGACAGTGAAGTCCTTCATTTGTGCAATTTTCACTTTTTTGCCTTGTTTGCTGTGGACTGGGCCTGAGTGTGCCAGAGACCCCTAAAAAGACTGGTACATGTACTAGAAAAGAACTACTTTGATATATCTCTCTTTCAGTAAAGTGTCAGAGAAAAATATATGCCCTTGTCTTTCCGCTCTCACCAATGGTGAGAAGTAGGATGTTGTCTTTGATGCAGATAAAGACTGTGATTGCAGAGTCTAAAGGGTGAGAGGCAGGCTCAGAGCCTTGAAAATAGTTGGATCAGTGTGCCTTTGGCTGGGGAATGCTCTGGTTTCATGCCTGATGCCAAGGGCTATGCCATTTCTGTTCTGATCATGGTGTCCCTGTCCTTAGAGGCAATGATGTTTCCCTGAGAATAAAGTATTTGGCAGAAAGTACCTATGGAACTCTGAGGTGAAAGGGTGCAGACTGGAGTCACCACCATTTATGAAGGTGAAGTCAAAGAAGAGCAGAAGGGTACTGTGGGAGCAGGTGTTCCATGAAGGCAATAATCTAGGGCTGTAACTGATGCCAAGTACTGATGTAATAACCATTATCCATGAATGTGAATGCTGACTGTGTAGAATGAGATCCAGTGATTCAGCATGACAGAATCAGGAAAATATGATAGATGCTTAATGCTCGAGATATTTCATGGTCTTCCATTGGCTTTTTCTCAAATGAATGTATTGGACATGTTTGATAAGTGATGCCAAGTTCTGCCCTCGTCTTACACCTCTGTGTACACTGTCATGCTCGTGTCCCATGGTTCTCTGTTACATTCAAAGTGAATGCCCTGGGGTTTTCTTCTGTTTTAGGGGTAGGCATTTTTCTGGAAAACCGTTAAAGTGAATGGAAGTTAGAAAAGCATCTTCTGCTGTTGTGATCTCCAAGACTGCATTTGTAGTGGGGGAAACTGATCAGAGGCGAGTGCCCAGACTGCTTTGCTAAATAACAGGGATGTGGAGTGAGTGCCCAGGCTTCTCAGAGAGCTGAAGAGAAGGCACCTGTTTACTCCATGATGCTGCACATGTACAGGGAGTACTGTTTTATATCAGTTTTTGACATTGGAACGACAGCACAAATTATCAACGAACGTAAGATTTAAATGAACATAAATAGTTGGAAAGACAAGGAAATATTCATTCAAGAAGGACTGCAGAAACGATCTCTGCAATTCCTTGAACTGACAGTCCTGCAAACATTTTGTAACGGTGATAATTACTTTGAGGTCAAATTAGAACGAGTAATGTTACCTGCCATGCAGTAGAACTAAGATACCAAGGGAAGCCCCCTACATTCCCTGTGCTCATAACCAACCTGAAGACCAGAATGAATTCGATCTTCTCGAAGAAGAAGAAAAGCCGTTACGGAAGCAAACGCACCGACTTTGGGCCGTTTCGCAGGGGAATGTGCCGTGGCGGCGTGTCCGCGGCGACCGAAGGTTTCCGCGAAAGAGGCAGGGCGGCAGCGCTCGCTGTGAGCCGTGCGTGCAGTGCTGGTAGGGGACTGCGGGCGCCGCTGTTCACCACGGAGGAGAGGAGAGGAAGGAGCGGAGCGCTGCAGCCAGCCCCGCCCGCTGCGGCCCGGCTCGCTCGCTCGCTGTATCGGCGGCCGTGCGGGCTGCGAGCAGCCCCGCGGTACGGAGCAGAGCTACACAGAGGTCCAGCGAGGCGGAGGGGCTGGCGATAGCGGACGGCGGCGGGGCCGGTACCGGAAAAGGGAAACGGAGCAGGAGCCGGAGAGGGAGTCTGATCCGAAGCCCTAAGCGAAGAGTCGAGCGGCAGAGCTGTCTGCGGGCGTCCCGTGGCGGCGGGGCCGTGTCGGAAATGTGCGCAGCGAGAGAAGGGCGCTGGGGCCGGAGGCAGCGAGCGCTGCTGTGCTGCGTGTTGGTGGCGGCGTGGGAGGCGGCGTGGGGGCAGCTGCGCTACTCGGTGACCGAGGAGCTGCCCAAGGGCTCTTTCGTGGGCGACGTGGCCAAGGACCTGGCGCTGCAGCTGGCAGTCCTCCGCGACCGTGGTGCCCGTATCCTGGACCGAGGTAAGACGCGGTATTTCGCACTGCATGCGAACAGCGGCCACCTGGTGACGGCGGAGAGGCTAGATAGAGAGCAGCTGTGCGAGGGCGTGCAGCGATGCGTGCTGCGCTGTGAGGTGATTGTGGAGGGCGAGATGAAAGTTTACAGGATCGAAGTGGAAATCACTGACATTAACGACAACGCACCCAGCTTTGGGGAAGGAGAAAATGAACTGAGAATGAGCGAGATGACTGCTCCCGGGTCGCGCTTTCCCCTGCCTAAGGCTCACGACCCGGATGTGGGAGTGAATTCCCTGCAGAGCTACGAGCTGAGCGGCGACGAGCACTTCTCGCTGTCCGTGCAGGCGGGAGCCGACGGCGAGAAGCGTCCCGAGCTGGTGCTGGCCAAGGCGCTGGACCGGGAGGAGGCGGCGTTTCACGAGCTGGTGCTGAGGGCGAGCGACGGCGGCGAGCCGGCACGGACGGGCACGGCGCGCATCCGCGTGTCTGTGCTGGACGCCAACGATAACGCGCCCGTGTTCAGCCAGGCGGTGTACGCTGTGCGCGTGCCCGAGGACGTGCCCGTGGACTCCTCGCTCCTCGCCCTCACGGCCACCGACGTCGACGACGGACTCAACGGCAAAGTGAAATACTCATTTAAAGGGATTTCCAAGAAATTCTCGAAGATCTTCCACCTGGATCCCGAGACGGGATCGATCAGGCTGTTGAGGAGCCTGGACTTCGAGGAAGGCGACTCCTACGAAATGGAGGTACAGGCACACGATGTCGGAGAGTTTTTCGACACGGCTACGGTCTCGATCTCGGTGACCGACGTGAACGACAACGCGCCCGAGCTGACTGTGTCGTCAGCGCTGAGCGAGATCTCGGAGGACGCGCCTTCGGGGACGGTGGTGGCCCTGCTGCACGTGCAGGACCGCGACTCGGGCGCCAACGGCGAGGTGCGGTGCAGCATCGAGGAGAGCGTCCCGTTCCGCCTGAAGCGGGCGCTGGACAATTACTACAGCGTGGTGACGGCGCGGGAGCTGGACCGGGAGGAGGTGTCGGAGTACAACGTGACGGTGTGGGCGTCGGACGGCGGGTCGCCGTCGCTGCGCAGCAGCGCGGTGCTGGCGCTGCGCGTGCTGGACGTGAACGACAACGCGCCGGTGTTCGCGGAGGCGCGCTACAGCGCCCGTCTGCCCGAGAACAACGCCGAGGGCGCGCTGGTGCTGACGGTGCGGGCGTGGGACGCGGACTGGGGGCAGAACGCGCGCGTGCGCTACCGGCTGTCGGAGGGGCGCGTGCGGGGCGCGCCGCTGTCGTCCTACGTGTCGGTGCAGGCGGAGACGGGCGCGCTGTACGCGCTGCGCTCGTTCGACTACGAGGAGGTGCGCGAGGTGGGGCTGTGGGTGCGGGCGGAGGACGGCGGCGCGCCGGCGCTGAGCAGCAACGTGTCGGTGCGGCTGCTGATCGTGGACGAGAACGACAACGCGCCGCAGGTGCTGTACCCGCCGATGGCGGCGGCGTCGGGCGCGGGCTGGACGGGCGTGGAGCTGGCGCCGCGCTCGGCGGAGCCCGGCGCGCTGGTGGCCAAGGTGGTGGCGGTGGACGCGGACGCGGGGCAGAACGCGTGGCTGTCCTACGAGCTGGCCAAGGCGACGGAGCCGGGGCTGTTCCGCGTGGGGCTGCACAGCGGCGAGGTGCGCACGGCGCGCTCGCCGCTGGCCCGCGACGCGCCCAGGCACAGCCTGGTGGTGGTGGTGAAGGACCAGGGCCGGCCGGCGCTGTCGGCCACGGCCACGCTGACGGTGGTGCTGGCCGAGAGCGTGGCCGAGCTGCTGTCGGAGCTGGGCAGCGCGGCGGCGCCGGCCGAGCCCGGCGGCAGCCTGACGCGCTGGCTGGTGCTGGCCGTGGCGGCCGTGTCGTGCCTCTTCGTCGCCTTCCTGCTGCTGCTGCTGGCGCTGCGCCTGCGGCGCTGGCGCCGCTCGCAGCTGCTGCCGCCGGCCAGCGGCGCCTTGCGCGGCGTGCCGGCCTCGCACTTCGTGGGCATCGACGGCGTCCGCGCCTTCCTGCACTCCTACTCGCACGAGGTGTCGCTCACCGCCGACTCGCGCAAGAGCCAGCGGCGCTGGGCGGCCGACAGCTGCTGCAACACCCTCCCGGCGCGGCCGCCGCCCGACAAGGCCGCGCCGCTGCTCGGGGAAGACGCTGCCGGCGCCCGCGGCGCACCGCCCGACGCCCTCCCGGTGAGTCAGTCGCTCCGGACACCCCGACGCCCTCCCTGTCGGCGCTTGCTTCCCTTCCTGCTCATTGTCTTTCCCTCTCCGTTCTCGTTCCCGGGTATGGACGTTAGCTGCTCATGAAGGCCCAGCTTCGTTCGGCTGTCTTTTGTGCGTGGTTGCCCTTGTCTCAGGGGAGGCAAGTGCGGGCTTTGCTGCCAGCGTTATACTTTTTGCGGGGGGCAGGATACGAGAGGTGGCTTTTGCATGCATCTCCACTCTGGCTAGGCTTATCTTAGGTTTACACTTGCCATCTGGTTGTTTATTCTGTCTCCTGATGTTTATCACGAAGGATTTCCTTTTTTCCTTCATTTCTTCTTTCTTTTCTGAATCCTTCTTGCTCTCATTCCTGAGCGGGTAGATTGGTTTCTCAGCAATGCTCAGCTTTGTTGTGCAACGGGTTGTGGATGGCTGCCTCTTGCTCGAGGGAGTGAAGCACAGTCTCTGCTGCCAGCCTTATCCTTGGTGTGGGAGGCAGAGATGAGTGGGGCCTTTTACTTGCAATTCTGCTCCAGAGGAACTTTTTTCTCACTTGCCATATGGTTGCTCATTTCTTACACAGATATGTATCGTGCAGGTTTTCCTTTTTCTGCATCCTGAGTAAATGTTCACTTTAGGTTATCAATAGTTTAAAATATATCACACCAATAATCTGTGTGCCTGGTCAGTTGTGTGTGGTTCCCTGCAAACAGAATCTTAATGGCCCCATGTTTCACTTCATTGCTGATGCTGTATACTCTACGCAACTGTAGTGTTGCTGCATGAAGATTAATAGAAATATATTTATATGCATCCATGGTGCTTTTTTTTTGTTCATGTGGTGTGATAAGGGCCTGTTCAACTAGTCCTTTTAGGAAGTCTGTTTGGTCATTATAGGGATGAAGAATTAGAAAAAGACTTGTGTTTGAGAGGTGCTGTGTGTGAAAGGCTGTTGGAGGTAAAAGGAGGTGCTGTGTGTGAAAGGCTGTTGGAGGAAAAAGGAGTGTGTGAGCATTGGCTTCTCAAGAAAGGAGCAGGCTTTACTAGCAGGCATGTACTATGGCAACAGTTTTGTTGTGGCTTCCTCACTTAAATTTGTGTTGTGTAATATTTGAGTAGGTTATAAAATGTGGTTTGAAGAGTAAGAGTGAAATCCATTTCAGGTCCTGCAGTTTTTGTATTTTTGTCTTGTTTGTTGTCAATGTCAAAAGTAGTCCTCAGTGTGGCTGAGAACCCTCAAAAGACTTGGAGATGTTATTAATTGTTGGACTGAGTGAGCTCTTTTCATATATACATGTAATTTGAAAGATTACTGCTATGTGATGAAAGGCTTTGATATCCTTATGTTTCCTTAAAACGTCACTTACAAATAAGCCCTTATCAGTGACTAACATACAATTAGGAGTTGGTTATTGACAGTGGCATAACTGTATGCTGTGAATGTAGTGGACTGAGGATGAGAGGATGGTTATGATGTTAGGTAATAGACGTGTCAGCACTTAATTTGATTGGGCACTCCTTTGATTTCATTTTTAATGCCAATTTCTGTAGCATCTATTACATTTGATGTCATAATTTTGACAATTCCTGCAGCATTTATGCATGACTTTATACTGGTTTTGCTGTTCTGAAAGGTAATGCTAATCTTCTGATGCTAAAATGTTCTGCACAGAATCCGTGCATGTAGAGCTATGATATCTAAGTATAATGGCTTTTATTACCTGTGAAAAGCCTCCTTAATCCACCCATATCTGCATTGTCCTGCAGCATTTTTCCTAAGTTGTAATTACATTTTCAGATCTTTGTTTTCAGGAAGGTTGTGCTTCATATTTCCCATTTATGAGAGGGTTTTTTTATTTGCAAATGCCAAGTTAGTATTGCAGCAAATCCTAATCTCCCTTGAGAAGGTCCTATCAGCCAACTGGAGATAAATTTTTGAGTATAAGGGAAATGAAACAGAAGCTAAAACTGAATATATCCACTAGATCACAAGACTTGTCATGAGAAAAGGTCCCATAGTACAGCCTTTACATTTACAGTTTCATTTTCATTGGAGATGAGCTGGTCACATCATGGAAAAACTGATAAGAGCTGATAAACTTTTCTTAATATGTCCCCTACAGTATAGTCTAGAAGAAGACTTCAGAGCCCTGCATGCAGTTTAAGACCTGAGTAATTTCTTGGTGCTCTGTGGAGGAATTTTCTTGCACACAGGGAAGACCATGCTGCCCTCCTAGTGAGTTTCTCTACCAAGCAGTCTCTTTAAATTCTTCCTTTTGTTTTGCTTCTTGTCTTTTTTTTTGTTTGTTTGTTTTTTTGTTTTTTTTTTTTTTCCCCTGATCTTTTGACGGGTTGTGTAGGTTTAGTTATCAGTAGCAACATAGCTATCTTGAGGAATGTGTTATGTGTTCATTGGTCTTGCTCATGTAAGCTGGGTATTTCATCAGAGTTGGAGCTTGTGTAGAAGGCCAGACATATGAGGGTGTTCTCATGCATGTTTGTTTCCCAGGATTGGATGTAAATATGATTTTAGTAGGAGAGGCATGTCTGTGTGGAGCAGTGCATGTTCTTAAAGAAGAGGGACATTCCCTTACAGATATACTAACAATGACCCAGTCTCTGTTGGAGAGCAGCTCCTCTCTGTCTTTTTCCTTGTCTCTTGAGTAGTCTTTAAAAAGTCGCAAAGAAATGTAGCTCCCTTCTTGGTATACCTTGATGGTGCAATTGTGCCGGTTTGTGGTATTAGGAAATGGTCTGTAGAACTTGTCCTTTGGTGAAATTTGCTTGCAAATTCTGAGGGTGAAAGAAAAACATTGAAGTTGTGGAAGGTTTGAGGTGTCAGGTTGGGGGAAGTTTGTGTGAGGGTCTTTAGAAGGACAGATGCTTCTTTCTCTGTTATTTCATTCTACACACATCCGTGGTTTACACACTTTGAAGTCTGTGTGCTGATCAGGTTTTGCCTGAGGAACATTACTGAGCTTTTATTTTTTTCACAGTGATTATATTACATCCTGATAATGTGATGAAAAAAAAATGTCTTTTGGTGTGTCCATGGTGTAGTCTTTGTGAATATTGTGAAGAAATGTGCTGGGTGATTCATCCTTTAATGATGTACATGTATGTCCTTTTTGGCTTTCGTGAAGGGGGAAGGCAATCATAACAATTGGGAGTAGTTTCAAAATGTGTGAAGGTGTCTTGTTGGAAAGAGGAGTCCTTGAACACTGACCTCTCACGAATGGAGCTGGAAATGGCTTTGCTGGCAGACACATGGTACGCCCAACATTGCTACTTTACCCTAGCAATGCAAAGTCCACCATTAACCCATGTCACTAAGCTCTACACCTACATGCTTTTTGAAGATCTCCAAGGATGGTGGCTCAACTACTTCCCTGGGCAGCCTGTTCCAATACTTCACAACCCTTTGAGGAAATATATTTTTCCTAATATCCAAACTAAACCTCCCCTGGTTCAACTTGAGCCTATTTTTGTTCATCTTAACACTTGGTGCTTGGGAAAAGAGGATGATCCCCACTTTTCTGTAGCCCCCTTTAAGGTAATTGTAGATAATGATACGGTCTGCCCCAAGTCCTCTTTTCTCCAGGCTCAACAACCCCAGGTCCCTCAGATGCTCCTTGTAAGTCTACTTATCTAAGCTATTCAAGAGCTCTGTTTACCCTTCTTTGGACATCCTCTAGCACCTCAGTGTGTTTCTTGTAGCGAGGGGCTCAAGCATGAAGACAGTATTAGAGGTGTGGCCTCACCAGAGATGAGTACAGAGGGACAATCACTTCCCTAGCCCTGCTGGCTGGAATATTTCTGGTACAAGTCAGGATACTGTTGGCTTTCTTGGACACGTGAGCATACTGCTGGTTCATATTCAGTCATCTATCAACCAGTCCTCAGTGGTTTCCTTCAGCCTGGCAGCTTTCCAGCCACTCTTCCCCCAGCCAGTAGCACTGCATGGGGTTGTTTGAACCCAAGCACAGGACCTGTCACTTCGCGTTGTTGAACCACATACTGCTGGCCTCAGACCATCAGCCCAACCTATCCAGATCCCTCTGCAAAGCCTTCCTATCCTCAAGGAGATCAACCCTTATGTCTAACCTAATTTGGTGTCATCTGAAAACGTAGTGAGGATGCACTCAATCCCCTCATCCAAATCTTGATAAAGATACTGAAGAGAACTGGCCCTGATTCTAAGCCCTGGGGACACCAGCCTTCAACTGCTTGCACCTCACCTGTTAGACAGGACTGCTGATAAATGGTGGAAAGTGGCTTGGCAAGAACTTCCATCAACTCCCTCAGTACCCTCAAGTGGATCCCTCCTGGTCCCATATACCTGTATATGTCTAAATAGTTTTTCAGGTTTGTGACCATTTCCTCATGAATTATGACTGCTTCATTCTGCTCCCCATGCCTGTCTACCAGGTGGTCAGAGGATGGGATACCCAGAGAAATGTAGGTCTTGCTTCTAAAGACTGAGGCCAAAAAGGCATTAAGGAGATGATCTCTTGTCACTGTGTTTCCCCTCACATCCAATAAAAGGTGTATATTCTCTTCAGTCCTCTTTTTCTTGTTTATGTATTTACAAAATCATGTTTACTGACTTTAAGAGCATTACACAAATTGAGCTCCTGTTGGGCTTTGGCCCCTCTAATTTTCTCCCTGCATAGCCTCACACTATCTTTGTAGTCCTCCTGAGTGTTGCAGTTGCATCCCTTGAATTTCATTTTAGATAAATTTAGGGCAGATCAAAAAAGGATGTCTGTAGAGTGATAGCAAAGTCCTTCGCTTGTGTAGTTTTCACATCTTTGCCCCATTTTCTGCTGCTGCCTCAACTGGGGGTCAATGTGTCAGAGAATCCTAAAAAGACAGGAAGATCGGTTAGAATTGTGGGACTCGTGGAGCAATTTTTTTGCAGACCTTGAATGTTTTTCCTCCTGTGGAGAGAACTACTGTGATATATTTTCCTTTCGTTAAAAATAGTGTCAATAAAAATGTCAGTGAATTATATTCCCCTGTCTTGTCTGACATAAGATAAGAAGTAGGATGTTGTCCATGTTGCAGATGAAGTCTGTGACTGCAGAGTACAAAGGCTGAGAGGCAGGCTTAGAGCCTGGAAAATAGCTGGGTCAATGTGGCTTTGAATGGTGAATACTTCGGTTTCAAATCTTGCGCCAAGGCCTGTGCCATTTCTGCTCTGAACACGGTGTCCCTGTCCTTAGAGGCAATGGTGTTTTCCTGAGAATAAAGTCTTTGGCAAAAAAAGTGCCTATAGGGTGAGTGTCAGAACTGAAAGGGTGCAACTGGAGTCATCACTACTTATGAAAGTGAAGACAAAGAAGAGCAGAAGGGTGATGTCCTCTGGAAGTGCTGAACTAGAGCTGTAACTCATCCCAAGTACTGTTGTTGTCTTACACCTGCATTTGTGCCTGTGGGCTTGTCTCCCATGAGGGCATATCCCAACTGAAAAGAAAGGAAAGCAAGTCCAGAATCTAGAATCAAAAAAATAAAAACCAACCAAACCAACCAACCAACAACAACAAACAGAGAGCCATGCTACTGCTTTGCAGGAAAGAAACTATGGGGAAGACAGGCATGATTTCCTACCCATTGCTGCTTTTAAGTGATAGCAGTAGATCCTGAAGCACTGCATACCTACATTACCTCTGATCCTCCAGTGGGATGCTGGTTACACAAAGGAACATGGTACGAACTGGTGTGGAGTGCTTCAGGCCAATGCCAGCTACCTGTGGGATGTTCTCATCTCCTGGAGGACTGAAAACAGAGGGTCTGCCAGCCTGTATGATGTCCTGTGTTCTATAGTGCTGGCTGTACAATAAGATCTATTAGCCATGAATTTCAATGCTTACGATGTAAAATGAGACCCACTGATTTTGCATGACAGAATCAAGAAAATATGATTGATGTTTAGCGCTGGAGACATTTCCTGGTCTAACTTTGACATATTCGCAAATGAATGTACTGGGAAGTGTTTAACAGCTGACGCCAAGAACTGCCCTCATCTTACATCTCTTCATACACTGGTGTGGCCAGGTCTTTGCTACCTTCATAGTGAATGCATGGGGTTTTCTTTTTGTGTATGAGAAGACATTATTCTGTAAATTGATTTAGGTGAACAAAAGCAATACCAGGTGTTCAAGTGTTATGGTCTCCAAGATTGCATTATAGTGGGGTAAACTGATCAGTGACAAGTGCGCAGAGTGGTTTGCTCAGTAACAGTGATGTGGAGTGGGTGCACAGCCTTTTCAGAGAGCTGAGGGAAGCTGCTGGTTCCTTGATGCGGCACCCTTACAGGGGGAACTGTTTCATATCAGTTGCTGACATTGAAACAACAGCACAAATTACAACTGAACGTAGATTTTACATGATCATACATACTGTGAAAGCCAAATAAACTTTCAATACAGACAGAAGGCAAGAATAAAGGTTGGAATTCATGAAAGACGTGGTGCTTCTGCAATACTAGGTTGAGTCTAACGACTATTTTAGAGATCGAAATAATATGAATTCTACTTGCCATGCGGTAGAACGAAGACTACAGAGGATTCCTCCGCCTTCACTCGGATCATGACCGCCGTGAAAACCACAATGCATTCGATCCTCTCCTCGAAGGAGAAGGCAAAAACACCGGGGTTGGGCAACGTCGCGGGGGAATATGCCGTGGCGCCGTGTTCGCGTGGACGGAAGGTTTCCGCGGAAGAGGCAGGGCGGCGGCGCTCGCTGTGAGCCGTGCGTGCAGTGCCGGCCGGAGGCTGCGGGCGCCGCTGTTCACCACGGAGGAGAGGAGAGGAAGGAGCGGAGCGCTGCAGCCAGCCCAGCCCGCTGCGACACGGCTCGCTCGCTCTCTGTATCGGCGGCCGTGCGGGCTGCGAGCGGCCCCGCGGTACGGAGCAGAGCTCCAAAGAGGCAGATGGGTCGGAGAGAGCGGGAGACGGCGGGATCAGGCACCGGAGAAAGAGCCGGAGCGACAGTGTAAGCCGAAGAGAGTGTCCTGGAGGTGGAGACTGGAACCGGAGCGAGAGACAGAGCCAGAGTCGAAGGTCAAGAGTCGGGTCGGGGGCGGTGAGCTATCTGCGGGCGTCCGGTGGCGGCGGGGCCGTGTCGGAGATGTGCGCGGCGAGACAAGGGCGCTGGGGCCGGAGGCAGCGAGCGCTGCTGTGCTGCATGTTGGTGGCGGCGTGGGAGGCGGCGTGGGGACAGCTGCGCTACTCGGTGCCCGAGGAGCTGCCCAAGGGCTCTTTCGTGGGCGACGTGGCCAAGGACCTGGCGCTGCAGCCGGCGACGCTACGCGATCGCGGCGCTCGCATTCTGGATCGGCGTAGGACGCGGTATTTCGCTCTGCATGCGAACAGCGGCCACCTGGTGACGGCGGAGAGGCTAGATAGAGAGCAGCTGTGCCGGCTGATGGAGCGATGCGTGCTGCGCTGTGAGGTGATTGTGGAGGGTGAGATGAAAGTTTACGAGATCGAAGTTGAAATCACGGACATTAACGACAACGTCCCCAGCTTCCGAGAGTCCGAAATAGAACTGAGAGTGAGCGAGATGACTGCTCCCGGGTCGCGCTTTCCCCTGGCCGATGCTTACGACCCGGACGTGGGAGTGAATTCCCTGCAGAGCTACGAGCTGAGCGGCGACGAGCACTTCTCGCTGTCCGTGCAGGCGGGAGCCGACGGCGAGAAGCGTCCCGAGCTGGTGCTGGCCAAGGCGCTGGACCGGGAGGAGGCGGCGTTTCACGAGCTGGTGCTGAGGGCGAGCGACGGCGGCGAGCCGGCACGGACGGGCACGGCGCGCATCCGCGTGTCTGTGCTGGACGCCAACGACAACGCGCCCGTGTTCAGCCAGGCGGTGTACGCGGTGCGCGTGCCTGAGGACGTGCCCGTGGGCTCCACCCTGCTCACCCTCACGGCCACCGACGCCGACGAGGGACTCAACGGCAAAGTGAAATACTCACTTAAAAAAGCAACGGACCTAGCATCGGAAATTTTCTACATGGATCCCGAAACAGGATTGATCAGGCTGGTGAGGAGCCTGGACTTCGAGGAAGACGATTCCTATCATCTGGAGGTGCAGGCACAAGACGGCGGCGGCCTTTCCGACACAGCTACCGTCTCGATCTCGGTGACCGACGTAAATGATAACGAGCCCGAGCTGACTGTGTCGTCGGCGCTGAGCGAGATCTCGGAGGACGCGCCTTCGGGGACGGTGGTGGCCCTGCTGCACGTGCAGGACCGCGACTCGGGCGCCAACGGCGAGGTGCGGTGCTCGCTGGTCGGCGACGTGCCGTTCCGTCTGCGGAGCTCGGTGGGCAGCTACTACAGCGTGGTGACGGCGCGGGAGCTGGACCGGGAGGAGGTGTCGGAGTACAACGTGACGGTGTGGGCGTCGGACGGCGGGTCGCCGTCGCTGCGCAGCAGCGCGGTGCTGGCGCTGCGCGTGCTGGACGTGAACGACAACGCGCCGGTGTTCGCGGAGGCGCGCTACAGCGCCCGTCTGCCCGAGAACAACGCCGAGGGCGCGCTGGTGCTGACGGTGCGGGCGTGGGACGCGGACTGGGGGCAGAACGCGCGCGTGCGCTACCGGCTGTCGGAGGGGCGCGTGCGGGGCGCGCCGCTGTCGTCCTACGTGTCGGTGCAGGCGGAGACGGGCGCGCTGTACGCGCTGCGCTCGTTCGACTACGAGGAGGTGCGCGAGGTGGGGCTGTGGGTGCGGGCGGAGGACGGCGGCGCGCCGGCGCTGAGCAGCAACGTGTCGGTGCGGCTGCTGATCGTGGACGAGAACGACAACGCGCCGCAGGTGCTGTACCCGCCGATGGCGGCGGCGTCGGGCGCGGGCTGGACGGGCGTGGAGCTGGCGCCGCGCTCGGCGGAGCCCGGCGCGCTGGTGGCCAAGGTGGTGGCGGTGGACGCGGACGCGGGGCAGAACGCGTGGCTGTCCTACGAGCTGGCCAAGGCGACGGAGCCGGGGCTGTTCCGCGTGGGGCTGCACAGCGGCGAGGTGCGCACGGCGCGCTCGCCGCTGGCCCGCGACGCGCCCAGGCACAGCCTGGTGGTGGTGGTGAAGGACCAGGGCCGGCCGGCGCTGTCGGCCACGGCCACGCTGACGGTGGTGCTGGCCGAGAGCGTGGCCGAGCTGCTGTCGGAGCTGGGCAGCGCGGCGGCGCCGGCCGAGCCCGGCGGCAGCCTGACGCGCTGGCTGGTGCTGGCCGTGGCGGCCGTGTCGTGCCTCTTCGTCGCCTTCCTGCTGCTGCTGCTGGCGCTGCGCCTGCGGCGCTGGCGCCGCTCGCAGCTGCTGCCGCCGGCCAGCGGCGCCTTGCGCGGCGTGCCGGCCTCGCACTTCGTGGGCATCGACGGCGTCCGCGCCTTCCTGCACTCCTACTCGCACGAGGTGTCGCTCACCGCCGACTCGCGCAAGAGCCAGCGGCGCTGGGCGGCCGACAGCTGCTGCAACACCCTCCCGGCGCGGCCGCCGCCCGACAAGGCCGCGCCGCTGCTCGGGGAAGACGCTGCCGGCGCCCGCGGCGCACCGCCCGACGCCCTCCCGGTGAGTCAGTCGCTCCGGACACGCGGACGCCCTCCGTCTCGGCGCTTGCCTCCCTTCTTTCTCCTTGCCTTTCCCTCGGTGTTCTGCTTCCCCTCACGATGTTCCAGAATGATAAGTCCTTATTAGCTCTTGAGATACAGTTCGAAGGTGATTAGTGAGCGTGGTGCAACTGAATGCTGTAAATGTAGAGGAGTGAAGTTGGGACGTTGGTTCTGAATTTGAAGAGAATTTGTGATAAGTGGTGATATTGTTTGGGCAGTGGTACGATTTTATTGTGAATGCCAAATTCGGTAGCATATATTAAGTTTGATTTCATAATTTTGACAATGCCTGCAGCATAATTGACCATTTGATCCTGGTTTTGCTTTCCTGAAGGGCAACACTAATCCTCTGATGCCAAAATGTTCTGTACAAAAGCTGTGTATGCACAGGTTTGATTCCTTAGTGTAATACCTTCTAATACCTGTGAAAATACTCATTAGTCTACCGCTATCTGCATTGGGGTGTAGCGTTTCTTCCTAGTTGTAATTCCATTTTTAAGCATTTGTTTCAATGAAGGTTGTGCTTCATATTTCCCTTTTGAGAGGATTTTTACATTTGAAAATGCAAAGTTTGTATTGCAGCAAATCCTTCTCTCCCTTGAGAAGGTCTTATAAGCCATCTGGAGACAAGAGGTAGTGTATAAGGGAATTGCTCACAAGATTTATCATGAGAAAAGGCCCCATAGTAGGTCATTTACATTCATACTTTTGTTTTCATTTGAGATAAGCAGGGCACAGCATGGAAAAACTGATGAGAGTCGATGAGCTTGTCTTCCTATGATGTCCCTACTGTACAGTGCAGAGGAAGACTTAAGACCTGAGCCATTTCTTGGTGCTCTGGGGAGGTATTTACCTGAATGCAGAGAAATCCATGCCATCTTTCCTGTGAATTTCTCTACCACACTTTCTCTTTGAATGCTTTTTTTTGCTTGTCTGATTTTATCTTTTCCTGGTCTTTTGTCTGCCTGGGTAGGCTGAGTTATGAGTAACAGCATAGCTGTGTTGAGGAAATGTGGTATGCTTTCATTGGCCTTGCTCTGGTGACAAAATAGGTGGAACTTTCCTTTCCATGTTAGAATATGTGGAAGGCAAGATACATCTTTCCCTTAACCCATTCAGCACTCACTATTCTCAGTAACAGCAAATTCCAATAGTGAATTCTAATAATGATTGAGAATGCCTGCACGGTGTTTTAGTGGATTGGGATGGTGTTGAAACAGTATTCAAGGACCTCATGTTTCACTTAGCTGCTTTTCCTTTCTACTCTGTGCAACTGTTCTCTTGCTTCATGAAGATGGGTTGAGCAGAGAAATGTCTTTATATTCTTCTGTGCCGCTGTTTCAGTGTGTGTGGTGGAATAATGGCCTGGGTAACGTGTCTTTTTAGGCTTTAATTTGTGCTACATAATATTTGACTAGGATTAAAAATGTTGTGTGAAGTTTGAGATTGGATTCTTGTCCTGTTTTCATGTTCCTTTTCTGTCTTTTTCACATTTTTGCTTTGTTTGTTGTCAATGACAAAATGCCAGAGAACCCTGAAAAGACTGGAAGATGTATTAGAGTTATAGGAGTGGGAGAGCTGCTTCCATTCCCAGTGTGACTGTTTAGTGCTGTCAGGACAGTCTTTAATATCCTCATGTTTCCTTAAAATGTCACTGGATGAAATGCTCTTGCCAGTGGCCTCCATATGGCTAGAACTTGGATGTTGTGAGTGGTGCAAATGAATGCTGTGAATGCAGAGCTAAGATGTTGAGTGGAATTTTGGTTTGATTGTTTCTTTTTGGTTTTATTGTGGTTTTTGTTTGTTTGTTTGTTTTTATGAGAAATACCAGTAGCTCAGCAGTGATATTGTTCAGTCAAAGGTTTGACTTCCTAATTTGTGCCAATTCCTGCAGCATTTATGCACCATTTTATCCTGGTTTTCTTGCCCTGAAAGGTAACATTAATTCTCTGATAATAAAATGCTTTGCAGAAAAACTGTGGATATGCTGTGATGATGCCTGCATATTATGGCTTATAATACCTGTGAGAATCCTCATTACTTCACTCCTATTTATTGTAACTCTGTGCCAAAGAGTTTCTACATAGCTATAATTCAATTTTCAGGTCTTTGTTTTCAGGAAGGTTGTGCTTCATATGTTCCTTTTCTGGATAGGCTGTTATATTTGCAAATGCAACACTTGAATTGCAGCAAATCCTTATCTCCTTTCAGAAGGTCCTGTCAGCCACTGGTCGACAAAATTTTGTGTATAATGGGAAGAAACAGAATCTGTATGGTTTTAGTGGAAGAGGCATGTCTCTGTGGTACAACAATTACACTTAAAGCAGAGGGACATTTCGTTACTGCTGTATTTACGAGGACCCAGTCTTTGTTGCAGAAAGAATCCCCTCTGTCCCTTATCTCTTTAGGAGGCTTTAGATACTTGCAGAAAAATGTAGCTCTCTTCATGGTATACTTTGAAGGTGTGCTTGTACATGGTGCGTGAGATCGGGAAAACTTTTGTTGAACTTTTCCTTTGATGAGATTTGCTTGCAAATTCTGATGGTGAAAGAAAAGCATTGAAGTTATGAAGGTTTGAGGTGACGTGTTGGGGGAATTTTGTGTGAGAAGTTGTAGAAGGGCTGGTGGTCCTTTCTCTGCTTGTTTTATTTATTCCATTCACCCATTCACCACAAAGGATTTGTTTACGCTCTTCGAAGTCTGTCTGGGCAACAGGTTTTGCCTGAGAAATATTACTGAGATTTTTGGGATCTTTTGGACCGCCTTCTGTAGAATTCAGCTCCTACTGTGTACCTTACATGATCTACTACTATGAATGCTGAAAAATATCTAAATATAAAAAATATCAATGTGTATGAACTAGCTGCATAACATTTATTTTTTTCACAATGTTAGGTCACATTAATGTAGTGGAAAGAAATGTCTTTAGAGCTGTCCATTGTATAGTCTGTGCACGTTGTGAAGAAGTGGGCTGGGCAATTGGTCTTTTAATGAAGTCCTTCTCCCTGTTATAAATAGGGAAGGCAAACATGACAGCTGGGAGTAGTTCAAGAATTCTCTGCATGTGAAATTTTCTTGGTGAAAAGAGGATCCTTTGAATCCTGACCTCACAAAAATGGAGCTGGAAGTGGATTTGCTACCAGACATGTTCTACAACAACAGCTGTCTTCATAGAATCCTGGAATCCTTTAGGTTGGAAAAGACCTCTTAGATCATCTACCATTAAATCATGTCACTAAGTTCTACATGCTCACACCTCTGAAGACCTTCAATGTTGGCAACTCAACTACATCTCTGGGCAGCCTTGCTGAATATTTCAGAGTCTTTTCAGTGAAACACATTTTCCTAATATCCAATGTAAACCTCCACTGCAGCAATCTGAGGCCATTTCCTATTGTTTTATCCCATGGTTCTTGGCAACAGGCTGATTCCCACTTTGCTGTAGCCCCCCTTTAAGGTAATTGTAGAACACGGTAAGATCTGCCCTGAACCTCCTTTTCTCTAGGCTAAACACCCCCAGCTGCATCAGCCGCTCCTAATGAGATCTGTTCTCTAGACCCTTCAACAGCTCTGCTGCCCTGCTTTGACCTTCTTCTGCACCTCAGTAGCCTTCCTGTAGTGAGGGGTCCAAAACTGATCACAGTGTTTGAGGTGCAGCCTCACGAGAGCCGAGTACAGAGGGACAATCACTTCCGTAGTCCTGCTGGGTGGACTATTTCTGATACAAGCCAGGATGCTGCTGGATCTCTCGGCCACACTGCTGGCTCATATTCAGCAGGCTATTGGCCAATACTTGGAGGTAGCTTTCAGCCAGCCAGCTTTTCAGCCAGTCTTCTTTCCCCAGTCTGTAGCACTGCATGGGATTGCTGTGACCCAAACAACAGACCCGGCACTTAGCCTTCTGGCCCCATAGACTTGCATATGTCTAAGTCGTTTATCAAGTTGCTGACCCTTTTCTCGTGGATTATGAGGTCTTCATTCTGCTTTCTGTCCCTATCTACCAGGTAGTCAGGAGATTGGGTACCCAGAGAAAAATAGGTCTTGTTGCTAAAGACTATGACCAAAACGCATTGGGGCGATCATCTCTTGTCACTGTGTTTCCCCTCCACATCCAATAATGAATGGAGCTTGTCTTTGGTCCTCATTTTCTTTTTTTTGTATTTATAAAATAATTTTTGATGTCTTAAAGACCAGTAGCCAGCTTGAGAGCTTGAGTTCCAGCTGGGCTTTGGCCCTAATAATTTTCACTTCACGCAACCTAAAACATCTCCTGAGTAATGGAAGTACATCCCTGGAATTTTATTCTATCTAATGCTGAGGCAGATTTAAAAAAACCAAAACAAAACAAAACAAACAAACAAAAAAAAAAAGAACAAACATCTGTAGAGTGACAGTGAAGTCCTTCATTTGTGCAATTTCACATTTTTGCTTTGTTTGCCGTGGTCTGGGCCTGAATGTGGCAGAGATACCTTAAAAGACGGAAAGATCTACTAGAAAAGAACTACTTTGATATATCTCTCTTTCAGTAAAGTGTCAGAGAATTATTTGCCCTTTTCTTTCTGCTCTCACCAATGGTGAGAAGTGAGACGTTGTCTATGACACAAATAAAGACTGTGACTGCAGAGTCGAAAGGGTGAGAGGCAGGCTTAGAGCCTGGAAAATAGTTGGATCAGTGTGTCTTTGGCTGGGGAATGCTTTGGTTTCATGCCTGATGCCAAGGGCTATGCCATTTCTGTTCTGATCATCATGTCCCTGTCCTTAGAGGCAATGATGTTTCCCTGAGAATAAAGTATTTGGCAGAAAGTGCCTATGTAGTAGAGGTGTCTGAGGTGAAAGGGTGCAGACTGGAGTCACCACCATGTATGGAGGTGAAGTCAAAGAAGAGCAGAAGGGTACTGTGGGAGCAGGTGTTCCATGAAAGCAATAATCTGGAGCTGTGTACTGGGTCTGGCTGGAACATTAACTTTCCCGGCAGCAGCCCATACAGTGCCGTACTTTGTACTTGTAGCTGGAACAGCAGTGTTATCACACCAGTGTTGTGTCTACTGCTGAGCAGCAGTGGCACAGCATTGGGCCTTTCTCTAACCCTCCTAGGGGGTGGGCAAAAAAGTGAGGAGAGAAACCTCACTAGGGCAGCTGACCCAAACCAATCAAAGGGATATTTCATACCATGTGGTGTCACACTCAGCAATAAAAGGTGGAAACAGGAAGAAGAGGGGAGGGGTGGGCTCTCGTTGAGAAGATGTCGGTCCTCCTCTCGAACACCGGCTGCGTGCGTTGAGGCCTTGCTTCAAGGACGTGGTCAATCATCGCTCATTTGTGGGAAGTAGAGAGTAATTTCTTTCCTCTGCACTTCCATGTAGCTTTCATTTATTTTGTTTGTTTGTTTTCCTTCCTTTTTCCCCTTTCCCTTTTATTTCCTCTTAGTTAAATTGTTTAGTTCATGGTAGTCTTTATTTAATTATTATAATTATTTCCCTTTAATTAAATTATCCTTATCTCAACCCGTGAGTTGTTCTTTGCTTTACTTCTCCCCCTCCTTTAGATAAGGAGGAGTGAGAGAGTGGTTGTGGGGTTTAGCTGCCCAGCACGGTAAAACCACCACAAGCTATAACTGATGCCAAGTAGTGATGTAATAACCATTAGCCATGAATGTGAATGCTAACTGTGTAGAATGAGATCCAGTGATTCAGCATGACAGAATGAGGAAAATATGATTGATGCTTAATGCTCGACATATTTCATGGTCTTCCTTTGGCTTTTTTTCTCAAATGAATGTAGTGGATGTGTTTGATAAGTGATGCCAAATCCTGCCCTCATCTTGCCCCTCTGTGTACATTGGCATGCTCATGTCCCATGGTTCTCTGATACGTTCAAAGTGAATGCCCTGGGGTTTTCTTCTGTTTTAGGGGTAGGCATTTTTCTGGAAAACCGTTAAAGTGAATGGAAGCTAGAAAAGCATCTTCTGCTGTTGTGATCTCCAAGACTGCGTTTATAGTGGGGGAAACTGATCAGATGCAAGTGCCCAGACTGGTTTGCTAAATAATAGGGATGTGGAGTGAGTGCCCAGGCTTCTTAGAGAGCTGAAGGCACCTGTTGATTTCTTCATGCTGCGCATGTACAGGGAGAACTGTTTTATATCAGTTGTTGACATTGGAACGACAGCACAAATTATCAACGAATGTAAGATTTAAATGAATATAAAGTGTTGGAGAGACAAGGAAATATTCATTGAAAAAGGACTGCAGAAACGGTCTCTGCAATTCCTTGAAGTGAGTGTCTTGCAAATCTTGTGTAACGGTGATAATTACTTTGAGGTGAAATTAGAACGAGTAATTTTACCTGCCATGCAGTAGAACTAAGGTATCAGGAGAAGCCCTCTACATTCCCTGTGCTCATAACCAACCTGAAGACCGGAATGCATTCCATATTCTCCTCAAAGAAGAGAAAGCGTTGCGGAAGCAAACGCACCGACTTTGGGCCGTTTCGCAGGGGAATGTGCCGAGGCGCCACAGCAACTGGGACCGAAGGTTTCCGCGGAAGAGGCAGGGCGGCGGCGCTCGCTGTGAGCCGTGCGTGCAGTGCCGGGTGGAGGCTGCGGGCGCCGCTGTTCACCACGGAGGAGAGGAGAGGAAGGAGCGGAGCGCTGCAGCCAGCCCCGCCCGCTGCCGCCCGGCTCGCTCGCTCGCTCGCTGTATCGGCGGCCGTGCGGGCTGCGAGCGGCCCCGCGGATCGGAGCCGAGCTACAGAGAGTCGGAGGGGCCGACCAAAGCGGGCGGCGGCGGGGACTGAGCCGAAGCGGGACGGAAGCGGGAGACGGAGCTAGACCCTGATCCGGAGCGGCAGACGGAGCTGGAGAGGAGGCGGCGGGGCCGCATCGGAGATGTGCGCAGCGAGAGAAGGGCGCTGGGGCCGGAGGCAGCGAACGCTGCTGTGCTGCGTGTTGGTGGCTGCGTGGGAGGCGGCGTGGGGACAGCTGCGCTACTCGGTGCCCGAGGAGCTGCCCAAGGGCTCTTTCGTGGGCGATGTGGCCAAGGATCTGGCGCTGCAGTTGACGGCGATCCGCGACGGCGGCGCCCGAGTGGTGTCTGCAGATAGGACGCCGTATTTCTCTCTGCATGCGAACAGCGGACACCTGGTGACGGCGGAGAGGCTAGATAGAGAGCAGCTGTGCCGGCTGGTGGAGCGATGCGTGCTGCGCTGTGAGGTGATCGTGGAGGGCGAGATGAAGGTTTACGAGATCGAAGTTGAAATAACGGACATAAACGACAACGCACCCAGGTTCGGAGAAGCAGAAAAGGAACTGAGAATGAGCGAAACGACAGCTCCCGGGTCGCGCTTTCCCCTGTCTAAGGCTTACGACCCGGACGTGGGAGTGAATTCCCTGCAGAGCTACGAGCTGAGCGGCGACGAGCACTTCTCGCTGTCCGTGCAGGCGGGAGCCGACGGCGAGAAGCGTCCCGAGCTGGTGCTGGCCAAGGCGCTGGACCGGGAGGAGGCGGCGTTTCACGAGCTGATGCTGAGGGCGAGCGACGGCGGCGAGCCGGCACGGACGGGCACGGCGCGCATCCGCGTGTCTGTGCTGGACGCCAACGACAACGCGCCCGTGTTCAGCCAGGCGGTGTACGCTGTGCGCGTGCCCGAGGACGTGCCCGTGGGCTCCACGCTCCTCACCCTCACGGCCACCGACGCGGACGACGGACGCAACAGCGAGGTTAAGTATTCGGTCATAAAGTTGACAGCCGAGCTAACAGACAAATTTTTTCTGGATCCTGAGACGGGATCGATCAGGCTGTTGAGGAGCCTGGACTTCGAGGAAGGCGATTCCTACGAACTCGGGGTTCAGGCACGAGACAGCGGGGAGCTTTTCGACACGGCTACGGTCTCGATCTCGGTGACCGACGTGAACGACAACGCGCCCGAGATTTCGGTGCGGTCGGCGCTGAGCGAGGTCTCGGAGGACGCGCCTTCGGGGACGGTGGTGGCCCTGCTGCACGTGCAGGACCGCGACTCGGGCGCCAACGGCGAGGTGCGGTGCTCGCTGGTCGGCGACGTGCCGTTCCGTCTGCGGAGCTCGGTGGGCAGCTACTACAGCGTGGTGACGGCGCGGGAGCTGGACCGGGAGGAGGTGTCGGAGTACAACGTGACGGTGTGGGCGTCGGACGGCGGGTCGCCGTCGCTGCGCAGCAGCGCGGTGCTGGCGCTGCGCGTGCTGGACGTGAACGACAACGCGCCGGTGTTCGCGGAGGCGCGCTACAGCGCCCGTCTGCCCGAGAACAACGCCGAGGGCGCGCTGGTGCTGACGGTGCGGGCGTGGGACGCGGACTGGGGGCAGAACGCGCGCGTGCGCTACCGGCTGGCGGAGGGGCGCGTGCGGGGCGCGCCGCTGTCGTCCTACGTGTCGGTGCAGGCGGAGACGGGCGCGCTGTACGCGCTGCGCTCGTTCGACTACGAGGAGGTGCGCGAGGTGGGGCTGTGGGTGCGGGCGGAGGACGGCGGCGCGCCGGCGCTGAGCAGCAACGTGTCGGTGCGGCTGCTGATCGTGGACGAGAACGACAATGCGCCGCAGGTGCTGTACCCGCCGATGGCGGCGGCGTCGGGCGCGGGCTGGACGGGCGTGGAGCTGGCGCCGCGCTCGGCGGAGCCCGGCGCGCTGGTGGCCAAGGTGGTGGCGGTGGACGCGGACGCGGGGCAGAACGCGTGGCTGTCCTACGAGCTGGCCAAGGCGACGGAGCCGGGGCTGTTCCGCGTGGGGCTGCACAGCGGCGAGGTGCGCACGGCGCGCTCGCCGCTGGCCCGCGACGCGCCCAGGCACAGCCTGGTGGTGGTGGTGAAGGACCAGGGCCGGCCGGCGCTGTCGGCCACGGCCACGCTGACGGTGGTGCTGGCCGAGAGCGTGGCCGAGCTGCTGTCGGAGCTGGGCAGCGCGGCGGCGCCGGCCGAGCCCGGCGGCAGCCTGACGCGCTGGCTGGTGCTGGCCGTGGCGGCCGTGTCGTGCCTCTTCGTCGCCTTCCTGCTGCTGCTGCTGGCGCTGCGCCTGCGGCGCTGGCGCCGCTCGCAGCTGCTGCCGCCGGCCAGCGGCGCCTTGCGCGGCGTGCCGGCCTCGCACTTCGTGGGCATCGACGGCGTCCGCGCCTTCCTGCACTCCTACTCGCACGAGGTGTCGCTCACCGCCGACTCGCGCAAGAGCCAGCGGCGCTGGGCGGCCGACAGCTGCTGCAACACCCTCCCGGCGCGGCCGGCGCCCGACAAGGCCGCGCCGCTGCTCGGGGAAGACGCTGCCGGCGCCCGCGGCGCACCGCCCGACGCCCTCCCGGTGAGTCAGTCGCTCCGGACACGCCGACGCCCTCCGTCTCGGCGCTTGCCTCCCTTCCTGCTCATTGCCTTTCCATCCCCGTTCTCCTTCCCGGCCGGGGATGTTTGGTGCTGGGCAAAGCACAGCTTCATTAGGCAGTGGGTTTTGGGTAACTCTGAAAGGTAATGTGGAATGTGGGACATGAGCGTGGGCTTTTGACGTCAGCTCTGCTCCAGATGAACTCCTATTTTTTTCCCACATGCCAAGTGGTTTCTCCTTTCATTCCCTGACATGTATCATGCAGGATTTCCTGTTTGTCTTCACTTCTTTTTGTTTTTCTGAAAATTTACCACTCTCATTCCTGAGTGGGCAGGTTTCCTTCTCAGCAAGGCACGGCTTTGTTTCGTATCAGGTTGTTGTCCTTTTTTGTGAAGGGAGCCAAGTGTGGGCTCCACTGCCAGCGTTACAGATGTTGCGGAAGTCAGGAGACAAGAGGGGGTCTTTCCCTACAACTCCGCTCTACATGATCTTCTAACTTTTTTCCCACTTATCTGCTGGTTGTTCCTTTCATCCCCTGGCATATATCATGCAGGTATTCATTTTGTTTTTCACTCTTCTGTGTTAATGTACTCTTGAGACTATCAGGAAGTTAAAAGGTAGCCTCCCAATAGCTACATGCAGTAGTTTGCGCTTATCTTTAAATAAAATCTTAATGGCCAATATGTCATTTGGCTACTTCTCCTCCATACTTCCATACTCTAAGCAACTTTTCTGATGCTTCGTGAAGATGGATTATGCAAAAAGATGTCTATATGAATCTGTGCTGCTGTTTTTGTGTGTGTGGTGGAATAATGGTCTGGGCAACGCGTCCTTTTAGTCTTCATCACTTGAATTTGTGTTGCAAAATATTTGGCTTGGTTAATGTTGTGTGAAGTGTGAGATTGGATTCTGTTTCTTGTCCTGCAGTTTTCACATACTTGCCTTCTTTGTTGTCAGTGACAAAACGTGGCCTCATGTTCCTGAGAACCCTGAAAAGACTGGAAGATGTGTTATGAGTTGTTGGACTGGGGGAGCTGTTCCCATACACAGCATGAATATTTGCTGCAGTCGGCACAAAGTCTTTGATATCCTCATGTTTCCTTAAAATGTCACTGATAGAAATGCTCTTGATAGCGGCCTAAATATGGCTAGAATTTGGATATTGTGAATGGTGCAACTGAATGCTGTGAATGTAGAGCAAAGATGGTGAGTGGTTGAGTTTGAATGTGGAAAATACGTGGATCAGCAGTGATATTGTTTGGTCTGAGGTTTCATTTCATAATTTGTGCCAAGGCCGGCATCATTTATGCACCATTTTCTCCTGGCTGTGCTGCCCGGAAGCACAATTTTAATTCTCCAATGACAAAATATCTTTCAGAAAAACTGTGCATGTGGTGTGATGATGCCTGTGTCTAGTGGCTTATAGTTCCTGTGTGAATATCTTTAATTCACTGCCATCAATTATAACCCTGTGACTTGGATTTTCTCAAAAGCCAAGAATGTGTTTTTCCTCACTTGCCAGGTGGTTGCTCATTTCGTCCCCTGTCGTGTATCATGTGGGTTTTCCTTTCGGTATTAGAATACCAGGAGCTTAATGTATATCTTTCCAGTAGCCCATTCAGCACTCCTTGTTCTGATTAATAGTGAATTCCGATAGGAAATGCTAATAGCGAATGAGGTTGTCTGCAGGCTGGTTTACTAGACTGCAATGGTCTGGAAAGACAGTCTTACGGATACCACGTTTCATTTGGTGCTTCTGCTTTATACTTTATGCAGCTTTTCTGTTGTTGCATGAAGATGGCTTGAGCAAAGCCAAATTGTCTTTGTAGCATTCCATGCTTCTGTTTTTATGTGCTTGATGGGAAAATGGTCAGGTTCCTAGTCCTTTTAGGATTTCTATTTGGTTGTTATAGAGATTACAGTCAACTGTAAAAGTTCTGTTTGAGATTGCTAAGGAGGTGTTGTGTGTGAAGGGCTGTTGGAGGAAGGAGGAGTGTGTGAATATTGACAAGAAAAAAAGGAAAGGAAGGAGCAGGCTTTGCTAGCAGGCACAGGATGTGGCAGCAGCTTTGTTTTGGCTTCATCACTTGAATTGGTGTTGCATAATATGTGATGAGATTGATGAATGGAGTCTGAAGAGTGAAAGTGATGTTCTTTTCTTGTCCCGCAGTTTTTGCATTTTTGCCTTGTTTGCTGCCAATGTCAAAAGCAGACCTCAGTGAGGCAGAGAACCTTGAAAAGACTTGGAGATCCTTCATTAATTGTTGACAGTGCAAACAGCTGGATCTGTTTGCATACATACCTTGAAAGTTTACTGCTCTGAGCTGAAAGTCTTTGATATCCTTACGTTCCCTTAAAATGTCCCTGAATGTTAAACCCCTATCAGCAGCTGACATACAGTTAGAAGCTGGTTATTGAGAGTAGTGCAACTACTGTGAATTTTGAGGAATGAGGGAAAGAGTTTAGCTATAAATGTGGAAAATCAGTGTGTCAGCAGTAATATTTTTTAAGCAGTGCTTTGATTTCATTGTGAATGCCAATTTCTGTAGCATTTATGCACCATTTGATCCTGGTTTCACGATCCTGAAAAGCAATGCTAATCTGATACCAAAATGTTCTGCACAGAAACTGTGCATGTAGAACTGTGATGTCTGAGTATAATGGCTTCTTCTACCTGTGACAATCCTCATTAATGACCTCATATCTGTATTGGGTAGAGTGTTTTTCCCTAATGACCTGGTTTCTTCTGGAGGATGTCTCCTCTCTCTTTCCTCTTAGACCCTTGCTGTGTTTTAGAAAATTTTTGAGTAATGCACCTCCCTTCTTGGTATACCTTGATGGTGTGGTTTTTCGCAGTGAGTAGTATTGGGAAAACTCATTTTTCCTTTGGTGAGATATGCTTGGAAATTCTGAGGTTCTGAGGGTAAAATAAATATTTTGAAGGTGCGGAAAGTTTGAGACGAAACAGTAAGTAAACTCTTTATGAGGTGCTGTAGAAGAACAGACGTTTCTCTCCCAGCTTGTGATTGCTCCATTAGGCACACAGCCGTGGTTCATGTACGTTGAAATCTTCCTGGTGAGTAGATTAAGCATTAGAATTGCTATTTTTCCTGTGTTGGGAGCTTCAGGAGGACCTTCCAGAGAATTCATTCCCTGCTATCTACCTTACATGCACTTCCACTCTGAATACTCAAAAATGTCCATTTAGCTGCATATCATTTATTCTCTTCACAGTGCTTATCTTCTACCATGATAATGTGGAAAAAAAAAAAAAAAAAGTCTTTGGATCTGTCTACGGTGTAGTCTTTGTGCCCGTTGTGGAGAAAAGAGCTAGGCCATTGATCCTTTGATGATGTCCTTCTGGATGTCATGAAGAGGGAAGGGAATCATAATAGTTGGGAGTAGTCTGGGAATATTTTATGTGTGTAATGGCCTTGGAGGCTTTGATTTCTCATCATAATCTTTGAACATTGATATCTCAGGAATGGTTCTGGAAGTGTCTTTTCTAACAGATACATGTGATGAGAGCAGTGGTGTTGCAGTTCCGTCACTTGAATCTCATTAAGCATAATGCTTGCGCAGCCCAAATAAATTTGCCTGTAAACTTATCATGAAGTCCTTCACTTCTGTAGTTTTCCTGTTTTTTTTCCTTGTTCATCATTACTGTCTAAGCTAGGCCTCAGTATGGCAGAGAATCTTTAAAAGATTGAAGGATCCACCAGAATTGTGGGGCTGGGGTAGCTGATTCCATACAGAGATTGAATATTTACAGCTGTGTTATGATTCCTTTAAATGACAATGTATGGAATCCCCTTGGCAGTGTTTGACATTCCAGAGAAGATAGAATGTTATGTACAACAAAAATGAAACACAAGCTAAAACTGAATCTCTCTTCATTGCTCACAAGAAGTAGCATAAGAAAGGGTGCCATGTTAGGGCCTTTACAGTTTCATATTCGTTGGAGATGAGTGGATTGCATCATAGAAAAATTGAGCTGATGCACTTTTCTTACAATGCGTAGTTGCTGGAAAGACCTCCTTGACTTCCATGTGCCCTGGAGAGGAAATTTTGTGCCTGCAGAAACTCTGACAGCCTCCTGGTGTGTTTCTCTACCACACTTTCTCTTTGGGTGCTTCCTTGTGTTACTTCTCTGATTTTATCTTTTCCTGGTCTTTTGTCTATGTGTCAGTTAAGTTATCACAAGATCACAGAATCACAGAATCGTCTAGGTTGGAAGAGACCTCCAAGATCACCTAGTCCAAGGAGTAGCATCTAGTAACAGCATAGCCGTGTTGAGGAATGTTTTATGTGTTCATGGGACTTGCTCATGCAAACCACTGGCAGAGTATTTCAACAGAGATAGAGCTTGTGTGGAAGGATGGAAATGTCAGAGTGTTTGTGTGTTCTCCTCCACTTCTATTTATTTATTTATTTATTTGTTTGTTTGTTTGTTTGTTTATTTTCATCTGGGGAGTGGATGTAAATATGATATTAGTAAAAGAGACATGTCTGTGTGGAGCAACTCATGCTCTTACAGGAGAGGGACATTCCCTTACAAATATATTTACAATGACGCTGTCTCTGTTGGAGAACAAATCCTCTCTGTCTGTCCCCTTATCTCTTTAGTATGCTTTAGAAACTTGCAGAGAAATGTACCTCCCTTCTTGGTATACCTTGATGGTGTGGTTGTGAGCCTGTGTGTTATAAGGAAATGGTCTGTTGAATTAGTCCTTTGGTGAGATGTGCTTGCAAATTCTGAGGGTGAAAGAAAAGTATTGAGGTTGTGAAAGGTGTGAGGTGACATGTTTGGGAAATGTTGTGTGAGGGGCTATAGAAGAACAGATGCTCCATTCTATGCAAGTTTTAGTTATTTCATTCCTCAAATAGCTGTGGTTTATACACTTTGAAGTCTGTCTACTCAATAGTTTTTCCTGGGAAATGTGATTGAACTTTTTTGGGATCTTTGGGAGAGCGTTCTGTACAAATCATTCCCTACTCTCTACCTCACGTGCTCTACTGCTATGAATACTCAAAAATATCTATGTGTATAACCTAGATGAATATGGTTTATTATCTTCATGATGTTTTTATTATGTCATGTTAATGTGATGAAAAGAAGAAATGTCTTTCCAGCTGTCTATGGTGTAGTTCTTGTGTGCGTTGTGAAGAAATGCACTTGGTGATTGGTGCTTGGATGATGTCCTTCTGCCTGTCACAAAGAGGGAAGGCAATTATAACAGCTGGGAGCAGTCTGGGAAATCTTCGTGTGTGAAGGTCTCTTATTGGAAAGAGGAGCCTTTGAACACTGACGTCTCAAGAATGCAACTGGAGGTGACTTTGCTAGCAGATGTCCTATGAAAACAGCCATGTTCATAGACTCCTGGAGTCATATAGGTTGGAAAAGACTTAGAGCATCTAGGTCAACCCTTAACCTAGGACTGCCAAGTCTGCCATTAAACCATGTCACTGAAGACTACATCTACATGCATTTTGAAGACCTCCAAGTATGGTTACTCAACTACATTGACAGGCAGCCTGTTGAAATACTTTGCAACCCTTTCAGGGAAGAAATTTTTCCTAATGTCCAATATAAAACTCTCCTGGAACAGTCTGAGGCCGTTAACTATAATTTTATCACATGGTTCTTGGGAGAAGAAGCCGATCCCCACTTTGCTGTAGCCCCTTTTAAGGTAATCATAGAGCACGGTAAGATCTGCCCTGAGCCTCCTTTTCTCTAGGCTAAACAACCCCAGCTCCATCGGCTGCTCCTAATAAGACCTGTTCTCTAAGCCCTTCAAAAGCTCCGTTGCCCTGCTTTGGACCTGCTTCAGCACCTCAAGAACCTTCCTGTAGTGAAGGATCCAAAACTGAACTCAGCATTTGATGTGCAGCCTCACAGAGATGGGTACAGAGGGATGATCACTTCCCTAGTCCCACCAGCCAGACTATTTCTGATACAAATCAGGGTGCTGTTGTCTTTCTTGGCCACCTGAGCACACTGCTGGCTCATATTCAGCCAGCTATCGATCAACACCCAGAAGTCCCTTTCAGCCAGCCAACTTCCTAGACCATCTACCCTCAGCCTGTAGCACTGCATGGGATTGCTGTTCCCCAAGTACAGATCCTGTCACTTAGCCTTGTTGAACCACATGCTGCTGGCCTTGGCCATTGGTCCAACCTATCCAGATAAATCTGCAGGGCCTTCCTATCCTTGAGCAGATCAACACGCATGACTAACTTCATATGATCTGAAAACTTACTGAGGGTGCACTTTTGATCCCTTTGTACAGATTTTGATAACGATACTGGAGATAACCGGTCCCGACCCGTATTGTAGATGGGCAACACATTTGCTAGCCGCCTGTTGGCATGAACCTCCTGGATATCCAGGACTTCTGTTAAATGATGGAGAGTGTCTTGGTGAGCACTTCGGTTGGATCCCTTTGGATGGATATATTCTGGACCCATAGACTTGCATATGCCTAAGCGGCTTAGCAGGTTGCTGACCATTTCTCCATGGATTATGAGGGCTTCGTTCTGCTCCTCATTCCTATCTGAAGCAGATTTAGAGCCTGGAAAGTACTTGGGTCAATGTTGCTTTTGTTAGGGTATTCTTTGGTGTCATAACTGGTGCCAGGGCCTGTGCCATTTCTGTTCTGATCATCATGTCCCTGTCCTTAGAGGCAATGAAGTTTCCCTGAGAATAAAGTTTTTAGCAAAAGGTTTCTATGTAGGACAGGTCTCTGAGGTGAAAGGGTGCAGCTGGAGTCACCACCATTTATGAAGGTGAAGTCAAAGAAGAGCAGAAGTTTACTGCGGGAGCAGGTGTCCCCTGGAAGTGCTGATCTAGAGATAACAGATCCCAAGTATTGATGTAATAACTACTAGGCATGAATGTAAATTTCTATTGTGTAGAACAGGATCTAATTTTCTGGAAATCCATTTAAGTGAACAGAAGCAAAAACAGGTCTTCAGCTTTTCTGTTCTCCAAGACTGCATTTCTAGCGGAGGAAACTGATCAGCGGACACTGCCCCCACTAGTTTCATCAGTAGTAGTGATCTGGAGTGCGTACACAGCCTGTTCAGAGAGCTAACGGGAGCTGCTCATTCCTCCCTAAGGGTGCTGCTGCTCCCTTTCATACCTGCTACACTGTTTCATATCATTTGTTGACATTGAAACAACAGCACAAATTACAACTGAACTGAATTGAGATGATCATATATTGTTGGAAAGCCGAGGAAACTTTCAATAAGGGAAGGACCGGCAAGAGTAACATTTGAAATTCGTGAAGGACATGCTGCTTCTGTAATACTGGGTTTAGAGGTCAAATTAATATGGATAATTCTACGTGCCACGCAGTAGAGCGAAAACAGCCAGAGGAACCATCCACCTTCACTTTGCTCATGAGCAGTCTGAAGACCAGAATGGGTCTTTTCCTCGAAGATGACAAGGTGTTGTGGAAACAAACAGACTGACTCCAGGCCGTATCGCAGGGGAAAGCGCCGTGACAGCGTTTCCACAGAATAGAAGATTTCCACGGAAGAGGCAGGGTGGCGGCACTCGGTGTGAGCCGTGCATGCAGAGCCGGGCGGCGGCTGCGAGCACAATTAAAGCAATAATCTGGAGCTGTAACTGATGCCAAGCACTGATGTAATAACCATTAGCCATGAATGTGAATGCTGACTGTGTAGAATGAGTTCCAGTGATTTAGCATGACAGAAAAGATGACTGATGCTTAATGCTCGAGATATTTCATGGTCTTCCTTTGGCTTTTTTTCTCAAATGAATGTATTGGACATGTTTGATAAGTGATGCCAAATTCTGCCCTCATCTTACACCTCTGAGTACACTGGCATGCTTGTGTCCCGTGGTTCTCTGATACATTCAAAGTGAATGCCCTGGGGTTTTCTTCTGTTTTATGGGTAGGCATTTTTCTGGAAAACCCTTAAAGTGAATGAAAGTTAGAAAATCATCTTCTGCTGTTGTGATCTCCAGGACTGTGTTTATAGCGGGGGAAACTGATCAGAGTTTGAATATAAGGTGTTGGAAAGACAAGGCAATATTCATTCAAGAAGGACTGCAGAAACGGTCTCTGCAATTCCTTGAAGTGAGTGTCCTGTAAATGTTGTGTAACGGTGATAATTACTCTGAGGTCAAATTAGAACGAGTAATTTTACCTGCCATGCAGTAGAACTAAGATACCAAGAGAAGCCCTCTACATTCCCTGTGCTCATAACCAACCTGAAGACCGGAATGCATTCCATCTTCTCCTCAAAGAAGAGAAAGCGTTGCGGAAGCAAACGCACCGACTTCGGGCCGTGTCGCAGGGGAATATACCGAGGCACCGCGTCAACGGGGGCCGAAGGTTTCCGCGGAAGAGGCAGGGCGGCGGCGCTCGCTGTGAGCCGTGCGTGCAGTGCCGGCCGGAGGCTGCGGGCGCCGCTGTTCACCACGGAGGAGAGGAGAGGAAGGAGCGGAGCGCTGCAGCCAGCCCCGCCCACTGCAGCTCGGCTCGCTCGCTCTCTGTGTCGGCGGCCTGCGAGCTTCCAAGCGCACCGGAGCGGAGCTCCAACGAGGCAGATGGGTCGGAAAGACCGGGAGACGGCGGGACCGGTCACCGCAGAAAGAGCCAGAGCGACAGTCTAAGCCGAAGCAAGTGTCCTGGAGCTGGAGACGGGAACCGGAGCGACAGACTGAGCCAGAGTCGGAGGTGAAGAGTCGGGGCGGCGGCGGGGAGCAGTCGGCGGGCGTCCGGTGGCGGCGGGGCCGTGTCGGAGATGTGCGAGGCGAGAGAAGGGCGCTGGGGCCGGAGGCAGCGAGCGCTGCTGTGCTGCGTATTGGTGGCTGCGTGGGAGGCGGCGTGGGGACAGCTGCGCTACTCGGTGCCCGAGGAACTGCCCAAGGGCTCTTTCGTGGGCGATGTGGCCAAGGACCTGGTGCTAGAGTTGACGGCGATCCGCGACCGCGGCGCCCGAGTGGTGTCTGCAGATAGGACGCAGTATTTTGCTCTGCATGCGAACAGCGGCCACCTGGTGACGGCGGAGAGGCTAGATAGAGAGCAGCTGTGCCGGCTGGTGGAGCGATGCGTGCTGCGCTGTGAGGTGATCGTGGAGGGCGAGATGAAAGTTTACGAGATCGAAGTGGAAATCACGGACATTAACGACAACGCCCCCAGCTTCCGAGAGGCTGAAAAGGAACTGAGAATGACCGAGTTGACACCTGCCGGGTCGCGCTTTCCCCTGGTCGAGGCTCGCGACCCGGACGTGGGAGTGAATTCCCTGCAGAGCTACGAGCTGAGCGGCGACGAGCACTTCTCGCTGTCCGTGCAGGCGGGAGCCGACGGCGAGAAGCGTCCCGAGCTGGTGCTGGCCAAGGCGCTGGACCGGGAGGAGGCGGCGTTTCACGAGCTGATGCTGAGGGCGAGCGACGGCGGCGAGCCGGCACGGACGGGCACGGCGCGCATCCGCGTGTCTGTGCTGGACGCCAACGATAACGCGCCCGTGTTCAGCCAGGCGGTGTACGCTGTGCGCGTGCCCGAGGACGTGCCCGTGGGCTCCGCGCTCCTCACCCTCACGGCCACCGACGTCGACGAGGGAATCAACGCGAATGTGAAATACTCCGTTAAGAAAGCGACAGACCTAGCATCGGAAATTTTCTACCTGGATCCCGAGACGGGATCGATCAGGCTGTTGAGGAGCCTGGACTTCGAGGAAGGCGACTCCTACGAAATGGAGGTACAGGCACACGATGGCGGTGGCCTTTTCGACACGGCTACGGTCTCGATCTCGGTGACCGACGTGAACGACAACGCGCCCGAGATTTCGGTGCGGTCGGCGCTGAGCGAGGTCTCGGAGGACGCGCCTTCGGGGACGGTGGTGGCCCTGCTGCACGTGCAGGACCGCGACTCGGGCGCCAACGGCGAGGTGCGGTGCTCGCTGGTCGGCGACGTGCCGTTCCGTCTGCGGAGCTCGGTGGGCAGCTACTACAGCGTGGTGACGGCGCGGGAGCTGGACCGGGAGGAGGTGTCGGAGTACAACGTGACGGTGTGGGCGTCGGACGGCGGGTCGCCGTCGCTGCGCAGCAGCGCGGTGCTGGCGCTGCGCGTGCTGGACGTGAACGACAACGCGCCGGTGTTCGCGGAGGCGCGCTACAGCGCCCGTCTGCCCGAGAACAACGCCGAGGGCGCGCTGGTGCTGACGGTGCGGGCGTGGGACGCGGACTGGGGGCAGAACGCGCGCGTGCGCTACCGGCTGTCGGAGGGGCGCGTGCGGGGCGCGCCGCTGTCGTCCTACGTGTCGGTGCAGGCGGAGACGGGCGCGCTGTACGCGCTGCGCTCGTTCGACTACGAGGAGGTGCGCGAGGTGGGGCTGTGGGTGCGGGCGGAGGACGGCGGCGCGCCGGCGCTGAGCAGCAACGTGTCGGTGCGGCTGCTGATCGTGGACGAGAACGACAACGCGCCGCAGGTGCTGTACCCGCCGATGGCGGCGGCGTCGGGCGCGGGCTGGACGGGCGTGGAGCTGGCGCTGCGCTCGGCGGAGCCCGGCGCGCTGGTGGCCAAGGTGGTGGCGGTGGACGCGGACGCGGGGCAGAACGCGTGGCTGTCCTACGAGCTGGCCAAGGCGACGGAGCCGGGGCTGTTCCGCGTGGGGCTGCACAGCGGCGAGGTGCGCACGGCGCGCTCGCCGCTGGCCCGCGACGCGCCCAGGCACAGCCTGGTGGTGGTGGTGAAGGACCAGGGCCGGCCGGCGCTGTCGGCCACGGCCACGCTGACGGTGGTGCTGGCCGAGAGCGTGGCCGAGCTGCTGTCGGAGCTGGGCAGCGCGGCGGCGCCGGCCGAGCCCGGCGGCAGCCTGACGCGCTGGCTGGTGCTGGCCGTGGCGGCCGTGTCGTGCCTCTTCGTCGCCTTCCTGCTGCTGCTGCTGGCGCTGCGCCTGCGGCGCTGGCGCCGCTCGCAGCTGCTGCCGCCGGCCAGCGGCGCCTTGCGCGGCGTGCCGGCCTCGCACTTCGTGGGCATCGACGGCGTCCGCGCCTTCCTGCACTCCTACTCGCACGAGGTGTCGCTCACCGCCGACTCGCGCAAGAGCCAGCGGCGCTGGGCGGCCGACAGCTGCTGCAACACCCTCCCGGCGCGGCCGGCGCCCGACAAGGCCGCGCCGCTGCTCGGGGAAGACGCTGCCGGCGCCCGCGGCGCACCGCCCGACGCCCTCCCGGTGAGTCAGTCGCTCCGGACACGCCGACGCCCTCCGTCTCGGCGCTTGCCTCCCTTCATGCTCATTTACTTTTTTTCCCCATTCTGCTTGACCTTATGATGTCCCAGAATGATAAGCCCTTATTAGTTGTTGAGATACAGTTCGAAGGTGATTAGTGAGCGTGGTGCAACTGAATGCTGTAAATGTAGAGGAGTGAAGTTGAGATCTTGGTTCAGAATTTGAAGAGAAGGTGTGATAAGTGGTGATATTGTTTGGGCAGTGGTACGATTTTATTGTGAATGCCAACATCTGTAGCATGTTTGATTTTATAATTTTGAGAATGCCTGCAGGAGTTTTGCACCATTTGATCCTGGTTTTGCTGTCCTGAAAGGCAACGCTAATCCTCTGATGCCAATATGTTCTGTACAAAAGCTGTGTATGCAGAGGTATGATTCCTTAGTGTAATACCTTCTAATACCTGTGAAAATACTCATTAGTCTACCGCTATCTGCATTGGGGTGTAGCGTTTCTTCCTAGTTGTAATTCCATTTTTAAGCATTTGTTTCAATGAAGGTTGTGCTTCCCGTTTTTGAGAGGATATTTACATTTGAAAATGCAAAGTTTGTATTGCAGCAAATCCTTCTCTCCCTTGAGAAGGTCTTATAAGCCATCTGGAGACAAGATGTTGCGTATAAGGGAACAAATTGCTCCAAAGACTTGTCATGAGAAAAGGCCCCATAGTAAGTCATTTACATTTATAGTTTCATTTGAGATAAGCAGGGCACAGCATGGAAAAACTGATGAGAGTCGATGAGCTTGTCTTGCTATGATGTCCCTACTGTACAGTGCAGAGGAAGACTTGAGACCTGAGCCATTTCTTGGTGCTTTAGGGAGGTATTTTCCTGAATGCAGAGAAGACCATGCCATCTTTCCTGTGAATTTCTCTACCACACTTTCTCTTTGAATGCTTTTTTTGCTTGTCTGATTTTATCTTTTCCTAGTCTTTTGTCTACCTGGGTAGGCTGATTATGAGTAACAGCATAGCTGTGTTGAGGAATGTGTTATGCTTTCATGGGCCCCGCTCTGGTGACAAAATAGGTGGAATTTTCCTTTCCATGTTAGAATATCTGGAAGGCAAGATGCATCTTTCCATTAACCTATTCAGCACTCACTATTCTCAGTAACAGCAAATTCCAATAATGAATTATATTAATGACTGAGAATGTTTTAGTTTAGCACACTGTTTTAGTGGATTGGGATGGTCTTGAAACAATACTCAAGGACCTCATGTTTCACTTAGCTTCTTTTCCTTTCTACTCTGTGCAACTGTTCTCTTGCTGAATGAAGATGGGTTGAGCAGAGAAATGTCTATGTATTCTTCTGTGCTGCTGTTTCAGTTTGTGTGGTGGAATAATGGCCTGGGTAACGTGTCTTTTTAGGCTTTAATTTGTGCTACATAATATTTGACTAGGATTAAAAATGTTGCGTGAACTGTGCGAATGGATTCTTGTCCTGTTTTCTTCCTTTTCTGTGCTTTCCACATTTTTGCTTTGTTTGTTGTCAATGACAAAATGCCAGAGAACCCTGAAAAGACTGGAAGATGTATTTGAGTTATAGGAGTGGGAGACCTGTTTTCATTCCCAGTGTGACAATTTAGTGCTGTCAGGACAGTCTTTAATATCCTCATGTTTCCTTAAAATGTCTCTGGATGAAATGCTCTTGCCAGTGGCCTCCATATGGCTAGAAGTTGGATGTTGTGAGTGGTGCAAATGAATGCTGTGAATGCAGAGCTAAGATGGTGAGTGGAATTTTGGTTCATTTGTTTCTTTTTGGTTTTATTGTGTTGTTCTTGTTCTTGTTTGTTTTTTTTTGTTTTTGTTATTTGAATGTGAAAAACTAGTAGCTCAGCAGTGATATCGTTCAGTCAAAGGTTTGACTTCCTAATTTGTGCCAATTCCTGCAGCATTTATGCACCAATTTATCCTGGTTTTCCTGCCCTGAAAGGTAACTTTAAATATCTGATAATAAAATATTTTGCAGAAAAACTGTGCGTGTGGTGTGATGATGCCTGTGTATTATGTCTTATAATACCTGTGAGAATCCTCATTATTCACTCCTATTTATTGTAACTTTGTGCCAAAGAGTTTCTTCATAACTATAATTCCATTTTCAGGTCTTTGTTTTCAGGAAGGTTGTGCTTCATATTTTCCTTTTCTTGCAAGGGCTTTTACGTTTGCAAATGCGACATTTGAATTGCAGTAAATCATTTTATACTTTGAGAAGGTTCTATCAGGCATCTGGAGACAAGTATTTGTGTATATGGGAAATGAAATAGAAGCTGAAACTGAGTTTGTCTTCATTGTTCACGAGACGTGGCATGAGAAAGGTCCCCATAGTATTAAGGCCTTTCCATTTACATTTTCATATTCATTGACTATGAGCAGGCCACCTCATGGAAAATCAGATGACAGCTGATGAACATTTCTTAAAATGAAGTCCAGATGAACTCTCTAGGGCTTTGCTTGCAGCTTAAAACCGCAGTGACGTCTTGGTGGTTTAGAGAGGCCTTTTCCAGTGCAGAGAGAAGACTGTGGCCTATGTCCAGTGATTTTCTCTACCACAATTTCTTTTTGAATGCTTCTTTGTACTGCTGGTCTGATATTTTCTTTTCCTGGTGTTTCTTCCCTGCATGTAGGTTGTGTTGTCAGTAGCAGCATAGCTTTGTTGGGGAATGTGTTATGTGTCCATGTGCCTTGGCTATGTTAGCCGATAGGTGTGTATTTCATCAAAGTCAGAACTCATGTGGAAGACTGGAGATATCAGGGTGTTTCTGTGTTCTCCCCCATTTATTATTTTTTTTTGTTGTTGTCTGAGGAGTAGATGTAAACATGATTTTAGTAGAAGAGGCATGTCTCCGTGGAACAGCGCTTATACTTAAAGCAGAGAGACATTTCCTTACTGATGTATTGAGGAGGACCCAGACATGTTGCAGAAAGAATTCTCTCTGTCCCTTATCTCTTTAGGAGGCTTTAGATACTTGTAGAGAAATGTAGCTCCCTTCATGGTACACTTTGAAGGTGTGCTTGTACATGGTGCGTGAGATTGGGAAAAGGTTTGTTGAACTTTTCCTTTGGTGAGATTTGCTTGCAAATTCTGATGGTGAAAGAAAAGCATTGAAGTTATGAAGGTTTGAGGTAACGTGTTGAGGGAATGTTGTGTGAGGGGCTGTAGAAGTGCTGGTGGTCCTTTCTCTGCTTGTTTTAGTTATTCCATTCCCAACAAAGCTGTGGTTTACGCTCTTTGAAGTCTGTCTGGTCAATAGGTTTTGCCTGAGAAATATTACTAATATTTTGTGGATCTTAGGGAGAGCCTTCTGTACAATTAATTTCCTACTATGTACCTTAAAAGATCTACTAGTATGAATACTGAAAAATAATTAAATATAAAAAATATAAATGTATATAAACAAGCTGTATAACGTTTATTGTCTTCACAATGTTAGGTCATGTTAATGTGGTGGAAAGAAATGTCTTTAGAGCTGTCCATGGTATAGTCTCTGTGCATGTTATGAAGAAGTGGGCTGGGCAATTGTTCTTTTAATTAAGTCCTTCTGCCTGTTATGAATAGGGAAGGCAAACATAACAGCTGGGAGCAGTTTGAGAATTCTTTGTGTGTGATGTTCTCTTGGTAGAAAGAGGATCCTTTGAACCCTGACCTCTCGAGAATGGAGCTGGAAGTGGCTTTGATAACAGACACGTGCAATGACAACAGCTGTATTCATAGAATCCTAGAATCCTTTAGGTTGGCAAAGACCACTTAGATCATCTACCATTAAACCATGTCACTAAGTTCTACATGCTCACACCTCTGAAGACCTTCAATGTTGGCAACTCAACTACATTGAAGAGGCAGGGCGACGGTGCTCGCTGAGAGCAGTGAGCTCGCTGTGAGCTCGCTGTGAGCCGTGCGTGCAGTGCCGGTCGGAGGCTGCGGGCGCCGCTGTTCACCACGGAGGAGAGGAGAGGAAGGAGCGGAGCGCTGCAGCCAGCCCCGCCCGCTGCGGCCCGACTCGCTCGCTTTGTCGGCGGCCGTGCGGGCTGCGAGTGGCCCCGCAGTGCAGAATCGAGCTACATAGAGGCAGAAGGGCCGGCGAGAGCGGGCGGCCGCGGGGCCGAAGCCGAGGACGGGAAACGAAACGGGAGAGAGAATCCGATCCAGAGCCGGAAGCGAGGAGTCGGATCAGCGGCAGAGAGCTCTCGGCTGGCGTCCGGTGGTGGCTAGACAGGGGTGGAGATGTGCACACCGAGAGAAGGGCTCTGGGGCCAGAGGCAGCGAGTGCTGTTGTGCTGCGTGTTGGTGGCGGCGTGGGAGGCGGCGTGGGGACAGCTGCGCTACTCGGTGCCCGAGGAGCTGCCCAAGGGCTCTTTCGTGGGCGATGTGGCCAAGGACCTGGCGCTGCAGCTGGCGGCACTCCGCGACCGCGGCGCCCGAGTGGTATCGGCAGATAGGACGCAGTACTTCACTCTGCATGCGAACAGCGGCCACCTGGTGACGGCGGAGAGGCTAGATAGAGAGCAGCTGTGCCGGCTGGTAGAGCGATGTGTGCTCCGCTGTGAGGTGATCGTGGAGGGGGAGATGAAGGTCTACGGGATCGAAGTTGAAATCACGGATATTAACGACAACGCACCCAGGTTCCGAGAGTCCGAACCGGAACTGAGAATAAGCGAAATGACTGCTCCCGGGTCGCGCTTTCCCCTCGCCGAGGCTCGCGACCCGGACTTGGGAATGAATTCCTTGCAGAGCTACGAGCTGAGCGGCGACGAGCACTTCTCGCTGTCCGTGCAGGCGGGAGCCGACGGCGAGAAGCGTCCCGAGCTGGTGCTGGCCAAGGCGCTGGACCGGGAGGAGGCGGCGTTTCACGAGCTGGTGCTGAGGGCGAGCGACGGCGGCGAGCCGGCACGGACGGGCACGGCGCGCATCCGCGTGTCTGTGCTGGACGCCAACGACAACGCGCCCGTGTTCAGCCAGGCGGTGTATGCTGTGCGCGTGCCCGAGGACGTGCCCGTGGGCTCCACGCTCCTCACCCTCACGGCCACCGACGTCGACGAGGGAATCAACGCGAATGTGAAATACTCCGTTAAGAAAGCTACAGACCTAGCATCGGAAATTTTCTACCTGGATCCTGAGACGGGATCGATCAGGCTGTTGAGGAGCCTGGACTTCGAGGAAGGCGACTCCTACGAAATGGAGGTGCAAGCCCATGACGGCGGTGGCCTTTCCGACACGGCTACGGTTTCGATCTCGGTGACCGACGTGAACGACAACGCGCCCGAGATTTCGGTGCGGTCGGCACTCAGTGAGATCTCGGAGGACGCGCCTTCGGGGACGGTGGTGGCCCTGCTGCACGTGCAGGACCGCGACGCGGGCGCCAACGGCGAGGTGCGTTGCAGCATCGTGGAGAGCGTCCCGTTCCGTCTGGAGCGGGCGCTGGACAATTACTACAGCGTGGTGACGGCGCGGGAGCTGGACCGGGAGGAGGTGTCGGAGTACAACGTGACGGTGTGGGCGTCGGACGGCGGGTCGCCGTCGCTGCGCAGCAGCGCGGTGCTGGCGCTGCGCGTGCTGGACGTGAACGACAACGCGCCGGTGTTCGCGGAGGCGCGCTACAGCGCCCGTCTGCCCGAGAACAACGCCGAGGGCGCGCTGGTGCTGACGGTGCGGGCGTGGGACGCGGACTGGGGGCAGAACGCGCGCGTGCGCTACCGGCTGGCGGAGGGGCGCGTGCGGGGCGCGCCGCTGTCGTCCTACGTGTCGGTGCAGGCGGAGACGGGCGCGCTGTACGCGCTGCGCTCGTTCGACTACGAGGAGGTGCGCGAGGTGGGGCTGTGGGTGCGGGCGGAGGACGGCGGCGCGCCGGCGCTGAGCAGCAACGTGTCGGTGCGGCTGCTGATCGTGGACGAGAACGACAACGCGCCGCAGGTGCTGTACCCGCCGATGGCGGCGGCGTCGGGCGCGGGCTGGACGGGCGTGGAGCTGGCGCCGCGCTCGGCGGAGCCCGGCGCGCTGGTGGCCAAGGTGGTGGCGGTGGACGCGGACGCGGGGCAGAACGCGTGGCTGTCCTACGAGCTGGCCAAGGCGACGGAGCCGGGGCTGTTCCGCGTGGGGCTGCACAGCGGCGAGGTGCGCACGGCGCGCTCGCCGCTGGCCCGCGACGCGCCCAGGCACAGCCTGGTGGTGGTGGTGAAGGACCAGGGCCGGCCGGCGCTGTCGGCCACGGCCACGCTGACGGTGGTGCTGGCCGAGAGCGTGGCCGAGCTGCTGTCGGAGCTGGGCAGCGCGGCGGCGCCGGCCGAGCCCGGCGGCAGCCTGACGCGCTGGCTGGTGCTGGCCGTGGCGGCCGTGTCGTGCCTCTTCGTCGCCTTCCTGCTGCTGCTGCTGGCGCTGCGCCTGCGGCGCTGGCGCCGCTCGCAGCTGCTGCCGCCGGCCAGCGGCGCCTTGCGCGGCGTGCCGGCCTCGCACTTCGTGGGCATCGACGGCGTCCGCGCCTTCCTGCACTCCTACTCGCACGAGGTGTCGCTCACCGCCGACTCGCGCAAGAGCCAGCGGCGCTGGGCGGCCGACAGCTGCTGCAACACCCTCCCGGCGCGGCCGGCGCCCGACAAGGCCGCGCCGCTGCTCGGGGAAGACGCTGCCGGCGCCCGCGGCGCACCGCCCGACGCCCTCCCGGTGAGTCAGTCGCTCCGGACACGCCGACGCCCTCCGTCTCGGCGCTTGCCTCCCTTCCTGCTCATTGCCTTTCCATCCCCGTTCTGCTTCCCCTTGCGATATCTCATAATGATAAGCCCTTATTAGCTGTTGAAATACAGTTGGAAGGAGAATATTGAGAGTGGTGCAACTGAATGCTATGAATGTAGAGGAGTAAAATTGAGATCTTGGTTCTGAATTTGAAAAGAAGGTGTGATAAGTGGTGATATTGTTTGGGCAGTGGTATGATTTTATTGTGAATCCCAACTTCTGTAGCATTTTTGACCATTTGATCCTGGTTTTGCGGTCCTGAAAAGCAACACTAATCCTCTGATACCAAAGTGTTCTGTACAAAAACTGTGTATTTAGAGGTATGATTTCTGATTCTCATTAGTCTACCCATATCTACATTGGGGTATAGCGTTTCTTCATATTTGTAATTCCATTTTCTGGTCTTTGTTTGCAGAAATGTTGTGCTTCATATTTCCCATTTTTTGGACGCCTTTTACCTTTAAAATGCAAAGTTTCTATTGCAGCAAATCCTTCTCTCCCTTGAGAAGGTCTTATAAGCCACCTGGAGATAAGATGTTGCGTATAAGGGAACAAATTGCTCACTAGACTCATCATGAGAAAAGGCCATTTGCATTTATAAGTCATTTACATTTATAGTTTCATTTTCATTTGAGATAAGCAGGGCACAGCATGGAAGAACTGATGAGAGTAGATGAGCTTGTCTTCCTATGATGTCCCTACTGTACAGTGCAGAGGAAGACTTAAGACCTGAGCCATTTCTTGGTGCTCTGGGGAGGTATTTACCTGAATGCAGAGAAGTCCATGCCATCTTTCCTGTGAATTTCTCTACCACACTTTCTCTTTGAATGCTTTTTTTGCTTGTCTGATTTTATCTTTTCCTGGTCTTTTGTCTGCCTGGGTAGGCTGAGTTATGAGTAACAGCATAGCTGTGTTGAGGAAATGTGGTATGCTTTCATGGGCCCCGCTCTGGTGACAAAATAGGTGGAACTTTCCTTTCCATGTTAGAATATGTGGAAGGCAAGATACATCTTTCCCTTAACCCATTCAGCACTCACTATTCTCAGTAACAGCAAATTCCAATAGTGAATTCTAATAATGATTGAGAATGCCTGCACGGTGTTTTAGTGGATTGGGATGGTCTTGAAATGATATTCAAGGACCTCATGTTTCACTTAGCTTCTTTTCCTTTCTACTCTGTGCAACTGTTCTCTTGCTTCATGAAGATGGGTTGAGCAGAGAAATGTCTTTATATTCTTCTGTGCCGCTGTTTCAGTGTGTGTGGTGGAATAATGGCCTGGGTAACGTGTCTTTTTAGGCTTTAATTTGTGCTACATAATATTTGACTAGGATTAAAAATGTTGTGTGAACTGTGTGATTGCATTCCTGTCCTATTTTCTTGTTCCTGTTCTGTCTTTTTCACATTTTTGCTTTGTTTGTTGTCAATGACAAAATGCCGGAGAACCCTGAAAAGACTGGAAGATGTATTAGAGTTATAGGAGTGGGAGAGCTGCTTCCATTCCCAGTGTGACTGCTTAGTGCTGTCAGGACAGTCTTTAATATCCTCATGTTTCCTTAAAATGTCACTGGATGAAATGCTCTTGCCAGTGGCCTCCATATGGCTAGAACTTGGATGTTGTGAGTGGTACAAATGAATGCTGTGAATGCAGAGCTAAGATGTTGAGTGGAATTTTGGTTTGTTTGTTTCTTTTTGGTTATATTTTATTTTATTTTATTTTATTTTATTTTATTTTATTTTATTTTATTTTATTTTATTTTTAATAATGTGGAAAACTAGAAGCTCAGCAGTGATATTGTTTAGTCAAAAGTTTGGCTTCCTAATTTGTGCCAATTCCTGCAGTATTTATGCACCATTTTATCTTGGTTTCCCTGCCCTGAAAGGTAACTTTAATTCTCTGGTAATAAAAAGCTTTGCAGAGAAACTGTGCATGTGGTGTTATGATGCCTGCGTATTATGGCTTATAATACCTGTGAGAATCCTCATTACTTCACTCCTATTTATTGTAACTCTGTGCCAAAGAGTTTCTACATAGCTATAATTCAATTTTCAGGTCTTTGTTTTCAGGAAGGTTGTGCTTCATATGTTCCTTTTCTGGTTAGGGCTTTTACATTTGCAAATGCGACTTTTGAATTGCAGCAAATATTTATCTTCTTTGAGAAGGTCCAGTCAGCCACCAGACAACAAAATTTTGTGTATAATGGGAAGAAATAGAAGCTCAATGTTATAAGTAGATGAGGCATGTCTCTGTGGAACAACAATTACACTTAAAGCAGAGGGATATTTCGTTACTGCTGTATTTACGAGGACCCAGTCTTTGTTGCAGAAAGAATCCTCTCTGTCCCTTAGCCCTTTTTAGGAGGCTTTAGATACTTGCAGAGAAATGTAGCTCCCTTCATGGTATACTTTGAAGGTGTGCTTGTACATGGTGCGTGAGATTGGGAAAACTTTTGTTGAACTTTTCCTTTGGTGAGATTTGCTTGCAAATTCTGATGGTGAAAAAAAGCATTGAAGTTATGAAGGTTTGAGGTGACGTGCTGGGGGAATTTTGTGTGAGAAGTTGTAGAAAGGCTGGTGGTCCTTTCTCTGCTTGTTTTAGTTATTCCATTCCCCACAAAGCTGTGGTTTACGCTCTTTGAAGTCTGTCTGCTCAATAAGTTTTGCCTGAGAAATATTACTGAGGTTTCTGGGATCTTTGGGAGAGCGTTCTTGAGAATTCATCCCCTACTGTCTACCTTATGTGGTCTACTACTGATGCAGGAAGAACGGCTGAAAGCAGAACAGACACCAGTATGGTCAGATCATGCTCCATTTTATTACTCGAATAGCCTGACTCTTATACTGAACTTAACAGGGTTGAATAGTGTCTTACACAAGATTAAAAGCACGCAGACAAACAAGTACAAGAAAACAACCCCATTGTGATTAGCAGTCATGTAGACCTTGTCCTTGAAGCCAGCTGCTGGCAACAATATTTCTCTAAATGCCTCATTTGGGCGAAGTGGAAACACGGTCATGGGAACTTCTCATAGTCGTTCCTGGTAGCTTGGTTTGTTCAGTTGCAGCAAGCCATGGGATCTTTACTGTTTCAAAAATCCCCCAAAATACTACTATGAATAAAGAAAAATATCTAAATAAAAAAAATATCAAAGTGTATAAACTAGCTGCATAACATTTATTGTCTTCACAATGTTAGGTCATGTTAATGTAGTGGAAAGAAATGTCTTTAGAGCTGTCCACGGTATAGTCTCTGTGCACATTGTGAAGAAGTGGGCTGGGCAATTGGTCTTTTAATGAAGTCCTTCTGCCTGTTATGAATAGGAAAGACAAACATAAGAGCCATGAGTAGTTCAAGAATTCTTTGTGTGTGACGTTCTCTTGGTGGAAAGAGGAGCTATGGACAGTGACCTCTCAAGAATGGAGCTGGAAGTAGCTTTCATAACAGACGTGCTATGACAACAGCTGTGTTCCTAGTATCCTGGAATCATTTAGGTTGGAAAAGAGCTCTTAGATCATCTAGCCCAACATTTACCCTAGCACTGCCAAGTCTACTGTTAAACCACATCACTAAGCTCTCCATCTGCACATCTCTGAAGACCTCCAATATTGGTGACTCAACTACATTGATGGGCAGCCTTGCTGAATATTTCACAGTCTTTTCAGTGAAACACATTTTCCTAATATCCAATGTAAACCTCCACTGCAGCAATCTGAGGCCATTTCCTATTGTTTAATCACATGGTTCTTGGCAACAGGCTGATTCGCACTTTGCTGTAGCCCCCCTTTAAGGTAATTGTAGAACACGGTAAGATCTGCCCTGAGCCTCCTTTTCTCTAGGCTAAACAACCCCATCTCCATCAGCCGCTCCTAATGAGACCTGTTCTCTAGACCCTTCAACAGCTCTGTTGCCCTGCTTTGACCTGCTTCAGCACCTCAGTAACCTTCGTGTAGTGAGGGGTCCAAAACTGATCACAGTATTTGAGGTGCAGCCTCACGAGAGCCGAGTACAGAGGGACAATCATTTTCATAGTCCTGCTGGGTGGACTATTTCTGATACAAGTCCTGATGCTGCTGGATCTCTCGTCCATACTGCTGGCTATTGACCAATACTCGCAGGTGGCTTTCAGCCAGCCAGCTTTTGAGCCAGTCTTCTTCCCCCAATCTGTAGCACTGCATGGGATTGCTGTGACCCAAACAAAGGACCCGTCACTTAGCCTTCTGGCCCCATAGACTTGCATCTGTCTAAGTAGTTTATCAGGTTGCTGACCCTTTTCTCATGGATTATGAGGTCTTCATTCTGCTTCCTGTCCCTATCTACCAGGTAGTCAGGGGATGGGGTACCCAGAGAAAAATAGGTCTTGTTCCTAAAAACTGACACGAAAAACACATTAGGGTGATCATCTCTTGTCACAGTGTTTCACCTCCACATGCAATAACGGATGGGTCTTTTCTTTGGTCCTCCTTTTCTTTTTTATGTATTTATAAAATTATTTTTGATGTCTTTAAGACCAATAGCCAGCTTGAGCTCCGGCTGGGCTTTGGCACTTCTAATTTTCACCGCACACAGCCTGAAACATCTCCTGAGGAATGGAAGTACATCCCTTGAATTTCATTCTATCTAATGTTGAGGCAGATTTTTAAAAAAAAAATCTGTAGAGTGACAGTGAAGTCCTTCATTTGTGCAATTTTCACATTTTTGCCTTGTTTGCTGTGAACTGGGCTTGAATGTGGCAGAGACCCCTAAAAAGTCTGGAAGATCTACTAGAAAAGAACTACTTTGATATATCTCTCTTTCAGTGTCAGAGAATTATAGTTTTCAGAGAATTATATGCCATTTTCCTTCTGCTCTTACCAATGGTGAGAAGTAGGATGTTGTCCATGATGCAAATAAAGACTGTGACTGCAGAGTAGAAAGGGTAATAGGCAGGCTTAGAGCCTGGAAAATAGTTGGATCAGTGTGTCTTTGGCTGGGGAATGCTTTGGTTTTATGCCTGATGCCAAGGGCTATGCCATTTCTGTTCTGATCATGGTGTCCCTGTCTTTAGAGGCAATGATGCTTCCCTGGGAATAAAGTATTTGGCAGAAAGTGCCTATGGAGTAGAGGTCTCTGAGTTGAAAGGGTGCAGACTGGAGTCAACACTATTTATGAAGGTGAAGTCAAAGAAGAGCAGAAGGGTACTGTGGGAGCAGGTGTTCCATGAAAGCAATAATCTAGGGCTGTAACTGATGCCAAGTACTGATGTAATAACCATTAGCCATGAATGTGAATGCTGACTGTGTAGAATGAGTTCCAGCGATTCAGCATGACAGAATCAGGAAAATATGATTGATGCTTAAATGCTCGAGATATTTCATGGTCTTCCATTGGCTTTTTCTCAAATGAATGTAGTGGATGTGTTTGATAAGTGATGCCAAATTCTGCCCTCATCTTACACCTCTGTGTACACTGGCATGCTCATGTCCCATAGTTCTCTGATACGTTCAAAGTGAATGCCCTGGGGTTTTCTTCTGTTTTAGGGGTAGGCATTTTTCTGGAAAACCGTTAAAGTGAATGGAAGTTAGAAAAGCATCTTCTGCTGTTGTGATCTCCTGGATTGCAATTATAGTGGAGGAAACTGATCAGAGGCGAGTGCGCAGACTGTTTTGCTAAATAACAGGGATGTGGAGAGTGCCCAGGCTTCTCAGAGAGCTGAAGGCACCTGTTGGTTCCTTGATGCTGCATATATACAGCGAGAACTGTTTTATATCGGTTGTTGACATTGGAACGATGGCACAAATTATCAACAAATGTAAGATTCAAATGAATATAAATAGTTGGAGAGACAAGGAAATACTCATTCAAGAAGGACTGCAGAAACGATCTCTGAAAGTCCTTGAAGTGACTGTCCTGCACAAATGGTGTAAGGGCGATAATTACTCTGAGGTCAAATTAAAACGAGTAATGTTACCTGCCATGCAGTAGAACTAAGATATCAAGCAGAGGACACTACCTTCATTGTGATCATGACCACGCTGAAGACCAGAATGAATTCGATGTTCTCCTCGAAGAAGAGAAGTCGTTCCGGAAGCAAACGCATCGACTCAAGGTCGTGTCGCTGGGGAATGTGCCGTGGAGCCGTGTCCGCGGGGACCGAAGGTTTCCGCGGAAGAGGCAGGGCGGCGGCGCTCGCTGTGAGCCGTGCGTGCAGTGCCGGGTGGAGGCTGCGGGCGCCGCTGTTCACCACGGAGGAGAGGAGAGGAAGGAGCGGAGCGCTGCAGCCAGCCCCGCCCGCTGCAGCCCGGCTCGCTCGCTCGCTGTGTCGGCGGCCGTGCGAGCTGCGAGCGGCCCCGCGGTACGGAGCCGAGCTACAGAGAGGCAGAGGGACAGGCGACAGCGGGCGGCGACGGGGCCGGAGCCGGGGACGGGAACTGGAGCAAGTGTCTGATCCGGAGCCCTAGGCGAAGAGTCGAGCGGCGGGAGCTGTCGGCGGGCGTTCGTTGGCGGCGGGGCCGTGTCGGAGATGTGCGCGACGAGAGAAGGGCTCTGGGGCCGGAGGCAGCGAGCGCTGCTGTGCTGCGTGTTGGTGGCGGCGTGGGAGGCGGCGTGGGGACAGCTGCGCTACTCGGTGCCCGAAGAGCTGCCCAAGGGCTCTTTCGTGGGCGACGTGGCCAAGGACCTGGCGCTGCAGCCGGCGGCGCTCCGCGACCGCGGCGCCCGAGTGGTGTCTGCAGATAGGACGCAGTATTTTGCTCTGCATGCGAACAGCGGCCACCTGGTGACGGCGGAGAGGCTAGATAGAGAGCAGCTGTGCGAGGGCGTGCAGCGATGCGTGCTGCGCTGTGAGGTGATCGTGGAGGGCGAGATGAAAGTTTACACGATCGAAGTGGAAATCACTGACATTAACGACAACGCACCCACCTTTAGCGAAATTCAGATTGAGGAAACGCTGAGCGAGACGACGGGACTCGGGACGCGTCTGCCCCTGTCTAAGGCTCATGACCCGGACGTGGGAGTGAATTCCCTGCAGAGCTACGAGCTGAGCGGCGACGAGCACTTCTCGCTGTCCGTGCAGGCGGGAGCCGACGGCGAGAAGCGTCCCGAGCTGGTGCTGGCCAAGGCGCTGGACCGGGAGGAGGCGGCGTTTCACGAGCTGGTGCTGAGGGCGAGCGACGGCGGCGAGCCGGCACGGACGGGCACGGCGCGCATCCGCGTGTCTGTGCTGGACGCCAACGACAACGCGCCCGTGTTCAGCCAGGCGGTGTATGCTGTGCGCGTGCCCGAGGACGTGCCCGTGGGCTCCACGCTCCTCACCCTCACGGCCACCGACGCGGACGATGGAATGAACGGGAACGTGAAATACTCATTTAAAGAGTTTTCCACGAAAGCATCGAAGATGTTTTACCTGGATCCCGAGAGGGGATCGATCAGGCTGTTGAGGAGCCTGGACTTCGAGGAAGGCGACTCCTACGAATTCAGGGTGCAAGCACGGGATAGCGGGGAGCTTTTCGACACGGCTACGGTCTCGATCGCAGTGACAGACGTGAACGACAACGCGCCCGAGATTTCGGTGCGGTCGGCGCTGAGCGAGATCTCGGAGGACGCGCCTTCGGGGACGGTGGTGGCCCTGCTGCACGTGCAGGACCGCGACTCGGGCGCCAACGGCGAGGTGCGGTGCTCGCTGGTCGGCGACGTGCCGTTCCGTCTGCGGAGCTCGGTGGGCAGCTACTACAGCGTGGTGACGGCGCGGGAGCTGGACCGGGAGGAGGTGTCGGAGTACAACGTGACGGTGTGGGCGTCGGACGGCGGGTCGCCGTCGCTGCGCAGCAGCGCGGTGCTGGCGCTGCGCGTGCTGGACGTGAACGACAACGCGCCGGTGTTCGCGGAGGCGCGCTACAGCGCCCGTCTGCCCGAGAACAACGCCGAGGGCGCGCTGGTGCTGACGGTGCGGGCGTGGGACGCGGACTGGGGGCAGAACGCGCGCGTGCGCTACCGGCTGGCGGAGGGGCGCGTGCGGGGCGCGCCGCTGTCGTCCTACGTGTCGGTGCAGGCGGAGACGGGCGCGCTGTACGCGCTGCGCTCGTTCGACTACGAGGAGGTGCGCGAGGTGGGGCTGTGGGTGCGGGCGGAGGACGGCGGCGCGCCGGCGCTGAGCAGCAACGTGTCGGTGCGGCTGCTGATCGTGGACGAGAACGACAACGCGCCGCAGGTGCTGTACCCGCCGATGGCGGCGGCGTCGGGCGCGGGCTGGACGGGCGTGGAGCTGGCGCCGCGCTCGGCGGAGCCCGGCGCGCTGGTGGCCAAGGTGGTGGCGGTGGACGCGGACGCGGGGCAGAACGCGTGGCTGTCCTACGAGCTGGCCAAGGCGACGGAGCCGGGGCTGTTCCGCGTGGGGCTGCACAGCGGCGAGGTGCGCACGGCGCGCTCGCCGCTGGCCCGCGACGCGCCCAGGCACAGCCTGGTGGTGGTGGTGAAGGACCAGGGCCGGCCGGCGCTGTCGGCCACGGCCACGCTGACGGTGGTGCTGGCCGAGAGCGTGGCCGAGCTGCTGTCGGAGCTGGGCAGCGCGGCGGCGCCGGCCGAGCCCGGCGGCAGCCTGACGCGCTGGCTGGTGCTGGCCGTGGCGGCCGTGTCGTGCCTCTTCGTCGCCTTCCTGCTGCTGCTGCTGGCGCTGCGCCTGCGGCGCTGGCGCCGCTCGCAGCTGCTGCCGCCGGCCAGCGGCGCCTTGCGCGGCGTGCCGGCCTCGCACTTCGTGGGCATCGACGGCGTCCGCGCCTTCCTGCACTCCTACTCGCACGAGGTGTCGCTCACCGCCGACTCGCGCAAGAGCCAGCGGCGCTGGGCGGCCGACAGCTGCTGCAACACCCTCCCGGCGCGGCCGGCGCCCGACAAGGCCGCGCCGCTGCTCGGGGAAGACGCTGCCGGCGCCCGCGGCGCACCGCCCGACGCCCTCCCGGTGAGTCGTTCTTGCGGATTCTCTCGAGTCCCTCCGTCCGAGCTCGCCTCTTTCTCGCCCGTTTTGCTGTCTCGCTGTTCGCGCGTATTATAGCGATGAAAGAGATATATTTGGGATTGCCACCGAGGTGCTGGGTTTGACAGAGTATCTTAGTAATGATTGTGCTTGAACACTGAGCTCACAAGAATGGAGCAATGTTTACTAGCAGGCATACTGTATGGCAACAGAGCCGTTTTGTGTTCATTATTTCAATTTCATGTAGCATAATTTTTGCTAAGATAAAATAATGAGATCTGAAGGGTGAAAGTGAAGTCCTTTTTGTGTTCCTTGGGTTTCATGATTTTGCCCTGTGTGTTGACAGTGTCAATATTGGGCCTTAGTATCATAGAGAACCCTTAAAAGTCTCTTATGTATGTTACTTTTCGTATGAGGAGAGCTGTTTTCATAAAGAACAGGGACTTTGGTTGCTTTCACAGCAAGAGATTTGTTATACTTAAGCTTCCTTAATATGTCACTCTATGAGCCGTTCTAGGCAGCAGCCAAGATATGGTAGAATGTTATTGTCCGTGGTGCAAGCGGAGGCTGTAAATGCAGAGCAAAGATGGTGAGCAGCTGGTAGTGAATGTGGAAAACAGGTGGATTAATGGATATTTTCTTTGGGCAAAGGTTTGGTTTTATAGTTGGTGCAAAGTCCTGCAGCACATATACACAATTTTTTTCTGGGTTTGTTGCCTTGAATGTCAGTTGTAATCCCTTGATGATAACATGTTTTGCAGAAAAACTATGTGTGCTGATGCCTGTGTATAATGGTTTATAATTCTTGTTTGAATTCAGATTTATCCATCCATATCTAAGTTGTGAAATAGAGTTTCTTTGTAGTCAGATTTCAGTTTTTAGGCCTTTTTCTAAATAAGGTTGTGCTTCATATTTCCCATTTCTGGGTACACCTTTTTCTTTTGAAAACATTACTGTTGCCTTTCAGGAAATCCTTACCTCCCTTAACAAGATCCTAACAACCATCTGAAGAAGTTTTTTTTATATTAGCAAAATGAAACAGAAGATAAAAGTGAATCTCTCTTCATTGCTCTGAAGACTTGGCATGCAAAAAGGTCACAAAGTAAGGACTTCACATTCACAGTTTCATATTTATTGGAGACAAGAGGGATACTTCAAAGAGAAATTAAAGAGAACTGATTAACTTTTCCTAAAATTTCCTAAAAAGAGACAAAGAGTGTGTAGTCCAGGGGAAGACTTTAGGGCCTTGCTTGCAGCTTAAAACCTTGGTGTGTTTCCAGTGCTCTGGGAAGGAATTTTGGTGCCTGCTGAGAAGACCATGCCACCCTTCCAGAGAAATTCCTTACCACGCATTCTCTTTGAATACTTTCTCATGCTGCTAGTCTGATTGCATCTTTTCATCTGTGTATGTAGGCTAACTTCTATTTAGTAGCATAGCTGTGTTGAGCAATGTGCTATGTGTTCTTGGGCCTTGCTCCCATGAGGCAATAGCAGGGTATTTCAATAGAGTTGGAGCTGGGGTGGAAGGTTGGAGATGTGAGAGTACTTGTGTGTTCTCTTCCATTTTTGTTTCCCCAGATTGGATGTATACATGATGTTAGTGGAAGAGGAATGTTTGTGTGGAGCAGTGCATGTGTTTATAGGAGGGGGAGATTCCCCTCCAAAAGTTTCTGATGACCCAGTCTCTGGTGGAAGTTCCTTTCTCTCTTTCCTCTTAGATCATTAGTATGGTTTTGGAACGGCTGGGCACGTATCCCTTCTTGGTATTCATTGATGGTGTGGCTGTGGTGTGTGATATAGGGAAATGGTTCATTGAACTCGTCTTTTGGTGAGATGTTTGCAGATTCTGAGGATGAAAGTAAAGCACTGACGTGAAAGGTTTGAGGTGAAGTGTACAGGTACTATGTCTGGAGCTTTAGAAGAACAGATGCCTATCTCCCTGCTTGTTGTAGTTATTCCGCTAGGCATACAGCTGTGGTTCATGCAATTTGAAGTCTTTCTGATGAATAGGTTTTGCATTTGAAGTGCTATTTTTCCTGTGTTGGAAGCTTCAGGAAGACCTTCTGGGGAATTCATTCCCTACTATCTACCTTATATGCCCTACTACTATGAATACTCAAAAATGTCCATGTGTGTAACTTAGCTGCATATTGTCTAAAATAAAATTTTCTTTGGAGCCATCCATAGCATACTCTTTGTGCACATTGTGGAGAAAACGGGCTGGCCAATTGGTCTTTTGATGATGTTCAGGCTGTCATGAAGAGGGAAGGCAATTGTAACAGTTGGGCGTAGTTTGGGAATTGTTCATGTGTGAAGTGCTCTTGGAGGCTTTGACTTCTCATTAAGACCTTTAAACATTGACCTTTCAGGAATAGAGCTGGAATTGTCTTTGCAAGCAGACACATACTTTGAGAGCAACCGTGTTGCAGGTCCATTACTTGAATCTCATTAAGCATAATGCTTGGGCAGAGCAAAGGAGAACATCTGTAAAGTGATCGTGCAGTCCTTCACTTCTGTAGTTTTCACATTCTTGCTGTGTTCATTGTTACTGTCTAAATTGGGCCTCAGTGTGGCAGAGAACCTTTAAAAGATTGTAGGATCTGCAAGAAATGTGGGCTTGAGGTAACTGATTCCATACAGAGCTTGAATGTTTACAGCTTTGTTAAGTTTCCTTAAAATGTCACTGAATGGAATGCCCTTGGCAGCATTTGAGTTCTATTGCTGCTCTGAGAAGATACTGCCGGTGCCTGTTGTGTACACCCTAATACCCTCCTGGTGAATCACTCTCACGGTGCCTCTTGAGTCCCTCCCTTCACACTCTCTTTCTCGGGCTTTTTTTTGTCTCGCTACCCATGTGTTTAGCCTTCTGCACTCTTCCTCTAGGTGTCCTTTGTGGGCATGGACTGTTGGCAGGAGAGCTTTGCCCCTAATGTCCCTAATTCACTCAGAGTATTGCTGTGCTCTCTGCTTGGCAGTGTTCCAGATGGGGTGGCACTGCAAGTTATGTTGATATGTTCTCACCATGAAGGGTTAATCATTTGCATGTTGACTGCCACTCTACAGCTTGTTTTCTGTCCTTGTCCACTTCCGCCTGTAACATCACGTGATCTGCCTTTGCTGAGGATTGAATGGTGATGCCAGCACTGTGTGAGGTGCACAGTAGCATGCATTCCTATTAGCGATACAGCTTAGAAGTGTTGTGTTTTTTTTTTTTTTTTAATGTAGTCTTCACCAGCTGGTTGAGGCTTCAGATATGGACTAGAAGACTAATAGAGGTGTTATCTTATAGAGCTTGATAGCTGAAGCACTTTTTGCAAGTCTGGCTTTTGGTTGTCTAATCATCAGTTAGTCAAAGTACAAATTTTGAGCAGCAGGATGCCTTGCTTTTGACATCGATACAGTGGATGTTAAACCAAGTTGCCTTTCCTTTCCCATGTGAGGTAACAGTTGTATTTTGTTAACAGCATTACCATTGGTGTCCTTCACTTTCATGTCATTTCATAATGGTTGGACAGGTGAATATATGATGTCTCTGTAAAGACAAAGCAGATGACAGAGTTCACTCTACTTTTATTTTTCCTGTATAGACCAGAGGTGCCCTAGCTCCTCTCCTCTCCTCTCCTCTCCGCTCCGCTCCGCTCCGCTCTGCTCCGCTCCTCTCCTCTCCTCTCCTCTATTCCTTATTTCTGTATGCAGTACAGTACCTAGCAGCATAACCTGAAACTGATTATTTCACTTCTGTAGGTTTCATGTTTATTTGTTTTGTTTTGTTTTTCTTTCTTTCTTTCTTTGTTTTCAAGGACTAATGCTGGGGCCTCAATGTGTCTGATAATCCTTCAAAGACTGGAAGATCTTTTATAACTGTAGGACTGGGGAAACAGTGTTGCAGGTCCATTATTATTTTACTTTATTTTATTTTATTTTATTTTACTTTTATTTTACTTTACTTTACTTTACTTTACTTTACTTTATTTTATTTTATTTTTTTGCACAATATCATGGTAAACCAAAGAAGAATGTCTTTAGAGTTATAGTGAAGTCCTTCACTTGTGTAGTTTTCACATTTTTGTCTTGTTTGTTGCCAGGATCTAAACTGGGCTTCAGCATGGCAGAGAACCCTTAAAAGATTGGAAGATCTGTTTGTATTATGGAACTATGGGAGCTGACTCCATATGTACCTTGAATGTTTGCAGATGTCATGATTTTGATATACTTAAGTTTCCTTAAAATACCACTGAATGAAATGCTGTTGCTGTGTCTGACATGTGGCCAAAAGCTGGATACTGGCTGTGAATGCTGAGCAAGGAGGGTGAGAGGCTGGTGTCGAACTTGGAGAATAACTTGATCAACATAGTTTGGGCTGGACAACACTCTGATTTCATAATTAATGCTGAGGCCATTGCCATTTATGCTACGATCCTGGTTTTCCTGTGCTGAAAGGCAAATAATCCTTTGATAATAAAATGTTTGAATAAAAACTGTGCATTTAGAACAATGATGCATAGGTAGAATGGCTTGTAATTCCTGCATGAAACCTCATTTCTCTATTCATCTCTTTCAATAATATCATTATACAGAGTTTTTTCTTTGTTGTAGTTACATATCTAGGCTGTTTTCTCCAGGAAGTCTGTGTTTCATGTTCATGTCTATAGTGAAGTCTTTGTGCATGTGGTGGAGAAACAGGCTGGGCAATTGCTCCTTTGCTGATGTTAGCAGAGCCAGGTATCTTCCTGATAGCACATGTGCCTGATGAGTCAGGTGAGACTGTCTTGAAACAGAATCTTAATGGCCTTCCATTTAACTTAACTACTTCTCCTTTACAATCTTCTTGACCTTTATGATTCTTCATGATAAAGCGTTGAGCAAAGAAATGTCTTTGCATCTGTCCATGTTGTGGTCTTTGAGACTGTTTCTTCTTGGTGGAGAAACGGTCTGCACAACTGGTCCTTTGACAATGTTTGCCTGCTATGAAAATGAAAGGCAATTGTGAATGTTGTGAGGATATGAGAATGCCTCAGTGGTGCTGTGTGTGATGGGCTCCTGGAGGAAACAGATGTATTTTGCTGCTTCACAGTCTTTTAACATTGACCTATCAAGGATGGATCTGGACATGCATTTACTGACAGACACATGCTGTAGCAGCAGCCATGCTGCAGGTTCACCACTTTCATTTCTTGTGCTGTCTCTGGACAGATAGAAGGCTGATGTCTGGAGAGAGACAGAGCATGTGAAAGAGTTCATTGTGTTTTACTTTTAAACACATAGAAGATAGGTGTTAACATTAACTTTATCATAGTTGTTATATTGCAGTTTACATTTTGTCTTGTCCAAATTACTTTGACTACCTCTGGCTAGGAAGGAACCTCTGGAAGGATCCTCCTGTGACTTTGCTGTCTACTGGTTACCCTTATTATGCTCACATACTCCTACTGACATAATCTGCAATAGAAAACTGATTCCTTCACATCTGCAGGTTTCAGGTTTTGGCCTTGATGTTGTCAGGGTCTAAAACTGGTCCTCCATGTGGCTGATAATCTTTCAAAGCTTGGAAGACCTATTATAACTGCAGGCCTTGGGGGAGCAGTCCTATGGGGATACATATTTTGAATGTTTACAGCTATCAAGACAGCTCAATATAGTCTGATATACTTATGTTTCCTACAGTGTCACTAAGTGAAATGTTCTTGCTGAGGGGTGACATATGGCCAAAAGATGTCCATGGCCAAAAGTTGTCCATGGTGCAACTAAAAGCTGTGCATGCAGAGCAAGGAAGGTGAGAAACTGACTTTGAATCTGGAAAATAGGTGGATCTACAGTGATGCTGTTTGGACAGTGGTTTGATTTTGTACTGGTATCAAGGCCTGTTCCATTTACAGTGTGATCCTTGTTTTCCTGACCTGAAAGAAATGTTAATTGGTTATTGGTGTAAAAACCATGTATATACAATGATGCCTTAATGGGTAGAACTGCTTACAATTCCGTTGTGAAAAGTTGTGTATCCATCCATATCTCATCATAACATTTTGATGGGTAGCTTTCCTGTAGGCGTAATTATGTGTTCTGATCTTTGTTTCCAGGAAGGTTGTGCTTCATGTTTCCCATTTCTGGATAGGGCTTTGGTATTTGAAAATGCTGGAGTTGTACTGCAGGAAATCTTTACATCCTTTGAAAAGGTCCTTCCAGACATCTGAAGACAAATTTTTGTGTATGAAGGAAATGAAACAGAAGCTAAAACTGAATCTCTCTACATTACTTGCAAGAGTTAGGATGAGAAAAGACCCTGTATTAAGGCCTTTCCATTTATAGTTCTATAATCTATAATCTGAGCAGGCCACAGAGTAGAAAAATTGATGAGAAAGGATGAATTTTTCTTAAAATGAAGTCCCCTCCTGTGTAGTTCAGAGGAAGACTTGAAGGCTTTGCTTGCAGCTTAAGACCTCAGTGAGTTCCAGGTGATCTGGGGATGAACTTTGGTGCCCGCAGTGAAGACTGCGATGCCCTGGTGACCTTCTGTGTTGAGTCTCAAGTGTTTCAACAAAATCTCTGTTTGTGGATCAATGATGCAGGGGTCACTTTCTTCATTTAACATTCTTTAGGACGTATATAAGCCATTATATGAAGTGAATGCAGAACCTCATTTGTCTGTGCCTGCTTTAGGCAAGTGTCCTACTTATTTTATGGGTAAATGTTCTTCATACAATGTGTTCCTCAGCCAGTTGTGACAGAAGGGTGATTCTCAGAACACGTATGTTTTCCACATGGGACTTGGTGCTTTCCGCAGCCACGAGACCATTCCCAGGCATTACTGTGAGTTCCTTGTTGCCTGTGGGAATTCCCCAGTTTTGGTCAAAAGTGAGCTCCAAGCTCTGCATGGAGGAAGAGGGTGGAAGAACAAAATTACTTGTTGGCAGATGTAAAATTCTAAGATACTTGTGGTTGAGTATGGTTGCGCTTCTTGACCTTGATGGCAACTCAACAGTGTGTTCTCCCAAAGGTGCTTAACTGTGGTTCTGTGGGTTCAAAGGTGCTTAAGTGGATTCAAAAAACTGCATGTTTGTACACTAAATGTTGTGGTTATATAAGGCTACTAGCCTCTTGTCAGTCCTTGAAAGTGGGTTGAAGTGTTAGGAATCGAGACAGGGGAATTAATTATTTTCCTATTTCACTGAATCTCTGAGGTCTTGCTTGAAAATGAGGTCATGGAAGATATTTCAGTTTGAGAGGTTACCAGCACTGAACAAGCCCTTGCACATCTCTCCCATTTGTGTCAATCCCCACATCCTTGGGGAGCAGTCAAAGCTAGCATCCGTGGCATCCATAGAGCAGGAGACAGTGTACTTTATTGCTGGGGCAATGTCCGTACACCAGAATAATCCAGCAGTGGGTTTGACCTTTGGTGGTGTCTGGGTCTAAACCCCAGAGTCGTGAAGCTGTGTGATATATCTTGTATGTGGGACTGTGCTCCAGAGAGCTGAACAATTTAGGAATGGAAGTGATGCAGAGTATTTTTGCAGTTTCTCTTGGGCAGCATTACAGGTTACAGATGGAGTGGCACTGCAAGGCATGTGGAAATACTCTTACTGGGAAGGGTTAATGATTTGCACTTTGCCACCTTGCAGCTCTTTCAGTATCCTCGTCTACTCTTACCTGTAGTAACATGTGATCCATTAATGGTAAGGATTGAAAATTGATGCAAGCGATGTATGAGGCATACTCTAGCATACATTCTTAATAGCATTGTGGGTTGTGAGTATTTCTTTCTACTTCTGTGCTCCTCACCAGCCAGTGAGGAGCCCCTTTATGTGGTTATAGGAATGGACTTGCTGATGGAAGAAGCCTATCTACACAGCGACCTTGTTGGTAGTTTTGTCAAAGCAGGTTAAATCTCCCAGGGATCATTACTGTGACCCTCTTGTGTGTTTCTCTCCAACTGAAGAAGAGTGTAATATTTCTTTGTGAAAAAGGTCCTGTTTGCCAGGAAGAGTGTGTTCACACAGTGGCGTTGTGGCCTCTTCTATGATAGAAGGATTACTCCACAAGCACTTGTTTCTTGATGACTGTGGAATAGTCTCATGAAGGAGAAACTGAGTCCTGCAGCCTGCATCTTTAAATCTTGTAAGGGTGCTGCAAGAGACTCTCTTTTAAGATATAAATCAGGAAATGAGTTATCACTGGGACCCTAAAAATGAGCACAGTAGTCACTGATGGAGTCATGTTTTAGAGCAATCTCAGTACTCTTGTTTAGAGCAATAGGAGAGTCAGGAAAATCCATTGTATTTGTAGTTTTCCAAATTTGTGGTCTGTATGGAGTTGAGATTATTCTCTTGGTTATATTGTGTCGAGGCTCATGAACCAAGCTTTGCTGGCTTTCAGAGCCTTCCATTCCATAATTTCCTGTGATTTCTGATAAGAGGCAGTGCTATCATAAAAATGTGTTTTGAGGAAGATTAAATACTTTTTCATAAATGTTGCACTCAGGTGAGTTGAATCCTTTCCGTTTTCAGAGCCCCCCATCCCAGAATGCTCTATGTCTTTTTGGTGCAAATTGCATGTCACTGTGTTTATGTCATCAATAAACGTCCTTCTTTAGTGTTGCCTGTCTTCAAAGCCTTTCTCAGACTTTGTCTTGTGACTTTTTTTGCCATCTTCTTTTCTACAAGTGTCTGACCATGCTTGGAAAGGTAGCTGACATATTGCATACACATCAGGCACCATCACAGGGTGGTATACAATTGCTTTTCTTCACAACCACTGAAACAGCACACTGGTAATAGAAGTATGCCAGTACATTGGGTACATTTTTGCTGACCACCTATGTTCCTACATCAACTTTCTCACTCTGTTCACAAAGAGAGGCACTTTTGAAAACCAGATTTAACAGGGCTGTCTTCATTCTGCTGGAGTAGGAAGTAGTGGTGATCTCACTGATTTGCAAAACTGGGAGCAAGTGCTGATGCTGTTTTTGTAGAGAATAAAGCCGTGTTCTCCCGTAGTCCCAGTCACTATGACAGATATATAAAATGAAATGGATGTAACCAAGAAGCTCCTAAAAGAAAACAGCGTTCACGGTGGATCTGGTGCTCTCTTTCTACAACACTTTTTCTCCAGAAGCACTTTGTTGCTGCTGCTAGTCATAGCTGAGAAAAATGAAATGCGAGAGCTGGGGGAAGATCACCCCCAGCAGTAGTGGAAACTCCTGAAAGGTGTCGGCTGCTTCCCTTACAGTGCGTCTGGCTGTTCTTACCTGTGCTCTGCTGTGCGATGTCCGCGCGCGCTGCTCCGATACTCGGTAACGCGCCCCCCAGCCAGACTCCTAACTTCCACAGCCGAACAGAGCTGCTCGCCTCGCCTCGCCTTCCGCGCGGTGGCAGAAAACCGGCAGAGCCCGACGATGAATCGCGCTCCCGCTAGCTGCCGGCGCCGTCTGCCGGGCGGCTGCTGTCAGCGCTCCTCGGCGAGCAGCGGCCGGGACCCGAGGTGCGCGGGCAGCCGCCGGCTGCGGTGGCGCCGCGGGGCCTCCGGGTGCCGCTGTTGGCCGCCGCCGCCGCCTCCTGCCCCCGCCGGCTGCTCGCTCGCCCGGTGCCGCCAGAGCGGGAGAGGCGCGGGCAGCAGAGAGACGGGGAGCGGCGGCCGAGCCGGTGCTCAGATCGCTGCGCTCCGGCGGCATCGGCGCTCGGGGCGGGCAGCGGCTGGCAGGAGCGGCGGCGGGGGCGGGTGGAAGGAGAGCGGCGAGCGCTGCTGCGAATGGCAGGCGGGCGGCGGAGGAGCCGGCGGCGAGCGGGCGGGCAGGGGCTGCTGCCCGCTTTGCTCCTGTGCTGCTGCTGCTGCTGCTGCTGCCGGGCGGCGCCGGAGCGGCTCCGCTACGCGATCCCCGAGGAGCTGAGCAGGGGCTCGCTGGTGGGGCCGCTGGCGCGGGACGTGGGGCTGAGCCCAGCCGAGCTGCCGGCACGCCAGCTGCGGATCAGCTCGGAGAAGCACTACTTCACCGTCAGCGGCGAGAACGGGAACCTGTACGTGAGCGAGAGGCTGGACCGGGAGGAGCTGTGCGGCGAGTCGGCGTCCTGCTCCGTCAGTTTCGAGGTGGTGGTGCAGAACCCGTTGAACGTTTTCCACGTCGAAGTGGCCATCCAGGACGTTAACGACAATGCGCCGCGCTTCTTGCGAGACAGCATCCAGCTGGAAATCAACGAACTGACTTCTCCCGGCGCCCGCTTTTCCTTGGGTATTGCCGAAGATCCGGACGTGGGCCCGAACTCCCTGCAGGGCTATGAGCTGGAGGCCAACGGGTACTTCGAGGTGGAAGTGAGGGAGAGCCAGGACGGCAGCAAGTTCGCGGAGCTGGTGCTGCGCCGCGCGCTGGACCGGGAGCGCGAACCGAGCCTGCGCCTGGTGCTGACGGCGCTGGACGGCGGGGAGCCGCCCCGGAGCGGCACCGCCCAGCTCTGCATCAACGTCACCGATGCCAACGACAACGCGCCTGTGTTCGCGCAGGAGCGGTATCGGGTGAGCCTGCGGGAGGACACGCCGCCGGGCTCCGTGGTGCTGCATGTCTCGGCCTCCGACAGCGATGAGGGCAGCAACGCCCGCATCACTTACGGCTTCGCAGAAATGCAGGCCAAGGTGCTGCAGAAGTTCGCGGTGGCCGCAGAGAACGGGACGGTGACGCTGCAAGAGGCGCTGGACTTCGAGGACACGCGGGGCTACACGCTGCTGGTGGAGGCGCGGGACGGGGGTGGCCTGGTGGCGCACTGCAAAGCGGAGCTCGAGGTGCTCGATGTGAACGACAACGCGCCCGAGGTGACGCTGACGTCGGTGTCAAGCCCGGTGCCCGAGGACGCGGCGCCCGGCACCGTCGTGGCGCTGCTCAAAGTGCGGGACCGGGACTCCGGGGAAAACGGTCAGGTGTGGTGCGAGCTGTCGGGCGAGGCGCCGCTGTCCATCGTGGCGTCGTCGGGCGGCTCGTACAAGGTGGTGACGGCGGGCGCGCTGGACCGGGAGCAGGCGGCAGAGTACCGGGTGACGGTGGTGGCCAGGGACCGCGGCATCCCGGCGCTGTCGAGCCGCGCGGCGCTGATGCTGGAGGTATCGGACGTGAACGACAACGCGCCGGTGTTCGAGGAGGCCACATACAGCGCCTACGTGGCCGAGAACAACGCGGCGGGCGCGCTGGTGCTGCGGGTGCACGCGCGGGACGCGGACGCGGGCACCAACGGGCTCGTGAGCTACTGGCTGGAGGGCGACGGCGCGGGCGCGGCGGCACCGTACGTGTCGGTGGAGGCGCGGAGCGGCGCGGTGTACGCGCAGCGCTCCTTCGACTACGAGCAGTGCCGCGAGTTCGCCGTGGCGGTGCGGGCGCAGGACGGCGGGGAGCCGGCGCGCAGCGCTACGGCGACGGTGCACGTCTTCGTGCTGGACCGGAACGACAACGCTCCACGGGTGCTGTGGCCAGCGGCGGCGAGCGGGGCAGGGAGCGGCAGCGCGGGCGCGAGTGCGGTGCCGTTCGAGGTGGTGCCGCGCTCGGCCGAGGCCGGCTACCTGGTGGCCAAGGTGGTGGCGGTGGACGCGGACGCCGGGCGCAACGCGTGGCTGTCCTACGAGCTGGTGCAGGCGCCGGAGCCGGGGCTCTTCCGCGTGGGGCTGCACAGCGGCGAGGTGCGCACGGCGCGGGCTGTGTCGGAGCGCGACGCGGCGAAGCAGCGGCTGGTGGCCGTGGTGAAGGACCACGGGCAGCCGGCGCTGTCAGCCACGGCCACGCTGCACGTGGTGTTGGCCGAAAGCTTGCAGGAGGCGCTGCCGGAGCTGAGCGACAAGGCTGTCGAATCCGAGCTGACTTCAGATCTAAACCTCGTTCTGGTGGTGGCGCTCGCTTTGGTGTCCTTGCTGTTCGTTTTCACAGTCATGTTGGTAGTGTTCTTCAGGTGCCGACGGGCCAGGAGCCCCCCCATTTTTCTAACTTCCGATAAAGAACTCTATTCCAGCCTTGGCCCCAAAGCACCCTACAACTACTGCAGCAGCACGCTGCCCTTGCCCTACTCCTACGAGGTGTGTTTGGCCTCTGAATCGGGCCAGAAGGACTTCACGTTTTTGAGACCGGGCACGGCAGCGCTGCCTGACCATGTCTTGGTGGGGGACCTTGGCCCAGGAGGCCCCTCCGGGAAGGACCCTCCCAGCTCAGAGAGCACGGCAGAGGTGAGCTGCTGTCCCGGGTCCTTTTCTGTTTGCTCGTGCGGTCTTTCTTCTTCCCCTGTCGCTCTGTTCTGCCTTGGGTGAGAGTTTCAGCGAGCTGGGGTGGTAGCGTGAAGGTTGGAGCAATGGCATAAGGGTCCTGGGGCACAAAAGCTGAGACAATCCTTTCATCTGGGTTTAGCGAATGCTTCATTTAGTGTCTCTAAAGTGCCCTATGTGAGTATTTCTTTGTGAAATTGATGCATGGTCATGTAATTGATGTATCGCGGGCTTTGCACTTAGTGAGGGCAACAACTCCAGACTTCTTGTCTGTTTTCCTTTCCAGCTCCGTTCTTTGCTCTCTCTCAACCATTCTTAAGGAAGATGTTTTGCACACGTATGAATTAATTCCCTCTGTCCTGCATTCACCGGGAACCCGGGGCTGTTGCTCAGAGCCCGGAGCCGAGCAGAAAGCGTTTTGTGTCTGCTGCTGTCGCAGGCTCCTCCGGAGCCCCGGTGTGACCAGAAACAGGGACAGGCTGAGCTGCTCTGCCCGGGATTTCTCTTGAACTCGCCCCTGAAGTAATTCCCTGTGCAGGGGGAAGGTGCCTTCCCCTTTGCTACCGCATAGTTCTGCTTCTCTTCCTTCAAATGCTGTTTTCAGGAGCTCCGAGGATGTCGCTTTTAATAGTCTGGTTTCCCATCAAAGTGAAGGGGATGCAACGTCCTCAAATCACTTGAAACATGAAAGATGAAAATGCTGAGTCTTCAGCGCCTTTCCTGGATAGGGAGATTTCCTGGAAGTACTCGGCACTCTGCATCTTGGCTGACTACTGGCAGGACAAAGTACTTTGGGTGGGCTCGCATGGGTACCCATATGAGGAAAAACTTTTTACGAATTACGATATATATGTTAGAAAAATTGCTCAGCGAGAACTTATGAAAGACTTGAATGTATTAGGAAAAGAGGCAGTAGGGAGGAAAAAAAAGAAGATTCAGAACTTATTTCAAAGTAAATAAGTGACTGCAGACTATTTCAGGGTTTAGCTCGAAGGAAGCCGTGGATTTTCTACGTTTTAGATTATATGTAAGAAAGACAATTGGAATTTTATTGCATAAGGGCTAGTGAAGAAAGAAATCTGCTTTCAGCAGTGAGCCTGCAGACACGGCTTGTTGGAGGCGCTCCAGAAGGCATAGGGTGGCAAAACTGTTGATACTTACGTGCACGATACAGCTGCGGTGGGTAATGCATCTGATTTTCCTTGGAAGCCTTTCAATTGCTTTAGAATTCATTTCTGTTAAACTATTGATTTCTAACGTTGGATTTTATTGACTCGAGGCGTATACTTTTATCAAATTCTGTGGACTGGTGGTAAGAGTGAGCTAGGAGTAAGTAGCGCCGGTACGTTTTAACTTCCGACAATTACGTTAATTGCGAGAATGATTGTTGGGTGGGAAAGTCTGAGCCGATCCGTTTGATTCCGTTGGTGCCGCGTATAAACGCTGAAACATCGCGCATCTGGGTGTGCTCCCGGCAGTTACCAGCAGTTCGCAGGGCGAAAACGCGCAGACAGAGGCGAGGTCCCTCCCTTTCCGGAGGGTGTTGGGTCCCCCACGTTGGTGAGCGCGATTTGCAGCCCCCGCACACCGCCCTCAGGCACGGCAAACTTCGGGACGGCAGCTCATCAGGTGCAACGATTCCGAGCAGATTATTCAGGGAGCAGAGGTCCTTGCAGTTTCCCTCGACAAACAGCTGTGGGCGCTGGTTTCTTTTCCTTTCGTTCGTTATCGGCTGTGGGAAAGCGTCTGGTGCTGCAAGATGCTGTTTCTCTGCCACTGCCCGATTTCGACAGGGCTCCTGGCGCTCCCGTGTCTAGCTCCATTCTTCCCTTCCTATTCCACCGGGACATCTGAACAGTTCCGTGGGTGACAGAAAATGAATTCCAACACCGCGGTAGTTTGCGTCCGTTTGCAGGCTCTAAACGTCGGAAACCCGCAGTGTCGAGTGGTGCAACAACCCGAAAGGCAGCCCGAGAACCGGCCGGTGCTCGGCCAGGTGCAGAGATCTGCACGGTGCCGCGACCCGCAGGGCTGCTGCAGCAGGGGGCGGGGAGGGTGCCCCAGGTGCCAGCACGACGCCGGCCGTGAGTTCGCGGCGTCTGGAGGAATCGAGCACCGGGGGAGCAAGCCGGGAGGCGGCGGGGAGGGAGGAAGGGAGTGTCAGGACGAGGGTTCTGCGATTTGTCGGGGAGGATCTCCCCCTGGGACAGTGGTGGCGACGATGAGCGGGGCGGGGGCGCGGCTGCCGGGAACCCCAGCGTCTGCCCGCCGGGGGAGCGGCAGCACGAGAGCGCTGTCGCTTTGTCGGCGACGCTGCTTTGCTGGCACACGGCGGCGCGCCGTCGCGACGCTGTGGGACGCTCGGAAGGGGCTGGACTCTTGGCAGGACCGGGAGCCAGAAGGTCCCGTGAGACCCCCTCCTCCGCCTCATTCCGCCCTCCCTCTGTCTTCCCCCCGCCCCTTCTCTGTCCTGCTGCCTGACTCCAACGAGGGTTTGTTTTCCCGGGGGGCACCCCCTCGTTTTCCGGGGGCCCCTTTCGGCTCCATCCCCTCTGCTAACTCTCACACCTTCCTGCCGGTGTCTGACCGGCCCCGTACGTGGGGAAAGGGACGCGTGCTTTTTGGGCTGGGTGTCAGCCGACTGGAGCCCCGCTGCTGTCGGTGGGGCGGCCGCGCTCCCTCCCGGCCGCGGGGCTCCCAGCGCTCCGTGCAGTTATTGGCCGGGACTCTGTGTGCCGCTGTCGGCCAATGCTGGAGCGGGGGATCGGGCGGCCCGGCCCCGCTCGGAGCCGGGACGAGGCACAGAGAGACTGAGAGCGAGCCGGGGAGTGAGTCAGTGCCGTGCCGCCGAGCAATGCCCCTCTCCCCGCCGCACGCCGCGTCCCGGGGCGCCGGGCAGCGGCAGGAAGGGGCGAGCTGAGGATTTCTAGGGGGGGCCAGGCGGGGAGCGCTGCCGTCCTGTGCGATGAACGGCGTCGCCGCACGGAGCCGCGGGGTGACGACGGGGAAGGTACTGAGCCTCTGGCTTTTGCTCGGCGCTTCCTCCTGGGCTTCCGCCGCCATCCGCTATGCGATTCCCGAGGAGGCGCGGAGAGGCTCCGCCGTGGGGAACGTGGCGGCCGACCTGGCGCTGGACCCGGCGCGGCTCCCTGGGCGCCGGCCGCGGGTGGTGTCCGGCGGCAGCAGGAGGTTCTTCGCGGTGGATCCCGGGAGCGGCGCGCTGCTGGTGAGCGAGCGGATCGACCGCGAGGAGCTGTGCGGAGCGCTCTCCCCCTGCTCCCTGAGCTTTGAGATCGTGCTGGAGAAACCGCTGGAGCTGTACAGCGGCGCCGTGGAGATACAGGACATCAACGACAACGACCCGGTTTTTCCCAGCGGCCAGGCGAGGCTGGAAATCAGCGAGTCGGTGGCGGCCGGGGCGCGCTTCCCGCTAGAGAGCGCGCAAGACCCCGATGTGGGGATTAACTCTTTGCAGACCTACCAGCTGAGTGCCAACCCTCACTTCGTGCTGGATGTGCAGACGAGGGGGGATGGCAGCAAGTACGCCGAGCTGGTGCTAGAGAAGGAGCTGGACAGGGAGGAGCAGCGGGAGCTGCACTTGGTCTTGACTGCGCTGGATGGAGGCAGCCCGCCACGCTCGGCCCACGTGCAGATCCACATCGACGTCGTGGACTCGAACGATAATGCCCCGGTCTTCAACCAGTCCACCTACAAGGCAAGCGTGAGGGAAAACACTCCCAGTGGCACCCTGGTCGCCAAGATCAGTGCCTACGACCTGGACGATGGGCCCAACGGAGACATCATCTACTCCTTCAGCAGCCACACGCCAGCCAAGGTACGAGAGCTCTTTGCTCTGGACTCAGCCACAGGGGAGCTGAGGGTCAAGGGGCAGCTGGACTATGAGGAAACAAAGCTGCACGAGGTTTACTTACAGGCTAAGGACAAGGGTGCTGTTCCTGGCGTTGCTCATTGCAAAGTGCTGGTGGAAGTCGTGGATGTGAATGATAACGCTCCAGAAGTGACGGTGACTTCTGTGTACAGCCCTGTGCCTGAGGACGCTGCCCCAGGGACGGTTGTAGCTCTTCTGAGTGTAACAGACTTGGACTCCCGAGACAACGGTCTGGTGAACTGCTTTATTTCCCCTGGGATCCCATTCACGCTCAGCTCCTCTCTCAAAAATTATTACACATTGAAAACCAAAGCAGCTCTGGACCGGGAAGAGGCATCTGAGTACAACATCACTGTCACAGCCAGGGACTCGGGCTCACCACCCTTGTCTGTGGTAAAACAGATTCTGGTGCGGGTGTCAGATGTTAATGACAACGCACCCAAGTCTTCCCAGGACTTCTGTGATGTGTACGTGCTGGAGAACAACGTGCCCGGCATCCCCATTCTTAACGTGAGCGCCACAGACCCTGACCTGGGGCGCAACGGCCACCTCACCTATTCCCTCCTGCAGGGTGACACCACTGTGGGTCATCTCTTCTCCATCAACCGGGAGAGTGGCACCCTCTATCTGCTGACCTCCCTGGACCATGAGGACCAGGTGGAGTTCAGCATGACAGTGCAGGTCCAGGATGGTGGCTCTCCACCTCTGGCCACCAACCTCTCGGTCAGTGTGTTTGTCACTGACCTCAACGACAATGCCCCCACTGTGCTGTACCCTCTCCCCAACTCCACCTCTTCCTATACTGATGTGGTGGCACCAGGTACTCCTGCGGGCCACATGGTCACCAAGGTGGTGGCGGTGGACGCAGATGCAGGGTACAATGCCTGGATCTCCTACACCCTGTTGCAGGCCACTGACCCAACCCTCTTCTCAGTTGGGCTGCACAGTGGGGAGATCTTCACAACCCGCCAGCTCCAGGAGGATGAGGCTCCTCAGCATACGTTGGTCATCCTGCTGAAGGACCATGGGGAGCCTGCACTGTCTGCCAGTGCCACTGTCTCCATCTCCGTGGCTGAGAGGGTCAAGGAGGCGCTCACCGACCTCACTGACATGGTGCCTGCACACGACCCCAGGAGGCACGTGACTTTCTATCTCATCTTGGCTGTGATTTTGGTCTCAGCTGCTTTCTTCATCACCATAGTGTCGGTGGGCATCTTCAAGTGCTACAAGTGGAGGCAGTCAAAGGAGCTGTTCAACAGCTCCAGGAGCACCCTGTACAGGACACCAGGGCCCTTCCACCACGTTGATGCGGTGCGAGGTGGTTTCATGCCGCCCAACTTCTACCACCAGGTCTATCTCACCACGGACTCTCGACAGAGTGATCTCCTGTGTAAAAAACCCTTCACTTCCAGCCCGCTGGGGAGCCGCCAGAACACCATGAGGAATGGTGAGCCAGGACCATACCACCAGATTGTGGGCACCACCAGCCGGCTCCCCACACCCACCGAGGTAATGTAGCCCCTTTCTGGGCATGTCCCAGTGCTGCGCTGGTCCATGCTATGTGCCCATGGCAGCAGATTGGGGCTTGGGGAGGGATATCCAGTTGCGCCGTGTCTCTAAAGGGAGGTTGACTTCTTCAAAATCGAATGAGCCATCCTGTGCGTCGATGACATTTGCACTGCGGTGAGCGGGGTCAAGTTAGTCTGTTCATTCCGGGTAGTGAGCATGTGTCTTTTGGATGCAGTTTTGGGTACGCCTTGCATGTCTAGCCGGTGGAGGCCAAGGTCAGATTGCAACCATTTACAGAAAGTCTGTTGCTCGTGGGTTTTCCTTCCCTGTTTAAAACAAGAACTGAGTCCTTGCAGGTCCAGGCATCAAAGGGGGCCCGCAGACCCTCTGCGCTGTGCCCCGGTGTGGGACAGCAGAGGTGGGCTGCAAGCCACCAGCTGCTTGTGGGGCACCAGCACGTCGCATCCCACCATGTAGCACTCAAAGCTGAATGATGATGCTATTCCCCAATTGTGGCTGTAGAGCTGTCCCTCCTGTCCGTGTCTCACTTTGACTCCTTATTGTTCCGGTTTTATTTCCATTTAAGCACTGTGAGGATGCTTGTCTCGGGGCGGTGGGGTAGGGCTGCAGGCTTCCACAGCTGCTCTCAGGGCTCCTCTGAGCTGGATGCTGGTTGGTGAGCGCACCATCCAGGTCTTGCTTTAGCAGCCCTATTGCAGTTTGTAATAATGCTGTCTCAGGGTGATGTCGAATGTCTAGGCTGAATAAACTGCAGACAGGAAAATGCTTGCGCATGGCAGGCAGCTCCTGTGCTTCTTCCCTGGTGGGAATTGTGCAGCTTAATTTGAGAGCTTTCAATTACGGGAATGCTGTGATCCTCAGGGATGAGGCCGGGTGGTGGATCCAGTAGAGGTGGGGGGATCTGATGGGTTTCCAAGGTGGTTGGTGCCGGTCTTGTGTCCCCTCCTGGGAGGCTGTGAGTAGGATCAAGTGGTTCGTCAGGGCAGAAGGGAATGAGATGCAGCAGAAGCTGTGCACAGGCACAGTGCTGTGTGTGCTGCCTGCTCACTGCAGCTGAATCACAGGCAGAAGCAGAAACCTCCCAGAGTTATTTTATGCCTTTTATTATTTTTTTTTCTCCTCTTGCGTCGCTGCTCACACTCAGCACTTATCTGCAGCAGGCAGGAACGGCTGCGGCAGCTGCCAGAGCAAGTGTTCCTCTCCCTTTGTGCAGGTTGTGTTGCAGCTGGGGACAAGGATGTGTGTCCCCCCTCCTCTCCCAGGCTTCTGGCAAGAAGCTAGGGGAGGGGAGGTGGGCAGTAAATGATTTGAGCTTGGGGATGGGGATCACCCAGGTGGTAACAGGCAGGGGGGAAGCTCCCCAGCCCCCCAGTGCTGCCAGAAACCAGCTGGGCCAGCATCGGGCTGTGGATTTTCAGGCTTTGTGGTAACAGATCCAACCCACTGCTGTGGACTGTGTCGTGCCCACCAAGGCTTTGCACCCCTGCAGGGCAGCAGCCAGCCCCCAAAACTGCTGCGGTGGGGACGGTGCAGCCCACCAGGGACCAGCCTCAGTGCTGGCCCTGTCCGGGGCAGGCGCTGTCTCATGCCATGCAGGATCCCACCCTGCTCCCTTCATCTGGCTGTGTCGGAGCCCTGGAATGGGGGCACCTCCTCCTCCGTCCCTGACACCCCGTTCCCCTCTTGGCTTGTCGTGGTCCCCCAGATCCCCCAGGTGAGCTGCCTGCCACTTGCTCCATCCTCCTGGGACCCTGTAAGTGGATCCCCCCGGGGCCGTGTGGGCTTCACCAGACCCCTGCCCGCGGCAGCAGCGCCCCACAGTGCTGGTGGCAGTGTCTGTGCCCCCATTACCCCGTCCGGGGTGGGGACAGGGCACACGGCAGGGCCACGGTCACGGCGAGTGGCACCGTCGGGAGCCCTCGGGGTCGAGCGGGCTGCGCGGCGGGGAAGCGGCTCGTCCAGCGTTTTGCTGTGCTGGCCCTTTAAGAGCTTCTCCCCCACCGCGGAGCGGGCAGTAGGCGGGACCTGGGCGGCGCTCTGCGCCAATCAGGAGCCAGGACTGGGGAGTCTCTCCCTGATTGGCAGCAGGCCGTCCCGCCCCGTGGCTCTGGGAACGGGACGGGAGGGGCCGCGGAGGGGGGGGGCTGGGACGGAGGCTGAGCCCAGGCTCCCTCGACGGCGGGGCGCTGGGCACCGGGACCAGCCTCGGCCCCGTCCCCGAGGCCCCTGGGGGCACAGGCGGGGGGGTCCGGCAGGGTCGGAGCCGCCCCCCCCCCTCCTCAGCCCCACAGGCTCTGGGTGCACCCAGGGGAGGTCAGGGGGTCCCAGGTGCTGCCCCCCGACAGGGGCTGAGACCTCTGCGGAGCTTCGATGCCTGTGTCAGCCAGGTGCGAGGCCTGGGCTTCCTTCCCCGTCTAATATCTTGGCCTAATGCTGCGATCTGGGGGCAACCTGGGGGGTTGTCGGCTGGCTCTGTGCGTTCACAGCGACTTGGGCACTGCGGAGATTTACCTCGTCCTGGGGTCAGGTCAGGGAAGGGGTGCCTGGGCAGGTGGGCATGGCCAGCACTTGTCTTCAGGCTCTGGCCTCCCCTCTGATCCCTGCCTCTGACAGCCCCAGGGGCTGGCAGCCGTGGGCATCCCTTGGTGCGAGCCCTCCCGGCTGGTGGTGGCCCCGGTGTCAGCCTCGCTTGCAGGGCTGATGCTGGCTGCGGGCACCAACCGAACGGGCAAAGCATTTGCTGGGGAGAGAAGGGGCGGGAGAAGAGCCCCTGGCACCTCGGGGCTCAAACAAGCACCTTTTCATAGGGCATGAAAAGTCCTTTGGCCCGCGTTCCCTACAGCTGCCCTTTGTCTGCGGGCGCGATGTGAAGCCACCATTGTGGGAGCGGGAGGGAACAGGGAGGGCTTGTACCTAGCGGGCTTCCAGGACGTGCAGTTTCCCAGAGAACGGGAAGCGAGCTGCCGGAGCAAGTGACTCAGGCTGGAGGCCGGGGGTGGCAGCCCCGCTGACGCGGGCTCGGGCCCCCGCTTCCCGCAGCTCCACGGAGCCCCCATTGGGTGAGCGGGGATGGAGCTCTCGGCCAATTGGGTGCTGATCTGAAGCGGGGGGATCTGCTGCTCCCCCCACCCCACCCCCCCCTTCACGCTGGGGCTGTGATTCAGCTCCCCTCCCCCAGCCCACCCCCTCCGCTCGGATGCTGGCAGCCAGAGCTACAGCCTGCTACAGCCCCGGAGCTGCTTCCCGAGCTGTGGAAGAGAGACCTGGGGATTTTTAGCAGCTCCCTGGTGCTGGTTGTGTCCCAGGTCCGGCCTTGGGCCAGATGCGTGTGAACATGGAGAGCATCAGCCTCCAGCGACCCGCCTGGAAATGGCAAGTACTGAGTTTGTTTTCGCTCTGCGGCTGGGGCTGGGTCTCCGGGCAGATCCGCTACTCGGTGGTTGAGGAGTCAGAGGTGGGGACCGTGGTGGGGAACATGGCCCAGGACCTGGGCTTGAAGGTGGAGGAGCTGCCAGGCCGCAGGCTGCGCCTGGGCTCGGAGGAGAACCTGCGCCACTTCGCCGTGCGCCTGGACACCGGCGCGCTGGTGGTGAGCGAGCGGCTGGACCGGGAGCGCTTGTGTGGAGCTGCTGCCAGCTGCGTGCTGTCAGTGCAGGTGGTGACAGAGAATCCCCTGCAGCTCTTCCGCCTCGAAGTGGAGATCCTGGACGTGAATGACAACTCCCCCAGCTTCCCCACCGCCCACCGCAGCCTGCGCATCGCCGAGTCCGCCGCAGTGGCTGCGCGCTTCCCCTTGGAGAGCGCGCAGGACCCCGACGTGGGCACCAACGCCGTGGGCTCCTACCGGCTGAGCCCCAACTCCCACTTCTCCCTGGACGTCAAACAGCTGCAGGATGGCAAACTCTTCCCGGAGCTGGTGCTGGAGCGTGCCCTGGACCGGGAAGAGCAGCCAGAACTGCAGCTGGTGCTGACGGCCGTGGACGGGGGCAGCCCATCCCGCTCTGGCACAGCGCAGATAACAGTCCAGGTCCAGGACATCAATGACAACGCACCCACTTTTGACCGTGCCACATACAAGGTGCAAGTCCTGGAAAACACACCTGTGGGGGCCCTGCTCCTCCGGCTCAATGCGTCGGACCCTGATGAAGGCCCAAATGGGGAGACACAGTACTCCTTTGGGGTGCACACCTCCGACACAGTCCGGAGGCTCTTTGCCCTGGACCCCCACAGTGGTGAGGTGCGGGTGAGTGGGGCGCTGGACTTTGAGGAATCACCCTTCTACGAGATCCACGTGCGAGCCCGCGATGGTGGTGTGCCGGAGATGGAGGGGCACTGCGTGCTGCGGGTAGAGGTGGAGGATGCCAACGACAACCCCCCGGAGGTGCTGCTCACCTCCCTGCTGAACCCAGTGCCAGAAGACACCCCACTGGAGACCGTCGTGGGGCTCTTCAACGTGCGGGACCGAGACTCAGGGGCCAACGGGGTTGTGAACCTGGAAATCTCCCCCAATGTGCCATTTGCCATCAGGTCCCTGCAGAACCACTACTCCCTGGTCACCCGGGAGTACCTGGATCGAGAGTCCACCTTGCAGTACACAGTGGAGCTGACCGCCCATGATGGAGGGTCTCCTCCCCTCACCACAAGGCTCATGCTACTCCTCAACATATCCGACGTGAATGACAATCCACCACGCTTTCTGCAGCCCTCCTACGATGCCTTCCTCCCGGAGAACAGCCCGCCAGGCTCCCTGCTCTGCACGGTCTCCGCTTCCGACCCCGATGACGGGGACAACTCCCGTCTTGTTTATTCCATAGAGGGTGGCCACGTGCAGGGTGCCCCTGCCTCTTCCTATGTCCACATCAACCCCGACAATGGCAACCTCTATGCTCAGCGCACCTTCGACTTTGAGCTGCTGCAGGTTCTGCCGGTCTCGGTGGCCGTGCGAGACTCGGGGTCCCCCCCTCTCCGTGCCAACGTTACAGTCTACATCTTTGTGCTGGACCAGAACGACCACCCCCCCACCATCCTGCACCCAGCCAGCGATGGCGATGTCCCAGCACCCCAGAGGGTCCCGCTGTCTGCCCCACCAGGCTACCTGGTGACCAAGGTGACAGCGGTGGATGCAGATGCTGGGTACAACGCCTGGCTCTCATACCGCCTGCTGCCTCAGTCCACCGACCCCTCCTTGTTCCACGTGTCCCTGTACACCGGGGAGGTGCGGACGGCACGCAACCTGCGGGACACCGACGTGGCGGCGCAGCAGGTCCTCGTCCTGGTGTCTGACAACGGCGAGCCACCTCTCTCCACCACTGTCACCATCAGCGTGGCCCTGGAGGAGGAGACCCTGGAGGAGAGCTACAAGCCTCGGGATTTCCTGGCTGGTACCAAGGAGAAGCCGGACCTGACCCTCTACCTGATCATCGCACTGGCAGCCGTTAGCACCGTGGCACTTGCCACCGTCACCCTCCTTGCTGCCCGGTGCCTGCGCCGCAGGGGCCGTGCCGCCGCCTCGCCCTGCTGCTGCTGGCTGAGTGAGTCACCGTCCCGGGACTTCTTCAAGCACTCCAGCCCGAAGCTGCAGCTCAGCTCCGACGGCACCCTCAAGTACATGGAGGTCACCCTGCGGCCCACCGACTCCCAGAGCCAGTGCTACGGCACCTGCTTCTCTCCCGGCTCCGACCGGAGCGACTTCACCTTCCTGCGCCCCTGCCCGCCCCCCGCCACCCTCCCGAGGGAAACCGGGGCTTTCCTCTCCGCTACCGGCACCCTGCAGGACCCCGGCCAGGTGAGCGCCCCGGGGCCGGGGGATTGCGGTGCCGGGCCGGGGCCGGACGGCGCCGCCCCCCGGGGCCGCTCCCTCGGGGCTCGGCGGGGCGGGGGCCGCCTTTGTCCCCCCGCCCCGACGTGAGGGGCGCGGGGGGGGCGGCGGCCGCCGTCGCTCGGGTTCGCGCCGCTCGGCAGCCGTTGCGCGCCGCGATTGGTGCCGGTGTTGCTGTCCTGGGGAAGGAGCGCGGCGATTGGCGGAGCGCCGAGGCACTCGGAGCCAATGGCAGGGCGGCTGCGCGGCGCCCCCCCCGTCGAGCCGCGGCCGCCCCAAACAATGAATGGGAGCGGTGAGCGCTGAGCGCGGCCCCGCAGCGCGGGCGGCCTCCGCCGAGGGCATCGCTCCCCGGCCGCCGGCCAGGATGCTGGGGGCAGGGAAGGCGGGCCGGTGCCTGGGGCTGCCCCGCGTCTTCTCTTTCTGTTTGTTCTTGCACAGCTCCTCAGCCCAGATCCGCTACACCATCCCGGAGGAGCTCACCCGGGGCGCCTTCGTGGGCAATATCGCGAAGGACCTGGGCACCGATGTGGCGAAACTGGCGGCAGCTAATCTGCAGGTACTGTCCGATTCGGATTCCCAGTACTTCTCGGTCAATGTGAACACTGGGGTTATAATGGTCAGTGAGCGGATAGACCGGGAGCAGCTCTGCGGGCAGAACGCCCGCTGCTTCCTCCACCTGAAACTCGCCATTGAGAATCCCGTGGAGTTTTACCGCATCGAGGTGGAGATCCTGGATATCAACGACAACCCCCCGGAGTTCCCCAGCGATGACGTGTCCTTGCGCATCTACGAGCTGGCGTCCCTGGGTGCCCGCTTCCCCATCCAGCCTGCCCAGGACCCCGATGTGGGCACCAACACCTTGCAGACCTACCACCTGAGTGCCAACGAGAATTTCAACCTCAATGTGAAGGCTCGCACAGATGGTGGGAAGTTCCCCGAGCTAGTACTGGAGAGAGCCCTGGACCGGGAACTCAGAGCTTTCCACCGCCTTGTCCTGACCGCCGAGGACGGGGGCTCCCCTCCCAAGTCCAGTAAGATGCACATCACTATTCAGGTCCTGGATGCCAATGACAACCACCCGGTCTTTGACAGACCATCATATGGAGCCCGCTTGGTGGAGAACTCGCCGCTCGGCACCCTCGTGGTGAAGCTAAATGCCACTGATGTGGATGAAGGGCCCAACGGAGACATCCGCTACTCCCTCAGCAGCCACAACTCAGCTGCCTTACGCCAGATCTTTGCCATTGACGAGCAAACTGGGGAGATCCGTGTCCAGGGCAATCTGGACTTTGAGGAGGCAACAGTGTATGAGATCGAAGTGGAAGCCAAGGACATGGGGTCGCCCACGATGGAAGAGCACTGCAGCGTGGTGGTGGAAATCACTGATGTGAATGACAATGCCCCCGAGGTCATTCTTACTTCCTTCTCCAGCTCCCTGAGTGAGGATGCACCACCAGGCACAGTGGTGGCTGTCATACACGTCAGAGACAGGGACTCCGGTGAGCAGGGCAAGGTCCAATGTCATGTGTCTCCAGATCTTCCCTTCAAGCTACGCAAGGACTACGAGCACCAGTACTCACTGCTAACCAGCAGCCGGTTGGACCGGGAGCACGTTGCCTACTACAACGTCACTGTCTCAGCCTCGGATCTGGGCAGTCCCCCACTCTCCCGCCACACCATCTTGCCCATTGCCCTGGCAGATGTCAATGACAACGCGCCCCAGTTCGAGCAAGCATCCTATGAAGTGCTGGTGGCAGAAAACAACCCGGTGGGCAGCGTGCTGGTTACCATCTCTGCTGTTGACCCCGACTCGGAGCAGAACTCCCGCCTCTCCTACTCCATCCTGCGAGCTGGTGGGACAGATCCAGGCCTGGATCCAACTCGCTACCTCTCCATACACCCCACAAATGGCCAGATCTCAACCAAACTCCCCTTTGACTATGAGCAAACCACCTATCTCCAGTTCCACGTAGAGGTCTCTGATGGTGGCTCCCCGGCCCTGAGGAACAGGACATTGGTTCACGTTTTTATCGCGGACCAGAATGACAACGCCCCACGGGTGCATTTCCCCAGGGTCGGGGAGGACTCCACCACCCAGTTGCGAATCTCCCCCTCCACTGCCCCTCCTGCTCTCATCACCAAGGTGGTGGCCATTGATGCGGACTCGGGGCGCAATGCCTGGCTCTCCTACCACCTCGTGGAAGCCACTGAGCCGGGGCTCTTCAGCGTGGCCCTGCGCTCTGGGGAGATCCGGATCACCCGGGCCCTGCAGGAGACGGATGCTTCTGCACATGAACTGCTGGTGGTGGTCCGGGACGCCGGGGAGCCCCCACTCTCCACAGCTGTCACACTGGTGGTGCTGGTGGAGGAGCGGGGCCCCGAGGCCCTGCAGGGCTCCGAGGCTCAGGGCACAGACGGCGGGGGCTTGCCTACCATCACGCTTTATCTGATTGTTTCCCTGGTGCTCATCTCCACTGTCTCACTGGTGGGACTGGCGGTGCTGGGTGTGCGGTGTCTGCGGCGGGGCCCCGTGCCCACCACCCAGGGCTGCTGCGTGGAGAGCGTGGCCACGCTTCATCCCCCTCCCAGCCACATTTTTGGGCACTTGCACTACGAGCCCAAGCAAGGGGACACGGTGATGGGCGTCCAGGTGACAGCCACGGCACCCCCTGCCCCGCGTTACCGCTCCTGCTTTTCGCCCGTCTCTGACATCAGCGAATTCGTGTTTGTGAAACCCTCCGTGGGTGCAGCCGGTGCGAACCCGCCGGAGCCCAGCGAGGTGAGCTTGGGAGCGGGCAGCGCCGTCCCCAGCCCCACGGCAGCCCCGGTACCTGCGGGGCTTGGATCTCCCCCGCCCCCCCAGCTCGGGACGCGGCCCCCCTGGCCGCTTGGGGGGGGTGCTGGGAGGGTGGATTTTGGCGGCCGGTGCCCGCTCTCAGCTGCCGGGAGTCCCCGGTTCCCGGTGCCGGGAATCCCCGGCGCCCTCCCGGCGCGGCGGGGGCGGAGTGGAGGCGGCGGCGGGAGCGGGGAGGGGGGGGAGGCAGCTCCGTGCGTATTTTGGGGAAGGCGGTGGAGGAGGGAGAGGAGGAGGGAGCGAGGGAGGAGGAGGAGGAGGGGGCTGTTGAGAGACGTAGAATTGTCACTCGGTCCATCCCCTCCGCTCGCCGACTTTGTGCGCCTTCTGTGTGCCGGGGAGCCGCTCAGCCGGCCGGGCTGCAGCCGCCCCCCCGTCCCCTTCCTCCCCCCCTTCCTCCCTCTCTCCCTCCCTTCCTCCCTTCCTCCCACCCTGCCCCGTTCCCGTGGCTCCGGCGGCGGCTTCGCCCCGGCGCAGCGCGCTCGGATCCAGCCGGGGCGCGGGGGCTCCGGCGGCGGCGGCGGCGGTTCCCGGGACCGGCAGCGTGGGGAGGCTGCTCGGAGCCGCTTCCTCCCGGCTCGCTCAGCCGGCTCGGCATGCCGAGGGGCCGGGCTCTGCAATGGCAGCTCCCGCTGCTACTCGCAGCCTTCTCCAGCCTGCAGCCGCCCGGCAGCGCCCAGCTCCGTTACTCCGTGCCCGAGGACCGAGAGCCGGGCTCGCCGGTGGGCGACGTGGCCAAGGACCTGGGGGTGGAGGTGCGGAGCCTGGCAGCTCGCAACCTGCGCCTGGTGAGCGAGGGTGAGCGGCGGCACTTCCAGGTGGACCTGGTGGCGGGCGTGCTGCTCCTCGACAGCCGGCTGGACCGCGAGGCGTTGTGCGGGCAGAGCCCCGAGTGCTCGCTGCACCTCCAGCTCGTCCTGGAGAATCCCCTCCAGCTCCACCGCGTCGAGGTGGACGTCCTCGATGTCAACGACAACGCGCCGCAGTTCCCCAAGCCGGTGGTGGTCTTGGAGATCACTGAGGTGGCCAACCCCGGGACTCGGCTGCCACTGGAGGTGGCAGAAGACCCGGATATGGGCTCCAACTCCATCTCCACCTATGAGCTCAGCCCCAGCGAGCATTTTGCCCTGAGTATCAACGTGAGAGGGGATGGCGTTAAAATGCCTGAGATTGTACTCGAAAAAGCACTGGATAGAGAAAAAGTGGCTGTTCATCACCTAACACTGACAGCCCTGGACGGAGGGAATCCGGTGAAATCTGGCACTGCTAAGGTCACCATCCACATCCTGGATGCAAATGACAATCCTCCTGTTTGCGACCCGCCCATATCCAAGGTATATCTGGAGGAGAACGTGCCGGTGGGCACTCTGGTCACCAAGCTGAATGTCACCGACCTGGATGAGGGTCCCAACGGGGATGTGGAGTATTCTTTCAAAACCAGCAATAACGCACCTGGTAAATTCACCAGGCTGTTCACCTTAGATCCCCGGACAGGGGAGATCAGAACCAAAGCCCCGCTGGATTATGAGGAATCCAGTGCTTACGAGATTGCGGTTCGAGCCCGGGACAAGGGGTCCCCGGCCATGGAAGGACACTGTCACCTGCGAGTGGAATTAATTGATATCAATGATAACAGCCCAGAGATTGTCCTGACCTCGCTCTCCAGCCCAGTGCAGGAGGATGCGACCCCAGGAACGGTGATTGCCCTTATTGGTGTCAAGGACAGTGATTCTGGTGACAACGGGCAGGTCCGTCTGCAGATAGCAAAAGAGCTCCCATTTAAACTGGTGTCGTCTTTTAAAGAGCATTTCTCACTGGTCACAAATGGTCCCCTTGATCGGGAGAAGGCCAGTGGATACAACATCACTGTGAGGGCTACAGATTCAGGGTCCCCACCCAGGGCCACACAAAAAACCTTCTATCTCCAAATTGCTGACATTAATGATAATGCACCAAACTTCTCCACCCCTTTCGATACAGCTCATGTTCAGGAAAACTCTCTTCCTGGAACATCTGTCTTTTCAGTGTCGGCATCTGATCCTGATGAGGGTAGTAATGCCAGGCTGTCTTACTCCATCCTGGACAGTGGCATGCAAGACATACCTATCTCGAGCTATTTTCGAATAGACCCAGACAACGGTACTATCTATACTGTGCGGGCTCTGGACTATGAGCAGGACAAGATGTTCCAGGTGCCCGTGGAGGTGAAAGATGCTGGGTCTCCTGCTCTGAGCAGCACTGCTGTGGTCCACGTGTTCATCCTGGATCAGAATGACAACGCCCCCACCATTGTCTACCCGTCCGTTCCCAAGGGTTCTGCCTTCCACCAAACCATCCCCTCCGTGGCAGAACCCGGCTATCTGGTTACCAAAATTGTAGCTGTGGACGCCGATAGTGGCCATAATGCCTGGCTGTCCTACCAGCTGCAGGAGACCGCTGAAGCTGTGCCTTTCCTTGTGGAACGCCGCTCGGGGGAGATAAGGGTCGCAGAGGCTCTCAGGGACACAGAAGTCCCCCACCGGCTGGTGGTCGAAGTGAGGGACAATGGGACACCGTCCCTCTCGGCCTCTGTGGTGATAGTCATTTCTCCAGAGGAAGACGGCGTGCAGGACTTTGCCAAGTCCTTGGACCTCCCCAAATCTTCTCCTAAGGATACCAACCTAACACTTTACCTCATCGTCTCGCTGGTGTCCATTTCCCTCGTGTCCTGTGTGATGTTTGCTGTGGCGGCCGCCCGGTGTCTGAAAGCGGGCTCTGGCAGCTGGACCTTTGTGGGCTGCTGTAGAGGGTCTGCCCGCAAGCCCACCTCCCATTTCCATGGGCAGCTGAAGCCAGATGGCTTCATCAAGTACCTGGATGTGGGAGGAGCGGGCCTGACCTCCCAGGGACGGAATTACACCTCTTGTTTCTCCCCCATGTCTGAGCAGAGCGATTTCCTCTTTGTGAAACCTTTCAGCCATTCTAGCACTGCGGAGACCATGGCTGCCTACGAGCAGGTGGCCAGCACCTTAGCAAGTCCCTGCGATGGGGTAAGAGATAGGGGGGGGTTCTTACTGTCCTTGCTACATGCAGCCATCAGCACGATGCGGGCTGCCCGGCTGCTCTCGGGCTGTCCTGCTGCTGCAGGAGGTGGCTGCAGGGCACGAGTGTGACTGTCCCCTCCTGGGAGGTGGCAGGGGAAAGGTTTGGCTCTGCTGGAGGTGGGGGAAGGGGCTGGGCATCACCGTGAAATCAAAGCCTGAGAGCTTTGTCTTGGCCCCGTCCGTGCTCTTTTCTTTTTAAAGTGATTCCTGACACGTTTGGGAAAGTGGGGTTGTGGGTGCTGAAATCCTTTATTCTGTTTAAGCCCTTTATTCTCTCCACCGTATGGAAGCAGAGGCAGGAGGTGACCTGAAAGCAAAGTTGCTCGGTGTTTCTTTTGCTCTATTTTAGAGGTGTTTTGTGGATGTTTCTCACTTCTTGACTCTCAAATGTTATTAATTACTGATGGTGCTCTGGCAAGGGATTACTTTCCAGCCTGGTTGTTTCAAGTGAGGGGTTGAGTTCCCTGCTCGGCACTGAAATCGGTGTCATTTTTTGCAAAGATTCTGGTGACCTTATGTGCCCTTGGACTTGCAGAGACTTGGGCAGCGGCGTGCTCTGAAAACTTTAGCCATATGTATTCGGATGTCTAAAAACAGATATAAGTGACTGCATTTAGCTGTAGCTTTTTTAACTTTGGGATATAAAAAGTAAAGTCACTTTGTGTCATAAATGCCTGCCCTAAATTTGAAAGTAGTAATTGCAACAGAAATTCAAAAAATAGATTGGGAAGGGCTTATCTAGTGGAGGGGGGGGGGGTTGTGTGTCAGCGTGTGCAAAAACACGTGGATCTAAAATCTGGAGGGCAAGTGTTCAAACAGGGTGATTTGCATGCAGCATGGGTAGCAGTGGCGTCTTTATTCTAGGGGACTCAGTAATTTATTCTAATGTATTCTTTCATGAGAATCATCAAAGCTGTGGCGAAATTAGTAAAATCACATCTGCTGAAGAAAAATCTAGGTCAGCTGTACCCGTTTTCACTTTGCCTTAGTAATTGCATGTACAAGCAGAATAATCCTATAAAACTGATGTTCCACTGTATAGGCTGTGATCTGCTCCTTCCTAAGGTAACTGAGAGAAGTGTTGTCCTTTCCAGGTAGTGTATTATCATTCTGGAGTTAATTAAGAAGATTATGATTTTCGGAAGTATGCGTCTTCCAGACAGCAAACAGTTCTGCTATTTAGTGCTCTTCACAAAGGCGTGATTCAAACAAGAATATGCAGGCCTGCTTCATGTCCTTCCTTATTTACAAAATGCCCATTGTCTGATGCTAAAATAACAGGAGCAGCAAGTGATGCAAGGCTTACTAATGAAGTTGTAAAGTATGCTGCTGTGTCTGAAGTTTATTGTGCCTCCTAAACAAATACTATCTTTTTTTTTTTTTTTGCTGTCGGAAGTTCATTCTTTTCTCTGAGGACAGAAAAATATTGTAATGCTCCAAGGCTACAGCATCTAGGAAAAGTCATTCAAATACAATGTGTGAAATCAAGATCTCAGGCAGGCCTTGTTAAGGACAGAAGAAGGACAGATTAGGAAGGTCTGTTATCATTTTACCTTCTGGCATTAAAAGCATCTTTCTAGATATCAATTAGCTCTGCCTCCCCCACTCCTCCAAGCTCATTACTTTGGTATGATTCCTCCTGCTGGATTGATGCCCTTATCAGTTTATTTCATGCTTCATTTCTTTCACAGCCTGGTTTCCTGAGCTGCTCCAGAAGATTATTTGCTGAATAGTTTTTGTCATGCTTTTTTAGTATTCATGCTGGTTCAGAAATACTCAGAAGAAAAAGGCGGGGGGGGTTGGAATGTTTTTTTTTTCTTTGTTCTAATTGATTTGTTTTACTTCAAAAGAATACGCTGATATTCCAGGCTGAAATAATCCAGGATTGGTTCCCTTTCATTTTCAAAGGCAAGAATAGAGGTATTAAAACTCTTTTCTATTTTCTCTGCAGCAAGCTCAGCCTAACACAGACTGGCGCTTCTCTCAGACCCAGAGACCTGGAACGAGTGGGTAAGTGCATCCTTCTCCGTGCATGTGTCGGGTGAAGATTTTGTTCCTTTCCTTGTTGCTTTCAGTGCTGGGAAGTCCTCAGTGGGCAGCTCTGAGGATGGGGTTGCTGGTAGAATTGCCCAGCCAAAGGGCCAGAAATAAGGGATGTTTCTGTGTCAGCTCTGTTTGATGGTGATGCAAAAGCTCTTTGATAAGGTGTCTTGTGTTGGTGTCTAAAAGGACAGTCAGGAACTGGGAGGAGATGGAGTTGTGAGGACTGGTTAAAGGACTGGAAAACATGCTTCACATAGACGGGCTTGTTATCTAAAGCACATTTTGAGCATTTTGTCTCGATTTCTGCGTATCTGGAGTCCAGTATCATGATTTCTACCCCTGCTTAGAGGCCAGGGGAAATCATTGTGAGTCCTTTTACCAGCTGCTGAAGTGTGTTGCTTGCTCTGACTTGAGCATCTCATGTCCTACCACTGCATGAGCCTCTATGGCAGCCAGAGATTGTGTGGATAGGCTCCAGGTCTCCAAAGGCCCTGTTAGAGAAATGTGCCCCTGCTCCATTTAACTGAGCTTCGTTTTGTTTGGGTGTTTGGACCCTGTCCTGCATTCCTTGGGAAGCATCATCACCAGCACAGGGCGGTTCCTTGCTTTGTCCGGGTGCAGAGCTGTCTGTGCTCCCTGGAGCTGGGCAATGGGGCAGAGTGACTAAGGAAGGCGAAATTAAATCTAAGGGGTCAGGAGACTAACAGGAAGGAGCCTAGAAGGAGACCCAAGCTCTGGTCTCACTCTCAAAACCGTGGCTGAGTTTTTGCTGATTTGTGCATAATATCAAAAAGATAACAAGCCCTGGCAGTAGAGCAAAGACTGGCCTCCCAAATGAGCACCCGTCCCCTGATCTATTTCTCTTGTCTCTGGCCCAGAGAAGTTTGCTCTTTGTGGTCCACAGGGAGAAAGCAATGATGGAAAATGTTGAACAAGTGCCCTTCACCTCTCCTGTCTTCCCTCCTAGTGCTTAGGCATGGGCAGAGGTCCTCCTCAAGGAGGTCCTCCCTTCCTGGAGGACCGTCAGGGTAAGAAAGGACTTACCTTGGAGGACCACCTTCCTCTGCAAATACCCCAGCCACAGGTTATTGTGTATGAGGAGACTGGCTCCAGGATAACTCCTATGCTAAAAGATTACAGCAGCAGGAGGAAATTTGGGTGCTGTGCTGCCTTGGCTGTCTGGCTCAGGCCCTGTGTGGCTGCAGGGGGGAGTCACCATGTCCCCATGCTCTCTGGTTCCTGGTGGCCTCCTGGGATGTGACCATGCCATAGTGCCATCCATCGGGTCCTGGATTTCGGTGTCGAAGCTTGCAGTTAAACACTGGTGGCAGCTGGTTGTGTCTGAGTCTTTCCCTGGCTCAGCTCAGTCTTTTAGCTTGGCAGAAAGAAAGTTAAGAGACTTATGATAATTGTAATGAGCATTGCAGCAATTAAACTTTGTCATTAGCCTCTCCTGGCCAACAAAGGTAAAATGGATTGAGGATTTGATGTAAAGCTAAATGTATTCCTACCAGAAACCAAGCATGGGCTTTAAAACAAGGCTATTGCTGGAAAAGTTTTCTCAGAGGTCTGTTGAGTCCCCAGCACTGAAAACTTTTTAATCAAGAAAAATCTTCCTAGCCCTTTATGCTCTAGTTCAAATGACAATTAACTGGAAAACCGTGTTAACGCAGAAGCACTTGAGAGTCACTGTAATAGTTTTGCTGTGAGAAGAGGGCAAATGAGCCCTGTCAGAAGAGCATTACTGCTCCCTTCTCCAGCATCACACCAGAGCTCAAGGCACGGCGCTGGTGCAGTGCAGACCTACCTGTGTCAGGGCCCTTTTCTCAGGTCATGGGACAGTGGCCTTCAGTCCCCAGGCTTAGATCAGGGAGGTGTTTTTAGTCTAAACCTGTGTTAAAACATCAAACAGTAGGAGAAAAATTATCAAATGCTCAGTGCCCAGGGTGATCAAACAAGCTGTCCCCCCCGTGCTGTTCCCGTGCTCTGCCATGCATTTCCACATCTGGTGTGTGAACCCCCAGCTACTGAGGAGGGTGCAAGGGCAGCTGCCCCAGCCCTGCCCACTGTTGCTGTCCCCGGTGTCAGCCCGTGTGCAGGCAGGTCATGTCCTGCTGATACATGTCCCTCTCTGACACCCATTTGCTTGGGGAGCACAGGCAGCTGGAAAAAAAAAAAAAAAAAAAAGAGAAAAAAAAAAAAAAAAGATATGTGCTCATAACTGCATTTGCCTGCTCCAAATTAAATAGCAATAAAGGCAAGGCGGCTTAGGCTGAAGTTTGAATTGGTCCCGGCGGGAGCCCAGCACTGACCCTAAGCTGGAAAGAAGGCTAAAAACCCATGTTTTGATTTCTCCTGTGCTGTCTCCGTGTCAGTTGGAAGAGGGAACAGTGCTGTCTTTTCTCAGCATAGCCCTGCCACCGAAACAAACCCCATGTGCCTCCGAGCACCTGGAAGCAGCCGAAACTCAGGGTGAGGTCAGTAAAGCAGGGACCATCTTCCAGTCTCGTACGTCACTGCATTCAGAGCACACTGTTATGGGACAACAGAGAGGGATTGTTCCTTTGTGATCTGAAACACGGACAAGCTCTGGTTGCACATGCTCAGAAAATAGAGGTCAGACAGCATCCTTTAAAAACACAGTAGGGAGTCAGTCCTGTAGCTGAGTAGAGCGAGTTTCAATTAATCTAATTTGGGAGAAAATGGAGGATAAATTGATTTGTATAATCATGTTTTTATTTTATTGCCTAAAAAAAAAAAAGAACAGAAGAAAGAAATGCACCTTTGCTGTCTCCGGGCAAATGTTAATGAATACAGAATAATGCTGAGCAGCAAAAGCAATTCCCAAACAAATCAGACCAGCGGTTGTAGTGGGGATTACAGTGCCGAGTGGTCTAAGTGGCGCAGGCGTGGAGCCTGGCAGCACCGCAGGGCATCCCCTGAGGCTGGCAGCGTGGAATGTCCCTGGGCATGGTGTGTGGGGGACAGCACAAGGGCTGGGACTGGTACAGGGGTAATTAAAATCAGCCCTGTGCATCCGTGGTACTTTCCCAACAAGCATCTTTGTTGGCTGGATCTCTGTGCGCCGGTGTGTTCAGCAAAGCGCTGGCCTCAGGTCAGGGTCTGGAGCAGGGGAAGGCTCTGGGTTGCAGAAGAGTTGGGGAATCTTCCTGTCGTGGGATGATGGGGACAAGCCCAGAGAGACCATGGGGGGGCCTCGCCGGGGGGTGGGGGGCAGTGTGAGAGCCCCATGTGGTGCTGGGGGAGGGGGGAGCAAAGCTACAAAGGAGGGTGGAGGGCTCTAACCCTGAATCTCCCTGTGCCACTGGTTTCCAGTGCTCCCCTTCCCAGGCTGGACGTGAAATGTGAATGCTCACTTCACTTGCCTGTTAAGCAGCACCTCAGCTGCCCCGAGGGGGGTTTGCAGCTGGCTGTGGAGATGCTGCAGCAGTGCTGATGGCAGAGCTGCAAAGGATAGGAAGGGTCTTCCTTCCTTCCTCCCTTCCTCCCTTCCTCCCTTCCTCCCTTCCTCCCTTCCTCCCTTCCTCCCTTCCTCCCTTCCTCCCTTCCTCCCTTCCTCCCTTCCTCCCTTCCTCCCTTCCTCCCTTCCTCCCTTCCTCCCTTCCTCCCTTCCTCCCTTCCTCCCTTCCTCCCTTCCTCCCTTCCTCCCTTCCTCCCTTCCTCCCTTCCTCCCTTCCTCCCTTCCTCCCTTCCTCCCTTCCTCCCTTCCTCCCTTCCTCCCTTCCTCCCTTCCTCCCTTCCTCCCTTCCTCCCTTCCTCCCTTCCTCCCTTCCTCCCTTCCTCCCTTCCTTCCTTTCCCTTCCTCCTTCCCTCCTTTCTTTCTTTTCTTTCTCTTTCTTTCCCTGAGCTCCAATACTTGGGCTTTCAGGAGTAACGGGAACCTCCCTGGGAAAGGTGGAGGACCACAATAGAAAAAAACTGTCCCAAGAATATTTCCTAAAGCACACAGAGGCTTTGGTTCCCTGGTGTCTGCAGAGCCTGCATGACACCAAGGGCTGGCAGCAGAAGGAGAGAGCTTCTGGTGTGTGGTCAGGATGTACCTGCATCACCCCAGCATGGCAGGACAGGGAGGTGGCACGTAGGTTGTCCCACAAACCTAGGTGAGACTTCCCAAAGCAGTGGGACGAGTGGCTTCTGCAACCTCCAGCCACCATGCAATGATGGGCAAGCTGGTGGGGTGGCACAGCCAGTAACCGAGCCCTTTCCCAGCAGAAGACAGCAACGAGGGGCTTGCTTTGCTGATTTCTGTGTGAGTGGCAGAAGTGTAGCATATCAGAAACTTCCACCTGGCCATCAGCTCTGGTTGAAACCACACAGCAGGTTCCAGAAGCCTGGTGCTGGAATGAGCAGATGGACAGCATGGGGGAAGCAGGCTGAAAAAGCAAGCAGGACACGGTGTTTGAGGTGGTATCACCCGGAGAACATGTGCCTAATGGGGCATGGGTATCACAGCAGTTTCTGTGGATGGCCTCTGGCACTTCTGGGAAGTTTTAGGAAATGGGGTCTGATCTGTTGGTATCTATCCCGAAGGCACCCAGGGGTTGAGGCCACCGGCTGTGACAGTGGTGTTTGCTTCTGGGTGGGAGGTTTCACAGGTCCTGCAGGTGAATCAAAGATGTGTGGCAACCTTGGGGCCAGATTTGCTGCTGCTTCTGGCTGTTTTTCATCCTTCTCCCTGTGCAGACACTGGAGCCTTGATTGATTCCTCAGTGCCTCCTGCAGCATGCAGACCATGGGGCTGCTCTCAGCCTCTCAGCTGCGTGGGGCTGCAGAGCTCAGACACCAGCTTGTGCCACGTCCTGGGCTGCCCAGGAGAGGAGCTGCATTTTGGTAACTGTTTGAGGTTGCTGTGCAGTCCTTGCCCCCAGCCTGGCTGTCTTTTGCTCAGCAAACACCTGTGAGGGAGCCACGTAAGCCCACCAGGGGCCGGGCAGTTGCATTTGTGAAGTGAGGTGTTGCCCTGGTGGGTGTAGAAGCAGGAACAGTTGAAGACCACGGAGCTGCTCCCAGCTTTAGCTGGTTCTCTGGTTTCCTGTTGATTGCCATGATGACAACGCTGCTTTCATGCATTACAAGGCTGCTCAGAGCCTGCCTTGGCTCCGAGCGGGTTCTGCAGTCTGTGGTGCTGTTGGGTGCTGGGATGGGGATAGGAGGGAGAGACCCCGCAGGAGCTGACCTGGTGCTGGGGGCAGGAGTGGTCCTGCCAGGCAGGGACAGGAGGCAGGGAGCCCTGCGTGGGGACAGGGACATATCCCATTAACGGGATGTGTCCCTCTCTCTGGACAGTCCCCAGCGCATCAGGAGTTACGTCATCACAGCGTTATGTATAGAAACGTTATTTTAGGGAATTTAGCAGGTGTGACATGTATTAGTTTAATTTTTCTCTCTCCATCTGCTTCCTGCACAGCTGAGCACATGCCACGCTTGGCTGCAGAGGCTCCGGGATCCGACAAGCAGGCGCAAGAACATTTCCAAAGAATTTCTCTAAATAGCTTCCCCGGTATCTTTGTGGCACGGGAGGGGGGTGACAGGGCAGGGAGTGATGGGCTGTGTAGCACAGGCACTGCTTTTGGGGGGGGGCTGGAAGAGCCGTCTTGGTGAGGGGCTCCCCCTGCCCCCCATTCTCCACCCGCAGAGACATTGTGGTCTTTGTTCTGCCCCTGCCACACAGAGCAGCATTTCAGCGCCTTGGCCAGCATCCCTCTCGCTCTGTCAGGCTTTGAGCCTTCCCCCCACCTTGCTGCTAAAATTTGGCGATCCCCTTTGCAAAGTCAGGGCCTGAAATCTGCGCCTTGCCCAAGCCCTCCCCAGTGCCTGTAATTGCATTACGGAAGAGGCAGGGAATGTGCAGAGCATGGGGGAAGGGCGGGCGGCATCCTCTGCTAGAGGAGAAGGAAAAAAGGAATTGCAGCAATTTCTGAGCCGGTGCTGTAATTTGGGAGGGCTCTGGCTTGGGCAGTGGGACTGCTGGAGGATGGGGCTGCAGGGAGGGGGATGTTGGCCCCGGGGCACGGCCGTGTCCCCAGCACACCTCCAGAGCTGGCTGTGACAGATCCTTTCCCTGCTGCTTGTCACCGTGCCAGCGTGAAAACGCTGGAGGCTGAGATTTTATTTCTGGTGCTGCCTCTGGCTGGGGCTGGGTGTGGGAGGCAGCTTGGGGAGGTGGGGGGATGGAAAGGAGACAGACGGAGCGGGGAAAGACAGCAGTGCAAGGGGAGAGGGGCAGGCTGGGGTGCAGGCTGGGAGCATCAGGGCTGCTTGGGAATGGGGCTGGGAGAAGGGGCTTGGAGAAACCGCCCAGCCCTGGAGGCAGGGAGAGGGATGCTCCAGCTGGTCCTGCCCCTGCAGGGAGGTGATGGGAGGCTGGGGAAGCACCCAGAGACAGGGATTGAAAGGGGAAGGGGCTGGGGAGTGAGGTGGACCCCAGTCATGTTCCCTCCCCCCCCCAGCAGGGAAGCCTGGGGGTAGCTGGGGCTGTGGGGTGGGACCAGCACTGGCACAGGGGCTGGTGCTGGAGAAGCTGGAAAACCCCGAAGGTGAGAGGTGGCTGAGGGTGGCACCACCCTGCCTGGCACCCTTGGGGAGACAGAGCCTCATCCTTGGGGTATGGGGCACCCAGCAGCCACTCGAGCCCTGGCAGCACCCTTCTGGCACAAATCAGCTTCTCCCTATTCCTGTGGCACTGCTACAGCCTGGCCTTCCAGCTGCAGAATGAGGAAAACAATTTTTTTTTTTTTTTTTTTTTGGAATTTCACTGGGCAGTTGTGCAAATAAATGTTTGTGAGGCATTTGGATGCCATAGTAACAAGCTCCATAGAAACCCTGCAAGGAAATGAATAATTCTGTACTGGAAGTGAAAGTTAAATAGGGACAACATGTTGGTCAGGGGAAGCAGAAAACAGTCGGTCAGCAAAGCACCGGGGTCCACCCCATGCATGGCTTGGGCAGATGCTTGTGGAAAGCCCCTGCCCTGCTGTGTAATTAGCCAGCCGTGTGATTTGGAGCTGTATCAAAGGCTGCAGGACAGACCTTTCATTTTGGCATTTCCTAACGTCCACGCATCCCGTTTGGCTGGGCTTGATGACATCCCGATCGACCTGGCTGTGTGCGTGCACCTGTGGGCGCCCACGTCCCCATGTGCTTCCCCTGCTCCGTGTGTCCACTGCGCTCTGATCCCCCTCGGATGCAGCATCAATGGGTTCCTCTTTGTCTCAAATGCAGGCTTGCTTCCTTCCCTCCAGTCCTAGTGCTGGATGCCTTCCCAAAAACAAAAGCCAGCTATTTTCTGAGCTTTGAAGCGTGGAATAGAATTAAACAGGAAAAAAAAAATCTGTCCTCTGTAGGATGGGTTTTTATAAAAAGCCTATTGAGTCAACACCATTTGTATTAAAAACTGCGAGTCCTTGCAGTCATTTCCATAGGAACCAGCCTCCTGTTCCGGGCAGCGTCCCCGCAGCAGCCGGGGGGAGCGGGATGCTCGCTGCTGAGCTGTGCACCAGCCATTCAGGGCTCCATCCTATAGCCCTGGCAGACAGCCAGCTCTGGTCATCAGCTGTGTGCCTGGCTGTTTTTCTTTTTTTCAGTGTGAGAAGTTATTTTAGGGTGTTTTTAGATTACTGCATTTATTTTTCCTCTGCTTCTGAATTCTGAATGATTGCACTCGTAAGTAATTCAGCACTTGAATTTCCTGCTTGCAGAGATGAGCTCAATACCATTTCTGCAACTCAGGCATTTCTAAAATAGCTTTTCTGCATGACACCACGGGGAGCAGGGACATGCTTTGGGCCTGTTTGTGCAATTAGGGAGTGCTGGGTGCAGCAGGCTTGGGGGAAAGGACCTGGGGACGTCAGGTTGAACAGGAGAACAACTGGGTTGTACTGGCAAGGCTGTGATGTCACATTAAAGAGGGGTCAAACCTCAGTCTCTGACTCCAGAACAGAGGTCAAACCACCAGAATGCTACAATCTAAAAAATTTGTCACTTTCTTCTGCTTTTCCTTTCCTCCATCCCCAGATCACGTCGCTGTTCAGGGGCTGCCCTGAGAGGCAGCACCAGGAGGGATGTGTGGAGCTGCCCACTCCCAGCATTTCGGGACTGGGTTCTGGCAGCACTGGGAAAGCTGGGACTGCCGGTTGGGGAGGGGGTGGGGAGCACTGGGGTTAAGCGATGGCTGCATGGGCTGTGGTTTGACACGGGGTTTAGGTTCCTAAGCCCTTTATAGGATCTAGCCTGGGGCTCTATTCCCAGCCCGGACGTGCCCCTGGTCCTCAGCTGTCCTCTGGCCTGCGGAGTCAGGGCACGGCCCTGGTACGAGCACCGAGATCAGCCGGTGAGGCAGGCAGACCTCACTGTTGGCCGTCTTGAAACCGTGCCACCATATGCGCAGCAGGGGATCGATATAAATAGGTTTTGGGATGCCCTGGGTTGCAACAGATGGCAGGTATTTCGGCAGCCTGGCATGGCAGCCTCCGCTACATCGGGGACTGCTCGCATCCCACGCAGACAAAGCTGGGCTGTGAGAGCAGGAACGTTTGTGCTGCTTTGTGCAGCAAGGAGCCGCAGGAAGGGCGATTTTGTGGGGCTGCCACAGGTCCTGTGTTTCTTCAGGCACCTTGCTTAAGACCAGCTCTGCAGTTGGGTACCCAGGAGGGTCCATGTGCCTGTCTCCGTTATGCTCACCTCGCCTTGAGTTTCGGAGGGACTTTGCACATGGATACCTGTCACTGGGTCTGTACCAGGTGTGTGATAGAGCAGGACTACCTGGGGTAGCCCAGAGCTCTCCAACACACTCAGCCAAGCATCTGCTTTTTTTAAATTCTGGTGTACAGAACACTGGTACACCAGGGAAAGCTGGTGTGCATTTGGGACTTCCCTCCTTGAAAAGCTTTGATGCAGCTGCGGCAGGGACCCAAGCACCAGACCCAGGTCCCCATGGTGGATCTGTGCCATGGTCACCTGGCTGGTGGCATTTTGAGGTCTCCATGCTGGAGGCAGGGCTGTGGGAAAACATCCCTGGCCACTCTGGAGGGAAAGTGAGGCCACGAGTGAAGGGTGGCTGAGCACAGCTGCCGGGCACCTGGCAGGCATCAATGCAGAGCTTGTTAGGCAGTGCACAGAGCGCTGATTGTAACCTCACCACAAAATCTCCTCCTGGACCAAAGCCTGGTGGCACCCCCAGAGCTTTCCCAGGCAGACCCGTGGTGCTCAGGCCCTGTCAGCCTGCCCCAGGGAACCACGGTGGTTGCTCATCTCCTCTTGTGGCTCCTGGTGGCTGCTCCTGGCCTCCCTTCAGGGCAGGAGCCGCAGAGATGGGCAGCTGCCTCCCTGCTGATCCCCAATCCCCTGGCTCTGTGGGATTTTCTCACCCTCAATCCCATGAATGAAGCTGCAGAGTGGAGTCATAGCTTGAAACAACTTGAAAGGGCAGCCACCTCATGTGGCCTGCTAAAGGAACCTGGTCATACAGGGGCGTGTGCTGCTCTGTGGCTCTAGGGCTGGCATTTCTTGTGGTCTCTAACTGGAGGGAAGGCACTTAGGGGGATTTCAAGGTCCTTAGGTGCAGGCTGTCTCAACCAGCAGGAGTTAGGAAGGCATTCCTGGAAGTGCCACTCAGCCCCAAGTACTTTTGGTGTTGGTGGTTATTCGTCAAAAGCCTTGGAGAGGGATGGAGACTTCTGAGAGTGTTTAGACTCCGGAGGGTTATTTAATAGAGGGATTTAAAGCCCACAGCCTCCTCTCTGCCAGCACTGCTCTCAGAGCTGCTCAATGCATCCACAGCCTTGGCTTCTGAAGCCCACTCCTCCTCACCCAGCCGGGGTAACTTTCTGCTTCCTTTCTTTTCCTGTAGCTCCCAGAATGGAGAGGAAGGTGGAGCCTGGCCGAACAACCAGTTTGACACGGAGATGCTGCAAGCCATGATCCTGGCGTCGGCAAACGGTCAGTGTCCTTTGCGTGCGGGGAAACCACGGCCCTTGCCTCACAGGGGCTTCTCAGATGCGTGCCATTAGGTCAGATGCTTGTGGGATTGACGTGAGCGGGTTAGCTGGAGTGGATTCGGGTGGATGAGCTGAACAGAGGCCGTCTGCATTACCCTGCGGGGGGGCAGGCAGGGGAGATGCCATCGGCAGAGTGCAGGCAGGGCGCCCAAACTGTGCTGCCCGTGCACTGGACAGTGTCATCTGCCCTGTGATGGGACTGTGGTGAACGAATGAGCCAGTCTTGGGATGTATTACGAGATGTTTTATTCCAGAAGGCTGCAGTAAACAAAATACCTGCCGTGGTCTTGTGGCTGCCGGTGGTCAGAAGCAGGCATTCAGGCAAAGCTTGGCAGCAGGAGGCTGCTGTAGAGAAGCGGCTCCTTTACATCCCCACGGCGAGGGGGAGCACACTGCAGCAGGGATGCTCTGAGGGTAGACCTGGGGGTCGTCAGAGCAGGACCCCCAGCACAGCTCCCGTCCAGCACCCCGCTGGGGCTCACCGGGGTCAGCCGGGGGCTGTGGCTGTGCCCCCGGGCTGCAGTCGCTGGGCTTCCTTTGGGGTAATTCCCCTATTTCCTTGGGTTGTCCTGTTTTACGGCTGCATTGTGTGAAAGCAGCAGACGGGGAGGAGTGTTCTGTGTGCCTGCGATCTCCCTGGCTTTGTGTTAGTGCAATTACCACTCTACGCAACACTCGGGATAAAGAGCCCGGTTTTCATAAAGCCTTTATTTATAAATACCTCCAGGCTTCCCCCCCCCCCGGGTTTAAAAATAGAAACAACAGCACAGCCATAAAACCCTGGGTAAAATGCTTTGGATGTTTTCTTTGAGCTCTTGGGAGAGAAGGAATCTGGGGGAGGAGGGTAGTGCTCGATGCTGCTTTCTCGGAAAGCCGCTGCAGCCCTCTGCAGCCACCAGGCAGCCCTGAGCCACAGCTGCCGGGGAAGGGGACGGAGGAATTGGGCAATGGAGTTGTTTACGCTCAGGGGAAAAAAAGAAATGATGTGAAAATGGGGCTCTGCTCTGAAAAACGGCCCTGGAAAAAAACTGCCTGTGGGGGCCCATGTGGTTATCATCCCTGGTGCCTCCAGATCCCGTTTCCTTGCTCACAAATAAGCTGGTTTTCTGGCTGCGTCAGGACCTGAGAGCCATGCAGGTCCCTTCCAGGTCAAGCTCTGGCTCCTGCGTAGCCCCAGGCCCTATTTAGGCAAATCTCCCCCGGTCCACATGTCTCTGAGGGCCCTAACCTCTCCTCAGGGGGCTGCATTAAGGCAGAGCCCCCCAGGAGAGGAGGGCGAGTGGCTTTCCCTGCTGCATCGCAGGGAGAGGCATCTCGGAGGTGTCTCCTTCCCCTGAGACACAGCCCCAACCCCATCTCTCCACCTTCAGTGCAGCATAAGTCCTCCAAAGTATTTTGTTGTTGTTTTTGTTGTTTTTTTCCCCACTGGAGCTGTATTTTCATCAGTCTCTGCTCTCTGCTTTGCTGTTCTCGCTCATTAAGTTAATAGTGCTGATTGGAGCAGGCTTTGATGAGGGGCAGGGCTAATTGCCCACTAAGCCTTGTGTTGCTCATCCTCGGGTAATGTTTCCTGGCTGTTTAAATGGTTCTCGTCTCTTAATGTCCCCTGCTGGGCTCTGGTTGAGCTCCAAAGGGGAGGAAGCTCCTATGAGCCTGAGCTGCTCCATGCTGGAGACCTCCAGGGGCAGAAGCTCCTCTGATGCTGCCCTGCTCCACCAGCTTCTGGGAAGGGTTGGTGCAGTCCTACCCGCATCTTTACCCTGTGCCATCTTTGTGCTTCGTTTCAAATCCTCTGGCTCCTCTGCCCTCGGAGCTGGGAGCCTGGGAAGTTTGAAAATCCAGTATTTTTTTATTAGTCTGCAGGGGCAGAGGCAGCTGCTAGGACAGACCAAGGAGCAGGGATGCTCCAGGAAACCAGATACTGAAGGGCAGGCGTATGAGGCACACTGTCCTTAAAATACTTCATTTTTTTTTGTCAAGAATTTATAGGGGTGCTGTGAGACAGCGAGAGAGCCCGCAGACAGCGAGGCGGCCCGGGCAGCCTCACTATATCGGGTCTCCAAAAGCCCCAGCAGCAGCTGCAGCAGCAGCAAGTGCCCCAGAGCTGCCTCCCCCGACCTCCTGTCCCCTCTGCTTATGGGGGAGTGGAGCCAGAAGGTGGTTATTTTTGCCAAAGCCTTGTTTTCTTCCTCACCATGTGGCTGCAGGGGCCTCAGGGCTTTTTTTGGCTAACGGCTGGCCACTGGTGGAGGCTGAGCATAACCTTTCCAGCAAGAAGAAGCGAAGTGCCCTCCTTGGCAAGAGCAGCTCGGTGCTGAGTTATAAACCTCTATTGTCCCTGTTCCCTCTTCTTTTCAGCCCTAATGGCAATGTTACCTAGAAACAGCCCTTTGCTCTTGTGCTGGACCAACTGGAGGGCTGGGAACCTCACAGGAGGCATTTTCTCCTGGAAAGCTGCGCTGTGACTGCAAATGAGTTCGTGGGGACCAATTGTGCTGGGTGCTGCCGGGAACCCCCAAACCCTTCCTGCACAAAGCATCTGGGATGCTCCTCGGACATGGGACACTGTTCCCAACCCCCCAGGCCCCCACCCAGGCTGTCACAGGCTAAATTGCAGCAATGGACGAGACCACAAAAAAGATCTGCCTGGCTGCAGCCTGGCCTGGGCACAGCTCCAGGCATCCCAGCGCAGCTCAGAACCCCCCAGCGGGTGTGGGGCTGGGCTGGGTTTAATGAAATGAGATTCTGCTGGGACCAGGGATCACAAACCTCTGCGAGATGTTTTAAAATGAGAAGGTAGTGAGCAGTAAAACCCTGAAACAGAGAGTGAGCGCTGAGCGTTGCAGCAGATGTAATCGCCTGGCCCTGCACGTCTTCCCCAGCCCATCTGCCTGCCCCAGGTCCCCAGAGCCCCCAGATTCTGGGACCCTTCCAGGAGGAGCTGTCCCCAGCCTGTCTCTGAGCTCGTGCTGTGTTTTCCTCCCTCTGCTCCAGCGGAGCAGCTGTAATTTTTCAAGCTGTGATTGCTCAATGCCCCTGACCTCTCCGAGGAGGCACGTGCGCAGGAATATTTCAGGGCACTGGGGGGCTCAGTGCCCTGCCAGAAGGATGGATCAGCCGCCTCTGCCTGCTGGGGGCAAAGCCAAGGCAACACAGAGGCGTGTGTGGGTCTGATCCAGAGAGGCGATGCACGAGGGGACCAGCCCCTGACTTCTGCTGGTGGTTTGCCTCTACTCCTGCAGGCTGGGGAAGGAGGGACGAGCAGTGCTGGGCTCTGCCTTGGGCCCTTCAGACGCCCAGGGTTTCCCAGCCCTCCAGGAGAGCAGTTAAAAGCCCCCTTCATAAGAGGGGGGGCAGGATTTCAGCAGGCTGCTTCCCTGTGAGGCTGTGTGGGGATGCTGGCTGGGGCTGCACATATTGGAGATGATGGTGCGGGGCTGCTGGAGGAGCACTGCTCGTGCTCTGCCCTCCCTCCACACTTGTTTCTCCCCCCTCCCCCCCCGTTTCCATCTGGTCTCTGCCTCCAGCATCCTAGGGGAGCCCTGCTCTCTGCAATCCCCTTCCCTTCCCTTCCCTTCCCTTCCCTTCCCTTCCCTTCCCTTCCCTTCCCTTCCCTTCCCTTCCCTTCCCTTCCCTTCCCTTCCCTTCCCTTCCCTTCCCTTCCCTTCCCTTCCCTTCCCTTCCCTTCCCTTCCCTTCCCTTCCCCCAGCACAGCTCACTCCCAGATCTGCACTAGCGCAGCGATCGCTTTGTGCTCGGCTTCCTGGAGCCATTTTGCAGTACTGCAAGGGAGGGATTTCTCTTTATCGATCTGTCTGCTCCCAGAATAAACCTGGCTGGGAAAACGCTGGAGTCAGGGGTTTAGATGCAGGGACAGGGAAAAAAAAATAAAAAATGTAGAGCTCGGTATTGGATTTGCCATAATGCACTGCTAATGGCTGGGGCTGCTCGGTGTACATGTTGGGCTGCTGGGGCGGGGGGGGGTTGGTCTCCGGGGAGCGGGGAAGAGCAGGAGAGGTTGTGTCCTGCCCTGGCATCCCCCATCCCCAAACCCCAAGGGCTCAGCCTGGCCTTCCTCCCAGGAGATGCCAGGAGGGAGGAGGAGGATGCTGGGGGGCATCTCCCCCGTGCGATAGCGATGAAGAAGGATTTGGGGGGCAGGCTGACCACCCGTGCTAACGCCCTGCCCTTCTCTCTGCCCCGCAGAGGCTGCTGATGGCAACTCGACGCTTGGGGGGGGCACGGGCACCATGGGCCTGAGCGCCCGCTACGGCCCCCAGTTCACCCTGCAGCACGTCCCCGATTACCGGCAGAACGTCTACATCCCGGGCAGCACCGCCACCCTCACCAACGCTGCCGGCAAGAGCAACGCCAAGGGGTCCTCGGGCGGCAACAAGAAGAAATCCGGGAAGAAGGAGAAGGAGAAGAAGTAGAGAGGAGACCTCAGAGCGTCAGGGCAGCGCGCTCCAGCACTCCCCCAAAACACAGGAGGACGAATGTGGATTTTATTTTTATTTTTAACGATTTTTTTTTTTTTGGTGATGCAAAAGTTAGGAAGCGCTGCGAATGTATCGTCATCATCAGAGCTAGGAGCAGGGTGTCTCTGCTGTTAGATCTCATGATGAAAACCAATCCGGAAAACGAAAGCTAACGCAAACAAGTGCCCTGTTAATACTAGCCAACGTTTTATACGACCCCTCGGGTATTAGAATATGCAAGGTGGAAGGGCTTCTGCCATGTCTTCGGATTTGATTTGCTCCAAGATTGTCCAAGAAAGGCACGAGGCTTGTGCTCGGCTTTGTCCAGTGTAAATAATTTTAACAGCGATCTTTTAATTTATAGACCTTTGATCATTTTTGGAAAGAAAAAGCAACTTCCTAGCCTAGAACCCATGCTCCAGATTTTTTGCTCTTTAGCTTTCTTTTAGCGAAATTCACCCTGAACTAGTCATAGCAGTGGATTTGTTGGTAGGGAGTGCTTCGGTTCCTGTTTACCTGTTATCTGAAAAAAAAAAAAAAGAAAAAAAGTAAGTGTTTATATTGCATGAATCAAAGGGAACAATGCAGAGCTGCATCCTAAACATTTATTTTTTTTTTAAGTGCAACCAGCGATGGCCTGAAAAATGAGATAAAAACTCCTGGTGTCTGAGCAGGAGGGAATTCAGCGCGGGGCTCCTGAGGTGCGCGCAGCTGCCCCGGCAGTTCTGGGGGTCTCTGAAGAGCAGACACATCTCATCCCTCTTTTGCAGTAAATATTTATATGTACAGTAAATGTCCTTTTGGAATTAAAGCTAAGGGAGCCACAGCCCCCCCGCGGTGGGCTCCTTCCACCTGTGGGGGGGGCTGGGGTCTGCCCATGTCTCCCCCCATCACTCCTGCATGCCTGTCACTGGCGTCACGCTGTGCTCCACGGATCCCGGGGTGTCCTCGCATGCCCACACAGCTTGGGGTGAAGGCGCCGGTGGAGGTGCCGTGTCTGTCCGGGGCTGGGGGATCACCATTTTGTACTTGGGGAGCTTTGGGTACTGAGTAAGTGACAATTGGCGTGGTGGCACCTGAGGATACAACCCGGGCCAGGGATCTTTGAGCTGGGGGTGAGTGCGTGGTGTCCCTGCAAAGGGGGGTGCAGCTGGCACCAGTTTGGAGGAGATGGTGCTGGCTTTGGGATTGCCACCCCACAGAGGGAACAGAAGGTTGAGGAATAGGATTTCTCCACGCTGAGCACATTTCAAGCAAACCCAGCCTGGAGAAGGGTCCCGGTGGCCTCAGCAGCACTGCCCGTGCCACCCACTGTTTGGGGCACCCCAAGCTTCCCATTTCAGAGCAGTCGTGGGTGCCCATGCGGGCAGAGAGGGGCTTTTGGTACCCAGAGGTGGGGAGGCAGTGGCCACCCTGGGGTCCGCTCGGTTTCCTGCGGGTTCCTTTTTCTCTTTTTAATCACTAACACATAACTCACCTGAGCAGGTCCAGCCCCGCACAGGATGCTCACGGCGCCCTGTCCACCTCCACAGTGGCCGCAGGGAGCAGCCCCCACCCCTAGTGCCGCTTCCACAGGCCCACGTAGCTGTCACGTCCCCTCTAGAAACGCTGTAGATGAATCGTAGTCTTTATATTTCTTTTTAATCTGCAAGCTGAAGGTAGTGTAGTGAGTGTCGTGTATTTAGTGGCGTGTTATTTTTATCTCGGTAACTAACTTGTGGACACCAGTATTTTCAATTTCTCTGTATCTTCTTTCCATGTGGTCTGTGCTCCGAGTGTACGTGAGATGAAACACGTTTGCCCTCTCAATGTGTCTAATATTGAATTATACTTATATATTATATATATGCTTATATCCTTCTTATACCCATATAGACCAACGTCAATGTGTTACACGCAAGTTTTATACTCTAATATTTATATTGCTTTTTTTCTTTGGGAAAAAAAAATAATAAAATGGTTTCTTCTGAATCACTGGTGGTCGTTGCTGTGTCAAGGGATGGGGGGGCAGGACGGGGTGCCAGGGCCGCCAGCGGGAGGTGGCCAAGCGTGGTCCGGGGATGCTCTCGGGTCCCCCCAGTCCTCGCGTCCCCCCTCCTCTGGTGGTGTGGCTCCCCACGGAGCAGCCCCGGGGTCCACTGCTGCAGCCCCTTCCCCAGCACCGGGGGGGTCCGTTCCCGTCCCGGGCTCCCCGCCTGCGATGGGGGGAGGCGGAATGGGGAGGGGGGGTGCTGGGGCTGAGCCCTGCAGGGGGGAAGCACCCCGTGGCTCGGGGTGTCGCAACCGCGGAGGGACAAAGCCAGATCGGGGGTGGGGGGGACAGAACAGCCCCGGCAGGCATCAACACCCCCCCACACCCCCTTTCTCCGTCCTGGGGGGCTGTGACCGCCCCCCTCCCATCCTTTAGCAGCACGCAGGAGGCTCCAGGCACACCCCCCCCCCGTCCTCCCCCCTCCATCCCCGCCGGGCCGCGGGCGCCCCCGCAGGAGCGCGGCCGCACAGCACGGGAAGGGGGAGAGGAAGCTTTATTTTGGGGGGGGGGAGCCGTGGGCAGCCCCCTGCACCACCATCGGATTCTGCCCTCGCACACAGTTCACCCCCCCCGGCACCTCCCTGCAGCGCACAAGACCCCAAGCCCCCCGGCGCCCCACAGGGACCCCCCCCCCCGAAATCTTGTTACAACCCCCACCGAGACCACCCCCACCCAAATCCATTTGCACACACCCCCCCCCCAGAGCCCGACGAGCCTTTAATTCCCATTTATTTCTCTTTTTCTGCTGCACGGAAATTTCCTACGGGCGACGGGAGGACGGAGAGGACAAAGGCGCTGAGGTGCAAGTTGGACACCACTGGCCCCGGCTAATTAGCGCTGATGAGGGAAAGGCGCTCAGGGTTAATTGCCGGGGGTTGGGGGGGTGGGAATGGCCCAGCGGGGCTCGCTGCTGGAGGAGGGGAGGGGAGAAAAGGGTGGACGAGGAGTCCCACCGGGCAGCGCCCGCAGCCGGGACCTCGCCCTGAAAAAAATGCAGAATAAAAGCTGAGGGGAGAGAGGAAAAAAAAAAAAAAAAAAAAAAAAAAAAGCGGTTTCGGGCATTGATCTCTGGCCGGCTGCAGCCCCTTCCCACGGGCTCCAGCATGCCCCGGCAGTTTATTTCCCATCCCCCGAATAACGGAGCCGGCTCCTTTTACAGCCTCGCATACCCGGGGGGGTTGAGAGGCATTTACCGATCCTCCGCATCTCTTCCTGCTCCATAAATCCGCTTCCTGACGCTTTATTTATTTATTTATTTATTTTTTAAGCTTAAGCCCGGTGTTGGGAGGCAGAACAGATTTGCCTTCTCATTGCCTAAACCTTGTGAGCGCCGTGCGGGGGGTGCCACAGCTCGGGGCACGCAGGGGGTCCCTGTCCCTGTCCCTGTCCCTGTCCCTGTCCCTGTCCCTGTCCCTGTCCCTGTCCCTGTCCCTGTCCCCTCCCTGGGGACACAAGCTGGCTTAGCCTGGGCTTTGCGATATGCACAAAATGCATCCCAATACAAGTGCATCAATAAAAAATGTACGGGGGGGGGAGGGATCAAGATGTTTTAACTGGTGGGGAAGTGAGATCAAGAAAGTTTGGAGGCGGCTGCTCTCGCCAATGCCGCGGGCTGCCCTGTGTTGTTGGAGGATGGAAAGAGGGAAAATGGAATGGAAATTGGAGGATGGAAAATGGAGGATGGGCCCAGCAGCCCCCCAGGACATGCTGCCCCCACCACCAGTACCCAGTTTTGGGCCATCGTGCTCCCCAAATAGCAACTTGTCCTTGCCTCGCTAATCAAAAAAAGAAACCACTTTGGGAGAGTTGAGACAAACTGGGGCACTAACGAGGTCTCTGCCCTCATTTTAAAAATTATCCTGGCTGTCCCCTGTGTCTGTGCCTGCGGGGAGCAGCTCCCTGGCTCATCCCTCCCGATGCAGCAGCAGGGACACCTCGAGCAGGAAGGGGGTTGGGGACAAGGCAGGGGCAGCTGATGGCTGCGTGCCCCCAAGCAAGGGACAAGGGAGGTGAGGAGGACAGCATTGGGGAGATGCTGGTGGCAGTGTGCTGAACCTGGAAGGGAAAAAAGCATCCTCAGGAGGCTCCAAGGACCCCCTTGGTCATGGCCCCCCAGCACCTTCTCACCCCCTGCCATCTCCTTTCTGCTTCAGGAACTTGTTTCATTGCTGCCATGCTCAAGCTGCTCCAGGCTCCTCCAATGATGATGGGTCCACGGAGGTGGCTTTGGGCTCCCTTTGTCCCAGCTCATTTGGTCCCCAATGCCCTGACCTCCCCGTGGCTTCTCCTCCTCCTCCATCCACCATTGGATGCCACTGGGATATCAGCAGCTGCCGAAATACGCGCTTGGCCCCATGATGGGTGGCCACACGCGATGGAGCCCTGCACATTGTCCCCTTGCCCCATGTACAGAACTGCTCACAAGGACAAACAGCTCCCGTGACAAGAAGCCAGGGACACCAGCACGTGGCAAAGCATTTGCCCAACTATAGTGGCCATCTGGCCACGACAGTTGTGCAGCCGGCAGGGAGCTGCAGCTTGCCCGATTTCTGGCAGCCTCTAGGCTCACCCAAATCCTGCCCAGACACAGCCATGCTGGTACATGGACACCTTTGGGGACAAGAAAGGCTCGAGCTGCGTGGCCAGGGCCATGCCTCCTGGTTTATCCCCAGGGGACGGGTGGATGTCAAGGAATTCTTCGGTGCAGGGAGCGGGAGGGTGGCAGCACCCAGCCAGCAGCAGCGCCCAGCGGTCCACCCGCAGGGATGGCTCCAGCCTGGGTGAGGCCCTGTGACTCAGTGCCACGAGGCTCCAGGCTGGTCTCTGCATGAAAATTATGATATGGAGGCAAAGACGCTCAAGATCACGTTTATTTTGTACCAAAAATAATGTTTATTTCTACACAAGCTGCATTGGTAAACCCTGATGGTATCACGATGCTGCCACAGCATCGATTGTCCACAGCTGCAAAGCCACACAAAAGAAGTGACTTTATATAGAAGGAACCATTACAATTAAACGAAAGCCTTTGGGCAAGACTCCAGCTCATATATCCTGATGTCTCTCTCATTTTGCAACTTCCTGGAGCTGCCGAATGCAGCCACCGGCATTTAGCTGTGCAAGGACAACTCCTCCCTGCCCACGCAGTCACCAGCCCGGCAGCGCCCGCTGCCGCCCTGACCCGAGGGTGACACGTCTGGCAGCCCTGCAATGCCCCAAGGACCGAGAAAACAGAGCACAATGCCTGAGCTGCCCTACCCGCAATCTTTGACCCCCTCATCCCTCCCTGGGGGCAGTGGCTGGCAAGGGAAGGGTCCAAGCCTTGCTTCTAGCAGGCTCGCGGAGCACCCAGCCCTGAGCGTGGCGGTGCCACCACCTCTGTTCAGCACCCTGCTGCCCTTCTGCAGCTGGAGGCTGAGCAGCAGCCCTTCCTCCCCCCTCTGCAATCAGCGTTTCCCTCTTCCAAGTGAAAACCTCTTGCATGCAGGCACGTCTCTCTCTTCCCAAGGGCCCATCCGCAGCGCACCAGCTCCCCAGCTGTTATTGTCTCCGGTTCACGCACCGCTGGGTTTGTACGCCAGAGCTGGGACCTGAACCAGGACAGAGCTAATGGACATGAAGCGAAGCAGTGAGCAGACGTCAGGCCCTGCACAAAGTGCCCGACTGAGCGCACATGCTGCCGCACGGGCTGACCTGGCTCAGGGAGGGACATGTGCTTGCCCGTGCTGTCCCAAATCCTTATTCGCATTTGCAGCCCATAATGGGCTAACAAGCCCCAGAAAGACCCAGAAAGACCCAAAAACAGTGTTTTCCTTTACTAAGTGTACTAAAATTAGAGTCAAATGTAAAAGCTGGGAGGCTCAGCGTGACCTGAGCCAGAAGCACCGTGAGGGGACAAGCTCTGCGGACCCACAGCCCGGAGCAGGCAGTGCCCTGCGGGCAGCCTGAGTCCCTGCCCAGCGCCTGACCCCACACCACACATGCCTGCCAAGCCCCGTCCACGCAGGATGGAACATTTCTGCTCTTGGGTGCGACAGCAGCCAGGCTGTTATGGATGGCTCCATTACCTCACCGCTACAAATATGCTGAGTTAAAGCAACAACAAAACGCAGCGCCTGGGAGCTGCGGAGCTGTACCATGGATGCAGGGCACAGAAGGTGCTGACAAGGGGGGATATGAGCAGAGCAGAGCCTGGGTGTTGTGCCAGGATGGAGAGCCCCTGCAGGGCAGCTCCTCCAGCCGTGGGGCTGGGGGTGTGGGCAGGCAGCCCCCCGGTGCCCATGCAGCTGAGCACAGTGCGATGCTCCAGACCCAGCTTCCTTCCCTGCACAAGGGAAACAAGGTGCACCAGAAGGTGCCGACGCAACAAAGCTCCAGCATTCAGAGGAGCACGAGCCCAGGTTAACTGACCTGTGGGTTTCCCTCCACAGGGAGGCAAGATTGGAAGAGGGCAGGAGCCACCAGCACTGCTGGAGGAGCCGTCTGCAGCAGCAGAGCTGGGGCTGTCCCGACTCAGCAGCGCATCCTGAAGTACCCAAACAGGTCGGGATTGAGGCAGCTTCCAGCACCCCTGCTCCGCACCCCAAAATGAGCTGGGGGTGCCAGGCTCTGTCTCTACCCTCTGCCCTATTTGCTCACCCCAAGAACAGGAGGGCTGCAGATGATGGCCTTGACCTTGGATACAGCTTTTGGCCCTTCAGTCCTCTTCAGGGGCACACTGAAGGTTGGCCATGGGAGCTGGAAAACAAAAACTTGCCCCGAGAGCAAGAACGACAATAAATTACCCTTCCTAGCCAAGCACAGATCCCAGAGTGAAACTGTTTTACTTACTCTGGCTGTCCAACTGGCTTCTGCCTTTGCCCAGGCACAGTGTCCTGCTTGAGCAGCTGACGATCTCTGTGGTCTCCTCAAGGATGCCTCTGTCTCTTTTCTCACTGCCCTTGCATACCTCACTTGGTTCTGAAAACAAGGCCACATCTTTCATCTGCTCAGAAGCCAGTAAAAGTCTTCATTTTGCTGCAAGAAGAGAAATTGTTAGAAAAAGTGGAGACAACCCCCTGCAGGCCAGCTCTGGCAGAGCCCACCTTCCCCTGGGCCAGCTGGATGGGGTCTCTGCTCAGCCTCAAGACACTGGGGACCAAGAAATTCCCTTGACACAGCCAGGGTTGCAAAAGGCAGCAAACGTCCAGGGAGGTCTGTCAAAGTCCTGCTTGGGGCTGCCAGGGCCGATAGGGTGGGATTGAGGAAAGGAAAAGGCAAAATGGGTTCCTGGGAATGTCTCCCCATGTAAGGGTTATGGTGTGCAGAGCAGTTCCCTGGAGGAGGATGTGGACGAGTTAGGCTAGAGACTAGAACAAACACCAAGGTCACAGCAGCCCCAAATTAGAGGAGGTGCTGCGCCCCTCACAGCACCCATGGGCACACAACAAGCAAGGAAGAGGTAGCCCTGCATTTGGGAGGGGATGGCATAAGGGACGGGGGCTGAGGATTATAAAGCAGCAGCTGAATTGCTGCACAGACACGAGGAATTAACTGTTTCAGAGCTGAAAGCCTTTTGTGAGCAATTTGTCACGCAGCCTTCTGCAGCAGACTTCTGAAATACCGAGGGGAGCGATGCAAAGCCATGCAGGGGGGGCAGGCAATAGGCTTCTGTACAGGATTTAGAGGCCTTTCAGAGACTCTGCCAATTAGCTATTGCGAGCCCAGCACCTCCCGCTGCGTGCCCTGGAGCTCCCCTCGCTGCAGGGGGCACAGAAATGGGGCAGCAGCTCCAGGGCTGGCGCAGCCTCCTCCACGCCAGAGGGACAGGAGCCAGACCAGCAGAGGCTCACCAGGCAGACCGACAGCCTCCAAGCCCTGATATTTGCCACCTCGCTCCCACATCTGCCAGCCAGACGTCCCCTGCACAGCGTGGGCACCTTTGGGTGCTGGATGCGGGTGCCAGCTGTAGCCCACCCTGTGCAGATGCTGTCCCAGAGGGGTGCTGCTGCTGCCGGGCTGCCTGGGCGCTGCTCTCCCATCTTGAGTGGGCACCAAGTGCGTGGTCTGGGCAGACAACACAGGGAGCATTCACAGCTGCTGGGCTTTGTGTGCCGATCCCCTCGGGGCTACGGCAGAGGACTGTAGGGTGAGAGATGTCCCAGCAGCTGCCGGCTGGACCACAGCACAGCATGAGATCAGAAAGAAGGCAGGAGCCTGTATTCAATGGGCCTCTTGTCTCCATCTTCCCTCTGCTTCCTTCGCACAGCCCCCCCCCCTCCCTGCCATCTCCCCTCCCCAGCCCAGCGCCAGCGAGCCCTCCCACATCCTGTCCTAGCAGGCCCCAAATCCTCCCTCGCCCCCTCCAACACTCTCATCCTTCTCCACCAGTGAGTTTTCTCACATCCTCCCACCCTTTTCTTCCATAAATGTACTCTGCTGCTTTTTTAAGCCACATAACCCATAAGCACCCCCAAGCATCCTGTAAGGAGGAGTGCTGTGAAATTACAGCTTTGCTTTTAAGCCTGCTCCTCCCAGCTTCATTCACGCCTCAAAGGGTCTGTGGCAGACACACAAAAATCTCCGGTAAATGATTTCATGCAGGTCCTCCACATCCCTCTGCTGGGTGAAGCAGCCCCAGGTCTCCCCAGTCATTCTTCTTGCATCTCTCTGCATCGTTTCAAGCTCATTACATCCCCCCTCAGGCAGGGGAAGCAGCACTGCAGGCAGCATCCAAGATGCAGTCACATGACACATTTAAAACCAAAAAAAGCCACTGCTGTGCCATGCTCTGATTGTTTTTCCTTCCTCTCCTTCCTTTCTCAGGGATTTCTAGATCTCAGATGGAGCTTTTGAGGTTGAGCCAGCACAGGTCACTCAGCTGACATTGTCACAGACTCCCCATAAAGGCTCCAAGTGGCAATGGTCAGCTCGGAGCATCACCATCCATCAAAGGGTGAAAAGGCAGCAAGATGACCCCTTTGATACTGTATAAGCCACGGAGCATCTGTGTGAAGTCCTTTTTTTTTTTCCTGCTCAAACACTAGAAGTGTTCCTACTATTCACTGTCTTCCCAAAGTATTTATTTCCCTGCCTTTTAGCCTGACAAATAACGGGCTAGCAGCTATGAATGACTTCTCCCCTCATCCCATGGGAGCATCTTTAGGAGACCGGTGAGAGATCCCTTTGGAAATCCAGGTGGGATTCATCAGCTGGCTCCTCAAGCCTCTTCATCATCAGTAGAACAAGAGCAAAACACTGGATATTAATGCTGCTCGAGTCTTTATGGCTGGGCTGAAGGACTGGGAGGCTGGAAAGCCAAGCTCAGAAATGCATTTTTGGGCCTTCTGTGCTGACCTGGTTCAAGATTACAGTGTCTCTGCAGGTGACTCGCAAAACATCTCAGGAGGACTTGGAAAGGATCAGGCAATGGGGTCATCTCTAGGCTCCATGCACTGCAGCTTCACCCCCTCTGAGGAAGAAGAGGCCCCTGCACGGGGCCCTTGCCCTCCTTCCTGCTGGGCCACAGCTCGGGGCGTGCAGGATGGATTCACCATTGATTTGCTGCGTTCACTGTGCTGTGCCATGGGGAGCAGATGGCTCGTGTATGATATCGAGGCGACAGGAAAGGAGCTGGGTTGAGTCACTGCAACCACAAACCAGCCCCAAATCACCGGGCTGAAGCTTGGACTGCGGGACAATCGCAGCGCTGGACCGGAGGACACTGAGCTATTGTGCGCGCACCCGCCGTGGTCTGCAGGCGATGAGCTGGCTCCAGTGATCCCCTTTTGCTGACCCCTCTACCCCACAATGAGCCCTTTAAGCCATTAGGCAGAGTCCCGCCAGCATTTCCCATTCCTTTACGAGTTTGCATGAAGCTGCTGGTGCCTGAGCAGATGCAGCTGCCTGGGCGGGCAGGAGTCAGATCGGCGCTGACAAGTCCTGAGCCTCGCAGCCACCACCGGGCGGGTGAGCGTGGTGGGGAGGAGAGCTGCTGGTGCCTGGCAGTGCAGTGATGGAGAGACGATCACATCAGCACGATGTGACCCGCTGGGAGAGCTCCTGGGGACCACAGGGCATCTGACAGGGGGGTTGTGGGGAAAGAGCTGCGAGAGGCAGTGCCTGCCCACTGCCCAGCCCATAGGAGAGTGCAGGGTCCAGCGGCAGCCTCCCAAAACACACGCTCTCCGTTGTACCCCATGGCAAAGCCAAAGCTGGCTTGGGACTGTGTGGGTGCTGTGCCCTGAAGTACTTGCCCTTAAAGCACCTTAAAAAGAACCAAAAAGGGGAAAAACCCCACTGGGCTGAAAGACATCCCTTGGTAAAACAGAGTGCCTGGGACTTACCCAACCTCTACCCCAAGGGCAAGGTGCAAAGGGAGCTCTGCTACCCTGGCAGCCTGGCTACTGCAGCAGAAGGAGCCTGGCGTCACGGCTCTGAGGGAGTCTGGAGGCTTCTCTTGCAGCTGCAGGTCCCACCAATGCCCCTGCCCCTTCCATCCTTGTCCTGCCCAGGAGCACAATGACTGCCTGAGCCATGAGCTGCCCCACGTCTGTAGCTTCTCCAGCAGCACCGTGCCTGGCACATGGGAGGCAGTGAGCAACGGCCCCTTGTTTGTGCAGGTATGCAAAGGGACCCCCACCCCCGGAGAGGAAACATCAGTCCCGGTCCTTCTTGCCACCTTGCAGGGTACCCTGTAACTCTAAATCCCTGACCCTTGCTGCAAGTAAAAGAAGAGCAAGCATCCCACTGCTCCTGTGGGCTGCTGAAACAGAATTGCAGGTTTCTCTCGATGCTCCTCCTGGATGTGAGACAGGAGAGTTGTAGCTTTCTCTCCTGTATCTGTATTTGGGTTTTCATTTTCCAAAGGCCTGGCTTAGAGATCTCCCTCCCCCACTCTTCTGTCTGGCCACCAGCTTGCAGCCGCTGCTGTGGCACAGATCCGGCACCACGTGTGTGTCCTCATTTCTGCCTTCCTGGGTCCTGTTCCTCTCTGCTTCCTTTCCCACTGAGTGCACCACACACCCTGTGCCCAGAATCTCCCATAGTTTCAGCACTGCACGAGCTGTGCTGACTGTAGCCATCTCTTTCACATTGTTCTCCTCGAACCCTGACATTTCTGAACCTGCTTCCAAGCTCTTTCCCTTTTCCCAACCCCTTTGATCTCTTTCCCTTCTGCCCTTAGCATGGCACCAGCTCCTTTTCTCTATCTTCTCCCGTAGCTTTTGGCACCTGGGTCTACCTCCGCACATCTCAATACAACCTCAAGTCTTTCCACCTCTTTGAGAGTATTTCTCACAGAAATACAATAGTAGCTTGGCCACATTTGCACAGGTAAAAGGCCCAACTCTACCTGCTCAGCCTGCAGGAACAACTCTGGAATTTGGATGCTCCATGATGCTGGGCAGGACAGACGCCAGCACACAGTACAGAGCGCTGAGTTAGCCAGCACTAATGGAGTAGTGGAGAAGCTATTTTGGAAATAGATTAAAAGGATGTAACGCCTCAGCAGCTGCAGCAATACCAGCTGGGTATCTGAACCGTGCCATGGTTTCCTTGACAGCTGGTAGGAACAAACTCCAGGCCCTAATGGGAGGCACAGCTTCTCCTTCCCGGACCAGCCCCGAGATGCCTCGTGCCGGGCAGCCCCTGCCCTGTCCTGCTCCCCATCTGCAGCAGCTCCCAGGGACACGGTCACGCCAGTGTCATCGCCATCTGCAGAGAAAACATGGGACGCTGTGAAATCCATGTGGCAGAAACAGGGAACGGGCCCCAGCATCTGGACTCCCTGACACACTTTCTGAACAAGAGCCTCATGCCTGGTTTCTGGGCAGAAAAGAGCGCCTTTTGCGCTCGTGCCAGGGAAAAAAGGCAGTGAACACTTCACCTCCTGCTCCTCCACGTCTGGCAGGTGTGGGGCAGACCCCAGCAGTTTTACTCTCCCCACCCCCCCCCCCATGCTCTTTGACTGATGCCTTCATGCTGGTGGTGCAGCGGGGGCGAGAAGGGCAGGCGGGGATGGATTAGGACCCAGACTGCCTGGCAACACCTTCCTCCCCAAGGAGAAGGGGGGCACGGCTCAGCCAGGATTTTTGGCGTGTTTTCTAAAGCATTTCTCTCCCTTGGAGATCCCAGCTGTTGGGTTATTTGCTGCCGACTGAGCCCCCTCAGGCTCCCCCGCTGATCTCCCTGGGCACTCTCCCTCCACGCGTTGCCTCCTTGGTCCTCTCCGATTGGAGTCCCCGGCTGCTAATGCGTCCCCTGCCCTCTAATCTCCCTTTCTCTCCCCCGACGGTGCTCAGGCCACTAAGGAGATTAGCCCAGCCTCAGCTGCTCTCCTTCCCCAGCAACAGGGATGTCTCCCCATGGGGACACACGTGCGGTGGTGGCACATGTGTTGCCATCACCCTGGTGGCAGCAAAGCTCCGGTGCCCTCTCCTGTCTGGGCAGATGGGTCCAGAGCAGGACGGGAGGTGCTGGATTAGGGCCATCAGGCAGGAGAGGTGCTGGGACAAAGCTGGGCACAGCACCTGCACCCTGCTGGGATCCGGCAGACCTGCGCTGGTCCAGGGCTCCCGGGCAGGGGACGGAGCCCCCTGCATCCCCCCGGGGCTCAGCCTTCTGCTCATCCAGCACCAGAGCAGATTTTAAAAGGCCACAAACCCCAGTCCTGCGCATCCTCCCTGGCCGCCAGCGAGGCACCGAAGCGGTTAATGCTGAATGCCTGAGCGCTCTGCGGATCCCTGTTTCCAGGACAACAGCTCCCGATGAAACCCAGAGCTGTAAAATCCCATTAAACATCTGCGAGCGCCTGCCTGGCTGCCTGCGGTGGGTGCCACCTGCCGGCGCAGCACCCGCCCAGCCGGGGCAGAGGCACCCGGCACCCCAAAACCACGGCGCTGGGGGACCAGGAGCCACCAGGCAGGGGAAAATCTGGGGTACAAAAACTCTCTGCCAGCCCTGGCCTTGGGGCGCTGGAGGGGAGGCTGCTGCACTGCCCTAGGGCGCAGGCTCGCACCCCAAAGGTCTCCAGGGCCAGGGGGTCTCCCGGGAAGGACAGCACTGACGGCGGTGGTTTTGCCACATAAAGCTGGCAGAGCTGCTCCTTCCAGAGCAAAGCAGCCTGAATTCATCCCTAGGGGCTCTCATAGTGGGGGGGGCTGAGAGAGAGCAGTCCACTGGCATCTGGTACAGCCGGGGCTTTCTGGCTCCCTACGCTTACGCTGAGCCCAAGCAGAGGGTCTAGGCTGCTGCGGAGGGTCTCTGAGGACAGGACAGGACGGGACAGGACAGGACAGGACAGGACAGGGTGGGGGGACTTCAGGCTGAACTCAGCCCAAGCCAGACACAGAGCAGAGGAGGGATGCTGGGATGCTGCTCGTTGGGGTCCCTGCCTCAGCCCGGGGCTTCACTTTCTCCTCTCCTCCTTCAGAGTATCAATGCACTTGTAAGCATCCCTCATACTGATTTCAGAAGTTTAATCCTCTGCTCTGTGCTTCCACCACTGCTTGCAATAAGAAAAGGCGTCAGGAAAAAGTTGCTGGGAATTAGTGAGGTGCTATGTAAAATCACTCACAGTGATGTTCCTGACGGCAGAGCTCACCAGATGCCTTCCTGCTGCGGGTAAGAAAAGCAGTGCTGAGTTTAGTCCAGAAACACACAACAGGCTCTCCAGATACCGGGCAAAGAGGGCTCTAGGAATCGGAAGATGCTAAAGAGCTTCTGCTTTTTGTGGTATGGGCAAGAGCAGACACTGACCCTCAAGGGGAAACTCAGACCGCAGCTCCAGGAGTAACCTATTCCCATGCATCTGTTGCCAGGGCTTAGCATCCTTAGATGTGAGACCTGGATCCACAATAAATGCGTGGGCTCCTGCATCTGGAGCTGAGTGCAGCCACAGATATTTATTGACTTCCCTGCATAAAACCCCGAGCCGTACCATAAGCTGTTCCCCTGTGCTCTTGCACGCAGAGGCGCAGAAGCTGCAGCTTTTTGTTCTGATTGCAAATGCTGCTGAGTCACTCGGACCCTGGGAGAAAGCCTCCCCGCTGCCTGGGGCAGGAGGAAAGCAGGGAGCAAGCAATGCCTTCTTCACCCCCCATCGTCTAACTCAACCGCTAGGCATGGGAGGGAAAACATTCACTGGGACCAGCAGCAGCGGGAGCCCTGGAAACCCTGGCGTCTGCTGGAGTCAGGGGAATCCAAAGGGGCCACGGATGAAAGCTGACACAGGATGAAAATACTCTTTGAGCTACAAATGTGATTGCTGGCACAGCTGCCGGCCAGACCCCCTTCTGAAAGCTGAAACACACCAGCGAGGGGATGGAAATCATTAACTTGCGCCTTTGCGTGTTTTAACCATTTCCATCTCCCTCTGCTCTTAAACAAGCTCCAATTTCAGATTTCCAGCACCCCGGAGCGGCAGTGCCTGGGCTCCCCAGGGCAGCACCACGGCAGACGTGCTGCTCCCCTCCTCCTCTAACGCTCCCAAGGGCAGAAGCCAGGGCCACGCAGCTTTTCTGGTGCGGGAGCAGAGGGCCAGGAACGAAGCCCACCACCCCCCAGGAAAAACTTGGAGCGTGTGACACTCCATACGAAACACAGAGGCTCAGGGTGGAGCAGGAAGCCCCAGCCTTGAAGCAAAGAAAGCAGTGGGTGGAAAACCCACAGGGATCTGGGCATGCTGCTGGGGCAGGGGTCACCCAGCGCGCTGGCTGCTCTGCTCATGGCAAGCCAAGCCCCATGCTCAGCTCCAAGGCCAGCACAGGCGTGCAGCTTTGTCCCTTTGGGGTCTGTATCGGGCCGTCCTGGCTGCAGGAGGCAGGGAGGGAGGGACAGGATTGCTTGTGGAGCGTGAGTGCAAACGGCCAGGAGGAGGGGATGCGCCTCAGGAAACCCGGAGACACAGGAAATCAACGGAGAGGGACTAATCGAGTCCAGATGTTGCAAGCAAAGAACGCCTCTGGTAGCAGGGAGCAGAGTGAGGAAGGCCACGCTGTGGGGATGGTGCGGGGCACGTACAGCCAGGTTCACTTTCTGGAGCAAGCTGTGGCCTTTGAATTCTGAGAAGTCACAACTGCTGATGAAATTTGGATGGGGCATTTGGCACCTGTGTGCCTCCAGGCTGGCCTTGCAGCTGGTCAGTGGGCTTCCAGCCTCCAATTTACAAATATCCTGATTTAACAGGTAAATTTGCAAAAGTTGAAGGGAATGGTGGATGCATTACAAAGTGTCAGGGTTAGATCTACACCCACAGGAGCGAGGAGTCCGAGGCTGTGGCCGCTCAATCCGGCCAGCACAATCACTGCACTGCTATCCGAGGGCTGCATCTGCTTTAGGGACCCCCTGCTTCATGCAACAGCCCTGGGAAAGCACGTACGACTGCCTGTGACCTCTCCCCCCCTCTTTTCCTTTAAAATGCGTTTGCAAGGAAATCTGAAACTCATGTGGCTGGAAAAGGGCAGTCTGATGCCAGACGCTTGCATTAACAGAGCCGAGCACAGCGTGACTGTTTGCAAAGCAGGGAGGGAAGCGCTCCCAGCGCCAATACCCACCGGGCCTCCCAGAAAAACAAGGGAGGAGGAGAGGGAGCACGGGGCTACAGCACGGAACGGCAGTACCTTGTCACATGGCTTTTAGCCTGTCGTGGGGAGTGCTGCAGTTTATTTAGATGATTTATTATTTGTTTAGATTAAGAAGGCTTTCAGGCTGGGCCAAGGCTCGTTCTCATAATAGGCTCTGCACATCGCAGGAGATGGGTTTGCTGTGGCTCACCCAGCACCTGTGGTCAAAGCTCTGCAGGCGAAGCCTCAAGTTGCTGCTGTCAGGATTTACCTCCCAGCAAAGGGAGCAATTCCTCTCATGACATCCCCAGCCCTCCAGCCCTGGGACTCCTCATTTGTAGCTCCTCGCACACCTCATTACCAGGGCTTTGCATCCAGGCTAAAACTTTCACTGTCCCAAACCTCCAGCTGCATCTGATGCCTGCATTTGCCTCTACCTGCTGCTCTTTTGTCTTCTGCTCTTGCCCTCTACCAAACTGTGCTGAGCCTTTGAAATCCCTTCTGCCACAGCTCACATACACTTTGAAGCACCTTTACTCTTAAAAGCAAAAGGATGTTGTTGTTTTTTTCCACTTATTTGTTGTTCTCTATGTCAGCTGGAAAGCTCTGAATGCTATATTCCACATTCAAAATCCATCCCTTTGTCTTGTTTATACTTTTGTTTGAGTTCTCAAAAATAAAAAAGACAAAAATAGAGAAGCGCATTCCTAAAATACTTGCCTCAACCAGGAGCGTGTTTTCTGCCCTACAGTTGTCATCAGGACTCCAGATGTACCCATGAAAACACCACTGCCAGCCGTGGGGCTCACCCCCAGCTCAGTCAGGCAAATCACCCCCACCTTGCTCAGTTACACCCTGCCCAGACCAAGGCTCCATCCTCCTTTTTTTCTTTTTTTATTCCTCGGTATTTTAGCAGCTTTCCACACCCCAACCACCTCCAACCTCTACAAATGTAATAAAAGGTGGGTTTTTTGGAAATGTTTGCTCCAAGCTGTTTAAGGACTGCTGGCTGTGGGATGCCCACGCAGGTGCCAGGCGGTGGCTCAGCCGCACGGGTCAGGGAGGGGACAGAGCAGCGCTGGCCAAGTACTCGAAGGAGGTCTGGCAGCAGGAGCACAGACCAGAAGCAGGGAACACCAGCAGGTAAGACAAAGAGCACAGTGTTCAGGGGCAGGCACTGAGCAGGGCGCTCATCCTGCCCGAAGGAAGGCTGCATCCGCAGGCTGCATCCTGCTGCTGGCTCCTGCTTTCCTTCCTCCCTGGACACTGACTCAGCACCACCGGCTTTTCATCACAGGAAAAAACACGAGGTATCCTTCCTTCCAGGAACCAGAGCTGGTTGTTTCATTGATCCTTCTTTCCTTCGCTGCCCCACGCAGCCGGAGCAGTCCAAGGAACAAAAAGAAGGCATTGGACTTGGCAGCTGCCCTCCGCCAGCACCCCTGGCCTTGCCATTGCCTGGAGCAGCCACAATCCCAATCCCAATCCCAATCCCAGCCACCAGCATGGGCATGGGAATAGATGGAGCCCTGCAAACCCACAGGGGGAAGGGAAGGCAGAAATGGGGATAAAAGGGGCCAATCAATGCTTGCCTGGCTGAGTCCTGTGTCTACTCACTGCACTCTGCCCCATTTTCTTAATAAATCCTCTCTTACCTCCTTCTCTGTGTATTCACAGCCCATCCCATGTGTGTGTGCTGTAGGGGCTCAGTGACAGCCCCCAGGGGCAGGAGCGTGAACTTCTAGCAGCAGGGTGGGAATGCTGCCTGTCCCCCAGACCAGCTGTGTGAGTGTTGGGCTGTGTGCTGGGGGGAAAAAGGACTGTGCTGGTGCTGAGGGGATCACAAATGTGTGCTGTGAACCTGGGGAGTGCTGTGCGTGTCCCTGTACCCGTAGCCTCTTGTCCCTGACAAGCCCAGAGGAGGGGACGTGGCTGTCACTGCTAGGGGAACTCACAGCTCCGGCTGGGCAGGGGGGTCCTGACCATGGCCACACTCGGTACCTCGCTGAGTGGTGCTGAGCTCTCTGCCAAGCACAAAATCAAGCCTCAGCGAGAGGGGAAGCAGGAGAGGTCATGCACTAGGATGGGCAGCCTGAAATCTTTGTGCACAAGGCAGCCAGCTCCTCCTGACAGATCAGATGCAGGGAACATTAAAGCGATGCCTGGGGTCCCGCAGACCTCAGACACACCAAGCTCCTGCTGGCCCAAGCTGAGTCCAACACAGCCCGCAGCACAGAGAACAGCAGAACACGGGGTGGTGGTTAAACAGAGAGGAAGGGATGGTGCCTGAGACGGGCCCTGGGGCAGCGCAGGCACGGCTCTGACGCAGCTCGCAAGGCAAAGCTCTCTGAGTTTTGGACTTGTGGCTCCCACATGACTGAAAAACAACTGCTTGTTCTTTGTGCTGCTTCCCAACTTGTGACAGCAACCAGAAAGATTTTCTGAGCAGCTGGGTGATGTCTACAGAGCAGTTTTGCATTCAGACATCATCCCTGGGCAAGCTCGCTGGAAAGGAAAAATCTCAGGGGAGCGCACGCTGTCACAGCCAGGAGGGGGTTCACGAGGTCAGCCACGAGCGTGGGGAGGAGGAGGGAGACCACGTCCAGACAGCGGGTATGGGGTTACGTACAGCTGGGCACAGCGAGGAGATGCTGGCAGAGAGCATCAGCAAGGGCTGAGCCATGGCAGAATTACTGTCGTGGAGACAGTCACGAGTGCAGCTATTTCTGATCAAAAAAAAAAAAAAAAGTTAAAAACAACAAAAGGAAAAGAAAAAAAAAAAAAAGAAAAACAAAAACAAAAGAAAAAACAGCAGCAAAAGACCACAAACAAAATAGACAAGAAATAAGCAGTTCTGAGGTATTTAATCCTTCCTGTATTTTTCAAACTTTATGAAGGTTCTGGCATTGGTAACAAGGTCAGATTTATTTTCCACTCTGCTGTTTCAGAGAAGCTGCAGCACTCTCAGTTCAGGTCCCACTCGCACCGAGCTCTTGTCTGCGAGCCAGCAGCAAGCAGGGGTACCTGGACCGGGGAAAAGTAGTGGCTTTGAGAAAGGAGGCTTTGGGACCTGACAACATGAAGACTTCTTGCACTGAAGAAAGGAAAAAAAAAAATCCTGATCCACTTTAACTACTGGCATTGCACAACCAAAGTTTTGGAATTAAATGCGTCAGGAAAGCATGACTTATCCTGCTGGAGTTTTACAGCACACCAGATTCTTTTGCATTTCAAACATCGGATTTTTCCTATGTGGACAGCCCAAAGCTCTGCCTCAAAAATAGGACGCCTGAGATCCTCTCAGGATGTTTGAGGAAGACAAATATAGAGCTCCTAATTCTTCGTTTTTCTCTTGCCTTAAACAAGAACAATAAAACACAAGCAAACAAACAAAAAAACCTGACAGGGGTGAACCCAGGTATGCACACACTTTATAAAAGCTTGTACTCCAGGAACAAGAGTAGGGAGAGCAATTTTTTTTTTTCCTTTTTTTTTTTTTTTTTTTCCTCCTCCCTAAAACCGATATAAGGACCTTTGATACCGCTTGGGTCTTAAAAATGCATCAAGTCCAAAGTTTGCTCATCTAGACTCTCCCCACACCCGGGTGAGGTGATAGCTCCCCCTTTGCAGGCAGAGTCAGCCTACTTGGGAACTAAGGTAATAAATTTGGTACTGATTAAGAAGTCCAAAGAGAATTACTTCTCTCTAAGCAGGCTAAAAACGTTAGCAGACAACAAATTAAGTACAGCGTTTAAATTCTTCACTGGCTGCTAAAAGGCAAGTGACGAAGCAAGATGAAGGAAAGGAGACCACAGAAACAAAGTCCCTATCTGAAAGATAGGGTGTGCAGCATAAAGACCAGGAGGGGAAGAGACCTTCCAGGATCTTTTATTTACCTAGGAGCGTGTAAGGGCTCCTAAACCCACACCGTGCCTCTGTAGTGCAAAGCTCCTCACATCCGCACCCCTGCGGCCCCGATCCCTTAGAGCCCTGCAGCCTCCCCCCGAAGCACAATACAAAGCTTAACGGGCAATTAGCGCTGCAAACATCAGCCCCTGATCAAAGCATGCTCCAATCAACACTATTAGCCTAATGAGTGACAATGGAGAGGCTGAGAAAGACCTGAAAAGGCCAAAAGTTACCGCAGGGAAAGTGTCTGGGGGACTCCCTGCTGCACGGCAGAGACCTGAGCAGTTTCTCTTCCCTCCTTTCTTCTAGAATTACTAAGGGATGCCCAAAATCATCAGGTCCCTGGACCTTACTGCTGCTTGTTCCCCCCTCCTACATGTCAGGCTCTGCCCCGGGAGCACCAGCAGCCCAAACAACATCCCCAGGGAGGAATGGAGCGGGCTCAGACCTCGTCCTGCACCCCCAACCCCCTGCTGCTGGGGTGCCCCAAAAACACCAGGCACAGCCCAAGGGTGGCCACAGGAGCCAGGGTGCTAGGGCTGGGGGGATGAGCACCCCTCCTCAGAGCCAGCTTATGGCTGTGCTCCTGCTCCTGCCTCCTCCCGTGGAGGCACCCCGGGCACAGAGCTGCTGACCTATTTTCAGCTGTGTGGGCACGCACGAGATCACAAGCAAAGGGCGCTTTGGCTTAGGATATTTAAAGGAAAAGACACTGATGCAACTGTCTCCAGAAACCACAGCGGCTCTTAGGATGTTTATTATCTTCCTGAGAAGCATCTTTGTGCATGGCTGTGGGAAGGGAAAAAAAAAAAAAAATAAGCACAAAGAGCAGTTGGGTAAAAGCAGAACAAAAAGCTCCATTAAGCTGCAAAATCACTTTTCAAGCAAAGCAACAAAAGGGTAATCACCAGGGATGCAAGAACTTGCAAATAAACTGGGCCTAGGACTAAGAGCACCTAGGACTCACCGCTGAGGAATGAACACATTTATAGGGAAGGAAATGAGGTGTGACAGCACAGTGCTGCGGACATCCCCAACCTTTGTCACTGACGGAGCAGCTGCCTGTGCAGACGCATCCCAGCTGTGTTCAAACAAGGCACCTTCCCAGGGATTCCTGTCCAAGGTTCCAGATGGACTTGGACCAAGCTGTGAGGCGTTTAATCCACACGGCAGGCAGGTTTTGGAGCTGGCAGCATCAGCTAGCTCAAAGTTAGCTATTTAAACCAGGTACAATCTCCGTACTCAGGTTGCTGAGGGTGAGGACCTTGATCCCTGGGTCCCAGGTACTGGAATAAGAGATACCACAAAGGGAACCAAACTCTCCAGCTGGGAAAACAAACAAACACACAAACAGGAGCTGTACTGATGTTCACTTAACTTTCCTGCCAGCCACAGAAGGGGAAGATGTGCTGTGCTTGCTGCCCAGCGAGAGCCTGCAAGCAGGCAGCTCCCAGCGAGCAGAGTAGACCCCAGACTGTAGGGCATGCAAGTCTGTCCCTGAGCCTGCAGCATCCTTGCTCGATTACTCCAGCAAAGGTCACTGTTGGAGAGGGCTCCAGCAGCTCAGTTTGCTGGCTTGCTTTGTATCACGGATTGGGAAATGCCTGCTCACCCCCCCCAGCACTCCACTGCACAGCACAAAGGACGCAGCGATGAGTAAGATAAGAACCATCACTACAAACAGAGACATCCACAACAATTACTCAAATATCACATGCTGGCAGCTCTCCTGGGGCTCTCCACACAGCTGGGAAAGGTGACGCTGCCGGGATTTGTTGGTAACAAACCTGGGGCAACATCCCACCCCAACGTGCACGGGCAGGAAGGGAAAAAATAGAGCTCAGCATCCTGAACAACGAAAACAGGAAAGGGCCACTTGCCGGGGAGCCTGGACAAGGCTGTGCAGAGAAGCCTCAGCTGCTGCCCCCAGCTCCCACACAGCTCGTGGGGACCTGCCCAGCCCAAACCAAAGATGTGGGGGGGAAAAAAAGCACCCTGCCCCAGCAGGAGAAGGGCTTGGGGCTGGCAGGGGAAAGGGGACAGGCTGAGCAGCAGCTCAGCTCTGCAGACCCCAAGGTGGGGGCTCTCCCACTGGGCATCCCCTCACCATGCCCCCAGATGCAGCCCCACAGAGAACCAGCCCCCCCTCACCGAGCTCTGCCCTGCCAGGCCTCACTCCCCCCTCCTCTCCCGAACCTGGTTTTTATTTTCTGCGTCAGAAACATAAAATGGAGACTGCAGGAAAGAAAAACACTTTGTCTAAAATGGCTGAGGGAGAGGATGGAGTTGCACAGCAGTGCACGAGCACCCTCTGCTGCTGGATGGCCTGGGGGGGGGAAATGATGCTCCAGCCCTGCTCCAGCCAGAAAACAGACTCCAAACAGCATTCAGTGGGTCATATAACTTCTCATCACAGCCAAAAGATTCACCCCAAACACCTCATTAGCATCCTGGGCTCCTCCTGAGCTTTCCTGCTTGCCTCTCCCCTGTAGCCCTTTTCCATTCTGTTTTTCCTCGCTGTGTTACATTCACAATTCTTAGGGAAAGACTTAAAAACCAGGCACTTTTCACATAAACAAATCCCAACAGCTAAAGAGGTCACCCTCCAAATTTATGTATTTTTTTCCAGGTTTGAGAAAAGCACTAAGTTTTACCTGTGTTAAATACCACAGGAAAGCTTCAGTGCAGGGTCTGTCCTGTGTGTTACCCCCCATGGGAACGCACCCAGGCCCAGGGGTGTCAGAAAGGGACAAAGATGACACTGAACCGACGTGACCGGGTGCTGCCCCTCAGCAAGGTCTAGGAGCCGAAGAGAACATGCAAAACCAGCCCAAGGACACCTTGCAAGCTGTTCCCTGATCATCCAGCTTTCAAGCCAGGAATAAATCAGCCTAGGGACAAATCTAGCTGAATCTGAAGCTTTAATTCTCATGTGAACCTTATGGAAAGTTTTCCAGGGTCAGTTCAGAATTCAGAAAGGGCCAGAAGGCATCATTAAGATAGGAGAGGAAAATCACCAAAAGATGCAGCTTCCCATGTCCTTTGTGGCAACTGGAGCAAACACCAAGGAGAATAAGAAAGCAAAGCAAGGATTTAAAAACATCAGAGAGAAAAACACGGGTAAAGCACCCATGTAGGTAACTGCAGTAAAATTATAATACTGAAACATTATATTCACCCAGGAGCAGGGGCCCAGAACATATTTTGGCACCATAACCACATCCAGCCTGGCCAACACTGGTTCTGGGAGCACTGGTACTCTCACCCTATAAAGCTGCATGCAGAAAGTCACTCTGGCTATGTGACAAACTCAAAGAGCCACCAAGGGCTTTTTTTGGGAGGGGACAGTCCCTTTTGGGGGATCATGGCCAGGCTGAGCTGCAGCTGGAGCTCTGCAGCGATGCTCCTGCCGCAGCAGCGTGCCTGGGTGCAGGACACCCAGATGGGACACCCAGACCTGACCTCACAACCACTCTGCAGACATTACAGACACATCCCCAGCACACAGGGGGACAAGCGAACCTGGCTCTGGCACAGCAGAGAGCTCCACAGGTCAGAGCTGGCCAAAAAGGGCAGGAGGAGCAGCAGCATCAGTGCACAGCACAGGCATTTTTGCCCAGGAAGGGGCATCGAAAGATAAAGTGCCAGAACATCTCACCCTGTGAGCAACGGGGGGATGAGTAACTGCAAAACATAGTTTTGTGGCTACTAAACACCGGGGCATTCCCAGCACACCCAGGGTGACTCAGTATGGGTGCAGGCAACATGTCAGGGTGGACCCCAGCCTGGTGGGATGGTGCCACAGGGCAGGAGTAATGCTGGGAGCTGAGGACTGGGGTATGCTGGCTCCTGGACCCGTAACAGGAGCTGGGGAGGGCACGGGGGGCAGCTGAAAAAGGGGAGCACCCCACCAGCACAGCAGCCATAGGCTCAGAGCACTGGGCTGGAGTGGGGTGTACTGGAAAGCACTGGGAGCCCTGCAATGGAGAGAAAAGGGATTGAGAGAAGGGCTTATATAACACTCCCCAGGGATGTGTTTTATTTAACAACACAAAAAACCTGCAGGTCCCTGCTCCTGCTTTGGAGATGCTGCCTTTGTGTGCCAGGGCAGGAGATTCCCCACGACCCCCCTGTGCCCCTCAGCAGCAGATGGGGACCCCCTCCCCTTCCCAATCACGGCCTTGACACAGCCAGAAAGGAAACAGGAATGTCCCGAGCCAGGCTGTCTGGCAGTACAAAGGCTCCTTGCAAGAGGCCGGGCGCAGGGAGGGGGCAGCGGGGGATGCTGCGTGCGCAGCCGGCTTTTCCCCTCTTTGTCTGGAAAAGGAGGTCAAAGGGGGGGTCGGGGGGGATGCAGGAGAGGATGCTGGGGATGATGCTGTTGCTGCATCAGAGCCCCGTCAGCAACCAGCTGATTTTTTCTCCCAATCCCCATCTCCTGACCTCATTTCCAGGCTCCGAGCCAACGTGGCTCAACTGCGCACATCTGGCGCATGAAAGTGGTACTGCAAGGAGCTTGGAAATTTCAGCTCAGAGCAAGGGGACCACAGGTATCCCCAGAGAAAACCCCCCAGTTTTCCAGGCCAGAGGAGCCCCCGGACCCCTGTGAAGCCACAAAACCCTAGAGCACCCCTGGCACTCAGCTGGGGCTCACCTGGCTGCGTCTCGCCCACCAAACCACAGCTTGGTGCTGGCATCCCTGTGTGACGAGCACTATGGACACAGTCTAGGCCCCAGTGCCCCCCAGTAAGCACCCCACACCTTCACACAGCCCACCAGTATCCCCCAGGTGCTTCCCGTGGTGGCAGCAGTTCCCCAGAGCTGCCCTGCAGCACCCAGTGCTGCCAGCCAGTTCCTGAAGGCGAACACCCCCTGTGGTGCCAGCACCAGGGGGGAAAGCAGACGCACCTTATCCTGCGGATGAAGCCCCCAGCACAGCCCCATCTCACTCCCACTCACTTTTCTACATGTTCTCTGCCAGAAATGCCACATCACCTGGCAAAGCATGGCACACACAAAGCACGGCAGCAGGCAAAGCACAGCACCAGGACCCCTGCTGCTGCTGGAGGGCAGAGGGTGCCTAACGGGCGATGCTGTAATAGGACAGGGAACATAAGGAAAGGTCAGTCCCAGGTGTACAGACCACACCAACGCCTGGTACAAGACAAAAACATCAGCTGCAAAAACACAAGGCTGGGTTACTGAAAGCTACTGAGCATGGACATGCAAGTGGAAGCGGTGGCATTGTGCACGTACCTCCCAGCCCAGCCGGCACTGCGTGCACCTGTGCTTCTCGGTGGTGTGCTGGCAATGAGAAGTGACTCCAGCTTCTGGGAACGGCACTTTCAGTGTACAGGCCCCAAACCCTTTCCTATGACATCACACAAGGATCAAGAACCTCACGTATCCCATGGGGATGAAACACTGACAGTACCCTAAGAAGGAAGCCCTCCACACAGATTCTGCTTCCTTTGAGAAACAAAACTTCAGTTTTCCAAAAGTGCTGTTTCCCAAACCCTGTCACAGTACAGTGGTGCTGTTAGGATGTTTTACTGGGCTCATGTGGCAAGGTTTTGGTAGCGGGGGGACTGCAGGGGTAACTCTGAGCACAGCCCAGCAGCTGCTGTGTGTTAGATGAGAGCCTGCTCCAAAAGGACCTGCTGCTGGGCAGAGCCAAGCCAGGAGCAGTGCTGGTTGGGCCTCTGGGAGAGCACAGTGGAAAAAGGGAAAAAAAGCTGAAAACAGCAGCTGGGAGAGAGGGGTGAGAAAGGAGAGAGAAGCAGCCCTGCTGCCACCAAGGTCAGTGCAGGAGGTGCTCCAGGCAGGCAGCAGCAGTTCCTCTGCAGCCTGTGGAGAGGCCCCTGGTGGAGCAGGCTGTCCCCCTGCAGCCCATGGGTCCCACACGGAGCACATCTCCACGCTGCAGCCCCCCCATGGGTGGAGGAGCCCCTGGTGGAGCAGGTGGATGTGGCCTGGAGGACGCTGCGGCCCATGGAGAGCCCCCGCAGGAGCAGGCCCTGGGCCGGAGCTGCAGCCCATGGGGGACCTGTGCTGGAGCAGTTTGCTCCTGGGGGATGGACCCCGTGGTACGGAGCCGTGTGGGAGCAGTGCTTGAAGAGCTGCTGCCTGTGGGCAGCCCCCACATGCTCAGTTTGGGAAGGAAGGCATCCCGTGGGAGGGTCCCCACGGGGAGCAGGGGCAGAGAAATACCGTGAGGGAATGGTGGAGATGAAGCACCAGGGTCTGACCGCAGCCCCCAGGCCCCATTCCCCTGCACCATTTGGGGGGGGGGGGAAAGAGGGAGTGGAAGGTGAATGGAGGGAGGATGTTTTTTAGTTTCTCACTGCTCTGGCTTGTTAGCAATAGGTAATAAATTACATTAGTCTCCCTATGCTGAGTCTGCTTTGCATGGTAACTGGTGAGGGATGTCCCTGTCCTTATCCCAACCTTATTCTTGCCCTTTTTTTTTTTTTTTCCCATCCTGTTTTCTTCCCCTATTCCTCTGAAGAAGGAGATTGAGAGAGTGGAATGGTGGCAGCCCTCAGCTTGACACTGCCCTACGTGTTATCCAGCATCATGCCAGGAGAAAATAGGAAGCAAGAGCAGGGAATTTTTTAAGAGAGAATAGCCACCACTTCCAACAAGGGAAATCCTGACAATATAAGCTGAATTATTTTCACAAAGGTGGTTAACACCGAAGAAGGAAGCACAGGTAACTTCGGAGTGAATCTGTGTTACTCTGCAATGCTGTAAGGACACCAGGTGAGTTCCCCCACTCACTCTCCTCAGCAGACAGTTTTAAACCAGAACTTACTAACTCACAGGTCTGGAGGGGTGGGATTTCCATTTTGTCCAAGAATATTTCTAAGCAAGAGAGGAAGAGAAAAATTTCTGTTCCAGTTCAGTGCCATTTTTCAGGCAACAGCAGCACAAAACACACATCTGACAGAAGACATAAGCAATGGCTTCAGGATCTTGAAGGCCTCTGCTTTACTAGATCCAGAGGTCTGGGCTGAAAAAGGAGAAGGGAGGTTTTGGTTAGGGCAGACAACATGCCCCAGCTACCTGCAGTAAGGCACGTGTGAGCAGGGGAAGCAAAGCCTCACAATGTCCTGCAAATCTGAGGATGTATAAAGAGCATGTGGGGAAGCTTTACTGTATCTGTGAGTGCCTGGACACACCAGCTAGCTTCTGGTTAAAAAGCCATTTTGTTAAAAAGTTATCTTGCTCAAAAGTGCTGGGCATTTTCAGAGAGAAACAGTTTCATTCTTAGAACAAACTTGGGTTTGGTATGTACATCAGGTATTCATGGCCTTGCCTCCTTGCTGGGTGTTTGAAGTCCCTCCAACTGTAATGGGACATTACATTTCCATGTATTAGGAGCTGAATACCTTTGCGGATCTGGCCTTGGAGCTAATGAGCCTCTGATTTCTAGCAAAGCTCTGAATCTTTCAGTATCACTGCCTCCTGCCTCTCTATATTACTCCTAGCAGAAAATAAAACAGATAAATACAGAAGGAACTTTTCCCACAAGCTTTTTAGCTCAGAAAACAGCCTAATACAGAAAGCGACTGTGCGTGCTCGAATGCATTATTTGCAGCAGTGTACCTGAGACTGAAGCCCCCAGCCCATACCTGAGGCTGAACCTCCGGCCCACGCTGTGTTATCTGTACAGCCTGGGCAAGCACAGCTCCCTGTGGCTGGAGGGTATAAAAAAAAAAAAAAAAAAAATCACATAAAGTAAGAAAAAGTGCCAATGTGGAAGGAACCTCTGGGTAACAGGGCTGCTCTGCCACACCTGAGGCAGAGCACCACACTCTGGTGGCCAAGCTGGCCACAAACACGTGCTGGGGTGTGTGTGGCCAGCATAGAAGTGACCCAGGAGGGGCACTTGCTTGTTTTGGTGAATAAATTCTGCTCCTGCACAGCCTGGTAACAGCAGAGCAAGAAACCTGCCTCTGACAGGCTCTGCAGGGTGCAACAACCACCAGACCTCTCACAGGAAGCACAGCCAGGGCCCTGCTCCCCCTAAAAATCCGCATCCAGGACTGGAAATTTGCCCTAAGTCCCTGAATTATGTTTGTAAACACCATGCTGCAGCATGGGGACAAAGCCTCCATTGAAAGCAAGAGATCCATGTGCCACCTGGTGTCCAAAAGCAGATCTGCACTGTGACCTGAATTGCTAACAGATTTTTAAAGTTTAAAACTTAAATAATACCACCACCAGGACAAACAACCCCCAGCTCAGCTGCAGTAACACAGGGTGCCACCCTACCTGTCCCAAAGACCCATACATCAGAGTGCAGATCGTCAGAAAACACCCATGTTGTCCTCACAGGTCATTTCTGAGGCAACAGTTTGCCAGGCTTCTGAGTCCTATAGGCTCAAACTACAAAGCTTAATTTAAATTAAAAAAATAAAAAGGACATTCAGAAGAGCAGCTCTCAGCCTATAAACCAAGAAGGGAAACACAAAGTGGATGCTTCCAGTGCGAGCAGCTGCTGTGACTGAAGTCTGGGGACACCGCAGAGCAACAGAACGAGTTGCTGCTGATGGAGAGGCAGCGTCAAGTGGCCTCACAGCAAAGTCTTGCTCTCCCTACAGCTGGTGGCATCACACAGGCAGATGCTGGGCCATCAGCAGCCAGAGCAGCTAGGGTTGGCCCTGGAGCAAAGCACCAAACTGCTTCTGGTGCTGGAGAGCAGACACAGCACACACGTGGCACTGCACCTCCAGAATCAGGCAGGCCAGCCCCGTTCCTATGTCAGTTTTGTAGCAGAGGATCACCAGAACATGCTACTACTCCCTGAAACTGTTCCAGGACATCTGTAGGGGATGCTTGGCCATACTGGTCCCTACTCTTCTCCTGTGAAAACTTCCAAGGAGACCGTCTGCTCCCATTACATTCCTGTCACACCCAGCATGAGGGGAGATGACTGCCAAGCACTTCTCCCCATCCCATCTCTTGTAGGGCTGAGAGTCTGGGGAGCAGAGAAGATGACACCAGTGTGACTAGCCTGAAAATGTGCCAGTCTTCTGGGTACTAACACAGCCCAGGCATGGCAGGTCTCACCTCCTTCCAAGGGGTGGAGAGGGTGGGAAAGATGCTTTAGGGCACAAAGACCAGGTGTAGCTGGGCAGCATGCACCAAAACCAGGCCCTGGCAGCACCAGGGAGTGCTGACTACAGCTTCCCCTGCTCAGACAGGCTGAGCGCAGCCACACAGGGGAGGGCATCCAGAGCCATCCTGAAAACTGGGCTGGAAACCTAGTGACAGCATTTCCAGGTCTGTTTCTGAAGGCATGACAGCATATTTAGGCCAGAATGCTCTAATGTCCTCTGAAAAATTAGGTACAAGCTCCTGGCAGCAGCAAGATGCGGGGTGACCCCCGCCACTGCTCTGCCCTGACCACGCAGGGTCCCAAATTCTGCTCCTACAGACAGGAGCTCCCTCAGTTTTGGAGGGCATCTCATCCCTACACTTCATCCGTGGTCCCTTTCACAGGGCTTTCTCTCTATTTGGCTAGGCTAGCTAGTTGTGCTTGCTCTGCGTAATTAGGAGGAAGGAAAACTAAGGCAGAGCAGAGATGCAAATGACCCATCCCAGCACAGCTGAAGAAAGGGCAAGGGTCCCAGTGAGGCAGTCCCATTAATTATGAGAATAAATGACAGGGTACAGACCTAAAGCAATAAGGATTTTCCCTTCAGGAAGATGCACAGACCTTCTCCCAGCTTGTACCACAGCTTCTGCTTAAGAGCCCAAGGGCTGAGAGCAACAGCAAGGTTGACAAACCCTGGTGTGCTGTATTTTGGGGCCTGGCATGGCTCCCAGTGTGGGGGACACAAACCACCTCATTAATTTCCCATGCCACCCCCGGCTCCCAGTTGCTCAGCAGAGCAGAAATGGTGCAGGGCCTGGGGCTAACTCTGGGCCCAATTAATTTAAGCTGTGCTCAGAAGCTAATAGGGTCCTTAACAGGCACTGAGAGCAATGGGAGCTCATGAAGGCTGTTAAATTTTGTGCTCCTTCAGCATGTGGGAGCCGAGCAGACCCTGAGATCAGCATTCCAGAGATGCCCACGCTGCACGGGCTGTTAACCCCATACACAGCCAGCCCTGCAGGATTCAATAACTGCTTACAGACCCGCCTACAGCCAGGCTGGGTAAGGGATGAGGCACTGGGCAGCAGAGGGAAGATGAGAAAGCACAGATGCTTCCAGAAACACAGGCAGATATCATTTCTGCCTGGGAATTTCCAGGTCCTTCCCTATCACTGTGAACTCCAGAACAGCAGAGTAACCTGGAAGCTAAACATCCTCTTGCATTGATGCCAAAAGGCAGAATGTGGATAGGATGCACAATGCCTTTTGTGTTACTGGGCAGACAGAGTGGAAAACTATCCCCAGCTGATGCTGCAGCCATTTAAGAGACTAAACACAACCCTACACACAGCCCCAGCAAGGCACAGGTAGCACAACAAGCTGCCTGCTGCCCCCAGAAGCTTCCCTGGCCCTTCCCTGTCCCTACTCCTGCCTGTGCATGTGGAACAAAACAGTTGAGATGATGTGCCACAGCCTTGCAGCACGTTTGCGTGCTCTGGATCTGATATTACAAATTCCTGGATATCAGAGCAAACATCACCTGCCCAGAGAGGCTGAGATGTGCTGGGGAAGCCAGGAAGTCACAGAAGGAAGCATTAGGAATTTATGGAAGGAAGCATTAGGAAAAGGGGCTGCATCCAGACTGCAAGCACCACCTGGTGGCCACTGCAAGGCAGCCTGCTCTCTGCTGAGGCCTGGCCTGTGGATGTCAGGATGTGTGTCTGGGGAAGAACAGGTCTCTGAGGAATATGCAGCTCCCTTCCCATGACCAAGGTCGTTTTAAGAGAGAAGGGAAGCTCAAAGGCAGGAGCCTCTTCCTCACATCCACCCTGTGATGCACATAAGGGAGCTGTCTGTGCTCACCACCTTCCAGCCCTCACATTTATGCATCCCCTCTACCGCAGGGGCTCAGGGCCTGCCCGAAGCATCAGGACAGAACACAGCTACAAACCCTGCGGTGAGGATGGGGACAAGCTCCCTGCAAAGGGCAGGGCTGGAGCTCCAGGAGGAGCAGAGGGCAGAGAGCACAGGCATGGCAGGCTCCCTCTGCCCAGGCAGTGTGCTCGTGCAGCTGCCTGGCTCCTGCAGTTCTTCCCCATGCACAAAGGAAGGGAAATAACAAAAGCCCAGGGGAGGCTCATGGTGGACAGGAGATATTACTCAGTCAGCTCTAGCTCAAAGCAGTGCAAGGACCTCACTTCTCTCACCCGTTTTCTGGCCAGTAAGCCCAGCTAGTGCAGCCTGGACCATCTCCAGCTACTGCACAGACTCCTGAGGAAGGCTGACTGCTGTCTTCCCCTGTTGTTGGTCCTGCCATGGAGTTCATCACTGCACAGCCTGTCCTCTGCCACCAGCATGAACACTGCCTACAGCTGACTCCTGCTCTGCCTCACAATCTGCTTCAAGTCACACCAAGACGTAGGCACAGAGCCAGGAAACTCCTGGCTGGAGAGGATCTGGCTGTTCTGAAGGGCTTCCAAAACCTTCTCGAGATCTTACTAAGTACTGACAGCTTATTAAGCCAACTCTCACACAGCTGACACACCTCAGGCCAGCGATGAAGACATCTGAGCCCACCAGAGCCTTCAAAAGGTGGCAGAGGAAAGCACAAACCAGCAGGCTGCAAACTGGAGGGCCTGCAGATGGGAGGTGGGCACCTGGCTGCAGGTACAGAGCTAGCCCAGCCTCCCTCCAGGTAGGGGATCCAGATCCCTACAAGGAGCCAGCAGAGTCCTGGCAAGAGACAGCCCAGAACCACACAACCAGATGCTGGGCTCTCTTTACCATCACCACGTTATGTACTTTTATCAAGCAGTGTGGTTACCTGCTGCTTCCATATTAATATAGCTGGGATTATTGAACGGGGAACTATCACAAAGCCACCTCAGAACACTTTCTGCAGGACAGAAGGCTGAAAGCCTTCAGTTAACACCAGAAATATGAACTTAATTACATACCAGAGCGCATTCATCAGTGGCTACAGGCTAAGGAACAGTCTGCACCTCTTGTCTTAACACATGGAAAGGAGCACGTCACGCTGCAAAGGGCATCTGGCCCACCTGCAATCCCCAGAGTCACCAAGGATTTCTGCTCTCTGTGCTGCTCCGCCTCACCCTCTCTGCACACAGAAGTTGTGATGAAATCACCTCCCTCTGCAGAAAACACTTTCCTATAGACTGTAGGAAGCAGTGCCATTAAAAGCCTCAAAAAGGGTGATGTGAAACACAAGGAAGGAGGAGTTTGCTTGAGTGAAAGGTGCAAGGCAGCCTTTACAGGCAGGTCTTACCAATTTGGTCTCTGCAGCCGTTCTGCTGGCTCACAAACCCGCTGTAGGGACGATCCCCATGGACGCACCCGAGGTGCGGAGTCTGCCCTGAATCCAAGGCCAGCTGAAGGGGGGAGAACGGCCACTCTTGGTGGAGGCTGCAGAGGTGCTGGTGGTGGCTGGACAATCCCCACAGTGCCTGGAAGTGCAGCAGCAGGAGCCATTTCTCTCTTGGCGTCCTCAAGTTCTTTTTTTTTCAGCCCATTGACCTAAAGCAGAAACATGGAGAACACGGTGAAGAGCTCAGTGTCACAGAGCAAAAGGCACCAAACATGAGGACAGATCACTTGGGAAACGTGATCTCAAATTCCTGTTCTTTCCATCACAAGATGCCATCACATTCCCTTCTCAATGACACATGAGAGCAGAAGGCAGCACTGTAGGTGACCTGCATGATCACTTAGGGGCTGGGAATCCTCTTCCCAGGAGCTGGTGCAGGGAAAGATGCATCCCTGCAGCAGGGTGACCACCAAAGAGGTCTGGCTGGCAGGCTACAGCAGGAAGCATAACAGTGCCCCCAGAAATCAGTGGTTGAAACGGGTCTCAGGTGTGGTGGTTTATAGGTCTGCCTCAATATATATAAATAAATAAAAGTAACCCCCCAGCAACTCATGCCTATGGATGTCAAACAGCAGCCTGCTAGATATGCTCTGTAAAAGAGTGCAAACAGAATGGAGATTTCTCCCCATCTGCTGATCCTAATGCCAGTGAATATAAAAAGGGAAGAAATTCTATGCAGGTGTGAACAAAAAGGCTCCTGCAGAGACTCAGTAACTGCACTGAGGCTCTGAGTTATGAGCTGAAGCAGAAATAACGGTGATTAATAGCCCAGCACTTGTACTGACTTGTTGTGTACAGATGAGAAAAATATCCTGAAACAAAAAAGTCTTAGAGAAGAAATCACTTGAGGGGCATTTCTTCCCAAAGTCCCTGCTTTTCCCCAAAGCACCTGCCTTTGGACTGGGACAAGGGATCTGCAGGACAGCCAGAACCTGTGCTCTTGTGCTCATGTCCACACCACTGCCAGCCTGCAGCCCTTGCTGTCTCACCTACCAGAGACCCTGCCAGGCCTTCTCCTGGACAGCTGGACCCCTTTCCACCATCTCCCCTCCTGATCTCCCTTAGCTTTTGACCTGACACAGGTATCAGCTAGCACAAGCCTGATGAAGCCTCTGTCCTGCAGTCCCCAGCCTCAGCCAAGGTCTGCCACAGCCCGCTGCCAGTCCGAGGCAGCCCAAGCTGCAGCGAGCCGAACGCTGCCCTCGCTCAGATCTGTTCTCATCTTCTCCAAGGTAAACAGCCAGAGTGAGGAAACTCAGTAACAGAGATGTTTTTCTTCCTCTCCTCCAACAGAGCAGTCGCTTACAAAAGCGCATTGTCACCAAGAAAGGGATTTCAATAAAGTTTCCATTTCAAGACTGCTTGCTTTGGATAACTGCCACGGGCTTTATCTTGCTCCCTGTTTCTCTTGCCGATAAAGTCGATACATTTCCAAAGAACAGCACGCATTTTGTTTTTTTTTTTTTTTTTTTTTTTTTATCAGACAAAGGATTTAGGAGGCAGAAGCGTCTGCATTGAAAGCAGAGAGCAAACCCAAGTGTGCACAGCCTGCCAGTGCTCCAGGCAAAGCGCAGCCTTCGGTGCATCCACAGGAGCTGAGGACACTGAAATGTGGCTCCTTGCCAGACACCCACCGCATTTCTGCTTTTTTCCTCCTCACACAGAGGAAGGAGAGCATGGCAGTCTTAGGAGCAAGCCTCCCATGCTTTTTCTTTGATAATACAGAGAGGAAAAAAAGCACAACCTTTAGAATATGCTTAGCAACTTCTGGAGGAGGCTGGGTGTCTGTGGAAAAGCCAAGACACGAGGGCCTGTCCCACAGAAGCCAGGTCACTGCAGCTCAGAGCTGAGAGATGCTGGGCTGGAATAAGTGTGTGAGGGGAGTGCTCAACAAAATACAATATTCAAGACAGACAACATTATTCATGTTAAATGTGTGATTCAAACCCTTTCAGCGCACATCAAAACTACAGAGCTGCCTGTGGAACAGAAGAGCAGGGCAAGACTCAACTCAGAGAATGCCTACCCAAAGACATCTGGACAAGGGAGAAATGAAGTAGTCATCTGCGGACTGATCCTTTTTGCCTCAGGTCTATGGCTACTGTTAAGAGAAAAGGGAAACTGCAAGCAGCTAGAAGCAGCCCAGCACCATTCAGCCTCTTCATCTTTCCCCTAAATCCACCTGCTAAAGCAGAGGTGGGTTAGGGCATCCTGAGGGCAGTCCATCAATATCACTGACCAGTGGACTCATCATTATTTCTCCTCCTGCACAGAGGACCAGAGCTTGGTCTCACTGTAACCCACTCCCAACTTACCAGCCCATGCCCCAAGCCCATGATGTACCTCCTCACTCAAACAGGAGAATTTCCTTTCCAGTTCCTGCTTCTCCTCAGCCACTTGCTGTTTCTTCACCTCTGGGATCTCCTCACCACGTGCATCAAGTACTTGCTCCATGAAGTCCCTTTTCATCCTCTTCATTTGGATTTGCAGCTCTTGCTGTGCAGTCAGTCAGTTCTGGGTCCAGCTGCAGAGGCAACGAACAGATGGGCTGAGCAGGGATGTACAAGGAATATGTATGGATAGGGAGGGGGGCATCCTATTTTTGCTCTCCAAAACCTCTAAAACCTCAACCACCTGGCCATCATGCAGATTAGCTATCTAATCCAAGAGGCCAAAATAACTCATAGCTGATCTCCACTCCAGTAGGGATGGACCCCAGGTTTCCCAGATCACATACACTGGTGCAGCAACACCTTGCTTGATGGGAAGAAGTCAGATTTGGCACAGCCTGGAGACTGCTGCTCACCTGGCAGTGACAGGAACTGTATTTTTCAATTACATTCCACCACAGCTTCAGTTTCCTGTCAAATTGCAGGTGACTGTCTGACTGGCTGTGAGCTCAAGACAGGGAAGCCCCATGCCCACAGCTCAGATGTTGTTTTCCCTCATTGTGACAGATGCAACATTTTTGTTAATTAAGATGCAAACACATGCTCTTCCTCAGAGAGGTCAAGCATAACATGTACAGCAGTAATTAATTAAGCAGGAGTGACTGGCAGCACTTGTAGTCCAGCATCGGGTACAACAGGCTTCATTTTGATTCCTGCTATCCTAGCTGTTATCCAACCTCACCAAAACCCATTTTCTCCAGTTCCACCACTCTGGCTTCATCTGGTTTATCAATTCAGTTACCTAAAAAGGAAAGGAAGGGAAAGACAAATAGAAAAACACTGTTGTAAACACATTCCCCTTTTCTTTCTGCAGTATTGCCACAAGCCCACAATGCCCCCCACCACTCCCTGCGGGGCCATGCTCTGCCCCTGCCAGCAAACCCCATCTGCCCACTCTCATACTGCTACTGCAGCACCTCTGCCTGCAGACTGACTTGCCCTTCCCTGTGGGAGGACACTGCAAGATATTGGCTTCTTTTGGAAGCTGCTGTCAATAAAAACACTAAACCCTGGCAGCGCTCCCAGCCCAGACACAGCAGCATCCTGGATCTGATACAAGTGGCATCGCTGTGCCTCAAGCCAGGGGCAGGCATGGCCCAAAGAGGGTAGTGAACAGTAGCCTGGAGCCCTGTCCTGTGTGCAGGGTAGGGGTGGGAGCAGAAAACAAACACCAAGACAACAAACAGCTCAGCTCGAGGAAAAAACATGGGGGAAAAAAAGCAGAAAGCTTTGATGACCAACAGCTCCAGTGAGGACAGGGATGAAGAAGTGGGGCTTGCTCTAGAACCATAATCGACAGGGCAGGTTTCATCTGCACTACAATCAGTGAAGGGACTTACCCACCAGCCACTCAATGTTCCTGGCAAGGTGCTTGCACGTGAAGCCAGGAGCAGCTCCGTTCTTGTACGGCATCATTTATGAGACACATTCACCAATCAACTTCTAACTGTGAGGTCCATGGCAGGAGACAAAGCAACAAAGCATTAATATTCTTACAACGAAGTATCTGTTGACAAGCTTTTGTAAACGTGCCAAATCAATTTTTAAAGATTTCAGAGAATAAGACCACACAATTAAATAAGAAAAACATAGAAATGCTTCTCCATGATGGACGAGCTAGCAAGCAAGCTAGCCAGAACTTCTCCAAGTAGAAACATGGTGAAGAGAGAGGAAAAAAAGAGGTTTAAAAGCAAGTCATACAGGCATGGGAAGAATGTGGAGGATTCTGTCGTTTACCATCTACTGAAAGAAGGTTTGGGGCCATCTGAATCACAGAATGGCTTGAATTGGAAGGGACCTTAAAGATCACCCAGCTCCAACTGGGTGACGCCATCCACTAGATCAGGCTGGCCAAGACCCCATCCAACCTGGCCTTGAACACCTCCAGGGATGGGGCATCCATAATCAAAAATCAGCCTTTTAGTAAGGTATGCTCTCCAGGCCAGTATGTGGCAATAGGGCCATTCCTCAAAATCTGAATTTATTTTTCATTCTTTGACACCTCTAACGATATAAGGTACTGCCTCTCCACCTGTCTTCTCTCTTGCTAAGAATCCATTTTAAACTAATTGAGGAATACCCAAAACACTCATAACACATCAGGGATTTCTTAATAGACAAACATTTTTTACTGAACAACAAAGAATACTTTCAGAAACCATATAAAAACTGTGAAGAGATACCTCATGGTACCTAGGTGCAGAACTCCATAGTTCCTTCTGTTCTTGTAAAACCAAGCTAAGGAGGATGACCAAGTGAAGAAACAGAGGACAAATAAAGCAGAACCTTTACTACAATTAAAGATTGACCTAATTACTGCACGATCCACCACGTCTCTGAAGTCCTCCCGCAAAGCTTCCGTAAGCAACCAACCAAATAATTGTGGTGCAATATATTACTGAAGAGCCCACTGAAGAAAAGCACAGCAGCTGTAAAACTCTTGGAGCCATGCTCAGAAGCAAAGCACCGTTTACCATTTAGGACAGATGCTATTACACAAGGGTGGTGCCAGATACAGCTCCTATTAAACTTATCCAATATTTGTAGTCTCATTTGAGAGTTAAAATACACTGGGGGAGAAGCCAGAGATGTGGCTTTACCCCAAAACTGCTTTCAGCCTATGGAGGCAAGTTTGCTTTCTCTTTCCCCTCAACACTGTCAGAACAATCCACTTCCCAGATAAACCCGAAAACTATTTATGGGGTTTCTAGAAGAGAATGAGCAATTCAGGTGCCATAAAAAAAAAAAAAAAAGAAAAAAGGTATCAGAGCTATGAAGGGAAACCATTTTCAAAACATTAATGGGAAAACCTAGAAGCAGAATTAGAAACACCATACAAACCTCAGCAGGTGAGCCTCCCCCCAGGACCACAAACACCATGGCTGGTGATCGCCTCCCAGCACCCTACACCGAGACCATGCAAGGAAGGAGCCACGCACCCCCACGTCCAGAGGCACGCAGGGTACCTCGCAAGTAGCTTTTTGGTGATGCCTGACCTGGTCCAACACCTGCTCGCACAGGATCCAGCCTTCAGCCGCCTTCATCCCGCCGTGAAGAGTCAGGGCGCAGCCACTGGGCTCAGACACGCACTGCTGCTGAGGATCAGGCCACAATTAATTAATTCCCTGTGGTGTGGAGCTGCCCAAAGCAGGCACAGGCTCACTGCTGCGGGCACTAAGACGTTTTTGGTTGTGTATTGTTTTGAACTGGTAAAGCACAGTGGAACATAGTTTATGACCTGTTGCGAATTAGCCCTGAAATAGCAGGGGCAAGGGCAAATCTTGTAGATTTAAAAGTTAATTGAATTAAATTAGCATTAAACATACACCATTACGAGATTAGGCCGAAGGCTTACAGCAAGGTACAAGGACATCTAATGCCTAGGTAGAAATCCTTGACGCTTCCTCTATTTTAGTCTATAAAACGATAATCCAAAGAGCTACAATAAACCTTTTAAACAGCAAATAAAAAGCAAACTAACAAGGAAGGAAAGGTCCTGGCTCTGTCCAAGCCCAAGCAGGGGACAGGAGGCTGACACAGGGAGGAGACAGGCTCCAGGAACACCAGAACCTCCTGGCCCAGCTGCACCGTGTGAGCAGGGCACAGCCCCAAGCCCCAAGGGAGGGAGCATTGCTCAGTGTCCCAGCCCTGTTTTTTAAAACTTACCTTCCCCTACTACGGACATGATTTCATAGAGCTGTGTTTTGCCTGGAAGAGGTGAGTTTGTTGTTTTCTTGATTCCAAAAACACGAACAGGAGGGAAGCCTGCCTTCCAGCCCACACTGGGCAGTGGAGAGCAGAAACAGGAAAATCCTACCCACGGTGTGGGGCGTGGATCACATCAAAGGCTGCCGGGTGAGACGAACAAGAAACAAGAAGGCATCATTAGTTTCTGTGTGCCACTAGGAAAACTTGCTCTGTAATTATTAACCATTGCCCAATCCAGCATTTCCAGGAACTGGAAGAGGAGATTTTATGAGCACAAAGCTCTCTTCACCAAGGGGAAAACAGCTCTTAAATTACCTGATCGGAGCCTGAAGCCCCCCAGTTTTCTCACTAACTGCAGACTAAAGGCAGAGACCAGCCAGTGACTTGCCTCCCCCTCCTCAGAGGACATGAAGATTTCTGTCAGTACCACACGGACACTCGGTCGCTTCCAAGCGAGCTCAGCAGCTCCTGGAGCTGAATGCCACGGGATGGCTGGGCAGGGTGAGGAGCAGGAATCAGCCACCAACCTGTTGTCACCGTCCTCACCGAATCAGGCTGGGGCCCTGCCTCCCCTCTTGGCACCACAGGCGAGCTCTGGAGAAGCTTCCGAGGCTGGACTTGGGGCTTCCATTGATGGAAACCTGAAACAAAATGATAGGGAACAGCATGGGTACCACAGTGCTCATCTATTTTGGTATTAGACATGATCCTGAAGGCAAGGTAAGGAATAAAAATAGACCAGCTTAACTACGTGTTCTGAAGAAAATTAGTTTAATTCTATTAATTATAATTGATGATTTTAATAATTATTTTTGATTATTATTTCTAACATCATGTAGGCATTTATTCCACACGTTTCTTCCAAGGGAGATGCAAATGCTACAAATGCACAGCAGAGCTCAGCTTTTTGCACTGCCCCTTCTTTCTTTATGAGGCAGAACAGCCTCAGGAGCTGGATTTGGGATGAAAAAAAGGAACAGGAGAGCCCAGATGCTGCAACAGAGAGGCTGGGCCATGACAGGAGCAGGAAAGACTCACCTGAAAGCCTGAGCACACAGCAGCAAACACAGCAGCGAACAGGCATCTAATGAAGAGGGGACAATGTGCAAGCTTGCAGACAGTTAGTGCATGCTTGCAAACAATGGAAATTGATTACATTGCATTTAATCATCAGCCACAATCAGACGAAGCAAAAATCAAATTGTGCAAAAGTGTTTGAGAGGACTGGAGATGCAGCAATGCACAGCTGCTGAGGCTAAAGCAGGCTTCACGAGCAGACCTTACCTGAGCTGGAGGTCCTGCGCTGAGCCACGGTGCGCCTCTGTCACTGGAGCTGGCTGAGATCAGCCCAAGCTGCAGCACAAAGCTGGCTGCTGGAGCCTCAGGAGTGGCAGGAGGGAAGCCAGGCTGCTTGTAGGCTCTGGTGAGTCCTGGTCTCCAGCACCACCAGCCTCTGAGGGCCTGGCACTGGGGGAGGCCAAAGCCCTCTGGGCCTCCAGATGGTGTGTGTGGGGTTGCTTACCTACTGCATGCCTGTGACCGTGGGACGAGCCTTTTGCAGGTCACGGCATCGCTGTGCCACCACCTGGCCCCACACAGAGATGAACATTCACGAGCCCACCACCCGCCAGCACAATGGGGATAATGGAGCGATGGGGACATGGCTGCGGGACCAGAGAGGAACAGCCACTGACATGGGCTGTGGGAATACCACGAGGCAAAGAGCAGCTCTCACAGAGCGTGCAACTCAAAGAATCTGTTTTTAAAGGTGTGTTGTTTTTGAAATGTGAGCTCTGCGGGCACCTGCTTTCTCTGTAACCAGGGGCACAAGCAGGAGCGGTGATGAGCCCTCTGGACTGGTCTTTTTACAGGAACCCAGGGCTCTCCTCGCTGCACAGCGGTGCTGAGCACACACTGGTGTACACCTCGAGGAGCTCCTCCGTTCATTTTGACAGGTCAGACAGCGCAGGACACCACGCTGCCAGGGACAACGCACACATCTTGAGTCACCAGAGTACGGGAGCCAAAAGGCGTGAGCATTAAACAGACAAATGACAGGTCAGGTAAGAAAAATACTGCCTCTTCATTTAATGTTTAAAGACATCAGTAAACAAACAACAGTATGCACAATAAGAGGCTAAACCCATCCCCTCTCCCCAAACAGCACCCTCCAAACCATGACAGGACCAGGTGACAACACAGGAGAAGGAGCAGCAGCAGTCTGGGATTTGGGAAATCTCTGCTGTGTGAAGGCAAGATGACAGGACCTGCAGTAGGCAGCTTCCCTCACCCACGAGCAGAGTGACATCTCCTGGGCAGTCACGAGGGAGTGGCTTGGGCTCCAAATCTCTTGCAAACACACAGAAGGGCCACGCGTGAATTTGGAAAACAGCTGGAAGCTGTGTTAGAGGTGCAAGACGCACCGTGTACTGACCTTGGCAACCAAACTGCTGTTCCACAGTGATTTTAGCCTCTCACAGAATGAGGAAAATGGGGGAGTTAGGTCCAGCTTGGCAAAGTGTTGCAGTACTCATTTGTGAACGCAAAACTGAGTATGGGGGGGGAAACAAACAAGACTACGCTCTGCATACATTCTTCCACCTTGCTCCAGCAAGCTGCTCCCTGCTCCAGTCATGCTCCTGACCCCTACCCCAGAACTGGCCTTGTCTTCTTGAACGGTTTTCCTTGAGCTGTGGAGCATCAGATGGTCAGAAAGGGGATGGGGAAGCAAGCCTCAGCGCAGGCTTCAGAGGACAACTGACTGGGTACCTGAGCAGAGGGCTGGGGAGACTGGGACGCGGCAGGTGTGTTGCTGACGAGAGGCAGATGTTGAGGCACAAGCTCCAGCTCCCACCTTCTGGCAGAAGCCCGCACAGAGTTACAGGAGCTGACTGGGCCGGTGCAGGTCAGGCTCAGCAGCTGCGTGGCTGCCAGCGGGCACACGGCACAGATCTGAGCACTACTTGAGTTTCCATTTCCCCGAGCGGTGACAGTTGGAACCGTGACGTGTGGTGGAAAGTAAGGAACACATTTCACTGCTCTCTGCCTTGCAGACAGCAGAAGTCTGCAGTGGTGCTGTTTCTGCTGCCACCGCTTGCAACCAAATACAAAGGGAGGGCTCGCTGGCACCCGTGCAGCCCAGTTAACTGCACCAAGCATCAAGGTGGGTCCCCCCCACAGTCCAGAGTCCCACACCAGAGCCCTCAGATCTCGACATCGCTCTCTTTGTCGTTATCGTGGTCACCATCATAAAACTCGTTGGCAGCTTCAGGCCTGGGGGAAGAGACAATCATCATTAGTGAAGAGCCCTGGCACCCTTGGGACAAAGAATGCCCACAGGTCTCACTGCACGTCAGAAGATGCCTTGCACCCAAATATCTCAAGAACTGTTTTGTGAGGAGACCACACATTTACAGAGAGGATCCCTGGATAAAAAGCAGACTCAAAAGTGAGTTTGTATCTGTTCCAGGAAATGGTCTCCACTACGTACCCTACCCATCCCAGCAGGGACTGAAAGGGAAGCCCGTTTCTCCAGAACAAGAGTTGATACCTGCTGTAGTTTTCCTCAGAGCCTCTTTCCTCTGGATCAGGCTCATCTGTGCGATCGTAGCTGAGCAAGTCAGAAGGGACATCGTGGATCTGCACGCTGGGAGCATGGTTCAACATCTTCAGATTCTCAAATATCGTCTGCCTGATCTGATCCAAGTACTACTTAGAGAAAACAGAGAAGGATCATCATTGTCAGATCTGGTACTTTGCACAGACAGAGCTACAGCTGTTAGCACTACAATCTGCCTGCACCACCTATGTGGTGGCCATGAGAAATGCATTTAACAAAAAAGAACTATTTATCAGAGCAGAGAAGGTAAGAGGGTTAATTCAATCACTGAGGCTCCTGCACTTAGAAAACAGTAAGACAATCCAACCATATTCTCAAATACTATTATCCCTTTGAGACTTTCTGACATCCAAGAGGAAAGGCTGTGCTTGCTCTTTGTCAGCTTTCTGCTCCCACAACAATCCTTTGCCTGGGTCCCAAGTGGTTTCACAAAAGCATCAGCTGCAGGGTTTTTGGGGTTACACAGCTGGACACCGCAGCGAGGCTGCGAGCACTCACCTGCCTGGAGTTCTGGTTTTCAATCCTCGTACTGACATCAGGGTGAAGGGTGAAGTCTGGAGCGAAGTATTCAAAGTACTCTGCAATAGCACAAGCACAATGGTTAAAGCACAGAGGCAAGGGAGCCAGCCACCAGCTGCAGAGCAGCTGAACTCACTTCCCCACCATGCCAGAGGTGACCAGACTCTAAAAACCACAGCGACGTACAGCTCTGCAGCTGTTCCATACCATTCCTTGCAGAGTCAGCAAGAGTAACACTCAGATCACCCAAGAGGAAGTGAACCACATTAAATAACACATCACACAGTCAGGGTGTGCCTGCCCAGCAAAGCCTACGAGCAGGAGGTAGAAGGGAACCAGGGTTATCTCTGAGATCAGGAAGCGCTGTCACTTTGGCCCTGCTTATCTGTGGTCAATGCAGAAGTGCTATTTTTTTTTTTTTTTTTTATCTGATATGACATACTTCAGCTCAACGAGTGGAGAAAATACAGGAACTCTAACTTACCACTGTATGGGAGCTCTTCACTAATTGCTTCATCTACAAGCAACGACGTTTCATAAGTCCTAAAAACATGAAATAACAGGGGCTCAGCCCACAGAAAGCTACACAGTGCATGCAGGGGCAAAGACCACAGCGACTGCTTAACCTGTGACCTTCAACTAGGATGGAAAAGACTCACCAGCACCGTGCCACGTTGCGGACCGTGTAACCGCCTCCTCCCAGTACCAGTAAGGGGATGTTGAAGCTCTTCACATACTCCACGCATTCCCTAAAAATCCCAAACAAACACGTCTGAGCTGCTAATTGCAGCACGTGGTCACATCAGAAGTGTCACTGTGTGCTCAAACACCACCACGGCTCATGTGACACACCTAGGACTCAGGGCTCCTACCCTGGGAAACTGAGCCAGGTGCTACTCTGTGAACTGCTGCTCTTGGTCAGAGTCCCATTCTGAGAACCCCTCCCATCACACAAGGGTTTAAAAAAAGAAAAAGACAGAAGAACCCACACAAACCAACAAACCCCAAAAACTGTTGGTGTGGCTGAAGGCCAAAGTCAAGGTCTCACAGCAGAGGACACTCTGCAGCCCTTCAGACTAAAGGACAGTCTTTCAGCTAACGGCTGTGCCCCAGCCCTGCTGTACTTACCCATGCCCTCTTATACTGAGGTTAAAACAACCCAAACGGTCGCAACCCAGAGAATCAGCACCACACTGGGGAAGAGAAAAAGAACAGCTGAATTTTGGCTACGTAACCACTGCTTTCTACATCACCATCCTACCCCTCTGCCACCTGCATTCACCAGAGGGACAGACAGCAGCTCGGCTAGGACACGCTGCCCCCGACCCCTGTGAACAGCGGGTAACCCAATCAAGAAATGCCCCACCAACCTACAGCCTCTGTACAGGGAGGTACATATGCACAGAGGCTCAGTTTCTTACCTGCAGCACTATGCAGGTGGGCTGATAGTAATCTACCACCTGGTTAATGACTGGCTGGAAGAGGTGTTTATAACCTTTGGAGAGAAAGACAGGTTTGTCATGGCTCTGGAGAGAAGGACCAGCACCTATCTGGGCAAGGGGGAAAGGCAGGGGACACCTACGTACTTTGGTCATCGATGCCATCCCGTAGCGGCACGTTGAGACAGTAATAGCGGCCGCTCTCTGCACCAACTTCATACATGTCCCCTGGCCAAGGAAAGACAGGAGAGTCACAACTGCTCCAAGACTCCAGAGGTGTTGGAACACCAGATCTGGTCTGGGCTGAGACCTCTGATACCCTAGCTAGGATCCCCCTTTCTTAGAGGCAGCTTTAGTTCTGTTCCTCTCTACTTGCTCCTCCATGCCTTTTCTTCCTCCTTTGCTCCCTGCAGTTGCCATTTTGTGATTTTACACCTCCAGACTCCAGCAGCACCTCTGAAGGACCCTGAAACAAGGCCGGGTTCATGTTATAAAGGAAACTGCATACCTGTGCCAGGGAAGAAGTAGTTCCCATATTTATGGAACGACACTGTCATGACACGGTCCGTCAAGTAGAAGGCCTCCTGCACACCATCTCCGTGATGGATATCAATATCAATATACAGGACACGTGGGTGGTATCTACAAACAGGAGGAAAAGCAGCATTATTGTCTGCTCTGCACCCAACCACACTCCTACCCACAAGGCTTAGTATCACTTAGAGCTCAGAAAATCACTGCTGAAGTTTACCTGCAAGCCCACTTGCTAGAGCTCATTTGTCCCACCCCAGGTGTATCAAACAGCTTTACATGTTACATTTGTATAGTGTCCACTTAAACACACACCCAGTAAAACATTTTCTTCTGATATGCTTCAAAAAAGATAGCACGGAAGGTTTTCAGATAGAGCCACAGATATCTTAGAAACCACATAAAATCTATTTAAAACATATGGGGTTAGAAAGCTCTTCTTTTTTTTTTTTTTTGTGTATGTGTGTGTGTCCCCTCCCTGCAAACAATTTTCCAGCTAGTTAATCTTTAAGAGCTCCAAAAATATTTAACCGTATCTGGAACTGAATGTTAAGCTAGCCAAGGAGTGCTTAATGCCTCACTGCACCAACACCACCGGGGTGGACTGCAGAGACTGCCTTGCTCTGAACAAGGAGCAGGAGCCTGGGGCACAGCTCCTGCTGGCCGTGGAAGTCCAGGCAGAGCCCTGTCACCCTCAAAGGGTAGGGATCAGCCCTGGGGCAACACTGTGAGGATGGTGAGAGGTTGATCAACAACTACAGGGGTGAGAGAAGCACTGAGCACAGCGCAAGTCAGAACGGATGTTCAGACAGAAGGGGAAAGAAGGGTAACTGGACTTAACCAGGCTCCTTTGGCTCAGCCATCCAAACAGGTATTGCAGGCATGATGTTTACTGGAGGAGAAGCTGTCTGGGTCACAGACAGGGAATGAAGAAAGGGAGATCACCACAAGTAATAGAGTTGGTGTAATGGTCAAAGGTGACATGCAGGTGACAGCACTGGAGACAGGGCCCTAAAGCCATGCCCTGCCCACCATATCTAGAGCTGCCTGCTCAGCTGCAGAGAACTTCTGCAATGTGTCCTTAGGAAACGCTGCATCTGATCCCCAAAGAGCAGGGAATTTGACATCCATGCCAAAACCCTACAGAGAGAGATCCAAGAGAGCAAGACAACACTGAAACAGAGAGGAGGAGCATGTGGCTCATGCCATCTGTCCACTGGAAGCATGGCATTCAGTGTATCTGCAGTGACCTAATCATGCTGGCTGATGGCACTGAGCCATGCTGATTAGCAAATCAGTACCTCATTACAGCCTCCCAGAGACACAAACCATATAAATTGTCCAGATTTATCCCTAGAGACAAATGATGGCTAAGAGAAAAAGAGGCTGCAAGCACCCAGCCTTCACACCCTGGTAAATGGAAGAAGGGACCTCCTAAGAGCAGAGGGACCACAGGGCAGCAAACTCAAGCATGCAACCACCTCCTGCGGAAATGGTTCACCAGAACAGGAAACAAGAGAATAGATATATCATAACCTCCCATGAGGGGTAACTGGGCTATATTTGATGCCTCCAATAAATAGGACTCATGTGAGACTAGAAAATAGGTCTGTAGATAAACTGTAAAGACCTGAGGTTCCAAAAACAAAATAGGGAAGACTGGCAGAGAGGAAGGAGGTAGAAGAAATGCCAGTACATTCCATAAATCTGACTTTGCAAACAAGTAAGCTTGCCACCGGTCACATACCTATTCTCCAGTCAACCCTAAAAAGAACTTTTTCTTTTTAAATTCCATAGCATCTTGTTTCATATTCAGCAATAAACAGGGTATTTGAAAGTATAAAAAAACTTTACAGACTAAGCCAAGGAATTCAAAGTATTTTGGTACCTTTTCCTCTCATTCAAATTTTTGATTTCTGAGAACAACAAAAGAAGTTTTCTACACACAGCAAGTGTCCTTTGATCAAACACATGTTGCCCAAGTCCTGGCTCTTAAGCCAGTCAAGCAAATCAAGACAGATGCAGGCCATTTTATTCTGTCTCCAGTAAGCCACACTCCACATTTACCTACAAAAGGCTCACTGTGACAAAAACCCTGATTCAGGAGACCCTGGAATGGATATTTCACAGATTGTTAAAGAGTAACAAAGTTTAACTTTTCCCATATCACTTGAGCAACATACAACAAAACTGGAGTCAGATATTCCAATTCTCAAGACCCCTTCTTGTGCCTAAAGAAGGGATCAGGACAAGAGATCAAGCTGTTGGCCTCCCTGGACTCTAGAAAGACACAGCCACCAGACAGACAAGGAGAGAGATTCAGCAGAGAAGAGCAGGAAAGCACCATCCCCAGCAGTACTGCACGTGCCCCATGTCCTTACTTGAGCAGCTCCAGGATGCCAATAACTATGTCATTGACGTAACAAAACCCAGAAGCCTGCAATACAAAGAAATCCAATTCACATTAGAACAGGATCAGCCCAGAACACAGACTCAAAAAGACAGAGCTGGGTGCAGATTCACCTCATTACCTCAAACTTTTTGGCATGATGCAGGCCCCCTGCCCAGTTTATCGCAATATCACAGATCTAAGGAAGGAAAAATAAGTTAGAGATGACAGCATGGTAACAACCACCTTGCACCCACTTCCCCAGTCAAAAGGGACTTCAGCCAGCACAGCGCTGTGTCCCACACACACCTTTTTACCCCTTCCTCTACCTATGGAGGCTTTTCCAAAGCTTCATCTTGCTCATTAGCCCACTGTTACAACACATCCATGCCAAATTAGTTGGGTTCACTGAAGATCCCAGGTTTGTTGTTCTACATTGCTGAGAGTACTTTGTGACTATAATCCTGTAGTATTAATGACCTGTGGCTCCCTCAGGATTAAACATCTACCAAAAGGCTGCTTCTGACAGTACAGGAATGGTCTCAAACTCCACAGTCCTGCAGTGCTAAGAATTTATGCTGCAACACAGCAGTGCTTACTATGGTGTTATACAAAACACATCCATGGGGCTATCCTTAAGCTGATAACCAGTTAGCTTTACCTGTGTTTCAAAGGCAAGCCCATCAGCTCAGTTACCTTGTTGTTCAGCTGCGTTGCTCCCTGCAGGGAGGCTCCAGTATAGCGAGAGCAAAATTCAAAGAGACCTGGAAACACTGGGCTGGAAAAAAAAAGAAAAAAAGACACACACAAAAATTATGATTCAAACAAAGAACACTTCATTCCTCCCAGTTTTTCCAGAGCAAAGCCAGGAATAAAATTGTCTAGGGACATTACTTGATCAATAGCAAAACTCACTCTCCGTGACAAGGTTAATTTGGGATCATTCTGACCCTGCTTATAACACGGAGTACCAGCAGGTAGAAATCTGACTGCAAACACAATGGCAAACTTAGTGAATCTGATAATGATTACCAAAGCTTCCAAGCCAGCACAGAAAACGCTTCCCCTGCCCACAACACACGTCAGGGTCCATGGACGTGTGCCTGGAACTAGGACATGACACGGGAGGAAGGAGAATCACTCCCACACCATGTCCCCACAGGCCCCCTCAGCCTCCCTGCACATCAGGCACAACGCTGCAGAGCCAAACACTGCTCTTAGGACAAAGCTGAGGCACAACCAACCCACATGCAGAGCCAGCCCAGGCACCAGGATCTCTGGGAGAGCATAGAAACAGAGGACACTGAGACCCTGCGTCACCCCCTCACAGGCAGCATGTTACAAACGTCATTTGTAGAACGGCCTGGGTTGGAAAGGACCTCACAGATCACCCCGTGCCAACCCCCTGCCACAGGCAGGGATGCCACCCCCCAGATCAGGTTGCCCAGGGCCTCATCTAACCTGGCCTTGAACACCTCCAGGGACGGGGCATCCACAGCCCCTCTGTTTCAGTGCCTCACCACCCTCTGAGTGAAAAGTTTCCTTCCGACCTCTAATCTAAATCTCCTCTCTTCATTTAAAACTAAAATGAAACTAAAACCATTGGTTTAAAACCATTTAGTTTAAAACCAGTCATGGACAAGCAACGGCTTAAGAACTGTGGTGTTGTTTTTTTCCTCCTCTATTCTGATAAGATGGTTTCTGATCATCAGAGCAGTGACATTACAGAACAGTCTTCCAATTCCAGCCTAAATATTAAAAACCAGGCTATACTGATACTTTTTTGGGACAACACTGTTCTCTATGTAACATAACTCCTCTTGTGCTTGTACTTAGAGCTTTGCCTTCTAAAAAATACAAAGAACAATCCTATTCTCAGACAGACATTATTTTCCTCAACCTGTCTGCTTCCTCAGTCACCCAGAGAGCCCGTCCACACTTTTCTTTCAAGTTTCATCTCTTATGAACATGAAAGGCTGGATTGAATATTCTCAGCAAGATCTCATGTGGTTTTGTACAGAAGCTTGAAACTCTCCTCTGTCCTACCTGAAAATCAGGCTCTCAGAGCTGCCTTGAATTTAACATGCACATATAAAGGTAGATGAAAAGAGAGGCAATTATTTAAAAAAATAGCATGCTCGAGGAGAACTGGAGGTTCTGCAAGAACAAGCAGACATACAGTCTCTAACTCAACATGTTTAGTGTAAATATAAATCCAAAAAGATGGACAGCAAGATCCAAAGAGAAGGGAAATGAATTAAGGAGGTTCTGATAATCTGATATACTCAGGAGGGGCATGCAGCTCGATCTGTTTAAAGAAAATAAAAACCAGCACATGCTATCAGAGCTCTGCGGACATAAACCCAGCAGGATCACTTCAGCCTTTCTGGTCCCGGTTCTCAGGAGGCACAGAGCACTCACCAGTCATCGCCCACGTTGAAGGCGTTGAGGCTCTTGGTGAACCCCTGCATGTTGTTGGGACTCACTCTCTGCAGGAAGTCTATGTAGTCCTCGGAGTGGAACCGGCACATGTCGTGCTGGGATGCCTGGTACGGCTTGAAAACCTTCAAGACAGAAAGACAAGACTTATTTCCCATTCAAAGCTGTGCTTGCTTTGGCCGCAAGAAGTCCCAGGCTGACAAATGACCCGCACGAGGTGTATCTAGAAGTGGGCCAGCACACTGGCTTCCTGACATTCATGTTTATTTAAATGCAGCAAGCTGCTCCACAAAGCCTGTTTGCCTACTGATGTCTATCTTCTGGCCATGAGAGCGTCTCCTGCCTCCTGTAACAACTGCAGCTTTTCCCTTACACTCAGATCCCTTCTTTTCACCAACATCCCCCCCAGCCCACGGCTTGCCAGCTAGCAAAAGGAAACAGCTGACTCTAAACTTGAGATTTTTCTTCACTGGGGAGCACTAGTCCCTCATCTGTCACCAAACCCAAACCACCTTGATGTAAGAGGGGTTTCTGTCCCTCCATCGGATCAGCCTGCAGCAGGCTGGTGAGTTCAGAAGTTGTTTGCAGCAGGCTCAGGGATAGATGGAACATACGCATAAGCTTTGTTTCCTTTGGAAAGTCAGCAAGAAACAACCATGGAGCTGGGTGGATTCAAACTGAAGTTCTCGTGACAACACGCGCTTGCCAGTTTGGCACTTACCACACATACCTCAACATCCAGGAAGTTAAAAGTCAACACCACGTACCCCGTAAGAGGAAATTAAAGCTACACTGAAATCAATAAGAGATCTTCGGTGTTTCACAACTTGTCTTAATTAAACTGTGCACTTAATAGAACAGTGGGAAGATGAAAATAATATGAAACGAGCTTGTCTCCAGAGGGAAAATGTGTCAGGGCAACTCCCACAGCACGCCTGCTCCCTGTGCTATGCAGGACCCCGCAGAGACCTGCTGATTTTCGGAGGGAAAATAGAGCCTAAGCCACGTAACATCTCCTGTAGTGCACAACTGTACTGACCTGTGCAGCACGCTGCTTTCCAGACAAATGTGCAGGGTTTGGTGTTTCTCAGAGGCTGCTGCCTGGGACAAGGAGGACAGGATGACACTGCAGCAGCTGAAGGTGGAGGCCAGACCCTCCCCGAGACACCAGCTCCAGCAGGACCAAAAGCAACACTGAAGAATCGCCACGGAAAAGAAGCCACCCTCACGGGGTATCAAGAGGCTCTCTTGGGCAAGGAAAAGCAGGGACGTGGAATTCAAAGCAGAAAAGGGAGGGGGGGAATAAAAACAAGACGGAAAGCTTCAAGCCTGACTCAGCTGCTGGCAGCAGGAGAAAGCTGACTCCTTCCCCTCCGTGCCCATCACCCACAGGATCCCACACAGTTTCTGGGGCAGGCCCTGGTGCTCAGCACCCCACTCCGGCAGCTCAGCACCGGGCTCCCCTGCTTCTGCCGAGTGACCAGGTCACAGCAGCTCTCGCAGGGACCCAGATGTGGCACAAGGCAGCAAGAACAAGCAGCTGAGGAGCAGGGAAGATACGCAGCTGGGCAGACACTGTCTGTCCTTCAGCAACGCTGAGCCCTAAGGATCTGTTCACCACAGCCATAAATAAGCTGGGAAGAGGCAAACCCCACTTCAGCTACCTCGACAAAACAGCAGCCTCTTGCTTGGAGAAGGCAGATAATGATGCAACCAGAACACGAAGTCAACAGGGCCTTTTATAGGCACAGCCGGCCAATAATCCCCTGTTTTTATTTGCTTGTCACTCTGCCAGCTGCTGACTGCTCAGGATGAAGTTTCCTCTGCGGTTTGCAGCTTCGTGATGACATTTTGTGGAAAATATAACCAAAAAAAACCTTTTCAAGGCTAAAAACACATCGAAGTGCACAGCCCTGCCTACTGCCTCATCCAGACAGGGACCTGACACAGCAGTGCCATGACTGAACATGCTTTCTGTCATTTCTGCAGGAAAAAAAACTTTAAAGAAGCTACTCATACATGTTCATACATTTGCAGCAAACATTTGAAAGCTAAATTCTGAGTGCAATTCTCTGAGTGCACTCCAGCCAGATCTCCCTTGGGAGCACAGCAGGAATGGGGCGATTTTCTGTTGTTTCAGTGGTCTCAAGTGTTGGTACCCAGGCAAGACAGGAGAGAGCAGTTTGATTAAAAGGCAGAGATGCATCTGAGAAGAAAAGAAAAAGTAAAGGGGGAACAGACAGAAGTATCCGAGGTTGGAAAGAGAAAGAAGACCAGCAGGAGAGCTGGGCAGGAGAGGGGGACAAGAAAATCAAAGGGAAAGGCAAGTTGGGTGACAAGGGCCAGGAGCTGGGAAGAGATCAGATAGGACAGGGGACACAAAGGATCGGAAAGCAAGACAGGGAAAGCTAAATACAGAAGGTGCTGCATCCTGCCAGTGCACGAAGCAGGGACTGGCTTCCCAATGCTTTTACTTCAGCCAGCAGGCACCGGGAAATCATCTCGCACCAGGCTGGACCCTACAGAGGGCACAATACTCAGCAGCCACGGGTTACTACACCTGTAAAAGCTCCTATGAGGGCAGCCATAAAATCCAAAGGATTTATGTTACCAGATATCAAGCTACTGGAATTGTATAAATTCCAACAGAGAGGTTTAAAAAAAAAAAAGTTTAAGCATACCAAATTAATTTCACATATTGCATCAAGGAACAGTTTCACTGATCCATTTTAACATGCCCTTTTAAAAACTGGTATTGTGTGTTAAACTGGGGACAGCTCATTTTCTGTTTCCTGCCAGGTCTCTCAGCATAGAGAATGGAGGAGCTTGAATTTGAGCCTGCTCCAAGTGCCAGGCACTGATATTGGTTTGGCTGCTCACACTTTGCCACGAAAAAAAAAAAAAAGAGCAGGAAAACTTCATTGCTATCATACCTGCAAGAATTTTGCACTGTGCCCTGCCTCATATCCTGCAGAAGACACTGCAAACATGCCGGAGTGCGATGTGCCAGGATCTCCACTGCTCTCTTGTGCTCACAGTAACACAGCTTCGATCCAACATCACCCGATTCTCAAGAGCTTGGCCAGCGTCCCTTAAGGACAGCCCTGCTCTGCAGTCATAGCTAAATATGCAGACAGGTCCCTGAAAGCACAGTGGGAGCTGGCTAGTGGTGCTTAGCTTCTGATGCTGGGGATGAGGGAACCTGGGAGCTGCCTGGCCTAGCTGGAGACTGCTGCTTGCACAGAGCAGTGGCAAAGAAACGCGCAGCCATGGGGTTTTTACAGCAGCTCACGAGCTGCCCCTAAAGCAGGCTGCAAACGTGAGAACACATCCCGGAGCCTGACCAGGCTTTCTTCTTCACAACTCTAGAGTAAGTCCTGATTATTTTTGCTTTATCAGTGACTTGTAATTGCCTACAATCATTTTGAGAATGCCTGTATCAGCGTAATCCCCTGGTCACCCAGCTCAGACACCAGCAACACAGGAATCTGGAGCGTCCCAGAGACTTTGCAAGGAACGCTGCTGGGGTGCAGGAACAGAGGGGAAGGAGCAACACCCCTGGTTTTACACCCTGTGTGCTAACCATGAGTGATGATGCCAGTGACAGAAGTGCTCTTCGCTCCTTTTAATGAGGTAATTCCCCTGAGAGGACACCACACACACAGACAGATGGGCCTGGAGCTGCAGCACGGTCCTTCCCCAGGGCACATCAGGCAGATTTCAGGCTCTGGGGACAGCAGGCAGCGCTCAGACCTGGCCTCACACACAGACACCGTGACCTGGGAGCTGGAACTGTGCTGCCTGTCACAGGAATCCTGTCCCAAAGCAGTCCAGAAGCCATCCTGCAGTACTGAAGCTGAGAATAAGCTGCCCCAAAGCACGCAGCAGCTGCAGACGTCAAATTCTGCAGGTCAAAGCGTGCAGCAGCCATCTCAGAAGTAAAGGGCAGGCACGTGCCTCTCACCAGCCCTGCCTTGGTACTGCGAGGTGCTACGTTGCATGCCCCATGCTGGAAGAGTGGGCAGCAAGAGGAACAGGGCTTTGGAAGGGAAGGGGCTCAGTTCATCTCCCCTCGCACTAGTGAAATAAAGTAGTGCACAACAGCGGTACCACATATTTGTCCTGATATTCTATTATTCCCAAACTAATCTTGTTCTTCAAACATGTGAAGATTTAAGTTTTCTTTCTGGTCATCACTAAATACTAACCATGTTTTATCAGGTCAGAGTTCAAGAAGAGACCATCTTTCTAACAGTGACACCAGGAATGCACTGGCCTAGACTGGGGGAATTGGGTGGTCAGTAAGGACTGTGAATATTGCTTACTAGGTATAAGACAGGGTTAATGAACCCCATTTGGGCACCGAGATGAACCGGCTAGCCTCCTGAGGAGCTTTTTTCAGCTTCACCAGTTACGCTCACACAGTGCTGGCCAAGCAGCTGCAGCCATGGGTGCTTCAGGTCCAGCGTTGCCGCTCCAGCCCCAGTCAGAGCACTGTGAGCAGAGGCTGCACAGGAGGCTGCCATCCCACAGCAACACAGCAGAACAGCGCCTTAGGGACTGGGGGGCACCTTGAAACACCACCTGGTGCGATCTCCCTGCTGGGGCGGGCACACCTGGACCAGGCCATGCAGGAACGCACCCAGGCTTGGGATATCTTCAGCAAAGGAGCCCTCACAGCCCCTGAGCAACCTGTCCCACGTCCCGTCACCCTCACCGTGAAAAATATTTATTTTCCTATTAAAACAGGAATTTATTTTCCCTGTGCCACAGCCCGCGCCCACCGCCCCTCACCCTGCCACAGGCCGCCCCCCAGGAGGGCCTACCTCCCCCCACCCCTCCCCCTTTCAACAATTACAAACATCAATCACTGTTTACATCAATTATAAGCAACATATCGCTTATACTAATTATAAAATCAATTATTCTTTATATTTACGGCCCCCCAGCCCCGCTCACGATCATCTTCTTGTAGAGGCCGTAGTGCAGCACCAGGCTGTGGGTGAGCGCCAGGCGGTGCGGCTTCATGGGGTGCCCGGCTCCTGCAACCACAGCGACAGAAGGGGGGGGGTCAGGGGGCGCTCACCGGGGCTCCCGGGGGTCCCGCCGCCCCCTCCCGGGCCCGCCCCCCCCCCGCACCGTAATGGAAGTTGCCGACGTCGGGGTCGTAGAAGTAGGCCACGGTTTTCGCCATGGCCGCCGCCGCCGCCGCGCGCGCCCCGCTACGTCATGGCGCCGCTGCGTCATCGCGCCGCGCTGTGGGGCACGGCCCGCCCGAGGGGCGGGGTCTACCCCCCAGTCAGCGCCAGTTAACCCCCAGTTAGCTCCCAGTTACATCCCAGTTACCTCATACTTACCTCACACTTATCCCCCAGTTACCCTCCAGTTGCTCGCAGCTGCCCCCAGTTACCTCCCCGTTGCCCCCACCTGCTTCCAGTCATCTCCCAGTTGTTTCCAGTTAACCCCACAGCTGCCCCCCAGTTGCCACCAGTCGCTCCCAGTTATCTCCCAATTACCCCCAGTTATCCCCCAGCTGCTTCCATTTACTCCCAGCTGCCTCCAGTTACTCCCCAGTTGCTTCCCAGTTGCTCCCAGTTACCCCCAGCTGTTTCTAGTTACCCCCAGCTGCTCCCAATTACCCCCAGCTGCCCCCAGGTACCCCCCAGCTGCCCCCAGTTACCCCTAGCTACTCCCAGTTACCCCCCAGCTGCCCCCAATTACTTCCTAGCTGCTCCCAATTATCCCCAGCTGCCCTCAGTTACCCCCCAGCTATTCCCAATTACCCCCCAGCTGCCCCCAGTTACCCCCTAGCTATCCCAAGTTACTCCCAGGTACTTCCAATTACCCCCCAGCTGCTCCCAGTTATCCCCAACTACCCCCCAGTTACTCCCAGGTGCTTCCAATCACCCACCAGTCACTCCCAGTTACCCCCATCAGCTCCCAGTTACCCCCAACTGCCCACCGTTCCCCCCCATCAGCTTCCAGTTACCCCCTACCCACCCCCAGTTAGCTCCCAACTGCTCCCAGTATCACGGCCCCATATCCACTTTCTCCCCTGCCCCTTGCCCAGCCGCAGGCGCTGGCAGGATGGGGCTCAGGGACACAGCCGTGGGGCACCGGGGACGTGCTGTGACACCCGTCCTACCCCAGGGATCCCTGGGATAAAGCTCTTGGGGCCGCCCCCGCTGGCACCTCAAGGTGCGGGGGGCAGATAACGCCCGGACGGGCCCACGGGGCTGCTTGGGCGTCACGGCGGCAGCACGGGGGGGGGGCTCGGGCCCCAGAAATGAAAACACCCTCGTTTTAAAGGCCACTGACGTGCCAGCGACGTCTGGAAATCTTACAGGGGGGTGAAGATTGGGCAAAGTGTCTGGCGAGAGTTGGTTTTGGCCGTAGCGTTTTTATAGAAATTATGGCAATTTCCGCACTGAGCGTCGCAGCAGAGACCCCAGGAGGAGCCCGCCTGTGGGATTCCCACACCCGTCCCCATTAGCTGCCACGGGGACGCCGAGCACGGCGCAGACGGGTGGTGTCCTGGGGGCTGCCACCCCGCTGTGGTGAGAGCAGGGGACAGGGGGCAAGGTGATGGGCTGGAACCGGGGAAGAGATGCTGCAATTTCCCAGAGGGGACCAGAGCCTCCAGCTTCAAAGCCTTGAAGGCTTCTGAAGGGACTGAGCAGGGGTGGAGGATGCAGCTCCATGGGGATGCAGCAGCTCCACGGGGATGTTGTGACCAGGGCCACCACTCCATGCCCCAGTGCTGCCCTATAGCTGTTGGTGGAAGGAAGGACGGATGGGAGGAGAAACACCACGGGCTGGGAGTACCCTGCAAGGAGCCAGGCAGGAGCAGAGCCCTGCTTCCACCTCCTCCTCCCCATGCAGGGTGGCCCCGGCTGTGGGAAGGGGGATGGCAGGACCGGAGCTTGTTTCCGTCCCCTGTAGGATTGCCACGCAGAAATGCACCGGGTGGGTGGAAGCACCGGGGAGCAGAAAGGATTTATTGTGCAGGACAGCGTGGGTGTGAGAGCAGAAGGAGTCAGCCTCACCCCAGGGCTTGGGAGATGCGAGGAGCCCCTCTTTGACCACGGAGCAAACCCCTGTTAACATCCTGACAGCAGATCGTGCCATGCTGTGGCTCGTCGCAGAGTGCTGGACCAGCAGCAGGAGCCCTCTCCTGTCCCACTGCCCGTGGTCTTCTCCTGCTGTGGCTGCTCTGCCTCCATCCCAGCCTGTCTCCCTGCCGGGACAGCACGCAGGAGGGTGGCACGTAAAACATGGTGACCCCGTGAAGTCACGGGGATGGAGGAAGGTCCTGGGCTCCTTGTGGCCACTTCCAGGGCTCTCCTGGCCACTTTTGGATGGGGACAGGAGCTGTCACAGTGGTACAGCCGGTGGATAGGTTATGGGTTTCCTCACCTGTACCCAACCTCACGGGATGGTTCAGCTGTCCTTGAGGTGGAGGAGGCTTGGTGGCGGTGGGACAGGAGGGTCAGTGTCACCAGGGCTTGCAGAGGTGACATGTGCTTTTGGGGTGGAGGACCAGCACCGGTCGAAGGACCCAGAGGCTTCATGTGCTGCAGCAAAGTAGATTTGGGTAAAGCCTCCTGGAGTGAGGATAGACGAGGAGAAGGAGGTCGTGGCACTGCCACAGCTGGAGATGTTGAACAGCTCGGTCCTTTTTTGGGGAAAGAGGGAGAGCCAGTGTCCCCAGTGTGGGGTATTGGGGTGTGCGGGCTCCTTTGCCAGGCTCCCACTGGTGCAGATAAACACACCTCACCCCCCGTGCCGAGACCCCTTCCACCCTGCTCCCCCCAAAAACTGCCCAAAAAGGATGGTGCTGGGAAAGCTGGGCTGCCCGGACAGAGCTGGGGTGAGGTGAGGCTACCCTGGGGCAGGGAGCAGCGCGCCAGCACCCGGCGCTCCCGTTTGCCCCTTGCTGCAGCTGCCAGCAGCATTTCCCTGAGCTCCCCTGCAGCCTGCCCCCGCCGCAGCCGCTCCGGAGAGCTCGAGCTGAGGACAAGCGGGTGCTTTGCCTGGCAGGCGCTGCCTCGGCAGGCAGAAGCCGCTTGGCTCCTTCCCGAGGAAGCCGGGGCAGCGGAGGATGCTCGCGGCGGTCCCCAGCCGCGGGGATGCGGGGTTGCTAGGAGGCAGGTGAAGGTGACGGGGACAGCGCTGCGGAGCACCGCAGGCCCAGGTACCGCCGCAGCCCTGCTGCGGGGACGGGGATGGGGACAGGAGGGCCCCCGGAGCCCCCGCGCAGAGCAGGCGGCGGCGGCGGAGGGAAGGAGCTGCGGGGGGACCGGTGGAGGATGCGGGAGCTGGCGGCTGGCTCGGCCCTTCGCCGCCACCGCTCCCTGCCGTGAGTAGCCAGAGGGGCGAGGGGCTCCGGCAAGGGCGATGCTGGGGGCCTGTGTCCTTGGGGTGCTGCCTGTGGCGGGGTGGGGGGGGGCGATGCAGCAGCCTCCGGGCTGGTGCCGCTGCTGCCCTTGGGATGCTTTGGCGGCTGCGATGTGTCCTTGGGAAACCGCGCTGGGCCGGCCATGGCGGGGCCGGGGATGAGCCCTCATCCCGAGCTGGGAGCTGGGTCTGACCCAGCAGGGCCCGGCAGCAGCGCAGAGGACACGAGGAGGAGGAGGAGGAGGAAGAGGAGGAGGTGCAGGGAGCCTGCCGGGGGTCTCCGAGCCGCCTTCCCCCTTCGCCTAGATCCGCATGTCCGACCAGAGCAGCAGCGATGATGGGGAGTCCGACCCCCAGCACAGCCTGTCCATGGTCTTCCTCCTCGTCCTCGTCTTCTTCATCATGGGGCTGGTAGGATTCCTGATCTGCCATGTCCTGAAGAAGAAGGGCTACCGCTGCCGGACTTTCCGGGACGAGCTCGACCCAGATAACAAGGACGTGCTGGCGGAGCTCCAGGCCAGTGAGTACGGGCAGCGGGGTGCCGGGGGGCTGCGGCGCTGCCCTTTGGTGCTCCTTAAATTCAACCCTTGGGTGCGGGCTGGGGGTGGCTGGGGACCCTGTGGTGGGATGTGGTGCCCACCCTTTTCCCCAGGGCCTGTCCCCACCATGTGCTCGCAGAGTCCGTGCAGCCCCGAGCTGTGCCCCGTGGGCGCACGCCAGAGCTCGCAGGTTGAGTTGGCTGGGCATGAAGACACTGTGTGAAGTTTCCAGGTGGGCTTTGCCTGCTGGAGACGCCACAGCCCAGGGAAACATCTCTGTGGGCTTCCAGGAGTGCAGAAGTGGCCACTGACCGTGCTGTGCAGGGCAGCTGCCCACCAGACCTCAGCCAAGCCCCCTGCCCCCTCAAAGCAGGTTGTGATGAATGCTGGCGACGGGTGCCACAACAGGGCAGACATCCAGCCAAGTTTCCCCAGCACGCTCCTTTAAGCTTCTAACACTCTATCTCAGGGACTTTCTCCATCAGAGGTGGTTTCTATGTATTTAGCAAGCCCCCCATGGTTTTCTTGGCTGTGAACCTGTCCCATTTACCCTTGGAGGCCTTTAGCACCGCAGCATCCTGAAGGTGGCAGCCCCAGGGCTCAACTGTCCTCACGAGGAGCCTCCTCTTGGAGCTTGTTCCAAACCTGCTACCCACTCGTGTCCTTGGATGCTCCCCAGAAGGAGCAACGTGCCCCCACCTCGCCACACCACTGGCTGCCATTTCAGCCTCCCTCCTTTCCAGGGTGGAGCTCTGGAGTTCCTCAGGTTCCTCCTGCAGCCGTGGGGACTTGCAGCTCCTCGGGACTCTGTCGGCACTCACAGCTCCTGCTGAGCTGGGCCTCCCAGCCCCACGCCCTCAGTGCCATGCTTTCTCCTTTCAGATGAAGAGGAGGAGCTGAACGAGGACACCGTGGAGAAGATCGTGAGATGCATCATCCAAAATGAAGGTGAGCATTTCCTTGGGCTGGCTCGGAGCCTTGCTGACCGCTTTGGCTGACACGCTGCCTTTTTCCTCTCTCTCCAGCCAATGCAGAGGCCCTCAAGGAGATGCTGGGGGACAATGAAGGGGACATCCCATTGCCAGTGCCCAGGTGAGGGAAGCCAATTCCAGCTTGTGGCTCTTCCACAGTAAGGGAGAAGCAACTGCTGGGCATCACCTGGGTCCTCAGACTCTGCACCCAGCCCCTTCCCATGTCGGCAGCTTCTTACAAAGCATCTTCCCAACAAGAAGTCCCTCTCCCCTGGGACATGGGGGTTGTGAGGACTGCTTCACTTCTTTGCCAACAGGAATATCCCTTCCTCCTGTTCTCACAGGAGGTTCCCTCAGCAACTGCTGCTTCTCAGAGCTTGCTGCGCTGATGGTGCTGTGCTGCAGCAGGGTAGGGAAGGCTCCTTCAGATATCACGACCTGTCACATCCTTTTTCTCTTGCAGCCTTTGTCCCCACCGCAACAGCCAGGACGGGGGCCCCCCACACCACCACACGGTGCATCTGGGCTCCACACAGGCCCCCTGCATCCACTGCAGCAAGAGGAAGAGGCACCCGCTGCACCGGCAAGGAAGGTCCAAGGATGGCAAAGGCAGGATGCATCCCGGAGAGACCACCGTCTTCTCAGTGGGCAGGTACTGGAATGAGCCTTGCTCTGATGGAGCAAGCATTACAGAGAGACTTCTCAGTTCCCCTTCCCCACTTACCCTGTGCCAGAAATCCCTTGATCCAGACATCCCTGAGGGCCACGTGCCTCCCGCACCTCCAGATTCCCGTGGTGTGCAGCAGGCCGTGACGCATGGGTGCCTTTCCCCTTCCTTCTCCACAAGGTGACTCAGGCCTAGGTTGCTCTGCTGACTCAGAACCAGGCAGAGCCCCAAATCCATGTCCCTTCAAAGCCTGCTGTCCCACCTACATGTGACTTGGGGTCCTTCTTGCTGTAGGGGCAGTGGCCCCAGGTTTTAGGGATCTTGTGAGGAGAGGGAGGAGGTGACACAGGTCCCTGTTGCAAGTTGCCACCATCAGAATGAAAGAGTGGCTATTCTCCTCCAGGTCTTCGCCTGCAATGATGACTGTAATCAGATGCTGTGGGAGGAATATGAGAGCAGGGGAGTGTACTTGACACTTCCCACAAAGAGTCTCCCAGCCCCCATCTGTTCTCACCTCAAGGGACTCCCAGAGCTGCCTGTGGTCTCTGAGCAGTCATCAACCTTTGATACAATCTGCGACCCTGCCCAGGTTGCCCCATTCCCCAGCAGAAAGGTCTGGTCCTGCCATGGTGATGATGAGCCAGATGGGGCATTGGGAGGGGTTGTTTTCACCATCGGAGCCAGAAATCTCAGAAGGGAGGTGAAATGGGAGCTTTATGGGGAGCTGGTAAAGGGGAGGACCTCCCCGTGCCAAGCTCTGGCAGAGATCACCCCTTTCTGCAGGAGGAAAGCTTCTGGCTTCCTCTGGGCTGGTTGCTGCCAGCTGTCCTTGGTGTCAGGGCTGGTGGTTGGTAAGCCAGATCTCTGCACAGCTGCGTGTTCATGGCTAATCTTCCCTGGCTGGAGCCCAGCTCCTTCTGCTCCTCTGTGTCCTTCACCCATGTTCTTCTCAATCTCCTCTCACTCAGCTCTGTGTGCCTGGAGAAGATGATCCCCTCCTAAATGTGCCTTCCCTCACATCCTTACTTTCTCTCCTTATCCTTGTTAAGTTCCCATGTCACATAAGCCTTTTCCAAGGTTATATGTTAGAAGTTTCCACTTCCTGAATCTCCTTGATATGAGGTCCAACTGCTAAGGGGCCTGTGTGTCCGTGAGGTACAAAACTACCTCCAAATTCTGGCTCGTGTTTCCCAGCTGGCCTCTCTGCTTTTCCAGTTCCCTGATGACTTTTCAGGGAGTGCCCTTGCTGTGTCTTGCTATGAGTATCCTGATTGCACAAGCCACCTTGATTCATGACCACACACAAAAACTCCACTTTAACCTGCTTCTCTTTGCAGCCCTCAGGTCTTGTTCATCCATTTTTGGCTGTCACTTTTGCCTTGGAGACAGAGGCTGGGAGTCTGATCCCCTTTCCTATTAACCAGGTCCGGAGTGGTCGGAGTGGGTCCACAGAGGCTGTCAGGGGCTGGAGCACGCGGTGTGTGAGGAGCTGCTGAGGGAATGGGGTTTGTTTGGCCTGGAGAGGTCTAGCAGGGATCTAATTGCTCTGAAACCACTCAGAGGGGCGAGGGGAGTTTAAGTGAAGATGGAACTAGACTCCTCTCCGAGATGCACCAAGAAGAGCAAGAGGCAGCAGCTGCAAGTTGTACCTAGAGAAATCTGGATGAGGCACAAAGAGAAAGCATTGTGCCCTGTGAATTGTGCTGCCCTGTGGCCCCAAGCAGCAGGGGGATTGCCATCCCTGGGGATCTCCAAACCCAGCTGGAGAGGTTTTGGAGAGCCCTGAGCAGCCTGACCAAGGGTGGAAGATGGCTCCATCTTGAGCGGAGGGTTGTACCAGAGGCCTTTCCCACCTAAACTGTCCTCTAATTCTGCAGTATTCAGGTTCAAATGATCTGTATTCTCATATTATTGAATAATTTACCATCTATTTTAGGGCTTTCCTAAACCTTTCATCTTTGCCATCACTACCATGCTAATGAGCGGCCACATCAGAGGAGCCTTCCCTCACCACGCACCAACCTGCCAGCGGCGGAGCTCGTCCGCAGCCCATCCACATCTCACAGAGGTCTCATCCCTGGCTCGCTCCACTGCAGCACATCGTGTCCTGTTGGATCATGTGCCCTAGCCGTGCTGACTAGGCAGACACCAAAACGCTCCTGCCCTTCTCCTCATCATCCGGAGGGAGGTTTTTCTTGTGTCCTCTCCAGCCTGAATCCTGCCTCCTCCTCTGAGTGCCTCCCCGTCTCCTTCAGGCTGACACTGCTCAAAGGTGTTACTGAGAAATAATCCCATCATTTCTGCCTCCTCCTGGTCCCTTTTTGGGACTGGAGCATTCTGTGGCCTTCTCGTATCACCGTGCTGGTGCCCTGCCTCCAGATACCTGGATAGACCTCAAAGGTCACATTTGCTGTGGCTCAGCCCAACCCCAGCAGTCCTCTGGGAACATCATGCCGAGCTGGAGTATTTCCCTTCTCAACCCTCCCAATTTATGAGCAGCGTTTCAAGCTGTGATGCTGAGGAGTCTGTATTGCCTACCCTGGTGATGTTATTTACGGTTCTGGCCACCTGGTGCTCTGGCCATCTGCTGAGGCCTGCACTGCCTCTGTCTGGAGCTCCCCCATGCTTGAAGAGGGCTTAAGAACTACCACTGGGTAACCCAAATATCTTCTTGAAGTCACATTCCTCGTTGCTGTCCTCTGCTTGCTGGCCTGTCCTTCCTTGTTCCTGACACACGACCACTGGCGGTCTCCTTCACTCACTCGCTCTGGCAGCTCATCCTGGATCTGTTCTTTCTTGGACCCTCCTTCTCAGCGTTCTCCTTCGGGATGACCATTAGCTTTACATTCAGGTCTTGCTCTTCTTTCAGCCCCAGCTGGCAGAGCGGCCCTGCAGCCCCTCACACACATCCCTTCCCCCCTGGGACCAGCCCAAAATGCACTAAATCCACATCCAAGGCTCTGAACAAGCCCCTCTTTGGCCAGACTGCATCTCAGGGCTGTCACCCGTAGTGCTGCAGGATGACAAACCACCAGGACTGGCACCAATGTTTGTATTGGCCTTTTCATCCTTCTCTTTACCAGCACTTTGTACTGGGTCTGCTTTCCGCAGAAAATTAAGGAAATCTGGGGTGAGGTGGCCAGGGCATGGCTGGGGTGGGAGTCAATGCTGAACAGGTCTGAGGGTTTGGAGATCAGCACGGGTCGGCGACAAAGAGAGAGGATCCCAAGCTGGAGGCAAGCTGGAAATAGTGTTGGGAAGAAAACAGTGGGAGAACGGAGGGAAGAGCTTTTGACCTGCCCGTCCCGTTGCAGGTTTCGTGTCACGCACATTGGGAAGAAGCCCACCTTCCCTGAGCCGCAGGACAGCGCCCAGCCTGATGGCAGCAGGGAGCCGAGCACGGAGGAGCTGGAGCACAGCAGCGAGCGGCTGCGGAGGGAGCGGGCTCGCAACGGGACTGTCCCCACGGGTGGCCTGGAGAACGGGGCCATCCAGGGGGGAGTAAAAAGCACGGAGCTGAGCCGCTCCAGCACCCCAGCTCCAAACACGCCCGGCAGCCGGGACGGCAGAGCGGCGGGCAGGGTGGGCAGCTCTCCTGGCAGCACAAGTCACCAGCGGAGGCACCTGAGCCGTCGGGATCTGGGAGGGTCGAGCCCCAGCATCCCGGGGCTGCTGGGGCAGGAAGGAGGGCAGAGGGGCAGCATCTGCCAGGAGGAGGCCGGACTGGGGTCAGCAGATGAGGTGTCGGATATTCATGGGAGCCTGAGCCTACACGAAGGGGCGGAGGAGCTGGGAAGGGAGGAGAGCAGCCGAAGACAGCCCGCAGTGGAGGCCATGGGGCAGCAGGTGGGTTCCTCCTCTTCCTCGTCCCCTGGTGGTCGTCTGGGTTGGAAGGGCTGATCCAAACTGAAATCCACCCTTTTTCAGTTTAAAACCATTGCCTGTCACTACAAGCCCTAGGACAAGGTCTTCCTCCGTCATTCTTTTGAGCCCCTTTATACATGGGAAGGCCACAACGAGGTCTTCTGGGGGCTCCTCTTTTCCACACAGCAGTGTGAGCCCCACTGCAGGGACTGAGGAGCCGGGGCTGGCTGCGGTGTGGGACCTGCTCCGTGTCCTGCACACCCTGCTCCCTTTCCCTAGCTGGATTTTCCCATCCTTTTTCTAATGCCTAATGGCAAAGAGGGGTGCTCTCGTTCCATGGACACCCTCTGAGCGCTTCTAATGGGATAGGTCAGAGGAGATGTGACTTCTCCCTGGGAAGTCACCTTCTCCTCTGCACAGGGCTTATTCTCCGTTGGAGCTCACCGCAGCCAGCAACCTGCAGGCAGGGCAAGATGTCCCCAGGAGCCCTTCTGGCCTTGATTGAAGTCTGGGAAGGGTTGAAGCCACCTGGCTGGGGCTTGGTTGTTCTTCCCACCCTGGGGCTTGGAGCAGGGAGCAGCACCTGGGCAGCTCCCAGCCTCCCAACCTGACACCGTGCTGGAGCTGCTAGCGAGCTCGGGGCAGCACTGGTGAAGAGATGGGGTGCTTGGACCTCAGTGGACCAGCCCGCTCCCCGTTGCTGCCTCCAGGCTCTTACCTGCTAGAGGAGGAGGGAAGCAAAGGGTTTGGGGAAAGAACCTGTGCGTCTCAGTGCTGGGGACTTGTCCCAGGGCTGGGAGCCTGCTTGAAGGAAGGAGGATGGACATGAATGTGGAAAGCCTAAGGAAGGTCCTTAGGATGGGCTGGTGGGCTGCAGCCTTCCTTCAGAGGCCTCTCCAGAGGACTGCAGAGGCAGCAGGAGGTCCTCCTTCCTCCAGTGGCCCAGCACGCAGCCCTTTCCTTCTGCTCATCCTCCCTTTGGTTCACTGTTGAGGAGAGCAGGGAAGGTGTGGGACAGACAAAGCAGAAGGTTGAGATGTGGGGCAGGAGAAGCACGGACAGCCCTGGGCACAGCCAAGCACCCAGCCCTGAGGCTGCTCCACTGGGCTTTGTGGTGTTGCTTTGGCATGATCAGGGACACGTGGCCACAGGGAGGACAGCGATGGGACGTCAATGAGATGTTGGCCACCAAGCCCTGGAGCTGCTCAGCAGCTACCCTGTCCCTTAGGTCCCTGCCAGGGCCACCCTGAGGGCTGTCATCTGCTGCCTGGCACGTCCTGCAGGCGGCAGAAGGGCAGAGAAATGGGGATGGGGCTGTAAGTCAGCAGGGTCACAGCCACCAGCCCCTGGGTCCCCCTGGGTCCCCCCAGGAGCGCTGCCTCACGCCTGCATCTCTCCCCCTCCCGCAGGAGCCCAGCACCATGGTACAGGACCGAGGAGCCACCGTGTGACGTGAGTGCTCGTCCCCAGCCCCAAGTCCAGGTCCTGGGGTGGGGCAGGGGGGCACGGCTGCAGAGAGGGGCCGAGCGGTGCAGAGCGCCCATCGACCTGTGGGGGGTACCCGGCTGGCCACCGCGGTGGCCGTGGGCCAGCCCCATCCCACTTCTCTCTCCCCGCAGCTCCTCTCCACTCCCGGCCACAGCAGCCGACGGGAGGGACGGGGCCCCCGGCCCCACACCGGGCTGGGGGCTCTGCCGCGGGGGGCAGCCGGCCCCGGCCCCAGCCCCAGCCTGGGCGAGCAGCTTGGCATGGCCAGAGCGACGCGCGGACATTACAGACCTCATCCCATCAGCAATAGTTACCCAACTCCCACCCACCACCAACACCCCCCACCCCGGGGGTCCCCCCAGCCTGGCACAAGTGGGGATTCCCCCTCCCCCAGCACCCTGCTGCCACCCGGTCCCCGCACCCCCCAGAAGGATGCTGTAGGGATGCTGCAGGGGCAGTGGCACCAGCTCGAGCCCCCCGCATCCCCCAACTCACCGCAGAGCACAGCCCCGGCGGTGCCACCGAGCAGGACGCGGCGCAGCACCCGCCGGCACGAAGCCCCCAGCGCCACTGGGGAGGGACTGCGCAGCGCCCGGGGGACGCTGATGGAGATGGGAGCCTCCAGCCCTGCCCTGGCACAGGGCAACCCGGCCCCCACGGCGAGCTTTGGTGTTAAAGTGCACTGTAAATAGACGAGCTAAAACCATTAAAGCTGCTGAACACAGCGGTGGAGCGAACTGGTTTTATTGGGGCACGGCCACCCCCTGCCCGCAGCGAACACGGTGCGGTGCCCAGCACGAGGAGGGGCAGAGGGGCCTGGGGAAGTAATGCTGTGGGCGAGGGGCAGGGGCACGGCTGCCCGGTGCCATACAGGGGTGCAGGAGCACCCTGCAAGCAGCACTGGGCAGGATGCGGCCCCCAGAGAGACCAGCTCGGGGAACAGCGGGGTGCAGGGCAGGTCCTGCTCCCCTCCACACCACCTCCTGCCCCAGGGGAGCAGCCCGAGGGTGGGGGGCACGTTTCGCTCAGGTGAAGATTGTGCAGCCCAGGGAGGGCCAGGGGCACCCCCAGGGTCAGCTGAAGTCCAGCTCGGGCTCGGGGGCTCTGCCGGGCGGTGGGGGAGGCGCACGGAGCTGCCAGGAGAGGAGAGGAGATGCTCACAGGCTGAGGCCAGGGGCTCCCCATTGCCTTGACCGCCAGTAGAGAGGCTGTGGGGATGCACAACCCCTCTGTGGGGACCCGGGACAGGATTTGGGGAGATCATCGCAGTGAAGGGGCACTTACTGGACGGATGCGGGTGGCCGACAGGTCCGGAGAGCTCTGCCCGCTGCCTGTGCCCTCCTGCCTGCCAACTGGACCCACGCAGGAGCTCAGACATGCTGTGTGGGCCCTCCCAGACACCCCCAACCCCCAGCACTCACCTCCCAGCAGAGTTTCGGGAGATGGGTTGGAGCCCAGGCTGGTGCCAGGCACGAGGCCAGGTGGGGAAAAGGGCGGCGGGGACGGTGAGGGCAGCTCCTGCGAGCACAGAGCCGAGTGTTGGAGCAGGGCTGGCAGCACCGGGACCCCCCTGCAGCCACGGCCACTGTCACCAACCTGCCCAGCCGTCCCCCGAGCCCCGGTGAGCTCCTCCACCACCAGCGAGGGGAAGACGCCGACGCGGCCGTCGAAGTCCCCTGTCCAGAAGCCGTCGTCCACCTCGTCCTCGGCGCGGGGCAGCACGCGGATGATGGCACCCTCGGGGAAGCTCAGCTCCTCGGGGCTCTGCCCCTCGTAGTCGTAGAGGGCTCGCACCAGCCAGGCTGCGGGGAGGGGGCTCAGCACCATGGGACGAGGTGCCACAGCCCCATCCCGGGGTGATGATGCCCCACACACCCACCTCCGGGCTCCAGGACCAGCTCCGCAGCCATGATGCTGGAGAGCTGCCGCTGCAGGGCGGCCCCCGAGGGGCCCACGACACCGGTCCCAGTGGCCAAACTCGGCTCGCTGCCCACACAGCCCAGGGACAGCAGGTACTTCTCGGGGACGTAGCCGATCTGGCCTGCCTTGTTCCGAGCCTGGTGGGGCAGAAGCCACGCTACCATCCCAGTGACATGATGGCATTCGGGTCCCCCTGGCCCAGAACCCTCCGAAACTTCCCCCAGCTTTGGGATGAGGTGGAGGGCAGACCCCGGTCCACTCCGGCTGCCCACACCCACCTTCACCCACTCCTCCATGTCACCATCCTCGATGACCTCCAGCTCCTCTCCCTGCGCGATGGACAGCTCATCTGCCTGGCGGCCCTGCGGGGGACAGGGGACAGCGTGTCACAGCCAGGACAGGGGACAAAGTGTCACAGCCAGGCTGGTGGTGCCATCCCCAGGAGGCAGGGCACCCATGGCTTTACCTGGTACCCAAAGATGACCCGGCAGGTGTAGGGGTAGGTGCGGGCGGCGTGGCCGGGCTCAGCATCCTCGAACGTCTCGTCGCTGTCGTAGTCATCGAACTCAGCAGGGTCCAGCCCCGCGGGCTCCTCCTCACCTGGCCGGGTGCTGCTGGGGGTCCGTGGGTGCTCCTCGCCTGCCCGCACGGCCCCAGCCAGCCAGGCGTCCACATCCAGCCCCGCTGCACGCAGCAGCGCCAGCCGAGCCTCTGCCTTCGCCTTGCCGACCTGAGGCATGGACCAGGAGGGGATAAGGGCACGGACAGGGCAGGGATGGGGAGGGATGTTTTCAAGGGATAAGGTGACTGCTGTGGGGTGGGGGACAGCCAAGCCCCATCCCCAAGCACCCGGCCCCCAGCATGGCTGCTACGTGGCACAGCATCCCAGCACCGTGCTGCCACTGCAGCTCCACATCCCTGTATCCCCCGTCCCCAAAACCCCTCGGGGCTGACAAACCTCGAGGCCACCCCGAGCACGTTCGGGACCCACCTCTGCCTTCCGGATGTTTTCTCGCACCTCCTCCATCTGCCGCTCGACAGCGGCCACCTCCGCCTCGGAGACCTGCTGCCTCTTGGCCTCCAGCCTCTGCAGCACCTGGGGCAGATTGGGACGGGGGGCGGTGGGATGGGGCTGGGCTGTCCCTCCTCGAGACCCCCAATGAGGGATGGCCTCGGCCGCGCACCCACCTCCTCGCCGTGCGCCTTATTCTTGCTGTCCCGGGTCACCCGCGTGGCCCAGCGCCGGGCCTCCTTCTCCAGGCTGGCCCCGCCGTCCTCCGGCTCCAGCAGGGACACCTGGGCGAGGACAGGGTGGCTGGGAAGGGTCTGGGTGTGCGGCCTGCCCGTGTTGTACCGCCCCCCAAACCTACTTCAGGGATGCCAGTGAGCTGGAAACGCTGCTCGGGTGCCAGCGTGAAGGCGGCGTGGTCCTGCAGGAAGAGGAGCAGGTCCTGCTCCCGGCACACCTGCGGCGGGGAGAAGCAGGGGGCTGGGGGAGGGATGCTCACCCGTCCCCACCTGCCAGCCAGCGGGGACCCGGGGACGGGTGGCGTTACCCGCGTGGCCGCCTCTGAAACGCTCTGGAACCACTCCTGCGTGGCCCTGCAGGTCTCCACCTCCGCCTGGCCCGCCGTGCTCAAGTGGTCCCGCAGCCGCTCGTAGAGGTCGCCGTCCAGGGCCTGCGGAAAGCCAGTGGCAGACCCCCACACGGCCCCCGTGTCCCCTCGGGGACAGGGCAGGGGACCACGCTGACAGCACGGGGACCTGTCCCAGCCCTGCGAGACCCCCGCCGTGCCCTGCCCAGGGGCTGTGTCCCCCCAGAGCTCCCACCTGCATGACGGCGGGCAGCTCCACGCGGTAGTAGTGGTCCAGGTGGGCATTGGCGGACACCAGCGTCAGGACGTACTCGTTCTGCACGCCCGCCAGCTGCCTTGAGTACTCGGCCAGCTGCGCGGAGAACTGGGGGATGGGGACAGCGAGGGGTGGTGACGAGGTGGGGGACACCGCCCCGTGCCACCCCCTTGCCCGGGCACCTCGCCGTCCCCGCGCTGCCCACCTTGGCGCTGAGTTTCTGCAGGCTGGCCTTGGTGTGGAAAATCCTCCGGTCGCTCTTGCGGAGCCTGGGGAGGACGGGGACAGCGTGACCTCCCCCCGTGTGTCCCCACCACTCCCGCTGCAGCCCCCGTCCCCTCCTCACCGTGCCTCCACGTCGGCCGCCTTGTCCTTGGCCACCTCGCTGCTGCGCTGGAGGTGGGTGAACTCCTTCTTCGCCTTGTCCAGCTCCTTCACCGTCTCCAGCAGCTCTGCCTGCGCCTTCTGCAGCTGCTCGATGCTCTGGGAGGGGGACGTCATCCTTGGGACACATCCCCACTGCCCTCACCCTGTCCCGGGGTGGGGATGTGCCCTCAGCCCGTACCTTTTTGAGCATCCTCTCCTTGGACAGGCGGGCGGTCTTGGCGGCCTCGGTGGCGAGGCTGCGGTAGCTCTCGGAGGCGTTGACGCGGGCCTGCCCGGCGTACGTGGTGCCCTCGATGATGCCCTTCCAGACAGTGAGGACGCCCCTGCAGGGATGAGGGCAGGGGATCAGCCACACCGTGGGGCTCCTGTGCTTCTGGGGATGCCCAAAAAACAGCAAAACCAGCCCCTGCCATCCCCGCTGAGCCGCGTACCGCATCCATGGGGACATCCCACCCACGGCTGCATCCCTGAGGCACCCAAATCCTGGCCAGCATTTGCCATCTCCAATCCGGGAGGGCCACGTATCAACCCCTGCCCCTTGTCCCCATTCCCTGTAGCTCACCTGGAGTCACCGGCATCGCTGCGGCCCCGCTGCCAGTCCCTCTTCACAAACTGGCTGGCCAGCCTCTGCAGGGCCTGCGGACAGACCCGCTGTCACTGCTGCTCCCTCGCCGGGCACCCCAGCACCCTGCCACCCACCCCGGGGGTGAGAGTGGGTCCTTTGGGGATGGCTGCCCACCCTGTGGGTGTCCCCGGGGGGCCAGGCTGGGGGCAGAAGGCAGCCCGTGCAGGGAAAGGAGGCAAAGGCTGGCCCCAAGGCAGCGCCAGGGTGTGCGGAGGGTAAAGGAAAGCCCCCCAGGGTGGTGGCTTTCAGGAGCAAGGACCAGGAAGGGGACATCGGTGAGGGATGCTGGCTGCGAAGGCAGAGTAGAGGAGCCCCAACAAAGCCAAGCGCAGAGCGATCTGAGCCCCACGGGGGGACACGGGAACAGTCCCCACGGGGTGCTGCACCCACCGGAGAGTCCACCGAGAGCACAGAGCAGGCGAGCGGCCGGGAAAGCAGCGGGGCAGCAGCGGGAGGGAGGCAGGAGGCGCAGCACAGCGGGGGGACGAGACCCCCTGGAGCCCCTTGGGTGCTGCTGGGGGAGAGAAGAGGGGGTCAAGGGGGTCGGAGGGTCAGGGAGGTCACGGGGTCAGAGGGGTCAGGGAGGTCAGAGGGGTCAGGGCAGGGGGTGCCAGGCGCAGTGGCACTGCCACAACCTTAGGGGCTGTGGCAGAGGGGACACGAGGTGAGGGTCGTGGGGTGCCGGCTGTGCACAGCGTGACCCCGAGGGACACAGCGGGGCCGTGCTGCGGTGCTGGAGCCCCGCGATGAGCCAGCACGGGCCGGGCCGGGCCGAGCCGCCACCCCCCCTCCCCGTGCCCATCCCCGCAGGGCCGCGCACCCCGGGGAGGCACCGGGAGCCCCCCCGAGGGGCCGGGGCCGTTCCCGACAGCCCGGCCCCGTCCTCACCTGCCCGTACTCCCGCTCGATGGCAGCGCGCTGCTTGCTGTACGACCTGCGGGAGAAGCAGGGGGGCAGCGGGGCTGGTGGCAGACCCCGGCACCCCCCCGGTACCCTCCCAGTACCCCCCCGCTCCCCCCCGTCCCCCCGGTACCTGATGTCCTCCAGCAGCTCGGCGTCCCGCTGCTGCTTGCCCTGCAGCCCGCAGAGCTGCTCGAGGAAGTGCAGCTTCACCTCCTGGCTCAGCTTACCCTGCGGGCACGGCACGGCTCGGCTCAGCCCCGGGGCATGCCACGGACCCCCCGGCCCCATCCCCATCCCGTCCCCATCCCCTCCCCGGCCCCGCGCCCACCTTGCGCGGCGGCGGCTGCATCCCCCCGGCACCCCCGGACCCGACCCGCCGGGCCCGGAACTGCGGCCCCGCCCCGCCCCCGGAAAGCCCCGCCCCCTCCGCAACAGGCCACGCCTCCATACGCATCAGACCACGCCCCCTATGACTTAGACACCGCCCCCTCCATGTAAGGCACCGCCCCCTCCTCCATAGGCCACGCCCCCTCCGCGTTAGACACCGCCCCCCTCAACAGGCACCGCCCCCTCCGCGTTTGACCACGCCCCCTCCGTAATAGGCCACGCCCCCTCCGCGTTAGGCACCGCCCACACAGCCACACCCTGTAAACGAAGCCCCGCCCACTCAGTATATTCCTGTCCCTATAAGCCCCGCCCACCGGGGTAAGCTCCGCCCCCTATGCTGTCACCTCCCCCCCCCCCCCAATGCGGGCATGGGGAGGTTGGGGGGACATGGGGACACCGAGATAGGGACACGGGGACAGGGACAGGGGGATGTGGGGACACTGGGATAGAGGACGGGGGGACACAGACAGTGGGACATGGGGATATGGGGACAAAGGGACATGGGGATGGGGAGACATGGGGACAGGGGGACAGTGGGACATGGAGACACTGAGATTTGGACACAGGGGCACAGGGACAGGGGACAAAGAGACATTGGGACAGGGGGCACGGGGACAGAGAGATGGGGACATGGGGACACAGGGACAGGGGGACACAGGGACATGTGGGGTGCGGGGACACTGCCACCCCTTGCAGGAAGGGTGCCGGGACCCTGGCCCAGCCAGCCCCTGCTGCAGGGACACGGGTGGGGGGGACAGTGCCATGAGGGTCCCCTCAACCCTCACCCCCCTGCCCTGTCCCCCTGTCCCCTGTCCCCATTGCCCCTCTCTTCTCTTTCTGCTGGCGCTTTCGTCCCGTGCTCTGTCCCTGGGGGGCTCCCTGCCATCCCTGTTGCCCCCTCAGGGAATTTTGGGGGGCTTTTTGTCCCTTTGCCCAGTGACGCTTTGCTCTGTGCCGTGTCACCAGCTGTCACCAGCTGCGGGGTGACACGGGGAGCCAGGGCAACGTCCCCGGGACAACACAGCACCGATCTGGGCGCATGAAGGGGACAGCAGGAGGTCCCACTGGCGGTGTGGAACAGGCTCATCCGAAGCCACCAGACCCGGGGACATCTGTTCCCAGCATGTCCCTGCGCCGCTGGTGAACGTCGCGTGTCACCTCCCTGCTGTGGTTTGCAAATCGTCTCCCCCGCGGCCACCGGCGCCTGCTTCCTCCTCCCCAGCCCGTCCATGCAGGAGGCTGGGAACCCCCCTGTCCCCCACAGCCGGTGACATCCCCGGGGGGGGGGGGTCACCCCCGTCCCCAGGAGTCACCCCCGGCCACCGCATCCCGCCGGGCTGCCGGGAACGGGGGCAGCGTGCACGCACGTGGCAGGGGAGGAAGAGGAAGGGAGCCGGTGGCCGTCCAGCCGCGGTGACGCACGGCGGGGCCAGCCCTGGCCGTGGCTCTCGAGGGCACGCAGCTCTGGCGGAGGCCACCCTGCCGAAATGTCCCTGCCGGTGACTTCTCCCGGTGCTGCCACCGCCGCCGCCACCTTCCTGCTCGGCTTGGCCACCCAGCTCCCCCTGGGTAAGTGTCCTGGTGGCTGTCCCCTGGCGCGGTGACACGGGTGATATGGGGCTGGGTGCAGTGGGACAGGGGGGACGACACTTGGCACTCGGAGGGGGTGGCTGTGTGACATGGTGACAGCTCCGGTGGTGCAGACCCCTGAGCCCAGGGGACATTTGGTCCAGGTGTGCCAGGGGACAACTTCCCCTCCTGGCACCAAAAAGCAACACGCTGTCCCCTGTCCCCTGTCCCGGGAGCGGTGGCAGGGTTCGCAGGGCACCTTGTCCCCATGCAGGGTCCCAGGGGCACATCCAGGCATGCGGTGGCCCAAAATGCAGGGGGAGGTCTTGGGGGGCTGCGGTGCCCCGGCTGCAGGAAGGGGCCGGCTGTCACTTGCTCGGCGGTGGCTTTTTTGGGTCCCTGCTTGTTCCCTGCTGCTGCGTCAGGGGAAAAGCCTCCGACCACAGGGAGCCGGCGAGCTGCATGCGGCCAGGGCTGCGCCGGGAGGAAGAGGAGGAGGAGGCAGGACCCTGGTGGCTTCGTCCCAGTCCTGTTCTGGTGTGGGTGGCCGTGTCCTGTGCCCCCCAACCTGGGTGAGACCCCCCAGGGTCCCTCATCCCGGGCACCCCGGCTTGCACCCAGCGGGGTGCTCAGGTTCCTGGGTGCCCACGCTGCAGGGAGCCACCTCCGCTGGGAGAGGTGACAGCACCTGGGGGTCCCTGTGGGGAAGGGGCACTGGGAGGTGCTCTCAGCCCATCCCCACGCCTCGTGTCCTCCGCAGCCCGTGGCAAGGGGCGCGTCCTGTGGCCCCTCACCCCCCAGGAAGAAGCCAAGTGCCCCAGCGCCTCCGTGGAAGCTTTTCTCAACGGCACCATGTCCACCCGCGTCCTGCCCGCCCTCTACTCCGTGGTGCTGCTCGTGGCACTGCCAGCCAACGCTGTGGCCTGCTGGGTCCTGGCGGCCAACTTCAGGAGGTGCTCCAGCTCCCTCTTCCTGCTCAACCTGGCCGGCGCCGACCTCCTCTTCGTCCTCCTGCTGCCCTTCAAGATCTGCTACCACCTCTTGGGCAACCACTGGCTCTTCGGGGACTACCTGTGCCGCGCCACGGTGTCCCTCTTCTACGGGAACATGTACAGCTCCATCCTCTTCCTCACCTGCATCGGCCTGGAGCGCTACGTCTCCGTGGTCCACCCGTTTGCGCTGAGGGGCTCCAGGTGGACGTGGGGCAAGGCGGGCGTCTGCGTGGGCATCTGGCTGCTGGTGGGGCTGGGCATGAGCCCCCTGCTCTTCTACCCCCAGACAAAGCACAACTCACAGCTGAACATCACGACGTGCCATGATGTCCTTGAAAAGGACGAGCAAAAGTTCTTTAAGTCCTATTTCCTCTCGCTGGTGGGGCTGGGCTTCGGCGTGCCCTTCGTGCTCATGACCATCTTCTACAGCTGCATCCTGGCCCGGCTGCTGGCCAAGAACAAGAACTACCGGCACGTGGTGTGCGTCCTGGCCGTGGTCTTCCTCGTCTTCATCCTCTGCTTCACCCCCAGCAACGTGCTGCTCTTCATCCACTACCTGCTGCAGGACAGGGTGTGCAGCAACACCGCCTACATCTGGTACACGCTGGCCCTGGCCTTCAGCGCCTTCAACAACTGCTTCGATCCCTTCATCTACTTCTACGTCTCCCGGGATTTTCGGGGCTGGGTCCGCAACAGCTGCTGCCCCCAACGGCTCCGGACGCGGAGGGGGTGGGAGAAGGCAGCCTCGTGCTTGAGGTCCAGCGAGCAGACTCAGCTCTAGGTGGGGCTGGGGACACGGGGCTGTGTCCCCTGTACAGAGGGGACCCTGCTCCAGCTGCCAGCCCGGGGCTCATCCCCGCCAAGCCCCCCGTCCCCAGCTGGGAATGACCCAAGGGGGACAGAGCTGCTGCCCCGAAACCTTCGGCAGCACGGTCCCCACTGCCCCATTCCTGGTGCTGCCACCTCTGTGCCCCAGTCCCGCGGGTCCCTCCCCACCCGGTGTCCCCCACCGCTCGCCCTGCGGTGACCGAACCCCCCAGAGTCCAAATAAACCTTTATTTCTCCCTGCTGGTGCAAGGAGCAGGTATAAACGCCCCAGCTGGGCAGGAGCTGTCCTCCATCGCCAGGACCACGCACTGGGCACACGCGGCCAGCTCCGTTGCTGGGCACCCCCCAAAAATGCCCCACGATGCGTGCAGGAAGGGAAAGGGGGGGCACACGGGTGCCTCGACCCTGCGCCAGGGGATTGGGGCTGGGGAGGAGACGTTGGGCAGAGCTCACGCGGGAGGAAGGCTGCACCCTGTGCACCCCGTGTCCCTGGCACCACGTGCCCCGTCTGATGCTCACGAGCATCTCAGTTCTGCTTTTATTTTCCCTATGACTCGCTCCCCTCGGCGCTGAGCCCGGCGGCAGCGGGTGTGCTGTCCACACACGCAGACACACACGTCATCGTCCCCTGTGCCCCCAAGGGGGGTGGCACCGTGCCGGCTGCTGGTCCCCACCTGTCCCCGCTCCCAGCCCGGCCCCGGGGGGAGGCTGGGAGGAGGAGGAGGAGGGTGCTGGCTCTGCAGTCCCCTCCCCATCACTGCTGCCACCAGATGTGACTTGACCCCCAGGTCGGTGCCACCCCGGGTCATGTCACCGGCTGGCCTGGCCCCGTCGCTGGCGGCTGGCCCTCGTTCTTCCTGAGGATGATGCTGCTGAGCTCCTGGATGAGCTTCTCGTTGATGGACGCGGAGAGCTGCATGCTCCTCTTCCTGCTGACCGAGCTCTCGGTGCCGGGGCTGCTCTCCAGCACGGCCACTGGCTCCTGGTCCCCAGCCGGTGCCGCGGACGGCTCCGTGTTCCTCTCCAGAGAGGCCGTGTGGGTGGCTCTGGGCCCGCAGGACGGGGCCGTGTCACACTCCAGGTTCAGCCCCCACTCGAGGGACAGTGCTTTGGTGACGGAGAGGCCCGGCGGCCTCTGTGCGGGGCTGGTGGGCAGCGAGGAGCGCAGCGCCGGGGCCGGGGGGTGCTCGGGGCTCGGGGTCGGCTTCTTGGACCTGTCCACGGGGGGCACGGCCGAGGGGTCCGCCAGCAGCCCCCGCTCCAGCTCCAGCGCCGCCAGCTCAGGGAAGTTTCCCACCTCCTCGTAGACGGGCTCGGTGTCTGCCTCGTTCTCCTGCTGCTCCTCCTCCAGGGAGTCCTGGTGGACCTTCATGGGCTGGGGGGGACGGGGAGTGGGGTGAGGGCAGTGCCCGTGTGCCCGCACAAGGGTGCTGCCCGGGGAGCTTTGCACCCCTGCCGTGGGGCTGATGCTCCAGGCAGAGCCCCTGTGGGGCACTGGCCCTGCTTTGGGTCCCTGGACACGTCCCTGCTGCCCTTTTGGCCAGTGGAGATGGGGCACTTTGGGCTCCAGTGGGGCCAGATCAGTGTCACCAAGTGGGGGCATTGTCCCACAGCCACTGGCAGTGGTGGTGCGGGGGGGGAAAGGCCACGTGTGCCCACACACGAAGCCAAGCGAGGCAAGATGACACCTGGCCAGACAAAAATAACCTGATGGAGAGCAGCACCCAACCCTACTTCCTCACATTTCTTACATCCAGCCCCTCTGGGGAGGTGCTAGGACCTGGACTGGACATCCCTGCTCTTGGCTGCGCACACCAGGACCACGCAGAGCCCCCAGCCCTGGGGTGGGACACACAGGACGGTGGGCACAGCGTGAGCAGGGCGGTGCGGGCACGTCCCCGGTGGGCAGCGGGATGCTGTGGGCGAGCCCTCCCCCCCCGGAGCTGGGATGCACAACGCAAAGCACAAACACGCCCCACGCATGCGGGTACTTACAAAAAACATGGACAAAGTCCTTCGTGTGTGCAGGCGGAGCTGGAAACAGAGGAGACAGGCAGAGATAAGCACCTGATAGCACAGAGCGGGGCAGGGGTGCAGGGAGACCTGCCTGGGCAGGGGGGGCACGGAGGGGCAGCGGACACGAGCACAGCATGCAGACACACCAGGCACGGGGATGCACACCCAAAGCACCCGATCGGCTCCTGGGTGGGTGCACGGACACGGGTGGGTGCAGGAGCACCCGAGGGTCGGGTCGGTGCTGGGGTCTTACCAGGGTCTGGTTGGCGGAGAGCATGGTGGCGTCGGTGCTGTCCCCGTGCAGGGGCACCAGGGGCATGGTGCCGAATTTCTGCTTGGCGAGGTCAGAGGAGGAGCGCCGGCGCATGATGACGGGGCGCAGGTCGTCGTGCTGAGAGCCAGAAAGGGGTATCACACCAGGCTGCGTGGCCGGCCCCCTCCCCACCCAGCCCTGCCTGCACCCACCTGAGCCTTGAGGATGCTGGTGGTCCAGTCCCACAGCTCAGCCTGCCCCGAGCACACCAGGTACCTGCAGAGGAGACAGCTGAGGAGCTGCCAGGCAGCAGGGACGGTGGGGTTTGGGTCCCCTTGTCACCTTGCCTGTGAGTGAGGTGCTGCCAGCACAACTCCTCTTGGTGGGACACCCCCCAAAAACACCCTGCATGTCCAAACAACTGCTTTGGTGCAAGGCAAGAGCTAACCCAGCCCCCCTGAGGCAGCTCAGCTCAGAACCCAGCAGCAGCCTGGTTTTGGCTGCATGGGGACACAGCCACACGGGTGGCACACCCACCTGGGCAGGTCCCACCAGAGCCCAATACTTGGAGATGCATCTCCCAGGGGTGCTGGCGAGGAAGGGGAGGTGGATTCCCCCCCTAGCCTGGTCTCCAGCTTGTGCCAGGGAGCATGGGGACACACCGCTTTGTCCCTCAAGTGTCCAACCAGCTCTGCCCTGCCCTCAGGACCCTGCAGGATGGAACCTGGCCATCCTGGCCCCATTAAACAAGGGGACCCCCAGCCCCAGGACAGCTGGTGCAGATACTCACAGCTGCTGCTTGTCCAGGCTCAGCGTGAAGCCCCACCTGGGGAAGGGAAGAGGCAGGCAGTGGGGCGGCATCACCCAACGCAGCGGGGCGCAGGGGTCAGGTTGCCCCACAGCCTGCTATTGGCACAGCTTTTGGGGGGGTGCATGCCCCAGGGCCACATCCAGGAGGCTGCCACTTACTGTGCTGGTGGCTTCAGCTTCTTCTTAATGCCCATATAAACCTTGGCTGCGTCCAGTGGCCACTCGCGCTCCGGCTTGGCACTCTGGGGACAGAGAGCCCGGCTGACCTCTGTGGCCACCACCGTGCCACCGTGGTCCCCGAGGTCCCCCTCTCTGAGCACTCCATACCCTCTTCTCCTTGAGCAGCAGCAGCTGCCTGTCCCGGATGACGAAGTAGCGCTCCTGGAACTTGCTCCCCAGCAGCTTGGGGGGCTCCTCGCGGCATTTCAGCAGCCCACACTTGGGGGTCTCGCGCTTAGCCCCTGCCCGGTGGAAGAGATGGGGGTCAGGAGGCTGGGATTAATCACAGGGGGCTCCCGCTATGGGTGCTGGCTGGGGCCACCCGTGGGTGCTGTGTCCCTCTGTGGTCACCTCACCTGTGAAGAGGCAGCTGGCCTCGCTGATGGGGACCTTCCTCACCAGCAGGTACGCAGAGCTGGGCTCCGGGAGCTTGCACCACTGCAACGCCTGCTCCAGCACCTTCTCCTTGGGGTGCAGGGGCCGCTCTGAGGGGGCAGGGACACTGTCACTACCATGTCCCTTCCCTTTTCCAGCCACCGTCCCCCTTGCTCCTGGCAGCAAACCTTCCCCCAAGCATCCCCAGCCCCGCGGTGCTCACCCAGCTCCCCGTTCTCCAGGACCTCGAAGGTCAGCCAGATGTCCAGGCTGGTCGCCACGTTGCGCATCTCCAGCACCTGGTTGGTGAGCTCCTCCGCTGTCATCGTGGGGGACACCTGGGGCCGGACACATGGGGAGCTGCGGTGGGCGGTGGCAGGAAGGGACCCAGGCACAGGCTGCGCCAGGAGGCCACGTCCCACCACCCCTCCTCAGCACGGCTGTCCTCTGGGACTCACCTTCAGGGTGACGCAGCAGTCGGGCAGCTTCTGCTCCAGGTACACCTCGATGATGAGATCCCCAGCCTGCGAGAGCTGTGGGAGAGGGGTGGCTTTGGTGCCGTGATGGTACAGGTGCTGTGCACGTCCCCGCTCCCCAGGGGCTGGGGATGGCATCTTGGGGAGCTGGAGCTGGGCTTCAGCCTCAGGGTGATGGATGACAGGGAGACAAGGGGGAGAAGATCCTTCCCCAAATGTCTGGCCTCACCACGGGGAGGTGTGGGACAGCAGGGACCCAGAGCATGCAGCGGGGTGCGTCCCCATCCATCCCACCAGCCCAGGGCCCTGTTGTGCTGAAGGTCAGCGCATCCCTAGTACCTGGGTGTCCTTCCAGGTGGTGATCAGACTGTTCTCCAGCTCCATCTGGGACACCTGGTCCTCGTCAATCTGCCAGAGGAAGAAAGGATGGGGAGAGAGGGGGGGACACATGGGGTCAACGTGGAGTGGGAGAGGGCCACAGGGCCAGGATGGGTGATGCAGGTTGAGGGACGGGGCCAGCGTGGGAGGACGCGTGGGGACAAGGACAGGGCCAGCACGGAGGGGGGACCTGCAGAGCACTCACATTGAAGATGCTGACGTAGTTGTCAATGAGGTCTTCCATCACCTTCACCTCGTGCTCGCCTTTGCCATCGGTCTGGAAGAGGCTGGGTGCGAAGAGCAGCGACAGGTTCTTGGTGGTCATCTGGTTGAGGTCTGCGCATTTCTGCACCCTGGGGCAGGGAGAGAGGCAGTGAGGGGCTGGCCCCGCTCTGGAGGGGCCGTCGGCCCCAGCCACCCTCTTCTACCCCAAAACCAGCCTGTTTCTCCCCAGCTCCCCAGATCACCAGGACTGGGAACTTCCCTCTGGGCAGTTCCCATTTCCAGGACTGCCAGCTGCCATCCTGCCATGCGCTGAGTCAGGGGTGGGAATTTACTTTCTTTCCCCTTTTTTGGGCACTGGGTGAAGTCGACGTCCTACAAGGGGATGTCCCCTAGTCCCAAACCTCCCTCCTACTGCAGGACAACCTTGGGAACGTCTGAGCTGTCTCAGATGTTCCCACATTTCCCAGCACTGTCCCAGGGGCACTGGGCTCTGCCTGGCTCTCAGGGGTGGGATCCAGCGTTCCCCGGGGAGGTGCCACACTGGGGGACCCCTTGGGGAGGTGGCACGCTGACCTGTAGAGGTGCCCGATCAGGGCAGCCAGGGTCTTGCGATTCAGGCGAGGCAGGCGATGGATGAGCTCCTTGTACCGCTCCAGGCGCTGGGGCTTAGAGGAGATCTCTGCAGGGAGGAGAACAAGCCACGGACCATCACTGGGGCTGGTGGGCCCAGAGCCGGCCTGGCACTGGGACCCCGTCCCACAGGACACTGTTTGCACACCCAGCACAGGATCAGGGACCTACTTGCAGCCTCCTTCCACTGCGGGTGCAGCTCATGGGTGAAGACGGGGTCCTCCAGCTCGCGGAAGAACCTCTTCAGCACGTCGGTGACGTCCTCGATGAAGTTGTCGCTGATGCGCAGCTTGACGTTGCGGGCGTCCCGCCGGAACTCCTCCATCAGTACCTTGATGCGGGATTTGGCTCCGTTCTTGCGGTAAATCCCCTCGTGCCGCAGCCCTGGGGAAGGGGCGCAGCGTCACAGGGCCTGCTCCTGCCCAGCATGTCCCCACCAGGACTGGTGTCCGGAGAGAGGGGCTTCTTATCCGTGCCCCTCGGCCACCCCACAAGTGCTGGGGTGGGTCCCTCGCTCACCGTACTGCGTGATGAAGGCGATGCAGCTGTCCACGATGATGGGGATGTCCCCACGGCTCAGCTGCTGGTCCCGCAGCGCGTTGCCCCGGCCCCCTGCTGCTGCCTGGATGTCAGCGTACCACGCAGCTGTGTCCGCCCGTGACAAGCCCTGCAGGTAAAACGTCCTGAGAACAACAAGGGTGGAGAACTGGGAATGAAGGCTGCCGGGGAGCTGGGTTGTCCCCTTCTGCCCCACACACCAGGCTGAGCCAAGGGGCACCCAACCCTTAGAGACCCCCATCCGGGGTGACCTCTGCAAGCCCCTTGTCCATGACCATGCCTCCACCCCCGCAGCATCTCCGTGGTGGGCTCAGGATCATCCTTGGCCCCCACACCAATGTCTTCATCCCAGCATCAGCCGAGCTTGCTCAGCACCCTCCCCATCCATCCCACATCCAGCTCTCACCTCCCCATCTCCACCAGCAGCAGCATCTCCCTCTTCTCCGGTGTATCTGTGGGGGGCACCAGACCTGCGTGGGGGCGAGAAGCAGAGGGCTCAGAGGGGGACACGGCCACGCACCATGCACCCAGCCCGGGCACTCACTGAGCTCCTGCAGCCGCCGCAGGTTGATGCTGTCCTCGGCCCCGTCCTCCTCGGCGGGGCAGATGAAGAGGTGGGCTTTCTGCAGGATGAAGAAGGCTTGCTGCCAGCGCTCGGGGTTGAGCATGCACTTGTAGCGCAGCTGGCCCGCTCGCTGGAATTCGTAGCCCAGCAGGCAGTGACAGCTCACGGGAGTGAACCACTGTGGGATGGAACAAGAGATGAGATGGGCAAAGGCAGGGCTCAGGATGGGGACAGGTCCCCACCGAGCCCGGTGGGCTCACCTTGCCGATGGTGCCCGGCTCACCTTGCCGATGGTGCTTGCCCATGCCTGCAGCGTCTCGGGACTTTCAGCCCCCAGTTGCTGCACTTTTTCCCCAGTGAGGAAGAGCTCGAGGGTGAAGCGAAACCTGTGGAGGATGAGAAACCATCAAGGCTGCTCCCTCCCTGCACCCAGAGATGCTTGGGATGTGCCCAGCCACCAAGCAAGGTGCGGTGCCCATCCCTGCCCTCTGCATGCCCATGGGCTCTCCAGGCTTGCAGGTCCACCCGTGCTGAGGAGGGGGCACCCTGGGGATACCTCTCAGTGGTGCCTGGGTTGGTGGGTGCCTGGGCTCTGCTCACGCCCAGGGAGAGGAGCTCCCCGCTCTCGATGTGGCCCAGGGGCTCGGTGCATTTCTCCGTCTCGAAGAAGAGCAGAGATTTCTCCAACGAGCACCAGACGCGCTGGAAGTCTGTGGGATGGTGGAGTTAGTGTTGGTGGGGTGGGCACCCCACACTCTCCCATGCACCCTACACTTTCCCATGCCCCCCACACTTTCCCATGCACCCCACACTTACCTTCTCTGCTCTTCCTGGTGCCTGGGAGCCGGGGGGGAGCCGTGGCCCGGTGCAGGTACCCGCTGTGTGTCACCGGCTGCGTGATTTCATTGTAGACGCCCTCCGGACCTGGTTCCCCTGTGAGGAACAGCACTGTGAGGAGGCACCTACCAAAATGTGGGTACCAGGGGCAGGGACACCCCCACTCATGTAGGTGTAGGCAAAGGGATGCTCCAGGCATGGGGGTTCCCAAAAAAGGGGCTCCAGAGGTAGCTACCACCCTGCCCCTCCCCAAAGGAGGGGTGCCCTTGGGCATGCCCTGATGCCCTGGCTGTCCCCAGCCCTGGTGCACGGGGGCAGCAGCAAGGAGGAAGCCCCCCCATCACAGCCTGAAGGTGCTTGAGTTACCTGAATGATTCCTGGGCCTTTTGCTCTCCAGATCCCACCATGGGTCAGCCCCTGGGGCCATCTCGTAGGCTGCAGGTTCAGCAGCCAGCCCAGCCTCCGAGGAGGAGAAGAACTGCAGGATGGTCTTGAGCAAGCCTGGGGCTGCCACTGCAGCGCACAGTGCCTGGAATGAGACAGGCACCCATAGGGACCACGTCCTGGCTAATGGAGAGCCCCATCCCGCTGCCAGGGTGCTCAAAGCTGGCACAATAACCCCCACACCCATGGGGCAGCCCAGCATGGGAACACAGGCACATCAACCAAGCAGAAGGTGTTGGCATCTCAGATGTGGAGATCCAGGGTCATTCTCAGCCCCCCGGCACCTTGCAGGCACCCCGTGGTGGCCCCTACCTGGAGCAGTTCCTCCTGGGTGGCGTAGTGGGGATGGGGCAGGCGGTACCGCCCATCCCGGTACTTGCGGGCGATGAAATCCCGTCTCTGCTCGGCGCTGGCATCTGGGTGGAGAGCCTCGGCGGGGGGGAGGCGGGCAGCCCAAAATCGGTTGGCTCGGTCATTGCCCAGCACGATGAAGAGCTGGGGGGGAGTCCCACAGTGAGGGTGAGCAGCAGGTAGAAGGGGATGCCCAGCATCCCTGTGTCCCCATGGAGCTCGTGGGGCTGCTGCCCTGCCCCAGGGACCCTGAGTGCCTCTACCTGCACGATTTCATTGGACCAGACGCTGGTGTCGAGCTTCAGGCTTTGCACCTTGGAGATGTTGGAGCCCAGGCTGCGGTGCTGTCCTGTGGGGGGAGCAGGCGGGTGAGCATCCTCTGGCAGGGCCAGGGGAACTGCTGCCAGGTGGTACCCGCACCCTGCCCTCCCCCGGGGCGATGCACTGGCCTGCGCACTGCTTGCAGATGACCACGCAGAGGTTGATGGACGCCCAGTCGGGGTTCTGAGCCTGGCAGTCTGCGCAGTACTTGTTGGCTTTGTTGGACCAGATCTTTTCTGCCACCTCGTAGTCGTAGAGCATCTCGGCTATGGCCTCCTGCAGGGCCTCCATCCACTCCCGCTTATCCCGCTCCGATTCTGCCACAAAGCTGCGGGCACAAGCGGCCAAAGCTCACAGAGATCCTGGCTCCAGCAGCCAGCTGCTCCCCATCCCCATCCCCATCCCCATCCCCATCCCCATCCCCATCCCCATCCCCATCCCCATCCCCATCCCCATCCCCATCCCCATCCCCATCCCCATCCCCATCCCCATCCTCCATCCCCATCCCTATTCCTATCCCCGTCCCCTTCCCTGTCCCTGTCCCTGTCCCCGTCCCTGTCCCCTTCCTTGTCCCTGTCCCTGTCCCCGTCCCTCCCGCCACCAGTACCTGAATATCTTGGAGGGGGTGATGAGCTCAAAGCTGCGGTTCTTGGCCTCGCGGATGGTGGAGCCGCGCATCTCGATCACGCAGATGCCGATGCCCATCTTGAAGAACTGCAGATGAGAGCGACGTCGGTGCTGGCTCTGCCCACAGCCGCGGTGGATGCACCCAGCACCTCCAGCCTTGCGTCCCTGCACTGCCCGGCCCACCTAGAGCTGGCACCCACACCTTCCAACCCATCCTGCCCTGTCTGGCTTAAGCATCCTGCACATAGGTCACATCCAATACCGGATGTTCTCTGGATACCCAGTACCCTGAGCTGGTGGAAGGGGATGGGGAGCAGGATGTGGCCCTCATTATCCATGAAGAACTGGTTGGTGACCTACTACGGCACTTAGATGTGCACAAGTCGATGGGGCCAGATGGGATCCACCCAAGGGTACTGAGGGAACTGGCAGAGGAGCTGGCCAAGCCGCTGTCCATCATTTATCAACAGTCCTGGCTATCGGGGGAGGTCCCAATCGACTGGCGGCTAGCAAACGTGACGCCCATCTACAAGAAGGGCCGGAGGGCAGACCCAGGAAACTACAGGCCTGTCAGTTTGACCTCAGTGCCAGGAAAGCTCATGGAGCAGATCCTCCTGAGAGTCATCATGCAGCACTTGAAGGGGAAGCAGGCGATCAGGCCCAGTCAGCATGGCTTTATGAAAGGCAGGTCATGCTTGACGAACCTGATCTCCTTCTATGACAGAGTGACGCGCTGGGTGGATGAGGGAAAGGCTGTGGATGTGGTCTACCTTGACTTCAGCAAGGCTTTTGACACCGTCTCCCACAGCATTCTCCTCAAGAAACTGGCTGCTCTTGGCTTGGACTGGCGCACGCTTCGTTGGGTTAGAAACTGGCTGGATAGCCGGGCCCAAAGAGTCGTGGTGAATGGAGCCAAGTCCAGTTGGAGGCCAGTCACTAGTGGCGTCCCCCAGGGCTCGGTGCTGGGGCCGGTCCTCTTTAATATCTTCATCGATGATCTGGACGAGGGCATCGAGTGCACCCTCAGTAAGTTCGCAGATGACACCAAGTTAGGTGCGTGTGTCGATCTGCTTGAGGGTAGGAAAGCTCTGCAGGAGGATCTGGATAGGCTGGACCGATGGGCTGAGGTCAACTGCATGAAGTTTAACAAGGCCAAGTGCCGGGTCCTGCACCTGGGGCGCAATAACCCCAAGCAGAGCTACAGGCTGGGAGAGGAATGGTTGGAAAGCTGCCAGGCAGAGAAGGACCTGGGAGTGATGGTGGACAGTCGGCTGAATATGAGCCAGCAGTGTGCTCAGGTGGCCAAGAAGGCCAACGGCATCCTGGCTTGTATTAGGAACAGCGTGACCAGCAGGGCTAGGGAGGTGATCGTCCCCCTGTACTCAGCTCTGGTGAGGCCGCACCTCGAGTACTGTGTTCAGTTTTGGGCCCCTCGCTACAAGAAGGACATGGAGGTGCTTGAGCGGGTGCAGAGAAGGGCGACGAAGCTGGTGAGGGGCCTGGAGAACAAGTCCTACGAGGAGCGGCTGAGGGAGCTGGGCTTGTTCAGCCTGGAGAAGAGGAGGCTCAGGGGCGACCTTATCGCTCTTTATAGGTACCTCAAGGGAGGCTGTAGCGAGGTGGGGGTTGGCCTGTTCTCCCACGTGCCTGGTGACAGGACGAGGGGGAATGGGCTTAAGTTGAGCCAGGGGAGTTTTAGGTTAGATGTTAGGAAGAACTTCTTTACAGAAAGGGTTGTGAGGCATTGGAACAGGCTGCCCAGGGAAGTGGTGGAGTCACCATCCCTGGAAGTCTTCAAAAGACGCTTAGATGTAGAGCTTAGGGATATGGTTTAGTGGAGGGCTGTTAGCGTTAGGTTGGAGGTTGGACTTGATGACCTTGAGGTCTCTTCCAACCTAGAAAATTCTGTGTGATTCTGTGTGTGATCTTAAAACAAAAGGCATCACCGAGCCAAGCACACTCATACAGCAAGTATCAGCCTGAGCAAAAACCGCTTGGGGTGGCTTAGTGCGCAGCAGGAAAACTGGCCAAAAAAAGCAAACGGTGCTGAGAAACTTCAGCAGACAGGAGGTGGGATTTCCGTGGGGTTCGCTGTGGGTGCCGGGGCAGTGCCACCAACCTGCTCGCTCTTGTACAGCCACATCTCGGGCAGGCTGAGGGCTGCGAACACCTTGGACTTCTGGCCCTTCAGCTCCAGGGTCCCCGACTTCTGGCAGTGTGCTGTGTTGGGGGGCCGTGGCCGGGAGCCCCCCAGGCGCTGGTCGGTCACCTTCTTCTGCAGCGTGGAGCACCACTCGTTCCTCTGGGCTGCGTGGGGAGGGCAGGGCTGAGGGGGCAGCCCCGAGCCCTTCCCTCTGCCCTGCTATGGGGCAGAGCATGGTGGGGACGGGCGTCCCCTGCTCAGCACGGCCGCTGTGGGGACAGGGCTGCCCTGGGGAAGCTGTGGGACAGAGGCAGGGATGGGTCCCTGGGGACCGATGGCCCCAGCCCAGGTTTTGGCTTACCCTCGTTCTCGGCACGGAAGACGAAGATCCGGTGGCTGGTTACCACCTGGAACTTGTTGTCCTTGCTGGCACGAACCATCTCGATGACGGACAGTGGGATCACACCCTTGGGGTAGGACTCCTGAAAGCAGACCCGGGGGGGGTCACCCCGCTGTGCCCTGGGACCCCCGCACCTGCCTCACTGGGCACACCAGTACCAAACGCTGGTAATGGGCAGGAGCCCCCAGCAATAGTAGCTGCTCTGGGGCCACACATGGGCCCTCTCCCCTTGGTGCCACTGAAACAGGGCCAGGCAGGTCCCCTGGGTGCAGGGACACAGCAGCTCGACCCTGGTGATGCTGGGGCTGTGCTGACTCCTTGCAGAAGGTGGACAAGGGGCAGTGGCAGCTGATGTTGTGCCACAGGGTCACAGAGGCTGGCAGGGACCTCTGGGTCCACTTGCTTCAACCCCTGCTCAAGCAGGTTGCCCAGGACCACATCCAGGTGGTTTTTGAAGATATTCCAGGGTGTGGACTGGAGACTCCAAGGATGGAGACTTCACAGCCTCTCTGGGCAACCTGTGCCAGTTCTGAGTCACCCACAGAGCACAGAAATCCTTCAGGTGTTCAGAGCGAGCCTCCTCTGGTTTATTTTGTGCCTTCCCCAGGCTGAAACTCCCAGCCCTCAGCCTCTCCTGCTTAGGCAGCACAGTGCAGCCCCCTCCTGCCCCCTCTCACCTTCTCACTGCTGAAGTACATCAGGTTCTTCCCATCGAAGCGGACGTAGCGCCTCTGGAAGACATAGTTCCTTTTGGGATGGCAGAAAAATGGGCTGTTAGGAGAAGGGTGGTCCCCTGAGGGCCCCACATCCACACACAGACCCCAGAGGTGCTGCACAAGGACCCTCACAGAACACTGACGGGACCCAGAACCCAAGCAGCTCTGGATGGCTCTGAGACCCCTGTGCCTACCTCACCAACCCTGCCCAAGGGGGCTTCACCGTGGGGACCCATCACCGCCCCGTGGTGGGCACGTACCCTTGTGGGGACAGCTTGTCCAGCCAACCACTGAGCATGGTGGGCCGGGGCTCAGAGAGCGAGGTGTAGCTTGCGTAGGGGGAGATGGTCAGGTCATCCAGCACCTCGTCGGGGTAGAGATGTGGTGGCAGGCTGAACGGGGTGCCCTCGGCCCGCGGAGCCTCCACGGTGGAGTACCCCTCCGTGTCGTTCTGGGCGATGCGTTCGATGAGCCTGGTGCGCGTCTCCTCATCCTCACTCCTCCCCTCGCTGCTGCACTCGCTGCTTGTCCTGCGAGGAACGGGGCCATGGGACCATCAGGAGATGTTCTTCACCACTCCTGGCCTCATCCTGGGCTCCTTGGGACACCCAGACCCTTGGGTTTCTGCATCTCCACGAGTGGGGTGGGATGAGGGCTTGGTGCTCACCAGCCCCATGGCCCCCAGCAGCCCTCCCTGCCTGATGGCGAGGCTGGGGGCAGTTGGTAAAAGGGTCTTCTGCACCTTGGGTAAGAGCTGCCCCCATCCTGGCTCTCAGGCTGGCCTCTCCCCATGCCCCACTAGTGTTTGTGTCCCCGGGGTGTCCCCCTCATGCACAGCTACAGGGTCTGGGAAAAAAAACAATGTGCAGGGGGAGCTCTGGCGTCAGTTTGCTTTCTTGGGGAGCCCCGGTGAGGAGAGGCCTGTCGAGACCATCCAGCCATAACAATAAAAGGAAATCATAAAAATAAACCACTGCGCCTGCCCCTTCCTCAGAGAGCTGCTTTTCATTCCCCGAAAGGAAGCGGACTGGAAAATGTCTGATGGTCACGGGGGAGCTGCCCAGGCACTACGGCGATGGGCAGGAGGCGGCAGCACCGGCACCGAGCACCAGGATGAGGAGCGGGCTGCAGGAAGGGTGGCGGGGTAGGACCAAGCCATAGCACAGCTTCTGCCCGAGCAGCGCCCGAGGAGGCTGAGGGGCTCCATCTCTCCATGGAGGGAGGCTCCAGAGGTCACCAGGGGCATGGGGAGGGCAGAGAGGCATCTCCCGGCCACCTCCGCTCCAGTCCCAGGAGCTGGGGGCCACCAGACAGCACCAACAGGAGTGGGGTCCAGAGACAGATAGAAAGAGGCTGTGTGGGGGAGTCCCCATGCTTGAGGTGTTGTAAATGGAGAAATGTGTGGAGAAATCCACTGGGGGCTACTGCACATGAGAGACCTCCTCCAGCTTACAAGTTCATGGTCTAGAAATGCTTTCGGAGGAGGAGAATTATCCCATGCACTCCCCCCATCATAAATTCTCCAAAGACCTGCTTTTTAGTGCCTCATCATGGGAGCCAAGGTGTTGCATTGACCTGTGCTTTGACCTGGGCCCTTCGTGTGTCCTTGTGAGGCCATCAGACATCAGATCTCCCTGAACCACAGGCTCGAAGCAAGACCTGAAGTTGGCCTGTGAAGATGTTGGGCTGAAACCACACAAAACGGTTTGCCTTTGTCTATGCAAGGTCCGCCGCCGCTGCGGTGAATTGGGGCCAGGGGAGGGGAGGCTGGGGCTGGAGCACCAGGGACAGCAGTGAAGGGACAGCCCCAGGCCTCACCAAAGGGAACACTGAGCATGGTCTGGGAGAGGGTCCTGACCGGCTGTCCTGCATCGGGGCTGAGGAGGTGGCTGGGGAGGGACGATGGCCCGTCTGGCTCCAGTGTCTGCACAAAATTCGGGAAATGGCCACGAGGGGCTGGGAGGCTCAGAGCTCAGCCAGAATTGCTATTTAATTATCATAACAGAGCTTTGGCCGGGTGATTTGCCTGGCTGGAGTCCCAGCCTGTGTGTCCAGCTTCTTCAGCAGGGAAGGCCCCTTTACCAGAGGTATTTCCAGATCTGCTGAGCCTGGAGGGTGACACCTGAGGTGCACCGAGTTGGGGTGATCTCAGCCTGTTGCTGCTTGCGTGGGACAGCTGGAGGAGGACGAAGGATCAGGGATGGAGGGGGGACATCGGGACTGAGGAGCTGCTGATGGGGCTGCTTGCTGCAGCTGGGGGCTCGGGGCCAGGCAGTCAGCCTGCTGGTGGGCACCTGGGGCCGGCAGGGAGGTACAGGATGAGCTGCTGGGGTCACACCGTGCCCAGGGTTTCTTTTCCTGGGGCGTCAGGATGGGTATCTGGGAAGGAAAGCGCTGGGGCACCTGGCTGATGGGGCCCCAGGGCACAGCCCAAAAGGTCTTTGGAGGTTTTGTGTCTCTTGCTCAACCCGCTGCAGCCCCACCAGGGGTGAAAACCTGTGAATGCTGCCTCAGACACCCTGCAGGAGGCCGCATCCTGCCTCTGACCAGCAGGTCCACACTTGCAGGAGGTGTGGGCAGTGCAGTGGGTGCCCGGTGCTGTCCCTGGGGTGCTGGGGGTCCCGGCTCCCTGTGAGCCCCCAGCAGAGACCACGACCAGCACCCAGCCCTGCGCTGCAGCTCCAGAGGAGATCGGGGATTTCGCTCTTTTTCTTCAGCCCGTTCCCAGGTATTTTCAGTTCCCCCCTGCAGCCCACATGCCTGCAGTGCTGGGGCTGACCGCAGCCCAAGTTCGAGGCACACCACGTGCCCAGCCCGGGGCAGCACCAGCCCAAAGCAGGGGGCAGCAGGGACATGCTGGCCGCAGGAGCTGGGGGATGCAGAGCCATGGCTCAGCTCCCTCCCTCTCTGTAAGCAACACAGGAAAAGGAACCCTCCCCATCCGAAATGGGAAGAGCAGCTTTCCTTCCTCTTTCTGAGATGCTATCAGGACTCACGGAAAGTACGTCTCAGAAGCGTATTTTTAAGGTGCCCCATGCACCCTCGCTGCCCCCGTGCCTACCTGCGGGCTTCTCGCTCCAGCTCCAGCTCAGCCACCGCCTCGTAGCTCTGCCCCAAGGGGATGCTCGTGCCCTGCGGGGAAGCAGTGGTCACATCCCTGCCCCAGACCCCCTAACACCCCACCAGGGCGCTCAGCCCGTGCCCCCCACCTTGCCCAGCAGCGATGCTCAGCCAGGCACCGTGGCCCCACCAGCTGCATCCACCGCGGTGCACAGGGTCCGGGGGGACACAGAGCGATGGCAGGGGAAGGACGCTGTCCCCGCTGCCCCCTCTCACCTTCTGCTCCCGGGCCAGGGCTGCATGCACAAAGGTGGTTTCACTGTAGGGGCTGATGGGCGGCTCGCTGACCTCTGCGGGCAGGGACACGGGAAGGAAAGGCCATCAGCGGTGCCTGACGAAGGACAGTGACCTGCCAACCCTGGGGGACCCCTGTAGACCCCCTCAAGCTGATCCCCCCACCCCCCAGCAAGCTCCATCCATCCAGGGCATGCAGCATGATGGGACATGGGGGGTCCCCATGTCCCTGGGGACACCCTCCCCACGGGTCCCCACTGCGCACGGGGGGCACGGGGCTCTCACCTGGCTTGCCGGTGGGTCTCAGTGGGACAGGGGGGAGCACCCCCATGGGCCAGCTGGGACTGCTGGAAAAACAGAAGAGGGGTTACTGTGGCTGCGGGTGGGGGCTCATGGCAGCTGGAGGGGTTCCTCCTTGTTTTTTGGTGGGCTGGGGGCCGCATCTGCCCAGGGCTGAAACTGGGTTTGTCCCCATGGGATGTGCAGCATCCCTGCCCTGCTGCCTGCTCCCTTCTCCCCACTGAGGCTGCATCTCCCGGGGATACATTTCCACCCCCTCCATCCTGATCCCCTCTAACATCTCCCTCCTTGCTCCCAGCCAGCCCTCAGCCATCCCCACACCATGCTTGGGACCCCAGCCCTATTGCCCTGGGGGGCCAAGGAGGGACAGCAGCATCCTCCACCCCAAACCTGAATGAGCCCTCCAGGACCCAGCTTCCCACGGGATGTGTTTCCCTCCTGATCTCTCCATGCAGAGCCCGGGGAAGGCACAGGGAGGGTGATTCTCCCAAGGGTTGGGGTCCCGTGGGGTAGGGGGTCCTTGATTCTGGCTGATCTGCCTCCCCTCCCCTCCCTAAAGGAAAGCATCTGCTTACTCAGGCTTCTCGGCCAGCTGGGTCAGCTCCTGTGGGGTCAGCTCCTGAGCAAGATCCCGGTGCTGGGGACCATTCTCCCCTCTCAATTCCTCCGTGGGTGCTGGTGGTGGCTTGAGCCCCTCATAGATGACGTTGGACACCATCTCCAGCCTGCCCTGCCCCGCGCCCGGCAGTGAGGGGCGACCCTCTGGGGTGCTCGCAGGGCTGGGCTCGGCCACTGCGACCCTGTGGCTGAGCCGTGGTGGGACGGATGGGACCCCCAGGAAGGGTTTCTCTGACACATCCAGGGCTTGTCCGTGATCCGGGGCCGCGGGGAGCCGTGCCTCCAGCCGGGATGTCCCCGTGCCCATGGCTGCAGCTGTCCCTGGGCTCTCCATGTCTGTGGAGCTCTCCCCCGGCACGAAGCCCTCCAGCACCACGAAGGCTGTGGGTGCCCCATCGGGGCTCTGTGCCGGTGCCGTGGTGCGTGCTGGTGGTGTGGGTGCCGAGCCTGGCTCCGACTTGGGGCGATAAAAAACAGTCCTGGGCTTGGGGACGGGCTTCACCAGGGGAGGGGATGGGTCCTTCTCTAGGGATGATGCGTGGCTGGGCATCGTGCCGCGTTGCTGCATCCCAAAAGCATCGGTGGCTGCTCCTGGCTCAGCTTTCATGGCATCCTCACCCATTGGGGGGGCTCGGGGTTGGGGGCCTCCTGCCCGGGGCTGCGCACGCAACCGTGTCTGCTGTGCCAGGTTCAGGATCCTCTTGCGGTGCCCGGTGGCGGTGATGCCGAGCTGCTGCAGGTGATCGCCATCCAGTGTGAGGGCATCTCGGACCACGTGGATCCCATGCTGCTTGAAAACGTCCCGGTACCTCTCCAGGTGGATGGTGGCCAGCCAGTCTGCGATGTCCGAGTCAGGACCGAACGGCGAGCTCATGGCCCTGGGGTGCCTCCGGGACGGATGCTCAGCCCATCATCTGGGGAAGGAGGCAGGAAAGGGTGAGGAGGCAGCAGGAGGGGAGGCCGGGGGCTTGCCCACGCAGAGGATGCTCCTGGAGGCCCCCCCGGCCTCGCCACCCTGCCCAGAACCTCTCACCTCTAGCACCCGAAGCCAGGACCGCATCCTGTTGTTTCTCAGCCCAAAGCCTCTCCTCTGCCCCTCCCCGGGGCTGCCAGCAGCGAGCAGGGGGCACGGGCGAGCCGAGGCCAGGGGCCGCAGCTCAGGGCTGCTCGGGGCTCGTCGGGAAGGGATGAGGCACGTCGGAGGGGGGCTGCCGCCGGCGATAGGGGGGCAGCAGCTGGGCCCCTCCCAGGGGACGAGCTCTGGTGCCGGCCAACTCAGGGAGGGCTCTGCTGCCGGAAGGGCCAGACCATAATCTATCCGGCTGCCAGCGAGGGCATGGGAGAGTTCAGCATGACTCACGGGCTGGGAGAGATGCACTGCGCGGGGCGAGCCGCAGGGCTGGCGCCCAGCACCGTGCCCACCCACCCGGGGACCCCCATCCCCAAATTCCTCGCCGGAGGGAGCCGCGGGGCGCTGAGGGCCTTTTTCCCATGAATCACGCTGCTCCGCACGAAACCATCTGTGCTGAGTGTGCTGCCACAGGCTCTTTTTTTCCAGTTCCTCCATTTCCCGCTATTGTTCAGCGCAGGCTTCCTTCCTGCTGCCTGCGCTCTCCCACGCATCCCCCTGCCCCCTCCAGCGGGGGCCGTATCCCGGCCGTCCCAGGCTCCTGCTTGCGCCGCCGCCGGCGCTTTGGCACCGCTGCTGCCGGTGGGACTGTGGGCAGGGGCTGCGTGGGGAGCACGTGGGGGGAGCACGGTGCTCTGGGAGCAATGCACACATAAGGGTGCGAGGGGATGGCTGTGTGACAGCCCGCGGTGACAGTGATGGGCACGCAGCAGGAGGTGGCCGGGATGGGCACAGGGAGCAGGATATGGGGACATCGCCGCTGGAAAGTGGCTTGTTGATGTAGGACCTACATGAAAGTCTGGGGTGGGGAGGGTGGAGGGTGATGTCCCCGCTTCTGCCTGCCGGCTTGCTGCTGAAATGGGGCAATTTCCCCCTTTCTCGTGGCCGTATCACCCCGGGGGATCTGCGGCCAGCTCTGCTTTCCTGCCCTGAGACCTCCCCTTGGGGCTCCCTGCTGGCTGGGGGGCTCTTGGGGACAGCCCGGCTGTCACCTTGCCACCCTCCGCATCCCCGCCAGCCCATACCAAGCACTGGGCATGGGCCCTTCCCACGGAGCCCTGTCCCCAAGCCTGCCCATCCCCTGCCCCCTGGGGCTCTCCCTCACCTCTGGGCTCAGCGGGGCCGGCTCCAGCGCGGTGGCAGCATGGTGACAGGGGTGATGCCAAGGTGTCCCCGCCGGGCGCAGGGGGCTCAGCCCGCGGCGATGGCAGCACCCAGCCTGCGCCTCCCACTGCCGGTCCCTCCTCCGGGCCAGCCCTCTGGTCCCCAGCCCTGTCCCCACCCTCCTGACCTGCCCCTCTCCAGGCTCTGCCCTCCTTTGGGTGCTGCCCCCTGATGCTCTCTTCTTCTTGCCTCTTCCCAGCGAGAGTCCCGCTCCCATGGCACGGCTGGGGGGAGCCTGGGTGCCCCCCTGCACCCGCACATCCCTGAAGCTGCTGCGTGCACCCAGCCCTGGGTGCTACAGGTGGTGGGAGGCATCGCCACATCCACCACGGTCTCACACTGGCGTGCTGGGAAGGCTGTGGAAAGCTTGGCCAAATCGGGCTAAAAGAGGCTACAAAGAGGCCATTGAGGGCATTTAGGTGGATGGGTACTGACTGGGTGGGTGAAAAACTGGGATTCCCACAAGGGATTCTGTGGGTACAACCCTGCATCCCACCGCTGTGACCAGGGGGTGGTGATGGGATGGCCACGGGGATGGGTTAGGGGGGCTCAGGGGGTCCTGCCCGGCACGGACCCTGCTCGTTCACCCACCTGGCTGCTCCTAGCACAACGCTTTTTGCAAGAGTCCCGTACAGTTAGCCCAGCTCTGCTGTTACCCAACCCTGCCCTTATCTGAGATGGTATCTCACTGCCTCCAGCCTTTCTCTGCGCCCTGTGGCCAGGCTGATAATTGCTCCATGCCCTGGGGGCTCCCTGTGCTGCACCTCGGGGCTGCCTCTAATCCCTGCAGCTCCAGAATTTCCTGCGGGGAGGTTGTGGGGATCCCCCCTGGCGTGCGAGAGCCACCCTGTCTGAGCCTGTGCATGCAGCAACGGGGGGAAATGCAGCTTCTCCTTCTCGCAGGCTTGCTCCTGCAAAGCAGAAGCAGAACTCAGTGACAGCCCCGGTGCAGACCCCCCTTCCTCCCCTGTCCCCACTGGGTGCTCTGGGGCTGGGGATGGCATAGGGGGGGCCCCATGGTCCTCCCCATGGCGGGGTGCAGAGGCAGGGCACCCAGGGACCCTCAGGGTGCTCAGGGACCCTCCGAACCCACCCCGTGCCCCGTGCCTCGTTGCAGAAGCCCCTTGGCTGCACATGGAGGCTGTGGTGGCAGCAAAGGATGCGGTTTCAATCCCGCCGTGCTGGAGGCACGTGTGCTAGGGGCAGTGCTGTGTGGGACCGACCCGTGCTCGCGGCACCCCGCAGCACCTCCCAGCCCCGTGCGCCCAGGTGGAGGCAGGGCACACGCAGGTCCTCGGGGGGTTCCGACCTGCCCGCCTCTTACTGTGCAGCTTTCAAGGACTCCACTTGATCGCTTTGGCGCCTGCCAACCTGCTGATGGGATCTATATTTAGAGGCTCTGACAACAACAGGAAGGTCTCACCCACTCCTGGGGGGAGGAAGATGGGCAGGAGTGGAAAACAGCTCTGGGGTTGGGGAAAACAGCTCTGGGGTAGGGGACTGGGCTTGGCAAACATGCAGGCAAGGGTTGGAGGAAGTGAAGATCAAAGTGAATTTAGGATCCTTCCAGCACGTTGGCCTGCTCCTTCCAGCCTCTAGGAAACCCCATGATGACACTGCCCCAAGGTCCATGTGTGCAGCTGCCCGGCCACCTCTCCTTCCTTCCATACATCCCTATATCTCTCCATCCCTCCCTCTGTCCCTCCACGCAGGAGCAGCAGAGGGTGGGGGGCTCAGGGCGATTACCCCATGGGGGAGCTGGAAGCGTGGGGCTGAGTGGCCCCGGGGGTTTTGTGGGGCACGGCAGAGGGGCAGGGAGGGTGAGGAGCAGGACAGGGGGCTGGAGGCAGTGCTCTCGCAGACCTGCTGCAGGGGGGACATGGGGCAGCCTGCTCGGGGGGCCCCATTGCTCCCAGCGTGGGTGGTGGGGACGGGACCCCCCTGCCAGCTCAGGAGATGTCACCTGCAAAGCGTGAGATCCCAGGGACAGGGTGACACCCTCCCCTAGCCCGGTGACATTTGGGACACCGGATGCTTTGGTGCACGGGGGCAGCACGGGTCCTGCGCCCCCCCCATCCGTGGGGCTGGCTGACATCGCTCGCTGCTGAACTAATCTCTCCCCCAGCAGCAGCTTCCCGTTTCCTTTCCAATCCCTGCACTGGGGCCAGGCAGGAAGAGCCGGCCAGATGCACTCTCCTGGGGGGCCGCAGCCCCCGCTGCCCGCGCCCCCATAATCCCAGCAAGGGCACCCAGGGGGGCTCCGGTCCCCCCACACCCCCCCTTGGCACCCTGCCTGCCCCCTCCCTCGCTTGGGGGATGCTGGCATGTGGCCCCTTGCTGGGGAAACCATCAGCGAGGTGTTTTTGGGGATCAAAATATCATGCTGGGGGTCCAGCACCCCAGAAAGTTGGGGGTGTCCCCTTCCCAGCCCCACGGGTATCACAAGGCCCCCCAGGCCTTTTGATGCTGGGAGTTCGGTCACAGCCTGGCGCTGGCTGCGGGTCCCTGTCCCCGACACCCCTCCTGTCCTCCCCGTGCACCCGATGCCACCACCACCCCGGACATTTGGGGCAGCATCACGGGCTGGGTACCAGGGACTCCCCACCAGCCTCCTGGCGCTCAGGCAGCAGCTCCTCACCCCTACTGAGGGCTGGCTGAAAATCACAGAAAATTCACTGAAAATGCCCCCGCAGGAGAAGCTGCAGCCTGGTTATGGAAGAGAAACACCTGGGGAGCAAGGGGAGGCTGCCACCATGCGGGGTGGTCTTCATCTCAGCACCTTGCGGGGTCTGGGTGCCCATCAGGGCAGCACCCAGGGGAGTTTATCCCACAGGGGACATCGGTGATGGTGTGGGGTGGCTAAAGGGGGGCAGTGAGCATCTGTGTCTGGGATGCTGGGGTGGGCGGCCGGGTGAGATGGGGAGAAGCACAAAAGGGGCAGCACAAGGCACAGTGAGCACAGAGCAGCAGCACTCAGAGGGAGGCTGGGGGATCAGAGGGACCCCAAACCCCCAAGGGCTGGTGGCTCTGCAGGCCCTGGGGGTTATCCTCATGGGGGCCACCACATCCTGGCCCATGTCCCCTACCCTTAACCTTGCTGGGACAGGTCTCGGGCCCAGCCCCGTTGGCAGTGATGTCCCTGTTTGCATCAGCACAGAGCAGGCTGGAACCTCTCCGAGGCAGGAATCCTGCAGCAAACGGGTGGGTGGAAAAATCCAGCACTCGTCAGCTTGTTCCCCCCGCGCCGTCTGTCCAGACAAACTTCCCGCTGTCCGGCGGAAGCCGCCCCGTGCCCACGCACACCCACCCGCGGCCGTGCAGATGTGCAGAGCCCAGCATTGCTCCCTCCAGATGTGCAGAGCCCAGCGTCCCCCTCACTGCCCCCTCCCAGCCCCTGCACCCGCTGGGTGGGCACCCTGGGGTGCTGGCACCCAGCGCAGCCCGGGGGTGCTCGGTGCCCCATGCCGTCCCGCAGCTCGGTGGCTGTGCACACACCAACGCCTTTATTGTCGTGCCAGAAACCACAGCAGCAGCAAACTCTAGAGGCAGTGAACCTGTCGCCCAGGAAGGGACCTGGGGGGCTCCTGGAGATGGGGGTCACACAGAGCCTGGGGGGGGACCTGGAGTGGGGCTGGCAGGGCAGGACCTCGGGACAGAGAGGGACGGTCCCATCCTGTGCTGCTGCCAAGCCTGGGCAGGTCCCACACAGGAGTGTGAGGAGCACACCCTGAAGGTCTCAGAGCAGCAAGACCAAGCTCCTTCCCACCCCAGGTTGTCTCCTCCCCCCTTTTTTTTGCCTCCCTGGGGCACCCACTCCCACATCCCACTCTGCCACCTGCGTGGGGACATCTCCACAGGCACCCCGCGCATGGGCACCAGGGTGGTCCTGCCCCCTTCCCAGCACCCATGCTGCAGGCTCCCACAGGAGGACTAACGGAGGATTTGGGGGGCATCAATGCCACGTTCCCACCACCCCCCCTCGCTGTGGGGGCCCGTCAGGCCTCGTGGTCGCTGGTGCTCAGGTGGTCCTCGGTCAGCCCGGTCTCATCGATGCGCTCCAGCGAGTCAGCGTGCTGCAGGGAGAGCTCGGCCAGGCTGAGGCTGGGCAGTGTGTTCTGCTCCGGGTACACCCAGGGCTTGTACCCGGGGTCGTGCCTGCGCTTCCACTCGGGGTACTTCAGCCCTGCCTTGTAGATCTTCTTCATCGCCTGTGGGAAGAGCCGGTCCAGCCCCTCACGGCCACCCCGCACCGCACCACCGCTTGCTTCTCCAGGGGGCTGGTCTGGGTTTGGGACACCAGCCCCTCGGCACCCCCAGTCCCATGGCTGCTTTGGGGCCCCACCACCAGCCCCACGCCCTGCTTACCTTGGGTGCCACGAACTGCGAGACCCGGTTCACCACCCACTTCGGCAGCGACCCTGCAAGAACCAAAGCCCCATCACGGAGCTGAGCCGGAGATGCCACAAACCTCCAAAATCCCTGCCGGGTGCATTGGCCAAAATGCAGTGCCCGGTGCTGGACCAAGACCCCCAGGTCTGATGGCTACTGCCCCATGCCGTGCCCTGGAGGGTTCCCCATCCAATACCTAAAGGGGCTTATAAAAAAGATGGGGCCCTTTGTACAAGGGCCTGTAGAGATAGGACAAGGGGTAATGGTTTTAAACTGGAAGAAAATAGGTTTAGATTCTAATGAGGAATTTCCACTCTAATGAGGAAATCCTTCCCTCTGAGGGAGGCGAGGCCCTGGCACAGGCTGTCTGAGGAGCTGTGGGTGCCCCATCCCTGCAGTGCCCGAGGCCAGGCTGGATGGGGCTGGGGACAGCCCGGGCTGGTGGGAGATGTCCCTGCTCATGGCAGGGGTGGCACTGGGTGGGCTTTAGGGTCCCTTCCACCCCAACCCCACAGTGCAACCACTCCGCAGTGCCACGGCTCTCAGCTCTGGAGACCCATCCCCGTGGGAGCACACCGCAGCGTCCCCTCCCGGCTCTCACCTCGGGGGTCCACCTGGGTGAGATAATAGAGGACGCAGGCACCAGTGCCGTTGGCCTTGATCAGGTAACCGGTCTGCAGGGACACGGCCCTGACAAAATCCTTCCGGGGAGGGAATTTCTGCAAAAAGACCCCACAAGCTTCAGAGCCTGCCCGAGCAGCTGCCCAGGGCTGCCCCGGGGCCGCGGGCACCCACCGGGTGCTTGACGCTGTAGTTGAGGATGATGTAGTCATCGCCCAGGGGCAGCCAGGAGCGCAGCGTGACGAAATCCCGGTTCTTCAGGGGGCTGGGGCACTTCCCTGCGGAGACACCCGGTTACAGCCCGGCCGGGGGCACCCAGGGGTGCAGGGGGAGGGTCTGGGGGCTGCTCACAGGAATAGTATCCCACGTCGGCGTTGGCGGTCAGGCGCCCGATGTCGTAGGTCTCGATGACGTGCGAGTCCCACTTCTTGCGGTAGCCGGTGTCGTGCAGCACGTCGTAGAGCGTCTCGGCGGGGACGTCCTTGCAGGAGATGCGGGTCTGTGGGGAGATGGGTGGTCAGGTCCCCCCTCAAGTCCCCCTGGGGTCCCCCTCGGGTCCCCGGCACCATGCCCACCCCCGGGGACGGGGTCTTGAGGCTGCTCCTGTTGGCTGGTCCGGCTGCAACTGGAGACACCCGCGGGTGCAGGCGCGTGCATTATTGATGGCCCCATCCCTGCTCCTCCTGGCGCTGGAGGAAGGAGATGTCATCTGCTCCTCGTTAGAGGCCTTGCATCTTTGATGAGGTGCGCGGCAGCGCCGTGTAATGGGAGACGGCCCTTTGAACGCGGGTGGCAGGTCCCATCAATCTCGGGCCAGCTTTCCCCGGGGTGAGGTGCCTGCCCCGCGGGGCTGGAGCTGTGCCCGTGGGGCTCCGTGGGGTGGGAGCACCCAGCCCCTCCTCACCCGGACCTGCTACTGCAGGAGGGGCCCACAGATCCTCCTGGAAGCACTGGGTGCCCCAGTGGGATCACTGCACTCCCAAAATCCCCCCCTAAAGCGTACTGCCCATCCTCCTGCAGCCCAACCAAAATCTGCACCAAGGAGCTGTTGGCAGTGCCCCCGGCTGGGCGATGGCGTGACGATGCTCAGCCCCCCGATCCCTCCTGGGACCCCTTCTCTATGGGGCTCAGTGGTGGAAAGGGGAGCTATAATGCTGCATCCTCTGCTGGGCTGTGCTTGTTTGAACAGGGCTGGACTTTGCCAGGACCCTGCCAGCCTGTCCTGACCACTGTGCCAAAATCCCTGCTGCTGTCCCCACGTCCCTTCTTGTCCTTCGGGTGCCTGCACTTGGCTGTGCTTCACCTCCTGTACGGGGATGGAGCCCTGCAGCCTCCTTCTTGCCCTTGTGGATGTGATGTTTGCCTCTTGCTGGTTATCAGGGACCTCCTGCAGTCTCCATGACTTCAGCCAGACCCCTTAGCACCCTTGGGTGCATCCTACACAGTCCTGTGGACTTGTGAATGCCCAGCTGGCTTGTGTGCTGCTCGGTCCTGGCCTGGGAGCTTGCCCTGGCTCACCACCCGTCCCATGTCAGAGCTGCATCCCTGCCTCTTCTCCTCCTCCTCTTCCTCATCGCCTTGACCATGATGGGCCCCCATCCACAGCAGCATCGCAATCACCACGTGCCTGCATGCCCAGCTCCTCAAGGAATCACAGAATGCTTGGGGTTGGAGGGGACCTTAAAATCACCTTGTTCCAGCCACTTGCCACGGGCAGGGATGCCACCTGCTGGATCAGGTTGCCCAGGGCCTTGAGCACCCCCAGGGATGGGGCATCCGCAGCCTCCTCCTGGTGTCACGCTGGGCTGCGGCCACTCTGCGATCAGGAGAGAGGTGCAAGAGCCTCCTCCAAAATCCTCTCCACCTTCCCGTGTCTCCCAGCTCTCCAGGTCGTGGTCACCCTTCCCTGGTGCTCCTAGCTAGATGCCCTCCTTGCCAGGTCAGCCCCTTGGTCAGGTGCTCCAGCCCCATTTGCTCTGGCAGACCCCATCCCTGTCTGATCCTCGGTGAGGATCCTGTGGCAGAAAAGCCACAACAGTGCCCTGGAGCTGAGCGCTGCCCCGCAGGATGCTCCCACCAGTGGGACTGAGGATGTGATGGGGCTCCCTCACCCCACAGCCACCCTTGATACACTCGGGGTCACCCAGCACTGTCACTGGTGTGAGCAGCACGGTGTGACAGCCCCAGGGACAGCATCCCAGATCCATCCCCTGGCGGGCAGCAAAGTCCTCGGCACAGCACGTGGGGCATCCGAAACCCTCAGGGTTGCTCGGCTGGTGTGGGAAGTGAGGCGATGTGCCCCAGGATGGCACAGCCAGGGGAGAGGCACCGACCTGCCCATCTCATGCCCTGGGGGCTCCCAAAAAGGCCAGCTCCACAAGGTCATTCCCACATGTGTCTGGAGCAAGGGCAGCAGCAAGGTGAGCACACAGGGGTGTGCCCCGGGCACATTTACATGCTGCAGCAGCATCCTGGTCCAGATGCTGAGAGCGTGGCGCAGGCAGAGAGCCCACAGAGCATCTTGCCAGCAGCAGAAGTGCTTTTGGGGCCAAATCCCCCAAGCCCCGGTGTTTGGGGTGGGCTGCAGCAGGGCACTGGTGTGGCAGGGGGCACGCAGGGGAGGGCTCACCTTGATTTTCTGCACGGTGCAGCTTTCCTCCTGGCCCTGGCTCCAGACGGTGATGCCAGCCTTGTTGTAGTGGCAGTGCCAGCCCTCCAGGCTCTCGCACTGCTCCCTGAAGGAGCTGAAGTCGGAATCATCCGGGATATAAACCATCTCCCCCGCCCTGGACATGGGGGCTGAGCTGACGGAGGCTCCTTTTGCCTCACCGCCCGGGGAGCCAGCTCCTGCGCGCGGCTCACGCGGCCATCCTCATCCTCACGGCCCCGAGGATGCACAGAGCCCTGCGGCCACAAGGCACGGCGGGGAGGAAGGCTCCTGCCCTGCGGGTGCTACGGCAGCTGCCAGCAGCTCAGATGTCTTCCCAGGCTCTCCGGGATCACATTTCTCTCCGGCTGCCCGCCGGCTCCTCTATTATTCAGCAGGTAGCAGCACGCGGGTGGCTCGGTTTTCAGGGCAGAGCTGCCCCTGGCCCCCTGTGTCCACGTTCCTGTCATCCCTGCCATCCCCTGGCAATCTCTGAGCCTGACTTCGCAGCAGCAGCTCGCTGGCAGGAGCATGGAGGAGGAGATGCAGCACCCAGCTGTGCCCTCCTTGGCACCCAGCAGGGGACAGCCCCATCCCTCGTGCTGCTGGCCTCGCGCCTGCCGTGTCCCAGGACACAGCTTGCCCCAGTTGTCACCCTCTTGTCTGCTACCTTGTCCCCGGTGCTTTTTGCTGGGATCCTGCCCATGCTCTGGGTGGAATCTGGCGTTATCAGTCCCCCCTGGGTGATGTCCATGAGCTCCCCATTGGTCACAATTTTGAGCTTCTCGGTGTCCACCTGGGCTGAGGCTCGGCCTGTGCTGCACTCCCAGTGCAGCCTCGCCTGCAGGGCTGTGCCACGGGTGATGTGGGTCCCCAACCAACCCACAGGGGGGATGCTGAACACAGCCCCAGCCCTCACCCTGCAGCGCCCAGCTTGAGCCCAGCCACCAAGCAGGCATTGAGGCACCCTCACTTGGGCAAACGCCCCTGGAAGGAGCTCCCCAGCTGCTCAGCTGCACAACCAAAGTCACCAAAACCACCCCCTGGTTTGTGAGGCCCCACTGCGGGGTCACTGAGGGCTTCACTGTGCCCACGGGAACCTCGCGAGGCTGAGCAGGGCCAAGTGCAAGGTGCTGCGCCTGGGTCGGGGCCACCCCAAATGTGAGTGTGGGCTGGGCAGGGAATGGGCTGAGAGCGGCCCCCAGCAACCCGGGGGTGCTGTTGGATGAGAAGTGCATGACGAGCCAGCAACGTGTGTGTAAGCAGCTCGGAAAGCCGACCACATCCTGGGCTGCACCCCAAGCAGCGAGGCCAGCGGGCGAGGGAGGGACTGTCCCTGCTGCCCCCAGAGCGCTGCCCTCGGGGTCCGCTCGGGGCTGCTGGAGAGGGGCCAAGGGGGTGTGAAGGGGGCTGCAAGGAGCTGGGGAGGGACTTTACCAGGACACGCAGTGCTCGGATGAGGGGGGTGGTTTTAAATTAAAAAAGGAGGGATTGAGACGAGGTGTTAGGAAGAAACTCTTTACCATGAGGGCGGTGAAGCCCTGCGCAGGCTGCCCCCGCAGGATCCACCCCAGGGGGGGTGCTGGGGGTGCCGGGGCCGTCCTGGGGCTGGATGCGCCCGGAGCGGTCGAGCCGCGGGGAGCGATCGGGGCCGGCCCCCGGCTGGGGCTGGGCTCGGGGCGTCCCCGGCTCCCGGCCCTGCAGTCCGTGGGTCGCCCACTGGGTGTCACGCGTGCTCCACCGGTGACAGCGACAGGGAGAGGCCGGGGGAGGGCCGGGAGGTGGGGGCGAGCCGCGGCCGGGGGGAGCCGCCTGCGTTTCGCCGTCAGGCAGGGGGTGGGATGGAGCACCGACGGCCTTCCTCCTCCTCCTCCTCCTCCTCCCTCTGCTTTGCGTCCTCCTCGCTCCTGGCAGGGCCTGAAGCCACCCACGGTCCCCTCCTTGGCCGCCCCGAGCCCTGCCAGGGATGGGGGGACAGGGCGGGGACAGCTCTGGGTGTCACCGTGCAGCTGGATGCTGCCGGTGGGCATCTCCTCCGTGCCCCAATGCGGGGCATCTGCTGCCACTTTGGGGACTTTGGGCGGCAGGGAAATGTTTTGGGGGGTGGGAGGGGACGTTCTGCCCCCCATAACGCCCAGCACACCCGGGGTGTCAAGCCCTGTTGGGTCACTTCCCTGTCCCCAGGGGCTGGCATGGAGAAACACAGCAGGACAAGGGGACAGCGGTGGGACAGCCCTGCTGGAGCACTGTGCCCTGCCTGGGGTGCAGATGGCTCATACAGGCTGCTGGGGGAAGGCTCAGGCACCTCTGCCCCCAAATCTCCCTGCCCTCCTCCCCTCGTGCCTCCACAGTGGTGGGTCCACCTCCTGCTGGCATGGGCAGGGCTGTGGGTCCCAGCAGAGATGGGTCACAGGGTGACATGTCACCAAGCTTCCCAAAGTAGCTGTGCACCTCTGTGCCACCCCTCGGCGTCCTACAGCTGATGCAGGGCCAGGGCAGGTCCCTCCCCAGTCAGCTCCTCCAGCGCTGTGCAGGTGGCCTGCGAGGCGTCCCCATCCCTGGCTGTCCCCCTGTACCCAAATCCCTTCTCTGCTCAGCTCCACCACGGCTTTCCCAGCCCCACAGCTGCTGTGCTGAGCTGCGTTTGCACCATACCCCGGCTGGGCATCAGGGTGATTTAAGAGGCGTGTGAAAAACATCATTATTTTTCCCCCTTTCAGCCGCAAGTCAATGCTCGGGGAGAGATGGTTAATTATCTCCGTCATCCTCCTAAATCTCTTCACGAGAGGATTTGGCTGCAAATCTCCACGTTGTTTTGAAGTTATTGGCCCGCATGGTGCCCAGCGGCACCGGGACCAGGCAGGATGCAGGGACATGGGACAACCAGGGCCACCCCAGGGCGATGTCTCCGTGCCGTCCCCACCCCCAGCTCCCTCGGCCACCCGCTCACCCCCACCCCCTAAGCCTCACTTTCCCATGCAAAGCCAGCACAGCGCCAAGATACGCCGGAACAAAGTGCCACCTTCCCGATAATGCCATTTATTGGACTAGGTGACACGCAGGCTTTAGGGGATAGCAGGAGAATCCTCTCGGCTCAGCCGCAGAAAGGATTTCCACAGCCCTCCCGGCGGCTTGTCAGCGCGTCCCCGAGGAGTTATTACCTCCGACTGCTGGGAGCTGGATGCGTCCCTGCCCCCTGTTTGCTGCTTTGCAAAGATTACGCCGCCTTTGAATAAGCTCCGTGCAGCGCGGCTGCCGACGCATCAGACAGGGGCTAATCAGAAAATGAGCAGGGGAAGGAAACTTGGTGGCAGGAACTTATCTGCGGCGCGGGCGCGCTGTGCCAGCTGCTGCTGCTCCCGCGCCCAGCCCCGTCCGCCAGCAAAACCAGGAGAAATTCCCCCGAGATTTCAGCGCTGAAGGCTGCTGCAAACGTGCGGTGTGGGGAGCTGTGCAAGCACACCTGAGTGCACAACAAGCAAACACACAGGCTGTGCATGTGTGCGCCCATGCTTGGTGCAAACATATCTGTGCATGAGTGTCCTGTGCAGGCATGGGTGTGCCTCATGAGTGTGCACGCACATGCAGACGTGTGTATATAGATGCACATGTGCATGTGCATCTCTGTGTGCACACAATTGCTTGTGCACGCACTCACACTTGCATGCATGCACCTGCACATGCATGCACTTGCACACTCATGCTCCTGCCCACGTGAGCGTGCATGCAGACACACACATGGCCACGTAAGGGTACCGTGGCTCCTCTCCCATCGCTGGCAGAGCAGTGACTGAGCCCACCACTGCTCTGCCACTCAGGGATGGGTGCTGCACCGCGGTGACCTCTGTCCCCACCCCACAGTGCCACCATGGGCAGCCCCAGCAGCACTGCAGGACACCCCTGGGTGTCCCCCTCTCCTGCCCTGTGCCCTGCGGAAGGGAGCAGGGCCGGGATGGTGAAGGTGATTAAAATGCACCATTTGCTTTATTTAAGCACAACCGTCGTCGGGGAGAGTTACAGGGCACTGAGCTAGAAAATAGCATTTACAACCCCGCCTCCCGACACCCGCAGCCCTGACCCTTGCGGACTTCATTACCACCATGGCCCTGCCACCTCGGTGGCACTGAGGGCAGAGGACAGGGGCAGTGCTGGGAGCCCCAAGGCCGCTGCATTTTGGGGACAGACAGTCCAGCTGCTGCATCAGTTGTTCCAATTCACTTTTCCGACCCCTTGGGGTGCCACTGGCTCTGTCCCCACTCGAGGCTCGTGCCCACATGTGGCTGATTCGGGCAGGTGCCGAGCATCCACACCTACAGAAAAACAATAGCATTTGGTAGCCGGCGAGGAACCGGGGGGAGAAATGTTCTCCCAAACAGATTGAAACGATGCCGTGATCAGGAACAGATGCTGGAGAAGGGGGGAGGCAGGTGCATGGTGCTGCACGGGGCCAGCTCCAGCAGCTCCCACTGCACGGGTGGGGAACTGGGGAGCACCCACCTGCCCCGTGGAGGGCTCTGGGGACACACAAAAGGCTCCCTCCTGCCTTTTGCCCCTGCCTGGGCTGGAAGACAGCGCTCGTGGCCCTTTTTAACCCTTTGCGTGGCCCCACCGCCTGCGCCGCGTGACGCCTGAGCCCCCGTCACCCGCGGGGGATCCGGCGGGCGGCAATCGGCAGGCGCGCGCTGCGGAGCGGCGCTTTTCTTCTCTAATCTTCTTATTTCATTTTAGCATTTACAATACAGCCAGCCGGTAATCCTGACATCAAACACGCCACGCGGCACTTTCAAGCTGCACCAGCGTCAGGCTGCACGAGCGCTGGCAGGAGCTGGCAGCTCCGACGGCTGGAGATAACAGGCAGGAGGAAGGCGAGTGAAGCGGCTCCCGTCCTGCAGAGCCTTTCCCTTGGGGCCACCCACAAGGTGCCCTCCTGGAGACGTGGAGCTCTCCTTTGGGGTGCCCTGGGTGGTGGGGTGTGGGAGCTGGAAGCTTTTGGAGCCAACCTGCAGCTGGAGCTGGGGCACGGTGGGGATGGGAATGTGATGTGGGTGCAGGGATGGGCACGGGATGTGGGTGCAGAGATGGGGGCACAGCACAGGTGCAGAGACAGGGACCTGGTGTGGATGCAGGGATGCTCCCCGTCTCTACGAGGAAGGCACGTGGGGACAGCTTTGGGTGGGGGGCAGTGCTTGGTGTTACCCGACAGCACCACCAGCAATAGGACACGGCAGTGCCCCAGCACCGTGGGTGCAGCCCACAGGTCCCCCACCTGCAGCTGAGCGCCCCACAAACCAACCATCCTGCAGAGCGAACCCCTCTGGAACAAACCCCAACCTGCACACTCGGGTCCCCTCCTCTTCCTCAGCCCCTGCCTGTCGGGATGGCGATGTCACCGCCCATGTCCCCATGTGAGCCCCGTGTCCCCCAGCCCCTCGCTTGGTGCACGTGCTGCAGACACCCCAAGGAGCAGCTTCGGCACTAATCCCTGCCTCGGTCTTCGGGATTTAATCAGCACTGAAGCACAATGCTTTTTATCTTCCGTATGGCCGAGAAGAGCTGAGACTCAACAGGAATTCATTTCCCTAATTAGCATCTCTGGCAAGGCCTCCCTCCTGCGCACCTCCCACCCTGGGGACGCCTCCCCGCAGGATCCGGCCCCTCAGACCCCACCCGCGGGTGCTGGGGCTGCAGCGTTGGACCCAGCACCCACGGGCCCCGCGCGGCGGTGGCACGGCGCTGGGCACGGGTGTCACGGTGACGGGGAGGCTGACAGGGAAGATGAATGGTTTTAATCACGCCGCTTACAGGGCACCAGCTGAAGTTTCGTGTAAGTTATGATAGCGACAGTTTGCACGAAAATTGTATTTCCAGGCTTCATTGACTGGCTTAATGAGAATCTTTACGTGTCAGATATTAAATTAAGAAATTAAAGAGCTGTTGCGGTGTGTATAGACTCCTTCCCTCGCACCGAGCTGCTGCTTCCAGATCAATCAGGAACGCGCCTCTAGAAAAGATGGGAGAAGCCTTTGATTTTCTGTCACTGGGGAAGTGAATCTAATCCATGCTGGCACCTCGTTCATGTTTTATTAAAAGGAGGAGGAGGTGGGTGCTGGCCCCCTCCTGTGCCCACTTGTCACCCATGTCGCCGGGCGCCAGCGTCCTGGTGATGCTCTGCACCCGGGGACAGGAGCTGGACCCTGGAGGCTGGGTTTGACCTGAGCCCCCTGCTCCTTTTGATCTTCCCCCAGATTTTTGCTGGTGACATGAACCAGGACAAAACGGTGCCAGCCCTGCTTCCACTGTGCCCGCACCCCGCTCCCCAGCCACAGGCAGGTGGGGACATGGGGACACGGCTGCTGCTGCAAGCTGTCTGTCACGGCAAGACAAATCCCCCCGGCCCCCCAGCACGCCATCCATCTTCTGTTCCTGCGCCAGCCCCGGCTCTCCTTGTGCGGGGAAAGTTGGAGTAAACAGCTTCATTCAGCGCTAATATGAGCGGAGACGTCGTTGGCTGTGTCAACTATTGATTTGCCTCGCTACGGCCCCATCACTCACTCGGGTTTTTCATTTTTTGATATTACACTCGGAAGGGGTGAAGCTCCATGCGCTGGGCTCACTGTGCCTGTCCCCAGGCTGTCAGTGGCCCAGGACCCTGGGTCTCCAGGGAAGGTCCCTCACCAAGGCTGTTCCCACCCTCTGCTGTTCCGAAAAAAGCTTCCAGCAAAAAATTCCCCACTCACAGGAGAGGATAAAGACAGATGCTGCATGAAATCTGGGATGCCCTGCATGGCGAACACCATCTCCCTTTTTTATTCCCTCTCTCCCTAAGGGGTGGATACACAGATTTGTGCGTAGTGCTGCTCACACCACTGCAGCTGGGAAAAGGTCCTCAAATCCCTCATTGCATGAGCAATCGTTTGAGGGATGCGACAGCAGCCCAGTAGCAGGATGGGCACACATCTGTGCACACTCACACATGATCCTTGCACATCTGGGACACACACATCCTCCCCAGGTAGGTTTTGGGGTGATGTGAGCAGAGCCAGGCTCTGCAGGGTCAGGCCAGAGTCCCCATATGGGTGGTTTGGGATGTGCTGGTGCCTCGTGAGCCCTGCAAGGGCATCCATGCGCTCCCTGCTCACAGCTGTGTGCCCGATGGAGGTGATGGGTCTGAGAGCACTGCATGGGTGTGTTTGTGTTCTTCAGGCTGGGTGTGCAAGCACGCGTTCCCAGGGAAGTGTGTATTGGTGTGTGTGTGATGTGTATGAGCACCTGGGCACATCTTGATGCTGAATGCCCCCAGAACAAGGGATGTGTACATATGTGAGTCTGCGTGCACCAGCAGTGTGCACAAGGGATGTAGGATGTGTGCACAGCTCCGTGCGTGCAGCTCCCTGCTGGGTGCATGCAGGATCCGTGTGCACGCTGGGTGTGCGTGTTTGTGAGTTATACCGTGTGCAAACAATGCAGGTTTGCAGAGCACAGGGTTTGTGCTTGTGTTTGTACGTGTGTGTGTAAATGTGTGTGTGTACACAGGTGTGTATGTGCATGTGTGCACGCTGAGGCATGGCATGGGAGGTGGCTGGACCATGTCAGGTGTCTTTCTGGCCTCCAAAGAGCAGGTGACAGCGATGGAAGCCCATCATCTGCTGTCCCTCCCCGATGTCCACAGCCCTGCTGCACCAGGAGGTCACCAGGGGCTGTCACACCCCGTGCCCACAGTGCCACAGGGGCTGCGGTGCTGCTGTGCTCTCAGGGGTGGGGACAGGGGATGGGGACAGGCAGGGACAGTGGCAGGCACTGCCACCCCCCTGCCCACACGCAGCCTCCCGCTCCTTGCCCCGTTTGCATCCCTGTCCCTGCAGGGTGGCACTGCCCGGGTGGGTGCCCGTGGGGATCGGTGACAGCGCGCAGCCTCCCCTACATCCCCACAGCACTATGCTGTGAAGCCACCTGCCTGCAGGTGGCCGGGGGGTCCCTACAGCCCCAGGGGTGTCCCCAGGGCTGGCTGCAGCCTGAGTGACAGCCTGTCCCACTAATGAGCCCCCTTACGGGGCGGCAGGGCTGACACCTGCAGCCACCTCCTCGGGCCATCCCTGGGGGCTCGGAGCCACCAGGCACTGCCGAGAGGTCCTGGCTGGGGGGAAGAGGGGGCTGATGCTGCGGGGGGGCACCCCCATTGTGCCACAGCAGCACCTCTGCCTCAGCACCACCAGTCCTGCAGCGTCCTCTGCCTCAGCATCATTCCTGGAGCACCCCCCCTGCAGCTCAGCACCTCTGCACCGCTGTGGCTGCACCCTGGTGCCAGCACCCCCCCGTCTCCCATCACCGTCCCTTCCCTTGAAGGCACACACGCCTAATCCGCTCGTTAGCCTATCCCATCATCTAAAACCAATATGCAGGTGAATGCTGGAGATAATTAATTGATCCATTAGATAGAGAACTGCATGTGCTCGTGGCACTGCACGCACATGGAGGGGAGGCAGTGCCAGTGTAGCTGCCCACGCGCCAGTCCCAGCTCACAGCGAGCGGGTGCTGCAGTTCACACCCGGTCATGGTCATGGTGTGCACCCAGCCGTGCACACCCAGCTGTGCACACCCAGCTGTATGCAGTGCATACCCAGCCGTGCACACCCAGCCATGCACACCTGGTTCTCTTGGGTGCACACCCAGCTGTATACGGTGCACACCCAGCCGTGCACACCCAGCTGTATGGGGTGCACACCCAGCTGTGCACACCCCTGTGCACTCCCCATGCCTGCCCACTGCTGCGGCGGGCACACGCTGAGCCCCGGAGCTGCACACACCACGGTGTCCCAAACCCCATTTTCCACCCAGTTTTCTCACCAGCCACAGGGTCACAGCGGAGGGGACAGCCACCATCCAAGGTGACACCAGCAGCTGGGGCCGGGGTGCCAGCACCCCAGAGCATGGCCATGCACTCCTGTCTCTCTGAGCAGGGTGGGCTCAGCATCCTCATGGAGCAGCGCCTGGGTGCCCCAGGCAGGAGGATGAGCACCCCGGCGGGCAGGGTGGGTGCCGGGGGGGCAGGTGGGCACCGCAGGGAAGTAAATAACGCAGCAAAACACGTGTCTGTCACCCCCCTCCTCCACCGACTTTGAAAAGCAACACATTACCCTGATCTCCAGACATGAGTTTTTGTCACCAAACAGGGTGATGAGGAGACTTTGAAGCAAATACAAACACCGGGAAAGGGAATACATAAGAAGGGAGTCGCGTGTTCTCTTCAGAAAACAATTGCAATGTCAAATCCTCGGAGCAACTCTGCGGAGGGGGAGCTGCTAACCAGGAACCTGACAGCCACGAACACGGGAAATTATCATCAAAATACAGAAATCCTCCCCTTGCTGACAGCACTCCTTCCCACGCTGGGCACCCTGGGTGACCCTTCCCTGCTTCCCACTGCACCTCATGAACCCTGGGTCCTGCAGTGGCGTCACTGTCCCTGCTGGAGACGCGGTGCCCAGGCCTCCTGCACTACACCCCATTTCTGCAAAAGCTTTTGGAGATGGGGAGCAAAATGCTGCAGGGGCAGCGGGTGGGGGAGGACAGGGATTTGGGGTCCAGCGCCCTCCCACCTGCAAACGGCTGCTGGCCCTTTGCACACACTCGTGCTTTGCATGCGGACTTGAAACCTGCAAAGACAGCTTGCAGACCTGCATGCACTTGCCCTGCCTGTGCCCTGCATGCAGACAGCTCGCACACCTTGCACAAGCACCCACGCTTTGCACGCTCCTCCTGCCTTATGTGTGTGCTCACACCTTGCACAGGCTCTCATATTTTGCACATACAGTCATACCTGAGCTCACACCTTGCACACCTCTCCCCTGCTGTCCTGCACATGCCCTGCCTGCGTACTGCCCTTCTCCCTGACACCCTCCTTGAAGCAGAACACATAAATATATATCTGTGTGTGGAGGTAAAGGCAGCACTATATATAGCACGGAAGATGGGATCATTCTGTGGCAGGGCTCTCTCTGTGTCTGCCAGCTCCTGATGGATTTTTCTTGGGCATTTTGGATGTCTGAGGCAGCTGGGGATCTGCCTTGGAGGGCCTTGGTGGCAGCGGGGACAGGGGGTAGGCACCTCCGTGCGTCACACAGCCACCTCGGTGCCACCAGATGCACGTGCACTCATGCTCTGCACGCTCAGCACGTGCATGCCCACCCCGTGCTCTGCCGCAGCACGTGCACGCGCACCCCTGCACGAGCATTCCTGCCCTGCTCATGCACAGGGCACACACGCAGCCCTTGCACAATTCTTCATGCCTTGCACACCCTTGCACGCATGCTTATCTCTCCCTCATGCACCTGTGGCCTGCGTGTACGTTCCTGCCCTTGCACTTGTGCTCTTTTTACCTGTGCTCTGCCACTCAGTCACACTTTGCACACACACCAGCAGCCCCGTGCCCCCAGACCCTAAACCTTGCTCATGCACACCCTACCCATGCACTCACCCTACCGTTGCATGCACCCTACCTATGCAAGCACCCTACCCATGCGCAGCCCTGCAGATTCCTCCCCCAAATCTCTGCTCATCCCTGTCCACCCCCACATCCGTCTGTCCGTCTGCCACCTCCCCATGCCCAGTGCCGGGCACCCTTCTCCTCCTGCTTTATCTTCGTCTCCCAGCTGCTCTCGCCTCTCCCCGCTGCAGCCCCCGTCCCTCCTTCTCCCCACTCTCTCGCCGTGGTTATCACTGCCTCGCACACATCCCTCCTCCCTGCTTCTGCTCAGCCTCCTGCACCTCACCGTGCTCCCCTTCTCTTCACCCCACCACCCGTCCCCTCCATCCCCAGCTTCCTCTCCTCTCCATCCCTCCCTCATCCCACCCCACCACGGTCCAGCCTCCACGCTGCCTGCCCTGTCCCCTCGCCCCCATGCCCCTCGTCACCTCCGCATCCCCGTTTGACGCCGCTGCTGCAGCCTTCAAAGTTTCCACCGGAGCTGGGCTGCGGGAGGCGGGGAAGGCTGCGCCTCGCTCCCAGCCCCGCGACGCCGCGCTGCCACTCCGAGCGCTCCCGCCTTATGAATTTTACATTATTACCCACTTTAAAGTATATAAAATAACTAGTCATAAATTATTGAGGGGAAATTTAAAATACTACAAATGTTTATAAATGTTTATCAAGAGGTCTTCAGAAGTGAGCTGGCGCAGCCTGCGCGGCTTCCCGCGGCTGGCAGGAGCGGGGGGACAGCGTGGCCCTGCCCAGGGAGGGGGGGCTCATGGGACCCCCAGGAGGAAATCAGTGCCGGCTCCCAGAGCATCCTTAATTCATGTCCCCGTGGATGGCAAGGAACAAATTTTCATCCACGCTGTTTCCTTCTGCCAGCGGCGCTTCCCATCGCCTGCTGTTGTGTGACCCTGCCGGGGGCTCCTCAGCCCTGTCCTTGTGTGAGGGGACGTGTCCTGTCCCACCGGGGGTGTCTCCTGACTTTCTGTGGATGTGTTCTGTCCCAGCACACGGGGTGGGGATGTGTCCCCTGGGCAGGCTGGCATGCTGCAGGTGGGACACCGATGACATCCCTGGTGTCCCTGGTGCTGGCTGAGCCTTTGCACAGCTTCTGTGCCTTGTGGTATGGTGAGAGCAGCGGTGGCACTGAGATCTGCTGGGGAGCCAGTGGTGTGCAGGAGGGGACACATCCAGCACGGGTCCTGGGCTGTGTGGCGACCAGGCAGGGCACAGCTCAGCCACCAGCCTTGGAATGGGCTGTCATGGGCCAGCCACATGTGTACAGCCCATGCACAGCCACACACGTGCTGTCCTGCAGCTCTCAGTGCCTCCTGGAAAGCACAGCACCACCAAGCCTGGGCAGTTTGCACAGCACAGCATGGCACAGCACAGCATGGCACAGCATGGCATGGCACAGCACGGCACAGCATTGCAGGGATGGCACAGCCCAGCACGCAGCCACTGCATGGTGTGTCCCGATCTCCCTCCTGCCCATCCCGAAGGAGCAGCAGGAGCAGGACCCGCAGCATCAGCGCGCTGGGTGCAGGCGCAGGAGAAGCAGTGACGCGGACAGCCGTGTCCCCGCACAGGACACAAGTGCATGCGGCAGGGACATGTGGCCATCCCAGAGCTTCCACCAGGAGCTGCCAGCAGGGACTGTGCTGAAAGTGCCGCCTGATTGGGGTAATCATGGGAGCACAGAGTGCATTAGCTGCGAAGGTTTATAAAGGGAAATTAAAATAAAATTGGATGTGACAGAAAAGTACATGGAAAATTAGTAGAAGACTATGAATATTTATGGCTGCAGTGGGAAAGTGCTCCTCTGTGCTCCCTGACACCTCCTGTTCCAGGGGACATCGGGGACTGGGGGCTGCAGCACCCAGCTGAGTGCCCATGTCGCTTGGGTGCCCATGGGGCTGCCGTGCACTGTGCCACCGAGCTGTCCCCACGGCATGGGGAGGTGGCAGCAGGCACTGGGGAGGTGGCAGCTGGTGGCCAGGGAGTGCCTGGTCATAGAGGAGCCACTGGCACTGTGTGGCGCTGGCATGCAGGAAGAATGAGGGCACCGGGACACTGCTTGGCGTGCCAGGAGGGCCCGGCACAGCCGTGCTCCGGCACCGCACCACGGTGCCACCATCACGCCAGGGACAGCACAGCCCCACAGCCCGCCGGACCCGGGGACAGCCAGCCCCCCGTCCCCTCCCGCTGTCACACTTAGAAGCCATTAAAATAATTGAATGCTTTAAATATTCAGCACTCGGCTTAAATATTCATCAGCGAAGTTATTCTGATTGCTACACTACATCAGCGCGGGCTGGAAAACAGTTCCTCTCCATCAAGCTCCCCCGCCCCTGCCTGCACAGCACTGCTCACCCGGCGCTCACGCGGGCACACACGGGCATGCACACGCGTGTGCACATGTATGTGTAGGGACACCAGCATATAGCTCTACACAAAATTTTCCATGGGCATGCAGAAGGAAGCTTGCAAACTGCTGCAGCAGCCGGGTGCAAGCAAGGGGCTGGTCTGTACCCAGGACAGGTTAAGGATTGATTTATTAATAAATTAAAATAAAATAAAATTTTTAAAAAATAAATAAAAAATAAAATCAAGCTGAGAGCTCGTGTGTTAGGACAGCACCACCTCACACCTCCCGTGCTCCCTGCCAGTCCTCCGAGCCCTTGAGGTGGGTGATGCTCTGCTTTGCCCCACTGCTGATTATTTGACCTTATGGCAACGCAGGTCCCGCTGGGAGCACCGAGAGGGGAGGGAGTTCTGCACCGTGCCGGGCTCTGCAGCTCCTCTTATCTTCTCCTGAGCTTGACAGCACTCTGCTATAATCCTGCACTGGGGAACGAGGGGTTGCTGCTCGACCCCCTTCTTCCTAGGACAGAGCAACATGGCCAGGACAAGAGCAAGAGAGGAATAACAGCTGATAGAACCGATGGCAAGGAACAAAGGATGCCCTGGAAAGAGGAAAACAACTTGCTGCTGGCGGCAAAATCACTGCCACACTCCAGGATGTGTGAAACCAGACCCAACACTTGTTTTTTAAAAGGTTTTTGCCACTGAGCGTGCACGCTGGCACTGAGATGCACCAAGACGCACTGACATGCACTGAGATGCTCTGAGATGCTCCAAGGTTCTCCGAGATGCTCTGAGATGTTGTAGCGCAGTGGAAGCCCATGGGGAGCTCACCCTACCTCATGCTGGCAGGCACCTGCTGCTCCCCACACCCCCTCTGCAGGCTCACAAGAGGCAGGAGCTGAAGTTCAGCACCCACAGGGAGCAGTGAGCGTGGCCAGGGCACGAAGCCGTGAAGCCTGCCAGCTCCAGCAAACACCTGCAGCCACCTGGTGCCCGCCTGGCTCTTGCTGCAGTCCTGCACTCACAGCCCTCACCCCAGATTAGCTGTAAATGAAATTTTTGCCTTGCACACGGGCAGGGAGGGCTTTGCGTGTGCAAGCTGCTGCACGAGCGCACCGGGATGAGCACATGTGTGCGGGCATGTGCAGGCGCACGGCGAAGCGCAAGCGGCCCTGGCAAAGCTCTGCAAACAGCACTGATAAAATTGTTCCTCAAATACCTAAAGCAGGCTTAGGTTTAAGCAATCTCGCTCCAAAGACGGCTCCCGCATACATTTCGCAGGCTGGAGCTGCATCTTTAATCCCAGGGAATCAGGCGCTTTGCATCTGCCTTTGCCATTCACATCTGCAGCCGAGCTGGCTGTGACAGGGGCTGCCCCTGCTCCGCCGGGCACCACGGCTGCCACTCGGCCACCACGTCCCCACCAGGGCTGCCACTTGGCCACCACGTCCCCACCTCGGCTGCCACCCAGCCACCACGTCCCCACGGCGGCGGGGACAGAGCCGAACGGGGCTGAGGAGCGCTGGGAAGGAGCCGGCGGTTTATCCGCTACGATTTAATCAGCCCTGTAATTAGATTAATTTGTTGATTTGGTAGCAACCCATTTCTTGCCGTTGGGTTTGTTTATGTGTGTTTTATGCTTCGGTTTGGCAATAAAACAGGAGCTGAGGAGGTGGGAAAGTCCCTCCGTGCGCCTAGGCTGGAGATGCTTGTCCCGGGGCTCCACCAGCTCCTTGCAAGTGATGGGGAACGGCAGGGCTGCTGCCTCCTGAAATGGAAAAATTTACCCCAAACTGCCCCAATTTGTTCCTTCAAGCAGATGGGCAGCAGAGCACGTGGCACAGCCATGGGTGCTCTTGCAGGGCTCTGCACCGACGCCCTGCTGTGCGCACTGCGCACCTTGCATGGGTGCAGCATCCCGCCCGGGGGGACGCCGCTGCCTCGCAAAGGGAGCGGGCTGAATAATTAACATTAAAAATAATGATTTCGGGGAGGGGTGAGGGGAGGCAGGCAGGAGAAAGGAAGGGAGACGTGGAGCGAGTGAGAAGGTTTGCTGGAGAAGCCGGTGTGAGGAGCGCTTTGATGGGCAGCTCCTTTGATCAGAGATCTGAATAGAGCCCTCACGTTTCCCCGTGTGAGCCCGCTGCCTAATTACCGAGCGGCGGGGCCGCCTCGAGTCCTCGGCACGTTGCTGTAATAGATTTCACTGCGTCCAGCCTCCAGAAGGACATTGATTCTCCCCGCAGCCACAGACTCGTGCTAACCATTGCATTCTATCGATTTTTCCTTTTCTTTTTTTTTTTTCTTCCCCCCCCCCCCTTTTCATTTTTTTTAAGAATTTTCTTTATTTTCATTAAATCATTAATCAGGGAGAAATCTACATTTTTATCATTTCTATGGCTGGAGAGGAAGAGAGGAAAGTTATATTGCCATAGAAACCGTTCCCTACCATTCTCAGCCTCGGAGCAGTCCCTCTTGTGCTGTCTCTTGTCAAAAGGCGTAATTGTTGCTCCTGATCTTCACTGCTCAATTAGCAATGATGTCTCCCTTCAAGTTAATTGCTGGAGATGGGAGGAAGTAGGACAAATGTAACCTTTTAGATGAAAAGATCTCTCCCCCCCCTTTCCCCGCCTTTCCTTGCCTGCAGGCACTCAAGGGCCCCTGGTGCTCCATCTCCTGCGCAGCACGGGGCTGAGGACCTCTCCTCGTGCTCCTCGCCCCTCTATCCGAGGCAGGACCCCTCTGTGTCCCTGCTTGGCTCCCTGTGCCTCTCCCTGCCTTGTGCAGTGGCAGTGCCACCTCCTGGCACCCTGTCTGGGTGGCTTGGGTCAGCAAGGGACGTGGGGACAGGTGCTCCAGGAGATGAGGATGGAGATCTGTCCCCAGCTCCATCCCCAGCTCCTCGGGATGGAGCAGGTGCCTGCCCGCAAGCATCACCTCCAGTTCAGGCACCTCCCTGTCACCTCCTCCACTTGTGGCCCCCGCCCTAGCACCTCATGGGCTGGAGACACCTTCCCTGGGCTCTCCTCTCCAGCTCACGTGGAGCATCCCCACCACGCTGGCCCCTCCACAGCAGGCAGGCTTCAGTTGGTGGCTTCAGATGATGGGGTGGAGACCTCAAAGCAGCCCCAGTGCATGCCCCAGGATTAAAACAAGGGGCTGAGTGCAGAGAGAGAGGTGGCAGAAGCAGGGGGATGGCCCCAAAGTGAGGACAAGAGCACGGCCAAGCCCCTACCCAAGCACCAGGCAGGAACCAAGGGAGTGCCTGAAGCTCCAGGCTGTGATGAGGGCAATGTGGACAGCAGGTAGGGGAAGAAGAAGGTGCCACCATCCACAGGGGACACCACAGCACCCTGCCAATGCTTGGGGTCTGCAGAAAGGGTCCAAGGCAGACCCAGCGAGGAGATGCTGCCTCGTGGCTGTCCCCAGCCCTAGGACATGGTCAGCCCCTGCAGACCTTTCCCCAGAGGGTCCTTGTGGGACTGCTTTGGGTAATAACCCCCGGAGATGTTTCTGGCCACCCCGAAGCACCCTCACTGGGGTTTTCCTGCTGGGCTGGGGTTGCCTCAGCAGCAGGGGGCAATGATGTCCCCAGACATGTGTCTGCCTTCCCGCAGCATCTCCACCACGTACCAGGAGCAGGAAGGTCCCTCACTGACCGAGAGCCACGGCTGCACAGGCAGGGGACCCGGTGTGGAAGGAGCTTCCCATCCCCTTGCTGGGAGCAGGTCTCTGACCAGGCAGCCCCACAGCCCTGCAGAAAAGCCCACGTCACTCCCGGGCAGCTCACCAGGAGCCCCAGGTACATCTCCTTGGGCTGATGCCCTCCTTCGCTGCTCAGACTGCAATTGCTCACTCTCAAATCCCGGAGCAGGGACGGGGGCAGCCAATCTCACCAAGACACAATTAGGTTACCTCCCACTGCTGGTGGATCCCCCTGAGCCCAGACCAGGAGCTGCTGCCCTGAGCATCCCCCGGTACGTGGGTGCCAGGGCAGTGCCCACCCCATCACCATGCACCCGCTCCCTCACCCTCTCCATGCTCGCACCTCCTCTGATGCCCAGGATGCCCTGGAAAGCCTTTAGACCGGGGAAAACAAGCCCTGTGAGGCTGGAAAGAGGCATTTCAGGGGCTGAGCATGTGGAGGAGCCACTCGAGGATGCTTCCCAGCGTGGATGAGCTCCTCACGGCCCCTCGGCTCCGGAAGGCATGCGGGAGCACTTGGCACGCCGGCCCTCCGCTGGTGCTTCCCTTCCGCTGGATGCAAACAAGCCCTTAACATTTCGGAGAGTGCCTGCGCTCACGGGGACCCACGGGGCACCGAAATGCTGCAGCCGCCTCGTGCCTCCCCCCTCGGCACCCAAAGGCGAGGGCTCCATCGCCCAGCTGCCTTCCCCCCAAGCCCTGGCTCTTGCAATTAGAGCTGGCCCCGAACGGCGCGATAATGTCAGGTTTGCATCTGATTCCCCCCCGTGTGCTAGGTAAGGAGGGGCCGGCAGGCTCGGGGAAGATCACACGTGGCAGCTTTTAATAGCAACCCGCCCGCCTGTCACTGGTTCCTCATCACTCCTCTTGAAGCGGCTGCTAATTACCCGCAAGCCGGTGGCTGCGTTCCGGGCGTGACGTCCCCCCACTGCAGCCCCTCTCCCCCTCGCTTGGGAGCTTTGGGAAAAGTGGGACCACTGGGGTGGGCTGCAGGAGGGCTGCAGGGACCCCATTCCTTGGGGATGTGGTGCTGGGGGTGAGCAGAAAATGGGGTTCCCCATCACCCACCCATTCGGGTCCCATGATGCATGGGGGACACTCAAAAAGGACCCAGCATTCTCCTGAGCCTGGAGGCTGCATGGTTTGGAGGAGGCACAGCACCCCACAGCACCCCACAACACCCACAGCACCCAGCTCCTGCTGGCACCCAGTGAGTGACAGCGCCCAGCCCCCAGCCCGCCGCCCCCCTGTCAATCCGCAGGGGAATTATTTATCCCGACAATAGGAATTGTCTGCACGGGCCCTTCCCCCTCCCCAGCACCTACCCCAACAAAGGAAATCATCCTGATATGAAAGGGAAAATTAAATTACCCCAATAAAGACTTAGTGCTGCTTTAATGACATCACCAGACTCAGGCGCTAATTAGCTGAGTACAAAGGAAGCTAAATGTGAAAACGTGAATTTTTGTTCCCTTTTCTGCTGTCGTAGAGCATCAGTGGGAGTCTTGGCAGGCAGGGCAGGAGCTGCTTCTGCTGCCCCTCCTGGAGCTGCCCAGGGGCTGCTGAGGGCAGGACGGACCTTGCACTGCACACACTGCATGCACAAACCTCGCAGTGTGCATCGCATCACACAGCTCACACCTCCCAGTCGTGTGCACTGCATGCTCAGCCTCTCTGCACTGCACAGCTTGCAGTTTGCACTGCGCACACTGCATGCTCACTGCACTGCACGGGATGCATCTTGCACTGTGCACGCTGCATGCACCGCCTCACTGCACAGCACAGGTTGCACCTTGCACTGCACACACTGCACGCACAACCTCTGCACTGCACAGCTTGCACATTGCAGTGTGCACGCTGCATGCACACACCTTGCAGCATGTGCCACACTCAGTTCCCACTGCACGCACTGCATGCACACACCTCACTGCTCTGCTCACACCTCCTCCTCTACACAATGTGTGCATGCACCTCACTGCAATGCACAGCTCATACCCTGCACCGTGCATGCTGCACACACACACCTTTCATTGAACACCACGCTGCACGACTCAATTCCTGCTGCACACACTGCATGCGCACACGTTGCATTGTGCATCACATTGCACAGCTCATACCTCCCAGTGAGTGTGCACTGCATGCACAACCTCTCTGCACTGCACAGCTTGCACCTTGCACTGTGCACACTGCATGCATACACCTCACACTGCATTCCACACTGCACATCTCATGCTTCCTGCTGCACACACTGCATGCACACACCTCGTTGCACTGCACAGCTCATGCTTCCCACAGCGAGCACGCATGGCATACACTCATTGCACAGCTTGCAGCTCCCACGGTGAGCTCGCACTGCACGCACTCACCTCGCATTTCAGGCTGCAGGGCAGACTGCCAGCTCACTGCACACGCCGTGCTGCAGGCGTGCACGCTCCTCGCGCCGCACACACAACGCTCCTGGTGCTGCTGCAGCTGCAAGCAGGGCCTCATGCAGCTCGCCCTGCATGAACACTGGGTGCATTCACGCCTCCCTCTCTCTGCACACCCACACCTCCCGTGCAGCCTGTGTGCACACACCATCAGTGCACACTCACTGTGTGGCCGTGCTGCTTCTCCTCCACCCCAGGGCTGGCAGCAGCTCGGAGCCAATGGCCACGGGGCTGCAGGGGACCTAATGCAATCTGCAGGCAGCGAGTGCCAGCCCCAAGGATCAGCACAAGCGTGATATTGCTCACAGGGCAAGGGGGGCATTGGTGTGTCCCTTTATTTGCCTCTGAATTTAGGGCTGCTTTGCCTTGTTGGAGGTCCTGCTGCATCTATCCCCCCCCCTCCAGTACTTTTCCCCTCGGTGCAAAGGAGCTGTGGCAATGCAGGGGGGCTCCGGCAGAGGCCAACACTGCTCCTGCAGCTTGCAAATATATAAAGCCTCAGTTTAATTAAAGCTTACACAGTGAAGGAAACCAGGGCACTGCCACTGTCACCCCAAACCTCACCCCAGCCCCTTTCCTCTCCTGAGCAGGGGAAATTTTAGGAGGGGGCACAGGCTGATCCCCGCGACTTGCAGTCCCTCCCCTGTGGCCAGCTGAGGCTGGCGCTCAGCCCCAGTGCCACCAGTTGCTCCCAGCTGTCCCCATGGGGACGGGGTGACACTGCGGGTACCAGCTGTCCCCACACTGGGATTTAAGGGGATCCCAGGATTTAAGGGGATCCCACTGTCCGCGCTCCCCTCGCTCCCGCCACCGGCTGCATCCCAGACGGATGGGTGCGAACGCCTCCGCGCCTCCTTAAAATGACATCGCTGGTCTCCATGGCAACCCTGCTCTGCCTCAGACCAAGAGCATCATCTGCTCCATCATCCCTGCAGGCCAAATCCAGCAGGCAGGGCGCTGGGGCTGCGGGACCCCTGCCCAGCCCAGCTGGCCCTGGGGTGCCCGGGCATGGAGCCCCCACGGCCAGGCAGGGTCTGGATGGTTCCCGGGGGGCTGCACTGCCCCCAGACATTGTGTCATGATGGGAGCCTGCGGGGAGAAGGGATGCACAAGTGGAGAAGGGATGCACATGAGCAGAAGGGATGCATATGGGGAGAAAGGACACATATGGGGAGAAGGGATGCACACAAGGAGAAGGGATGCACAAAGGGAGAAGGGATGCATATGGAGAGAAGGGATGTGCATGTGGGGAAGGGATGCACATGTGGAGAAGTGATGCACAAAATGAGAAGGGAAGTGTATGAAGAACAGGGATGTGCATGAGGAGAAGGGATGCACAAAGGGCAAAAGGATGCTTATGAGAAGGGATGCACATAAGGAGAATGGATGCACATGAGGAGAGAGGACACACACAGGTAGAAGACGTGCTCATATGGAGAAGGAATGTGCACGCAGAGAGGGGATGTGACAGAGGAGAAGGGATGCACTTGTGCAGAAGGCATGCACATGGGAAGAAGAGGTGTGCAGGCTTGCACAGCCACATGAGGGCTAGGGGCTGTGCACAAGGAGGGACGGAGCCCCATGGTGCAGCCGGGTGCAGCTGCATGGTTGAGGCACAGAGGTGGCACTGCTCATGCCGTGGGGTGCCCCGTGGGGCAGCTGCAGCTGTGGGGTGGAGGAGAGGACAACGGGAGGCTGAGCCCAAGGGCACCGAGCCAGGGCTGCACATGGGACGGGGTGCGGGTGCCACAGCCCAGCCCCGTGCTGGCTGCCCTCTCATTTGTCCTCATTAAAGGTTGGCAGGGCCTCTAATTAGGCGGTGTGAGTGCCAGCACCCTGCTGACAGCCACCTGTGCGGCGTGCCTCCTCCTCGGCCTGCCTCCTAATTAGCTTGCAGGATGCTGCCACCCTTGTTGGGACGTGCCAAGGTGGGGGTGGCACTGCTGTCACCGTAGCCCGATGTCCCCGCATCCTCACAGGGCACCCGGATCCCGTGGGCACCCCGAGCCTGGTCTCAGCATCCCCAGGCACCCTTTGGTGTCCCCGTTCCCTCTGCAGCACCCTGGGCATCCCAGACCCGTGGGACGCACCCGCCCGTGGGCACCCACCCGTGGGCAGGCACGGTGCGAGGATGCGGAGCCTTCATGAACCCGCAAGCTGGGCAGGGCTAACGAGCCGGCGGCCGCTTTAATTAGATTAATTGGCTCCCATTCGGCTCCAGAAGAGCTGTCAGGCTGCGAGCGCCTTCCCGCTGTACCTGGCTAATTACAGCACCGTGGCCGTCGCTCTGCAGCGCCGGGAGCTGGCACCGGCCGAAGGCGTGCCGGGGAGGTGCCGTGGGCATGGTGCTGAGCCCACTGGGCACACAGAGAGCTGGGCAGCTCCACGAGGTGACAGCCACGGCCCCAGGGCTTGCACAGCCTGCCAGCAGCTCCCCAGGGTGCACACAGGGCTGGAAGGTGCACCCATGGGTGCTGGCATCGGGTGGATCCTGCACCCAGCAGAGCCCGCACAGTGCCTGGACCCCACAGCAGACACCCACCTGTGCCCTCCCAAGCACAGCACATGTGCCTGGGGGTGACACGGCACCAGGGATGCCCACCCAGCACCATCCCCATTGCCCCACATGGACCCTGAGCCCTGGCCATGCCTGTGCAGACGCCTGTCCCTGCGTGGGGTGGCTGCCACCTTGGTGCCACTGTCCCTGGGCCTCAGAGTGCACCTGGGGCTGAGTGCTTTGCCCCTTGCCCTTGCCCTAACTTCATTTCTGAGCCTCAGGGGAGCAACCAAAGCCCTTTACCTGCTTGCCCAGGGCTTGGGACATCTCCTTGGTGGCCCCAGGGACATGGGAGGGAGCCCTGCTGTGGGGGATGTGCTGTCCCCAGGGTGCCACCCAGCCGTGGGGACATCACACCAGGGCACCTTGCAGGGACCCCTGCAGGGCAGCCAGGGGGGGACTGCGGCCCCCGTCCTTGCCAAGCACCTTGCAAAGGGCCCACGCAGCAGGATTTTTGGGGAGGGGGGCACACACCGAACAACTCTTGGCCATAAATCTCTCAGCGCTAGCCCATCACCGTGTGCGCAGTGGGAACCAGCGCCCACCTGTCACTGCAGGGGGGGTCCCGGCCTGCTGCAGCCACCTGGGGACACCTGGGGACACTTCGGTGGGGGGACGCTGCCTGCACGCAGCCCCCTCACTTGGAGGGGATGGGGTGAGGAGAGGAAGGGGAGGAGGAGGAGAAGAAGGAGGAGAAAGAGAAGGAGAAGGAGGAGGAGGAAACGCTTCCTCCTCACAGCAGGTGCTGTCCCCAAGGGTGCCTGCGCCCCAGGGACGAGAGCACCGAGAGCCCTGTGAAGCCACTCTGCCATTAATTGAATATTCAATTTTCGAAATAACCTTGAGGAACTAAACGAAGAGGCTGGGAAGAGAGCTGATTGCCAGCTGCACCTGCTCGGCGCGCAGCCGCCCGGGCGCCGCTCCCGGCCCCCCTTGGCTTCCCCTTCCCCAGCCCTTGTGTCGGCATGGGGGGGCACAAGGAACACGGGGGGGGGAGGGCAAGGGGGCTGCACCCCAGGGTGCCCCCTGCCTGCCATGGGGCAGGGGGGTGCAATGGGTGTCACGGGCTGTGGGGAGTGGGACAGCCTACGTGTCCCCGTGTCATAGCCTGGGGTCTGTGTGTCCCCATGTCACAGCTTGTGGTCTGCATCCAGCACCATGAGTCCAGCCGGGGCTCTGCACCCTCGCTCAGCACCCTGCCACGACCTTCTCCATCTTCCCACCCTGCTCCCCAGCCACCTCACCCCCTGTCACCCCCCATCCAGGGGACGCTTTGCCCCCCGCAGCATCACGGTGCTCTCTTGTTCTCACGGTGCCACGGAGCCGCTGCACCCTGCAGGCAGGGGCCGTACCCTGCCTCTCCCCAGCGCCAGCCCCTGCACATCGCTGGCTGCCTCCACACTTGGCCGCATTAATAACCAGCCGGCTGCTGGGGAAGGATTTACCAGCTGTTTTTCCTGACTCCGTTGGCCTCGGATAAATCAGCGGGGGGGCGTCGCACGGCGTTTGCCAGGGGGCTGATGGATGGCGCCGAGCGAGCGAGGAGATCGCTCACGCACTGACGCTTCCAGGGGCTGCTGGGCTGGGGCAAGCGGGCAGAAAGGGAGCGGGCGGGTGCCCGGCACTGCACCCACCCAGCCCGGTGTGGGGGCTCTGGTGTGGGCAGCTCACCCGGCCCCGGGCCTGGATCCATCTCCGGCTGCAGGACAGAGATTATCTCGGAAGAGCTGAGCGCGCACAACGTTTCCAAAAGCAATTGCAAGCAAAGCAGGGAGCAGCTGTGGGCTGAGCAGCCCGCCTCCCTGCATCCCTGCAACATCTGGAGGCGGCAGCTGTGCCGGAGAGCGAAACCTGTTCGGGGGGATGAGGAAGGGTGCGGGACCCCACAGCGTGCGGCAAGGAACTGGCACTGGTTTTGGGTCCCTGCCGTGCCCCCTCCCCTGCAGGACCCCCCCAGGGGCTGTCCCTGGGTGCCCCAAGGCTCGCTGGTCCCCATTTCAAAGGTGGAGGGGGTTGTAAGGCACTGCCCCACTGCAGACACTGCCCCACTGCTGGCACTGCCCCCTGTGAGCCCGCAGCCAGGTGATGCCAGCGGAGTGGCTGCGGCGTGCACAGGTGCATCAGGCAGGCAGCTCCTCGTTGGTCTCACTTGTCCCAGAGCCACCCAAACGCCTGAGATGTACCCAGTAAGAGCAATGCAAATGGAATGGGGACATCACCCCGAGAGGTTAAGCCATAGCAAAAGCCCAAGGAGAGGAGGGAGGTGAGAGCATCACACTGCCAGTGGGGCCACCCCCTTAGGGGTTCTGTGCCCACACCTGGGCTGGGGACAGTCCCAGGAGCCCCCATCCTGGTGGTGCCCCACTGTCCGTGCCAGCCGTGTGCCTCCCTGAAGGCAAAGCGGATGAATTATTCCTTTTAATCTATAGGCATGAGCTGGGCTCTGGGCCACTCTCCCCCTGGCATGTGGGTCCTGCCACCCCTTGGGGCTGTGTCGGTGGCCCTGTGCTGTCCCCAGCCATGGGGTGACCGTGCCAGCCCCTGCACACACGCACCCAAGATGCGCACAGCCCACAGGTGAGCTCTGGCCTTTCTCCAGCTGAGCCGCTTTCATCTCTGCCTGCTCCCTCTGTGCGTGCCTGGCTCTCGCTGCTCCGTGTGGGGCTCGGGGAAATATTTGTGCCGTGCGCTGCTTTGAAGTCGAACACAACCTCCAGCCCCAGCTCCCTGCACCCCGGCTCCTCACCAGCAGTGCTTGTGTCCCTGGTGAGCATCCCTGCTGTGGGCAGCATCTCTGCACCCATCTCCTGCCCCTCTCAATAATCCCACTGGGCTTTGCAAAAAATAAAACCCAAACAAATGGAGAAGACCCCCTCCACCCCCCAATGCACAGGGGGCTGCCCCATGCCAAGCAGCATCCCTCTTCCCACCATCAACCCTCTTTTTTTAGGGCACGGAGCATCCTGCGCATGGTGTCAGGCCGCTAATTGCAGCCCTCCGGCATCCGGGAGGAGAGAAACTCCCTGATTTATGGCTCAGCGGCAATAATGCTCCGCATGGCTGCGAAGGGAATTCACCCGCCTCCAAAACAAGGTTAAATAAATAGCTGACGGGAGCGCTCAGTAACTCTGCACAGTGGCACACTTTGGGGACAGCGGTGCCGAGGGGACAGGAGTGCGAGGTGTCCCCTCGGCGCTGCTGTCCCCAAATCAAACCCCATGCAGGTGGCCCTGCTGCCCCTTGGTGCCTTCTAGAGGGATGCTCTGCACCAGCAGAGGACGGAGATGGTCCCGGCGATGTTCCCACCACCGGTGCGGGGCTGCCGGGGAGTTTTTCCCCATAATTGCTGCTTTGCCATGGCAACGCTCGCCCGGCGCGCGAGTGTGCCTCGCAGCACATATTGTTTCGGAAAGGTCACCGCCGAGAGGTGGTGGGCTCGGCGGAGCGCGCCGCTTTTGTTCCTACATATTTATGAAGGGGGAGACGGGAGGTAATTGCAGCCCCCTGCCGGAGGGTCAATCTGGTGGTGGACACAGGTGCTGATGGGGACGGGTCCTTCAGGCTGGCTGCACCGTGCGCAGGAGTCGTGGCTGGGGTGTGGGGCATCGGGTGGGGCTGTGGGGCATGGTGAGGAACTGTGGGGTGCGGTGGGGTGCTGTGGGATGGAGAACATGGGGTGTCATGGGATGGAGAGCATGAGGTACTGCAGGATGGAGAACGTGGGTGCCATGGGATGGAGAATATGGGGTGATGTGGGATGGGAAACATGGGGGAATGTGAGAGAGAGAACATGGGGTGCCATGGAGTGGACAACATGGGGTGCTGTAGGATAGAGAATATGAGGTAACATGGGATAGAGAACACAGGTTGCCATGGGATGGAGAATGTGGGGTGGCAAAAGCTGGATAATGTGAGGTGACATGGGATGGAGAACGTGGGGTGCTGTGGGATGGAGAATGCGGGGTATGAAGGGATGGGTAACATGGGCTGCCATGGGATGGAGAATATGCAGTGCTATGGGATGGAGGAAAAGGGGGTGCTGTGGGATGGAGAAAGTGGAAGGCATGAGATGAAGAACTTGGGGTACCACGGGGTACCACAGGGTGCAGCCCTGAGGGGTAACAAGGGATGGAGAAGGTGGAGTACTGCGAGGTGGAGCTCTGTGGGGTGACACAGGAGGGAGCACCACAGGGCACTGTGTGACAAGGCACCGAGGGACAGCCAGGGCCACAGGCACCACGGGCAGGACCAAACCCCAGCCCCACACTGCTGGGTTCCCCTGGTGAAGGTGCCCCAGTACAGCAGTGCCACCGGGGTCCCCGTTGTCCCCAGCAATCCTGTGACTCCTTCCCCATCCCTGGGACATGGAGGGGGGTGTCCCAGCCCTGCGGTTGCCCCAGCCCAAACCCAGCTGTCACCCATGGAGACCAGGCAGGGACCCTGGAGTGAGCAAGGGGGGTCCTGGAGGGGGCCACCGGTGTCACCTCCCTGCCCTGCCACCAGCACGCACGTGTGTCACCCCAGGGACTCTGATCCTGGCTTGCATGGGGATATGGGAACTCTGGCACCAATGGGCATGGAGATACTGGTCCTTGTCCTCCATGGGGACACTCATCCTGCTCTGCCTGGGGGTGTGGGGACACTGATCCTGCCCTGCACAGGGCTGCAGCTGGAATGGGCCATGGAAACCTGCCCGGATCAGCCCTGGCTGCTGGGGGCCCTGTCCCCAACCCTTCCCCTGCTCCCCCGCACGGTGCCCCCAGCCCCTGTTGGCCACACCTGGGTGGATGTCCCCCAGATGTCCCCTGGCCATGAGCCTGTGGCCCCGCGATGCCAACGTGGCTGACGGGCTCCTGAGGATTGCAGTGTGGCAGAGGGTAAAGGACCTCTGGATCCACCTGGCCCAAGCCCTGCTGCAGCAGGACCCCCACGGACTCACCTCTGTGTCCCCAGGGTGGGTGCCCCCCGTGTCCCCCTGCCACAGGACCCCCAGGGGGGTGAGAGGATGGGAACAAGGGCCAGGTGCCCAGCTGGGTGGGCAGTGGCACTGTGGATCGGTGTACAGATTTTGGGCAAATCCTGGAGAATCTCCACCCCATTGGAAGCTGCAGGGCCCAGGAGGACCTCACGTGGAGGCTGGCAGCTTTGGAGGCTGTCACAGCACGGGGACCTCTGCACCCCCTGCCTTTCCTCCAGCCCACAGTGGTGTTTTCTGGGGGGTCTCACCCGGGGCCAGCTGACGGGATGTGTCCCCTGTCCCACGGGGATGCCAGCAGGGGTCCCACAGCCAAAGCGCTCAGCGCCCACCTTGTGATGGAGAGGGAGCTCGGCCGCCTCCCGGCCCTGCTCCGTTATCTCGCCTGCACGTTCGTTAATCACCGATCCCTATGTAAACAGACGCATCCCCATCCCTCTGCTTCCCATCGCCCTGGCAACAGCGCAGCGAGGCCGAGCATCCTTTTCGGGTGTGCTCCTGCCCGCTCCGCAGCCCTGGATAAAATGTTTTGGCTGCTCTCGCCCCCCGCATCCCACCTGGGGACAGCAGGGCTGCGGGAGGAGGGTGCTGTGGGCAGGGGGCCCACGTCCCCAGGGGATGCTCCATGGCACGGGTGGGCAGCAGCCCCACAGCGAGGCCCGAGCCACTTAAGGTTGAAGAGGAATGTGAAAGCCAGCAGGAAAAGCAAACATTAGTGGTAGCCATGCGGCTAAGGGGAATAGGAAGGGCTTTTACAAATATATCAAGGGGAAAAGGAAATACTGGAGAGCCAAGACAAAGTAGGCCCATTAATAAATGAGGAAGGATAGTAAATTAATGATGATCTTCAAACGGCTGAGTTCGTGAACTACTTATTGAGGCCTGCCGCTAACGAGAACAACAAGGCAAAGCGGCTGAGACGCCCGAATGCAGCGCAGGGTGCTGGGACCGGGATGGGGACCGGGCTGCAGCGAGCACAGTGCCTGCATGTAGGTCTGGTGCTGGCAGCCAGCAGGTCATCCCCATAATTCGTTAGTTCCTGGTGAGCTGAGAGCCTCAGCTCCTGATCTGCCTCTGTTCTCCCTCCCGCTGAAGTCCCACTGAATCTGCCGTGGTGCCTGGCCCGCCTCGCTAGGAAGGGGATTTTCTGTCCTGAAGAAATGCCCCAAATCCCCTGTGCTGCCAGGAGGGCCAGCTGGGGAGGCAGGGCTGTCCCCTACTGCTGCCATGTGAGCACCCTGGCCCCCTCAGGACACTTCGAAGACCTTCGTGGTCTATAATCCATGTCACTCATGGACCCGAAGGTGGAGAGGTGCTGGGATGCTGCAGAAGCCAAGCCTTGGCCCTCTGTGGGGCTCCTTCCCTGGGGAACCAAAGTTGTGGGGTGTGCCCTGTGGGACAGGGCAGGGACATGGGGACACGAGGGCACGTCCCTCGACAGGGCTGGGCAGGGATGTGGGGCAGGACCCATTGTGCTGGGAAGATGCCCTGTGTGCAGGATGCTCCACGACACGGGGGCACATGGGGAACGGCGTCCGGGAAATGAGGGCCCTCGTCAATGTTTGATGGGCCTGGCAGTCCCCAGGGTGTGTTTACAGGGCAGTAAATTAAAGCACTCAGCCAAGTGACATTTGTGTTCTGCAAATGCGATTATTATGCATGATTAGCAGCCAAGTGCACTGAAAAACCCACACTCTGCGCGCACGGCAGCGAGCTGCTCGCTGCCCTGCCGGAGCCCCCGGCTCCGGAGCTGTGCCCCCAGTGGGCACCTCCTCCTGGGGACATTGGGACAAGGAGGGTCCCATGTGCCGGGGACCCCAGCACCCCCTCAGCCAGCACCCCCAGTGCCTGCTGTGGGATGGGCTGCGGCAGCACACGAGTCGCAGCGTTTTGCTTCCAGCTCCTGACCCGGCTTTCCAGCAGAATGCCTCCAAACCCACTTTTTAGCTTTAATTATTTATCTGTAACCAATTTGGCAGGAAAACCAATTAAACGAGTGGGTGATTAATGACCTGCTGATTTGCGCAGGTACCTAATTTAAATGTCTATATAATATATAAGCGCATTTTGGGGATGCTTGGATGGCTTGGGTCATCCTGCGCTGTTCGGAGAGGGTGGCGGTGCCTTGGTGAGCCCGGCTAGCTGGTACCACTGCAGTGCAGGGGCACACTGTGGTGGTTCTGGGGATGGGAGACGTCTGCTCTGGGGTCCCAACAGCTTGCTCCGTGTCTCCAGGTACTCACCAAGCATCTCCCCTCGTGGCATTTGTCACTAGAGGAAGGTCTGAGCGGGATGGGAAGTATCAACCAGCACAGAGGATGGTGCAGTCCCCTGGGCACACACAGGCTGCAGCATCATTCCCACCCCTTGGCCGTGCCACATCCAGGTGGTGCCTGCAAGGCCAAAGCTGTGCCAGGGACTGGAGGAACCCTCCAAACGGCTGTTCTCAAGCCTCCTCCCCACCACCCATACCTGCCTCCATCACCCAGCATTGCATCCAGCACCAAAGAGCCCTGGCACCCCGCACTGGGGACACCCACACTGTGTGCCCCCTCTTGCTCCCTGACACTTCCTCGTCCCAGCCTGGTGTGGTGCCACCAGGACCCGAGGGCTGCCAGAGCCGTGTCCCTGCAAATCAGGGCTGAGACCCCTTGGGGATGGAGGCAGGGGGCGCACTGTGCGGCGATGGGGAGGAGGGGGGTGTGGGACCATTGTTGGGATAGAAATGGTAAATCCATTAATCTTCAGAAATACAATTCACTGCACAAAACAGAAAAGGAAAAGAGACACCTCATTTGTTATCAGGTGCATTGTGAGAGTCAGGTTCTTTAATTATCTCACCAAATTCTACAGCCCATTCATCAAGTTGCCACCACCAAGCTGCCGAGATTGCCACCCACCCACCCACCATCCGGGGAGCTGCGGGGGGTGGCTCCTGGCACACCCAACATCTCTCCACCATGGGGACAGGACCAGGAGGATGAGGGGTTCCTTCCTCCTGGCCTCCTCCTTCTGCACCCAGGCTCAGCATCACCCAGGAGGGAGGAGGTGGACAGGGGTGCCCCTGCTGACCCTCCTGGGTGAGGCTCTTTAGGGAGAGGGTGATGGCTCCTGGCCAGCCCCAACAGCCACGGGTGGGTGGGATGGACACAGGGAATTGTGTAACCATAGAAGGTTTCAGGTTGGAAGGGATTTTAAAGATCAACTGAGGAAGAAGAGGACAGTCAGGGTGGAAAGAAAGGTGGAAAGATGAGACCCTGAGAGACCTGAAACCTCCAAGGTGCAGCAACAAAAGCAGAGTCTGGGTGGCAGGGAGAGCTGGGCGCCCTTGGGAGTTGCCTGGAGATGCTGCCTGGAGGAATTCTCCAGGAATACATCAGAAAGGAAAAGCAAGGGGTGCTCACAGCCCATCCTGCTCCTGCAGACCCACGTTGAGGTGCATGCTATGGGGCGCACAGCCCCGTGCCCCGCAGCCCCGTGCCCCACTCTCCCCAAGCTGAGACCCCCTGGGGTGATCCCATGAGAGGGCTGCACCATACTGCTGCCCCTCACCCCCAAAACCCCAACCAAGGAAAAGCAGCTCCGGTCCATCTGGAGCCCAGATCGGCTCTGGTGAGTAATAAGGGAGTGGGAGGGAAGGCAGATGTCTCCTGCACACCCTGGGAGGAGGGAGCGGAGCATCCCAGAGCCCGGGCACTGAGCACTGGACACAAATGCTGTACTGCCAGTACCTGCACTGCTGCCTCCCATCTCTCTTCCCAGGGACCTGGAGAAGAGGGTTGTGGCCACGGCTCTTGAGCTGAAGCTGTGTCTGGGTACGGGAGAGGTAAAAAGTGTGTCGGATGTCCTTAGCAAAGCCTCCCGGTGGCGTGAAATCTTGAGCAGGAGCAACCTTGCCAAGGCCACGCATGGGGAGAGACGTTTAGGCAGAGCTGTCACTGAAATCGCCTCCTTTTTCCCCAAGGTGCCAAGGGAGTTTATTTTAAGCCCTGACACAGGGCCGAGCATCCCTTGGGCATTGTGAAGGCATAGGGGCCATGCCAGGCCCAGCACCACGGAGACCCTGCAGCGGGAAGTTGCCTCCTGGGGAAGCTGGGGCACCGCAGCTCTCCGTGCCCCACGCGTCCCGATGGGGTGGCAGCACCCCAGGGTGGTGGGTGCAGCTCGGGGCCTTGCACATCCCTGCACAACCTTGTGCATCCTTGCACTTCCTTGTGCATCTTTGCATATCTCTGCACATCCTTGCACACCCTTGCATATCCTTGTGCACCCTTGCATATCTTAGTGCATCCTTGCACACCCTTGCACGTCCTTGCTCACCCTTGCACACCCTTGTGCATCTTTGCATATCTTTGTACATCCTTGCACACCCTTGTTCATCCTTGTGCATCCTGTAGTACTCCAGTAGCACGCCTGCATCCAAGCACAATTCCCTTCAGGCCAGGATGGGTAGGCAGCATAATGCAGAAGGCAAGTGTATTTTGCTATGAATATTTGTTCTTTTCTCTGTATTTTTTTTTTGGCCAAACGAAAACATTTCTGCAGGGAATGACTGTGACTGATTACATTTGTCAGGGTTTTTATCAAGCAATTGAAAGAGCCGGAGATTTTTGGAAACCAAATAAGTGAAATATTTTGGCTGGTCAAAATTGTTTCCCGTGAAAATCCCCAGAAAAAGCGGAGAGAAACCGTTGTCGAAAATTTACGGCGCAAATTGAAATGTGTTTTTCCAAGGGAAAACAGCTATAGGGAAAACAAATTTCCAAGCGCTGATGCTGGAAGGCTGCTCAGTGCCGAAGGCATCACCCCACGGGGGCACCCAAGGATGTGGGGTCCTGCTGGGTGGGCGCAGCCCCGCTGGTCTGTGGGCGCTGCCAGCTTGGGGCCACAGCCGGGAGAGGGGTGGGATGGGATGGGATGGGATGGGATGGGATGGGATGGGATGGGATGGGATGGGATGGGATGGGATGGGATGGGATGGGATGGGATGCCCACCAGGAGGGATGGTGGAAAGGAATCCCTGGTCCCTTGAGCTTTGTCTGGGGCTTCAGCTGAGGGAAAGCTGGCAAAGTGAGGCTGGGTGGCTGTGCCAAGTGCTGGGGACACTGTGTGACCCCACCACAGGACCATGCCGTGCCCTGGGCCCCTATCTGACCCCACTATGGGGCTGTGCCATGCCCTGGGACACGGCCACCCCACCACGCTGAGGTTTGGGACCTCACACTGGTGGTGTGTTTCCCTTTGACCCTGCTGCTGCCCCAGTAACCCCATGGCCTTGAGCATCCTCCTCCTCTTCCAGCCCGGCGCACCCCTGGTGTGGCCCGGCAGGGCCTGATCCCTGACCCCAGAGCAGGCTGAGCTCTGAACTGAGCGAGCTGAGCTCCCGGCTTAAAAATAGCCACACAAATCACCAGCTGGGTATTAGTGAGGATGCAAATGTGCCCTGGCAAAGCTGGCAGCGATGCCCTGCCCGGCCAGACTTACCTTGAACTGGCAGCACACAGGATTTAACATCTGCTGGAAAGCCACGGGGAGGCGTGGGGCATGGTTGCAAGGGGCACAAGCACACAAGGAGAGGGGAAGAGTAGAGAGGGGATGACAATCCCCCATACACCCACACACTGGGGAAGCCCCCAGTGGGGTGAAGGGAATCAGATGGGCCTGGGGGTCCCCACCACTCCCCAGCATCACCCCCGCTTCCTGCTGGTGCTGGTGCATGGCACCACGAAGCACCCCGGCTGCATTTTTTGGTCTTTCTGGGTGCAGCCCTGCACCGAGCAGCCAGCCCGGGCTGATTCCCTCGCCTGGGGCTGGGCAGAGCAGCTGCTTGGCGCACCCCGAAACGTCTCAGCAGCGCGTGCCCCCGAGAAAAAGCCATTTGCCATCTCCGGCGAAGCGCTGTGCGTGTCAGATGCACGGCTCCTGCGGGCACAGCAGTAGTGGAGAAGAGCCAGAGCACTCCACGGGCAGGGAGAGTCATGTGAAAAATGCTCTCCTTCCCTCTTAAGATGCTTGGAAGCAGCCTGAGGGCTTTAGCACTGTGCCGCTTTGGTTTAAGTTTCTCTAATGAGGTTTGCCTTCTATTACTGTCAGGGAACATTTTTCATTGTTGAAGCCACTGTAAATGCAAAGCCTTAAAAATGAGTTTCCATTTCAGATCTGACAGCTCAGCTGCTAATGTAAAATAGAGAAAAACCACAGATCAGGCTGCCTTTTAGTGCAATTAGCCCTCCAAATGGAGCAATTTACATTGGCACACTTGTGTATCTTCCTGCAGAAAAAAAAAAAAAAAAAAAAAAAAACTCATTACTTAAGCTCAGACCTTTATGAGCAGAAATGAGGGGAAGAGAGAAAAAAAACACACCAGGGAGCAGTGCCCTGGGCCAAGCGCTGCTTGTTGCGCTCGGGGACCAGTGCGTTGTCACCAGCACCTCTCCGCCACAGCACCGTGCTGGGTGCTCCATAGCTGCCTCCCAGATCGGAGGCTCTCATTTGTTTTTCACTCCCTGCAAAAGCCCACGGTGCTCCCCAGGCATTGCCCTGTCAGCCAAATGCAAGAGGAGTCCGGCAGCATTGTCACCATGGGGTGGGGACCCCACAAAATGCCCCCCTTGGAGCTTGCTGCCATGGCACCCTCATTAACACCTCCCTGGGGAAGGATGCAGGCAGGGACCGTGCGGAGAAGCGTCAGGGCACCCCGATAGAAGGGGATGGTGACAAATCAGCTCGTGAGCTGCTGCTGCTCCATCTCATCCAACCTCCTTTCCCAGGTGTCCTACACCCAAATTCCTTGCTGTCCTCACCTCCTGCCCTTTCCTCGTTTCCTGGGGCTGGGGCAGAGCGGTGCTGCCAGGATCACCCTTTGGACATCATCCCCCGAACAAAAAACGCCTCCCTGTTATCCCCAGGCCCCACGGGATGACCGAGCTGGCCCCCAGCCCCATTTCTCCCACCCCTGCTGATGCTGCAGATGCCCGGCGCCGCTCCTCATTGTCTCCCTCGGCTGTTTCGTCCGCCGGCGGCGGGGCGACGATCGCCTCCGCTCCCCATCGCCGCACGTCGCCGCTTTCATTGCCTACAGCTGGGCTCACTTTTGTCTGCTGCCGCCCGCTTTCCTTAACAGGCCCCTGCTCTCCTGATTGAGGGATTGTCTCTTTGGTAAAGTATTCTCCGCCGCTCGGAATTATGATTCAAATTTTTTTCAGCTTAAATGTGCTCTTCCAGCTGATTCAGCTGGTAATTGTTCTCAGCTTTGGGGAAGTGGCCTGCTCGCTGCCAGCCCTGCCACGAGGCGGCCGCAGCCTCGGCGCTCAGCGATCGATTCCTCCTCGCCTGCCAACGTCGGGCTGACGGCAGCCTCACCGCCCTGCACCCAGATTTTGGTTGATTGAGGACATTGACTGATGAATCCACGGCCCCTGTGGGTGTAAGGTGTTAGCAGGACACCAGTCCCCTCCTGCTGTCCTTTGGTGCAAGAAATGTTAAGAACCACGGAATCACAGAGCCACGTAGGCTGGAAAAGACCAGAATCATGAAGTCCAACCATCAGCCTGACCTGTTGAGTCCCAGCACTGATCCACGGCCTCAGTCACATTCTGAGGAGATGTGGTGCTGCTCCTGGTGCACCGTAACAGGTGGAGAGAGAGGTGTGGGCAGCTCAGGGCTTGCTTATTCCCCATCACCGAGCTGGGACTGTGGTGCCGTGCCATCACTGCACCTGGGGGATGCTGATGGTGTTGGGATTGCCCCAAAACCCCTGGAGAGTGACCTGCCAGCCCGTGCCACCTCCTGAACCATCATCTGAGGACTGCCTCCAGTCCTAGGGCACATGGGGACGGGGACTGTGCCACACCACACCGCTGTCCCTTCTGCTCTGAGCACCGAGCGCTGCTTTCTGCCCTCCCATCATCGCATCCCACCCCACCTCGGTGGGCCCCTGAGGGTGCAGGGTGCCCCATAGCTCAACAGAAGGAAGCTCAGCCTGTCCTACCAACACAGCTCGAGGACATTTACCAGGCTTAGGGTCCCACTGGGGGTGGCTGTCCCCAGCAGGAGGAGCAGGGACACACCGTGCCACCACAGGAGTGCAGGGCACCACCCCACCCATGTTCAGGCTTGGGACCACATGGGCTGTGGGTGTCCCCAGCACCTCCAGGGATGCTCCAGGACAGATTCTCTGCCCAGGGGGGCCAGCTGCCAGGTGTCCCCATAGCTGCTGGGGACAGCATCCTGCTGCCCAGCGGCCGCTGGAAGCTTTGTCTTCCACTACTGGCTGCCCCCACACAGGTTGTTCCCCTCCTCTGGCCCCTCCAGCTCCCTGTTGCCTGTGGTTACTGTCAGATCCCCTCTATACTCTCTTCAACCTGCTTTTTTTTTTTTTTTTTCCCTCTTGCCTTTTGCAAATCCATTCATTTCTTTCCAGGCTCCCCAGGCTGCAGAGCTCTGAGCACTGCAACTTCCTCTAGCAAGCACTGCCCGAAAACCCTCTCAGGAGGCTTCAGCATCTCACGCTCCACATCCTGAAACCTACAGCCTGCACCTTGCCCTGCGCCCCTCATTCTGCATCCCACTCCCTGCATTCCACAACCTGCGTTCTGCACCCTGCATCCCTCATCCTGCATCCCACATCCTGCATCCCTCATCCCACATCCTGCATCCCACTCCCTGCACCCCACAACCCGCATCCTGCACCTTGCACCCTGCATCCCTCACCCCACATCCCTCATCCCTCATCCCACATCCTGCATCCCTCCAGGAGCCACAGGGAATGCTGCCAGCCCTTTCCCAAAACACCAAGGTGTAGGGTGGAGGCGGGTGGCAGCACAAGGTGACATCAGGTGTGTGCGTGTCCACGTGTGGTGGTGCTGGCACAGCAGTGGGAAGTGCTTCCCATCCCTTTTTGTGTCATTTATGAGCTCTCCTTCACACATCCCTGCCCAGGACGGGGCTGGAGAAGGGACAAGGCAGGAGCTTTGACCCCTGCATCACCTCCAGTGGCCCTGGCAGGTCTGGGCAGTGCAGAGGACGGAAGGACAGGAGATGGAGGGAGACTAAAATCAGCCGAGGGGGACCCATCTCCACCCAGAGCTGTCTGAGGATGGATCCGGCCTCTCTTGGCACCAAACCTGTGAATTCAGAGCTAAAACCAATTCCATGTACGAGGCGATGGGCGGCTGCATTTTTCATGAGCCTGAGGGCTGCAAACAAACCAAGCCTGCTCCGAACCGGGCGGCGCGGAGCCCACCCTCGCCCGCTGCCGGTCACGGTCAGTAAGCAAAGCAGCGAGGAGCAGAGCTGACAGCCCATTGCATCCCTGCCCCTCGCTGACAGGATCCGGCCTCGCTCTCCAGCCTCCAGACAGATTTTCACACCTGCAGCTCAGCTCAGCAGTACCTGGTGACGTGTCCCCACACCTGGCCTGCCTTGCCGTCCCCATCCCCGAGGAGCTGTGAGGGCTTTCGAACCCAATTAATTAAAACCTGATTAATTAAAACCCGTGATCACCTCCAAAAATGAGTACCCAGTAGCACCCAGGCTCAAGGGTGTCCCTGTGAGTGTCACTGTGACAGGGGCATGGGGCAAGCACAGCACAGAAGGGTGGGCATCGCTGGCTGAGGAACGGGCAGACACCTCCAGCATCCTCCCTGCATCTCCCAGCATCATCCCAGTGTCCTTGCAGTGTCACCCCAGTATCCTCCTAGTGTCTCCCCAGTATCCTCCTTGAGTCATCCCAGTATCTTCTCAGTGCCATCCCAGTATCCTCCCAGCATCTCCCAGCATTATCCTGGCATCCTCCCCACAAATCCCAGTATCCTCCTAGCAACTTCCCAGCATCCTCCCAGTATTCTCCCACCGTCATGCTGGCATCCTCCCAGTATACTCCAAGCATCCTCCCAGCATCATCTGCACATCTTTCTAGCATCCCCCAAATATCTTCCCAGCATCATCCCTGAATCCTCCCAACATCTCCCAGTATCTTCCCAGTATACTCCAAGCATCCTCCAAGCATCATCCCAGCATTATGCCAGTATCCTCCCAGCATCTCCCAGCACCCTTGCAGCCCCGTGCTGGACCCTGCTGGGTCCCAGCACTGCCCAGCCTCCTGCAGAGCGCTGTGGGACCGGTGGCTCTGAGCAATCCAGCCTTCACCACGTTCCCTGTCTTCCAGACCTTTGATTTCGGGGCCGTCTAGACGGGAGCAGATATCAAAGCAGGGAAGCTGAGTGCATTTGTGAGAGGGACCTGGAGATAGCGCACCCTCTGCTCTTCCAGAGCCAGCGTCAGAAGCTTCCCAGCTCACAAACTAATGAGCAGCTTCCCTAATGACATCCGGAAACACTGCCTGAGCCCTGAGCAAAGAGCTGGGAGCCTGGGGCTTGGTTCTTCCTGCAGAAAATGGGGTTTGGAGCCCAGGCGATGTTCTGCTGGGCGGGCAATACTGGGATTCCTGGGGACATGGGGTGTAGGGTGTGAGGTGCTTCGGAAAAGGAGCCTGAGCCTCACCACGGCAGGAGGAAGGGGCCCAGAGGCAGTGGGACGGGTGGAAAGGCTCCGATACAGGGAGAGGCTGAGGGAGCTGGGCGTCTTTAGCCTGGAGAAGAGGAGACTGAGGGGTGACATTATTGATGCTTATAAATATGTAAAGGGTGAGTGTCAGGAGGATGGAGCCAGGCTCTTCTCGGTGACACCTAATGGTAGGATAAGGGGCAGTGGGTGCAAGCTGCAATATAGGGGGTTCTGCTTAAATATGAGAAGAAACATTTTCATGGTGAGTGTGACAGAGCACTGGGACAGGCTGCCCAGAGGGGTTGTAGAGTGTCCTTCTCTGGAGACATCCCAAACCCGCCTGGATGTGTTCCTGTGTGACCTGATCGAGGTGTTCCTGCTGCAGCAGGGAAATTACACCAGGTGATCTTTCAAGGTCTCTCCCAGTCCCTAACGTTCTGTGACTCTGTGGTGGAGCCCTGGCACAGAATGCACCGAGGCTGTGGGGTCTCTTCCTTGAAGAGCTGCAAACCCAGCTGGACGTGGTCCTGGGCACCTGCTCGAGCTGGGCTTGGACCAGGAGGGGCCAGAGGGGTCCCAGCTTCATCCACCCCGTGGTTTGGTGATTCTGTGACTCTGCCGAGCCCAGGAGGGTGGTGGGAGGTTTATAATGGGTTTGGGAACCACAAGCTCTGGAGGAGTGCCCATGGTCACAAGGGGGACCCAGGTACCCAGGACAGGCATGTGGGCATGGCGAGGATGTGGGGCACCATCACAGCACTGATGTCTCAGTGCACACGTTTGTGCCTTGTGTGGCCTGGGGACACCCCACATTTGTGACAGCCCCATGGGCAGCACGAAGTCTTCTTCGACCCCTTGTGGATCCAGGTGGTGACCTGAGCCCCAGGCAGCCTGATGTGAGCGCCAGCAGGCATCCTGGTGGGCAGTGCGGAGCAGGGAGCAGAGCCCAGGGCAGTAGAAAAGCCGGGCTGCACTGCAGGCCCCTGGCACCCCCTGGCCCCCAGCATCACACCCTGCAGCCCCTCTCCCATTGATTCCTCTTGTTTGGCTGCTCCCTCCTGTGCTTCGTAAATGTCAACTTTTTTTTTTTTTTTTTTCCCATACAAAGAAATTTTGTGGTAATGACTCTTTGTGCCGCTTTTAAATCCCCAATTACATAAGGAGCAGCAGTACAAAGCCATTCCCTTCGGTGGAAATCTCCGCGTAATCCCTTTTCCAGAGAAGCAGCCTGCCAGTGACACGCTTCTAACTCTTTGTTTGTTCTTTTGGATCAAATCTAACTGATTGCCGTGACTAATTAACTTTCCCTTTCTTCGGGCCTCTGTTGTCTTAATTAATTTCACAAATACTTCCTTCCCAGCTCCCAGCTCGGCAGTGCAGATCACCAGCGAGGAGCCGAGTGACACGGCGGCCACGCTGGGGCTGGGGACACGGCCACCCGCTGCTGCAGGGACACTCGGCATCCTCTGTCCCATACCCAGGGTCCCCAGTGCCCACGAGGGGAGAAACCGTGCCCATGAGCAACAGAGTGTGCTGGCATTCGGCTGCTCATGGGATGTTTGGCAGGACTCTCCCTGTTCCCCTGCTGGGGATGACCACCCTTGGGGCTGCAGCCTGGAGGCACGCTGGGGGTGATGGGGTTCGGAGCATCCCACCGGGTGGCAGGAGGTGTTAGGGGCATCCCAGCGGAGCTTCAGCATCCTAAAATCAACAGCAAGGGGGTTGGGGGTGCTCTCGGGGTGTTGTAGGGTTGACCCCGTCTGCCAACAAGGCCCTCAGCAGCACATGAAAGAGCTGGAGCTGGGGTTGTGGGGGCACCCATTGCCCTGTGGGGCTGGGGTCCCTGATGGGATGGAGCAAGGCGTTCCCAGAGCAGGGGCTGTCCAGGCCCAAAGATGTCCAGGCCATCAGCTCCTTCGCAGAGGGTGCACTGAAATCCATCTGCAATAGAGCAGAGGCGGCACTGCCGCGTTTCCTCCCCGGCCAGCCAGCTTGGCAAACGTGGGCGTGCAGTCGCCAGCCACACCATCAAACCCCGCTGGGGCAGCACCCTGTGAGACCCACTCGTAGGGAGCTCGCCCCTCTCTCTGTGGAGCTCTGAAGCCTGCATCGCTGTCTGAAGGGCACCTGGCCTCCAGGGACAGACGTTTGGTCTATGCTGCTGGCCAACGGGGGGCAGAGCTTCAGACGAAAGGGCGAGGGACATGTTTGAAAAGATTTGGTCTCCCTTTTATAGAAACCTTTGATTAAAGCCCAGCAGCTGGGATTGAGCTGGCGCTCATCTCTCCGACCTCCCACCCCCTCCTCCTTCTTCATCTCCCTCTCTTTGGGTTTCTTTTTTTTTTTTTTTTCTTTTTTTTTTTTTTCTTCCATCTTTTTTTTTTTCCCTTTACATGGGAAGGGAGCAGATCGATAAATAAATAAACCAACACAAACATTAGCTCTGCAGTGAGGAGGCTCCTAGAAGTTCATCAGCAACAACTCTGGCTCCCGGTGTGTGTGCAGGCAGGGAGAAGGGATCCCATCTGCACCCTAGCCCTAACCCTAGTTCTAACCCTAACCTGAACCCTAACCCTAACACTAACCCTAACCTGAACCCTAACCCTAACCCCAACCTGAACCCCAGTCCTGCAAGCACCAGTCCCGCGGTGCAGCAGCGTTGCTAGAGGCCTTGCTCGGTGCCTTGAAGATGTTGACGTGAGAGGGACACCGGTCAAGAGAGAGTAAGGCTCCTCTTGTGGGATTAAACGCCCTTGTCACGAGCCCATCAAAACACGGCATTATTTTGAAGGGACAAATCGTGCCGAGGAGATTACAGCAGATTAAGCCTGCAATTCCTGAGCTGTTTGGCAGATCAAACCACCACAGGTGGCAGCAGCCTTGCAGGAGAGCTGCTGGGTGAGCGCCAGGTCCCAGACAAGTTGTCCCTGGGAAGGCACAGAGCCGCCATCCCCACGGGGATTCCATCCCCACACCCTTCATCTGCTCTGCAAGGGAGCAACATCCCCGAGCCACTCTCAAAGCTTCTCCAGAGGATGGGGGAGCTCAAAACCCAGCATTTTGCCAAGGATTTGCCAAGGATGCACCCCTGCAGCCATGCCCAGGCTTGAGCACACACAGCACCATGAAACTGCCCAGCAAAGACCATCGGGCATGTTCCCGAGGCTGGGCATGGCCCTGTGCACCTCAGCCAGGACAAGGTCCCCAGGGGAGGGAGATGGGACCACAAAACAGATGCCCAGCCCTTGGCCCCCTCCATCCCCTTCCTGGAGGAGCCAGGAGCCAGGGGAAGGCAGACAGGAGCCTCCTGCCTTGGCTGTGCTGCAGAACTGCCATGGACAGGCTCTGATCACAACAGGCTGGAGGATGGAGCACCCCTGCCTGTGGGAAATGCTCAGCAGGGCACTGAGAATCATCTAGGTTGGAAAAAATATCAAGATCATGAAGGCCATGGTGGTGGTGATGAAGAATGACGGGGCAGGAACATGTGGCCTAGGGTGAGGTGGAAATAGGGGTTCTCCCCGCCACTGAAGCACCAAACCAGCTCCTCTTCAGGTGTAGATGTCAACGGTAGCTTGGCTTGGATCCGCTCTGTAGGATTAAATAAATAGGACAGCTTGAAAGAAAGCTATAATAGCCACTAACAGTCTTCCATGAGGATTTTTTCAGCCCATCTTAGGTGAGTGCAAGGCAAGAGGCAGTGCCCTGCATCAGCCCTGAAACACTGGGGCAGCAGCACAGGCAGGGGGTTGGTGATGGAGATGGCTTCATCCAAGCTGGCTGCTCCTCTGGGAACCCCCCAGCCTGCACCAGGGGAGTCCCAGAGCGGGCCTCAGGCAGAATTTGGTCCCGCAGAGGGTGGCTGAGCGCTGGGACGGGCTGCCTGGTGCACTGGGGGGGTCCCCACCCCGGGGGTGTGTAAGGGACTTGTGGATGTGGTGCCTAGGGACACAGCTCAGTGGGGGCACTTGGTGTGACCAGGTGCCTGGTCACTTCTCCTGGGCTAAGTTTCCACCAGCAGCATTGCAGAACTGGCATATCGCTCCCGTCCCCTCTCAGGCCACACACGAAGTGTGCCGGGAGGCCAGAAAGTGTGACACTGATGGGGACAGCTCTTCTGCAGCCCCCCTGGGCTACACCAGCATTCAGGGGGCACCTATCCTTGTCCTCTGCCCTACAGACACATCACTCCTGGAGAAAGGAGGGGGTGTAAACATCCCCGGCCTCCTATCCCTCCGATACAGGCAAGGATTCGACCCATTTCTATCAGCAGCTACAAAAATGTATGAGACCTGAGATGTGCAGGCTACGTGTAACCAGATTACAAAGCATTCTTCCATTTTCCACACTCCAACAACGAGAGGGATTTCATGCTGACAGAAGATGCCGTCTGTGGCGCAAACATCTTATCCGCGCCCGGGAAATGAGGATGTGGAACCTGGAAATGAGAAAGCTGCCCATTAGGCTAATGTGGCATTAATGCTCCGCGTGGCGCAGACGGGGGAGCCCGCGGGGAGCCCCTGAGCGAGCAGCGGGGCCAGGGCAGGCACAGCCACCACGGGAGCCACCAGCCTGGGGCCACTCCTGGCAGGGACAGCATCGCTCCCATGCTGGGGGTGCCCGTGCCACCCCCCGAAACCTGCTCTCCTTTGCAGGATCACTGTCACAGCAGTAAATAAAATGCTATTGCCCTATTACAGTCAGGATATCGCTCTAAATTGACTGTTTTATAGTCTCGGGTAATTTAATTTTTTTATTTAGTGAATGGCTTGCCATATGCCCACGGAGCACACGGCACAGCCACAGCACGGATCGTCTCCGAGCTGTGCCGGGTCTCCTCTGTGCTCACCTCGGGGGGAGAGGGGATGCCACGGTGGTGCTCACCCATGTTCTGCACCTCCGACACGGGGCAGAGGCTGGATTTTGGTCTGGGCAAGGATTTTCCAGCAATATTTTGCTCCAAAAATGTCGGATGTGGCAGACCCCGTGCCGTGCCTCGCTCAGCCCCACGGGACTCTCCCTCCTGGTGGCTCGCAGCCCGATTCGGATCATTTTCTCCCAAATGGCGCAGCTGTGTTCTTCCAGCCTCCGCCTGCCCACGGGCTCAGCGGGACCCGCTCGTGTGTCCGCTCCCCTCCTTGGCATTTGGATCTCTTCTCCAATTCAGTTTCATCTGCAAATTTCAGGAAGGTGTTGTTAAGGAGAGCTGTTCATCTTGCTCATTGCAGCAAGCACTGGTTGGTAATACAGCTCTTGCTTCTGTTTTTAAATCATTTTTCCCTAGCTTTCTGCAAGAAACTCCTGATTATTTTTCTGATTATTTTTCAGCTAAACTGTGAGAGCACATTTCATATGCCACTAGCCATACCGCACATTATGTCAGCAGTCAGTTCAGGAGTGATTCGGCTTTGGTCTGTCATGGGATGCTTCAAGACCCGTCCTAGAAAAGTCCCCTGAGACCCATCAGCCACTGAAGGCATTGCAGGACATCCCACACAAAGCGGTGTCTCTCTATTTGATGCCTCAGCCCATGTCCCCTGTGCCAGCAGGCAAGATGTGGCACCTCCCAGAGTTTCTGTGCAAATGCTCAGTGGTCCTGGTGCCCCTGTCCCTGCGCAGGGCTCCATGGGGACGTCCCCACCTGCCTGTGTATGGGGCATCTCCTGGGTCAGAGAAGAAGGAGCGATGGGTAAAACCATTGCCCTAAAGCTCTGAGACCTTTGGACCTGAAACCATTTGCACAAGGACCCTGCAGGCCCTGAGAAACAACCCCAGGAAAATATTGCTTTCACCCTGGAAAGTACCTGCACGTCCCTGCTAGTTTGTTCTTCTGTTTACTCTCTCTGCCAAGATTATTAACGAAGGTGTTAAACAAGCAAACCTCACACTGGTCCCTGTGGTTCCCCCACGCTTCCTGTTGTAATATTTTATAATTGTCCTCTGCCCTCTGCTTCGAGGATTGTCGGATGCCTTGCCAACACTGAGGGACCAGCAAGTCCATCAGCAAAGACTTCCCAGAGAAGGCACAGACTGCACTGCTGCAATGATTCCTACCCTGGGGGCAAAGTACCTGATGTGGCCATGGCTTTGCCCGGCAGGATGTGCATCCCCACCCCTGCAGCTGTCTGGAGAAGAGCACAGCCTCGCATCGTTGCTGTCTGCAGGACGGTGTCCATGTGGCAGCTTTGGATCCTTGCTGAGCATTCACCACATCACCACGTCCTGCAGACCAGCCCTACCTCTGCCCTTCCCCATGTATCCACATGGGACACAGGGAGAAGGTGCCACAAGGAGCAGGGAGAGGAGAGAAGGTGACCCTGTCCTGAAGGAGGTTCTGTACAGTGCTCGGGGGTGCAGGAGGATCAAGTGTGGGGTCCCCTGGCTGTGGGGAAGCACCAGAAGCCTGGGAGGTGAGCCCAACTTCAGCTCCACAGCATGGTCCCCAGCTGTTAGGACCCTTCCAAATGGGAAGGAGAGCTGTTGGCTTCCCACACAGAGATGCAGAAGCTCTGTGCAAGCATCCCTGGCTCCAGCAATCACCCGTGACCTGGGGAGCAGAATGGGGACACCAGGATGCTATTGTTCCCCTCTCCTGATGGGCTGGGGTCCTCCATCACGTCTCCACCATCGCTGATCTCCTGCTGGCTTTGTCCTCCCATCTCCCTCAGGCCACCACGGGACGTTGCTGAGCACCCAGAATGTTCTGGAGAGGGAAGGAAACAGCTCTGCCCCCTGGGACGCAGCACCCACCCCTCCACAGAGTGCCAGGGCACTGCCGGGAAGCTGCAGCCAGCTCCGGGCTCATTAATGTGGAGAGCATGCGTGCCCTGCTCCCCGCGCATCGATCTGATAAATGAAGAGCTGCCGATGGTATTTTCTACCCTTTTAAGTGTTAAAATAACATTTTAGTGAAATATGAGCAGGTCAGAGCCGAGCTGCCCCCTTTCATCTCGCAGCGTGCAGGCAGGCTGGCTCGGGGAGGGGTGCCATGGACGTGTGCGCAGGCGTGTGGACACATCTGGGGGGAGGTCCCCAGGCCCCCAGGCAGCTGCAGATGTGTCTGTGCCCAGGCAGTGCCCCCATGCTTGGGGGGAGGATGGGCAGTAAGCGTGGGTGTGCAGGTGCTGGTGGCTGCAGCCAGGACCCTGCTGTAGGTTGTGCCCGGCTGTGGGCTGTGCCCGTGTCCTCCTGAAAAGCCTTTACAGGCACAAAGCTGCTGCCACTTGATTTGGCAAGCTGAGGATGTGCCATGAACCTTTCTGGGTCTTCTCTTTGTGATTCCTTTGTGGAAATGCAGGGGCTTGTGTTGGGATGAGGGAAGATGAAACGGCACCGTCCTTGTGCTCGGCTCCTCCAAAGGGCTCAAAGCAGCCCCTGTGTGCCCAGCCTGCGGCCACCGCAGGGAATGAGGGCAACCCAACCCCATATGAAAGATGTGGGTTTTCAGCCTAGGTACACTAACCTTTAAGATGGATTGGACTGGGAAAAGAAAAAAAAAAAAAAAAAGAAGAAGGAAAAAAAAAAAAAAAAGGAAATGCTCACTGGACTGTAAAACGATATGCTGAAAATTGGAGTACTTTGCTGACAGCTGTTCTTGGTGGAGCCCGATATGTCAAGGAAAGAAGTGGTGGTGGGAGCATGGTTGGCAGCTCTCGGGGGACCCAGGGGCATCGGCTGCACCTCCTTCTGCAGGGCTGAGGGCGTCTCCACACCTTGTGTGCGGGCAGTGTGGTGCCTGGACGGAGCTGCCTGGTGCATCCTCACCTCATCCATCTCTTGCATCCTTCCCCTTCTCATCACCTGCATCTTCACCTTGTTTATCCCATGCATCCTTCCTCTGTCCATCCCCTCTATCCTCTGCCCATCCCATGCATCCTTCCCCTGTCTGTCTCCCCTCGCGGCCCTTTGGTTTCTCGTCCCTCTCCTGCTGCCGTGGCGCAGCTCTTTGCCTGGCTTTGCATCCCCTCTCTGTTCAGCCGAGCTGAGCTCACCATGGGCCCCGGCCCCCCTTCCCACCCTGTTGCCCGATGTCTCTTCCTTCACCGCATCTCTGGAGTGTGATTGCTCCGCGCCCTGGGTGAGAGCAAGAGAAATATGTGCTGAGATGACATTTCGGTTATACATGATGCTATTAAAATATGATAAGAACGCTATTAACATTAATAATCCTTTTCATTGTATCATTTAGGGAGCAAAACAAGCCATTAAATATTACGGAGTCATTGGTGCTTTGATGGCTTCAGGGAGGGGAACATTTGGCCGTGTTTGTCTACATGCACTCTGGAAACGTAACATTATCTCTGGGAAATGGGCTTCTCTGGGCCAGCCGCCTCCCTGCAGCTCGGTGGACACGAGCCAGCCCCTGATGCAGGCAGAGAAGCGGGGTGGCGAGGCACCAGGGGTCTCTGTGTGGCTAGTGCTCGCCCCACGCTGGCTACCTGCAGGTTGAAGCCTGGCAGCCAGATCTGGTGACAGCAGAGTCCCCTTTCTGCACAGCCATCTGCTGGTGGCTCCCAGGCTCCTCGCCCTTCTTTTTTAGCTGGGAAACCAAATTTGGGCTGTCTAATGCCCAAATCTCCAGCTCGAAGGGAATCAGAGCCTGCTCCTTCCCCTGGCCATCCCCAGGATCTGGCCATGCAGAGTGAGACCAGGGCAGGAGCTGAGCCAAGGCCCCCGAGCTGCTCAAATGCCACCAGGGCTGTTGTTATCTGGATGCTTCCCCATGGTGACAGGAGCAAATGAGGGAGAGAACTGAGAAAAGCACAGAGGCTTTTGACAGGACTGTCAGCGCGCCGAGTGAGCGCTAACAAGGACAAGTGTGGGCTCTTTAAACAAATCACTGTCATGTTGCAGGCAGATCGTTGTTTAACGGAGGCACCGCGAGTCACCAGAAAAGGTTAACACACGAATGGAAAGCTCAGTCCTAGGGAAGGTGACACGGCTGGGCAGCAGGGATGGATCGTTGCCTCCCTGCTTCCTGGCTGCCCGAGCTCTGTAGCCAGCAGTCCTGAGCTCCCCAGGGACCACCCAGTGCCCCAGTGTCCGGTGCTGGGCAGGATTGGTGCTGGCAGGGGGCACATGTGCAGGAGATGCACCCATCCCCTGCTCTGCACTGCTGAGTGGCTGGAGAAAAGGCTTGGAGCTCGACACCATCATTCAAGCAGAAGCAGAAACCTGCAAGAACACCCATGGGATGCTCCAGGGATGTGAGCCAGGCAGCTCTGGGGAGGACGCCCTGCCCAGCAGTCTCTGAGCCCCCCAGCTTGGTGGAGGAGTCTTCTCTGGCTGTGCTGGGTGCACACCTGGCCAGGATCCATCACTTGGGAAGCCTCAGGTGGCTTCCACACCAGGAGCTCACCAGCCCCTTGTTGGGGAACACAGGACCAAAGGCTTGGGGAGGCGAGAGAGGGTCACCCGGTCCTGCTCCATCCATCCCAACACAGGTGGCAGAAGGGGAGACGTGCCACACCAGCAGCAGCAGGTTGAGGTGGGCTGCTGCAAACCCAGCCCTGTGCACTCCCCCCCAGAGCTCACCAGGAGGATGAGGGAGGCTCTGCCCTGCACATGGCCAAGGCTCAGCCTGGTGCCACCACAGGGAACTGGAGGAAGACCCGAGGGAGCAGCAGGGCCCTCCGAGCAGCCTTCCCACCCACCAGGATCCCAGGCAGAGAAAACCTCCCCGTAGCAGGAGCCATCACTCTCTCCAAAGTGCAAGGAATGAAATGAGTGAGGCTGCTTGCTGACACCCAGGGTCACCACATGCAATTCATGAGGAGCCGCTCGCCGCGCGGAGCCGAATGTTCCTGCGTATGAAAATCGTATGCCAAGGTCACGCCAGCAGTCCCAGCTCCGACCTTAGCTCTCTGCTCACGCGCAAGCCATTAGGCAAGGAAATATATAACAAACAGCCCCCAAAGATCCTAAGGGCCCTACACAGCTCCTACAATGCCTGGCAAGGCTTCTCTATCCATCACGTAGCGTCTCCCAGAGCAGTGCATCAAACTTTAATATCCTACTCTTAGTCACACAAAGGCTGTAACAAGCCTGGCCTTTCATGCTACACAATCCACCAAATCAAAGGCTCTCTGACAGAGCAGTGCACCTGAATATAATCTTTCTCTCTCATCTAAATCTCATCTGTTTCAGGGCTCTGCACACCCCTCATCGCTGCGATACGCATCGGCGTTGCCAAACAGCCCGTTCTCCTACTGCGTGAAACAATCGGGCATGTTTCTAATTAGACAAACGTCATTAGTCGGGAGGCTGGTGCGGGGGAGATGAAGGAAAGCCCCACGCGAGAGCGGAGCCGAGCCCACCCTGCTCCCGCAGCCGCTGCTGGGGGCTCTGCCGCTGCCGGGCGCGGTGCTGTGGGGATGCTGTGTGCTCTGCCCTGATTTCCAAAGCTAAAAAGCTCTTGGGTGAAAAATGTCAGAGGGAACGAGGGGATGAAAAATAGAGGCAAACAGAGGATGTGAAGGAAACGCCTTCAGAGTGGCTGTGAGTGGTAAATTCCTGGCAGGCAGGGGCTTCACTGCTCAGAGGGGGTTGTACAGAGTGGCCACCCCAGGTCAGCTGCCCTGCAGGAGAGGTGTGTTGGTGAGCCAGCCAGGGGTTTTGCAGCGTGTCACGGCATGCAGCACACACCCCTGTCACCCCACAAACCCTGGGGTGGGAGCAGGGAAGGGGATGGAGAGGGGTGAGAGCGTTGCTTGGGGTCAGGGTATCCCACGGCAGGGGGCCCTGTGCCAGAGGGGCAGCTTCCAGCTCCTGCCTCCCCAGTGCCCACGGGTGAAGCAGGCTGAGAAGCAAGAGGCTGTGAAGCCAGGTCCTGCAGGGCACGGCTGGAAGAGCAGAGCATGTCCTGTGCTTGGGCACAGGGCAGAAGGGACAGAAGCAGCAGGACTGGGGCAGTGCTGGGGAGCAGGGTGAGAGCTGTAAGGTCTTTCACCTGCATCCCTCCCCATCTGGGTGCCCACAGCTGAGGGTCTGGGTTTGCGCAGTTGGCAGAGCAATCCCGTGATCCCACCAAGTCTGGGATTATCAAGGGGGGAAAACTGGGGTTAGGTAGGATCAGGGGGAGGACAGAAGGATTTGGAGTGGGTCCTATGGGTTAAGCCACTTGTACAGGCTGAGATTAGGCAGTGAAACCATGATTTGGATGTGAAATCTACTGCTGCTTCCTTGCTGCCCTGCCCAGGTGCTCCAGCATCTCTTGGTGCAGGAGGGCCCCAGTGTGCCCTGCATCAGCAAGGCCCCCAGCAGCAGGTAGATGTGCCCCCTGCCCATCCTGCTGCCCACAGAGATCCCATCTCTGGTACAGGACCACCTGAATATCCCCCCGCTGGGTCTCGCCTCCTCTCTGCCCTGCTCCTCTCCTCACTGGATGCACCCATAGTGCAGCCTGCAGCTGCAGAGGGATGCCAATAATCACCATTCCCTGCTTCCCTTCCCACAGCCATCCACCTCCAGTACCATTGAGGCTTTCTGTGCCACTCCTCCAAGAGAAGCTCACCTTCCCTCTTGCCTGGGACGTTTCCCAGCTCAGATGGGCTCCAGTTCTTGCCCTGAAGCGCAGCTTTGGTACCAGGATGGGCAGCACCCAGCCCCATGGCACTGGCCTCGGAGAGTTTCAGGGGTGAGGGAGGATGCAGGAAACCTGACAAAGAGCAGCTGAGTGGAGCAAAAAGAGCAGCTGGAGCTGGCAGCATCTCTCAGTGCTCCACTTCCCGTGGTGTTTCCAAGCCATGTCCCCCCAGGGGACATGTGGACACCTCTGGGAGCAGGGCCTGGGCGCCTGCTGTGGCTGGGAGAGGAGAGCAAAGGGACCTTGGGAAGCTACGGGGTGCAGCCTGCAAAGCAGGGACAGACCCGGCCTCTGCAAGCAGACCCCATGCCCTGCAGTGGCCCACGGTGGCCACAGAGCCCTGCAGGGGGCCACCAGCTCCAGCTGCCCACCAGCACAGCCTGGGGTCAGCAGGAACCAACGCTGGAGACCTCAGTGCTGCAGGAGGCTCCAGGTGGTAAATCCCCAAATCCTCAGTCTCCTCTGCATCTCCTGGAAAGTGGAGAAGACCTTCCCCGAAGGGACACGTGTGGTGAAGCACAAAGGGAGCTGGAGGGGATCCAGAGCACCACTGGAGTTGGAATGAAGCCCCGAGACCAACCCTTAGTCCCAGCAGGGGTGCACTTGGGCTAACACCAGTCCCACATGGGGTCACCAGCCCCATCACGCAGCTGTAGTGCACCACCGTGTCCCCTTGGTGTGCCCTGGCCACAGGGAGGTGTCCTGCATGGAGCCTGGGTGAGGGAAAACCGTGTCCCCCCCAGCGCCCAGCCATCGGGTGTCTCCTCGCAGGGAGCAGGAGCGCGAGCCCTGCAGCAGCCTGTAGCAGGAGCTGCGTGCTCATATGGGAAGGAGACCTAATGAGGTGCTTTATTAATTGCTTTGTGAACTTTCTCTTTAATGATTCTCCCCGCTACTCCCTCTAGTTAAAGCTAATGGCCTGTAGCGTGTTCAGCAGATGGATTACCCATTGGTGCCCAGGCAGCTGGGCCAGCTGGTGGAGGGGTGCGTGGGGGCTGCCAGCGAGCCAGAGACATCACCCACTGCTCCCTGCCGTCCCAAGGGGACCCCAGGGGCTTTGCAGGGCCCCGAGGACTGAATGGGACCGTGCCCATGCAGGCGGTGCAGCAGCCTGGGGCACTGGTGGTGGTACCAGCTTCTCCTGGGGATGGAGCAGGAGGGATTCCTGCAGGGGGACTGCTGGGCTTGGCTGCCCTAGGGCATGGGGGCGGCTGTTTGGGCGGGCTGGGTGCGTGCTGCAGTGCAGCTTTTCCTCCTTCACCTCTGCATGAGGCAGAGCCAGGTCTGGAGAAGCCCCCTCTATGAGCAGGAGCCGCAGCCTGCAATCAGCAGGGCACCCCAGGGCAGCGGGCAGCCACTTCTCCCCATGAGCTCCCACTTTCCCCTGCCCACCCTCGCCACTCCTCCATTCCGTTCCTCTCCGCAGCTGCTGACACGACTCCTGGACGTGAAGCAGATGGTATTGTTTCCTCCTGCAGCTGGAATTTTGCTGTGTGCCTTGCCCTGGATGGGCTGGCCGTGGCCCCAGCCACCCTCACCCCTCTGTTTTCACCACGAAACCCCCACAGGGGCGGTGCCGGAGCTCCCCCACTCCTCTGCTGTCTGGGCTCTGCCCCCGGCAGCAAATTTCCCCGGCTGCACTCTCCTGACCCCAGCCCTGCGTCTATTACACGCTCCTTTGATGCGATGCAGTCCCAGGCAATTAGCCCAGCCGTTATCCTGCTGCCTGTTCCGGCCCCACTCTGGTGCTTCGCCGGCATGCACCGGGTCCCATTCCTGGGGGCTCCCCCACGCAGCCCGTGCCGTTGCTCTGGTCAGCACCCATAGCATGGTGGGTGGGTTTTTAAAAGGTTTTAAGCTTTTCTTGCTCTGACACCACCAGCTCAGAGCAGGAGTGAGCTAGTCCTGCACTCTGCTCCTGGCTTTCCATCACCGCCGCCGGGCTGTGCGCCCTGAGGAGCCAAGAGCTGAGATCCAGGAGCCCCCAGCTCCACGTCTCCCCGCTTCCCGCATCAGGAGTGGGGGTTTCATTACCAGCAGTGTCCTCTCCGGGCTGCCCTTATATTTATGGCAGTCCTTCTTTTTTATAGCCAATTTTGTAGAGTGCCCAGCAGTTAGCTCAACTGCTTCCTCTCATTTCTGCATTATTGCCAATTTCCTGTTCCAATGGCTAAATTTATCACATCTTTAATTGTCTGATAACTCCTAGCACCAGATTGGGGCTGCCCCTCCCTGCCCTGTGCCCCACCTGCAGCTTCACCCTCCTGCCCCCAGCCCATGCCCTGGTGCTTTTCCAGGGTCACCCACAGGGCATCCCCTTCCCACCCAGCTCCTGTCCTTCCCCGTGGGGACAGTTTGCTGTCCTTGTTGTTTCAGGTTGCTTTTGATGCACGGATGAGGTGGGTCTGGGTGCTGTGCCCCGTTCACACCTCCTTTGTGCCCTGGGAGGAGCAGAGGGCCCCCAGTGGGGGCAGGGTGGGCGGTGACCACCACGTTTAGGGACAATATGGAGCCGCAGAAGTACCAGGGGGCTTCACGCCTTGCATTGTTAGTGCTTGTCAAATATTTATGAAAAAACAATCTGGGGATAATTAATTCAGCAACGATGACAGAGCCCGGCAGAGCTTTGCTTGATGGATATGATCGGAGCATGGACAGCGCTCTGCCAAGTGCAGGAGAGTGGATCATCAATAATAGATTTGTCAATAGATGAAAACATCATCGGACAAATGAGCCTTGAGTGCCACCTGGCCAGCGCGTCCCCACAGCCGCCCGTGGCCAGTGGCCACCAGCAGCCCCCAGTGCCGCCGTTCTGCTGGGACCACCACGAGTATCTCTGCATGGCTGGAGGGAACAAGGGGTGGCAAGAGGCCCCCGCGCTGGCCGCGTGCCATCACTCCTCCCTTTGGTGTCACTGCCGTCCCCTGGGGAGCCCCTGCCCCGGGGCGCAGGCCACAAAGGCGACCTTGAGCATCGGCCGAGCTCTTTCCCCAAATAGCTGCCCTGCCACAGGGCACGCTGACCCCGGCCATCCGCCCCAGGGCTGGGGGTCTGCTGGGGTGGGAGAAGGGGGGCCACGCACACTGAGCCCATTCATCCCTCAGAAAGGGGCCCTTGTTCCCTGCAGACGGGCGGCGGGGACCGGGCAGCTGCGCGGCGCGGGTCCACCCTGGGCAGGATCAGCCCCCGGGGCGCACGGCGGCCCCGGCTGGCTCCAGCGGGGCTGGGCGAGGAGCCCCCCGCTGCTTCCCACGGCCAGCAGCATGGGCAGGGCACCCAGTGCCCGCTCCTCTCCTGGGGCTGGGATGGAATGGTGCTGGTGCTCCCATGACGGTGCCACCACCCAGGGGACTGTCACCTCCCCAGGCTCCATCTCTACACCAGTGTGGTGGTGCTTCCATGGCTCTGCCCCACACGTGGGGGGCACAGATACCATCCTGCAGTGGGGCAGGTCCATCCGGGAGCACCAGCCACAGCCTGGTCCGTGCTTGGGGACATGCTCAGGACACGGGGCTGTGCCACCACCCATCAGGGCAGGCCCTCTCCCAGCCTCTCCATCCCATAACTGGGGGTGAGCAGCGCTATGGCCCGTTGGGAAGGGGACTTTTGGTGGGAGGGACAGACACCCATGTGTCCCACAGCGCCCTGCTCACAGCCCCTGGGTGCTGGTGCCCCCTGGGCAGGGGTCCCCCCGCTCCCCATGGGCACCAGGGCTCCCCGGCCACCCGGGGCGCTGGCTCTGGCTGCTTCTCATCCATCTGCTCTCCTGTCACATCCCCGTCTCCCTGATTATTTTAATGAGGATAATGATTCACACCTGGGCAATTCAAACCCGCTAACAATAACAATTTTAATTAGTTTCCACTACAAATCTGAAACGTCGTCATTAACATTTAAAGCGCTCGCGAGTGGCAACTCGGTACAAAGCGAGGCCTGGGTGGGCTGGGGGTGGGAGGACACGGCTGGGGGGGCAGGCTGGGGGGTCCCCCTGGTGGGACTATCACAGGGGGTGCCAGGGGAAGGCATCGCCCTGGCACCTGGGTGAGCACTGGGTGGCACTTGGCTCCTTGCTGCCCCGTGGGCTTGGTGACACCCTAGGGAGCTCCGTGGGGGCTGTTCAAAGGGGTGTGTGCCTGCAGGAGGAGGGAAAGAGCTCACAGGGGAGTGGGTGAGGATGCAAGCCCCTGCCAGGTGTCAGACACATGGGGGAAGCAGTGATGGGAGGTAACGGGGCCTCTCTGTGGGGTGGAAGTGCCATGGAGAGCACCGGGGATGCCTCCGCAGCCCCCATGTGTTATCCCAGCCCCACAGCCCTGCTGCTCCTGCATCTCCCTCCCCTGGAGGCATCGGCTGCACCCTTAGTGTGCTTTACCCCCGCTTCGCTTGCTCGTGTCAGGAGACCACACTCCGAGGAGTTGCTCCAGGGATTACTGGGAACGAGGGCAGGCGCCAGCCCTGGAGGTGCCTGGGGAATTGGGACCTGCAGTCCCATCCCTGGGCTCCTGTCCCTAAGGACACCAGGCTCAGCTTTCCCCTGCAGGCAGCATCGGTGCCAGGTCTGCAGTTCCCGGCACTGGTGCTCACCTGTCCCTGGAGGAAACTGGAGGAAGAAACACTTCCACGGTGCTCACATCCATCACTCAGCCCGGGCCGTCCTCCTGGGACGTGTCCTGCAGGGTCTGGGATAACTCTGGGCAAGGACGGCAAGCAGCATGTGTGCGGGCACATGTGGGGCGACGAGGTGTGCTCCTGAAGGTGGCAGAGCCAAAGATGAGGTTTCAGGGTGGTGGGAGCAAGCAAATCTCCCACCCCTCTGGACCCCAGCACCCTCCTGCCCATCTCTGCAGTGGTCCCTGCAGACAGGGCAGCGAGGGGCTGTGCTGAGCCCCCTGCCCCCTCGTTGCCCCAGATCCAGCACCACGGAGCACCCTGCCTCAGCCACCTGCCACCAAGAAGAAGACGATGACAAGGGATGGATCCGAAACACGGGGCGAGCTGGGGCAGTGGCAGCACTGCCAGCAGCCCTGGGCCATCCCAGCAGCCGGTTCCCGGCCAAATGCCGGCTCAGCAGAAGGCTGCAGGGGCAGGAAGCAGGCGTGAAGATCGCAGCCACCTCCTCTGCCTCCCCCAGCTACACCGGCTGTTGTCTGCGTGTAAACAAGGTATTTAATATGCACAAGCACTCATTAGCATCTCCTGGTTTCGGCGGCGCCGTGTCTGCAGCTGGACTCGCGGGACGTGTCACAGGAAATCTCTACACACAACTTTTAATTACAGACAAATGGGTGGACACGGTGCCGCTCCCGGCTCCCGGGGCTCGCTGCCACTCGGGCACTGTGAGGATCCGGGGGGACCCAGGCAGTGCTCAGCCCTAAACCTCGGGGTACTGGGCTGCCCCCATCCTTTCCTGGAGCTTGGAGGTCATCCTGCAGGCTGATTACCCCTATTCTTTACCCCAGATTGTGGTCCGGATGTTCCAGCATCCCATTGCCCATTCCTTCCCTGTGCTGCAGGAACTGGGGAGCCCCCTGCTCGCACCCAGCAGGCACCAGCTCCCTGCCCCACTCCGCCACCCTCTCCCCAGTGTTTTTTCAAGCTTCGGTGCTTTTTTGAGGTAATCTTGTGCAGATTTGCTTTTGCAAGTGACTGAGGGCTGGTGATTTCTCACGCATTTTTCCCTCGGGGCCGCTCACATGCTCAAGGAGGGGGTAGGGGCTCTCAAGCATTTTGCGCGCATCCTGCGGAGGGTTTGGGTGCTGCGGGAGGCAGTGTGCAGGTGCTGTGCCCATCTTGGAGGGGTCACAGCGGGACTGGGGCTGGGCTGGATTTCAACAGCAGTGAGCTGGGATCCCCTGCAAACCTCAGCAATGCCAGTGGTGCGGATCCTGCCCGTCAGCCTGCTCCATCCCCTCCCCAGACCACACTCTGCTCCCGTTAAGTGGCACTGACCCTGCATGATCCTCTCCACCGGCCAGATCCCCAAATCAGCTGCCTTAAAAATAGCTCCCAAACCCCAGCCTGGCTTGGCACGGGCACAACCAAGCCCGGATGGGTGTGTGTGCTCGCCCATGCACTTATATATAGCCTGGCCTCTCTGCATGAACCAGGCTTGGAGAGGCTGTTTCCTCCCCAAAATGCTGGCAGCAGGGGGACAGAGCCGGGTACGTGCCATGTCGGGGGATGCTGTGCCCCCGCCAGTAAGAGGGAGGCAGAGGATGAAGTCTGGGGATGCATGAGGGCAGTTACAGAGATGCTGCACTGGGAAACCTGTGGGATTACACTTGGAAGGAGGAAATGGAGAGAGGGAGAGCTGGCACAGGACTGCAGGCTGTTCTCTGGCCATGCTGAGCCTAAACCACTGCCTGAAGGTGTGTGGAGCACAGTGAGCATCCCCGGGCCTCCGTGCACCCTCAGGGTGCCCCCAGGGGGCATCCCACCAGCACCCGACCTGACACCAGACACAGAGCTGGTTTGGGGGAGAAAAAAAACACCCTGCACCTCCCAAAACCCAAGGGCAGAGCATCTCCAGCATCCTCCAGCCAAGCCTCCTGCTCCCTTAAACCCTTCTCAGCCTCCTCTCCCTGCCTCCAATCCCGGCTCCTGCAGCTCGCTGCGGCTCACAACCTTTCAGCACCGCTGCTCTCCAAAAGCAGGGCCCCATCTCTGGGCATGCAGCCAGTGCCACGAGCACCCACGGCAGAGGTGCCCCAGCCCCAGCACGACCCAGCCGGGAGCGTCCCCTCGCCACACGCCACCACCACCCACGACCCGGATCCCTCCCCAAGGCACGAGCCGGTGACCTCAGCGATAAACAAAGCAGCAGAATAAAACCAGGGCGAGATAGATGCCCGTTTTATAGGCTTTTTAAAAGCTTTTGACTCATTCTGGCAGTCAGGACTAACCTTAAATTGCTATGTGATGGAACCGGTGGAAAATCATCTGGCAGCAGCGAAGCCGTGCACTGATCCATCAAGCACGGGATAAAAATACCCCGGCCCTGCACGCTGCACGCCCGCAGCGCACGCGGCCCCGTCCGCTCCCTGCCCTGATCCAAAAGCTTGGCTCCAGGCTCGTGGTTCTCATCTGGAAACCTCCCCACCCGCTCCTCTGCCACCCCCTGGCATGGGGAGGACGATGTCCCCGGCTCCGTGGGTCTCACGGGGTGGGTGGGGGTCCCGGTGGGGGTCCCTCCACTCAGCTCATCCCACCCTCCGTGCCCAGGGGACCCGGTGCAGGGTGGGCCACACAACCCGGAGCCCCCTGGGCACCTTCCCAAGGGGACAGCAGGCGGAGGGGACAGGGGCAGTGCCACCTGCCCGCAGCCACCGCCAGGACGTGGCCGTGGGGCAGGGATGTGGGGCAGCGCTGCGGGAAGGTGCTGGTGCTGGGAAACGGGGCTGCAAAGTGCTGCGGCTGGGGAGTGCCCTCTGCACCGCGCTGAAAGCTGTTATTAGCGCTAATGGCTCTTTTGCTGGGGATATTCAAATAGCAACCACTCCATTTCCATTGCAAATCTCCCCTCCGCCGGAGACAAAGGCTCCAGCGCAGGGACGGATCCTGGGCGCAGCCAGCAGCCGCAGCAGGATGCACGGCACGGGGTTTGCAGCGCCGGGGTCCAAAAGCCAGGGCGGGGAACAAAGCTGCCTTGTGCGAGGAGCAGATGCAGCCGGGCACAAGGCGGGGGGCACGGCACCCCCCCTGCTGCCGCATCGCCCCACGGCCCCGGGTGTGGGGCAGCCGTGGGGCAGCCGGCTGCGGAGCTCTGCTCGCATTTCTCACGGAAAAGGAGAGTGGTTTTTTTTTTTTTATTATTATTATTATTTTTTTTTTCACTTAGTAAGCACAGAGTTTATGTTAGTTGAAAATTGACTCAATAAATATTTCAGCCGCTATTTTAACTGCGTCCACGGGCTTCGGAGGCTATTAGGGGAACAGATTTACACGAACAGGGGCTGAATCACGTTGGTCAGAGCGAATTACGGAGCGGGGTGCGAGGACTGCTCCCTGGGGAGCTCTTCTTGCCTCATTCCAGCTTGGGTGATGCAAATTTCTGCTGCAGATGGGTGGGGACAGGGCCCCCAAAGCGACAGCAGACACCCCTAGCTGCACAGGACGCAGGGCTTTGGGACCAGCCACTATGCCCTGGGGAGACGTGGGCGTTGCTGGGGGGCTGCAGCCACCCGGTGCTGCGATGACTCTGACAAGCATTGCAAGGGGAGGGCGCGAAGCCCCCAGAGGACTTGTTTCCTCCTGGCTGGTGGGGAGCAGGAGGCAATTCCGGCTCACAGAGCCTGCCCGTGCACTGAAATGGCCCCGCGGGCAGGCAGCCAGGCATGCGTGGCTCGGCCACCCCGGGCTCTGCGGCTCCAGCACTGCGCTCACGCCCTGCTCCGAGCAGCCTCATCCCGGGGAGTTGGGTCCAGGCCCCTTGGCCCCTGGTTCCGCATCCTCCCCGCGGTGCAGGCGTCGTAGCCCTGCAGACCTGGAAGCGCTCGCAGCCAGGCAGCTGAGTGGAAGGCACTCCTCTCCATTTGGAAATTAAACGGGAGCTTTAAATATTGCTGAAGGCGATCGATGGGGTGGGCAGGAGCCCAGCATGACCCTGGCCAGGAGCCACGGCTGCTCTGACGCCCCCAGACCCTATACCCCGCTTGCAGCATGGGGACCCCCCTCCCACGCGGGGGTCCCAGCCCCACGGCACTGCCCCATGGCACCGATCGGTTGCAGATGTGCTGGCGGGGGGGGGGCAGGGGGACTTGGGCCGGGATTAGAGCGTTTTGTGCCGGATTAGAAGCACCGCTCAGCCATCGCACGGCGCAGCCACCCCGCGCTGCTTTGCTGAGCTTGGCGGGATTAATATTTTGTTTCAAAGGATTACGGCGATTAGGAGTGTCGTGGGGGTGCTGCGGGATACAGGCTGGTTACTGGGGCTGCGGGCATGCCCCAAACTCATGCTCCCATCCCTAGGGATGCCGGCCAGTCGTTCACTGAGTGTGGGGGCCACGCGTGGAGCTGCCTCATGCCTGGCCCCACACTGGCACTGTTGGGGTTTTTTGGGGCTCCCAGTGCAGAGAGCTGCTTGCTGCAGCCTGCATCGCTGCATCGATCCAGCCACGAGGGCTTGGCTCTGCTCCTGGCACAGCAAGGGAGGTGGGCACAGAGCCCAGGTCCCACCACCCCCTGCTCTCCTCGCCCCATGGTGCCTCACAGGGAACCTGTCGGGGGACACCTAGATCCAATCCTGAACTGGTCCATGACCTGTTGCACAGCGTGAGGCTGTGGGATTTGGGAAAAAAAATGCCTAAAGGGGAGCAGGAAAGACGCTGGAGCTGAGGCTTTTCTGTGGGGTCACCACAGCCGTACCTGGGGGAAGGACAGACACCTTCCCCTGGGGCAGGAGCTGGGAGGAGGAGGAGGACCTGCACCCCTCGGGTCCAGCCAGAGCTGGGGCTGGCAGGGCCTGGTGCTGCCATCGCACACACAGTGTCTGTGTGCATCCTCAGGGATGTTTCACCTGCAAATTCACACTTGCAGGCACGAGGGTGGCACACACACACACCCACGCCCACGCATGCATGGGTGCCAGCGTGTGGCTTTGCTCACAGCCTCCCTGCCGCCAGCATTTTGCAGGGGGATGAGGTGCATGGGGAAAATCTCCTCGTTGGCATAGAAAATGTAGAAATGCTGCTTGGGGCATGCTCGGACGCGGGGGTAGAGCCAGCTCTTGCCAAGCGGGGGTCCCCCACCCCGGCCATCCCTTTGGGAGGGGACTGGAGCGTGTTGGGGACGGTGGTGCCTGGAGAAAGGAGGCTGGCAGGGCTGGGGCTGGGCTGGAGGGGGTCTGTGGGCTGCGTCCTGCCCCTCCTCCTGCCTGCAGGGAGAGCTTTATTTTAAATCCTTTGCTGCTGCTTGCTCCCCCCCTCCTCTCAGTGCTGGCATGGTTTAATATCAAAGAGAGACAAATGAGTGACTCACGCACATGCAGCGGATGGAAATAGCGGGGCCCCGCACATCCCTGTGGGCTGGAGGGGGGGGACGACACATCAGAGGGGACGTCCCCACTGCTGTGTGTGCTCCGGGGTCAGGCAGGAGCAGCTCGCTCCAACCCCGGCATTCCTATTCCCGAGCAGAGGAAGGAGGCTCGGAAGCCTTGACTTTGCATTTCTGGTCTTTTCCACAGCCATCCTGCGTGCTTTGTGCTGGGCGAGGAGCAGTGGGCGAGGAGCAGAACGTGCCCCAGGCCCTTCGGTGTCCAGATGCGATGGAGAAGAGCTCACAGCCCTGATTTGCCTTCACAGGGTCCTGCCCCGCTCCCAGCACCCCAGAAGCGGGGCTGTCCCTATGCACCCTGCTGCCAGCACAGGGGGCTCTGGTGGCTTCTGGCTCTCGGAAAGCCCCCAGGCAGGGAGGACGAGAGGGAGGCACTATAGCAAGGGGACACCTCCATCACCACATCCCCGTGGGATCCAGGGATCCGGTGTCTGAATTTCTCCCAGGGCAAGGGATTAATTCTGCTGGGTGGGCAGGGAGAGGGACGGGACTGTGCGGGAGGAGGCAGCAGGAGCAGGGCGCAAATTGCCCCAGCCCTGTTCCCCTGCTCCCTTTAGGTTCTGCACAGCTCTGCGCACACGCCTGCTCTCCCAAAGGCAAATGCAAGCAGGCAGGGGCTGTTTGTCACCCTCGTTAAACCCACGTGCAAGCAAGCATGTGGCAGGGCTCAAGGGCTGGGTGCTGCTCACCCCCAGCATGGGCTGAGCACCAGCTGCAGGGGCTCCTGGTGGCACCTTGCCCCACTGCTCACGGGGATGCCAGCACTTGCTTGCTGTGGCTCCTGCGTATTTCTCCTCCAAACACCAAGCTCACTTTTGGCAGGAGCAGCCTGCATTGCTCGTTCCTCGTTATAACTCTTGGCCACTTGTATTAAATAAGAGGGTTGGATCGGGCTGTGCTGGACCCGGCTGCTGTTGCTCCGGCTCTGCCAGCCTCTTGTGTCAGCTGCAGACGTTAGCAGCAAGATCTCAGCTTTACTTCCAGGACAGTGATGGAAATGATGGGCAGCAGCACCTTGCTGGTCCGAAGCTTCAAGCAGGAGCACTCCAGGAAGCAACTGGGACTGGTGTCAGTGAGGAAATGTGGTAGAGAAATGACCCCAGTGTGACCAGTATGCACCGGAGGCAGAAACTGGTTTGGGTGGAGAGCAGGGAGGAGATTGCTGCCCTCTGCTCAGCCCGGGCAGGTGAATCACCACCCGATACCAGCGGGGAGCAGCTCACCTCTCCCACACCTTGGTGCGTGGGACAGTCCCTGGGCAGCCAGGGGACAGTGGTGGCTGTCCCCAGCCACAGACCTCTCAGGCTTTGCAGGCTGAGCCTTGCCCAACACGCCTCCATCCTGCGTTCAGCGTGGCGGCTGCGGGAGAGGTGGGCACACCGAGCCCCTGTGTTGTGCTTGTTCTGTTCAGGCTGTGCCATTGTACCCGACGCGAGGCAGCAGGGAGGGCTGCGTGAGTCAGTTCTTTGCAATGCAGCTCAGCTGCGGCTTCCTGTGCATTGAGGGCTGCCACCAGCTGGGGTTGCTACCTCGGTTGTGTCTCTCTAGCGAAATTCCTCCTCCGCGGGAGCAGTGGGGTCCTTCAGGCCGAGTTCCTCCTGTTGAATTGCTCGTCCTGGGGGAGGCTGAGCTGCAAACGCCAGCTGGGAAGGGCTGTCGGGGTGCCTCGTGTCTTGCAGTGGCACACGGGCGGTGAATCCGTGGGGCAGCACAGAGAAGCAAGGGGATGAGGGTGCGCATTGGGGAGCAAAACACAGCCTGGGCAGAGCCACCCTGAGCCAGGACCCACACCACGAGCACTCGGGGCTGGTGTGAAGCACAGTGGCTGTTTTCATGCACCGGCAGCCCGTAACAATAGGGTGAAGGTCTGCCCCGTGATCCTGACAAGCTTCAAATCTTTGATGGGTCGGAACGGAGACACAGCTCCTCTGCCTGCTCCTTTTCCATCTCTCATCATTCGGGCTGAGTGGGCAGATCTCTCCGGAGCCAGGCGGGCAGGCAGCGAGTGGTGGGAGGATGTTTTCTGGTTTAATGGTCTTTACACCACGATGGGTCCTCCAGGACTCCTCGCTTCCATTCTGCTGGATGGGAGGCAGCATGTGGCCCCTCGTTTCCCCCCAGAAACACTCCCTAGGGCCCCGGCTCTTCACCCAAGCCAGGTCCCTGAGCAGGGGGACACACGGAGGCAAAGGGGACATGGTCTGGAGGCACAGCCTTTGCTCCATGCCCTGCAGCAAGCATCCCGGGGGAGCTGCCCATGGACCTTGGGGCATCTCCCCGTGCCCTGCTCCCTGCTCCTTGCCACCACCCCGGCTGCGTTTGCCCTGCCCACAGACCAGGCTCCAAGCATCCAGCCCATGGCCATGCCTGCTGGCTGCCAGGGCTGCACGTGGAGGCCCCCGCCGGCAGCAGCGGGCACGCCGCGAGGCTCGGCTCTATTTCCGAGCCCGCCGTGGGTGCCTGTCTCTGCTCCGGGTGGTTCTGGCTCGCCGCTAGCAGGTGGCCCGCTGGGGTTTGCTGGCAGCCATAAGGGGAGGGTATTTTTAGCTTTCCACTCCCTCTTGCTGTGGGCGGTATGTGGCATTTATTTGTCGTTGAAGTATTTGTAATTAGGCTGCTGACGCGGCAGGAGCGGTGGCACCGAGCTGAGCAGTGCCGAGGGTTCCCCGCAGCCCCAGGTCCGGTGGGGGCTCCCCGCAGGCAGCAGAGGTGGGTGGCTGGGTGAGGACTCAGGGGACCCAAACCAGCTGCTCCTGAGCTGCAGGCAGAAGCACCGGAGGGCTTCCTGGGTCACAAATCCATCACTGCCCTGCGCAGTGCCCAGGCTCTGTGTGGAGGTGTCTGGGGGATGCCCATAGGCACACCCAGGGGCTGCCATCTCTGCTGTGCCCCCGCCTGCCCGTGCCCAGCCTGGAGCCGCATCTCTCGCCAGCCCCTTGGCTCAGCTCCCACACCTCCACCCAAGCTCCCTGCGTCTCCTGGTGCCCCATGCTCTGCAGCACGGTGGGGACAGACCTCTGGCCCCGGTGCCCACACCAGCACGTGCGTCTCACCGCCATCCCCACTCCAGCTGGGAGCAGCAGCTCGTGCTCTGCCGAGTCCCCGTGAGCGCTCGGAGGCGCAGTGTGACGGAGCCAGGCTCTCAGGGGCTGGCACCATCCCAGCGCTGCTGCTGCAGCTCCTGGTGCTGGCATCAGCGAGGCAGATCGGAGGCAGGGGGAGCATTAGCTGGCATTCGCCAGAGCACCGGCTGCGGGAGCAGTGTGGGAGCAGAGGGGAGAAAACAGAGGCTGGGCAAGCAGGTGCCGAAATGAACCTCGGAGATGCCTCCTGGAGCTGAGCAGGAGGATGCTCGGCTGGGTTTGCAGCTCTGGGCACTCTGTTGCTCACCCCAGGGTAAAAGGTGTGCTTGGACATCTGTGAGCAGGCACATGGGTGTCTGTGATCACGCACATGCTTGTCCACGTGTATACACGCATGTGTCTGTGCATGGGGCAGGAGCAGAGGCAGGTGCCTGCGTGCTCCCAGCGATCCCATCTCGGGGTGCTCAGGCACCACGGGCAGCCAGGGGAGATGCTCTCCATGAGACCCCCATACCTCCTGCTCTTGCTGCAGCCGGGGCTGGAGCAATGCCCCACTGCTGCTGGGAGGCAGGAGAGCAGCCAGAGAAACCTCCCCGACGCGGGATGATGCAGTAACCGTGGATACCAGGAAGGTAATTGGTGAGAAAGGGAAAATCTGCAAAAGGCACCTGCTGCTGAATTCAGCCATCACCGAGCCCTTTGAGCGAGCTGCCCATTTACACTTCAAAGGAGGACAGTGAGAAAAGCCTGCCCGAAAGCTGGAGCTGGGGGCTCGGGTCTTAGCCCAGAAGGCTGCCAGCCCCAGACGGTGGTGTAGGATGGGTAGGACACGTCTGTCCCCGCTCAGAGTGCCTCCCGTGGAGACTGCTCTGAGCCCTCCTGGGTGACACGGGCACCTCGGGAGGGCAGTTTGTGGTGCTGCAGCCAGCTTTCTGCGCTGCTGCTGGAGCACCCCATGGATGCAGGCACCCCGTTGTCACTGCCATGGATCCCACGTGCGTGGGGCCAGGCAGGCACCGTCTGCAGTGCCTTTGGTGCCACGGCTGGGGCTGCTTCTCCCCTGCGGTGGTGGTGTCCCAGGATTCATGCAGGAATGGGCACTGCCCACCCATGGCTCATAGCTGCGAAATCCCACGGCTCCTCTCTCTCCTGGCCACCACCACATGTTCTCAGGAGAGCTGTCACCATGAGCACGTCCCTAGAGGGACGGAGGGGGCTGCTTTCAGTGCCACACAGGAAAAAGGCTTTTGGAAGGGTTTCTGGAAACAGCCAGATGTTGCCACCAGATGACCATGGATCTGCAGGCCAAAATCTCTTCTCTCAAGCTGTTTGAGCAGCAGATTTTGGACCACCACCGCCAACAGTTTCAGCTACAGCCTGTCCTTCTGTTTATGGAGTTGGGCCTGGAGGAGAACCAGAAGTGGGAGGAGAAGGAAAAGGCTGAGAAGCTGCTACAAGGGACCTCTCCTTCGACTGGCTTCATCCTGGCTGGGCTGGCAGTGGGTGGGAGCAGAGTCCCAGCTGCAAGCCTGGGTTCAGAGGCTCCAGGATGACAACAGCTTTTCCTGCTGGAGGGGACAGCACGGTCCCCACGTGCTGTTACATTTCTCCATCCAGCTCCTGCCTTGCTGCTGGGTTTGGACCTGCAGCCTCTCAGGAGGCTGTTTCCCACCTGCAGCCTGTGCTGCCCTTGTCCAAAAGCAGGGAGCAGACAGACCACAGCCCCTCTGGCACAAGGGACAGGGCAGGGTGAAGGGATGGGGCACTTGAAGCCTCGCTGCTTGTGAGGGATGTGCCTTTCCACGCTCACCCTGTACCCACCCCCAGCCCTGACCACATCACTTCCAGCCTCAGATGCCGGATCTGCTTTAGGTGGCAAGAGGAGATGATGGATGTGCCACTTCTGGGTGCTGTGCTTTGTGTGACTGAGCTGGGGACACTCAAGAAGCTCTGGGAGTGGAGGAGCATCATCATCTCTGTCCCCGTGCTTCGCGCTCTGGTGGTCACCATCCCTGGCTGTCCCACACAACACCCTGAGGTGGCAGCAGCCATCTGATTCAGAAGCCCTGCTCTGAAGCCAGGGCGATGCTGGGGACCCCAGCAGCTCACAGGGTGCCTGGGGAGCGAGGCAGCGTGCGGCCGCCTGGCCCCGGCCGTGGGTGCAGCCCCGAGCAGCAGCCAGCCTGGAGTCTGTGTATTAGCCGTGAATTAATGTCCTGCAGAGACTGGGAGCGGGGATCATGCGGGGATTAAGGAGGCATTACCCCTTTGTTAAAGCTGATGTTTTTGGGATAATCTGGAAGCTTTAGCTAATACATTATTACAGAAACTCCTTCAATCACAGCGGCAGACAGTAAGCAGATTTGGATATTACTGCGTAGCTGTGCACAGGCCTGCTGCCGCTGCTGCTGTTCTCCTCCGCTGGGGCAGCACCACGGCACAGCCCTGCGTGTCCTGCCCTGCAGCCATGGAGAGACCCCGGGGTGTCCATGTCGCTCCAGCCCCACCACGGGAGGCATCATCCCTGCCTGGATCTGCAGCACGTGCACCCAAAGGCAGGCTGTGGGTGTCCAGGATGCTCGGAGCTCCACTGGGGCAGTCGGCAATGTTGGAGACATTCAAGGGGCTTTGTGTGTGGAGGAGAACACAGGGAGCTCCAGCCCTGGTGGCGTGCTCAGCCTGCCATCAGCAGCACCACTGAATCCACAGCTGTGAAGAGCAGGAGGTGTCTGGGGCAGAAAGTGGGGATGGAGCCACCAGGGTCACAGCATGGTAGGGAAAGGTTGTGGGGCACAAACCCGGGGTGCTGTGGGGTCATGGCCAGCCCTTTGTGAGACACTTGCCTGTGCTCCCCCATGGTCCCAAGCATGCAGGGCTTCACGGGTGGCTTCTTGGCTCCACATTTCAAAGCCCCATAGGGATCTTGGTGGAGACAAATCCTTCTGCAGCTCCACCACGTGCTGTGTCTCCCCAGGTGCCTCCCCGACCCCACCAGGGATGCTCTCCTAGCACATACAGTCTGGGAAGGGGCAGGAAGCTTGTGTCTTCAGCAGCTCCTTGCAGACCGGGTCTGTGCAGGCGTTCGCTCAGCAGAGATTGTGACAAGACACCGACATCAATGTCTCTCTCTGCTGGCTGAAGACACTGTTCAGCTGGTGCTCTGCAAGCAGTCTGTGCTGAATGGGGTCAGCTGCCCGCCCTGGCAGCCCCTCAGCCTGCACAGCCTCCTGTCCTGAAGCTCAGCACTTCCCATCCCTCCTCAAAGCCTTATGGAGTCACGGGGAAGATGGCAAAACCCCGCTGGGAGCAGTCCCTGGGCACAGGACTTTGCTTCTGATCCTGTCTCCTGGGGGTGCTGTGACTCCTGGGGGTATGGGGGTGGGGGACGGGGGTGGAAGGAGGGTGGATCCTGGGGAAGCTGGGTGCTGGGGGGCTCTCGCCTGGCCTGCAGAGCTGGGAAAGGCAGTGTGACACGTGAGGGGACATGGGCTCGTGCTTGCTGAGCTTTGGGGACAACCGGGAAGAGAAACGGGGAAGGTTCATATTGCTCTTATGGCAGATGCATGAGCTTGTTTGAGTCAAACACTGTTGAGAAAATAGATATTAACCTCCAGAGGGCTAGCAGAAAGAGAGAGAAAATGCAGCGGGTAAAATGTGGGATGGAGATTGCGAGGCAGAGATGGCTGCGAGCACAGCCAGTGCAGCGCCGGCGGCGGGGATGGAGGCACCAAGGAAACACGGTGGAGCTGTGGGACCAGGGGCATCCCGCGATGAAATCCCCCCACGGGGCTGGGGGACACGTCCCCATGTGCATCCTCCTTGGGCCGGGAAGCTGCAAGGCAGAGATGGAGGATTCGAAGCCGCGATGCTGGAACGCACAAAAGGTAGCAAATCCCCAAGCCGGATGACACATCTGGAGTCCTCAAAGAGCTGAAAACCAAGTGACTAAGCTCTCAGCAATAACACACGCATTCACATCCTCCAACTGTTGGACCGGGGGCAGTAAATGCTGGGCCTACATTTTAAAGAAGGCCCCGGGGTGTGCTAGGGATTGCAAACCAATAAGCTTTGCTTCAGCGCAAGGAAATGGTTGAAACAATTATGCAGAAACGTAATTAGAAATCTCGTGGAGAAGGGGTTCCTGAGCTGCCATAGCAAACGCACGTCGCTCCTCTTTTCTAGGCCAGGTTGCCCATAGGTCTGGTCCCCCCCAGGATACAAGATGAGCCTGTGTACCTGGTGGCATGGTTTGGGGCAGGATGGACGTGATGGTGGCTCGAGGAGCTGCAAGCAGCCCCCGGGCTGGCTCTGAGCAGGCGCTAGAGGAGATGGGGCCAGAGGGATTCAGGCTCCATCAAGCCACTGGCACCCATGCTGGGAGCACTCTAATAGGGGGGCAGTTCCCTTTTTGTTTTCCCCAAGATGCTGCCTGCACATGGGATGCTCTGCATGAGACAGGGAGGGTCTGTTCAGAGGAAGGAGCAGGTGGTGGGGAGCTGCATCTTCCACATGGGCAGCAGGTGGTTCCGTCTTGTGCCACTGTGGTGACACCTCAAGGGATGTGAGACCTGCCCAGCTCACCCACGTTGGTGCAGCCAGCCAAGAGCTGCAGCCCCTCGTTCCCCTGGAAAACCAGGCTGAAATACACGGAGCTGAACCCAAGCCCCAGGTGGCCCAGTAGCCAGCAGTCCTGGCAGCCAGCTGGGATGTCTCCGGTGGGTGGGACTGGGCACGCTGCCTTCCCTCCGTGCTGTTTTGGGTCACGTTTTGGGGTGTTTTTTTGTCCCATGCTAACAATAGGATTGCAAAACAACAATGTATTATAGGATCTATTTTGTCACTTCCTTCCCTCCCACTTTCCTAAGTAGGTGGAGGAGTATTAAAAGGTCCACGGGGTTTTAAATACCTGACTCTTGGTCTGGAAAAAAAAAAAAAAAAGAGAGAGAAAAAAAAAAATAAAAAAAAAGAAAACAGCTGAAAAAGACTGTTTTGGAACAGCCTTTGTGCAAAGTCTCCGTGTGAGGAACCTCAGGCCCTGGGGACCCATCAGCAGAGGTCCTGGTGCTCTGTGCCTCCTACAGCCCCCCGAAGCACTGAGCCCCTGCTGCTGTGAGGTGGGGGCGCGGGCAGGGGCTGGCGCAGATGAATTTTTATTTTATGGGCTTTGCTTGGCAGGCAGAAGAGCGATCACCTCCCTCGAGGGCCTCCTCTGCCTGCTGATGCCCTGGGGCACTGATGCACCTTCCTGCTGAGTATTTGAGGGGGCATGGCAGGGCCGGCAGGGAGGCAGGTCTGGGAATCCCCCCGCAACCCCCCCAGCATCTGCCAGAGGTGGGAGGCCAGGGGGGAGCCCCCCCTCTAAATGCTGAGAAAGTAGGGCAGGCCTCGCAGGCTGCCATCGCCCCAGCTTGCCTCCAGTTCCCTCCCTGCTAACCCTGTGCTGCCTCTAGCATGTAACCCTCACACCCTGATTTAATTTGGGGCTCGCTCTGCCTGATGCCTCACGGGATGCACGCAGTGATCACAAAACACCACAGAAGGGCAGGGAGGAGGAAGGCGTTGCACAGCCTGGAAAGGGTCCCTGCAGCCCCACAAGGCAGCCCAGGACCTCTCGCTGCTGGCTGAGGCCCCAGCACCCTGGGGCACCTCTGAGGTGCACCAGAAGGTGGTGAGCAGCGTGACACCGCCGTGGGAGCAGGCCAGGAGGATGGAGGCAGGCTGGCACAACCCTGTGCACGTGGCTCATCAGCCCTCTCCGAGGCCAAGTGACTCTGCTGTGACCAAGCCAAGAGATTTAATTTTGTGAGTAAAAACGTAATGAGATCAGGTCCGCTAAAACAGCCGCACTGCAAGCCACACCAATGCTCTCCGGTGATTTTCCTCTCCCTGCTAATCCGGCCTCTTGCTCGGGAATGCGTACCTGGCACACACAGCCGTCCATCACCCTCAGGGCACCTCCTGCACTTGGCCCCAGTAGCTTTGCTTTCATTTCTCTTGCACAGAGCCATCATTTTGGTGAAGCTGGGTTTGGTGGGTGGGAGCAAAGGCCATCTCCTGCCACACAGTGCTGTGATCCCTTCTCTCCAGCTCCTCCGAGGGCTGCAGCTCCCCGTGAAACCCCGCTGCTCTGGGACCAGGTCATGACAGTTTTGCCATGGGCCTCAGCTGGGTGGATGGGATCTTGTTATTCAAACCTCCCCTCTGACTTTCTGACTTGCCAGAGACATCAGTCATACTTCTTGCTGCAGAGAGGTCCCAGACACCAAGGAGCCTTGTCCTTGTCTGCTGGCAGTGCTGCAGGTGGTGGCCGGGGGGCAGGGGGTGGCCCTGCTCCCTGCCCCCCTCGCCAGCTGGTCGGGCGCACACGTGGGCTGTGGTGCCTCTCGGGGACCTTTGTCCTCTGCCGAGGGAGCTTTTCTGCTCTTTGCAGGAATGAAAAACTTTCCTGAATCAAAGTGCCTGGGGTGGCTTTGAAGAGTTTCCCTGGGAGATGAAACAAGTCTGTTTGCCAGCCAGAGCCCTCGCTGCTGCAGCTGGAGCTGCTGGTGGGACGCCGATGGGGCTGGGTCAGTGGGTGCTCCAACACCCGGCTCCTGGCATCCCCCAAGCCGGGTGCTTCAGTGTGCTCAGATGGCTTCCAGCATCTCCTCTCGAGGCCAAAGGAGCCATCCTCTGGGCTGACATCTCCACCAGGCAAAGCCCACCACCACGGGGTCTGTCTAATGCACTTCTGACTGGCTGCACGCTGGCAGTGGTGTGGGGCGAAAGGCAGCCGACAAAGGAACACTTAGGGGGACTAGGCAGAGATGCTGGAGACATCCAAAGAGCACTCATCCCTCTGCGAGAAGGTGCTGCACAAACCTACAAGTCCCTGGCACCTATCTCAACGGGGGAAATAAATTCAGGTCCCTCTGCAGCCAACGAGTCTGAAGAAAGCCTCATCTCCTAGAGGAAAATGCCCGGGGTGAGTTGTTCTGCTGTGAGGTGCTGGATGAGCGGTGGATGTGGAGGGATAAGAGATATTTGTGGTGTGGACTCGGGGACAGGCAGAGCTGCCAGTGTGATCTGGGACCCACCGGCACAGGCTGTACCTGCCAGCACGCCCAGGGGAGCAGTGAGTGCCTGGGAAGGCAGCATGCATATAGATTATTTGTTGTTTGATATTTCGCCTTTAATCCTTTTGTCCTAAAATAAATACACAAAAGTTCAGGGCCCTGCAGGTTGTGTCTGTTAGCAAGAGAAACGGATGACTGAGTCAGTTATTGCTTTGGAGCAATCGATGCCATTTGTTTACCAGGATGGGCAAAGTCTGGTCTCTGCGGACACATCCTGCACGGCTCTGCGTGAACCTGCCCCAGCACCGCCCCAGCACCCTGCCTGCACAGCCCTCTCCTCCGCCTCCTGCATGGTGCTAGGAAACCTTCCCTGCTGCCCTCCTGGGCTTTGGAGGCTGCTGAGGACTGAAGGGGTCCGCAGGGGGCTGCAGGCCCACAAATCTTCCACTTCAGGCTCTCTCTCAGGCCAGGCTCACGCCGTTTCTGCACGGGGCTGGATCAGGCCTGCCGTGCCCAGCCTGCTGGGCAGGGTTTGGGTTTGGTTTTCCAGAAGAACCCAGCGTGCTCGTCACTCGTTCCGCGCTGAGTTTCCCTTTGAGTCTCGCTCTGGCCTCTCCGGATTTTGCCCTGGAAGAGCGTTGTTGGCCCCGGGGATATCGCAGAGCAAACAGAGAGCAGAGATACGGCGGAGGACAGCCCCGCGCCAGAAAGCAAACACTGCAGTGGTGGCGTCGGGGCCACAGAGGTCCCCTCTGTCCCCTCCCTCCCCAGGCCACCACTGTCCCCAGACCCCTGCCTGGTGGCACAGGGGGGTCTCTGGCCTCAGGCCTACGTTGCCTGCACGTCCTCCATGCTTCCCCCTCCCCACATGGCTGCCCCCAGCCCACCAGGCCCCCAGAGCCCAGCGCTGCCTCCTCCTGCCCCCAGCACACACAATCCCAAGGCCTGTGGGAGCACGGCTGGCAGCCTGGGCTCCCCAAAACCCCCACGGCAGCCGGGAGCGGGGCCGAGGGCAGCCTCTCCCTTCCTCCCCACGCAGCACAGCTCCTCTCCTGCCCAGCCAAGCCCCTGTGGGCAAGTCAGAGCGTGAGCTGCGTGAGCCGAGCTGCGTGAGCCGTGTCTGCCACCCTGCCTCCTGCATCAGCTGCGGCACACAGGGCAGCTCCAGCCCCATGCCTTGTCCCCGTTTTTCCCCCTGGCTCCCCCAGACTGCGGGCACAGGGCTGTCAACCACGGCTGGGCCTCCTCTTGGCCTCAGGTGGAGGCTGGCAGGAGGCAGGCTGCCAAGGAGGAGACCCTCGGACTGAACAAAAGCAGGAAACGGGTGCGATTCTCCCTGCGGGGGTGGCATGGGTAGCTGCTGCCCCGGAGGAGGTCAAGATGACTTAGGGATGTGGTGGCTTCAAGGTCTTGCAAGGCTGTGCCTCCAGAGAGCCTCCAGAGCTCCCACCAGCCTCTCCTGCCCTTGGTGCAGCTCTGCAGCCCTGTGCCGGCATGATGTGAGCCCAACGTTGGCCCAGCTGAGGGTGGACACAGGCAGTAAAGCAAACCCCAGGGTGCCTTCCCCTGGACCCCCACCCTGGGCAGGGTGGAGGCACAGAAGGGGATATGGAGGCCCCACATCCCCTGCATCTCACAGACCCCACTCCTCACACAGGTGTACCCCCATGGAGTCCCCCACACAAGCCATTTGATGCTGTAGGGCACTAAAGCTCCTCTCAGGTCCAAATCCCAAGATCAGCTCAAGCTTTGAGTACTGTGGGCCAGTGGGCTTTCAGGAAAAAAAAAAAAAAAAAAAAAAAAAAAAAAAAAAAAAAAGCATTTCTGCTTTTTTTGGTGCTCCGCTCTAAGAAATCTGAAGAGGCTGGGTGCAGACTGGAGAAAACTTCCTGTTCTCTGCTGACGTCTGCCTGAACCCCGAAGCAAGAGATTGATTAATCATTGCTTGAGTAATTGCAGGGCACTGCGAACAGCCTGCTGGCCACGGCCTGCGAGGGCAGGGTGAGGTGAAGGCCCATCCCCACGCCGGCCTCGGAGGTGCTCCCAGAAGCTGGATTAAATGGTTCTTTTCTCTAAAAGAGACCTGATCTCCATACAAAAGCTGGAGCAACGCTGTGAGCCCATTGGCTCCCTAATAAAAGCTTTTCCAATGTTCAGGTGCCTCCAGCTTTCAATTTGAGGCTGAACCTGCCTCTCTTCAGCTCCTGGTCTCCTGGTAGCCTTCTGCAGGAACCAGTGGGGCTTTTCCAGGCAGGAGGACTTCCTTCGATCACCAGGCTTGTGCTGATCCCCAGCTCTCCCCATGGCCATGGGCACCCACAGCTAGCTGCTCCCAGCTCATTTTGGGGAAACTGCTCATGCTGCCCCCAAATTCCTCTGCTGTGAGCAAACCTGCCTGGCCAGGCACGGCAGATGGCCCTGGGAGGGCTTCAGGTGAGCTGCCCTGGTTAAAGCCCTCTCCACTCGGTGCAGACACACCCACGGTCCTGGCTTTCCAAAATCCAGCCCGCAGGCTTAATGCCCAGCCTTCGTATCCATATATATCCCTGTGTTTATCTGTATTCAAATGCACCCTGACCATTGAACCAGGTGATTCAGCAGGAAACCATCCTCCTTCCTCTCTGTCTCATCACTCCTGGTGTCATTTTCAAGCTTTACCAGCAAAGATTTCATATCTTCATCTACATCATTGATAAAAATGTTTAATAGCGGTGGACAAAGAAGTGCTCCCTGGGGGGAGGTAGGTAAAATCGTGCTCCGCGCGGATATCTGCCCATTAACGACTACCTCCGAGATCTGCCGGGGAAGCAGTTTTAATCCATCTAATATGTGCCCTGTTAATTCCTTATAATGCAAGTTTTAATCAAAATGTCAGGTGGAAGTAAGTCAAATGCCTGGGAGAAATCCGGGCGTACTATATCAACACAATTGCCTTTCTCGAGCAGCCCGGTAATCCTGTCGGAAAGAGACAACAGGTCTGTGTGACAAGCCGTCGCTGTGCCGGCTGAGACGCCGGGACATGGGGACCCCGTGTTACCACCACCTCCTGCACCCCAGGGTCCACACGAGGAGCAGAAAAACCACCGGTGACCAGGCAAGCCCCCTGGCCAGCACCCTTCCTGCAGCTGGAGCCCTGTTCCTCCTGATTTTCAGGGATGTTTTGGGGGGAAGGAGGTCCCCACGGAGGGGGATGAGCTCTGGAGGCTGGACGAGGAGGTGTGCGGTGCTCAGCCCCGAGGACCTGGCCCAGCACGGTGGCGGTGGAGGCCGGGATGAGGCTGGGTCCGAGTGCTGTGGGAGGCCGAGAGCTCGTGGGCTTCCCCGGCTTGCAGGATCCTTCATCCTCCGTCACCGCAAAGCCGGGGCCAGCTCTGTCTGCATTTGCAGCAGCCCACAGAAGCTGCCTCTGTTGTCTTATTTTTGTTATTTTTTCAGAGGATATTTTAGCGCTGAGCACATTCCCTCCTGTTGCCATGGCAGCCGTGACAGGGGTTATATACCGTGAGAAAAATACCAAAATTAATGAGTGAGCGAAAGTGCAGCCGAGAGAAAAACAAGGTTAAAAAAAGAGTTAAAACAGTAATAAAAACAATCTCACAATAATTCGGCTGCGAGCGTCCCACAGGCACGAGAGGCGCTGACCATCTGAGTCGCTCGGCCCCTGCGCCGTGCCCGGCTGCTCTGGCATGGCAGCGTGGTCCAGGGATGCTCCTCTCCAGCAGCATCCCACGTGTGCTCCGGGTCGGGGCCAAAACCGAGCCCCTTCCTCCGCAAACCTGCAGCCCTTCATTACGCGGCAGGCTCGCGGAGGAGAAGTTCTTTAATGTGTTCATTTCCGCGCATTTGGCTTTGGAGGATCTTTTGTTTTTAATTGTAGAAACAAGCGAATTGTCAGAACATCTGTGTTATTAGCATTTGCTGCCCAAATCCGCGCTGCTGCTTCTCCTGCAGAGCCCTGCGCTGATGAGAGAGAGAACAGAGGAGCCTTTGAACTCCTTGCAGCAGACGGCAGCCAGGTTGCTGCGTGCATGTGTCGGGGAGGGGGATTTAGTCTCTTGTAAGGTTCATTTGCTCTCTGTGTTTCCCTTTCTTCTTGCTTTCCCGGAGATTTAGCTGGATGCTCTTCCCTCGCGGGCTTTGTTCTCCTGACGATGCCCGCTGGCACCGCGAAGCAGCTGTCTCCGTGCGGCCGGGCCGGGTACCGCGGCACAGCATTGCCAGGGGTGGTGGCACCAGCACCGCCGGGTGGGACCTGGTTGGTGTCACAAAATACCTCGGGACAAGGCTGCTGTGGCCAAAGCGGGGGTGGGATGCTTCCCCCTTGCTCAGGTGGGCTCTGCTTTTTGGGAAACGGGGAGGCCAAGGCCTGGGGCAGCGGCGTGCATCAATGCACAGGGAACGGCGATGCTGGTGGCAGGACTCCTGGTATCCAGAGGGCACGGGGTGCTCCGGGAGGATCCAGGCAGTGGGCCAGGCAGAGAGGTTGAGGCAGATGAACCCCATGCTCCTACAACTCCTACGACATCCTCAAAGTGTGCCTGAGCAGAGGATGCATCTTGCAAACCCCGTGTGTGCCCGGCCTCCGCAGTAAGGAGCGCACTGACTGCCTGCATCTCGTGTGAAATGGAAGCCTCTGGTCACAAGCGCTCTCTGAAGCTTGCCTTCACCCCCCCCCCCCCCTCCACTGCCCTGGGTGCACAGGGTCAGGGCTTGCTCAGCTCTTCCCATCGCTCTGGCTCTCCTCCCTCCCAGGGGGACTGCCAGAGCCGAGATGTCAAACCTCCCGCTGTCCCCGGGGAGTTTTGTTCCCACTCCCTGTCCGGATCCCGGTTCACGCTGTCTCAGCAGGGTAAGCCCTGACAAACCCGCAGCTCCTTTCCCCACCCTTCCACGGTGGGCTTCGACTTTCCCTGGGCTCTCGCTTTGCATCCTGTGCTAAATTAGCTTCGGGAGAATTCCAGCCCGGAAAAAAATCCACGCGCACAGACGTGGTAAAGCCACCGGCACTGATTAGGAGCTGAGACGGCCCCGCTGTGGGGAAGCCTGGGTTTTCCTCCCAGCGGGGTCACCCCCCAGCCCCTGCCCAGCAGGGAGAAGCCCTGCCGGGGGCTGAGCTGCCTTCTTGCGGGGGAGATTCGGGGCTGAGACAGAGCCAGGGCTGCTCGGAGCCAGCCGGTGCAGCCTCTAGATGGTGCAGTCATCGCAGCCGAGCTGAGCATGTGTGCAGCGAAGGGAGCTGCGCAACAGGTTGCCGTAGCTCAGCGGGAAGCTGCTCCCATCCCCGCGCTGCGGAGGAGAGGAAAGGACTTTTCCAGCATCCCGGCTGCAGTCCCGAGGGGCCAACGGAGCAGGAGGAGAGATGCTGGGAGAGGGGGCCCTGAAGGTGCCCGGCTGTGCTGGGTGCTGGTGGCCACCCCGGCAGCTCCGGCTGCGAGCAGAGGCCTTCGGCAGGGCCAGGCTGCGGATCCCCTGCGGGGACACGGGGGCAGCGAGAGTGGGGACACCCTCAGACCACGCTGTCCCCAAGCCCCGGCCACGTTTGGGGCTCACCCTCACCCACCCCACGTCCCATGGGGGGCAGCGTGTGGGGTGGCACGGCTCCGCGCAGGCATTGCGAGGGCAGCAGGCGGGTGCTCGCTGCTCCCCAGCCCTGGGAGCCTGCAATAAAAGCGTGATTCACCCAGGTGGGGCGGGAGGGGATGGCTGATCCTGCACGCCTCACCCAGGCAGGGCTGGAGAGGGGAGGGGGGATCCGAGGAGTCCTGCAGGGTGCGCCCCCCGCACACCCCTTCCCTCAGAGGGCGCGCATGGAAGGAATGAATGAAGAAATTCAGGAAGAAATGAATGGGTCTAGCAGGGACCGAGCGGGACGCTCGCCCTACACCTGAGACCCCGGGGCGAGAGGGGCCAAGCCGGGGGCGGGTAGGGGGGGTTCAGAGGGGGATGCTGCGACCCCCTATAGGGTTTGGGACCAGGATCGGGCCCGCTCGGCCCGGCTGGGCTCGGGATCAGATAAGGAGCCGGAGCTCCACCTCCCCGTGGCGGCGGCAGGAGGCGGAGGCAGCGGGGACGGAGAGCGGGGAGGGGGGGACGGGCGGGCAAGGCGGGGGGGAAAGGGGCCGTGCCTGCGCTGCGCTTCCCTTGCACATCCTCACACACACCGAGGGACGGAGGCGGGCACGGACGGAGCTGCCCACCGGGGGCTGCCGCCAGCCCTGCCGCCGCCGCTCCGCCGGAGGAGCCGCAGCCCCGGCCCGGGGGAGAGGAGAAGGAGGAGGAGGAGGAGGAGGGGGGGGCGGTTCCCACGGGGAAAAAACATATAGAAATATAGATATATATTTTTCTCCACCCCCCCTTCCTTTTTTTTTTTTTTTTTCCCCCCCCCCCCCGTTTTTAAAAATTTGATTTTTCATCCGTGGATAACGAACCGGAGGAGCCGGGGGGGTGGGGGGAGCCCGGTCCCGGCGGGGAGGAGGAGGCGATGCAGACGCCGCTGGATCAGCGCTCCGGGGACCGGCCGCATCCAAGTAAGAGCTGCGGCAGGGCCGGGAGCCCCCACGCGCAACCGTGGGGCTGCCCTGGGGCCGTGGGAAAGGGAGGGACACGGGGGGGGCACCGAGGGGGAGCAGGGCTGGGCGCTTCTCGCCCCGCTCCCGGTATTGCCGGGGCTGGCTGGGGCGGGCGCTGCCACTTGTTGTGCCACACAGAGCCGTGCCCCCGCGTGGGTGCGTGGTTGGGCGGTGGGGGCGCAGCGTGGGGGTGTTTTTTTCCCCGTCTGGGTGCGTGTTTGTGTGCCGGGGGGTCGGGGCGCGTGTGTGTCCCCCTCCCACGTCGGGGGTGGCTGTGGGTGTGGGCAGCGGGGGTGAGAGCGCTGCGTGGGAGAAGTTGCGGGTGGGCAGCGGGGCCGTGTCCGTGCGGCCGGGGGGGGTCGCGGGGAGGGGGCTGGCAGGTGTGCTCGGTGGCCGTGGCACCCGCGGCGTGTCCCCGTCCGTGTGCGTGTCGCCGGGCTGCGCGGAGGAGCGTGTCCGTGGGGCGGGTGCGTGTGAGCGCGCGTGGCAGCGGGCTGCGTGTGCGTGCGCCGTGGGAAAGCCGCGATCGCTGCGTGGGCGCCGGGGCTGAGCGTGAGAGCGGGGCCGGCGGAGCGGCTCCCGTGGGCTCCCCGCGGGTGTCCGCGCAACGGGCGCGCGGGTGCGCAGCGATGCGGGTGCGCGCGGAGCCGGCCCCCGGTCCTAGCGGAGAGCCGCTGCCTCCGGCTCCTGCGGAGGAGGCTGCTCCGGGCCCGCCACGGCACCGCCCGCCCCCGGAGCGGCTGGGATGGTGCTGGGGGGGAGCAGGAGCCCGCAGCATCCCGGAGAGGCTCGGGGGGGGACCGGGAGGGAGGACGGAGGCTGCCCCCCGGGAGGCTCTGACAGGTCTCTGCCTCGCTGCCCGGCCGAGTTGCAGCGGCGGGGAGCAGGAGGAAGGAGGGCCCTGGGCTTCGCCCTCTTCTCTTTCTCTGTGTGGCTTCCGAGAGGTGGTTTTGGGGTGAAGCTGTTGGAAGCGAGTGGTGCTGGGGGCTCGGCTTGGGGGGCCTGGGCCCAGCCCGCATCGATGCTGAGCAGCCGCAGTGGCTGGAGCCGAAGGAAGCGGCGCGTTGTTGGGCATGGGACGTGCCGCAAAAAGCCAAGGGTTCGGCCCATCCGTGCCTCGGCTGTAAGAGTGAACATCGGTGGCTGTTTTGGGGGAAATATTGTCCTTAATCTCATCCCCGTGCTGCTGGCTGGGATGTTGCTCCAGCTCGGAGCACCGCAGCGGGGCTTGGGGAGGCCGGGGGGCTCGGTGCGTGCGTGCCCAGCGCAGCGTCTGGGTGGATTTGTGAGCAGGGCTCGGAGCCGCGCCGCCAGCCTTCGGCAGCAGGGAGAGGGTGGACTTTGGTGCCCGTTCCCTTTTGGTGCTGCCGGCTGTGGAACGGGGCCAAGAGGCTGTGGGAATCGCAGGCAGCGAAGGCTTGTTTGAGCAGTTGCTTGAATTCGCAGTGCTTTGTAACCTCTCCTTCATTAGGGCTTGGTATTTAGGGGGGAATGACTGAATTCTGTCAGATTTTGCATGCCACTGTCCTCTGAGAGCTTCCCAGTCATGCATTAAGCAGCGTGACTAACGCCTCTCTCATGTGGTTCGGGCTTTCTCGCACTCTCCCCGTAGGGAGAATTGTGTGTGCGGAGGAATAGTTGTTTTGGGAGGGGTTTTTATTTTTAAGTGCTCTGTATTCTGCCAGCAGGTCGGAAAAAGGTGGCTGGCACCAGAGAAGAAAGTGTGGGATGGTCCTTAGATCCCATGGGAAAATAGCCCGCTGCTGTGCACTGGCCCCTGGGAAGCCTCCGTCTCCTGCACAGACGTGCTTTTCCCCGACGGTGGAGCTTCCACCTCCTCCTCACACCCTGCTCCAGGCTCTCTACGTCGGCGCTGTGTCATCCCCACCCCAAGCACCAAGCACCCAGCAGGATTTGTTTCCCCTCGCGGATCTGAGCGCCCGGCTCCCCCCTGCTCTGGTTGGGGAGACGGTTGCGCCCTGCCTCCAGCCTCCCCGTTTTGGAGGCTCCCTCCACCTGCAGGAACTTGGGGTTCAGGCTGCGGCCCCTTTCCCGGAGCAGGTCGCGTGGCTGCCGGGCACTTTCGGTGACTCCCTCCCTGCCCCAGGCTCCTGGCACGGCCCCGCTGCCGGGTCCCTGGTGCTGGTGAGTCAGGGCCGTGTGATGGCAGAGCCGTGGCCCCACGGGGGGACTTTCACCTTTAGCTGAGATCCTCGCACCCAGGCTTAGTCAGGAGGCTACGTCACCGGAGCGGCCTCGTGCAAACAGTGCCGTGCCGGATGCCTCTCCCAGCCCGGGCACCTTTTGGGTCCCTGTTCTCTTGCTCCCTTCTCCTCACCCCTCCTGCATGGCCAAAGTGATGGGGTGGCGGTGCTCAGCATGGGTCCGGACCCACACCCACGGGTGCAGATCCCCCACTCGGGGTGACATCACACCAGCGCACAGCCCGCGGTGACGGGGGCACGCGCACGCCGCTCCCCCCGTGCAGGCACACGCGGTGCTCCCTGCACGCACACGTGCGCGTGGTGCAGCAACGCGAGCCCCGATCCGCTGCGCACACTCAGCCGGTGTGGGCATGGATGTGCTCCTCAGGGCATGTGCACACCCTGCTCGTGCACACGAGTGATTTTTTCCTGCTCTGTGTGGGTGCGTGAATGGATGCATCACGCTCTGTGCACACGCGTGTACATATGCACTCGCTCCAGGGCTTGCTTGAATCGATCCAAAGCTGCGTTGTGCTCCTGCTCGGCTCCCTACCTCCATCCCTGGCCCCGTGCAGGGTGGGGATGGCTGCTTTCCCTCCTCCCTTCCACCCGGGACATGCCTCCAGGCGGCTGTGTGTGTCCTCAGCAGGGTGGGAATGCCTGTTCCCTTGCAGGAAGGATGTTTGTAGGATGAGGGAGCAGAGCGGAGCTAGGCTTTGGGGCCATAGCTCCGTCTCCAGAAGCAGAGCTGCCTTCCCTCCTGCCGAGGGAAGAGCTCCCCACTTCCATCCCAGCAGACGCCTGTCCGTGGGCGAGCGCAGGGACAGAGGGGCTGTGAGCTGCTGGCTGGCAGGAGGCAGGCACAGGGCAGACGGTGCCGGATGCTCCACTTGTTGAGGGTCTGCCTGACGCTGGGGCGAGCAGGAGCTCGGCGCTGAGCTTGGCAGCAGCCGTGTGGCACCGCACAGGGGTGATGCCAGAGGAGCACCCACCCATCCCGCAGGCTGGGTGCAGCGTGTGGAGAGGAGCAGTGGGAGTGGCGAGAGCGGGTCGCAGCCGTGGGGCCGTGGCAGATGTTGCAGATTCTGATTTTGGAGCATGCAGTGAGGCCGGTGTGCCTGATCCCAGCCAGGGAAGCAGGGGGCAGGGAAGCTGGTGGCCACGCACAGCACCGAAGCGTGTGGCTCGGCACAGAAGGGGGCAGTCCCCATGGGGCTGGCGCTGCCCCTGCAGCTTTGGCACACTGGGAGGAGGTTTCCAGTGGCCGGGCGCCTGCAGTGCAGCGTGCAGTGTGCGTCTGCAATGCAGGGGGGCAGCACTTCGGGTGCCGTCTCTGCAGTGGGCAGTGTGGGCACCGGCACCCGAGGGCACCCCACTGTGCGTGAGCAGCATCCCAGCCTGGAGTGGGCAGCAAGGGGAAGGAGCAGCGCGCCTGCAGCGAGCGCAGGGGATGTTTTGGGGCTGGCGCAGGGTGCGGGGTTGCCTAGTGACCGCGCAGCAGCGGGGAGATGCTGTGCCGACCGGCGCGGCGTGCAGGGGCTGTGCGGTGCCGCCGCGCCACGGGGAGGCTCAAGGGCTGTGTGCGGGGTGGGCAGCGGGGCTACATCACTCAGGCTCCGTGCTGGGCACTGCCCTGGCTCCTGTGGGGCTGTGGGCAGGGGGCAGCGCCCCACATGCAGTGCGGGGTGGGTGATGTGCGGGGCTCCTGCATCCCTGCAGCGCTGGATGGGTGGTGCCTTCGCAGTGTGAAGCTGGCAGTGCTTCGCCAGGGAGGGCCGTGCCGCTCTGTCCCTGCTGTGGCAGTGCCCCGTGTCCCTGCAGTGCTGGGCTCGTGGTGTTTCTGCAGGGCAAGCAGTGCCCCGTGTCCCTGCAGTGTCCCACAGGTGTCATCCCTGCATCCCGGGCACAGCCCCTGTCCCTTTGCTGCCTCCACCACGCAGTGCTGGCAGGGCACACAGTGCCCTGTGCCCCCAGGGTCCGTGGAAGGCAGTGTCCCCGCAGCTTGTGGCACTCGGTGCCCCCGTGTCTCCGTGGTGAGAGGCTGTGTCCCAGCCCAGCCAGCTCCCGTCGGGTCGCTGGCAGCAGGCTGCGTGCAGCCCGCCCTGTCAGCGTGCCTGGCTGGCTGTAATTACAGCTTGCATGCTGACGAAGAGGGTGGACGGTGGCAGGAGTGGCTTCCTGTCCCTTGCAGGAAGGGCCAGGGTTGCAATGATGGGGTTGCTCACTCGGGCAGGGCGGTGCAGGAACTTGGTACATGGGGACCGGTCCTGCTGGGCGCTCGTCTGTGGGGGCTGGGGCCGGGCGCCCCTTCCCCTTGGGGGCACAGCTTTGGGACCGCGTCCAGCCCTGCCGGCTGCACTCAAAGCTGCTGGGGCTCGCGTCGCTTAACCCGCGGTGTCTGTGTCTCCTTGCAGCTCCCCTGCGGCGCAGGATGAGGCCCCTCGCCTCCTGCCTGGGCCTGTGGCTCCTCTGCCAGCTGCCTGCCCTGGTCTGCGGGACGCGGGTGGTCTACAAAGTGCCCGAGGAGCAACCCCCCAACACGCTCATCGGCAGCCTGGCCTCTGACTACGGCTTCCCAGATGCGGGGCACCTCTACAAGCTGGAAGTGGGGGCCCCGTACCTGCGTGTGGATGGCAAGACTGGGGACATCTACACCACGGAGACCTCCATCGACCGGGAGAGCTTGCGTGAGTGCCAGCACCTCCTGCCCGGCGAGCCCTGCTACCTGGAGTTCGAGGTGTCCATCACTGACCTGATGATGAACAACAGCCCGCGCCTGCTGGAGGGGCAGATAGAGGTGCTCGATATCAATGACAACACGCCCAACTTCGCCTCGCCCGTTCTCACCCTGACCATCCCCGAGAACACCAACATCGGCGCTCTCTTCTCCATCCCCCCGGCCATGGACCGCGACTCGGGTCCCAACGGCGTTGCCTCCTACGAGCTGATGGCCGGCCCCGACGCGCAGGAGCTCTTTGGGCTGCAGGTGGCCGAGGACCAGGACGAGAAGCAGCCGCAGCTGATCGTCATGGGGAACCTGGACCGGGAGCAGTGGGACTCCTATGACCTGACCATCAAGGTGCAGGACGGGGGCAGCCCGCCGCGGGCGAGCAGCGCCCTGCTGCGCATCACCATCGTGGACATGAACGACAACGCACCCAAGTTCGAGAAGGCCCTCTACGAGGCAGAGCTGTCCGAAAACAGCCCCGTGGGGCACTCTGTCCTCCAGGTGAGTTTGCAGGGGCTTTCTTCTCCTCCCCAGCTCTCCTTGCAAGGACAAACTGGGGGCTTCCCTATGGCCACGTGCTGCCTTGGGAGGGAGAGCTCAGAGGGCTGCATGCCTCAGGAGCCCGCAGCATCACCCTGGGATGTCACCTCTGCTGAAATGCGGTGGGACAGGATGCTCGGGAAGCTGCAGCCGGGGTGGGGGCTGCAAGGCCATGACTGAGAAGCAGCAGCAGGGCTGGTGGGTCCGCAGGAGCACATCTGCAGGTTTTGGGTAGGGCTGGGACTCATGGTCCATAGAGGAGCCTGGCTTCATGCCTGGCTGGTCCAAACGCTGTCTGCGGACAGGACATTGACCCGTTTGCAAGTCAAATTCCCTGGGTTGCTCCCTGGAAACTCAGGAGACAGGGAGTACTGCCTGCAGATCTGGGGGTGCACGGGGCTCTGCCCCATCATGGGGAGGTTCGGGGGGGGGGTTGGCAATGAGATAGCAGCCGACATCTGTTTATCTGCAGCTGCCATCTTAATAAGCGGAGCGTGGCCAGCTCTCATCTGTTAATTCTGATGTGGATTTTTAAGAATTCATTTTTCACTGTTAAGAGAATGGAAGTTGGAAGCAGATAAGGGAGCTGCGCGGCCGGGAGGAGAATGGGCTGAGCCGCTGCTGCTGCCATTGCTCAGCTTTTATCTTTCGGGGAAAATGACTTCCGCCTTTTTTTGTGAGTGGAGGTAAAAGGTGGAATTTACATTTAACAACTTTCGTTCTCCATCCAAATCTGCTGAGCAAGATAACGGCGAAGCAGCAAATGGTGCAGAGAAGAGGCTGCTTGGAGAGCCGATTAGGGAGGCAAATGTTAGACAAACCTCATCTCCTTTAGAAAGCAAATAATAGGCAGGTTTATGTGAACGCAGAGCTGCTGGCTGGTGGGCTGGTGCACCCCTGCAAGCAGGGAGGGAGCTGCGGTGGCTCTGTGCAGCATTGCCATCCTCATCCCCATCCTTGCTGGGGCCAGGAGGCTGCTCATGCCCCCCACTGTGGCTGCGGGGTAATGAGAAGGGAGAGTCTGGGGGAGCAGGGGCAGCCAGGGCTGTCCCTCCCCGGTGCTGTCTGGGTCTGGCAGTGCTGCTTCCTGGAGGATTCCCTGCATGCTGGAGCTGGCCGGGAGGGGAGCTCAGCCCGACTGGCACAGCCGGTTTCTCTGGAAGAGCGAGGGACAGCCTCCGTGCCGGGGAGCCACTCCCAGCCGTCCTGCCGGTCCCAGGCTCTTTGCCCCATAGGTCTTGGCCCTAGAAGAGGAAATCCAGGTTTTTCCCCCCAGCCTGGCCTCTCCCGCTCACCATCTTCTCCCTATGTCCCGCAGGTGAAGGCCAACGACTCGGACCAGGGCGCCAACGCCGAGATTGACTACTCCTTCCACCAGGCCTCAGACATGGTGCGCCGGCTGCTGCGCCTCGACCGCACCACAGGGCTCATCACCGTCCAGGGACCCATCGACCGCGAGGACGTCAGCATCCTCAAGTTCTCCGTCATGGCCAAGGACAAGGGGGCCAACCCCAAGAGCGCCCGCACCCAGGTGGTAGTCACCATCAAGGACATGAATGACAACGCGCCCTCCATTGAGATTCGGGGCATAGGGCTGGTCACGCACCAGGATGGCATGGCAAATATCTCGGAGGACGTGCCAGTAGAGACAGCAGTAGCTCTGGTGCAGGTGTCTGACCGAGATGAGGGCGAAAACGCTGTGGTGACATGTGTGGTGGCTGGTGACGTCCCATTCCAGCTGCGGCAGGCAAGTGAAACGGGGAGCGACAGCAAGAAGAAATACTTCCTGCAGACCACCACACCGCTGGACTACGAGTCGGTGAAGGACTACACGATTGAGATCGTTGCGGTGGACTCGGGGAACCCGCCCCTCTCCAGCACCAACTCGCTGAAGGTGCAGGTGGTGGACGTGAACGACAACGCGCCCGTCTTCAGCCAGAGCTTCACCGAGGTGGCCTTCCCTGAGAACAACGAGCCCGACGACCTGGTGATGGAGGTGAGTGCCAGCGATGCGGACAGCGGCTCCAACGCCAAGCTGGTTTACTCGCTGGTGACAGACCCCTCGTCCAAGGGCTCCTTCACCATTGACCCCGACTCTGGGGAGATCCGAGTGAAGGCGGTGCTGGACCGCGAGCAGCGGGAGCGCTACGAGTTCTTGGTGGTGGCGGCAGACAAGGGCAGTCCCAGCCTCAAGGGCACAGCGTCTGTGGCCATCAACGTCATGGACAGGAATGACAACGACCCCAAATTCATGCTGAGCGGCTACAACTTCTCAGTGATGGAGAACATGCCGCCCCTCAGCCCTGTGGGCATGGTGACGGTGATCGATGCTGACAAAGGAGAAAACGCCCGCATCCAGCTGTCGGTGGAGCAAGACAATGGGGATTTTGTCATCCAGAATGGCACTGGCACCATCCTCTCCAGCATCTCTTTTGACCGGGAGCAGCAGAGCACGTACACTTTCCGGCTCAAGGCGGTGGACGGTGGGGATCCTCCCAGGTCTGCCTACGTGGGGGTGACCATCAACGTCTTGGATGAGAATGACAATGCCCCCTTCATCACTTCACCCTCCAACGCCACCTACAAGCACATCCTGCCCCACACGAGCCCTGGCCAGCAGGTGAGCAAGGTCAAGGCAGAGGACATTGACTCCGGCGTCAACGCAGAGCTGACCTACAGCATCACGGGAGGCAACCCCTTTGAGCTCTTCCAGATCTCCCCGCACAGCGGGGACATTACGCTGGAGAAGGAGATCCTGCGCAAGCACCACGGCCTGCACCGCTTGGTCGTGCGTGTCAATGACAAGGGCAAGCCCTCGCGGCATGGCACGGCGCTGGTGCACTTCTACGTCAACGAGACGTTGGCCAACCGCACGCTGCTGGACACGCTGGTGGGGCACAGCCTGGACACACCGCTTGACATAGACATCGCCGGAGACCCCGAATACGAGCGCAGCAAGCAGCGAAGCAACATCCTCTTCGGAGTCATTGCTGGCATCGTGGCGGTCACCTTGGTCATCGTGCTGGTCGTGCTGGTGCGCTACTGCCGGCAGCGGGAGGCCAAGAGCGGCTACCAGGCAGGCAAGAAGGAGACAAAGGACCTGTACGCACCCAAGCAGGCCAGCAAGAGCGGTAAGAGCAAGAACAAGGTGAAGAAGAGCAAGTCCCCAAAGCCGCCCAAGCCCACGGAGGATGAGGAGGAGACGGGGCTGCAGAAATCGCTCAAGTTCAACCTCATGAATGACTCTGTCAGCGACAGCCCCCGCATCCACCTGCCCCTCAACTACCCGCCGGGCAGCCCGGACCTGGGGCGCCACTACCGCTCCAACTCGCCTCTGCCCTCCATCCAGCTGCAGCCTCAATCGCCCTCCGCCTCCAAGAAGCACCAGGTGGTGCAGGACCTGCCGGCCACCAACACCTTTGTTGGCACCGGGGACAACAACTCGACGGGCTCCGAGCAGTACTCGGACTACAGCTACCGCACCAACCCCCAGAAATACACCAACAAGCAGGTAGGAGAGCTCATCCTGAGGCCGGCAGCGGCCCCCCCGCTGCACCGGGGAGCCATCTGGACCGAGGTGTGGGAGTGAGCCTGGACTGGCCCCCGGCGCACGTGGCCGGGGGAGGCTGGCGGAGGACGGCCACCACGGGGAGGGGACAGGGAAGGGGACAGAAAAATGTCACAGCCCTTGTCACAGCGCCCGGGGCTGGGACCTGGGTGGCGGTGATATGAAGGGCACTGCATGCCTGTGCCTCTGCATGGGGAGCACCGGGGGAGGGAAGCCCACCCGCCTGGGTCCCTTTTGGGGACCGGCACCCAGCAGGGTGATGCCACCCCGGGGAGCACAGAGTGAGGTGCTTGCAGTAGCCGGCTCCCCGCACAAAGCATCCCGAAAAAGGGAGCTCTGTGGCTGCCCAGGCAGGCGGGGCTGGGCTGGGGAGCAAAGCGCTGCCTTTTTCCCAGGCTCGGGTTCTGCCTTCCCCTGGGCTTGGGCCCTCTGCCATAAGCCGGCGCGGTGAAAATCCGCCTCGGTGCAAGCAGCAGAGCCTGGCTGCTTTTCTCTACGCAGGGCTCCTCTCTGGTGGCATGGGGCCGGCAGGGGAGGGTGGCTGAGGAGCGGGGCACCCGGGTCTCTGCTGCGTGCTGCGGTCGGGTCACTGCTCTCCGTCTGGCCGGGGACTTCTGCGGGGCAGGGAGGAGGAAGGACTTGGCTGCCAAGCGGGAAGGGCTGCTGGCTGGTGTGCTTGGAGGTCGCGGGAGGACCGCAGGGGTCCGGAGCTTGCGGGACCTTCTCTCCTTGGGCTGTCTGGCCAGTTGGCTTGCACCACGTTTCTGCTTTGGCACCTGTCGGGTCTGTCCTTAGCGAGCTAGGGAGGGAGAGTGGGGACGGGTGCCTCTGGCTTCACCTGTTCCCGGCCCCGTGGGTGAGGACCGTCCGCTCCGCCCCACGCCGTGCTGTACCCCAAGTGCCCCCTCAGCGGCAGGCTGGGCTCCTGCCGTGGGGCTGAGCTCTGCTGCCCTGTTGGATTTGACTTCAATAAAGTTTTCTATTTTTGACCACTTGTGCCTTATTTTCCGTGCTGCCCCTGAAGCTGCTCTGGCTCACGGCCATTCCCCAGGCAGCTTCACCCCAGCCCTGGCACCCAGAAGAGATGTGAGTGTGGGCCAACCGCCCCTGCTAACCTTCCTCCCTGCCCCCCAGAGTGGCCCCCACAGAGGTCTCGGTGTGACGCCATCTGTGGGGGCCGTCTGTGTTGGTCCCCTTGTTCCACATCTCCCATCTCCAGCCCTCTATGAGGAGACGCCTTCCCCAGGACACGGCGCACCACGCACACACCCCAACGCCCCTTGGCCGTGCTCATCCCCACATCCACTTGAGACCCCCCATCTCCCCAGGCCAGCACGTGGAGGAGCGGAGCCCTGCCTGGGTAGCATGACCCAAATCCTGCCGCAGTGCTGCAATGAGGACGCGGATGCAGATGGAGCCCGGGTGCGTCAGCAGCGCCGGGGGGGCACCGACGCAAGGCGCTCCCCGCCACGCCACGCAGCGGGCACCCTCGCAGTGGAGGAGCTGTCCTCCCAAGCAGGCCTGCAATGGGGCAAGGTGGCCAAGCTCCCCCAAGACCATAGTTTCCCCCCCTCCCTGGCCAACCCCTCCTCATTCTCAGGGTTTTTGGTTCAAACGGGGGCATGGGGAGGCACCAGCTTCACCTCTTCCCCAAGGGCTCCAACCGGCCCCACCAGCCCGCTGGAGGAGAGGAGGTCTGGTGCTTGGAGAGATTAGATCATCCGGGGAAACCAGTGCTTCTGGCTCTGGTGGTTTCAGCCCGGTGCCAGCCTTGGCTCTCCCAACCTCCTCGTTTGTTTTGCTAACAGCGTAAGGTTTTATCTCGAACCGCTCAGGAAGCGTCTGGGCCTCCTGGGCAGGCACGGCTGGGCCCCGCGGGGCGATGTGGTGGCTGCAGAAGAGGAAAGGAGACAGCAGCACCCACCCCCAGCCCAGCCCCTGCAGGGCTGGGCCGGGCAGGCTGGGGACCTGGCTCGGCGCTGCTATCTGCATCCCTTTGGGAACCGTCTGAAAGCCGTTTCCCTTCCTTCCTTGCCCTCAGCAGCTCTTTGATGAACCTGGAGCAAGAACGCAACCTCTCAGGTGCTCAAGTTCTTCTGCCTATCTCCCAGCCTCCATCCTTTGGGGCATTTTTTTGTACTTTTTAATTTTTTTTCTCCTTTATCCTCTCACGGCTGCACAGAGCTGGGGCTGCCCCGGGTCACTGCAGCCCCCCCACTGCCCCAGAAGCCGGCTGGAGTGATGTTGGCTTGGGCGTGCTGCTGCGAGCTCAGCAGAGGCACCTGCACCTGCCTGCAGGCTCGGGAGCACGGCGCAGCTTTAATTACTCTCCGCGGGTGAGGGGGAATAGGAGGAATATTGTAGCTGTAATGGACAGAAATGAAATTGTCTTGTTGTAGAATTTTGCTTAGAGTCTCCATAAATTGCAGGTTTAGGTGTTGGCAGATGTTTGGGAAAGTCTCCTGCCGTCCTGGGTCAGTGGATTTTCTCAAGGTCGCTCACGTGGAATGAGCTGATAAATGGATCCAGCGCCGAGCTGCAGATGGAGCAGAGGGTTCAGGGGGGACCTGCCCTGTTTTCTCCTGCTCCGGAAAGATTTCCCAGTCTGCAAATCAGCTCCTGCTCCCCACATCATTTGGGGCTGGTGCAGGTTCAGCGTGGTTGTGGGCACTGGGGATGTGGTGCAGGGGACCCTGAGCATCCGTGGGGAGTGCAAAAGGGGCAAGGAGTGGGGCAGGTTGGGGTGCTCACAGCCTGTACCCCCTGCCCATGGGCTGGGATGCCAGTGGGGTGCAGCCTGCATCTCCTGCAGGAGGAGGTGGCACGGGGGCAGGAACCAGGCTGTCCCAGGAGGAGGTGGCAGGGGGTTGCATGCAGGCTGTACGACACGGAGAGGTGACAGTGGGGCGTACGGAGCACGGCGACTCCTCGGTGTGCATCCAAGGGGGCTGTGGTGCTGACCTGGTGCTGACCCTGACCGTCCTCGTCCCGCTGGGGAGAGCATCGGGTTTCTTCTGATTGAGGCCCCTGGCCCCGCTGCCACTGGGGACCTCACCCTTGGCTCCTCTGATGGCTTGCAAGGAATAACTTTAATCTCTTCCTCTGCATGGAGCCCCTCTGTCCTGCGCTCTCCTCACCGTTGCTGCACGCCGGGCGGCCTGGGGGGCTCGCAGCTCCCCAGATCCCCCAGCTGCAGCCGGTTCCTCCTTCCCACCCCGCTGAGCCAGGTGCTGGCCTGCTCCCCTCTTCCCTTTGCTTCTCAGTCCTGTCCCCCTCACCCCCCTGCTCTCACATTTATGCCCAGTTCCCTCTCCCCGTCCCTCTTCCTCCAGCTCTCACATTTACGCCTGCCCCCTCCTTCTCTCTCCCCTGCTCTCTCCCCCTTCCTCCTGCTCCCCCCAGGCAGTGATCTCCCCTTTCCCGGTTGCTTTCCCCTCCCCAAACCCCGAGGGATGCTGAGCCCTGCTGAGTCCCTGCTGGCTCCGGCGGGTCCCCAGCGCGATGAAAGCGCTGGCTGTGGCCAAGGCGCACTGATTGATATTCCCGGCACCGCTCTGCCCGCTCGGCCGGGCTCTCAGCTGCAGTGCTGCTCCCGGACCCGCCTGGAGCAGGGCCCAAGCCTGCAGCCTGTTTAATCAGGCACCCCGATTGGGGCGGGAGGAGAGATTTCTGCAACGCCAGCATGTGTTCCTGGGCATTTTCCCATCCCTCTGCAAGGGGGGGAGAAGCGAGGATGCATCTTTGGGGTGGGATGCAGCAGCAGGAGCAGAAGGAAGGGTGTGGAGGGTGGGGTGAGGACATGGCTGGGACATTTTGGGAGGGGACGGAGCGGAGGCTGGGGTAATGCGAGGGTTGGCGATGTAGGGCAGGATGGGGTGGGGTGGATGGGGAAGGTGCATGGAGCAAAGCAGGCAGCTGTGGGTGGGGAGGGCAGCCCCACGGCAGCACGGGGCAGCAGTGGTGAGGTGACCACTGGGTGCTCGTGTCCGCCCCGAGGCACAGAGAGCAGGAGCTGCCCTTCATGGCTGGTGAGCTCCTGGGCACTTGGGGGCCCTGTGCGGCCCCAGCAAACCCCTCTTTTTTGTTCTTTTGAAAGACAGCTCCGGACCTGAGCCCTCAGGCAAGCCCAAAGAGCTTTCCTCCCTCCCCACCCTCCATGCCCACACACACCGGCCATGCCCATGAATCCCAGGCTCGGCCCCTCTCCGGGCAGAGCAGCATTCCTGCCCCGTGCCCTGCCAGCCAAGCCCTCCCAGCTGTGCTTGCACAACCCCAGTGCTGCTCCTGGGAGGCACCGAGGTGGTTGGCAATTGCTCCAGACAGGACTTCCCACGGCCCCCCTCTCCCAAGATGCAGGAGCTGTCCTTGGCCAGGATGCTTTGACTTTGGCTGGGGCAGGGCAGGGTTGAGCTCAGTGGGGTTTGTGCTCTCTGTTTCCCCCCCCAAACGGGGCTGCAGGCCCTCAGCTTCTTCTTGTCACCTCGAGCTGTGGTGTCCATCAGGCCCTCCTGGTGTCACCTCTGCGAGCCAGCTTCAGGCCCCTCAGCCCCCTGCCCCCACCAGCGGGTTTCCCATTGACCCCATCTCCAATTTTCTGGAGGGTTTGGGAGGTCTCAGTCTTCACCCTGGAGGCCCTTGAGAAAGAAAACTCTGCAAGATCCCTCACAAACTCCCAGTTATTTTACACCAATGGCATCTACGGTGGGCAGTCCTTTGGATGCTCGCAGGATACGGGGTGGGGGACAGCAGTGACCTACAGGAGGGCAGGGCAAAGCCCACAGAGCAGCCCCTATCTTACAGCCAGCTTCAGCCATGCCCCAAGGATCCTGCCCGGAGACCACAAAAGGTGCCCCCCGTTAGCAAAACCCCCTTCTGAGCCTCTCCTTGCCAGCACGGTGCCTGCTCTGCCATCAAGGCACGGCACCGCGCACCTCAGCAGGATTCATCAAAGCCATCTTTAGGGCCGTCATTTTGGGAGGGCAGCAATTCGCCACCTCTCCCACAGGACCAATCCTGCTCCATCGCAACCAAGCCGGAGCAGCGTGCCCTGATTCGGCTCCACGGAGAGATCTCTGAAGGCCCAAGCAACCTGAAAGCCTGGAGCTATTTTGCTCCCACATGGCCTGGTTTTCACATGCTCCCAACTCCCCCATGCTCTTGAGCATCTGCAAAGCTGCTGCCAGGGAGGATCTGACAGATATCAGTCCCTGCTGCGGGGGTATGGCTTGTCTGAACTCAGACTGCAATCCTGCTTTAAACATCTTGCTAATATGATGTCTGATGTTCCCTTACACTAATCTGTTAATCTTTCTGCTTTTTCATCAAATGTGCTCAAGCCCACTAGAAGGGAAATCAGTATTTCAGATGTCTGAAGAGCCCTTCTTTGTTGTTCAAGGCTGGGTGAGACCTTTCAGGGTGTTGTAACACTGATTCAAGGTGCCTGGAGGGGCTCAGGCTGCTTTTCCCTGGGATTTCAAGAAGATGACAGTTTATTAGGGAACATCTCTTGCACAGAGAGCAGAGCTCAGGAACCTTTAGTGTCAAGGAATTTTTATAAGAGCCACAATCTGCAAGGTCTGGACCAGGACCTGACAGGATTTGAGAACTGGATCGGGGATTAAATTAAGGACAGCAGATCTGCAATACCATTAGGGTGTAGCTGGGATGTTTCTGACTCTCTTGCTCATCTGGGAAGATTGTTGTATAAGTGGGCTCTGCACAGGAAAGAAGTGAAGCAGAAGCCGGTCCTCTGAGATGTGCTCCACAGCCTGCATCCTTCCACTCACTGCTCTTTAGAACTGCGGTTTTACAGGGGAATGGAGAGGGGCAGGCACTTGGGACATCCTCAGGGGGCAAAAAGGACTCTGAAGTTGTGGCCTACAAGAGCCTCATGCTGAGAGATCCTGACACTGGGCGAGACACGTGCATTTCACAAGTGTCCTCGCCCAGCTGGCTCCCTTTGGTGTGACTCCCCTTGCTCTTCTTGCCTGTCATGCCAGAGACAACATTGCAACAGGCTTTGCACCTTCTACCTTCCCTCTTCAGTGGCCTCCCTCAAAATTCCTGCTTATAATGGGCAGTCAAACCTCTCTTGTCCAACCACACCTTCATTTTTCATGCTGGGAACCAGCTCGGGCCTTAGACACAATGCTGGGCAGGATCCTGATTGCTGTCAGGTACACGTGGGTGCAGCTCACAACCCAGGGCATGACAAGGGCGCATCCCTTCTGCCCACACTTTTTTGGGTGCAGCCTCCCTTCTGCCTGGATCCCTCCAAGGCTCCTCCTGGTCCCTGCCCCACAGCCCTCCTCCAAGCCAAAACACCTCCCTGCTCATCCATACGTATCCCATGGTAGCAAGAGATGCCAGATATAAGGGGACCAAAGCTTGTCCATGTTGCTTGTCTCACCTTTTTGACCACTCCAAATGAGGGCAATAGCTCTTATCCAACCCAGAATTGTCACCAGGCGCAGCTTGGTTGCAGAGCACCAACCTCAGGGCTCTGCTGAGGTCCAGAGCTGCAGGGCACAGGCTCGTGGATCAGACACGATTCCTCGAACAACCAGGAGAAGCTTCTGCCCTTTGCCGATGGAAACAGAGTTGGTTAGGAAACAGGCTTGCCATCAGGGAGAATTTTGCACTTCAAAACAAACCAGAAAGAATTGATAATCATTTTGGATGAAATCAGTCAACAGAAAATAGATAGGTAGGTATATAGACAGATGGATATAGAGAGGAGTAGATAGAAAGATAGATAGTGAGATAGATAGATATAGATAGATAGATTTCCTCATAATTTATAGAGGCAAAATTTCTGGCTGACTTTTTCATTTAATTTTGTAACGAGTACTAGGTTTGAATTCTGAAGTGAAAATTACCTTTGCAAGAGCATCATTTTTTTTTTCCTATTTACACTCGCCTTGCCCTGGCTTTGAAACGAGAAGCCCATTTGCAAGAAGATCTGATTTCAGCAAATTGTCGTGTTCTCCAAGCAGAGTCTTCTGCTGAAGCATCCCTGGTTCTCTCTTTAAGAGGCCTGAGTCTACTGCTGGGGACCCCCTGCTCTCCCCAGAGCCCTCCGTGCTATCTGTCAGCTCCACTGGGTGCAACTGGGAGCTAGATTAGCTCATTATTTTCCCAGCATTATTTTCCCACTCGGCAGCTGTTGGATTCCTTGAGGGCTTTGTTCAAGTGTTTCTCCCAGTCCTGGAACCTTTTGCTCCCTGGGATCTTCAGATGGTTGTAATGCGATGATGAGACCTCCTCCTGTGTCCCGAGCGATTTCTGCTCTGTACCAACCATCTACAGAATGTCTCTATTATCAGCTTGAAGGTGATAGACATTTCAGGACACCATGGTCAGTACAATTTAGACATTATCCCATAAAGATTATGACCCCTTTAGATTTTATGATTCACCCTTCAGATGATTTATTTCCATATTTTCCTTTCCAGTCCTCATTTCAAACAAAGAAAAGCCAAATTGCACATCCTTGATGGGCTTGGAGCTCTGATAGGCTGAGAGGTTAGGCAATCTCTGTCCCGAGGCTGTCTAAATGGGTTTCTAATTGCGTTAGATCTTGCTATGAGTTAGATAAATTCGATCTGACCAGGCAGGTTGGCACCGGGCTTTGGCGGCTTCTTTGAGCAGCATGCAAATTTTGGGAGGCTTCAGGGCACCTATGCAGAGTCAGCCCACATTTCACCCAGACTTATTCATTAAATAGCGCCTCGGGATCTGATGTCCATTTCAGGACGGCTGTTCTGCCATCATTATTTCAGCAGGACTGGTAACACCTCTCCTCTGAATGCAAGGTCAGCACTCGCTAATTGCCAGAAACGGAAGCCATGCGAGCAGTCACGCAGAAGAGCGAGCAGGTGCTTCTCAAATAATGCCTGCTTTTGGGAAGAGCGATCCGCGTGAGGTCCTCTGCGTCTTCCCTGCAGTTGTGGGTTCCTTCTGTGGCCTCCCCTGTCCATAGCCAAGGAGTTAGAAGGTTGTTGGGAAAAACCTCGCTTCAGACAAAGGGAAAGGGGTGGGCACGAGGAGCAGAGCAGAGCCACCAGCCAAAACCTCATGGACTTTGGGGGGACCAGAGCTGGTGGCCCCATTGCTAACGTGCCTTGTGCAACCACGGTAGATGTGGCAGAGGTGGCCCCAGCAAACCGCCCTCGGGGAGGCCAAACGGGTAGATCAGGAAGGGGAAGGGCTGTCCGCCCCATGCAGAACACCAGCAGGCACACCCGCAGCTGCTCGGACGAGCTGTAAAGCAGTCAGATACTCATGGCCACAAGCTGAGCTTGGGTCCTCTTTCCTCACACCAGAGCCTGGCCCCGAACTGTTCCTGGCAATTCTGGTCCTGCTTTCCTAGAGCCTCTGGATTTGGTTTCCATATTCCCCTCAGCATCCTGCTCCAGAGCCTGCGTTGCATTACCGTGGAGCTTCCAGGCACAACGCTAACAAATAAAATAATTCCCGCATGCAGCAAAGCCTCTGTATGCAAAAAGTCAGAGCTCTGTGGTTTTGGGCAGGATCCCGGTGCTTATCTTCTTATTTTTTACTGTAACCAGGGACGTCGCAGAGCTCCAGGTTGCTTTTAAAGGAGAGAGGAGGTTCGTGAATTAATCTGAAGTTGGCTAACTCCTGGGCCACAATGGCTCCCTTGTCACTTATTTTTATATTCTGGGCATCGGGTCTGACATTGCCTTTCACTCGCAGCCCTGTGAGTTGCTGCATTGTGGCGGTGGCCGGGGAAGCAAGCTCCTTTGGCAGCGGGCTGAGAGGCCGGGGAGGCTGAGAAGCTGGGGAGGCGCAGGAATGGGTGGAGGCTGCCGGACCAGCCTCGGTCCCGCTGGCGGGGCAGCAGCAAAGGGGTTAACAATTTTGACGTTTCCACAGCTCTGGCATTAATCCACGCCTGCACAGCTCCCGTCGGCAGGAAAAGGGCGCCTGGGGCAGGTTTTAAGGTTCCTTTTGTGCAAATTGGGATTTCTGGGATTTCTGGGTCCGTGCCACAGCACACGGGAGGCGTGGTGTGATGGGGCGATACACACATTTGGGGCACAGCATGGCCCAACCCTTCTCCCTCATATCCTGTTGCCCCTGGTTTGCAAGCAGAATCTGCTTGGTGCATGCCCTGCTGCGAGCTGGGGATGTTTGCAATGAAGCCGAGAGGAGGTGGGGAGCAGAGGGGGTCTCCTGGGTCCCCTCCAGCAGCCGTGGTCTGTCCTGGGGACCCTCATGATGGAGAAATGTATGAAGAAGCCCCATGGTGGGGCTGTACGAGGGGGTTGTTGCTGCAGGATGCCATGGGGGCTGTTCTAGAGCAGTAGCAAAGTGGAGGCAGCAGTTAGAAACGGAAAAGCAATAAATACCAGCAAACAAAGGGGAGGGGGAAGCATATAACAATTAGTAGAAATTAGTAGTTTTGGAGTGTAAAAAATTGACAGGGAAAGCCAAAAAACATTGGGGGAAAATCAATTTTGACAAGCTGAACACAATAAGGAGCACTTTAAAAATGCACTAGGAGGAGGCAGCACCAGCAATTGTCATTTCCAAATGGAGACTGCAAAATTGTTAATTATGTAGAAAAATGCAAAAGTATTCAGTAAGTAGTTCTAGTAATTTGGACCGAGACGGAACAAGGCAGGATGCGGTACCTGCCAATGCGCTGATAGCCGAGAAAGACATCCAAAATACCGTCTTCTTGGAACAGCAAGAGTTGGAATAATGCCATGGGCCAGCTGGAGCGGCGAGGGGGCACTGGGTGCAACCACGCTGCCCGGGAAGGGCTGGGTTAACAGCCGCGGCGGGGGACTTGGTGATGGAAACAGAGCTGACACCAGTCAGCACCGTGTGATGGGAAAGGATGCCGGGCAGCGTCCTTGCATGCTGGGTCCAGCTCCTGAGCCTCTCTCCTTGGGCATCTGCTCCTGGCCACCGCGAGGAGCAGGATCCGTGCCAGACGTGCTGGCGGGGCCGCAGCGGCAGGGCTCCAGCAGGGAGCTTCGCGCTCATGCACGATTACAGCGTGCAGCTGATCGCCCCGGAGTTTGATGAAGACGCTGAGTTGATAATGCTTTATGTTATTATTATTATTATTTTGAATTAACACTATTCATTAAATGTGAGGCATTGTCAGCTAGATGAAGATCTGGTTTATCAGCAGCTTTGAGGAGAATAGCAGGCGCTGGCTGGGAGTCCTGGTGGAACCAGGTTCTCCTGGAGGAGCTCTTCGGCAGCACGACGGTGCCCGCTGCCATTCAATGTTGCAATCAACGATCTGGAAATAAATATAAAATCACCGCTGATAAAATTTGCAGCTGACATGGAGATTGGTGGAGTGGGAGATCATGATGAGGATAGAGCAGTCATGCAGAGCGATCCAGATTGCTTGGTAAACTGGGCCCATTTAAACAAAGTGCATTTTAACGCAGCCAAATGCAAAGCTGTATGTTGAGAAACAGGGAATGCTGCTGCGTATCCTGGAAAGCAGCAGCTCTAAAATGAATTAAGGGTCACACAGCACGAGGAGCTCAGCATGGACCAAAGGGCTAACGTTGCCCTCGGGGGAAGATACCGAGAGGTGGGAGCAGAAGGAAAGCTCTGTTGAGGTGGTCTCCCTGTTATAGGGATCACCCCAATGAACAAGCCAGGATGTGGGCCACAGAATGGACTTGCTGGCTCAAAAACTGCCTTGCAGGTTGAGGCTTATGGAAGCCAGTTTGTTTAACTTCACAGCAGAAGATCGAGGGGTGCCTTGGTTGCCCTGCACAAGCAGCTTCTTGTGCAGAGAACGCTGCTGGCTGAAAGGCTCTTTAACCTCGCAGAGAAGGGTCAGACAAAACCCAATTTCTGCAAGCCTGTGCCAGACAAACGGAGCCAGTGTCTTTCCACGACTCCAGAACAAGGCTCTCCGGGCAGGGAGCTTCAGCCAGACACAAGCTGCTATTATTTTGGAAGCGCACTGGTCACAGCACGGTGGGGCCCGGAGCCCGGCTGTGCCACGCAGCGAGGAGCAGAGCCCGTGCAGGGCCTCTAGGCAGGGTCCAGCCTCCGCAAGAGGTGTCCTGCAGGTAGAAGCAATCCTCCTTGGTAGGAGGCCTACAGGGGCTGGGGCTACACAGGCTGTTTGTTTGCTTTACTGCAGGCAACCCACGGAGCCCTCGTGGATTGTCTGGGGCTCCATGGCACAGCCCAGCGGCACAGACAGGTCCCTGGGTGACCTCAAGACAAACATCCTGCTTGTGCATCCCGATATAGACACATTTTTTGTGAGGCTTTGACGCTGCTGATGGATCGTCGACCCATGATCTGCTGTAACCCCCAATCCTTCAGCTAGCCTGCTGCTTCTGTGGTGATTATTTTTCCCAAGTGTGCAAATGTGACAGATATATTCCACATCTGTCATCCGAGCAGTTAATGAAAATACAGGCTCGCAATGGACTCGGGACACAACCCGAAGAATTTCATTTGATACATCGTCCCAGCTGAAAGACCTGTCTTCAGTAATTACTTTCTGAGTACGACTTTCTAAATGCTTTGCATCCACCCTGCAGCGAAATGCACTATATTACCGAAGCAGAGAAGTACTATGCTGCACCTACACTATTTTCCTGCATTACTTATGAGAATATCATCTAAAATAGTGTCAGAAAACTTCCTAAAGCCAAGACATAACATTTACTGCTCCTCCTCCATCCACGAGGCCTGATGTCTTTTCAAAGGAAGAAGTTCAATGCCTTGACATGTTTGTTTGTGACAAACCTACAGTGGCTGTTACTCATTTCCTTGTTATCTTGTAGGTACTTACAAAGAGTTCTTTTATCTGTTTCAGTATTTTTCCAGGAACTGAAATTAAGCTAACTGTTTTATAATTCTCCAGCTCTTCTTTTTTCTCATCTTTATAGACAGGCGCTATTTTAGCTCTCTTCTACTCTTCTGGAGCCTCCCTCATTTTCTACAAATCCTTAGGAAAAAAAAAAAAAAAAAGAAGAAAAAAAAAGTTTTTTAAAAAAAAAGGAAAAAAAAAAAAGCCCTAACAGCTCTGAAGTTACTTAAATCAGGTCTCTAAGCACCTGGGGTGAATTTAATCAGGCCCAACCAACCTAAAAGCAGCTAGCTCATTTAAATGCTCCCTGTGTGTTCCTTCCCTTGGTTAGGTTTGATTCCTTCCCCTTCCTCGTTGGTGCTAGCTGTGTGGGACGCCTGATTGCCACTCGATTTTAGTAAAGGCTGCAGCAGAAAAGGTATTTAGCCTAAATCGTGCTGTCTTTCAGCGTGTTGGCTCCTCTGCCTCCCCACCACGTTCCGGTCCCGTCGAGCGGCTCCTTCCCATGTTGATTTTGTGTGTCATTCTCTCTCGGTGTTTGTGTTCTCATCATCCTGCTTTTGCCCTGTGAACTCGAGCTACCCTTTCTGCTCCTCGGTAATCATGACAAAGAGGGATTTTCTGGAAGGATTTGAGGAGGCTTGATGATGCAGCTTAATGGCTGTTTGCAATGAGCTCCTCCCTAGCATGAGGCAAGGCTGGGGAGAGAGCAAGCGTGAAGTAGGGCTTTGAAATGTTTAACGAGCAGACAAAAGAAGCGATTGTGACCCTTGATGGGAGAGTGTTGCAATGAGAGATGGCAGAGGCTGGAAGGTGAGGAGGGTGTCACCGGGGGCCTTGTGCTGAGCACTGATCCCATTAGAGAGGCTCTCGGCAGAGGTGGGTCTCCGAGAGCATCAAGGGCGTGTGGGAGGTCGGCAGCAAGGTGAAGATGCCTGATGAGGGTAGGGTGGGGGCCAGCCCCCCACCCGGGGCCCTGTGCCAGCGGGGAGCCTGCCCTGAGCATGCCTGGGGACTTTGTGTCCTCTGTGGGTGGCAATGGAGGCTGGGGCTGGAGGAGATGCTGGGCTGAGGTGCACAGGGGGTGCTCCCAGCCAGGATGGAGCCTGCAGCCCTGGCAGGGGGCTGGTGCTGCTCCCTACTGCTGCCAGGAGCTCTGCCTCCTATCTGGGGTCAGAACTGCCGACCTCTCACCCTGTATCATCGCCTGCTGCCTGGCTGACACATCGGCTTATCTCTTCCTCCAGTTACCTCATCGCCGAGTGACGTTCTCTGCGGCCAGCCAGGCCCAGGACCTGCAGGACCCCTCCCAGCACAGCTACTATGACAGCGGGCTGGAGGAGTCGGAGACCCCGAGCAGCAAATCATCGTCGGGACCCCGCATCGGGCCGCTGGCCCTGCCCGAGGACCACTACGAGCGCACCACGCCTGACGGCAGCATCGGGGAGATGGAGCACCCCGAGAACGGTAGGTGCTGGCGGCACGCGGCTTTGCACCCTTCCTGGGGACCTCCTTCAGCCTCAATGCCTTGAGGTCTGGGTCAGGACAGGCTTGCCCCGTGCAGTCTGGTGGGGCTGGGGGGCTGGAGCAGAGGCGAGGCTGAGAGCAAGGGAGCAGCAAGGATGCGGTGGGGTGGGGAGAGGGGTGAGGGCGAGGAGGCCTGGAGATGAAGGGGGGGAGACAAGGGCCTGGCACAATGTAGAGAGAGGGGTCCCAAAAGGCTGCTCTGAGATGGCAGCGAGGAGGCTGTAGCCCAGCCAGTGGTGAGGTTGCAGCTGGGGGTCCTGTGGGTGCCAGCCCCCATGGCAAAGTAGAGGACAGGGGACGCCCTGCAGCTCCAAGCCCCCAGGGAGCAGAGGGAGAGGATGTTCAGTGGTGTAGGGGGTGTGTAGAGTGGAGGATACAAGAGCAGGGGTGGAAGAGCTGAGGGTGACATGTCCTGTCTTTGGAAGCCCTCGGGTCCCTCTGCAGCTGAGAACCCCCTGGCAGTGCCAGCAGCCTCACGGTGGGACAGCCGGCTTTCCCCTGCCCTGGCACAGCTTTGCCCCCGGTTCTGCTCCTTGTGCTGCCTCTGTGCTGCCTGCCTGGCTACCCTCAACCAGCCCACTCCCCGAGCTATCTTCTCTGGCCAGCTTAAGTTGCTTCCTTGGGCTTGGCTCTGGCTGTGCACATAACATTTACGTTCCTGTACCTGCTGCCTTCTGTGCTCTTGTACTGAGGGGGAGCTGGCAATTTCAAAGGAACCTCTGGGAGGGGAAGGAGAGGTAACGTGAAGGATCTTCCCAAAGTCTCCTACTTCTGGGAGTGTCCTTGACTTTGGGACAGGACTGGGAGTGTGTTCAGATGGTCTCAGAGTTGGAAATCTGCTGGGTCCCCTTCCTAAGGAATGTGGTGGGCCCAGAGCAATTTGTGGTCCTGAAGGTCTAGCAGAGCATCTGCCCCTTCTCCCCAGGTGAGTTCCTTGGGGGATGCTGGAATTCCTGTGCTGGGATCGCAGAAGCAATGCAAGATGGTGCCAGGTCTGGCAAGACTCCCAAATCCATGCGTTGCTCCAGCAATATGGGGCACCCTCCTGTCTAGGAGTGTGTTACAGACCCCTTTCTTCCCTAAAGTACCAGCCAGTCTGCTGGGAAGAGCAGTGTGGAGACTCTTCTGGAACCCTGCTGCAGGACAGTGGTAGTGGGCTCCTCAGGTGTCCTTGGGTACCAGCCATGTGCATGCGGGAGGCTGAAGGCAGGCGTGCAGGGAGCTGCAGGTGGCTGCCCTGATGGGTGTAGGAGGAGTGGTGGTGGCTGTGGGGCTGGGAGAGGAAGGCTGGAGCCTTTGAAGGGGAAGGGTGACCTGGAAAAGATGAGGGAGGCGCAAGGTGAGAGAGGAGAACCTGGAGGGGCTGTGGCAGAAGACAGGGTGGGCACTCTGTAGTCCCTGCAGTGTTTGGTGCCTCCCTGAGGGGATGGCATGGGGATAATGGACCTGTGGGTGTTCAGAGGACAGGAGTCACCACACCCCACCACGAACAAAGCCAGGCAGGACAGAGGTGTGCACAGGCTCCTAGGGACGCCCCCAGCCTGTTTTGCTCCCTGCACGTGGCAGCCATTGGCTGCTCCGGTGCTGCCAGCAGCCGTCCTGCCCTCCACAAACCCTGCTCCATGCAGAGGCCGTGGCAGGGCACGGCTCTGGGGATTAACCTTGTAGTCCTGGTGCACTGCAGATAATCTGGCAGAGGCAGTTCAGTGACTGTGGGGGCTGGGGTCAGGGCTGTGAGGGGAGCCTGGCGTTGGGCCGTGCTGTTTGGCCATCATGAGGTATCCATCGTGTCGTGTTGGTTTGTTGGGGCTGTGTTTCACATGGCCTGCCCCAGACCTTGCTGTGACATGAAATTTGTCTCCTTTGCCTAGGGAAGGGTTAGACTGTGCCCCCCAGCAGCGGTGGTGTGGGACCATCATATCCCCATGGGGAGCATCTCACTGTGCTCCCGGAGCCACTCGAGCGGCAGCAGCCCCACTGGGGGGCCAGGCCCTGTTCTCGTGGTGCTGGGAAGACTAAGCTGCTCTTGACCTTATATTAAACCGAAGAGACTAATTGGATCCCACACACCCTATCTCGCGGCACGAGCTCAAGACTGACACGACTGTGCATTTTCTAGGCTTTCATCTAGTTATAAATATCCAACATAACAGGGCTTCCATTGCTTTCTCCAGGAGATTATCCCTGCAGCCGAACCAATCTGATAAGCAAGTATGCAAGGCTATTTATAGCTCTTCAACTGGAAGACAGATCCATGCCTCTTCTTTGTAGATGGTTCTTCACTTGATTAACACACAAATCAGTGTCCTCCTTTTTTGGACACCTTTTACTCTGCAGACTGCAGTAAAATGCTGTATTGCAGGGGCTGAGCCAGGTCCTTTTCAGGAGGAATTATGATGTTACTGATGGAGACTTCTCCAGTATCTTGGCACTGACGTGCCAGCTCCCCAGTCATCACTGGCATTTGTCATCCCTGCTATTTTATCTAGCTGCCCACTGCTTCCTCCCCTGCATTTTGCCACTCTGCCCACTCCTGTGAGGATGCTGGGCTCGGTCTCCCATGTGGCTACCAGTTGCCTTCCCTAAGGACAGCTGCTCCTGCTGCCTGGCTAAAGGGAGCCTTTGGTAAGGAGCCTGGGAGCAATTCTGTGCTGCAAAGGATCTGCCCCATCGTAGCACACACGGAGGCTGCATGGTGCAGGTGCTGTGCTCTCTCCTTTCTCCTGTGGTGGGAATTTGGTAAGACTGTAGGACCAAACTGCAATTTAGGAAGCATTACATGAAAGCTGTTAGGAGATGTGTACCCGAGGGCTGTTGCTCTCCATTCTGTGTGGTGTGGAGGTACCTGAGATGAAAACATAGTGGTTGAAGCATTTCTGAGTCATGTTCTTTAGCTCACAGAACAGGGGAAATGTTGAATTTGCTTTATCCCCATTATTTAAAGTGGGGACCCCATGCCACTCTTAATGCATGCCACTACAACCCCACACTGAATCTGTAATTAACAATCATCCTGTGAGCTTTTGCAATGCACTTAGTGCAGTAGTATCTGTACTTCACAGATGTTAACGAGCTGATCCTCACAGCTCCCCTTCCAAGAAAGGAACTCCATCATGGGTGGGGGATGATGCATAAAATGTTTATCTGCATTTCCTGGGAGGCTTGCTTGGGTTGCGTGCTCGGCCCCACTCCGAAGGCACCTCAGCTCAGCCCGGGTGAGTGAATTGAAACACCATTCCCAGAGCTTGGCTGCTGGGCTTAATAAGACCCTTTTGGTCTGGATTTCTTTCTTTTTTTTGTGAGAACGATTGGTGGGTTGATGGCAAAGGCAGGAGGAGCAGCTCGTCCAACCTGCCTGTGATGCAGGTCATACAGTTTGACCCTGCGACTTTGGCAGCGCGCCGTGGCTGAGCGGGAGCGCTGCTTTGAACAGATCCGGCTGTGACAGCAGGCTGGTGGCGAGCGTGTGAGAGCCCCGGTGAGCTATTCCAGCTGCGGGTCCTCTCTGCCCCCAATTTCACAAGCCTGTGCTTAAAATTCCACTTGAGCAGCTCTAGCTTCCATTTCTTTCCATTGAACCTGACAGTATCAGAAGATGCCTCACTTCATGCATGCTTGTAGATCACGTGCAAGCAAGTCAACATCTAAAGTTCCTTTTGATACACTCGAGCTGAGTGAAGTCTCTTTCTGCGAGCAGAGCCAAGGCAAGACGTTTTGGCAGCTGGGTCTCTCTTCCTTTCCTCCCACCCTTCCTCTGGTTCTTCCCAGCCACGGCCATCTGCTCACGATGCCACCGTGGCCCTGCAGCCCCATTCCTGGGCAGCAGCAACATCTGGCAGGGCTTGGATGTACGTGCTGCTTGCTGGCAGCCCTTCCAGGCAGCCTGGGGAGATTTTTCCTCCCTCTCCCCTTTGCTACATGTCTGATTGTAGCTCATGTCTTCCTTTCCATCGTATAATTTCTGTCTCCGCATGACCTCCCATTTTCCAACAACCTTTTATCAGTGTGGATGCAGCCAGATGATGGCCCACAGCTTCCCAGCACCACTGGGCGCAGACGTAATGTGGCTGCTGGTATTTATCCTCTTGCCTTTGAGCACAAACTGAGCTGCTTCTGGTGGTGCTGGGCTGTGTGTGCACCATCTACCCTGGTTGAGCACGGGTGGCTCAGGAGTGCCCTCCCCAGCCAAGGGCCCTGTCTCCACGCTCATGGTGCTGAGATGTTTTTGCAGTGCTGGGCAGCTGCTCTCCCCCATCTTCTGCTTAGTTTCAGCCTGGTCATGAGCTTCTCTTTAAGCGTCTTGCAATTATTGTTGTTCTGTTCCTTCCAGCCAGCAGATGGGACAAAAAAAATTACTTTGTCTCCTCCAACACAGATCTGCCAGAATGAAGTCTCTAGATCTTAAAACCTATTCTTCTTTTTTGCATTATCTTTAAATGTCCCTTTTGTCTCGCAGAAAGTGTTCCAAGCACATGTTCAGTCTGCGGATTTTTTTTCAACCGTACCCTGCAGCATTTCTGCTTTGTTGCAGAGTGCTGAGGAATGCTTTTGACTGGGCTCCCTGCTTGGCTGTGGGATTCTAGCTGGCTCTGTGCTGCTCCCAGCCAAGCACCAGTGAGCCTGGCTAGGACATCTGGGGCGCTGAGACCCTTCTGTAGCAGGAGAGGTCTCACCTTGTTGGATGTGGGTGGGACAGAGTCAATGCTGCTGTTCCTAGAGCAAAGAAATTTGGTCTCTGGCTGGCACTGCATGCCTGTGTCTCCTCTGCTGGGCACCACAAGGTCACCTCTGACTGCTGGCTTGGGTCTGGCTGGTGCTTGGACTCTGTAGCTGAGACTTCTTGGGATTTAAGTTTTACCCATCTGCAGCGTCCTGCTTTTTAGCACTCACTAACATCAGGGCTGGAGCTGCCCATTGTAGGAGTTCCACTGTTACGAGTGGTTTCCAAGCCCTGCTTTTGTTTAGGGTATGTGTTACGAAGGGCTCCCTATGACCATCTTCCACATCTCGTCTGCTTCTACAAATTATATCTGGGTTTCTCAGTGGTCCTCAGGTCTGCAGACATCTGCATTTCTTAATAAGAAATCATGAGCTTCTCTGCTTGCTTCACCTAATGTTGGTTCATCCCAAAAGATAGCGTCTGATTTTCCTAATAGCTCCTTAAGAGTGGTGTGGGAAAAGATTCTTATCGTGAGAGGCAATCTGAGAGATGGCTAATGGTCATGCATTACATCATCCTGGTTTCAACATGCCATTTCTGTCTGAGCTATTATTTCAAACTCGTTCTCACCCTATTTCTTCTTTTCCATATTTTCCAGCACCCTTGTCTGGGTAAAGTGTCTCTTGCGAAAGAGTCATTCAGGTCAGAGCAGCCGTGGCATGCCACGCCACCCGTGTCACCTTCCTTAATTGTACCGAGGATCCCAGGGGGAACAGTACAGCTGTTTTTTCTTCCCCCGACTCAATAACAAATACATCGCTACCAGCTACAGAGAATGCCTTTAATCCTCTCAAGACCTTCTGAGGAGGATGCCACTTGCTTCAGAGGCTGTCCAAAATAGCTTTAATAATTTATTTGACATTCTCTTTTGTCTCACAGGATTATGTGGTAATGCACATGTAAGATTGTCCTGAAGTTCTCCAAAGATCCTTGGCAGATCCTGGACATCTCCAGAGGGGTTATTTGAAGGAGCCAAATTTCCCTGCTGGATTCTGATGACTTTTTTCACCCTTTCTGTCCCTGAACTGTGGCTGCAGCTTATGAAAAATCTGGGCAGGACAGTTGCTCTGAGTCAGTGCCCCAGAGACAAAAGCTTCATATTTCAGTAGGAAGGTGCCTTCTCTTGGAGAATATATCGGTCCCTGTGGCTGTGTGTGTGCCTCCTGCATTCAGAATGGGATTCCTGGGATTTCTGCTATTCTTTCCAGCCCTGTGCTGGGCTGTGGCATCTTCCATTCCCTCGTGCTCTCTGTGGGAGGACGATGGAAAATGTCATCTCCCTTCTCTTATGTCCTTTGCATTCTTCCTGCTCTGAACTTAACCAGGTGGAGCAAGTCCTGTCGTTTTTCTTAGATCTATTATTTCTTCCATTTGGAAGGATTTCAAAATTCTGTGTTATTAAACCAAAACAGATAAACAGGTAAGAGCAATTTTGGAGCCACCAGGCTCGGTCAGCTCCGCAGCGATTGCTGAGGCTTTTCAGAGAGGAGCCTGCTGCAAATGGATGGGAGGAGACAGTTGTTATCTAGGACCTGTAAATGAGCTTATGCAGGGCAGAAGACTCCTGCTGTCCCAGACAAGGGAGGATTTCCCAGCCCACCAGGCGATGCCAAGTCCCTGCTCCAGGATAGGAATGCTTTCCTCCACCATGGCATCCCGGTGGGGCTGGCTCCCAGCTCTCACCTGCCCAGGCACATGCTCTGGCAGCTCTCTGGCATTTAAATGGGGAACTCTTCACCTGCACAGTGTCAGCTGCAAGACGTGGTGTAGGTTACAGCCACTCAGCCCACGCAGGGGTTAGGTTCTTTGCTATCGCCTGACAATGGCTGCAAATGCCAAAGTGTACCAGTCATCAGTAGCTATTCTTATCTGCACCATATCTAAGCACCCTTTCTTCAGTACCAAGTCTATTTGCCAAATAACAGGTTGTCATCCCCAAACTATTTGCGGGTTTAGGGCCAGGTCATTAAGCTTTGTTATTGGAAGAAGCTTAGAATCAAGTCTACAGTGGGGACAAAAGCGTGGGTCTATCCCCATCCCTGTATTGCTCCTCCAGAGAGGACGTTGCTCAGAATAAGGGGTAGGATGAAGCTCCTTCAGGCTCCTCGTTTGCATTTTCTGTAACACTTTGAAATACGCATTTGAACAGAGCTCGAGACCCATTGTCCTGTCTCTGTTCAGACAGGTGCTCTGGAGCAGTTGCAGATGGTCCATGTGACATCTACAGGAGATGGAGAGGCAGCCAGCAGCTGAGTTAGGCACATTTTGGTTGCCAAACCTGCTCACCACAGCCAGAACCCTGTGTGTTTTATTAGCAAAGGTGCCAAAACAGGCAGCTCCCCTCCTCTTGTCGCAGTTTGCCCATGCCTGTCCCCGTGCTGTGTCACGCCAGCACGGCTGTCCGGCCGGCTGCATGGCAAACTGGATGGGGGAGCGGAGCAGGTTGGTGTCCTGCTGGATTCCTTTCTGCTATTCTGGCTACTGTGGGGCTCCTTCAGGAGCTGAACTGGCAGGAAGCAGGGCTTCTGGAGAGGGGCGGTGAGCAGCCAGGTGAGGTCGGAGCTCAGATTTAGAATACGTCTAAACTAGAATAAGCAACGGAGAGTAAAAGTAACAGACAACCAGGATCCCTCAGCAGTCCCAGACTATTTGTTGTTTTCAAAGAGCTGCTCCCTTAGAAAGCTCCTTTTGAAGTAATTTGACATGCCATTTCCAGCTCCTCTATGATCTAACTCGGTTATTTCCCCTTTATCTGCCTCCGAATGCACCTGAGCATCTCTATAAGCCTGCCTGCCTGCCAGCACCTCCTCCCATGTAAAGGGACCTGCATTAGTGTGGGATTTAAACTTAATGCCCGAGAAGCTTATGAACTCTCCTATTTGAGCTTCTTGAGGACTTCACACTGCATTTTTTTCTCATAAAAATAGCATGTGCCTGAGTTTGAAGGATCGGTCAGCTGTAGATCCCTCAAATGGAAAATCCCTCTTGTCGGCATGAGATAGAGGATAAGGGATTCATTCCTGTCCCCAGTGAAATCAACGTGAGCTTTGCTATTGAGACAGGTCAAATGTCAGTCTCAGTTGTTCGCTCTTCCCCAGGATTTTATCCTTTGTGCTCTCACTATCAATGAATCTCTCTTCCTGTCTCCTTCCCACAAGCTCTCATCCATCCTGATTTGAAGTCACCTCCATTAAGTGGTTGTAACGCTAGCTCTTTGCTTTACTTGCAGAGAGGACACTCCATAAATCTAACATTAGTCATGGCATCTGGCGAGAGCTACCAAGGATAGGCTGCTTTGACTCAGAGGTTATCTAACCGTATCGGCCCCTGCGTTTGCCTTTCCTCTAAGGAAGCCAAGGCTCCCTGGCAGGATCTAGGGCTCATTTCATGTGAGCTGATGCAGCCCTGCAGCCTGCTCGGGGCTGGGGCCCACGTGGCCATGTCCCTCTCCATCCCCTCTGCCTGCTCTCAGCAGCACGAGCTCCTACAAGCACCTGCAGCCCCTCGTGTGCTTTGCTTGTTTCGCTGCCTGTGCGTGTTTGCTGTGCCTGGGGATCGTGGGGCTGCGGGCATGGGGCTTCCCAGATAGCCTGCAGCGGGTGAGGCAGCAAAAGTGCCACGAGTCAGGAATAAAGCAGCTCAGCTGGCACGTCCATGTGCCACGTTCAGGCTAGCTGCAGCCATTTACTTACTCAGGTTGTAAAAAGCAAAATGGGCTTTTGTGGATGGCTCTGATCCCTCTGCAGGGGAGAGGCTGGGAATGGGATGGGAGAGAAAAGCAGGACGCTGGGGCTGCATGGGCATGGGTGCACGAAAGCAGCAGCTCTCCATCAGTTATGTGACTGTGTCTGTTTTAAAATGCCCTTGCTCAGAAGTGAACAAGCAAGGAGGCAGCAAGAGGGGTAGGGTCTGATCTTTGCTCAGGGATGTGTCAGAACAGCATATTGTGTTGTTTTATAGCTGCTGAGGAAAGAGAAGATGGAGTAGGGAACGTAAAATGACAGCAAGTGAGTAGACATGGTATTTGCCTGATGTATTTTGCTAGTAATTAGTATAACACCAATTAAACATAAGTCAACTTTTTTTTTTCCCTTCAGTGGTATAAGTTATTGCTTGAAAATATGCCAGCTAAAACCAAGATATTAAACTTTGAGGGATATGGAGATCTCTGTTCCTTGAGGATCTCTAGATGAAATTACCCAGACAACAGGGATCTTGACAAAAGCAAGACTTATTATTATCTAGAAGGAAAATGAATAAAAGCAAAAGAAATTGTGTATTCCACGTCTAGCGTCTTGCTGCTCATTACACACACACAGGAAGGGGCACCCACAGAGATGCAGATACATCAGTGAGTGAAAGCAAATATCTCACTTTCCTGAAGACAAAGCTGCTTTGCCAGCATTGTTCCCCCCATTGTTTCCTTCAGCCTTGCCCGCCTTTGGGCTCTTCTCCACGGCATTTCTGCAGGCAAGCCCTGCTGCCCACACGCATTTTGCTTTTTTGTTCTCCCAGCCCTGTTTTCCCTCTTTGCTAATCCACATCATGAGACTCAGGACAGTTTGCCTCTCGGTCACTTGGCACATAAACCTCCTTAATGATGATTAATAGCTTCTTCCTGAGGGTCAATTGCTGATCTTAGACATCTCCAATCGCAGATGCTTTTGAGCTCTCTACCTGGCCAGGTCAGGGCTGCTCTTTCCAGCAGGTTTGCTGCTGCTTTGCTCAATGTTACACACTGATTTTTTTACTGAACTGTAAGAGCTGCTGCTATTATCTTCTCAGTTTTGAAAAATAACCTGAACAAATCTTGCCCTTGGACCCATTCGGGAAGTTCTCATCTATCTCTGGTGGACCATGAAATCAAAATCTCCTCCTGATAGTCTTGCTGTTCCCTTGTGCCGTGTGTGCCGTGCATTGGGGGTGATGGAGCTGGCAAATCCCTTCAGCCAGCGTGCCTCAAGTGTGAGATGAGGCTGTGTCCCTCATGCCTTGCCAGGTGTAATCCTTGCTCCTTCGTTAAGCATGTGTTATTCATTCAGTGCCTGGCAGCCCTCCTTACAGGGGTGCAGGCTTTGTGGTGTCCGACCCGCAGCCAGCAAGCTGCAGCACCCAGGGGTGGAGGGGCTGGCATTTTCCCTCAGAGAGGAGATACTCCCATTGCCCTTCCCATTCCCACCCTGTCATGAGGCTGCCTTTCTGCCATGCTAACAGCAAGCAGTTTTCATCAGCATGAGATGAAGGCTGATAATTTATTTTTTTTTCCAAACAAACCGCAGTCTGCTCTTTTCCCCATTCCCAAACCTTCCATTTTCAGAGATGAGCTGATGTCCTCCCGTGCTTGGGCTCACCTTTAGCAAGCTGCAGTGGCGTTGACGCCTCCTCTTTTTCCAGGAGATGAGATCTCCCCAGTCACGGCCATCAGCTGCAAAGCTCCCCGTGCCTCCGTGGGGAATCATGCCAGCATGATGGCAAGCCATTTAATTCAGAGTCGTTAACCACCTGGGCTGATTCCTTGGCAGGAATTTTGGCTGCACTGCGGGAGGATTTGGCCAGTGTGCGCGCTGCTTCTGCCGTGTGCCAGCCACAAAAATCTTTACCATTTACCATCCGCTGCGGACTTCCAACCTGTGAGCGTGTGGCTGTTGGGGGGCGAAGGACGTGTGTTTTCAGCTGGCCTTGGTGCCTGGTTCGTGCTCTCCCCTGTGGGCTGCTCCTCACCTTCCAGCATCCAGCAGCCTGACACTCTCATTGTGTGCCGGGGTGTTCCTCCTGGTTTCCTGGCTGTGTTTTCAGAGAGGGCTATCTGCTTGCGGTGGAGCACACCCTACCCAATCCTCTCCTCATTCCAAACCCTTTCTCATTTTCTCTATGATAGCCCCCAGCCAAAGCCGTGTGCAGGGTCTCAGCTTCAGGGTGATCTCTCCGCCTTAATGCTCACCCAAACTGGTGCGTGCTGTATTTTACCTGCATTAGACTCTCAGGGTGGATGTGGTGCTGGGTGCCCACACCCCATGGTGCCCAAGAGCATCAGCCCGGGTCTGGTGCCCATCTCCTGGCCCTTCCAATGCCCGCTGCTCACCTCTGGAGCCCTGCGAGGACCTGTCCTCTGCTTCTCTCCTTCCTTGGGGTCTGCAATACGGTGCAAGCAACAAGCTGGTTGCTACAGGCAGACTGCAAAAAAGGTGAAACAACAGGAGCCTGTGCTCTCTTTGCTCTTAAGCATCCCAGGAAAAATCCTGGAAAGGAAACAAAGCACCAGCACACAAATCCAAACTGCTGATTCCTCTCCAAGCTTCCTTGGGGCTTAGGCTTGAGCCCCTTCCAGGGGCGGCTTCTCCTCCTCCCCCTGCTCTGTATCTCCCCCGTGTGCTCTGGGGTTCCTTTGTCTGCAGCCCCCCCAGCTGAGGCCAGCCCTTTTCATAAAGTTGTGATTTCTTTTGTCACTTAAACACCTATGTGACTTCAAAGGCCTTGAGCAGCTCTTTGCTGCACGGCTCCCGGCCCCCCTGCAAGAACAATTTCCCCTGATTCATTGTCCTGCTAGTGAAAGATTATTAAATTGTTGATGGAGCTTAACAATGGTTTTGTTCAAAGGCAGACACACGTATGCCAGTTCTTTTCTCCTTGACACAAGAGCCGCAATACAAGCGTACAATGAAAGGCAGCCACCGAGGAGCAAGCGCTGAGCGCTCGTAAAGCCGGTGCGGTGTCCCACGTCCTGGTGCACCTCGCGGTCACCTCCCAGGCTGGCACGCAGCTGCCCAACACCAGCCTCTAGGTGAGGTCCAAAACCCGCTGCAAAAAGACTTTTTTTTTTCCTCCCTACGTTAATTCTTGCTCATACACTCGGGGTTGGGAGGGCCGAGGAGCCACGGTTGCCCCCTTCCTCTCCTTGGAGTGTGCCAAGCGTGTGCCCGCGTCTCCCCTCGCAACCTGCGGTGGGGATCATTATATAGACCGCGCAGCCCCGGGCTGCCTGACATTTTGCATTATACAGACTTATTTTCAATTGCTTATCACTTCAGCAGATTTCCAACACTAAAGCTTAAATTTTCCATGCTGGGTTTCCCTCAGGTTGATTTCTTTTTCTTTCTTTCTTAAGTTTTAGCTAAGGCATTCCAGCTGTTTTCTGAGAACAAGACATGCTGTCTCAGCCGTGCTAACAAACTGGTTATAAAAATTTCCTTTCAAGACACATTAGCTTAACTATGCTTTGGAAGAGAGGTGTGGAATTTGGCACAGAAGCTGTCAGCATCGGCTGGGGGTTGTTTACCCCAAAAGGCTGAGGTTTGCACCGAAGGGATGCCAGCATGCATCCCCCGCATGTAGCTGCGCCCACATGCCCTGGTGCAGCCTTCAAGCAGCATCGTTCTGCAGGGTCCCAGCTCCGTGGACATCCCTCCTGGGGCAAGCCCAGTCCCCAGCACTTGGGGGGGGGGTCCCAGTTTTTTTGGGGGGGGCTGGTGCTGCATGGCATGGGCTGCTCCTAGTCTGGAATGGGGCTGAGAGCAGCTTGCCCAAAGGGAGCCACCCCTCTGTCGGCTTCTCCCTTTTTTTTGGCATTCCCAGGGCACATTCCCTGCCCTTCTCCCGCTTCCCACCGAGGCTGCCACAAGCTCCAGTGCCCTCCCTGATGAGCTGCTGCCAGGAAGGGAAGCACGGCCGCAGCTTTAATTAAATGATAAGGGCAGAGCCCCGGAAGTGGGGAGATAAGTGCAGCGGTGTCTGCCACCGCACTTGCCTGGGCTCCTTCTAATTAGCAAGCAGAAGCTCCGACAAGGAGAGTTAACCCTTAGAGGGAGGCTGGCTGCAGTGGCAGGAGAGTACCAAGGCTGCTCCCAGGGACGGGGTACCAGGGGAGCTGGGGGGGGACCCCTGTGTGTCCCCCACTCCGTGCCACGGCAGCAGGATTAGACCTCCGCCTTTCACAGGCAAGGTAAAGCTCTGGGATTAGCTGGCCAGGTTCCTTCCGTCTGAAGCATTTGCTGCTTTAACACATCCTGTGCCTTGAGGGTGGCGTGGGGCCACCGTGCTGCTGTGCTTGTCCCCTCTTGGGGACAGTGTCAGGGGTGCGGGGCAGGATCCTACTGCAAGAGCTTGGGGAGAGGTCTCCAGGTGCTCTGGGAGGGGAGGAAGAAGATGGGGTAAGAGGACTGCTGTATGTGGGGAGATGTCAGCAACCCATAACAATAATAAGGACCAGGAGCTCTCCAGGGCCTGGTGCCACAATGACAGACCTCTGCTCTGCTGCTGTTCACCCAGACACAGGGGTGCAGAGTGCATTGCTTCAGAGGGCCACCAAAGGGCTCCTCGGCTGTAGGGTGGCAGGTATCTGGAGCTCTTGGTGGCCTGGCTCCTTCTGGTCACCTCGTCCCATCGGCTGGAGACCCTGGACCATGCTTCCTGGTGTCCCCAGAGAGCCCTGGTGGGACAGGGGGACAGGTCAGCCCCACGGACACAGGCTGGGGAGCGTCTGGGAGGAATCCTGTGCACAGGAGGTGTTGGCAAAGGCGAGGTGGGAATGTGCACGCAGCAATTGTGTGTCGGTATTTGGGCAGCAGGAATGCGCATACGAGGCATGCATGAGCTGACAGCCCCTGGGGACGGCAGGTGTTGTTCCTCTGCAGATTTACATAACCATCATTAGCTCCAGCAAGAGAGGACGTAAAAGGCAGAAGGGGAAGAGTGGCCGAGGAACCAGCTGGAAGCTCCTTGTCCAACCTCTGTGTGCTCCAGGAGGTGTCACAGGGGTTGGTGCTCCCCTGGTTACTGGGGGGGGTGAACGATGAGACCAGGAAGGTGATTTGGGTACGGCACGGTTTGGTTTGGTTACTGCGTGGCAGCCTGGCCCTCTGGGTGGTCTTTTGTTAAAGGTCTGTTGTTTGCAGGAGTCGTGAGCAGTTCTTGGCTGTCCAGAGCACAGTGTTTGGGCGTTATAGGCAGCGGGGTTTCATCTCAGAGGGAGACTGGCCGCTGTGTTTTGTAGAGCACAGGTGAGGAGGGGTGCCCAGCAATGCCCATTATTATCTTTACATTGCTTGAAATTTTGGCAAACTTGAATGACAAGGAAATGGTTTTTCATGGTGGATGTCTGTGGCTTCCCAAGTATTTTGAAAAGAGATGTTGAAACCTGCCCAGATATCTCGCTTCCAAAAGGAGATAGGAAAGGAAATGGCTGGGTTTACTCCATAGTAAAAGAATCCCGCTGCCCCCCAAGCCCCAAGCTTTGAAGATGCAATTTGCTGTGATTTCCTGACCCTTTCATTGTGCCTTCTCCGGTTTCCTGCAGCCCGTGGGGTGGAGTCTCGCTGGCAAAGGCTCTTCCCCCTCCCCAAAAAGCCCAGTTCATCTCCCAGGTTTTCCTGTCCTCTCCCCTGCAGCCCCAAAGGACCCCAGGGAAAATGTTTTCCACCAGACAGTGGCTCTGGTCTGCCTCACGAAGCAGACTTTCAAGAAGTGAATTAAGACTGCAGGGACAATCCTAATTTTGGCATTTCCTAACCTTTGAACCCCTGAATCCTATTAAGGTAGTTCTTAATGTAATTATTCTGTAATTTAATGTAATAATTCTGCTTTTTATAGCCCAGAGAAGGTTGAAGCCCCATGGTGCCAGGGCAGGAGATCATCCAGCCAGCACCACAAGTGCAGAATCTGTTAGAGGGGATGCGATTTGCTTCCCTGAGTCTTGCAGGGATTGCAGTGAAGATGGGGGGCAAGTGATTTTGGAGAGATTCCTCTGAGCCTCAGGAGCATGGGCAGGACCCAGAGCCTTCAGTCTGGATGCTCTCGGTGCCAGCGGTGCGACCCGCATCCCGTTGCCACGGCGATGGCTGCAGGATGCTGGTGTGTCACAGCCACCCGCGGGCTGCAGGTGCAGCAGTGGCAGGGATGTGGTCCCTCCAGCCCCAGCAGCAAGGGAAGGAGGTGGAAGATGTCCCCTGGGAGCCTGGGCTCAGGCCCTCGCTGCTGAGGCCTGTGACAAAGCGTTTTAGCGTTACGCTACCTGTGCCGGTGATGCTGAGGCTGGTGGGTGCATCTGTCCCCATTAATTACACACTGGTTCTGCTGCGATACCCTTGGCAGGATCTGGGAAGTCGTTTGCTTCGGTGCTGCAGTTAGTATATGCTGCTGTAATATACTCCAGGGGCCATGGTTTGATCCGTGTGTGCATCTGGGGGCTGACAGGCCATTAACTTTGGAGCGAGCTGTCTGCACTGGTGTTTAGACACCATTGTTCAGCGTTAGGGGAGCGCTGCTCGCTGCTGCAGGGTCTGGGGGAGAAGGCTGCGTGCGCTATATCTGTTGACTTTGGTGCCCAGGAGAGATCCATCTGTGTGCTGGCATCAGAGCTGGATCTTTCTCGGTATTTATTGCGAGCGCTGGTGATGCTCACCGTGGCCCAAGAGCTGTAGGTGTGGCGTGGAGCTGCAGTAACCGCCTTGATGGGCACTGTAGGGTCGCTCCCAGACACCGGCAGCCATCTGTCTGCGTGCTGTCACGACGGTGTTAAGTTTGGAAAGCCATCTGCCTGGGTGTTGTCGTGCTAGAATTGGTCCCCGAAGCCGTCTGCCTGGGTGTTGTAGTGCGAGGAGTGGTCCTGCAAACCGTCTGCCCGGGTGTTGTGGGGATGGCATGAGCTCATTCTAGGAAAAATAGGGACTGACGTGGACGGCGGGGAGCGCGCCGCTTGTGTGCTCAGCTTCTGATATTTCTCTGCTCATTGATCTCTGGAGCATCGCTGTGGAAATGGGCATCGGTCCAGCCGCCTTCCCCAAGGCCTGGAAAGAGAAATTGGTGTCACGCTGGTGCTGCGCTGGAGGAAGAGGGCTTGTGCTGGTGGCTACGTGCAGTGTGGGAATCGGGGACCAGAGGGGGCTGCAGGAGGTGATGCTCAGGCCCCCCCCGTGTCCAGAAGGTGGGCATCCACTTGCTGTGCCCACCTCGTCTGGGGGCCTTGAAGGGGAGGACCTGGAGTCAGGGCTCTGCAAAGCAACGCAGGGCTCCGCAGCCATCTGCAGCATGGCTCTCCCCTCCCAAAAGCTCTCTGAAGGGGAGGGGGCACTGAGGCAGAGCCCCTGAGCTCCTGTGCACCAAAGAAAGCTCACGACAAGTCAGGGGATGGGCTGTTGAGCATCTCCTGCTGCCAGCAGTGTAGGAGAAAGGCACGGAGAAGGGTGCATCGAGGGGAGGGATGGTGCAGGGGACACATCCACGCAGCACTGGGGCATGAAGACATGGAAAGCACTGGGGTTGCAGCATATAAAACCAGGATTTTGGGGCGTGCTACCCAACCGGCTGCACTGTGAGGAAGCAGCCCATGCAGCAGTGGTGCCTGGAGCAAGCGGCACCGCAGGGGAGAGGTATCTGGAGGGAACAGCGCTGTGAAACATGGCACCTGGGGGACGTGGTGGCACCGCAGGGGACCGGTACCTGTAGGCATCAGCGCCATGGGGGAACGATGCTCGCCAAGAGTGGTGCGGAGGGGGAACAGCACCTGTAGGGGGGAACGCGGCAGGGGAGAGCTGCCTGGAGGTAGGTGCTTGTAGGGGAGTGGTGCCTGGGGAGAGCAGGAGAAAGGTACCTGGCAGCGGGAGCGCACAGGGGAATGGGGCCTGCTGGGGAGAGCCTGCGGGTGCTGGTGCCTGTAGGTGCGAGAGCTTTGGGGGTGGGACATGGATGGTGCAGGAATGGCCCCAGTGAGCTAGGATGGAGCTGGGGAAGGGCACCCATGTGAGGGAGGTGTGCTGGAGAGAGCAACACCAGGGAGGAGCCGTTCCCATGGCAGGGACACGGGCAGGGAGGACAGTGCTGCTGGGACAGGGTGCCATGGAAGGTCACCACCATAAGGGACGTCCCAGCAATGCTCTGCAGAGCCCTGAGGGCTCGGTGCAGGAGGAGTGGTGTTGCCAGGTGTCCACACCAGGGAGTGGAGGTGATGAAGCAGCCTGTGCTAGGAACAGTGTCCTGCCTCGGCCAAAAGCCAGCAGTTTGAACAGCAAGTCCTGGCTTCCCCATCCCAGGTGGGATGGCCTGGGAGAGGAGCAGTGCTGCTGGGCTCTGAGCAGGGGGGCTGGATGAAGTTAGGGTCTGATGTTCTCCATGCCATCAGGGAGGGAAGACAAGTCTTTCCGATCTAACGCTTCAGGAACGCATCCTGCTGTGCCTCCCAGCTGCTCTCCCAATCTCCCCATAGCCCTGAGCCTCCCCACTCCCTCCTCGCATGCTGTGCTTCCCTCTTCCCCCTCCTGCGCTTCTCTGCATCCTCTGCTGTGCCCTGCTGTCTCACACCCCCAGTCCCATGTTCCTCCTTCCCAGAGCTCCTCTGCAAACCCTCGCCCCCAAATACCTGTCCTCGTGTGCTGCAGCATCCCTGCTCCCCCAGCCCTGAGCACCATGCTTATGGTACTGATGATGTCTGACACGAGTGGAGGAACCAAACCAGGGTGTGCACGTTGGAGATGGTGGCAAAAAGCTGTGGTCCGGGCTGGCTCTCAGCCTGTGCTTGAAGATACCTGGCTTGTAGTGGGCGAGGGAGCCCCAGCCCATCTACTGCAGGAGATGGAAGTGCCTGCTGAGTGATGCTGCCTGCTTTTGTCTTCCGTCTAATGGCACTCAAGTGCACTGTTGAAATCTCCCACGAAGAGCAATAACACTACTAGAAGGAGCCCTTGCAAGTGGGATATAGAGAGATAATTAGCAGCAGCACCAATATGTGCCTCTAAGGAGACGGCCCGGCACAAGACTCCTTCCCAAAGAGCAGAGGTGCCCTGGATGCCGGGAGAAGAGGGGGGAGAACAGGGCTGCTGCTCAGGGAACTTCCCCTCCTCCAGCCAGGGCCAGACCCAGCCCATCTCTGAATGCATGTCCCATAAAGCCCCCTTTTCATCTGAAAAGTTCAAAGGGATGCGACTTTTACTGCCCCGGCTCATTCCTATGCAATGAGGCCGAGCAGCCCCCAGGCAACTGGAGAGAGCCAAGCAATAGAAAGGGGGGAGCCAGCGGGCTGCAGATGCCCAAACAACCACGCATCCCTCGGGGCAGGGACGTTCAGCCTTCTGGCATGGGGATGCTGATAACAGGATGGGCTGACCCCTCTGGCCTGCAGTGAACAGGCAAAGCTCTGGGAAACGCAGCGTCTTCATTGACCTCGCACCCAGAATCGGCCCTTTGTGGGCAGGATTCCCACCAGCTTACCCCCAAAGATTTGTGCTTGCCTGTGGTGGCACATTGAACTCCAGCCCACCGGCATGTGCTGAGAATTAGGCCGTGGGGTCGTGTTTGCTGTAAATTGGGGCTATTCAGGAATTGCACCCTGCCCCGTTCCCGGGCTCTGGAAGTGGAGCTGGTTGTGCTCGCGGCACATAATGCGCTCCTTTAGCGGAGAGCGCGGTGCCAGCATCTCACTGCAAGAGACAACGCTGGAAAACGGCTTTCGTGCCAGAAACAGACAATGGGAAAAGCAGAATAAAAGACCCTGAACACCGAGTTCCTGCTTGACCCTGCGATTTCTCAGCTGCTATTGGCGCAAGGAAATCTCCACAGCTTTGTTCCCTGGAGAGGTGGCTTTATTTCAGCCCTGCCGGCACCCTCAGCAGAGCACCTTCCCTTGGAGCAGGAACTGGGGGCACCCAGGACTCCCCATTGTGTGAATGAGCAGCACCGAGGCTTTCTGGATGTGGAAATGATGACAAGCTGTCCAAATTTTGCATTGGGAAAGGAGATGACAGGAGACGGAGATGTTGCCTCTTGAACAGAAGTGAAAGGCAACACAACATGGCCATAGGTTGACCAACCAGCGGCCACCAGAGCATCCTGTTAGTCCCAGGAGGTGAAAACTGAGGTGCCCCACCTCTGGCTTTGAGTATTTCTCTCTACCCATGGCTTAGAAAAATAGATGAGGCAACTCTGCATGCTCTCAGGGTAGGACAGTTTGTCCATGGCTCTGAGAATGATCCTAAAGCCCTGAGCTGGCAAGCTGAGCTCTCACAGTGGCCTTTTGGGTCACTTTGGTCCCCGTGATGCTTGGTCCCCTGCTGTTGCACCCTGCAGCATGAGCATGGCTGTCCCCTGCGTGCGGGTTCCTCTCCGTGTGCCCACCCGAGCACCCACAGAAGCACATCCAGTTGGGTCGTAGCCATGTGCCTGTGCGCACATCTGCCTGCAGGGCTTGGGCCACCACGAGCTGGGTGGCCACAGGCTCTGTGAGCCCTGCAAGGGCCAGCTGGGAGGCTAGGATGAGGCTGGAGAAACCAGTGAGAGCTTGGCAGCGGTGGCCAAGCAGCCTGAAGGAGGCTGGAGCGGGGCCAGGAGAGGCCAAGGGACTCCTTGGAGGCAGTGGGTACCGAGAGGACGTTTTGGGGCTTGGTGCAATGCGACGGGGAGGGCTGGTGGAGGCTGGGGCTGTGCACTGATGTGACCCTCTCGTCCTTTTTCTGCTCCTCATTAGAGTCCCCCGAGCGGAGCAGGCTGTGAAGGGGGTCTGCACGGAGGTATGTCCTTGTGGCGTCTGCCAGGATATCGCAGCTAACACGTGCGCCAGCGGACGGGAGAATTTGGGATGCAGTGTGGGTTGTTTTAGGGCAAGATATGTTCCCACACACTGCTTCTCTGCTAACTGTGTCCCCTCGTCCATACCTGTCCCTTCAGCTCTCACTTTTGACCCTTTCCAACTGTTCCCAGCATCATATGGAGCCTTCTCCTGCAGCGACCTCATTGCAATCACGGTGGTGCCTGTGTGTGAAAGCTGTGCAGGGTGACTTGGGGACACACATGTCCTCGAGCCCCAGGCTGGTGGCAGGAGGGACGTGCTGCAGGGACAGAGCCTCAGCACGCTGCAAAGGGCTCTGGTTTGCCTCCTACCAGGGCCGGGGGTCCTGAGCAGCCTGCCCTTCTGTCCTAGCATCGGCACCAGCCTTGAGCCACCAGCAGGCGCCCGTGGCAGTGAGGTGTCCCGGTGGTGGCAGGGGGCTGTGTGGTGCCCTGAGGGAGCTGATGGCAAGGGATGGCTTTTGTCTGGGATGGCTCCTGAAGGTTTGCTCACCTTTGCCTGGAAATGCCATGCTGCAGCCTCTGCAGACCTGTGATGGGCACTCCCTGTGGCCAGGACATGTGGCCAGGGCACAGCAAGGCCTCGAAATACCTGGGATGGAGAGTGGCCAGTGCCTGAGGACACCAGCCCACGACGTGGTGCAGCTGGTGGCCACTCTCCAGCAGCCAGGGAGCTATGATGCCCTCAAATATCCAGCGCTCTCACGGGCCAGTGTTTGACACAGAGAAGTTTGGACACACCTGGGGCAGGGATTCACAGGTATCAGAAATGTCCAACCACTCTAGGGTGGCTGTGGGCTCTCCCAGGTGTGCTTCGTCATGTTCTCAGACTCTGGGAGACCAGGAGAGGTCTGAGGACCTCTATCTGGTTTCGGAGAGGAACCTCCAGTTGGTACTTGGGATGGCTGGGTGGCAAGCAGGGCAGGATGGCCCATGGCTGGTGCTCAGGAGACCTGGCTGTACCTGAGGGCAGTGAAAAGCCTGGCTGCATTTGGGACATGGACTGTCCCATGGATTTGGGACAGGACTGAGGACTCCTGTCCATGCATGACGAAGCTTTTGGGGTGTCCAAGGGTGCTGGACCAGGGGGGTACCTGTGTCCTAGGGTGGGCGCAGGGAGCTCTGCCTTGCCGTTGTCCCACCAGCACCCACTGCAGGGGTTTATTGTCCACGGGGAGCTGGGCTGAGCTTGGCAGGAGGCACCGGCTGCCAGGAGCCTTGGGCTCCCCACCCAGCCCTGCCTCCATTCCCTGGGTGGCCGTGGGTCCTTCCATCCCCGTCCCCCTGCTGTGGGAGGGCAGAGGCCTCCCAGCCCTGCTCCTCCTCCCAAGGGGTCGCGGGGTCCCTCTCTGGCCTGGGAACCCGGCCCTCTTGGTCACCCCATGGGTGCTGGGGGGACCTCCAGCCTCACCCCGCCAACCTGGCGGGTCCCGGCCATGCCTAATGATGCTCTCCCTTGCTTCTTGCAGATCTCCGGCCTCTGCCCGATGTAGCCATGACTGGGACCTGTACCCGGGAGTGCACAGAGTTCGGCCACTCCGACACCTGCTGGATGCCCGGCCAATCCTCCCCCAGCCGCAGGCCCAAGAACGCCCTCAAACTCTCCACTTTTGTGCCTTACCAAGACAGAGGGAGTCAAGAGCAAGTCGGGAATGGCAGCCCCAGACTCTCAGAAGAGCGCAGCACCAAAATGGCCAACCTCCGCCTGCTCCCCACGTACAGTGCCTTCTCCAATAGTAGCCATGAGCCCTGCAAGGACTCTCCCATGGAGGAAATTCCTCTCACCCAGACCTCGGACTTCCAGCCAGCCACCACCCCCTCATCCCAGACCAACAAGAGGGAGATATACCTGTGAGGCTGGCCCGAGGGGCCGGGAGCAGACGTGCTTCTGAGGCCAGCGTCCAGAGGAACATTTGAAACTTCGATGCTTTACGGGCTCCTGCGGCCGGGTCTCCTCCGGGTGGTGGTTGAGGTGCCCAGGGGCTGTGAGGACAGCAGGGCAGGGCAAGGCAGGGATGGAAGGAGCGCCTTTATAACCCATTTTCCGGGGCGGGTGGGAGGGGTGAAGGCATCCAAAACCCGATTTCTGAGCACTTGCGGGTGCATGCCTCTGAACTGCGTGGTCGGGGAGGGCTGGGCAGGCTCCTGGTGCGGAGGGCACGGCCGGGGAGAAGGGCTGACGTACCAAAGGTCCGCGCAGAGCTGGTGGAGTTCCTGGGGCATAGGACGAGGGGTGTCCCCGCGCACAGGGAGCGAGCTGCCCGGCTCTTTGCTGTAGACTCCTGTAAATACGAACCTTAGGAATGACATTCAAGTCCTGCCTGATCGAAACTTTTTATTGTCCTTGAAACAAAAGACATTTAAACGAACACACACACACACACACAATCCCAATCCACAGGGAGCAAGTTCCAGCTTTGAATGGTTTGCTGCGTGGAAGAGCCCGCGGGAGCGCAGCGTCCGGCCCACACTCATGTTCTATATTGTAAATAGAGATGTGACCAGTCCCTGAAACGGCAGCTGGGGAGCTGGAGGAGAGGGGCAGCCCTAGCCGGACTGTAGGGACTTGACTATTTTTCAGCCTGGATCTCTTTCGGAACGTTGTCACTGTGCCCACAAGCTGCAGGGTCCCTAGGGACTGCCCGGTGCCATAGGCGGGGGCTGCACTGGGGGTGTCCCTGGTGGCCCTGCGCCCGATGGCCGGAGGAGGGACGGGGAAGTCCCCAGGCAAGGGACCGGCTGGGTCCGGAGAAGCCCTCAGTCCCACTCCGCTGGCAGGGAGGTCGGCATCGGCTGTGGCGTCTCAGCCCATCGCCTTGTGCCTCCTGCGGGGCGGGGGATGCCGGTGGGGCCGGCTGTGCCATGCCTTCGACCTCCGTCCTGTCCGCCTGTAAGCCACCATTGCCTTCGTCAGGAGGAGCGTTGTCTCAGGGTCACGCCGGGGGCCACCACGCCCCTGCCCGCTGGTGTCCCACCGCCCTTAGGCCACAGGGCCGCTCTCACGGGCTCCAGCTTTCTCTTCCATTGTCCGGTCCCCGCTGCCCCCGGCTCCCCTGCAGGGTACCCGAGCAGGTGACACCGCGCAGGCGGCGGGGACGGCGCTCCTGGAGATGCGCACGCCGGAGCGGGGATGCCCGGGTGGTGCGTCCCTGAGCACCTCTGCCTGTTTTTTGGGTGACCCCGGCAGGAGGGCTCTGGGGGACTCACGCCTCATTCCTGGGTCACCCTTCCCCGGTCCCCTCCTCCCCGCTGGGACGTGGGGACGGGCTGTGCTGCACCCTTGTTCTTCCCGTACTCGCGCGTCGGTCGTCTTCATCTCTGGGATCTTCCTTAGGGAGCAAGGCCAGTGGTAGCTGCAGGATGGTTTCCCCCGCTGCTCACCCTCGGTCCGCGCACGGGGAGAGGCTGGGGCTCTTCTCACCGATGGCTCGACCAGCACAGGGTGGGGACACCGCAGGGACATGGCGCTCCGGTGCCACCCCACCGGCTGCTGCGGCCAGCGGGCTGCCCTGCCGGCGCTGCGGTGCCTGTCGGGGCCCCCCTGCCCACCTCCCACCTCCAGCAGCCCCTCTCTGAGCAGCTTCTCTCCCTTTGCTTGGGCAGCGGTGGCAGGATGCGGCCAGCTCCCAGTGACCTGCGGGGCCGTGGGGCCCCAGCCCTGCTCCTCGCCTGCCCTGGGGACCTCGGGGTGCCACCCGGAGGGGGCAGGACCCTCCTCCCGGCCCCCCGCTGCTGCTCCCCACCTGCCGGCCGGCGGCCCCATGGGGCAGGCGCCTCACTCCTGGTGGCCATCCGTCCGGGCGTCCCCGCTCTACCCGCAGCCACGCGGCGGGGCCACGCTCTCCTGGCCTGGCTGCCTGAGCAGGTCACGCTCCTGAACTTGTTTTTAATTGTAGCTCTGTAGTTTCAGGGCCTAACTGGGCAGAATGTGCAATTTGGCCGCGCTGGCCAGGATCTCTGACTCCACTGCCAACTCGACTGCTCACGCCTCCCCGCGGCTCCGGCGGCGGCAGTGTCCGGTGCCCCTCTTGGGGTCCCCCCGGCAGAGCCAGATCAGAGGGGTGCTTGTCCAAGACCAGCTTCCCCAGGCCACTGCCTGTGGGTGGGCTCCCTACTTTCTGCTCGGGGTCACCAGTAGGACCCCGAAGCTCCAAGCCCTGTGGCTGGGGTTGCTGTCTTGTCTCCTGGAGCGCCTGGCGATGTTCTCAGTGCGAGCGTGTTGCAAAGGGGGGGGTGAGTGCAGAGGGGACGGGTCCCTGGGGAGCCATGGGGATGGGAGAGATGGGAGCCATGGGAAGGGGTGCAATGGGGATGGGAGCCATGGGGATGGGAGGGATGGATGACATGGGGATGGGTGTCTTGGGGTTGGAAGCCATGGGGATGGTTGACATGGGGATGGGAGCCATGGGATTGGAGGTATAAGGGGTGATGAGTTTGGGGGGGGTTCTCAGAGGGGTGATGGGGCTGGGTCTTTTTAGGGGAGCACAGTGGGGAGAGGACTTGGGTGATGGGGAGGGGATGGGCATCTTGGGGGGGGGGGAATGGGGAGAAATAGAGAGGGCAGGGGGAGCGGGTCCTCCATGGGGTACCAAAGGGGGCAGTGGGTCTGGGAGGAGGAGAAAATACTGGGCATTGGTGCTGGGATGGGGGGCATTGGGGGGAGAAACTGATGGTGTCACTGGGGACCAGTCTTGGGGGTGGGGGGGTTGTACGAAGAAGAGGTGCTGTTGGAAAGAAGCTCATTTGCACAATTATAAGCCAGAAGGATAAAGCCTCCGTGCACGTGGGGGGACGCTCCCCACGGGCTCCAGCCTAGACAAGCACAGGGAAGAGGGGGGGGGTTGGACGCCTCTGCGGGGGGGTTCACCGTATCTCACACTGCACTAGGACAAGCCAGGGGTAAAACCAAAGGTGGGAGCCAGGGAGCAGGCGGGCTGCGTGGGAAGGATCTAAGCGACCCCTTTGTAGCTCTTCAGTGTTGGTTCTATTTATACGAGATTTCATTTCCTTGCTTGTGATGCCTTGTTTTTTGTACAGTTTTATGTACATGCAGGTGTAGCTTTTCTAAAGGAGAAATCCTATGGCAGAGTAAAGTACCCAACTATTTTTCAGATGGTGACCTATGTCTAAGGCAACGCCTCTTGCTAAGGTTGTATTGCTCTCAATGTGTGATGCATTTCCCTGTGCGGGGAAGGCTTTCGGCCTTGGGCTTGGTTTTCCCCAGGCGCTGTGAGCACAATTGATTCCCTTGTAACTCTTTCTGTTCAGAGCAGTGAGCATGACACCGTCGTGATCCCCTTTCCGTTCTCTCCTGTTCTGTTTGTTTGCTGAGCTGTCAGATGACCAACTCCATTGTAATTAGCCCTTCCTAAAGCTTTACAATAAAAGTGTGAAAACCCGGGTGCCTGTGCCTGGCAGCTTCTTCCCACACCTCTCCTCCCCACAGGAGAGGGCACATGTGGACAGCAGAGAGCCTCAGCACCTCCCACTTCCATCACTGCTCCCTGGGGACCATTTTTTGCCCTTCCACCACCTCCTTCACCCAGCAGATGGTTTAGGTCCTCTAGGCCCAAACAAAGCATCTGGGCCACCCCAAACCAGGACAGTGCCCGGCTCCCACGTCTGGCACAGGGGCAGGCAGCACAGACGTGCCCCCAGGTTACCCAGGAAGGGGTACACCACCCCAGGTCCTCCCAGGCCCTCCTGGCTTTGTGGCCCCTCACTCCTCGTGCTCCTCCCCACTTACCCCAGGCCCTGCAGCCCCCTTGACCCCCCATTTACACCTCCTTTTCTCCTCCTCCCACCATGCCACCTCCTCCTGTCCCTCCCACCTTCACCCTCCTGCACCCGGCTCCCTCCCGCGCCCCTGCCCTGGTCCCTGCATCCCCCCCCCATGCAGCAGCCCCCCCCAGTCTCCCCCTCAACATCCAGCCCCCCCCACGCTGCTCTGGGAACTGTTGGGTTTCCATGACAGCAAATATCGATCAGGAATGGATGCTGCTGAGAGGCTGCTGCGGCTGCCCTGCACCATTGGGTGCACGAGGCTCCCCGGTCAGTGCTGCCTTTAGGGTGGGTTTTGGTGCCTGAGAACCCCACATCTGGGCATGGAAGAGGTATGGTAAGACCAGGGTGGTCCCACAGGGCTGGGCATCATGAGGAGACCAAATGGAGTCATAACCCGGCCGTGGTGTCCTTGCTGGGTGCTCAGAAGTGTGCAGAGGGGGCAGCTCCTATTTCTCTTCCTCCTCCTTCTTTTCTTCTTCCTCTTCCTCCTCCTGCTCCTCCTGCTTTTCCTCCTCCTCTTCCTCCTCCTCCTCCTCCTCCTCCTCCTCCTCCTCCTCCTCCTCCTCCTCCTCCTCCTCCTCCTCCTCCTCCTCCTCGTCCTCCTCGTCCTCCTCCTTCTCCTTCTCCTCCTCCTCTTCCTCTTTTTTCTTCTTCTCCTTCTCCTTTTCCTCTTCCTCTTCTTTCTTGTCCTTTTCCTCCTCACTCTCCTCCTCTTCCTACTTGGTGGCCTCCCATGGGCCGGGGACATCTACAAAGGGGACAGCAGGGGATCAGCTGCTGCATAAGCTTTGGTCTGACCCGGGTTCTGCAAGCAAGTCTGCTTTGCAGGGGTCCTCACCTCACAGCAGGACCTGCATATGTTCTGGGAGGACACCAGACCAGGGCCACACGTTTGGGTGGAAACCTCAGATCTCATGTCTCCTGAGGGGCCCCCCATGCAGCTTTAGCTGTGCAGCTGCCTGTGCAGACTTGGCAGATTCATCTCCAGTGCTCGTGGGGCAAAGTGGAGCAGGGCTGGGATCTCTTTGGGCTTTGGCCAGGTGCAGTGGCACTGTCTTCCTGATGGAGACTGCCCCTCCTGAGGCTTTGTCCCAGCAGGGCCTTGCTCGGTACAAATCCCTGTGAAGTTTAAAGCAGTGCTGTCAGTAAGCAGAGAGGATTGCCTTCACTTGGTTCCCTGACTCAGGTCCTCACCTCTGGAGCAATGGGCATTTCTGCAAGCCCGAAACAGGGAACTGGGTGGAAATCACAGAAAAGCCTCATCCATTTTCACCGAATCCTTAAAGAAATTAAATGTTGCTGAGGAGGTTCCCAGACCAGGCAGACCTGGCTGAGGTGGCTGGATGATGACTTCCCATCATGGTGGCATGGTGAGTGACGGGATGGCACGGCTGTGGCTGCAGCGGGGGCTGTGGATACACGGCTGGCCTGGAGCAGGCAGTGGGCTGCTGCTGTGCCGGCCTAGTGCTCGGGGCTCAGGCTCAACATGCACATGGAACAGCTCAGGTTGGAAGGGGCCTTAAAGATAATCCAACTCCACCCCCCTGCCATAGGCAGGGACAGCACCCACTAGATCAGATTGCCCAAAGCCCCATCCAGCCTGGCCTTGAGCATCTCCAGGGATGGGGCATCCACAGCCTCTCTGGGTAACCTGTGCCAGGGCCTCACCGCCCTCTGGGTGAGGAATTTCCACCTGACCTCTCATCTAAATCTCCCCCCTTTTAGTTTAAGCCATTCCCCTTTGTCCTGTTATTATCTGACTGAGCAAAAGGTCACTCTCCATCTTTTTTATAAGCCCCCTTGAAATACAGAAAAGCCATAAGGAGGTCAGCCTGGAGCCTTCTCTTCTCCAGGCTGAACAGCCCCAGCTCTCTCAACCTTTCTTTATAGGAGAGGTGCTCCAGCCCTCTGATCATCTTTGTAGCCCTCCTCTGGACCCACTCTAACAGATAAACAACTTTCTTGTGCTAGGGGCCTCAGACCTGTATACAGCACTCCAGGTGGGGCCTCACAAGAGCAGAGTAGAAGGGGACAATCCCCTCCCTCCCCTGCTGCCACCCCTCTGCTGATGCAGCCCAGGGTGCAGTTGGCCTTACGGGCTGCAGGCACGCACTGCTGTCTTGTGTTGATCTTTTTGTCCACCAGAACCCCCGGGTCCTTCTCCACAGGGCTGCTCTCAATGAGTTCTCCCAGCCTGTGCTGACGTCTGGGATTGCCCTGGCCCAGGCGCAGCACCTTGCACTTGGACTTGTTGAACCTCATTAGGTTCATGTGGACCCACTTCTCTAGCCTGTCCAGGTCCCTTTGGATGCCCTCCCTTCCTTCTCTCATATCAACTGCACCACCCAGCTTGGTGTCATCTGCAAACTTGCTACGGGTGCACTCGGTCCCACTGTCCATGTCATTGATGAAGACATTAGACAGCACCAGTCCAAGGACTGGTGTCCCTGCAGGACACCGCTCGTCACCAGCCTCCACCTGGACATGGAGCCACTGATCACCACTCTGGGTGTGACCTTCAAGCCAACTCCTTAGCCACTGAATGGTCCACCACCCGATATGGAGACCAGGATGTCAAGTGGGACCATGTCAAAGGCCTTACAGAAGTCCAGGTAGATGCCATCAGTTGGTTTCCCCTTGTCAACTGATGCAGTCCCTCCATCACAGAAGGCCACCAGATAGGTCAGGCATGATTTACCCTTGGTGAAGCCATGCTGGCTGTCTTGGATCACCTCCTTTGTGCTTTGACATTGCTTCTAGGAGGATCTGTTCCAGAATCTTCTTATAGGAGAAGATTCTGGAACAGAACCCTTCACAGAGGTGAGGCTCAACAGTTCCCCACATCCTCCTTTTTAACCTTTTTAAAAATGTGAGTGATGTTTCCCTTTTTCCAGTCACCAGGGACTTCACCTGGCTGCCAGGACTTTTCAAATAGGATGGAGAGGCCATCAGCCAGTTCCCTCAGCACCCTGGGCTGCATGGCATTGAGCCCCATGGACTTGTGCTTGTTTGGTTCCATTGGTTGGTCTCCAACCTGCTCCTTGCTTACAGCGGGTGCCACTTTGCTCCCCCAGCCCTCACCTGCAGGTTCAGGGGAATGAGAGCCATGGGGAGCCTGACTGGCAGTGAAGACTGAGACAAACAAGTTGATGCGGCACCCCAGAGCAGGGCTGGACACAGAGAGGGCAGGGGTGGGCTTCACCCCCCATAACCCATGATGAGATCCCACAGGAGGAGCAGGGCCACAGTGCTGGGGAAGCCCAAAGCCCTTCTTCCCTGGCCTCATTCAGCTGCCTGCACTGCCATTAGCAGGATGAGCAGGGCTGCTGTGCTCGTGGTGGCTGCAGATTGCATCCCTGAACATTTTGGGGAGACCTGGGGGAGATCTGGGGGATTCTGGGCTCTGTGCCATGGGAGAAGCCCCTGTAATTGCCTGCAGGATGATTGGGATTTGTGGGAGTGGGGTGGGAGTAGCCCCAGGCAGCTCGTGGCTGTATCCCTGCCTGGTAATATGGACAGGGGGATTTAGGGGATTTACAGCTGGCCTGGCCCCCTCTGCAGGGGGCCCTCGAGCTGAAGCCCAGCAGAGCACACAGCCCTGCTCATTCCCCAAGATGACTGACAGGGAGCGGGCTGGGGTGCTGCTGGCTGTGTCCACTCGGAGAGCCGGGGATTTTACCCCTTTGTGAGCAGGGAACTGGCATTGCCCAAGCCAAGATTGGCTCCACAGCCAGATCTCAGCCCCCAGCAGCTCCAGGCCAGCCCAGCTTTCACCCCACTTTGCCGGTCTCACCCTCACCTTGAGCCAGCTGTGTCCTCTCCACCATGCAGCAATCCCCAGTGGGGTCAGTGCACACAGGACCCCCACTCTGCTTCCCACCGGGCTCACCTCTGCATCCCCACCTGCCCGCCACCCCAAACCCAGTGCCCAGCACCAGGCAGCTCAGCACCAATGCTGCTCACAGCAGGCAGCTTTCTCCCAGTCGCTGCCCTAGTCTCCTCCAAAAACCAGGGTAAGAGAGATCTTAACTCCCCGAGCCTACCTCTCCACCCTGATCTCATTATGGGCAGCCGATAGCTGTTGCAGAGCCCACTTTCACTTTGTGAAAGCCCCAGATTCATAAATCACCAGGTTTGCCCCTGGGGAAAAGGTTTTTCAGGAGGCTTTATACTGACAGTTTGCAGTGTCAGGGTGGACTCTAAAGCTTTCCTCCTGCTTGTCGTGTTGTCACAGCTCCAGCGCTGCAGGGATGCTCCAGAGCCCTGTGATGCTCTGCCTGCCTCTCTAGCTGATTTTCACTTCTCCTGCCCTATTAAATAATCCCAGATCAGAGGAAAGGGTTGCACAGGCTGTCTTCCCGGCAGAATGTTTTTTACCAAGGCCACACGGAGCTGGGACAGTCCTTCGTTCATTAGGAAATGGCTAATAAAGGTCATCTTGCCGTGCCCACACACTGAACACATCACCCTGACGTGCATCCCATCCAACCACTTCCATTCACCTCACTGCAGCAAAAATCGAAGCAAGCAGGAGAGCCTTGAAGGAAGCAAACGTCTGCGTGCCAGCAGAGCTGGGCTGCGAGCTGGGGAGGTGCAAAGAGCTGCGGCCAGACTTGGGGGGCTTGGCGGGGAAGGACCAGAGGAAACCTTTCCCTGTGGATGCCTGACCTTGGGCTAAGGCTCTCCATCCCATAACACATGGGTGGGCACTGGTTGCAGCACGTCCCCTGTGTTATCGATATAACCACCTCCACTCACAGCTGTGATGCATGGTGATACTTCTCGAAGCTCACCAGAAGGATGGCTTCTTTCCCCTTTGGCTGCTGGGGGAGATCTGCCGTGGGAGTAAGGCAGGCAGGAGGGCTGGCCATTTCCAAAGAGGAACACGGAAAGGAGAAGCTGCCTTCCCCTGCCTGGCATGGCCTGAAACCATTGTGTTCATGACTCCAGCCTGCAGGAGACAAAGATAAAACCCAACTTGGTGTTCCTGAGCTCTGTCTCCATCCCAGTGCGATGCTGGAACCTGCTCCACCAGCACGGACACCAGCAAAGGCTGAGCGCAGCAGCACCCTGGAGGCAGCGCTTGGACCCTTTGAAGATGTCACCTGCCAGCCCCTCTTTGGGACATGGAGACACCCGAAATTGGGATCAGCATCCCACCTCCCCAAGCCAAACTGGGAGAGGGCAGAGCTGCCACCAGGGCTTGGTGAATCCACCCCTACTCCACCCAGAGCTGGATGCTGGGGGGTTTCCTGAGCCAGAGGTGGTGGCAGGGGGATGGACGCAGGCGAGGCGCTGCTCTGAGAGCTTTCTCTGCTCGCCCTGACAGCTCTCGTGTAACCAAGCAGCCTGCAAGGCTCAGCGGAGACAGCGAAGGGCGTGGAGCCAGCACAGCATGCAGCTCTTTCGGGGCAGCTCGCCGTGGTGTGCACATCTCTTCCCCCAGGAAGGGGGTCCCAGTGAGGACAGGGCTGCTGTGCATGTGGACGTGTTTGGGGGGCCACAGGAACATCCCTGTGTGTCCTGTCCAGCACACGCCGCCCGTGCTCACACACGGCCACAGGCAGGTGCGTGCGCTGCGTTTGGCTGGGGGCGCCTATTATTCTTTATTAGTTTTCCTGTCTGTCTGACATATTCTTTATCACTCTGTCTCAATCTTTCACTCGCCCTCCTTCCCTCCCTCAATCATCCTCGATTAGTTTTTCTGTCTGCCTCCCCTTCCCGTATTCTTCGCCAGGAGCACCCTCTCCCCCCCGTCCTCCTCTCCCCCCACCTCCCACACCCCATCTCCCCTCCTGGCTCCTCTGCATGCTCCTGCTCCATCCCATCGCTGCCCCGACTGCAGGGCACTGGGGATTTTCTTTGCTGCCAGCAACAGCCTGGGGATGCTGAGAGCCTGCGGCCCCCCTACCGGCACGGATGCTGCTATGCTGCTGAATCGGTTGCAAATTAAGCCCCTGGCTGAAAGCAGCTCAGGAGCTGACATCTCCTTCGAGAAGGAGCAGATCCCCTCGGACGCTCGTGCCTTGCCTCCCACTTCCCCCATCCTTCTGCTCCTCCTCTATCCACCCCTCTGCATTCTCACACAGGGAAAGCAGTCGTCCTGTGCCCCATCCCTGTCCTGTGCCCCATCCCCGTCCTGCTTCGAGGTCAGCTGTGGACATCCCAGGCAGGGTTGGGGGCATGCAGGGATCTCACCAGTCACCAGAAAAGGCGCTGCATGACAGCCCCAGGCCAAATCACAGCCTTGATTGCCTCTTATCCCACTCCATGCTGCTCCTGGAGGGTGCCTCTGCCTTGAGGATGGCAGGGAGAGGTGCTCTGGAAAGCCCCTTTAGGTGAGGGAGGGATGGGTGAAGACACCCTGCCTCCCCCAACAGAAATTTTGCAGATATTTTGCCTCATCTCCTTCCATTTGGATGCCAGAAGGATAAAATCTGGCGTGTAGGAGGATCTGGGGAAGGACCCGGGCACACGGAGCCATCAATGCACCCAGCCTGCTGGCAGCCCTGCATGGATGGGTACAGGGACACAGACATGGACGTGGAGGAGACCCCCCCTGAGCCTGCAGGAAGGGGGTGCCTGCAGCTCATGCTGGCTGCAGCCAGCACCTCCCCAAAGCCATGTCCCTGCCTGCCAGAACCAGGAACATCTTGGCCAGCATTGCAGGCAGGACCCTCCGTGCCGCAGCAGTTCCCTTGTTCCTCTTGCAGGCTGAGAAGCCGTGCCGCTGCCCAACCCCGGAGCTGCTCTCCTCCTGCCTCCAGCAGCCAAAGAGCCCATTTCGGGGGGTGGTGGGGAGCTGATTTGCAGCCGGGAAGCCGCATCGACCGCGAGGCCTCGTTAGCGCTCATCAAAGCCCCGGGGCCCCCGCTGTAGCCTCTTGGCAGAGGGGTGCTGCAAGAGGCGATCGGCCCCGCTGCAGCCGATGCGGATGCTGATGGATGTGACAGGCGCGGGGGTTGCCAGGAGACAGCATCCTCCTCCTCGGGCGCTGCGCTGCACGGCCAACGCGGCCCCGCGCCGGTGACGTGATGCTCCTCCGGCACCGCTCATTGCCGGGCTGCCCTGTCTCTCCCAGCCAGGCCAGATACGGTGGGGAAAAGGAAAAAAGGCTACATGGGCATCCTGCAGCCCTCCCCAGCCTGCCCTGTGCCCCTCATCTCGCTCTAGCCTCTTTTGGGGGCAGAGAGAAAGAGCTTGCAGAAACCAGCTCCAAGGACAGCACCAAAAATGTGCCCGCAGCTATCACATGGTGAGTCCAGTCTGCTCCCGGTATGCAGGGTCCGTCACGGACCCTGTTCAGGTTTTGTTCACCATCAAACAGATTAGAAGAGGTCTTCACCATTGCTGGGCTGCAGGGGGAGAGGGGGAGGCAGATGGCCCCTCACACGCACAGCGGCCGGTTGGATAAATATCTGGCTACAAATTATCTGCTGATCTAATAAAAAAGATATTACCTACCTCTACAAACCTAGTTTCAAATTATTCCTTCTCCTCTGTTCAGTAGCCTACTGGGAGATCACTGGCAGGTTAATTTGCTATTGAACGGGTCCCAACTGGAATTAGCACTTCAGCCTGCCTCTGGTTTTGCTTGACAGTTAATGAAAGCCGCTGTTATTCACTCCTGGCGCTGGACTTTATGTGCTGCACCGTGTTTCACGGGTGTGAAAGAGCTGACCAGGGTATTTTTCTTTGGACTCGCAAGGTATTCAATGCTTACAGGACCCAGAAGGTGCTGAGATAGAAAATAAACTGCCATTTGTATGCTTTCACATGAGAACTTGGTGTGTTCCTAACAAAAGTGGCCTTTATCTGGGGACTGTCATTTTGATTATTTTATATCTGTACAGTGCCCCAGAGGTGTGCATGGAAAATGAAAGCAGATAAAGAGCCCGAGCCAGGCAGTGCTCTGCTGGGGGCATGAGTGGAGCCGCGCGCCGCGGAGGCCAGCACGGGTGGGCAGCCGACCGGCCCCGTGCCCCCCCAGCCGGGCCAGCACCCACCATATCCCAGGGCTGGGGGTGACCTCTGGCTGAAGAGGGGTGTCCAGGGACCCCGTGTGGGGTGCTCAGCAGGAGGTGGCTTCCCCTGCATTCACCCATCGCATCCCCTGTGAGCTCCTGCACCGACAGCCAGCTCGGGCATGAGGCAGGCACTGTGGTGGCTTCCCACGGGGCCATATTGCACAGGTCAGGGTCTGTCCCCATGCTGCAGCAGGGACATTTGCCTCATCTTGTGTCCGTACCTGCTGGGGACAGCAGTGCCTGCAGATGTGCCTGGCCAAGAGCCCTGGGACCCGTTCTGTGCCCGGCTGAGCGCTGGTCCCCGCTGCTGCTGCTGCTGCTTGGCCCAGGGCTCTGCTCTCGTTGGGATTCACCACTTCCATGCTTGCTCTCTGCAAAATTTGGGATGAAATCCCCACTCCGGGCTAAAGCCAGAGACATTTCTGGTACTGGCAGAGAGAATCTTGTGGCTGTGGGGAGGAGGATCTGGTTCAGCCAGGTTTGCTCAGCCCTGCAGAGACGATGACTGAAGGTCATGGAGAGGGAACCTGCCCTGCTTCCCAGGGTCAGGGCTTCAGGGGCTCCCCTTCCACTTCTCTGCAATAAGAAAACTGACCTAGAATTCAGTGTTTCCACCCTGGAATCATCCAGTGGATGTTCCTGGCACCCATAATTGCTGCTGCTGCTGTGCGACCTGATTAAGACCTTTCTTTGGCCTCCCATCCAGCTTCCCACGAGAGTAGCTGATGCATTTCCAGCACCAGAAACTGGCTGCTCTGCAAGGAGAGAGCCCTAACATGGGGGAAAAAACATCATCCCCCACTGAGCATGGGCTCAGCGACTGCTGGCATGCATGGAGAGAGGGCAGGGGTGCTGGGGATGAGCCCCAGGGGCTCATGGCACTGCTGTGTTTTTTTTTTTTTTCTTTTCCAGAAGTCTCCCCAGCCATCGGCTCTATTGTTGGGTTGAAGATGGAGCCGTAAAGTTATCGCGGCTGGGATCGCTGTCTTTTCATGCAGGCTTGTGTACTTCCTTTTTTCCAAATCCTCTGGTAATTTCCTGCTTCTCTGTAACTTAAACAACTCTATTGTCAGGCCCTGCTTTATTTCATAAGCTTGGTCCCACCCCACTCCGTGCCTCGTGCCCCCAGCCCTGCTGATCCGTGCAGGTTCACCCTGCCTGTGCTCAGGAATTATATATGACAAGGTTTTCTTTGCTTCCTTATTGTCTGAGGATGCTCTTTAGCTTTTTTATTTATTTATTTATTTTTGGTTAAAGGCAGATTTTAGAGCACTGTGCAGCAGTTCAACCATTTGAGAGTCATCATTAATTTAATCTTCTTCCTAATTTATTAATGGCCCCTACTTTCTCTCCAGTATTTGAGACTCCCCTGGTATATTTGCTAAAACCATCCTATTCCCCTTAACCTCTCTGGCAGGTTAGCCCGTTCTGCCTCTCCTCTCCTCCCTCTACCACCAGCCACCCCTCTCCCTGCCCACAAGCTGCCCAGGTCCCATCCCAGCATCTCTCTGAGGAGTTTCACCGCCTGCTCCTGGTGTGCTGCTGCTCAGAGGGCCGTGGGAAGCTGCCCCCCTTGGCAGAGTGGATTGGACCCCAAAGGCTCCATCCTTCCCTGCTCACAAGCACTGCCAGGCAGCCCTGGGCCCAAAGGAGAAGCTTCCAAGACCAAGAGCTGCTGGCATGAGCCAGCCCCACTCTGCACACAGAGTAAACTGATGAGCAAACAATGCCTTAAAAGCAGGAGTAAAGTGCTGAGACCAGTCTGTGACAGCAAATTATTAGCATTAATCCATCCCTGGCTAAGTCCCCTTCGTGGCCCAAGGTCCCAGAGACTGCAGATGCCTCTGAAGGGATCCAGAAGAGGGTTCTGGGAGGTCCCTGGCACTTGGAACATGGCAATAACAGAGCCAGGTCATGGGAAGGGGATCGTGGCTGGAGAAGGATGGGCGGCATCTGCCGGGGGTGGCTGTGGTAGGGATGCCACCGCTGGGACCTGGCCAGCCCTTGTCCAACCTCACCAAGCCCAGGTGCTGCTGGCACCCACCTCTCACCACTCCCCTCATGGGGCTTTGAGCCAGCACCCCCAGCCCCAAATACTCCCTCAGCCCCAAATACATCCCATGCCCCAGCAAGCAGCCATCACCCACGACACATCTCCCACCTGTCCCATGCACCGTGGCAGAAATAATGGAGCCATGCTTTCACAGCGAACGGTGAGAATGAGATTTTTTCTTTTTTCTTTCATTTGCAAACGAAACAGCCCCATCAAAGTCTGTGGTTTTTTTATCCTTTTTTTTTTTTTTTTTTTTTTTTTTTTTTGTCCCCAGTAAATGAAGTTCTGGAAGGATTTCTTCTGGATTAGACCAAATGTTCAGTGTCAATAAAGCCGAAATATTTCATTGCAATTTGGACTTTTTCAAACAGAAGTAGACAGAACACTGAAATTAAATTTGTTCCTAAATGTCATTTTGAACAAAGACAGAAATTCTTTAACTTGGAAATGTTGAAACAGACATTTTGATAGCACCAGAATAGTTAATCCTATTAAAATAAAATAAAATAGGAATAGACACATTGAATTTTTTTTTTTTATTTGGTCAAAACCACAGGAAAAATAAAAATTTTAGACAGTGTCACTTTGCACCATGTGCTCCAAGCAAGAGGATGTGGTCCGAGGCACCTGGGGCCGTGGACATTGCAGGTTTGGGAATAGAGAAGCAGCTATGGGGCTGTACCACCCCATCCACCTGCTGCGGGGTGCTGGGGGGTGACCTCGGGTATCCCCCCGTGGCTGCAGCAGCTCCACCTCCCTGCATGGGTGTCGCATGGTGTGCTGATAAAGCATCTCAGAAATAATCCAACAACAACAACAAAAAAATGTCTCTTTTCAGGGCGGTTCATTTTAGCACAAAATCAACGTAGGAGAAAAAAATATTACCATGGACTGGAACTGTCAGAGCACAAATTGTGTTCCCAGATTGCTGGAAATGGGCACAATGGAGCCTGGCCGGCAGCAGCTGGGGCTCCTCTGCCCTGTTATTTGCTCGGGATTGTTTCAGACCTCTCCCCGCTGCGCAGCTGCCCTCCCTCCTGCTGCACACTCCTGTGTGCTCCTCGTCCTTGCAATGCCCAGGGCCTTGGTGCGGTGGTGCCAGGTCCCTGACAGTCCCACCAGGACCAGGACCAGGACCAGGACATGCCCCAAGGTCCCTGGCCACCCAGCAGCAATCCTATGCCACCGCACACCCATTCCATCCTCCTGGGCACACCAAGTCCCTGTGTCTCCAGCTCTCAGCCTCCAAGCTCCCCAGGTTCTCTACCTGCTAACCAAAAGGTCACTTACAATACCTTTACTCTAAGTTGCATGGTATTTAGCAGCATGTTGTGACTACAAGGATGAGAATTTTCCCCTAAATCACTAACAGCTGTTAAATACTGACCAGGGAGCATGGCCACAAAGACGAAGAGCCCCCAGCTCCCATCCCCGGAGTATGCCCTGGAAAGGGAAAAAAGGGCAAAGCACAAGCACAGATGCTGAGGCCAGACCAGAGACCCACTCGAGGCTCAGCATTTCCATTTCCACCACCAGCAGCAGCAGGGGCAGCTCGGGCAGCACGAGGGCATCTTGGCTTCCTTCCCTCAGAGCGCTCCTCCCGAGCGCGGCGGAGCGGCAGGCTGCGGCGTGGAGCTGGGCCAGCACTGGCGTGTCAGCACACCCGTTCGTTTCTTCAGATGGGCAAAAGCAGAAATCAGCAGTGCTTGGACTGGAATGCCCTGTGGTTGCCTGAAAGCAGAAGCCAAGCTCCGATACAGTCACACAAACAGCAAGCAGACAATGAGAAGATCTAATTATAGAGAGGAGAAAAGCAGCCATCTAACCGAGCAGAAATTCATATTTCTACCAGCAGGCCTGGAGTGGAAGGCAGAAAGACAAAGGAAACAGGAAAACACTGCTCTGGGCTGACTCACAGCTCACTTGACCCCAGGGGAAAAATGTCCCCGTCTGCTGGAGAGAGCACTCCCCGTGCTGGTGCCCGTGAGTCCACCTGGGAGCAGGCAGGTATCCCACGGCCACAGCCCTGCTCCACACCAGGCAGCCTTGCAGGCTGCCTCCCCAGCCTAGGAGGGAGGCTCACAGCCTTGCAAACATCATCCCAGGCAGTTCTCCATGGCAAGATGTTCATCTTGGCAGGACAGGCTCTGCAGGTTTTACAGGACTCGCTTCCACCTCTTGCGTGCTCCCCAGGCAGCGCCTGCAGGCACATCAAGGCAGCATGGGCTGCTTGTCTGCAGGGACTGCCCTGCTTCTGCTCACGCATGGGGGACTTACAGCTGAGGGGGGATGGACAGCTGAAGCAGGACGGACAGCTGAAGCTGATAACGCTGCGGGACTGGCCTACCTGTGTCCCTGTGCCACAGGGCTTGAGCTCGTAGGGACAGCCCAGGACTGGGATCAGTCTCAGCGAGCACCTGGGTCTCCTCTATCAGCGATGTGCATCTCCTGACACCAACCTGGACCCCCACAGATCTCCAGGTGGTCCACAGTGATTTTTTTTAACCAAGGATGATGGCTCAAGGCTTCATGGTCACTGCTCACAAGCGAATATGCTTCAGAGAGGGGTGAGACACTTCTGGGAGGAAACGAATGTGGCTTGTGGCTTGTCTCCAGGAGTTCAGCTGGACACAGCAGCACCAGCAGCTGTCCTCTGCCCAGGGGAAGTTGAGTTCCTTTAAACTACCCCAGGGCTCCCATTTTAGGTGGTGACACCCCCCGAGCACCTGCCTCCACTTCCAGTCCCACCCAGGCAGTTGCTTTGTGGTGCCATGTCACCTCTGTGCCTGGCAGTGCTGTCACCAGCCTGACACAGGTGCGGGAGCTTTCTCCAAGAGCTGACGTCCACGAGGTCTCGAGTCAAGGAGCTGCTGCTGCTGCCAGTGCTGAAGATCTGGTCCAAGAGGAGTGATGAAGTGGAAGCAGAAACAGCTGGCGCCGGTGCTTGGAGAGCAGCGTCTGCACCCTGCCAGTGTAGCTGAATGTCCTGAGCTGTCAGGTTGGATGGAGAAGTGTCACCTCAGCCTCATCAGTCCCATCATGTAGGCAGTGCAGCGTGTCGGCAGCAGCATGTGCAGCTCTCTGCAGAGCCCCGTGTGCTTTGGGGAGGCCAAAAGAAACGGCACCGTGGAGGTGGTGTCAGGCTCTGCGTGGGGAGGTTTGCAGAAGGGCTGAGCTTGGCGCCTGCAGGGGTCCACTGGTGTTTTGGCACCCATCAGTACAAGCTGAGACATCAGCAAGTGGCCCTGGAGGAGATCTGGCTGCTACCAACACTGAGACCGGGCCACCACGCCACACAGACCTGCCTGTCTTGTGAGCTTTGGCACAGGCTCCCAGTGCGTGGCAGGTGCCGTATTTTGATGGATGGCTTTTTCACCCAGCTTGGTGCCAACCCTCTGGGCAGCAGGCAGGGAAAAGTGCAGTGATACATGAAGGCAGCAGCATCGCACCAGCTGGCTCACTCCTGAAGACCTGGAGAACCATCAGAGCGGGGTTGGAGGTCCCAGACCCTCTCCAGCATTTACATAACCCATGGCACAACCTGTTCCATGAACTTTGCTCGCCACCCCCCTGCTCCAAGCAGGTTGCATCCAGCTGCTCTCCAGAGATCTCATTTCCAGCCCCACGGGACTCGTGACTTGTTTGAACTCTTTTCCTTTGTGCCAGGGTCATCCATCAGCCTGAAGGTCTCTCTCCCTGACCCTTCTGGAGCCTTTTTGTCCCCTTGCAGCCATCCTGGTGGGTGGGTGGGCAGGGTAAACCCTTCCACAGATGGGGAGGGTGTCTGCACCACGAGCAGCACTGATGTGGTGTGCTCCTGATGTGCCTCACTAATGGGAGTTCTGCAGCACCGATGGGTTCCTCTCTCTAGAAAACCCTGCAGCTCGGCTCACGCGTGCCTTTTTCCCTGCTCAGCCACATTGGCAGTTCGTGGCTGTTCAGTGACTGACTCTCCCAGCAAGCTCCTTGTGATTTTCATTTACTTCCAGCTACGGCTGAAGTTCCTGCATTAGTACCTAAGTACCTGACCCCACATTTGTGCTATTGAATTTCCTTCCAGGTCTCTTACTGCAGTCCTTAAGGTCACCCAATCGCTTCTGTTTGATATTCCACTGCTGCCATGCATTGGATTCCTTCTTTGAATCATCAGCAGGTTTTATCAGCAGTCTCTTACCTTTTGTGCAAAGATCATTAATGGAAATATTAAGCAAAATCAGACCCCAAATGGATCCTTGAGAAATTCCATTAGTAGCCTGCCTGCAGCTTACTACTCGCTTTTTTAACACTATCCATTGCTGCTTCCCCTCCAGCCATTTCCCATCTCACCCCTGTTCCTTATCATTTCTCTATTAATCCCCATCTTCACCAGTGTAATTAATAATTTCTCATGTGCATTACATCAAATGCTTGACTGAGGTTCAAGGAGATGAGATCTACTTCAATTCTTTTGTCTGGGAAAGCAGCTACCTTCTTAAAGAAAGCTATCGAGCCAACCTGCCACAGTATGCCTTTGGTAAATCCATGTGGCACTTAATCCCATTTTCTATATATTCAATGTTTTTAATTACAGCTTCCTTTAAAATCTATTTTAAAGCCCCAAGTAATGCTCTGGTCAGCTCTCAGGTTGTGTTTTTTTCCAGATCACATTTTTCTTCTTTCTGCTCGGCCAGCTTTTCAGCCCAGGGAAGGATCCTGAGGGTGTGAGCGTTGATGCGGCGTAGGAGAAGAAAGTCCAGGCAAGGTGTGGACAGCTTGGAGAGGAGCATGTCAGAGCCCCAGCCTGCTGCTGGCGGTGGCCTGGACATGACCTGGGCTGAGCCAACAGCTCTGCAATGGGAGCTGGAATCTTCCCTGGGGAGGGGATGGCGCTGGAAGGCGCAGACTGGTTGTCACAGTGGGCTGCTCTGGTGCAGGGACCGTGGTGTCCACAGCCCCACTGAAATCTGTCACCTAAACCTTCCCAGGACAGAGCCCCTCGCCCAGGGCTGGACCCCTCACACTCTGTGAAGGCAGCAGGGCCTCTGTGCAGGGAGCTGAGGGGCTCAGCAGAGGTGGGAGAGGGTTTGGGCCAGCTCCCACGGAGCTGTGTTTGGGACAGGGTGCTGTTGTGGTGGTGATGGGCAGGAAGGGAACGGGGTGCCCTGAATGGCGTGATGTGACCTTGTCTCTGAAGAACCCCACTGGAGTGGTGGCAGCTCTCACACCAGCCCTGTGCCCAGCCTGGGTGTCCCCACTCATGGACATGGAGGGGACGATGGACCTGGTCTCTTCCTAAGCACAAGACCCACGGTGACACCTGGCAGCATGGGGCACTGAGCTATAGACACTGGGGGTCCAAAACCATGGCCTTGAATGCTCCTGCCCCATCCTGGCATGGAAGGGGTGTCCTCATCACTTGATAGGTCCTGGTGTTGAATAAGAGCTTCAGATGCTGCAGAAGCAACATCTGCCCAGCAGAGAGAGAGCAGACTGGGAACCCACAGGGTACTCCCCTGTTGGAGCCCATCCTTCCCCATTCCTGTGCTGAGCCTGCCCCTGTTCCTCCATGGCCCTTGCCCTTCTCACTGCTAAATGCACTGGGAGGCTGGGACGGCAGTGGCTGTGCCAGGCCTGGCCCAAACTTCAGCTGGGAGTGCTGCAAGCTCCCTGGGGAGGTCCCACAGAGCCCGCACCCCGCGCCCAGGTTCAGCTCTCTGAGGTTGTGATGCAGGATGCAACCAACCATGACCCGCTGGCCATCTTCAGGCTCCTGAGAAACCTACCCCGAATTGCTAGAAGTGCCTGTGAACCAGAAGCAACCTAAAAATGTGTTTGTATTTATGTTTTTTCCAACAGCATATGTTGAGCAGCAGATGCTTCCTATGGGAATGTGACCAAAGGAGGGATGCCTTCGCCTGACCCTCGTTCCACAATGCGCAGACCCAAGGGGAAATGGAGAGCAAACATTTGCTTTCAGAGGTTCAGGAAGCTGCATTTCCACCCCGACAGTCCCTTCTCTCTGTGTTTGCAAAGCTCTGTGCTCACCAGCCCCTGTGTATAAACAACTGTGTCCTCTTGCCAGCCAGCATTTATCTCACAGCAAAATTCACAAGCAGATTATATACAAATGAGTTCTGGTGCAGGGATTTTTGGTCAGTTCCCAGAGCAGACTGAAGTGCTGAAGACATTGTGCATCTTTGTACAGGGGAATGAATGAGTCCAAGGAGTTCCTGGAGCTTCCCTGGACATGAGGTTTGGTCACGTATCACTTATTTGTGCTCTCCAGATACTAAGAACCCATTGACCCTTCCTAATAGAAGCCTAAAGACACCTTGTGGCTGGACCAGACCCTCGTCCTTGAAGCCTGGGATCACAGGGAGCTCCCAAGCAGAGGGTACTCGTGGGGAGCAGCTGGCCCCAGCCCAGGAGCACATCTCCATCCTGCTTCCCATGCAGCAGCAGATCCTCTTCCAGCTCTTCTCCTTCACAGAAGGTGGAGGCATGGCGTGCACCAGTATGGGCCAGTCTGGCTGACCAGAGGGGCAGGATGGGGGTGGAAGAGCCCAGACAGCCTCTTGGTGATCCCTGCAATCTGGGGCCATGTGCTGAGGCCAAGCCACTTGCGCAGGGCTGTGGCACTGACCTCCCCTGCGTGCTGGGTGCTGAAGGGTCTTGGAGCAGCACGTAGCCCCTTACAGCCCAGCTCTGCCCTTCCCCAGCAGCAGTGTGTGGTTCTCTGACCACATTCATGAGCTATGCCTTAAATCTGCTGGAAGGAGAAAATGAATTAGATGTCCCTTATTCTGCCTGTGCTGCAGTGGCATCAGCTCGAGGGCAGGGCCTCCAGCAGTGAGGTGCAGCCCTGAGAAATGCTGGGCAGCCCATCAGTGCTACGAGCATCACCTCCCTCGGCAAAAGGAGCCCGGCTTTTGTCACTTCCCATTTCTCTGCTTCCGAGAACTGGCTGTTCGGCTTTGCAGGCTCCAGCCCTCTCCTGCTGATGCTGTCACGCTCCTCATTGCTGCTCACAGACACAAACCAGAGCCTGCACGCAGCTGGTGCCAGCAGGGCTTGTCCCACCACACAGGCATCTCGCAGGGGTCTTGGCAGCTGGTGACACTGCCCAGCATACGAGCAGGCACTGGAGCAGAGCTCCTGAAGCCAGGAGAGCCAGCAACTGCTGCAGCTCTAGGTACACAAAAACACATTGTCCAGAGAGGCTGCGGAGTCTCCATCCTCAGAGATATCTATAACAGCTGGGAGCAACTCTGAGCAACCCGCTGTAGCTACTTCTGCTTTGAGCATGAGGCTGGACTAGAAGATCTTCATACTTTCCTTCCAAACTCAGCTATTCTGGGTTTTACCCCATCATCAACTGGTGTTAGGGCTCATCAAACTAAAAGTGCACTCCTGTGTGGCTCCTGAGTGTTAAATGAGGGTCCTGTGGCTTGTTCCCTGAGCTGCCACAGGGCTCCTCCCTCAGGTAAACCCTGCGGGCATCATAGGGCTGGTGGAGAGGGGCGGTCTGGGGTCACACAAATTCCTCCTGCAGAACCTGTTCCTGGGCAGAGATGTGCTTCCTGTGGTCCATATCCCTTTGCTTGCTTGGTTTTCCTGTGGTGGATACAAAATCCTACGGGATAGCTCCGTCCATGCGAGGAGTTTTGCTGGTAGAATGTGTCGGTGTTTGTGCACCAGCAAGGCTCTCCGCCTGTAGACAGTCCCAGATGAGATTATTATAAAACTGGTAGCTTAACCGTGATGCTAACCTCAGTCATGTGGCAAAAGGCAGATGCCTGCTCACATAACCTTTTCCATGCGTCTTTGTCTCTCTGCTTTTTGCTAATGAATTATGATCAACCAAAAATATAGCCTTACAGCTTGATATTGCAGCTATTTGCTGTCTGTCCAAAGGGCACAGCTTCGCTGAAGTTTCAGGGAGAGCAGAGAAAAAAGGCTCTATCTGCGGGCTTGGGGAAGAAAACAGCCTCCTTCTCAACACGAGCAAGCTCCTTGATCCCCAGTCCCCTGGTGCTCATTGGACTCAGCACCCCGGTTTGTGGGAAGGATCCCATGGCAGCAACCAGCTCCCAGGGGAGAGCGCAGATTTCTCAGCTCAGGTCCTGAAGACAGATTTTGGAAGGAAAGCTCCTCTGGGATGACTGTCAAAGCCTATCTGTGACATCCTGTGAGTCCCCTGGCTCAGCAGCAGCAGCAGAGGAGCCTTGCAGCCCAGTGGCTGGAAATAGCAACCCTGCCAGGAGGCAACTGCCTCCAAGGGGTCCAGAGCAAAGGGCTCGGTGCCACTACCTGGTCCTCCACCCCAGGAGCCTGCCAGCATGTTCTCGCAAGGGCCAAAGGGTTTTGCTGGTTCTCCTTTGGCAGATTTTCCTAAAACCCACGTAAAGACTTGCAAAATATGGTCATTAACAAGTATGGAGAGGAGTGCCTGCAATCCTTGCTTCTGGTCTCGTGGTTGTAATTAGTGGAAATGTGCTTCCACAAGCTATTTTAGGTAAAGGCTCCTCATGACAATCTGTCAAACTCTGAACATAAAGTCCTCCAAACCACTTAATGGTGCCAGCTCAGGAACCCTACATCTGTAGAGATGTCTGTGATTTGGATTTGAGTTCTTAAGGAGCTCCAGACTCTCTTTTCTCTGTGCTTCCCATTAGCGTAGATCTCACAGAAAGCTTTGCCTGTTGTTCTCCGTACAGCTCCACCTGCCCCTCCAGCAGAGCGCCTTGGTTTTGCTGGGATGCATCAGGTTCCAGAAGTGGCACAAATGTGTTTGGGGTCTCTAACTTGGAAATGATTTGGATGTAATCATCTCATCAACCTGAGCACTTGATTTGTTAAATACAATCTGTCAGCAGCTGCAGCAGTGCTGGTGCAGGGGGCAGAGCCCCTCAGGCAGGCGCCAGTTCTGCGATGGCAGCAGCGAGCCACGTGAGGTGACAAGTGGCCGTGGTGACAAGTGGTGCAGGGCAGCATGCAGGGACGTGGTGCCTTGCACCTAGGTCGGCACGCTCCTGCACACCCACCTCCTGCTCCTGCTCCGCTTCTCTGAGTCCCCAGAGCTGCCAGAATCTCCCCTCCAGGCCAAGCAATTTGCCCGTCTTGCTGTAGAAGCTGACAATCTCAAGTCCAAAAGACATCCAAAGGGATGCAAACATTTAAAGGGACACCTAAAGGTCCCTTTCTGCCTTATTTCCCCCGTAATTTGGAGGCCAGACTGCTTCGCTTCCCTTCAAATCTGTTCTCTGCTTTAATCGCGGGCTGCAAACAAGCCATGTCTGGCTCCAGCTGGTCTTTATAGACATCCACGTTGCCTGTGCTGTCCTCTGAGGAGTCAGCACTCATGCACAAAGCCGTGCCCTTACCCTTGGGCTGAAGCCACCCCCAGGTGTCCTGCAGACACCACAGAGGGCATCGTGCCCAGTCCCACTGGGTCCTGCTGTGCTTCCTAAAAGAGGAGCTGCCAGCAGCGGGGCAGGTGGTGGTGGCGGGGGGGTGTTGAAGAGCTCCCTTGGTGTTTAGCAGCCACATGTGGATGGAAATTCTGCAGCATGCCAGTGGCACACAGCTCTGTGCCCCCATCCCTGCCTGGGGCAGAGCATCCCTGCAACGTCCTGCTGCTCTTGTGGACCTCTGCTAGAGAGGGAGCCCATCAGCCACCCTGTGCAATTGCCATCCCTGGTTTTCTGCTCATTTTCAAAATGCTGACAACTACGATTTGTCCCTGGATGTGTTTTGCTTTGGGCTTTTCTTTCGCTTCTTGTGGAACTTAATCATTTTGTGACCAGACAGAAAGCTGGACCTGACCTGAGCCTACGAACGCAGCGGCAGCTAATGCTGCATCTGCGGCTCGTGGCTCCCAGCCTGCCCCTGCTGTCCCCACGTGTCCCCAGCCGGCATCTCCACTGGGTGAGCTGGGACAGCGAGGGTGGCACCTGCCCCCACAGGGCATGTATCAGCCAAAATTCAGGGCAGCTCCCTGTTGGCCTCACCATGCTGCCCAAGCTCTGCATCCCAGGATGCGGTCCTGGACCTCAGATGCATGTTGTGGCCAAGGTCCCATCGTTGCTGTGGATGCTATGGGGTCACTGGTGAGGCTGTGGAGCCACTGCCAAGACTGTGGGGCTGCTGCTGAAGCTCTGGGGCTGCTGCTGAGGCTGTGGGGCTTCTGCCAAGGCTGTAGGACCGCTGCCCACCTTGCTGCTCTCTGCTCGCCCCACCTGGCACCCTCCCTTTTCCCAAGCAGGGCGAGACCTGGCCCTGATGTTTGTGGCACTCTGGCCTGGCTGGCTCTGCATTAATAACATTCATTTCACAGTGCCAGGATTTCACTGAACCTTCCGCCTTATTTTTCACATGATTGCCAATCTCTGTTGTTTCCCTGGCCAAGTCTAACAATTTCTCCAACTGTCCAAAAAGGCCATTAATCAAATGAGCATCCATGACGTACACAGGACGCGGCTGTGTGTGCAACCCCGTGGAAATCATCCTCTGCCTCGCATGGCAGAGCTCGAGCTTGGAGCTCCCGCAGCCCTGCCACAAGCCTGCTCTCCCCCTGACTTTGGCTGCCGTCCTTGCTGAGGCCAAAGCTGGTGGGGGTCCTGCTGCACCTCCTGGCCCGGCCCTCCGCTGGGTGCTGGCCAATGCAGCCCGGCATCTGGTCCCAGAGCTGGATACCTCGGGTCAGAGCTTCTGCAGCATTGCCAGGCCTTGTCTGCTCAGCCTAGAATATGCTTTTAAGGCTCATTCCCCCTCCTGGCTCATCCCCTGCATACCCCTGCCCCGTTCAGGTCCCCATTGGGCTCATCCCCCTGTCCGGACAGTGCTGCAGACCTCAGCCACCATGGCACGGAGCAGGGTAGCAGCAGTGGAAGGAGAAGGGGGTGCCCTGCACCAACTGGGACAGCCCAAATTGATGCCCCTGTGGGATGCAGGGAGGGCAGAAAGAGCAGGGCTCGCCGCGCCCTAAGCAGGCTCTGCGTGCTGTGCTGGATGCCTGCCTCTGCTTTGTGAGCCCTCAGGGTTCTGCGTGGAGCATTTCTCCAGGCCCCTCAGCTCTTAGCAAGCGCCGGGGAGGCCAGGGCATGCGGGCTGCTGTCTGTCTGTGGGAAGCCTTATGGCACCGGGGGGACACGTTGGGGGCAGACTCGGCCCCCCGCCAGCCACCGCCGGGCAGCTCAGGGCAGCAGTGGAAGCAGTGCCTGGATACCTGGGCAGCAGCAGAGCTGCCACTTCCAGGCAATTGGCTTTGACCTCCTTGTAGCTGGAGGGCATCTCCATGTCTCCTAGAGAGCCTCTAGACAGAGCTTCAATTCCTTCCAGCCCTCCTAGGTGGTTTTTCATGTGCTTCAGCTGCTTGCTTCCTCTCCGTTTAGGAAGGAGAGCTCTCTCCCATCTCCTCTCCTCGGACATTAATGCAGTCTCTCCTCTGCCTCCAGGCCTCCCTGGGGAGCACTTCCCAGAAAGAGAGGACAGGAATCAGGGCTTAATCTGACCAGAGGTGGGCATCAACACCCACAGCAGTCACCCCAGCACCTCTCACAGGGGCTCTGGGGCACGTGCCAGGATGTAATTTGTCTAAAAGTCTGTCTGTTCTTTTATCTTTTTTTTTTTTTTTTTTTTTTTTTTCCATTATTGCCTGCACGTTTATGAAGGAGGCAGAAGCGAGTGGCCCCCTTGGAGAGGTGCACACTGCAGCCCCCTGATGCTGAGGGAGAGATGCACTCGGTGCACCCTGCTCACACACACCCCACACCAGGCAGGGCAATATCTTTTTCCAGGAACCAGAGCACATCAGCACCTGCAGAGGGGAGCTCAGCAGTTGGGAATTGATTTTCCTGCAGGGCTTTTAGCTAATAGATGTCCTGCTCTCGCCCCCTCCCCTCCCACGCCTCCCACTCCAGAGGCACTGCCTGCCTTCCGCAGCCTTGCGGTTCTCTCACTTGCTAGGGGAGACCTGAAAGTCTGTGTCTAGTGGCACAGCGAAGCAGCTGTGGTGCATTGCACAGGAAAAGAGGGTAATGGTGACCTTGCCATGGTACAACATGAATTGTTAAAGCCATTCAGGACTGTAGAAGCACAAGGAGAATGATCTAAGAGTATACATGTGTGTGCCAGCAAGATAAAACATACACCTGAGAAAGGTGAGCATTGCTCATTCATGGGTCATGGCCATTGTTCCCTGTGGGTCTCCTCCTCTCACATCTCCTCTGGTCAGGGACCCACCAGCCATGTCAGGATGCAGAGGAAATGGGCTGGGATGTGCTATGGATCTGTCTTCGTGTTGCAGGTTGGGCAAAAGCTGCCACAGGGAAGATCCTTTTGTTGCACCTGATCACAGACTAGGGTAAAGCTCACGGGTTTGCTTTCGTCCAGGCTAGTTGCAAGAATGAACTAAATGTCCTTTTTTTTTTTTTTTTTTATTTATTTATTTTTGCCATGTTTTTGCACACTAGGAAGCAGCCAACATCACAGCGTTGGACATGTCACACTGCAGGACCTTGGCGTGCAGGGAGGCAGGAGGGCTGGGGTCGCTCTGGGGAAGAGGTGGGGATCGGGGCCATGGTGCAGGTACCAGGTGATGTCCCCCTGTTTGCCTGTCCCCCTGCTCACCTCAGAGGGAGAGGAAAGTGCCAGGCTGCTCAACCAGAAGGCAACCTAATTAAAACTGATAAAAGAAAACAGCTTCGTATGTACAGCAAGAGCTTAGCTGGAGGGACTCGTGGCCGCGAGGCATGCCTAAGGATGTGGATTTAGCAGGGATCAGAAGAGGGTTAGGTCTGTAAATGGGTAAGATGAGGTCCCTGGTGGCCACCCCCTGTACAGGATCACACATTTGGCTTAGGGAGGAGATCAGCCTGCTCGCTTTGGGCCATAGGCTGACCACTTGCTCACACTCTCAGGCATCTGCAAGGAAAGGCATCCCTGCCTGGGGGTATGGCAGAACTTTGTCTGGGGGCTGGGACAGCAGGCAGACAACAGCCTGAAGAGGAGGTGCGAGCTGTGACAGTGCAGACATTGCCTGCCCAAACAGCCGGGCCAGCTGTGCAGCAGTGCTCAGCACCACACGTCTCCCTCCTCTCGTGATGTCTCTTGACAGGGCAGAGGCTCTGGATGGGATGAGCAAGCCCTTGTGCTGCGGAGGAAGGGAGGTTATCCCTGCTGGCTTGACTACCTTAAAGTGCTCAAGCCCTCAAAGAGGAGCCAGGTTCTGCTCTCCGTGCAGGAGAGCAGTGAGGCGACCGTGTCCTGCTGGAGGCAGGATCTGGCCACCGCTCCCTCGGACCCGACACGTTTCCCATCCCTGCTGCAGGGGCTGCCAGCTCCCCTGGTCCCGGGGAAAAATAGTCCTTGGCTGAGATCTGGAGAGAGGAAATCAGGGAATGTCACAGAGCGTGGTCACCAGCCCGTGGTGAAGGTCCCGCAGCCCCCCTGGCAGGATGCCCACTGCAGGCAGAAGCAAAGGGCAGCGTCTGCCCCAGCCCTCAGCCCCACACCGCCAGGGCTGCACCAGCGGCAGACCTACACAAAATCCTTCCCAAACACAAACAGACAAAACATTGTATGAAAGAGCTTTAAAGAATAGAGAAAGGCACACTAATAACTCTTGGTAGGAGCCGTGACCCCGGCGATGAAAGCGTCGGTCTGGCTATTAGAGCTGCAGGGATTTTTCAAAGAGGCTCCAAGTGCGGCAGGGACCCACAGGCGTTTCAGGAAGGGGGAGATGTGAATGCGAAGTTTGGGCTGCTTTGACACGGCACGGATAAAAGATCTCTTTCTAATCAGCAGTACAGGGACCCAGCGGAGCACAGGCAGCGCGGGGGTTCCCAGGGTGCATTATGAACGTTGAATTCACACACCAAATAGCAACCAAAAGGGGGGAAATAAAGCAGTTCATATAATTAAACTGCGACTGAAGGGAGAAGCAGCCTCGGCGCTGGGTGAGCTGGGGAGTGCTGGAGCCAGGCAGCTGGAAAGGGGGGAGCAATTGTGGCAAAACCTGGAAAATTCATTTTGAACAAACTCATTAGAAAGATTGCAGCCCTGTCCTCAGAGGGGCAGAGGAAGAGCTATTGTAGAGAGCTATTGTGCTTCTCAGGAAGGGCTCTGTGCTGCAGTGGCACCAGACTAAGGGAGGCGGATGGCAGGGCTCCAGGGCTCGCAGTGCTGGGAGCTCCGAGCCCTCGCGGGCCAGCAGCCCCCAGGGGCAGGTGGGTTGGGAATTTCCTTGGGCATGGAGTAGCAACACACTGGGGGGCTCGTCCCCTTGAGCTGCTGGGCAGTGCCGAGCGCGCCAGCTGGCAGGAGCCAGGGCTGCCTTTCCCGTCTTTCTTAAAGCTCCCCAGTGCCATGGGTTTGTTTTTTTTTTCAATGCAGGGTTTTCACCAGCCCCCCAGTAGCAGGGGGCACTGGGGAAGAGCCACGCAGAACCCCAAGAGCAGGCGGCCGTTGGGTTCAACCTGCACAACCCAGAGTGCTGCCCTGAGGCAGGCTGGTGCCTGCATTGCTCCCTGGCCCCCGTTTCTCACAGCAGAGCTCCTGGCCACAGGGCTATCAGCTCTCCACACCGGCCCAGGGGACACCACCAGCAGGTCTGGGGAAAGGGAGAGTCTGTTGTGCCGGGACCACCACTGTGCGTGCTTGGGGTTGGCAAGCAGGACCCCGAGGACATCGCGGGACTTGCTGCTTCTTTTTACCTGGGGCTGCAGAATTCTATTCCTTTTATTTTTTTAGTGTCGGGTCCAGACCACATGTGTTATATGTTCCACATTACAAGGGTGTTCAGGAAGGCTATCTGCAGTGGGCCAGATTCCCTAATGGGCACCAGAGTTGTGGGATGTCCCCTGGTCACCTGAAGGATGCTGAGCACCCAGGATTGCACCCAAAGAGGAACTCCTAAAGGAGTTTTTGATCCCAAAACTCCTTGAAGGTGGTGATGGGAGCACAGGGCATTTATCTCCCATCCCTAGTAGGGCTGTAGGGCACTAGTGTGGTGGGGACCACCCCCTTTATCTGTCAGGAGTGGCATGTACACAAACAAATCCCCACACCGAGCACTCACCACAATTTCAGCAGTGAAATGAAACCCCAAGCTGAGACGTGGCCCCCAGGAGCCAATCCCATTGCCTCTGAGTTCCCACAGCGTGCAGGTGGGGAGCACAGCTGACAGCACAGCGTGGTCTGCCCCGTGTCGTCACCGCTCGGTTTATAGAGGGAACTCACCGGTGAGCTGGGCTGGTTTTACTGGCCCAATGATCTCTGCTGTGAGGCTTCTCACCAGGGGCAATTTAAGGCGTGCTTCTTGTCTCCATGTGTGCTGGCCCTTCTGTGCGGCAGCACAAGGAGATACCACAAGAGCATCTGGGCTGGGAGCACATGGCACTGTCACTGAGGTTCAGTGCAAAACTTTATTGCCAGGAGGAACTGCAGAGCAGCTGCTGTTGCTCTGACAACAGCCGGAGCATCCCAGCCCCTGGACGAGGGGGACGAGCTCGGTGTGAGCTGTACAAGGGTGTCTCCTCCACTACCTGCTGGTGGGCCTGGTTCAAGGTCACAGGATGTGCTGGTCCTTGTCCAGAAGGGATCAAACTGTGCCTTGGGGTAGTAAAAAAGCTCTAGTGTCTGAAATAAAGCCCTTGCTTTTCTAGCTGACAGGTCAGCCACACAGTGCTGTATCAGCCTGAAGGTACCATGTGGATGTCCACCTAAGGCTGGGCAGATGTCTCTGTCTGGGCAGCCCAATCTCCCACCCAGGACCCTTTGCTGGAGACAGGCTGGTGAAAAGAAACATCCAAAATCTCAACATATGGATCCGTCATTCCTTCACCTCTATGTCAGACAAAAGAACAGGTCTAGGTGGAAGCACCAGAATACATGGGCGTGGTGAGCATCGTGCGTGGGGCCTGACACTGTGGCCTCTTCTCCTGGCCAAGGCTGGGACGTGCTCAGTGTGGTGCCCGTTTGCAACACTACTTGTCCACAGAGGAATCCCATGCATTTCACCTGGGGTTTGGGTTCCAAGGCACTCTGAGCATGGTGGTGCCTGGGTCCTGGATGTGGCTGTGCTGCCTTCAAACTGCAGACCCTGGGCACTGAAAAACCACCGTCCTTTTGGGACACTGGACTCCTTGTTCCCCTGCGTGCTGGGAAAATTGTCTCCAAACTCATTTACTGCACACAAGCATTCAACTGGCATTCATTGTGCGCCAGCTGCTTGAAAGCTGGAGCCCTGTCTTTATGGTTTCCTTATTTTTCCGGAGATCTGCTGTCAGATGCCTTGGCCTGCAAATGCTGGAGCACTCGGGAACAGCAGAACGGCTGGACTGGGTCAGAGCTGGAGCCTGTCTGCTCCAGGACCCTTCCTTCTTCCCAGAGCAAGCACTGGCCAGCATTTCTCCAGCACCTGGATTTTTCCCAGGACTGTTCCCAGCACCAGGGATGTTCCCATGTCCCGCTCCAGGGCAGTGCATGGTGAGAGAGAGCAGGTGGAGGCTGAGCAAAGGGCTGCAGCATCAGCAACCTTTGAGCAAAAGCTTTCCTAGTGGAAAAAGAACCAAGAGCAATCAGTCTACAACCACAGGGTGCCGAGCTGGATGAGCATAGCAAATGTTAAATCTCCAATGTCCCTCCAGCTGACCACATCAGAAATGGCAAGTCATGGCCAAACTCTGGGGGACAACAGGAGCTCTTGGTCAAAAAAAAAAAAATAATAAAAAAAATTACCTTATAAAGAACTTGCCAAGTCCATCCAAGACCTCCAGCCAGGCCAAGTGCCTCCAGTGGTCCATTCTAGAAAAGCTTAGGACCATGGTATGTGACCTCAGCCTGCTGGTGGCAATGGGGACAAATCCCCAGAAAATGTGGGTTAAGCCTGCCTCAAAATGTAGGAAAACAGGGCAGGCACAGGAAGGGACCCAGATTTTGTGGGGACAAGGTCTGATGTGGGGAAGTGACTTGCTGGTGCTGATTATTCTGCACCGGCACGGAGAGGGGGGAGTCCCTGCGCAGGGGCACCCAAGGCAGGCTGCTCGCCCCGAGTATTTCCATTCATTTTTCCTTCCACGCTGAGCTTGATGCTTCAGCATGAGCAGGGCCTGACACATAAAGATGGGGAGGCAAATCCCAGCCTGCTTGCTTTCAGCCACATTATGAATGGCTACAGGGATTAGTCCTCTCTGGAGCGAGGATGCACTGCCGGGAATGTCATTAAGAACACGTTCATCTGCCTTCAGCGCTCAAGTGGTCATTGCACATGCGGGGGACAGGAGGCAGGAGGGCCTGATATTAACCGCCTGGGTTACAATAATGTCATTTACTCTTCCCAGAGGACAGGAGGCAGCTTGGATGACAAATGTGTCAGCGCTTAGTCAGAGCATCGCTGGGTAAGTTACACACTAAGTGAGCGTGCAGCACGGCGCTGCTGGTTTTCTGGCATCTCTCAGGTCTGGGTCATGGGACCCCCTCAGAAAGCTCCGCTCCGGGGTAACTCTGAGCCAGCAATGCCTGGATGTTTTGAAACGTGATGGCATGCAGCTGGCAGGAGGCTCTGCCCCAGCCAGAAAGAGAGGGGAAGGTGATGGAGAGATCAAAGACGAGAGTAATGAATCATCCTGAACCAGGCCACAAGGTTGGAGGAGAAAACAACACCCTGATATGGGGTCAAGGGATTCATTGGACTGAATTTCAGCCCAGATGTGGCTCCAATGGAGACCTGCTCAGCCTCGCAGAGTGTGCAGTCCCTTTCTCCTTGAACAAGAGGAGCCCATGGTCTGTCTGTCTGCTCCCCACCACCCCGGCTGCCTGCCACTGGCCCCGGGGCCCTTTGGGGCAGGGCCTGGCCCCATAGCACATGGTAACACGGAAAATGTTACCCAGAATCTCCACCACCAGGCTCTTCCCTTTTGCTGTGAACAGCTCCTGGCCCTGCTGCAGTGCTTGGCCATGCTGGGGCTGAGCACCACCCCACACACCGGTGCTGGGCCAGACCAGCTTGCCTGGCACTGTGGCTCCCAGAAGGTTTCTTGGTTCTTTCAGCACCATCCATGCTGCCCAACATCCAAATATCTGTGGAGACCAGGCACCACCTTTGCCAAGCCGTTCCTGCACACAAGGCAGTGCCCTCTACACTCTGGCAACAACGAGCGGCACATTTTTGACCTCCGGGCTCAATTACTGCAGCTCATTATATCTGGGAATGGAGCCAAGCAGGCTGAGAAAGCTTCCACTGGTGCAAAACGTAGCAGCCTGCGTGCTCAGACGCCTGGGGGCTGTGATCCATCAGCCTGCAGCTCCTGCTGCCTTACCAGGACTCCCCATTAGCCCAGCACCCCCCCCCCCAGGACCAGGACCCCTTGCTGAGGCCAGCTTTCTCCAGCAGCAGGTTTCTCAGCTGGTCACCTCTGGGGAAGAGGCTGTGGCTGGAAGGGGAGCAGTGGCAGAAGACATGAAGGCAAGAGGTGTGATGTCCACCTCTCCTGGTGTGCTCTGTGGGCTCTCGGCCCTAGGCCTGGAGACCTTTCCCCAGGAGATGTGTCCACCCCATCTCAGCCTGGGGTCAGGCTCCCTGGCAGAAGAAGGGAAGTGGAAAGGGAAGGGGATGGAGCTGCTGTGGCCACAGAGGAGGAGGCAGGTAGGACATTCCTGCCCTTCGTGTACCACTGCAGAGCCACGAATCCTCACAGCTGAACCAGATGGGTCCCCATCTCCTGTGTGCCTGTCATCCTGGGTGAGGAAGAACCAGCGCTCACCCCATGGCCTGCCCTTGGGGATAGGGCAGACCTGCAAGGGCATCCAGAGGTGGAATTTGGCAGGAGGAGCTGGGTTTCTCCATCTGAGCCTCATGAATCCAAGCCTTACCTCTCCACCTTTGGCCTCTTCTTCCTCTCTCCTCCTGCCGTGGTCTCATCCATCCAGCCCTCCTGCTGCCCTCGTGGGCAGAGCCACATGCATGGGGACGTGCCGTGGTGCAGCCAGGGCTTCCCTCTCGCCCCTCTCCCAGACTTTCCCCCCATGCCCTGGGTTCAGCCCCCCCACCCCAGCCTCACTAACTCACTCTCCTGCTAGTTTACGGCCAGAACATTTTGTTTGCAAAGTGCTGTCAGATGCGACATTAAGAGGCGCAGTAAATCAGAGCACAGGGGCCTCTCCAAGCCTCCGCAGATGAAAACCTTTTATCACAATTTGGATCTGTTTGCACTGGTATGAAAATTATGGCTCCAGTTTAGCATCAACTTCCCATTATTCATGTCCCTGTGAGCTGCGCCTGCTAAATTGGATTGTTTCAAGCCTCCCCACCCTGGTGGCCCCGAGAGCCCGGCAGAGCCCAGCCGGCTTCCCACCCGCACCTCCACGTCCCTTTCCCGTGGGATGTGAGTGGGAGGGAGGCTGCGGGAGGGAGGAGGTGGATGATGGAGGGGATTCCTTCCGCCTGGGTGTGCTGAAGCAGACGCAGTCCCTGCTGCCACCTTCAATCCTTGCTAGAGCGTAAGCAGCGAGGATGCATCTCCTCTCCACCCTGCCAAGGGGGCTGTGGATTCCTGGTGGTGGAGAGGGGCAGCCACCATGTGTGGGGACCACGAGTGGGGCAGGATGGAGGGGCAGACCTTGCTCCTTTGTGTGCTGCCCCAGTGAGAGCTGGAAGCAGCACCGAGTCCTGGGGGCAGCTCCCTGTGCTCCAGGAGATGCTTGCTTTCGCCAGGGGAGGCTGTGGCTCCCTCCCACAGCACCACTCTGCCCCGGGCCAGGGGCTCTGCTCCCCTCAGTCCAACTGTTGCGTGCTGGTTCCCACTGAAAACCTTGAGGTCCGTGCTAATGAAGTGTAAATTTGACCTTTGCCACAAACTAATCTGGAAACCTCCCATGAAAAATAGTAGGAGGCACCATCAAGCCCTGGTTGGAAGTGTTGGGTGTTCCTGGCAAACTCCTTGCAAAGGAAAACTAAACTTTCCTTTGGGCTGGAGCAGCATGAAGCCATCAGCCATGGGGACAGTGCTCACAGGGAAGCCACACTTGTGAGCAGTGTTTATGGCCGGGGGGACGCAGGCTGGAGGGTGCTGCTTTCACTTCCATGCACGTGGGATGTGGGAGAGATGGAGCAGAAGCAAAACTTCACCACATGAGCCCACAATGGCACCAACAATCTGCTCAGCTGAGGCCCTGGAGGAGTGAAAAAAGACAAATCTTGTAGCTAGCCCCTGCCACGAGCAGCGCCCTGCCCAGCTCAGTGCTCACTTCCCTCCGCCGTGCCACAGCTGCCAAGACCTGGGCTTCGAGAACCGGGAAATGGAGCTTCCACATAAGCAGACTTTCTGACTCAGCTGGCAACACTTATTTTCTTTTTTGCACCTTGCTGCAGAGATCTTGCTGCAATTGTAATTGTGTGCTTTTAAAAAATAAAATCTGGCAGATGCTCTCCAAACAAACCTTGAAGTCTATTTCTGCCAGCTTCTCTGCGCACACATTCCACCTTCACATGTGTTGTGCTTCATGATTGGGACTGAGTACTGCATCCTGCCTCTGCCTGTTTCATTTATTTTTTTAAGGCAATCAGCTGCTTTGCCTGCATAAAATATGCAGCCTGTCACGCAAAAGAGACACCCATTGAGCGGCACCTGCCGTACTTAAATCACTGCACTTCAGTGGCGATAACGAGGCAATAGGTATTTTAATTTGAACCTAACACCGTTGTGACTGCTAGGAATGAGACGATGTCACTGTCCAGCAGATCCCTCAGGGTTTATCTGCCACAGACAGGTTGGGAGTGAGTTCTGCTAAGCAGGTGACCATCCCAATAAATCTGGGCTTTTTTTTATTATTTTTTTTTTTTTTATTAAGGCTCAGCCAGTGCTTGGCCCCCAGGCTATCATCTCGCTCCAGTCAAGTCCATGCTAAAGATCCCCATCTCCTGTCAATCTCAGGAGAAGTGAGATGACACTAATAAATATGCTTGCGATGCTGCGAGTCTCTGGTGCTCGCTGTATCCTCTCTTGCGTTGCAGGCTGTTCAGCTTTACTTCTTCTCATACATCACTGATTTGCTACACTGTCAGAGTTCAACAATAGCAGTAATAATTAACCATTTAATCTGAATCAGATGCTGGGTCTTGTTTGCTCTTTCTGTGTATAAGAGGGAAAATGCTTTCAAAGATCAGATTCTGATGTTCCTCAGCTCAGTGTTAAGTGTCTTGACTCTGCAAAATTGCTCCGAGTCTTTCATTTTGCTCTTTAAGCTCGTTAGTCCAAATTAAAAACAGCATTCATTCTAATTTCAGCTTCTTGAAATCCCTCCAAGATCAGTGCTATTATTCTTTCGAATGCCTTGGGAGCGGAGCTAACACCAAAAGACGTTTGCTTACATTCCCAATGTCCAAATGGTTTCATAAAGGCTGCTAGCTTCAGCCTGGTGATGCTGTCATCTGCCTTGCCAACGTGCACGTCGTGTCTGAGGCTCCTGCTCCTCGTGAAAGCTCAGACACCACCACTCAATGTCCTCCCTGCCCACCGCTCCCTCTCAAGGCTTTCTGTGCGCCATGCAGGTGAATGCACCTCTGAGCTTATTTACAGCCCTGGGATTAATCGGGTGCAAAAGAGGCTTTGTCTTCTCAATCTCTCATGATTTAGGAATTTTGTCATGGTTGGGTTTCAGCCGAGCTTGTGGGGAGCAGGGAAGTCTCCTGCTCACTGGACTGCTGGAGCCATCCACCCGCAGCCCAGGGCACGCTGGCTCAGGCAGGGCTGGCAGCCTTCTCCTGGGGGACACTCAGCTCCAGTTCATGAACCAACAAAGCTGGGCAGGGAGAGAAGGAAGTGAAGCAGGAGAAAGGCTGCACCCATTGCTCCAGGACTTTTCTTACCAGCTCAGCAAGTGGTTCCTGTGTCTTCATCCACAAACCGATTCCTCGTCCCCTCCTGCTCTCCTCAAAGAGGCACCCCAAAAATCCATTGCTTGGCTTCTGCCTTATCTAGTGGGGTTGTTCTGGGGAGCAGGGCAGATCTGAGCAGGGCCCCGCAGCCCTGCATGGCTCCCGAGGAGCTGGAGAGGAGGCAAACAGCAGAGAAGGTGCTGGAAGGGCAGCTGTGCTCGTTTCCAGCTCGGTGCAGCCACACAAGGGGAGCGAGGATGCGGGGTGAATGGCAGGAAGGTCTTTTGTTAACCAACACGCACCAGGGAAGGTAATTTAACAAGTGCTGTCTGGAGTCACATCTGCCTCCAAGTCTTGTGTAGTCTTTGGAGAGCTCAAGAGAAGATGGAAATTATGAGCCTAGGAAGATATAGATGCAGTTAATACCTGTTTTACATGTACAGTCTATAATATGTTGCCATAGTCTTGAAAATGTTGTGACTTGGAAGCCATAAAAGCTGGAAGGAACATGCTAATTGAGAACACAGTCAGGCTATAAATCTGGAGGAGATACCAGGGCTGGCAGGAGAGAAACCCAGTCCCAGGGAGGAAGGGAGGGGGAGGAACTCAGCTTTAAGCCAGGAAGGAAATTACAGAGAATGAGGAAAGAGGGTGAAAAGGGGAGTCCTCTGTGCCCCAAGGCTGGCGTCGCCTCAGGTAGCACTCCAGGTTGATATTAGACAACCAAAGGAATTGATTCAAATGGAAGGGCCATTAGAGGAGAGAATTTAGAACAAATCGGCAGCGTAGGTAGGAACTAATTGCCAGAACCAGAGATACTCACCCAAAAATCGTACAGCAGGAAGAAATGACATTTCTCATCCACTAGCTGTGTAATACATAATCTATTGCTTAAAATGGTCTCTGAAGCAAAGGAAGGTATTGAAAGTGACAATAGGTCTTATGTGTTTTTCTTTTTTTAAGTATTTAATGGTACATAGAGTCTTACAGAGCAGTACATCAGACTTGTGTGTCAAGCAAATAGGTAGAAATTGTAACAAAGAATGGATCTCTTCAGTAAATGAATGAATACGGTGTAATGGGGGAGAGTTGCTTCGGTTTCAGGGGAAGGAAACCATGCATTAGAAATCCATTAATGTTCACTGAAGGAATCAATGTGTGTGCAGGGGTGATCTGGTCAATATAATCTGTTAGGATTTTCAAAATGCTTTTGGCAATGTCCTTTGTCAGACACTCATGGGGGAATGAGGAATGAGGTTGTTATAGGCCAAAATGGAAATTCCTCTCTTGGGTACTTCTCGTGGTTGAAGAATAGGAAAGATGGGGTAAAAAAATTAGTGGTCGTCACAGTTGGGGGGGATTCAGTCCTGGAAGTCCCATGGGGAGCAGGGCTGTGGTGCTCATTGCAGTCTTGGGAAGGTCTGGGAAGGTGCAGAGGTCACCAGTGGCATAGAATAGTTTGGGCAGGCAAACGAGCTCTGAGGGCAAGGATCTGCCAAAGCTTTTCGTGGGATGGGGTGTCTGCACCAGGAGGTGATGTGGGGACATTCAGCCCTATTGGAAATGGACACACATGGCAGAAAAACCCATCCATGTGTCCTGCAGGGAAGGGAGCACAGGGGTGCTCCACCTGCAGGGATGAGGGTCGCTGTGAAAGAAATTCACAGCGAGCTGCACAGCCTTTAGTGGCCTCTTTGCAAATTGAAAGCAGAGCCAGCTTTAATGGTTCAACAAGGATAGGGTGGGGAACTCACACACGGGAAAGCGAGCATCAGGGATTACCCAGAGGCAGGGTCTCAGAGCAATGTTTTCAATGGTAGGCAGCAGTCTGGACCAGCCTTGTGCTGCGGCACGACAGCATGAAGCAGCTGGCTGCCTCCAAGAGTGACACCATCTCCCAGCTTTCATGGGCTTTAGCCTCTAATTTGAGTCAGAAAAATACAATCTCATGCATCAGCGTTGCAAAAACTCGTCTGTCTTCATCGCTTAGGAAACGTTGCCAGCTCTGGCATCCTGTGTGGTGTCTGGCCAGCTCTTGGGAAGGCTTGCAGGTGAGAAAGGCTGAACCCCCGGATTACACCTGGGGGACCACGGAGGGTGCAAGCCTACCTCCTGCCTTGAGCAGTCAGCATGTGCTGGCTGATGGGGAGAGCTCCCATGAGAGCATGGCTCCATCCATAGCAGGCAGTGTATGAAAGTCACAGGAGCACCATGGTCTGGTCTGGTGCAAGGGCAGGGAGGTTCCCCACTCCTTTCCTCCTCAGCAGCAGCTTTGCCCTCTCCAAAGCTGATATTTTGGGAGCACCACCCTTGTCCTGATGTCTGGGGAGCACCATCCACCTTGTTTCTTGGGTCTCCCTCCCTATGCCCACATGCAGGCTGTGCACTGGAGGACTGATCTTCCCCCCACTCTTGGTTCTTCAGGGAATTTTTGCAGCCGCTTATGGTTTGCTTATTCTCAGTAAATTTCAGCTCAGCACATTGAATCAGACCCATTTCCACACCATGAAGACGCTCAGTGCCTGCTGTGAGCCCTCTTGGATGCTGCTTTCAAAGCCTTGTGTAGTCAGTGCTGGCTACTTGGCTCTCAGACCTTTTGCTTGTGCCATGTGCAAGCATCGTGCTGATTGTTTTATAGAGGCAAGTGAATATTGCATGCAGCTCTACAGCCACACAGAAACACCCCAAGGGCTTCCTGGAGCTGTGCCCTCTCCAGGGACAGGGTGAAACCATGGCACACACCATGGGGCAGAGCCCACACCCTTCCCCTTCTGCTGGAAGGGGCTGGACCATGGCGGATCAGCCGGGGACTGTGCTCCCTCCACCCTGCCTCGGATGCTGGAAGAGCTTTGGCAGCCCTGCTGCCTGCCTGCCTCTCATTTCCACACGCTGCTCTCACCAGCGACCGGCTGCAGACCCTCTCCCAGGCTCTTGGGGTGACCCTCACCTGCTTTTGGCCCCACTGTGCTCCTCACTGCCCAAGCAGCCCCAGCTGTCCCACTGGTCCCTGCTCTCCATGCTGATGGCAGCTCTGTTGTGGCTAAAAGCGAGGAGCTTGAGAAATGCCCGGTCCCCATAGCTGCGGGGCATTTGTGTTGCAAGAGCATTTCCTTCATGCTAAATTAATCTGCTTGGGAGTTCAGTATGGCTGGTTTGGGAAAAGCGATGCTCCGGGTCCTCACCACGCTGCCTCAAGCCCGGGTGCAGCAGGACGGTGGTGGCAGGGGGCTGAGGCCAAGGGGGACCCAGCATTAGGGTTCAGGGACAGGCTGCCCAGTGGGGTACAGGGGCTCCACACCGGGCATTAACTCCTGGAGGGCAGAAATGCTGCCAGCCCTCGGCTGCTGCTCTCCGAGCCCTGGTCCCTCGAGCGCACACAGCTGAACGCTTGCCAGAGGTCCGCAGGGAGGCTGCAGCTCACGTGGTTTCTTCCCCGTTTCCAGCCACCAAATTGCATTTACAAGAAGCAAAACATACATTAAATAACTCTCGAATGTCAGAGCGAGCGGCTGCTGTGGGGGATGTTCTGGGAGAGAGAGGGAGAAACAGCTGCTCCATCCAGGAGCAGAGAGAGGGGGCGATGGGCAGGGACGAAGGGGGCTGGGTGGGATGCTGTGGGGGGACAGGGCTGGGGTAAATCTCCTGGGACAAACCTACGAACTCCCTCTCCCACTCCTCTGCCGTGGCTCTAACTGATGGAGAGCAGCCCATAGCATGGGGGGCCGTGTAGCAAGGACTGGACACAAAGGTTCAGCATCCCTGAAGACAGACCCCAGGGTGGAGCGGTGGCTGCGGGAGGGCTGCTGGCAGCACTGCCAGCCCTGCAGGGATGGGCGGCTGGGAACGCGCAGCGTGTGCCCCCCCGACCTCCGCTCCAGCTCCGAGCAGGAAACAGCAGCCCTGCCAGAACCGTCCCCGGGGAAATAGAGCCTGATGGGGCCGAACGCATGGACAAATCCCAGCAAAGATCTGCTAGCTCTCTGCAGTGGGTAATGACACGTCCTCCGAGTCCTCCAGCGGCGATCCCAGGAAAGCCAAGCCTTGGAGAGCCAGGCTGAGCTTGTCCTCAAGTTCCTGCTGCGAATTCCCACGGTGCCATTTAGCCGAGCACGCTTCAGGAAGCAATTGGAGATTCCCACAGGCAGCAGCACGGCTCCTCCGCAGCCTGCATCTGTGTCCCAGGGCAGGGTCCTGCTCACAGGGGAGGACACCTCTTCTTCCTCCTCCTCATCCTCCTCCTCCTCCTCCTCCCTTCCTGCCACCCGCTTGTATAGACATGGAGCAGGTGAATCCTTTTTGCTTCCCCATTCCTTCCCCGCCACATTCAGGCAGGCAGAGTTTCCATCCCAGCCCTCCCAACAGCACATCAGGAGCTTTTATTTTTCCCTAGGTAGCTTTTGTATTTCATTCCTGTTTGATGTTCTTTAGTGGGAGCTATGGGGGCAAGCACACAGTCTGAATTTCCTCCTCTGCGGCACCGAGGGAGTGTGGTGCAAGGCAGGGTAGAAACCTGCGTGGAGGTGAGGGGGTTCCCCAGCTGCATTCACTCGGAAGGGTTTGCCATTGTCGAAGAGAAAATTTGAAAAGTAATAATCTGAGCAAAGCAGAGGGAGAGGCCCCTGGAGGCAGCTCGGCAGCAGAGCCTCACAGATCTGCATGAATGAGAGCCTGCAAGGGGAGAAACAAGGAGCGAGGGTGAGATGGAGACGTGCACGTGGAGAGGGCTACTGGGGATGGGACCACGACAGGGGCTGAGGGCTGAGCTCGGGGTCTCTGGGAAGGCGGCAGCCTGGCACATCCCAGTGGGGGAACAAGTCCTCCTTGGTCTTCCTTCACGGGTGGGCAGGACGGGTGGGTGCCAGCCCCATTCAGGGCACCAACAGCAGCTCTTGCTGCCTGCGTTTGCTCCCAACCCCAGCAAAGTCCTTGCTGCATGGGAAGAGCATCAGCTCAGGGCGGGGAGGGAGAGCTGCTCCCTGCTCCCCAGGGTCTCCGTGCCTGCGGGCCCCTGGCCATGGGGAAGTGGACACAAGGCCGGGACATGTCCCATCCTTGTCCCTTCCTCGAGCACAGCCGGGGGTGTCCCAAGACGCAAGGCGAGGGGTAGGAAGGAGGGAGGGGAGTGTTCCTGTGCTGAGCCTTCCTCTGACCCTCGACTATTGTGCGGCTTCCTTCCTGCTCCTCACGGGCTGGGAAGGAGCGGGGCATTATCAGGGCGCTCCATCGGACCAGGTAATGCAGGCCCCAGCTGCTTCCTGCCTGGCCTGGCCACCGCTCCCTGCGCAGGAGGGAAGGAGATGAATAAGAAGCTCGGCGAGGAATTCCACTCCCCCACAGCAGCCAGCGCACAAACTCTCATTTCTGGGCTTCCTGCTGCCTCTCTCCCACCCTGTGCACATCACTTATCCCAAACAGGGAGCGCTCGGCTAAAACCATGCTAATAGACCCCAGCGGCAGCACGGTGCTGGGGGTAATTAACCGCCTGATGGCTCCTCGCTGCTGGACGCACGTGGGTATCTCGTGCACAAGGTGTACGAGCTACTCTCCCTGCACACCTCGGAGCCTCCTCTGCAGTTTTGGGGGCCGGGGAGCCCCATGCACTGATATTGGCATCGTTTAAGTGGGGGCCCCAGGAGATCAAAGCAGGTTGGAGGTTTAGGGCAGGCTGCAGCATCGCTCCTGTGTCTGCTCTCATCTAGGGTCTGCAGGCAGAGTGGCTGAGAGCCTGACAGGGGCAGGGACAGGAGAGCTGTGTGGTGACTTCACTGCTCCAGCCCCTCCAGAGCTCCCCTTGCTAGGCTATTGCCTTCTGGTGGGCTCATGGAAGTCAGATCCCCCCCCAGGGCTGTGAAGGCTGGCTGGGAATTGCAATCCCATTGAGCAAAGACATTCACCTTCCAGAACAGATCAGTCATCGGCATGCATCAGAATGGAAATGGAGCCTTTCAAAGTGTTTCCAAAAAGAAACGAGGGACTGCAAATAGCCCAGAAGTCAGGTCATTGCTCCAGGCCGTGGGAGAGTGGAGCTCGTGGCCTGTCCAACCCCACACCCCGGTCATCGGGCAGTGCGGTCACTCTTGGAGACCCTCGTGCTGCCGTGCTTCCCTTTTGCATAGCTAAAAAAGCCCTCGGAGAGGGACAGAGAGAGTCCCAGCAGGGGCTGAACGTCCATCTCTGCTTGTCGGCTGGCAGCCTGGGCCACCAACACGCAGCTCGTCTGGGGTCCTCCTTCCCGACCGCAGGCTCCTCCCTTAGAAATCAGAAGAATGCCTCCTGGTGCTAAAAGCCAGTGCAAAAAATGTTCTTGGGAGAAAAATCTGCAAAGTTGGGAGAAAAATCTGCAAAGTTGGGCTGAGCACAAAACGCAACATCTTGGGAATCATGTGTGCAACATGTGGCTGGAACTGGGAGGGTCAGTGGGAAATGGTGTCGATTTGGGGTTTATGCCCTCCGCGGCACCTAGGCAAGGGGGAGCTTTGGTCTGAGCTGCTGCAACCACTCCTGTGTCCTCCTGTGAAACTTTCCCAGCCAGCATCCCCATGTGTGCCCACATAAGGCCTCAGTTTCGGTGAGCTGGACTTCTCCTGATGAGAAACCACTCATGGCCAGCTTCACACAGCTCTCCCGCGTGGGCTTTTGCTGCGTTGCCTTCATGCCACACAGGTTCCTGCACCATAGAAGAGCACACTGCCAGGGTTGCAGTCGTGCCTTTTTTAATACATCACCCTCCACGTTTCTCCTCTGCAGGACATTAAATTGCATTGATAAATAATTTCTACAACAGTTTTTTTGGGGAGAAGGACTGAAGTCCCATCTCCTTCCTGCCCTAGCCCTTCCTCGCAGTGACCACGCTGCCCTGAGGAGCAGAGATCTCAGTCTCTCCAAAGGTTTTCCCCGCACAGCACCACCCATGGGTTTTTTCCCCAGCACCCTCTGCAAGTTGCCCTGGCCACACACACAGCTCGTACTGCCTCCCTGGCACACGGGGCCCTCTTTGTTTTTATCCTGGATCAGTGCACAGGTTCAGCGCTGTCAGATGATTTGCCACCAGTTCCTTCATGCAGCAATTTAAAGTTAGTCCTGGCTGCCAGCATGAATCGAGAGCTTTTTTCTTATTATTATTTTTTTAATTTTTATTATTATTTTTGCAGCCTTTGAAGCAGGTGAACACCTTCTTCTGCTTGTACGCAAGCATCTGCAGGCTACAGACGTGGTTGGTTCCTGGAGAGGGACCCGAACAGACCCGAATGTGGCACGGTGACCAGCACCATGCTGCTGCTCCAGGCTGTGCAGGGACGAGCTCCTGGTGCTGTGTAGGGCAGCAGGCAGCATCTCAGCCCCGCCTGAGCCACTGCTCATACCCAGTGCTTGACCCTCTTCAGGTTTCTCCTCCGCTCCCGCATCATGTCATGGGTCCCAGGAGCAACCGGTGCTGATTTCAGTGTCCTCGCTGCTCCAAGGATGCTGTTCTGTTTGGGGCCAGCTTTACGGGTCAGATTCCTTCCAGCTGCGGGTCGCTGAGCCAGGATGACTTCGCAGCCCTTTGTCTGGTTACCTCCTTCCTAGAAGGAATCGGGAGCTGGTGCAGTGCATTTTTCTTTTTTTTTTTTTTTTTTCTTTTTTTGTTTCTTTTTTTTTTTTCCATTCCTTGTTCTCTGATTCTGTTTTTCTACAGGACTATTGATCTGCAGCCCTGCGGGGTGTTGGGGTAGCATATGGGAGTCCCTGTGCTGTGTGTTGGAAAGAGCACTTGTTTTTTCCCCAGCTGTGGCTGTATCAAAGCAATTGTTTTCCATTCTCGCTCTCATTTTGGGCTCCTTCCCACCCCATCGCCATGGGCTAACGAATTGCTTTGCTGCCCTTGTGAAACTTTTGTGGCCGTGTTAATACCGTTTGAAGTATTGCCATAATGTTTGTTTAAAAACATATTAATTAGGTTTTCAGTAATTGGGGTTTTCAGGGCTCTCTTGCATTGTTCTGCCGCTATAATTTGTTCTATTGATCTTCCTGGAGATATAACTGGGAGCCAATCTGCAGCGAGGCTGCAGTGCGCGGCTCGCTGCTGCTGTTCCGTCTGATTTGTTTACGCGCCGGGCTGGTGGCCTCTGCTCCGATAGCAGGGCTGCGTGCCGGCTCCCAGCGCTTCCCCGTCCCCGTGAGCCACCTCCATCCAGCAACCTTTTTCCCTTTTTCCACCTGGACCCGGTGAGACGCTCAGCCACGTCCCGGTGCGATGCCCACCGCCCAGGCTCAGCACCGTGGGCTCACGCTCCTGCCGGCACCGCTGCCGCAGACCCGGGGACGCCGTGGCTGTGCCTCCTGCTGCGGCGCGGCTCTGCGATGGGTTTCCATGGTAACCCCCAGGCTCGTTCCCTGACTCCGTTTTTTTTGTTGTTGTTGATTTTTTCTTTTCTTTTTTTTCCAGAAGCGAAAATTTCTCGTTTCCATCAAAAGAGCCTTTCTGCCGGGAGACCCAGCACCACCTCCCCCAGGCAGCACCACGAGCTCAGCGTGGGGAGGTGGGTGCCCAAAGCCTGTCCCCCAGCAAGCCATCCCTGCCCTCCTCCTGCGATGGATATCCTCACCCCTAGTGCCACGTGGCAGGGATGGGTTTGAGGAGCACACGTGCCACCAGGACACCCCTCGCTCCACTACAGGCACCCCCAGCTCCCTCCCACCCACCACATCCCACCCATGCTGCCATTGACCCCTGCCAGGCCATCAGACCAGGTCCCCACGCACTCCCAGTTGTCCTTCACCAGCAGGACCAGGGTGGGAGGACACAGCCCCCACGGCTGCTGGCAGCAGCCTCTGGCCCCCCGCATCCCTCCCCAGGCATCCTCCCTGCTGCCCCAGCGCACCTGGCAGCGGCGCGACTTCGGGTAGAGACGTGGCCATTTTTCTGCCAGCAGACACAATACATTCCCAAACAATAGTCATTGCACAACTCATCTCTGCATTTAACAGAATTTTACAGGCAGAATAAATCTCAGGGCCTCTATAAATCTTGTCGATGAGATAAGGAATGTGCAACCAGAGCCTCTTGTTGAGTAAATCCTGCCTAGCTCCAGGATGCATGAGGAGCATCCTGTATTTCACACCTGCTTTGGAGCCTGCCGGGAGATTTATGAGATTCAGAAATGAAACCACTGCACTTCACAAAAACTCCACATTTCCCACCCCGCACTGGGGCACTCCCAATTGTCAGCAGGGTGGAGGATGAGATTTCCCAGAGCAGCTGGCAAGATCCACGGGGCTTTGCAGGCATTCAGGGTCGAGCTGGGGGAAAGCTCCCCAGCTTGCACAATTTCTGGGATAATTCTGCCACGCTTTGCATTCTGCAGAAAGAGTTCAAAGTGGATGGGTCTGCTTCATCTGGTCCCACATCCTCACATCCCCTTAGGGATTCTCTTCGTGGTGCCCAGTCTCCCCATGGCAATTGCTGTGGATCCAAGGGTTTCTGGCAGCTGATGGAGACCACCAGGACTTTGGTACGGGAGATGCTGTGGGAAGCAGTTAGTTTATCTTTCTGGCTTTCTCAGCAGTGAAACACCCAGGAGTGCCCTCTCCTTAATGGGCACCAAGTGCACGGTGGAGTTAACTGTGGAGAGGGAGATGTCTAGAAAAGAAAACTCTCCTTCCCACACATAACATTGGCCTCGAGCAAAGAAGAGCAGAGGAGCTGCAGTTTGGGGAGAGAGGCGTGGACGTGCTTTGGACTCCCCACGTCTCCCCTGAAGCTGTGGGGCTGAACCCACAGCCCCGTGGGAGCAGTAAAATGGGCAGACCAAGAATGACTGCGTGGGACAATCCCGGGAGCTGCCACCCCCTGCCTAGGGAAATGCACTGCAGGCAGGCCCATCTATCGGTTTGCAATTCCAGCAATGTTGTGGTTTGTTCTGTGGTGGAGCAGGCAGTCTGATTTCTTAATTTTTCCAGCCCAATATCTCTCTTTTGGACAGATGTTTGGAGAGAGCAATCGCCTGGAGTCAGTTCCGTGAATCATCCTGCATCAGGGGCTGACCCACACGGTGGGTTTGCCTCTAGGTGCTGGAGGGCTCCTCCTGTGTGCAAGCCCTGGGGGAAGGGAGGGTGCTTCCACACAGTCACCCGCGTGGAAAAAGCCTGTCTGTGGGTGCCAAGAGCCATGGGAAGGGGGGGGATGCCTGGCGTGTTGGGTGGGAAAGCAGCGTGAGGCAAGTCCCCCTCTGCTGAGGGACAGAGGATTCAGAGCGGTTTTTGAAATTGGATTACAACCAAGCAATATGACTTTCTAATCCATTTTCTCCCTAACAAAAATAAGACTCGGTGAGCTGCTCGGGTCAGGAGGAAGCACTAATCTCTGCAGCATCCCAGAGCTTTGGTCCAGCAGACCTGGGCTGTGCAGGAGCAGCTGGGAGGGCCGGAGAACACTTCTGCTCCCACGGGGTACAAAAGGGTGATGCCCTGCTGCTCCTTGTGCTGATGGGGTGGTTGGGGTTGATGGAAACACCCCAAAAGCAAACACAAGAAGCACAAGCCCCCAGCAGCATTGCCCTGTGGAGCTGTGGTAGGGTGTGGGCACTGGAGCTTTCAACATCCTCCTGCCTAGGCTGGGGCAGGGGCAGGGTGGTATTTTCCTCCCCACAGGAGCTCCGGTTCCTCCTGAAGGGGCCACAATAATAGTTTTATCTGCTTCTTACTGTAGAAACCTGACCCCGATGGAAAACGGAATCCAGGAGAGGCTCCAGGGTCTTATTTCAAGGCTCCTTCTCCACCCTCTGCCCCCTCCACTATCTGATGCCATGCAAGTATTCCCAGGCTCCACGAAGGCTTCGCCTTTCTCAGTCCCATCTCTGATTTCCCCTGCGCATCAGAAAAACAGAAGACGACTTCCCTGATGCCCCTGCTGTGCATTCATTTCGATGTGCGAAGGGGAAGTGCAAAGTGTCTGCAGAGCACGGGTAGATTAAAAATCTCCACGGGCTGAAGGGCAGATGGGATGGAAGAGAAGCCCACAGAGGGTTATTGAAAGCACAGTGATGATGTCTGGCCCAGGAAGACCCTGAGCTGCGGATTGTGGAGGCTGGGAGATGGTTACAGAGCACTGTGCATGCTTGCCTGGTCTTCGTTCCCTTCCTCAGCATCTCTCTGGGCTCTGATGGGGAGAGGAACTGTGCCACACAGCCTGCCTGCCCCTGCATCCCACTAAGTGGCACCAGGGAAGGAATATCCTCAAAAAGATGTCCCCAGATCCTGTCCTTAAAGTGCCCAGTGCTGCTGCACAGGCCTGAGCTCCCATATCTGCTCACATCTCCAGCACCTCCTGCCCCTTTCTCCTTGCCTCAGCTGCCAGTGCAACTGCAGGGAACTCATCCGTGCTCACACAACCCGCTGCCAAACAGCTTTATTTAACCCCAGATCAATGCAGGATGATGATCATCCCGTAAAGAGATGGCCTGAGGGCACACATTGCTGCCCACGCTGCCTTTGTGCACTCTGAGCACTGAAGGCCAGAGAGGGCATCCTGGTGTCACCACTTCCCTCGGTCAGATTGTGTTTGAACCAAACGGGGTATTTTTCTGCGGAAAAAAAAAATAATAATAAGATGCCAGGCATTGGAAACCACCACAGCCCTGGAGCACTGTGATTAATTGTCCTCTGGTCTGAATTTGCCAGCTTACTACTTCAAACCTGCATCTCTTTCTGCTTTGGTTCTTAGACCAAGATCACTGACAGAGGTCTAGCCCCCAGCAGGCTCCTACAGACTGCTCCAGTCTCCCTTTCTGCTCCTTTTTCATCCAAACTGAGCATTTACCTGCACGTCCATCACCTGTACTCGCTCTGAGGGCTGAAGCTGTGCTGTGGGGTGACGGGGCTGGTTCCCCATTCTGGTGCCAGAGCTGGATGTGGGCAGCACCCCGGGGCCAGGAGCCCAGGACACGGTGGGCAGGAGCTCCCCGTGTCCAGGCAGGCTGGATGTGGCCGTGGGTGCAGGGTAAGGGGCTCCTGGTGGCCAGGATCACCCCAGAGCCACATTTCACCAGGGCACAGTGCAGGATTTGACTGCAGTGCTGTGGGCTCCATTCCCAGAGCGTTTTGTAAGGGCAGATGGCTCGGAGGCAGGAGGCACAAGTGTCAGCACCGCTCGGTGGAGGGATGGGCGGGAGGAGGCAAAGCTGGAGGAGGATTCAGGGCAGGGATGAGCTCCCGTTGCATCTGCTGCTGGAATCCCCTCCTGCCTCCCACACACCCCGCAGCGCTGACCTTTTCTCGCTCTCAGACTTGTCAACACGACCCGTTAGCTGATCTAGGAACGGTTTCCCGCTGATACATGAAAGGTTCTTGGGAATGTCAATTTTTCTCCTCCCGCTTATTTTTTATTTTTCACCTAGCAATTAACTGAATTTCAGTGACTCCTTCTGTGCGGCAGAGGCTGTGCACGGCTGGCTCACCTGCCGCTGCCAATTCGACCTGGATTATGTTTGAATACGCGATCACATTTCTGTCAAATTTGCAGCAGCAAACAACACGCTATTTATTTCGGCCCCATCCTGGCTGCGCACCGGCTGCAAAAGGGCAGCAAGGTGCGATGTGGCAGGAAGTTTGCTGGGGAAAAGCAAATTCCACGGCCTGCTTTGAACAGCTGAAGCACCAGGGCGGGTTTGTGCTGGATTGGGGCTCCGGGAGCAGCGGTGCTGTCAGCCCATTGCCATCAGATGTGCCATCCTCGGAGCTGTCTCACGTCAACAGCAAACGCTGAGCTGCGCGGCTGCGGAGATGCTGTTACGCTGCACCATGTGCACCACCATACGGTCTCCTCCATGCACCAGGTGTGGTGAAATTACACTTTGTTGGCTTATTGTAGAGCCTAGGCATGAACAAATTTGTCAAACAGGGTTGGAAAAGGCCAGGAAAGCAAAGGCACCCAACCTTGCTTTCCCAGAGGGGTCTCCAACCTCTGACCCATTCAGAGGGTGTCCACCTTCCCAGCACAGCTCCCAGGACAGCAAGCGTGTCTTGAGGAATCATCCCTCATTACCTGAGAGATCTATCCTAAACAACTTTCTGTGAGTTCTGGCTCGCTGCAGACATCTAAGGAACAGCACAAAGCTCTTGGAATTCCCATATCTCACTGCCCTGCAGACCTTAGCCCATCCCATACTCCTTTTTGGTGTGAATTCCCCCAAAGAGGATGCTGGGCTGTCCCTGGAGGATAAGGTTTGAGTCCTCCATCTCATCCTTCATCTCCATTTCCCTCAGACAGAGAGGGACCCAGCCCACCCCCCAGATGCAGGGGTGGCTGCAGGACAGAGGGGGCTTCCTGGGCTTTCCAAAGGGTGATGCCAGGCCAAGGGCTGTGAGCCAGCAGGCCAGGGATCCGATGCACAATACAGTCAGGCCAGAGACAGCAAGAAGAGACCCAGGGGACACTGCTGATGCTTTCTGGAAAGCTGCTAGGCTGAGAGCAAGGCTGGAAGAATGCATGAACCCCCCTGGACAGTGGGCAGGGTGAGGATTCTTAACAATCTCTTTTATTTTTATTCTTACTCCAGCAAACCAGAATTACCTCATTTTAGCTACAGTTCTCTTGTGCAGGTTGGCGCTGTGCTGCAAGCTGCCTTTTAATGCTCCAGGCAGTCCCCTCGGAGCCGTGTCCAGCATGGGCTCTGCTTGCTGCACGTGTGCCGAGGTAGGGTGCAGGGCGTGCAGCCCAGCCTGGGGCACGGGCGGCACAGGTCAGGCCCGTGGGATTTTCTTTCCAGACAGGTCTGTCAGCCGGCAATGATACATCATTCCTCCTTACTTTCTAATTCCTCCTCTGATGGATGCAGCCAGCCCTTCTCCAAACCTGACATTTATAGCACCAGTTTTCTCTGGGTATAAATATAACCTGAATGCGTTGGAGTAGCAGGAAAATCGTTTAAATGTTCCCTTTGACAGCAAGTTTGAAGATTGCTGACACTAAAACCACTTACTTATATTGTTCTGTATCATCCTGCACTCAGCCCTCAATCATCCTCATTACAGGTGCGTCAGGCACTTTGCACGGGGCTGCGGGCATCAGCTTGGCCTCTCCCAGCCCAGGCACGTCCCAGAGCCTCCCACTCCCCCTGAAACCAGCTGCAGGGCACACAAAGGGATGAGCATGCACACAAATGCCCAAGCTACAGGGTGAGCAGGTGTGTAAATGCATGAGCAGCTCTGGTTGGCTTTGGTGCCTAAAGTGCTCAGCTATGTCGAATCTTCATCACTCAGGTAGCAGCACTAATGGCACTTGTGTGGGACAGAGGTTCATTTTTGGACTGGATGTGGACAGAGGATTTACAGCATGACCCCAGCATGGGTCAGCATCGCATGGTGTCCAGCTGGATGCCAGCCTTGTCTTCTGGCCCAGAAGGTTCAGAAAGGTGGAAGGTCCTTGCCACGACAGCACCTGGGAATGGCCAAAAATGAGACCCAGACCCATTTGTGCCCTGCTGGATGTGACTGCCAACACCAGCAGCACTCCAGGGGGGCAGCGTGGACACATGCAGACCCATGGCAGGATGCCAACACACCCCTGCCACCAAGATACTGGAGATATCCCCATGTGAGAGACCTCACCCTCACCGTGGCAGGGGGGAGAGTGGAACAGCTCATCCCAACAGGACCCTAAAGCAGTGCCAGGTCTCTGCCAGGGGGTTCCTCTTTTGCTCTGCCATCCAGAGCCTGTCACTGCACGAGGCTGGGGGCACTGGGATGCTGAGGAAGGAGCAGGTAACTGGCAGGCACCGCGGCACATCGCTCTGACACACTGGCTCCTGCAGACATGAGCTGGTGATGAGACAAGTACAATGCTTTAAAAGCCGGGTAGAGAGATGAGCCCTCAGGTGCTGTGTATTCTGGTGGCTGAGACAAAAGGCAGTCAGGGCGTGATATGCAACGGGAACCTGAAGATCTTACAAAAGATGAGGATAAATGCATTTCCCAGCACATCCACAATGGCTTTCTGGGCCAAATGAATGGGATCGTGGCTCTCCCTGGGCTCATGAAGGAGCGATGCTGAAGGCTCTCAACCCAAGCTGTCCAGAGGTGTGAAATACAAGAGCAAAAACACTGCAGGAGAAAGAGTTCTAAAAGATACAGACATTAAAGAAATGGATTGTGATAAAAAGGAGTGCCAAACACATGGTGACACAGCAAAGGAGATGAGCATTTCATGGAAAGTTTGCAGCAAACTGCTCTGCAATTAAGTCTCCTTAGGACCAGATAGATCAGGCTGTGCTTTGCTTTCACAGGTTTTTACACCAGCAATGTCCTGAAGAAATGCATTTGTCCCTTCTGAGTCCCAAGATGGTGCAAATGGATGGAAACTACCCCAACACAAGGCTCAGGCCATGCGGTGAGCTCCCAGGTGCATGTGTGGGGACGTCCATTTCAGGGGTGCTGGGGTGACCCCCTGGGGCATGCTGGAGCTGCAGCACCATCACAGCTGGCTCCCCAGGAGGAGATCACTCACCGCGTGCCCTCGTCTCCAGTGGTGCCAGGTGATGTTCTCCCCTGTAAACATAAGGAGAGATGACATATGCTTTGCTTTCTGCTTGGTTGGCTCTCGAGTTCTCCGTGGCTCATCCTCTGCCGAGGTGACACACGGCGCCTTGTGGGCCAGGATCGGAGGTGACATGGATGGTGGTGTAAGTGACACGTCGGCAAGTTGCGCAAAGCGAGGGGAAGGTGGTGCAAGACTCGGCAGTGCTGAGATGCCAGCAGGCAGGGCAAGGCTGGAGAGCTGGAGAAGAAAAGGCAAAGCGTATGGAGCCTCCAGCCCAGCAAAAGCCCACCAAGACCCAACACTGGTGCTTTAAGGGGGGTGCAAAGCAAACGGGGTACCAGCCTGCACTCCCTGGGGAGGACAGGCAGCAAAACCTCTTGGCCCACACTTCTAAAACACCAAGAAGACCCCCCCAGGGTGCTCTCACACTGCAGGGTCCTCAAGGGAGGAATGAAGGGGACCAACACAGCCACCCCCTGCTGCTGGAACCCCTCTGCCCTGTCCAGGTACTGCCACCACGCTGATCCAGGCCATGCCCATCCAGCACAGCATGGCACCCTCCATCAGCTGGCCCCACAGAGGTCTCTCAGTTATTGACCCTGGCTTCAGCGGTTTCTCCTTACACCCAGCCTCTCAGACAGATCTGTCAGATTGGTTTAAAACCAGCCAGGCTTTGCGCTGTGGTTTTCTCAAGCTAAAAAACCTCGTAGCCTGTATAACCTTATGGAGGAGGCTGCTCACAGCCCCTCATTAGCAGTCCAGGACTATTCTGCATGAAAGCAACATTATCTCCAAGAACAATTCCTTACTGATTTCTAGCCACGCTGCTGCTGGGCGTTGCCTTTTGCTCTCTTTTCCTTTCTACATGGCAGCTTGCACTAAACCTCTGTATCCCGTCTCCCCATGCATACTTCTCCATCGACAACCAGAAAGAAACCCATCCTCTTTCATCACAGACACGCTTCCTTCACTCGAGCATCACTCACGGTGCTGTCCTTCCTCCACTGAGCCATGGCACCACGCAGGGAGGATCCAGATATTGCTCAGTGCTCTCGGCGGGAGGCAGAGCCGTGCCTCCTCCGCCCTGCGCACCCCACACCAGCCTTGGCTTCCTCTTGCTCTGTTTCCCTCAAACAGAGCAGGTCGTGGCAAACTGCTTGCTGCCATCTCTGGAGGAGAAGCACCATTTTCTCTGCTGTTCCTGCACTCACGCTGGCCCTATGACACTTTGTACCTTTGTGATGACCAGAGTCAGATGCAAGGATACAGGGAGGAGAATCTGAGAGCGGACTGGGAGATCTGGATCCTTCCAGTATCTGGCTTTCTGGATATCTTGTTAACCAGAAAACAGAGAGATGGCACTGGTACTAGAAAGAGGAGCCTCGGGACTGAGAGCCCACCATAAAGTCACCAGGTCAGGAGCAGGGCTGAGACTTGGCACGATGGGGCTCTGTGCCTGCTGGAGGAGCTGCCGCATCCCCAGAGCACTTGGGAAGCTGCACAACACCAGCCTCGTGTCTCCCAGGGAGATCTGCCACAGCTCACCCTGGGATAAAGGAGGAAAGCCCCAGGTTGTCTGGAGGCACCTGCAAACTCTGCGAGCTCCCATGGGACCACCTCGTCACCCCCCCCCCCGCCTGCATCCTGCTGCTGGAGAAAAAAGCTGGGGCTTGGAGGCATGGGGAAGGGGGACAGGTTTATTGCTGGGTTAATAATTGAAGAGGACAAAATGAAATTCACGGCACTGAGAATCTGAGAGATTCACGCAGAGCTGTGTTTGCCCACTTCCAGCCCAACAACCGGCTGCAGCCAAATCCTGTTGCTCTCCCCACCTTGCTCCTCCAAGCCCCCATGTTTCTGCTTCTCCCCCTCCTCTCTGAGGCCAAGAAATGGGCTTTTTCCAGCTATGATATCCTGGCCGAGTAGATTTAGCACCGAGAAGGGAACGATTTGCAGCCTGGATGACTTCCCTGGGTTGAATGAATCAAACCCAGCAGCAGCGATGTTCTCAGCTCACTGCTGCGGCTTGTGCACGGCTGTGTGCAGCAGTGGGTGAACACACGTACACCAACACAGGCCACACGCAGGAGCTTGGCACAACTCTCTGATAATAAATTGTGCAGAGAACAGCAAGAAAGAGAAAAAATCCTGACTTTGATGTGCAGGAGTGCGTGCTATCTTCCATCTCCATCGCAGCATGCATCCCGGCGCGGTGCTCGTTCTGCAGAGATGTGGATGGATGCTGCAAATGCGGAGAAAATGGATTGAGCTGGAGATCAGTGCAGGATGTGTTTGGGGTGGAAAACTGGGGGGACTTGTCCTTGTCAGAAATTCCTTGATTCATCACAAAAGGACGGGTGCCACTGCCAGCATGGACTGAAAATTCGGCTTGAGCAGAGGTGGAGAAACAAGGGACTTCAGAGAAAGTGCAGAGGGGTCCCAGCTCCTCACCATGGCAGAGTAAGGCAACTCATTTAGAAAGAAAAAAATGGAAATACTTTGCTAATTATCTGCTAACTTATTAATTAACAGTATTTGGCCAAGGAACTCGCTGCCACTGGAAGCTACCTGAAGCAGATCTGACCCAGCTAGGGCTGCAGTTTTGGCTTTCAGCAGTGTCAGCCTGTTCCTTTCATGGATGAACAATGATTTATCACAGGAGAAAGTTGGTTTCCAAATCCCACTCCGCTTAAGAGGAGGCATTTTGGGTGCTCACTGCTCCAGTGCTAGAAAGACAGCACCAATTTCCAGGCAGAATTTCACGGTCTCCTCTTCTCCATGTGGTGCCCACCAATGTCCTCCTTAAACGACGCCGGGGTTTATCCTCCTTACGCTGCGAGCAGAGGCTGGATTCTCGCTTAGCAGCTCTGAAATATTGCTGTGAAAATCAAGGCTATGAGCTGACTTATCAGGAGAGAAAAACACAGGGAGGACTGATGCCTGTGCGGCACAGCCTTTGAATAACAGAATTTCTCCTGCGAGGCAGGAGTCTGCAGCAGTGACCAACTACAGGAGACTGTGGCATTACCAGGAAAGCACAACTGCTGTCCAAGCAAGGAAAAGCCACACGAGGGTCTTCCGAGAGCAGTCTGTGTTTTTTTCCAGCCCTGAGAAAGGTGTCTGTGCTTAGGGCTCCATGCTGCTGAGCTCCCATCACACTCAAGCTGTATCCACAGGGGTTCACTTTCAGCGATTGCATGCTCAGCTCCTTCAGCCCAAGGATGGTATCTGTTGCCTTGAGCAATACATAGGTGGGAAAGCCCAGGCAGTGAGCTCAGTAGAACCCCTTTTTGGGGCACAAACCCAGCAGGCTGCTCCTGATGCATCATTCCTCGCAGCGGCAGCTCTCGTGCTTTTTTTAGCCGGAGGAGGTCGCAGCAGAAAATTTTATGGTATGCTTGTATGCATACACACATAATGCAACAGAGATTTAAGAAAGCAGTATCACACAAAGCAAGAACAGTATGCATTATTCATCATCAAGGTAACACTAACAAGATGAGAACATTTAGTTGTTAAATGTTGGAAAACAGGGAAAAAAAAAAAAAGGCCATTGCCTTGTAAAGAGGTTGATAACTGTGTCCTACAAACCCTTTTTGCACTCAGACCGAGATGCCACATGGTTGCATGATGCTAGTAAGACGAAGCCGAAGGAGGGTCTGAGCAGACCTGGGGTACAGAAGGCTGTCCCATGGGAGGAGCCAGGAGCTCGGGGAGGAAGGGTGAGATTTGCACAGCTCTGGATGTGCCCAAGCCCATGTGAGAGGCTCCAAGGTCCCGTCCCAGAGCCCTGCCTAGGGGGTTCCTCCCCATGCCAACAATCAGCTCCTTGCCTCAGTTTCCGCACTGCATGGTGCAGATAACCACGGAAGCATCTCGTGGGTGTTTCCTCCTTCAGCACAATATCAGCATGAGGAGTTTGCTGGAACCAGGCCAGAAGGCATTTTTGAGCCTGATGCCAGGTCACTGCTTTGCTTCTTCTGACACTGGGGTTTCCAGCCAGAGCATCCTTAGCCAGGGCCCTCAGTGTCCATGGGACCAGAGCAGTGTGACAAGCACACCACCACGGGGACTGCCAAGGCAGGGCTGTCAAGGTCTGTGGCTACACAACAGTCAACAAGACATATGCCCTCAGGCAGCCCTCAAATATTAAATTCCCCAGTGTAGCGGAGTTCCCAGCTTTAATAATTATACTTATCCAGTTCAGCAAAGGCCCTTGAAATCTTTTGATGGAAAGTGCATAATTTAAGTGCAAGGTACTTGTATTGTTGTTAGTGGTTAGTGGTTAGATCTGTGCCAGGTCTGCTCTCCTTTAACATCTTCATTTGATCTGAAAGAGGGAGGGTAAAGAGCATGTTAATTAAATTTGCAGAGGATATGAAATGGGAAGGTGCTGCAAATCCTGGTGAGGACAAAGAGCTAAAAGATAATGCCCTGGGAAAGAAGGGTCAGGCATAGGAAGGAAATAGCCAAATGAAATTCATTCTGAACAAATGCAAAGTAATCCAGCTGGGGAAATATAATTTAACACCATGGAGACTGGGAGAGAGACATTTGGAAAGCAGTAATACTGAGAGCGGCCTAAGGGACAGCAAATTACATTGGGATTTGTGATACACGATGGTGGGCTGTGGAACAGGCTACAGGCAGCTCTTGGGCTCTGCAGAACAGGCAGACAGGGAGGTTTTCTGTTTTCCTGCGTGGGCTGCCACTACATGTTACGCTACCATGGTATGTTGAGATGCTTTGGGGCCCAAAGGTCCTGTCACTTAGATTTGGGGATGTTTGAACTTGAGGCTACCCAGGGCCAGTTTGGGCCCACAGCAGAGCATGGGAAACAGGAGCACCTGGAGTCCCCAGCATCCCCTTTCCTGCATCTCATGCTTGGACCAGGCTCTGTGGAACAGCAGTGCCTCCAGGCATGCCAGCTCCCAGCTGGGCACATCTCAGCATCCACACCCCCAGAGCTCGGAGATGGTCCTAACCCGGGGCCAGCTGCTCCCAGGTAACCACCTGCAATGGGACCATAGCACTGCGCTGTGGTGGTGAATCTGCCACGAGGGCTTGTTCCCTGTCTGTCTGGGATACATTTAGACTCTGGTGCCACTTCTGTTGTTTTTTTGTTTGTTTGTTTTGTTTTGTTCTGTTTTGTTTGTTTGTTTGTTTGTTTGTTTTCTGCTCTGCCCATCCTGTTTGGCTCTGCTCCCCCAATAGCACAATCCCCTGGTGTTGCATCTCCCATGGGTGCTGCCCTGCCCTTGCCATGCATGGGATGTGCTCCACAGCCTCCTCCAGGTGGTGAGCATCAGGCACCCAGTGGGGGCTCCAGGATGTGTCCTGGGGTAGTGGGATCTCAAGGTCTCCCAGCTCCCCGTGTGCAGTGGTGCTGGCAGGGCTGGAGAGCTGCAGGTGTGACGGGGTCCGTGCAGATGCTGTTCCTGTTGCTGGCACTGCCAGCCCCACAGGACCCCGCTTGCTCCCATCACGCCCAGGCAGCCGCGCAGAGCAGACAGCTCCATTTAAGACGCGCAGCAAGTTTCCAAGAAATCATGCTGTCTTCAAAGCGAGCTTGGCATGAATATTTCAGTGCAGCTGCTTGGCCCCGGGTACCACACCGTGTCTCCAGGAGCACTCATTACAGGGGGATTTGTGCACAGAGTCCCCGCCTCAGCTCAGCCCCGTGGCCAATGCCAACCTGGGGGCACTGTGGCAGTGCCAGCAGATCCGTGACCCCGATGCTGCCCGACCCAGGCTTTTGCCTTGGGGTGATGGGGCAAACCTAGGGGCCTCGCTCTATCTCCCTCCTGCACACAGCAGCACCCGGGAGCTCCTGCTCCCAGCCCTGGGGCCGCGCACGGGCTGTCACGCTCATTCTGTAGACAAGTCCCCATGCCAAAGCCGCAGCTTGGCAGCTCGGCTGCATCCCTCTGCGTGCAGCTCCCGTTCATCACCCTTGGCTCGGTGCGTGGCTCCGTCTCCAGCCCCCGCTGCCGGGGGGGCCGCGCCGCTGCCAGCTCCTGCCCGCGCTACAAGAGGCAGCTCGGCAGCAGAGCCACACGTCTGCGGGGACGAGGGGACGTGGGAGCGCATGGAGGGGCAGGACCGCGGGGGACCCGTGCACCGTTCATTAGCCTTGCTCTGCCTGTCCTAATTGCCAGTTCAGGCTGAAACAATTGTGTTAGAGGCTGCTCTGCCTAATTATTATTGTTCTTCTAAAAATAATGGGGGAGGGTGAGGAGGGGAAAAGGGAAGAGGGAAGTGGGGGGCAGAGGAAAGGGGAAAGCAGGAGGAGAACGGATGCGGCAGCTCGCAGACTAAGTGACTTGTTTAATGGCTGTGAGCTCCAAGGCTGGTAGGGAATAAACAGGTCTGAAATTGGTCAGCCCCCACCCCTCCTCCTGCCTCCCCCTCTCCCTGCTCGCTCGCACTGTGTTTATTTCCGAGTGATCAGAGGGAGAATAAAAGCCCATCTCGTGTAATAGAGGGAGAGGATTTAATCTGTGTGCCTGGGACTTCAGTAAACTGCAAGCATCGATCCAAGCCGGTGGGGAAAGAAAAGAAATTTACAGCCCAATAAAAGTATATTAAAAAACTTCCCCTGCCCTTTTGCCCAACGTGGGCGATGCCGCAGGGCTGCTGGGGGCGATGCCACCAGCCCCCAGGGGAGGAAGCCCACACGTGAGGCCAGAGGGGCTGCGGGGCCCCGGGGGACAGGGCTGGCCCCGGGGATGCTCGGGGCCAGGGGGCTGCGAAGCGGAGGGGCTGGCAGCCAGTCTGACACTTAAGGAATTAGCTCTGCATCATTTGGAGTTTTCTGCTCTACTAATTTTCGTCCGGCTCCTTATTTGTGTCTTTTATTTTTTTTCTCTTCTTCTTTTTTTTTTTTTTCTTTTTCCCCCATGCTTTAAAGGGGAAGCATCCCGGATTGTGGGCACCTCATGGGACCGATGCTGCATCAACCGCCCCGAGCATGCTGGCAGCAGAGCATCCGCTTCCCTCCCCATGGGCTGTGCATCCTCCAGCAGCCTCCTCCCTCCCCATGGGCTGTGCATCGCCTTTCCTTCCCTGTGCACAACACCCAGACCCTCCCGCAGGCACCACCCCACCTGCTGCACATCCCCACACCCCAAACCTGGGGAGACTGCCATTGCCAGGCTCAGCAAACCAATCCACCCAGCTCTGACTTTGCCCTTTGGTGTTTGCTTTGGACTAACATTTGAGGTCTTGGGTTGTGCTGGCCTGTCGGTTGATGAAAACGAAATTTCAGCTGTCTGTTGACTGAGGGTGCACTTTAGACTTTGGCAGGGGGAAGGAGGGAATGTTTGATCAGAGGTTTGCACTCACCGTTTGCGAGCGTTCGCTGCCGCTGCCCGAATCCCTGCTGCCCATCCCTGCACACAGCTGCGGGGTGGTTCCCAGTCCCCTCAGGGCCCAGCCACATCACTCCACCCTGTCCAACCTTTATATTTTTACCTTCCTACCATGAGAACAAGCCGAGGACACAGCGTTCCAACAACCCCAATCATTACCCATCCCTTACCCACCAGATCCCAGCACTGCTCGGCCTGTTAACCAGCCCAGCTAATGAAGGAAATCAATGAAATTTAAAACAAACAAGCAAACAAATGACTCCTAGGCAGAGGTGTTGTCCCACATGAGAAGTACCAGGAATTCCCTGTGGTTGGCTTGCAACACCCTGTTGATTCTGCATGGCTAGCCTCCAGCTACGGCTGCGATGGGCAGGTAGGTAAATAATCCCTGTTCTGCCTATCTTCCCGGGTACCCCAGCACTGCAGTCACAAGAGAAGCTGCTGTGGCTCCTCACGGCAAACTTTCTTTGCTGTGAAAGTTGGGATCCCTGCATGCACAGACTGGGTCTCTTGTGCAGGTTGGACTGTGCTTTGCTATCCCTTCATAGGATGCCAGCCCTCCTTAGGCAAATTTCTGCCCTGAAGGAAAGGGAAAGGCAATTTCCCTATATCAAGCTACAGTTTTAGTGGTGCAAATGCTCTTTTATTAACCACTTAAGGCTTGTTTCCATATGCTCTGCCTGCCCGTAGCAGATCTCCACTGCTGCTGGAGCAGCAGGCAGCTGGCTCCAGGCTCCCCGCTGCCTCTGCATGAGGGGCTCACAGCCTGTGTCCCCCTCTCTTTGCTGGGTTTGGAGAGCCAAGGAGGGCTGGAGAGATGCCTCCTCATCTGGCTACATGTTCTGCTCGCATCTGGGCACGATTGTCCCAGCAGAAGGGGTTGTGGGGGCAGCGCTAACGGGCAGGTCCTTGCTGATGGTGTCTGGGGACTGTCCTCACGCTCTTCCTGAGCCACAGCTTCACCAGGTCAAACTCTGCACCCTGAAGGTGCAGCAGCTGTGGGAGCATCAGGAAGCAAGGAAAGCATCATCCCCTGCTGGATAAATAGATGGTTTCTCGTAAGGAGACTAAATAGATAAGAGCTCTTTGGCCTTGAACAGTGATGACTAAAGAGGGATGTGATTAGAGTTTTGTAAAGCCATGAATAGCACAGGGAAAGTGATTAGTGAGCGATTATTCATGGCTTCTCATTATATAGGAACAAAATGAAACTATCCTGCCTGGCGTTTAAGACAAACAAAAGGAAGTACCTTCTTTTATGGCACATTACTGCACGGAGGAGCTCGCTGCCATAGGATGCCTCCAGGAAGGCATCCGTACACCCACGGAGGGCAGCTCCGCCCGCAGCTATTAAACACCAATCTGTTATAACCTGCAGTGTGGGAAGCCAGGGACAGCTGGAGAAATCACCCCAGTGTGCCCAATTTCTCCCTTTCTTCCCTAATTACCCACTCCTGGCAGCAGAAACCTTTGCTCTGAGTCCGTGGGGCCATTCCTGTGCCCTTCGATGTGATTATCTCTGCGTGTGCAAGTCACAAAGCAGGCAACAGAAACCAAACAGAGGGGGCCGTGGCTATGAGCAGCTCTCGAGATGGCAGAAGTGACAGTAATCAAGATGTTAAGTGACAAATGCCTGAGTGTGCAAGTCGTCAGCTTGCGTGCAGAAGGTCAGCACGGGTGGAAGCAGCTGCTTGGCAGGGAACGGTGGCCCCGACACCCCCAGCTATCCAGAGGAGCTGGGTGTGGAGGAGCTTCCAGCAGGGGAAAGAAAAGGAGCTGCTGGGAATAATGGGTAGACAGAAAGTGTTCCTTCTTCAGTTGTTTGCTCTGGTGGCACTCAGCAAAGAGCCAAGGCTGGGGAGCTGGAGAGCCGGGAGCCAAGGAGCAGTGCATTTATAGCAGGAGCTGCAAGGGGTGCCCAGCACCACACACTTGATGGCCAAAGTAAAATGGCATTGGAGATGAGGGCAGGTCTAAAAGGGGGATGAGAAGACAGCAAGGAAGGAACAGGGAGGAAGCTGAGGAGGACGGAGTGGGTGGAAGCAGAGGTGCCTTCATCTTCAGCAGCCAAAGGGCTGGTCAAATAAGGGGGTCAAAAACAAAGGGCGTCTCTTACCCTTGTGTCCCATCCACACGTCTTAAGGAGTATAGGAGTCAAGCTTCCGGGACTATAAGCATCACCTGGGCTTTGCAGCAAGCTGAGGAAACTGCTCTGCAGATTGAGGTGCAACCAAAAGAGGGGGTCTGCATCCTGCAGGAAAGTGGAATCTTCGGGTCCTTCTCCCAGCAACAACACCTATGTTGTGGCAACATAATCCATAGACACACTGGCCCAAAAGGGTGTGAAAATGGGTCAGGGGACTGTTTTTTGTTCGAAGCTGTCCTTGAGCATGCTGTGGTGCTTGTGCCCTCCAAGGGAGAACCGGCAAAGGGACACCTCTGAGACCTCTTAGTGGGTTTGACAACAACCTCCCTGCTGGTTTTGTGAGGGTTTTGCTGGGGGCTACTGATCATTGCAATGTTTTGACTCCAGAAACATTGAAAGTAGAGCTTTGAGTTTCCTCAGTCTCCTTTAAAGGTTTAGCACTTTCAAAATTATTTTGCCTTTCCTGGTCATTTTTTGGCATAAAGAACTGCACAGGACATCTAGTATTGGCCAGCTTTGTCGGTTCCTTGAGCTGAGGTGATTTTGCAAGGATTCAATCCAGCTTATTTCACTCAGGATTTGAAGAGACACTTGGCCCTTAGCTGTGTGTTTGAGACCTTTGATTTGACTGATGGATTGACTCGGGTAAATCTCTGACCTAGTTGGGTGCCCTCATTGATGCTCACCCTGCTGGGGTGCTAAGTGCCCATCAGAGGAGCAGGTCCTGACCTTCCCAGGGCAACCCAGCACAGCTCAGCCCACTGGGGCTGAAGGACCACAAAGTTGCTGATATTTCACCAGCGGGATCAGGCACAAGGGCGGGGGACTCACCAGGTCCATGAAAACGATGGCGAGCCAGCATCAGCCACCCCTAAGAAACGGGTTCATCAAAGAGGAAGAAGAAACACGAGATTTGTTCTCCAAGAGCTGACATCACAGAGATTTAGTTCGCTTCAGAAAGTGATGCTTTAGCAAAGTGACACTGCAGATATTTAGATGCTTTCACGAAGTGATAGGCTTCCCTGCTCATTTAACCACCCAACTTCATGTCCTTAACGGTGTCAGAGAAAACACTCTGGTAGGGCTACAAATTGAAATTTTTGTCTTGTAGGCTGGCTTTCATAAAAGGAGCTGTGATCCCAGAGATGTTAACTGATTAATTTGTCATGGAGAAACGGTGGGCTGGTAGAGCAGGCTGGAGAGAGATGAAGGAGCTGCCAGCACCGCGACTCGTGAGAGCAGTCAGAGGTGGGATGACACAGGGCATTTACACACACCACCTCCACGCACACCTGGCTTGGTGCAGCCTCCAAGATGCCAGAGGGGCTTTAAAGGGATGAACCTCCAATACTGAGGTTACGAAGCATACAAATGAGATGAAGGATGCTTGATGCAAGGCTAAGTAATAGGGAAAAGGATCTTCAGCGGAGCGTGTTCAGCTCAGCAGAAATCCCAGAGATGAGCCCATCATGGAGCCAGTGGCCCAGGAGGATCCAGGCAGATCACCCCCGAGGAGCCGTGCAGGACACAGGAGCCCCAAGGACAGGCAAGGACAAACACCAGCCTCACCTGGCAGCAAAGCCAATGGTTTAACATGTAACACCAGCTCCCGACAGCACAGAAATCACTGCAGCAATTAATAGCCCCGGTGCCTGGCAGCACACGCTGGAGATGATAAGTGTCGCTCAACAGGAAGGGTTCAGCAATCGATGCCCAAGCTAGCCTCATTCACTTCTTATTTGAAATAATCTGACAAATAATCCAGATAATGAGTAATAACAAAAGAATTGCTTTCATCCTGGAGGAGCCATTCGTAGACTGGCATGGGGCAGAGCACAGCAACTCTCTGCAGGGGCTCTGCAACAGCCTTCGGGAGAAAAGGGGCTGCCACAGCCAGCAAGACTGGGGAATTTCAGGGAGCAGGAGCGAATCAGCTGCCCCAACCTCTGGCCACAACACAGTGGCTTATAACCCTGCTCCGGCCCTGCATACACTTGCGGAAAAATAACACAATTAGAGATGCCACAGCTTGAGACAGGATTCATCCCAGTTGCAGACCGCTGTCTGCTCCAGGATCTGTGTCCCTCGGGGATGCTCTCCTGTCATTTAAAACCAGCTCGTGCCCTGCTGCTTAACCTGCAAAATTTGACAGTGGTAATAAGGATGCAAATAAATTTGGCAGTGCGTACAGGCTTTGGTGTTCACATGCACTTTGAATTTGAGTTCCTGCAGGTGTAGGCCAGGGTCTGAGGAAGACCTCTCAGACATTTCCCTGCAACACTCCCCCAGAGAATAAAAGGAGGTGGTGGTGGAAATGAAGCTCCTAAAACTACAGCAGCAGGGCTGCACGAACCCCAGCATTGGCCACAGCTCTGGAAGAGCATCCCCAGCAGCATGCTTCCCCTGGGCTCTCCAAAGAGAAGAAGCAACATCCCACTGATGGAAGAGGTAGGCACTGGGGGGTTTAGAGCATCCCCTTCCCTCCCTGCCACCTCCGTCCCCATCAGACCCTGCAGCATCACGGAGCTTCATGGAGTGTCCTGCTCCTGCACAGAGCAGCAAAGCCCCTGAATGTGTCTGAGGCCATAGGACAGATGCTGGACAAGGTTTTTTGGTCTGCAGGAGGCACATCCAGCAATCGGTGCACAGGAGCCCAGCCCCTGCCTGGAGAGCGCAGGCAGTGTGTACCTAGCTCAGGGATGCTCCACGGTTCAGCGCTTTTGGAGACATCCCTAACAGTATTGCTGCAATTATCCTGCTGTTTAGGTGTCCCCGAGGAACGGAGAGCCTCTCATTATATGGAGGACTGAGAGTTTGGATGTGCAGGGGATGTCAAAGAGGATTTTGAATGCAGAGCCCTAGGAATAGATAGCCACCTGTCCATCCCCCTATCCATCCCGCTTCCCGCTGCCGCTAATGAAGGCAGCAGTAACGAACCAGTCCGAGCCAGTAGAAAGGAGAGGAGAATGCACTAAGCTCATGAGGGGTTAACCCGCTCTCAAGCATGGTTCAGTGAAATTGTCAAAAAATCCCTTCTGACAAATTGCCTGAGAAGAGAGAGAAAAATATAAAGAGCCGAGCGCATGGTAATGATTTCTGAAAAGTTCCCCAGCACCAAAACGGCAAAAAACCATTAGCAAAGCAAATTGTATTTTGTGCGCATAATTCACACCAGAACACAGGATCCAGGCAGCCTCGCTTTCTATTATTAACGGGACAGCATGCCAAGTCATCTAGAAAGCTCTCCCCGCGTCGCGGTGACGCAGGCTGGGGATCGGCTCCACTCCCCGCTCCCGAATCCGGTGCCTGTCCCCGCTCTGCGTCCCCACAAAGCACAGGGAGGGAGATGCTGGGGGATTTGCCATGGGAACCTCAGCTCCCATCAAAGCGCTTTGGTGCTTCCCAAGCTGCCGTGCCCTCTGTGGAGGCTTCCCTGTGCAGACTGGCTTTCATCAGCCTGGGGAGTGGCCCTTCAAAGCAGGACAGTGGCTTTGACAAATCTCATTTTCCTTCTCTTTTTCGGTCACGGGACGAGTCGTCTGCTCCTTGCCCACGCTGCTGGGGAGCCCGGGGCTTGCTCTTTGCTTGTCCCGAGCCTCTCTGGTGCCTCCCAGCCAGCCAAGCCAGCCCGCACTGCTCCACCCCGGCTACTGAGACTCCTTTTCCATCACTCCCCGGGTGACTAAGTGCCCTGCTGAGCAGCGACCAGACAGATCAACTCCAGATGCTTACGGACAAGCATCACCCAGCGAGCTGGGAAGCCAGGCTCTGACACATTCCTGGCATGCCCAACGTCCCCAGGAAAAACAGTATTTGGATGAGGCGGGTGCACGCTGCTCACAGGGAGCTTGCTTTTAGGATACCGGTTGAAAATATCACCTGGGCTTGTGCAAGAGGCTCTGGGGGATGCTCTGTTCACTGCTGCTTGCTGTGCATGTGGCCGGGTCTGCTTTGGTGCACAGGGCAGAGCACTCAGCATGGCTGCCGTGCAGTTGTATGGAAACCCCTGCTCCTCTGGCAGCAGCACAGCATGCAAATCCCACTTCTGCAGCAAAGTTCCAGCAACGAACCAACCCCCCAGCACCCCAAGTTCATGGCACAGCTATAGCCTGGCACTGCCCAGAAAAAGCCTCCAGGCTGCAGGCCAGGGCAGGCTCCTGCCCCTCCCCAAGCCTGTCCTGGGGCCAGTTCTGCTCCTGCTCTCCCAGTCCCATTAGTGGTGCCCCAACGTGCTGGGGCAGCACAGGACAGAGTGGCGCCGTGCCACCCCATGGCGCCAGGATGCCAGCCCCAAGGGTTGGGCAGCTGTGCCCTCCTCAGGTTTGATGATCTTCAAGTTCTTTTCCACTCTAGGTGATCCTCTGGTTCTACGCACCAAGCTCACCATCACTGGGCAGGATGGAGGTCAGGACAGTGGGAGCAGGGATGGACAAAACGAAGTGGTTTGTCCTGGATGGACAAAACAAAGCAGTAGGACTTGGTGCAGAGAGCATGCAAGGGTGGGATGTCAGCTACATGCTCATCTACCAGTCCTTGTACTGCTCTGTTTTTGTCCTGGTTCATAATTTCATAAATCCCCTCTCTAGCTAGGTCTTTGCCAAACTTCCTTCTCTTCCCCTCCACCCAAAGCTCTTGAGAAAGCCCCCACTCTGAATCCCAACAGCTTTGGAGGCATCACCCCATGGGTGAGCACAGGTCCTGGGGCAGGCAGCGGAGCCTTTCCCTGCCAGCTCTCCACAGTCCAGATGTGCACAGATGTTGGGGGTGCAGCTGGGCTTTACAAGCTGGGATGGGGTCCCCCTGCCTGCCAACAGCTCAGGGGCTCATGGGGAGGGTCCTGGGGACAAGGGGGAGGTGGAAGCTGCACCTGCCACCTCCCTGGTCATGCACTGCCCAAACCTCGGCCATCCCTGCTCCTTCTGAGGCTGGGAACAGCTTCAGCACAGAGCAGCCAGGCAGGATTTTGGTTGGGGAAAGGCTCTGTAATTCATTAACTATGCCCCAGGACAGGCAGGATCTTAATAAACACCTTCTTTGAGTCCTGTAGATAGAAGTTACATGAAAATTACCTACTTTAAAAGAACATTAGCATTTCAAAGTTAAACATTAGGAGACAGTGGAATACAATGCTTGCACACACTGGCAGGTTTGTGCTTTGCCTCCTTATATACACTGCGATGTTTTTCATCTCGCTATTGCATGTTGTTGTGTTGTTCCTGACGGGATGGGCCACAGGGCTGGGTACAGGACCTCCCGAACCACTGCTGGATCTGGAAGAGCGAGTGACTAACTGCAGGTCGTGCTGCTGTTTATTATGTGGCGTCAAAAGAGCAGTGGAGCAGGCTCCTCCAGCAGGTCAGGCAGCAGCAGAGGACAAACCAAGGTTGTGTTCCTGGGGCTGGATGATCAAAAAAGCATTTCTCTGGCCAAGCATAAACCCATGCTGCACTCACGTCCCAAGCAGTCCTTGCAGCCTTGGAGTTTTCATCTCCAAAGCACTTGGCAGAAGTAGAAGTGGTGCAGAGGAGAAGGATGGAAGAGATCAGGGACATGAAATGGCATTTGTTAGGAAGAAGCTGAACAGATGAGGTCTAAAAATGAGATGGAAGAGGGATTGGGAATGAGTTTTCCCTATTATTAAGCATGGAGGAAGAACTAGAGATGTCAAAAACAATAATGGAGCAGCAGGACTGACACACACAAAAAGAGATACTAGGGATAACAAGACCTCGTGTCCTGGACAGGAGAGCCCATAAAGTGGTTATATAAACCACCAGCACAAAGATCCATCGAGGAATCACAAACCAAGGTACAGATACAATCTCTGGCTTGGGAAGCCCTTTACCAGCAGCTTGCTTGTTGCTGCTGGAGGCTGCAATCGGGGCAGCCAGAGATGTTGGCTTGCCCTGTTCACAAACCCTTCCTCAGCACTTTCCAGCAGCCTGTGCCAAAGCCAAGACACAAGATGCTCCCCGGTGCTATTCTCGTCTTCCCACAAGCGTGCTTCCCAAGGAAAGATGTGGGTGTAGATAGGAGCGTGCCCTAACCCTAACACGGGCAGGGCGTGGTACCTTAGATAGCAGAAAACAAAGCCAGGAATATCTCTGATCAACACAGCTGGAAGCTTAGAAAAACACAAGTAAGACAAAGGCAATGGGCAAGCCCTCATGGCCTTGGTCTTGGGGAAGGAGATGGCCAGAAACTGGTGGTGAGAAGACACAGAAATGCAAAGCCACACCCCGCTGAGGAAGCCAGCTTCATCTGCAGGTTACCACCTGGTTTATGTCAGCCTCCTGTAGTCTCAGAGAGGTTGTGCCAATAACACCACCTTGCTCCACCCAGAGTAAGGCCATTTTACATTTGTAATTAAAGAGAAGACAGTCTTCACAGCACAACAGCATTCACAATGCAGCAAACCCCTTTTTGTGCAGAGATCCCCATTTGCAGGTGACCCGAAGTTTCTTTGCAACCCAGCACTGAAACTAAGGCAGGCAAAGTGTGATTCATCTCCCGATAGGCTAATTGCTTCTTGTTTTTCAAGATAATTCTCCAAGTGTTTGAATACGGCTATTTTTTCCTGTTCATCTACTACAGATATGAAGATCATGTTGTTGTCATATACGAGTTCTCATCTCTTATCTCTGTTCTTTTATCTTTTCTACTCGTTTAACTGTGTCTAAGATTTTGTATTTTTTTTTAATTTTTTTTTTCTTTTGTAGAGCCTTGTCTGCTCCAGAGAGCCTGGTTCCTCTGCATAATGCCCTCGAGCACTCTTGGCTCGTGGCAGGGTCTCAGCAGCCTCTCCAAGGTGCGATCTCTCTGGCATGTTGTGTTGCCCACCTGGAGCGTGCTCTGAGCATTCCAGTACCTTTCTTTCTTTACAAACTGGGTGATATTCTCAGTTCTTCCCTCCAGGACTCTTCCGAAGCTGTTTGCTCTCCAGACTCTGGTAGGCTGAGGTTTGCAGTGAGCAGCACTCCTGGACCCATGCACAGTGCGTGGTGCTTGGGCACAGACCTCTCGCAGCAGCTGGAGGTCCCAGCAGCCGGGAAATGATATTTGGAGGGGGAGAGGGGCTCAGCTCAAGGCACCTGCAGGGCCAAGATGCTGGAGCAGCGCCCCAGCCCCACAACATCCAGTTGAGCCCACATCCATGCACATCAAAGCCTCTGGCTGCAATCTGTGCTCACTGTTTCCCTGCTTCTGCTTTCTTCTCCTGCTGTCCAGAGGTTGGAAGGGGGTTGCCACAGAGCTGTTCCCCATCCCGTCAAGATGCTCATGAGCCATGCACGGTGACAGGCTGCAGAGCCCCCAGGAGGGCAGCCCAGCTCTCGGGGGGCTGGCTCCCCATGTCAGGTCGGATCTCTCCACGGGGAGCCAGCAGGCAGCTATCGGTGCAGGGGATCACTCCCTGTGCTGTGACACTAACACAGAAACCAGGCAGGTTTCCCTGGGCTCACTGCTTCAGCAGAGCTGGGGGCCAGAGGTGGAGCAGGGAACAAATCTGAGGATGCTTTGGGGTTGTATTTTTCCCCCTCCTTCAAATTAAAAAAATATCCTGTGCATCCATCTAATCAGCCAAGGGAGGCATTTTCCAGCCGCCATAACAGATTTAGAGTGAGGAACCAGAAGATAAAATAATTTACTAATTGGAAGTGGCACCAAACATTTTGCCTCTTGCCCCTTCTGTGATCTCTGTGGCAAGTGGCTGGCGGCTGGCCAGGAGAAGGAGCAAAGGGACAGCGAGACCGGAGAGGTGGCCAGGGTGCGACGCCAGGAGACCCACCCGATCGCTTCCCCGGCACCCTGTCGCCTTCAATTAATGCGAGAGATGCCCATCAAAGGCAGAGCTGGGTGCAAGGCTGAGGAGGAGTGACAGCAGTGGTGCAGAGGAATTTCACACAACAGCCCAGGCATTTTCTAGCTCACTGAGTCGTTTTCCCTTTTTTTTTTCAGATGGCTTTGCACTTGGCAGACCTCAGCAGCCTGGCGCATGGGGAGAGCGCGGCTTTCTGCACTGCCAGGAGAAGCCAGAAGTCTTCATTCACTCATGCGGCTGCTCCACAATGTGAATTTATTTTTGTGCTGGAGACTCCATAGCAAAGGATGCTATCATGAGCTCAGCTCAGGGAAGCCACACAGGAGCCACCTCCCAGCACCAGCCTTGGAGGTCACAGCAGCTGGTGGCATGGCCACCAAGTCCCCCACTTGGAGCTAGCCTCTCAGGGCCAGGGTGGCAAGCTCTGGGCATCTGGGGAGTGAGATCTTTGAAGTTCGGACTGCTCTTTGGGTCTGTAGAAGACCTGGTAAGACACCAGGGTGCTGTCACCACCCTGCTGTCTGTGCATCCCCCCAGAGGTGGCTGCCCATTGTCTGACACCTTCTCCTGCTGCTCAGCAGGCATCCAGATCCCTGGGGGTTTCTTATGAAGACCCATGTCAACCAGTGGCCCAAACACCTCCTGCTGTCTGCAGGACACAAACCAGGTCCTGGGCACCTCTCCATGGTGTGGAGAAGGAGCATGGTGGACTCCTGAGTTTCTGAGCTCCCGGGCTGGGCCTCATCCCCCGTCCCCATTTAGACACAACAGAGACTGAGGGTTTGGGTCTCCATGGCATTTCCAGCAAAGCAAAACGGGCAGAGCCCACCCTTCCCATCTGAGAGGGAAGCGACGAGACACCCTCACAGGAGGCTCACCAGCAAAGCCACCCAAGCTGGCATTTGTCTGGTTCACAACAGAATCGTATTGCATTAATCAAAATTCAGTCCATCATCTGCTCCGACGCCCACGCCTCCCTGCCCAGCTCGTGTTCCCTGAGCCTCGCCGCTCTCGGCTGGAGGAACGCTTGTCTTAAGTTGCCATCTAGGGGAGCAGGATAAGGCAGTGGCTTGGAGGTGGGTTAAGAAAGAAAACACACCAGGAGCCTTCAGGTGCTTTATGAAGGGAAGCTGCAACCACGAAAATAGCAATGGAGTGAAAATGAAGGCAGACAAAATGCCTGAAATACAGCTAGGTAGTGTAATTGCAAACACAAGTCTTTGCTTTGCAAGCCTGGGAAAAGAAAAGGGAAATTTCCTGGTAGTGAGAGGAAGATGCTCAGCCTGTGCAGGGCTGTCCCTTCAGAGTGGGTTCAGGGTCCAGCTCCGGTAAATACTCAGGTGCAGAAATAGCAAACCCGAGCTCTGCTCTCACCTCCCTGGCCAAGGAATCGCAGCAGTCACGCCAGCACTGCTGTGTTTGCTGGGGAAGGGGCTGGGGCTCCCTGCACCACCCCCGTGGTGTGCTGCACCCAGCCCCCTGCTTTGCTGACAGGGGGAGATCAGAGCAGTGAGACATTCCCAGCAAGGCTAAATCCAAGCTAAATCCACATAGGCATGCAGGTGGAAAATTATTCCATGGGCCTCAAGAGCAGAGGAAAAAAAATGCAGGGAGGGGGATGATGGAAAGGAGGCAGAAAAGTGGGGGCACCACGAGCAGTGCAGCGCTGGAGCCCCGCACACACACCCCCAGCCGCAGCCCTTCCCCGGAGCAGAGCCGCGCTCCTGCAGTGGAAGCGGCTCCCAGCTCCTCAGACAAAAGGTTCCCTCTATCTGCATTTATAAAGTGCTTATCACAGCGGTGCCTCGCTGCTCCGAGCCCTTTCCTAGAGAAGGGCAGAGCGCTTCTATTGTTGTTATACAAATAGCTTCCCCTGCCAGTTCCTTTCCTTCCAGGCTACTGAGTGGAGCTTGGCTTGGCTCCCTCTGGACTAATTTGATGAGAGATAATTATCTTGTTAATATCATCTTATTTTCATAAGTCCCAGCCTCTCTTTTATTAATTCTGTCAGTTCCTGGTTGTGTTGCTCTTAGGTCCGTGTCTTTTCAAAACAGTGTAACAGGCACTTATGGGAGAAAGTCGGAAAGAGAACAACTCAACTTAGAGAATGTAAATATTGACATTTTTCACAATGGAGATTTATTTTTAGGCTGCTCCTCACAGAGCTGGCCCCCGTGGGAACCCCTGGACACTGCCTGCATCTGGGTGGGATGCAGCCCCAGCAGGAGATGAGCTTCTTGGGGGGATGCTGAGGGTCTGGGCCCACCCAAACAATGGGTGGCACAGGAGCAAGAGCAGGAAAGCTGAGTGCTCCCTGGGGAAACCAGGATGTGCAACAGGGTGCACCTTTGAAAGGGACCCTTCTGTGCCCCATCTTTGGGCTGAACAAGTCGAATGCCCAGGCAGGGGATGGAAGATGGGAAAGGGAAACAGATGTGGTTAATTTAAATAGAAAGGCTCAGGTTCAGCTAGCCCAGAAGCAACCTGTGAGCACGAGGATGTGGCTGATGTGCCTGCCTCACAAGGCAGCCGGCCCCAAGAAGATGAAGTCTATGCACGGAGACAGCATGGGCAGCAGAGGATTTCACCCTGGGGTGCCCACAAAATGCTTCAAAGTCTTTCAGACTTCATTATCCTTCGCGAGAACATTTATGGTTATTCTTAACATTATTAACAGTACAATTGTATTATCTCACGATCATATGACATGACTCATTATTAAGCCACAACCTGGAACTGCAGTGGATGCCCCGGGGCTCTGTCCCTCCGTCCTTGTCCTTGTCTCAGCAGCAGGCGTGCTGAGGAGCACCCAGGTCCCCCAGCAGCCCTTCCCACACCCGCCTGCACCCCTCACCACCAAGCCACACGCAGAGCTCCCAATGCCCTGGGCAGTCCCTGCAGGACACCCAGAGGATGCTCTGCTGCCTGGATGTCCCAGCACCACCCTGGTGCTTGTCTCCACCAAGACTGAGGAGCTCTTAGAGGTTGCTGTGGCATAAAGAGAAAATGTGAGCATCAAAGAAGTGGGGAGAGGCATTGCCTCGCAGCTTACCCATCTGGGACAACTCGGATAGGAGTTTGAGAAAGGCCACATTTTGTATTAGATAGGCAAGCACAGGCCCACCTCGGGTACCCAAGACTTTCTTTGGACCCAGGCCACAGCCCCTGTAAAACAAAGCACTCGCACAGATGCTCAGCTCTAACGACAGGCTTGAAGCTAAGTACGTTCTCAAGCGCTTTTCTGAATCAGGACGTAAACGCAAACCTCTTCTCTTTGACTTGACTTTTCTTCAATAACATAGATATCAAACTCATTCAACAGAGAGGGAGGGAAAATGAGTGGGTCGGGCAGACTTCCTCTGCTAGAAACAGAATTACATTAAGCCTGCTCATGACTGCTTGCAGGAAGAAGCTTTTTTTTATGCTAGTTCGTACAAGTGCTCACACTGTGCTTGTCGCTGTAGCATCCAAGAGCTTTCCAGCATTGCATTAGACAATGTGACTAATATCTGTAGCATGCTCATAAGCTGTGGATTTCAAGTCCAGAGCTTAGGCTCATTTATTCAAGGGACCAAACTCATTCTGTGACAGACTCAGGAAGTGTGTTTTCAGGAGCGGCAGAGGTACTTACAGCATTTAATCATGCAGACAAGAAGAATCCCGTTCTTTAACTGATATGTCACACCCCAAGGTAGAGTGTCCTTTCACTCAGTCCTTTGCCATTCCTCATGGTTGAGGTCACTCTGCAGGCTCCATTGTGTGGAAGAAAAGCAATGAATAAGCCATTAGAAATAATAAGCACAAAAATGTTTCAACACTTCAAGTCACATTGTGAGAAGACTCAGGGGGCTGAAATATTCAGATAAACAGCCTTGAGTCAATAATTTGACCATCTCCGTTGTGAGAGAGGAACGTAAAGAGGAGGAAGATGAAAGGAGATACAGTACAATGCCATGAGCTGGCCTCGATGATGTGAGTGCCTTCTAGCTCAGGATATTTGGTGGTTCTGTCACAGGCAGGGCAAAACAGCAGGGTAAAGAGGGTAAGAAAGGAAATAAGAAAATCAGATTGTTTCTCCAATTCCCTTGTGGATGAAGGCATGGAGGGAATCAGAGCTTGGCAACTCCTTGCTCTCTGGGAAGCTTGCTCTGTTTGCATGCTAACTGTTGTCCTCCTGGGACACCAGGTCTGCTGCTTGGCTCCAGCAGCTCAAAGAGAAGGAGAAGCAGATGTCCGCCTTGCTAGCGATCTGGCTTGTAAAGGACCTGGTAGAAAGAATACATTTAGCTGCTATCACAGCATAACATAAGTTTATTGCATGCACTTTTTCATTAAAACAGGCCACAGGATGTGAGAAAAGAGGAGAGCAGGACTCAGACCCGTGGCTAAGCCCCTGCAGCTCACTGAGGCAGTGCAGCACACACCCTTTGGTCCTACACCCCTGGGGCCAGCATCCACATGATGGGTGCAGCATCCCACCCCCTGTCACTGCCCTTTAGCACTGCACAGGCATGACACTCATCCACTCCGTCCCCATGTCAGGGGCCTGAGCTTCTCCAAAGAGGAGCCCTGGCACCGGCAGCACCTCCTGCCTCGGAAGGGGAGGTGCTGCGGAGCTGCTCAGCTTGCTGAGGGCCAGGTGCAATGCTGCAGACACAACATTTTGTGTCTGCAAGCTGAGATCATTAGAGCTGAAGCTGCTTCTTCACCCTGCGACTTCTACCCGCAGCTGGGGAGCAGTTTCATGAGCTTCCCTGGCCCAAGGCTGGTGCTGTGCTGTCTCCCTGCCACAGAGCAACAGCTGCTTGGCTGCTGGCCACCAAGGCAAGTAAACACCCCAAAAACAGAGCAAAATCCACATGGAAACAGCAGAGAGGTTACCAAGCCATCAGCTCAATGTGAGGCGGCCCCTGCATGAGCAGAGTCTCCCGCTTTATAATTCATTCTCATTTTTTATTACTGCCTTATTTACTGGCCACTGCCCTAATCCCGCAAACACAGAAATATTAATGTCCTCATCTGCTTTCCTATGAAACTCATTGTTCTGGTACCCGAGTGCTTCACGGATGCTCATGAATTCATTTGCACAAGACTCTGTAATGCGAACTCAGGTTTATGAAGATTAAATAGATCCATTAGTTTTAGATGCCTGGTCTGAGACACCCAGTCCCTGAATCCTTTTTTTTTTTCTTTTTTTTTTTTTCTCCAGCAACCTTATTAGAAGGATAGCTTGTATCTTCACAGCCAGGTTCCCACTGACTTTAGTTGTAGCCCAACCTTAAGCAATTTAAGCAGTAGTGTCTCTAGACAGGTGCCAGGAAATGAGGAACACAAGGCACAGGTGAAATATCTGCTGTACACGACTTGCCAGCTATCAAATGGGAGAACTGTAGCAAAGGGAAGAATAACGTGTGGTTCTCCAGGACAGCATCCCATCACTTGAATCTTTCCCTTCCCACAGGGGCTTGCCATCCTCCCTAACACTTTCCTATTTCTGCAACTGATAAAGTGTTCCAGAGCCCCCGGGAGGAGCCCTGACCTACCTCTGCACCTGCATCTAGCAAAGAGGGAGTCATGCCTGCACAAGGGAGAGTTTGCCATGGTGCTCATCCAGAACACACGAGTTCTAGTGATGCAGGTGACCTTCGCTGTTGTGTTCACCAGTGTTCAAAGCCTTATTCTAAATTCTTTACCTTTGTTACTGACATTTTCTGGGGCCTTACACAAGACAGCACAGAAGAATGTAGCCACACATCGCAGACCAATTCCCCCCACTCACCCGGGGACTTCTGGATGTGCCGCACGGTGCTGGCTGCTCCGGCCAGGCATCGCCTCTCCTCAAGCCCCCTGTGCTTGGTCATTTCAAGGCCAGCCAGTGCTGACACCAGTGTTTTCCAGGGCCTGCTTCCCGCAAACAGGGGGGGCTGAACAGATTCCAAGCAATTTATCACACAGGCAGCACAGCAGGTGGCAAGCACAATGTTGGAGACAGGGCCCAAAGAGCACCCGGCAGGTCTGCACACGCCGGTACCTGAGGAGCCCCGGCATCTCCCCTAATAACACACACCGACTGCTCCAGCTCCCTGCGCAGGGCATCAATCATTTTCCTGTTGGTTATCATTTTCTATCATGTGTCTCTTGTGCATTTTTAATTGGTTAATTACTTTATTCATACACTAAGCACACCCTCAAGCTCCAATTATTATCAGCATTAAGTGCTCGGTTCAGCCTATACATCTTTTAAATGCTATATTTGGCTGTTTCCTGGTCCGCACTTCCTTCTCCTACAATACCATAGGGGTCCTGCAGATGCCTTAGCTAGTCCTTTGACAGACCATAGCCATCCTGCTCATTAGTCTGTTATCTAGCTGCTTATCAGCCCCACTCCCAAGCTCCTCATTACCGCAGATGCAATTACAATAGCTAACATTCCTCTTTCAGGCCCGCATAGTACCACTTCACTTACAACAGGCCATAGCTATTCAAGTTAACAGCTCCCCACAGCAGCAGTAGGTTGACTTTACCCTATAAGCCAACACCTACATTGCGTTAATGAACAGCAGAGCTGTTCATTTTGTTTGTTCACACTTCTCTATGGGTATTGTCTGTTATATCTTCTGTTAAAGGCTCCGGAAAGGAAATCTGATTCTTCCTTCATCCTTGCTGCTGCTCTCTGCTCTGTTAGCAGTAATTTCCTTTTCCTCCAGAGATGGGGTCTCCAGAGGACCGAGCTCCTTCATGTGGAGGAAGCACCTGGAGGGTGGGGTGGGCTGGCCAGGAGCAAGGACCCTGCGATGAGGGCTCTCTGGGAGGCAGAGGGGAGAGGCTGCCTGCACTGTGTGTCAAAGCTGATTTGGTTTTGCCTCTTTCATGCTACCTTCCCCCCCCCCCAGCTATTTCTCCCCACTGGAAGAACTGCCTTGCTACAGGGGAGGGTGGGGAAATCTCAATTCTACAGTCTCTTGGCACACTCATTGCTGCTGTGCCAGTAGGTGTGCTCTGGCTGGGCATTTGTTCCAGTCCAGCATCACACAGCTGAGGAAACCAGCTCTCAGGCCTGACCGAAGATGCCTTTTTATTTCTGCAGCACTCTTTTCATTGAGCTCGTGGCCACAGAGGTGGGAGATCCAGCACTGTCCTGCAGGAGGAACCCAGGGCAGGTTTGCTGTGACCGCCGGCTCTCCTCCGGCCAGCGGGCAGCTCAGGACCCTCTCCCCAAAGGGCCCAGGGGCTGTGGCCACAAGCAAAGCCTTGGGCCAGAAATAGGGGCAGATGGGGCACTGGATTTAGGTCCTTTGGCCTTTCCCATGGCTCTTCTGATCCTGGAGCACAGCAGACTCGTGCAGAGGAGCAAGTGTGTGTATTTGAAGCACTGTCTCCAATGCCTGCACTGTAATCCTGTGTGCAGTATTAATTATCCAGCTACCACTGTTGCCATGACACTCCTTAAAGCCATCAAAGCCAACGTAAGCATCTCAGACCTCTGCCCCACCCTTCCCATTCACTCCTGGACTCCAAACCAAGTCCCAGTGCCAAGCGTTCATGGCAGTGGGACAGGCACTGACTGCCCCAAATGTTACTTAGCCCTCTGTACAGCACGAGAAAAGTCCAGATTTGGGCTTTTGAGGTTGTGCCTAAACTACATTCCAAGAATTGACTGAATCCAAACATGCCCATTTTTAGGTCAAGCTGCAAAATTACTTTTTCCTTATCACAACATTGCCCTATCTTTAGAAGCTAAAAGGGATTATTAGAGTTATAAGGAGAAAGGAAGGGGGTGGGGTGCATAAACAGATCCAGAGCCCTGAAAAAGACACAAATATGAGATCAAAAGAGGATGAGCCAAATTCTGAATACGCTGATGTGTACAGCATTTACACGCCGGAGTAGCTGACACTTAAGAAGCCCCACAGGCAGCGACAGAACAGATCTGCGTCCTTCCCCCTCCCACCCAGGGCACAGCCCAAATGTTGAAAGTAACAGCCATACCTCTAAGAACGGGGAGGAATTCAATTACATTTAACCTGAAAGAAGGACTGATGCAAGAGAAGTACCTTCTGGTTAAGGATTTGTGCTAGGGAAAGCTTCCTCTCCCGCAGCAGAACCTTTTCCCTGTGAAATTCCTGGTGAGAGCCCCAAAAGTGCTTGGGCCTTCCTCTTGCAGGGCCTGCCATCAGCATGTGGGGGATACAAAGCGAGCCCAGGAGATGCCCTCACCCAGCACCACGTTCCAGCTGCAGGTTTACACTCAAACAGAAAGCCAGCAGGCAAAGAGAGGCCAGGGATATGGGCAGGAAGGATGTATTGCAGGTGGTGAGCAGCTTCTCCTGGCAAGTCACCCCTGTCTTGGGCAGCACAGACCCTAGGTGCTCAGGGAGCAGAAAACCCACTGCATCCATAAGCTGTAGACACCCCACAGGTGGTGTTTTATTTATTTATTTATTTATTTTTGTCTGACACAACCATCCTGCGTGCCCGGGGACTGCGGCACAGACAAACCAGTAGCTAAAGGCTGGGAGGGTGGGAAGAAGACCTGCTGAGAAAGCACAGCTCTGCTTCCCCTGCTTTTCCCTTTGGGGAACGGGCTTTTTCCCTGTGGGAGATGGTCTATCCTCCTGAAGGAGCTGGAAGGCTCTCCGGTGCTCCTCTCAGGCTCAGAGTGTGAAGCAGGAGCTCCCCTGACCACCCACAGTACAGAGGAGCAGCAAGAACAAGCCAAAATGCAACGGCAGAGTCACGGCAGTGCCCTGGGATGGCCACATCCTGCGTTAACTGAGCAGGACCCAGCTGGTGACAAGGTCTGAGTCCTACAGAACTTGAAGTGGTCCAGGACCCCACCAGAGAGACTCCTCAGGACTGGGAACAGGAGCACCTAGCAGACTGCGGGGTCTGGGAGGGCAGCTCTGCCTGCAGAGGGGTGGCAGAGCACTGGTGATGGGTGGCACTGGGTCCCCGAGCATCCCTTCCCATGCCAGCCCATGCAAGAGCACAGCAGTGGGATTGTGCCTCAGGGCTGGCCCTACACGAGGCCACCCTGTGACATCTCCTGCACAGGGACTGGCTGGGGACGAGGCCAGGGACCTGCTGCCTGTGCTGATGGGGCACTCAGTGGTTTTCCTGCACTTGCTGTAGGCACTTCCTTGTGCAGATCCCTTCCAGCCATCCCGGGCAGGGAGGGGAATGTGGCTGTGAGAGCAGCGGTACCAAGTTTTGATCCACCCATACTTTATTTTAAGACTCTTTTAAAGTCATTTCCCTGACTCGTTCCCCAGTGCCCTGTGTTCTTTATCTTGCCGAGATTAGACAGGCATTGTCCCACTGCAGGATGGCAGTGGGTCAGTACAACAGCAGAAGTGTTGTCCCTGTGGAGTAAACCTTTCCCTTTTTCCCCCAGAAGCTTGCCTTAGCTCCCCTGCATGCACCCAGGCTCACGCTCCCAGCTGGGGAAGGGGAGCAAGGAGCTGCAAAGCAAGGAGCTGCTTCATTTACTCTAGAAGGAGATACGAGTGGATCTTTTACTTCTGCTTATGAAATCCCATTTATGACAATATTCACACCTACAAGCAGCTGGCACCCTTCTTCGTATGCCAGAGGCTCTACTGGTGATGAGTTTCTGGCTGGAAGCATTACCGCTCACAACTGATATGTTAATGCAATTAGAGACAGTGCCAAGTGCAAAGCAGTATTTGTCCTGATATTATTGGTGATAAAGGAGACTCCTGTGTGAGAAGCAAGTCCATTTCCAATCCATCTGTATCTATATCTAAAAAAGCTTTCATTTTCCCAAGCACTGCAGCAGATTCTCCTGATAAATTGCTGCCATATCTTAGCTCCCAACTACATTACATCCTATTCAAATCCCCTTCATTATAATAAGAAGCAATATGACACCAAAAGCTTGTCTCGGGAATTTATGACACAGTGGAGACTCTTAGATCCACTAAACCCCATTAAAACCGTCTCCCTTATAAAACATACACCTTATTATGCACTTCTGTAACGGGCAGCAGGTTGCCTTCTGCCAGGGCTCTTGTTACCCCAGCCAGGGAGGTGCGAGCAGGGCAGGCAAAACAGCGAGTCCCAGCTGAAAGCTTCTCTGCCTCCTGTCTGGCACCTGTCAGGAGCTTCACCTGTGGGGAGGGCTTCCTACAGTGATTTTACTTCAGTTTGCTTACTAAGCCAAGACAAAAGAAAACGCATCCCATTGGCTGAAACCAGTCCTTTTTTCCAAGTCTCTTTCTGACACAAAGCTTCAAAAAATTGATTTAGGGTGGAATGAAATGTTGCATTAAACCCCGAATGAAACACTGTGTTTTGCTTCCTTTAAAGCCATTTAATTAAAACGAATTTACTCTCAAAATCTCTCTCTCTCTCAAAAAAAAAAAAAAAAAAAAAAGTACCATGGCATTTCAACAGTAGAGCAACAGTGCGTGTTGGTTTCCTGATCTCTTCGCTCAGACATGACCCCTGCTTGTGAACATCGCGCTGTTTCAGACAGCCAGCTCTGTTCCCAGCATTTTCACCTGAACACATTCATGGCACCTTCTTGAGCCAGGGAATCAGGGACAGAGGGGAGAGGTTTGGGGGAGCTGGGGAAGTCCCTAGCCTGGTGGCTTTGCAGGTCCAAGCCTCTCTGAGCATCCCAACCCCATTGCTCCTGCTGGAGAAGGGAGTGCTGCAGGCAGTGCTGGAGGTATGTTCCTCACCCTGGTGCAACCACAGGCATGAGCAGACCAGAGGCACTGTGTGGGACCCTTCGGAGGAGATGTGGCACCCCTCGCCCTGCTTTTACCCCCACACACTGATGCTCAGCCCCCCCTTCTCACCTCCAGGCTGTGCCCTTCAGGTGTCAGCTCATAACTGATCAGATGCTGCTCATTAGCCTAGGTAAATAAACATGTTTTGCGTTTTCCTCTTCTCCCCCTCGTTTAGTCTCATCTCACCGAATTGTTTACTGTACCGGATTATGCAAATCTAAAAACAACCAACATCAAAAACCAGCAGGTAAACGAAGCCTGCGCCCACTCTTCTGGACCATGCCCAGGACAGGAGCACGGCCCCCACAGTGTGTCACCTCTGGCTGTCCCACCCCGTCTGGGGACTCATGCAGCCTCCTCCCAGCACAGCACTGACTGTGTTTCACATCAGTCCCCAGCCCCAGCACCCCATAGCAGGGCCAGGATGCTCATCGCTGGCTTTCCAAGGCCTGACGTGGTCCTTGCAGCCCAGAGGGCACCAAATGTGGCCACCGTCAGTGCAGGGACAGAGCAGGCCAGCAAGCCCTCACCAGGCTGGGCCTCCTTGTGCAGGGGGGTGTCTGGCCCAGGAGCCGGATTACCTCTGCTTTGAGGTGTGGGGATTTCGTGGCACAGGTGTCAGAAAGTGAAATCCTGGCGAGGTGAAGAGCAAGGGGTGGGGATCTGTCTGATCACACCGACACGTGTGGGATTGCAGACGCGCTTGGTGCAGAGCTCTCGCATGCAGTGGAACAAGCTGTAAATAACTCAGTGTAACTCGAGTGCAACTGGACATGTCCATGTGGCTTTTAAAGTCATGTAGATCAAGATGAGCAAATGTCTCCATGACAGGATGCCATGGATTATTGATGCTAAGGCCAACAAGGCTGCTCTGTCCTCCTTCATCACCAAGGCCAGATAGTTTTACCAAGTGATTCCCATGTCAGGCCTATAATTTCTGGCTGAGCTAGTGCAGCTTTTAGAAAGACATCCAATTTCAAGGAACAGAACCCCAGGTGACGAAGAATCAACCATCTTCTCTGTACATTGCTTAATGGCTAATTCCCTTCACTGTAGGAATGTGCCTTCTTTTCAGGTCAAATTTGTCTAATTTCAGCTTCCAGCCACCAGATCTTGTTACACCTTTGATCGCCAGATTAAAGCATTCTCTGGTCTCAGATACATTCTCTTCTGCTGGGTACTTCCAGACTTGTGTCAAGTAACTATTTAAAGTGCTTTTCATTAAATCTTTCATTATAAAACAGGGCTTTTTTTTTTTTTTTTTTTTTTTTTTTTTTTTTCATAGTGTTGCTAACTTGTGTGCCTCTTTCTTCTTTCTTGGAGCCTTTCCAAGCTGTCAGCATGTGTGACCCTGGAACTGGACACTGAGCACAATGTTGGTTTTACTAAAGCCATGCAGAGTCCTGCATGAATGTGATTCCAGTGGGTACTGCTCTTTGTTGTTCTCCTCTTTAGGGACTTTGAGTTCAGATGTCTTCTTGTCCTGGTCTCAGTTAGGACGGAGTTAATTTTCCCCCTAGTAGCTGGTAGGGTGCTGTGTTTTGGATTAGGATGAGAAGAGTGCTGATAACACGCTGATGTTTTAATTGTTGCAGAGCAGTGCTTACACCAAGCCAAGGACGTTTCAGCTTCTCACTCTGTCCTGCCAGCCGGCAGGCTAGGGGTGCAGCAGGATCTGGGAGGGGACAGACCCAGGACAGCTGACCCAAACTGGCCAAAGGGGTATTCCATCCCATCTAGGGTCATGCTAAACAATATATAGGGGTGGCTAGCTGGGGTTGGGGCCGGGCTGCTCGGGGTTAGGCTGGGCATTGGTCAGCAGGTGGTGAGCAATTGCATTGTTCATCACTTGTTTGTATACGTTATTATTGAAAGTATTATAATCATTCTTATTGTTATTATATTCCTGTCTTAATAAAGTGTCTTTATCTCAACTCACAGGCTTCACTTTCCCGTTTCTCTTCCCCATCCCAGAGAGGGAGGGGGGAGGGTGAGCAAATGGCTGTGTGGTGTTTAGCTGCCGGCCGGGTTAAACCACAACACTTCTACTTTAATCCCGCAATGTTTTTCTGATCTGTGCTCTGTACAACAGTCCTATCCTGCATGTAAACCTTTGTTCCTAGATGCATGGATCTCCGTTTCACTGTACCGAAATTCAGACTCTTGGAATGAATTCAGCCTAGTGAGTGATTCATGCTGCCTCGGTGACATTTACCATCCTGCTGGGTTTTATACCCTTCTTAATTCTTATCATTAAAGACTGCACACTTTTCCAGGTCATTGATAAATGCAGGGATGTTGGCTGTCTTCAGGAAGTCCTCGCCCTGATCTGATGACCTGCCCTGGAAACCACTGAGTGTGGTCTCCAGAATCCCCTTGTGATGGTGCCTCCTCTACCACCAGGATTTATGTTTGGGCTTATGGTTCACCCTTCATTAGTACTCTCACCTGCCAGAACAAGACACAGCTTCTATGAGGATGGTTGATCGAATGCATTTGTACAGAAGGGTGTGTGCACACGTCTTGCACTAGCAGGAATCCAAAATGTGGCTGCAGTTTGTGTTGGACCTGGAAATTGCTCCCAGGGTCTGCAGGACAGCTGCAGGTTTTTAATTACAATTCAGGAAAGCAAAAGGTAGAGGCTCTGAAGAAGAACAAGGGAGGCATACAAATAAGCTCTGACAAGTTTGTCCGGAAAAGAAACAGCTCAATCTGAATGAGCTGTTCTGAAGTTAAATCCGAATGCAAGGCAAGGGAAAGTGGCTGAGTGTGTGCGTGGCAGGAGGAAGGGAATGGCAAGGAGTGGAGTGACAGCTTCATGCCATGCTCTGCACCCAAAATCTCCCCACAGGCTCCATCTGCAGCCAGCAGTGAGGCAGGATGCTCCAGGGTGGATCTGAAGGTGGAGCTGCAGTGGGAAATCCCAGCAGTGGAGAATTAGATCTGCAGAGATAATCTCTCTTCATTAAGGAGAGAGGTGACCATGAAACCCATGTGGTTTCTGGAGGGAGCGATTCTCCCATTCATTTGGTGTTACATTTTGGGATTCCTCCAGTGCGGTAAAGGAAGATGGAAGATGATTTATCTGGAAAGCTCCTCTTTAATTACCTCTGCTATTCCACAGCTAAAACAGCAACCCCAACAGACCTTGCTATGATGCAGGAAGCAGAAACAAGAAGCAGTCCTACAGCATCAATGAAAACTTCTGGGTGCAAAGAAAATGGAGGCAGATTCTTCTTGGATGTGTGCACCAAAAGGTCAAGAGGCAACAGGTGCATGTTGCAAATCCCAGCTGAAGAAAGGAGAGGGTGCTTTTCCATGAAGCAGGTCAAGCCCTGAGCAACCTGACCTGGTTTTGAAGCTGATCCTGTTTCGAGCAGAAAATTTTCCAGCAGTTTTTATAATTGGAACAGTATGCAGACCAACAGGGTGTTGAAGGGAAGGCTGGATTGCTCACACATTACTTTGGATATCCGTTAGATATTCTGTTAGGCTTATCAAGATCCTGTGCTGCCATCAAAAACAGACTCAACACTGGACTCCAAAGCGTTCTGGCACCACTCGATTCTCCAGTCCTGCAGCTGTTATTCCAAGCTGGGCGCTCTGCAACTCAGCCAGCTTCCCCAGTGCAAACACAGCTGCACTAAAAATTGCAAACACCCACGGGATTTGATGCAGACGTTGTATTTTCAGATACAAATATCAAGAATCAAAATGCAAAATTTATCTTCAAAAACAAATCTGTCAGCTAAAGACCGCTGGATCACTACGACATTGTCCGAAAAGGCTGGAGCAGCTCAGCTCCCCCGAGGAAGTACAGGAAGCGTTTTGCAACAAGAAAATAAATAAATAAGTAAACAAAACCAGAGGCTGATGATTTTCTTGAAATGGCTGCTAGCAGTGAAAGTTAATTTGTCATTGTTATACTTTAGAGTCTACATCCCCGTAGGTGAATATGAGCTTTTCAAGGCAACCCCCTAGACAAGCCTGGTTCCCAATTCTAAAATGTTCTTGCTATGTAAAGATTAAAACAATAACATTTTAAGCCTGCAAGCTTAAATTCTGAAGCGGTGGTGGGGGAAGACTCTGCAGCAGCACAGGAAGTCCTGCTAATGATGTCAGTAAATTGTATCAGAAGGATTCTCTCATTTTGCGAAGAGAGATGTAATAGCGCGGGCTATTCTCACTGGCACTAAACTCATTAGTTTGTTTACAGTGTGCCTGCACCGCTCTCTGGTACGCTGAGAATCTTATTTTGCCTTTGATATTTCCAGTCTGAAAGAGCAGGGGGAAGTCAAAGATTTCCAGCAATATCCGATCCCTTCCATGCCTCGTTACGGGGTGCTGCCAGCTACAGTGTGAGTGCAGGTGCTGAGGGTCAGGGTGCAGGGGGCAACTTGGGGCGTACAGGGACAGGCGCTGGTGGCAAGGAGGAGGAAGAGGCAGCTGCAATAGGCATGGGATGGCCAGATGGGGACATGCCAGGACAGCAGCTTGGGAGGACACCAGGGCTGAGCTACGGCTGGACCTGGGACTGTGGTAGAACCTCCTAGGATCTCAGCTAGATGAGCCACCCAAGCAGAGGCACCCTGAGCTCTGTCTGCTCATCCTTCCGTCCCACTGGCACATCCTGTGACGCTCCTCCTGTTGGCACCATGTGCCTGCACCTGCTGCTTTTCATGTTTCCATGGTCTAGGACCATGTCTTGCTTTGAGAGCTGCCCTCAGGGCTGTGCTCGGAGGGAAGACTTGCTCCCTGCCTCCACCGTGGTTATATGTGGCTGTATAACACAATCAGCTTGCAAGGTTACTTACTCATCTCATTATACAAGCATAAACTCTAGGCAGACAAATATAAAGCAAAATAAGGTTTATGCCTCATGGAGAAAGCTTATTGCATCTCCTAAATTGGAATAAAATACGTTCAGGTGAAACGCTTTGCTACCATTACAGCAGGGCTCCCAGTGCTATGGGAAGGGTTTCCACTGCAGCGCTGCCAGTGGGCTCAGAGACCAGTCTGCCCAGTGCTGGTCCCAGGAGAGCCAGAGGTGGAAATGCAGCACCAGGGAGGCCGGGACAGTGTGCGGGATGGTGGCAGTGATGCAGTCATGGCAGAAAGGTGACATCTGCATGGGTCCTGTGCCTGCCTCAGTTTCCCAGCATCTGGCTTTAAATGACAGTGCTTGCTCCCATGCTGGCAGTTAATGAGATCATGTTTGTACATGGCTCTGAACATGAATGTCTCTGCAATGTGTAAGTGCTAAATACTATTAGCAAGTAACAGCAGTTCTCCTTTGGTACAGGGCTCTGCTGACTTTGCCTGAGGCCATTCAAACCCAGTGAAGCATCACCCTCAGCAGCACTACCTGCGCTGTGCCAGACCTCTGCATCCTGCGCTGCACTGGAAACCAGCCCAGCCCCACTGAGATGGATCTGTGTGTCCAGAACCAGCAGGGGGTGTTGGTGTGGGAGCCAGGTGAGTGAGAGATGGGAGAGACACCAGCATCAGGCAGGAGGGTGTGGGAAGGTGTCCCACCTGGAATGGTGGGACTGGTAGGGGCTGGCATATGCAGACCCCAGGCTCTCAGCCCTGGAGAGGACATGGTCAATGCACTTGTGTGCTGTTTCTGGGCTGTTTCTGTAGCCTGCAGAAATCTGTGCCGTAAGGTGGGAGTTGGAGCCATCCCCAGAGCAGTCCCAAATCCATAATCGATGTCCCTGCCTGGGTGCTGTTTTCCCTGCAGTGTCAGGGCACACAACCTGCTTAACACCCGTCTCTATCTCAGCATCTTCTGTGCTCACCCTTACAAGCATGCTCTTCCCATCCTTCCTCTTCAGGCTACCTGATCATCTTTGTGCTGGATCCTGCCTGGAGACAGATGATGTGCTGGGCAGGAATGGCAAAGTTTATTAAGTTGGGGTGGGAAGCTCTAGCAGGCTGGGTTCACAATTAGGCTCCCAAAGGCAAGATCATAAAGCATTCAGACACTTGGGATACAGGGCTGATTACCAGCATCTTTCATCATTAAATATTAACACCAAGGCTGCTTAAAGGCCAGTGAAAGAATTATAGAATCTAATACCCATCACGCTCTATCAATAGGCCGGGAGAAATATGGTCCTTTCGCGTATGTGTTTTTTTTAATGCTTCAATGTAAACTAGAAGACTGGCAAAATTAAACAGCACAATTCTTGGTTAGGAGCCACTGGGAATTACAAACAGGGAGCACCAGGGATCAGACTTGCTTGATATGCTAGGGGAGCGAGCTCATTAAAACATAGGCATCGGTACCAGGAGAGGAAATTAAAGCATAAGTTAAGCAAAGAAATCCATCTACGGAGTGTGGCTCCAGTCCCCAGCACTCCCCAGTGTGGCTGTCGGCTCCCTGGGACCCTGAGCCAGTCCCAGCCTGGTGGCCTGGGCCAAAGGAGCATCTGCACCCAGCTCCATGCAGGAATACCTAGTATGCTGGGCAGCAGGACATGGTGTGAGACCTTCCCTGCTATCCACATCCCCCTTTGCCTTTGTTCACATGGTGGGGCGAATGGTAAGGACAGACAGCTGGAGATCCCCAACATCACTGGTGGCATCCAAGCCCATAGTAGAAAGTGGGGAAAATCCCAGCAGCCTGGAGGAGATGGTGATCTGGGTGTGACAGATGTCATTTTTTGGCTTCATTCTGTGTTATCCTTCCGGGATGTGCTGCAGTTATATGCAGTACAGGGGCAGCTCACCCTGCCACTGCTGTCCTCACCACATTCCTTGCCGCTGGACTAGGTACCACTCACTGCCTCAGTGCTGGCACAGCAGCAGAGCTGATCAATGGAGTATTCAGGTGGCCCCAATTACCTCTCTGTTAGCAAACACGGGGCACACAAGGCTTCTCCAGTCTCCATCCAGGCTGAGATATCCCCAGGCTGTCCTGTTCACCTGCTTCTCCTCCACAGGCCCTGCTGGTGGCCACACAAACCAAACTGAGCAGTGTGGCTGCAGCCAGAGCTGGAACCACCTCACCTCAGGTCCGTGAGCCAGCACCTCCCGACGGCTGCCTGATGTCAGCCTGGCTTCACCCTGCAGGAAGCCACTCCTGGCTTTTGGATGGGGCCATGCACATGTGGTGGCTGCAGCTGGCCGCGTGGCACCTTCCTGGTGGGATGCTCAGAGGTGGGACGCTTCGGCCCTGCTCAAATCTCCCTCTTGTCCCCTGCCTCCCTTACCATAAGGATAAAGATGGCCCAGAAGATTTTGCTGCACAAAACCAATGCATTTTTTCCCCCTTGCATTTTCTACAGAACCACCAGGGCTGGTCTGACTCACAGAAACCACGTCAGCTCCCACCCAGCCTGGAGCTGGAGGTGGAAAGCCATTAGCAGAGCTGCCACTCTACCAAGAGCTTTCCAAGCTTCCCTTATAGCCACACTTCAGTAGCGACTCCAGATCTATAGCTCAAACTACAGGACCAAAATAGTCACGTTCACACGTTGGGAAGCACCATGACAGCATAAACTCAGCACGCTGCTTGGTACCAACCCCAAAGCACTGATGTGCAGCCTTCGTACCACCAGGCTGTGCGCCCAGGAATACATCGGCACAGTCAAGCCGTGATTTTCCATCTCGCCTCCCCTCCCTCCTGCCTGTGCCGTGCACGTGCAGGCAGACGGCTGCGATAGGAGCATGCGAGCTGCCTGAGCCCACCAGTGACCAACGGGAACACCAGCACCAGCGTGGGTCACCGAAGAGGCTGGCTGCAGCATCAGGAAGGCAAATCCAGACATGACTGACTCCAGGGAGCCTGATTGAAATAACTAATTAGTTTCTCGCAGCCGCTCGCTTTTGCAAGAATAAGACCGTGTCCCACTCCATATTTCATAATGAATCCCACTCTATGTTTTCTAATGATTTGTTTAACCGGGTTCTCCGTGTCCCAGGCTGCCGTGCCAGCGTGGCCCTGCTCAGCCTACCCCAGGTGCTGGGGGAAGCTTTTGATATTCTCTGAAGTTTACCTTTCCCTGCTGGTATGCATTATTTTTATTATTTTTCCCATCACAGTAGTGTAAATTCCACCTCTCGGTGCCATTCAAAATAATTCCCCCCTTCTCATGTTTATGCATGCGGATGCATGCAGATGGTTATCATTTTTGTTCTACTCTTTTGAGCACCCCTTAGGACATCCAAATAGGTGAGCTCTTCCCTTGTCCTGCTGGCACAGCCCATCCTGGCCCCACAAAGTGATGCTGGGGATCCAGGCTCACGTTTTACATCCCGGGAGCTGCATTCTCATTACTCACAAGCACACTGATCCTGCACGCATTTATAGATGCAAACATCTTTCCAGCTTCAGAAACTTATACTGAACTCAGGAGGGCTGCCTGTGAACAACATTATTCCTGTGTAGAAATATTAGGCATATTTTGATCAAACCATTTATTTTAATTGTTATTTTCAAAGGCAGTCACTCTGCAGTGATTTTTCTTTTTAAATTATATTGTATATTGCTTACTGCTCCATTATCTCCTGGTTGTGTGGAGACACAGGCTTTTTTTTTTTTTTTTTTCCATTTGTGCTGTTATTTTACTAGTGGCTAAGGTCATACTAACTTATGAGAGTTGCCAAAATCATGTTTCTTCCTCCATATACATTTTAATACCAACACTTGACTTTTTTTCCAGTGTTTTATTCTTCTCCATTACACAAATCTTTCCCCAGGGAATTGCCAGTGTGGCAATAAATCACTGCTAATTCTCTTCCCTGCTTCTCACACCCCTTCTTTATACAAATTTAATTTATCACACATTCATTTGTATACTGCTTATGAAGAATGCTCTTTAAAGAATTTAGCTTTTTGCTGGTCACCCAAATTCAGCGTCTTTGAGCTGACATCGATTTCACACCCTCCTTGTTTACTGCAAGGCTTCTCTTTTCTCTGAGACGCGTTTGCAGAAGGTCCCTTTGTTGTGCTGCCGTACCCTTGGCCATGCCATTAGCTAGCACAGCTTGTTAGCCTGTTCTTTTTTTCCTCCAAGCCTTAAGAAATCCCGAATTGCCTCCTGCTATTGTATTTTCCATAGCAGTTTTGTGAACCTTGGCTCCTTGAGAGCCCGTACCGAAGTCATCCTGCCTGCATCTTTTCTTCTCGCATCTCTCCTTCGCAGCAGGTCCGTACTCTGTTGTGACTTAATTATCGTGCCTTTTAAGATTCCTCTGGGAGCTGTGGCACTAGTGGATTTTAATATCCCACCCATGACAACATTGTCATTAGTATTATTACTGCTGCTACCAGGATTGGTATACTACGGGCAGAACGAGTGGCTCCATACAGGTCAAGCATATCCCTGAATCACGCAGCTTAATCTAAGAAATCAAATGCAGGCAATAATTGAAGACAGAGACGCTGTGCACGCATGCTGGAACAGCAAACATGTTTGTCATTAATAAAGTGCAGGACGGTTCGAAGCAGGGCTCCTGCAGACCGGAGGAAGCTGGGCAGGGGCAGGTCTGGGAGGGGACTGGGGAGCTGGGGATGCTGCAGGGGGACACAGCAGCCTTGTGTGAACATGGCCTGGGAATTTGCTTGGATTTTAAGAGCTGGGATTGAAAGAGTGTGTTTCAACCAGTGTGACTTTCCCCTGTGCCTGTCATCCATCTCCTGCCCCCTCCAAGCTGTGGAATATCAAGAAAACCAGGGAAAGTGGCCAGATTTCCTCTTTACTGGACAATAGTTCTGTTTAGCTAGAGATATCTAAGGAAATCCTCCCAGGAGATAAGTTATGGGCAGTGAAGCAGGGCAGACTTGTGCTGGTGGAGGTTGTCACCCTGCTACAGAAACCACTGCAGCACGGGGGGGATTTTCAGCAGCATAAAGAAGAAACTGGGGAAAATCCTGCTCTGAACCGTACAGATGGTGCTGCCGTATCTCCCAGCAACATCCACCACAAACCAGGGACCAAGGTAGAGAGATGACAAAGAATAAGAAATTCTATAAAGAGCCCTTCCCTTTCCACAATTAAGAAAAAATATATGCAGTCAAAGATTAAATGCCAGTTTGAAGAGGCATTCATATGTACTTCAAGGAACAGCTCCAATATAGAAAACAAGAAAAGAACATTTCTGAGAACTTCAATTAAGTACAAGGTAACTTGGAGTCATTCCCATCCGTTCCTCAAATTTTCCAGACTATCTTCTCTCTTTTATTTTATGCGTGGCTCTCAAAAAGGCTTTGCTACATCAAAGATACTTTTTGTCTCCTTTGTTCAAATGTATAAATTTGCCTACAAAAATTAGAAATATCATCAACAGCGGAAAATAATTTATTTGTAAAAGGACTAACTTTTGTTTGAACTAGAGCTGGGAATTGAGATAATGTCTATGAATATGTGGAATGAATAGATGGAAGTATCTGAATTTATGGAAATATATGAATTCTCCTTTGCTGATAGAAAATTACAGTCAGGGCCCATTGCAGGCCAAATTAATATTCTACATAATCTCATTCCCACACTGGAACCCAAAGAGACAATTGATCTTGTTTTCTCTCAAATCAATGGAAAGAACTCTGTGTGCAGGTCTGTTAGCAGAGCAGCCTGTGCCACACCTGAGCACCCACAGGTCCCCACCTCCTGCTCACCTCCAAGAAGCTTTGATACTTTGATAGTTTGAATTTATGATCCCATGCCAGGTCCTTATTTTTCTGTTTTAAGTCACATAAAAAAGCTCCGTGTAAGCACCAGTAATTATGCTTATCACCCAGAGGTCACCTTTTTAGATGAATCCTCTGGATCTTCAATCCCCCCCTAAAGTAAGATGTTTCTCTTAATCAAGGTTGCCATGAGAAGCTCAGCACTTGCAGTCTCGCATGGAGGAATATTAGTGCTAGCAGACATTATTTTTTATTTCTCTTTCAAATGCATTGATTTTTTATCTATTTGATTCCAAGAAGCAACCGTGGCACCTATTTTACATTCCGAGTCTGCCTTGGGAGCTGTAATAACCCGAAGCGACGCACGCTCAAGCCAGCACGGAGTGCAACTCGGTCCTGCCAGCTGTGTGTCCCCAGCATCTGGAGAGGTCCAGGGCACAGAGACACCCAGCAGCCTCTCAGGAGAAGTCCAGAAGTCCACATCTTTGGGCATGTGTTGGCAGTGACCAGCAGCCATCCCCAGCAGCTGGCTGCAGCGGCTGTAGGGGTGCAGCACCCAAAGGCAAAGCAGCACAAGAGGGGACCCCTGTCTAAAGACAGGTGGTGTTTTCTAGGGGAGTATGAACAATCTCCACTTCTCAAATCAGATCCCAAACGGTGTAACTCGAAGGAAAAAGAGGCTTGGCAAGGATGAGGTGGTTGGAGCTCTGAGTGGCAGTGCTACGCATGCGCGAGAGGCTCCGAGGAGGATCCAGCTTTTGTGAATTGGTCAGTGCTGCTTGTGGGGGGAAAAATCGATTCAGATGACCCAGGATTACAAAACAGACAAGGACAGTCACTTGCAAGCTCACAACAGCCTCTCATCCCCTGCCTCTCATCCCGGCTGCTGAACACGCTGTGCTTTGTCATGGGAGGAGCGCGCTGCTGGTGAAGCTTTATTCTCATATCTGAGGTGCTCAGTGTGGGGGCGGCAGATGGGCAGAAATCTCAATACAAGTATAATAAAATAAAGCAGTAACAGGAAAAAAAAAATGTATCTGAAGCACAAGCCTAATTCTTTAGGGAAAAGCAGGCTGGGATAGGACACCAAAATAATAGCTGCTTCTTTTCCCAGTCTTTCCTACTAGGCACAGCTTGCCCATGGCTCCCTGAGTAAGCAATGCCCACCTGGGTTCAGGAGCCTCTTGCTGGAGCTGGGAACCCACAGAACTTTGCAGGCAGTGACTCACAGGAAATTGCAGGTGGGGACACATAGGATTTTGCAGGTGGGGACCTATAAGATATTGCAGGTGAGTCCTGTGGCCACCACAGTAAAGAGGGGATAACTCCAGGGAAAGTGTCTGAGCCTAAGTAAAAAGAAAGAACGGAACGCATTGGTTCCCTTAGAGCCTGAGAAAAGGGAAAAGAGCAGGAGCTGTGAAAAAGCAGCCAAGAGAAAAGCAAACCTGGAATGAGAGTGGGGAGCTGGGGCCGAAAGCATGCTCCATCGGTCACTGCTGATGTGTAACTCAATATTACTTAAAATCTGGTGGCTTTGGAAAAGAAACCACAAGAAACTAACCTCAAGCTGCTAATGGGGCAGGTCAGCTGAGCATTGGTTTTGCTGACAGGGATTACGTAGGGAGTATCCCAACCAATACAGGCAGAAGTGGCTGAAAAAAGAGGAAAAAAAAATATAAGGATGATCTGAAAGTAGGTTTATGGTAGATAAATAGTGATGTAGAAAATTTTTATGGATGCAACAGAAGAGTTGACACTGCAGCTCTCAGTCCTGATGCAGAGGAGTGGGCATTTGAAGGTGACCCCTTTCTACCAAGCTGCCACCACCAGTGGCCAGACAGTCCCAGTCTTCCCACTTCAAAGAAGGGACAACCGAGATCTTCTGCGGCATGGTGCGTCCACTCCAGAGCCTCAGGCCTAACGCAGAGGAAGCATGAAAAGAGCAAGCCAGATCTCTGGTTTGCCTTTTACCAAAACCTTTGAAGTCTTACTCAAGTGAATATCTCGAGCTGTGCACAAGGTGTATTAGGAGCCAGCCAGAGGTGGGTACAATATGCTCCAGGAGCTGAGTCCTGCGGCATGCCTGGGGACACTGAGCAGCCCGAGCAGCCAGCATGTAGCCTGAAGAAGACCACACAGCAGGAAAACAATAAAATGCAAAAGTCCAGTGTGCCTCTCCTGCCCCCTGTTCCCAAGCCCAGATGTGGATTTGTCCCTTTAAGCTGAGGGCAGCAAATCTTGTCCTTGCCCAAGTCTGCATCTTGACCTGCTCGGATGAATGTAAAGGTGTAAATCTGCGTCTGTGCAGGTGCTAACGTGGGCTTTGGCAAATTGCGCTGATTCTCTCGCATAACCTGATTGAGGGGCTGCTGAGGTAGCTCTCATTTCTCATGAGGTTGCAAGATAAAATATCGCTCGCATCCCAGCTTTCCTCTGCTCTCCTCAGATGTGGCACTAACTGGTGTGGGAGGTAGGAAATATGACATCATTTTTCTTTAAAAAGGGCATAAGGAACTGGAGACAAGTAAGTGTGCTTTCTGTGACAGGCAAATATGAAGAAACTGTAATATACAACAGAATTAACAGGAGCCTAGGTAGATCTGGATATATTGGGGAAGAGTCAACTTGGCTTCTCTGGAGGGAAGTCATATCTCATAAATCTATTAGATTTCTTTGAAGGTGTCAACACAGGTCCAGGAAAGGATTAGCTGGTTGCTGTAGTTAAATTACATTTTCCAAAAGTTACTTTCAAGGTCTCTCACAAAAGGTACTTATAGACACTGAGGTTACAGAATATGAGAGGAGTCACTCATATAAGTGTATAAGATATATAAGTGGCTAAAACATGCAACCAAGGGAAGAAAAGCTATCCAGTGTTCATGTTGGCCAAAGAATAGACATTGGGTCCCTTGGAGGCCTGTGCTGGGATCTGTGCTGCGTGACACACTCATCAATGATCTGGAAAAGTGGGGAATAATGAAGTGACAGTGTTTGCCTATGCAACAAAATTATTCAGGATCATGAAATCTAACAGTGACAGTGAAAAGCTCTAGAGGATCTTCTGAGACTGAGTTAGTGACAATAAAACAGAAGATGAAATTCAGTGTAAATAAATGTAAGGGAATGTCAGAAAAGGTGAAAAAATCCAGAACAGCAACTCAGTTCAAGCAGACAATGATAAGCACTGAATTAGCTACCGCTGCTCAACAAAGAATTGACAGAGCCCCATGGAAGGTGCTCGGGGAAAGCTGCTCAGGTCTGTGCCAGGCCAACAGGCAAGGAGGTGGAAGGCATCTCCTGAGATGGAGCACGGGAATTGCCCTTGTAACCAGCACGGAGACTCGTGGTCCATCTTCACTGTGAGTACTGAGCATCCTGACCCTGCCCCTCATAAAAGACAAGGGGAAAAAAAGTGAAAAGATTGATCCAGTGATGCTCCTGATGCCAAGAGACTGAACAGACCAGGGTTATTCAGCTTGGAAAGACCGTGAAAGTCTATATCGAGTGTTTTGGAGAAAGCAGTTGGAGTCAGTGACTCCCTGTTTATGATAAGGGCCAAAAGTATTGGGATCAGTGGGTTAACCCACAGCAGAGAAGACTTGCTGGTCACTGTGCCTAAATGAGGGGTCTGCAAATCCAGCTCAAACATTCTCCTGCATTCCCCAGCCGGGCAGAGCTGAAGCATGTCCAGACCCAGCAGAAATGCTGTAGCAAAGGCTTCAAGTTCAAATCTGATCCAGCACAGAGTGATGCAGCCGAGGAGCACAACAAAGGAAACCCTTACTTTTCCCCTGCACATAAGGCGAGGAGTGAAAAATAAAATATGTATTTTTTATAAAGAGGAGAATTATTCAAAGGTAAATGTGTTACAGGAGCCAGGTCTACAGGCGCAAACCAAGAGGAAGAGATGAAAGCATGAGCTGTGCAGCTCTGAGGGGATGCAGAAGGAGCCACCTGGGCTGTCCCATCTCTGGAGGCCACCAGGAGGACGGCTGCTGGCCCGCTCACTGCCGAATCGCAGCCGGCGCCTTGCTGCCGAGGTTGTAGGCAGCTCCCTGGTGCCTGGCTCTCCTGTACGCAGTGTTCAGTTCCTCCCTTTCTTCTTTTTCCGGAGAGACACAATTAGAAATAACCCGTCAGAGTAAAATAACCAAAACTCACATTCTGTCTAAAAGTCTATTTCAAGAAGAAAGAAGATTGCGTGTGAAGAAAACGCTCACCAGTGAGGTTCGACATCAAAAGAATGTTTTGCATGGACTAAATAGAAGTATTCATTTTTCATACATGCACAGATTCACACTGACACCAGTTAGACTTTCATACGAGCACACTTTGTTTACTTAAAAGCTTGAAGGAAGCAAAAATGTCACAAATGCTCATGTAAGCCTGCATGTGCACCAATCGGACACATCCAGCATGGCTGTTTGTACAAGCAAAGATCTCCCAATAGGCCAGGAAGCGCTCGCATAAATCATCTGCCCAATCATTTAAGAGAATGAATAATTCATAGAAAGGCAAATGTGTTCACAAGCAATTCGTATGAAGAGCTAGAAACTATGTTCGTGAATGGATGTGCCACTCGCTCTCTATGCAGACCCAGTTCTAGGAAATTGACCCTGCTTTTCTTTGGCTGCTGATCTTCCCAAACCTGGAGCAAGTCTGGAGCTCAGCCCCTCATGGCAGGGCTGCCCTAAATGTCACTGGTTGTCCCCTGTCCTGAGCTGTTCATCCACTCCCTGCTCCTGTCCCAACACGTGGAAGCAGCAGGGTCTCCCATTAGCAGCGATGCTAATTAGCCTGACATCCCTACACAATTAACGGGAGGCTCCTTTCTTCAGGCTGGCGGTGGAGGCACAGAGCTGGTTGGCATGAGCTGTACAGCTTGCTAATGCCGTGCGGCTTCTTGGGCAGAGTATGTCCAACTTTGGGGGAAAACTGTTATTTTGCAGTGTCAAGCTTAGTGGAACCAGCCTGGTTCTCTATAGTTTTTCATGAGATGCAAAATATAAATAGGAGCGAAAGGCTTCTGATGGACATAAACCTGCCATCGAAGAAACTTGCTGTGCAGCCTCATTCTGATTTCCAGAGCCCATTAACAGATCATTCCTAAATCTTTTGAGAATGTATTGCCATGAGAAACATATCCATCCTGCAGCTGCCCAGGCCCACAGGAAGCAAGCATTTCTAGAAATCAAAATTGCCTTTCTGCCAAGGAAATTCTCCCATGGGGAGACGTGGCTTCTCTGGCAGGCGTCAGACCCTGTCCTGTCCTTTGACTGCAGGATAGGTGCACCCCTTGCCCTGACCCAGAGCCGTGATCTTCCCCTGCCTAGAAGCTGTATGCGTCCTGCTGTCCGTCTGCAGGACTGCTGCTGACCCGCCCAGCACCCATTTCTCCCTCCACGTCTACTCCCCAGTGTTCGGAAACACCGATTACACCAGGAGCTGATGAAATATGATTACATTTTTCTCTTCATTAAACATGATATAGAATCATAATTCACACATATAAAATTGTTTTATTCCTTTTTCCTGTTTGCTTTGGAATTATTTCATGGACTCAACAATGTAGGTTTAGCAATGCTGTCTCTTCTGCAGAGCCAGTCAGCCGCCAGTACCCTGCAATTTTAATGATCTAATCCGACAGCTAGCATGCTTTAATTTAAAGTTTTATTAACGACTGCTTTCTACCCTCAAAGACTATATTAAAATTTGTTAATGGAATTGGAGATTATAAATGCCCCACTGCAAGGCCCACTTGTGCTGTTCTGCACCACCCCCTTTAGAATTCAGAGCAATCCTATTAACTCTTCTTTATGTTTTGTATAGGTCATTTTGATTGCAGTTTTTTGTGTACTTCCCTTATGAGATAGCGTTCCCCAAATCTAAGCATTTGAAAGAATATAATTTTACAAAAGATCACATATTTCAGATTCATTATCCTTCAATAGTGAGCTTAAAATTTAATTTCTTTGACTTATTGCAAATTTTTGAGTCTACCAGGGAAAAGAAATGAATTCCATGGGCAGCCTCAGACCGTGTGACAGAAATGACAGAATCCACCCTGAGCACTGTTGCAGGAAGAAGAGGAAGAGGAGGGAGGAGGATGAAGGGGTGCTTGTCACCCGTGGGAGCTGCAGGGGCAGGACGGCCTGGCCATCCCCTGCACGCCTGGAGGCGTGAAGCCTTTGGCACAGAGCATGGCACCTTTCATGTGTCCTGTTACCAGCACCTTTCACGTGCCCTGTGACCCTGACACCTGCGAGTCAGGGCCCATACTCACTTTGCAGGGAAAGGGAGCCCCCGCACCCATTATTTATTTTATTTAGGGAGTCAGTAAAAGCATCCCCAGCCACCAAATCTTCACAGATCCAGTGGTCATTGCTTCACACGGACTGTTATTGTTTGCCTGAGGAAACATGCTATTAATCATTTGCTATATAGGCTTAATTTCTCACAATTCTCCCCTCTTTATTTGCTGCTGCTATTGTTCCTTTCTCCTGCTTAAACGTTTCAGCCACCCAGTGAAAAGGCAGAAACAACATCAGCTTCTCAAGAAACCAAACAATCAATCAGTTCACCAGCTTCACAATGGGACTCAACGGGAGCAGCCGGGCAGCTGCCTGTTGTTTGAATATCACTCACCCGAAAGGCTTGGCCGGCATGCAGAAAAAGCAGTTATTCACAGGAAAAGAGGTAGGTGAAGGACACAGAGGGGGATTTCTCAGTGGAATTTTTTACATTAGAGATGTTTACACTTGAGCTACTCATCTAGTCTCCTTTCACAGCTGATGAAAAGCACAGAAATGTAGGGTGCGACTCATCTGGAGCATTTGAAACGTTTACCTTAGGAGGAAAGGAAGCAACCATACTGTGAAGTGCCCACTTCTCTCCACTAAAAATAGCCTGAACAGTTGAGTTAGACCTCTAGATTCAGGCAAGATACACTCCCCTCTCCACAGCTGAATCCCACCACCCCATTCCCTCCTGCACAACCCCAGGTGCGCTGGCTTTGGGTGCTGGCTGAGAGTACTGAGGGGCAGGGGAGAGGCTGGCCAAGGTGGCACCTGAGAGCTGCACAACCCCCCTGCAGTGGATTTCTATAATCTGTTAATTTTTTGCTGTTCTCTGTCCAGCTCGGTTGTTTTTGGCCCATGGTGCCAAACAAATCAGTGCCGCTGAATGAGACCATTACCCTCCTTCTTCATTAAGGTCTTTGTGCCTGATGAGTGCCAGCCTCCACACACCTGCTCCTCAGGTGGTTTTTCTCCCTCCCCACCTCTCCACCAGCATAGCTCTTGTAATGCACAGCAGTAGCCCAAAGGCTCATTCCTCCCTTTCTTTTCTGAAAACCTTCCAAAGAGTTAACAGCTTTCCAGCCCGAGGCCTCCCAGCCCACCCTTATGAGACAGAGGCTCCCATTAGTGAGGAGGCCAAAGATCACTTTGCTTAGGGGAGGGATTTCCCCACCTCTAGGTTCTGGCCTAACTCTGCCCCTGACAAAGCCAAGCAGTCCTTCCTCTGGTTGCCACTGCTCAGCCCATGTCGGGTTTCATGCAATATCTTCACCAGGGAATGTGTATCTCTTTGCATGCTGTAAGCGTAGAGAGCATCACTTGGACCTCCCTACCTCACTGCTACAGGACCTGAAATCAGTGCTCAGTGGCAGGACATACCAAGGCAGGCATTTCTCGTTCCCTATGGCCCACAGGTGGCTTCTTGTTGCTGATTCCTCCCCAGCCCTCACATCCCCATCCCCAAACTTCCCCAGCATTGCATCCAGCCTGTTTCTGCTCTGTGGCCTCGCCCCCTTTGCTGAGCACTTACTGAAAACTCAGCAGATCACCAGACTACATTAAATCGGCCCAGTTATTTCATTCACAGGCTCCTACACCACCCGACCCAGGCACAGAAACAATAGCACATGGCTGTCGAATTCAAGTCGGGCTGGTATGAATTGGGAGCACGCAGTTCAGAATTTATCTTTTGCGAATATTTGTGTGTTAAAGTTACAGATTTGCTTTTTCACCATATTTGCAATAGCAGTGCTCAAATATTTGTAGAGACTGAACACAGCCTAATTGAAATTCAGTTGAATTCAAATTAATATTCATGATTTTTTTTTCCCTTCCACTCTTCATTCTGCTCTAACTGGAAGCAGCTTCCTGCAGTGGAGGGGCAGCTGGGAGCTGAGAGAGTCCTGTAAGGGGAAAAGTTTGGCGATCTGATTTGGATTTCTTGCAGCAGCCACCAGCACAGAGCAGCTGGGACTTCTCCAGGAGGGAAGGGCAGAGATTTGTGGCTCTCCAGCAGCGCAGAGGGATCTGGGGACACTGCTTATTTGTAGCTGTGCAGGAGCAGGGCTGGGCTCACTGAGACCCCAAGCCCATCAATTGCTTTCGTGATCATTGATCAGGCAACTTCTATTGAAGGTGAGCAGATATTTTTAGCAGGATGTGATGAAAGCCCACACCTCCATAAAGCAGACCCAATCCACTTCTCCCTGCCTAGCCAGGCTGCTGCTCTCTGTCTGCCACCAAGGAAATCTTGCACAAGGAGATTAGAGATGCCTGGCACACTAAAACCTTCCTCTAGTCACCCAGGAAACACAAGACATTTCTTTTTTGGAAAAACATGGAAATTAAATTGGAAGCACTACATGGATGCAGCTCTGCCCAGATAAACTCACAGACTGTCAGGATGCAGATGTTCCTGCAGACTATTACTGCTCACACATTTTTCAGCACATCCCAGGTAGTCTGTAAGTGTTTTTCATCAGGTATTTACGACCCCCAGTAAAGCACTAGGATAGAAATATTCTAAACTACACATTTAACAAGAAAAACACAGGAACAGTGAAAAACACCTAGAGGCATTGCAATGTTTTGACATTTCTTGGCGTCATCTTGGATGATTTTTTTTTCCCAAAGACGGGCTTTTACTACCACTGACCCCACATATAGTCACAGTACTGTTTGTTTTTCTCTTGATTTTTAATATTTGCATCACTCACACTGCAGCCCCTGGGGGGAATGGAGGCAGGGACACAGACCACCGTCAGGGTGGGCAGCAGACGCGAGGCAGGAGTCCTTGCAGCAAAGAGACTTTACGACTCCCAAGCACCGTACCCCTTCCCTGCCTTAGCAAGGAGAAAAGCATAAGGCAAATTTATCACACATCTAAATACCAGCATAGCTGAACACCTCTTTTAAAAAGTCACTGTAGTGCTCCAGCCCCAGTCACGCCTCTGTGGCGTATCACCACCACAAATCACAGCCAGGGTTTCCTAAGCTCCAGGTTTGCATTTCCATGCCTTAACACATTGCTGGAGATAACCATGGTGCTGCCAGACTGAAAAACAACGTTAAATCCCACAGTGGTGCAAAGGATAACTGTGGGGCTGCCCAGGATTTATAAAATGTCTTTTTTTTTCAGTGTTGTGATTTTATAACAGGGTTGCATGTTTGGGTGGAGAGTTTCCACTTTGGTTGTGCCCCACAAAAGTCATTGTTTGAGCTGGAGCACTGCTGGGCTGCATCAGCTGAGAGGTCCCACTCATCCAGGAAGCTCTTTCTGCCACCTCATACTCTAGGGAGATATGCTGGACTTCTAAAGTAAGTTGTTCAGAGGTGAATTATTCCCAAATAAGCATTCTTCTAAATCCCTAAATCTCCATAACCTGTCTGGATTCAGGGTTAGGAAGGTGGCAGCTCCCCCATGGTGAATTGCAATCCAGGCTGGAAGGGACCTCTGGGTGTCAGCTAATCAGATCCCATCCTGCCCTTCTCAGATGCTCATCTCAGGGTGGAAGGAAATGCTATATGAAGGTGCAGCAAGCTACCTATTAGGAAACAAACTTGAGGAGAATTGAATCATACCTTGCGCTGTGCCATAATATATGTGCACAAAGGGTTGAATAGGCAGCCTTAAATCTGAATAATTTTTCTGCTTCAGTACATTTTCTATATTTTCACTTTAGCTAGTTCTTCCTTCTTCTCCGGGGAAATGTCTTAAGGAGCAGCAGGCAGAAGGTGAAAAACTGAGACACCTCCTTCTGAGCTGCTGCCACCCGATCTCCACAATCCTGACCTTTCTCATGGAAGTCCTGCAAGCAGAAAGGGGGCAGGGCATGGTAAAAAGGCTGTTGAGGAGCAGTCTGGGGCCAGATGGATGCCCCAAGCCATGCAGGTAGCACTATGAGGATGGGTGGCAGTCCAGGAGATGTTTCACAGCTCTGCGTGCTCTGGCCACTTCACCTCACGTTTCCATTACCAGCAGTTTCTGGATTTCCCAGTGTTTCTTTATAAAACACAGGCACAGAAATTGCTGCTGCCCTCCAGCCCTCTGATCCCGCACATGCTCCGACAGAGATGAATACTCTTGCAGCTCACCCAGCAGCTCAGCTGCTGTATTATTAGGTTTCTTCAAAACCCCTGAATGTCCCATCTAGACCTGGTGACTTAATATTTTTTAAATTACCTATTTGCGCCAGTGCCTCTTCATTTGATACCTTAATCCTTAATAGCAACTCACCTTTATTACCAGAAAAGAGCAAGTCAAGAGCAGATTTCTCCCAACATCCCCTGAGGTGAGAACTTATGAAATGAAATCATTTCGCTTCTCAGCTGTGTCCTCATCTTCCTTAATTGTTCCTTTTAACTCCTGGGGAGCCAGCAGACCTGTCTCATTCCTTTGCAGGCTTTCCTGTTCCTGGCAGACTTGAATCATCTATTGTTTGTTTTCTTGCCTTCTAAGTCTTGCTATTTCTTGCAGGCTTCCTGTTTCCCCTCTCTCATGCTTGTATTTTTCTGCCCCTGTTTACTGACCTCACGAATGTTGGATTTCCATTTTCTGAAGGGCCATTGTGTGGCCCAAACACCTTCCTGAACCCTGCCATTTACCTGCCTTGGCTCCTGCCATCCTCCCGAGCCTGCTGCTTAGACCCACGCAGGCAGTTTGAGCCCCATCGGTGTTGTCAGGTCTCAGAATAGCTAAACATATGCTGAAATCTCATTAATGACAATTAAAGTTGAGCATGTGGTTAAGTACCTTTCAGAAGGTAGCTATTTTGCTATGTCACTCCTTAAAGAGCATCCATGCCAAATTTCAGAATTTTAATCTCTTTACTTTTGACTCTCAGTGCTGTCGGCCGGCTTCCTCATTTTGTTGAAATCTCTCAGTCTAAAGGTTAGCATCACTGTGATAGGATTTGATCCTCTTCTTTCCCAAGGATGATGAACATAATTACATTCCTAACAAGTGAATTAAATTACAGCACGATTTCTCTAACAATGAGCGCTCTCTTCGCAATGGGCTGGAAGTGGAGCTGAGCTAATCGTGCGCATGAGCCTGCTCCACGTTTCAGAATGAGTGAGTTTTCTAAATTCTATTCCATGCATTATTGGGACTTTAAAAATTATGTCTTATTCATCTATTGATGACAGTGGCCTCTTGGGTGTAAATTGAAGTAATTACGAAGGATCATGCAAATTAATCAATTATTTTCAGATTATTACATTCAAGCAGTAGTCTTGCTCTTCGATTTAGTTAAACTCTGCCTCTGAGTCAATTTTCAAACCTACAAATTAAGCTATTTATTAGCTAAGAAGATCTGGGAAAAAAAAAAAAAAAAAAAAAAAAGTTACACTCATGAATTGAATAGCAGAAGGGGTCATTTTAAAAAGGCTTCAACACACCCACCGCAATATTGAGGAACTCATGGAAGTGCCACTCCTGACCCCAGTGTGAGTGGGATGCTTGGGATCATGTAACACCTGGCAGTGCAACCACTGAAGCTGCATTGGCTCAAGAAGAGCCCCAGTGCTGCTGGGCAGTGAGGGACAGAGGGAGCACCTGCACAGGGGGAGCACCCACAGCTCTTGAAAGCCTTGGGTGAGAACTGGGGGAGCCAGGCCAGGGGCTTCCTTTGCTGAAAGCCCACGGAGATCGTGGCACTGGGCTGGGGACAGTGCCCCTCAAGTGTCACAGCCGTTCCCAGCCCCAGCTCCTGCCTTCCCCCCTGTGGCTTTAATCCCTGCGTTTGAAACGGTCCATCCCTAATGGATTACTACGGCTCTCCCGGACTAGCCCAATTAATGCAAATACCGATGAGAGCCACCAGGAAATAAATTGGGAATTAGGAGGCGAGCCGAGGGGCTCCTCACCCACGCCCAGCGCATGCTCCTGTCCTCCACCCACCACTCAAGCAGAGGGGTTGTAGGGTGGCTGAAGGCTTTTGAGTTTTAATTTAAGTGATTCTAAACCAGCTTTGGGTTTATAGCTAATAAGACATTAGTATGCTAATTAAATTATCCATGGAGTGGTATAAAGAGGCCTTCCTGAAGTTTAATGGCTGTGTAAAAGGTAACTCTACTTGCAATGTAATTAATTCATGGAACAATAAATGTATAATTAGATTCTTATTAATATCGGAGAGGCTTTTCCTGCATTAGGAATGTGGCAGGGGGACTGGTCATTTTTGCTTTTGACGTGGGAGAAGGGAGGTGGCAGCTCCTGGCCACAGAGCGCCTCCGTCCTCGCCAGCCTTGCAGCATTCAGGCCTTCCCTGGCCCAGCCGCAGGCTGGCCTCCTGCACAAAGCTCCCACAGCCCACAGGTTTCCTCACAGCATCAAATGGGGCAAAACAACACAGAAAGGCTCATTTTGAAGTGCAGCACACGAGCAGTAGGACAAGGGAGCTTCCTCAGAAAGACTGGTGCCTCCCAGGGCCCGAGTGAGCAGGAAAACCGTGGCCTCCTCTTGCAGAAGCAGGGCTCTGCCTAGTGTGGCTCTTCCCCAGGGCTGTGAAGTCTTGTGGGCACCGAGCGGGAGGCAAAGCCGTGCTTCCTCACAGGAAGACAAGAGAAATAACCCCACAGCACCATCAAACCTCGGAGGAGCTGCTAGGACTGCAAATGGGAGTCTCCCCTGTGCACACACCACTGCCTGCTGCATGTCAGCCTGGGCTGGCCACCCCACCAGACATGCTGCACCTGGGAGATGTCCAGATTCAAACACTGAAACACTTTTTTTTTTTCTTTTTTTTTTTTTCTTTTTTTAAGCTTCACCACCTTCTAAGCAGAGAGCCCCAGAAGACATGGGGTCTTGTGGCAGGGAAATAAAAATCTTTCTGCTTGCTTCCAGCCTCACCCACCATGTCCTCAGATCCGTGTCCTCCTGGCCTGAGGTGTTCTCAGCCAACACAGAGGTGACCAGGACACAGCTCTGGGGGTCTCCAGGTGTCCCCTGCAGTGGTGGGACAGCTGTTCTGTTCCCCGTGGGTGGCTCTTCCCGACAGATTTGCCCACAGAGCCCCCAGACTCTTTCCTGCAGCTGGCCTTCGGGGTTTCTGTAACACGTGTGGCCTAGATCTGGACTGGGACATCTCTGGAAAGGTGGTGAGTGAATTTCTGAGCAGAAAGCTCTGCCAAATCAGCCGAAGCTTGCTGGAGAGCTTACCAGATGAGAGGCAGAATGCCCAGGCTGAATGCCACCTGGGAATGGCAACAAGATTTTTTTGTATTTAGAAGGGAAATGAGACTGCTGTGAAGACCTCTGGGGAAGAGAAGCTCCTGAGCCACCACAGGAGCACCCAGGGCTTCGCCACGCTGCTGCTGCTCCAGCCATACGTCAGTGTCCCTGGAGATCCTGCAGTGGGCCAGGAGGAGAGCAGCAGCCTCCAACCACACACAGCTGGCAAGAATGTCCTCCTCCTCCAGATCATGGTGCCTGGTGCAGATCGCACTGGGTGATGCTCCTTCCCCCAAACGCCTTTACTGCCCTGACAGTGACTTGACCATCAGCAGTGTGAGAGCAGGCTGAGCACATCCCCAGCCCTGCTTTCCAGGCCCCTGCTGAGCTCCTGTGGAAAAATCTCCAGGGAAATTTGTGTATTCCAGTGAGGCCAGCATCCTGCAGAGCCTTTGCTCAGCTTCCTGCTGGTGTCCCACTGCTGAGCAGCCAAGGCTGTTTGCCCCTTGCCTCTGCACATGCACTGGCCCCTGGATGCTGCAGAGCTAGCAAATCGGTCTTTTCTTCCATTACTGAGGAACACAGAGCCCCTTGTTCTGCTCTCTCCCACCACAGTCTATCAGAGGGACAGTCGTTAGCAGTTAATTGCCTTGGTAGCTTGTTCATCACAGCTTCTTACCAGCCCCGTGACACAAAAACTGAAAGTCACCCCTGCAGGTGGCCTCACAGCTCAGTGCCCCAGAAAGGGGAAATCTCAAGCTCCTTCCAGCCCTGCTCCTCCCTCGTGCCTCTCTGCATGCTCGGGCAGACAGCACTGGCACAGGCAGTGGGCAAAGTGGCGTGTCCTTCTAGCCAGGTGACAGCACCTGATTGCATGGCCAAAGCAGTGTCTGAGGCAGCACAGGGGGAGGAGGGCAGCAGGACATCTCTCTGTCTTTCAATTTTCAATTTCAATGTTTTTCAACCTGTTCCCTGCTCAGCTAACCCAAACAGGACACAGCACCCAGACATGCACCCGAAATGCCTGTTATCAGTGATTGCACCAACCTCTGCAAAGTCCTGCCTGGAAAATAATATGGACTGCAGAGGACAAAGCGCAGTCACAGGAAACAAATTTGGCTCCCATGCTGTCAGCATGCCAGCACAAGTCCAAGGCTTATCCAGGAAGGGTTTGGATAAACGTTCACAGCATGCTGACCGATCTCTGTGCACCAAAGAGGGGCTCTCACACCATAGGAAGGATTGGAGCAGGGGGATCTGTCCACATATCTGCTCAACACTGCCCCAGAACCTTGCAGAAGTGCTGGTGTGGGACAAATTCTTGCCCTGATGCTCTTTGGGCTCACAATGGCAAGATCAGTTCCTGGCAGCTGGGAAAACTTTTTTTTTTTTTTTTCTTTTCTGTCCCTGCAGATGAGCTATCCTAGTAAGAAGCAGACATATTTCTTGCTTTCAGACTTCCTCTTTTACATATTTTTATGGACTATCCCACACAAATTCTATCCAGATGTTTTTGTTTAAAATCACCACTATTACACCCCCCCAGCAAATCATTCCCCCATCTCAGACATCTCAGACCTGGGAGGGGAAGCAGCATTCATTTCCTTTCAATGTCTGTACACATAAAAGACTTCCCAGCTCCGGTCCAGCCCCGGCTGACGCAGTGAGCTGCAGAAATGTGCACTCAGACGTGGGGACGTGCAAGAAGAGCAGCCTGGGGACGGCAGTGGGGGAGCAACTCGCAGGCAGGATGCAGTGTGGTGGGAGAGGGGGATGTTTCCCTCCTGAAGCTGTTCCTTTGCCCCTTGAAGCCAAGGGATGGCACCTCAGTGTTGTCTATAACCATTTTTATCAGTGCAGCCTGAATCAGCACTACTTCAATTCCTGTAGTTCTGGGGTTGGTTTGTTGCACTGGATTCTCACCCACCATCACGCTGAGGAGCTGGGTTTGGTAACTGCCCCCACACCTTTCTGGGGTCTTTTTCACCTGGCTAAGCCCATCTCCTCCAGAACCACAAGAAAGCTCTCATAGGTGCCATGTCAAGTGCTGTGCTGAAATACAGCCTGATGAAATCTACTGCATTTTCCTTCCATTAAAAAAAAAAAAAAAAAAAAAAAAAAAAAAAAGACCACAGTTATCTTCCTAAAAGGAGGCAGCAGGTTTATCTCACTTGATCTCTTTTTTTTGCAAAGCCACATTACATTTTATTCCATTTCATATTTACCTCCATGTACCTTCCCTTCCTTTCTGTTATTGTGTCCTCTGCCCTAAACCTTACCTATTATTTTAGGCCAGCACAGGTGCAAGCAGGTTGAATTTTTCTTCCTTCTAAGCAGTGAGACATTCGTTCTTCAGTCAGGTGACACTAATTAGATTATAGCAGATTTATTAAATACTTTCCCCCTCACCCACACACCTGTGACCTCTTTCTCCCCATTACTGCTTCTTCACAGAGCTTCTGTGTCCTTGCACAGACTGCAAAGGGAAACCTCAAACACCCTCAGGGCTCCCAACCCTCTGTAACTAACTTTAAAGGCGGGCTACCGGGGTCTCTTTTTCCATGTTTTGTTGTGATTTTCCAGCCTGTTGGTTTGGCTGCATCTCCAGGTGCAATGCTGGTCCCTCTCTGCACAGCATACATTTGTCACCACATTTCATAGCAGCCACTGTGAGATGGACTCCGATTTGGAAGAGACTTTCTTCTTTGCTCCTGCAGGGAAATTAATTTCTCTTAAATGTGCTGATGTGTGGATAATTTGCCTGTGGACCCAGCAGATTTGCAGTCAGCAGGCTGCCCCGGTCAGTGCCAGAGAGCAGAGTGTCACGCCAGACAATGTCTAACGTCTTCTGAGTGATAGGACTTTGGTCTTGGAAAGGCACCCGGTGCCATCAATCCTTCCTGAGCTCCTTCGGAGACAGTCTGTGGGAGGCTGGGAGCTGCCAGCAGACCCTGGGAGCCCTCTTCTCCACCACCCAGGTCTGATCCTGGAGTGTCCAGCCCCACAGCAAAGGGCTTCTCAACCTCCAGCCTGACCCCCTGCCTGTGGCCATCCCTCAGCAGCAGTCCATGCACAGCTCCTGCAGGACACAAAATGGGCCTGAACTTCAGCTCGGAGAGGGACAGCTGTGCTGGCCCCTGTAGGATGAAGTCCCTGGGGAGATTGGCTGCAAGTGACAGCTCTGCAGATATCCTCGCCAAAGCAAACCAGCATGTAGAGGTCCTCTGGAAAGAGCAGCTGACTCGGTCAGGAAGCCAGCTCAGCAAAGCCCTCGATGCTGCTGTTTTTGGAGTATGCAAAGTGCCTCTTTGCCTCTGTCTCTACAGATTTCCACTTACCCAGATGGTTTTTGTCTCTAGCATCATCACATCTTGTAGATGTTGCTTCCGACACCTCTGGAAGGTGACTCTCCCAGGCATACTGGGGTTTCCATGTTCACAGGGAGCTACTTCACCCAAGAAAAACTGGGAGAGCTGCAGGCCCAGCCAAGACCACCCATTCCTCCACTTGGAAAGAGCAAGCTAAGAAAAATGGAGAAACAGAAGCATGAAATTGCTCCCTGATTTTCCAGCCTTCTTTCCACTGCTGCTCTTGCTCAACCTGAGCCCCTCTGGGAAACCGAACATTTACCTAAATACCAGCTCCCCAGCTTGGCAGCATGGAGGAACGCCGAGCCATGCGTCTGCTCACGTTTGCATTTGGGCTGCACTTCTGATCACAGGCATGACTTCCAGCTAGCCCGAGGAGAAGCGTTTGTTACATGATCTTCAATTAGGAGATGTTAATTGGCAGGTTACCTCCTGACTCCTGCCCTTCGGGTACCCAGACATGCACAGCCCCAGCAGGCTGCTCTGAGGGTGCAGACAAAGTCACAGGGTGAATTAGAAGGGGGTGGAAGAGACCCACCATGCCAGAGGGTCATTACTATGGAGAAGGATCTAAGTAAAGGCAGGGGAAGCTGCAGGAACGTGGGATGGGACCATATCCCACCATGACCAGCTGAAGAGAGAAGCATAGTGACAGAGCAGTCCTGGCCAACAGCCATCCAAAATGAGGACCAGAACAGATACCTACATAGACACCCTTTTATTATCCCGGTACACTTCTCTAGGTGAAGGGCTTAGAGCACACCACATTGTATTTGGGATTGCTTTGTGCTCCTGACCTTGAGAACTTGCCAGCTTGAAGTTGGGAGATGCCCCTAAGAGAATGACTTGGAGCTGAAAGATGTCACAAGGGTAGGTGGAGGGTGTGGAGGAAGTAGCTGGAAGCCAAAGTGGATGAGATCTTCCCCCTGGGCCTGCTCAACATCTTCTGAGAGAGAAACAAACAGCATTTAGAGCACTGTGACTACAGCAAACCCCTGTCTTTGGGCTTCAGTGAAGCCCCCCGAAATGGTTTGGGGTTAGCAGAGTTTCCAAGGTCAGTAACGACATCACTAATCTCAGTTGCTGGTTTTCACACTCTGGGCTTCAGATTCATGCAAATCCATGTGCTACAAGCACAGAAACCCAGGCAGCAAGTTCAGATTCAATACCAGAAAACTCCAACACCATAGTCGGTAGATATTTGTTAAATTTCCACCAAGTACAGGAGACTGGAAGACATCGAACAGTGTAATAATTCAGTGACAGATTGGGAACATGGCAATTTACCGGAGAGATGTGTAATACTGATGGAGGACACCGAAACTGTACAAGCCATATGTGGAAATACTAATGTTTTATTACCAAAAGGTGGGAATCCTCTATTTTTGGGCTTACTGTTAGCTATCCATGAAAAGGATGGTGCATAGGAAATGACAAAGGATTGTCCCAGCTTAAGAGCTGGAATCGACTCCATCAACAACAGGGTGTCCCTGCTTGACGTGATGAACAATGAAGGGGATTTCAAGAACAAGGTAATACAGAACCTGCCAGGGAATGAGAGTTTTTTTTCTCTTTTTCCCCAGTAATTGGACAAAAGATGTTTGTTCTGCTACAAGACCTCATAGCACCAGTCAAAGCAGGTGAAACTGAGTTTAATGTTCTCATTAAGGCATTGAGATATTTTTGTTCACCCGAGAAAAATGTCTTTTCTAATAGATTTTGAGAGTCTGCATGGGGTGAAAAGTTGTGTGAATAAAGAACCAGCTGAAAGGTTTCCCTTTCAAGTGCTGGCACGCTCATGCCCCTCTCCAGGTCGCTTGGCACCAGGGGCACTCAGGTAGGCAGCCCACAGAGGAGGAAGCCCCAGAGCACAGAACTGTAAAGCAGCAGTGCAAACAGCAGCACGCATTTCTGGGTGGTGGCTACTTGCAGATCTACAGCACTGTCACAGAGCTGTCACAGGAAAACGCTTTGAATAGACAGGCTGCCTCTCCAGGAAAGATCAGCTTTGATCCTGTTGGGGGAATCAAGCAGCTATTGCGAAGATGCAAATTTATGAAATTACTACACCTGGCATGTTCACACGTAGGGAGTATATTAAGAAATCACAACATCTAAGAGCACTCCCAGCAGTGGGGAACCCGACCAAATTGTTACTGTGTGCTCCCTTCCTCAGAATCAGCAAGATCTGAGGGTTTTGCCGAGCTCCCAGCACGGAGAGACCACGACAACACGGAGATATGCTTTGCAGCAGGCCTCCCTAGGCCTCTCCTGTACACTCCCCCCTTCCAAGGGATTGCTGACCTCAAAAGCTGAGTTTTATTTAAATATCAAGGGGAAGGCTTTGCTTTGTAAGCAGAGAGCCCCTGAAGACAGAGCCTGATGGCAGGGATAGAAGAAAGCATTCAGCTCAGCTTTGCCCTTGCCCACCCTGTCCTCAGAGATGGGTCCTTCTGTCCTGGGCTGCTCACAGCCAACACACAGGTACTGGGTTCCCATCCCAACCCCCAAGAGAGCCCCTTCTCCCTGGAGACCCCAGCATCTGCAGGTTTGTGGCCTCCTGGGGACACCCACACCCATGTGCCCCCACCACAGAGGGAACAAGCACCTCCCTTGGGCACAACAGGTTGCCTTCTGCCAGGTCCTCCTGGGACATCCCGATGCACAGACGTGCTGGGACCCCAAGGCTTGTACCCAACAAGCTTCCCTAAAACATGGTTAGAAGATGTAACTGGGAAGCGAGCCACGCAGGGACGCTGGCACCAGTCAGAAGAGCAGCTAGGAAACAGCAGGCACGAAATGTCTGGATCCTGTGATATGTCTCGTACCTCATGTTCTCTTCTGAAGGGAAAAAAACTCTGCAGAAGGAGGAAACAGTTTTCCACTGACTACCTTAGCCCATCCAGCATATGATGTGGCTGGCTTGGAGCCTCTTTCAGATAGGGAACAAATCTGTCCAAGGGGTTTAGGGATGTCCCCCAGCATCAGAGACACCCAAAAGCTCCATGCACACATCAAATGGGGGCAAATCATAGCCATACTGGAGCTGCTCCAAGCCTCCCCAAAAGCCAGAGTCCTTGGGGAGAGCAAGAAGCAGCAGGCAGAGGGCAAACCCCCTTCCTTGCCCCTCCACAGGCATCTTCTTGGGGGGCAACGTGTTGGGACCACCTTTTCCCAAGAGAGATGGGTGGGGATGGGCTTCTCCAGGGAGGTGACCGCATGGCAGAGCCTCTTGGCCCTGGGTCTTGCCCCACGCAGCTCCCAGGCACTTGCCCTGGCCCTGATCCCAGAAAAACCTTTTTGGAGGCAGCATCCTGCTACCAGCGTGCATTAACACCCATGCCTGCAGGAGGCACGGTGGGACTGATTAAGCTGTTGCCCTGCAGAAAGCAGAGCAGTCCTGCCTTAACCTGGCGCCGTCTCCCCAGGAACAGACTCTGCCAGTATCTTGCAAGCAGAGCGAGCATGCTGGGAAGCGCTTGCTGCTGAACCCAGGCTGATTTTATCCGACCTTGGAACAAGGTCAGCCTGTGTTGCCCCTGCACAGAGCTATGAAAGGCAAATCCATGGTGTTCAGCAAATCTCTTCGTCTAACGGGCTCATTTCTTCTCAAGAATTCATTTCGGAGGGATTCAGTGGCATTGACAGAGGTGGCACTGGTAATTTCGCTGCTCATATTCAGGATGTAGCACTTCATCCTTCACCCTACAAGTGGGTTAGCCTGTGAATTGCTCTGTGCTTCAAGTTGCAGAGCCTGAATTATTTTGGCTGCAGGACACAGGCTGCTCACCAGAGCTCAGCTAGCTTTGAGATCACATCGGGGCTCACCAGCGGCACCAGAGCTTGTAACTCGAGCACCAGCTTCAAGCTACGGTGGCTGCAAATGACAAAATCCGCAGAAAGCTTCATGTGGGTTCTGGAGCTCCTGACATAAGCTCTGAAGGAAGCCAAGGCCTCTTCCAACACAGCACAGCAGATGCACAGCGTGTCCCTGTTAAAGAAGGGGGGAAAGGAGACAAAATGCTGCTGCTTGTTTTCACTGCACAACCCCACGCAGGGCCACCTGATGTCCTGCTTGAAGCACAAGTCCCTCACACGTTGGGTCACACAGGGCTTGGGCAGATCTGTGCATCAAGCATGGAGCAAATTCTTGGGGACCAACCTTGGTTGCTTCAGGCTCCAAGCTGGCCGAGACCTGTGCTCAGCTCTTCACCTGATGGAGACCCCACTGGGCTTGGCCAGCAGGTCCCAGGGACCTCAGGGTATATAGCTGGCATTAGCAGCACTCTTTGGACCCCCCAGATGTGCTGCCCTCAGAGAACTGGGTCTCTCACAGGAACCTCTGGGCAGAAAATAGGAGACCTGTGGGGCAGCATCCCTGCTGGACCACCCATCTGTCCGATCCGTGCTTGCCACTTGTTTCTTGCCATGCTCTTGTTGCTGATGATCCCTTTCCATCTACATTGGTTTACATGGGTTTGGAGTCTTGTAATCCCTCTCACCACATCTGCCCTCTGCTCTGTCCCCAGCCAGGCTGCCGTGTTTTGGAGGGGCTGGTACAGCATCCCTCTGCTCAGTGCCCGCACCCAGATCCTGCATCGCTCTGTCACCAGTTGTCCCAGTCTGCTCGGCACAGCTCATGACCTAGAGGGGCCGGTCACGAGAAGCCCCCTGGGATCCCATTTATTTCTGCAGTAAGACTTGAACTATGATTGCTGTTAACTCCAGCAGGCCAAGGATATGTGTAACGGCAGGCTAACACGCATGGCGCAGCTTCGGGAGAGCAAACATTTCTGCAAGCACATTACGGCATGCTAAGCCCTCAGTACCCATGCGGCTCATCCCAGGAGGGCTGCTGGAAACAGATTTCACAATTACAGGAGCAGAAGAGGGAGCTGAGGGCTCCCAAAACACTGGCTGGTGCTTCTGCTATAACGAGCTGACAGGCAGCACACCTCTCTTCCATAGCCCTCTACCCCATGTAAATAAATCTGCTCCTCCAGCCCTGCAGAGAAGTTGAGGCCCCAGCTCCATGCACATCTCCCTGTCTCACCCCAGCAGAGGACTCATCCACCCCTGGTGAAATGGGGCCATGCCAGGGAATGTGACTGATCCCATACACCATACCAGCAAGGTCAGAGCTGCCAAGCACCCCGGGGTCACCCACTCCTTCACCAAGACACACACAGGGAGTCTTCCTCTGGTCCTTTGGCAGGACAGGGTGCGAGGGACATGTCATAGCAGTGGGGACACTGAGTCCCGGGAGGACGAGCTCAGGTGGACCAGCTCAGAGACACTTGAGAGGAGTGCTCTGCTCATGGCATGACTTCAGTGGAAAGCAGAAGGCAAAAGTAGATTTCCCCAGGGCTGATCTAATACATGAAAAACACCCGAGTCCTGAAAATAGCCCAGGAGCAGGCCAGTCACTGGTCTTCACAGCCTGGGCAGAAAGAAGTTGGTGGCCTCTCCAAGTCCACATCAGGGTGGTGGAGTTGGAGGCAACGGCTTTGGCATAATGCAAGTGAACAAACCCAGGGTGACCCTCATGCCATCAGATGGCTCTTTTGCTATAGGCCACATCCCTCAGCAAGGTCCTGCTGTCACAAGGAGCGGGTGGCCTGAGGAGCTGCACGCTGGGTCCCCACACTCCGTGCCAGGCTCCCATGCTCCCTGCCCCTTGCAGACGGGAGGCAGGAGCCAGAGGAAAGGCTGCTCCCCAACCACACCCCACCTCTCCGGGTGACCGCTGCACACAGCAGCCACAAGGATCGCCTAAAAATAGCAAAGCACATCTGCAGTGAGGCATTTCCTCTTCTCCCCCTTCCTCCAGCCTCCTGCTTTGTCACCTCTGATGTCCCACTAGCTCCTTCCAGCTCTTTCCTTTCCCAGCCTGCCCAGGACTGGGATGCACAAGTTTTCCCCTTGTTTTCCACCACCTTTCTCAAGGCCTCTTGGAGCCCTTAGAGCCAGCACCACACACATTACCTGAACTGCATTCTTCTTGGGATTCAGGCAAGCAACAGGGCCCCTTCCAGCCCTACCAGACAATTCCTCAGGGTCTGCAACTCACAATAGCAGGGACTACAAACTCCTACCTGGTACACCGAGTGCTTTCTGCCCAAGGCTATTGCTCTCCAGGTGTTTCATTCCCATTGAATTCAGCTTTGGGGTTATTTTCCCACAAGAGAGGAACTGCATTCATCAGGGGCTGGTTTGCATTGTCGCTTCCTGCCCACAGCTCCAGTCCCTCCGGGTTCCTTTGTGTTTCACTTCTCACCGGAGTTTGCATCTCCTTCCAGCTAGGAGTTATCTGCAAACGCAATTAGTGTGCTGCTGGCTCCCCTCCTTCACATCACTTCTGCTCCGCTGTCGAATTTGCCATCTCCCCCCTCCCCAAGACTCCTGACTCCCAAGAGACATCAGCCCTGTTGAAGGCTACACCAGAGATGAGGAGGTCAGCCCAGAAACCAAGCCACGACAATGATTTATTTCCAGTCTTCCAATTTTGGGCAGCTCCCTTTCTGCAAGCCGTGCCTGCAGGTTGCCAGGCTGCAGACCGCCTGCCACTCGCCGCTGGAGCACGGCTGCTCAGCGCCCACCTCCCCACTCCCCAGCATCCTCGCCTCAACCCCCCCTCACCATCCCTGCTGAGATTTGCCTTCAGTTCTGAGCATTAATTTGAGATGGGGCAGGGGGCAGCAAGTTACTAGAAGCGGGAAAAGTGAGCAGGCAGCCAAGAGTTAAAATCCTACATTCCCAACAGGGCCCCTAGCATAGCGCGTGATAAGCAAGGCTGGAGCCTGGAAGAGTTTGTACCAGGATTTTCGGAGCAGCTATTATTTCCAAAAATACAAAGTCATTCCTTTGAAGAAGGGGGGGGGGGGGGGGGGGGGGGGGGAAGAAAAAAAAAAAAAGAAACAACCCGAGTGCTCTAATCTCCCTGCTGCAGAGTTTCACCTTCTGCTTTCTCAGTCCTTCTCCCAGCACGCTGCCAGCACCGAGGAAGCCGGCAGGAGGGAGTGAGTGGTGCTGGCCCGCCCAGAGGGACATCACAGCAAGGGCTGGCTCCCTGTGCCAGCACCACAAAGCCCTCAACAGCAAAAGCCTCACGGAGACGTGGTGCAAAACGCACCCCAAAGCAACGCTTTTTGTGCTGAGCCATCCTGCGATTCCCACGCTCTGGCCAGCTTCGGGGAACTCTGCAAAGAGGATTCAAGCCATGTGCAAGCCCTTTGCACCAGCTCAGCCTCCCACGCGGCTCCTCTCTCAGCCTTTTATTTTTTAACACTTGGAGTTGATAAGGAGGGGCGAGGACTGACTCAGCACAGCCAGCGCGCACCCCCGTGCTGCAGCATCCCCGAGCGATGCGGGGCTGGGACGGCGGCTCCCCCGGGGCTGGTCCCTGCAGCCGGTGGAGGAGAGAGGTTGGGGTGCCCCCAGCTCCAGTCCCAGCTTTGTCTCGGTGGTTACCCGGCCGTGGGCAGCCCCAAGCCCTTTCTCATAAGGACATCTAGTGGCACCACGACGGACAGCACGCTCGGCTCGGCTACGGCTTGGCCACTCAGCCCCCTCTTCGCCCAGGAGCTCCCAACCTCTCCCATCAGCTCTCACTGCCCGCCCTGCATAGTTTGGGGTAGGTGCACGGTTGGGGTGGGCAGAAGGCTGGATCCCACCATTGATGCACCACGAGCATCAGGGGACATGGCTGGTCTCTGAGATGGGGACATCTCCAGGAGCAAGGTGTGCCCAGCGGGAGCCTGAGCTCCTGCAAGAAGGTGTACAGCCACAGGACAGAGCTTAGGAGGCTCCTGAGATCCTTTGGGGGAAGGAAGTACATCCCGGGCAGCAGAAATCATGGTGGGATGGTTTGGGGACAGTGACAAAGCAGAGGCAGCACATACCAGAGCAACACAGGAGACCTCACCATGGCACAGGCCAGTCCAACCCTCTTCTGCAGCCAGCTCCTCTGCCACCACAGAGCTGGAGGAAGGATGAGGGGAGAGGTGGGAAAGCCCTTATCCTGCATTTCCTAGGGAAAACTAGCACAGCCATACGTGGACAAGCCATGGGTTTCAGCAGCAATGGCCTTGGATGCTCCCCCATTAGGTGTGCAGGGAGCTGGGACCAGAGGTAACTGAGCAAAGACCCATTATCCCAAGCAGAGCCCATTCTCTAGATGGACTTGTAGTTTTTCCTGAAGCATTCCACTGCAGAACATGTCCCTACAGACATGGGTGTTTATGGGAAGGCAGGACCCACCTGCAGCCAGCCCCATGCTGTTAGGGAAAACAAGTCCAGCTGTGGAAGGAGCACTGCCGCGCCCCAGGCACACGTCTGACTCTATACAGCTATTTCCTAAGCAATCCTCTTCAGAGTATAATGACCATGGATAGCTTGGACTTGAAGAGCATTTCCATTAGAGAAAGGGCATATCATCCTCTGCCTTTATTCAAATGAAAACAGTAATGAAATCACTGCTGCCTAATACAGATGCACTTGGTTAGACATGTACTTGCTTTTTATTTTGTTTTTTTGCTTTTCTGTTTTGTGGTCAACATTTATGCATTGCTGTCAGAAAAATTGCTTTAATTTTCCATTCTGTTTCAACACCCTTTGCTAAAAACAAAAAGTATTATCCACCGAAGAACTGTGAATTGACTCCATCTAATATCTTAGGAGCAGAGCTAACACCAAATGGCATTCACTTACATTTTTAATGTACCGATGAAGTCATAGAAATCACTAACTTAGAGGCTGGCTCATCAATTTTTTCTTGCTAAAGCATATCCCATATCTGCTACTCTGACTCTTTCTCCTCTAGAGAACCTAGCTGTCACTTCTTTAATGGTTTTCATTGGCTAGTATGAACACTTTAAGGTTTAGCATGAGTGATGTGGATGAATGAATTTCTAGACTTCATTTGGCTTTTCATCTATAGTGTCAGAATGAGTCTGATCTGCCAGTGTTTGTTTTCTTCCTTTCACCGTCTCCCAACACTCAGATCTTACATATGCGTGTTTGATTTTAATGAGGTTACAGCCTACATGCAGCCTCCTGGACCAACACTGCTGCCCTTCCCTAAGGGCAACCTCTGCCAGGCTGTTACGATGTGCTAGAAGCAGCAGCAACAACCCCAGAACACAATTTCTAGAGATTTCTCAGTTGCATCCCCCAACACACCCCTCTACATACTCAGTAGTCATTCAGCACAGGTTTAAATCTGTTACACAAAACCACTACTGCAGGCTAAGTTGTTCTGTACAACAGTGTACAGAATCCCCTCCCTGGACAACACTACAGTAAAACATTTGCTTGGCTAAATTGTTTGGGCAACCCTTGCTCTTGAGGAAATTTGTTGTTGTGCCTTGGGGGATGACTCACTGGAGGAAGGAGCTGTCTGAGAGCCCCTTGCTCCAGGAGGCAGCTGAGGATTTGCTCTGAGCAGAGCCTCTGGGGCTGGTGGGTGGATGAACAATTCAGCTCAGGAGCTCTCATTGAACAAAATAATGAATTTGTCTCCAAACAGCTCTTCGCTTCACTCAAAATATTCCAATTTTCAACACTAAAATACGAGAAAAATGGTCGGATGAAAAGCTGCCACGCACCAGCAATACCCATCTCCAGCTATAACTGGCTCCTGTGTGAGCTGCCTCACATGCTGCCCACCTGCTGGCCTGGCAGGTCGATGGTCCCCAGGGTCTGGCCATGCCAGTAAGTCCAGAGAAATGTTACGGACAAGAGTCAGGGCACCAGATTCACTCCAAGTTCCTCGTCTTTTCTCCCTGTCCTGAAATGCTCTGGCTTAGTGAGGTGTGGGGACAAGCGGCCACTTGGTGCTGGGTGGAGGAACACATCTCTGAACCCTCTGAGCCCCTTGGCATGCTGTTAACACACACAGCTTTGAGAGCCCAGGTACATCACCTTGGGGTGATGCCTGAGTATTTCTAAGGTGTCCCTAGTTATTTCTAAGTGGTGATTTGGGTCACTAGGGATGCATGACAGGGGCATTCTGCTTGCATTAGCAAGATCTCTTCTAGGCATCCCAAAAGCTCTTTTTCATTTCTGCAGGTGCATTCACCACACATGTCATGAGATTACTGCCACGAGCACAGACATCCTCACTTTTACAGCCAGCAGGCTTCTCCTTCTGAAGGAGGTTTTAATCTCTGTGTGTGTTATTCAGTGACACCAGCCATTACAGTGGGCTTTGCAGTCTAGCAGGAAGCACTGCACCCTGCATGTTCAGCACCCCATAGCACATGCTGAACACCACCAACCTTAAGAGATTTATTTACAACCACAAGAGGAATAGTGCTGCTGTGTGTGGACATACCTGCACAACTACATGACCTGCTCTCAGAAAATGTGCTTTCTTACTCAGTCTTGCTTACCAGGATGTACCAACTCTCATGGAGCAGCAAGGGACAGCTTAGGAAGGGGAGACAGGAGCTGAGGGTGACCCCAGCAGGAGCAGCATCCTCACCAGCAGGAGCAGTCCCACAGCATCTGGACACAGCAAGCAGAGCCAGGTTCTGGTAACAGGGTCCACCAGCAGTCCCAGTCATAGCCAAAAATGAATTGAGTCCAGGGCCCAGTCAGGAACAGCAGGAGCCAAGAAGGACTGAGGTCCAGCAAAGGTCCAAAGCCCCTCCAGGAGGCAGGGCCAGAAGACCTAGATATAGACTCACCACCAGCACAGCTCAGAAAAGGAAGGAAGACGTGAGGCTAATCTTAAATATGTGGGGGTGTGGGCCCAGGTGAGGCTGGTTGGGGCCATTAAGGTCTATCAGTGTCATTAGGGGCCTGACACCTACCAAAACTAATGGTTACTTGTGACTTCATTACCAGTGCAATTGGATCTCTTCCGATATTATTTTTTTCTTAAGAGATTTCTTGTGACGATGAACTTCTGGAGCAACTTCAGGTTGAAGATGCACCTTTGGCAACCCAAGACATTATCATGCTCAGTCCAGTGACAGAGTCAGAGGAGAAGTCCAACAGCCTTGATGCCAAAACCACCAGCATCTCAAACAACGACACGTACTCTGGCAACTCAAGGAAACTACTGGTAAAACTCTGTGAGATGCACACCCAGCTGCAAACAGAAACCCACCAGCACCCCTGAGTGCCACCAGGGAAGGAAGCCCGCATCCTTCAGTGCGGGACTGCCAGGATGGGAAGGACATGCCCTGAGCTCCAAGCACATCCCTACCATGAGGCCAGGCAACTGGTCTGGTCCTGAGCAAGCAGAGCAGTGCACGTAGACACAGTGGAAGGTATTTCCCCCTCTTCCACGTGGATGAGTGCTGTTGAGCCTATATCTTGTGTATAGATGAGAGCAAAGCTCTTCAATGATCATCTAAAGAAGGATTCAGCACATCCCTAGGCGAGGAGTTTCCGAAGTTAATTACCTTCCCTGTTAAATATTTGTGTCTTAATTCCAATTTGATTTTTTTCTGACTTCAGCTCCACCTGTCAGCCACTGAGCCTTGCCTTTGTGTGCTGGATGAAAGGACCCTCTGCTATCAGAAATCTCCTCCCTGTAAGTACTTAGACACCACGATCAAGTCACCTCTCAACTTGTTCTCTGATGAGCTAAATAGGTTGAACTCCTTAAGCCTATCATCACACAACAGGTTTTTCAGACCTTTTTCATTCTTGCAGCTCTTCTCTGAGCTCTCTTTAATTTTTTTTTAATCCACAATGAAAGTGTGGATGCCACAATTTGATGCAATATTCAGTAATGCTCTCCCTACATTTTAGATCCCTTTTCCATCCTAAGAGCCCCTCAAAATACATAACTGTCACATGCATCCACATTAATTATAAATTGGACTGGTGTCCTGCTGATCTGGCTTCCTAGGCCCCCTACTGCACCACTGGTTTTGCTGAAACACTCCCCAAATCCCCACACACTGAGGATATTTTTACTGCGAGGACTGCAGCGCCGTGCTTTGCGTTCCTAAAAGGCACATGGTTTGTTTTCACCCCACCTACCAAACCAGCTCAAAACTTAATTTGTTTGTTGGGCCACTGATTTGCTGTCACTGTTATCGTTCCACATTTGGATGTAGATATAACTTGTGGATTAATAACTCTCTCACTGCAGTGAGTTAGTCCTTGGCCTCCATGTGTATCCTCCCCAGCCCTGGTAAGTCCATGGCTTGTACACAGAAATGTAAAGCCACTTGAAACCACAGCCAGCACCACCAGGGGCTAGCCAGGTGAAGATGGAGATCCTCTTTACTGGGAAATGCAGCAGTTAAATCACTTCTCCCAGCACTGCTATTCACACCCAGTCAAACGAGAGCGCATGGCTATTGCTGCTCCTGTGGCCCAGTATGAGATCATGCAACCTTGCACTTCAGCCCTAAACAGTGTCAAAAAAAAAGGAAAACAGACAGTTTTCAGGACTTTTCCAGCTGCTTTCTTTCTCCTCAGTTCCCCTCCCAGCACAGCACTATCTAGGACATGCAACCAGTGCATGAAATCACTCCTTCCATCTCCCTTCCAAAGCCACTGTTGCTGGGCCAAGTCAACGTGGAGGAGACGACAGCTTTGCTGAAAGTAATTAGCGGGGCTGCCTTTGGTCCCGTTGTGCCACGTACGTGCACGCTGCAACTCCAGGTGTCCTGGGGGACCAGGAGCAAGCAGTGGCTGTGGCAGGTCCGCCTGGGCTGGAGCGCCCGAGGATGAGCCAGGCTGGGAGGATGCACAACTAAAGAATTAACAGGAATACGTCATTAGATGGATTCCCAACAGGGATGGCAGAAAGTGTGCTCGGTTTGTGCGTCTCGGTGACCCACTTCCAAACCTTCCTATTCCCTAAATGTAATCTCCTTCAATTTATAAGCACTCTGCCTCTTCTCTGGCATTCAGAAGCCATTATCACTGTGTCTACGCCAAGCCCTCACAGCTGACTTTAGATGCCACTTCTTTTTACTGCAACAACAATAACCTGTGTACGTGGCAGGTCAGCCAGCCAACCAGCTGTGTTGCCTGCAGAAACAAGAGATTTAGCAGGGCAGCCATTTCCTGAAATGCAGCAGGAAAAGAAAAAAGAAAAAGAAAAAAAAAAAAAAAAAGAGAGAAGAAAGAAAAAAAAAAAAAACAACACATCATTCAGAATCACGTGGATAACAAAAGTTATCTGAAATCCCAGGCCAACAAGTCCATTCCCTGCCAGTGATAAAGGCCTGGGAATTCCCATGGGATGGATGGATGGACCTCCAATCAAATGCATGTACCAAGAGGTAGAGATTTGGTAGGAAATGTGGAGATTGGCATAAGTAGTGTTTGAAGAGGAGAGCTGAGATGTGGAGGGAGCAAAGAGAATGACAGAAGAGGGACACGGGGATGGCAGACCCCACATGAGCAGGTCACCAGGACCCCAGCACATCTCTATGCCCTTCCCTGGAAAAAAAAGGGGGGGCAGATTAAAAGCAGGGCCAGGCAGGAGCTATTGCAGAACAACAGCAAGAGAATGAAGACAAGGACTGAAGTTGTAGGATTACCAGGTAGGCGGGCAAGAGGCAGGGAATAAATCGGCACTGACATCCAGTGACTCACAGAAGTGGCACAGGGTGGGCACACGGAAAGGTCAGCATCTCTGCCAGCACCTGGAGGGTACCAGAGGCTCACGCAGAACCCACATGTCCCATGCTAGGAAGAAGCCAGAAGGCAGGAAGAGGATTTCACAACCAGCAGCTCTCACGGCTCTTCTGTCACGGCAAGTACTGTGGATAGATTACGTGGCTGTGCACGTCCTGGCACTTGTGAATATGTGGGCATAAGAGAATGCCTGTGAGGGAAATCGCTTTCATTTTAAAATAAAATCTTCATCTCCTGTATGGACTTGTGTTGAGCTTCGCTACATTAGCTGAGCTTTGTTGCTACGACGTCGTGGCAGAGATGCTTTGGATTCCAGATGTTTTGAATTTTCTGTCTATTTGTAATAATAATGATAACAATCATACAGAACAATATAATTCTTACTTTTTTTTTTTTTTTTACACAAATTGAAATGTTTCCCAAATGTTTTGTGAATGTATTGTAGTTATCATTATGTACACTGAAGGAGCGGATACATACTGTCCTGGCTTATTCCTGCGGGGCACCCACTCCTCTGGAAAATTATCTTCCCTGTCTAAGAGAGTTTCCAATTGCAAAAATGATGATGGCACTGATGATTATGATAACTATTTCTCCCAGGAAAAAGAAATATGATATAAAAACATGCTGAAGTACAGTCAGATCTGAGAGTGTGTTTCAGTAATAATTTAAATTAAAAATATTAAGGACATATGTTGTCATTACCCAAACACTCACATATTGCAGCCGTACCATGCAATAATCAATTCCAACATTCAATTGAAATAGAATTAATTGATTATTTATTCTCTGGCTGCTGATTAGGATACAATTGTTCTAACAGATGTGCCAGCTCCTTTGAGATTTAAGCTTGTGGTGATCCTTTACCCTTGAAGCACTAGAAGCCAGCCAGCTAGCACATACAGGGTAGGGTTTCTAGATGGTCCCATGAGCAGGGCAGAGCCAGGCGGTCACTGCAAGACCTCACCAGCTCAAACCATTTGTCTTCCCTACCTGAGACCCTCTCCAGGCCCACCATGCCATAACTGTGCCCGTGGAGCAGACCATCCTGAAAAGCTGGTTTTACTTGCAGCAAATTGTAGCTTCGGTCTCCTTAATAACACAGGCATCAGTCATTTTCTGAAAGTGGAGCTCCTTATGGCAGTTTCCCAATAAAAATAGGTTCCTTGGTCTCAGACGAAAATAAAAATTTGCAGTAATGAAGACCAGCCAAAGAAAATGACCATTACTTATTTTATTTTGTTCTTAACTTTTAAATCCAAGCATGATTTTGGAGGGTTTGTATTATAGGAACTTTGAAGCAGCTGTATTATTCTCTGGTGAGGGCACAAGGCACATGAAACACCCCATACATAATGCCAGACATGTTAGCGGATGTGCCATTAAATACCATTAATCTCATGCCACTTTTCTTGTACAAGGTCAGAAACCTTTTCTGCGTTCAAAAAGTAAGTGCTGCGAGTTTGGGTGGGATGAAATGCATTCTTCGTGGGCATGTGTCCAATTGAGGACAATAGCAACGTGCTGCTGCCTCCCTCTACACGGCAGCTCCTAGACACCATGCAATCACACAGGTAACATAATAAGAGGCTACAAGTTACAGCAGGGCCATTATCCCGCTCCATAGCCATGTTCTGCAGCCACTGCGTGCAGCACAAAGGCAATCCAGCACAGAGGTATGGGCTATTTCGCTGGTATTTATTTTTTTTCTCATTAGTGCTAAAGAGTCAGATGTGTCCCTCGTACGTACTCCAGCACACAGCAGTGCTTTCCGTTACGATAATGCCATTAACCCGTTGTGAGACTGCCTGCCTCCAAGACCTCCTTCCCAAACTAAAAGTGCCCAAAACAGGAGCAAGTTTTCTTCACCGCTGCTTGTGAGACCTGCTTGTTTTCAGCTGACAAATGCAGGAGCCAGAGAAATGCAAGGTTTGCATGAAGGGGTTTGTGATCCCCAGCATTTCATCTGCTTTATCATCAAGGATTATAGGTCAGAGACTGGGCTCCGAATGTGTGTTACCTACTGCTTGGCATGCATTAGTCATCCTTCCCTCTCGAAATCACTGTGAAAGGCGCCCGATGAGAGGGCATGAATAGCAAATAGCGGGTGCTGGAAGCGAGCAGGCGCGAGCGCGGGGGGAGGCTGCAATGTGTTCATCCAGAGCATCAGGCAAACACGCTCGCGCACCGAAGAAATCAGGGTGTATTCACAAATGGAACAAAAGGTGGCAATTGGGGAGAAATGAATTCCCTTGAGGGCATGCGATCAGAGATGCCCTCAGTCTACCTTTCCTCTCCTGCTGGTGATGCTTTGAAGGCTGGGCTGCTGGTGGCCGGCTGTCTGTCTGTCTGTCTGTCCCAAAGGGATGTTCCCCGCTTCCCCCCAGCCTGCCCAGGTGGCAGCCAGGGATGCTCCTGCATGGCCGATCCCTTCTTGGGGAACACTGGTGATTGCTCTTGTTCAGCACACGCTGCCTATATCCAGCCTTCCACCACCCCAGCACCATCAGACAAAAATGCCACCTTGGGCCCAGGGTGTGATGAAACATCCTCCAGGAGCTCGGCTGCATGTGGGGGCAGCCACAGGAGAGGAAAGCCCCATCCTCAGGCTTTGTAAGAGCCTCTCTGACTGGCAGAGGTTTCATTTCACCACTGAAGAGAGGGAAAATTGCTTCATTAGAACCACTGCTACCCAAAAACCCAGCAGAGCTGCTACAGAGCCTGGCTGCACCCAGGGCGCTGCTCTTTGCAAATGCCCTCCGAGGCCCCGCCGCCTCCCTGCCAGCCCTGAACAAAACACCGAGAGCTCGTTACTCAGCTCAGAGCATCAGGAAAGCTTCCTCCTGCTCTCACACAGAGCTTGAATCGCAAATGAGAGGCATAAACGAGCACAGCCCCCAGTGATGCTCGCAGGTCAGCAGGGAGGGAAGGGAGCAGGCGAGGGGTGGCAGAGCATCGTCTGCTGCTGCGGCACACTGAAAAGCAAGGAGCATCCCTGGTGGGATGCTGGGGCTGAGGCAGCTCGGGTGGAACAGCTTGGTGCTGTGCTGCTGCCCATGGTGCTGTGCAAAGGAACAGACGATGCCCTTGGGATGGGCAAGAGCTGCTCTTCTGGGTGCTGGTGGGGCAAAGGGGAGAGGGGTGCTGCCGATGTGGGGCACTGCTGCCATGTCCATACGTGGCCACCGCTGAGCAGGGACCCTAGCAAAGTCCATGCCATAGCTCCTCACCTGCTCAGAGATACTGAGGGCAGGGGGATCACTGCCTTCCTCCCACCCGCCTGCCCGTGGCAGCTCACCTAAAGCACTTTGCATCCAGCTCACAGGTCAGCGAGTGCCGACTTTTTTTTGGATGTGGTGCAGTCCTCATTTACAGTCCTTACATGTGCAGGAACCTGACATTTCTCAAAAGGGCTCTTTCCAATAGGTAATTCTGCACTTCATGAAAATTTGTTTGCCTTTCCTAATCTTCATCGCCAGCACAACCTTTTGTGTGGCTCCGCTTTGGCTGCAGTCAGAGGACTTCTCCCCATGTCTGATCCCGACAACCTTAACATTTGTCAGAGCTCCAGGACCTGCCTTTATAATCTCGCCCGGGAGTCCCGGCATGGCCCGTGCATACGGATGAGGGCTGAGCCTCCTTTGACACAGAAGAGACGACCACAGCTGTGCTCATCTGCACGGCATAGCGCAGAGACCTAAATCAGCTCTGAATGAGGACTCACTGTTACAAAGCACCCTGCCATCATGCATGGGGCCGTGCAACCCAGCCCGGTGGCCGAGGCAGCCTTTCCAAACCCCTTTGTGTCAGCCAGATGGGTGACAGGAGCCAGAAGTGCAGGTCACCCCTCCACAAGCACGTTATGTTTCAACTATCTGCCTGCAATGTGCCCCATCTCCTCAGCAAATTATCATCATTTTCCTCCCTCTACCTTCTGCTCCTTTTTTAAACCATTTCTCTCCTCAGCTTCCCTTTAACTCCTTGCTATGGAGAGTGGAGACACAGAGACCGAGAGCTCCAGCAAGATGAATTGCCCCAGGCATCGGAGCAGCAATTCAGGTCTAATCCCTAAGCCCTGTCGTCAATGCTAACCCATCCTCTTCTGTTCTCTTTCTGCCACATGAAGAGCGTGAAGAAAAGAAAGCCTGAACAGAGGCCTGAAACGAGCAGATGACCAAACACACTGCAAAACCCCTCTTTGTCATGATATTCTTCGCAATTCCCAAGATCATCCATTTTTAATGTGCTTTTTCTCTGCATTTTCTCCTGCATCCTGGTGTCTCCAGGGAAGTTCACACAGGGTGCCTTAGCTCTTGTCCCACTGCCCCCTGTCTGGTTCCTTGCTTCTGCTTTCCTCCTCCCTGTAGGAGTGGAGGCAACTCGGAGGGGTGGGGTGGGTACTGGAGCCGATGGCAGCCACACAGGTGCCCCAGGACAGGACATCCATGATCGTGTTAATGCCTGGGCCATCAGGACATCTCCGTCCCTTACAGCAGAGTGCCGCAGCAAAATAAGTGCATGCATAAATAAATCACCAGGGCCCCATTCAGAGGGCCTAATCCCAGAAAAGTTATCAAATATTTATTTTAAAGCAGAGAAATAAATAGATGAAAACACCGACGGAGGACACTCTGCCCTCACATCAATCTCTTCTCTGGGCAATCCTTGGTGGGGGGGGGGATCACGTTTGGCCATCACAGCCAGCCGAGCTGGTGGCCCAGCAGGACAGCAGCCAGGAGCCACCAGCCTTCTGCAGGGAGCCCAAATCCCTCCTCTTGCCCACCGACACCCCCACACGACCTCTCCATCCTGGCATCCACCAGGCTTTGCTGATATTGAGTCTCGCAGGCCTGGCTGCCCCGTCTCCGTTAGGACCAGGCTGTTGTTCTCAGTACCTCGTGTGGTAATTTAACGGAGCTCCACGCATTCACAAGGCAGATTTGCTGGAGAAGCCCTTAGAGTGGGAACACACTGCCAGGATGCTGGGCTCCAGGGAGACCCTTTCCTCGCCCTAGCAGATTGCTCCAGCTGCCCTCCCTCCCTGCTGAGGCCACAAATTCAGCGTGGCGAGCTGGTGCTTGCTGCGTCGTGACTCCTGTGGGTCTGCGTGAAGCTGGCCGAGGCACCGGCGACGTGATCTAAGCCAGTGTACACAATTCAGTCACACTTCAGTGTGTCAGGAAAATAAATCTCAAAGCAGACACGGAATCAAAGCGTCTCAGCCCAGCTTGCAATGCCGATGGTTATTCAAGAGATCAATCAGGGCTATGAAATGCTGTCTCTCCCAAATCAATGAACTCGACTAAAAGGTACCTATTCATTATTTGAGCTCAAGCCTGGCCTCATTGCACCAGCCGAACAAAAACTTGTCTGATAATGATAACTGCAAGACAGCGGCTGGGGAAAAGGATTGTCCACCCTGTGTGGAGCTTTATGATGGGAGACATCAGCAGCACGGCGGGTCCCGGGGCCTGAGTGCTTCTCAATCACGACCTCATGCTGCTGGGGATAATGTTTCACACTTAAATATCAGCATCTTCTTCTTTAGTACCTCAGCAAATTGCATTGAATATGGACACACTGTATTTGTTTCGTTGTAGGCAGAAGGAATTGTGATACAAAATGCAACAAACAAGCAAGAGCTGGGGATAAAAACTCCTTTCTCTGTTTATTGCTTGTGTGGGCGTAGAACAGCTAATCCCATACTTGCTACCTTTTAAACTTTCCTTAAAAAAAAAATAAAACGGAAAATAAAAAGATCTGAGGGAATATTTTAGGTCAGAAAAGAAGGTACAGGCTTAACAGCAACAAGTTTCCTATGGGTGGATTCACCTGTGCACCTCCAGGCACAAATCTTTCCCAGATTTTGATGAAATGCCACTTGCGTCAACTATCACAGATTTGCTGTGAGGCATTTGCTGCTCTTCCCCAAACCCAAATTCCCAGTGTCAAAAAGAATGTGTAAAAATCTCATCTTGATTTTTTTAAAAATAAATAAATTTGTAATTACATGTCTGGCTCTCACAGCTGCAGAATAAATCTCTGAAGTGCAGCCAGGGCATCCTCACAATCTTCTGCAGATGCTTAGGTTTGAAATCTTCTGCCTTGGTTTCTCCTGGCAGAAGCTCCCCAGGTGACAGCATCGGCTGTGCAGAGCATTTTGTGGAGTGGAGGGGGGAGAACCAGGACTTGCTCATCCACACCCACTAACAGGAGCAACCACTTCCACATCCCAGTAGGTTGTCCCCATGCCACAGCTTACCCATGCAGCTTGGGCACCGAGGATGGATGGAGAGGTGCTTAGGGACCTTAAGATGGGAGGTGCGATGGAGGTAAGATGCTGAGGCTTGAGCATCAATGAAGACACTTGCACAGACAACAGAGGAAAACTGTCTTGGTCCAGCTGCTCAGTTGGATGCAGAGGAGGTGTCGAGCCTCCACGAGATGCTCACCAAGGTTGCAAACGCAGTGCCACAAAGCTCCTTAGACCACACCGGGAGCAATGTCCTGTTTTTGTCAATTCATTCGAAGGAAGATATTTTTGTGTTGGAGAGAGCGCAGTGTAAAGTCGTTTAGACAATAAAGGAGTGACAGGATTTCCACAGGAGAAGAGATTAACCAAAGTGGGATTATTTTGTTCTGAGAGAAGATGATTAAGAGGTGGCATGATTGAACTATTTAAACTGGCTCAGGGTTATTATCAAATTAAGCTGTACTGGAGATTGCTGGGCAGCCTTCACTCAAGGGCAGAGCGGAGGGCTTTGCAGCAGCCTCTCCCATGGCACAGGGCATGGCGTGGGCTGATCCAGAAGGACAGCCGTGGATGGGGAAGGCAGACATGAGCTTCTGCGTGCCACCAGGCACAGGCTGGGCTGGGCTGCAGAGCTGCCTCTTGCCTACAGGCGACCTCAACCTTGGCACCATCCTCATTTGAGCATCAGGATCCACCTTACGCATATTTATCATCCGCTGTGCTTTCAGACAGATGGTCTCATCGTCCTGGTTTGTGCGTCACTGCCTCGTGTTGCTGCTGCTCTCAGCTCAGGTCTGTGTGTGTCTCTGCCTTCTCGTGTCACTCTGTGTTCTCTGCCATGCCCGCAGTGCAAAGCCATGCCAGTGCTGTCACCTTCAGACCAGGCAGAGAGACTTCTTGGATTAGCAAATTCTAGTTGCTCTGCAGAGGGTTAATTTAGGGCCTTCCAGTAAGCTCTGTCTAAAATTTTTGCTCCAGATCACAATCAGATTTCAATCTCTTACTGAAGATTCAGCACCCATAATTGCAAAATTGGCTCTTTAGTCCTTGATGAGCTGCGAATGCCTCTATGGTTTCACCTTATTTCGTACGCTCCGGTTGAGAAGCCCTCTCTCATGTGCATCATTTTCATGTCGAGTGTAGTACTCCTCCAATTTCTTCAATAGGACTTCATAATTATTCTCCTCTTCCCGAGTTAACTAAAGAGTGTTAAACCTCCAGGTACTCCAAGCCTCCCTGCCACCAGCACAGAGGCTACTTTCCAGCTCCTTTTGGTGGATCCCTGTTTTCCATTTTCTCCATCTGGTTATCCCAGCTCTGGGGAATTTCAGCTCTGACTGCTGAAGGAGCTTCAGACCTCTCTTTCTTCCCATCGTCCAGGTTCCTCTTTACTTTTGGGCCCACTTGGCAAGCAGTAATCACTCACCACTGAAGGTGGTTTCAGTCTGTCTCATGTCTTCTGCACACAGTTCCTGCAGGCTGTGTGTAACGGGAGGCTTGCACGCTGCCGCCCTGCTCTTCTGCATGGAGAGTTCGGGCCCTAGGGGCTGAACTTCCAGCTTGCTGTCTGAAACAGCTCACATACACTCACACCTCTTCCCCAGGGGGTCCGAAGGAAAGCCCATTCCACTCCATTAGCCGTACAGAGATGGTTTTGAATTAAGCTTGGCCTCATTTGCAAGACAGAGCAGCTCCCCCGGGCCAGGTTGCCACCAGGCTCTGTGCCTCTGCTCCTCCCTGCCCCAGCAGAGCAGGAGCTGCCCCAGCAGGCTGAACACATCTCCCTCAAACCTCATCCCCGCTGCCTGTCACCAAAGCTGCTTTTGGATCCTGATGGTCGAGGGAGAAATGCAGGGAGCAGAGACACGGTGCTGTGAGAGCTTCCCTGGAGCAGACCTATGTCCTTCAGCAGAGGGGTAAGGAATTGTCCAGCGTCTTTGTCTCCTGCTGTAGCAGCATTGAGCAGCTCAGAAGCACCCCATCCCAGGGGTGGTTTTGTCTCCCATTCATTCACACTGTCTAGACACCCGGTGTGCCGTGGTGCCGTCCCCACTCATCCCTCCAGCCTGCAGCAGGTTTGTCTGGTCCTGCCGCACGCACACCGCCCCGCCTGCCATCACAGGTCCCCAACCACCTCCAGGCTCTGTCTGAGGATGGGGCAGCCCAAAAAGAGCTCTTTTCTTGACTGACAGGTGGGTTTTCTTCGTGAGAGCATGAGCAAAAGGAGCAAACTCCATTGAGTTCATTGCAGCCTTCTCCAAGCTGCCTTCTGCTGTGCAGGGAGCCCGGGACGGTGCCCGGGAGGACGGGCAAGCAGCTCATCAGCTCTCATCAGCATCTGCACAGCCTATCTGGGAAACGCAGCGTGCATGCTTAAAAAGGGCACAGGAGCACAAAAACCGGGCCTGCCCCATTGGGCTGGTAACAAAAGCAATTAGCTGGCGGAGGTGGGAGCGGGGACTTTGGGCTCTGCTTATACAGCTGATTAGAGGATCATCTGTCAGTCTTGGCCTCTCCTCGGAGCAATCCCCCGTCCGCGGCTACGAGCCAGAGCAGCAAACAGCTCTGCAAGGCCAAGGCTTGGCATACCCCTGCAAGACTGGGAAGTTCACACTGGCTCTCCAGCTCCATCTGAGGGAATGGCCAGTGCATTTGCATGCTTGGAGCTGCCAAGATGGAGCTATCAAGGGTTTTTCTTGTATCTTTTTTTTTCCCCAAAAATTATCTTTCCTGCCAGGGCACTCATGCCAGGTCTTTCCAAACTTACTTTTACCATTCTCCTGAGGACACCAGCTCCAGGGCTGCTTCTTGCAGAGCAAGGTAGGAAAAGCTGTGCCCAGCACCTGCTGGTTCCTCTCTGACGTGTGTGCATTGCTCACAGCCATCTCCCTGCCCCATTCCCAGCTCACTGCTCTGCCCTGTGCCCCGTGCTCCAGCTCAGGATCCGTCCCAGCAGGACTTTGTCAGAGGGACACCAAGCTCCTTGGTGCCTTTAGCACGTCTCTGCCCTTCTGCTGCACCAGGCAGAAGCCACGGTCAGGGCAGCTGCTCCTAATGGATTTGCTTTGAAGCCATCCTAATAGAGGCCACTAATAATTCTGCATTAGTGTCCTCCTGTCACTCCTCTGTCTGCTGCCGATGAGCCTGGACACTGATGCATGCCCGCGTGATGTCTGAGTCACCCAGAGCCAGCTTCATCAAGAGGCCAGCAAGGAGAGGAGGCACAGCAGGGGGCAAGGTCCCGGTGGAGGTGGCCTGGCCCAGAGCTGTGGGGGCAGCAGGGACACGCTGCGGGATGCTATGGGGATATGTGGGATGGACGAACAGAGAGAGGTGTGCCTTGAAGTGTGCCTTGCAGCTGAGAAGCCAGCACGCTGTGCCAACTTCCCAAGCAGGAGAGAGAGTGGGCAAAGCCCAACCATTTTCCAGAGTGGAAAATGATGTGCTTAGTGCTGGTGCTGTCCTTAGGAGACTCAGCGTGGTCACCTGGAGCACTACCACCTCCCTGTCCCCTGCAAACCCTGTCCCCCTTGGCCACCCAGGGACGGCACAGCCCACCCTGCCCCGATGGAGCCCCCAGGGACAGGCAGGTGCCCCGGCCCCAGGAGTATCCAGGGAAAGGATTCACGTGCTCTTGTGTTGGGATTCTCCATCACGCCCTGGGATGCCCTTGGTGTCTTCCTGCTGGGCCTGGTTCACCACAAAGGTGCTGGCCTGGAGGCTCACTTGAGTGAGCTTCTTTTACCATCCTCTGCTGGAGCTTGGTCGGGATCATAGAATCACAGGACCCTTCAGGTTGGAAAAGACCTCTAAGATCACCCAGTCCAAACTTAACCTAGTACTGAAGTCCACCACCAAACCATGCTACAAAATTCTACATCTACATGCTTCTTGAAGACCTCCAGGGGTGGTAAATCCACCACTTCCCCGGGCAGCCTGTTCCAATGCCACACAGCCCTTTCAGAAAATAAATATCCAACCTAAACCTCCCTTGGCACAACCTGAGGCCATTTCTCTGTGTCAACCAAAAACCTCTCTATGGTCCAAAAACCACTGGCTCAGGGCAGCTTGTCTCACTACTTCCAGGGCAAAAAAACATCCAGGGCTCATGAGCAGCACACTCCACCAGGCATTCCCAGTTGCCATGGATAAATGGCAAGGTATCTTGGCTCTTCCTGAAATCCCAAGGGACACAGGCAGTGCTTGTGCACGGAGAGACCTGGGCTCTCCGGGATGCTGCCAAGCAGCAGGCAGCCTGGGGAGAAGACAAGAGACGAGGGCTCATCAGGACCACGGGGGTCCCATAGCAGGGGATGGAGGGAAGGACCCCACAGCTACACAGGGGCTCTGGGGGCTGGCAGAGCCCACATGGCAGTGAGGACTGGTGGGGAGGAGCCCAAGGGGAAGAACCACACTCTGCTCAAGCCCTGGAGGGTGGAGGAGGAGGAGAAAGAAGAGAAGGAGGAGGAAGGGCTGCCCTTGGAGCCAGGGACCTTTCCTCTCCCCCTTCCCCCACTTGACATTTGGAGTGTGAATGTCTCCGTGTTTGGTGCTCGTGGAGATCATTTCTCCTGGAAGGAGAAGGAGGTGCCGACAGCAGCAGCCGCAGGGACGCAGCTTTCCTCTAATGAACTAGAAAATAGTTTCCCTTTAATACTGATTATCCTGGAAGCCAGCTGAAGTGAATGTGATTTACATAAAGATGAACCCGTGCAGCGCTGTCTTCCTCAGCAGCACCGGGTGGCTCAGCAGCAGGGCTGGGGCTCGGCTGGGATGCTCTGCTCTGCTCTGCCTTGCTCTGCCCTGCTCTGCTCAGCAGCTCCAACACTCGCATCACACCAGGGAGGGGTTGGAGCACGGTCCCCGCACTGCTGGCCCACCCTGCCTCTGCACCTCAGCTCCTGGTCCTGCTGGGTGCTGCTGCCACCCTTCTGCCATCCCCTGCAGGGCTCTCTGGCTGCAGCAGGAGAATTCGTGGCCCTGAAAAAAAATAACTAAATTATGGACAGGGAAGCTGATCTGGCTAGACTTTTTTAATCTTTTTTTTTTTTTTTTTTTAATCTGAACACCAATGACCCAGCTCTCTGCATGCACACCAGTGGCAGTGGAACAAGCAGTTCAGCACTAGCCTGGCTCACACCACTGCTGGGTGTCCATTTCAAGTAAGGGAGACTCGCTGGCAACCAGGATTTGGAATGGGTTTGGAGCAGCCCAGCCTCTTCCACGATATCTTGCACAGCTGCTGCCCATTTGCACTGGAAAAAAAACCTCCCTTGGATGGCAGGCACTTAGAAGAAGCAGCTTGGCTTCCCCTCTGCCAGCCCTTCCCCGTGCAGTGCTGTTGCTTCTCCCTGGCCCTGTGCAGCTCCGCGGCGCGAGCATGTGCAGTGCTTGCAGCCTCTCTGCACCCTCCCAGTCTAGACGCTGGTTTCCCTGGCTGCTTGCACAGCGAGTGCCTGCACAGCACTGCCCGTGTGCACACCTGAGCTCTGTGATCTTTTGCTCCTGAAGGCATTCCCGTGCAATGACTATTGAATTTTACACCCTGTGAAATGCCAGCCAGAAATCCTCCATGGGGCATGTGAGTGCCTGCTCGCAGCCGGGGTGCAGATGGCTGCAGGCTCATGGAACTTGGACGGGTTGCACACGAAGCAGAGGCCAGCATGCATAGCTTCTGCATGCTCGCATCCGTGTTTGTTTGTACTGCTCTATGCATTGCACTTGTTTGCATCTCCGGGATATTTGTGGCTAATGTCTTACTAATCAAGCTAGCGCTGCGTGCAGAGCATATGCCCCTGCACCAAGACTCCATGTCTGCACCATATGTGACGAATTTGGGGGTGGTGGGGATGTATACACGAGCCCTGCAAACAGGGAGGCACGCAATCTGGCTGCCTGTAAGTGCAGCATGTGCCCACACTTGGCCGTGGGCTTGCAGCACGAGTGAGGACAAGCCACCAGCTCGCAGTGGGTGCTGCTGCGAGGGAGCCAGCATTCCCTGCTGCCGTGCTGTACGCCTCGGTCAGCAGTTCTGACTTCCCCTCAGATAGATTATGTTGTCGACTAATAACCACATAAAATATTCAGGAGCTTACCGCTCTGCCAGAGGCACTGCGGAGATGAGCGTGCCAGGAGATGGATGGGTTGTGGGCTTGGGAAGCTCGCTTTGTGCCGAGAGCTTGGGGGGCCAGGCTCAGCTTTTAGGAAGGGGATTTATTCTCCAAGCAGCAGCTCAGTCCTGCACTGGAGGGAGAGCACTTAGCAGGGCCCTGCTCCTGGAGGGGTCTCAGCAGGGATCACAGCTCCTCCTGGCTTCCTGGATCCTTATGAATGCTAAATGCACACACAGCATTTGGCATAGGGCAGGGTGTTCAGCTGAAGTGCCTTCAGGAGTGGGAGCTTCAGCCCATCTGGGGCTCCAGAGGTCCCTGCTCTCCAAAATGCTCCGTGCTGGATGCCAGCACCACATCTTCCTTTGCCAGAGCCCAGGCTTGGGACCTTCTCTCCACCTGGCAACTCACAGGGACCATGTGTGGCCTCTGGTGACTTTTTTTCCTTCCTGAAGGACTGGAGGCAGGGACAAGAGGCTCCAGAGATGCTGGAGCAGGTCCACCAGGCTGTGATGGCAGCACAGTGCCTGTGGTGGCAGAGGTGTTAGCAGCTGGAGACATGGAGGTGGGAGCTCAGCACAGAGCTGGGAGCCACTTGCTCTGCACCAGCACTCTGCAATGCAACACACTGCCCAGCTCGGGTGGGAGGAGAAGCCCCTGGTGGGGCTGGTCATGCTGTGCTGCTTCTCCACAAGCTTCTCTCCACTGTGCATCACATCATGGTCTGCAGGTCACCCATTGTCACCTGCCTGAGCCACAGATCAGTGAAGGGAAAGAGGAAGGAGAGGGAGATTAAAATAGGTTGCCCGCCCGTCTCCTTCCTGCAAGGAAGAGTGGCATGGACAGCTGTTTTCCTGCTTACGTTACTCGTCCTGGAAGGATTTGTTCTTTGGGTTTGATCTTCTTGGCCATAGCAGGAAGGATGCATTAGTCTCCATTTTGCTACAGGTCCACTGGGGACGTGCAGGACACAAGCCCCAGTGGTGGCTGAAGTTCCCACGGCATTTTGCCCATCTGGTGATGGGTGCATGCCTGGGTAATGCCCAGGTGCATCAGTAGTCACCGTGTCTGGTGCTTAGCAATGCCCCCTGCCCTGCCCCAGGATCCCAAGCCCTAGCACTTCCATGCTCTGCCTGCAGCTCACATTTGAGCCACTCTAGCTGGGGCTGCACAGCATCCCAGTCGTGTGGGGCATTTAGAGGGAGGAGGGTTTGGGATCAAGTGCTGTTTGCATGGAGGAGCCAGCCTAACCCTTTTCTTCTTGACTCCTCTGATGCCAGAGGCTCCCGAGGACATTTAACTCCACCATCCAGGTGTTTTCTGCTGCTCTCAGCATGGCCAATGCATTGGCATAATGTGTAGCAGGTGCTGCCGAGGAGTGAAGCTGAGCCCTTTCCTGTCCTTGCTCCACACGTGGCTTTGCATCTCTGTCCCTCAAAACTCCTTTTCCCTCCCCTTCCTCTCAAAGGGGTTTTCCCCATGGCTTTATACCTCCTTAGGCTGCTCTTTACAGTGGTGTATCTGTAAGGATCAAGATTGATAAGGGGAGCTCTCTGGTTATGTCTGCAGCCACACCTGCCGGGGCACTGGGCAGAAACAGCTCTTCCTCACCACATGGACTTGGTTCATCAACACAGGTCAGCATTTGTGTAAAGGCACCAGCTAAGGAACACATCTTCCTCAAATAGGTTTAACTGGAGAAACTCTGGATGAGACATCCCCAAAGGCCACGTCACAGCCAAGATCAGGCACAGCATCACGGCGAGCATTAGCCCAGGAGGGTGAGCAGCCAGACCCAGCCAGGTCATGGAGCTGCCCCTCGTGGGTCCCATGGGCTGAGGGCACCCGAGGGGACGGGTTCGCCTGTCCCCAGCTCTGAGGTGGGATGAGGGCCACTGGGATTTAGTAAAACATATCACCCAGCCGTGGCACTGCAGGGGGATTTTGTTTTGTAAAAGGATTTATTCATAAAGCCACAGCAGCAGCAAGCCAATCCTTGTCCTGCGGGCCCTGCAACGTGTGTATAAAGTAAATTAGAACAAGGTCTGCATGTGAAGGCTATAAACTAACGTCGTACTGGTGAGGAGTAGGGAGGGAGAGAAGGAGCCAGAGAGAGAGAGAAAAAGGCAGAGGAAGAGGGAGGGGAGAGCCCTTTCATAATTCACAGTTCCTGAAATAAAAATAAGGCTGGAATCATGTTTTGGGTGGAAGGGAAAGTGCGTAGGAAGTGTGTACTTGCCAATCTGCCAAAAAAAAAAAAAAAAAAAAAAAAAGTTGCTTTTTATTTTCTTAGGAAGGCAATTATGTATTTTTGTCATTCACTTCCTACTTTGAAGCAGTTGAACCTGCTTTGCTCAAACTTTCCAGAACAATTTGCCCTCAGGCTACTGCCAGAACTGCAAGACTTACACCCCAAAGATGAAAGCAGGAGAGTGCTCAGCCCCAGCTCCAGTCTGCAGAGCAGAGGCACCTGCAAACAGGTCGCGGCTGTGCCTCCATCGCGCAGCGCTGGGCGCCACCAGCTCCTCTCACCGCCCCCAGCTCTGTTCTGCAAACGGGGGATGCTGAAACCTCAGTTTGTCCTGACTCAGGTCACGAGCTGCTCAGAGGCAGGCGAGGACACTAAGATGTCAGTGTGAGAGCTGAGGAATTGCTCCCACGGCAGCTTCTGCTGGGAGCTCCTGCCTCAGGGGACAAGGGAGTGAAGGGGTGGAGGTGGAGGACAAAGCCTGGCTGAACTCAGATCCAAGCTGATGCTCAGTGTGCCTTGGATATGTACGTGGGTTTCTCAGGGCTAAATGCTGAACTCACCTTTACAGCAGGAATTTTTGCTGATGAGCCCCTCTGAGCCCCAGCTCACAGCCTGCTCCTCTCCACCCCAAGTCCCTGACCCTTCCCTGGGCTCCTCTAGGAAGTGCTGCAGCACTTGGGCATTGGGTTTGGGTTCACTGCTTACCTTCTCTGATGGCACAGGTTTCAACTGTTTGGGTTGCCCCCAGGCAGCGTGAGGACTTGCAGCCTTGCTAGCATGGGCATCATCTCAGCAAGACTTGCTCAGGACCATGCGTTGTTGGATTCCATTGCTTCCAATCCCACTGTCAATGGCTCTCGCTCCACTTTGGATTTCTTCCCTCTCAAATAAGACATTTCTTCTGGTGGCTATTAGTCAGAAAGCCGTTTGGGCAGCAGGTTGCTACCCCCAGGCCTAAAGCTGCTGTTTTGCAGCTGGTCTTCACCACTGGAAAATGAGATGCATTTTTGGTGATGTCTCTCAGCTTGAGCAGCAGGCTGTTTTGACCTGCTATAGGTGACGCAAGAGAGATAAGGCTACATGCAAGTGCGTTTTGGTCTTACCTGCTCTGTGTGACCAGACAGCAGCATCGCATGATCCCCCAGGCTGTGTGCACATCTTTACCATGCTGAGAGCAACTCCTGCCGCTGCTCCTCACCCCACCCCGTCTGCGATATCAAATGCCACCGATAAATTACTAATAACAAGGATATTACCTTGGAAAACAAGCCGGTGCCTGTGGGTGGGATGGGATCTATTTTCTAACGCAATGTAAACACCACAGTAACTTTGATATTCATGATATTCATATCCACGAGGCAGTAGCTGGGCATTAAGGTCACCAGATAGTAGCATTACAAGTAGCACATTACAAAGATGCATGGGCTCGGAGGCCTCGAATGAAGATAGGAGTGACCCAGCTATGCCCATAAGCATTCCTGCCTGGTGTGATAACTCTATCTCCCTCTTCCTTGTCCCACAAATGGCCTTAGTGCTGTCTTGCCTGTGACAAGTATGGATGGGTCTGGTGCTGGTGTGGGGACACAGCGGTGCTGTAGAGCCTGGGTTGGATGAGGGAAGGTGCCTGAGTGCTGGGGCTGGGCGCCTCTGGAGGAAAAAGCAAACACGAGGCTGTTCACGAGTGCTTTGCAGCTGCATCATGAGAGGATCACACCAAGCTGTCCCTCTGCGTGTCAGAAAGACAAGCTAGCAAAGACAGACCTTGATAATTAAGCGTGCCAATTAGAGCTGACTAAAAAATTGATGTGCTTTGAAGCCAACACACAATGCAAACCAGGCCATTATTTCACTGTCCACATTCTCTTTTTTCTTTCTGAGACCTTTCCTAGAAAATATTAAGTTTACAGAAGGAGCAAAATTGATGAGTTGAAGGGTGCGACCATGAGTATCATGATGAGGGAAAGGCTGTTGTGAATGAACTTGGTGCTTGCAGTAATTAAGTAACTGTCTAAATTCCTAAATCCTGATTTTGAAATCGTTTGGTTGACTTGACACGTCGAAGTCCCAGAGCTTTTAATTCAAGTACAAAGCTTGATTGGCAAATTAATAAAAGGCTATGAATGAAATTAATGAAAGATTAAAGACCAACAGCTCATGCTGATATAAAAATTACCCCTCCAAAATAGGTTATGCAATAATTAGAATAAGTTACCACTATGTTAATATTAATTCTGATATAACATTTATTCATTGATTAGATTTACTGATTCACAAGGAAGATCTAAAATCTTATATACATTTGTTGAATCTTTGCAGGCACTCTTAATCATCTTTATTTTCCATTCCGTAATTTCTAAAATTGCTATAAAGTGTATTTTCATTAATAAATTGTATAGTTGAGCACTTGAGTTTGCAGTTTCACTAAGCAAAATGAGATCTAAAGAGCTATTAGGACCATGGAATGGGTAATTGATTAACTAAAATGACTTGGTCAATGCGGTCTGAATCCTCTAACCAGCACATTGTTTCGATGTCAGCCTCCGCATCTCGCATCGGCTGGGAAAATTGATAAAAGGGACAATCTGAGAGTTTCAGCCCGGGCTTTGTTAACGAAACACTAAGCTGAGTCACCTATAGAAACCTGTATGTAGGCTTTGTGAATTTATTTCTCCGGAGTATGGGCAAGGGTTCATAACCTGTGTCAGAGTAAGGAAGGAACTTATCACGGCCCATTGGCAGCGATTTTTTCTGTCACTGTAATTGGGCCAGGCGAGGTGTCAGCCGCGTATTCAGAGGCTATGTAAAATCTTGAAGCGTTCCTAAACACAAACTGGGTAGGATTTGTTGCCAAATTCATGCTTGCTTCTGCTTTTCCTGACTTCACTGGGGATATTATTTCATGCAGCAAACTAAACCGTAGATCAGCAATGTTTCTCAACTGAGAATACCCCAGTATTTTAATATATTTTTTTCAGTAATTATGTTCAGCTTTATCATTACCTGTTGTCTGCTCTGCAGTACTTTCGTTAATATGCTGGAATTTTTTATGGACTGTGCAATTTATTGCAGTGCTTCTATCTCCGTCTTGTTTTTGGCAGCTGATAACTAAATTCTTTTGTTTCTGATCACTTATTCTTGCTTTATAGTGTAATAAAAAATAAAAATACCCCAGTAAAATTGTGTAAATAGGTTGTATACAGCTGCATATATATGTTTGTGCTTGATGGATGAATGCATGCACATATCCTTGCAACCTCACCCCACACCGTGCTTCCTCCCTCCTTCAGTGCTGCACAGAGCCCAACCTCTGCTGCAGTGGGGAAGAAACCATGAGCTACGTGTGAGTCCTCCAACCTCAGCTCCTTCTTGGCTGCCTAAATCCTCTTCGGCTGGCTGAACTCTTCAAAGGTCCATCCTCAAAGAAAGACAAAGCAGCTTGATCCCACCAAACGTCTCCTCGACCCTCTGACGCCCCGTGGGTGTGCTGTGGGAGGCACGATGAGCAACACATCCTGGACCGGATGCGTGGGCTGCTCCCCAGCCACTTCCCAGCTCCAAAGTGACGCTAAAACCTCTGCTACCAAATCCCAAGGCACGGCCAAGCTCTGACCCTGGGAACATGGAGCGCATCCACGCTCCACTTTGGGGTGGGACAGAGAGGGTGGTGACAGAGACCCGGATGCTCAGCCACCTGCCCAAGCACGCCCTGATGCAGTGGGACCAGGGCTCTCCTGCTCCCATGTCAGGTGCTGCCGGTTTGCGCTTGCAGGGAAGAGCAGCAACCTGTTGCACGAGCTGGCGCAATCATCCCCCTGCAGCTCGCTACTGCAAATCACATTTCAGTAGGAGATGATTTTCACCTTCCTTGTAACTAATGAAAAACCCTTTAATTCAATGTGTTGACATTAAAGTTTAGGCTGAAGATCTCTTCCCCGGAATACAAATGGAAATGGGACCCATGCTTTCCCAGATAAAGACAGTTTGAATAGGACTGGTTCATTTTTTCCTGTGGATTTAACCTGCATTGGTTTCCTCAATAATGAAATGGCAGAAAGGGTACTATTTCTCTGACTAAAATGTTCATATTTAGCCCAGATCTGTCCCAAATACTGCTTTGACAATACAGATGTCCAAATCCCAGCCTAGCAAGATGGCAGAGGCTCCGCTATTGGCAAGTCTATTTAAACTTGCTAATGTCTTTCCTTCCCTGCTCTTGCACACACCTTCCTCTGCTCCTCCAAGCACCACATGGGATGTGGAAGGGAATGATGGCCTTTCCTCCACCTCTCCAAGCAACCTACATCATCCCATCTCCCCCCCTTTTCTCCCTGCCCAAGCCCTGGCCTCCCACCCGCACCACATCTACCCACTCCCACTCACTCCAGTCTGAACCTGTGGCTCCTGCATTTAAGCCAGACACCAGTACCTCTCTGGAGGACCTCATTTTACCCTCTCCTCATCCAGTCTCAGGTTCCCGCAGACCCTCTGAGCACCTCATCTCCTTTCTCCTCATGTCCCACCACCACCCCACAGACGAAGGCCCCTGTGCTTGTGGTCAGCACCGTTATAGGGCTGGAGAAGCTTTGTTGCTCTTCTGGGGTCTCGTTCTGGAGATACCTCCTGGAGGGGCTTCTTGTTGAGCTATGTGTGAAGGCTGTGGGGATATTGAATGTGAGTGCTCAGAGCAGGGTCCATCACAGAGCTCTGCTGCAGGCGGTGTGTTCACATTTTGCTATCTGAGTGCAGACATTAAATGTAGATTTGTCTGAATCTTCTTGTCTGCAGGTGAGGCTCATGGTTATCTGGCAAATGCTTGACTGCTTTCTCCTTACCTTGTGTGAACAGCTCTCACAGCCACAGAGAAGTGAAGAAAGCGTGCATTTTTTTGGAAAGGTGCTTGGGAGCAGTCGCTGTGAATCACTGCCAAGCATAAAGATGTTTTAAATGGCTCTAGATACCTGCTGGATTAGTAAGATGAATCACAATCATCGTGACCTCTACATGTGTCTGGCAAGTTGTTCTCTTGTTACCTAGTGAACAATCTGTTTTTCATGAACCCAAAATAACAATGTTTAGGAATACATCTTTTTCTTTTTCTCAAGCTCCGTGTGAGTCACGAGCACTGAAGCAAAAGCAGGAGGAATCCTCCATGGAGCACGTGGTTCAGGAGCAGGGACTTCTGATCAAGAAGGGTCCAGCCTCCAAGGCAAGCCTGGTCTCCTCGTAACGTCCCCTTCTTGCTGGGGAAGCCCCACACTGCATGCACCTCTTTGCCCCCAGATCATCGCCTGCTCTTCCTCCTGGCATCTCATTTGCCTCCCTAAGAAGTGTCTGGCTCGGATCCCATGGTAAACTTGCTGGCTGCTGCCAGCCCTCTGCCAAAGCTTTCCTCTCAAATCTGAAACAAGAGCAGGTTGTAGGCTTGACATTTTTCAGCAACTAAGCCAAAGTGAGATGGAAATTATATTTTTACCTTTTTTTCTCTGTGCCCTTTTCCTTCCACGTGTCTATATGCTTCTGTCTTCATTTGACTCACCAAAAATTAAAAAAAAATAATAATCAAGCTTCACCAATTTGATAACTGCCCTTTCAATATATCCTTGTCCAAAATGGCTCAGAGCAACAGGGCTGCAGGGTCAAAGGCTTTCCCTTAAAGAGTCTTTAAACCAAAAGGAGCAAGTGCAATGATTTTTTTTTTACATTAAAAGCTGTGTTTTTCTCCCTCCTTTTCATAGGCATTTACTGACAGTTCAGCTCTTGCACGGCTGTTTGTTTGCGGTGGATGTGTGCCAGCTGTAACTTAGATACAGTTAAATATTTCATGTAAAAGCAGGATTGCTTCCCTTCTGTGACCGCCCCACAACAGCCACGGGCAGGGTGCTGGCCGAGGAGACCCCACTCCCTGTGCTGCTGCTAGCACCGCCGGGAGCCCCTTGGGCAGTGGGGAGGCAGGAGCTCACATTTCTGGCAAAGCCTGTGTCTTTTTTAAAAAATATTTTTAACTTTTTCAGTGCGAGAATCAAAAATAATCTGAAACAACCAGAAAGCTGAATTTCTGTGTTTAAAGAAACATTTGATCGCAGCAGACATGCATAAAAAGGGGGAGCAGCACTGAACTGGGGCAAAGCAACCACGTGAGACCCCAAATTGCACCCCTAGCTCACGTTTCTGCACCTAAACCAAAAGCTGTTCTGCGGTGGTGCTCGTTCCCCAGCCCAGAGGCACCCCAGACACCCCCTGTCATGCTGGTGTGTCCTTTGGGTGTCCCTTGGACGAAGGCTCGCTGGGCACCCCACGCACAGGGCAAGGGAGAGCCCATGCCATGGTGAGTGGCTGCACCGAGGGCCAGAAATGCCCCTTATTAATGCAGGAATTTACACTGCCTATAAAGTATACTCGCGTTGACATATTTAGTAACCCAATTAATACTCCGCGACAGACATTTTAGTGTAACTAATTCTAGTCTGTATGCTCCCTTTATAGTGATATAAATGGCTTTATGCTGTGCTATTGATCTCTGCGGCCGCAGGGTTTCGCAGCACGTCCTTCCATCCATCGCAGCCCCCCCGGGGAAGGTCCCCAGGCTCTGAATCCCCCTGGAAACCATTTGTCCCTGGGGTGCACAGTGGGGAAATGGGGGGATCCAGCAGAAAAGAGCATCGCCCTGCCCTGCAGGGAGCTCTGGGCTGTGGGTTTGGCTGCAGGGATGGGATGTGTGGCTCCAGACCAAGCACCCCCACCTTCCCAGCTCCATCCTCTTGCCCAGTGCCAAGCTGCAGTGGGGACACTGCTTTGCCCGGGAGCTGTCACCCAGAGCCTTCCCGCACCTCTGCGGTGAAGGGGGGCCATGGTGCTCGCTTCCAGCTCGGCGGCGAGGTTGCCACGGAAACTGATACTGTTGATTTTTATAAACCCAGCTGGTGACATCGGTGCTGCCTTCTGCCCCGGGAGTCATTCCCCAGAAACGGCAGGTGTGGGGCAGATGTGGGGCAGCTATTTCTCCCCCTTGCCATACGCCCTGCTGCTGCCCACCGCTGTGTGGAGGCTACCCCAGCCCTTTTTGCAGCCTTCCCAGGTATGTTCAAGGGACACTCTAGTAGGACATCAGATGGCACCTGCACTCCTCCCCATCAGAAACACCGCCTCGGCAAACATCACCTCCAGCTCTCCCCTCTCCATGTCACCAACCCAATGTTGCCTGGGCAGGAGGGACAGCAGAAGAGATCCGATGCCCACGAGCACCCTTCTGGAAGAGGTCTGGAGGCAGGAGAAGAGACACAGAGCTCACTGGAGGGATGACAAGGGGTGGTAGATGTGATACACCCGTGTTCATGCCGGTGGGAGGAAGGAGGGGAGGGCGGCTGCGGTGCTGGGGACGGCGCTGCGTGGGAAGGGGACGCGCTGCAGTGAGGTGTCCTCAGGCGGAGCCGTTACTCTCTGCTTCCCCATTTCCCTACATCCAAAGGCTGCGTTTTCATTATTCATCCCCCTTCAGGGGAACTCTCTCATAATAATAAAAATGTCAGAAGGAATACGCAAATACATACATACGCTAAACGAGGAGATGCCAGAATTTGCAGAGAGATGCGGTGATTTATGGCTCCTGGGATGCCACCTCAGTTCCCCTGCAGTGTGGCAGTGGCACCCTGCCCCTGCCACAGTACCCTGTGCATGGGGAGGTCAGGGAGATGCCCACGGTGCCTCACAGCCTCAGGGCAGGCTCCTGGGTACCTGGTTCTGGCGTATCTCAGCTACCTGCCTGCATTATCCAAAGCTGCTCGGCTGCAGGCCCTGCTTCATCCTGATACCTTTCGTGCCCCTTTCTCCTTGTTCCTGGCTCAGGTTAGGGTCAAATATCCCAATTTACCCATGATGGAGCAAAGCTCTGCTCTGTAACCCCAGCAGTGCCATGTGGACAAATCCCCAACAGTTGTGGCAGCTCCAGGAGAGCAGCACATCACACACTGGGTGACGGGACCATGTCCCACACCACCACACTGAGGAGCAGAATACAGCTCCCCATCCTCAGCGCAGCCCCCAGCTGCAAGGGATGGGGCTGTCCCACGCTGCAAAGCTCAGCACACAGCCATGACTGCAAAAACTTGGTGCCAGTCAGTCCAACAAGGGTGCAGGCAGACAGGCTGGAAACCAGGAAAGGCAGTGCACAGCGGTCACCCCGCCTTGGAGAGGAAAAACATACCCACAGCTCCCAGAGATGGTGGCTTGAAGAGGGCACCAAGCACATGAGCACATGTGGGTCTCTGCTGGAGGTGCTGAGCAAGCCCTGTGCACGCATCTCCATGCATTATGTGGCCAGGCACACGCGTGTGTGCATGTGCAAGGGCTGGGGGAAGGATGCGGCAGCTCCTTGGAGGGATTTGCTGAGGATGTCCCTGTTACAGGCTCTCTCTTTTCCAGCGAATAATGATTTCCTCACCCAGAGCTGGGCACGTGTAGAGTTAAAGCTGAGTGCACATGTTTATGATAAAACAGTTGATTTATCAGAACTGTCACCCACTAATCGCTGGGGGAATTGGAGCACTCGCACTTCCCACAGAGCTGCAGTGCTAATGCCATGCTCCTAATGCAGATTTGCAATGCAGCACCATGCCGAGAAAACCCTGGGCTGAGCAGGGGCCAGCGGAGCCACGGGGATGCAGCACATGCCTGCACAGCTGCCCAGGTGCTGCAGCAGTCCCTGGGGACAAAGGTGGTTCCCATGGGGAAGGGAAGAGAAAAGCAAGGAGCTCTCAGAGGCCATGAGTTCCCTCGGACAGGACAGGAGCTGTTGCAGTGTTGTCTTGGAGATGGATGCTGAGAGCTCCAAAGCCATGCTGCAGGTCTGGTTGTCTCCATCAGGCAGACCTTCTGCTCCCTTTTTCCTGCTCCATGGAGCATCCTCTTGCTCCGTGGAGCTGCCTGGGCACTCAGGAGATGGCAGCAGGTCCCTCATCCCGCTCTCCCTGTAAGAAGCAGCACACTCCCTCTGGTGTGGCTGGCACATCCACAATATTGGCAATGCCTCTGCTTTCCTCCTTGGGAAGGCAAGAAACAAGATCAGTGCAGGGCCTGGTTGTCCTCTAATATTGCTCTGGCTGTCATCTGTTCCTCAAAACAAATACTTCATAATTTGAGATTTCTGGGAGATCTTCAGTTGTGTTGTGACCAAAGCTCCTGCCAAGAAGGACATTTGGTGTTTGCCTTACCAAGCTAACACTAGCTTCTTGAGCAATATTTCGCTATATTTTCAGGCCCTGAAAATTTATAAAGCTTCGTTTTATCACTGCCTTCAAGTTCAATTTCAACATCTCTTTGCTGAATATGTTCTTCTACCAGATAGGCCAGATTTCTCCACGATAACAGAAAAACCACCAGTGGTATTTCAGGCCTGAGGGGTCTTGGTGCTCCCTTTCCGCTGTGTCCCCACAGCACCTTGCTAACCCCAGAGGGCCCAGTGAGCACCTCCCGAGGAACGGGTGGCATTCCACATAAACCATCAGAGAAACAGTTTCTGAGATGGCCTTTCCAGGCCATATGGGCTGGCACTTTCTGCTGAGAAAGTGCCTTTGCTTGGTCTGAGCAGTCTCTGCCAGCCTCTGGCAGCTTGTTTCTGTGGATGCCGTGAAGTTCCTTGGTAGCTTCATCCGTCTCCCACTCCCAAGCCAGTACTGGTGCAGAGACCTGGACAAAGAATAGCTCTTGATTAAAAACATTTTCTCATGCAGCTGCTAGCAGAATCCCTCCAGTTTAACCCCTTGGTGGCATTGTGCTGCATTTTGGGTGTCCTCTCCTCTGCTCAGGCTGTGGGCACAGCTCCATGCACGAAGCAGTGCTCGTGTGGGGACATTAGTCCACACCTCGCAGGTGTTCCTGCAAGGGCTCCAGGCCAAAATCTGTTCCTTGCTGATTTTTTTTTTCTTTCTCCTGGCATGTCTCTATTTTCAGCAGTGTAAACAGCATAAACACCTCTGAAAATAGCAGAGAGGAGGCAAAATCTGGAATCTGATGGACTCATTAAAATTGTTCAGTCGCAGAGTGACAGTGCAGAGCCACATGGTCATGGGGATGTGCTCCATGAGATCTTTCCTAGTCAGGAAGGGGATTAATGGCAGGGAGAGATTTTCTTTGTCTTAGTGATTTTTGGACGACTTCAGTCAATTACAGTAAGCCAGGATAATTGCTGTATGCGGCTCTTCCACCAGATCTCATTAGCAGCAGCAATTTTAGCCATATCCATGAACAAACAAGGTGAGGATGACCAGCTCTGCTTCCCATGCTCCAGCAGCTGCTGCAGCAGCAGCACGTGCCTGGGGAGGTGGGCAAGCAGCAGCAGGGCTGAGCACGGCTGTGTTTGCTCTGGGTGTGCATCGACACCTGCCCTGCACACCAGCAGTGACCACTGCTCACCCCTGACCAACTCGGACACCGCAGAAAAGTCTTTGCAGCAAACTCCCCCAGGAGTTGGACTCAATGATCCTTACGGGTCCCTTCCAACTTGGGGTATTCTGTGATTCTATGATCCTAAGCTCTCCTCCACCAAAAGGTACGTGTATCTCCTCCACTAGTGACCACAGGGCTCGTAATAAACATCCTGACATGTTTTTTTTGTTCAAAACTTCCTGCTCGCAGGCTTTTAGGTACAGAAAGGCGAGTATAAATGATTAACAGAAGTTTTAATAAATCCTGATGGGGTCTTTTAGGTTGATAGATCACCGGCGGTTGTTTATTACCATGTCTTGTAACTCACTATGACATGCTTTATTACTGCACTCACAGTTATGTTTAAAATGTCTGCTCCGTGCTTCACCGTAGGCTAAATCTCTGGGGATTCACTTGGAGGTGAAACCTGAAGTTTCTCCCTTAATTTTTGGGAATGTGTGATCGCCTGCCCACCTTGTGGGATGTCGGCCCTCCCCACAGTGCTGCCCTGTATGGACCCACCAGAGATGTTCCTTTTTTGCATGGGATGAGTGGAGCACCACGGAAGAGCATCCCCACACCCACTGGGCAGAGAAGTGGCTTTTTTATGGTGGTCACCCCATCCCATGTGGGCTGTCCCATAGTCAGACCCCCACTACCCCCAGCCAAAGGCAGAGAGCATCCTCACGGTGCTGAGCATCCTCTGGGTGCTGAGCATCCTGCTGGATTTCAGACACCCGTTCATTTTCGTCTGGCTAATGTCAGCATTTGGCAAAAATAGCAGCAGTGTCACTCCAGCTCCCCAGCTCGACGTCTGGAGGATGCTACGTGTATAGTGCTCAGACCGTATCTTGCAGAGAAAGGGAATTGTACAGCAGGACTAAGACATGAATTTGACTTCTATTTTTTACACTGTGGCTCCAGCAAGAAACTGTAGCTAAAAAGAAACCGAGGCAATTAATTACCAACGTCTGTCGCCTGGTGCAGGACCAGAATGAGAGAGAAAACAAGGCAGGGAGCACTGCATTCCTCACAGATAGGGGAAAATGGACTGATGTGTACTTCTGCTGACATGCTCCAGCATCAGGGAGTCTTTGTTCGCATGGGCTTAAGAGACAGCAGGGCTGGGCTAGACAAGAAAAGGGAAAAGGAAGGAAGGAAGGCTTACAAAGGCTCTGCAGGATGCTCAGTTCCATGGAGCCCCAGGCTTCCTGGGGTAGTGATGCTGGCCCTTCCAAGCGAGCAGGGGCTGCCACGCTGGGAGCATCCCCGCACTGCTGGGGCTGCGCTGTGCCCCTGGCCCAGGTCACAAGGAGCACACGCCTCGTTGAGCAAGGATCCGGACACAGCAGCCTCTGATCCGTGCTGCCCGCTGAGGAGGTTTGGAGAGCAGACCCCTAAAATCTGTATAACACAAAGCCAAATCCTCCTGGTGACACAGGGAAGAGGCTGGCTTCCCATTTCACAAATCTGTTCCATGGACTTTGCAGGCTTTTCTGTTAAACCACAGAGCGAGGCTGCAATTGTATTAATTTTGTGCATTTTTCAATCTATAAACTTGACTTGGTGAGCTGGCAATAAAAGCCATCCGTTTCTTTCAACAGCAGTCACACACCTCTCACCGGGGGGAGAGGGCTGCCTTACTTCGAGGGTGCCTGATAATGTAACAGGAGTTAAAGCAGGCAATATATAAATAAGCAGAGAATATATATGTGTGTGTGTGTGTGTTTATACATCTATATAAATATATACTTATGTATTTGCATATAAATATAAATACATATATTTATATTTAAATATACAAATGAGCAGAGAAGTGAAAACAGCTGAAAACTCCCAGAATTATGTTGGTAAAGGAAGCACCTTTAGGTGATTGAAGCCAAAAGCCCAGTTGTCTCCTATGAGGACAGTTTATAGGTACGGTGAGTCCCACCAGAGCTTTTCCCCTTCCCAGGCTGGTGCCTGGGTGGCTGCTGGGCTGGTAGAGGATGAGAGTTTTTTAAAACAAGATTAAACTGTGCGATGCTGACCAACACCAACCATGACAGTCAGGCATCTGACAGCTGCTCCTCGGTTCCTGGTGGTTTCTGGGCCATCCACCCTCGCCAGGCTGGTGTGAGCTGGAGAACCCAGCTGCTCGCAGCATCCACCGACAGCACGGCAAAGGACGCCTTTTGCTCGAGTTTATTCACTGCATTGACTTCAGAACAGAAAGTCTTTCCTAGTTTTTAAATAATAGCAATTTTGTATGCATTTGACTATTTCTGCCCTGTATGAGCCAATATAAACTCTATCTCATTTATCAATTAGCATTTATAAAGTCCTTATCACCATGGAATCAAAACACTGTAAATGGATTAAAAAATAACCAGGCTGCCTGGGGGAGTCAGTAACTTCATCTACTCTGAATTTTGTGAAACAGTGTGATCTCATCGGGGTGACAGGGACATTCACAATTTTTAGACACTTCACAAAATTTGAGAAAGGAGTCATTGAAAATAATTAGAGTAATTATTCCAGAATTAAGCGGCTTTTTATTCTGGACCTGAATGTTCATGCAGGGAGCTATTCCGGAAGAGCTATTCTGGAGTACTTCATTCTGCTTACTCGCTTATGCTAAATAATTCCAACAGCCTCACCTAGACGTCAGCTCACCATCGTGGAGCCATCCATATCAATGCAAAGTGCCTGCACAGCAATGCCAGCGCAGGACACTGATGTTTCCAGCCACTTTGAAGTGGAGTAACTGATTGCAGCAAAACGAAGGTAATGGTCCTGCTGTCGTCAGGAGGAGCAGGAGATGTCCCCAGGTGCTCAGTGACTTTGCATTAAGGCGAGCCATTTGCTCCAAAGCTGGCCAGCCATGAGGTGCATCTCTGTTTCAATGGCGTGAAGATGACACGGGCAGCAGGAAGCCTTGCTGCCAGGAGCAGCAAATGAAACTGATAAGGTTTGTCATAACCCAAGGTTTAAGATTTTAGGGTTGCAGCTAAAGGCACAGGGTCTGAAAACCAGGGTGCTGCTGTCGGCTTTCCCATCTTCTCCCCATCACCCCTCCTGCTGTGGAGCTCCCGGTGTGCTGAGCCCGTAATTTCTGCAAGACCTCTCTGTGTGTTAGTCCCCTCCCTCATGCCAGAGCAGTAATTTTGATTTTTGTTATTGCTCAGGGTCAAGCAGAGACCGAGGACTGTGCAGCTGAATTCAGTGCTGGACAAGGGACCCCTCCACAACAGGACCCCCCTTCCCTATGCTAACAAAGTTCCCACAATGTCACCTCAAACTGCCAACAGAAGAAAAAGCATAATGAGAATATACACATGCCACATTGCTATTCTAGGGATGTGTTAAAATAAGAATATTCATGGGAAATCATTTGTTTATCCAAGTAGCCTTGAGCATTCATCAGTGAAGAAATGAACCTGTAGTAGCCATGAGTCAATATTTGTCCAATATTAGAGGAGAGGAAGTGGTCATTTTTGGGCATTAAAACAGTCATCACGCTTTGAATTCAGAGAAATCTGTGTGGTTCCCTGCTGTGGTTTAAAAAAAAAAAAAAAAAAAAAAAAAAAAAAAAAAAAAAACCACCCCAATCTTTGTAAATACTGAATGTCACATCAAGGACAGAGGGCGCAGGAGCTAAGAGGCTATTCTCGTTGTGTTTACACACTGAGCATTTTCATGCTAAATTGGCTTTGGGATGCAGGTGCCAGATGAAAATCACCCTGGCCATGTGATGCTAATTGCTTACGCAGAGCAGAAGCACACTGCTGGTTTAAATTCACTCTGAAGACGTGGATGGGTTAGCTCCGTGCCGGGCCAGGCACCGTGTCCACACCAGCGTGTTCTTTAAGCCCCCAGCCAGCTCACAGCCTCCTCCACCAGCCCCTTCTCACCCGCTGGGTGCACCACACCTGATGGCTCCATCCTCCGTAGGCATAGACTAGGCACCCTGTGCTGGGGCTTTCTCAGGTGCTTGCAGGAGCTTGGCTTTTTTTTGCCTTGTTACGGGTCTTTGCAGCAGGCTCAGTCTTGCACCAGGTCTCTGCACACAACGACTTTGCACCGGCTGCTCACGGCGGGGTTAGCACTTTCTGCCTTGCACCGTGCTGTCACCAGAGCCCATCGTGCGTTATCCGCAGCAACAGCAAGGCACTGGCAGCAGAGCCAGGCTTCCTCAGAGCAGTTTTTCTTGCCTAAAAAGCATTGGCAGCTCCGTGCAAAGCCTCGCAGCTGAGGAGATGGGCACACATCACCGCCCAGAGAGCTATTTTGCAGTGGCAAGGGCAGGGAGAGGAGCGCGCAGTGATGAGCAGGTCTTATGCAAACAGCTGTAAAGGGGCTGCACCGCAGCTGCCGTGTGCCGGAGCCAGGTGGTGAGAGCACAGAAGGGCACCAGGAAATAGCTGCGAGTGCTGCAGAACCCAGCACTCCTGCTGGGAAGCCTCTCCAGCTGCCAGCGCTGCTGCCTCTGCCCTGCATCCGCAGCCCCTTTATCCCCACACCTGGCCCACCCTGCCTGCCACGCTCAGCTGATGGGCACCACGGTGACCCCAGGACCTTGCACAGCACCAGGATGCTGCCCACACCTGCCCTCTCCTTTTGCTGCCTCAGCTTTGCTGTTCCCATTTTCTGGGCTTGCACTTCATGACCAAGCAGGACTTGGCTCTCAAGAAAGCTTTGCATTAGAAAGCTTCATCAACTAAGGGGCTGCAGGTCAATGTCCTGAGCAGAAAATGTGCAGAATAGCTTTATTGTTTCTCCCCATTATTGCACAATGACAATTTGTATCTAGGTGGAAGATAAAACAGCGTTGCTAAGTGTTTCAGGTTTTCCTTTTTAATTTTTTTTTGCATGATCTTTGCTTAAATCTGAGGTCACTCAGCTCCTCTTTGAGGTACCTTAAATTCCTTCTGCTTCCTCTGTCCGCAGAGAAAGCTAAGAAAACAAGGAAGATCCCCACCTACAGAGGGAAACAGCCCTTTCCACCACCTCCCCTGCCATGCAGCAGCAATTCTTGGGTGTACAGCATCGCACCCATGGGTGCTCAATGGGTGCAAATGCTTTCAGGAGCCAGAGCTGCATCTCTGCACTGAAGGCACAGGGGTGAAAACGCAGCGTGGAGCACACACAGCATCATGTCTGGCTGGGGATGGGGTGCACACAGCTGATCCCTGCTGGGCAGGGGGTGCACACAGAACCCCTGGTACCTGCGGGGTGCTGAGGAGGCAATGCTGATCAAATCATTGCCATTTCCCAATTAGCAGGAACAAGCTGCCATGCCAGGCTGGAAAAGCAGCAGAGATGGGGGTGCCCAAGTCCAAAACGTGGAGCAGCTCCTGCTTGGTGCAAAAAGGCAAAAGCAGCCTTATTCTTAGCATATTCTTCCCCTTGCCACCCAAAAGCAGCAGATCCACACACTCAGTCAGTCGTTTCACCACTGGGTGTTTGCCGCAGCACATGGCGCTCTGCATCTAGCAACAACTGCCAGCAAAAACACAGCGTGCTGCTGCTCCCCCCACTCCCGCTGTGACCCCCCAGCCGCAGCTCACGCCGACACAAATCCCTTTCAGGAGGTGACCCAGCAGCAGCAGCCGGCCAAGGCAGCACCACGCAGGGGAGCACAGCTCCAGCAGATTGATGGAGAAACTATTAGAGGCACAGAGACCTGCTGGGTCACACTGGGAGCTGCAGGTAATATGATTTTTTTTCCCTTCCATCTCATATTCCTGATAGTTTTCTTGCTGTTTTTGAGCTCTTGCTATAGAGTCAGTGTTCCAGCTCCCATTTTCTTCCTCCCTGCCCCATCCTGGGGAAGGAAGCTCTGTGGGCAGAGGTGTGTGCATGGGAAGAACCACCCTGATCCAGGCTGGGCACGCTGCATCCCGCTGTCCCGGCTGGCTGCGCGCCGTGCCTCCAGGCACCAGCCTCCCTTCTCGGCTGCAGCCGAGCAGTTCTCTCTCTCTTAGACTGGGCTGGAGGCTCCAATTCTCTTATCTACCACAATTATCCCGGCAGACCCGATTCATCTCCATCGCCTTCAGTTCTGGTTCCTCCGGGAGCAGTATCAGGGATAGCCGGTGACAAACAGCCTCCTTAAGGCAAAGGATGATTTTGAACAAAAATAGAGTAGTGCTTAGAAGAAACAATCCAAAAAAAAAGGAAAAAAAATAAAAAGAAACACATACACAAAAGCACCACCAGCTTCTCCCCCTCTGCATCCTGAAGCACAAAGCCAGGAACCAATTTCCCTACTGTGCCCCCTGTAAAATGCAGCACTGCATCCTGCAGTGACCAAGGGCAGCCACATCCAGCAGCAAGCACCCTGGCACCAAAGGGCATGAGGGCTGACTCCAGGTATTTCATCCTTCACCAGGAAGCTGCCACTCCTGATGAGCAGATCAGGCTGATACTTTGCAATTATACAGAGGAAAACATGCACAGACCCATCAGACTCCTCCTCAGCAGCACGTCTGAAGTCAATGGGAGCTGTGCCAACTTTGCCAGCCCATGGTCAGGTCCTGAAACTGCCACCATTTACTGCTCAAGAGCCTGTTCCTTGCAGGGTCAGTGACTGCCTTGCTAAAGTTCCCCTCCGTGGTTCCTCAGAGCCTACCTCCTGCTTCTCCATCCCAATTCTGTATTAGAGAGGCTCTCTGGACCTAACTGAAATATAATAATTCAATAATATGCAACATTACACATAGGTTTCATTCATTTTCACACTCACAGGATCTGTAAAATCTAAAATAAGGCATCGTCTTCAAACTGTCATCCTGCCCAGCAACAACAAATTTAAACAAAAAGGTAAAATATTTTAAATCAAAACCTGTGAATTACTTCAAACAATTGTATTCAGCTTTTTATTCACATTTCAGGGTACAGTTCATGCAGTAAATTAATACAACATAAGCTTGCAATATTTCCGATAGGCTGATACGGCAGCATTTCTCATTTCAATTAGGAAGAATAGTGCAATTAGATTCCTCAGCTTTGTCTGGAAAGGAAGCATGTTATTTCCTTGGGGTGAAGATCTTACCAGCACTCACATCCTTGGGATCTTCTGCCAGGTTAGCCCTTAAGCAAACTGATTGCCAGTGGAAGTTGGGGAAAGGATTTATTAATGTTTTCTCCAAATAATCCCTTCTACCCCAGAAGGGAGAAGGGAATCAGACTTGTCTCAGCACCGTTATTCTTCCTTTCCCAGCTTGCTGAGTTCCTCCTTACAGGTCTGGTCCAGGCCCAAGGAAGGTGGAGGACACACCAGTGCACCTCCTCTGTGCATTAACCACCAAAATGTGAAGGGATTCCTCACCAAAATTTGGCATCCAAATGTCACAGGACCACCAGTGGTGCAGTCCCTTCAAGGGAAAAGCAAGGTCAAGAAAAAAAAAAAAAATATTTTTTTCTTAAAAGAATCCTCAACCCTTGCCTGAGGACCATCTTGAACCACTTGGTCCTCCTCCCACCCTGCAGCATGTGAAGCCAAATCCCATCTCAGCACCTGGTCGGGAACAGTGGGGACACTGACTGGCCTGTCCCCAATTTGTCTCCCATTATTCAGTGTCTACAAAGTCCTCTGGGCAAGCACAGTCAGAAACATGCTATGGGACAGGGTGAGCACAAGAAGGGGTCAGACAGCTTTTTGCAAAACATGACAACTGTGGGGATAAAGCAAAGCAGAGGTGGGAACTCCAACTTCTCCCTGGTCTTAGCCAGTCAGTTTTGTAATGATTTTGGATATAAAAGGTGTCATGAGAGACAAAAAAGCCTACAGAACTTGTAAGTTATGGAGAAAATCATGGTTATAAAAAAAAATCTCAAGTCTAGTTCATGAAGTTTAGCAGCTGACAGTTGCAGATCACAAATTTAACATGAAATAAAGCGAAGGCTCAGATTTAAGGCTAAGCCTTAGCTAGGCTAAGCTGCTCCCAGGGCTTAGGTTGTGGAAGTTGGCAGAGGAGAAGATGTACGTGCGAGCCCCAGCCTTGCACAAAAGTGATGATGGAGCAGGGGAAGATCATGCAAATTAGGATAATGCAACACTGAAAACAAAATGAGGGCTGAGATCCCCAATTTCTACCTAGCTGCAGGCTCTGATGGCTTCCACCACCACATCTATGCTGGCCAGGGAAGTGACCTGGCCCTGGGTGCTACAACAGAGCCCTGGTGTGATGGGAAGCTCAGCAGGAGCTGAGGGACACAGCGGGATGCCCAGCCTGCAGGATGAGCCCAGCCTGCAGGATGGGTGCTAGGGCAAGGCAGAGGGGACACCCACCCCCAGCAGCATGGGGAGAGCAAGGTGCTGAGGGCATCACACAGGGCCAGCCACGCTGAGAGGTGATTCAGGAGCTGGTGCACAAACTTGGCCCCAAAACAGGATGAGCCTCGACAAGTGGCATTTGAAAAGACAGCAGGGAAGAGCCAGGAGGTGTGGAAGAACAGGATGAATTCACAAGGCATCAGCATTGTCACCAGAAGGATAGGACAGAAGTTGATAATAGCCGTATGGGAAAGGCAAAGATTTAGACCAAATCTTCCTTTTTGAACAGGATGCACAGAAGAGAGCTTCTGCACAAACACCATAAATCTAAGAAATAAGATGAGAACCAGAAATATCAAGGGAAAAGCAATGCACACAGGAAGAAAGTTGAACTTTCCACCTACCAGTGCTCTGTAGGCTGACCATCATCACCGAGAAACATTACTGTTTCAGGGTGGTGATAACAAGCTCTTTGAAAATATCAGCTCAGTGCACAGGCAAGAAAAACCCAGACAAATTGAGTGTGAGCAAGTACAGGGCAAGGAACAGAGAAGAGGGAGCAGCATTGTGGCACTGTGTGAGTGAGCCCTCTGCAGCCCCATGCCCTCAGCCCCATGGTGGGGACATGCAGAGGGACATCTGCCCAGCCACCCCAGGAGAGAGGGAAGAGGGATCATGGTCTTGAGATTGCCAGCTTGGGGATCTCCTAACAAATTACATTCATATGGTCAGAGCTCCTGGATTTGAGTTGCTGAATCGTCATGCAACAGTTCTGGATCTGTTAGCTGGCTGAGCAGCCTCTTAGGCATGGGATGGGGAGAGATATGGGTCAAAATGGACCCTGGAAAAACACTAGTCTGCTCCTCCCACCTGCCTTTGAGCTATGCCAACAGTCAGACAGCAACAATTTCACTCTAATTTCCGTGTTTACCCACAACGTTGCACATGCAAATAGATTAGGAAGTCAAAAATGTGTCATTTTATGGTCAAATTTGATTCAAGCAGGCAAACTGACATATTAGAAGTAGTTCCTGGGCAAAGCATCAGACATCATTTCTCCCCTGGATGGTAACCATCAGGAACAAAAGTCTGGTTTGCAAGCTGCCTGTCTGAGCCGCATCAGTCCAGATGCAGTTCCCATTTTCTCGTGCCTAAATAACACCCTGGCATGCTTTACAGGAGCAGCTCAGCAGCGCAGCTAAAGCTTTCTCAACACATCAAAGAAACAGAACAGTAAAACCCATCAAAATTTTACTAATCAAAACTACATGTAATTGTCAGGCAAAGGCAGATAACAGAGCTTGGGCAATCTCTGTGAACCCACAGCTTCACTCAGACTTAGCAATTAAGCATCAGCTGCTGCCGCCGGAGTAGCTGCAGAACCATGGGGTAAAGAGTCACAGCTCGCCAGCACCAATTAGCTGCTAATGAACATCAGCAATCCCCCTGGAGAATGGGAGCTTGAGACAAAACTCAGACCAAAATACCACCCATGCTTAATGCCACTGTAAGCTGGCACCTCTGCAGCAGGAAGATGCTCTGTGCCCTTGCCTGGCTGCATCCACACGGCTGGGGAGGGCCCAGGGACAGGCAGCCCATCGGATTTAACCCAGCTGGGAAGGAAAAGGTTGGTTTTGAAGTGCTTCGTTCCCCAGGTCAGTCAGCTGCATGAGGGAGGGAGCCAGCCTGTAATAATTTAAGCAGTCCTGCCATTACATGTGAAATCACAGCCTTAAAGGAAGTCAGTCAATTTAAACCCGTTCCTGAAGGGGAATAATTAAACACTCCAAAGATGTGGGAGAATTTTAAGTAGTCAGCAAGGATTTAAGACAACATATCATTCCTATTCAGAATTAAAAAAAAAAAAAAAAAAAAGATAAAACGTAGGCAGGCAAAGCAGACTTTTCAATGTCGACTGAAGGGAGCTACGTCAAGAGAGTCAATCAAAATGGGCTCACCTCTCCAGACTCAAAGGAGATTGAAGTTTTGAGGAGAAAACTGTGGCTGCACGGGCTAACTTATCAGTAGCGATGTATACCTGAAGGATGATGTAAAAATCTCTGGAACAGGAAAAGCATGGAGAACTCCACAGGGCAAGGGCTAATAGGGATGCAATGTACAAAGTTGCCAAGTGCAAGAAAACTCAAGACAACTGGCTTCAGCAGACTAAAGTGATCTTCAGATCCATCCTGGGCTGGCTGGTGCAGAAAATCAGGAGGACGCAAAGCACCACGCTCACTTATTTCCTACATTTATCAGGATAATGTGGAAAAGAAATGTAAGTCCTAGTGGAGCCACTATTACCATTTGCCTGGCATCTCTGAAGTGCCCCATCTTTCAATAATTTTGTCATTATCTGCTCTTCGGAGAACTAATCAGCTTGACTTTACCATGTAAAGTGAGGAAAGCTCACACATGTGGAGCAGAGGCATGTTTGCAGGGAGAGGCGATGAGCCATTAGTCCCTAGCAAAAATGAGAGTGAAATAGTCAGAACCTTTCAGAGTATTTCAAATGATACCTGCATGCAATATGGATTATAGAAAGGCACCTCTGTGAGCATTATTCAGCAGAAATAGTTCAATCTTAATACTACTGTGAAGTATAGATCTAAGACTCCAAAGATAACTAAACTTATCTTAGCACTTTGAGACAAGGCACTGTAAGCACTGGTGTTAAAGAGGAAAGCAGAAAACAAGAAAACCTGTACATTTGTGAAATCAAAGCTCTGCATAAGCTTTTCTAAGTAATTAACATGTTTTGGCATCTCAGCCATGTCTGACACAGCAGATATGCTGGACACCAGGAGAACTGAACTGGTTGCATGGGGTGACCAGAAAGGCAGCTCACCATGCACTGAGCATTGCACCCCAAACAGGTGTTGACCTAGGTAGAGATGAGGAAATGCCTGGAAATATCAAAGGGTTTGTGTTTATGGAACTTCTGAATCTCCCCAAGTACCACAGGTTAAAATTGGTGCACGAGTGAGAATTCTTGGAAAAGGAATGAAGGAAAGAAAACATGTCAATTATGCACATCACTGCAGAAAACAGAATAGAGATCCTGCAGGAGGGTGAGGGAATGAGTGTGAACTCTTAAGTCAACAATGTATTTGTCAAAGGTGTAAAAGCAATTTGTTAGAAGATCACATACACAAAAACATGGACAGCTCTTGTTGGTGGGAGATGAACACAGTAAAAAATAAAGAAAATACCTCCAGGCATCAACCCTTTCAGAATGGCTTTAGAAAGAACATGAAGATGAAATGGTAAAAAAATAAATAAAAATAAAAAAATTTTTACAGCCCATGGACAGTCCAAGACCCATGAACATATATAGATTCTCCAGGAGCTTTGAAGCTCTGCCATATTGCAACATCTTGACCTCAGTCGTCTCAAGCTCACTCTCAAAGGCAGGCAAACCAAAGGCAGTGACCGTCAATGAGACTGCAACATGACTCGTAGCAATTACTTGAATCACAGGGTTCAGTGATCAAATCTGACCAAAGCTCAGTTCAGCTTAGCCTGTGAAACCACAAGGAATGGACATACTTAGAGGCTAAGAAAAGCCTTTCGTGCCTGCTACACCTCCCAGTGCACTGCAGGAATCGTTCACGTGAAGGGGAAGAGACACACGGCTTCACAGGGTCCCTCATCCAAAAAGCAATCGCGTCCAAGCCCTTCTGCTGCTTTGATGCTTGCCTAGCAGAAGCTTTACCCATTTGCAGCAGCCAGCATGTTGCAAATAGCTTGGCAAAGTCGTGATCCGACAATAGAGTAAGCCCTGAGTCGGGTCTCCTCATACCAGCTGAAAAACACTGCAGCTTTACAAGGCAAACATGAACTGATCTGACAGGAACTCACTCTACCAGGTCAAATTCGTTCAGGAGTTTTTGAAGGCTTGACACAATGTACTGACAGGTTACAGGCTGGATCATCTCGGCGTGTGCAGCACCCCAGCCTGGACGTGGATACCATGAAGCCCGCGTTAGAGCCTGAGGCTGGCAGAAGCCCTACGCTGTGCTTGCTGGCTGATCCAGCTCAGGTGTGCTCGAGGAGCAATGCAGAGATTTGTTCTTACTGATGAGAGGAGACGGCCTGTTGAAGAGAGCGGCTCTCAGCCTCGTGCCAGTATGAGGCACAGCCCCTGGATGAGCCCCGTGTGCCTGGCAAGCACGCTGCAGCACTCAGGGCTCACCAAGGCCACTGGGGACTGTTCCCTCCCCTACAGCGACCGTATCTGGCAGCCCCGAGTGCCTCATTTCTGCAAGCACTGGGGCTCAAAAGAGATAAGTATTGCTGGCACTGTCTGTGGCTGCGATTACCATGGACTCCAGTCCAATTTTTGTTACTGTCTCCCACTCCAGCACAATCCAAATGCCTGTGGAAGGGGGTTAATTTCTTAATTTAAGAATCATTAGTGAGAGAAATTGCACTGTGCAGCTGTCTCAAGTCTTTACTAAAATGTCTCTACCAGCTGAGGATTTTTGATTCAAGTTGACCAGCTTTGTTCTCATGCATTTGACACCAACAGCAATAGTCATTTCGGGTCAATTAAATGTTTTCTTCTTTGTTTATCACCATAAGTCTTCATAATATATCTGGCAGCATTACTCCATCTGAATAGGCAGACACAGCATCCATAATGCATGTGAACTTGAAAATCACAAATAAGTGGATAAATACCAAAAGGCCTCACTTTCTCATCTGAATTCTTTATCTCCAGTTATTTGCTCACACATCCAAGGGCCTTGTAGCACCAGAAGGTGCAAGGTTTGTCTTTGTATAATGATTTCAAATACAGTTTTTAGTTGCTTCCTTGTGCTCCTGAGAAGCCAGCCCTGTCAGCACAAAATTATTAGGTGTGATTATACAGCAAAACCAAATACTGCTGCCGCATGTGCTAGCGTGCCCATCCTCGCTCCGCCAACCTGGCACAGGCAACAGGGGCAGCGAAGATGCAGGAGCATGGACTCCAGCTTCTGCGAGAAAGCAGCACTCTAAGTGCAATTCCTCAGGAGCTTTTACTCTGCTTGTTAGCAGGAGCTAATACCCATGTTAATGCTATTGTTACTGTGCCCTAGAGCCAGCATGGTTACAGCAGCAGACACTGCAATCACTCCTTCATTTGGTTGTGTAGGCATGTCTGCTGTTTCAGTTAATAACCTCAGACTTGGCCTTAATTCAACATAGCCAGGTTGATCAAGCTTTTGACGCTGTCTCCCTCAGCATTCTCATTTGGAAGCTGGGGAAGTACGGGCTGGAAGAAAGGACTATTAGATGACTTGAAAATTGGCTGGGCTGCTAGGCTCAAAGTGTGGTAATCAATGGCTCAACATCTGGTTGGCAGCCAGTAATAAGCAGAGTGCCTCAGGGGTCAATACTGGGGCTGATATTGTTCAATATCTTCATCAGCTACCTGGGCGATGAGACAGAGTGCACCCTCAGCAAATCTGGGGACAGTACTAAATTAACGAGGATGATTGACATAGCAAAGAGTAGAATTCCAACCCAGAGGGACCTTGAGAAATTTGAGGATGGGGCCAATCCATGAAGCACTCACCATGAAACGTGAAGTTACGCACATGGGTTGCCACCACAGCTGGCTTTGGTCCAGGCTGGGAACTAGGGGGCTGCCAGGCCAAGCGCGAGCCTGCAGTGCACTCACCACGAATAATGCAAGCCTCATCCCGGGCTACGTGGCAGGGAACGTGGCCAGTAGACCACAAGAAGCTTCGGTGTCCTTTGCCTGGTGTCAGGGAGGCCACACCTGGGTGCCACCTCCAGAAAAAACAGAGATGGATCAGCAGAAGCTATTGAGATGGTTGGAGCTCGTGGCCTATGAGCCATGAGGAAAGGCTGGGGCCACCCTATTCAGAAAGGAATAGCCTTGGTATTGATCTAATTACAGCTTTCATTGCCTGAAGGACAGGCAGGAAGATGGAGACATTTCCTAGTGTTTTCAGATATTCAGATATTTCCGATATTACAACAGCCACACAAAGCAGGAGGTTTGACCAGAGACCCCTTCCCTCCCCCTTCCACCAACACCTCCACAACCGTTAAGTCGAAGTCTAGATTTCTGGGTATTTTATTGTTTGTTTTTCAAAAAGGTAGCATATATTCAGAAATGTTAAGAGAGGATAATTGCGTGTCCAGTTCACTGTCAGACCTGAGCCTTATGACCTCCTACATTAACATCAGCGCTTGTTACAGGAGAGGGATAGGCATTTTAGAAAGATGCATTAATCTTGAGTTAGAGGCAAATGATAGAGACACCAGACTTCCCCAGCTAAGCTACCTCACTGATTTACTGTGCTAGAAATGCAAATTATACTCCTAGACTTTTGTTAGCTCCTCATCCAGCCAGAGAAATATGGTGTCGTTTCATTCTGTGAATAAAGATTTCTTCCAGTATTAGCCCGGGGAGATAATCAGAACACCTATCAGCTTCCTAATCTCATTATAAAACTTTCTTCGAGTATCAACAACATTTTGTCACAAATCATATGCCCACAGATACCCCAGATTTTACCACCTGCTGGCATTCTGAAGTAATTTAACTAAGGAAAGACAAACCTTAGAACTCGGGGGAAGATTAAATGCAAGTTATTGCTTACAAAGCCTTCTTTTACCATTTCCCTGGACTTCCACAAAGCCCAGGAACTTCCGGACTGAAATGCAATGCCCCTTCCTAATGGCCATAACACTGGCTAATTGGCCATCAGCCCCCCCTCTTTTCTCTTCAACGTCTTCCACTCCACAGCCCTGGTTCTTATTTCTAAGAGTGACTTGCTACACCGGGATCGGAAAGACTGATTGTCTTCACTGTATGGGCAAAAATAAAATGCAATTAGGAAAAAGGAGTGCATTAAACACCCTCCTTGAGGGATTTCATGGCAAAAGCAGAACAGCCCACTCCACAGCTTTGCAGTAGAGAGCAGGTGTGCTGCTGCAGGTGCCCAAGGGATTGCTTATGCCAAGCCTGAGCACTTTCTGAAATCCCACATTACAGCTACTCTTTGCAGTAATGTTTTGACCTCTGGGAATAAATACTGCAAATTAGTGTTCTAACTTTGCATCTTTCTACAAATTAATTCTGTTGAGGCAGTAGATGATATTCCAGCGATAACCCACCTCTCCCACTCTTTCTTCCACAATAATTCACTGACAAGATCTCCTGACGTGCTTTTAAATGGGAGAGATCAAATTATATGTTTGCATGTAATCATTTAAAAAATAATAATATCTTCAAAAAATCTACAGCATTGTTACAGAACAATGGATTTAATTATTGGGAAATGAGCTATTTGCAAGCAATTTCACTCACTGCCTGTGCCTATCCTGGGTCTGGGAAACTCTGAATGATAAGAAAATTGAAGAAGCTCTTTGAGGGTAATTTGAGTCCCTGCATGTGGAAAAAGTGAACAGAAGAGGTTATTTCTTAACAACGCACAATTAGGAAAATACCACCAGGGTTCAAATCCTAGCTCCCAGATTCTAGGGCTGGGCAAACAATCTCAGGAGGACAGAGCTTGGTCCCCCAGACTGAGAGCGAGATTGAGGTTACAGATGAAGACCCTTTGGAGCAGAGGATGTCCACAGGCACAGCCTGTCCCATCCTCCCCAAGGGCAGGTGCTCAGCTGAAGCCCCTTGCTACAGGCAGGTGTGTAGAGGATCCAAGCAAGCCCTTTTGCACCCTTGTGCTCCAGAAATGGGGTGGTAATCACGACCTCCTGCTGAGGAGGGCACCACTACATCAACTGGTGCATTGATGTTTCATGTCATTCTCAGAGCTTATGCAATATCTCCAAAATAAACTGCAGCTGGGTCGCTTCACACCAGGACACTAACATCAGGTCTGTCCACACTCTTCCCTCCTGCAGCACATGGCATATAGCTTCAGCAAGTGCGTGTTCCCAGCTTTGCAGGAGAGATTTTTTCAAAGCAAGGTCTCCTGCTTCTTGCACTAAGAAGTCCTCCCCAAAAGCCCTTGCAGTCTCCCCATCAAAAGCAATAACATAGAAAGACATCTTGTCTTGCCTCCTTAATTTTTTGCCTGAGACCACACTCACTTTGTATTAACCACACCACACTCTGAATTTTGTGCCAATGCTCAGGAGAGAGGCATTAAGCTTGGGGCTTGATGCAGTGCTCTGAACTGCTCCAGAGCTGCCTTTGGATTATCTCCATCGCAGCAGGACGCTGGACCGCATCAAATCCAATTACAGCTCCGCTGCCTTCTCATGGTCTGCTCAGCACCACGCCTGGATTCACTTGCCAGCACGGGATCCCTGGCTCCTTCGCACTCCCCCATGGCTGATCCACCCCTGCCCTGGCACTGCTGGAATTGCCCAAGGATGGGTCCCAGGTTGCTGCTGGCTGCCCCACACCGCGGCTCAGCCCCTGCAGCATGCCCTGCAGCCAACATTCTGATCATAATCCCCACCTAAGTACCCTCCAGCCAGCCTCTCTGCCATAAATTGGGATAGTAATGTACCGTAATCACATAATTCCTGTCAGCAAAAGTAAACAAGGATGGCTGAGTGATTCCCAAACAACACACTAATGGCCAAAGTAGAAAACTCCTGCTTCGCTTTTCCTCCAGTCTTTCTTAAACCAGCCTCCTCCTGTTCATATTTATTGCAGGTTTTTTCCTCATTTTTAGGTTTATTTACCCAGAGCTAACGAATAATGCTGTGAACATATGCTATAAACCACCATTAAGATGAAATTTGGAGAAAAGAAAATTACTTTGGTATGAGAGCTGAGGGGATGTATAACTAGTAAATGCCCAGTACAGATATTTGAAGGCTTCTTAGGAGAGGTCTCTTGAGATTTCTTGGTCAAATAAAGTGAGGCATTCTGTAGGAATTCTCTCTTCAAAGTTATTCTCATTTTTGTAACAGTTTGATGCAGATGCTGCTCAGGCAAAAGAGTCTACTATGGGCTTTTTCACATTCAAGTCTTTGTATCTCATTTTTACTGATTACCACAGCTGTTAAAAGCAGCAAGGTAAGCAGCAGCAGCAGATGCCATGTGCACTGATTTTAGTGTGGCTTTTGACAATCTTTCAATGCGCTCTTGCAAGCAAATGTGCACATGTGAAAAATATTCAGGAAGTTTAGCACAACACCAGCACAAAGCTTGCTGGAAACCTGGGTTTGCAGAGGAGCCATAAGTGACTCATTGTCAGAAAGGCGAGACATGAAGGAGGCTTCTCCAGACTACATCTCTGCCTAATATAATTCAATTTTTCATTAGTGACCTGGATGTTGCCCTGTAGAAGATGCTTATTAAACTGGCAGGTAAAAAAGCCAGGAGAGACTGCATGCACACTGGAGGACAGGATTATTACTCAGTATAAGTCTGAAAGGGATTTTTTTAATAATGAAAGTGACACTATCCAGTGGGATGTGAGAGCCCCTCCACTATGCTTGCAATGACCAGTTCAAAGTACTAGGCTATGGAAGCCTCCAAATGCTGAATAATGACAGCATGAGCAGGGTCTGGAGTCCATTTCAGCAAACATCTGTTGACTTCCAGCAGACCTTGAGAGCCTGGTGGCCATAAAAGAAAGAGGACATTCAAGAACCAGTCAGGGAAAGCTAATCAGCTCGAGACAGTTCCAAGGTCTGCCAGCTTTTGAGAGTGAAAATGTTCAAATCCAGGACCAGGCATTTGAAAGAATACAAGAGACCATTGAGACACAGGGATTGTGTGCCAGGAAACAGCTGGAGCTGCAGGGCAAGCACATTAGCTTCGGGTTCAAAGGTTGGGCTGCCATAAACCCTTCGAAAGCACCACGAGGCAGTGCACATTGCAGGGACCAGCGCCAGGACACGGGGACTGAGTGCTTGCCCCGAGAAGTCGATCATCCTGGCAGGTACGCAGGAGGGCACAGCTTCCAGAGGACACCTGCAGACCTCTAGGGGCACAGATCAGTCTTGTACATGTAACATTTTGATAAAAGACCTGAAGGGAGTCTCCAGACAGCTCCCTTGCATCCCTCTATTAAAAAAAAATGCAGTTCTGCACTCCAGTGCAGCAGGTTTAGGCAGATTTTTCCTGATCAAACCAGAGGTGCTTGTTGGCTTTAGGTGGTGAGGTCAGAGTTCTCAGAGAACTATGGTTTTTAGGCAGTTACAGCCCTTTCTCCCAGTGGGGATGAGCAGTGCTCGTATCTTCAGTGCCCGTATCTCAGGGCACTGAAGAGACAGGCCATGCTTGCCCATCAAATTAAGGTTGCATTTTGGTATGATCTCAAATATTGATTAATTTCTTCAATCTAATATTGCCACTCATGATTCTGGAGTCCCATCAATCACAGGACTACGTGCACCTTTCAAACAGAACTAGAGCATCTGTTGTATTACCTGAAGCACAGGAAAAGGGCTGGGACAGGGGGAACCCCAACAGCCACGATGCAATCCAGGCTCCAGGTCAAAAAGAACCATGACAGTGAGATGTGTCTGATAGCTACAGAGGAACTGAGAAAAAAATAAAAAATAAAAACCTTTGATTAACTAATGATTTCCTTAGCTCTGAAAGAAAGAGCAGCTAGGGTTTTATTGTGTTTTGTTGTTGTTGTTATTGTTGTTGTTGTTGGTTTTGTGTTTTTTTTTTGTCTGTTTGTTTGCTACTGGTTAAAGAAAAATATAAGGACACTGAGCCCAGTGAGCTGGGCAAGACCAAACTGGCAGCAGCCCTAAGGGAGGCATAGTCCCAAGCCTTAGCCCTGTGTAAAGGCTCAGCAGCCCAGCTGCTGGCATTCAGAAAGGCAGCTGGGGCATCCTGTGGCTTTACAGGAGGCTTCATTGTAGCCCCCCCCCCCCCCCCCCATTTGGGCTGCAGAGAGGATAGGAGCTCAGGTTTCCCCTTCCCAGGTCTCTCTGCCCCACCACCCAAGCCATGTATTCACCTTTCCCTTTTCTTTCCCCACACCCAGCAGACAAGAGCTGCATTTCCAGCCCACCTCCCTCTGCCTGGGCTCCTTGGCCAGGTGCATGCCCTCGGTGATTCAGGGCTCCTCGTCCCTCCCTGGCCAGCTCAGCCAGTATCCTTTTACAGGGGATTTTCTCAGACTACCTCTGTCTTTGCTCATTGTAGCTAGAGTCGAGCCTAATAGACCGATGTGCCTGTAGCCCTCTGTTTATGTAGATGCCGGAGTTTTCAAAGTGAAAGCCCAAATCCAAACATCTCTGCAGCCCCATTTGCTTTACATCCAGCTATGACGACTATAGTACCAGCTGCTTGCATTTCTTGCATTTCAAGTTTTATTTCTGCCAGCAGTTCTTCCCTGTCTTTCCTCAAGCCATACCATAAAAAAAACTCTAGCTTCATTTTCTCCCTTTCATCCCTGCATTAGCTCTGCAAACAGGCTCTGTGCTTCCCCTTTTTCCTACTCAAGTAAAACCTTTGTCTGGAAGCCTAGGCTGTCTGGGCCCAAAATGTTGTTTTCTCTGGTTACAGTCACTGTTTTGTTTGCCCATTAATGACACTCTGCTCCTTGCTGTGATCCTACATGACTTTCTCCTTTGCTAGCGGGGTCCTAAACTTAAAGATAAGGGAGTTTTCTCAGAAGACTTATGCAGGGTGAACAGCAGACTCATGAAAAGCATCCTGCTCAAGAGGTGCTTGTACCTGGAGAGGCATTCACAAGTGTGTAGCTGGCTGCTCAGGCAACTCTGAATGGCCAAGTTATAAATCACTGTTTGCCATCGGTGATGGCCAACTCAGTTTTCTCTGAGAGCCACTGTCCCAGCTTGCACCCCACATGCCATCCCTCAGCTCTGGTTTTATGTGCTCAGTATTTTCAGTTTGTTGGCCACTAGGCTCACGTGCCACCACCGGGCTACGTGAGGGGTAAAGGGCATCTGTGGGACTGTGGAAGCACCCACAGCAGTTCAGAGTGAACTCAGTGGCATGGCCTTAGGGGAGAAACACTGCTCTAGAAATTGCAGCCCAGTAGATTAATATCACCAGGACGTAGGAGCAGCCGTTGAAGTGCCTTTGACATCCTGTTTTCCAAAGTCAGGTCAGAGAACCAGACCTTTCTGCTCCCATGGTCAGCACCAGCTAACACCAGTGTCCTCCAAGTTCAGATAGGTACAAGATCACCCTCTTTTGGTACTCCTAGCAGCAGGCCAATAAAAAGGTTTCATAGCCTCCACAGAAAGGCCAAGAAGCCACCTCACCCATTAATTTACTACATGCTCAGGTCTCCAAACCAGCTTTGCACTGCAAACGCTTCTATACAATAACATCCCTCCAAGCCCAACAGAAGGTTTCTCCTCTCTAAAAACTTGGTTTCTTTCACAGGTCTTTTAGAAGAGACCCTGGAGCCCACCTCTTTGTGCCTTTACCCATCCCCACCTCTCCCTGCTCACACCTCCAGCTCTCAGCTGCTGGCCAGGCACCTGCTCCACTTTCACAGCATGCCTTCCCATGTGGGTCCAAGGCCAGGAAAACACTTACATACATGTATTCCCTGTTGCTGCATCAGAAGATGGTGCCTTTCTTTTTTGATACCTTGGCTGGCTGCAGCAGCCCCCGAGTCCAGCAGGGAAAATGCCCATAAGATCAAATAGCATCTTCTAGGGACCCACAAGCCCAACCTTACAAGCTTACTGACTGCACTGCCATCCTCCACAAACCAAGCCCTTCAGCACACACACAGTGCTGAGAGAGTCTCCCTGCACTGTGCACACTGGGAGCAAGGAGTTTAAAAGCAGTCTCTAAAGTCCTATCCTTTCCCTTACAAACCCTCCCTCACCCAAATTCCTTTTCTCAACCCTAACAGGACCCATATGGGCAGACTCTCATAACTCATTAGGTTCTCCAGCCCCAGCTTCACTCCCAAATTCCCTTAGGCTTAGGAGACATACCTTGGCCAAGAACCACCTAGCAGCACCCCAGACCATAACAAACACCTCCCTAAGGCACCACATTCCACCTTGCTGCTGACCAGCTTTACCACAGAATGATTTGTGTTTGAAGGAACCTTAAAGGGCATCTAATTCCACCCTTCCCACCATAGGGGGAACACATCTTCCACCAAACCAGGGTACCTAAAGCCACCACCCATCCAACCCAGCCTTGAACACCTACTCTTCCTTGACCACTTTTACAGATCTCAGACAGCTGCACATTGTTAGGGACTGGACATTAAAGCCTCTTGCCTCCACCACCTGCTTTCTCATCTCTCCCTGATAGGCACATGTTGGGGACAGGACTACTGTCACATGAAGGTGATTTTTCTCCACCTGCCCCAAGCCCCCTGAGAGGGGGAGAGCAGCAACAAAGCTCCTACCTAGCTGGCAAAACAAGTGGGAGCTGGTGGAGCTCTCCTGCTCTTCTTTGAATATGTGCTGCTGGAATTTTAAACAGATTATGTAAGTGGCTCTCATTTAATCCATCTGAACTATCCTCTTTTAATCACATATGAGATCAAAGCTGCTGATTGTGAAATGAGCAGGGAGCCGAGCAGGCTCTCCCTAAGCTGGCCTGCAGTGGGTGAGAAGGGGACAGGCTGTGGGAACGTGTGCTGGGGCATGATGCTTTCCTCTTCTGTTTTACATTGCCACTAGAAACATGGGAAGCACAAGCACTGCTGCTACTTTCTGTGAATTTATTGCAGCCTTTCCCTTGCACCTCTGCAACCCAGAGATGCATAGGGACGTGTCTGTGCTTGGATGTGGGGGCACTGCAGCTTGGCTGGGAAGCCACTCCTCAAAGAAAGAGCAGTTCTCTCTAAGATTTATATAGTTTACCTTTTTCATTTCTCCTCCTGAAGTCTGACATTTAAAAATGTGTAATTGTGTTTATCCCTGGCAAGCTGTGAATGGCTCCCCGGGCTGCCCGTGCCTCCTGCACTGCTGTATAAATTACACTGACAACCCCTTATTACAAAGGGAAAAATAAGTTAATGGAAAAGCAAAGCAGAAATAGATGCATAAAAATCCCAAAGTGCCCAAGTCAGCAGAATTGGCCCCACGTGACAGTCATTGCCAGTATTTAATTAAACAGGGATCGATCGTGTGGGTGAGTGTGAGTTTGTGTGCACACGTGGGGAGGAATCAGTACATTTATCCTGTATTTATTTTTTGATAGTAAAGAGTTATTGATACTGCACTGGCAGCCACCCCTGCAGGGTGATGAGCAGTGTGGCTGGAAAGGGAGGGGTGTACACAGCCTGCTTTGAGCAGAATCCCCATCTCCCAAAATCATCCTCTCCTGGCTGGTGGGGAGCCAAAAAGCCTGGCTGCCCCTCGGGGAGAAAGCGTGGGTGCTGCAGAAATGCCAGGAGCACCAAGGTGTGAATGACAAATCTGCATGGCAGTCTTGGGGAACGGAGACCATGTTGCCTCCAGGAGCAACCTGTGGTGGTTTGGGGATGTGGTACTGGGGATGGAGGCTCACAGATGTGCAAGGAGCCATGAGGGTCAGCAGACCCCAAGCCATTCCTGCAGGATGCTGAGCTTGGTATTTGGAAAGAAACATCAAGCAAGACAAGCCAAGGTGTAGGACCTGCAGGCCAGGACTTGGGGGGTACCAGAGACATTTTGAAGGTGCCATGAACAAATGGGAACTGCAGGAGAAAAGCAGAGGTACAAGTGCAACCCCTCACTGGTGGTGACACAAGCAGCAGCTGCAGAGCTGGGCAGCTCCAGAGGGACCCCAAAACCTCGCAGGAAGGCAATGGGAGGGGAGAGGTTTGGAGGCAGGGGAAAGCTGCCTGGCTCTGCCATCATTTGGATGACAAGGAAAATCTGGGATCTCAGAAGATGCTGGATATGGGGTTGGAAATTTCCTGTTGTTCATGGTGGTTTGGGGGCTCTCCTGAAGACTGGGGACCTGTGACAAGGCTTTGCATCCCTGCTTCCTGCTCAGTCACACAAAACCTAATTAACCTCTGGGATAAAATGCAATATCTGAGCAGGAAAATTATCTAGGGAGGAAAATCAGAAATATTTTGTAAAAGTGATAAGTTTCAAGCAGAAGGACTGGGCAGAGGTGGAAATTTACAGTTGGAAATGTTCACCTCTGCCAACAGGAGCTGGAAAGGTGTTTCCCTCTGGGCTGCTTGTCCAGGACCTGCCACCACCGAGCCCCCACCTCCCTCCTCTGACCCCATCAGTGCCCCCAGCACTCATACAGACAGCAGTCCTTGGGGTTTGGGCAAAATGTGTACAGCACTAAGTGAAGGTGTGCAGATGTCAGCGTGGGCGCCTCAGCCAGATCGATTCAAATCCAGCCATCCTGGGAGCAGAGCAAGGAAGTTAACAGCTGCTGGAAATTGCACACAGCTCCTTTCATATCCACACATTTTTCTTGCCTAATTGGAGAGAGCCAAGCGGTTGGGCAGGAGCTGCACGAGGCTGGGGAGCCGGACTCCAGCTCTGACACATGGCTGCAGGAGGCTCCCTGGGGTACCAGTTGCACCAGTCTGCTCTTAATGGGCCCAGAGGCAGCAGAAGAACCCTCCTCTTTTCCTGCATCAACATCCAATTGCTTTGAGTACATAGGATTAAAAAAAATAAATTAATTACTTGTCTTTCTGTTCCCCATCCCCTCTCTGGCCACGATGCAAGCCGTGCTTGGTATGGAGGAGCTGCTCTGAGTTTTTTCGTACCACCCCCTCTGCAGCAGCAGCCGAGTTTCACTCCTGTAAATGTTAACCAAGAATTCAATGCAAAGAAAATAAAACCCCAAACAAAACAAGAGGAATAATTTCTATTTTTGCTTGGTTTTATGTTCAGTCTCGCAGCCCTGACATCTTCCAGATAATGACTGAAAATCCCTTCTCCCTGCAGTCTGGACACCAATCAATACTCCACAAGCAATTTCCAGTGCTCGGCTTGCTTGTTAAAGACCTAACATTCCCTTTCCTTGAGAAGTGGGTGGCACAGTGAGTCACAGAAAGCTCAGCAGGATGCCATTTCTACCTGATGCAATGCTGAAGCAGGGCTTGAAATCAGCCAGAAAAGCTATTTTCTGAATCTCAGCGCTAGACTGCAGAGCCCTGAGGAGCCTTGCTGGGCAGCAGGTCTCGGAGGTCCCAATGGAGCCATCCTTCCTGGCCCAGCACCAGGAGCGGTCCTGGGATCACAAGCAATGGGGAGTCCATCCTCATCTCCGGGGTTTTTAGATGTGCTCATGATAAATCACTGCAATGTGTCCATCACGAGCACTCCTGTCCCTGTCAGCAGGACAACGTGCTCACTGCTGCACGTAGCCGTCCCTTCCATTCAGAGAGGAACATTGCAGATGTCTAAGGTTTAACAGAGCTCCAACAGCCCCCATCCATCAACCTGACAGCCCTGCAGGAGCCCCAGACCCATCTCTTGCCCCCTGGAAGACGCAGAGCTTCAATAAGGCCCTCTGCAGCAGAAGGCACCAAGTCCCATCTCAAGGGCTTGGTGGGTTCATTGGTTTCTGCAGGGGCTTTTCCAGGAGCTGGAGCCTGGTCCTGGCTGACTGCATCCCAGCTAGGATGTGGCTGCAGTGGGGAGCTTGCAAAATGCCTGTATTCCTGCTGTCACCAGCTTAACCTTCTCGACAGCAAGGAAGCCCCCAAGGGAGCTCCTCAGACTAACAAAATGCCTTTCGCTTAAAGTTGCTTTGCTTAATTACTCCGGGACACATTTAAAAATATGATGTGCCACAAGCCTTTGAAGTTCAGAGAGACTTTAGCAGGTGCTGTAATCCCCTTATCCTAATCCTGATGACCAAGATATGTTGGCTGCCCTTTCTCATGGTCTAGCGGGACTCGGGCAGTTTTAAAGCTGGAGTCTTTGATTCCCTCGGATGAGACTTTCAGAGTCACAGTGATCTGTCTTCAGCTTGGGTGGACCAAATACCTTGTTAATGTGTTTATTCACAGCTGTGCCTTATTAATATCCTCCTAAAAAAGCTCAGGTGAGCACCCAGAGGACAGTGGTTTGTTCTTCCAGCTGCACACATGTTCAGGTTGATTTTTGCAGAAGGAAGAGAAAGGTTGCAGACCAAAGGATGCAGAGACACAAGGACCCCCTTGCTCCAGAGGTGGCCAGGGAGGGCACTGCAAAAGCTGGGTATTGCTGCCATCCTTCAGCCAGAGCAAGCAGGGGAAGGATTTGTGACTTTTGTGCAAACATCAGGAGCGACTGTCCAGAGTGCTGTCATGCATACGACTAATTAAGAGCCGAGCTATGAGCATGGAAGAACTAAATGCACGTTGCTTCACTGGAGATCTATGGGTCTGCCTAAGTGAGGGTGGGGAGACACAACAGAAATAACCAGAAGCAACCAGCAGAAAGCCAAGGGCGGCCAAAGCAATGCTTTGCAGCACTGTATTCAGAAAAAATAAAATAAATAAAATAAAATAAAATAAAATAAAATAAAATAAAATAAAATAAAATAAAATAAAATAAAATAAAATAAAATAAAGAGGGAGATATGGGGCAGCATGTTGGCTGGGGAAGAGGCTGGGAAGGCTGGTGGCAGCAGTCCCTGCTGCTCCACCTCTGCTCACCCACTGAGCAAGGAGTCATTTACAGCAATGTTCTCGCGCACAAGATGAATTCCACCAGAAATACCTGGCTCTCTTCTAAGTTCCATATTGGAAATAGCTGCCAAAAGTCAACTCTGAATATTAGCTAACTATTTCAATCAAATTATATAACTGCATGATGTAGAATAACTTTAGAAATAAAGTCAATTGCAGAATAACAAATGATGTATTTACTGCAGTGGAGGTGCTTGAGCTTTCAAAGCTTACAAAATGTCTTCTCTTTTTTTTTTCAAAATTAAATTTCCTTGAAATCAATGTATTCCCATGGAAATTCTTTATTACAACAAAATGCCATTTAAATGCCATTTTCTGGTGGAAATGCTCTGTTGGTATATTATTGACACGGTTCAATTACCGTGCTCACACTCGCAGTAGCAATGTGCCAGACAAACAGCACCCAGGGCTCATTCCTCTCTTCCTCCAGACAACCTTTTGTGTCCCCACAGCCTTGGTGGCTGGACTCCAGGGAGGATTCATCCGGAGTGCCTCAGCACCTCCTGCTTGCAGAAGTCCCTCCTTTAAGTCCTCCAGCCTCCTGTGCCCCCTTGGGTCCATCGAGGGCCACTTGTGGGACGAGGTCAGGCCTCCCCCAGGAGCAGCTGTGCCCACATTGGACCCCACAAGGGACACGAGGCTCAGCCCAGCCCTGCTCAGGGAGAGGTGCCCAGACCCGTTGGGTTTCTCCAGGCCTGGGAGTCATTCATTTGACTCCCATCATGTGCTCCTCTGGCAACGGATTTGCATCTCCAGCCTTTGCATTTCAGCCGTGTGATTTCTCCTGCTCCAGGGATCCCACATGCCCAGTCTGCTTACCACCAGACTGGTTTACACCCAGCCTGCCTGGTTTTGTCCCCAAATGCCCTGGCCCCGTTGGAATCACAGCCCTAGCAAACACCCAGCTGCCCATGCTCAGCTACTCCTTGGATCGTTTCATCCAGTACACCTGGAGGAAACTTCTTTGAGAAGGGTCCCACCAGCTCACGCCCCAGCAGACACCCCCTGCTTGAAGTTGTGTGCATCCTGTGCGGAAAACCCCTCCGGTCACTGTCTCCTGAGCACATGAACTGCTGCAGTCGTGGCAAGGAAAGGCAGGTGCCATGAGAGCGAGCAGGAGCTGCCTGTTCCCCACCTCTGGGCACGCTGTGGGGTAAGGAGGCAGCACAGCTCATGGCCAGGAGCTCAGCCCAGGCACCACAATGCTCTGACCCCCAGGAGAACCCAAGCCTCAGCCCTGTGGGGTTCCACCGTGGCCTCAAAGTTTGTTCTTTTCATGAGGAAACCAGGTAACCTATAGACCTACGGTGAATTAATGGAAGCTATGTAGCTGTGTGGACACACTTGGGTCCATTTTTTTCCCCAGGTTTGGCAGTTTATTAATAACAGCCCAATGGTGCAGAGGAAAATATCACCCCAAACCATCAGCAAGGCACGGCTCAGATCCTGAGATGTTGGTGGTTTTGCTGAAAGGAAAAGGAAAATTAAAAAAAAAAAAAAAAAAAAAAAAAAAAAGGAAGTTATACTGGGCTGTAGAAATGCAGCCTTCCAGTTACAAGCAGCCAAGCAATTCACAGCAAACATTTTACTCGATTCATTTAGCCCTTTCTCTTTTTATGAAATATTTGCAGTCTTGGTTCTGTTCCACACGTGTTTGCTGATGAAGCGGCTCTGTTAATCGCTGGCGTGTAACCACGGCGGCCCCTGAGCTCTCAGCTTGCCCCTTGTTCCTTTGCCTCGAGAACTGGGAATTCAGCTTCGCAGGCTGCGGGTGACTTCACGCTTTCCTTTGTATATTCATGTGCAGAAAAATGGTCTTGAGTCATTACTTGAGGGACTGAAATGAAAAGGAGTCAAAGGAAAAGATTATAGCAGAAAGATTACAGTATGAAATGACTGATTTTTATTTAACACATTAACCAATATGCTTTTTCAAATATAGGCTCAAGCTACTTAAGGCAAAGTTCAAGTTAATATTGATATTTGAAGGAAGAAGCACTTTCATATTAATCACCTAACTATTAAATGTCTGTTACGAGACAGAGCTTATGGGCTGCGTCTCCAGACACATTTTCAAATGGTTCGGCCTATCTTTGATCCTTCTTAATGACGGTGAGCAATTATACTGCGGGTTCAGAAACACTTTTACCATGCCACTAGCATGGAAGGCTTTTTTTTTTTTTTTTTTTTTTGTCTTTTACTTTTTTTTCCCAGTGTTGTCAGATAATATCTCAATAACATTTCTGGGAAGCAAAACCAACCATTCTCGACCCACCCTGAGTTTTCGCTGATGCATTCCCAGCCATGCAGCCTAATGGCAGCAAGCCAGAGCCTGACATGAAATAACTGAGTGTGGGACGTGCAGGGTGCTCCAGTGGTGCAGAATCCTGCATGCTTCTGCTTCGGCCGGGGATGCATGGAGTTGTCCACGGCGGGTGGGGAAGGGGTGGATGCTCGGTGTTATCCTCCGCAGGGCGGCCCAGGCATTGCCATGGCAACTGCGTGCGGGGCAGTGATGCTGCGCTGCACCGAGGTGGGGCGTGCAGGGCGACCCCAGGGCCCTGGTGTGGAGGGAGATGGGTTGGCACCATGGGGAGGTCTGGGAGGGACATGTGCATGTGTGTGTGCACATCTGCATGTTTGTGCGTGGGTGTGTGTGCTTGTCTTCATGTGCACAGGTGCGTGAGTGCATGGGTGCACGTGTGTGTGCTTTTGGACATGTGTGCATGCATGGGTGTGTGTGTGCATGCTTGTGCATGTGTGTGCATACGCAAATACATGTGTGCATGTGTGTGTGCACGTGGTCATATATGTGCACATCTGCATGCATACATGCATGTTTGCACACCTGTGCATGTACCCATGTGCACATATGCACATATGCACCCCCAAAATTGTGCATGTTGGCACATTTATTAACACAAAATTGTGTGTGCAGCTGCACAGTTGTGCCTGAACCTCCACACGCATATGCTCCCACTCTTGTGCATGCCCTGCTGGGTGTGCGCTTTGCATCTGCACACATCTGTGGGGAGGGCAGGGCATGTTGCAGTCGTGCTGTGCTCCCTTTGGCCATGGGGTACTCAAGCACGTGTGCTTATGTGAAAAGAGGCAGCAGATATTCCTTTCAGCAGCAGCAGAGAAAGGCTGCCAATACTGCAGGCGTAGCACCAGGCATCAGAGAGGGATGGGTTCGCACTCATTTTTTTCACACTTCACCATTTCTGCATTTTCTATTGTAACCCTGTGCCTGTGACCAGGGCTGTGGGTGCCAGTGCCTGCAGGGACACGGAGAAGCATCACGCCCCCATTCAGGGTGTGAAAATGTCCGTGCAAGAGATGATGTGTTTGAGAAGGCAAAGTGCACAGAGCAGCAGTGTCCCCACCTGCCCTCCGTGCTGCCATCCATGTGGGAGGATTCATCCTGCATTCGGCTGTAGCATTAGCTGCAGCTGCCCAGTCACATCCTGCACCCCTGCACTCAGCATGACACTCAGCTCTGCCACAGGTGGCCAAGGCATCACTCAAGTGGTTGTGCATCCGAGCAGCATCCTCTGCTCAGCCCAGGTCTCTCCTGGCCAGTACACAGGGTCAGGGGAAGGCATGCAGGGCGGAGGCTGGGTGCGTGCACAGGAGATGAAAAGCTCACGGGCATGAGGAGGGCACCGCTCCCCACCTTCGGCTGTGCTCAACTAGCAGCAAGTGTAGCGGCCAGCAACATAAGGTGCAGCTTCCACCTGAGGTGTGTTGCAGCACGTTCATGCGAATCAGCTCTGGTGGAGAGGAAATGGGAGCTGGGGATGCACGCACCTCTGGTCCAGAGGCAGATGGCAAATGCTGGGACGCCCAACAAAGAGCTCTCCCATGGAGAGCTGCTGATTCTGCGTTTGCACATGCAAATGTGAATGTATTTCTGCCTCTACAGCTGCAGACATAAACATCTGCAGACAGTGAAAGCCATCTTGGTGAATCCTGGCGCTTGGCAAGGTCCTGCAAAAGCTCTTCCATGGCATTGTGCCTGCAAGGCAAAACCCAGGGATGTCCCATGGCTCAATCCTCCTGCAGGTCCCACGAGCTCTGGTCAGTCCCTGAAAGTACACCTGATATGGGAAGAGTCAATGCAGCAAGGAGGGGCAGAACATCAGCACAACAGCCCAGGCACCTGGCAAAGAATCTCACCAGGGCCACTGTGAGCAAGAGGGGACTTCCATGCTGCACCACCCGGTTCAATCCCCTCCACGGTGAGAGCACAGGAGCAGCAGGTCTCAGATTTGGCTACCAGCTCTGGCAGTTGCATCACAGAAATGGCAAAAAACAGGCTGGAACCATGCCAGTGGGTCACACCATCTAATGTACCCTCTGCCCCCACCCAGAGCTCCAGGTCCACATCCCCAGCCTGGCAGGAGAGGGAGAAGCTGGGCAGGGGGCAGCTCTGGATGGACACCTGGGTGCCTGGCAAGCAGGGGAAGGTTCTGCAGAGATGATCACTCAAACCCCTTCTGTGCAGTTTCTGCTGAGTCCTTCCAAATTTTTCCTCTTTGAAAATTGGAGGGTTTCATTCTGCTCAGTTTTGGTGTCTTATTAGCCTCAGCTTTCCTTGTCCCGCTGGGTGGCTCATTAGGGAGTAGATAATGAGCTTTCTCTGCCACTGCTGATAGCGCTTGGTGCAAAATCCTTAACAGATTCATTTGTTTCCCAAATATTTCTTGCAGATTTGGTTCAGATAGGTGTTAAAACAATGAAATAGGGAGACACTTTAAAGAAACCAGATACAAATAAAGTCTCTTTGTTCACCAGGATTTGCCAGTGTGGTGTCAGAGATTCCCCACTGGGGGAGTTTTCAGAGGTACAAATGGTCCATAGGTGGCCAGATCCTGCTGAGAAACACAACTCACACCTGATGGCAAGCAGTCTCCCACCCAAAACCCGTGATGGTGGAGCTAGACCTGCTAAAGGTAGAAGAAATAAAAACATGGGAGCACAAACTCTCTCCACAAAGATGCATTTGAATGAGCATCTGGTTTGCAGAAATTTTGGGCAAACCACAAGCTCCTCATGTTCCTGCGCAACCTCTGCCACTCCTCAAAGCACAAAAGCTGCTCATTTCAAGTGGCCAGATTTGCAGGGATTGAAGGGAAAATGACGGCTATTAGACACACTTTTGTACCTGACATGCAGGCTTTTGTTTAGATAACAATGAATTCTTTGCTATTATGGGCACTTTCAAGCATAGCTGTTTGGATAGTGACATCCACAGCAGCATCCTGGCATGAAAAATCCAGAGTATATAAGGAAGTATATGGTCCTCCATGCATCACCAGTGTGCACCTCACAGGTCAATCAATTTCAAGCCAGCTCTGACTGATCTGGATAGTGTGATATCACGGCTGGGCTGTCTGGTTTGGGAGCTCTGTGCTCATATTCCACACACAGGATAAATAGATGTGTAGAAAATATATGATGTGGTGTTTTTCCGAGGTGTCCACTTGCTCCACCTGCCCTAGCAGCAGTGTTTCCTGCTGTCATGAATAACACAATTCACAAATTTGCAAGCGGCAATTTCTGTGACTTCATTTGTGGTAACCTGTGAATGCATTTTGAGTCATGTTATTTAAAAACTGCTCTTTTTCTGTACTTTCATCACTTCTCTATCAGGAGGAAGGACATGGGAATGCAAAGTTAACAAACTCACCCACTCCCTTTGGAAAAAGAGGAGGAACAGCTGGTGTCCAGAATTTATAAAAATATTGCATGCTCTGCAGAGCTCGGAGCAGCACAGAGGGCAGGAAAGCAGCACCCATTAGCACTGGGAGCCTGCCCCAAATGCGGTGTCATGTGAAGATACAGCTAATAACGTTGTGCACACAAAGATCTCCAAGCTTGGACATCTTCAAGTAGCCCAAGGAGCAGTGGGACATAGGCAGTCCCTTTTGTTTGGGTGATGTATACGGCTTCCCATGTGCTGCTGAAGCTGCAAAGGCTGATGGCAGGAGGATTACTCACTGGTTGGCCTCCTCGTCTCTTAAAGACCCAGGTGAGAAGTTCAGGCTGGGCTGCAAATAGACCACTTGATGTGTCTGTATCCAAAGCTTGGTGACACCCATTAGAGAGTCCCCACATTTTCCACCTGCATCCTTTTTTACAGTATGCTGCATCCTGGAGCATCCTTCCAGCACTTATGCAGCCCCAGGGGATGGCCAGGCAGGCTTGTTTCTCCCTCCCCTGCCTTCCTGCAGGCCACAAGAGGCTGCAGAGGAGACAACAAAGTCCCATTTACAGAAGACCAGCAGGTCAGTGGGGGCTTTACCCGTGCACTGTGCTAACCCCCCCGAACAGGCACTGCTTCACTCACGACAGTGAGTGCACCACAGCCCCCATTACTTGTCCCAAGGGCTCGGAACAAGGAACAAAACAATATAGCAGCCATCGTGGCATGCTCCCAGTGCCTGGGCTGCAGGTGGCCAGCCCTGTCTGGCCATTTGTGGCCTGGCCAGGAGATGTCCTTCCTCCCAAGCTTTCATGGTGCAGTATTGGAGCTGCCACCCAACACTGCAATGCCCGGCGAGGCAGCATGCAGCCCCGAGCCTGGCAGTGGTGGCAGTTCCCAGATCAGCCCTAAGCTCAGCCTGCCTGGCTGGTGGGTCCAACCTCCCCCCAGTGGGTGTTTCAAGCCACAGCTGATCGCTGCCAGAGGGCAATTTCGCTTTACAAAGTGAAGGATATGGAGCAATGCTGCTCAGGTGCACTCTGGGGAGTGGGCGTTCGAGGTCAGCTTCAGGGTGGTGGTTTGGGTGCCAAGGTGGGACAGGAGGAAGGAAACCCACTTTATCTGAGAAGCACAGAGCCCCATGCTCATCTGCACAGAGTGTTATTTCCCTCCTGCCCGAGCACAGACTGTGCTGAACCCAGCATCACATAAACCAAATCTGCACCTGCCCAGTAGACTTCTCTGTGGGGACAATTTCCGCCACCGTAAAAGCCTCAGAGATGGGTTAGTGACAGCAGCATGGGATTAGCCCAGCCCTGGTCCCACCAGAGATGGGGCAGGGGATCCTCTGGGGATGGATTTGACCCAGAAAACCACAAGCACCGCTCCCGGTCCCCAGTGTCAGTGAGGGGCAGGGTCCCCAGGTGCCACCACGGCCCTTTAGGGAAAAAAAAGAGGGCCCCACCTTGTGAGGCAGCATGCAGGGGACCAGGACGGGAATGCTGTGGTCACAGGAGCCACACCACAAAGGTTGGGCCTGGGGGACCTTCAGCAAAGCCCCGTCACGGCTCCGATGTGCCAGCAGCGCTCTGTGTCCCTCCTGAAAGGTGAGGGAGCATTTAAGCCACTTTAAAGCTGCATAAAACCTTAAACCCTTAGTGTCACATAAGGACTTAAACGCCTTAAGACTGTAGCAGATCCTAAGGCAGAGTTAAAGCAACATAAGCCCCCTTTAGCTTCCGTGGTCCTTGAAGGGCAGTCATAGGGCTTGGCAGGGGCTCCACTCCGACGGCCCCACAGAACAAGGCGAGCTCCCCAGGCTGCAGAGCTCTGCCCCAAAGGCTCCCACAGCAGGCAGTCCTGTCAAACGGAGGTGATTTTCTCTCTTCGTTGTGGGTGTGAAGAAGCAGGCCTTCCCTGGGCATCAGGTGTGTCTGTGAGAGGAGGAGGATGCTGCCAGCCCGAGCCAGGGGGCAGGGGCACGCAGCCGGGTGAGGACGTGCGAGGTCAGGACGAGATGCCCACGAGCAGACAAGGAGAGTGTCCCATGCAAACACGCACACCCTGATCCGCAGGGCTTATCACAGGCTATGAAGACACATTTTGTGGAAAACCCTGTTAAGATACTGGCTGCACATCACTGCTTTAAGCCCCTACAGCAACTTAAACTGGCTATAATGTTAAGCCTTTAGAGTATTTTAAACTGCTTAGATTGCTCAAAAGACCAGCTTAATCTTAAACTGCAGCGCAGCTGCTTAAACAGTTTAAGCTGATCTAAAAGCTCGCAGGAACACAGAGTGCTTGAACTGTGCTCAGCCCTGTTTGCTGACCAAGGCACGGCGCTGGCCCTCTCACACCCTACACAACACCGAGGCCGACCCAGAAGCTGTTTTCCTAAATAAACCTTGAGGAGTTTGCACAGCACAGTGGGAATTGCCACCTCTTGGGTGTCAGCCATAGTGGGGTTTTGTGGATTTTCAGGAAAAAGTCCTCAGTAGTTGGGTGCTTTCTTGCACTGCCCAGAAGCAGGGAATGCTGCTTGTTGCCTCCCTCACAAAGGAACAATTGCTGGAATCTCCACCTGGCCTGAATGGGGCATATGTGGGAGTCAGGTTGCAAGAACTTGGAATTAAATGCTTTTTATAAATGTCTGGAGAAAATGCTTGATCTCACAAAGACTGTTAACATCTCTGTGCTTCAGGCTGGGTCTCCTTGACACAGGCAGAAATCAGTACGTAAGGGAAGTTCAGCAGCTACAAGGACAGAGGATGATGCTCCATCTCTGAGCAGAGTGAAGCCACATCCACACCAGCACCTGGTTCATTAACAGTTCAGCCCAGTCCCATGCATCTCATCCCAATGGGGCCATTTATTTTTTCCATTCAGAGAAATACAATGTTCTGGTTTTGGTTTTGTTTTTTAATTAAACTTTTTCTAAAAAAAGTATCTCCTTTTTCTAGAAAATGTTAATATTTTCTTCTGGAGATTGAGCAACTGAAAAGGAAAACATCTCTTATACAGATCTGTCCTGGCTTCCTTTCTTTGAGCTCTCCTCTTTTTTAACACCCACAAATGCAAGCAAGGACTTGTGCAATGCCTGGATTTGCTTGGGAAAAATGGGTAATTCTCTCCTGTGGCTAAATTCTGCCTGGGAAGCCTGCCCAGGTATAAGAACAGGCAAATGTGGTGCCCAAAGTACAAATGACATTAGGTTCAGCAGAAGCTTTGCCTACTGGATGAACTCACTCGATAACAGAAATGGTGCTGGTGATCTTTGTCTTACAAATGAAACTCAGCTTTTGTGCCATCATGATACTGAGATGCAAAGCAAAGTGTTACCTGCCCAGCTGTACCAAGCACCCATGGAAGACTGTGGAAATTTTGTGCTGTAATTTTTGCCCTTTGGCATATTTAATATTCTTATTCAGTTACTCAAGTTGCAAAGGAATTTGCTCCTGTTTCTCCAGATGTGTCTTATACAACTTGCAAGTGCATAACTTATAACCACTTTGACATGTTTAACACTTGGAGTTTAAATTGATTTTGCCTTTTATTTTGTTTTTCTAATGCTTTTTATACCTGGACCCATGGAGTCTTGTTCCTCCTGCTGATGCTAACTAATAGACCTTAATTGTCTTCCAGGGCTTTTGTGGCATTATCTGTTTTCTAATAACTGGCTGGAATATGCTCAGCAGCACCATGGCATGGTGCTTGCACACCAGCTGTTGACACACACACACAGATAGAGGGGTCACCACTACCAAGAGCAATTCTCCAACACGGCAAAGGTTATGAAACACTGCAGGGCTCTGGGAACACCTCCAAATGTCCGTGTACTTACCCAGCTCTTGCAAGGGGCTTTAAATCCCAGCCTCTCTCCAGTAACATCCGAAGCTTTTCACAAGGTCTTGCTGAGATAGGAAAAACTAAAAATAGGGCTCATGATCTGCGGAGGGGCCTGGGGGTACCGGAGAAAAGGCCACGAGTGTCTCTGGTCCTGCTTATGAACTCACCACGGATTAGACTGCAACACGGCGTCCTCCTGGCAGCACTCAGCACTCACATCACATGCCCCTGCTCACACAGAGGGGGGATGCCTTGCAGGCAGCGCTCCCCCCCTGCTCTTCTGCCCACCGAGACACCAGCTGCCGGTCCCCAGGCCGAACACCAAAGCCCTGACACACAGCAGGGCCAGATCCTTCCCCTGCCTGGCCTCGGGGAGCTCTCCCTGGTGTGCTGGGAGCACCTGGGACTCAGTGAACTTGTTAGTTTGCTCTCGCGCTCAGGAATCATTATCATTTATTGATAGGATGCCTTTGCAAGCCCCAAGGCACTCGTGCAGACTCGCAGGCTGTGCACACGAATTGAGCTCACCCGGTGCAGAGAAGCAGTTGCTGCATGCAGAGCTACAAAACTGTTTTGGCCAGGATGTACACGAGGCTTTGGCAAGTACAGCATCAACTATCCCTTTGTATTTCACACAACACATAAAGGAAGAAAAGGGCAGCTTGGGTGGTGCGGGTACTGTTCCCTTCCTTAATATACATGAACATCTTTAAAATGCAGAATTTCCTCTGAGTGCCATGAGTCTGCAGTGCTGGCTTTTGGACCCACTCCAGTGGCCTGGCAAGATTTCGACCTGGAAGACACCCACCTCTGCTCAAACTTAATTCCAGCATCACATCCCTAATTGAAGCCTGGGCTAGACTCCACTTGATGGTGCTGGCGGATGAAGAGGGCTGCATCAAACAGCCTTTGCTGCATTCGCTGCTCAGGAAGGAGATGCTGCAGCGAGCACAGAGCTGGAGGGAGCTGGGTGCCTCAGCTGGTCATCCAAGGCAGAGCAGAGGACCCAAATTCAGAGTGGCTGGCTCCTGACATCCCTGGCTACATGTCAGGGTTGGGATAGAGCCAAGTTTGAAGCAATCCTTCAAGAGTCAGGTGCAAAAAGATGAAGTAAGATGTGTTTTTTCATGAATTTCAGGTACCAGAAAAGATCTGGGGAAAATCAAGAAAATCCTCTATTTGTGGGCCTGACATCCCACCTGACAGGACTGTATGGCTCTCTCCAAAACACTCCATTCCAGCATTACTCCAACCTCGTTGACCCCAGCCCCAGCCCACCCCACTTACCCTGTCCTCCACCAGCCCTAGCCCATGCCACCCACCCAACCCCAAGTGTCCCTCATGTAGCATCTCTACCAGCTTTGTCAGCCTCCTACCCTCAACTTTTTGTGAGCTGCCGTGGGCAGAAATAAGAGAAACTCATCCTATAATACAAATTCCTCAGGTCTCTCCTTCAAGAGAAGGACTGTGGGCTGTGGTGCATTGTCAGCCTGTTTTCTGGGCAGCTTGTGGTCCTGGTGTTACAGCAACGTGGTCTCCATGAACGCTGGTTGGAGCAGAAATGCAACATCCCTCCCTCTCTGTGTGCCTACGAGAGGATATTCCTGTAGTCAGTGATCAGAAATGGAGTGACTCAGTCAGACACAACATTTCCAATAAACGGGCAATGAAACAAGCTTGAGGTCAAAGAGAAGCTGCTGGTGTTTGCTAATGGGATACTTCAAAGTGCAAATTCATCCTCAGGACCGGTTTCTGGTCACTTCTGCCCCATCAAAGCTCTGGGCTGGAGGTGCCAAAGTTTTCAAGGCTTCTCAGATAATGGAGGTGTTTGGACAGATTGCAACAGAATCACAGGATGGGTGAGGTCAGAAGGGACCTCTGGAGGCCGTCTGGTCCCCATGGCAGTGGGGTGGGCCACGTAGAGGTGGAGACAACCCCCAGGTCCCACTGCAGACCAATATGGGATGAAGAGGAGGTGTGCATGACTTGGAGATAAGTACCAAATAAGTACCAAAGGCTAAGGCAAAATGTTCTCCTGAGGAGTACCATCAGGTTGGCTCCCAGCTTTAGCCAGGACTTCAGGGAGCTTGCCTACAGGGACAGGGACAGCGATGTCCCCGTGTTCACCATACCCCAGGAGGGGTGCCTGCCCTGCCAGCAGCACGCCTGGGCCCAGCTCCCGCGTCTGAGCAGCACAGAGACGATGTCCTCCCCTAACTGGGTTAGAGGAGATTGGATTAGCAATTTGTGAGTTAGTAAAAGTCTAAGAATGGAAGATAAAACAAAGTGTGACAGGCTAAGCAGCCCTTGTCACCGGGGATTGATCACGGTGCTAATAGCCAGCGACAGCCGCACATTAATAACACAATAACCCAGCTTTGGATATTGGCACTATCACAACCCTTTAACCTGGTAATAACTCATTGGGAAAATGCTACCAGTGTCACAGACGGTGTTTCTGCTGCTTGCAACCCCCTCTACCTGCCGGCCTGGTAGAGGCCAGTGGCAGCAGGGCCACCACAGGCCCATCACCTCTGCCACGCACGCAGGGGGACGTCAGGTCCCACCCAAAGCACCATGGTGTCCCATGCCCTGCTGGGGACATGGCACCAAGGTGTCCTCTGGGGCCATAGGCACAGTTGTGGTGCACAGGGAGAGGAGCTGGGTGGCAGGGACAGGATGCTGGTGGGGTAAGCCCTTAGGGACACGTGGCAATGGGTGGGGAAGAGCTGGGAGGTGGGACTGAGCTCCAGCTCCAAGCGGTCACAGAGACACCAGACAGAATTTGACAGCAAGCAATTTGGGGAACATTTCTGGATCTTTTTCAAAATAGTCTCCGTTTTAGTGACATGAACCATTCCCAACTTGCCTAGGAAGCCTTCTGCTGCTACTTCTGGCTGGCTGGGTGGTAGGGCGGAGGGAGAAGAGATGCTGGGGGAGTTGCAAAAAAAAATCAGGGTTTTTGAGAAAATGGGAAATGAAATTAGAGCATAAGCATTTAGAAATATTTAGATCAAAATGTGGGAAAAAGCACAAACCCCGTCGTAAGGCAAACGGCATTGCCTTGTTTACAAAGGCTTTTCTGACCGCTGCTGGGTGTCACGGAGCACGGAGGGGGAGGAGAGAGGAAGAAATATCGCTGCTGCTTCTCCATCCCCAGCACGAGGCATTTCCCTGCCTCGGCTGGAGCCTGGCTCCGCTTTGGCTCTCACCCAGCACTTGCATCTCTTGGCTGAGCTGCTCGGATCGACGCTGAGAGCAGCCAATTTAAGGGATTCAAAGGTCAGCAAATCCTGCCTGCCAGCTGCAGGAGCTGCGGCACCGGCGTGACAGCCGCAGAGCAGCCCTTCCCACCTAGCAGGGACTGGGTGAGCATCACTACATGTGCCTAAAACCCCAAACCTCCCCAGCCTGGGCAGGGATGCATCCAGAGCTGGGTCTGCCAACATCTCTGCAGAAGCAGGAGCCCCAGAGCAGCTGGAGTGAGACCTTAAGGTCCTGTTGCTGCCCATGTTGGCCACGTCCAGTATTGCTTACGGTCAATCACTCCCAAGGGCTGTACACTGCACCCACTATATCATCCTTCCCAGCAGACTCAATTTTTGGCTCAGTCCTGGGAACGGCACGTGCCCACACAGCCCCGATGGGGCGGAGGAGATGCTGGTGAAGGTCCTGTGCCATGGTGCAAGGTGTCACATCCCCATTTCCAGGGAGCTGCCTGTGCTCCCTGCAGCCCGTCAGTCCTGCCAGCAGCAAGATGGATTGACACACTGATTTTGTGAAGCAGCAAGGAGGAGAAACCCTCCATTATTACAAAACAGTGACCCCTTGTCACTCAGTCGCTGCCAGCCAGCAAGATGACCATGGGAGCACGCAAAGTAGAACAAAACTGGAGGGTTACAGCACCATGGCTGTGTCCCAAGGTGCCAAAAGTCCCAAAGTCCCCAAAATCCCAAAAGTCCCAAGTCCCAAACCCTTCCTAACTACTCCTTCCCCCAGCCAGGCAGTAGAAAGGTGATTTTCCTTTCTTCCAACGGGCTCCTGTCCCCATAACACTGCTTCCCAGCTTTTCAGGGCAGAAACAAGTCCTAAATAAATAAATAAACAAAAGCACCTAGAAAAGCAATCTAGCTTTGAAGGATCCTCTGACTAATTAGTTTTGGAGGCCAAGATCAGCCTGCCTTGCCTGCAATTACTCTGACGAGAAAGGCCCCTCTGGGACATGCTGCCAAACAGGGCCGTTTCCACCACTGCCCAGCCAAGGGAGACAGGACTGGGACAGAAGATGCTTCTGCAACTTCTACCTGTTTTTTTCTCCAAAGGTGTCCCCAACGAGAGAGGGTTTGCTGCAGTGCAGTTCTGATGCATGCGAGGGACATGCATCGAGAGTGAAAAAGGGAGGGCTCAGCTTGTTTGGCTTAATTAGAATAATGAAGCTGTGAGCCTAATAGGAGGAGGTTGGGAGCGCTGAGGCTGTAATTGGCAGAGATTGGGAAGCGTGAGGCTGTCGGCTGGCAGCCATATGGAAGCAGCAAAGTGAGGGTAGTGAGTGACAGCCCGAACCTGTGGCGTGCTCATTAATTCCAACAGCAGAGCTGTGATTGATGTGTCAGCTCCCTGCTGCTCCGCGATTCGGGCGGCTGGTTCCACCTTACGTCTGCTGCTACTGCTGCAGCCCCAGCTGGGGAAGGGAAAGGCGGACAGGGGAGGAGAGGATGAAAACGTGTGGAGGAGAGAAAGCTGGAGGAGAAGCAGGAGAAAGGGTGCAGGGGAAGGTGGATGGATGGGTGGAAGGGCGGAGGGTAGATGGATGGGTGGGTGGGTGGAGGATGGGTGGGTGGGTGGGTGGAAGGGTGCATGGATGGGTGGAAGGAAGGAAGGAAGGAAGGAAGGAAGGAAGGAAGGAAGGAAGGAAGGAAGGAAGGAAGGAAGGAAGGAAGGAAGGAAGGAAGGAAGGAAGGAAGGAAGGAAGGAAGGAAGGAAGGAAATTCTAACCTAGACACTGTTATCTGCAAATACCTAAATTTAAGACAGGAGAGGCTCACCCTCTCCCACCCTATGGAGGACAAGAACAGCCCTTACAAAATGCCTGCTGAGAAGCCATATGCTGCTCAGACCCCATTTCTTTTATTACCCCAGAGCTTCTGCTGCAATGTTGGCAGGGTTATGGTATTGTCAGCCCATGGTGTTAAAATGTGGATAATGGGCAGTGTCTGTTTGAGCATCCCACACACCATCCTCCTTGAGAAGGCTCGTCTGGCATGCAGGGAAGAGAGCAGAGTCTGCCCTTCCCTGGGAGGGAGCAGAGCTGCTCAGGGAAAGATATGTGCAGGCTGCAGCCCATGGCAGGACACAGCAAGCGTGGTGAACATGGCTGGAAATGCTTGGAGCAGACCAGAGTCAGGTTTCTGGTCTGCGAACACTGGGCACTGGGAAGTGACTGGGCAGTGACAGCTGGAGCAATTACCCAGCTGTGGGCAGGAGGATAGCTGTATAGAAACCATATTTAATTTCTATTCTGTCTGGCCCAGTCATTTTGAATCTTCTCCACTGGAAAAGAAAAAAAAAAAAAAAAAAAAAAAAGCTAATTATTGTAGTTCTCCAAAAGCCGGGTTTAGTAATTTCAATGTCCTTTTACCTCTCTTTAGGGAAGGGAAAACATCTGGGTAGATCCACCTCAGTGCTGTGGCTGGACGGGTGTCTTGGCAGGGCCTCCAGGCAGTTTTCCCTCCTGGAGCCAGTCACGGCCATGGGAGGCTGTGAGGCACAAGACCAGGAGAAGCCTGGCTGTGACACCATGACCTGATGTTTCATCCTTTGTTGCCTGCCTGGATGATCCAAGACTTTTCCTCTCTCCTTTTGAGGAGAGCAGCTCCCCGTGACGGAGGTAGGAGAACAGGGGATGAACTGCCAGGATGATGGCTCATTTGGGTAAGGCTATCAAGGCTCATTTGCTTCGCCTTGTTGCCTTCATGAAGGAGCATGCGAGCTGGAGCACTGCCGTGTGGAAAACAAAACTTCAGCTTTCCCCACTCTACGCATTCCCGTACTCCTCAGTGGGGGAAGCCAAGGAGATTCCTCACTGTGCAGCTGCCTCCCGTGAGCTGCAAAGCTGAAGGGGAAAAATGGGCTGCCTTTTCTCTGGGCTACACCACTGCAAGCTCACAGCCACTCCACTAATTTGAAGAAGCCAGAAAAGCAAGATGAGGAAGGAAAATTGGTTTCGATTGCAGAGCTCCAGCCATGGAGTTCCTCCAGCAGGAAAAGAAGAAACAGCCGGGGTAGCCAGAAGCTTTGTACCCAGTACAGTCATTTTTCTAGTGGGTATTCACTTGTACAATGAAGACCATTAGGTAAAGTATCTCAGAATAGCTCTCATTTGCTGACTGCATGGTGAGGAGGAGGTTTCTGAGCAACTGGTACCTCCTACACAGCGATCGCGGCTGTTCCTGGGAGTAGGACGAGGCTTTTGCTCGTGATGATGCCGAGGAGTGCTTCATGCAGCTCTGCTCCTGTCTGGGTGGCTTTCCTGGTGCTTGTGCCACGTCTGGACATGCAGAAGTCTGGTGTCCAGGCAGCAGGGGCCACACTTGGACAGAGGAACAGGTCTGCTGCCTGCTCCTGGCACAGAAAGGCACCCGGCTGTCCCTGTGGTGTGGTGGCCACAGTACCACGGTGAGGCAGCAAGCCCCTGTGAGGCAATGAAGTTTGCTCTTCAGTAAGCAGGTTTCTCTCCATCCAGTGACCACACACTGCCCAGCTGGGGAAAACAGGCTGCAGTGAGCTGTTCTCAGCCCTGCTCTCACAGCCACAGCTGCCATTTGCTCTAGGGGACAGCACTGACCCCATTACCCTAGGACTGATCAGCAGTGGAAAAGATGCCCAATATCCCATCCACCAACCAAACACTGCAACTCTCCAATTTTCCTACACATTTTCTGTCCTATAGGCAGCTCCAGGGGTTGAAGTGTAGATTTAGGCTGGCTGAGGGCCTGTGGAGCCATTTCCAAGACTCTGTTGCTACATCTCTGCATATGGTCAACCTGTCCTCTAGCCACTGTAGATGAGACTGGTGCTGATGGTCAGCTCTCTGGAGCTTCACAGGTCTTGCATGGGTGGTAGACAACAGAAGGTGGCATTTGTTGAGAAGTCAAGAGGAGGGAAGTAATTATGTGGCAGCCCATGACTTGTTCTGTGCCCATCTTGATGTTTCCAAAGCAGCAGACCAAAAGGGAGTGGGGATGTGGAAGAAGAGGTGGATGGTTTGTGGTGGCCAAGGTGCGGAGACCTCACCAACACTACAACCCATACAAGGCTGGGCTACCCTGAGCTCTTCCTGTGGTCAGTCCAGGGCTGGAGAGGGTGTGAGGACAAAGGCCAGAGTCTGAAGAGCCCATCACCCATCATGGCCAATGTAAGAATAAATAATGAGACAGAAAATTATGAAAATGGCCTCAGCATCCATGTGCTGGTGCTGTAACAAACCTCATGTGCTGGTGGTGCTTCCCGTGCAGGCTAGGTGTGTGCTATGGGTGGCTAGATATCACAGCCAGGCTGGCAGCCCTCTGCTCCCTCCTGGAGATGTACATCTGGGAGACAAGGAGCCCTCAAAACCAGTGCTTCAGCTGGCAGCTGCTGGAACCCAGCCGAGTCCCGGGTCCAGCTGAGAGCTCCTCCTTCACACTTTTCCATCAGTGCTTTGCCCTGGGACAGGGTGCAGGAGCAGCACCTGTACAGCAGCTGCATCTCAGCTGGGATCTGCAGCAAGCAGGATGGAGCAGCTTCCCGACCCTGCTCGTGGGTAGGACTCCAGATTTGCTCTGTGCTCCTCTCCCTGTGCACGCTTCCCCCAGCAATCCATCACCCTCACTCCTGCTCCGAAGCACCCTGTGCCAGCGCTGCCCTGGGCTGCAAGCACTGCCCAGCAGCAGATGGTTTGTGCGCCCTGCAGGCACCTGAATGCAGGGCACAGCCAGAGAGATGGTGCCCAGCACAACCCAGCCGAAGCAGGTTTTGGATACCAGACATTGGAGCATGTGTTAGCATTGCTGAAGCCACCAGGGGACCTGTCCTGGCCCTGGCCCTTGGTGCCAGAAAGCTGTGGTTTCATGGGAGCTGTCACCCAGGTGCAGGGCACACAGCACCCTCACTGAGCGGGGACTTTCCAGACACCTCCAACTGCTTCACTGGCAGCAAGGTTCTTCCACAGCCAGCTCCCCACTTTGTTACAGGAACAAAAGTCACTCCCTGGTGGCTATTTTGGGTTGTTTTCAGCAGTATTTGTATGACCCACCGTGTGTCCTCTTGGCAGAGGAGGTTTCTGCCTGTCCACTGCTGGGCGTGGCGGGGTCATTTCCCAAGCCTTGTCACCCAGTGCTCTCCTACGGAACATTACTTTTCCTGCTCTCCACCATTCATTCACTGTAGTTTCTTCAGTGCCAAGGTGTTCTGGGGGTTTCCACACCCAGATGTTCAGAGGACAACAGTGCCTTGGCCATAACACAGCCAAAGTGTTCCAAGAGAAGCTCTGAAGGTGGTCACACCGGGGTCCAAGGCTGGTCAGAGAACTTAGGTGAGATCTGCCAGGATGCACTATGAGCAGAAACCTCCATCCTACCTTCAACACCAAACCTGGGGTCAAACGTGATCATGGGCAGCTCTCACCACCTCATGGGGCCTTTCCCTACCTTTCCTCCAGGCACAGCATCCCCGGGTCTCTTCTTTTGCAGGCAGAGCTTTAAAGCTGTCCTCTCCTCATGCTGGGGCTGTATTAACCTCACCTCTCACCATGCTGAGTAACTTTGCTCTGTGCATCATGCTGCCAGCTCAGCTGGCCCTGTCTGGGGAATGGATTAATGCGGGGGTGCATCTGGGCACGGGGACGTGTAACACTGCCAGCAGCTGCTGGCCAGCCACCCTCGGGCTCCGTGGCTTTGGTAATTCGGAGCTAGCACTGTTTTGGCTGCAAACAAGCTTTGTGACGTGGATCTGCTCCTTAATCACATCAGCCTCCTCAGGTTTCCACCGTGAATACTCATAAGTTCAAAATTCATGTCTGAAACACATGCTGCTGCATCTTTGTGTAGAAAACATTCCTGTTGGCAAGCTCTGCAGGAGTGCTTATAAAGAACAAATATCAAAGTGTGACAACCGCGGCTGATTACAAATAGCAGGAACATTTGCAGAGCGCTGCTCTGCAGAGCTGGCCCCACGCGAGAGGCTTCTCCGTCTGCCGGCAAAGCAGAGCCCAGGTTTTCCCCGGGGACGGCCTGGCTCTCGGCACTGCTGCCCACGAGCTACGGAGCTGCTCTGACTCACCAAAGCCAGGAAAAATAACATAAAAGGTGTAAGGAGGGCAGCATAAATGGACTGGGGAGAAATACAGGCCAGGAAATGAATGCTGAGAGCAGAAGCAATATTAGCTGGAACGCAGAAATTTCAGTGCTTGCTGCAGCCTGCACAAAGGCAGGATGATGGACGTGCAGGAGTTATTCTTGTGCTGCCTTTTTAAAGCGGGAACAAGGAACTGGTTAAGAAACCTTCTCATGTCAGTGCTGCAGAACATGCTGTCCCACTCCAGGACAGCAAATTCCACTTCAAAATACCAGAAAAACGTTCCTACAAGCAAACAAAAGCCCTTATCGTGATTTTTCTGGGAGATAATTTGCATGCCAGCTTTTAATATCTTTGCAAAATACGTTGCCTTGGGTATTCTCTTTGCATCCCTGTCAGTACATTGGTGATGAACGTGACCTTCCTCGAGTAAGACTGCATGATGCTCCGTGGATTATATGGGAATTGTGAAGCAATCCTGAGAATTTCTTTCTGGATGTGACCGATATAGTGGTGAGCCGGTAATAGCAGCACCGCCTGCTAGCAGTCAGTGTTCTCAGATATTAAATAAATGTTCATGGACAATTTTCAGGGTACGTATTGTACCATCTGTCATAGCAGCACTGGTAGGTTTTAATTACGGTTCGCATTCTATCTTCAAGCACCTGGATTCATTTTTTTCATACTGTTATTCCTGATGATCTGCTAAATAGTGCCTTGTTCCTGTTCTCTGCTATTCCCTTCGAGCAGGTGGGCTGGCCATATAAATAGAAAGGTGTCAAAAGGTGTGTAAGACATGAGGACATCTCTTGCTCAGACACTTGCCGTAAGTGTGGGCCAATTCCATGACAACTTCCAGATTTATCCTTGGAATATCTTGCCTGGGGGTTTACAGGCTAAATGATTTGTGGAGACAAGACAGATCCCAGCAAGTTCCTGCTGGGTATGGAGACCTCAATGCACAAGCAACTGAGCCCATCTCTGGTCATGATGCACGCAGCCAGGCAGCCCCCGCCAGGCACGAAGCAGCTTGCTTTCTCTCTCCCTAAAACCTGGCTATTTCAGCCCAATTTGCTCATGTCAGCTCAGCCATGAGACAGCAAGCAGTGGAGGTTTGCAGCTCCGTGATAAAAGTTACTGCCTGTGGGTTGTGAGCATCGAGGGATGGCTCTGAAATGATCGCTGAGTTACAGGGGTGAGGTCTTCAAGCCACACTGAGGCCATGGATGGAGTGAAAATGCGCTCAGTGGATGAGCTGTGAGGCGGGCACAGCAAGGGGTACGGCACAGCAGCTCCGAGTTTCAGTGGACCATGCCCACCACCCTCCCCACTTCATAAGATGAAGATGCAATCTCACGACATCCACCAAAAATCCAGACATACCTTCAGGGTGGGATAAAATTGCCCCTCAGCCCAATTTGCCCAATGAGAAAGTGTGCATGAAACAATAAGGGCATGGACCCAAAAGAGGTGGGGAAAAGCCAGGCTGCCAGATATACTTGCATCCATGATACGGCGCTTTCAATGAGTAATCACTTGCCAATACATATGGTGTTTTTGTAGATGTGAAATGTCATGGAACATAACGTACTGATATGTTTAAAAATAAATTGCTGGGCTAGCTTAAAAAATAAATGACTGAAGTGAGGGGAGTTACGGTGCATTTTGCTGTGGATTAATTTTGTCATTTGATTTGGGTAAAGCTTGATTCAGGTGTCAAACTCAGTATTGACTTAATAAACTGTTTTTTTTCCCTTGCTCTCTGAGGAGTATTGGGGATCGAGGTCAGTCTCTTAATTAATTTATGCAAATTGCTGTTTTCTTCTCCTCCATTTAAATGTTAGTGATACCTGTCTTATCTCCTTATAGCTAATTGAACAGCAGCATGTAACCAAAGGCAGGACTTGAAGAAAGTCGCAGGCAGGTGTGGTGGCTTAACACCAGCAGGGCACCCAGCCCCACCACGCCGCTCTCACTCCCCTCATCCAAAGACCTGGGGGAGAAAATATGATGAAAAAAGGCTCTAGGTTTGGGATAATGGCAGGGAGGTCACTCACCAAATACCATCGGGGCAGAACAGACTCAGCATAGGGAGGTGGTGGTGGGACCCACGGGCTGCAGGGGGACAGCCTGCTCCACCAGGGGCCTCTCCACGGGCCGCAGGGGAACTGCTGCTGCGTGCCTGGAGCTGACCTGGTGTCAGCAGGGCTGCTTCTCTCTTTTCTCACCCCTCTCTCCCAGCTGCTGTTTTCAGCTTTCTTCTCTTTCTCCACTCTGCTCTTCCAGCGCCGCTCCCGGCTTGTCTCTGCCCAGCAGCAGGTCTCTTTGGAGCCGGCTCTCATCCAACAAAAGATCCCCACCTTCAGGTCCCCTTCTCACTTTCTCCCAGTTTTCCCACGCCCCTCCTTCTATGAGCTCCCCAAATCCATAGCTCTATCCCTGAGCCCCTCCAAGTGCATGCCGGGTGCAATTCCTCCAACTATAGCACTGTGCACCAGACCACCACCAAGAACCATGCACATCCTTGCTGAGACAGCAAGTCCCAGCACCTTTTACCTTTTTATATTCTTTTGTCTTTCAGAGCTGCAATGAACACATTTTCCTTTTCCTTTTACTCCAGTTTTACTTTTCCAGCAATGCCAAACTTAGCAGCTTTGCCATTTTTTATGTCCAAGAACTTCTTACTGGCAATCTCAGCTCCCTAGCCTGGTAGGAATAGGCACAGGCACTGATGAGCACGTAGACCCCATTTTGTAATGGGAACAGCAAAAAATTGCTGCTTCTCCCCCAGATATACATCACAGGCATCCTCCTCTGCCTGGGGGCACTAAAGGAAGACCTCGGGGATTAAAATGAGAGGCTGATGCAGAGCAGGGAGTTATAGGGTGCATCCAGCCCCTGGGAGTGGTGCAGGGGAGATCAGGGTGCAGAGCAGGGTGGGGGGTCTCGGGGTCAGCACTGATGGGTTTTCAACCTGCACCAGTGCTCAGTGAAGTAATAGTGTAAATACTGCAAATAATAGTGCAAATAATAGCACAAAACCCCATTGCACAAAGAGGCATGGGAAGAGAATGTTTTCCTGGGGAAGATACAGCAGAACCGGTCAGCAAATGGCAAATGCTTATTTCCAGGAGGTTTGGAAGATGATTTGTCTCAATTTCTTTTGGGTCTTTTGTTTCCGTCAGGAAAAAAAAATAAAATTATAGGCTTCATTTTTCAAAAAAGAAAAAAGGTTTGGGGACAAAATTGCGGGTTCAGCAAGAAACCATGTACAGATCTTAAAGCCAAGTTCTAGGTTACTTGTTTGTTTTGTGGGGTTGTTTTGAAGAAAACCTGTATTGTGCAAAACCACAAAGCCCTGGAAATATTTCTAAAAGGTCTTCATTTTTTTTTTTTATTTTTTTTTTTCTCTTAAAGAGAATTATGTGAAAATTTGGCCAAGGTGAAAACAAAAATCGCAGAAGCTGTATTTGGCATGTTAGCTATTCTTCCTGGCAAAAATCCAGATGTGAGGATAGAAGAACACGGTGAGGTCTGCAGAAGGGAGGCAGCCTCAGCCCAGCAGGAAGGCTGGTGGTAGGGGCTGGAGGCTGCCCCATCACCACTTCCACGGCACAGCAGGTTTCCTTCACCTCCTGTGCTTTCTGAGGAGCAGCATGAAGAGCAGAGCTGGTTTTCCCTGTGCAAGTGCTCTGGGTTTCTGTGAGCTGCTCTGCTGGCTCCTCCAGCCCACCCTCAGGGCCGTCTCCACTCTGTCCTACTCTCCGTCTTCCCCTCCACTCCTTTCCCTGCTTCCCTGTTCAGCCTGGCAGTATTTCTCTCAAACCACATCACATCCACGACCTGCAAGTAAAAACATGCACCTAGCTCCAGATGCTCTGGGATGCAGAAGGGTGAGCATGCTTGTGGCATGAGGATGAGGATGGTTGAAAACCATCCAGGCAGCTTGGGAAAGGTGCCCTTCCCCTGCTAGTGACGGGATTCAGCTCACAGGCACCTAAACGTTGGCATCCTCCCATGAGCTGGGTGTCTGGGCTCTGCTGATGGCCACTGGTGGTCCAAGGCTCCATGAAGATGCTCTCACACATAGATGTGGGGCTGCTGGAGACACTCTGGTTCCCCACATGATCTCCCGCCGAGCCACTCACGACTGCCTCCCCTCGAGATGCTTGAAGGGGCTCAGGCGGAGGCAAATTTGATGTTGGAGCAAAGTGTGAGACCGTGGGAAGTGTCTGCGCCCGCTCAGGCTCCTCTGCGACTGGCGGCGAGTCGCTCGGTGCCAGCCTGGCAGCCAGCTGCCACCGTCCGTATGGCTCTGCCCACATGCATCCCCTCTGCAGCGATTTCTGAACGTGCAATATCAACATTGCAGTAGCACAGGATTTTTGCATGTAATTATCCTTAGGTTTATTTGAATAAAAAGATGGGGGGGAGGGGGGAAGGCGAGGAAAAGCCCATCCGGATCTTGCAGATCATGCAAAGTCTAGCAGCTCTGCTAGCAGAGCTTGGAAATGCCTGTAGACAGCTAAGAGCCCAGACACACAGCCATATCTGTATTTGCTTTGAAGCGTGCTGCTAAAACATGTTGCCATCGAGATTCCTAAGCCCCACATTTTAAAATATTCATCGCCACAGCCCAGATTCTCTCCCGAGGAGCAAAAATTCAGGCAGAGACAAGAATCTATCTGGCATCCCCTTGTGGCTTTGTTTCTCCCTGATGCAATGGGAGAAAAAAAAAACAGAGGCCAACCCCAGCTCTTCATGAGCCATGGCCAGATCTAGAAGACTGCATCCTCCAGGAGTTGTCTGTTGGACAGCTGTGACAAGGAATACTAGGATAAAGGATCCGTAAGGAGGAATTTGTAATACAGGAATATCCACGCGTCTGTGAGAGCTGTGACAAGGAGCAGTAAGATACCTGGGCACCTTTGAAGATGTCCAGGTCAGGTTTGGGATGCACACGGTGTCCAGGAGCTCGATGTGTAGAAGATGGCCCCAGAGTGACCACGGCTGCTCCAGAACAGCTTCTTTTGGGGATGGGTGTGCTGCCAAGAGAGTCCGGGCATTTTGCCACACGCACAGGGCAAGGATGCAGAGGGGCCCCCGGGGTCCAGACAGCGCCTACAAATTGCAAAGTGCGTGTGTTCTTCCCACAGACAGCCCTCCAGCCATCTGCCCACCAAACCACCGTTTCTGTGGTCAAATTTCGTTAAAGGAGGCTGGGTGCTTTTAAGACATTGAACATTTGTCTCTGGTTATTGTCCCGGCGATTTGCATAATGGATTAGGACCGATTAGCCCAGCATTCAGAGTCACTGGGTTGCTTTGCATGCACCATAGGCAAAGGATTCAGGCTGTAAATGGGATGATCTAATAACAAGCATAATTGCTGTTTTATAGACTATAAGTACTGCCATGGCAGTGGCTCGTCTAACTCTACAGTGAGGTCATTGTACGAATATAAATCCCCCAGCACCAAGCAGCTCTGCAGAGGCTCTTTGGTGCAACAGCTGCCCTGAGTGCCCTCACGCTGGCTTAGCTGCACACCTCTACTGTGAGCTGCCAGCAGCAAATTCACTGATGCCATCCTTTAAAGATACTAGGCTGAGCATCAGATGATGCACAGTCCCTTGGTGCAACCGTTCCTGCTTTCCTGGGCCCCAGGGTGATGATGCTGGGGGAAACTGAGGCAGGACCACAACAGGACAGTTTGGGGTATAACCCCTTACCAGCTCTGTTACCCTACTCCCAGTGCTTTCCTCTCCAATTCACCGGGTGTTAATATTCAGGGTCCAACAATTAATTTGTTTCAGGTGTTTTGCACTTCTTTGGAGCACGCCAGCCCCACGCAGTTCATCTTACAAAGCTTCTTAGCAAAGGAGAGGCTGGCAATTGCTGCGGCACTTTAGCATCATCCATCATTTTGCATAGGGGCAGCTTCCATGGGTGCTTGTTTCCTATACATTCATAATGCTTTAAGACTAAAAATACCAGGAAATTGCTGTTCAAAATTTAAACAAGGAATTAGAGTTGCAAGGACCGTGTTTCTAAGTATGTTCTCTATACCCACATTTTTCCAGCGCATCGCCGTGCCCATCTCCTCTGAGCCCTCTTGCATTGTAGGGGTCTGCTTAAACTCAGTGCCTAATGATTTCCGTGCCGAGCCCTCCTCGGAGCCAAGGGGATACGAGGAATTCACATCCTGGAAGTTTCAGCATCTTATTTCAGAATTAATTTTGCAAGCTCCTCCTCGGACCGAGCTCTCTGCGGGCTCCGGCATAACAGGGCCAGTGAGAGGGGAAAGTCATGTTGCTGGTTAAATCTCCAAAGCAAAAATAATCCATTTTAATGAAGGTTCACAATCTGCAATGAATGTGAAACAATGTTGTCAGCTAAGCTGTTGCATTATTCACTTTTATTTGTACAAGGTCCTTCCATTAATATTTGACTACAAGAGAATGCAATTAAAAATTTTCTACTTGAATAAACCCCTCACCACTGTGTTAGTTAAGGGATAAAAACCTTTTAGGTTGCTGTAGAAGGGAATTTAGCATAGCGGCTCTGTGCACGTGGGTCACACACCAACTCTTTCAGCTTCCCGCACCCCAGATTTTGTTCTCCCTTCCCGTCACTTCACAGCATTTTCCATTCAGCTCTCAGCCCCTGCCTTCTCTTCCACCCCAGCATTTCGAGCATCCCAAAGCAATTTTTTCCTTCTGAGCGGAGCCAACAAAAGCAGGGATGCTTTGGGGGTCGTGCAGGCAGGTGGGAAGCACTCAGAACCTCACAGCTCCTGGTGATTTCACCAAAATGATGACAAGGATGTCCCAGGCTGGGCCAGATCCCCACTTTGTTCGGTCTTTGCATTTGTGTGCATGGGTGTTGGCTGGCAGTGAGAGCTGATTTATTATTTAAATTTTTGCACGCATGGATGGGCACTGAATTAGTTGTCACCACCTAGGGAAGGAGGAAAAATCCAGCTAGCATCCTGTAAGACAGCGCAGAGAAGACACGAGGTCAGCTCACAAGCTGGTCGCAAAAGGGAAGATGTTAGGAGCAAGGGGAAGAGGGATGACACACAAAGCCTGGGATGACAGACAGAAACACGATGTGCTGTTTTTGCAGAGCATCTGAGAACAAAGGGCATTTAGTGAAAATAAAGAGTGTTTTAGTGAAAATAAAGAGTGTTTTAACACAGTTTATAGAGCTACAGCTGGGAGAACATAAAGCTAAGAGCAGTGGAGGTTTGGAGGCAGGGTTTTGGAGAAGCTGGAGCAAAGAGGGCCAAGCCTGGGGATGGGGGGGGGATAGCCAGCTGCAGGCCACCAGAGCACTGGGTTGGATGGAGAAGAGGCACCAGGACCAGACGAATAACAGTAACTCACCCAGTGGCATTTGGGGGGAGAGGAGCCCTGGGAAAGCTTTCACCACTCCAGGGGTCTGCAGACAAGCAGAGGAGCAAATGGAGCTGCCTGCAGGGGGAGATGCTCTGGTCCAGCTGCTCCAGGTCCTGCACGCTGTACACCACCACTGCTCTCTGGGATAGGATCTGCTGTCATAAGAGGGCCTGCAGTGGACAGCCAGCGGTGTGTGTGAGACCCACCATGTGCTGGAACCTCACTGGTCCCTCTGGGAAGCTCATGCATGGACCATCAACCATGGACCATCAGCCACCATCCAGGAACATGGTTCTGTCTGTAGTTCTACATCCACCTCCCTTCAAAAGGAAGGCAAAATCTGTGATGTGGTGTAAGAAGCTACCAGCAAAATTCTCCTCATTTTCCCATTTCTGTGAAGAATGGCAAGATCTGAGCAACTGAAGTCCAGTGCTGAGCTGGGAGCAGCCCTCATACATGCGTCCTGGGGTAGGAGGAGACAACAATTAACAACTGGCAATGGCAATCAAGAACTGGGGGTATTTTGCTCTTCCAGCCTCTCCAGACCTTACAGGCGGGCTCCTTCCTGGCTGCTGGTGGGGAAGGTGGCAGTGATGTCCGGAGCTCATGGAGGAACCACTGGCACCATCTGCGGGCTCTTCTGAGATGCTGACATCCCACAGCTGCTGCTGCAGGTGGGAGAATTAGCTTGTTGAAGGCCAAGTAGTCCCTCCATTGAATACTAAGCACCACCTCCAGCAGGTTCTCGGTCTCAGACTGCACAAGCACACACAAAGGAATCTTTGGACCTTAAATGCTCTGTGCTTCAGCCCTTCGCTGATAAAATGAGGATTAAGAAGCACATTCATCTCAGGGAGTGTTGTGAAAAATCAGTCCATTAGTTTGCGTCCCATTAATGTTATCTAGGCCAAGGAGATGAATAATTCTGTCCCCAGAAGAAGATTTGTATAGCGAGCGGCATACAAGACAAGGGACCAAACCAAACAATAAAGCCAGGGAGAGATATTGAGGAATGGTTCGTTAAGTGGATGCCATTCATCCCAGCACAGCATCAGGATGCATCTTCCAGAGGCAGCGTGTTTGTAAGCAGAGGCTGTGGTACGCTGCACGACCTAGAGCTTTGCAAAACACCCTAATTGGGATGTGTCCCACCTTGCCAGTGATCGATTTGCAGCCTACACTTCATCTTTTTTTGTTGTTTTTAATGCCGTGTTTTCCTGTGTAACAACTTCAAGAGCTCTAATCCCTGTTAAGCAGCAGGCACTCGCGAGGGAGCGCAGCTACAAGCTCACCCGGCCCGGCCGCCCCAGCAGGAGAGCAGCCGCTGCTGCAGGGCTGAGACCACACGGAGCCACAATCTCAAAGCAATTTGCTTCACGTGCTCAGCACCCTCGCTGTTACCACCCTCCTTCATCCTCCAGAGTGTGGTTGGTGTGATTTTGTCCTACCAAGGCTGTGCCCGAGGCCACGTAGCTCATGAGGAGTGCATCAGCTCGGAGCTGCATCCTCCAGCAAAGATCTCTGCTCGAGGTGTGTAAGGACTGTCCACTGGCTCTAAGGGGCCTTTGAACACCACAGCCCCAAATGCTTTGAATATGTTGATCTGAGGCATCTCTGCAGCTCATCACTGTAGCAGTCCTCCACCTCTAACACGGCATTGTTATCGCAGTCCTTGAGAAAAAGACTCTTTGAGCATCCAAGCAGGTAATAGGAGCATCTGCTGCATGGCCTGAGCTTGCTCTCATGTGCAGACATGGAGCTGGAGGGAGATTTGAAATAGGACGACTTAATTCAGTGAAGGGATGTGTTTTCTGATTCTTTCTGTGGCTTCTGAGGGAGCTTTGCTGCTTTGCACAGCTCCTTGTATGCCTCCATCGGTAAAACCAATTGCCCACAAAACCCATGCCATCGAGACTTTTGCTCTTAGAGGCTAAATGCTTAGCTTTCTTCCTCTGTGTCCTGCAGTAATCTGTAGGCAGGAAGGATTTGGCTTAAAACATTTTTTTATTATTATTTTTTTCAACTCAGCTCTGGAAAGAGCTGGGGTAAACGTGGGCTTCAATAACTGGGCTTATCGCTGAGCCATGGCCAGATTTGAAATCCTCTGTGGAGCCTGAAGCCTCTTTGGGCTTCCAGCCACAGCCACCAGAGCTTGTCTTCAGCTGGGTGGACATGCAAGGGTGCCAAGGCACAGTCTCCAGGTGTCAGAAACATCTGAACCTTTCTGTTTCAAACCTGCACCATCTTCAAATCACTGCCTCAGTCAGACTTCAAATTTGGCATGTTGTATAAAGTAAAGGTACCCTGAAATAGCTGTTTCTGATCATCTGCATGGTGTTCCTAGAAAATGCTTCTGATGGTATGCAAAAGATATTTTCATTTAGTTCCAAACACCTCTGCTAGGTCTGCGCTTGCCCTTTGCAGAGGCCAGTGTGGAAAAATCTCAGTGTCAGAGAGGCAGCCTGAAAAAAAATAAAAGTGAGTGGAAAAGGCAGAGGCTTAACAGGAGCTGGCAAGTAATCTTATCTTCAGGGAGCCCCATTCGTAACAGGTATAGAGCTGCCTGAGAGGGACTAAAGGTGCTAAAATATGATGTTTATTGAATGATCAAGGAACACCGCACTGGCTGTTCAGAAAGATTTATTCTCCATCTGTGCATGTTTTTATTTTGCTGGCATTCCTAATAAATATCAACTCTTTTAAACAAAAGCATCTCCATTTGCAAACGTGGTGGCAAATGCGTGCTTCCAGACCTACGCACAGGTGACTACTGATAATCCAGGGAATTTTAGCAATCAATTACTGAGTGAAAGGTCCAAATTACACATGCACACCAAGGCTCAGAAACCTTTGCTGTGCAACTAGAGAAGAAAAAAATAAAAAATCACCAAATCTCAGGGCCTTGGGAGGCAGTAAGTAAAGTTTGGCAACTTCCAAATGCATAACCCGTTGTTACAAGCTGTTCCCTGTGGCTCCCCAGAGGGCTGGTCCATAAAGGATAACAACCTTTGCCTGCTGGGAGCTATTAGCTTAAATGGTAGCGGGCTGCTGCAGCATTTAAGCCTGATTATAATAGTGTCATTGGATTTGTATGCGCTGGGATCCATGCAGATGGATTGCACAAAAAATCTAAGAAATTACATCCAGGAATGGGAGTTAAAGGGATGTCTCTATGCACGGCGAGCACTGGGTGAGTGAAATTGCAAATAGATGTTCTCCAGGGGGAAAGAAAAAAAAAAAAAAAAAAAAGCCTGATTAAGTTAAACGAGAGTTGTGCTGGGGAAACTGGGAGCAGAAATGTTTTCCCAGCTCCAGAACCTCTGCCGGCACCCAGCACCAACTATGGGCTGCCTTTAGGACTCTTTGCAAAGCGTCATCCCGAGCAATATTCACTTCAGGCTCCACTTCCCCCTGCTCCACCATCCCTGCTGCCATTCCTATCCATGAGCCTACACCTCCCTTCTTCCCCTGTGCATTAAATTCACATTATTTCATTAAGGCAGCCCGTGGGTGCGTACAGGTTCATGAGCAATGCACACGCCAACTGTGCGAGTTCGTCAGGCGCCGTGGCACGTCCCCTCCCCAGCCTGTCGGGGGATGCAAAGGGCAGCCTTCAAGCCAGGAGAGCTCATCAGATCTGATAGCAAAGCTTGATTTTCCGCATCCTGGAACCATGCTGGTAATTTATACCTGGCTAAAGCACATCACCCAGAAAAACATCAATCGTGTGCAATTCATTTGTCTTTGACTTGCAGACATCAAGGCATCTGCGCGCTGCTACCAGCTCGCCTCTCCGTCTCCCTTTCACAAAGGGCTAAGCTCCCTCAGCCTCTCCTGATGGAGGTTTTTTGAACTCTTTTGGGGCCAAACTATTCAGTGGAGCTTTAGGAGAGTCTCGTCCCCACTCAGGGCTGCTGTAATATCTATGCTACAGCCGCTGAGATGTGTGTGGTGACGCTGGGTCCCCTCCAGCAGCAGGTGAGGCCTGGGGCGTTCCCTTCAGCCTGCCCCAAAGTGCAGCAAGCCTTCCAGCAGCTTCCTTGTTTAAGGAGGCATTTGTAAACTTCCACTTAATGAAAATAATCACTAACAAGCCTGGCAGCTCAGCAGAGCAGCCTGCATTCCTCCCAGGCTCCGAAGCCCCTGCCTTGGCTCAGCGGTGGTTTTACCATGGATGCTGGAAGGAAGGAAAAGATGGGCAAGGGGCAGAGCCTCTGACTGAGGATAACATTCATGTTCTGAGGCCTCAGCATCTCCACCACATGTCCATGCTCATGGAGAGATGGATGGAGCAAGCAGGAAGGGGCACAGGGCCCACAAACGTGCAGAAAGCCCACTGCCTTCACCCCCACTGCCAGAGCATCAGCCCTTGACTTCCCAGCCTCAGCCCAGCTCCAGCTCCAACAGCTTTAACCCTTCACTACCTCCCCAAACCTCCGCCGCCTGGACAAATTGCCAAGGAAGTCTTTTTTAGCATTTTGCAAATTCTTTCCCTCCCTCTTAAAGCTTAAGGAGAACAAAAAAAAAAAAAAAAAAAAAAAAAAAAAAAAAAAAAGGCACATTCCCTATTTAGAAACATTCTTGTGATGTTTATTGGAACAGGCTGAAAGAGCTGAGGTTTGAAAATTAGTATCTGGCAAGGAAACAGTGTCCTCGGGGGCCGAAGAACAATCCGCACTGGGAGGAAAGTGATGGGCCCAGCCTTTAAAGGCTGGAAAATTGCAAACCAAGTGTGCTCAGCAGTATTTTCCTTTATGCAGTTCTTTTATTCTTAAGATGAAAATTGCTCGGGACAAAAGCATAAGCCTGATACCTGGGACAGTCTGCTCCTTACTCTCCTTCTCCCTGAGAAAATACGCCTTTCTTTGAAGGGAAGAAATGTTCAGCAAGAAGCAAATGCCAACGTGACCATTTTTAATGCAAATTCCCCAAGATCTTTCCCTGCTCGTCTGGTACCGCAGCGGAGACGTGTGACAGTGCCGTGGCAGAGCTGTCAATCCGCGCCGCCTCTGCGCCGCCGGCACGGGAACCGGGGCCGGGGCTGGTTTTACATGACGGGGACCTGCCTGGTTCATTTTCCAGCTTCTGATCCTACCTAGACGTGATAGCAAGGGCTTTTTGCACCGTTCCCTGGGACTTGCCAGGAAGTTACTTGGAGGTGAAGTTCCTCTACATGCACAGTGGGTCTCCCCAAACCCTTTGCCCCTGTGGATTTCTCTGCATGTTTCATCAAGAGGGCAAAGCAGAGGCTGGTGGCATCGCTGCATGGGATGCAGGGATGATGCTCCTATGGCCAGGGATGCCCACGGTGCTGAGCGGTCACATCCTGCACTGCAAACCCCAGCCTCGGACAGCGGCGTGCACAGAGTTAAGCCCTGCACCAGTGTTCCTGGGGGCCCATGCATTCAATCCCAGCTCCGGGGGGACGCGCCGGTTGCTTTCCCAGCACTTCTTCCCACACTCACCCTCCATGGGGATTCAGCAGAGCCCGGAGCCGAGCTCCACCGCCCCCGCGGCCGGGGATGCTGACGGTTCCCACCACCCACCCCGCACAGCCCCCGGAGCTGCGAACCGTGACAGCCCCCTGCCGCTGCAGCCGTACCCCCAGCACGGATCCTGCGCTGGGAGCCGTAGCCCTGCAATAACCCCACCACCCTGCCGGGCTGTCTGCGGGGTTAGGGGCATGCACCAGACTTGCACTTTCCATATTCAGTGTGCCATCTAGCATCCATCCTCCCCAGAGCAATCCCCTGCTGCTGAAGCTCTCTGGGGGCTCTACTGTCATCTCGGCACCATTGTGCACCAGTGTGCAGCACCGCAGCACCCTCAGAACCAAGCATCCTCCAGCTGAGCACCCCTCTAGCAAACAAATCATGCCCAGATTAATATCCCTCTGTCCATAAATGCACCGTCTCGGCCACCATCCTGTCCTGTGCATCACCCACACCGCAGGGCAGCCCATCCGTGAAGATGCTGGAGTAGCAGGAGAGCTCGGGCACTGTTATCTGAGGGTCCAGACCCAGTTTTCCAACCCCTTGAGCCCTCTTGTTGCCTGTGGATCAGTCCTCTGCCCCAGAAATGTCCATCCTGAGGATGGCTAGAGAAGGGATATTGGGTGTAATGGTTCAACAAGTGATGGTGCTGAGTTACCAAGCTCTGCTCTTAAGCAACTCATACTCATCAGTTAGCCCCATCTGCGTGCCATTGGGTGGTACAGTACTTGTGCAGGAAGAGCAATTTCCATCAGATGCCCATGCACCCTGTCTTTCCAATGCAGGCAATACTCCCAGAGCAGCAAAGTGCAGCAGGGGTGGAGAGCAGAAAGACTGTGAACACCCTCCTGCCAGGTGTTGGCATCAATGTGGACCAGGAGCCCCCACACCAATTTTCCCACCCCAGATGCCCAAGAGGTGTGGGAAAAGATGGGAAGAGAGTCCCGGTGCCTGTTCCATGTCACCAGCTTGTCCCAAGCAATGGGAAGCAAGCAGAAACCTGCCGGAGGAGGGCAGCAGGAGGGGAGAAGCCCAGCTGTAATCCAGCACTCCTGGCTATTTAATGCTGCTTATTGCAGCCCTCAGTCCTTCCTCTCACTGCAAGACAAATGTGCTCACAGCTCCGTGTGCTTCGCAAGACGTCCCCAGCAACATTCAATTCACTGCTGAGTTTTGCTGGGGGGCAGGATAAGATTGTGCAGATGTAATAACTCCATTCATCAACGCCGAGCAGGGGTGGGCAAACTGCTTTGAGAAGGGCTTGGGCACATTGGCAGCTCAGGTCCTGACAATTTCCCTGGCAGGACGCTCCAGTTTGTGTCTCCCTGCCCCTCTGTTTTGGGTTTGTTTGTTTGTTTGTTTGTTTGTTTGTTTTTGGGGTGGTTTTTGTGTGTTGTTTTTTTTTTGGTACTTTTTTTTTTTTAGTTTTTAATTACCAAATTTGTACACAAGGCACTGGCAAACCACTAGTTCAGTGCCTGCTTGTTACTATCTGGGCTTTTCATTAGAAGGCTAGCATCTGCTACGGAAAATCTAAGGGGCTGACTTTTTCTTTCTCACCACAAAATGGCCCTTCCAGAGCTTAACAGAAATTTTAGTATGGCATTTGCTGCCAAGGATGCAAAAAAAATTGATTTAGTGTGTTCAAGTTCATTCATTATATTTCTCAAAATATTTTCAAGGGTGAAAATTCTTGTGTTTGTTTTCAGCAGAGTCTGCAGGAATGTGATGCTTCTCAGTAGAACAGTGATTACAAATGTTCATTTTCAGGATTAAAAAAAAAAAAAGACCGGGTTCGTACAACTATTTTCATTTCACGAACAATTAGAAAACGGTGGCCGCTTCCAACACAAACAGCATACTGTGAGTACCTCTCCACAAAACACGCAGCACACCTAGTCCCGTTTAAGGTGAGAATGAAATAAATAAATAAATAAATGGCACTAATAATTATCAACATGCCTTTGAGCAGTATATATGTCGCCAGAGTAATGAAGTCAGGTACACACTGTACTATGTCAAACCAAACAGCTCGCTTAGTATTCCTCTAGTGCTTTCTTCCAAGTAAGTGCTATATTTACTTCCTCCGCCTTTCATATTTCACGGAAACGGAGCTACGAGTGCATTACATCAGGGGATGAAGAAATGTCAGCCAGTGGTGGGCGCGGGTCCTGCCACCCTCAGAGGGCACGGCAGGGTTCTCCTGCCCCAGCACGGAGCCCGGCTCAGAGCAGCCTGGCCACGCTGGGGACAGGCAAGGGTCTGGGTCAGTCGTCCTTCCCCGGCACATCAGAAGAGTCACAGGAGTGGTGAGTAGAAAGGAGAGGTTTTCAAGCACAGGAAGAGAAATTGTCACGTTCTTCTTATAAATCACTGAGAAGTCAATTGATTACTGTTGCTGTTCTTCTCCTTTTTACTGGAATAGGAGGGGATTACTTGCAGAGAGAGTAGGATGGGGGGAGAGGTGCCATGCTGTTTCTGGATGGCAAATAGCACAACTAGACACCATGCTCATTAGATTAAAATTCAAGGACTTGTAGGCATGGCAGCCTCATGTTTTGGAAAACTTCTCTTTTTTTATTGTTCCATGGAGCGTACCATGTGCATTTGCGGTTTGAAATGGATGAACGCTTCCCCAGGGGCTGCGGTGCCTCCAGAGCAGACGGACAGATGCTGGGAACGCTGTCCTCTTCAGCAAAACTTCGAGTCCTGTGGCAGTCTGCGAGCAGAGCCCAGGACCAGATAATGAGAAGTGGACTGAGCCCAGAGCGGAGGTGGCATTCAGTGCCCAAAGGTGCCAGAGCACCCAGGACCAACCTGGGGTTGACTCTGCTTGTTTTTCCCAAATCTCTCTTCTCTTCCAGATGCAGCCTCACCAGAGGTGTGGATGGCCCATGGAATACTGAGACGGAGACAGAGCAACTTGGCAAATCCTTGGATATCAAGATCAGGGCCACCAGTGCACCTCTGACCAGCAAGGAATGGGACAGGGCTTCTGGAAGCAATAGAAATGAAAACAGACATAAGCTAGAAAACAATCCTGTCTCTCTGATGGAAAAGATGCAAATCTCTGAGGCTGCAATGATGTTTTATGCCAATGTCCTAATGAAGCACAAGAAAAGACACATTTCTGACTGTGGCCGTAAAAAGAGACATTTGCATAATGTTTGTCTGCAGATTGGGGTGTTACGCTATGATGGCTTTAGAGAAGGACAGGCTGTCCTCTTGAAAGTGCCACTGAAAAATATGCTTCCTTCAGAGACGAAGGGACAGCATTCATATTCTTGATTCAGTGGGAAATAAATCCCAGAGGACATTTGGTGAGACTTTAACCAGGTCACCACGTGCCTTGGGCCAGCAGCAAGGGTGCAGAAGAGGCTGCTGGCCACTGTCCTGGGCATCTCCAAGCCTGGAAGAAGCTGGGGCCACTCAGACAACCAGGTCCCAGGAGAAGAGAGCACAATCAGGGGGCACGATGTGGTGAGCAGAGCTGAAACCAGGAGCTATCAACCCCAGGAAGGTAACACCAGGGCTATTTCTGAGTGTCCTGGGGTGCAGGTGCTCACTGGCCAGACAGGGGTAGGCAGGCAGGCAGGCATCAGCTGCCAGGAAAAGACTCGGTGAGTTGGAAACTTGTCACAGGTAACCAAGGCAAATGGCCATCCTTGTGACGACAATGTTGTTTTTGTGGGAAATGATCTTTTGATGGGATTTTACCTAATAAAATTGGATAGACTCGGCCAGCATTTATGTTCTTGATGGAGGAGTGTAACAGAAAGAGAGTGAATTACTTATTGCGACCTGAGGCTTAAAAAAAGAGCCAGAAAGTCGATGCTTGAAAAACCACTTTTTTGGCCTGGCCACTCTGACAGCACATGGAGAAAGCTGCGGTGGCTCCACAAAACCCATCCTGGGGAAAGGGGACATGTCCATCCCTGGCCCAGCCACTCTGGGGCCAGACCCAGCTCCCACACCAGAGGCTTTATCTGCTAAACTTGCAGCAGGGCTCCGATCGACAAAACCTGAGCTTCCTTAGAGATCCTAGCAACAGGAATATAGGAGCTAGTAGTGGACACCAAAACAGACTTTTTTTTTTCTCCTTCAATTTTTAAAGACTTCTGTACTTGAAAGTCTCCTGTTGGACCTCAAAGTGTACCTGTTACTCTCTGCTCTTCAGATGATTTATTAATTACAGGCAGAATTATGGCAGAACTGCAGCTCCCTCAGTCCTGGTGATTTGTGTGAGACTGGAAAGAACTTCACCCTTTGCAGGAATAAACCCCATGTGCATATCCAAAAAAGGGAATTCAGTCCTTAAAAGACTACCCACAAAAATATCTATTCATATATATATATATAGCTTTCAGTGATGTGTCTCATGCTTCAGGACTGAGTCTATTTTTATGCTTTCATAAATGACCATGGAAGAGCATTTCAAATGAATCTCAAAGAATAACATCCTTTTGTTCACAGGCACTGATACACACAGAATGGACTTGGCTGAAAAAATAAAATAAGGCTTTGAAAGAAGAAAGGAGAAAGTTACCTGAATGACTACAGACTTAGGGCTTCTCATCGCGTTGTTACGGCAAGAGATATTTCTCTAGTTTGGAGAAAGAGCTGCGAATTCCCATCTTAGGAAGAATGTATAGGACGATATATAAAATCTCCATCAAATCCTGAATGAAAAGAGGCATTCGATACTGTTTAGGAAGCAGTTAAATGCTGTGAAGGCTTACAGAGGTGTGTTAACCACAGAGTACCCATTTCTGGCCGCATGGAAGCTCAGCCACGACAGTATTTTTAGTGCATTCAGGGAAACAGCGAGAACAGACACACCAGAAACCGAATCAATGAGGGGTCTCCTGTGCTCTTTCTTAAACCAAAAGCAAGTACCGGACTTGGAGGAAAAAGCTGATATTGTTCCTTAATGGGCAAAGCAGACAGTAGCTCTCAGCATCACTCCTCCAGAAGCAGAGCTGGCACGCTGTGCGATGCCAATAGCGGCTGGCATCGCGGTCAGGACAAACACAGAGGATGCTCACGGTGGGACAGGAGGCTCCAGCAAGCTGATGGAAGCAAAGCGTGGGATGGATGAAATCATTTTTTTGGTGGTTGCATTGAATATCTCATCACCAGTGCTGTCTGCACCCCACGCTGGGCCTCCCCTCGCTGCGTGTTAGGTGCAGGATGGGTGCGGGGCGGGCAGGGAGATGCTGGAGCTGGCAGTGTCGGGGCATCGCTGTGCCCCGCTGCAATCTGTGCCTGCTGCTCTGGCTTCGCCCAAAGAAATCACTCCACATAATGCATCTGTATTTGTTTGGAAGGAATTAAATTTAAATTCCCAAAGAAAATCAATGCGATTACAGCACAGCCCGTGCAAAGCCCACGAGCCCGAGCTGCACGTGCCTTCGGACCAGACCAAATCCATCTTTTCAAAACTCAGGTAGCAGAAACTGGGAGAAAGGTTTTGTGAGAAAGCCGCCTGAGCCAGAGCCAGGTCTTGAAACAACAAGGAGGCAAACTGACCTGCTGTTCCTAAATAAGGATTTAGAAACTACAGTTTCTCACCAAGAAATCTGTCAGACCCAGAACATTCATATGTGAGATCCAAAGTTAGGATCTTAAATTCCTTTTCAAGAATGTCAGCAGGAGGAGGAGGACCAAATAAAAACTGCCGCTGTTATTTTTCTTGTTGTCATTATATGGTTACAAGTGAAAGCAGAATGGGCCTTTTTGCATCAGAGGATATAATACGATCTGTAGGTGTTGTAGGAAGAAAGAGAAAAGAATAAGCAGAAGGGGAGGCGGGGAGGATGAGCAGAAAGTTATATAAAACTGCAAAGTTGAATCCATTTTGGGCAATACTTATTAGAAAAGTGAAAAACCATGAAGGCTGGGAAGGTTGGGCTTGAGCTGCTGTGCACAGTGGCATCTGCAGTGCTCTTGGTGAGAAGAGGAGAGGCTGTCCTGCAGTGGGCATCCTTAGCCTGGCTAAGCACCCTGAACCAGGGGGTCAAACTAGATGATCTTTAAAGTCCCTTCCAACCTGAGCCATTATATGAATCTCTGACTTCCCGCAGGGGATGATGAGGAGCACAGGAACCCATCTGGTGCCTTCAGCCTGGCCAGGAGCTGCAGGAGCTTCAGAGCAGCTGGATTTAGCACGCTGTTGCCAGCACAGCAGAAAAGCCAGGAGGAAAGGTGAGGGCTCCCATCTTTCCAGGGGAAGAATTTTGTGAACCCAGAGGTGCTGCAGTAAAAGTGGGGGGACAGGGTTATCCCTGCTCACCCCCACAGCCTGTGTTCATCATTAGGGCAGCAGCAGAGAGAAAAAACAAAGCAAAACTACGAAAGCGCACAGCATGGCTGAGCCGCGGGGCAGAAGGGAAAAGCACCGCGCAAGAAATTGATTCCATTAAAGAGTAATCTCAAATTTAATAAAAGTTATGATTTGATTATAGCCATGGATCCAGAGGGCAGGGAAGGGAGGGTGGGGGGAGGCACCGGCAAGGAGGTAGCTGGCTCTGTGCCAGAATCCAACACCGCTCTCACAGCTCCCCCACAGCCAGGTATCACCATTGCCATCACCATCACCACCACCACCACCACCACCATCACCATCACCATCGCCATCACCATCACCATCATCATCATCATTTCTATGGCCACTGCCATCGCCATCACCATCACCATTGCCATCACCATCACCATCACCATCACCATCACCATCACCATCACCATCACCATCATCATCACCATCACCACCACCATCACCATCACCATCTCCATTACCATCACCATCATCATCACCATCACCACAATTGCCATCACCCAGCAGTGGCACAGCTGCAGTGGGGACAGGCTCAGTGGCTCCAGGGAGGAAGCACCCAGGGTCTGCCCACTCCTGGTGCCCGGCTGAGTCAGGCAGCTGCGGGTAGAGCCCAAAGGGCAAGGAGGAGCTAACGGGGCTGGTTCCTGCAGTGCCCCCAGCTGCTGCACAGCGGCAGCCTAGGAAAGGCTAGCACGAAAGAAATAGGAGGTAATATGAAAGCCCAGCCCTGTTCTGATAAAAAGGAGTGGTAGCTTGGTCTGTGAGTCAGAGAGTTCAGCCTGCACCAAAATCACCTAAATCTACCCCCTCTCCAGCTTGTGCTGCTATGGATGAGGTGGGTGCTGGTGTCTTGTCTGTAAGCGTATGTGTGATGCAGCTATGTCCATAAAGTTATCATATCGTACAGGTGAAGATGTTCTTTTAAACACAGAGGACAGGCAGCAGCTGTTAATGCACACATATGCGTGTGCATGTATATAAAGAAAGGAAGAGAATAATGAATATAGCACCAATTATCTGTTTTTTACCTTTTAGGCTGAGCTATTATATTATTTGAAAGTATGTGGTTAGGAAAGTAAGGAACAAAAGAAAAAACTAAAACTGTATCAGGACTAAAAGAAATCTGATTTTAAGAATTAAAAGGGATCTAATGCTGGTATAAGGCCCAATACTGAGTGGGCATGACAAAATTGATGGCAGCGATACTGAAAAGTAAATGTTCCAAAAATATTTCTACTCGGTAATTTAAAAAAATTAAAAAATAAAATAAAAGCAGGACTGCATATTGTGAGTTTAGAGATAATGAAATATTTTTCATTCTAAACTAACTATGGTGGTTATTAAATTATATTATTGAATCAAATGCATTTAAATTTGAGATGCTGCTCAATGGGCTTCCAAACGTTTTGGAGAAACTCCTGGGGAACGTGTGGCCTGGTAATATGCACTTCAATAATGTGAAATATTAAGAAGGCTTCAGTGGATGGGGAGAAGAGAATGCTGAGCCAAAACAAAGAACAGAACCAGATTTCTGAAGTTATTTTGCTGAACACTGATACTACATAGAATAGCAGGAGAGCTGGTAAAAGATTTAGATAATAATTGAGAAATAATGTAACATAATAATAAATACTATATTGTGGCTCGTTCGGCAGGCTTTTCTATGTGTCCCTGGCAAGTGGCTGTTAACCCATAAGGGTAACTACGGGAGGGATTTTCTTGGGTCCCTCTCAAAATCGTGAGCGATGTTTCACAGCCGGTGAGCTCAAGCAACTCTGAAATAGAAATTAAATCCAGGGGTTCAGAAGAACATCCTGGAGCTTCAAAAGCCACAGCTAATCCTCCAACATACTTTAATGTACTTAGCTCCAAGTCTAAAATACCAAATACTACAAAAAGCCATGTGTCGGAGGAAGGTGAAAAACGTGAAGGCGTCCCTGTGATCCCTGACTTAGGAAAACCTCCCTCCTGATCCCAGACCTGGTGATCAGGTTAATCCTGGGCACAGCCACAAGATGCAGCTTCCCACCCCAAGGCTCATCTGAACATCTGGCTGCTCAGCGGTTCCTCAGAGGAAGGAAAAGCAAACCCAAGCCAAGCCAGCACACTCCAAACCAAATTACAGAACAAGTGGAAAGAACGGCAGTTCTCCCTGTTACCCAAAACCACGGGTTTAAACACAGCTAAAGCACAGCACCAGGAATAAACCGCCTTGCATCACCAAATTAAAGATACCAAGAAAACGCACACCCAGCCCCCCAAATCCCACGTGGCAACTTCTCCCCCTCCCCTGTCCGTAGGATGTGCAGATGTGGGGTGGGCACCGCCTGTCCTGCTGAAGTCCCAGGCAGAGGAGTCCTGGGGCAGCTCCTGCTGCTGGGAGCAGTGCTGGTGTCCAGCAGCTGCAGTGTCCTTTGAGGCAGAAGGGCTCAGAGGTGTCATGACTTCACCCAGCAGCCAGAAAAAGGGACTCGAAGTGCTCATTCTGGGAGCAGAGCAGCTGCTTCCTGCATGCTGACCCACTCACCATCCCATTCACTTTTCCCTCTCCGTCTTTGGTGCAGAGCTGTCCTGCAACGCGCTGTGAGTGGGAAAGCAAAGCTCAGCACCAGCTCAGGCAGCTTGATTCAGACTTCAGTCATCTCTCAGCTTAGCTGGAATGCTACGAGCTGGCCTGTGGGTGCAACCCGGGGGAGAGCTGAGGGCATGTGCCCTTCTCCCCAGTCCTCCGCACACTGAGCCTGCTCTGCTGCAGGCTGCAGGAGTCACCAGGAACTGTGCTAAGGCATCACAGCTTCTTCTCCCGCCGTGGGATTGTGGGGTTTTGGCATTATGTCCACTGTTCTTGGTACTTTTCCCAATTATTATCCTCCTTTTCTTTATTTTCTTAAATTTGTTGGCTCTCCTCAGATACTCTGTGTGCAAGTGTTCTCGGTTACATGAGAGGGGTTCTTAAAAGGCTTTTAAGTAAATACTTGACTGGGTGGATTTGCACTTCATTGTTCTGCTTCTGGCTGAGTCACGGAAAATGTAAACCCTGGTCACAAGAAGTCTTTGCTTCAGTGATATTTATCCATGCAGATGACACCTGGCCTTGAGCTGGACACGGGATGCATGGCACTAACCCACAGCCCACACGGCGTCACGCAGCCCAGGGCTGCTTGCACGAGTGGCTGGCCTGGCAGCCGAGCTCCATGTGCCTGATGGTCAAGGAGGTTTGGGTAGTCCTAAGCAAGACCCGAGGCAATCCCGAGGAAAGCAGAAACCCTTGTGCTGGGCTTGCAATATTTTGCCTGTGCAGAGCAGCAGCAAAGAGCCTAGGAGTGGCTTCACATCTCTGACCCAGTCTGGTTTGGGGCGGTGCTGCAGGGCCCTTGCTGGGGGTGCTGGTTTCTCTTTCAATCTCTTTCTATCCTCTATCTCTACCCCTCAATTCCAAGGAAAAAGTGATGTTTTACCAGGCACTGATTTTGCTACCGAAGCAAAAGCCTTGCTGTCTCTCATGTACACGTCACAGTAGCACAACACATCTTTGGACCTGACTTTTTTTATTCATTATTGATCATAGAAAATCGTTTCAGGAAGTGGGCTGTAATTTATTTATTATTAAATTTTCCAGTGGTGCGTGGTTTGTGCTGAAGTCCTTTCCCCCAAATCGTGCTTTGGTGATACGCTAAGGCTCTGGAAGTAGGAGAGCTTTGATGCTGGAGTCACTCTTGCTCCCCCAGCGCGATGCTGCTCGTGTGGCTGAATCGTCCCCTTCGCCCGCCCCTGCAGTGCTGGGCCCCCCCTCGCCTCCTTTTCAAGTCTGAGAGCTCTCCCACTGCTCTCGGTGGCAATAGGTATGGCCCGAAGCATATTAGACTCACTCATATCAGATCGCATCAATATGAATACCCTTGATAAGCTCCTAAGAAGGGTTTTAGGCAGAATGTTTTTTAATGGAAGGATATCAGCAGACATTGTTATGTATAGTGAAGGCTGTTTGCTAGCCAATACATAGATTTTTAAGTACAGAGCCTGGTATTTCATTCTGTTTGTCAGAATTATCCCTGATCTTAGGATTCAATATATTTCTGCAAGTCAGTGTGGTCTCCTTCCCCAGTAAACTTGGGAACAGCAGGCTGAGGGGAAAATCGGATTTGAGCACTGCCGGTCAATATTCCCTGCCATCCACTGCTGAGAGCATCCACAAGAGGCTGTTCCTGCCGCAGACATATCACGAGCTCCAAAGATAATCTTTGCAGAATGGGGGAAGCTCCTAAAACTGGTGCTATAATCTCTAACAGCAGAAAAGCTTTCTTAGTCTAGCCCTGATCATGTCTTTTCTTACATAGGAGAATGCCATTTCTTTTGCTTCCTCTGCCCTCCCTCTCTGATGATTTATTTTATTTTTTTTACTCATAAAAGTCTGAAATGTCCTCTTGCACTACTGCTACTATTGTACCCAAGATTTTAGTAGGAACATTTGAAAAATAAATACTAGCCAAGGAGCACATTCATTTTTATTATAGCTATTCTCCCTGCATATGTGATGGTGAATTAACTCTCTTTCCGCAAGTCTCTCCTGATTTTTATGTATCAGTGGAGAGAAGCTAAGACCATAAAGCTTGTTGGGTCCTGTAGACATTTGTGTTCTTAAATATGTGGAGATACCCCAGTGGAGCCCACATTGTTTCTCTTTTCTTGTGTGATTCTATTTAAGTGCAAGTATTGCTAGTGATTTTCATTTTGTTTAATTCTCTTTAAAAGCTGAAAATCTCTCCAAAGCTGTTTCTCTTCCTATTTCGGAGGCTGCCTGTTATTGTTGCAGAGTTATAGCATGGCACTGCCTGAATATAGGCAATTTTCTACTGCAAACACATTATCATTATTCTGTCAATACATTTATTGCTTCAGAACCTCTGGGGCAGTGGTTGCTTTGCTCTAGCAAGCAACAGAGGTAGCAGAAACTTGCTAGTCCTAAACCAATTTCAGGTGCCCTGATCTGTGGCACCTGGGAAGAACGTTCATCTACCTAAAACTGTTTCCCATCCTTGGGTTTTTTGACCCACTCCTAAAGTAACTGTAGGTTCACGGTGGTGGGATGCTTGTGGGTGTACAGGCTTGAGCTCTGTGCCTTCTTTATTGAGTTACTTTTATGGCAGCTCATATCCTTCTGGCTTAATCTCATTTTATGTCCTTTTCCTCTCCCAGTCTTCACAGTGGTAACTGCCTCTGATATTTAAATACCCACATACATGATCAGTTGGTCTTAAGAATAATACCTTCTCTCATTATGTAGTGCAAGCTGGGTATGGCCCTCTTTGCAAATTATCTGGGTGGTGTGATGCACACACTGCATGGTCTTTTCTTCAGTGGTCACAATAGTAATAAATAGGTTTATTGCTGTTGTCAGAGACATATGTTTTAAGGCCGACAGGGCCTTTATGATTATTTGGTTGGAGATTATGGATTGCTCAGAGCAGAATTTAAAGCACTGAGTCAAACCTAATAATGTGGAGGGGAGTATGCGTGAACAGAATACATCACTCGAAGACGGCCCCCATGTAGGTGTCACTCGAGCACAGTGTGAGCACGCACTTGGCTTTAATTGTGGGAGCAATCATCTCCTTGCAAGCCCATGGCACTCCTCTGAATCAGATCTCCCAGACTCGAGGAGACGAGGCTCTTACTTGTGCTCTGAGCCTTTTTCTTTGCTCTTGTGGAAGAAAAAAATGCACATTATTTACAGTTTGGATTCTCGCTGCATCCACTTCCAGCAGCTAGACCTTGGAGTGACAGTGTCTGTCAGCAAGCCGGATGAAGTCTCGAGCATTACATGAATCACTGCATCCTTGTGGTCCTGGGGACTGTTTTTCAGAGGGAATCGTTGCTCCTAGAGATGACTTCTCAAAATGACACATCTGCCCCCCAGAAACGCACGTTCCTTACGGGCTCTTTAGAGCCACTTTGCTGCACTCAGGCCCTGCTGAGTTGTGTGGCTGATTATGATGCTCAGCAAAGACTTGTTTCACAACCATGATTTTCCAATTACTGAAATCACCTGGAACTGAGGACTAAACCAGTGTTCCCTGTTATTTCTCTTTCTATTTGTTTTTGAGCGGAGCTGTTGGTCCCATTTTGCTCCCTCCAGAGAGCACTTGTCTAATGTCTAGTCTCATGCCGGGGTGGAGATGCGCAGTCCCAGCCACCCTGCACTCAGGTGGGCTTTGCTTTAAGCTCCAGACACCCACGGGGCAGCATCCAGCTGCAGGTGCCAGTGAGACCTGGGTGTCTAAATGGCTGATGAAATGACCACGGTAGGGTTCACGGGGTGCACACACGGACACACTAGAATGCCAAATGCAGGTGCTCAAGCACATCCTACGCGAGCTGCATTTCTCCTGTTGGAGCCACCAGGAGGGATGCTCTCTGTGGCTCGTGTCAAAGCAGCTCTTTGGGGAGCTAAGGCTTAGGAAAGCAGCCCAAGGGCACTGATGAGCAGGCAGTACAGCAAACAGGAGCACCTCTGCCTGCTCCAGCTGCCTGGTACAAGCTTGATGTTACCCTGCATCTGCCAGGGCTTTGAGGACGATCTGGGGGGCCCAAAGGAGACCCAGCTTAAACATTAGACATAAAGCACACTGAAAATGATTGAAGCTGAGCAGATCAGATGGAAGAGAATGTTTAAAAGGTTGATGAAGAGCTCTTCCCCTGTTCAGGGTGTTTTTGAAAAGAGACCCGTGGTTCCAGACTTGGTTTAGGCAGGCAAATCATCAATTTCAGGGCTGCAGCAAAATCTGCACAGCTCCTCCTTGGCCCAGGAGGTTTTCCCTTCCCATTTCCTCCGACGCCTGGCTCTCTGACCCCTGCCCCTCACCGCAGGCTCTCTGACACCACTTGGGTTGCTGGCCCCCAGCTACCCTAGGCACCACCATGCCCCCTCCAGCTATCTGCAGCTATCAGTTCCTTAGCAGGATTCCCCCTCTGACAGCCTGGATTAGGGTTTAATGCAAGGCACTTAGGATCTTTTTGAGAAAGTAAGCTTAACTATTTGAGGAATTTCACAATTACCAGCCCTTTTATGGCATTTACCCATACAAGGAAGCTGGAACTTGGAATTACCTATCCGGAGCTGTTCACCATATTGTGGCTTCTGTGAGAACAATATGTTATAAACCACATACCAGTTAAGTTGTTTAATTAACCAATTATCTATTCAAAGTTTCTTGTAGCTCCTTTTATCTCTGTTCCTTAGCTACAGTACAATATGGAAATTGGAGGAAATTAAAACACTTTATTAGACATAATAAAATTAACAAAGTAAGTAAGAAATCACGGCAAAAGACAGGCCACATGATCATGCTTACGACATGTGAAATGGCAATTTAAACCCTAGATGTTTAAATGGATGAAGGCTAATGAGTTCAGTCTGTTCACCCAAGTCATCCTGCAGCTGTTAGGCAGGTGAGCTGTACCTGATCTGCTGCTGGGGCAGGCGGCTCCTGGGAGAGCAGAGACATCGCCAGCTCCTTGTGGGTTTGCTGTGGTCAGCAGGAGAGCTCCTGTGCCTGCACAACCTGTCCTGTGCCCAAAGTGGTACTGGGACCAGTGAGACACTGGACTGCACAGCCAGCTTGTGCCCAAGGGCCCTTAAAGCCAGGGTTTCTCCCCAGAGGGACCTAATCTGCAAGTCTCACACAACACATGTAGGATGGGGCTCCACAGCAGACAGAGCAGCTGCTGTGCTCTGAAACCACAGCTGGAAGATCTCCCCCATCATTTCCCTTCATCCTCCTCCCTCTACACTCAGTTATTCCGAAATAACTCTATTATCAGAGCACTCATTTGGGGCATAGGAGACCTGTGCTTGAATCCCACCCTCACCCGAGGGCACAAATGCATCCTCTGTCTCCCTGCAGCCTGATGTCCCCTGGGTTAGCCATTTGTCAGCAGGACTGCAAGCAGTGCTTAAAGCACCCAAAATAGGACTCGGGAAGGTTCCCTTTCTCCAGCACTCTCCTCCTGGCTCAGGGTCCTGCAGGTGCCCCAGCAGGGACCAGGACCTGTGCCCTGCACCACACCGCGCTGCTCCAGCTTGTTCCCACAACACCACCACTACTTCAGGACAGGCGGCAGCTTTCCACCAAAACAGATTTTTACCACCGAGAACAACATGTGTGCTGAGCAGGCAACAACTATTAACAGATAAAACCAGGCAAACCGAGGCTGTGATTGCTTCCAGGCTTCATGTTCACAGGTTGTTCTTCGCATCGGTATTGCTCCCGCACAGCAGCAGTTCTCCTCCTCGTGAATTAAGGAGAGCATTAAAAACCAAACTCCCTGGCAAGGCTTTACCCAAGGTATATGCTTCCAGAGGAGCATTTGGACACAAAGAATCGTCTTGTCACTTGGGTAAACAAGACACAACTATCAAGCTCGGTTTGGGGCTTATCAATTGGAGCCAGCATGAAAGTGAGTTCTCCAGCTCCGGCTTGCAGTTGCAGTGACTGGTTTCTCAAGATAAACTAAGAGCGCATTCAAGTAGTTTTCTCACAAAGTGATATGAAAGTCACATTGTTGTTTCTCCGCATCTTACAAGCCGGTTCCCTAAATAGGATTTCAGAGGAACAAAGTTAATGGGATGCTCGTCTCGGAGGCAACTTGAGGCTCCACCCGATGGATTGATGGCAGCTCCCTTGGCTGCTCCCTCCCTCAACTGTCACCCAGGGAGAGGAGAGCTGAGCGAAGCATGGGTGCTCTGTTCCCTCTCTTATGGGTGATGCCCACTGTGGTCCCCTCCTTGGCAAAGCTGCCAGCTGCTAATCAGGGCATGACCCCATCTGTGGGCAAAATTTAGGAAATGCCCATCTGGGGCAGGTCTTTCTGCGCCACCCCGGAAGGGAACAAAGTACATTCTGGGTTTTAACAGCTCCCTGTTTCTGGGAATATAAAAGCAGCAATGTCCTACCGGTTTGGGTGAGACAGCTCCAGCCATCTCTGACCTCTGATTAATTGTACAGCTACAAGTTATCCTGCCTTGTCTTTTAATTGAAGCACCGACCAATAATGATTTGTGCGAGGTGCAGACTCGCTGACCTGCTAACTACGAGGCCATCCTCAAACATCCCTCTCCTGTGTGTTCAGATGTCAGCACCGGGCAGCGAGCTCCTTTTCAAAGCCATAACAAGGTCCCCCGGCGATTCTCGGCTGCTCGGGGGTGTCACGGATGGTGGCAGCCGGGAGCCGCGTCTGCCCCACTGCCCCTTGCCCTGCCTCGTCAGGCTGGAAATGTCATTATGGGAAAATCGGGAACACCTCTTCCGTGGAGCTACAGATTTATTGTTAGCCTAATTACAGCCTTAACAGCCTAATCAAAATATAACAAACAGTTATTATTCCAGTTACAATCATACTGACGTTCATGGTCCAAATTAATATGGAAGAGCATCATTAATAATAGTTATAAAAGCCCTGCTGGTGTCTGTCTGAGGTTATGCTCACCCTTCTGTTGTTCCTAAGCCTGATGGCATCGGTCCTCCTTGGGCAGAAAATGGGTTGAGATGTCGAGGTGGATTGAAGGCATCTCAAACCCTTTGCTGGGAGGACTTCAGGGCTGCTGCAAGGGTCCCCTCCCTGGGCTGCACTGCTCAGTGTTACATCTAATCTGCTCTGAATGCAGCCTGCTTTTTTTACCTTTTTTTTTTTTTTCTTCACTGCTATTTTTTCCTAAATAAGGCTTGAAAGTCACAGAAAAGCCCCCAAGCCTGGATGAACGTAAAGAGCATTTGCACAAGCACTGCTGAGGTTTGCTGCAAACTACACAGGCTAAGCTGGAACAAGTTGGGTAGTAGCCACTGAATTATGGTGAACACAGCTGAAATGAGCTAAAATCAGCTCCTGGGCTACAGCAAGCCCAGCAAGTCCATCACCCCCATCATGGCTCACCGTGAAGCCAGCAGCCGTTCCCGGGCCCCACGTTGTGAAAATCGTGTTGTGAAAGCCTGCGTGGCTTATTTGGCCATTCAAATACCAGCAGTGCTAGAGATCAGCAATGGGGAACTTGGTGCAGTAAACAAGCCTTGCTGCTTCATGAATATCCAGTGTTGTTTTGGATATTATGTTCCCTATATTTGTATTATAATCATTTTACTTCAGTTTAGCACTATATTGCTTATATTTAATAGGTTATACTTTTCAGATATATTAATACAAATATATCTTCCTTCATTTTTATGAGTTACTGAATATTGGAGCTAGGTGTTTTTAAAAAGATCTTTTTCTATCAAAATGCTGTTTTGTCACAAATGAAGCTTTAAATCAGAATAGATAGAAAACCTCTTTGGATTCCATAAGGTTATAAGTCAAGGAATAAAATGCAATGGCTTTGGGGTTTAATTTTTTTTTTTTTTACAAGAACTCTTTATTTATGGATAACTGTAACACAAAGATTTTTAATACTGCAATTACTTGGGAATGATTTGTTGCCGGTGGCTTAATCTAGTCCTTGTTCCAGCTTTTAAATGTGGTGGGTGCAGAGATGAAGACATAAGGACAGCACAGGAGTAGGGTTCTGCTGCCCTGGGCCCCGAGTTTCCAGCATCATTAAATGTTCCCAGGGGACCAAGCACAAGCGACAGGATGTAATTGTGAAGTTGGAAAGGGCTCCCTTATGTCTCTGCTCTTCCACTCCTGCTTTAAATGGCTGCAGGAGCATTTAGCTGAGGCTATGCACTGCATAGAAATCTTCATTGACTCCCTGATTTTAGTGCCAGAAAGGGCCGTTAAATTACACGGTCTGACATTCCTCAGACTGAAGATTGTTATCTGCCTGGGATTACAAAAACTTTCCAAAAAGCCTAAGTGTTACAGAAAGCAGTGTCAACTGTCTCAAAGCAGAGGGGTGAGAGCTTGTTTTAATAATGTATTGCAGGCGTTCACACTACCCAAGCATCTGCTAACTGCCCTCAATTTTAGGTTTAAAAAAAAATATATGGACTTCTTCCAGGGAGAAGTGTATGTTTATCTGCAGGCAATAATTAGAGGCTGATGATTCAGGGACTGCAAAAGGGATAGGGAAAAAAAAAAAAAAAAAAAAAAAAAAAAAACACAAAAACCTTGGGGAGGGATTGCAGGGGAAGACAGCTGAAAACTGTTCTAGGATAAATTTAACCCTCCTGAAACTTATCCAAGCTGTGCTTTTGCCACCTTCAGAGAGATGTTGGAGTGATGTCTTCATCTGTTCTCCGTGACTCACTTTGCCTTGGTTCCACCGTGGGCTCCGGGAAGCTCCTTTGGGTACAAGCAAGCCTCATGGGCAGCAGCCAGGGGCTGGGTGCATGCAGGGTCCCCACCCAGCCCCTCTCTGCTTTAGGAGGAGCTGGGTCATGGACAATGCCCCACAGCCCCAGAACCATTGGTTTATCTCCTCTGAGGCCAAGGGGAGCCGAGGAGACTCCCCCAACGGGAGCCCCACCACCTGGCTGGGTGAACCCCTATTTCCGTGATGTTCTCCTGTGCAGCACTGGTGTAAGGTGGATGCAGACCCATCTCGGGCTGTCCCTGCCATACAGATGCTTCTGTCCTTCCTCGTGGACTGCGAGATGTTCACAAGTTTCATACAAACTTTTAATAGCTGATCCAAACACGCTGCCAGCAAGTTTCCTGAACAAGCAGCAGGGCTTGACCAGCGCTATTAAATAGTGATTTTATCCATGTTCACACAGGCATCGGATGAGGGGATGGAGAGGACATCGCACAAAACAGCGTTTTTTTTCCTTTTTACAGGAGCTTTAGATTAAATAACTTTTCGGTAGCTGGCAGGATAAATTAGATAGGAGCTGGTGAGAGATAGCAGGACGGCTCCGAGGGCACTTTCGGGAGTAAGGCAGAGCAGGTCTGAGGAGGGAATGGCTGCAGGGCACTGAGCTGGGGACCTGAGCCCAGCGGGAGCAGAGCCGAGCTCGGGGTGGGGAAGGATGCTCTCCCTGCTCTCCCTTTCCTGCATCACCAGTAGTGGTCCCCGTCTGTTTTACCCATCACAGCATCATGCTAACATCCATCTCTTCACTCTGCTGCTGGAAATTCCCTTTTCCTTGTTTCCAGGGATGTGAAGAAGTCTGCGGAAATCTTGCTTGGTAAATTTGTGAAGAAATCCAGGAGAGAACATTAACTCTGCATTTCTCATCTTCATCAGATCACTGCCCTTTAAGTACGCTCAAACTCATTTTGCTTTTGCATTTCTTTGCAATATCTGCCGAGAGAGAGATACTTATGCATGCACTGTTATCATTTGCACATTAAAAAAATAACTTGTCCCCTATTTCTCTTTGTATTTCACCTTCACACTTTGAAAAAATTCCTCCATTCCTCTTGTTGATCGAGAATATTCTCATACAGGGAACACAGTTTTCATTAATCCTGCGGATGTGCAGACCCTTTGCAGAATCCATCACTTGTCTTTCGGTGCCCTTCCCTGACCTGGCTAGTTAGACCACAGACAAGTCACTAATTAGGTTGTCTATTAACTCCTCAGTTAAACTCATTCTGGACTGATTAAATGCATCTGTAACAGTGCTCAGCTGTCTCCCTGCTGCACAAGGAAGGCTTTGCCTTTCCCAAACAGGATTTTTGCTTTGACTGTAACATCTGGGACAATGTTGAGCCATTTCCTAAGCAACACGAAGATGTGCTACAGACCCTCTGATGCCTCTAGGCTTGCTCGTGGCCTTGCGCGAAGGGACCTACTCATCTGGTCTGATACATGTATCTCTTTTAAAGCACTGAAGCACCAGGCAAACCCAGAATGAGCTTGCTCCGACAGCTAATTTGAGGTTTAGAGTGCCCAACTTTGCTCACGGAGTGCTGGCAGGGTGACCCAGCGTGCTGATGGTGGCTAACCCAGAAAGCTGCTGTGCCCATCGAGGGCTGACCCTGCTCACTGCTGGCATCAGGACGGCTGCACACAAGGGTTAGAGCCTGCCTCTTGTCTTGCCTAGGAACACCTAAAGGCCTTTGTGAAAGTCTTTTTCCAATGGCAAACCTCAGCTGCCCTGTCCCATGTCCCCGAGGGATGTCCAGTCCAAAATTCCCATTTCCTTGGGGTGCAAACAGCTTGTAGAGCTTTGGGCTGGGACCCAATCACCTTCCTGTGGGTGCATGCAGAAATCCTCAGGCAGGAAGAGCTGAAGGATGCAGAATGGCTCTGCAGCTCAGTGAGAAGGCAGAATCTGGGGTATTGGTCTCACTTTCTAAATGTAACTACTCCCCGTCTGCCTTCAGCAGAGGCTCTGCCTCTTCTGGAGGGAATGCAAAGGTTCCAGGTGATGCCATAGGGTGATAAATTGAGAGCAATAATGTTCGTAGATGGTATCATAGTTTGACCTCAAGCCATCAGTTTTCCAGCTCTTTTTGGGTGTTACTCCACCTGGGGCAGCAGGATGGCCCCTCAAACTTTTCTGCATCAATGTATTTAGGTGGGGCTCCCCAGAGCTCAAGTGAAAGCACCCTCTCCTGGGCCACGCCACCGCACTCATCTCAGCAGGCTGCCATGATGAGCTGGAGGACAGGAGCTCTTTTGGGTGGTGGAAGGCTGGTGTGACACATCCCTGCAGAGAGAAGCCCACTAATTAGCAAAGATCCTCGTCCTGCAGCCGGGAGCAGGATGGGCATCTCGGTGCAGCTCTGCACATGGGCATGCAGCAGTGGCAGCTTCAGCTCTGCAACTGTCCTGGCCCTGTTTTTATTGAAACTTTGCGTAAATGTGGAAAAGGCACAATTAGAGGCTGTTGCGTGATTGATTTCTGGGCGCAGGGGCCTTTCCTCCTTGCCTGGAAGGTCTGGCAGGTATTATTTAAAGAGCTAATGAATGTTAATGGGCACATTATTTGCAAATCTTGAAGTGGAATATTAGATCAGGGCTCCTGTGTGTCATGGTAATCAGCTTTCCCTCGCTCGCTCTGGCTCGAAGGGGGGGGGGAGGAAACACCCTGCAGTCGCTTTGTTGTACGCTTTTCAGATTAATATCCTTTTTCCAATCCAGCAGCTTTTCGTTGGGTGTTTCAGTCAGAGAAGCAGATGGCTCGCATGCTGGTGTTTGATGCCTGACCAAAGGGATTGTCCTGCTCAAAACCGCCCCGCCGGGAGCGCGGAGTGAGCTTCCTGCTTTGTCTTCTCCTGAGGGGGAAAAGGAAAAAAAAAAAAAAAAGAGGTTGGAAGGAGCCAGGAATGGGCTGGCAACACCTCTCCATGGGGAAGGGGGCTGGCGGCGGAGGTCCAGCTGTGGAGCAGGAGCTGGTGGCACGGTAAGCACCTCGCTGGGCGCCAGCTGCTGCTCCAGGCTTTCCCAAAATTATCTCACATCTTTTATGAGACAGCCCCATGCTTCCCTCACCCTTCCCCTTCGATGTGCCCACGTCCATCCTGAGCCACCCACCGGCCAGCAGGGGCCCAGTCCAGAGCTCCCTGGAGGCTGGTGTCCCCCAGCCACGTCCTCAGTGTGCGCCTGCAGGTAGCAAGCTAAGGGAGGGCTTGGGTTGTCCTCACCATGCTTCCAGTGAGAGCACCAGGGAAGGGCTGGCTCCTCTCCCACCTTCTGGATTTCACACAGCTCCCAGAAACGTGTCAGTCTGGGACCTGGCTTTCCAAACAGAGCCTTTTCCCAGCACCTGATGGAGGAACAAAGGTGCTGCGGTGTGAGAAGCACAGCCCGGCTGTGTGCCTGGCCGTGCCCGAGGACATCTCACTCCACAGCTTCCAGCGTGAGCACAGAAGCATCGAGCTGCGAGGACACACAGCCCCTGGGTGCCACAAGAACCGTGTTTGGGTGTTGTGAGAGCTGGCACACACAGGGAGCCCTCGGGAGGTGGGAGCTGTGCCGCTGCCGTGGGTGCTCGCAGGCGCAACGCGAGCGGATGATGGGGAACGCAGGCGGCACATTGCCACAATAACTCAGCAGATCGACCATGCGACAAGATTCATAACCCTAGCTACATATTCCCAGTCTCCTTGCTGGTGAACTGGGAGGATTTCTACCCAGCCTGTGACGGGGAAGAGTTTTCTGCTCTGATGTATTTGCTCTGTTGCCTCCAGACGTCTTAGTGTCTACCACTCGTTCTCCTTAGCATATTGGTGCCAACCTACTTTGTATTAACAGCAATTCAAATGTTAACAGCTGCTGTCCACGTTAATCAAAAAGAAGATTAATACAAATATATGATTACTGTATGAGCATTGTATAAGTGATATTCGGCTGTCTTAAGCTAAAATAACAATATACACTTTTATCCAATCCTGATACATTTATAAATATATTTAAATGGGTATAAATATTTATAAATAGTTTCTGTAATCTCCTGTAATTAGGCTTTAAGCTCTGTGACAGGCAGCATCTGTTTGATCTGTGTGTGAGTGTGTCAGGTTTCTCTCGCACAGGCGGCGGCGCCGGGCGGGTGCCTGCGAAGGAGGAGGCGAGGAGGCGGCGAGCTGGGGTCCGCGGTGCAGGGACGGGGCGAGGGAAGGACAAACGGCCCAGCACCGGGCTGCAGCTTGGCGGGGTTTTGTCTGCAAGGAAGGACTGGAAGCGAGGAGGCAGTGGTGGGGAAGCTGTTCCTGAACCCTTTTTATTTCTGCTCAGAAACCTTTTTATTTCAGCTCAGAAACTCTTTTTATTTCAGAATGAATATTTCCAGCTCAGGGAATGGAGACGTTCCTCAGATGCCTCCTGGTTGTTCAGGCAACACCACGCAGGGACAGAAAGAGAGCAGGAGAGGAGGATGCTCTGTCTGTCCCACAGCAGGGTCCCATAGGGCTCTGGTAGGACAGGGGACATGGAGAACTTGGTGGACAAGTTCTGCAAAAGGTGAGAGAAACAGGTGACTGGAAACATTTTCCTGGGCACGTGCTGTGTTCTGCTGGAGAACCCGCAACAGCACTTTTGGGAACAATGGCACAGCTTTTGGGGAGATGTTACCAAATGGTCCCATATCCTGTGGGCACAAGGAGGGGAGGGAGAGGCAGGGTTTGATGTCCCCAGCCTCCATGGGTGTCACTCCGACCTCCACCCACGTGCCTGGCTTTGGAAAAGATGGATGTGCCTTGTCCTGCTTGTTCAACCAGCCTGGCCACATAGCTACATGAGAAGAGCATGTTTTGCCCAAGGTCCTGGGGAAAAATCCCTTTCCAGGGAGGTGGAGAACCCTTTGCTATTGTCCAGGCTGAGGACATGGAGGAGGATGGGGAGGTTTGTACCTGTGGGACAGGGACAAGTGCTGGGACGTGGGAGAGCAGAGAAAGTGGGGACAGACTGGAACAAAGCCAGACCCAGGCAGGACCAGGGGCTGCAGGTTATTGCCTTTTCCGGTTTGCATGTTTAAAAGCACAGGAGAAGTGACAAAAAAAAAAAAAAAAAAAAAAAAAGTTGCTGAATGATCTTTGCTTTGCAGCTTTGACTTGGGCCTCGGCTGTGTGTCTTTAATCTTACCAAAGTCTTTAATCAGAAGAAAATCTGCCTTATCCTTAAAGCCCAGGGTCTGAGCCTGTGCCGTGCAAACAGAAGCCTCTGGAGCCTGCGGCAGGAGATTGCAGAGAGACAAGCAAACAGGCGGCCGTAACCACACAGCCTCCATCCGCACACAGCCTCCATCTGCACGCTGCCTCCATCCTCAGCCTCCAACCAGGGCTGCAGTCATTTAAGGCTCCAGGTGCAGAGGAAGAGAAGTGATACCCAAGGCACAAACCGGGGAGAAGTGCAACCATGACAGCTGCAGAGGAATAAGCAGGCTTTGCAGTTAAAAGGGAAATTTGGAAAGGCCCAGAAGTGTTGTCCCCGTTCACTCGGAAGGAAGTTGGTGGATTCATGTGAGCCTGGGTTACTTTAGGGATTGTTTTGAAGCCTTATGCTTTTCCTTTTGTATTTTTTGCAGCTTGCTACAGTTTGTTCTTCCATGGGATCATGGCCTGAGAGATCACAAAAAGAATGGGGGGAAAAAAGTGCGGCCATTCTGCTCCCTTTAGCATACCTGCAATACAACCATCACCATTTCCATTTCCTCCTCTCCCCCACACCTGAATGCTCCTGACAGTTTTACCAGCAATAAAAAAGCTCAGAGGAAATGGTGAGACCTGGAAATAACCCTGCGTTCAACCTAAAACATGGGAGAGGGGACAGCACTGAAGGATTTCCACAGCCCCCCTTCCTGTGGAACAGGCTCCAGAAGCCAGAGCCCATGGTGGGTTTTGCAGATGATGTTCCTGGTCATGGAGCATGATGGCAAGTCACAGCTGTAAAGAGAAGCCTGAAAAAATGCCCCTTAAAAAAAAAAAAAAAGCATAGTTTAAAATATTTCCTTAAAATGGTAGCCCTTATTAAATTTTATGAATTGTGAGAAGTGGGGAGGAAGGGTCTGATTATTAATTTAGAAAATGTCAAAAACATGTTTAAACAGTTTTAAATTACTTTTTTTTTTTTTTTTTTTAATGCACAACCTGAGGATTTTAATTGCTTTTTAACACTGCCTCGCTTATCTGGAATAACACTCGATGAATAATAGAAACTCCGGGTTGCCACAAAAGAGGTCGCAGCCCAGCTGAAGAGGTGGCTGGTGGAGCGGACAGACCTGGGCCACCACCAGGATGTCTTTCTGGGCATCATAAAGAGAGGTGAGACCTACTCAGAGCATTGACATGGCCTGCAGCTGCTGCTCTGGGGGGCTGAGGTCGTGCCCTCCAAAGCCCCTCAGCTCCCCTCTGTGATGGGGACAGCGGGGCCACCAGCATGGATCACTGCGGATGGGACCAGCATGGCTGAGTGCTTAAATATGTACTTAATTTCTGAAATCAGTAATATAAGCTTTCCATCACTAGAGTGAAACTCATATTATTTTGTATCCTCTTCTCATACAGATTCATTTGGCGTCACACCTGAAGCTGGGACATGCCCAGCATCGGGAGCTCAAGCCAAAGTGGGTGACAGCCAGAGCTTCATCTGGGACAAGTGAGATCCTGGGTGTCCCTTGGGTCTAGCTTAAAGTCCAGTGCAGGACGCTACCAAGGTTTCATCTCAAACCAGGGGTTTTCTGTGAAATGCAGGTGGATGGGGTGAGCATCACAGTGCCAAGAGCCAGACACGATAGCCCAGTGCAGAAAGCATGTGCACCGGTGGGGCAAGGGTAAGAGAGGGTCCAATATTAAAGAAACATTAGTGAAGAACAAGGTAACAATCAGTAAATGTTAAAAAATATATTAAAAATAAATTAATTAAAAAATAAATAAAAATAAAAAATAAAAATAGGCTGTCTATGGGTTTAAACTCAGTGCCTATGTGAAAGGTTGAGGCTACATCATTGCCCACTTGACCAGATGACTCTTCAACGTGGAAGCCATCAGAAAGACTATGGGGCAAAGCAGCCCAATACTGGGGGACTTCAAATACTCCCAGAGAAAAATAGGTAAATGTCTGGAGACCACATAGAAAATAACTCCCTCCCAGGCCAGCTAGGAGAAGTAATGCTAGATTCCACCCTGAGCAGGCCACGAGGCTAATTTAAAATGTTATTATTGGAGAGTCGCTCCGAAAGTGCCCATAACGTACTTAAACTTAGTAGCACGGTAGGAATTAAAAAAAAAAAAAAAAAAAAAAAGTTCATTGCTATTTCATTTCAAAAAGGCTGTCCACAAAAAAAGAAAGTGGTGAGGATTGTTAAAAAGAAATTAAAAGCAGATGCCAAAAGGGTAAAATTCTTCCAGGGGACATAGACATTGTTTAAAGATCTTCTATTAGATGATGAGACCAAATCTATACAATTATCAAAAGAGACTTTAAAAGGGCAAAAAATTAGCTGTTCTCATTAAAGACCAGACTAAAGGAGGCTGTCAGAGGTAAAACAGTACCCTTCAGACAGTGGAAGTCTCGTCCAAATGAGGAAAATAAAAAAGAGCACAAGATGGCAAATTAAGCGTAAAACTACGATAAAAGAGAATAACTTTTTTTTTCTTTCTTTCTTTCTTTTTTTCTTTTTGATAAGCAGCTTTCTAAGGTATAAAAATCCAATAATTGACCCTTTTCTTCCATCACCCCAGCAGCAAGAGCTCTGCAGGGTTGGGGAGGGTCAAGGTGCGGGAGCAGAGCCTGGATGTGGAAAATGGGATAACATTGAAAAGGGCCCCAAAAACGATGGCAGAGCAGCCCACCTCCAGGCAAACAGCCCGAAAAATATGATGAAGGTGTCACCAAGAATAAATAGGAGATATGGGGCAGGAGACAGTGCAGGTTTTGCAGAAGGAGGCAGTGCAAGAAAGCTTCTGGGAGAGGCAGCAGGCACCCGTGGTGCTGCCCACACCAGGAGGTGACCTGGAGAGGGGGAGGACAGCAGCCAGCGGATGAAGTTTTCTGGGCACACCTCAAGAGTCAGAGCTAATTGTGAAAAGTTGCAGCAGAATTTCTCAATATTGAATAAGCAGACGGTAAAATAGGAGGGAACTTCATCAGATGTGCAAAATGATGTGCACAGGCGAAGCAATCCATTCGTATTTTAACCAGTCATAAGCCTTCAATGAGCTATTACTGCCCAGGAAGGATAACTTGGGCCTTGCATACCCATAGTATTATGGAAACATCGCCTCAGTGATCTGTGATGGCCTAAAAAGTAAATTGAGCGTGGAAATTTTTAGAGGAAAATAAAAGTGTTAAACAACAGAAGCGATCAATTTGTCATTGAGCAGATCAATAATTCACCTGCTACTTAAATACTGCTCACAAATCTGTTCCCTCCACTGGAAAATAAAGAAAGGAAACTAGAAACAAGGAAAGATGAATTGGAAGGCAGCAAAGATAAGGGCAGGGGAGCGGCGGTAGGGAAGGAGCGCACTGGAATCAGGCAAAAGAAACGTTTTTTTTGTACTTTGCATAACTAAATAGTAGGGTTTGGATGAGCTACAGAAGAACAACTGGGGGATGCAGCAAGGTGCCCTGGTTCCCTTTGGACCCCAAGGGGGACTGCTTGCTTTTCTTAATTTTAGTTTTGAGGCTTTGTGTAGGACTCCCTCAGGAGGCTCCTTAGATGGAAGAGCTGGGCCAACTCCAGTTTGAGCTCAGAGCAGGATGAGGAGGGCTACGTGCACGTGTTTCTGAGAGCTGCCTTTAGGACACAGGATTTATGGCAGAAATACAGGGTCTTCTGCACTGCCAGGAACACCCAGCTGATTTTGGTGCTGAGATTGGGCCAAGGTCCACAGCATCACCTGCTGACGGGCTCTGCATCCGCAAGAGATGCCCTGGATATCGACTGACCGATCCCGATGTGGTAAAGAGTTGGAAGCCCCGAAAGCCAAATCCGCAGGTCAGTTCTCACACACGCTGCACGTTTTTACAGCTGTGCCAACTGATTTATTGGAAAACAGAAATTTCTCAAATTCTCAGAGCTAAAAATGTCTTTTGTTTCGGTTCCTTCTTGACAAGCGTATTTATGATGATCACAAAGAAAAGATCACAACAAATCCTGGCAAAAAAGGGAAGTGAGAAGAGCGAGCCAAGCTGCAGATAATAAGTAACAAATCAGGAATAGGAGGAAGATAATGGTTGTGATTAAAAATCAGATGCTATGAAATAAAGAACAATTGATGAGAGAAGTAAAAGTATCCATTAAAAAAATCCATATCCAAATGTGTTATGGACAACAAGAAAGCATTTTAAATTATCTGGAACAAAAGAAATTCTAGCAAAATGATGATGTTATAGATCCATTTTTGGATAGATGCGGTAATGTTGTCAATAACAAAGCAGACGATGCAGAAGGGCCCAAAACCTGCTCTGGGTCTGAAGCAATGAAGACAGCATGTTTCAGCTCATGGGCCCCATCATCTCCTGTGCCAACAGCAAGAACGCAGCAGTTCCCAAATTGTTAACAGTTTAGAAGATATTGTGCTGTCACTTTAATTAGCTGAAATAATTATTAATTTTTAAAGGCTTTCAATTAATTTTTAAACCAGTTTTCATCTGGATGATCAGCCAAGTTGTTTCTAAATTTTGTGAATAAAAAGCACTAAATATTTTACAGGAATGGCATCAGAAAAAAAGGTGGTGGTGTGGTGGCACTGAAAACTTCTTATAAACTAGGAAAAAATGCATTTCCAAAGCAGCTTCTGAGCCGAGGCTTTGATACTTATTTGATACCAAGCCTTCAATACTTCATTTTTTTCCCCAAAAAAGTCTTGAGGCATTTGGATGTGTTGGGTCACAGCAGGTGGGAGGTGATGAGGAAGGTTTGGTCAGAGATTTGTGAGGGTAAGCGTTCTTTTGGACATTCAGGATTTTCCTCTCGGTCAAAGCATCATGACTCGAGCAGAATATTGGCAAAACAGTTGTGGGGTCACCGTGACCCTCATTTTCTTACAAATCCGGATGCAATACAAATGAATCGACGTTTCACCAGGGAAACGATGCATTCCACCTCTATTGCAAAATACGAGTAAACGAATGTGAAAAACAGTCAGTTTGGGTTCCAAAAGGGCATCTTTAAGAAATAACCCCTCCAACCCTTCCCCGAGCTTGTCCCTACAGTACACCACTTCTCACTTGGCGGGGATGGGGATGCTTTGCTAGAGGCTGAACAAACTGCTGCAAGGCTTTGTGGTGCAAGAGCAGTGATTCGGGTGGGAAGGGGCATTTTGGGCTGCCCAAGGACCTTCCTTGTCAACTTCCAATGCAACTGCTGGGGGTCAAACCACCCAAAGTAACAAATGTTATTTTAGCTTTGCCTAATCTCAGCCTAATTGCTGCTACAGAAGGAATTTGCATCCACTTTGCATCTCTGCCTTCCAGTCAGTGGCTCTTGGCACAGCAGCTGTCCGGGGTTCGAGCAGGGCCTTGCACGGTGGTGCACTGGCTGGTGACACCAAGAGATGGTGGGAAGAGCTGGATAGACCTCAAACATCCCCCAGGGCAAACCCCAAGAAGTGCTAGTTCCCCTCCCTTCACCTGCAAGGATTGCATAAGATTCAGTAATTAATGCTTTAGGTTACACGGAGTCATTGAGTTCTCGGGTTATGTCTGCAGGGAGCGCGGTGAGCGCAGGCTGCAGGGTGGTGCTGGGCAAGTGATGGCAAGGTGGGAGCAGGGCTGCAGGAGCTGCTAACACCCAGGCATCCATTGCAAGTGGCTGCCAGCACAGGCTGCAATGTCCCCGGTGCAATATGGGTGTGTTTAATGCAAAACAGAGGATGCTATTTGACAAAAAAAAAAAATAATAATAATAATGCATCAACAGAAGCATTAGCTGGAAAGTCTCTCTAGGTTTAGCATCTCCCTTCTGGTCCCTCTCACTAAATATTGAAGACATTCACCATCTTTTGGCAATTCAGTGCTTTCTGAGGCAGCCTGGACACGTGACATCATTCATTTTGATGCAGTACAAACATTAGAGTTTTTCTGTGTTTTGTTTTTTTTTTTTTTTTTTCTTTGCCATAATGGGTTTCATTTTGAATAGAGTTCGCTGATGGGAAATATCCATCGTGGCAGGAGGACGCATTTCCCGGCACTGCAGCCGGGAGGGGGGTGCTCCATCACCTGCACCCCTGGGCTGAAGTCCCCGGACTGGAGCCGCGGCTGCGCCGTTCACTCGTCCCCGTGCACTCGTGGGGCCACCAGGTCCCCGGTGTGTGCTGGGGAGGGGTGGGTGGCCAGGAACTGCTGCTTTTTAAGCAAGAGCTGATGAGCCCACCACTGCTGGGGTTGGAAATTCGGTGTCCTGCTGCTGGTGGTGGCCTGAAGTGAGCTCTCATCTCCTCACTTCCAAAATCCTGGGAGAGCAGCTCAGAAAGCAGCAGTGTCTCCACTTCCAGCCTGGCCAAGCTTGTAGAAAAAGACCAAAAAAAAAAAAAACAAACAACATACAAAATAAGACATTATCTAGCCCCAGCAATGGCTGTTATTCACCATCACTGGTGCATATGCGAGCCCATTTCCACGTCCCAAGCAGAGCTGATGCTGTGTTCACACCTTGCACCGTGCCAGACTGGGGTCACCATCGTGCTGCAGCGGTCACACCAGGGACAATCCTTCACCCTCCAGAGCCTTCTCCTTGCCCTGCACGGGTACGGTAGCTGTCCTCTAGCTGGGATGGATGAGACAGGAGCAAAAGTGCTTTTGACCATGAACAGAGCCCTGAAATTCCCACTGGTGGGGCAACACTTTAAAGCTGAGCTGCAAAGGATGGGGAGGACAGGCTCCACTTGGACACGCTGAAATATTTATCTTGTGCTCGTACAGACCCAGCCTGGCTTGCACGCCTGTTTGCCTAACTGATGGAGGCTTGATAGCTGCAGCGGGGAGCTCATTAATTGAATTCCAAAGGGATTAATTACAGCAGGAATAAGAGGGCTCTCTGTCATCTTGCAGGTTTTTCCATGCAGCTGGATCTGAGGGGGCTGAGAGGGCCAGGACTTGGTGGTGGAGGCAGCTAGAGGACCCTGCAATATCACTGCGGTGTCACCGCTGTCCCGCAGGGTGGCACCAGGTCTTGGTGGGGTGCCGGCTTCTGTTTCCCTTCTCCAGCCACCAGCAAGGTGTTGAGGTAAGTGGGAGGAGGTGGGGATGACTCTGGGTTCCCTCGTGGTGCCAGACAAATTGCCAAGCGGCCACAGTGGCACAGGGCTTGGTGCGCTGAGCTTCACTGGACGTGTGAGACCCCAGGGCATGTGTCAAGCACCACAACGCTGCATGTATACAGAGAGTTTTATCACTACTATGCCACTGGGGTGATTTATGGGCTGGGGTGGTCATAAGGAGATGGGAGCTTGCAAAAATCTGCCCCAGCAATGCGTTTGGCGCGCAGGGCGCTGCTGCAGAGCACTTCCTTTGGCCTTGAGAGCCATCCAGCTAGGCCCTGGGGAGGGACCAGGATTTCCTGTGTTTAAAAATACACATCTTTATATGCATATATATATATAAACACAATCCTCCCTCACTCTTTCAAAAGTCAAAATTAACTCCAGCTGTGCCAGCGATGCAGTTCGCAGCAGATGTGGCCACGTGCTGCCGGAAAAGCAGCGCAGGGGCTTAAGGACTTCCCCGACCACCACAGCGGCTGGGAAAAACGCGCTCTGTGCGGCTACATCCCAAACCACCCCCTGGCCCTGCCTGTCTGACAGCTTTACTGCCTGACCCTCCATGCAGAAAAGGATTCTTGGCCATTAAATGGTTTTAGTACGGTCAGGGGGAGGCGTTTTTGCCTGGCGCTGGCTGTGCTCTGCCTTGGGGATGCGGTGGAAGTTTGAGGGCCCCCAGGGCAGGTCCCTGGGGACCATCGAGAAGTCTGGACTGCTTGGTCATGGAAAAAAAACTTGGGGCACCCTACGTGCAAAGGATGGGCTGTGCACAAATGTCACCTCCTTCCAGCACCCACAGTAAGGGCACTGCTGGTCCCTGGGGATGAGCTGAGCTGCGAAGGGAGCAGCACCCGCGTCTCCAGCAGCCTCAGCCGTGCCCCCGGCACCAGCCCCTCTCCTAATGGCCGTATGCTCCTCTCCTGGTGGAGCATATGGCTCCCCGTATGCTACTGCCGTGTCCGATCTCATACGCTGGCCCTGTTGCTCTTAAGCAGCAGGCAAAAATGTCTCAGTATCTTGGCACGTGAGCTCCTGAAAGGTTTGCACAGGGGATGGCAGCGATGTGGTGGTTCCCCTGCCTTCAAATGTTTAGGAAACAAGTGCACTGCAAAACCCAAAGAGCCTCCAAACGTGACCCCAATCTGCGTGACCATGCTGGCTTTTGGAGCATCCAAATGAGGGAGATCTCAGGTTGTGGGAGCAGGATGGGGAACTGCAGATTTTGGCCGGAGGAGGTTTATTGCTCCCAGGCTGCCCCAACAGCACCCATAGCACGGGAAATGCCAGGGGTCCGTAACCACCAGCAGTACCCCCATTTCCTACTGGGGTGGAGGCAGAAAGAGGACAACAGACCTGCACCCTGAGCCCTATCTGGGCCCTCTGTCTTCGTGGCCCCAGGATGCTCGAGGGCAGGAAGAGGGATGTGCATCAAAAATGTAGGAAACGCTTTGCTGGGAAAAAGTTTAGGTAACGGGTGAATCTATTCTAGACAGTGTTTAATAGAAAAGGGACTAAAGCTAGAGACAGCTATAGAGAAATCAGAAATCCATTTTTTAATGGATTTGCCTGTGCTTTAGACTGGTTCCAAAAAGCTTGGAGTGATCCAATTAACAAGGTAATGAGTTGCTGAGATATTTACACTGCTTCTGGACAAGGCTCTGGTCCGGGGTATTAATTTGATTGGGAGGGGGGTGTGTATTGCAGATAACAGTTCCCATTTTTTCCTTGTGGTTATATTCAGACTCAGGTGGTGTTTTTTTCAAAGGCCTCCCATTATTTCTAACTTAGGGTTTGTTCCCTGTGGGTGTCTGCTCCCCTTCAAAGGAAAGAAAGGAGATTTCTGGGGACAGCAAGGCTGTGCAGTTACCCAGGGGATTGCTGGGGGTGTGTGGAATTGAAAGCAAACCCAAAAGGAAGGATCCACCTCCCAGGGAAGAACATTCCTATTCTGTCTCATTCTGTATTTGAAGAGGTTCAGGTGTTCTGATAAAACCCAGCTCTTAGGTTTTGGGGTGTTTTGGCATGAAGCCTTGGGGAAAAGGTGTAGGCAAGCTCTCCTAAAGCTCAAGGGCCTCGTGGGGTTTTGCTGGCTTGTTATCAATAATAGAAACAGCGGGAATGAAACATCTCCGGTAGCTCCGGCTTTCGTTTCTCCTTCAGCCCTCATGTCTCCAAGGTAAACTATTACATTGCTAATATTGAGTGCAGGGTTGTTTGAAAGTATTAAGGCTCCAGTTCATCAGAGGTCAGGTTTTATTTGATTTTGGCCAATTGGCAATTCCCTGTGTTTGCATCTGTTCCTGGAAGTAAATGTCTTCTCGCTTTCCGCGCCAATGCCAGCAGCGGCTGAAGGCTTCCCGGGTGCCTGGCTGTGGGGAGATCTTTCCCACCACCGCCTGAGGCTGGGGAACAGAAGAGCCTGAGCCCCAGTTCCTGAGGTCTGATGTTGAGCCTTTTCCAGCATCTCTGGCTTTCAGGCTGGAGTACCTGGATCCAAGCCTCAGATGGAGTGCAAATGTTTGAACCTCGCGGAGAAAAAATGGTGTGTGTGCAGACCTCAGCCTGCAGCAGCAATCTATCATCCTGCTGCTTCCCGTGCAAGCTGGCTGATCCGAGCAAGTGCAGTGGCCAAAGCTCCTGGACACCTGGAGGAGGGAACAGGGCTAGTTTTCAGGATTCGTGCATGGATGCATTCCACATCTACGATGGTCTAGCACGGTGTGTGTGTTTCCTGCAGTGGGAAATGCTGGACTTGTTCCTTGTGGACAAACCAACTGCCTGTGGGCAACAAGTCCAACCTGAGCATACCGAACACATCGTTTTTTTGGTCCTACCAGTGGTGTCAGTCCTTTGGATGATATTTCTTTTGGAAATTTGGGGATATTTCTGCTGTGCAGCAGTAAGGAATGGGCCAACAGGGCTGTGGATGACCCTTGCAGGTCTGTTCCAGAATACGCATTGGGAGGAAAGGGCAGTCTGAAGTCCTGCAAAATGGAGGAATTTAAAAACAAAATCAAAAAAAAAAAAAAAAAAAAAAAAAAAAAAAACAGACCAAAGTAATTTTTGACAGAGAACTCCAAGCCCTGATGGTGTACTTCTTGGTCAAGGGTGACTTCTACTTTGTTGCACAACTTTTGTTTTGGATGAAGACCTTGATAGTACAAAATCCTGAATATCTGACTGACTTCTCCCAGGGAAGACCCCTGGGTTGTGCTGCAGACAGGCATCCCACCTAGGAAAGGGGATTTACGTTACCAGCTAAGGATCACTCCTGAGAACTCATCACAGCTTCCAGGAGCCACCTTGTCTGGCTGTCTGGTCCAGCCCAGGAACCCAAGTGGTAACCTGCTAGACATGTTGGCATGGCTGATGGTCAGGGACTTCTCAGCCTTCGTCTAAGGCAAAGGTAAGGAGGATGGAAATTGCTTTGGAGCAATTGCCATGTCAAAAGCTAACGTAGCAGGAGGCTTTCTGCTTGCCAAGAGGTGCTGGCAAACCTCAGGCTCACGCATCAGTACAGAAAAGTATGAGTCTCTGGACCATGTTGCTTGCAAAGATCTGTAGCCACAAGATTATCTGTTAGAAAATGTATTTCACTAGGATGTCACTTGTTTCCCTGATGCCCTTTCCCAGAATAATTCAGCCAGAAGCATTAGGAGCAGGCAGTGGAACTGTGAAGATCAGTGTCCCATGGAGGGAGGTTTGACTAGGTGGAGGACATGATGAGAAGCAGTTTGAACATCTCCCAGGCTCACAGGACCTGGCATTTGGGATGCCGTGGTCGAGTACGACTGCCCCAACAGCAGTGCTGAACATGGATCTCTCCACAAAGCCCTACACGATGTTTTTACTGTGAGCGATGACAGAGCTGGAAAGACCCTAAAAAAAGATTGATCACAGGCTAAGAACAGAAGCTTTTTTGGTTTTTGTGTTTTTGTTTTTGTTTTTTTTTTTTTTCATTTTAGTCTGAAGAGTTAGGTTTCCAAGCCTTGGTTTTCAGATTAAAAAAACACACACACAACACATATCTGAGGCGAGGCAGGCATATTTCATTAACAGTTCAGCATAGTCCAAAACATGACAGCAAGCCTCCATTTAAAATTACCGACACAGACTGAAGCAGCCCCGCTGTGCTCCCTCTTTGCAGAGTGCCAACATCGCTGCGAACCCAAACACCTGGACGTGGCAGCTGCCCCTCCATCTCCATTAGGGCTCCTCTCACGACACAGCTCATTGTCAGGCACTCTTTGCATCTCTTGCTTTCTGACCAATAATTGTTGCTGTCAGCTTGCTCTTATCCCATTTATTATATGGGTAGTTTTATTTGGCTTTATTGCCTCTTTCACCTTTCATGTAATCAAGGTGTATTTTCAGTGTTTTTTTTTTAACCGATGCAGCTTTTTTTGAACACATTCAGGCCATCTTTTAAAATGATCTTCAGCATCTCTAAATTAATCACCAAAATGTTTCCTACAATTTTCCTCCCAGTTCCTAAATGTGTTCAGCTTGGCCACAGCATGTGCCTGTCTCGGTGCCCAGGCACGTATTGCATTTGGGCATAGCAACAAGATCAGGGCACGGTGTACCTAGCTAACTACTAATAAGGAGTTTAATTTGGTGATCGGCTCAACCTAAACCATTAGAACAGGGGCAAAGACAGTAATATCCTGAAGGTAATGAATGCTTTGAGCTGGAAAATAATCAGGGTATGTTTCTGAAGCTTCAAGGATGTGTGATTAAGAGCCACCCAAGGTCCCCCAGGAGCTGTGCCTGCAGCCACGGCAGCGCAGGGTACGTTTATCTCCCGTCATTCAATCTTCTTTGCTCCCTTTAGGGTACAGGCTGGGGACAAGGAGGAGAATTCGCCTCCTTTTGAAGAGGTAGCTCAAAAATCCACTGTCCAAGGGCTCTGGCTGAGGAGCAGCGAGTTACCATGTGTCGGGTGTTTTACGGTAGATGCCGGGGGCTGGCTCCTGCCTCCTGGCACCTTCTTAGAGAGAAAATAAATCTTGAATTACCTTGTTTTCATTTCCAATAAAACTGCATGCTGGCAGTTGCCTTGGAGCTAATAATCTGATACGGTGCTGTGCATCTGTGAGTGTTTGTAGCATGGGTGTGCTGCTTCTGTGTTTGAGACTGACAGGGCAGCACTGTATTGTTGTTTTCCTATCGCTATATTGTGCTCCCAGCACATCATAATAAAAAGGAACGTGAAGGAAGGCAATTTATCACAATACAAAAATAAAAGGCGTAATAATGTAAATTATGCACATCATTAACCGCAACTGTTGCTCTAAAATGGACACAGATGCCACAAGAAAATCACCTTTAAGTCGAAGTCACGACCATGTTCTCTGAAGGGCTTCCTTGTAGGCACTGGAAGACCAATGTACCATCTTCTCATGAGGTCTGGATAACTGGCTTTGAACCCATTAATGCAGCCATGGCAGCACGAGGTGCCTGCTCCTCCCCGGGGGCCAGGTTGCACGCTCCCCCTCCACCAGTGAACGCGTTGGGCACCGTGGCTGGGATCCAGCTGGTTACAGTGAACGTGAAGCAGTCACCACCAGCTCAGTGTCCATTCACAGCAGGTGAAGTAAGTGGCACATCTCATCCTACAGGAGATGTCAGAAGGGCAGGTGAACTACGTGCCACCCCAAGTGCTACATCTCCCCGCGGCTATGTAGGAGCCCAGAAATAACCACCTCAGGTATCTCACCTGGATGTCTTACACTGCCAGAGGTGAATCCCATGCCACGCTGCTGTTTTTACAAGAAATGTAAAGGGGAGAGGGAAAACCCCATGATGAATGCCTCCTCCTTTCTAATTTCTCTCCCTTCTTTCTGGTCATTCTTTTCCCTCTTCAAAGAGGAGTTAAAACTCTTTCATCAGCTCACCTCCATCACAGGCGAGTGCATGACACTTTGCAGCAGCATGAGTGGGACTTCCCAGCCCCCTCCTACCACCTGGATTCCTAAAGCTGGTTTACTGCAACTTAAAACTTTCCCATGTAGAATTTTCCCCTGCAAAAATTAGACCTCATGAAAATAAATAATTCCCACAGGAAATTTCAATTTGATTACAAATATTGACTTGCTTGGGGGAAGTTAGTTTTTTTATTTTTTTAAAGAAAAATCCATTTGGAATCAACATTTCCAAATTAAACATGTATGTTTCACTCTGTTATAGTATTTAACTTGAAAAAAATACCAATTTTGTTTCCAGTGGATAGGGATTTTAGGAGTTACTTCCATCCATATTTTTCTGCAAGAGCTGAATAAAAGAGATGTCTTAAAACTGGGCAAAGCGGGGAAAAGATTTGTTTTAATTTTCAAGGATTAAAAAATGTAATATAAAATGTTGTAAATCACTTTCATGCTTCAAAAAGAAAAAAAAAAAGCATAAATAAATGTATTAAAGTGCAGTAATTTTCTGAGGATGTGGCAGCCAGGAGACACAGGGGCTGAGCAGACACGGGAAGGACTTGGTGTTACACCAGCTTAGTGGTGGCAGAGCTGTGGCATGGGCTCCCCAACATTTCTGGGTTGAACCCACAAGCATGGGGACCCTCAGCACCTAGAGAAGACCCATACTTGAGACATCCAAGCCAATAGGTGTTTGTAGGGATCACCCTCCTCAGCTTAGGGTTTTGCATTCCACCAAAGTTGTACTTCAAACACAAACACCTCTGTCTTGCTTGTGTTTGGCTCTATGGGGCAGAGCTAAAATCAACAGCCCAGGATGTGTATTTTTGCCCTTTTCCCACAGGTTTACCCTTTCCTCACCAACAGCAACCCTTCCACTCTCAGAAACAGAAAATCAAGCTGAACTGCTCACAAAACATCATGCATTTCAGGATGGGTGTTTGGGTGTGAATGCATGATGCTTCTGCCACTTATGGATTTTAAAAAAGGGTTAGAAACCAACTTAGCTGTATCCAATGCAAGGGCTTTGTCAGGGGAGAAGGGAAATTTTTCTTAACAAAAAAGACCCTGGTGAGCTCTGTGTCCTGCTTGGTTTTGGAGGTGAAGGAATGGGTAGGAAGAAGAAGGAGCTGAAGGAAAAGTGACCTGACGTAGGTGAGGTTTCCATTTACCAGCACTAGTCCTGAGAGGGGTACTGATAGGGGCCAGCCTTCAGCCAAGCACACACTGCCAAAATAAATAAAAAAAAAAACACACACACATTTAAAAACTGAAAAATGATTGCCATAGGTGACACTGCCTGGAGATGGGGACTCTCTGGGAGCCTGAACTGGGGGCAGAGGGGTTAAGCTCTCCCCAGGATGGGGGCCAGCCCAGGTCCCTGCTGAAGATGAGCTCATAGCAAGCTCTAGCAGGGACGCTGCTCACTGGAGACATCCAGGTACCAGCCAGAAATTACTCCAGACAGGGGAAGTGCTTTTTAGGAGCATTCTATTAATAGACGTGGATAACAAATAGCTGATAACAAATGCAAAAAGCCCTTGGACTAAAGTCCTGTTTGCCCAGGCAATATCCCCACTGAGCGCAGCAGCCATTAGTCGCAGCAGGAGGCACCAGGAGCAGCTCTCTCACTGTCAAGAAAACTCAGCTCTTACATCAAAGTAAGAAAATAAATGCATGATCTATTTACTTTAGCAAAGGTGCAATTTCTGCACCTTCCCAGCTATGCTCCACCATGCAGCTGCCAGGCTCCAGTAAGTGATGCTCGAGCCTGTCTTACAGCGTGCTGGGCACAGCCTGGTGACCTGCTCGCAGCCCTCCTGGTGCCTGGTGTTTGCTTGTTGCTCCAGCGAGCAGCGCACACGTCCAGCCCTTGCTCTGTGATTCCTCAATACTCTTTCTCAAACAATTGTTTGTGTTTCGAATGTGCTATTCTGTGCAGACATGATTAAACTGTTTAGGGTGAATGATGTTGCCAATGAGGATAACCTCTCTTAAGGTTAATTAATCATTTGTAAACCAACCTTTGGATGTATACATTATTCATAAGTACTCCTGAACTAACGGGCCAGATCGTTTTCAGCCACTGTGTTTTCTGTATAAGGCTTTAGTTATTCCATAACCAAGGGCGATTGCTGAGGTACAGGGAGGGCAGTGCCTCTGGGCACCTCTGCGAGATGCCCACACTTGCCCATCATTCAGACCAGAACCCCAGTTTAGGCAGGACCACAGCCCAGCAGCAGCTTTTCTCCTCTACCTGTGTATTTCTTCCTTGAAGCCTGACTGACCTTAAACTATCTCGAAGACTCCTCTCCAGGAGCTTGACATTTAAAAGTGCAGTGACAGAAAATAACTTCTTCTAAAAAAAATATGTGTAACTTATTTATCAGCACTAGTAGAGGGAGAGAGGAATTTAAATGAAGGCATACATATACATAGTGCTGCTCAATCGTGACTTTTCGCTGATGCCGCGTGGTAGCACCATTTTCTCCTCGAGTCAAGCTGCTCTTTGCATTATGGTGGCAGGTGAGGCTCTTCCCCCATCTTCAAACCTGAGACTGGCTGAGGAGGAGCAGGGATAAGGAAAGAAGGCAGCCCTGCATCTCCTCCTGGGCAGCAGGAGGTGGTTTGGTTAGCACAGGGTCAGTGAAACCACAGGGCAAGGCTTCAGTCTCAGGGCACCCAAGGAGCTAATTTAACATCTCACAGGCACCAAAAGTGGAAGGCAGGAAACAACAAGCCAGCATTTATAGAGAAAACACCCTATGGATCATTCGTTGTCAGACCACATAAATGGAAAAAAAAAAAAAAAAAGAGAGAGAAAAAAAAAAAAGAATAAAGAAATCTAAACACTAAAGACTAAACACTACACAAATCGGTGAGCTCAGGACTTAGGAACCTGTTTATGTATCTGTAGGGAAAAGCCTCATGCATCCCATGTTCTACAGGCTGGCAGCAGCAAGAGCAGACCCTGACAAATGGGCTCTTCACCCTGCCCGCCACCAAAAGCTACAGCGAAGCCATGGGGGAGTCTCCTGAACGTGAGGTGTTCATGTATCTTTAATTATTGTTTCAGCCACATAAATCCATGCTGAATTAAAATTCATGATGGTTCTAGGGTACAAGTGCAAACAATTTGTTCGGTAAACTTTGCTCTAATTGGCATTCTGAAAATTTCCTGTTAATCAAGCCCCTTGGGCTCAGTTTACCAGTGTAGTTCTGTCTGCGAATGTCAGTGCTCGGAGGGTGCATGCATGTACGCCGATTTCAAGGGTCTTTATATGATATTAACTCATACACCTTGTCCTCACATTAATTTGCAAGTAATTTTTTAACAACCTTCTGTGGCCCTGCCTTTTATCTTGCTGCTTCATTACTCGCGGCAAGCAAGCGAGCGGAAGAGCCTTTGTAAAACCTGAAACAAAATTACACTCAAAAATGTCTCAGATCTGGATGCGTCTGAAACTCCTCCCAGCAGGAGCTGTGTTTCCAGTGGCACTTGACTCCAAGTGGCCATGGGAGAAATGTGAAGGAATTCAGGCCAGCACAGTAAATGTCAGGCACGCGGGTGGTGCTGCTGCATGGGGACTCCAGATAAACACAGACGAAAACAGGGCTCTGAAGGTGGGTAATGCTGTCCTCCTGAGTTCAATATTGCCTAAAGAGACAAGGCATGAGCAGACCTGAGTTTGTCATCTCGCTGGAAAACACCAGAAACCCTCCCAGGAGGTGCTAGAGAATAGGCTGCGTGTCAGGGGGTTGCCATTTATCATCCCCTTCCCAAGCACCATCCCACAGAGAAGGCTTGGCCAATTCTAGATCTGTCCAACCAATATCCCCTCTGCAGCAGTGCCTTGTTGGTTCCACCTGAGGGTCCCACTGTCAGGGGATTTGGGGAGCTTTCCTGCCACTTCCCCCTTCTGCTCTGCAGCCCTATTATGCTAGTCCTTCACTCACATCCCAAGAGATTGTGGGGAAAAGGAAAAGCTACCTGAGTGTCTCTTCCCACCAGCACAGACATGGGTAAGACAGGCGAACAGAAACAACAAAATAATGAGCATCTGACAGAGATCAGGGAAGCTGTGGAGAAGCTCTCTTGGATGGAAATACGCTGTAAGGAAATGCAGAACTGGCAGTTCCCTGAAGAGACTAGAGATGGTGCACAACAGCAAACTGCTCCCCTGTGAAAGCAGATAAGAAGCATAATTAGATGGCATTACAGCAGCGGCAGGGTCTGGAAGCTGGAAAGAAATCATATGGAAAGTGGAAACAGGCACGTGCTGGGGGGGAGAATACAAGAATAATACAGGTTCACAGCGTGCGAGCAGCAAGATCTATGGTCCCAAGCTTTCAGAGGAAACCAGCACGGGTCTGCAAATAAATTAGCTGTAAAACTAGAACAGCGAGACGTGTAGGTGCAGAACTGTCGGGGGGAGGAGAGAGAGCACTGTCTGGGTGTTCCAAGCAGGAGTTTGCCCCATGTCCCTTGCTTCAGACTTTATAAGAAGGTTAATTGTGAATGAAGCTTAACAAAACCGGCTTTGAAGGCAACTGTGGAGAAGGCCAGCACAAGGAAAGAAGTTTAAAGCCGTCTGGATATGTCAAATGTATTCAAAATGAGAGGATTTGATGAAATGCACCCAGGAACATTGAACCCTTGGTGATTATCTTCAAAATTTATGAAGGCATAGAGGTCCCTGGAGATGAGAGAAGCACCTCTCTTTAAAGAGGAGACTTAAAAAAAAAAATTGAATAATCAACTCAATCTCAATTCTCTGCAAGAGGTTGGAAGAAAGTATTAAACGAGCAACTTGTAAGATGTAAAATGATGAATAAAATCAAAGAATATGGGTTTGTCAAGAACCAGGCATGTCAACCCAATTTAATTTCCTTCTTTGATAAGGAAACTAGCATACTTGATGATGGGGAAGCAGAAAACACAGAAATGAGGCCCTTTGCATTTTCCCACGGGACAGCCTCAAACGAGCTGAGAAAACACTCTCTAGAAACAGAGTTCAACTTGCAGAGTAATTGTTCCTGAAGAGGAAGAATCAAGGGGGAAGAGGTTTCTCCATCCTCAACCGTCACTCTAGAGGAAGGGCTTTCACCCTTCCTCTCTGTACACCCGATGGGCTGCATTCCTCTGACTTGGCAGTCCCATAGTGTGGTCACATCCACAGCTTTGCACAGGGACAGCTGCTTGCCCAAGAGAAATTAAGATCTAACCTTTGTTATGGTGACTTCTAGCACCTCGTGTTCTTTACCCTTAATTTCCCCATAACATCAGCATACCCGTGCATATTTAGCTAGACATGTTTTGATGTAGCATTATCCCATATTAACACTAGATGCTGGCATTGAGCTGACAAGATGCTTTCAGTGGAGCTTCAGTCACTCCACCCACTTTGAAAACAGAGCAAATCTGTAAAAGCAAAGTCTGAATGCACGTGTGGAGGCTTTGCCACTGCTCCGTTCCTGGAACTCCAGACAGATGGATAGATGTGGACTCTTGCAAACCGTGATCAAGCGACTTTGTGAGCTGTAGAACAGCTGCTGGAGAAATGCAGAAACAGAAGCTTTTGATACAGTTTCAAACAATGTGTAATTACCAGGTAGCTGAAAATTAGCCCATCTGTGCCTCGGGAAAAGACAATGAGAAGTTATGTGTTACTAATGGCTGAAAAGAGCTGGCAACACAAAACAGGAAATTTTCAGTAAACTTTTTTTTTAAGGTAATGTAATTACACGACGTAATCCCCAAATCTTCCAACTTTTTGGCGTTTTTTTGATAACGCTTATGAGGTCTTCATCCTTCTTTCTTTCTCCTCTCCTCATTGTAGCAGCATGGTCTTTGGCATTTTGAGCAGTGCCAGCTGTCTGGCTGGGCTACCTACAGCAGCAGATGTGGGTGACATAAACTGTCATTGCAACAGAACAGCTAACGACATGTATCAGGTTTTCCTAAAGCAGATTGTAAATATCCGCTGTGCCTTTGCCACAGACTCGCTATCTGAATGCAAAGCATCCAAGCTTATAACACCATTTTGAACAAAATTTCTGTGCTGGTAGAGTTGGCAGGCCAGAGTCAAGGTCTCTAATCCAGGTCAGTGCACATGCAAGCATCAGCGTGCTTCAGATTTAGGACCCCTTTTGTTTTGTCTGCTTTTGGTCATTGCTGATCCAGCATTCAAATAAAAAAAAAAAAAAAAAAGGGAAAAAAAAAAAAAAAAAAAAAAACAGAAAGAAAGCATGCTTTTTTTTTGTTGTTGTTGTTAAGTGCCTTGAGGATCCAGTGATAAGGTCTTTGGGGGTCGGGGAAGCAAAACTGGAATAGCATAAAACTCATGCAAATAGTCTGGGCAGGGTAAATAGCTCATGATTTTTTTATTCATACTTTTGTCTGTGGAATAACTGGGAGCAAATTGCTTTTTCCTTTCCTAGTTCAAATTATTCAGAGACTTTTTCTGCTGATTTTTGCTATTCTCCCTTTTGCGAGCGTTTGCTCTCGAAGATGGCCCGCTTAGCTCTGAATGGAAAGCAAATGTTGCCTTCACCTTCAGTGAACTTTGAAGCAATTGATTTTACCGGCATAAAAGAAAAGCTGAAAAGCGACTGCTCGTGGATGAATTTTGCCATTTCACAATTGTCTGTGCAGGAAGAAGCAGGCGTCCCAGAAGAGAGATGACGGCTACTCTTTCGACTCGTCCCAGTTCAGCCAACAGCCCTGTCCTCTTTCACATGTGGGGCAAGTCCCACCTAGCCCCGCACTGCCGGCATCTCAGCAGCCACCACGTAGATGCTTTAAACAACTCATAATAGGGAGGATTCCAACCAAATTATTCTCACTAGCTTTTGTCTGATAATCTGAGGTCAAGAAAACAAACTGCTTCCTCTCTGCTCTCCCCAGCACTGCGGTGAGAAATGCAGCCAAGCTCCGGCACCGAGAATAAAGGCAGAGTTGGCACAAACACAGGAGCTTCTTAAATGAGTTTGCCATTAGCCGGAAGGGCTGCAAATTGAAGCGAAGATAAGCCCCTTAGCATTTCCCTTCTTTAATCCAAGCCTCATAAAAGCGGAGATGTGTTCCTATTCAGTGGGCTTTATACAGAGGCAGGTATTTCATTTACCCAAAAACCCCTGGATCGGATAAATTATTAATGTTATTTATAAAGGCAATTCTGCCATTCAGCAACTTCTTTTGGATCCCTACGCTTAATCTCACTGCTTAGCATAAGATACACTCCAGTTAAAAGGCAAAATCACATTCCTTTACAAGGCCTGCAAAATAACGGAGTGCTGAGGTGCCTGAAAAAAGGTTGTAGTTTAAATACCGCTTTAAAGACTAATACATTTATCAGTGGCAAACACAAGCACTAACTTCCACTTGCTTGTATCCTTGCTGCGTGCTGGATTGGGCCTCTCTCGCATGCATGAAGAGCCGTCAAAACTACTCAGAACAGCAGAGATGCAAAACACGCCTGTGCTTATACAAGCCTCTGTAAGGCAGTTTAGTGGCTGGGTGGAGCTGTATGGTGAGCTAGCAAGTATCCCTGTCATCTCCTGAAACACGACCTGTGATGTGTCCTGCTCCCAGGCACCCACACCTGTGACTTTGGTTTCTGCAGAATCAGCCTTATGCCCACCCCAGGGACCAGGGTGTCACCAAAGGCAGAGATGCTAGAAGAAATGTCCTGCGGTCAGGTGATGGAGACCAAAAAATGGGTCCTCAGGGACCCTGGGAGAGCCACCACCACAGCAGCATAAAGGATCTCAGCCCCAGGAAAGCCAGCGTGGCATGTAACCATGAAGATCAAGGGAACACACAGGAGAAGCTAGGAGTCCCGGTGTTCGTCCAGCATCACAATTTCGGTTGCAAATCTGGGGCACGATGGACCAGTTTCCATGGCAAAGTGCTGGCACTGAAAAGGTGAAGCAGCACCGCTCCCAGCAGAAGGGTGGCAATTGGCATTTTGGGGTTAAGTGCCAATGCCGAGGTCTTCCTCGGCATTGGCACTTAACCCCAAAGACTCAGCATCTCTCCCAAAGATATGCTTGGCCCTCCAGGAAAGGAACAACAGCTCCTTGCTCCCACACCAGGACTGCACACAGGATTAACTAAAACATAATATTCTGAGTGCTTTTGGATGAGAAACATTCACAACTGATGTGTGAAAAAAGCATACTTGCAAAACACACGTTAGGAGGGACTGCACTACGAAACCCATGAGCAGCATGAGTGCTGCTCTCTGGGGCACCATGAGCAGAGTTTGGCCCTGGGAAGGACCTAGGAAAGAAGCAGCAATGTCAGCTGAACAAAACCAGCACAGAGAAAGAATTTTGGCTTCTGTTTCTAAGCAGGTAATTTTGAATTAACTGAGGGAAAATGATAGGTCTAAAAAGGCATCTTTGGGGGAAAGTAGGGAGCAAGAAATGGAGGCTGCAGCCATGTGGCATCATTGGGAATTTCCACTCTTCCTAGACACGGTGAAAAGCAGAAGAAATGCACAAAATCTGGTACTGTATTTGGATAGTTCACGTGTCTGACGCAAATAGCATTTAGAAATGCTACCTGAAATGTCAGAGAGGCCTCTCGGTCTAACAGGGACTGAGCTATCTGCCCCCAGAAAACAGGGATGGCTGCAGCAGGGCCACGGATGGGGCATCCCCCTGGCAGGGACACACGAACAAGGTACACTCACCTCCCAATGCCCCCACAGGCAGCTCTGAGCCCCACACACATCCTGGTTGTTGTCACAGCACAGTCACGTGTAGCTGTGAGCTGTCCTTCTGAGTGAGCCTTCCTCTGAATTTGAGGGCAACACACATGTCACATGCAGAGGAATGGTGGCGCCTGGGAGCTGCAGAGAGATTTGGAAAATTTCTCATTAAATGTTTTCTCCAAGCAATCCATATGATCCCCCCAAATCCTTTTTTCGGCATTTTCCTCTCCAAAGCCTTCACTACAAACAGTTTAATTGAACAGCCAGCGCTGGATGATGTTTTGTTTCAGCACGATTTGAACCAAGGCAAAGTACTTTTGTTTACTGAACTCACTCCACCTTTTCACAGTAGGGTTACAACAGCAACATGTATTTCTCGTAGCTGGTGTTGCCTCTAGGGAAGAATGGCTCAGGAGGTTCAGGATTTGTTTTTCTCCTGGGCTGGGTGTTGGGGACAAGTGGTGGCTCGTGGGTGGTGGTGTGGTTTGCCTTTGATCAGCTGTGAGCAGGGAGGGCTCCTGTGGCTGCGCTCGGAGCTGGAGATGTCTACACTTCGGGTACCACAGAGAAGCGTGCTTTTATGTAAAAAAAAAAAAAAAAAAAAAAAAAAATCATAATAAGATTTTAAGTTTGTTCTGGGAGCTGGAATGAAATATTTAAACACAGCACCACAGCAGCTATTCTTACAGAGATGCTGAAACGCCACTTGCAAATCAGAAATATTTTAAAATTTGCTTTGAAATAGCAGTGTCTTTATGCTACTGTTTGTTGTTTTGTTTTATTTTTTTCCAGGGAGAAACAAATGGAAAGAAAAAAGCTGAGATATTGACCATTTCCTCACAAATGAGATGTCTGCTTTTCAGTCTGTTCTGGTAAGCCTGTTTGGAGCCATCGTTCCCATTTGGAGCAGAGAGAATCAGCCTTGAGAGCAGCCTGCGCTGTTGCATCCAGCATTCAAATTATATTATCTTTGTTTCTTACACTGACGACAAGACATTTAGGTTGGAGAACTCCAGTGGGCATTAGAGCTGCTCTGAAGGGCTTGCATGATTTGAAGTAAATGTCATAAAAGAAATCGCAAGTTTTCATATAAAAGCACAGATGTCCTACATTTTTTTTTTTTATTTTTTGATTGGGGCAGTTTTCACTTTCTTTAGGCATTTGTTTGCAGTTTCTAATTTTCCTGTATATATGCTATATCTCACTAAATACAAGAAAGGAGCTTGCTTCAGACCCTCTTCAAGTCTCAGATTGTTTTTCATGCAACTCCTGGCTCCTAGCAGGCTCCAGCCAGGCAGCCCAGAGCCACCCAACCTCTTCAGCTCCTGGGTCTGGGTAATGTTCAGGCTGTACCAACTATAGGTCACCATCAGTGACTGAATTCTTATTCAGCTCTTAAGGTTCAAAATGCTAATAGGAAAGGGTTATTCTATAACAGTGACCAAATACGCTTGAATTCAGTATCTTAGCATTATGAAAAAGCCCAAAGTCCCCTAAGATGATGTCTGACTTAAAAAAGATTTGTGTACTGTTTGTTCATAGGGTTTCTTAATACAAATTTCAAAGAACTGCAAGGATAAGACGTTGGCAAGAAGCATAAACACTGCTTAAAAATAACATATGAAAGTGTCACAAGAAATGTACATCACTTATCCAAAACATTAAGGATCATAAATAGCTGATATGGTTGAAAAGAGGGGTAGAGTATGCATTAAAATAAAACCTTCAAAAGTGAATCAGGTCTAAACAGACGTTGTAGGCAGAAGAACGTCTTGGCCAGTTAAAAGTAAAATTATGTCAGGCTAGTAAAAGATTTTAAGGCACCAAAGGCAGCTTTCTCAGCGACCAGTGTGGGTGGGACAGATCCAGGGGCTTTCTAGTCCTCAAGCTGTAGGGGAAGTTATCGTGGTCATAGGAGATCCTCCTTGGCTCAAGCTGTCCTGTACGTAACCAACCTTTAGGAAGCCAGCAGATCTCCAGCCTGCAAACACCGCTTGTCTAAATCCTCCTTGAGAGATGATCAGTGTAAAATCCCATACAAGTTGCAGATGCACTGTGAAATAAGACAAATGCAGTCTGTTGTAGCAATGCAAAAATCAGGAGCTCACACAGTCTCCTGATGACCCCAATTTCCCCATTGCTTCATCAGCTCACTCATGTTTTGGGCCCTGCTCTCTCCTGATGAAGTGCTCTCAGCCATTTCCAGCACCTGAGCCCACACCAGCCTCTCCTGCTGCTTCTCGGAGCCCACCCACACACACGCATCTCCCAGGCAAGTAAATCTGGCAGCAATACCGAGCACCCTAAAAGTGTATCCTGACACAGTTCCCACTGTAAGGGTGGAACAGCACCTAAAACGTAGCCATGCTTGAAAACCTACACACAGTGTGCTAGCTGATGCTTTTGGCTCTCTGCCTTCCTCCTTCACCTGCTTCTGGCTGCTACAAACGGGGAGGCAAAACTCCTGTGCTCACCATGCAGGTGATTAGAGGAAATTGCATCGCTGAAGCGCTTGGTGGCTGCGGCCCTGCTTCAGCTCTTGACTTGCCTGCTGGTAAGCTGCCAGTGAGAGGGAAGTGTAGGCATAAAATGAATAGCAGAAGAGATTGCAGGTAATTATGTTTCTTAAGCTGTTAACAGGATTGGCCATTTGATAAATGAGAGGATTTGGGAATGTTTTGTCACTGACAAGCCATTGTAAGATCAGAGTGGAAACGGAAACATTTCTCTTCCATAGCACGAACAAGAGGGGAATTCTCTTGGGACACTTACACACCTTGAAATTTATCTGAAACCTGGATGCCAGAGCATGGAAGAAAGGAGAGATACAGGACTCCTTCTCTTATGCATGCCACTCGTTTGGTTTTGGTGCTCCTCCAAAGTCCCCTCTGGTGTCCTTGTACACTTTTGCCCTTTCGTGGTGCCACCCACACTCCCACATGCAGTTTTTGGTGCCCCCATGATCCAAGATCTATTCCTCAGTGCCCCAAATCCCTCCATATTCCCTCTGGTTCACCTGACGTTTTGGTTTGCTTTTGCAGTTCCCCAGCTCAATGGAGATGTGCGAAGGAAACCAGCAGTGCTGTTTGTTCTTCTGCTCCAGCAGTGGTCCTCCAGGAGGTTTTGGCTGCCCCCAGAGCCCCTGTGTCCTTCCCAGTGTTCCTCAGGGCTTCACTGTACCTCTTGGGGGCATCCTAGAGCTTTTCATCTGCCTTTTGGTGCTCCCATGTAAATCCCAGACTGCTTTTATTGGCCCTCAGAGCCCTCCATCTCTTTCTACATGTCCCCATGATGATCCTCTGTTTTCTTTTAGGTGCCCCTAAGGGACATCCAGCTGCTTTTTGGTGTCATCATCCCCCTCCTACCCAAGTCCCTCCGTTTGCTTGGGACCCCCAGGAGCCCTCGGTGGGACTCACCCCAGAGATGTTGAATGGGGCTGCTCTGGTTTGAAGGGGTTTGCTCTGCAGTGAGAAAGGTGGTGCCAGCAGCGAATTGCGTGGTGCAACATCATGTTAGAAATCTTCTCAGATGTCAGCACTGCACAGTCAGCTGCTCCAGGTATCTCCTGTGGATGCAGCCCTCTGCTGTGACCCCCTGGAGTCCTCCACCCTGCATGGCAAGGATTCTGCCTTCATTGCAGAGCCCAGCACTAGGGGGCAGAAAAGGAGGTAAGCAAAGAGCATATAAAACTCCCTAAAAGAGATCCTTCCTGCTCCTTCTCCTTGGGGTAGCACCAGGGCTGCTTCCCCCAGCCAGGACATTCTCCTTGCAGGATCAGGGCCTGATGCAGCACATGAAGAGGGGAATGGTCTCCCAGACCTTCACCTTTTCATCTCTTTACTTTACCTGTTTTTTAGCAGCTGAAGCCAGATTATTGATACTGCTTTTGTTTCCCTGCAGTTATCAGCAGAGAAGGGTTGCTGCTCATTTTCCCAGCAGAGCCCAGGTAATGGTCAGAGGAGACACGGTCCTTGCCTCAGTCCTGAGAGCAGCCTGGAGTAAGGGCTGGTTGCCTGAGGAAGGGATGCAAGATGAGGGTAACAGAGCTGTCTTCTTTTCTTTGTAACATGTCCTACACTGAACAAGCAATAGCAGAAATTCAGCAAGACAGTCAGGATGTGCATTCAGCCTCACCTTCTCAGAGAATGGACAAGCAGCCCCCTTTCCAATGCCACCTGCCTGGGGAAGAAGTTTTCCTTGCCTTGCCTGGCTGCAGCTCCCAGCAGGTGCTGGCTGCCTGTGCCCAAGGTGCTGGGTAAAGCAGCAGCTGCCCTTTTAGGTGATGTAGGGAGTGGGAGACACAAATAAGTTTGAGGATTCCCTTTGGGGAAGTAGGTTTGGTCTGGTAATACACTTAGTCATCCAGTATGCTTTTAAGAACAGTGATTGCTGCAGAGACTGGGTTGTGTGGCAGCAGAAAACCCACAGCTGTCCTCACACAACTCACCTGGGCTGGGGAGTGAGGTCTGGCAGCCTCAGCTGCTCCAGGGGGGCTTTGCCCCATTATCTGCTCCCTCCTGCCCACCTCTGCACTCAAACCTCATCTCATTGCCCTTTAAACAAAATATTTTTGGAGATTTCTCTTAAAAGCTTCTGAATAAAGGAAGTTTTTTTTTTAAAGACCTTTCTTAAATAGCAATGAGATGAGACTCAAGTGCAGAGATGAGCAGGGCCCAGTGGGAACAGCTGTGGCTCAGAGCTCACTCCCCAGCCTCAGTGAGTTATGTGGGAACAAAAAGCCACCAGGGTTTTCTGCCATCACACAACTCAGTCTCTGCAGCAATTGCTGTGTAACTTCCAGTCAAGTAGCCATGGCCCCTGTCTTTCCAGGTGCCCTGCTGCCCTTCCCGTGAATAAATGCCTTTTACTGTCCATTTAATGGCAATGTTTATGAAGCACACTGGAATAAGGACTGTATGAAGCCAGCCATGCTTGCTGAGGCCTTGTAAAATGGAGTAAAGAGCAAGCCAGGCTGAAGGAAGTATCTGTGAAGAAGGAGAAACAGCCCCTTCTGGCACCCCACCACTGCAAAGAAACAAGAGCTGCTGCACAGCACAGCGCAGATTTCCTGGTGCAGGAACTGTGGAACAAGTTGGTGATCAGGAGTGAAGCCCTGCTCCAGTGATCTGTTAGCAGGGATTAAGTAAGCCATGCATTGAATAAACCAGAATTCACACTGCCTCAATTGTGGCTTGCCCCATTTTTTATTTCCAAGAGCAAAACCTTGTTCTTGTAATGCCATCATGCTTGATTTCTGCTCAGCATCTCCTGTGGTGTATCTCCCCAGCAAGGGCTGCAGGGGGCAGAGCAAGTTGGCAACCACCAGCCGCTTCCACCCGTAGCAGCTGCTCAAGGGGTAAACGAAGGCAAAATCCAGTTCTTTACTTTAAACAAGGTCTCTGGAAAACGAGACCGCTTAGTTCTTGCAGCTCCAGGAGAAGTCTAAAATGGTGACCCCAAGCGGCTGGCGGAGGGGTGGACAAGAGGTGAAGGAACAGTTATTCTTAGCAGCAAGCATCTAGGAAAAGAAAATGTGGGTTTTAATAAAGAAGTAGCAGGACAGGCACTCCAGACACTTCGGCTATAACCAGTAGTGCTCAGGCTCCTGTTTTCCCCAGAGCAGAGGCAGGCATGCAGATTTGCACTGGGTTTGTGACCCCGTGCTCCAGCAGTCCCAGCCAAGCCCAAGGCTTCACATCTCCACACCCCCAGCAGGAGCTGCAGCTCGATCCACAGCCGGGCAGGCAAAAGCTCACCCAAAAGTGCAGGGCACCCACAAGAGCACAACCGCCACCTTGAGTGGGCTGTAGTTCAAGCACTGAGATGCTTGTTCTTACCATTTAGGAATGGAGGACGGTTTGCCAACCCGCTCCTGGGGCAGATGGACAAGATGAGACATCCCACAGGGCTGACCCACAGTGGCAGCCTTTGCAAGTTTTAGAACCCTGACAGCCACGGGAACCAAAATGATCAGAAAAAGCTTTTATCTGCAACGAAGAGCATCTGACAGGGGAAGGCCAAGCCAGCTGTTACCTTTAGTCCCAGCCAGCCCAATGAGACATGCCCATAGGCAACCCCAGCACATGAAGCAGATCTCAGCCCAGAAGCCAACTCCCTGCTTCAAACAGCCTCAGCTCAGGAGCTAACCCCCCCGAGGCAGCCCCCCTGCAGCCCCCATGCCCCTGCAAGAGAGGTGCCGGGCCCTCTGAGCGTCTCTCTCAAACAGTGACTAGGAAACAAACACTTCAGCTCAGATTTATCTGTGTTCCTGCTTGTTTGACCCCATCAGCCTTTCCCAGGTGGTGAGCACACTCCAGCTGCTGCTTCTGCAGCACAGCACCTTGTGCTGCCACTGCACAGCCCTGGAAACAGCACCCCCACCCACTGCCACATACCTGGGATCACCAGGCCTCTGCCTAGTAGCAAGGGATCCCTGCCAGGTCTTCCATGGACCTTCTGGGCACAGCTGACCAATACTGGGGTGTCCAGGACCCTAAAGCCTCCTCAGGGTCAGCCCACACTTTGGGGCACTTATCCAACATCTCCTTCTGTGCCCACATCCTCCATCACTCCCTCTATCCTTTGGGCTGTGCTCCTTGCCAGGGGCTTCAGCTGCTTGTCTGTGGGAAAACAGCATCATTTGTACTGAAAGAGAAGCTCTTCATGAGTAAATGTGGGCAGAATCAGACCAACATGGGTCTCCCCAGCACCCCAGGTCAGGCTCCTGTCCTGCAAACTCCAACTCAGCAAATGCTGGCTGGGAACTGGCTTAATGCTGGGAGGAGTCGGGGTTTCCAGCAGCTCCCCCAAATGCCCTGCTGAGCAGCAGTGAGAAGGCAAAAGCAGGAAATGTCACCCTTTTTTTTTTTTTTTTTTTTTTTTTTTTATCAACACCCAAGATTGTTAATAAATACAGACACTGGGTGCCAAACGCAGCATTGTTCCCCACCAAACACAGCCCTGGGTGGCAAAGGACAGCAGAGGAGCCCCAGCAATGGGCACATCCCCTCGCCAGGGACACCTCAGAGCTGACGAGGGCATCAGAGGAACCTAGGCACTAGCCATGGCATCTCTGTCCTGCTCCCTGAGCTGTCCCCACAGCTGGTCACACCAGGGATAGCATCGACAGCTGGACACTGGCAGCAGTGGAGCCGTCCTTCCTTCTGGCTCCCCCAGGCTCCAACAACCACGTCCCCCTTCACTGGTGATAGCTGGGGGAGCCCTGAGGAGCTCCCCAGAGCACCCGGCTCTCGGTGCAGGGAGGACTGGAGCCAAACCTCTCCAGTGAACTGCAACAACTCCAGAGAAGAGCCTGTGCCAAGGCAGAGGGCTGTCTGCCCCTGGAAAAGGCAATACTTAAAATTACTGCGGTTTCCAGAGACAAAAATAAAGTGGACCAGCATGGTACCTGCTCTAGAGGGGCAGCAGGAATTCAGGTAGAGCACTGAACAATGTGAGAAAAGGAGCCAGCCAGCATGGCCTTGGAACTGGTGCGATGTTATCAGTTCATTTTTTAGAGAGGAGGAGAAGATGGTACAATAAAACTTGCTTCTAATATTATATAACAAGAAATACAGGGACTTGAGAGGGTGTAGGACTGACTCAAAGACATCCGTTCTAGCCACTAGTCTTTGCTCCTCTTCAGAAGGATTTTTCAAAAAAAAAAGAAGAGAAAAAAACCACTCACCTGTAGCTCTTTCACCAGATTGAGAGGCACTGCAGCACTCAGCTAATCCAGCTCTTCCCCCAGCAGCCCCAGCACAACCACAGCATCAAACTCCACTGCTGCAATTTGAGGATGTGGCTGCAGCTCCAGCCCTCAGCTGCCGACCTCTGCCTCCCCTCAGCCACAGCATCGCTGGTTCAGTCCTGCTGGATAAATCATGTATTCATTTTCTTCTCTTTTTTGGTAAAATGGACATACTATAAAAACAGAACTGCTATTTCAAGAAAACATCAACTTTGTCTCTCCAACTACCAGCAACCAAAACACTTGAGCTAATCTAGTTTGGTGTTGGCAGCCCTCAGCTTCTTTCCATTATCCTTGTGGTGCTGTCTAAATATATGAGTTCCCTTGCTTGGGAAGTGGTTAGTTCAAGATTGTGGTGTGAATGTCTTCCCCTAGAAAGACCTGTAAGTAACCTTACTAATCAATTTGTAAGTTTTTTCAGCTGCTGTCCAGGTTGGATTCCATATAGCTATCAGAACAAGGCACTAAGATAAAGGAAGGACTGTGTTCCTGAATGCTGACAAAGAGAAAAGGGTGTCCTTCAAAGGATTTCTTTAATTTTAAGTGGCTTTTTCTACTCCCTGAAACCTTCCATGTGGTTTTCAGTACTAACCTGAACCCTCTGTTTGGCTTTCAGCACACCCTCAGAGGCCTCTGTGTGCAGTATGGTTCTCATGCCTCATCTCTGAGTTCTTCAGAATCTGTCTGCCCCATGGAATATGCTGTGCTCATGCAAAGGGAGGCTCTGTAGGTACCTAGACCAATGTCTGGAGTGATTCAGCTCCCCCGACCACATCACAACAGCAACACAGAGAGATGTTTGGAGGCATAGCACAAATCAGCCTAGTCAAAACATACACCCTTTCCCTACGTGCTCCCCATTTTGAGTTTTGTATGTTCTCACTCCTCCATCATAATAATGAGTCTGCCTGCAAGAAGTATCTTAAGGCTCCACTGCTTGCTAGCAACCACAAACCCTGTATGGCAGATGAAGCAGAAAATAATAGGGAAGGGTTTACACGCAGAGAAAGAAGTAGCCCCAGCACAGAGTCGTGAAAGCAGCAGCAAAGCCTCCCTGCTGAAGGAGCTCTCCACAAAGGCAGCATGCCTAGCACACTGACTCTCTTCCAAACATTAGCCTCACTCTTCAGCCAAGACTGGAAAGGACAGGATGGCCCTTGTCCTTGGTACCCAGCACTTGACAGAGTAACTGCGACTTTCTAGTTAATCTAGTGGAAGGAGTTTTGAAACAACTTGAAGGAAGCAACATGAATATGCACCAAATATAGTTGAAACCTGCTGTCTATTGAAATGGCTCATTAATACTGCACAGACAAAGCAAATGAGTGATGCTTACTGCAGAGTTACCAGTGAACATATCTGTGCTCGGATTATTGAAGCAGCGCAGAATATTTCACCCCATATGGTTTGCCTGAAGAGGCTGTTTCAGATAATGGTGCTCATGTTGTTTCCATGGAATTTCAATATTCCCCAGAAGATGCTCACTGGAGCACTCCAGAGCAACCTTGTGTCATTTGGTGCCGCGTGAACTAGCAGAATGCTGGGTACTTACAATTAAAAGTGGATTACAAAAAAATAATAATGAGGTTCGAATTTGAAAAAAGTAAGCAGAAAATGTTTTCACCAGAATCAGGTTAGTAAACCCAACTTTCAACAGAATTTTTTAATGAAAAGTGTCACTCACAAAGTAATTTTATGTACACGGATAAAATTAATCAAAATCACTGGATGAAAACTAGCACAAGATTAAGTATCCGCAAAATATGCCTAGGCACCAGAGATCTCTTGGCAGGAAGGATGGAAAGAAAGAACTGGGACTCATGCTCCATCTGCTACTAATGAAAATGAAGAGATACAGTGGTGCGAGTACAAGACAAAGGTTCAGTACAGAAAAGCCCTTCAGATTGAAAGTGCTTTAACTGTAGTTATGAGAAAAGAAAGCCACTGGGCTTTAAGGTACAAAGAACACAAAAAAACCTACCTACTCAGACAAATCAAAGAGGCATGTACTCTCCCTGCTCTCATCTTGTCATCTGCAGTGGATGCTATGGAAAAAAAAACAGCACAATATAAATATATATTCTTTCCTAGATAATTTTCTGGACTGTCAATTAACAGCTTGTGGTTGCAGAAATCTGCAACCCAAAGCAAACACAAGCAGAGGGAGAGGATACAGCACTAGTGCAAGGAGTTTGCTACTGCACGCAGAAGTAGCTGTGTGCATGTATTTCTCTGTGTATGTATTCTGTACGTTTACCTGCTTGTATACTCTGTACAGGGTCAGCAGAGTGGTGTCAGGAGGCTGGTGTGAACAAGAGATAACAGCTTTGATGAAGGGATGAGGATCTCTAACATAAGCTGATGCAGCACAAGGGATATGAAAGTCCGGGGAGCATAAACAGTTTTTGAAAGGGGGGCGTGGGGGCAGATTTTCCACCTGAACTCTAATGATCGTGCCACAATCTGTAAGCCTGCCGCTTCTACTGCCTGCCTTCCCTCCAGCCCTGCTGCAGCTGTACCAGGATGCCTCTCCAGGCAGAAGGAGCACAGGTAGCCCTGCCCAGACAGAGCTGTGCCCGAGGCACTGCAGCTGAAAAGATGCAATTCTAGTATCCTAATAGCCTTCTGAGGCCTGAGAGCTGCAAATAACAAGGTTCCTGAGAACAGTAAGATGCTGTCATCCTTTATGAAGACCTTAAGTAGACTGTGTCTGAACAGACATGCTGTGCTGGTGGTTTCACGTATTTGCTGCCAGATCTGCATGGGAGGCACCGCGTGGTGCTGGGCTCTGTTCCACATTCTTCACAGGGAACACAATAGAACGAGCACTGATCTTTCCACCTCTACCCTATAGACTTTCCTTGGCCCCACCTCTGTGCATCCAGCTATTTTTTCTCCTCTTCCTACTTCGTAATTACTTACCTTCTACATCCTCCTATCTGCATTGCTTCTGAGGTCTGCCAGCACGTGCTGGCTCCTCTGCTGTGCATTGCAGGTAAAATCCTGCTCGTGCCTGAAGACAGGAGTGGTGCTTGTTGTTGGACAAGGTCTCCGCGGAATACATCGCTGAACACTGGCAAGCCTCAGCTGAACACGTAAAGTAACACAATGAGAGATTTGTGACACGTCAGATAAAAAAGAAAAAAAGCGAAATGCACCAGAATCGTTCACCAGGGTTACTCCTTTGCTAAATTTAAAGCCCCTACTTCAAATATTGAAAGACTCCAGCTTGTCAAAAGTGGACTATATTGGACTGCTACTGGGGGGTATATGTACATATTATTAAATATATAACACAAAGATATATATACATATTTAAACACCAGAGAAATGGTACATTTTTCCAAGCCATTTAGCATTTAACCTGGCACTTTAAAAAAAAAAAAGGGGGGGGGGGCAAAAATTAACAGACTGAGTCAGGCAGTCAGCACGTAATTTTAAAACAATTGACTCACATGCTAAAAGTTTGGTAGTGATATCAGCAAAGAAAAACAAAGACAGAAATGTCAAACACTAGTACTGCATATAACTCGTTGTAAATCAATAGCCAGGAAAACTCCTGACCTACATGAACAGAAGCACGAAACAAAGAAACCTCAGAATAAAATCCATGGCTGACAGAGCTTAGTACAAGAAAGTTGTGTTTGCAAAAGAAATCCTAGCAACAGTACAGGGTCACTGCTCAGTGCAGACAGTAGAATTGTGAAGGATTATGCAGAAAATGCAGAAGTGTTCAAACAGACTTTTATTCAGTATTTGGAAAGAAGGATGATTTGCTTTCATTGCTTGAAGATGATGAAATACTTTCCAGTCTATTAGTAACTGAGAAAGATGTTAGAATCTATCAGCAATGAACATTTTTAAATCAGCAGGCTCAGAAGCTCCAGAATAGTTGGCAAAGAAGCTCTCGGGTCCACTAACACTGAATGTTAATAGCAGCAGATCTGTAAATGCCCAACTTATAAAATCTGTTAAATGAGAAGGGAAGCAAAGGGAATCAATGAACCATCAGAGGAAAGAGCAACTCCGGGTCAAAGCAAGGGAGGGTTTTTTTCCATCCTATCTATCGTTAGGACTGTCAAGGGTAACATGGAGTCCAGTTTTCCTAACAAACTGAAGCCACCACCTTTCCTGGGCTCATTTAACCTGATGGCTCCGAAGTAGCAAGTTGTCACTTGGCAGTCTCTCAAACCAAAGTTTTCTTCTTGGTAAGGAAGCTCTGACTTCTGGGTTAACTTCAGCAGAAGGTTTCAGGATAGGAGTGTTGAAAGAAAAAGGCTAAAGAGATACCAGCTCAAGCCTTTTTCCTGTTGTTGCCTACGTGTGATGTCAAATAGCTTTCTAGCTGAGATAGTTTTTTTGTGAAGCTTTTCCTTAGGTGTATACTTGTCCCAGTGCATGAGAATTGGCTGGCTTGTGGCCATGAAATGTTTCAATACACGGGCACACAGAAACTCAGGGAATCAGCCTGCAGGACTGCAGTGCTGTGATGCAGTGCTCAGAGCCAGGAGCCTTACCTCTCGCAATGTGCACAGGCGTCCAGGTCTTTGCTGGCTCCAAGTGCCTGCAAGAGAACTGCTCTAAACAGGCACAACTTCCTCTTCTTTCTAAGAAGTTACAGTGAGAAGTGAAGTGAATTAAATCAGTGTACACTTTACATTGCTATGTGAGTGCATTAATATAACTGAGTGACTGAGTGGGGCTAGAAAACATTATTAGGTAGAAACCATCCCTGCTTCAGGATAGTACCAAAATATATTATATATGCCAATCTGTGCACAAAACTTTCTCTTTGGAGCTTACGGATGTTTTCAACCTCCCAAAAAAGTGTTGCACTGAACAAACTAGTGCAAATTGAATAGTGGAAGTTGTAATACACTCTGTTTGATCTCACATTTAATGTAATGAGGCTTCACTGGAAAAATAAGAGCCAAAAAAAAAAAAAAAAAAAAAAAGATTAATCAAAATCCTATGTGAATTTATTTATGGATCACAAAAAATGTTTCTAGAATATCCAAGACATAGTTGAGGGATAAAGTTAGATGAAGTTAGGATTTATCTCGATTACCTAACCTGGCATTAAAATCCTTTCCACTGATCAGCAAACAGAGGGATAAAAAGATTTCAGAGACATTATGTAGGTCTGGAATAATTCCCAGTACGAATTCCTATAAGAAGAGGAATTGTGGGAGGAATACAAATATTAATCAGAAGAAAAGGTTCTAAATTGGGAAACTGTTCTGGCAACAAGACAAAAATCTAAGTCATTAGTGTAACAACCTCTAATCCCTATCAGAGCATCCAGTCTCATGACAAAGATGGACGTGAAATGGCTTTCTCGACAAATGTTTCAGTTTTGATTAATTCTAACGTTCTATGTCTGGACGTAACAAATATGTTGTGAAACATACCGTGAAAAAACAGAGACATTTGGCTGAACAATCCAAAGCCATGTAGATAACTTATTTCCCAGGAATGGAGAAGCAAATCTTAAAGCTGTTTTCTTCTTAACTAAATGTAGAAAATTCCCCAATGTCCACTCTTTACAGTAACTTGTCTCAAAAAAAGATGCCTATCTAATTAAGTCCAGAACCGTGATACCATTTTGACCCCGATTTCCATTGGCAACTCCCTGACAGGCACCAAAATACCTTATTAATTTTTTCCAGGGTCAGCAGTTCTGATTTGCAAAAAATCAGTAAATATTTTCTAGGTCAAAAAAAAAGGCAAGAAATGTTATGAACAGTCCTGCGGTCACAGCATTCAAACAGAGTATCAGGCAGTAAGCTCCAAGTCCTGCCCTGGTGACAAGCGCTCATGTAAAGCAGATCATCCCTATCCAGAGACCGAACAATATACATATGCATACCAAAGCTCACAGATTACTCAGAGCACTCTTTTTTGCATGTAATTACAAATCTTTTCCTTTCAGAGGCTGTGCCAGCATAAGAAGCTCCTGTGACAGCCCCACAGTTGTGACAGTACATCAGTATTGGGACAGAAAGGGGAAGGAACTCCTTACGTCACATACTGGCACTGGCAGAAGCGCACTTGTAATCACGGTCTTTGAGGTGTGTAATAAAGCAGGAATTTCATGTCGGAGAGGGAGGCTGCAGTGTTCTACCAGGCTCGTGGACATGAGGCTCAGGCCCTTGGGTTGTTCAGGGACAGGATGCCACATCTTGATTCAGCAACAGCAACTCCTACCAAAGCCTGCATGTTCTTACAGCAAGTTTCACTTTAAGCAAATGATCTTTATTAAAAACGCCTCCAAAGCACTAATTGTTTTCGCCATGCTGCAGCTCAGTATGCTTTACACCAAAGGATACAAAAGCCACCATCATATTTACCCCCATTTAATCGTTTCCACTTCTGATATTAGAGGCTTCATATGTAATACTGAAGTGTATTTTAAAGACACCTGCACTAGATTCAAATTTTGTTTTTAAGTAGTGCTACCACTCTAATTAAGTCATCATTCTCTGAGTTTGCACTCTGTAGATGAGCAATACTGCTTTCCAGAGTATGTCTGGAAAGTCCTTCTGAGGTCTGTGGAGCCATGTTCATGGCTGCCTAAGCACACCAGAAAAATACCTCCACTCATTTAAGGGCCACGTGGAAATGTCCTGGGGACAATCAGCTGAGTAACTCAAAATAGAAACATTTTTTTACTTCCTACAGCACAGAATGAATGATGAAAATATATCCAAACAATAAGGAAAATGAAAGCAGGATGGAAAGATGAAAGTTTGGGACCACTACACACAGCTTTATACTAAACTAAATTTATCTACAGTAGAAGTCATGTTCATAATTCAGTACAACCTAGATTTTTCTTCCCCATATCAGAGAGCTGGGGATGTTCTCCAGGCTTACTCTCCACAGTGGTGCGTATCTTGTTGGCTGCTCCTCTGAGACAATCCATTCAAACTGACCACGTGCAGGTCATTATTGATTGCATTCAGGATCCTATCTGCAATTTCAGTGCCAACTGTGAAACCCAGGGAGTCTGGACCGAGCAAGATAAGCTGAGCTGAATGTGGTTGTTAGCAATTCAAGTCTTCAAAAACCACAGGAGCATTGCTCCAGTAAAAACCAGATGCAGTACCTGAATTCTAGTACCTCAATTTCAAACCCCAGGCAGGACAATAACCATCTGCAAGCCCTGGGAAGTGCAGTACTGCTGGTAAGCTTGTAGTATTTTCTTGATTCAGTCAACTCTGAGGTGCTGAAGAACATGAACTATGAACACCGCTTCTTGTTTCCAAGTTCTGGGAATTACCTATGCTAATGGCTAGTTCTATGGCTACCATTAGCCTACCTTGTTTTTTAAAATTTCTGCACAGGATTTCAAGCAGTACCTTCCTTTCTCCCTCCTCCCCCCAAAGCCTAGGCTGGTACACCACACTTTCAGTTCCTGAGATCCCAGTTGTGAATGCCCCTTCATGGTGTCCCAGTGACCGCAAGAAGAGATGTTGGTGTGGTGTGGACTAGTTTCTCACTCCTGGTCTCTGTTCTGACCCAGCAACTGTCTTTACCGTCCTACCTAGCTGCATCAGAGACCTTCCCATGTACCTCTACCTGGAACAGGAAGGTCAGGGCTTCTATTGCTTCTGACAGTTGAATGAGCCTTCGTAATTCTGTTTGGCAGGACACTGGCTTCCCATCAGCCTTCCAGAAATTTTTAATTCATTTATACTTTTGACCTACACAACAGCCTCTGGCAATAAGTTCTACAATTTAATAATATGTTATATGAGAAGGTATGACTTTCTGGTTTAGACCTGATGCCTAATAATTTCATAGGATATCCTTTACTTCTGTTCTGAAAAATAATAGCTATCTCCTCTTCATTGTTTCCTATCTAGGTAGAAGATTTCAAGATTTCTGTCCCATGTCTAACTGTTTTCTCTGTCCTGATATGAAAACCGTTCTGTCTTTCTCATATACTATCTGTGGGTGGAATTCAGATTAAAACACTTTGATTTAGTGGTGGAGTTTGGATATCTACCTCATAGATTGACACCTACAGATAGAAACCTAAATTTAGGTGTCTAGATCTCTGAGCTAAATAACTCCCACCCATCATTTTTAGCTCTATTTTATCCTTTATGAGACAGGATGAACAGAACTGCACATATTAATCAATATGTGGGTTTGCCAAACATTTATATAGTGACATAATCATATAATCATGTTTTTCTTCTCCTTTTTTCCTTTTCTAAAAATTTGTCATTTGGTTTGAATTTTTGATTGCTGCTGGTCATTGCATCAGTGCTTTCATAGAGCTATCCTGCAGCAATTCCATTTCTGAGTGATAATAACTTAATGTTCAATCCCTAACTGAATAATACATGATTGAACATGTATATGCCCAGACAAACTACTTTGCATTTATTAACATTGACATTCACATGCCATTTCTGACACAGTCACTCACTACCACAAGAACCACCTGCCTCTCTTCTCAGGGTTAGATTTGCCTATCTCAGTTCTTTTTGTATCATTCACAAACCTTGTCACAGCAATATTCACCTTCCTTTCCAAACCATTTAAGGATATTGAAAAGCACAGGGCCTAACTCTAACAGTTGCATGACTAAACCACAGTGCTCCTTCCAGTGGGAACATTAATCTTTTCTCCCACTTTTTGTCCCATTTCATCTCTGTCTTATTTACCTACAAGAGAACACCTTATTATCTCAGCAGAACTACTTTAAGAGTCTTTGCAGAAAGACTTATTGACATTTGTTAGGAAGTCCTTACATACTACATCAACTAGATCAGCCTTACCTACAAGTTTGTTGACATCTTCAAAGATTTCAAATAGATTTATGAAACATGGTCTCCTTCTGCAAGAACTGTAATGACATTTTCCAAATAAATCACATTTATGAAATTGTCTACTGATTCTCTTCTTTATTATTGTAGTTTGTACCCACTTATTCAGTTTGGAAGTGAGATCTCCTGATCTATGGTTTTCCACGTTAGTCCTGGAGTCCTTTTTCTCAAGGCTGAAGACACATTTGCCACTTTCCATTCTTCTTGCGATGTGGTCAATTTAAATGGCACTCTTCATGCTACATTTAGCTTTCTCTCAATCTAGCGTTTGAGGTCTTTCAGAACTCTAGACTGAGTATCATCTTATCTCGGTGCCTTCTTACTGTTCATTTTATTGATTTGTTCCAAAATGTCCCCTGCTGAAACTTCATTTAGGGACAATTCCTCATGCTCTCCACTGCTTCACCACTAATGTGCCCCTTTCCATCCTTCCTCTACATTTGTTCCCTATTACAGCTTCTCACCCTTCTGCCAAGTTTCTGAGGTATTTATTATGTCAATAACCTCCCTTAAAATCAGACATTCTAGTTCACCTCATTTAGGGCTTCGGACTCACAGTATTTGTATAGGTATATTTCTATATTTTTTATTGATCTAGTTGCCCATTCTTCATGAGGCCTGCTTAGCTTGGACTTTAATTGCTGAGACCATTCTTTGCTATTTCCTTCCTCAGTGTTATTGATTTTAGTTCTTTCATTTTTTCTAAATTACAAGAATTTGCTTATTTCTCTAGAAGAGGAGCTGCCATCTTGAACCATGTGTTGTTGCTTATTTAGTGAGTTTTCACAACTGTCAACTATAAAAATACCTCATTGCTTTTGAATGCTGAAACCTTACAATCTAGTTTCACATTGATTTATATAGCCTCTCTCTCTTGTAAAAACTACCTCACCAACAACTGAGAATCTGCTTGTCTGGTACTGGGACAATTTATAACACCGTGATTCCACTTTCAGAATTTCTTTCCCACTCATTCTTCTGTCGTTGGTATCCATATGATTCACAACACCGGTTCTCTCCAGCACTAAATGTGGATACAGAGGTCCAGGAAAGGCCTCAACAGCACTGCAGAAAATGAGACTTACTCCTAGATTTTAATAATATATTTTGTTAATACCTCCCAGGAAAAGACTTGTGTGATCAATCATTCATGTTTTATTTTTGATTTTCTCTAATTCCCGTATCTTGCCATGGCATGCTTCAGCCTCAGTCCATTATCCCCTTTTTGTATTTTGGTATTTATTGCTCCTTCATCAACGTGGCACATAGCACTTGTCTCTTTATTTCATAGTTTATCTGTGGATCATGTCCTCCAGTTTCTCAAGATCATTAGAAGTTTAACCCTGACCTTCAGAGTGCATCTTTTTTTATCTGCAAATTCTATGACTGAGTTCTTTGTTAAATTATATAAGCCATTAATTAAAACACTGAATAGATTAAGACCCAGGACATACCTCAGCAGGACTTCAGTCAAAACCACTTCTCAGTCCGACAGTGCACCATTGCCACCCACACGACAGTAGTACCACATACCTTCTAAATGATGAACCTCAAACTATGAACAGCATCCTCCCTGCCAAGACAATTAATGTGGCCATGGATGCCCTCACTCTTTTGTGGATCTGGACTAGAGTCTACAGGGAGGAGGGCTGCCCACTGGGCGGACTATTCTGAATACGCCGCAGGCCATCTTTGCTGGTAGCCCACTTAGGGCCTCTGATCACGGCAGTATGTGGATCTGTCTGCACATACGCAATAAATCTCATTGCCCCAGGAAGCACTGGCTTTTCTATGCTTTCACAATACACTTATGTGTTAGAGGAAGGGCTGCAACATATGGTCTCTCCCTTATACAGAAAGAAGGTAAGTGTCTCACCCAGCCAGAAATACTGGGCACACTGTTACAGACCATATTTCTTTAGTCTGCTTCCGAGGGAATCATGTGGAACAGTTTCAAAAGCTTTCCTAAAGCAAAATATGTCCCATCTGCTGCCTCCTCTTCATCTACTAGACATTATTTTCTCGAAGAAGGAAATTACAGTGAGATCGCATGATTTATTCTTGGTAAATCTATCTTTTTTTTTTTTTCTTTTTATCTTCTATTTGCTTTAAATTGATCGTGTAATATTTTTTTCAGACTCATTTCTGGGAAGAGTGGTCTCTAATTCCCTGGTTTCTGGTTTCTCTTTCTCAAAAATGTAAACTGTTTGTCCTTGTATAGTGCTCAGTGATCTTACCTGCACTTCCGAGAACTTCCAGGACAGTCACTAATGCTTCAGCAATTGCTTCAGCTACTGTCTTCCTTGCACATCTAGCTATCACATCACATACCCAGAGTGGTTTGAGGCCAGAGCTTCTGATCCGGAGGAGCAAAGAGAGAACAAATATAATACACAAACACAGTCTAAAAGGACATCAGGGAGTAGGCCAAGCTCAGATTAGTTGCTCTTATCTCCCCTTCAAGGAGGCTCAGGCTCCTCTCACAATGCACGTTTAGCACAGCGCAGCCTAGCAGGAAGCTGCCTTCCAGCTGAGGAAAAGCAAGCTGACAACGCTATTGAAGGCTGTATCTCAAAATGCATTTTTAGTTGAGAACTTTTTGTCTACTGCACTGATATCAATTTAAATACCAGGAGCAACAGCAGCCATGGATGCGATGACAGAGATTTGCTGACTTGTAGGCAGAACATGAAGGGGTCTTTTATGAGACACCTATGTGGATGCTAGAAAGTGCTGGGGAGGAGCATGAGGTCCTACTACATGTCACAAATTTTAAAGGGAAGTGCAAGCTAAGGATCCTGGAAGGCAAAGTCAGTCTGCTGGCTAGAAGATTTAGCCCTAGGGTACTGTTGACAGTTTCTCTGAAATCCTTCCAGTTATACATACAACTCCAATTAGGCAGAGGAGAAGACAACACTATCTGGAGGTGAGGGTCTCCATCAAAAGTCAAAAGCGAAATCAGACTTTCCACAAGCAAAATATATATGATGTGTTTAATTAAGTGGGAGCTGGGGGAAATCTGTCATGAGCTAAGGCAAACAGATTGCTAAGGGTTGGTAAAACAAAAATACTTTGTGTATCCAGCTACTTCAGAGAAAAAGCTTAGCACAGAACAGTTCATAAGTGGGGTTGTATTATATCAGGCTGACATCAGACTAAGAGGTTAAACAAAGGTGCCCCCCTAATTAAGAATTATAAATGTGTGTATATAAATCAATACTAATACCACTACTAATAATAAAAAGCTAGGTTAACACAGGTAATAAAATCAGATCTTGACACAGCAGAACACTGTAAAATACAATGACAAAACCGAAGTTATACCGTAGTGCATGGCCATAAGCTATGCAAAAGAAGTATAAGTCATAAAAGTGAAATAATTCATTTTATATTTTTAAAAAGTGTTGTAAGAAATCTAGCAAAACTAAAATTTGTAATGGAAAAGGCTATAGACTGAAATTGGCTGTACCGACTGAGCTGTAGGAATGTAAATATATGTAGAGTTATCTTATCAGTCACCAGAGAAAGAAGACTAAATGCTTAATGCTGAGAGGTGAAATACTAAACATGAGGACCTCTATTATTCATAAATAAATCAATATGATGTTACATAGGAATAAAAGGTTTGAGAACAAATTTACAGAAACACAGCATGACTGCTTTTCAGAACTACAAGATCCAGAACATTCAAGAAGAGAGGCTGCTCTCTGCTTAAATATTATGTAAGATATGAAAGGAGTATTTTCACGAAGAGACAGTCAGTTGGTGGACCAACAGAGGATATGGGCTGCTCTAACAGAACAGAAAATTGTGCCTTGAGTACAATGGTTTACTGATTTGTAACTTAGGTGGTCTTAGTGGACAAGGAACTCACCACAAATGCTCAAGGTAAAAGCGTGATAGAACGGGAGGAGTGATTAGAAGCAAGGAATCAGCTCAACCTCCGGGTACAGCACCACTGAAACCACTATTATATCTAATTCTGATGTTCACATTTAAAGCTGTTGAAAGATTAGATTGGGGGCAGAAAAGAGCCATAAGAAGCATATGAGAAAAGAAGAACATGTAACTGAGAAACTTAAACAGCTCAATTGTGGGGTGATTCAATAAATACCTTCACAAGGGGAAAATATCAACCAACACTTTTTAATCTAGCAGAGACAGAAGAAAGACTAAGGGCTGAAAAATGAAAGTGATTCAAACCAGAAATGAAACACGCATTTTTTTTTTTATTTCTTATATTTTTTTTAACAGCATTGATGATTAAATTTGGGAACAAACTAGCCCCTGAAGTGATGGATTTTGAAACTTTTGACATTTGGAACATATGTTCCTACGAAAAGCTCAGGTTTTGATAAATAAGAATATTTTTTCCTGAAAATTAATTTTGTCAGAAAATTCTCAGCCACTATTTGGGTTACTTGCCTATTTTAAAAGGATATAAAACGAGCCTGAGAAACATCTCTGCACATTGAAAGTTGGTCAAAATGATAATTAAAAACAGAATAATGGAATTCCTAGATAAGGAACATGATATTGCAGGAGCCAATTATCACAGTGTCTGTAATGAAAGTTTTGCATCACTAAAATTTTAGAATTATTTGAAAACATCTTTATAATAATGATGAAAAGGGAAATGCTTAACATAATCTACTTGAACATTTGAAAGCCTTTTGACAGTCTTCCTCACACAGGGCTTATTCCAGAAGAATCCTATATGGCCATATATTATGGATGCTACATAAAGCCAAATCACAAACCAAGATGCAGAGACTAGAATAAGAGCCAGAACACTGCCTACTATCACAAACAGGTATCTCACTACAAGTTTTAGCTTTTATGTAAAGGTGCTCAGTGACACCATTCCGAGTATAATTTTTGTAATTGCAATCAAGTCACCAAGAACTCTCATGTAAGTGCTTTTAATACACTACAGGAATGAAATATGACACATAAGGCACAGACAACTTGTAGAGCATCATTAAACATACCACAACCATTAACAAATGTGCCAAGGAAGACTAGTACATCTGTGTGTAATTCAAGCGGAGGAGTTGGGCTCCTTTATTTTTTTATTTTTTTTTACTAAAATACTTCAGAAAACTCCAGCTTATCCTGAGTCAATTGAATGTGAAGCATCACTGAAAAAAAAAAAAAAAAAACACAAACAAACAACAACAACAAAAAAAAAAAACAACCATCCTCTTGGGATTTTTCATTGGACTGAGAATTGTGGCACTTCTCAGTAAATGTCAGGCTTATCAGTGTTGTGAGTAAGCATCAGTTAGCTCTCAAACAAGCTGACTCTGTTCATTTTTCTCAGAACTGTATGTAATATTCTCCTGGCAGGGAACAGCTCTTTTAGTAGACTGCAGCACAAATTTGTAAAAGAAGCTTGCCTCAGCTCTGATCCAAAAACTAAAAGAGATCTAGGATATATTAGATCACTGTAGGAAGATCTAGTTTTTGACTATAAAGCCTGGATTGTTTGGAGTTAAGGGGACGTAAGAAATAACAGCTTTTCCCTTTAGAGCATAACAGATGGATTAATTGTATGAAAATGTTCTTCTTAATACTTAGTTTCCTACTTCAAATTACATCAGTAGATTTAGTTATACTTTTGACCTGTGAGTGGTTAACAACATCAATATTCACAATACATTTTCATCCTTTTATAAAGGTCCTTTGCTCATTTCCACCATGTAGCTTTTCTCTTTATATTGCTAGATGAGACCTAGCAGCATCTTGGTGAGATCTTCATTAGCATTCAAATAAAAATTCATCGCTTGCTTGTATAGTGGGGAGATGAGTTCAGTGTTCACCATTACCATCAGAAGTGTTTACATGCACAGCTACGTTTCATTTTCTTTTGACAGAACATAACAAAGCACAAGAAAGCCTGCCCTGGGTCAGACTGAAGGTTCCCCTACTACAGTGCCTGGCTTTCAATACAAATGCCTGGAGAATGAGTTTAAGAACACACCGAGAATACAGTGATGCTTTCTTGGAACATTATTCCGTTTCTCAACATGCCTTTGGATTTTTTGAGCTGCTGTCTTTGGCTTTACTATTTAACAGGTTATGCTTTAACTTAATTTCTCTCCATTAACTTTTCCTGCTACCCCCAGAGCACAAGTAAACTTTGAGCATCCATAATAACCCACTGCAAAGGATTTTACAGCTTAATTACAAGTTTTGTAAAGAAACATAAGACAGATTAAATTGATTCCTAGTTCTTGCTTTAGAAGAGACACTAAAAGGGCTTCTCAGTTTGGAGAGAAGACAATGAGGGGGATATGAGTAAGGCTTATACAATTGTGGCCATAGGTATGAGAGGTGGACAGTCCAGGCAAATGGACCACTAGTCTGATCCACCAGAGCATTTCTCATGTTGGTTTAACTACATCATTCTACCTGCATCTTTAGTAGCCTTATGACGAATTTCACAATGGATTTGTAAATTGCGGTTTCTCACTAAAAAAAGCCTTCCCTAATAAATCAGTGTTTATCCATTTGTGCATTTTATTCTTGTAATTTTCACTCACTTGTTCAGTAGAGACTCCAATGTGACGGTCTGCAGTTCTCCACTTCACTCCTGGGGACCTTCTCAGAGACTGTTGTCACATTTACCATCTTCCATCTTTCTTGCAGGGAGACTGATTTAAGTGACAGGTTACAAACTATAGTAGCTCCATAATTGCATATTTGTTTTCCTTCAGAGCTCTTGAGTGAATACCATATGGTCTTGGCACTTTCTGACTCTTCATCTTATCAATTAGTCCTAAAATGCATTTAATTTGAGACAGTTCCTTACACTTGTCCCCATAAGTTTGGCTCTCACAGGAGAGTAACCTACCTCAACCACTGTGAGCACCAACAAAGGTTTGCTTTTCAGTACTTTTCCTCTCTTACAGTAAATCACAAACCTCTGGAAAAGTACCTGATTCTGGTAATTTTGAAAATATTTTTACTAGCAGTTTTTATTATTCCTTTACTGATTTTTTCTTTAAAGTTTTCCCTTGACTGCCCTTCAGGTTTAGCTTGACAGTTTATGTTTTGTGTTGGTGGCTTCTGGTGTTTTGTGTGTGTGTAGGTATTTTTTGTGCTGTTTTGTTTTTAATAGTTTCTTTATTTGCTCAGAACTCCTGGATTTTGAATACTCTCTTCTACTTGACTGTTCGAATATTGCCTTTTTGGTCCCTTGCAGAATTATTCCACTTAGTGATATATTGCTCTGAGCTTCAAATAGGATATTTTCATCTAGTTTCTCATCTTCCACATGCTTATAACAGCTGCTTTTAATTTCCTTTTAGGAAGCTCACACACTTTTGAGTAGATCCCAGTTTTAAGTTAAGTATTACTGTGAAGTAGTTGTGGGGATAATCAAATACCCCCCCCTCCTTAAGACAATCTGTCATTAATGCTCAAAAAAAAAAAAAAAAATATAGGTATCCATCCACCGAGGTGTTTCAAAAGCAGAGACACTTTGGAGGAAACACAACACCTCCAGCTGGAGAGGGAAGGATAGAGAGGACTGCCACGGCACTGCACCCTTGTGGCCTACAGGAATTAATGATTTAGGGATGATAGCAAAGCTGTGTTGCTTTCTGGTGTCCAACTGACCTGGAAACAATTGGTGTCAGAAAACAGACAAACAAACAAACCAAACAAAACACAGCTAGGAGTGGGCAAACCTCCATGGGATGCAGAGTGGCCGTGCACCTCTGTCTGCAAAGCAGGGCAAGCACATGGGGAATAGCTCTTTGGGTGCTACAGCATCAGCTGGCGTTGTCCCAGAGTTGGACACATCAGCAGCTGGTCAGACTCTGTACCCTGAGGATAATTGTCACCCACAGGATACCAGCCTGTCCAGGCAGCTTTCTGCTCGCAGCTGTGGGTGTCCAGCACAGCAGCACCCCGTCTGTAGGAACAGGCTCCTTCCTCATGCAGACAAGGGGTACAAAGCATGGTGTAAATGGGAATACAGATCAGGCAGCTGGCAGCAGCCAGGCAGGCCTGCAGCTCCACGACAACTCACAGAGATGTACCAGATGTTTCAGCCTCACAAGGAAGCCACATGCATGTCCACCTGCAGGAACTGTGTTTTGCCTCCTGCAGTGTTGGTCTCCTGCAAGAGTGTTGGAAAATGCTGGTGGTTTGAGAGTTACTTTCCTTTCCCAAAACTGGTGGTGCCACAAGTTTGTGTAGCTCAGTGAATAGCAACAATAAATAAATCAGTACTTAGAGAAATGCTGTTCTCCACTCTTCCTCCAGCACCACTTGTTTACACTGCTGCGCTGCAATCTGAAAAATGCCATCTATAATGAATACTAAATAGTGGGAGTCTCTCTCAGCAATGTGTTACTAAACCTGATTGCTGTGCAGTATAATACGCTAGGAGAGAGCGGGGGTTTGGCTGTGTTTCTCAGTTTCATGCAGTCATAGAAACTGTCAAGCCTAGGTGCCTCTGTGATCTCCAAGCAGCATGTCTCCCTACACCCTTTCCTAGCTACCCATTTATTTAAGAAATGATACCTTGTTGCTGTAGCTCTGTTCTTTCAACCATTTTTATTGTCATGATTATTTCTGTCTATTTAAAATTTGTGTACTTTTGCAATTTTAATTTTTTTCCAAGCCAATTCACAGCAATATGTTAACAGCTGCCTTGTAATAGAACTCACCTAGAGGTAATATGCAGAAGTCCTCACTATTAAAAAAAATGACTCACCTCTCTGTTACAAAATCCATACTGATTCACTTTTCACCCCTGCCCTCAGTAAATTCCCATGTGTCTCAGCTTCATCACCAAGAACATTTCCAGCCTCACACTGAGTACCTGCCTGCGGAGGGCACACACAAAACCAAAGGATGCCAGAACGCAAGAACAATTTTCACACGCCAGTGATTTCTAAAGTACTTCTGCAGCTTCTCAAGCTTAAAAAAAATGGGAACTAGATGGGAATCTATACTGCTAAAGATGGTGAAAAAAGGGACAAAAGAGGATAGAGTCATACCAGGTCCCCCACACACTTCAAAATTCCTGTCCCCGAAATGGAATGCATCTGCCTATATTCTGGGACTTGAATGACACTTCAGATTTCCCTCCTCTGCCAGCAGTTACATATTCCAAACATTTCAAGGCACAACCATGGTATAACACTTGTTAATGAACAATTAAGAGTTTGCTGGGGTATGTTTTTCGACCTTAGAATACTAAATGCAGGCACCATAAGTTTCTGAAATCCAGCAAAGGGTTCATACCAATGCAATGCTCGTTTCTTGTTTGACTGATACACTGGAGCGTTCATGTAAATGTGTATACACTTCCTGTGTGCACAGTATCAAACACGCCAGCAGAAGTGCTTTGGGACAAAGTCTAATACCTTGTTTTGGTCAGATCAAACCTACAGTCAGGTAGGTGCATTGAACAGAAGATACTAAAACTCATCACACACGCTCTTATCATTGAGCTGTGCAAAGGTCATCCTCTTCTGTGAATAAGCCCGTGTCAACACTGAGCATATATTAGAGTTCAGAAAACACTTTACTGAAGAGATCCAGGCTTTCTGGGTTAAAAGGTTATGAAATTTAGTCTAATCTCTATTTCTATTTTCTTAGATGTTCACTACCAATCTGATATACGCAAAGAAGTTAGCAAAGCCTAAATTTAAGGTTTCCCAGCTTCTTTTGCATGACCCTGATCTTATTTCTACAAGACTGTTCAGACTTGTATTTCAAACTATTCAGAATACTCTAAAGCTAACCTGAAATTTCTTTTTCAAGTTAAACTGAATTTGCACCATAATTTCTCCAAATTATTATTTTTTTTTGTTGTTATTAAAACACTCCTGTCACCATTCTCTCAAGAATCTTTTGTGTCTCTGTGCTTTAGCACAGGAATTTCATATTTAGCACAGGGTTTCTACTGGTGAGAAGTCTGTATCATTGCCGTCACAACTGTCCTCAAAATTCTTACATTTCAAGCAGCTTGAACCACTAGCAGTTATATTCTGCAAGTCAAACAGAGTAACTAAGATACCATGAGATTTAATTTCTAGGAAAAGAAAAACACAAGAACAATCTGAATGATTTCTAAGCACATGGAAACTAAGAAGGAGATGAGTACTTGTCGACATGAGCTCCTTGTGAAGAAATCAAGCAGATTCTGTCTAATTTCCCTCTCTGAAGGGTAAGATCTTGCAGATAGGGAAGAAGCAGCAGATACCACATACCTCAATGCTACTGAGGCTTCTAACTTCATCCAACATGAGATGCGAGTACAAGAATGCCCAGGTTGAGGACAAATCTGGTCGGAATCCACACTCAGAGCAGCTTCCAATGGTTTGCTGTGAAATTTAAAGTACGAATTGAATGGCTACTCAGCTGTTCATCAGTTCCATTCAATATTTTATTGATAGCCTGGATGAGGAAATGGACTGTGTGTTTATTAAATCTGCCAAGATTAAATCTGTGAAGACTGGCTACAAACACATGGGGGACAGAAGTATTAAAAACTTTTGACAACTTGGACAAGTTGTCTATAAAAATAGGAGTCATCTCAATTGTAATAAGCGTAGCATTTTAACTTAGGCAGGAGTACAGTGCACAAATACAAGACAGACATCAGATGGGCAGAAAGCAGTCTGAAAAAAAACAAAAACAAAAAAAAAAAAAAAACACATGAAGGTTCTGATAGATCACAAGCTGAACAGGGGTCATTCTCTTGAGCAAAGAGAAAACACTGCACGGATATATTAACAGAAGAATTACCTGCAAGACATCTTGCAGGTTCTTTTCCTGTGCTCAATATTAGTAACACCTCAGTGCAGAGGCACGTCCAGTCTTGGGTACTGCTCCTCAAAAAAGGTTGACAGGCCAAGCAGCAAGAATAACAACAAAGGTTAGAGGTCTGGAAAACATGACCTGAATCAAAAGACCGAGAACAGGAGGTGCTCAGAAGAGAGAAGACTGAGGAGAGAGGCAATAACAGTCCTGATTAAGTCAGGACAGAGTCAGGATAGGTGCAGTAACAGTCCTGTAGCAGACAAAAGTCTGCCACAAAATGGAAGATAAACAACAGTTCTTCATATGCCGAGAATGTTGTAAGCAGATCTGATTCTGTTGTGGAAGGAGACAGACTAAGTGATCTGCTGAGATGTCTTCCAGCTTCATTCTTCAATGATTCTGCACTCAGCTGATGCTGATTAGAGTTTGTCTGTACTCAATTTGTCCTGATGTACCCTAGTGATACAGTAATTGCTCATGCACATTTACATCATTTCTGCATTAACATCATCATTAAGGTTACGGCGTTATACCTTCAACTTACCATCTTAAGACTATCCGTCTTACAAATTCCTTATCAAAATGCTATTTGTCAAACCAGCTGGACTTGCAACTCATTAATCAAAAGCCATTTTAATAATTAGTCCTCAAATAGTAGTTCAATAAAATCTTTGTATCTTAATTTTCCTTTCTAACCAGTGCAGTGGGTAAAAGGGTTTATAAGCATTTGGCACCACTACTTTCAGTCTCAAAGAGTCCAGATTAGAGCAGCTGCTGACAGTTTCCCATTCCACCGTCATCTATAGCATATGCAATTTTTTTCTAACATTGTCATAATCTCATGCCTCTCAGTTCCAGATTCTTATAGAAGACACCAGACCACGGCTGCTGCCATGAGTATCTGGCCTGCTCCCCAGTACAAGAACAGAACCAGCAACATCTACATTCTGACAGCAGAAGATATGTATTTGAAATTTTATCCAGATTATCCATTTCAGTGATTACACATCCTATTTCAAGAATGTATTAGTAATGTCTCTGCCACTGCACAGAAAACAGGCAGGGCAGCTGACTGACATGACTGCTTCTTAGGAGCAATTACTTACTTCAGATGCCAAGGGAAAGCATTGCTGCCTTATCAAAATTATAATCAATTACCAATATTGATCAGAACCAGCTATAGCTCAGCATCCCACAGGACTGACCAAATTAAATGGCTGTGCTATAATATTGCTGGCAGGAGAACAAAGACCCTCACAAAATTGTGCAGGTTCTGAAATTTATGAAAATATAGCTCAACTTCACTGGCATACAATCAGTTAAAACAACAGTACATAAAGACAGATATGATGCAAGCCACACGCATTGCCAGCTCTGTACATCCTTACACCATTGTAGAACTGAGTTGATATGTCAGAGGGTGGAAATCCAAAAGATTCCAGGTTTATCATCTTAATTTTTTACATCTTCTTCTCAAGAATTCACACTGCTGTCATTTTCTCTTCCATTCTGATTACCTTCTTTGTAATGTATTGGTTTTCCTGCTTTTACTGAATAATTCCTGGTCTATTATATCTATAATTATACTAATAATTAAGCATGCCTTTTCATCAGCTAGCAGCTAATTACTTCTGCTCCTACCCAGCTTGCTCAGAAAACAGTCAATTCATCTGTATCCATATCACTCTCCCTGTTGCTAAGCAGTCAATGCTAGTCAGCAGTGGCACTGTAACTGGTGTTGTTTGGTTCACCCTGGCTTTAAATGTATTTCGCAGCAGCTGAGTGGTGGTGCCTTTCAACCTCCAAGCAAATGCTTTTCACTGGTAAGCAAGCTTTAGTCACACGCTGAAGTGCGGCACCTGCTTGGCAGAGACTGCTTGTCCCCCGCCAGTTCCAGAGCAGCTTCGGAGCTGTTAGTAAGCAGCTACTGCTCGCTGTGAGGTGCAATTGGAGAGACCCAAAAAGAATCAGCTAGCAAACCAGCCTCTGCCACCTGCAGTCTTCCTCCTTTCACTGTCGGGCCTTATCCAGGATTTTGTTATCTGCAAATCCAAGTCATGACGTAATCCAAGCCCTTGCTTCTCTGACACTACCCCAGTGAAGGACTATTTGTGTTCACACACTGTCCTTCCAGACTTCCTGGCACACCTATGTCAGTTCATGGGAGAACTGGACATTGTCTGCGTCACTCTCTGCTACCTCACTCTGGTTCTCACCAGCATAGTGGAAGCAGCCTCCACTCCAGAACGCTCCAGCTAGTTAGTGTGTTACTTCAGTGATGTGGTAATAAATCAGCCCAGATGGCCTTTTATCCAGTTCCCTGGATTTTTAATTGTTGCAGGTGGGAGAAGGAAGCTGACGTTCCAGAGCAGGAGCACAAGAAAGATGTGGACCTGTTTGAGTGAGCCCAGAGGAGGGCCACAAAGATGATCAGAGGCTGGAGCACCTCTCCTAGGAAGAAAGGCTGGGGATGTTCAGCTTGGAGAAGAGAAGGCTCCGGGGTGACCTCCTTGCAGCCTTTCAATACTCAAAAGGGTCTTATAAAAAGATGGAGAAGGGCTCTTAACTCGGGTAGATAATCATAGGACAAGGGGGAATGGTCTTAAACTAAAAGAGGATAGATTTAGACTAGACATTAGGAGGAAACTCTTCACTGTAAGGTCAGTGAGGCACTAGCACAGGTTGCCAAGAGAAGCTGTGGATGTCCCATCCCTGGAGGTGCTCAAGGCCAGGCTGGATGGGGCCTTGGCACACCTGATATAATGGTTGGCATCCCTGCCCATGGCAGGGGGGTTGGATTTAGATGGTCTTTAAGGTCCCTTCCAACCCAAGCCATTCTATGATTCATTCTATGATTCTATGAATTCTTGCAGCTTCCAACCCCAGCAAGCCACTTCTTCACCTCTTCACAGTTACTGGTGAAATTGGAGTGGCTGATCTTTCCATCCTTCCCAGACACCGGGCTAGGCCAAGGCACTTAATCCTTTCATCTCTTTCTTGACTGCATACGCTGGAGAAAAAAAAAAATAAATAAATGTTGGCAAATGCAGAGGTTGTGGTTGATTCCAGAGAAGGGGAATTCAAAAAAATGAGGAAATTTGTAAAAACTAAAAATAATAATAAAAAAAATGCTCAAGGTGGCAGCCAGAAAGGTAAAACGTTTTCAGATGGCAGGTAGACTATTTTAGGATTCTATATTGGAGGCTCAAAGCAAATGCATATAGCCTGTCAAAAAAGACTTGAGAGGAAAAACAAAAAGCTAGCATCATAAAACAGCAGGATCAGGGAGGCTGTTGGAAGTTAAAAGGTACCCTGCAAAAAGCTGAAGTTGTGTCTGAAAAAGGAAAACTAAAAAGAACATAAATTCTGGCAGACTAAAGGTAAAAGCACAATAACACAGACTGAAAAAAAGAGTTTAGAAACAGTTTGCTGAAGAAATAAAAAAATTGTAATAAATCCTCCTTGAAAACATCAAGAGCAAGACGCTTACAAGAGCCAGTGGGCTATATAGATATGAAGGAAGCACTTAGAAAAGATAATGTCATAACAAAAAATCCAAAACCTTTTTTTTTTTTTTAAATCTCTATTCACCTGGAGAATCCTGAGAAACTCAGAGACCTGCATCTTGTTCAAACGAAATTCATAGAAGGCTTGTCTTGATTTTAAAACATTGTTAAGAGTAGCCCACAAACCAGACAACACAAATAACAGCGTATCACTGGAAGCAGATGATATTCATATAAGATTTTTACAGAATGTTAAATATGAATCATCTGAGCTAATACCTATAGTATGTAACCTTTCCCTGAAAATTGCTGCGATTATCAAAGGACTGGAAGGTAACTAGTAAGAAATGAGTTTTTAAAAATAAATCCATCGGCGATTCAAGAAACCACAGAACACTAAGTCTAATGTCCATACTGGTCATATTGGTGAGAGCTCTAGTAAAGAACAGAATTAGTGTATACATGAATAAATTTAACACATTAAGTAAACATGGCTTTTGCAAAAAGGAATCTGAGCCTCCTACATCTGCTGGAATTCTTTGAAGGCATCAAAAAACAGACGAATAACAGAGATCAAGCTAAGAAATTTTCCCGGTATTTCCAATTCACCCCAAGCTTCCATAAACTTCAGACATTTAAGGTGATCTCTCATCAAAGGCTCTTAAATAAACTAAACAGCTGTGGACTACAGGCAAGGAAGGACCTCACAGAGATAAATAACTCATTAGATATAAGAATCAAAGATTAGACTAAAGGATGAGTTTTCTCAGTGGAAGAAGACCATCAGTGGAGTCTCACAGGGATATGCATTAAGGCTATAGTTTATTCAGAAATGATCTGGAAAGACAGTGGAGTGGTGAAATAAAGATTTTTGATAAAAATGGAATTTGTTAGGATAATAATTACTAAAAAAAAAAAAAAAAAAAAAGTAAAGACATCATGACACTAAGCAGCCTCACAATAAAATGGAAGATAAATTTCAGTGCTGACAACTACAATCTGGCTATCTGAGAAAAGCAACACTAACTTTCCACATAGAGTATGGAGTTCTGAACCAGTTTGCACAATTTAGGAAACGCATCTTGAAGTTATAATAGCTAGTTCTATGAATATATCACCTCACTGCTCAATAGCAGTCAAAAAAATCAGAAGTTCAGACTTCTTTTGAAAGGAAAGTATGACTATGTCACTGTACGAATTCCTGGTGCATCTGCTTCTTGATTATCAAGTGCAGTTCTGGTACCCTCACCTCAAAAAAAAAAAAAAGAAAAAAGAAAAAAAAAGAAAAAAGAAGCCTGTAACGGAAAAAGAAAAGATACATGGCAGAATGACAAACATGATAAGAAGTACAAAACTGCTTCCATGTGAAAAACAAAGTTAGCATGCAGAGGCTGAACAGAAAGCAATGACTAGCCACTTGTCTTTTCCAATTGTAAAGAGCAGTCCAGGTGCCTGAATGGGGAAATGGACATTGTACAAGAACTCTGTCACCTGCCTTTTTGTTCAGCCACTGAAGCCTTCATATTCTGTCACACGAGAATTTCAAGGCATGCGTGAGAATTGCGACAGCTAGGCTTCAGGAACAGATTTTAGACAATCCCAGCGTGATTTCAGGAAAAACCATATGGGGAGAAAAGGAGGAACAAAAGACTGCTGTACTTGCAGTACTTTTTGTGCCTGTTACTTTTAAGTCATCACTCATTAGAGGCCTCCGCTTCCTTTCCCATCTGCCCTCCCCACATTACAATTTTAGATTTATTTTTTTTAAAAAAAAAGCACCCAACAACAAAAAACCACCACAGAATACTTAGGCAGCATTTACTAACATTTAACTGACTCTGGCAACTCAGCCAGGTTGCCTCCACAGCGATGCATTTTAACACGGCTCCTTTCACCTTTTTACACTTCTCTCATTTTTCAAACTCGTTTGAGCATTGTGGGTTCAGGTTGTTAGCTTAGCTCCTTCAAGGACAGTGCTGCTTTTCAGTCAGTTGTGCAGTGAATAGTACCAATTGGTCTCCTACCTGCTAACAGCCTTAAACTACTGGTGAGCTATTAATAATACGAAAGCAATCATTTTAATTGCAACCTGGTGTCTAGAATTTAAGAGCTGTACAAAGAGTTCCTACTATCTCAAATATTATTGTCCCAATGTGCATTTTGGAGTTTAGCTCTCATTAAAAGTAATAGAGGGAAATAGTCTGTAGCAAACTGAATGTGTTTGTTTTCACAGTTCACCTCCTGCTCCTCTACACGAAAACATACTCTCGCTCAGTGACAAGACCACAGCTGTTGCCATCTTTTAGTTACCTGCTGAGTGCAATATTTAGCTTGAGGGACACTGAAGTTTTCTGTTTGTTAGTTATCAGGTCAATAACTCTCACCTTATCACTTCAGTTTCCATTCTGTTGATAAAACCTGTCAGCCTTCCTTGAGTGGTTCCTGGCCCTCAGAAGAAATCACATTAAATTGGCACAACCAAGTAAATCTGTAAGGGATGTGCTCCTGGCTTACCAAAGGGAAGGGGGGGGGAGGGCTTGAATTTCTCTCCCTCTTCCTTCTTGCACGGCTCCAATGTCCCAGCACTTAGAGCTGTGTTGAAATCCTCCCTACGGATTCAGCAGTTCAAGTCAGCTCAGGTCTTTCAATATGGCCCAGAGGAGATGTCTGTGGAGCCAAAATTGATATGTTTAAGTGCAAGAGACAATAATCATTTCTTCAAGTATAAGCTAAAAATACCCAGAAGAAAGTGGAAATCGTAATGGAGATTTTAAAGATCTGTGACATACCAGAGTCTGCACAAGGGTTTTAATGAGAGAGAAGCCAATTTAATTGGTCAGCGAGAGCAGATGCTTTGCTGGGTGAGGGGGCTACAACGCCTCACATTCCCATTTAATGCCACAAGCATCACTGCTGTGCTTAACACGGCTGCGACAAGTCCGTGTCACAGGAGCACATCATCAGAATCAGGGAGAACCTTGATAATCAACGTCTCCGTGCTGTCAGATCACAGAGCTGAGCCACGAGGAGAAAGCGCTGAGAGGAGGAGGCGAAAGCTGACAATGAAACATTTCTAAAGGTAATTGCATGGCTGACCATCGCTGGTTGTCGACACTTGTTTAATTATTATGATATGGCTCCGCGTTGGACCTGAAGTGAAAACAGCCCATTAAGTTTTAAAGTCTGTTAATGCAGCGTTAACAGGGAATTGCTGAGTACAAGGGTTAAAATCTGGAGGTCTCCCATGTGAAAACACTTCTGGAGTGCATGTCACCGTTCAAAGGGAACCCAGAAATAACTTCCACGGACCATTCAATTATAGGCAATCACCACACAGCGCTCCCTCTACTCGTGGCATTGCTCATCAATCAGGCTTTCTGTCATGATGTCTCTTCTCATAGCAGTCACCAGAAGGCTCTGAGCTCCCTCCGAATTCATGTGACATTTACTGTCAGGGGCTGTCAACACCAAGAGATTCTCCCAGGGCCTCCGAGTTCATCACAAAGCAACGAGATATATCCCCAAAACGCGTCCCCCGCCTTTCAGCTCTGGATTACGGTGACTGACTGAGGGGCTTCGCAGCTCTCAGGGAGGAGCGGAGCAGCGGTGCAAGCTCCTGCTTATGCCCAGACACTTCCTCTCCCTTATTTTCATATTAGAAAAATGCAACTGCATTAAGAGAAATACAGTCCAGGTTCGAGGTCTGTGATTAATTATGATTTCCTCAAAAATGTCTCTTATAAACCTATTAACAGAAAGATGAGATTGTTTACTTTGAAATTTAGCCTCCCCGTCTTTAGCATTGATTCTGCATTCAATGTCTGCTTAACAATAAAGTGACCTAGTGGAATAAATTTATAAACCTTAATAAATTGCAGTTGGCAGTATTGACGGAGTGTGTATACGCACATTTGTTTTTGTATGAACATATTATAAGAAATCTAATAAAGTAAAACAAACACATTTTCTCTGTCTGTGAGCTGTGAAACTAGATCATCTGTAATTACAGCATTTCAAGTATACTTGGTCAAAGTTGCATGATTTTTTTTAAAAACCATAAATTTCCAGCTAGAGAAAAACCGTGCATCAAAGCTTACATGTTCCACCGAGTTACTTTGCTCAAGATGCAGAAAAAGAAAACACAGATGAAATAAATACCTAACTTAGCAGAGACAGGAGGAAACAGTCTCAGCACCCAGGAAATAAAGTTTCAGGAGCAAGTGCCTCAAAGACATTATGAAGAACTTGGAGATAAGTGGGTTTTGCCTGGACTTTAATAGGGGACTGCCATTAATGAACATTTAAACCAATGAATAAGAAAGAGTGGTTTGAATTCCAAGGCTTTTGTAAGGCCTGAGAATTGGTAATAAAAACAAACATTGAAATTCAAGGAGGCTAAATTGCCTTCTCCAACCAGTATATTTTCCTCCTTGCACCAAAATAAATATATTCCTTAAAGAGCAAAGTATTTTCTCAAAATTATTATGTGATAACGAACCCAGTTCTCCCAGCCTCTTCAGGTACACTCTGTGTGCTAGCCCACTGATCTCCATCATCGGAGCTCAGCAATTCAGGCAATTTTCCATCCGATTTGTAGTCCATTTATCCAGTCCATACCTCACCAATTTGATACGATGATGCTATGGGAGACAATGTCAAAGGCCTTGCTAAAGTCAAGGTAAACAACACCCACGGCTCTCCCCTTGTTCGCTGAGCCTGTCTCATCACAGATGGCAATCGGGCCGGATAGGCACAGTTTGCCCTTGTCAAACCCACGCTGGCTGTCCGCAATCACCTTCCTCTCCTCCGCATGCTGACAGTTTCCAGAAGGCGTGCCATCACCATCCAGAGAGCGAGGTTACATTGCCTGTTTTATAACTGCCCAATCCTTCTTCCCACCTTTCCTGAACGCATGTATGAAGTTTGCCCTTTTTTAATCACCAGAAACCTCTCCCTGATCACCACGACCTCCCGAAGCGGCCCTGCAATGACATCAGCTGGTTTCCTCAGCACCCTTGGGAGCACAGAACAAAATCCCACCACCAGCTATCAGGCAAGCTGCAGCAAGGCGCTCTGGCACCTGCAGCAATTCCTCATGGCTTATCACCTCGTCATTCTCCATGTCCTTTCCACTCTCTCACTGCCAGCTGCAAGGACACAAAGGAGCTGACCTGAAAAGAAGCAGGGAGCTGCCCTCACGTGGGACACGCTGTCCTGCCTGCACAGCTCCTCTCACTTCTCTTCCACACACACTCCTTTAGCCACCTTACCCCACATCTCTGCTCCTTGCTCCACTTGCTCTGCCCCTTGCTATCTCCGCTTTATTCTCGCTCTGCACAGGCCCCTTCCTCATCTCTCAGAGCTTCCCTCTCATCTCCTCTTCATTCAGCTATTCACCTTCTCCAGAGTAAAAGCAATAAATGCGCAGCAACCGCACAACTGAAGTTGTTCCAGCTCCTGTGGCATCCTCATGATATGAATCAAAACAGATTAGCTCTGCTATTGACTCGCCAGTTGCAGAAAAGACAGAGTATCGTGCACCAAACAGCTGGGGACTTGAAAGAAAACGAGGACTAACAGCAACGATAACGCCGTGATTAGCTGGGAGATCTTGGATGAAATGATACCAACAAAGACAGCTGAATTTTCTGGGAGCATTAATTACTGATACCACCTTGATGAGAGAGAAAATTAAGGCAAGATTATAGACTGAAAGTGCCGATATTTCTATCGTGCATGCAGTCTCCATCCCCAGACAAACTTAGTAGCCAAGGAGATACCAGTCTGCTAACATGAAACACTCATAACATCCTTTGCTTCACATAGATACATTTACCAAAACAGACAACTAAATGACCTGGTAATTAAGGTATAAGGACAAATCTGGGGTGAAAAGGATAAAGGGTGTGTCCCGTATATGACACTACAAAAAAAAAAAAAAAAAAAAAAAAAAAAAAAAAAAGCCATGAAAAGGCAAAAGAAATTTGGTAGTTAGAGCAGGCTCCTAGGCTGATGGAAGAGAGCACAGCTCTGCATCTGCTGAAAAGCCCCGCTCGGAGCTTGCAGCCGGCCACGCATATAGCAGGGATTACACTGAACAAGAGCTATGAGTTCATAACAAGAATTACCAGCAACGGGAAAACCATACTCTGGAAAAAGAGACAAATTGCCAGAATCACCAAGAATTTCTGTGCCCATGGAACTAAGAAATAAACATTAAAGTACACAGTTCAGCTGGAATGAGCACAGGGGCAGCAATATTCATACTTCTGAAGGAAACCACTAGGGTAAAGAGAATATGAAGCATATCTATTTCTCACACAGGCGTGCCACGCTGATGGTTGGGAACTCTGCCATCTCCTGCTGCAAGGCAGTCGAAGCAAACCCGGAGGCAGACAGCAAGCAGCGGGCAGGAGCCCACCAGCAATAGACATGGAACCGGGCCGCCTGCCGACAGAGGTGGGGACAGGCTCACACATGACCCAAGCGTAATGTGCTTTTAACACATTTCTATTCACCAGCACTTCAAATACGTACCCATTTCCCACTTATGAACATTTATACTTAATCACATCACTGATTTCAGGACTACCTGAGTTTCTGATCACACCTGACACTATGGTTTTGCCGTAGAAGGGCTTGGCAGTACGCAGCATCTCCTTGGCTAAACCACGGCCCCGCTCAGGGGCCTCTCAGCTGCTGCTGCAGGCTGCTCTGGATCAGGAATCAGTCGTGGAAGGGTTGGGGTTGGAAGCGGCCCCAAAAATCACCCGGTGCCAGCCCCCAGCACGGGCAGGGATGGCCCCCACTGGATCAGGCAGCCCAGGATCAACCTGGCCCTGACCCTCCAGGGATGGGGCATCCACAGCCCCTCTGGGCATCCCGTGCCAGCGCCTCACCACCCTCTGAGGGAGGAATTTCTTCCTGACCCCTAACCCAAACCTCTTTTTAAACTCTTAGTTTCAAGCCATTCCCCCTCACCCTATCAACGCCAGACCGCGCACAGTCACTCCCCATCCTTTTTACAACCCCGCTTCAAGTCCTGAGAAGCCACAAGGGGATCACCCACGCAGCCCCTCGGCTCCCCGGAGGCTCCGGGTTTTTCCCGGAGCCGCCGCCCGAAGCCCTCCGCTCCCCTAGGCCGCGCCGCCCCGTCCATGGCCGCCGGGGGCCGCTCTGCGCCGCGGTCTCCCGGCAACGCCGCCCGCTCGCTGGTGCCGCGGCCGCCATGTGGCGGCTGCTGCTAGGCCGCGGCGGCCTCGGGCGCTGCTCGCTGCCGCCCGCCCGCCCGCCGCCCGGCCCCGCTGCCACATCCACAGCCACCGCCACCGGTCCCGGTCCCGGTTCTGAGCCGCCCGACAGCCGCGGCTCGCAGCGGTGAGTGCGGCCCCGGCCCGGCCCCGAGCCCGCCCGGCTTCAGCTCCGGTGCTCGGGGGCTCCCTGCACAGCCCTGCTGAGGTGGCTGCTGTCCCCTGCTCGCTGTGCTTGCTGCGCCCTTACTGTGCTGAGTCGTGCTCTGGTGGCTCCTCTCACGCCCTTCCGTGGTTTGGTGGCGCCTGCGACGCGCTGGGTTTGGGGGCTGCAGGCACAGCCTTGCTGTGGTGGCTTTTGGTGTGGTGGCTCCTGTCACACGCTGAGTTCGGTGGCTGCTGTCACGCTCTTGCTTTGGTGGCTCTTGCTTTGGTGGCTGCTGTCACAGCCTTGCCTTGGTGGTCGTGGTCACAGCCCTGGTGTTTTGCAGGTGTTGCAGCGCGTCCAGGTGTCAGAGCGAGCGGCCCCACGATGGCCAGGAGCGAGAAGGAAGGAGGCAGCCGCTGCCCGGGCTGGTGCCCCGCTACTCCGTGCTGGATGCCGTCACCTGGGTGAGGAGTGGGCGGCGGGGAGCGTGGTGCCTGCAGGCCTCGGGGTGTCTGCTGTGCCCCGCTGGGAGGGCAGCAGGGTGGGACGCTTCCCCGAGACCGAGCTGTGGCCATGCTGCCCTTCACAAAGTGGGCTCTGATCTTTCATTTGTGTCTTCTTCTCTTCAGGGGGCAGTGGCCGCGCTTCTTCTGCAGCTGGTCAAACAGATCTCGTGGCTGCGATCGCTGCCGGACGCCAGGAGGGAGCACAGATCTTCCTGGCTTTCCTCACTGCCCGCTCAGCAGACAGGTCAGCAGCTCTGGCACAGGAGAAGGGGTTGTGGGAGGATCTGGCTCTCAGACATGGTTGCTGCTTCCCGATAGTTAACATCTGTCCTGCTGTTGTCAGAAGCTGACAGGCAGGTTTCAAGCTCTCTGGAGAGATTGAGGGCTGGTGTCTGTTAGGGGAATCTCACTCTTCCTTACCTATTTGGTGCAATCCCAGTTTGCATTCTGCCTCTCTTTATTTTTGTATTCTGTTTTGGATTTTACTTCACTCACCTTCCTCCTGCTTGGCTTCACGGCCAGAGCAGAGAAGGGAACTTGGTAGGTAAGCAGTTTTGTGTTCCCTCTTAGAACAGATTCAGCGTGGCTCACAGGAACTGTTTTGTGCTCTACATTTCAGTGGTGACCGAAGCCTCAACCAGTTGTCCCAGTGCGCATCTGGGGCCCTGCTTCTTGCAGAGAGCAGGTCCAGAGGTTGCACCAGAGAATTCATGCCCGGGCATCCCCTCAGGTCCAGGAGAGAGCCAGCTCTGGGCAGAAGAAGGTATGTATGATGTGATATTTGTAGAAGGACTTCTGAGTGTCTGAGTTTCCCCCAGGGAAAGCTAGCATCCAAGAAACATTTTGCCATTGCTGAAACTTTGAGGAGGGAGATCAGAGTGGAAAGACAGAACTTTGGAGAGATGAGTCGGGAATCCAGAGACAGGAGGAAAAAAACTCCTGAAGACAGGGAGGTGCCTGTGGTATAACTGTGCAGTAACGTTGGCTCTCCCAATGCTGGTCTGCCTTGGTGACCAGGATGCAGCATCCAGATTCTGTTCTTTTAGTGTAGACAGACATTTGCAGTCACGAATGTTCAGGAGAATAGTGCAACAGTGATCTGAGAGACTTGCTGTGCAGTGTGAAGCTAAAGGAATTCTTTTCTTCCTGGAAGATGAAGATGAGCAGTTATGCTGCAGACAAAATAGTGGGAGGAGGTATTAAAGGAATTCTTAATAAAGTAAGTCTTACAGAAGTAGGAAGATATACTTCAAAAAATGGAAGTCTCATCCAGGAAAGTGTGCCATAACATGTAAAATGTGAAGTCATATCAAGGAAGATCGGATGAAGTCTTTAGTAGGGTTATTCACTAGATACATAAATACTAATAATAGCTTTAGGAAAACTGTTAAAAGCAGGAGCAGGTAAAAGGAAGGACAACATATACCCATGGTGTAGAAGCAGCACCAAAAAAAAGCCCACAGATGTTAGGTAGGAGATGTAAGGTGTTGCAAAAGAGGCTGGGGGGCTTCCCCATTCATTGTTTTCTGCTGTGCTGATTTAAGCTACTGCCCATCGCTGCTTATCAAATCCATCTCCTGCCAGAGGTTACCAGTCCCATCAGTTGGCAAATGGAGCATTTTGTTTCCATGTTTCCTAATTAGCTCCAGGAAAACAGCCAGGTTAATTTACCTAAACTGCCAATTAGACTGTTTAACCCATCTGCTTTTGCCTGGAGCGTATTAAGAAGCACTCAGATACGCGGCCTCACTGGCAGATTACTGGACATGGACCTCTGGGAGAAGCGGTGGGGAGTAAGTGGAGACAGCGCTGTCTTCAGCTGGCACAGCTGAACCTTCAGCAGTGAATGTGTCTGTATCTGACAAACAGTTTCCTACTGAGAGTCAATAGGGAGAGCTTTTAGGCAAACTGATAAATTGAACAGTGACAAGTCTCTAAGGCCACGTGCTCTTTGTTCAGACGCTCTCCGGAAGCTATGAAATTGCTGAGCCTCTAATGATGATATGTAATCCAGTGCTTAAATCTGCTGGATGACCAGGAGAGGGAACAATGACAAATTAGGCGCTAGCCTTTGAAAAGAGAGGTTGTTTGAGCCACAGAACTGAAAAAAAAATGTAATTATGAGGTGATAGAAACTGTATCATGGAATAGAAATGGTAGATACCTGGATGAGTGTGCTATATTAAAGGTCTGGAAGGGCTTAGGAAGCCATTTCTCTTAGCAGCTTGCTCCATTATGTGAGTCTTAACAGAGAACAGAGTTACAGTTTGTAAGTCTATTAGAGTTCTCTGGAGAAGTCAACAGGCATGTGGAGCAAGATTATCCAGCTTTTAGCTTTTTGAAAATCTTTCAAGCAGGGCCTAAAACAAAGCTATCTGGAGAAATACAGCTGATGCGAGGGAAGACAGAGGGACCACTCTTAGGCTAGTAACTCCTTAAAGTATAAGAAATAGTTTTCTGATGGAAAGCCATTACCGGTGGATTCCCCTAAGTGCTTTATAGGAACCTGGTCCACTCAGCAGAGTCAGCAGTGATTTGGAAAAAGCTGATGAGCGAGGTGACAGGAGAAGCAAATGTAGTACAAAATTATTCAGGACAGTCAAACCTGGGAGTCACAGCAAAAGATTGCACAAGAACTAACAACAGGGTAATTTCAAGGTAGGTTAAAGTAGTATGCACAGGGGACTGTAACTGAAAATACAGAATGAGGAATGTCAAATTAATAATTACACTGCAGAGAGGTCATCTAAAGTTACTGTGGATGTGTTTTTGAAAATGTTGCCAGTGCTCTACAGCAGTGAGGTAAATGAAATGTTGGTTGATGTAAAGGAAGGAACCAAGGCCAAAACAGTATCATAGGTCTGGTAAGTCTGCAGTGCAGCCACATCTCAGACACTCTGTCTTAAAAACAGTGACCAAAATGGCATAGAAAAGGATGATAAGGAGTCAGTTACATATAAAGGGAGACTGTCTCTTCAGTTTAAAAAAGAAGTGGCAAAGGGTGTGCTAGTGCTCAGTGAAACTAAAAATATGGATGGAAGATGAATAGGGGACAATACTTTTCATAGTACACATTGATAGGCAGAACAGAAATGGTCAGGTTGCGAGTGTGGATAAAGCAAAAGATCGTACGTGTTTGGCCAGAGCACAGGTAAATTGTGGAAGTCATTGCTATGTGGCCAGAAGGAGCAATGGGTTCCAAAAAGTGATTAGGTAATTACACATTCAGATTAAACTGAATCATTGTGTGATTACCCATTCAGATTAAACTTAATTGATCCAGCCAAAACCTGCTGAGATGATCACAGAACAGCTGATTGCTGGAAAGTCTGGCCAGGAAAAGCATGACTTTTTAATTCCTGTTTCTTATATGTGCTACCCAACCACCTTCTACCATCAGTTGCCAGAGATAATGTAAGTCAGAAATAATTTGATTTTGCTCTATATTTAAGTCTTTGGGTTGCATTCTCACATTATGCTGTCTATCTATTTTGTGGGAATTTATTGAGGAAAGTCAGGGTGAAGAGATTCAGTAATTTTCACTAAAGAGTCTCAAAAAATACAAAGCCTTGTAATGTTGAGAAGTCCTGTGAATCTTTCTCTGGAAAGTTTGAGATGGGAAGTTTGGTGAGGTGAAGCTTAATGAGAGACCCTTCTCTCAGAGTATGTTTGGCTTTCTGCAGAAAAAGCTGCATAAAGCTTAGGAATCTCTTCCCAGTGTTTAGCTACTGAACGGGACTCAGGCCGACTGTCAGAATGCAGCAAGAAGTTGGGGAGAGCAGAAGGAAGGGAAGGACAGATGTCTGGCAGAAAAGTTTTGCCATTAGAGAACAAACCTGCAGAACTGGAGTGGAGCCAAATGTACCTTTATTTCTCCATTTTGCTGTTGCCAACAGTGGCAAAGGACCTTCTACAGGGAATTCCGTGTCCTCACCCTTTCTTTCAGCATTTGGGTTAGATTCCAGGCTTGCTTCTGCTGATCTACATGTAGTGACAATCTGCTGTTGCTGTCAGCTACTCTGTTATCTTGAATGGCAAAGGTCCTTGTGATGTACACAAACATCCCAGCTTTGCAGATGACCCAGAACAGTTTTAACATAACACAACAAGTTAGAAACTATTTCTTTTAAAACACTTTTTTTTTTTTTTAAGTAAACATTAGGAAATTTGCTTAAAAGTTGCTTTAAATGTAATACTAGATAGTACTATCAGCGAGTCTTCAGGTACATGATCACATCCTATTTTTTCATGCAATTTTTGCCTCGCTTGAAGCTTTTTTGTGGAAAGCGAAAGTCACATAGAGAACAAGCGGGTAATTACAGCCAGTCGTGGTGTTACAGCAGCTGAATGTTGCCCTGGGCAGTTGTTTTTTTACCCCTGGCAGGACTGTAAAATTTGCTATTTCAATTCTGAGATTAGAAACATTTTCAAAGTGTGTTTTCATTTCAAAGCACAATGAAACCAATTGGAAACACTAAAATTTTCCATGAGGCAGGAGTCCTGGATTTTGGCCAGCGCTTGTTGTGAATTCATTCCTGTGAAGCATTTGGATGTTTCATTATGAGCAATCTAGACTATCTATGAGAAGATTAATAATTCTGCACTTGGAGCTAGGTTTGAGTAACATTTGATAAAGTGCAGGATGAACAGTGGGGAAATACAAAATATTTATTAGCTGCTGAGTATGTGAGCATTGGGCATCCAGTATGCCAAAACTGTAAGATCACATGGAAAAAAGGATGCAGAGTCATGATACATCATAACACATGCTTAAAGAAGTAGAAACACAGTTGCACAGAAAATTCGAGCTGTGGTATTCCCAGCTCTTACGTGCTTTGCTCTTACAACCTTACAAATAAATTAACAACCTCTGTGAGTGCAGTAGAGCAATGAATTTGTACAAAACCCGGTTCCTGTGAAGTTCTGCTGAAGCTTGTCCATTCCTCAAATATTGCCCTGGAACCTTATGTTGGGAAATAAGAAACAAACAGTTGGGGTGAACTTGTATTGCCTAGTGCTAGTCCAAAGGTTAATCTAAGCTGGTCTTCTCATTCTGCTGAAGTAGAACAGCGTTATTGCTGCCTGGGGGGTGCTTTTTTTTCTCCATACACTGCTGAAGGAACCTAAACAATGTGTTAGCTCCTGTGCCGGGTTTGAGAGGGCTGCTGTGAGACAAGCCAAGTCTTAAGAGTAATGATCTCTGTGAAGAGTTTTGATTTGTGGCTTGCCCAGCTTCAAGTGAGAGTTCCGAGAGAATTCATTAACTTCATCTGTCAGGAGATGGGTCTGGGTGTCCAGACTGGCTGCTCCCCGTGTTTTCTTCTAAATGATCTGCTCTCTGGGAGTGGTAGCTCTAATCTGGGGAGATTACTGGGATTTGAGTGAGGAGAGACTTCCAGTGGGAGGGGGGCATGGGACGGTTGTGCATGCTAATAGCTTCTTCAAAGCAAGCAAGAATGAATGTTTTTTTAAACAAATAGCTTGGACAATTTCTTTAATATGGATTTCTTTTTCATGAGATTTGCTGTTGTGTATGTGGTAAAAAAACAAATTACATCATGAGGGAGATACCTGAACAAGAGAGAGAGTCCTACGGTGAGAAAGATCAGATAATTTTATGTCTGTTCTGAAAATAAATGTAAAGCACAACTAATAAATTTGCAGACTATATTACTTTTGGTGGAATGATAAATAGAAATTGTGTTTGCCATCGTGATCTTGCTTGTTGGGTGAGTGGGACTTGTTCAGATAAAATACATTTTAATACAGCCAGAGGGGAATCGTTTATCTAGGAATAATGAGGCTGCAGCTGGAACATGGGTCACAGCTCCGTGTGCGTTGTATGATGGTGCAGGCACCAGAAGAAGTAATCCTGCCTAGTGCACACTCACTTCTGCCCCTTTGCCAGCACAAGCATCTGCAGAGCCATATGGTGATGGGAATCAAGGAACCAGGACCCCAAAAAGACTGATTTCTCAATCATTTTAGTTCCCTGCTCTGCACCCACACAGCTCGAAAGGGCAATGGGGAGACATGAGGAGGGCACAGCTACTTCTGCAAGCAGCGCTGGCTTCAGGGATCCAGGCTTCACCACCTGGTGTTAGGTGCCCGGTGGGGCCGAGCTACTTCTGGTGATTTGGGTTAAAAAAAATAATTGGCCTCAGCCAAACCTCGATGTTTGTCCTCTTTGCTGGAGGTCACCACAGTCTTGGAGCAGCTGGTGTAAATGCTTGTGTAATCACTTCCAACAGTTCTGTCGAGAGCGAGGTGGCTTAGCTTTTGCTGTAGATGCTTTTGTTAGATAATTCAGGCTGAACCCAGACAGATAGTGGCTGAACGCGTCAGCGTGTCTGAGAGGGCGGCGGTGTGCAAGTGGGATGCTCGGGGGTGATAACCTAAGCCTGCATCCAGCACAGCCAGAATAGCATGTCTGATCACCCCTTTGCAGAAGCAGAACTGTACCCTACAAAGAAATTACCTGGAAAAGGAGTTAGGATAGGCAAGCACCTAGGCACGAGATCTGTGTGATGCTCCAGCCATCAGCAATAGGAGTAAGGTTCTCACAAACTAAGCAGTTATGTACTCAAATAAGGAGGCAGTTTTGTCCTTTCCATGGCACTGGTGAGACTGTCTGCTCTTCAATAACAATGTTGAAAATTCAGGAATAGTGGCAAAAAGTCATAAAATTAATCAACTCAGGCAGAAAAGTGCTTCAGTTGAAAGACACGAACAGCTCGGTCTGTTTAGAATCACAGAAAAGAATCAAGAGGGGTTGATTAGTAGTAACGGGACTTTGAAAAAAGAGAATGGGCTTTTTAGTAAAGAGAAAAAAAACCTGGAAGAGCCAATGCCAGGGAGCAGAAACCAGATGTGTTTTTATTTGAAACAAAGCACAGATTTTTAAAGCAGTGATTACAAGTTGCTGGAACAAACTTCCAGAAGAAGCAGGAGATTCTCTGTCTTTTGGCACCTTCGGGTCAAGACCAAGCCCTTTCTGGAAGAGTTGCGTTAGCCAGCTGCAGATTATAGGACCGCATTCACGTGGCACTTAGCTGCTTGTGATACAAAGGTCAGATCGGGCAGAGTTCCTTCTGTTATTAGTATCGCTATCTGGGCAGATGATCAGTCCTCTAGGAAAGAATTGAGGAGCAGAGAAAGGCATCAGGAGGAAGAAGTGAAGGTACAGCATTGCTTAACCCTGCTTTTTTGTTCCTCTTAATGCAGGGGAGTTCCCAGTCCCTCAGCGCTCCAGCCCAGGGCCAGTTCCCCACATTACAAAGGTAAGCTTTCATTTTTCATGTGCTCCGTCTGTGCCCGAGGCCCCTTTGCAACAGGAAGACATCTCAGTGCAACCCCAAGCGCAGCCTGAGCAATCCACTCACACGCAAGACTGCTTTCTGTCCTGCATAGCTGGAGGCTGGGAGCAGAAGAGATGTGACGTGCTGCCCTTTAGCCAGAGTGAAGTTCCAGGAACTACAAACTGCTGTCCCCGTCCTTTAAAGTGTCTATAAAATGGTAGTGCTGCAGAGAAGCACTGGAAGAAAATGTCCTAAAAACCCCCAACTATCCAGTAGCACCAGTGTGGTGTATGGGTTTTGATGCCATCTTTCACTAGGTAACTACGTGCTGTTGCTATTTTGGTTTTTACCAGACAGCCTGTGACTGGAGAAGGTGGCATCACCCCTCCCAGAGCTGCACATCAAGACTGGGTCTTGTCTGTTAGAGAGAGGGAAAGAGAGGCTTTGGGCTCGAAGAGTGTATATCAGGTTGTGAGTCATTAGGTTGTAAAGGTTATAAATTATCTTATTGTTCTGTTTGTGAGTAAGCCTGCTAATTCCTTGCAATCTAGAGCTCCCCATCTTAAAAGTCAGTCGGTGGAGCAGTTGCTCAGGGACACTGTGAACAGAATGGAGATGCATTTTGGGTGTAACAAAATGGGATCCTCTCTTTGACGTGGAAGGGACCTGCCCCAGCAGAAAGGTGTTCACTTGGTCTGCTAAGGGGGTGAGAGCTGAGCTGCCCATCCGAGGAGGAGCCACTTCTGCAGGCTCTCAGGAGGCTCTCAGGAGAGGAAGTGAGTCAGTCCGGGTCCTGTCCTCCTGTGAGCAGCCCTGGGAGCTGGCTGAGCACTAAAGCTGTTGGGCGGCACGGGGTATTTCTGCAGCGTGACTCCGAGTGCGGAGGCATCTCAGCTCATGTGCAGTGTGTGCTGCTGCCACTCGATGGCACTAAATTTGTGCTCAAGCTCGGAAATGAGAGCTGCAGGCCAGACTAGTCCTCCTCCCACCTCCCAGAGCTGTGGTAAAGTAAAAAATACTGTTCATTACTGAGAAAGAAAAGACATTGTCTCTGCTGTGTGGGATTTTATTAGGAGTGTACAGTGTTCAGTAAGCTGACAGTATGGGTTCAGCTTGAATTGTGTAAAGGGTATACAGATATGTCAGTGCATGTTTGTCAGAGAGAAATGCCATTTGCGCTGCCGAACACAATGCAGGAGGGTGAACAAGGGCTAATGTTACATCTGAGGAGGGGAGCTGCATTAAATTCTGAAATGTTCTAATGATGTCAGATGTACACCAAGCTCCCTGATCAGAGGGGAGGTGAGCAATGGCCATAACGCTTCACTAAACAGATGTCTGTGTAGGACAGGGAGATTTTTATGTGGACACATGACACCAGATTACATCACCCTCTTGATTACTACAGGACAGTACGAATACGTCACTCTGCTCAGTTTCCAAGAAAAATCTGTTGCAGGCTTTGCATGTTTTTGCTGTCTAATAACTTTCGTTTCTGAATCCTCAGGGTGACCCAGCTCAGCGAGGGCGTTTGGAGGAAGCTGCTTTCCAGTTGCAGCAGATTTTCCGGGTTGATATTTCCATTGCATTCAATATCCTTGGTAATGTGGACTCGGATTTGTTTTGTCCTTAAACCACACATTTCACTTTTTGGAGGACCTCCAAATTGTTTCAGGTCTTGTGTGAAGACAGAGATGGCATATACCCAAGCTGAAGCCTCCTTTTAGCAATTTCAGCTCTGCTTTGAGAGATTTATTGCCCTTTGTCTCATCCTGCCACCTGATTTATATCAGCATATTGAAATCCAGGCTTGGTTGAAGTCTGCACTGTAGTCCTGACATCTGTAGTTAGAAATTAAGTCATCTCTGTCTTTTTGCAACACGAATTGTCTTATCTTCATAGCTCTTTTTTCATTGTCTGAGATCTCAGTCTTCCTGGCAAGCTGAAAAAGCAATTGCAGAACTGCAACTAACTTAAGAAGAGCTGAAGGAAGATGCAGTGATCTAAGAAAAAACTCCCTGCCCTACATACACCATTAGTAGCAGCACTAAAAAAGCAAGCTGTTTCTGCATGAACCATACATTGTGCTAGCTGATGATCCCTTTTTGCAGCGAGACCTGAATAATTCCTAAAATGCAGTGTTGCTGTTTTTCCTATGGAAGCTTTGGTTGTGGGGGATGAGGGCTGGTGAGCCAGCTAGGAGTGGACTGGGCCACTTAACGTGGGCCAAGGGTGGCCCCGTAGCTCTGGGGGAGGTTGCTGTGTTTGAGGCTGCATTCTGTCCTTTTTCTTTTCCTCTGTTCTTACATTGTTTTCTTCGCAGGGATTGAAAGTATGAGAGCAGGCCACTACCAGATAGCTTATACCTGCTTCAAACTGGCAGCAGATCGAGGCTACAGCAAAGCCCAGTTCAACGTGGGTCTGTGTTATGAGCATGGCAGAGGCACAGAAAAAGACTTGGAAAAGGTATCCACAACTTGTAAAGTCGTATGTGTGTGGCACAGACCCAGAGAATGGTCTTCATGGGGTGCACAGGCACATTTCTCCTTTTGTATGGGCGTGACAATCTATGAAGTCTTGCTGGAAAATGCTGGAAATAATATAAACTGCAGGTTTGCAGCACTGGCTTCGGTGTTGTAGGTCCCCGCAGAGATTTGCTCCTGAAATCCCCTTTGTCATTGCTTCTGAGGTCTTGTCGCAGGTACACAGGCTGTACCACTAGCAGCTGGGAGAGTACCCATGAGAAACCTGTCATGTTACTGTATTTAAAACACCACTGCACAGCCGAGGACTTTACATCACAAGCCATCCAGTCTGGGTACCTCGACTACAGCCTGCCACCTAGTGCATGCTGGCCGTACTCAGCATCCTGTAGCTGAAAAGATCTGCAAAGACTGCCTGTTTGGAGTAATTGTGCAGATCCCCACTGGCACAACATAAGCTTTGGTATTGTTGGCCCAGTGCCATCCCTTTCAAAACTCAGAGTTTTGACTAGAGAAGGCAGAGGTGGTTAGAGGGCTCTCTTACACTGGTAGTCCACTGTCTCACTTGAACAACCTCGTGTTCTTCAGCAGGGAAGTGTGGGAGGGCTGCCAGGGTAAGCATGTGCAGCTTATGATAGGTCTGGACAGAGAGGTTAAGCTTGTCCTGGCCAGAAGGGAGTCATGTCATGTTTGAGGGCATGTATTACCTGATTCACACAAGTGTTTCTCTGTTTCCAGGCAGCTTTCTATTACTACCGTGCGGCCAGCAGCTGTCACCCCATGGCACAGTACCGCTACGCTAGATGCCTCTTGTGCCACAGTCCTGAAAATGAATGGCACAGGCTTCAGAAGGCAGTGTCTTTCCTGGAGCAAGCAGCAGTGGCTGGGCTTACAGAGGTTAGTGTCCACCACGTGGGAATGATTATAAAAGCTGAACAAACATTTTCATAGGACAGAACCATCAGAAAACCCTGTCTAAAGGATTTGAACCACAAGACATCGTAGAAAGCAGCATCTTTGGGACTAAAAGCAAAATTCTTCCTGCATATTGATACCTCTGTCAGTGTATGGGGGACAGTCCTGCCTGCACACGGAAGGCAACTAGGTGCCCATTGTGTCAGTTGTGCTGGTTGTCTGTTTTGCTGTTGAGCTTTTTAATGTGGCTCTCAGCACCCCTTCCATGTGCTTACGGGACATTTTGCTTGTTGGTAATGTGCAAGCTCCAGGCCCTGTCACACATCTGTGATAGAAATTCCCCTCTTGGCTTTCTTGCTTGAGGATAGGATGCAGCCATAACTTCTAGCCACTGCACAAGGCTCTTTCTTACTTTACAAAGAAAGAGAGAGCTGAGAAGTACCAGTTCTTAGGAAACCTGTCAAGTTGTCCCTTCTTCTGTGCCAGATGTCCTTGGGTCTGCTTTGTTTCATCCAGCAGTGGCAGCCTTTCATGTTCCATGCCTCGAGAATCTGCAGCATGGATGAGATGTGCCAGCGCTCAGAGAACAGAAGTAGCTGCATGCAAAAGATAGGGGTCCACACCAAAGTACATTTCAGATTCCGAGAAGGCAAAGGGTATCCTCTATTATCACAGGTTGCCACAACATACATATTTGTATCATACATCATGTTTTGACATACTTTTTTGCATCACTAAAAGCAATTCACACCTCTTTGTCTCCTCAGGGTAAAGAGTGATTCAAACATCAGTAGGATGATTTCTCCAGATCTCTCTCTCACTTGCATTCACAGTGGAAGTGGCTTTCCAAAGTATCTTTTGTTCCTAAAGTTTAAGGCTTCCTATTTTGCCCCAGTCATCCCACTCAGCAAACATGAACCTGACTAGAAAGTTTTAGGATGTGTCATTCAGGTGCCCGCTTTTGAATTCCCTCAGCTTTGAAGCTGGAGCCAAACATGCCTGTAACCGTTCTCTCCAACACCTAGATTAGACCATCAGCTTAGAAAAACTGACCTGCAGTTGAAAAACTATATTTCACTGCCTCCCAATGCAAAAGTACAGGTTGCTTTGGTGGAGGAACTTCCATGAGACACTTCGAGTAGGAACAAATCCTGTACTGTATCTGATTTTTCGAGATGATTCATCCGCATAGATCTGTGTACCCTGCCCTCCTTTCCCACTCTTTAGGGGATGCGTTTAGGCATGTGCCATCTTGTGTTAAGAATGCAAGCCATTCTGGCACTGAGTGTATCTCATGTAGCACGCTGTTCCAGGAAGTACATCTGCTGTGTCTTACAGACAGCTCACAAGTAGGAGCCATTCTCTGGCTCTGACTTCAGCAGTGCAGTTTAAAACAAGACTCTGGGTCTTGTAATGCTAATGTGGTTGTATCACTGGGTGTATAGTGGAGTTTTGTGGATCAAATAGGATTTTTTCATGTTTAACTTGTCGGACTGAGTTTCTTAGGACAGCCTCCGTTCTCCCAACAGGTTCTGCAGCAAGCAGGGTACTGTGCACACCAGTCTTGCAGGTGTCCCTGACGAGTTTCCAGAGATTATGTTCTGCTCCAGCAGCAGAGCTTTTACTGGCATTTGGACAACTTGCAAAATCAGTAAAAGAACGGGAGTAATTAAGGTGGAAAATCCTGGCTGATTTCTATCATGTGGTTTTGCTGCAGGCACAGGCTTATCTTGGAGTGTTCTACCTGAGGGGGCTACAGCCTAAGGAGAAGAGAGGTCTGAAGTACCTGTTGCTAGCAGCAAAGAACGGCGTAAGTAACCTCCTTGTAAGCTGTGATTGTTCTGAATTTGGGTTTGTTGCAGGTGGCAGAGCTCAGGGCTTCTTGAAGGTGGGAGTGTCAGGATGGCACTGTGCTGCCTGAAAGGACAGAGTGGAAAGCCCCTGAGGAGGAAACAGGCCCAGGGACACAGACCCTACAAAATATAATCATAGAAAAGCTGTATTAGGTTAGAGCAGTTCTTAGGACCAGTGCTTATGCTTTTTCTGACAAATACTCACTTAGCATAATTTTAAAGCTTTCTGTTATGGAGCCTCTATACCTCCCCCAGTCAAGCTCTTTCACTGCTGTATCACTGGGAGAACTTTTTGTCTCTGTCTTGAATCTATTCTTCAAAATAAGCCCATTATTTCTTGCCTTCTATAGAGGGGATGAACAGACTTTCTGTTTCTTTGCAGGGATCTTTTATGTACTTAAATATTTGAACTTGCATTCAGTCATCTGTTGTTTCTGTTTTCTGTCTGTTGTCTGGATCTGCTTGCTCTCTTAAACTTTCTCCAAGTGACCCACGCTTTTTTTTTTTTGAAGGACAGTGCCAGAGTCTTGGCATAATGCTGCTCCTGAGGCCTTACCAGCACTTAGAGGAGTAGACCTATAACATCACATGTCTTGCAGCCTGGTTTTTGCGTTCTTTACAGCACCGTGACATTGTTCACTCATTTTCAGCTTGCACTTTATAGTAAGAGCTATTTTTTTTCTGAAGAACTTTTTCATTTTATCTTGAGTTCACACAACTTTTATGTAATGGAAAATAATGAATAACTTCCCTCTTCTTCTGGCAAGTACTTCTGATTCTGTCACCCTTCAGTATGTCCTCTCTGAGTCATTTCTTTTGCAAACTGCAGAGCAGTAGTTTATTTTGTCTCTCCTTGTAGTTAAACTGTTACATTTGTCTTGTCAGTCCTCTCTGTATTTTTCTAATTTTCGTCCATTGTAAAATGCTTTGGACTAAAACTGGACTCAGGATGGAAGCATTCCAGGGATCTTACATAATGAGATCTTCTGCTTAATTCTGTATTCCCTTCTAATATTGTTTTCCTATTTGCCTGCCACTGACCGATGTCTTGGTGGTTTCAGAAACTGTCAGGGTGACTCTCAAATTTCTTTCCGTATGCACTCCTTTGTAGTTGTTAACACTGTTTCACCTGTGATTGTGCTGGCCACTCATAGTGTTGTAGGATCTTCTTTAATTCCTTACAATAAGTTCTATCCCTCTGAATGACATTACAACTACATCTACAACTCTTTAAAAAAAAAAAGAAGAAAACAAACACAAAAAATCATGGGTTCACTGTTTCTCAGGTTGTTGCTCTGTTCTGGAGCCACGGGGGTAGCTCTGACAAGCATTCTTCCAAACACAGCAGTGCTTCAGAGAACTGTGTTTTATTTTGGTTACCACTCTCCATTTCATCCTCCCTTATTTTATGGGAGCAACCACAGAACATAAAAAACATAAAGAGTGTTCTCGGAGAACTGAGTCAGACCTTCAGATTTCAAAGTGTATTACAGTCATATCTGCCATGCTAATTTGGGATTCTCCTCTCCTGGCGGTGGTCTTTGAGGTGTTCATCATGTAAGAGACCACTGTTGGAATACTTCATACTTATTTAATCCTGTGTCTTGTCACATCTGAAGTGTCAATCCTTCAGCATGTTTATCTCATCCCTAAAGATGTTTATTGCTGTCATAAACTGAGACTTGCAACATTCTGCAAAGCACCCACTCGTTGAGTTCTTTGCTTTCCTCCACCAGCTAGATCTCAGACAGCAACACTCGCAATATGTTCCTTTCTCATGGCTTTATTAAAACTTGCTACTTTTTTTTTTTTTTCAAAGCCCTATTTAGAACACTTTTCTGGCAGTCAGGCTATTCAAGTAATGTTTCTGTCTGTTTCACTGGAAAAGGTCTGTGTGACCACTAGCCCGTGTGGTCTTTTCGGTGTCTTCAGGAATGTCATCTTGTTTGTTTGCTATCTGTGAGACCCTTTTCCTCCCATTGGATCTAAAAACTAACGTGCACAGCTGACACGCAAACATATCCTGGGTTTGGATTTGACTGCTGACCCATCTGCAGCGACATCTCGAATTTCTGGTTCATTCTCAGCCATTGCATATGTCTGAGTAGTTCAGATGTTTTTTCTGTAATGCTTAGTTGCTTGACTTACCTTCTGCTGCTTAAGATTACTTCTGGAACATGATTGCATGGGGCTGAACAAGACACTGGCACACTGTTGTGTCGCAGGCCTGACGGACTGCGGGGCTGCCAAGGGGAATCTTCCAACCTTGGCAGCAAGCACCTCTGGCATTTGTTATGTTTTTACAAGACATCTGTGTGAACTGTGGCAGGGCAGTCCGCAGGGTGTGCTCACAGTTTGGGTGTGATCAGGATGTGGGTGCAGCGAGTCCTCTTAGCTCTGACCCCTGAGGCAATCTGGATGCTCCATGGTGACAGCTGTTCCTTTGTTCCGGTGACGCAGACCTGGACGTTGAAGGGAAATTGGTGACTTTAATTGGAAAGGGACAGGGAGGAGTGCAGTTGGAGGTATCTGGTAAGAAATTCTGCTTGACGATGTGCCCGTCAAGGGAAGGGACTAAATTACTGAAGATACAGTCTGAGGGACCAAAGGTAGAGGAGTAAATGTTGAAGATGGTGTTAAGGACTGTCTGTTCTCCTTTTGTGTGCTGTCGTCACTTCTCCATCATGCGGGGCTGATCACTGTGCTGTTTCCTGTGGCTAGGATGCCCAAAGCAGGTATCACGTGGGCGTTTGCTATGAGAAGGGCCTTGGGGTGCAGCAGAGCCTGGCAGAAGCGATGAGACACTATCGACAGTCAGCTGCTGCGGGGAACAGGAGCGCTCAGGAGAGGCTGCAAGTGATACAAGAGGAGATGAAAGGTACCGTGGGCAGCAGGTGAAGAGGGTTTGTTGGACTGCATCCTGCAGTGCCCCCTTAAAAGTGGGGCCCGTATCGCCAGAGAAATGGTGGCACGGGGCCATGGCAAAAACAAGTGCTTTTTACTAAAGGGGAGGGAGAACGTGCCTTTCTGGGTTGTTTTCACTTCTTACCAGCTATTTCCAGTCAAGTGGAGAAGCTGTTCCCATAATCTGATGCGTCATTAATATCTTCTTTTAATGCACTTGCAGATGTGCAAAGAAAGCATCCGTTCCCTTGCGGTATCCGAGCCTCTGCCTCCAGCCCCTGTTTCTGGGCTATGGAGCACATGCCTGCAGGTCTCCCCACCTCCCAGCCCGGACAATCTGCCCTCGCCCTGCCCCACTCCTGGAGCGCAGACAGACTCCACATGATGACGCTCAGCAGTGCAGAGTGGAGCCGTGCCCTGGGAAACAAGGTGACTCCGCTGGAGCTGTAGTGCTCGGAGACCCGCTGCTGCTGCTAGAGCAGTTGGTAAGTGAAACGAGGAGGCGGAAGGGAAGGTGGACGTGCTCAGTCTGTGTGGGACTGGGCACAGGGTAGTAATGAGTGGAGAGCACTTTCTGTTAATGGAACAGGAGCCGTTTCTAAATATAGGTGTTTTCAAAACAGACCTTGTGATATTTCCTGTGCCACCACATAGCTTGGCCCTCTACCTACCAACACAAGAACGTTTCTTATGCTCCTGCACTTCCATATGGAGCTACTGTGACTCCAAAGATGCCACAGTGGGTACGATTTGGGGCTATAATTCCAGTAGCCTTGCACATCTTTCACATGGTGTCTGAGTGAGGTTTACAAGCCACCATATGGTGATGCTGGCAACTAACTCTGTTGTGGGTCTGCAATCTCTGAGGCAATTTGATCTCAGTTCAAGGCTACGCTACCAGCACAATCTGGGCTTCTCTCCACACAGACATTGTAGCAGTTCAATCTGCTTTCAGACCTCGTCAAAGCGGTGGAAGGAAGAGAGTGAATTCTTGTTATTAGGGCACAGGTTTTTGTGGGATGCAATTGATGGATCCACCTGTGCTGGTGAAAATAACACTGTCTTCAGCCATTCCACGCCTTTGTCAGCGCCCTTCAGTCCCCAGTTATTATTCCTTCAGCTCTGGCACTGAGCTGCTCCCATGGGGACACCCCTTTGAGTCACAATGAGCAAGGTTTGCTTCAAAATGTATATCATACATGTTTGCTAAGCACGTCAGCTCATTTCTACCAAAGTGGATAAGGGATGCTCCCAGTGGGCAGTAGCCACTGTCAGGCAGGCAGAGGCAAGCAGCTGGTATGATAATTTCTTCCGCTGGGGCAGCTGAATCCGGAAAAAGACATTTGTCCACACAAGTTTAAACTGGTTCAAGGGCATCTGTACAAACTGTCCAGCTTCCTGTAGCTGTGTGGCTCTGGTGCTTTGTGTAGATCAGCCTCTGAAAAACAAAGGCAACGGCCCCATCCTGAACTTGCTGTGGTCTCCATTCAGCAAGGGAGGGGCACGGCGAGAGCTCAGTGCATCTGATAGCTCAGATTGTTCTTCTAGTCTGGTCTTTCTGCCTAGACCAAACTTTCTTAGACCATTTCCTTTATCAAGCAGGATACAATTAGCAGGAAATTCCTCGGGTGGATTTCCTATTCTGTGATAATCCACAGCATGCTTACGCAGTGGTCAGGACAGGATGGGGGTAAGGGATGGGGGGAGTTGAAAGCAGTTTGCAGAATCAGGAAATCAAACCCAGAGAGGAATTTGTCTCCTTTTAAATCTGCTTACCTTAATGTATTTTTGTGTAAAGATTGTCCTTTGAGAGGCACATCAAAGTAATGCACCAGAGGAATATGCAAGGCTGTGCCGTGTTTGTCCTCTGTGTGCATTCCCAAGATGCAGAGGAGTCCTGTAGGGCTGCATCTCCTCACAGTCACAGATACGCCACCCTCATAGCTTGCACAGCTGCATCTCAGTTAGAATTTGGCTCACTGTCATTGTTTTGGTGCAAGAGCCTGTTTTGTTTGTGAAACAAAACAGCAAGACATTTCTATTAGCATTGTGGCTGTGCAAGCACGCTGGGGTAAACCCATCAGTGTAATTTATTGCCAGAGATGGGGTCATCTGTAAAGCACTTCAGGGAAAATCCAAATACAACAGTGGGTATTTGGGGTATTAAGAAGTCCACCTGGGGAAATCTTACTATGTTGCTCTTGCTATTCGGTCCCAAGAGCAAGAAAAAAAAACAAAGAAGAAAAAAAAAAAAGAAAACTTATTAATTTACTTTTCTTTAAATTATGTGTGTGATTCTCTGCTGCTGTAGCTTGTGTATGTGCATGATAAAAGCAGGGCACGGTAACCTCCAGGTGCATGGGTAGGATGCTCTTGTGATGCTCCAGCTCATATCTGCTGGGTAGTGCTGCCCGTTCTTTTTCAACTTAGCAGTGAAGATGAGAGCTAAAAGTACTACCCAAAGGCACCTGATGCAACAGCCCCACTGTCAGCAAATTAGCTTTGGAGAAACTGCAGTACCTGTGGAGAGCTCAGTGCCGTATTTTTAACATAAAGATGCTGAGGGAAGGAAAGCAGTGTGTGTAAGGCACTGCTGGCCCTGCGCTGTGGTGGAGGGGAGGCTGGCAGCCCCTTCTCAGCACCTTTTGTAGGAAGCAGCGGTGCTGTGCGCTGTTAGCAGTGGAGGTGATGGCTTTACCCTCACTCCCACAGCGTGACTCTGCGCTCACCTGTGTAACCGCTTTGCCAGCATGCCCCAAGTTTGATCTGTGCTTTGTGTCTTAGTTGGAAGGCAAAAACTAAGGTACAGAGAAAAGAGTCCTGTGTGCGCATGACCCAGCTGTGCTTACCCGTGGTTTTCATTCTCCTAAAACTTCTCCTCCTCCCATACCCGTGTGCCACCCATGCACAGTTGCGTAAGCCTGCAGATCCACTCCCAGTGCTCATGCCCCTGTTGTCTTTCCGTTCTGAGAGCAAATCCCCACAGTTAAAGACACCTGTGTGTATGTCTTCCTCTTTTACTAAAATCTATGTCGTAGTGTTTCTACACATCCTATTAACCCAGAACAGTCTTACTGCTCACATACAGGTTTTCATTTTGATCTGCGTGTAAGATGGGTGAAGCCTGTGACTGAGTATTTCAAAACTGTTTTCACACTTCCCTTTTCCCAGTTTACCTTTGACAGACTCCAGCCATCTGTTGTCTGCTCCTGGGCAAGGACTGTGCTCCAAAATCCAGTGGCCTCAAGAGAGAGCAGGGAGAAAGGAAGTGTGGTCACCTAGTGCAGCCACAGGAGAGATGCCAAAGCAGATGTAGCGATCTTGAGGCATTTTACAATGCCAAACTCACAGTGGTAGAACTACAGAAGCTGAAAGCATTGGTGGGAGGCAACAGGCAGAACTCCCCTTTCTGAGCTGCCACTTCAGGCTTCCTGCAACCACAGCACTGTGTCAGCTAAACTGGACCCTGTTGCAGAGATGGTAGTGTAAGAAAAAAAAAACAATTTTATTTAAATAAGAACTGAGATCCTGAAGCCCAATTCTGCAGCATGCTGCAAAGTCCACGGCTGTGCTACTTTATGCTCTGTGGTGCACTGTCTGTAATCACGTGGATGAATCTGCGTTGTTCTCCGGTGTAATCTGACAAAGCCCCCTCTCTCAATCTGCCTGCCCTGGGAGGAGAGGGCCCTCCTGCTGTTGTGTGAGTGTGATTGTAAAGTGAAAGGGGAAGGTGGGAGGGGAGGAGGGCTAGGAAGGCAGGAACAGGCAGGGAGAAGGGAGCTACACAAGGTGAAGTCAGTCGTGGAGAAATTTGACGGGGTGAGGCAAAGGAAGAAATGTGCCTGTCATGATCAGTCTAGGCATGGATGGCACTGTGAACTTCTTAAAACACGCATGTGCACCCAAATACAGAACGCTGTGTTTGACTCTTGTCTCCTTGTCACAGCCACCAAGCTGCCTACAGAACGGGAGCGCTGTCATCCAGTCCAAGGCTCTTCCCACGTGCTGACAGCTGCCGCAGAAGCCCTGAGCCTGTTTCGTTGTGGACTTGGACCTTCTGGGACAGAATCATTTCAAAGAGGGTGCTCATTTCTGAAAGGAAAGTGCTGGCCAGTCTTGTCCCAGCAGTGTTTGAGTCAGCCCCAGCCCCTTTGCCAAAGGTCTCAAAGGTCCGTGGTTTCTCCTGCCTCGCAGCTTCCTCGTCCTGAGGTGAATGCAGAGAGTCAGGGGAGAAGACGTTGTCCTTGTAGCTGCCGGCGAGTGGCAGGGAGAGCCGTGCCACCCATGCCGGGTCAGCAGCCGTCAGCCTCTTGAGGGCCAGCTCTGGAGGGAGTGAAAACAAGAAGTGTTGGTGAGACGTGTGGCAGAGGAGATCAAAGGAGAAGAAAACGAGAAATGAGGAGACTTCCTGAGATCCGATGTTACAGGACTGATTGTAAGCAAATCTAGGGATAGGCTACCAGCAGCATCACTCAAACCAGCAGCTTAAAAACCAAGCAAACTAGAATAGTTTTAAAACAACTGTGTTTGTTTTGCTTTTAAATATAAGAACCATTAGGATCCCTCTGAGTTCCCATTTGTTGCGGTTTCAAGTGGCACTTCACTAAATTGTTAGCAAAGCCAAAGAAAGTGAAGGTTCGGGACTAGCTAAAGGGGAGACAACAGCAACGGAAAGCTTTCAAGGGGGAAGTGTCAAACAGAAAAATGGTCACTAGTGGACTTCCCTTACCGGTCACTCAAGAGTGGGAATTTGCTGCTAAGCAGTCAGATTGAGACCGAAAAGAAGTGGGTTAGTGTGAAAACTAATAACAGAACCGGAATGAAATTCTGAGTTATCAAACGCACAGCTGGGTGGTTGAGGACTAGTAACAAAAAATTGAGCTATAACGTATTTGTTCATCAATTGGAAACAGATGAGGAGCAGTGGGAGCCTGGTGTGGGCGTTGGCTGCAGGCTCATTAATGTCCCAGTAATGTGATTCTGCCCTGAAATGGGCAAATGAAATGATACAATGTGTTGGTCAAGATATTCCCTGTTGGCATAAGGACATATCTGCGGTATTGTTATTAGGTCTGGCAAGACCTGATTAGGAGAATTACATACAAATCTGATTATCCATCCCTGGGAAAGAGGATCTGAAATGACAGAAGTGCAGAGAAAAACTGTTGAGATGAAACCAAGAGCAAGTCTGAGCTTACAAGATGGACACCCCAAGAGGTAGGGTTGCTTAGCCTGAGGAAGCAAACGCTCACTGGGGATTTGACTGCAACCTGCTATTATTTTGATGAGATAAGCACCAACAAAGGAAATCGCTATGCTTAAAATAGTGTTGGCAAAAGAAGAAATGATTAAAAGTGTCCGTGAATAAACATATACTGCAAATTAAAGGAAGGACCCCGTAGCAGAGTGAGCCTGGAATATCTTCCCCATCAGACGACAGGAAAGGAAGTGGGGATTCTTGTTTTCAAGGTAGAGCTTTGCAGTTGATAAACAGGCTCTGACGTGGTACGTGGGAGCTGCTGTCCAGCCCCGCACTGATTCATCCCCAAAGCTAACGAACCCCTGGAAGGGGCAAAGTGACAAGCAGGTTTGTGAAACACTCAGAGAGCAGGGAAACAACTGGTGTCTGCTAACACAGCACAGGATACCCCGACAGTCCCAGTCAGAGGGCAAGGCTTGGTGTCGTTATGTCAGTGAGAGCTGCATAATGACTATAAGGTGACCTCAGAAAGCAGGGTCCCCGTTCTCCTGCACTTCTGCTGTTTCTGGAAGGTAATCGATAACCAGCCAGAGCCGGGGACGTGTGGTCCTCGTCTGTGGCTGGTCAGCCAGCAAGACAAGTCTCCTTCCTCCATGTAGTTATCGTTTTTCTCTGAAACAGAATTGTGCCTCAGGGTGCTTGGGGTGAGGGGAGGCTGGGAGTGAAAACCTGATACAGAGAGAAAGGTAGATACAATGCTTAAATTTCGTTTCAGTGGAAGCCGCAAAATTCTTACATCTTGGTAAACTCTCAAGCCTTCTTTCTGCGATCTCAGTATTTCCTCTCAGTCACAGCGACTGTTCCTTAAGAGATCTCCCAAGCATGCTGCAGCCCCGTGTGTTTGCTTTAAAACAGTGCAGTTCTGTCCTCCACAGTCTGCAAGAAGCCACCAAATCCACTGAGCAGCGTGATGCTTCAGCTCGGGAGCGGGGCACACAGCAGCGTGCTCACAGCAGGGAGAGCTGAGACTGTTGGCTGATCGCCCCAGCCCCTGTGGCCATGAAATCTTGTAATTAGGTATGTTTAATTTGACCGATAACTCCTCCTTGCCTTATTTTAATGGTGTGTTGTTTTATAATCAATAAAGATGTATCTTTTTCCAGCCATGGAGTGCTCTGTTTCGCTGCTAGGGGAGAGGTGCTGACAGCAGCTCCGAGCCAAGCCGGCAGCTCGGTGCTCGCGGTGCAAACACCCAAAGAGCCGGCGGGGCCCGACCGCTCGCGCAGCTCTCCCCCCGCTGTGAGTAACACAAAGGCCCAGACAGCCTCAGCCAGCTGCTACGATACTTTGAGCACAAGCAATGCTTCCTTCCTCCCTCCTTCAGGATGCAAGTCCATTTCTCTGTTTACAGTGGTGGGGAAGAAGGAAGGAGTCCAGCAGCTCCGTCGTCTGCGCTCCGTTGCCTTTTTGGGAAGGTCTGGGCTCACGGTTAAGATTATTTTTCAACACAGAAGCAGCTCGGCCTCTTTTATCACGTCCAGCACTGCCGTGTGGGCAGGAAGCTATGCTGGCATAGCCTCAGCATGCACCAGTCCTGTTTACTGCAGAATTGGAGTAATTTGGCAATACTTTATCAAATCCAAGAAGAATGGGAAATGCCCCTGTACGGCTCCGCATGGCCATAGCTCAGATTGTCTGGGACGCAGGGTGCTACCTGCTTTTAGGGCTGGATGGGGACAGGTCTGAGCCCCTCACTGGGGCTCAGCAGAGCCGTGGGCTGGAGCTGGGCAGCCTGTGCCTGCCTGCCCCACGCTGCTGCCCTTCAGAGCCGAGGAGGCCAGCGGCTCTCGTCTCACCCAGCCCTGCTTCTTCTGCTCCTCGCTGGAACAAAAGGGCAGGAAGGCAGCAAGCAGCTCCCTCTGCACGGCAGCACAGAGGTGCCCGTGGCTGGAGGTAGAGCAGAATTTACTGCAGTCGCTCCCTGGTTTACTTCACTGGGTGCTAAAAGCCTGCTCGCAGGTGGCGTGGAGAGTACATAAACCAGTGTTATAAGCTGAGCATAAAACCATAACATGGCAGGCCATAAACAGTCCTGAAGAGCACCAAAGGCAGCTAATAACCTTTTTGCTAATCAGTGGGCTTGGAGAGCTCGAATGAAAGGACCAAAAGCTGTGAAAGGACCAGGGAAGGTGAGGCCACAGCAGCAAACCTCAATGAATTCTTCATGCCTACACTTGCTGCGGAGGAGCACGGAGGCTCCACAAAGAAATCTCTGCTGCAGGACGTGAGTCAGACAAACTCTTTCAAATGGAAATGCCAGTGGAAGAGATTTAGAACAAATCAATAAAAGGAACATGCAGACGATGTCAGGCCCAGATGGTATCCACCTCAGAGTGCTAGAGGAACTCAGATATGAAATTGCCTGGCTTATTAGCTGATGTTCGTTAACTACCGCTTCAAATGAAGGCAGTATCGGAGGAACAGAAGGTAGGAATGGTGACATGAGGTTCTGAGCTCATAAAGGTGGGCCTAGTCTGGGCAGGTTCACGGAAATTATTCTATATGAGCAGGAAGCTGAATTCCTGTTACACAGGCAAGAACTGGCATGGCATTTGCAAGACCGTGTTTTCCAAATTTCCTCCAAATTTCTTGCTGTATTTGAAGGAGGTAGGTGAGGAGTCCTGGCTGACAGGGGACACCTGAGCTTTCAGAAGAGCACCAGGCAGGCTCGCAGAGGTCCTGAGCTGTGCTCTGCATTAACCTGAATTACCAGCCAGGCTGTGAGAGGGACTAATGCGAGTTAAAAGCTAGGAAGCAAGAGCAGGAATAAATCTTCCCCATAAAGAGAGGTCATTACTGGAGTCCCAACAGAAAGTCTGAGACCTGCGCTTCTCACCAGTCATAACTGATGCGGAGCAGTGGCTGGTGGTGGTGCCGATCCCACTGAAATACCCCAAAGAGGGCAAAGTGAGGAGTTGCTGAAGGCCCCAACACCCTGTGACATGAGCAAAAAAAGGCTGGTGGGGTTTCTGTGCCCCCCTCTGTTGGATGGCTGGCACGGGGAATGACTCCTCGTGTACTGCTGACTCCCCCCATGCAGAGGAGGGATTTGGGGTGAGCAATTCAGTAGGAGCTTGGGCAGGAAGGGAATGAAGACCAAACCAGAAGAGAACTTAAACCACCAGTGCAGGTGAATCCTAACCACTGCGCGCAATTCTGCTCGCCACATCTCAACAAATAACAAAACAAAGCAGTGAGAATGTAGAAAATAACCAGGATGGTAACAGATGAGACCAGAGCCGTTCAGGCTGGTAGGAAAGAGGTGCCTGATGGGGCTCAGGGGGTCTAGAAGGTCCCAAAGGGCTCGGGAAGCACAGCTCTTCTCCTTTCTCACTCTGCATGGACCAGAGGACTCTAACACAGAGGCTCTCGGGTCAGCGTGGATGCAGAGATTGCGCATAGCAAAAAATGCCACATGCCAGCTGCTGCCATCTATGCGGGGCTGGCGTGTTCCCTGGGGACATCCCGCCAGCCCCAGCGTGCCCCCAGCTCACACTGAAAGCGATGAGGCCACCTCACCTGCCTGTGGCTCCAGGAGGGTCTCCAGCTCCTCTCCCACCAGCTGCGGCACCGAGAGGTCGAAGCCGCTCTCCGAATCGCGGTCCTCGGCCTCGCTCTCGCCGTGCCCGCTGTCCTTTGTGCTCAGGCAGTCAGCATCCAGCCCCGCAGCCCTGCAAGGGTCCCAAAATGCTCAAGTCAGGCTTTTGCTCCTGCCTTGCCTGCTGTTTTGGAGGTTGTGGTCTCAATACCCCATGAAGCGACCTCGAGGTGGGGTGTGGGCACTGTTCTCCTGCTGCCCGTCACCCACCAGCTCCATTCACCCCGTCCAGCTGCAGGTGGCCCCCCAGCTGGGTCAGCCAAAGCTTGCAGCTTTCTGAAATGCCACTTTTGCTATCATTTTAGTCTGAGGTGTGTTTCTTTTTAAGCATGTGAGCAAAAGCATAGAGATCAGGGGTGCCACGGAGCCCCTGAAAATTGGGCTCCAGCTGGGTGCTGGGCTATACATGGGGCTGCTCCACATTTCTTGCTCAGGAGGGTTTCTATCCTTCTGCAGGGGGATCCCGAGCTAACAGGCAGCTGCTGGCCCTTCCCCATGAATTCGGAGCAGCTGCCCATGTGCAGGACGGGGCAGGGAGCATCACAGCCCAGGGCAGGTCTCCCTCCCTCACCCTCCAGATGGAGCTGGTAATAAGAAAGGTGGAGAAAGCTGAGTCTGCCCCTGGCCTGGGCAGGAGGGGACGTGGGATGTGGTGAGGCAGTGAAAAATTCTGGCATTTCACCCACAGATAGCAACACCATTGCACCTTTCCATTGTGCTTCAACACACCGGTGTTCCCCCAGCAAGGACAGGCAGATGGTTTGTGGCCAAGGAGGAGCTCATGTGGGTGTGGAAGGAGCTGCCAGAGGTGCCCCAGAGCATCCCCAGGAGGGAGCTGGTAGCCACACCAGCATGGAGGTGGGAGCAGAGGAGCACAGCCACCTCCCGAGGCAGGAGCTGCCTCCCTGCCCCATTGCTTGTCCCATCTCGGGTCAATGAAAACGGGGCGAGCTGGTGCTGGGGCTGAGAGCAGACCTTACCTGCTGCCGTTCTTGGCCGTGTACTTGTTTCCCCTGTGGTTTGTTTTGGGCTGGAACTGGCCCTGGTGCAGCAGAGACAGCAGCTGAGAGATTTGCTGTAAGGCAGGAAAAGCCTGTTGAGCCCTGCGAACACCGCTCAAGCTGCTTCCTGCCAGGATGTCCCCTCCGAACCGCGCCACCTTTTTATAGCGTTTCCTCCTCCTGCAGATGGTTCGGCATCCCCACGCGGGGGAAAACAAGGCACCGAGCTGCTCACCTAGCCTGGAGCTTCCCTTGTGCCCCTGCCCCTGGCCCATGGGGTTGTCCCCTCCTCCCCATGCCCGGTGCCCTCCACCCCAGCTCCCTGCATGTCCTGGTGGGCATCTGGAGACCCCCCACCATCCCCTGCACTTTCCCAGCCCACCCCCAGGGTTAGGCAAGATTCTGGGGGTCTCCACACCTCCAGCAAGACGTGGAGCATCTCCTACCTGCACCGGGGCCGACTCCATGGCGAACTCCCCGTTGGGGCTCTGCTCCGCCAGGGCCACCAGTGAGAGCCGGACCAGACTCCTGAGGATGTGCTGGTGGGGAGGGGGCTGCCCCGGTCCCTGCGGCGTGGTGCCTGCTGGCTGGGGTGGGGACAGTGGGGACTCTCCCAGCAGTGGCTTCTCCGAGCCTTCACCACGCGGCGGGACGTCCGGGGGGCTCACGGGTGCATTTTTGGGTCTGTGGGGCTGGCAGGGCCGGCGCTGCATGACGGCGAGGTTGAACATCCCTTGCTCCTCATCCGAGTCCTTCGAGGTCCTCTGGTTTCTCAGGGTCCTGTAGAGAGTGGGGGTGAGGTGGAGGGGAGGCTGCGGGGAGCCCTCTGGGCAGGGCTGGAGGGGCTCAGCACCCCGGGGCCGGCCCCGCAGCGCCGGGACCAGGTGGATGTCGGCCTTCTGGATCTGCCGGGGCGGCTTCTTCAGCTGCTGCTGCCTGCGGGCGTCCTCCGCCTCCCTGCAGTTGTAGGCCATGCCGTCCTTCTTCTCCTTGCTGCGCAGGGACAGGGTTAAAGCCGAAAGGAGGAGGCACCCGCCCAAGAGAGCGGCCAAGCAGATGACAGCCACCACGGGCGGGCTCAGCCGCCCCAGCTCCCAGGCGGAGATTTTGGAGAAGGCCCCATGGCGTCGGAAGAGGAGCCGCACCCGCGCCTGGGTGTGCAGGGGCTCGTCCCCGCCGTCGCTCACCCTGATGGCCAGGTCCCACTGGGTGCCAGCGAGGCTGGTGGCGTTGGTGGCATTGAGGAAGAGCTGCCCTGAGAGCGGATCCAGCATGAAGAGCCCTGCACCGTCCCCGCCCACGAGGTCAAACCTCAGAGCCCCGTTGGGACCAGAGTCTCCATCCCTGGCCACCACAGTGAAGAGGAGGGGAGTGTCAGAGCATGACACCGGCGTGGCGTTGGCCACCGCTGTCCCCAGGGTGCTCCCGTTCCCGGGGGTCACCCAGACGCACCCCATCTCAGTGCCGATCAGGAAGGACAGCGTGGCCGCACCGCCCACCAGCGCTGGCTCGGTGACAACGGGCGCGTTGTCGTTCTGGTCAAGCACAGCCAGCCGGACAGAGACGTTGGAGGCCAGCCTGGGGTGGCCGCCATCCTCCGCGGTCACCAGGAACTCCAGGCTGCTCATCTGCTCGTAATCAAAAGCTTGGAGGGCAAAAACCTCCCCGGTGGTGGGGTCGATGGAGACCAGACCTGAAACCGAGGTGTCCCGGATGCTGTAGGTGATCTTCCCGTTGAAACCCAGGTCGGGGTCAGTGGCACGGACGCTGAGCAAAGAGGTCGGTACTTCGCCGTTCTCCTCCACGGTGCTCTCGTAGGCGGCCCTCTCGAAGGAGGGGGCGTTGTCGTTGACGTCGCTGATGCAGATGGTGAGGTGCTTCAGCACGGCCAAGGAGCGCTCGCCCTGGTCCCGTGCCACCAGTGTCAGGTTGTACTCGGCACGCAGCTCCCTGTCCAGCGCCGCGCTGGTCATCAGCAGGTAGCTGTGGCTGTTGGTCCTCTTCAGCCTGAAGTGCTCGTCCCCGGGGCTCAGGGAGCAGTGCACCCGCCCGTTGTTCCCCGAGTCGGGGTCGCTGGCCGTCACCAGGGCCACGAAGCTGTCTTTGGGGACAGCTTCCGAGAGCACGGGCGCCTGCGCCGCCCAGGTGACGTGGACGTCGGGCGCGTTGTCGTTGACGTCCAGCACTTGGACCAGGATCTTGCAGTGTGCCGGGATGGGGTTGGCGCCCAGGTCCCTGGCCTGCACGTCCAGCTCGTAGGCGTGGGTCTCCTCGTAGTCCAGCGGGCGCTTCAGGACCACTCTGCCCGTGCGGGCGTCGATGCCGAAGGCGCTCAGCACCTCCAGGGGCGCGTGCTTGCTGAGGCTGTACTCGATCTCCCCGTTGGGACCCTGATCGGGGTCGGTGGCCGTGACCGTCACCAGGAGGGTCCCGGGTGGAGCATCCTCCCGAACCTCGACTGCCAAAGAGCTCTCTGCGAACACGGGGCTGTTATCATTGGAGTCGAGGACGATGACTTTAATTAAAGCGGTACCTGACTGCGGTGGCTCCCCATGGTCAGCAGCCGTCAGCACGAGGTCAAAGGAGGAGTGCAGCTCCCGGTCCACCTCTTTAACCACAACGAGCTCGGCATGCTTTGTGCCATCAGAGCTGGAGACGACATCCAGTGCAAAGTGCTCGCTGGGGGACAGCGTGTAGGAGCAGCGTGCGTTGGGGCCAGCATCAGCATCCAGGGCTCGGTCCAGCGGGATGCGCGTCCGCAGCGATGCGCTCTCCGACATCTCCAGCTCCAGCTCGGGCGTGGGGAAGCGGGGCGCGTTGTCGTTGATATCTAGCACTTGGACCTCCACGTGGATCAGAGCCAGCTGCTGGGCGGCCAGCACATCGAAGGAGACCCAGCAGGGATCGCCGTGCCGGCACAGCTGCTCCCTGTCCACCCGCCCGGCCGTGCTCAGCTCACCGTCCGCACTCCCCACACGCAGCGGGAACCCCCCGGGGCTCTGCAGCAGACGGAAGCTTTCCTCCATTTCACCACTCTCACCCCACTTGAAGTGCTCGGCCAACGTCCCTATCACCGTGCCCTCCGGCACCTCTTCGTACAGCCGGTATTGCACCGTGAACGTGGCCACCTCCTGAGCATCAGCGGAGAGGAAGAGGTACCACCAGAAGGCCGGGAGCTGCAGAGCGGAGCGACCCAGCAGCAGCAGCCCGCTGACGATGCCCACGGCCCCGCCGCTCCGGCCAGCAGCCACGGGCTTCCCCGGCTGCCTCCGCATCCCCGAACGGACCTCAGGGCACGCACGAAGCCGCCACATCTTCTCCCGTTGCCGAACGCCACTCACCAGCTGGGAAGGAGCAAGAAGAGCACAGAGGTCCGGAGGCTGCCCCCTGCCCTGCCATCACCCCGGGACGGGCGGCGGAGCATCGCGGGCTGGGACGCCGTGACGGGGAGCAGAGGGACTGCCACCACCGCCGCCCGAGAGCGGTGTCCGGCGGCGGGAGGTGGACCGGCCGTGCTTCCTATGGAAACCCCACCTACAGGAAAAGGGAGGCCCGGGTCAGCACAATGCTGGTGGGGTGGGGGCTCGGGGGGCAGCACAGCGAGGTGTGGGGATGTGCTTTGCTTTCAGCCTGCAGGGACCACCGCTGCGGTCACCTGCAAAACATGCAGTGCATTACAGCCAGCCAAACCCACCCGCGAGCTTCAGGAAGCTCCTTGCAAGGACCAGAGGTGATGACCGTCTTCTGCTCTTGCATCACCCTAAAAGCTTCTTCCCCATGCCATCAGGTTTCTGGCTTTCCCTGATTTATTTTATTTTTTTTCCAAATCCAGCCTGCCACCCCCAGTCCTCACACTGCCTTTTGCTGTTGGTTTCAAGGGCAATGTGCCCACACTGCATTTTTCAGCCTGTGGCTTCTGAGTGCAACCCTGCTCCGTTTTCCCTTGGGCACTCAGGGTGACACTCAGTGCCACTCACCCACAAAACCCACACCCGTCCCGCTCTGGCACAGCTCAGCCGTGGCACCAGGACCTCACGATGCTGGTCCTGGGCTCAGCCCCAGCTGCAGGTGACCTTCGCCGGGTCATTTCCCTTCTTTGTGCAGTGGCTTCCTCCTCGGCTAAAGGAGGCAAAGCCACGGGCTCTGCCACAGGGATGCTCTAGGGCACGGGAGGAGCGGACGTCCCGCGGCCCCCACGTGGCTTTGGGTGGGCGGCAGGGAGGGGGCAGCTTCCTGCTGGGGGCTTCAGGACCTCCATGGCCTCAGGAACAAGCCCCTGCCGTGACCCTGACCCGTGGGGACATCAGCAGAGGTGGGGCTGCAGGACGCTGCCAAAGCATTGCTGGGCTGCAAACCGTGCTGGCCGTGCCTTGGAGGAAGGCAAGCAAAGGAACGCAAACAAAAATAGGGAAGAAAAATGGGGGATGAGCCGAGACGTGCCGGGAGCACCGCCAGTGAAATAAGAATTGGTGCTAACAATGGAAGTTTTCCTCCCACTTTTCCTTCCTGTCCGCACGCAGGCAGGTTCCCAGCTTGCAGGTGCTCCGAGACCTCCGCAGCCTGCTTTGTGTCTCCAGGCTCCAGCCTTCTCCCCTGGGAGCCTGGCTGCCCTACAGCCTTCCATTCAGAGCCCACAAAGAGCACCGGCTGCGCTCAGTTATTGCACAATGCTGGAGGTGCCCAAAGCAGGCACTAATGCCATTTACTGGTGCAAAAACCCAGCTCCTCTGCAGCTTCCCCCTCTGAGCCCTCCAGGCTCAGCAAACAGCCATGGGGACCCCGGGGGGACCCCAACCCCCCAGAACTTCACCCACAGCACGCGGCAGATCCCAGCCTGACCACATTCATTCAGACTTCACGGCAGCTTCCAAATATTTGCTGTTTGGGGCTGGGGTGGCGGTGGCTGCGGGCCACACGCTGTACGTGGTGCTCGGAGGCTGTCACAAGGTGCTGGACGTCATCTCGTTAATTCCTGCCCAGGTATCTCGCCCCGGGATAAAGCCTCCTCTGGGCAGCCACCAGCCCAGCATGTTTCTGACGTGCAGAAACCAGCCAGCAGGTCCAGTTTCACCAGATCACCAGGAAAGAGCTCAGGAGCTGGTTTTCCCCAGCTCCCTGGCTGTAGGCACCTGTGGTCATGCACAGCCCGCAGGAGGGGTCTGCCCCGCTCCGGCGTGGTGGGAGGGAGGCAGGTAAAAGCCCGGGGTCAGACACATGAGTCGTTTTTCTCATAAGGAAGAGGAAATCAAAATGGAAAAGAAAATTTCCCATCAGAGTGAAAAATGACATCAGAAGAGAGGAGTTTAGAAATAACATCAATCAAAGGAGAGCTCATAATGAACACGGCTAAAGAGGTCCCCAGATTCGGCCTCGTTAGGATGCTCGGGGCTTCACCTTATCCAGGGGGCCATTTCTGGGGGAGCAGGACTTGTTCTCTCTGCTCCGCTGTGGGGGAAAAAGCCTGAGGACAGGGAGGTCACAGAGATGGAGCACACCTCGAGGTGGGACGCTGGCTCCAAACCCGGGGCATTGTGCATGCAGCACGGCTGCAAGGACGGGGCAAAGAAATGCATGGCTGCTCCCAGGGACCTTTCCTGGGAGAAGGAGGCGATTCCCCCTCGCACCCCATGGGAGCTGGGCAACCCTCGGGGGGCTCTGCCTTTCCACGTGCCCACCTTCCCCCTAAAAGCAGAAGGAGAAGGAGGTGGCCACACGCCACCTGCCCAAGCCTCCTGCTCCCATGGGGTCTGCTTTGGGCTGGCTCACCCGGGATCCCAACTTCTCACATCCCTCCTGGAGCAGCCTTCACCACCTCTCCCTGCAGCCTCGTCCCAGGAGGGCCCAAATTGAGCCCATCCCAACCCAGGCTGCCCCCAGGGGCTGGGGACAGGGGACACAGAAGGGGCCGGGGGAGGGGGGACAAGGACACCGTGCGCTGCCTGCAGGGCGCGCAGCCGCCGCCAGAGCCCACTGCTGCTCCGCGCTGCGCTGCCAGCGGGCAGAGAGCCTCGGAGGGGCCCGCAGGGCTCCCCCTGCAGCGGGTGGACGCCCTAATTAGCAGGGAAATTGCAGGAGGAGTGGGCAATCGCTAATGAGACCCCGGCTCTGCGAAGCGCAGCCAGTGGCTAAGTGCACAGGCTCAGCCAGGATGCTCCTGCAGCTCCCCTGCGCAGAGGGAAGGAGAATTGCTGCTGCTCTGTGCTCCTAAAAAGATTATTAAGGAGGGGAAGAAAGTTAGAAGCAGAACAAATTGGAGCAAGCTCAGTGTTTGAACAGAGGGTAATGATGTTGGGATGATTTGCATGCACCGCTTCCGCCGCCTGAGAACCCCGACGTGTTTTATGAATTCTTGCACTACAGCAAGCAGGTCTGTGGGCAGGTAACGGCTGAGCTGGCCAAAGATAAAAGAGGAGAATCTGTAAGAGTGGCTTTTTATTGTGTAGGAGAAAGAAATGAGAAGCTGGGTTAAAGTATAACCATTGGTGTCCTTCTGGAGAAGAAAATTGGCAAAAGATTGTTGCTTATAGGAGCTCATTTGTTATTGAGTCCTACAGTAATTCTTAACTCTTCTCTAATTCCTCCTGTATTTCAAAAAGTTATACATAAATACCTGTCTGCAAATGAAATTCCCAGAAAAATACTCTGAAGGCCATAGCTTCAATGCTGGATCTTCCCAGCACAAGTCCATACAGGAGCAGGGGCTGCTGGGCTGGACTGGGGGATCTGAGCCCAGGACGAGCACAGGAGAAAACTGAGCCCCATCAGAGCCCCTGTTCCGCTGCCAGTTCTGTTTGCTTTCAGTCTGACAGCCTGAAATACCTAAGCACCAGCAAAGCATTTGGAAAAGGTGGAGGTTCCCCAGCTCCTCAGCTGCGCAAGTGATAGATCTAGGCCAAAGCACGCTGTAAGATAAATCAGATCTTCACAAGTCCTGAGCGGCTGCAAATCGATGAGTTTTAGTGATAATTATCCATTTTATCTTCCTCCTTATTAATATTCAAGTGATTCTCGATCTTCACAGATGCAGTGTTTGGGTGCTGCAGTTGTCCTGCTGTGGGAGCCGTGACGAAAGCTCCCATTTCTCCGATCAAAGACTTTACCAAAGCCGTTCCCTGCTCCCCAGGGATAAAACCACAAAAGCTGGGCGCTGACACAGCGATGGGCACTTGGATGGGTGACACCACCTGAGCCCATGGGGTAACCTCAGTGTAAATCTTGTGGCCACTGTGAAGGTTTTTCTTGATCTCATCACCTGCTCCTTGCCCCTGATGCAGGTGAGCACCAGGACTAACACTACTGGCAGACATCATTTAAAGAGATGTCCCTGGAAGGTCGTTAGCTCTTCAGGTGTTGTTAATTAGAGATGTATAAATTGAAAAATAAGCACTGTGTTGCCACTCTTTAAAGCATGTGTTGACATACGAGGGGAGGGGGAGACTCAGTGGTTTCCAGCTCAACCAACATCCACACCTTATCCACGTAGGTGTGGGAAAGCTGGAAATGCATTATACCCTCTGGAAAACAGATGGAATAAAATCAGAAGAGAAAACAACCACATACAATATAAATTATATTTATTATAAACACCACCATTTTCCAGCAAGTCCAACTGCTACTTTAAAGCAAGCAAGAACAAGCTGGAATCAAGTGAGCCGGAGGAAGCCGGAGCACCTGCCAGGTCAGCACCTGGAGGAAGGGGTGAAAGCCCCCGGTCCTTGCCCAGCCGCACACAGAGGGATCTGTGCCGAGGATGCAGCTTGGGGTGAGCACAGATCTGGCTTTGCTGTGCTGGCGTGGCAAGGGGAGAGGTGGAGCTGTGTTTGATTTCTGGGACTATGCAGCGGAACAAATCCTGCTGTCACCCTGCGGGGCCAAGGACAATGTTTCACCCCTCCCTCTGTACCTGGACCTGCCCGGTGTGGCTGAGACACGCCAACACCCATCCCAACAGTGCTCTTCCTGGGCCCCCAAGCAGAGCACGGAGCTTTTCCTGGTCCAGGGGCAGCAGACAGCAGTGGGAACGATGATGACGACCACACTGAAGATGCCCTCAGGTCTCCACACTCTGTCGTTGTGCACAGAGATGCTGCAGGCTGTCTGTCAGTGGGGTGAGCCCATTTTGGGGCTGGCAGAAGGGAGGACAGCATCCAACTCTCCAGCAGAGGGGAAGGGGCTGAGGCATGGAGGGCAAAAGGGACTGGAGGCTTTTCTGTGCCACACCATCAGAATAAGGGGGGCACTGTGTATGGAGAAACATCCTTAATCCAGAAAGCAACTCCAGAGCAGGCAACTTCCAGCTCCTGCCGAGGGGCTGAGGGTAAACTCAGTGCCCCCAGAGCAGGGACCAAGATGGTTCTCCTGGGTGCTCCCAGGCAGTGTGGGACAGCCTGTGGGTGAAACCAGGGCAAGAAAAATACTAAAGCTGTCCCATGCAGGCTGACCCAGTCCCAGAGCCTGGGCTGGGGACTCAGCTTTTGCTTGGTGCAGCCAAATAACGGTGTCATTGCCAATGGGTCACTGCAGTGACACTCAGCCCCCTGGAGACAGGCACCATCCTGGGGTGATTCCCACAACCCTCAGCGTGCAGAAAGTGGCAAGTCCCGGGCAAAGCCATCATCCCAGTCCCTATTTTCACAGGTAGGTGATCTCGATGACGTTGGGCTCGACGCTCCTGCAGGGGAGGTGGTGCCTGCAGGAGCACTGGCAGCTCAGGCCGGCCGTGGCCACGCTGCCCGGCTCCCACGGGCCAGGCTGGGCAGGAGGCTTCTTCTGGGAGCCCAGCTTCTTCCAGTCCGTGAGGTGCACCCCGTCGTCCAAGTCCTGCGGCATGGGCTCATGGTAAAGGGTGATCTGGATGGTGCGGAGCTGAGGGCCGTAGTGCACCATGACGATGATGAAAATGGCCAAGAGGACAAAGATGGCCACGATCATGGAGATCATGGGCAGGGCATCAGATTTCTTCGTCATGCTCCTAACGACGGAGACAGGAGTGAAGGCAGCCACATCCTGGAGCTCAGGGTGTCTCAGCTGGCTGCCGAGTGCGGAGGCGTTCATGGCTGAGCAAGCTGAGCTGGGACAGGAACGTGGGATGGAGAGGGGTCGTCACTGAACGGGGGCTGTCTAATGTCCTTGTCTCCTGTCCTCTTTTCGGTAGCTCCCGCTGTCACTGTACCTGCAGCTCTCCAGCCCTGGAGACTTGGAAGAAGGCTCTGGATGCACTTTGCTCTAGATCTAGGGAAAAGATTCAGTGTGAGATAAGGACTCTGGGCATTCAGCAAACCCTCCTGAGCAATGTGCAGCTCTGGGCTGGGACTGGCAACGATGAATGCTCATCCTGCCCATGTGTCCCACAGGAGGGCAGGAGCCTGCCCAGACACCCCGGGGCAGCGAGCAGCAGCACCCAGGGGGTTTAACAAGACTGAACACAACCAAAACCTATCCTCTGCTGCTGCCCAAGTGCTCAGGGTGACAGGACAGCTCTGAGCGAGTGCTTCCTGCAAGCAGAAGCACAGCCCCAGCCGGCTGCCAGGGAACGGGACTGTCCCCTGCGCGCTCCCTTCCTTGGGCTCAACAGACAGGGTAAATTTTGATGGTCACATCTGGGGCTGCAGCAATGGTGCCCTGGACACCGTCAACCAGGCAGACAACAGTGAACAGCCAGGGGCAGTGTCCTGCATCCCCTTGTCCTGTCCTGAGTCCCCTTGTCCCGGGCCCACTGCCACTGGTGACGGGGACCAGGAGCCCCTGGAAGGGAGCCCCCACCCCTCCCCTCTTCCCCCCAGCCCCACGGTGCTAATCCAAGCCCAAGCCCCCCGGAGAGCTCCCTGGGAGGCCCAACCCTGCCAAAACCTCTGCAGGTCAAGCCAGATGTGAAACCCCACAGGAGACAGCACAGCAGAGAGCTGGGAGCAGGCAGCAGCAGAAGGGAAAGGAGGAAAGCCCCACAGGGGTACCTGGGTGTCCCTGCTCCGGGGGAATCATCACCTCCGTCAGGGAGGGCAGGACCAGCAGAGGAGCCTCCAGGAAGGTGCTGCGGGGGCTGGCAGGGTGTTGGCAGGGCTGGACTCACCTCGGAGGCTGCCACGTCACGCCTGGGACTCCCTGCGCGGAGGAGGAAGCGCCTGCTCATCCCACACACACACGAGGTGCTGCCTTACCTAGCACAGTGCCACATCAGCGCTGCCGCCTCTTCCTCGCTGCCCCATGTGGGGACACAGGGGCAGGAAGTGCTCCTCTCGCTCCTCTCGCTCCTCTCGCTCCTCGGCTGCCAGACAAGCGGCTTTTGTTCAGGGCGAGAGCACCCACCGCCCCTCCGGAGGCACGTGCGCAGCCCCCAGCTTTCCAACCGCAGGAAACCTCCCTCCTTTCAGCCGACCCGTCCTTAAATATCACTGCACTTAGGAATCAGTGTAAAAGTCACCCTTGTGTGCGCGAGCTGTTTGCAGAGCCCGGCCAAGCGTGTCCGCACAGCCCCGCAAGCTGCCAGGCTCCTCGCCCTGAGAGGTGACACAGCCCCAAGGCAGGACCGTGCCAGCCCCGCGATGGCCAGCAGCAGGGTGAGCCCACGCTGCTGCTGTTCTGAGGCTCTCACCGTGCTGCAGAGACACCCAGCACACCAGCAGTGCCGCCGTGGTGGTGTGGGTGACCGTGCTTCCCCCCACTGTGCTCTGCCAGCACCAGCCACGTGCCCAGTGATATCTGAGCACTTCACAGCCGTGCTGGTGCTGCTAATCCCACTGTGGGGCGCAGAGATCTCAAGGACCGTGGCAGCAAGGTGTCAGGGATGCCCCAAAGCTGGGCAGTGTTCACCCTCCCACGCAGGTGGGTGCTGTCCCCCAGGCCTGGGGACACCGTGCAGTCTGACCACGCCACCGGGCTTCACCCCCAGCACGTCACAGTGCGGAAATGATGGATTTTTGGAGATTTATCCCTGCAAAGCCATTACGAAACGCCACCTGCCCCAATTCCTATCTCAGAACAAAACTGCTCCTACCTGGAGGCTGCGTCTCAGCAAACCAGCCTGGGTGAATATTCGTGCTCCATCTTTCCTGTACACAGGGTGGGGAACACTTCGTCCCCCACCCAGCCGAGCAAGCTTCCAGCAGAGATGTGGCTGCACGTTAAAGCTGCTGCTTCTGGGAATTTGCGCTCGTTTCAGGATTCAGTAAAACCTTAATCTACAGCATAATCTCTGAGCATCACATCTGTGCAAGAGAAAAAAAAATGGTTGTGGGGGGGGGGAGGCCGCTAACAGAGGTTTTGTGAAAGCAAAATCTGCTGTGAGATGATCAAGATGATCGAAATCAGGTTGGACGAGGGCAACCTGATCCAGTGGGTGGCATCCCTGCCATGGCACGGGGTTGGAACCGGGTGATCTTTGAGATGCCTCCCAACCCGAGCAGTTCTGTGATGCTGTGATTCTATGATCCTGTGTTGGCTGCTTTTAGTTTGCATTACAGTGTCCCCAGCTGGGCTCGGCATGCCTGACATGGCTCAGGGCAGTCTTCTGGAGGAAGAGGGCTGTTCGGGATGGGGGGACAGACACAAGGGACGTGTTGGAAACCTGCGTTGTCCCAGTGCAGAGAGCAGAGCTCTGGACCCACAGGGCTGAGCACGGAGCAGCCCAGGGCAGGAGGTGCAAACGCTGCACTCCCCCAAACACCTGCCCCCCCTCCGATCCAGCCTCCCCTGGGCTGCCAAAGGGAAACAAACCCATTTCCCCTATAACAAGGCTTTTTGTAAGGAAACAAAGGGCTCTTCATCTTGCCTAGCACAATGAGGGGCAGCACAGCCTTTGGGGAGTCTGAGGCAGGGAGAAGCAGCCAACAGGGACAGGCACCCACACAGCTCCCAGTCTGACCAGTCAGCCCCAGCGGGGACTCTGCTGACCGCACACCCACTCTGGGTGTGATGCAGAGGGCACAGGGGCCAATGCTGAGGAAATTCCTGACACTGTAACACCACCACCCTCTGGATTTGGCCCCCAGAGTCCTGCAGGGACCCTCTGAGACAGGTGGGCGCTGGAGCCCTGCCCATATGGAGAGACTAAGACCCGTTTCCCCCCCCCCAAAAAAAAAAAAAACATTAACACCCAGCATGGGGCAATGTATTGCCTGTGAAGTTCAAGCTATGCCAGCAGGGGACAGACAGAATGTGCAGGCAGGTGCCCAACCCAGCACAAAGTCAGGGCCAAGAAGCTGAATGTCCCGAGCCCCCTGGTGAGCAGGGCTGGATGGGGGGCAGGACCAAGCCAATTTTCCAGTTTGATCAAAGAACGGGATTAGGGTCGGTCTAAGCCTGTCTTGTGCAGGACGCCCTGTGGGGAAGGATGCTGGTGCTACACAAAAAGCAGTATCCCAAAACCAGCAGTCCTGGTGCCCACACTTGCTGGAGCTGCACGGGGAGGAGCAGGACGAGGGCTCAGAGAACGTGGAGCACTGGCTGTGAGATAGCCCAGCTCCACTAGGATCAGGTATTTCCAAACCCCTCTCAGGGATTTTAAGCAATCCCCTCTCAGGGGATGACCAGCTCCTCCAGACCAGCGCAGCCCTCACGACTGATGCGGAGCAGATCACCTGGGGCACACCCTTGCCCCAGACGTAATCTCCAAAAAAAAAAAAAACAGTACTACAAAGACCCTACTGAGGCCCAAGGCCGGGCAGGCCCACTGTGCCGCTGCTGTCCCTGCTATGAGAACTGAACTCCCCAGCACATCGATGGCGAGGTTTCCTTTGCCGTCGGTAAGCGATGTCTCATATCCTCTCCGACCATAATGGGCTAAAAAACACAGTTCCCCTGTGGATTCAGCCCATTTCCTTCTATTCTTTAACAGGAAGCTCTGCTAGAATCAGCCCAAGCAGGCAAATCATTCCTCACCCTCTTTTCACTCTCGGTATGGACACAGCCCCAGCCGAGCTGCACAGCCACGAGCCGAGGGGAAGATGCTGGCTCCGTCCGTGCACCCGCTCCTGTGGTTGTTTGGCTGCGTGCTCATCAGAGGTAAGGCGCTACGAGGATGGTGACACGGTGCCAGGGGTGGGTTTGGGGAGCCCAGCCCCCCAAAGGGAGCCGGACAGAGATTTAAGCGTGGAGTAGCTGCCGCCAGAAAAGCCCGAGCTTTAAATTCAGGGGTGGCAGGAGTCAGGTTGTTGGGGGAAATCTGGCCGTGTCAGGTGTTATGGGGTTTGTTTGACTGTGCTGGAATAGCAGAAATTGTTTTGTGGTTAACAAAAGGCTTGTTTCTGTTGAGGCATACTGAGGCACTGTGTAGCAAGTGGCTTCTGTCAAATAAGGGTAAAGGTGGTACTTTTACATGTACAGGACATTTTCCTCAGAAGTAATTTTTTTTCTTGACTTAAAATTTTCTTCTTGCTGATGTAAACACAAAGAGCACATAAGTCGGGTGCAAGACTCACGCAGTACGTGTATTGTCCTTATTGCAGTAATTCTGCTCCTAATTTTGCTTCACACGTGGATCGTGGTGGGGGATGCAGTGAGCGTACCTCCAAGGAACGGGTTTCCCGTGGTGAAGTGTGACAGGTTGCTTTCTCCTGCATCCAGCCACCTCTTGTGCTGGTGACAGCTGTAGGAGCTGTGAGCTCAGAGGCATTCAGAGGCACAGACTGCATGTCACTGCTGCTTCTAACAGAAAGCCACCTAAAAATAATACCGTGTTTCTTAAATCCAAAGATTTTATTATTAAACCATGAAGTTGCCTATAGGTTACAGCCACTGCATGGGTATTCAGAGGATTTTTAAAAGACACGGAACATGAAGACAAGTCAGGTGCTAGCTCTCAGAAGGAAAAGCAAGTAGACTGGAAAATGTCTCTTTATTAGAGGGCTGCTGACTTCAGCAGAGGGGTAAATTGTGCCTGGCGGAACTTTGAAGCCCCTTGGCCATGCTGCTGTGCTTCTTAATACCTGGCCAGAGTGCATTTCTTCCCCCTTACAAATATTTGGCATGGCTCGCACAAGACAGGGATGTTAACAAGGTTGTCAGCACTCTGAGTCAGCTGCACTCTGCCAGGAGCAGCCCGCCTGCCTTCAGTTGATCACATTACCCAAGATATTTGCTCCCCAGGTTGACCCCACCTGTTGCAGGATCAGGTGGAAGGGATGCCACCTCTATCCTTCAGTCCTGAGTGCGTCACTGTAACTCTGTTCTCTGCAGTCTGCTTCAAATCACGGGGCAGAGGCTGTTTCTACCAGATGTGTGGTGCCAACAGGGCCAGTAGGTGCAAATGATGAGAATGGCATTGCTGGTGCTTGCTGTGCTGCAGTTGGACCTCTGGCTTCAGTCAAAACCAGCCTTCAACATTATTGTGTGTTTTGTATCATTATATTTGCATGACAGCTCTGAACTAGAAATGAAATGAAGATTAAAGCCAATGTTATATTAAAGTCACTAAGGCGGCCTGCTACTTGGGGGCTATTGCTGCTTTGCCTTTTGCAGAAGCCTAAGTGAAAGGGACAGAGAGCAGGTCAGAGATGCTGCTGGCTCCCTGACATGCATGCAGCTGAGGAAGGGAACTAGGAGATCTTAAGGCAGAAGAGCTTGGTGGTCTCCTTGCTCTTGAGCAGGTGGAAGTAACCTTGTGAAGCCCCAGCGTTGTGCAGAATAGCTGGCTGGAAGCTACTCTCCACACAGGTTTTTGGTGTTTTTTGCAAGTTCATTAGTTTATTAATTAATTTTATTAATTTGAATTCCTAAGCTTACGGTTACTTCTGAAGGAAGGTTCCACTACTGTTAGTTTGAAATCGCTCAAGTGGGAAGTTTTGGACCACTTCCAATCTTTTTTCCATCCCATAGAAACGCTTAACGAAAAATTTGTCCAAACAAACCTCTTCCTATGAACAGTTTCCATTACAATGGGCAGGCATTTCCCAGACAAAAGATTTCCACTGCAAAATTCCTTCTGAAAGCTGGTGAGAACCCAGCAGCATTTTCCCATTGATTGCTGCTTTCCTTATCTGCATGGCAGCAGTGAGTGGATACTGCCACAGGGAGCACGGCCCAGAGGTAATCAAAGAAATGGGGTGCAGACAGAGGGCAGACATCCAGTAACAGCAGATCTTCCAGACAACACTTGCATCCCAAGATGAGGGCATCATCCAGTGCATCCTAGAACTGACTCCTGCTGCTTGTTCTGCCTTGCTCCTCAGACAACGGGGACAGAATTTGTATTCTTTAGACACTCAGGTGGTTGTAAGATCATATAAGAGATTTATGCTGGCCCCAGCCACAACAAATTACAATGCTTTTATAAATACACCTGCCAAGATGTCTTCTCTGTCATCGCAGGGAGTGTTAAAGACACCTAGTTCAGATTCCGTTTCTTATACCACCAAGTGGCAGAAGGCTTCTCCAACTCTACAGACAGCTCTTTTCTTTGCTAGTCTCTGCCCATGCCAGGTGATGCCCAAGGGTATCCCCAAGACCCCTCCCTGACCTTTCTTGGGCAAAAAGGAGAGGCCAGAGCAACCCTGGCCTGACGTACAAGGAAGAGAAAGCAGGAGGTGGTTCGGAGAAATGTTTGTTCACAAAACAAACTGCTCCCTTCTAGTTAGATGAAACTCTGCTGATGACTCTGCAGAGCTGACTTAACTGGAGGCTGTTTCCAGCAATTATGTTCCTTACAATAGGTGAGTCAACAACAGGTGTCCTTGGAGGAGACAGTGCTGGTAAGCAGAGCAAAAACCCTCCTGCTGGGAAAGCCAACGTATGGGCTCCAGCCCAGGCTAGAAACAGGAGATCCGTGCCTCGCACAGCACGAGCAAAAGGCATCACTGCCGAGCCTCAGCTGGGAGGTCTCATTACTTCACTTCACAATGAGCCCACTCAACATAATCCAACCATGGCAGTGACAAGTAGCTTCCCCTTCAGGCATTTGTAGATTTATGGGGCTGTTTCTGCCCTTCAGAAGAATCACTGCAGTACAGCAGGAAGGAGCAGAGCCCCATCTAGTATCTCTGGTTGTGGTGGTCTTTGGAAACACAGAGGTTTCAAGGAGACTCTGCCCTTAATGCCAGTAGTTGGTAGAACTTCCTACAAACTTGGTAAGACAGCAGGAATGTGGTAAAACAGTACTGCCTTACTAGCAGTTAAATTTCACAGCTTAGTAAGAATTTTCTTACCACTTGCTGGTAAGAAAGCACCGGTCTGGGACCCAGCTCCCCATGATCAAGGCTCTGGACTCAGCGATGGGACAGCGACATTGCAGCACAGATGCAAGCTCACAGCTCGGGCTTGCCACCCCGTGTGAAGAGAAGGCTGAGCTGCCTTCAGGCTCATGCTGAGCTGGTTGTTGCAGCAACATGAAAGAGGGGGCCACAGAGATGTGGATTCTGCCCATCCACCCTCCAGAGCAAACCTTTCTGCAGCTGGGGATGGCCACCAGTAGTTCTCAGCAAGGGAAAGGATGCAAGAAGGCTTTTGCCACACTGGGTCACCCCCAGCTTCAACCCCCACCACACACAACTGTAATTTCTGCATGCTTCCAAAGGTGGCACAGCTCTGAGCAAGCAGCTCCAGGCATACGACCCAATAAGCTCTTCTCATGTTAACTAGAAGTGACTCTGGAGCAGCTAAGAACCTTGGAGTCAAACTGAAGTCAGTGCAATTGTTAGCCAAGGAACAGCACGTCACAGCTGACAATGCACTGGGTGGGACACAGAACCACTGGGTTTTGTGTTTTAGCACCCCATGCTTTGTTTTCACCAGATATGAGACAGGACTAATACAAAAACTCCCATCTATTAAAAAAAAATAGGAATAAAAATAGGTGATATCGTCAGGGTCACTCACCTAAAATTTGGAGCCAGATGGAGCCTGTCAGGTCAAGCAGCTTTGACTGCCTCTTCTGCAAATGTGGTGTTTCAGGGAACAGCAGAAAGGTACCAGCCCAGCATCAATGCTGGGGCTAAATGAATGCATCCAGGCAAGGACCGCTTCACCTGTCCTTCAAGCCAGGAGACTTGAGAAAAGAAAGTGAAAAGAATGGGAATTAGGAGAGCTCCCCATGCCACCAGCCCTGTACAAACCTCAATTCCCAGGTCACTAAGTGGGAACTGAACTGAACAGCAGCTGGCATTCCTGTGTGTTTCAGAACTGCCACACAACCTGGCTTTTACCAGCAATGCCACAACTCTGCCCAAGAAACGCTGGGGAATATCTTGGAATTCTTGGAAATCATAATAATTAAAAAAAAAAAACTTGTGAATAAACGTGGAAACTGTGACAGAGAGCATCCAGGAACCTGGAGGAAGGGGGATGTGCCTGACAAGTACCCAGCACTGATCCCCTGCTGCAGGGAACAGCAGTCCGTGTGCTGTCACAGGGCTCTGTTGACATCCGTCCAGAGGTACAGCACATGAGCAAGTTCAGCAGCTGATCCCTGCACCAGCTGGAACACACATTTGGTTAGGAACAAAATCCTACAAGATAATGAGGACCACCTGCAAGGTGACCTGTACAAAGCAGAACCTGGGCTGAGAGCCTAATTAAGGCGTGAAAGCAGCGCTGAGCAATGAGCTTGCAGCTCACGATGCCTTCTCTGCACCTCAGTTTCCCAGCATCTAGAAAACAAAGCAGATTTCAAAAACAAACATGTCGGGGAGAGAACTGTAACCAGTAAGTAGCTGGGAGGGTCACAGCAGGGCAGCCTGCTTGGAGTACACATTTATTCCTCAAACATTACAGAGAAGTGCATGGACCAGGCTTCAGGGATGCAGCCAGGAAGAAAAAAAAAAAAAAAAAAAAAAAAAAAGAAAAAAAGAAAAAAAAAAAAGAAAAAAAAAAAAAAAAGCCCTGTTACTTTCTTCTAGGAGCAACCATTTTTTAGTGGGGAAAAACACTTCATCGCATACTGCGATGTTACAGGTCCCATTCCGTGCATGTGGCTTCCCCACATTGTTTGTCTTCTGGCTTGTTTTCTACATTCAAGTGGGTTTTAATTGGCTTCCGCCAGAAGACTGATCTGCTTCCAGAACAGCTTAATGGAGCACGATGCTCGGAGAGGATGCCCAGACCTGGGTGCAGCCCTGAGGAGCAGAGGAAGGCCAGGATTGTTCTGAATCACTGACAAGATCCGGGCTGAATTCCTGCCTCTCTGAACTTTCCGTAACGCTTTGGCCAAGCCATTACCATTCAGAACCATGCAGCAGTGAGCTGCCAAACCCCTCGAATGTCATTTGAGAATTAGGTGTTTAAATACCACTGTGGGGCTGGGACCTAATTTAGACTGTCAGTTATCAGGTCTGCATAACAACACTTCTCCTCTCTTCCCACATTTTCTGCCTCATCCTGTCCCGAGACCTGCTAGGCAGAGGCACCTTTCCTTAGGTGCCTAATGAAATGGGAGCTCTGCACCTTCCAGGTTCCCTAACGCAGCATTTTCTTTCACGTAAAAGTGACAACAGTTAAGTGGTGTTGCTCTCTGCTGCTTCAACAGCTGCTGCCTTTCACCCAGGAAACAGCTGCACTCGCGTGAAGTGGTCAGCGTATTTTCGTCATGGGTGAGTGCACTGAAGCAGCAATACATGAACCGAAAAGTCTAATTTTAGATCGTCAGGTCTCTTCTGACAGCCTTTGTTTATACAACCTGCAAGCAGAAGGTGACACAAGGTTGGTACAGCAAAGCCTGTATGGCGCCACGCAGGGTCTAGAGCTCCCTGATGCACAATTGTAACAACTCCCCCAAAAACTGCTGCAGGAGAAGAGTCCACTACATGTCAGGGTTAGCAGGTGCCTCTCCCCCACCAGTTCTGCATGGATGGGACCAGTCCCAGTGCCTTCATATTGGTGCCAGAGAGCCCCCTGCGAACTCATCTAGTATCAGAACAGACTGGGCATCGCAAGCCCTCCTGAGCCTGGTGTGAAGACTGATGAAATGTTTTTCAACAGCTGACTTGGGTGTCTGGTACAGCAGTGCTTTATACCAAGGCCCTGAAAAAGGCTAGCTTAAAATACTAAAGTGGGAATACCTAAAAAACACTTTTTTCTTTTTCTTTAACATCTTTCTATGCTCTTCTGAGGGGTGAGCATCTGGCTCTGGGAACTTCTCAGCTGCCATGAAAGAAGGCTACATGGGAAGGCCCCTCTGTTCTCTGTCTGACACTCACACCTAACATCACAGAAGGACTGCTGCAAATAAATCCAAAATTCCCTTCTCATCTGCTGCAAAAATTAACCATGGAACAGCTAGCTCTGAGTCAGAGAGAAGAAATCCATCTGCAGCCTCACTGTGCCTCTCTGGAGCCCTATTGCTCTGGTCAGTAATCAGGAGCTTCCCATCCCAGCAGGAGCAGAAAACATCAGTTCCCATGATAAATCCCTCAGCAAGCTCCCCGTCCCCACCTAGAGACCCACAGCCCTGCCGTAAATCACCTGCACCCAAACACCCAAATAGCTTGGCTCTGCTTCCACTCAATGGCAAGTCATCCGAATGGCTTTGATGTGGATTGCAATTGCAGCTGTGCTGGCCGTGTCCTGCCCGTTATCACTAGCTGTTTACGTAGCTGCTGCAGCCAGGGCTCTGCTGGCAGGGCACAGGGAGGAAACGGTGCCGTGGCCAGGTGCCACCGCAGCAGGGCTCGCACAGCAGCCCCCGGGGAGCTGTGACACACGGCGCTTTGGTTCTGACCCACGTCCTGCTGCCCGGCCCCACGGCACAGCCCGGGTCTCTTCCTGCTCCGCACGTCTGTCCCCCGGAATTCAGCTGGGATGCTCAGCACCAAAAGAAAACAGCGAACATCATGGGACGTTTGATTATTTGAGTTGGCAGAGAAGGCATAACAAAAAGCAGGGGCCAGAAGTCAGAGCCAGACATGCTCCGCTTTGAAATAATGTGCTGTTGTGTTTATAGAAGGGCCCTTTATTACCGAGCAAAGTGCCAGAAGGCTTCTCCATCCCTTGGCCTCTTCACACAAGACTGGTCACTCCTCTGTAGCAAAGTTCAGATGCAGACAGCCAGGGTGTGCATCTACTTGGCCAGGTGAATTCCAGGGACTGTGCCCTGAAAAAAAACTGCTTGCTGATGTATTTTACAGTAACCCCAGGTTTACTTTGGCATAGTGTTTTCTGAGAACTTACGAGCCAGTGCTCTAGTCTGACCTTCGGCAAAGGGCTGATCTGTGGGGAAGAGTACCGCGAGCCTCTTCCTCCTATCCTAGCACTGGGGAGCCTGAGCTCTGAGCTTTCTGTGAGCCGTCAGCTCTGCCAGCACCAGGGCAGCAGTCATCTGCCATTCCCTCAGTGTCTCCTGTCCCTAGAGGCTCAGTTCAAGCTCTCGGATTTCTCCTCCGTCACCCCAAAAATGCTGAAATAAACTACCAGCTCAGAAGCCTTCCTCTCCCTTGTCCTTCAACAAAGTGTAAATAATAGTTCCCGATGCTTTCATGTGACATATACACTAAAAAGCTCCTATGCCAGTTTCAAGAAGGAAATGTGTCCCATGCAGTTACTTCTACCCATGGGAGAACAAGGTCTCTGCAAGAGCAATGGAGAAAGATGAACTGTTTGAGTTTGGCAGCTACGAGAGGTTATGGGCCCCCAAGATTATCCCAATACATTATTTTTTGTACAGACTGTAGGCAGAGTATTTCAAGGCATGTGCAAACCAACATCCAGAAACTGTGTTGTAAAGCTGCTCAAGAGGAAAGCCAGTACCAGAGAGAAAGCCTGGCAAATTTCTGGGGTCAAAGGAAACAGCCCACGTCACTGCACCCTCTCCATGGAGTCAGCTTGGCCCCCTGGGAGCAGACGGTGGCAGGGCTGCAGAGGGGTGCACTCCCCAGCCTCAAAACAAACATCTCAGCCCTTTTAACAACAGCCATGTGCCCAAAAAATCTCTTCTTCCCCCATTACACTACTTGATCCAGTAAGTGATGTTGCATCTGCCCATAATCCCATTACTAGACTGATGTTCATTTCACCTGCTCTTCAAAAGCTCCAGAGGAAATCCCACTATTCTCCTACGCAATCACTCGCTGCAATTTACTACCCTTATGTGAAGGCAGTTTCCTATTGCCCCCCTTTTTATTACTGCAGTTTGAGCCCTAGTTCTTTGGTCCTGTTCCCAGTGGAGGTAGAAAGGAAGGGGCTAATCTGTTTTCTATGTAACTACAGATCTAATCACATCTCCTCTCGTTTTTCTCTTACGGACTGGAAAAGTCAGGTTTTGCAGGCCTGCCGCCCAGTACACTAAAACAAAAAAAAAAGCAAAAAAAAAAGTTCTGAAAAGTCAAGTTCATAGCCAAATCCTACACTGAAAGTGGCTATGTTTTATTATGTATTCAGTGGTTTACACACTGTTTTGGTTCCTGTTTGGCTGGGATCGTTGTCATAAAGCCTTAGAGGAAGAAAACAATTAAGGCTCCAAGACAGTTTGCGTGAGAAAAATGACATCAATCAGCAGCTCGCTAGACCCAGACAGTCCCCTGAGGGGTGGGCTCCGAGCCAAGCTGCGATAACCCACACACGCTGCATGCTAAAGATCTCATCCCAGATATACACCACCGTCAGGGCACTCATCTGACCTCTTTCAGACAGCTACAGCATAGGTACCTACCACGAAGTTCACCACCTACACCACCTCTACAGCTCCTGGCGAGAAGCCGGACGTCGCAGGCTGTGCCTCCTTCTCCCTGTACAACAGAAATCTAAAATAGATCAGATCAATAGGGATTTAGAAGTCCCTGATCCTCTCTTTGATGAGAAAGGGAGCCTGGAGATTAGCTCTCCTGCAGGCTTGCTGACAAAGGGAGTGTAAGAACAAGCGAGATGAGCCTGGTGCACCAGTCTGGCTGTAGGGGCACACACAAGCACCGCGGTGCTCCCGCTGGTGCTGCTTCACTGAATCTCCCCTGCCCTTACCCCAGGGGCCACAACACCTTGCAAGGGCAGTAAACTGGAAGAATTCAACCTTTACTGCCATCATTTTTTGTCCAAAGCCTTTAGGAGCTATCAGCTGTTGTGGGACTCTGGTGAGGTGGGTCCCCAGTGCGATCTCTGGCTGTAATGTGGTTTCTTTCATGCATCTTAACCACAGGCAGCATCAGGATCACTTTCAATAACCATTTAGAAGTGCCAGTTAGGATTGCATTTCAAAATGACAGACTAAAAGTCACCTTTTCAAAGTTATACCAGTTAGTTTTGATTTAAGTATCAAGCGCACTTACCTCTTACAGTCCTTGTCCTCACATATGGGAAATGGTTTATTTCCTTTTCCTTTTAAAATGGCAGCACTTTTAATTGGCACCTACCTAATCATAGCATTCCAGGAGCTCAGACTTAAAGAAAAACATCAGGTATTCTGAGGGCAGGCAACACAGAAGATTGGTCTAGGGATGCCTTGTCATAAATCCAAAACAAACAAGCAAAACAAAACATTTTCAGTTGAGAAAACAGTCCCATTAGCTCCTGGAAACATTTACAAGCCTCATCCATCCACTCATTAAGGTCTCCAGGGTCTCAAAGCTTTCAAACATGTTTTAACTCCTTAAACAGCTCTAGAAAACAGGTCAAATGGCCCTTCTCTGCCAAGACTGAGCTGGAGGCAAGCAGCTCATGGGGAGGGAGAAACACCCCTGATTTATATGGCCTTGCATTTTCCCCATAGCAGAGAAAGGCAGTTCCCTGAAGGGTTTGGCTTTGTGGGGGCAGGAGGGCATTTATCCTGGCTCTATAAACACTAGTTCTAGCTCAGACAGAACCTAATGCCCTTACATACAAGCAAATGGTTTCACACAGTGCTTGTTACTACCCAGCTCATGCTTTGGAGGAAATTATGTATTTCAAAGTCATTCCTTCAGAAGATGAGGAAAACCCAAATCACACAACCAGCAAGAACGCTAATGTGAGTCACATTAGCACTGATAATACATGTACTTTTGTTGTTTCATTTCAGGTACTACAACCTCCACAGACGCCTCCACAGTCCACCCTGTAGCAGGTACCTCCTGGGTCACAATGTTTTAAAGTCTGTCTGGACATGGGTGCAGGAGCCCCCGTGTAGATGCAAACGGAGAGGCCACAGATGGGAAAGGCGCTGCAGCACCTGTTTGCAGGACCCTGCACTGCCCACCTCTGCCTGCCCATCACCGTCCTTCCCCAGATCTCCAGGGCTGATGGAGGGCACTGTACCCCCAAGTGATAACCTAGTAGTGATACCCTATTTCTGGTCTCTGCCTCCCAGCCTTGTCGGGAAGAACAGTGCTGCCTTCCAGGAGGCCCAGTGAAAGCAAAGGGTGATCCCACCTCATCGTTGCTGCCTGCTTCCCCAGATGTTTCCCAGCTGTTCCCCATCACATGCTCTGCTCTACACATCCTCAGAGCCAAAATCCCTTTGCCCACAGATCCCTGTAGCCACAACAGTGATAATCTCCTTAACACCTCTTGCTCCCATCACCCTTTCAGCCCTTATTGGCTCTAGGGGTCCCTTTCTGGCCCATCCTTCAAACCTCCCTGCAGGGACCCCACCACCGAGGAGCCTCGTGTAGAAGACTTCACCTCCGTGTCTGTTTGTGTTACAGACCGATCTCAATCAACCAACCCTGAAGTAAAGACCCATACCTCAGGTAATACACTGCAAAGGAGAAGGGCTTGTGCCTTCCCCTCCACCTCCCTCCAAGGGCTGTTACAGACACCCGTGACAGCACAGGCTTGCAGGACTATCGAGCTTACCTGGAGAGCCACAAGTCCTGCTTGGGGCATCCTGGCAAGTCTGGCTTATAAGGGGCCCATCTTTCAGCCCATCCAGCAATAAATTATTCTGTAAGGGACAAAATGGGGCTGTGCAGTGGCAGGTTGGAAAAGGACTGGGGTGGGGAAGAAGGGGGCTACTGTCTTGTGTGCACAAAGGATGCAGTTCCCCCAAGCCCAGGCTGGGCTGTGTCCACGTCCTCCTGCCTGGCATCACCCACTTCGCTGGGCAGCTCTTAATGCAAGGAAAGCTTGGAGCACATTTAAGCACAGGGCCCTGTACACAAGGTCTGGCCTTGGCTCTTGGGTGTCATAAGGGAAATAACAGCAACTAAGCCATTGTTAGCACTTCCATGCATTACATTCATTGTTCAATACTGCTCTCCTGATAAGCCTGAACAATTTTTTATTTTTTTTAACTAGAAAATTCCAGTGCTGTGCACAGCATCAGCACCTCGTACACAACAGGTAAACATTTTCCTCGTTTCTCTCAGAGGAAATGGGGAAGCGTTTCCTGAACTGCAGAGCCTGCACCAGCACAAGGACTGAGGTCTGCCTTCGTTTTAGTACAGTTATTAGCACGGGGGGTTGCTTTATCTACTTTCATAGAAATAGCAGTCAAATCACTTACAAGGACAAAAATATTTAGAAATAATGCAAATCTCTGAGGAGTTCCCTTACTTCATATCATTTTTCTGTTCTCCCCTTCTACTGAAACCAGCCTCAAGATGCTACCATGGGTACAGTCAGAAGCCCTGGAAGTGGGCAAAGGGAGCTGTTAGCAAGAGTTATGTGCTTCTATCTGCAAATACACAAACCCAAATACACACAATGAGATCTCTCCAACTCCAGATCCACATCTGTTAGTGCACTTACCTCTTTGGAGTCAGATTTTTCAACCATAGCAAGAGATCTCTTTCTAAGCATAGCTCCCCCTACCGAAGGACCATAAAAACAAAGGAAATGATCCCAAAAAAGATCTTACTCAGCTGTTATGCTTTGCAGAGGAAAAAAAAAAAAAAAAAAAAAAAAAAAACACAACACTCAGAAATCCAAATATTTTGTTAAAGCACTTAGATAAAAGAAGAAAGCATAAGACTGTTTTCACTCTTTGCTCATTTTATTGGAAAGCCATGAAAAGTCTAGATAAGTAACTTGCCTATAAATTCCAGATGGGTGATTAACTCTTCCTTGCAGAGGACTATTGAAAGCTTTTTTCCCTATTTCCTCCCTATTTTGCTCTGGACCCACAGGATCCATGTTCTGGCTTCTCTGAGTACCAGGTTGAGGAAGATGCCAGAGCTTCCAAACCATTGCAAGTAGTGAACGATTTGTGCCTAGAGACTTGGTGAAAAGAAATATGAAAGTCAGCATTTCATATAACAAGCAAATAAACATGTGGGTTCCAGACACTTAGTGTCCAGAGATAAAGTCTTTATTTCAAGATAAAACCCCTGCATTTTCAAAGTGAAGGAAAAAAAAAGTGATGGCAAAAGCCAGACTTTCTCCATGTAGCTCCTGAGCCCTGCCAGCTCAGCTCCTCTGCACACAAGCAGCCTTGCCAAAAGAAGCAAAAGTTAATGTTAATGTCAAAGTACAGAAACCCTGACTCCTTGAGCAGGACTGTTACCTTATCTGCTCACACCCATACTTTCCCTAGCAGATTACACACAACCTCCTAGGAGCTTGAGGATTCATTGCAGAAGCCATGCCCTCCACCAAGCTGTTTCTTACCAGAGCTCACAACAAGCAGAGCTCTTTAAAGTAACTCTTTGCTTACTCTACAGAGCCTTCAGTAAAGTCAACAGCACCGATTGACTTGAATCTCACCTGCACAGACAAGACTACTACAACCAAATCCTCTTCCATCCCTACAACACCAACATTGCCCACACGGAGTAAGTGCACGAAAATGGAAAACTCCAATTTTTGCTCAAGGCAGGACCAGTTTATGCATCCTGGCTTATCCACACAAACCTGGGTGCTTCATAAAGTCCCAGGCAGCCCATGCCACGCTACTTATGCAGTAGCAGCTGCTTTTGAATGTTTCAGCCTTTGCTAAAAAAAGGGCAGCTCATACCAGCACCCCAAAAGCATGTGGCTGGATGCAGCCATGGTCTGGATGTGACAACTGAGCAGAAAGTCTGCATAGGAAAAGCCAAATCCCACTTTACTTGGTAAAGCTTTGTGGAGGAGGAACAGACACCCCAGCCTTCTTGTCCTTGGCACACCTCTCCCACGTTCACCTCTCACGTACACTCTCAAATCACTGCATGGCTTGCTAGCTTGGCATCTTGGTTTTGCTTGGAGAGGAAGCTTCATGCCTAGAAACAAAGTTTTTCCCCCTTCAGGAAAACCCAACAGCTCTCCATAGCACAGTTAACAGCAGCTTCTAGACTTAATTCTCTTCTCCTTGTTTTATCCAGATGAAACATCTAATGGAAGCAGGAGCACTGCAGCTTCATCAACTCGAGGTACTTTGTCTTTTTATAGACTAACAATAAGTGCAGACAATTTCATGGCAATTAGCTTACTTGGTTTACACAGTGCAGGTTATTGAAGCACTGACCTATCTCGGCATCAAGACATCAGTAACACCCAAATTCATCTGATATCCTTACAAGCACTGATAAAACAAGACCAATTCCACTCAGCAACCTCTGCCTGGGATAAACTTGAACAGCTGAAAGACTGATCTACATTTAGAAACAAGGTGGCACTTCTAGCACCTTTTAAAAATGCTTTTTTTTTTTTTTTTTTTAAATTCTGATAGTATGCTTAATCCAGCTTGTACCAAAAATTAGAGAATTCAGTAAGTTTTCTCAGAATAAAGACAGAAGCCAGGTAAGTGGGAACACTGAAATCTGAACATTGATCTGATTCTCCATTAAAGGTTCACATTTGCAGTGGTCAAGACTGAAAAATTGTTTTGCCTCTCAGATCTTCCCTGACTCATGCAAGGTTAAAAACCCACTGTCAGCTCTGCCTGCACAGATGTCCAACCAGCACGTCTGTGCCCAGCTAAGCCAAGAGCCCTTTACATCAGAGCAGATTGCTATTAATTATAGCCCTGCTTTATCTGAAAAGCTCCATACATCTTCAGCTACATAAATGCTGCTGATGCTTCCAAAAGAGAGGTCTCCTGTTGTGCAAGACCCAGCGTTTTCCAGGAATGGGGTATCCATGCCAGGCTCAGCAAACAAAGCTTCTGCCCACCACCTGTGGCTAAAAGAACAATTTTAGAATGAAACAAAGGGTTTGATGACTGGTGGAAAAAATACAGCTAGTAGCTGTAAACCAGCTCCTGCCTCTTAGGACTGTTCTGCTCCATGCCGTTACTGGTTTCTCGCTGGTTAAAATTTGTTACTTCATATTATTTCTGTTTTCTTCTGACTTTTGGCAGAAGAACATTGCAAAGCCTGACATTTTCTGCAAGACAGGAACTCCAGTTCCAGGGCACCTCTGCAGCTGCCCACAGTTGCATTCCCTGCGCTCCAGCTCAGTGCCAGTAGCTGTTCTACACCTCTCCAGGCAGCGCGTGCTTTTGGCCAGCACTGCTTTGGGGAGGGAGAGAATGGGAGAGGAAAGAGATCCTGCTTGGCCTACAGATGATCTAAGCTGCAAAGTGTGACTTTCAGTGGCCTGACAGTACTTGTAGCTGTTCAATAAGGCCAGTGCAGACAAGCTGGATATTCAAAACATCAGAAAGCAGCAAAGGACCTTTCTTGTTTTGTTTTTTTCAAGCAAAACACATAGGCCAGCCTTAAATCTGCTTACACAGGCATTGGAAGCAGCTGTCACATACCAAAGAGCTTCCTACAAGCCAGTTTACCCCACTGAGAACTGGAGTCCTTGCTTGGAAAATATTCTGTACTGCCACAGGTAGAGTGCATACGGTACACAAGTTAGCCCAACTCAGAGTAGCTTAATTACTTCCTGATAACACAGCCTGCAGGACAACGTACACACTAATTTTGTAGAATCGCCTCTCCTTAACTTTTTTTTTAAAGCCTCAAAGTTCATAAGCAAAAGCAAACCTGTAACCTTTCTAGTTCACTATTCCACTGCTTAACTGCTGTATCTAACCAAAAACTGCATCTGGGACTGCAGAAACTAAGAATGAGCAGTTATACCTGGGTATTTGAGTTCCTTGCCTGAAGGAAGATTCAGGGAAAATAGCATAAAATGTCGGTGGGGAGGTTTTAGCCTGAAAATAAACCCCCCGTTTTCCTGCAAATCATCAGCTTTACTGTGAATACATCCAACACTCCAGCATGTCCATGAATTCGTTTGCTTATTATGTGATATTGAAGACAAAGACTCACGTTCTGCATTTCCTCTGTGCAGGTGAAGAACCCAAGAGAAATGAGAGTACCACAACAGCAGCAACTCAAGGTGCTCTCTCCCTTCTCTCAGAGATAAGCACCAGTACGTTTCACAGCCTTTTTCACAGCCAGCAGCAATGCCACTGCACTGCTACCTCCAGGCAGCATGGTGAACAGCTAACGAGAACCCAAGGGCCGCTAGCCGTCCCACGTAGCCCTTGAAAATCCTGTAAAGCTCTGCAGAAGCAGCACTTTGGGGTAATCTGTCAAGCCTGGGAACACTGGCTGCGAGTCACAGCAGGAAAGGTGCCAGCATGGCAAAAAGTTGTAAGGACACGTAGCAAGCTCCTTCCTCAATCACCCTCCCAGATCCACCTTTACCTGCCACACTCAGCTTCCTCATTGCTATCCCAGCAGATAACCCTGCAGGTGGGGAATCACTTCCTCAGACCGTTGATAAATGGGGGCCACACCAATGCAATCTGGTTCCCACCTATGTTACTTTGCTGTTCACGTTGATGGGGGCAGGCTAGTTATCATCTTCTGTAAAGTGCAAGTGCGAGTTAGGCCACACAACACTGCTAGAAATCCTCTTCCCAACACTGGAAGCAAAGCTTTATATAAATTTATTTTTTTCTCCTACCTTGCAGGCACCTCAGAAGCAGTTACCCCAACACTGGGCACCTCTGGCTACTCACCCGTGACTACTCTCACATACGAGAAGTCTCCACTGACTGTGGCAGCTTTTGGTAAGGTCCTGTGCAACATGGGGAGAAGGGGGGGGGCTTTTGTCAGGTCATACAGTGCTGGACACCCAGCTCCAACAGTGCTTCCCTGGGCACAATGCCTCGGTTTCTCTCTTTAGCACATGTGATCCTGTAATGTTCAAAGCACAAGGGGAAAATTCTTGCCACCTAGCACCAGCAGGCTAGGTACCTAATAAATACTCCTAGCCATGCCCAGTACACAAAGGACAGAATGTGAAAGCCCTTCATGGCTATGCCTGAGCTGGGGATCTTGCTCCTAGCTCCAGTGTGGAGCAAGACACATCCCAGCTGTGTTAGAGCAAGACCTGCACAAAATTATCCCATGCTACACCCTGGTTTCCCTGACAGGGCCTACAATAAATGTACTACCTGCCTAGTAGAATGAAGCTTAGCCTTTTAACCCCACAAACCTGTTCATATTCTGCCCCAGCCCTGCCTTATTGCCCTCCTTGTACACTTGCACCCTTCCCAGCAGGAAGCAGAGAACTCCTCTACACCATTCAGACCTTGTGTAAGAAAGGGGCAAGAGACACCAGACCTTGTCCTGACAATAGCTTTGAAGATAGGGACAGGGTAAATTTAAGAGATCCACTCTGCTTTGGAGTATACTGTCCCCTTCCTCCATGAAGTTAAGGGAGAAAAAAAAAAAAAAATTTGCTTCTACTGCACTGTAGGAAAAATCTTTACTTTTAAAAATACTTCTGAAATAAAAGTTTTGCTTATCATTTGCTTATGTACTACAAGGGAAGCCACTGAGTCCCAAAACTGCCTTAACAGGATGAGAGTCCTGTACAAAGCACAATTTACAGATGCCAGAATCAAATCTGTGCCTGGCCACTGGTTCATGAGATAGTTCACACTGTTCAGTCAATCAGCTTGTCTCGCCCCATTATATTATGTATTTATCTGACTTTACACACCTTTAGGATAAGATTTCTCAGCAGCAATAGGGATGTGCTGACCCCAATTAATCCCCAGTGTAATCAACTGACCTCTGCCTTCCTGTCACTGCCTTATCACCTAAATATGCACCAGAAGCCCTTTGAAGCTAAAGCACAGGAGGGTGAAACCATTCACTCTAGTGACTATTTACTTCCCTATGTCTTACATCCCGTGCTCATTTTAATGAAAATATTGATTTCCTACCCAAATTTTGACGAGTCAAGACCCTGCACTACCCCAGAAGCCAAGGATGGGAGTGTTGTTGTATCAATAGCAGACAGTTTTTCCTCCATCCCCAGGTGTCATCAGCTTCATAGTTATCCTGGTCGTGGTGGTGATCATCCTCGTCAGCGTGGTCAGCCTGAGGTTCAAGTGCAACCGCTCGAAGGACTCAGAAGGTATTTGCCCAGGACCACAATGAAAAAATTCATTGGTTACTAAATTTATTTGGCAATTCATAAATGAAGGACACCCTTGAAAAAAAATCTTACCTGGCAGGACATTTTGAAGCCCAAGTGAAATACAGATTTCACAGTTAGGAATGGAGTGTGAGCACCTCTTTGAAACCCCTGTCCAGATCCATCTGCACAAGGAAACAGCCTCAACTGCTGCACATGCTGCAGTTAGATGTGCCGATTCCCACAGGCAGGCAGCTCTTCCAGTGGAAATTATGGAGTTTGACACTCATTTTCTCTCAGAATCCCATTTCCCATTAAGCACTGCCCACTAGAGGGCAAGACTGATCTACAGCACGACAGATAGCTGCCAGAAGACCAGAGGATGCTAGCAACTGAACAGGCAGCAAAGCATTCAGTCCTGCCTGTATAGTGTTACATTATTTGAAGCACTTTTTCTAATCAACTCTCGAGTGTCCGGTGGTGTCTCTAATCTCATTTGGATTTCATTTATAACCCTGTACAACATAATTCTGCGTGCAGCTGACTTATTGCATAGCTGTCATGTTTTCTCACCTGCATATCACCAACTGCTTCTCTCCCTCCAGACAAACAGAAGCCGGGGAGCTCCATGGTATCGGAGAGGTAAGGTCACTCGCGCTATTCACACCCTGTTGAAAATGCATGTTTTATTCCACAACTCATTTTAGCCTGGGAAATAAGTGGCTTTGGCTACTCCAGTTTGAAGAAAAAAAATCAGGACTTTGAGACAGGTAAAAAAACACAAGTGCTGGTAAAGCCTCATCCTGCGTCTGATGGAGTCGAAGGTAGAAATTCAATGTTTAGGGGCCCTATTTCACAGCTGCACTGATAGCTGTGAAGGCTCATCACCTTCCAAAAAGCAATTTGTCTTTCCTTGCCTAGATACAGATGAGAACCTTGGGTTCTGCATTTCAAAGTAGTCTCAGTGAGATGAGATCACTCCCTGCAAAAAATAAAAATAAAAATATTCCAAGATCCCTGTTACTGCTATCTAACAGAATTGGGATAAGGGGGAGGGAGCAGGGGATGCAACCCAGAGCCCTTTGGAAGAAAAGCACCAAGTGGAGAATGGTCTGCCTGAACCCCACAGACAGTCACTGCTGCCCAAGAAAAAAGGCTGCACGCAGAAAGCACCATAAAACAAGGGCTGGAAGGGACCTAAGATGGAGAGAAAGTGTCAAAATATATTGCTCCTACTTTCCTATCCCTTCCCAGCAAGGTAACACCCCTGCTGTGAAAAGAAGCAAGGGACATAGGGAGCAGAATCATTAAAGGTTTAGATGAGAATTTGCATCTTTTGTCAGTGGTTCCTAGATCATTATCATAATGGGTATTTAAGTGATCTGCAGTCACATCAGAGCAGAAGTCCATGCCCCAAGGCACCCTAAACACCAAGGTCACCCCTTCTCCTTTGGCACTGAATGCCTATTCCAGCCCTCAGGGCAGGGAGAAAGAGGAACCCCAGCTTCCCAACGTGAGTACCTCTCACTCAGAAGAGGGGCTGGCAATACACGAGCAGCAGCAGCTGGTGCAGAAAGATCCAGGGCTCCCTTTGCATGACAGCTGCTGCAGATTTAAGAGCACAGCACAAAGGGCACGATAATGTTTCCTTTTCTTCCAGTTCTGGTAATGCCTACAGGGCTAGAAGGTAATGTAGTCACAGAGCACTGGATCCACACTGCTCCTTGATTCTGCCTACCTTGGCAGTACAGACAGCTGTGCTGTCTGCTGGCAAACAGCAAATCTGTATCCAAAATCATTTGAATGCACTCCTCATCTCTGCAGAGATCTTAACACAGAGGCAGGGGATGGGGGAATTGAGCACAAAGGATGCACCTGAATCAGGACAACAGATCACAAGATAGTGCAAATCAGTCCCCACATGCCCCCTTGCCTGTTTACCTCTATGTGAAGAAATTCCCTTCTTATTTCCTGGACTAATTAATGCCTTCTTTTGCTGACAGCTGTTCTGCAGGCACAAGTGAGAAGGATAACAGCATCACTCTGATCTCCATGAAGAACATCAACATGAACAACAGCATGAGTTACCCGCCATCAGAGAAGGTTTCCCTTTTAAGCCTTGCTTTTTTTGAAAGTTAGCTGGGGAGTATTTCTCTTGCTGGATAAGTGCATGTCTTTGAGGCATTTCTGTTGCTCTTATTCCTTCAGAAAGGTAATAAGCAGCTGTCAGCAAACACCTAAAAGTCCAACTGGGTTCCAGCGAGCCTGGTGAAAGTTTGGGTCCCCATCTCAAGTTCATCCAAGCTGCCTGAACTGAGGGCATCAAGTATACTTCATACTTATAGATGCCATCACCTAGGGCCAGCCAGAGCTAGAATCATTTGTCATTAAATTAAGAGCTAAAGCTTGCTGATCTGAAGTCAAGGTCCCATCCTCTAGTCCATGCTTCCCTCCGTCCTGCTTTGCAGAGCTGTTGGTGATGTTGGCAACATTCCCATCACTACTCTCAGACCCATTCCACATGAATAATCCACAGCACTGTAGGTTTTAAAGCTAAACTTGCACTTCGGCTTTATTTGAGGGACCACGTTGCTTAATTTCTTTTGCCAGCCCGAACATGCTGCTGATGTGCCACATTTTGTTCCTTTTGCAGGTGCTATGAAGCCAACACGGAGCTAGAAGCTGACACCTGACTACCAGCACTGACTTTCTAGGCTTTTTTTCCCCCCTTGGGGAAAGAGCAAGGGTGGACTTTTTATATAAATTATTATGCCCTTTTTGATCAATACATTTATGGTAGTATCCCATATAGCTTCTCCGACTGGAGGAGGGAAATGGGCTTTCTCCAGCTGTAGCCTGTCATGTTCAATGGTCGATATCTAACTGTATTTTTGATATGTCTTCAAACCCTCAGATTATTCCAGCAGCAAGAAGCACCAAGGAGCCACCTACCTGGCTAATAAACTGCTGCCTTAAATTAATGGCCTTTACAGTCTGTGCTAGACAGCCACAGGCTCGCCAGGCTGTTAATCAGCACAGCCCCCCGTTGAGCTAAACCCATGCCTTAGACAAGCACGACCTGAGGCTGAAGGCCTGATGGGACCGAGATGCCCAAATGCTAGGTCAAAGCACAGCCCAGCTGCTCCAAGCCCCTTATGCTTGGTGTCTCCCTGTCCCCACGGGGGGGGATGACCGTACCCACCTACCTCACAGGGTTGTTGTGAGGCTATGTTAACCCGTGTCTGTAAAGCATCTGGAAAGACGTGAATTAAAGGTGCTGCTGAAATGTAAGCTGCCATCTCAGATACTTTGCTGTCAATAACTAGCTTCAGGCAGACAGATCGGTGTCTTCCCACAAGTCCAACATACAAGGAGTCTTGTACGACACGCATAGACAGGCCTTTGAGCATAAGCGGGAGCAGTCACAAGCAAAACACTGAGCTACTCCAGTTCCTGAACGCTGTCAGCCTGAGTTTGCTGGGAGAGCTTCAGTCTTCTGTGCCACTGCTTTCCAGAGCTTCCCAATAGACCACAAAGGCAGACGCACAGCTCCCACCCTACCACAGCACCACACACCACCAACACATCCCCCCGTCACTAGGGTAAGGAGATGTTCCCTCACAGGCACGACATCTCACACCAGGAACCGGCTGGGTCATGGCCCACACTGGCTCAGCCCCAGCTGCCAGTCACCTACAGAAAATCACATCCTTACTAGCTGAGCTACAGAGGCTGATGGAGACATCAATACCCAGCTTCCATGCAACCACAAGAGAAACAGTGCTCAGTTGGGTAGTCCTGGAGCTCTCAGCTGCCTTACTCAGCAGCATAACGCACTGAAGCACAAACTCTGCAACTACCTTTGCCTCTGCCTGTCTCCACTGTGACTCCCGCTTGCAAGCTCCACCAGCTCCAGAGTCAGAGACCTTGGAGCACCTCATTTACCCGGCAGCAGAACACTGAGATACTGATTTCTCCTAGCACAAGCATCAGAAGCTCTCAACCCTGAAGGTAAATTGTGAAGTCAAGGAAAAAAAGATTTAGCCAAGCACTCAAAATAGGTATCAACTGCACATATTCCCCTGCACAGTCCAATGAAACATGTAATTTAGCTTGATTTAATTTTATGGGATGGTTACGAGATGCTTACTGGAGCATGCAATGCTAAAGGTAGCTGTGCTTCACAGCATGCAACCAAGTGTTCAGCATAATAAACACGATGTTTCACAACTCTTGTTAAGATCCAACACAATTTCTATTTTTAACATACACACCAGGTAGTTTGATAAGCACTTTTTTTATTAAAGTTTTTTTTCCAGTAAAATTTCCAAGAAGTAAACCATGACACTGCTCACCCTACCCCCACCAGGGCAGTGAGTTTGCTTAAGCACAAGAGCCCAGGTCACGACACCCAGCTTGGTGGATCCAAGCAGCTCCAGATCTCAGAGCTGTGACCCGGTGTGTGGGGACTCACGAGCAGATTTCATGTCTCAGGAGCACAGCTTAGAGGCAGCCTGTAAGCACCTGCAATATGAAACACTTCAGTAAGTGCCAAGCTTTAACTCATCTCCCTCCTGACATGCTATGCTGAGGTCTGAAAGGCCATCCCACAGGAGCTCATCCCTGGTTTCGTTTTCCTTCCTTTCGATGCATTGTCCTTCTTTGCACAGCCTCTGTAGGGCCTTGGAAAAAAAAAAAAAAAAAAAAAAAAGAGTTAAAATACAGGGGAAGTGCTGTGACCCCCTACAGCCAGGTGCTGCCACTCAAAGGGGAGGAGATCCCCTGCTAAGCACTGCTGCTGCAAATCGCACAGGTAGGAGACACCACCACCCTCACACCGCCAGTAGCCACAGCATCCCATAACGCCTCTCCCACACCTCATTAGCCCAGCTTTAATTGGCCCATGGGAGGAAAGAAGACGAGCAGCATTAGCAGCACCTAATCCCAGGCAGATAAACCTTCCAGCCCATGCTGCAGGTGCAGAGCTTGGTCAGAAGACCCAAAGCAGGGCTTCTCCAGGCTCCTCGCACCCTCACCACAACATCTCGAGGTGGGTCCCCATGGCCTGACGTGGGGCTCCAGGCAGTGAGGCTCAGCCCATGCGAGCCTCTGCAGCCCCAAGGAGCCCTCAGCGTGCCTTCCAAAAACAAATCCGGCTGTGTGCCATGAACAAGCAGGACCTCACAAGCACCTCCAGCGCCTGCCACCATTCCCTCTCTCAGCAGGATGACAAAGGGGAGGTTTTTAGCCCCCAACCCTCGTAAGGTGCCACTCAAGTGGGGCCACAAGGCCTGGGGGGAGGCAGCTGCCACGTTACCAAGCACCCGGGGCCCCCTGGCCTCCACCTCCGCAGCCTTCTCCAGGAAGCTCCTATGAGGTCACTGCCCTATGAGGTCACTGCCTCTCCAAGGAAGCCCCCTGTGAGGTCGCAGCTCTATGAAGTCACTGTCTTCCTCAGGAAGCCTCCTATGAGGTCACTGCTTCCCAGCCTTCCCCAGGAAGCCCTTATGAAGTCACTGTACTATAAGGTCACTGCACTATGACATCACTGCCTCCCCCAGGAGGTCCCCTGGGACATTGTGTCCCTGTGAGACCCCTACCACCCTGAAGAAGTCCCCCTATGAGGTCACAGCCCTATGAGGTCACCGCCTCCCCCAGGATGCTCCCTATGTGGTCACAGCCCTATGAGGTCACTGCCTCCTAAGGAAGCCCCCTATGACATCACTGTTTTCCCCAGGAACCTCCTTATGAGGTCACTGCCTCCCTAAGGAACCCCCATATGACGTCACCACCTCCCTAAAGAAGCCCCTATGACGTCACCGAGCCGCTTTAGAACATCCCCGCGCGGTGCCCGCTGGGTAATGTAGTCCGCGGGCGGCGGCAGCGGGGCGGCGGCGGGCCTACCGTACCCAGAACCCCCCGCGGCGCCGCCGCCGCCGCTGCCGCCTGCCGTGCGCACAAGATGGCGGCGCGGGCGGGCCGGGGCGGCGGGCGGTGAGGGCGCGGGGGGCAGGGGCTGCCCCGGGCCCGCCATGACCTACACGGCGGAGCAGCTGGACGGCGTGAGGCGGTGAGCGGGGCCGGGGGGAGCCGGGGAGGGCTGCTGGGGGTGAAGGGGGGTGGGTTCGGCCCCCGGTGGGGGCCCCGTCGCGCTCCGTGCGCTGCGCTGAGGGAGGGGAGCCGGCCCGTGACGGCCGCCCTGTGTGTGCTCCCCCCCCTCAGGATAAAGAGCTGCCGCAACTACTACGAGATCCTGGGCGTGGAGAGGGATGCCAGCGAGGAGGACCTGAAGAAAGCCTACCGCAAGCTGGCCCTGAAATTCCACCCGGACAAGAACCGCGCTCCCGGCGCCACCGAGGCCTTCAAAGGTGCGTGAGGGGCGGGCGGCACGGCCTGCGGACGCCTGCACCTGTGAGCCTCGCACCTGTACGGCTGGGCTCCTACAGGGCCTTCAAAATACAGATCGGAGGGAAAGGCATCGCAGGGCTCGTTCCTAGATAGCACTGAAGGGTCAGTAACGCTCTGGGGATGTACTGGTTATGACCCAGAACGTGTTGTGTAATCAGTAACTCCTCAGAGTCTTAATTAGAACGTCAAAAAAACACGTGCAAATATATGAAATCAAAGAGTACTCTAAAGAACAGTCGGGTGTTGGAACAAGTTGCCCAGGGAGGTGGTGGAGTCACCGTCCCTGGGGGCGTTCAAGGAAAGGTTGGACGTGGTGCTTGGGGACAGGGTTCAGTGGGTGACGGTGGTGGTAGGGGGATGGTTGGACCAGGTGATCTTGGAGATCTCTTCCAACCGTAACGGTTCTGTGATTCTAAATCCATTATTACGTGCCTGGGCTGTTCAGTATTGGTGCAGTCCAAGCCTGCATCAGCAATGTTAGCATCTAAACTCTTAGCGTCTTCCACATTCTCACCGTGCTACAACCATATAAAACTAGCACTGTAAGTCAGTGCTAAGGAAACTAGGCTTTCACTTGCTGTGTATTAGAATAAGGAATTCTTGAAGTTTTCTTAATTTTTTTGTGTTAGGGTTGTATTTCAGTATAAACTTATTTACAGCCATTTTCTATCAAAGACCAAGGAAGATGATGAACCAAACGAGCTACTTCCAGGTGGTTTGACGTGCACTGTGAATAAATATGCAGGTACAGCTTCACAAACATCTCTGCTGACAGAAAGCTTGGAATATGGGTCTGCATTTTAATTACTCTCTGCAGTTCTTAACTTTGTGTTAACTGTATTTCATGGATGGAGGTGCACAGCTGTGTCGATACTTAGTTTGACCTGATTAAAAAGTTATGTTCTCCCTCAGTCTCTTAACATAGGTGGTCTCTCACATCTTGGTTTTCCAAATGCTTAACTCTCTCCGTATACTTCAACATTTTTGTCTTTTTCCTGGTGTCAGTGATAGCAGGAAATAGGTTCCATCACAGGTAATGTTGGTATTGTAACGCTACTTATACAAAGTTAGCTCTTTCAAAAGTAAATGAGTCTTTGGCCAAGCACAAATTTTCTATGCCTGCTTGGGTATTTTGTTAATCTGCTTAGAGAATTCCCACACCTGGAGGTGCTGTGTTGTAACACTTCTTTCAATTCATTCTCCAGCAATAGGCAATGCTTTTGCAGTTCTCAGCAACCCTGAAAAACGATTGCGATACGATGAATTTGGAACTGACCAAGAGCATGTCAGCACTGGCCAGGCCAGGCACTATAACTACTACACAGAATTTGAAGCAGACATTACACCAGAAGAAATATTCAATGTGTTTTTTGGCGGGCACTTTCCTACAGGTTGGTATTCATCTGCACTATTTCTGAAATGTAATAAACTGACACGAGACCATAAAGGAAGCTCAGCTCCTCTTTATATTGCTCAGGTAGCTAAATTATAGTTCAGAGAAGAGCAAAAACGTGTTTGGATTTACTTTTTTTTTTTTTTTCCTCCTGACTTTTTATGCCTGGAAAAGTTCCCCTAATGCACTGTTTAAACTTAAAGTTGTAGTAAGTTTGGTCCCTAGAAAAGCTCAAAGCTCAGCTTTGCTGTCCAAGAGTGCTGCTAGAAGAGAGAGCTGTGATGGGGAGTAACGGCTGTTGCTGCTGGGGCATGTTCCTGACACCCCGGCCTTCGTGAGGACTTCTGGCAGCACTAGTTAGGGGTCAGGACATCTTAATTCGGCAAGGGTTTAGGCTGTTTGATACTTGGTTGGGCAAAATTTTTGTACCAGCACCAGCTGAAGACTCTTCTTTTTGTTCTTCCCCCATTGTCTGAAGTCAGCGATGGTTTGGGAGGCAAAGCAAGGTGTGAATGGGAAGGGATCAGAGGCATCTTTGATGGCGTTGTCCTCAAGACATGTTCCTGCGTTACAGCACGGCAGCAGCTCCTGGTGTTGCGGTCTCAGTGCCCTTGTAACTGGGAAAACACAAGGAGTTTGTCTCTCAGCACCAAGTCAAAGAAGTTAAAGCTTCTTCTCTTAGAAAGCGATGCCTGCCAGTGAGAGCTGGCTGTTTGAAATACAGAATAGTAGAGCCTGTACCTGCAGCACCTCTGTGCTTGTCTTAGTCCAGCCTTGGCTTTTCTGTTTGTACTGAAAATGGGAAGATGTTGCAAGCCCACTGGAATGCAGGTTAGGTTTAAAAGTAAATCTGAAAGCTGTGGTGAGCTCAGACATCTTGTTGCCACCATCACCAGTCTTTGATGAATTGCTCTAGTGCTTTTGCCTGCTGGTTCGCACTTCCAGGGCATAACATAAAGTAACAAGTCCGTTACTATAGCCTTAAGCAATAGGCACAGGTTACAAGCCACAGCTAACAAGCTACTCATTACTGCGGTCTGTGTGGTAGCATCTCATAGCTAAGAGGATCTCAGATCACTTTCAAAATTTGATCGTTAAGTTTGTAAAGTGTGCTGAGCTCAGGCTGGCATGATTCCCTCCCACTTTGCAGGAGATGGCACTTGCACATGCCTTTTGCTTTGGCCACAGGTGAGACATTGTCCATTTGTGGGAACGCTTGGAATTAAGGATAGAAAACTGAGGAGCCGTAGGAAGAATTTGGGTACTGGGCACGACAGTTATCTAATAGAGTGACCTGAAGAGGCGTAGGGGTGTTTTTATCCAAATGGCGAAGAATATGAAAATAAACATGATTTCATAGTAATAGCTCTCAGTAATAAACAAAAATTTCCTTACCAAAAAACTTGCTGGGATCTAAATTTACATACATTTTCATAACCTAAAAGTGAGTTTTTTATTTATGGAATGTCAATTCAGTAGTTTTCCAAAATGGCATAATCCATGGCTTCTATTTAGGAAGAGAGCTAACAGTAAGAGCACGTGCAGATGGGTAATATAAAGAGAACATTTTTCATGCTGTCATAATGTTAAGTGGGGATTGTGCATGTGAACTGAAGTTTGTGTTAAGCTGCAGTCTTTGCTGTTTGTTTTGTTTTGTTTTTTTTGACACCTTGCTATCACCAGGGTTTTTGGAAATCTAATTCAGAAATGGTGTTAGACAAAACTCATTCACATAGATTAAGGGCAGATTTATGGTTTGTCAGCTTACAAACCTGAGAGAGACTGTGTTGCAACTATGATGGGAAGGGGCTACGAATTGAACTTCCTTCTCTTAAAAAATAAATGCACATGGAAGGAAAGAAACTGGGGGCAAAAATTCTGTGAGAAACTTTGGATTGGGGAATTGTTTTTCTAGCTACCCTGCAAAAGCCATTCCTCATTCCCACACTCATATCCATTCTTTTGGAGTTTGATAAAACGTTGCCTGAGCAACATTAAATGATAGAAGCTTTCTTTTACAAGAAAAAAATTCTTCTTCAACCCCTCTTTTACTTTGTTAGTCCTGTGCAGTGTTATATCTTTGAATGACCAATGAAGCAGGTGTTTTGACACAACAACAAAGATCACTTCCCCAATTTCTTGCACAATTCTTTGAGAAATTCAGATAAAAGACAGTATAAGAGTGTTTTAAAATAATTTGTAGTTTGATTTCCCAAGGCTTAAAAATAGCTTGGTATGCCTTTTGTATGGCCATAAATTTCAATTCTTTATTACAAAGATGCTTTGAATCTCAAAAGAGGGGAGCTCAGCTATTATTTAGATACTTTCATGGTGTTACAGTCAGAGTTCAAGCTTCTAATCAAAACATCATATGCAATTTTTAAAAATTCTAAAGTGAGGAAAGAATAAGTCAGTGTGCAAGAAAGGAAATCCTGAATTGTACTTTTTTTCTCAAAAAGCTATTTTATTAATCTCTTTTGACATTAACAGTTTCACTTAATGATTTTATAATAGCTTGATGAAAGAGAAAATAGAACTGACTGTAGAAGAGCATTTCTGGTAATTATGTGAAGCCATAGTTCGGGGCCTGAATCTGGTGATGCAAATTAATTTGTCTGCTTGAAGTCTGGAGATGCAACATAAATTGCAGCCTTGCAAGTGAATATAACAAAAATAAAGTATGAGGTACAATTTTTATACAAAAATAATTCTCCGATTTTCTTAATTTTTGTAAATTAGGATGGAGCAGGGGTGAATTTCACAATTTCTCTGGTACGCTCTTTTTGGAATAACACATTGCTTTGACATTCAAATCTGAGGTCTCAAAACTATTACTCTGTCTGTGTAATATAAGCCTGAATAATCAACCAGAAACACAAGTACAGGTCAACACCAGCAGCCAGTTGAAAACCATGACTCTTTTGGCTTCTTTTAACAGGAAATATCCACATGTTTTCAAATGTAGCCAGAGACGCACACTATTATCCACGGAGGCACCGTGAAAGAGCATGGACACAGGAGCAAGAGGAGGAAGAAAACAGGCCACAGGTAGCCAGGAGAACGGATCTCTTGGGCTTAAACATTTCACCAGGGTGAGGGGTTCACGTATACATCTGAAGCCTGTTGAGACTTTCCCATTCTTAAATGCTCAATGCTTATCCTTAAGTGCTGCAGCCAAAATGGATGATTTGAAAAGTAACCGTGTTGTTGTTGTTCTGTTTTTAAAGCAGTGATAAATAAATTATTTTGGTAGGATCGCAGGCTTTGGAGTTTCTGCAACCAGGCATATTTCACTGGTGCTTGGTTTTTGCAAGCTCTGAGGGCTTGATAATCTAACAATGATCAGTCCAAATGTGAACTGATATCTAATACAGAAGTACTGGCTCGTCCTCGTGGCATATTTAATCCTTCAGTAAATTAGCATACAGTTTCATCCCAGGTGCTGCTATAGGCTTTTTCCAGCCCAGAGCAAAATGGGTCTGGGATACATCTCTACCAGCTGAAACTTGATGAGACACCAGGTATCGTGTGCTGTTAGCACAGGCACCTATACGCTCACACTGCACACCTTGGAAAAAATCTTCCTTCAGAGGCAGTCTATTAAAAAGGTCACTCTCCAAGAAAGACAATTTTTCTCCTATTGAGTCTTTTATAGACAGGCTTTGAAAAAAACTTGCACAGCCTGTAGACAGCTGAGCTGGGGCAAATGAATCCCACCAACTACTACATCAGGTATTGTTGCTGTCCCAGGACGGAGAACAGAGCCTAAACAACTATAATGTTCTGCTCCTAATTACAAAAAGGCAGTTTAAAAATCAAATGAGCAGGAGTAAAGGTCTGTGGTTGGTCTCTGCCTAGCAGAACTCTTCGATCTTTAGGACTTTTTTCACTCTTTTGCTCTACAAAATTAATTCAAACAACATAGCAAGTGCTTGCATTCTGCCTCAAGTTACGCTACATATTGTCTCTTCAGCCTTTACTTTCAAGTGGCTTTGTCCAGTGTTCAGACAGACTGAGATTTTTGGAATACATGCAAATTTCAGAAATGCATAGGCAGAAATGGGAATCGCGGTGCTCCTTTGGTTTGGACTGTCAGCTGGTCACTGGCAGACAGTGTTGTGGGCATCTGCTGCCTTGGGGAGGGAGCTGTAGATGAAGGCAATGCTCTGAAAATGTAATTGGAAGAAAATGGCTTTCAGGAGCTTGACGAGAGCATTAATAAAGGTTATTTAAAATGTCATCCTTGTCAGCATTTGAAAGTACTTGTCTTTTTTTTCCCTAAGTTTACATTTAATGTGTTGTTGATTTATGATAAGCAGATTTCTGTGCATGGGCATCGTTTTCTGTATATATCTTTATTTGTCAACTTGTCGTTGTTCTTTTCAGAACTCGTATTCTGCATTTATTCAGTTGATGCCAGTTTTCATAATAATAATAGTGTCGGTTATAACTCAGCTGATGGCGACTAACCCACCCTACAGCCTCTTCTACAAATCGTAAGTCACTTGAAAACAATTCTTTCCGGTCCTTGGTGTTGAGATAAGAGGTAGATAGAAGTTGGGCTGGATAGAAGAATGCTTGTTACTGTTCTCTTCCGCTCATTCTAGAAACTGCTATCAATTTGTAAATAAGGAAATACCAGCAGTCTCTGCTAAGTTCTCCTAAACGCTGTCGCTGTGAAGTAGATGGTGGTGAGCTGTGTTGTGCTGTGTGCCGAACAAATAGAGGCGCTGAGCCAGCGCGCTTACCCAACTGGTGTGAAATGCACAATGATACAGTAGTAGGAATGTGGGTGTAGCTTAGCTACAGGACTGATCAGCCCTAGAGGGTCTGTGGATTGCCTCTGACATTCCCCTGTAAAGCAATTAGGAAATCAAGCCTGCAGTTGGCACTGTAAATCCAAATCTGCTCTGGAGCCTAAATTCCTCTCGAAAATTTGTCAAGCTCCACAAACCATAAATACTTTGAAATGCCCTGGTTTGGTGTCTATAAAGAGGCAGGATCCCCACGTTGCAGAACACAAACTAAACTGGTCAGCTGCGGAAACAATGAGCGCCAGGCCTGCAGTAATCCGAGTTTGTGGGGCAGAGGAAAACCCATTTACTGCTCCCAGCATCCAGCACTGGGAGGAAGGAAGATCTCTAGACTGGTTCAGTCAGCTGCCCTGGCTCTTACTGAGATAAGAATGGGAGTCGGCGTATTTCAACACCCTGCAGGCTGGGGACTGCTACACACAGCAGTAGCAGAGTGCTCTACAAACTCTCCTTGCCTCCCTTTTAGGAGCAAAACTGTTTACATTTAGGCCCATATGCTCCTCGGTGTAGTTTTAATTGGTCCCAAGGCCCTTTACTGTTCGTTACCACAAGATGTCAGTATGTAGACCTAGCATGAGAACAAGATGGTTGGTGGCTTAGTTCTTCTGTTCGTGTTTTTTTTGTTGTTGTAGTTGTTTTTTTCTTTCCCGAGAGCGTTTTTGCTATCTGCCAGTCCTGTGTGAAACCTCCCACGCTGCCCCCAGAGCAGCTAATCTCGCTGGCTTTCCTCACTGCCTCCCCCTTTCCTGTTGATTTGAGATAGTCAGGCCTCAGCCTGGTATACAGTTACAGATGCTGTTTCTCTAAATCCTGTCTTTAAAAAAACTAACAGCTCTGAAATAAAGTGTTTATATAAGGAGAGCGTACGTGTCTGAGACACAGAAAGAAGGAAAAGAGGAGCCCAGGAAATGGAAGGGGCAAACTGAATTCCATTGGGTAGAGGGTAACTTAACATTTTGGCTGCCTGCCTCTTTCTCTGGGCAGCGATTTGCAAAAGCTTCTGGATATCTTTGCTCAAGTAAAAACTCAGTAGCAGAGGATAGTTTAGCCTCGTGTCTGTGCCACAGTGGCTTGTTCTACCTATGGGGTGCTCCACATACTACCTAGCTTACTGGTGATTATAAAACACTAAAGGAAAAGGTAACTAAAATCCCTCCGCTAATTCTTATTTCTACTGATTAATCCAGAAATCAGGAAAACCTACATCCAACTACACCATGCCCTAAACAATACTGGTCCATGTGACTTTGCTATAGTCTTTATATTTGCCATCATTTCCAATGGATTTCTGGACTTAGCTTGCCAGAAGTTAACAGTAAACAGAAGAAAGGGTGTGGAGCTTCTGTTTAAAGATAAAATTTGCACTTACACTTTAGAAGTATCTTGACTGAGCTGTTGAGAACAAACGTGGTATTTGGAAGGGACTGTGTCAGCTCTGAATCAGAGATATCTACAAAGAACTAAGTATTATGTATTTTCACTGTGTTATTTTTTTTTTCAGTGAATTCTGTGTGAAGAGCTTGCTGTGCCTGAGGCTTGTAGTTTCCTTATTGGGTGGCTGAGGGAGCTATAGTCCTGCAGGAAGTGACTGAGAAGTTGTAAAGATTCTGTTTTGGAAATGTTAATTGCAAGAAATTTCTCACTTTTTCTTTGTTTCAACTGCTGCAAAATGTTTTTTCTCCGTGATGTTTTCACAGGTCCATAGGCCATGTTATTAGCAGAGAAACAGAGAACTTGCAGGTGCCTTACTATGTTGATAAAAACTTTGAGAAGAATTACCAAGGAGCGGAACTTCAAGAGCTAGAGAAAACCGTTGAAAAAGATTACATAGACTATATTCAGACCAGCTGCTGGAAGGAGAAACAGCAGAGTAAGTTATATTTGTTACAAGTGCGTGCCTGCACCCTGTGTACAGTTGTATGATGGCTGCGGTTCACAAAGCACTGCCATTTTAGCCTCATTTTCCATTGCATGTAATTTCTCAAATTTGCAGTGGTGTTTCTCGCATCTGTTCTTAACTCCGAATTTGTTATTCTTGAGGGGCTGTCAGAGTTCATTGTAGGTGATTGAGAGAGAAGTGGAAAGTTGATTCCACTATTAGAGACTTTTTTTTCCACTCAGTCTTTGTGCTTGACTACCTCTTAGTGATGATGTTTTAAACACTATCGTCCAGCACATTTATTTAGCTCTGACAGTTTGTTAGGTCTAGGAGAGACCTTGAGGCATCACCTAATCAATGTTTCCTTTGCTGAGGCGGAATCAGTTTTACTTTGACTAGCTCCACAAGCAGATCATCTAACTCCTCTTCTTCAAACCTTCACCAGGAAGACAGGCTATAGCTTTTGAAAATCTGTGTTAACTGGTATCAGTTTTCAAAGAGTGCTTCTGTGATTATTTCATGCACTTATTTGCATATTCTATCTTTAGAGGAGTTTGAGATCATGTTTTTCACTGTAGTCAAGACTGTCTTTTAAAGACAAGAATTGAATGCAGAGAGGAAGAATGTAAGAATGTAAGCATTCTAAATGATTTCTCCCGTGTCAGTTCTCAGTCAATCTTTTCTTTTCATCCAGAGACATTTTTCTTATTTTAAGTTAAAATTACTAATCTTGCTCTTAAGGAGAAGTACGCAGACGTAGAATCTGAAGTTGAAATAAAAAGAACCCATAATGTGAAACCCTAAAAATGCCAAGTAATCCCTTAACTTTTGGTTTGCTTGACTTATCTCTGAACATCTATGGCTGGTAGCACCAGCCCCCAGGTACAATGTGTCCGTTAATAAACATAAACGTAAGCTTCATGTGTAGGCTTGCCATAGGAATAGATTTTTTTTTTTTCCCCCTTAGAGGAAAACTCCTTGTAGGTAACCTAGTGCAACTAAAAATCATTGTATTGTCTGTTTCATGTAGACCTTTATGACCTTTCTGTACCCTGAAATGGGCAACAGGGTTTGCAGAGGGACTGATAGAGTGAGGGAAGTAATCCAGCACTGAATGCCAAGTAATGTCTATAAGGCAACCTCCTCTAGGACTTTTTACACCTAGACTTTTTTATACTCTTTTTTTTATAGTCTGTGTATTAGTCACATACCTGCAAATATGCTTACATTGTCCACAATAAGCACTATCCTGAGGAGACCACTGTAATTTAGAGAAAAAAAAAAAATAAGTTTTCAGAATGATTACCACCTAGGCCAGTGAGAGCAGGCAATGAGCTCAGCTGAAACAGTGCTAACTTTCCTACAGCCCAGTTTGTAAAAATACTTTTTTGACTAACTCATTTTTTTATATAATGATTTTGAATACAAGATGAGGTTCTGGTAAAAAGTTGGCTTGGAGACCCTGGGAGAGTTGTTAATGAGCTGCTGTTTCATAATTTTGGTCAACTGATTCCTGTGTAAGTGCATAACTTTGTGGTTGACTTCTTTGTCAGTTGAATGTCTATTAATAGTAGGTTTGTTCTATTTACTGATGGTACACTTCTCTTTAGCACCAGCAAAATGAACACACATTATATGAACAGTTTAAATTAAAGACCTTGATTTTTATGATCTGAAAAGGGCTACCTGGGGTCCAGCTACCTTAACAAAAACTTAAAAGGTACCTGATACATCAGTATGTTCCTTAGCTGGTCCCTTCACAGCAAAACAGTGTGTGAAAGGTGCTTATGCTGTGGGTTTTGGTGCTCTGACATGCTCTGATATGGTTAAGTACAAAAGGCAAGTCTCAGGTTTTTACAGATGATTGTTCAGCTGTAGTAGCACAGTTGTGAAGTAAGACTGCAAAGAGCTCTGAATCAAAGAATAACAATTACACAACTGAAAACAGAGAAAATGCATAGCTGGAAATATGTATTTTAGGAGTTCCTTAAAGAGAATAACTTCAGTCAACAAAGGTTGAAGGAACAGCAGTGTAAAAGATTGAAAAACACAAGAAACTTAGATGACAGAATGGATGCTGTCGAAGCGCAGATATTGGCAGAAAATAATCTTGCCCAAATGGACAAGTTGGGCAAAAGAGGCTAAAAGTCTGTGCTGCAGAACTCTGGGGACTTGGAAACGATTACCCAAGTCTGGTTCTGCTGAAGGGTTGTCTAGACTCTGTGCTCAGCACATCTGCACTCTACTTGAGTGGTGTTCCAGTTAGAAAAAATGAAGATTGATTCCTGACCTAAAATTAAGATGTTTGTGCCTGTCAGTTTATCAAGCTTTTCAGTAAATAGATGGAGGCTTATATAGACGGAGCTCATATGGCTTTAAATTTCAGTGGCGTAGGGACAGAGCACGTAAGGCATGAAAGGCCCTATTGAGAAGTTCTTTCCCTACTGAATGATTTGGTAAAATGAGGGACTTGTACGATGTACAAAAGCTCTTTGAAAAATTGAATGTCGTCAGGTAGCCTGTGCTTAGGGAAATTTTGACCTTTTCAGAAATAAATTACTGCTATTCTCATAGGTGCATCTAATCCTGGATCTAAATTATTCTTCAGGGAGAAAGCTATATTAAGACTTCCTTAACTAATCAGCAAAAGATGCTTCTCTGAGTTGCTGGGGGGAGATTATTCAAACAATGGGATTATTTCAGTTACATGTTGCTTTTGAGAAGAAGGGGAAATGTATGCAAAGTACATTCAAGATTGTGCTGTTTGAAAGCCCCTGTGCCCTTTCATTAACAAGCCTTTTATCTAGCTGTTCACCTTCCTGTAATCAATTAAAAAAAGAAGAAATAAAAGAATTCACATTGCCTTCTGGGCCAACCTCTTGGCAGACGGAGTTTGAATTCTGACAAGTGCAACATCAAAAAAAAAAAAAATACACAACAATCACCATCTATACTTTAAAGTGTCTGTTTGGATGGATGTTTGGGACCCTTGCAGAACGGGTTTGTCAGAAGAATTGCATTTCTCATTTACGTGGGCAGGGATGTACATCTTGTAACTCCTGCTTAGCTGCAGGCAGCTGACGTAGCCTGAAGAAAGCAATAAGGAAAGTAGTCATGAGGTTCTCTTTCCTTCTGGCTTGTCACTTAACTACTGCTGGCAGGTGCAGAGTGAACTCCTCTCCATCGGTCTGTGCCTGCTGAAACATCGGTGCACGAGGAGATGAGGTGTAATTAGGTTGTAAATGCTGGTGTTGACTTAGACGGTGGCTGTTTAGCAGACCAAATGGTATCTTACTAACACGCATATAGTTTAAATATGCACAGTAAGTTTGCTTTTAAGAATGCGTATATATTTAATCACTGTAAGTCATTAACAAAGCTTTCAATCTTACGTGACTTCTAAGCTATATTTTTATAGTTTGTTTCCTTTGTAGACCATAATAGTCCTATTTTGGGTTTCAGTTATTGCCGAACTGGTGCACTGGTAGAGTCTTTGGTTTATTATAACTCTGAATTTTTAAGCAATTATAGAAAGTTTTCTTAAGCAGCTAGCCTGGTTAAACATGATGGCCTCTCTTCAAAGAAAGCTCCTATAACATGCACAGATATATTGAAATAAGGTGAACTAAAAAAAAATCATGAGGATAACAAAGCATTGGAAAAGTTACTTGAAGCATGCTCACAGCTTCATCCTAATATATATTTTTTTTTCATCTTTCAGAGTCTGATTTGTCGAATTTGGCCAAGCTATACAGAGACGAGCGGTTAAAACAGAAAGCAGAATCATTGAAACTTGAGCACTGTGAGAAGCTCTCCAGTCTGATTGGAATGCACAAAGGGGGCTGACCAGGACACACACATTCTGTAGTTTTTATTTATTGCTGTTTTAAATTATGTTTTTATTTTCCTTTGTATAAAAACAGAAGGAGTCTATTGCAAAGAGTGAATATTCGATTCCTTCATATAGTGCAGAGATGGGCCAACACAAGCTGTAGGGCAAGTGTTTGCTTTAATATACTGTACGCTATATTTGGTTCCAAGGACCAGTGGCACTTTGTAAATTAATTCCCTGGGAAATGCTCTGAGTTTGGAATGTGTCTCATCGGTAGTTTGTCTGCCATCCAAACAGTATATGCTTCACAGGAGAGTAGACAAATGTCTTATGCTTTCTGTATTTTCTATGGACCTGCAATTCACCCGGTCATACCAACCGTGTAGCTCGCAGTACTCAGTGCACTCGCCTTTTCATACTGCTATCAAGTGGATGTCCTTGCCTCTACAGTCGCTTGTAATGAGAATTTAGATGAAAGGCAGCATACGTCCTGTTCAAGTCCAGTATTCAGCGCTTAACTCCGAAGTGTTGAGTACCTGCTTCAGGTAAGCATTTTGACGTGCTCCCAGCTCTCCTTACTGTCAGAAGGACTTGATCGAGTACTTGTCTGGCTGGAGGGAGTCTGCCGCTTCTCCGTAGTGACATGACAAGCTGAGAGCAGAACCACAACGCTGAACAGGAAGATGAGAGCCTGTGAAATGCATCGGTTCCAGCATCTGCCAGACTGCAGAGAAAGGACAACCTTATTTATTTTCTCATACGTTTCCAGTGGCATATTTTTAAGCTGGCTGTATAACTCTGATTTTTATCTGCAAACTCTTCTCCAGCTGTTACAGGGGTCCTGCTTTTTCTGGTACAGTTTTGATGTAGCATATTTTTACTCTTGAGCAGTTATGAATGTTCCACTGTAGAGACTAGCATTGCAAAGAAAAAGATCCATGTAGTAGTGTCTGTTTTTTCTTCATCCTCCTTTATGAAACCTTTAAAGGCAAATTAAGGATGGTTGCACTCAGAAGCAGCAGAGAACACTATTACTCCCCTTGAGCGTCACTGAGCTCCTTAGCCAGTTTTTCTGGTAGTTTACCTGGCTAAGGGTTGAACTAATCCATGTGGACCAACCTGCTTCTGGAGGTTCATATTGTGTTCTTGCCAGGGAGAGGGAAGGAAAATGGGCACCCACGGAGTCCCGTGCAACAGCTGGCCTTGACTTGGTTCTGCTGCCTCCACCAGAACCTGTGCTGAGAGCAGGAAGGCCAGAGCTCCACACAGGGCAGCTTCAGCCCACCCTGCTTCTCTAGCTGCACCCAAAATTCCTCTTTATAGCAGAGCAGGGGCTGGCATACCTGTTCTTAAGTTGTTGATGTGCTAGATATCTATAAAACACACAGAATGAACTATCCTCATTGATACCCTACCCCAGCAGTACAGGGAGTGGTGGCACAGGCTTCTGCCCACCCGCTGTGGGCTGGGGACATGCCGTATGTAGTAGAGGCTGCTCTCACCTGCACATCACAAAACACTGAACAAGCTGTTGTTGCTCTGCTCCTAAAACTTGTGGCAGAGCACCACAACTTGTCTTCATTTAAACCTAGGAAATCAAGTGCTCAGAAGTTTGTGAAATGCCAGAATTAAAACTGCATTTAAAGCTTAGACTGTGGTCTCCTAGTGCTGGGGTGATAGGGTGCAGGCATGTGCCAGCGGGCTGCTGGTGCTGAGAATGAGGCAACTTGGGATGTAGATGCAAAAAAACATCCCTCTTTTAAGGAAAAGATATTTTTTCTGTGATCTAGACCAGAGGATGGTTGCTTGTCTCAGGTTTTGAGACTTGAGGCTCCTGCAGGTGAGATGCATGTCCTGCATGTGAGTAGCTCAGCGCAGCTACAGCAATACAGCCGTGATTGAGTGGGGGTGTTAAAAAAAATCAACAACAACACAAAAAAATGTACAGTGAGTATTTAAAATAGCACAGCTAGGTTGGTTTTGTTCCCTGTTGGGAACTGCTGTGGGGTCCTTGGAGCAGCTGAGCAGAGTTTGTCAGCCAGAAGTGGCACAGCGTTGTGGGGGCTGTGGTGAACCCTGTTCTGTGTGAGTCTGCAAAGGCAAAAGTGTGTTATTCCAGGTGGGAAAGGGGGCTGGCAGTCCAATGGGCAGCCTTAATTCTGGACTATCCCAATTCCGAGCACTTGATATGCCTGCGTATAAAAAGCAAAATTCTCATGTTGCTTTTTATATATTAAATAGTTTGTAGAACGTATGTCAACTCTATTAAAGCGGTTGGACTTCATTCCAGGTTTGGTATCGTTCCTGGGCCAGGGTGTTAGAGGGGACTCTGCGTGCTGGGGGCGTTTGGCTCCCCAAAATGCCATTGGGGGCAAGCACCGGTGCTGGGTGTGAGCACTGGGGCTGTGCCAAGGGGGAGGGCAGAAAATCCCCTCAGTGCCGCTGTCTTTCACCAGAGCTGGCTTCCAGGGCCAGCCACTTCCAATAACTCCTGGCCTCTGCGGGGATCCTGGCAGGAGTGGGGGGGGAGCTGCATTTTTCCTGCAAATGGAAGCTTTGGGCCTTTCTGGGCCTGCCTGGCAGGGAGGGCGTTGCTAGGAGACGGGGCCGGCGGCCGCCATTTGCCGCGGGGGTGAGGGAGATGGCGGTGGGCGAGGGGGATGGGGATGGGGACGGGGGTCGGGGCCGAGCTCCCCATGGAGAGTGTATCCCAGTCCCGGCCCAGCAGCCGGGCAGGGGCGGGTTAAGCTCCAGGCCGGGCATTGTGGTTGCCCTTCGCTTGCCAAGGTTTAAATTTAGTCCCCACATGCACCCGGGCATCGGGTTGCTGGAGGCTGGCAGCGCCGCCACGCACCTGCTGCCGCCGCTTCCTTCACAAAGCCCCAAAAAGCCGTGGCTGACCCCGGCGGGGGCGGCCGGACCAGGCCGGGCACAAGGAGATCCGCACACCCCCCGAAAGAGGCGAACGACACCGTCCTCCTCCGCTCGGCGCCCGGTTTGACTTTGCGCCTTGCCATCCCTCCTGGCCGCTCGCTCCTCGCTTGGGGGATGCTGGGGGTGGCACCGCTTGGGGACAGGCTTTGTGTCCCCCCACCTGGGGATGCAGCATCCCTATGGGGACAGAGCCACGCTGCAGGGCCTCAGCCACCCGGCACGGCCCCGGCGGGGTCTGCGGGTCCCCGGTGGGCTCACGGTTGCAGTGGCCCCGTCCCTACTGCAGACCCCTAAGCCGGGGGTGGCCGTGGCATTTGCACGCCGCCCGACGCTTGGCATCGCCTCCCCCGTGCTGGCGCCCGCTGCACGCATGTGATTGAGGAGCTGGGTGCCGCGGCGAGCAGAGCAGAAGGTCGAGCCTGCTCCCAACCCGACGGCAGCGCCGGGGCAGTCCCCACCATGATCCCCCGCGGCAAGAGGGACGCCGGCCGCCCCGCCGAGCTGCCTGGCCCCGAAGGCATCGCCGAAGGACGTCGGTCCGCCTGGGAGGAGGACGGCCGCCTGTCCGTCCTGCCCCGCGACGACCTCCCCAAGAGCATGTCCGACTCCTCCGTCTCCTCCTACCACTCGGCGCTGTGCTCGGAGACGACAGACACCTTCAAGGACTGCCTGGAGTTCCTGGAAGAGGAGGACGCGGGCCGCCACACCGCCACACCACCTCAGGGTCCCCCCGTGGGCCCCCCGCCGCACGGCCCCGTCCCCAGCCCGCGGCTGGAGCGCGGCCGGCAGGCTCAGCTGTCCGTCACCGCTAAGAATAGCTCGGCGCCAGGCCGCGGGGGCAGGATGGGTCCCCTCCGCGGGGACCGGCCGCCCGCCGCTGCCTTTGGGGACCGGCCGGGCGCGGCGGCACCGGGGACGATGCTCGGCGAGGGGCGGCGGGCCAGGCGGAGCGGCGGGGCCAGCGACTCGGACGAGGCCGACGGCGAGGTGCGGGCGCTGACGGCCAGGTCGTTCCGAAGCCTCTCGGGCCTTCCCGGCACCCGGCTGGACATGTGCAGCTCCCACACCTCCTCCAGCCTCTCCAACTCGCTGTCAGAGGACGGCGGTGGAGGGCGGCGGTGGGCAGCCTGCGGGGAGCCCCGGGGTGCCGAGCTGGCTGGGCTGACGGGGAAGGAGCTGTTTGAGTGCGTGGATGTGGAGCTGGAGAGCAGCGACGCCAAGAAGGGGCACGGCAAGAAGAGGACCGTCCCCAAGCGGCAGATCCAGCTCAAGAGGAAGGAGAGGAAGGAGCCGGGGTTCTTCCCCTGGGGGGATGCTTCAGCCCCCCAGCCGCTGCCCCCCACCAGAAAGGAGCCCCCAGGCAAGGGCAGAGCTGTTGGTGAGGACTTCAGGTTCAACTACAAGCAGTTCATGAAGACGGCCTCCCTGGACGATGCCTCCAGCAAGACCCGGATGGCCTCCAGCCTGGTGAAAAACGTCCTCGCCAAGAAGATGCAGTACGAGCAGTGGATTAATAAGATGGAGCAGAAATCGCTGAGGGGCAGCTCGACCTCCTCAGGGCCGTCCTCGGTCGGCACCGACCTGCTCGGCGATGGCCTGGAGGGCAAGTCCAGCTCACTCTCCAAGTCCGACTGCAGCATCTCTGCCGAGGACATGCGGTGTCCTCGGGGCTGCGAGAGGCTGGGGGCTGCCAGCACCACCCGGCCGGCCAAGGGGGTCGTGCTGAGCGAGGCGACAAGGGAGAATGTCTGCAAGCTGAAGACGACCTTCAACGAGCTCAACGAGAGGATGAAGTACCAGGAGGTGATGCAGTGCCAGCACCTGCCCGCCGAGGAGCACACGACAGAGAGGACCCGCTACCGGCGAGCGCGCGCCCTGTTCGAAGGCTATGCTGGGGACAGGAAGCCGCTGGACATCACCCCAAAATTTGAGAAAGTGCAGAAGCCATGGCCCAGCTTGAAGCAGCGAGCCATCCGCCCCAGCAGGCCCGAAGTAGTCCCGTTTGAGCCCAAGAGCTTGGCGTTTCCTGATGTGCCACCCCGGGGCGTCTTCACGTCCCGTGCGCAGGAGGTGAAGCTGGTGCCGCAGAGCCGGTGGGAGGAGAAGCCACCACCAGCACCCCGAGAGCCACCGAGCCCCAGCACCCCCGCGGCCACCCCAGCTGAGCCGGGGAACAAAGGCAAGGTGCAAATCCCGCAGCCGCGGGACGTGCGCAAGCTGCTGAAGAGCAGCTACAGCCTCTGCTTCGGCACCACCCGCGGCCCCTCGGCCCCTGTCCCCGTCGGGGAAAGCACCGGGGAGCCCACGCCGCCATCCCCACTCGTCATCCACTGCACCTCTGTCTGCCGCCGTGAGCCAGCACCGAGCCTGGTGCCACCGGCGGACAGGGACGTGGGGACAGCTGGTGGCCGAGAGACGGAGGCGGCACATGCTGAGGGGACGGCGACGGTCACCAGCAACCGCCCCGCGCGGGGCTCGCCCGTGCACATCACAAAAGTCCAGTCCACGCGGAGAGAGGTGGCTGCCGCCGAGGGTCCCCAGCTCAGCCCTGCTGCGTCCCCTGCGTGTCGCCAGCGGAGCGAGATCAGGGTGCCGCCGCGTGCAGGGAGCGGGGGGGACACGCACGTGGAGTCCCACCTGCACGTCCTGGTCGGCCCACGGCCCCCGCCGGTGTCCGGGGAGGGCTCTGGGGCTCGGAGCAGCGCGGTGCTGCGGACGGAGAAGACCCTCGTCCTCCCACCGCCACCGAGCCCCACCGAGGGAGAGGAGGAACGCGGTCGTGGCGTCGCTGCAGGGGATGGTGCCGCAGGGGACCAGCACCGTGGTGGCAAGGACAGCCCAGGGGATGGCCAGGACGCCCGTGCCGTGAAACCAGCGGTGAGAAGTGCGGTAAAGCCACCTGCCAGCGAGCCGGGCAGCTGGCTGGCCTCGGCGGGGAGCTGTGGTGCTGCAGAGGGCACCGGCCCCGCTGTCCCAATTCGAGCGAGGGAGGCTGGCAATGGTCCCTCTGTCCCCACCGCGCCACTCCCCACCAGGCCACCGGACCGGAGGGAGAGCTGGGAGCACGTAACAAAGTGGCCGGGAGCCAGCGAGCCGCACCTTAACGCCACCCCAGTGGAGAACACCAACTACTTGACAATTCCCGTGAAAGCCCCCAAATCCTCCCCAGTGCCAAAGCTGCCCTCGCTTCCCAACCCGGCCACCGCATCCTTTGGGGCTCCCTTAGCTCCCCATCCAGCCAGTGTGGCCTTTGGGACCCCTTCTGTCCCCAGTTTACCCACTGCATCATTTGGGACCCCCTCGGTCCCTAATCCACCTACTGCATCATTTGGGACCCCTTCAGTCCCTAATCCAGCCACTGCATCGTTTGGGACCCCCTCGGTCCCTAATCCACCCACTGCCTCATTTGGGACCACCTCAGTCCCAAATCCAGCCACTGCATCGTTTGGGATCCCCTTGGTCCCCCACTCAACCAGCACATCCTTTGGGACCCCCTCGGTCCCCAATCCAGCCACCGCATCCTTTGGGACCGCTGCAGTCCCCAATTTGGCCAGCACATCCTTTGGGACTCCTTTGGTCCCCAGTGCAACCAACTCACCTTTTGGCTTCCCGTCAGCCTCCAGCATGTCCTTTGGCACCCCCTCGGTCCCCAACCTGACCAACACATCTTTTGGGACACCTTTGATCCCCTACCCCGTGAGCGCATCCTTTATGACCCCCTTGGTCCCCAATCCAGCCACTGCATCCTTTGGGACCGCTTCAGTCCCAAGGCTGGCCAACTCAACCTTTGGAACCCCCTTGGCCCCCAACCTACCCAGCGCACCCTTTGTGACCCCCTCCGTCCCCAAACCAGCCAGCTCATCCTTTGGGACCCCCTCGGCCACCAACCCAGTCCCTGCTTCCCTTGGGTCCCCGTCAGTCCCCAGCCTGGCCAGCGCCCCACTGGGGACTGGTGTGTCCGCCCTGCCCGCTGGGGAATCCCTGTGGAGCAAACCCTTCCCCGAGCCCCCCCGGCCCCGGCCCCCCGAGCCTGTGGCCACTGCGGTGCCGCAGCCCCTGGCCCAGCCCCAGCCTCGCCTGGAGGACGCTCCCCGGAGGACCGAGGGCTCCTCGCCAAGCAACAAGAGCGCGCCGAGCCCCACGCGGCCCTTCAATCAACGCAAGATGCTCGTCGATCCCGACAGCGGCAAATGCTACTACATGGAGCCGCCGCGGCAGCCCCAGCTGAAGATGCTCTACGACCCCGAGACGGGGCAGTACGTGGAGGTGCTCATCCCACCGGTGCCCGTGGCGTCGCACGCGGGGCTCTACCAAGCTCCCTTCAACCCCTTGCTCTACAGCCTGCCCTACGTGCCCTACAGCAGCTTCCCGGGGCTGCCGGCACCCGCGCCGCCCGCCGCCCCCTCCCCAGCGCACCCCGACCTGCAGGGCCAGCTGCCGGCTGCCGAAAACCCCGGGGGCTTCCCTGGGACCTTCAGCCCCGATCCCAAGGGCGAGGGGCCACCCGCTGCATCGGGGCCCGACTGCGGGTACCTGGAGAGCCTGTACTACATCCCCACGGGGATGCGGGCCAGCCCCGGCCCCAGCCAGCCCCCCACCCGCGCCAGCCCTGCCGGCCCCAAGCAGGGGCCACTGCCCCCGCTGTGAAAAAAAAGCTCCTAAAACGGATGGGGGGGAAGATGGTGTTTTAGCAGCACCTGGCATCCCTGGGGGGGGTCTGAGGTTATTCAAGGGAGCACGGCCACGGCTGGCAAAGGGACCAGGTGCATGGCCCCCACCTCCCCCCGTCCCCCTGGTCCCATCCCAAGGGCCGTGTGGTGGGGCGATGGGCAGAGGCACCCCGGCTATGGCACGGACTCCTTAGAACAGCAATAAAAGTGCTGAGCCAGCATTAACCCTGCGTTCCCATGTCTGTGTCGTCTGTAAAGGGGGTGCAGGGGGCCTACATGTTCCATTTTGGGGGCATTTTGAGCAGAGGGGCAGGGGCTGTGGATCCCACAGTCCTGGAGCAGCAGCAGGGATGAATTTCCATGTCCAGGGGTGAGACCCCAAATCCTCAGCCCTGGAGAGTTCAGCCTGCCCTGGGAGGGATTTGGGGGAGACGAGGACAGGCACAGGCATCGCAGGACTGAATTAAACCAAAAAAAAACCAACAAAAACAGAGGGGGCAGATGGTGGGGGTAACCCATGCAGAGCTCCCCTCGGCAGCCCGGGGATGGACAGACAGCTGGCAGCACGGCCGGGCGGGTGGCGCGGGGCACGTCGGCCGGATGCAGGTGCACCGGGCGCGCACCAGCACCCCGGGGTTTATAACGCCTGCGCCTCCACCACTGCACTTTCGGCACCGCTCACCACCCCTGCAGGCAGGATGCGCCCCGTGCTGGCGGCGTGCGTGGCCCTGAGCCTGGTGTTGGGGCCGGGGGCCGGGGATGGGTGCGAGGACCCCCCGTCCCCGTCCTTCTCCCGCTCCATCCCCGCGCCCCAGCTGAGCGCCGAGGAGCTGCACTCGCCCCACATGCCCCAGTCCCTGCGCTGCGACGCCTGCTACGCCATCGCCTTCCAGGTGGGCACCCCGAAACCCCGCTGGGGCAGCCGTGTCAGGCACCTCGCTGCACGCTTTTGGCTGCTGAGGAGGGAGGGGAAAGGGGGAGAAACGTGGGAGCGGGGGGTCACACAGGGGGCTGCCATCACCAGCCGCTTTCTGCCCCAGCTGGAGGAGCAGCTGAGCAAGGCGGAGGCGAAGCTGGGCAGGAAGGCGCTGCGTGAATCCGACTACGTGGAGGTGCTGGAGAGGAGCTGCTCGCAGAGCTGGGAGCTGTGAGTAGCATCCAGCCCCCTCCAAGTGCCACGGGGTGCTCCTGCAGCCCGGGACCACCCACCACAGCGGGTACAGACCCCCCAACCCCACGTGTGTCCCCCCCGCAGCTACGGCGTGCAGGAGCTGAACGGGGAGAAGCGGCTGACGGGGCCGGGGCTGCAGAGCCAGCAGCCCCTGAGCGTGGCGATGACAGGGGGCCCGTGGCCCAGCAGGTGAGGGGCAGGGGGCCGGCGGGGGGGTGACAAGCACCAAACCACACCATGACACTGTCTGCTCCTTGCAGGCTGGCCAAGATGTGCCACAGCTTCGTGGGCGAGCAGGGCGAGGAGCAGCTCTACGGGGCGCACCGACGAGGCCCCTCGGCGCTGCGGGAGCTGCTGTGCCACGGCGAGAAGGGGCCCTGCGCCCCCCCAGCAGGGGGCAAAGCGGGGCGCCCGGCCCCCCCCAAGGCGCTGCAGAACGAGCTGTAGCCCCCGGAACAGCCCCGGGGCCTTGGGGTGCCGCCACCGCGCCCACGGGCGCAGTTAATGCTTAATGCCCCAGCGACCTTTGGAGCCGACTTCGTACCCACAGCGCCAGGACACGTGCGACGGGGACGCCGAGGGAGGTGGCCACCACCCCACTGTCACCGGCCACCACCAGGCTGGGGACGCCGCGCCACCGCTCGTCCCTGTCCCCATCCCAGCGCCGCGCCCGCGGGGACATCGCCGGTGGCACCCGGTGCCCCGTGCCGCCGACCCGGCCGTTACTCTGTAACCCGCCCGCTCTAATGTTTTACCAAATCGGTGCTAACGGCGGTGCCAGCCCTAATTAAAGCAGTTAATCGCTCATCCCCTGCTGCCGCTGCGCTCCTCAGTTTCACAACCCGCGGACTAAAGTCCTCCTCGTCGCCATAAAAGACACCGCGCGGTGACATCCCTGCGCCGCCCAGGATGGGGACCCACTCGGGAGACCTGCCCCAGCCCCAGCCCCAGGTGATTGCGGCTCTGTCCCCGTCCCCCTTCGCCCCGTCCCCATCGCCGGGGGCACCGCGGGGGGCAGGAGGCAGGGGGGAGGTGGCACCCCAAATAGCAGCCCCCTCGGGGCTGTGAGCTAGATGCAGGTGGCAAAGGATTTGGGGGGGGGAGGTTTAGAGAGGTCGGTGAAGCCCAGGACCAGGGGGACACACCGGGGACAAGGTGGGATGCTGCAGCAGGGACTCGCCACCTTCCCGGCACCCGTGGGATGCTGCAGGCCCCCCCAGCACGGTGGGGACCCCAGTGGGGTTTGTGCGCTTGGGACGCCCCCGCTGCAATGCCAGGTCTCGGAGCAGGGGGCCCGCAGCCCTGCCGGGGGTGTCCGGGCGATGTCCCTGCGTCCCCAGTGTCCCCAGGAGGCCACTGCCCCGTTCCCATGGCTCGCCCGGCAGGACGCTGACCCGCCTGCTGCCTCTCCCTGCCTGCCAGGACGCCAGCCCGGCCCTCGCCCGCGTCCCTGCTGCCCCCCCGCGTCCCCACGGGACGGGCAGGGTGAGCACCGAGCCCCCACGGCTCTGTCCCCGTCCCCGAGGGCTCCCGCGGGGCTGGCAGTGGGGACAGCGCTGCCCCTTCAGCTGTGCCCCCCCTGCGCCAGGGCCCCGCGGTGGATGCCGTCCCCCCCCCGGCCCGGCAGCAGTTCGACATGCTCTACAAGATCGAGGACGTGCCCCCCTGGTACCTCTGCATCCTGCTGGGCTTCCAGGTACGGTGCCGGCCCCAAACGTCCCCCAAAGGCACCCCCGGTCCCTGCTGAGTGCGTGTCCCCCCCCCCTCCCCGCCATGTCCCCAGCATTACCTGACCTGCTTCAGCGGCACCATCGCCGTCCCCTTCCTGCTGGCCGAGAGCCTGTGCGTGGGCAAGGACCAGCTCACCGTCAGCTACCTCATCGGCACCATCTTCACCTGCGTCGGCATCACCACCCTCATCCAGACCACCGTGGGCATCAGGTAGGGGACGGCCCCGCCGCCGCCGCCGGGCCCCCGTCCCCGTGCCGCTGGGTGCAGGCGTCCCCTCTGGTCCCCAGGCTGCCCCTGTTCCAGGCGAGCGCTCTGGCCTTCCTCGTCCCCGCCAAGTCCATCCTGGCGCTGGAGAAGTGGCGCTGCCCGCCTGAAGGTAGGGCCGGGTGGTGCTGCCGGGGGGGGACACCGGCTCCTGGGGGTCCCCGGGGGCTCACCTCACCCCTCCTCCATCCCCAGAGCAGATCTACGGCAACTGGACGCTGCCGCTCAACACCTCCCACATCTGGCAGCCCCGCATGCGAGAGGTACGGCCCGGACCCCCCCCCAGTGCCCACCCCGGAGCCCCCAGGACCCCCCCTTCACCTGTCACCATCCCCCTGCAGATCCAGGGGGCCATCGTGGTGTCCAGCCTGGTGGAGGTGGTGATCGGGCTGCTGGGGCTCCCCGGGGCGCTGCTCAGCTACATTGGGCCGCTGACCGTCACCCCCACCGTCGCCCTCATCGGCCTCTCCGTCTTCCAGGCCGCCGGCGAGCGGGCCGGCTCGCACTGGGGCATCGCGGCACTGTAGGGCCACGGGCACAGGGAACGGGGGCAGGTTTTTAGGGCCCTCGTGCCACCTCGCGTGGGTGGCACCGGTGGCGCGCCGGTGGCCCTCAGGGAGCACTGCTCTCCCCAGGTCCATCGTCCTCATCGTCCTCTTCGCCCAGTACCTGAGGAACGTCACCATCCGCCTGCCCGGATACCGCTGGGGACGGGGCTTCGTCCTGCTGCGCGTGCAGATCTTCAAGATGTTCCCAGTAGGGGCACGAGATGGGGCTGGGGGGGCTTTTGGGGAGCGATGCCGGGGGTGTCCCCATCCCCGTGCGACGCCCGGCCGCTGCCCGCAGATCATCCTGGCCATCATGGTGGTGTGGCTGCTCTGCTACCTGCTGACGCGCACCGGCGTCTTCCCCAGCAGCCCCGAGGAGTACGGCTACAAGGCCAGGACGGACGCGCGCGGGGAGATCCTCTCGGTGGCACCCTGGTTCCGTGTCCCCTACCCCTGTGAGTGCCAGCACGTGCGGGTGCCCCGCGGCCGCACCCTGGGCAGGGGGCAGGGAGCAGGCACAGCATGGCCGGGGAGCACCAGGGGTCCCCCCCGGGAGCGGTGCCGGGTCCCCAGAGCGGTGCCGTGTCCCCTCGGCAGGTCAGTGGGGGCTGCCCACGGTGACCTCGGCGGCCGTGCTGGGCATGTTCAGCGCCACGCTGGCCGGCATCATCGAGTCCATCGGGGATTACTACTCCTGCGCGCGGCTGGCGGGGGCGCCCGCTCCCCCGGTGCACGCCATCAACAGGTACAGCCAGCGCCATGGGGACGGGGATGGGGACAGGGACACTGCTCTGCGCCCCAGCAGCTGCCTTCTGCCTGCGCCTGGCTCCCTTGGTCACTTTGTGCCCTGGTTCCCCGCTGGTACCGGGCCTCCTCCTCCTCGTCCCGGAACCTCTGGGTGCATCCCCACCACCCACCCCAAGGGATGTCCCCTCCCGTTCATCCCCCAGGGGCATTTTCACTGAGGGCATCTCCTGCATCATCGCGGGGCTGCTGGGAACCGGCAACGGCTCCACCTCCTCCAGCCCCAACATCGGGGTGCTGGGCATCACCAAGGTACCGCCCGCACCCCGCACGGGTCCCCGGCTGGGCGCGGGGACAGCCGCGGCCACGCGCTGCCCCTGTCCCTGGGCAGGTGGGGAGCAGGAGGGTGATCCAGTACGGCGCCGGGATCATGATCGTCCTGGGGACCATCGGCAAGTTCACAGCGCTGTTCGCATCGCTGCCAGACCCCATCCTGGGCGGGATGTTCTGCACGCTGTTCGGTAACCGCACCGCCCGAAGCGCCACTAAACTGGTGTCGGGACATTTCCCTGGGGACCTGGGCACTGCGTGCGCCAGCCCAGCTTTGACCGAGGATCCCGAGGGACGCGAAGCCACGGACGAGATCTGAGCTGTGCCGAAGGCGGCAGCTGGGTCGGAGCGAGCTGTGCCAGGCCCAGCAGCGCGCCCCGAAGGCAGACGCGGCCACGTCTCTGCTTGCAGGCATGATCACGGCCGTCGGCCTCTCCAACCTGCAGTTTGTCGACATGAATTCCTCCCGCAACCTCTTCGTGCTGGGCTTCTCCATGTTTTTCGGGCTGACGCTGCCCAACTACCTGGATTCCAACCCCAAGGCCATTAACACAGGTACTGTCCCTGGCTAAAAGCCTTTTTCTTGGTTTGCCACCAGCACATTCCTGGGTGAGGGTGCTCAGGGCGAGCAGGGCAAATCTCTTGGACTGTACGTCTTCATGTCAGACCCTGTTCTGCTCACCAACCCACAGCATTAAGTGCATTTATAGGGAAAAAATATGACTTAAATGGGACAACAGCTGCAAGGTAGGATTTACATAGTTAATCTGGAAACTCAGTGAACCTCAGAGCGGCAGAGGAGAGCTTGCAGTGGGCAGTGACACCTCGAGGCACCACTTGATCAGCCTGGGTCACCCCGTGCCAGGTGTCCCCTCTGCTCCCTGCTGTGCCCGCTCAGCCCCTGCCCTCCCGCAGGCGTCGCCGAGCTGGACCAGATCCTGACGGTGCTGCTGACGACCGAGATGTTTGTGGGGGGCTCCCTCGCCTTCATCCTGGACAACACCATCCCGGGTAATTAAAGCAAACCAGGCCGGGAGCCGGGGGGCTCGGTGGGGGCGTGCCGGGGTGCACGGCGGCTGTGGCTGCCCGCAGGGACGCGCGAGGAGCGGGGACTGGTGCAGTGGAAGGCGGGCGCCCACGCCGACAGCACGTCCTCGGCCAGCCTGAGGAGCTACGACTTCCCCTTCGGGATGGGCGCGGTGCGGCGGTGCCGCTGGCTGCGCCACGTGCCCATCTGCCCGCTCTTCACCGGCTTCAGCTGGCGGCCGGGCAAAAGCCACTCGGCGGCGGCGGCCGAGGGCGCGCAGGAGGGCGCCGACGGCCTCGTCGTCTGCACCAAGGTGTGAGCGGCACCCGGCGCCTCGGCCCCGCTGCTGGAGGGCACGGGGCGGGGAAGAGCCGAGCCGAGAGCCCGGGGTCGCACCCGGCAGCATCGCTGGGGGGCTGCCAGCATCCCCCGCCGAGGCTTCTTTCCCCGAACGCGGGGCTGGGGGAATTTGGTTGCTTTTTGGGGATGGCGCTGGCTTGGCTTTAGCTGAATCTAGTGTGCAGAGCCCATCCTGGGGGCTCCCCAGGCGCCGGCCTCAGCACCAGCAGCCCCTGTGTGCTCGCCCCAGCTCAGCCTCCCACTGGCTTGGGGTGTCCCAAGCTTTGCTGAAGCCCGTCAGCTCCGACCAGTGGTGCTGGGACCGGCCAGGGCCAAGGATTTTCACACCACGCCCTTGGCTGCAGCAGGGCTGCAGTGGGTGCAGCTGGGTCTGTGCTGGGTACAGCAATCAGACCGCTCTGTTTTAAGATTCTGCATTAAAAAAACATCCAAACCCACCTGCCCCAGAGGTGTTTTTGTTGTTTCCTGCACCGTTCCCTCGTCCCTTCTGCATTTTCAAGGCTTCAGAGGGAACCATCCCGCAGGGTGCCAGAGGACAGCCTCCCGATGACGGCCCAGCCCAGCTTCTGGGCTCAGGTTGGGGTTTAGCCCCAAAACCCAAAGGTGAAGGCAGCACTGGGCTACCCAGACACGGATACGGACCCAGGTGGGAGCTGAGCACCGTGACAGCTGCTCCCTCCCTCCCTCCCTCTCACCCCACGCAGAGCATGAAGAGCAAAGGAAAATTCACAGGTGAAAGTAAGGGCAGTTTAATAAGTGAGTAAGTGTAAGTGAAGAAGGAAAGGAGGTAGGAAAAAAAAAAACAAAAAAGAAGAAAAAACAAACAAACACGAAGTCCCAAGTGATGCAAGTGCAATGAGTCGCCGCCTCCCAGGGGCTCGGAGCAATGGGAGAACCTCCCCGTCCCGTCCCATCCCAGTTCTCAGGCTGAGGGCGATGCTACGTGGCGTGCTGTATCCCTCGGCCAGCTGTGCTGCCTGAGTCCCCTGCCAGCGTCTTGCCCACAAGAGGTGTGGGTGTGGGCTGAGCAAGGAGAAGGGGAAGCCTTGAGGCTGCGTGCCAGCCTTGTCTGGGTCACAAACCTGACTCAGCACTCCAGGGACTGCCATGGAGTTAACGCCACCCCAGCCAGACACAGCACAGCAAACAATTCGGACCCAGCGACTCCTGGAAGGCAGCAGCCAGCCCCCTGCACCGGTTTCAGTCCAGGGCTGATGCTGAGAGCAAGGGATCGCTCCAAACACCTCATTAGATGAGCTCCTGGCTGAGAGCAGCCCCGTGGCACCCTCCCCTGTCCTACCCGCCGCCTCCAGGATCCCTGCAGACACCAGCAGTAAGCTCGGCTCTTTAACAAACCTTTCTGGATTGTGCAGTTGCCTGGGATGAAAACAAAGCACAAAAACAAACCGCAGCAAGCCTGGCTGTTTCTCACCACGCCAGCAACCAGCTGAAACACTCAGCTGCCCCTCACCCCGAGCCGACTGCACAGGGGCTGAGAAGTCCCAGAGGAAGCTCAGGGACAAGGGCAGGGAAAGCAAACGCCGCCAGCTCTGCAGGGCTCCTCGGGTGGGACCCCAGCTTTGGCCAAAATCAGCTGTAGCATGGCAGGATGCTACCTCCTGACCCTCTGCGTGTAGGTGCTCGAGTTTAAGCAGTTTCCAAAGTCAGGAGAAACACCGGGGTAGGTTTGTTACTTCTAGGAAGGCCAGCAGGGAAAGCCATGGGAGGCAACGCCCAGCAGGGCAGCTGGGAGAAATTGTGCTGGATGCCGCGGAGCAGCAGAAAAAGGAGTTGTCTGACTGGATTCCTCAGGAGAGCAGATTTTCCAGCTGGAGCGAGACTGGCAGCAAAGCCAAGTGGTTATGGAGGAAGCTAACAGCAGAGCAAAGGCAGCGCCTCGCTCTTCCTGTCCTACAGCACCCTGTGATCTCGGACATGTTTCCATCGGGCTTACCCACGGCTTACAAAAACAACAGTGCTTAAATAAATACAGCAGCACGTTGTGACACGGGAGTGGCTCAGACCCCTACCTGAGGGCTGCTGGAGGCGACCTGACCCCTGTGGGCACCCCGCAGCTCGCTCAGCCCTTCCTGGGGCTCTGTGGGGTTTGTGCAGGGAGAACAGGCACCGAGAGCACCCCGGCTCCAGCAGCTGCCCTGCCAAAGCCTCCGAAAGCCTGTGTCAGGCAGCAGTTTTATATAGTGCCATCAGCTGCTAACTGGGACTTCCTGTGCTGCCAGAAACAGCGGGGCTGAACTAGGATTAGCAGTGATGAGAACGAAGGAAACTATGGCCAGGCAAACACGCAGAGCAGTCAGAGGACAGAAAAGAGCAGCCAGAGCTTGAGCTCGGATCACTTGGGGCTATCCTGTCACAAGCAGCCCTATGGGCACCGTCCCTGATGCGCAGCAGCACGTCATCCCTTCCCCCTGCAGAATGAGATGCCAGGTGAGATGCAGATTGATGAGACAGCCACCAAATCATTTCTACTATTATTTATTTTTTTAAATATTTTTGAAAAAATATAATTTTTTTACAATATTTTCAACTTAAACACTATTCACACTGAACACGTATGGCAGCTTAACCTACCCAAATATGAAGTTTAAGAAGCCAAAACTGTTCTAGCTTTATTAAAAGAAAAAAAAAAAAAAAGTCATTGTGCTGTAGACTATTGTGTAGTGATGATTAAACAAAGCAAGGGAAAAAAGCACCACTCAAATCACTAATGCTAGGGTTTTCTCGGTTAAATCCAGCTATAATAAAGTTGTAAGCTAAAAGTTACATAGGCAGTGCTATGTATGTATCCAGGTTCTTGGAAGAAATTGTGATGAAACTCACATGTCCTTTAACATAATTAGGAAGTGAAACATTTCTAACATGATAACACACTGCAAGTAAGGGAATTTCTTCCTTCCGATCACTTGGATGTTAGTTCAGTAGCTGAGATCTACGACTCTGTACAGGTCTGTAAAATTTCTGTTAAAGCTCACGCTGCTTAAAAGAAGCATGAATTCTTTTTTAAGGGGAAAAAAGTAACATTAGTAACAATACTGATAGTTCAAAGGAAAGTTAGCTAATTTGCATAACAATCAGATAACCTTGCTTTCGTTTTAAAGTTAAGGCATTATCAGGTGCAAACTAGCACCAGTTAACACATCTTTAGTTAAAAACAGACCATCCAAAGCAAATTGCAAGTCCTATTTAAAAAGACAGAGTCTGCAGAAGGTTTTATAAATGTGGTACTTTGTCTCAACTTGACTGGTGCTTCCTACCTCACTGTCTCCTTTGCAGAGAGCCAGGGTCCAATTATGTTTCCATTAAACTTTTGACAGATTTACTTAATAACAGTCTCAGCACTTTTATTGAGCATGCAAGACTAACAAAACTTTGGCAATGCATAAGTGTAACACAGTGACAAGAAGAGAGAGCTTTTACAATTAAATCTTCTAATACTGGCTTCACAGTGTGGAAATTGTGCTACATCCACCAAAAGAGGGCCCAGTCTACTCAAATATTTAAGTACTTCACCCCAGGAACAAACTCCTTTGCGTTTGGATTCAGATTACTCTTGACCTGAGGAAGGGAAAAACAGAACTCCAGTTGAATCGTTATTTTCATCCCCCACTCCCAAACCGAACACAATTCTAGGCGGGTGGCATGAGGAACGTTTAGAGAACATTCAGAGTTACAGTCAGGCACACAACACGGTTTCTGCATCTGCTAAAATCTCCATGCTCATGAGAAAAGCCCACTCTGTGCTAGTACCTGATCCTCCACTAGCACCACCTGGCCGTTTCAGTCAGAGGAGGGCTCAGTGAATGGGAAACAAACACGAAACCCACAGGCATGCACCAGGACCCGCAACGTCAGTGAATGCTGAAACAGCTTTTTCTGTAGGTAAGCTGTTAAACGTGCCACGAGGCTTTTAGATCTTGCTTATTTAAGCAAGAAGAGACTTGCTCCAGGAACTTAAGCCACTTCTGGGAATTGAACATGTATGAGCACCGCACTGTTTCATTTCGGTGTCTGTGACTACCCTGTCCTCCCACTTGGCAAGCAGCTGCTCTGCAAGGATCTGCAGTTCAAGGTGGGCAGACAGCACCTCCAAAATGAGCTCTTTACCATTAAAAAAGAAACGGAGGATTAGGCTTTTATGTTCTTGGCTCTAAGCTGCTTAAGCTTGGGAAGCTTGGTGTGCCTGCATCTGAATCTCACAGCAGTGTGTGATGTGACTGTGCTTCTTGTACTACCTACATCAGCAACTCTGCACTGCATTAGGGAAAAATATGTGCCCACTGCCCTCTCCTTTCAGTTAAGCTCTAGACTAAGAAGCCAGACAGCAGGAATAGAGGGAAATAATCAGTTTAGCTGCTTCCCTCTTCCTTAGAACTTCTCTAAAGAGTTCTGCTGTGGTACGTGCGGTCCAGATCAGACCTCAGGATGATTTGTACCTACCTAAGTGTTGACAGATGCTGAATTAAACTTTTACAGTCCTCCCATGGCACCTTGCAGCCAGCACGCTCCACTCACCACCTTCCCTTCACAACATAGCATGCATACCCAAACCCGCTTGAATTTATGCCATGGCCGAGGAGAGGCACCCCAGGGGTATGGCAGAAAGGCACGGAAGAGGTTCTGTCACCTGAGGAAGCACACCTTACGCAGCCCTTCCATGCTTCTCCCTCCACCACAGCCACACGTGGCTTCAGAGTCCCCAGCCCACACATAAAGGATTTTCTGCTGCCATTAACAGCAAGAAAAATCAACCCTGGACAAAGAGAGGTGTGAAGTTATGGAAATATAATGATCAGAAACTGCATTTACCACCAGATCCTCCAGTGATGAGCTGTCACTGATAACAAGGTCATTGAACTGGTCCTGGATTTGATCCATCGTTTGTGGGAGATCACGGGCTGGAATAAACCACTCGTGCTCCTCCTCTTCTTCCAGCATCTCCTGGAAGCAGCGCTCAATAAACTCTTCTTCCCACAACTCCTCTTCGATCTACAGAACAAGAAGAAGCTGCTTCATCAACAAAGCTATTGAAGACTCGTGTCTTCGAGCTTTTTGAACCTAAAACCGGCCCTCTTTCTAGCTACACCACGGGACGCCTGGCAGAACGCCATGCCCGTGCTGCAGGAAGGCAGGCAGCTCTGATTTTTTCACGTCAGAAAGTGTGTTGTCTCTGGAACTCGCAGCTGGAAGGGAGCGGCAGCCCTGGCTGTTCAGTTTGCACACTTACCACAGAGCTTGTTAACGAGCACAGGCAGCAGCACGCCCATTCAGGGGGAAATGCCAGCTGTGCCAGCCAGCCTGGGCTGAGCCCGCTGGAAGCACGAGGAAAGGAACCAGGGGCAACACATCCAGCCTGCAGCATGCTCCGCAGAGAAGTGTCCTGCAAGGCTCTTGAGGGGAAGAAAAATGACTGCCTGTCACTGGGAGCAGGGAACAGGCAGCATCTCCTACGGTTGTGTTCACACAGCGCAGCTGTAAGGAACTCCACACGATGTTGGCAGTCATTAGGAATGCTGACCTGCAGTCCCAAAAGCAGGATAAATCAACTGAGGCAGAACCGACACGCACAGCAAAGATTAAAGGGAAGCTCTGTTTGGTTGTTCAGTGAACGAGCTTCGGAGGGCATTGATGCTGACACATTTCCCGTGTCCTGTATCACGGTGCTCCAGGGTGGAAAGCAGGGAAACAAAAGCTGATGCAAATGACTTGCCAGACACAGGGGGAAAAAAAAATCAGAGCAGATTTAAAGTTCGTTCAGTGGAAGCTTAAACAAGTTTACCTATTCATCCTTTACTCTGAAATCAAACGCACTCAATCCTGAAGTGGAAATTAACATTCCAGAAGGCAGTGTCAGAGTTCAGGATTCTCATAAAATCCTGGTCCCCTGTGCCTCGGACTGCTCTGAGACTGTCCAGACAATTCAAACCCCACCTGGGACACTGACTTATTAATTTCCCTGGTAAAGCACCCCAGAGAGGGCAGCAGCCTCCAATCCTCCTCCTCGTGCAGATCTTCCATCCTGTGCGTGGGGAAAAGGAAGCCGTGGGCACACGGCCATGAGCTAGGGTTACACAGGGGGGCCTGACTGCAGGTTTTTCGTTCCACGGTTGCATCCCTACAGGTGCTTCCAACAGCAGCAGCAGGAAATGGTGTTGAATTCCCCAAATGTCCCAAAACGGACACTGTCCACTTGTCTTCTCCAGCCCGTTTAACTTGCTCGGTTTCCCCCTGAGGGCTGTGCCTCCAGCAGCAAGAGGAGAGGCCGGCACACGGCGTCTGTCTGCCTGTGCCCATTCTCCTCTCCTCCCCCACCTGTCCTGCACCCCAAACACAGAGCTGAGAAGCTCACTCCCCAGGTGCTGCACACCCTGTGGGCTAATCCCAGCCAGGAGGAAAACCCCACCGAACAGGAAGCGACGCCGCGGCCATCCTGGCACATGCACAAGAGGACTTTTTGTCAGCAGCCTGAATTTGGGATTAGCTTGGCACCCCGAAGAGGGCTGCAGTCACACCACAAGTGCTGCCTCAGAGCCCGCAGCGCGCTCGTGCTGTAGTGGAGCACTGAGAAGGCAGCGACGTGAGTGCAAAAACCAAGTAACGATGGAGAAAAGGGCACTGCAGAGAGGGGGGCTGCTCCCAGGCTCCAGCTGTGCCCAGCTGTAAGGGAGAAGCTGAACTTAAAGCCTCCTCCCAGCCAGGCTGCCAACCCCAGCTGTGAGTTACGGAGCATTGAGCAACCCGGACAGGACCGTCACCCCACAGCCCTGTCCAGCAACTCCCCTGTGAGCAACAGCCCCGCTGGCGAGGCAGGCAGGCACCTGAGCGCACCCAGCCCCGGCGTGTCTGCACACGCAGCAGCGGAGCGGCTCAGCAGCCCGGCAGGCCCAGCCCTTTCCAAAATGCCACTTAAACTCCGCCAGCTACGTTGCTTCCTCCTCCCCGCAGCAGGAGGCAGTTAATGGCTGCATTTACACATTCTGCACCTCCCCTGTTTCTCACCGAGATTACAGAAAATAAATATTTATTGCTGGAGAAAACCCTACCAGCCTGCTGCCCCCATCTAAAAACCCCAGCACTAAAGGACTCCCAGCCTCGGACCCCAGGCACGGGACAGCCACGGAGGGGAGCAACTTGCCTGCCTGTTGAACTCCTCTTCGTTCTCCATCCACATGTACTCCGCAAAGGGATTGTCATCTTCGTGGGAGTGCCCGTTGATAATCACATCTTCGCTGATGATGCTGGGGCTAGTGCTGCTGCGACTTGGATCTTTCATGGCTGCGTCTGTGATCTGGTCTGCAATTAAGAGAGGCGGTAATTAAAGACGTGCGGATTCGCTCATCGCCCCGCTTCTGCATAAACCCAGCCCAGGGGAAGGCTGCAGCTCCCTGCGAGGGCTCCAGGTGGCTTCCCCGTGAGCACGGTGTAAATGGCACCAGAACGAGGGGCAGCACCAGAAGCGCCATGCCCATTGTGTGCAGATTCAGGGGACTTTGCCAAATTAAATCTCACCCAATCAGCAAATGCCAAGCACCGAGGCCAAATAAAAGTGTCAGAGAACTTGGAAATCACGCATGCTTGTGAAAGAGAGTATTTAAGGTGACATTCGAGAAACAAAAGGAAAATTTGTTTTCCAAAAATAATTCTCAAGCTTTCATCTGAGTTTTACCCAACTCCCCTGGGAATCAGCTGCCCGGTGTCAGCGCTGCTCAGGGGAACTTCCACAGGTATCCGTGGCACAGGAAACTCCAGCGCAACTTTTAGAGCACCCAAATTTGGTTACAGGACAGATTCTGTGATCGCACAAACCAATTTTCACGGCTGTTTCACTGCCCAGGAAGCTTGCAAGCTCCCACAGGCAGCAAGCACCACGTGCTGATTCCTCACAGAGCCGATTTGGCGTAAGTTCTTACAGCTCCTTCATTAGCAAAAGCCCCCTGATTGAGAAGCTTCAGGTAAAGGCGCTGGGAAGTGGCAGACAGGACGTGCTTGCCTCTCGTCCCACTTCATTAACGTGGCCCAAGTCACGTCCGGAGAGCGCTCAGCGTTTCTGCGTGTCCGCAGCCCGTGACAGCGCAGCTCGGGGAGCCAAGGCAGAGCTGGGAAGCGCGTTTTGTTCCACCTACCCATGACTAAAAGCAGGACAAAACCCAAATTTAGACTTTTATTTTAATAAAAACAAACTATATTGCAGCCTTTCCGTCGGGCTCCCAAGGCATTGAAGCTCAGAGACACATGAGGTTCTGTATGGAAAAATCTTACTTGTGCTGCAGCGAGGTGATCCTATTGTTCTTCCTACACCGTGCTTCAGCAGGACTATAAATACTGCCAAAGCCGAGTATTTTTAGATACTGATACGGCAGCGCTGAACGTCCTGACAACAGCACGAAAGAATTAAATCACAATAATTAATCTTGGGTGCTTTTCTAGCCTTTTGGTATATTTTCAGGGGGACCACGATGACCTACAGGCTCACCCGGTAGCTCAGCACCTAGACCTAGCCATGAAGCCACGCTCCTTCTGTAACAGCCGTCTGGGACTGGTAACAATTTTCAGCTTAGGACCAAACAGTGTGCTAAAAATGGGCAATCAGCAAAGCACTGAGGAAAAATTATTTCTATTTTGTTCTCAAATCAACGCCTGAACTAGTTGTCTGCATATCAGAAGTGATTTACTGGGGGAAGCAGCTATCGAGGTACAGCCCTCGTCACTGTTACAGTGCCAGGGCTTATCGTGCTGAAATACAAAGGGAAAGAGGAGCTGCCATCAGCCCTAATATCTGTGGAATTAAGGCAAGATTTACTCCGCGGTTTGTTCTTGGTAACACCAGGGCTGAGACCCACCACATCCAAATGATCAATTAAGAAAAGCACAAGGAAAAAGGAACTCGCCTGCTTGGCTCTCCTCGAGGTTTTTAAATCAAAGGCAAGCCCGAGTACGGAAGTCAGTTTAGCTCCCTAGGAAGTACAACAAATGAGACCAGAAACTGGGGTATTCCAGCAGCAGCAAACAAGTTCTTTTTGATGTTCTCTCAAAACAAACTTCCAAAGGATTTCTGGCAGTGTTTAACATGAGACAGGAAAAGACGGTGCGGTGCGTTCAGCACCCCAACTGCAGCCTGGAGCTGTTGGAAGCAGCTTCGGCTGCTCACAGGCTCACAAACAGCATGGCCTAAAACAAACAAACAACCTCAGTCTGAAAAGCCTGTGTATTTTTTTTGTTAGTACATCTTTTCACCTTTTCTTTGGTGAGGTGCATCTCGATACTAATATTCCATTGGATTTTACGCACACCAACAACGTGTGCTAGAGGTGAGAAGCTGCATGAGCAGCCCAAGGTACTCAGGCCAAATGCCAGGGAGCTCCTGCACACAACCACTGCACCCAGACACGTTCACAGAGGTTAAAAAACAAACAAAACCCCTCCCCGTTATAAAGACCTGAGAGGTTCATTTGTTAAATCACCAGCCAGTTTTCCCAGTTCTTAAACACTGAGGAAGAACCCTTTGGTTTCGGAGAGGGGAAAAGAAGCACAGCATTTTGTCTTTGGACTGAAACAACTTTTTCCATTACTGCTCAAGGGTGAGCCCCCAAGGCCTCAGCCTGAACACTGGCTGTTTACCTGCTGAGGCCCCACGCCTGCTGATCTGTTTTTATAGGCAAACGTGTGAACGCTCACCCAGCATTAACAGCTAGGGAGCCCCAGGCCAGTGCCCAGACACGGCACTCCTTGTAATTGGATTTTCTGCCACTCGTAATGAAATGCTCTGCGTGGAGCTTCCCACTGCACCCTTTCAAGATAGGAATCAGTTGGCCTTCTGTGCTCAACAAGGATGAGAACAGTCTCATCTGCTCGCTAGTATTAGATGCAGGCAGCTCCGAGGAGGAGAGCCAAATGCCACCTCAGCCTTCCAAAAAGGCACGATCTGAGAAGGCTGTTGGAGAAAACAAGGCACAGTGGCAGGCGACATTAAAGTCGTGAGTAGGAATACATTTTCCATCTGGGAATAGGTGGAGAGCAGAGGATCTCAAAGCTCCTGACACTAAGACGAGGAAAAAACAGCATTAGTAGTGCTGGGAAACAGAAAAGATGGAGAGCCCTGCCACAGCCAAACGCTGCAAGACTCAGCCCCGAGCTGTCCTGGGACAGGGTGGGTGGGAAGATGCAGAAAGAACAGTGTAAGTGCACAAGGAAAGGCTGAAAAAAGCAGGGCTTTTGTCTAAGGAACTATCAGAATCCAGGCGTTAACCATGCAATAACAGCAGAACTCGGGGCTGAGTGCGTGTGTTCTGCAGGCAGCGCAGAGCTCACAACGCCTGGGGCCTGCGGAGCGCTGTTTCTCAGGGGCTGTGCTGTGTTTGGACCCGCAGCCAGCCCCGCACCACCCCCTGGTAGAGCCCAAAGGGGTCAGGATTGCAAACACAGCTTCCAAAACACCAACCTGAGGCAGCTTTTATCTAACGCCTACTCCGGCACAGCAGGTCGGCGGGTCCGGTTGCGCACAGCGAGCCCCAGCTCCAAGGCCTTGAGGAAACAAAAACAAGGCGGTGTCTGTGAGCACGGCACGGGGGGGGGGGGGCGTGCATACACCGGGAGCTCCCCGGTTGGGGGCGTGCCGGGGAGCGGGGGCTGAGGCAGGGCCCGGCCCCGCTCCCCCCGCCCCGCGCGGGCTTTGTTCGCCCACAAGGGGCCGCCCCGCTGAGGGGGGGGGGCCGGAACCCGTCAGGCCCCGCTCCCCCCCTCGCCCCCCCCCCCTCCCCGGCAGGACCCGGATGAACGCCGCAGACAATGGGGCCGCCGCCGGGGGGCGCCGCGAACGGGGAGGAGGCGGCGGGACGGGGCCGGGGCCGAGGGGACGGGGATGGGACGTGAGGGGCTGGGAGGGAGGGGAGGGGAGGGGAGGAGCGCGCGGCCTCCCCCCGGTGGTGGCGCCCCCCCCCACACCCCGCCGCGTTGGCCGCATCCCGGGCGGCGCCGCTCACCTGCTCCGAGGGTGAGGGGATGGGAAGGGATGGGAAGGCCGCGGGTGCGCCCGCCCGGCTCCGAGCCGCCGCCGCTGCCCCGCTCCGCCCCGCGCCGCGTCCTCCCCGCCGCCCCGCTCCCCTCCCAGCGCCGCAGCCCCGCCGGATGTGAGGTCACTTCCGCTACCTGCGGGACCGCGCGGGACACGCCCCCAGCCGAGCGGGGCCCGAGCCGCCGCCGCCGCGAGTTGGCCGGCGGCGGCGCGGGGCGTGCCGGGAGTTGTAGTCGCGGGGGGGGGAGGCCGGCGGCCATTTCGCGCCGCGCTCCGGCCGCCGAGCGGGGCATGCCGGGAGGTGTAGTCCCGGCGGGGCGGCAAGCCGCCATCTTGTGGCGCCTCCTGGGATGGAGGCGGGGGGGGCGGCAGGGAGCAGGGCCCTGAGGTGGGAGCTGCACAGAGCCCCCCGCCCCAATCCTCCCCGTCACAAAAAACGGGCGACAAAACGCGTTATTCTCTTCTGATCATCCACATAAAACCCGAGGGGAACCACTGCCTTCTGGGGCTGCCATCTTAAGCCCTTTGTGTGCACAACAGCTAAGGCAGCTGTGCACAGAAATTGTAAATAACCCTGACTAACCCGGGAAGTAATGCTGTGGGATAGGGAAATGTCCATCTGAGTGGCTGCAGGGTTAAAAAGCTGCCAAACGTGAACAGATCACTGCAGCTGTTTGGTTTTGCCCTTTCCCAGCAGCACCTGTCAGGCTGGAAAGGCTCCTGCGGGCGGGCGAGCTGCCCCCTCAGGAGGGAGGGAACATGGAGGGTAACTCGTCAGCATTGCCCTCCTCAGCCCGTTCCTTCCTTCCCAAGTTTAGTAAGGGCTAACTGACTCGTAAAGTTTGTTTACTTATTTTTTTCCTGAGGGTAGATTCCACCTTGAATGCAGCGTTGTATACAGATTTTACTATTGTTCTTATTTTCACAATGTCCAGCTGTACTTTAACGAACCCCACCGTTACCCGTGCCTTTCTCAGCTGTAGCAGAGGTGGCTTCTACTGCCCATTCTTCAGCAAGCCCAGGGCCTCAGGTCTGCCTCTGAACTACACAGACAGCAAAGAAACAACAGCCTCAGGAATTCTTTTTCTGAGTTGAAATTCGTACACGATTGCTGGCATCCAGATCAGTGAGCCTGCATCTAGCCTTTCACACCCGTGGCTCCTGTTCTGCTCCATTTCCCCTCCATCCCTTCGCGGTGCAGAGTTATTCCGAAGCACAAGTAGTTCATGGCAAGACTACACACCCTTCTGCCATCCAAGCATGCTCCTGGCATCTCTCCTCAAGTTAAGGAGAGCTTTCTTTTTGTCACATATTAACATAATGCATGCATTTTCTCCTGGCCCTTTGCATATAACAAGACACCTTTCAGCAGAACAGGTTTGACTTAGTTCCTGGACACAGCACTGTGCTTGTGTACAGGTACTGAAGGCTTTTATACAGCCTAGCAAGGCTCTGAAAGTACATACATGAGAGAGATCCAACTTCCACCAAGTTCAGGAACTGAGCTGGAGTTAATGAGAGCCAGAGACTTGTGACCTCTGCATTGGGACTGTGCTGCAATTCCTTTATGCCCAGGATTTCTTTGTTTAGACACTAAACATGACCTACCATTTTAGTATAGTTTAATCCCAATCAGTTACCCAGGTTAGCATTTACTCAGGCTAAGGACACCAGATCCACGATCACTGAACAGGTATTCTGCTATTTAAGGTGATCACAATAGGTAAGGAAATGCTACTTTACAAACAGAACATAGCCGTACAACTTCAATACATTAATCGTAGCTGTGTATGGTGTAAGGAAATAGCATTAAAATGCTTGCAGGAGGGCAACACCTCATAATTCTGCCTCTCTCCTTCAAAATATTCATTTATCCATCATCTTTTGATAAGTAGCATGACTGACAAAGATTAAATGACTGCTTTGAGTGATGAACCAAGCAGCCTCTTGGAGATGGATGAATGACAAGTGTCATTACAGGCAAGCAGGGAGCCAAGTACATCGCTGTGAGTTAGTTACAACAGAACTGACTGCCGGGTTTCTGTTATGCGCAGTTTCTTTTAGGGGCCTAAGTAAGCAGCAGAGAAGTTTTGAGACTAAATATGTCCAACCACGTTACACTAACAAGTGTCATGTACAAAGCAGTAACTTATTCTTGTAGAAAGTCACTGCATGTTAAGATTTATTTAAATAGTATATCAAAAAATTGCACATCAGCTGCTTACATTTCATGACTACCTGTTCAGTCCCCAGAGAATTCACTGTATGAGATACTTTTTATCAAGTTTTACTTGGTTCTCTCATAAAGGAAGGACAGCCTCCATTTTGTGAGTGTTCAACAGCAGAAAGTACCAGACTGAGGAGACAAGTTACCAAGACTGTACCTTCAAAAAATACACCATCTTGTGTCTGTTCGATGCATTTAAGTAAATTAACTTCACGAAGGTTGAGCCTCCTACATTTCACAACCATTCTCAGCCACTGAAGAATCCCTGTTGGTCAAGACTCTCAGATTGAAAGAACTGTCCCTAGCCATTTTTATTCCTACAGACATGAAGCGGTTTGTACTTCAGCTGTGATGAGAATACCATAAAAGTTAAGAAATGAAACCGTCATCAGAATATACCTACCGGTGTTTTAACAAGTCATTTTAATTTGTTTGGAAATGGAAGAGGTTTTAGAAAAGAGAAAGGAAAGTTATGTAGTAAGCTGCAAAATCACAGGTGTTAAAACATGCAAATTTCAAGAGAGCTAGAGTTTCAGTGTGGTACCATGAACACGGGAGTCAAGAGCTCAGTAAACACTGGTTAACATGCCAAACATCTCTAACAAATTACCATTGCCTAGCTTTGTTTATTGGTAAATCACTTTAGTAACCTGAATTCACAAATAAGCAGTAAATAACAAAAACTACAGATAAACACAGGTTACACATGCAAATTCCTGTTCACATATCACATGTGCAGGTACATTAAGAGCACAGTTCTAAAGATCCTTGACGAAACCAGGTTAACAAAAACAGTTTTAAAATGCAGGTATGAAAAAATTACATGTGAAGAATATAAAGATACCTTTTTACATTTCAGGACTCAAATGCTGCTTTTGATTATACCAGAAGTGTACGACAGCTACAAGATTCAAGTAAAAGCAGGAAGAGCTCAAGGAAATAATACTGGTCAGAGGAGAATGGGCATTTACTTTTCCACTAAAAATACAAGGTATAGCCAAATAGGAAAGTCTATCAAGAGCTTAGAAAAAAAAATCACAAAGTTGTAAAGCTGACTAATCACTACTTTTCCTATTTGCTATATAACAGCAATGACATTAAAAGAAACTGCAATTCAACATTTAAAAATGCAACTTACATTTAAAGACTTTTCAAAAGTGAAATGCAATGACAGCCTTACACTCCAAATTAAGTATCTGCTAGGCTCAGACTGAAATATGGAATGTTCTAGATGAAAAAAATACAGTGTTACTTTTTATTTCTTTATTGAGAATGGAAAGACAAATTTTTGAAGCTTGAAAGTAGTAAATTTCACTTAAAGGAAATTTTCTCGCCATAGATGAGCTTTCCACAAAGATGCAATATTTTGTCTTTAATAGCTCGAAGTGCCAAAACGAAAACTGGTTGCCATTCCCACATTAAGAACAAATTTTTGTCATTAACTTAACTGCTTATGCTTTTTGCTACAACATTTAACACATGAATAGACCTATAATGCCTACTGTATTTCACTAAAACAAAAAAGAATACAGTATTTCCATCTACTACTTGTACTGCTTTTAAAAAAGATTAACATTAAAAACAAAGCCACTGTTCCTTACATCCGTCCTTCCTTTTATGCTTCTTTCTTTTGCCTGTGGTCTTCTGCCATTTTATCCAGAATTTTCTGTTAAAAGAAACCAACCAAAGTTTGGATATATTTAAGAGTTTCTTGCAGTCCCGACACCAAGACCATAAAGATAAACCCAATTTTCACTTCGTAAAATTTATGAATGCCAACTGCAGAGGTCAAACAAACAAGACTGGCACTTCTCCACATGCTGACATGAAGCAGATCTTTCAAGTGCTACGTTATCATTAAAATACTGAGCACACCGCTCACCAACAGCAAACACCCAAACAGCAGCCTCTGCAAGCTTTTACGTGGTCCTGCCATTAGTGTCTTCCTAACAGGCTGGCAAGCCAAGAAAGTTACTTTCCACTTCATCATGGACTCACAACTGTGGTTGTGCTACTTACCTGGTTGGAATTAGCCATCTACAGTGCCAGGGACAAAACATCTCCCTTCCCTAAAGAAGGGTTGCTTTGGAAATTTGAGGAATTTGGTATCATTTCAGTATTTGGTAGTGACATCAATTCATCTAATTATTTACTCTTACCACTCTCAAAGAGAGTAAGAATCCCAGCTGGAGAAGTGCCTTGCCACTGAAACAAAAAATGCATTTTCCCCTTCCCTCCCCAATTTTAAACCCACACCAGCATCACAAGTCACTTAAGAGCAGATCATTCACCAGTCATTTGTACCACAGAAAAAGCAAATCAGAACACATTTAATTTACATAATCAAGTTAATAAATTGTAAACAACTCTCTGGATCATTTGCCCCATGTCCCCTTATACAGCAAGTCTTTAAAGTCCCCAAATCAGGTACCTCAATGGAAAAAAAAATAAAAAAGAAAAAAGCTATGGGTGATGGATGAAGTGAGGTTTTCTTACTACAGGATTCTGCATGGTAGTTGATTTTCTGATCTAATTCTTGATAATGTTGTTTGCTTTGTGACACTTATTTTTGCCACCTGCCTTTTCAAATACATTTGTTTTAGGGTTGCCTAGCATTGCAAGAGGGAAAGCAAACGTTTTGAGATCTGAGATGCCACCTTCTTCCTTATGGAACCCACTGACTTTGATTTCAGCTCAATAATTGACTGACATGAAATCAATTGATGTGAACACTGCGTTAATTAAGAGTTTTGTTTAGGATTTCCCTTTCTGGGAAGGGGTGTTTCAAAGCAGCTCACAGTACACAAAAATACAGCAGCAGCATTACCATTCATGCCATGCAATCATGTGATACCTAATCCAATTAGAAACTGCAAAACATGCTCACAAAATCAGAAGTTGCAAATATGGATTTTTAACAAAAATATGTAAATTCAGCTTAAGTTCTGTTGACTGGTTAAAAATACTCTCAAAGGGACAACTGGAAGAGATTTGAGTCACCAGTATTTACTTTGCGCCACTAGCTCTAAGCCTGCAGTCTAATCCAATCAGAATGCCCTCTTTAATCAGAGTTTATTAAAAAAAATGCTGGAACCCATCTTTTAAAAGGTGTATCCTGTCTGTTATTCTCAAAAGATGAAGTTTTGGAGATATCTACCTTGAGTTAGAAGTTATAGAATAAGCCAATTTCCACTGCCTGGAAGCTTTTATTTTATTTTTCTTCAGTCCGGTTTCATTCAGATCTATTCCCCAGGAAAGAATCACGCCACTTAAAATGAACAAGTTTTTGCCTTACCTTCAACTTTTGATAATGAGGAAGGCTGCTGCAATGGGTCTTTTTTGCAACATCTTCATTTGTGTAGAACAGGGAACACAATTTGCAATAAAACCCTGTTTTGGGTACCACATAATTCACACCTAGAGAAGTAAACACCACAAAATAAACTAAGAGATCTACTCTACATCAATTTTTTTTAATGTCATATGTCATTTCAAACTAAATCTTAAACCATAATCCACTTTACATTAAAAGCTGCTTTGTCTTTAAAAGTCGTTGGTTTAGTTTATTCAAGCCAGGGACCTACAGTAATAACTAAATATGTGCAGACTTTTTTTTTTTAAATCAACTTTTCAGGTTAAGGGTCTATTTTATTGGTCCCTTCAAAAGAACTAACAACGTTCTGTGATCAATTTGTGAGTTTTGAGTATTTAGTATGAATCTAAACTAATATCACTACTGTGACTTGTGCTATTAATTGAATTTGTGTTGCTAAAATATACCTCTTCCAATTTAATTTCTGCCTAAGGAAAGTGTTATGGAGAACTGTATGAAAATAAGGAAAAAATAACAGAAAGAGAAAACTAGAGGTAGGGAAGGAGTGAAGAAGGAGAGAAGAGTGGGAAGCCCTAAAATGAAAGGCTCAAAGGCAATGCACTGCCAGAAATAAAAGTCAAATGAAATGAGAAATGCTACTGCAACATACAGAGGCATATTTGAAGAGAAATGGAAACAGCCTTACCAACAGGAATGTTTGGCTGGTATGGCCCAATCCTAAATTCATCTGGAACAGCAGCTTTCTCTTGGACATTCTTTGTTTCCTGTTCATCCTGGGTGTCTGTATTTTCGTGGGCATTTTTCTCAGTATCTTGTGCTGTTGTGGTATCAGAAGCTTCAGCAGCTTCAGCCTTCGGATTTTCTTCAGTCTTGGTACCATTTTCTAGCGTTTCATTTTCCTGCTCTGGCTCCTCAATCTTGTCTACCTTGATTTCTGCCAAACTATCATCATTTTTGCCAGCAGCTTTTACTGCCAAACCCGACTTGCGAAGTTTCTGATGATCCGAGTCTTCTTCATCACCAACTTCATCTAGAGTGACAAAGCCTTCCATGCTCCGTGGAAAGCCACCTACGTATCGCTGTTGAGAAAATGTTTTCCTTAAGTCAGCTTATTCTTAAATGCTTCCCCTCAAATTGTCTTAGGTTTCAGAAGAGAAACAGCTTCTCCAAACTTCCCAGAAAAAGCTAAAATTATTCAACACCTATCTCACTCATTCAAAATGTAGCAAGTTCTTTTTAAATGTACTCCACTGTTCTAGAGTCAAGTGTTCAACTTTGGAATAAGTATTTTAATATTACAATGTTTTTTTTTTTTTTTTATCAACATATCTGCAACTTGATAATTTCAGTAGCTTGTTGATTATACTTATTTTGAAAGTCCTAACAGGAAAATTTTAAAAAAAATAAGTGAATGTCATTTTGGACCTTCTCAGAATAATTCTGTGCCCACTAATATAGTATGAAAGTTCATTAAAAGAAATACTAAGAGCCCTCTTCCAACCACTGGAAAGCTTGGAGCTTCCCCTTTAAAAATAAATAAATAAATAAATGAAGGTTTCTTAAAATCCAGCTTCATTAAGACACCAAATTTCTCTGAAATCTGTTTTTTTGTGTTTTTTTTTTTTTTTCAACATTCCTGCAGATACGGAGACATCAGTATTTCACAGGCTTAACAGCAATCATGAGTTGTAGAGCAAGAGAAACAGCATTAGCTTTCCATCCACACTCTATGTGTGGATATGTTCTTCAAGGAAACAAGTTTGTTTTGAGATGGGTTATCCTGACAGGTAGCCCCATAACAAGAAACGGTCACTGCCACTTGCATCCGCAATATTAACGCCAACACCACGTACCTAGCTCCCTGACAGAAAGGTTCTCCAAAATCAAAAGGCACGCACACTGCACTCATTAAGAGCAAGGAACATGCCTTGCTTTTTCTTTTTTTTTTGGTGAAGCAACATTCCAGTCAGTGAAGTTACTGCAACTTTGCATACTGGCCATTTTGCAGGCTACTCCGCATAACCAAGTAAGATTTAAACAGGAAAAAAAGTAGCTAAGAGGACATAAACATGAGAGTGTGTGATCATCTGGTGAGAAAAATGTTTACCTCTCTGGCTAAACATAATTAGTAGATACACATGTAATTTTCTGAAGTGTAAAACAGCTTCAAGCCTCAAATATTTTTCAATATCATTTTTTCTGCTCCGTGCTCAAAGAGTAACTACAGCCAGGCTGCTGGGAGTAACAGTTCCTGGCTGCTTGATATTAGTCAAGAGAGGAGCAAAGAGAAAAGTGGGAAAATAAAAAAAATCCCAGGAAATTATTTGGGTGGAAGCCCACAAGTTACTGGTTTTTGTCAAAACAGAAACACTGATTTTTAACTGACTTAATTTGTAATTTGTATCCAATGGGTTCTTCCATTTTCTTCACAGAGGCTTTTACACCTGTTTCTCTTCAGACAGGCACAACATGCATGCATTTTAAAGACAGACCCACAGAAATTATCTAAAACAGAATGAGGTTTGCTATTCAAATTTGTGTTTTCTATGCTCCAGTACCTTGCTATACGATTACCTTTTTAAGTTTTTTCTTTGCTGCTGGATTGGCCACAACATTTCCCTCAGTTTTTACGGTCACATCATCAGCTGGCTCCTTTTTTACTTCAGTAGTCACATCAGTTAAATTGGCAACATCTGCATCATCTCCTGCTGAGCTGCCACTTTCCAACAGTGCCGCTGCTTCCTCTTCATCCACTAGCAGCTCATCTTCAGATTCAAGGAGTAAACTAGGCTCATCTTGGTCTGTTTGTTCAGTGCTTTTAGCGCCTGATGGCTCGGCAGCATCATCTTGTTTCTCTTCTTTAATTTTATCTTCCACATTGCCACTTTCAGGTTTCTGAGCAGCGTCAGTCTTAGACTTCTTGTCGCTTGGAGAGTCTTTGCTGTCTGGAGAGTATGTTCTCTTTCTGTAAAGAAGAATACTTGTTTGTGAACGTGAAGAGCACCCAGAAATGACTAAAAAAGGTAGGTTATATTTTTCAAGACAAGCCTGAAAACTCAGTGCTTAGTTCAGAAAATGGAAGCTTGAGAGAAACATAACACGAGTCTTCAAGTGGCTGCTGCAAGTTGTCCTTACAAGATAGGACAACTGCTTGTGGGTATAAATTGCAGGAAGGCGAGGATAATTAAGGACTGGAACAGATTTCCTGAGGAGCCTGAAGAGGCTGTGAAATCTCCTTCATTAAAGGAAAAGGATAGGTACCGTATTAGAAACGGTTAATCTCAGAGCTTGCCAGACTTCTTTTGTACAACTTCTATGCATTGTATAACGTATTTTTATGTTTCTTTTAAACAGTGTTCTGTTTTAATAATAGAAAGTTACCTAGTTTTATCCTTTTTCAGTAGTTCAACTCCTTTGTTTGGAATCTAAAAGAAAAATCATAAATCACAGTAGAGTATTATTTATAGAAGCATTGCAGCATTAATTCAGACTATACCGTAAAATCTAGTCAAGCACTTCCAATTATTCTAATCCACAAGTACTCTTATACAATGTCCAGCTTATAATCAATAAATTGCTGTTATGTTAGACAGGACTTCATGAACCTAGAAATCCCCAGTCTTTCTTCACGAAAACGATCTGTTATTTGATACAAAAATGGGATAGCCTGCTCCGGAAAGTCATATACAGCAGCTCTTTTGTTTATGAACTGATTAGACACAGTGCAAGGCAAGAAGTTCGTCTTAATCTATGCTCTTTTCACTACCATTAGAAGTGGAATACATAGAAAGCTGAAGACTTACATTTCCCTTAAATAAGAGTTACTGAACAGAGAATTCCACTTATTTTCCATATTAATACTATACAAGTCAGCGCACTGGTTAAGTATTTGAACTTGCCACTAAATATTCATTTTTGGTATGTGACCATGTGCAATAGTAAGATTTCTCCATATTGCACAATAAAAAGACTCTATTTAAAAACTAATTAGAGAGCTTGACAAAGTCTTACAATGCACATAGGTCTTCCACCCAGCTTCTCATTTTAAATCACAGTTCATTTGACAGAGGAGAAGGAGAAGAAACAATCCACATTACAGAATGTTTAAGCAGAGAAAGTTTATTTAAAATCTACACTAATTACTTTAGAATTTGGTTTTTCATGTTTTAAATCTGAAAGGAGATTCCTTTTACTTTGTTCTACAATTCATAACACCATACTCCTACTAAATACCATTTAAGTCGCTAGAAAATATGACAATGAATAACTTTAAAAGCGGCATTGAATTCTCAATAAGTGATAGCTGTCTTCCACTTTACACCTTCAATTATAATTACAAAACAGTTACTAAAAACAGTACTTACCCGTAACACCAATTTCTTGTATTTTTCAGATAAATCCACTTTCACACACCTGCCTTGGAACCAAAGCGCTTTGTTGGCACAATGCTCAACCATAGCTAAAGCATCTTCTCTGGTCTCCATCTCAATGAAAGCCTGAAAAGATTAAAATACACATCAGAAACTACCACAAAACACTCAAATAGCTTTGCCAGTGGAAGTGTTAACTTAGAACACAGCACTTCAAGAAGATGAAACAAAATGATGAGATCCAGGTATATGCATCCCCTCCAAACTAGCTAAACATGTCAGTACTTCCCAAAGCGCTCTACATCTCCTTCATCTTGAATTCAGTAATTGAATCCTCTAGAGAGTTTCAGAAACAAAATATGTATTTAAGTAACCTGAAAGTCACCTTAAAGTGTAAATCGAGTCCAAAAAAAAAAGCATCTGGAATATGGAACTCATTTATTTGGTGCTAAAGTATCTGCGAGTTTCAAGGTACCAAAGAAATCCAGGGGTTTGAGAAGAAGTTTGAAATAGAAATGCAGCAGATGCTGGCCTACAAGCCCTGCTTTATGAGATGTTCCTCCATGGAAACAAGCCTATAACACATTAAGATTGCTGAGCAAGCTTTGCACATCTGGGTTTGAGCATCAGCAGCAGATAGAAGAAAGCTGTTTCTGCATCAAACTGGGCAAGGTTCTTTTGTTTCTGCAGTGAAAAAAGGGCACGGTGGACTTCTTAGGGGGGTCATACAATAGATTCTAGTAATTTTTGATTCAACAACATGAGTGTGGTATTGTGGAATTCATCTCTGAAGAAAGAAAACATTTCTTATTTAAATGAAGGTAAGAACAACAAGTTGGGACAGTGGAGTGGAAAAAAATTAGAACTAGAGACTTTAAATTCTTGTGTATGCTTAGAAGTACATGTGCATACAAAAGTGTTTGTACTAATCATCAAGTTGTTTTTTTTTTTTTTTTTTTTTTTTTTCCCATTTTGAGAGCCACAGCAGTACTGCTTTTGCTTAAAGAATGAAAAATACAGGGTAAGTGAAAGAAACATATAACACTAGAAGATATTTGTCAGTGTCCCATAGGCACTGCTTCTTCAACCTTAAGAAAAAGGGTTCAAAATGCCTAGGAGATGTGCCTAGCAAAAAGTTAAGCTTGAAAGCTAAATATGCTGGCTTCACAGCTAGGGCATGGTTTTACTTTTTTATTTAAAAAATACCAGCTCACGTTACAGTAACACTTCACAGTAAGCTAAATAGCAAAACACCACCTACACAGCCCTCTAGTAACTTCGGTATCTATGCTGCAGCAGCAGCCTACAGAGGCATCAGTTACCTCACTGTTGAGCCTCAGTTTAAATCCACACATTTATGTTCCTACGGTCAGTTACCTGACTCTTCATTCTCATGAGTATGTAGTTCTTAATTTTTCCATATGGTTCAGCCAGTTTGAGCACTGCGTTATCAGAGTATCCCGAATGAGGTAAATTGCTGAGGTGAATCACACGACCAAGTTCTGGTTTTGGCGGCTCGGTTTTTTGGTCAGGTTTGCCCTCGGGTTTCTAAAATTTAAGAGTGAATGCATTTGTTAAAGTACATACTACACAAAATGTACTTAATACTGAACCACTTAAAGCAATGAGTAAGTTATATGCATCTCTGTCCCTTGATTAACTTGAAATAGCAGAGAAGTAGCTAGATTAGGAGTAAAAATGTAAATGTAATGGCCTCGTAACAATGACTGCCCCAAATGAAAGTAAGGTAACAAGAAAAAAAGCCCACGTATTTTACCTTTATTCTTTTGTACTTCTGTGACAAGTGGACTCTGACTGGTTTACCAAATACGAGCGCTGGAGTTGTCGAATAGTATTCTACTGCTGCTTGGGCATCTTCAGTGGTCGACATTTCGATAAATGCCTGAAATCATACAAAACCAGATTAAGCACCACTCCTTCAAGGAACTGGTATTTCTGTTTGAAATCTCTAGCTCTTTGCTTTCCTGTAAAAATGTCTGTATCAAAGATGAAAATTGCTTTTCGGTTACAACATTAACTGGCCTGCAGAGCTCAGTATGAATTTCACATAATTTATTTAGGTGCACAAACAGAACTACTCTGTTCACATTTCAATTACATTTGGATTCAGAACATTCAATTGCTTCCTTCCCCCCTTCAGGCTTTTTCACTTCATGTTGGCTTTTTCCACCCTTCAAGATATGACAGTCTCAGTAAACTAAGACCAAATAAGCCTTCAGAGGATATTAAAACAAGAACAGAACTTGCCAACAGTGTATTTTTAAGAAAGGTGGGAACAACAACAAGATGGAATTCTAACAATATTTACCTTAAAATGCAGTATTACCGCATTTGTGAAAAGAAGCATACTAGTCACTCTTCCCTTCACATGTGATCTTGGTGACAAGCATGTAATCTTGCTTGGTAGCCAAGTTCTCTTATGAAAATTTCAGGTCAGACAGTACACATATCAAAGAAAGGAAGCAGTGCCAACAGCACTACTATAGTGCTTAATCTTACCTCATTGATTTTGTTTAGAATCAGGTGATTTGTAATTATTCCAAATGGCTCAACGAGCTGAAGCAGCTGATATCTCAAGTTCTTCCCTCTCTGGAAATCCATGATGTGAACAACTCTGCTTGTTTCCTATTGAAGACAAAAGTACACATATACAACACGTGTACCAGGGAACCTAAAAAGTCTTTCAAGATATATGTATATATTTTAAATCTTCATTAGTAATCAAAACTAGACACACAGAAAAGCCATAGAATATCCAGGGATTCTCATGGAGAAAGACGCCTGCTGTGCCAAAGCCTCCTTTTTTTGTGATCGTGCTGCACAGCTTCTTCCTAAGAGGTTATGTAACATTTAAATAGTCCGTACAGTTTTAGCACATTTTGTAGAGCATTTAGTACAATGAAACCCCAATCTCATTCCACAGCTTCAATATTCCCACACAAAGAAGTCTCAATATCTGACTACTTTAAAGACACTACATTCATTCAGAACATCTTATGAAAGTAAACAAAACGCATATTCACAAAAAAAGATTAATGTTCCTCCAAGATTTTTAGAAAAACTTTTAATACTAACCACTCTGCCCTTTTGCATGTGTCTCGGTCCTTGCATATTTCCATTTCCAGCTCCTTCAAAAAATGAAAGGAATGAGTAAGTTTAGTTCAACCCACAAGGCTATTAACATCTCTTTAGAAGTTCTGAAGAGACAGACGTCACTTGTAATACTAAAACAGAATGACATCAAGTTTTAAGAAATCGTTTAATCATTAACAGTCTGAAAAGGCTGTTAATGTTGTGCATTTCAGAGCTCTTGCAGCTTCAGGTCCTTCCTGATTCTGTTCGCCTCAATATTAGAGAAGAACTTGCATTTACTAATGAGCTGAAACACCAGGAAATAAGTAAAGCATCGTGAAAAACATCTTTCCTGTTTTAGAGTAAGATTTGTCATAGAAAAATGCCTTCATATATAAAAGGTTTGAAATCTCCAAGAAGACAGACTTCTTACAATGGAAGTTCTAGCTGCAGAAAAAGAATCCTACTTTTGGTTCTAAAATAGCACCAATTCTATCATAACACACATTTCACTAGGGACTCCTGGAGGAAACAGTCCTTCAAATACCTTGGTTAAAAAATCAGAGATGTTTTGAAAAGTTATCAGTTATTTTTAATGAAATTGCATGACATATGCTTTTATATTTAAATGTTCCTTTAAAGTCTCTAAAGACATGTAATCCACCAGGATATCTACATTTAATTAGTTTTGTTTTTTTACTCACTCAAACTATTTAGAAGGTAAGAAGTAACAAGTTCATGTGAACACCTGATTTTTATTCTGCCTTCCTGTGAAGACAAGGCTTGCAAATCTGTCAAATTCATTAAGGGAAAGACTAATGACATTCAGTTCTTGCAAATTTAACAAAAATCCACTAACATAGAGCTCAACAGAAGACACACAAAAGACTTCTAGACAGGAAAAAAATGTAAAGCCCCATAACGTGCTGATTGATTGTAATAAAACATCTGATAAAAAGAGTAATAATGTGTCTGGTAGTCAAGGGATGGGTGAAAGCATGGAAGGAAAGTATATATATAGGGGAAAAAAGTAAAAGTATTTCAGTTCCACTGTTAAGAGAGAGAGCCTTTTTTTTTTTTTTCTTGTTCTAAAACACCAGTAACAAAACTAAAAACACAAAAAAGAAAAATCAAGAAGTCCGGTAAAAGTAGGTTAAGAAAAAACACAACTAAATCCCCAAGCACAGCAAGTGGAAAAGCTGGTGTTGCTGCTGGGACCATTCAGTGTCTAACTACTCTCACTCAAATCCTGATACATTGAAAAACTTCAGAACACAACTGATTGAAGTCTGGTACTTCACATGAGCCGAAGTTTAAGTGAAGGACATCCACTCTGGGCACGTTATTGTTACCTCTTGGCCCAACAGGAGGTCCTCCCAGGTGAAACGGAGGTGGTGGGGGTCCCAGAATTCCTGGTGCAGGGTTTGTGGATTGCTGCAACATAAAGGGATCACCCCTAGAAAAAGGGAAAGAGAACCTTAATTTTGAAACAAAATCTGTGACATCTCTATTGTCCAGCCACCCAACTCCTACACAGTATCCAAGGACAAGTCAACTTTAGCTACTTGTGCTGCTGCTCTTCAGCTACTAGAAAACAGACAGTTATCCATTTGAAGAAGGTAGGATGTTTCACATCAAATGTTACAAAGAGCTTCACGTAAAGTAACAGGTACTTCAAAGCATCAAGATTAAAAGGCAACCAAAACTGTGCAGTTTTGATTAAGACTGTATTGTTCAAACCAGCAGAATAACAGTGCAATTTCTGTTGTCCATCATTCGTTACTACTTACATTCCATGTCCTGAATCACTGTCAGGATTCCATTCTGGGTATCTTGAAAGCAAAGAAAAAAAGAAAAAAGATAAGAAAAATCCAATCACCGCTCACAGGTATAAAATTATCAAGTGAACAGCAATGCCTTTACACGTTACATAAACAACACATGCTAACATTGCCAACTACAGTACTGCTACCAGAAACATGAGTAGTATTTAAGGACAAAGCATCATTCAGAGAAACTTCCTACACTAAATACAACCTGGCTGTCAATATATACGTTAATTTGCATATATCAGGAGTTCCCTTTACAAAAAAACAACAATGGATCAAGCCTGATTAGCAAAAAACCAACCAACCAAACAAAAAAACCTCAAGTGACTTGCATGGATGCAAGGAAATAGCCTCAGGCAGAATTTGGTCCCGTAGAGGGTGGCTGAGTGCTGGGACAGGCTGCCTGGGGCACTGGGGGGGGTCCCCACCCCGGGGGTGTGTAAGGGACGTGTGGACGTGGTGCCTGGGGACACGGCTCAGTGGGGGCACTCGGTCAGTCGGGGGCAACTAGGCCTGGTGAACCCAAAGGTCTCTTTCAACCTTGATGATTTCATGATTAGACTCTTATATGTAATATTTTAGAGTTATCCTAAATCTGGAGGATTCAAAATTTACAAACCAATATCCCTTTGTGCCCTGAAAATGCTCTTTTAAGTAGCACATCTTTATTCCCTGCAATGCACAGCATGTTTTCTAAACCTGCTTTGTGCACCACAGTTGACAGTTGTTTACTTATACACGCCCTCACGCCACAAGAATGTACTTCAAATTCATACATTTCGAGAAGCAGCTGACAACGTCGGCTGTGAGTCGCTCCATTGATATGATGGTTCCACTCCTGCAGCAAAGTAAACAATTAAAAATTAAAAGCCATATATGGAAAGCCATTTTTAACAAAAATAACGCTGTGTAGTGCAGTATCTTCTCTTCTAAACTGAAGTATCTTACATACATAAATAGCAAAATAATTGTGTGTGTGTGCACTTTGAAGTCACACTGAAACTGGACCCACCTCTTAAATTCTAGCCTGGGTGAAAAGGTGTCTGATGAAAAATGCCTTGTGATCTAGGGCTTGGTCCTGCCTCAGCATGCAAAGCTTGCAGGAGGGTAACTGCTACAGTATGCGTGTGTAGCACTGCAATTTCAACCTTCACAACTGGATGCTGAGATTTGTTTTTTTTTTTCCAGTAATTTTAGAATTTCCTCTACTCTCTCTGCTTTATTCCTCGGACTTTCAAAGATTAATGCAAACTAAACACTCAAGTTTTTAAAACCATTAAGGAGTCGAGAAACTGCAAGGAATTCAGAAAGGAAAGACTAAAAGGAATGAAAGTACATAGCTAGGACAAACTACAACTATATATGCGAAATATAAAAATACACGAGCATTGGAGGGGAATAATCAAGACAAACAGGGGACCTAATCAAGATGGTACAAGGGAGGAAAAACGGAATTAAACCAAATTACCTCAGTATGAGAGTGAAGTTCATAATGCAACTATCCCTCATGTCTAGAGAAGGAGCTGGGGCAGTGAGCAGCACAATGGGTAACACATTGTGCAATTACAGAAGCCACTACAGAAGAGCCAGCATCTTGAGTAATGAGAAAGGACGTTAACTGCACCCTCCAAGCTACCTGAGCTCTTTTTTTATTCTTATTTTTTTACATTAGCTAGAGGCTTACCAGTGTCTGCTAAATGTACAATTCCCTCTGGTTCTGGCCTTAGCACTAGTAAGGAACGAGGCTTTTTTTTTTTTTATTACAAAGGGAGCTCACCTCCCAGCTATTTATTTCAAGATGAGAGAAGGCATGGGGACTCTTCCTTTATTTAAGTGCGGGGTGCCTGACCACCACATTGGGATATCCCTACAAAGTGACAGGACTTCCTCAGTCCCATGGCTACCCAAGGGTAAGCCCCTGGTGTTATTTCCACTCCGCTGGTCTGTAAGCAAGGGATCAGCAGCAGATGTACAGGGTGAGTTGGCTTTGGGTTCATGGAGAGCAACGAGGGGGAAACTAGTTACAGATCTTCTGGGGACAGCTTAACAACTGGAGGTTTTTTCTTGTCAGCTGCATTTTCAGAAGTGAACACACACTGCGTTGGCCAACTGTTTTAGATGTCTTGTCTTTTCATGTTCTGCTCAGCACTGGCAAATGATTTTTCCTAAATGATCTTTCCTGATTTTTTAGTTTCCACCACGCTGCAGCCATCCCTCTGGTTACAATGAGACACTCTGAGGCTCACTGCACCGTTTCCATACGCTAAAAGCCTATCTAGCACTTTCCACAAGGGATTAAAAAAAGGGATTTCAAGTCTCCCACGAAGTACTGTCATAAAACTGCACTGGAATATTACTCCATGCTACAAATTATAACATGGAACAGGATGAAACTTTCTTTTTTTAAATCAAGATGTAAAATGAGAGCACTACTTTTTCTTGTAAGCCAGTAAGACGTAGGCTCTGCAACTATAAATTAACAAATACACTTGCCATTAGACTTCAAAAAAAAAAAAAAAAAAAAAGCCCCCCAAACCCACAAGCAAGCCCCTCTATCTCTGGAACATGCAGTACCTAAAACCAAAGGTTCTTCAGTTTAAAACTCAGTAACAAGTTTTAGTGCTATGGTACAGAAATTTAAACATTGAAAAACCCTCTAAATTCAGGTGCCCTATCTGTAAAGCCTCAGCGGCTGATTCTGCTCGACATAACGTGCCTTTGAAGCTGTTTTAACACGTACTTTCAAATTATTATAAACTGAAATTATCTGCAAGCTAGAGCCAAAGTTTGGGGGACCTAATTCTTATACTTCAAAAGCTTTTTAAAAATTGGCAAAAAAGGGAGATTTAACGTATAAAACAGGATTTTTTTTCCCCCAGGGAAAGTTTTCAGAACAACAGTAGCTCATCTACATTATTACCCCTTTATTAATACAGTTCTTAATCTCAACATCCCTCCGCTCCCTTCCTACACCCAGTCTGAAGTGCCACTCATTGCAGGGCCCCAGATACTTAGACACTAATTAACATGAATGCCCAAAGTTAAGCTAAAGAAATTCTGAATCGAGTTTATTAAAACACAGATTACTTCTGCTTCAACTGATGCAAGCATGAGGACATGGTGTTCTTTAGAAAATTAGGCCAAACTTAAGCACCTAATTTTAGATATTCCATTATTAGGGACACGGCCATGTTTTCCCTTTGAGTATATCACAGTTTCAAGCATTTAACCTCTAAATTCATCTGCTCGTGTTACATCAGCCTTTGTCTTTGGCAGGGAAAACAATCCCTACACATTTAACACCTCGTTCCTTGACCAAGCTGTCAAGACTGACAAAATGCCTGAAAAAAATGGGGCAAAATTTCCTTCATAATTAGACACAAAACAAACTGGATCACAAATACATACACTTCAAATCAAAGCAATTAAGAACATCACAAAAAAAAAAAAAAAAAAAAAAAAGAAAAAAACAGGACTAGCCTGCCAGGCTAAGGTACATTTAGGGTGTTTACCTCCCTCCTTGGGCTTAAAAGATATACTGCTTTATCATGCTTTTTTTTTTTTTTTTTTTTTAAATGTTATACTATATTTATTAGGGGATGGGGAAAATGAGATTTTGATACCGTAGAAATAAGTTTACATTGTCCCAGCTAAGAATAGCATTCCCTTTCTGCTTTCCATACATTTTGGTTCAAATCCGATTACTTCACAAGTTCTGTTCTACTTAATTGAATTTTGTGAGAGATACAGAACAGCAAATTCTGTAACTGTTCGGTATGCAAAGCGGAGGAAAAAAGGAGAGAAAGAACAACTCTTGCCGTGACATGATTTTTGAAATAGAAACAAAACCCAAACTTGGGTCATAAGACACAGAAGATCCAATCTCAAATATTTTATGGTGTTCTCAGCAGTTTAAGTCAAAGCATGTCGCTAAAAAAGATGGGTTCGTGTGTTACAGAAGGAGTCAGTCACTTAAGGTACACTGTGGAAAGAATTTGGTATTTCTCGTACTTGGAAAGATATTTCAGGTTGGATATCCTTTAAACAGATCTTTATACCAAAGCACACGAAGAACAGCGAGGCTTTAAAACAAAGTGCTAAAAAGAACCCTACTTACAGGAGTACTGGTTGCCATCTTCAAGGGCCTCAGAAGTTTGTTTTCAATCTAACCAAGTGAACTTCTTTTTTTTACAAAACTGTGCGTGGCATCTCAATTGTTAATACTTAAAACCTTTTTCAAAAATGAATGTCAAATACAGGGCAAGAAACCTGGATTACTGTGACTGTTGTTCATAAAATAATTAAAGCAACACAAGTTTACAATAAAGCTTCAGATCAGTTGGATCAGTACAGCATGTGCTCTAAAATGTCTTGATCGTCTCTTTAGAGGGACAGAACAATTCTCATGTTTCGAAAGATTAGATGTATAGAAGCAGCACTTTTTGAAAGGTAACTGTAAAGAAATGGTTAGTAACAGCAATTCCACATTGTACCAATTTTACAGTAATCGCATGTATTACATTTTCAATTGAAGGCCTTCAAGCTAATTAGTCACCAATTGTGACAAGAGGGGCACTGTATTAGCCAATTAGCCAATTAAATTGCCAAGTACACTGAAAATCAGCAAGATGAGTAAAATTGGAAAAGCTGAAAGGGAGAAGGCTCTGAAAATACCGTCTGAGTAAACGGGCCATTTTGAGTACGCTGCCACCTTTGCAGAGAGCTGAACTATTTCATGAATAAACTAAGAGGGAGGTCTCAGCATAACTGAACACACTCGAAGATCCACTCTACTTGCGAGCCAAGTAAAGAACACTACTAGGAACACAGAGCAGGATACTGCAGCGGCAGACTGATTGCTCGGAGAGTCTACAGGGATAGATGCAACATGTGACAATAAAAAGTGAGTTTGAAGTGTCTAAGAGAGTTGTGAAAAAGGAGAAAAATGACGACAAATTTCAGCCATAGTATGAGATAGAGTGTTAAAGTGAAATTAAAAAGGCAAGAATGAGCTAATCTAAAACGTGATTTTTACTTTTGCAAATAAGTTCCAGGGCTCTACATTAACTCTTTCCCTTTGGACAGGGAAAAAGCAGAACTGTGCAAGAATGCATCTTAACTACGTATAAACCAGCAATCAAGACAGATGTGGAGGAGAGCTGAAACTAGCTTCCCGAATGGCACAGTAGATACACTGCAAAAAACCCCAAACCAACAAAAAATAAAAAACCCACCAAAAAACTGCTTAAATGCCAGATGTTTGTGGTTAAGAGAACATGTAGATGTAAAATACAAATAAGATACCCAGTAGATGATAGCTGTTTGACTGGAAGTTAAGCAATCTGGGCAAACAAAATACATTAATGTAAAGCCCTGGTTTACAACGTTTATTAACAATTACCTTGTAAATAAACCAAGTGCCTTTTTCACTCTCAAACCAACTTTCAGATCATTTCAAAAGCAACCAGGCTATAGAAATAATTAAAGAAATAGGTAAAAACAGAACAGATACTACAACGTAAAGGAAAATAGAAGCATCTGGTGCGTAACTCACCTTATTAGAATGAACTGGCATATCACATATAGAGCACAGATGGGGATAACCCTTCGGTAAGAATCCATGGAAGTCTTCAATATTGCTATTTGGAGGAGCACCTCTCTTTTTCTCAAAGAGAGATCTCTCAGGACCAGGACCACGACCCATTCTGTCATACTCACTGTCAAATTTATGATAGTTATGCGAAGTCTCACCATAGAAAGATTCATCCCTACACCTTTCTCCATCTCTTAATCTGTCATCTTCATAATCCATTCTGTCATAATAACCAGATTCTTGAGAACGACTTCCATGGTCGTAGTCAACCACTGGGTTGAGACTAGGACCACGATCATCAAAGCTATCTCTTCTAAAATGCCTTTTTTCTTCCCAATCATCCCTAGGTACTCTGTACGGTGGTTCCCGTGTGGATGATCTGCCATCTCTACCATAACCTTCTTCAGCTCTCCTCCTTTTAAGTTGTAGAAGGATCTGAGGCAAGTTTTCAGGAGTAATCTTGTCCTCGGGATAGCGACTCAGTTCATCTAAGTCTCTAGCAGACAGACCAAAGCTGGCCAAAATGTTAGTGGCCTGGTCTGCATCTCCACGGTGCTGAGAAGACAAAGGGAGCGGACCTCTACTTCCAATGTTAAATATAGACTGCAAATTATGGGAAGAGGTACTACCAGAAGACAGTGCACTATGAGATCCTTGTTGGTTCAATGATGAACTCATTCCAAGATTCATTAAGCTAGCAAGGCGTGCAGTACCCTGGTTCATCCTTCCAAGAGATGCTGGCATATTTAAAGACTGGGTAGCAGCAGCAAGAAGGCCTATTCCTGCAGAGAGGTCACGCCCATGACCTTGTGAATCCCTACTTAGAGATGACTGCTGGAATGACTTGGACATTGTAGAACTATAGCTCGTCTACTTTACGGATCAAAATCTCTTTGTTTGGTTGGGTTTAAGATGGCTGAAAAGAAAGCTCACACTAGAAAGCTAGGCAAACTTCACTTCAAAAATGGTAACGCCAAGAAAGAGGATCAATAATGACTGCAGATCTTCTTCAAGCTGAGAAACACCAGACAATTCTGTAGAAAAACAAGCAGTTTTAGTCATAAATCCCTTTAAACAGATGCAGTTTTAAACTTATGCATCATGTTGATCTAAAACATTAAAGAGCTCAATCTTACAAGGCTTTTATTACACAACAGATTCAAGATGTACCCAGAACCTACATAAATCATTTCAGATAAAAATACAGCAGTGTTTCCTGTACATACTACTACTAGTCTACAAAAAACTACTTTCATACCGAAGACAAGTGAGTTTCCGAAGTTTGGGATGTCTGAAAGCATCTAAGTTTACTAGCAGATAAGCCTTGATCTCTGCTTTTGGTTTGGTTTATAACCTACATTGCTACCCTGTATTCTATGAGAAGACCACAAAAACACCTTAAGTCCACAGAATCCGAGATGACTCTGGCATATCATGCATACTTGAAAATGAAACCTATACCACCACAGAACAGGACGAAAGGAAGTTTAAAGTAACTGAAGTTTGGGCAACAAGCTTCTGCTGTAAGATCTGGTAAATGAGACCAAACATAATATTCAATCTTTATGCAGTAAAAATCAAATTACCGACGTGAAGACAGATGTGAATGACAAAACCAAGTTTTTAATTTTGCAGGAAGTAAATAAGACCTCTTGCTCCAATTGCAGTTATACAGCTACCAGCACATGGGAAGTGACTCTTTATTGTTACATTGCAGCTGTGACAGCAGCCTGGACCTTCAGACCTCAAGCTACACAAGGTCAGGCTCAGCCCTGGGCTGGGCGGCCCAAGGAAACCCTGCTCCTGCCCAAAGAGACCCCTGGGAGGTCAGTAGATGGCACCACGCCGCAGCCAGCGCTGCCAGGCAGCAGCAGCATGTCTCTTACCAGCACACTGCTTCCGTGGTTGGGGCTGGCACTGACACCGTGACCACATGTGGCAGTTAAAGATCCTACAGCTCACGGGGCTGGCTACCTGCCCTGCAGCCCACAGAAACCCTCACCTAGCACTTAAATACCTGGTTCTACTCCATTTACTTTAATTTTTTAACTACAGAGTACATCAAAATCCACAGTGTATTTTTGGTGCAATGGATATATTTCAGAAAATATTGTTTTTACTAGTGGAGAGCAGAAATACCCTGTAATACGTCTTCCCCATGCTGCTTCAGCTTTGGGACGGATACACAGAATTTAGAGCAATTCCACCCACATGAAACCTTTCTGCTGGGAATACGTTGTTTTGGGTCCTGAGTGCAGTAAAGCCCTTCCAAACCTCTGCAGAGCCATTTCGTTTTTGCACTGCTACTCCGTTGCACATAAAACACATAATGGCTTGAAAAAGAATTAGGCATAAATTGCACAGCTCCAAATGAAGTCAGCTTCTAAGAACAGGTATGTCTAGGGAGGAATGGAAAGGACAAAATGAAAGCAAGAACTTTTCCTTGAAGATACCAGTTGTGTAGGAGGCAATTTCTCTTGTACTGGAAACAAGAAAAAAAGGTCAAGGTTACATGTGCGCCTCCATCCCAGCTGCTGGCTCAATTCAGAGCCCTGTTTCACAAGTACTTAAAGTTTCTCTCTTTTTTTTTTTTTTTTTTAAAGCTGTAAAGCACTTCAAATTTATTTTTTCTATTTCATATGAAGGTAGCAGCGTTATAAAACTATGCTCCTATACAGAAAAATAATGGATTCTACAAGAGAGAGTATATAAAACCCACTTTTTCAAAGACAATTCTGTGTAACTGTTTTATACAACTTTCTGTATATTCCATTATCGACCCATCTGAACTCTTATTTCATTTGTGCTTTTAAAATCTTGGGATTTTGAGTCACTTGCTAGCACATTAAATTGTGTAATTTGGGTTAAGAGTCAGAGATTAAGAAACATGAGGATGAAAATAAGTTTAAAAGTCTCTGAGGCTGAAGACAGGCACTGCAGAAAGCATCAGAGGAGAGCAATGAAACAGGAATACAGAGAGGGCAGGCACAGCAAACAGTGAGCGAGATATGCAGGACAGGCTCAACACACTAAGTACAACCAAACAGAAAGCATTTAAGAACTACACTGTAAAATCAAGACTCCCTTGAGTTCAAAAAAGAGAAAACACTGAAACGTTCATCTGAGTACCATGCTTTACCTTACTCAATTTGATACTCTTCCAACCATTTTGCACGTTATTCCTCACTCCCTCCATTTTAACGCACCCGTTTCCTTCTAGCTCCTTCGCACACTCAGACTGGCTTGAAACGGAACTTAACGGCTGCTACACGCGGCCAGATGTTCCAGGGAGCTTTAGGAGCCAGACCCTCGCAGTGATTCAGCAGAGAGCCACGTGGTCAGGAAAGGCACGGTGTGTCCTGCTGTTAATGCAAGGACCCGCACCATTCCGGTTTTCACTACATCAGGAAAGTTCTCCACTTTCCAAAATAATCCTTTCTCTTTCAACAGATGCTCACTAATCCTCTTGTCACAATTTTCTATTGGCAGTTCATCGTCCACTGCCTTGGAGAGATTATCAGAGAACAAAACCCAACACATCCCAGTCTTGCATGGAACTGGGCTGCAGAGAACCCGATTCCACGCCATGCCTCGACCCCACACTTACACAATGACGCCATGCGGCTGCTAAACCCACGTAGAAGAAAGAAGCAAACAAGAGAAAAATAAAAGCAGGGAAATGGAGAAAAACAATGAGACAGAGAGACAATCTTATGAAAAAGCACAAAGGGAACAGTTAAGATGTATAGGCTGATGATGGAAAATGACCTTTGCAGTTGGTGTGCTAACCCGTAAGCTGCCCCACACCTGATCAGGTATCTAAGGGGTGCCCTTAGAGAAACTACATTTCTGACTTATTTAGAGTTAGAAATTTCTGAGATAAATTGCTACTCGTCACATCACTGTCACCTTACCACTGCTGCTGTACTCTCAACATCCCCCCTCTTCCAGATCTGATGAAGAAAACAACGAATCAAGGAGGGGAAAGAGCTCTAAAACTCAGAGCAAAGAACATTTAACTTCCACATGGTCAGGTTCCTGCATTGATCTCTTATGAAAGATTTCACGTCAGTACCTGATAGAGACAAGTCTCACAGACCAAAGTCTGGTGGCTTTTAAGCGAATGTGCCATCGACTGAGTCACAGCAACAAGATGAGTGCGACTGAACAAAGGCATCTAAAGATCCAGATACGATTTAGCTGAGTTGAAAGTGTCATGCTAATTGTTCTTCAGGTAATTTCAGCTATGTCAGGAACAGACAGGCCATTAGATACACATTTTTAAGATCAGTGGTCAGAAATTTGGACATACTGAGATTTGAAAATATACAACATGAAGCTGTCTTGAAATAAGTTTAAAGTCAAAATGTTACGAGATTTCCAGAAAAATGTGGACAATGGAAAAAAAACTTTATATCTACAAGTAGCACAAGAGTTTTCTGTAAAGGCAGACAACAAAAGCGAGAAACTTCAATCCTACAGAATACACAGCTGCCAAATAAAGGCCAAAATAAGGCTGTAAGGCTGATTTTCAAACACTATAGAAGGACTTTTTAATTTTTAAGGAAAACTGATTTTAAATTCTTATCAATATAACTGATAGAACTCTTGTTCCCTGCAAATTTTAGGTTTGTTCCTGAAAGCAGTTTAATTCGGTAAGTTCTTGGGACACATTGATCACATTGGTCATCTTAAATTACTACCTTTTATGGAACATCGATATAGGCTGAAAGTAGTTCAGATTCCTATTCCTTCTACTACTCGGTTTCTTCACTATGTGTACACACATTATACTTTTAATTCTTCAGTTTCTTAGAGCATCTCACCTTATACCCATTCTTACACTATTAACAGAGAAGTCTCAAAAATGAAAGCTTTCACCTTCTAGTCAGTTTCACTTTCACTTGAAAACCAAAATGACGTCATCAAATTCAATGTGCTTTGAGTACATTGTTATAATAAAGACATGAAGCAATCTACAAGCTGAAAAATACACCTTCAGTTTGTAACAAGACCTCTGAAGACTGCACACCTTTGAAAAAAAGTCTCAATATAAATGTTTTTCATCCACAAATCCTTGCTTTTTGGATAAAGATGTACATTTTTTCCCCCCTCCTCCCTTAGGCGTTAATTTCAGTGCAGCATTGCATTTTGCAACCATCTATTCTGCTTTGGAAGAATCCATATGCTTCTCAGCAAAGCTGTCTCCAACACATCGTGGCATAAAAGGTTATCTACAGAAGAGATCTGGAAGTCAAAGTTACAAATTCAGACAGACAGCTCTGCATGTTGCTCTGAGAAATACTGGTAGTGAAAACAAGAACTTGCAAGGAAATTAGAAGCAGATGCTTTCTGGCTGCCGAATGACCGAATGTACTGGATTTCAAGCCTACGCGGTTACTTTGACTTGGAGAATAAAAGGCCGCTGTGTTTCCGAAGGCTAAGGAGGAAGCTCAATTTGTCTAGCAGTGTTACATACAGAAAATGCAAATTATCACCCATTTCAGATAGCAGTATTCAGAGTGGTTACTTAATATCACTGTTTTACAGGTGAGAAAACAACACACATCTCATTCAGTGGATCTCCAAGGATCGTGACCTCAAAAATTTAAGCAGCACCTGGCACCGGGATGCATGCACTTTTTTGTGCAGATCAGACAGTCTGTTACAGGCCTCGCAGAACAACTCAAAGAGTTTCATTTCTTAGGATTACTTTCAGCTTCATCTCACTCGCTTGATCAGAGGAGCACGTGGCAATCTGAGATCTGAAGTTACTGTAACAGAAGATTGCTTCAGAACAGAGAGGCATTACAAATGAAAAGACTTATTTGTAAATGGGAAATTAAAATAACTAGTTTAACAGTTAAGAACCTTCAAAGAACTTACAGTTTCCAACACTTGAATGCATAAGAGAATACTGCAAAAATAAGATGCTGAGTTCCTATTACTGCTAATTACATAATTTCATCAATTCAAGTTGCAGAGTACATTTACTCCTTTACAGAAACAATAGAATAGAAACAAAGAACCCCGGAACAGTACAGAAAGAGTGAAGGAGGGAAAAAAAATGTCTATTTTTAGACAGGCAGCCAGGAGCACACAGAGTAAATGCCATCATCTGCACTGACGGCTCCATAAACACACGATTACCTCGATGGCTTCCATGCGCTCCCTCCTACCACTGCAAGTCCACTGTCTGTGACTAAGGTCAGGCTCCAGCTCTACAATAAGATGCATTCACACAGGTTCCAGCACCTATGAAAAGCTCCATGAAGCCGTTAGGACTTAGTTCAACAAAGGGGTCTGCCAGCAAGAGTCACTGCGGAATGATTTAGGATCTTAGACTAGAAACTCTGGTAATAACGACCATGTGTTCAAGCACTTGCCAAAGCGAGGAGACAATCTCTATTCATTCCCATTAGTTTTGGAGATGAATACTCTTCCAGGCACCATAACTTTTACAGAAGCACAGAACATACCATAATTGTATTTTAAAAGGAAATAGGCCACACACAAAATGATCCAAATGCAGACCAAACCAGGGAGTGCATCGCTCCAATAAGGAACCAATTGTACTTTTTTTTTTTTTAATTGCATTTTGATCTGTTAAGCGATTAAAAAGCCTTCTGACTAATCAGTGAATGCAAGTCTGCCTCCAGGCATTTCTAGAAGTGGGATAAACTTGCATTCTTTCCCAACTGAAATCTCGTTCATGAGGTCACTGAGACATACTCTAGCTGCAGAGAAGAATTGAGGGCCTATTTGCCCATTTTAGTGCCCAAAGAAAAAACCTCTCCTTTAAGTTAAAGCTACACAATACGGTTCTTTAAACACTTGCAAACTAAGTTAGCTCAGAAATACTGTGGGGCATTTGTTTTTAGGACTCATTGACTTAGAGCACTAAGAAAGAATGCAAGCAGCACGGCCACTATGCAAATACTCGTAAGTGAACAAAAAGTGAATGAAAGTCATTTCTCTGCAGCTTTTGCTTACAACAGCTTCCCCAAGCACTGTCAAGTGCTAGATCACAAACTATCCTGGCATTCAACAAAACCCTCAGCAGATGGGTGTGCGTTAGAGAAGGGCAGCACAAAATATTTACCTCTGTACCTTCCCCTGAGTTAATGAGCTTTTGGCAGTCCTGAACAGACCAGGCAATTGTCGTTTAGATATGGATCACATTTTAGTTGAACAGATTGTAATACCACAGATCCTTAGTGTTTCAGACTGATTGGGTTTTCCTCCGCTTCATTTTGCCTTTAGGAACATGGATATTCACATTCTAAGGGTCTGGTTCGGAATTTCTCTTTTGTTTTTTTTTTTTGCCCCAGCCTTAAGTGTTGGGATGTATTTCATACCCAAATACGTGCAAAAACCAGAAACTGAAGTTTTGGAAAGATGGTAGCTCCAGATAGCTCCAATAAAACAAGCATATAAAAGGCTCATCACCTTGCAAGCCTCACTAGAATCATTAACAATCACTTTTTTTTTAATTTCTTACTTATATTTCATCTCCTTAACTAGTGCATAGCATAAAAGTACAGATACTTGGTTAACACTGATCAAACATTTATACAGGGCTCAACTGCCAGTGCCCTCACTCAAATTTAACTATTCCCCATAATTAATTGATGAATCATTTTGTGTATTTCTGAATAAAGCTCCAAGACAAAAGTTCACTAATTTCTGGATAACACATTAAAAAAATAATATATGCTTCACTGCATTTTGATAAATAGATGCTTTGATATATATATGTATTTTTTCATTTATTATGTCCCAAAATTCAGAAAAATAAAACAGGAAATTCTTTACAAACGAGTTAGAGAAAACACTCCTTTTTCCTCTTCCAAGGCACAACAGTAGCAGGTCTAAAAGACATTTTCAACAGAAGCTGCTCTCCACTTATCTTACTCTAGGAAGTCAGAAGCACCTACTCCACCTAGTTTTAAAAAAACTGAAGAATTTAAGGATGAATAAAAAAAAAAGAAGCTAGATTATTCAATCGTTTCAAAACGGCATTGAGTGTTTTTTTTCCCAAAGGTATGCTTCGTTTAAAAAAAAGCTACAGACTTCAGGTGGATTTTTCAGCTTTCTTTCTACATCCTCACCGCTCCGTTTACTACAACAAAGCGGCACTGGAGGCTCTCCGAAACTTCCTCCCCATTCCCGCTTATTTTAGGCGCTTCCCCGCTCATTACTTTGACCGCGGGAGCCACACGGGCCCGTTCGCTCATCCGCCGCAGGACAAAAACTCCGCAGCCCCAACCCCAGAAAAGTGAAACTGAGCAGAAGGAGCCTGAGCAGAAGGAAGGAGCCCGCCGCCCTCAGCGCCCCGGGGTGGGGGGGGGGTGGGGGGGCAGCACGGTGCCAGCCGCTCGCTGCGGGGCACCGAGGCCCGGAGCCGCCCCCACAGCGCGGGGAGGCCGCGGGCAGGGCCGGGCCGGGCCGCGGGGCTTTGTTCGGGGCCGCGGCACCGGGCGGGGGCGCTGCGGGCGGCGGCCTCCCCCCCGGCTCGGCTCTGCGGGCCGTTATAGCGGCTCCCCCCCCCCCTCACCCCTCACGGTTCCCCTCAGCGCAGCCGCCGCCGCTTCCTAACATGGCGGCGGGCCGGGCGGGCGCAGCGCCCGCTCCTACCTGCGGGCCGCGGCGGCGCCTCCCGGTCGCTGTCGCAGCAGCGGCGGGGGAGGGACGGGAGAAGGGGAGAGGGGAGGGAGAGGGATTGAGGAAGGAGGAAGGAAGGAAGGGGCCGTGCCGCCCGCTGCCCGCCCGCTCACGTGCCCGGCGGCGGCCGCCCTCGCCTCGGCCCCGCTCCGCTCCGCGCCCGCCGCCGTCTGAGGGGGGAACGGGAGGGGGGGGGGGGAGCCGCCGGCGCCGCTCTCGCGAGACGTCGAGGCCGCTCACCGTGTTCTCGCGAGAGCGCCGCCGCGCCGCCGGCCCCCGCCTCATCCTCATGGTCCGCGCGCTGCCGCCGCCGGGGCGGGGCTTGGCTTAGAGCCCCCCCCCTCCCTCCCCGTCCCCCACCTCAGGGCCCCGGGTTCGAGACCGCCCTCCGCCTCCCCGAGAAACCGGGTGTGGGGGGGCACGCACGAAGCTCCTGGCGCCCCGCCGTGACTGGCAAAGGGGAGCGGGGCACGCCCCGAGCGCGAAATGGCGGCGCCCCGTTACCTGTGCGGGGGGGCGGGCGCTCATGGTCCCGCCGCTCCTAGGCCGGGCGCCGCGCACCCGCCGCCATCCCCGGCCGGGCCTCGGCGCAACCGAGCCGTTACCTGCTCCCAAACGATCGAGACAATGGGCTCTCGGCGCCTGTTGGGTTCATTAGAAGATTCTGGCAAAGGGGAAAAAAAAACCACCACACAAAAAAACCCACCGCGGTTTCTGCGCCGCTCCTTTATCGGCCGAGCCGATGTCGCCACCTCGTGCTGACGGGGGGAAAGCTCGCTCGGTCTGCTCTGAAACGTGGTGTTAGGGCCAGTGTTTGTACCCTCACACGAATAATAGCCATGTTTTTAAATTCTTTCACAGCCAACACCTTTCCCGTTTAACGTTGTGGCGAAATTATCAATTTCTCCACTGCGTTTTGGTGAGGTTTATCAATTTCTCCATCAGCCGGGAAGCTTTTACCATGGTAAGGGTACGTAGCTTAACTCAGTCTCCCAGGGAAAACAAGAATTGCCCTTTTGAATTAACCACAGGCTAATTTTTTTTCTCTACGTGTGGCTGGAGAGCACAATGCAACAATAGCACAGAAGGTGCTTGAAAAGAATGGGATTGGTACAAAGAATGCTGAAATAACGTGAATGTGCTCAGAGAACAATTCCAAGAAATTCAGCTCTTAACAAGCTCAGAATAAAAAACAATTGTGCTCAAAAACAAACACACACCTCTAAGTTAACAATACTTCAGAGTTCCCGTACTGCAGAGCAGCAAGAGCTGAGCAAAGCTCCTTGATGAAGTATAAAGCAATCCAGTTACTTTTGCCCAGTCATACACAGCTCACAAAAGGCATGGTGCTGATGAACACAACCCCATCCCAATAGCATTTCCTCAGTATGAAAGCTGGCCTCACTCCATTTTCCTGACTTTATTTCAACCCCGGTATTTTCTTCCTCTCAGACCGTGTGGGTTCTTCCTCGATTCCCTTTGTTGTCCTTCGGTCACGGCACCAGATGGGCAGCGAGTTATTTTGCCCTTTATTGACTGCATTTGCACTGCAGAAGTGGTCACGCAGCACTGACCATCACTACGCTGCTAACACAGCTGCCCAGGTAACAGTGCCCTAAGCCTGAGCTCTTGCTGACTGCTGGGGAACATTTATTACATTCAATCCTCAAAGCGTTGGGTTCAGCCCTGAGATGAACATATTAGACCTTTATCACAAAAAGTTTTTCAAAGAAGCCAGTCAGCATTAATTTATTGCCTATGTAGCACATGCTTTCTGTGACTGAGAGCAGATATTCCTTTTTTTTTTTTTTTTTTTTTCCAGTTTCAGAAATAGATGTAGATCTCTCACCCAACAAGTTTGTTTCTTGGCAGGTAAAAAGCCTTTGCTGTAGGAGCTCATACCCGTGCTCATCCCAAGAGTAGCAGCGGACAGCTTGCCATAAGGGCCCCCTCGGCTTCCCTCCTGGTTCAGCGCTCAGTGCTTTGTGCCCACAAGAACAGCAGGAGCTGGCTGAATACTGGGAAACAGAAAGGTTGCTGGATACCACGTAAAAATCCATAGGAAACCCAGCTATTTGTTTTGCACATAGAGCTTGGTCATATAGAGCCAAATGATACTTGTGGATGTCATAAATAAAGGAAAAAATATTCTCCCATAACGCTTGAATACTTTTTATGAATATTTCTATATAGAATATAGCAAATGCATAATCAGTCATTGGTGTTTTGTCACATGGGCAGAAGGGCTTACAGATAAGTGACTAGCGTTAGGGCCATTTATAGACTGGGAGAGCTCTCAAAAAATTAAGCACTGCAATTCATTTATGCAGAACTATGTGATAAGCACCCACTAGACATAAACCCTCAAAACCTGTTAACTAATGCTCCATGTGCTATTACTTTATCAAAAGCCCCCCAGTTATTAAACGCACCGCTAACAACCTATATATAGGCACCATCACACTTCCAGATAGCACCGTGTACTTGTGTCACTGCTTCTCAGTTTAATTGGTTCATATACGACACCTCAGCTACAGTAGCATCTACGATGGGTCAGGCACGTGGGTGAGAGTAATACACCCCTCTAACAGGTAATCAATCACTTGAGTTAAACGGAGTTTTTTTTTTTCCCCCTCTAAACACCTAACTGTCTTACTTTTCCTCCCCACCAGTTCCAATATATTTTACATACTTGGCAGCCTTCTACAAATCCTTTTTTTTTTTTGTGGGCTTCCACCTCCCTCCAGGCCCAGGGAAGGGAGATAATTATGAAGTTCTTTCAAGTCAGGACCTGAAGTATGGAAAGGTTTTCCTGTGAACTTGTACTGGCCGAGTAATCTTTTATCACAGCAGAAATAAGAACACCAGACCTTTTTTCCTTTAAGGAAAACTTTGAGCATGCAATCTCCTTCAAAGTGCAGGAGGAAAAGAAGCCTTGTTAAAATCTCTCCTTTCAGCAGAAGCGATGGAGGAGCGTGCACATGGCAGGGGGGGCACCAGCCACCCAGCGCTGCCTTCCTGTCTCCCCTATCTCCCACCGACTGGATCCAATGTGACTTTCAAACCCTCCTGTACCCGGCAGCCTCATGACACAATGAAAACCAAGAAGACCAAGTTTAAATATAAATAAATTTAATAGATAGGTGGAAGATGGAAAATTAAACAAGCAGTGAGAGCGGCTTAACAATTAACAAACCGTTTCGGTAATTCTTCTTATACCCGTGGGGATCTTCAGGGCAGCACCACCAGCTTCTTCCTTCAGACCACCACCGCTGCCCCTGCCTGCAAAGGAAGCACAACCTGCAGTTAGAAAACACGGCACAGCGTCAATCCCAGCACCACCCCGAGCCCCCAAACCCCGCTAACCACCCTCACGCCGGTTTTCACCTCAGGGATGCGCTCGCAACCCCCGCAGCCGCCCCGCCGCTGCCCCCGGGCCGTGTCCGCCTCGCCTCTAGGCCCGGCCCCACTCGGAGCCGCTCCACTCTCGGCAGGCTCTGGCTGCTCTGCCAGCGCTGTAACGCCGCCCGGGCACAGCCACGGCGCCGGGGGCTGACTGTCGCTGGACCGACACGCGTATTAAAAACTAAATAACATAGAAATAGTTAAATACGTTTAAAAATTTTAATTAAGTTTAAACCTCACGGTGCTCCCCGCCTCCACAGCCCGGGAGGGGCGCAGAAGCCCCCGAGCCGCGCTCTCACCTCATGGCGGCCCCAGCCCGGCCCGGCCGCGCCTTCCCTCATGGCCGCGGCGCCCAAAGAGGCCGGGCCCGGCCGCGCCGCCCGGGTGGTTCCGCAGGCACCGCCCCGGCTCGGCCCTCAGGGCGGGCCCGGCCCGGGGGGAGCGGCTGGGGCCGGCGGGGAGGGCCCCGGAGTGCCCCCAAAACGTGAGGGGCATCATGGTTGTTCTTGGGCTTTGTGCCTCCTCCCCCAGGGGCTGCCCCAGGGCGCAGGGGGGGAGCACTGCCCGAGGGGAGCCCAGGAGCTGAGGGGGCCTGGAAGGGGACAGAGAAGAAGGTGGATGCTTAAGGGCTGTGGATGTTTTGCTTTCTGCATCGTAAAGTGTTGCTCGTGCTCCTGCAGGAGTTTCCGACACCGGTTGTGCTACGCTCTGCCGTATCTTGTGGCACATTCTGGTTTGGGCTCCTAATGACCAAAATGTTCAAACTAGAACAAGCAGCCCCTTCTGACTTTAAATTATATTCTATGAAGGGGTGAATGTTGCTGTGATCACCAGCCGTGCTCACACGTGCGATGGGCTTTCCCTGGAGGTCCTTTGTGCAGGTATTTGGGAAGCATTACAGCCACGTGCTGCCGCAAATCCCTCGAGTGGATCCCCTGCACTGCGCCAGAAGAGTTCATGCCCTGATTCAAACCATCCTGCTTACTTATGGGAGCAAAATCTCACAGACACAATCCCTCCCTTATTCTGTAACCGAGTGTTTACTCGACAGGGGTTAAGCAGGCTCCTGGAGCCTGTTGTGTTGCTTTGAATACAGACTGCAGGGCTGTGCTGGGATGCGGGGAGTTCAGGGGAGGCTCTGTCTAGACAAGAGGAGCTCTTCTGAAGGCCGGCAGTGCTTTTGTTTTGTGGTAACGTATCTGTAATCTGCCTTGAAACGAAGCATCTCAGACTCATCAGAGTCCCCAGCACTGCACTTGTGGAAGAAAAAGAGCATGTCTTTAGCCTCTGACGAGCAAAAATGAACATCAGGCCTAGCAGGTATCTCAGTATCAAAGAATAATGTGATGTTTCTGACATCGGCTGAAATCCCACCTGGGAGAGGAGGAAGCACAGCCCGGTTAAGCAGATGAACCCTTCTGAAAGCTCTTGGCCAGCCAAGCAGCCCACGCAGCCAGCGCTGCGGCCGCGGTTCGGTGAGGCAGCGCAGGCACAGGGGAGGACCTGCTGCCCAGCCGGGCGCTCTGCGGTCACCGTGCTGTTATGCTCCGCTCTGCAAACCCAGAGCTGGCAGGGCTGCTGCAGCACAGGCTCCAAGCAAGCCAGCGCTGGGTTCGGCCTGTTCCAGGAGCAATTTCTCAGCAGTCGGAAGGGCTGCAGCAGATGTAGGGAGTGTGTTTGCCAGGAAGCTGTGGCAGAAACGGGCTCTACTTGATCCCCATGGCAGAGCCAATGTGCTTCCCTTGGCGTAACACCTTTTATCCAAATTTTGTAAATAACATGCACATATTTAATTGACCCCCACTCACTGAATGAGAGCAACCAATGCTCCGTGCCCAATAACTACCAGGAAAGCTGTGCAGGAACACAGGGAAATCTATGCTGTGAAGTAAGAGGCTGTTCCTGGCATGGAGATCCACTGAGTTCTGATATTTGGCATTCGGAAAGCTTTTGAAGCATCTCCTCAGTCCTGCTGAAAACATCTAACTATGAGAGGCAGGGCATATTAGTTTGGGCCCCATGCTGCGCTAATGAATTATACAGCTTCCAAACTGGAGCTGCTGCTCAGGCAGCTGGCTCAGGGCTTTGGAAGAGCTCATCGCCTGTACCTCAGCCATGGGCAGCAGGACTTCAAGAACCAAAATCAGGAAGTGCCCTCAGTGTTTGCTGTTCCTTGTCTCTCCATCGCTGTAACTTTTCATCAGCTCTGGCAATATGCCTGCCCCTTCTGTCCCGGAGCACAGCCAAGAAACTGCTGTCCTTCATTCCTGGCACCCCTCACTCAGCAACTGTTCTGCGGCCCCTGTCCAGTTTGGCCATCCTGGGCTGGTTTGTGAGCAGTTGGGGTGCACATCGCTGTGCTGGGGGGGTCTCTTCTGAGCATTCCCCACAGTGTCTTTGCTCTGTGAGCAACCCCTGATGAGAAGAAAACCACACGTAGATGCCTTGCTGGTGATGAGACCAAGGGCTGTCCCTCCGTCGCTGGGCTGTGCTGGCCTGTGGGGCAGCTCTGTGGAGGAGAGGAGTTTTTCCACGGTGTCCGCTGTCTTGCTGAGATACTTGAGAGATGAAAGGAGAAAGTTAACGAGTCACCAGCTTCAGCCCTAAATGGGAAAGTGCCCGATGCTCTCCACTGCGCAGCACCTGCAACTGTGCCAGCAGGGATCTGTGGCTGTTGTGGGCAGAACGAGCCCAGCACCACCTGGGACGAGGCAGGCTGTGTCGGAGAGGAGCAGCCCACACGTAACAGCCCCCACGTCCTTGGGCTGAAAAAAGACCAGGACGCAGTTGACTGACTCTTCCTACCTCCTGTGTCTGACATGCAGTGAAAGGGGCAAGCCGAGAGCTGGCTAACCTGCTCACTGCTGGTGTTAGCTGTGCAGCAGGAGCTTGGCTTTATTGTTCCAGTTTCACCGCTCCTGTGTTTGCTGTGCTGGTTCTCCATGCCCTTTAGCATGCATCTGAGCATCGGTGTTGGTGTGGACGCTTACAACAAAGCTGACCTCGCTGAACTCTCCAGCTTCAATCAGGGAAGAAAAATACCTTTACTGCTTCAGTGTGGCACTGTGTCCTTCCATGCTGAAAGAGAAAATTAGCCCTCAGCACCCAAGTAGAGACCCAAATCAGATTCTTCAGCCTGAAAGAAATTGCTTTCTAAGCCAGAGAATTGAACTAGAAGGAGAAATATTAATGGAATTAATCATTTTCCCTCTCTCAAAGCACGAGCAGGGACTTTTCTGTCAGAGACAGATTTTCTCTTGGACCCTAACTTGTTAAGCAGAGGTACTTGTGGGCTTTCTGTCTGTCTGAACAAGAGCCATGCTTTCCATCAAACTCTGCGGGGAGAGCCCTGCAATCCCCCGTGCCGGCGCTAACCACACGGTGGCATCACAGCCCTGAAAGCCGAGCTGGCTCTGCTGAGGGGCTGGAGAGCTTTCCCAGCCCCTGGGGTGTCCAACCCCAGAAGGCCCCTGAAGAAGCTGTGGACTTAACCCTGCCTGCAGAGCTCCTGCATAGATCTCAGCCTCCGACACTTGCTTTTAATCACGCCACTTTAATGTCAAGGCTGTGGTTTAAGCGCACAGCGTGGGGAATGAATAGCTGCAGCGGCTGCTGCTGTAATCCATGAGCAATCTAATTGCCCTGATTTCAGCTAGTTAGGGCTCTGACAGCTAATGGCACGCAGAGCACTGTAATCCTGACCTGCCATACCTCAGGCTCTTCCAGTGCCTCCTCTGCCCCGAGTCGACGCTGCTAATCAGACCAAACAGCGAAGCAGTTTAAGACTAAAGGCTAAAGGGAGACAAGGGTGAGTCATGAGCAAAAGGCATCGGGATTGTTTTAGTTGAAAAGCACACTGAGAACCTTTAGAATCGCCTTTCGTTTGCCCGAGAGTGACTGGGGAGAGCAGCGGCCAGGCTTTCGATAATTTGCGGCTTTCAACTAAAAACAAAAAGAGAAAAATAAAAATGTTCCTCCTGGATGTGTGGGTCTTGTTAAAAACCGAGGATGACTTCAAATTAGGTGCACAAGACCTGCTGCTTTATGTGGGCCCACGGGTGGCCCTGTAGCCAGCGCCTGGCCCTGCCCGCTGTGTTCGGTCCCTGTGCCGTGGTCATCTTCGCTCCATCTCCCTCAGGGAGCTGGCTCCTGCTCCTGATCTCCTTGTTGCGAGAATATGAGTACAAAATCCATCTTATCTGCACTGACCCTACAACCCTGGGGACCTCCTGGGGACCCAGTGGGATGAGTTGTCCCTCTGTGGTGTTCCCTGGCTGTGTCACGCTGCATCCATGTGAGTCTCGGTGCTCCTGCAGGCAATGGGCGCTCCAGGCTTCACTCACCAGCGCTTCCCTGTGCCAACAGCACGGCACGAGGCAGCCGTGGTCCAACTGCAGCTCCGTCCCCGGCCAAGGGCCCTGCGGCCTCCCACAGGCGCTTTGGGTTCATCTTTGTGAGAGATGGACCCGAGTCCAGGGCTGGATGTGGCCCGCTGCGGGTCCCCTCCCCTCAGGCCTGCCTGCGTGCCCGGGTCTGTCACCGTTCAAAGAGCTCTCAGGCAGCTCCAGGTGTCTGTGCAGTTTTCCCTCGCTCCCCGTGTAGCTGCTGCAGAGCCATCTCATTTTCCCTTTGGTCTCGGGCAGAGCCCTGCAGATGCCCTGCTCCTTGCCCCTGAGCTGCTCCCTGGCTCAGTCCCCTCCCCTGCTGTCCCCTTCCTCTCCCGATTCCTATCCAGCCCCAATTTTACCTCTTCCCTCTCTCCCCTCAGCGCTCCCATGCAGGAGACACGCTGCAAACTGCAGCCTCCTCATTGCTCAGCACCTGACAGATCCTAAACCACCTCCTTGGTGCAATGGATGAGATCTGCTCGCGCCATGGAGGAGAACCCTTGGTGCTGCCTTGATCCTGTGAGCTCCTGTAAAGCCCGGCTGGAGTCCCAGGGGAATTGTGGCAGGGCTGGCACCTCGAGCGGGGCGCTGCAAGCATCGCGGGTCCCTCCTGAGCTCCTGTGCCTGCCTAGGGCACGGTGGGCATGCCAAGAAAGGAACAAGTATTTTGGAGTAGAGCTACCTAGAAACAGATTATTCCGTTTGTTTAAAAATGAAAAAAAAAAAATAAAAAGGGAGAAAAATCATTCTTAATTAGGACAGAAACCCCCAGATAGGCTTTTTTAAAGCGAAAAACTAAAAATACCATTTTGCTTTGGTTTGAAAACTATTTCTGTTCTTCAGACTGTAAGATAAACCACATTTGAATTGATGATGCATTTCACAACAAAAATATATCGCTTTTCATCTCGAAAATGCTGAAATGGGTCGCTTCAAAATTTTCAACATTTCTCCCCTTTTTTAAAACCAAAATTTTTAATTTAGCTGAAATGCCTTTTTTTGAAAGGAAACTCTTGATTACTTTTTTTTTTTTTTTTTTTTTTTTTTTTCCAACAGCTTTAATTAGAATTAACAATTAGGGCTGATTCTTAGCTGTGTGGTAAACAGCTGGACTGCCTCCACACCGCAGCCCTCTCGGCTCTGGGACTTCCAAGCCAGCCCCAGCACTGGCAAGATTTAGCCCTCTGCAACGTTTCAGCCTTGTCTAGTCACTGAAATTTCTTTTTCTTCCTTTTTCTTCCACTCTTTCCCCTCTGAGGATTAGTCTTTACCAGTGCAGCATGTCTAACAGAGTCAGGGAACTTCACAGCAAGTCGAGATCACATTGATTTCTCGAGGAAGACGCCGCATACTAATTCCTCCTATCTTCCTCCCTGGAGGAAAGCAGGTAGCAGCTTCAGGAAGGCACCTTGATTTGTAGACATTATGTTCCCCCAGCAGAAGACAGGACGGGCTGAGGTCTGCGTGACCATCGTGGCAAGGAAGGGTACTTCGGCTGGTCTGACACAGCTCCGGGATCGAAGCTGGTGGCGCGGGTAAAGCCAAGCACACCGGGCTGACGGGGAACGTGCTAAGCCTGAGGGCAGTGCTAGGCCTGGGTCAGTGTTGGCCTGGCCAGGACGGGGGCCAGAAGGGGCTCCTGCTCGCCCCAAACCCCACCAGACACAGGGGGCACTGCCTGTCCTGCTCCACAATGCTCCTTGCGAGGCCAGAAGGGGAGGCCAGAGGGAGCAGCTCCTCCCTCAGAGCTGTGCCAGCTGCCTCAGTGCCTCTGTGGGCCCGTCCCAGCTGAGCCTCACCCGGCTGTGTCCTTCTTGCTCGAGCAGCGCGGTGGCATCTGTGACAGCGGATGGGGCACTGCAAACTGTCCCCAGCCCCTCTCAGTGGCAATGCCCCCCCAGTTGGACCAGGGTGCGGGGCCGGGGCTGTGTCGTGTCAGCCTGGGGTGGTGCTTGAAGGGAGAAGTGCGAGTGGAAGGCCTGAGCTGAGGCACCTCACCTCCCTGCTCCATCCTTTTTTCATGATACATTTACTACAAATTACATTTATAGTGCATAAAAGGGTCTCCACCTGTTAGAAAATTAGCCCCCATCATAGGACACAGGCACTGCGTGTTGTGCAGCACCGGGGAGTGGTGCTTGCTGCTGATGGCCAGCTTCCCCAGCCGGTGAGCACCTCACACAGCTGGAGATCCCCCAAAATGTGCACCACCTTCATTCCCCACAGCGTGAAGGGAATGAGAAGCAGCGTGACAGCAGGGCAGGCAGGGACACAGCTGGGAACTCCCAAGGCTTTGCTTAAAACTCCTAAAAACCATTTCAGGTGTTCGGGCAGATCTGCCCAGCTCTGCTGCAGCTCTCCCGCTGCAGAGTCCGGCAGAGCCTCCCATCGCCGCTCACCCACGTGCTTGGCTCGGTGCTGCCGAGGGCTGAGCTCCTCTCCTTGGAGACGAGCCCACGGCTCCAGCCTGTCCCACCTCGCTCCTCCTCCTCCCCCGCAAAACAGTCATTACTATCTTGACAATCTTTAGACAGTATGAAACGAGAGGGAGGTTTCCGTGTGGAATTCTCACTGTGATTAATGGATTAAGAGATTTGGGGGAAATTAAAGCCTTTCTTCATACTTCGCATTTTCAGCTTCTCAGCTGGTGCTTTCACCCTTCCCCTCCTGCACCGAATTCCCCATGGGGGTTTGCAGGGGGGAGCAGTGAGGAGGCACTGGGGCAGGCAGGGGAGCAGCCTCGCTCGCCCCATCACTTTGGCCACTGCTTTGTCCCCACAGTGACCCGGAGACGAGGCTGTCAGCATCCTCCAGCAGAACCAAAGCGCTGCTGCACATCCTCTGGCACGCAGCTTCCCCAAAAGCTTTGCCCTACCAAGCTTCAGGCAGAGCCTGCTGCTCCTAGCAGAGAAAAGGAGGCTACGGGCACGGCAAATTTATCCACAGCAGCCCAGCAGAGGGGCTGGAAACGCCTCCGTATTTACATATCTGTCATTGCCATTCAGGCTGCGTGGCGAGGAACCCGTGCCCTCGACAGAAAGTTTAGGCAAAAGCAGAGAGGAAATGAAAAAGTGTCTGCAAGTGGCTGCTCAGACGAGACTGGCAGCCTTGAGGGTTTCCAGCAGCAAAAAGGCTTTCAATTACTGCTGCGTGCTGCTGCTCGATAACATCTCCATTTCCCCCGCCGTGCTGCCGGCAGGCTGCAGGCGGGACGGGTCGGGCAGCCAGGTCCTCGCTTCGCCATCGTCTGCTCGGCTCCGTGGACGTGCCTGGCCATTTCCCCAAAGCCTCCTCGTTACGGGGTATGGAGCCGAGGCCCTAAAAAAGCAATTCGGTCTTGTTGCTGCTTTGCAGGGCTCTTTGCTTCCCAGCAAGCCACCCTCCCCTGAAGCCCAGCCACGAGAGCGAAGGATGACTTGGTGCTGGGATCCCCCCTGCACCACCCAGCCCAGAGGAAGCCGAACCTGTGAAATCCCAAACGGAGACATTTAGGAACTACGTCACCGTAACCCGGCCCTTCTGGGCTGCCTCAGAGGCTGCAGGGATGTGCTTGTACACGTGCTGGCTCTGTGTGGGCTCCCAGGCGCTGGCTGGCTCAGCTGATGTGCTTCCCCGGCAGCGTTCTGTTAGACAACATCACTGAAGCGCTGCGTGGGGCCTGGTAACTGCGTGTAACTAATATCTGACACGGGGAAAAATCACCCCAACATGCAATAAATACCCCCAGGGGGCAGGCAGCGGGGTCACTCGCTTCTGCTGCGGTGTAGAAGGAGTCCCAGGGGCTGTGCCGGGCCACTTCAGAGCATCCAGCACCAGGCGCTGGTGATAGGGGATGATTTAAAGCCCGTTGTTGCAGGCAGTAACTGCAATAACTCTGTTTTGACGGAGACTGAAATGCAAGCAGGGCCTGGCCGATGGGCTGGCAATTTGGGGAGGGTGCCGCTGCGGCGGCAGAGCTGGTCCTGCAGAAAGCCCCGGGTCCCAGCAGCGAGAGGGGCAATGCAGACCCCAAAAAGCCCCTCCAGAAGCTCTGCCCCCGCTTGGCAGCATCGGCCTCAGCTGCAGTACAGGAAAGGAGGAAGGAGGTGCCATGGGGAACGCTGTGCCCAGGGAGGGAACAAAAAAGGGATAAAGCACGCAAAAAGGGTGAGAGGAAGCACCGAAAGCACCTCCAAAGGAATTGGGGCAGCCCAGTCTCAGGCCTGGCATTCAGGTCTGTTGCCTCCGGATGCATTTGCACTGCAGAAAGAAGCCTGCACCGGGCTCAGGCTGGGTCACAGCTCACTTGGTGAGCTGTAAAGACGTGTCTCACCATCCCAGCGTGGCACCTGCCCGGCTGTGGCTATCACCAGTGCTCTGGGAGGCACAGCAGTGAAAGAGCTTCTTTTGTAGCTACTGCAAAGGATGAGAGGAAGGAAGAGAGGAAAGGCTGGAGGGGAAGAGTGTTTTGGACAACAACCCTGCTGGGACTCTCTCCCCGCGCTGTAGGAACAGCGACCATCTGGCCACAAATACAAATTCCTCTAGTTCGGTACGAGCCCGGAATGCAGAGCCCAGACCTGACACCTGGAAACTCGTCTGAAGTCGCCTTCAGCCTGTTGAGTCTGCTCATTATCCGGGAGCACAACACATTTCACGCTGTGTGGCTCTCCTCTGCAGCCTGGGCCCTGGGGACCGGAGCGAATCGATGGCTGTCCGTGGCGCTGGGAAGCCCCCACACCGCTCCCCGCACCCAGCTGCACGCAGGCTGAGCGTGAAATCGGCCCCGAACGCCCAGCACTCACAGCACAGCCTTCATCCCTCCCCAAATCTTCTGTGTGCTCGCTGGGCACCACGTTCCTGGGGAGCGCTGGGTGCGGGGATGCTGCTTATCATCCTCGGGGCTGTTTTAGAAAAAAAGTATAAAGATAACAGTAGGAAAACCTCCCGGGTTGTTCGTTGGAAATATCAGGGAGCCACACACCGCTAGGAGGGTGGTTGCGGCTACATGCTGGTCCTGGGCACAAATTCATGTGTTTTTGCTGAAGAAAATCTGAATTTCTGGTCATGGCCCCGTGTCCCCGAGCACCATCCCCACAGCCCCCACGCCATCTCGCCTCCTGCCCCGCTGTGCCCGCTGGCTCTGCTTGGCACCGTGCAGGAGCATCACTCCTGTCCTTGCCCAAGCACTGGAACCGCCTGCAAATACTGCTTGAAATCGGGTCATTATGGCCAGTGCCAAAGGCAAGGAAAAGCTTTACCAACTCGGCTTCTCTTTGCATTGATCCCCTGGAGCCAAGTCCCAAGCACAGGGACTCACGCAGGGCTCTGGCATCTCTCCTCACAGCTCACACGGGTGGGACCTGTGGAGACGCAGGGAGCGTGGCTGTCCCTGGGAAAGGAGCTGGAAGTTGCCCCCAGTACTCTCCCCTCTGAGGGCAGTGCCAAAAAAAGCCATTCTTGTGAGCAGCCCTGACAGGAGCATCACTTTGATTGCCACCATGTCACTCGTGGGGAACTTCTCACCCAAAGCGCGAAATGTTAAACTTGTCAAGCTGCCGGCTGAGAAGCTGCCAGCGCTGTTTCACGGGAATAACCCACTTCTGCTCTCTTGGCTTTCCCCTCTGGAGCCCGGCCGGGATGCTGGCTGCAGGGAGAGCAGCCCCGCAGCCTGCCCCACGCTCAACCTGAGCAGCAGAGAGCAATGCCTGCCCCTGGCAGGAGGTGTTTGGACACAAGGAATCAATTGCATGAAGTGCAAATTCACCGGTCGATGCCACCGTCCGCAGGCAGAGCGGCTGTTCACCGCGCTGTGCCACGCTCAGGGCTGCAGGGATCGGTGGCTCCGCGTTCGTTAATGCTCTGGGCCACTAACGATGGCCAGAAGTGGCTGGAAACAGCGACAGCTGAAGCCTGAGGGATTAATGCTGCCTCCCACCAATGCAGCCCGATGATCCATCAATTACCTATCTGCTCAGTCCTTTTCTCCATCCTTTCACAATCTAAATAGCGCATTTTATAGTCGCTGCTAAGTGATGTGATCAACATCAATTACCTACTAAAAGAGAATCAAGTCCTGATTTAAAATTAAGTGCTGCATTTTGCCATGTTCTTTATATGTAGCCAACAGAATAATTGCAGTGACATAAAAACTAATTACACAACTCCACAATTAGGCCTCCCTCCTAGTGCTGTGATTGTCTTCAAGTACATTGATGAAAAATTACTCCCAGCCCCGAATTACTCTCGCACACCCATCTTCTTCAGTACCTTTAGAAAAAGCTTCCCTCCCATCAGATCAAACAGGCACTGTTGAAGAACCCGATCTCGAAATGCAAAAGATAATATATGCAGAGCATTTTTTTTTTTTTAATCTCTTTGATGTGCGAGCGGTTTCAGAAGAGGGGATTAGGCTGGCATTGCCCGAGGATGCAGCAGTGCGTCTCTCCGGACGAGCATCTTAGCAAGACTTTCCAGGCTGCCTGGGGCTGGCGGCCGACCCTGCTCCCGCTGGGATGCACGGCACAGGCTCCCACCTTTCTCTGAAGCTCCCAAGCCCCCAGAACGGGCCACGGGTATGCAGGTGGCCGTAGGGATGACCCAGAGGGCTGGCTCCTGTGCTGGGGCAGCAGCAGGGCTCCACGGTCCTGCTTCAGCTCCTCCTGTAGGAGCCAGACCCACGGCCGAGCTCAGCCACCCCCAGGGCAGCGGTCACTGCAGCCTCCCCTGCCCTGAAAGCTCGGGGGTGTCGGGATGCAGGTTTTATGCCAGGTCTGTACTTTGGGGAGGAGGCGGACTGTATTCTTCTCAATGCTCCAAAAGATTTCCAGTAAAACCCCAATAAACGGCAGAGCAGAGGCAGAGCTTATGCAAAGGAGCTCTGTGCCTCCTGCTGATGTTCCTCCAGCACCTGCTGCCTCAATGTTACTTTTTATCTCCCATCTGCAGCAGAGCAATTATCTCCTGCGGCCAAGGCTCTCCGCTGCCCAGGGACGGAGCAGGGCACTCTTGGGCTGCACTGGCGGACAGTCACCGTGAAAAGGGTCAGCAGCCGAAGAAGCTCAAGACCCATCATTGCAGCAGGACAGAGATGTCCCAGCCCTCCTCTGGATGTCACCGACAACCACAGCTTCCGAGAGCCCTGTGGTTATCCCCGGCTGCGGGACTCCCACAGGAATGGATCCACGTGGCAGGAACAAAAGGGAACAGCAGGACCCAGCTCGCCTGCCCGGCCGCAGAGCCCACAGGAGGGCTTCAGCCGAGATGGGAGAAGCTGCTCTGGTGATTTGAGAGGAAAAGGCTGGAGCGTGCAGTGCTTCAGCTCCAGGTGCCTTGCCCCATATTACACACCTGCCTGAAAAACCGTGCCATTAAAACTCAATAAATCTGTGAAGCGCTTCTGCGGGGCTCTGTGGGTTTTGATTCTGATTTTGAGGTGTTTATACCCAACCTGGAAAGATTGAAAACACGTCATTTACTCTGAATTAAGGCTGAGATTTTCCTGCGATCCATCACCTACCACCGGAGGCACAAAACAGAGGAGGTTTGAGAGAAAAGGAGGGCAAAGCCCTCTTGTAGCGTGGTGCTCAGCGCTGTCCCTGCCACAGCATCGCAGCGTTGCTTACAGCCGTGTTAGCAGCAATGTTGGTGGTTACTCCTGGGTAAAGCTTCCTCCTGCACCCACCCAGCGTGGGGACAGCGTCAGGTGGCACCAAACGGGCTGCCAACGAAGCTGGCACCAACGGGGGAATTTCCCCAGCTGCAGCGTTGGCCCTTTTCTCTCTCCTGACAGCACCAAGGACGTGGGGCCCCTTGCGCAGCACCGTGTTGCCCTGCAGCATCACGGCAGGGATGGCTGCAAAGCACAAACGCCTCATTTTATTTGCCTTTTATTTGCCTCTTCCCCCTGATTAAGGAGGTATTGGGGAGGCATTGGGGAGGCACTGGGGAGGCAAGGACAATCCCCAGACATGGACTGTATATCTCGAAACAAGACACTGAAACTCATGATAAGGAAGCAGCAGACGGACAGAGAAACAAACGTAAGGACTATAAATCTCAAAACTGGACATTGGAATTCATTATAAAGATACAACAAACGGAAGAATTAGCAACAACCAGCTCTTGCAATTAAGAAACCTGCCAATTCAGCAAATTCCTGACCAAAGGTGAAAAGTACACTGTGAGGAAGACTCGGGGTCTTCCTCCCAAAGACCCCTGCCCACGTCCCAAAGACCCCTGCCCACAATTCTTGGAAGGCTCTACGCAGGCGCAAGGTGCCAAAAGGCTAATTAGCATAAGAAGCGAGGGAAGGCGGGGATAGGTAATGCATATGTATAGGTGCTTGTAGAATATTGATAGATTGATTGTATAAATTCAAGACTGCTTTCCGCTTTAGGTATGCACGATAGGTGGAGAGATCCCCCGTGCATCCAGCGCTGCAATAAAGAATATACCACTTAAAGGAATTTCGGCTTCGATCTTTGAATCACCCCCGCTTGTGCTGGCTAGGCAGTTTTCAGACAAGCTGCCCCAGCAGCTCCAAGGGACAGGGGGCTGTGACGGGCTATAGCCATGAGGGGGACAGCAGTGACGGGAAGTGCTTCACACTGGGGGACAAACAACAAGCCTGGGGTTTGGGCATCAACAGCCCGGCCGGCTGCCGGGCCATGGTGCCCGGCTAGCCTCGGGGGTGCCCCTCAGAGGGGCTCCATGCCCTCAGGAGAGCTCCGCGCCCCCAACATGGCGCCGTCCCCTCCCCTCAGCCGCGCTCCCGCCCTCGCGGGCGGGCGGGGGCGGGGCCGGGGCGGCGCAGGCGCAGTGCGGAGCGGTGAGTGGGGGGCGCGGCGGGCGCGGGGGCGCGCACGGGGCCGCGCGCGGGGGGCCCCTGAGGGGCCGGCGGCCACGCGCGGCCGGGGCCGGGGCCTGCACCAGGCCCTGAGGTGCAATAAAGGAGCTGGTTGGGGCCCCGGGGCGGCTGGGCAGCCGCCTGGGCTCCGGTGTTGTGGAAATAAGCGGAAAATAAAGACTAAAGGCCGTGCGGTGCGCTGCAGCCAGCCTCGGCTGTGCCCCGGCCCCTCGCAGCCCCGCTGAGGTGGCCATGAAGGATCCCGGGGCTCGGCTGCAGCTCGGGGCTCCTTCAGGGCCTGGGCTCGGCGCTGTGTTTTTTAGCCGGGGTTTATAGAAGTTTACATAGGTATGAGGCTGCGTGTGGCCCTCGTGGTGCGGTCTGACTGAAACCACAGCCGCTGCCTGAAGCAGGGGCTTCACAGACACTGCTGGGGGACCCTCAGGTGTGTGGCTGAGGCGGCCTCGTGCCACGGCTGGGTTTGTGCTAGCAAGCTCTGTCAGCGCCGGTTCTTAGCGGCCGCTCATTTATTTATTGGTGTTCTGCTGCCAGAACTGGCCTAGCAGACACGGTTTAGAGGCACAAAGCGTCAGGAAGCAGGCAACGTGCCCCTGTTTGCCAGGCGCGTTTCTGCTCCGTGCCGTCCCGCAGAATCTGTTCATGCTCTAGGGGTGCTGTTACTAGGAGATGGACTTCATTCTTCCTTGATATTTTTCTCTAACCCTGCCTTTAAATGACCAGCCAGGCCCACACGGGTGTTTTTCAGCCGCCACCAAGGTGTTTTGTGGTGGAAGCATCCAGAAGGCTGACCCAGAGACTCCTGACATTGAATTTGGTGTCGGAGTGCCGCTCACAGAGGCGAGGACCGTGCCTGCAGGTTCCTGGGTCTGCCTTCTGTCCGGCTGTGTGTCTGCTAGATCTTCAGGGGTACAAATATGAGCCTGGTAAAGAAATAAGCTGGAAACAGGCAAAGCCTGCTGAGGTGTCAGCTCAGCCCTTCAGCCTGCAAAGCTCTGCCCGTGCCCCAGAGACAGCTGGTGTTGGGCCTGCCACTGCCACCTCCTTCCTCACTGTGGAGAATTTCTTCAGCATGAGCAATACAAGGCTGCAAAAAATTCCCATCGCCCCCAAGCCCTTTTTCTCTCCCTGCTCTTACCTTGCAAAGAAATGGAGGACTAATTAAATACCAACGTGGTCAAGCTGGGCAGGTGTGATTGAAAGCACATCAACTCTATCCTGAGAACATCAACTCTACTGCAAGGCAGCGGATTATTGCGATAAATTTAGGGATAATAGTCAGCCCTTCCACGCACTAATCCTCTCTGCTACCGACTCCCTCTGTGGCTTTCATAACCCACCTCAGCTCTGTTACCACTCAGGTTTCCCCTCTGAGAAATAATGTTTAACTTTCACGCACGGAGTAGGTGGATCAGCTTTAATTAAGATTTGCAGAGCGCTTTGTTGATAAGCTCCCTATAAAGCTGGTTATTATTTATTATTAACACAGATATTCTTAGCGCCTGAAATGAATAATGCCACAACACCGGGGATCTTCTGGGAAACAGCCATGTGGAAGGAGACGGCATGTGTTAACAAAGGCTTTGTCAGATTTCTTCGGGCTGCAGCTTGTGAGGCAGCGCGTTCGTAAAGCTCCCGTTCCAAAACAGAAAACAAAAATCAATAAAATTGGAGTTGCTGTGAAACCTTCAGCGTGGCACGGGTTGGCTTGGTGGCACGCGCAGCTGGAGAGCCTCGTTTCTGAAAGGTGCCAGAGCCAGGAACCAGAGCGGGCACGGCTGCGCTCGCGCTGTGTTGCTGTGTGGGTGCCCTTTCAGCAGCGTGAGCAACTCCATTGTATTTTGGGGAAGGGAAGGCTGTTAATCTAGCTCCTAAATGTCACTGCTCTAGTGGTGTAGGAGTGGCCAGATGGAGGGTGCTAAAACAAAATACGGGGCTGGAAAAGCCACCGTGCCCCTGCTCCTGTCCCGGGGCTGGATGAGGGGTGCTCAGGGCCAGATGATGGCAGCAGGCACTGGCTTAGGGTTGGGGTGCAGGCAGGTTCCTGTAGGGCTGTGGCAGGACCCCTGGCACGGGTCTCTGTGGGCATCACCCAGTGCCTGCGGTGCCTCCTGTGTTACACCGCTGCCTGCTCCTGTCATGGTGCAGCCCCTCCAGCTCGTGCCTTTGGGAGGAGCGGGACCAGCACCTCCTGTGGGCTTCCAGCTCTGCCCTCCCCGGCCTTGCTGCGTTTGCAATTCCCCGTCTTGTCTTACAGAGCTGTGAATTTTATGCTGTTAAAGCCCAGCGCGGTGTTTAGTTCATTGCTGCTGGAGCCGTGGTGCTGCAACGCTGACACGCATTTTTAGTCTAGTCCCTGATTTTCTTCGGCATTACCTCCTCGAGAGGTTTTCCCCCGTGCTGCATTTGTGCATCTGATCTTTGCTTTGGCTTTCTCCAAAGGTAGTTCTCTGCCTTGTTTTTACTGCTTTTCTTTTTATTGATCTGCGGGAGGTTTTTTTTGAATTTTCCTTCAGTTTATCAATTCTGATCATGACCTCCGGAGCGCTTCTAGCTCTTAACTGCTGGGCACCCTTTCAGGTTGTATAAAAGCACTTTCTCTTTCATTCTGCAGGCCATGAATGGGAAGGATGAATAGAAGCAGACCTGGACAGAGCTCTGAGGGCCCCTACGTGACGTTTTCTCCCTTTGCAGCAGGGAATCATTGAAAGCTACCCCTGGGGTGCACGCGTGGGTGAGTTGCTTTCTGTTCCTTCTGCAGTCAGTACTGCGCCTCATTAGGGCGAGCTCACCTCGTCTCGATTCCTCTGTGTTGCCAAAGAGTGCCTGATGGACACGGGGAAAAGCCTGCTCGAGCTCCCGTGTGCTGGCTGGAGGTGTGATGGGCAGCTCTCCAGAGGGGGAATTGTGCCCCGTTTGTGCCCAGCAACCAGCGGGTTGCTGCATTTCCCTCGTAGCTCCATCCGCAGCGAGTCAGGCTTGGCTGTGTGTGACCGAGGCAGTAAAACCTCAGCTTTCTTCTCCTGCAGTCCTGAGGACGTTCCTTGTGGGGTTACTCCGCTCTGGATTAAAACGGACTCGCTCTGGCGTAATTAATTATGGTATTTCTTTTATCCCTCAGTGGTGTCTCCCTGTGGGAGCAGTGCAGGATGCCTCGTTCCAGCAGAGCTCTGCTTGTCACCTCAGTGCAAACTGAGCGGAGGAGGAGGAGTGGCTTTAACTGGTGAAATAGCCTCGATTAGGGGAAATGGCACTGTCCAGACAGAGCTCTAACTGCTCCCGAGCTGTGTCAGCACGGAGCTGCTGTCTTCAGCTTCTTGAAGGTGAAGAGGCTGGTCCTCTTACGAAGTGTGCTTCAGCCCACTCTAACATCTCTCTTTGCACGTCTGTGTAACCGGGGGGTGAAACTTGGGCCCCCAGAAGTCAAGGAGAGCTCAGGGCTCCTCTGCTTTTCATCCCTTCCACCTCCCACGGCCGGGAGCTCGAGGTGCCTGGCCACAGCTGCTGCCTCGGGCTGTGCTTCCTCACCAGCATAAAGGAGAATCTGTGCCCTGCTAGTTCTTGTGTCTGAGCAACAAACTCCATGGCTGGTGTCAGCACCCTGACCAAATTTCAATTCCAGGGAAGAAAATTCAGCCTCCCCAAAGCCCGCCTGTGATTTCGGTTGGATTTGTCCTCATTTCTTGCAGCGGGGGCTCTCTGCTGTAGCTAAACGTCAGCGGAGAGGTTGTGTTCCGCTCCGGATACAGCTGAGTCTTGCTGGTGGATAAATTGCAGCCTGGATCCAGGCTGTAAGCCCTCCGGGCTTCACGGGATGCAAGGAGCTGTGTTTTATCCCAGGTGCGGGTTTGCAGGGAAGTCGGGAGGATTTTCAGTGAGCAGGTGCAAGAGTGCTGGTTACGCTGGCTGTCTGCACAGACTCCCTGCCAAACAACTCAAAGGCCTGCTGCAGAGACACGGGGAGATGGGAGGGTGGTTCAGAAACCTCACGGTCACTGGCACGGGGGGAGGACGATGCAGATATTGGTCTGAAAGAGACACCGAGCCAGGTATACATCTTTGGGCCCTTACAGAAAAGACATTTTTTGTCCTTTTTTTTTTTTTTTTTTTTAACAGCTGCCTATTTTGAACCGAAATAGTTGGCTTTAATGAGAGTTTTTAAAGGTTTAACTGTTAATTTTAGAATTTTTATTTCAAGCGGGCTTTCGTGAAATTAACTTTTTCGACGCAGAACGCTTTAATGTCTTCCGTGTTGGTGCTCATTTGCAAGAAATCCATGTGCAATTATTTCTTATGTACCAGTTAAATCTATCAGCCAACAGATGTCAAGTGTAGCAAAAATGCTATAATAATATTATGGTCTAATAATAGTTATAATGATTCTAATTACCTGGCACGGCTTTTGAGAGAGGCAGAGTTGGAAACGAGCGCAAACGAAATGTTTCACCTTGAACTGCAGAAGGAGAAAACGGGCACTCGCCCAGCTCCTTGGGCTGCAGCCCCCTGCCCGTCCTGTCCTCGGACGCTCCGGTTTGAAGGGTGAAACCCTCGTGCCCAGCACGTTCAGGGACGCAGAAGAGCGCTGTAGGGTGAGCAGCTCTCTGGAGGTACCTGACGCATGATGGATTGCTCTTTGCCACAGCTGCTCGTTTTCATTTTGTGATGTGAAGTTGGTGAGGAGGCCATGGTTCGCAGGAAGGATCCTTCACGCCGAGGAAGCCCAGGATAGGCTGGAAGTTGACAGCTTTCAATGATTATATGCCAGGCTGAACTTTTTGCCTCTAAATAATAGATTCAGCATGCTGGTAGCTCAGTAGGGCCACCAGGAATTCAGCTGGCGGCTGCTGATCCCCAGCACAGGCAGCAGCTGTGAATCTTTTATCATCTTCCTGTAAAATGGATCCAGGTGTGTCCTTGCAAGGTTTCCTTTTCTCTTTCTTGTGGGCTGATGCTCTCTGCTTCTCAGGAAAGCGAGCATCACATGCTGGGCAGCTGCAGCCCCCCTTTCCTTGGGGTTGATGCCGGTGAGGGCTCTGCTGCCCTCGTGTTCGGGGCGGTTTGCCTTTGGGCTGGGGCTCGTCTCTGCCCGGTATCGCCGTGGAGATAGGAGCTGCAGGCACAGCCTCTCCCAGGGGGCACGAGGGCTACCCTTGTTTAAGGAAAATGGTTTCTCAGAGTAAATAACTTGTCAAAGAACCCTTGGCATCACCCCAAATGCTGTTGAGGAGAAGACAGAGCTGGGCTCTCCTCAAGCCCAGGCTGTGTGGCTCCTGCAGCACTCACTCGCTGCTTTGCTTCACGAGCATCAGGCGGTGCTGCTGTGACCGGTGCTGACTCGTTAACCCACCTGTGCTTTTACCCCGAGAAACCAAAGCTCCCTTTGTTTTTCTGCTCCACGTAACCATCAGCACTCTGTTTCTCATGCTGCGTGCCACGAGAGCGCTGTCGTGCACCCCTTTCATTTCTGTTGAGATTCCCTCTCCTTGCTGGTCTGAGTCCTCTGGCCGGGTTTCCGAAGGGCACACAGGGCAGGTGCTCGCGTTGCCTTCCTCTCTCTCACTCTTCCCACTCCCTCCCGGTGTTTTCCAGCACTTGCCAGTTTCAGGCCACCAAGGAGTTCTTGGAGAAGCAGAATTCCTGCCCCGGGCGTCCTCCCCTGGGACAGAGGCTGTGTGGATTCACCTCCCGTAGGCAGCAGAAACCTGGACGGGGGAAGGAACTGGCCCCGTGTGCCTGCTGAGGACGAGAAGGCGCCGGCAGGAGCTCGCCCTGGTGAGCTGGGGAACCTCTCCTGCACACAAAAGAGCACAGGCACCTTCTGGGCTCGTCCGCCTGTGCCAGCACACACCAAACCCTGAACGAGCTCGTGCTGGCCTCATGGGGGCTCGGGGAGGCTGCCCTGGTGCCTGCTATGTGGAGAACCTTCCCGGCAAGGTCTGGAGGAACCCTCTGGCACCTCCCTGCCTCATCGCCCCCACATCTCATTGCAGTTTTCATCTGCAAACATCTCTTTGCCCTTGCTGAGCACCGTGTCTCCATTTCTCTGTGAGAGGACTGTTGAATCTGGGAATGTTTTGGGATGCTGTTTGAAGGGCCCGACCTGAAGCCGTGTTTCAGGTACCGTAATGACCCACTAATGTGGGCATATTTCAAAGGCAGGCTAAGCAGTACTGCGGGCTTCATTAAATTGTGTTTTTCAAGTAAGCATCAATAGGTAGACGATAACAAATGGTGGGCAATACAGCCCAAATTCACGCCGTTTCCTTTTCCAAGACTGAAAGTGAAAATGTGTCACCCCTAAAATGTACGTGGCCAGCTCGCAGCTGCAGCCTTGGTGCAGCTCCTTCTGTGGGAGTTTTTCCTTTGTAGAGGGAATTAATTTTCTTCATCTCCTCCTGCCCACAGAATAAACTGTTGCACTATGCAAAACTTCCAGCGGGAGCCTCGAGTGCATTAGATTCTGCCGGAACCTCTGGTCTTAAAAGGTTTTAAAAGCAGAGTTATTGCTTCATGCGTGGTGGCTGCTGGAGAAGTGTCCTTGGCAGGGTTAGCAGCTGACGAGCTGGGTGCGAGGCGCTCGTTCCTTCGGTGGGAAGCAGCCAGCTGGGTATGAGCGAGGTCGGTGTCTCAGCATTGTTGCACCCACATCAGGAACAAGCAAATGGTTTTAGGGCGCTCCTTTCCTTTGCTCCCGACGAGCGGGGAGCAATCAAGTACAAAACGTGTGCAGGGAAGCTTGCGAAGGCTGCACAGCAGCAGCGGGAGGCTGTCAGAAAGCGTAACGGCACTCGCAAGGGTGGCACCTCCACAACTTTTGCAGGGGGAGAGAAATTCGCTGGTGGTGCTGTAAATGAGTCCTTTTGTTTGGGTTTTTGCAGAGCATCGCTTTAGGAGAGAGCGAGATTGCTGTCTGGAGCATCTCTGAGTCCTGGCTGGCGTTCCGGTGGCTAGCGTGGATTTTGTTCTTTTCATTGTTCAGAAAATTTCCCATTGTCTAAGAAGACAATGCGAATTTGCTGAGGAAGTCAGCGCGGGCGCCCTGGAGCTCCTCAGCCGTTTGATTTCTCGCTGAAATCTGCTCGAGTCAGGAATGAGGAAACTTTGCAGAGGAGGACCTGCAGTCCTCTGCTCGGAGACGGGAGTTGGAGCCGTGGGGAGGGTTTCTACCTGAGGCCTCGCCTGCTTCACAGCAGGAGGGTGGCAAACAGCAGTCCTGCCCGAGTAAGGCTGGCAAGAGAGAGCTGTGCAGCTGATGCCAGTCCCTGTGACTGGCGAGAAACCCTGGTACAGATGAAGTGGTGTCTAAATATGCCTTGTCAGGAGGCACCAGATGCTCTTTCAATAAATTCAGGGGAAAAAATGGCTGCTGAGGTTCGTGCTGGTACCAAGGGGAATGCCCTGTGCCTGCCTGCCTTGTGCTTCCCACGTTCTTTGCTTTAGGCTTGCTGTTTTTTTTTTTTTCCTTTTCTGACTTTTGTCTCTGTGCAGTGTCAGTCCGGGCTCTGTTGCAGGGTTTTGGGGCAGGCAGCCGCTTTTTGGTGAGTGGCAGCAGTGTCTCCTGCATCTCTCATCCTTCCCTTAGATCTCCTGCCTTCCTCCTGTTCCTCCTCACTTTGATACCAGCCAACCCCCTTTGGGGATTAGGGAGCTTTCCATCCAGGAGCCTCAGGCCTCCTGCAGACAAACTTTTCGGGGACCAGCGTTCAATTTCTGCAGCAGGAGAGCTTTTCCTGGCTGCGGACAGTCTCAGGTGAGTGACACCACTCAAAGCCCACGGCCTTTTGGGACACGGGCAGCTGGGGGATGAGTCCTGGCAGGGCCAGCGAAGGGCAGACCCGTGGGGCTGATCCCCCAAACAGGGCCAGAGCTGCACATGGGGCCCGCGAGGGCCTGGGCTGAGGGGAGGGCAGGGTGCAGGGAGCTGTGATAGTGCTCGGGAGGGAACCCCAGAGGGCTGCAGGCCTGGTTGTTGTGTCATTAATTCAGTCCGTCTGACTGCACTTGCAGTTCGATTCTTTCAAATATTCTCGTCTTATTTACTCGGCTTCTTATTTCCATCTCAGTTGTGTTTATTCTAGTGAAACAGCTTTTTTTTTTTCTTCTTTTTTTTTTCCCCTTAAGCATGTTTTATTCAGGGAGCTGGTTTGTCCTGTTGCTCGCAGGAGACCCCTGGGGGCTTTGCCAGCACAGCCCTGGTGGGGCTGACATTGCCTGGGCCTCCCGAAAGCAAACCAGCCCTGTGCCTGCTCCTGCCCTCTGCCTTGTTTAGCAGCTCCCTTAACCCCACAGGGCCGTAGCAGAGAGGATGCTGACCCTTTGTGAGCAGCCAGGGCAGTGCTGCTCACAGGGGAGCAGAGCTGAAATCTCTGCTTTTGTGTGGAAGGTTTCAGGTCCAGGTTTTGGCTTTGTAATTGCGAGGTTACCCCCTCAGAAAGGCATCAGTGCGGTCCCTGGGGCCTCGTGCTGTGGCTGCAGGGAGAGCAGGTAAAGGGCAGGAGGGAGGAAAACATGGGAAGGAGCTGAGGATGAGTGAGGGGGGAGGAAGGAAGCTGAAGTGAAGGAGGGGGAGAGGCTGGCTGGGAGAGGAGCAGCGCTCGCTGCAACCCTGATGCTGCCGGGGCTGGTCTGCAAACAGCAGCCTTCGTGGGGGCTCCCTGGGGCACGGTGTGTGCCGTGGGGTGAGGAGCGTGAAGCCTCTGGGCTGGGAGGAGCTGCAGCCTGGAGGAGTAGCTTAAAACCCCAAATCTTTCTAATAACAGACGCTGCTGATGGCTGCCCCGGCCCGAGGCGTGTTAGGGATGAGGAGCGCTCTGCTCTTCGTGTCGCCTGGCTCTGGCGCCGGCCAGCGAGGTTTCTTGGAGTTTCCTTTGGAGTTTGGCAGCCTTCTGCTTCAGGGGGCACAGTGGGCTCGCCGGAGTTGATCCGAGCTGACACATGGCAAATTGTTTCTGCTGGTGGGCACTGCAGGCAGGCTGTTAGCCGGCAGCCTTGGCTCTGCGGGCAGCGGGGAGGTGCCCTCAGAGCCTGCTCCACAGCAGCAGCAGAGGAGTGCTCTTGTGGGCCGCCTCCCGTCCCAGCCTCCTTTTTGCTGGCTGCTAAGTTGTGCTGTTTGCAGAGGTTATTAATGGTGCTCACGTGCTTGAGATGCTCTGTGTGCCTGTCGTTGTGGTGTGCAGGGCAGAGCCGGCCTTCCTGGCTGCCACGAAGGACACTCTGTTGGGTTGCTTTGCTTCTGGGCAGCCTTTTAACTCTGCAGCGAGGAGAGGAATATTACTGTCCTCGGCAGAATTTAGTATCCAGTAGCGTTACCTCAAAAGTACACATCCCCTGTGAGATGCTGTAAATACGTTTTATCTCTTCTATTACCTCTGGTTTCCGGAATATCTCCCCTAAGCATTTTAATCTTGTTTTCCAGGCATGTCTCAGGGTGAGGAATCGCTCCTATTTGCATCTTTGGGAGTAATTACCGTGTTCATTAATTTTGTCTCATCCTTGCTGTCCAGCTATTATCGCTTCCGAGAGAAAAAGCCCCCTGTAAATCTCCTCTGGAACGGGACTGGCTGCTTGCTTACCAGGAGGGCTGTCCGTGCCTGCAGGTCTGGGTGAGAGCATCCCCGAGCCACCCGTGTCGGCTCCTCCAGCACCTCTGGGATGTTCCTGGCCCTTCCGAGCCCGCTGGATTCCTCAGGCTGGCTCCGTGCTCCTGGCCTGCAGGTGACGGGGGGCAGCAGGGCAGGTGGGACGGCTCTGGGTGGTCACAGCACACAGGGAGCACGGGGGTGAGGCAGGAGGCTGCAGCTCAGGTCTGCCTCCTGAAGCACCTTGCCTGCAGAGCCCGGCTGCTGTTGTGGATCAGGAATTAGGGAGGACAAGGAGGGAAGCGTCCATCAGCCGGCCCTATTTTGCCTGGGCACTAAAAGCCAATTGGGAGGATTTTGGAGAAGTGCTGTTTGCTTTGAGCCTTTTTTTCCCTTTAAGTCCAGACTCAAACTGGAGGCTGCTGTAATTATTATGTCATCCCGTACAGCAGAACAAACATCCCTACTACGTACTGCATAAATGGCAGGGTCCTTGCCTTGCAGACATCGTGCTGCCTGCCCCCGCTGCTGCAACCCCCCCTACGTGTGGGTGGCCCTGCCGGCAGGGCTCTGGGGGCACCGAGATTTCTCACTGCCTGGTCAGGGTCTGTGCCAACACGTGCCTTGATGTGTGACGTCTGCGGTCACCGGGAGCCACTGCGGAGGCTGTCATTGACACAGCCTTGCTCCGAATGGCAGCCCTGTGTAGAATTTATTTAGGATTTCAGCTGCTCTGAAAGCTTTGGAGAACAATTTGTGCGTCGTGTGATAACTCTGCCTGCACGGGAACTCGTGGAGTTCCCGTGTCCCCACCTGCGAGACGAGGCTGTGGCACTGCCAGAGCACAGAGGAGGCTGCTCAGGACCCTCTCCTGTCAGAGCAGAGAGAAGGGTGCTGCACGCGCCTCTTTCCTCACAGCCTAACGGGTATTTAACAGGTAACGCCTTCCCCGTGCCGAGGAGTCACAGGGGCCCCGCAGCCCTTCAGCGAGGTGCTCAGCACAGCTCTATCTCATCGCCTCTGCTGGGATTCCTGAGCCGTGCAGGGGCAGGCTGCCCAATCTGTCCCCGTGTGGCGAGGATTTAAGATTGAGCAGCTCTTGGAAGCCTCGAAGCAGCCTGTTGTGCGCTGACAAGGGGGAGACGGGCGCTGGCGTGGCTTCTCCTTCCCCAGGCAGGTCCCACGCGGCCGCCCTGCAGCTCTTTGAGGAGCCCAGTGGGATCACGGGGACCAGCTCCTTGTGCAGCATCACAGCCTGCCCGTGGGAAGCAGAGCTGCTGGGGAACTCGAGCTGGACGTCCTTCAAGGCTGGGCAGCAGGAGGGAAGGAGGGCTCTGAACCTGGAGTCACTCGGCGGATCAAAGCTCAGCGTGCCGGAGGCTGACGAGGCACACGGCCAGGCTGCCCCGCTGAGGTCACAGCCCAGACGGGTGATCAGGGCTGTCCAGGAGCAGAGCCAAGCCCCGGGAGGATCTGTGCCACCTTCCTGGGTGCCTCGGGCTCGGGCTCGGGCCCGTGTCCACCCCAAGAGCCCCCACAGGTGCCCCCGCAGAGTCCCAGTGATTGCTCCAGGCAGGTCCTGAAAGCAGAGCTGAACGGGCTGTGGCAGCTGGAGGCAGCGATAGCTATAATTAAAAGGATGCTGCACTGTCATATTTCCATCTCTTTTTTTTTTCTCCCCGTGCATTGCTATAAGAAACACCTAAAATAGCTCTCTCTGACAAGAGATTAGAGGAGGGAAGTATTTTTAAGTTGTGGACTCCTTGCAGTCGGTGGCGCTTGGTGTGCAGGCAGTGCTCTTGCTCCTTCCCTGGTTTTTATTCCGCTTGAAACAGTGCCCAAGGACAAATGAAGAACGGGGCCTCCTGATCCCAGGCGTGGTGTCAGCACCTGTCTGTAAGCATCTCACAAGCAGAAAGGCGAAAAACCATTCCCCAAAGTAGAGGTGGCAGATGATGAAGTGCAGGAGAGGGGAGGAATTATCTTCTCTCCTGGCTTCTCCTCTCTGTGCCGTTAGCTCTGCGCTTGCAGACTTCGGAGCTGTTTGCTAGTTTAAATTTCCTTCGGAAAAATAAAAATTGCCTACAACATGCTGCCTGCTGCTGGCCGCCCGTGTCCCTGCTTCAGCCTCAGGGGGTGGCAGCTCCTGTAACTGGGGAGCACGAGGTGATTTTTAACCTCGGATGGGATGAAAGCCTCATTCCTCGACAAGAGGTGCCAACTCCAGGGCTCTGGCTCTGTGTGCTGCACCCAGGGCCGAGCGGGAGCCCCTAACGAGCTGCAGGCAGGGCACAGGGCTGCAGGCAAACCCCGCTCAGGTTTCAGGCATCCGGAGCAGAAAGCTGCGCTCTCGCCCTCTGGAGAGCAGCATTTTCCACAAACGCTGAAGTTTCCGAAGGGATTTTAGGAAGTAAAATTAATTAATAGCCTAAGTGATGTTCGATGTTAAACGGCACGCGGTTGTTTGTGTAAACAGTCTTATTTAAGTAACTAATTAGGCTTTGAATAATGCTCCAAAGGCCTGGTTAGGGCTGTCAGTGCTGCTGATGCCTCTGCTGGGAATACCCAAAAGAGGGAGAGGGGCAGCAGCATCCTAAGCTCTCCCCGTGCTCCCCCCATTGCCTTCAGCAGCGCCAGGAGCAGCCTGGCCCCTGCCAGGCTCCGGGTGCTGTGGTCGGGCAGACAGGGCAAAACCTGTGGGTACAGCACAACGGGAGGAAAAAGCAGCAGCGGGGAGAAAGGTGAGGGCTTGGAGGGGAAATGAAACAGCGAGGAGGCTCTTCGTGTTTTTGTTGTGCTGGCCCTCATCCTCCCTGCACGGCTTCACTCGTGGGACCGTGTGGGATGACCCGGTGAGTGCCAGCAGCAGCCGTCCCTCCGTGGGGCACGGCGTGGCACGGGGCTCATCGCAGCCCCCAGCCCCTCTCGGCTGCCCTGCCATCATCTGCACAAGTCAGGGGCTCAGCCGAGTGCCTGGGCCACGAGTTCCCCTACCAGAGAGAGAAAGCTGCTTACCCGAGTGACTGTGTGCCTGATTTGTTGGCTTATTTTTAGCCTTTGGGACTCAAAATCTCTCTCTGTGCCGCGGTCAGACCAAGCTCAGACCTTCTGCTGAAGGTCAGGGCAGGACCTGCTGGCTCGGGGCAGCCTGTGCTGGCATTTATTTGTGTAAACCTAAACGCGTGGCTGCCTCGCTGTGTGGGTTCTCCGTAGGCAGCAGATCTGGGAAGGTGTTCCCACTGCTCCTTCCTCGCGTAGGAGTGCTTTCAACACACCACAGCGCGGTCGTGGTAGGAGTAAATGACGAGGAGCAAGCAAGAAGAATAAATGTTTTCGGAGTAATTTTCTGAGCAATGTCAACAGGATGGCTTGTAGCGCGGCTGCGTGCTGTCCCTGCAGGGCTGGGGGCTGCCGGCAGCGGGGCTCTGCTGTTTGTACCAGCTAAAAGCAGCAGATTTGGGGTCCTTACTGAGACCCTTGTAGCATCTCCGCTGTCCTAGCGAAGGCAGCCCGTGCAGACAGCCCCCTGGGCAGGTTTGCTGCGGACACCAGGTGATCAGCACTGGCTTCGGGACCAAAGTGAACAGCTGAGCCCGTCTGAGCGCCTGCAACGGGCTGGGCTGTAGCGAGCTCATGGAGCACGTGGGGCTCAGCTTCAGGTTCCCTCGGGAAGGTTTTAAGGGGGAGTGACAAGAAGTCCGGGCCTTGGTGCTGCGATGCCCGGGGCACCCTGTGATGAGGGAGGTTTTGGACCAGCCCCAGCAGTGGTCGTGCAGAGGGAGAGGAGGAGGCTTGGCAGCTCCACGTGGTTCATGCAGCAGCTTGCTCTTCACCTGGCATCTTCCTCCAGAGTTCCCCACATTAAACACGCTGCAGGTGGCCATCCCCAGGTAGGCATGTCCAGAAAGACTTTTGCTGTCCTAGGAGAGCCATCAGGCTTTTAATACAGGCAAGTTTTCTCCTTGTGGCTCCCATCTGCAGATGAGATCCCAGAAATCCCGTGCTTAGTGCCAGAAGCCACGGTGCCGTGTCCGTGCAATTGTCCAGTTGCCAAGGGATGGCACCTTGGGTGATGAATCTCACCTGCTGATGGCTCCCACATCCTCCTGCACCACGTGGGACCTCTCCTTCAGTGGCAGCACCCCCGGACCAGGCTGCAGGAGCTACCCCGAGCTCGAGGTGTAGCTGCTGTGCCAGGCTCGCTGCCTTGGGGCGGCTGTGGGCTCCTGGGAGGCTGTGGGTCTGTGGGAACGGGCTGCTGGCTGCTGGATCCTCCAGCTGTGCCCTGAGGACCTCATCTACACCATCAACGAGTGACTGAGTAGGTCAGCACAGCGGCCTCACCTGTGAGTAGTGGCTGGTAGCTCCAAGGAGCGCTGTGTGAGAAACCACAGGTTTCTTTGTCGAGTTGGCACGGCTCCTGTTGGTTTGCTGTGCCACGGCAGCCCCGAGGAAAGGAGCGTCCCGACACACGCACGATGCTGGCAAGACGTGCCTTGTGGTCTCCTCTGCCTGTTTGTCTGCAGTCACCTCTCGTCCACAGGCTGAATTTCAGGTGCAACCTTCCTCTTTCCTCCCCCTGCCAGCGCAGCTGCACAGCTCCTGAGAAGCAGAGGCACTGCCAGGAGACTGCCAGGTGATCCTGCTCTGCTCTTCAGTGCCGAGTCACCAGAAGTGAGCGCTCGCTGTGGCTCTGGGAGCCCTGTGGCTCAAAGAAAGAGGATTGCTCGCTGCCCTCGCTGGCCCTGCTGACGTGACGTGGTGTTTGCAGCGGGATCCTCTGCCTCGGCACTGGCTGCAGCACCCGCTGTCCTGCGTGCACGTCTACAGCCCCGGTCACACAGCGATGGGTAGAACAATTTTCTGAACTGTTCTGGCAGTCAAACTGGCTTGAACCAAAGAGGCTGTGAGTGCTGGGGGGTCTCGGGGTCACCAGTCCAGCCAAAGCCTGCTTAGGATGTGTTCGTCAAAGCCTTTCATCGTCTGGTGGCTCTCCAGTGCTGCCTGGTGCTCAGCAAGGGAAGCTTTATGAATAATTCCTGCTCGTAGGCACGCCGAGTGCTGTCGGTGCTTTCGTCCTCACCGGCCATCTCAGCGAAGGCTGCCTGCGTGGGTACCGTGCCTCAACGAGTACATTTTCAGGCAATTTTGCAGGGCTTACAATTCCCACGCCGCTCCCTTGATCCCTAGACGAGAGCAGGGATTAGCTTATTGTTATTGCTTCCTCCTGGCCATAAAACGGAGCAGGGCGAGGGCTGGGGAGCTCGCCGGGCTGTTTGTGTGCTCCGACGGAGCGGCTGCTCGGAATTCAGATGAGGCTTCGGGGAGATTTGTCGGAGCGACACCGTGCGCGCTTTGAGTTAGGACATGAAAGAGCGCTGCGCTCCCGGCAGCAGCAGGCATTAATGAAAGATGGGCCCGGGCCCGGCTCCTTTGAACTGTCACCTCCGAGGACGGCAGCGGCAGTCGCGGGGCTGCGCAGCACTTACTGATGTGCAGCCAGCAAAACCAGGGGAATGTCTCTGCCAACAGGGTGCTGGGGTTTCCGCAGCTGCCCGTGCGAGGGGCTTGTGGGGGCCACGGGGCACGGCACGAGGGCATCGCCGCTTTGCTGCCGGGAGCTGAGGCTCCTTTCAGCCTTTTTGCCCTCCCTCAATTACCTGGCTTTCTTGGACAAAAAAGGGACTGGAAAAAAAAAAAACACCACCCAGCTCCGCGCAAGGGGAACATGGCTGCGGCCGTCCGTGGGTGCTGTGACCCCAAACCCACATCCTCACGCCAGTGCCAGCGCTCCCCGTGCAGCTGGGGTCACGGTTGCTGTTCCTGCTGCCTCACACCCCGCAGGTCGCTTCCCGAGCTGCTGTGTGAGTGCAGCTCTCCGTTCGGGGGGCCTCTCGCGCCGTCTGCGTGCGTCTGCCTCGTAACGAGATGCCAGCCTGCACGGGCGTCTCTCCAGGAGCTTCAAACCCCCGTGCTTCACATGTTAGCTCCTCCTGCCTACCTGGGGCCCAGGCAAACTGCTAATTGTTGTGCAGATGTCATGTTCCAGGCAGGCATGAGGTTGTAGGCTTTAAAGAGGCTGTGCTGTCACTTGCTACCAGCCTCCTCGGTACACGTGAGCTCTATTTTTATGGAGTGCGCGCTTCCTTTCAGCCACTGCTTTGTTGAATTTCTTTTTCTTCTCTTCTCTTTTTGTTTCCAGGCTCGCAGGTAAAGTTTTGGGGATATGTCTATTTTTCGCTATCCCAGTTTTCCCACTTATTTTGGCTAAAAGAGACCAACCTCTCGCCTGTGTAAAAAATGAGTTGTTTCTTCCTGGATGAGTTGCAGGGGACTGTTTGTCTCGGTCAGTCCCAGCGGGAGGTTGGGGCTGGCATTACCCAGAGGGGCTCGCAGACCTGCTGGAGTTTGAGCCCACGGGTGTCCAGCTCAGCAGCCTGGCTGTCAGGCTGTGGCCCTGTGTTTGGCAGTGTCCTGAGAGAGAAGTGGGGACGCTGGCTGCAGGTTGGTTTGGGCCGGGAGCTGTGGCACAGCTGTGTGCAGGTGTCGGTGTCACTGCTGAGCCTCTTCTGCTCGCTCTGATTTTGGGGAGTGGGCAGGAGGTGGGCTCCATGCTCACCATGCCCTGCTGGCAGGACCAGGCTTGCTCCCCTCCGGGCAGCAGTGAAGCGGCGCTGGGCTGGTGAGCCTTGGAGCTGTTGGTGCCGGGGTTGTCAGCTCTGCTGCAGGGCTCTGAGCCCAAGCTTGCTGCCTGGAGATGGAGGATGAGCCTAGGGGCCTGCATGGGGTCTGGCTGAAGAAAACGCTGGTGGATTTGGCAGCAGATATCGTGGCAGTTCCACTTACAGCAGGTTTTCTGTTGTGTGGCAGTAGAAGGTGGTTGCGTGAAGGAAGGACAAAGCCTGCGGTGTGACGGGCCGTCCTGATGGACACCAGGGGAGGAAAGATTTCTGGGGCTCGGCGTGGATGGGAGGAAATTCTTTAAAACCTGGCTAGGAGTAGGAGCAGACTTGATGGAGGGATGAGTAATGAAGGAGTGTTTGAACGGAACTAATCAGTCCCATCTTCTTTCAAAAGACCTCATTTAGTTTAATTTAGCAGCGTGTAAATTTAGAGCCAATCAAAGGAAATACTTCTCCAGCCTGCGTGCTGGCAGGCAGCTCGGCTCCTACCCCGGCGCGAGAAGAAGCCAGCCCAACGCCGCCGGTGGCTGAAAGCCTCGTGCTGGGGGTCAGGGCGAGCGTGGTCACACACGGAGCGGGTGAAGACCCCCCCAGCTCCCTGCTAAGGTGGCTGCTGGCCCCAGGAGCAGGGCTGTGCCTTCCTTTTTTTCCCCCCCTTTGTATTTCCAACTTGTGCTCGGGGGTACCGAGGGCCGCGCCGTGCTCCTCTGCCAGCCGGGCAGGCGGGGGAAGGCTCGTGCTGCAGAGCTGCCGAGGAAATCTTGTTCACCTCTGCAAAATGGTGTTTTCCTCCAGCAAAGCGTTTAGATAAATGCCCGATAGTTTGATGGCTTATGGTTTTGTTTAATTTGAATTAACGCAGCTATTTTTCGTGCTCTCAATGAGGCGCACGCATGGAAAACTGTGGCAGGAGAACAACCGAATTATGTTTTTTCCCCGAAGTTATTATCCATGCAAGCGGCACAAGGATTTTCAACGAGTTGCTGGTCTCTTCACATTTTCTAGGAGATGTATAAGCACCTGCAGGGTCAGTATAGACTACTCTGTCATTACCTGTTATAAACTCCATTAGCGGTAAATTTGGCACCTCTTGCCGTCGTTGTGCCCCCCCGAGGAGACCTGTGAGCTAACACCTAGAGGTGTTCTGCGCCTTGCTGTCTCACACCCCTGAACCTACGCTGTGCTGAAAAATGGTGTATAAAGAATGCCGAAACGTGTGAAATGTTGTACTAAAATATTCTTGGTTTCGTTCTCCTTTGCTTTGCAGGCCGGTGGCGATGTCTCCCTGGGCTGGCCGCCCCCCCGCTGGTGCCAAGGTCAGCCTGCTGGTCTTGCTGCTTTCTGTGGTGTGCTCCCGGACAGGCCGAAGTGAGAGAGCTCCCGTAAGTGTCAGCGCCCTGGCTGCAGGGGGTTGTTCAGGGGCTTGCCTCTCCCGTGGGGTGACAGCCCCCTGGTCCCGCTGTCACCCCACGCGGGATGGTGCCGCAGCTGGTCAGTCCCCTCTTCCCTCCTCAACAGTCAATCTTCAGCACCACAATTTCAGAAGGGCTTCTTTCTGAAGGCTGTTTGCCTCAACCCCAGGAAATCCAGAAAACGCTCAGTCGAGAGGGTTTATAAAGGGAACAATGCGACTCAGGCAGCTCTTGTGTGCTGGGTGGCCCTCTTTCTATTTGGAGCTGTCATACATCCCCCGTGCCAAGATGATGAGGTCTAGTGGCAAGAGGAGGTGGCCTCGATTGTGCTTCTCGCTGTGTCTCTGTTGAGTCACCACAAGTGAGTCAGGTTTAGAGGAGCTCCCTCTCAGGCCCTTGTGTCTCACTTGGATTTTGCTACTTGTGGTGTTATTTGGAAGGGGAGTGCCTCCCTTCTGGCAGCTGGCCCCGGCCTGGCAGGCAGCCTGACCTGGGAGATCAGGTGTCTGGTCAATGCAGTGGGCAGTGCACTCGCAGATCACCTTTCCCTGCACGCCTTCTGCATTGGCTCTGTGGTGGCCACGCCGCTGCAAACAGGCTGCAGGTTGTCTCAGCTGGCCCTGCTGAGGTTTCTCAGCTTGCTGTAGCGGATTTCAGGCTGAAGGAGCAAGGAGAAGTTCTGCCTGTAAGGAAATTTCCATTGATCTTTAGAAAACATCTTTCCCTTCACTGTTTTAATTGTGAAAACAAACCAAAAAATGATTCTGCTTACTGATGCAATTTGTTGCTCTGCGTAAATGAGGAATTGCTTGAGTGTTGGTGCCTTTTGTCACCGCCGGGGAGGTGCTAATGACAGGAGGGTATTGCAGAGCAGCCGTGGGCCAAGCAGCAGCAGTAACAGTGAAATGAGCCAAGTCACATCCTTGCACCCGTCCAGACGCTTAGACCACAGCTCTTCCCTTGAGCAGAGGCTGTAAACATCAGCTATCTCCATTAAGTGTTTCAACAGATACAACAGTTGCAGGCCTGTTGGTAAATTTACAATGGACTGTATCGTGAAGTCCCTCATGGATGATAATATAGCAGCACAAATAAGCTAAGTAATAACTGCCCTCACTCATTTATTTTAGTCCTGTTGAGTTGCGGCTCAGAAAATGTTAACATTGATTTTCATCAGCAGAACCCGGCTTTTTATGTTTATGATTGTTACTGAGCTTTAACCATTTGTCATGATTTTAACAATTTCGAGCCTCTAATGCACTAAGTGGAAGTAGAAGTTAAGCTTTGCTTTTCCAGGGTATTTCTGAAATTTCAATCCCTGTTGACAGACAGAATAAAAACATTGTATAGATTTGTCAACCATCTTAATGTGTTACCCCTGTCACGGCTAATTGTATGTGTTTTGCTCAGGCTGATGTTTCTCCTGCTCAGAAACACTCTCCTAGACTGGATAATAGATATTTATATGCAAAGCATCCAGATTCTGCCAGTAAATATGCACACATTTTTTCCAAGAAGTGGAAGAAGTGAAGGCAGAGCATGGCCTGAAATTTCCAGTTAACCTCTTAATTGACTTCTTTTTTTTCCCCCCGTGGAAACATTCTGAGGATTGATTCATGAAGTGAGCTGCAACTCTTATTCTAATTGCCAACAATTAGGAATCATCTTTCCCTGTAGGCTGTTTTGGGGAAATTATTCAGTGGTGTCGTTCTTGGCAATATCAGCAGCTGATAATGCTCCCTGCAACGGAGATGGAGCTATCTGGATGATTAGCCTGGGCTGCCTTATCTGTTCCTGTGAAAACCAGAATAGCAAAGCCCTGCTTCCCAAACACTTTCCAGCCTGCTATGAGATAGTGTGAGCCTGGTACTTACTATGTGCTCCTAATAATTCTGTCTGTTGAAGTTTTCATTGATTCCCACCACTCCCTAGGGAGGCTTTCCAGTGAGTAGTGAGGTTTCCCTAGGGGCAAGCATCTTTTTTTCCTGCTTTTCATGCCTGTTTCTCCCTTTGTGCAATGCCATGCCACTCGTGCTAACTGTTCTGCACCTCTGCGTTCGCGTGCACCGGCTGCAAGGTGAGTGGTGAGGAGATCGCTGCCTCCTTGTTTCACAGGACCTGTAGGGCATGAAGGAGAGGATGCTCACATTTTTATCATACGGGCAATCGGGTGTGTTTTCCCTGTGTCCTATTTTGGAAATCGCTGAACTATTTCAGCTGAAATCTTCTCCAAGCCTGAAATAAATGCATTTAAAAAGAAGAAAAAAAAAATCAACAACAACAACAAAAACAACGTTTGAGGCGTTCTACTAGTGTGGAAAATTTCAGCTGAAAAAGTTAAAAGTTGGACATATTTTTAGGCAAGGGAAAACAGGGTCTTGGAGTGTTACACAACCCTAGTCACGGTCAGGGCTCCTTGCTCTGACTCTGAGATAGGTGAGGCTCTGCAAAAGCCTGTTTTAAGCCTGCAGCCTGCACTGGAATAGGAAATAAGCTGTGTTGCTTTGTTCAGCACAAATGTCATGCTAGTTATGCATGTTTAACCTTTAATATACTCTAAATCTAAATTTAACCATGTGGAAAGAATCTCGGATGTCAAAAAAAAAAAAATCTGCTGGTGAGGGAAAAATTTTGTATTCTCAGCCGGCACTAAATTACCCAGATGCAATTGCTAATGAGCTGAATCTCTTCTGTCCAAAAGGAATTTGCCCTTACAAAAATAGAAGAGAGCGACATAAAAGATGACAGCGGGAAGGAGCCAATAGCAGATGATGATGCTGATCCCGAAGACCTGGAAGTGTTTTACCCCACGCATCAATGGCAAACTCTCCGTCCAGGTAACGTGCTGCTGCCTAATGACAGTGTCCCTCCGAAACCCCATCCGGCACCGCCGGCAGAAGCCTTGCAGCAAACTAAAAATACCTGTTTGTTCCCATGACAATGTGTTCTTCTGCTGCTGCTCAGACAAAGAGGTACAGACCCAATGACCCAGTACAGAGAGAAGCCGCTGTCACCAAACCCACCAGCAACAGGAGTGGCTGCTAAAGTGCCTTCGGTTCACCAGGGCAGGTCGAGCGGGCTGCCAGTCAAATTGTAGGTGGTGATGTGTCTCTGTCACTAGCTCCAAAGCCCTTTCTCTCTTTGTGTGCTTGTCAGGGGACAGATTTCATAACGTTTATTGGCACGCAATATCTCAGGTCTGCTGTGCTCCACTGTGGATTGATGAAATGCTGCTCAGTGGCAATCTGATTAAGAATTGTCACTGTAACACTACACAGCTTCTTAACAATGGGTTTTCTGTTCCTTAGCTGTATGAAATCCAGCTTTTATCCCTCAAACCTTAACCCATACATCCCACAAAAAAACCTCTTCCCTTATTTTGGGTTGATATCTTTTATTAGACTTGTATGGGACACGTATGGTGAGAAGCCACCAGCTGAGCAAGCTGCTTGACTGCAAAAACACATATTCTGGGCAAGGCTCTGAAGAGGGAGAGGCCTTTTAAACACACACAGATGCGTGTGCACACACATTTCAGTAATTAGGATGATCAGTAAGCCTGCCTTTGTGGTTCTGGACAAGGTGTTTAATCCACTTGTGCTTTGGTGTCCTCGTGTATGCGTGGCTGTAATACCTTTGCACCTCAGAAGAGTGAACTAAGTAGTAATTAATTTTTATAAAGTGCTCTGAATTTCAAAGAGCTCTATCCAGTGCTCGGTGTTATTATCAAAAGAATAAATATGGGATCCATTTGTCTTGAAATTTCTGCCAGATAGAGCAAAATGACTTTTTCAAATGCAAATCTTTCTATAACATAACTGTCTAGCAAAAGGCCCTAAATTTCACAAAGCTGCAGTATACACTTACATTTCATTTTCCTACTATTATGTATGGAAGGCGTGCGGTGTCCCTACTCAGTATGCAGACTGGCAGATCCCCACCACCCTTGCTGGAGCAGAATATGGATATATTTGCAGTTATTATAAATGTCATTGCCGTTTTTGTTCTGAAGTACCTTCTCCATTGTTTGGGTGTTTTGTTCCACTTTATTTCTGTAGCAGTTCCACATTAGGTACGTGCAGTAAGGGACTTATGGAAGTGGGGAGCTTGTCAACATGCACAGGGTGCTGTAAGGGAAGAATTTCAATGACTGCTGTAGGAGGCTTACCTGGGGGCCTGCCTCATTGCCTAGTCGTGGCAGGTCCTCGTTACAGGTGCTCGTGCAGGCTTTGGTTCAAAACATCTGGGAAAAAGGAGTCTTCCCTGGCTTCCCCTCCCGCCGGCCTCTTTTTTGTCTCCTGCAGGTTTCACTGGGGTGAAATCCTGTGTGTGGCTGCGTGACTCGCATAGGTAGCACATGTGTTTGGGTCATTTAACAGGAACACACGTTGGCAGCACAACAGGTCTGGTGGTTCTGCACCTTCACTCGGTTTCTGCTGTCTTTCCTGGCTGACCCAGCTGGGGTGTGCTTGGCACTGGCTGAGGGAAGCTGCACTCAGAAATTTCCTTTCCTCTGCCCGGCTCCCCAGGATGCCCTCCCATCTCCCATTGTCTCTGTGTAGCAGACTCTGCCCATCTCTTCCCGTGGAAGCAAACATCGCTCAGACTTTGGGCCTTCAATTTTAAATAGCAGAAGGGAGCTCCCAGTTACCTTGCCCCTGTTGCACTCCTGTTTCATCTTGTTCCTGTTCTGAGGTTAACCCCTGATTTTTATGCTTGTGTCCAGTCCAGCAATGGTTGCTCACATTTCATGTGTGTTTCCAGTTTTATTCTGCTGTTTTTCCTGTTCCTTGCTGCTAATTGCATCAAACTGCATTTCCACCGAGACTGCAGCAGTGTCATCAACCTGTAACCTGTCAAATCGCTCCACAAAATTCAATTGTTACTGTATGTGTAATGCTGCTTTGTACAGTTGTTCCCCCGCTGCCTCAAATGCGAGCTGGATTTTGATCAAATTCTTCCTGTGCTTTGTGCACGCTTCAAGCTGCTGAAGGAAGCTGGATGCAAACACGGAGAGACAGTTACCCGAAGAGCTCTGCCGCCTGCAATCGGGAAGCGGGGGGATCAGCTGTCTCTTCTGCCAGCCAGCTGGGCAGCTGACGGGCTGTGGAAAGGTTGGTGAGACTTCACAAAGTCCTTTAACGTATTTGTTAGGCATTGCTTCTTTTTCACCTGGCACTAAATAATGCACCAGGCACCGTTGGGTTAGATGGAAAGGATACGTGCCCCTTGCAAAGTCTCCCAGCTCCTCCATGTGTCTTTTAGGTGTCATCGGAGGAAATGATGAAGATATCTGCAGGGCTTTTCTCTCTCTTCTTGGTTTGCGCCTGTAGGAGCTTGCAGGTTACCTGGGTTTTAATGAGTGGGATTGCAGCATCCCCTGAATGGATGTTCCTGCCTCTGATTGCATCATTCCTCATCTCAGTGTCTCCGTCACAGAGACAGATTTTTCTTTTTGAAGTTGTGCTTCCTGTATTATTATTATTTTTTTCCTTTTTAAATGCACTTGTACCAGATGATCGTACCTTTATGAGTCAGAAGCTCTCTGGAGAAACCTAGCTGAAGTGGCCTGCTTTGTTGTTCCTTATGCTGAGCTTTTCCAAGCGCGTGGAGGTGAGTCTGCCAGCACGCAGGAGCACCCTGCTGATTCTCAAGGCACCCTTTGGCTGTGGGAACCAGACTGCTCCTTAGTCTGTGGGGTGGCAGAGATGACAGGGAGCACTGGAGGATGTTCTTGTTGAAGAGGAGGGGAACCTGCGAGGCGGGGACCTGTTGTGGTTATTTGGACGGTCACGATGACAAAACTGTCCTTGAGATTACTGCGCTCACAGCTGTTCTGGTCCCTCTATGTCAAACTGACAGTTTTCTGTGCGCTCCTGCATATAAATGCGTTTAGTCCATGTTTCCAGGTGACCTCAAACCCGCCACACAGCGTCCGAGGGCACATTAATGCTTCATTTCCAAGGCACTACTTATTTCTGTCATTTGGGCACTTGGCTAAACAAAACACAGGGAAACATAGGGTGAGAGCTGTTCCTGCTGATGATTGAAAACCAGCTTGCTCTGATCAGCTAATCACATCACCGACCAGCAGATTTTTTCCACCTGACATAAGCATCAGAAGTTGCTCCTCTGGGAAGGCCTTGCCGTGAAGGTCAGGCAAAAGGATGTGGTGGCAAACTCTGTGGAGAGCGACATTATTTGAGGTCCTAAATGCCAGGAAACTTAGCGTGTGAACATAAGAAGGCCGTGCTGGCTTATAGCAAAGGTTTATGTCAGTCCAGCATCTTGTCTTGGCCGTGGCAAGGGCAGATGCCTGGGGCAGAACATCAGAGCAGTGGATGCGTGTGGTGGTGCTTTCTGCAGCTGCCCCCAGCTCGGGAATTGCAGGGAGCAGGGCTGAGCAATCCTTCTGGGCTGGTTTCAGTGATTTGCTCCTTTTTTTTTTTTTGTTTCTTTCATTGTTCATTATCACTGAGGGTTGTGTTCTTAGCTAGCCCTTTTCTTCTTTGACTTTTTCTCTCCGCTGAGTTTCCGGAGGCCCCTGTAATCCTCTTGCTGCTTTGAAGAAGCAGAAAAAGGCAAGTGTTTAATTAGGAAAGGAAAAGGGGGTTAATCATCACCTCCCTTTGCAGCAACCAGCAAGGCAGGGGGGTCTGGGCTGCAAGCCGGGCTCTGTGCACCTCGGTGGCAGCAGCACTTTCGCATTCCCCAGCACGGCAGGAGCTCGCTGGCAGGTTTCTGAGCTGTCAGTCTAAAGTTGTGAATTAATGCGGCCAGTCTCCAGCTCCAGACGGATCAAATGAGAGCCTCATCTGCTGAAAATATCAAAATATTTGCAGTCCGCTGTGCGTGTTTCCATTTGAGAGCAACCAGCACTGGGCCACGGGAAGGCTTCCTTGGGTCCAGAGCAGCGGGACTGGAGCAGCAGAGCAAAATCCTGTGCTGGTGGCTGAGGTGCTGCAGCGCCGGGTCTGGCAGGGTCAGGCACAAGTCTTGGCACCCGCTCAGCTGCAGCACACGCTCCAGGAGCTGGGCTGGCCCCTTCCTTGGGCTGTGGTTAAACGTGTGACATGCAGAGCTCCGTGCCGATACCTGCGGGTACTCTGTAGCGTTTGCACTGTGCAGTCATTTTCCTAAGTGCCTAATTATATTGCAGTTAAAAAAAAATAAGCAGCCACGACTGCCGCTCTCGATCAAATTGCAAGAGGGAAGTTGATGTGAGCATGCTGCTGTTGCTGCTTCTGTGAAGATGAAACCATCTTAAGTTCAGCAGGGAGCTGATGATACATCACTTAGCATTTAAATATCCATGGCTGCAGCTTCCGAAGGTCCTCGGGCTGCTTTCCCTGTCAGTAGCTATCTTTGCTGTTCCTGTTTGTCCCAGGTCTTCCTGGGTCTCATTTGCTGCACAAACAAGGTTTTGTGCATGTGGAAACACGGCTCTCAAAGACAGCATTCGCACTGGGAGTTAATTTTAGCAGCTCCTTTGAAAGCCCTGCTGTGACGCTGCTGGAAAGAGCGAGACTCGGGCTGGGGAATAACTGGGTCCAGCTTCGTTATCAGGCTTCCTTTCAGGAGATCTCAGCCTCCAAACGAGCCCGCACGGCTGTAAGCTGGGAGAAAAAGGTGACAGCAGGATCAGGGCTGTGCACACAGAGCCACAAGGTGCCCTGCCAGTCCCTGTCGCTCTGCTCCCCATCCGAGGAGCCCCCCCGGTCCCGTGCCAGAGCCGTCCCACAGCCTGCCTGGCTCTGGGGGGGCGTCTCGCCTGTGCCGCTCACTGGGGTGGCCTGACCTGCCTCCTGCTAATTGCTTTGCTGAATTAATGAATCTGTCCCAATCTCCGGCTTCTGGGTGACCCCGACCTGACTCAGGCAGTCGTAGGCAGGTCTCCGAAATATCTGTGTCAGCACTGCCAAGGGGGGGCTGCGAGAGATGTCAGTAAGCCACAAGGGTACGCTTGTTTTTGCAAAGCCTGACGTGTGTGAACCTCATTTATACCAGATGAAATGCTGCTTTTCCAGTTCTCTTTCTTGCTTTCGTTTTTCAACTTGTTACCGCTCTGCAGAAGGGAGAAATCCTGGCTGTGCTGGAGTCACGGCGTGCTCTGGCCAGCAGCAGGGACTGCTGCAGGCTGGTCACAGCCGACAGGAAAGCCCAGGCAGTCCTGAGAGCAATTGCAAATGTTCAGAGCTTGGAGTTCTGGCTGCTGGTAGCTCTCCTGCCTGTCTTTCCATCCATCCTCGTGCTTTTGATATCCGAAAAGGATCTCATGCCTATAAGCCCTGTTTCTCACTGCATGCCTTTGTGCTCCCTCCTCTCAGCTTCCCCATCCTCATGTGCTTTCCTTGACTTCTCACCCTCACGTCCCAGGATGGATGAGCCACTTCAGGCCACCTTCCCTACAAACTCCTGCCTAATTCTTCCTTACACCACAAGGCTTTTCGGACAAAAGTGCCGGGCTGAAGCCTCCCGTGCTGCTTCTGGCTCTGTGGGATGCGCTGGAAGGCGAGAGTGTAAAACAGAGCGAGGGCCCAGCGCTGATTGATGCTCAGATGGCACGTGGAGAGCAGCTTTGTGTGTTCGAGTAGGTACCGTCTGAAGGATGCCCGCTCCTGGACGTGGACATACAGGCTGTAAAAGCAGCTTGCAGCTCCTGGTGAGGTGCCGTCGTGGCCGCAGCTGTGGAGATGCTGGGAGCATCATTGCCTCGGGCCCAGGTAGCAGAAACAGCCGTGAATGTTACTGGGTCCTCGGGCACCAAGCTGGCCCTTGCCAGACACCAGAGGCGCGGAGCCTTTCCCTTTCTCACCGGGAAGTACAAAACCAAGCAGCAGCACTCAGTAGGCCAGCACCTGAACACATTTAATACAAACCAATGAACAAAACAAGAGAAAAAAAAACACTGCAAGAACCTCCCACAAAAGACAACGAAGGGTGCAGGTGGAGCAGTGGAGTTCTGGTTCCCTTTTTCCTGCTCGGTGCTGCGGGAGGAGCAGGTTGGTGCCGCACACCGGGGGCTCCGTCCTGGCTGCGGGGTCGTTCCCTCGTGTTTCTTGTCTGCTTCTCTGTGACCTGGGAGGTTTTGCAGCCCATGCTCTTGCCAGCATGTCTGTGACGGTGTCAGCTTCAGAGAAGTGAACTGGGAGCCAGTTGTTTTTTTTTCCCCAAACCCAGATAAAAGTTTGCTAGCTCCTCTAACACACAGCCTGTACTTTTTTTTCAATTACGTCCAGCATTTGAACTCTGTACTGCTGCGTTCTCACATGAGACAAGCTGGTGACTCCTGCTGGCTGCTGGTAGGACTCCGTGCCCCCCGCAGCGTGTCAGTGGTTGGCTTGAAGCAGTTGTAAGCCAGGTGATGGAGGGGCTGCAGATTCAAGGGCTTTTTTTTTTTTTTGTGCAGCAATAGGAGGTTAGGCTGCATTTTCTCAAAATATTTTCAGAGTGAGCTTTAATGATGATGCTCTGGCTGGTGTTACAGAGTAAATGTAGCATTAGCTCCGAGAGTAAGCATGCCAGCTGTATTGCAGTGGGTGTAAGCAGTGGGAATCATTCACATAGTTAAATTTACATTGTTTGGAAGGGAGAAAATGCTTTGAAAGGAGAGATGGTTTCCCAGACAGGGGAGATCTCATTCCTCTCTTTTATCTTTTTTTAGCCAAGCCGGGGATGATTTGAGTTACTGAGAGATGCTTCAGTGTGTGCTGGGCGATGAGAAATATCTTGCCATGGTTTTTATGTGCGAGCATGCTGTATTTTCTGTAATAATGTTAATAACCTTGGTGTGACTGTTTAGAAGGATGAACCTCGTTAAAGAAGAGGTATTTAATAACAGGCCTATTTTTATCTCTGTCTTTATCTAACAGTCTGTGTATTTATTTCAAGCTTGTAACAGTGCTTTGGAAGAAAAATGTTTTCCCTCTTGGAAAACATTTTGGGAACGCATCCAGCCTCGGTAATCTTGAATTGCCCGTCTGAGCACCTTCCTTCTCCCGTGGCCAGAGTGATTGGTTCGGAACCCTTCGTACGAGGCGCAGATGTGGCCGTACCCTCAGTGTGTGCTGTTGGTCCCAGTTGTGTTTGTCGAGTTCACAGCGTTGTCTTTTTCATAATTAGGGAGAAAATATTTTTCCCATGGTCCTGCTCTGGCTGTTCCTTCCTGGATGTGCCCGAGGACTCTGCTTCCTAGAATTTCTAGGAAACCGACTGTAGGTGGGTGAGCACAGAGATATTTTCTGGGCACTCGGCACACGGTGAAATGGCTCCTGTGAGGAACATTTCATCCTGGTCCTTCACAGTTCATGGCTGCAATCAGTGCTCATGCTCAGATGAGGCTGCAACTATTCTTTTTAATTTTTCCATACTTTTATTTATGGGGTCACAGTATGAACAGATTCTCTTTTTCCACAAACCCTTTTCAGAGCCAGGTGCTCTGCCTCCTCCGTTCTGGCTTAAAAGCACCTTGCTCTTCTGAGGAAAAGTCTAGGTATCCATCATGCTGTCCTGATTTGGCAGAGTATTTTCTTTGCTCTCTGCCCTCCCTTCATTTTAGAAGCTGCAAGGAATTTGTCTGAGATGTAAATTAAAGCAGCTATTTGATGTTTCGTGAAGTCTCGAAGCTTGTTTTGCATTTGTTCTTCCTTGAGCGCACACCAAAACAAATGTCGCTGCCTTACTGAAACAGCTTCCTTTAGCATCTCAAGGCAAATTCAGAGTTAAGCAATAGCTATCTGTTTTTTTCCAGCTCTGCTCTACCAGCATAAGCTTGGGAAAGAAGCTTATAATCTCCCCGGGTCTGTCTTGACATTTTGTAGAGCTAACTCCAGTTGATTGGAAGAACCTCACAGAACTGTATTCAAGTTTAATTTTTTATTAAATATTTACATCTTGGAAGGAGTAAGCATGGTGGCGTTGGAAATTCTAATTAGAGGTAACATTTCCGATTCAAACTCTCGCTCTTCAGCTCAGAGATTCTTTTTTTCTCTCCTGATTTTCTCCCTACTCCTTCAGACTGCAGGAAGTTTCGCTTGGGTCATTCGCTTGCACCAGGATGTTATCTGAATACGGAATTAATGTATGCAGTCTGTCACTTGGTATTTCTTCTCTTCTTCTGCTGGAGATCTCCCAGGGTTGTAAAGACCTTGCAAGCAGCAATGGCAATAACAGGAATGTGCCTATGATCCCACAAAGTAAAAGCAAAAACATCAAGCTGCATGTCTCTGCCATCACTGCAGGGTGTGAATAAATAGATCTAACCAACAATTTACATTTTAACCCCAGACCAGGTTTTATTTTTAGCATTTGTCTTGCAGCCAAGGTGAAACCTTTCTGCTTCTGTCTGGTGGTGTTTCCGAAAGCACCTTTAAAGTTATCTTCAAGACCGTTTGTAAGATGCATTTACCTTTTTGATATAATCTGCTTTCTTTTTTATTTGAAATGAAGCTCACCTGTTCTTCATCTGTTGTACTACGGGGTTGAACACAGACCAACAGCGTGCCCTTGGGGCAGAGGTGGCAGCAGGCTCCTGGGCTGCATGAGGACAGCACTGGCAGCAGAGCGAGGGAAAGGAGCCTGCAGCGCCCCGCCACAGGAGAAGAGGTTATGGGAACAAAATGAAACAGAAGGAATTCTTTGAAATGTAGAAACATCTGTTGTAGTGGGGAGTGATGGAAAGCTGGAGCAGCTTGTCAAGAGAGGTGGTGGGATCCCCGTCCTTGGAGATGCCTCAAAGCCAGCTGGGCGCAGTCCTGGACATGTGAGGTGGCCCTGCTCAGGGCTTGGGCTGGATGGTCTCCCAAGGGGCCTTGTGGGACTCTGTAGGATGGTTCCTTTCCCAAGACAAGATCTCTTCTGGGCTCCCTGTGAGCTGCAAGACCTGGTGGTGATGCTGCCAACATCAGCTGAAACCCAAACGAAGCAAACATGGGAAGAGTTGCTGCAGACCCCACTGAAGAGAGGCGACAAAGCGGTGACTGGGACCGGCTGCTGGGGAGATGTGGGGCCGAGCGGGGCTGGAGCCTGAGGCCAGAGCCAAGGCAACCTTGGGGACCAGAGCCTGGAAGATGAGGCGAGAAGCTTTGCACTGTTCTCATCCTGTTTTATCACCTCTCCACCTACTTTGATCTCCTCAGGTGCTCTTTTCCAAAACTTTGGCTTCCTTTCCAGAATGGAAAGGACCCGTCCTACAAGAGGAGCAGAGCGAGGCTGCAGCCAGAGGAGAGCTGGTACCTTTGCCTTGCTGCCTGCAGGCGAGTCTGGGTTTGCTGGCACGGAGAAGAGAAGGAAAAGCCGAGGCTCGTCCAACTCAAGCTGTGTTGGTGAGAGGTGTTAATGCAGCCGCTCTGCAGGGAGCGAGTGTGTACGCTCCCCTTCATTTCCGACAACAAAGGCCCTCGGGTTAGGTCAAACCACCTACACTGCCTGTTTTCTCTGTTCACTCTCATCTATACTCAATAAAAAAACACACCACAAACCATTTTCCTTTTTCTTCAAGTGGACTAGAGGTGGTTCACGTGATTTCTTTCGTCTCCTCCGCAGTGCAGATGGTGCAGGCAGGGTGGGACGGCAGCATCTTTGCCAAGCGCCCATACGCAGCCCGAGGCACTGCCCGTGTACAGCCTGAGTGTGGAGGTGAATTGCTTTCAGACTTCAGAATACCCTGCAGACAGGTAAAACACGACATGCCGTGAAGACCACGCTTGAGGAAGGTTGTGCCCAAGGTCTGAAAGTGAAATGCGGGGCCCTTGAGGCGCATGTCACAGGGAGCAGAGCTGGGCTCCTCTGCTTCGCTCCAGTCCATGGAGGAGGGACCAAAGGATGCTGCTGCTGCTTCGGTGAGCCCTGTGGAGCCAGCACACGAGGAGATGGTCTGTACTTGCCTGTGCCTCGCCTGGGCAGTGCTGCTTTAATCACTCATCCCTCCACACGCTGCTAAAGCTCCATATGGAGTGGAGATGTGTGTACCTGGGGGGGTAGGCTAACCCCAACCGTTCGCTTGTCAGGTGTCAGGCAGGATTTGCAACACTGGCAGCTGGGGAGAAAAGCTGTTATTAAGTGTAACATAGCACCTTGGATACAGCAAGCATGGGGAGACAATAAATACAGACTTCCATAATGTCATTTGATAGTGTCACTCTTCAGAATATATTAAGACTTAGTTGCAGCAGTGCCTACGGTTTCCAGTTGAATCAGTAAATTCTGTTCGTTAGCACTTGTTTTGACCCAGTTTGTTTAAAGAAAGAGGAAATATCAGAGGCAGAGGGGCTCCTCAGTCACTTTCTTTGCCAGCTGGTTGGCTGTTGGTTTTTTGTTGTGTAAATCCAGCAGTTGTTAGGTTTGCTGCTCACACCCCAGTCAGACAGAGCTTGTCTGGGAGCGAAGTGTTGCGGAGATGGGAGCCCTGGGGAGCGCAGGCACCAAAACCTCTCTTAATTACTGCAGCTTCCCGTGGGGACTGCACCGAAACAGGAAGAGGGGAGCTGAAATGAGAAGGGATGTGACTTACCTCAGAGCAAGCTCGATGCCTTTTCATCCCATCCTGGTCTCATTTCAGCTTGTAAACAGAGCCCTGGACAGCTTTAGGATGGCTGGGGGTGCAGAAGAGTTCAGAGGAACTTCCTGAACTACAAAAAGGTACTTGCTAAAGCTGCAGGCTCAAAGAATCGTTCGCTGTCACTTCGCTGCGGGTGTTGCCACTCGTTTGCTGCTGGGAAGAGATTGTGTTGTTGGTTCTGAGAAAGGCACGGGTGTTTGTCAAGTGCTGCTTAGTCTACAGGTGAAATCCCGCCTGTTTCTCCGAATTTCTCATGCACACAAATGGCAGAGCTCTGCGTTTGCGGACCTTTACCCCCATACTCAGCATTTACTTGTCCAGGATGGAGGAAAATGAGTTCAAGCCCAACCTTGCAACAATTTATTGTGTTCTTGCATTTAAGGGCAAAATTTAAGTTGCCAAAAGCAGATGTTTGCTTGCTCCTTTTTTAGCTCTCCAAGTACTTTCTGCGTGCTTGATTGATGGACGTCCCTGTTACGTTAATAGCTGGGCTTTGCAGAAAGCTGTTATTACCAGGAGAATTTGGTGTGGGTTTCAGTTTTTCTTCTTGCATTGAAAATCCATTATTAATGTCTTTTTAAGAAAAAGGGCTTCAATTCAGGCATTTTGCTTTGATTTCTCAGGCTCTTTCGCAACTGTCTTCTCTTAGGCACTTTTAAAAAAATCAATGTTACAAGTGTTCTTTATATTTTGCTGCGTGGTTGAGGGGTTCTGCTTCTTGCTATTGATTTCTAATTGCATTGCAGGACATTTGGGTGCGCACAAATTGCCATGTGACAGATTACTTTATATGTATCTTCCCAGTCATCGAGTTGGCTTTTTGCATGTTTCGTCTTGCAGGACGCTGCCGAGCCTCGAGCTAGCTGGGGAGCTTTATCTCCTCGTAGCCCCTGGGTGTTGGGGCTCCTGAGCCCCGAATGGGCCCACGTGCAGTGTTCTGGTGGGGTTTGGTGTGCGTCTGTGCTGGGCACGGAGGTGTCTTTGTGTCTCCTGTCCTGTGTTGTCACCGCAGGTTTGTTTGTGGTGGCTTCTTGGACAGCCTCGTGTCCTGTATCATAGGAACATAACGGGATGCCACGCTCCTCTTTGGGGTGCTCATTACACATCTCCAGCTCTGGCTCAGGGCTGGTGCCAACCCAACCAGTCCCCTTTGGGTCAGCTCTGCTAACAGCCCTCGGCGTTTCAGAGGGGCAAAGAATGGCACGAGTTTGCACATCCACATCCTCCTGCTGTGCTGAGCAGCCCCACTCCGGTTCCCCAGGCAGCTGTGGACGTGTTTGCTGCTCGCCCTGTGTGCAAGAAGGACGTCTCCAGCCCTCGGGGTGTTAGCAGCACAGGCTCCACATCTGCCCGGTGGTTTGGCCACAAGATGGGAGCGGTGTGGGTATACAGCAAATTGCTGCCAGAGGGATTAGGGTGTTCGCCCATCGAGCTTATCTTCAGCAAGTTTCAAGTCCTGCTCTTCACTGAGACTGCTCTTAGCTTCTAAGGAGTTTGCTGTAATTCATCCATCCGTGCTGGGAACCAGAGCAAAAAGGTGTCTCTGGAGGAGCATCGCGGGCTGCTGGTGGCTTGAGCCCGCGCTCAGAAGACGCTGCCAGCCCGAGCCCTGCCTGCTGACGGCGCTGCTGGAGCCGGCAGCCGAGAGGGGACGGCGTGCACGACGACGGGCAGGCTTCGACCTTGCCGCTGGAACTTAGTTAGCAATTCTGTTGATGTTCTGGAAACGAAAATATAATTCAGGCCACCTTCTCCTCCAAGCTGACCCTGAGAATCTGCGAGGAGAAGAACTGCTGAATAATTAGGGTCCTTATTTATTTTTTTTCCCCTCTTTTTGCCAGAGTTACTGCTCAGTGTTGAACTGCGCCGTAAAGTGTCATTAGTTTCCTTGAACTTATTGGTCCAAGTGTACTTTGCATTAATATAATTACGTAAATTGCAGTCTCATTAATCACAGCACACTCTGCAGCATATCACTGTCTCGCCTTATTTTGCAGATGCTCTGGCTGGTGGGAACCTCTGTAACCCCAGCCAGAGGGTAACGACAGTGGCTGTAATGCTTTCCCTTGCCTTTAACTCGTGCTTTCAGCTTCCCTGCTCTTACCCCTAAGACCCTGAAGTGTCTGCCAGCTCTGCCGTGGCCGTGGAGGAGGACAGCTGGGGAGAGGTAGGTTCCTTGCCAGGGACTTTTTGCCGTGCCGTGTCCCTGCCTGCTGCCACGTCCTCCTGGGACTGTCACACCAGAGGCCAGGCTCTTGTGAAGCTCCCGGCGTTGTGATCAGTTCCCAGAGCCTGGGCTCTCGCTCGGGGGAGCGCTTCAGGGCCATTTGATGCTGCTGCAGCTCTGTCTCCGTGGCAGAGCTCTCAGCCTTCCTGGCAATGTAAATTCTCCTGGCTGCATGCTAAAATTACACTGAGTTATTGATTTATCTTTGAGAGGATTTCCTTCCCAAGGGACGTTTCTGGCCATCGTAATGATTTAGCTCTTCTGCGAGTGCAGAATTTGTAGCAGAGCAGAGCTGTCCTCCTGCCTGTCAGCCCGCAGCCCCAGATCGTGCTCCTGCAAAGAGGGCGGTTTGCATTTGGGGAGCTGCAGCTCCTGCCCTGGTGTTTGTGCCATGGCACCAACGTTATTATCTGGGACTCGGTACAAATGCAGCTCTGAGGCTGGCACGTGGATAGCACAAACCATGCCAGCATTAATGCACCCAGGCTTGTAGGAACACATGAATTCTTTTAAAAAGCTCCGGTTTGGTGCTGTGCAGCTGGAGGATAAGCCCCCCTGGATGTCAAGGGGGGCTTGCAGGGGATGGTGTCCCTCAGGGAGGGAGGAGCGGGGTGGGAGCAGCCTTGCTGGGACAAAGGGAGCGTGTGCCAGGGGCGGCGTGCTGGAATGTATTAAGGCACTTGCAGTTTGTAGCACTTGAATGACTCTACCGTGACAGATGCCAAAGATATTAGCAGGGGTATGATGGGAACAGGATCGTGCAAATGAGCTTTTTTTTTTCCTCTGAAGATGCAGGTTACAGCCTCTGTCCTTTGCTTTCTGCTGACTCACCCAAGGAGCATCACTTAAAAGCAGCCCAGGCAATTTCCATTTCAGCCTCCTGCTGGAGCAGCTGAAGAGGCAAAGCCAATTCTCTGCCTCCACCAGCAGTCTTCTCAGCGTAGCCCTGAAATCACAGTCTGCTGGTAATCCATGGTTAAACTGGTGAGCACCATCAGCAGGCCCTTCAGGAACTGGGGCAAATGTTTTACCTAACCTATATGGAAAGGAAAGGACGAGACTGATGTCCTGGCTGTGTAAAGCAGCTCCCCGTAGGTTCCCATACCCAATCCTGCGGTGGGTTTGGACCCGATCTCTGCTGCAGCGGGTGCACAGCACCCTGAGCAAAGTGCAAGGCTTTTTTTTTTTTAAAAAGAAAAAAGAAAAAAGAGAAAAGAAAAAAAGAAAAAAAATAAAGAGAGAAGCATCCTCCATCCCCTCATTGAGGCCCAGGGAGAATGTCAATTTATTTTGCTACGAACCAGGGGCGGCACAACTACTTTCTTCCTCCGTGATCTGTCTGTGAGATAAAACAAGTCCTTAGCGCCTCTCTTAAATACTGCAGTGTTGACAAGTTCTCTTGACAAAAATTAGGCTAATGTCCCTTACGACTGCATTAGCTATAGAAATGAGGCTTTAAATTGAAGCTTAGGAAGGCACTATACCAACCCGCTCTCCAAGGCATCTCCTTATCCCAGCTTTTATTATTCAAATTCATTCTCACTACAGCTTGGCAGCAGAGCTGGCAGACGGTGCCTTCGGTGCGCTCTGCTCGTCTCGCAGCCGTGCCTTTCGGATCAGGCACCTTGCAGCGTGTAACCGGGGAAATATTGTCCAACTGCCTGCGGCCCTGCACTCTCCTGGCTCTGGTGGATGCTGTAGGCTGGGGGAATTTGGGTGTTGGGATGGAACGGGGCTGCTGTGGAGCAGGCGAGTGCCGGGCCAGCTGACACGCGTCTCGCGGCCAGGCAGTCCGAGTCAACACGCCGCGTGCTCTGCCAGCAGCACAGCGTGTCCTGAAACGCTTCCAGGGATGGCTGGAGCTGTGAGGGAGGTTGTTTTTCCTCTGTGGTACGTGTCTGCCTCTTCCATTTCAGCCTTGATTGCTTTACGTATGCAGAAGGTGGGGAGAGGAACGGAGACCACTGAGAGCCACTCGTGAAGAACCCCTGCTGAAGCTTCCTAGCCTTCCTCTCGAAAACAGGCTTGTTTCTTTCTTTCTTTATTTTTTTATTGCCCCTTTCTCCTCCTGTTGCACAATCCTAGGGTTCAGCTTCTCATTTCCAGCCATGGATTCAGCGTGACCAAGCTTAGGACCCCTGCTTCTCGCACCGGCGTTGGTCCTGCCAGCTTATCCCTCCCGAGAGAGCAGTTGTCCTTGTCATGCCTCTGCATCGCTGGGTTCCTTGAGGGCAATTTTCTCTGCCCTTGTGTTCATCTGTGGTGGTCATATCAGTGCTCATTGGAGAGAGAGAGAGAGAGGCTCTTTGAGGGTGATTTTTCTTCTCCAAGACAGATGTTGAAGCCAGCTGTGGTGGATTTTTTGGGAGGTGCAAATCTCTTTCACAGGAAAGAAGCCAGAGCTGCCTAGCTCAGGAAGAGTATCTAACTATTAGATTACTAAAATTAGGCAGGATAAATATCATCCCCTGTTCCTTCTGTTAGATTCTCAATTCTCCTGGTCATCCTCATTTTTCTTTTCTGCCTACATTCTGCATTGATCTTCCCGGAATGTAGATAAGCATGCAGCATCCCAGACGGGCTTTCAAGTGTAACAAATACACCTGTGGGATGACAATTATTTCACAGGTTGCGGTGACATTATGAAGTAGTTTAGGCTTAGGAATAAATAACTTGGTGAGCTGGTGAGGGATTACAACTGGCTTTTGCAAATTGTGGTTGTTTGATGCCGACGTGGTGAGGCAGAGGTCAGCCCCGCGTCCGTGCAGCCCAGCCGTTTGGTGGCTGAAACGATCCGAGCGTGGCTGCACACCTCCCATCTCCGCTTTTCTTCTGCTGCCTGGACCTTTGGGGGATTAAACTCTCCCGACTGCCAGCATTCACAGAATCGAGCCCAATATGAGAGCAGAAAATAAATTAAGTGCTTCGTATGGAATCACAGAACACATGCATCACGCTGTAACCGAGGCTGTGTGGTAGTGCATAAGAAACGACTGGCTCGAAGCTGGAGCTAAAGTTTTGCTTGTAAAGTCAAAACACGGTTCTGCCAGTTTTACAAAAGGGCACCTCTTCCTCCTTCCTCTGTGTTACTATTTTTCTTTTCCTGGTGCTTTTCCTGCTGCTGTAGTGCAAGGGAGAGAGAAGCCTCTGCAGAGGGAGGTGGAAGGGCAGAAGCACTTGTTGCGGGGAGCTCTGTGCCAGCTGAAGCTTTTCTCTACTGGCGGCAGCAGATACATCAACAGCTGCTACAGGAGGGCCTCCCATCAGAGAGGCTCCATATGTCCTCTCGGAGCCCTCCCATCGCTCCTTCCCGAAGACTTTTCCTCGCTAGCATCTGCCTCTGCTCCCATTGTTCACTCTCAGCATCCCAAAAAGCAGCGGATGCCTTGCAGGAGACGCATTCTCTGCCCTGTGCCTGACCACCATCTCTCTTGTCCTCTGTGGTTCCTCCTGCCCCAGGATGTTGGAGTTTTGATGGCTTTCCAGGCTGGCAGCTCGCTTGGCTCTTGTTTTGCTCTCCTGGAGGCCAAGCCAAGCCAAGGCAGCAGGTGGGTTTGGCAGGAGCTGGAGCCCGGCGCTCGCAGGGCGCAGCGAGTTTGAATAACCCAGCTCCTGGTGCTCGCCGGTAATTGAGAGAGCACAAATAGTGGTGCAGTGGGAGAGAGCTGGCTCGGCTCAAATTGGCAGCCGTAAGCAGCGGTCCAGCTGAGTGTCCAAATTTAACTGATGCTTTCGCACGTCTAACCAAGTATTACTTCTTGGAGGGCGCCTTCCTCGCAAGGCTTTGTTCTCCTTTAGCTGCAGGTCGAGTCACGGAAGGAGGGATTGGATGCTGAAGACATTTGAAAAAGATTTTCATTATATATGCTGAGGGAAACAAATCACAAAGACCTCCCTGCACTAGAACAAAAGAGGAGCTTTAAATCCTTTTCCAGATAAACAAGCGTTTGAGCTGTAGGCCTGACGGATGGTGTTTAGAGGCCTCATCATTACTGCAGCAGGCAAGCTGTTGCCATTAAAATCGTATGATGCAAGAAAGATAAAGTTCTCCAGGAGCTTGCCGGGGGCACTCGTCTCTCTGTAATCCTGGTTTCACAGCACCCTGAGTGCTCTGAGAGCCCCACGGCATCAGCCACTGGAAGGCAGTGTCCCAGTAAGGACCAGTAAGTAGCTTCCACCTCACCAAATGAGAAATGAATGGGGAGCGGCCTGTTCCTCGTGTACTGTTTATGGTCTAAATCCAGCCCAAAATGGGGCTGCTTCTTTGGGACCCCTGGGTGAGAGCAGAGAGGGTGGCGCCTTGGGGTGGGTCCGTGCAGTGCTGTGGGGTGCTCCTGGGGTGGCTTTGCTGCCAGAAGCTGGGAAAGGGTTCACTCTTGGTGAGCTGGAAAGCGTTTCAGATATCTCTGTCCCTGCTCGGAGCGGAGCAAAAGCAGGGTTGGAGGTCCTGGATTTAGACATCACTATTTTGACAGGGTGTTTATTAGCGTAGCTCAGAGTATTACAGGAAGAATTTGTCAGATAAACGGACCAACTAAGTGTCTTTTATGTGAAACATCCTTGTTTGTTTGTTGTTTTTTTTTAAACTGTTTGTTCAGTCTCTTGATAATTCATCAGATTCAGCCATTCCTGGAAGACGCTGGTGCAGGATGCTGCTGAGAGCTACTGAGCACAAAGGGATGCAGCCCCTGCATCTGGCAGCTTGTGGGGTATCGATGCCCATAACACTGTAGTAATCCTGTGTGCAATTTAGAACAGTTTTGCTTATCTTGAGTAAGAAGAAGTTAAATACCTGAGACTTTGGGGTTTGGTGGCTTTGTGCTGCAGCAGGGCTACCCTGTAGGAAGGCTTGGGAGTCCTTCCAGAGCACACAGCCATGGCCTGCACCCCATGGGGCTTCCCAGAGGGCTGCACACCCTGCTCACCCAGGGCTCAGCCCCACAGGTGGGTTCCCCTCAGCATCACCAAGCCTGGGAGCAGGCCCGTTGGGCTCTGTGTTTGTCTGTGCACTCTGGAAAACAAAAGAAAACGATTCAAGTTGTTGTTTGCTCTTGCCATAAGGACAAAACTCCTCTACCGTGGTTTCCTCTACAATCCCAAGAAGTCTCTTTGTTCTTGTAGGGTACTTTGCACAGCAGGATCTTTGTCCGTATTGAGGTCTCCCAGGTGCAATAATAATACAAAATAACGGTGATAAAACCAGCTTGACACTGCAAGAACTTCTTGTTTGCAGACAGAGGCAGCCCAGGGATGCTGCCAGCCATCCAGGCAGCCCTGGAAGAGATGCGATCCCCTACAGATGCCACAAGCACATCCTTAAGGAACAGTTTATGAACATGGCATGCGTATGGTAGTTATAAAAAGGAGTTTCTAATTAATTACAGTAGGTAATTAGAGCCCCTGCTGTCACTGTGCAGACCTGAGGAGGCAGGGAGCGATGGGCAGCAAGGAGGATTGGGCTTCACAGAGGGTGGCATTTCCCAGCAGAAAGTGCAGAATTGATGAAAACGAGAGCTGTGCACACAGTGGCTGTAGGATCTGTGTGAAGCTCTCGATCCAGCACCACGGGAGCTGAGACCTCACCCTGAGCAGGGTGCTGGAGCTGCAGCTTCCTCGCTGCCCGCACTGCCAACGAGGGGCAGGGGGAAATGCCTGGGGCAGCTTCTGCGGGGAGCTTTGGGGCCTGCTGCTGCTGAACCTCCCCCAGCCCTAAGAGGTGATAAATAGCGTATTAATTCCCTTTCCAGGTGGCGCTTACCTGGGAGTGCTGGATGAACTAATACAGAAAGCTAAGCAGAAAAGATTAAAAAAAAAAAAAAAGTGCAGGAAATAGCAAAATGAGATTCAGGCTCTGTGCTTCCTCTTCCCATCAGTAATCCATCTCTTCTTGACCTGTGCCTGCTACACATCTTCTCTTCCTTTTGTATGTAAAAATGTTCTGTTTTGAAATAACAAGCAGTCCGAGGAGTGCTGTGACTCAGCCTTACAGGAAAAAAAAAGCAGGCTCCGGCTGCCTCCTTGCTCAGCACTGCTAACCAGCGAGGCCGGAGTCGGAGCACACACACCAAACCCCTCCAGATTCAGGCTGGTTCCTCTGATTTTCTTCGAGCACAGCATTCAGCGTGGGAAGCGGGCGTCAGAGCTCACCTGGCTGCTCCTGTGAAATCCCAGCAGCTCTGCAGGCAGGGCCGTGAGGGCAGCCTGGGGGTGCCGGGGCTGTCGTCACCACCCTGCATGAGCGTCCCCAGGCAAGGAGTTGTCCCCTGGCTCCAGCCTGGGCTCTGTCCCCTGCTCTCTGCAGCAAAGAGGCCGCGGCTCTTTCTGATCTGAGCCGCACTGGGGATAATCCTGGTGCTGCCTCTTGGCTGGTTATGGGATTTTGGGGCTTCAGGAGACACCGGGATGCCCCAGCATCCCTTCAGTGCTCCAAATTGGCACTGGTGGTTCCTGGGCCGCAGCAGAGGGAAGCTGTGCTGCTTCCTGGGGTTTGTCTCCTCGTGCTTTTTAATCATTATTTTCTTTGAAGGCGGAGATGTGGTGTCATCAGATCACTTCTTGAGAACGCTCTGCCAGTCTTGTGCAGCCTTATTATTTTCAGTACTGCAGCACTGCCAGTTTGTTTTGCTGGGAACATTCAGGTATCGATTTGCAGATTCTTTTGTTGCCTCTATCAGAGAGAAAGGCCCTTCTTGTCACTCACCTGCACTGAAATGAACAAAGAGCAAGGAAAGGTAGATCGTATCTGATGCTCTCTCAGACACCAAGATGATTTCCAAGAACTGTGGAGCCAGTCTCTGACTTGTAACGGTGGGTTGTGTTCATACTGAATAGATTTTTTTTTTTTTTTTTCCAATGGCAAATGAGGATGCTGGCTCGGGGAGCGAGCAGACAGGAGGATGTGAAGGAGCAGGGGCCGAGGGGCTGCCCGGGGGTGCTGTGGTGCCCTGTTCCTGCTTGCAGAACATCCCAGAGCAATGCTGTGCTGGGGACAGGACGGAGCAGGAGGGTGATCCTGGCACAATCCCACATCCGTGGTGCGCTGCTCTTGCTGGGCACATCGATGGACCACAGCTCGAGTTGGAGGCGGGCAGGAGATGGGGAAACTCAGTGCGATATTGCGGACCTCTGTATGAGGTTTGCGTGTGTATACATGATATAAAACTTCCCCCGTTGAAAAATGGGGATACAGAAACGTGGGGATACAGGAAACGTGGCTGGCATTTGATCCTTGTCTAGGAAAGGAGAGGTAGGCTCACCTGGATATTACGTGACACCTCACTGCCTTCAGATACTCTGCGTTTACCATGCCTGCTTCTTCCCGTAGCTGTGTGTGTGACGGAGGGGTGTTGTGTTTTCCATTTGTTTATTTATTTATAGTCTTGTTTTCAGCCCCTGCAAAACTTGATATAGGGGCAGAGCTTCAGAAACGTACACATAACAGAATAATAGATAACTGTGATTTGGTTACAAGGCAATAATTTAAGCCGACAGGTTTAGCTGATAACATAAAACACAAGAGAGAAATAGGATCAGTTTATAAATGTCAGCAGAACCCCTGAGAGTGAGTTGCTGCCTCGAAGCTGACTCTGGTGCAGTTACTCCATCTAATATATTATAAGGAGGAATAAACGGATGTCTGAAAAAATCTGGCTGTCCAAGATTAAAAGAATAGGGCTATAAATTAAATTCTTCCCTCGGTGTCACTTTAAGCAACTTTCAAGACAGACAGGACGCATCCCGACGTGATGAATGCTCAGGCACCAGGAGGACCTCCGAAACCCAGCACGATTTGGGCACGCCGCTGCTGTCTGGCCTTCCTGGACCAGCAGAGCAAGCCCAAGCTAATGCAATTGTGCTTATTCAAATCCTTCAAATTACGGCCTAAAAAATTCCAGGGGTGGGCTTTGTGTAAGGTGTGAGGAACACAGAAGGGATGTGGGGGAAGGAGGCTGTTGGCTTCCTCCAGCAGCAGCTCTCCAGCCTTTTCGGTGGGGTTGTGGAGGGGTTTTCACACTTCAGGCAGCTCTTTCTACTCACCGGTTAGGCGATTCAGAGCTGAGAAATTAATTAAAGGGAAACCTCTCCTTCCCCTTCGAGGAAACGAGGCAGTGGGACGGGAGGAGACGGAGCAGCAGGAGGATTTTGAGGTGTCTGCAAGGTGAGGCCGTGTGGGAGCTGTGATTCAGCGCTCGGGCGTGCAGCGCGTACCTGTCGGGGTAATCATCTGCTACTTTTCTGAGGCATCGAGCAGAAAAAAAAAAGGTCAGAAAATCGCTTAAATGTAAAATTGTTACAGTTTTTAATTGAGTTTTGGTTTCCACATGCAACTTAATACAAACAATAAGTAAAAATGAATTCCTCTAGGAAAAAAAAGCTATTAAGGATGTGATTCTGTATCAACAGAACGTTAAGCTGGGTAATTGCTTACATATGTATAGCTTCGGTGCATGCTCCTAGTTGTTGAATAGTATCAAATTATAGGAATCAAAGAGAATCAACTGTTTTTAAAGGAAATGTCTAGAAGCTACATACTGAAACAAGATTAAAATTCAAGATTTCCAGCTTGCTCGTTTAAATCAGCAATTTTAATCACATTATTCAAGCCAACCCACCCTGAAACATGCTTTATGAATAATGCTTTAAAATATCCCAAACTAAACAAGACTGAAGACCTCACCCGGCTCAAACATCTGGAATATTTTAAGCGACTGCGCGAATCTTTTTACTGCAAACAGAGATGTCTTTCTGGGTTTGTTTAATAAGGCAATATGTTTGTCCTGCTGTGGCATGAACCTGTGCCGCTGTGCACAGTGGCAAGAAGAAATTCCTGCAGCAATGAATGCTGTTTAAATACATCAGAGCCGAGATTTCTGCTCTGGGGTTTGGACAGCCTTAGTCAGATTTGGTTTGGGAAAGTGTGAGGAAGCAGAAGTAGAAAGGGTTGTGTCTTCTCTGATGGCAACATCCTTAATTCAGTCGTGCTGGATTTGCGAGTTGGTGCACGCTGGGATTCAGATCCTCTTTTATTTACTGCTTGCTGAAAATAGCAACTGGGAGGACTGGTCACATGGGAGTCATCCAGCCCTACTGGAGGCTGCTCCAGTGCTTTGCCTTTTTATGTTTCTTTTAAGTAAAGCCCGTCAGCCTCGTGCCTCTCCCCTGGCAACAGAATGAACTAATGTGGCCAGATGCACCAGCAACATGAAAGCCAGCATATACTGTACTGTTGTAACAGGGACGTTTATTTCTGGCCACATTCGACAGAGCAGGAGCTGCTCGAGCAGATGCCGTGGCTGCAACCTGGGCTGCCCGAGTGCTTTTGACCCGGTGCGGAGAGCCTCTCGCTCGGTGTTGGGAAGGACCCAGCTTCTTCCTCACCATCTTCTCGGCCAAGTGATGGTCGTGCCCGTGGAGGAGGAAGACATCCCATATATTCAGCATGTAATGCCACTTCATACCTTATTTTTTTTTCTTGCTGGTGGTTCCCTGCCTCAAGAAACGTCCCATTTTCATGGCCTGTGAGGGGAACAGCTCAGCCACCACAGCACCTTGCTGCACAGCTCCCCGTCTGAAAATGGGAACGTGCTCCTCTCTGCGCAGGCACATGGGTTAAAGCTCCCAGGAATAACAAGTGAAGGAGCAGTAGGCTCGCCCATGGTCGTGTGCCCTTCCACCTGCATGCAGGGGAGGTGTAATGAGTCTGTCTTTGCTGAGTTTAAGACAGACAAACACGTTGGTCCCTTCACATATCAAACCAGTGCAACATCCTGCTGGAAGGTTATGGTGGGAGAGAGAGAACAGCTGTTAGAAATGCACCCAGAAATCCTCCAAATTGGATTTCTCCCTTTTTATACAAGCATTTGTACCTGCTGCATGGCTTCAGGCTTTGAAATGTTTTTATCTGAATTGTGACAAACATTCGGGTCTGGCATAGCAAGCGCCGCGTCCTTTGATCAGCGACACGTCTCTTTGGTCTTCAGGAGATGCAATCAGTCCGGAGGTTCCCTAGATCAGAGGATTTGGTTTATGAGAACATGTATTTATTGTACAAAATAATTAGCCTTGTCTTCACTTCCCTTTGATAGGAGATGCTACCTGTCTCCTACATGCTGTGTTGGTTTATTCCAGGCATCTTCTTAGCTAAAAGGAAACGAAGGAAAAACTAAAGAGGGAATGAGCACGGAGATCGTGAGCAGCTGTGTGTCTGTCTGTGTGCTTCTGGATATGAGCTGAGATCTCTATGTTTTTTTAACTCTGATCCTGCTTTCCTAAGCAGGCAAATTTATTGCATTAAGAGGAAAGGAGGCGAAATCAAGAAGAAGCAGCCAAATACTGTCATCTCTCCATCCCTGTGCAACAGGTGGCCGTCATGATGTGTTTCTGGTAATTGTGACCAAGAAAAAACACTCTAAATTTCCCAACTTTTATGCATTTAAAAGCGAAGTTTAATGTATTCTGTATATTTTTGTTGGCAGGTAGTAGTGATCAGTTATTCCTTTTAATACAATATTTCCAAACCAACACAACCTCGCCTCGGTATACTTGATATTCAGCACACCAGGCTGTACTCTGATGTGTGCTTTGATTTCATTTTGGCAGCTGTGTTTTATGCTGCCTGCCCATATTCAGCAGTCTATTCCCCTTTCTCCAAATAGTCTCGAAATCTACTCCTGATGTAGATTATTAATGCTTGCTTAGGAATCGGTGGGTAAGGTCAGCGTGGCATTTCTGCAAGGTTAAAATAGCACTTGTGGCACGAAGACTTTACCGGAGGGTTGGGTGGCCAGCACTCAATAGCTTGCTCTCTCTTGCCATGTAGGACGAGGGTTTTTTTTGTGTTTATTTATTTATTTGTTTATTTTTGTGTGGTTCTTTCGAGCAGGAGCGTGGGACTTCAGCTTGCCCTTTGTGTGCAGACCTGTAATGGTGTGCGTGGCCTAAAGCATCTGACCTTTGTTTGTAGGTCAGGCCGTTCCTGCGGGGTCGCACGTACGACTAAACCTGCAGACAGGAGACAGAGAAGCCCGGCTTCCAGACAGAGAAAATGGAAAAAGTGACACGAGAGAAGAGAAAAGAAGAAGAAGGTACAGTGATGCAAAGCACCTGCCTTTGCACTGCATAGAGCCAAACTAGGGATTTTGTGTCTTTTATTAGCAGCCAGGTTCCCTGGGGCACTCAATTGCTGTGTCTTCCGGAGATTTAATTGCTGGTTTACGGGTCCAGCCATGCTGAAACCTGGCCTCCATCCGTTGTGATCCCTTCGGATGGTGGTAGATGTGCCCTGAGTGGGTATTCAGAGCTGCCTTTATGGCTTCTTGTGCCATGCTGCCAAAACTAAATTTGCAACCTGGCTCCTCTGAATGACATTTTTTCCTTTGAACTATCTACAGCAATCAGGCTGAAACTACTTTCTAAGCTTAAACCATCAGAGCAGCTGTGAGGGGCTTCGTTTGTGTTGACCTGAGTCCGATCCAGTATGGCTTTAGCTTGGTGCTCTCAGGAGGGTTGCAGCATTCATTTACATGAGTTATTGCTGATGTTCCCCTTCGATCACACAGCCTTCCCTGCACCCAGGTTCGTGTTAAAGTTTTTCTCGTGCTGACTTTCCCTTTGGCACACTCTTAACAAAGACACATCCAGTTACTACTGGGAACTTTCTTTCCTGAAGTGCAGGGAATTTGACGTTGCAAATAGCCTTTCCCTTGCTCCCTGTAGCTCCTCTTGTTTGGGGAATGGAGCTCATTAACTTCATGATGTCTTAGTGGTTGGCTTCCCTTTTTTTCCCTGTACAGGAGTGTTTACGGCCCAGATAAATTCCCTGATCCAATAAGATCAACAAAAAAGCAACAAAATATTTATATTTTTAGCATTTTTGTGAAATTTCTGGTTGAACTTAGGCTTGCTGTAATAAAGTTATAGCATACGATGATAACCAGAACTTCAGCTGTATATCTCTGCTAAAGCTTGTGATTCCTTAGCAACGATCTAGTGACACAGTGGTGCTTTTTCCTTTTTTCACATGAACATTTCCTATTTTTCTGTATTCCTACATGAAAGCAGGGGCATAAATTAATCAGTGATTCTTGCTGTGTTAAAGCTTGAGATTTTGGGTCTGCATGCAGATTCTGAAGCCTTTTGTGATTGTCAAGGTGAGGTGTCTGCAAACCACACAAAAAATACAGCACTGGGACTAACCTTTTGTTGAGTGTGGAGCTTTTCCAGCGTGTTTTAAGTGAGATATGTGCTGGTCTCTCTCTCTTAGCTCTTTTTCACCTGATATTATCCATTGCTAATATATTACAATGAGAATGTTATAGATAAAATTGTTCATTCGTGTAATGTTTTGTTTTGTTTCCTCTGCAAGGCTGGACAAGATGGATATTGACTCAAATTCATTCACGTCCCAGGAGCTCAAAAAGGCATTGGCTAAAATGAAGGAAAGTGAGAAGGCGGAAAGAATGGTAAAGACAGTTCCCTGTTTCTACAGCAGTGCACAGTGTGCTGATGCGAATGCCCTGTGTAGCATGTCTTGGAAATATGGTTAAAGCAATTACCTGGGAAAATGCTGTCCAGACTAATCACCTGGTGAATATGGACCTAAAATACATTTGCTGTTCTGTCAGTGGTAAAATTCCCTGGGAAACTCTCACCCCTTTTTGCATTAATCCCAGGTTTTCTGTTAAAATGGAAAACTTCTGTTCAGGCCCATTCAATTCATTTCTACCACAGAGGCCCTGTTTTGCAAGCTCCTTACAACTAAGTATATTGTCACGTTTCAGTCTTTCCTGGCAATAATTATCCCATGGCTTGTCAGTGGGAGGGGGCTGCAGTGGTGCAGCGGGCTGGGATCAGCCAGCGTACAGCGGTGCGGCCTGGGCTTCACTCAAGTCAGTGGGATCTCAGCGAGCAGGCCAGACGTAGGGTCCACATACCCATCCTCACAAGCTATCTACCCACCAGATTTCTTCCTGTCATTCTTTGTATAGCAATGCTCACATGAAATTACGGGATCTTTCCTGGGAACCCGGGGGAGGCGCAGTCAGTGAGCTCTCTGCTGTGATGCTGCTCCCCTGGGTTTTCTGTTTGGATACCGGTGTGATTAGACCTGAATTAATAACATGGAAAAGGTGCTTGCAAACACTTGGGTGAACCCATGGGCTGATTTCCTTTCCATTGTTTGTATTGCATTTTTATCTGTTGTTTTGATTTACTTGTTCATCTGCCACGAAAATGTCTGCAAACCCCCGAAGTGGAATGGATTTCAGTGTGATGGTGTTTGTAAAGGAGGCTACTTGCTGTTCGTTATCCTCATTAGAGTGAGGAAGTACAAAAAGGCTCTTTATTTTGGATTCAGTGATGGTGACAAGCCACTGGATGTACCATCCCCTGCCACTGGCACCCTTGGATCCAGAAGTGATCTTATGGTTTGAGTTTCCAACCTCACGCCAGGGTAGTAAAAACCACAAATGGCTTTGGTGGAGCATAGGTTGAAGTTAACCTAAAGAAGCTGTAAACTTCCCGTTTAGTTGCAGAAAGTGGACAATTCAAAGTCAAATAGAGAAGGTATGTGCTGCTTTCAGCCAGCTCCAGGCTTGGAGCTGGTCCCCAGGACAGGAGCAGCCACTGGCATGACACCGGTGGGATGAGTGAGCTGCAAGGCTGATCACAGCTTTTGTCTCCTTCTCCACTTCCAAGTATTTCCTTAGGCCCCAGCTCCTCCTGCTGCCTTGGCATTGAAGGAAATTGGAGGTGGGAATCTGGGCCATTGTCTCTGAGTCCCAGGAGAATCTTCCCTCTGTTTGACATCAGGGCAATGTTTTGTTTTCTGTAAGATTATTTATGCAGCAGCTAGCATTACTGATAGCAGGACTTCTGGAAATGAGTGCCATTTAAATGCAAAAATTAGTGATACTCTATTACGTGAAAATAAGCCATATTTAAAAAAAACTGTTAGAATAGCTATTGTCCCAGCAACGGGGCTAACACCCGCGATATCTAATGGACCTAAAGTACTCCATTTAAAATCACTCCTGCAGGGAGCAAATTCATCCTTGAAGTAACAGTGTCAAAGTAAATTGAGTTTTACACCAAGCATGCTCCTGTATATGCTATTGCAAAAGCAATTCCTTCAGTGTGGCTGGAGTGGGGACAGCGTTCTGGGTGCCTGTGCAGTTCCTGCAGTAATTAGGCCAGCGGTCATTAGCGCAGATTGTACAACTGCTACTAGATTGCCAGGGCTTTTACTGCCATCACTCTTCCTTGCTTTCTCCTGGTCTTGGGCAGTCCGTCTTCAGCCTGGCCTCTGCTTTCCTGTCCTCGTGCAGCAGCAGGCTGTGCCCTGCTGGTCCCAGTGTCACCAGTGCTGCTGCAGGAGGAGAGGTCTCTGCTGCCTCTGGGGCTCTCGAGTCCCTGGCAGAGCCTTCTCCTTGCCTGCTGCGCCTTGCTGCTGCTCTTGGTTCGTCGGGTTGCTCTGCCCCTGTGCTCTGTGTTGATTTGATCAGTGCATGGGGTGTGGAAATGGGGTACAAGGCATTAGGTGCTAAGCTGCTGGGGGAATGTGTGCTAGTATCCACGAGCCATATTTTATGGACACGCGAGTTCCTGGGCTTCCCAGAAGGGCCCAGACACCCAGCAGGCTGCTCCACGCCTCTTGGGCTGGATTTGGACAGATGAGTGCTGCACGGTGTTGTGGTGTGAGCCTCTGGGTGGCCGGGCTGCCGAACGCAGCCCACAGCCCTGGGACAGGTCCCACCACACGTAGTGCCTGCTGTCAGCCAGGGGCAGCACGGCAGGCAGCAGAGCTGGGCAGCTGTCCCCTCCCCTGTCTTCAGGTCCTACACCTGCTCCCAAGGTGCCTTCCAGCCCTGCCCTACAGCTCTGACACACAGGGGCCTTGTCCATCTGGGGCCGGGGTTGCTTTCCTTATCGCCTTCTTTAATATCTGCTTTCCTCCTGCTGCTTTCAAGGCCCACGAGGAAGAGGTGAGGAAGAAGTTCCGTCCCATAGAGCAGCTGAAGGAGGAGTTTGAAAAGCTGAACGTGAAGATGGAGACAGATTATGAAATCATGGATAAATTAATCAGCAAATTCAACAGCTCTGCTTCCACACTGGATGAAAAAGTAGCGGCGCTTTATGATCTCGAATATTATGTACACCAGGTAACAAAAATGCATTTGTAACCACCATGTAAAATCCAGGGACTACGGTATTATAAACGTGGTTTTATTTTTCCTATCAGTATCAGGTAATACAAATTACTTAATTAGCATAATCCTGGGACAATAACAGATAGCAGAGGCTACTGCAGGCTTATTTTTTATCCGAGTTTGAATAAATCATCACTTGTAGCAGTAGCAGTTGCAAGCAGTTTCCTAGGGGTTAGTGTTGCTTGATTTGTTGTCTGTTCTCAGGCTTTTTTTCTTGTCCTCTCTTCTTTTTTATACACTTGTTAATGTTAGGAAAATGGGTTTTATCTGCCACTTTCTGAGTAAGTTTATTGAAGGCTGCTAAAAAAAAATAAAAGTACTTTCTCGCTTCTTCCATGGAAGGCGTTTGTGGCTGCAAGTAGGTCCTCATAGACCAGTTCACAGAGAATGTCTTCATAGCAGGGAAGATGACAGACACCCAGAAGCCTGTATTTTGTCTTGGTGTGACTAAGAACTGGCCTGCAGAGCCTCTCTCGCAGCTGGGCTGATGGCAGAAATGACTGAAGGCTCAGGCAAATGGCCAGTTGCTGAGCATCAGCTGAGCCATGGTGATTGGCTGTGCATGAGGCTGAATATCTCCTGAGATCTTTCTTCCTCTGGTTTATGCTCACACTCCTTTTTTTCCCCTCAGATCTCTCTTGCTCTGCTTTACGCTCACGCATTTTTAACTCTGGTTTGCTGCAGGCTCTGGGCACGCCGCTCTCCTCCGTTGTGCCTGCTGCCTTCTCAGGCTGCCGCGGTTTGGTTGGGTGTCCGGGCATCGGGACTGCGCTCAGCCTCCGGGGAGAGGATGGGGCTTCTCCCTGCCCAGCTACTGGGAGGGACTGGAGCAGACTGGGAGAGCTTCCACTGTCGCTCTCAGGGACTTTTGTTATTTCAGAGGGTGAACGAGAACTCTCAAGAGATGATAGTGCCAGACCTTTCACTGGAATGGCGTTTCTTACAGACACAAACACATTTTTGGGGGGAAGTTAGCTGAAGGAACAAGCTGCTGGGAATGGAGTCCCGTGTTCCAGCTAATAGAAGCATTATTTGCAGGGCTCTTTGTCTTGCCTTTGCACATTAAATCTCTGTCATGCACACGCAGAGGCTTCCTTGCTGTTTGTTCTCAATGCTTTTGTTTCACTGCCGGCATCTGTCTGACTCAGAGAATAAGTGTGAACAATGGGCGCCCTAAGAGCTTCGTATTTATACTCAGGGCTAATTCTGTCCAGTTAAGGGTGCCAGAGCATCAGGCCAGCATGCTAAAAAGCAATTCCCAAACACGCTGGGATGCTTTGGATCCCAGCATAACGTTCTGGATTATTCCAGCGTAAAACCCTGCCTGCTCGTGGCGCAGGATGGGCTGAGCCATTTCAGACAGGACCAGCAGGGAAATGATCCCTGCTCCCAGGGCAGGGCTCGGAGCATCAAAGGGAACCGCGTCCAGCATCAAATGGGTCAGAGGGGGAAATGGCAGGGAGGCTGGCAGGGCGCACACAGGGCTCCTTTGTGCATCCATCACAACGTTGCTCTGTGCCCGCGCAGTCGGGGCAGATGGCTGGGCAGCACCTTCTCATCAGGCAGGAAGCTGATAAGAAATATGACTTGTCTGTAAGCCAGCGTGGCTTTTCCTCCTCTTTCTTCTTCCAGCGAGCTGAATGCGTCCAGAGCATTATCTCTGCTTGGTACTGACTTTAGCAGCACCGGCTTAATGTAATTACTGAGCAGCAGCCAAGTGTGCCTGTGCCGCAGAGCGCTGCGAGGACCCAGCCGGCCGGGAGCGGCGCCGTGCCCCTGGAGGCTGTGAGGCACCAGAACGGGGTGCCGACGGCAGTGTGCCACTGCTTTTGCTGGTTATTCCTCTCCCAAAATACCTGTTGAGTGGGACATGTCGTGCCCAGCAGGGTTTGCAAGAGAAGGGTTGTGCCTCGCTCCGCAGCGCGGTCACGGGCATCCTGCACGGGAAGCTGCCAAACCCTCCATGAAGAAGCAGAGGGGAACCGTGGTCGGGGCTGAGCTGGGGAGCGATGCTCTCCTGATCCTGGAGAGCCGGCCCAAGGGCTCTGCGTCCGCTCAGCTTGGGGTTGCCAGCTCTGGTTTGCTTCTCATCGGTCAGGATTCGAGTTGGCATGCTTGGGAGTCCATCTTGGAGGAAGAGCAGGACGGTCTGGCTTCCTAGGTTATCCGTAATGCATAAAAAACAAATGCAAATGTGCAGAGGCCAGAGCATAACTCATTTATAAACAGAGTTCACGGTGCTTGCACAGCAGTGTGCGGAGCCAAGCCCCGCTCTCATGCTTTTGCAGGCTCTTTCTCTCAATTATTTACTCTCCTTATCTTTCTCCCTTCCCTCCTCTGACATGCTACACCATTTCTCACTGCTAATTTCCTCTCCATCGCGGATGGTTGACATGCTGCTTTTCCTTGCTTTCATTTCCTAACGTTTTCTCTCTCATCTCCCCTCCCCGTTTTCCTTCCCTTCCAATTTGAAGGTGCTCCCTAAGTAACTGCTGTCATATTTGCTCTTCTCCCATCCCTCTCCTCTCCAACCTTGCCTGTGTACTTTACTCAAGAGCTCTTTTGATCTTTGCCTTTCTTCCGTGCTGTTTTCAGTGGACTGAAGCGAGGCACAGGCAGGCTGCCTCACAGCATCCTCTGCTCCCCAGAGAGGTTAATACCTTCGAGTTGTTGGGTTTGGGGCTTTTGTTGTGGTTTTTGGTGTTGTTTTTTTTTTTTAAATTTAATGGTGAGGGAAGGAGCTCTCACAAGAGACTCCAGTGAAGGGAGAAATGTGGTTAAAAATGAATACATCTTCAAAATAAGCTTTACAGTGCACTTTATATTCTGCGGTCCAGGTCTCTCCCTGGCACTGCTGCTGCCCTGCAGGACTCTGTTCCCGACGGGGATATGGCAGCGGTTGGTTTTAGCACAACTGATGCTGGAAACTTTCTGTGGCACAGCGTTCCCGTCCAGACAGGCACTGCAGAGCCTAACGAGGCGGTTCCCTCCTGAGCAGAAGTAAACGTCCAATTCTAGCCTTAAAACAGCCTCGTTTTTTTTTTTCAGTTTAAGCACTAAAAGCCCCCGCCGGCAGATGAATTTAGGTTGCTGCATAAGTTTCTTTGTAGACAAAGAAGGACCTGCAGAATGGTAAGAGGTCTGGCAGATCCAGTTTATAGGGACGCTTAAAAGTAGGATCTGAAAGGATCAAAAAGCTGCTGCAAATCCTGAATGAGCTACAGGACACCCCCAGGGACTGCCTTTCTGTTACCGGCTCTGCAGAGGGACAGCAAGTGAGAGGCATTGTCCCAGTGGGGAGAACAGACAGGCTATAGCTCCCCAGGTGAAGACAAGGCTGTAGGACACAAAATTGAGTAGATTCTTCGTTCAAGACTATGGCATCTAAACCATCTGACTTACGGCCACGATTGGTGAAGGCACACGGTCGAGACAGAAATAACGCTAAGCACGACATCACTGCTGACTCTCAGAGAGCATTCAGACGTGGAAATGTGTTAGTCCGACATCTTGTGCACGCTTTGCAGTGTTTGTTCTTTCCTCCCTTTTCAGATCAGCCCTCTCGCTAAATCCAGGGAGGTCATTTTGCCCGGCTAGTCTCATTTTTGTTCTTTTTCCATCCACCAATATATGCTGTCTGTGTTTCTTTTGCAAAAGAGAAATGTTGAGATCCTAAACCCAAGCTATTTGCATAAGCAATTCTGAAAATTTGACAGATTTCCTTATAAGTTGCAAAAAAAGCCTTTAAAACCAGAATGCATTAATTTGAATTTGGACTGAATTTTCTACTTGAAGCATTTTGCACAGTTCCTCTAAATTTTGTTTGCAAACCACTCAGAGCCCTTTTCTAATTTTCTCCCTTAGAACAGATGTCCACTGTGATTTTTGTCTGGTTAGCCCCACGTTTGTTTAAAGTCAAAGACTGATGAATTTCCTGGAGGAATTCCCGCTAACGTTTAAACTTTTCCCTAGTGGCAGCTACTCCAATATTGTCGGATTTAGAGAAATCATTGTGGAGGCTGCCCCAGGGAAAAGCTCCTCGCTAGTGCTCCTGAGCAGGGTCTGGCTTCTTGCTTTCCACATCTGCAGGAAATTTTCGACCACGTCCATGACAAGTGCCTGGAACAGCCCGTGTACCAGCAGAGGTGATGCTGCCGATGTACCGGTGCTGCTGCTGGGCTCTTAAGCATTTCTAACTCCTGGTGCTGCAATTAGAGGATTAATTAATTAATCGCATTTGCAAAACACACAATTCCCTGGGTTCCCAGTAATGGCCTGCTCGGAGGAGAGAGCAGAGAATTCTCTTTTTTGACATCAGTTTCCCGAAGTGCTGAGGCATGTGCCGAGGGAAGTTTTGATAGCTAATCAAAGTATCAGCGATGCCTCTGCATTTGATAATAGCCACCTGTCAGCGGGCTCTGTTCCTGCAAACATGACGTCCATCCTCACAGGCAGTGTTGTATGAAACCAGCCACGCTCGTTCCCTGTTAATTTAGACTTTTTAAAGCTCTGTGCTGGTGAGATGGGGAGGGAAGAGCTGATGCTCGTTCTGAAGCAAGGCGCTGTTTGAACGATGGAGTTGAATCTCGAGGCCTGTGGCTGTGGCTGTTTGGTGCTGACGGGGATCTGCTCTCCCCCAGGTGGACAACGCAAAGGATTTCCTCTCCATGGGTGGACTCCAGCTCGTGATCGAGGGCTTGAACAGCACGGAGCCCGTCCTGAAGGAGCACGCTGCCTTCGTCCTGGGAGCCGCGCTCTCCAGGTGAGCTCTGCTCCTGCCCAGCCCGACGGGCTGGGTGTGCTTCTCCTCAGCTCCCCCATTTACAGCCAGAGCTGGAAGCTTTTCTTCTTGTGACACCAAAGTTTCTTCTCCCCTGCCTAGCCCCTTTCTTGCAGCCCTTCACTTCCCTCAGGCTTTTCTTCAGCACATCCTCACCCTGCTCATTAAACTTAGCCAGAAGTAATTCAGCATGGAAACTATGAATGCTTTTTTTCCCCTGATCTCCTTGTTTTTACCCAAATCCGAGGAGAATAATTCTTCCTTCCCCTCCTATCCCCTTAGCAGCCCTTTCAGGGGGAAGATTCTGAGGATGATGCAGTTATGAGCGCCCAGGGTGCTCTTTTCTCCCTCCTATTCCTTGCTCCAAAGCTGCTTTAGGATAGTGAGATGCTGATTTCAGAAATACAGCAACTCCCATGGTCTTTGAAGGGATTTTATTATCTTTTTTTAGCCTTAGGGACACATCCCTCTGACCTACAGGCATAACCAAAGCAGTTTTGATTAGATACAGCATTAGAGACTGATCTGGAGGATGTCTGTGGTTCACTGGCTGATGGCTATTGCCCAAAGGAGCCCAGTGTGCCCCGTGCTAGGTGGGAACGTGCACCACTCAGGTGCACCCTGTGGGTTTCGTTGGTGCTCTTTTTGCTTTATGGGTGTTTGGGCATTGCTGTGTGCACAGGTCTATTGTGCATTCCCCTGCACAGAGACTTGAAAAATGCATTGGATGGACCCAAACTTCAAGGTCAGGAGTGAAGACTGAAGACTGAAAGTCAGGACCATTATATCTGCTTATTTCTGTGCCTAAAAATATGATCACTTTCTCCACCGCTATAAATTATTTATCACTAGGTCTAATATATAGTCTACAAATCTGCATTTCTTTTGCAACCTTACGTAGAATGCAGTTGGTCTTCAGCATGTGCAGAGCAATGTGGCTTCACTGACAGCAGCAGGTCCCCTGATTTACACCAGGAAATGATCCAGCTCATGGTTTGAAACAGAGCTCGCCTTATTGATTACAGTCAGATACATTCCTTCATGGCAGAGAGGTAGACCTGCTTGTCATCTGCTGGCATAGCTGAATATTTGAAACTATAATTGTTTCCTCAGGGTTTTTAATGGCATGTGGATGTTTAATTATATGTTTCAAAAAGAGAAAGTCATGCAGAGGCTCTGGAAACATGTAAAGGCAACCTACAAAATAAAAAGGGGCTCTCAGGTCCTATCTTTCCGGATTTAGCTAATGTGACATGATCAAGACTCAAGAAATTTGTTCTCTCATGAGATGAGCATGTAGCACTGGCTGATGAAACTAGTGTTTTTGCATAGTATTCCTCATTTTATTGGAAATGCCTTCCTTTGGACAGAGACTGGGTCTTTTCTAACGTGACAATATTAAAATACTGCTCTGAAAACTTTTAAGCCTTATTTCTTTAAAGGATGTTCTGACAGATGGTAATTTTGAGTGGTTCAGATGATGTATTGTCTGAGAGCTGAGTTCCAAAATGTGAGGAATATTATGCTGCAGTTTTGGATTTGTTTTTTTCTCCTTGCTGTGCTTAAGCTTTCTCAGTAGACACCTACATGCCAACTCATCTGCTTTGTGCTAGCTGGTTAATTTATTTGTTCGTACCTTGTCTCAGGTTACTCTGTGCTCTGCTTAAACTGCCAGGGGCATTTCATGTACTTCACGCTAAGCGTTTTCAGTTGTGCTTTGTTCTTTGGAGGGGTTGTTATTTATTTCCTTCCCTTGTAGTTGTTCCTGGGGGCCTCGGTCCGGTGGCAGGACTTCCCTGTAATGGCCCAGAGGTGCTGTAGCTCACTGGGCTGCAGGGACATGATGTGATCTGTGCTCACGTACCCTGTGCTGGTGGCAGGTCCTCTGCTGGATGCCGAGCCGTGCCTGGGCAAGAGGCAGCAGTCTCCTGCTCGCCAGGTGGGTCTGTGGCACCCCCCAGCTCCCTTTGAGTGAAAGCAGCCAGGTTGGCTCAAGCCAGCAGGTTCAAGCTAAGCAAACCTTCCCAGAGAAAAATCAACTTGTGATTGTAGCAGCTCCTCTGGCCAGCCTGGGAGGTCGGTAAGTCCTGGCGTAGCCAAACCTGCAGGAGGTCGTTTGTGGTGCTGCCTGTAGGCGAGTGGTGTTACGCAGGAGAAAACCACGGGGCACTGAGTCAGACTCTCTCACTGCGTGGGTCAGATCCAGAACTTTTAAATTGAAAAATGCTTGGGTTTTCTTCGGGTTTGCTTTGTGGGTAACTCTGACCAGGTGGGTGCAGGCACGAAGCAGGGGAAGGATGGAGAAACCAGCTGCATCACCCAGGTCTTGCTCCTGCTGCTTAGAGAGGTCAGAACTGTGTCCTCCTACAGAGCCTGCTGATTTCCCAGGTTCACAGCCTAAAACTGAAGCTCTGATTTCCATCTCCAGGCCTGTAACTTTCACTGAAGTTCTTCCTCACTGCCAGTGACCTGCTGCAGGTGGGAGGTGGATTTAGAGCAGTTCTTCCCTTGCTTCAGGCACTGGTTTCGCAGTGAATATAAGTGCAACTGCTGTAGAAGGGCAGCAGCACTGCCTCGGGCTGTGTCCCAGGCCCTGCCTGCGTGCAGTCTGGTGGGGATTTGGCTCAGAGAGCTGAAAACTGAGCTGGGATAAAATGGTTTTCAAGTGGATCAGCAACTTGAGTCAATGGGCCATGTAGCTGGCCAAGATACCAAAATCAACAAAGGCAGAAGGGAGGAGGAGGAGGAGAAGGCACAGCAGGGGATGTTTGGTATTTCCTTGCCCTGATAGCAGTCTGGTTTATGTGGCTTAAACTGGTTTAGAAAAGCAGCCTTGACATAGAGGAGTTTGGTCCCCAGAGGAAAGGGTCTCAGGGGACTGCCTGGGTGCATGCGGTCCTCCAGGGCTCTGCCTGCCTCTACTTGTGAGCCTCTGTCTTGGGGGAGAGTGGCCTGGTAGGGAAGAAATCAAGATTTCATCTCTTGTTTCTCTTATACGCCCTTAGTTTTAGACATTTAGGGTTTAATTGCCAAGTCTGTGACCAAACCAAACATCGTTCCATCTGGTAGAGTTCTCTGAGCGCTGCCCTTATTGCAACTCTGCAACCTCATCACAGCCTCACTGTTTTTAAACCTTTAACAAAATGTTTTCCATTCAGCAGTTTGCAAAAGTAAACTTCATTTGAACAATCCTCATGTGCTCTGATTGCAAATAAAAGTTAAATGCACTAACAAAAATAATTGCTAGGCATGTGGGATTGTACATTTAGGTATCCATAATTCACTAACAGTATATGCCAATACACAACATTATCTGGATTTTCAGTGATTGCATTAGCATAAAAGCATGTTAGCATTTATCCAGTGGTACTAACATTTAAATATATATAAAGTATGAAATATTAAGATACAGCATTTTGGAGGCAAGTGAAACTACTGTCTGTAAAATGCTCTTGCATATTTCTGAAGGTACGCTCCGGCATCTTCGGATGACAATCAGCATTCGCACCATTGGGTCCAAACATTGCAAAAATGTCAATGTTTTATGCAAAGAGGAGCTATATTAAGCTAAAAAGATTGCTGATGAGAGAAGTGTCTTCTGATGTCCTCTAAGCTATTTACAGGCAACATCTTCCTTTGTTTGCAGCACAGCCAGGCCTCTGTGCAATTTGTATCTAGATGTTTCACAAGGCTGGAAATGTTAGCCAGGAAAGATTACGTTTGTGCTTAAAACCTCAATTTTTAAAAACTTTACCACCAGGAAGCGTTTTTCCACACCAATAATTTGAACATTTTAATATTTTGTAATAAAAGGATTTTTGTAATCCGTTTAGGAGGGGAACAATAATTTATGTCAAATGCATTCTTGAAGCTTTATCCCAAATGATCCCCATGTGCGTAGGGGTGAGTTAGAGGTGAGGAAGGAGAGGAGCTAAGCCATGCAGCCTGTGAGGCAAAGAGAAGCGGTTTGTGTTTCACGGGGAGAGGGCAGAGAGGGCAGAAAGTGAGATTTTGGTGTGGCCGAAGTGGGAGCCAGGCCCCGAGTCCTGTTTGAGCCGTGTAGCTGGGGACAGGATCTGCAGCCCGCGGTGTGATCCCGTGCGTGCCAGCTGTCCTCCGGGACACCGGGCAGTCCCCAGCACGGCCTCATTGTGTGGGAGACCTTCCAACAAGCCCGAAGCTACCGGGATCTCGCTGTTCCCCATTTCAGCCCTGAATGATAAATCAAATGTTACGACTTGGCAAAGGCTTGGGAGTAAACCCGTCCCAGCCTGTCACCTGGGCATCGTCTGGCGGCAGCCTGGAAGTTTCCCAGACGTGTCTCGTGTCAGCCCGTTGCCTCTCTTATTCATTTCCCATAAGTTACAGCCCCCTGGAAGTCTGACAGCGTGCATCACAAACATCCCCAGAGCCCTTACTCATCTCAGCCGGCCCCAGGGTGCGCTGAGAGCTTGCCCCGTGTCGGCAACGAGGAGCCACGGGCCTGCTGCCTCCCCGCACAGCTCAGCGCCGAGCTGTGCGCGAGCTGCTCAGCACCACGAGGTCTGCCTGGTTTCTTTGGCTTCTGATTTTTCATCTTCTTTCTTTCTGGAGGTAGGGCCGGGGGAACGTTGTGTCTCACCCCCTGGGGCTGTTGGTATCTCGGTGGTGTCCGCTCCCCTACCGCATCCGACCCCTGTGTCTGTCGGAGGAGTACTGGAGGCTTTCAGGATCTTTGCCGACAGGAGAAAATCCCCACCAGATGTGGAATTAAGTCTGACTTGGCAATGAAACTGGTTGATGCTCACTGCTGTTTAATATCGAGGTCCAGCATCACACGATAAACTCAGGAAAAGTAAAATTGAAGACCTTGCTTCGGTTCTGTCTCCTAAGGACAGAAGAATCTCCAGGCAGAAAGATACATATAGTTAGCTTAACAAGCACTGTCCCTTCCCATTTATTTCAAATCCATCTTCATGTTTGTCCCTTCCTCCTCCGGCTTCTTTTTACACCCTGCAATCTTTTCCCATCTCTTTATTCATTTTCGCTGTTTGCTTCAGTGGCCTTGTTTGACAACTTTGTGTGCTGCCACCTCTCAGACGCAGGAATTCCAGCTCAGCTCCCTGCCCACTGGTAATTTCTTGCTTTGTAGCTTCGATTCTATTTTTATTTGAACTCCTGACTTGTGTGGAGTTAGCAGCCTCACTGCACTTAATTTCAAATTAATTTGATTGGGTCACCTCAATTTTTTCTGTAACGATAATGAACTCAACCTATTTAGCCTTTTCCCATTATAAATAACCTCAACAAAAACTGCAGTGCGGTATAAAACTGTGTTTCATCATTATGGTTAATTACACAGAAGAATAAATCCCTAAACATTTTTCATCATCTGAAATATAACAAGGAAGTGTAATTAACAATTAAATAGTAAACTGCCATCCTCGTGCTCTTGTGAAAACAGGGAGAGCAGACCCCGGGAGAAAAATCTAGAATCAGAGTTTTTTGCTTGTTTTCATTTTCCTGAATGCTTTGGTCGTGTAAATGCTGGGTGAGGGCAGGTTTCTGGAGGCTGAGCCGGTGCAGCAGGGAAAGACGTGGTGGGCATGGGATGGGTGGACATCTAGGACATCTTAGCCTGTCCCAGCGGGATTGTTTCGGGGTTGGGGATGTCTTCACTTGGGTTGAATGTGGGGAATTTTTCAGGTATGCAGAGCCGTGCAGGAGCTCGCTGGCGTGCCCTGAGCGCAGTGCTTGCAGGAGAGCTGGCGGTGCCTGGCCGGGCTCAGCAGTGCCCTGCCTTCAGCAGGGAGGCTGGGGACACGACCTGCAGAAAAACGTCCTCGCAGCCAGGTCACGCGTTGTATAAAACGCCTTGTTTCTGTCTTCTCTCATTTAGGACAAACAGGAGGCGTGCTCTCCGCTCAAGGCGTTGAGTTATTGTGGTTCACATGTAGGATATGCACTCAGACTGGTTACCTAATCACTTTCTGCAGAAAACAGCCCAAACTTGCTGGGTTTGGTGCTTCATCACTGGACGCAACATGTATTCCTTTGTCACTTAAGCCACTATTTATTCATCATCCATGTTCTCTGTTTATCCTTTCTACTACAGCCTCTGCACTCAGTTAATGGCTTCACAAGCTTCAAAGATTTTCCTACGTAACACCTACATTATTTTCCTGACCTGCTGCGACTTTTCCATGTCGCGTGTTCCCTGCATTCCCTCCGAGTAATAGGTGCAAAACGCTGCACAAAGAAGAGGCATCTGCGTCTCCTCTTTAATCACGTTGTGCAGAGGGCTGCAGCAGCCCGTCCTTAATGTGTTTTTAGAAGGGAGGTTGAGAAAGTGCATTGAATAGAACAAAGAAACAAAAAAAATGGGAGGAAGACGAACAATGAGAGCAGGAAATGTGGGATCCAGCCTCAATTACATACCTGCTCCGAGCAGGGGTTGGGGTGGACAGAGCTGGCCCCGTGATTACGTCAATTGTCTGAGCTGCTATGGGAGGATCTGGATCCGTCCCTTTCTTTGCAGGTCCTGCTGTGTGCACCCTCCTACCCCTTTCCTGATTGCTGCTTTTGTTGGATTTAATTGCTGGCAGGCTGTACGCAGCGAGCATGCAGAGGCAGATCCCTCCGGGTTCGCAGCACGAACGGGGAAAGGCAGAGCCAGGCTCCTGGAGGGGTCCTGGGGGCCTGCCCGTAGCTCTCGGGGGATTCCAGGTGGTTTCGGGGGTTTGGCTCCAGTTTCTTGCCAGCCCTCTGCTGTTCCCCTGCTCTCCCCGTCGTGCCGAGGGGAAGGCAGAGCTGCTGGGCCCAGGGCTCATGCAGGGAGCGAGTAAAACCAGCCAGCAGCCGTGGGCTGTCACAGTGCCTACCGCTGGCCCTTGCCTGTCCTGGTTGAAGAGGGATCAAGTCTCGGCACATGAGCTCGTTCCCAGGCTGGCATCCTCCAGCCTGCCTGTTTTCCAGATACTGTGTTTTGATCAATTTTTTTTTTTTTGTCTTCCGTCTGCCCGCGTGCTTTAAGATTCAGCGGAACAGTTGGTTATTCATCCACAAAGGCAGTTCCTCAGGTCTTCCACCAGATTGCTTCCAACCGCAGCCCCTTCAAGGCTCTCCAAGTGTTTGCATAGGGTAATGTTCTGCCGAGAGAAAAAACAACAGCTTACTGGAAATTATCTTTTTCTGAAGAAACTCATCATTGCTGTTGACTGCCTGCATCTTCCCTCAGGTGCTGACGTTCTGCATCTTCGTGCGAGCCAGGTTTTGATCTGTATTTTAGACGATCCTATTTCTGCTTAAAAGAAAATGTCCACTGGAAGCCCTCAGAGCTGCCTGGCGTGGTTTGGAAGGGGATGACTGCTGGCTCGGCTGTCTGGGAGGCTGGGCAGATCTCCGAGCCCTGCCAGGCTCCTGGGGGCAGCCCCTGCCCCGTGGTTGGAGCTTGAGGAACGTTATCGCCACTGCTGCCCACCGAGTCCTAGCCCCTTGACACCACTGCGTGAGTTCTGAATAGATCTGAAGCCTAAATTGGTTCTCTGTACATCACTCAGCCTTTCTGCTGCAGTTAAGGAGTTTCCAGGGTAGCCAGTTCCAGAAGGCAACCAGCAAAGGGCTGCGTCCTCGCGTCCGTCAGACGCACCAGGCTGTCCCCCAGCGCACCTCTGTCTCACTGGCATTGTCTGTTACGATCCTAGCATGGAGCACACCATGTATCTTCTCTGTCTCTCCTTTTTAAATTTCCTGAATGCCCTGAAAATAGGTGATGGGCAAGAGAAAGGACTCTGCCAGCAGTCGGGTGGTGTTAGCTGCAGCCTGTGGGTCACGGCAAACACCCCGTCCATCACGCTGCTCCCTCCGTGTTCGTGGCCGTTTCTCAGTTGTTCCTGCCCCGATGCCGAGCTGTACCTGTTCGATTGTGTTAGCTGTCCTGCAGCTGACCTGTCCATCGGGAGCATCCCTGCATTTTTTGGCTGTCACCGAAGGAGGATCGCATCTCTGGGAGAGGAAGGAGTGAGCACGGTGCTGCTGCTTGGCTGGCGGCCGGGCGGCGATGGGCACGGCTCCGCCGCGGCTGTTTGAGGGACAGGCTGTTAGGCCTTGGCTCCATCTGCTGAGATCAGTAATTAGGGCTGCTGCTTTGTATAAACCACTAGAGCAACATAGGAATTGCCTTATTGAAGTGGACATGCAGGTCTGTCTGGTTGAGCACGCCTGTGGCTGTTTTTTTTGGAGCTAGGAGCAAAAATCCTGGGGTGGTACCGGTACCGTGAAATGGAGAGGTTCCCCTAGCCTTAAGCAGCTAAAAAATGCCACATGTGATGAAACGCGAGGGTTCTTACTGTTGTTTTATCTCTTCCTGTCAACATAACAGAGTTTAAAAGGGTTTCTGGATTCTGGTCCATGCCTGGTGCAGCAGGGTGCCGGCTGCTGCACACGTGGGCGCTTCCCATCTCCCGCTGCCAGCTGCCCACCTCCCGTCAGACGGGGCCGGGAGCACGTCTCCACGCATGCTCCTGTCCTGGGGGCCCCTAAATGTGATTTTGGTGTGTTTGTGTGTCTTGCACCAGGCAGGAATTCACCTGTGTTGTTCTCCAAATTAATACCCCGCTGATCTTATTTAACAAAATCTTTCTCCAAGCTGAGAACAGTAACGACCCTGAAATTTTCTTACTAAAAAATGCTTTTTCTTCTCAGGCACTTTGTATTGAAATCTGTCTTAATTTTGGTTCAGCTAGTGTGTGAAAACACACGGTGCTGCTTTATTAGTCCCCGGAGGAATAAAGACAGATGGAACCCGAACTGGAGTTGGTGTTAGGATTAACCAAACCCTTCCAGAGTTGCGTGGACCCAGGGCTTGGTCCGGGCAGCACCCCAAGACCAGTTCAGGTGGCGTGAGTCCCCACGCGCGGGCTGAGGAGCTCGGTGTGACAAATACAGGGGTCTCTTGGTGGGCTCAGTCCCGGGTTGTCCCCTTCAGGTCACGGCACGGGGCCTGGGACGGGTGCAGGTGCACGAGGAGCTGGTAGAGCTGTGGCAGCGATGGGAAGAGGAGCTGAAGGGCGCATCGGGGTCCCTGGCATGCGGTGACGCGCTTCGGTAACGAGCTGCTATTTCTGGTCTTGAGCTTCCCACAGCTGTGCAGTCATTGATGGCTCTTGTGCGACTGCTGCGGTGGAGAGGAGAGCTGGGGAGGGGGAAGGCTTTGAGGGATGTTCCAAGAAGTTTGAAGGAGTTCCAACGTGCAGATGCAGCGCGTGGTCCGTGCGTGCTGGGGACGTCTTTGCTTTTGGGATGCTGAAGGGTGCATCTGCCCCTCGAAAGGGAGCAGTGGAGGAGTACAGGGTGGCATTATCTGCGTCTGTTTGGGCAGTAGTGGATGTTTTTGGAGTCTAGCCACGCACTTTTAAAGCTTTTCTCACCTAGCTGCTGGCAAGGAGAAAGAGAAGAAGCTGCAGAAGGGAGGTCTCTGCCTCGTGCCTTGCAAGCCAGCCCTCCCCACGCAAACCAGCCAAAAAGCTCCAACCACGGCCACGCGTGCACGGGCAGCAAGTCCTCAGCAGCTTCAGCGCTGGGAGCAGCAGCGAGTGAAGGCAGAGTTGCTTTGCAAAGGCCAGAGCAGGTCAGCACAGGGAGCTGTGTCAGTGTGTCTGGAGAGGACACGAGGGGGGTGGCTACGTGCCGCGGTGCCCCCCCAGCTTCAGCCCGACTTCCCAGCCCACTGCTCGGAGCTGGCAGCGCATCTCCCCCTGCACAGAGCCACGGCTTGTGCTGCCGTGGGGTGTGCTTGCCCGAGGGAGGATTTTGGATGCCTCCAGCCTGGCCAGTTGGATGAAGCAGAGGCTTTTAAAATAATGCAAAGAAGGATTTGGTGTAGAAAGTTGATACTGCCCGTGGCAGTCAGGGTTTGATGTATGCAAAGTGAGCAAGGGGCAGAGGTGGAAGAGGAGCAGCTTCCGCGGAGGCCCATCAGCTGGGAAGAAGGTGCAGAGGGCCACGGCCCTTCAGGCCAGCCAGGGGAGCCTTTCTCAAGGGCCAGCCACCTTCCCTGCAGCGCAGCAGCAGCGATTCTGAGTTAAGAAGGCAAATACAGCGCCTCGCTAATTGTCCTGGGGAGCGGGAGGGCTGCTGCAAATGAGCTGATATTGCAGATCGATAGGGAGCTGAGCAAACACGTGAAGCATCTAGCCTGGCACCTCACAGAACATCCATTGTTCATTTATTCTGACAAGCGCAATTTGTTTTTTGTTATTCATGATACCCTCAAGCACAGCAGGAAATATGCCACAGTGTATTTTGTGCAGGGAGGAAGGGTCTGCCGCGCGAGCTTTCTCTGCAGGACGTGCCCAGGAAGTCTTAGAGAAGTAGTGTGAGGCTGCTGTGGATTTTCTTTTCTTTCTTTGGGGGCTCTGGGGATTGCAGATCAGCGGATTGTGGATTAGTGGATCAGGAATTAGAAATGCATTTTTCATTTTTATGTTACACGCTAATGAACTGACAAATTTAATTTCTTTAAATCCAGCTACTTTAGCTAGAATAAGTGAAGTCTTTTTCTGTCTCTTTTGGTAACTCAGAAAAGGCTGAATCGCGATCTCTTTGGGCATCACGTCACATAAATGCAGTTATTTGGTTTCGCCTGTTGCTGTTAGGAAAGTGCAGCCTGTTGGCAAGAGAGGAGCTCGTTGCCCGTGGGTGGTCGGGGCCGTGGCGTGCTGTGGGCAGAGCTGCGTGGTGGGCTGCAGCTCTGCCGGCAGCGTAAGGCTCGGCAGCACAGCCAGGTGAAGCCGAGCCCGCAGAAGCTGGTGGCAGAGCCTGGTGGCTCTGGCTGAGGTGCTGGAGCCAGCTGAGGGGTCCCTGCTGGTTGCTGCTGGCTCGGCACCCCTCTGAGCCCAGTGCTCTGCTCTCCGCAGAGCCTCCATGGCACGGCCGCTGCGTTGGCTCCAGTGAGTCGTGCTCTGCTTGGCTGATATCTCCTGCGTTTCTCTTGCCTTTAGGCTCGTGTGTGTGAATGAAGGAATGAAGCTGAAGCTGGATTGCTCTGGGGGACCCCGGGCAGCATCCTCACCCTGCTGTGCCCACCGCTGTAAGGGGATGGGGTTTTGGGGGCTCTGGTGCAGGTGGGTGCAGGCTGCGGCAGGCTCCCAGTGCCTGCGCTGTAGCTGCGCGGTTCTGCAGGTCCCGTGGGATGCGCCTCCCTGCCCAAAAGCTGTACCAGGGCAGGCACAGAGCAGCACAAGGCGTTTATGTCATTAAATGCCTGATGGACTGCGCTGTGGGACCTGATCTGCGGGGGGAAGCCAGCTCCATTGTTACCCCGTCACTTTGCAGAGCTTTAAATGAGAGCAAAACAACACGGACCCGGCTTTCTGGAGCAGGCTTTGTTCGCCTACTTTGTGATCTTGAAAGTGGGTCTGAAGCACGGCTCGGCGCGAGGTGCCAGCACCCCAGCAGAGCCGTGGGCTCGTGCCCACCACGAGCTGTGTGCCCGGCGAGCAGCACGTGTCCTGGCGCCGTGCTGGAGGGTGCCGGCACGCCAGTCGCTCCCCACGCCTGGTGGCTGGAGCTGGGGCTCTGCCCATCACGTCTTGATTACCAATTAACACGGTGGAGCTGGGAAGTACGTCTCATTTCTCCACCTGAACCCGACAGGTGGGGATCTGTGTTTCCCGGTTTATTGCTGTGCCTTGTTATAACCTATTTATGACTGATTGAAAGGCAGAGGCTCTCTGTAAAGAGAGACTTTTAATCTCCTCGCAGAGATGAGTGCGTTTCCCTTCAGGAAGCGTTCCTCCTTTGCTGCTTATCTCTAGCCCACACTTTAAACCTGAACCTGGCAGAGCCCAGAAAGAAGGCAGGATCAAAGCAAAAATAATTGCGATCGCTGGCTTCTGTGGGCAGTTTAAACCCATTATTCCTACTCACTAACTAGTTATTCCTAAATAACTCGTGCTAGAGACAATTCAGCTGTTGCAGCATCTTCTTGATGAAAAGCACTCAAATGCAATAACCATGGCAACAGTTGCTGAGGGCCGGCCGCAGTGAGGGCCGGAGCTGGGTTTTCTAAAGGACGAGGGACCCAACTTCGCTAACAAGTGACCCCGTGACGAGCCCAGGGACGACACACGGTGAGCACTGCCTGCTGGGGACCCAGCTGTGTGCAGCACCCCGGGGACATGGGCTGCCCCAGTGCAGCTGGTAACGAGCCGTGCTTCGTTAGTGGTGGGCGCTGTGCCCTCCAAATGGAAGGGGAGCTCGTCTCCTGAAAGCCAGGGGAGTCAGTCAGGAGAGGCCAGTTTGGGAACCTTGGAGGGATGGAAACCTCAGGGGTTGTCTGCTCCCTGGCGTGCAGATGACCCTTCTCTTAAAAGCCCATCCGGCTCCAGGCTTTCGCTTGGACTCCAGCAAATGGTCTCATGGTCTGAAATTTTGGGTAGTGTGGTGCCAGGAGTTGGACTTATGGGTCCCGTCCAGCTCGGGATATTCTATGATTCTCTGCAATTCTTTTGTTCTGGGCAGATCTGGCATTAACCAGCTCCCCGTACATCTTCCCCATGCTGCTAGGCAGCAACATGAAGGTAAGGAGAGAACGCTGGTCAGCTGAGCCACCTCTTTGAGATTCAGGAGGACTCAGCTGAGTAAGGTACCTCATTTCTTCTGAAAACTGTTTTCTCCTGGACTTCCCTGCAGGGAGGGGGTGAGGGGATGGCAGGCTGCTGGAGGTGGCTGGCATGGTGCAGTCCCACCCAGCCCCAACAGGAGCATCAGGGTGCCACAGGGAGATAGCAAATAAATATGTACAGGTGTCATTGCAGAGCTGCTTCTTTGTTAGAAGAAGCCATCAGTAAGACCACGATTGAAGCTCTGCAAGGGATGTGACAAAAGCCACGTGGTGCTGGAGGTGGAGGAGTCAAGGAAGGAGCTGAGCTAATGGCAGCGGGACTGTGCCTGCAGGGGCTTTTCTCTCAGGGTCCTTCCTCCCTTTTTGTGCCATCCCCTTGCCCACGGCATCTTCTGAGTGCTCGCTCTTAGGACAACACCGTAAAGACCTCTCCAAATGCCCTGCTCTTAATCTCAGGTCAGGAGCACAGGTTGTGAGATGGAGGCGTTTCAAATAGCTTCGTGGGGAGCATGTTATTTTTATCAGGCAGTGCTCTCTTTCTGTTGTCTTTCTTAATTGGACATTTTGTAAGTCTGAAAAGTAAGAGGAAACTCTTTAATATTAACCAGAAGAAAAGAGGAGCCTGCTGAAAGGCAGCATTTTCACAGATTTCCGAGAAGGAGGCAGTAAATACTCCACCTCTGCTTAATAATAATAATAGCCGGGCTAAGTATCTCTAAAAATATAAAATAATGTGTGCTTATTGGGAATAGTCAACATCCTTATCAGCTTGCTGTCATCTCTACAAACAAGTTTCACTAGAGATTCTGGGCATGATTTTCAATGGCTCTGAGCAGCTGGAGCTTCTTTGACTTCAGTGAAAAGTCTGAGTGCTTGGCACGGCGGCAAACCAAGCCTCTTCCTTTCTGCCTCAAATTGGGTCTTGATTCTAAGTGAGATGAATTTTCTCCTCCTGATAATTCTGTGCATCTGAAGTGATTACAGCTCCGCGTGAGTGCTCTTTTCGGAGATTTGAATGCAGCGTTTTCTTCCGTCTTAAAAAGGTTCCTCCGAGCCTTCTGATGCTGGAGAGGGGGGAAAAATCCTGGTGGAAGCTGTCACATCTTCCTATGCAGATTAGAGATTAAAACTTTTATTTTTATAAAAACACATACGGGGGCTAAACCAGAACGCTTCTGTTCAGGCGAGCAGGTTTTGGCTGTGGCAACATGCTGCTAAATTCTTCCCCGGCGATGGGGAGGCAGAGCCGGCGAGTGGCATTATTTGGAGTTCTTAGAGAGTGAGCCTCAATGTTTGCTTAACTCCACTAAAAATAGGCACCACCCTCTTTTCCTAATAGGCAGCATTTGTCACACTTGATTCATTTCCTCTCCCAAACTGAGTTCCTTCATGAATATTCATCCGTACTCCCCAGGAATCTGCCCGTCCTCAGAAGTTGTACTCACGGTGCCTGCGCCCTGACAACGCGAGCCAACCCCTACAGGCTCACCAAAGGCCCAGCCCGAGCCGGGGAAACATGGCAATATCACCAGCCCTCATTGATATCTGCCTTCTCCGGGAGCTGTGATTGCTCGTTATCCCTCGATGAGACCCGTAACGAGTCTCCGGGTCCTGTTGTCATAGCAGCACCGCATCGCCCGGCATCGCGATGTCTCTGTCCCTGCTAATTGTGAGAAGGGAGGATCCTTGTGGCAGCGTTTCTAGTGGGGCTCAGGCCAAAAGGTCCCCTCTGAGCTCTGATGAGTGTGGTTCCCTTCAGAAGCTCCCGAAACTTGGTAGTTCCAGACCGGTTCAGAAGAGGAAGCTCCGCGTGGCGGAGAGAGGGGCAGCGATCCTTGCAGGGCTCTCCCCATTCACCGCTTAGAGCTGGGAAAATCAGAGCTGCCCGGGGAAATGTGAAACGTGCTCTGTGCTTAAGGAAGTCCTTCAGTTCCTCAGACCTGGGAGGCCCAACACAAACGTCCCTGCTCCTGTGGTGTTGTGCTCCACGCTGGTGCTGGCACAGGAGTGATCTGCTTCTGCCCCGTGAGCGCTGGAGGAGCACGGGGCCAGCAAAGCTGCGGGACCCTCCAGCCCCGGAGCCCCTGGCCATCCCCTGGCCCCCCAAGGGATGTGTGGAAGGCCATCTGTAGGATGTGAAGGCAGGTGCCCAAGGAGAACCCAAGGCATTGCTTTTGGGGTGGGCGCAGTGAGGTGCCCGTTCCCTGTGCGCACACCGGGCAGTCTGTCCCCGCTCCCTGGCAGCCGCCCCATCCCCATCCTCTCTCCATTTGTTCCCGGTGCTGCCACCTCCCAGCCTTGCTGATCGTTGAAGAAATTCAGGGTCTGGAGGTGGTGGAATCGCAGCCCGGTGTTGTCCCCTGGGCTTGTCCCCCCCAGCTGGTGACACCCCGTGGGCAGGCTCACTGCTGGCTCAGCACCCGGCGGGGAGAAAGGCGGCGTGTGAGGGATGCTCTCCTCCTCCTGCCTGCCGAGGGATGGGATCAGCTGTGCTCCTTCCCAACGATCTCCTCTGTTAATACGCAGGGCGGATTTGTCCTCCGTGCACGTCACTGGGTTTACTCCGAAACTCTGAAATGCAGCCAAAATAATCCCTGACCTGAACGTAGGCGTGAGCGATGTTTTTAAAGAATTAAAAAGGGGAAAAAAAAATCCTAACCCTCTCAGCCTCTAACCCCACATCAAAAACTCCACTGGCCAAGCCCTGCAAATGAGTATTTTGTCTTTTTCGTATGTGCAGTTAGGAGCCAGATTTTTAAAGGCTGGCTTTCAATTTTACAGGCGTTTATTATAGGCATGAATAATTGCTGGCACTGTGCTACCACTGCTGTTGTTTGCTCTTACGGTTTAGGCCAATTACATATGTAAGCCCCTGATTTACAAGCAAAAGCAGAACTAAAGTGGCTTTGTGGCCTACATTTCAGGAAGAAGTAATGTGTCCCCAGTCAGCTGTAGGGCCCCAGATTTGTGCGGTGGAACGGGGAGGGCCATTGCCATAAATAAGGGGGCCCAGATTGCCGAAGGCATTAGGTGCCACGAGCTGTCACGGCGCGGCGTGAAGGACGTCAACGTGGATCAGCTTCTGAGAGGACCGGGAGCTTGCCCAGATTTATCCCAGGGCAAACACGCTGGAAGATTTGTGCCGGATTTGGGGAATTTACAGTGAAAGCACACAAAAGGGAGAGAATTTGAGCTACACGGTAGTTTTGCAAGATGGACTTGACCAAAAAGCAAAGTTCCATTTCCCAACGTGATAATTGGTTTGTCTCCTACCCCTACTGCCAAGCGCTCCCTCCTGGGGGTGAGGAGCAGATGAGACCCACTGCTGAATTTCACATCGATCAGCTGAGCTCAAATTGAGGTTGTTTTTCCCTAGGTTTTGTGCAGCAGGCAGAAGGGAAGCGGGGAGGAGGCAGTCGCTGTGCTGACCTGGTGGGATGCCTCGCCCCGTGCTGCGGGTGCCACTTGGTGCCGCCAGCTTTGGGGCAAGGCAGAAAGCCAGCCAGTGAGGCAAGGGAGGGGAGAAGGCCCTACAAATCCTCCCGGGGCTGGTCTCCAGCTGGTGCCCTCGTTGCTGGGGGGGAAAAAAGGAAGGATGGAGGAAGGCAGGAGGTGTGTGGATCCTGCTCTCTTCATCACGAGTCGCTGACGGATGTTGTCTGCGGGAAGCAACAGCAGCTCCGCTCGGGAAGGAGGCCAGGTTTTCACACTTGAGGGGATGGCCACGGGAGGATGATGCACTCGTGTCGTTAGTCATTAGCACGGAACAGGCGGCTCCCCATCTCGCAGGGTTTGTGTGCTCAGCTGCAGGCCGTGGCAGCCTCCCCTGCCCGAGGGGCCTGAGATCAGCGCGGCTGCCGCGTGCCGGGCTGAGGGGTGCTGGAAGGGGACACCCCTGGTGCTCCTGCGTGGCCTGACGAATGTCCGTGCAGGCAGGGAGCATCAGTCAAGGTGCATTGGTGTCTGAAGTGGTTCCCTTGAGCATCCGCAGCCTCTGCAGGTCGGCACAGCACCCCGCGGCCCCCAGCAGCAGGCAGAGACCACCCGGCGCTGTGTGTGTGTCCGTGACGGCTCCGTGGGGCAGTCGCTGCCCTCCCTCCTCCCCTGACCAATGCAGGTGGAAATGCAAACCCAGCTTTGTTTACTAGGCTGTGACCAACTGGAGTATTACCGTCCCGGCAATCCTGGCAAGTGTTCCCTCCTCCTGCGCCTTCGCAGCACATGTGTGAACTCCTGGTTGTGTCACCTTCCCGTCCTCCCCTAACAGCGTCTGACAGTGGGAAGTGATCATCGCAGCTAACATTTGGGTAGCGTATGTCTTTCCACAGTTCCAGAGTGTTGAATAAATCGAACCCCGCTTCCTCCTTCACGCTCAAGCTGTTTCTGAATCCAGGCTTCGCATCTTCCACGGTGCCTCTCAGCCCTCGGAGGTTTCTCCTGCCCCGGTGATCAAGCCCTTAGCTCCTGTCCTGGTGAACGTACCTCTGGTACCCACAATTGCCCTCCAATACACCGGCAGTGCTCATCTCAAGATCTTCCTGGCTTTTCCTAACCATTTCATCCCCAGGCTAAGCCCATCTGTCGGCTCCCTCCATCACCGTGGCAGAGGAGGCGTTTTTGTCTATGCCATTAAGGTCATGAAAACTTAATTGGCACGTTGGCTTTCTGTGTCGAGGTGTCTCTTCTCTCCATCCCACTGATGTAGGACACGCTGCTGAGATTCCCCTCTCCTGCCATAAGTGCCTTATTCCGCTGCATCTTTTATGCAGAAGTTCCCTTCTCAAAGTGCTTCCCCTCCTTGCTCCTGCCCTTTCTGAGCGTTCAGTTTAGCTGTGTTTCTTTGTTTTTTATATACCGATGTTTGTTCATTGCTTTATTAAAGTATTTTGTTAGCTAGCTTGGTCACTGTAACTCCTTGACAGCTTGATTCAGGCATTCCTAGTTACTTCCAGTCCCCTTTCTCTGAAGATGGGCTCCACGCCACCAAGCTTCAGTCTTCCCACGTGTATCCACCTGAGCCAAGCGTCCAGGCTCCATCTCCAACCAGGAGAGAGATGCCTCCAAAAGACAAAGCATCATTATAAGGCAGGAGTTAAGGACAGCCCCAGCTCCCCCAGGGTAGGGCATTTTTTTCTGCTCACTGCTGGTCACCACATTCCTCAGAAACTTAATAAAATCAAATAAAATGAACACAGACCCCTGCAGAGCCAATCCAAAGCTTTTGGCTGTAGATCTGTCTTTCTGGGTTAGCCTGGGCAGGCTCCTTGGAAATCCAGGAGCAGTTTGGTTCTCTGGGGATGTACAGGCTGCAGATTGGAACATGCTACCGAGGGAGCCCAGGCAGCTCAGTGAAGCTAGATATCTTAATTTTAGGTGTCTAATGGTAAGTGAGATGTATCTAACACTTAGAAAGGTTTGGGGGAATGTCTCTGTCTTATTTTATATTTGGAAAATAGAAAGGTACATAGTAAATGTTTGAAAAACAACAACAACAATAATAACAGTAATTATAGGTGGGTGCAATTTTCCTTTATCTTTCAACTGAAGCTACAAGAAAAATTACTGCTGTGCTGATATTTGGCAGGGACACCGACGCGAGTACCCACTTGTTTCTGAAAAATGCTGTTGGATTTTTAATGACCATCAGCAGCACAACCTTGATTTTAAATGTCATCCTAAATGTAGCAGTTCCAGCCTCCTCTGCCATGGTATGTGGGTGTTTGAGTAGGGATGAATCAGAAAGCAGAAAGAATTACTGGTGCTTTCTGTCACTCCCAAATTTTCCTCGAGGGCTTCCCACCCAGGAACTGGCTTGAAGAGCCCATGGTCTTGCCCTGCAGCATCGCAGTGCTGCTCCTGGGACAGAAAACCCCGCTGTTGCTCTCCCTCTGTTAATGCCTGGAAGTCCCTTGATCCAGAACTGGTTCATTGGATTTATGTGGGAACTGTTATTCCACGGGTCACACTTGGTGTTTATTAGAAAAAATAATAATGATAATACAGGTTCGCAGGGTTTGCAAATGCAGCTTTTCAGTTTTATCTCCTTTTTCCCTGCTGGAAGTGTTCCCCAGGCTTCTCTTTTGGAGCTGCAATTCTCTGTGCTTGGCATTTGCGAGATGGAGATTTGCTTTTGTAAATGGAGCAGAGTCTCGGTTCTGAATTATGACTCAGTGAAACAAATCTAGTTTTCTGGTTTAAAATGATCCTAATAGCGCTCCGCTAAACCCGGTGGGACTGGGAACAGCCAAAGTTGAAAACATGACAATTGTAATGGGTGTGATTCTTCTTGTGATCCAGCATCTCCCCTCGCGTTTAGAGCGAGCAGGAGAGATGGGAACCAGGCGTGGAGGTGTTCAGCTGATCCTTGTGCAGGAGCCAGCAGTGGTGCACCCTCGGACGCGGCACCGGGAGGTGCTCAGGGGCAGAAAGGGTGGTCGCCGATGGAGAGATTTGCTAGATGCAAGGCAAGAGCTTCGGCGGTTACGAGAGGAATGCAGAGAGCTGAGAAACAGATGGCAGGGTTAAAATAGGACAGAGCAGCTCGGAGATGCTGTGGAGGGAGGGAAGCGAAGTGCCTGTTCTCACACTTTGCTCGCGTCTCCCGCAGGAGCTGCAGAGAGCCTGTGCGCTCCTTCGGCGGTCCCAGCAGGGACGAGCCAGGCAAATGCTTTTTTTTTTTTTAAATTATTAACACTTGTCTTAAAGAAAAATCAGCTCAAATGAGCAAGCAAACAAATAACTAGAGTAACAACCAGAGGTCTTAGCCTCAAGCCACCTTCCAGGTGCTCGCTGCCACTCGGGGTACAAGCCCGAGTGCTCGGAGCCCAGCGGGAAGCACGGAGGCTTTCTTCTCCTGGGGCTTGCAGACAGGTTTTTACAGCGTTTCGCGTTACCTAAGGCATGGCAATAGGCTTTGTGTAACTGTTTGAGTAATTTAGAGCACAATTCAAGGCACGCCGTGCGACCTGGCAGATCTGGCAGGGCTGCAAAGCTGCCTGACTGTGAGGTGCTGTTTCACAGGGCCTTGCTCAGGGGGCCTCCAGCAGCAGCGCAGAGCTCAGAGGGACCTGCTGGCTGCTCCTGCCCTCCCCACCGCCCCGGGCCAGCTGAGATGTGGAGGCTGGAGGCGTGCAGGGAGCTCCCCAGCAGCTCTGCACGGCCTGGGAGCCGTGACCTGGAGCAGCAGCACCGGGAACCCAAGCTCAGGAGGTGGCTGGTGCCCTGGCCAGTGGGGACATCGCCTGCTTGTCACACCAGGGCTATGGAGTGGCAAAAAGGAGGGTGAAGAAGGAAAAGAGGGGGGTGGCAGTGCAGGATGAGCAGTGGCTATGGTGCAGGAGCCGGCGTTGCCACCGCATCCCGGGGCTGCTGCTGGTGCTCCTGGTAGCGCTTGGGCTTCCCCGTCTATAAATCAGGGAGGGCTCTGAAGTGTCTCTGATGAAAAGCACTGGATGGACTCAAGGACATGGCATTAATCCTGCGATATTGTTCTCGTTCCGTGCTGCGTTGTGATTCTGAAAAGAAATCAAGACATTTTTTGCCGGCTATGGCTAAAATTACGTGGAAATAAATCAGTTTTGCCCTCATAGAACAACACTCGCTCTTTATTAGTGCAGCCTCCTATGAAACAAAACCCATCCTCGGGCAACGAGATGCGTTTGACCTACAGTAAAATAACAGGCTTTCAGGAATGCATATTGTTTTGTAAGCGTGGCACACGGAGCCTTAAGGTTGATTTACGCCTCAAAACAAAGCATCACTTTGGATGACTGAGCACCGAGGGGAGTTTCTGTGATGTCCTTCTCCATGCACCATGGAGAACTTGCTCGTACCCCTGAGGAGGAGCGGTAATTTCACACGTCGTGCTGGAAGGGAGCAAAAGGTGTTTCCCTGCTCATCGTGGAGGGGATGTGAGGCCCCTGGTGCATCCCTAAATCACAACACGCTCTGGAGCGGGCTGCCCAGGCCCGTCCTTCACCATCAGCAGGGCAGGGAAGGTGTGCTGACGCTCACGGAGCTGTTTCATCTCCTTTCCTGCTCTGGGCTGACAGGATGAAGTTGATAGCCCCCCGAGAATCCCGAAGCTTTTCATCACAGCAGTGGCAGTGGGCCTTTGATGAAACTCATGGCAGCTGAGCTCGCCTTTGAGGCTCTTGACGGCTCCGTCTGCCCTGGCGTCAGTGGGAGCTGGAGGTGAGCAGCGCCCTGTGCAGCCCAGCAGCTCGGAGAAGTGCTGTGAGGGTCGGGAGAAGATGCTCCGGGGTGTCCTCGGGAGCCTCACCCATGCCGAGATGTTGGCTTTCCTGCCCATGCTTGGTTTGCTGCCGTGTGCGATCCCCAGCCTGGTTTTTTGTTTTCTATCTCAGATATAACACAGCCTGTCCTGCTGCTGTTTGTGAGCGTTTAGCAGAGCAACCTGCCGCGGCTGGTTTTATTGCAGCACCTAGGATTTTATTGTCCACACCCGGTATTCGCTTCTCCAGTCTGCTGCATGGCGAGGTGAGGAGCAAGAGGGGTTTTACTGCTTCGCTGCAGCTCTCCCTTGGTGCAGGCGTGGTTTCTGCCTTCTCCTGGCCCCTCTCTGAAGCTGCTGTGCTTTGGGCCGTTCTGCTCTTCGCAGTGACCCCAGCGGGTGCTGGGCTTTGGCTCCCCTCACCTGGGGCGCTGCGTCCCAGGGGCGTTCAGATTCACCATGCCATCTCTTTATTTAATTACTTTTACAGCTCTTTGTGTAAATCTAATTATCCATCTGTTACGCTACATTATGGCACTGCAGCTTGTCTAATTGTTCCCTGTTCCAAAATACCGGCCTGCCTGCCTTCGCCTGCTCCGGGCTCCTCGCCGAGGCCAGCAGCGGGCACGTGGGGCTCTCGGCGGCTCTCGACCCTGGAAGCACCACGTAAAGCAGCTCTGCTTCATGCTGGGGCTGGGACTCGTTCCTCAATTCTCTGCAAAGGGCCTCATGTTGGGTAAGTGCCGTGTTCCAGCTCAAAGCAGAGCAGAGCTCGCCCTGGTTCATCTCCACATCGCTCAGTCCGGGCACGGTGGTCTTGTCCGCAGCTGGACCTCAGAGCCAGCCTGCCTTGAGCTGGGACATCGCAGGGCTCACACCACCAGGAGATGGCTCAGCTCGTTATCTGGGACGCAGGTAGCAAGCCAAGGTTCCCCACCTTTTCCAGCCGCTCTCGGTGCTATTTCTGCACTGATGGCATGAATCATGCTCCCTCGGTTTAAGCAGCGCATTAGCCCATCAAAACCACACAATCACGCACTCAGCTCCAACTTATTCTCTGCAGTTCTTTTCTCCTCTTAGCAACAAATACTCAATAACCTAATTGCTCATTAAAAACCACGCTTGCATCTATGTAATCCATTATGTCACGTTGACACACGTTGCTCTCGCAGGGACGCTGCTGCTCCCCCGCTACCACGATGAGCGCCTGGCTTGGTAGAAAGTGAGAAGGCAGCATTGCATTGAAGTGGAGATTTTCATCTTCTCAGGGTTTTTTTTTTTTTTTATGTCTCTCCTATATTCTGCGCTTTTGAACATCTAACATCTCTTTTATGCCTCACATCTTTCATACGAAATTGTTGTATTGTGTTGCCTGCTGAAACCTAGTTTTCCTTTTGTCAGGTTTTCCCCCCTCACCCCCACTTTTCTTCTCCGCTCTGTTTTGATCGGCGCAACTACTTAGGGCTCCATTTTGCTGGGTGGGTTTTTAATCTCCTCAAGTTATACCTCTGAAGGCCTTTGTGCTGAGCTGGGTTTTGGGCCGGCGCTCAGAGCACAGCCTTTCTGGGGCACCTGTGCCGCCCGCGGGCCTCGGGGTGCGCGTGCTCCCCGCCACCTCCTCTGCTCCCACGGGTGCAGGCAGCCTGCCCAGGGCTGGGGCTGGCTGAGCACCCTCCCGCCGTGCCTGCAGAGGTCCCACCTCCTCCTCCATAGCGTGAGACCCTGCAATAGTGGAAAATCTCCATGCTGGATGTGTATTTCTGTAAGAGATTCCCCCCTCTGCGCTTCAGCGCCGTGTGCTTGGTGCCGTGGCAGGAGCAGGCTCCTGGGGCGGCATCCTGCGGTGGTGTCCCCAGCCTGGGGGCTGCACGATTCCCTGTGCTGAGCTGCCTCTTACCAGCACAGCTCAGAAGGGGACGTGGCCAACCTGTACGTAGCGGGGGAGCTGCGGGCTCACAGCCCTGTTGGAGCTGCCACGTGCGACAGGCGAGGAGCGGAGCCTTTTTTTTTTGTGGAAAGGCTTTGGGAGCGCTTGGCCAGCCCGTTCCCACAGCCTGGGGACCCTCAGGAGCACAGGACTTGAGTTGTGGCTGAGCTGGTGGTGACTGCGGTGCAGCCGTTTCCAAGGGGAATATTTCATGCTGTAGCTCAGACCGCAATGGCAAAGTGCACGCTCTGCATGTGCCACTTCTCGCCCAGACCATTTCCGTGCTTTTTGCCCTTAAAGCTGCAGCCCAGAATCCGGCTGCAGAGGGATTAGCAAGCAGTTTGTCATCCAGCATCTCCTTTCGGTTCTTACTCAGAGTCGCAAACCTACAGCTGCAGTCAAGGCTGGAGTTACTGCCTCCAGACAAACCTTTAAGCAGTGCTGTTGTAGCAGCCAGTGTTGTCCGTGTCTGCGTGGCCGGGTAATCGTAACGTTATTGCTCACACCAGAGCCGTCAGAAAGCCTCCAGACGTGGAGGCCTCTCAGAAAAGTTGTTGGCCTTTTCACGTGTGACCCTGCTGGTGTGGCTTTCAGTTCCCAGTGCTCTCAGAAATGCCCTTTTCCAGCGCCTTTCCAATTCCCAGCCGGGTTGGAGAGGCACCAGAGCCCGGCGAGGCTCGGGGCCGTGTTGCAGCCCCCCCGGGAGCGGTCGCAGCCCCAAAGCACGTCGCAGTCCTGCGAGCAGAGGGCTGGGGCGCTGTCGTGTGCTTCGTTAGCAGAGCAAATGCCGGGGAGGACAAGCGAAGCTGCACTGCTTCCCTGCCTCTTTCTGATCCTTCGCTCGCAGCGCAGGCTAAATAGACGGTACTAAATTTTTTAGGCTGCTTCACAGACTTTGATCCTTGGCTTTGATTTCCCATGCGGTATCACAGACTGCTGGTTCTGAAGAGACAAGAGACCCATTAAGTGCTGTCTCGCCCGGTGATTATCATGCCTCTTCACCACCACGCCGCGCTTTCATCAAAGCCCGAGCTCAGGGCACGCGTCCTGGCACCCCGCTCAGCGCCCCGCGCGTCTCGGCGGGGAGGCAGGGCAGGAGCACCCCCACCCTCACCTCTTTGTGCTCTGGCTTCAGCAGGAGGCTCAGAGCAGGGAGACAGCCCTGGTTTAGGGTCTCCTTTCTGCCCTGTGCGGCTGGTGCATCACTGTGGCAATAAGCAGCCCGAGAAATAAATATTCTCCGTGTGTCCTTGCTGGAGCAGTAGAGATGAGGGCGTTTGCCTGCCCGCCCTGCTCTGTGCTTCTGAGTCCCTGAGCCCCTCCACACCACTTGGCTTTTCTTTTTTTCTTTTTTAATTTAAATCTAATTTTGCTGCTGTGTTGCAAGCTCCCATCCAACTGGAGAGCCACTGTTGCCTCGGGGCTGTGCTGCTGCTTCTCAGTCTTCCCATGCCCTCCGAACGTGCGCTCTGGAGGAGCTTGGAGAAGTCTCCTTCGGGTCTGTGCGCTCTGGGTCACCCTAGGATCAAGGCTGGGCGAGGTGATAGTGGGAGGGCATTCCTTAACAGATACAGGGCTGTTAAATCCGTTCTCCAGCACAACAGGAGCTGTTTCTGCGCTGGATGTGCAGGAGCAGCGGCCCCAAAGCCTGCTGCCAGCTGCACCTCGATGCTCACTGGTGGCTCATCGGCCGCTCAGCCCCATCCTACAGCCTTGCGGCTTCCACAAAGTGCTCTAGGAGAAGCAAGAAGGCAGATTGGAGCAAACAGCCTGACCCGATGGCTGCTGGGGCTCCTCTGCTGCCTTTGGAGCCCCCCAGGGCAGGACTGCCCCAGCCTCCCTGCCCTGCCCAGGGCCGGAGCAGCTTGCAGCTCGCTGTTACTGCCTTTTCTCCCCTCTCTGCGTGCTGTGGAGACTTGAGGTGTTTTTTGGCAAGCAGGCCTTGCCTGTAATAATTTCTGGCCCCTTGTGGGAAGTTATAACTCCAGCACAGTGAAATATAAACTGGCAGAAAACGGAGTGCTTCCTTCTGCAGCAGGCAGGCTCAGATGGCAGGGGGTTCTTCGCTTTCTTTCCCTGCTTTTGTTTTTCCTCCCTCGGCCAAAGGGCACGGTCCCCCTCCTCCAGCCAGGGAGCAAGAATGGGCTGGGCTGGTAAAACGGGGCATTACATTCGTGCTAGGCAAAGACACAGCTCCGGGAGCTCAGGGAGGAGGCAGCAGTGGGAAGCCTCAATATTGCCTTGTGGCCAGTGGGACCCGTCCCACCCGCAGCGCTGCGTGGGGCAGTGCTGGTGGCAGCTCAGCCCTCTGCAGAGCTCACTGCGCCGCGTGGCAGCTCCATGGAGCCTGCAGGCAGCAGGGCTGTGTGGTGCTGGATGGAAAATTGGCCAGGGCTGGGTGTGAAAGCACGAGGAGGAGAGCAGAGCACAGCCTGTGTCCTGGGGAATGGGGTGTGCTGTCCGGGATCCTTACCAAGGGGGGCTGGTGGCCGTGTCGGAGCAGGTCAGAGGAGCTGGCATGATCTGGGGTGGATGAATCCCAGCGCTGAGAACCTCAGGGTCACCTGCCCAAGGAGCTGATCCCAGCCACGGACACCCAGATCTCAGCTGTCCCCGTGGGTGTTGGGCACAGGCTGTGCTCCGTCTCCATCCCGGCCTCAGCGTTTCATTTCAGCAGCTTCCCGTGCTGATGCCAGCAGCCCCTTATCTGCTCGCAGATCAGCACAGGTTGAATTTCCTGTGCTCGCAGCCCGCGCGCTGCCTCACTGTATTTATTTTGTTCGGGCTGCTTCTCCCTGGGCTTGACAGTGTAATTTGTACAAATCTGTGCTGAATTTCCAAAACCCTCAAATGAGCTTTTTGTTAGTGGACTATTGATAGCGGAGACATTAAGCAACAGAAACACTGAAAAGGGAGCAGCACACCCACCCGCCAGGAAGGCTGCCTCACCTCTCGAGGTTCTCCTTGGCAAAACCGCCATGGTTCAGAGATTTTAATTAGATCTAATACTCCAGGTGACCAGCCAAGCATTAAAAGGCGTACCAATTTTTCAGTTATATCCCTTGCTGTGCTTTTTTTATTATTTATTTTAGACGGGAGATGTGACAAAAGAGCCTCGGTACCCCAGTTTTCCCGACTGGCCTCAGAGCTCTGCAGCAGACGCGGGGCTCCTCGCGGTGCAGCTGCGCTCACAAACGCGCCCGCCCGCAGCCCCGTCCTGCTCTCCCTTGCCCAGAGCAGCTTCAATGGGAAACGCGAGGGGCTTTTAGGATCAGAAGTTGGATTTTCTGAGTGCCAGAGTTGCCAGCTCCTCCCTGGGAGCTGGGAATGCAGCGCTCACACCCCTCCTGGTCATGGAGCCCCGGTGCTGAGTGTGCCAGGCAGGGCGCAGGGCTCTGCACTGTGATTGTGCTGGGAAAGCTCAGAGCAGAATCAAACACAATCCCCCCGCACGGAAAGGTGGAGACCAAAGCTGTCACTGCTGGAAAAACAGAGCTGGAAAAAAAAACCCTTCCTCCCCCTGCCTGGCTTGCAGCACAGCCTGTCTGGGTTTCGTGTCTCTGGGCTCCCAAAGGAGCCTGCTCCAAAGCCCTGAATGTGTCTGGCTTTTAAATTCAGCCGCACAGAAGGGAGACGCAGGGCTCCTTCGCTTCCCTGGGGCAGATCCTCCTTCTTTGAGACTCTTTTGTGGTGAGTGCCACACGCAGCACCTGGTGCCTGCTGGCCTTTGTCAGACAGGTCCCCGAGAGCTGTGCTTCGGCTCCCACCTCGTGCTCCTTCCAGCTTCACCCTGGGGAAAGGGGAGAAGTCGCTGGGGCTGGGCTGATGCTGCAGGACATCCCTGTGCGTTACCCTCGCTGGCGTTTGGTGCTGCTGGAGCTGGGGCAGTGGCGGTGCTCGGGGCAGAGCTGCCCTGGGCCTGGGGCAGCTGAGGAGTTTGGGGCTGGTGCCATTCGGCCGCTGTGACAGGGAGATGCCATCGCAGCCACCACTTCCACCGTGCTGAGGTGGAAAATCCTGCGGGGGCCCACAGGCTGCGGTGCAATCGCTGCTTCAGAGGTGGGCAGGGGCTGAGTGCTGGGTCCTCCTTGGACCACGAGGCCACCTGGCATCGCCTTGCCCTGCGCGGTGCTGGGGTGGCCCTGCGCACCCAGCCTGGTTCCTGCAGGCAGAGGGATGAATTCTGCCTTTTGTAGTCCTCAAGGAGGAGAGCTTGATGTGGATGTGTGTGTGGGGAGCCCAGGCTGTGATTCAGAGGCCCAGGGCACGAGCAGGCCCTTCCCCAGGTGAGGCCGGGGCACGGCTGTGCTGCAGCGTGGGCAGGTGGAGAGCAGCGTGTCGGTCAGCACGCTAACGGGCAGCCAGGAGCGTGAGGGAAGGGGAAGGCGAGGAGTGAGACAAAAGGCTGCTGGGGAGCAGATGCACAACAGATCAGTGGGGTTAAGGAGCGGGACATGCGAGGGACACACAGGGGAGGAGGGCTCCTCGCTGGGAAAAGGAGTGGGACACGGGGTGGCACCAATGGCCCAGCATGGCCCCATGGGCACTGCCATCGCTTCAGCCACCTCTTGTTGCTATCCCCATGTGTGACCTGCCTTTTGCGTGTGTTTTTCTCTGCAGTAACCCCAAAGTCCAGATAGAAGCCATCGAGGGCGGGGCGCTGCAGAAGCTGCTGGTCATTCTGGCCACGGAGCAACCCCAGGCTGTCAAGAAGAAGGTGAGCGAGCAGGGAAGAGCCTCTGGGCCCAGCCATGTTCACTCTGCAGGGACCCACACCCGCACTGGGGGGGCGTTTGCTCACCCAGGGCACCCCGGTGGCTCCCAGCCTCCCCGCAGTGCGCGTCCCCACCTCGGGGCCGGGCTGGATGCCGCAGCCCTGCCGGGAGGAAAGGCTGGGGTGCCCGCAGCAGGCACGGGGCTCAGAGGCCAGCAGAGGCAGGAGCTGCCATTTGGAAGGAGCTAATTGCCGCAGCCAGCCCCGCGTCCTGCCTGCAGCAGTGGCCGGCAGCGGAGGCTTTGCAGCCAGGCGAGCAGCTCGGGGAGCCCCCGGCCAAATGTGCAGCGCTGTCCGTCGGGCCAGGGGATTCCTCGCTCGCCTCCCCGCCGCCGTCCCCGCCGTGCTCCCTGGAGCATGAGATCTAATTAGCCTTGCCTTAGCGTGCGACGCCGCCGGTGTTTATTGGCCATAAAATGTTCTGCCGTCTTCTGAAAATCCAGCCCCACCACTTAACACGGTGACCTCCCGCGAGAGGGAACTCGGCAGGGCGAGGGATCTCACCGCTCTCGTATCCATCTTCCACGCACCTGTTAGCAGCGGTGTGCTGCTGCTCTTGGAACAAGGAGCGCCCGCAGACGTGTTCCCCTCCAGTCCGTGGCAAATGTCCTCCCCCTGGAACAGGCCGTGGGGAATCGGGTGGGAGCGGTGCCCCACGGGGAGCTGCGTGCTCAGAAACTCCTCCTTGGAGTCCCCGGGGATCAACCCGCAGCTCATTTTGGGGAGGGAAGGCTGGCTGGGGTGCAGATGTCCCCACCAGCACCTCCCCAACCCCTCGGTGTGGGTACGGGCTGATTCTTCCCAGCGAGCCCAAACGAGTCCTGCTGGCAGCAGCTGGAGGAAGGCGAGAGTTGAGCTGGGTGTCGTCAGCCTCTGCAGGCATAGCTAGAGCCTCCAAGGGCACAGCTGGATCTCCTTTTCCAGGAGGACAAAAGCTTTTGATTCCCACTGCGGGTTCCCATGCCACGTACTGTCCCCAGCCTCCCTGCGGGCCGGCAGCCCCGTGCCTGGTCGGTGCCTGAGCCCTGGGGGTTTTTCCACACCGATGCTCACAGCAAGGCCAGGAGCGCATCGCCCCGCTCCCCGGTCCTTTGGCCTGTGGTCAAAAAGGAGACGGAAACATCCGCTGATACCCCACAGGCAACTCAGGAGATGTAAAATAGGAACAAACAGGAGCGGGGAAGCAGTGGCTGTCAGCTCGGATCCGTCCGCAGGGAGCGAGCAGGGGGCCGGGGTCGCTGGCGGTGCCGAGGGGAGGATCCGTGCCCAGGTCCCCGCTCCCTGTCCCTGCACCACCATGGCCCTGCCCCGAGGCTGCTGTCAGCCCAGGCGCCTCGTCAAGCCCTTCCCCTGTCGCCTTTGGGAACCTTGGTCATCAAAATCCATCACTTGGCCCCTAATTGCCCTCTCGGCATCAACCCCGGCCGCTAAGGGCACGGAGACAAGCGCATGAGTGCCAGTGCCTCTCGCTGGCGGTGTGTGCTCCTGGCAAGCAGCACTGGCTCATCCTCTGTCCTTGTGGGTACAGCGGAGGGGACGTTCCCCAGGTGCCCAGGTCACCTCTTCGTCCCGTCCTGCCCTTTTAGCCAGCATCCGTACCGAGAGCTGCAGCACCCGATGGCTTTGGGTCAGTCCAGGAGCTGGCCACGGGGCCCCGGGGGCTGATGCTGACAGTGACAGCCCCGGGGGAGCGAGTGGCTGGCACCGAGGGCTGTGCGGGGAGGCAGGGGTGCCCCTGGGGTCCTGAGGGGACATCCCTCCCGGCTGCGTGCCGCTGCTCCCGGGCTGGGCAGCTGACGGACCTCTCTGTCCCCTCTCCAGGCTCTCTTCGCGCTGTGCTCCATGCTGAGGCACTTCCCCTACGCCCAGCAGCAGTTCCTCAAGCTGGGCGGCCTCCAGGTGCTGCGGGGCCTCTTCAGGCAGAAGGGGACGGAGGCGCTGCACGTGCGCGTGGTGACGCTGCTCTACGACCTCATCGTGGAGAAGGTGAGGGCGCCAACCGTGGTGTGCAGTTAACCAGCAGCCCTGGGTCTCCCGGGGGGGTTTCTAAAGGAGACCACAGGGCAGGAGAAGCAGGAGCTGGGCCCGTGGAGCTCCCCGGGAGCTGCTGCCATCAGCGCAGAGCCCGCGGAGCGGCGGCGGCCGTGCCCTGGCTGCTGGCGGGGGCTGTGCCCGCCTCAAGGCTTGCCCTGGAGCCGAGCCCGCAGCCTTCCCTGGTTTATTTCCCAATACCTTGGATTACCGCTGCAAATGTCAGTTTAAAAACCGCTTTGCCTTGCCATCGTTTGTTATTTAGTCTGCGCGTTTCCCTTACTCCAGAGAATGGAAATTAAATCCACTCGCGCGCTGTTTATAGCCAATTTGCCCTGCAGATTATCACTGCTGCAGCGCTCGGGTTTCAGGAGAAACGTCTGTGGTTTGAAACAGTTGTTCTCCGGGAGAGTTTGGAAAGGTGCAAATCATTTTGGTGGGTCTGAAATCTTACCAGGTGCTGGCTGTGGCGTGCAGCCCTCCCGTTTGTCTGCCTGCAGCGAGGGGCAGGGCCGCGGGCCCTGTGCCGTAACGGCGCCGTTTGCCCGTGTGGCACATTGTACGGCCCTACCTCTGGCAGCCCCATCTGTTCCCAGCTTTGCTCTGGCTGGAGGCAATCTGCAGGTCCTACAGATTCTCGGTTTTATGTTAAAACAATGATTTTCACTGCCCTTCAGTCTGGGAATGCCGCCTCCCAGCCAATAACTCACAGCCCCCGCGCTTTTAGAGCCTGCAGAGAAAATGGGAGAAAACTCCAGCCTGGCAGGGCGCGGGGCTGGGCCAAGCGGGGTCGGAAGATTCAGAGTGGGCTGGGTGAAAATCTGGTTTTAAAATCGTAAACTAACATCAGCCGTGGTGAGTGCCAGCTCCCTGCATCACAGCACGGAGAGCAGACGGGCTGCACGGCTGTTTTCTGCCTCCTGCTCCCATTTTTTTCCCTCCAAGCCCTGCATGGCTGATGCACAAACGGAGCTCAGCAGGGAGCCCTCTCGAGGACCAGGAGAAGGGAGGGAGAGTTGGTGCTGTCCCTGCTATTCCCCTGTGCCCAGCCCATCAGTCCTGAAGGCCTTACAGGGCTCTCCCCCGAGTCCCCTCCCCGTGCCCCCAGGGTCCCCAGGCACCGACAGCTTCCCAGGGCCACCACTTTGTGGCCACCCTCGTGTTCCCACCACAGGTCACCTTCCGGGGTGGGGTTTTGGGGCTTTGGGGCTGCAAGGCACCTCTCCGGGAGCAGTTAACCAGTACATGAACACCCCCTGCCTGTTGCCCTTCCCCACAGATGCTGCTCGAGGCCCCGCAGCACGGCGAGCAGGCGGAAGAGAAGCTGCAGCAGTACCGGCAGGTCAGGCTGGTGCCGGCGCTGGTGGAGCAGGACTGGTGCACGGTGGGCTCCAAGCTGCTGGCCCTGCCGGAGCACGACGCCCGGGAGAAGGTCCTGCAGCTGCTGGGCGTGCTGATGGCCTTCTGCAGGGAGCGCTACCGCGGGGACCGGGCGCTCGGCACCACCCTGGGGCTCCTGCGCAGCGAGTACGAGGAGCTGGCGGCACAGGAGCGGAGCGACGGCGACAAGGACGGCTACTTCCAGGAGCTCCTCGGCTCCGTCAACACCATCATCCAGGAGCTGGCATGAACAGCGCGGGAACGGCAGCTGCATTTTGGCTAATTCAGGACACCGGGGGCATTTGATGGGCTCCTGTGTAAAGGCATTCTGAATAAACTGCCAGGCTAACCAAGCTCCTGCCCTGCACAGCTGTGCCCGCGGCGTCACTGCGAGCATCAGGGCGTGCTTGTTTCAGTTGAAATACCTCTGGGCACAGAGGGCTGGGGCAGAGTTTCACCTTACACTGCCTGTCGTCCTCCAGCCAGGTCCCTAATGCGAACGGCTGAGCGCTTCCTGCAGGACTGTTTGGGTGCTGAGGGCTTTGGGGCTGGCCTGGCCTGCAGAGTGCCTGTGACCTGCAGGGTGCTGCACGGTGCATCGCAGCACGGGGCGAGCACAGCCTGCTTTGGGGTTGTGTGAGCACAGCCTGCCTTTGGGTTCCGTGCTCGTCTGGGAGGCCTGAGTGGTGTTTCTGTGAGACGCTGGGCGAGGGGCTCTGGGGCCTCTGCTCCAGCCTTCGCTCAGAGCAGGACTCGCCGGTCCCTTGGTTGCAGCGGGGTGGCTTTGAGTCCTGCCACCCCACCAGCCCCTCTCTGCAGCTCCCAGGCTCCCCCTGCTCGGAGACCTGTGCATCTGGGGGGCACTCAGGGTCCCAGAGCATCGCCTCAGGGCCTGGCGTGGTGCAGCCATGGGCCAGCCCTGTGAGAAACCAGCTGCTCTTGCTGCTTAGATTCTCCTTGTCCCTGGAGATGGGCTCCAAGATGCCGATTCCTAGGGTGACATGCAGCAGGTGGACTCGAGCCCATTCTAGTTGCCAGTTGGCCATCAGAGGGCCACCGTTCCCCCACCCCTCCTTTCTGCACGGGGCAGTGCGGCTCCCTCCTGCACCCCTGCCAGTTGCAGCCTCTCTGTCCTCGAGGCTCAGCTCCCGTACACCCAGGCTGGGCCTCTCCTCGCCAGCTCAGGGAGGTCCTGCCCTCTCTGCATCCTTCCCCAGATGAGGAAGAAACCAAAAAAACCCCATGCTTCTGGCTGCCCACCTCCTGGCCTGCAGGTGACTGCCCCTATCAGCGCAGAACGTTATAAAAACGACATTTGTTCATCATTTAGTCTGTCTAACATCAGCCCCTCCTTGCTCTGAATCCTCTTTTGAATAAAGGGAGATACTGAGCCACTGCCCCATAACGAACGAGTCCCCCCTCGAGTCCCACAGTGCAGGACGTTGCGGTGAGCTCCCGGCGATGCCGTGTGCTCAGGGATTGGCACCGGGTCCCCACGGCCACCAGCCTGGGTCCACCGTAGCCCCTGTTGGAAGGAGAGGAAGGAGTCACCCTGCTGTCCGCTCCGGGATGGCACCGCAGTTTCAGCCCTGCTGCGCCCGCTCTGGGGCAGCCGGCGGCTTCATGCGCCCCACAGGCTGAGGCGCTGGTGTTACCAACACCACTGCTGAAGAGTACAGTAAAAAAATAAAATTTAAAGGCGGCCTGGTCCCGTCCCACAGCCTGGCCCTGCAGCAGCACCGGGGCAGCCCAGAGGGGGAGCGTGCAAAGGGGTGTGAGGGGGGCAGCGCCTTCCTGCAGCAGGGCCGGCCATTGATCAGGCTATTGCAAGGCTCTCAGCCCTTCTCGGTGCTAAAATATTTCTGGCTACCTCTAATGGCTTGTCAGTTGTCAGTGCTAAGTAGTAAGGCTAATTACAAATATCGATTTTTTTTTTACCTTCCCTTTTTGGGTTTCGATTCGGGCTGCTTTGCTGGGATTAGAAATGATTTTTTTTTGTTTTCATTTTCCAGCGATGCGTTTCCAAGCCAGCCCTGCCGGAGCTCTGGTTCGTAGGCAGCAGTAAAAATAAATAAAAATCTGATCACAATCGCCACCTGGGGAGGGCAACCCGAGTCCCCGGGCGATGCCGGCGGGGGAGCGCAGGGATCTGGCCCAGCACCACCGCAGCCACCTGCTCGCTCTGCACCGGGGTGACCGAGCTGGCACAGCCCACCCTGCTCAGCCCCCAAAATCAGGCCAAAACCCACCCCAATCCTAAAGGTTTATATGGAAACAGGCAGTGGCGGTGGGGAAAGCAGCCCCCAGTCCTGCTGCTGTGCGCCTCCCCCTCCCCGTCTCTGCTCTCCAGCGTGCCTGCGTGCGGGGACCCAGCTGCACGCACCGCACAGATGCAAATAAGCCGCGGCGCAGATATTTGCACTGTAACAGCAAAACACCGCGCAGAGCCGGCGGGGAGCCACGGCGAGCAGCTTATGAATAATTACACCCACTGGCATTTTCCCTCAAACTGTCAGAGGAACGCAGTGGAGGAAGAACATGGTCTTAAAAGGAAGCAAAAACCTAAAATAATGAATAAAAAAATCCTGGCATTGCTTACCAAAAAGCATGCTGAAGCTCTCTGAAGATGCTGAGCAAAGGCTGGCTGAAGTGCTCGGCCCACGCTGCTGGACTTTGCTCTCAGTGGCCGTGCCCCAGACCTGCATCCTCCACCCCAAAGGGGTCTGTGGTGGGGCCAGGCCCCTGCCAGGTCTGGAGGACGCGGGTGCAGAGCCCCCATGGCTCTGGGTACCCGCAGCCCTGCGGGGCTTTGCTGGAGCCTGCCCCAGCTCCCAGTGCCCTGGGGTGGCACCGAGCCCCCAGCCGCGTGCACGGGGCCTGGCAGCAGAGTGGGGACTGCTCCCGGCAGCACTCGCAAAGCCCCCGCAAATCCAGCACCTCGGATCGGTTTGGCCGGCTGCTGGCACTTACAGGCTGCACGGCAGTCAGTGCTCGGCCTCGGTGACGGAGCTGTGGGTGAGACGTGGCCGGGACAGGTGACAAGTGGGGGTCACCGGGTACACAGGAAGCACCCGCCTGCACCCCGGCTCTCAGACATGGGTTTGGGCTTTTCAGGCAGGACCAGCTCCAGCTTTCTGCTTGGAAACCACGTCAAGAGACCACGTGTAGCTGCTCTACGGTTAATATTTTTCGTAACTTAACCAGCTGAAATTTAGAAGAACAGAAAGCAAATCAAACCAGTTCTTCCCTCACCATGCTATTCACTGTGTTGTAGTTCCCGTGCCCACGGTGCCGTGCGTTACTCAGCCGGGGCCGTGGGCGATGCGAGCAGCGTGGCTGCTGCCTCCCTGCCCTGTGGCCGTGCCCCCTTCCCGTGCCCCCTGGCCAGCAGCAGCCCAGCAGCGGGGAGCAGGGGAGAGCAGCGGTGTCGCTTCTGCTCTGCCAGCGGCCACGCTCCCACGAGCGTCTCAGCAGTGCTCCTGGGTCAGCCCCAACCCCGTGGGATCCCACCTGGGCCATGCAGGGTGCAAGCTCCAAGCAGCAAGGCCGGCCCCGGTGAGCAGAAAGCCTTGAAATTAAAAGGAGCTGTTAAATGGCATTAATCCCCGGTGCGGAAACCTTCACACGCAATTAAAGCGGCATAAATTCAATGCGGCTTAACTCACCGCTGAATTGAATTAAGACCCCTTTGAATTGCGACGAGGACTATCTGCTGGGGGAGTTAATGTGGTTTCACTAATTGCCTTCACGGCTACCGCGGGTTCATCTCCCCAGGGCTGGGGCAGGCGGGACGGTGCCAGGCAGTGGCGTGATGCTCGTGCCCGGTGTCAGCGCTGCGCTGAGCGCAGCCCCACGCCGGGACAGGGCTGCAGCAGCCCCTCCGTGGGCACCAATGCTGCCCCGCAGGGAAGCCCAACGACACCTGCCCACGGTCAGCCCCCGCCAGCTGTGTCCCAGGGCTTGGGGACTGTGGAGAGGACACGGTGAGGCTGGGGACATGCGCACCTGTGTAGGACAGGTCCCCGCTGGGTGACCTCGCAGCCCTGCCCTCCCTGAGGCCGCTGCCTGCATCCACCCCAGCGCTCGGCCCCCCCAGTTTCTTTTCCTGTTAAGTGCAGACGCGTTCCCGTAGCAGGGCCAGGGAAGGAGCAGCTCGCTTCTTCGTGCGCCATCTGGGAACGTGGCTGAAAACCTTCCCAGTTCCTACATGCACATTTTTTAAAACTTGTCTCAGTTGTGCTCATTCGCTGCTGCAGGAAGAAGAGCATTCCCCTCCAGCAGCCGCAGATGAGACAAACTGCACAAGTCCTTCCCCAGCGCTTAATTACATCAAGCAGTAATTACTGTAATTCTTTTCAATTGGCTCTAATAAAGTTACAGCTTCACTCCTGTGTCAAGGCAGCAGCTCACCGCCTGGCCCCCATCGCCACCCAGCACGGAGGAGCTGCTGGGGAGGGAGCTGTGCCGATCTTCCCAGTACCGACGTCCTGGGAGCTCTCAGGAGAGCGAGGGGAGACCATGCGGGGAGAGGCCGAGGCGTGAGGCTTGGCTGGGCGGTGATGGTGGCTCCATCCGTCCCCAGGCGCCCTGAGCACCGCTGCTCTCGCAGCACGAGCTGCTGCTTCTCTCAGTGTGCCCTCTGCACGAGCCTGGATTCGGCTTCACCCTGGAGGAGCAGTAAGCCGTGAGCAGGAAACCCAGGAATTTGCCCCAGATGTAAAAGCAGATCTTCGTTAAGGTAACAGATGGAGCACCTCCCTTCAGACACAGCTCTGGTGAACAGCAGCAGCTCAGGAGCTGAGTATCGATAACCCAGTGCCCGGCCATTTGTAGGGCAGCACAGGAACCGAACATCGGCTTTAACATTACCTAAATCCTCCCTGCTTCTGCAAGGTAGGGCTCTGCTTCCCCGCCAGCCGCTGACAGTGCATTTCTAAATGGACCGATTAAGTAAGTTACATCCATTAAACGTTTACCCTGATGCGCCTCCCCTCCGCAAACCCGCGCTCCTCTCCCGCAGGAGCAGCGCAGGCGCGGCGAGAGCGGCTCCGGGTCCTGGCTCAGGTGGAGCCGCATTAACTGGGTGCTGACCTGGTGCTGCGGAAGTCTGTAGCATAAAACCAACCCGTGTCTACTCAAAGTCTAAATGGATATAGATGTCCGTTCCTTTTAATATACAGTTTTTTATTTTTTAAAGCCAACTGATGGAATTTGGGGGGAATAATGCATTTATTTTGAAGAGAGCTACTGAGCAGCCCAGGGAATATAACCTTTAAGACAATTATATTAAAACCAGGAGAGAAAAAAAGGTCATATTGTATAAAAGCAGAAAACAATTACAAATAAGATCTGCAACGTAGCTACTTCATTAACCCTTGACTGCCAGCGGGACGAGCTCATTAGCTTGCCCTTTTAGGTAGATGCCTGTTCAGATGTTAAAGGATTACAGAAACTGTTAGGAAATCCAGCTATTTATCAGTTATACTCAAGAGGCTGAAATGCTTGGAAGCATAATAAATTCAGCAAAATTATCCCAGTAACTATTTAGTCTGATTCTGATCAGCAATTTGGTAACCTGACAGCAATAAGCTTGATATAGTAAATTGTAAGCTGATCAAGATAAATCAAATTATAACTTAAACACTGCCAGCGACTGGCTCCCAGATTTAGTTGCAGTTAAAAACATTAAATACAGAACAGGCCTCTTTCCATTTTAATGGATGCTTTACAAAAACAACAAACAAGACTTTGACCTGCTCAAACCTTTCCTCGGGAATGCCGGACTTTATTGGTAAGTGTAAAACACACTGAAATTCATAAAATTTAAATAAGACAGCAAAATTATACCTTGTAGCTACAGTTATCACAAATAATGTATAGTCTAAATTGCAGCCTGAACAAACATTATTCGCTGGGCTCCTTCGCAAGCCCAAGGCAGGATGCACAGCAATTATTAGAAATGAGCACAATGCCAATTTGCATCTGAATGCCGGGGAGGGGGAGCGGGGCGGGCTGCAAACACGCTCCATTCACAGCACGACAATACACCGGCTGGTAAAAGCAACTTTATTAGTGTCCCGCAGCAAAATACATTAGTAATTTGTAACCAGGCATTAAAATTCTCATCTCGTGTCATACAAAAGTAATCGCTTTCCTTTCGTGACGCATCGAGTGTCTCACCAGATTGTCCCCCGCGAACACGACAGCCCCAGCACAGGGCTGGGGCGTGGGCTGGGGCTCAGGCTCGGGCAGGGAGCAGCAGCAACGCGTGGCACGGGCAGCACGAAGCTCTCCCGGGCCCGCTGCCCCTTTCCTCGCCCCCAGCCAAGGCCACCCCGGCTCCCCGGGGCCAGGCGAGCGCTTCTGCAGGTGCTGGCCAGGCGTGAGCACATGGCCGGGGCAGCGCAGCCAGCGCCCGCTGTGTTTCCATTCTCCTTTCAGCGTACAGAGCTTAGTCCCTCTCCATCCCCAGCAGGAATACACTAATACATACAATAATACATTTTTTTTTTCTCATTCTCGAGTGAAAAGATCTAATTTTTCCCTCTTGATCACAATGCAAAACTGCAGTCTCCAAGCAGAATGATTCAACTATCAATGTTAACTGTTAGTGTTATTGTAAAACCCTCTTTGGTTATAGAATATTTTATTTAAAGCAAGATTATACAAAATATTTTTCAGCTAGAAATACACCCCTGAAATCTAAAAGCAATCTAAATTAACACACTCTTGTAGGCTGAAGCTATACTGAAAGGACTTATAATTTGAGTATTTCCCCACATGATCTAAACAAAGTTATCAAAATTATATTAAGTAAATACATTTTGAGGAATAGTAAACTTTTGAAAATCCTTAGAATATTAAAAGTTAGAGTTCAGGAAGTAGCAGTAGTGGGCTAAAGGAAAAATAACCAACAGAGACACCGCTTTAAATACTCTCCATAGCCTTGAATTCACTGAGAGCCTGCACCGGGTTAACGTGTTTCTTCTGGGACGCTCTTTTGATCTTAGTTTGGGTCTCGTCTTGTTTCTCCCTCTTGACCAGGGGCTTCTTCTCCGGAGCCTTCATTTTCCAGGAGACGGCGGGGAGGTTGAGCGAAGCCATTCCCTGGGACTTCTGGTACTTGGTGGATGCCACGTAGGAAGCCTTCACGGTTTGCACCACGGCGTTCATCAGGTTCTTGGCTGCTTGGATCAGAGACATGGCACTGTCCACCTGCCAAACGTCAACGCGAGAGTTACCCACTGTTAACGTGCACACACACGGTATTCCAGAACACACGATGGGCCTGGGGTGCATTTTGTACGAGCACCACAAGTGACTGGGCTTTCTTTTGAAATCTGAGCTTCTGACCTCAAGGCAGTACTTTTCCTTCGACACCCTGTGGTAAGGACCTGCCTTGCGCACCAGGAAATAAAAAGAGCAGCATTTGCACATTATCTGTGCCTTTTCCATATTCACGGCAATTGAAAAGATTTGTATTCCGCTGTTTGCTTTTGTGACTAAGCTTTAACAGTAGCTTATTCGCTAATGAAATTAATAAAGTCGTGGTAATATCTTAATCACTGGTAATAAACATTTAAATCACCCTAGAATATTAAGTTGTATTAGAAAGGAAGGGATGTAATTGTCTCTTCAGGCCGAGGTGGTTCCTGATCGACAACAGCATTAAAATGAGAAAAAAAAAAGCTGTGTTTGCTGAAGCTTTGGTGTGTGGCAGAGCGACCAACGGGGAGGCTGGCAGTGGGGCACAGGCAGGGGGACACGAAGGTGCCAGCACCCTGCTCTGCTGGGTGACAGCACCCAACCAATGAACCTAACACACATCGGCAGCCCAGGCAGTCAGGTGAGTGCCCACCCTCGCCTCCCTGCAGCTCCATGCCCTCAGCAGCAGCCCCTACCCGCTCCCCCACTCACTGATGCTCCCGCTCGATGATTTATGACCCTGGCTGAAAAGCAGCCGAGCGCCAGCAGAGATGGCACGGAGCACTTCCAGCTGAGCCTGGCCACCAGCCTCGTCGGGAGATTTGGGTCTAAATGCTCAAAGGCAAAGGGAAGGACCGCCTCCAGGCTCAGGCAGGAGCGTTTCAGTGCAGGAGGCGGGCTGGGTCCCGAATGCTGGTGGCCGCGGGTGCCGTGTCTGTGTGTGTTTGGTGCCATCTCAGCTGCCACACGCAAGATCAGGACCTGCGGCGTGCGAATGCCAAACAATCTTTGGCAGGATTTCAGCATCTCTGCTCAGCTTACACAAGAACCCGGCTGCCTCCATGCATTTCAATTCCAGCACTGACTGCATCTAAGGAAGATTCGGGGGAAGATCTCGAAGCCATGGCTCACCCAGCAGCAAAGCCGATGCAGCAGGGGCTGGTTGCTTTGCATGGCGCTGGGACCTTCCCTTCCATCACGCCGTGTTCTGAGCCTGACAGCGGCAGATCTGATCTGCACCCTCCAGCAAACCAGTGTCATCTGCTTTCCCTGCCCCAGCCATCACGCTGGAAAACACTTTCACTGCATGTTACTAGTGCCACGATTCTTCACAGTGGGAAGAATCGTATTAAACGCAATGAAAGCAAGGAGGTGCTTTTCTAAATGAACTGCCAGATTGCTCAGGGTGCAAGCTCTTACTGCCTTGGTTATAGCTCTGCTTCCACAGGATGTTTGCTGCATCCAGATGGGGGAGGATGCCAGCGCTGGAGAGAATTTCACTTTTAGACAGCGCTTTCAGAAGTCCCTGGATCAGCCTCCACAAGCAGGTCTTCACCTGATAATCTGACAGAGGCTTAGCACCACTGCTGGCAGCATTCAGCCCCAGTGGACAGATTCGTGGAGAACAGATAAAACCAGGAGATTAGACTACAGATGCCAGCCTGTTCATATAACTAATTTATGGCAGAAGGGTATGTAAATTCTAAAGACACTGAATAACTGCAGTAAAACCCTGGATAATGACACATCTACTACTTTGACAGCACAATGCCTTCAGCCTTGCAGATAATAGGACATCAGGCATGCAACAGAGCTGCACAGCAACACATGTTCCAGCACATCCCATCACTCAGCACCGCGGTGCTGGCAGCACGAGCGTGTGGGGCTGGCAGGAGGAGCAGCAGACGGCCAGCACCCCGCGAGGGAGCTCAGCTCACGGCAGCGTGGCCCATCGCTGCCTCTGCAGCTCCTTGTGCAGACCTCCCCCAGCTACGGCTCCTCAGAGCTCTACACCTCGGGCCTGTCTGTGGGGAGAAAGGGGCTGTAAGTCGAAGGATCTGAAGCATCTGAGTGGCAGGGGGTGCTGACTTCTGCTTGATTTTAAGGATTCAGACAGCAGTCTGGGACTACCAGCCCCTTCTGTCCCTTCTCCGAATTTCCTGCCTCAGTCATGACAAGGATGGGCAAAAGCACTGGAGGCCACACGTGACTGTCTAGGGCAAGGAGGAATATGCCAGAAGAAATTAAGAATTTAGTTCTGCTCTCCTCCCCCCAGATGACCCCAAATAGATTCCTCTTTGGAGGAAGCGTTTCATGAAGTACAGTGAAAAAAATTATTTGCTAAGTAATGGCTAGAATAAGGAAGCAGGCTGGCCTACGGCAGCTTTCAGCTGTCATAAAACAGAGCAGCCACTAAAAATCCCTGCACTCTTCAGGGCAAAGCTATTTTGAAATATTAACATCTCTGGAGCATTTCAGGACCCCAGCATGTTCCAAGGCTGTGCAGACACATGGGGTAGGGTTAGCTGTGCTGATTAAAGTGATTTAACCTCACTGAAAATGAAAAACAGTCTGAAAAAATGGTAGATCACACAGAGGTAAAGTGAATCTCTCCACACACACTGCTGAGTATGGAAACGTGAAGTGTTTTTCTGCATTTCTGTGTTTTCCCCCTTTCAAACGGTAACAAAACCAGTGAGGCAGGGCAGGCAGGATTACAGACTTGGCATGTACTAAAACTCTGACTGAAAGCCCCAAAACACCTTGTTGATATTCTGTAATATTTAGCAGAATAGCTTAGCCTGGAGTAATTGTTACCCCTGGAGGAAAAACCGCGTGGAGTGGGCACGCTGCAGCTCCTACGTACCCCGGACACAACCAGCTCCCCGCCGAGGTTCTGCACTTCAGCCTTCACTTTGCTGCAGATGTTCAGCTGGTGGCAGTACAGGGCGATGCGCTGCAGGTAGGCGAGCAGGTCCTGCTTGCAGGCGGAGTCGGGGCACTGGAAGGAAAACCAAAGGTGAGGTTTCACTCGGAGAACGTCAGAACCGGAGCTGAACCACTCAGCGAGAAAGCAGCCAAGTGCATGCGGTGCCGGTCCGGACAGCACTACGCTTTCTGTGGAGCTTTGGTTGCCAAAAGACAACCGAACAACACACAGGCAAAGCTGAACGCACACAAACACCCACAGGCAATGAATTCGGCCATCGCAACCCCAGCTCCCTGCGAGGACACGGGGGGTGCCCAGCCCTCCCAGAGCAGGGTCACTGACTGCCAGAGCCCTTCCCGTACACGATGCAGGACACAGCAGCCGTGATTCGGCATCCGGATCTCAAACTGCGACTCACAGAAGTTACCGAGTCCAGCCTCAATCCCCAGTCTTAAGTACCTGACGCTAGCAAATGACAAACCCGCCAGTTACTCGATTATATCCCGCAAAACAGATATTTCCCTGCCTTCTGCTCCCGTTCTGTAGCGGTGTGGGAACTGGATTCCTCACCATGACATAAAATGTTTCAAGTGCACGCCGAGGCACTCAGCCATGCAGACGGCAGAAGTCTCTTTGCCAGCTGAGCAATTGAGACCGCAGCGGTTCCAGGGGCCGCAGTGCAGCTCGGAGAGCTGCCTTCCCCAGCCCAAAGGAAGGACGGTCCCTTGGCTGGCAGCTGGATGATTGATGAGTCGGCCTCGTGCTGGGTCTTGAAAGAGGAGCCCAGCTGAGGGGCAGCCACAGTCCCAAACAGCTCTGCATGCCTAAGCCCAAGAGGTGACGAGAAGCCTTTTGCTGCCCACGCCGGTCCCGCAGCCCCGTTACGCACGGCAGCGAGCACGGGGGCGAGCAGCAGGCCTAGGGACAGCTGCCCACCTCAGGGCTGCTGGCACACTCGGGTGTGTGGAGGCTGCGGGATGAAGGACTGACGTGCCCTGAGCTCTGAAAAGCCTCTGCCCGTCAGCCTCCTGTGCTGCTGCTGATAAATGAACACAAGGGTGGGCAGCTCGGAGCCCCAGACATTGCCGGCTGTGCTCACCCAGGACAACACATTTTAAATGACTCTGGATGTATTCACGAGGGCAGAAGCTGCTGCAGTGGGTGCACGGGGTGCTGCGGTCTGGCAGGCTGTGCTCTCGTGCCCACGGCAAGGCACACCACGGCTGACAACTGTCCCATCTCTGAGAGAAGCCGGCGGTTCAGGCACTGTGCCCACACACGAACGAATGCCTTCAGCTCCAGCTCGACGTGCTGCACGTGGCGCCGTGCCCCACGCACCACCCCTTACACCCCAACCTGGCCCCAAGCAGGTGGGGCTGGGGGCACGGCACTGCCAGCTCACGTGCCAGTTCCTCCTCTAAACATCTTCCTCGCATCGTCCCACCAGGCATTCACAGCTCCCCCTCCTCACAAAGCCAGCGTCAGACCCAACGAGGCTTTGCTTTCTGCCCTAGGGCAGGCAGTGCCGTGCCCAGCACCACGGCAGAGCAGGAATCCAGGCAGCACTGATCAGGAGCAGGGCTAAGGCCAACCCCTGCCGCGATCTCCATCCTTCCCGGGTGGTCACACTTCAACCAGGAACTCCTCGAGCTCTTGCATCAGGGTCTTTGTACACAACCCTTTGATCACCCAAGGCAGCCTTGCCAGGCTCTCACATACAAAATTCAAACACCTTTCCCTGGCCCCACGGCAGAGCCTGATGGCAAGCAGAGCACAGCACCCTCAGCTTTTCCCCTCCAGGCTGTGCTGGCCAGGGCAGACAGCCCCAGAGCCGTGTGCTGGCTGAGCTCTGCCTGGCACTGCCTGCCCCAGAGCAGCACCAAGAGCTCTGCAGAGCAAGTGGCTGCAGTGATTTACCAGTGTCGGATGTGAGAGGGATGGAAGAGGCTGACTCTGAGCAGCACTCACTTCTTGCTTGCTCTCCCCAGATTCTGCTGAAATGCAGAGAGCTGAGCAGGCTGCGAGAGCTCTTCTACAAACACCCTCATTCACTGCCAAATCCCATCTCATCCACTACTCTCTGATGCAGTACAAGGCACCGGCAAATGAAGATTCATAATGGACACAGTAGGCTGGGAAGAATAACCTTAAATGTGGCAGCAATTTACTACTCCATGCTCCGCTCGGAGTCAGGTTTATTGCCTACCACCCCACAGCCTCTGCTCGCCTTTCAGAGAAAGGCAAAACCCCATCAGCAGCAGGGGCTGACCCCAAATTCTCACCACGGACCTCCCGTTAGCTGCAGCTCCGGCTTTACAAGATGGGTGCAGGAACCCAAGCTTCCCTGAACAAAAAGCCAGAAAAGAAGGCACCCGAGCAGACCCCTGCGCTGCCACAGTGTGCACAGGTGGGGCGATGTGAACCAAGCAACTGATCTGCTCTAGCAGCCTTTTAACTCTAGGAGCGAGGCATGGGTAGGTAATAAATGCATTTTCCAGGGCCTGAACAAGTGTTTTTTAAAGCCAAGATGGTATTTCAGCAGAGCAAAGACAAAACAGCTGTATTACATGTTGTATGGCAGCCTGCTGAGCTGTGATTGAAGGCAGCCCCGGCACACACACACACAAAGCACCACCACGGGGCTGCGGGCGTGCTGCGACAAGCACAGCGACATGTGCGGAGCTCTGGGGGCATCTGAGCCCGTGTGAGCACAGAGAGGCTGCAATCACCTTCTTACTCCCAAGGAAAGCTAATGAAAACACCTGAGGCGGCTGCAGCTCGTTCCTGGGTGCGTTGTTTCCATCAGTGAAGTGCGAACTGCGGGTAACAAAGCAGCAAAGTTTACAGGTTAATTTCTTAAGTGAATCAGTATTAGTCAGCAGCGCAGGGTGTTTCAGAGGAAGTCCATAAACACTGCTGGCCAAAGAGCTAATGAAAAGCTGGAATTAGCATTTTGGAAAATGCTCTCCATCTCCCAAACAGCTCATCTAACAAGGCGAGCGAGTGGCACGGCCGTGGCTGGAGCTGCACGCTGACAGGCGCACAGTGCGGCACGGCGCGAGCATCGCTGAACGCCAGGTGCTTGATGGGCTGTGGGTTTATGGAAAGCATTTAAGGGAAGGTACTTTCCAGGGAAGAGTCTGCTGCATGTTTACCAATGGCTGAAGAAGGCAACAAAACATTAGTGGGGTAGTAAAAAATGGAATAGGGAATGTTATTCAGCTGCATAGATCAGCGTGACAGGACTTGGCAAACCACCTCCTTACTGTGTGTGCCATTTCTGTGAGCAGAATGGAAAGCTCAGTTCAAAGACTGATGGTGTTTGAAAAGAGATATATAACACGAGATAAAAGACAACAACAAAAGGCACCTGTGTATGCCTCTATAATCCCTGTTTCTACATAGGAACACTCAGAAAAACACCCAAAAGGCAACAATTTCACCCCCGATTAACACGCTGCCGCAAAAGCCAGCAGCCAGGGCGAGCTGGGAGGCTCCCACAGCAGGGCACCAGCAGAAAGCTGTGCCACAGACAGAAACAAGCATGTGTTGGGGGCACCCCTAACAGCACCACCCCCTAAAGAAGCCCAAGGAGGACACGAGATGTCTGTGAGCAGGTATTTTGCGTCCTGATGGCAGACCTTGCCAAGATGCTGCTACAGCCTCGGTGCTGGCTGCTGGCAAAGCTGTGCTGGCTGCTCCCCTTCACACCCAGGAGCTGTCCTTGACCCTCACCAAATGCACACACACATTCACATCCCACCACCCGGCTGAGCTTCTGCAGAAGCAGAACCACTTTCTTCCTCCCTTTGTGCGAAGGAAAGGGGCAGGGAGGGACAGAAGAGCTCTCCAACGGGGTCTGCTTCCTGCAGGCAGGCTCCATCCCCACACCTGGTGGCTGTACGGGACCAACCGCAGAGACTTTCTCACTGCTTTTAGGGTATGAATGCCACTGTGATGCTGTGCCGCAGCTGGGCCTGGCACTGCTCGGTTGTAGATGCCGAGAGAAGGCGTGCAGGGGGAGCAGCTCTTGCTGCAGGCCGGGCAGTGGCTGTGGTTCTGGTGACGGAGCAGGACAGCGTGGCACCCAGCACGTGTCCCCAGGCCAGCCTCCGTGCTTACCGACCCGCAGGAGGCTGCTGGAGCCCTTTGCTGGGACAGGAGACACGGGGCAGCCCCTCAGCTCCACCCCAATGCTGTTATCAGGTAACTGGTAGCAACCTCCCACCACTATCAAAGAGCAAGAGCAACCTTTTTTTAACTTTGCGAGTATTTCAACAGTGAGCGAAATACATGACGAATCGCTGTCTTGCTGGAAATCATTTTCATTTGTGTTGTACTCATAACTTCTTAACATTCTCCCATTCAAAACAAGCAGACTGCTATTTTGAGTGAAAGATGGAATACCTTTGGGGAAATTTGCAGGCTGATGGCTAGACACTTCTCAGCAGACGTGAAATACCTTGTGTAATAGCTTTTATGGTTTCAAAGGAAATGTGTCGTAAAACTGCCTGACAGCACAAGTTAGGAGCTCCTGACATGTGAACACGAGGGGTCATGATTCACCCGGTGTCACATGGTTAACAGGACCCAAAAACACCTCCATTCGTTAAAACCCTGTATTAGGCACAGGAAAGCATTAGTGCTCCACCAGAACGGCCGTACTGTAAGTCCTCTGTGGCTGTCAGACAGGTCTGCATTAACAGATTGCTACAAGTTTCTAAAGAGTATGTAAGCATATCTAATGAAATATGCAGGCTGAAAGTATTAGTAGGGGATGGAGTTAGAAAAAAAGCTATATTCTTGTCAAAATGACTAACTGTACACTCCTGCTCGTATTTATCTTCAAACCTGTGCTTAATCTTTTATATTTGTAAGGACTTTATGTCTACTAAAAGCAACCATTTAGCTCCCCTTCTATCTTTTGACATGGCTCAGTGCAGAAAACCGTACATCAAGTTTGCATAAAACACATGAATTAAAAAAAAAAAAAAAGCATTGTAAACCTTCAGCATAAGATCTCCTGATATCTATAACACAAACTGTTCCTTGCTTCATTTACCTAAGGTAGCAGTGACACCTGATTCTCCCAGAAATATGGTTGTCAAAATGCTGTAGCAAGGAGACCCATTTTAAAAACCACTTTTCAACTTTACCTCCTCATCAAACACTTCACCGCATCATTAATATATTCGGGTGAACACAACATCCTCTGGATGCAACACTTAAGAAAGATCTGCATTACGAAGATTTACTTCCAAAGACAGCTTTAGTTGAAACCTTGTATTATGAATTTACATTCAAAGAAAGACCGAAAAGCAAGCAAGAGCTGTACAAAATATAGTTCATAGTCAGTCGGTTATGATCTCAGACTTAACCTACTTGCATTTCAGGGTCTCCCTTGCAGGCAGAGCATTATTACTAATGCTGATGTCTCTCTGCAATTTGGGTGTGGGCTGAGACCAAAGGCGCTTTTGCTCAGCCCAACCCAGTTTCTGAAGTGGCACAGGACAGGCAGATGCATTACATCAAACCCCCAGCTGGCCATACTCAGACCTAGAGAACTCTTCTCAAACACCTCGGTGCACACAGCACAGCACCGTGCACCACAGCCTGTGACAGCGCAGCAAATGCTCAGCTCACGCCAAGCCTTGCTTAAGTCTCCATCAGCTCTGACTGGACAACAAAAATATACTAGAGAGCTTTGATAATCTGATCATTCAGTCTAGGGGGCATTTAAAAATTGTTTAATATTATAAAGCTGCCTCAGAAATAATATTAAGGGTTGTGCAATAGGACACATGCAATAATTACAGTATTGCCTACACAGTCTTGCCATTGCTTTGGAAAGTACTCGGGCATATTCTGAGCGTGACAAAAGCAGCTTGAATTTAGTTTCAGTCCTGTTCAGTTAGAGAAACTGGCCTAGATACTATGTGACATGAAGCAGTGTTGTCATATTGCTACCTTAAAATGGTAGGTGTTTGATTTAAGCCAGGGAGCTGCTAGTTTCATTGCTGGACACATTTAACATTTTGCACTGCTTAGGGTGGCAGGAGAACAGCTAGAAAGAAAAGACTATTAGACAGCTCTGAAAAAATCAGTTTAAAAAATAAAATGAAAAACCTCAAAACTAACCATATATTCTTGTATTCACTATGTCTGCAGTACTGAAAGATCTCCTATTGCTCATTTGTGCTGGAGGGTTATGAAAATGAATTGTGACTTACATGGTCAGCAATAGTCCGTCCCAGCTTGTCCATCCTTGACCCAGCCTCTGCAATCTTCTTGGCTGCACTAATCACATCTGATGTATTTTTTAGTGGACCTTTACCTCTGCAAAACAGAACAGAGTCTACCTCCTAGCACCAGAAAAGCAGAAAAATGAACAATACACTGCTGTTTCTACTCCATATTACACTGGCAGTACACCTGACTGCGCGAAGGTTGCACAGCAATAGGCAGGTCACCGGTGTGACCATTACAGCAGCCTCATTTCCCAGTCAGTTCCCACCCCTCCACCCCACCCCCAGACTTCACCATGTTCAGATTAAATCTAGGAATAAAAACAACTTAAATTTTACTGTTTCGAGCAACCTAATTATGATGAGAGATAACATTTTACAAGACAGATTTGTAATTTGCATGGAATGCAACATCAAGTTTAAAAAATAGCGTTGTATGAAGTCTAGTAAATGGATTTCAAAAGGCATCAAAAAAACACTCTTTCTTTTGCAAATCACTGTACTAGGAACTGTTTCTGTAGTATAGCAATATCAAGAAGCCCATAGAATTTAATGTTTTAAAGAACTGAGCAAATATATATATATACTCTTTGGGACAAAAATCGCCCTTAAGGAAGAAAGAATGGCAGGAAATAACTGCTATGTATCTATAGATCAATTTAAACAGTTATTACCACCCAGTCACTGCATAGTAATGCATCTCCCAAGTTAATACACAGGCTTTAATAGGGTAACATTTAAAGGAAATTATAAGAAGTAAGACTCTTAAGAGCACTTGCAAAATATTTCACTGAAGGATCACCAGCTCAGCCAATGCTGAGACAAGGTGGTGTGTGCACAAACTAGGACTCACCTGGTGAAGTCTGTCATTTCCATCATAATCATACACATTTGTTTTGCCAGAACAATTATATCATTACCGCTGTCATCCCATTTTGATACTTCAGCATCCAATTTACTCTTTTCTTCCTGGAAGCTTGCTACTTGCTCAGCAATCTTAGCTTTTTGCTCTTGAGGGAGCTGAGCCATGATAGCCTGAAAGAGAGAGTTTTCTCACATTTCCTTCTCCAGCTGCTTGTAGAAGGCTTCTTGGAACATTTCACTAATAACCAATTTAAGTCATGTAGATGGGGGGGATAAAATTTTAATAGCAACCCTCTACCTAGAGGGTTCACAGAACTATTTCCTTCCATTTCAAACACCAAGTTTATGCTGTATGCATTACTACCAGCACCAGAGAAGAAAAAGTGCCCACAAAGACAAGTTGACATCTGAAACATGGGCACTGCATAGTAAAAAAATGTGCATGTTTGCCACATGTTGCTATCCCTCAAAGAAAAACTGCATGAAGAGGAGGGACTTGCCTTTTCTGTAAAATTTAAGTGTTTTAAAAGGAAGATCCACTTGGGTATCTTTCAGTGTTGGAATACACAAAAGAAACATTATGAATCTCTTTCCTGCAAAACGCTAGAAATGCTATTTAGAAGCATGCACGCTGAGAAAAGACTAAGTGAAAATAAAGAGTATGTGCTTACTCCTGAATAAAATCTATTACACCAGGTTTACAGCCTGTGTAAGTCTCAATGCCCTTGCCTTCTTAAATAGTAGGGGCCTTCATGCCTCCAGGAGCACAAGAAAAGGAGTCTTAGGATGAAAAAGCATCTGGCAGCTGCAGTACTAAAAAGTAAATTAGAAATGTCTGCATTTACATAGAAGGGGGAAGAGGGATATAGGAGTAGAGTGCTTGCCCAAGGAAGGAGAGCATAAAAACCACTCTGAGTTAGTGTAATTCCAAAGCCAATGTGGCAGAAGTTTGATAAATAAGGCCTCACTACTCCTTGGCTGCTTTCAGACCAAAAGAGCCTTCTCAAAAATCTTTCATGGCACTTTCCCCAAGAGGATAAAATTGTTATTGATCCAGAAAGGAACATGTGAAATAAAAACAATACGTAAGGCCTGTTTTTCCCTCAATGTACCAATTTAAAGTTTTCATCTATTAATGATTATATATTGCATACCAATGCTTTCATTTTTAGCAGTCATAGGGAATGTGGTTAGTTTAAATTATTTCATTTTCAGGCTGCTTCGAACATCATCTTGATTAAATGCTCAGTGGCCAAACACATGTGTAAGAAGACATTTTGTAAAAAATGCCTGAACTGTAAATTTATCTGCTTCTTGCCCACAAATTTAGCATTTACCTGTTGTAAAAAAATGTTTGTACAATGGAATTATTTGCCCCATATGTCCCTGCAGAAACTCACTTGCCTAACTAAATGGCAGTGCCTACTACAATGTCTGAAGCCAAAGCATCATGTAGCTCATTGGTATTAAAAGGATTTTGATCTTTCAGAACATTCAAGATAAAATGCAGACACCAGTGATGTCCATGAGACCAACACTGCTACATTTCTCTTAAACTCCTTTTCAGAAGACAATTAGAAACAAAGAACGCCTGTTTTCTGATCCAATGTTTTCACCAAAGAAGGTAAAATAAGGTGGATTTTCAAGGCAAGCTAAATTGTTTCTTGAAGGTGGGACACGCTTAAGTAATACTCAAATTTCTTCCTTACCCTTGCACTTTGTCCAGCAATGAGCTGATCATCTTCAGTCTGAATGCTTGTTCTGCTTCGGACATCAAAATCCTCAGTCTCAAAGTCAGAATCATCCAGCTCTTCAGGAGTCTGAGAAAAGATAATTCAGTAAGAGTCAAACAGATTAAATGGCTCTAAAAAGCAAAGAGAGAATGGAAATAAGTTCCTGTAAAAAATATTCAGTGTTTTCAACAAAAAAATTAGGACCATACCCAGCTTATCAATGTGTGACTATGTACATGGCACTGCTCAGGTTAAAACATGCTAGGGATCCCCAAAATTACTGACCAGTAACTAAACATCTGACATTTGTCAAAGGACACTAATGCACTCAAGAGTTGAAAGACACACACACAAAAAGCCTTTACAAAATGAATCTCGCTATTCGTGACTTGGTTAACAGTAAAAGCCTCACCTGACATTCTGAAGCTAAAATTACATACAACTTCAAGCCCTGCTTCACAACCACAGATGTCTTCTTTAGCACAATTATGAATCAAAGCATCGATTGAATTAACAACAGACAAAATATATCGAAATTTATTCTTATCCCCCAGGAAAAGCTTAAAATTTTTAGCTAGTAAGGGCCAGCTTTTATGCTGTAGGCTAAACTCATCTGACCTAGTTCCTGCTTGCCTAGAATTTATTTTTGTTACTGCCAGTCTACAGCTGGCGAAATTTTTATAAAGCTTATCAGTTTAAACAGCATGTTTGTTAAAATACTACATCTTTGCCTAGAGTGGCACTTCATGACAATTTTGCAGAGCTGGATCAACAAAGAACTTCACTGATAAATGCAATGAGTTGTGATTAATAGACAAGATGCAAATAAAGTCCCTGTTCTTCCGATTTCTTTCCTATGATTTGATTTTTATAAACTTGTTTTCCAATACAGACATCTTGCAATGCACTTAAAGATAGTTACGCAAAACAATTGCCAAAAAGCAAAGGTGGCTGACTATGCTGACATCAAGACCTAGAGAATCTCAGCCCCCAGCTCCTTTCCACGCCTTTAATAGAGTATATCCGCAAAATTAGAGTAAGGACATACACTAATGAGTAGATGGGTGTGTGTCAGTATTTAAAAAAAAAGTGAAAAACAAAAACAAAACTATTCTGTTGCATCTTTAGAGAAATGCTTACAGTATTCAAGCCCCTTCTCTTCCCATCTATCTCACAGCCAAGGGCAAAAACTGCTCTGGGGGCTGATGGGAGATTGCCTGGGCATCAGGGAGAAAAGAGCTTTATTTCAGTAACCTACAGGTACAGGAAGATTTTAATTCCGAAAACAGGCTGCCTAAGCACAAAAAGTAGGTGTTGGAATGACTTTTCCTTCCAGTTTCTATAAAGAACAAGTGAACCAGCTCGTTTGCCCCAGCAGCCCCCCGCAATCGTGGTTACTCCTGGGGCTCAGTCACAGCGTCCTGGGGAAGCGGTGGTCTGGCACCTTCTCTTTTAGCCCAAGTGCTTTCTATACCTTCAAGCCCTTTGGACAACAAATGCTAACATTCTGGCTTTTTTTATAGGTCACCGATGTGCAGCAGCGTGCTGCCGTTAGCTCTTGGCAGCCGCGACGCAGCCGTGGCACCCTGAGATGGGAGGCGCGGCGCGAGGGGAGATGTCAGGATTCCTGGCACTGCCAGCGCTGCTAATTACTGGCGGCGTGGAATTGGCAGTCGTACTTTCATGTCCTGAATAACAAGGACTCTAGCAGGGGGTGAATCCAATTAGTTTGTCTGCATAGCAGGAAAGCACTGATATCTTCATATAGCGTTGGCTGTCTGTAAATCCTGGGCATAAGTATGAAGAGCATTCTATGGGGAGCACATATGTGGCTGTCAGCTTTTCTGATTTTCTGTCCGATTCTTTGCTTTAAGCAGCAAACATGTCAGATAGCATTGCAATGGTTCCTATAATCACATATATTCTGCGGCTGGATTTTGTCGATTTGCTTATCACCAAAATGCATCTGCAATGGTTACCACTCTGAGAGATGACGAGAGTTTATCTGCACAGCATTTGCATTAGAGTCACAGGGGTACAAGGGAAAAAGGAAACAAGGAATAAAACCACTACATTTATCTTTGCTGTGTCTACCTCCTGACCACTTTTACCATGCTAATATTCAAGAAACCAGCCAATAGGTCAGCCTCAACCAGAACTTTCTTTTCTGCATCCCTGCAATTAACTGCAGGAGCTCTTCTGCATCTTCACCTCATGCCTCCCACCAGACCAATGCTGCCTGACCTACCAGCAAGTAGGACACCGACTGCACCTGAATGAAACATGCATGTACAGAAGGGACAAAGCTTCCATCAACTGGTCCCTGTTCAATGTGTTTAGCTAATTAATGAATCACATGCTACAGAAACACACAGAGAACTATAGCTGAGCTCACCTAAACCTGTTTTCGACTAACTAGCATTAATTCTCAAAACTTACTTAAGAGACATCAGGTTTTATTTCTATGCTCTCAAAGCATCAAGAAGCACCTATACCAGGAATCCACTTGCTATTGTTAAATCAAAGGTCACTGATTTTAGCACGTTAATAAGCAAGGCATTAAACACAATTTTATAGAAGATGTGTGAAGAGCATTTAGCATCACCTCTCATGGCTATCATTGCTACTCACATCTCTTTAATGAATTTGAGTCAAAACGTACTTCTGCAGTACTACACGGAGTGATTAGCAGTTTTTAGACTGAGAATGTTAGTACGAGCTAAATGAAAATCTTACGCTGTCTGCTCTGAATAAAAGTGATGCCTGTCAGTTCAATGAAGGTGGGGGAAAGTGAGTGGAGAAATAAGAGAGCTGTTCAGTAAAGTTGCACTCACTCTGATCATCAATACAGCTTTCCGGATATCTCTTATTCCATCGTACACCAGTCGTGAAGCATCGATAAACTCGTTTTCATCCATTGGCTGAGCAGGGTCTGAACTCAGTGCTTCCACAGCAGCTTCTACTTGCTCAGTAAACCGTGGCATAACTGTATGAAGGACACAAACCAACAGTCAGTCCCCACCCCAATACCATTTGCTGCTACATACCCCCATGTGCATGTCTCATTGTTAACTACTACTGGAAACTCTCCAACGGTTCCCTTTAAACTCAAAACATTTGTTACAAATAAATACCAATGCTGTTGCTCCAGTCTTAACTTCATTTTGTTTTCTGTTTACCCTGCTGCTATTTGTTCCTCCCCCCTGCACAGTGAAAAATTTGTCACACCCTTTTCGTGGACAAGGGGAAAACGCCCAGGGAAGCAGTTAGAATCTATGGGATAAAACATTAAGTGTTTATTTAACATCCCCTGCAGATACACATCAATGGGGGGGAGCCATGAAGCTCGAGCTGAACAAGCCACTGAGGCAGGGCAGTTTGCACTTCTGTGCTCCAGTGACTCACTGCAGCCACAGGAAGAACATCACAGAACCATTTACAGTCTGTTCGGTTCCTCAGTGTCACCCGTGATTCTTCATCAAAGTTGTAATTAAAATAAAAACAACAACCAACGCTTGGCACAGCACTCACTGAGGCAACCAGAATCATTCCTTACCCTACATGGATGTTACCGGCTAGTTCACAGGCAACACCCACATGTGTTGTTATGGGGTGGGGGACAAGAACCTACAAGGCTTCTTTTAAAAGCTCTACAGACATATTACAAAATTTACCCTCCGTTCTGTTGTGTCAGTGCCACCGAAACCTTTCCAGCCCTGGGTACAGTGCTGCAAGATGGTCAGCACATCCTTCGGGCCCTGACTCACCCTCTGGTTCTCTGGCTTTCTGCGGCTCAGTCAATGACAGCCAGCACATCCAGGGAGACCTTTCGCATTGCTGAGTTTTGAGCCAGTCAACAAAGCAAAATTACTTTTCTCATTTTGCAACAGCTCTGCAAATAACTCCCCCTAATTTTCATTATAGTATGTAAATGGAGCCCTTAATAGATTTCACGGGTACAGTAGGATCCATCTGCCCATCCACTTGTAAGCAATACGAACTCAGGGGTCCTGGAGGAACCACTCTTACCTGTGTTGGACAGTAACTTCGTTGCTTCCAACACCTTCTCAGTGTAGACTCCAGGCTCGTAGTTATCCATTTCAGAAGTGACAACATGAATGACTCTAGCAGCACGTCCTCGGATTGCACCAGCTGTGCGGTCTAAGCCATCAACATCTTTTTCTTGGAGAGCAATGACACATTTGTTTACATCTTCTAAAATATGGTTCTCTGGTGGTAAAAGAAGGAAGATTTAGACAGTAATATCTTCTTTTCTGCCATGCACATCAGCATTACAATTTCTCAGTTTGTGATCTGCACTAAAAGACCTCCAGACAGATGCTGTAAAGCATTAATTTTTAACCTTGCTACAACCAGCAAACAGCTGCCCTTCCAAAACGGCTGTCAGACAAAGGTCAGTCCATTCATCTGGTGGCATCCAACGCTCTTGTCCCCTCTCTGTACTCTATTTTACCAACAGAAAAGCTGAGTTCAGCCCAACCCTCCCTAAACATGTTTCTTTCCATATTCCTCCCCTCAACTGCCGAAGCCCTCGCTCCAAATATTTGCAGGCCACTCCCGCTGTCATTACGCGGGGGTGGGACGATGAGGCACCAGCCCCAGTGCCACACCTCATCCACTAATGCCCTGGCAGACTGGGGTGCTTGTTGCACATTTCTAGCTTCCAACATAGTGTTTTCCCACAACCAGACACTTACCAGCAGAGTATTACACTGTTAGTCCTGGATACACTTTCGAGACATGCAACATATGCAGTGATTTATGCAGAAAGCGTTCCAGCACCAGAGTGCTCACTGCCTCCCAAGAAAACAGAAAATAAAGCCAAAACCTCCGTTTGTAATTTACTTTCAGGATATACGTTTTTATACAGAGATATTTTCCCTCATTTATCAAGCTCAAGAGGTCCAACTGAGTAAAAACCCTCAAGAGATTTCTGAGGATGCCTAACGAGGTTTGGATGCTCATCTGCTGACACCTACCCAGGATGTTTTCCAAACTCCGTTAGGCACTTCTTTAATGTATCAGTACCAATGATTTGACATCACAATCCAACATTTCTGCTGCTTTGTAAGAAACCTCCTTGGAAACATTTCTGCTGTGTCCTTTAAATAGTTTCCAGCGTTACTTACCATTGCCTTAATCACGCCACGCTGCCAATCTGTGCTACCGAAGTGGCTTTTATTCCCTACACAGGTAGTAAAAGAGACATTTTGCAAGAGCTGGTAGAGCTGAGCAGCCCATTGAGTTGGCTGATAGAGGATTTGTATGAACTGGCTGGAAGGACTGCTGCTGGAAGAGTCCTGCATAATTTACATAAAATTAACAGAGCCAGATGCAATATTGCAAGACTTCTGTAAGCAGCCTGGACAAAAATGACACTTGTGAAACACCTCTGAAGCAACTCGGAATGAGCAAGTTCAGCTGAGGGCAGGATGTGGCCCTAAGAGAGAAAAGTGCAGATTCATCAGTAATCTGACAACTCGGTGAGCAGACAGCCAGGCTACAAGAGCTCCAGCAAGGAGCACATGCAGTGTCGGTATTAAAGCAAGAGGCAGACATCCCTGCAAGTTACAAAAACAAAAAGAAAAGCATCAGTGTCAGGCCAAAACAGGGACTGCTTATTGCCTGAATTCCTACAAGAATAAAGTACATTGGAAAGCCTCTTCAGATGATGTGAACTTTAATAAAAGGCACTGACAAAATGAGGATTGGTATCTAAATGCTGGCTGATCAGCTGATGTCTTTCGCAGATGCAAAGTGGCCAGAAAGGTAATTCTGTGGGAAGTCATGTGCATCTACTCAGGTTATATTCTCCAGCTGGATGATAACAAATAAGACTTGACACCGTTCTGTGTGCTCGTCTATACACACGCTACTACGTGTCCTACAGGCATATGGACCACGAGTGCCTGGCACAAAATGCCATCTGCTGAGGCCAGGGTGGCAGCGCCGGGGAAATGCTGACACAGGTTCAGCGCCAGTACCTGCAGGGCCGTTATGGAGCTGTCCTACATCAAAGCTCACAGCTCTCGTGCTGCTGAGCGGGAGAAAAATCTCACAGCAACGAAAGGTAACACAGAACGGAACAGCAGCAACAGCAAAGGGATTGTGTCCTACCCGAGGAAGTGTAGGGAAAAAATGGTGCAGGTTGGTACCGAGGAACAAGAGGATAAAGTGGAAAGACCACATTTTTCCAGTAAGAATATTTTTAGAGCAAACAAAGAAAATACAAAGAACAGTGAAAAGGTAACAGTTGGAAGTCCCCATGCCTGTCACTCCTCAGCCCACCACCACAACACACCTTCCACCGCCTCCCCATCACAGCAATCAGGAACTCCTTCCCCAAGCATCATACGAAGTCAGCCAGGGGGTCTGGAGGCTAGAGGAGGACCAAAATGTGGAGCAACATCCAGAAGCTGAAGCCACAGATACAAAAATATAACCCTGCTTTTCTGCTGTGTTCCCTGGGGAAGGGCTCAGAACCATTCCCATGGTGGACCTTTTCTTGACAAGGGACACTGGTGAAACCAGGTGGAGCTACATTGTCAGTAGACACTGTTATAATCCGAATCCTTGCATGTTTGCACATTTCAAAACACAGGATGCATTTTGTAATGAAGAAGGATAACCACGGGGACCATGAAGGCTTCAGCCACACACTCTTAAGATCAGCACTGTCATGATGAGCAACCTCTAGCTTACACCTCTGTCAGCCCCAGAAGAACAGGAGGCAGCACACGGGATGGGTTTTAAGAGGTTTGGAAGGAAATCCAGGTAATTTTAGAGCCCTGAATGTGATGATTACATGGTGCCATCAGCAACTGCTCTGAAGAACAGTCAGTGGGAACACAAACACATGCAGAGAGCTAGGGAGGGGACTGACAAGGGGATAAGTATTGCGGGAGGTACAGCAGAGCTCTGAAATGAGCAATGAACCAGGCAAAGTCTTTGCAGACGATTTAGAGATGACTGAGTAAGCACACGACAGAAGTCTGTACACTTACGAACAGCATGAAGAAACTGAAAAGGGAAAAACTTGTGCACCACCTTCTACAACAAGGCATCAAATGAAGCACACAGGCGACGTTTCAAAACCAAGGAGGTTCTTCACACAGGGCACTCCTAGGGTGTGAATTTTGCACCAGATGCTGGAGATGTCAGCAGTTTGTAACGGTCAAAAGAGCAATCACACAGGCTGAAGTGAGAAAAGCCCAGCAAGGGCCACTCAGCAGCTGGCACCTCTGATGCTGGAGCTCCCTGGACTGCAAACCACAGCTGGCTGGGAGCGCTCAGGAAGATCTTTAGGCTCTAGGAGTCTGCTGTGCTGAATTCCCTAGGCACTGACAATCAGCCACTGCCAGACCGTTGTCCTAACTCTGTGGGGCCTTCTTGTCCTGGGGTCTTCATTAAATGTTGTAACCTGCAAGCTTAGCTGCAAGACTGCGCGTTCAAGCTTCCTGGTTCCTGTACAGTCTCCTGCTATTATCTAAACCCAGCACCTCTTCCATCGAGCCTGCACAATTAATACAATTCCAGCCTAAATTGGACAACAAAGCATACACTTCCTGCTAGACAGCACAACAAATTGTAGGAATGTGGTATTATACACACACACACAGACCTACAAGAACGCTTTTTAATTTTGCTTACATCCCAGTTAGTTATCAATTTAAACCCTTCTGTGCACCAAGATCCTCATAACCCCACGAGGAACCTGGCATAAATCATACCCATCACAATCTAATCCAAAGACACGTTTAGGCTTTTAGCAGAGAACTGGAGTGGTGGCATTTATATGGAAAACATTTATCAAAGTTCAAACAAATAATACTCGAAGCAGTATTTATTGCTTTAATATTTTTCAAACATCTCTTTGATAGCGCAGCAAAACCAGTAATTGCTGGATGCAGTTGAGCATCTGAAACAGTTCCAAACCACAGCACTGCCCTGGCACTGTTTGGGGGGGCATGCACACCCAGGAGGTGCTGTCTGCGAGGCAGCCTGCTGTCACCCCAGCAAAGAAACGGTCCCAGCCTATCGCCAAACCCTTGACACTTCCCAGAGCAATTCAACAGTGAGCCAGCACCGCATCCTGTCCCTCAAAAGCAGGTACCCATCTCTTTGAGGGACCTACACAGGGAAAAGGACCAGCCAGTCCCCGTGGTTTGCCCCATTTTGAGGCACACCTCCAAGTGAACACAGCCAGGCGGCTCGGTACGGGCTGTGTTTTCACAGACCGACAGTTTTTTCCCTTTGAAATGTTTTGCACACTTGTGGGCAAACTCCAAATGGAGCCGTGAACTTCAGCACGCAATTCTCTCTAAATATATTTCCCCAGAAATAGGCTCCTCGCAGCTGTGCCATTTCAACTGCTGCTGCAACGAAGAGCACGCAGAAAGAGAGAGAGAAGGAGGACATGCAATTGCTGAGAAAGTTTCTGCTAACTCATTGCAAAGGAACCTGGTATTCAGAACCCAGGGAACCACAATAAAACATGTAAACAGGTGACTCTTTGTAGAAACACTACCTTTTTAAATTTATTTTGAATATTTATTTATTTTTTAAAGAGGGTCTTTTAATTCAGGACCTCAGTATTTCATGTACATTTTCTAGGTATGTTCACTTGGTACCTCTGATCCCACACATCCTTCTCTAAAATCCCTCCTTATGGCTGGGGTTTCTAGGTCACTGGAGATACTCCAGTCTGCTCTAGGAAAATCAGACCCTCAATTTGTAGTGGTAATTTGTGAAAGCTAGCGCAGGCACAACTCATGTGGTTATAGCACTGTGTCCTCTGACTACAACGGAATTAGAGGACATGAAAATAAAAATGCCCCTATTATTTCTAGGTCACTGCAGCTACTAGTGGGTCTTTATCACTTGATGCTGATAAAACAGGTTATCTCGGCAAGCACTGTGACAAAAGGAATTATTACTGTATCATGATAAGTACATGATCTTCTTTAAAAACGTTAGGAGAACTGACGGGATTAAAAATATTCACTGAACATTTTCTGTGCGAACAGTTTTAATTAACTTGTATGATCATAGTTGGATATTAATTTTTGTTTTTGCAAGAAGAGTCTGAGTTGAACTGAGGGATCCTTTTTTCTGCTCGTTCCTAACTTGAATGTGAACGTTTTCTATTTCCCCCAGTGTTAGAGTGAGGCTTGTCTCCAGTAGCTACACGGCAGCTCACTGGAAGCTCAGCTAGCGATTCAAGATCCAGAGACATGAAGTGTCTTCCACTATATTTAAGCGGATCTGTCTACTGACATGTAAATATATACATTTATGCATGCTCACTCTGTAAGTGCAATGACAAGTTTCCAGAGTACCTGCTAACTAAACTAGCGCTGTTTTCACACTTGGAAAAATACCTTTTCTCCTTGTGCCAACAACTCCCGCTCTATTTTTACACCACGCTCGGCAGCAGACAACGTGTGCCAGGTGAAGTGTACCAACACCATCCCTTCCAAACGCCGGGGAAGTCTCCAGAAGGCTTTTATTCCAGGAATAAGCTGGGTTACTGTGTCTCAGGTCACCCCCTTACCTGATACAGCCAGGAAGTCGTCAATGGAAGTAATGTCATCGACGGCGTCGGTCAGCACGCGGACCTGCCTCTCCCACTGCTCCTTGAAGAGCTCCATGTTTTCCTGAGCCAGCTTGCTTTGGGGTTTAGCAGCCAGAGCCAGTGCGGCATTAATGACCTGCAAAACACCTCTGGATTTTTAAAGCACGTTCTGAACTCGACAGAAAGGTTCTTTGTGTTTATCCAATGAACTCAGCAGCAAACAAAGCAAGTTTAATAAGTTTTCTGGAACTTGATGTTTAAACACAAAAGTGTTTATTTTGATGCTTTCATGCCCAGCTCATACCTGCTCCCGCGTTTATTATGGGCAGTTATTACATGCAAGGACACTTGGCCCGTATTCACACCAGCCAGCTTCACCTTTCTTTAACAGCTCATGTTAAAGAGGTGCAGCTCTCTGAACACGGGTCATGCTGTTACACATTTCACACAGGATGACATTTAGTACATTGGAGGCTGCATTTCCTAAGCTAGGCACTAGAACCTGAGGAAAAAAAGGTCAAAATAGGATTAAGTTTACACGGTTTGAAGTAGGAACAATATACAAACACAAAAAATAAGGACACATTTTATTATTTATCTTCTTTTTCTTAAAATCTTAGCCTGTACTTTGCCAATAATTCTTACAACAGCTTAGGATTCCTATTATGGCTCCGGAAAAGCTGAATTGGCCAGAAAACAGGAGGTTTTTTTATCTGATGCTCCTCCCAAACCCCCTACAAGGTTTTTTTTCAAACCCTTGGCCTGTAATTTCCTCCGATCCTGTTGATTTTCTGAGCAGAAGAAATGTTACGCACACTGCTGGGCAACAAACTTTTTGCTGTGCTAACTCATCAGGTAAATGTCTAAAATAGCCTCCTCACGTGTGGGAAGGAAGCAATCACAAAAGCCTGTTCCTCTTCCAGCATCAGCTCTGGCTCCGCTATGCTTCAGCAAAGTGACCTGGGAACATGCCAGGCACGAGAAAACCTCCAGTCAGACCGACACGACAATCCCAGCCTTGTTTTCAAACACCTGGGCGCTGGAGCTAATTAACTCCTAAGCTCAGCGTGTAATTTTTCTTCTCCACTTTAGGACTGCATTAATTTCACGAAGCCGTTGAACAAAACATGCAAGCACCAGATGTTCCCGCATTTACAAGATCTACTTTTTCTACCTGCTTCATTTGGAAGTGTCACAAAGCATTTAAAAAAATCCAGAACTCACTAAACACGGGAATGATGGTGATGTCAAACATGTCATGATGGCACTGAGTGAGTCACCCGAGGGACGCGAGGAATGGCACTGGCTGAGCGAAGCTACCCTGCTCTGCGAGCTGCCAGCCTGCCTACGGAGAGGGTGGCTGGGAGCTGGGGTCACACCTCGACACGGGCACGGGGACAGGCTCTGTAACACCGACAAATGTGAGAAATGACCTGCCATGGCCTGCGGTCTGGTGGGGAGACCTGCGGGGCTGAAACACACCTTGAAATCCTGGCAATAACAACACCGTCCCTGTGCTGACCGAGCAACGCGTGAGTCTGCTGCTGCTTCCCCTTCCCCCAAATTAAACCATGAATTCTCACTCTGAGGGTAAGCAGCTGTGGGAACCAGGAGTCCCCTTCCAGAAGAGCTGCTGCCTGCTGGGGTGCTGGCTGCTCCGAACAGCCTCACACTGCCCATGGGGTCTGTGGCTCCCAGGTCCTGCAGGCTCTGAAAAAAGCCTTGTGACACCCACAGAAACGAAGTTCAGAACTCTAAAATCAATCAGAAATGGAGTTTTTAGAAAGGGAAGCCCACTCTCTGCTCAAAGCTCCTGTTTCTTCAGTCTAGCCAATGCCATTTCTTGCTCCAGACTCATTTCTGTAATGCACTATCTATCAATGAAAATCGAGATATCCAAATTTTATGAAGATGAATACAAATAACAGGCATTATGCAAACAAAAAGGGTGAGACAGGCAGTGTTCCAGCAGTCTGCTCTGTGCTGTTCCGTAGCTAGTAACCACTACTACAGAGACAGAGATGGTGATACCAGGGCTCGGGACGTTTTATCCTCCTCTCCTGTAGCTACCTGGGCTAATATCGGACCAGCAAACACACTTTAGGCACTGAGACAGGTCAGCCCTCATGCTGAAGGAACATATTGCCTACGTACCTGTGTGCTGTATGTCTGGGCAGCAGCAGCTGTCTGAACAATTAATCTTCATCAACAGCCCCTGTCCAGCCCCAGATGCCCACATTAAGCAACTCCTCATATCTAACACGAGAGCTGTCAGAGAGAGAGGGCTCAGCGAGTGCCCAAATCGCTCAAATAAGGCATCACCCCAAACCCAAATGCAGGAGGCACAAGCTGCACCGCTGTCCTCCAGGCAGGCCGCTTATCCAGCTGGATTCTCACTTTGTACATGACACCAGCAAAAAGGGATGGTCAACTCAAATAAGTCTTAAAAAATCTGCCCAGCAAAACCAGCAGGCAAGACCTGCCTTGCCCACGGACCCCTCCTGTGCTTAGAAAGCAGCCAGCAGTGCTAGAGACAAGGGCAATGCGCTGGTGGGGACATCAAAGGCTACTGAGTATCTCTGCAGAGCTAAATACAAAATACAGCTCAGTTCTCACAAACCCACAAAGGTTTGTGGGTTTTGTAGGTGTGCTCCCATGCGTGCTCAGGAGGAAACTCAGGACGGCTGATGCAGCCCAAGAGCCCTTTTTATAGCACGTATTCCATCTCACGGTCCTGAATCCATTTCTACACATCTAGCATCTTATCTCCATCTGCAAAGCGGTCAAAATGTTCAGTTTTAGCAAGGATGATCACAACCTTCACTCTGTCAAATATGCAAAGCTTAAGATTTACACAGACAAGTTATCCTGGACATCGCTCACATCTATTTGGGTGAAATATCCCAGGGATTACTGATAAAATCCTAAAAAATATCTATTCAGGTAAATATGCTCTTGCATCATGGCTGGTATCCAGTGACTGATTTGCCAACAGATGCTTAGGAAGGCATGGCAAAAGGACAGAAATACCGGATTATACCTAGTCTGTGGGTATGGTGGGTGGTCAGCACTGTAATTCCTTTATTATCTAAAAATGAACGCTTTGGAGGTAAGGGTTAAAGGATTGACTGAAGTACACTATTGCTCCTCCAAAAACATGAAGCACTGAGCATTTAATTGTAAGAATTAATTTAAAATATGAATAACTTACAGGAAGGATATATATAGTCTAAAAATAGGAAGAACATGGCAAGACTACCTGAAATGTGGCTGTTTCCATGTAAAACATTTGGCAATTGCAGGGACATATTCTGTATCTCAGAGCTCCTCAAAATTCTGCCAGAGCACTGTGATCACAATGACTCACTGAAGTTGTACAAAGCAAAGAATCAAACAGGGACATTTTGAGACTATCCAGAAGGAAATGAAGCATGGCAAGAAAGCACACTATTTTTATCGGTGCTTTGTTTCATGTAGCAATTGCAATGTTCAAGTCAGCCCAGCGCTCGGTAGCGTGGTTCCAGCCAGTTGCTTGGAGCGCCTTTCCTCTGCCTCCAGCACAGCCAGGGCTTGGCAGCTCCTGCCCTGAGATCTGCGAGGCTGGGGATCCAAAAACCTTGCAGCTGATGGCTCAATCTGCACCTCACATCCTCCTGGGAAGAACCTGCCGCCTTCCTCCTCGCTGAAACTAAAGATCGAAGACAAAACCCTTCTGCCCCCCATCTGGAAGAGTGACAGGAAGGCCTGAAGGAAGCTCTTGCACGCTGTGCTTTCCTAGAGAACCCTTCTGAACACTGGGCTGGCACAGCCAGAGGAGGAAACCTCACCTGGCAGAAGGAAATTATTGCCTATTTATTTCGCCTTGCAATCCTCACCTCTTGCCCCTTAATGTCGTCTCGGTGCACACAACACCCAGAAGCCACGTAGCTCCCTGGGTTGGTGGCTGCAGGCACTCATTTCACTGTTGCCTCAGTATTTTTATAGGGACTTTTGATCTTTACAGGGCACTGTTCCTTCTGCACTGGCTTTAGGGTGTTGCTGTCCCACAGCAAGAAGCACCCAGCCACCTCCCCCCTGCTCAATGAACACCTGCTCTGCTCAGTTCAAATATTTGGGATTTTTTTTATTTGTTTTGTTTTTAAATAAAGATCTTGGTGCATCAACTTTCTTGTGGCCATTTGGGTAATGAGGTGGAAAAGTAGCTACATGGCCTTCCAATTTAGGGTATTTTACATTTGTAGAAACAAAACCAAACCAACCCCGAAGCAACCCAACAAAAAAACCTGGTAAAACGAGGAAGGGGGAACAGAAGCAGAGGGAGCCCGGCCTTCAGTTCGGCACCGAACCAGTTCGTGCCCTGCACCTCCAAAGCTGCCACAGCAGCCGAGCCCAGCTCAGGTGGATGCTAACACCGGTGTTTTTCTGTTAGCTTACTGACAGCTTGTAAAAAGCTGCTCATAACTTGATTTTCCACACCCCAGGTCCCAAAGTTACCTCCAGCATCCACCCTCCTCCTGTCCCCCCTCTGCTCCTAGTTGCATTTTGCTCCGAGAAGGAACACGGGCTGTGAGCAGGACATTTCAGTCACTTCCACTTACATCCAACCCCGGGCTCGCATTCGCATGTCCGTGTGCGCTAACCCTCTCTGTACTTCCATACAGCAAAAAGCACTCTGCAGAGACTGATGAGCTGAGATGCCTGGAAGCAAAACACACAGCAGATTGTTTTGCACTTTCGCCAGCTTTAATGGCAGCGACCAGCAAGTGCCTGGATGCTGAGGCACCAAAGGGAAAAGTTTGCTCCTGACTTCCAGTTCTGCGCTCCTGTATATGAGAGGTTCTCTGACCACTTTCCCTTCCTGTGGTTACTTTAGGTGTCTACGCAGAGGATGCTTGCTGCTGTTGGTCACTGACAGGCTTTTACTGGAATAACATGACCTTTTCCAGTCTAGCTTCTGCTGCTGTCAAAGTGATTTTCTATTTATATCCTGTGCATGCATAATTATCCTATCAGTTTCCTGTATAAAGAAAAGCATTTTCTTTTGTAGCTGAAGGCTCACATTATAATACCAGCCACTGCTGAAGCTGCAAGAATGTTGGAGGCATTTGTCTTGGTGTCCCTTTGTGCTGCTTTGTTCTGTGTTTCACTGACTTGAAGCAATGAAGCTTTGGGAGTTTCAGGGCACGATGTTTTTTCTGGAAGATGTTCTGCTACAGCACTCCCCACATTACACCGTGCCAGTGATGAAGAGACACAGTCCTTACCCACTGACATGCCTCTTACCTCAGAACTGAATCCCTTTCTCCTATCATTGATTCTTTTAATGTACATGCAGAGAATCAGTAACTGCTCAAGCTTCTACTATTATTCCTTGGATGGCCACCCCTGTCCTGTAGTGGTTGTTCTTCACAGGGAGCCTGCACGACACAGATCTGCACCTAAACATTAACTTTTCAACAGAAGTTTTCATGCACTTTGGAGCCTCCACATGGGACTCCTCATATGCTTTTGCATTTTGTTTGTCTGTGGCAGTAGGTGTGATCAGCATATGTAACCATCTGCCTCATCAGAAATCTATACGCAGCAAATTGCTTTTCAAGCTTTTCCAAATTGGAATGTATGGATGTGGAACAGCAGTCATTAAAACAAGACATTAATATGAAAAGAGCCAATTTATTTTTTTTTATTATTTTTTTTAATAAAAAATGTAATTTAATGCAAGAATCATCGGAAGCCTGCTTAATCGGTGCCACTCACTGAGTGTGCAGGGTGGGCGAGCTGCACCAACTGCTGCCTGTGCTACAGCAGGCATGGAGTGAGCACGGAAAGCAGAGGTGGAGACGGTGCCTGGTGCCCTGGTGAGGCAGCCCGTGGTGCTCAGAGCCACCCTTGGTGCCCTGCAGCTGAGAAAGCAGGTCCCAAGCACCCATGCCAGGGAGCTGTGGGTCCACCCTGCTCCTGAAGGCTGCCACCCAGGGGATGACGGTCCCAGGGGTGCCAGGACCCAGCCTGTTCTGGAAGAAGCAAGCACCCAACCGACAGAAGCTCTATTCCATAATTATTTTCTGAAAGTCCCGGTCGCCTACAATTTGGCTAGGAGTCGACAGATGAACTTTACAGAGGCTTTAAAGAATGCGAAAGTCAACAAATAGCTGGTAGAAGCAGCTGCAAGTGACAGCAGACTGTCACATCAAAAGGATGGAGCAATCCTTTCCCTTCAAGAGCTATACTGGGGCATTTTCACTGTTGCTTTCTAAACACTTACAGCTTGTATGATCAGAAAGACTGCTATGGTTAAGCTCTCTTCTCAGACATCTTTAATTCAAAACGCTGTTACAAAACAGCTTTCGCAGGCTCCCAAAGCAAGTACTTCTTGGAAACAGAACTCAGAAGCCAAAGTTGCAAGCAAGGATCCAGGTTTTTGAGTTGAGATAAACAAAATCTTTCACTAATTTACCATTGGCAAGCTCTGTGTTTAGCAAGAAGGCAAAGAAAACTTCCCCCAGCACTCTGCTAGGCAAATGGAAGCACAGGCAACTATTCCAAGTATTTCGCAGCAGTACTTTTCCATTTCCACTACGAAAACATCTTAAATGTTTAAAAAACAAAATGCTTAGCTGTAATGATCGAGGACTTTTGTTCCTTCCTCCTGACACACCGCAGACACACCTAGCAAGGCACACGGATGCAGGAAGGCAGGTAAACCCTGGGGGATGCTGGAAAAAAGTCCTTTCACTTCCACAAGCAGATTTTCAGCAACACATGCCTTCACAAACAGAACTCGGGCTGGCTTCCAAGCCAAAGCTTCACAGAGCAGCACCAGTGCCCCCCGAGCGCTGCGTGATTTCTCCCCTGCACGCCCAGCCTGGCAGAAGCGACCCAGCGGGCTGCTGCAGAGCACGCAGCTCGTCCTAACAGCCCTTCCCGGGCCATCAGAGGAGGCTCTAAATGCTATATTTAGCCTCCAACTTTGCATTTGATTCCCTGCTAATTGGCTGGGGACTCGCAAACAGCAAGGATGATGTTACTCACACGGCTTTTCTGGAGGAAACAACGATTTGCAGCAAGCCACACAATCCCAATTTAACTGCTTGCCGGTGCAGTGACTTTTCAGACCATTTTCTGCACTTTTTTGCTCAAAGAATTAAATTTCAAATCTGAGAACGTCTGAGCCCTTAGGTGACAGGGGCAATGAATGAATTCTCGTCTGTACCAACAAAACTTCCAAGCTTTGCCTAAAGAAACAGTTTGAAGTGTTGCACATTCCTTACTCCTGCTGCCAGCTCTGGAAGGCTAGTTACGGCAAGGGACTGACTAACTGCTCTGCCCGAGATACAGCTTTTATAATTAACTCTACAGATTGATTTCTGCAGAAATCATTCTTTAACCAGGAGTTCCCTACTCCCAGAATGGCCTCTACACTGCTAAGCTATTTAAGAGGTTACCTGGGAACTTAATCAAGCGCATTAAATTTCAGTTTCATCCTTTCCACCAGAGCAATGCCCTGAATTAAATTTCATACATCGTACGTCCATGTGATATTGATATATTCGCTTGAGTTTCAGAGTGTATTGTAATTACTGATTGACTTGACTCATTCTGAATGCAGCATCTTTCTGGAAAAATACCATCTAAGCAAAAAAAAAAAATGTAGATAATATTGGAGTAAATTTGTATTTTATGCCTAATTCACATGTTTGTCACCTAGAGAGATCCAAGAACAAGCTGTGCTTCTTGTCAGGAATAAACTGCTAAATAAGCATATAATTGCCTTTAAAAAAAGCACCTCACTAAGCTGTGTAACTAGAAGCATTTAGAGATTATACAGAATGATCAGAGTTTGGGGGTGATCAGCAACACTCAGTGAGGACAAGTGTGCTGCATCGCTCACGCTGGCATTGCACGAACTCCTGTACTGTTAGGAGAAAACACAGATGCCATTTGTAAAACAGTTTAAACAAGTGTCCCTAATTATCTCAGGATTCACAACACGTTTAAATACTCCTAGAGCATTAAACTATCTATTGGAGAACACATAATGTAACATAAAAGCGTTCTTTCAAGTACTAGGAACATCTATAGTGTCATTTACTGATCTCTTGGTGACTACCCTAAAATCAAGGCAGACTGCACTGTGGAGCAGTAGAACTGAAGGCTTGGAAACTCAGCCATGGAACTTACATAAGCCCAAACCCATCAGTTCTAACCCTCCTCACCTCTTTATAGATAATCAAAGCTTCCAACACATCCTACATGTGTTAGCACAATCCCTGAAAACAAAGGTTAACAACTGCACTTCAGTCTTTGTGACTACTGACTGTAGTTGATTATTTCATGTTGACTTGATTACGACGGTAATTTTATAAAGGTGACAGACCACTACCCAACTTGAATATGTCCCAGAGGCATTTAGATTCAAAGAAATCCTAACTTTAAGATGCTTATTTTCAAAAGCACCAGCATTCATTTAGAGGAACATGCATTATACTCCCATATTCTTGGAGACAGATAAAAAAAATTTATGTCTAGCCTGGTTAGTTTCTTTAGGAAAGTGCAAGCCCTCATACCAAGTATGATGACTTTGACTTTTAAAAATCTATTTCTTACACATGCTTTCTTCCAGCTCTAAAAATTGGGACCTTTGCTTTTAACAAGCCATATATACCACCTGCCCTGGATGTGGGAGGACGGTAACAGCACAGCTGATGCACCGGTCCCAGGGTCTGATCCAGGAGTGCAAACCACACAAGTCCACCCCAGGACAATAAAAGGTCTCCTGGATAGTATTTAACGTTTTATGTTTAGGTGCTGATCTTCACCTATTTAATAACACTGCTACTAGAAAGTAATAGGAAAAATTAAACTGGTCCTCCTCCTACGTGCACCTACCTATAGGTCGGTGTACATATCTCACTTCCTTTAGACTGATTTCAAATATATGTATCTATGGGAGAACTTGAATAAACTCCAAATAATTCTGAGATGATGAACCTTATTTTCATTAAATGACATTTGACAACTTTTGAGTACGTATTTTCCGTTAGCATCCAGTTACCAACAGCAGCTAATTTGTGTGTTTTAGACCTGAACTTCCTGATGCTTTTAAAGACGTAATCGCAAGAACTGACAGCACTCCGCAGTCTTCAGGGGTTCATTCAAGTATCTAGCTGTTGACATTTAAAACATCAGTAGTATCAAAATGAAAGAGGATAGCCTAGTTCTTATATAAACCTAATTTCCTTCGTGCCATTAAGAAGTTATTAATTAAAGGATAGTCTCAGCCAGGTTCAAACTCTTCATGCATAGCCAGCTTCCTCTGATCCTAGTCTATCAGGAAGGTTTTTTTGACATATTTACAATCTACTCAGGAAAAAAAAAAAAAGCAATTCATCTTATAGCATATATCAGAGCAGAGGTAGTGTCTTCACAACACATCTTCCCACAGCATGAACGTGCAGAGTAAATCACTGAAGTTTCACTGGGTTGCTGTCTCGGAGGTTACCAGAATACTCAGGCACAAGGAAGATACAGTTATTATGCGAAGAAGAGCCGAAGATTCATTCTCATCACTAATGACTTTCTGTCAAGTAGTTCTAGATTTCTAAGTTTTGATGCATTTGATTTACTACCAGTGTTAAGGAAAACACCAAGTTCTGCAGGCAGACAGGTCCGTAAAGGTACACCAAAGGCCAGCACTGTGTACGGCGCAGGCCCACTCGCCCAAACAACCTGGGCGAGCCGCGTGCTCTTTGTTACCTGGGGACACAGGGCCTCGAGCTGGCTGGCTGACATGCGGACCAACTTCACACCTTCTTCGTTATTCGAGATGGAGCAGGCCAGGTTAGCAACCTGTGTCAGGGGAAAAGAAAACAGAACAGTTAGAACTGATTGTTACTTTCCTCTATAGGAAACTTTTCACCCACCCCAACAGTGACCACTAAAATGCAAAGTGCCCACATGGATTCGGTTGTAACTAATTTTGAAATCGCTAATGACATTTGTTCTGTCTCGAGCCATAAAACATCAGGTCATAAAACCATAGCCATACAAAGAAGACAGAGATCTGTGTCACCACCCTTTCAGCAAAGTTCTCACCAGTAAAACAGACAAGAGTGTCACTGGCAGCACTTGAAGTCACAGTTAAAATGCCCACTCCAATTCAGGAGCGAGACAGCAGCAATCACACAATTAAAAAAACAAACCTGCTCCAGTGCACCTCGGGATTAAAACTGATGCTTGTAACTATATGGAAACTCAATTTTTCTTAAAAGATTTCTACACCCTGCTGCGCGTGAACCCTGCAGATAGGCACACCAAGCAATTCACATGTGCAAGCGGTGCCGAGGTGCTGCAAAGCTCAGGCTTTGTGCAGCATCAGCAGAATGGCGTACGTCAGCTACAGGATACTGGTGTTTGAACACACTGCTTTAAACTACTTGATGCACTTCTTATTTAGTCAAAGGCTGCAGAATCAGAGAGGTGTTCCTCCAGCCCTCCATTTGTGCTGTGCTTCAAACAAAGGCACGTGCTGGTACAGGTGATTTGAAGAGCCATCCACAATCCCCTAAAATCAGAATAGCATCTCGTGATGCTACAGCTTTACTCCAAAACCTTGACCTGCTGCACAGCAGCATCCCTAAGTAGGGCATCTTGAAACAGAGGACCTTTTGTTAACAACTGCCTTTTAAGAGTACACAGGATGGGGACAGCACAGACTTTTTTGGTAATTGGAGATGTTCCTCATATTGGAGCTACTCTCAGGGGAAGGAAGTCTGAACTAAGTTACGTTTCGTGGCTGACAGGTGAATGACAAGCATGTTATTCTCAGCCATTTGAAGACAGAGCTGTAAAAATAGTACGAAGTGAACTGAGATGAACACTGAGTACTGTCCTTTCAGAGACAGAGCAACCTGCAAAAAAAAAAACAGTAAATGTGTTGTAGAAGCCCCACTGTAAACCAGCAGATGCTCGCCAGCACCAGTGAACCAGATTTCTCCACGTCCTTCTCTCCATAACCTGGGAAAATTCCATCCTCCCTCTAATTAAACCATCCTGTGCGTTCGTATTCAAGTTGCTTTGAAGTAGTATCGGCAGCTACAGCGTATGCCTTCCCCCCTCCCCAAGTTGTTCCCTTTACAGCAGATGTTCCCACACGGAATACATTACTGTCCCACCAACCACATGCCAACATGCCTGCACACTCTTTCATCAATTCCGTTATTAATTTTGGGACCACGGCAAGTTCCCATCGTGAGGCACGCAGCATCCTCCTCCCCCCAGAGCCAAATCAAGTTACAGAGGATGTAAAACTGTCAGCTGTCAAGACGAGAGGTAGGTTTCCAGCGCTGAACGACTCAGTAAACAGATGCAGTGGCATATATTTGGATGAAAACAAACTGAAGTTGAGAGAAAGACTATGCAGCATCAACACGCGGCACGCGGAACTCGGCCAGCTTTCAGATATCCGTGCTTTACTTCCCAACTTTCTTTTCCACCAGCCTGCAGAGAAAAGACCTCCATATCTCTAGGTGAAGCTGCTGCAAGTCTTGAGCTCATTGCAAGGTTGTGCAGCTTGCGCCCAGCTCACCAAAGGCTCTTTTGCCTCTCCTCCGTTGGCACGTTTGCTGCAGCCCCACACCCTGCTCCCCTCTGCAGGGCATGACCACCGACAAGCAAACAGTAACAACTCGTCAGGAAGGGATTTTATTTTGAACAGAGGGGTTTTGTCTTCTAGATTTGCTGTATCTTAAATCCCCAGTTCACAGCGAGCTGCAGTATATTAAGCTTTTGTTTAGAGGCTCAAAAATAAAGAGACAATAAGATGCCATGATTTAAAAGTCAAATAAAGATTTTGTTGTTGTTTTAAGCACAGGTCATATTTTGGAGAAATACCAGTTTGCCAATACTTTTTATGGTCCATATTTTCACGTCATTTCTGCCTCCCCGGCAGCAGTTACAGTTTCTAGAAGTGAGAAGAACACAAAGCCCTATTGACTAGGGGCTGAATAAAAGCTACATTGAGGCACTACAAAATCAGCCTCTCCGCTATCTGGAGATGTTGTGCTCTCTCTCAAGCCAAGTGTGATGAATCAAGCACAGAGAATCCTCGCTCTGTCTGAATACAGAGAGGCAAAGAAGTTGGTAATTGAGTGTCCCCGCCATGGTACTATGAAATTTTGCTTTTTTGCACAGTCATTTTTGTACAGTCATTTTTCTCCTGAATACCTCACTGATGGCAATTCTTCTTTAGAAACTGCCCGACTGGGACTGCCAACCTTCATGAAAGAAGTGTGTGTGCTTCCGTGACTGAGCTTCTTTGGCAGTTTAAAACAATCCAGTTGCTGGCTGCCACATCCCATCCTACTTCTGTGCCTCCAAATCTCAACACTTCATTTCAGCATGCTAGTCCAAGAGAAAGCTATTCGCTCTGGCAGATTAGCTTCCCTGCCAGATTAGCACGCAAACGTCCCAGCAAACCATTTGCTGAACACCAGACCAAAGGCAGGGACGTGGGGATGACTTCAGAGCGCAATGGACCGAGCCCTACATCCACAGCAACGCAGCGCTTACTGCACCCAGGGGCAGACACTTTCAATCTGTTGAAAGAACTCAAACCTCTTAAAATTCAAACATTAAATGCTATTTCAAATTATTAATCAAGTTGCAAATGACATTACAATTACATCTTTTAAATCGTCGTTAACTATCAGGTGCTCTATGGCTTGAATCCTGAAAGGGCACGTACCAGCTGCAGCGGGTGGCTCTATGATTAAGAAATTGAATTTTAAGAGTATCCGAAAGCACAGTTCATCAATAACTCCTGTGTGATGTTTGACAAACAGCTTCAAACTCCCTGTCAGAGGAAAGGATAAGGAACTCCCAGCCAGTTATCTGGCACGTGCACATAATACATAGAGTTTTGCAGCCCAGATGAAGATCAAATGTGACTAAATTTGTTCTAAAGCATGCAGAGCACCTGGAGATCACATATATTTCTTTCAAATAAAACAGAGCACCTCAAGCAAACAGAAGTTCCCTTTAAATCAAATGGAAATGAAATAGTTTTTCCATCTCGCCAACAACGTAGCTGACTGACATAGTAAGTGGTCAGATTTGATTTAGAAAGAACACTTGTGCTTGAGAGCAAAATAGCAATTGAATTCCCGCTGCATTTGTTCATTCTTACCATTCAATATCATCAAGCCCCTTTACATAAGCACTGCTGGCACAGGCATCAAAGGAGACAAAAAAAAAAATTGCAAATAATGTAATCAGCCATAATGACCAATTTCTTGAAAGAAGTTAAAAATACATAGGGAGATGAGGACAGGCTGGAGAAGTGAGAGCGAGGCGGCTCAGATACCTCTTGCAGCACAGACAGACCAAATTAAGAGCCTCTTTTTGATGCAGTATGAAGACTCTAACAGTGGAGTACACAGCCACCTCCCAGAGACTGCCTCACATACCCTAAAGGGCCGGACAGACCCCACACAGCTGCAGTTTGGATGGATGAGCTTCAGCCCAGCCCAAGGACAAAGGTGCTGGGCAGCAGCAGGATGCGCACGGGCACAGCCACGTCAGCGCCACTCCTTGCTACAAACTAAGGAATTGTGCTGAGTGAAACCCCAAGCTGGATGAACTGATCTGCTTTTGGAACTCAGACGTGATTGTTATTAGCGATGACACGGGAGCACTGCGAGACAAGGGACGCCTTTGGAGGCGGCACTGGTCAACCAATTCCTCCCAGCGGCAGGCCCGTGCAAAGGGTCAGCCAGAAGCCATTAGCAACAAGATATGTTTCCAAAATTAAAAAATAGAGAAAAATCACGCCATCTGTCACAGAGATCCCATCTTCAATTCTAGTTAGTTTTCTGCAGAATTTTCTATTTTTAATCATGAAGAGTCCTGGTATTTTTACAGCAATTTTTTCCTCCATTAGCAACAATTTGCCAGCCCACGTGTGTGGTGCCGGTTGTTCTAGACAATTGCCTCCTCTGACATTAGGAAGGTTTCACCTTTTTCACCTGAAGTTCTTTTAGTTATTTATTTTTTTTTTACCTTAAAGTCTGTTCTGATGCCAGTTAAGGAGCTGTGTCTTCCAGCAACACAAAGACTCCAGCAGCCTCACCTCCACGAGCTTGGGATCATCGCCAACCTTCTCAATTACACTGTTGGAAATTTTGAAGAAATACAGCCGCAGCTTTGCAGCAGTTAAACTGCCTCTGCACTGGACATCCTAGCTTAGGGAGAGGGGTTACTTTATACAGGACTGTTTATTAAAGTCTTAACAAAATGTTTTTTCAATAAAAGACAAAAAGCGCAAGAGAAAAAAGGAACCATAACCTAACACATTAACTCTTCTTTTTTTTTTTTTTCCCCCCCAAGGATTTTGAAGGCTGATACTGAAAACTTGCGTTGTGCATGTGGACTGACTTCAAAGCAGCAGCACCGAGCTTCTCCTTGCTTACAGGTCGTATTTTCAGCACAACTTCTTCAGCAAGCCAAACGCACCACGCGCTCTGAAGTGGGTGCTGCATGCAACCAGCCAGCAAGCGTAGCCCCCAGAAGGCTCTGTAGTGTTTGCTGTTCCATAATTTACTTCAAATTGGCAGAGCCTGCCCCAGCCACACGGCACCGTTATAAATAAGGGTTATATATGGCTATGCAGGAGACACTAATTGAATTTAAGAGTCTGACTACTCTTGCTTTGAAGCCACAGTTGAAAAAATACCATTGCAGAGTTTTCAGAGTCTTCCTATGGAAAAAACATTTCACATCAACCAGTATCCTGTCGCAAGCGATGCCCACAAACCCCAAGCAAAAATAACACAAAAGCCATGTTCCTTTATGCACAGGTGATTCAGGAATTTCAGTAACGTGGAAACAAAGCTTTCAAAAAGTGTCCTTTCACTTTTTAATTTCTGATTAAGCTTCAAAATTTCTGTGTTTTTTTTTTTTTTTTTTAACTACAGTTTCTCTGGGAATCCAAATTCCTGCTTTTACAAGCTAAAATTGCCCACTTTAGATGATTAAAAAAAAAAAAAGACAAGCAGCCATCAGATACTTTCCTCTTGAGGACCTGCCACAGAAAAGTATATCAGATGCTCACAGATTACATGTGCTGTAGCTGAAATTTTTTCCTCCCCCATGTTAAGAAAACAGTGCAATGCAGGATGGTCAGAGCCCAGAAAATTCATTTAACTGCAGGAACAACTGTTCTGGCAAATGTGGCAACTGTGTACTTCCAGAAGAGATGTGTAAATTATGCAATTTCCACCTATCTTGGAAATAAAGGCTTTTATTATTCAGCAAGTCCCTATATTTATTAATTTGTTTATGTACCACAATATTCAGGATGATTGAAGATAAATGCAAGCATTCTAACGCCCAGCCCTACAAGGTACTGCGTGAGTGAGCTTGCCCTCTGCCTACAGCTCTGTGAATGCCCCAGTTTTGCAGAGGCACGGCCAATTAGGAATTAGGCAGAGCAGCTCCACTGCTGGTGTGTGCGGAGGGCTGGCAGCGAGGACGTCCGTCCAGGTCCGCAGGGACTTGGAGCAAGTCACCAGGAGTCATGCTGTCAAGTGCTCCGTGATTTTATATGACTTAAGTAGTTGCAAGTGGCTGCAGCTCCGTAGCAGGTGCCTTGCAAGAGATTGTTGTGGGCACCAGTATCCTAGTGTATTAACTTAAAATAGTAAAGGCTTTAAATAAAACAAGCCACATGCATAGAAAAACTCCAGACGTAAAGCACCGTGGGGAACGATGGACTAAAACTGAGATAAGGGCTATTTCTAGAGTGCTGCAAACTCATGATTACTCTCGCGCAGAAGACGATAGCAATTTCAATATCAAGTTTTGTTATAAACACATGGTTGGGAAATTTAACCTAGACGGAACAAAACTGGCAAGCAAACTGTTTTCCTTTTTCATTCAACAGTTCACAGGCAATGCGGAATGGGGGTTGTGAACAACGAGCAATGGTTGTTGTGAACTTTCTGCTCTCCATAATTTTGAAGCATCCACGTTATATTTTCACAGCAACCTTGCTCTTGAGATAAAATCTCAAAACTTACATACTGTAAGCTGTGTCTGGGTGTATAAAGATCTAGTTAATGAAGAAAGCATCCCGTTTGGCTCTCAACCCAGATGAGCTGTCTACAACTGCCTCACCAGCTATCCAGTGCTGTCCTGTGAAAGCCCTGTTCAACACTGGTGAGCATCTTCCATACCACAAGAAAACATTTTTCTCCAACAGTCAATCTCACATGTTGCCAAAGCTGCACAGAAAAAGGCACTTTTTCATGTAGTTCTGGAAATAAAGTGGTTTTGCATCATGACAAACTGAACAGGGCTCCATTAACAGAGCAGCTAGCACAGAAGGGAGAGCGCTTCTCCCTTTCTTGCAATTCCCATTTGCAATCAAAGAGGGTGGAAGAGGTGTGCAAAGAGGTGTGTATCTGCAGCATAAAACACGCAGTAGGAATGTGCTAACTGTACAGAAATACCTTTATTCACATCCTGGTAGATTATCTTTTCTACTGACCTGACCTAGGGAGCAGAGCTGGTAAAGGAGAACCAGTGTATGACGTGGGCACCGTGCCCCTCGGAGCTGCAGCTGGAGCAGCAGATGTAACGATTGGCACGGGAGCTATTCCTTCCTCAAACAAACAAGCTAAAGTGATAAAATGTTGTTATAAGCACAAAACACATTAGTTACACAAGCTGATCTGAGCTACCATGACAGAAATCACACCACTGGTATGTAGCGCGGATCTGATCGTAAGCAATAGCAAATCCTCACCTCGGATGCCTCTTAGCAACACAGATGTTTTTCTGTAAAATCAAACCATTTCTAATAGTGCTATCTGGACACTACCCGGATAAGTATCTTTATCCGAAAAAGCCTCTGTGTTTATGAAACTGGAGATCTTTCCTATCTCGTTTTGCTTATCGCTCAGCATGCTGTGTTATCATCTTACCAAAGGTTTCCAGCTTGATACCTATCGTTAGCTGTTTAAACCAGTTTTTGGTGATTCAGCCACCTGCTCGTGGCAAATTTAATGGGAATTATAAATACATTATGCTCTTGACGAAGGTGACAAAATACTAAGAGGAATGAGCTCTACACAGACTTCAGGCAACTCCTTGATGGCACTACATGACTAATAGTCCAATATTGCTAATGAGTAAGATGATGAAAATCCAGTATTGCATCAAGGTTTTTAATATATTAAGAATTAAAACATTTATGCCACATCTATAAATATTGTACCCAAAAAGCTATTTTAAAACGCTGTTCAAAATCCAAAGACTCAAATATCTGGATAAGAAAGCAGTCCAGGACTCCAGTGCTTTCTACCTACCTCTGAAGCCATCACACCAACAGCACCCATGCTCAGCCATGCTTACATTTCCTGACAGCTTTTAGGGAATTCCCCTGCCCTACCAAATGCTGTTTCCAAAGGAAGAAGGAAGAGAGGAAATACACAGCTGCTTCTAGCAGGGTAAAAGGACATTAACACAGTTTTCCAGACCCTAACATCACTCACCTCCAATTTCTACGCCCTTGGCCCAAGAGGTTAAGGGCCAAGCCTCTCACTCTCAGCAATCACATGGATAACGTAATGACTGTCCCTGGGGAAAAGGAACAGCAGAAATGCCTCTCCTCCAGGGAGCAGTAGCTAACCGGGGTGATTTTCAAACAGAAGAACATGTATCCAAAACGCAGTCACTGTCCAGATACATGAGGGTTTAACTTCTTCAATCACTTCACCCCTCCATTAGTTTCACTGTTAGATTGATTACTTTGCTTCTTGTATGTGTATTTGTGATAGAATCTAGATAGCAAGATTATGCTAAAGTCTCTTATTATTCTTTCTTCCAGATTTCTTCCTACTGGATTTTCAATCTCCACCACCATTCTTCAAGCCCTATCATACGTAATTTGGTGTAGCATGGAACATGGGCTGAGAAAAAAAAACCCTTACAAAACCAAAAGTCACCCTATTAAAGGTCACTTCATTTTATTTATGTATGCTGGATTAAACTTGTACACGCAGTTTTGTTGGAAAATTAACTTTTTTTTTTTTGCTGAGGCTTTCCTACTTTACTGATTATGAATGTGTATAAGGAAAGCATGTTTTATGAGTAAAACTTAATTTATTTATGAATTAGTTGACTAATCAAATGAACTTGCAAGGGAAGTGCATCGGTTCTTGAAGAGTGTCAGATTTTAGAGGGCATATTAGAGTTATGCTGGTCATTTACTGAAGACATTTGTTTTAAATTGCTGCCAAGGTTATCCATAGACAAATTAGAGAAAACGTGCTTGTTCTTTGGAAGAGCTATTTTGCTGTGTGTCTTAAAACGGGAAATTACTCTCAAGTCGAACCAACTCTGCCTCTCCTCTCCAGACCACAGCACAAGGACATTTCTCTTGCAATACACACTTATCTTCAAAATAAAAGCAAGATGATGACAAACTTCAATTTGCAGATTTTCTCCCCCCCCTGTAAATTAGCTCACTGAAGAGGAAAAACAGGAGCTCAGACACCATGGTAATGACTGATAATGAGCCTAGCCTGGTAAATGCCAAGCTTTGAGACTAATATACCCCAAAATTCAGAAAAGCATTTCACGTCGGTGTTTGATTTGGGTGTCAAGGGCTGTGCACTTTTCTCCCAACACTTGTTTGTCTTTCAGTATTGATACATACCTCTAATGGCAAACATGAAGAAAGGATATTTAAAGAATGAGCAACGCCAGTCCCCTCCCGCCTCCAAAGATGCTGGTTTTATATAGCTTTGGAAATCAGTTAAATAACAGACAACAAATTATAATCCTATGAGCCCAGATTTATGTGTAGACCTGCTAGTCTTGTGCTTCGTTTTTAATAAGTGTGCACAATGTCCAAACTTTAACCTTTCTACCTTTAGTAGAAAGATAACTGGCCACACCGAGGTAAGCTGCATCTCATGACCACAGGATAGGCAAACCTCAGTTTTTCAAAACCTTTGTGTCTCAAGCCATTCTCCAGGTGCCCAATGCTAGCTGTTATTTTAAACCCCAAGCTATGCTTTACCCACTTCAGATTTTTTAAAAGCCTTTCACATGAAGAGAAGAAAAAAAAATACAACATGAAAAACAAAAAAACAACCCTGCAGCTGTTAGGCTCCCTGAAGAACATACAGGCTGCAAGTATGAACAAATCAGGGTTAAAAAAAAAAAAAAAAAAAAAAAAAAAAAAGACACAAAAAAACGTTGTAAGTGTGCAAGGCTTTGGGCTTTTGGAGCATGGTATTTTTAGACTGAGGTCTGAAGAATTATTCCAGAGTACTGGGCTAGACAGTTAGGGCAACAGAAGGGGAAAATGTCAGCATGAGAGGCTATGGATAGCTTACGGAGTTAAAAGTGCCCAAATGTGATTCTTTCCAAGCAAATAAATTTGCAGTCTGCATCTGTTCATGGGTTTTCACTGGAGATGAGAAAATCATCTCTCTGTATGCAAAATACAACCCAATGCATTAAAAAAGGCATCAGATAAATTAAAGTAATTGGGAAAAAAATGATGCTTATGAAATATCATTGAGAGCGTTCACCTCCCTGCTCTTATCAAAGTTTCTCCAAGAGAGATTTAAGAATAAAATTCAAGTCAGGAAAAACATCTGACACAGGGTACTGGACTCATTCCTGTACAAGATTATTCTCTATTTTCAAGAAACTACAAACTCTCCTTTTCCAAAATACTCTTCAGCAAGCAAACAGCTATTGTGAGCTTTTACCTGCACTCTGTCCTCAGCTGTCTTTTCACTACCTAATTTCTTAAGGTCTGAAAAAACTTTTAAATTAAGATTACACACTACAGAGACAAATCAAAATCTAATTTTTATTTTTTCTAGAGCATTCAATAGTGTAGCAAAATGTTTCTTCTCTGACATTTATGGCTTTCTCACTTTTCTGAGAATAGCCAGAAGTGCCATTACAGCGGCTACAGCGAGCGGCAGGGAGGCGGTTTGTACATAAGCACACTTCAAAGACTGGGATGAGTGAAAAGTCAGCACCGTGCTAAGTGACAACACTGAAAAACAAGCACCGTGTTTCAGGACAGTCTAGTTTCTAGGATGAAAAATTTAATTTAAGGACATATCTTTCCTCAAGAGCAAAGTTATGGGTTGGAGAGCCACGGCTGCTTCACCCACCACCACAAAACCCACCAGAACAGAAGCAGACACTTTACAATCAGTAAATTAGGAAGACTTTCAGAGTTCACAAGTAAATTTACCTCTCTCTCTTGCACTGGTTCCCAAAGTGGTATCTCTTCCATTATTCTCATCTCCTGCGTTTAAATCGGCTTCTCTATCCCTGAATCAGACTCAGGAAGAGTGCTAGCTAGTTAATGGGCTGTTAGTGCAATTCTGAAAGCTATCTTGGAAATATATTATTCATCTGATCTCACTGTTTCACCATTTCTCAGTTTTCAAAAAACAGGATAAGGTGGCTGTTATTTAACCACAAGAGAAAAATTAAATGGAAGCTCGTTTGGATACGGCTTTGGCATGGCTCATCTAAAAGATACAGACCCAGAGGGCAAAGCAGACTGCTGGGGTCATTACTTACGTTGGCTGAATTTGTCTGCCTGGCCTTTAGGAACTACAAAAGCTAGGCAGTGGTTTGCTGCCAAGAAGGGAAGATTTTAAAAATAAAAATACCCCAACCGCATGCCTGGATATCTTTGTAGCTGCTTGGAGGGCCCATGAACACCTCTACAGTGCAGGACCAAGAGCTCCCCATGCTAACCCAGGGCAGAGCCAGCTCTGTTTAGGCGATACCTGCAACAGTTTAGTGACAAAAAATAAAATAAAACCAAGTCTCCTCTAGTGCCTGGTTCACCAGGAACACAGCACTGGCTCCTCCAGGTCCCAGGACGGAGCACTGGGTACCACAATCGAGCTGCAAAACTTTTAATTAATTCAGCTGGGAATCGTCCAAGTTCCCTCTTGCAGCCTGCATCTCTGATGCACATTTCTTCCCTTTTCCTAGTATTAAAGGAAAGGGCACATTCTGTTCTGCGTCTAAAACACGGGAGCCTGTCAGTCACGGCGTGCTACACACCACCACCCGGTGCTGCACTGCAGCTGTTTTGTCACATTTGATGCCCTGAGTCACCCAGCAGCGCTTCGGAGGGTAGGTACGGGAAACTCCCCAGCACACTTATCTTCCCCTGAAAACAGGTGGAAGCAATCACTCCTAACCTCACCACGTGGAACATCTCCTCTTCTGCTCTTACACAACCTTTGTTGTTTCTCTGGACACCTGCAGTTGGGTTTTCTGCCCGAGAGCAGACTGGTAGGGGAAGTCGCCAACAGCCCTCTCCGTTCTGGCAGAGACATGCAGAGATGCTGTAAGTGCATCCCTTCCCACCCCGCCGTGCCTTCCTTCACCGTGAATTTGACACCAGATGACTCTGCAGCCACTCTCTATCCCCCTGAGAGAGGGGCTCGCCAGGAGTACTATTCCCCTCCTAGGCTAAGCAGCAATATTAATCCAGCTACATTCATGGAAGAGGCTCATAAGTCACCCAAGTCATGCTACTCTGTAGTTACAGTTACATTTTAGACAGCAAAAGCAATAAGCAAGCCTTCAAAAAATTGTTTCAGAAGCACATCATTTCAGCAGAACCTTTTGCTATCAGTCAGAAATATTGTTTAACACATATTTCCACAGGAGCAGCCCTTCTTGAAAGGCAGGCTGTTTGCCTGAATAGAGGTTCTGTAAAATCCATTTGCAGTTTGGCATTTTGCACGCAAGGTAAGGTCAGTAAAAACCGTCCTTGCACGCCAATGCCTACAGCTACCCACTGCTTTCCAGAAGCCACACGTAACGTGAGCGGGCAGGGAGCGAGGGGAAGGGTGCAGCAGGGCACCTGCTCCTCTGCCTCTGCTGATAAATGTCTTGTGTGGGTGCTGTGCATCCCTTGAAGAGGTGCATCTACAGCAGAAGATGCACAAATTAGCTTTGTAACATAAGAGGGAAGGCTTTAGGCAGAGCCCCCTGCAAAGCGTTCCCACCCCCTGACACGGGACGGCCGCCTCTGCGCTGCGGTGCCCTCCCCCTGCTGCTCTGCCAAACAACCAAAAGCCATGAGTCACTGTTCAGGATTAAATAACTTTGAAACTACCTGAGGATGGCATTTACACTGAAACATGTCAGGCCAACCAAGAAGAACTGAGAACTTCAAAAAAAATGAAGATATTCCTGACCTCCCCAGCAGCCCTGGAGAGCTGGATTAGCTCCGTGTACCCAAGACTATGGGACAGTTCCATGCGCTGTGCTCAGTGCCCCTAAGGCTTCAAAAAGGAGCAAAAATACAACAAGAGGAGTCAGAGACTATGCTTACTGATAGTAGGTAAGTCTTATTCTTGAGTAATTTAAATCTGTCAAGTCGCATGAAGCAACTCCCAATGAGCCTAAGAGCCGCATAGGCTCAATTACAGTTCAGAAGCAGTGACACTACGACAACAAAAATATGCTAAGCACTTTCTGACAGTTTCTGGGTATCTGCTGGGGTTAAACGCAATGAGCAAGCAGATGCCTCCAAGTGCAGTGAAATGCACAGGAATTTTTTTGAAGTTTATTCCTGATGGCATGTTTCTTCAGCAATAACTAGAGATGTTTGTTTGCTCCTTGGCATTTAGCATGAACATGCACAAAACTGTCATGAAAAAAATGGCAAGAGGACAAGGTTACCAAAATTTTATAAATACCAGGCATGAACTTAGCTTTCTCTTTTAAATGCACTTATCTGTTGTAAAGTATTACCCATCGTGGTAGACTAATGGACTTTAATGCATTTTAGTTAAGACTCAGTCTCATGCAAGTTAAATGTTCCCACCGATTAGCTTTAATGTGTGCAGCAACATGTGTTCAACAGCCTTTGTTTCTTTTATTAGGAAAAGGTGGGAGGGATTTGGTTTTGTTGTTGGAATATTTTTTTTTTTTTTTTTATGTCCGTTGTCTGCTCTTGACACACATGAAAGCAGGTCTTCATCACGGAGCCTTCATTTAAAAGGCCTGTTCACAGGCACTGATATTTTACAGAAAAAAAAAAAAAGAAAAAAAAAAAAACAACTCCAGGCTTCAAGCAACAGGTAAAATGAAGGTCATGCCACCATCTCCCTTACACTCTATCTTTTTAAAGTAAAAGTAACAGCATAACATACTTACATTATATAATCTCTAAAATTACACGGGCTGTATAGCAGTAGCTGCAACAAGCTTACAATTTTTTAAATATTAAATTGTATTTAAATCCATTAAAATAAAACTAGAAATCAAACTTACTTTCTACTATTTTCTTTTACGTGTTTACTAGTTGTTTCAACAGAATTGAAAATAGTATTTTGCTCAGTTTTGCCTTAATTTAAAGAGTGCTAATTTAATTTTAATTCGTACCATCTTACCTCAATCAATTTATTGGCATGTTCACGGAAAACCTGGGCATATTCTTTAACTTCTTTTTCGTTCCCATTCTTGGCAGCTTCAATCAATACTAGAAGTGGAACATTTGTTTCCAGAAAAGAATCTGATACATGGTCCATAACAGCTTTGCGGAGCTGAAATAAAAATGAAAGAATGAGTAATTTTTCACTAGTGTTCCACTGCTATTTTCCTTTCACTGTATTAATATATAAAGCTTAAGTACTTCTGGTGTTGATCCTTCTTTCTTTGTGTGACCAAGATTTTCTCTGGTCTAAGTCTTGTCTATACACTTTTTGCTTCAATTTAAATTAAATCTCCTTAAAAAAAAAAGGATTAGTTATACAAGTGCGAGTCACCAGCTTGGCCACAAATATTGATTTAGCAACTCATATTGGTTTTGCCTGAGCAAATTTGCCACTTTCCCTCAGCTGATTAAGTAACATGCTGATTTAGCTTTTAATTTTTCTCTACTAGAATAAAAATATTTTTGAATAAGCTTGATCCATGTTCACATTTACTTGAAAAAGGGAATATGCTGCTATAAAAAAACAGAGAAAACAACTGACATTACATTACAGTTCTCAATGAAAATAAGCTCTATAAGACCAACAGAATTATAAAATGTAACTGGTTATGTTTAAAAGCCATAAAATATGTTTGTTTTTTTTTTTTTATTTTTTTTTATCCCTTTTGCCATGAGGATGGTAAAGACTCCAATACCTTTATCACACAGTTAACAGGGCTACATCTCCACCCCACGCTGCCATATGAACCAGGTACTGGAAGTTTCTAGCTTTTAATTCACTTCTTAATTCACAAGAAGCAGGCAAGCCCTTTACAGTTGGAAGCAAATCAACAGATGAAATACTTCCAAGAGAGAAAACATGCAGAAACGCATCCATTCGTTTCAACGAGTATTAACTTCACACACTAATTACCTGTCTACGCAAGTCTCTGGTCTTTTTGGTCATTTTATCGATCGCAGAGTTCAGCGCATCGCTTCTTTCCTTACGTCCAGCCTGAAAAACAAGAGGCAGATGTAAAAAGGTGTTCAGGGTCCCAAAATAAAACCAGCATTATTCATTTCAAGACCGTCAGCTTCCTTACTGATGTAAGAGATTATACAGGTCAGAAGCAGAGCCCCTGCCTCCCTGATCCAGCACCATTCCTCCTGGCAGGTTTCAGCAGCTCAAGAGCATCTGACAACAGAAGGCTGCATCTTTAGCACTCATCAGCTCCCTTTCTGGAAAAAAGGATGATTTCCTACACTGAGACTGCTTTTTGCTCCTCAGCAGCCAGAGCCCATATTTAAGCTGCAAGTTTGAGATTTCTCCGACAGCTCTGTCAACAACCACACGGTTTGCCCTGGATCTCAAGCCCCAGACAGCTCTCCCTGCTTCAGCCCTCAGTCTTTCCCCACCTTGGCTGCTGAGATCTCCCAGTTCAATGGGTTGGACCCAAATATGCCCATGCTGCAGATGAGGCAGGGTACGAGCAGCCCCGGGGGCTGTGCAGCCCATGCAACGGAGCTCCCTTGCACAGCTTCAGGCCTGACTATCACAGAAGGCTGTTCTTGAGCAGCCAATTGTAAGCCAGAAATCAATTATATTAAGGTAAAATCCTTATAAGACATTTGTCAGGGATGAAATCCAACATCAAATAAGTATCCAGGCTCACCCGCTGGGAGCTGGATCTCACCGAGGCTCGGTGCAGCAGGTTTCACATTAGCACCGTTGTTAAAAGACAGAAAGGGGACAAGGTGCAGTGGCAGCTTCTCTGCCCCTAAGCAGATGGTGGGCTAAAAATGTCCTAGTATGTACCAAAATGGGAGAGCCAGACACAACAGTGGTGGCCTTACAGTGTCACAAGGAGGTTTGTTTTTTGTTTTTTTTCCTATGTAATATGGCTGGTATGAGAGTTTTATGCAGCACATTTTATGTGACCACAAACTAATTTCTGAACTTCTACTCCATGATCAGGATAATTGTCCTGGTGGGAAATAAACAGATAAATCAATTTGCAGCACTGAAGTGAAGGCATGCCAATAAGCAGTTCTGCAGATGCCAGGCTGGTTTGAAGCCCTTGCACAGGCAGCCTTGAATCTAAAACACGAAGCAGAAATAAAAATTAAACAAAAACCGAGAGGGGGAAATTGGGATGTTGTCAAGTCATTACAGTTTAATGAATTTTTGAAGTTTTGTCACTTCCCTGATCAAGCAATTTGATTCTCATCACAAAAGGTAACTGAAAGCTGGCTGAAATTAAAACCAGGAGCTTGTTCCAACCATGCCACAGGCTCCAGCAGACCCGATGCTGGGCCATTCTTCACACTCAAAAATTAAAGCAGAAATCTTGAAATAAAGTGAAAATTAATGCTGCTTTTTATTGAACAGCATGCTGTTCCCATGCCTGGTAGACACAAAACCCGAAGCCCAGTGAGGCTGGGAGGGATTTGTTCAGCCTGCACTGAAGGCGGCCGTCCGACGGCGCTGGGCTCTGTCCGTCTGCACCCGATGCGCCCCGGGGCAGGCAGCGGGCTCCTTGCAGCCACCAAGCCACCTGAAACGACTGAAATTTGCCCAGTGTCACCAAACAAACTGACGGCCTGCTAGGAGTCACAAACCTGTGATTGCTCCTGCTCCATATGCTCTAACAGCCCTGCAGCACGACCATTTTAATGAACCCCGAGCATCCACCCCAGTACGCCTGGGCATTTTTTCCAGGCGCACCTTTGGAGACGAGATATATACTCATCCATTAAACAGAAAGCCAAACATTCGGCTTCTCCACAAAGTGCCATTTTACTTCTCCCTGGGTGCCCCTGCATTACCATCTGAACGGGAGGCAGGAGCACGCTTTTGATGTGAATCCACCGATCGCTTCCACTTTGCCGTCCCCGGCTTCACAGCACGGAGCAGCCTCGGCGCGCAAGGTCTGGGTCCCTTTCGGATGAAAGGAAACCAGGAGATGGCTTCCACTAATGGATGTTCAGTTCATGAGACCTGACCACAGCCAGCCCTACATAAAATGCCCTGAAAAGCGTGCAACGCATACATTAGAGCCCAGGCAGCTCCAATTTCATGCCGTTGATCTGTTCCCATTAAGCCGCGCCATGTACTAACACAGAAGTAGCTGTATAATCCCAACCCAGCACATTCGAGCAAGGCAGCTCTGCTTTATTTCCATCCTGTTGGCATTCAGAAATTTTAGCACAGAAGCTCGTCAGAAAGAATTAAGAGCACTTGGGACAGTCGCGACACCAACCACCCTGCTAATTGAGCTGCGGTAATTTAGCACCTCCTGAGTCAGCTGCTAACCCCACACCTTCCCTAGGGCTGGGGCAGGGGCAGGAGCACGGGATGAACACCAAACACCCCTCTGCAGCTGCACAGAGGGGACCTGTGTCACTCCCACCCGAAACCACCAAACCAATTCTAAGTGAGGCCCTGGCCTGAAGACAAGGATGTCAAGTTGTGCCAGTCTAAAGTTGCTTGGCTTTTTTTTAATATATATGTATTATTTGCATACAATTAAACACAGCACGCTAGCTGTGGGGCCACGTGCACCCCATAAAGTCTGAGTGGAGCCAGGACACTGGCTGCTCTGACCCTCGACAGCATCTGGAGGAGTTACGCACCCTCCTTGGCCATGCTGATCACCCTGTCCAAGCCCCATGAATTTCACCCCCGGGTTCCACCCTACGGCTCAACAATTCCCGCTTAAGCTGGGCTCTACAGCAATAAATCACGCTTTAAAGGCTCCAAGTGAGTGCTCAGCACCTCTGGGTAATTTGTTCCAGTAACCAATTACTCTTGCTATTAAAAACTTGGCCCTTGTTCCGAGCCTGAACTTCCTCGGAAGCCCCCTGATGCCACGGAGAGGAACATCTCCCAGCAAGCAGCTTCTACGCACGGGATCAGGACTGACAACGGCAAACCCCGAATATTCAGGCTGCTGCTGGGATTGTTGGGGACTGTTGGCTATCCAGCACGGCGTGCTGCTATCTCTGAGGGGATCACGAGCTCCGCAGGCAGCGGTGCCGGCAGCAGCTGACAGATTCAGTGGGTTTCATGGGGTCACGCTGACCACGCCACTCATTTTACATCATGACACCACCGCGCTGTCCAGTACAACGGGTAACTAGCTTAGCCACGCGGCAAATTTACTTTCTTTTAAAACAGATCTTCATAAAAAAGGCTAGAACTGGCATTAAAAATCGCACGTTTCCCTCACTCCGTCATTTTTTGCTCTCCCACCACCATCGCTAGGCTGCTTGGGAAGCAACACAAGCACTCCCTGTCACATCCTTGCTGTTCCAGCTCACGCAGCTATCCCCTCTGTTTTTTTTTTTTAATTGCTTAAAGCAAAGAAAGGGGATTTGTATACAAGGAAGAAAAGTGGAATCACTAACTCAACAAAGCATTCCCTTTGTAGGCCTGCCATCTGACTCAGAAACAAAACCCGAAACAAGTTTTTCCTGCAGCTACTAACGTTAAAATCCAACCTCAACTGATTCACAAATGTAAAAACGGAGAGCACGGCGGTGGTAGCAAATGAACGCTATCTTAAAGCGACCAGGATCAGCAGTGCACGTCCTACGACGCAGTTATGCAGCCATGTTTTTATAGCTAAATATCAAAAACTTCCATTATTCATCTCGGAGTTTCACCTAAGACCGGGGAGCTATTGAGGACCGGTGCCCCCTGCCCCACAGCCATCCCTCATGCTGCTCTACCCAAATTAAAAAAAGGTCATTCACAGAGGGATTTCTGCTTCAGGTAATCTCCAAATTGTCTTCTACCCTGTTGGTAGAGCAGGCAGCACCATGGTTAATGGCTGTGATTGAACAAGTGACAAATGTGCGCTTGGCAAACCTTCCTCTGGGCAGGCGGGGGAAGTTGTACATCAGCGTGCGGCCGCTGAAGCAGGGCTTGGTGGCGAGGCATTAAGATGTAGTGCTCGGATTCACGTTTGTCACATGCTTAATTTTCACCTTGACGCCTCGCCTAATTGCATGGCTACGAAGGATGACTGCCCGTACTCCTTCATTACCCCCACAGCAGGGCTGCAAACAAATTCCAGATGCAACAGTGCTGATTCAAGACCAGGAAGGGTAAGCACCGAAGCATGATGCGTGAATTCCAGCAGCGTTTACCTATCTGATACCTGACGGCCGAGGAGACAGGAACATGTCCCAGTTCCTTATGGACACAAATGCAGAGTCTCCTGCAGCTCCACCAGGGCTCCCCAAAACACGGGGCTGCACGGCGTCTCCTCCACGCCAAAAGCGCAAGGAGGTCGCCCAGCCCACATCTCCATCCAGTCAAATTAGCTCATTTGTTGTACTCAATATGCTAGGAAGGCTTCCACAAGATGTCAGCCTAACGAAATGACACTGCTGGCCTCGGGGTGCAGCTCTACTTTGTGAGCGTGCGCATCTAGCAGGGAAACCAGCTCCACTGCTGGGCAGCGAGCAGGGCAAGGGAGAAGCCCCCGAGAGAGGCATTTGGTCCGAGCACGCTTATGCTCGAGAACAAGCTGGTTTTCCCCCATTTTCCCTCTTGGGTGTTACACGTGAGGATTTTGGTTGTCACCTCGAAGCGCCTGTTCTGGCGGGAGGCTCCAGATGGCACTCGTACGTGGCTTTCCCCAGCACGCAAGCGAGTTTGCAGTCTCCGAAGAAATGCAACGGTGTGAACTCTGCAGGCAGCTGGAGTTTCTTCCCAGCCTATTGCACCTTGACACCCCAGGCAGCTCCCAAGGCACAACGCGAATATCAGCAGAGAGTTTCGGATTTAAAAAAGAATCAGATGCGTGCTTTCGGTAATAGCTGGTACTTCACGACAAGCGTGCATAAAAACATGTTTTGCTGAGAAAAGCGCCCATAAAGTTCGCGTTAACTGTTTCCCAAACAGGAAACCTGCTGGCAAGGTGCTAAATAGCCCTTGTTTGGTTACGGGCCAAAGAACTGAGAGCTTCAGAAAGGAAGCAACTTACCGTGTTTGAACACTAACTCTTAACTCCGTGCCAGATTACACAATCTTCACGTGGGAGGAACCTACCACCAGGCAGCAATGCAAAAAAGCAGAACCCTTCCAAAAGTTACCTAAACTCAGCCTCCTGGGAATAATGGGAAGAGTGGCACAGGAGAGTAACCACCTTTGATCTCCGAGCTCTTTTCATTTTATTAAATTACACCCTTGGAACGTTATTTTAAATATCGTGTTATCGCATTTAGGCGTTATTAAAATTCAAATCAAGGCTTCAAATCAGGGTTTTGCACCAGCTTAGCGCTGTGAGAAGCACAGCTACAGGTACATTGCTGCAGTAGTCCCACAAGACAGCTGGCGGCTCAGGCTGGATTTCAGTTTGCATATTTTTTGCACAGTGAATGTTAACCACGGAGAAACTCTTTGAATAGGTTTGTGCAACTTCTTTGTGTGTGTTTCTTTCAGTCTGCAGCAAATGTGAGAATAGTTACCATGACGGTGCAATTCAGTACATTTACCTAGCATTTTCTGATTTATCATTAAAGATAATTATTTTCCCGGGGTGTTTTTTTGTTTGGGGTTTCCCTTGTTTTTAAGCAGTTCACCTTTCTCCATGCCTCCACTTCACCTAATGCTTCCTCCTCAGGCATGCTCTGGAAGGGACAATGCCACAGAACGCAGGTGCTGCAGGCAGTGTGGGTTAGTTGTACTGTGGGACACAGAAGGGAGAAGAAGCAGGCAGAAAACGAGAAGTCTGAGTTTAAATTAAGAGCCAAAGTTTAATAACAAAGGTAAATGGCTGCTTTCTTCTAAGACCTCCTCTGACAATTCATCATCTCCCCCTGTCAGCACAGGCAGTTTGTTATTCTCAGCTCATCCCAGTCCCGAGGTCATAAATGATCCCTCGCTGCTACAGAGCAAACATCGTCAAGTGCCTCGCGTCGCACCGTCGCTTTACATCTCAAGGTGAAAATAAAAGACAAGAGTAGAAGATGAGAGCTGCTCCGAGGCGCTGGCAGCAGGAAGCTGACACCCCCGGCTCACCCAGAGCAAGTCAAGGCCAGGGCAGCCTCTCCGAATGGCTGCTGCTTGCACCCAAATCCTAAAACCCCCAGACAGCTCTGATGCCGTCTATTCACACACCCCTCGGTGCCAGCTGTCCCGCAGGAGAGCTCGCTGGGGATAAAGGGACCGGGGAAATTTGGGACCAGCAGCCAGGAACTGGGCCGTGCCGCCAGCTTTGCAGGGTCACGGGTTCTGCAAATGCATCTCGGCTCGACAGCGCGCACGCTGCCCGCCTGCTCCTGCGCCCACCTCTGAGCTGCTAAGGCACCGTGCCCCTGCTCCCGGGGTGCAGGGGGACTGCCAGGAAGCCCTCAAACTGCTCCGAGCCCCAGCTGGGAATGCCAGGCTCCCAACTCGCTCCCCTACGCTCCAGTGCCCAGCAACAAGCGAGCCCAGGAGTCAGGGCTTGTGGGAATAAAAGGGGGAAAAAAAAGAGAAAAGATTTCCCAGTTTTGTAACTGCGTGCTGTCAAGCTGGATTCCAATTAAGTTCTTTCCTGTGCTCTACCGCCAGCTTTCCTTTTTTTCCAGAAATTTCCCATCATTTGAAACATTAGCTCCCGTCCTTTGTTCCGGGGACGTGTGCTGCACTTCCCGACACGGCAGCTTCCCCTAGAGGAGTGCTCTTTCTCTCCCCCTTTCCCACTTTTGCAGGGACCCCGGTCGCACGCAGGCTGTTGTTCTGCGGAGCTCCGGGCTGCCAGATCCCTCTCACCTCCCCGAGAGGCCGGTGCTAATCAGCATCCCCTATTCACACCGTGTGCACTTGCCATCCAAAAGTTGCTTTCCCGCAGCCAGGTTTAACAGGCAGCCAGCAGCAGCTAGCGGCGAGGCGCTCCCAGCCGCAGCTCTGCGCTGCTCCCAGCGCCGGCTGAATCGAGCGAGGGTGCGGGGGGGAGCGGGGTGGTGCAAGGCTCTCCCCTGCCTCGCATCGCGGGGACGAAGGACTCCTACAGTTGATTTTTCTCCCCCTCCATCAGTGGTCTTTAACGCGATCACAGGATGCAGCACAATGCTTTAAAACAGCAAAGCTTCTGGAAAACCCAAACAAAAGGAACGTCACCAGGTGACGTCAGCCTATATACAGTCCTGTGTGGTCGCAGCGCATAAGCAAACCCATTCTTGTACCGCTTCCCTGAAAAGCTTTTCAGTAAATGCACTCATGCTACTCCAGGAGCTTCTCTCAGCAATAAGCCACCCATCTGCCATCAACAAGTTAGGACTAAAGGAACCCACAGCTGCGGAAAAAGAAAACGTGAGCTTCAATTAAACAGCTGAGCAGCCACAGAGGAAGAAAACTTGTATTAAGCATCGATTTTAAAATTACAGACCTGTCAGAGGAGATCAAGCCAGCGATTTCAAAAGGAATATTCCAAGAGAGCATCGTGGATTCAATTTTGCACTAATATCAAAGGACCCTAAAACGCAGTAAATTATTCAAAGGCTATCTTACATTAGAGCCTTTCACAGACTCACTGCGTTGAGTCTAAAACTACGACTGAATGCAACCTCCAATGTACTCAAAAGAATGGGTAAGTGTATGCCTTTCTCTCTACCTTTTAAATGAATGATCGGCTGTGTGTTACAGCAGCAGCTAGGTGCTAACGCACGTTTTGCTGAAGTGAACCTTGTGAAAGAAATGTTTTCCGATCGTGCCGCTGTAATCCTCCGTGATAGCGCTAAAGGCTCATCCTAAGTGTAATATCCGAGTATGCTGTGCTTAGTAGTAAGTTGTTTCTTGCATTTAGAGTAAGCTTTTCGGAAATGCATGGAAATGTTATCTGCAGTGAAATCTTCCACCGTGATGTTCAAAGTATACTGATAAGGATATCCTATCTTGTTGTTTTCCTAAATTATATTCTGCAGGCTTACATTTCAAGTGGCCATTAGGGGCTCGTATGCTGGCAGCACTATATGCAATGAGTATGGTTTTAAAAATGCTGCCTGCCTTGGGCATGGCTTGTCCACCAAAATGTCGCTGTGAGAAGCTGCTCTTTTACTGTGACTCTCAGGGGTTTCACTCAGTGCCAAACACCACTGAAAAGGGCTCTCTAGGTTTGTCACTGAGGCACAATTTTATTACTGAACTTGAAAGGGATCAATTTGCAAGCTTCAGTCAACTTACTTGGCTTCACTTAGATCATAATCAAATTGCAACAGTCAGAGAAGATTCTTTTCAAGGACTATATAAACTTAAGGAATTAGTCTTAAGTTCCAACAAAATCTTTCATTTGCCAAACACAACTTTTAGCCAGCTGCTTAACCTGCAGAATTTGGACCTCTCTTTTAATCAGTTGTCCTCTCTGCACCCCGAGCTGCTCTACGGCCTCCGCAAGCTGCAGACCTTGCATTTGCGCTCCAACTCCCTGCGGACGATCCCCGTCCGCCTGTTCTGGGACTGCCGTAGCCTCGAGTTCCTGGATCTGAGCACAAACCGCTTGCGAAGTTTGGCTCGCAATGGATTTGCAGGATTAATCAAGCTGAGGGAGCTTCACCTAGAGCACAACCAGCTGACAAAGATTAATTTTGCTCATTTCCTCCGGCTGAGCAGCCTGCACACGCTCTTCTTGCAGTGGAACAAAATTAGCAACTTGACGTGTGGGATGGAGTGGACCTGGGGCACCTTAGAAAAGCTCGATTTGACTGGAAACGAGATCAAAGCCATCGACCTCACGGTTTTTGAAACTATGCCTAACCTTAAGACCCTGCTCATGGATAACAACAAGCTGACCACCCTGGACTCCAAGATCCTCAGCTCGCTCCCGTCCCTCACCACCGTGGGCCTCTCGGGCAATCTGTGGGAGTGCAGCCCCAAGATCTGCGCCCTGGCCACCTGGCTGAGCGGCTTCCGCGGCCGCTGGGAGCACCCCATCCTCTGCCACAGCCCCGACCACACCCAGGGAGAGGACATCCTGGACGCCGTGCACGGCTTTCAGCTTTGCTGGAATTTATCGGCCGGGGTTACGTCCGCGGCTCCGACCTCCGCGGTCCCCACCACCGAGTACACAAAAAGAATAAGCTCCTCTAATTTCCATATGGGAGACAAAGAAATTCCAACCACGGCAGGCATGGTCGTCACCACCGAAGAACCTTTCCCGGAGCCAAACAATGCCATCTTCACTCAAAGGGTAATTACAGGGACAATGGCTTTATTGTTTTCTTTCTTTTTTATCATTTTTATAGTCTTCATCTCCAGGAAATGCTGCCCTCCCACATTAAGAAGAATTAGGCAGTGCTCAATGATTCAAAACCACAGGCAACTCCGATCCCAAACACGGCTACATATGGCAAATATGTCAGACCAAGGACCGTATAATGAATACGAACCCACCCACGAAGGACCCTTCATCATCATTAATGGCTATGGACAATGCAAGTGTCAGCAGCTGCCATACAAAGAATGTGAAGTATAATACCTACATGCCATCAAAAATTAAACCAGATAAGTAACCTATTTTAAAATTGTAGGGGACCTACATCAGATTCTAATTTTTACAAATGTTGACATAAAGCCTAATTTTCCAAGCTACTTAATGAAAGCATTGTTTATGGAGTGGTGCAGTATTTTTAATTTTTTTTAAAAAATAAATCCATAATATTTTCAGTGTTAAAGAAGCAATGATTACATTCAACTTGCACTCCTAATGTTTAAGAGTCTAAAAAGATGCTCACCTCAAACTATGTACAATGTTTCATGTTATGTAATTCTATGACTGTGTGTAAACATTTATACCAGAGTCTCCATATTCTACTTTTTCTAATGAAAACAGCCCGAGTGGAAGGAGATTGGGTATCTGCACAGAGATCTGCAGAGGAACATACACTGCATTTGTTCGCCTGCAGCTGTACGATCCCAAACATCCCAGCTGGCTCAGCTCACTTTAAATGGCAGACTTGGAGGAAGGTTTTCCTCCTCTGATCATTTCCACTCGAGAGTAAAAAGGGGAGAAGGGAGGGGGAAAAAAAAAGTAACAAATGTTCAGGTGGGGATTTCGATGCATTGGGGACCGGTGAATTTATTTTAACTACAGTTTTCCTACCTCCATATTCATAGTTTGGCTTGCTTAAACGTACCTTGCTAAAGCTCACAGCAAACACAGACAGGAGCGGTTCACACGATCACAAATTAATCAGGATGACTCTCCCGGCGCTTGCAAAGTAGCCAGCGTGGCTCAATTAGGAAGGCTCGGTACGATGTGATCGATTCTAAATATTAAAGGCATTTAAATCGCATTGGATCTCTGGTCTGACTGGGTAATGCTTTTCATGAATTCAGCCTCATTACTCACGCCTATGAACAAACATTTCCACACCTTTTCATGTGTAAATACCCTTGATGCAAGTTTTTCTTAATGAAAAGTAAATATCAACTGCGAGGTTAAGAGAGAGGGAAGGAAGGAAGAAACCTCTCTTTGTCCCCCCGCTGCCCCCCCGGCTGAGGCTTCCTCTTGCCTGGAAGCTATTTTCATGCACTAACTCCGCTGGTTTCTCTGGAGACAGAATTAGCCCCTGTAATATAAGCTCTCACTTGTCCTCCTCTTCCAAAATTCAAGGTAATTACCAATTCAGAACCGCGTACCTTCTGATAAGTTAGGACGATATAATTAGTTTATAGAATAGTTCACTGAAAAATGCTTCGTTTCTTACTTGATACGGGACAGAACCTAAACTAGGATGCCATTAAAAATCATATATAAATATATATAGACACACACGCACCTCGTTCCTAAGGAGCAATTTGATTTCTTCAGCCAGAAGTACCATACTGCTATTTATAATATATTCTGAAATTATATGTAAATATTTGCAGATCTATGCAGCGACAGTGGTACAGAGATGCCACGGGGGTGGGCGGGCGGGGGGGCTGCACAGGATGACATTATTTTTAAGTCAACTGCTCAAATATTGTAAACATCCTAACCAAAGTTCAAAGGACCAGAGGGACGGCTTATTATTTTTTTTAAGTATATATATACATGTATGTATAACTAAAAACCGTGTTGTGTCCAATGCTGCAGTGTTAAACGATTACCAGCAAACACAGATGAAGAGAAATTCCTCACGGTGTTGACATACCTTGAACGAATCAGTAATTACAGTATGCTAATTGTGTTGTACTAAACTATTCTGCAAACTTTTTAAACAGAAAATCACTGCATAAAAATCTGTTTGCTATTTCACTCTGCTTTTATATATCTGTATTACCACTTAGTGAGGTATTTAGGGTGCAATTATACAACAGTTTGATGTTTTATTGTGAAATGAATTCGTCCAAGGCAATTATAGCAAGATAAGTGTGACTTCTGTTCAGATTTTACATAAAGGTTTTTTCAATTACTGGTTTTGAAGATATTAATTTGCATCACTTTACTTTTACATACAGTGCCCTTATTATAAAACAAATATTTTTGTTTACTTCCTGTGACTCTGTACTTTAATAGAAGAGGTTCAGTGAAGACTGTGGTTTTCCATAAGACAACTTTGAACCCCCTTAACTGTTTATAACACGATGACCCAATTTGCATCCCTTCTAGGAAGTCAATTCCTGATTTTAGTACAATAAATCTGGCGAGGCAGGTGGGCAATGAGGGAATATTCCCTATGATAAAATCCCACGAGATCCAAAAGGCCAGACCTAAGGTGACAGACACAAAAACTTTGTGCATGTAGCTGCTTGCGGAGAGCCTTGCTTCATTCCTCACCAGGAGCAGGAGCTCGCTGCTCTTCCCTCTGGCCTGGGCAGGCCATGTGCAGTGCCAGCCCCTTGCCTCGTGCCAGCCGTCCCCACGCTCTGTGCTGGGGAACAGGGGAGCAGACACTCTGGGGAGTGATTTCCACGTAGGCACCAGCAGAGACAGAGTTAGGACTGAGCTCATTAATTATGCTGGCAGCCTAACGATCTTACTCCACCAGCTCCTCCCAGCAGGTCCATACTGAGCCGGGTGCCCCCAACCACGTGCTGGAGGGAATTGCGCCCTGCTGCTCCGTGCCCAGCCACCCTGAAGGGTGGTTTGAAAGGTACCAACCCAACCCTCCTCCACCAGGGCACCCAGGAGGTGCCTTCCCAACTCCCCCAAAGCCCTCTCCATCCTTAGCACCTTGTAATTCTTCCCAAGAGTACTGACAGGTGCTCCAGCCAACAGGCAGTGCTGGGTCAATCCTCTTCTGCGTCCCATCCCAACTGTAAGCTGTTCGTACCCAAATACCATGGCTCACATCTGCCATTTCCCAAACCACTTGTAGCCAGGTTCCAGGCATAAATAAAGTCAGTCCATAACCATTACGTTTAGGGTAACGGGTACAACAAAACCCACGGGATGTCAAACATGGGCAGCAAAGTCAACTGGAAGTCCCTTGGGAGGGACAGCAAACTGCAGGGAAAGCCATCATCCTACACCAGGGCACCACAAGAGGCTGTTAGTTTTTGTTTCATTTATTCATTTTTAAGTCACTGTCTTCCGTTCGCAATGGCCTGTGACTCTTCCAAAGCAGGGATTGTAATAATTGCCTTGTTTAGGGAACGGGAACCAGGATGATTTGGCTTCAGTTATCGGCATTCCTGTATGAGCTCTGCCTGACGACAAGAGGTTGTTAAATTGTCCTCCCCAAATATCATCTCTGTTCTACAGCCTCAGTTTCTACCATCCTAAGTGGCACTACAGGTGCCTCACCACCTCCTGGCACAGCATCTTCAAGCCTTCAGGGCCTTTTAGGAAGGAAAACTCGTTCCCCTGCTCCTGCCTGTCCCACCCAGAGACCTCCTCCAGCCTCCCTGCTTTCCCCCGCTTCCTCCTCCCCACCCTCGTGTCAGTGAAATGCAAACCCAGCAGCACAAGCTCCATTTTTGAGTCATCATGTTGGAACAGGTCTGAATTAATGCTTTCAGCTCCCCTCTCGTTAGTCGCTCTGCATTAGATCATCCTTTAAACGCACACAACTAGGAATTACTTGATCAGGAGTAAAACGGGTGAGTGCTGAGCCTTCGACTGAAGGGCTCCTCTGCCAGTGGCAGCAGAGCTCCCGTTTCCTATCAGAAGGAAGCACGATTCACGCCACCATATCCACGTTTGGTTGTTTTGCTTTTCCCCCAAGCAGAAGTTACCCGATTTTGCAGAGCTAGGCCCAGCCTGCCCGCATCCCCAGCATCTCAGCTCCCGTCCCATGACGTCCCTGGAAGACAGCCCCCTATTGCTGACACGTGCAACAGAAACATCCGGTGGCTTTAATCAGAAATCTGCACTATGTGCTTGTTTTTTAATGTGCCTGAGTTTATTTTCATTAAAGTAGCACAGAAATAAAGTTGATTTAATTTTGCGAGCTGCACAGCTATTAAAATCCATCTGTTCAGACCTATGAACCCTACCCAGAAAGCTGAGCTTCATCTTCAGCTTTCCATAAAAATTAGAGTTCAGGAAGGTACATGGCACATCTCCTGCCCCAGAAAGAAGAACAAGCAAGGGAACAGCAGCAAAACCCAGCGGCAGTGCCCAGCAGCAGCTCCTCCCTCCCTCCCTCCCCGTGCCCCTCTGTGCTGCAGTCCCATGCACCAAAAGCGGTGCCAGGCTTTTTAAGCACCATGCCAGCAGGATGCCTGGAGATCATCTCAGAGTCAGCTGGAAACACAGCACTTCGTGTCTGGTATAAAAACCTTCCGAGAGAGGGATCTAGGGAGAGGTGACAGAAGCTTTGATAGATATAATCCGGCCTCAGACAGGGCAAAACTTGTGTGATTTAAGAGCAAAACACCATGTGGCTTGTGCACCTGTGATGTACACACTGAAACTGCTAGCCTTCAACTACTCTTTTGTTAAAAAAAGAGAGAACACCACACTTTTTCTTTTCACCATCATGAAAACATTAGTGAGTGAACTATTCTACCAGCGTGGCAACCAGAGATTAAGAGTCCTATGCGCACTGTAATTAAGTTATGGTTAACGAGCCGATTCCTGGTGGGAGGGGGTACGAGTAACGGAGCAAAATGGAGTAAAAAAAAGTGCAGTGTACAGAAAGATTTTGTTATTAAAATTGTGTATACTGTAAAACTGAACTCGCCTCTTTCTTCCTCCTTTTCCAAATAGAGGTGCCCAAAGCTCTCTTGCACTGAGTGCAGCCTACATCCCTCGGGTCTCAGAGCGCCTCAACATTTTCCATGCCAGGTCTGAGCTGGCCCATTTGCTGGAACTGCAGCACACACGGCCCTTGCTGCTTCCCTGCAGGAAGCAGAGCTCTTCTCAGCCTGAATGCCTCTTGACTAGCAGGAGTTGCTCATACAGCAGGGGAAGGAGCGCGGACCCTCGGTCCCTGGTGGGGCAGCAGCTGGGGCGCAGCAGGTCCAGGGGGACCGCCGTGCCCTGCCAGGAGATGTGCAGGGACAAGAGACCCCTACCACTGAGAGATGCCAAACGAGCAGCACGTCGCCCTGGCTTTGAATTGCAGCAGCCCAGGAAGCACATGGCCTGCACCTCCCTGACGAATGTCCTTTATGTGGGCTCCTGTAATGAACAGGAGCGGCGCTTCAACAGCACGAGGGAAATTTCTCACGTAGGCAAGTGACAAGTTTGCAGACACAACCCAACAGACTTGATATAACAGCTGAAAAAGGAGGAGTTTCAGGATGTTCTAAGGTGACTACACACACTGAACTGCCTGCTAAAGTCAGTTTAGTGACTGAGCCTGAGCTGCATTTGCATTTTCCTTGTGCAAAAGGTTTGGCTACAACAAATTCTCCTAGGTTCTCAATGCCAGCTGGCTAACCACTCCTCAAATCCTTCTCATACTTCAAAGCAGCACATGATAAGCCTATTTTCTTAAACATTCAAAGAGACCAATTTTAAGACAAAGGCCATCTTTCTAAAATGCAAAGCCAGTTGCTTTCACAGGGAAAGGCAGGATGCGTAAGAGGAAAAAAACGATGCTCAGAAAATACTATGCAAAACTCTTAAAACCAATTAGTAACAAGGAAATACCAACATCCCTAGCAGCTAGCTTTTAAACGTAGGCTGTGTTAAGACAACTGCAAAAAAAATTTGAGACTCCAGAATCTGGCCAGAGAGGACTGCACAAACGGACTGGGAGCTGAAGCACACCCAGGCGAGCGCCGCCCGCCTCCTCCCAGCAGGCGTGCAGGGCAGGGACAGGGCTCGGCACAAGCCTTCATCTGCCCATAAAAGCCTCAAGTTATGTTCATGAGAAAAGGGTCTTTATTAAATTGTTCCCTGTCAACAGTTTCATTGCCATTAGGTAGTAGGAAAACAGTTGTACTATTAAAAAGCTTTACCTGTCATATTTGACATCGAGAGCCCTGTGCTCTGGGAATTATCCCATGAAACAAAAACTGACTACAATTGCCTCATTCACTGAATTCTGCCTTTATTTCTGTGCTGAATGACTGAAGAGGTTTGGCTACTGAGGGCACTCAGCAAACACTTCCAGGCTTAAAGGTAACCAAAATATTTTAGTTCTTCTGCTGTTTTAAACCAATACGGTCTTACAAATTCATTTTTTTTTTTTTTTTTCATCTTTCTTAACCTGTTAAAAGGATGAGACCCAAGACTTAAATACACACAAATCATTTTAGAGCTTCTGAACCGGCATCACAAGCACAGCAAGGAGCTGAGCGGAGACCACAGCTGTGTCTGGCCGTCCATCTCGAGCCCAACACAAGGTCATCTCTCCAATATGTGGCACACGCACGCAGAACTAGAGTGGTATTCTGCACCGCCAGGACATTTTAAGAAACTGGTACATCCTCCTTTTAAAATTACCAAATTATATTATTTTAAATGCAGTTCGAGCAAGTTAATCCTGTTTTCTCCCAACAGACTCCACGACTTGTATGCTGAATACTTAGACAAACTAGACAAAGTGCTTTTATTTTTCTCTCCCCTAAAGAAGGGTGCTGTGCATCCACTGTTTGACATGGGTGTATTATGTTTTATATCAATTTAGAAAGCAGCTTTATTTCATGAAAGGTCTGGAAGCAGAAAATGTTCATCCATCAAGAAGGTTCCTAAATAATGAATGGGTCAATTCTTTACAGTCAAAAGCAATTAATTTTCTGTATTATAATCAGAAGAATAAATCTGAAAAATCCATTCTAATGGCTCTGAATCCGAAGGAAGCATGGCAGCTGAATTTTTAATTTTAAAATACAAGAGCAACGAGGACTTCTGCTGTTTAAACATACAATCTTCTACCAAACAGAACAGCTTTACTGCATATTTAATAGGTAGAACAGGTTTTGTGAGACGGCGTGAGATTAAAGCCAGCGCTAGATACAGGAAATGCATTTCAAGTAGAAAGGTCCTTCCAAGACGCTTCCCAACCATACAGCTACAGAAATCCTGAAATATCCTTTACGAAGTGTACAAACTATTGCAGAAAAGCTTACTGCAAGAAGCAGCGCTACTTATATGATTGCAAAGAGCTAAAAATATTGAGAAGAGTGTGAAAATGAAATCCAGCTCAGCCCTACAGTAAGTACTTTTATTATGAGCTATTTGCTCTCTCCTTTAGCTCCTAAATAATCCATCACACGCCCTGAACCTCTGGCTCAAAAGCCATGTGCTGGTTAACTGGGACTATCATTTCCTGCCCTCAAACAGACTCCCTCAACCCTGATACCACCTTAAGATTTTAATCTTTCAGAGAAGAAAAACTGTCGTATTAATAGAGCTCCTACTAAAGCTAATAATGATCCAATCTGTTAGCAGCGGGAATATGGGCAAAGGGATCGGGATGCAGACTGTAAATGAGCTCCTGTCACCGAAGGCATGGCACGATGGCTCACAACAGGAAAATACGCATGCATTCCCCTCCGGTGAAGACACCTCCGGAAGGTTTGTTAGCACTCAGCTCAGCGTAAAGTGCTGCTGAGATCCCCGAGTCAGCTCTCCTGCCCCACGAGGAGCCGTGCAGCGGGCGCATCCTCAGCATGTGCCGAGCCAGGAACGAACCCGCAAGGTGGGGAAGCCACGCTGCGGGGCTTGCTGCAAAGGTCCTGTGCCTAGCCGCTCAGGGAGATGAAGCACCACCTCTGCTTTCCCTTCGGATAAGATGCGATGCCTCGGGAAAGGCGTGGAGCTATTCATTGATCAAGCCCAGCCCTGAAGCGCAGCATCCCCAAACCAACAGCCACAGCTGTTGTGCCAAGGTCTACAGAGGCTTAGGATTTCCTCCATACTTGAAATGCTGGCTGAATAATTTAAGAGCGAAGGAATTCCTCTCCAATCTTTCCAGGTAGTCCTGCAGATGGAAACGGCCGTGCCATTGCCTTCCTGGGTAGGACAGGAAGGTGTCACCCAGCTCAGCACCTGGTGGGAGAGGAAAACTGGGACGCTGCTGCCAGAGATGGGGCACGGGCTGCCAAAACTGCCCTCTCCTTTCAATAGCTGGAAGCTGTATGGGTATCAAGTGCATACTTTCAGGGTTCAGACCTTCAGGAATTTAACAGCCACAGGGTAGGCAGGCAGAGAAAGCCACCTCTCGTTTATATTCTTCTCTACAGATGACCGATTTAGCTCTGGGACATCTATCAGCACCATGGCAGCTGTGAAACTTGGAAATCGGGGAGCGCTGACTGTATGACAGATGCCTTTTCCCTGCAATTAGCATCTACTCCTAAGACACCAGGAACTTAAAAAGGTTATTAAAAAGGTTAAGGTTAGACATTTGATTAGGCTGGACTACAGGAAAAAATACAGTGGCAGGCACTGCATCTCTGACACACCACCCGAGGAAAATAAAAAGCACCGCACCTTCAGCAAGTTGCTGTAGGTTATGGTGGCAGCTAACTTCCCAGCCCATCCTTTACTGACAGCACAGAGCAGCATGCTCAGTGTGCTCTACGTAGTGAACTTTTGCCAAGTGTTAGCCTGCCTGTAAGTGGAGAGTAATTCTCTACTTCAGAGCAGCTGAAATGTGTCATTCCTTTGGATTAGGGACATCTGCTGCCCATAGCTAAACTCACTGGACACCCACGCAGCCCGCAACAATGTGGTCAGGAGTAAGGCATTCCAGGGATCTGGGGGCCACATGCTGCAGCTGAAATACCCCTCAGCCTGGGGAAGTACCGAACAAGCTGTGACGCCTCGTGCACACCACGTTTCAGATTCACTGGCAGCACTGGCGTTTGTTGACAGATCTGGAACCTGGAGAAAACCACCACTTTGTTCCAAATGGGAGAAGCATTTATGGAATGAATTCCCGGCTCTGCTCCCATGCCACGGAGTTACCCTCACCAGCAGGGGCTGGCACAGCACAGCCCCCGGAGGAGCAGCGAGGTCCCGACGTGCTGCAGCTGCACGCACACCCACAGCAGCAGTAGGTGCAGACCTGGAAGCGCTCCGTGCCGTCCTCTGACACAGCTCAAGACGAGTCGGGGATCTTCCCGTGACTAACAGCCACCTGACAGCACGCTGTAAAACACTGAAGACAAATGAAAGCACTGACGAAGCGGAGAACTACTCCAGTGCAGCACGCAGATAAATTTCAGGGATATTACCCCTTCATATCTACAACTGTCCGTGGACAACAATTAATTTGACAAAGCGTGCCAATGAGAGTGTCCAGAGACACATGAAAAAGTTTTATACTACATTCAGATGAGCCGGTGCTATTAGAGTGCTGAATGCTTGCTTCTTCTCAGTGGGCTCTCTATCATTTAAATAAGCCCAAGTAAAGCTGCATCATCAGAAGAAGAACTCTCGGACACCTATTTTCACTGTCCATTTATTCCAAACCAGTCATCTTCATCAGGCAAATTAGTAAGTGATCATCAGCAAAAAACAGTTTCAGTTGTTTATGCAAACTTAACTAGATCACAGCACATTCCTTCTGCTCACTGCAACTCCCCTGACCGCAGCCCGCACCGTGACAGGCGGGATAGCAACGTGGAGACTGCAGCTGGGAACCCAGGAAAGCAGAGGGACCCACTCAAAAAGGATGAGATTAGGTAATGAAACAACCCAACCACTCCATTCCTCTAAAATACTTAATGCTATACACGTAAGGAACATGTAAAAACCGTAATGGAGATGTGACACAGCAGAGTGCACATGAAACAATGCAAAGTGTACACAACCGGTGCCCCCGGGGTACTAACTGCAAATAACATTTAAAAATCAAAAGTTAAATCTCAAAAGAAAAAAAAAAATCAATAGCAAGGAAGTTCTCCTAGGCAGTGCAGACAAAACCTCCAGCAATTTAGCTTGTAGGAGGGTTTGTGCCTCAGCTGATGGGGACCTGCACACAGCACAGATGTAATTGTGGCACCAGACTCCTCCAGTATTACGTTAGTCAGTAAGTTCACGTTATTTTCATCTGTATAAACCACATCTGGTCATATCCTACCCTAACCTATGTCTGGTAAGATTGCGTGCCTACTTCTCAACCACCTTTTTTCTGAGCATTTTACCTATTAGCAGCTGCAGGCCATCTGTCCTGCACCTTGGCTATTTCCTGGTCATCTAAACCTGCAGCCAGCCTACGTGTTGCTGGTTGCCATACCCTGCTTTAAGTGGGTAAACTCTGCTAAACTATTACTCATTTTTATCCTGGGTTTTGTTGATACTGAGTTTCCTACATTTGCTTATGCAAGACATGTTTTAAACTAGTGAAAGGACTCGGACTAAGTAACAAGACCACATACCTGACAAAGCCTGCTCACAAAGCACAATATGCGAGAAACGACAATAGCTTCCTGCGATCTGACTCAAAAAAAACATTCTGAGCAGAAAAAAAGAAGTTTTTTGACTATTAAAACAGCTTCTTCCAAGGCCATTACATAGATAGATTTATGTTTTGACAAGCTTTAAAAAAATTCAAATGCAATGCATTGGGAAAGGCCTATTTTACCATTATCTTTTATCAAAAGCATTCTACTGCCTTTGAAACAGATATTTTAAATTAGTAACATATTTGTAGTCTTTCCATTAATATAAAATGCTCTGGAAGTCTTACTTCCTCATCTGAGGGCTACAATTTGCAGTTTTACTCTTGCACAGTCTGTTTCCTAACAGGAAAATCAGAACACACTAGTAACTCGTCTACCAAATTTCACGACATTTTATCTTCAATTGCAGCTCACCAAAATCCTCAGGACCACCCCAGGCTAAAACCCATTCCTAATCCCACCTACCTTGCTCCAGAACTGCCGCTCCAGGACAATGCTGGAAGCACTGGGAAATACCAGGGCTGGTTCACCACCACACAGGGCTGGTTGGTAAGCTGCTCATCTCTTCATGCGAGGTGCCAAGTTTCATTCCAAGCCCAGGCAGGAGCCCAGCTCCTAAATAACTACTAACCTGTAACACATCCGCACACACAAACCCTGCTTGGCTCCAGCTGCACGGGTAACTACCAGTTTCATTCAAATGTCTTCACAGGCAATAGCAACTGAGCAAGTGCTCCTATAAGCAAAGGTGAAATCAAAGCTTTAAAATTACCGTGCAGTGCTATCGATGTATTATTTCTTGAGGGAAAAATGATATTGCGACAGCACAAAGTAATTTTTTTACCATTATATTCACTACTGATCTTGGGGAGGAGGGGAAGAGATGAAAAAGATCTCTGGTCTGGAAAATAGAACAGATTAAAGTGGTACAAAATGTTTGCGAAAGAGCTTTACCAGGTAATGGAGTTAGCAGTCTTCTCTCGAGGCTTATTCTTATATCTAAAGAAGTCAAGGGCATGGGTTTCATGGTAACACACATACAGGCTCTATGCCTCTGCAACACATTTCCACCACAAAGGCAAAAACATTTAGCCATACAGATGAGGAGTAATGCTAGGAAAGTCAACCTTTCTCAGCGTGCATCCTCATCTCCTTAAAAGCCAAAAGGAAAGCTGAGATGGGCAGTAGAGCACACCCTAAAACCGAGTTTTCCTAGTTTACATGAAATCACGATTCAGGGGCAAAACCAGGACTGAGGCACAGTTAGGACAACCTCTAAAAGCAGGATTTCAACCCAGCACATCTGGAATCTTTTGCAAAATGCAAGAGGTTTGTACTTAGCACCTTGAACATTTTCCAGTTGAGCTCTGACAGCCAGGCTGCAAGGCTCTAACTTGAAACTGGTTAAATCTGGCAGGTTTCCCCCACCCCTCCTCAAGCAGCAAACTCCTTCCCCACCCATCCTCCCTGGACGGCTCTATCAGTTCGCATCCAGCCATCAGGTAGGAAGGAGAGGCACCCAAGCTCTACTTTACAGGACTCCAGCTGCAAAGAGGTTATTTTGCAGTGGGCTCAGTGCCCTACTGCACCTCAAAGTGAGCTTGCAGACCTGTTGTATTCCTTCCATCTCCCCACCATCCTTCCCCTGCTGTGGGTGCTCAGGATGCCGGGCTCAGGCTGCTCCCTGCTGTGCTAAGCTGAGGGGAGGTCTCCTCCTGGACCAGGGCTTCAAGCCCAGCTCTCCCTCGATGCAGCAGAAAGCAAAAAGAAAACAACAACGTGCAATGGAAAACCAGCGAATTGGCACCATTCTGTAGTGAAAAGAAAACTCTGCAGCTTTACAAGGTGGGTCTGCTCAGAGCCCTGAGAAGCACCCACCCAACTTGCTGCTAAAAGCTCCGTTTAGCCCCGGGGAGCTCCTCCTTGCAGGCAAGAACTGCTCTGGCCCACCTCTGACCACACAGCCATCGGGTGAGGCCTCATCCACACCACCCTCGACTGACAGTGGAGGAGCTGCAGGAGGGCAGCACAATATTTTTGTCAATACTTACGGCTGTTTCCCCAGCAGCGGGTTTGCTGAATGACAGCTAGTTTAGCTTGGACACAGGTCAATTCGTCTCACTTGCAGTATCGCTGGGCAGATCGCGTGGAAGGATGGATGGGGGAACGTCCCAGAACACCAAACCAGAGGGACAAAGTGCTGCTGAGCCACAAGACAGCTGCTGGGGGTGGTGAGTAATCTGCTACCGTGGAGTCTCTTTTTACAGGCTTGATTTTTCATTTTTATGTTAATTGGTAACCTAGTCTAAAGAATATCTCAAGTTTTCCCTCTGTGAATTACACGAACTAATAGATATATCCAGAAGTATGAAAAGCAGTCTGAGGCTTACACCCAAAGTCATTGTAAAAGCCTTGAAATATTTTAGTTTTTATCATACTTTACGTGCATGTGAAAGGCTTTAGAAATAGAACAACTAAAATTGGAACAACACAGACCCCTGCAAAACTCAAATTAAAAACAGTGAGCCAAGACAGCATATGCCCTTTCCAAGAGGAAGAGAATGCATTATAAATCTGGGAATAAAGCCACCTAACTCCTGGCAAGACAGCTCAGAGAAACAGATAATAAAACAATCCTACCCATACAGTCATAAGACATTCAAAGCTAGAATTAATGTATCCTTTATTCGTTATTAGAAATATAAATAGCTTTAGTTTGTGACAGATTTTTAAGTATTTCCTGTAGAAAAGGATTCTGCACACTTACCCTGCAACATAGCAACGGAAAACTAGACATGAAGTTGTCTTCAACAGGAAGCAAGAGGCACCAAAATAACTGGAAATAGCACCAAAAGCTGACTAACTGCTGAGGGACTAGCTAACGAGCACCTCTAGCCTTACCAGCACCAAAAAGCTGAGAAACATCTCCTCTCCCTCCTACACACAGATCTTGGGAACTTCACTCTCCTCCACGGAAGAGGAAATTGCTTGAACCAGGAACAACCTGGCTGACCACGAGGCTGCTGGTGCTGAAGGAAGCCAGCAACCTCGTAGCTGCTCCGCTCACCTAAAGCGAGCGACTCCAAGCAACTGTCCAGGATCAGAAAGGCACTAAACCGTGGCATGCATAATGTCATACTTTGCAGAGACACTATCAAGCCATTATTTACTAAGTTAACTAATTAGACAGCCACCCTTGCGGATAATGAGGATGCATTAAAGTATTTAAAATTCTAGCACAAGCCTGACACATACAAAGTGGCTGCCCTTCTTCAAAAGAAAACTAGTGTCAAAGGAAATAAACCATTTAGGAACAGTCAGCACATCTGAGGAGGAGCGGCACCGTGGCATCATCTAAGCGTTCAGAAAAAGGAAGCAAAGCAAATCAGACAAATAGGGGATGCAGAGGTACCTCGCGTTTATATTGTAGCAGCCACTACTCACAAAGAAATCATTAGATAGATGACTTAAATTATCATGAGAGATGATAAAGAAGCAGCTATTCAAAACAAACAATTAATGTACAGAACTGTACAATCTGGTGCAGTGAAACAGGGAAATTGAATGCACTTAAGCTGATAATGATCTGAAAAACACAGTTGGTTAAATTCAGTTTCACACCAAGCAATAAGCTGTAACTGAACGCAGAGCTCGCTGCAGCCTAGTACTGAAGGCTTTCCTTTACACACACCCTGCTTCCGACGTGGGGAATATAACCAAAGCCACAGAGAAAGGCTACAAGAAGAATAAGATAAATTAATCTGTCTGCTAGAAATGACACCGGGAACACTCTGGGGCAGCATGAGTCCCTTGTACACTTGATATAGCCTTGCCCTTTCAGAAAGGTTTCCTGAACTCTGGCTGATTTGGGGGAGCAGGAGGGGCGAGATGTTCCCAATGCCTGACAACGCCAGGAGATGTTTTCACAGCTCCATAAAAGCAGCTGAAGATAAAAACGCAGAGGTTTAGAGATTTCAGCGTCTGTCACCAAAAAGGTGGTTTTTACATTATCCACAAATAAGTCTTCAGAGTGTATGGGGAGTCCAAGGCCATGCCGATTTGCTGCTTAATCACTACCATTTCTTCTACATTTTCATTCCCCCTCGGATCTCCTGACCCTTTTAGCAGCAGCTCCCATCACCTGGTCCCGCAGCATCCATGCACACCCGAGCAGCAGCAGCAGAAGGCGGCGCCCACCCGGAGCCGGCACTGCTGTCAGCCTGGGCAGGGAGCTCAGCCCCTGCTGCATGAGCCCTGTGATACAAAGCCTGCTCCAAACTGCCTCTTCCGACTCAGCCCAAGACCGTAAATTCGGAAGCCTGGAGGGCCCTGTCCTCCTCAGTCACAGATGTGATTTAAAAGATCCCCCAGGAAGGGCTGTGAGCGCCTCGCAGGCCATTAGCTCCAGAGGGGTCAACTGCTCAGGTGCAGGACAGAATGGCTTCAGTTTTTTTCCCCTACCTGAACCTCATTTCAGTTATTTCCGCATTAACTTCTCATTTTCTTGGCTTTTTTCAGTCCACTGACCTCTAGAATTGGGATTCTTTGACTCCTGGAGAAGTGCCCAAGAACTCATTCTGCCTCTAATGAAATTCACATTTTGGCATTTAAGGGGAACAGTATCAAGTGATAGAGCTGCAGTCTTATTTTGTACTTGACATCAGAGCTCTCCTGTCACCTTCTTCCCCTGAAATGACTCAATGAAGACAATTCTTCTGAAGTTGTCCTCAAAGTAAAGGTTCAAAGCTGCCACAGGGATGAGCGAGCAAGCCCCAGGCTGCCAGAGGAGCATGCAGGGTATGGCCAGAGGCTCAGGAAATTTCCCCCTGCACAGCCCAAGAAGCTGAACAGTGAAGTAGGGAAGATACACAAATGACCTCCACTCCCCCCTCCAAAAAATAAGAAAAAAAAGAGGGAATTCAAACCTGACAAAAGGCACCTGGCTGGATGCTGTAACACGGCTGCTCAGCCTCCACATCAGCAGAATTACTTGCTGGGGATTGGAGGCACGTGGTGACTGCTAATGAAGGTGTTTTGAGGAAAAGTTAATGCATCCTTAAAACAATACACAGTGTTTGGTTGAAAAGAGGTTACCGAGTAGATGGAGGTATCAGGGCTTGGGCCACCACTGATGCTCATGGCCATAATTCACTTGCCTGAAAATGAGAAGTGTCCATCACAACCGCCTAACTGGGGACACAGGGCAGACTGGGGGGGCTGCAAACTAGCCCTGGGTTATCTCGCTCCTGAGGAACCAGGATTTTTAAAAGCATGATATACCAAAGTTGCTAACAGGCATCTTCCGGAGTGAACCTGAAACCCATCAACAGAAGTGGTGACAAGTTGGTGCCAGGGAAGAAAAAACTCAAAATATAGATACATCTCAAGCATGTAAGCGAGGGGTGTCTTGGAAAAAGTCACAAGAAGACACTTCAGGATCTCCAGCATTCCGTAATGTTTCTCTCAAAGAAAACTAAAGACACGAACAATGACAACTGTATTCACACATCAAGACAACATCAATAAATTTAAAAATATCAGAATTATCTAGTCTCGTATATTTTAAGGTCTTAAATGCCCTGACTTGCCCCAACTGCCCCTAGGTACAGCCTCTAACTATACAGTATGTTCCTAAATTTGTCGTTAAAAAGTGCCTGCCCCACTTGTAGGTGAGAATCATAGTCCAAAATTTAATTAACTGAGCACACAGGCAATAAAAAGTACATCTTTTATTTTTCCAAGGAGTCTGTCTTTTAAGTAAGAGACCAACGTGTATTCCACAGAAGTCAGGCAGATGAAAGGCAAGCTAGAATGCAAATCTGGAGCAAGCAAAAAGCAGGAGGGCCAGAGAAACCCCCCTCCGGGCACACCTGCGTGCTGCCAGAACACCTTTGCCTGCCCCAGCTAATAAACCAGTCTGCAAGCAGCAGGACCAACTTGTCCGCATGCACAGGAGCTGGAACTCAGCTCTCAAATTATCGCCCTGCACACCCCCACGTCTCCTGAGCTCCCTTTGCTGCACAGAGCTACCTCGCTCTCGAGACGCTGTACCTACAAAGTTGAAAGGAACAGAAAAAAACACCCTTCCACTTTCAAAACCTTTGTATTTTCCTAAGCAGTATCAGGCTTCATTTTTCAAGCTTTTTTCCACAGGTTTTATAAAGTAACTGATAACGTCAATTCGAGTTACCATATTCAGTAAAACACAGCTGACAGCACCTCGGGCATACAGAAAAGATTCAGAGCTGAGAAGCTTTTTTTTTTTTTTTTTTCTTTTTCTGGCCACATATGGAAGCAGCGGAGCACCCTATGAATGGCAAAAGCCTGTTTCTGACAGTCGAAGGCTAACGTACATGCAGGATGAGTCAATAACCCACGAGCAGCTGCACATCACGCAACATTTAAGTTCAGCCTGAAACACACAGACGATAGGGAAAAGCACTCACACCATATTAAAGGCACAGCCCCTCGTGAAAGCACGCTTAGACGGATGGGACTTTGCCTTTTCACTGGCTCCTGCTAATTTCGCAAGTGCCCTGCCTCCCCCCTCGTGGCTGGATGCCCAGGGAAACGATTGTTGGTTTTATTTTTAATTGACGCTGAGAAAAATGCATCTTTTAGTGCACCTTTGCAGGGAAGTTCTCAGCCTGAAAGCCCAGAGCTTTGTTGCCATATCAATTCAGCAACGACAACCTTGGCTTTCTGAGCAAGCAGCCTCCACAGGCACAAAGCGAGGCTTTGCAAGGAGCTCTGAGCAGAAAGGGGCTGAGCCCTGGCACAAGCAAGTTGTTTCTGCGCTGCCTCTCCTCTGCCCATTTGCCTCCACCTCTTGTCCCTCCTGCTGCAGAAACACGGCCCTGTGCAAACCAGAGGGAAACCAAATTTTTCTCCTCTATTTCAACAGCCTTTTAAGATACGGCTTAACCCTCATCCTTTCCTCGTGCTAGAGGAGGATTAAGTCACTCTTCTGCCCCTATTTACATTCAAGAGGGCTGCCACTACTTGGATAAGCCACAAGTGCTAATTATTCCGTATTGATTTAGTTGACTTTCCGGGACAAAGTAGGTCTGGAGCTCCAGGAGACATTATGAGCATTACAGAACATCAGCTTTCCTCAACAGGGGAGAACAGGTTAGGCAAAGAACACGGTCTGGATGGTAAATACCACCTCACCTAGAGCAGGTACCCCAGGTTCTGGTCAAAACCTGGACTGCCTGCACAGAGGTCTTTTTAGAAATGAAGAGATATAAGCAAGCAAAAAAAAAAAAAAAAAAAAAAAAGCTTAACAGCTTTGCCTATCACCAGAGAACCGGGGAGGATATTACTGTTAGCAGACCATAACACAGAGCCATGTGTGCACACGCAGTGCCTGTGCCTTCTCTCACTCTTATCTTCTAAATCCCATTGTGCAGGCAGATAGGAACTTAATCCAAAGTTGGTATTAGAGCACGGCTAAAGGAAAAAAGGGGAATCCGGGACTTGAGATGCAAGTATTCTGTTGTAATGCAAGAAGTGTAGCATTCCAGCTTTGTAATAATTCCATCATCCCTTTCTTCCAACAAGAGAAATTAAAAAGCCCAGTTGTGTGTGTAATACTTCTGCACACTGAGAGCATGATCCTGCCAGAGGCTAAAAGGCTGTTTATCCACAGATGAGCAGTCACTGTGCAAACTTACATGCTCTGTTCTATCTATACTCCCTGATTTTGGCTTTGAGAGAGTACTCAAGTATCACTGAATAAAGCTTCACAGTTGGCAACTAAATATATTATCTCACGTAGGCAGATAAAGTTCAAATATTTTCCTACAAAACAGCAGAATTCTGAAGTGGACTAAGTCACAAAACAGAATTTTAAGCAGAATCCATGCATAACATTATAGCATATTTATGGAAAATGGTTCACAGCTCAGCAGAAGTAAAATGCTGCTAAACACCAAGCACCACACCACGATCAAGTGGGCACAGCTCAAGTCTTGCACCAATCTTCAGGAAGTGTTTGGACAACACTCTAAGACTGATTTTTTTGGAGGAGGCAACAGTCCTTTGGGGACCCAGGAGTTGGACCTGATGATCTTTGTGGGTTCCTTCCAACTCTGATATTCTATGATCTATTTAAGATCATAGACACCTGAACAACATTAAACCAAGAAGGGTCTGTATTTGTTATGTAGTATTAGGAAATACTAGATGTGTTAGCATTGAGGATAGCACATGCCTAACAAGAAAGGAGAAGTGGACGTTTCAACGCTACAAACCTAAAGGGTAGGGGCAGGAGAGGAAGGAGCTGGTGGGATGGAAGCCTTCACTGCCATACAAGGTACCCGCAGGACTCTGCTCTCAGGTTTAAGGACAGCACTAGGTTCAGCTCTGCTTCAGCAGAATTCAGCTGCTCCTCAAGGGGCAGTGACCTTCCTTCTTGTTTGTGTATTTAGAATCTACAACAAAAATGCTGAGAAGCGTGTAAAGACTGCAAGTAGAGACCAGTTACATAATACAGTTTAGTCCAAATTCCAACTGCTGTCAAATCTCTTCAGTTTAAAAGTTATTTCTGCTGTTTGGCACCAAATGTGGTTAGCATGGGCTGAATGCAGCGCATGGAGGAGAGCAATGACTGCAGACTGCAACAGGCTGCTCAACCCAACCGGGAACCAGACTGCAGGTGTGCCTTGGGCTTTCCTGACTTCCCGTAAGGATGCATTAAGACAGTCATATTCTTCTTTAAGGAATGCATTTTCACTGCACAGCACAAAGGCTGCCTGAAGAAGTATTCAGAACTCTTAAATCCTTCCATTTCTTTCCATAGGCCTTGTGTTACTATGTAAAAAAGAAGAGTTTCCAGAATGCCCTCTGTAAGCAACCTGGAAGCTCCTTTTTGTGGCTCAAAAAACACCCAATTAATGCCACATGAAATTCTCATCATACTCATCAGGCTTCACTCCAAGCATGCTCAGTTATTTATTCTACCTCACCCTGTAAGCATTACAAGCTTAAAAACAGTACCACTTGAGAAACTTATTTTTAAAAGCATCATCTTTGTCAAACCAGTAACATCTATGGCAACTAGCACCCAGCACACCAGCACAGCTCCCTTTCCTGAGCAGCAAGCTCCATGACAGGAAAATCCATCGAGGCTTTCAAGCCATGTCCATCACTTCAGCAGCCGAGTGTCTTAAACTGACAGAAACAATATTAAAAAAAAGAAAGTGCAGATTATCTCAAGGCAGATTTTTATCAGCATCTATCATAAATATGGATCAGTCTGACATTTTACTTCGTATCTATTTCCACAGAAACAGTTGCCTGAAAGGGCTATGCAAGAGCCCTTCCAAATACACAGATAAATCGTACACAAGTTTAACAGTTGTGAGAATTCACATGTTCCTTTCAGAGCTTGATGGAATATAAAGCTGTGGGTCACTATTATTAATAGTATTATTAATAGGCAAATTCGGAATGAAAACCCATCTCCATTCTCTAAGTCACACGTATGACCCTTAATGGTCATTCTGAAGACAAAATTACTTCTCCCAAAACATACTGAAGATGTGAGCTAGGTATGCTCTCACCCATTCATTTTCAAGCACCGGAGATGCTCAAGGAAGGTTTAGGAAAGAAAAGCAAACCAGGGCAATTAAGATCAGGAAAACAGTGCACTTGTTTGGAGAAGCACACTTTTGTAGCTGTGCTGAACACAGAAACAATGTGAAAAACAAGCATTTAGTAAATCACGAGACAAGTCTAAAACCAGAAGTGCTGAGATCTACTTCAGGTATCCTGAGAGCCACGGCACTCCTGCCAGCATGCAGGAGCTCCTACCAGGCAGTGCAGTGCAGCAGCCTGGGGTTCAGCTGCCCCACTTACCTTCAAGCTGTGCTAAAAGCCAATATTAAAAGAAATACAGGCACCACCCGCCCAGACACACCCTGCTTCAGGCCAAGCAGAAAATGGAAACTGGAAAGATCGGCTGAAATAATCTGTGCCTGGAATGCCTGCTCTGAAGCTGGCCCCAAATGGTTTTTCTCCATTTGCTGCCAAGCACCTCTAATGCAATCCAGACAGTCAAGGACACAGGCAGAATGATAATATGAAAGCATTAAAATTCCCGTTGAAATAGGACCTGTCAAGCTACTTTATGTAACATGATTTATCGTTTCCAAATGTAGTAACAAGGGATTTTATTGTACAAGAGCATGTTGTACACAATGGGGCTCTGGGTTCACATTCCATGCTAGCCAAACTAGAGTTTCTGACAAACTTTATGCAAGTACCAGTCTGAGTTATTTGTGTCTGCCCGAAAGGGTAGTTATAGGCATTAGAAATCGGTGGGGTATGGAATAGACTTTAGAATGAGACCTCTCTGCACCTTTCTGTGCATACTAAATAGATCGAAACACCTGTGATTACTGCCGCCAAATGGCTCTAAAGCAGCGTTCATGGAAAGAAACCTAACAGCCCCCATTCCTCCAAAGCCTCTCCATCAAACGGAGAAAATGGACTGTCAAAAAAGCCGAAGGAAGTCCTTATTTTCAGTCTTACATGTCAATCAGTTAGCCCAGCACAGCAAATTGGTGTCTTTTTCAAGTTCAGTGTAGTCAAACAGAGCAGACTGAAAATTTCTGCTTTAGCTTCCAGCTGACATCCTGCACTTCCTAATCTGCGAAACCCCAACCTCAAAAAATATGACCTTGTATGCCTCCCATACTTAACACAGTGGCTGAGATGAAGACAAGCTGCCCAAGCTCTGCACTAATAACACCCATGGGGAGTTACCGCACAGAGCACACGCTGTCACAGCTTGAGGTTTGTGGGGTTTTGTGGCTGCTGGACACATTACCTCTCCATCCTACGTACCTGCTTCTTAAAGCTGCAGAAGTGGTTCGGCTCTCATCAGCCCACTGTTCTTTTTTATGAATTCACTTTAACTATTTTAGATAACTTGTGACGAAAGCTGTGTGTGTAAATTTGAGATAGAGTTGACCAATACAGTACAGAAAAGCAAAAACAAGCACTGTGACTGCTCTGTACGCTGAGGAAGAAGGTGCACCATCTGCTAGCATAAGGGCAATACTGGGATAAGTTAGTAGTACTGTCCAAAACCCTTCTGCTTCATATATTTTATCTGGGGGCAAACTAGAGCCAATCAATATCTACCCACGTAAGATTATGAAGTTGTAACAAAATACAATAAAAACCATCTTCTGTGCCTACTCCCGAACTCTAAATGCCAGCTCTCTTACCAGCTACTTCCTTGGTGTAACACTGAACTTGAACAACATTCAAGGAGATGCTTTGTTCTGTCCTCCTGTCTCAAAGTCTGTCATCAATGACCAACCAAACTCACATATGCTGTGAATTTTATTTTTTTTAATTTCATTAATAAAATATACACTGTGAGCTCTCAAATGCAGCATCACACAAAGGTCTGGCTCTCACCATCGATTAGTTATATTACAAATTCAGCTGTGACTGAAGCGGGCAATTTATTGCATTCTAGGCAGTTGATCTCGGATCCAAGACCTCGGACTACTCTGCTCTTACAGTGCTAGTCAGAATCAATAATGAATTCTGCTAAACCTCCCCATTCTTGCTGTGCCATTCAGCACTAGCAAGAAGTATAAAGCTTACTCAAAGTAATAAAAAAAATATCACACCCAGATATTTGTGTTTGCTATTTGAATCCAGGAGGGATCTGCAGTGCTGGTTTAAAAAGGAAAACTATTTTCTGTTAGAATCATGGGCTGAAATGAGCAAGAGCCGTAATGGAAGCCGGCTCTCCTTGGGGGAAAATGGAAGATGAAGAAGGAAAAAAAACACTAAAAATTGAATGCTACAATTAAGGGATGAACAGTTGGCATTTTTAGGATATAAATCAAGACACCAGCTAATAAAATGGTGGATGAAGTTCAACAGACAGAGGCATTAAGCGATGCACAAGAGAAAGACGATCTGACTTAACGTTCACAAAAACAGACCCCAACAACTACGACTCAGAAGCTAAAATCTTCACATAGCAGTTCCATCAGCCCCTCCGGACAACCCTTAGCAAGGGGGCAGCCACCCTTGCACCGAACAATAACCAGCACCCAGCCCTCAGGACCAGGCTACAACCAGCTGATGCAAAACTCTGTGAGAGACACAGATCTAGGCAGGCATCGAGTCCTCCTTCCCCCTACAAACCCCGTCCTACTGCACCGTGCTGTTTAGCACCGAGGGCCCAGCCAAAGCTGAAAGGTGGTGTTGAACGCCTTCCTTATGGCAAGCAACTAATAAAACTAGGACACTTCATTCTGGGAAAGAGGAAGCAGAAGTCTGCTACGTGGTATGGCACAGAGAAGGGTAAGCAGGGAATAGCTGCTCCTGCTCTTCTGAAATCAGATGGAGGGAACAGCAAACTGAACAGACAGAAGGGCGCTCTGCTTCAAACTAAAGGAGGTGCTGCTTCATGCGCCACGATTCATCTTCTTCAGCAAGGAGCCTTCCAGCTTGTGGGTGCTGCAAGTTCCTGAGGGTTCAGAAAGAAACTAGAAATTCAAGGGAGAAAAGTCCAGCACGAGCTATTAAACACAGCCAGCAATGCCAGCTCTGGAATTATCCGAGCTACAGACTGCTGGCATCTGGGAGCTATTTTGGGCCAGTCAGACTGCATCCTTCCCTTGTCACTGTCCTCCTTCCTGTAGGCATCCGCCATTCACTACTCTCAAGACAGGATTCTGGCCTTGATGTAAAATTTAGTCTGACCAATTTGGGCCAGTCTTCTGTTTTGGAAATAGTTGTAACAGGTGTGCCAGATGGACACCAATCCAAGAAAAGAAGATACAAACTTCTGTAACAAACTAGTGAAGGAGCAACTCTTGCCCTTCTTCTAGCTATGGGTTTCATCACCATGCCAGCAAACGCAAGGGTCAAGGCGACCTGTGATTCAATTTCTTTATTACTGAAAATTGTTTTCAGACAGAAGTTTCTGCCACACATCATAACACAGCCAGCAACGCTTGAAGACTTACAGAACCCTCGGGGACAGGCCTGAAGAGACAGCTAAACCATGGGTCCAAAACACTAAACTTGGAGTTATAAACTACCTGTGGAAAAAGCCTTTTTATTACCAGAGATCTGAAAGAAAGCCCAGAAGCTAGAGGAAGTCACTAAAACAGAAGGCATCTAAAACTAAAAGGGAATATGCCTCAAGATATTCCTGTGCTTCAACCTTTTCAGAGTATTGCTCATCCCCGTTTTCTCTTTGAAAAAACAGGTCTCTTGGTCGTATTCTACCATTCAACATTTATGATGCACTGCGAGTATCGTGCAATTAACAGATTTAATGCCCGATTCATTTCCATCTTTAAAGGTAGGATGGAGAAATGCACAACAGGAGATGGCTGGGTGCCGTGCTGTTGGTATCTCGTACACGCACAATACAGTAATAGCAGAGGAAACATTAAAAGTAGCACATCCCTGCTCTTCCTGTAGATGAACCAAACGCTTTTATAGGTCCCCAGCTATTATTCATTCTTCAGCTTCATCATCCTGTAGTTTTTTCTACCCTCGGTATGGATTTTCACACACCATCCCACATTTTCACCATAATTTATCTATTGCTTTTTCCACTCCATTTCACTGAATTTCTAATCTCATTTTCCCAACTACGCTGTCTACAATCACAACATAGCACTGACTTTAAAAAATTCAGTATGCTCCACTAATTTCACAATGTGTTAAAAGAGATAACATAGGGAATACATTCTTTCCATCTCCACGCGATTACTTTAACTTGCATAACGGAGACAAGAGTACACAGCCAGAGGAGCACGATAGGCATTATGGCACAGGGAAGTCAAAGCTCTGAGATCTTACGCAGGTATTGCCCATCTATCAAGGAGAGAAACGCAACCGAATCTGTTGTGCACAAGACTGAGCATTTACTTCCTCCACATTTTTAATTAGCATTTGGTGGATGCTTTATCCTCAGTCGTGCTGATAGGCCTGCATCCAGTCCAGCAGCACATTTGTTTGAGGGATTACCACGGATGCCTCATATACTAATAAAACACCCTGCTCTGAAAGGCATTTCAAAGGGCGCATTGTGGTGGTTTGCTCCCCAGCTGCCACCTCCAGTTCTATACAATATCAATGCCAAGCACAAGCTACTTTCACAAGCAATTAAGGAAGACTACATGAAGCACCTAGCTCAGCCCACAGGCTACGTGGGACTTGTCTTTCAGTTTTGCTCAATTACTTTGTCCTTGTCTTCCACTGGTAAACAGAAACCCTCATTTTATTTTCTACCTTTCACTGCACGCCTCTGTTCTCCAAATAACAACCACCTAAGTCTCGCACGCACTTCGGACTGCTTATTTCACGCTGAAGTAGCTTTCACCAAAAGACAGCAGAATCACAGGTAAGGAGGTAAGGTACCTAACACAGCAACCTTGCTAAACAAATTCTGCCATCTGAAGAAAATCTCTCTGAGCTAAGTTTTACCTCAAACATGCTCAGAAGTCTAAATAAGGCTTCACCTCAGCCCCTTATGATTTCTTCAGTCAATCTTAGCTGCCACGATGCTACAAGCCATCTCACTGTTGTCATTCCCACAACTTCTCACCTGAAATCAATTCCCTTTTACAATATTTATGTTTAAAAACCTGATTAAGCTTAAAGACTCTTATGAAACCCCAAGCTTATCACTCAACACTGCTAAAGCTATTAAAATTAAAAACCCCTGGGCTAAGGAAAAAAGAGGCAGCATCTGATATTATAGCATGATGCCTTCAAACACAGAAGCTCGTCTTCATGACACACCACTTTTTCCAACTGTAGAAACACACTCGAGCTCCAAATACCGTATGTACACGACGTGTAGTGTGATGTACAAACACTGGAGGAAGGCTTCTCAGTTCAATATTTATATCAAACTCCTCTCCAAATTTCCTACTAAATATTTCAGCTTTAATTTTCTACATCACTTCTGATCCAATGGAATAGCAACTGCAATTAACTTGATTCTGAAAACCTATGCCTTCAGCTAAAAAGTTAACACATTTAATTTTTCCAAGCTTCAAAAAAAGTTAAAAAACACTACTTTTTTCCATAGGCCTAGTTACTTTATGCAAACCGAGGAGGAAGACGGCCTAATTCTATAGAATTTCTACACAAACCAGTACGTAAGAATCATAACCTAAAAACAGTACTATGATGACAATAGAACAGAGATCAATTTTAAGTATCATAGATGATTTAAACCTGTTTGATTCTGCCTCCAGGCTTGCCTTCTGATAAACCTTTCAGTACTTCTGGTTAGCGCTCAAATCCAGTTTGGGAGTAGAAAAAACCAGCTTCAAGACCCGGAGCTTTGACTCCCCTATTTTGGATGATCTCACGGAGCTAAAACCACAAAAAACAAACAAACAAACAAACAGAACAGAAGATACTCACATTCCCCATGTACTCTGAAAGTAGATCCTGCAAGGCCTGTCGCACTGCATTACACTCTGCAACTATCCGTTCCCGTCGGTCATCACGTGTGCAGGATGAATCAGCCATCAGGGCTGCTCCACTAATGATGCTCTCCAGGCGCTCTTCCAGGGAAGGCCTAAAACGCTCCTCACTGAAGGTTGATGGATCCACAATGATTTGTTTCTGGTAAAATAAAGGTTTTGGAAGTTAGATATCAGACTGAGCAGTAAGTTACTGTTAAGTCATCAAAAAGACCAACACTTACAGCAACCCCCTGATCAAGCATGAAAAGCAAAATGACATTCTGGCACCAAGAGTGATTTTCTTGAGTAGTTTAGTAAAATTACTAAAAGGTCCCCCATCACATTAAGTTGCTAGTCATTTCTTGTGCTGCTTTGACAGCTAAACCGAACTTGGCCACAAGAAGTCTCATTATATGAATGGCAAAATCAAACGTGCCAGGACAAATAAAGTTCAAATACAGAACTCTTTTTAACTACATGTCAATCCGGACATGCCTTCACTATTTAAACTTGTCAGATATAATTACCTCATCATGAACAAAAAACATGAAACACAAATGTCCAAAATTAGTCCTATATATAGTACTCTGGTGTCCTAGTTTATCCAGTCCTCCTTTCACCAGTAAGCAATTATACAGGTAAATATAGAATAGCGTTCTCAAATATTCAAGTGAAACATCAACATCAGTGTTTAAAATAGGGAAATAGATTTCTTCGTGGAAGAAGACAACTTTATCTTGAAAGATTATTAGTAAGCACTGATCATACTGAGAAAAATCAGTACTGCTTATTCAGCCTTAAGCATCTACTTTTCAAGGGGCAAGTATCACCCTCCATAGAAAGCTGACCAAGCAGCAGTGTGGAGCATACATCACCTTGTGAGTACTTCCAGGTAGTTTAAATAAACAGGTTCTGCAGTTTATTAAGGAGCGTGATTTGGCCATTCCAAATTTTGCTGGTTTGTTTAGGGTTTGCACAGGCTTTCTTCCAATTAAGTGAGCAGGAGGGGAAAATGATGGTAACTTTTTATGAAAGAAGCCCCGAAGTTTCTTGAAAAAGGAATTTTCCACACTCAGTTTGTAGTCCAGCTAACTTCAGCGTTACTGTCAGTACAATTGGTCTCCCTACTGAGTAACCGCACGGCCTTCACAGCAGGTTTAGCCACAGCACATGTTCTTCTAACAGTCCCATTTTCTCCTGAACATTTTAGCCATGCAGACACTCCAATGGTAGTATGCTACAACTCCAAAATTGCACCATATGAATGGGAGAGAGATAATGATTATCTTGTTATCTTCTGGTAATCACTTAATATTTCACCAGTACAGTAGAAACACTGAAGTATTTGGGAGGGCGTGTGCACAACCTCTATTACAGGAGCACAATAGCACTCAAATGTTAACAGGAAATGAAGTGCAGGGATAACATCTGCAGAGAACCTGAACACATTTGTTTTGTCCATCTCCTTTGGCAAGGATGAGCAGACAAAGCCCTCGCACACAATGCCCATTCAGGCCAGCCTGCTGAACAAGCCCTGCTGCTATTAGGGAGTCGTGCCACACAGAACTAAAAGCTCAGAAGCTTAACGCAGGCTGCAGCCAAAAAAAAAAAAAAAAAGTCTCTGGCCATATATTAGAGAGCTCATATAGTAAAATATGAGCACGGATCAGAAATCATATTAAATGCTTTGAATTAGATTAGCCAATACATGAAAAACAAGTCAGTTCAGATTTACTTCTACATACCAAAGCCAGGCCTTAATGTCACGTGCTGTTACCAGAGCTGCCTTCCTGTCCTACAGGGCTCTGATCAAACCTGTGGTCCTCTGGGTGCAAACCCAAGGCACAGTCTTAAAATAAAACTCAGGTAGCTGAATGCTCAACTGATGGAATTTAGAAGATTTAAAACCAAATTCAGTCCCAAAGATCAAGATAATCACGACATCTCGTTACCCAAGAGGTCGCATAGAAAGGCTTTACACTTGGCATAGGGAAAACCTCAAATAGCATTTTATCCTTTAGGGAAATGGTAAAAGAAGTTAAGAAACATGGCAGGAAATTAACACAGAAGAGCAAGGGTGCTACGAGCTAAAATAGAGGTGAACAACACTTGGGGGAAAAAAGCATTACGCATTTTCTGAGCAACAGACCTGTGTTATTTAATAAGTTTTAGAAGTGAGCTGGTGCCAAGGTGTTTAAAATTCTGAGGCCGAATCAGCAGTAGACAAAATACTGGCTTCAAAAGGAAAGTATTCTCAGTAAAAGTGTATGGCTATCCTCAGTAACTTACAGAATACAAGATAAAGAATATGACAGATCAGTACAACACATCAGTTTGAAGTGATTTCATTCCCAACCAAAGATCATATTACACTTCCCACTTCAAGTTCTTCTCAATAGGTAGTTTGGGCAATTGCAAATATATTATTCACTTTTAAAAAGTCATTTCTGTCACCTACAAGAATACATTACATAAATATATTATGAAATAATCAATTTCAAATAAACCAAGGATTTACATCTAATGTATCAGTAGGCTAAGAGCTATTTTTGAGCTAGTTTAACTTGACAGCCTTCAATCACTGAGAACAGCACCGCTCCTTTCTATATTCTATCAATCCTAGTTTCAAAAGAGCCATATTCGAAAAAATAAAAGCCTGCTTCACCTGGGACTTGCAGTATTTCAGCAGAAAGTGATTTTTCAGGTAATATAAGCAAAAGCAAGCTGTTGCTCATAAATCAGGTGAGTGAAGGCAGCAGTCGGAGCTGCCACTTTTTACATACAGGTTCAGAACTTACATCAAAGTTGTTCAGAGCATAAGCCAGCTCTCCACCTCCACCCTGCTGCTGGGCAGCATCATCTGATGCGGTTGCTTGAGCTGCATTTGAGATGCCAGTGACCGCCTGCTGAAGCTGTTTGTAGATCAAGTCCCTGTTAGCTTTGTAGGCAGCCACATCAGGGTGCTGCAGACAGGCCTGAGATGCGGTATAGAGAATGGGAACGTTCTTCTGCAGGATTCCTCTGGCTGCCGCCATTTGATCACGGTGACCTACATCTTTCAATTCCTATTAGGAAAATTAAAGAAAGAAAGTCATTTGAAAACAGTCCCCACATTCAATCCATACCCTGTCTCCCTGCATCTTCAAGAGACAGGCAGATTCTTTGGCTAGTATGCTCAAATCTAACCCAACCTTGAGCTCTCCCCATATCCCTATTATTAATAGCTCAACTCATCTTAGAACACAACAGCTCCACAAAAACTCAAAAAAGTACTATAGGGCAATTCACAGCTTCACATTTCAAGATCTGAGACATGTTTGCTCCTTGCCACACTACAGGACCAGCACTCTGAAAGCAGACAATACCAGTACATCAGGAGGATGCATAAGTAGCGACCTCAGTCTTCCACGTCTTAAAATAAAATGTGCTTTAAGATGCTTAGACATAAGTGGCAAGCATCATTTAACTGAAGGAAGAAAAAAGAAAGGCAATCTCTGACAATCGCTAACATTAGTCTATCGGCTCTATTTCACAAGTGATTAACCCAATTAATTTGTGCAACTAGCACAGAGATACTTGTTAAAAAATTCACATGCTTGTTCTGTATGGAGCAGCTCAACCAAGAGAGCCTTGTCATGAATTTGCATCTGAGAAGCCAGATCTTAAATTTAAACTCCAAGACTCACAACCAGAATGTCTTCTTTAATCACACCTAGAAGATGGAGCTCACTTTCCTTAAGAGACTCACACACTGAATTTTAGAAGGACAAGAGTATCATCTCATTCAACTTCTTGTTCATCTCCAAAGGGAGAAAATAAATCCAATGACTATAATTACTGCTAATTTAAGATAAAGATTTAAGAGTCCATAGGTCTTTTCCAAAACACTCACTACTGCAATTCTCTAAAGCATCATCACCTCTGTTTTGGAATGAAGTACCGTGAATAGATAGAGGTTCTGAGTCCAGCACAAGCAGTAAGGTTTATGAAAAGGAAGAATGAACACAATTATTAGCAACACGAACATTTTCAAGTTACTTCTTAAGCCTTACAAAGAGGCAACAAAAATGAAAAAAAATGGGCTGCTTTACCATACAGGGAAAAAAATCTGACAGACCCTTCAAAATGGATGTGTAATACAAGACCTCTGTAAGATGCACACTAAGCAGGGAGGGCATGTCAAGCAGGCTTACAGATTTAATGCAACCACTTCCCATAGTGTAAAACAATCCATCATGAAGCAGTTTAAGAACATTTATTGTATTGCCATCATAACCCCACTCCCATTTACTGCAATCAGATTCTAGATACATAACCAACTAACAATCCATTTTAAACTGAATCCAGTTTATTTTCAAAGATGAATCCATGCAAGCAAACAAGCAGTCAGAGATGCATAAGCAGTTTTGGTTTGTACAGAACAACAGAATAAGAAACATGCTCTTAAAGAATTATGCTGTTTCAGGTAACTCTGACTGCCAGTACTTCTACTTTCTTTTCAAGCTTAACTTACAAAGGAGTGAGTCACAACAGCGATGTTGAACAAAACCTTTACACGTGACTTAAGGTTAAGCGCTAGCTATGCAAATACAGGACATGCACAAAGCAATCAGGATATCAAACCCTTCCTCAAACAGGCATTTCCGTGCAAGACTAGCCAGCTATGGTGCATTGCTTGGCATGGCACAGTGCTCCCTTGGAAAAAGCTGTAATTCTGTTCCCAGCCGTGCCTTTTGTTCCGTATTTAAGTGACCAGGGTTCACTACATCTGTGCAAATCACAAAGGCTGTGTGGTCTCATGGTCAGAGCACTGGCCACAAATTTGTCTCAATTCTCTTTCCTTACCCACACCTGCACTGCTGCAAAATGGGAAGTCTTGACATCCATCAATGCAGTTCTATAGAAGCAGCATTTCATTAAGGTACTAAAGCATTAACAAACAAATGCTATCAGGAAAATTTGAGTCAGAGGCAATGTACTACAGCTGAGCAGATTTTCTGCTTACCAGGCAAGCGCCATTCAATTTCCTAAAAACCACTGAGTGCAACACAATGTATTGAGAAAAAAGAAAAAAAAAAAAGAATTAGCAGCAGCAACAGGTAGTCCCCAAGAGCAGTAAGGCTGCCTTATTTTCTTGTTTTGAAAAATAAAAAGAAATGATATATATGGAAGAAAGAGTTGCTATCACTATACCTGCTGCCTTTTGGCTGCCATGATGTTAAGTTTGTCCACCTCTGGTTTGAGGGCTTTGTACTGGATACCCAGATCCTGCTCTGTGCCAGCATTCCTTAGTTTCAAGATACCTTCTTCCACCTGAAAGAATATACAGATATATTTACATATTTTTCCGAGCATTCCAGTACACAGTTTAGAAAGTTATGGGCTTTCAGAATGGGCTTCATAGCAGACAAAGTGATCTTCCTCTCTCGCCTTTCATTGTTTGGAGAGAGACGTGTCAAGGGCTAACAGTACTTCAGGCTGAGCTCCATGCTCACCAGCCAGCAGGGACAGCCAGGCATGCATGTCTCAAAGAGCCCAGGGCCCTGGCAGAGCCCCGGCTGCGTCTGTCAAAGGGTAAGAGTGGAGCCCTCACACCCCAGCTGAAGCCAGCCCAACACCAAGCTGTGCTGCACCTCAGGTTCTGCACAAACCACCCACCTCCTGCTCATAAAAATAAAAGCCTTCCTTCTATATTCCACATTCATTTGATTTAGTCCACTGAAGCTACTTGTTCCTACTAATAACTAGTCACATCTGCTAGATACAAGGGAGTAGTAGTCAATAAGAAAACCAAATTATTTCTTTTGATTAAACGATTTATCATCTGCTGTTCACAGACCACAGTGCATTAGTCTCAATACTAAAAGTTGAGAATGAAGTGCAACGCAGAGTCAAAAGCCACTGACAACATCTGTCAGATGTTTTTACACTCCTCAGCTGCATACATTCTGCTAAGAGAAAAAAAACACCTGCCAGCATCACCGCTCCAGAGGCAAGCCGCTGGGAGTGAGCTCCAGGGTCAGTACGACAGGCAGGAGGCAAAGCCAGGCGGCAGAGCCAGCGCGGCGTGCCAGGCACGGCTCAGAGCTGCACTTACTACTTTGAGCTGGACAAGCAGCTTGTAGACGTCTGCCATGTCAGCCAGGATCAGCAGGCGGGTGACAGCGGAGAGGAGGGCGCGTGCTGCCCGGACCATGTTCCCTCGTTTCACCGAGGAGCAGGGGTCATCGGCAAACTCCCCAGAGGCACTCTTCATCAAGTCACCTGTGCGAAAAAAGATTGTCCCACTTTATTGTCATGGCACTCCTGACACAGTGGTAAGGATTCCTGGGGGACCTGATTTGGAAAACAAGATGTGTTTGCTTAAATACAGCCAGGGCACCACACAGAATGGGGAGAGTGGGGCAGGAGGGAGGAAGGGCTCAGTAACGACACTTTGGTCCTTATCTCAAATTATACAGGTGCTGTAATAAGCCACAATCCCCTAGGGACACAAACACAACACGGCACGGCCATTCCGAGCAGAACTGCAGTCTCTGGCTATTTCGGACTACAATGCTTTCAAAGCTCCAGTGAAAGCTTTGCTTTTAAGCAGAAAGCAGCAGCGTGTCCTGTAAACACACGGGGAAGCGCCACAGCTCGTGGGGCTGTAAACAACTCGGGGCGATGACCTGGCTGGCTGCGGCGCCGCTTGCACTCGGGGCAAGGCTCTGCTTCGTGACACGCTCCAGCATTTCATAGCCTGTGGGGCTGCATCTGCTGCGGGAGGAGACTGGGCTTCAGATGGTAACAGCGCAGTTGGGTAACCACGAAAAGCAAAGGCTGCTTTAAACAACAGCAGAAATTCCTCTAAAAGCCCGAAGGATCATTTCTGTGCGTATTCAGATGTAAAATTTGGATTCTTCCCCCACACACACACACCTCGCCCCCCGAGGGGCAGCGTTTTGTTCCCACCTTCACAGCGGGGAGGTTTGGCATCCGCTCCAGTGCTCTTGGACTTTGCTGTGCTTTAGGACCGTTTGGCAAACGGCTAGGATTTAGTTTAGCAAACGCTAGGTACCCAAGGTCACAGATCTGTGGGCAAGGGGAGGTGACCAGGAAAGCACACCAACTGCTTCATGACTAATTGCTGTGTCAGAGGCTTCCCAAACCTGTACGAAAGCATCCACGTGGCCAAAGGCCAGCACCAGAATAGCACATTTTTCACAGATAAGGGAAGAACCTCAACCAGTGCTGCAGAACTGAAAGCTGATCAGTTCCCAGCAATCCCACTACCAAACAGGGCTGGGAGAGGTCCACGTCTAAATCCCAAGACGATGCTGTGCCAGCACTGCCAAGAGCTGGCCCGCTCCCCCAGCCAGGCAGCGAGTGGGGCGCATCCCCTATTTGGGACACATATTTTGACTACTCAAAAATCCCCTACAGCTGGCCCTGGAAGAGTTTCCAGCACCCAAGCTCTCTGCACCTCCAGAGCTCAGCCCAGCCCCAGCACAGCCAGCAGCCTGGCCGAGCAGCTATACCCAGACACTCTGTTTTGTTCAGATGCGCCCTCCTATGCAACACCCTTCCATCATCTTAAATACTACTACAAAGAATGGCACACAACATTTTAAGATGAAAACGCACCACTTCAGCACTGTGACACATGAAAAAGCTGCTGTACAAGCGCAGATGAGCTATAAATGTCAATCTCAAGCCATCCCTTACCCAACTTTTTGAGGACCATGACTCATTACTTTAACAAGCGTTAAGAGCTTTAGTCTTTCTGTTGGTGAAAAAGACAAATGTTCCTCCGGTGCTGGAAAATGACAACCAGCCATGAAATTATGAAATTATGTAGCTGACAGGACTCTCTTTATTTATTCTGGAAAAGACTAATAATAGTGAAATTCATTTCACCACCCCAGGTATACAAATCGATAAGCCATTGCAGCATTTAAGATATATGCCACAACCGAGCTCGTGACAAATATTCCCCCCTTCATCCACATGTAAAACTCTCACTTTCCCAATCCCCCCAAAACAGTCATGTTGTTTTCACCAATTTCCTATTCCAAACAACCTAGAGGTGGCCACTTACTTCGCTCAAATCTCAGCAATCACTAAGATGATCCTAAAAAACAAAATTATCTTCCACCCATCCTTTAATTCATAATTTCACATGCCAGTCTCAAAAAAAAAAAAAAAAAAACACTATTCCTTTTTATTTTAATGAGAGATTTTGAAAGATTTAGTAAGTTTCAAACAGCTTGTCAGAGTGTCAAAAGACAACCAGCTCTCTGGAATTAATGGAAGATGAAAGTTGTTGCCTTTTTTTTTTTCCTCCACAAATTAAAGAAAGCTAACTCTCAGACTTTTTATAAAGAACTCTCAGCAGGTGCAGTTATTTTAACTAGATTCAAAGGGTAGTAGGGAACAGTGCCCCGACCTTTGTATGCAGCCAGGTACTGCGTGTGGGTGTTCATTAGGAGTTCGACTCTGAACCAACACGGTCTTCTCATTTTCAAATTGGAGCCAGAAGCAACAAAGCAAGTTTAAAAGTAGGATTTCAAGAATTAAATAAAAAATATACACTGCAAGAGAGTCAGACTGCAACTTAGATTATACAGCTGATATGAATTCCTGTACGAGTAATCTGTTTTTCCAATACCACCTTAGATTTTTTTCACTAGATATTATAAGGGAGAGATAATAAAAGAGAGTCAAGGGAAGAAGAGGCAATGGTAGCCATACTATGATCCTGTCAATAAAACGCTAAGAATTCAATTAAATCTAATGGAACAAAGCCCATTTCAGAAATAGTAAGATTTTAGTCCATCAAAAGAAAATTACCATTTTCTAGTCTCATTCCCACTATGCCCACAGGGTCTGACAGCACTTTCAGACAGCACTATTAATCCTCCTCGGCAGCGTGGTGCACGATGACCATGACAGAAAAGCTTTCTCTACGTGAGCACCGCCTGGGCGCTGATCGGAGGCGGAGATGGGCAGAGGGGAGGCGGGGAAGCCCTCTGTGCAGTTCGGACACACACAGGCACCGATGCTTTTTTTTTCCCCCTCCCTAAGCCACAAATTGGTGCCCATGCATCATCTCGTGCCCTTCAGCACCTTGCAGTTTAAAGCCTGTCTGCAGGCTGCTCCTGTCACGGTATCAGCAGCACAAGGAGTGCCACCAGCATGCCAGCTCCTGCACGCTCTCCCCCAGCATTTCAATGAACCACTTCTGCTGCTCTGGCAGACACAGCGTGCACAGCCCTGCCTTTGCCTGGGTCACTGTTGGTGCTCCCTGCCCATGATCCCACAGCTCATGGCTCCTTCCCACCCCGGCCATGCCTCTGCCTGCCCGTGGCTCCCTCTCTCATTTCCCCCACGGCTGCCAATTCCCTGCCAAGTGATGGTGGAGATAAAGCCACAGCTTGAAGACTTTATTACCCTGGGTACTGAAGTCCAATCTTCCACTACTGCCACCTTCGTTGGCCACCATGAGGGTGGGAAGAGGCTGTCCTGGCATCCTACTGGGAAGGACAAAGCCTCTTCTGCCCTCCAGCAGGCAGCCAGTGACTGTATTAAAGGCTGTATTTCAGGCTTCTTTCTGCCATATCAACGTGGGAATTGATACTTGTGGAAACAAAAGCTTTGTTAATTCCTTAATCTTATCTTCAGTTAAATCCATATGCTGTGCGTATGGCTCATCTGCAGTTTGTGTCAGACCTCCCTTGGGTTACGGCTTTTCAAAGGTCTCAAGTTCTGGGCTGGGGAATCACTTCTAACACAAGGAGCGGCATACTCCTCAAACATTGTTCTTGCAGGAAAACAAGTGAGAACTCTTTGCAGCCTTTCAAGAAATTAAGCTAACTGGTCACAACAGAGCTGTAAAGTTGAGTATTTCCAAGAACTCAGTGTTTAACGTGAAGCTATTCATGCAGCTGGCTTCCTTCTGGTCTTTTGAAATCCTTAAGCTGTGCATCTCGTGTGAAGTACAGCTGAAAAAAAAAAAAAGCTTTACACTTTCATAATCTGCCCCACTGTTCAGTTTTGGAGAAAACTTACTCAAACACAGGGCTGAAAGGAACCATGCTGAATCAGTCTGTCCACTTCCCTGCAACCACAACCATGCGACATGATCAAAACCCACAGGCACACTCATAAAACCATCCATTCTCTTACATCAAACCCTACACACAGGCTCGTGCTTTCTAATTTTAAGCTTTAATTTTTGGTCTGTCATGTAAAATTACCACTGGAACACAGGCAACAGTAAGAACACGGGTAATACCCTGGATCCTCATGCTCACACGGATACACAGAGGAAGTGAGCTATGGCCAGTTCTGCAGAAGAACAGGAACACCTTGGGCAGCCAGACCTGAGAGATCTCCTACCTGACTCCAGAGCTTGCAACCTGTCACAGTGCCAAGCATCTGGCCCAGAAACCTTATTTGTTCCAAAACTGCCCAACAGCACCGGCAGAGCTGGCTGCTTCAACATACAGCCAGTCCTTGTCTCTTCCAGATGGTAAAACCCTACAACAGGCTCGGGAACAGGAGCTTGCAGTGTGAGGAGTAAGGCAGGGCAAGACCATCATTGCCCCTTCCATTACCCAGCAAAACCAGAACAGCTGAAATCAACGTGAGACACTGCAAGGATGCTGAAATCAGAGCTCACAGCAGACATTTTCCCACTACTACAGCTTTTCTATACCACAGCAGGATCTATTCTGAAGAAAGAAAAAAAAAAATCTTCAGTTCTTTGTCTCCACTACTCTTAAAAATATTCTTCTTAAGCAGTTTCACTACTTCAAAATAAGTCCAAAAGTCCAAACCCTTAAAGGGACAGAAATCCTGCTTTGGGATTTCCATGAAGCTGTTTAATATTTAAAGCCAGTTGTAATTTATTCTTACATTCTAAAAATCATGAAGACTTTGAAGTGATCCACTTATATTGATTTAGTATGTAGCCATACTATCACTCATTCTAAATAGCTCTTTTCACTTCTTTGTTTTTACCCCCAACAAATGGATTTTATGAACAAGCCTGTTCACTAAAGTCGTGTACCCTCTCAATCTTCTTGCTGAGCTAAAAAAAATTTTTTAATTTTCTCTGATGAGACAAGTTATCTATTGTCCTAATCATCTTCATAACCTCTGTCTACATTCATTCATCTTTTTTTATTACGGTATCTAAACCTCTCCCTACTCTAAATAGAGGCATTATTAATTCTATTTTCCTGTCTTCTGCAGAAGATAAATTGGGTTATACATCTATAATCTTACTGCTGCCTTCACAGACACAGCCAGTCCACAATCACCCTTCTGCTGACCAAGGCATCCAGAGTTGCTGGAGAGCTGGGGTTGTTCAGCTTGTGCCTAAAGGAAAGCTGGGGAGGGATTCTTTGTCAAGGAATGTAGCAACAGAACAAGGAGTCATGGATTTCAACTAAAAGACTGTAGATTTAGATTAGACAAAAAAAATCGAGTCCAACTGCCTGGCCACTTCAGGACTAACCTAAAGTTAGCCTTGTTATTGAGGGCATTGTTCAAGTTGCGCCTTGAACACTGACAGGCATGGGGCATTGCTACCATGCTTCCCTCATCTCTCCAGTTCGTGAATCCAACCCGTCTGCCACAACACTGGCAGCACTTCTGAAGTGCAGAGCCTGTACATAAATGGGTTCTGTGAGTCTGTATTTCCTGTCATTAGCACTACAGAAGCGCAATCCTACCAGCACAGACCCCTGGGCATGGCAACAACAACCCTCCCTTCCTCAGACTGCTGTCTCATTTTCCACCACTTGCTTCTAATTATCTCAAAGGTTTTATTCCCGTACGAGAGACTGCTCCACTCTGCTCCACCTGCCCAGACACTGCCACCGTGCCGGGGACACAGGCTTCAGGCAGTGGTGCTGCCCCAGCAGCCAGCAAGCAGCTGAGGGCACCAGTCATATCGGGTGCATCTTTGAGCCTAACCATCACCCATGCATCTTCCTAAAAGGGATGCAGCTGTCCCCTCTGTGCACCAGATCTCATGCAAGCCTCCTTCTGCAGGAGGAAGCAGCATCGTGACATTCAGGTGGCAGTGCTTTTTCTCCTCCAGCACCTCTCAGCTCTGAACTCCAGCTCCTCCGTCAGAGACCATGGGAAGTTTTGGCACAAAGCCTGCATAGTTTCAAAATCAAATGGGGCCAAGAAGTGAAAGGGTCATACTGAAGCTTCCTGTAGCAGTCTTTCCTACCAGCTTCTCACTGTAGTATACAACCACAAATTCAGAAAATTCAATTTTGTAATCCCAAGGACTAAGTACACCTCCCTCACACACTAATATCACTAAGAGCGATGTGAAAATATACACAGATGAACTCGGACTCCCAATAATGAGCAGCAATCAAGCTAGCACCAAAGAATTAAAGTCCTTCGAGACAATGGGGTCTCTTTTGCTGTTGCTTGTTGTTAAATTAAGCCAACTCAATTAGCCCTTTACATTGCAGCCTTCTTATGTTGATCTTTCTTTGGTCTGTCAACCTGGCTCGTCTAAAACTTAAAGCCATTTTCAAGAAATATTTCATCACTGTGCAACTTCAGCTACAAACAAGTAATTAATGCTAATGAGTTTTTCTTTTTTTGCAGCAGCAGCCACCATTAATACCAGTTGACTGGGTTTCACTGAAGCATAGAAAAGGCTCATGACTGGAAGAATGATAAATGATTTATGAGGAACAACATTTACTAGTGCATATTTTAGAGTAAGCCAGCTCCATAGGCTTTCTTGGAAAAGACCTGTAAGAAAAGCAACAAGGAAAATGATAAAAATCAACACTAGATGTGGGGGAGGAAGTCTGGAATATTTAATCAAAGTCCTTGCATTCTGTTTGTCGCTGTTTACATTTTGCATATTCAAGACATCCAGTTCTAAGTCAATACTCAGCTCTTCCTCCTACAATGCTGTTTTGAATACATCTGAATTTTGCAGAAGGTAATCGACAAGTTTTTGAGACTTAGTTCTGTAACATTTATAGGTGGTAGTCTGTAGGGGGGAAAGTTGCTTCTTAGCCTAAATTGAGCTTTAAATACTCTTCAAAGACTCAGCCCTCCTCCCTCTCTCTCTCCTCTGAATCTCTGCTTGGGAGATTTGATTTCCACATAAGCCCAGTTAATAATTTTTGCTAGAGGAAGCCAGCTAGACAAGCTGAGAAGCTACACAAGTAAACAGGACCATAAACATTAGAAATAACAGTGAAGGGTAACGGGAACATTTCTACTTGCTATGAAAAATTCTAGTTCAAAAAGCTATCAGATGCATCTCTCTTACCTTGTTTGCGAACATCTTCCACAGCTGCTACCAGCTCCTCCTTAAGGAACTGGCTCTCTTTTGCAATCTTGTCTCCTTTGTCCAGGAAATTCTCTGTTGCTTGTTCAACTGAAGCAGCCAGCACATGGGCCTTCTTAGAGCGCCCTCGTTTTTTATTAGAGGGGCCTTTGTTACTTGTGTTAACCAATGTTGTAACCTAAGGTTATGAACAGAAGGGGAAAAAAATAATTTCAGATGAGAGTAAGGTCACAAGCATTTTTCTGGTTTTAGGCAGCATAGTTGTAATGCTTCCACTACTGTCAGCTCCAAAGGTTAGGCTAGCAAACAAGTGTTTTTCACTTCTCTTTAAACATTACCATGCTTTCTGATTCATTAATGAGCTTTCTAAATTCAGCTAAACTACTTAGAGATCTTTCTTATCAGAAGCAGACCTGAAAATTTCATTTTAGGAATAGAATTCTATTTATATTTTGATGAACTGCAATCTCAATAACAGGCCACAGCTATTTGGCATTACACTAGAAAGAACCAAGTTGAGGATAATTAGGTTGGGACAGTTCTCCAGGCGTAAAAAGACTTAAAAACAAGGTTGAAGCCATTAACTACAGAAATCGAGCAACACAATATCCTTTCAGGTCAAAACAGTGAATATTACAGCCAGCCAACTAAATGCAAAGCAAAGAAAGGACCTCAGAGCTGAATCCATCTTGTCAGTAAGTTAGTTCAGGTTGATTCAGAGAGGGAAAGCCCATCAGCTGGGAGTTCCTCAGCTGTCCTTGAATGGGAAGCACTTCTATCTGGTAGTCTCTGCTCATCATGTATTACAAATAGTTGCAGCAAGGCAATTTGCTCAGCTTTCCTCTCTGCATTTTATCAGTCTCATCATTCCCAAAATTTGAGATTGCCAGCACCGCCTTTTACGCTACTTGAGGAATGAATTACAGACACTGAACTTGGACAAAAAGGTCCTTTAAACAAGTCTGCTCAGTTAAGTTTGCCAAATTAGGACTATTTCTGTTAAGGAAAGGCTCCATCAGCAACTCTGGCATCAAAGCAACACAGCAGATCACCAACTGCACAGCCAAGCATCTAGAGGGGAACAAATGGCAACTCGCTTCAGAAGTATGGACTGCAACTTGGCAATTACAGAGATGCAAACACTGGAAACAACTTAATCATTTCAGCTCCTGCCCTGCACAGGCTGCGTCCAGTTCATATTGTCAGCTTAAGAACGCCACAGTTCAGGAAAACAACACCAGAAGACATGAGTTAATTCCTGAGTGTACTTCAGAAGGTCTGGAGGAGGAAGGTTCTTGGAAAAAGAATCTTCAAAATGCCCAAAAGGTACAGCTTACACTTACAAGACTCGTTGTAGCCTCCCTATATTCTTCTGTGCAATTCATTGAGCAACAGACACCACGCAGAAATACGCTTTTATTCACAAATCCAGTGAGAAGCGTGGGCAGAATTTCAAAAAAGCATGTATAGCTTGTAAAAGATGTACTGAAACAGTGACAAATGCCATAAAAGCATATTTCTCATGTGGGACCCAGTTAGGAGGGGTTGGTAACCAATATACAACACCAGGCTGCTATAAACGGGTTGCAAGCATTCCTTCACAGGAAACTGCTGCCCCATTGCCTTGAAATTAATAAAACAATCCACTGGGAATTTCACCATTTATCTGAATATCTTTCCGAAGAGAACGATAACCATAGGTAACCTCAAAGAAAACTTATGAGACCTTGCTTCGAACAACCACTAATAGCCTTAATGCAAATGGGATCTGTCAATCCTGAACAAAAGTTTACAAGTGACACAACACAGCCTATTAAAAACAAGTGACAAATAAGCAACATAACGCACAAAAATAAGTGAGAAAAAAAAATGTGACAGGTAACCGGGCGGTCGGTAACCAGGCTATTAATTGGTTTTTACCTGTGTGACCAGCGGCTCCAGCAGTCTCTCCACTGCCAGTGTTCTGATCTCCAGGCTCTTGGGGTCCCATTTGAAGTTCACGGTGCCGGCAGTGACGGCCGTCATCTCTAGAGGAAGAGAGCTCCATCAGTACTTGGTTTGATCAGCTCCCTTGGAACTTATTTAGAAACAGTATAGAGCCAGAGGCTATCGAACCCACAGCGAGGCCATTCTATAAGTTAAGCCTATACTGCATATGGCAATATTATTTATCACCAGGTCAGCCAACGTTAAAGAACTGTGATGGCTTGCTGTCACTTACAGGCACTCCACGTATGCTCCGGTTTGGAAGTAAAACCATGCAAACAACAAAACCAAAGAAGCATCCCAATGCCCCAGTACGTGAATCAGAACAGTGAGAGGACAGGTAACACCGGCTGCTGATCAGCGGCCCCCAGGCAATGAGAAAGGGCCTCAGAGGCGAGGTGGGACTGGAGACCTGAAGCTGGAGGTGAAGCAGATCACCCCTGCCCACCGCCACCACCCCTGGGGCAGCCAGCTCCTGGCTCCAGCAGCACCCAGCAGCTGCTGGCATGCCCCAGGGACTCAGCACCAGTCAATGTTGGTGCTGCAAATGCTTCAGCAAACAAGGAGCCGGGGGCCAGCTCAACTCGCTCATCCCATTCAGCCTCATGAAGTACAGGAGTAAAGGAGCGAATGTAAGGTCAGCCCCACGCAGCCAGAGAATTCAGCTGGTTCACGTTTAGAGGCTCAGATAGCTGTTACACTGCCCCTTAACATTTACATAGGAGGGAGAGAACAGATTGGCATGAAGAGATCTCTTAAAAGCTGTCACTGAGCCCTTCCTTCCCGTTGCGCTTTTATGCCGACGTCCCAATGGAACTGCTAAAACGATCACGGAAAAGGTTTAGTGCAATTACTACAACTGTTCTCCTCTTCTCAAGGAAACAGAACCCCGATCAGGTTAACACCACGGCACTACATAGCACAGCAGCTAATGCTGGTGATCACAGCCATACCTCCAGTTAAAACAAGCACACAGGACCAGTTCATGGTACGTCAGACACCACAGATTGAGCTCATCCTGCTTTAGGTTGTCCTCAAAACACAAACCTGGGCTCGGCATTGTCTTGAAACTTGGTGTTTTCAGAAAGCCAGGAAGAGTCATCAATTCTCAACATCTCCTTCCTCCCTCCTCCTAAGCACTCCTGCTAGAGTTGCTTTCAAAGCTTCTCAGCTGGTATTTTTACATCTTGCTCTGGACAGGACACTGCCCGCACAGCATCTCAGAAGACAGACTGCTCCGACAGCACCCGGTGTCCCCGAGCTGCCAGGCGAGCACAGCAGCCCGCTATTTTTAAGCAGGAGGCAAAGTGCTCATTTTGGTACCCAACCATGTTTACAACACACACCAACCACCAAGTGTTTTACAGCAGCACGGGCAGTTACACAGCAGCAGCAGCACGCACACGGATGGTTAATTCCCATTCAAAACAAGATCTCCAGCACCCGAGAAGCTCAGAGCAAGGCAGCAGGAGGTCAGGGCCAAGCATCACCTGGCTGCAGCCAGCAGCGCCTTCGGCAGGTGTCTGACACCAAGGAGGTGACACCAAGGAGGTGACACAAGTGATAAAACACTCGCTATGATACCAAAACAAATCTTTGCCCTGAGAAGTGTCCACACGGTCACATAGCGAAGCACAGCTCTGCAAGGCGCAGGGCAGGAGCACCCACCTCACCTGCACAAACCTCTCCACTCCCTCCGTGCCCCAAGCGCCTACACTGCTGCAGGGAATGCAAGCTTTAAAAGCTGGAAGCTTGGAGAAGGGGAATAAGGAGAGGCCGATGTTAGCGTGTGAAATACTCCTGATGGTTTTAAAGCAAAAAGCTGGAAGGCACAGACGAAGGGCCGAGCTGCGACACCTCCCTGCCATGGCAGGGGGAGAGGGCTCCCTCCTCCTCCTCACCCCAACAACAGCGAGTCCCAGGCAGGGACTCACAAGGTCACTGTCCTCGTCTCCCCCTTTCTGTTCTGCTGCTCCAGCTTTGCACCAGCTCGTGCCAGGGCCCAGATGTGCCGACGCTGGCACCAGGCGAGCAGCACGGCTGGCGTGGGAAGAGCAGCAGGCTGCAATGCGACCTCAGCACAACGTCAGGAACCACGGGCTCAGGCTCTCCAAAACCCTGCACGTCCACGCTGCTCCCCAAGGTCAGTGACAGCAAGCTCTCCTCCCTCCACAAAGGTAAGTTTTTCAGGTGCCAGCCTGTAAAAATGCATTCAGAAACCCCCCTCTGCCCACACACATGCCCCTGCCCTGAGCGAGGCATGTCACTGCTTTACTCCCTCCTGGTTAGCTGGTTGTGAATGCTGCCTACGTAAATAGGCAAGACGAATATGCTGAAAGCCTTTATGGTTTCTGAGATACATACCCAGGACTCTGGAAAGCCCATTAGCTTTCCAGGTAAAAGCTGGTTCTATATGTTTAATGCTGTTATGCCTCTTTCAGAAACAAAGCGCGGGGCTGGAGGTAACAGCAAGAAGATACATTAATTGTATTAGGAGGATAATGAAGGCAATTCATCTGAAAACAAGTTCGTATGACAGCTCACGAATTGGCCAAAAGTAATGGTCCATAAAACCACTTAGTATGAACTTTATTGAAGTTTATCTTAAAAACATGGCTTGGTACCAACTACACCGTTTGGCAGCTACAGCTCGGGTACCACTCGCATGCTGCAGTAAATACGAAGCTTTAAATACTCGCGAAGAACACAGCAAAGGTGAGAGCCTTCAAATACGTGCGTGAAGTGAGTGGTTTGGGGGGATAAAGGGACAGCTGCCAGGGGCAAGTGAAGGCAGGGCTGTACACCTGAGATGAGGAAGCTGCGATTTGGTGGCACTTCTTGTGCCCCTTGGATCCCCCTAGGCTAACATCCAGCACACAGCGCCAGCGGACGGGGTCACAATGCAAAGGCTGCGATGTCTAACGGAGATGAAGATCCCCTGGAAGCCAGACACTACTGCAGGCCAGCGCAGCGCCTCTCGGAGCTGGGACAGCCTAGGGGCTACAGAGGAGCCTCTCTGTGCCACAGACTTACCAGGAGCAGGACATACCCCAAGCAGGACTCTCAAGGACAAAGCACTGCGTGCTACGAAGCGGAAAAGCGTGAGCAACACTCAGTCTGAAGCACTGGAATATACAGAAAGACGTCACCGCACAAGAAGCCGCGCTTGCCCTGCCCGTGGTTCCAGAAGCAGCAGGGAAGCTGCTGCCGAACCGCCGCTCATCCTCCCACAGCCCTCCAGGAGCTCATTCCCGGCTTCACATCCCACCCGCTCTGTGCTGGCAGAGCTCTGCCCATGGCTGAGCGATTAACCAGATGGGGAAGAACTGATTTGGCTGGAGGGAAAGAAATCCATTTCTGCAGGGCGGGACGCGCTGCCCATCTGGCTCACCGCACTGCCACAAGCACTGCCAGCAGAAGCAGCCACGGGGCGAGAAGACGGCTACAAAGACATTCAGGGGGACACGGTGCGAGGCTGGGTGCTGAAAAAACACCATCAAGAGGGGCTGGGAGGGCATTCCTGCCCCCTGCTCATTTCAGCCTCAGACACGAGGCCACGAGGTTAAACCACGCTCGCAGCCCGGAGGCTGCCCGCAAACCCTCCAGGCCGTTCCAGCGGTCCTGACGGTGCTCGGTGTTTCTGTAGGTGCCCCGCAGTAACACACTTCATCCTCCCGGTTCTGGCATGCACACAAGGCCACGACAGGTGGGGGAAGATCTGGAGTTTAAGGAAGCCACTTTCAAAGCTCCCTGCTGCTTCCAGAAATTTCAGTTCCCAGCCAAACAGTATCTCTGCAAGAGCCATCCCTGGATACCTCACCCCCTGCCTCCTCCAGCAAATCAACAGTTCAAGCTGAAGAACAGGTTCCCGTTACACTCCCAACTTCAAGGACGTGCTGTTGGGGTACAGACCCTCCTTTCCCTGCCACACACCTGCCCCAGCCTCTCACAGTGAGCTGTAATGCTCTCAGGGTTGCCCAGCCCATGCACATCACCTCGCTGCGCTGCCTGCAGGGCACGGGGCTGCACAGCATGGGTGGAGGTGAGCCGTGCTGTGCCATGCCATGATGTTCTGTGCCATGCCGTGCCACCCAGCTGCACCCATGGCAGTGCCCAGCCCTGCTCGGGAGAGGCTGTGGCACGGCCAGCAGCAGCTCGCCCTGGCTGAAGGACGCCGTGCACACGCTGAAGGCCCACAGTGCTCTGGGAGCACAGCTAGAGGTGGCAGCACTTTCCAGAACCACTAATTGGAGGCTTTAAGACTAACTACAGGTGCTTACTGCCAGAATAGTGGCATGCAAATAATTTCTGTTCTTTGGCAAGGGTAAGAACGAAGGCACCCAAGGCTGACGAAGGAGCCGTCCTCCAACAGCGAGCTCTGTGCACCGACACAATCGCAGCACCAGGGCAAGGTGTGCTCACAGTCAGGGTTTCCATCCAGGCTGGGCTCCCAAATGCACCCGGAGGCAGAGCTGGCCCTGGCTCAGGCAGCACTGAGCTAGCAGGGCCGACCTGCGCTGCACCAGGCCATCCCCCGGCCTCCTGGGCTCTGCACCACAGCAAACCTCTCCCACCGGGCAGCCACAGCCCTAACCACGGGGCTCCCCTGCTGCAGGGCAAGCCCTACCACCTCCTGCTGTCGGCAGCAAACAAGTTGGCCTCTCCCTAAGCCTCTCACCCATCATCTTCTACCAGTCCTCATATTTCAGCTACCCTGACACGGAGCTTCCTGAAGCCTTACTGAGCTGAAGCACACCGCCCTTCTCTTCAGGAAGACAGCTTTCCACCCGTGGTCTGAGGAACGCAGCGGGGTCAGTGCTGGGCCAAGCACAACAGCCTGCGTGCTGAACTTGAGCATTATGCTGTTCAAAAAACAAACAAGAGTATTGCATGAGTAGTTTTGACAGTATTTTGTCCATACCTGGGAGGACACTCTCCATTCTCGCTCCCTGTCTGCCACCCTAGCTCCCCATTTTGTGCAGCTGATTGTGCCCAGGCCCAGCAACATGCACTCCAGCACATTGTTTTGTGGCTTAGTTCTTCCTCTCCTATATCCCTATGCAGTCACAGTCATTCTGAATTATATCCTCTCCTCTAGCGTGCTCGCAGAGTCTCTCTGGATATTCTGCACGATGCAGCGTGATTATCCCTTGTTCCATCACCCAGGTCATAAGCCTGGCACAGGGCAGGGTTCGTGACAACCCCATTTCATCCTCCAGCCAGAAGGCCAGCCACGCTCCTCCACTCCCAAAGGAATCCTTCTGGTTGGTTTCATTACCCAAGCACCGAACCCATCCCCTAATCAGCACGCCTGCCTCCTTCCACACCTAACGCAGCGCTCCTCTCAGAGGAGGAATCGCTGCTGGCCAGGGCTGTTGGGCACACATGGGGCTTTCCAAGGAGGTTTTAAGTGGTTTTGATTGAAGCTGTTTATTTAAAGCCAAGCATACACGACTAAGAGCAGACAGCCATCCTCTAACATAACAATCTCAAAGTCCTTCTGCTCAGCTACCAAATCGTGCTCTCCACCACAAATGCAGTGAAGTTTTTACCTCTACAGAGAGCTCTAGTACTGGGATTTCACCACCTGAGATGCAACCACAAACTATAGATGCTGCGCTGACTGCTCCTTAATTATTAAACTGTTTCCATCACTTGAATGTATTCAACCCCGTGACAAGTTTTTGCACAGGCAGCAGTAACCAGCCAAGTGGGAGGAGGAAATTTCCCTTTGGGTAAGCCTGCATCTCGTCAGTGCCCCTGGGGGCACGGTGCCCACTCAGAGCCCCCCCAGCACCTTTCTGCAGGTACTCCTGGTACCGCCATGCAGGAGGCCTGCAGGGAGCCACCTGAAGCCACCAGCCAGCACCCAGACGTGCACCTTCATGTAGCTGCTGCTGTAGCAAGTCTCTAAGTAGCTTGCATTAAAAAAGAAGGAAAAAAATAAAGGAATAAGTTCTGTAAGAGCAGGTTTTCACACCTGCAATTTCCTCTGGCTATCGTTAAGAAGATGGAAGCAACCTCACCAGCGTTCCTGGGACCACAGCAATGACTGCACAGCTCCAAATGAACTTTTTTTGGAGCAGTAACTGCTAGCAGCAGCCTCCCGCCTTCCTTACGTAAGCGTTAGGCTTTGATTGTTCTGTTCTGGCATCATTATCTTGCCTCAAAGGAGCTGGAATGGCGGTGCAAGCCAAATCACAGCAAGCACGGGCAATTACTGGTTTATTCATGCCACATTAAGGCTTCAAGTCATGGCTGATATCCTTACAGGATGCAAGAACCAAACTCGTGCTTGTGCCTGCTTAACTGTCCAGATGGATACGGCTGTACGGCCCAACAAGCTTCCCATTTATTTCTGTATGGCTTGTGGCTTCCAAAATACACCTAGGAGTCTAACTACACACAAAGAAAACTGATGAGGTATCGGGCACTGCTCTACAAGGCACACAGGCTTCTCCTTAGCGCAAGGATCTCTGTCATAACCAAGATTTATTTTCACATTCTAGCTGCAAAACTTTACATTTGGGGAAGGGACACACCACAGCCTGCGCTGGGAGCTATCAGCGTTCCCAGTAAGCCCACTCATTCCGTCTTCAGGAAAATACTGGTGCCATTTATGCCAGAACATGCAATACCGACACCCAGAAGACACCTTCCAAAATCAGCACAAGTAATCACTAGGTTTCTAACCCATGCGTTTCAGCTGCTCTTTGGATCAGGACTGCAGCCAGCCAGAAGGGCCACGCACCCGCAGTTTCAGAGAGGAGCAGCATCCCTCGCTAACTCAGCTCTGCAGCAAAAGCAATCTCACCCCCCCAACCCCAGCCCTCTCGCCACCACTCTCCCTAGATTTAAGCTTGTGCTGACAGCACCTGCAGACAGGACAAGCAGACCCAGCTGGAGTGGGGATGTCAGAGCCCAGGTGAGAGCTGTACATCTGCGGGACCACTTCAGTGCCGCTCCTGAGAGCCCTCTTCCCACCCCTGAAGCTCAAATCCCTGGGGAAGTAAGGCTTCCCTAAGCCATTAATGGCAGAAGAGCTGCCTGCCACTTACAGCATGAATTTCAGACCCTAGGGGAGCCGCAGGAGCTGGAGATGTAATAGCTAGGCTGGGGCTACAGAGCACACTGCCACGAAGCCCAGGCCGTGCCAGCACAGGCTCCCGTTACCGATGTAAGTTAGCAGTGAGTGAACGTGAGGAAAAAGGGACAACCTTGTGGCACAAATCAATTTGTTAAAAGGGTTCCTCAAAGTTTGTAATAAATTGACCTACTTTATCAGTTGGAACAACAATTTGCCAGCTCTGCAAAATTAATTCTTGTTTAGCTTGCAAAAAAAAAAAACAAAAACAACAAAAAACACACAATTGCTAGCAATAAAAGGCAAACAAACCCAGGGTATTTTCATTCGGATCTTCTTCAGCTCTCCATCTGCAACAAAAGTGCAGTTTAAGCTGTGGAGTCAGAAATAACCAGGACCTGACCCCACTCCAACCACATTTCTATTCCCAAATGGATGCACTGTTATGCAATACCCTTCCGTGCTTTCACCTGACCCCATCTCCTACATCTGGGCTTTCATTAACAGTTATGGAACTGCAGTATGCAAATACGGGGGCTGTTGGAGCTGACACTCATGTTTTGAAAGAAGAGAAATGAGACTCTTCTAATTAGAGGTTTGATAAAAGAATTTGCTTAAACATCGACAAAATGGACAGTCTATGCTGAGAGAGAGTAAACACGATACTCTTCTCAATTGCACCACCAGCACAGAAACAACTGAAGACTATGGAGCAAGAACTCACCATCATGTTACAGAAGTGAGAAAGCATTTTCTCCATTGCCTTTTCCATTTGCATAAGCTACTGAGAGAGCAGCAGCCACTAAAGCAAAGAAGAACGTGAGCTTAAAGATTCCTCAAAAGTACAATGCTTTCTCAAGTTTCAACCAAGTCATTTAGAATTTCTTTCCCAGGCCTTCGCTTTCATTCAGGAACACTCATCTAAGAAGTGACAAAGCAATTAGTGGGGGGAAAGATACAGAATAAAATCCAGAAGTGATAATGCCCAGAAATTCTCTTTATGCACACGGCAACCTTCAATAACATCTTTTCACTATAAACAAGGAATTAGTTATGTGGGAATAAGAATTGCACCATCATTGCACGCCTCCAGACAACTCTCAACTTGCAGCTCCACCAACACATGCTGCTGGTTAAGAAGGAAGGAAAAACAGAAAAACAAACCCCAGGATGAAGAGCGAACATGAATGTAATACACAAGTGTTGTTTGGATGAGCTAAGTGTCTTTTAACTGACTGCAATTATCTGGAGGAATAAGTACGGGAGGATGCTCTAACAAACACCTTCTCCTCTCCCCACCAGCCTGGAACAAAGCCAAAGACACTGCCAACGTGGAGGGGGTGGACCAACAGCAGCTTCACAGCTTCTCCAGAAGAGCAAATCAGGTAGTAATAATTAAAAAAAACTGTTGTAATTAATTTTTGGATGCACACCACAGCTGTCTGCAAAGCCACAGCCAGACCCACCAGGCACGAAGTCGCTGTGAGTACGCAGCGCTCTGCCCAGACAGGAGCCCCTGCCCGTCACTGCCTTAACGTGTGGATGGCCAGTGAAAGCAGCTTTTGGAATTTAAAATAATAATAAATCTCATTAATCCACCCACACTTCCAAAAACAGGAGGAAGGAACTGGAAGGTTTGAGAGGAAGGAGTCATTGCTTGATGGTTTTTGCTGGGGGAGAAAAAGAGAGAGAGGGTTAATCTGCTAACAGCGATTTACTGAGTTAAAAAAGGAGTTACAGCCTGCTTAAAGAAACTTTTCTCTCTGTCTCCTCACCTCCAAGAGGAAGAAACAAGACACAGCTCCTGTCCTGTCCCACCGCCTTTCCACCAGCACTCAGGTTCTGCTGAACTCCCCACCCTTCACTGATAGCCACTGACTTGCCAGACCCACGACGATGTTCATTAAACACAACCAAACTATCCTGACCATTTCCTGCAAACTCAGTAAAATGGCTTAAACCACCTGATGGAAGAGTACTGATACACACAGACAAGAAAGGAACTTTTGTCCCCCCAGCCCTTTCAGGCTATAGGATTTTTAACCCCGTACAACTAGCTTGCATTACTCTGTTTCACTACAAATAAGCCTTCCAGCTTTTTTCTTTTTTTGCTGGTGTTTGTTGCATTGAATTTCATTGCTTTTCTCCCTAATCCCAGCTGAAAGTGAAGAAAAAAATAAAAAAAACGATTATACTGCTCTCTTCAGTGTATTAGTACAAAATTAGAGCACTTTGAGGACTCCAGCAGCAGTGGAAGTGCCCTGGACCAACAAGTAATGGCTAAGCCCACTGCACTAGGAGCACTCCCCACAGCTCTGCTCTTAGGGCACGTTCCTTAATGTGAGTTCGGAAACATGTTTCCAGTTGTAACAGCAGAGATTCGTAATAAAACACATTTTCCAAGTGGCAGTAACTATAAACCAATACTTCATAGAGAAATTTCAGCCGTTTTCACATGACCAAGCCAGGTGATGGCTTTTTGCTCTCCCAGAAAATCCAGCATGTTCCTCCTTTGTATCAAGCCTTTCAACTCCCAGCCAGGTTTGTGGATTTGAAAGAAGTTAAGTCATTGAACTGTGCCTTTTGGAAACAATGACCTTTTCTTACGTTGTACTTCCTCCTTTTATTGCTTGCTTGTTCCCCTCCCGTTTCAGGATGGCATTACACACTCCCACCGCCCAAGAAAGAGACAGAGAGGGATACAGAGACGAGAAGCTGAACGATTGTGAAAGGTGGCCAGGGTCAGAAGTTCTGAACGGGGCCACCACCTACGAGCATCCACCAGAGCTCCGAGGCATCACATGGAGCCACTAGCGTGACACAGAAGGCATGGGACTGCATGGGACTGACCCTGGGGTTCCTGCCCTATCCCCTCCTTCTGGCGGTGTTACCTGGCAGCCTGGCAGAGGACCCGTAATTTCAGACCTCACCAAGGACCAGGCGACGGGCACAGAGCTGATGGGACCCATCCAACCAAGGCCTCCCCGCAGCCAGGGGCGTGCAGGCAGGACGGGAGGCTGGGCGGGCATCTCAGCCGCGCTCATCACATCGCACCAAGCGCCCCGCTCACCACCTCCAGCTCCTTGTTCTGACTTCTCATCCTTTAAATACATTATTTCAATTCCAAGATGCTTCGGCTCAGACACCTGGACACCAGGTACTGCTGGAAACGAACTGTTCCTCCACACTGACAAATCACACGCGAAGCCCGTACGGAGCTCATCACCTCCACGCATACCCGCAAATGTTATTTTATGAATTATCCAAGATCCCAAGCATCTCCTCGACATTGAGCAATGAGACTCGCTAGGTCTCCGAGTCATGCCAGAGGAAATTAGTTTTACAAGCATACATTACAATGACACATTTGCAAGCAGGATGGTACAGGACAGGCAGCTTGTACATCTCCATTAGCTGCATTTATGCAGCAGAGACCCGCGTGCACCTTCCCGCGTCTGTCAGCACACAGCCAGCTCCGTCCTCTGCTGCTCGACAACGCTGCCTCTGAATACAATTATTATTCTAGTCAATAAAAAAAATTACCTTTCTATGGCTCCAGCTGAAAATCTCAAGAGCACTTTGCAAAGATGAATACTGACTTGCCCAGTGCTACGCAGGTTAAACACCATTTTATAGGCACACAGCTCAGCCTTGTTTACATGAAAAATTAAGCTGACCCTTCTGGGTATGCGAAGCTATATTGCTAGCGTAGCCTTTGTGCAGACTATTTAAGTGGATCTCGTAGGCAGAGTTTGTATCACCCAGAAAAAAAGACAGGACACGAAAAATCCTCCCTTAAAGCCTTAGAGCTGCTTTACCACCTGTGAAAGCACCCAAAATAAACTGAACGAACAAAAACTTCGAACCCTTGAGGGGGTGGGAAAGGCGGTACAAGGGCAAGGGTTAAAAAAATGTTCCTGGTAGCACCACTTCTTTTTACTTCTGACTCCTTTATTAATTGAAAGGAAGCAAATCTGCTATTTCCCTGAACACCCTCTCAATCTGGTGCTGCACAGCAGCAAGGACAGAAGTGTCTGACCCAAGCTTTCTCATCTCCAGAAAAAAAAAATAAAACCTTCTTCTCCCGATCCTTCATCGGCTCTCCACAAGCCCTCTAATTTCAGTCTCTTTTTCTTAAAATAGCTGTTGAAGGCTGCTCCAGAGCAGGGAGCACCAATGGGCTCTCAGCACCCCAGACCTAACTTACACCAACATCTCATTTGCTCCCTGGCATCAGCTCCCGCTGACCAGAAAGCTTTCTGAAGCACCAGCAGCAAAGCATTGCTCTGCTCCCTAACAAGGCAGGGACAGCTTAGAAAACTGGATGTAGTTGGGAAAAAACACACAGAACTAAATCTGTATCTCATTAGCAGCAGCAAAACCCTACCTGCCACGCTGCTGCCACTGCTCTAGCTTATTTGCTCGCCCCCTCGGAAACATTAAGGAATTTAACTCACTCCTAGATCATCACGTACATCAACACTCCTCCTCTTTGTGTCATTTAATATATTAAAACAGCCCTGCTGGGGAGCTGGTGGGCATCCAGTTTGGTTCAATGTTCTCACTGCTGTTCCACTCCACCTTGGTAAGTTATCCCCGTTAGTTAGAACTGCCCCCAAGCTTGTTTTTCCCATTCGTAGCTGCCTGATTTAAAGAAAACATGTCAAAATATACTCTGAGTTTAGATGATTAATCAAGTAGCTGTCTTATAAATTAGAAAAATGATAAGAGAATTAAGGCGATGTCAAGGGCCTAGCGGAGAACCTCCCTAGGCCAAACTGGGGTTGTTTAGATCTGAATACCGAATAATTTCCATCACTTCACACAGCACAGAAAAAAGGTTGCTCCCCTTTGATTCCACCAGAGCTGTTTATAAACATCTGTGAAAGGACCAGCAGATGTTTCACATGGTGCAGCTGGGATTAACTATCAAAAATATGTAATCATGCTCAGATAAAAGGTAGCTGGCTCTTTAAAAAGAACAGTCGAGGAGGAATTATGAATCATATTTGAGTATCAGATTTGCTAGTAGGAGAGTGCTATAGTAAGCCATTACGCACAGGAAAACAGAGTCACGCCCATTGTCACCCTGACTGGAAGCCGATGAGTCGCAGGTTTTCAGGAGAAAGATCCCTTTCGCAGCTGCAGTCACTGCATGCCTGCTGCGACTCCTTTACCTCAAAGAAAAACCTCACTGCATCAACTCCTACCTGCCACCGTTGCTTCCCAGTGCCACAGGTCACCCTCAGTGCTCAGCTTTTCTGTTTACTTCCTCCAGCAAGGGTGCTGGTACACGGCTTTGTGCGTACTTTTTATTTTCAGTCTCACACGCTGGATTAAAATAGTATGGAGCTAAAAGTAGTAATTATCAAACATCTGCACTTTCTGTGAAGCTGCAATTCTGTTCAACCAATGCACGAGCTACAAGCTCACTGAGCGGAGCTATTCCGGATTAGCTATAAAGCTAAATTAGGGTGAATTCCCAGAAGTAATAAAGAACCCAAATCCTCAAGGTTATATACATTAACGTTCCACAACACGAGACTCGGAGCAATTTCCAATTACGGCAAGATAGCAGAAAACAGTAACAGCCATTCAAGGCTGTGCTGGGTGACTTTGTCTCAGTCTGGTATGGTCCCAACAAAGTAACAGTCACTCCTCTTTCATTCACCACGTCTCCTCTGGCATCCAGCAATGCTGAGAGATGCCAGCAGGACTGAAGCTGACACAACACAGCAAGTGCCCTGACAGGATGGCACGGCCTCCTACGTCCTCACCCCAGGCTGACCTCGCTATCCATCTATGACGAGTAGATAGCTTTGGCCGTTAAATGCTTGTGAGCTTAACTAATTCCCTCCGTAAAAAAAAAAGAAGTTTAGAAATCAAATCGTAACATTAGACACAAGTTCAGTGCGGGTCTGACTTTCCACTGAAGCCTATTTCCAGCCCATAAACATTTCTACTTATGTGGATTCTTTTGCGAGATCAGTTTCTCCATCTCACAGCTGCAGAAGGAAGATATTCATGCCGCTGAAAACACACAAATTAATTTGCTATTACATCTTTCAATTCACTTTATCAGACCCACTGAAGCCCTGTGAAGAAGCTGTACATTAACGTTTGCCATTACACGTCAGACCCTGGAAACGCTGATGTTTCACAAAGCTGGAGGATGTACCGAGACCTAAATATATGCTTCAGTATTTTAAAGTCAGGGCAGGATTTCTAATCTATGCCCGCTGCGCTCCCCCCTGCCACCTTGGGTAAACTTTTAATCTCGGATGCAGAGGCCTATTATTAGAGCTGGCTAAAAAAGCATGAACGACTGAAGGCACGTTGTTTGTTATGGACAAGGTTGGGGCAAAGCATTTTAAAAACAAAAACTAAGTCATTGTCTGTTTCTCCTGAGAAAAGTCAAAGGCATTTCCTTCCAAAACGGCTTCTCTGTGAATAGCAAACTGTTAATGACTCAACATCAAACAATGCCCTCTTTAAACAAGAAGTTTCAATTCGGCAAGCAGAAACAACTCTCACCAAACACTTAAGGCGGCCCTAGCACCCAAAGACCCGGCGTTTTGGGCCATAAACTGGGCTTTCGGTCCATTTCAGAGCAGGCCGGAGCTGAGGAGCCCCAGCCTTTCCTGGGCTGGCCGTGGAGGCTGTGTGCTGGGAGCAAGGCGCTGCCAGCAGGGCCTCTCCCACCGCCCCCGCTTCCCCGCAGGAAAAACGCAGGAAACAAGGAACCGGAGCGAGCCCCGGGAACACCTTTCACAAAAACACAAAGGGAAAATAAAGGGGGGGAGGCGAGGGGAAGCAGCACAGACCCTGGCTTAGCCCAACCCAGCCGCCCCCGGTGGGTCTGGGTGCTGCAAGCAGGATTTGGGCACTCGCAGCCCGCATGGGACAACACAGCTCCGGCAGGGGACACAGCCCAGGGGGGAGGCCCAAGGAGCCCCCCAGCTCCCTGCTAAACCCCAAAGCCACACAGCTCCTGGGGGCTTCCAGCCCGAGGCACCGTGGGGCGGGCAGGGGTAGGAGCAGGCCGGTCCATCCCAATGGGACGGAGTAAATGGGGCCGGGAGCCTTTTGGGGCACGAGCACTAGGACAAAACTTGTGGCCTGCAGAGGAGCTCTGCACTTCTGCCGCACGCTACCGGGCCGGAGCTGGGCAAACAAAGTTGTGCTGAGGGGAGCTGCCGGCCCGGGCTGTGCTCGGAGCACGGGGGCACGGGCACATTATGGCCTCAGGAGGGCTGCCCACAGAGGCATCGCCCCCACCACCCACCCGAGCCCACCCCACGGCGCCCCCCACCCTCCCCAGGGCCGAAACCTTTTCCCCACCCCCCCCCAGCCACCGAAACTCGCCCAGAGTTGGCCGAAACCCCAGCCCCTGCCGAGCCCACACGCCCCAAAGCGCGGCCCCAGAGCCAGGCCCGGGCGGCGCCCCAGGCCCCAGCCCGCTCCCGGAGCCCACCCCCAGGGTCCGGACCCCGAGGGGGCACCCGAGGAGCCCCCCGCGAAGGGACCCGCGGGCACGGAGCGATCCCAAAACACCCCCCCACACCCAACTCCCCCCCCTCCGGCCCGGCCAAAAGTTTCCAAGCGGCCCCAAGGCGGCGAGGGGCGGCCCCGAGAGTTACCGGGGAGCTGGCGGAGGGCCCCGGCCGCTCTCTACTCGCTGCTGCCCGGCCCCCGGCCGCTTTGTCCCGGCCGCCGCCCGCTGCCGTCCCGCGGAGGCTCTGGGCTCTTCCGGCGCCTCCCGCCGCCGCTCCCCGCCCCGCGCCGCCCGGCCCGGCCCGGCCGCTCCCCGCGGCGCCGCCCCCGCAGCGCCCGCGGCCAGGTGAGGGCTGGGGGCGGCCCGGCCGCCGGGCCCATGGTGGTCGCAGTGCACCCCGCGGCTCCCCTCGGCCCTTCCCCGGGGGTCCGGGCCCGCAGCAGGGCCTGCTTCAGGCTGGCTGGGCTGGGTCCCGAGGTGGGATCGAAGTTTGCAGCGGGAACTCCTCGTGGGGATGGAAAATGGCCGTGGTGGTGATCAGGCACTGCGCTGGGAAACACCACCAAGGCGAACCGCCACCCGACACAAGTCCGCTGCTAAACCACGTCCCTCAGCACCATGTCTGTTAAACACACTCCGTCACCCCCTGGCAGCCTGTCCCAGTGCCCCACCACCCTTTCCATGAGGAAATTCTTCCCGATATCCAAGCCAAACCTCCCCTGGCACAACCCGAGGCCACTGCCCCAGGTCCTTTCACTTGAGTGAAACTAACACCTCCCAACTGCAACCTCCCATCGGGTCGTCTTGGAGAGCTGTGAGGCCTTCTCTCGGCCTCCTTTTATACAGAATAAGCAGCCCCAGTTCCTTTGGCCACTCCTCATATGTCTTGTTTCCGCTGAAGAGGTTTGTAGGCTGCCCGAGGCTGGCGACATTCAAAGTCCAAGCCATGGTTGCTGACTGGGGCGTTACCAAGTCATAATTAATCTTCTGATATCTCATTTCAGCAAGAGAAAACATCCATTGTACCCTTGGTTGTGAGAGTTCATAAAAAAAGTTTGAGGCACCTTCCTGGGCTGCTGCAGGGTGCAAGGATAGCAAACCGACTGGGAAACTGGTAGGGGCCTTACAAGAAAATGGAGAAAAAAATGGAGAAAAAAATGGAGCTCAGTTCCTCTGGGGTTATGTAAAATGGTGTTTTCTTTTGGAAAAATAATGTATATTATTTTCACATTCTTGAGAGCCGTTGCTTTCAGGAAAAGTCTTGTTTTCATGCAAATGTCTCTAATGATGAAAATGCAGACAAGAAGGGATACAGGAGGAAATCCGTGACATAAAAGCACCGCCAAGCAGTGACAAGGCAGATGTGGGGGATTTCCTGAGCTGGGGTTTGCTATTTCTAGTGTCTGGCGTAATCAGCACCAGAGCCCCTGCCAGAAGAGAGTGAGTTTTTAGGAGCTGAACATTAGTCAATGGAGGTAGATTTGTGGATAGGAAGAGCTGCCTTTAAGGAGTAATTTATTTCAAATGCTTTGAAAAATGTCAGTGACCATTTTTATCCTGTACCAAATGACTGGGATTTTTCACAGTATGTTTTGACATGACTTTTAATTCAAATATCTCTACAGAACTTATGCTTGCACTGGATTGTGAAAACAAATGAATAAATTTAATACATTTCATGACTCATTTACTGATATTTCTGAGATACCTGAATCTATTTGCTCCATCCTTTGATATTAATCAAAATACACAGAGACTGGGCGACCATCGGGGAGTGTACGTCCGAGCTTTCTAATTTAGCCGAGGGAGCAAAGAGCTTGTGTAGGTTCCCCAGTGGCCAGCCCCCAGCCAGAGGCACCGCAGAGGCACGCAGCAGTTTATGACTGCGATTTTCCTCCGGGTCTGGGTTCAATGACATTAACGGGACCCCGTTTCCTATTTTTGCCATACTTCTGCAAGCCGTTCCTGCAGGAAGACAGACGGTGTCCTGCAGCGATTTAGATTGCATTTTTCCTTCCTGCAGGTTTAATCCAAGAAAGGGATCCAAGACAGGGAAATAAATGCAATGCCCCTGTTTTACAATCCAGAAAGAAAATAGGGATCAAGAGTCCGACCTTGTGAGCAAAGTTAATCGACAGAAAGCGAGATCTATAATCATGATACTGAAACGTTAGTTATTAAAATAATATAGGGTGCTCAGTGTCTTAACAAACAGACTCCCCTTCAGAAACATAGAGAAAACAGATTTTTAAGCTCTTTGTACTTCCTGCTTATACCAAACCATTAATATTTTGGTGTCAGTTGCACCAGGGATTCAAACTACTCATTTCTGATCTGTAGCATACTCTCAGTAAAATTGAGTTTACACTTCAATAGCTTGCTTTCTTTCATTACTCCTTTTAATATCATGTCTTGGCCTCCTGTGGTGGCTTCCACATTCGTCGGTTTTGCACGTCTCACATCCTTTCAGGACAAAATGTCAGATTAAAAAAAAAGTCCCTTTTAAAACTACAAACTCAAAGGTAGAAGGCCCGGAGTGGTGGAGAATCACACGTTCTGTACTGTGCTGCTGAAAAGCAAAGCAAAAAGTAGGCAATCAGCTGGCAGCTCTGTTGGTTCGTGGATCAAGTTAAAAGACTCAGCAAACAAAAAACAAAATCATGTAAAAATAGAGCCAGCTAGGTTGGGATTGGACTTTGTCTCTTAATTAACAGCTCGCTCTGGAACATGGTGGCAGGCTCTGTCAACGAGACTGAAATGCGGGGTGTTGTTTAGACAGGCACCCAGGAACAATAGCTAGCACTTCCCATCCAGCAAATGTCATTAAGACAGCATCAGGCTGTGCCAGCAGCTGAAATCCAATCCATTTTCTGAAATGAGTCAGAAGTTTTCTGCTTGACCCTGAATCTCCCTTTTAACAATGTTTGTGGTTTTGTAATTCCATTTTCTTGTAGGTTTTTGTTTTTGTTTTTGTTTTTTTTTTTTTCCTCCGCGTTTTTCTCACCCCTTTTCACTAGGTAAAAAGCAAATATAAACCCAGGGAGAGAACAGGCGAGGAGAGGCTGCTGCAGCGATACTGCAAGTAGGTTGTTAAGCACAAAACAAACAAACGCTTTCAGTCCTGTCTCTATTAGGGCAAAACGAGGTGTAGCACGTCACAGCAGGCCACGGCTGGCGATTGCGCACTGCTGGCAACATAACTGCATTAGTCAGAGGTGTGCACAAGGGCAATCCCTGCCTAGTGCTGCCGAAGGATACCCGTGTGGGTGTAGTCACAGCAGCAAAGCTGCCCTTTCACCATTATAACCCAGGGTAGGTTTGTGTGCCAAGCAAGGGTCTTGTTTATATAGCACCTGGTGTACCTGTGCTGTCTACTAGTCACAGCGTACGCGGGGTCTAAATGATGTGCTTTAGCTAGAATTGGATTTTCTGTTTCTGTGACAACATTACTGAAAGTAAAAAAGTTGCTCTATGCATACATTCATGCCTGTTTCAAAGCGTATGCTTGATCTTTGTGTATATGTGCTTTTGTTGTGTGTTTTTTTTTTTGTTTTGTTTGTTTGTTTTTAATACAAGCATTTCAGTTTTATTATTTCCGAGAACTCATCATTGAAGCAAAGTGAGAAGTGTAAAGACAGGACTGCTGGGTCAAGGAGTGGTAATGGGGGAATCAAGAGAAAATGGGAGAGGGCAGGAAATGAAAGGAATGAGGGAGAGAAGTGGGAAGGATGCAGAGCAATGCTGGTAGAAGTTGCTGCAGAAGAGGCTGAATGGTCTGTGGGAAGAGTAAAAATAAGTTAAAAGAATCTGAGGGTCCAAATAGCAGGGGGTAGAGGCTTTCTGCAAGCCGATGCCATGCCGTGCAGGAAGAACAGCCACAGAGGAGTGACAGGGTGCAGAGACTTGTCACCTCTGCCCATCCCTGCCTCGCTGCCCATCTCTTGGTCTGCCAGCATGGGGGGCAGGGGCAGGGTGGGGACCTTTCAGCTGGATGGGCTTCAGTCTGGGGCTTACCCCAAAAAGCAGCATCCCCTCGGGTGGCTCTGGTGAAGCCAGCGATGTAGCACAGTGAGACAAAGTGGAGGGTCTGGGACAAACACCATCTCACGCATGGTGTGGCACTGGGTCCCAGGGGCTCCCCAGTGTCAATCTCAGCATCCCCATGCAGCTGGGAAACATCACCATTCCTCTGCAGGGCTCCTCACACTAAGGAATAAGAAACTCTCCCAGGATCCAGTTAGGAATCTGCACAACCAGGAAATAAATCTCAATGTCCTGGGGCGATGGATGCCTCAGGATTGTGCTAGCAGAGTGGAAACACTGGTAGGTGCTGCTTTTGGTGGGACTGCAGCCGCACCACCTGAGCTGTGCATTGCAGAGCTAAAGCACCCACCTCAATTAAAGAAACCTGAGTCAGGAGAACAGCTTTACCGGTTCATCTGCACCTACGCCAGGGGCTCGTGCTGGCATTGTGGGCTACGTGGGGATGGGACTCACTGCCTCCAAGCTCGGCACAGTCTGTTCCAGCCAGGGCTACAGCCACGGTGCTTGTCCTGCCCAGTGACTCCAGGGCTTACAACTACTTCATTCACCACCACTGCCCACCTTCTCAAAGAAAAATGTTCTACTAGAAACATGCTGTGCTTCATTCTTAGGAAGCTACTGGATTCTAACTGAAGCATGTCTCTTCCTCTGCTGCTAAATGTTCCTTGGGCCTGCAGAAAGAGAAAGCGATCCGTAACACCAGCATGACCCCAAACCCAGGGGCTGGCAGCACAGGTCAGCATCCTCCCCCCTCCCACGGCATGGGCATCCTGAAAAAACAGGCGGAAACCCTAACGAGGAGAAATTATGCTGTCCCAAAAGAGTCAGCATGAACTGGGTTCACTGGTTGCTGCTTTGCCAGCAGTGCAGCCAGAGCAGTTTGCATTCACCTCCCGTTCGCACAGCCTTTGTGTAATAAACTGCCGTAGCCCCAGAGAAGGGAACATTCAAAAAAGTGCCCCGAGGCAATGCATAGCAGAAGCCTGAGAATCCTACTGTATGAGTCACTGACCTCCACACGCTGCATCTATTTTAGCCTTTAATTAATAAGGTTTTACATTTCTTTGGCACTTTCCATCTGGGAAGATACTAAAATGCTGTGAAGACTAAGGGCATACAGAACCACTGAAATGTGGTTCCCAGAGAGGTGGGACTGTGCAGGGAAGGAAAGCTTAGCCAAGGGCACTGGGAGAACATTCTTAATTTTAAATAGAGCCTCCGTTATATCACTGAGCATTTCATATCCATGGAGAATAGAAGATTTTAGTTTCTAAGGCACCACTTGAATAAATAAAGAAAGCAATCTACAGTGCTTATCCTGGGGGGACGCAGTGCAAAACAAGTGCTGGGTGATTTTAATTTAGGGTGCTAGAGGACCCTGAGATAACCCACAAATTTAAGGCATCATTGGATCAAGGCTTTCCTCCTTCCTGACGAATATGTTATTTCCCAATGCTAGACAAAGGCAGAAGCCAGTGGAGGAAACAAATCCCGTGCTGCCAGCAGCTGGCCCTGCACTGGAGCATCCAGAGGCTTCAGCAAGACAAAATCTGGCCCCAAACACCAAGTGGGACAATGGAGGAAGCACCGTGGAAACCCTCCTGCTGTCCCATGGCCAAGGTGACCTGGAGGGGAGCTGGTGCTGCTCTGCAGCAGCACCGGTCCCTTCCTTCCACCCCCAAAAGGTTGAGCTAATTAGAGGAAGCTTTCTGCCCAGCTGACCTCCCCAGCAGAGATGTTCGTGCCCATGAGCTGGGCCCGGTGCAGTGCTACACCGAGGGGACAGAAGCACTGGTCAGCTGCAGCTGACACCCCCCTTGCTAAACCCTTGGCCAAAATAGGCTGGGAACAGTTGGCTGCAAGGAGATTTCAAAGGGATGTCAGCATTCTCTTTTTCTCCATGCAATTCCAGCCTATTTTTATCTGCCTCTTTCTGGAAGAGATACACGGGCATGGCCAGGGCGAGTCGTAAACTTTCATTGCTTCCTGAGGAGAAATTGCAGGCAAATTACAGGCTGGCGCACTCCTTTTATGTCTGTGCTGCTCGGGGCATGTCAGTGCTGCTGCATTCCTTCCTGCCCTGACACATTCCTCACCACTGCGTCCCCCCTGACGGACACTGCTGGTGTGCCTCTGTGCTTAAAACACCCGGCACGCTCACCACAGGGTGAGCTCTCAGCGGGTAGCTGCAGAAACACCCCCCGGGTGGGCCGAGTGCCTCGGCATTCCCTAGGAGCAGGGATTTCTGGCAGACAATCACCTCTTTCTCGTGAAGACAAATGCGTACAGTTTTTATTCTTTTGTGCCAGCAGGGAAACTGAGGCACGGCAGGTTGGTGGCACTCTCAGATATAAGCAGTGGAAAAAACCCAAACTCGTGTCCCTACCATCCCCAACCCCTGTGTCCAAGCTCAGGTCTTGCCCCTCTCCTCCCTGCGGCTGGCAATCCTCTGACACATGGCTCTCTGGGCATTGAAACTCCCTCCAAAGGGAGACATGCTGTCGTCAAGGTGAAAAGTATTGCTGCTGAAATGTGATCAAAGAGGGAGTTATCAACTTAAGTGTACTCAGGAGTTTCTGTTTCAGACAAGAGAGTTATCATCGAGAAACCAATCTTATAAGGTAGCTGCTATTGACAGGGAAATAAAAGGAATACAGTTCTTACCAGACAGACCTAAGTTGCTCCAAATTGCTGTCAGCTTGAAATATCTCACTGGTAATTTGTTTTCAAATCCTTTCTCCCTAAATTTGATTTGTTGCTGTACAGTGGAAGATCTATTCTGCATGGCATCTCGGAGAGCAGTCCTCGTGTCCTCTTGCCAATTGTTTGTGAGCTATCACTTCTGAGAGTTGGCAGCATTTATTATAAAAAGGGACATCATCACTTGAAAAGCAGATTTTGTCTGAGGACACGGATCTGCTGCCGTTACAAATAGCAGCTAGGATCACTGGGAAGAAAGTCATCAGGGGAAAAAAAAATAATCACATTTCCTCCCCATCCTTCAGCTTGTCTGCATGGGCAGCTGGCCATGCTCTGCGGCCGTATCCTGGGGCACAGAAAAGATGGGGCAGTATTTCCCTGCTATTTCCTCCTGTTTTCCCAAGAAGGCTGGAATAAATACTTTCAGCGGGATACTTTTTAACCAGGGGAAGGATTAGTGGGGTTTCCCACCCCCCGGGGTATTGCAGCAAGAGCATCATGCCCAGCAAATGTATTTGCTGATTTTATGCTGATCTGCTTTCCTCTCATGCAAAGGAAGAAAAAGTAATGCCGACTTCGGAAGCATCCTGCTGGATTCACTGATGCTGGGGCACGTCTGGGGTTTCCCCATGCCTCTGAACAACCATCCCCAGCTCTCCAGAGACCTGCATGGCTTTACAGCACAGGCAGAGCAGAATACAGCGTATATCCCTGGCACTTGCTTACTTTTGTGTCTTTCCAGGAGAACATTGGCAATTTCAGCACATTTCAGCTCAGCAGCTCGGTGGCAGCACCCATAGGTGGCATCGTCATGGGCAGGGCACATCAGGTGCTTGACCCGAAAGCTCTGGGCGGATCTTTCCCACACATGGGGGAAACAGGAGGGCTGGGAGCAGGTGGAAGACACAAAGCCAGCGGTTGCTGCAAAGGCTCGAGCGCAGCAAGAAAATGCAGCACTAATTCAGCCAGCTGTAATTCTGCCACACGGCCAGCCCTGACATCGCATCAGGGAAAGCTCCACTTAAGCAATTGTAACATCACCGGAAAGATTGAATTAGGGAAAAAAGGAAGGAACATAAACCTCCCACTATTGTTATTTTCAGAGAGCAGCGACGGGAAGAGCCGGTTGAAAGGCCTTGAGGCTCAGAGCTGTTATTTCTGTCTGGAAACCAGCCACAAAAAAGGAACAAACACCCTGGCTATGGGAGAGCTCTGCCCAGGCTCACCCCTGGGCGCTGTCCCTGTCCCCAGCCATGTCCTGTCCAGAGCATCAAACCCCCAGGAGGCACCTCCAGGCTTGGGGACGCTGCCATGTCCCCAAGCACGGGGACATTTCCCCTCTCCAGGAGCAGGTTGGAGCAGCACAAGTCCACCTCTCGCTGTTCAAAAAGACATCAGCGCCTCAGATCCAAACCCCTTCCAGAGCCTCATGGCAGAAAGTGCTCAAATATAGCTGAAATGCTGGGGAAAAACCCAGACAACCTTGTTTGTCCTGCTGGAGCCGAGCACGGCCGTCCCCACCACGCAGCACTCGCACGGTGCCCGGGAACAGCGAGACCCCAGGGGGAGCAGTGCCCAACACGGGGCGTGAGCACCCAGAGCAGAGGCAGTTCACACAGGGTCAGGCCCAAATTATCACCGTCCTGAGGTGTGCCTGCTAGTTATCGGTGCTAATTATCACCAATTAGCTGGGTGGCTCCTCAAGTCAAGCTCAGGGAGAAAGGACAGGTTTTGTAGACCTACGGGTGTTGCATCAGAGGGAGATTGAACAGCTTTAGGAGGGAGCCTGGGGGGATTCCTGCAGAGAAAGGAATTGCCCAAAGTTGTCTTTTTTCCCCCCACACCACGATAATTGTTTTGGAAGAGCTGCAGCTTGCCAAGGGCCCTGGGAAGTGCAGGGAGCAGGCATCACAGGTCCCTGCCCAGTGAAGAACATAACTCAAGGAGACACATGACATGAGGAGCTATAAGAGGAGATGAAGAGGAGAGACTAGAGGACAACGTCTACATGACTGCTGGAGGGTCCTCATTTCTTCTGATGTTTGGTAATTCTGAACACAAATCAGTAATCACAGCTGCACAGGGTTTCTTCCCCTTGCCAAGTTCACCACTGTTTCTGCCCGGTGCTCACAGACAAGCAGTCATGTGGGGAGAACAACCTGGAGGGATGATTTGGAGCCAAATGAAGGACCTCCACTTGTCTAATTTAGGACAGAAGAAGGGAGCTACCACCTGGGGTCCCTTTCTCCTCATTACCCATCCTGGGGTATACAGGTTGCTGGAGATATCTGAAATCCCGACATCTTTTGATCAGCTGCTTTGCAGTACACCTACCTGAGCAATGGTTAAAAAAAAAAAAAAAAAAAAAAAAAAAAAAAGACACAAATAGAATGAGGAAAGTGCCTGTAACCATGGCAATGCTCCCAGCTCCCTCTGCAGCCCCATCCTGCCCTGCTGCGTCCCCAGGGCTGGTGGACACGGGGGAGATGGAGGTGTCCTACAGCAGGTGGGAACTGGCCCTGCCACCTGCATCTCCAGGAAAAGGTACAGCACAGAGGGGACACTCATCTTGGAGGTGGTCACCGTCACCTGCACCACCAGCCCCAGTGCCTGGTGACACCCATCTTCAGGACAGGACCTGCCTGGTGCAAACATTGATACGAAGCCTCCTTGGTCCTGCTCCACCCGCAGGGAGCATCTCCTGGCTCCAGCTCCACATTTGTCCTTGCCTTGCAGTGTGGCACTTGGGCCCTGGGGAGATTTTGGGCCATGTTCTCCAGTGAAACCTGGGTTTCAGCCCCCAGCAGCTGAGGAGCTGGTGGCTGGGCTGCCATCAGGGTACAGCTGTTTAATTCCTTCCCACCTCAGCTCTGCCTTCTCACACAGCTCTGTTAGCTAGGTCTGCACACAGAATATTAGGGATTAATGAGACAGGTGATTAAATACAGCTCTGCTTAAATTCAGTCCCAAGAGAACGGCTGTGGAACTGCCCTGCTGTGAATTAGGCAATAAAGCGGGGGAAAGCAGTGAACATGGCAGGGACTGGTTCTGTTTCATTAGCGCTCCTGTGCCGAATGGCCCCAGCACCTCTGCCTGGCAGAAAGGCAGCAGGAGCAATGGCAGCGTGATCTTGGCAACCCTGTGCAGGCTCTGGTCTTGAGCTGCCATCCTCAGCTGCCAAGGCCAGGCACAAATGACCACACAAATGCGAATGGGAGGAGAAAATGGGGCAAAAAAAGCCCCTTCCAGCAGCTCTAAGCCACAGGCCTAAGGGACCATCAGCCAGCACCATCATCCCCTTCTTCCAGGGGAACCAGGGGCATGGATTTGTGTTGTGCAGACCAGGGGAGCTGGGAATGCAGCAAGATCCCAGATTAAGGAAATCTCAGCCCTAGGACCATAAATAAGCCATCAGCTCTCAGCATCAAAGCCCCAAGCCCCGAGCCCAGCTGTCCCATGCAGCTGGGGATGTCTGGGTGCTGGCAGCTCTGAGATGCCATCGAGGCTGCCTAGCCCATGCCCTCTGCTAGCAGCTTCCTTTTCTTTCCAAGACACAGGGATAAAAGCTACCTGTGAGCATCACTAAAGTGGTTAAAAGCAGATAACTTGAAAGCCTCCATCTGCTTGTGAGGCTCCACTGAGAGCCAAGAGGGCGCACAAGCTGAGCTCCTTGTGCCCAGCAGCAGGAGCACAGCTCCTGCTCAAACATCTGGGTTGGTGCTCCTCCAAACCTCACGTCCAGATCAAGCAGTGCTTTACCTGCATTCAGCACAAGGTGAACACAGAGGCCAATTCTTGGTGGCACAGGGGTTCAAAGTTCCCATTTTCTTCCCCATTACCCACAAGACAGGTCCAAGGGGTGCTGGCTGCTCAGGAGCAGAGCAGGCTGCCTGCAAACCTCTTCTGCTCCTCGAGGCTGGCTCAGAGTTCATGCCCCAGGCTGCAGTCTGAGGGAGCGAGCCAGCCCCGAGTGCTTCTGATGGATATAAAAAGGCTACGCAATCAGACGTGCACTTAAGCAAGTATATTACCGAGCAAATGACTTCAGTTTGACTAAGCTAATTAAAAATGGAACAAAGCAATGATCAGATTAAGGTCATAATTAATAACTCCATAGGTTCAAATTATCCAGTCACCAAATAAATACTGCATGTCAGCGCAGGAAGCCGCAGCAGATAACTGGAGGGGATGGGTGCTTGCTCAGAGCTCTGGCGGAGGCAGCAGCAGCTCCCTGTGAGCGCAGCTCCCCGAGACAGCGCGGTGGCCTTGCTCATAAGCCCTTTGGGAAGGCACTGCTCAACCACACCAGCAGTGCCCCAAGCACTATGATAAGCCACAAATCAACACTGCAAGAAGCCACGGGGCTCAGGTCTCCAAGCAAGAGAGCCCCATGGCATGGAGCATCTCTGTCCCTGCCACCCCGCATCCCCCAGCAGCCTCGCCTGGGCCATCCCTGTGGCCACGAGCTCAGTGGTGCAGAGCAGCAGGGTGCCCTCCCAGCCAGCCCTTTGCCACCAGATTTCCCTCCAGCTCAGCAGCCAGGAGGGAGAACAGCGCTGCCATGCTCACAGCAGCTTCACAGCAGCCTTGGGCTTCTTAATTAGAAGAGACATAACTGCCTGTGGCACGGGTTTGAGGTTTGTGGCCTGCTACCCAAGTCCCCAGGAGGCTTCAGGAGGACATGGCAGAGCCCAGCCACAGCCAGCAGGGCTGGGGCTTGCTGCGGCACCCACCCTACGAGCACAGCCCCAGCATGGGGAAAACTCAGCACTTCTTTCTGCTCATCCTGGCCACAGAGCTGGGTCTGAGCTGCAGCAACACCTCCCATCCCATCCCATCCCAACCCCATCCTATCCCATCCCATCCCATCCAGCAGGCTCAGCCTCGCAGGGCAGGGAGCCCTCACAGCACACGGGGAGGGCAGGTAGGAGCATGGCAGTGGGATACCACCCAACCATCTCCCTGGGTTACTGTACCAACCAAAGCTGCATGCAGATTTGCTGGATGCAAGCAGGGAGCTAGAGCCAGGCAAGCAAAGTGCTGCTTCCCCCCACAGCACAAAGCTCCCCTGGCTCTGTACCATGGGCTGGGCTCTCCCGGCCTTTTGTAGGCAAGAAGGTGCCAACCAGCTCCTCAGCCTGGCCACCAGCTGGGGACAGTGATGAGCTCTGCCACCCCATCCAGGTCGGCAAGGGGCAGCAGCTTTTGGCCTCGTGAATTTGGTGCCCATCAGGTGTGGGTGAGCAGCACCCGGGGGTGACCTCCTGCTGCTGCAAGCGATGTGCTGGGAAACTACAGAGCTTGGAACAGGCCAAAGCAAAACCATTTTCCTCCGCGAATACGTCCTGATGCAGTTTCTCTCTACTTTTAAGCATGGACAGAGCCTTTTGCAAACAGCCTAACAGAATTTTTACATGTACTTACGCTCAGCTGTTCTAGGTGCCTGTTGAAGACCCTCTTTTTGGGTGGCTGCATTCTTTGAAGAAGCAGCCCTACTGTAAATTGATGCTGGGATTTGGGACATTTACATCCCAAATCCTCAGCATTTGGCCAAGTTCATATTTTAAGAGGGTTGTTACGATCCTCTGGTTGCAGGGTAGTTTTGTCTGCAGCAGCTGCAGCAGAGGAGCCAAGAATAGGAGCTTTTGCCAATTACATGATCCTACTGTTAATTATCTTCATTAAGAACATGCTGCTGGTGACATCTCCATGGCACTTGGGTCCCACGTCCCTGGAGCTGCACCTGGGGATGTATCCAGATCATTCAGGGGGCTCAGGGGTGATGGGGGTGGTGGGGCAGGGAGCATCCCATATCCCTGGGCTCCTTCCTCCCCGTGCAGGAGGAAGAGGAGGAAGCTGGGGTGCCCAGGGATGCTCCAGCCAGGTCCCCAACACGTCCCCATGCTCAGGACACGAGGGATGGGGAAAGCTGAAACGTCCCCTCCTGTTCCTTCCATCCCAGTCCGTTTCACAGCCCCACACTCACTGTTTACAAAAAGGAAATGTTTTGCTGTGAGGTAATCCGGCTTGTTTGCAAAAGCCCCGAAGGCTCATTTTAATTGCGAGTAAATGATTCTTAACAATATAAATCAGAGCCAGCAGAGGCCGGGAGCGTTTGTGATATCTTGCACTGTAACCAGGAGTCAAGAAATGAATTAGGCTCAAATTGAAAAGGGGAAGGTTTCAATCTGAAATTGGGCAAATATGAGACTTCATCAAGTCGAGATAATCACTGTGTGGGATAATAATGAGGCTTCAGCTTATCAGTTTTGCACGGAGAATCCCTCACACGCCTGCAGCAGATTTTGCTGCCGTAAGCATTGCAGGAGACAGCTCCATAAGGGAGCCAACGGGGGCAAATGCTGCGGCAACCCCATGCCCCCGGAGCTCACTGCCCGTGCCTTGGCCCCATTTTGGGTCCCAAACCCACCTCAGGGGACCCCAACACCACTGCGGGCAATTCCTGTCACATGCTTAAAACAAGCGGGTTTTGGAACTCCTTTCCAAGAAATGGCACCAACTTGCACCAGGGGAGGCCCAGAGCGGGCCTCAGGCAGAATTTGGTCTTGCAGAGGGTGGCCGAGTGCTGGGACGGGCTGCCCGGGGCACTGGGGTGGGTGGGGGGGTCCCCACCCCTGGGGGGGTCCCCACCCCGGGAGGGTGTAAGGGACGTGTGGACGTGGTACTTGGGGACACAGCTCAGTGGGGGCACACGGTCGGGGGTGGCTGGGCCTGGTGAGCCCACAGCTCTCCTCCAGCTGGGGGGGCTCCATCATTCTTATCTTTCACCCAGAGCCTGCTGGTTTGTTGTGAAGGGCAGGCTCACATCCTTAACGACCTCTGTTGGCTAACTAACCCCCTGCTATCAGACTGAACGCAGCACAAAAATAATTCATGTCGTTTCCCAACAAGCCGGTGGTCTCCAGATATGAGCCAACAGCCCATCGGGCAAAGGGGGAAGGGTTCACACCAATGCTGCCCTCGTGGCAGCACACGCCGTGCCCTTGGGAGTGGGTTGGTCACGGTGCCACGAGGAGATGCCACAAAGTCACCCTCGATGCTCATGGACTGAGCAGGGGGAAAAAAATCCTGCCTGAAGGCATGGTGGATTTTTTCTCGACTATAAATTACATTTTTGAACCAGAGATGAAATCTCTCCTGGGAAAAGGTTGGAAAAATCTGCTGCAAACTCAGGAAAAAAATGTACTTCTGCCACTACCCATCCAGGCTGGTCTTGGCTCCCAAGAACCGTCGGGGGGCTGCCCAAATGGGGGCTGGGGAGCAGCCCCTTGCCTTAACCCCTCGCGTCTGGAGCTGCGGCTCTGGCAGGCACAGCAGTACAACCTCTGGGAAGGGCTGACCTGAAATAAAGCACTCCTTGTGCTCGCTTGTGCTCTGTCTCCTATTAATTTTCAGTGGAAATCTGCCCCGAGCCCTCCTTTATTTAATCCAGAGGAGAGGGGCGTTTAATCACGTTTCCTCTGCTCTAATTGCCTGCCCTTGCAGTGTCTCTGCTGGAGACAAGGTGATGCTCGGGGCAGGCACCTGCCGCTTGCGTGCCTCGCTGTCCTGCTCAGCCCTATTTCCTTTTAAAAGTCCTTTTCCACATCTGGGGGCCATCCCATAACTGTGGGAAAAAAAAAAAAAAAGGGCAAAAATCAATGTTTTGGCATCCCTGCTGGAAGAGGGGGCTGAATCCGTGCCCAAAGTGGGAAACACCGGGAGCAGCGATGTATCCACGGGGTCCCAGGGCCTTTGGCGGTGCCCCAAACCCTCAAAATTCAGCATTTTTGCATAGTGCCTTGACTGATCCCCAGTGCATGATCCCCTGCTGCTCCCCGCTGCAGCTTTGCTGCGTGCAGGCTCCACAAAATGCCACTTTTCCCTGCCAGCTCCTGAAGCCCAAACAAGCCCTGCTGTGGAGTCACGCTCTGAGTCTCGCCCTGCTTCCATGCCACCTGCATTGGTGACTGGACTCAGATGGTAAAAAGATCCTCTCTTTCCCACACTGTGCCGTTAGCCTGGGGAGCAGCAGGACCCCTTGGAAAGCTTCAGTAAGCGTGAAGACAATCGCAGGGGGCAGCAGGAGAGCAGAGAGCTGCTGCTGCAGCCTGGGCTGGTACCAGTGGCTCTGTGCGAGGCCCCGTGCGTGCACACATCCACAACGTGCACACACACACAAAAGTTGCCTCTGCAAAACCCATGGCATGGGGCAAAGATAAAGCTACAGAGAGCCCCGAGGGATGCAGGCAGGGATGCTCGCAGGGGTGCTGGCCCCAGTGCCGCATCCTCGCACAAAGGCGGTGCAAGAGCAGAGGATGTTTCCTCCCTTCGCTGCCCTGCCTCAATTCCCCACTTGCAGAACAGAGACAGAAATACCTTGGTGTCTCAACAGGGAGCCAGGAAAATAAACACAATCTTTGAGAAGCACTCAAATTTTGGCATTTCTCCATTTCGCTGCGTTTCTTTGCAATTGGAGTTTGTTATGAAGAAACCCTTCGAGGTCAGACAGCACACAGCCCTTTGAGACCTCTCTGGGGGCACCTCCTGCACCAAGCCCCACCTGAACACCCATGAGGATGGAGAGGTTGTGGGAGATCTGTGATGCACAAGGGTTAATGGAGCAAGTTTGAGTCCCTTAATTTAAAATAAGCTTTTTCCACTGGAAGCTGCCGGGCGTGCGGAGCAGCACTCATCGCTCCAGGGATGCTCAGCGCCACCGAGACAATTTCAGGAGTAAACATGGATTTTTAATGTGCTTATTATGTCCAAACAGCTTCAATAACCTTTCCCAGAGCAGTGATCAGCTTTAACATGAAATTCCAAAAATGGATTTAAGGAGAGCATCTTTGTCAGGCAGGCTGGTTAAACAGCGGCGTGCTGCTCTCAGCCCCCTGCCCCTGCTTCTGACGGTTCTGTCCCTCAGCTCCCACGCAGCTTGGGCTGCTCTTGCGGCTCCAGGAGGAAGGAGCCATCCCCATGGGGGGCTACTGTCCCTCCAGAAAGCCCCTGGCCAGTTCCAGCCCCTTCTCTGCTTGCAGACGTGCCCAAATTTGCTGCTCTCCAAAAGCAAGGGCTGGGCGGAGATGTGCACCCAGTCTGTGCTTGGAGCTGAGCGAGCAGTGAAAATAGCTTCTGTTCCTCTTAAAATCTGCTCTCCCAAATGAGACACTCAGCTCCTCATCTAAGATTGCTCCCAAAAGGCTCAGCCCGGAGTCCCAGACACACTCAAAGACACGGGCACTGCCCGGAGCTGCAGGCAGCCAGCAGGAGCTCACCTGCCGAAACCGCGGCATCGCGACACCCCCTGCTTCCCACAGCAACAAGGGAGCAGCTGGGTAACAGTCCCCATCCATCCAAATGCATACAGATAAATATCACTTTTTTATTTTTTAGCAGAGCCCTCTACCATTTCAGTCACACCACAGGGCACGTTTCCACACCATGCTTTTGTTGGCACATGCAGCAGAGTGGTGCCACCGCTCCCACAAGGCTGCACCAAGCATTTCGGGACAGGCTGTGCCTCCCTGCTGGCTGTGGGGCCGGGATGTTGCTTTGCAGCCTGTTGAGCTCTGCAAACATCTGCAGAGCTTGGAGAAGCCCCTGAGCACTGGTCTGTGCTGAGTTAAGCAGCATCAAGCCCAGAGCCACGGGAGGCGAAGGGGCTGGGGATGCTCTCGTGCTCCCACCCGTGGTGGTTTCAATGAGAAATTGCTCATTAACGCAGGCGGTGCTTTGTGACCGCCGACCTGTAGCACAACACATCCCACTGGCAGGTCACAGAGCTCAGGAATGAAAGCAAGAGGCAGGCTTTGTGACTTGTAAGCGTGCGTTCAATATCGGCTGAAACATGATTCTTCCTGCCCGCACGTTTGGGATCGCGGGGTGCTGCATTACCAATGGGCTGGGGGCGCACAAGGCGAGCCCACTTGAGGGGCTTTGCAGGCAGAGCCCGGACATTTTGCTCCAAGGTGAAGCCAGCCGCTGGTGGGACGCATGGTCCTGAGCCACCCAGGGCTGGTGGCACCTCCTGAGGCTCAGCTCAGCACGGAGCAGCCGCTGCCATAACCTGGTCAGGGCACAGCGCTCACAAATTGTTACAGCCGTCTCCAAATCATCACAGGGGTTACCCTAATAAACTCCAGGTGAACTTCTTGGTAGCATCCCGAAAGCAGCCGTGGTGTTTTTGCTGTGGCTTTATGCAGCACACTGACTGGGAAGCCCCTTGGTGGGCATCAAGGAAGTCAGGCAAGGTCTGCTGTTGGCTCCAGCCGTGCTGCATCAAAGCCAGAGGCCCCATCGAGCAGGAACTCATCCAGCCCAAATGCCCAAACAACGCCGCTCAAATGCACCTGGGACACTGCTGCAGGCTGTGTTCAAGTGCGTTTTAAGAGAAAAAGCAGCATTTCACCAGATGAAGGCAGCAAGACCAATTTTTCTCCCCTCTCAATAACTGTAAGTTCCACTTGCTCCCAAGTTGACCTAATAATTGTAATTCTAAATTAAATGTAAATGTATTGGCTGCTGGTAAAGGTCACTCCACAGAAAATGGCTGTGTTTGCCTCTTCTTCAGATGCATGAATACTAAGCATGTATAATTCACAGGATCATTAGCAGATAAAGATGTTCCCCACCTTTGCTCCCTCACCCTTATGCAAACGGGTTTTATAAGTCAGCGGGCAAAAGGAAAACTGTTCAGCCTTAATTTCTATAGCTGGGTCCATCTGCTAGGGAAAACACAAGTGCTCAGCACTGCTCAGGATCCAGCAGAAGGCTGGCCGACCTCAGTCACCCCGTGATGTTCAGAGAACAGCCCCACACCGTGAGCTCAGAGCTCCAGCATCACCAGGAGCCTTTCCCCCAGAGCCAAGGGATGAGAACACAAGCTCTGGAGGAGGAAAAGTCACAGTGCAGGACACAGCATGCAGCAGAACTGTGGCTCGGCCATAGCAGGAGGCATCCAGCTAGAGCATCAAGCTACGGCAGCAATTCCCTGTGCACCCAAAGAATTTCTCCTCTTGTTTGTGAGCAGAGCTGGGCATGCTCCCAACCTCCAGCCCACCCTGGGGCGCTCCCTGCTCCTGCCCCTGGTCACTGCGCTCTGTGGGCCCCCCAGTAAGGCTGCTCTGGTGGTGCTGGGCACAGCTACCCCTTGCCCTGGCTGGGACATGCCCCTTCCAGATATTACAGCCACCTCAAACACACCAGAAGGTGCTGGTACAATAACAGCAGGGCTGATAATTCCTGCTATATCTCCATCATCTCCCAAGGAGAGAGAGCCATCAGCCTCTCTCCTACCCACAGCACCTACAGGTGTACAACAGCCCTACCCTCAGCATGAAGACTAAGCAGAAAGCAGCTGCCTTACTGGTTTTAATTGTCCTGACTGGCCTCACCTGGGGCCCCCAGCTCCATAAGAGCTCCAGCTCTTCCCTCCTTGTTTTTCTCAGTCTCATGTGGTTGCTGGAGGCAGCAAGAGTTGTGCTGCCCTGCAGGGGTGGCAGTGCCCAGGAGAGCAGTCAGTGAGCTGGAGCAGCAGAAAGCAGCCCTGGATGAAGGTAGGACCCCGGTGTGGCTTTGGTTGGGAGGGTTGCTTGCATGTCAGTGGTCTTCCAGCTTTGTTGGGGAGAAGCTGAGCCTCAGTGGGGACTTGGGGTGGCCAGGTTCTCCTGGGTGCTCTCAGAGGTGGTGAGAGGCTTTGTGCTGTGCTGAGCCCACACGTGAGGGCTCATTAAGGAGGTGCTGCTCTCCCTGCCTCAGCAGCACCTCCCCAAACCCTATCAGAGCCCAGCAGCCAGGTACAGCTCCTGCAGGCTGAGCTCCTCCACCCTCAGAGCCTCTCGGCTGGCTGGGGAGGCGCGGGGCCAGGCAGGAGGCTGGCAGCCCCTCGCAGGAAGGTGCTCGCTCATCCTGACGTGTTTATTTGCATAGAGGCATTTTAGGCTTTTTTGTTGTTGGCTGACTTATTGTGCGAGTTCTCAAAGCTGTGATACTGAATTATAAATTGAGACGCTGTATCCATGAAAGACTGCTCTTTGACTATAGGCAGCATTATTGAATATGACAGTCACAATAAATGCGTGCTATAAAGCCAAACTAAATATGCTCTGCAATCCAAGATGTGCAAATCACGCAAGGAGAAAAATAACTGTAATATTTTCTTCCAAACGAATCCAGAACCTTGGGTGATGATTTTGTTTAGCTTTGTGTTGGCTCCTTGGCAAAAGGCTCTGGCAGCAGATAATGGAGTGACCTACTTCTGCCGCCTTTGTTCATGACAACACATAAATTAAGAATTATGCCCTTTCAAATTAAACTTATCGTTTTTGTGGAAATTAGAGAGCGAAGCAGAGCTTTGTGCTGGAGGGCAGGAGGAGGAGCTGGTGCTGCTCCAGCTCTGTCCCCTCGTGCCGTGCCCTGGTTGGGGATGCAGGAGGCTGAGCACCAGCCACCAGCTGGGTCTCCTCTGCCCGCCGGGAGCCTCTACCTTCTGCTGAACTTCTGGAGGCCTCAGAGGCTAAGCAGTGCCATTTAGCCCATTATTTAAATAATGTGCTGGGTTTAAGCTAAACACCGATGTGAAAGCTCCCATAAACTGGTGCCACTTGGAGCGAGCGCCTGGGGAGACCCTCCCTCTTGACGGGAATTGTTTTGCCTCCAACTGCATCCAGTGTGCAATGTGTTGTAATCCTTTCTGACTGGGTGACAGCAAAATAATGTTTGCTTTAATTGAATTTCAGATGGGGAGCGTGGGCTGCAGCCGACAGTGCTGGGGGCTGGGGCTCCTGCTTGGAGGTGGGGGGCGCAGGGCTGGGGGTCTCTGAGCAGTGATGGAGGCAGTATTGAGGGGAAGCACAATTATTTGTTAAAATGCCTGCTGCGTGTGGCCACTGTTGCCTGGGAATCGAGTGGCTGGGTCAGGACAAGGTTGTTTAATAATGCTGGGTAATTTCCTGAGGATGCTGAAGGTGTGGAGGCAGGAGAAGTGCGGTCTGGGAGCGCTGTGCTGGGGGCTGCAGAGCCCCAGACACCTTCTGGAAATGCCACACATTGACCAGGCTGCAAAACCCATTATGAAACCAAATGATGTATTTCCATAAGCAGGAGGCTAAATATAGCACTGAGTGCCTTCCATTTCTGGGCCCTGGAGGCACTTTCCGAATGTGCCTGTGCGCGCTGGGGCTGCGAGCTGGCACCGGGCCCCTGGGGACACCGTGGCCCTGCTGCTGTCCCGGCCCTCGTCCCCTCCTGCTCCTCCTCAGGGTGATGGAGATGACAGTGCTGGGGCTGTCCCCATCCCTGTGGGGACCTGTAGAGGACACAGTGACAGTGCCTGGAGCCCTGTGGCACTGTGAAGGCCTAGAGGTGCTCTGATGGCCGTGCCCTGGTACCTTCCTTGCCTCGTAAAGGTGCTGTGGTCCCAGCGAGCTGTATGTGGCCAGGTTAGACCTTTGAGACCACAAACAAGAAGGATGAGGGAGTTATTCCTCCGGGGATGCCCTGACTGGTGCCGAGCCATCTCCTGCTGCTGGGACCAGTAGCACCTTGCTGGGAGCAGGATGGGGCCCTGCAGGCTCCTCTGCTCCCCTCACCGGGGCCGCAGCTGCTCTCCACACTGATGCCATCTTCGAAAATGTCTTAGCTAGGTCAGATTTTATTTTTCCCTAGCAGATCTTCTGCCAGTCTCTGCTTAATCTGAGCTAATTGGGGGCTCCTCGTTCAGCTGGGCGTGCTGTTAGTCTCATTGAAGCAGCTCCAGCCTCGCGCCTTGCTTTTTCTTCTCCCTTTTCACTGCGGATTGATTTTCCTGCCAATGTGCTCTCTCCCCACCGAAGTTCCCATCGCTGCGAAGTTCAGGCTCCTCTTTGTTCTAATTATCGCTGTCTCCACACACAGCGAGCGAGGCAAATTCTCTGGTCTATTTTAAGGTGCAAGTGAGATGATAATCCTGCACAGCTGGGGAGGCTGCGGGAAGCGTCTGCTCAGAGCATCGTCTTCCCCTGCCCAGGATCGAAGGAGAAGCTGCCCTTTGGGAACTCCCCTGGGCAGGCAGTGCCCACCTGGCTGGGCATGGAGCAGCCTCCTTGCCCCTGGCTGAGGCAGGAGCTGCTTTGCCTCTGGGGCTGGGGGGAAAAGCAGGGGCTGCAGGCTGCCTGGGGATGCTGCTTGTGCTGCCGTGCACCAGCAGACCAGGAAAAGCCCCTACGTGGTGGGGAGAGGGGTCGGGCTGCTCCAGCATTGCTCCTCTCCCAGGCTGCACAGTGGAGCCCCAGCAATTTGCTTCCCTGGCTTGATTATTGTCAGCTTCCCAATACAGTTCCCAGATTTTTATTTCTTTTTTTGCCTTTGCCAGGCTGCCAGCAATCTGTTTGCCATAATAACATCATGTAGCAGAAGCAATGTTAATTCAGCTGCCCAGGCTCCAGGTGAGATGCTTGTATGCTGTCCTTGGAGCCGTGCCCCGAGTGATAGATGTGCATTCCTCCCTCCATCCACACCAGCTTGTAGCCCTGACCCCACAGCTCCTCTCCCCGTGAGCAAAGCTGCAGGGCTGGGGCAGCAGGCGGGCGGCAGCACCATCACCATGGGCATCTCCTCCCCCCATGGATGGGGGTTGCTTTGGGGAAGGAAAAAGACAGGGGCTGTTGACAGAGCAGCTATTGATCCTGTTGTGCGTGTGGGGAGCCAGAAATAGAGCCTGGGAGGAGAGCGGTGACTCATGCACCTGTGCAGCTGGGAGCTGGGCTGCTGCCAGCAGGATGGTGCTGGAGCCTCGTGCTGCTCGCCAGGTGCAGATCTGGGGCTGGGAGATGGGAACCCTGGGTGCTGCCACTGCCCCAAACACCAGAGCAGCCCATATACACCTGGGCAGCATTTCCAGGGCTTGGCCAGACCCTGCCTAGTGTGATAGCAGGGTTACCAACACTCCTCGTGTTTAATTTTCTAGCCCAGGCAAGCTTCATGATAGACCAAGTTCAGCCCTGTCTGGTTTCCCTTCTCAAATCCATGCTCAGGATTTTCCCTTTCCAAAACACCTGGGGAAGAATTTGGGGGCCGCAGAGGCACTGCTGTCTGCTGCAGGGCTGCTGCACGAGGACCCAAGCCAAGGGCTGTGCAATTTTGGGGGAGAGCAGCCAAATGGGGGTAAGCTGTAGCTGAGCTGGGAGTGTGTGAAGTTAGTGCCCACCCTGAGCTGAATGGCATTTTTCAGCTGAAATGCTCTTTTACTGTTTATATTTAACTGTTGTCAAACAGGCTACTTTGGAGAAGGCTTTTTTAGAAAATACTTCAAATGGCTTTAAAACAGCCCACTTAAACAGGGCAAGATTCAGGCTGGAAGGAGCACTGGAGATCCTCTCTGTGCCACCACAAAGCCAAACCAACTTGAACCAGATCCTGTATTTTTTTTTCCATTTTTTTCAGTGCAAATCTCTTTTTTTTTTTTTTTCTTCCTACTTGAAGCAACCTTTAAAACCTTATCTCCATCAAAGCAGTTTAACTGAAACTTCTGCAAGTAGCTGAAAATGTTGGTGTGAAAATAAGTATTTCAAAGCAGGACATTGAGTGGCCTGGTCTGGATCCCTTTTCAGGGATTTTTGTCTGACTTGGAGCAGGGAAATGCCCCATTTTAGGTGCTTTTCCCATGTCCCGGTCCCCTCTGTTCCACGCTGCTTCTTTGCAAAGCAGCTCCTCGAGCCATGGCCGATGGGTTTGCATGGATTAAACATGAAAGGTTGTGCTTAAACCTCTTCTCAGTGCAGTGTGAAAATGGCACCTTTACAGGCAAAAAGAGTGGTATGTGCATAAAAGGATCTATGCTTTATTACTCTCATTTTGTGTTTTTTTTTTTTTTTTTTTTCCTGTTACTAATCTCATTATGCTTAGGAGTGTAAATTTAGGTTGGCACAAATCTGTATTGCTAAAATATTTTACCTTAAGTTCTTAGAAGCTCTCTCCATCTGTGAGGATAATACTAAGTATTAATTAACTAGCTAATCCTATGCAGCGCTTGCTAAACATAAAACATGGTGTAGAAGCAGGTCCAAAGTGCAATTCTGGTCTAATAAAAAACAACTTCTCCTTTTTCCCAGAGGAGAACGCTTCAGGATTTATTTTTTCATTCATAACAGCACTCAGCCTGCTTCAAACACCTGCTTGAAGCTGCAAATCATCCTTTAAACCAGGGTGAGGCAAATCGAGGCTGAAGGGGGGGAGTGAGAAAATACAAACCCCCGGCTGTGGGGTGGTGCTGCCCAAGGCAGCCCAGCAGATGCCTTTCTGTCTGTCCTGGAGCAGGAGCAGCCCTCCTCGAAGGATGCTCCTTGCTCAGGCAGCAATCCGATGCACACGCAGGTTTTCATTGCTTTGCATGCCAAGGGTGCTGCTAAGGCACCTGCAGATCATGGGCTGGAGAGCGTGTGGGTTTAGAGGCAAGGGGATCCTGAAAAACCACCAGGGATTGCCCCTGTGTCCCAGGGGAGATTTGGAAAGCCCTGCCTCCTGAGCTCCTGTTTGCAGGCGTTGCAGAGTCTGGCTCTGCTCTCCCGCATGCCCTGCCAAGCGAAATGATCTGCGATCACCCAGGAGTGCCGAGCTCGACACGAGCAGCTTCATTGCACTCGCACCACGTATCCACAGGCACCGATCTGCTCCATCTCCCTCCCCCTGCTCGCAGCAGCTCGGTCAGGCAGCGTGGGTGTAACGGGTCCGCCCTGGTGCCCTGCATCCCCCCAGCCCCATTTGTCAGTGCTGCCAGGGGCATTGGTGCAAAATCCATTAATTAGCGTGGGTAATGGAGCTCCTGCTTGCTGACAAGGCAGGCTGAGTGTAGCACAAGCCCTGATGATGCTGAGGCAGTGGCTGAAGTGGTGGCAGTGGTGAAGCAGGGTGGGATCTGCAGCAGGTGTGGTGGTGACCATGTTGGCATGGGCATGGAATGAGAATTTGCCTCCTGCTCCTGTGTTGTGCTGTGATTTCAGAAGCATTTTAGCTCACCAGCCCTTAGGAGGTTACAGGATGCCCTGGCTGGATGCAGATGAGATGAATTTTAGGTGATGGATGCAGTGTAAGAAACTGGCCCCCGAAGTGGTGGGGTCCATGTCCTCCAGAGGGCATGGTGCTGGGATGAGCAAACAGCATACAGTCAGTGCCCCTGAGGAGGAGCTGCAGGGTCTGCCTCTGCACTCTCTTAATATGGAGTGGCAGAAATGCACGTCTGTTTTTGTTGTTAAATAGTAAAGATTAAGGAAAATCGATATGTTTGTGTAGTGTTTTCTCCTGGGGAAACAAATTCCAAAGCTGAATGCTTGCTTAGCAAAACTTTGCTGCCCCGTGGAGCGGGTGCTTGCACGGGTGAGCAGCCATCCGTGCCTCCAAAGCCAAATCCACAGCCACTGCTGAGCCGGCTGCAGCCCTCGGATGGCATTTGGATGTGGTGGCCAGGGTGCCTGGCTGTCACAGCTGATGCGATGTGCTCCTGTGGTGCTGGGCAGGTCGGAGCTAAGTGTTGTGGGAGGCTTCCAAGGTTATGAAGGCTCCTGAGGACCTGAGCTGTGCTGGTCATCGTGGTGTCACCCTGGGTGGCCGCAAGCAGGTTAGGACCAGGGTGAATTTCACAGCAAGCAAGGGGCTCTCCAGGCAGCGTTGCAGAGGTGGCAAGGGGAGGAGACTGCCCAGAAGCTGTAGGATCTGCCAAAACACCAGGCTGGGGCTGGATTTGGCTAGTTTGGGAATTGGCAGAATGGCCAAATCAGGGTCTGCTCTCTGCTGGTGGTTGCTCCTCAGAGGCGATGTTGTTCTGCAGTGACAGCGGAGCTGTGCGTGCTGTTCCCGGCTCCACATCAAACTCCCACACTCCCTGCTTTAAATGCTCGCTGTTTTTCTTCACCGCTTTCAACCCTGGAAAATGCTGAGTGCAAGCAGGGACACGGGTGATGATAAACCCAGCCCGGAAGCGAGAGGCAGAGCAGTGGTCAGCGCATGGTCAACACAGCACAGGGCAGTCACAGGGCTGACCTGCAAGCCCAGGCAGTGCCCCCCGTTGCCTGCAGCCTTCGAGTGGCTCCCAATTTCAAAAGGGATCTGAGGCCAAGTGGTGCCTGTGTGCCAGGAGTCGTAAAGAGATGACTTTGATGTGTTGCTGCCCCAGCAAAATGCTCAGGGCCTTGCTCAGCCCCTTGCCCTGGGTGCCAGCCTGGGGCAGGGTCCCTGTGCAGCCACCCCTGTGCTCCCTTCCCTCCTGTCCCTGCCCTTTGTGTTCAGGCTTGGCAAGCATCCCCTGCTTGAAATTCCTCATCACAGCTGTGGAAGCAGCTCCGGATAGCCCTGCACTGCCTGCTCTGTGGCTGCTACCTCCAGTCCTGCCCAGCAGCATCAAATGAGCTAGGAAAACTGCTGCTTCTGCCCTCCAAATTGGCTTTAAAATCATAAATTAAGCAAGCAGACCTGGTGGTGCTGGAGAGAACGGTGTCCCCCTCAGTGGCACTTGCTCAGGGGTATGGGATGTGCTGCCTGGGCAGTGCACAGGAGGGTCACGAGCAGAGCCAGCTCGGGAGCCCAAGGCTGGCACCACCTAGACCGTGCTTTGTACGGTCTGCGTGGGGTCTCTGCAGGACCTGGAGTGTGGTCTGGTGTTTTGGTGTCAGGAGGTTCTTGTTTGCATCCTGAATTATTGCTCCAAGTAGTAAATGTCTGTTCATAGAATATCCTGAGTTGGAAATGACCCACACAGATCATCAAGTTCCATCACCCAGCGTCATGGAGCTATCGAAAGATTATAGCTCATGATCTTAACTCCTGTGGCATTGGCAGTGTTTGGGGGAAGAAATACCAACGGGCCTGGGAACTGGTGGTGTTTTTTGTTGTTGTTTTTTTCCTTGAGAAATAAATCTGTATCAACCTCTGCAGTTCTGCTGCTGGGAAACAGCTCCAGGAAAGCTCTGTCTCCAGGAGGTGATGCAGGGCTTGGACCCAGCTGCACCCTGCTGCTGTGCTCACCTCCGAGCAGGCAGCAGTGGGACCATTTCTGTGCTGCTCCCACTGCTGGGAACCCTCTGTGCTGTCTTGTCATGAGTCACTGCTTGGGCAGGCATGTTAGGTGTGCTTTAGCTTAATGCTAATCTGATGTGACGTGCCACATCTGTCCTGCTCAGAGTGTGAGCATGGCCCCTGCTAGACAAGGGAGTGTTGGACCCGCACGCCCTCCTGGCACAGATCCACCTTGCACCAGCTGGAGGTGCTCCTGTAGCCTGGCTTCTGCCACTTCTCTGGGAGACGTAAGCTGGAAGCACTTTCTGCTGGTCTAAATGCATCAGGATCCCTGCCAGTATCGTAATGCCACACGGAAATCTCCCTCTGCTCCTGCACATGTACCTGCTACTGCTGGACCAACGAGTGATCCTAATGGGGACTTGGCTGAACCTTGCAGTCTGAAGGAGTGATGTCAGTCTCAGTGCCTGCTTCTTGAACGAGCCTTAGGGCAACTTGTCTGGCTGCGGGAGGGGAGCATCCCGGCCTGGGCTGGGGGGAACCTGGACAGCCCCCAGGAGGCTCTGCCTCCCACAGCAATGCACACACCTACCTGAGAGCATCACATCCCCCAGCTCTGCTCTGACCTTAATCCATCTTCTGCTGGCTGAGCAATTTCTGTGCTGAGCATCCCCCAGCAGCAGGGTGCTGCCCTCTGCTCCACTTTTCCTGCGGGGTGCTCCTAGCTTGGGGGCATCACACAGCTGTGGGACCTCGCTGTGAAATAGGGACAGAGCCCGCTCCCTCAGTGGGGCTTCAGTGATGGCAAAACGCCACAAGCAACCCCAAATGGGGGTGGTGGTGACTGTGCCTTGCACTGCATTGGGATGCAGATGCTGGAGCTGCTCCTGGCTGCAGCATCCCTGGGCCCACTGGGACACATCCCCTGGGGGCTGCCTTGGGTCCCTTTGGCACCTGGGGAACCCTCCTGTGTAGAAGACCAAGACTCACCTCTGGACTGGAAAGTACGAGGGCTTCATGATGAGCCTGCATCTCCCATCCCTCCTTAGATCCCTGGGTCCCCAGATATGTGTTTTTTTTTTTTTGTTTGTTTGTTTTAGCCCTGGATGCTTTGTGTGTTTTGGGGCTGCATTTGGGATGGAATGGCAGTTTGGGGTTCTGCATCACTTTTCCTGCTAGGTGCAATGTAGGACTCACTCCTGTGGGGAGTGGCTCTGGGATAGGTGTGTCAGAAGGCATCAGTCGTGCCCTCAGAAGGGTTTTTCATTCCAGAATTTAGACTTGAATTTGGAAAATCTGAATTTCTCTCCCTGGGTGGGGATGAATTCCAGCCCTTGGCCGAGCTGTCTGACTCCGTGGACCATTGAAGCCCAGGAACCTGTTTTGAGGGCGGTCGTCCTGCTTCTTTCCAGATCAAACTTCTCAGTTCTGACAGAGTGCAAATTTCTACCAGGGATGTTTTACTTTTTTTTTTTCTGGTTACAGCTGATGTACCTGGCATGTGATGAATGCTTTCTCCTTCACCCCTTGAGTCCCAAAGGCCTCCCTGGGCCACCCCACACTGCCAGGTCTGGGATGTTGGGCATCTCTGGGGAAATACAGCCTCTTGCACTGGAATCATCCAGAATTCACCTAGCATCACTAAAACCAGAATCTGAAATGTTATCTCTAATTATAATTGTTTCTCTGATACTTCATATTTCCTCTCAGCTTCGCGACATTCTGGTAATTGCAGCCTTTCTCCCATCCCTTTAATTTGCAGCCCATCACAATGTTGGTTAAGAGAATCAATCTTTAAGGTCGTTATCTTGAGCTCTTTCCCAATATGTTCTGCTGTAGTTTGAATAGATTGTAGTGTTCATTCTTCAGATCTTTATTTTTTCTCCTCTGTGGCTGATTGAGACAAATTACCACGGGGTGAGGCACCCGCCTGGTGCTGCGTCCCTGGCATTGAGCATCCCCAGCATCAGCTCCGGCGAGCACGGAGCAGCCTCCACAAAAACCTGTCCCCAAAGCACTGCTGGCTGAAGGCTTCTAGTTACAGCCAGAGCTTCTCTGCAGCTGTGGGAGAGAGTTGGCTGTCCTCGGGTGAGTTTTGGGGAGCAACATGGGGCAACCTCATGTGGGTGTGCTGGGGTGGCTTACAGAGACCACCGCAGCCCCCCTCTGCCCCTGGCTTTGCACAGGAGCTTGCAGCAGGACCATAGTCCTGTGCTGGGAGCTTGGAGCTGTGCACCTTCCTCCTCCTCACTCTCCCAACGCAGTGAGGGGCTTGATGCCTGTGATGTCTCTGCGAGAGGCCAGGTGTCTCCATCCCTGTGTGCTTAGTGCCTGCGGGCACCGACACTGCACGAGGCTCTGCTTGTGTTCTCCAGAGCCTTTGGGGACTCCAGATGCCATCACGGCCCTTTGCTTCATCCCGTAGAGCATCACCTGCCCCATGGGTGAGGGACGGGTCCCTGGCCATGCTAGGCATTGAGCAAAAAACTGTAACGATGTTTTTCCTTTCTCTCCCTTTTATTAAAGGCCAAAAACAATTTAAAGATGTGGAGCACAAAATCTGAAGTGAAGTACTCATTTCAACACCACTCCTTATCCCTGCTCATTTTAGGCAATATGAGTTTTTACAGCCTTGTTTGGCCACTGTCTGCATGGCGTTAAGGATGGCAATAACTGTCCTTTTGGGGGCAGAAAGGAAAAAACAGCCAATATGTGCTGGAGAAATTGCTGCTGTTCTTTTTGGTGCCTGGTGCTGTTTTCCTGAGGCTGGAGACCAGGAGAACAGAGCAGGGGGCAGCTGCCCATGGGGACCCAGCTCCCAGCCTCCCCTGCCCATTTTATTGCCACCGCAGGTCGTGTCCCACCAGGTGTGCAGGTGGGTGACATTCCCTGGGGCATGTACACAAGGTGACCACCATCTCTGGAGCGTTTGCAGCATGGGCTGCTCCCAGGACTCGTTTGTTTTGCTCCTGACCACTTTTCAGGAGCAACGTGTGCCCACGGGGACCTGCACGCCGATGTCCCCGAGCAGCCAGGAGCCGAACCCCACGTGGTGCTATCGGCTCCTCCTGCTTCAAACCCAGATCCTGCTGACCTTGAATTAAGGGTTTTTATTGTTGCTTGTGCGGAGATTTTCCTGTTCCCAGCGTTTTGGCTTGCTCTCCACATCCGAGCACGCCGCTGTCCCGCCCGCCCCGCTATTAATAGCTGCTCCTCGCCACGCGTGCGGCCCCGCGCTTTCATCACAGGCGAGCAGCAGCTCTCCGGGTGTGCTCGAGGTGTCTGTAATTCTCCCAGCAATGTCTTCCACTATTTCAAATTCTTGCTGCCTATTTTTATTTCCTTTTATCTCAAATCCTTTTTTTCCCACCCAGAAATGATCCCGCCAGAGGGCGATTTCATTGGTAATATTGCTTTTGCATTTTAGACTTTTCAAGGACTAATGAACTTTATTAGATTATAATGAACTTATTACTCAGTGCTGCTGACCTGCTTTCTAAAGAACTTGAATTATTATTTGGAACAGGCCTGTTGAGGGACTTTTTTCCCTTTTTTTGCAGAGCAGTATAGGGTACATTAACTCTTCGGAGCTGTTTTTTTTTTTTTTTTTTTTTCTCTCAGCTTTGATTATCTGCAGATCCCTGTGAAATACAGCAGCCCTGCATTTTGGGCAGAGGGGGCAGAAAGAGCAGGGACAGGGTGCCCCATCCTCCAGGGCTGTACCAAATCTGCATTATCTGGTTCCCATCCCTTGCTTCCAGGCCATCTGTCCCATCACCAGGGGAGGTTGTTGGTGCAGAGAAATTGTCCCAGGACAGGACAAACTCTGAGAGCCCTGGGGCTGGTGCCTGGCCCTGGAGATGTTCTTGGAGATGTCCTTGCTGCTGGAGACGTTTCTGACCTCTTCTGCTTTGTCCCTCTGGCAGAGCATTGCCTGTGCTGGTGGGACAAGAGGGAGAGGATGCAGGAGTGGCCAGGATTTGTTCTGCTTTTGCACAAACTGGGATGGTTTGGAGCATTTTGAGGCCACCTGGGGTGCAGGGTAATAACTCCAGGCCCTGGTTGCTATTTCTGGCCCAGGGTTGAAAATCAGTGTCCCCCCCCCCAGGTTCATGTGAGGTGGATGCAAACACAGCATCCTCTGGCCCTGCCCGTGTCACATGTGCACATTGCAGGGCCTGATCCTGGTGAATAAGGAGAAAAAGCTTGAGCAGTGTGTGAGCCTGTGTGGTTGTAGCTGCTGGGTGATGTGCATCAGCTGAGCACCTTGCCCTCCCCAGTGCCCAATTTTCACCCTTGCCACCTGCCTTTTTGCTGTGTAAATCCCTGATATTGGGTGCTGTGAAACCCCTGATGCTGGGTGCTCTGTCTTCTGATCCACCCCATGGCAAGGCCAGGCTCTGTCGGTGTGCTCTCACAGCCTGCTGGAGCTCCTGTGCTCCTCATCTTGGTGTGAGCAGCATGGGAGGGATGTGGTGTGAAGGGATGAGTCAGGTGCTGGCAGGGCACCTGCTTGCTGAGAATCAATTTTCACCTGCCTGGTGCTCTGCCAGAGCTGGGGAGGGAAGGGAGCAGGGGCCGGGGAGGGAGCCTCAAGTGTGCTGGATGTCTGCATGTCCGGCTGCAGCTCTCTCCTGAGCAGAAGGACAGACAGCTGGGGGGGGGGGGGGTTGGAGAATAGACAGAAAAGGAGTTGCCTTTTCTTTATTGCTCCTTGCTGCTTTGCTTGCATCAGCTCAAGATGCCATAGGAGAGACGGAGAAAGGTGGGATTGTGCCCAAAATGTGCTGCCCTCACCAGAGGGGTTTTGCTGCTGGAGGGAGATGCTCAGGATGCTGGGTGCTCCCCAGGAGCCCCACAACGACCCAGAAATGCCAGAGGGAGCTCTTGGCTTGGCTTCAGGCCGGGCTTGCTCCTGGCTGGCCCTATCCTCTTCTGCTAACCTCCAACCAGAGCCAGCGGGAATTGGGGATGGAATAATCAAGGTGTGAGCAGAGCCCCAGGCAGCACCTGGCCAAGCACAGCCCGATCACTGCTCGTGTCCGTGGTGTCCCCCAGCTTTGGTCAGCCACAGGAAACAGCGTGGGCAGCCCCTCATAACCAAGCAGGGATCAGCAACCTTCCCTCCTGCAATCATCCCTTCTTTTAAAACCACACATTGAATTTAATGAAAAAAGAGAAGGGAGGGAAAGGTTTCCTGCAGGCTGCTGAATCACACAGAGCCCAGTGCGTCCCTCCAAGACCAGCAAGGGCTGGGACCCTGTGGGCTCTTGGGCGGAGGTGATGCTGGGTGCCCCTTGCTGGTGCTGGCAGGATGGTGCCTGTGCATGTGTTGGGGTGAGTGTCCTGGGGATGCTGCAGCCACCCATGGCACCTGAGCACCAGGGCAGGGCCGAAGGGTGGGGTGGGCAGGGACTAACGCTGCTGGACGTGTACTTACGGCTGAATATTGCTGGCAATTATGATAATGGCCGGGAAATCCAAACCTGACATCTTCCTCACGGATGATGAATAAGCTGTCTGACTCCTGTTCATTTTTTATTCAGAACTTCAGTGCTGGCTAATCCTGAGCTCCCAGCGCTAAATGCTAATGAGGAGCGCGTTGCCTGACTCCCATACTTAACAGCAAAGCAACTCCTGGGATCAAGGGGGTTAAGTATTGAAATTGTCTCGTGCATTAAATAATTAGTAGACAAACAGATTGACTTCTCCAGCCATCACCAGCCCCATCTGTTTCCTGTGCCTTTGCTCCCTCTCTCTGTGCTTGATCAGATAATTGGCCGGGGCCGCAGCGAGTGGCCCTGCTCTGCGCTGGGCAGTTGCTGTGTGTCAGGGGGGGCAGAGCAGGGCTGCGGCTCTCCCCGAGGCTGGCTGCAAACCGAGGTGCCTCCAAATGGCAAGTACACGCAGGGATGGAGCTGGGGGTGCCCGCTGTGATCCCCTCTGAGCCACCGGGCTCCTTCCAGCTGGAAGAGAGGAGCCGAGGGCAGAGACCCGGAGAAATAATTCTGCCACGCTTCAGTCCGGCCTGCAGCCACGCAGCACGAGATTCAGGCTGCGGGCCGGCTGGGGAGAGCTTTGAGAGGCCATTTGCTGCACAGAGATGCTGCCGTAAATGGTCCAGATGGGGGACTGAAAGCTTTTATTCCCTTATTTCCTTTTCGTTGCTGATGCTTGAAGGTTTCCTATAATTGCCTCCCTGTTTTTACTGCTCTGTGGCTTTCCTGAAATATTTTTGTTTTAATTACAATATTGATTTAGATACAGCGCTAAAAAAGACCCCTGAAAAAGTTAATGAAAAGCAATTACTAAAGAGCACTGTAATGGAAAGGAGCCCCACGTGGGGAGCCAGCCCAGCCCCAGCAGTTGTTGTTTGGGAGCCCTGGGGGGAGCGCCCGGCCAAAAAACATGAGGGGCTGGGGCTGGACAGGACACTGCCCCTGTCCAGCAACAAGGAGCGGAGTTTGTGCCCCAAACCTCTTGGCGTACTGTGCACAGATGCCCAAAACTTGCTCAACTTGAGATGCGAGGTGCCACGAAGCGCCCCACTGCCTGTCCCCCTGTCCCTGTCACCACGTCCTTCAGTGGCCCAAGGGCTGGGACCACTGAGGTTCATGGCACCAAAGGGTTGTGAGCACAAAACCTCCCTGCACGTGGTGTAGGGAAAGCACGGGTGACCTTTTGTGCTGTTTTTTTTTTTTTTTTTTTTTTTTTTCCTCCAAAGGCTCTCCCGTCAGGCTGTTACCATGACAGACAAGTATTCAGCCGCGTGCGGGTGACGCGGGCTGCGGGGAGAAAGGCAGGCACTGAGAGAGCTGAGTGTTATCTTGTCAAGGTAATGAACGAGAGGAACCTGAGGCGTGCCATAAAGAGGAAGTTGACTTTTTTATAAAATATATAAGACATATTGCTGGGAAAACTCTATTAAGAATTGTAAAAGGTGAAAACCTTTCATCCAGTTGACTCTTGAGGAAGGTTCCTTGGCACAGAATAGATAAATAGAGGCTTTCGCCCTCAGCTACCCTAGCATGAAAGGAAAGCCTTATGAATACTCACCAGATTAATGAGACAGAGGACTCATAAATATGTCAGAAGACCCGCAATAGCTGGAGATTAAATAGATGCCTCGTTGGGATGCGGATTAATATTTGTGAGGCCAAGGTGTCCCCGTGGGTGGCTGTGCTGGGCAGGGTGCCCTGTGCCAGGGCCCAGCCTGGAGCGAGGAGCTCGGCCTCTGAAGGCATCACCCTTCCTGGCTGGCTGCTGGAGGAGGTGGCCTCTGGTGTCCCTCTGTGGTGACAGGGGCTGTAGAGGAGCCAGGCCTCACCTGATCTTCTGCCTCCCTTCTGGACTCCCAGAAGTGATTTTTTTTTGTGTGTGTGTGTGTGTTTCTTCATCCTACAACAGCCCCAGGGAGGCTCTCAACAAGCATCTCCAAGGCTACAATGGTGCCTGCAGCACCCACCTTCCTCCTAGGTACTGAATAAGGGCCCCAGAGAGGAAAGGGATCCTAAAAGGTGGCGTTCACAGGGGTGAAATCAGCCCAGAAAGTGCCGTGATGGTGTTCACCCAGGCCTTCGTATGGGTTAATGATAAAGAAGGACATCGAGTCAGCTGAAGGTTTCATCCTGCTGTGCTCTCTTCTTGTGGGCTGGGGGCTCTGGAAGATGCTGGGTGAAGGAGTGCAGTGTCCTAAGGGTAATTGCATGGTGCTTGCTGGGCAGTGCAGCCTGGCTGTGGTTCCCAGCTCCAAGCAGGGGGTGGGAAGGGGTGGGAAGAGCCCCCAACACCTCACCACCTCCCCATGGGGCTGGGTGCTCGGCAGGGACACAGGGACACTGCCTCCCCCTGACATCCCGTCATGGGGATGGCTCGGGGCGAGCATCCTGCTGCACAGCCCCAAATTCCTGCTTCCTGGAGGACGCCCCCGGTGTGTCCCTGCTTCGGTGATGCCCACCCCCGTGGGGAGGGATGTGCTGGAGCTGCCATCCTCTGTCATTGTCATGGGAACGAGGAGCGGTAAACAACAGGAAGCATCCCCGAAAAGCCGCCTGCCAGGCGGGCTGTGCCGGCAGGAGATGATTCAGGGAAGCGCTGACACTCGCCAGAAAATGATGCTGCAGCTTCCCTGGCACTGGTGGAGAGCAGCAGCAAAGAAGGGGGACCCAAATGTCTCCATCCCTGGTGGCATCTTGTCCTGCAGCTGGCCTGGGTGGGGAGCTGAGGCCACCTTGTCCCTTACCATCACACCCAGCCTGGCCTTGAATGGAGGAAGGGACCTGGAGCAATTTTGGCCAAGATGTGCACCAGTTGATGCCACCTGCAGCAAGAAAACTGTAGTAATGCCCCCACAGCATCCTGCCAAAACGCAGCCCTGCAGGGTCACCTGCAACCTTGAAATGGGCCCGGGGAAAACATCTGCATTGGTGCTTGTCCTCGGAGAAGGTTTGGGGTGGAGAGGCCACTTTTGTGGGGTTTGGGGTCAAAAGGAAGCATGTCTCCTCTGTTAAGCGCCCAGGCCTGTGCTACATGGAAGAGCTTTTAAAATGAAGATTGGATGCTTTGTGATGTGGTCTCATTCAGGAAGCATTAATCTGGGGAATGCCTCACAGGAGGTCGGCGGTGATGCTTGGTGCTCTGCGTGTCCCACCTGTGCAGCCTGCAGCCCTCCCAGGCTTCAGATGATGGATGGCACCTCTGCCTCGCTCCCTCTCTCACCGATCCCGGTGTCTTTTCGTTGGGTGCAGCTGCCGGCAGCAAACACCAGCTTTTCCCTCGTGAATACCAATGTATGGGAGCCCAGCATGGGACGTTCAGCTCAGCAGCACCGCACCAAAGGTGGTGTCCCTGGGCTCTGACAGCGGTGAGCACCGCTTCTCCATGCTCAAACTGCGGTCAGCATCTAGCTGCTGTTAGCAGCACCGTTATTTATTCATGATGGTTCTTGTGCTCATCACACTTGGGTGCGATGTGGGCATCGCCTGTCAGCCCCACTCTGAGCCCGCTGGCACAGCTCGTCCTCTGCCCTGAGCACCCCAATCCAGCCTCTCCGAACCACCCCATGGAACCTGCTGCTCATTTAATGCTCATTTAATTTACAGCAGTGTCCTTTGTAACTTTCAAACACCACCACGTACCCTTCTCAGGCATGCAGATGTAAGGGTCCTTGTTTTGCACAGTGTGTGGTGAAAGGAAAGTAATGGATGTCCCCAGCTTAATGGTCTGAAAGTCTTTCTTGCTGCACAAAAAAACCCCTAGCGTTCCCAAATCCATTTTCATTTATAACATTATGAGCAATTCTACCGGCAGCAGTTTTTCCTTCACATATATACTTATTTGGGAGAGAAATTCCCTGTCCTAGAATAATGTTCTTGCTTGGATCGAGTGGCTGAAATTTGGAGTTTTCAAACTCTGGCTCTGTGTTTAACCATCCCATTGCTCCCTGTGCTCTGTATCCTGCAGGATGGAGCATCCCTCTCCAAACAGGTGACCCCATGAAGGCAGGAAGCAGATGAAAGAGGCAGAGCTCAGAAACCAAAATGAGGGTTTGCTTGGTAGCACTGGAGGCGTGGGTGCTGCCCAGGAGCTGAGGCTGCCACACGGGGCTGGAGACACCAGAAATCCCTTCTGGCTCCAACCGTCTGCTGGGGGCATCACCACCTGATGGGCAGGGCATTTTTCATCGAGTCGGTGACAAATGGCTCTCAGTTGAGTAGAAAAATGGTTTATTGATTAGATAGCAGAGGTGTGGGCAGGGACTGTGCTGCTAATGAAGGGTTCTGCCAGCTGCTCCCTGCTCTGGCTGCTGGGGACAGGCAGAAGAGGGACTTGGCCACCCCGGTCTGCTGCTCCTGCGAGGCATGAAACAAAGCCCTGGGGGGCAGAGCTCTGGGGAGCTCATCCTTCTCCCTCCTCTGACTCCTTGCTGGGGCTTGCTGCTCCTGTCCCCAAAAGCCAGCAGCACCCAGCTTCCAGGGATGGTCCCCCAGCTGCAGCAGGACCACCTTTGCAGGCCACCTCTTCAGCCCTTCCCTCTGCCACTCCTTTCCATGCCTAACGTGAACCCAGCTCTAGCACAGCACTTCCTTAGTGCTTGATTTGGAGCAGGAGGCTGTCCCACTGAACCGGAGCACTCCTCTCACACCAAGCACGCTCACATGCTGCAGGGTGGGAACCCACAGCCATTATCTGAGAAGACTGCATTTTTTTTTGAAGGACTTTGCCCTGAAAACAGCCTGGTTACCTTGTTTTCTTTTTTTTCTTTTCTTTTTTTTTTTTTTTTTTTTTTTTCATCTTTAGCCATGGTGGTTTTATCCACAGAGCACCTTGAACAACCTGAGCATAATTAATCACAGTTTGCTTCCCTGTGTTGGTATGGGATTCCTAATCCACTGTAAATCCTGTGGGGAACAGATGCAATTATCAAAGAAGTGCTTATTAAAAAGAACTATATGTGCCATAAAAAAATGTCAGGACAATTGTCCTTTGGCTGTTTGCAGTGTTGCCAGCTGTGATATACGATCCCAGCTCTCCATCCCAGCTGTCTGCATCCCCAGCGTGCTTTAGCGGTGGCTTTTGCCTGGTTCCTCGTGCAGTTGCAGAACTCCCTGAGCTCAGCTGCTCTTCTCCTCCCCATCCTGCCTGCACCTATTCATAACTCAGCGAGCAGCAGCCCGTCAGAGCTATGGACCTTCTGCAGCCAACGCTGTTTTGGGGCTCTGCTGGATGAAGAGCTGCTTGGGGTTGGTACCTTCCCCATGTGCAGCATCGAGACACGAGGAGATGCATCCAAGGGGGACATCCTGCTTTGTCCAGCTGGGCAAAGGAAGCCCAAGGAAGCTTTGGCCAAGCAGATGCTCTCCCAGTGGCTCAATTTCCACCTGTGAGGCTGGCAGAGTCACACCAGGCCATCCTGCAGGGACTTTGAAGGTGCAGCCCAGCAGTGCTCTGGGAAAGCTGCTTAGCAGCACAGTCGGGTGGCCCAGAAATAACCCTTGTGCACAGGACAGGGGTGGCTTGTTCTGGAAGATCAGAGCAAAGCAGAGAGGTGCTGCTGCACACAGCAAGGATGTGCACGCTTGCTGAAAGTGCTACAGAATAAGGGGGTGCAGGACCTACAAAAACCTGAGAAATTGGTAAAAATACGCTCACACCTGTGAGGCTGCTGCTGACCTACGAGTCTCAAGGTAGCTTTTTTTGCAGGCAGGCAGCAGAGCCATGGGGAGGAGGAGGATGGGAGAGGCAGCAGGGCTGTCTCGGTTTGGCTCTAGCTCGTCACTCGGAGGAGGAAGGAGCAAAACACTGTTGGAAACCAGAGGAGCAATCAATGATTTGCTGTCAAATGAAAGGATGGATCGAGTGACTTTCTGCAGGAATCTGTCCTTGATCTAATAGGAGTCAGTATTTTCCCTAACGATCCAAATGATGGAATATTCACTGCTACATCCGCAGAGGGTCAAGATGGGAATTAGTGCTGCAATTGCAGAGAAGGAGATTTTTAATCGTCTGGCAGTAAGGACAATTATGCGCTGGGACGTTTTGCCTGGGGAGGCTGTGGAGGCTCTGTCATTACAGACTTTAAGAAGAATTTGGAGAAACCTCTCCCCGGAGTGATGGAGCTCACCCTGTAAGGCAGGGCTGACCCCCAAGGTCCTTTCCAGCCCTAATTTCTGTGATTCTGCATCATTCCAAAAGCAGAATCTCATCTACTGCGACTTTTAGGAAGAAGTATGAAAAGCACCGTGAAAGGCTGAAAATGTGATAGCTTTAGAAATAAAGCCTGTTGCTTTTATCTGCAAACATCTCAACGCATATGTCAACCCTGTTCTCCAAACCAAGCAGCAGAAAGGGAGCAGCCTGGCTTCCCAACCTCCTCCCTTGTAGATCTGCCAGAGATCTCGCTGGCTTCAATTTGGACAGCCTGGGCAGTAAGGTTTTACCACCGTGGAAAAGCTTTGGATTGCTAAAAGATATGAAATCTGAGCAATGGTATTTGTATGAAATGGGAATTAAAAAAAAAATAAATCCATCAATTCCTCTGGCAAAGACAGCTGGGCATTTGGAGTGGTGGTGTTTGAAATGCAAAACGCACCTCATTGGAGAGTTGTTTCATGCCATTCATCTTCGGAGCGCGCTCTTACTGCTTGTTTGCAATGTGCAGCTATAAACCACGCTTTCTGAAAGTGCTCCGGCTGGCTCGGAGGTAAGCAAGAGGGAAGGATGCTAATATCAGACATTTCAATCCCCACTGCAGCCTGCATTGCTCAAAGCAAGATGACTTGCAAACATGTAGCCCAAATGAGGAAGATGAATCGTATGCAAGGTCAGGCTCAATGCCAGGAAACTGATAGAGGCAAAAGCGGTTAATTGCTTTAGATTCCAACAGCCCCAAAACGTGCCCTGCGTACAGACATCCCTGCCTCACGCAGCGATGGACCTCACCATCCAAACCAGCAAATAGAATAGGAAATGGAGGTGCTCGTCATGATTTTTAATGTCAGAATTAGATTCACTGTTGCCTTATGGTCTCTGTAATTACTAGACATCACTCATCGTTTTTCTCAGCTCAAGGGATACTCTGTTATTGACCTCACTGGGAAGATATAAATACATTACTGAGTGGAAATATCACCATTTGCCATTGTGGAAAGGTCTACACCACAGCTCAGAGGACCCTGAAATCTTTATTGCAGTGCACCTACAGCAGAGGACAATGCCTGATACTGGTGGTGTGATGGCCAAGTGCTTCTGCTGAGGCTTTAGGGGAGAAAAAACTATTACAGGGTATTAAAAGAGAGAAACAACGGCAAGCCATGAGCCTGAGGGACCTTTCTACAGCTGAACAGATAAAAAATACCATGCCTGGGGGCATATTGGCCATGCTGGTCTCAAGCTGGTGGGGCCACAAAGACTTTGGGGAGAATGGTAGGGCATCAGAGAGCAAAGGGGTGTTATTTCCATGGGGGTGATCAGTGCTGAAAGCAGGGGGAGGCTGGTGAGGTGCTCTTGTGAAGCCATGCATGGAGCATGGCGGTGGTGGGATGCTCTCGGGAAGCCAAGCACCAGCTCTGTGGTGCACGGGTGGGTGCTCAGCCTGGAGGCCACCTATGCAAGGAGGTAGCTCACCGGTTTCTGCTGGACACCCTATGCCCACCCCAAGCTCCTGGTGCCCTGGAACATCTCTGAGCCATGAAAAAGTGCTTTGTGAGCAGGGGGTCAGCTGTCCTGGTGCATGGCACTCACGTCTCTCCTCTTCCTCAGGCAGCCTCAGAGCAAACACCCATGCAGGGAGGGTCCATACTCAGCAGGCCAAACCTTGTATGGGGCTGGCAGAGCTCTTCCCAGGTCTCCACTTGCTTTAAGGTGCCCCATAAAAAAAAGCCTCATCTGTTTTTAGGGGATGAGGCTGCTCACAGACCAGGCAGGGCAGTGGCACAGCAAGAATTGGATCTGCAGCCCCCATTGGTGTCTCATTTGGTTGGTGTCGCATTTTGATTGCTGCTGGGTTTGGGGGGATTGATAGATCTCACCCAGCTGTGGCTTCCTCTGAGCATCACCCTCCCCCTGAGCTTGCCTAAAGCAGCTCCCCAACCAGGAAAACGAGACCTGATGGAAAAAAAAAAAAAAAAGAAAAAGAAAAAAGAGATGGTGTCTTCCACCTCCTCCAGGTGACTTCCCACCCCCGCCGTTAAAACACCGTCTTTATTTTGGGTTGGGGTGTGCCTGGCTCTTAAAACCTTCCCATGCAGCTGGCTCAGTGTCCTTGCGGCACGAGGGGCAGCTGGGCCCCCAGATTACAGCCTCGCTGCTCACAAGTGCTTGTTATAGCTCATTGAGCCACGGAGGTTTCTCTGCCTTCTATTTTGGGCTGAGCTCCCCTTGTGTTTATTTACAGTCACCCGAGCAGCTTGTAGCTGTTGGAGTTGAAGAAAATTGCTGTGAAAGGGAGGAAATTGGCTTCTCACCTTACAGGAGCCAGAGGAACTCCTGGGATGTATCTTGGGGGCGTGAAGGAGTGGAGAAGCCATCCCCGGGTGGTTCCTGCAGCTCTGGCTGTCCCCAGCCAAGTCCCTCCAAAGAGCACAAATGTGCAAGTGTCTGTGCAGCCTCTCGCTCTGGACCTCCTGTGAATGTCATGCCCATGTCTATAAGTGGCCTAACATATTGAAGATCAGGCAGCGAGGGGAGGGAAGATGACCTTTGCATTTTGCCCAGAGCAGATGAGGGTAATGGGATTATAATTCCATGTAATTCATCTTCTGACACCGTGCGATCACCAAACTCTGCTCGGCCGGGGATGGAGCGAGGCAGGCGGCCCCGAGCGCTGCTCCCAGGCATGGTCCCCAGCTGGGACAGCATCCCCGAGCCCTCGCAGGGCTCATCTGTGCCAAAAGCATCCCCGCTGCGCCCCGGGTGCACATGGAGCCGCTCCTTCTGGCGGGAGGCTCAGAGCTGCTGCGCATAGAGGCCAGCAGCAAAAACACTTCCCAGCCTAGGGGAGCAGCTGGCACGGCCGGGGCGGCTCACTCCAGAGCCTCAATCTGCTCCCCTGCCTTCCTGCTGCCAGACCACTTTGTGCTTTTTGGGGTCGCACCCGGCACAAAGCCTCTTTCTGGCAGCACAAGGTCTGCACCCCAAATGCTGGTGCTGGGAGTGTAGAGAACCCCACCCCACTCTTTTTGCCCCAAATAATGCTTTTGCCCTGTCCAAGCACACTGCACCCAAAGCCTGTGCTGCCAGGCTGCTGTTAATTAGCTCCTTGTTAATTTGCTTCCCCGGATCCCCAGCTCCTGTGGGCTGGCCGGGGGAGCTGTGTCTGCAGGGCGTTTGGGCAGCAGAGCGGGTGCTACACCTGCTTAAAGGCTGCTGCCGCCTGGCATTTATTTTCCATCACTGATTACATTCTGCTAGTCAGAGATTTTATCCCAGAGAAATCCTCCAGGAACTCCTAACAGTGGAGTCAATCTTCATAAAACCTGGGGCGGTAAACCAGGAGACCTCGCTTTGCTGCAGGTCTGGTCTGCAGGTGCGGGTCTCCCAGTGCCCGCCAGCCCCGGTACCTCGCAGCACCCAGTAGGAGTCATTAAATATTTATTTGAAAGGGTTTTTGCTCCTGAGTGGTGAAATAGAAACCAAAGATTAAATGGCTTGGTTAATATGAGCAGTTTGGAGGAGAGCGAGCTGTGCCGGGCACCGCTGGCATCTGGATGCTGCACGCTCCTGCATCCCTCTGGGGGAAATCCTGAGGCAGATTCAGATAAATTAACCTTGGGTTTCTGTTACTGGGTAAATGTTGGGTGATGCTGTTGGTGTGGCTCCCTTGGCGTTTCTTCCCCTGGCAGCCCATTTGTTTGTTGTATTCCCTGTGGGTGGCTGCAGCACCCACAGCACAAAGCACTCGTTACAGTGGGACAGGGTCCTGGGTGGTCTGACCCATGGCAGGAGCTGCAGGTGGGCTCCCCGAATCGCCAGCGAGGGAAGCAGATGGCCATGACTGCTTGTGGCTTGCCAGCAATGAGTTTTGGATCTGAAATCTCATGATGCCAAAAGGGGTGAGGGTTTTGCTGAGCCTCCTCTGCTGCAGCAAGTCTGGAGGATGAGGCAGGGGTGCTGCTTAGGGGGCTTCATCGCCACATCTGCTGCTCTCTGGATTTGCAAGGCCCAGAAAAATGACCCAGTGCAGGCAGTGCGAAGGAAACCCCTTCATCAGCGGGGCTGTGTGGGCAGCGGCGTGCTTGGCAAAGTCTCAGTCAATGAAAGCGATCTCATAAACACCAGCCTCTAATTCATCTCCCTCATCCTGCCCTGTGTGCTTCCCTCAGATCCTTCATGGCAGTCATCTCAGAGCCCTGGTAGATGCATCTTATCTTTCTAAAACTCACCCCGACCTTGGGCAGATGACGCTAACTTTCCCTGCGCTGAGACATCGGTCTTGGGTGACGAGCGGCAGGACGTGAGGAAATGGCACCAACTTGCACCAGGGGAAGCCCAGAGCGGGCCTCAGGCAGAATTTGGTCCCACAGAGGGTGGCCGAGTGCTGGGACGGGCTGCCTGGGGCACTGGGGGGGGTCCCCACCCCAGGGGTGTGTAAGGGACGTGTGGACGTGGTGCCTGGGGACACGGCTCAGTGGGGGCACGCGGTCAGTCTGGGGTGGCTGGGCCTGGTGAGCCCACAGCTCTCCTCCAGCCAGGGGGAGTCCGTCAGTCTGTTCTCCAGTTTTCTCTACCAACATCAGGATGGTCCAGCCTCACCAACTCTCTTCTTCCTGCATTAAAAATCCTTCTGTGGTTTCTCCACTTCTTTAAACAAGGCACGTGGGGGCTCTCCCCAGCCTCCTCCAGCCTCCCCATGGCCACATCCCCCAGGGGCAGCAAGTCTCTGGGTGAGCCAGGCTGTGCTGGTGAGCTGGTGTGGCCTCATGTGAGCCTTCATTTCCCCCAGGAAAGCTCCCAGGGGTGCCTTGGCATTGGGATGGGCCACGTGAACTGACTTTGAGGACTGACTTTGCCACCAGCAGGTCAGAAAGCAGCCGCCCCATCCCATGTGCTAGGACGGAGGGCCGCTGTGTCCCTCATGGCTGCTACAGCTTTCACAAAGCTTCCTCTTTTCCGCCTCACTGCCAACACCTGAACTAGTTTGCAATTCCAAATCTGTTTCAAATCCTAACATTTTTTCTGAATTATTTTTGGTTTTGGAGCAGGCTGAAGGGGAAAGCATAACAGTCAAAACAACACGGCGCCTCCCAGATATGGATTGAATATAATACCTACGCTATTATATCAGGAAAGAAAGCGTCCCACTTGTTTTGGAAGCATAGATTTTTCTGTGATGGATGGGAAGGTGTTTTTCCGGTCGATGCTATTTAATTACGCTACAAAGCATTAAGGAGCTGATCTGCCATCTCTGCCTCCCATGGCTCGCTGGTGAGGCCTGGGACCTGTGCGGGCAGTCCCCGTCCCAAAATCCTGCTGTCCCTTGCTCCTGATGAGTGTGCCCTGCTTTGGGTTGGCTTCCCAGGGGCTTGGTGCTGCCCTCCCCCTGCCCACTCACAAGCACACCGCAGTGCCATTTGTCCAATTTTTACAGAGTCAAGGGGCAGTTTGGGCTGGAAGGGACCCTAAAGCCCACCCAGTGCCCACCCCTGGCACAGCACCTCCCCGGGCACTGCTGGGGCTGGGGCACCCACAGCTCCTGGGGGCAGCCTGCGCCAGGGCCTCACACCCCCAAATTTCCCTCATTATCAGGAGAAGTCCCCCAAAGCCACCAACCTGGAGGACCAGAGGGTGAAGCCCACCTGGCACGTGCTGAAAGCCGAAGGGCGCTTTGGATGTGGCAGAACATTTACATTCAGGAGTCTTCCAGAGATTGGGGATTTATCTCCATCCTGGGAGGGAGCCTTATTAGTGGCTTTTGGGTACACGGCTCCTGAATAATGAGGACAATCCTGTCTTGGGAAGATAAATCCCAGTATAATGATGCCATTGTCTTTCCTTATTGTAACTCTCTGTCAGCACCTCATTTAACTGCTGTTTTACCCAAAGATTTTGACAGCCTGCTTTAGCACAGGAAGGATAACACAATGCTTCTTAATTGCCACCAAATCTAAAATTAGTCCCTTCTGTGGCTCACGGGTGAGCACGCGGCCCTTTGGGGACAAAGGGCTGAGCGTGGAGGGCTGGCTTCCCAGCCCAGCTCCAGATGGGCACAGAAAAGCCTGTAAACGCAGATTTTGCCCCAAAGTGTACATGTTGAGGAGGAAGAGCAGCGAGGAGAAGGGAGGAAGGTCTGGGGGAGGCAGGGAATGCAGGATGTGTGCAGACATGCTCCGCTGGATGCCCCGTTCCCCTTCCTTCCACCTGAGTGCTCAACACTCTGCAACTTCTCCTACAATTATAGCAGGAGAGCTCAGGGCTGGGCGGAGTGCTGCTTGGAAAGAAATTTGCCACATTTTGAACATGTTTTTCTGCCCTGATGTGCCCGGGGACTGGGCTGCGTGGGCGGCTGGGGGGTCACTACCAGCCTGGGTCAGGTACCACTGGGACGCAGAGGGAGCTGGAGATGGATGTGTCGTGAGAGCATTTTCTGGCGAGGATCTGAGCAATTTGAGCTAGCTGCCATGGCCAGGGTGGGTTGGAAGTTTCCTGATGAGTCTCTTTGTCTGTCGGAAATTGGGCTGGGGAGCGGAGGAAGGCGCAGAATAGCAAAGCAGGCTGTGTCTGTTGGAAATCCACCAGGGCAGAATCAAAACAGAGCCAAAGCTCCATCACCCCGTGGCATGGGTGACCCATGCGCTGCCTCCCCGAGCGCAGTTTGTCATCGTCGTGTCTATAATGATCTTGGCATTCAAGGGGGCTGGAGCGGGACGCAGGGAAGGTAGGGATGCAGGGACACCCAGCACCACAGCTCTTTTCTGTGCTTACTGCGTTCTTCTGTCAGTGCTTCCATTCGCCTGGTTTTTCCCCGGGGATCAGTGTGCCCATGGGGGGAGCTACCTGGCTGCTCGGTGCTAACTGAGGTCGGGGTCCAAGCCTTGCCGAACCTCTGGGAAGGTGCTGTGGGAGTTGCGTGCTTTGGACTGAGACAGGCATCGGCTAAAGGGAGGTCCCTTTGGAGTCTGAGCTGCCTTTTGTATTTATTGCAGCTCTGGTGCTTTCAAATCCCTTCCAAGATCAGGTTTTTCTGCTCGTGATCCACGTTTAGCAGGGACAGGGGATCAGCAAACAGCCTCGTGGCCAGGAGCCGGAAGCATGGAGAAGTTTGTCCTCAGGATGCAGGAGCAGCCAGGAGGTTCGTCCCTGCTCTCTCCCCTGTGCTGTGATGCTCCGTGGATATTGTAAGAACGAACGTGGTTATGGCCTGAAATAGAAAGCTCATTTATTTATGAGGCTGTTTGATTTCCTCTGAAATGCCTCATCTAGCAGCCCCTCTCCATTAGAAACCCTCTGAAGCTATGCGAGAGAAAGCCGTATCTTATTATTTAAATTAATAAAGCAGCTGCAAATTTTTGCTTCATTTTTAAAATACGGCAATAGAAAATATCCTTCCATGGACCATTTTTCCTGTGGTTTTCTTCCTGAATATTCCTAATTATGGCCATAATTAATTTTAACGAGTCACCCACCATCAATTCCACAGTAATTTGTAAGTGTCCTGCTGCCGGCTTTAAGAAAAAAATGCAAAGCAACTCCCTCCTTCGGCTGCCTCTTTAGTGAAAGCAGGGATCACTTAAGGAATTGGCACTTGGCCCCAGCGATGCAAAATTGCCTGGTCCTCGGTCAGAGCTGGTCCTGTCTGCCCGCTGATGGATGGCATCATTCAGAGCTTTTATAGGCTCAGCGAAAGAGGCCAATCTGTCCGCACTGATAAATCTAAATCTTGTATAATATTTCATAGCCCTACCAGACTTGTGTAGGGAGCCAACGTGATGCCGCGGCATCCTGGGGAAACAGCTCCTCCGAGGCCAGTGGTCAACAGCAGAGTCCTCGGATGGACTTTGGCCTCTGGGGACAGGGGGTGGGAAGGTCTGGGTGGAGGAGGTGGCTGTGGGGTCCTGTCTCCACCTCCTGGAGCAGGATAACATCAGGCATCTATACCACAGGAGCTCCCAGCTGCTCCTGGGCACCCAGCAGTGTGGGAGCCTCCTGCTGGGGATGTCACTCGTGGGGTCCTGGGATCTGTTCCTGATGTCCCCAAGAGGGTCCTGCTCCCCTGGAGGTACCCAGCGTGAGCTGGTCAGCATCAGCTGAGCATCCTCTTGGGGCCCTGCAGCCGAATCCAAGGCTTGGAGGCCAGGAAGCTTATTCCTTGGAAATCTGAAATGTCTGTGTTCACTGGAGAGCCCAGGTTCAGGCTACTGCCAGCCTATGCCAGGGATCTGAGCACCCCTTACAGCAGCCGGGCATCTATACTCCTTACAAGCCCTGGGAAATCACCTCTCACTGGGTTTTTGTCTGCAGCAGCTGCAGTGAGGATGCTGCTAATGCCTGGGGAGAGCCGGCAGAACCACCCAGGCTGGCAAAGAGCAGCACACAGAGGGCTCAGAAGCTCTGACTGTCCTCAGCATCCAAGGGACTGGCTTGAAAATTGTGGCAGTGCTGTAACAGGGTTTATTTTTGAGGTTTTTATTTCTTTCTAGTCTTAATCTCCTTTGTGACTGAGGGGAGGGAAGTGTACTAAGAACATCCAATCTCCTGAGGTGCCCGTGAGGATACAAAAGGTGTCTGTTCTTTACATATGCAAGGTGCAGTGATGATAGCTTGAAACGTGGAAAAGCCACGTTTCCTCTTTACTGCAACTTTAACTGGAGAAATATGGGCCGGCCAGCAGCTGCAGCAGCCGTTTTATCCTCCAATTTACTGCTCTCACTTCCAGCCTGTCCCTGAGAGCCCGGCTCCCTTTGTACCACTTTTCTATTAGTGCTTTTTATTTGTGGCCAGGAGGCAGGGCCGAGCCGTGCGCCAGCGCTTTGTGTTCGCCCAGCAAAGGATCCTCGCTCCTGGAGCCGGGCATCGCTGCCACCCCAGTGCTGAGCCTGCAGGGGATGGGGGTGGGAAGGGGAAGGGATGGAGAGCCTGGGGGCTTGGGATGCTCCTGCTCCACCTCTCCCAACCCCTGCATCACGTCCAAGGGAGCCTGATCCTGCAGCCAGTTCCCCCATGGGCAGCCAAGCTGTATTTTTTTGCCAGGTTATGCTGCCAGGAGCAGGGTTGGAGCCATGAGGAGTTTTCTGTTTCAAGAGCAGGTCAAGGAGAGCAAGCAAGTGCCTCAGTTTTCCCCTTTGGCAGCCGGCACAGTGACATGGGGGTGCCTCGGGCTAGCAGCCGGTGGCACCAAAGGTGTTTGCCAGCTGCTGTGGGGATTGTGCAGTCTGAAGCCCACCTTCCCTGGAGAGCTCGTCCATTGCTGCAGCAGCTGCTGTGTGCAGGGTGCTTCCCCTGTCCCCAGAGATGCTCGGAGCACCCAGTCTGGGGACCATGGGGATGCCTGGTGCTGCTCAGCCCCCCGGGCAGGGAGCAGCCCCTGTCTTTGGACCAGCTCCACTTGAGGTTGTGGAGGTGCCAAACCCACCTCTGAGCATCGCGTCCCAGCCCTGGCACAGCCAGGGTCTTCCAGCTCCTACTGCTGCTTCCTCTGGCTGCATTCCCAGTCCTCCCAGTCCCCAGAGAACAAACCCAGCCAAAGTCGCCTTGTGCTCGGCTGAAGGCACTTAATCACTGCCTCGGTGTGATGGAAATACGAGCTACTCCTGTGCCAGTCAGGACACGCTCTTCTTGCACAGCCGAAGATGAGCAAGGAGCCATCCGAGCATGAAATAGTTGTCAGGCTTCCAGAGGGTCACAAGATATATGGATTATGAAGTGAAGACTCCCACAGATCTCAGATTATCAAATATAAAGACTGCAGGAGAAGATTGCTTCGGCTCGTTGGATGGCAGGAGCGCTGCCCTGTGCTCAGAGCTGGGCTGGAGCACAAGGGCGTGTGGTCCACAGGCTGCCTGGGTCCTTGGGACTCTCTAATAGGCTTTGGATTTGCCCCAGATTTAGCTGGTCCCATGCAGAGCATGCACATCTCGGTCATCAGAATTACCTTGTGCTGTTTCTATCTCAAGCTCCCAGGAACGGGCAGGCTTTATTCCCATGCTACGTGGAGCAGAAGCCATCTAGAGGTTAGAGCACTCGAGGAGCTGGAGATCGGGATTAAAGAGGACACTTAAGGCAGGGTGAAGAGGAACTAATGGGATTAGCCACACTGGGTCTCGTCTGGTGGATCAAGTGCCTGCAGAAGAGACGGCGTGACGGCAAACCCCACTCCATCAGCACTGCACCGTCCCCCTTCCTGCGTTACAGGGCACACGGCTGCGGGTCACCTCCCCTGTCCCACTCTGCCACCAAGCCCTCGCTTGCCATACCCCTTCCACAGCTCTGCCTGGGCCTCCTTTTAGTTCTCCATTCCCCTCAGTGGACCCTAAAAATGGGGAGTTTTGCCCATGTATCCTCACACATCCCAAGGGAACCTGTGCATGAAATCCATCCCGAACAGGAGCACGGCCCCCCGCCACCCCTGGCTCGGTGCGGGGCTGCTGTTCTGCCTCCCCTGCCGCCCACCAGCCTTTCTTCCCCCCACCCGGGCTCAGCCCCGCTTGAATTAATTGCCGGAGTCAACGTCAGCCGCCTTTATGCAGCGCCGCTGTGTAATTCCATCTCCTCGTTTCCGCTCCCCCACTAATTTATTCGCTCCAGGTTCGTTGCAATCAGCCCAGCCTTTTTTCTCGCTCTGTGAACCCTGTTCCTGAGCCGGGGATGTGGCATTCCCCGGGTGGCTGGGGCGAGCGGGAGCACCCCCCCGGGGACCCTAATCGCGGTGCTGGCGCCTTTGCGTGGGCTTCGCCGTGCTCATGGCTTGCCCCCTTCCCTAATTGCTTCCACCGCGCTGCTTTCTGATCCTGCTTCAGCAAAGGCTTTCAAAATGGACCCGCTTGCAGCATCAACGTCTCTATTTAGGGGATTTCTGGAGAGCAAGAAGGGAAGATCTGGGGTGGTCTGGCCTGATCCTTGGTCTGCAGAAGGTCTGACAACCAGCAAGCGCCCCATGGAGGGCGTGTGGATTTCCTGCATTTCCCTTCAAAAACACAATGTCTCTTTGCCTGGCACTCATGCCAACGGGGCCTGGCTGAAGAGGCAATTTAGGCAGCTCTCCGTGAGACGAGCGAGAATCTCTTCTAGGATGTGGTGGGGCTGGGAGCTCATAGGGAGCCCAACGTCCTAAATTCATGTGGAATTTGGTGGAAAATGACCTCAAAGTTTATCTTCACATCACGGTTAGCCCCATCTCTCGCTCACGGCTTAATCCAACCCTACCTACCAGTACACAGCCCGAGCAGAGATGAGGCACTGGCCATCCATCAGGATGCTGTAGAAGAGCCTCCAAGTGGGTTTTGCAATACTTTGGCCTTGGGAAGAGAGCTATGGAGGTATTAGGATCAAAAAATCATCTTACTTGCTTATTGATCTCTGGTAAAATCTAATAATTAGAAAAATAGTGATTGTATGCGTTGTGCTTATAGAGGAAGGAGGCGAAATCATTCAGAGGGTGACAGTGCTCCAGTATGTGCCAGTGATTTCTCCCGGAGCACAGACAGGTCTCCCTGCAGGCTGCATTGCTCCATGTCTCAAGGGAGAGAGCAGAGAGCATCCGTGCCTGGAGCTGGGGCGTCCCTCGGGCACATACCGGGGTGGGAAAGGCTCTGGTGAGGGTGGGACAGCTCAGGATGGCACCGCAGGGCTCTGAGCATCCTCACATTGCAACACACCATGATGGCAGAGGGATCGGGTGGTTTCAGCGAGCTTGTATTTGATCTCTGGAAAATCAGGCTTTGAAAAATCCTCCTCCTAAGCAGCTCGCTGCTTTGCTTTCCTTCCTCTTCCCGGTTTGCAGCTTGCTGCTGAACGGCGCTGCCTTCCCGTGCAGCTGCTCCCTTGCGATTTCTCCATCAACCTGTTTGCTCCTCACCACATCCTCCCATCTCCCAAATTCAGCCCCAGCGTGCTGCCTTTTGGCCAGCAAAGCCCTGCAGACAGTATTTAATGCCCACAAGCTCCCAGTGTGCAGCACCCCAGCTACATCTGAGATGAAGGACGCTTCCCACAGAAGTTCTAGCACGGCGTGTTAAAAATAAACAACAACAACAACAATAATAATAATAATAATAGAAAATATCCTGGCCCCCAGCCTGTGCCCGTTGCCTCCCATCCTGTCTCTGGGCACCACCAAGCAGAGCCCGGCTCCGTCCCCTCTGCAGCCTCCCCTCAGGTTTTGGAGGCCGAGGCCCCCGGAGGCCAAGCAGCCCCAGCCCCAACTCACCTCCAGGCCCTCGGTCACCTTGGTGGCCTCCAGTGTGCTCCTTTGTCCTGGAGGGCCCAGATCTGGCCCCAGCACCCCAGGTTTGGCCTCGCCAACACTGGGCAGGGGGCAGGATCGCGCTCCTGCCCTGCTGGTGAACTGCATCTCGCCAGGCCTCGCCCATTAGCATGCTGCTCCGCTCTCGCTTTCATAAGCTGGTCTGACTTTGTGAGATAAAAAAGTAATAACGCTGCCCTCCATTATTTATTAGCAGCCTTTATTTCTCCCAGCAAAATAATTCCCTTCCTCCCCGGGTCGGTTGGGAGCGCAGCGCGATGCCGTCACTCCGTCCCTCAGGACGTGGGCATGGTTTGGAGCAGACGGGGCACTGCGGTGTCCTGGCCGAGTGCCACCAGGGGTGTTCATGTGGCGTGGGACCCTTGTGGTGTCCCCGTCCCCGTGTGGTGTCCCCGTCCCCGTGTGCAGCTCTGCTCTGCATGGCCCCGGGGACACGGCTCTGGTGGTCCCGCGCTGCCCAGGGTTAGTGTTGGCTGGATTGACTGCATTTGTTACAGCCGGGGCTCAATATTGAAATTACTCAGAGCTCCCGATAGCCAGGCTGAATCAATCAGTTTGTTAGTGGGAGCCAAAGGCAGTGCAACAGCAAAGGGATATTGCATCCTCAGAGGGAGGACGCGGCAGGGAGGGATCGGCCCCATGACCACCTTTACAGCCATCTTTGTGATTTTGCCTGCCACCGTGTCTTTGCTTTAGCCCTGAGGTCCCGAACTCGGCAGGTCCATGACCTCCCCTTCTCCTGAGGCAGCTCTCGGGAGCAGACCTCGTCCCCTGGCTGGCAGCACGGCTTAGCCCAAGCAGAAGGGAGGCGGCAGTGCTGTCGCTCACAAACGCGTTATTTCCAAGACCCAGCTGTGGATGTGAGGATCAGCAACGAAAACCCGTCACCAGCTCGTGTGCAGGTGTGGCACTCAGGTGTCTGGCACTGCGGGGTTCCCAGCAGGGAGAGGCTCTGTCTAACAAGGGAACGCCGTCCTCGCTCCCCGCAGCGGGGAATCACCGCCGCTCCCAGCACCAGGCACCTCTCTGCTGGAAGGCATCGGGCGGACCGGGTGGCATTGCCATGGCAATCATCACCTGGGAAACCGAGAGGTGTGGAGCTGACAAAACGGAGGTGTTCGCTCGCTTTTCTTCGGGAAGCAGGTTGGCTCGGACCTGGCATCCAGATGGGCTCTGATGGGCCCTCAGATGGGCTCTGTCCAGAAGGAAGGGACCCAGAAAAGAGAAGGATGAGGTGCGGTGAGGTCAGGGCTCCAGCTTCTCTCCAGGAGGCTTCGGAGCTTCCTGCTTTGGGCCAAAAAGATCCCAAGGTTTCAGGTTCTTCCTCCTGAAATCTCGGGGAGCAGGAATTTCCCATTCTGCATGGGATCTGCTCCCAGGCTGTCAGGACGCATCTCTCCTAAATGAGATCTTCACAGGGATGCTTTTTGGATCCTTGCAGCTTTATTTATTTAGTTGGTTTAGCTTAAGATTAATCAGAAATGGGGAAAGAGCCAGAGACGCACAGAAGAGACTCTAAATAATTCTGAGTGATTGAGAGCACTGTGATTAATGGGATCTGCCAATGCCATTCGGGTGGGAGCAGCCTTCCGAAAAATGGATTTATGTTAAATGGAAAAATACAATAATGTCATTCACAACAGGAGAAAACATGCAGTAGGAAAACCTGCCTTGAACGGCAGTCACATATAATTCAGGTTCATGATGAACAAAACTTAACTTCTCAAAGCTCCGTGTGTCCCGACTCTAAATTCATTCATTATTTTTGATTATCTTTAGTCTTCCCCAAGTGTAATATATTATTTCTTACAGAATTCGCCATGCTTCATATCAGGCCCGGTTTAATATTTCATACAGTTCATTAAATAACACATTCGGCTTGGCTCACAATGCCTTATTCATAATCCCGTATACATCCCCGCGAAGCCTCGGAGAAACAAACACCGAATCGACCTGCGGAGGGAGCGGGATGTTCCTGCAGCAGGACACAGACCGCTGCGCACTGACGCGCAGGCGGCAGCGCGACCTTCGCCTGCGCTGGTGCAAGGTTTCACCCCGTGCTTCTCTTCCCAGAGCTAGCACATGGACCAGGCTGAAACAGCGATGCAAAATCTGGGAGATACCTCACAGGCTCCCAGGCAGCGATGGCATCTTCTCCTAAGGGCATGCTCCTCGATTTCAGGGCAGGTGGAGACGGAGGGGAAATAATTCACTCCTAAGGAGAGCCCAAGCACAGGAAAAAATTGGGGGCAGAAAGTGAGAAGCATCCAACAGCAGGTGGTAACTCCATCCCTGTTGCAGAAGTTGGCAAAATGCTGAAATATCCCGAGGAGGGTGACTCCAGCATCGCAAGGACACTCTGATGGCTGAGGGCTGCTGCGTGGCAGGGGCTATTATTTCTTCATGTGATTAAAGTGAATAATTAATACAGAGATAAAGTGATTTCCTCATGGTTTCCTGAGGGCCTTATTCCTCCTCAGCAGCACCAGGGATGGCAGAAGAGGCTGGGGAGGAGGAGCTGGGCAGGGACGAGGCTGCCCTGTGAAGGGCAGAGCGAGCAGCACTTGTCCTGCGGATGTCCGAGCTCCGTGCCGGGATCAGACGGCCACCCAGCAATAAATATCCCTGGCTGAATCATGCATACCAGATTAAGGTACGTGCTATCCCCAGTGCTCAAGAGCTGCAAATCCAAGCTGCTGTTCCCTCGCAGGATCGCTCTGCCCTCGTGAGGAGCCCATGGAGCAGCGTTGGGCTTGGAGGCAAGGACCTTGGGGGACAGCACACCGTGCCCCATGCCGCGGATCGCCACCTGAGCTTGGGCACAGCTCCCTGCTCCTGTGTCTCATTTCCCCCAAAATCTGCCTTTATTTCTGTGCAAGCTGTCACAGAGGTGAGGATGGTCTCATTCACCGCAGCCCCCCAGCTCCTGGTGGCTGTAGCCCCACCTGCCAGCGGTAGATAAAGCAAACCCTGCAGAAACGCCGTGGAGCTGTTTGCTTATGTACTTGTGCATGGCCGTTTCCTGCTCCCTTTGCAAAGAGAAATGGCATTCACTGACCATGCAGTACATCTCTTGGGAGGGGCTGTATGCAGACGTAGCAGCCTGCCTGGAGAAAGCACGCAGGTAAAAGAGCAGAGACAACTCGCCGCGGAGCTGGCCGGGCGCAGGTAGTGACGGCAGAAGCACCACCTCTGTCACCATCACCCTGGCTGAGAGCACAGCTTGGACCTGAGCGTTTCCGCTGGCGGAGGATGAGTTTAGCTCCAAAGGCACTTGTTTTTTTTTCCTTCCAGTGCAATATCCATCAGGGGGCTGGATTTTCTGCCTTTCCTCCTTTTCCTCCTCCCACCCGATTTGCCAGCGCAGAAGAATTACAGGAACAGAAGGTGAAGATAGATCTTCCTCCTTTATTTTTATTTTATTTTTTTTGGCACCCACCCCTTGCTCTTTCGCCAAGCCGCTCCGATTCCCCCTCCCAGCACCCACGCTGCCTGCCCGGCGGGGGCCTCGTGCCACCCATGGGCTCGATCCCAACAAGAGGAGGGGGCGGCAGAAATCCCAGCCTGCCTCCCCGGGGGGAGCGATTCACCCTCGCCCAAATCCCATTCAGCATTTTGCATCGTCCTTCCCACCTCCCCTGGAAGCATCCCCGGCTCCTCTCCATCCCTTTTCACCTGCGCAGTGCTCATCGTGTAGGTGCACGGGGGATTTGTAGAGCAGCATCATGATTTTTTTGTGTGTTTTGCTCTCTGTTCTTCTCTGAGTAATCCCTAACATTCAAGAGCCTTTTATTATTATTTTTTTATCTCTGCTGAGCAATGAGCTGATGTTTTCAGAAGACTATCTATTATAACCCCAAGATCTTGTTCCTGAGAGTTAATAGTCAGCTCAGAGCCCATCATTTTCTTTCTGAACTTGGGAATGTTTTTTCCCTTGTGCTCCACTATTTATCCACTCTGAATTTCTCCCGTCATTTTCTTGGCTACTCACTCATTGTAAGGTCCTCCCGCAATTCCTCACAGTCAGCCTTTGTCCTTAATATCCTAAATAATTCGGGACCATCAACAAAAGCTGTCATTTCTCTCTTCGCTCCCTCTCCTGCTCCAGGGAAACTCCACGTAGAGAAATTTTGTGGAAATGGGGCTGGCAGGGAGCCTGTGACCCATCAAAGGGGACAAACGGAGCCGCTGGGGCTGCCGTGGTTCCTGTGGACACGGTGGGGATGGGCTCAGGGCAATCTCAGGGACTTTTAACACGATGCTGGTCCCTGGGGACAGAGGGGGCAGCCGTGATGGAGGTGGCAGACGTGGCAGGGTCACGTTTTGAGCATGTCCTTGGATGCTGCAGATGGGACATGAGAAGGGTCCTTGGTGCAAAGCTGGCATGCTCTGCTGAGGATGCCCACAGGTGGCAGGGGCACAGCATCTCCTGAGGGGCTGATGGCCCTCGTCCACCCCCGAGGAGGAGGATAAACCCCGCAGGTCGCAGCATGCGCTGAGGTTTCATTGGGATCGAGGGGTCTGTGAGGGGCACTGGGGCTGAACGCTCCCACCAGGGGGGCGGCCGTGGCTGCCCTGCTCCAGCAGCTGCTGCACAAAATCGATGCTCCCCGGGGAGCTGTTCCAGAAGGTGGATGGAATGAAGTGATTCACAGTATTGAAAAAAAATAAAATAAAAAGAGAGACATCAGAGCTCCTGGAAGCTGTTCAGTTGGCATCGCGAGGTCTGCGAATAACAGACGCCCAAAGGAACTAATGTTTTAAGCCAAAGCAATTTGGGTAACAGGACAGGCTTGGGGGAAAAAACCCACAGTGCCAGATTTTGGATTATGCTGCACATCAGTGCTAAAAAAGAAGCCACACATGTTGCAAATGTACAGCCCAGGAACGCATTTTATGAGCACATTCCTAATGTGGCATGTGCGCCGCTTGTTCTTATTATTGATAATAACTAACTATAGCTTCTGCTCGAGCTCTCCCTCCTGTTCTTCCCCGTTCGTGAGAGGGATTTGACAGGCCAGCAATGACACAAAAATGTGTTATCCAGCCTCTGTTAAGCAGCCTTAAATCTCCTCGGGGAGCCCAGCTGCTGTTCAGAGGATCTGTCCCCGTGGCAGCTGTGACCCCCGGGCTCACAGGGCTCAGACCCCACGCTGCGGAGCGGCCGTGTCCAGGTGGGATGAGCCCAGTCACCTCCTGTATTGGCATCCAGGTGGGAGGGCTGAGGCGTCATCCGCTGAGGTAGCCTAGGCAGCAGCTCTAGCTGATCAATCAGGCTCTGTGGCAGTGCTCAATCTGTCCAGAAGTGTTTCTCTTAAACGTGTCAGGCGATGCTTTGAGCCCCCAAGAGCTGAAAGCAGGGATTTTCCCTCTGCAGCCCCGAACCAAACCTCTCTGCACCCCTCTATCCCCACTAGAAACCCAGAGGAATCACTGGGAGCCTGGTTTAATTGTTTAATTGAAGTCTGGGGGATGATCTATGAGGCTGGAGTGTGAACATGGGCTGAGGTATCGCTGCCCGGGGATGACCCCAGGGCTGGTGCCTGTGGGCACTGAATGTCACGGGATGCCGGGTGACACCCAGCTGGGCATGTGGCTCCATCCACCTGGGAAATTCACACCATGGCCCTCAGGGACCTGGGAGATGCTGCCTGAAGTGCAGTTGGCCCCATTGCCACGGAGGGCTGTGCCTCCCCAGGCCCTGTGCAGCACCAACCCCAGGCTGGTTTCTCTGCACACCAGCCCTGGGGGTTTCACGCTGCTGGTGGTGTGCTCGGGGAACTGGCACAGGCTGTTCCCGTGGCTCCTGTGCAGACATCTCCATTCCTACCACCCCTGCATCTGCTGTGGACCTCTATAGCACCGAGTGCTCTGATAAAATCACAAAACCGTGCATCTCTGCCTTTACCCCTGCCCCCTGGGAGCTGGAGATGGACTGGGTGATTTGCAGACGTTTGGTGGCCCTGGTGCCTGAGAGCTGATGCACAAGACATTGGCTGGGGGTGGTGGGACCAGCAGGTGGAGCAGCCCCTTGGTTGAGGTTTTACAGGCAGAAGAACAAATTTCTGTAGGGGGAATGGCTTGGCCATGGGCTGCGTGGTTCAGTGGGGCAGGGAGGACGAGGTGCCCGGGGGTGGAATCAATGGGAAGAGAGCAGCCCTGAGCTCAGTGTGCCCAGCACCCAACTCAGGTCTCAGATTCCGCCCCAGATTTCCACTTCCTTCACCAGCAGCCCACGGAGGAGCCCCGAGTGAGCAGGCAGGCTGGTGGGCCGGCCGTGGTGGGGCCAGCTCATCCCTGCGGCGCGGTGCCAGGCGGGGGGACGGAAGCGCGGCTCACCCCCGTGTCACGCCGAGCGCCGATGCTCCGGGGCTCAGCGTGACAGCTCGGCTGCCTGCGGTCGTCTATGGCAACTGAGCCACCTTGGAAGGCTGCGCTGCCTGTGTGGGCTTGGAATTATGTGGTTGTTTTTGTTCCCTCGCGGAAAAAAAAAAAAGAAAAAAAAAAAAGACAATCTGATTTGTATGTAACTCTGAATAAATTCCTTGTTAACCTTTACAGCCATCTGGAGGGAGAGTCACTCCTCGCCGCGCAACGCACCGAGGTGGAGGAGGGAGCAGGGCTTCTGCCGGTGGGTTGTGGAGGGGCTGGCACGGCGGGGGCTGGAGGCAGAGCGTGGGGATGCTCAGGGGCCAGGATGGGAGCTGAGAGCCCCAGGGCTGCCCAGGAAGAGCCTGGTGTGGAGAGGCTGGGGTTCAGAGTGCCCCAGTGGGGTCAGGAGGTCACAGAATTGGGTTCAAAGGGACTTTAAAGATCACCTGGTGCGAACCCCCTGGCACAGGCAGGGATGCCACCCACTAGGTCAGGTTACCCAGGGCCCCATCCAGCCTGGCCTTGAGCACCTCCAGGGATGGAGCATCCACAGCCCCTCTGGGCAGCCTGTGCCAGGGCCTCACCACCCGCTGAGTGAGGAATTTCCTCCTGACCTCTCATCTAAATCTTCCCCTTTTAGTTTTAAACCATTCCCCTTTGTCCTGCATGTGCCTTGACATTGCCTCCAGGAGGATCCATTCCATGATCCTCACAGGCACAGAGGTGAGGCTCACTGGTCTGTAGTTCCCCGGCTCCTCCTTTCTGCTCTTTTTAAAAATCAGAGTGATGTTTCCCTTTTTCCAGTCACCAGGGACTTCACCTGGCTGCCAGGGCTTTTCAAACAGGATGGAGAGAGGCCAGCAGCCGGTTCCCTTAGTGCCCTGGGCTGCATGGCATCAGGCCCCATGGACGTGGACCTGTTAGCTCCAACCTTCTCCTTGCTTACAGTGGGTGGCACTGAGGGTTCAGGTCCACTCCAGATGCCCAGAGAATCTCTCGTGTCTGGTGAGAAAAGCTGGATCAGACCTGAAGTCCATCTGATACACCCACAATCCCCAGGAACGTGCTTCAGCCTGCCAAAGGGAGCCCCCTCCTTGCACCTCCCTGTCTCGGAGCAGTCTCTGTAAGTCTGCTCTGATCCTACAGGGCCTTCATCCACCTCTAAGTGCTTCCTGCAGAGTCTCATCACTCATGGCACCGTGTCTGGTGGCCATTATCTGCCATCTTTGCTATTCTGTTGACTTTCTGGGCTGCTGAGATTGGAAAGTTCATCCCCTTTCAGCTCCAGGTGCAGCATCCGGCCAGGTGGCGAGCCCAAAGCATCCTTTGCTGAGCGCACGTGGTGCCTTGGGGCTGCAGCAGAACCCACCAGGGTCTGGATAGAGATGCTTTCTGGGCACTTCCATAGCTCTTAGTGCTTTCTGGGTTATTCCCAGAAAATAAAAGTTCCCATTCCTGTGTCAGGCTGTAGGAAGAGACCACTCCTCCCTGGCGAGTTGGGGTGGTGAGGGCTGGGAGCGGAGGTATTTGGGGGAATATCCCCCTTGTCATGGCTCTGGGGTTCTCTGGTACAGGGATTTCTGGCAGCCCGGACAATAGGGTGGATTACAGCTCCTGCAGATGAGAAAGAGCACGGGGAGCAGCAGCCAAATAAACACAATGCAACTTTATTTTCTTTCTTTCCCTGTTCCCTTGAAAATGTATAAATATTTTGAAAACTTTCCAAAGGGAGGGGAAAAAACAGCAAGTTGCACATCAGTGACTCAATGCAGTGTCACTCTGTTCATTAAGGAAGAAGGAAATCAAATCATTACTGGAATTAATAAAGAAAAATCTTGTGGTTGACTAGGAGAGGGGACGGGGTGTGCTTGAACTGGATCAGATATAACAATGGTGGGGCTGCTTTCCAGCCATGCCGAGATCAGTCTGAAGGTCTTAATTATAAGCAGCTCAAAAAAGACATCGAGAAAAAGGAATTTACAACACAAAAGAAATAAATTAGATCTCAGATGCATCCATACATATTTAATGGTCGGGATGCTGATGAAGAGAAATCTTTCATCGTGGCTGCCACGACCCAGCTTTGCTCGCAGAGGGCTCTGGGGTGGGCACCGTGCCTGGGCACGGAGAGATTTGGCTGCTGGAGAGGAGATGTCTGCGATGCGCATGGCTCTTGAGACATGGGAGAGGAGAAAACCCAACCTTTGGGCCTGGGAACACCGGTGGGGTCGGGCACCTCCCAGCAGCACTCCGCAAGCACCACGGTGTGGCTTCTGGAGGGGCTGGAAGCCAGTGGGATGCTCCAAGCCCAAGAACAGCACACAGCACACGGGCAGAGCACCCGAAAACCTCGGCCCCGCTGCCACAAAGAACAGCAAATGGCTGCAGCCCTCCTTGGCTTTTAAGCTGATCTCATGACGCCCTCTCTGAACCCATTTAATTCATTTTGCCGTCCTGGCTCTGAAAACTGCAAGGATAATTCGTCTTTGCCCAGCGGCGAATTCTGCCTCTCGTGAACCTTCTCCTCACATATCGATCCTCCGCAGCCTCCCAGATAACCGCTCTCGCCGTATCTTTTTAGATATTATCTCTCCCCGCTTCTGTTTGTGTTTGCGCAGCGCGTCCTCATTAATTAGGATGTCTTGTTGGACAGAGCGTGGTCTTCGGGGAGTTCCTCTAGTGATTTGTTTACAGATGTCAGGTTAGCAATAAATTGGGAGAAATAATTGACCTTTCCTGTAAGACTTTGCTAATCCTGTTTCTTCTTAACCGTTTCCAATGTTTAGTGTACTGCGGTGTTTTTCTTAATCAATTGTTCCGACTGCGAGAACATTAAGGGAGATGCGATAAGGAACACGTAGCTGTGATGCCATTTTAATGATTCATTCCCTGCTTCTCATTAATTCATTGCATTTCGCATTTCTTCAAATGCTGACTTCAGAAGTTTTCAAGACTTTGCATAGCCCTTTAAAACAACTGCGAGAGCCTCCTCGCTAGCAGCTGCATTGCCGTGGAGTCGACGGCTGTGGGCACGGAGCAAGGAGCTCGCCCCAGCCGCCGGGACCACTCGCCGTACCCAGGCAGGTTCCAGCCAACGTGCGAAGCAAGCAGTCAGCAGAACATTTCTATTAAAAACTGCTACTTTTAAACAACTTAATTTCCCCAATGAACGGAGCCACTGTAAAGAGAAATCCCATGTGGCAGGCTAAGGATAATTGCGATGCTCTCATTAGAACTGCTCAGACTGCATTTTTTTTTTTAGCTGAAGGATTCAAACTTTTGGAAGTTGTCTCAGACGGCTTGGAAGTGATCCAGCTTTTGTTTTAAAGGAATTTTTTCCATTTTTCTCATTGAGTTCCTGAAACCATAAGAAAGCTTCAGGCTTGGAAAACAAAAACTGAGGGAATGAAGCATGAGAATATCGGGGGTTTCCATGTCAGTCCTTTTAAGAGCATGATAACCTCCCTGCTGAGCTCTCGCTCTCAGTCGGGGCATCTCACGCTGCTGGCATGCTACCGCAGGTCCTTCCTCCTGGTCCTCGACAATTAGCAAAACAACAATTAAGTGTTCTGCAAGGGGCTCTTCTCTCCAGCTAATCCTGTAATTAGAAGCGCAGAGATTGCCTCGATGTTATCAGCCAATTCCATCCAAAATCATCTCTCCTCCTACTGAGGATGAGCCAGAGTGAGCAGCTCCTGTGACTCCAGCAGCAGAGGTGAGGTGAGAGCAGCCCAGGCGGCACATCCCTCAACCACATTAAAACACACACCCAACCCATCGCTCTGTACATCACACCGTCATTAGCACACATTTTTATCTCGTTTCACAAGGAGCCATAAATTCAAGGCAAATTCCACATTATCTCAGGGCTGTGGTGGCCCTGGGGATGCTCTGCGTTATCGTTTCACGGCGGTGTCCTCTTCCACAAGGGCATGGCTCTCACAGGCAGAGCTCTGGGGATTTCAGGCAGGGCCTGGGAAGACACGTTGGTAGTCAGTAGGTAAATCCAATTTTCTTGCTCTCTTCCAGCAGTTTGGAGCAATTCTTTGAGCACTACTGCCCAGACACAGCAGCATCCCTCCAGCTGTAGCTTTAGTCAGGTATTCATGGGGAGATGGAGACTAATTTGCTAGCCTTGATTTTCTGGGCCTTCATTTGATTTCAGCTTATTGTATTGTATTGTATTGTATTGTATGATTTATTTTCCCTTTTTCCCTCTTTTTCCTGAGACATACCCCATCCCATGCAGCAGGCACACAAAACCACAGCTCCCATGGCAGCTCCGTGGTGGCAGTCCCTGTCCCCAAGGGCAAGGTGGTCCCCTGGGAGATGCAGCTCTTCCAAGGGGCTCATGCACCAGCAGTGTTTGTCTTTGCCCTTGGGAAATCTCCTGATCTGGGAATGTTTCTGACCAGTTCAAGTCTGCTGCCACCACGTACACTTGTGATAGTACTCTGCCTCTCCATCAAAAATTAGCATGGGCAGAGGGACACATCTTTGCATACATCGCCAGACAGACAGATGGCATCATCATCACATAGATTTCTGCTGCTTAGGACAAAAAATAAGCTAAACATTTTTAAAACGAGGCTGTTTCTGGTTGTCAGGATAATGGAGCGTGCTGGGATGTGGACGGTCAGTGTCCCAGCTGGGTGAGTGGGAGTTTGTTAGTTGTTTTTTTGTTGCTGTTAGTGGTGTGTTTCTGTTTGGTTGTTGTTGTTGTTTTTCCAATCTAATGCTAATTTGTCACTTTTCTCTCACTTTTAGGTTCAAAGAAATAAAAACAGACTCTGGCACCAGTGAAGTCTGCCATGAACTGACCTGCACTGAGCTTCTTCTCTTCTGCTTTGGAGGTATGGAGTAAAAGAAAACCTCAGTGAAGCCACAGTCACCCACACCCATACCTCTCCCCAGTGTTCATTCTCACCTGCCCACTGGGGAGCTGTAGCAAGCTGACGGATCCCCATGGTCTTTACCTGTGGAGCACAGTGTCAGTGGTGGGATTTCCCTCCACCTTCACTTTGGGGCTCATTCAGGCTTATTTTTATAAATTTCTGGTTCATATTTGTGTATGGGTTACACTCTTCCCTCTCCTGTGTGGTTATCTGTGCCAGGATTATTCAGGTGTGTTTGAACTTCTTTCTGTATGATACAATTTCTTTCATGGAAAAGCAAATCATGCAACTGCACAAAGCTAAGCAAAACTGAAGCTAAAAGAAACTGGTAATAACATAACTAAAATAAACCCAAAGCAGCAGGATAGATAGCAGATGTGGGACTGCTGTTACAGCTCGGACAAGCTGTACAGGTCACCTGATCATAGAGAAAGTGCAATAATTTTTGCAAAAATTATTTAAGCTAAAATATTATTATCTTAGCTACTTGGTTAAAATGTGTTTGAAGCCAGGCGAGGCCTGGCTGGTACGGCTAATTACTGGTATAATGCCAAAGACACTTGGCTGCAGGGAGATACTTGCCATGGACGTGCAAGAGAGAATAAATAGCAGCATGGTAGAGACGTAAAGGGGTTCAGACCCAAACGACGCAACGAGGAAAGCCACCGGCTTGAAATGAGAATATTCAGCAGCAAAAGGCCCCATCTGCTCACATTGCACAGGGCTGCGTGCGTTTCCCACACGTGTACAATAAAAGTTTCCAGAACTCCTGAGGAGGAGGCCTTGGGCTGCAGAAGCCCCACAGGCAGCACCTGGGTGTGCAGGGGTCACTGCAGCCATCCCCGGCTGACTGCCTCGCTATGGGGCGCAGGACTGCCATCTCTGCACAGATTTAACCATCCAATAAAGGGAGGCTGCTCAAAGCATGAGCGTTCAGAGCTTGTTTTATGAGACTGACCATGCGGTGACCCTGGTGGTGCTGAGCTCAGCAGCCTTGCTCAGGCAGCAGCAGCTAACGACCACCTCCGAAACGGGCACAGGCATCGTCTGCAAGACCTGTGGGCCTGGAAACTGCTTCAAGCCAGGTGGGAGCCAGCTCTTCACCAAGAGCAGATCTGGCAGAAGCGCCTGAAAGTCAGACGGGGAGAGAAACCTTAGTCCTGTGGCCCTGCATTGCTCAGGAAGGGATCTGCCTACTGACAAAAGCAGAATAAGGAAAATGCACCGGGAAGGTGCGAAGAAACACCAAAAGGCAGGAAAGCCAAGCCATGGCTCCTCCAGCCCTTTTCCAGCCCCGCTGCATGGCACAGGCCGTGCCCACCAGTCCCACAGGAATTTTGTCCTGCGGGTGGCCTGAGGGGACCTCAGCCTCTGTGCTGGCTCTGCACCTACCCACACGGCTGAAAGGCAAGGCGAGGCCTGGTTTTCTCTGCTTCCTTGGGCCAAGATAGGTTTGGGTTGACTCAGTAGCTCTGAGAGATGATCTGAGCTTGACCTGGCTGTTGATGTTCTCGTGACTGGAAAGAACTTTGGCTGCTGGTGGTAGGAAACTTGGTGAATCCCGGCACAGGGTGGCCACAGGCCTGCCGTGGGATGTGTGCTGGGGAGCAGTGAGTCCAGCCGGCCCTGTCCCCTATACGCACAGTGGTGGGCATGGTTTGCACCCTGTGATTTGCTTCCAGCTATTTTGCACCCTGAGATTTGCTTTTGGTTGTTTTCCTCTTCCCCATCACTATTTGCAGCTGTGGGATAACAGTGTGTGAAAAAAATAGATAAATGTGGAGATTTCTGCCCTGGTCCCGTCTGCACTGCCAGTACTATGCAGGTTTGGGCACCTCTCCCTCACCTCCATTCCTGCAGGCTCAGCTTCTCTGCTGAGGACAAGCACCCAGCAAGGACTTCAGGATCTTCCTTTTCCACTCTGCAGCTGCTCCTTCACCCCTGGTGCCAAATGAACACGTTGGCGGCCGGGGGAGCAGCAGGAGCCCATCCAGTACCACCAGTCCTGGGCCAGGAGCCCTGATCCCGCAGCAGTCAGGGTCTACATGCCTGTGGCTCATGTCCTACATGGCTGGGAGATGCTCTGACCGCTCCTCTGAGCTGCGGGCAGCAGCGGTAATTGGGCGGCTGGCAGGCAATCATCAAGCTTTTCACATTTTAATAAGCACTGCAAGAACGATATGTTCGTCTTCTCAAGCTTTCCATGAGGACATGTAAGGCCGTGGAGAGCCAGCAGAGCGGGCATCCTTCGCTGCCAGGCCAGAGGAACTGGGCTGAATCAGCACGGGGATGGGCACAGGGCAGCGTCCAGTGGAAAATTCTGGGGTAGGACCACCAGCCTTTCCCATGTCAAGTGTTAGCAGTGGCATGGTTTCGGCAACTGTGTCTTAAAAAGCAAGATAAGGCTGTGTCTGTTTTTGAGAACACTCAGCAACAATTGTATTCACAGAATAAGTGCTGGTGGCTTCCCAGAAGATGTGACAGTCCCTGCGCTGTGTTGTTTCGGTGTTATGGCACTTTGGGTCTCCAGTGTTCAGAGGGTGTTGCTGCAGCACGTTTTCATTTTCTGTGGGTGCGATGGGACTGCTCCAGGGATGCTTTGTGCTAGCAGCTAGAGAGGCACTGCGATTTCAGAAGGTCCTTGACTATGCCAAGACCTCCCCCTCCTCCTTCTCATGGGCTTTGCCACCTCTGCAGGGCAGTCCTGGCTGATGGATGACCATGATGCCAGCTCCATGCCATAAGCTGAACTTCAAACTATCCTGACAATAAGACTTTCTGTTGGTTTGTTTGTTTGCTGAAAGGGTGGTGCATAACCTCTGAGAGGTGACCTGGCTTTGGGGCTGCATTTGCCCCTCCATTCCCTGGTATAACAGTGCACGGAAACAAGAAGCTGAAGCCCTCAGAGACAGCTTTTCTCCATGCTCCCTGCATGGTGCTTCCTTCTCCTCCCACTTATGCCAAAAATGAAACCCAGGACACAAGTCCATCTTTATTATCTGAGCTCTTTGGTAGAAGTGGCAAATGGGTCCTGTTTTCCTCATGTGAGGCTGGATCTGAGCTTGCTGGGAACATTGCTCAGCATGGCTGGGTTTTCTCATATTTCCTTATAAATGGAAGCAGTGATGGCCACACTGCCTGAGGCAGTTTATGGATTTTGTTCAAAAACTTTAAAAAGCACTCAGGAAGGGATGCGGCCTGGTGGCTGAACCCAGAGCGTGTGGTCTGGGAGACCCAAACCAGTCACCAGTAACGTGGGGCTCCCCGGTGTTGGGCCGTGGCTCCCTGGGGAAGGGCAGCAGCTTCCTCAAAGGGCTCCGAGAGCCAAGGGGCCGCACGCTGCCAGCGCCGACCAAATGAGCTCACAGGGAAACACCTGGAGCAAAGAGGCGGCCACGTGGACTTGGCAGTGCCCTGGCAAGGCCGGCGTGTCTCCAGGGCACGCAGAAGGGTTTCCATCTGATGTGCTAATGCTCGGCGAAGCCTGGCGTGCCTTGTCACCCTGCCTGTCCTTGCTGTGCAGCCACGTCCCCAGCAGCACAGTGAAACTGCCACAAAACCTGAGCAGGGAGCAAAAGCAACCGGCACCCCAAAGGTTAGGTGGGCACTTTTGTTTGTGGGGTCCCAGAATCTGTTTTCTCCCTTTATTTTTTTTATTTTTTAATTTTTTTATTATTATTTTTTGAATACAAGAGTCCTACAGCTGCAGGGGAAATGCCTTGGCACAAAGTGACCAGGGAAAAAAAAAATCATTGCACAAGTTGAGAGTGACATGCAAAGCACAGAGGGAGACAAAATACCAGGGGATTCCTAGGGCTGGGGGCTGGTATTTTTGAAGGAGCCCCGTGGGGCTGGGTATGGGGCTGTGATGCCGTGGGCTACCAGCACGTAGCTCTCCAGGCAGAATTAAATCATAGAAACATTGAATTGGTTAGGCTGGAAAAGACCTCTAATATCATCTGGTCCAACCTGCCCCCGGCCTTACAACTCAGCTTGAACAAAGTGCTGCTGTTAGTCCTTTTAGTAACAGCAGTAAAGATTTTTTACTGTTGTTTCACACAGAAGTCTCACAGCATGTCCCCATTGTTATTTTGGGGCCGTTCCTCAGACCCAGCTGGAATTGGTGAGGCCGGCGCCGAGCAAGCACCACGTCGGGCTGGTTTATGGCAAGCGGTGCAGGAGCGGGGATGATGCTCATGCGCCCAAAATGGGGGTGCCACGGGGCAGCGTGCCCACGGGTTGCTCAGTGTCCAGACCAAGGGCAACTGCTGACTCGCTGGAGCAGAGCTTCCCAAGGGGGGTTTGCTCCTCAGATGTTCCTGGTGCTTTTTCTCCCTTATTTCCAGCTGTGCTGTCCATGAAGGCTTTCCAAGTGTTCATTCCCACCATTTTTTGTGCCTGGAAAAGGGGCAGGCAGGAGGCAGATTTGCTGCCTGTGGGACCAGCTTGGCCCCAAGAAGTGGGAATGTGATTGCTCTGCCTGGAGAAGGGGAGGATGGAGGGGAACTCACAAAGCCCGTAAATACCTGAAGGAGGTGCAGAGAGGACCAGGCTCTGCTCTGCAGTGCCCAGGGCCAGGACCAGAGGCTGTGGACACAACCCGGAGCACAGGAGGTCCCCTCTGACCCTCAGGAGCTTCAAACCCGCCTGGACACGGTGCTGGGCACCCTGCTTGGGGCTGGGTGGAGCCTGAAGCTCCCTCCCACCTCAACCAGACAGCGATTCCGTGACTCTGTGAAACCCACAGTGACCAGGAACCGCTGCCTTTAAAGTTTCAGCCTTAATAGGAACGTTGCTGCTGCCGGGGTGCAACCCACCCGCGGCCGGTGCAGTTCCGAGATCAGAAGGTGGCTGATGCTATTTTGGGGGTGAGTTGTGCTTCCCAGCGTGCAGGTACCCTCTGTCTGGACTTTCATGTTGCAGGTAATTGGGAAGGTTCATCGCGCTGGCAGTGCTCGTTCCTGCCCCGGTACTGGCAGCCGGAGATGCTTGGAGTTGGAGCGAGGGCTTGTTTGATAGCCGGTGGCGGTCCCAAATCATTATTTTCTGCGTTTGCTCTAATCGTGACTTCTCGGAAAGAGGTGACACTGTGCAGGCATTGCGATGTTCAGATCATAGCTGGACTTAGGGAAATACTTGTCATCATGAAATATCAGTCACGTTGGTACCAGTTAGCCTGGTCTCATAGCTGAGAGGCGTGAAGGATGAGTAGGAAAGCAACTGTGACTAATGGAAGCTCTTCTCAAATGTATGTAGTCATAGGAGTTAATGAAAAAAGGAAAAAGAGATGGCTCTTGAACTCTCCATCAGGAGAAGTGAAGTGTAACACCAGGCAGAAAAAGGAGCTAACGCTTTCAGCTTCCTTTCCAGCAATTATTTTGTGTTTTCAAGTATCTCTGAGCTCCCAGATCAGCTTAGGAAACTATTTGCTGAATATTTCCTGGAAAGACTCAGCATCAATACAAGAAATCCTACTCTAGCCTCATTCTTACCCGTCCTGACAAGGAGCAGCAGGGGCAGGGCAGGGTCAGCCCCCGTTCTGCTGAGTGCTTGCCCCAGATGAAGAGCTCTGTCACCCTGCTCTTGATGCTCACAGGAGCAGGCGAGCATAGGAGCAGCTCAGCCGCCACTTCAAGCTCCCCTTTCTTATTGCATTAAGTCCTCGTGGCTTGAATTTACTGCAGCAGGAAAGGCTCCTCTGTGAGAGCCAGCAGGGGAAAGCACACAGCATTAAAGCACTGAAAAAAACCAACACTCTGCTTTATGCAAAAAGTTACAGCTGGATTAATTATTTCTGCCTCCTTGTAAGAGATGAATAAACATCGTACAGAGGACTTTGAGAATGGGAATGATGTCTTGCGAAGAGCTTGCTGCTTGCTTGTCAGGAAGTTTGCAGTGACTTTTTACACTTCCCTGGGGCTCTGTCCTCTGTGGGTTGCTCGACACACAGCCCGAGCAGCTCGCAGGAGCATGGCTCTGTTGTTCCAGCTACACGGAGCTGTTGCCAGCCTGCAGAGCTGGCCCGTTCCCTGCTGGCTCAGGCTCCTTGCTGCCCTGCACAACGCACCCCGCTGTGCCAGCAAGAAACCCTCCGGCAGGAAAAGTCCATTACAGGCAGCTGGGCAGGATGGGGACGGAGGGGACAGAGCTGCAAGGCTCTTATCAGGGTGGGTGGGCAGGGGAAGAGGGGGTGCGAGGTGCTGCTGTGCCCACGGCTCTGCGTGGGGGAAGCTGTCTCTGCTCCTGCAAGTCAGCCCGGCCTTTCTTTGCCCATTTTATCTTCCCCTCTTGTGTGCCTGGGTTTGGGGGGCTCAGCATGTCCCATCCATGCGTGGTGAGGCTGGAGCTGGGAGCAGGTCACGGCCTCGTAGGCTTCCCTGCCTGCCCGCGGGTGCTTGAACCTCGCCAGCATTCCTGTCCTCTTAGCTCTCCATGCTCTGCAGCGATGCTCATGCCCCTCGGGGAGGACAGCGTGCACGTGGAGTGCAGATGGGCTCTGGACCACAGGGCGGGGGACATCTGAAGCAAGAGCTGCCTGCTGGCATCGTGCTGAGCCAGAATTCAGAGCCCCCCGGGTGGGTCTGAGCCTCTGCTGGGGCACACTGGGGATGTCCCAGAGGGGTCTGAGCCTCTGGCCTCTGAGGATCCCCACGTCTCCTGTGCATCTCCGCTGTTGGAGGTGGGTGCTGGGGTGTCCAGCTCTCAGGCTGCAGAGAGCTGCAGTGTTTGGGGGCTATAGGTGAGGCACATCATGGCAATCGTGACAGAGTGGGGTCTGGAGAGTGAAATACCCCTGCCCTGCTGGTAGGGCGAGGGACTGCCCTAATAGCTTGGTCACTTTGGGAGAGGTCATAAAGAAGGGAGAGAAGTTTCCTTTCCAGTGCCTTTATTGGATTTTTAGGGGTTAAGGGCTCTCTCTGAAGCAGGCGAGTCATGACATCAGAGGCGTCTCTAAAAGGTAGAAACAGATGTCACCTGCTGTTATGCCTAAGAGAAAAAGTGATGGATCCCAAAACCCCCTAATGCTCGCTCCGGCCACTTTAAAGCCTCCAAGATGGCAATGCCATTAGTTGCACAGCAGGACGAGCATTATCTCTGCTTTCCAGTTTCCCTAGCAGAGCCATCCCAGGCCACAGAAGCACCGGGAGAGGTCCCAGGAGGGTGCTCCCATCCCTGATACCCCCAGTGGGAGATGGTGGGCACAGCTGGCCGACAGGCTGGGCTCCTGGTCCCGCTCTTATCAGCGCGGAGGACAGGGATGCTGTGCAGTCACGAGAATTATTTCTGTTTTGTTGTTGTTGTTGTTTTTTCTCCAAATTTGAAAGCATTTCATGCTTCTGCAACTGCAGGTCACAGCAGTGAGGCTGGTGTCTGGCAGTACCTGCGCAGATGCCTTCAGTGGCTTCCAGCATCCAAAGCAGCCGCCAGCCGGGGCCAATGTGCCCTGCGGTCCTGTGAGCTGGGCTGCAGGAGGACAGTAAGTGTGGAAACCCACCAGAGCAAGGTTTCCAAAGGACTCCAAAGAGATCAATTCCCCCAAAACCCTTCTGACTGCAAATGGAAGCTTTGTGCCAGCTTCCTTCCAGCTGGCATTTGCTGGGGAGCCTAAATGCAGATCTGGGATGTACCAAAGGAGCTGGTTCCTGCTGGCCACTGCTCTGAAATCCTTCCCTTCGCAGCAGGAGCGCAGCCAGCAGCAGCATGCTGTCCTATCCGGGCCTGCCATGCTGCAGCTTTCCGTGGGTCGGGATGCCTGGTCTCATTTTTCCTGCTGGCTCCCTCCCCGCATCCTGTCCTCGGGAGCCTCCACCTGCAGGCACAGCACTGCGGCTCCCCTCTGCTGGGCTCTGACCACAAACAAAGCCCAGCACAGGGACTTGTGGCCGTGGCCCTTGTGGCCGCCCAACCCCGTGGTCACACCTGTGGGACACCCAGCAGGTCATGTACACAGCGGGGACGCGGTGGTGGGTCCGGGTGGTCCCTACCAGGCCCACCAGCTCCTCCTGACCCACACCTGGCACAGCAAACCTCCAGCACTGCGTTTTCGCCGATACAAACAGCAGCGACTCCTGGCCCAAGGCAGCAGGGAGCTAAATGCACAGGCTGCTAAACGCACAGGCTGCGTGCCCTGCGGTGTGTGGTTTTGTGGTGACAGTAGGCGCCCTGGTTCAGGGAGTGCACAAATAACTGGAAAATATCGGTCCTGCCAGAGGGAGAGCTCTGCCAGTTCTCCACGGTGCTTTTCCAGCAGCGTGTTTCATGGCTGGGCACGGAGAGATGCTCGGGGAGGGAAATGTGAGCAGGGATGTGCCACAGGAGCAAAGCACAGCTTGTGTGGGTCGTGGGCTTGTTCGTGCCCCACAAGGGTGGCTGGGAGGACGTGGCCTCCTCTTCATCCTCATCTGACCTTTTGGATCCAGGTTGAAGCTGACAAAACCCCACGGGCCTCCCTCTGTGTGACAGCGGCCTTGGAAGCCACCCGGATGGGATTTAACAACTGCTCAAAGCCAAAGGGACGCCTCGCCTCCTGTCGGCTGACTCGGGGCACCCCAAAACCTTCCTGTCCCCCAGCCGGGGAGGACCCAGCGGGCAACAGCTAGAAACTGCAAGGCTTTTATACACAGGAACGTCCTGCACATGAAAAAAGGGAAGAGGTGAGAGAGAAGGAATAAATATTTAACCAATGAGAAGGCCATTAAGCTTCTCATAAACATCCATGTCCCGGAGCGGTTTCTCTGCGAGCAATTTGCGTTTCATCGCGGGGAGAGGGGCCGTGTGCTTGCAGAACCCGTCCTTTGCTCGCACCTCCGGTGACCGTGGCGCTGAGCGGCGGTGGGAGCCTTTTACAGCTGCCTCCCAGCAACTCAGCCCTCTCCATGGCCCATTAAAGCTTTTAATCAGCCACCTCGGTGGCTCACAGCAGCAGAATGCAAACAGCGCCGTTAGGAGACCTGCTGCTGGGTTTTTGGGGACGAATCCTGCTTTCAACAAGGGGTTCGACACCTCTGGGTGCTGCCTCGCCTTTGTGCACGGGGGTGAAGATGTTCCCTGGCCAGGCAGGAGCCGCGTCCTCCGCAGGCACAGATGAGGCCATAGATGGGTGCTGTGGGACCGGGGCTGGGGACATCCCTCTGGTGGCAGCCAGCAGGGAGGAGCCCGGGGTGCGAGGAGAGGGCTGCAGCCTGCCCCCCGTGCTGAAGGATTAACAGCAGCAATCTTGTTTGCAGCCAGCCTCCAGATGATACAACATAATAAGACATATAACAGCCTCTTGGAAAAAAAGAAAGTTATAGTTCCCACAGCAACCGTAACTCAGCCGCATTACGCGTATATATATTAAGGCATAAATTTAACAGCATATATTTTAATACAAAATACTGGCGATGCACACGGGGGCAAATAGCAGGGGTTGAGGCATCCATAGTTTGGCTCGCCCTGCTTCTCCTGCTCGAATCCCCTCCGGCCACAGCCCCAGTGTGGGACAAGGCGGCCCCAGCACGGGGAAAATGTGGGGACACGAGGTGGAGCCCCCAGGCACAGCATGGTGTCTGGAAATGCCAAACAGGGCAACAGGGCATCATCTCGGGGGGCACTGACGGATGTGCCTGGATGTGGCGAGGATTTCTCCTGTTACTCATAAGGCTGAATGCAGAACGAGAGCCTTGCAGCAGACGTCTTTCTTTCTTTTCTTCTTTTTTTTTTTTTTTTTTCTCTTTATTTTTTTTTCCTTTCTTCAATTCTGGTGGAATTGTGCATCAGGGATATAATTCTCTATTACTTTTTATGAAATGGCTCAAAACCACGTCGTTTTAGCTCATTTTTCCAGACGCCCCCAGGACCCCGGCAGCACAGCACGCGCGGCGCTTTCCCCGCGAACACAACGCGGCTGCTGCCGACGACTGGCAGCGCTCGGTGGAGCAGCAGGAAGGGAAATGCTGGCTGTGCCACTGCCGAGGGCATGTCCCTCCCTGCGCCCCAGCGAGCTGCGAGCTCAGGACCCTGCCAGCAGCACGGTGCAGCCAGCGGGACACATCCTGCCCAGCTGCAACAAACCACTCCTGGGGTCGGCTGTTTGGACCTCAGCTTGTGTTTTGAGTGCATCCCTTCTGCTCTGAGAAAGTACAGAAGTGTCTCTACATGCCTCTACATGCTTCTTTAACATAATTGCATATTTTTTCCTCTCTGCTCACTGTGTTTTTTCACTCTGCTGGGAACTGGCTGCACTGCAGAGGTGCCCCGTGGCCGCCCTCGTGCACCCAGCAGGAAGGATGGAGGGGAGCACGCAGCAGAGGTGACCTCCACTGGTGACAACAGGGTGCCCAGAGCCCAGCAGGGGTCACAGGGATATTCCCCTCCTCTGGTAGGCAAAAGCTGAGGCTTTACGGGGCTGAAATGCTCTGGGCATCAGGGCCTGATGTGGCCCAGCTGTGCCCATGGTGGGCGCTGGGTGCTGGGAGCAGCCTCGCTGGGGGCCTCCCCCAGCCCTGGAGGTGCATTTAGGCTGAGTGCCTGCTCCCTGCCCAGCCATGGGGTGGCTTTGCTCTGTGTCTCATGGGTACGGTCCCCAGGCTTGTCCTGCAGGGATGCTGGGCTGGCTCTGCTCACTTTGCACAGGTACCATGGCTCTGTCACCCTGTGGGGGAGGCTCTGAAAAATGGGGTGAGGGCCCTGAAGTAGGGGCTTTGCGTGCTGTTAGTATCCTGTGAGTGTGTTTCACCCCTGCCTGCCTTTATATCACTTTGATTGCCATAACAAGAGCTGAAGCCCCGGCTGTGTTATGGCTCACATTGCACGAGTGTCCCCAGTATAATCACCTCCTGCTGCTTAATTGTGCTGTCCCCACTGTGGCTGTGTTAGGGGAGGGCTGCCCCGTGCTGGGATGCTCCCTGTGCTGCTGTCCTCCCCTCCTGGCACCTCTGGCAGCCCGACTGCATCGCCTCACGTTAAATGTACCCACACATGTGTGCTGTTTATGAAGCAATCCCAGCTAATCTCTCCATCTAGCCCGGGTTTGACGATGCCCTTTCAGCAGGGATTTGCAGCATTTGCTACAGTTCTTTCCCAAGAATGCATTACCTGGGGTTTCGGATGAATAATGTAGGTCCTTGTTCAGCAAGTTACTTACAAATGTTGAACCTTAAACCGCTGAAGTCTATGGATCTACTTGTGTACTTAAAGTTAGGCACAGGCTTAAGTGCTCCCGTAAATCAGGGCCTTATAGCCCAATTTGGCACTCCTAATAAGGTCTGCAGATATAAATAGCGGCCTGTATTGACCCAAGGGTGTGTTTGCCTTGGTCACTGCTACATCCTGCAAGACAAATGCTGACAGAAGCCGAAACGTCCTCGGCAGATACGGGGCCCAAGCCCCTGTGAACAAACACGGGGCAAACCCAGAATATTTTGTGAGGGCAGGAGCAACCTTCCTCCAGCACGAACGCGCCTGGGTGCTGAATCCACATGACTGAGTGGAGGTGGCATTTCACCAGTGGTCTAATTAGTGCTTCTAATTTGCCCTGACTTCCTTGTGAGGGGCAGCTCTGAGCTCAGGTGGGGAGTGCGCGTAGGGGCAGGCTCAGGCCGTGGCACTCGGGGTCTGCAGACAAAAGCTTTCACCCCCCACGAGCTCCTTCCCTACGAGCTTCGCGCTGCCTGTGGCTGTTCAGACACATCCTTGAGAGCGAGCCAGCAGCTCTCCTCTTGTCTCCTGCGATTACTGTCCTGCCGTTATCCTTGAGAGACGCCATCTGCTACCGCTCCATCACCCGTCATCTTCCCATCTCCCCAGAGCTCGCCACGGCCCTGCTGCCCCGCTCCCGGCGCCTCGTTAGGATCAATCAGATCAGCGGTGGCTGATGGGCCGGGCCCACGGGTGCTGGGCTGGGGATTTGGAGGCAAGCCTGCTGCTGGCGGCCATGGGAGCTGGGACCCTGCGCCTCGTCCCCTCCTCTCTGAGCCTCACACGGCTGCTGGGAGCACCAAGGGGTGCTGGGGCTGTGGGGTTTTAGGGCGCTGAGGTGATGGGGTGCCCCGCAGCCACCTGAGAGGAGGTTGTGGCAGGGAGGGGGGCTGTCTGCTTTCTCAGGTGATGAGCGGCAGGACGTGAGGAAATGGCACCAACTTGCACCAGGGGAGGCCCAGAGCGGGCCTCAGGCAGGATTTGGTCCCACAGAGGGTGGCTGAGTGCTGGGACGGGCTGGGATGGGCTGCCCGGGGCACTGGGGGGGTCCCCACCCTGGGGGTGTGTAAGGGACGTGTGGACGTGGTGCCTGGGGACACGGCTCAGTGGGGGCACGCGGTTGGGGGTGGCTGGGCCTGGTGAGCCCAAAGGTCTCCTCCAGCCTAGGTGATCTATGGGGCCATGCAGCAGGTTTCAAAGCACGAGGACAGGATTGTTTTGGGGTCAGAAGTGAGGTGTGCTTATTCTGGAGTCCTTCAGGGTCCCCAGCAGCAGCAAGATGCGCGGTGCCTGGTGCTGCTGGCCTCTGGCTTCTGACCAGCAGCAGGTGAGCCCCCGGGGCTGTTATCCCCCTGCAGGGCATGAGCAGCTCCCAGCACAGTCGCAGAAGCCCCTCGTGCCCTCAGGCAGGGGCTGCAGCCCTGGGAAGCTGCCGGAGAGCCGGGATTTATGCTCCGTGTCGTAGGCCCAACCAAAGCTTGCGCCCGCCTTGTGGTGTAATTCATAGCTAAATGTACATTTAGATAAAAACTCCAGTAAAAACATCACATTTTATTAGGGGAGGGCATGCGATAAATTTTTACCTCAACGCTTCCAGCAGCTGAAGATGAAACGCGCCTCCAGGAAAATCACTGCCACGGCGACGGGCTTTCATCCCGCTGTATCAGGTGGCTCGTTGATGTTGTTAAGGCACCTCATTAGAGCGTTCAAATGATCTGCAAAGGCTAAAACTCATCATTCTGCCAGCTCTCCGGAGCTCTGCCCTGTGCCCAGCCATCCTCAGAGCCTGGTGAGAGGCTCATGCAGATGAGCAGCCTTCTGAAAGCCCCTATAAAAGTGATTTTCTGTCTGTTGATCAAAATTATTGTCTATGGAAAATGCACGGTGCCTTCTCCAGAATTTATCACAGAGCTTCAGGTGTGTTTGCACGCAGAGCCCACGAGGCTGGCTGCAGGGCTCTGGTAGAGGCATCACGGGCTCTGAGTGCTCCTTCTGCTCCAGCTCCTGCTCTCCCGGCCCTCTCCCCACCACCATGTTGGAAGGAGATTGCACGCCACAAACCAGCAATTTTTAATGACATCCAAGCATGTAACATCAGAAATTTTTAAAGGCCAGAAATATAGAATCTGCATCTGAAGTCACAGAAGTATTTCAAAGCAGCGCTTTAGGGTTTACAAGTGCGTTGGTGAGGACGATTTAAGTGTTTACAAGCTACGAGGCTCGCTGGGACTGAAGAAAGAGAAGCAGTGATGGGTACAGCTGGAGATGGGTTTGTCCCTTCTGTAGAAGTTTTCTGGGGACATTGGGATGAGCTGAGCCACGGGTGCCAGCCGCTGTCCGCCCCGAACCTGTTCCCAGGAAAGCCTCCAGTTCACTATTTCATGAGAAGATTGGTTTTTCACAAATGAGCAGCTTTTTAAGATGTCTGAGTGTGTGTATATTTATAATCAGAGGCTTCTGAACTTAGCCAAGGTTGAGCATAAAATAAAGGTGCGCGATTGCCTTGCTTGCACACACGCTGCATTCTTAAAATGAATAATTCGCAGAGAATTACCCTGCTCCCTGCGCAAGGAGGACTTGCAAAATTTGTGAAGTGTTCAATGTTTTTATGAAGTGTTTCTAACCCTCTTCTTTTTGTGCAGTAAAGCTTGGCAGGGGAGAGGCTCACCTGCTCATAAATCAGAAGGCAAATTAAAGATGTGCCATCTCCTTTCTACTCTCCCTACTTTTAACTCCTGCTTTTCAGATGCCTGGGGGTGGCGATGCTCCAGGAGGGGGGCAGGAGATGTCCCTGTGCCCAGAGATGAAGCACTCGCTGCTGGAGCCAGGGAGCATGCAGCAAGGGCAGGATCGTGCCATGCGTGGCCTGCAGCCTCTATTTTTCCCCTGGTTTTTGCTCCCAGGCTGCTCACAGCCTGGATTTGGCAGCCTTTGCCCTCCCAATGTGGTCTTGGGTTTTGCTACCCGCCGCAAAGCTCCATTAACCAGCGGTTTGATCTCGTGTTAACAAGGGGAAGGAGGCTGGAGAAGGAGCCGCAATTAAGGGAGGTGAAAGTTAAAACATCAAGGGAAGTTTTTAATTGAAGAGCAGCCCTGCAGGGAAACGCAAAGGAGAGTTTGGCAGTTTTGCGGATGGTGATAATGTCACACTTCTTGGAGAGAGGCGAGGAAAGAGAGAGAGCTGGGGTGGTCAGCAGCTTTGAAGAAGTAGGACGTGCACAAAAAGGAGAGGGAAGGGAGAAAGCGCTGCTGCGTGCTGCTGCTGGATCTCCATCACACCTGCTCCCGTGATGGCCCTGGCCTTGTGGAGGAGCCGCTGTGCCCTGCTGGGTGCACGCAGCTCCCTAGGCGCCAGGAAAGTTTGTGCTATTTCTTTTAACTCAGCCTGTTAAGGACAAAATGCAGTTCTGTATTAACCACTGCACCCTCTGCGTCCTTATGGAAACAGTCCCCAGAGCTCCTTCCTTTGCAAACCAGGCCATTTGGTATTTTGCCATTGATAGATTTCGGTGAGGTCAGATGGTTTTGGCAAGGTTTCACCCTGCACAGCCCCTGGCAGGCTCCTGGTGCCTGCTCTCTGCATGCAGGCTCCCTATGCTGGAGACGTGCCCTTTGCAGAACGGGCTTTCCCCTGAACTCGGACCTGTCCTGGGCTGTTCTCTCCATCGATGGGAAATCTTTTTGAGGATATAGTCCCCAGGGCTGAATGTTTGGTCCTGAGCACGCTGTCCCCATGCTCACTCGCTCCCATATGGCGCATGGAGGCGGCACGTGCTTGCCAGCTGCATGAGGAGAAAAGCAGCAGGAGGAGGAGTGCAAGGCTCAGCACCAGCTTACCTGGCCCCAGGAGCACAAACCCTTCGGTGCGTGACTTCTGGTGTGCCATCAGAGAGTGCTGTGGCTGGGAACGTCCCAGAGGTCCTGGGATTCTCTGAGGTTTCAGCTCAGCCCCGAATTACTGAAGCATCAGCTGCTGTTCTCGCTGCAAAGATGCCTCTCTGCGGGGCAGCTTGGAGGTGGGAACCTTCGTGAGCACCACTGTGCTCTGACAGCATAGCGCCTGGAGCTGGGCTCTCGTTGCTGTCCCAGGGAATCAGCTCACAGGCAGGATTGTTCATCACAACCAGGCGTTTTCACAAGTCTGACCCCATAACGAGAACCACAAGTGGAGGAATGTGGACAACACTGAGACAGCAGAAAGCCCTGGGCAGGCTGGGATCTAAACCAGATGCCAGAGGGGCCTTGCAGCGAGTCCCGTGCTTTCCCCTGGAGCCTTTCCTGTGTTCCACGCTCATCGAATCGAGGGAGGAGACCTCCATATTTGGCCAAATCCAACCAGCCTGCTCCGTTCTCCGGTTCTGGCCAGCTTACAAGGTGCTTAGGAACAATCTGCAGCTCGGGAGCTATTAGCAGATTTTTTTTTTTTCAGTGAATTTGGAACAAGGAATGAATTTGAGAAACTTCAGTGCTTCTTGGCTGATCCCAGGGAAGAAAAAAAGAAAAGAGAGCTCAGTGCCTGAGCTGTCTGTGATGGGTTAATTACAGCAGTGAAGGCTGATGGAAGGCAGGAACAGCAATCAGGATTTCTGCCTTATCCCACCTGTGCAGTTTTCTCAGATCCACTCACAATTGATGTGGTTGCCAATATCAGACCCTTTCCAGTGCAGGGCGACTCCGAGCCTAAACATCTTCTAATTTACTGCTCCGTCCAGCAGTACTGTGGATTTTTTCGATCCGTGCAAGGTGTAATCAGGTGGGAAGTGAAGGACTTTTCTCATCCAAGGTCCTGTTTCTGCATTTGAGGTGACAGCCCTCTCTTGAGGACTCTAAACACTTCAAGATGGGACAGGGTTTTTGCTGTGTGAAACCAGCCCAGAAATAAAGATGTCATACAAAAGAAGAAACCAAAATCTAAACCCCAGGAGCTGGTGGCATAGAGCTGAGGCACAACAACCATGAGCTGAGAGCCTCGGTGATGTCTGGGGCTGAGGGACAGGAGCCCAGGAGGCGCATCTCTTGCCAGATGTGAGTTTGCTGAACCAAACCTCCCCGCCATCCCTTCCTCAGCATTCATTTTCCACCCCGCTCAAAACTGCAGGTCCCAGAGGAAAGCCTCCTCCCCAGGGACTTCCCACCGCATCCTGCACGCCCCAGGGGGCTGCGCAGCACCCACCACGTGCAGCCTAGACCCCATCCAGAAGCTCATGGTATTCCCTGTGCAGCAGCCACAGTTCAAGCAGAGATGAAAACCCTGCTGGGATCAGCACACCTTTAATTAATGGCAATTCTGCAGAAAATCCTGTCCGTTCAAAATGACCCTGTGAAGAATGGAGGCACGCTCTCTGGCTCTGGTTTATTTTAATCACATGCACCGGGATTTATTGAGACATCCAGGCTGTGTTTTCTGAGCATTAGGAGCTCTTTCCATTACAAATCCATGGATTTTTATGCATCGGGTAATGGATTTTTGATGGAATTTTGAAACTGGAAAGAAGCCAGGGCCGGGGACTCCTCAGAACATCACAGCTGGCACCCAAAGAAGAAGAGAAAAAAAATGGAGAGGGAAAAACTTAATGAAAATATATATTTGTATAAACAATCAATGAAGATCGCGTTCGCGTGTTAAACAACCACCTTGAAATTGGTCTGTCTCAAAGGACTGAGCAATTGCAGACTACCTTAGCATGAATGATTTATGACATTCATGAACTTGGCAACTGCATCAGTTTTCCTAAACCTGGCAGCAAACACCACCTGCATATTAAGTGAAGATTTATGATTTATAAAACTCACCTCATTATGCAGAGGAACATGAATTGTCTTATGTGTGCAGTCTATAACTCCCGGGACAGATGAAAAGGCAGCTATGACACACAATTTATGTGCTCTCGCTGCTGAAGTTTGTGGGGGGAAAGCAGGCGGAATAACTAGGTCTCTGAGTTGGGTGCCTTCAAAGCCGCTCAGTGGTGCGGTGGCCAAAATCGCCTGCTTGCTCGGAGGAAAATATAAAAGCTCTGGAAAGCTTAATGGTGGAGGCCATGTGAATAATCCCTGCGCTGAAGGGTGCCCCCCCTCCCGAAAGCACAGGGGTGGGGGCAGCTGAGGTGGAAAGAAGGGGCTTGGTGTTGAGCTCAGTGCGTGAATTAATCCCTGCCCTTCCCGCTGTCCTTTTTTGATCTTCCTTGCTCTGGGATGAGGGTTCCCGGTTACAAGGAGCAGCTCTGCCACATCCCTTCATGTGCCTGCTGTTTGGTGTGGGAGCCACATGCCTGGGAGAGGACTGAAGCAGAAAATATGTGAGCCAAGCACTCTGGGGTGGGGAGTGTTGGGAAGACTTGGAAATGAGCAGGGCTGAGGGGCTGGAGAACAAGTCCTACAAGAAGCGGCTGAGGGAGCTGGGGATGTTCAGCCTGAAGAGGAGGCTCAGGGGCGACCTTATCGCTCTTTAGAAGTACATTAAAGTAGGGAGGTGGGGGTTGGTCTGTTCTCCCACGTGCCTGGTGACAGGACGAGGGGGAACGGGCTGAAGTTGCACCAGGGGAGGTTTGGGTTGGATGTTAGGAAGAACTTCTTTACTGAAAGGGTTGTGAGGCATTGGAACAGGCTGCCCAGGGAAGTGGTGGAGTCACCATCCCTGGAGGTCTTCAAAAGACGTTTAGATGTAGATGCTGGGGATGTTTTAGTGGAGGGCTGGTTGGTGTTAGGGCAGAGGTTGGGCTGGGTGACCCTGAGGTCTCTTCCAGCCTAGAAACTCTGTTTCTGTGATCTCCTTTGAACGAGGGGCTGTGAGCTGAGGAAGGCCGGCCCCAGAGCCGTGCTGTGTGCTGCTTATTACACTTGGGGGATTCTGCCTTCTCTGGGAGGCAAAACACGCGTGGAGGCTGCAGGTTCCCGATTAGCGCCCGGCTCCTCAGAGCCGCCCCGATCCCCCCGGGCTCCTTCCCCGCCGCCTCCCCTCAGCCGCCTCAGCCCCGCCCGGCACGCACCGCGCATGCTCGCCCGCCCCCGGCGCAGCCCCTCCCGCCCGCGGCCCCGCCCCGCAGGCTGCCGGCGGTGTGCGCATGCGCCCCCGCCCTGACGCAAGGCGGCTGCAATCGCCCCGCGCTTTCTCCTGCCCGACCTTGAGTGCGCGGCCGCCCGCAGGACCCCGGCTGCCCGCCGCTGTGCCGGCACCGGCAGCGCGCTCCCGAGGGCCCGCGCCTTAGCTCGGTGCCCGCCGAACGAACCGCCGCTTCTCCGCAAACCTCTCGGTGCCGGCGCGCAGCCGCGGGGAGAGCGCGAGAACCGGAGCTCTTTCGACTATCTAACGGGGGGAGCAGGCGATCTGCGGGACAGCCCGCAGCGGGGGGTCCTTGCGGCGCGAAGCCCCCCCCCGCGCGGCCCACGTGTGTGGAGGCTTCCAGAAGAGCCCGGCCCGGCCCCGCCGCCCCCCGCCCCCCGCCGCCGCCATGCTCAGCGCCCGCCGCGCCGCCGCCCGCCTGGCCCTGCCCCTGCTGCTGCCCCGCGGCGGGGCCAACGCTGCGCCCCCGGGGCTCGCGCAGGTGCCGGGGGGGGCCTGAGGGGGGCTCGGGGGGGCTGAGAGGGGTTTGGGGGGGGCGGAGGGGCCTAAAGGGGGCTGGGGGGGGGCTGAGGGGGGTTCAGGGGCCTGGGGGGGATGAAGGGGCCTGGGGAGTGTGGGGGGGGCCTGGGGGGGCTGAAGGGGGTTGGGGGCGTGAGGAGAGCTCGAGGAGGAGCCGAAAGGGTGGGTGGAGGGGGCTGGGGGGGAATGGGAGGGTTGGGGGGGGGGGCTGAGAGGAGCTGGGGGGGCTGAAGGGGCCTAAATGGGGGCTATGGAGGGGTTGGGGGGGGGCTGGGGCCGCAGGGGGGCTGGGATAGGCCGAAGGGGGCCGCAGGGGGCTGGTGGTGCTGTGCGGGTGCTGGTCCCGATGGGTTCAGGCCCAGGCGGTGTGGGGGCAGCAGGCAGGGCTTGCGAGAAGTGCCCCGTTAGCACTGAGCGCTGCCCTGGCGCTGGTGCGGTTTGTAGGGAAGCGCAGGGCAGGGGTTGCTCAATTCTTTGCTGTCCCCACACAAAATGGACCCGGAGGTCGGGCTCGTAGAGGCAGGGGATGGAAGTGAGTTTAGGAGAACGTGAGTGTAGGGGATGGGGCCTCCTGGGCCGGCAGCTCTTGGTGCTGGGCATGCTCGGCACTGGGTCCTGTGCAGAGCCCAGCACGGGTTGGCCTGCCTGAGCCAGGCTGTCACACCCTGCCCTGCTGCTGGCGTGGGGCAAGGCCACGAGTCCCAAAGGATCCCCAAAACACTCGTGTGTTGGGGTGCTGTTGTTTGTAATGGGATGTTTGGCTAAAAGCACCAGGCAGAGGAAAGCACGGCACTGACAGAGCTCTCTGAGACACCGATGTGTGCCTGCAGAGACACAGCTTGTGCAAAAACCACGTACAAGTTGTCACAAAACCTTGAGGGCGGATTCCTCAAGCAGAACAGCGGTAGCTGGCCATGTGCAAGGCTTCAGGAACTGGGTTAATGTTTGGCTGCTGCTCCTCGTCATGGGCTGAAGGGTCAGAGTTAAATCAGCGAGCTAATTTTTGTCTGCTTAACTGGTAGTGTGCGTGTAGACTGCTTCCAGTGAAATTGCTCAGTTCCAGTAATAAATATTGGTGTTATAAGGGTAGTAATTGTTTTTTTTGTTTCTTTTTTTATGGCAAACAGAAACTTCCTTAAATTCTTGCTTAGTTTACCCTTAAGATTTAAAAAAAAATAAAATAATAATACAGGTTTGTAGTAGGGCTGTGCTACTTCAGAAATTGCCTTCCGCAGAAAGTCTTGGGCTGAACATCTCCTCCTGTTCAAACCAGACCTTCGTGAGAACCTCTTTATTTTACAGACGTTCTGGAATGGCCTCAGTCAGAATGTTCTCAGAGCAGCATCCAGCAGAAGATATGCGTGAGTATTGCCTTGCTTTTCCACGTCTGGATGGTTGATGTTTGTTTCGACCCTTTTGACTCCAGAGCTCATTGTGGGAGTGGGAGATGGTGACAAAGAGCAAAACCAGAACCTATGCCTGTTATTTTCCTGAGGCTGTGTCTTTATCCCTGTACTGTTTTTTTATTTCAGGGGAACTTTTAGGATTGCTCTTCCCCCCCACTCTCTACCATGAGCAGCATCCACAAAATTCTTGAGATTTGTTTGATTGGAGAGGGAAAGGATGGAAAACTTGTTTTACACTGGTGTGAAACCAGGGTGACAAGCGGCTCTGTTTCAGTGCAGATAAAGCTTATTTCAAAGAGCTCGTGCATTTCAGTCCCTTGTTTTTCATGTTACAGGATGATGAGGAAGGGGCAGTGGTTGTATAACTTAGTCAGATGTTCTGTGGGCAGCGGGGATTGGTGACACGGGGCAGGAAATCTGCTTGTGTTAGGGAAACGGCCCAGCTCTGCTCAGTGCACAGACATGCAGCGGTTGCTTGTTTTGAGAGCACTGCCTGGGGCTGTGTGAACTGGAGTTAGAGCGGCCCAGCACCCCGGGGATTGAGGCGGTGATATCCTGGACCCTGGTAACATAAAAGGGCCCTGCTCTGGCTTCAGGGTGCTCCTCTATTCCAGAAGATGGCTTGTCTATAAAGCAGAACTACAGTTTGGGAGTTCTCACCAGCCTTGGAAGAGGTAACGTGCTTCCTAGAAAGCAGGAAGAGGTTTAAGTTTCCCCCATGTAAGAACCACTCCCGTTGTTCAGAATGAACTTACCACGCTTCAGGAGCAAACAGATGGTTCTTCCACGCTGCCTCAGAGGACCCTGCGTGGGCTTAGCTAGTTCTGTTGTCTCTGTGCACTGTTCACTTCATGCTAAGCAGTGGTAAACGAGCTGATCCAATTTATTACTAGCATCTTGCCCTCAGGAGGTTGTCATCAGGCAAGCTGGAGTGCAGAAACCAAAAGGAAACCAAAACAAGTCCAGGAAACTTCATGTCAGGAGGGCAGGGATTACTTGCAGTGCAATCTGTATCTAAATCTTACTGGATGTTGAGAAGATGCAGTTGAGATATTTCTGGTGAAGAGTGATGTTGAGTTTAAACAAATCTGTGGGGATTTAGCTGTAGGTGATCTGATGGAGTCGAGAGCCAGGAGGTTAAATTCCAGTGCAAGAGTCAGAGAGCACCTTTGGGCCCAGAACAGCATGAGGGTTTGCTTCAGTGTCTAGTGAAACATGGCTTTGTCTTCCTTCAAACCAAAAGACTGCTGTATCTAGGTAGTATCTGCCTTTAGCAGTAATCTGATTTTCCTGTAATGCTCCTTACAGCTCAGAAGCAATTAAGGGTGCCGTTATTGGAATTGACCTGGGTACCACAAATTCCTGCGTGGCAGTTATGGAAGGGAAACAAGCCAAAGTAAGTCAAAACTCAACTGCAGCCTGCGGTCCCAATCGGTGTTCTCAGAGGCGGTGATTTTTGATGGTGTCCTGGCGTGGCTTTCTCCTAGGTGCTGGAGAACTCGGAAGGTGCCAGGACGACGCCGTCGGTGGTCGCCTTCACAGCAGACGGCGAGCGCTTGGTGGGGATGCCGGCGAAGCGGCAGGCGGTCACTAACCCACACAACACCTTCTACGCTACCAAGCGCCTCATCGGGCGGCGCTTCGACGACTCTGAGGTGAAGAAGGACATGTAAGTGGGGGTGGGTAGGGCGATGCCACCTGCGGCAGGAAGAGCACAAAACCCAGTGCTGCGTAACCTGACTGGTTGTGATTCAAAATGCAGCCCTTGCTTGGGTGCTGAGGGGTCAAGCAGTTAGACCCTCGTGTTTCGAAGTTTTACCGCTTATGCTCTGAGGACCACGCTGTATTTTTATTTTAAAGTTTTCAGAGAAGTCATCAAACAGTGCACCAATTTGTATTTCTCCTGAGTTTGTATTTCTCCTTGAGAGCCTTGCTAATACTGTGCAGAACGCTCAGCATCTACCAAACAAGTTGTTTCTTACTCTTGAGAGCTGTACCTGAATAAGGGCAGAAGTGTGTTGGTACTTCTGGGACTCCCTGGTCCTGAGGCTTTTGGAAATTTCAGTATTCTCTGTCTAAAGCATGCATGTGGTGTTGTGATGGTGCTAATTGTAGGGGATCCACGCTGTGTGTTGATACAGAAACTCCAAATGGAGCTGTTACAGGGTTTTTTGTCTCTTTCTTCCAGCAAGAACGTCCCATTTAAAATTGTCCGCGCCTCCAATGGTGACGCCTGGGTGGAGGCCCACGGGAAGCTGTATTCTCCAAGCCAGATTGGTGCCTTTGTGCTAATGAAGATGAAGGAAACTGCAGGTTGGTGGAGTTTGGTCTTTGCCATGCACAAATACGAGCATGACCCTGGTACTGGGCAGCTGTAACTGGCTGTGCTGCCACGAGGCAGGGACTTCTGTGCTGTGGGAATTCTTGCATGGCAGGCCGGGCTGTGGGAGGGAGTGGTGATGGGCTGTTAGGGAAACCTCAGGGAGGATCAGTGCCTGCCTTAACGTGGGATCTCTGGCAAAATATTAGTGCTTTACTTAAAACACACTCAAATTGAAAGTCAAGTGAGCTGATTTTCAGCTGACTTGAATGCACCCTTATTTCAGAAGGGGGAGCTCCTTTTCCTTGAAAACTGCAGTGCTTGTGCCTCCTAGCCTGCAGCTGAGCAAGGGCTTTGGTGGCAGGGTTTTGAGGTTGCTTGGTTCTTACCCAGTGACCAGAAGTGTAGTCAGAGAGGGAATTCTCGTGGGACCCGATTTGTCAGGTGCAGGGAAAAGCTGCTTAGCTTGTGGTGGCTCTGAATCTTTACTAGGAAGAAATATCCATTGTCCTGGAGATTTTTTTTTCCTTTTCAATTCCTAATATAGCTTCTGGAATAATTATAACAAATCAGTGTAATAGTAAATCAAATAGCTGTCTTCTGCAGCCTGGGTTGGGAAGTATTATGCAATCGCTGTGAAGTGTTTCAAGGGCAGGACTGAAGCTTGTGACTGAAGCTTCATGTGAACATTTTTTTTTCCAGTGTAAGTTCCTGGACACTTGCTGAAGTTGCCAAGAGTAAAATAGGAATACTGTTGCAAATGCCTGTAAACACATAGTGTGTATATGTTGTTATGTTAGGTATCTTACCTATAAATGTTACCTACAACACATTGTATGGTAAGGACAAAAACGATTAAGTAGTAAGTACCTTACATGCTGAACGCTCCAAAGAAACAGCAAACAACCTCAGTCTTGCACGCTGAGAAGGGTAGTTAAGCTCAGGAATTCTCCCTCGCTAATGGCATCCAGTTACTGATTGAAGTGCAGAGGTGTTCTGCCAGAAATCCACAAACTGTTCCATGGAAGGACTTGGTTTCTGCACAGTTCACTCTGCATCTTCCCAGAAAACATCAAGTTCTTGAGCAGGAAGTCATTCTCCTGCTAGTTCAGGAAAATTATTTCAAATCAAGTGGTAATAAAGTCGGTGGTTTTCTTTTTAGTGTAAAAATAACTTCTTGTCTCTTTTTTTTTTTTTGCTCCAGAAAATTACCTGGGACATTCAGCAAAGAACGCTGTGATCACAGTTCCTGCTTATTTCAATGATTCTCAGAGACAGGTATTCACCAAGCTCTAAGGTTTTCAGGCTTATAGGCTGCATTCAGTTTCTCTCACTTATCTGTGCTCTTTTTTTTTCCCCATTTAGGCTACAAAAGATGCTGGGCAGATCTCTGGCTTAAATGTTTTGAGGGTGATTAATGAACCAACAGCAGCTGCACTTGCATATGGTCTGGACAAGTCTGAAGACAAAATGTAAGCTCATGTTCATAACATCAACCCCCTTAAATAAGCGTGCTGTAATTTGCTTTGTAAATGCATCTTCTGGGCTGTTTTTTTCCTGAATCACTGGTTGGAATCCCGCCAAAGTAAACTCTGAGAAGTGAATCAATGCTGTGTCATGCCACCTGTACTCTGTGTCAAGTATACTTGTTAAAGAAACTTCATAACTTGCAGCTACAGCTGAAATTGGCACTGAGTGTTGATAGTGATATTGCCTGCTGGTAGCAGTGACAGGTGTGGCTCCAGCCAGCTGGGTGAGAGGTGGTCACCAGTGGTGCTAAGGGCTGTCGTAAGAGGGAGGTCGAGGTTTGGTGCCTGGCAATCCCCAGTTTGTATCTTTTCCTGGCTGCATTCAACCTTCTGCTGCTCTCAAGGGTGGTCATAAAAATTCAGGGGGGGTTGTTACTGACTTTGTATTTGAGACTGGGATTGCAGTGCTGTGGAAGGCCTCCATCTTGTAGGACATGTTTCACGATGGTTCTAGTGTCCTTGCCGTCAGATGTCTTTCCTCAAAGGAGAGGAAAGAACTGCACTCAGAGGGCTTCCACCTGGACTCAGTGCGCTCAAGGAATGTGCACACTGATCTGTGTATTGTTGTTTTTAAAGAATATTTGTGGATGGCAGCATGAGGTCTGCACACTTGCCTCTTGGGAAGAATGATTTTGAGCCACGCATCTTTGCCTAGAAAGTAATGTTTTTCTGTCTCTGTTCGTGTAGCATTGCAGTCTACGACTTGGGTGGAGGCACTTTTGATATCTCCATTTTGGAAATCCAGAAGGGAGTCTTTGAGGTGAAGTCAACCAACGGCGACACGTTCTTAGGTGGAGAAGATTTTGACCAGGCTTTGCTGCAGTATATAGTTAAAGAGTTCAAGAGAGAGGTGAGGTATCTCATCAGAATTCAACCTCGTGTTACGTTGTCTTTTAAGCCTGCTTAACTTCTGTGGAAGGATAAGAATTTTCTTAAATTATTAGGACTTCTTTTGAGCTCTATGGCACAATTGAGATTTAAAAGTATTGAAGTTAGCCTGACTTCCATATCTTAGATCTATTTTCTCAAGGCAGAATGTTCCTCTCCTGGAAGACAGAATAAATAGCAAGGCTTCTGCTTTTTTTTCTTCCAGCGTAGCAGGACTACCTATTTGTAGTCTGCTTACTCTAACGAAAATCTGTGGGCCGACTGAATGTGTCAGCACAGATGTACGTGGTGCAGTGTTGGCCGTGGGAAATTGCAATATAATTCCAGCTCTGTTCCTTGCCTTAATATTCTGTGATGCAGCAGCTTTTCCCAGCTTTTATCAGTAACTTACTGAATAATCGCTTCTAGAGCAGAGAGGGCTAACAGATGGTTTTGAAATGCTAAAGATGTTTGCCAGAAGTTAGAGAGATCAACAGCTAGAGAGAAGTTTAACAGGCTCTATTCCAACAAACATCTTTGCAGTCAAGAGTGATTAAAAAGGTGAACTGCAGTGATGAAAAGCTCTCCATGGCTAGCTAACAGTCTGCTAACATCTTTTTTGTTGCTTAGACGGGCGTTGACCTGACTAAAGACAACATGGCCCTCCAAAGGGTGAGAGAAGCATCAGAGAAAGCAAAGTGTGAGCTTTCTTCATCTGTGCAGGTAGGTGGCTGGGCTAAAAGAGTATCAAAATGTTATATTGAACTGTTTTGATTATTTTTGTTTCTAAAACTCTGAAGTAGCTGCTTTTCTCCTGTGCTGGCAGCTCAAGCTTCTGTTTAATCAAACAGCATTGGTTTAACTGCAAGTTCTCTTTCTCAGGACAGTCTCTCAGTGTCTGTTGGGGAGCAAAACCAGTTGTCAGAAGTGAAGAATGATAATGGATGCTGCCTTTTGCTTGTGTTCTGACACCACGTTTGCTCATTGTGCAGAGAATGTGACCTTGTTCCCAACTCCCATGTTACAGAAGTATGATGGGCAGTAGGGAATTGAGCTGCAGTTAGTACTTCTGTGTTATGGGAGGTACTTAGGGCTCTGTGCAAGCAGCTCCAAAACCTTGTGGTGCTGCTCGCACCACTGAAACAGCTAATTTGTCTAATAGCAAGGAATAATTTCTATAAAGAATCTTATTTTCCACCAGAAGGGTTGCTTAAACAATGAGCAGCATATACACCCTTTCCTTTTCACATGTTTGTATCTTAATGTATTCAAGTTTGTCCTTTATTCACTAGTGAATAAGGAGCTGGAGAAGCAGCAAGCTGGGGGTGTAATCGTGCTGAAGTGAAATTAAGGTCAATTATATAGTAATTGAAATGGGGGCTCTGCCAATTTCTAGGTTCTGAATAAACATTATTTTTTTGTTGGCCAGTGGGGAGCTCATAGCAAGGAGTTCAGGCCAGTCACAATGGGCGCATAGTTCTGCCAGAGACATAGCAGGCTCTGTTTGAACTGGCTTGAGAGCTGGCAAATGCAGGGAAAATGCTGGCAAATACCGGGAAAACTGAATTCCCCAACTCCTTGGTGGTAAAGGGAAAACAGCTCACTGCTGGCCCTGTCCTCCCTGGTGTTTCTGAGCATGCCATTTACAAAGTGAATGTGCACCTCTAGCCTGTGGCATGGGTGTAGTTCTTGTTCTGGGAAGTTAAATCTCTAGAGCTTAAACAGTTTTTGTAGTCCTGATGATGTCACCATGATTCAGCACTTGAAGATGATTTCAGTGTAAGACTTGATTTTAAAATCCAGGGTGTGAATTTCTAAGACTGTGCACAAATAACAATGAGAAACAGGGAGGGTGGCCCATGGCACTGAACATTTGGGTTAAATAGCAGCTAACTAGTTGTCAGACAAGCTGCTTGCCTTTAAACAACGGTCACCAGTTGGTTCCTTTGGGCAGCTTACCTTGTATGAAGTGTTAGGAAGTTGGTAGCAAAGTCTGACTGAAAATGAACTTCTGTGTTGTGCTGGAGGGAGGGAATTAAGGTTGTAACTTCACAGGTTTCAGCTCTTACTTCCTACCTATGATAGAAATTAAATACTGCTGCTTACAACCACTAGTGAAAATGATGGTTTAATCATTACTTCCTTTATAACACTGACAAACTATGTGCATAAACCACAATCACACGAGCTGTGAAGAGCAAGAGAACGCTTCTTCCGTGACCATGAAGGACCTCAGAGTAACACAGAGTATTAAAATTGGTACTTAACAGTTGTAACCGTGAGATGTGTAACAAAATCTTTCTTACCTCTTGTATGAAATGTAAAATACAAACATACCTGCTGCCAGGTAGGGACTGGGCTTTGAGTGCACAGGCACGTCGATGTTTTAGAACAGACAAAACAGAACGTGTAGCTTGGTCTGAAACCTGTGTGGGGCTGCCTTGCTTTCTGTTAGTAGTTTTCACACCATCTGTTTTTGTGCTGCAGACTGATATCAACTTGCCATACCTTACTATGGATGCCTCTGGACCAAAGCACCTGAACATGAAGCTGAGCCGCTCGCAGTTTGAGGGCATCGTGGCTGATCTGATCAGAAGGACGGTAGCGCCGTGCCAGAAGGCCATGCAGGATGCCGAAGTCAGCAAGAGTGACATTGGTGAAGTCATCCTCGTCGGTGGCATGACCAGGATGCCGAAGGTATGAGATATGTCCCCGTTACGGGCCCAGCTGGCACAGCTACCAGTGCTGCTGCTGGGGGTGATCTATTACGGAAAAATTCAGGGTCTGGGCACTTCAAGGCTCCGGCCACTGAAGGCCCCCAGGAGCAGAGCAGGTGTGCTTGGTAATCCTATGAAAGCAGTGCCAAGGGACTCCTCTTCCTGCAGCTCAGCTGGGGGTCGTAGCTGAGTCGCAGTTTAAAAAGGCAAGTGGGAGGTATCAGGATTTGAAAACTCATCCTGGTTTCCTGCTTTTTGTGGACCGAACACCAGCAGTATTGCTGAGATGTGCAATGTGTTTTTCCTGTAGAATTCAGCATGTGATAAAGGTCCACTTCAATGACAGTAACCTCTCGGTAATCTCTGGCACCCACGAGCTTTCCTTGCCTGTGCAGGGCACTTGCAGCTAGCTCTGAAGAAACCTCAGAAGCACAACTATCCAGTTACCTGCTGCTTGGGTGTGTTTGTCTTTTCTCGAGGCGGTGCTGGCTGTTGTCAGGCACGCTTAATCGGCTCTTCTCAGTGCTCATTACCTAACACCTGGACCTGGTGTTCTGGTGATAAGCACCACATAACTTAAAAGCTTGCTCTGCTGACGTGTACAGGCTTGCAGATAAGGTGCTCTCTTCTGGTAATTTGCCGTTTTTATTCATAGCAATGCAGACTGTTAGCTCCCCTGAAGTCAGTGCTGAACATGTATGTGCGCTGCTGCCTTCAAGGGTACGGCTTATCCTTTTCTGCAGACATCAGCAAAATTTCATTCCACAGGATCTGTCAGGCTCAGACAGCTTGTTTTGCTGTTACTGCTTGTGATTGACAGGTCCTTGCTAGGATAATACATTGTGCATGGTCCTGCCTGGGGTTTTTAGTTCCTTTTTTTTTTTTTTTTTTTTTTTCCCCTCTGTCCCCTTTCTGATGTGTTACATGAGCCTTGGGGGCTGCAGGTGATGTTAGTGTCTGCAGAAGGTCACCCGGGCAGCGGAACCAAAGGGACAAGATAAGGAAAAGGTGCTGCTCTGGCCAAAACTCAAATGGAATAAGTGTGCTAAACCTTCCCAAAGGCCCTATCAGTCCAGTAGGACAGAAGAAAAATGTCTGTGAAGTGAGGAATAAAGTGAGAAAAATACTTTTGGAAGTGGGGAAGCCCTTCCTGAAACCTTAACTATCCTTTAAGGGTGGGAGACAGCACATAAATACTCCCCTCACCTTGTTTATGTCCTGTGCTCATGGCTCTGAGGTTATGTAAGGCTTTCCTGTGTGCCCATAGCCAGGGTGAGAGCTCTGGTTCCAAGATCAGTGCCCGTATGTTGTGCATAGCACAGAGTGTTCCCTCCTGTGTTGTTGTTTGCTAGGAGGGAGCTCGCCTTCTTTGGAGCTCACGTGGCCAGTGCTGCAGGAAACATAAAGTGGGTGGTTAGAAGTAATGGCTCTTTTGTGCTGTAAAATATGCCTCCAGAGGGAAAGACTTGCACTTAATTATATGTTCATGCACAAAGTGTCTTCCTCTGCAGGGAACGCTGCCTGCAAATGTCTCTTGGCTCACACGCGGAGTCGGACGCTTGCTTACAGCATGGTTTGCCAGGCGCACGGTGCTCACCTGTGCAGATGTTTGCCTGCTGAGCGCGCTCAGAGAGGCGGGATGCTGTGAACAGGAACCAGGCTTCACACCCTTCTCAGCAGGGGAGAGAAACGGGCTACTGAGCTGCGGCTCTCACTGCATTCCCTTCTGGGTACTTCAGCAGTAAATCTGTTGCAATCATGAGCACATCATTCCAAAGGGGCAGAGCAGTGAAAAGCTAATAACACAGCTCAAACCGTCTGCTGACATAGCAATCTACCTCTCTGGTGAAACAGCCCATTAAATAAAGAGTTTGAAAACGCTGCCCTTCATACACTTTAATTTTTTTCTTTATTACATGCAAACAAGATGAACTGTCCTTCTGCTCTGGAGACAGAGCACAGGGAAGGTCAGAAACCCAGAGTTGTGCTGTCCTTGGCAGCTGTGTTCTGCCCGGTGCTGGCTTGTACAAGTTCCAGGGGAGCAATCCTTGGCTCCTGCATGATAAACATGGGGTGATCCCTTCTGAATAAGGCTGGGCTATGTGAAAGGACCAATGCAGGTGGGGTGCACAGGTTGATGGGCAGCTGGGGAGCTTGACTGCAAGAAAATCTCCAGAGAAAAGGTTTTCTAGACTGCAGTAAGTGCATGTAACAGGGAACATGGAATGGTGGATTAGGGAGCAACCACGAGCCTGAGGTTTAGTATTTCTCTCATGCCATCAGGTAAGATGGCAGCAGGACCATAAAGACAAAACCTTTGGCCAGGGCTGGGGTGTTCTTGTGGCTGCAGCACCATGCAGCGATGGCTCGCTCCCCATCTGAGCTGTGCTCTTTCCCCATTCAGGTGCAGCAGACTGTGCAGGAATTGTTTGGCCGCGCTCCCAGCAAAGCAGTCAATCCCGACGAAGCCGTGGCGATCGGCGCGGCTATCCAGGGTGGCGTGTTAGCTGGTGACGTTACCGACGTGCTGCTGCTGGATGTGACTCCCCTCTCCTTGGGCATCGAGACCCTGGGAGGAGTCTTCACCAAGCTCATCAACAGGAATACCACCATACCAACCAAGAAGAGCCAGGTACGAATGGGCTGCGTCCAGCGGAGGTCTGAGCACCGAGCAGGGCTGCCCAAAACATCCCAGTAGATGGTCTTCTCTCCTCAGCTGGCAAAAAGAAGCAGCTTAGGAGTCAAGGTTTAGTGTCTGCCCATGAGTATCTCTGCTAATTGTTAGCGTGCCCAAAGGAGGAGGATAAAACCGAGTCCCTGTGTGCCAAGATATCCCGGGGTGTCTGCAGCCTGCTCAGGATTGCAGCGTGCGTGTGCCATGATGTAACTGTCAACACATCATCCTGAAGGATCGTGTGGAGACCTTCTGTAACTGAGCACCGCGCCCATCTGAGACCTCCTTTCTTCATCTGTGTGCCTTGGAAGCTTTTTTTCAGATGTTTTCTTGTAGTGTGGGCCACTAGCAAACTTGGGTGTGATCCTTTCTCTCGCTTTGCCTTGGCTGGCTCTCCTGGTGTGTGCTCCTACTGATAACGCTTGTTCTCTGTGGTGTGGGGCAGGGACAGGAGTTTTGTTGCTTCAGGAGGAAGCGTTCTGGTAACGTGGCTGCCTGCCAGTGACCAGAGCCTGCTGCTGGCATGGCCTCACCAGCTTTTGTGTGTTCAAATGCGTATAAGATGAGATGCCAGTGAACTTGGCTGTGGCTACTCTTGGTGCTTTGTTGTTTAGTCAGAGCTTTTTAAAGGAGCAGGAACGCATGAGCAGGAATCAGTTTGTGTGGTGCAATTTGCTAGCAGTCCACTCACTCTGTGTTTGTTTTCCACAGGTGTTTTCTACAGCTGCAGATGGGCAGACTCAAGTGGAGATCAAAGTATGCCAGGGGGAGAGGGAGATGGCGAGTGACAACAAACTTCTTGGCCAGTTCACGCTGGTAGGTTGGCTACTTGGTATTCCTGAACCCTGAAGGCAGCATTAGGGGTGAGTTGTCTTACAGAAGATATTTCACCCTATTTGTAACTTAAAGAAAAAAGCAGTCCCTGAAGTTAAAGCCTGATGCTGGGACAGCTTTTCAGTGGCAAGGGACCAGCTAGTGTTTAAATGGAGCTCAGAGTTTCCCAGCAGTGCTGGGGGATGCTCATGATGTAGCTTTAGGGCTAGGCGCAGTCACCTAGCAGAGCCTTCGCTTCTGGGCACAAAGAGCTGAAAGAGCTCTGTAGTACCAGACGTGCTCCGCAGATAATCTGAATGCTGGCCTTTCCTCCCCTGTTACAAAGACAAGGCTTAGAGCAGGCTCCAGGCTCAGTGCAGTCCCTATAGAGCAGTCACTTTCCAGCCTGGCACCACTCTTCTGCAAACACGCGTGGATCTGCCCAGCTTATCGGAGGACAGTTCGGCACTTGGTGTGTGCAGCATGTGGCTGACTGTGGCTCCGTGCACAGAATTGGTTTGTTCAGGTGTCAGACAGCAAACTTTGACAGAGCCATTGGATCTTGCTGTTGCTAAGAAGTAGTTCCTAAGGTAGGAGTCTGTGTGCTGTTAAACCTGTTCAGATGCTGTTAATTCTCCACGTGGTGCCAACGGGCATTTTGAGGGCTCAGCTCTGAGGCTTAGTTACCGGTCGATTTACCTGGCAGATCACCGAGATGAGGTGCCCAGCGTTGGAGCCTTGCACCCTGAGCTAATGGCTGAGCTCTTCTCCTCCTCAGGTTGGGATTCCTCCGGCGCCACGCGGAGTGCCCCAGATCGAGGTCACTTTTGACATTGATGCCAACGGAATCGTTCATGTGTCAGCCAAGGACAAAGGCACCGGGCGTGAACAGCAAAGTAAGTGCTCCGGGGTGCTGCGTGGGGTGGGAAGGACAGGTGTCAGGTGTGGAGCAGGGGGCTGTGCCCTGGAGGGACAGAAATCAGGGACTGGGAATCCTGCACCTTGTCCCTGTGCTGTGCTCCTGGGCACGCTGCTCCTCGGGGAGTGCTCTCTGCCACCACGCAGAAGCAGCTGAGGCTGCTTGCATGGAGATGCCAGCTTTTAAGGGAGAAATCAAACTGAGGAGACCCCTGTAAATCCAAGGCTGAGTACACCGGCCTTGTGCTGCCACCCTGTTTTGGTTCTGAGGCAAAGATACTGAAATTCAGGCATATTGAAGCCGCAGGTATTTTGTGCAACCACTTGATTCGCTTTCCTTCGTTTAGGCTGCAAACATCTCTAAATGGCAGGGGGCTCGGGGACTTCAAGCTGCCAGCACGTTGTGCTCTGTGTGCAATGAAATGTTAGGCCCAGTGTTCTGGGGTAATTAACAGCGTGGTTGACTCTTTCTAAAGCCCTGTTGTGGGCTTAGAAAATTAATTTGAAGCATTTGTAGATTCCCCTGGTACAAATAGATCTCTTTTGTGCCTGTGACTGGGAAGGCTCTATACTGCCCTTCAGTCATTTCTTGGAGGGAATGACTAGAGCAATCGGATGCATGCTCCAGTTAAGAAAAATACTGTTAACTCTACTGGCAACTCGAAGGTATGTGGTGTTCTTAATCACGCTGCTTGGCTTTTGGCATAAACGATTCCAAAAGCACACTGCATGTTACTTTGATTTCTCTGTAGATTTTTCCCTGTGACAGCCTTCTAGCTCTGAATAAATAGGCAACTAGAATTTCAGTTGCTTGTCTGTCTGCAAATATGGTCCTAAGCAGAAAGCTGAACTCCTCATCCCACAGCTGCATCCAAAGGACGTGTGTGTGCCTTTGTTTAGGGTTTCATACCACTGGCAAATACTATATAAAACTTTGGGGCCTGCTATACCTGTTGTTTTGACTTTGCAATATCCAGGATGTCAGTCTACCCAACCAACTCATGCTTCTCTGCAGAACTTGGTTTATGTCTAGACTATGTGTTTGGGCTTTTTGACACAAATGGGGAAAAACAGGGGACCTTCAGCAGCCCACCTACAGAGTCATGCTGTGCTTGCTTATCAAGGGCAGCATGATAAGGTGGGTAGGGAATAGTGTTACTGTGCTACCAGCCTGAACGTCTGTCCAGTAGTGAAAGGAATCTGTGCCCTGATAAAAAGGGTTCAGTGGTGGTGGGGTTTTTGTGTTGTTTTTCTGGGTCTTCATTTTTTTTTAATCTCCCCCCTTTTGGTTTGGGGGCTTTTTGTGCGTGTTTGCTTTCCTGAAGGAGTAACTGAAGAACAAGGTGATTACAAAGAAATAGGCAGGAAGTGTCTGGCAGAGCTGGGGAGGAGGGAAGGAGGGATCTAAGGTGTCAGGCTTTTATCTTCCCAACTGCATCGCAGCCCCTTCAAAGGCTGGTTCTCTTTGTACTGCCCACGGGGTCTGCACAGGTGCAGAGTCCCTGAGCAAGGCTGCGGCTGTGGAGAGGGCTTGGGAAATGAGTCTCCTTTCCTCAAAGAGAGGGCACATCCTTTATTAATGTTAATTCTCTAATGCAGTTGTTATCCAGTCTTCTGGTGGCCTTAGCAAAGACGAAATTGAGAACATGGTGAAGAACGCAGAGAAATACGCGGAGGAGGACAGGCGAAGAAAGGTAAGGTGACTGCTGCGGCACCTCACAGCTTGCAGCCCGCCTGCTGGGTGCTGCCACTGTGTGCCACTGACCGTGCTGACCTTGAAGGAGCTGCAGGTTCTTATCCGCACCGCCCTGAGCCGTGGGCCCATGCGGTTACCTGGGTATCTGCTTGCTTCCCCCGTATCCAGTTCAGACCGTGCAGTTGCAAGGAGGGTTGGGCTGGGTAAGCGGCCCTGTGTGATCAGTAACATAATTCCTCCCTGAAGAGTTACTGGGGCTTGGAGGCAGCAGTAAGCAAACTCACCTGCCTGCTGCTCACGACTGACAGCTTTGCAACTATAGCTGATGCTTTCTGTCAGCAGTGCTCGTTGCTGTTCAGCTGCCCGTTATCCTGGCTGGTTGTCTGAAGCTAGCTTGCTGCAGCCAGGTTCTCACAGTGGTGGCCTTCCATTTAATTGCAGGCAGTACAGGGAAGATGCAGACTACTTAGGAGTTTATTTTAAAGCCAAATGTATAGAGCCTGCTAAGCAAAGCTGTGAAGCATCCTCATCCTTCCTAAGTGGGAAGTTGCTTTCTGTAGTCCTTAAACATCTCACTGCCTGGCACCTTGAATGCTCAGTACTTGCCCTCAGCGCAGGTGAAGCCGTCAGGAGGTGTTTGAAAGCCTCGCTGACTTTGTCAGGAAGGTCTGATGCTGGCCATGGCTGAGCGGCTGAACCTGTGATACTCGCAGGGTTAATGGTTGGAACTAATTGGCTTAATGAGGGTAGACCTAATTAATGACACTACTAAATATGGAGCATTGATTTTTAAAGCAGACACGAGGAAGGCTCAGGGATATGACACCAGCGTATGTTCAGTGCTGGCTGAAGCCGCACGCTGCATTTATCTGCTTTGTGTGCCCCTAGGCTGTGTAAAGCTGCCTCAGGTACTCACGGTAGTGAAGGGATCAGAAGAGGACTAAAGGAGAAAAAGCATGGAATAAATTCACATGAAGCAGCCCCTCTGTGCTGTAAGCTCTAGATCCACAAGAGATTGGTTTAACCTGCAGGTTAGGTGCAGAACACTTGGAGACTTTGGTCTGGGAGCCCCACTGTTCAAATATCTGCATCATTGCCAGGGAGTGTAAGAGGTGGCACAGCACTTGAAGAGGCTGTGCTGAAATTTTCTGTTGCCATGCTTTGACTTTGTACCTTAAATCATGTAGGGGGTGAGTTCTGCCCTGTTAACAGTCCAAGTGGGATTCATCTCTGCCCAGTTACCGCATGGAGGCTGCTTTCTTAACTGGCACTTCTGTCTCTTTATAAGATTGGCATAATTTGATTGTCAAAGCTCCCCCGTTACACCTTTCTGATCGTGGTTTTACCACCATGGAAGTAACCATAAGTGCACAGACAAGTAGCACTCTGCTGGACTTAACATCCCGCTGTCAACTCTGGCATCCCACACAAAGCACAGACACAGCATAGGCGCTAAATAATTGATCACCTGCTTTCCTCCTGAGTCTCCTGAGCATGTTATCACACCCTTGCTCAGGTAGACTCGTCTTTGAGATGGGGAGGGCTGGGTGTCCCAGAGGCTGTTGCTGATGAAATAGTTCACACTGACAGTGGGACTGAATTATGTCTAAGAACTACCACGCCTCTGTCCTGAGAGCCTACTCAGTCACCTGTTGGTCATCCTCGCAGCACTAATTAATAGTTCCTACCCAGCACAGTGGTTATTTCCATCGTTGAGTTGTTACACATACTGCTAATAAGGAAACACCAGTAAAACAACCCCACATTTGAGGTGTCTCTAGTGCCCTCGTTGCTGAAGAAGCCCAAGAGTATTCTTGAAAAGCTCTGTGGCTTCCTCAAGGAGCAGAACGTAGAGCTGAGCAGTCTCTGCGCTGGCTCGCTTTTTCAGCCTCCCAGTAGTAGTATTTTGTTGGTTGCTTCTGCTTCGGTGGGTGTCAGAGGAAGAAATGTCTCGGTTAGACCCCCTGTTTGGGCTTCAGTGCCAGAACACCCCTGGAAGTGGTTGGCTTCCATTTCCTTTATCCACCTTGCCATTAAGAAGGACCCTGGCTGGGAGCTGGAATGGAGTTTGGGGAAAGAAATGTTAGCATGTCAGGCAGCTCGTGCTGCCAGCTGTGCGCAGGAGGCCCTGATGAGCTCTCTTCCCCAGGAACGCGTGGAAGCCGTCAACATGGCCGAGGGCATCATCCACGACACGGAGTCGAAGATGGAGGAGTTCAAGGATCAGCTGCCAGCAGATGAGGTGGGTGACACCCCCCGATCCGTGCGGTTCTTTGCCGTGTCTGCTCAAACTCCTGCTGGGCTCCTAGCTGGCTCTGCGCGCTGGCACCAGCTCCGTGTTGCCCTGCATTGTAAGGGTGGCACAGTCATCGACTCGTCTGGGTTCCGCACTTGAGTATGGGAGGATGTAAGAGCATACTTATGATGAGATGGTTGGAGTAACAGCAGATTTTGAAGTGCAAGTTGGGTGGCAGTGAAGACTTAAGAGCCTGGGAAGCTGCTAACGAGTTGTGTCCTTGGGCTGGCCTTGCAGGGATTTGATAAGAGCTGGCCTGTGTCCTGCATGAGAGGAGAATTTTGCTCAAAAGCTAGAGATTCCAAGCAGCGCCTGCCCGGTGTTAGCAGCTTTCCCTTGTCTCTGCTGTGCAGCCCTGGCAGTCTCGGTGGTGTGAGCACAGCATCCGAGAACTGGGAGGCAATGAAAATGATGGGATCCACTTAGCTCCAATTTTCCTTCTATCTTTGGAGTGAAGTGGATAGTTAGCGTCAAAGGAGTGCTTTCCGTGCCTTTCGAAGTGACGGTTTAATTTCAACATTATGAATTTCAAAAGCCAAGTTTAAAACAGATTGCACAATCTTCAACTTAACAACTCTTGGGAATGGGATAGAAGGGGCTCTGTGAGGCATTTGAGGGAACAAGATGTTGGTTTGTTGGTGAGGAGCCTCTGATTGCTTTAAACTCTGTCTTTCAGCTCAGGTCCTCTGTGCTTGGGACTATGACTGCTGGAGTTTTCTCCCGCAGGAGCAGAGCCTCCATCTCTGTTCTCTGCGAGGACTGTTCCCTGTGATGCTTTCTGGGGGAATACCAAGGGAAAGAGGGGCAGCAGTGCCTGGAGGAAGCCCCGTGTGCTCTGGGTGGAGCTGGGAGCCTGGCACAGGCAGCCTCGGTTGCCTTCCCCATCCCACAGGTCTAAATGAGGAGCGCTCTGCCCACGTTTTCCCTGCGAACGCTGCTGAGCAAGCGCTGGCGGCACAGCTGTCCCCCAGTCACCTCCCTTCTCCAGGCCTGCCTCGCCAGCAGCCTGCCAGAGAAATGCCAGACTGTGTGGAGGGTTTGACAGATGGCTACAGGGGCTGGGATGAGACCGTACTGCTTTTGTTTGCCTCCCTGCTCCTCCCACGTGCAACAAAGGGATTAAACAGGGTTGTGAGCAGCCTTACTCGCTGGCTTCCTGACAGTGCCTTAAATATAGATGAGAACCAGCTTGCTTTTCCCTTTACCCTGGCTGCCGGGGTGGCTGGCTGGCTGGCGAGGTGTGCCAGGGAGAGCAGCTCTCCTCCTTGGCGGGCTGCTCGGTCTCTGCAGTGCTTTCTGTCCTTGGCGCCTCTGCCGAGACTGCAAACGAGGGGACCGCTTAATGCCGACTGCGGTGCGTTTAGCGAGGTGGACACGTGCCCACTGGGAGCCGAGCGCAGTCCCAGTCCCTGCAGGCCATATGGCTCCGTTTGAGACTCTAACTTCCCAGCTTCTGGCAAAAACCTGGAGTTTTGCTGTGGCCACTAGGTGGGTGAAATGGCAGGAATGAGATTTTTTCGGTGAACGCATGCAGCTGCATCAGGTTTGTCCGTGTGTTCTTCGCAGTGCAACAAATTGAAGGAAGAAATTGCTAAAATGAGGGAACTTCTGGCTCGTAAAGACAGCGAAACGGGAGAAAACATCAGGCAGGCAGCGACCAGCCTGCAGCAGGCTTCCCTGAAACTCTTTGAAATGGCATACAAGAAGGTAGGTTCATGGTCACTTACATTTTATAGCTCTCGGATGGGGGGGGGGAGTTGGGCCACCAAATATTTAGGCATGGTGCTGACTCTTGGCACAGCTCCCTTTGGCTGGGGCTTTCCCCTGTGTCTGCAGGTTATCTGAAGTAATGTCTGGAGTGCCCTGAAGATGATTCTGTAACAGGCTTCCTGTTCAGCCTGCCTAAAATCACAGTAGTCAGGCCAGGGGGATTTTTTTCCCAGTCTCCCAGTGAGAGGCCCTCCTGTCTGAGCCCATTTTGGCAGACGGGTGCTGACCCTGTCCAGGGGACGTGTGCCGGGATGGAAATGGCACACACGGCCCAGGTGACCTTGGTGGTACTAAGCTGGGGAAAGCTGCTTTGATGTCAAACTGACAGCGTTCAGTGCTGCAACGTAAGCTCGTTATGTCCACTGGGAACGAGTAAATAATGGGAAGATAATTTCCTTTCTCTTAGTAGCAGTCGTGTGGAGATGAGGATTGCTTCCATTCTCCAGTGGACAATCACCCTTTTTCTCTGGAGAAGGGTTTCTTCAGTCTAGAATTAACCTAAACAGCTAGGTAGGGGGAAAAAACAACACGTCTGGGGAGAAACATGTTGTTGTTGCTGCCACTAAGAAGCTCTCTCTTTCACAGATGGCCTCGGAACGAGAGGGTTCTGGAAGTCCAGGAGATCAGAAGGAAGAGAAGCAATAAGAAGTCTCGGCCTTGCCTTGACTAGAGCACAAAGAGGCGGTGGATGTTCTTGATGCTTGGGAGAGAAGGCACCTTCCTGAGCAGAAACGGGCAGAATTCAGACTTACTGTGTTTTTGCAGTATTCTATATATAAAAATTCTTTAATGTATAAACTTAGTGATGTGTCTGCTAGGTAAATTGTCACATGATGAAAGTTAATTCATGCAAGACAAAGTTCGAAGTGTTTGGCCCTGCGGTATTCAACTGAGGCACTTGAGGACTTGCTGATCATTTGTTTCTGATACTTGACACAATGGTGTACTAAATCTGGTACCGGAGCTTGGAAACCATGTTAGTGAATCGAGAGGTGGAGAGGGAGGTTCTGGTGGAAGCAGGCGGGGAGTAACACCTGTTTGGATCCTCCTCGTGGATCTGAGCACTTGTGAACAGGTCCTGAGGCCTGTGAACAGCAAGGGCGAGGCTGGTTACGTTGCTGGAGAACATCCAGATCTGCAGCTAGTGCCCTTGTTCTGGAGGAGGGGGGGTCTCCAAATTTAGCTGTAACATTTCTTACAAAAGAGGCTACACAGAAGCTGCGTACTTTTACTTGTCTGAGCCTTCTGCTCCATCCTGTGTCTGTTCTCTGCTTATGGCAAAACAATTTCCTGGATAATAAAACTGTTATTGGATCCATTCTGGATTTTTTTAAATAAAAGCAGAAAAGTGTCCAGCCTGGCGTTCTTGGTATTGTGGCCTTTGTTGGAGAAGGGGAGGCTGCCTGGGAGAGCTCGTGCAAAGGAGCAGCCCGCTGTGGCAGCGCTGGGGTCTGGAATTTGTGCTGGACTTAAGTGCAGACAGAATGCAGCTGCTGCCTGCCCTGGCACACCGTCACCTCTCGGAGCTGTTGCTCCTTCTCTGCTCATGCTGTGGGCGCAATCTTCTGCAAGGAGAGCAAATCCTACAGCTGCCTTCATCTGACAGCTGGGATACATAGTGGAGAGGAAGGGGGTTATTTTTCTTAGCACTAGGCACTTTCCCTTTTGGGATGGCTCTGAGGCCCGAAGCCACAGCCCTTCCTTGTCCTTGTACTCCTGAGCTGGTGGGGGGCTGAGAGCGGCTGCTTCAGCCACCGAGACCTCCTCAGCCAGAAAACCCAGGGGCAGCTTCCACTTGAACATGAATGGAGAACTGACCCGGGCTGTTAGAACTGGCCTGGGCTGTGGAAGCTTTTTCCTGTTGCCACATTAAAGAGCTGTGAGCAACCTCTGCGTGAAGCAAAAGGGAACCTGGAGCATTTCTGCCCAGACAGAAGGTGTCAAAGAGGCCGGGCACAGCCATGGGGAGAGATGGGAGGCAAAACGCTGCTGGGGTGAGGAGGGCAGGCTGGGGGGGTGTTTGTGTGAATTGGTGGCTTTGTTCTGTCCCAGCACAGCCCCAGCCCTGTCCTTTGTGGCAGTGCCTGGGAGTGCGGATTCCCCTGGGCAGGCTGCGAGGAGCTGAGCACCGAGAACAAACGGCTTTGGGGGAAAAGGTTTGGAAATGGCCCCCACAGGGGGGCTGCTGCGCCCGGCCTGAGCTGCGGGTGGGTGCTGGGTGGGCTGGGGGGGACAAACTGGGACAACTGGGGTGGTGCTGGGCTCCTGCTGCAGCCTGGGGCCCACGGGGTGAGGGCAGGGGAGTGTCTTCATCATCATCACCATCATCATCATCCTCATCACCACCATCTTATTCATCATCACCATCATCTTCCTCACCACCATCATCATCCTCATCAGCACCACCCTCATCTTCTTCATCTTCATCATCACCTTCTTCATCTTCACCACCACCATCATCTTCTTGATCTTCATCACCATCTTCTTCCTCACCACCATCATCCTCATCCTCGTCATCTTCCTCACCACCACCATTAACCTCATGTTGTCACCCTCATCACCACTGCCTTCATCTTCTTCATCTTCCTCACCATCATCTTCCTCACCATCTTCATCATCCCCCTCATGTTCTTCATCACCTTCATCTTCACCATCCTCATTCTCACCCCCGCCACCCCCGTCACCGCCCTCACAGCCCCCGACCCCCCCCAATGGCTGCCCTCCCCTTTCTCGCCCCTCCCTGTCGCGACACGCCCCGCCTATCGCGACACCCCGTGCTCCCCACGGGGCCGGGCGGTGCACGCCGCTCACCGCCACCCCTCAGCCCCGTGCGCGGGGCGGCGAGGCGCTAATTAACCCAGCACTAATGAACACGGCACTAATTACCCCGGCGCTAATGAAGCGTCCCCTTTAAGCACCCCCTTCTCGCGATACCTCCCGTGGAGGCACTGAGGGGGGGGGGTAGCGCACCGCGAACTACACCCCCCACAACCCCCCGCGCGGCCGGGCAGCCAATCACCGCCCGCCCCGCGAGCGCGCGCCGCGTCCCTCCCCCCTCCTTTCCCCCCCCCTCCCGGAAGTGATGTCAGGGCGCCCCCCACGTGAGCCGATTGCAACACATGCGGCGCGGCGAGGGGGAGCGCGAGCAGCCGCGGGCCGACGTCAGCGCCGCCGCCAGCCGCGCGCCGCCGGGGGGGGGAGGGAGGAGCGGGCCTGAGGTGAGCGGGGGGGGAGGGGAGGGGGGGGAGGGAGGTGTGAGGGGAGGGAGGGGGGGCTGGTGCGGGGTGGGGGGGGGCCGTGAGGGCCGGGCCGTAACCGCCGCGCGCGTGCCGCCGCCTCAGGCCGCCAGAGGAGGAGGAGGAGGAGGAGGAGGGAGAAGATGGCGGACGATCCCAGCGCTGCCGACCGCAACGTGGAGATCTGGAAGATCAAGAAGCTCATCAAGAGCCTGGAGGCGGCCCGCGGGTGCGTCACGGAGGGGTTGGGGGGTGCGGGGTGGGGGCGCGGGGCCCCTCTCACCTCCCTCATCCCCCCCCTCCTCCCCCCCCATCCCATCCCATCCCCTCAGCGGCCGGGCCGGGCCCGGCGGGGCAGGCCCCGTGCCCTGTGCCGCTCCCTGCCCGGTTCCTCGCCCTCCTTCCCCGCCCCGGGCCCGCTGCCGGAGCCGCCTGTCCCGGCCAACATGGCGCGGGGCCGCTCGGGGCGCTGCCGGGGCCGCGCTCAGGGGGGGGCCGCACCGAAACGCGGCCCCTCGGCCGCACTGCCCTCGGTGCCCGCGGCTGCTCCCCTCTGGAGAGCGGGCACGGGGCGGCATTTTGTTAAAAACCACCCTTAATTAGAGGGAAATGGGATACGAACCCAAGCCAGGCCTCTCCTAACGTGTATATTTTTTTTAATCTGGCTCGGGATGTGGCTGTGCGAGGTTGGGGTGTACAATAAGGGAACGTGGAGCCGGGGCTGCCCTCGCCTGCAGCAGAGTGGACTTTGGCTGCCTGAGCTGCCCGCACAGCTCTGCCTTCACGCGGTGTGCCCTGTGCTGCTGGGGAGGTCCTGGCAAGCACAGGGGGTGTGAGCTGCTCCTGCCACGGTGCTGGGAGGGCTCGGGCAGCTCCAGGCATCTGCTGCAGCCCGTGGAAACAGCCAGCAGTGCTGAGAGGGGCTGGGGTGTAGGGGGGAAATGTTTAGCTAGCGTTTTGGCCCTTCCCAATTCAGAACATGGTAGCACAGGTATGTCGGCATGGAGCAGTGGCTCTTTGTCCATCCCTTCAGGCAGGTGAGTGTTGTAGAAGTCAGGGCTGAAACTGAGAGCTCCTGGAAGGGGTGAGGCAGGAGGGCTGGCAGGGACTGGGCGCGCCCTTTGAGCAGCCTCCTGGGGCTGCAGCCCTGACGTCCCCCCTCCTCCCCAGCTGTGTGCCCTGCCCCAGCTCAGCCTCACGGTGGGGATGCTCCAAGTGCAGTGAGATGCGTGTAGGGGGTTCTGGGTCCCGATATCTCCTAGGTGCTGTGACACTGCTGCTGCTTTGCTCAGTGTGTGTGCTGGTGCTAAACCCCACCTGGCGACAGCTGCTGACGCCAGCAGTCCTCACCCTAAGCAGGGTTACACTGGCTCTCTGTGAACGCCTGGTGTGCTTCCAGGAGGCCCAGCCGAAGTTATTTGGGCCCGGCAAGGGGAAGAGGTGCTGCGGCTCTCAGCAGCGCTGGGCTCCCTGGCACCAGCCCGTGAAACAGGCTTTTCCTGCCGCCGGGAGAGTCGCTTCCCCTTCCTGCCGAGTAGGAAGACCTGTTCTGGGGTGGGTTAGGGGGCAAAGCCTGTAAATAGGGTGGCGTGGAGGGCCGGGGCTCCCTGGTGTCTCCACCTTCCCTTACTCATGTGCTCCTAATAGTGACCCAGCAGCAGTGCCCCAGTTTCAGGCGCTGGCTGTTCCTGCAGTGGATCAAAGGGAAATTGGAGGAGGCCGGAGCTTGGCGTTGAATTCATCCGTGGCACTTGGGGTGCTTTTGCTGTTACCCTGGCATTTCGGGAAAACCTCAGTAAGATCTGTGGGGTATTATCAAAATGTGAAGGGAGCACAAGAGCAAGGGAATGCTTTTGTCGTGTCTGAGACAGTTGAGGCAAGTGGCAGCATTGGCCAGAGGTCTAGGGGAGAAGGTTGGAGCTGCAGCTTCACCAGAAGCTGAGCAGCTGGAGGCCCATGAGGCTGAGGCTGCTTCTTATATTGTGAGGTAACATCCTAGCCAGAACGCCCGCTGTTACTCGTCACGCTCTGCTTAGGAGAGCTGCACTTCTTATTGGTAGCTGGCCTGAAAGAACCTGGCAAAACAATTAAAAAAAACAAACAAAACCAAAACCAAACCAAACCCTTAACCTCCAAACTCTGCTGTCTGTCTCGTTCCCAAAGCAGAGATATCTCTTGTCTCCTCCCAGCTCTTCCCAAGCCGAGCTGCGAGCTCTCTGGTGCTGTGGAGTTAATGAGTTGGTCTCTGCGATGTGGCGATAAGGGCAGGGGAGCAGCTGGCGTCTGCAGAACGTGTGAGGGAGAGCAAATGGGGCCCGAGTCCTGGCCGCAAAGGTTAATTGCTGCCAGCACAGAAGTGGAGCAGGGGAAAAGGCTGGTGATGAGGAGCTCCTTGCGAGGAGCCTGCCCCTATCGTTCATCCCCCACGGCTCCAACTGCTTGGGTGCTCATCAGGCATCTCAGCAGCTCCCTTGCAGAAGGGCTCCGCTTTCTGAGCAGCATGCGGGTGGTTTGTGTCAAGGACTGTGCTCCCGGGTGGCCGTGGCTGTGCTGCTGCCTTTGGATGTTGCAGCAGCTCGAGCAGAAGTGGCGTTAGCCACTCTTTTCCCTCTTGCCTTCTGTCTCAGGGCCTTCCTGTTACTGCTGCGTGCAGTTTTCCAGTGTCGCTATGAAAATGACAATCCCTCTTTGTTCCTTTGCAGCTCTGACTAGTTAGCAGGGCTGCGGGCAGCCTTTCTGCTAATCTCAGCTGTAAATGCTTGGCAAAATCAAGTACCAGCAACAGCTAGCGGCCTCCTTGCAGGCTTAGGCCCGAGATGGCACCCTGAACAGTGTTCGGAGAGCTTCTCTGAGCCTTGGTGATGAGGGCACTCTGCTCCAAAACGGTTCAGAAACCCCTCTGCTGGGCACACAGCGAGTTTCTGACCCTGAGAAAGAGCACAGTGGGTGCCAGTGCAGGGTGGGAGCCCAGTTATAATGGCAAAACCTTCAGGAGCTCACTGCCTTTGAGACGCCTCCTGAGACTTGTCTGGAGAGGAAGCAAACCAGACAGGTGTCTTTGGAGGCAGAGCCAAATAGAGTGGGTAGGGATTGAGCATCAAAACCTCTCTCCAAATCAGGTATTTTGGAAGGTGAAGGAGCAGGGCACACACAGGCTTCTGAGCAAATTCAAAAACTGGGCTTGAGTGGGTGACTTGTGCTAGGTTTAACGGGAGGAAATGCAGTAAGGCAGGAGAGTGGAGAAATAGGAAGAGAAGGGGAAATCTTGGTGTCTCGGAGCCGTGGCAAAGTGAGGTCAGGCTGTTTCTCACTGGGGTTTGGATTTTGTCGAGCTGAAACTTCCATCTGCTACATGGGAGAAACCAAATGCGAGGCAAGAAGCTACCCGTAGAGACAGGTGTGAGGATGTATGGGAGCTCCTGCAAAATGCAGCACACGCTGGGGCTGTGTGAGTGGCGAGAGCCTGACCTGTGGCTTACCCAAGACCAACTTACCCAGCACGTGTTGCAGAAGGCTGTGGGTGCAGCTGGGTTTCCCTCCGTCCATCCAGAGTCTTGCTGGCCCTGGTGGAAGGGCCCAGCTCTGGAACTGGCCTCGAGCTGCTGCTGCTGCTGCTTCCCTGCCTTGGGATGGGAACCTGCTCGGTGGTGGGGCTGTTCTGGCTGTCCTGGGGCAACACCGCTTAGGTGCCCGGGCAGGTCAGTGAGATTGAGACCTGCTGGGACGTCCTGGTGGCTCTGGAGAGCGAGGTGAGCCCTGGGCCGTCCTGCTGGTGATGTGCTGGGCCTCTCCAGAGGTCCCCTGGGAGGTGACACCAGAGCTGTGAACGCTGTGCCAGCTGCTGGGGGCAGCTGTGCCTGTGTGCATTGCTTAGAGGGTGACTGGGGGGGGGTTAGGCATCCTCTGCAGCCTCGTGGTGTTCCTGGCTTCCTTTGGAAGGAAGGGAGGGAGGCAGCAGGCCCCCCTGCCTTCTCAGGGGGATCCGTGTGGTGTGGGAGCAGTGTTACACCTGGTACAGAAGCTGGTTCTGCAGAGCTGCAGCTTTCCCCTTAGGGTGAGGTGCAGGATGGAGACCTTGAACCTGGGTGAGCTGTGAGGGGCAGTGCTGGGCAAGGTGCTGCTTGGCTTCCCAGCCTGTGCTGTGCTCAGCAGGCTGCAGTGCTGGTACATCCTGTTAGGGCCTGCAGTCCCAGAGCCTTGAGGAGCTCTGCACAGCGAGCCCCTGCCTCGTGCAGGTGTCCCCAGTGGGCTAAATGTCTGCTGGCAGCTGGGCTGGGCCAGTCCCGAGGGGAAAATGGATTTCCCCCTTGTGTGCGAAGGATTCGTGTGGAAAGGACTAGAAGAGGAGTGTCACTGGTGTGGCTGTGGGGTGTATCTGAACTGGCAGTGAGCTTTCTGCTGTGGCTTTATGGTCCGTCACCAAAACATGGGGTGTTTAGGGAAGAGGTGGTGACCTGCGCTGAAGTGCTTCCGAGCACTGGTGCTTCTTTGCCCAGCCGCCCTCAGGGCGAGGCTCTGAAGAAGAGGGCTGCTGGCTCCCTCTGCTCACCTGCACCAAGTTGTTCACTTCTGGGCATCCTCACCTGCTGCTCCCCCTGCTCCTGAATTACGGCAGCCATCAGGCAGCGCTGTGTGAGTACGTGCAGGTGGCAGGGAATGGCCTGACCGGAGAGCTGCTACGTGCCAGACAAGCTCAGGTCTGGGTTTTGTAGCCCTGGGTGGCTCGGTGGCCGGGTGCCCTCCCTCACAACGGCGTCAGTCAGTGCTGAGCGGCGTGAGTCACGCACGGGTCATCCCTCACGTCGAGCTAATGAATGAGATCCTGCCTGCTGAAGACAAATGATGTGGTAGGAAATGGGGATGAGCACCTCCAAAGAGGACAGGACAGCCTTTTTTTGGCTTTGTGGCAACTAGATTCCCCCCCCTGCTGTTGGCTCCTTGTTCCCATGTGGCTGTGAGGCATTAACATCTTAACGAGCAAATCTGGATTTGTTGCTTCAGTCCCCGGGTGTACAGCCTGTACCCAACTGGCCCATTAGCATAATGCAACAAGTCTTTAAACTTGGAGCATTAATAATTGCAGAGGGAGGGGGGAGAGCAGGGGAGCAGAACCAAGCCCGCCGTGAGTCACGGCTGTCAGAAGCGTGGCGATGTCACGCGGTCCCTCTCCAGCAGCACGGGGTGAAGTCGGGGGCTCCTGTCCCGCAGAGCTGGGGCCTGGGCTGGTGCAGGAGCTGCTCCGGCTGAGGAAGGGAGGAAGCTGGGAGCCTGAGCAGCCGCACGAGCTGGACCCATGGGCGAGGGCTCGGTTACCTGCTGCCTGCATCACCTCGGGACAAGTGACACCTGGCCACGTTCCCTGCTGCCTGCAGAAGGGGAGCTCCGTGACCCTGAGCTTCCTTCACCTCCTTTCTGTCCCTGGGGAGCAGAGCCTGCCGAGCTCAGGAGGCAGACACTGGCGGCAGGCCAGGAGCTGCAGGGGGAGCACGGCCACCCCGCGGGGAGCTCTCCCCGGCTGCCGGAGCGAGGGCTGCACTGCGGGAAGCAGCCTCACCTCCCTGGGCTGGGTGCTGGGCTTCACGGCTGGCACGGCTTCTGGGGGCTTCTTATTTCTGCGTCAGGTCGGTGGGGTAGGGTGAGGGCACAGAACGTCTTCTCAGGACATTCGTAACATCCCCGCTGAAGCTGTGTGTGGTTGCACAGTGCCTTGTGTGCCCCCACCTGTACTGCTGTGTCCTCTGGCTGACGGGTTCCTGCCTAGGGCTCCGAGACAGAGCTGCAGCACGAGAGCTTGGCGCTGAGCGGGCCGTGGTGGAGGTAAATGCACAGCCTCATGCTGTGCAGCTCAGCAATGCCCATTTGTGCAGGGCAGAGACACGGGAATTAACCATCTGCAGTGCTCCCGGGGCATCACTCTGTAAGAAGGAACAACTTGGCCTCCTGGCCCCACAGTCCTTCTCTCGTAACCACACTTACCCCCTGTCCTGTACCCGTTCTGTGCTTCTGAGGTGGTGCCAGGTCCAGGGACATCCTCCTCCCCACACTTGTGCTTGGGATCCGATCTCCTCCAGATCTTCATATCCCTCTCTGGATGAGCTGGAAGCAGGGAGGGGCACTTGGGAGCTGTAGTAAGTTATCCTGAATTGCGGCACATGCTGTGGTGAAACACAGAATGTCTCTGAGGTGGGAGCTGTGAGGTGTTTGCTGAAATGGTGCGGTAAAACATGCTGCCAACGGCATGGCTTTCAGCTCTCCTTTAAACTTATAGGGGCTAATGGTAGGTCCCGATATCTACTGCGTGGTGTTGGGGGCTCTGTCACATACCCGTGCAGCGCCTGTCCCCTCTGTGCCGTGCTTTGAGACCACGAAACGAACGGGGCAGGTTTTCACCTGTCTGATGGAGACATCACAAAGCTGTTGCTTCTCGAGCAGCTGCTAGACAGAGACGTGTCATTTGTGCCGGTCAAATGCCTGTGAAACTCAGGCAGTGCAGGCTCTGGGTGAGCTTCCAGGTGATGTTGCCTCCAGAGCGCTGCTACACTGCTGAGATCCTCTGCTCGTGGGCTGGCAGGATTTCTAGGAGGTGTCAGTGCTTCTGCCTCTGCAGCCGGCTGTCGAGATTGGGCATCTCAAGTGAGCTGGTGCCACTTCCTATTTGGAGAGGACTTTGTCTTGTTAAAAGACATAAAGTCTTTAAAGGGCACGTCTGTGAGCTGTTCACGTAGTGCAGCCATACCTGATGAGCTGTACCAGCCTGTGCACGGAACTTCCTCCTGGCAAGGTCAGCGCTGCCACATGCGAGGCTTTTATGAACAGGGAGTGCCTGGGCCTGTGGTGTGTAAGAGAACCCAAACCAGCGCTTTTGGACTTGCCCACACCAAAGGCCGTGTACTTTTTTTAGTATTTCACTTGACATCTGTGCTCAGACACAGGATCAAAACGAACAAATGAAACCAAACCCAGGCAGTCAGCTCCTCTTCCCTTCCACGCTGCTTGTGTGGGACTGCATTCTCGACGCAGCCCTTGCCGAAGCCCCACGCGCCTGCTGGGCTCTGGCTGCCCAGAAGTGGGGCTCTCCTGAGGTCTGTGCCTGGCTGTGGCAGGCTCTGCCTGGGGTTACGGGCACATTCCCGGCAGCCATCTCACAGCTGGCCATGGGCGTGCAGCGAGGGAGCCACTCAGGCCCTCACAAAGCTTTGGCAGCCTGAGATGTGTAGGTAGGGGTGATGTGCACCTGGTAAGATGCAGCCCTGCGGGAGGAGGCCAGGATTTTTGCCTTCCCAAGGTAACGGTGCTTGAAGCAGTGTGGCAGCGGTTACAGAAAGCTTCCTGGCTGCAGCACGTGGGTAAGAGCAGATTACCTGAAAGCTGCCTCACGCTCCTGCCAGTCGTGTGTGGGCCTCATGCTCCCTTGTTCCTGGGAAAGCAAGGTGCTCAGGGAGCACCTGTAAAATATTTCTGTAAAATAGTCCCATTTTGAGTCAGAGGCAGTGACCTGCCTTGCCTCTGTACCTCTGGGTCACCCCGGGTGCTGTTAGTGTGAGATGCTTCGCTGTGGAACGAGCACAGCTCAGCTGCTGCCTGCCAAGCCCGCTGGGAGCTGCTATTTATACAGCACGCCTCTGGGGTCAGGGCTGTGCCTCCCCAGTGTCCTGGGAGGTGGGCTGTGACTGCTCCTCACTGCCTGGGGTCTCCCTCCTCTGCCAGGTCGGTGCCTGCCGCCTCTGGAGCTCTGGTGGCCTTTCAGGTGGCCGTTCTACTGCAGTGACTGTGTGGGACAGGGGAAGCTCTTGGAAAGCCACTAAGCCGGCTTGTAGTGTCCCTGAAGGTGCAAGGACCCGCTCAGCTGTCTGTCACCTGGTGGAAGCGCAGACCCTGGAGCCCTGCAGCTGAAGGTGGCTGCCCGAAGCAGGAGACTTGGCTGCAGCAGAAGCCATCCGGGGGGTGTCTCTGGCAGCTTGTCTCCAGTGTGATGTGCTGCTTGCTCGGTGCTCTTCCCTTCTGTTGTGGAGGCTTCTCCAGGCTGAAAAACAACACGCAAATGCAGAGAGCACTGCTCCTGGTGCCAAACGTGGCGTGGGACTGGGCACAGCAGCACGGCCGGGTGAAGCCTGTGAGATCCCTCCGGGGCAGAGCCCAGCGTGTGCTGCTCTTAGCCTGGAGCACCGCAGCTGCTGGAAGGTGCCGGGAGAGCTTGGTAAGAGCAGGAGGGTCTGAGAGTGAGAGCAAGCCTTGTGCGTGCCCAGGCACCTGCTTGCAGGAGCCTTCGCTTTCTGGGGACTAGGTTAGAAGTGATGCAGCACCTCACCGCCCCTCGCTGTGATAATCTGTTAACGTTTGCTTTTAGGCCTCTCTGTGATTGGGAGCGCCATTTGTTTTGTCGTACAGTTATCTGAAATCCAAACTGTACTAGCACAGAGGTTTCAGTACCAGAACAGGCTGTCCTCTCCACAAACCTCACTTCACAAGAACTTGCTGTCTCAAGAGAACAAAGCCTGCTTGCTTTTGCCTCCCTCCTACCCCCAAACAGCTCTGGTGGGTTGTAGGAGCCAAGTTGGAGGTCCCCCTAGGATGGTTTAGGAGCAAAGGCAGAGCTTCGATCTCCAGCACAGGCCATCAGACAAGATACCTGATGTTGGTAGCTTCCAGGCCACGCTAAATCTGAGCTAATTGCCAATTACTGGCAGGGCTGGCACGGTGTGATCAGTAACCATAGCACCCAGCAGGGAAGTGCTTCTACCTCCCCAGGGGCTGGCGCTCCGTGCACCCCCTCCCTGTGTCTCTGCAGCCCACAGCAGGTGCCCTTGGTGCCTCATTGTTCTGCCCTCCAGTCCCGTGAGCGTGGCACATCTTGTGCTGTCCTGCGGATGTGGATTCTGGGTTGTTACACAGCAAACGCCTCGATGCACATATCTACGTTATGGAGGAGCTATTTGGCTGCTGTGCTGGCGCTCCTGAGCCCAGAATAGGGACAGCAACTGTCTCTAGCAGCTTAAAACTTCCTGGCTTAGTTCAGCCTGAAAGCATTAGCTTCCAGCTGATCTCGTGTAATTTGTCTTGGGGGCGCTGAAACCTGGGGGAGCCTCTTGGCAGTGCTGGAAATCCTGTGCCTCTGAAAAGCCTTGGCACTCCTGAGCCTGGGATCGTGCTGCGCCGACCATAACCAGGAGTGCTTCGGGCCCCCCCTGCCTGCAGGAGCACCGGGGGTGATGGGGGAAGAAGCAAGCTCATTGCACGTTCAATCCTGAGCTGCCAGTGTGAGCACTTCCCTTAATCCAGACGGATAATTAATTGCTCCCTGTAACCATTCTGTGATGAAGCTCTGCCTGGCGGCGTGCTGGCTGCGGGTTTGGGGCTGGCAGCAGCCCTTCAGGTGGCAAACGTCCCATGTGCTTCATGTGGGGCCGAGCCGCTTGCCTTTAGGGCTGCACCTTGCCAGGGCCCCTTTCTGGAGGCTGCAGCCAGCACCATGATCTCCTGTATGGCATTCCCAGAGGAAACGTGCTCTGAAATGCTCAGCTCATCCAGCAGCTGTGCAGGAGGATGAGGCACAGGTGAGGTGCAGGAGGATGTGCAGAAATCCTTCTGTTCTTGTTGAGGCATTGTGCAAAGCCTGATAGGAAACCTCCTCACCGTTTTGCTGTGCAGAGTACTTTTGTTTTTTTTTCCCCAGGCATTTTTGAGCTGTAGCTCTCTCAGCGATTCCCTGCTATGTGTTGTCTCACTGCGGGGCTTACAGCAGGCAGAGCCGCAGTTTTCAGAGCTGACCACCCTGCAGTAAGGTCACACTGAGGTAGAAGCTCTCTTCGGAAGGGGAAAGCTGCTCGTTTGGGGTAGGTTGCTGTGGTCCCTGCTGCGTGAGGCAGTTCTGCGGCCCCCTGCGTGCACACCCACTTCAGCTGGCCTCTTCCTGGTCTCTGCCTCCCTGGCCGTGCTCTCGCTTGGTGCGCAGATCCCCGCTGTGCCTTTGTGAGGCCGAGGGAGCAGGGCAGGGAGCAGCGGGTGCTCTTCCTTCAGTTAGTGGCTGCCCCACGAGCTGCTCGCGTGGGGGGGTTGGCAGCAGCAGCGGTGTGTGGGCTGGGGCTGCCCCTGGGGGAGGATTTGGGGTTTTGTGGAGTTCCCGGTGTGACTTGCAGCAGTCTGGCTACATCCATGGCTGCCTTCTGATGAGGTGCTGTGTGTGACACCAGGTAACAGCGCCGCACCTAGCGCTGTGCCCCTGTCACTGCGGGGTTTCTGGGGCAGCAGGACATAGCACGAGGCCGGGGGCCAGGATTTGGGGGCGGCTTGCACTTAGGCACCTTGACGAGTGCTTTGTTACTGGAGAGTGGGTCCTGGCTGCTGTTCCCCCCTGCTATACCCCCTGAGTACTCCTGTACCTCCCTGTCTGCTCTCTCCCAGTGTGGTAACTCCAACAGAGGAAGTGTTGCAGGAGACCTGATGCTATCAGGAGAGCCACGAGGGGCACGAGGGTCCCATCTCCTGCATGCCACATCACTAGGATTACTCCTTAGCTCCTGCAGCTGGGCAGGAGCCGCGGAGCTTTCTGATCTCAGGAAGCTGGGGAATCTCTCCTTTCAGAGGAAGAACCGAGCTGTGTGAGCTTGCCTCGAGTGCTGCTTTCAGAGGAGTCGGGAAGAGTCGCTTTCATTCTGGTCGGCCTCTTGCTCAAAGGAGCCTGCTGGGACCGGGAGGCCATTACACGTCCCCTAAGGCCTGTGCCATTCACCGAGGCAGCTCGCTGCTTTAATTGAGTGGTACACGGAGTATTCTTGGCTGGTGTGACCTGCAAGTCTGCCGTAGCTGTCAGCATGGCTCAGAGCTCCTTCAGGGAATAATGCGTGCAAGTGTCTCTTTACGACTGTCTCGATTAGCGTGTGTGGGGATCTTGGATATTAAAACCAATTAGTTGTCTGGAAGGTCAGGGACATATTTGACCCAGCATCTGTTTCAACTTGGCCTGAATTGAAGATCTTTGGAAGAGGACTGTGTAACTTCTGTAAAGAGGCTAATGAAGTGATGCTTTTTAAAGCACTTCCCTGCTGCCTCCCTAGCCCAAACGCTTCGGGAGGCTGCTGGCGCGTGGCAGCCTGACGAGGCAGCGGGCAGGTGCTGCCGAGAGGTTTGTGTAAGAGCAGAAATCTTTCGTGGCTGACGAGCGGGTTGTCGGTGATCTGACTCAGAACCCTGACTGCAGCTTTTGCCCTTGAGAGGGCTGGAGGGCGTGATGAGGCATTCGATTTGTATGCCATGACTAAATGTGCAGTATGAGGTCTGGGCTACGCTGAGATGATGCAGCAGCACTTCAGGCATCCGGGATACTTCCCCAGCAAATGGGAGTCACTTGCTGGAAGGCCGAGAGAACTTCCCTCGCTTCCATTTGGGCTTTGGATGCAGTTGGCCCACAAGGCGCTCTCGGGGATTAAGACCTCTGCAGGATTCCTCCCAAAGCCCTAGGAAAAACTAATACCAAACTCCTTTCGTTTAGCTTAAGGCAGCTCTGTGATTTGTGGGGTCTTATCTCCTGCCTCTGTGCCTGGGCTTGGTGCTTCTGAACTAGCAGTCACGTACTTCAGCGCTTTATTTAAAGCAGTTGCCAGAGTCAGTGAGTTTCATGTGAAGCAGGGCTAGCAGGAAAGCAGAAAAGTAGAAGATTGCAACAAAATGACCCTTCCAGTTCAGTTTTTGGTATTAGTCTGAGGAGAGCAATGTGTTAAAACAACTCTGGGGCTGGCTGGTGCTCCAGCTGTCTGAGAACAAATGCAATGGGCTTTGAAACGTCCTTAAAGTATGTGGCTGCATTGTTTTAAACAACCTCAACTGGGGGCTGCTTACATGCCTTTCAGCTGGCAGCCCCTAGCCTGTAACTATGTTCCTTCCTCCCCAAGTAGAATCCCAAGTTAAACAAGCAGCATTTGGAGGACTTGCTTGGTAGTGAGCTGCAAATCCTCTGAAGAGACTCTTTATTTTATGTATTTCTCCCATTATTGTCCAGCAGAAGGGGAATGACACCAATAGCAGTGGGTCAAAGCATCCCTGGAGGTGGGGTGGAATGTGGGGCAGGAGGGAGGAGACGGGTCTGGAACGTGGTGTGAATGCTGAATGTTGCTTTGACTGGTGGCTGCTCACAACCCCTCTTCTTCCCTTCTCAGCAATGGTACCAGCATGATATCGTTGATCATTCCCCCCAAAGACCAGATCTCGCGAGTGGCAAAAATGTTAGCGGATGAGTTTGGCACTGCCTCCAACATCAAGTCTCGAGTGAATCGCCTTTCAGTACTGGGAGCCATCACGTCTGTACAACAAAGACTCAAACTCTATAACAAAGGTAACTTCTAGCTTGTGTGGGTGCTGGCAGACTTCCCTTACTTGGAAGCACTCTTACGTTCCCGTGTTGTGTTCTGTTCTGCTAATCAAATCTGTTGGCCTGTGCTGCTTTGTCTGGTGTTCCAGGTATGTTGCCTCTGGGTGGTTACTGTAGGGGTGGCCCCCAGGACTAGAGTAGGAGGATGGGCCTGCTCTTTGGTAAGTGGGATAACTTGGTCCTTAGCAGTGCTGACTCCTTGAAACCTGTCCAGCCTTAAGAGCTGGTCTGCTGTAATTCCCTTCTGTTAAACCGGTGGGTTTTCATCCAGCAGAAATGTAGGCGTGCTGCGATGAAGCCTCCATAGCTCTGGGAGGAAGTAGAGCCAGCCCATCTAAAATAACCACTGGAAAGGGGTTTGTCACTCTTACCTTTACGCTGACAAGTGGCCTTCACTGAGGTGGTCAGTGTGTATGTTGCTGTATGAGAAACAGGAAAGCTTCACAGGGATGTTCAGCTGTTCTCAGGGCTCTAGGAGTTTGGAAGCTCCTGGGTTGAACAAACAAGTAAACATTTCTGGAGTGCTGCTCGGAGTCCTTCCTTCAGTGCTATCCAAGGTTACTTTTCTGCCACTGCCCTGAGCTGTTCAGTGTAGGTGCAGTAAATGAGTTTGTTTTCTGCTGTGGAGATCTGGGAAGAAATGAAGGGGGGAAAATAAAGGTAAAAAACTTGGGAACTTCAAATTCAATTCTGTCTTAAGTCTCCTGGCTGGATGATTAGTTTTTGATGGTTATGGCTTGCAGTCTTTCATAGTGATCTAAAATTGCATTGTATCCTTTATAGTACCTCCAAATGGTCTGGTTGTTTACTGTGGAACAATTGTGACAGAAGAAGGAAAAGAGAAGAAGGTCAACATCGACTTTGAACCTTTCAAACCAATCAATACATCATTGTATTTGTGTGACAACAAATTCCACACAGAGGTAAGAAGTTTCCTGTTGTCTGCCGGTCTTGCAGTAATGGAAATGAAAGCACTTTGCTGGACTCACTCAAACAATCCTTGGTGTGCCTGAGCCCGCAGACTCCGTAACAGCAGGCTCTAATTCAGCCTGAATGGCTGGCTTGTGACTGGCTAATATTCAAAAATGTGTGATATTTGGTGAAAGGAATTGACGTATTGTCCAGCTCCTGGTACAGCTGACTTTATGGCCCAGCAAGCAGCTGCTCAGTTTGTTACCCATGGACACGAGCTTTTCCCTGTAATTGGAGGCAATGTTTTTTTCTTCTTAACGCTAGAGGCCCATAGATCTTATTCCAAGCCAGGCCTTAAAGTAAAGCCAAGATAATATTAGTGCTGCCAGTCTTGGTATCGGATGTGTTACCTGAGCCCCTCGATGGAGCACTGGCATGCACTTGATCTATCTGGGGTGAGATGGGGTTATATTCATCCGGCATCTACTTGCCTTGGTGAAATGGCTGGTTTGAGGCATATGTTGATGTGGATCACAGTGGGCTTAACTTCATGAAATCAGTTTGTGTGTGCATCTGCTTTGGCTCTGCATTGGCAAAAGTCTCAGTGTCTCCAGGAGACTGATTGCATTTCCTGTCCATGATGCAGTGTGTGGACGGAGGCGTAATGCTTTGTCATCAAACCCAGCTGACACGGGCTTGACAAGGCCTTTGGTGATGTGGTCTGCTTGGTTGGGTGGGTTTTTGGAGGTCTGATCCCTAGCTGAGTTTCAAAGGACAGGAGCACAGGCAGGAGGGGGTTGTTTGTCGCACAGGTGTGAGGTACATCCCTGTGCTTCTTCTCTCCCCACCGAGGGTGAAATCCCAACGTGTCTTTGACCTAGCAGAAGTAACAAAACCAGGTACAACTCGTGAAGGTTCTGCTGAGCCCATGTGTCCATAGGTTGCTGAAACCAGGAGGTAAGCAGGGGAATTCAGGAGAGAGTCAGAGGTGGAAAGTCAAGGGAGCCATTTGTCCCTGCAGTTGTTGGCAGTGGGTGGGTGGAGGTAGGCTGCCTTCTGCCCTATCAGCAAAGGGATTAATTCAGTCTTGGCTGCAGCTCCTGCTTCGGGGCATTGATTCAATACAAAAAAAGTAGCTGCTGCCCAGTGGGCTGTCCCTGGGAGGCAGCTGTAAATACTCTGCTGGTGTGCAGCCTTGCTCTGCAAGGCAGAGCCAGTAACTTGAGAGGAACTTGTGGTAACTGACACTGCTGATGACGTGATTACTGCCAGCACCTTTCTGCAGGGGCCCTTTGCTCTCCTGTGCCTCTGGAACGTGTGCTTGTTTTATGTGGTATTGTCTGCACTGCAGAATCAACTCTAGGTGTAAAAGCAATGAGTGATGTTAGCACTGGAGTTCTGATGTGGTTGACGAGCTCTGCTCTTAACCTAGGGGTTCCCAACACCCAGCTGGAACTTGAGAGACTGGCGTCTGGCTGAGTACCCAGCAGATGCCTTGTGAGAACCTGTCAAGGAGCAGAAAAAGGACATGATCTTCAGTGTTAGGCTGAGGTGGAGAAAGGGAGCTCAGCCCAGGCTGAAGGAAGAGAAATAAAAGTACCAGTCCCTTCTTCGTGCTTGATAGGTCAAAGGGTGGAATTGCTGACAGAACTAATGAAGGGGAAATTGGGGGATTACTGACCATTGGATACTTTATGAAGAGTAAGAGGGAATCAAGAACATCAGAGCTGTAGTCATTTGCTGTCTGGCAAGAGTATCTGATAAGATTTCCTCTAGATATTTTATTGCCTGTGTGAAACTGAAGTAACTTCCCAAGAGGGATATGAACCCTGATGTATTTCTGAAGAGTAGGATTTACAATGACTTATTTTGATACCTTGGCTGCAGCATTCATTCCAGTCACACGATTTGCTTGGCTCTGTCCCAGTTAAATAGATTGCAATGTAATATGCCACTTCCTCCTCTCATTCATCCCACTGCTGAGGAATTAATACAGAATATTTACTTTGGCCAGAAGATTCCATTAAAACTTAGTGTCTCTGTTCCTTTTAAGCTTGAAACCCATAGACTTGGTTGTGTGGATTTTGGATAAAGATGACTGTTTTTTATTCTTGCCATTCAGCACAGTAATCAACCTGGCATGCGTGCAGGCCGTTAAGAGTCCAGTGGAGTAAGTCATCACCATCACTCTTACCATATTAAAGTAGTGACTTGAAACCATCTGGAACTTGATAAGTTCTGTCCTGCTAACGTATTTTTGCTAGCCTGGATATAACATCAGGAAAAGGAATCCTGCTATGCTGGTTTTTGGGCACGTAGAAGTGAGCAGTGTGTGTGTGCTGGATGTGCCTACCAGCCTGTGCTGCCTTTAAGAAGGAACAGTAGCTGACAGGCTCCTTCCAAAAAGGAGTGGAAAGGTGAAGTACCCACAGGTGTCCCACACCACCAGAACTGGGGCTGAGCAGGGAATTGGACAGAAGGAACTTGGAAGCCTTGATACCAGGCAGTCCTTCAGTTGTCAGTCAAACTGATTACAGGATGAATTTTGCTCCTTTGTTTAAAGAGAAGAAACTTGCTGGACAACTTAATTTTTCCAACAAATGCTGTGGCTGCCTTCTCTATATCTGGTTATTCACGTGACTGTTAACTGCTGCTGTTACTTAATTCTGCTTTGTATGGCTGAATCTTTGAAACATCTTCTGGAGGCATTTCATCGTCCTGCCTTTGGGAATTCCTGGCGTCTCTGACTCTAGCAGAAGGGTTCTTGTGCTGGTTGGTGGGTTGGAAGGCAGGCTGTATTGGTGCTCTGTGTAAAGCTGATTGACACATAGCCCAAGCAGTTAACTCTGTGGGTTCAGCTTTCCTGGCTGGAATGCCAGGAGAATTGCTCTTCCAGTTTCTCTAACTGGAGAGGTGATGCAGCCTTGTGGAGGTGTGGGATCCCTTTCACCTAAAGCTTTCAGAGCCACTCTTTAGGATTTTGCTGTTACACCTGCATGTGACATGTGATGAGCTGGTAATGCTGTGAAAATAGTTCCCACACTTGAACACTGTTTTCCTTTCAGGTCCTGGCAGCACCGTTTGTAGCTATCAGAGGTAGTCCTGACAAAGCACAAATAGAGGTGGGGCAGAGAATGGGCTGAGAGCAGCCCTGACGAGAAGGACCTGGGGATGTTGGTGGAGGAGAAGCTCAACAGGAGCTGGCAACGTGCACATGCAGCCTGGAATGCAGTTGGCTTTTGGGGCTGCACCAAAAGCAGTGTGGCCAGCAGGGAAAGGCAGCCCTGCCTTCAGCTCTGGGGCCCCCAGCACAGGAAGGACACTGACATGCTAGAATGGGTCCAGAGGAGACCGTGAAGGTGATCAGAGGGATGGAGCACCTCTCCTGTGAGAGGCAGAGAGAGCTGGGGCTCTTCAGCCTGCAGAAGGCTCCGGGGTGACTTTATAACAACTTCTGATACATTAAGGAGGCCTACAGAAAACATGGGGAGGGACTCTGTTAGGGAGTGTAGTGATACAACAAGGAGTAATGGTTTAAAACTAAAAAAAAAGGTAGATTTAGACTAGATATTAGGAAGAAATTCTTTAATATAAGCATGGTGAGGCACAGGCTGCCCAGAGCAGCTGTGGATGCCCTGTCCCTGGATGTGCTCAAGGCCAGGTTGGACGGGGCTTTGGGCAGCCTGGGCTAGTGGGAGGTGCCCAGGTCCCCACGGCAAGGAGGCTCGAATTGGGTGATCTTTAAGGTTCCTTTCAACCCAAACCATTGCATGATGCTGTGACTCCTCGATCTGCAATTCTTTGTCTAGTTTATTTGTAAAAATCACTGTGGAACTGAACTTCATTGAGGTATAATGTGCCTGGTAGGCTTTTGAACCAGGGTCCTGGATAAACTGGTGCTTACTGCTGACAACTCTTGTTTTCTGTTCCAGGCTCTTACAGCGCTGCTCTCTGATGACAGCAAGTTTGGCTTTATTGTAATAGATGGTAGCGGTGCCCTCTTTGGAACTCTTCAAGGAAACACAAGAGAAGTCTTGCACAAATTCACTGTGGATCTTCCAAAGAAGCATGGTAATGCACTTGTATATCTCTGAACTATTTGGTATCTCTAACTATTTGCAGCTAAATACTGTGGGCTGGGATGTGAGGGCAGGAGCAGGGAACTTAGCCTGTGTGTGTGTAGCTGGACGCCATTCTGTGCGCCCTTGAAGTCTGACAGCAAAGCCTCTAGTTGGAGCCTTCTAACAAAATTAATAAATCACGGTAACATGGCTGTTTTCTTGTGTTTATTTCTTGGTGCATCTGGCCCTTTACTTGGCTTTGAGGCAGTCTTCACTAAAGATTACTAGCAGAAGTAGTAATAACACCTGCCTCTCAGGGTGTTGCATCCAACTGGGAAAAACAAAACGTGTTCCTTGCAAGAAGTAAAGAAGTGTAATGGAGCAAGCAGAACTCTACAGGACACCGCAATATAGTGGAACTCGTGAGCCACTAATGAATTGAGTGAATTGTCTGTCAGCTACCTCCTGGCTTCCCATCCTTCTCTGTAGACTAGGCTGGGACAAAGTGAAATAAACATCTTCAGTAAGTTTCTGCAGCAGAGAGCACCAGGAAGCATTGCATCAGCAAGAAAGGTATAGGAGGCAGTGTGATAAAGGAAATAGCATTTAATGGAGGTACAGGATATAAAGTGTGCAGATGTTCAAAATTTCTATAGAGTTGTGAGTCCAAATAGAAAAAAAAATCCTGCTTTGGGATATGTGGAGAAAAATCCTCGTGTGAATGAACACTCCTTTCACTTGCTGTTCCAGCTGAATAGCCTGAGCTCAGCTGGAAGCAAACTAATTCTGAAGGCTGCACCTGCCCTTCAGTTCACTTATTCTGGGCCCACTGGGGACCATGTGCTAACAACCTTCCCCAAATTAAACAACTTCCAAATTACTACCTCCCCTTTCTTGTTTTGTAAAGGTAGAGGAGGTCAGTCTGCCTTGCGTTTTGCTCGTTTGAGAATGGAAAAACGACACAACTATGTAAGGAAGGTAGCAGAGACGGCTGTGCAACTGTTCATTTCTGGTGACAAGGTGAACGTGGCTGGTCTCGTTTTAGCTGGATCAGCAGACTTCAAAACTGAATTAAGTCAATCTGACATGTTTGACCAGGTGAGTGGCCTTTTCTGAGCAAAGCTCAAATGTTTAAGCTGTTGGTAGTAACACAGTGATACTAGCTGCATCTCTGGAGACATGTAACCTTGGTGTCTTAAGTGATTTGACCAAAATGAAAAATCTTTTGTATCCTAAAGAAGTCTTTCTTTCCTAAAGACACCCTACAGATGCCTTTATTTCTTAATAAAGGAGGTAAGATCTCCTTTTCTTAGTAACAGTGCTAAAAGAAATCTGTTCTCCCTGGTTTGGAACTGATGTTCATGTTCTTTGTGTTCCCAAATCTAAAGTAGAAGCCTTATGGGAATTAAGCTCGACTAAATCTGATCTCTATAGCACTGCTGCCTGAAAACTGTGCTTCAGTATTAAGTATTCAGAGGTCCCTCTGACTCAACAACCACTGCTTAAAAGTGAACAAAATAGACTAATGCCCTGACTCTTGCCAGGTACTTATTCTAGAGGCATTATGAAGTAGTTTTGTTATAATAGAGCTGTCACAGACTTTTTCTTTTTGTCTCTTTCTTGTTTAGCGGTTGCAATCCAAAGTGCTCAAACTAGTTGACATTTCCTACGGAGGAGAAAATGGATTCAATCAAGCAATTGAATTGTCAACTGAGGTCCTCTCCAATGTGAAATTCATTCAAGAGAAGAAACTAATAGGTATCTGACTACATGTTTAGCCTTCTCCTGAGCCAAGTATGCTTCATTGAATAATCTGGTCTTGATTTAGACCTCCTGATAATGCCTGCGTGTGCTAGCTCAGCCCTGCAATGCTGTCTGTGTTGGGCAGAGCACAGTTTTCCAAACACCTTCTGAAATGCTGCAGGACTGAATGATACTTTAAGTGTTTGCTCTGTTGCTTTTTTTCCCTTCTGAGCTCCTCTGATCTCCTGTTTATCCTTCCTTCAGAGGTACCCTTAGTTTCAGGCCTTCTGGTGACAATGGGGTGGGAGGGGGGAAAATCTTTTTTTTTTTTTTTTTTTTTTTTTTTATCTCAGCATGATAAGAATTAAGGCTTATTTTGGTTTTAAGATGGCAGTCGAAACAATCCCATGGTTGACTGTCAGCAGATGCATGCTTTTGGTCTGAAAGTACAGGAGGGCAAGAGTAGCAGTAGCTACCTTACTCTGGAGAGAACAAAGTTAGGTAGTGTCTGCTGGTGGGTTAGTCCCATGGAGCGTTTCATAACTAAAGGAAGCTAAATGGAGCGAGCTTCCTGACAGGGCAGGGCTTGGTAGAGCTGACTTACTGGTGATGAATCTTCTAAGTACATGCTTCGACATGCTATCGGATACCTTGCCTTCCTTCGGCAGTACCATGTGCTTCTTTTCTGGTCTCTTCTTGCTTTTACATCAGGCATGTTAAAACTTTGTGGCTTGATCTTTGTGCGTGACAATCTGTTTCTTTGTATCCTGGCTACAGGACGATACTTCGATGAAATCAGTCAGGACACGGGGAAGTACTGTTTCGGCGTTGAAGATACACTAAAAGCTTTGGAAATGGGAGCAGTAGAGATACTGATAGTCTATGAAAACCTGGATATAATGAGATACGTTCTGCACTGCCAAGGCACGGAGGGTAGGTAGCACTTCTGTGGGACCGAAAGGTCTGTGAGGGGTTTAACACCTAAGCCACCTTCCTTGGATAGGCTGTGTTGGAGGAACTCCTCAAGGTGATCTTTAAGGAACTGATCAAGGGGATGTTGTGTAGGCGGGTTCATAGCTTGCAGCTTCCCAGCTGCTCTGGGGAATAAGTCCGAAGCCAGCAAGCTTCCACTGTGGAGAAGAATTGCAGTGAGGGGTGCTAATGTCACAACACTGGCATCAAGTTTGCCTTTTGCTTGTGTAAGTATAAATGTGATACCAGTGCGCTGTAGAGGAGGAAGTGACTTGAGCCCTATGGCCTGAAACAAAATTTATATGAGCTGTGTATAATCAGTAAGCCTGTGGCAGGCCTTTTGCTTTTTCTTTCTGTGGTATGGTGGTTCTGTGTTTTTGGCACTGCACACTGCTGGTGTGCCCTGTTGAGTTTTCCACAGAGCATGCACTAGGACGGAAGGCAGTGTCAGTGACCAAGCCTTCTGTGTTGTAATGGCTCCGTCTTCAGGCTCCTGCTATTTTTAACCTGCTTCCGATAGCTTCATCCAACCTAATATTTTTTTTCCCTCTCTTCTCAGAAGAGAAGATCCTGTATTTGACACCTGAGCAGGAGAAGGATAAGTCCCACTTCACAGACAAAGAGGTATTTCAGCTTTGGGGCCGGTACATTTATTCTCAGTGTACTAGTGCAGTACTGTTAATGTCTGAGCTTAGTTTGTCACAAGCACATGAGCCCGATGACCTTTCTGGCACCCAGAGGAGACTTTGAGAGGGTAGTCTGTGGCTCCTCCTGTTCTCCTTCAATCTAACCCCTGGATTCTGGCCTTGTTTTGTTCCAATCTTTCATGCTGCCAATTCAGAGGTGGTGGAAATGAGCTGAGGTGACAAGCAGGACAGTGTATTTGACCACCTTTATCCATCCATGAAAAGAGTTAAATCTGTCCCTTGCAAAAGGGATGGTCATCTCTGTCTTGCCTTAGGTCTGCCAGGGCAGCCATTCCCAGCTGCTTTTCCTCCTTTTGGGGTAATTGCCAATTCCTTCTGTGCACAGAAGGTTTACAATGTTATCTGCAGTGATGTAGTGTTTCTATGCCAATAATCACTTGACCTTCTACTTACAAAACTCTGCTTTTTGCCTCCATATTTGCAAAGATCAGTATTTCCCAGAGTAAACAGTGCCTGGTTAGAAGAACACCTATGGACTGTTTGCAGGGTAAAAAGTAAATCAGCCAAACAGTGAAAATGTAAGAGTGCAGCCTGAGGCGACAGTTGAATGGAAGAATAAATCAGACATTTTCTCTCTGACTTCCACATTGGCTTCTGTAGTATGGAAGCCAAAACAAGGCTGTCAGAACTTAATTTCTTAGCACCAGGAGTCCTGTGCTTGTGCCAGCACACTTGCCAGTTGTGTCAGCGGTGTCTACCGCCTGGACCCTGGCAAGTGTGTCGGGCTGCTGGAGCCTGTGGAGCATTAATGCAGGTGTCTGAGGACAGAAAAGATACTGTTGATATTTAAGCCAAGGACAGCTTGTAGTAGGAGTGTTCTCTGTAGTTAATGTGCGATGAGCTTAACATTGTGGCTTTTTTCCCCCCTCTCAAACATCTACAAAGACTGGCCAAGAACATGAACTGATAGAAAGCATGCCCCTTCTGGAGTGGTTCGCAAACAACTACAAGAAATTTGGAGCAACATTGGAAATTGTTACAGATAAATCACAGGAAGGATCTCAATTTGTGAAAGGATTTGGAGGAATCGGAGGTAAACTGCAGAAGAAAAGTGTTGTGGTTTGTCTTTTTTTGTAATGGTTAATGCGATAATCCAGTGCCAAGACAAAGCAGATGAGTCCTATTCCTACTAGTCATTATGCTAGTGTAAGAAACTATCATGTTCAGCAGGGGTGTTCAGGTGAATTAATTCCACATTCAGCACGATGATGCTGCATGTTAGGCAGCTGTTACTTTCAGACTGTGTTCCTTGCATCCTTTTGTCCTTCACAGTGCACAGAGGGTGGACTGTCTGTATTTCCAGCTGCTGAATTTCAGGTGTGAACTGCTTCACTCTAACTACAGATGTTGTTTTGTGGAAGATCACGCCCTGCTATGTAGAAATGGTGCATGACAAACAGCAGCTGGATTTTTGAAGCACTGGGATATGTTACTTGTCTCTCAGAACTTCTCTATATTTTGCTCTCCAGTCTTAAGCTTCTTTTCAAAACAGTATTATTGGCCCAACTTTGTGGAGAGGCAGAGATGTTCTGTAAGCATTTGGTCCCTCTGTTAAACTCAACAACCAGTTTAGCCTTTAATTCAGCAGAGGTGCAGGTAGTTAATGGGCTTCAGCCTGGCAAAATCAGTAGCAGGGTAGAGCAAAAACACCTGCCAGAGAATGTTTCCTCCCCAGACTAGCAATTTGAGCACAATGCATTACAGATATGCTAAATGCTGCCACTTGCTGTGTGTAGGCTGATGGATGTAAAGTAGAGACAAATGTAAAGAGGAATTTCCAGGGGACAAAGAGTGCTACTTGGGAAGAAACAAGTTTGAATAGTCAGGCTGCGTATGGAGCAACGTGTTTGTGAGCTTTCAGGGTTTATAATTTCAGAGGTCCTTCTCGTCCTGCTAGATCCAGGCTCTTTGCATGGTGGCTTGGTGTTTGCTACCATGCTCCCGTCCCTGCACTTTGAATAGAATTTACCTAAGTAAACATTTCCAGGGATAAAGGCACCCCAGAGACCTGGCTTGGTGCGTGGGGTAGGAAGAGTCCAGGAAGACAGCCAGTGAGTATAGCTTACTGTAAAAGTTGCTTCAATACCAACTGCCTGCTGAATTTAACTGATAGGCTTCGGTCTGAGCAGTTGTATTAGGACAAATTACCTGTTACTGGCATTTCTTGGAGATACCGTCCTAGAATAGGCTCAGCTTTGCTGGAAGAAAGCTGGCCTAGGCTGGGCAGGTAGGAATTTCTTCATTCAGACAATAAATTATATCAGGCTGAGACACAGATGTGGCATGTTCACTATAGGTGTGTGTTTGTTGCCAGCCATCAGCTGGAGCCCGTCTGGGAGCACAAAATGCAGAGTTAGCTTCTGAAAACTCAGCTAAGAAACTCTCGACGTGCAGACAGGGCTCAGTAAACTGCTTAATGCCTCTCTAGCTCTTTGCATTTTGAAGAAGCTGAAGTGTGTTGTTTTTGCCAGGTATCTTGCGGTACCGAGTGGACTTCCAGGGAATGGAATACCAAGGAGGAGACGATGAATTTTTTGACCTTGATGACTACTAGGTAGTCGACCTGGGTCCGGCAAAACGTGCCTCGCCCCTCCAGCATCCAACCCAAGGAGCAAACTCATGGTGGAAAACACAACAGATCCCTGCCTTAGAATTGGAACATTTCCAGAACTCGATCCACAAACATTGGATTTAAAAAAGCAAAACCCTACACTTTGATTTGTCATAGTGTCAGTACAGCAGCAAACTACTAAGTTCCTATATGCCACTTTGGACTAATTTAAAAAGAATCCCAGTTTTTACTTTTACTCAATGGTGAAATTGGTTGCTCTTGTATTTTATGAAAATGATTTTTTTAACCTTCATGATGCATTAACTGCTGTAAACCTCTTCCTTCAAAAATTAATAGAAGTAAGATCCTACTGGTTTGTTTCTTTTTACTTTGATTGGAGAAATCAATTGCTGCATTTTGCAGCAATGTGACCCATTTACATGGCACTCTCAGCTTAGACTGCAGAAGAAGAAATGTAACGAAATTGGAGCCATTCATTCTCTTCAAAAGAATGAGAAAGCACTTACCTAGAGTGCTAGCTTATAAGGTGTGGCTTGCAAATTCAGATGGTTTGGGGAGGCTTACCAGCCAAACGTGCTTTAATCTATTTGCAGAAGCACTGCTCTTACAAACTAGGAAATGCACTTCATTGATTGCGATGAAAATGCTGCTGAAGTCTTGGGTTTAATTGGATTTGAGCAGTGCAGCCTTCAGTTTTTTTTCAGTGTTGACAAAAATAAACATACAATTTAAGTGAAGTAAGGTACATTTTGTTTTGTTCCTCAGTCTTTTTTTTTTTTTTTTTTTTTTTTGCTTTAGGACTGCGTAAGGTTTCCTTGATTATGTGAATTTGATTGAACCCACAGTTCTTCAGTGGAAGCGGGTATTTTTTATAGGAATAATTAGTAAGTGGAGCCCTTGACTGAAACCTTAGTACTGGTGCATTTGGAGCCCTTGATACTAATGTGTTGAACGTTAGCACAACCCACGGGGATGTCCATCTCCCAGCACTAAGGAAGTCTGTTGTCGTGGCTCACAATTGTCCTGTAAATCTGATGCTGAACTCTAAGGCACCCTTAATGGGTCAAAACTTCTGGTTGCATCAAGACTCAAAGTTTTTTGTCATGCCCGCTATATAGAATGCGTTTCAACCTACTAGAAAGGGCTAAGGGTTTTTCAGATGGTCTTGCAGGCGGAGGATGAACTTAGCACTGGCATGAGGTAACACACAAGTCTTGCTTCTTTTCAGGGTTATTGGGTTCTCCGATGGGCGCTTTGACATCTTAGTGCCCGGGAGTCCTGGTCTTTGCTGGCTCATCACTCCGGGTGCATCAGTCAAAAGCAGCCACTGTTGCTCGTTGCATACCTGTCCATTTTTTTCCAATAATCCTGTTTCACTTGAATGGAGGTGGAGCTTGTCTTAACCTTCTGCCACGCTGTTCTTTGAGGTCCAAAATTACTGTCATTGTGAGCAATACAAATTGTAACCCTGGTTTATAACCTGGCAGATGGCTTTGCTGTCGTTTTCACATCAAAGCTGGAATCTCTCACGGAAGGTGTGACTGGGTCTGCCGCAGATGTGCACAAACCCAGGTTTGAGCATGTTTGCGGTCTTCAAAGCGGTATGTTCTGGATTTTGCCATTGTAAATGGGTCTAATGTGACATGACAAGACCAGAAAAATTGGATGTAAATTTACATTTTTGAATATACTGCTTGTTGTTTCACATGATACATTAGGGTATGCAGCTCCTTTTTGTAGTTTTTATTTTTACTATTTAAGTTTGGAAATGATGCCAAATTTTTGTATTTCTTTAATCAATGTGTTCTCTTCAGTGATATATATTGCATTATATATTGATGTGTATATCAATATATACTGATATGTATTACACTTACACATACAAACACGTTAAACGGGGGTGAAAAATCCTAGCCTTTGCATACTATATAGCCTCTGCAGAGAGATCCCAAGCAGTGATATCTTGGTGTTGTGATGTACAGAAATGGAGAAGAGTATTAAACCATATTTAAGAATATAGTACGGACTCCTGGTTTATTTTCTTTAGTCCAGGAAACGCCTGCTTTGTTCAGTTCAGTGCCAGCAAGGCTTCAGGTCGGTACTTGGATTTAAGGTGGCTGCTTCATAGCTGAGTGTGAGCACATTTTGGTTCCTCATCGTGCTGAGTGGAAATCCACCTTGGGGGAGGAGGGGGGAGGCAAACAGATCAGGTTGAGCAGTGTTACCAGAGGTGGTCTTCTGAACAAATGAGCTGAAAAATATCTTGCAGATACAGAAAATTGCCCTTAATGCTCCCATCCCAGGACAGTTGGGCGTTATTTTTTTTGAAAGGCCTTTTTGTAGGACCCTACCTCGTTGTGCTGAACAAATCCAGATCAGAGCTGTACTTGCCGCGTGGGCCTGCCTGCTCTGGCTTTTCCTGATCCAAAATAGATGTATGGATGCCTTGTTAGAGAACAATCTGTAAAAGATGTCATCAATATCAGGAGCTTTAACAGATGCTTTAAATCACTGTTGGATGGGTCTCACCTAGCCGTGACCCTCTGCCTGAAGCTGAGCATTGCAGGCAGCAACGGGCCCTGTGGCAACCAGGCTGCAGCTGGAGGTGGGCTTCAGGCTTTGAGCTCCTGGCCTCACTGATCTGCCCCGTGGCAGGCAGCAGAGCGTGGCCCATGGTCCTTCTGCTGCGGGATGCTGCAGAGACGCGGCGTTTCTGCTGGGGCAGAACTACAAACGCTGCACAAAACGCTGTGTGCACACTCCCTGCAGCTGCCGTGCAGAACGCTGATCCTGGTGCTGGTGCAGATCAAAGCATCCAGCTGAGATCAGCAGGGAGTGAAACATCCCAGCAGTCAGTGCACATCACGGGAGGAGCCTGTGGTGCAGGAAATGCCCACCTGCTGCGGGTGTACGCTATGCTTAACCCTCTGCTGGCAGGACCAGAAGTCCCAGCTTCTGCTTTTCAGGCTTTCATTCAGAGGAGCAGCAGAGCTTGGCTGCTACAGAGGGATGCCCGAGCGCTGTCTAGTTCAGTGTCACAAATGCTCTGTGCCAGATGTGCTTGGAAGCTCTGATTTCCTCCTGCACTGATCTGCTTGGCCGGTTCTCACATCTCTTCCCCTTCACATTTCAGTGGGAGAACAGAGCCGTGTCTGGTTTGTGGAGCAGCCCCGTGAGCAGTGTGCTGGGGTCCCTTTGGTGCGTGTCTGGCACCTTCCAGCTGCAGAGGCACCTTTAATGCCTCCCAGGGCACATCACAGCAGGAGGATGAGGCCACCGGAGAGCAGTGAGGAATTCTTTCTTTCCCTGTAACTGCTGACGCAGGGGCCCTGGTCTTTCTGACCCTTCAGCAAGCCGTTCCTGTCGCAAGCCTGCTTCTGTCGCTGCTGGAAGGTCAGCGCCAGCACTGCAATTATCTCATTCAGAAGCGTTGACTTGCAGTTCTCTTTTTTCACCTCAAATACTGCTGAGTGCCGTGGTGTCAGGTCGGCCGCCTGGCACCGGGGTTCTGCCTGGCGTGCGAGCAAGAGCATCGCCTCGCAGCGCTCTCGCCCGGGGGAGTTTGTCACCTTCAGCAGCTGGGATTGCTGCCACGTTTGCTGTGTGGGACAGGCAGCACTGCCATGGGCCATCCCTGGGGCTGAGCCTGTGTGCTTGCAGGCCGAAATGAGCAGAGAATTCAAGTTTGTGCTTAAAAGCCAGGCTTCCAATTTACCTGGTGTACTGCAGGCCGTTAATTATTCTCCTTTAAGGAACGTGCTCTTGATAGGCTTGGAATGAAGAGCAGGGTAAATCAGGTGTTCCTGTACACCACCTGGAGCTGCTCCCTGCATCTCAGTGTGGTTGAAAGCACACCCGGAGGCTGCTGGTGCCCCAGGGGCAGAGCCCTCCTCGTGTGGCTGCTCCTCCAAATGAGCTGGGAGCGCTGGGCTTGTGCCACCCGGTCCCTCTGCAGGTCAGCCCCTGCTTGCTGCCCTAAGGCATTTTTGTCATGCCCGAGGGCCTCAGCCCTTCTGAATGCTTAACCACACGCGCCTTCCACCCTCGGTAACGCTGGCTGCATTTTTCACTTCACGTACAGTAAGTCCCTGCCGCTCCTACAGCATCCCCGGGCTCGGTTTTAGGCTGGCACCGCACGTTCAGGTATTTGGTTAATGATCTTTTCTATCGCTGCTTTTTGCACAGCTGTAATCAAAGACAGATTTTGCCCTTTATAGCTTGTTATTTAGGGAGCTGGAGCCCAGCCTGCGCCGTTGGTGCTAGCAGCCTACAAATGCCATTGTCCTGGTAAGCCGAGCGCAGCCGGCAGCGCTGAAAGGCAGCTCTGGAATTTCACTCGGCTATTTTTAGTCGGCGGTGAAAAATTGCACTTCCAACACTTTTGAGCCTTTGTCAGTGCATAAATAAATCAAAGGGCAGATCCTGGCCTCCCGCTAACCAGCGGGACGCTGGGGTGACCTCACGCACCAGAGGTTGAGCGGGCAGAAAGCTGGCAGGGTTGTGGGGACGAGCCCTCTGCGGGGGAAACCTCGGCTCTGCCCAGCCTTGCTCGGAAGGGGAAGGGCAGCAGCAGCGCCTGTCCTGCTCCACGTGGGCTGTAACCATGCCTGGCGCTGTGCTGAGCTCCCTCCTGGCTCCTCTTTCCATGCCCCTTCCCTTCTCCCCCTCTCTGCCCTGCAGCGGTGCCTGCAGGTCAGCCCCGCGGAGCAGCCAAGGTCAGCGCCCCAGCTCTGGTGGCTCTCCGAGAGCTGGGACCTGGAGAGCAGAGCTCCTGAAGGATGCCGTGTGTAAGTCTGGGCAGCTGAACATCAGCCTCATTGGGGCGTGTTGGGTTGTTCCTTTCTGCCCTGGTCACTGCTACAGCTGCAAAATACAGCCTGTTAATAACACAGCTTCTTTTTAATGCCATGGCAGGAGATTTCTCTAAGAAGCTGCTTCACCTGCTGGACCACCAAATTTCCACACTGGCACAGAAAAAAAAACATCCTCTGGCAACAGGATCCTTGCAGCCACGTTTCCTTGTCCCGGTGATCCCTGCCACGTGCCCGGAGAGCCGCAGGGATCTTGCTGCTGAGCCTTGCTGCTCTCTTTCCCCCAGACTCCCGGTAGTCTCCAGTCACCGAGCGCTGCTCTGACACCGCCTGGGCTCCAGCAGCTCCGTGGAGGTAAGTCAGCACCAAGTACTGCAGCTCCTGGTGCTGCGGACATCCACAGGGACCCTTGGGTGCACGGGGACCCTGCAGCTCCGCAGGCTCACAGCCAGCTCTGGGCCACCCTGACACAACGCCGGGGAGCAGACGGGCACTTGATGCGCTGCCAGTGCCAGCCCCTGTCCTCCTCCTCCTCCTCCTCCTCCTCCTCCTGGGCCGGCAGCTGCTGGGGCTGGTGAGGTTCAGCCACTGGAAGGATGTGAAAGCAAACGTGTGGGCTGGGGACGCTGCCAGGTGACGCCACGGGAGCGGAGATGTCCCATCCTGCAAAACTTCGACTGCTGCATGGGGCTGGCGGTTTCCATCGCCCTGCGCAGGCACTGGGAAAATCCCCAGGTCTTGGAGCTCAGCTGAGCCCTGTGCTCTGAAGGGCGCAGCCCCCAGGGAGGCAGAGGAGCTTCAAAAAGGCTCTTTCTGCATCTCTAGCTGGCTGCTGGGCGGCTGCTTTCAGCCCAGGTTGCCATAATTCAATAGAAAAGCTCCTGGATGCCCCGTACGTGTGTGGTGCCTGCGTGGCTGAGCTCACCTGAAGGAGAGCAGGGGCTTGTGTTCTTTGTGGCGGGGATGGAAGCAGGCAACTCATCCACGTGCTAAACGTGTGGGAAAAAAAAAAATCCTTCTAGTGAGGGGAATGGAAAATAGAGAGGAACAAAGTGGCAAAGAGTCAAGGCAGGGATGCCATCCTTCAGGAGAAACACACCCCGGGGGTTTGGCTCACCGGGCTCGCAGCACCAAGGCTCAGCTGCGTGGCCCAGCGCCACTCCAGGGCTGTCCCTATGATGTCCTTGTGCTTGCCCCGTGCCTGTATCCCCATTGGCGCTGATGTCACTGATCTCATTTTCTTCTTTGTGTAACGTCTGACCTGGAGAAAGCAAGAAGGGAGAAGTTTGCTTAGAGATGCTCTCTGTTTACAGACTTTTTTATTTACATACTTTTCTTATCTGACATCCACGAGGCTTGCCGAGTGCTCAGCTCACCGAGCGCTCAGATAACCTGGCGGTATCTGGGGGTGCCTGCAGCAGCCCGCAGTGGGGACAGGCAGGCAGCTGAGCGTGGCTGCTGTCATTAGGAAAGATCTCCACTTCCACCCCTGGCTGAGGAAGCTCGCGTTGACTCACTGCGCCAGGACCGGGGCAGGCGGCCAGCTGAGAGGATGCTTCCAGCGCTCTACAGACCTGATAACACGCGGGGACTTTCCGTGTGAAATGAGGGTGTCAAGAGGCGTAGCAAGGCTTGCCGTAAGCTGCACTCAGTCTGCCGTTGCCCAGGTGTCGTTTGGGAGCCAGGAGCATACCTGCATGGGGTGGGACGGGACAGGAGGAGGTTTCAGACCTGCACCGCAGGTTGCAGCGGGCCGCCAGCAGCACGCACCACCCTCCTGTGCCGCGTTTTGCACCTGGGCTTTGTCGTCACTGCTGCTTGGTCATAGTAACGTGCTGTGACTTTTCCTCGATGCTTTTCCCCTCCCTGTTTCGCCACGACCATGTCTCATCTCCTCTTAAGCTTCCCATTTGATTATGCCGGGATGGATTTTGTGTGCACCTGAGGCTGAATGAATCTTAAACGCTTTCCTCCTGTGTCCTCCGTGCTCCCCAGGGGTGAGGAAGGTCTGTGCAGCTCTCCTGAGCCCACTGGAGGGTGCAAAGACTTCCAGCACAGGCTGGAAAGGAAATCAGGGAGCTGTCGGTAAAGTTACACCCAGGACTCAGAAAGGACTGCTGCTCCTCAGCCTCTGTGCAAAAAGCTGCTACTCTTTTGGTTTCTGGATGCAGAGAGACGTGGGGTCTTCACTGCTTTGCATTCCTTCTGCTCGGTGGGTTTCCCAAAGGCAGCCCTGGTTGGCTGTGGGACAGAATTGGGCTGCTGGGGCTGAGGAATGCTGCTGCAGCGTGAAGCACGTCCGTGTCTTTTCCCAGTCAATTACCGGGGTTGTCGTGTGGCTGGCAGGGCACCAGCTCCCACACGTCCCCTCCTGCGCAGGACGGAGAGCGAACGCTTCGTGCTTTGCAGTGGGAGCTGCTGCCCGGCTCTTACACTGAGACTTCAGCGACGCTTCCCGACGCTTCTTTCTTGCTGATGGTTTGTAAATTGAGCTGGATGCTGAGTGCTCACCAGTGCTGCACCTTCACAGAATGGCTCGGCTTGGAGGGGACCTCACAGGTCACCTAGCCCCAAGCCCTTTCCCCTTGCATGTCCTTACTCTTGAGGGCAGCAGCTGTGTAATGGCACAACCCCAGGCTGGAGCTGGGTGCCTTTCCTCTCCTGGTGGCTGCAGAGCTCTGCTAGCAGCGAGGGGAATTTGGCTGAGCACTGGGCAAGATGTCGGAGTTCAAACCAAGCTCGAGCAAGCCGAGGCCCAGGCAAGTCCTTAGGCTGGCGTGCACGGAGCTGTGGTCAGCTGCTGGTGACGGCGATGCCGTCCTTACCCTGCTGCAGGGCTGCACTGCAGCCTGCTTGCTATCGGTGCCATCGCGCTGCTCTTCAGCAAGCAAGGTCTGGTTCTGTTTTCTAATCACGAAGTGACCCAAACCAGAGGGTGCTGTGCCAGGCAGGGAGAGGAGAAACCCTTTTGCCGCACCTGGAAGCACAGGCGAGACATCGGGAAATGGCAGAGCAGCGGCTGCCTCGTGTCCGAGTGGCGCTCTTCAGGGGTTTGTTCTCTCTGTGCAGAACAAGGTGGAAGGACGTTTTCATGTCTGAAACATTCAGAACATGCCTAAGGCATCACCAGAAAATAAAGACATGGCTGGAATTACTCGACAGCGTATCTGCAGAGGATAGAAAAACAAATAGATTGCAGGCATCCAAGTCAGGAAGTGGTGAGAAGAGCGCTTGCTTTTGTCCTGTAGTGGACCACCCGAGCTGCGGGCAGCATTTCCGTCACCCCAGGGCATCCGTGAGCGCTGCAGGGTCGGGAGCAGCTGGGCTGGGAAAAGCTGGGGTCACAGCCCCCTTCCCCACCCGACTCAGGGCAGGGGTTAAAATAGGGGCGGCCCTCTGGTTTGCGTGAGTTCAGGCACTGAACCAGGCTTTGGGACGGGATCTCGTGGCTCCCTCAGCTGTGGGCGACACAGCCACATCCTGCTGTACAGGCAGGGCTGGGAGCTGTCGTGTGGCTCCAGCACAACCCCCGGGCTGCTCGAGAGGAGCTGGAGGAGGCGAACCTCGGGCGTGAGTCACAAAATCCGGGCACCGCAGCTGGACGCTGTCTCACTTCCCACACCTGCTTCTCCTTTTCCTTTCCCAGTTCGTAATCTCCACATCTTTATTGAATGAACAAAGCCACAGGAAAGAGAAGGCAGGGTGCTGAGCGTGCATCCCGAGCAGGCGGGTGCCTGGGGAGTCCCCATGCCACAAGGCAGCGCTGCCACCCGTGACCACAGCCTCGTGCCCTCAGCCTTGTGACAAGCAGCCCTGCACCATGCAGCCTCTGCTGCTCCCGTCCCGGGGGGTCCTGCTGCAGGCATCCTGCATCCTGGAGCTCTGCACTGACCACATTTACTGCTTCAGTGATCGGGCAGATGGAGGAGTTGTTATGAATCCGCTCGTTTCGTTCCAGATGTTTAGAAAAAACTAAAATAAATCATCAAATCTGGTGTCATCCCATTTTGGGTAGAAAATGTTTATTTGGAGGAAGAATAAACATTTTCCTACTTCAAGTGCATTTGTCCCTGCCCTAACGAGGATGTTTGTTTATGTCATGCTCATACCAGCTCTAAGTTAAGTGATTATTCTTCCAGCAGGAGCAGTTGTGTCTGAACTGTGCACCACGGAGTAGCCACTGCTCCCTGTCCAGCAGCCAAACAGCCCGTCGTGGGATCACAAGGTCGAGGTTTCGGTGAGCAGAGTGTGTTGGCTGGGGGTGGCAGGAGGTGCCTGGTGTCAGGAAACCAAGACCTGCTGAGCTGCAGGAAGGCTCGAGCACCTCGCTCCTGGGGGATCCGTGGAAAATCCCATCACACAGCTCTGCCGCTCTGAGCCTCTTGTTTAACTTGCTGAGGTTTCCCTTTCTTCCCCTCCAAACCACCTTCCTCTCACCTTAGCTGACGCCACGGCTGACCAGGACCTGCCAAACCCCAAACCAGGCTCTGTGGGCTCCCTGCCCTAGCCAAAGCTCCTCGTCCTGCCGTGCTGCACGGAGCAGCCTCCAGTTCCTGGGCTCTGGGGCTTTCCCACTTCCCCTCATCCGCATGGGAAGGCTGGCAGGGCACGTTCTGCTCGGCTGGGACTGCCCCTGCGTGGCCTCCATACGGTCACGGAGGCAGAGATCTGCTTCGCTGACGTGCAGGCGTGTGGCATGGGTCTGTCAGCAAGCAGAGACGTGTCCCTGCACCCAGGGGTTGTTGGTACGGCATCAGATTAACCAGAATTCATGCCCGGAGATGTGTTCCTCAAAGCACCGTAGCAACTGGAACAAGGTGCTTGACTTTACCAAAATCAAGTGTTTCGGCAGAATATTTTTGTATCTCAGATTAAATTAGTAAAACCCTTGTTCTTCATCTGCCTAATTAGACTTTGCCTTTGATGCGTCCCTCCGTTTTGACGAGCTCCCCTCAGGAGTCACAAGTGGCTCGGAAACAATTTTAATTTACAGATAGGAGCCTGTATGTCAGCTGGCCTTGCCTTTCCAGGTGTTCAGCACTAAAGCCAGAAATCTAATTTTTATAATGCTTTGCTTAATTATTTTCAATGCTCTTCTTCCGTGTCACGGCAGTTACTTTTTGTCAGTGATTAGGAGCCAGTCACGGTGCTTTGCTCGAGCCCCACACGACAGCTTGTGCCGCAGCTCCAGAGTCCCCTGCGTACTTCTGTAGTGCCTGTTGTTGTGAGGTGCATTAATCACACGTTAACCACGTTGACATTCAGATTGTCAGGCTGGGATTTACCTTCTCTTCAAATAAACGGAGGATTTTTTGCCTTTTTTGCCTGTTTCGTTTCATATGTCTTGGGCAGTACTTTCTACTTCCAGCAAACTATCCCGAGCGTGCAGCAGCAGCCCTATGACATGGTGTTGTCCCAGTCAACGAAACTCTTCCCTGCGTATATTTAGAATTAGACATGCTGATTTTTTGCTTTGTCACAGACAAATATCTGCTGGCTTGTTTGATCTCCAGAGCAAAGGTGTTATTAGAGCCAGCAAAACTGAGGTGGGTTTTGTCACGCAGCATGAACACTAGGGTGTGATTTGACTTGGGAGTCCTTAGTTATAGGGCATGATGCAAAGGTGGAAAGAATTCAGCCCAGCTGTTGGTGTGCAGGTCGGACAGGAGGAGCCCAGGGATGGTTTTCAGGGTCGGTGTGTACATGCACAGCCCGAGCTGGTGCGAGCAGCGGTGCGCGAGGCTGGGCCTTGCTGCTTGTGAGAGGGATGTGGGGGACAGCGTGCAACCGTGGCTGTGTGTTTGGTGTTGGCTCTGTCTGTAAATGTGGGGGCACATCAAAGTCTCACTTGTGTCCCTAGGACAGTGAATGGCAGCAGGCTGATGGGGAGGGAGGCCTGCTGGACTCGGTTTAGGTGTTCAAATTCTATGAAAGGGGCTTGGGCTACGTGACAAGCATTCAGTCTAACTTTTGTTATGAATAAAGTACATTTCTGCTGATATACCATAAAGCAGCTGTGTTATCCATAACAAAGGACTTTGTGTCATTCCACTTGTTCCTACTCCCTTTTTTAACCGTTTGGCTGAGATTTAAACAGGTAACAACAAAAAAAAAAAGGGCTTTGGATGAAAGCTACTGAGTTCATTTCCATCACAAGCATGGAACTGCAAGTGTTGTGCTGTTATAGCACATTGCTGTTTATGACAATTTTCTTTCCAATTTTCAGTGCCGACGAATGCATTCGGTCCCTGCTGTGTCATCAGCTCGCAGCCTGTGTGACCTTGGTAGCCCAAAGAGTTTTGTTCCTGCGGATCCTGCACATGCTGCTGGTCAGTGGGGCTGCCCTGGGGGGACTGCATGGTGTCAGCGAGCCCCAGCTGAAGCTCGGGACACAAACCCTAAAGGTCTGGCTGCTGAAAAAGCTGCTCAGTGCTAAGGGCTGCATTGGCTAGATGGAAACACCTCTGCCTTATTTTAGCGTACCCGTCTTCCCCTGAAAGTGCTGTGTCTTCTTCCCAAGCTTTGTTTACGTTTTTATCTTCATCTAACCTAGACTGAAAGGTTCTTCTGGCAAGGACCATCTGCTAAATTTGCAGACGCTGTGCCCGCTGCCAGTCAGCGAGGCAAGTAACGCCGTGTAGGCATCCCCACAGCAGGGCTGCTCAGCGCGTTGCAGGCAGCGGGCTGGTGGCAAGCCCAGCAAAAACGGGACATGGTGGTGAGATGGGTCTGGGGCAGGTGGCTGGGCAGGACTGGATACCTGACATGAAACTTTATTTATTTAATGGTATCTATTTAAAGTTTTAAATAAAGTATTATTAATTAAGTGGTGCTGTGACCTTAGCACTGCACTCTGCATGCTGAAGTGCCCTATTAGAGGGGCTTGTCTGAAGTGTTTTTCATGGGGGCTGTTTTATTAATGCTGGAAATAAACCTGTGCTGTTTAATATTTTGTTACTTCTACGAAATACCACGCTAGTGTACTCAGTGTGTGGAGGGAAAAGGGTCGTTTAAATAAAAATAATAATAAAAAAGCTGTATTTAAACCAAGGGAGCGCTGTGCTGCAACCTCAAGCCCCTCCAGAGTGGCACCGTGGCCCCCTTTCCTTGAGGTTGAGACTGGGATTGGGACTGGAACTGGGACTGGGATTGGGATTGGGGTCGGTGCCGGGTCCCGCCCCCCTCCCGCTGCCCCTCACAGCCCCTGAGGCACCCCCCCCCCGCCCCGCGCCGCGAGCCCGCCGCCCGCAGCCAATGAGAGCGCGGCGCCGCGGGGGCCGCCGGGACTTGTGGTCCGCGGGGAGCCGAGCCCGTAGGCGGCGACCAGAGGGGGCGGAGCGGCCGGTGGCGGTGACGCGGTGACGTTGCGTGCGTGTGCGCGTCTGCGCCTGCGTGTGCGTGCGTGCGCGCGGCGGGGGGGGCGGCGGCGGCGGCGGCGGCGGGGCCTGGCCGGGGCCTGGCGGCGGGCGCGGGGCCGGGGCCGGGGCCGGGGCCGGGGCCGGGGCGGGCGGGGCCGGGGGCGCGGAGCGGAGCGGGGCTGGGCCGGGCCGCGCTGCCCGCCCGCCGCCATGGAGCCCGACTCGGTGATCGAGGACAAGACCATCGAGCTGATGGTGAGTGCCCCCCGCCGCGCGGCCGGCACCGGGCCCGCCGCAACCCCCCCCCCCACCCCCCCCTTCACCTCCCCTCATTCCCCCCCGGGTCCCTCCCGCGCTGCTCCCGGCTGGGCCCTGAGGGGGCTCCCCGGGAGGAGGAGGAGGGGGTTGGGGGGGGGCTCCGGGGTGTGCGCGGGGATGGGAGAGGGGCAAAAAAAAAAAAAAAAAAAGATTTAAAAAAAAATGAAAGCCAGAACTAACCGAAAAAATAAAATAATAATAAAAAAGGGCACGGGCAGGGGGAGAAGGCCACAAGAAGCGGCGTGGGGGGGGGGCGCTGCGGGCGGAGCGCGGCGGGAAGCGAAAGCGGCCGGCACCGGGACGGGGCCGCTGGGGGGGAACGGGGCCGGGCCGGGGCTCTCGGGGCCGGCCCCGTTGTGCCGCCGGGCGCCGCTCGCCCTCACGCCCGCAGCCCCGGGCGGTGCCGCAGCGGGGGCCGAGGGGCAGGAGCCGGAGCTGAGGCGCTCCCCGGTGCGCTGGGCTCGGTGGGGACGCCCCCCGTCCTGCTCAGGCGCCTGGCCCGCGATGTGGGGACTTTCTCCGGTGTCACCTGTGCTGCGGGGGCACGAATCCCGAGCCCGCAGCCAGCAGTGAAAGCTGCACCACCGAAGCCCTGGTGGCACCCGCAGCCGTCCCCCCACAGCAGGGCAGGTGGCTGCCGCAGGACGAGGCTGAATTTCCCCTCTGAATTTCCACCGTGAGCACTGAGTTTTCCAGCAGTTTTTCTCCTGCCTGCCCCATTGGCAGCAGGAGGTGCTCAGGTGGCGTTCAGGGCCGGGAGGTTTGTTCACCTCCCTCAGCTTTCCTGCTTGTCTCTGTTGTGAGCCTTTTTACCAGCCTTGTCTGGGTTTGGCCAAGCTGGCAGAAGCAAACACAACTTCTGAGCGCTGCTGGTGGTGGCGTCCCCCATTAATGGCTGCATCTAGGAGATGCGCTGCTGTAAAGGCAAATGCTCACTGGGTATTAAGATCTTTATTATGTAGAAGAAACTTGAAGAAACACACTTTTCTCTTTTTTCAAAATGCATTAATTGTCAAATTTTAGTAGGACGAGCAGTTAATTCTGTAGTTCCCCACAGCAGACAGTATTTACAAAATGTAGATGATGGTTGAATTTCATCTCAGCCTTAGTGAGGGCTTGTCTAGAACCACTTGTGTTTAAGTGCACCAACTTCCCTCGAGTCCCTGGAAGCTGTTTGGAACCAGAGACGTGGCCCGAAGGCTGGGTGCCCGCGTGCTGCAGCAGATGAGATGCTCTGCACCGTGTCTGTAGGGGAGCAGGGCAGGAGGAGAGGCGATAGCGACAGAGCTCACCGGGATCTCAGTGTTTGGTGCAGGCTCCTCTGTCAGCTGTGAAGGGCAGCAGGGAATATCCCAAAGGCAGGGATGATCCTAACGGGTAAGACCTAACAGGATGCGCTCCTGCTAGAGGATGGCATCGCCAGGAAGAAGATGCGGGTGCTGCTCACTACAGGCAAGGCGTTTTGTGCCTCTCTGCCACAGGAGGTTGTGTTTTGGTGCTTGGTCACTGCCTGCTGAGGCCAGGGGTGAGCCCCAAGTCGCAGAGGTGCAAATGTGTGGTGCAGAGGCTCGGAGGGAGGAGTACAGTGCAGCTCTGAGTGGCTGAGAAACAGGAGGGAGCGAGTCAACATGTGAATGGCCCAAAAGTTTCAGAACAGGGTGTTCCAGCCCTCAACCATTCCTGCGCTGGATGGATCATTTGCATTTATTTAAAGAAAAATCACTCATGGAAATAATGCCGGTCTATTTTTAAAGCTGGAATCTAAGAGAAATATTTTAAGGTTTTAGAGTGACAACTTCCATTTGCCGTGCGACGTTCTCGCTGGCGTGCCGCAGTCGCTCTCCTCCTAGGGCAGCTTAAGGCTGGCGATATGTGGTTCTGGCTCTGTAAATCACGCCGTCCAGCCTTCCCAGTGGTGGTGAGCCCGTGATTTAGTTAGGGCATTTCATTTGTAGATGGTATCGGCCTCCCCAGGGAGGTCCCCACTGCCTGTGCCCACGAGTTCAGGAGGCTTGGGGCCGCCGGGGCTGACTTGTGACTGCGGGAGGGCCGGGGTCAGGCGGGCAGGTGCTCAGCTGAGGCACCTGAGCACTGCGCCGTCTGGGCTTACTGCTCTGTGCGAGTGGGCACACCGTTAGGAAAGGAGGAGGGAGGAGGTAATCCAGACCAGATGGGGGCTAGCCACGCTGCTGGAAGGGCTCTTTCTTCCCCTGGTTGTGATTTTTGTCTGTGGAATTAGGTAACGCTGACCTTTTTGCTCTTCTGAAGCATCAACCTTTTTCCTTGCTGAAGGTGAGGTACCAATGCCGGTTTGTGGAACACCTTTTTTTACCTATAAGTTCAGAGCAGTTTAGGAAATCTGTGCTGTTCAACCCCCCCGGTACGCGTTTGTCTCGAGCGCTCGATAAGAGCCTCGTGTCCCCGTGTTCTCAGAGAGCTTCACCTAACTGTGCCTTTGTTTTACCAGCAGGCTTTCAAAGCAGGGGATAATGAGCCTCTTAGTTCGCCTTGATGTGGTTGTAGAAGAGTTCAGAGGTATGAAAAATACATTTTTTCATACAGGTTAAAAAGTTACACAGACAGGGGTGGAACTGTGCGCATCCCGAGCGTGACAGCCCAGCTCCCAGCCTCCTGTGCCCACCGGCACCTCGGGGAGGCAGCGGGTGTGAATCCGCCCGCTCACCGAGCCCGTTAGCAGCTGCCTGCCTGCCGTGTCCTTGATGCTCCCCGAGCACAGATCCCTCTGCTGCAGCGTTGGCAGATTGAATTCAGCCCGGCGCTGTGGGAAGGCCCTGCCTGGGAAGCGCCCTGCCAGGCTCGTGAGCAGCGTCTGCCAGCCGTGCCTTAACGCTACGCATGCGGAAAGGGTTTTGCCTTTGTTGGCTAGAGTGTCTCCTAAGTGTCCAGCGGCGTTGAAGTGCCTCAGTAAATAATAAATGAAGAACTACAATCGAGTATCTCGCCAAAAGCCTTTTGGTTTCTCCTGGCGGAGCTTGCACGGGAGCTGCCGGCCCTCACGTTCCGCAGGTGACGTCCCAGAGCGAAGTGCTGCGCCCAGGAGCACTGTGCCAGCAGCCGCTTGGCCCGGGCCGTGCCACTGGTGCCTGCAGCTCCGAGGGTTACTGCAGCTGGCCGAGGCTGTGCCCCAAACTCTGTGCAGTTGTTCAGGGCAAAACAAATGGCAGCGTTCTGCTTGGAGGCTGAAAGACGCCTGCTGCACGTGTCTTGGTAGGAGCGTGCCCCCCTGTCTCAGTCGGCACAAGCCAAGCAGACAGTTGCACTTGGTTAAGTTTTTCTGATTCCTCTCAGAGGAATCCTTCAAAGAGTTGACTTCAGTGGCGATAGAGATCCAGATGGACTGGGCAGTGATGGGATTTGCATCCGGAACAAAGGCGGTACTGTTGTGGCTCAAATGTCACCGCTCAGATCTTCGTCAGGCTGGGGGCAGACGGGCAGCTCCTGCGCAGGTTCACAAACGTCGCACGAGCTGCTGGCTGCGCTTTCTCCGCTGGGCTAGCAGAGCGTGCCTTGCAGCTGGCTTTTTTTAATCTTCATTAGCTAAACGAGCAGCATTGCGAGCTGCATGCCAGGCCTTAAAGCGTGCAGTGAAAAGCGCGTCGAACTGTTTCATACTGGGGGGGGGAAGGGAAATGGCTCGAGCGGGTGTCTCGGGAGGCGGTGGCTGGTGAGGAGGCTGCGTGGAGGGCACGGAGGAGCCTTCGGGGCAGCGGATTTAAGGGCTGTGCTGCTGCAGAGGCCATCAGAGTGACAGCCGCGCTTCAGAGTGCCTGTAAGAGGAAGGAGGAATATATAAAGCGAGTAGATTGCTGTGACTTTGGCAGCGGTGCAGAAAATGGGAAGGAAGAGCTTAAGAAAATGAATTAGAGCTAGGCAACTGAATTCAGAGCCAGCAGGGTGATGATGAAATGAGGGAAGTAGACAAAGAAGTGTGGAAAGCTGTATCTTTGGGGAAGGGTTAGATAAAACAATGGGCTGAGGGGGGCAGCGGGCTGGCGAAGGGAAGAGGGGATGCGGCGAACACAGGGATGCGGAACAGAGGTTGCAAATTAAAAATAAACTCATCTGAAGCAGGGATTTGTACGGCGGCAGCCGTTGGTTTGCCCAGATGAAGGAGAACTGCACGTGTTCCGCTTGTAGGGAAAGCTCTGATCTGAAATCTTTTCTAGCCCTCAGTAAGGGAAATCTGCAGTTTTTTTGGGAAACCAAATGCTTGTGTTTCACCGAGGGCTCGCTAAATCTCATTTGAGAAGGAGATTTTTCCCTCGATTCAGTTAAATTATCCAGCGTTACTAAATCTGCCAGCCTTTGTAACAGCAGCGAGCAAATGCAGAGCGGCAGGTGAAGTGACCTCGTTGCCCAAAAAGCACGGGTAACTGCAGAGCCTCTGGGCACCTCAGGTACTGGGAAGGTGCCGTGCTGCCTGCGGGCCCTGAATTAGGCTCAGAAACGCGGTGCCTGGCTGCCACCGGGGAGGGGGTGGCACCTCGTGGTGCGCTGCAGTGCCCCTCTGACGGACGGGCTCTTGGGGTGCTCCTGCAAAAAGCCATAAAAACGCACCTGTGCTGTTTGTGCCTCCCAGACCGCGCCGACTGCGTCCCTTCGAGGCGTTCATGTTGCTAAAAATGTGGGTGAGCGGTGAGCATTGCCCCAGCACCCCGGCACACCAAACCGGGCCAGCTTCTTGCAGGCTGTGCCGTAGGGAGGCCTGGCGGTGTCCGCCGAAGGCTGGCCGGACGTTTTGGTTTCATCTGTGTTTTCTGAACCGCCTCCGCCACTTGTTCAATCAGCACGTTGTGTGTTTTTGATGTGTTACGTTTTATTGCCGTGGAGTTTAGAGGTCACCGTTTGGCTTTTGCGTTTTCAGTTTCAGCTTCCTGCGCTGCTCGGGGTGCTCGTGCAGCGGCGTGGAACGAAATGGGGCTTGTGGCAAACGTGCCAAGGGGAGACAAACGATGTGTGGGAGAAAATAAGAGACCGTGGCTGCGAGAGGGCTGCTCGGTGGCAAGTCGCGTTCTTGTTGTCGTTGCAAGGCAGAAAATAAATTGAAGGGAAAGGAGAATCTGTGCCGGGTTGGTTAAACTAATGCTGATTAATAACAATACTTACATTCCAGCTGTCTTCTCGGGATGATTTCTTCGCACTAATGCCGCTGTTCGTTATGTAATCTGATTTCGCAGTTTGATTTCCATGGTATTGATAATGCTTCGGTGTTCACAGAAAATCCACTTTTTCTGGAAAATCCCTTCCTTCCCCAGTTTCTTGGTGTATTTCTGAGCTCCGTGGTGTGACATCTGACAGCCTACTCCATTTTCCTCTATTACTTTCACACATTTCCCACTATGAGCGGTGCGTGACTGAGACCAGATAATGCAAAAATAATGCAGTGCCTTTTGTGCTTTAATAACAAAAAAAGTGCTGACTTTTTGGAAACTTACTTTGCTTCTCATACAGGCGAAATTAACAACGGGAGCGTTTGGAGGCGTGGTGTTTCTTCATTGCTCGGTTTATCCACATCTCCCAGGAGTTGCATCCCTCTGCTTGTACCCTGCAAAACTGAAATTTCTGTAGGGAACTGAAGAACAATTCTGCTTCCCAGGCCCGCTTTCCTACACATGCAGACAGAAATCTCTAAGATGTAGGTAGGTACCTGCCCCCTGCCAGGAACAGGGACCGACGTGCCTTCAGTGTGAACCAGTACAAACCTTTTGGGGTCAGCTTTTAGCTGTGCAGCACTGAGAAGAGTTGGGGCAGACAGGCAGCTGTATGTTCAGCCTTAGGAGCTGCGTGGCCGTGCTCTAAGTTTCCGGTTGCTGCGAGTCGTTGCGTAGGGAATTTTGGCCCCCAAATGGTGACGACTCGCATCGTGTGCCCTTCTGGGACGTGTGGCTACGTCAGAGCGGCTTGCACAATGCCGCTCTGTTCAAATCTTCTGTCAAGTCATGCCAATTGCAGGGTCTCGGACAAAAATACACGCAGCTTTGTGGAAATCTACGTTCGGAATCTGTTTGCAAAACTGAAGTTACAATTACAGCTTGTGTTTGAGAGAGAATCTTTGAAGCAATTCTATCTGGGCAGCGAAGGACTAGCCAGGGAAACGTGATAGCGGGGCTGTCTCCATCGCTCCGCTGCTTCCAAGAGAAAAATCAGACCAGTGCTGTCACACTCCCTGCCTCTCCTTCTACCATCCTGCTGGCTCCGTTGACTTAGCAAATCAGCACATTTATATAATTTTGATAGCTGTCTTGTTACTGAGCTATATTATGCTCTTAAATTCTGAGTCATATGCCTTGACATCTTAGCGCTTTACTTGGCAGCCTTAAAATTCATAGATTGGGCACGGTGTCAGACTTACAGCCCTGCTCTGCCCTTGAAATGTTGCCCTGTAGCTGTTACCTTACCAGTCACCCTCGGTGAAGATGCTCCTTTCTTCGGGGAGCTCTGGACAGCCGTGCCCATAACTCTTCTCCATCCTTCTCCTTGCAGCTCCTGTCTCAAGGCACAGGGCACTGTTGTGGAGGCCGAGGAACGCTTGGTTCAGTTCTCTGGAGGGACTGGAGAGGAGAGGGAAGGTGGGAGAGGCGGTGTTGACCTGTCCTTCTCTGGATACTGCAGCAGTGTTCTAGGGAGCCCTGTCCCTGATAGGGGAGGTCCTTCTGTAGGTCTGGCCCAAGCCGTTAGGAGATGTGGCTGGAAGGCTCGCAGCCTCCTCACTTTTGGATAGGCTTTTGCTCTTAGTTCTGGCACGGGCACAGTGTGCGCTTCTGCTGGCTTCCTTCTCGTAGGTGTTGCAGCCAAAGCCACTTCACATCCGTCGTTCTTGACTCTGAGCACGCTGCTGAAGTGCTGGCTGAAGCCCCTTCGCCATCTCGCTTAGTGAGGGGCAGCTTTCCCTTACCTCGCTCAGGGGGAGCGTGCCTCACCTTGCTCCTGGGTGCAGGACCTGCTGCAGAGCCGCAGCAATGCTGAGGAGCTCCTGAAGTCAGTGCTCGCCTTCAGGTCGTGTCTTGAAGGCTCCATCTTTGCGCAGCTGGTACGTAAGGGAAGTCAGATCACTCTGGGTCTGGAAAAAGGGAGAGAATCAGGGCAGTGATGTGCTCTAGAGCACGTGGATGGCAGTGAGGAGAAGTGGAGGTGCTTCGCAAAGCTGTGTGCTGCCACTCTAGCGGTCCTTGGAGCGGAGGACGAAGCTTTAGCGTTTGCTCCGCTGTTTGCCCTGTAGTTTCTTCTCGTCTTCCTTAATCTTGGCCAAGCAAGCTGCTGCCCAACACCCTTGTTTTAGGATGGGTTGACGCAGGGTGCGGGACAGAGCGATTTCTGGTCCGTGAGCCCGTTTCTCTGTCTTAGATCCACCAATCCGATGACCCCACTAACGCAGTCGTTGCGGACCGGCAGGGTGTGTAGGCTGCTCGTCTAACAGCGCTAGCAGTACGTGATGGGGATTTCGTTCACGAAAGCAGTAGGTGCACCAAGCTGAAGATGATTGGCTGCTCTCTTTTAACAGACAAGTCTGAGAAGGAAAACCCATTCGAATCCCCTTTCATTCTGGATTGGTGGATCTGAAGCCCAGAAACAAAGTTTCAGGTAAGAAGTCACCCTGTACTATCTCTTGCTGCTTCTGCTTAGATGAGTTTGTCCGCAAATTCAGTATCCTGCTTTAACTGCTTCATGTCCCTTACATACTAGAGCTCACCCAGGTAGCTGCTGAGGCGAGTTTAGAGTAAGAGAAGGCCCAGCCAGTGAACACACACCTCAGTAGGGAAGTGCAGGTCTGCCCTGCAGGACGGCCCTAGGACCTGCAGAGCTAGGGAGCAGTATCTGCAGATAAAGGGACACTGAGCAAACAGCTGACAAATCTCGCTTCTGAAGGGAGAAAGCAGCCTTATCAATGGCTTTGTTGAACTTCTCAGTGGAGTTCAGAGAGTAGTAGCTATCTGCTCTGATTTCTGGCCCTGTTTTCTCATGAGAGCTTTAGGGAACTCGCTCCAGCTGTTTGTGTTACGAATCCCAGTAGCTTTACCCCGTGGACGTGCCGCTTGAGATGGTGTTGTGGGCAGCGCATGGAGTCAGCCTGGTAAATCCTTAACGAGGTCTCAACTGCAAGTCCTGGTGGTGGTGTTTGAGAGCAGCGCTGAGCCAGCCCTAAGGCAGGGTTTCAGGGAGGTGCCTCAGAGCTGCAGCAGGTTTGTTTCAGAGCAGGGGAGCGTGCTCGTATTTGGAGTCCCCTTACAGAGACGTGGATGTGACTAAAAGGCTACCAGATGATATCGTAAGGATGAGTCTGGGAGGCGTTTGGCTCCCAGATCCCTGGCTGAGAGAGCAAAAAGTGAAGTGCCTTGAACACCTGGTGTGAGCGTGATTCACCCCTCCTAACGCCCTGCTGTACTCCAAGGTAGCGCTTCCATGAACCCGGCCACTTACTGCTAAAGTTAGTAGGAAGCAGGTACGCCTCGATTCCTTCTGATGTTAATAGCCATAACGCTAAGCTGCTTGAGTGCTCTCTTGTAGACAGCCATTAAAACAAACGTGAAGGCCTTGGTATTTAACATACTGTAGAAGAAACTCGTGTAGGTGCTGTTGATATCACTGACTGCGTTAGCTGCGCGATTGTTTTGCTGGTGTGGTATTTTGTGCAGAAATTAGCCTTGCATTTAATTGATGAATACATCTATAACAAATTATTTGTGCACAGGATACTGTTGTTTCCTGGCCTGGTTTTCTGAGTACTTGAATTTTATTTGGTTAGGGTGGACAAGACTTGGGCACGCTTTTCTAGTACAATTCTTAAAAAAAAAAAAAAAAAAAAGTCTGAGGGAAAATCAAAGGAAAACGCTTGTTAACCTTAGTCTGCCACATTTCCTGCAGTCTGTTCTAATATCAAACTGAGCTTGTCCCGTGTGCTGACCAGTTTCACCCGGTGAAATAAAATCTTCCCATGGAGCATTTCCCCTCGGGGCGTGCCCTCCTCTGAACTGAGGGAACGGGGAGACAGAAGTGATCTCGACATCTTTAATGATGAAAACTGAAACAAGGAAATAATTTAAATACACTGGGGGTGGGTGAAAGGGGAAGTGTAATTGCGTGCTCCTGCTGATTAAGATCCCCAGCGTTAGGATATTTAATGTTGTATGAAGTGCTTAGCTGTTGGAAACCCGGAACAGTTCTGCCAAAGGCTCAGCTGAACCTGTGTGGAAGTTTGTGCAGGTTGGAGGCTCAGTTCTTGTCTGGGTTCTGGATCTTGTTTTTTTAAAAGTAAAATGTAACCTGGCTTTCAAAGGCTGTTTAAATGCCCCTCTGCAACATTTAAAATACAGACACCGAATGCAAATCTACCATTTTACTATGTACTAAGCCTGGAATTCATACTTATTTAAACTAGGCAAGTTAAAGTGCACGCTGCCTTGTCCAGGCTGTGTTTTTAGATCAGGTTAATGTTTTTGTTAGATTGTGTTAGTCCCTGTCCTTGAAAACTGAATTCAGGAGGAGTCTGAGCCAGCTCGTACAGTTTTAGGCAAGCTTCATCTACAGTTTCGTGAGTATTCAACTTACTTTAAAGTTTCTACTATTTCAGTTGGCAGTGCTAGGTCTTTTTCCAGTTATGATTTACTATTAGCAGGTGTAGTGCTGTCTGTAGATGTCTGTAGCACCTCTGTTCCTCCTCCTGCATAAGAGAGTAAGAAAGCCAGTTTTCTTTCAAAATGGCTTTTTTATATAATGTAGGATGTGCTAGTGCAGCAAGGAATACTGTAAGTCAGAAGTTTTGCAATTGTTGGAATTGGGGTGTCACTGTATGAAGGAAGCAAAGCTTAACCTAAAAACTATGTGTTTTGAAAAATTTAGACTGCTTTCAGTTAACAATGAAGAGTGACTACAACGTAAATGTATGAGGGTTTTCTCTGTAGTCTTCTGTGTCCTCCTGAAAACAAGATGTTGCATCTCACGAGTCTTATTCTGATGAATAAATTATAACGGAGTAAGGTTGTTGTTATATGCAAAGAAAGCACTTAATCTCTTCTCCACTGAATCCGTGTTCCTTTTGTAGCGTTCATTTTGTTGTAGCAAACGCATACTTTGATCTTCAGGAGCAGAGCGGGACTGCATTATTGATCACGCTTCTGTGAATTCATTGCCCTATTAGAAGAACTGCGTGGTAATGGAAAATAATTTATCAGATAAATTTCTCCTCATTTGCCTTGCTTTATATTTCCTAATTTCTCACTTAGTGTTTTCCTCCAAATGCAAGAAGCTTACGTGCAGAACTTGAATGACAATTGGGAGGTGGTACCACTGAGCAATGTGAATGGCAATCGTTTTTCTGAATAGATTTTTCTAATGCAAGAGTGACTCAGCTATTGGTTTCCTATTTTTTGAATGATCTACTAACAATAAAGGAAAAATCAAAAGCATTTTACAAGAGAAGATGAGCTTACTGCTCTGATACTTATTTTCAAGAAACTCATTTTTAACTTCCCTAGTTCTCCAAAGCACAGAAAGAAACCCAAGAGCAAGCTCAATCTTTTGTACAAGGACAACTTTCTTGACCTGAGAATGCAGCTGTTCTTAAAGCAGAACATGTGAGAGAAACTCCTTGCATTTTGGAAATGCATTGTAAGAATGGTACTCGGACAGCCTTCCAAATCAGGCACTCAAGTCTGGACGTGAGATTGCATTTTGTCTGTGGAAAAGGTAGTGATGCGATGCCACCACTTCCAGCTTGTATGGAGCATGTGAGCACACCCATCTCTCAAGGGACATCTTGGTTTTGAAATGAAAAAGAGTACGAAGTACTGCTATTGGTCTCATCCCAGTTGTTTCGTTTCAGAGTACCTCAGCAAAGGTACCAAGCGTGCCAAAATGTGCAGCGCAGTGAATGTGGTACCGTGCCAAGCCAGGCTGTCGCTTGTGGAACATGCTTATTCGTGTTACGTGCATGCCCCCACACTTTGTTTCCGATCAGATATTCACAATGACAAGTATACTTTGACACTCTTCATTCTCTATGTCTTGCAATACTCAGAGCACTTGTTCCGATACCTAGTTGTTGCAGCACTGTTCTGCTCACAGATGGTTTGAATGAATTGCGTAAGGTACCGACAGCAGGTAAGAGCTAGAGGGTGTCCCAGCTAGCACAAGGGGCCGGGGCTTGCTGAGTAGTTGGCAACTGTTCCTTGCTGAGTGTAAAATAATGCTGAAGGCCTTTGAACAGCGTTACTGCTTTATATTTTTTTTTATTTAGCTTAATGCAGATTTTTGAGAAATCTGGGCTTGATACTAAATTTAACTTGGGAGCCTAAAACTTGCATAAAACGTCCTGGCTGTCTGCAAGTCGAGCAGCGCTTGTGGGCCTGCCCCTCTGTGCAGCGCTCCGTCTGAGCTAGCAGTGGCTGCGTCACTTGCAGGCACAGAACATTTTAAGTATCAGCGGTTACCCCGTGTATTTATCAATCGAGAGGGCTAATGGAAATAAAAAAGCATCAGTTCTGTTGGTCCGGGCCTACATCAAAGTAAACCACACGCCCATTACAGATGTAGAGTTGCCCATGAGTTTCTGACAACTAAAACCGTGAGGAGTTCAGAGCGAAGGCTGAAGGTTTTTGGTTGTACCTGACTCTGCCAGGCTGAATCTATTCATAGCTCTACGGAAATCATAGAGTAGAACTGTTAAGGTTGGAAAGGACCTCCGAGAAATGCAGAACACGAGCTAAACTTCCTGAGGAGCTGCTTTGTTTTCACAGGGAAGTTGGGAAAAGCACTTCAGAATTTGGGAACTTGAATGATTTGTTAGGTACTTGTGCTCAATTTTGATCGTGTAATAAATTGTGTAAGAAAGAAAGCAGTGGCAGAGGGAGTGAATGCATATGGTTAGCAATGCTTCTTGAAAAATGCAGTTTATTAGACAATTCATTTGTTTTTCTGTATTTCTCTTCAAAATGCAAAAGTACCTCCCTTCCCCATTCTCTTTTCAACTGTCTAAAAACCTTTTCAAAAGCAAGGATATTTTAACCTTAAGAACAGAATCTCAAAATCTGTAAATGTCCCACGACACATTTTGAATCCTTAAATTATTTTATATAAAGGAAATGGATGTAGTTTTGGTGGAAATGCTTGAGGTCAGAGCTATGATACTTTATGAAAGTTCTACTGAGAAGGCCTCGTGGTGCTGATGCTTTCTGAACTGTGACACCGCAGCGTTTCCATCACTGGTCATAAAGTGTGTTAGCTCCACCAGGAGCACAGGCTCTAGTCCATATGCATTTCTTGAGCCAACTTGGTATAAAATTGTGAATGTTTCTGTTTGGATGTGAGTTCTAATTTTAAATGCACTGAAACCAAAGGTTTCTGGACATTTTACAGGGCTTTAACTCAACGCTGCTCTGCACCTGTGCGAAGTCCCAAGTGAACAGAAACTTTACATTGTTCAGGGGCTGCTCAATTCTTTAACCTTTATCCTAAGAAGTTATTACCTCCAAATTTGATTTATCAGAACATTGCTGCATGCTTTACTATTCATATAACAAGTTCTTAGCATCTAACCTGAAAGACTTAAAAGCATATTCCTTTTTTTAACTGTTAAAGATTTAAAATTTTGCGTGGAATGCAAATTCAAATCTTTGCATACTTTTTTTTTCAATTTGTGACTTAAGATTGAAACCTAAATCTTGAAAGGTCGTTCCTGAGGCTGGCCTACCAAAGCATTAAGGTATTAATTTTTTTGAACATAAACATAAGGTATCCAGAAGGGCAGAACAATGGTTTCTCTCTGTATTTATTGTTTCAGCATCATTTGCTCCTTGCTGTGACTCTGGAGAGCCCCTCTTGCATCCATTTGTTGCTCCCCTCTGAGTATTGCCTTCAGAGGAGCACAGCAGCCTTGATATGTCACCTAAAACTCTGCAGTTAGAATTAGCTTTAAAACTTGAGGTTTGGCTTTATCTTAACCTCCATGGTTTTGTCTGCCAGCGCGACTGGTGCTGGTGTAAATGTGCACTGAATGTGAGGCCCACCAGCCAGGGAAAACACCCACATGCTTTATGCACTGACATGAAATTCATTCAGTATCGCAACTTTTTTTTAAAAACAAACAAAAAGCCCTTTCAGTAAGATATTCCATACTTCTGGCCTCAGCCACAGAGGTCTGTGGAGCAGGAGCTGACTTCCTAAAGTTTGGTCTTTTTTTTATTTTTGCCATTTTTGTTTTTTGTCCTGGATGACCTAGCTATTTTTGTCTGCAGTGCACTGGGGACCGGCACCACCATCTCTAGGACCAGTACTCTCTGCAGTGAGTTTTATGCACTTCTCCTGTTCCCTTTCCCAGTTTTTATTGAATTGTGCTGCAGCTCCCTGGGATCCTGATGAAAGGCAAGTGGAAAGCGAGGGTATAAGTTCAGGTCCTTGTTATTCACAAATTAGAAGCCTTAAAACGCTGCTGTGGTTTTATTTATAACCAGCAGCTCGTACACAGACAGGGTCAAGAAATAACATGTCAGTGAGGCACACAAATATTTGCACATTCCTGGTTTAGTGTGAAGTAGAATGCAATATTTAATTTGTAGGATTGTGCAATAGCATTGCTGCAGTTAAGTGTCCAGTGGTTTTTAGAAATCCTTTTATTCAGGGTTTCGTAATGCCGTGGAGAGGTTTTTGTGTGGCTTACGCTTGGCATGGAAGTGGCCTCCTTGTCTAATGTGTTATGAACTAAATTAAAAAGTGATTCTCGAGTTACCCGCATTTCTCTTAAGTTCTTAATATTCAGCTTGCTTAGTGAAAGTAATTGCTAAAGGCCAGCACAGGCTGATGGCCTAAACCAGCGATTTTTAGCTTGTGATTTGTGGGCTCCTGAAGTCCACTGGAGGGCTGATGGGACCTGGCAAGTCTGCACGTGTAGGTTGATCACACGTGGTTCTGTGCATTGGACGTGGAGGTGTTAGGGGAGAACACTGTTTTGAGTCGTGATCAGTGACTTCTAAGTGACGTGAGCAGAATTAACGTTTTTACTGGGCCTCTGTATTTGAAAACTCAAAAATTTCTTTAGGCTTTAATAAATGCACTGAGCGTTGATGGCTCAGTGTTGCTGAAACACCATCGAGAAACTGTGCCAAATAGGATCCAATGATGACACGGGGCAGAAAGGAAGCTTTCTGTGCCTGTGTACGCTTTTCAGGTAGAACTGTAAGGTCTGAATAAGGTCCGACATCTTCAATATCATAATAGATTTGAACAGCACATCCCCTGTCTTTAAACACAATCTTTTTTTGACCATCTTCTTGGAATTGAGATTAAGATTCTGACCTACTGGGTTGATTGGTAGCTAACAGAGAACTCCTGTTTCTTTAAGCTTTAAAGAATCTTTTAATAATCTCAAACTCGCCTATTTTGATATTGAAGGAAAAGACCTTGCAATATAGCATTAATAATTTTATTTTTACCTGCTGGGATCATTCTTGTCTTGTTTTTGCTTTAATTTCTTTGAAGCACAGGGACTGAAGTCTTACACTTCCTTGTGTTTTAGTCGTTAGATATGAAACAAAAATTGAAATAAAGGTTGAAATAAATTGAAATCAATTCCTCAGTTGCTCTGGGTTCCCTCCTGCCCCTCCCTGCTGGCACAACAAGGGTCTCCCCAGGTCTTCACCTGGGGTATTCTGCTTCAGCTGTGACCTGTGGGATTGGCTTGTGATGATTTGGGCTTCCTTACAACTAAATTGGAAGCCCACATGAAAAATGCTGAGAGCCAAATTTTGGAGCTGGCTTTGTGATGGTAATTGAATCCTTTTCTCTAGCTTTCTCTGGTGGTTGTGCAGTTACTATTGTACCCTTAAAAGGAACTGTGGAATAACATCACCGAGCTGTAAAAGGGCTGCAGGGTCTGTCTGCAGTGAACTTCTCCAGCTTAAGCAGTGAAACACTTCCAAACTTTTCCTCCCTTGTAGTGTCAGCAGCATGGAGTCGGGTCGTGAAGCCTGGTTCCTTCGGGCTCGGGTGGTGGTATGAGTGATTAACGGTGGTAGGGCATAATTTGGCTTACAGGATACGTGTAACTGGTAACACCCCCATAACCCACTAAAGCAGCAGGACACTATGTCTTAAGGAAGCAGAACTTGGTCTTGCAGCCCAAAGGTAGCCAGGTGGCCTTCCTCTTCTAAAGCACACGCTTAGGTTGGGTCAGTGCCCCGATACATGGACCGTGACCTCAGGAGTTAACGTAGGCTCTGCCGTCAGAACAAATGAGCACAAATTGTTTGGGAAAGATGAGACGGGGTGGGGTGCTGAGCCTTAATTCCCCCAAATCCCCAGGACCATGCTCTGGGGACTTGCCCCTGCCCTTAACCCACATCGTTGGGCTTCTGGCCCCGTGCTGCCGCACCTCCCATCCTGCTATGGGGTTGTCACTGCCACCCTGCACTGAAGCCTGCAGGCTGCAAACGAGGGAAATGAGCTCGTTATCCTTGGTAGGGCAGAGGGACGGCTCGCTTTCTGCAAAGGATCTTCAGTCGTTATTTTACCCTTGGCCACTAACCTCGTGCTGAATGTAGAAATGCCGTAGATAAGTACCCACGTTAACGTACTAATGAGTTGCCTGCCTTGAGTGATTTGTTGTGGCATCTAACTGCTTCTTCTCTTCCTTCCTTTTTGTCACCCTGCAGTGTTCTGTGCCAAGGTCTTTGTGGCTAGGCTGCTCCAACCTGGTAGAGAGCATGTGCGCACTGAGATGCCTGCAGAGCATGCCCAGTGTCAGATGTCTCCAGGTGCCTTTCTTCTTTCTTGTTGTAAATGTTATGCGTATGCTGTTGAACATTGTTAAACTCTCAGGACTCTGTTTAATCAAACTGTTAAGTCTGCTAAATGTTTTTTGTGCATCCTTTGCTGAAACCTTCTACTTAACTGCATTGTAGGAGTGCACCTTAAGCGGGCTTTCTGTACAGTAGGATCTCTGCGGGAGGGGGAGAGCTTTTGTGTTTGATTGCCTGTTTACTCAAGTTGTGATATAAGTAGCATAGTTGTGCATGTTGCCTGCTATGTTTTGCTTTCTTGTTTAATTTAAAAAAAAAAATGCAATGAGCTTTGCCATTTCTCTTAAATTGCAATGAACTGCATAGCCTGTGATATTTGTGTGATTTGATTTAGAAAGGGTAAGCTTTTTACTTTCCACCACGTATGATGCTGGTTACAGCCTTACGGTTAGTCATTGCGCATGCCTGACCGCAGAGTAGTTAGTGTGGAGTCGGGGGGAGCCTGTTGGTTAACAGTAACTCTAACTCAGCCCCTCAACTGCTCAGAAGGGAAGAGCAAGGGGTGGGGGTCACTAAATCAAGCTCTGCTCTGCTTCTAGTAAACTGTTACAGCTGGGCCTGCATAGTGTATAGATGGGGGATTTGCTTGTGTTTCTTTACAGGTGGGGGAGGGATTGAAAAAGATAAGTAATGAAAAGGAGATTTGGATACCAGTGGTATGGTTACTCCGTGGCACTTCCTGGAGTGTTGCTGAATGTAAAGTTTTTAGCAGAACATAATTATTATTAAATATTAGTATCTTTTAGAACACAATAGCATTACTCAGTGGTTCAGTCTCTCGTGTACAAAACGAATGGTTAAGTTTTCATTCACAAAGCAATTTCTTGTAAGCAAATTGAGTTCTATTTGCAGCCAGCACATTTAAGTTCAGACACTGGATAACACGAATGTCTTGCCTTAGAGATTAACTGTGTGTTTAAAAACCTCTCCTCTTGCATGCAAAATGTTCTGGCAAATTTACATTTCAAATGGAAGTTTCAGATTTTCTGTTAAAATACAACCGTTTTCTGTTTGACTGCTTTGTTTTCAAATTGGAAATACTATTTTGCAGGGAAAAAAAATGTCCAAGTTAAATGTTTGGGCAGGTAATAGAACCTTACAGAAATCAGTGCTGCATCACGGGCAAATCGTGGGTATCACCAGGCACGACCGTGTGAGTCACGGAGGTTTGGGAATATTTGCAAGCTAGCTCTAGTGTGAGACCTTTCTGTTCTCTTTCCCTTCTCCTCAACACTCACCCTCTTGTTGGAAAAGTAAAATAAAACTTTCAGCAATGGGAATTTCTCTTTTCTCGTGGTACCTGACTTGCCCATGGCCAAAGAGCGTCTCAGAGCTGTGCAGTGGGCACTCGGAGCTGAGGTGGTGCTGGGGGGCCCCAAAGCCTTTCCAGCCCTTCCCAGTTTGTCGCTTCCTCCTAGCTGTGTTGGAGCCGTGGCATCATTAGAAACCGCGGCTAACGAAGCCGTCAGGTCAGGACGTGTCACTTGGCAAACGCGTGTTGTGTGCGGGAGTTGTTGCGGACCTGTGGGCTGTGCTGCCAGTCATCACAGAATCACAGAATTTTCTAGGTTGGAAGAGACCTCAAGGTCATCGAGTCCAACCTCCAACCTAACGCTAACAGCCCTCCACTAAACCATATCCCTAAGCTCTACATCTAAACGTCTTTTGAAGACTTCCAGGGATGGTGACTCCACCACTTCCCTGGGCAGCCTGTTCCAATGCCTCACAACCCTTTCTGTAAAGAAGTTCTTCCTAACATCTAACCTAAAACTCCCCTGGCTCAACTTAAGCCCATTCCCCCTCGTCCTGTCACCAGGCACGTGGGAGAACAGGCCAACCCCCACCTCGCTACAGCCTCCTTTAAGGTATCTGTAAAGAGCAATAAGGTCACCCCTGAGCCTCCTCTTCTCCAGGCTGAACAAGCCCAGCTCCCTCAGCCGCTCCTCGTAGGACTTGTTCTCCAGGCCCCTCACCAGCTTCGTCGCCCTTCTCTGCACCCGCTCAAGCACCTCGATGTCCTTCTTGTAGCGAGGGGCCCAAAACTGAACACAGTACTCGAGGTGCGGCCTCACCAGAGCCGAGTACAGGGGGACGATCACCTCCCTAGCCCTGCTGGTCACGCTGTTCCTAATACAAGCCAGGATGCCGTTGGCCTTCTTGGCCACCTGAGCACACTGCTGGCTCATATTCAGCCGACTGTCCACCATCACTCCCAGGTCCTTCTCTGCCTGGCAGCTTTCCAACCATTCCTCTCCCAGCCTGTAGCTCTGCTTGGGGTTATTGCGCCCCAGGTGCAGGACCCGGCACTTGGCCTTGTTAAACTTCATGCAGTTGACCTCAGCCCATCGGTCCAGCCTATCCAGATCCTCCTGCAGAGCTTTCCTACCTTCAAGCAGATTGACACACGCACCTAACTTGGTGTCATCTGACACAGACAGTTTGTGCAGGCCTCCTGCTCTGTGTGCTGACAAATTCTGTTACTAAATTGCATCCCAGCAAGTGTAAGGGTGTTGTTGAGGCTGGTGGGATTGCTCTGAGGCTGGCCGGGTGCATGGAGAGTGGCCGTGTTGCGTGCCCGGCCCGTTCCCCTTGTGCCTTCCTGCTGGCCGGGCCCTGTGCCAAGAGACGGAGAGGGAAGGCAGGGTTTGGGTTTGAATTGTGTTCCGAAATAAAGGTCTTGGGTGCGTGTGGAGAAGTTTGATTTTTGTTTTGTGTGTAGAACTGCAACCAGGAGCAAGAGATCTTGAATCTCTTAGAAGCATCTGTGAGAGATATTTTAAGAAAAAAGTTCTCCTTTCAGGCGCGTGACTCAGTGATGTCCCAAGGGGAACTTGGAAGTGAAAGTGGCACCAGCTGTCTTTCCCCATTTTTTATTTGGGCACCGTGACTTGCCCTTTGTTGTTTCTTAAGCTGTGAGCCCCTGTCTGGAAGCAGGTAGGGCGCGTGGAGCAGGATCATTCAGATCGAGTGATGCTGCTGAGCAAGCTGAAGGAGGGAAATAGAGAAGCCTTTCAGCGAGAGGAAGGAGTTATTTGGGTGTTGTATCAGCTGTCTGTATGTGTTGTGTGTGGAGAGCAGTTAGTGCTGACCAGAGCAGGAAGGAGCCCTCGCCCAAATGCTGGAGCCCCTGCAGAACGTCTCTGGGGTGCTGTGCCCAGTCTCAGCCCTTGCCTGTGGAGCCTCCGAGCGTGCTTGGTGTGGCAGAAGGCAGCAGAGCTGAGGTTTACCCCGGCCTTTTCACAGTGCTGTTAGCAGTAATGAAAACCAACTGGGCTCTTCTGAAATTCTGCTGTGACATTTGAGCAGAAATCCCCTGGTGCCAGTGGGTTGGGTGGCAGCATTACAATTCCTTACAATTAGCTTCACAGAATAGAATGGCTTGGGCTGGGAGGGACCTCAAAGTGCCAACCCCCTGCCGTGGGCAGGGATACCACCCCCCAGATCAGGTTGCTCAGGGCCTTGTCCAACCTGGCCTTGAGCACCTCCAGGAATGGGGCATCCGTCTCTGGGCAGCCTGTTGCAGTCCTTCACCACCCTCTGAGTGAATAATTGCCTCCTAACCTCTCATCTAAATCTCCCCTCTCTTAGTTTAAAACCATTCCTCTGTGTCCTGTCAATACCTGACGGAGCAAAAGGTCGATCTCCATCTTTTTTAGAAGCCCCCTTTAAGTTTCGAAAAGCCACACTGAGGTCTCCCTGAAGCCTTCTCCAGGCTGAACAGCCCCAGCTCCCTCCTCCTTCTTTCACAGCAGAGCTACTCCAGCCTCTGATCACCTTTGTGGTCTCCTCTGGACCCACTCAGACTGCCCCACATCCTTGTGCTGGGGGCCCCAAAGAAAGAGCCCCCAGGATACAGTCGTATTTTGTATTCTCTGCCTCTCTCATGCAGTGAAATACCTGCTTTGTTTCTAGTTTTCTGGACACGTTTCCCCCCTCTGCTTGCTGTTAGCTGTTAGTGAATGGAGAGAGAGACATCACTAAATGAAAAAGAATACCTATTGTGGTATTGAAGTTTGCTCTCATCCTTACTTCCAGCATAATGAATATTGTTTGGAAATAGTCCTTGACACTTACTGTCACTTGTTATTGTTGTATTAAAAAGCATCTATTAAACGCCAGTTAATAATGGTTGAAATTACTGTAGATTCCGAGGGCTTGTTTTTAACTACTTAATTATCTTTAATATTGTTTTTGTAGCAGGAGCTTAGCATTATGAACGCAGTCGGATTCACACAGCTGCTGTTCTCATCCTTTCTTTGATATGGAATTGAGCGGGCGATTAAAGCATCCCGCTCCCTCATTTAGGTGTTGGTAACTCCTGTTTAGAGGAACTGGTTCTGGTAGCAGTTGTGTAATGCAACCCTGGGCATCCATGGCCTCCCGTAGCTTCATCCTCGTGAAGCTTTGAGCGGCCTTGAGAACGCTTTGCCACGCTAATGCGGGAGGCAGCCCCGGCAGCGCTGTCACGCAGAGAGGCGCCCGGTGCTCCCAGCTCTGTAAGTAAACATCCCCAGCCTGAACTGAAGGCTGATCATAAGGCGAGAGGAGATAAGTGCTCAAATGGCTCTCTTTGAATTGTTGCATAATGTAGGATGTGATGAAATCGGGCTTGGGGAATAAATTAGTAGATAGATGGAACAAAATTTATCTAGTAACCAAATGCTGCTCAACAAACTGCTTTCTCCTTCTATCTGGTGACGCCTCTTTTCTTGCTTTTTGAAGTGACCGTAGTATATCTCTTCTGTAGCTGAGCTCAGACTCCTCCTGCTTCTCTTATTTACTCAGAGCCCCCAGTGTGTTTTTCCTACACCATTTCATTTATTGTTAGTAAATCGTTCAGCCTTCAGGATGCAGTGTCCTGCTCTTCCCTTTATGTTACAGAACCACAGAATTACCTAGGCTGGAAGAAACCTCCAAGATCCCCTAGTCCAACCTCTGACCTACCACTACCAAGTCCTCCACTAAACCATATCACTAAGCTCTACATCTAAACGTCTTTTAAAGACCTCCAGGGATGTTCCCGCGAGGTGTACGTAGGTGGAAGCATTAAGAGAGCACACAGGAGTGTGCTACAGGAGTGATGGGCTTCCAGCGCTCACCAGGGCCTGTGAGAGCCTTCTGAGCTGTGCCTGCTCCTCCTGGCCCTGTGCACAGCGCCGTGCCCAGCTGCGATGTTCCCCTTTGCGTTTTCCTCCTCCCAACGTGTGTCCTGACGGTGGGCGAGCAGTAGGAAGGTGACATTGGCTGAGTTCTTGCCAGTGTTGTCCCTGCTTATAGATGAAGACGGGAGTGTATTGATTTACTCGCCATAACTGGAAGCTGGCTTCACAAAAACATGGTCTTAAAAGGCTTTTGAAGTGGCCAATTCATAATTTATTACTGTTTAGAATTTGCAAGTGGAGCTGTGGAGCACTAGGTTTTAACATTTATTTCACAATAGCATTCCCTGCAAAGGAAATTATTTTTTAGCAGTAAGGCATCTCTGTGCCATCACAGCTGAGCTCGGGCACAAAGGGGGTTTAATTTATTGATCGGATGCAATTCAGCGTTAGTGTGCTGAAGCTTCTGTTTGTTATTCTTTACTAATTCTCAATTTCTGTTGGTTGACGTTTCTCTTCAGATAAGGCAGCAGTACAAAAATGGAGAGTGTAACTGCAAGAAATTGTATTTGAAAACTAAGTTCTCATTTATTGTTGTGAGAACTTCAGCATCTTTTTTAGAGCTGTGCTGTTTTTTTCATAGTACCTAGTTCCCAAAATCCCGCTGAGTGCAGTAGGTGTGTTCTACTCAAACTTTTTCCAAATGAAATCCCAAATTGGGAAGTGCTGAGCAGCCGGGCAGTGCGGAGCCTGCATCCTTCAGAAAGTGTTGTTACTCCACGCAGCTGTTACAGGGAGCTGGAACAGCCAGACAACTGCTTTCCTTCGTCTGTTAGGTTCAAAATCAATTACAAATACTTCTTTGACAGGTTTTCTGGTATTTTCCCTCAAAACAGTGGGACTGTTACCATTCCCTTTTGGAAGCAGGCCAACAGGTCCATTAAACAAAAGATTTTTTTGTTTGTTTTTTAAGGAACAGAGAGTTCCCTCCTCTATCTGGAATACTCGTGCCTGCCCCTCTGTGCAGAACAGACCTCTCTGAGACAGAAAGCTGTAAAACCACGTGCTGTGCGTGTAGAAGCAGCTGCAGACGGCAGCTCTGTGCCTTTCTGTGCAGTGAGGTGGCCTGAGTTGTGAAGGCTGTAGGTCTGGTGTAAAACCATGCATTTTTCTCCCCAATACTCTACCTCTAAATACTGGTATCAATCTGGGTTGTCTTCAGCAGTTTCTCACGATGTTTTTTTTTTTTTTTTTTTTTTTTTTTCCAGTTCTTGGTATCTGTTACAGGCCCTGAGGGCTGGGCTCGGTTTGCTGTTAGCTGCGTGCGCTGCCCCTGCAGGGGTTTTGCAGAGAGCGGCGTTGCCTTGTGCCCACTGCGGTGCCCGGCCCGGCTGCTGTGGTACGGGGGTCCCCAAAATTGGGCCTGGGGCTCCAGGCGTGGTCTTCCCAACGGGATAAGTCTGTGTAAAAGGCAGAGATGGGGGGTTTGAGGAGAGGTTTACTATCTGAAGGGAAGCGTTGGGATAAGCACTTCTCGGTCATTCCTTGTGCATCTGAGTGCTCTGGTTTTATGACTACTTGCTGAGGAAGCCTACATTTCCATGGGGGCTCAGAGAGACCTTCTCTTTATTGGGTCACCTCTTGGTGTGTATTTTCAAGCAGAAGAGTGGTTACTTGCCAGATCACCGTAAGCATTAGCTGGTGACCTGGTGTGGAGCTACGAACCAGAGCTCGTCCTCTGCAGTGTCCCTGAGGGAGGCACAGCGTCTCCTGGTGTCACAGGGCTGGCGTATGGACCGGGGATCTGTCAGCTGGGGTCCCGCATCTCCCCTGCCTTGTTTGCTTTCTTCCGAATACAGAAGAGGGCATTTTTATTCTTCTCAGCCCTTTTTAGAGCGTGCTAAGGATCTGTGAGCCTCAGGCTTGCTTGGACAGCAGAGCAAGTCCTTCAGGAGCCCGTGTTGCTTTCTAAACAGCTTTTGGAGTTACTTTACCTGTGGCTCTTTAATTGGTGGGCACTTCTCTCACCTTTGATTTCTTTACAGGAGCTGTCAGTGTTCCAAAATTGGTCATCTTAATCCATAATTTTTATGATAGAAAACTGATGGAGGTCAGAAGCAAGTGGGAATTCTTCAATTCCCTTTTGCACTCAGTAAGCTGCAGTCTGCTGCACAAGAGACCTGTAAATGTAGGGGAAATCGTGTGAGCTTAGAGATCCAGCCCTTATTCACTTCCTAACCTACCTTTTGCTGGTGTTTCTCTGTTGTACTGTTTGGAGATCCCGATCTTCTCAGCCTGGGAAGGATGTGTCCCTAAAGAGGCAAACACGTTTCTCAGCCATGGATTCATGCATCAACACGAGATGCTAGACCTTGCTTCAGCAAATCCCGAGCCACAGCTTATCTCTGCGACAGATAAGCATCATTTCTAGCATAAATTTATGCTCCTCAGAAAAGCTAACACAGTCACAGTAAGCCTGATACACTTCACAAGGAGTGGGCCAGAGCTGTTATTCCTGATACTTCTTACGTTGCATCTGCAGAAGGACCGCATCGTGGAGCGCAGGGCTGGAGTTAACCCACCTCCGTGTGCAGGCTTTCTCAGCCTCCTTTGGAAAGGATGTGGGTGTTTGCTGTCTGCCCCTGTTATGGTGCAAAGAAATTTGCTAAGTAAACTGCCTTGCTCTTCAACCCGCCTTCTAATAATGCCGTGCTTACGCTGGGAGAGAGCGAAATCTTTCTTGAGAGGGGGAAGAGGAAACTCGAGGCAGACAGTTCCAGGTACCTTTGATGCAGTCCTCTTCCTGGGAGATATTTGCTCTGTCGCACTTCAAAGAATTTTCAAGGAAACGGGGCAAAACATGCAAATATTTCTTGCTAAGGTGGCAATTAAATTCATGCAGGAACTTCACGCAACACTGGCAGACTTCTTGTCGGAGGCGTCACGGGCAGGAGGATCAGATCCCTTGCTCGTGAGGAACTGAGCCGCACGCTTGACACAGCGTTAGCAATGATTTTACAGGTCGATGTAGTACTGGTCTTGGTGAGACTGGTCATTGTAAGGACATTCATTCGTTCTTTCTGTGTTAGCAGGCAGGACATCAGGATTCTCTGGGTCTCCTTCATTTTTGTCTCACAATCTGGTCTGGAGGTCTTCAAGGCTTGGCACAGGAGAGTTTTCGCATGCGTGGTGTGGGTTTTATGATTCTTTAAATTGGCAATAGCATCTAAATAAATCAAAGGAGCTGTCAAAGTCAAGGATTTGATGGCTGTCTACAAACCCCATAACAGGACGGAGCAAATCTCACAAATACCCAGCTGGCAGGTACGGAAGATGTGGTGTAGCAGAGAAAGAAGGAACTAAAACCAAAACCTTGTACTGCTTTGCATAATATTTCTGTGGCAGAGTAGTCTTGGTTGCAAGCCTCCACTCTGAGAAGGCACAACTTTGTGGCCCAGAATGGTCTCTTGCTGCTTTGCACAGGGTGGTTTTAACAAAAACTTCAAAAGTTTTTGTCAACTCTCTTGCCCTAGAGAAATACCGGTGGTTTTAATTCCACTTTTTCACTAACTTTGTAAGTACCAAACTCTGTTCGATGGCATTGGGCTGGCAATTAGGGATTTTTACCTGTTGAAGCTGAACACTTTCCTTTTGAATTCTTAAATGCTTTTAACGTACTTCAAGTCGACCCATACTTTGATACAATTATTAAGCCAAAACCTGGCTTAATAATTTCACCAGGAATGGTCTGAACTACACTTATTGAATAAGCCTTTTTTTTTTTTTTTTTTTTTGGCATCTCTTCCACTCTTTTTTTTTTTTTTAATAGACTTCAAGTATATGGATGCAAACATCCTTTGTGTCTGTGGACACTTGACGCTAGAGACTTGCAATTGAAAAACTCTTGTCAAGAAACCTGCTTGTTGTAACTGATAAATGGTGGCTACCACGGCACCAAATGTGCTAGGGCCAGCATTCAGTGAGGAGGTAAATATAACATATGTTAAAAGATCTAAGTATTTAAAAAACAACTAACAAATAACAGTGGGCTTTAAAATCCTCTCCTTATATGATATTCTGTAGCTCGTAGTTAAATGTCCAGTTTGAAAAATCACTTGAGCAAGGGTTTAGTGAAGGTATCTTTAGAGTAGTGCGGGTGACTGCAGAACTTGAATGCACGCAGGGACTCGCTTTGGAAAATCACAGTACTGTCTGTTAAGCTTTTGAAGATATTTGAGCTAGAGGATTTATTCAAGACATAACACCAAAAAATATTCACTATAATCTTACAGTAATCCAGGTACAGTTTTGGACACTTAGGCTCAGTTTGATAGAGCAAATGTGGTCTGAAAGTCTTGAGCACGTATACAAGTGTGTGTTTGAGGAGAAACAGTGAGGACTGGGCCAAATGCCTTCAAATTCAGTGTCTAAATAGCAAAAATGCAGGATGCCTGGTGCTCGTGAATGCCTGTAGAGACACTTTATGTTAACCTGAAGTATCTATTAAATTCTCCATAAGCCATGTTAACCCCAACGTTATCCTTCAGTGCAGCGAGCTGGAAGCAAAAGCCCTTTTGGGTTCCAAACCAGGAGGTGAAATCCGTAGCTGGCACGTCGGATGGTGCTCTCTTTTTGCTCAGAAGTAAAAGAGGCACCAAGCAGTTTTCCTACAGAGGTGCCATCGAACCCGAATGTCTTCAGCAAGTAAGGAGATGCGTGCTGGCCCAGCGGTCACAGCGTTGCCTCCCAGGCTTCGTTGCACAACGTGCTGGTTTCGGCGGCGGCGCTGCCGCTTGGGGCTGCTGCCCGTTGCAACAGCTCACCTCGCAGGGTGTGCTGTAACGTGAAGTGAATCACTGATGTGATGGATTAAAAATAATCCTCCCAAAAGGGGAACCTGAGACGTTAGGCAACCCTCCTCCCCGCTCTCAAACCCTTTTCTGGCTCAGTGATCGGCCTTTTCTCTTAATGAACTGTGCCTTGCAGTTGCAGGGAGAAGTGGCGCTGGCCTTCAGAGGTCAGGAGCATTACGCATCCATTATGTAAATCATGTGAAACCTAAATTAGGCAATTGCACATTCCTTTTAATACCTAGATAAAATCATCACTTGAATGTAGGGTGTCTGGCTAACCCCAGGCAAGGCTGAGTGGATACTTGCAAAAAAAAATAATTTGAGTATTCTTTTTTTAATCTCCTTTATTACTTGAAGGCTTCTTTCTTTAGCTGGAGTTAGTCTGCGGCCTGTTCTTAATAGAAGGTTTTCTCAAGGCTTTTGGTTGCTTGTATTACGTGTGATTACAAAAACACACTGAAATGGGGAATAAGCAAAAAAATGGTGTTTCAAACGCTTAGTGATTAGGATTTCATGGATTGAGTATTGCTTCATTAGTTGCCAAATCTGAGATTCACTGCCATACATCTTTGGAGGAAACAAATGGACTTCTTATTGCATAGTTAATTCTGGTGGCTTCTTTTTCTGTAGTTACTCTGTGTGCGAATTTGTTTCCTCCCACCCTTCGATTTGCAAAAGACAACTGAGGGTGCTGAGGCTGTGTGTTCTGTCATGGTATTGTTTCAGGCTCCTCAGTGTATTTCAGTAAACTTATACAAAAAAAATAAGATTGAAACCACTTCAAAATGTGGTTGAAGTTCTTCCGATGAGAGTGAATTTGATGCTGGGGACTTGCAGTGGTTTGGAGTTGCCTGTTTTTAAATTACTCTTCAGCTCCGTGTGTCACTCGCCGCTTTCTGTGAGCTGGCAGCGAGCGTCCACGGCTCGTCTGCCTCCTTCCAGCTCGTTTTCATTGAGGGCTGACAGCTCGCAGAGAGCTTCTCCGGATCTTAGGGACAGAAAAGGCTATGAGCACCAACCGGTGCCTGTATTCAGTGGTGCTGGGCATGGGAGAAGAATGGATCGGGTCTTTAAGAATTATTTTTTTTGATCTTTATTGATCTGCATCTTTGTAACCAGCTAGGTTCTTCCCGATGCCCCTTAACGTCCAGTTCTTGGTCCTGCAGCTCAGGCACCTTCGTGCCGGGAGTCATCTTCGTCTGCTGCCTGGCGCGGTGAGGTAACTAAATTTGGACAGAGCTGCTTTCACATGGAACCAGCAGCAGAAATCCGAGCCTAAATTCCCTCTGGGAATCTAGGAATAACCCCAGAAGTATTTTAACTTTGCACTGGGCAGCCAAGTTACAAATATATTTAATCTTAACGGAGGCTAGTTTATTTTTGATGAATCTGAAGCCAGCTAATGATGCCCCCATTGCCAGCTTCATCTGAAATGTGCTCCGAGATGCTCCTCATCCTACCATTAATCTGAAAAAATTTTGAATAGGGGCAGTTGTGTTAGGGCATGGTGGGCTGTGTGCTCTGCCGTGTTCACCCATGGGTGCGTTGTGGAGCAGGGCGGCTGGGGCTTGGTCTCCCCTGCCCAGGGATGTGCACATGGTGCTGATGCGCTCTCAGACCTAGTTTGTAGGGGATGGGGGCTGGCCCTGAGCTCCGTACTTAGCTTGTGGTGCTCCTGGGGAAGCGGTGTGCTGCGGGGACAGATTGCCCAGCACAGCCCTTCCCAGGCTCTGGTGGGCTTGTTCAAGCAGGCTCCTAAATGCTGTGTTCCCCTTCTACAGCTTGGGCCATGCGTACAGATGAGTGGATCTTGGGGGGTTCTTCGCTTCTGCTCTGGAAGGGAGAAAAGGCAGGATGGGCTGAAGCCAGCGTTTTCTTGTCGAGTTTCCATTTGTGATGGTTTTGTTGTTTTTAATAGGAAATAACAGCTTTACTTAGGGCATAAAAGCTAGGGGGCTCTTCCGCAAGTATCGAGATGGTTTCTCAGATAGTAAATGCTACTTACTGCTTGATTATACAAAAAGAGTAAGTTTGGCTTATCTAATCCTCCTAAATGCCTAACAAACCACAGTTGTTTTGGGTCAGTTGTGTAGATGCGAGTGGTCTGAATAAACGCGTAGTGTGGGACTAGTGCCCGTGCTGCAGAACATGTGTTGCATTTCTTCAGGAGTTTGAGCAAGTTCCTTTAGAGATGACTCACAGAATCACAGAATCACAGAATTTTCTAGGTTGGAAGAGACCTCAAGGTCATCGAGTCCAACCTCCAACCTAACGCTAACAGCCCTCCACTAAACCATATCCCTAAGCTCTACATCTAAGCGTCTTTTGAAGACTTCCAGGGATGGTGACTCCACCACTTCCCTGGGCAGCCTGTTCCAATGCCTCACAACCCTTTCTGTAAAGAAGTTCTTCCTAACATCTAACCTAAAACTCCCCTGGCTCAACTTAAGCCCATTCCCCCTCGTCCTGTCACCAGACTCGAGGCAAAGTTTCCCTGGAGTCCTAACCACGTGGAAGGAAAACTGGCTTGGTGCTGCAGTAGGATTCGAAGTGCAGCGGGCTCCAGTTCTAGAGCTTGGTGGTGGTCTGGGGGGAAGAGTGAATTGGATGAGCCGTGAGCAATGTTGTTAGGGCAAAACCAGTCATTGTGTTCTAGCTGAGATGACTTCAAAATGAAAAAAGAGGAGGCAAAAGGAGAAAAGAAATCCGTGTCTTGCCCCTAGCATGTGTACCTTTGTACAGCTAGTTAGTCACAGCCCTATTTCTAATAGCTCTGAAGTGAACGTTTCACTGTTCAAATGAGTATGCACAGAGGAATTTCTTTTGGAGTACTCATGGTCTAGAGCTGCATAGCTTAATCCAGCAGGTGAGGATTTCCATTTCCATTACCATTTTCTATTCTTTTAGTACACTGATTCTGTGTGAAACTGCTCGATGGACATTTACACTTGCTGAGGGCTCAGCACCTTTGCCCACAGAGAAGGGCTTGTGCCCCGCATGAGCTTTGCGGCCTTGTGGCTGGGCACTCAGCGTGGTGAGGGCTGCCTGATCCCATCACTGAATCCCCCAGGTCCCTGCTCCTTGTCCCTGTAAGTCCAGCACGTTGGGGCGGGATGGGTACGGGCAGGTTTTGGTCACTGAGTCCTGACACCCAGCAGTCGAGGAGCGCAGGGTGCGTTGGGAGCGGTTGTGCAAGGAGCGGTTCAGACACAGCCCCGCGGTCCCTGCTGAGGTAAGCCCTCCCTAAGAAGTACAAACCTATTTCATATTTAAATAAAAAAGCTGGGGATGGACAACTTAATTGTCTGCCAGATCAAAAGCATCCTCCCTGTCTAATTGTAGAACTTCCACCTGCTGCTGCAAACCCTGCGCGTCTCTGGGAATGCAGTAATTTTGCTTTTTCTTGTAGGATCCATTCCCTGAGTGAAAATGCACGCACGCTGGAAAACAGCTGGTAATTTGAACAAGAGGAGCAGCTTTCTTCTTGTTACAACCTAAACTGCCTGCTAATTCAATCAGTAAACCACGTTTTTATATTAATCTTTATGACGACCTGTATTATACTCTTCCTGAAGTCTTAGGAGGCAGCGCGGTGCTTTGCCTTTGCACTTCTTCAGTGGTTGTGCCTTGCGGGTTGGGGTGCGAGTTGCCAGATGAGCGGCTCTGTGGGACAGCTCCAGACCCCGCTGCCTGCCCATGGGAAGGACACGGCATCCCCAGGAGTTTGGGGATCGCCCCAGAGCCCTTGTGTAGTGTTTTGTGGGGTTGGATCCGAATAGTTATCCTGAACTTCTGCTTGTCTCAATGGAATTTAGTTTTAAAAACAAATGATGTAGCTTAGTCCTTGGTGAACACGGCCCACGTTGACTTCTGAGGTTAACTTCATGTTAGGCTGGAGGTGCTAAATGTTAAGAGTTCTACATTTTCTGACGATGAACAGATTAACTTTGCAGAGGGAAGGCAAAAAGGCTGCTGCTTTAGAACCAGAGTTAAGCAGCGGTGCCAATTGCCAGTCAAAAGAGCATTCATGATCAAACGGGATAACCTGCTTGACACATGTAGTATTTAATACCTGTTTCTCTCCTTTCAAGCCTGCAAAATAACTGTTCTAGAGCATTTAATTGAATAATGATTTGAGATTTTCTGGGCAGAGACAGGAGCTGGTGGTTACTGGGGGCTCTTCCAGACCAGGGCAGCACTTCCAAAAACTGAGGCCCCCGGGAGGTGTGAAGGTGGCTATGTAAAAGCATCAGGTATCTGTTAAAAATGTCGTCCTGCAAGCCGTGGTCAAGCTAGTGTTTGTTTTTAGATGGTTATCCAGTTTGTGTTTGAAGTATCTCTGGTACCGAATCTTCCTGCACGCGTTCTGGTGGTTAGTCAGAGGCTAAGTAAAACCGGCGCTTTATTTGCAGTCCGAGGGTTTTCTGCTAATTTTGCCTTCAGCTGTTAGGTCTTGGTAGACTCTCTTAGTATTTCCAGTATATTTTTGGTTGGACTTCTAGCAATAACGATGCTAAAATAAACCTGGCAACTGGGAGAGCAGCTAGCTAGGTAAGAGCTGGAGGGTGCTGAGCTCGATTTCTGCAGATACCCAATGCTTATGTAAACACTTTAATTTAAGCTGAAACAAGCAATTGTTAATGCAGATGCCGAATATAGATATGACCATAATCAGCAGAATTAACTTTCAATTCAGTCAAAACCCTTCAAGTTGAACTCCACGAACCTTAGAGCTTTGTCTTTGAAGTGCTTTATGGTGATGGTGGCCAGCGGATTGAGAGTTTTCTCTACCATCAGAAATGTGATTTGGGAAGTTATTTGGACAAGAGCTGCGTTTTCTACTTTTTTTTTCTTAAGGGGCTATTTTCATAAAGGTATGGCTTGATTATCTCACTAAATTAAAAGTAATAAATTTATATTTCTGTCCTGTTACAGACTTAGCAGAGAAACGTGGTGCGGAAGCACTCATCGAGGTTAAACCTGTAGCTGGGGTACCTGTAGCTGGTGCTGGTGCCCTCTCCTCTTTGAACCTAGCATCTTTGTTGCCCCAATTTGAGTAACTGCCCCTAATATTTTATGCTAACTTCATGAATACAGGAATCTTTTTTCATCCTTTCTCCCTGTATAGCCCATGGCTCTGTTTGCAGGGAATTTTTTGAGGTTACGAGTCCTTGCAGTTGTTTGTATAAACTCTTTTTTTCCATGGCCACCTATTTCTGACCTGCAGTTTGGAGCCACCGCAGCATTTGTGCATTTCTCTGCAGAAGAGTATCTGCAGATTTGCAGGGATGTGATAAGAAAGAGATTTTGTCCTTGATACTGGTTCACATTTTGTGTGGTTTAGATCAGCGGTTCCCCGGCTCTGTTTGTGTCTGTGCTACAGGATGTTTTACCGAGAGCCTCTCAGTAGTTAAAAGAAGAAAAAATGTTCCTATCCCTGACCAAGGACCAAGACGTTGTTAACAACCACTGTTTAACAGGTCCCTGGATTAGGAAATAGTGACCATGACTTCCCAAGGAGGGACTTGCGTGCCTTTAAAGCACTTTAGACCATTTGGGGATCTCTGGCTATATTAAAAGCAAGAAGCCACGAGAGGCACATACTCGTTGCGTTCAGATGGTAAAGCTGGTTCCCTGCTTTTCTGCCTAATCCCCTCCCCGGCGTGGTCCAGTTGCCAGAGCGGACGGTGGATTCCTCTCCTCCTCTGGGAGCTGTGTAATTAGTACCTTCGGCAGCGCAGCCCTGCTGCTGGCAGAGCTGGTTTCAGCAGGCAGCCTGAGCCTGCAGCCGCCAGCTGGACCTCCTGTGCTTCCAGATACCCAAGTATGTACCTCTTACGTTTCTTCAGCTTCTGTAAAGTCAGCTGTAGGCACGATTTGCTAAAGGAAATCAGAGCCTGGTTAGCTGGAGCTGTTTTGATCAGCTTTGGTCATCTTGTGATTTTTAACTGCTGGTTCCTGATTATCTTTTCCAGTGAGGGGTAACTTGGTAAACAATGAGATCTTTAAAGACTTAGTTTAGACTTGAGCTCAGATTATAAAAACTGGTGTAACCTGGGGGTGGGGAATGAAACTTCTTGCAGTCTCTCTATCACTTTCCATTTCCACGTGGCTGAAAACATAACACTTGAAGGCAGCTTTTCCTTTTTCAGTGTAGCCCAGCTCCTGTTTTGTTTGTCCAAAGCTGCGAGTCCATCCTTTGGTAGGCAAGGTTTTCTTGCTGAAGAGTCTTAGCAGTGTTATCTGCCTTGCTGGGTACTACTCCGGCTAATTGTGTCTTGTCCCAGTTCCCAGGATTACTGCCATCACTTCAGTAATTGCTCTGTCGATACCAGAACTAAAACTGGGTTAAAGAACAAAGCTGCGCCGTGCTGCTGCTCTCCGGAGTCAATTAGGTGTCTGAAGGCACTCCCATCTCCAGGAGCGAACCCAAGCTCCAGCTGCCTGTAGCTAACCCAAATCTGGCAGAAATCTGGGCAGGCAGTGCAGGCCGGTTAAATTTCTGCAGGAGAACACACAAGGTGCGGCTTTTTTCCTGTATTTCATGGGTGAGAGCTCCTTGCAGGCTGGGTGCTGTTCGCCTACAGCACAACTTCGGCGCTTGTGCACCTAGTGCCGTGCAGCCGTACGTCTGCGGAGCTGGCAACCTGGAAAGGCAGCAGGGTTTGAGCTGCTGACAGGTATCTCAGGATCTCAGTTGACACTGATTTAGGAAGTTTTGTAATATGTGATCGTTCTGACTTCGGAAGCTTGGCGGAATCAGTCCTCCTGAGGAAACAAGCTTGGTGTACCTGCTGCTCCTCCGTCCCTCTTTCTCCCCACGTAACTTGTGCACCTGCTGGCCACGTCCACCTGCATCTCACAGAAGGGTGGAAATCCCAAGGACGTGAGGTGTTTGTGGAGCAGGAAGGCTCAAGGAAGGCCGAAATTCTTGCAGAGCTGGAGGAAGCCCACAGGCAGCACGTCTTCAGGAAACGGGCTCTTAAAATGCGGCAGCTTGCGGAGTAATTCCTGAACCTGCCTCCCATTGCTGGCTTTGCTGTTGGTGAAAATGGAGACGGGCTGCTCTTGGTGTACCTTCATTCAGCTGAATACAACCATGGGGCAGGAGCAACATTTCTGTGCTGAGACCCGCTGATAGCACATTGCTGCTGCTGCCTTTCCTGGTAGGGGATGGATGGAGAGTGCTTATTCCAGGCTGACTAATTAAGGAATGACAGCTGGCTTGAAATATCATTCTACTTTTGCAAGAGCTATGAGTAACTTAACAAGAATTTCTGGGGAAGAAAAATGAACTTAGAAGCAGGCTTAATTGACAGTATTTAGAAGCTGAGCTTCCACTGGGAGAGGCTCTTATGGCCGTGGGGACCTGCCCATTTGTCCGAGCCCATGAGCACAGGGCAGCCCTGGGCTGGGAGCTCGCTGTTTGCACTGCTCTCGATGCTGTGGGGCAGCAGGGAGGGAAATGGGGTGCAGTCAGCATCAAAGCCACCTTACAGCTGCTCAGGGAGGCTGAGGAGGCGGCGGCATGGTGGCTGTGTCAAGGGGTAGGGAGCAGGGAGCAGGGTAATGGGAGCTGGGCTTGCCCATGCCTGCCTCCCTCTTGCCTCAGAGCTGGAGGCCTTGCCAAGCGAGGACCCGTGCCACCAGCTGGTAGGGATTTTGAAATTCTTCTTCTGACGAGTGCTGGGGATGGACAAGGCAGATTAGAGTTGTCTGATTGCTTCTTCCAGGCAACAGGACAGCATCCACCTGGCCATCGTTCATTCTCACTGTAAGCTCTGCTCTAGCTTTGTTGCGTGCTCCCAGAAGGAAAGGCCTCGCGTCGAGGACGCTCTTCTTAGGCTCCATCCCACAAAAAGCTAAGTGAGCTCTGAGATGTTTCCCCATGGAGAAGCAGCAGAACACAAGAGCAGTGCCTCACCGTGACCTACCAAAGGAAGGATCGGTTGGTGTCCTGTGGGATTTCTGCTGGATGCACAGCCCCAGGCCACGTGTGTTAATGGGAAGTGTTAAGGGTTGTTACTCTCAATGAGAGTATCAACAACCAGCATTGGGTTTCCCACCAGCCGTGTATTTGGCCCTGCTGTGTGTCGGAGCCAGGTGGGCCACAGCTTTCCCATCACCCAGGGGACGTAGTTCTCCTAATGAGGTCTCGTCTGCGTGACGCGTGCTTCTCGTACCTCACTGCAAGGCAGAGAAGGGCTCAAGGCAAACCTTAGAAACCGCAGTCAAGCGGTGGAGCGAGGCTTGTCCAAGGAATAATGCTGTTAATTCTTCTCAAGTTTGCTGATTTTGGTGCGTTCCTAATAAGAGAAAGAGGAGGAGATGAGGTGACAAACATATTTTTGATGTGACACAGTGTTGTGAATTGGGAATGTAGTTGTTAAGGAGCCCACCCATTATCGGTGATGAAGAGAGACTCTTCTCACTATCAGAGAAGGAGATGTGAGATTTATTTCATTGCGTGTTTTACTTGCGTGTGGTGTTCCTCTTTCTGCTGGGACAGCTGATAGAGGGGGAAGGAGGACTGAAAAAAAATACAGGCACTGCTTTATGACACTGGGGTTTTCATGATAGCCACCTGCCAGTTAGCTGCTGTCTGGGAGCGGTGACTGGTGGGTGCTGGACGAGAGCAATCGCCCAGGTGGGGGCTACTGGGGTGCTGTGTGAGGGAGCAGGTGGTAAAAGACAAGATCTTGCAAAACTGAAGAGATACCTAAAAGAAACACTTGTGTATGAGTGTTTCTGGAAATGGTCGCCTGCATTCCTCTGGAGCAGAAGGGAAGATGAGGAGGGTGAGGAGGGGCGGTGGGGATGTTGGGGAATGGGTGAAGGAGGGTGGTGGCTGCTGGGCTCCCAGGGCGCAAACTGACCCCAGGCTGCAGATACGCTCTGTGAGCCATCTTCCCCGTGCACTGAGCTAGGTCTGGAGAGAATTCATGCTCTGTTGCATGTAAGCAGCATATAGCGATTTTTTTTTGTTATTATTTTCAGCTAGATGTATGCAATTTTTTGCTTTGGCAGAAAATGCTAGTCGATTGCTTTGACATGTTTAATTACTTTGGCCTGAGTAGGATGCAAGTGAATTTATTTCCCACTGAGAAAAGTGTTGAAAGGCTGCATGAAAACCTGTCAGAGGAAATTCGAGAGGGGTTGGGGAATTATCTTGACAGTAAATGAATTTGATAAATGTGTCAGTTAAATGGGGATTTTTTTTTTTTTTTTTTACAATGCGCAGGTTTTGTGGCCAGGAATCTTTGATAATTCCATTCACTGGGAAAATGAATTTTACCTGTCCAATTGCTTTGCTTTTTTATAGTGCTTGTACAGCGAGGAATTGCTGTAGTATGGAAAACAGAAAATTAAAATAGTAATTCCATTTTTTTCTAGAACACGTCAGTAATGGAGGATCAGAATGAAGATGAGTCTCCAAAGAAAAATACCCTATGGCAGGTACGTCTGGCTCGTGCATAGGAGGAGAGTTGGCATGTTTTTCCATGTTCCTGCTTTTGAGAAATTTCCAAATGCTTGGCTGCAGATGCATAATCATCCTTATATGTAGTTGACTCTATCATCCTAAAATTAGCTCAGTATTCAAGCGAAGGATGACACCAATGAATAATACTTGAGAAATGACTAGATCTTCTTAGATTTTGTGGTTTGTGCTGACCTTGAAAATCAAACACGTGATCCTGCTTCAAAGGAGACTTGTGAACGTGGCTCAGCCTTTCTGAGCAGGTGACCGTCATTGAAAAGGAAGAGTTCAACACCTTCACATAGCAAGGAGGAAAAAACCAATTTGCTTTGCAATATTTAGGAGAGCTGGTGATCCTTCACCAGGAGCCCTTTTGGTCTCGTGAAGGGATTAGAAGTGCTTGGCTTGAATGTTTGATTCTTTTTGCTGATAAAGTAGCAAATCCTGGGGTGTTCTTCTGTAACATCCTTATTTGTAGCTCAAGCTCCAAGGATTTTAATTATATTTTATGTGGTTGTCCCAAACATTGACATGAGCTGTTTTTCAAAAACGAAACAAGCATTGCTGCTTGACATCATGTAATTCTTGGGCTTTGTTTGTGGGCAAACAGTGCAACACCAGTATGGGGGTCCTGATTTTTTTCGTATTAGGGAAGTGATAGCCAGCCTTCGTGTGTATCTGCATGCGTGGTGCTGTAACTGCCTGTGTAAATCATCTCTGAAGGCAAACTGCAATGTGCAGCTGAAGCCAACTGCCATGTGCAGTAGAAACCACTGGTTTAGTCTGGGAAAGGTTGTTCTAAAACAAATTACGTTCCTTGCTGTTAAAATGGTAAGAGGTAAGAGAATTCAAGTCTTTCAGCATAGTGAATAACTTCTAATTATGGGCAAGGGCCTTTTGTTCGGCTTTATGTCTGAAAGATGAGATGTATAAGGCATAGCTCGTATCTTTAATGATGTTTTAAAGCTCAGTTTTGTTGAGTATCTCTTTGTGTCCTCTCTCCCATTTTCTTCCTGGAGAGAGTTCTTATAAAGCTGTTCCTATTCTTACTCATATTTACGTATTTGTATTTCTCTTCTAAAAACAGATAAGTAATGGAACTTCATCTGTGATTGTCTCGAGAAAAAGACCATCGGAAGGAAATTACGAAAAGGAAAAAGACTTGTGTATTAAATATTTTGACCAGTGGTCTGAATCAGATCAAGTTGAATTTGTGGAACACCTTATTTCACGAATGTGTCACTATCAGCATGGACATATTAACTCTTACTTGAAGCCCATGTTACAACGGGACTTCATCACTGCGTTACCAGGTAATTAACATCCGTTTCACAAGAAGTGCATTTATATGTACACTTTTCTAATACTTGGGGCGTTTGCAAACTTTTCTGAATGTTCTCCATACTTAGATTGTCTCCTCTAAAGGATATGATGACTCCTAGTCAAAAGAAGTGCAGGAGGGCAGCTGAAGTCATTCACTTCTGTGATTAATTGAATTGGCCACTGGATGCCAGTGTTGTTCCGTGTAAAAGGAGTTTGAGTAGCATATCCTGAAGAACCATTTGTGTTTAAATTGGATCTGAACTGTTGTAGAGTGTGCGTGGAAGCTCTGGTCTAGCTTGCTTTCATGTGACCCCCCTAGGTGTGCGAAATACTACAGAAGTGGTTTTCATTTGAGAAGTCTTTACATTGTTGTAGTTTCGTCCTGAGTTTCCCAAATCTTGAATGAAAAGCTGCCTGCTTAGATAAATGAATGTAGTATGTCTGATCTTGTTAACAACTCAAGCAAAAACGATTGTGGACTTTTAATGTGTAGTCCTTTCCTTTCTTCAGTTGCTCAGAACCTCTTCTGCCACAGATCAGTGTAAACCTTCATCAATAACTTGACTGTAAAATATGTTCTTATGCCTAAAATGTTCATTTTTTCAAGAAATATGGAGCAGTAATAACTAGACGTGTAGCATCTTATGTTTTTAGTCTCCTGGAAAGGTGTGTATTTTCCATTATCTTTTAAAAGGAATTGATTGCTGCATCCTTGGATTTCTTCTGATAGGGAAAATAATTCAAAATCACTCTTTGGAATGTAAACGTGTTGACGTTGTTCTCGGAGTGGGAAGTAAGCATCAAATAAGTGGACAAAATGTTCTGTTTGCCACATGCAGTAGAACAGCGCAGATTCACTCCTGCAGTCAGTGGTCTGTGGGTGTTATCCCAGGAATGCCGGGCCACAGCAGTGAGCAGAGTGGATGAGGTGGTGATAGAAATGGAAAAGGACTGGAAGCTGGTAATTTGAGCACAGGGACAGGCAAGGTCCTTTCAGAGGCTGGTCCCATGCGAACTTTGAAGCTTTTTTCTAGCCACTGGTGTGCTTTGGTAGTCTTGTGTGTGGTCTTTTCTGGTGTCTGGTGACAGAACGCTGCAGTGTTGGTTTTTAATATTGCGGTTGTCTTAGCTTGGATGCTGTGGGCTTCTGTCCTCTGTAGTGCTGCTATATAAAACAGAAAATTGAGGAGTTCAGCTTTTGTAGGTGGTGATGGGATTTTGGCTTATCTGTCAAGTATGATTGAAATGAAATTCACAGTAGTTGGAGGGGTGAAGTAGGGGAACGAGGAATAGAGGTTAGGACACAGAGCACATGTGAGATTCCATGTCACTGTTTTATTTAAAAAAAAAAAAAAAAAAAGCTTTACTGCATGAATAGAGGCTATGAAAGGAAGGAAGCAGCCTTATCCCCCACATCTCTATCTCACAGAAGTTATTTCATAGAAGATTTAGCTTATCCAGCCACACACATAAAACCATGTTCCTCATTTTGAAGGGAGAGATGTAGATATAGGTAGCATGGATGCTTCTTCCAGCTTGCTTCTCTCTTCATATTGAATGTTGATTTCTTTAGGGGAATATCTGAGATGCAACTTAAAATAAAGTGAAACGTACCATCATGGCCACCATGTGCAAGTATGAGCTTCAACTGTAATGTTGTTTTGTTTGCCTTTATTTTACACCTCAGAGTAGGTATCGTGGAGTTGCTCAGTTCTTTTGTATTAGATTTGTATTCCTAAGAAATCTTTGGGAGATTCATAAGGTGACAGTTATTTTTATTGCATGTATATATATAACAAATATTTGTTTACAATTTTAATTATTTTGAAGATGTAAATACTGGGAACTTTTCTCATTTCTTATAATCAACTTTTTTTTAAGGGTATTGTTTTAAAGCTGCTACTCCTCCCTAGTTACTGGAAGGTTTTCCTGGCTGTGGGGATGGCCTGCTGTGCCCTTCTTTGGGTGATGTTACAACCACCCAGTCACTTTTGTTTTAAGCAACAAGCTATTTTGGTAGTTGGTTGCCTTATGTATTAAATACCGGTCTGTACATGGAAAGAAATGATACGGAAATTTTGTAACAGGTTCAAATGTCTCCTACCCGAGTATCAAAACATAAAAATTTTAAGTTGCTTGGTTACGACGTGGATTACAGAAGCCACCTTTCCTTCTTGAACAGATGCCTTTTTCTGAAAAGGTTGATTATAGAACTTCATTAATTGCCCTTTAGCCAGCTGAAATTTAGTTGCATCCATTTCTGGATTAAGACAACAAATATTTTCCATAATATTCAGCAGCATATTCAGTGCACACAGCAGCTCGTTGCAAAAAGCTGTCTGAACTCAGCTGGACACCTGCTGCAGCTGAGCAATAATTATGAGTCAATTTTGCAGGTTGTGCTTCGCGTAACGCTGAAGAGGTTCTGCTTTAGGAAAGTGGAAAAAAAATACAACAACATGTATATAATAAAACTGTACAGATTTGTGTAAGGTGTGTTGGATTCTACTGTACATGTGTGTGCCCCAAGTGGCTTTTATGGTGTCCTCCACAGCTGGGACACGTGTACTCAAGGGTAGACCTGGTGTCCAGCAGTAATTCTCTCTTGATTGAAGATGACCTAACCATGAATAACTGGCAAAAAAAAAAACAAAAAACACACACACACAAAAACCAAAAGCCCACAAAAACTTCTTAACCTGTTTTCCTGCTTAATTTGTATGCTTTATCACCTTTCAGCCATGTCTGGGTACCTCTGGAGAAACAAGTGACTTAATTTTTTCAACTGTAAATCTCCTATTGGGCTTAAAGTGACTTTGTTGTGATTCTAAACTCAGTTCTTGACTACAGATTCCTTCTTTCTTACAAACAAAGGAATATTTTTGATCTTTGAACCTCTCCTTTTTCCAGGGACAGCTCTTCAGCAGTTTTGGAGGGAGATGGTTGGGTTTTTTGTTATCCAACGGAGACAACTTTATTTTTTCAAAGCTTTCCCCCATCAAATGTTCCATGTTTCATTTTGCTTATGCTTAGCACTACCTATGACACTCTGCAAAAATAACTTTTTAAACTTACTGAATTGCACCCAGGAGATCACAAAGCCCCCAAGATTTCCTCGTGACACTCGATGGCTGCTGTTTCTCAGAGTTACACGTGGTAGAAAATCCACTTGCCCCAAATGCCTGATAGGAGCAAAAGTTTCATAACTTCTGTGCTCCAGTTGCTGAGCAGGGAGCTGCTGTGTGTGCAGGCACCAGATTTTCATGCCTGAAATGTGTTTGCAGAGAATAACTACGCACTTTTGTCCTTAGTATCTAAATGCAAGCTCTGCATTGCTGGTCTCCATTCATTACTTCTCGAGGTGCAGCAGGGCGTGTGAGTTTTGGTGAAAGCAGAAGTAGGGAGACGGATAATTCTTTGCTTAACATCAGGCACAAGGAAAACTGGGTTTGAACACGTGGTGTCTCTGGATAAAATTACCCAAGAACTTAATCTGGTGTGGTTGAAATGAAGCCAGTCCTGTGTTAGGCTAGCATCACATCAAACATAAATGAGGTACTACGTTTTAAAAGGTAGCTCCACTTGTCTTAAAGAAATCAAATTCCTGTTTTAAACTGAAATAGTTCTTGCATGCTGCTGTCCCCGCTGACTTTTACACCTGTGAGAACACAAGATAAATGGAAAATGTCTGTGGTATCTGGCTTCCCTTTGCTTCAGTGGAAAAAGTGATAATTTGGGTACGCTTTGCTGCAAGCTGTGGCACAATGTTTAGTCTGCAGGCTCGCTCCTTACAAGCTGGGCTGTGGTTGGGCTCCTTCCTTTACTGCTAATCACAAGCATCAGCCCCTGCAGATACTGTTGATCTGCCTTTATGGGCTCCAGGTCACTCAGAAGCCTGCATTTGTTGATCCTCTGGGTCGGCCACCACCGCTCCCCGCAGCGGGGTGTAACGGGCAGTGTAATTGCAAGAATAACCACTGTGCTCTCGAGTCTTTTAGTTATATTTAACATGTTAATCTTAATATTCCTTGCATGGGCTCATCCAAATTGTGCCCTTTCCTTAAACAGGTTGACCCTCGAGCACAACCTTGTCACCCATGATTAGGAACGAGCCCCTCTCACACGTTGTGTGTGTTACAGCTGTAGGAGAACCGCACGTTGTATCAGGCAAGGCAAACCCTGCCAGGACTCTTCTGAAATGTCTCTAAAATAATAAAAATCTGTGCAGTTGTATGATCTAAGTGACTGCTTAGGATCTGATGTTAGTCAGTTTTATAGAGTTGACATCCCACATTTGGGTTTCATTTTCATACAAAGTGATATTTACACATTGAGCTTTGAAATCCCTGTGGCTTTTAATTGTTTTAATTTATTATTGAAATTCAACCAAACCTTCATCTGGTACCTATAATCAGCAACAGCTGTAATTTTTCACCATTTTCTGTAAAACTGCAAAAGCTCTGGAAGAGGCAGAAGAGTTGGGAGGAATGTTTTCCTTTGTTTGATAAGGGTACCAATAAATGCTGGGTACATTTTGCTAATGAAAATTTACAGGTTTTAGTACCTGTTTCAGAAATGGTTTTTAAAAGTTGGTGAATATTTAGTTTTAATGTAAAATAGTTATTGTAGCCACTTCAGACTGTAATGTGTCTTAAACTGAATCTTGTCTGAAGTAATCACAGTAGGCCCATCGAAGCAGCAGCGCATTGAACCAGTTCCTGCTGTTCCTCGGGATAAGTATTTCAGTTGATGTGGCTTTGATGTGAGCAGTGTACATCTGTACATCTTTCCAAGTACTAAAACTTGTAAGGGTGGGCTTGGTGGTGCAGCACTGATGTTTGTGCTCAGTGTGCAGCTTTCAAGGCTCTGCATATCCATAGAGGAGAATACTGCTGTATTTTAACAGCAGAAAACGCCTGTTTCTGACATTTCAAAACCTATTTTAACTCTTAGCAGTGTCATACACAATTGTAAGAATTATGAATCTGTTAATGGAGGGTTTCTACCCAGTAATTTGCTGTTGATCCTTAAAACTCGATGAAATATGGGCTTCATAATGCAGGATGTGCGTGCGTGTGTGTGTGTGTGTGTTCAGAGTGCACAGCCACGGGTCGGTACGGGTCTGTAGATACATTATCACTGTTAGAAGCTGTGGTAGCTACTAGCTTTTAATAAACCTTAGTTTAGCTCAATGGAAAATGAGTACCCAGTACTAGGCTTGCACCACACACAACACTGCAAAGTTTTGGGTTTGTAAAGCGAGCCCAATCAGGCCAAGCACGTGTCACTCGCTTTTAGGCTCTCCAGACTCGAGGCCTCGCTGTTCCATGAAGCATCCATTTGCTGAGGGGCAGCCAGGCCTGAATCTTCTCAACAGCGTTCCTAACCTGTAAAAACAAGAGTCGTCTCAGGAAAGAAGACTTGTCACGTATTTTAGGTTTATTTGGCAACTTACTCTCCTCAGAAACCACGTTCCAGCCCTGTCTCTAAATGCTTGGTGTGTTGCAGTGAAACAATCTTTATTAAATTGAATTTTGAGAAGGTCTTGGCCTCATTCTTCTGGGTTGTGCACTGTGTAAAGCTGCCCAGGACAGCCGAGTGCCCGCTGCCGCAGCACTCCCTGATGTTGGAAGAGGGGCCTGGGCCCGGCTGTCTGCTGGCACCTGCTGTGTCTCTGCCCGCAGGTGGGATTAGTGGCTCCGGCACCTCCTCACAGGTTCACCAGCTTCTCCTGTGCTTCGTGATGTGTGTGGACAGCAAATAAATGACAGTGTTTGGTCCCTCCGAGAAAGACTCGGGTTTTGGAGAAACTGTTGGTCATTCACCCTGCCGGGCAGCTTCTCCAGCGTGCCGTCATGATGCCCAATTTTACTGACTGGTAGAGAGCTCCACAACTGAAAGTAGTGTGGTAAAAGTCATTTTTCACTACTTGATGAGGATGCTCCTGTCTGCTTCGTTTGATTGCATGTCTGGATTTGCAGCTTGGGTGGGTTTGGATCTAAGTTTTTGCAACTGTTTTTTGAAGGACCATTACTGCCCTTCCAAATGCAGCTGTTTGAAGACTGAATGACTGTACAAGACTTCTGCTTTGTCATCTGTCACTTTTCTTAATCAGCTCTGCACAACTGCCTTTAATCTGGAGAACCATCTTTTTGAGAAAACGACGTTTCACGAGGAGAAGAAAACTGAAAGCAACTGGACTCAATAAGCTGATGAATACACACACCATATTACTCGATCATCACATTTATTTCTAAACAGGGAATCACAAAGCCATGGGCTGCAAGCTTGTATTTGCCTCACACTAAAAGGTGTTAGGTTGGAAAGCAAGCCGTGGTTTTTGCTGTCTGCTGTCATGTCTGTGATCCAGATCCTCTTGTCATTTCGGAATAACAATCTAAATCAAACTCTTCTGAAACTGCCTAAATGACATGAATTCTCACACAAAGGGATTGCAAATGGGAAATGTGGATTTCTAACACGGGAACGTGCTGTATGCTGCAGGTGCAACTCCTGCAGTATTTATGCTTGATTCTAGAACACTTGCCTGCCGTTGAGAAACAAGTGAAGCTGCCTTGCTAACCGATGGGCATCTCACTTCCACTCCCAAGCAGATCTAGACCTGGTCTGTGTTTTCTGAAAGGTGACCAAGGTGTGTTAGAGTAGGAGCCAGGGGAAGCATGCATCTGTGGAGCTCAGAGGATGCTTTGCAGTGCAGCTTTGTTACTGGGTTGGTGACTGGTAGGTACCTTTACAGCTCCTTGGAGCTCTTCCTGGTTTGGAGGGGTAATTGTTTAGCTTGCTGCCAGGAGATGGCAGTAACTGATAAACCTTTATGGTACCGTTACTGCGTGTGGGCATCCCCTGAACATCTCACATTGATCTGTCATTGACTCCCTTGGGAATTGTGTCTTTGCATCTGGCGTGTTTGTGATCTTTTCACTTCAGAGATTGCTAGCTGGATGCTTTGTCCCATAACTTTCTTCTTAAGTATGTGGTTGGAAGAAGTCCGGAGGTATGGTTTGCTTAAATGTTTTTAGCAAATAACCATTAAATTTCCCAAAGAATGTTCATATGCACATGTAGTTTTTTTTATTAAGTTATGCCAGTCAGGTGAAATTACACTTTGGATTACTTCAGGATTGGAAAAGCATCCAGTATGTTCGGCACGGATCCTGCTCTCCCACCTTTGTGATGCCCAGAGATAAATAGCCCTGGTTTGAGCAAAGTGCATGTGCTAGGGACAGCCCTTCCCTTGGCTGTCCGGCTAGTTTATTTGGTGAACCTTGCATGGTTTTGGTTCATCCACCTGCAATCTTTCAGGTGCCCGAGTAAAGAATTTCACGCCTTAAAGGTACAGATGATGGACCGTTTGCCTGTCATCAGTGTGTCATGTGCTAATGGCTTGTTGGGACTCCAGACATAGCTGGAGTGACTTTTTTTTATCCTTCTAACAAAGAGGAATTAAGGTCATCTGAAAAGGCTAGCCTTGCGTGGCTCTGCTCTGCCGTGCTGCAGCTGCTTAGAAATGCCTTTGGCGTGGAAGAGAGAGGCCGGCATCCCTGTATCTGGGGCAGCTGGGAGCTGAAAGCCAGTGCTCTCATCTTTCTCCTGTGCTTTACAGAAAGTGTTGATGTCGGTGTTAAAATAACTGGATCTGCTGATGTGGCTGTAGCCAACTTCTGTACTTGTAACATCTTCTGAACCTAGCAATCGCTCACCTTTAAATTTACTTACTAAGCTTGAAACGTGGTAGTCTGAAACTGGACAAACTGAACTGGCTAAGTTCTATAATTTCTTAGCATTTCTCGGTCTCTCAGTAGCTGATGACTGCCGGCAGATCCTTGTGTGAGCAAATCACCGACACCTTTAGCCCTGCACCCTGCTGCGGGGACAGTGGAAGCACCCGCTGGTAGCCTGAGGAGGGAGCTGTACACATGGATGTTTTATAAGGGCTACTGAAAGTAAAAGTGCGGTGAAATGGGAGCCCTAAACTCTTAATTTACACACAAACCTCAGCGTCCTGCTCTACTGATGGATTTTGCTGTTACGGTGCTTCATTGCTGTGTCCTCTGCACCGTTAGCTTGGGGACCTATGATGCTTCACGTAGCAAATTGGCCTCTTCCTTTTCAGGGTGTCCTGCGCTGCGTGCGGGGAGAGTAAGTAGATAACTGTTGTGGGATTAGAGCCATACCAGACAGTTGTTACCTCTGCACAGGCTGATCCTGTGCTCCTGAATGTGACAATTCTGCGTTTATGTGCAAAGTAACCGCTGGATAGGCTTCTGTTAAAGCACGTGTGTGCCCTGCTCATCACTCACACCCGTGACCTTCAGCCTCGGGGAGCTGCTTACTAAGCAGACCTGCTTGCTTGATTTTTATCCAGCCACTGTACAGTGAGCTGGCTCATCTGCACGATAGCCAGTGATCCACGTTTTTAACTCTGGAAAACGGCCTCGAGATGAAGTGATTTTATTGCCCTGAAAAACCTTCACAGTGTTTTCCCATCACAGTAACTGAAATATATTCCAAGAAAAGGGTGTTTAGAGTCCTCATGTTGACATTTACTGGCAAGCCTGGGCTGGGGCAGACCGAAGAGCACACGTACAATGTATGTGAGTGCTCTGGTGGTTTCCTCAACCTGCAGGAGGAGGTGGCGCAGCTCCCAGCTGCTGCGAGCTGTCTGACTGGTAGGGGTGGGTTTGCTGCTTCACCGGTGGCTGGGTTTGAAACGTGCTGGTTGCTTGGACCTTGCTATATGTCAGCTAGCTGAATCTGTTATTAGGACTGTCATTGAAAAACTTGTACAAACCCAGTTTACTTTGAAGGAGCCTGTGTCATTCTTAGAGCCTTTTTGTAGCTGAGTTACCTAGAAGACCCGACCAAGTGCTCTAAAGCCACATGTGCTGGTCTCTTTCTGTTGCTGCTCAGGTTTACAAAGGCTGTGCTTACATCCAGAGTAGTGGAGGACTGTATGAACAGGCTGTGTTAATTCTTTACAAAAGCCAACAGTAGTTTCTTTGATTTTTTTTTTTTTTTTTTGAGTATTTGAAGCCTAAAGTAGGGCATCATAAGGTAGAGTGGAAAATTAAAAAGGTCATCTCCTGCTTCAAATAATTTTATTTTTTTTTTTTTTATTTAAGGTTGGCCAACTGGCATAAGTTGTTTGTGAAAATAAAGTTATTCTGATAGATTTCTGGTTGGAGTTCTGGGGAAAGCAAAGCTGCAGGTTTCTGGGCGATGTTACGGACCTGCTGGTGTTTTTTTGGGGGCCAGTGACACCATAGCTGGGATATGGACAAGAGAAGTTTGCTAGTTTATAATTGGTGCAAATACTTTATCTAAGTGATTTCCATGTATGCGTTTCATTCAACTACAATTAGACTTTTTAAATCTAACACACTCAATGGGGTGGGTAAGGTCTAGCAGAGACCACAAGCAGCTGCATGCAGCGTGCCACTTGTTCTGGGCCTTGACAGATCTGAGGTGGCAGCGTATGGATTCATCATCTTTATGGAGGTGCTTTTTTCCTTCCACCAGCGTAAGTCCCTACAGCTTTTTAGCAAGTACCAGGTAACATTTCTGAAATGGGACACTTCAGCCTGTTGCCTTACGTGCATCTGGATGGATGGGCAGGACCCAGTTCTGGTGCAGCTGTACTACTGCTGGGGAGCAGAGCACATTTTGTATGGCAGTCTGTCCCCACCATGGTGTAAAAGGGTCCTTGGGGTTAAGAAGCTGCTTCTGGTGGTTGGGATCTTCAGCCTTCATGCCAGTGTTTGCCCAGCTTGCTGGGGGCTGCTGGGGCAACCATTGCTACCTGCCCAACGGCCCTGCATTGTGCTGCCTGTGCCATTAGGGCAGGAGAAACCCACAGGTAGGTGGTGGTTCTGTGCCACCTCCGTATGGCCAGAGGGTGCACATTGGAGCAGCCGTGTTTCAGTTAGGAGTGCAGTTGTGCACGTGGCCAAACTCCTCCTTTGACCCAGTGAAGCCTGCATGGTGAAATCTGAAGCAAGCAAGCTTGTACCTCGCTCCTTTGCCCAAAAAGGTGGCGTGCCCCGAGGCTGGGAGAGCAGCAGGTGAAGATTTAAAGCTAAGATAATACCTGGCTATTTTATACACACTGGAAATCTTTGAAGGTACACTGAGTTTATTTTGGACTATACAGAAGCGGAGCCATCACCTGCCATTATTTCAGAGTTCCTTGACTCCTGGTGATGATCCTGAGGTTTCTTAGTGGATTCTTACACTGGAAGCAATCACAGTGACTGGATGAAAAATAAATGCTGCATTGAATGTTACCGTGGGACTTACTCCAAGTTGTGTCACAAACAATTATTCTTGGATTTTTCTCTAGCTATAGAGGAGCATAAGTCAGCTAATGGTGTAAGTCATTCAGTGATAATTTCTCTAAGCATGGAGTCCAGTGACAGTAAGCCAAGAATCAGTATAACCATGTACAGTGAAGGAATTACTGTCTAATTCGTTGTCATTGACTTCTCCTTAACCAGGGTACAGGGCATGGTGTCTGTGGCATACCAAGATCTGAACAAAAGTGAGGAGTGCATTTGTCACATGTACATCATAGAAAGAGTTCAAAACAAGGACCCTGTTGTATTTAAAAGTGCAAGAAAACATTGTTTTTTTTCAGTCTGCTAATGCTTCTCCTGGAGATGTCTGCATTTGGTCCTGTAGAGTCCCATCTTCTGCTGAGCTGAATTATCTGGTGTTATGTGTAAGGGAGTAGAAAGAGTCAACAGTTTACCATGTAGCAGTACAGAGTTACAGGATCTTGAGGAGTATCTGCCGCTTGGACCACGAAGCCCAACACGTTACATGCTCAAAACATCCACAGTTCTGTGCTCCAGGCAGGCGAATGCTTGCTGCTGCTGTGCTGTGCTGAACTGTGGTGTGTGCTCGTTCCTGGTCAGCGAAGGTGGGACCAATCAGACTGTACCAGGAAAGGACTGAAGAGTTGGGTATTTTGGTGTACCTGTTGGGGTTGATTCATAACTGGTGCTTCTGTGTATGGTAATTTAATAACCGTGTTGCTCCAGTGCCTGAAATAAAGCTGTGTTAGCTTTCTCTGAATGTACTGCAAAACTTGTGTAGTAGTTTACTGTGAAGTGATTGACGTTTTGATTGCCTTTATTTCTTTGTAGAGCAAGGCTTAGATCACATAGCAGAAAACATCCTTTCCTATCTTGATGCCAGATCACTCTGTGCAGCAGAGCTGGTATGTAAGGAATGGCAGAGAGTCATCTCTGAGGGAATGCTATGGAAAAAATTGATTGAAAGAATGGTACGCACAGATCCGCTATGGAAGGGACTGTCAGAACGAAGGGGTTGGTAAGTACCTGGACAATAACTGAATTCACCTTTTACAGTGCTCTCCTTGATGAATTTACCTAATCATGAGCTCCGCCAAAAAGTAAGTGTATAGTAATTGAGGATCTCTGCAGTCCTTATCCTTTACGAGTTAGTTCACGAGTTTATATGCAGTCCTTACCCTTTACAAGTTTCTGAAGATAGGAGGTGTTTTGCTTTAGAAACCTGTTTTTCTGTGCTCTCTAGTGGTGTGCCTAAGAAAATGCAAGGCATGGAGTAAGGAGCTATGCAAGAGGAGGACACCCTGCTGGCTTAAAAGCCTTACAAAGCAGAGAACCCTAATTTGGGAAACCCTAAGGAAAACACCTGTTTCTTTCCACATACAGCTGTCAGACTGTAAAGTCACAGGGGCTGTAATTTCAATACTAAAAATGATTACAAATATTCTGTGAGAATGTGTCATAAGTTTTTGTTACATGTGGATTTTGAATTCCTTTACAGCTTGGCTTCTTTGTGGTAAATCGAAAAATGTTTCTGGTTCTTTCTAGGGATCAGTACCTGTTTAAAAACAGACCAACAGATGGCCCCCCAAATTCATTTTACAGGTCCTTATACCCAAAGATAATACAGGATATAGAGGTATGTTTTCTGATACGTAATATCTGCAGCAGAAATAATGTTTCATACAGTTAATGTCTCAAAGATGTTGCATGTTAGAGCAATGAAGCAAATCGTGTGCATTGGCATCACTACCGCTGTGTGAGCTCTGGCTCTTCAGAAAACGTGAAAAATTCCCTCATCATCTCATCACTGCAGTACAGACATTAATGTGTCACTTCAAAGCTTTCAGTGTTAACACTGACCTTTTGGGATCTAAATAGTTTGGAATTCCCTTGGGGCTGTGGATTTTAATAAAATGGCAGTTTTAGGAAACTTTACTACTCCAAGACAATTCCATGTATTTCTGAATGTTTTAATATAGTGGTTGTTCTCAATAAGTGATCACTGTTAGCACTGTAAACACCAGTTACTTAAAGTGTAGCTGGTCTGGTAACTTGTTATTTCTAAAGCTGTCACTGAGACAAATACATTTTTCTGCAGTTTATGGGAGTCTTTTTTCCTGGCTCTAGTGATATGATGAGAAAAATGAGCCCTACAATAATAAACTCAGTAGGGATACCAGTGGTAGGGAGATTGTAGAAGTGATTGATCTTTTGATTTAAAAACAAAGTTGTTTATCTCACTGAAGGATAACAAAGTTGGGCTCGCTCTTCTAAAACGTCCTGATAGATCAGGATCATCTCGGTATCCTGCCTACCAGCAGAAAATTGAAATCTTGCTCAGGGTGCTGTGTACACACTGCAGAACTCTTAGGTTGTACCACAGACTGTAATGTATTTCAACCATGTGACAGACACAAAATTTTGATCTGAGACTCATTAGTGGGGAAACACATGTTTTGATGGTTAAGGCAGATGTGAACTAATGGAATCATTCTGCTTTTGGGGAGCAACTTTTTGCTCGCGACAGGACAAGGGGAAACAGTTTTAAATTCAGAGGGGAGATTTAGATGAGATGTTAGGAGGAAATTTCTCACTCAGAGGGCAGTGAGGCTCTGGCTCAGGCTGGATGTCCCATCCCTGGAGGTGCTCAAGGCCAGGTTGGATGAGGCTCTGGGCAACCTGATCTAGGGGGTGGCATCCATGCCCATGGTGGGGGGTTGGAACCGGGTGATATTTAAGGCCCCTTCCTGAACAATTCCGTGCTTCTGCTATGGCAAATACGAATTTGTGTTACTTGGGACTCCATAAGCAAAATTAATCACAGAATCACAGAATTTCTAGGTTGGAAGAGACCTCAAGATCATCGAGTCCAACCTCTGACCTAATGCTAGCAGTCCCCACTAAACCATAACCCTAAGCTCTACGTCTAAACGTCTTTTAAAGACTTCCAGGGATGGTGACTCCACCACTTCCCTGGGCAGCCTGTTCCAGTGTCTAACAACCCTTTCAGTAAAGAAGTTCTTCCTAACATCTAACCTAAAACTCCCCTGGCGCAACTTAAGCCCATTCCCCCTCGTCCTGTCACCAGGCACGTGGGAGAACAGACCAACCCCCACCTCGCTACAGCCTCCCTTGAGGTACCTGTAGAGAGCGATAAGGTCGCCCCTGAGCCTCCTCTTCTCCAGGCTGAACAAGCCCAGCTCCCTCAGCCGCTCCTCGTAGGACTTGTTCTCCAGGCCCCTCACCAGCTTCGTCGCCCTTCTCTGCACCCGCTCAAGCACCTCGATGTCCTTCTTGTAGCGAGGGGCCCAAAACTGAACACAGTACTCGAGGTGAATCTTGACCTATCTGTAATGTGTAGCTGCTGCAAAATGCAATCCAATTTTTGAATATTGCTATACAATTTATAAACATCTAGTGATACAGAAGTATTTAAGTATTAAGTAACCTAGGCATAGTAAGACCAAACTTGACATTTGCTTGCAAGCTGAGTGATACCCATTTTATTATTTGAGGGGAGATGTCTTTTTTGTATAAGGAATGGCAGTTATATTGTGGTGATGATGATAAGACCAGGGGATTAAGGGTAACTCTTAACATGATATTCTCTTGGGTTCTGCAAAATTTTGGCATTGTTCGGTAAAGAAACACAGCGTGAAAAGATGAGCTTTGAGATCACAAATCATTGGAGGAGTTCAACATTATTCTATCCCAGATTTTTAAGATTATTGTTCTGAAACTCATTTGTTTAGATACAAGTGGAACATATGTGTAGGAAATCTTCCTGTTATTAGAGATGGAGTGTTCCTTAGAGATGTTATGTTACGAGGACTCGTGACCTTTGAACTTCAGTCGTCTTTTTAATACTTTGATTCTTTAGTGGCTGCAGATCCACATAAGGTGTACAGAAACAATACTCCTGAAATGGACAGTTCTTGCCAGTAAGAAATAAATAGGGAAGAAAAAAAACCACACAAATCCTCATGCTTCACTCATTGCCATTACGAGTATTGATATTAAGAGCAAAATATGTTAAAATGTGGGAGTGGAGAAAGGTTATACCACTAAATATCTACTGTACTAGTGAATGTGTTTCTTGAAAAAAATGAATTTTGTTGAAATAGACCCTCAAATTAAGAGGACTTTTCACTGCACTGCCTGAAGAGTGTTGATGTATTCAAAACAGGCAGAGAACGCATCAGTGTTTGGAAGTCAGGAAACACAAGCTTACACTACTCTCTGAACCCTAGCTTTGGGTTTCAACTCCTACGTTTTTATTTTCCATTATATAACGCTCACGTGGATGATGCGACAAACGTAGGACATGCTGAGTAAGGGGTTCTCTCATGTCAGGCTTTGAAAGGGAGTTGGAGCTGTAGTGCGGTGTACGTAAAGGATGGCAAGCCACGAGTACTTAAAAATAGAAATGTGAGTAATGAGCGTGGGAACAGCTGTCCTTTCCTTTCTGCTGTGTGCGAAGAGGAAACTCCAGGCTCCTGCCATCATTTGTGCCCGTTCCAAGCCACCGTCCCATCCAGCTGCTTTCCAAATGGCTTCTGCAGGTTCTAGCTGATGCTTTTACCCATAACGTGGTTAAGGGGCAGCGGGACATGTGGGCAACTCTTGCATCTCCAGCTGAGTGAGGCAAGTAGAGAGAAGCAAAACGAGAGCTGTTCGAGGGAAGCCTCCTGTTGTTCTGAACCTCCCATCGCGTGCTTGTGCCTGTAAATCCAAGAACAACCTTTGGTCTTTGCTGCTTGCCAGTCCTTTTGGGTAGAATTCCAGGCTTTGTCAACTAGCCTCAAGGCTGTAGGTGACCCGTGGATACTTCTGTAGAAAAGAGAGGCTGAAAGGAGCCCGGAGCTGTCTGCTCTTGCCTCTGAAACAAATGCATCTTTGTCTGGTCTTGTAGAGGGGTGAAGCCTCTCCTTGAAAACCAATGGCTTCTTCCAGGATCATCACTGTTCAGTTCATGCAGGCAGCCTATTTCCCACTCCTGGTTCTTCAGAATGGCTCAGCTGGAGGGGGAAGGCAGGAGGATGAGGGTGTTGTGCCATGTCAACGTTTTCCCTGCTTAAATGCTGCTTTCAGGCTTTGTGAAATACTGCTGTTACGCAGGCTTCCAACCCGGAGTGGGGTTGGTGTTTTTGCTAATAGCCAAGGGTCCGATAATTCATCTGCTTCCAAAAGAATATTAGAATTTTTCTTATAAATCACCCTTTAAAGCACTTTTCACAAATTGCTTCCCTAAAGGACTGTCAAAAAGAAGCTTTTAACATTGTTTAAGAAAGTAGATGGTGGGTAACAATAGCAACAAAACTGAACTGTAGGATTTGGAGCACTTCCTAACTTTTCCTCTGCTTTTTTAAGCCTGAAATTACAGTTTCCCTCAGTTTCATCCCTTTCCCCCTTCCTTCATCTTTCAAAGCAGTGTGCAGAAGCTCTTAAATGAAACTTTCATCTTAGCAGTGATGAAGAATTTTCTATCTCTGAATAGCAAAATGTTTTTTCTTCAAATATTTGCCTGGATCTGGAGTAGGATCTTCCTGTTTCTGTCCGAGGGTCAGAGTTTAGGGAGCTAGTGATGAGCCAAGGATGCAGACACTCTATCCCTCTACCAAGGCTACCATATTAGCATTTTATATGATTATGGTAGTGTTTCTATAAGAAACTCATCTTGTATCTGAAGGAGTTGATTTTATTTTCTCAATACAGTAAAGCCTATTTGATGTACCTGAAAATCTTGTCATTCAGGATGTGTCCCGTGGAGGACAAAGATTAACCAAGTGCTGCTGGACTGCTTCTTGCGCTGAGTTCCTCCTTTCCAGCAGCTGGTGCTGAATGGGGTTGTGTGGGTAGAGATGAGCTCGAAGGGGAACGTCCTCTATTCTTTCATTGATTGACAGAATTTGCAAAGTAATCCAAAAACCGAATTAACAATTGGAAGGAAAATTGAGGAATGATCAAATTTGCTATTTATTTCTTTCCCTGGAGGCTCTATATGCGTTTTGGGTCAAAAGTCCATGCAACCACAAAGCGGTGTGAACTGCAAGGTAGCCCAGGCTCTGATTTGGCACAGGGAGGTTCCCCAGCCTCTCTGAACGTTTGTTAGTGCCAGTATCTGTTTATTTTGTGCCAAGCGCATTTAGGAACATAATGTCACTTCTGAAATCATTGGATTTGAAAATAAGAGGACACTTAGAGATCTGAAAACGAGTTCTTGGAAAGAAGTAGCTACTCTCCACCTCCACTGCGAAGCCAAATATTTAATTAGGTTTCATTTCACGAGAGGTGGTCCAGTAATTTTAAATGTCTCCAAGTTAGATGTTGAATTGCCAACCTCCTTTGGGAGTCTTCTTTTTTCTTAATGGAAAGCCTGATTTGGGGCTTATCAAAAAAAAAAAAAAAAAAAAAAAATCTGTTTGTGAGACTTGTTTATAGAGAGAATTTTTTGCTGCGGGGTGTCCTGCGGCTGGGGGCAGTCCCAAAGCGCGGCGGCGAAGGTCAGCAGCTTGAAGTGGATTGTGTTAATCGGCAGCGTGCCAGCATGGGAAGCTCAATACTGCCGCTTCCAGAACCCCAAGTCCCTGGATTTTTTCCATATTATTTGTGAAGTATGGCCAACTACTCAGTTTTCCCTGCAGAATGAGCACAAGTATCTGTTTCTTGGGATGAGCAGAGACTATTTCATAAACGTTGCCCTTATCTTCAAGCACATGGCAAGTGCCTCGCCTTGCTTCCATGGGGGCTTAGGTCCACCTAATAAAGAGAAAGTTAAAATGGGGTTTTGCTGAAGGCTTCAGGGAAGCTTGGTTTCAGGCAGTGAAATAAACAGCGTGTGTTCTTCCGCATTTTGAGAAAGTTGAGGTTTGAGAACTAGAACTGAAACTTTAAAATCTTGGGGAAAAATTGGAAAGGGAACGAAGCTGTCACCTCAATGCTAATGGCGAGAGGTCTCTGTCAGTGCTCCGGTGTACTCCTGAGGAAAGAGGTTTGTTAAGGATTACAGTAATTACGGTGCTGGAGAAATCTTACATGAGTGTGTGGGGGGAATCTGGTCAGCAATATACACCTAGATGTTTTTCAGCCAGCCCCTGAAGTCTGCTCCACAGCTACTTCCAGAGTCACATCTTAAGATGTTTCCGAACACAAGGGTCAGGTGTTTATTCCCTCCCTGGGGAACAAAACATCCGTACTGATCAGATCAGAGGTGCTCTCACGCTGCATCCCATCTCTCGACAGCCTCCGGTAATGGATGCGTGGGGCAGAGCGCTGGGAGGGGACACAACTGCACATCTTCAGCCTCTTGTTCGCTGCCTCTACAGCCCCTCCTGCTGCTCCCAACAAATCAGTACTGGTGCCAGCCTGGGCATTAAGACAGTCCCAACGCTGAACTCTTCTTTAGGTCTGAAACTTCAGTTTGTCTGCCTTTTTTTTTTTTTTTCACCTGATCTGTCTCAGCTGTCTGGTGTGTAGCACCATTTTGCCTCTCAGAGCACACTCTAAATTATGCTGTCAGCTTTTTCCCAGGGTGATTTCCTATGGCCCTTCTGTGTGAGTGGCCTTTATGCAGTTTCTGCAGGTCTTCCTCTGTAAGAAATGAGCATATTCCACTGTTCAGATTTCTCTCACTCAGGATCATAAATTTCATCTGTTCATTTTTGAATGGGGCTTTAAAAAGGGTTCTGCAAAGCTGCAGTAGGCTCAGGAGTAGTTTTACTTGGTGGACCTACAGGCAGCTTTATACACATTGGATCAGTCGCACGCAGAGAGAGGCAGCACTTCATCAATTTGTATTGTTCACATTTGGATCTTATCTGAGCAGCTGTAAATGATGGGAACTTAATTTTTGGATCTTTAATTCTGCCAGAAAATCATGCTTTAATTGTAAGACTTGCTAGGAAAAGCTTCCCATTCCTTTTTTCTCTAGAGTTATTTAGATTTTTGGACGACACTGTTTATGGCTCTTCTTCTGGTCTTGGAGTTCATACTAAAAGTGATGTTTTACCCCAAACTGATTTGAAAGCCTGTGTAATATTGGACTTGGACTGGCTCTCGGTAGTACACTCCTAGCTTTTTGGCCTTGCTTTAATTTCAGACTGTTCTTCGCAGTGTAACAATATAGCCTGAGTATCCTGTGATTTCTATAAATCAAGCCAGAAACCCACTTTTCAGTTACTGGAAGTTTTTCTTTTTTTTTTTTTTTTTTTTTTTTTTTGTGAAAATGGGTTTTGCTTGTACTAAACACATGTACCCCGAACTTTAATTAACAATAATACAAATACTCGAGCACGGTATGTGTTAATCAAGCCCCGCTTCTCTAATTGTTAGTCTTGCTTCTGCGACTCTTCATGAAGATGGCTTGTTCTTGGCTTCTCAGGTAAATACCCAAACCTGGCTACTGTTGTTTCCTAAAGAGTCTTTGTTCAGGGTTGCTTTCTTGCTTTGTTTCCTCTGTCACTGTTTATTGCATCTTCCCATGTAGCACGGCAACAGTTCCTTCCATGCAATTCTCTGCATTCTTTTAGACTTACATTTAGCTTTGATTGGGGATAATCTCTAAAATATGAAGAGTTGTTGGTCATAGAGGAAATTCTTTGAGTGAGCAGTAGTGTCTGCATTTTCGGCATCAGTAGTATATAAATTTTCAACTTAGGCACTGAACGGTTCTCATCGGAGAGACCGAGTGTCGTGCCGCTCCCAGTTTTATGGCTGCTGCCTTCGACACTTCAAAGCATTACGAGAATAAAATGCAAATTAGTCACTTCTGGTGCTGTTCTTCTCAGTCCCGTAGTGCATCGTGAGTCACGTTATTTCAGCTTTCTTACTGAAAAGGGTAAGAGAACGAATAGGGCAACAATAAACATAATGGTGAAGTAGGACAGCAAGTCACAGGATGCAGCAGGGAAGGGTTTGCAGCTCTTGGCCTTGTCTCTTCTAACAGCCGTGCCAGTTCATGTTCAAGATGTTAGTACGTACATTTTATGTCCTGCTGCTTGCTTCCAAAGAAAGGTTTACTGGCTCAGGTGCCAGTGGGCATTGATGTCTTCGTGCCTGTGTAATTAACTGTGCCGTGCCTGCAGCCAGGCTCTTCAGCTCCTCTGCTGAGATGGCAGCTCCATGGAGCTCTCTGACCGCATCACCTGGTTCATCGCCTCGGCTCTGTGCAGCTCTCAGGAGGAGCTCTGTGAAGGGGATGGGTACAGGGCGAGTACTTTGGCTGCCTTGTTGCTTTGGCAGGGGGATGTCATTGGTGCTGATCCAGCTCCTGGGCTGCTTCAGGTTTTTTTTTTATCTGTCTCTGCAGCTCCGTGCCCACCACTGGCACTCTGCTTCTTACCAGGGGTTTTTGGAAGTGATTACACATACAAGGAAGATGGTGATGGTGTTTACTCGCAGGGTTTTTATCCCTCCACAAACTGTTGCGGAAGGAGGCTTTGCTATTGACACGCTTTGTTACTGTGAGGCAGTCATCCCGCTGCGGTCAGAAACCTCGTGCTTAGGCTGCTGTGGTAAGGACAGGACAGCCACTGCCCTGCAGACTGCTCTGGAAGACCAGCTTAAGCCTTCTTGGGAGTCTGCATCACGTAGTCCCTCTTCTTATGGCTGTTACAGAGGCAGAGAAGTTCTTTGGCCTTCCCTGTCTCACAGCAGCTTGGAAACCCAACAGTGAAGTCTAGATTCTCCCTGGGATCTTGAGGAATCAGTACTCTTCTTCAGAAATTTTGTGCTTTTTCTTTCCTAATGGTTGGAGCATCTTCAGAGGATCCAGAAGGGGAAACACCTCAAAGATGCAAGGAGCCTGGTGCCACAGCCAATCCTTCCTTTTCTTTGCCTGCCAAACACTCTTAACTTCATAAGGAATGAAATAGTAAGGCCTCTTCGCCCTGGTGACATGAGATCATCCCTTAAATGCTGTGAAGAACAAGAGTTTTGGGACTAACTGCACTTGTAAATGCCTCATGCCTGAGGAGAATCTGTTTATAGCACAAATGTGTGGGTTCCTCTTTCTGTCCCTTGTATTTTGAAAGCTGTGTTCTGAGGGAACAGCCTCCTTGTGTTTTGGGATAAAGATGAGCCCACTCTGCAGTAACATTCACAAGGATAAAAACCCAAGGAACTGAACACAGTGTACGCTGTAAAATGGGGAAAAAAACCTGCTCTTAGATTATTCTTAACACCCAGGGTACAGGAAATATTCCAACTGTTAGTTCAGATGGATTGCATCTCTTACTGTGTGTGCATCCTCGTACCAGCGAATTTACCTTGGCATAGCCCGGGGTTGGCGATGCCTCCGCGTTTTGGGCTACTCTGCGTGGTTTTCTCTAAATGCCTTTTTTTATCCAGCTACCCATTTTTGCAGCTGCCAAATGGCTCCCCTGCTGGGGCAGATGCTTTGGCTTCACGTTTGTTCTTTATCCCTTGTATGTCCACATTTTGGTGTGGGTGTACAGTGCCTGTTGGCTACTCCGCTGAGCGTCTGAAGCGAGAGCAGCTTCTGTGCCTGTGAGCTGCGGGGCTGTGCTCTGCCCCATCCTCCTCCTAGCTGGGAAACCCACGGTTAGAGGCTGTGAACTTGGAGGCTTTGAGGATCTGTAGGAAATGCAGCTTCTGTTAGTGCTCGGTTTGGTACCCGAAGTGTGCAAATAAACTGCCTCTTCCATCGACTCCACGCCGCTTATAGCAGCCCATAAAAGCAGCGCGTTCCTCCTCTCCCTTGTCCACGCACGCGTACCTACTCGCTGTGTACAGAGCGTATTAAGATATCTCCTGGAAGGAGGTTGCAGATGAAAACTTTTACTAACTGTGCTATTCAGTAACAACCAGAAATTTCCTATAGCGAGCAGCTTTTATGTGGTTGCCAGTATTGTATTAAACATGTTCCTTTTTAGAGGGTCCTCCAGGCTGCCCACCCACTCAGCCGTATTTAGTCATCTAAAATAATGTTATTTCTCTATACGTACACATCTGTTTTCACTCTATTGCCAATTTAAATGCTGCTGTATATTCTCTGTGTATTGTGGCTACTTTCCCAGCACATTGAAAATTTACGCAGTGTAAGGGGATTTTACAAGTTCTCAAAAAACATCAAGTATTTTCCCACAGTAGCCACACTATATAATGTCCAAATGAAATGACATCTACTCGCAGAATTAAAATGTGCACCTGCATATGACTTACTGCTTTACAGTGCCTTCACATACATGTAAATAATACCTCAGTTTCTTTTATTCGAGGCCAGCATTTTCTTAGGGTAAGCTGATTATGGAGCTTCCTATAGTGCGCTCCTAAGAGCTAAGCCAGCTAGTGTCCTGAAATGTTTGGTCAGCATACTTCTACTGACTGCTGTTCTCTTTAAAAACCTCTAAATAATAAAAAAAAAAAAAAAGAATACTGATTTGTGGCATTCTTAATGTATTCTGTAGCTATGGGTAATTGCTGTCACAGGACCCTGAGGCGTGAAGGCGCTCGGATGGTGTTTGGGCGCTCGGCAGCTGGAGTAATCCAGCGCCTGGTATGTAAAAGTGCGAATTGCAGCCCTTCCAAGAATGGGGCTTTGGGGAAACTCTCCCTCAGACAACTTCTCAGAACTGAGTGTCGGAACGTAGATGGTTTCTGAAGCTGTTTAAATTGGCTGACTTGCATCTGTGATGCTCTGTCTCCGGTGTCTTCGGTGTTAGCATTGCATTTGTAAATACCTCGCCTTCAGGTCTCTAATTATATTGGTTTGTGCTGTTGCTGTCTTAAATTCGCTGCTGTTTCCAAGGGTAGGCTGTCAGCTCTGTAACAGCAAAGGAGTTAATGAGCTGCAGCTCTGCCCTCCGAGCACAGATGACAAATCTGCAGATAAAACTTGAGGCCTTCCTCCTTGGACCCTTCATCCCACGCCGAGCGAGCAGCACAACCGGCAGTCTGCTGCCTTCAGAGCAGAAGTCCGGGGCTGAGCCAGTGCAGTGCCAGGTCTGAAGAGCTTAAGCCCAGTTCAGTCTGATGACCAGCTGGCCACTAAAAGCTGATCCCAAACAGAGAAATGACTTTCTATCTTAATTAGTTTCCCCACCAAATTGGAAAAGAATGAGAAGGGATGAATAACTTGTCAGCATGCTCTTCCAGAAGTCTCTTAGTTCTTATAATGTAGACAAATTCCCTTGGCACATCAGGTTTGTGTTATGATTGTGTATAATTGTCTCCAAGTTGCACAAAGGGAGATAATTGAAGGAGCAAACACATGGAAAACAGTGATAGGCTGTTTTCCCCTCAAACAGGCATGTTTTCCTAGAACTGGGAGGTCACACTTGCACTGTACTTTTGCCTTTAATTATCTTTTTAGTTGTTTTCCAATCCTGGAGAGGAGAGAGTGAACTGCATGGAACAGCAGAGGTGCCTGGCATTGCTTTTATAGTTAGGATTTGATTGTAAATTTGCTTTTCCAAACAAACTGACAGTTGAGCAGCTTCACCCCGGGTTTCTGTGCAGTACTGGGGTGGCACCAGGGAAACAGTCAAATCCGTGGTGTGTTCGGGTGCCTGTACTGGAAGGTGGGAGGCATCCCAGCCACGCTGCGTACTGCGGGTGTTGTCCCAGTGTTCTTTGCATTGATTCTCTTACAGTGCTCGTTTCAGGCTTTCTAACCAAAATCCCATGTTTCTTAAAATCCCACATTTGTTTGAAACCAACATTGGTCTTCACACAAGTAGTACAGCAGAAGAAAAGGTGGAAATATTCTGGTTCTGCTATGAAATAGTTTGTCTCCTCTGAAGGTGTCAGGTCTCTTACCTTAAAAATGTATTTCAGAATAAAAATGTTGAGAATTACACGTAGATTTTAAGTTGGGGGGGATTTAAAAAAAACAAAAACAAGACACCTTTAGCTATTCTTCAGATGGTTTAATTTTTATAGCCCCAGTTAGTTTTATTTTTTTTCAGGCTTTAAGGTGCTTAGTAGCAGCTTTCGTGTCTCAAAATCCCTAGGATGCATAAAAACAGCTACCAGGTGAAATGGCTGGGTAGGGGAAGGGATGGGACACTACAAGAACTCTGCAGACAACATCCGTGTGGGCCTCTGTGTTGCTCTGGTGATGCTGAGCATGGTGTCATACACGTTCCCAGTTTGGTCTTTGCTGCTGTCAGATGGTGGTGGTGTCAATACAGGGGGAAACTGAATTCCAAGTAGCTCTTGTCATGAGAAAATAAAATTGTAATTCATTGTTTTGTGTATTTTTGTGGGTGGAGGGAAGGAAACATTTAAGTCTTTAGGCTTTAAATTTAAGGGTGGGCTTTGTAACAGTGGGAAGCATTGCTGGGCGTTTTGGAGTGATCGTGCTCAAGCACGCAGCCTCGTGCCTAACTCCTGCTCATCTCCCCTCTTGTCAGACTATAGAATCGAACTGGCGATGTGGGCGACATAATCTGCAAAGGATTCAGTGCCGCTCCGAAAACAGCAAAGGTGTCTACTGTTTACAGTACGATGATGAAAAGATAATCAGTGGCCTACGAGATAACTCCATTAAGGTAAACACTGGGTAAATCTGCTTTGGAGGGACAGCTGTTGGCGTTTCCTTGATGTCTCTCGTCTCTTCTTGGGGTAGCGTTTATCTGTGCAGGGTTTATGAGATGGGATGTCCTCTGTAGCCCTGCAAAGTTTTCACCTGCGTTTTGCTCTAGGAACTTTGCAGACTGCCACTCAGGAAATCAACACTGGTGGCTACAAAGAAATGCATGCACTGACTCTGAACAAGCAGAGAAACGCTTGTTCAGGATGTGATATCAGAGTTCACGTACACAAATGAAGGCGGTGTACTGCCTACTGTCCTTAGCCGTGTCTTTCTTCCTTGCTAATACGTAGCTTTCATGCAAATAGGCTGCTTTCATGCTAATATTCCCTGAGTGCCATGGCATTTCTTTTTGCAAACCAGGCTTTTATCTTTTCATTATCATTGTTTATCTCACTGTTCTGTCAAAAACTTGCGTCAAAGAGACTTCAAGTTAAAAGGGAGGACAGGACAGACCCTCTATTTGGACAGGCACTCTCTGGTTTTCTTCCTCCCTTTTCAGCAGCAGCAGTGCTTAAATTTCCTGAATCCATGTTCTGGATCTTGATAAGTCATTTATACTTCTTATCTTCCACAGATTTGGGACAAGACAAGCTTGGAATGTTTGAAAGTATTAACAGGACATACTGGCTCAGTTCTTTGTCTGCAGTATGATGAAAGAGTCATTGTAACTGGATCTTCAGATTCTACAGTCAGGTGAGTGTTACGTTTTTGAAAAAAAAAAAATAAATAAAAATTGAGTATTAGGACTGGAAACACTTGAAATAATCTCCAAATGTCAGAATCCCTAATATAAATATGATACAATTATCCCCAAAATAAGTAATTTGCACTTTGCAAAGCATCACATTCAGCACTTTTTTTTTCCAAATTTGTCTCGTGCTTTTTAGTGTTATGCATTTTGAAAGACTGACCTGTAGGACTCAATGTGAAGTGGAATGGCTGATGGGCCAACTATGTGGTGATTCCTCCTTTAGGGTTTCTCATGTCACCTGACATAGCTTAGTTATGACTTAATGGAAGGAAACTTGGTGTATATGGAGTGCTCATCTGACTGTGATTTTGATGGGTTTAAATTCTTGCAATGAATTCACTGGTCAGATGATGTCCAATACACATATGCTCAGGTACAGTTCATTGGAAGAACATTGTGTCTTTCTTGGTGTCTTGTATCAGTGTTACCAGTGGCAATCTATAAAACTTAAGAACTGATGGTAGCAGCCTTCAGTTACTGTAAAATCAGTAGTGATTTTTGCTTGATGTAAGCTAGTAGGTAGCCCTGGAGGGTGCTACCTTCCAGTTGCTACTGGTAAGTGCTAACTGGATGAATGGCATAAAACTGAAAAAAACACATTGGGTAGTATTTCTTCTGTTTTTTTTTTGTTTGTTTGTTTGTTTTTTTTAATAATTTATAGATCATATATGTTCTAATCATACTAGAAGGAGGTGTAGAGTTGTCCTTATTGTTATGCAGCCCTTCCTCTTACCAGTGGTCCCAGCTTAGGCTTTTCCTGGCTTAACTGCTCACTGCTGTTAATTATCGCTTGTGACTCTTAAGAAGTGAACTCAGATACTTCCCCAGTTCCTGTCTTCCTGCCCTTCCAAAGAGGAGTTAAGTAGCCGGAGAGCTCCATGTTAGAGATGGTTGCAGAGCTTTGTGTTTGCACTACATACTGCACGTAGTCACCTTCCTCCATTTGGCATAAAATTCTTTTGTTTTACAGAGTTTGGGATGTAAATACAGGTGAAGTTCTGAACACGCTGATTCATCACAATGAAGCAGTGCTTCATTTGAGGTTCAGTAACGGCTTAATGGTGACGTGCTCGAAGGACAGATCCATTGCTGTCTGGGATATGGCATCGCCTACTGACATCACCCTGCGCCGTGTCTTAGTTGGCCATCGTGCTGCTGTTAACGTGGTAGACTTTGACGACAAGTACATTGTGTCAGCGTCAGGTGACAGGACCATTAAAGTAAGTTGGCAGAGCTCTCATCTAGGTCTGAATGTCTACCAAGCCAGAAAAGCTTGAGTGTTGCAATCTAAACCCGAATAGCTGAGGTTTTCATAAAGTTCTGTGCCTTTTACTTTACCGTTCAGCTAGCTGCTTCCTTGTACTAGCTGCTAATGTCTGTATGCACATAACTAGGCTCGTAACATTTTTGTGGCTTCTGTTGTACAATTGCAAGAAAGTAAAGCCTGCTCACTGTTTGAACTCCAGTCTTTAGATCGGTTTGTTTGTTAAATGTGGCACATTTTGTGCCTTTTTCCAAACAGTATTTTTTATTTCAATTGGCAGTCCTGTTCCAGACGTGAAATTTATCAGCAGTTGCCTTTCCACACCACACCTTCCCAGCAGCTAAACCAAATTTTGCCATGTTTGAAGAATTAAAGTGCTGTATTTGAAGACTCTTACATACCAGAAGATTTGAGTTACCCGAAGTGTATTAATATAATCAAGGCGTTTCCCCATTCCCTCTCTAGAACCAGAGCTACCCTAGATTGTGCCAAAAAGCTCTTGGCAGTTTCATGCCCAAATATCTGCCAAAGATCCTGCTGCACTCTGTTGGAAAATGAGCCACTTTATTTACATGGATACTTTAGATTAGAACTTCAATTACATTTCACCAGCAACGGGCAAAGTTGGTCAAATAATTTAATCTTAAAGAAGCAGCAGCCACCAAACTTTTACAGGCTACAGCTTTGGTCTTCTCTTAGAAGTAGATTGCTAGAAATTTCTTAGGTAAAAAATAGGGGTTATTTTTGTGTATGGATGGGGTAACTTCCACTTGTAGAAATGATTGCTAACTTACCAAGTGATTCAAGTGTCAAGTTCTCGAAATTGTTGGAGCAATATCTACCATTTCAGAATGTTTTGTTTATCACCCTCCCTCTGTTTCCCCTAACACCCCCCAATCTTTCTCATTGACTTGATGTGCAGTAGGACAGCAGTGCTGCTGGCTCTTGTCATTGCTAGGCCCCATAGTGCCAGTCTTCCTTTAACACCCCATAAGCAAGTTTTCATTCTACTGTCCAGCAAAGGTCAGCCTCAAACTTCTGAGTTCGTAACGGCTTCTGTTGAAAGCAAAAAGCCTTTCTTTGAGCATAATTCTCAGAGGAATGTTTGTCTCACATTTCACAGGTCTGGAGCACAAGTACGTGTGAGTTTGTTCGTACTCTAAATGGGCACAAGCGTGGCATTGCATGCCTGCAGTACAGGGATCGACTAGTTGTCAGTGGATCTTCTGACAATACCATTAGGTAGGTGCCAACAAGCTGTTCTCCATGTGTAACAGAGCATGTTTGTACGTGATAACAGGATTCCTCACCACCACCACCTTTGCTGCTGCCCTACCTGTGCAAAAGCATCTTTGGTAGGGCTGGCCGTTAGGGCAGATGATGTGTAACTGATACTTAATTCAGTGAGAGAGTAAACGTATCACATCCTCACGAAAAAGTGAGACCATGAGGTTCAGACAAAGGTAAGCAAAACTGTCTATTCCTGTAGTTCGTCATCTTGTTTCCTGATTGGAGAGATGAGCAAGATATTGGTCACTGGTTCTCTTAGTTACTTTCGGAACCTCTAGTAACCAGTGATTTATGCAGAATAGAAAAAAAGTATTATGATTTCCTAAAATTATTTAGCAAGTATGCAACACTTAGAATAATAGAACCATTAAGGTTGGAGAAGACCTCCAAGATCATCTGGTCCAACTGTCATGTTGTCCCCTCCCCTGCCAATATCACCCACTAAACCATGTCAATATAAAAATTAATTGCATGTAATTTTGAATGAGTAGGTTATTTTTGATACACTCCAGCTGCAACACAAATTTCTCTCTGAATTGCATGAAAGGGACATCTAGTTCTACCAGCTGCCTTTTTTTTTTTTTTTTTCTTTTTTTAGCAAATTATGATATTTTCCCCAGAAAACCATTTGATAGCATGCTTAAATTGCTGCATGTAAGTCCTAAGGAGCGATACTGAACCCGAAGCACTCACTTTTTCTTCTGTTTTCTGAAGGCTATGGGACATTGAATGTGGTGCCTGTTTAAGAGTGTTAGAAGGCCACGAAGAACTGGTTCGATGCATCAGGTTCGACAACAAGAGAATTGTTAGTGGAGCCTATGATGGGTACGTTTTTGAAAGCAATTTCAAAAGGTTTTGCTTTAACAAAGCATCTTGTGAAAGCCTCCGGGTCTTGTGTGCAAAATAAGGGTTCTCTTCTGACTTGAGTGATGGATCAATATTTAACTGAGTGGCTTCACCTCAAGCATTTCAGCACAGCAGGCTGCAGTTTTAAGTAGACAAACTGCTTTTCTGGCACTCTTCAGTACACACCAAAATTGTTTTATCACTCAAGTTTGACTTTTCACAGAAAACAAACTTTTATTTGGCCGAAGTGACCACTAGTCTAAAAAAGTATGCATTCTTTTGTCTCTTCTCTCAGGAATTGCTCCTTGCCAGGTCCATGCACTCAGAGTACTTTAGGTGTTCTTTTTTTTCTTCTTTCTGTTAGTTTATTTTAAGACAAAATCTTTATTGAAGGAGTAAACATACCTTGTAGGGCTCTCAGAACTCTTCAGTTGCTCTTTCTGGTAAGTTGAAGGTAGGAGTCCCCACCATGAGCACTTCTTGCAAGACAGAAGTGTTTTCACTGCTGATTAGATTCAGGCCAACTTACATCTGTGTCCAAATTCTCCAGTTCTTTCTCTGTCCAATTTGTACTTCAAGTGAACAGTACAGCTGTTAAAAACAATTCTTGAACTGTTTGTCTCTAGCGTTTTATTTGTGTTTGTTGTGCCACTGGGGTTGGCAGTCTCAGCCTAATTCCTGTTGGATCTTTGCAATTCATCAGTAGTGCTGTCGGCTTTTGACTTGCTCTGCAGTTCTGAAATGGGTTGTGTATATAAAAATAGTTAATTTGTCTTTAATGTAAACAACCCACTTGGTCCATCACAAAGGCATCGTTGTATTTGCTGCTAAAAAGTACAAACCTATTTGTGTTTTGTGAGATTCAGCAGTAGTATTTAATAAATGAGAACATTTTGCTTGATGTTGATAAATTAGCTGAAGGGAAAATCTGGAGTTCTTATCATTGCTTTTAGATGTTTTTTCTATGTTTATACTTGAAAACATGATTATAACCTTCTTATTTTACTTTATAGCAAAATTAAAGTTTGGGACTTGCAAGCTGCTCTTGACCCTCGTGCCCCAGCAAGTACATTATGCTTGCGTACATTAGTGGTATGTAAAATTAATTAATTTGGAGTTATCTGAAATCTCTTATTTGAGAGTGAGAGGTGTGTTATTCCCTTGTAGTGGGATAGGTGAGAAACTCAGGGTGTTCTCTGTAAAGCCTAGTCTGTTTCTTATGCTAAGAATAAAGAAAAATGTATTTATCACGATATTCTGAATTACTTGGATCAAAGCTTAAATGAAAAAGTTAAGGTTTTCTAGTTTTACTTTCTCAAATACTCCAAAAATAAATCATCCTGACAGTGTGTCAGATCATTCTAGTTATTGGTGTGGTTCCCTAATGTCATTGTAATGGTGGCTTTGAATTTCCCCTTATTAAGGGAGAGGGTGGGGGGAGGAATTCTGTGAGCCTTTCCCAAACAGCTTGGAAGGAAGAGATGTGTTAAGAGAAAGGGGGATGAGTTGAAAGGCTTGCCACAGGAACTGTAATCGTATCAGGGGACTACCAGAGTTAAGGCTGTTGCTTAAGCTGTATTTTTCCTTTTAATAAAGGTTTTGATTTACGATAGACTTAAATATAGATATTGGGGTAGTGACTTAGTTGTTCTTTTCACTGAAATGTGCATGAAATTTTACTTCAGGAGTCAGTTTGACATTTGTCCAAGCTAGTAGCGACCCAAAGTTGTCTGTATGTGATGGTAACTGGGATATTTAGCTTGTGCTTGGCCTTTCCAACACCTGCAGAAGAGCTTGCATTGCTAGAAATGCTTCTAGTTTTTCCTCATTTCAGTAGTCTTTGCATGGAGAGGAGATTTAACCATTCTTGTATTCCCTGTGAATGCAGTATGTTTAGTTTTTCAGTAACAAGTTGGTTCTTTCCCTTCAGTGAGCATACTGTAGCTCAGATTATAGTTTGGAGATGAATTTGACAGCTCCGCTTAGTTCTCTATTAAAGGTCGTGTAATCCTTTTAAATTGATTTAAAAATGGGTACACAGGTCAAAGAGGAGAACCTTTTCTGGGCCTGTTAGTGTCATTTTGAGCTTTTTTGAAAGAGCTGATGGAGCATGTACCCCTCCACCTCATTTTTATACGGCAGCATTTGGACACAGTCTGCCTTTACTCTTAAGTGAGCCATAATGATCCTTTCAGCGACGTGTCCTAGATGAAGCTGTGATGTGGTGTGGTAGGGCTATGCAGAAATTGGGTTAGCAGCAGTGTTGAATGCAAGGTCTGATGTAAGAGAAGGAGCCCTGGTAGAGTGTCAGTGCCAGCCAACCTTGTAAATTGCTGCTTCTTGATTGATAGGCTGCTTTTGTCTTTAATAACCTCAGCATCTACAGCTGGCCCCTCTAGGGGAGATGCAGGGTTTTTACAAGCATTTGATTTGAAAGCTGTGTATTTTGCTGAAAAAAAGCTTAAGTATGAAATCTGCTTTTCCTAAACTCAAGTGCAATTATAAATGAAGGGCTTCTTAACCAGTGCACAAGAATTTTAATACCCCATTCTGTGTCCAGATACATGTGCGAGTACAAGTGTAATGAAATGTTATCCTCTTCTTGGCCTGCTAACTGATTTCATGTTACTCACAGGAACATTCAGGACGTGTCTTTAGACTCCAGTTTGATGAATTTCAGATCATTAGTAGTTCTCATGACGATACGATTCTGATTTGGGATTTCTTAAATGTGCCACCCAGTGCCCAGAATGAGACTCGCTCTCCATCTAGAACATACACTTACATCTCCAGATAACAGTCTGCACTTTACTACCCTCAGAAGGTAAGTCTTTGTCTTTTCACATGTAACATATTCATAAAATTATCACACCATCTGCATGTTGGCCTACTCAAAACAACAAGCTGCTGTTTTCCTTAAGAAAATAAATTATGCCTTTATTATGCCCTTATGCCACTTGTGTTATCTAGCCTGTGGTCGTGCTTCAGCTTATAGAACTTGTCACGTCATGGTATCTTAGCTCCATGCCTTCTATAATCTCTCCTGTTGATAGCTGTGTGCTTAACGTAAAACATGGAAAGCTATTATGCGTTCACAGTGTTCTTGGAGATAGAGGGGAAACTTGGTATACTGCACAGGCATTCTGAGTACCCAGTGAAATCAGGGTCATTTAGCGTTTTTGAAGCATCCTCTTCCCTGCTGAAATCTTTGTAACAAGCACTGTAACGTGTCTCTAGCAAACTGAAAATGTGTATGATCTTTGGACAAGTGCTCATCAGATACAAGCAGTTCTGTGATATGCACACGTGACAGGGAAAGCTTTCAGAACTAAAAAGGACGCGCTAGGCAACGTGGCAACTCAAAGCTGTCAAAAACGATGCCCGTGGACTTAACCTATTTTGTTTCCGTTTTTCTGCAATTCAGCATGCTTTAGTTCTCCAAGCACGGTGGGTAAAAGCTCTGCTGTAGATCTGTTTGTTAGAACAGTGGATTCTTTTCCTTATGTCATCTACATTGCTGCCAACAATTGCACTTTGTGCTATAAATAGCTGTGAATGCTGGGGCTTGGAAGCACACAAATTGCCTTACTAAAGCAGAGCAGTTGCCCCTTTCTCCAGTGCCCCGTCTTTGCCTGTGCTGATCCTGGATGCTTCCAAGGAAGTGGATACACCGCAGAGACAGGAATTAGGAGTAATGTTGCCTCAACAGGAAGGATTTATTTTATTTGAAGTACGTAATTAGTAGTTGGCTTAAACATTGTGGGAAAAGCTTTCCCTGTCTTGGTGTTAGCGTGGATTTTCATTATCTATCTGTGTTTATTCCTGCTGTGGCAATGAGTTCCTCAGATTTTTCCATTCCTTCTGTAGGATCTTTGGGCTAGGAAGTACCTTGCCTTGTGAAGACTTCAGTCTTCTTCGGGATGCAGGTTCTTAAAAGTTACTTTCCTTTTACCTGTAAGGATTCCTCAGGAAATTGTTGACTGCTTCATTTTCCTTAAAACCAAAGGAAATGTGTATATCCAGCTCTCTTAGATCTTGAGTGAAGAACAGTTAAATCAGCTCTTGTTGCTCATACAAACTTGAATTCTGCCCTGTTCGAGTGTTAGGGAATCAGTTGTATTCCCTACACTGTTTCATGCGTATGTCCTTATGCTCCCTTTCTAAGTGAAACACTCAAAATCTGAGCATAGCTTTTAGTGTCAGAAGTTATTACAGTATTGAATAAAACATACTGAACAGTTAATTTAAGAGCTCCAAAGAAATTTTGACATCAAGAGCACTGCTGCAAGGGTAATCTAATAAAAACTCACTATTCTTTATAAAAAGAATAAAGATTTCTTTATTCTGTGTGCAGTGGAAGGCCAACAGAAATCTGCATAAGGTACTGTGCTAAACTTACCTTTTGTGTCAGGTGGGGAAGTGGCTAAAAGATGCATTTTCCTGGGAGATAAATCCTGAAACCACCCAAACAGGCAGGTCCTCCAGCGCTGCTTATCTGTCACTTCCACTTCAGAACTGCGTTCAGTCCAGGGTGGCACACTTGTGGAAAGCTTGATGCTGTCACTGATGGTCATGTCCAGAGGGACTTTGTCCTAGTCTAAGACAGGGATGCTGCCATTGCCTTCTGTGCCACCTGGGTCACTACCTAGATGAACTTCTGTGTGCGAACTCCAGGGCTTGTTGAAGTTGGTTTTCCCTCTCTGTGGAAAGCCTTTTCTTTCAGAATATTTTTGCACGCATTCTCATGCATACAGAATAGTCCGTGTGAGAAGGTGACAATAGTTTTGGGCACAAACTTGATCCGTCTTCCAGTCCATTCTCTAGTGCCTTCTTCTGTTTGCTTGTAAGGTGGAGATTGGCGAATTCTTTTGTACAGGAAGCACAGCGCATTTGGCAGGTTTCTCTTATTAGCTTTGATTCATGGAAAAGCTATACATGGTGTGTCTTAAGCTCAAAAGAAATGAGGAGCTGAATAAAATGCATTTCAATTTGTTTGAACAGCAATATGCTGGTGTTCTTTCTTTCTTGCCATATGTGGCCCATAAGATCCACTGTCATGGAGATTTGTCGATGAAATATGAAGAACCCTTGGCAGTGTGCTCTTCCTTTCAAATTCTGCACACTTGACAGTTTTGAACGGCTTATGTCTGACTTGTCCCATGATGCAGAACTGGAAAAATGCAGGCCTCCATATCCTGGGAACTGTCGGTGTTGGTAACGATGGTCCCTTAATAATTGTTTCCTATACAGGAGAGATGCTCTGATGTCACTTTATGACAGGTTTGTCTGAATTCAGAATCCACAAAACATAAATCTACATACAATTATGGTCAAACAGCTAATATTTCATTATGACATTTAATGAAACAGTTTTATACTCTTTCAAACATTATAGTCTTCTGAATTTTGAAACAGCCCTGTGCCCTTGCTTTTTTTTTTTTTTTTTTTTTTTTTTTAACAAGGCTTGCAATGTTATGTCTCTTCAAAGCGGATCATTTTTGACAGTCCTGGCAGTTGGCTGCAAGAGTTTTATTGCTTTCTGTTGAATTCCTGTTGTTTATTGTAACATGATAAAAATTGTTACCATATGATAGTCTAATATTCTTATATTAAGCACTAGGCTGTAGGCTAGGGGGAAGGGAAGTCAAGGGGGAAGTGCCTAAAGATGTTTTAACTTTTCATGAGAATTTCTGTACCAGAGCAGGGTTACTTGCCGTAGTCCACAAAAGTGATTTTGGGAAAGTAGCAAGTAGAATTAAGTTCGGATTTAATTAGCTACGAATTCGATCTCACAGAATCACAGAATCACAGAATTTTCTAGGTTGGAAGAGACCTCAAGGTCATCGAGTCCAACCTCCAACCTAACGCTAACAGCCCTCCACTAAACCATATCCCTAAGCTCTACATCTAAGCGTCTTTTGAAGACTTCCAGGGATGGTGACTCCACCACTTCCCTGGGCAGCCTGTTCCAATGCCTCACAACCCTTTCAGTGAAGAAGTTCTTCCTAACATCTAACCTAAAACTCCCCTGGCTCAACTTAAGCCCATTCCCCCTCGTCCTGTCACCAGGCACGTGGGAGAACAGGCCAACCCCCACCTCTCTACAGCCTCCTTTAAGGTATCTGTAGAGAGCAATAAGGTCACCCCTGAGCCTCCTCTTCTCCAGGCTGAACAAGCCCAGCTCCCTCAGCCGCTCCTCGTAGGACTTGTTCTCCAGGCCCCTCACCAGCTTCGTCGCCCTTCTCTGCACCCGCTCAAGCACCTCGATGTCCTTCTTGTAGCGAGGGGCCCAAAACTGAACACAGTACTCGAGGTGCGGCCTCACCAGAGCTGAGTACAGGGGGACGATCACCTCCCTAGCCCTGCTGGTCACACTGTTTCGGATACAAGCCAGGATGCCGTTGGCCTTCTTGGCCACCTGAGCACACTGCTGGCTCACATTCAGCTGACTGTCCACCATCACTCCCACGTCCTTCTCTGCCTGGCAGCTCTCCAACCATTCCTCTCCCAGCCTGTAGCTCTGCTTGGGGTTATTGCGCCCCAGGTGCAGGACCCGGCACTTGGCCTTGTTAAACTTCATGCAGTTGACCTCAGCCCATCGGTGCAGCCTATCCAGATCCTCCTGCAGAGCTTTCCTACCCTCAAGCAGATCGACACACGCACCTAACTTGGTGTCATCTGCGAACTTACTGAGGGTGCACTCGATGCCCTCGTCCAGATCATCGATGAAGATATTAAAGAGGACCGGCCCCAGCACCGAGCCCTGGGGGACGCCACTAGTGACTGGCCTCCAACTGGACTTGGCTCCATTCACCACGACTCTTTGGGCCCGGCTATCCAGCCAGTTTCTAACCCAACGAAGCGTGCGCCAGTCCAAGCCAAGAGCAGCCAGTTTCTTGAGGAGAATGCTGTGGGAGACGGTGTCAAAAGCCTTGCTGAAGTCAAGGTAGACCACATCCACAGCCTTTCCCTCATCCACCCAGCGCGTCACTCTGTCATAGAAGGAGATCAGGTTCGTCAGGCATGACCTGCCTTTCATAAAGCCATGCTGACTGGGCCTGATCGCCTGCTTCCCCTTCAAGTGCTGCATGATGACTCTCAGGAGGATCTGCTCCATGAGCTTTCCTGGCACTGAGGTCAAACTGACAGGCCTGTAGTTTCCTGGGTCTGCCCTCCGGCCCTTCTTGTAGATGGGCGTCACGTTTGCTAGCCGCCAGTCGATTGGGACCTCCCCCGATAGCCAGGACTGTTGATAAATGATGGACAGTGGCTTGGCCAGCTCCTCTGCCAGTTCCCTCAGTACCCTTGGGTGGATCCCATCTGGCCCCATCGACTTGTGCACATCTAAGTGCCGTAGTAGGTCACCAACCAGTTCTTCATGGATAATGAGGGCCACATCCTGCTCCCCATCCCCTTCCACCAGCTCAGGGTACTGAGTATCCAGAGAACATCCGGTATTGCCGCTAAAGACTGAGGCAAAGAAGGCATTGAGCACCTCCGCCTTTTCCTCATCTCTTGTAACTAAGTTTCCCCCCGCATCCAGTAAAGGATGGAGATTCTCCTTAGTCCTCCTTTTTGTGTTGATGTATTTATAGAAACGTTTTTTGTTATCTTTAACGGCAGTAGCCAGATTGAGCTCCAGATGAGCTTTGGCCTTCCTAATTTTGTCCCTGCACAGCCTCGCTACTTCTTTAAAGTCCTCCTTAGTGGCCTGCCCACTTTTCCAAAGCTTATAAACCCTCTTTTTCCTCCTAAGATCAAGCCACAATTCTCTGTTGAGCCAGGCCGGTCTTCTTCCCCGCCAGCTCGTCTTTGGGCACGTGGGAACAGACCGTTCCTGCGCCATTAAGACTTCCCTCTTGAAGAGCGCCCAGCCTTCCTGGACCCCTCTGCCCTTCAGAACCGCCTCCCAAGGGACTCCACCAACCAGTGTCCTGAGCAGCTCAAAGTCAGCCCTCCGAAAGTCCAATACAGCGGTTTTACTGGTCCCCTTCCTGGCCTCGCCAAGAATAGTGAACTCCACCATTGCGTGGTCACTCTGCCCTAGACAGCTCCCGACGATCACGTCCTCCACCAGTCCTTCTCTGTTTGTGAAGAGAAGGTCTAGCGGGGCACCTCCCCTGGTAGGCTCACTAACCAGCTGCGTCAGGAAGCTATCTTCCACGCTCTCCAGAAACCTCCTAGACTGCTTTCTCAGGGCTGTGTTGTGCTTCCAGGATATGTCAGGGAAGTTGAAGTCCCCCAACCCCTCCAGGCTTGTAAGAATCACATGACTCGACAACGTAAGCAAAACGTAAAACTACTTGACTTTGTTGTTTTAAAATCCTGTACACGGGAAGAGCTGAAATTTGTATCAGTGCAAACCGTGCTCCCCTGCAGCATGGAGGAGAAGGCAGTCCAGCTGCTGGAGGCTGCAGTTTCAGTGAGGTGGGGGCACTGAGCAAGGTTAGCGGCTGGCCCACCCGTGAGAACAGTGCCAACCTGAAGGGACCTCTCACTCAAGGATGTGGGCTGTTGAGAATCCTGCTCTTTGCAGAATGTGCTCTTAAATTCAGTTAGGAGGGCAGTGTCCCAGGAGGTGTCTGTCGTTGAGGGAAGTATTTGTAGCACAATGAGCTATGTAAAGGCCCCCTGAACGTGTCACGGTAAGTGGTGTGCTCCCTGCAGGTGTTTTGTTCCTGTAGTTTCAGCCTGGTGTATGAGTGGTGGTATGTGCCTAACCTTCTCCAGATGTCTCCAAATGTTGCTTTTGGACACTTGGGTTCTGCCAGTTCAGCTTGTCTTTTGTCTTTTTCAGGGTTTCACAGTCTTGAACTACTGGATTTTGGCTACTACATGCCTGAAGATGTTGATCGACATCTAAAGTCAGAATTGGTTCTAGATGCTGTGTAGATGCAAAGCAGCACAAATCTATATCTAAATTTCTTAATCTTTCCTGCTCAGTGGTCGTCTTTGAATTTACTACAAATTCACTGACTTGGAGTAGATGAATTTCAGAAGCCTATCCTTCCCTGCAATGAGAAATCCAAAGCTTCACGTGTAAATTGTCCGTAGAACCTGAACTCAGATGGCTTGTTTTTCAGAAATAAATCAGAAGTCAAGAAAGGACTTGGCCTAATTTATATTGCTTTGCACTTTTGTCTGACTTTAAAGAAAAAAACATTCTCCAATGAAATTTGGGTGCCAAACACATACCCAGAATGTACAGAGCTTTGCTTTCAAAGTCACCATTGTCCTTTAGACTTTAATCTCATGACAGATTCAGAGCCTGTTTTGTTTGATAGGAGTGTACGTTGGACTCTTAGAAATATTTCTGAATTGCTCAGTAATATTTTTGGATTACAGTTTACTTGTTTCTGCACCAATAATTTCTTTTAAATTAAAAATTACCTGTAATTCAGGCTAGGTTATCTAAACTAGTTGTATAGCACTGTCGTTTCCTTTTAACTGTGCTCTGTACTACAGCCGTCCTATGCTTCCTGATGTTTGGTATAGTAAAACCTTTCCATGTGTGCTTGCCTCATTTCAAATACTGTATAAGCATGTAGATATAATGTACATAACCGTGTAACCTCCAGGTGCTAGGAGTCAGGATTTCCTGACACTACACACTAATACAAAATGTGGTAGCACTTGGCAGCAGGATGTTCTAACTACTGGCACTGTAGGGGTTAATATGAGTTACCTAGAAATTTTCTCTGCAAAAGGAGGTTTTCAGTATTCATTAGGATTTTTTTTTTTAATGGGAACTACATATTTTAAAATGTAATTTCTAAACTTTTTAAAAATTAAAAAATGTTTAATTTATGTTCTGTATCTTAATTTTGTGCCGCAGTATTTACGGATGTCTTTCTTTTAACACCAGTAGGGTCTCACGACGGCCTGCTGATGTCCTTCTTTAGCATTAGTTGGTCTGCTCAATGGAGAAGGTGCCATGGGCCAAAGTTAAATTTATTTATGTTTGATTTGTGACGCTTCCTTACGGTGGAGTGGAGGTCCCTTCAGGTCAATGTTCTGATTACCATGCTAGTTCTCTTACCTGTGGCTATCAGCTGTAACCATATTGCAATGTCCTGGTCATGGTTTCTCTTTGTTAGCATGCTTTAATTTGGAAACCTCGGTAGTTTCTCACATTGTCATAGTCTCCCCTCTAATTTATGTGGTCGTATAAACGCTACTGCATTTTTCTTATGTCAGAGTAAGACATGGACAAATGCGAATTTGAATATTTTATCTCCATTAGCCATGTGTGACTACGCCTGTTGGTGGCTTTTCTTTAATGCTTCAGTCAAACTCAGCGTGAAATACACCTGTTTTCCTGGGGAAGATGTGTGTTGGCACAGAAATGTATTGTCATTCCTTTGATCATTGTATGTCGTGTATTTTTGTCCTCTGGCAGCACTTTCTTGGGTTTGAATTTTTCCCTTTTACAATCAGAAAGGCTGAGGGATGTCAGATTGCTGAGGGATCGATCCTGAGCTTACCAGCAGAACAGCTATGGTTAGGTGCAGCATTTCTGTGTCAGACAAGTTCAGAGAAAGCATCCATCAAGACATTACTGAAACGTTACAGAAGTGCAACTCAAGGTTTTTTCCTCTTCACCCTTCACATTGAGAGAGGTGTTGGGATCAGTGTTTAAGTTAAACTTAACTCCCATTTACGTGTTACTACAACGATATTTATTTCATCAAGATGACCGAATGTGATGAAGTACAGAAGGTTAAAAACGCGCTCCTAAGCGTCCATAAGATCACTTTTTGGTAAGCTTGACAGTAGTTTGTGAAAGTGTCTTACTTTACCCTTCTCATCTAATAGCTTTAATATTAAACTGTTTAAAAAGAAAATCTGTCGCAGCCCTGAAGAAAAAGGTATTTGTTTCTGAAAAATGGAGTCCTTTTTTAAATGCATGTGTAAGACTTAAATTCCTGTTTTTCCTTGGGAGATAATGGTATTTGAACATGCGGTCTAAACTTCTTTGTGCTTTGTGTAACATAGCAGTGGACTTTTGTGATTGGCACCCAAGGAACTTGACTCCTGGGATTAATGGTAGTGATCCTGGCTGCACTCTGGACTTTGTTTTGCTAACATAAATGAGCAACTGTACATTACTGCTATATTAATGTTTCAAAGCACTGGGATAGTCTAATTCTAACTTGTAATTATGTTTGCCAATTATCTGTTTGGAAAGTTGGTGTATGAACAGCTTATTGAAACTGTTAAATTGTACAGATATCGTTCATGATCTAAAGCTTTGTACCGTGGAATGTGCTTAATAAAAAAAAGTTTGAACTTAATTTGTCAAATAAATGGATCAATAACATCATCTAACTAAATGTTGGTATCATGCATTAGTTAACATGGACGCGGTGAAAAACTGCACTGAGCTAGTTCACCCATCTTGGAGAAACTTCTCTGCTTTGCTCTGCAGCACTTCTGGTCCGTGCATCAGCAGAGACATCACAAGAATTATTTTATCAAGGACGCAGATAGACTTTTTAAAGTATTACCCATTTCCTGGGCTACTAAAGCAATTCGTGCCCTGAGCCCTGTGCACATAAAGGGTCTTCTGATGCTAGCTGTGTCTTAAGAAAAACTGCTTTTCTTGGGTTTTGTTTTGCTAATGTGTAGTGAGGGTGCATAAGTCCTTCAAAGGTCTTCTGTTAGACAACCACAATACAAAAATCGTTGGATATGTTCTGTGGCATCACATCAGTAACAAAAAGGCAACACGTTTTTGGTATTACTTCTGTCCCCTGATGTTCTGTCAGTTTTATTTGTGAGCAAGCTTTGCTTTTAAAGAATTTGAGAAATCATCACTGCTGCTGCTGCTTGGTTAATGAGTGCTGACAGTTCAGTTCCGAGCAGGCCGACCAGAATGATTTGTGCAGATCTTGTGGCGCTGCCTCGTCCTCTTAGCATGAGGGCTCTGGCTGGGATCTTGCTTTGGGCATCTTTGGCAACTGGGTTGACTTCGTGTGCCTCCCATGGGGCTCACCAGTGATCTGCTGTGGGAAGTGTTTTTGTTAAGGTGTAGGTTGGATGTGCTCACCTGAAATGTTTTTAAAGGTGCTATAAACACTGCTAAGAATATGAAGCAAGTTCTGGCTAAGCATTAGCAAATTCAGTACTCAAAATTCCTCTCTGTAGATTACTTTTATTCTCCTTGGCCTAATCTGACACTGGATAATTTCAAAGAAACTTCACTTTTGTTCAGATTAGCTGCACTTCATTGAGAGGAAAGCAAGAGAAATCTTCATGTATTTTTCTGCTAGAAGGGCATTGTAAAAAGTGGAGCCTCATTGAACTATTTAAAGCCCTTGTGAATGTCTTTCTGAATATCGTTATCCATAAGAGCCATGTGAAAATCTGGAGTAGAAACTTTGAGATCAAACTTAAAATCCATCTCACCTGGGTGGGCTTCTGATTTTTATTTTTTCTTCAAGTTGTATTCTTAATATTCTTAACAGTCTCCATTAATTCCCACTGGAGAGCTTTGTAGAGAAGTTGAGGCTCCTCTGCTGGGTGCTCACACATCCTCCCAGAGTTTTTGGGGCCCCCTTTTGACTTTTCCTTCTTGCCCAAAGCTGGGTGTGGTGCGCTGCTGGGCATGATGCAGCTGTGCTGCTACCAACCAGCCCGCGAGCACCAGGTGAGTGGGGCGAACTGGGGGCCATCTGGGCACGGTTAAGAAGAGGCTGTTGAGTGCTCTCAGATTTCAAGGTCTGAGGGAGCCGTGGCTGTTAAATATGCAGGAGAATTAGGTTTTACCCTGCTCGTTGTCTGATCGCGTTACACCAGCAGATGGTTTCGCTGCTGTGACCCGATGCTCCCAGGGGATGAGGGACCCCGGGCTGCTGCTGGCTGCAACCAGGTGATGGAGAGGTTTGTGCTCAGAAGTGAGGCAATGGGGGTGTGTGTGTAACGTCCTTCAGTGCCCTGTCTTTGTGGAGGCAGCTGTGTGCTTACCCTGTAAGTGAGCCAGCTGTGTCCTAATTTGTGCTTAGTTTCTTCTGAGCAGCAGTGGGTTTGCTTGATTCAGCAAACCGTGAGCTTTTGTGAAGAGGATTGGAGAGGCAAGTGCCTGACAGGTAACGACAAATAACTTGTGTGAGTCTTTTAAAAGTCCCATCTGAAGAAAGGCTTCAGCAGGCTGTGCTGTTGTGGCTTTATGGCAAGAGTTGTCAGCGGATCCCCTGTTCTGGTAACCCCCCACTGCCATGAGGTGGCCGCTTGTGGCTGCTGTTGCACATCGGTGCCTGCAGGAAGGTCACCCTGGGCTTTTCCTTCGTTGTCACTGTGAGATAGCAGCTCCACAACAAACTCACTGCCTGCAGAAAAGGCTCCTATTAGAGATCCAGCTCAGCCTGGGCTGGCTTTCAAGGTCAGAACCATGTTGATGTGCTCCATTGGGTACAAATGCACTTCAGTCAAATTAATCAGTGGAAAGCCTGCTTCAAGAACGTGGTGGGAGAGCGAGCAGCGAGATGTGTTTTGGGGCTGAGCAGGAGATGTTTGGGCCTGATACTATAAACTGGCCAGCCCAGAGCTTTCTCCTTGGCAGGTACAGAGCTGAGCACTCCAGGCCTGAGTTTTCTGCTTGACTTTGCTGACTCTCTGCTGCAGTGGTGTTTTTTTTTTTTTTTTTTTTTTTTTTTCCTTTCACAGATGTCTGCTCTTCATTTACCTCTGCTTCTCACCATTTCCAGAAGCTTTTTTTTTTTTTTTTTTTTTTTTTTTTTTCTTTTCTTTTTTTTTTTCTGAGCAGCTGTGAGATGCAGAAGATCCAAGTGGGGAGCGTGAGCAGCGCTGCCTGGACTTGGGGAAGGAGGGTGGTGGTTACCCAGGGGGAAAACTTGCACAGATAGAATAACTGGAAGGGAACAGCGTGTGCGGAGAGCACTTGGATGCAAAGGAACACCTTGCTTTCCTGTCCTGCATGACTGTGGTCATATTTCTGCACAGCCTGATTGTGCCAGCTCTCCTGCCGTGGGTCATCCCCTATGTGGGATGGCAGCAATTACAGCTAACGAGTTTCAGGTGCTTGCTCTTTGCTGGCTCAGGGGTGGAGGCTGCCCTGCACCGTCCCGCAGCAAATACTGGGCAGGCACCAAACCTCTGCTAGCCTGGAGCTGGGAGCTTTTGGCCAGGCTCAGGGAAGGAAAAGGGGCTGGGGGTGGCTGTAACAAGCCTGTCCTGAAGCCTCTCCAGTTCCTGGCGTGTAAGCTGGAGGGTAAACAGCACGTGCCTCCGGAAAGGATCCTATGGGATGTGCATGGATGAATAGCTCCTTACGCTGCCTGCTTACCACAGGTATGACCTTGTCCTCAGCTGTCGTAAGGAAGTTCTGCTAACCAAAGGTTTTCTTAAAAATCCTGTTAAAGCTAAGGATTGCCTCCAGGTTAACTGCCAAGCTCTGCACCTTGCTGTCCCACAAGCTGCCTGGAGCCCTGCTCACAGCCTGGCTGAGCGATGGGACCAGGTGGTGTTCAGCGTGGCCCACCATCTCTGGGGGGTCTCTCTTCTCCCTTCTCAAGATATTTCACGTCGTCTCAGTGCCAATTATCAGCAGCAAGGTGACCCTGGAAGTGCTTGCCCTCTTACAAATAACCCTTTTGGAAGGATCTATCATCTCATGGACTGAATTAAGGAAGCACCTGGAATGTTTTTTTTTTTTTTTTTTTTTCTTTTGGCATTTCTTCCCGAAGTTGTACAGCTAAGCATGCAGACGTGTGCGGGAAGCATTACAAAACCTTCCTAGGTCAAAATAATTACCAGATCTTATCCCTCTGCAGTTTTGGGGAGCAGGGATGACAGCAGGGTTGAGACTGCTTGCTCCCTGGACTGGAAGTAAGAGCAAAATGATCCTGGTCAGCTTAGAGCAGATTTCCTTTAGTGTGCAGAGGGGAACTTTTCTCACTTGTTCCTATTTTTGAGTTCTCACATTCAGAGTTTCACTGCTTTAAGCCCTCTGGGTTGAGGAGCTGCAGCTTTCAGAGCCCAGGGGTTTGCGTGTGTCCAGGCAGTCGCTCGGGTGCACAGGCAGAGCCCAGGAGAGGTGTCAGGGGGATGCAGGGGGTCACCCCGACTGGCTCTGGGTTTAGGGAAGGGAGAGCAGGAGCTGAGCGTTGGGTGCTCGCGTCCTCCTTGCTGCTCGGGTGAGGCAGGTTCCAAGCTGGAGGCTGACCTGAAGGCTTTTCAGGTTTCACAGCACCTCTTGGTCTCCTGTGCAAATGTCCACCGGCAGCCTGGGGCCCGGGAGGGACACAGGTAAGTTTGTCTGAGGGAAGGGGCTGGGAAACTCCCTCCTGGGGAGCTGCTGGGTTCGTGCAGGAGGCTCTTCTGGCTGCAAGCTCGGAAATGAGCTTACACCCCCATGAGAAGGGTTGGATGTGCCATTCTTCTTCGCAGAGAACAGCAAGCGGCAGATGAGAGATTAAAATGAGTAATGCCAAACCTTGCAAAGAGCAGGAGGCTGAGGTGCTGAAATCCCAGCAGGGAGCGCAGCGATGGCTGGCGGTGTTTGACCTCCAAAAACTGTGGTTCAATGTGGCCCAGCTCCTAGAGGGGAATCTTAGATCTGTTCCTTGTGTGTTATTTGAGGGAAGCTTTCAGAATTGTTCTGGGCATCAGACGGAAACCATTGCTGAGGTGCTATGGCAAGGGGTGGTGCTGGGGAGGGAGGGGCCCACAGCCCGGAGCTGCTGGGGGTGAGGCTTTGTTTCACCCCAACCCCTTCACAACAGGCAGGACGTGGATGTGACCGCTAAGGTGGACCTGAAGCAGCTTTGGGGTGGCAAGGGGAAAGCTGGAGCTGAGCACTGGCACAAATTAGGTGCGTGTGTCAATCTGCTTGAAGGTAGGAAAGCTCTGCAGGAGGATCTGGATAGGCTGCACCGATGGGCTGAGGTCAACTGCATGAAGTTCAACAAGGCCAAGTGCCGGGTCCTGCACCTGGGGCGCAATAACCCCAAGCAGAGCTACAGGCTGGGAGAGGAATGGTTGGAGAGCTGCCAGGCAGAGAAGGACCTGGGAGTGATGGTGGATAGTCGGCTGAATATGAGCCAGCAGTGTGCTCAGGTGGCCAAGAAGGCCAACGGCATCCTGGCTTGTATCAGGAACGGTGTGACCAGCAGGGCTAGGGAGGTGATCGTCCCCCTGTACTCAGCTCTGGTGAGGCCACACCTCGAGTACTGTGTTCAGTTTTGGGCCCCTCGCTACAAGAAGGACATGGAGGTGCTTGAGCGGGTGCAGAGAAGGGCGACGAAGCTGGTGAGGGGCCTGGAGAACAAGTCCTACGAGGAGCGGCTGAGGGAGCTGGGCTTGTTCAGCCTGGAGAAGAGGAGGCTCAGGGGCGACCTTATCGCTCTCTATAGGTACCTTAAAGGAGGCTGTAGCGAGGTGGGGGTTGGCCTGTTCTCCCACGTGCCTGGTGACAGGACGAGGGGGAATGGGCTTAAGTTGCGCCAGGGGAGTTTTAGGTTAGATGTTAGGAAGAACTTCTTTACTGAAAGGGTTGTTAGGCATTGGAACAGGCTGCCCAGGGAAGTGGTGGAGTCACCATCCCTGGAAGTCTTTAAAAGACGTTTAGACGTAGAGCTTAGGGATATGGTTTAGTGGGGACTGCTAGCGTTAGGTCAGAGGTTGGACTCGATGATCTTGAGGTCTCTTCCAACCTAGAAATTCTGTGTCTGTGTGAAATGATGTGCACTGAGGGCTTGGAAGGCTACAGGGGACTGGGACCTGCAGTCCAGATCTGTGTCTGGTGATGATTTTAGCTGGTTCCCAAATGTGGGTGCTTCCAGCAGCTGCATGGGGCTGTTAATTGCATCCAGGAGCCCCTTACCCTGCCCTTTTTCCTGTCTGCACAGCGAGTGGGATGTTTCCTGCCTCTTTTCCAAGTGCCTGTCCCTTTTGTCGCTGCCTGTGCCTACGCCATGCCTTTGCTACCAGCCAAGTGCTACCTCCTTACCACATCCCTCTCACCCCTTCAAACAGCAAAATTACCTGGCCAAACTCTTCCATGGCCTGCTGGGGACAGCAGCGTGGCTCTGCCGCTATAGTGGCCACAGTACGGAGTGGTGGATCCCCGTGCTTGGCACCCACCACCTCACCTGGGCAGAAGAGGTGGGTGCTGGTGGCTCTGCCTTTACCCTGCCCACAGGAGGCAGCTGCAATGCCAACAGCTACTTCCACAAGGCAAAAGTCTCCAGGAGGATAGGAAACAGCAATCTTCCCTTCTGGAGAAGCGCGAGGGATGTATATTTTTGGAGGTTTATTCTAGGTACTTGCTGGAAAGGCTCCACAAATAGCAGTGAGTGCGTGTGCCAGCAGGAGGAAGAAGATGGATGGGAGCGAGCTCCTGCTCCTGGGAGATGTTTCACCTCTGGACGCGGAGAACAAGCTGCGAAATGTTCCCACCATGTGTTTATGGATCTGCCGCACAGGCGGACGCTGCTCAGCTCCAGCACGCTCGTGCAAAACGTGTCGGTGCAGGGATGACTGAAGTGAGCGGCTCCCCTTCCTCTGGGAGCGCACACGAGGCTGCCCTGCTGCCAAGTGCCAAAAGCTGCACCCAAGCCTCCTGCTAGCCAGTGTGGTAAGTCAGCCCTGACTGGGTGGCCCTTTTTTTTTTTTTTTTTTTTTTTTTTTTTTTTTTTTTTTTTAATTCTGCAGACAGGTCTCAGTCTGAAGTAGAAACAGCTTTCCTCGCCTGAACAATTTAAAGAATTGCATTTTCATCTTTTCCTTGGCACGGCCCAATGCAAATAAAGTGAGATGCGTTTGTATCTCTTGACTACTTTTTTTCCACAGTCTAAAATCTTCTATTTTCTTTTCCTCCTTTTTTCCTTTGAAGCAATCCTTTGAAGGTTTTATTTTTTAATTTTCAAACACATACTCAGAAAAGAAGTTCACTTTTTTTTCTGTATGTCTTCCACTGAGACAGACTTCCACATTGGAGAGCAGCCGGGCTGGAGACCTGGGGCTTTAGCTTTGCCAGATGGGTTGGGAGGGCAATGGGTGTAGAGGTGGTGCTTGCAGTTTTGGTTGGAGGAGATCACAGGGTGCCCACAGAGCCGTGCTGGTAGCAAAGGCTGCTCGGGAGCTGATGCATCCCTCCAGCAAATCCTCTGACATGATGCAGAGCATCAGATGGAGCCAGTGGCACATCCCAGCAGGAGAGGCTGAGCAGCAGCACGGTTATCCCATACCTCTGCTTTGCACAGCTGGGGGTGCAGCAGGGTGGGAATTCAGTGCTGGGGATACGGGATTATCCCTGAGCTGAGGATAATGCTGAAGTCTTGCTTAGAACCAAATTTGCTGAACAAGGAGGAGGAGCGTTGTGCCTGGCCGCAGCGTGTCCCAGCCCTGTGCTGTGTGCTGCTGATCTACTGTGGACAAAGCCCTGGGCAGCCAGGCCGGCTGCTGGGGCTGCCCCGAGCACACGGTGTGGTGGGCAGCATCCCTGTGGGAGCTGTCAGCAGGAACAGACGTGGCTCCTGGTGCTTTAACCTGTGCTGGGGGCAGTAACACATGTGCTTTGGAGGAGAGAGACTAGAAGAAGTTCAAGCCCGTGAAGTATTGTCTTTGTCTTTGCAGGGCTGCATTGGTTTGTTTACCACTCTGACATTCTACGTCACTTGTTTTTCAGGGTTCTCTCTCCTCCTGACATGAGATTTACCTTCTTTCTGTTCAGTTATTTGTGCTCTTTTGTCTTAGATTCTTTGTTTTAATTTGATAAACTTCTCTAGGGCGTCTCTGGAAAGCAAGCATTTAGCTGTGGCACTTGAGGTGCTGCTATAATAATGCTCTCAACCAAGTGCCCTGGATTTTTTTCAGTTATGGTTGTAATATGGTGGTCAGTCCAAGGCCGAGGTCTCCAGTGGGGACTACTCAGCCTGAAGGTTTTGGTGGGCTCTGAGCAGTTCTATTTTGAACAGTAGCAGGAGATTTGCAGGTCCCAGCGGTGACTGACAGCTGCCTTCCCTGGGCTTGCAGTGGTAAGAAGATGTGGCTGCTGCAGTTTGGGAATCTGAACAGTCCTTTGTGCCAGTATATTAAAACTTGCAAACGGGAATGTTTTTGAAGGATGTGTTCATGACTTAAAAAAGAAGGAAAAAAAAAAAGGGGCTAGAGTAATTGAGTTTCCTTAGGGTTTCACGGGCATGTGTACTTGTTTGTCTTTCAAATAAGCAAGCTGATGCTCAAAAGAAGTGGGAAAGAAGCTGCTGTGAACACCTGTGCTTTTTTAAATGACAGAACAGACTGTTTTAGAAGTCCCACATGGCTGTTAGTGTTGTTACGCAATTTCTTTGGGGAGTGCTGTGGCAAGCAGCCACACGGCTTGTTCTCTGTCTCTAGCTCTTAGCAGAGTGAACCCTTGCAGCAGTTACTCCCTATCAAGCTGCCCCTGTGATTTTCTGGGATGTTTTTTTGCCTTCTTCAGGTAAGGCTTCGTGTGTGCCACATGATGTTGGTCTGGGTCTCATTTTACCTGCATCCACTGGAAGATGCTCCAGTGGTCACTGCCTGGGCTTTCCTTTACCACCAGCCATGCTCACTTGTTTCCTGCAGGTGAAGAGTAATAGGGGGAAAAAGGTCACAAAATAATAAGAATTCAAAATAGTCTTTTTTTTTTTTTTTTTCCCCTCTAATTGTTTTTTAATATCTTTGTAATTAATCAGTTGCTAAGGTTATGCAGGCACTTCTGGGAAATGTTTCTCTAATACAGTTGGTGAAATCATCGTGTATTTAAAAAAAAAAAAAAAGATGAAAAGAGATTTCGGAATTTAAATCCTTTATCTGGAAGGAAATCCTGGAATCAGTGGAGCCAGTGCCTTCGTGCACCTTCCAGCCTAGTCCTGAGGGAGGCTGCGTTTCCCATGGGAGCTCTGGTTGATGCGGAAAGCACGTTACGGGATTGAGTTCTCAGCACTTCTCCAGGAGAGTGAGTCCAGATTCATGCCCTCAGCATCTGTATTTTTACAGCACCAACCACAACATCCCATTGGATCAAGATCAAGGCGCTCGTCCTTATTTTTAAGGTCTGTAGCGGTCTGGACTATGGATTTCTGACAGCCGAAAGCTTCCAGCCTGAGTGAAGCCACACGGCGTCACTGGTGGCGGGGTGGGTAGGGCACGGCCGTGCAGGCCGCAGGTCTCCCCTGCACCGCCCCAAGAGCCGCGGGATGCCCAGCACCAGGAGCAGGGGGGTGTTGCGATCACTACTCCAGGTGTAACGCAAAGAATAAGTCTGGTGAAGATCCTCTTCTCCCCACCTCCAACAGTGCTTCCTCTAAAAGGGCTGGGCTAGGCCTAGCCTGCAGGAGCTCAGCCCTCCACGTGCCAGACGCAAGCTGTGTGGCTCCGAGCGCTGTTGAAACAGGTTTCAATCATCAGTGAAGTTTAAAACCCCACTGACTCATCCCTTGGGAAGGCTAAAGGTGCATTTTGGTTACTCTGTTGCAGCCTGATGGGGTTTTCTTGTGATCCAGGCCCGGGCTGCTGAGGGAACTGCTGTGCTTTGTGTCAGTGGCAGGTTTTATTGCGGCCCTGGGTAGCATTGGACCTCGTGTTCCTACAGCCACTGCTTTGCAGTGGGGTGGCCTTGGAGCATTCATTGATTTTTCCAAGCTCCAGCTTTTCCCTGGATCCTTTACAACTGTTTGTGCTATGCTCTTTGTTACTGAAACTGGATGCAAGTTAGTTGTTAATGGCATACAAACCAGGAATGAGCACTGCTATGGAAGTCCTACTGCTATTTAGTCCGTAGAACGTTTCCATTTAAAAAAAAATAATATTCTAAATAGTAATTTAACAAGTCAAAATTACAATTGAGCCAAAGAGAGATCCCACAGAACTTTCGATGGATTTTATGCATCTCTGCAGAACGTATTTGGATGGACCTGATTAGGCATTAAAAAGGGCTGCTTTTTGTTGTCTTTAATAATTAGCTAATACTGCTTCATCTGAGCACCTCCATCACTGTGGGAATAGTATTTAGTTGCAGCTGCATCTGGAAAGGTTTGGAGTTTGACCACCCTCGATACCTGCATCATTTTTCCTACCAATAGTTGCTGCTCTGACCCTGAAGCAGCCCTTCTGGCAAGGAAGTCCTCTCGCGTCAGAGGAATGTATGTTCCTGTTTGTGGGGTTTCTGGTATCAGCACGATGAAGCTTCTCACCAGCAGATGAACCCAATGATCTTGCAGGTCCAAACATGATGTCTCTAATTAGTTTTGCATGTCTGCACCGTTCCCTCTGCAGTATGCTTGTGGTTCAGTGGCTCCTTAGAGGTGGCATGGGGGAGTTGATTGAGAAAAGACATTTGGAGTATTAGCCCTACGCACCATTGACTCCAAATCCCCCAAACTGGTTTGGCAAGTGATACGCAAAGACATTCTGCTGGTCCTGTCCCAGTGCTTGTAGGCATCCGTTTATTTCCACACATGCTCCTGGCTAGCATGCAACCCCCTGTCACAGTTTACAGCAAATGCCACGAGACTCAAGCTGTGAAAGGAAAAGTCCAAACCACCAGCATTTGGACTGAAACACAAACATTTCCCTCTTGAACGAGATCGCACTGACTGAGGAAGAGAGATGTCGGGAAGTGGCCAGGGTGCTGTTACCCCAAACCTCTACTTCCCATTTGGGTGGGACACAAAATGACTGTTTTTGCATGTGGACCCTCAGTTGTGCAGTGTGGTGCAGGTGTAGATGGGCATGGCCTTGCTGTGTGGTCTAGATGAGATCTGCCAAGGCCCATTTGTACTCACTAATTCCCAAACTGGTGCTTCGTGGCATGAAAACCATGCAAGGAGTGTTCCTGTCCCTTTTTGTGGCCCCTCTGGTCAGCAAGGTGCAAGACCCACACTGTGCTGTTGAGGGCTATTTTTTCCTCAGCGAATGAGCTGTTGTGCTTAGAAAGGGAAGGGTGGAGAAAGCTGCTCCAGCCTTGGTGGTGTTAGCAGGGATGCTGGTGCTGGGGCGTGGTGACAGATCTGACAGTGTTGTCCTTGAACTCTGCATCAGAGCTTGTGCTCTGGGCTGCGTGGAGTTGAACCAGCACTCCTGGCCCTGCCAATCCGCCTCCCTGGGGAGGAGATGCCCTCTGAGCAGTTGAACTGACTTCAGCTGTGAGCCCAAAGCATGCCTCTGCTCGAAGGGAGGTCTCTTCCCAGCCATGTGGCCATTGCCTTGGTGTCCAGGCACTGCAGGCAGCAGCCTGCGCAGGCCAGGCAGAGTTGTGCCTTTCCCTGAGAACATCTAACAGTAGTTTCTTCCCACAAAACACCAGGCCTTGAACTCCCTGGAAACAGCATTTTATCAGTGAGCATCCACTGAGATGGGTACAAACGAATATGAAGCACTGGAGGGCAGTGAAGAGACAACCTTCTTCAGAGCAGCAATGGCTCCTGCTTCTAGGCCTGCTCCGTGGATGTGCTTGAGGAGTAAATCTGCGTGTCCTGGGAGCCACCTGCGTGCTGCTGCCTCCCCGTTGCTGCTCCAGAGAGGTCCTGTCCAGGACAGACAATGCTTTGCTCGCTAATTGCGTTTCAGGACACATAATCCTTACTTCACACTTTTTCCCAGACAATATCTTTCCATATAATCTTAATGATTCCTGCTGCAATAACAAATAGGCAGCCCTGAGAATAACTTCACACTTAGTTGCTCGTGCCAAGAATCTCACCACTTGGCCCTTCTCTGGGTGTTTTCCCTCCAATCCATCTGCACAAACAGAAGTGGGCCAGTTCTGTGCCTCAGGAATGAGGAGATAAAAAGGCAATAATTTATTTTTCCACCAAAGCTAGAAGTATTTTATAGAATTTGCTAAAGTTTTTGTTTCAGGAAATTTCATCATGTCTCCAGGAAAAAAAAGCGTCTAATTGGCCTCAGATTTTCTAACTCCCTTTTCATTTTTGTAATATGAGGAGGTCTAGGTCATCTCAAGGTCACTGCAGTTAGTGTTGCTTTAGTGCACCTCTGTGGATACCTCGTTTCTGCAGCAGTTTTTCCTTTAAAAACAGCTCTAGCCTGCTGCTGTAACAGCCACTTTCTTTGGCAACCATTTGCATTCCTTTAGCATATGGAAATATTTTTAAAAACACATACCAGTGTATGCTGCTTATAGGTGAAACTCTCCATCAGAGATGGAGCAAATACTTCCAAACTATTTGAACGTTGTTATATGTAAAAAATAATAATAAAAAAAGATCCCTCGGCTTTTAACAGAAAGCTGCCATTTCCCATTATCTAGATTGGAATCCTAGTTGATGTCAAAATGAAATGCTGGTGGTTATCAAATTAATAAAAATGTTTTGCTTGGGGAAAAAATAATTTTACCACCCTCCCAAGACTTCCTGCTGTCTTGACATGCTGGTTTACACAGCTTCAGTCGGTGAGTTCATTCCAGCCTTTTAGCTTGAGTTTTCTGATCTGTCTGAGCAAAGCTGTGGACTCAAATCTTTTACCCGAGGAAGAATTGATTTGTGGTATCTAGAAAAATGGAACAAATGTTGTATATGCTCACCTGAAAGACCACATTTTTCTAAACAGGTGAGGCCAAAAAAGGATGCAAGAGAGGAGGTACTGTACCTGTCCATTGCTAAGGAGCTGTAGCCCGGAGGAGAAAAGGCAGTTTACATCTTGTTGGAAGTCCATGGCCAGATCAGTGTACTGCTTTTACCTCTGTGCGAGCCTTGTGTACAGCAAGGCTTTCCTTTGGACACGGCCATCTTAGAGTTATTGGAGTTATTGGCTATTTCAGTTCTGCATTTACAACAAAGCTGATGCACTCTATGTATACCCCCATGTTGTATTCATTTAGGTTTGTTTCTTCATACTGCTGGTGTCAAAACCCAACAAAACTTCACAAATTCACCAATGAAATGCCCAAGCACAAATTAGAAGTGGTCAGGAGAGTCTAGGCAGGCACTGTGAGGAAGGAGATGCTGACACACAGATGTGCTTCCTGATCCCATCCTCAACACACAACAAAATCTTTTAAATTTTCTAGTAAAGCTGAGGAAGAACAAATTGTCTGGGTCTGGGAGAGAACTGGAGAAGACAGGGCAGTGTGCTGCTCAGCATCTTCCCAAGTATGGGAAAGACGTGGTGGAAATACGAACCAGCTCAAGGAGCAAGGGACAGCAGCATGCAGCTGCCAAGTAGCTAGTTTAGCTGTGCTATTTCATATTTACCAAAGCTGTGGGGATTGTTGCTGGAGTAGGAAAGACTGGGAAAGGACCTTAGGAGATGATGATCTTATGCTAGAGAGTTCAATTATGAGCAGGGCTTGGAAAAGGATCAGTATGGAAGTAGTTGTGTTCCTGTGGGATTTTCTAGGCAAGCATGTGGTTAAGCAGAGTGCCAGGGCAAATGCTGGTACTGAGGTACCCGTGTATTTATTTCTTTTGGGGGAGGAGAATAAAAAAAGAAGGCTGTGTGAGAGACCCTGAGCTGCAGTTTGAGTCCCTTGCTTGCTGGAGATGCGCTGGTCCTCACTTCCTCCCAGCTCTCATTTTGGGTCACACCTAGCAATCCATCTGGAAATGTGGTAAAGGCTCAGGTTTGGGGGGTGAGGGCTGCATTGTTCGCCTTGCAAAAATGTTTTCATTCAGCAACATCCTTACTGCTCTGTGAAAAAGCTACTGTGTGCCCACTGCTAGCGATGTCTTAAGAGAGAGCTACACTGGCCTGAAAGGCAAGAGAGGTCAAACTTTGCTTTGCTAAAGATCACATTTCAGAGAACGGAAAGGCCATAAATGCCTGCGCTGGTTGTCTTGACAGGGTTAGGAAAGAAAATTGGAACAGAGTTGAGAAAAAAATCATATATTCAGGGCAAGAGCAGCAATGAAAGAATACCAAAATTAGCCCTGCATGACCAGCAAGGCAAATAGCGGCACTGGAGAATGAATTCACCTTTCCTTCAAAGCCATATTTGCAGGGTCTGGTTTGCTGCAATGGACTGTCATAGGCACGGGGCTACCAGGTACCTGAGCTAATGTTATGTTATGTGTGAGCATGTGCTTGCTCACATTCCCTCCTCATAATGTGCTTGATCAGTTTTTCCATGTTTTTGCATGAGCTTACTTTGGAAGATGTTGGTGAGCAGACAGGTGTTCCAGGACAGAGGGAGCAGGGGAATTATTTCTGTAGCAGAAAATCTCTGGGTCCCATTACTGGGCAAAAAAATAGACTAGATGCCCATTTGAATGTTGCTCTCAGTGTATTTGCTAGGATGGATGCAGTCCCAAAATATGGCTATTTGCAGTTTTGAGTCCTTAAATATGAACTTCTTTCTTGTACTGGGCTTGCCTCTTCTATACTGCTTCTCCTGCTTATTCATACTTTGTGTAATTCCTGGGAAAAATATAAAGCCTCCAAGCATTTTGCACTAGAGGTGTTGTGCTTTAGATGTGATGGGGTCCCATTCAACACAACCTCAGGACGTAAACATGTGAATGAAGTGCCCTGGGCTGCTCAGTGACGTTTTGTCACCATGGCAAACACCATCGAGCAAGTACAATAAAAACTTGCCTGAACTGTTTGGTTTGCTTGTTTGTTGTGGTTCTTTTGGGGTGTGTAGTTTCTTTGCATGGATGCAAGAGGCAAAGAAAATACAGAGGTTGTATTTGGTAATAAACCTTAAAACAGCTCATTTTCTTGAAGAGTGCTTGAGGCAGCAGAGCAGACTTGGAGCAGAGTGTCCTTATCCTTTTATCTTTTCTGCGTCTTTTTGTTTATTCTCTGCTGTTAACCTGAAATCTGACTTGTGTCAGCAATAGTGTTTTGGGGTTCTGTGTGTTCTCTGGTAACTTTTCACAGGAGAAAGCCTGGCTTTGTTAGCTGTAAACTCTGTCATAACAGAAATTCAGATGGCAATTGGAGGGTGAGGTAAGCTTGCCAATCATGAGGAAGAGCTGGAGCAGGGGCAGAGTTTCTGAGCAGCAAGAGTGAGTATGGGCTGTGGGTAGCCTCCTCTCTCTTGGAGATGTTGGTTCTGGTTCAGCTCAGATACTCATCTGCTTGTTCACGACTTTACATGAATCATTTCATTCAGCCACAACAGGTCCTTGATCTTGCTTAGGGGCCCTTCTTCCACAGCCGTGTATACAAAGGAAAATTTTGTAGCTATTATTGCAGGGCTTAAGTTCTCTCTCTCACGACCAGACACATGGCCTAATATCTGTTGGCAAGCTGGGAATACAAAATGAAACACCATTATGTATGATCTATTTACAGCTGTATATGTGCTGGTGCTGATCCATCTGTGTTTCAGGCCATGTGCCACTTGGGGTATACTGGGAGGGAAGCCCATTTAGAAAACAGGACCTTTCTACTGATGATCTTGGATAAGATCTTTCACCCTCAAGGTTTCATTTTTCTCCTGCGTCTGATGACCACTATGAGACAATAGCAAGGCCGAAGCCAGGATTTTAGCTTTGAATGGTGATTTCCAACAGTTCAGCCCTCATTTAGGGACCAAGTTGGATAGCTGGATTTTCAAAACGGTTCTGTGTTTGCTCTCACATGCTTTTCAAAATCTGAGCAGTGTACAAGGGCTGGCTTTAAGGAAAGCTTTTGAAAATTGTGCCCCACTTGTAGTTGCTCAGAGGTCTGAATCCCACAAGTCAATAAACTTGAGCATCTTTGCAGGTTGAATGTGTCCCTTGTACCCAACTGGTTTTCTGGTGACCATATCATGATTTATTTGTACATTCTGCTTCACCCTCACCACCTTCTGCTGTATTAGGCAAATAAGAGAACAGACAAAGATGCCAGTAATAAATAATATATATATATTTTCTGTTGGTGAGTTTCCTGCAAGTGCCCATTTCTAAGAGGCTGCTAGTCAGAACTGGCTGAACGCTCCATACAAATGTATTTCAGCTTGCAGAGTGCTGGTGAATTATTTGCCGTGACTAGCCTTTGGCTATTTACTGTGAGTTATGCAGAGTGAGTGATTAATCATGTGCATTGGGTGCTTTTGTTTTGTTTTGCTTTTTCACTCCATGACCGGATAACTGAAACAAGAGCAATGAAATAAGGAAATTCAAGTTGCCACATAAAGACGTCCAGCATGAATGCTAGAGCCAACACACATTCATGCAAGAGCTGGCGAGACTTTTACTTCTTCCACTACCTCTGTGACATTTTGGCAATTCCAGAGCCCATTGCTGAGTTTTTAAACTTGTCCCATGTGACACAATCCAAATATGCTGGGCCATGCTCCTTCTCAGTTACTGCAGTGATAGAGCAGTCTTCCAGATGATATTCCTTTTTAAGGAAAATCAATTTTTTTGTGTGTGGAAGAACTTAGTGGACTGGATGTGTGTCCTTTTTGCTCAGCCAGCACTGTGGTGTGGTATGAGAAGAGCGTCAGCATTCATATGACCAGCAAGGCCATCAGTTGAAGGTAACTGGGGACACGGCCCTCAGCCTTATTTTAGCTTATTCTGAGGTAATCTCCATCACTGTCACCTGTGCCAAATCAGCGGCCTTAATTTTCCAATTTGAGGAGAGGTCAGCACAAATTCAGCCAGATTCCCAAAAATAAACCCCTACCATTAGGAAATGTGTGTTGTTACCTGGGGTGACAGCATGAGAACTCTTCTCAGCTGAGACCCTCTGCTTGTCCAGGTCACTTGCAGGCTGGTGCATGCTCTACTTTGGATGAGCTTGGAGAAAGCAAACTGGCTTGTCAAGCAGGAAAATTTGGGTACAAGGTGGAGATTAGTGTGAACTGAAGTGGTTCTTGTACATACAATATGAAAAAAGATTTAAAGCATGTGGTGCAGTGACCTCAAGCCTATGGCTAAGTAAAACTAGGAAAGACATTGACAACTGAAGTTGCTATTGCTCTCTTTGGGTTTATATTCCCTGTATAATCAATTTTTATTGCTTATGTGCATACCTGTTCATTACACAGCTCTCTAACCTGCGTCACTGAATCTATTGCTTATAACTAGTTTGTGAGCACCTCCAAAAAGAACCTCTTCCAAATGTATATCCTCCAACTTTCTCTGAGGGTAAAGATCCTCTGCCTCCTGTAGTAGACATTTTTTTGTCCCCATTTTAAACTAATAGGAAAAGATTTTGGAAAAACATGGTATGAGGTTTTGAAACTGAGTGAAGATGAATTTGGAGGTGTTGCAGAACCACTTTGCAATCCAGCTACCGGGTTTCAAGCATTCAAGTCATACCCCGGAATACATATCTTAAAAATGATTAGTTAGTGTTGAAATTTTTAGTTATGGTATTTTCTATTACCATCTTATGTGGTCATTCACAGAATAAAAGCCCCATGCAACTGCAACAGTGGTCCTCGGCAGCAGGTACAATAGGAAGACAGTAAGAGACACTTTGCTTTGGCAAGCCTGGAACCAACGTGCAAGGTAGAGCGAGGAAATAGAGGAGCAGAGAAGCTGGCACATGCAAGTTCATTTAGTTGGCCTGGTATTTCTTCAGGTATGTTCAAGTCAATACTTTGACTTTTGATCACATTTTAAATCAAATCTGGGGTATTTTGTTGCACACTTTCATTGCACAGTTCTTAATTGTGCGGGGGTTTGTTTTAGGCTTCCTTCTTTCTAGCGCTTGTAAGGCTCTGTCTTGACTTTTAAGTAGTCAGAAAGATTTGGACTGCTTGTCTGGGTTGTTTCCTTGATAGGGAAGAAGAGTGGAGTCTATTTTCAAAATCTCTCTTATTTGTAAGTTATTTACACCCTTGGATGGGATTTTGATGGCAATGCTGACGCTAATAACAGGTGCAGATCTATTTTCAGAGCTACAGCAAGATCAGCACTGTCTCTCAGCACCTCCAGCCAACAGCAGTCGATTCTCTGCCCAAAGCATCCCATGACACTGCGGTTCAGAGTCCTAACTCTTTCCCAGCATAAAATGGGGCCCCACTGCAGAGAACATGAGCTTGGCACACAATTTGGAAATCATTTCTCTCACATATATTCAGCCACCTGGCTCAACTGTTGATTAAGTAGGTTGTTCTCCTCGCGTATTTTTGGTGCCAGTCCAACTGGGGTTGTCTTTCTGACAAAGAGAACGAAAAAGTCCCTATTTGCTTATCATGCTTGTAAGGAATTCCTAGCATTTACATAGACAGGGCATGTCTCCCTCATCCCTAGTGAGAAACCCTTTACTTACTTGTAATGAGCACATGACTTCAGGTATGTTAGATAGGTGTCCTGTCCTTGCAGCATGTCCCCTTGGGAGCTTTGAAATGTTTGTTTCAAAATCTTACATGGAAACAAAATGTTTTGTAAAATTCCAAAGGAAGCAGAAAGCATTATTTTTACTTAAAATGAAATACGATAACTTACCAATATTGTTTTGGCTAGTCTTCTCCAGTGCTTTATCATGTTTGTTTATACACATCCATTGCTGTTGTTACATCTGATGTTATCAAGAATAGAAGCCTTTCTTTTGGGGAAATGGGCTTTCTTTGTTAACTTGTCTTCTCCCTTTTGGCTTGGCTGTGAAATCAGATAATAAAATCATGCACAGAAAATAAGATCTTTAAAATTTAATCTGCTGCACAAAGCATGGAGTTCCTCATGAAATGGAGGGGGAAGATAGATGTGAAAATATGTTGTGACTATTTTAAGCGGCTGGTGAAATGTGAATGTTTACCTGGACAAACCATTTTATAGTGCTTTAGCTTCTCCAGTTTGGCTCCAAAGACACGCAGAAATAGAGCAAAACATTAAATTATAAATGCATTCTTAAGGTAAGGTTAGAGAATAAAACTGGCAAGATGAAATCTGGCACTTCCAGGGAGCATATCCTATCCCTTGTCTAATTCCAATGATTTGTGTGAAGCGAAGTTCCTTATGTGGGGGATTGCACAACTTTTGTGGTGTTACATGCAATTACCTTTTACTGCCTAGACAAACTGTCAGAGCATTAACCTGAGGTTTTCCATGTAGTGTTCCAGATGCACATCCCCCTCAAAAAGGCCCATAATTCAACTTATTTATAGCTGAATAAAAATAATAATAATAAAAAGCAACAATGCCTCCAAATAGAAGTCAAAGTTCACAGGGATTGACTAGTACAGCATTTTAAAGCCTAGTTCTCAGCAGGTTGTAGGACTGGGGAGAGACCATAATAGGATATTGAAATGTTTTTTCTTTTTCAGACTTGGCAATAAATTCCTTGACATCCTGTTATAATTTCATGAGCTGGTTGAGATTGTCATATTGCATTAGCTCCCGATGAGCCTCCATGCAGGGAGGCACACAAGCCCATGTATTTTGTCTACTCATGTGCATTGCCAGAGATGGGTGGGTAGGTTTTTGTCTCATTTACCCATGTAGAAGGAGACAGTTGAAGCAACCTAGAAAGCAGCCAGCTGTTGTGTCCTACTGCCACAAGGGACTATCTCAGATCCTTGAAAATCCCAATGTGAACCTTCAATGCCAGCACCAGTCCACACATGGAAATGCAGATGTGGAAGCCAAAACCAAAGGAATGAATCTGTGAACATGAGCTTACTGTCCAGGCTAGAGCAGTTGTCCTAGGTGTGGACTGGTACCCCATGATATTGCAGCCTATGCTGATCTGTAAATGGACCTCCTCCAACATCTCACCTGTGTGAACTGACTGACTTTGGCTGTTCATAGAAAAAGCATTAATGGTCCACCTTCCATGCCTTCTCTGAAGTGTTTTATGTGCTGCTTCCCTTCATGCAGAGTAAACAAGTAAATGGACTGAAGGGAATTTTCTAGGTGGTAGTTATATACATAACAAAAATGCACATATGACCTGTCATCTGTTTCTTTTTCCCAATGAACTGCAAAATCAACACACAAATATGTTTATACGAACAGGCCAGAAAAACAGCTGGCTCATCAAATAAAAAGGGCATGTTGGCTCTGTTAGGCCAAGTGTTCAACTGGATCCCCTGTATTTATAAAGTGAGAAAGTAGAGCATATTTGAAAATGCAGGTGTATAAATATTTCTGCCAGACCTGATGAAGTATTTGAAGTCTCCCTCAAGCCGCTGCTCTGACTCACCACTTTCCAGCATGTGGGGAATGCTGCCTTGTGGGCAGCGGCAGTCCGGTTCCTGCAGCCGTGGCCCTGGGGTTGTCCTGATGGGGGGTTGCTGAGGAGCACCGTAGGATGCTCCTCAGTCTGACCTTGACTCTACGAGCACGATGGAAGTGTGGCCAAGCAGCAAGTGAAATCTGGGATGGAGGCTTCATCCACGGTGGAAGCAGTGGGTTGATTCCATGGAGGTGCTTCAGGCAGATGTGGAGCTGACCGTTTGTTTCCTTGGCCTGGCATCCGTGGAAGAAGGCTGCAACTTAACTGCCAACATGGAAAAACCGTCTCAGTTCTTAAGTCTAAACTTCAAAGGCGGTCATTATATTTAATGTTACAACCCCCCTAATAATCCTGAGGAGGGAGAGCAGAGCAACAACGCTGGCACTGATGCAAACTGCAGACTCAATGCAAATATTATATTAGATACTTCCCAGCTATGACTTCCTCTGGGGTGCTGTCTCTGCTGCACATGGAAAAGTAAATCCTTTCATAATAAAACACATGCATACACATACACACCCAGGCACACACCTGCAGAGCCTTAACGCAACCGTTGCATAACACAGGCTTTCTCAGCAAAGCTAGCACAAGAGTTCTGTCCCTTATGGAACGATGATCCCATGGTTTATCTAAGCTGCAGCCAGCACAGGGTATTATGCTTATAAAAAATAAGGTTTTCAATATTTCATCTGCTTTCCTGTACATAGATAAAGTCCACAACTAAACAAAGCAATTATTAATAGCTTTTCCTCAGTTATAGTTTTTTTTGTTGTTGTTGTCATCATTGAATGGGCCTTCTACGTGGAAAGTTTGACTAAATGATAAAAACTTTCTGAGCTGAAGGGACAGGAAGAAATAGAAGATCCACGGTAGAGTTTGAAATCAGAGTAAAGTTTAATAACCTAAAGCCATAAAACCAGTTGAACATTGTTCTTCAAACTTTACAAGTATAATACACTTTCTCTTCAAAGAAAATCTAGCAATTTTTGTGCCCAACTGAATTTTGTGGGCAAGCTTCCTCTGAGGAAGAAAGGGAGCTGGTTGTAATATTAATGATATTCCACAATTAACAAAACATAATCTGAAGCTATCAAGCTAATGATAAACTTTCATGCCAGCAATGGAAGTGTTACATTTCTACCAAACTCTCAAGCCAATGTTACTTCATGAGCCTTGTGAGCAGCCTCTGCCACTGCACTGACTCAATTCTGTGACTAAAAGGCCAAATCTTAACCTTTTTTTGGTATATTTTGGTATTTCTGAGCATAAAATTAAGTCTGCATGCAAGTGTGTCCTGGCTGAAGGCCTGGGAAGGAGTTTCAGCTGTGAAAAAATAATGTTTAAGACATGATCTTGCTTTATGGAAAATTGTGGCACAGCTCCTGCTTCTTTCAGAAGGAGCTGGTCTTTGCCCATGATATTTAGGTTCCATGGCCAGTAAATTGCTTTGTACCGAACTTAGGTTTAGAATTTAGAGAACATTGGTTGTTTAGTTCATGATGAAGGAAGCAGCTCTGGTGCAAACAATGCAATATTTCAGCTTGGACCTTAGAGTTTAATTTCATTACATGATTAGATTTTTCTAATTTAGCAAACTCTGTTGATACCTTAGAAGAGCTCATCCAAATTCCATTGACTCTCAACAATGGCATAATAACCTGCACTGAATCTGTTCCCAAAGTCTTGCCAGTTGTCTCTCCCTTGCTCATCATGACACTAATGAAAGCCACTAGATGTCACTACTATATAGCACTAATAAAGTTAAAATAATATTTTTCTGGCAATAAATGTCCTGACTCATAAGGAAGTTGGGTTATAAAAGCCGTGGATAGTTTGGATTCATTCCAGTTAAAAAACAAAACAAAACTTTTTTTTTTTTTTAACTAAAAATATTGGATTCAAGTTCAAAACAGTCATTTAACAAATAACATTGACTTGTATTTTAAAAGGAAAAATACTTTGAAGTTAATACCAAGTAAAGAAACATGGTCTGTGGCTCTGAGAACTGAAATGATGGGAAAAAATTATATCTGCAGGTCTACAGTGCTAAAGACGAGGCTTGACTAAATGTAGGGTTGGGGACATTCAGGAATACTCATATTCTCTTGCTCAACCAGAAAGTGAGGCAAAAGGCCAGTGAAATAATAGTAACAGCAGTAATAATATTGTATATTTATATGGTGCCTTTCATCTCCCAGATTTCCACGCTGCAGTGTCTAGCTGACTGCAGATACAATAATCACTTCACTCACCACCGACATGGAACCACCCTTGGCAAGGCAATGGCAGCTGTCAAACAGCACATTAAGAATTACTGCTACAATTCGAAAGATCACGAGGGCATTTTTGAAACAGGTAAAGTGTATTTTAATGGGTGAGCTTTGTATTTGTCCATATTGCTGGGGCTATGTCACGTTCTCTCATGTGTTTCCCTCCTCTGGAGGGAGAGGGTGGTTTTTTTTTTTGTTTTTTTGTTTGTTTGTTTGTTTGTTTGTTTTAAGACTTTGGTTATTGAAAAGTTGGCAGGTGAGCCAAACATTTTAACTGTTCCTGAGAAGAAATTTAATGGGCCTCAAGTGACCATCCGATTAGCCCATACTGTTACCTTACTGAATCCTTATACTTTCCTTTTGATGTTACCTAAGCAAGAAACCACCAGCTCTGACACTGCCACAGGTAATGGAACACACTGAAATCCCAAAGGTGGAAGATGCAGAGAATGTACTAAATTATGCCTGTGCGGGAAAACTGAAATAGTAAGAAAATCCTCAGCTGAGGTAGGGCTTCCCTAGTGTCTCTCTCTGTGGAAACTTTTTTTTTGAACACGAAGAATGTGAGGCTTATTGAAATGAGATGGGGTGGGGGTGGTGGGGAAGAATTGCCACCACCATGTGAAAGTACCACCTTTTGTCTACCAGTAAGTGATATGAACGTCTTCATGCAGTTCAGTAACCAGTGTTATTCTATGTGTTATTGCCTACTGTGTGTTCTTCTATAATGATGCTGTTTTAACATTAGTTAGAATGACTTAAGAGGATAAATCTATGGTTTGGAAAGCACTATGGGGCTGTAGGTGCTGTATCACTGTAGGCTTCTATTAAATACCTGGTATTCAGACAAAGAATCATCCAAAGACACCAAAAGATGTACAGTGTAAGTAAAACTGGAGGGAATGCCAATCGGCCTTTCTCCTCGTGACTAGTACTATAGAGTTTGTATGTTCTAGGTCTAGGTAAACTCCCAGATGGAGAAGGAATGAGACAGAAACAAGGCAAAGGCAAGAATAACTCACTTCCCAGGCTCAAGTTACCAACAAAAGCATGAAAGCCTCAGCCTGTAGTATAAATTATGACCTATCAACTCAACCAGAGTCATAATAAGAAGGGAGGAATCAGATGAGTAAGGCAATAGGGGAAAAGCAAATACTGTGAGTAATGGCAACAAGAGGTTAGTTCCCTAGAAGTTGTCTAACCACATTAGATAGCACAGCTTAGTGACTGAGTCTGGGCCCAGCGTCTAGAGAATAAATCAAATGTGTTTTTTGTTGTTGATAAAACATTTTCTCCACAGCAGATGGATTTAATATTTCCTGGATCCATACTGTTTAAGACTTGGAGTAGGGATGCTTTTCCAGGATTGCATTATTGATGGCTTTGTTTCTAAGGGATGCAAACTCAGAGTTCTCCTAGGACTTGTTGCTATAAACTGTTAAGCAAGTATTTTTGTCTCTTCTTTGTTCCCTCCCTCCATTTGTTGACTTATGTGTTTGCTCCTGATCGACTGCACTTCTCTGGGACAAGTTAATTCTTCCCACTCCTACTGCTACTTGCTTCTCTCCCCTGCTACTACCATACCTCTCAGCTGTCTGTGTTGGGAGGATTTGCCCAGATTTTGCCAGGCAGACACTGGTGGCACTGAGCTCCCCACTCTCACTGTGACAGCTCGTTTCTTCTCCGACTATCTCCCAAGTTATTATTTGCCCAAAACAGGAAGAACAGCAGAGCATTCCCAAAGTGCAGTATTTTTCTCAAGGGTACCTCCCAAAATAAGGCTCTTTAAAGCAGGTTCTGTGTATAGCTACATCTCGTTGGCGCATAAATACATGCGGCTCCCTCAAGATCATGTAAATTCATGGGTATCAACATGCTAAGAGGTATAAAGTGATGTCAGCTTCTGAGCTGAATTGTGCTGTTTTTATGTGAGTCAAGCATCTGTCCAGGGCTCTTGAATGAAAGAGAGAGAATGTTTCTGGGCTAACTCACCACCACAATGCTTTTTCACACGTGAATTGTCATTCAGCCATGTCTTATCTTTCAGCTTTGTCAGATGATACGGGACTTGCAACAGACTTGAGCAGTATAACCTTTCAGTCCTGTGAATAAGCTGTAGGGAGCTCGCTCTTCTGTGCTGTGAGCCTGCCAATTTAGGCTCCTTGCTGACCAGTTTACACTCTAATCACACATGAAATTCAAACTGTCTATGTCAGAGAAGGTTTTTTGGCAAGTCTAGTTGGGAATGTACAGTAGACCAGCCGCTACAGAGACCTAGAAGTATTTCAAGAAGGTAGTCAAAGCTAACTTGATGTTAATATGCATATGTGTGTATATATATATGTATGTATCTTCAAATGGACAAAATTTTAACTCCCAAACAACTGGGGAGACTGGAAATACCCAAGACTGGCTATGTGCATGAGAGCTGCCCTACTGTCCCAAAGAGAAATGTACCATTCCCATTCCTACCAGCTCTGATGTGGAAAGCAGTTATTTTAAATGGCACAAGGACAGAGTGGCTGGGAAGACAGGACAGCTTTGAATGTGAAGAAAATGCTTTTCCAAAATGGTCCATGACTGGCTGTGAATCCTTCAAAACCAATCTTTATACAGAAAGTATACTGATTACATATAAGCCAAGCAGTGAGTAAAGAGTCTTTATAAAGTACCCTAATAAGCTTTTTTTAGGACATCTGCTGATTTCCTGTTGAGAAAAAATACATAGACAATTAAGAAGCAAGATTTTCCTACAATGCTTTTGCTGTCCTTCGGTTATATGAATGGAAGGGACTACAAACATTTTTGGGTAACATAAAAATTTAGCTGTTAGTGATTTTTTAAAAACTAACTCATTAAGTGTGGCTGAATTTAATTTCTTACTCAGACTGTAAATCTTTCCTCTCTGTCTATCTCTAGCCCACTTCATCTTACTTCAGCACTTCCTGCTAGGTATATGTGGTGTTCACAAGACAGTGTTATTCCACAATGACTAAGTTGTCCTGAAGTGTGTTATGGTTTAATAACAACAGGAATTAGGTTTGCTGCTACCAAAACCATTTTATTATGACACATCCAAAGACATAAAACTCTCTTGTGCAATAATAAAGGAAAAAAAAAAAAAAGCTCTTTCCATCCACTTGTACAAAAGAAGCCTCAAGAGATTAGTACCATAATAAGAAGAAAACAAACATGATTCAGTTTAGAAAAATGTAGCTAATATGTCTAAAGGAAAATGCAAGTACTTCATCAGACAGAGAGAAATTTGGGAAGCAGTATTATTGGACATGACCTATGATTAATGGGCAGACAGAAAATCAAATATTAAATAGATAATTATGCTTTCTGCTGAGATGGCACTGCCATCGTGAGATTTGAGGTATCATATTCAGTTGTGTGTATTCCAGTTGGGTGGAAGATGTGAATGAGTTGGTGAAGATTAAATAGCCTTAAAAATAATCAGATGAGGAAGATTAAAAAAAAAAAAAAAGGTGGGGGAGAGGGAATAATTAATAAGAAAGCAAGTATTGAGAATTTGGCTAAGTGATGGCACAAAGAAGCGTGAAGGAGCACAAATATACAAAAAGCTTAAAAGGGAAGAGGAACCGTACAATGCAACATGAGAATCTGAAAGTGAGAGAAAACAAAGTTTTGGGTCAACTAGAAAAAGAGGACTGGAACATCTCAAGACTTTAAAAAAGAAAAAAGAAAAAAAGAAAAAAAAAGAAAAAAAGAAAAAAAGAAAAAAAAAAAAAAAGAAAAAAACCCTGCATTTTATTTAAACCAAACACATTAAAGTGCTGGGAAACATTAGACTAAACAACTTGATTAACAGTTGGGCAGGAGGCAGGGAGAAGGGATAAGAATGGAGAAATTAGGTCAGTCTTATACATCTCTAATTTCAGGGCTGATTCAGGCTCATCTCACTAATGTGCTTGGGGTTATCTTGTCTGAATGTCAGTGGATTGAAAGGTTGGGTCAAGTTTAGAGAAGTTTATCTGAGTTCTCTCATAGAAGTGCTGTGAACTTTAAACTGGGGCAGATAAGGGGTTGCTGCCTTTGGAAAGCTTCCTAGTTACTCAAAGGTTTGAAACAGAGGATAGAACTTCCTCTTGTCATCAGCCCTTTCAGTCTTAAGCAACTAAGAGCTATACCCTCAAGGCTACTGTGGATGCTCAGTTAAGGCTACCCTATTTAGTTAACCAAGGTAAATCTGTAACGTACAGTGACAAAAGTAAGCACAAGCTTCCTTCTGTTTTGTCACTGTGCCCACTCTGGCTCAATATCAGAGATGAAAAAATATGAAGTTACGTATTATTGATAGTAAAGCGTTAATGGGATCTTTTCAGACCTTACAGCGAAAGGTTCATTTTGGTTCACTTCTTATTTTGTCCAGCCTATTTGCACAGCTTTCCTTATTACGCAGGGTATCAGACAAAAATGCTAATGCTTGAGAAGTTTTCTGCTTGCTTGTGACCTCTGTTTCACCTGAGTAGGAGCCATGAAGAAATACAAACAAACGTTTTCAGGAGCCTCCATAGCACAGGAACTGAGCCACATGACCTGACCTGCAAGTCTCCCGGTCAGTGGACTTCGTATGGGCCGACACGGAGGCAGACGGGAAGTGAGAGTTCACTGAGAAACAACACATCCGCGTCGGTGCGCCGAGGTGCGGGATGCCAGCCTGAATTCCTGACATGTTAGCATTCGAGCCGCAGGCTACTGCCAATGGCTCTCCGGCCAAGCCAGGCCAAACAAAAAGTTCCTCTTGAATGTTAAAATTAGAAATAAGATATTACTCAGTTGGATATCACAAAAGCAGCGGTTGCTCACACTTACAATTGTTCTAACAGGTTTAGGGCTGACTCCATCCCCTCCTTTCCAGAGGGTGCAGGACTTGACCCTATCTTGAACTCTCACCATTCTCTTCTAATGTGGTAGTGCGGAGTCTGTAACAATGAAACAGTGATGCTTTGTTTCCTTAAACTTCTTAAGAAACAAGGGTCAATTTTTAATTGCCTGTTAAAAGCCTGTTTTGACAGTGCTTTGTAACTGTCAGGTAGATGCATCTGTTTCACTTACATTTGTCTGGGGACAGGGATGTAAAGAAAGGGGACAAGCAGACAGGGGAAAACAGGTCAGCAGAGCTTGGTATACTATGCGGTTGTCTAGTATAACAAACAGATGACTTAGAGATGGGTAATATCCTAAAGTTTCACATTTGTAGCACAGAAGGACTCTGTTCTGTTAGTAGCGTGATAAAAAGCACTCTTCATGAGTGAAAATCATTTGTGCTAACATGCAGGACTTTGAGAAGGGGCAGACAGAAGGACAGGACATACCCATAGAGCACTTGTTTCTTTGTTTTGTTTTCTATCTCTTAGTTTCAGGTCTTTGTTTCTCCAGCATTGGTTACATACCTAATACTAGAGATCTTTGATGTAGAAGGCATGAGGATCTGCAGCTTGAACTAAAAAGCTGGCCTTGAAGCTGAGGCTATAATGACTGTGTTGTAGATGAGCTTGTCCCAACGGGAGAACTATGACATGCACAAAAAGCAAACTTTGCTCTTCCAGAGTTCAATTCTTTTAGTTTAGATTAATGAAAAAAGGGTGGTGCATCACAGCAGAGCTTGATTTGTCTGTCACTGTGGAACAATGAGCAATTAAGGCTATGTTATTATCTGAACCTGGCTTGGCCAGGGTTCTCTGCAGCTGCAGACTTGAGAGCAACATTAGAACTGGCTCTATTAGATATGACTGCAGTGGGAGTTTATAGGATGGGGAGGGGCGATTGTTAACTTGAATTGCATACTTCTGGGTTATTTTTTCTTTTATTGTCGGTAATGAAATTCTTTTTCTTGCTGAAACTTAGGACTGCTCTCCAGTCAGCAGCCTGGGTGTGTAGTGGGGACTACGCTACGCTGCCTGCCCACCATGATAATAGCTCTCTCGTGTCATGGCTGGCATGCTTCTGTGCATGCATGATCATCATTTTTTTGCCATTGGGTGAGACTTCTAGATCAAAGAGGTTTATGAGCAGAACCTCCAATGTGTTTGAGGTTTGCCCATCACTGCACGATACTTCCCAAGAGCACATTTCCTCATTAAAAAGTAGCCAGACTTGTTCCTGACTGCATTATGGTTAGTTTTGATTCAAGGCTGCCTCCAGAATCAATGGGAGTGTGCTCTTGGAAAGTACTATACAGAGATGGGGAAACCTCAAACATTTTGGAGGTTCAGTTTGGAAACCTCTTTGGTTTGGAAGTCCACCAAAAGCATGTCATGAGATGGTTAGAAGGCTGGGTGGGGTTTACGTCTGAGGATAGAGTGCAAAAGTGAGAATTGTTTAGCTTGGAAGGAGAAAGGGCTAGAGAGTATGTGAGTGAGGTGTTTAAGAAAGATACCGTGAAAACTAATCCACTCCTCAAATTAACATTGCTCCCTAATATGAGAGCAAGGGGTTAGTTAGTGAAAATGAAACAGGGAAAATATTGCAATGTGAACCATTTAACTTAGTCCTGATCTCTAAAGGCTGTAGGCAAGCAATGGATACAAACAGCACAATTTATCAGAAATAGGGCTGATTTTGAGACTTGTGTACCCTAAGCAAAGTTTTCTCTCCTCTGTCTGCCTCCTTGTCTCCTCTGTGTGACTTGTTTATGAAAGTTATAAGTAAATTAGAGTGGAGAATCAGTCCTAATCATATGCTTGTAAAGCTGTTCACTCAACAAGGCTTCAGTCCTGGTGGTGCATGTTAAGCTTTTCGTTGGTACCTGATCTACCACAGGTTTTTGTACTGCTTTCTTAGAAACAGGAGGGGCAGACTTTGGACTGCGTTCAGGCACTTAACGATGAAATTGGGTGTCCGATGGGATTTTTGAAAGTACCTACTTGACAAAATCCTGTTAGGAATCCAGTCGCCAGCTCCTTTTGAAACTTCTGCCAGATTAATTATTTCCATCCCGAGACCTTATGCACAAAAAGTTCTGGTGGTCTTTCAGTGTGCCTCTGAGTAATACAACAGGTTTATTGGTGCCTCCTCCTCTTAATGATGCTTTGTGGCAGAAGATATGTCAGCCCTTGAGATGCCTAGATAGTAAAAAAAGAAATAAAGCTTAAAAGGATTGGATTCTGGACAAAGTTAGGAAAGAAATGTTCTCAGTTCTGGAGAGTGGCTCTTTATCCAGACCTTTCAGACCAGCGGCGTGACAGTTTATTCCAAGAACATTTCTGGGTAAAATATCTTGCTGCTAAGTTTGTCTTCTTTTACTTTACCTAAGTCCCTCTTCTTGTTCTCTTCAGAAAGCTCATGATGCACTTAAATTTTTGCCCAGCCAAAACCAGGACAGAGAAGTCGTATCCTTAAGTACTTTTTCCCCTCTGCCTTCCCAGGCTGGAGCTGCTTGGCAGCCTGTGATCTAGGTGAGGCAGGACGTGGGCACTCACTACGGGCACGGGAGGGATGGTGCCAGGCAGTAGTCTGCTCTGCTGCCACTGCAAACGTCTGTTTTGCCTAAGCTGCTGTGAGCCTTCAGTTGGTCATGAAAATAATATTGCCAATGCCTGGAGAGGTTTCTCTTTTGAACTGTTTACATACATTATACTTTGAGGACCTAGAGCAGGGCTTCAGAACTGCAATTGGCAGAAAAATGCAGAGGTGCTTTACTTATCTGAAAAGAAAGCACTAATAAAAGTTTTAAAAAGCCTCCAATGTCTGGAATAGCATTGCTCATGGGTAAGAGGGGTACAGCAATGGATCGTTTTCCTGTAACAGGTATGAGATGTGCCTTCCTGAGATTGGGCTAACACAAAGCCCCCTGTGATTAATGTAACTCACCACTGGATGTCATTGTTTCTCTATAGGAAAGCATCAGGGACACTTTTATTTGGCAGTAAAATTGTTTTTGTTGTTATCCCCCCCTCCCCAAATTAAGTGCTTCACATATGGGATATTCAGGTGTTTGGCACCTTCTCCTCTTGGCTACAGCAGGATTAGGAACCTGATTATGCTGCTTGCTTTCTCAGGGTGGGGAAGGTTTATGACCTTGAGGTGAATATGTTCTGTCCCAAAATTTGTATCTATCAGGACGGATGGTCAGCTGATGTAAATTGTACTGCTTTGTTGAGTCACAGCAACAGTGGCAATTTAAACAGGTTGAGAATATAGCCCATTGTGCCTGCTCCTTCCCAATCCCACTCATATACAGCCAATCCATCCCGTTTCCCCATAAACCTCCTTCATGCCCTCACAACCCACCTTTTTCTTGGTGTTCTTACAACATCTTTGTTCCTTTGTTCTCCTTTCTACCTCAGTCAACTGTTTGAGAATTTCATCCAGATTTTGGTATTAGTCATTTTTTTTATCTTTTTTTTTTTTTTTTTTTTTTTTTTTTTTTTTTACTTTTGTTCATATTTTCTTCAAGACTCCCCTTCCAGATACAGATCTGGAAAGACTGCCTAGGAGAGATATGGTCAACTGGAAACAGAAACAAGTCATATAAACTTAGCCCAGAATCTTGTCCATTTAAATTAGCATCTAGCTTGTCCTTTTGGTTGTTCTGAATTTGCTTCTTATCCCATCTTGGTGTTAATTTGCTGCCCCCAATCCCTGTTTTAAATTTTTAAATCTGGAAACTTATGTTTGGGCAGGTATAACTGTAACACAGGAAATCAAAACTCTTTAGTATTCAATAAGCAGCATGGGATTGTACCTTGTTAGTAGTCCCTGACATGGATACAGGGAAGGTCTGGGAGGAGGTTAATGGTGTAATTAGCTGCTTATCTGCTCACAAGGCTACAATGCTTCCTGCCAGTTGCTGCTGCAGATGCTCTCTGCCATCTTCCACTACAGTGGGTAGCTTTGCTTTATGGGGTAAAGGGAACTGACACCACTGACAAAGCATTACAGGATGGGTTCAGCTTCTTCCTGTGAATAGTTTCCTTAGTGTGTCCTTCTGCCAAAGTTCACTTTCACCAGAAGGCACTTGGTGGCTTTCAGTCCTCTATCTCACCATCTTTCAATTACATTTCCTTACCTAGAATGCAAAGTAAATTAAACCAGTTAATTATTCATATAGCAACAAACAAGTAAAAAGCTTTTGGCACCGTGATGACAAAATAGGCCAATTATCTTTATCTTCTTTATGTCTATTGTATGTCCATCAATTATGTGAAGGATCTTGACTGCTTTTCTGATCACAGTTATGAGGGCCTGCAGGGTAATGGAAACCTTCGTAGCCAAATGATCTGTCATTTGTTCTTTCATAAATCTTCCTGTCCATCTTGATCTATGCAGCAGTAGATACAGTGTCACTTCATGTTAGGGACATGGTTTAGTGGGTGATATTGGTGGTAGGGGGGTAGTTGGACCAGATGATCTTAGAGGATTTTTTTTTTTCAACCCTAACGCTTTTATTATTTTGTGATCTTTCTCACAAAACGTGTACCCCAAGGTGCATATCCAGGTTTGCGTGTGGTGAGATCAGCGTTGAAGCTGATTGTGCCCTTTTTTCTACTTCTGTTCTCCTGGTGAGGCAGCACAGCTGCAGGGATCCTATGGTACAGTCTTTTCCAAAGTCACCAAAGCAGTTGGCTGTTCTGCTAGTAAAACACTGAGCAGGGGCTAGAGACAGTAATTCAAACATTTTGTTTCACTCAGGGGTCTGGGAGAGCTGAAGCGTGGATATCATTGCTACTTGAAAAGATGGCACAGAAAATAGCAAAACAGTTCCAGGAAACAGTCTTCATCCAGTTCAGGATAGATTTTGGTGTCAGTGAAGATAATTTGTAACTAGAGAGCTGATGGAGCTGTTTGTGGGTTACATGGATTTAGGAAATCTGTGACTTAATGAAATCATGCAACTTCAGAGTATAAGGATAGATCTTACTCCGATGAAATATAATTAAATTCTTAGTTTCCCTGCCAAAAATAAATAGAAAAAAAAAAGAAAGAAAAGACTTGGCATCTTCCACAGAGAGTCTTTTGGGATTAGATAAACAGAAATCTTATTCAGTTTTAAAGTCAAAGTGTGTTATAATCTCAAATGTGGCTGTAATAACAACCACCCCCTTCTCACCAATTAAAAGTAGTCTCTGTGGGTTTGGGATCTTACTCTCTAGGGTTAAAAACAAACAAAAATTCTGACTTGCATTTATGTTACCTTACCTAGTCATTAGGGTTGTAGCAGAACAAGGCATATGCTGCTCATATTTACCAATGCTAAATTATTTTATATTTACTTGATATTTTTCATGTTTTACATGGACAAAAGGTGTATTTTGTAGTAAGATGCCATTTGGTATGTCTGATGGAGCAGTAGCTTATGAATGCTTGATGCCTAATATGAAGGCCTAAAGTCTGTACTTCAGAGTACCTCTCAGAAAACACCTTTTTCAACAAACAAGCACTATGAGCATGTGATGCTCTTGTTGTGAAGCATGTTACAGATAGAGCCCTATGTACTGGGCAATGTGAAGAAAATTCATGATGTCTGACTTTGGGTGCAATAGGTTAACTGTTTACTTACAGGAAATATTTATTTATTTGCAGGAAATATTTGAAATAGCTTTGCAGATCTGAAATCACTGGAGAAATATGTTCTTAAAGGGATACAGGAGGGGCTGGACAAGATGAATTACATTTTCAGAAATCTGAACAGACACAGCAATATGAAGCCATCTAACTGCGGTTGTTCAACAAGTAAGTAATTTAACTGAAAAATAACCTCTATTATAAGAATTTCTCTTTGTCTCTGATGCGATTTTCAATTCTGATGCCAAAATAATTTATTTTACACTGAGAGTTCATTTTTTTATTTTGTCACCTGCTCTCTCTCTCTTTTTTTTTTTTTTTTTTTTTTTAATATGCTTATCTCGTTTGGTCATTACATCAGTATCTTTTGATGTAATATGTTCATCTTCTTGCTCACTAGGTTATTTAGGGACCATGACTGAGAAATAATTGATAAGAATGCTGAAGAGGGAAGACAAAATATGGAAAATACAATAGGAGATAATTTGGTTTTCATTTGGATAATTTGGTCTGCAATTGGAAGACAATTTGCATCTCAGCTCTACCACTGCTTAGGTTACGTACTTTGGTTACACACATATTTGTATAAATATCTGCCTGGAAATCAACGAGACAGCTTGTGTGGGTATGGTTCAAAGTAATAACTTTTTTCCCTGGAGTTTTTGGTTTGTAAGAAAACAACCAAACAAACAAAGCCACTACTAACAGAAGTTGTCAGTTCTGTTCCAGATGGCTTTATGGATCAGAGTACTTGAGAAAGCAGTTTTTAAGGACCGGAACATGAGAAGAATAAAACTTCTATTTCTTCACATTTAGTCTGAACATTGTCATTGTTTGGTATGAAATCAATCCAAAATTTTATATTGACGATGATTCTTCCCCTGTTCCTAAACACATTTGCATTGCAAATTGTGTGGCAGTTAGCATTATTGCTCAGTAACTGAAGTTTCTGCAGCACATAACATAGTTACAGATATTTCCTAAAGCTCATCACAGGTAGTAGGTACATTGCTGAGGGCTTTTAGCAGAATGTTAATGGTTTAGATATTTAACTCCAGCAAACTAAGTAAGGCGTAGGCTTCTTTGCAAATGTTAGCCATCATGCCTGTACATTCAATTTGATGACTCACCGCTGTAATACATCTGCCCAGACTGGAACGTGGCAGCCATTCCGCGCTAACAACTCAACGCAGCGGTTTATTTTTCTGAAGAGGAGATGTGAGGAGTAACTCGTCCAATTGAAACTGCAAGGTGAGTCACAAAGGTGATGACAAGAATTAGCTTCCTGCAGCCTGGTCTCATGACTGCAGAAACATTTTAGAAAGTTTTGCAGGAGACAACTTCACAAAGAGCTGGAACATGTTCGGATAACTGTCCATCAGAAATGCCCTTTGAGTAGAGCTAGCGGCGTGCGCTTTTTCTCTCTGACTATAAAGATGAGACTTAAAAGGCTTTTATATGCAGCTGTGAATATTTTCAAATGAATGTCCAGGATGGAAAGCTCTTATCAACAATTTTGAAAGTACACTGGTATTCATTTAAAGTAACTTTATTATTTTCAGGTAATGCATTACTAGGGGAGTTTAGTGTAATTTTCTACTCCTCCAAAGTGCAAAGGAAGAGGTCATTACTTAAACACTCTTGGCCTTTCAATAGGAGTGTGGTACCCACCTCCTTTCGTGTGCCTTGAAAAATGTCCTTTTACGTTGATCTTGATTCAGTCTTGCTGAAACGTCCTGTGCTAGTCTCATTGGTCTCATTTCAAACCCTGAAGAATCATGTAGCACAGCCAGCCTTGCATTGGTAACCAGCTCCAGAAGTGACAGTACTGCGTGCTTTACAGGAATGCCTGTGGGCCTGAATATGTTGGCAAACATATCAGAGTCACAGGTTGTTTGGGTAACAACTTAAACTTCTGTGTGTTTCACCAAATTGTAGCTATGATCTGGACATTTTGCAGCTGGTACTCCATTAACTAGAAGTTTATAGTATTGCCAATAAAATATATGAAAAAACTATTTCAAGAAGTAGATTTGACTCATCTTCTTGTTCTAAGGCCTCTAAGTGATTTTCAGTCATGTTCATTCACATTCATGTCAAACTCAATTGCCCAGATTAAGCTTGTTCACAATTGCCTAAAACTATATTTGTGTCATGAGGTCTACCTAACACTTCTCAAAGCTCTGACCTAGTAAATTTGCCCTCTGGAGCTGCTATTTTGATTTTTTTCCAACACTAAAACATCCAATTCTTTGAACCAAGCATTCAGGAAAACACTCAGTGACCAGTTCTCACAGTATGTATCTGGGAAGGAGAGGCCAGAACAAAGCAGCTATGCAAATTATCAACTCAGACAAAGCTGAAAGTAGCCCAAAATACATTAAACAGTAAATCTGACTATGCCAGTGTCAGGGCTAAAGTACAGACTTTGATAATGATCATAAAGGGCAGTGATGAAATCTTTCATCTTTCTCATAGATGAAAAAGGAACAGACACACAATGTTCTCGCTGGCTTCTTTGGAAAACTGTTTAGGAGCTCTTGTTATATGAAGAAATAGGAGAAGCAATTAGCACTGAAGCCAAACTGCAGCTCTCTATCTGAATAGTACTTCACACAAACAGACCTGCTGAACCCCATGGTCTTATTTAAATAATGAAGTGTTGCACAGTGTAGTTAAAGATTGCTGCCACTGGACCCTGAAAATATAATAACAGCCTTTATCATGTAGTAACTTAAAGCCTGATGCAGGCTACAAATCAAATTCTCTGCACCCTCTTCTTTCAAAATGAAATCAGACGTGTTTCTGTACTTCTGGGCCCAGTCTCCCATTTACAAAATACTTTTTTGTTGAGCCAAGCAGCAACTGCTTTTCTGGCAGCGTTTAGTGTCCTAACACTAAGGAGGGTACTTTCAGCAGTTTGCATCATCCCCTCAGCCCATCCATAGCTTCAGCGAAGGTTATCCTAGTAGCTCTTGCTCTGAAGGCTGTCTTTGGGCCTCTGACAGCTTGCAGCCTGTTTTCAGGGCTCCCTGACAGCCTGAAAAGTATGACCATGAAAGTTACAACTGAAAATGCAGGACTATTTCACAGATAAGGCCTATTTTTCTTTCCAGTGTGATTCGATGCTACCCTGATTTGTCATTTTGGACCTCCTAGGTTATCTTGATGACAAATAAACTGCAGGTGCCTCGAAGGGCCACCTGCTCTTTCAGGTGTGATTGATGTAAATGTCTGAAGTAACTTGCAAATTGTATCCTTTTGTTAAGTCTAACATTACATACGTGGCTGAATGGGCTATTGCACTGTGTGTCTTGAAAAGCAACAGACCTGAATAGCATATATGAGAAACGATGCACAAAGCTTGTGAGTTTATATACTCCTTTTTGGGCCAAATACTTTACTGAGGGGATTAATGTGAATTTTAACTTCTGCAGCTGTTTCTCCGTGTTCATAAAAATTCAAAGTTCGGTCTCATGTTACATGATGGTAAACCAGATGTACTTCATGTTTCAGGTACTGCACTGAAAATTACTCTTGATTCACAGCAGCAAAAGCAAAAGTGCAACTGGGATGAATTTGTCTTCCCATGAGGTTCTTAGTCCTTATCTCTCCAAGTCCAAAACTCCTCTGACTGCAAGATCTTCTATGATAGTAATTCCTTCCAGTATTGCCAGCTTTTACAGTTTCATCATAAATCTGCTGGGGCTGGATTTGCGTTAAGATGAAACACATCAGTCGTCACGCTCTGTTCTTGCCTGCCTGAGGGGAAAATACTATTTGGGTTGGATACCTTTCCTGCATTTCTTCCAGCAAAATATGGGTGCTGGGGAGAGCAGGCAATGCTCATTCCATTCCATGAGGAACTCAGAGGAACTGGGAGATAGAAGAAGGGGGCAAAAGGAAGAAACCAGTCTTATGGGTCATAAAATATCTTTGCCCTGCTCTGAACAACAGAGGGAGAATGTTTCTGTCAGCTGAAAAGCCAGGAGGGAGGGTGAGAGAGAAAACAATCTGCAGCTGTAGAGGGACAGTGGCTTGAGGAAAACAGAAGTGTGTAGGCAAGAGGGAAGATCAGTTATGCAACCATGAGTTTTGGGGACAGCTAAGAGTTGTGTATCATCAGAGAGCATCTTGTGCCAAACCACAACCTTTACTTTGTTCTAGTGAGAGTTTCGGTGAGTCTGGGTGTGCTGGTGAGGTTGTCTGTCAAACTAAGGAGGAAACTAGGAGAGAAGTTTAAATGTCAACAGGTGGGATAACAGCTATTTTTAAACTGCCTGATGGTAGAAGCCATCACCAGGAGGCTGCACTGGACTGGCTTTGGGTGCTGTGCTGCTGCAGAGACCCTTCTGCCAGTAAAGCAGGTGTAGCACAATTGCTTCACACATCAGGTTCCACTGGCTGGGAAGTAAGCAGCCCCAACAGGGAGGATTTCAGGCCATTTTTTGTCACTCTGACGTGCAACTGCATGGCTTGTGTGAGGGCATTGTATCATTTTTGTTACTTTACCTCCCTTTACCTTTGGGAGACACCTGATTTTGAGGGAAGCCCGCCCTCTCCTGAGGGGAACCTTCCTCTGCAGTCACTTAATTGTTTGCTCCCAGCCAGGTTTGCCTAATTATCAATTTGGACTGAAAGTTAGCCAGGTGAGAGCAGCCCAGGTGACCTGTGCTGCTGAGCTCCCCTCACAGTACCTCAGTGCTGAGCGAGCTTCCAGCGTCCGGGGTGAGCCATTGTGTGGCAATAGGCAGGAGGGGAAGGGCCGCCGGGCGTGGTGAGGCAGGTCACTAAATGACCGACCTGCTTAATCCTGCCAGCTTTACATGGATCCCACAGCTCCCTCCTTCACAGGATGGGCAGTCACGGAGCTGTTGAGGTGAGATGGGACCTCGGGAGGAGGCACGGGCAGGGCCAGCCGGAGCAGGTGGCTTGGTTGTCCCCAAAGTTTTCTCCATCTTGAGGCCAGGGTGCTGCAGGGCAGCTGGGTCAGGTGTGTGTGAGATCCAGCTCATGGGGAAGAAACGTTTCCCTCAAGTGTAAGTCTTCATATTTCAGGTTGTGGCCGTGTTGCCTGGCTGATGGTTCCCTTTGTTGAACTAGGTCAGAGTCATATCTGCCTGTTCCTGAAGTCCCTTGGAGTGGCAGCACAGCCGCTCCTGCCGCACGTACCCTGCCAGCAAGCTGAGGGTGTGTGTGGTCCCTTCAGGTGTGACAAAAGTGTCTATCACTGGTCAAGAAAACGAATGTTGCCGGGACAGTCCAATCTATCGGCCTTTGGAAGGAAAATTCAGATGCCTGCCAGCCAATATTAATAGGCTACAAATCTAAGCAGTGAGGAAGGCAGTGCAAGGATGAATTCTTACTCTTCTGCATTGTAGAGTCCATGGGACTGTCCCAAAAGTGGACTGTGGGCTCTGGTGACCCTGATCTTAATATAGAAACTTTTGTTTTAGCTTTATGTCCTATGTGGATCAATTTATGAAAGAAAATGGAAGTCTTGGACTCCATACGGCTTCCTGTGTGGCTGTCCAAATTCATCACCTTGTGTGGCCTGTTGTCCCAGGTTTGGGCTGGTGAAAGGGGGTTTTATCTCAGATGCTGTCTCACCCTGGTTCTGAAAAGTTATCCTGCTGCAGTTGTGAGAAAACTCTTGTTTTTCCTGTATTTCTCTAATGTGGTAAAGAAGATACCCCATTTAACTGACTTTTCCAGGCAACAGGAACATATTAGAAAGCATTCACTGCGAGAGCTCCCAACACCCCTAGGTAGCTTTTTTCTTTGAATTCCTTAGAATTCCCTTTTCTTTGTTTTCTTTTGTTTCCTTTTCTTTGAGTTCCCTCTAGGGATTAACAAAAGATGTGAGGGTGTATTAGAAGAAGCTTTCCCTTTCCTCTTTGTTATTTTCATTGTTCGAGCAACTATTGCTGGTCGCTGTCTTGGTCAGGATATGAGCCTAGGTAGATGTTTGGTCTGAAATGCTAGGCCTGTCATAATCAACTCCATCTGAAGTGTATTGTTCCCTTACTTGTTTGGTTAGTCCTAAAACAAAAAGAAACCCCAAAGACCTTCAGCATATGGCCAGGAGGCTGGGGTAGCTGTGGGTGACCTGCACTTGCTTCTTGTAGTAGTGCAAGAGTACAGGGGAAAATGTTCTCAGCATCCAAAAACTTTAACACTGGATCATTGTTCTGCTGATAAGCAATGATGGGGAGGGGCTGTCAACAGTTATCCCAAAATATGCGAGCATTTTTTTTAGGAGATGGGAGGAAATAAAGGGTTAAGTCCCAGCTGACAGGGATTATTAATACAGGCTTTGCATTTACTTTTGAAGACTGGTGCTTTTTCAGTGGAATAATAATTGGTCAGCATGACCACCCCTGAAAGTATGGTTACAGAAAGCCTGAAGCTATAAATTTCTTAAACTGTTCAAACTCAGTTGACAACAGTATGTTAGCCTGTGGCTTCTGTGCTAATTAGGTCATGTCATCAGTGTAAGCAAGTATAATTTCAGAGTGTATATGTTAATTGCCAACTGAGGATATTGCTGTTTGGGTGTAATAAAGTGTTCGCTGTGGGAGGGAAGAAGCAGCATGCTAGGTTGGTTGCAGCCAGGGTTTGTCTGGAGTTGTGTGAATAGTTAAGGATTTTTAAAATAGGTTAATTAGGCTATTTAGGTGTTTTTCTGCATTAAGCATTGGTTTTTGTATGGCTTATTTTGTGGCTATGTATATATTTATTTTTTCCCCTCCCCTTTGTCTTCATTAGAGATTCAGTCTTTAAAGGTTGGCATGCACAAAGTAGAAGAATTTGCAAGGCTTTCTTCTGGAATCTGTAAAAATGCATATGTTAAGAGCTCAGGTGCTTTTTGGAACAGCAGTGTGAGAGACTTCTATGCATGCAGAGCAATCTTTAAGAACAGCTGATTAGAGTAAGCAGTATCAATAACAATTCATCATTTATACTGTGAACAAGTCCTCAGTGACTTTGTCAGATTTTGCTTGCTGTTCCCAAAGAGTGGACAAATTCACTTACCACAGTCCCAGCGTGACAGAAAAGGCAAGCAGGTTTCCCCCTGTGCATCCTGAAGCTATCCAGAGACTGCAGGCTGAGAGCTGTGCTGAGATGATGAGGTTCATTGCCACGCTCAGTAATGGGCTGTTAGTCTGACAGCATCAGCTGTGCTGCTTCAGAGACTGAAGTCATTTGAAGGATGCTCTGAGTGGAGGATTGAGTAACCTGGACAGAGAAGTTGGACATGATACATATGGACATGGTTTAGTGGATGATAATGGTGGTAGGCAGATGGTTAGACCAGATGATCTTGAAGGTCTTTTCCAACTTTAATGATTCTGTGATGTTTGAAAAATGAGCAAGCACACACAAAACAAAAAACTTTATTCAATTTTTGTATTGGCTTGGAGTTGTTTGTGAAAGATGGGATATTTTAAGACTTAAGCATCAAGCTCAATATGTATGCACAGCGTGTTACAGAACTTGGCCTTGCACCTGAATGCTGTTCATTTAACCATCCTCACGTCCAGCCTGTCTGCCTCAGGGTGAGGGAAACTTGCCCAAGGCAGCACAGCTGCATGGAGGAAGTGGCTTGTAAGTGGTGCCATGGGCTTTGTGGTATCAAAGTGTTGTGCTCATTTCTACAGGGTTAAGCTTTACTTAGTTATTTCCTATGGGAGATTTATAGAGAACCTTGCTAGGCTTTGGGGGATATGGGTAATAATTTCTGTTTTTACTTATGACAAGCAACTTTTGATTCTTCCTAACCCTGCATGTGTTTTTTTCTTTTCTTTTTAGACAACATTAAGTTGCAGGAGAATTGCTGAAGTTACTCTGAGTGATACCTTTGAGCACCAGAATGGTAAGTTGTCATTTATAAGCAGCAGAGAATGGCTTGGAGCACGTGTAAGGTATGCACAAATAACACTGGGAACATTGTGGGGTGGCAAGTTTTGGATGTTTATATTATCAACTGTCAAACAGGGAATAGGATGTTCTAAAAAGCTGGCATACTGATGATGATTTGATGATGCTGATGATGGTCTGCTCAAGTCCTGTGTTACAGGAGTATTTTCTGTGGCTTCTGGTGTGACATTTTTTTTCAGATCCTTGGTTGAAAAGTTAGCCCCTGGGACCCTATTTATGGGAAACACAGATGCTTCCAAAGACCAGTCTTGTGAAGGGACTGTCATTTCAAGGTCCCAGAAGTTTCTCTTTGTGAGGTAGGGTGCTGAACGGAGTGATGAGAGAACTGTTTCCTTGGCTGTTGCCAAGATTTGAAGTTCCCAGATAGAAAGTTGACCAGGTTGGAAGACAGCTACCTAAAATGCTTTTTATTTTATTAAAAAAAAAAAAAATAATTGTGTGTGGTGGGGAGAAAAAGTGCTTGTCTACATTTGTTTATAGAGTAAAATGACATGAAAACGTAACAAGACTTTGGGGTTTATCCCCTTTTCATTTACTTGCCATTTGTGTTTTCTGAACACCTTGTCCTCCCCAGTTCTATTTATCTTTTTTTTTTATTATTTTTTTTTATTGTGGAGAAAACTGTTCAGGTGGTAGTGGGCTCTAATTTTTATTTAATAATGTGCAGAAGTCAAGTGTTAACAAAGAGTTTGTATAGTCTTACTTACTCGTGTTTCCCTCTTATAGCCCTTGCAGTGTCACTACTGTATTTATTCTTGAGGGATTCTTGCCTAGATCTGAATTTCTGAAAGCAAGTTTATTCATCTCCTTGTGCTTTTGAAACAATGGCTTAGGGTGGTGAAGAACTGTTGGACTGGGAGCTGGTGCCACTGAAGCAATGGTAAAGAGATCTGTCTCACCAGTCTGATCAAAGAAACCAACATTCATGGCAGAACAGATTTCAACTGTGGTATTTCTGGCTGAAGACACACAAAGTGCTTGGGGAAGTAATTTAACAATGAAGTGATCTTATGATAAAGTGTTAAAACAGGACATTACTAAACAGTAAGAGCCTGACATGTAGTAGTGTAGAAGAATAATTGATTTATGGTGTTATTATGTATGGCTGGTCTAAGGCTATGTCCGAATAGTGTTTTCTGGCAGCAAGATCCATAGAGATTGTCTGTAGTTCATGGTAGCAGTAAAGATATAATTTTCATAGCAGAAAACTATATGGAGCAATAAACAGTTTTTGTTGGGCATTAAATGAGGATATGAAGTTAAAAGCTTTACGTATTAATATAGCTCTTGCTGGAGGATAAATGTGATCTAAATAAATAAATTTCAATGTAACCAAAGTGCTTTTTTTGTTTTCAAGTGTGTCTAAAAGTTCAGATATTCTGATGCTTTGGGTTTTTCATTGAAAATACATAAGATGGTCTACTTTTAGAGACCAAATAATTGAAGGCAGGTAACTGGGAGAGATTACATACAGTAAAAGGGATGTGATGTGATTGTACACATTTAGGAACATGTTCTTTTTCTCTGTCTGACTGTAGCACAAAACTTGCAGCACAGGTCTTGGTAAGCATAGAAGTCTTTTGTCCCTCTCAGCAAAAAATAATAATAATAATAAAAAAATCATGTGTTCTGTGTAGACCTAAGAGATTTGGGGTATAGGTTTTTATTTTCTAGACTGGATCTTAGCCTGGAAATTCTTTTTGATTACATCTGCTTTAACCTTGTATAACATCAGAAACAACAGCTCTCCATACGTACTGAAGGTTGTAAATCCATGTGATCTGTTGGTGCCTATTGATTGCAAACTAGTATTGCAACAAATAGTGTCACGACTCAGTTCGTGGGTCATAACATCTGTCTAAAGTTAATGTAGATTCTGTTTTGGTTAAATACTTACATAGTGAATTCTGTTTGAATTTTTTGGCTGTAGCATCGTTACTTGCTGTGAGTATGGCTGGCAAGGTTCCGAGAAGTGTTTTTGTCTTCATGAGATTATACAGTCAGTGTCTATATTCTTTAATGTTCCCATGTGGCTGGCTTGCTTTTCCTCTTTGGCCTGAGGTTGCAGGGTCTGAGAGGACTGTGCATAGTTCAAATCACACTGCAGGTGGATCAGAAAAAAGGTTTTGAGTGAGCTACGTGTGGGGTTAAGATTTGGAGAAACCTTGAGGTGCAGAACTCAGCTTTAGTCCTTGCTCCAGGTAAAATTTTATACGCTTTCTTTAACCAAGGGCTGTTACACTTGCCCAGTGACTGAGTTAAAAGCTAACATGAAGAAATGCTCATTCATGTATTTTGCTTGTCATTAGCCTCCTGTAGCAAGCTGGTATGCTAGGTAAGAGCAGTACTCATTATAACAGAGTAGTTTTTTGGACCATGTAATGTGTTGAATATTTTTTTTTTTCCTAATTTTTCTTTTTCTACTAATAGCTTTTGTTAAAGCATGGGTCAGTTTGGGGATTTCATTGCTTTTTGTCAGTTCAGGTTCATAGAACGTGACTTCTAGATTTGGTGAATTCTACATCTAGTATTGGTTATAACACAACTAACGTATGTAAACACAGAGTTGACTAGACCATTAAGTTTTGAAGAAGTGGCACAGTTGATTTTTATATGTGAATTAATTTGCTTTGTAAAATAGCTTTCTATTTTCTTATTGGAAACCAAGGTTTATTAATTTTTTATTTATTTATTTATTTTAATTTAATGGTGTCTTGATGTCTCAATACTTTTTAAAAAGTTTTAAAACTTATCTTTCTGGCAGTACAGTTTACATGTAGCTAACTTACTAATCTTAAAATTTACAAAAACTTGATGGGCACTAAATATTTAGTGGCTAACTGTGTGTGTGAGTGGGTTATCCTCTGTGTTGGTATAGATATTCTGTGTAGAGTATCTAACACTTCTTGTTTACTGTAGGGGTTTTGTTATCTTTATTGAGTGATTCTGCTGGTCTTTAAGATCAGTCTTGAAGTTACACTGTGACTGTATGGTCTCAAGCCATGTTCATCACAGACAACACCTAAGCTGAGTTCATGATCAGCTAGGTAACTTCCCTAATGCAGCAAGAATCTCTTAGTTTTTAAATAACTGCTTTGGGGGAGCATTCGGAGTGCTAGTGGAATTGCTGCCTTTAGGATGCCCCTTCAAGGTCTTGGGCTCAGTTTCTTGATGCTCTTTTGACAACTGATGCTTCTTACTTTGCTGTGTATCTAAGTATGTTCAGCTGGAAGTTAGTAATCGAAGAATTTGCTTCTCTTACCACATTTTCATCTCCTAGGGAGATGACAAGAATGTAGATTTTGGAATATGATTTTGAAACTTTCTGACTTGGTATTTTATTTTTTTGACTTCGTCAGGTCTTGAATCTGATGATTTCATCCCAGAGTGTTTTCATTTTACCTTTTTTTTTTTTTTTTATCCTCTAAAGAAATTGTAGTTTTTCAGTTTCAATAAATGTGCTACGCAGAGAATAAGAATCCTGTTTTGCCAACTCTGAAGAACATGCAGTTGAAACACAAGGTGCCAAAACAGGAGGAAGGGTGTACATGAAATCCATGTTCAGTCAAAGAGTAATACGCAAGCTAGTGTCTGGTGAAGTGAAGAAGGGGCTATTTACTAACTCAGAAGTGGTTCAGAAACAAAGTGCAGAAAGATCGGGTGGGAAACATAGGAGTAGATGTTCAGGCAGTATGCTGGTTATAGAAGGGATATACCTTACCTTCTTGTTCCTGTTTCTCTCAGAGAAGTGCTTTCCCATTTTGACTTTATAGCAGGTGCTGTTTCCTTGTGCTGATGTTAATGCAGTATTGGCCATAGGGCAATCCTACGTGTTCACCCTGCCTCCTGATGCTTGCATGTTCACAAATGCCTTTATTGCTGGCTGTATTTCACTTCCTGTTCGAGAAGGATGACTGGAATGCTCTCCAGACTTCTGCTTAAGGAATTAGCAGATTTAAGGCCTTTATTTATTTTTTTTTTTTTGTTTTCTTTTCCCTTTTCTTCAGCTTCTTTGCTTTGCTGACGTACTTTACATATAAAGCAATGCGCTGTCTGGACTTCAGGTGTTTCAGCCACTGTCAAATACCACCTCTTCATTTTTTTTTTTCCCAATTTTATTTAATCCGAGTGGGTTCTAGGGTGTCAATGAAACCAGCAATTTTCTTTAATCTTTTCTGATGTAATGTTTCTCTTCCCCATGTTGCCAGCTATGCCTGCTTTGCTGCCTTCGTCCCTTGTCTGAATTAGACACCCTTGTAATTTAATCTCCCAGTCAATGTCTTGCTTTAATCACGCCTCGAGCATGCCAATTACATTACACGTCTCCCTTAGCACATGTGCTTTCAATTCACCGCATTGTCACATACCAGCTCCACGCATCGCATGGATGGTGTTTATGGTTCCTTGCCTGCTGCACAGAGAGGGAAGCAGGGAGGTGTTCTCCAGCCATCCTCGCTCAATTACTGGTGTGGGATGCTTCCTGGGGAACTGAAGGGGGACATATGACAAATGTTGTTTTGCTGGTGACCTTTACTGGGGAAAGCTCTCTTCCAGTTAGGAGTCAGTAATGGGATCATTCATGGTAGCTTGTCTGGGTGCAAATACATCATCTAACATTGGAGACTGCACTTCTTTAGTGCTGACTTCTGCAGTTGCTTTCAATATCCTGTCCTACTGCTTGCACCAGTTGGTTGCCACAAACAGCTGGCCATGCTCTGTGGCTGCAGCTGTGCAGCTGCCTTTCACTAAAGGGAAGCAGAGTGCAAAAGATGAGCCTGCCTCTGCTGTCCTTGTTTGCAACTCAATTTGTTCCATGTGGAGTGGGGTTAGCAAAACTGTGTTCTTGAGGATTTGTTTCCATAGTTGGGATCTTTGGTATATGAGAGACCTACGAGCAGCGTGTAAAAAAGGCTGCAGTGTTGAGTTTATCCTTCTCAGTCATGAAAGTAATCTTTCTTGTCTATCCCACCATGTGTTCTCATGACTTTTGCAGGACTTCCAGTTTCAGATAAATTTGATAGAGATGTAGTAATGAATGACAAAGGTTGCTGGGTAGGGCACGCAGCCTTTGTGGTTGTATAAGCCTTGTTTCCCTAAGAAAACAAACCTATAATCAAATGTCTCCCAGTATGGGAGGACATCTGAAAAATATTTACCAAAGGAATCTACGGTCTCCCTAAGTGTGGTGTTTTCCATGTTTCTTAAAACCATTCAAATGCTGTTTCTGTAACCACCAGCCCTGTGCCTGTGGCATACCGGCTGTATTTCAGGGCAGCACTGCTGAGCTGGCTGATGTGAGGCTGTTGCATTCTTGCAGTAGGATTGCCAAGTCCTCGACAGCCTCAGGAATGATACAGGCTCAGTGGAAGTCTCTATGTTGACTTCCTGAGCTTTACACAATATCTTTGGAGAGCGAGGGCTAAATGTGCACCGTAGTTCAATCAGTGTGACTGATAATGCCTTGAATAACAGCTTCTGTGAGGTCACACCAGGCTCCAGGAGCTAAACATGGAGGAAGGTAATTTGGAAGAGGGCAGGACCTGGTGATGAAGGTCACAAGGCACATGGGATATATACTAGATAGCTGTTTGCTGTATTCTTAATGAGTAATAATATATATTAATAATGTACAGTACTTGTAGTATGCATTTCTATAGATTACAATATAAATGAGTATGTACATGTTAACCTTTTTTTCTTTCTGTCATGCTGGTTTCATCTATTCACACGTTTACCAACATAAAGTTGCCTGTTACATTGATCAATTCTCTAGTATTTGCTAACCTTCAAGAGCTTTGCTCCCTCTGGCTCGGTTTTGCTGACAGACCAGTTTTAGTGATAGGGTCATTTGGAAGGTAAGACAGAAGTTTCTTCCAAGGGAGTTAGAGGATACATGGCTGTTGTGGTCTGCTGCTAAAGTAGATGCAACTGCAACTGATCCCAGATGAAAATACCACTGCTGTGCTGTGCTTCTGTTTGCCCTGGTGGTCTGCTGGTCCTGGCAATTACCTCAGCTTTTTCCAGAGTTGCAAGGTATTTAGAGTCCTCCTTGAAACACCGTCCCATTAAAGCTGATGGCAGTGGCAGATGGACCTTATAGGAAGTATTTGTTTTGTTACTTAATTAGCACTCTACTCTCCCTTTGTGCTTTAGTGGTTGGTTGCTTTTTTCTGGGGACTATGTTTGTTAGGCTTGGAAGAATTCCCAGGTGTTATGAGTATAAGAATATGGTTATGAAAAGGTGTATTACTAGGTTTTGAGAGTGGATCTCTCTTACTGAACTAATAAATCTTAAGAAATAGCAAACAGTAATGACTTGTATGCAGCCAGGTCTGAATTTGGAAATAAGGTTATTTCTGGGACATCTATCTTTTGTGATCACATCCAGTGTTGAGCTTAGGTAATGACAGGCTTAGCTCTGTATTTGAGAGCCAATGCTGTGTTGCATTTACAGCTTTATACAAATAAGCAGGGTTCTTTTGTGTTTCAGCGAGTGAGTGTAATTGCTGGCAGATGCAAGCTGTGGGTCAGCGTTCCCAAATTGCTTGCCATTTCCAGAGCTCCCCTGAAGCCATGCTGCAGCACAAGCCTGTGCAGTTCAGGGACTGGAGGGCAAAAGCTGCTCTACCCTAATGGGGATGGACAACAGAGGCAAGAGTTCTGCTTAGAGGGGCCATTGCTGTAATACCCCTAATGCCTCACAACGCTGGCAGGCATCCCGGTTTGTTTCTAATCGAAAAAAATCACCCTTGACAGTTTCTTCTATGACTCTATCTTCCAGACCTTAGCCTGGTTTACTGTAGATGCCATGGTAGTGCCTGTTTAGTAGTTCAGGATTACTGTGTAACTTACAGTGTGCCCTTCTGCTGTTCCACAAACCCTTTTCTGCCACGTGATGTTGCACCTTACTTGAAAACGTGACTGTAAGAAAACCTCATTTTTGTTAAATCTCTGCTCTGCAAATTTGTTTTATTGACTTGAATAAGGACTTTGTACTCCCACTATGTGGTTGATACAAGAGACATCTAAGGAAATCTGGGTATTTTCACACAACTGAGAGCTAGACTAAGTACTGTAAAAACTTCATGAATGTAGTTTAGAGGGTGGAGGCATTCTCATCAGGCTGGGTTAATGTGGAGTGGACATGAAGCTACTGCTAGTTCATTTGTAAGGCAGTTAGTGGGAGTACTCTAAAATAGGATGGTTACAGAAGTGAAATGGGGTTCTGTCACCCAGCTGTAAAATCTAGTTAAATGTTTTGTCTTCAGATGGTTTGTTAGTGTCTCCTTCTACAGAGAAGACCTGCCAGCTATCTATTATATTGCTAGCATCAAGAAGAGAAATTGGTTTTTATTACTATAGCGTCTGAATGAACGGTTTGAATGCACAACTGACTGCAGGCTTTTGAAGGTGAACATGGTGCCTCATCCTCCAACAAGACAGCACTTTGTGCATCAGCATGCCCATAGATTATTCTTTCATATTTTGCATTTTCAGGGTGGCTGTTCTGTTGCTGGTGCCGCAGCTGTTGGAATCCGTGATGCTGTTAAGAGTGCATAGCTCATTTCTGCAACTTCTTCTCTCCTTTGTTTGCAGCTTCACCAGATGTAGTCATGTCAAAGCTGAGCTGAGTCTCATTCCTTTCAAAATTTTCCCCGGGGTCTATAGCTGGAGAGAAATGATCACCATTAAAATTTTTCAGGGCAGTGCCTTGAGCAACAAATGTGCTGGGGCTCTTTAATAAAAACAAGATTAGTTGGATTTATGGCCTAGATTTTCAGGAAAGATGCTAATGGATGTGTGTGTCAACCGAGAGAAGATCCATATGTATGGACCTTGTATATCAATATGCAAGCTAGAAAAGTAGTAAAAGCAACTTATTTAACATACATACATATGAGTTGAAATACTCTGAGCTGAGAGATAAATTGGATGTAGCTCTTATCAGTATAACAATATATCAGAGTGGCACTGAAAGCTTGGCTTTTCTTTGAGAAATTGCTTGCATTTCTGTCATATTGGCCCACAGTGATGCAAATAACCTGGAGAAACACAGAAGTGTTCTGTAATTTATCATATAAAGTGGAGGATTTGCTTCACTATGAAAATTCGTGCCCTCTTTTTCTCCTAAGCATATGCTGCTGAAGCTGAGTCTGTCAATGTCAAGTACAAGTCAGAAACAAGTTCTTATGGTTGCATTGCAAACTGCAGGAAATGTCTACATGCTACTAATCACAGTGGCTCTCTCCAGTGGGCACAGCTATATTTAGGCACAATGTGAAATTGGCTGCCATAAATAAAGTTTTTCCTCAGCTGTTTTCATAAGGGTGTTGCATACACAGCTTAAAACCTCTGCATTGGTTTAAAAACAGAACAAAAAACCCACCTGTGATGCTTAGCTCTTGAAAGCAACCTTAGTGTTTTTTTTGTTTTTTTTTGTTTTTTTTTTTTAACGGTAGTTGTTTCCCAGCTTTATTACATCACTTCCATTTGTGCTGCAAGATTGATGTAGGAAATTCTGTGTAAATGCACTCCATCAAGAAGCCATTGTGTCACCTTGGGTTCTTAAAGATGCTCACTGCAATGCAGCATAATTGGCAAAGCCAACACGGAACAAACCTTGATTTATAGGTTAAAAACATGAAGTCTTTAGGAAAGTTGGTTAAGTACTTTACAGGTCACCTCTATTTTTTTCTGCCATAGATGCCTCGCCTCACTGGTTTCCTTTATGTCATTCTGTCCGTATTCTGTTTATTACTGAAGTGAATAAAGTCACTGTATGTTTGGTTGAGTTGAATATAAAATGTAGTTTTGGGGGGTTTACCTCCAAAGAGGCAAAGTGAAGAAGCACCAAATAAAATATGAACATTCATTGGGAGTGAAAAGTTTTCTGGAAAGAATGCAATTAATCCAGTGTTGAAAAATAATATTGACATTTATTGATTGCATTAAAGATAGGAGACGAATGCAGCGTGTGTGCTGCAAAAGCGTGTGGAGGAAGCTGGGACAGCGAGAATGCAGAGCACTGTAATGATGATGCCAGCCAGCTCCCTAGACAGCAGCGTATCAAACAGTCCATCTTGAACTTAGTTCATTTCTAGGTAGTAATCATCAAGCAGATCTGCTCATTTCAGCCAATATGCTGAAATTTAATTCGTTTTTTTGTAGTTAACTTCGCACAGAACAAAAAACGCATCACCTTCTGACCAGCTGTAGAGTTGGTTGAAATACACAAACTACAAACTTGTCCATTTTTAAACTTGTGGAAACTTTTGTGGATGTTGAGACCCTGTGAAAACTTGTGGCTTCCCCTACATTGTGTCACACAGCTGAGATTTTTGTTGTGAGTAATGACTTCTCTTTCTGATGTCTGATGTAAATAGCTGTGTTCTTCTGGCCAAGTTTGTCAAAGACCCCAGACCTATGAAGACAGTCTGAAATTTAGACACATACAAGAAGGTTTAAATACTTCTGTACAGTATTCCTAGAAAAACAGACCTAGCAAAGCCAGGATGAAACTTTAGTCCTAAATATATTATAAGTGAAGCTGGTAGTGCTGCCTATAATTAAGCTTGCCTCACATTTCCCATTATAAGACCCTGTTTTCAGTGGCATATAACTTTGCCAAATTTTAACTGTTTGGGCTGAAACTTTCCATGCTGAATGTCTGCCTCAGATGAATTGTTTGGAAAGCTTCAACAAAAAATGGTTTCACCATTTCTGGGAATGAAATTAAGAGAAAAATATTTTCTTTTGCCCATGCAAACTTAATTCTGGCATTTCCTGAGTTTTGAGTGCTTGGGTCTGTAGCCTTGATGTTTTTGTGTATATATATATTTACATTTCCTTTAGAAAAGGAAAGTTCATAAAATAATGCCTCCATGCATATATTTGGATAACCAAAGAATGTTTAATTTGATGTGAAAACTCTGAGTAATTAACTTACATTAGAAACAATCAAATGATATTGATTTACTGTTTGTCTTTGGGCAAATCGATTGAGACCTGATTTCAGCAAGCCCTTCTCTCAGAAGGGACTGGACTGTGGGGAAGCCTTAAAACTGGCCTCTCAATCTTTTTCCTTTTGTTATTTGCATGTGGAATACAGCTAAGGAATGCTCTTTTTGCACGGTTTGCTGTCAGGCTGAGTTAAAGTTTATGGGGCATTCTGAGTTGAGTTGTTGGAATGCACTCCAACGTCACCCAAATCTACCTAAGTGGCAGGCGTAATCGTCAGCTGGCTCAAGTGGGGCATCTTGCGTTGGGTTCTGTGGCAAGGTTTTGGTACAAATGCACTAGTCCACGTGTCTCCAGGTACTGAGAACATCTAGGAGAAAGATTATTTTTCTAGATGCATATTAAATGGAGAGGTATCAGCCACCAAGCTTGCATGTACAAGGTGGTTCAGGAGGTGCATTTATATGCAGTTTTGTTCTGCTGGCTCCAAACACCTTGAGCAAGGCTGAACTCTCCTGCCCGGAAGGCAGCTCAGCTGTTGTTTCTGCTCACCGTGCTGGCTGGAGATTTTTTTGCTTGTGCTGCCCCCCGTGAAGTGATACACAGCCAGTGCAACGCGGTTGGATGCCGTGTTGCTCCCTGAACGGCTGTTAAATGTCAGAGGAGGATTCTAGATGTTGGTGAAAATATTTGCGGGCTAAAAACATGTTGGTGTTTATGTTCATGAGCTGACACGAGTGGGATGAGAAGAGAATGTACTAGGTGGGGTCACAGGACTATATTCTCTTTCCATTAAGACATCACATCTGCAGATGGATGCTACTTCTTTGGTCCTCTTTCTATTCACCTTCCCCTGTGTGTTCAGTGCGCAGTCTCCATGGAGCTGTGAACACGGTGTGCCCATACCAAAACGAAGTGCTACATGGGGCAGCTGGAAGCCTTGCTGGAGCCTTTGAGGCCCAGTCACAGATTTATTTTTGCTCTTTTTGCATCCCAGCTTTGTTTTCTTTTATCTTCATCCTTTTATCTTCATCCTTGTTGGTTACTCCTGACTGTAACTGAGAGCTGGCGTAGTCCTGCAGTGAAACATGCTGATGCTTTCTGTTCATGCCTCGTATTTCCTTTCTGGCAGACTGTAAGGTGAAGCAAGGGAAGGAAGCAATTACAACTCTTCTTTAAATGCAGGTCAATCCCAGGGAGAAGTCCAAGCTGGTATATGCCACCTGAGAGGAATTACATTGATAACTTGTGAAAGAGGGGTGCTGCCTGCAAACACTGCCTGTATCAAAAGCAGACCCACACTTCAGAAATTGCCATGTGATACTTCAAAAGAGTCCTCAAAAACTCTCATCTCATGTCCAGGATATCCAGTTATGTAGGTACTGGTGATGGGAACTTCAGGCTATCTTTACATTTCCTGACTTTTACCACAGATGTGTATTTATTGTTTGTCTGTCATTGTTCACCTATCCAAAGCATTTCAGAGAATAGTATCCTCTACTGAAACAGAGTTTTTTTTTTTTTTTTTTTTTTTTTATTGAGACTTGGTTGGATTCCTTCATATTTTCAATTGAGCTTTGCTGGGTTACAGTCTGGAAGTGGAAAAAAAAAAAAAAACAATCACAGGAGTATTTTGTATGGTGGCTCCTAAAAACCACATCAAGCTTCTGGGACTCTTTCCATTAGCCTGGACTGGAGGAGAAGAGTCTTTGGAATTCCTACAGTTGAATTGGAAAAAGAGACAAAGGGTGAAGGTGGTGAAGCACAGAAGTGAAACACCCAGTTCAGTGCTCCTTACCTGGTCATAGCAGGAATGGGGCCCTCCCCACTCCCCTGCATTTGGTGTGGAGTAAGGAGGCTGAGGCTGGCTGTTGGACAGTGCTGGGTGGTTTGTTGTTCAACTTACTCAGTAAATTGGAGCGAAATCACGGTCATTTTCACTGACAATGGGGGAAAAAAATAGTTGGAGGAAGCAGGTGCAGGTGTGTATGGTGTCATGCTGCAGAACACAGATGCTCAGGCTCCTCTGTGCTGGAAACTGATCCAATAATGAAAATGTAACTTGCATCTTTGGGCCCCTGACATATCAGATGATCTTGTATGTGTGGGAGTGGTTATTTTAGTGGTAAAGGCAAGCTCTTGTTTTTGCTGCATATTTGATGTTAATTACTGGATAGATTTTTTTTTTCTCAAAGAGTAAGTTTCTGATTAAAGTATTTGTGAAGTAATAAGATGGAGAGTTGCCGGGGAATCAGACAGGTGTGTTAGTTATATCATTTGTTGTCTTAACATTATTATTGCCAGGGGATTTTAGTTGCACTGCCCAGGAAATTCTTTTGAAAAAGCTGGTGCCAGCTTGATACATTTTTCTGTGTTACCGGCAAGAGCTGTGACAACAATGAAATCACTTTCTGTCTCTGTGATGCAGGCCCAAGGCAAGACTTTTTGCTTTTCACAGCTTTGTGTGTACTTAGCTCTAAGTAGAATTAATTCTAGATGAATGCAGTTTGATCAAAAGAGAGTGCATCTCTATAAGTGACCTTCACTCCCTCTTCAGGCTAGTAACAACTGCACTCAGAGGTGGTGCAATTCTCCCTCTTCCAATGGTGGTCATTTTCCATTAAAAAAAGACATACAAAAAAACCCTAACCCTTTGCTCCATCCTATCAAGGAAGGAATTACCAGAGGACTATAAACTGCATTCCCACTTCAAAGGCTTTTGAGCTAACTTGGATTAGACTTCTGTCTTGAATGCTCTCCTGTTGAAGGGCTCCATCCAGCAGCTAACAAGCTTGGCCCCGTTACGTTTCTGAACTCAGTCCCTCAAAAATGGGAGTGGTGGTATATACCAAAGGGGAAGTTGTTTGCATAGCATTTCTCTTGAAATGTTGTCTCTGTCTCGCTCTGTTCCTAAACCACGTGTGCATTCTTTCAAATAAAATTTCAATGGATGTGGTATTTTCCCTGACTTCCTCCCCTGAACGGGTGTTGACGTGCTACTAACCAGCTGCGTTGTTCTGCTCCAGAGATAGGTGCCCTCGCAGCGTGGCTCAAGTAGCTCCTGCGAGCAGACAGCTTGTGTTAAGCTGTTGGGATCGCTCGAGACCCAGGTTCCAGAGGAATGCTATGTCTGTGTGGCAAACGACCTGGAGAGGTACTTGGTTGTGTATGTGGAATTGCACTTCCAACACACATCTATTACAGCCATCAGACCTCGTAGTACAGCTTTTGTTCTCAATTCAACAGAATATTGAGGCAATTCTATACCTTTCCTGACTGAGGTTCACATATATAACCGAAAATCTGATGTACTGGGTAAGAGCCTTAAAAAACGAGGCTTTCTTCAAGAATACTTCCTGGAAAGAGTATGGCAGGAGGGTCAACTTCAGAGTAACTGTGTGGAGCAGTGGTCCCTATATGTTGTAGCCCTTGCTTGCCTTTCCCAGCTGCTCAGTGGGCTTTTCTTTAGTTTGTAGGCTCTTAAGCACAGGAATGATCTTTCACTCTTATTTCTACAGTCATCTAAGAATGTTTGGTCTGGAATACCACAGCAATGTAAATAATATCTATACTCTTGTGATGGGCTTCCAAATGAAGTCCTGCTTCTGTAGTTGAATCTTTCTAGGAGTATCGGTTCCTCACCTTCCTTTTGGGAAACTGGCTTCTGTAAGTTTTATTGGTAGGGGAGTTTGCAATATTCTTTTAAGGCAATTACTTAACTGTAAGTAGTGTTCCTTTATTACAGTTTAAAGCAGGGCCACATTTTGAGTGTTAGTGCATTTAAGTGCAGTTGTCCTCTCTCAGGAACATAATGCTAAAAATTATGCTAGCAAAAAGGCACTGCGGAAGTCAAAGATGAGTTCAGGTTGGACGTTATACACTGATTTCCCAAGGGGACTCCTTCAGAGTGTGGAGAAGCAATTTCAGCATTCACATTTCCATTGTGACATAATTGCTGAGGATTTTGGTATATTTGTTCAGCTTATAATTTGTTAAATTGTTTTTGGATTATGCTCCCAGAAGGGGGGGATAAACCAGAATTAGAGTATTTGAGTGTTGGGATCTGAAAAAAAGTCTGAAACAAGAAATGAGACTGTACTACTTCTTTACCATAAGAAGCAGCCCAGTTATACTGTCTGAATAACGACTTTGAGGCAGCCACACTCAGCTCCATGAAGATGCTAACGCACATTGCCATATTTCTCGTGAGGCTGACAATGTTTGCCGAGCATTGACCGATGCTGTAATGTAGGCCAAACACTTGACAATATTTATATTATCTGTAAAGTGGCTGACAACATTTAATAACATCTGTGAAGTACTTTGGGATGTTAATGATGTACTCAGCGGGGACCAAAGGAGCTCTGCAGCATTACAGCTAGCTGGCTGCACTCGTGCTGTGCACCAAGGGGCACGCACATGGACACGTCTTCGGTGCTGATGCAACTCCAACCCTGTGGGGACGTGTCAGTGATGGGCTTGGTACAAAATGTCTGTAAAAATGGTGATGTCCATACAGAGCTTCTCTCTAGGTAGGGGATTTTTTTTTTTTTTTTTTTTTTTTTTTTTTTTTTCAGTAAAGCTGAACAGCTGTTAAATGACACCAATTTCGGGTCTACTTTCTTTTTTAGTGCATTGGCTACCCTTATAATTAAGGTATTGAACTCATGATTGGCACCTGCAGAATTAACTGCATTTTTCACACAACCTTGGTTAAATTGATTAAACTCCTCATGTCTCACTTCTTCTCTATGTGCTTTAGAGATTGCAAAGACCTTCAGAACATAATTTCTATCACCATGTGTGTATGTAATGCCAAGTGTGACAGTCCTGGCTGAAGTTACGTGTCTAGAAGCTATCGTTAAAACAAGTGTTCAGCCTCCAGTGTGTGCAGTTGCAAGTGGATTCTGGACTGTCCATCTGTGTGAGGCTACTGTGCACTGTTAGCTATGTGTAAATAATTTCTGTGCCTTATGGACCTTGTACAGCAACTTAAGAGCCTTGTGAATGAATGGAAGGTTTTATGTAAACATAGTTACTACGGTGTGTAAGGATACTGATGGTGGCTCTAGTCTTATGGGACCTAGAGGCAGAAGTCATCACTGCAGGAAGCAGGAAAGGGATTGAGTCAGTGATGAGGACAGCAAAACACGTGTGTATATGTATGTATCTGCTACAATATCCAGCCACACATGCTGTAGCTGTGGCCAGAAATAGTCCTTGTGTGCATTCACAGCTGAATGATGCTCGGTGTGAAGCCTTCAGAGATCGTCTTGCTGGATGTGCTGATCAGGGTGGGTTCATAAGGCTTCGGGATATACCTGGTATACAGCAGAAGCTCAAATGAAACAAGCTTTCCTTTTAATATATAGGAATGTCAATTTGAGGGATGGCTGAAACCTATCACTCTAATTCTGGACTGCTTGGAGGTATCCAATCAAGATGAATGCAAACTGTGTACGTGTCAGACAATGGAAATCTGTTTTGAAGCTTTCTCTGGTCTTAAATTTGTAATCTTTTTTTCTTAAGTGGGAAATGCTATTTAATTCTTCACTGTTTCTTTTGTAGTATGTAAAGATGTCTTTTCAATATTTTTTCTATTTTCAATTCACCTTGAAAAAGAGCAAAATTGGTGAGCAGTAGTTTTCAGGACAACATTGCTTTCTTTTCTTTTGGAGGGCTCTTTGCTTGACCGAAAGCTTCCTAAACTTCATCACAAACACAGGGACCCAATTGTGTGGTTCAGCTTTTACTAGTCATGTATTCTTATGCCAGTAATTTCTTGGCTACAAATTGTTGCAGTTGCAACTTATTAGATCCTTGAGAAAGCGATTGCCTGTACAGGTCATGTGCTTTTGTCATACAGGTAATGAAAATTGCGTAAAACACCACCTACCATGCCATCCCTCAGTAGCTGAGCAGAAGCCCACCTGCCTGCTCGCTGAGTAGCAATTCTGTGTAGTAGCAAGTCCGCAAGTGTCAGAAAGTATTTTTCATCCTTAATTTCTCTTGCAAGAGAGAAGTAACGCTTTGGGTGTAAAGTAAATATGCTGCTTGAAGAATAGCCTATTATTCAAATACTTCACAAGAGTTAATTTGCTGTGGGAGGAAAAGTGAGATCAGATTGTTGTGTTGATAACTCCTACTTGACCATACTGATTCAGTTTTTCCTCAGGCTTGGACTTGGTGTTCCTGCAACTGCCTACTACTCTAGTTTGTCCAGAGGGAAAATGTGTTGATTGTGCCAAGGGCACAAGATCCGTAATTAGACTGAAAAATGCAGCATCTTCCCTCTGTCAAGCTGCTTCTGTTGCACAATTGCAGTTTCTTGGGTCCCCGTTCAGAGAGCATTACACGGTCCTGCTCTGACACACCAATTTACTTTACTCCCAAGAACTGCTTTATTGGATTTATAAACTATTTTTCTTAGCTCCATAAAACTAGGGTTTGACTTACAGGGTGCTGGTTTTACAGTTTTAAAGCTTGTGCAACATAAAAAATGACATTTTTACCGTGACATCCTCATTATGCATGAGCTGCCATGCCTTACACAGTACAACTGCAAGGCTCCTTTTCAAAGTAATGATCCTCAGCTTGTACCTGTGGAAGAACTAAAGCAAACATTTAGACATTGCTGGGATCCATTACATAATAAGAAAAACTTTCAACTTTGCTGACAGCAGTCTTTTACTCAGCTCCTTAAGATTTAGGAGATAAAAAGGTAAGAACTGATCAAACTGGCCTTCTCCTCCTCCTCCCATGAGGGCTCTGTAAAATTCAACAGGTGTGAAATGGCAGGAGCACACTGCAGCCCAGCGCTGCTTTTCCTTGTGTGTGTGTGTGCTCCGAAGGATGCTACCATGCCTCTTGGCTTCTGGGTATTACTAGAAATTTAACCTGCTGCTTCTGTTTTGTAATTATTTGTTGCTTCTTCTGGTGTAAAGAGAACTGGTGCATCACTTTTTCTTATGTAGTCACAGGCATTTCTTCACCTCGTAGCTTTTTCTTACAGAAGAAACAAATTCGAGGTTGTAGCTGCGAGCTGATGGTCAGCCTCTGATCTTCAGCTAAAAGCTGCTCATCAAAAATGCTAGTGCACAGAATTTGCAAAGCTGCACGCCTGCTGGTGGTAGAAATAAGAGGTGGAAAACCTCACTTTTTGAAGCGTTAAACTAATTTCTAGTTCAACAATTTCAAAAACAATTTTGGTATGCGGTCCTCAATAATGCTGTATCAGGTGGTTTCATAAGAAGTGCTTATCTCTTACAAACTTTGCATCCATCTTTCCTTAGAAAGCTTCAGCAGTGCTGTTAATATTAACTAATTACTCTTGTTGTGCCAGATGGGTGCAACTTGGCAGCTGTGTTCCTCAGAGACTATCGTGTTGCAGGGGGGGTTGAAACGCTGCTTCTAAAAAAGCAGAAAGAGTAGCTGAGATTGATGCGTGCTTCTTGAAGGTGCAGTCCTCTTTAGAGACTTCTGCGGTTGCTAATGGGACAAATGGGCTCAGTGTTTTTTAATCAGAGATTTTTTAAAAGAATGCTGGAAATACCTTATGTTGACTTACTGCTGATAGAAGGAGATTCCGTTCATTATAAAGGAAGAAGTTTAAACTTCAAAACCCGATGCTGAGTTTCAGTTGGGATTTATCTTTCCAAATATCAGAGAATCAAGTAAGAGTGAGAAATCTGCTAGGAAATATTTTTTTGGCTCAATTTCAGATGCCATGTTGTTAACTTAAAGCAGATCTTTAATGTGAAATGATGCAAAAGGTCCTTGCGTCCATGTTTGCTGTATATAGGTACTCTCTAGACAGTTGCAATTGTGGGTCCTGTCAAAGTCCTAGCAAAAGCTTACTCAATGTTTTCAACCCCAATAATTCATCTTACCCTTCTCAAACAAAGGCAGAGACAAAGGATGAGGCCCTGCACTCCGCCCATCTCCTCTTCTGCAGCCTGCCGTAAATGTTGCTGAAATGTCTAGCAACGAGGCTGGATGGAGCAGTGCAGACTGCCAGAGCAAATGCGTGTTTTGCATCTGTGTAAAGTTTTGGCTTTCCTTGACTGAAATCCCATCCAACGGAATGCCATACAGACAGAACTCAGCTTTTGGCATCATTGCATGTCACCATTCAGAATGAAGACTTAAAACCGAAAAGCTTGTGCTCATAGGCCATGGCGTTGAGTGAGTTTCTCAGCCTACAGGAGCAGGATGAACATTTTTTTTCAAGTCCCTGGTTCTGCAAAAAAGAGGGGAACTAAGAAGGGAACAGGGACTTACTATTTTTTTTTTTTATTCTGTTCTTGGGCAGCACAGTAGTGACAAAGCCACAAATAAACACAACAGATCTCCTTAGGAGACTGAGTCATGTTTCTGAGCGATGACCACAATTTCTGGGACAATATACAGTATATATACACCCACAATATATAGAGTCTGTAAATATATTGCAGAAATCATGGTTTATGTTCTGAGACTTAGAGATTAGCCTTGTCTGAGCTGAGAAATCAACAGTTAATTTCTCCAGCTCCCTGCTTTGGAAGGTCACCTTTGGAAGGTGCAGCACGTTTTGCTGCTGTTCACTTCTGTATGCTCAGGTAACAGAGGATCTACAGAGATTATAAATAACAGTTCTCTAGGTGCTTCATTAGGAAGAATGCAGTCATGATGGCTGATTCTTTTAATCATTAAAACTGACTTCAGTTCTAGCATTGCCAGACAATCTAATTCCGTGCATAATTGTCTCTGCAATTGGAAAGCTTTTCCTAATTTTTACATCTTCCTTATGATTCTTAGTAGCTTTATACTATCATTTTGAGAAGCCAAAATGTAACTGCAACACTCTTTTTTGTGAGTCAGCAATTTGTCTTAATGAAGCTGGTTTTCACAGGTATCAGCCAATTTTCTGCCTTTATTGAGGTGATTCCGCTATATTTCTGCGTTCTGCATGCTACTTAAATACTCAGTGAAAACAGAAGGTAGATTTCTTTTTTTTTTTCATTGCACGTCTACTAGAAGATTAATACAGCATCTTTTAATCTTTTCTGTTCTAAACAACTTCAAAATTTCCAGGCTTTTTTGGGTATTTTGTCAGAGGCCTCAGTTCAGTTGCTCGCTTGTGTAGTTAGGGTGATTTTGTGTTTTCAGAGAAGCTTTGAAAACAGATTATAGCTTCTGAGCTGAGATCCCTCCAATGCTACAAGCAGCATGCATCTCACAGACTATTCTTTTGTTTATATATACATATTTTTCTGCACCACAAAGTTACTATCTGATGCCCAGATGGTAATTCCATCATTTTCTGTATATTTGGTATCAAATATGAGATATTCCAAGCCTCTGATTTGTGTAATTTGATTATTCTTCACTAAGATTAAATCTTGCGTTTTCCACACCGAATCCCACATTTTTCCCAACCACTTGTACAGTTTGTTTTCGTGCTTTGGTTTCTGATCCACTCTCCATTTGTAGCCCTGGCTGGTTTGGTGTTGGCTGTGTGCTTAAGAAACCTATTTCATCATTTGAGTTATTCAGGAAAATACTAAATAAACCGTAGCAAGGGCAGACTGAAGCCGAGCAGTGCAGGATCAGTGATACCAACTCGGTCAGCACAGCTTTCCACCCGGCTTTGCACATACATCTAGACTAAGAAATGCTTAGAAAGACAGCATCAAAACGTTGCTAAGTCAAGTTACTCCTCCTCCTCCTGGTCTCGTTGCCCTGTCTGCCATTTTTGCTAATTTAGGGCCTGGACTGCATCTACTGCTTTTCCCCAGTCTACAAAATTTGTCAGTCTGCTCTCGGAGGTAGATTGCTTTGACATGATTTGCTCTTGAGAAACCCATGTTGGCTGTTAGTCATCTGTCTCTTGCTTAGTGTTTGTGTAATGATTTGTTCCAGTGTTTTTCCAAGAACTGAAGTGAGAAGGCAATTGCTGCCATCTCTGAAACTTTCAGATTTTCTCAGAGTATGCAAGGATTAAATGCATCTGCAGCAATGGATTGGTAACATTGGAGTTATTTGTCCACATGCACTTCTTTTCCCCAATGCTAACAGGAAATTTTATCTCTGTTCTGCTGGGCTGTCCTACTCCACTGTTTATAATTTCTTGTGCTTGTGGCTGGAGTTTTGTTGGCAGTGTAGCCAATTAGTGAAAGCATGTTCCAGATGACAGAAATCTGCAGGAAAATGCTGGGATTAAAAGCAAGCATGTAATGTTTAATAGGACATGTACAATACTTCATTACAATTTTAATTAGTTCAGCTTTTGGCACTCTGTAGTGGTGGTGTTTTGTGTTTAAAAACAAAAGCACAAATAGCAAACAAAACTGTTTTGTTAGAAAATAAACACAAAATCTTTCTTTCAAAGCTCTGGCAGTTCCTGAAACCAGTCAGTGCTGTGTTTCTCTGCAGTGGTTGAAATATGTCAGGCAGGTGTTTCAAAAGTCCTTATGCTGCAGGGAAATAAACTCTGATGTAATCTGCCTAATTTGACTCTTTGAATTACTTTCAAGAACACTTGCTGTTTGTAATGGAAATAGCTCACCAACCACTTCAGAGGGGACTTTGTAATGTGAGCTGGTAAAACTCTGCAGGTGTAGTGGTTTTTTTATTTTATTTAACATCTTAGGTTTGTTTACTTTAATGTGTTACTGAAAAAGTGACATAAAAGTGGTTTAACAAGTCATTTTTCATTTGAAAAATGTTTTCTTATTAACAAAGTTAACATCCAGTATTCTGCAATAGAACTACTGACTCCAGGAAACCACATTTTGCTCAGGAGAATATGTTTCCTGAGGCTGAAATTCCCCAGAGACTTTTGTTTGGGATTGTACATACCTGAGGCATTTTGGCGCAAGCATCAATTAAAAAATGGGAAATGGTGTTTTCCTTGCTAATTCTTGGCTACTGAATGGAGGTTACTAAAAGCTCTGTTTTACCAAAGCTGTTTTAATTTGTTATTTTTCTTCCTAATTTAAGTTTGTGAATTAAACTGGGTTGGCCTCAGGAAAAAGATCCCGAGGTGTCAGAGTTCAGCATTTCACCTACAGATTTAAGCAGTTGTGCTTGACCTAAAGTTTTATGTCTTGAGCGAGTGGTCATTTACAGAAACAGAAATTCTGTCTGCGATGCGAACTTGAAGATGAGTGTTCAACACACAATGCCTTGTAAGTAACAACACTCAAATACTTTTAAGCTGGAAGGAAATCCAGTGAAAAACTGACAAAGACTGACAAAAATCAGTTTCCAGGTTCTGCTCATCATGCCCATGAGCATTTATGCCCAATTTGATTAGTGCATTAGTTAACTTCGTTGGTGTGTAGACTGTTAATGCTATACTTCAGTAGAGATTAAAAAAAAAAAAAAGTTCAGTTTAAAGAAGATGCTGGTTTGCATGTTTGCAATTGTGAGACTTAGTGGAGATAGCAGAAATCAGGATTTTTTAAATTTATTTTATTTTAAATAGCACTTATTGTATTTTGTATTGCTTTGAATAGTTCTGACTTCAGATATACAAGCACTAATGCAATCTTTCAAGCACCTGCTTGGCACCTGCCAAGGTGCAGAGCTCTCTTGTTGGTGTTGTCAGGCTCAGTAGCCAGTTTTAAACGTCCATAAGCTGCTTATTGCAGAACTGAAAGCAGAGCACTCGTTTTCCAGTCAAGGCTACCATTTGCCCTTGCCAAGTCTGGAGTTCTAAATCAAAGCCATTTTTGAATTATCCAAGCACAAAAAAAAAAAAGTTGACAGCTGTGAGGTTTTCTTTCCACATTCATCTACCTCAGAAACAGCTGAATGGATTTATAAGACTTTCCAAAAATATCCCCCTCTATGCTAAGGGCAGAGTTAAACAGCAGGAAAACTTAGCAAATCTACTACAACTCACTTTGTTTTGACAACTCTTGTCTCTTCCTTATTTACCAATTGAAGTAATTTACGCAAGTGTGTTTTGTTTGTACTAGTATTTCAGGGATGACTGCTCTGCGCGTAAGTTTCTGTGTTTACAGAAGGGTTGGTTGCAATTCATTATTTCCCAGGGTGAGGAGCAGGGTATTAGTCAGAGGTCAAACCATGACTGGAGCAGTCATGACTTGTGAACATTTTCTAGCTGAAGGTAAAACTTGAGGAGTGACCCACAGGCAGAAAACAGTTCTACCAACGTATGAAGTGAATGTAGACAGTTGGAAGAAGAAGAAAGAGGGGAAAAAAGACAAACCAACAACAAAGCCCCATAAAAACAGCTCCATGCCATTTACAATAACACTTGGAAATGCGATGCGCAAGGAAGATGTCTGGTATTTGCACAAATAGTTCTGCTGGCTCTGTATGCCCAAATGAATGACATTTCTGTCCTAGTAATGAATTTAATAGTTTACAAGCAAGTTGGAGCGAGGTTCCCAGTTGCTTTGTATTTCCCTGAAGCTGCACAATGTCTAACAACGCTAACAACGGCTTTCATCTGTATCCACGATCTGTGCATACCCCGGTTAGGGAGAGCAAAGAGTTAACCACTGCCTCCAGCACCTTCCCTTTGAACGGGCCGTAATGATTTTAGGCTCTATAATTTGATCACATAAGTGGGAAGCCGTAATGAATTAGTTTGGTTGTTGTTCCTGCAAGTGTGCATTTTATTACAATAGGCACATCTGGGGAGCACCTCGTGCTCTGCAGCATCTATAGGAAAGGACCTGCATTCCAAATCAGAGCTGATTTTGACTTGTAAGTCTGTTTTTATGAGGTGTATGTGTGTGCCTGCCCCAGGAGAGTGAGCACTGTTTCCAAAGGGGCATTTGGATACCATATGCTTGGAAAATGCTGGCTATTGCTCAGAAAAAGCAACGTACCTTCTCTTGGTAAATGCTGCAGCCCTTCTTAGTGAAAGGTTTCTCTCTACAGCAAGTTCTGAGAAATGATGAATGATAGATATAAAAAAAAAAAAAAAAAAGTGAGTTGCCGTCTGCAATCCATTCTGAAATTTAAGCTGTTGAATAGGTTTTGAAACGGAGGTTTCAAAACTGAAATGTTATCTCTGTGTTCAGTCACACTAGTATCAATGAAAATATTCCTGCATGCTCTAGGTGACGCGAATTTTGCCTCATATGAGTTTAGTGACTGCATAGCAGCCTTAGTGTTTCATTTGTGAATTCAATGGCTTTATTATTAAACCAGAACCGGTACTGGTATTTAACCACACTTAGATTCAGTTTGGTTAGGGCCCAGGGTATCTCAAGCAAAAATTGAAGCCCCGTTCCTGAGAGCATACAAAAGCAGAGTGTGAGCTGGGCACTGTTCTTTGTCTCGGCAAAGTGTGCCCTAGATGATTGAATAGCTCCTGCCAGCTCCCCATTCCAAGGTTCAGCTGTTTTAAGGAGCATAAAGACCATGTGGCAATTCAGGACGTGAAAAAAACTGCTTGTATGGATGTAAAATCAGGGTTGTTAGGCCTGAAGGCTCAGGCTGGGGCTCTTTCCACCTGGCTCAGTTAACCTGCAAGGCTGAGCGCTGAGCAGGTGTGCAGCAGGATGGGGAGAAGCCTGCCCTAATGCTTGAAGCAGGAAGTGTTTCTATGGGAGTTAATACTGATAAGCTGAATTTGGGGTGTGGAAGGATCTGTAAAATCCTCTAGCCTCATTCTTCCCTCCTTGTTCTGGGCCCTCGGTCACTCCCTAAACAATTTTCTGCAAGCCAACTCCAAAAATCCAGTCTTTCAAACTGCAGTTGTGCAGCAAAAGGCCGTCCTCAGTGATGCGGTGACGGGTCACAAAGCCCCGATGCGGGGCAGGAGCAGGGGCTGCAGCCTGGGGCAGGTCCCGTGGGCTGAGGCCGTCAGGTGGCAGCAGGTGCCCACCAGGAAGGTGTTGGCCTGGGGTACCCGTCTGATCTCACACCTCCGTGGAAAGCACGGGCTGGTTCGAGCAGTTTGCCTTAGGTAAGAGCCCTGGGTGTGTTTCCTCTTTCTGAGATGCGTTCCGTGGGGTGATCCTGCCTTGCTGCGGTACGGTACTGCTCTGTGATACCAGCTCCCAATCGTTGGCTCGGGTGGTTGGCCTGGATGATCCTCGTTAAACCCCTTCCAACTGCACGAGCTATTCTATTCCAAATTGCAAGCTTTCCACTCCTTAATGCCTAAAAAAGAAAGAAATTTGATCAAAGACTTTAAGTTTCATGGAGAAGCAAGGTGTCTCATTTGCTGGATGGACCATGACAATGTGATATGAGAGTTCAGAAAGCAAAAAGCAAGGAAAGAAGAATCCCCAACGCTCTGAGCTGCTGGGGCTGGCAGTAGCACAGCTGACGCCCCGGTGCAGTGACTCCTTAGTGGTTACCAAACCTTCTGTGCGGGCACTCAGCAGCTCAGGTGAGTTTGTGTCCCAGCTCTGTTGGGTCTGTAGATGTTTTCACAATGGTGGAAAACCACGTTGTGTAAAGATCCAATAAACCACGTGGGAAAATGCAAACATCTATTTAAACATGCAGGTATGTTTTTTGTCAGCCAAGGAAAAATCCCTACTGCAGCCCCACCAGCTGACAGGAGATAATGTACAGCTCCAGGGTGTGTCTGTGCCACCCAGCGGTGTGTGTCTGTTCCACACTCTGAGTCTACCTTGGTGGTGACTTCAAGTTCAGGAGGAATATATCCGCAACACACAGCCCCCGTCTGCAGGATGCTGTAGTGTTTTGGTGAGCCTTCTGGGTATTGGTGTGCACACTGAGAGATTCCAAACTGTCAGGGAGCAAATGGAAGGAACAGGTTATCCTTATAAAGGAAGAAATTCAAAATTTTGAGCATTGCTGCATTTTGTTTCTGGGTCATTACTAAGAACCCAATGGACTTGTGTCTTGCAGGTATTTCTGTTCAAATCACTGGTCAGAGCAACCTACTCTGCATTGAGACTTAAAGCCATCCCCACCAATCCACTGTGATTGTTATTGACTTTTCACTTTTTTTGACTTGAAGTCATGTTGCCACCAAATGATTCATCACTCTGATTATGAAACTACTTTTTTCTGAGAAGTGAGCCTATTTCTGGCAACACCAGGGAACTTGTTGGCACGAGGCTGAGGATTGGTTGCTCATTTATTCCAGGTAATTTTGTGAGATTTCATAGAAGGCGGCTCTCTGGTTCTCTTGCTTCCTGAGGCAACCTATGTAGGCATCTCAGACTTCCCAGTAGGTTTATCCAGAAGGCTGCTGTACCTGTGCAGATTGAGGCTCAGCTGTGGACAGAACCGAGTTTTTCTGCTCTGAGGGCGTGGGGTTGGGACCAAAGCTGGGGTTCCAGCAGGACTTCATTGCAGCTGTAGCATGAGAAAGGAGTAGCTGGCTTCTCTTGTGGGTTTCTGAGTGTTTTCCTTCTATTTGAAGGCTGCTTTCAGAAGCTATATGCTGTGTGCACCTGTTTTGTTTAAAAGAACTTTTTGTCCATCAGAGATGCTTGGCAGCAAAACCAAAGAAGCATCTTTGGGTTGAGGAATCAAAAGATGAGTACAAAATGCACACTTCATTTTCTGAAACTCATGGCTGTAAAAACTACTTTTTTGATGTTTTGAAACCTGATGTTAATTAAGTACTTCTGGTTGCCATCACTGGATGAGTTGCTCTTTCTTTTAGTTCCCCATCTGCAAAATGGGGATAAATATTTTCCTACCACATAGAAAGATCATGTTAAAGACGTAAGAAGTCTGGATACCAATGGAGTGGAGATCATATAAATATCTAAAATAAACACACACCGGGGTTGGAAAACACATTTTAATTCTAGCAATATTCTTTCTGTCCTTTTTAACGGAGCTAGTAATTTGGAATATTTGTGTTGAGAAAGCTATTAAGGCAGATTAATAACACTGTAGATGTTTTATTTTTGTACATGGGCAAGATAATATCATTAATATCTGTCTTCCTTTGGCTGGCTTTGTGTGGATTTTGCACAGAGCACTACATTAAAAAGAGATTACCCTGCTATGACCCACTGAGTTTCCCTTTCCACCCAAAAAAATACAGGAGAGAGCCAGTATGCTTTAGTCCAAATATAAACGGATGTGCTTCACCAGTGCTCTGGTATGCTTCATGGGCTTCTGAATCAAATCAGAACTCACTGCAAAATGTCTGCTGTGCTGTGGCACCGAGGATCACGGCGATGTCCCTGGGTCAGGGCAGCACCAGCACTCGCTCTTCATTCTGCTGAGCAGGCACAGGCTTCAGCATGGGCTTTCTGAGCAGGGTTAGCTCCTGCAGCAGGTTCTTGGAAAACAATTCAGAGCCGGGGGCAGCCCATGGCAGCCTTCCCGGGGGTTTCTTGAGGCTCTGGACCAGGTCTGTTGTATGCGGAGGTCAGGGTGTCATTTTTTGAAGGTTTCTATGGCAACCTAAAAACACAGCAACATAAACTCTGTTATATTAGCCTAAAACCCAGGGGGAGGTGTCAGAGTTGGAAGGTATGCATTTGAATTCTCAGTCGCCGGGGTACAGAGGGATTTGCTTGGGGTTGAGGTTCAGCTCTGTTTCTTCAATATGCATGGAGGTCTGGGCAAAGCCTCCCCAAATCTGACCTCTCGAGTACACATGGATTTGCAGGGGAGAAGTGGAGGGAAACAACAATTCTCCCAGCTGAGAGAGACTCCAGTACCTCCCCTTCCCTCACCTGCAGGCAGGATAGGTGGCATAATGCCATCGAGCCACAGCTCATCTGCAGGAGCTCAGCATTGGGTGTGCTGCTCAGAGCCTTCCTGTGGCTGGCAGGTAGCTGGGCTAGGTTTAGTGGCTACTTATTCATTTATTCTTAGTAAAAGTACTCCTAGAGATTATTTATTTTGTCTTAATTTTTACATACTGCTATTCAGAGTAGGAAATATTTTGCCATCTCAACCTTTTGTGGGCCAGGAAGTCTGCTTTCTGTTGGTTCTAGCTGTTAGACAAGTGGAAAGGGGCTTTCGTTCCCTATATGGACTGAAACTTTGCTGTGCAAATGTGGCAGAAAATGCCTGATGCTTGGTAAAGACAGAAGGAGTTGGTAGTTCCTACAGTAGATTTTTAAATGAAAAATCAAAACAAATTTTAGTAAAACTGGCCAGATGGCAGAGATTTAAATACAAGTCATTCTTCTAGCATTATTCTTTTCCACCTGGAGGGAATAGTTAATTATTCTTCTTTTTTTTCTGCAAGGAAAAACACCCTTTGTATCTGCTTTTCAGTCGCTGGTCTCCTGCATGGGCTTCTCGGTGTGTGAATGCAATAAATTCTACCGCTGCTTTACCATCTACACGCCCAGTTTTCCCAGTTGTGTGGTCTCCATTAAGAGGCCACTTATCTGAGTTAATTATAATTGCGTCTCCAGCCTGGAAAATATAGAAAATAGTGAAGATGGAAAAATATGGATGTAGGATGTTTTCCTCCAACAGGGGGTCTGCTTTGTCAGTGGTCTGTCCTGCACAGAGAGTGGAGCCACTGACAGGAGCAAAGAGCTGAGAGCGTACAGCATAAGAAAATTGAGGTAGAGATCTCCAAAATGAAGGTTTGTAAAGAAGAAAAATCCTTCTAGCAACAAGGGCAGCTGGCTGCCTGCTTGGTGGAAGACTTGGATTTGTGTATTTCAGAGTTTAAGGGTGGAAGTGGTCTTGTTTTAAACTTGTTCTCTGGCAACCTGGAACTTGGAGAAAACACTCAGTACGCTTCAAAATATTTACAGAAGGCAATCACACAAGGAAATCCATAAAGAAAAGAAAATAAACCCAAAGAGGGCAATGACATCAGAAGAAAAGGGGTAAAGGCACAGGTAATTAGTAGCTGGCAGAGCCATTCGCTAGTGCAGAGCTTGCCAGCTTCTCTTGCTGTTCCCTGCATCACCTGCAGGTCCTGTGGATTTGTTGGGGGGTGGTGCTTCTGTGCTCCAATGTCTTGTGATGCTCCTTGTTTATTTGTTAGGCTGTAAAGGTTTTTCAGAATTGCCACTAGTGTTGTTTCTTTTTTGGCACTGCAGTAGAAAAGCAACAGGTCACAATGGCAGAAGTCCTGAATTCCTTTAGAAGTGCTTGGAACTGAAGGCTGAGGTAGGTTGGAGGGCTTTTTATCTTCCTGCCTGCTAAGATAAAGGAGATGTTTTGAGAGCTGTCACTCTGGTGCCTTTCAAAACTACTAAATTAAAACCAAAATGGTCAAGAGAACTGTGTAGTGAGAAGGGCCAAACAACTACTGCTTCAGTAATGCTAATGTTTAAAAACTTCTGGTTTTGAACAGAGAAAAATCTCTTTAGAACTAAAGCCACTTTTTGATTAAAAACAAACAAAGAAGCATTTGTTCCATCCATACTAGGCAATTTTTATAGACGATAACCAGTCTCTATCTGCAGAATGCTGCAGTACCTGACAGGCATTTTGCAAAGGATGCAAACACTTAGCTCATCTACATCAGTGTTCCTGCTATCTCTGGGAGGGTGAAGTTGATTTATACCCCGTCTGGACCTAGCTCACAGTTCCCTGTCTGCCCACCCTACAAATACGTTCCTGTGGCTTAGCTGCTGCACGTAGTGCTGCTGGTAGACCAGGGATGGTTCATTGCAGATCTTTCTTCAGATATTTTGCTTCATCTCAGCTGTGCAGAAGTGGTTTGTGGTCCTACTGCCCCTGTACAGATGGGGAAATGAATAAATGCAGTTGGCTCTCGTTTTTCCCTTTATTCTTTATGGTGTGTGGCTAGCAAGCCTTCACATGGCTAGCTGGCTGCTGTATCCTCAGAGGAGCATTTGTGCATCAATCAGTGCAGCTAGCCAGGCACAGAACGAGGGGCCTGATGGCCTGGCTTTCTCTGGTGGGCTCTTTGCACATTGAAGATGCTTATGGCTCCCAGGAACCAAGTGTGGCTGACTTCAGCAAAATCCCTCTATGTTCCTGAAACTGAGAGTAAGCAGTTGGTAGGGTCTGGTCATATCAGACAGAGGAGAGCAGGGCTGTTTCACTGGGAAAACTGAGCATAAACAGCATTCAGAGTAAATAGCAGGAAATAGGGATAAATTACTTTCTAGTGGAGAGGCACAAAAATTTCCCCATGTGAGAATGGGTCAGACCCTACTGTCCCCTTGGGAGGGAGGGAGGAGCACGTGCAGTCTGGATTTCATCCAGAGCTCTGTGGCTTTGGTACCTCTGTGCTTGCTAGCATGGGGGTCTGCTTTGAAGACTAACAGGGAGTGGTGCAGAGCTCAGGCTTTTAATCACGCAGCTTTTTTTGGCAGCAGAGCATTCCATTTCTGTCTTGGGAGCCATCCCCCTATGGATACCGAGCAGTATGATGGGATATGCCTGCCCTTTTTCTTTTCTGTACACACATTGTTTACAGACAGCCAAAAATGTTACTCGACTATTCGACCTCCCGTATTTGATGAAATGAGAAAGGCAGAGTCACAGCAACCTTCTGGTATATATTTATGACCTGCTCTCCTTCGACAGAGAGCCCGCAGTCCTAAATCTGCTGCGTGAATCTTCACCAGCTCTGTGACTCAGCCATGCAACCTCCCTCTCTCTGCCTGTCTTGTCTTTCCTGGCTGTATCCTGTGAACCAGTTTGGACCAGTACTTGCTTGTCTCCTGTCTGCTCACCGTGTGGTTTTGTGACCTTACACTTGACTGCCACCTCCTCAGCAAGTGGTGCTGTCAAGAAGTTGATGGTGGGGTGCAGTTTCCTTGAAGGTGTAATGCAGTGGTTGTTAAGACACTCAATGTCACTGCAGCATGGGATAAGAGAGCGGTGTGGAGTGTCCAGTGTAATGTGAACTCAACTCATGGACTCCTGTGTGCTGAGCTCAAGTCGCAGTGCCCCATCAACAGGACCTGGCTGAAGCCCAAGCCTGGGATACACGAGTGCTTCGAGTTATGGGGTGTGCGGTACTCAGATCCAGACACAACTTTAGACCTGAGCCTCTATCTAAAAAAAATTAACTGTTAAGAGTACGTCCATGAAAGTCTTGCTGGATTCTTCCAGCTGTGAGTGCTATAGGTGAACGGTGCCTAATATTGCAGTCAGATTTGAATTCCTTCTTCAAATGTCATCCATTACCAAGAAATAAGGAGTTGGTTTCTGCAGAATGAGAAACATTGCTGGAGTTCTAAGGTAACAGAGGAAGAACGGTATTTTTCATTCAATGTGTTTGAAAGTGTATACTTTGCTGCACTGTGAATCTCATGACCTTGATCAGATTTCTCAGGCCGAGGGCCCGTGTGATTATTAAATGACTCAGGGTAGCTTGGCATTGTGCTGACATGTTGTGTCACTCGCACCTTTACTCATCACTGTCTTTCCATATCACATTTCAGTAGAGGATGCTAAGAAAAGCAAACCCAGATTTTCTTGCACATGAATGGTGTCAGTTGCCCAGTTTTCACAGGAGATGTTCATCCTTGTTACTGTTGCATTCGTATAAAGGTCTGCACAGAACATCTCCATGGGTTTGGCTGAAATTCTTGTTCCAGTTGAAAGAAAAACACGCGTGACAAAAATTGCCTTCTGTGTCTATAGAGTTCTTGCTATTTGTTACTTGCAGATGGAAAGTCACCAGAAGGGTGGTTGTAAATGGAGGCCATTCTTTAGAGCTTGTGTTCTCTATTCTATGTTTTGATGTGTTACTCTTTCTGCAGACATCTGTGAAGTTCCATCGTACATGTGTTTTGGGGATGGCCTAATTCTTAGACTGGTGACCATCAGAAACTATCCCTGATTTCAGGCAGAGTTAAAAGGCAATTTTGGGATTCATGCTCTGAGTTATTTGACTGAGTCCATATTGCAGATCAGCGGTAGTGTGGGAACACACCACAGCAGCATTCCTGCACACCTTACTGGACATGTTCAGAAGTCACGTTTGCCGTGTTTCCAGGATAGCATGGATCATTCACAGAACCATAGAATATCCCGAGTTGGAAGGGACCCATAAGGATCATTGAGTCCAACTCCTGGCACTGCACAGGTCTACCCAAAATTTTAGACCATGTGACTAATTACACAGTCCAAACGTTTCTTAAATTCTGACAGGCTTGGTGCAGTGACTACGTCCCTGGGGAGCCTGTTCCAGTCTCAGCCTCCCTTTCACAGGCTGAACATGCCCAGTGCCCTCAGCCGCTCCTCATACGTCTTTCCCTCTAGTCCCTTCACCATCTTCATCACCTTCCTTTGGACACTCTCCAACAGTTCAATGTCCTTCTTGTACTGTGGTGCCCAGAACTGCACACAGTACTCGAGGTGAGGCCGCACCAGCGCAGAGTAGAGCGGGACAATCACCTCCCTCGACCGACTAGCAATGCTGTGCTTGATGCACCTCAGGGTACGGTTGGCCCTCCTGGCTGCCAGGGCACACTGCTGGCTTATATTCAACTTGGTGTCAACCACAACCCCCTGATCCCTCTCTGCGGGACTGCTCTCCAGCATCTCATTGCCCAGTCTGTATGTATAGCCAGGGTTGCTCCACCCCAGGTGCACGACCCGGCACTTGCTCTTGTTAAACTTCATGCAGTTGGTGATCGCCCAGCTCTCCAATCTGTCCAGATCTCTCTGCAAGGCCTTTCCACCCTCATCAGAACCCACAACTCCTCCAAGTTTGGTGTCGTCGGCAAATTTCTCAAAACACCTTCTAGTCCTACATCCAAATCATTTATAAAAACATTGAAGAGGACTGGCCCTAAAATGGAGCCTTGGGGGACCCCACTAGTGACCATCCACTAGCCAGATGTGGCCCCATCTACCACAACCCTTTGAGCCCTGCCCGTCAGCCAATTGCTCGCCCATCATATGATGTTTTTGTTAAGCTGTATGCTGGACATTTTGTCCAGTAGGATCCTATGGGAAACCATGTCAAAAGCTTTGCTGAAGTTCAAAAAGATCACAGCAGCTGGTTTCCCTTAATTGACTGCATGGGTGATCTTATCATAAAAGGAAATCAAATTTGTTAGGCTGGACCTACCCCTTGTGAACCCATGTTGACTGGGATCAATGACTGCATTGTCCCCCAGGTGCACTTCAATAACTTCAAGGATCATCCTTTCCATAATTTTACCAGACTCTGATGTGAGACTGACAGGCCTGTAATTGCTAGGGTCTTCTTTATTGCCCTTCTTGAAAATTGGCACAATATTTGCCAGCTTCCACTCTACTGGGACCTCTCCAGATTCCCAAGATTGTTGAAAAATAGTTGGGAGAGGTCCCGCAATGATTCATTCTCAATGAAACACTTGAAATGTCACTGTTGAATGGTTCATTACTATAGCTAAGGAACTGATAAACGATCAGTTGAAATAACATAATTAATGAAATAGTCTACCTTCATCTTAAAAAAAAATACGAGTGGCTTGCTCCAGGAAATAAAATACATAGAAGTTGGAGGTTGCAAAAATCATTTTGGTTGCTGATCTCTCTGGTCAAGCAGAATTACTTGCTAGGGAACATTAATAAGCCAAGTGATACGGGAAGCATAGGGGTCAGACTGCTACCAAATTCAGCCTCAGCTGTTGGCAGCAGTACAGAAAGGCACATTAAACTGGAGATAGAGATTTTTCAGGCAGGGGACTTGATTTTTACTCATATTACCATGAATATCCAAGTGGATTTTAATGATAATTGTGGATGTTTTACCTGATGGAGAGAGTATCTTAAGGAATCTTCTAAATGTACAATTATTTCCCTTTTTAAAGTTTCCTAAATAAGTTGAGGGGGTTCTGAAAAATACCAAACTGTGAAGTTATGGTGTCAGGGTGGGGACTGTGATGAATTGACTGATACAGATCAGAATAACATGGCAGGTTCAAGCAGCTTAGGCAGAAGAGGCAGAGGGCTGAGAGTCTGCTATGAAGTGTTTGTGAGCACGCTAAATCAAAGAGGATTTGGAACTTTAGATACTGGGAGTTAGCAGAAAAAGTTGGGTTAAAATCTGTATTGAAAATCATTCCCCCAAACTCAAATTCTGTATGCACTTGCATTTTTATTTTTTATGTTGTCTTCCACTTCTGTCCTTTCTTTATGGAGAATGGATGCATAGCCTGCACCTTTCTGGGAAGCTGGATTAAACTTCAGACATGCAGTAATGAGTTCCAGTTTGGAGAGTCTGCTTCATAGTTCTCAAGAGTCAGTATATGAAAAACAAAACAAAAGATTCAATGAATTTTACATTTAGGAAGAACACATCAAACTTCTGTTACACTACTCCAGTTCTGTTGATTTTAACTGATTTGTCTTGGCAAGTAAGTGGGGAGAATATGAGAAGGTAGCAAATTGCAAGATTATGCGAAAAGCCTATGATTTCACTTTACCAGATAGGTTCTGCTTGTTTCATTTTCTATTATATTACAATAATTAGTCAATAGTCTGATTGCTCTATTCAGGGATTAGTGTCACAGACAATTCATCACAAGTCGAACATATGCTCTCTTGGATGTACCATATTTCCCTGCTTATAATTACACTTCCATTGTGTGCGCTAGTCAGAGGAAAAACTCTTCCTCATTAATATTTGTTTGACCATACTTGTACCAGATGGAGATTAGTGTGGATTTTTTTCCACCTGGGATAAATCACTGCAGATACCAGTCAAGCTTTTCAAAACAATAGCTGGATTGTGTCAGGGTATTTTGTACCTGCTAAGGTTGCGCGTATCCCTAGTGCTGTTAATTCATCTGATATTACTGATTTTCTCTAGGCAAATGTCTTTTCTGTCAGTTTTAATTTTTTCGCAGTAGATGTGAAAGAACTTGCTTTTAATGCTTCACAGGGCAGGTAAAAGGCACAAACCCTAGAAATGAGCATGAAAACTGCAATTCAGATTTGAGAGATACAGTCCTGGATGTCTGTGGAGATCTGCAAAGAAGACGTGGGGCTGTATTCCCAGCATTCAGCACTCTTCTGGAGCCTGCAGCTCTTGCTGTGAATTATTTTCCCTTTTAATCTCAAAAGGCCCCAGTGTGCAGAGTCTTGAAATCTTCTGAAAACCTGTCCCTCAAGTGTAAGTCCACGATACCTCACTGGGGTGCTCAACTCTTCAGAACCCCTCATAGCCTGGTGTGAAGCCCTTTTCTGGGGTTTATTAATTTGGGGGCAGTTTGTAAGGTCAGCATTTCCACGCTTCTGATGTAACTGCTGTTAGAAATTGAGCTGTGCCAGGGGGTTCACTGTTGCAAGAGTCTGGTCCAGTTCTCCAGGATCTGGTCTCCAGTCAGTCTCGTGGAAGAGAGTGGAGACTGCACAGCTTCAACAAAGTGCTTAATGGCAAAGCCGTTTGAATTGATATCCCCACAATTTGAAGTAGTCTCCTGGATCGTGTTCTCCTGGCACACGGATCCATTTCAGACAGCTGGATCTAATGTAACAGTGAGGTATGGGTTGCGGGATAATTTTTTCTTTATTAAAGTCAAATTGTGAGTTTTCTTTGTTTAAACAATGTGTGGTGCTCTCTGGAATAAGAACAACCAGGCTGTGTAATAGTCAATGTAATATCCGTATAATGATTCCTGTCTTGGATATAAACTGTCAATTCCGAACCGACCTGCTAAGGCTTATCCTCGGGAAGGCATCTGCAGGCTGGAAAAGTGTACTTCAGCGTGAAGATAGGGATTCACCAGAGAAATGAAAGAAGCCTTCCCCAGCTACAGGACTTCTCTAAAATGAATTGAAAGACTTGCTGCTTTGTGTGCAGCTGAAGGTTATAGCGTTCTGCCCTGTACTGGCTCTTCTGCTGCAGATGTCACCCTAACGTCTGCGCTGGGGAGGAAGCACGGTGAGAGAGACTCGGGGTATAAGCCAGAGCATTTCCACCACAAGAGATAAAGGATGGATCAGTGAGCATGGCCTTTAAAATACCGAAAGCTTAATTGCCATGGAATGTGTTGAACTATTTCTATTGTAAACCTTAAACAACAACAACCCCCTTCATATCAGATTCCAAGTTAATAGCAAATGGTGGATGTAGAGCTGTGGATGCTGGACTGAATAGCAATATATTCTGTAGGTTATGCAGAACTTCTCCAAAGAAGTCAAATCTCTGCTAGTCTTGGGAGGATTTGCAGTAAGTTGTGCTTGGGACCTCAGTAATTGTCACTGAGGGCTCCAATAGCACCCGTCTAGGTCACAAAACTGGAAAGCAGGAGGCTGTTCCTCTTGGGAGTGAAGAGCCCTTTGTTCTGGCAACCTTTTAGATCAGTTTGTAAGGTAAATCTTACTTTGAGAAAATTTAGATAATTGTAAGTGTCAAATACTTATCAGTTTGCTAATAAAAATAATGCTGTTCAGTTCAGTGGCACTGCCTCTGGGAGTGGACTTAGCTACGTGGTTCCTTGCAATTAGTGTTGGAGTTAGCTGGGACTTGGGACATGCAATGAGGAAAAAATATGATAAAGAGAAGTGATGCTGAGAAGAAGAGGGACTGAGAGACCCTTTTAGGCTAGAGACTTAACTTCTGGCCTGGTTTCAGCAGTACAGGAGCAGTCCCCTTGTCTGACTTAAGCAGTGAGAAGCCCGGTGGCCTTGGCAGAGCCACAGGTGTGTGTAGGGCAGGAGGTGCTTGGAAGTGCCTTGCAAAGTGGGGCAAGAGAGCAGCAGGCCTGTCCACTACAAAAAAAAAAAAAAAAAAAGGAAGAAAACCTCAGAGCTGTACGCGCAACACAGGAGCTGCAGGGAGCCAGGCTCAGGTTCACTAATGTAGAACCAAAATACCCAAGTGCTGCTTCCTTTGTGGTTCCCGTGGCCTTTGGTCACCAATTTCCTTGTCCACAGCCAGCAGTCCGTGGGGGTTTTGGTGTATGGAAACATGTGGATGTTGTTTTCTTCCTTAGAGCCTTTCCTGAGGTCTCTGAATACCGAATCCCAGCAGGTATCCTGCTTCCCTGAAGCTGACGCCGGCCTTTGCTGGAGCCAGAGCAACACAAGTGGGTGCTTGGGCTGGGCAGAGGTGGACACTGCAGGCAGAAATCAGGAACTGTTTGTTGTAATGTGCTTCAGAAGAAGATATAAAGCATTCTCCTGTAGTTTACCACAGGTCTGATTTATGCTTTCTGTCTGTTTTTATTATCCCCCCTAAATGAGCAATGCCCCGGAGCCCTCAGTTGGGTGGCCTAACGTAATTCATTGTTCCCTAAGGCTTGAAAAACCTTGCCTTGCTCTGTGCTGGTAGGTGTGCTGAAATAATAAATTATATGGCCACGATGAATGTAACGATAGTCCTTTTTATACCCATAAAAGTGTTTTGAATCGTGCCGCTCTAAAATAGTTACCATTCTTTCTGCTTGATCGTAGAATAATACAAAGCAGAGTTGAGGACTGGTGCTGCAGAGGTCAGGTGTGGTTTAGACCGTGCTTCCAGCCGCTGTGCCGACCGAGCCAGCCTCAAGCCTGCAAAGGGTGGTGGAAAGGCTCTGCTGGCCTTCGCTGGGGTTTGTGTTCTTGGTCTCATTTCAGTGCCACTGTGGAAATTGATTTTAATTACATTCACTGCTAATCACCTGATCTCAGAAGGGGATGTAGCTGTGAAATAGGCCAGAAGAAGGAAACAAGTTAATTTGATGTACTCTGGGGACAAGAGCAGTGTTTTATTGAGTGGTGCATGGAAAGAAGAGTGGTGGAGCACTGGGTTAGCAAAAGGGAGCTGAGGTTATGGTGCAGTGAAAGCTGGGTGACACTACTGCAGCTGTTGTGGTGAAGTGGGAAGGTTAGCTGCTGGCCTGCTGTCCCTCAGAGCTGTCACTGCGAAATCAGGAGGCCTACGGATAGGCCTTTGCCCTTTCCCTGGCAATCCTCTTCTCTTTTGGTTGTACGAGAGAATGGGTAGGAGGAGTGAAGCAGAGTTCATAGCAGTAATATTTTTCTGTATGTTTTCCCTTCTTTTGGTTAAAACAAGCAACGTTTTTACCTTCTCAGGCAATATCTTTGGGTTTTAATTTATGCACTCATTTTAATTTACTTTGAAACTACCATCAGTAGTTTCCGTGTTCTGCAGATCCAGTCGACCGAAGTGAACCAAACTGTTTGCAGGCTTGAGCGCATTTCTGGGCCCTTTGTCTGAGAAGCACAGTTCCAGTTCTGCAGTAGAGAGCTGATCTGAAGCACATGGTTTGCACTGCAGTGTGAGGGACTGGTTCAACCTGGAACTGTCTCAGTTTACCCAGTTCATCTCAGGTCAGATCCCCAGCACTGGCACAGCCTCGTCTGTGTAGGACTCCTGTGCCAGGCTGCGTGAAGTCTTCTAGATCAGTGGTAAAATCCCTGCTGAACACAGTGTTGCTATGAGTATTCACATTGTGATAGCGCATTGCCCAGTGTGTGGCCCCTGCTGCATGGTTTGCAGTCCCTGACAAGGATCTGCTCTGTGTCTAATGGGGCCAGGTTTTCAGTCCTTGTGGGAGCTGGATTCTGAGCTATACATTGACTTCCCTAACTACCGAGATTAGAAAAAGTTGTTGCTACTGACTGAGTGGAAACCAGGTTTGGGCGAGTGAAGGGAAGCTGGGCAAGCATTTTGTAAGTTCCTTGACAGAAACTGTCTTGCAGAAGATCAAATACCATTTTCTTCTAATACCTTTACTGCATCACTTTTAAATTCAAAATGTTGTCTTCTCATCATTGATTTGCCTACGAGCTCCCTTGGTTTACTCGTTTCCTTTTTCCTTCTCCTTTCTGCATCAGCAGGGGCTTCTAATGCTTTGTACTGAGCTTCTCCCAAGCACCTTGGGATTTGCTCCTGCTCTGGATGTGGCTGTGTTTTGTCTGCAGTAAAAGGTAAGAGTTGACTGCTGCGGAAGTGGAGATCTCTGCGGTTTGCCTGGGAAATACCGGAGGATGTGTTTTTCCCATTTTTCATGGCATTTGGACTCCTAGTTTCACTTCTAAAACTAGGAGAGGAGTTGGCTGAGGGTAGGGGGAAGTTGCCTTTTTTTTTTTTTTTTTTTTTCTCCTTGGTGGAGATTGCATGTATTTTCTGCATGGAGATGTGGGAACTGGGTGGCTCCCACCTGCCCCACAGGGCTGGGCAGCTCTGGCTCGAGCCTCAGCTCTGTGTGAAGCCGGTGCAAAGGGGCTGGGGCTCGTGGGGGCCAGTTCCAGCCTGCTGGCCATGCTGCCTCGTGAGGGGTCTGCTTGTAAGGAAGGTGCTGAGATTTTTCACCATTCATGGCAGAAATCGTCTCATTTGGCCGGCTGATGCTTCAGAACAGCGAACTGCGAAAAAAGGAAGATAGCGCGTGATTACCCAGGCGCTGTGCTGCGTGGCAAGCAGGTCTGGTGGGGCTGCCTTATAAGGCACTTCTGGATGTATCTAGGCATCCAAATCGCCTCTTTTGAAGAAGGCCAAATGGTCTTTCAATTATTGTTCTGGGAAGCTCATGTCACTGGGTGTATAATTCATTTCACTTGGAATTTCAGGGTCAGACATAAATGTTGTTATCCACTTCAGAAGAAAAGCTTTAGAAAAGGGAGTGGGAAGCTGAACTGATATTTGGAAAAATGAAAAATGTTTAAAATATTTTTTTCGCAAAAAAAAAAAAAAGCCCTCGGCGAAGAGTCATTCCACTCCACTTCTGGCCAGTCTCAGAGGCTTCTCTTCCAGGACGTCTGCCTATGAATGAATCATGACACGATCCTGGGAACTCTGCAGCCGCCTTCGCTATTCTATACATGGCATCAGACACCACCTGCAGATGAAGAGAGCGGAAAACTTTGCAGTTCCTAAACCTCACCTCGTTACACCATGGGGTACAATCAGATGTGTGTGTGCACTTCATAGCTCCCGGGAGAGGGAATAAACTTGCAGTGTCGTGCAATTCACAACGTGACTTGTTGATACTGAAGTTGTCTTGGAAAATTAATACTGACTGGCTTTTCAAAGGGGTCATGGCCAGAAAAAAAGGCTTATAAAAGAGGAGGGAAAAAAAAAAAAAAGAAAAAACACCAGTGGATTCTCATTTTTTGTTATTGTTTTGAAAATAATCAGAGCAAAACAACAGTAATATGAAAATGGGCTCAGTTTGCCATTTTGAGCATCTCTTCATCTTCCTGTGGACAAAACATCAAAACCTGCATAAGGATCTCCTGACGCTGAATGTCAGATTCTTGGGGTAAAGCTCCCTAAATACTACCAGAATCCTTTTAGAGGCTGATTTCTTTTCCCAGGAAAGCTTGAATAAATCCCTTTGATAAACAGAAGTTGGTGTTGAGCAGGGAGGAAATGTGCTTTATGTGTGACAGCATGAGAATAACAATCAGGATTCCAGCATTCTGCCCTTGCCCTCTTCTAATTTATGTTTTCCTGAAAAAAGAAAGTTCCCGTATCTGTTGTACCAGTCTGTCTGCTCAGAATTTCAGTGGATGTGAATGAATTCAGTAGTCCAAGATCTTCATTTAACCACTTTGTGGATATAATGTGTTGATCTATGGTACGGTCCAATACATGGCATTTCTCTTACCTAGTGGGAGCAAGACTTCCAGCTTTTTGCCTTGCTGGCCTGCCGAGTCGGGCATCTCACTGGTTGCATTGCTGATAAATGGACATCTGGAAGAATGTGAAGGCCTCAAGAAAAGTGTATGATATGTTTTTCCTCTTCTTCCCCAGTGCAGCTGGAAATTCTAGGTAAAGTCTAGGAGACAATCTTCTGAACCCAGGTGGTAAAAGGTCTTAGTGCTTTAATGTATAACCAGAAATGTTACTAATGCTCATAAAAAAAAATTAAAATACTCAAGTGCCATTACAGAAGAGGGCCATGGGACCGCCTGATGGATTTTTTATTTAAAAAAAATAAAAAATAAAAAATATTGTCTTCTGTTGAGGTCCCTTGTATCAATATATCATCAGAAGACACTTGCCAGAGCTCAAAGTACCCAAATCATCCCATACAGAATGCTTGAATAAAACCTCATAATCACTTCGGAATTTGAGCTATGGGCCAGCGATGTCATCTGCTGTGTGGGTGTGTGTTGTAGGTGAAGTTCTTCCTCATCCTTATCCTCCCAGCTGGCTGCCTCACCAGCCAAAGGTATCACTATCAAATTTCTACTATACCCAGCAGTTTCTGTCTGAACTTGGATGTAGCTACCTCTGTTTTGCTGCGGTACCTCCCTGCAGAGTTAGTCCTCTCTTGCTGTCCAGGTGTCTTCCATCCTCCATCTGCCCTAGGATGCCAGACCACTGAAATATTTTAGATTGGTTCCTTCTTGCTTTCTGTATGTGTTCTGTATGTGTTGTCCTTATTCTTGATGAAAAGCATCCCCAAATCATCTGCAGAAATAACCTTTTTAGCATACTCTCTACAGTTCCCTCTCACTTCTATGTTGCTGACTAATAATCAGTTACTCCATTCGAGGTGGTTGTTCTTTGTGTTTAGCCTGGAATCAGTACATGCCCCTCTTCCTGTCTGCCTTGCTGCCCTGTATCAACTTATTTGAGTTTTTCTTCAGCCTGCCTACCTTTCAGTGCTGACAACCACAAGAAATTCTTACCTGCGTGCTGCTGTGCTCACCTTCCTCAACACATCCCTCTTCTGATGTACGGCAGATGCTGGTGATAGCAGAGCCCCTGCAAGTGTACTTGCAAGTGTACAACTGACTTGTGCTTATCCAGCCTTTCCTGAACTCTGATCTGGAAGCCCTGAGGAAAAGGGACCACCAACAAGCTACAGAATTTCAGTTTGCTTTGTGAATTTGTAACTTGTACTGCTGTGACTTCAGTCCTGCTGGCCAAACAGGGAGAAAGCAGAGCTGTTGTTACATTGAGAAAAGTCGGCCTTTTCTCGCAGATAACTGTGATAGGACTACGGGGAATGGCCTCAGGTTGCGCCAAGGGAGGTTTAGGTTGGAAATTAGGAGACGTTTCATCTCAGAAAGAGCAGTCAGATATTGGAATGCAATGCCCAGGGAGGTGGTGGAGTCGTCATCCCTGGGGGTGTTTAAGGAAAGGTTGGACCTGGTGCTTAGGGACATGGTCTAGTGGGTGATGTTGGTGGAGGGGTGATGGTTGGACCAGACGATCTTTTGAAGGTCTTTTCCAACCTTGATGATTCTATGATTTTTAGAGGATATTAGGAACCACCAAAATTTGAAGAAGAAACCTCACTAGTGTGCTTGTACCAGGTAGATCTGATTTCAGGGTGAGACATGGTCGCTTTTGTAGAGTGAAGGGTCTGGTCCCTCCAGACAGTGACTGGCACAGGTTTGAGGTGATACCAAGGTTCCTAGCCTGAGGTTTTGATGAAGCTGTTAGTGGAGAGTTACCTATCCGTATCTGCCTAGCCTGTGCATGGCACACAGCATGAAGATATGTTACCCTTTGTTTGATGAAATGGGTATTTCATCAATATGCACATGTAATGGGCATTGCGTGTTTGTCAAAGCATAATGAAAAGGGATGGAGGTGACAAGTTCAAGTCATACCATGAGCCCCGATTTGGCAAAACATTCCTGCTCAGCAAAGTCCTTTGGCATGCGTTTTAAGCCTCGCTGGTTCCAACGAGAATTAATCCATTGAGTGCTTTGCAGAATCGATGTCTGAGAGCCCTGCGTTTGCCTAGAGTAAAGGGGATGCTTGTGGGTCGTCTGCTCTTCAGCAAAGACTTGCTGAAAACCAGCCCTGGATGTTCAGTGAGGGAGCAGCAGTGTGAGAGGCAAGCCCAGTTAGTGGTGGGAGCCCTGAGCCAGCGGGTTCCTATGCCTCTGTCTAGACCGAAGAGGTTTGGAAATTTTCAGATTAGCTTTGGATAAGCCTCTGAACTTCTGGATCCTTCTCCTAACCAGATGAAACCTCTAAAAAGCTTGAGGCTTGTCCATTGCTAATTTTCATATGAACTACATTAAAAACTCTTAAGTTGAAATACTTCTTACTTTAAAAATAGAATAATAAAACAATAAATCAGAAGGAAAAGCATGCTGAAAAAATGTAGAAAACAGATGAAAAGCAAAAGGGAAAAGTGAACTTCGTAAAAATACCATACATGCCAGACCCTTCAAGTACGATTTCCTGCATATTGCACTTTAAAAAGCATGATATTACAACATGCTCTCACATTCAGGGGCCAAAAATATGAAAGAATAAAGCCTTGTTTGATCTCGAGAGTTGAATGGGTGTCATTTGACCCATCCATGATCTGATCCTAGACCTAGGACATGTCAGATGATTTTCCACTCAATGAGTGTCTGCACCACTCCCTTGTCTCTTCTCCACCCTCTTTTTGAAAAGATAGTGCTGACACGCTTCCTGTTATGGGCTGCTGGTACGGCTCTCGAGCATCCTGGCACCGAAACGCCTGTGGGTTGGGCAGAGGACTTCAAAAGCAATTTCTGGCGCACGGACGAAATATTTTGAAGTGAGTTTGGGTGGTTCCCAAAACGACCTGCTCCAAGCAAGTAGAAAGAAAGCTTACATTATCTCATGTAAAAGACCCAGAGCCTCTCAGGAGCCTGCCAGAGGTTTATGAAATACCGTGTTACTGCTGAGAAACCTTGACGAATGCATTGACTGCTGACGAAAATAAGAAGCGTAAACACGATGCAGAGATAACTGCTTGGAATTGTGTGTCTGCTCTTAATTTATCAGGATCTAGGCTATACTTGTCCTGTTTGCAAAACACAGATCGTACTTGTTTTGTTGTTAGTCAAAGCCAGTTGCGTGTGCGTGGAAACTGCAGAAGACAAAAAGGAAGGAAGCTTTAAAAATAACAAGTTGTTTGTTGTTTGTTTTATGTTTTTTTGGGGAGGATGGGGGCAGGCAGCTTTGTGCTTCACCTCCACCTGTTGCAGCTGGCAGCAGGACGGGAGCCAGGAGGGGGTTGGCCTGAGAACTTTAACACCACTTAGTTCGTCTTGGGTTTGTCCCCGTCTCCCCCTTGTTTATGTGTGTAACAAATAAGCAAAGGGCCACATGGTGCTCTTGGCATTAGCAGGCATCAGGCTTCCAGATCCCTTTGTGTTTCCTTTCCACTGACTCAAGTATCAAGTGGCTTCAGGCTCTTTGAGCGAAGTACCCAGCCTTTAGTGCTCAGAGCTGCCATCTTTCCCAGGCTTCAGTGGCACACAGACTAGGGATGTGCATCATTATCTAGTTTGTTTTGCTAATTGGCACCAGAACTGCTGAGAGCAAGAACGTGCCATGTGTGAGCTGCTGTCACTGCCCACCCAGCGTGCTGCCATATCCCTTTTTAGCCACTGCTGTCCTGTTTCTGACTTTGTCGCTAACGAGGTAGGAATATAAGCCAGTCTTACGTTTTTTCCCAGCTTCTGAATTTGTCTTTTTTCATGTCTTACACGTTCCTCATATATTTCTGTCCTGAGTTTGGTGGTCATTGTGTTGTATAGTGAGGTCTCAGGGATATTCAGCTTTACTGGGGTTTAAATAGTAATTATAATCTCACATTGTTGGTCAAGTGGTTGTTTTCTGGGGGAGAGACTGTTGGCAAATATAATGCTTTCTTCCCTTTGTAACAGTTTTCTTTCACTAGAGTCTGTGCTGAATTTTTTGCCACTGAACTTCAGCAGAGGAATTAATCCAGTGACGTGTGTACGGGTATTTGCTGCCTGTTGTTTAGCTGGGTGACAGCTCTCACACAGCGTTCTCTTCCCTTAAATGGATGACCGAAAACATTCAGAGCATGTAATTAACAAAAATAACACTTCCTGAGTACACTTTCAAAATTCAAGACTGTTTTTGTAAACAGTAGCTTTCTCAATATTAATGAAAAATTGCCAGTAGCCCTGCACTAGTAAGAGCAAGCCAGAGTTGGCGTTTTATTTTCGAACAAATCACTTCAACTGAAGCGTTAGGTGGTTTTCTGCACAACATTTACCCTTTGTTAACCTTGCTTGCCAATGGTTGTAACTTGTGTCTCTGCTAGGAATCTTCGCCTGGTATCTGCTGTATGAAAACCCACCTGCACAGACTTATGGCAGTTTCAAATAATTCAGCTTTGGCCAACTTTACTCTCCCCGAAAGCGTATTTACACAGCACTGTCATAGTTCTACTTTTGTGTTCATTGAATCAAGTATCTTTAATGGTTCTTCATATTCCAGACCCTCCAAACCTTTTTTTCTAGTCTTTCTCTTTTAACGTGGGGTGACCAAAACTGGTCACCAGTGGAAACCTGAACAGAGATGTGTTCAGAGGCAATTTGTGTTTTTCTACCCTTTATGTACATCTGTTACATTTTGGGGGGATAACTGAGATTTGAAATTTCTTGTCCTGTCTACTTCATCAGATTCATTCAAAAATATTTCAGAACTTAATCTTGGACCTTAGACTATGAATGAAATAAATGCTGGACAGTGCTCGGGCTGGTGCAGAGGAAGAAAGTGAAATTTAGCCCTGGTCTGCGTTACTAAAACTCACGTGTATGCTGTGTCCATCTCTGGCACTGGTGAGTAGAAATGCATTGCTTTTGAGAGATCACTTTGTGATGAACTCCACCCAGGAGTGTTATTTCAAACAAATCTTTGGTGGGAATAATACTGCAATCTCCTGCTTCATGGAGAAAGTTCTATTAGCTAGACAGGACTGGTACTGCTTAGACCACCCCCAAAATGTCGTGTTTTCTCCCCATTACACTTCATTGTATTGGACGTGGTCTCTTCAATTGTCTGTTCTGTGGAGTAAATCAGGCAGTTTGGGCTAGTGAACACAAGCTGTTAAAGGAGAAGTCAAAAAAAAAAAAAAAAAGACACGAGACCTTAATTTAAAATGCTGTTGTGGTCTCAGCAAGGCTGTAAACGTGGTACCACATGGTAGGCTTCATTCTGAGCTCTCTGTGGTGAGTTTAGGTCAGACTCATTCATGTTGGCAGTAAAACAGTGCTTCTCGTAATGGCAAGTCCCACAGGTATTGTTGGCACCTCTTCCTAATGAAGGCTTGGCAGGACAAATGCCTCCTGCTGATACCAATAGGAATCGAGAAACCCAAGGCAGGCACAGAGGAACTGGACTGGCTTGGACTGTGCAGCTCCTTTGGTCCTCATTTTGTCCTCTGGAAAGTATCTGACATACCTGAGCAGTTAATTTCTTGTCACTTTCTGAAGAGACTTTGGGGTGCATTAAATAGTAACACTGAAATAACTTCAGAAGTCTAAGTCTTATTTTTTTGGGTGATGTAGATGGGGAAAGCAAAATTTTACTTGAAAACTCTGAGGATTCATCTCAAAGTCAGGAAGGTGCTTTGGAAGATGTTGGTGTTTGGCTTTTCAGTGTAATATTTGGTATTCCTCCTGTGAAAATCACTTTCTCTGTCCTCTGCTGTGCCCATAAGGAAGGCTCAGTTGCTTCAGCCATAATTTTAAATTCTCAGTGACTCGTGGAATAGTTGTTAGTCTGTCAGTTCATTATGGTAGCTTTCTTCTGGTTATTCACAATGCATAACTGATTGAACACATTTGTTGTGTTTATTGAGAACATAATTCTCAATCAAACTTGTAACACAAGCCCTGTTGCAAATGCAAAATTCCCTTTTCATGAGCATCCTGCAGTGTTTCTGTTTTTCACCCCCTTAAATTCTGCCAGTAAAATATTGTGAAGAAGCCGAAAGGCAATTTATTCATTGTCACTTGGAAGAGTCAACCGAGGCTCTGTGGGAGCGCTTTTTTCCTAACACTTGCTCGTGACGGCAGTGAAAGGGCAGCTGTAAGCGCGAGGACTTTGTTCTGTCTGCCGCTATTCAGCTGCAGAGGACTTCATTTTGTGGCAAAAAGCAGAATGAAGAGTAGCACTGGCTAGATAACAAGTGTTGAAAGAGAAGTTGTGGCATTCATCTTAATAGCATGATCTGCATATCTCAGTGAGGCAGAAAATTGATATATATTTTTTCCATTTATACTATCATCTGAAGTCAGATGGACTCTTTTTGAAGTCAGATGGACTCTTTCAGACCAGATTTTTCAAGGCAAGGGCAGATGTCAAAGTAGCTTATCCTAGTGCTGTTTTTTTTTTTTTTTTTTTTTTTTTTTGTTTGTTTGTTTGTTTGTTTTTTTGATAGGAAAACACGCAGAATTGTCAATGACTGCAAGCCAAGCCATTACTGGAGAGCAGGAAGCTGCCGAGTGGTGCTGGCTGTGTTGCTGGCTGCATTAATGGCTGCCCCACCAGGAGCTGGTGGATTTGGGGGATCAGGACTGCCTTTACCAGAATCCTGACCCACTCTGGTGGTGCAGCTGAGCTGACGTAGGGTTGCACTCGTACAGGTAAGGGGCAGACAGGGCAGTCCTATCAATGCTTCCCACTGTGGCGCAGTGCCACTGCTTGCAGTGAAAATGCCCGAGTCTGTGCTTTCACGTAAACACCTACGTGTCCTTTTTACCGCACTAATTGCAACCTCTTTCATTCGTCATAGATGCAAAATATCCTAGAAAATGCCAAGGAAATGAACTTTCTGTCCCCTGGATCTCAGGCAGATGTTGCTTACGGAGAAGCATGTGGCCCAGATTTTCTGGTCTGGCCAAGCTGTGTTTGAACCGAGACCAGGGAGGGGAAATAAAAGCGACTGAGCTATTTTTGATTGCTTGATCTTGGGACAAGTCCAGCTTCTGAAGCAAGTTAGAAGTGCTCTAGTTTTGTACAAGCCCTACTTGAATTCCAGGCATCTCAGTACACACACCTGTGCCCCTTTTTTGCTAGGAACCGTCACCCCATGCTGTGGGCTGGTGGAGCTGGTGGATTCACAGGGTGCCAGAGGGTGTGTAGGCAGTACACCCTTCATGATGCTGCCTTTGTAATGCCTCAGGGTCTGCAAAAGACAAGTCCAAAACACTTGCTCAACACTAGGACATCCTCAGGTTTCCTCTGCTTAATGTGCTGGTGTAATTTAATTCCATTTCACATGGCAGTGGTTGAGAAAGACTCATCTCCATGCGTAATTCCAACAAAATAATGTGCCCAGGTTGTAGTCCTATGGACAACAAGGTGATCTCAGCGATGCCCTTCTGTAATGAGGAGCACCGAGGAGAGGTGAGGGCACCTGGGCTGTCTGCTCTGGAGACAAGGAGGCTGAGAGGTGGCCTCAGTGCTCTCTGCAGCTCTCTGGGGAGGGCAGACCCCAGCCTCTTCTGCTGCCCAAGGACAGGAGATGTGGGACCCACATGAAGGCAAAAGGAGGAATCTCATACCACAAGCGAGTTCAGGTGCTGGCACAGGCTTCCTAGTGAGGTGGTTGGTGCCCTGTGTTGGTCGGTGTTAAAGAGACATTTGGAAAGTGCCCCCAATAATGCAATCTAACTTTCAGTTAAAATAAGTAACTGGGAAAATGGAGCTTATTTAGATAATGGGAATGGGTTTTATGTGCTAACGGAGGTGAAAAGCCTCAGATAAGGCTGAAAGCCTTGATGTTAATTGGGTAGGAATTGCCTTAATTTATTGGTCTGATTTAAAAGTTTGAAATCCAAAATGCAATAGATAGCTGAGAGAAAATGAGAATGGATTAAAACCGACATCTTCTGTGTAATGGCAGGTACTGTGGAAAATATTTCTAAGCTCTAAGATTACGTTTGAACTATCTGATTTTTTTTTTTTATCTGCGCAGTAAAATGCTCAAGCACATCCATCCATCAACCCGAAATGGATGTGTAATCCCATAACTGTTCCCTGTTCAGCAAAGCCCTTAAGCATGTACTTCAGTCCCAGCAAAGTCAGTGGGTTTGAAACACATGTTCAAAGTTAGAGGCACGTGTCGCAGTGCTTGTTAAACTGCTGCCCCATGTCTCTGTAGCAGGGTGCGCTTCCCTCCCGCCTAACCTTTCAGCTTTATAGTTGGAGCTAGACAATAAGGAGAAATGGTGTTTGTAAAGGTGTTGTCAAGTGTTGTGTCTCTAGTTACCCAGAGAGAGTTGGACTAATCCCTGAAACAAGCAATTCCCCTTGCCTTTGCTGTTTCGGTAATTCCTCAGTTTGTCTCGTTCAGTATTACTGCTTCGTGGAGTTTGTGCAGAAATGAATGGTCCGATTCAGAAAGACAATTGTTGGGCTCACTTTGGAAACAGATGAAGTGTTGAGAACTGTTTCTGGGTCTCACCAAATACCCTTAATTTGAAAAATATGGTGAAGAAGTTTGAAGAACTCCCTACTGCTTTCATGGTACCAGTCCGTAATGGTGGCAGCTACTTCCAAACAAATTTATGTATGCTGCTGGAGGCAGTGATAGAGGGAAACCCATTCTCTGTTTTATTTTAGTGGAAAGAATGCCTTTATTCCAGCACTCAGAGAGTAAATACAAATATCATGAGAACATATTGTGGATTGCCAGCATCAGTGAATAGGAGATGATGATTTCCACTGCTTGAACAAAGAACTAAAAGCGTGCAAAAAGGGACAAAGCTGGAACGTTATTGTATAAGCAGGAGCTCTGACATGTTGGTGCTCCGTGGCGAGGAACTTTTATATTGGAATTCTGAAAAAATGACCCCAAAATACCATGGGATGCACAGGTGAATGGGAGTGGAGACATACAATGGGATTTCTTCACCCTCCTTCCAGTGAAGTGTTTCAGTCAGTGAAGCACAGTGTGTGACTTGCTACACAGGTGGTGGAGGCTTCCCCTACCTCGTGCAGGATGCTCAGACACCGCCCTGTGCCTCATGCTCATTGTCACCCCCTGCAATTGGTCTTTGCATGCTCTGTGCTGATTCTGCTTCCGCAGAAATTAGCATCTGCGGCTCTCAGGCTCTCTGTTAGTGCTAATAATTATTCCAAATATTTGAGCATTAGCCTGTGCTCCTGTAGTGGAGCCATTGGGGGAGGATCTAGATTGCACCATGGTAGTGTAATGGTTCTGATATGAACAAAAGCATTGAAAGTACACAATTTAACTTCTCCAGATAAAGGTGATGCGTCTGTTAGCTGTAGAACCATGCCTGCTGTTCGTGTGCTGGCTGCAGCACGTGAGGCCTTGTTGCTCCTGCTGGAGCAGCCCGAGCTAGCCCGGCACCCAGCAGGTGCTTGGCTTGAACCTCGCAGCTCCTGCACCTGGGGCTGGCTGGGAGTATCTGGGCGTAGCGGCTGCTCAGGGTGCTCCGCGTGGAGATGCACTGCTCTTCATGGCACCCCACACTCCATCTGAAAGTCAGACGTCTGGAGCTGGTTCCTGAATTGAGGAGTATCTGCTCTTAATGGGAATGCAGTCCCCTCAGAGCTCTGTTGGTGACCGCGTTAATTTTTGGGGTTTCTGGAGGTCATTGCTGTTGTGTGCTGTGCCGTTCCCGCAGAACGCAGTGTCTACATCTTGAGGGTTGTGGAGGAGCTTTCACCTATGGGAAGAAAGGTCTTAATTTCCCCCCTTCAGACCGTACAAACAACCCCAGTTCAGTTTTCTCTTGTTTGTTACGGGACTCAGAGACCTTGATAGCGGAAACATGAAGAATGCGTAGCCGCATGGTGCGCTTCTATGGACTGGGTGGTTAAAGCCAGGTTTGCCGTCAGAAGCAGCCTAGCAGTTCTCCGTGGTGCCCGAGCCCTTCAGCCAGTATATACAGGGAGAAAATCCAGACTGCTGTGCGATCAGGCGGGGTTTCACATTTTGTCTTTTCCGCATGCTTCGGCACACCCTAGCTTGAGGTGGGACTGGAAGCGAAACTTCTGGAATACTCGAGGAAGACCATTCTTGTGGTATTTCCAGCCCAGCCAAAAACAGGAAGCACTGGAAAACTCGCCAAAAAAAAAAAAAAAAAATCAGGCTGCTGGGGAGCTTGCCAGCCTGGTTTCCAAGCCAAGGGGATTTGGAAAAGCATCTGAATGTTTCAGAGGTTATCCAAACCAGACCAGGAGACTTTCCCTCGCTGCTCGGTGCATAAGCAAAGCACAGCCCTCTGAGCTGCGCTGTCCGTGAGGAGGTTCCTATATGTGGTTGCTTGCTAGCAGCTCTGCCCTAGCCACTGTCGTAACTTGTTTCCCCATCACTGAAGGACCCTGCTGTCCCGGCAACCTCAAAATTAAATAAAAACTCTTATTCTTGAAAAGAGTGAACGGGGGGGGGGAACAAAAAACGAAAAGCCCTGAAGCTGTTCTACAAGTGTCCTTATCCATCACCCACTCCAGGTGTCATTTGGAGACAAGAAGCAAGCCACATCTGTCCCTCATCTCTCAGCCTCGGCACATCCCGAGCTCTCTCCTTGCTGTCTGCATGAAGGGGGCACCCCACGGAGGGGTGCCTGCGGTCACGTCTGTGCTTTGCTCCTCAGCCCTGCCTGCCCGCGGAGGCTGGCTTGCCAAGTCTGGTCACTTTGGTGTCCTTGGGGCCAAAGAGGCGGCGTGGTGCTGTAAGCTGTTGGTATTGACGGGGGGTTACTGAGAAGAAAGTCAGTGAGAGCCGTGCTGAAGTGTGCATTTACCGAATAGGTTGACTTTTGACTTGCATATTCTTTTAAGTCAGTTTTAATCAAATTGCTTGTGTCAGTTTTACAGACCTGGGGTGGTCATAAAGACAAGAATGTTAATGGTTTCTTCCTGTCAAATTAGTTTACGGCCAAAGGTGTTTTTTTTCTTTTTGTTTTAAACCACCAGCAGTGATAGCATTAACCTAAACAAACCCAGCCCCCTGAACTCTGCTCCTGGCAAGTGAAACATAGCTGTGTGTGGGTGGAGGATCTGCAGGTTATCTTCGGGACAGATCCCACGGCCCTAGGACAAAGAAGAGGTGTTTCTTTAAATTACCGAGCTGAGGTGGTCCTGTACTTTCTCACACCTCGCACAGGAAGACGCTGCCTGACTTGAAGTACAGCTGGGCTGAGTAGGAAGGGCTCCAAAACCAAAGCATCGAGTAATTATTGTGAGCATGCTTTTCCTGATAAATGCATGGGGGGAGGAATGACAAAAAAAAAAAAAGAAGAAGAAAAACACCAGAAAACCCAACCTGATCCAGGAATTTTTGGTAGACACGTGGAATTTTTTCTTTTTTTTTTTTTTTTTCTTATTGCTTGTAGCCCCAGCATCTGGTTGTCAGTCAGAGCACGTGGCCTGCAGTGTTTCACGAGTTTCAGTGCTTGAGGTGTGTGATAAGAAAAGTGGCAGAAAAATTGTTTTCTCTCTGGAAAACTGTATTTTCTGCTATCATGTATCCTGTGAGTTGAATGAGTGAAGTAATACTTGGCTAGTAAATAATACCCCGACAGTCAGTATGTTCTGATTGTTTAGCAGAAAGTATAATTGAGCAAAACAACAGCATTTTGCATTAGGAAAGGTGAGAAGCAGCATCTTTCAGGATATGCTGTTCCTCTGAGTCTTCGTGGTGGAGAATCTCTTCTTCCACAGAGGATCTGTCTGCAAGGTCAAATTACCTTGTCAAGTTAATCCTGACAGCACACCAGGTATTCACAGGAGCTGAGCCTAATAACGAGCTTGCACTTGCTCAGTAACTGAGGACGGTTTTATGTGGAGGGCCGTGCTCTGCCGCTGCTGCTGCACTGCTCTTCCCAGGGGACCTGCAGTTTGCCACCTCCTGCTCAGCTCCTCGTTGCTTATTCGCCGTAAAATCAGCCCCAAAGCTCAGAAGAGTGAAGGGTGCAGTTTTGAGTTCAATAAAATATTGACTATATTCTAGAGATATATATGATTTTAAAAGTTTTGCTAGGAAGTAAGAGGGAAATGGTACTTTTGACATCTCTGCCTTCTTTAGCTTGAATGTAGAAGGCAAGGAAGTGATAAAAAGGGTTATCTCTAGTGTATACGAAAGCCTAGGCAATTCCTATTAATAGCAGAAGTAAATCTAGAAAACTTAATATTTGGTAGTTTTACAGCTAAGGGAGGGTGATGGATCAGGAATTATCCCTGCTGTTCTTCTCTCTAGGCAGCTCTGTCCTCTGCTGAGAGCTCTGAATTTTCTAGCTCTGAAGAGTTTCCTAGTAAGGAACTTTATCACCTTTTTTTTTTTTTTTTTTTTTTTTTCATTTTTATAGTGACTCTACCAGGAATAATAAAAGTCTTCAGCTCTTATGCTGAAAGACTTCTGACTTCACTCTAGAAACGATCTGTTAGTAAGTGTTTTACACCTTTTGCTAGACTCACTGAAGGATTTAAAAAAAAAAAAAAAAAAAAAAGTGGCAAGAAGTCTCCTTCTGAAAAGGCCATTCACGGTGTTTAGGTTCTCTCTCTGTTTTCACCTCGAGTATGATAGGAAAAAGCACTCATGTGCAATAGCTTTTTAGAAGAGTGAGCTGCACATGTGAAACTTCTCCCAAAGAAATAAATTGTCCCATTATTCTGATCCCATTATCCTTTGTTTTGATTTTTTTCCTTAAAAAAAAAAGGGGGGGGGGAAGCACCTGCAGAAAACCATTGATGTAAAGGGTTTGGAAGAGGTAAGGGAAAATGAAGATGTTGCTGTAAATCTGAGCACATCAAAACCCCCAAATGTGGGCTGAGGTGGAGTTGCAGCCAGCACAGCTAGCTTCTCCTGTGCCATTGCTTCGGACTGGCTTGAGAGGGTTGCAGTCCTGGTGCCTTCGCTACATTTGCAATTACTTCTCAGAGGCTCCTGCCTCAGGGATCTTTTCTGTTTACATGTCAGTGGGAACTGAATTCTCCTTTAGCATAAGTGGAGCTGTGCCAGCAGCAGACGTGACCCTAGGTTGTTACAAAGCATTGTAAAAAGCCGCAAGCTCTTGAATCCAGGAGGAATTTTGAAAATCTCTCTAAAGCAGAGGGAATATACCTACCTGTTCCTCCTTCGACAGTGACTAGTGGGTTATTCAGAGGTAGTCCCAAGGCAGGCTAACGGGACGTGTTTTCCCAAATGCGTCTTTTGGGGTTCGCTGCCCGTCACTGTAAAGAGACCCTGAGAGGTCTGTTGGCTCTCTGTCCTGCTGCACAGATGAGAAAAACAGCTGTAATGCTGTCAGCTGGAGTTATTTAAAACCCAGTGAAGTTTAATAGGATTATCAAATAACTGACTTTTCATCCATGTTTACTAATACCTAGTCAGACTTTTTCCTCCTGCAATCTGGGAGAATGATGGAGTTCTTGGAAGGAAAACAGTGCGTGGCTGCTCGCTGTGCCCATGACAAGGTACGCCGGGACACCTCGAGCAGGTAACCAGCAGTGCTGGTGTCTGGGGCTCTATTATGGTAAAATGGAACAAGGAAAAAGTGCACGTGTCTTTGTGATGGGATTTGATTTTTGACGCTATCCTGATTTTACTCTTGCTGGAATCACCAGAGGTTTCTCTAGTAGCTGCAGTGAGAGCATGGCCTGAAGCATGTTGAATACATCCAAAAACTTTGCTCCTCAGTAACCCAGTAAGCACGAAAGTTTAGCTTGGCAGGGTCACAGGAATGTTTAGATCTGCTCTGTCAGAAGGGTGATGCTATCAGAACCTAGAACAATACTTCTTAAGACCCTTATTTTCTAAAGCACATACTGTTTCCTCTTTACTAATAGAAACTGTATTTTGGGACCATTAAAAGCCACTGAGATCTTCTCATTGGTTTTAGGGGAATTTGGACCCAGCTGTTGTATTCCAAGCAGCTCAGTGGATGCTTAGTTGAGCGAAGCTAGTCTGCAGACGACTTGAAGATCCATCCATCTGCGATGGAAAGATGGATAAAAAGCATTATGGCTTTATTTCCATCTCATTTTGAGTTATGGTCCATGCATGCTCCACGGGCCATGGGTTTGGAATAGAGCATATATGGATTCTCCAGAAGAAGCCTCTATTATTCGGATAGAAATGTGCATTTCAGAAGCAAAACACATCTGCGTTGCAGCCCGGCAAGTTCAAAGCCACCCGGAGAAGTTTATGGGAAGCAGCTGTGGGTTGTCTTTGCTAATTAGGAACAGAACGTGCTGAGGACTTGACACAACAGGTTTACACAGTGCGATTAGGTAAAGAAAGTTAATGTCTGCTTTTAATAACAAGAGCAAGTAGCAGAGGTGGCAAAGTATTTTTAATGACATCATTTGCCCAGCTGTTTTACACATCTGTAGCGCAGGACGTCGTTCCAGGTCTGTAACACTTCATCCTTGCTCTTCCACACCTTTGGGATAAGGGATAAAGTTACCTGTCTGGAGGGGAGCAGCCTGGGAAACATTTGTCTTTGCGGCTAGTTATCAGCGTTGGTCATGTTGAAACGCTGGCTGAATGGCGAGTGCCCGCGTTAGGTAGATGTGTATTTCAGAGTGCTAATTACTTCACTGCGAATCTGGCGCTTATGCAGCGATCCCTGTGTCTCGGCCAAGCTTACATCTAGGAATGAAACATTTGCAGCAGCTGCAAAAATGTTTTTACTTATTTCGAGCATTATAATGTTTTATAGCCATGAATAATGACAAGTGCATAAATCACTCATGAACTTGCAGTGTTCGATGCTTCCCCCTGTGCTGTCAGACAGGGATGGCACGGAGGGGCCGTGGCACGGACGCTGCTGCAGGGGAGTGCGGACACGTGTTGCCTGTGTGCATGGGGGCTGTCTCAGCTCTGGGTAGGTTCTGTGGGATTTCCACGGGGACCGAGCCTCGATTCGGGCACCTTTTCTCTCTCCCTTTGATGATCAGGGGCAGCTGGGCAGGGCTGTGCTCCTGATTCAAACAGAGACACCTTCCGTGAAGGTGCCATAGCCAAGCTAGCACAGGCTCATAGCCACATCCAAAGCAGTACTAAAACATAATGTCCAGCATTAAATTGTGTCCTAACAAAGAGGAGTGTAACAATTAGTTCATTTTCATAAAGCGTAGCAGCTTGTTAGCTCTGATGGGGAGCGAGGCAGGTAGTGCTGCCCGTGCTGGGGGCTTGCTGTCCCTGCAGCGTGGCGCTGCTGCTCCCCAGCCCGCTGCCTGTGCTCCAGGCAGGCCCCGTCCTGTGCCTTGCTTTGGTTGTTGCTTGGGGTTGCACTCAAATACCTGCGATGCTCTTGAAAATCTTGTTTAACATATTTAGTGTTCGTCGTGATATATGGATGTAGAACGTAGAATATTAGGATGTTTACATGTGGTATATGGCACACTTTGGGAGCGTGCTTGAATTGTGGGATTTCATTATGCGGTGAATTAACCTTTGGTCTGGAAGACAAAAAAGAAAACACTAAATTCTGATACAAAATCATGGCAAATCAATACAATATTGGCTAAATGCAAAATGGAACAGGTTCAGGGGAGAATATACAGTGGGTCTGAGAAAGAGGCACTCTTCATTCTGATGTAATAATAAACTTCTTCTTGGTGCTTTTCTATGTGCCTGGTGCAGGGTGGGTGACCTACGGGTTTGGCAGGATGCCTCCTTTCTCTTTGGATGATACTTAGCAGTTATTAAGTGCAGAAATAGGTCTGGCTGAGCTTCTTTCAGCCAACAGCTCCATTTATTAACAACCTGATATGTTCTATTGCGTTACGGTGTTTGCGTGCCCATAATTTTATTTATGGGTGCAGCAAGGGCCGAGCATCATTCTGTTTCATGGCAAAAACCGCCTAAGTATTTGTCGAAGTTAGAGGTATTTCAGAACTGTTGAAACAAACTATAAAATTCCTGAAGAGGTGGAAAGTCTGAAAATTGCATTTCCTTCAGCAAAGCTATGTTTTACTTTATGATGTAGGGGGAGAAAAAAGAAAAGGTTCAGGTGGATAGCACAAGTATTACTAAAATAAGCAGAGACAAAGTACAATTTCAGAGCAGGTGTATCGGTTCAGAGCAAACAGGAGAGCACATTCATTTGCAGTGATAAAAAAACTGTGCAGGCCTTCTGAACAGTTTGTCAAGTAAGTTAACCTGTTCACAATTTTTCCTTTCATGCTTCTTTGGGAGATGTATGTGAGTGATGTAATAATGGAAAAATAAGAGCAATGATGATGTGCATCTGCGGGTGGATGGTTTCATGTGCTGTACAGATTTTACAAGTCTGCCTGGTGATAACAGCGGAGTGTTACTGCTGCGTAATTTGATTTCTGAGTCCTCTTGAATGGTAAGAAGAGCCTCAGATCAAGATCTCAGGCCTGAAGCCAAGTATTTGGGTGATGTTTCAAGGATGCACTCCATGCTGATATTTTTAGTGTTTAACAACTGTGGGGCAAAGCAGTGATGGGAGGTTGCAGTCATCTCCTGCCAGCCCCTCCCTGTACCTCACCTGTGAGCACAGCAGTATGTAGAAGGGTCTGAGCATCAGCTTTTCTAATCTCCCCTTTTCTGAACAAAATGAATCCCAAGGTAGGCACCATCCCCTGTTCTTGGAAGAGATGGGGAGGGTTCTGTCTGAAAGCTGTGTTTTATTAGAAAAAGAGAAAATATTGCTGAAAAATCGCTACGTCATTTTGCAATGACTTGGATGCTTCACATCAAGACCCGGCCTTTTTCTATAATTGTACCTTACCTGAGGGGATTTGTCCTGACACAAGAATAACACAAGAAATCCTGCCTGCAGCGTTAGGCGGGCGGCTACCTGGATGGGTCGCCGCTTTTCCTCTTTGGCTTTCGAGCCATGGGAAGCGCTACCAGCTGTGAAAGCTGAATGAATGTAAGTAAGCAAAAACAAGAGGAAAGCCGAGCTCCGTGAAGCCAAAGAGGGCTGGATTCAAGGCTGCAGGCAGCGAGGGAGCTTCACCTGCGCCCTCCGTGTTGCCCACGGCCCCGGCACTGGCAACTTGGATCCAGTGGGGACGCGGCCGGGCCAGGCCTGCCTGGAGCGCGGCGCCGGGCAGCTTGCAGAGCACGGCTGGCTGCCAAGCTGTGTAACGGGCGGCTGTTTTTGTTGAAAAGGCAGCTTGAGAAGTTAAAACCTTCTGATTTTTTTTTTTTTTTTTTTTTTGAAAATCAGCTGGAGAACATTATAGTCACGCAGAACTGAAGGCAGACAACTTGTTAAAATTAGCGTTGGCCGTAATTAAAAACATGCTGGGGGAAAAAGAGCAAGAGAAGAAACAGACTCTTGGAAAGCTCCTGACGTTGCTAAATGTCTAAATGGAAACGGAGCTTGCTAATTGATTCAAATAATTGCTCGGCTACTCTGTGCCCCCCCCCGCAGGAGGTACCAGAGCCGTTCTCCTGTGCTGCAGAGCCCTGCTCCCCTTCACCGTGCTGGGGATGGGCCCCTCCAGCTCTCCAAAATCTGGTGTTGTGTTGCTTTGTGCTGCATCTGGGCCGGGAGGAGCAGGCTCTCTGTGGCTGGCATCCTCTGCTGGCAGCATCCCGGAGGCTGCCTGGAGAGCAGCGGCTGCCTGCTGGCCTGTGCTTCGCGCCTGGTCCCCCATTAAGGCTCAGAGCATCCACCCAGCAAGGAAGGTTTCCACAGGGAGGTAACTCAGATCTGTGGCTTTGCTGTGAGCACAGATGCTGGCCATCAGTAGTGGGTACAGTGGGTGCAGTCAGGTTGTTGCTACCTTCAGGTGCATTTGGAACGTCACAGCTAAAATAATGAGGCCACCGGCACAGGGAGCGAGCGCTGTTCCTCTGCTGGGTATTGCAGTGTTTCTTCTTCCATTCTGGAAAACACACCTTGTCCTTACGAAGAGTATCTTCAGGTGCTCCTCTAGCAGCTTTTCCTCACAATAAAGCACCACCACGGCTTGAGCACTGCACTGTGCCATTTTGCGTGCTGCCTTTGGATCAACAAGTAGCCGCGGTGAATCCCTTTCCTCGTTGTACTGTTAGGCCTGATTTTGTAGCGCTGCTAATTTTACATCCATCCTGTCCCATTTAGCTGGAATTTTTATTTCATAGCTATTGCATATGGTTAGGAAGTGTCCCTTTCCACACATCATAATTCACTTTTCTGTTGGCTTCTATTGTATAACACAACACGAGCGTGAAAAATCCTCTTCGCATCTCAGTCTCGAGAAGCCCCATTTCATATCATCACGTGGAGCCCCGTGGTTGGCATGCGGTGTTATGAAGATAACAAATCCCGCTTCACATCCTTGCGTAAGACCTACTGGCTTCAATTATGTGTTGTAACTCAATGACTGCCTCATTAAAATCATAATGCAATTTATATTGGCTTTTATTGCACGTTGTAACATGACGATAGGCCCGTTTCATGTGATGCCTTTTGGCTTTTTTAACAAATCAAAATGTAACAGCCCACCTTTTTATATTCTTATGTAATGAACTCTTTCCACAGCTCTGTCTGATGCTTATTGGCTTCTATGAGAGATCCTATTCCTAATTTAATGAGTCCCTCTTCACATCATAATGTAATTCATACTGGCTTTTACAGCTCAGCCTCACACACCAGTGCCAAATCGGATTGTGTCATAAAGCTAAGTGGCTTCTAATGGACATCACACCTCAGTAACCCTGTCACACGTTGTAACATTTCTGTCTGCTTCTCTAACACGTTGCAAAAGCCGCTGGTTCTCCAGAAAGTCTGCTGCAGGCGCGAGCCACGGCGGGGTTAGGCGGCAGGCTGCTACGGCACAGGTGGAGCCACTGCAGGCACTGGGGAGGGCCACGGGGAGATTTTAGGGGATGTTTTAGAGACACGCTGCATGTCAGGCTTCAGTGACCCCCCGGGACCTGGCACGGGTCATTGCACGGGGTATGGGTTCAGGTCTTTTTCTCCTTGTTTGTGTATTTTAAGCTCTCATAGTGTCTCTTGCCTATGTTCATAATAAGGCATTTATTTGCTTCCTTAGCCAAACTGCAGTGTTAGGGCTAAGATTGTTTTTTCCATTCCAAGATCTGTTTTGGACCTTCATGTTGTCTGAGGGAAGGTTCTTCACGGTAGAAAATCAGGAAATTCCTCTCGGTGTCTATTTCTGACAGAGCAGCGCTGTGCAGAGGCAGAAGAGGCAGTGGCACATTGCTGCTCCTGGTGCTCGGTGCTGCTGACCCAAAGCAGTGCCTGCTGCCCTAGGCATTGTGAGGAGAGTAAATCTGGTGCTTCACTGACATCTCATGAGGCCTTTGAGCTTTCTTCAGAAAGAAAGGATAAAAAAAAAAAAAATCCAAGTTGGAACATTGCACAGTATTTCTTTCAAGGTACGTAGGCAAATCTGCTGATTTAGGGCCTAATATTGGTTCCCTTTTAAAGTGTATAGTTCCTGTGTGTCTCAAGTGGGTCTCACATCTCTTAAGTAGTAGCAGTATTAAGAAGCAGACACTAAGAATGGGGTTTCTTTTCCCAAACTTCAAATGTCTGTGTCTTGTCTAATTCCTTTAGCCTTCATTTGCAGATGTTAGAGAGAGAAAACAAAATGTCAATACGTGATCATAGATTTATTTTAGAAATCTACTTTTAGGTGAGTAGGATTGCTCCCTGAAAATGATTTCTTTCCACTGTCTGCAATGTGACCTGGTGTCTAGTCAGGTGGAGAATCCCACTCTTGGTAAGATGACTTCATACAAGTACCACAGCCAGGTACTGTAAATTGCATATTTCATTTTTTTTTTTTTAAACTCCCTATCATATCTTTTGTTCTTCTGAAGTTTCCAGCACAATTTAATGACTCAGTTTTTCTCCTTTTTATCTATTTCCTTGTAGCCAGTTCCCTCCCCCCCCTTTTTTCACCCGCCACATGTCCTACCCGATGCTGGTTGTTGCTGAGTGCTGGCGGTGCCTTTCCACAGGATCTTCCTTCTCCGGGCCCCCAGCAAACTGACGAAATGCAGGTCAGCAGCCGACACACCTGAGCACCTGCAGTGCTGAGAAAGCAGGTGCACAGGGAGGTGACGGAAGGATTAGCGATTTGGACACACTCCTGTTTCTTTCTGAAACCTCTCAGTGAGTTGTGCTTTCTCCTCCTGATTCTCCCTGGTGCTGTAAAAGAGCCGTCCTTGGCCAGCAGTTCGGGCTGACACAGAATGTGTTCCTTCTAAGTGAGTTATCGCTACAGCTCCTTATAAATCATCCATTTCACTTATTGCATTACAGATTATAGATCTGATAGCTGTTATTTTATAACTGAGCTCTTTTTAATGTTGTCGTGGGATTTAATTCCCTGCAAAATGGCAAGTGATGAACTTTTGCTTTGTACAGGACAGTCTGTTCTAACCGCTCCTTGAGATTTGGTAAAAGAAAAACATAATATGTCACAACTTCTCATCAGAAATACAAGCTTCTAATAGCATTGTCGCTGCCCTTGCATGGATTTAAAGCTCAGATAGCTCAAGTCTCTCCTGTGGACTGGGTCTCTCAGCTAGATTGTATGGCCGTTGGCTCCTGGTGACCTGATCTTCCCATGGGGCGTGTTTTATGGAAGGTGATGGTGCAGGGTGGAGTCTGTGGGTTGGGACTTGACATTCATGGAAGGCAGTAGGGTCAGGGGACTTAAACTCCTGTAAAGCCAGGTCTTATTTTGCCCACACATGGGCTCCCAGAGCAGCTGAGGCTGGCAGAAACCTTCAAAGGTCCCTGATCCAGCCCCTGCTGCAGGCTGGGCCCATGTCATGAGCTGGTCCTGTCAGGTCTTGAATTGTCCCTGGGGATGGAGACTCCACAGCTTCCCTGGCAGCCTTTCCACTGTTTGACCATACTCACTACCAAAACATGCTTTTCCATGTCTTTAAGTAGATTTCCTGGGTTTCAGTTTGTGCTCATTGCCTCCCATCCTGTCACCAGGCACCACTGAGAAGAGCCTGGCTCCCTCTCTTCTTCACTGCCACCCACCCCCACCAGCTGTTTATAAGATCACAGAATCACAGAATTTCTAGGTTGGAAGAGACCTCAAGATCATCAAGTCCAACCTCTGACCTAACGCTAGCAGTCCCCACTAAACCATAACCCTAAGCTCTACATCTAAGCGTCTTTTAAAGACTTCCAGGGATGGTGACTCCACCACTTCCCTGGGCAGCCTGTTCCAATGCCTCACAACCCTTTCAGTAAAGAAGTTCTTCCTAACATCTAACCTAAAACTCCCCTGGTGCAACTTAAGCCCATTCCCCCTCGTCCTGTCACCAGGCACGTGGGAGAACAGGCCAACCCCCACCTCGCTACAGCCTCCCTTGAGGTACCTGTAGAGAGCGATAAGGTCGCCCCTGAGCCTCCTCTTCTCCAGGCTGAACAAGCCCAGCTCCCTCAGCCGCTCCTCGTAGGACTTGTTCTCCAGGCCCCTCACCAGCTTCGTCGCCCTTCTCTGCACCCGCTCAAGCACCTCCATGTCCTTCTTGTAGCGAGGGGCCCAAAACTGAACACAGTACTCGAGGTTCGGCCTCACCAGAGCCGAGTACAGGGGGACGATCACCTCCCTAGCCCTGCTGGCCACACTGCTTCTGATACAAGCCAGGATGCTGTTGGCCTTCTTGGCCACCTGAGCACACTGCTGGCTCACATTCAGCCAACTATCCACCATCACTCCCAGGTCCTTCTCTGCCTGGCAGCTCTCCAACCATTCCTCTCCCAGCCTGTAGCTCTGCTTGGGGTTATTGCGCCCCAGGTGCAGGACCCGGCACTTGGCCTTGTTGAACTTATTGATCTTCTTATCCCACTGATAAGATCCCTTATCAGCATGTGGCCCTGTGCTGGACTCTGGGGTTACCAGCAGCCATTATACACCACACATCGGTGCTGGGAAGACCGTTGTTTTCCCTTGCACTTAGCTTTGAGTGAAAATCTGCAGTCACTGAATGTAACCTATGGACAGAATTCATTTTTCAGAGGCTTGTCCTCTCTGTGATAACTTCTGTAGCTGGGATCTGTGCAGTGTTACTATGCAAACGTGTCAGTGCTCGTACTACGAAAAGAAAATGTGCTGTATGAGGACAAGGATGGATAGCTTTGAATAGACAGACACAGACTCTGAAATCATAACTGCATTAATTTCATAGCTACTGGTATTGGAGCTAAAATAGTAAAAACAGGAAAAAAAAAGTTTCAAAGCCTATCTTTGCAGGAGTGGTATCTCCTCGTCTGTGCTGGTGGATGGTGCTGCTACAGTCCCCTGTGATGCCTCTTGTCCTGTAGCCCAGGAGGACGGGATGGGGCAGTCAGTGCCAGCAGCACTGTTCCTTACAGCACACGGGGTAGGTGCTACTGGAGAACATAAGACATTCTTCTCTTTTTATAGACAGTCGGTATTGAGGCTCTAGCAGTCCTGGCTAGCTTGCCTGAAGCAATTAAGAATAACACATTGTTGAAGTGATTTTTATGGGCCTGCACAAGTCTGGGGGATGATTTTATGTGCTAGCACATCCTGGGGGGATGAAAAGACATATGTTTCTCTCAAAGGTTGTGCGTGCTGCCCAGAGAGCTTCTGTGTGCAAATGAAATTAGGTTATGGGATAGAAAACATTGCAAGTCGGCGATGGTCCCAAGCCAGAGGCGCCGCGGTCCAGCGCTGCGAGGAACACGGTGAAGAGAAGGGCTGTTAGGTCTGTGCCTGTGGGCAGCCACCTTGTGGTGTGGGGTTTGGAGACCGTCTTTCAGTGTCCTTCCCCCAGGAAGGGGAAAAAAAAAAAAAGAAAAGAAAAAAAAAAGGCCAACAAAGGAATTATTTTGGGGCTGGTTCCTTGAAGAAAGGACCCATCGTGCTGGGAGGGCTCACAGCACCTTCACCCATCCCTGTCAATGCTGGTGTGGTACTGGAGCCATGGGAGTCATTGCAGCTGGTGAGAAATGTATGAGAGCCCTGCAGACTGCATCAGGGAATGTGCTTTAGTAGGTGTTAAAGCTGTTGTAAAGAAGGGCACAACATGGAGAGGAAGATGGGAATAGCTGAAAGGAAAGCAAAAAATGCGTGATCTGTTAATAAAAAGATGTAATTCAGTGAATGAAATTACACTATCAGCAAATTACGTATAAGTTAGCTAATGCCCTAAGGGTGCAGAACTTCCTGAATGCAGACTGACACGGAAATACGTTTTAGATGCAAGTTCCAGGTTTGAGCCTCACCAGGTACAAAGGTATGGGATGGAAGAAGTTAGCTGGTCGTTTGGAGCTGTGCACACACAAGGGGTGGAATGAATCAACAGGACTCGGAGCGTAGATGAAGCTGGTAGTGCAAAGGAGAGCTGGAGTATTTAATGAACTTTTTTTCTTCCTTTTTTATTCATTACTTGGGGAAAAGCCCTGTCCTTAGGGGCAGTTCTGTAGTGCTGACTTTGCTAACACAGTAAAAGGACCAAAAGTTGTAATGTTTGGAGAACCTCCCCCAGACTGCTGAGTGTTCATCCCTTGTTGATACTGGGGCAGTTGCCTCGTAGTTTCTTTGAAATTTGGTCTGTTTAAAATAGACATTGTATTTTGGTGTCATACAGGGCTGTATTTAGACAGCACTCTTATTTTTGTATAAAGCAGCATTGTTTAATATTTTCTAATTACTTTTTGGTCATACATTAAATGGTCCTCAAATTTTTGGGCAAGCAAACAAACAAAAAAAAAAGATGAGACAAATCTTTACCTGAGTTCAAGTGCCCAGTCAGTCAGTTTGTGAGCCTGCGGCACTTCTCAAGTGAAAATTGGTTCATGGCACAGGATCAGGGACCCAGCGGGGTCACACAGAAGCCTTTCACCCCATGGCAGCAGCTTGCCCTCCAGCTGCCATCGCTCCCTTCAAGTCCTGGGTTTCAGACGGATGCACCGAGCTGCTGCAGGGCCCCACGTCCTCCCACGGGAGCAGAGGCAGGTCCCAAATCTTTGCTCTGTGTACCGATAGATCCACAGTGTGCTGGTCTTAAAAAAAGTAGGTTATGCAGAAATTGATGGTTTTCTTATTTATTTATCCTCTGCTCCAGTCTTACCAGTTACTTCATTTTACAAGTAGGAGATGTCTGCATTTGGTTGGTAAGTCTAGATAATATATTTACTAAACTCTTCTGGCTGCTTAGATACTGAGCTGGTTTGTGTATTTAGCTCTGTTACGAAACTGTTTTGGCTGCGAGTGGATCCCTTAGGTACAATAAGAAGAAAAGTAAACGTCAGCCCGTCTGCCAGCGTGGGCACGGCCTTCTGAGAGCCTGCCACGGGTCCCTCCACAGAGCAGGCTGGAAGCGATCCTGGAGGGGAGGTGGTGACAGCAGAGGTCTCAGCTGGCTGGAGCAGACCCTCGTAAGAGATAAAATGGGTGAGGTGTTTTGTTGGTGTGCAGGATTTCAGTTCAAACGTGTTCATGAAGTCCTCCGCTGTGTGCAGGTGGCCGCGGGCACTGACGTTTGTCACCCAGGGCAGGGCGAGCAGTGGGGGGAGCTCACATGGGGCTGGTACCTCCAGCCCCCCTCAGCGTGTCTCCCTTGTGGATCAGTACACCAAGAGGGAAACCAGCATCTGGCATAATCAAGTGATCTCTCCAGCTGCCAGTGCAGTAGGTGAGCTCATGCACCTTGCCGCAGTGGGGCAAACACCACCGCAGCTCTCCGGCTGCAGCAGGCGATGCAGAGCCCCACGCCTGCTGCTCACATTGCGGAGGAGTTTTGATCTCCCACTGCAGCTCGGTGCAAGCCAAAATAAAAACTTTGAAATTCCCTTTATGCTCTTTCCTGAGACAAGCTCTTTTCCCTGCTGAAGGAGTCTCAGACTCCAGCATTAACTGCTGGATGTGCCAAAAAAAGCCACCTGCTGCATGCAGCCCAGTAACCCCCTTGCATAAGCATTTGGCATGCTGTTCTGTGCTGTGCCACGAGGGCTGTGAGATACCTCCTGCCTGTGCTGCCCAGGAGGGGCTGCACTCCTTTCCTGGCCCCCTGGGCATCTCTGTGCAGTGCTGTAGGACAGGAGTGCTCAGCAGGTTTTGCCTAAACCTTACTTAGTCTATAGAAAGGGTAGTGGTGAACATCTGTGATCAGTGAGAGCTGAGGGCAGCATGTTGCCTTCTGGGCATTTCGTTGTCAAAATGGGGGTTTATGGGGCATTTAGAGACAGTGTTGCAATGAGGATTTTTTTTTTTATTTTATTTTTATGGGAAACAATTTGTTGTCGAACCCGTAGCTGATAAATTAAAAATCTACAGAATTGTGGCTTGAGGATGTTGTCAGCTTTAGACAGCCTGTGCTACACCTGTGTGTAACTTCCTACTGCATTGGGCTTATTGCCTTTAGTGAGTAGGGCAGGATTTGCTAGCACTGTCATTCTGGAAGCAGTAGGGAATGAGAGGGAAGGGAACGGGTGGGTTTGGTACATGGGAAAGGTGCTGCACAACCTACCCAAGGTAGAGAAGGATTGCTGTTCTGTGTTTCAGCTGCAGTAGGAGGCTCGATATAAAACCAGGTGAATTAAACTTCAGAAGCCTCCAATTTGATAAAATGAGGTATGCAGTAAGTGAGGCAGACCGGCAGCATTTATTAGAAAATGGCCTATGAAGGAAAATTGGCTGAGCTTTAAAGAGGTACTGGAGCTGGCTCAGGGAGCAAATATATCTTTACATAAAACTCTACATAAAATTTGAAAACCAATGTGGATGAGTGATAAGTTGTTAAAGTTAATTGTGACTGAAAACAGCTCTGAAATACACAGAGAGCAGTCCTTGGCTTGTCAGGGGGATGTGTAAGGACTAAGCTGCTATAGAAATGGAGGATGTGAAGGGCAAAATAATGGAGAGTAGGTCATTAAGGCCATTCAGCTAAAGAGCATGTTGGTGAAAGAAGACCTGAAGTTACCTGGAGGGACTGCTCTTGGCACACTTTCTTTGTGCTCAAACAACAAAAAGCAAATATGCCCCCCAGTTTACTTCTGTGTAATGCTATAGCACTCAGTGCTGCACCTCTTACAAGGAACAGTGAAGTGCCTGTTCTCTGTTATGCCTATTGGTATTACTAGTAGTTTATATCAATTTTTGATATTGTAATATCTATGTAGCTACTGTGTAGCATGCAATACAGAACTGGTTACGTCACCTTAATTACACAGCGACGTATCTTGAGTTGTTAACATAGTACATCTACCATATAGCATAGTTATGATACACCATGTATTGTATAAATACGCTTATAAGTGGTAAGTATTCTGTGGGTGACCATTACAGATTCATCACAAGTAGCAGTATACATCACGTAATAGACTGTTATGTTAATATTTACTGTTTATACCCAGTAACGTCAGTAGCAGCTGCTGACCACTGCTATCTGCAGGCTGTATGTAAATAATTCTTAGGAGACAGCTTTGGTCACGTGGGCATTGTCCTTTTGCAGCACACCTTTCCATGAGCTTAGCTTTGACTTGCTCTCGTGCACCCAGCTGAGAAGGATCTCTGCAGAACGGTCTCACTTCCACTCATTTCAGAGAGACGGGGTGTGCAGGTAGCAAGTAGCCCAGCTTCAGAGGTGGGTTTCCTGCCATAGCAGGATCCTTTTGCTGAGTGAGGGAACACACAGTTTGTTGCTGTCTACTTTCACTCAGCAGGATTTATTGTTAAAAAAAACCCTGAGGTAAGGTTTTACCCTAAGGTCAGTGAAGCTATTAAGACTGGAGATATTAAAACCATGGCAGTGATGCCTGATCACAGACAAGTCTCAGCTCCATGTTCTGGTCTCCTGGAACTAGACTTCTGAATTGCCGCCTGCATAACTCAGCAGAATTGCTGTTGATGTTGTACCAGTGATAAATCTGTGTATGAGATCTCAATCAGAATGTTGTGATAATTGAAGCCACCTACTTCAATGCCTTTTATAAAAGTAAAGCATGGAGGACACCGTGCTAGGAAAGCAGTATTCACTGGTTGGATTCAGGAAATCCATCTGACGTTTGGCTTGTTTCTTCTTTCTTGCTATCGACCTGTGTTGCTGATTTTGGCAGTTTGCAGAATGCATGAATAAAACAACACTAAAAAACCCACTGTGGATGGTTAGGAATTGGCAGTCAACTCCCCGTGGAAGAAATTTGTTTTGAATGTTTATTTGTAGCAATAATCTCTGACATTACTGGTACACTGCAATTTCATGTTGTAGAGCTTTGTGCTTTGATTTTACAGGGATTTTTCTCATCCTCAGATGCCTTTCCCTGTTATACTGGAAATAGATACCCTGATAAAATGATTCCAGTGTGTTAGTCAGTATTTTCTTTAGTCTTTTTCTTTAGTAGTGTGTTATTTTTCTTTAGTAGTGTGTTAGTCAGTATTTTCTTTTCCTCATCACCATTCCATGTAGGACTCAATTTGCCGTATTTGTACTTGGAGCAGTATGGGTTTTTGACACCAGGAGACCATGCAGCTGGTGACCAGAACGCGTATCAAGCTGCTTAGCTCTTTCCCATACCCACCAGTCCAGGTGCCTAAATTGCCCTGAAATATTCATGAAAATTAACTACCTTGTTCTCATAGTTCTTTGAAAAATCATTACCGCTGATCACACCTTGGGCTCAGAAGGGATCTAACACCAGTTGTCTTCTTAACCCACACCCAAACATGTTTACACCTTGCTGTGTCATGCAGTTGATGCCGTCTTCTGTTGCTGCTCTTGCTGCTTCCACCTTGCTCTTCATCTGCCTGTGGCTGCACCATCCACGCCATCTCTTCGACAAGTTAATGATAAACACCTATGTATGTCTTTGAAACTTTAGGCCTAATTACAGTCTTTTTTCTTTTTTTTTTTTTTTTCCTTACCTCTAGAAACACTTTTATATGACTGCCCAGTGCCCTGCTCTGAAAGCAGGTGGCACATTTTTCTCAGTGCCCAGTACATTTGCAATGGATGCCTGCTACCAATTCTTCTTTTTTGAAGCAATGCATAGCTTTTGTAATTAATGGGAAGGACTACGTAATTCTTTCATGCATAGGAAGGAATACACAGTTTTAAAGTAACACAAAACTTCAAAATGAATCAGGAATATTATCATCTCTTTGCTTTATGAGATGTCTCTTCCATGAAAAAAGTCCAGCATGCAAATTTTAGCACTGTGAGCTAAATGATTACAGCTCCGTATAAAAGCACTGGTGCCAGTAATCCAAGAAAGGATCGTGACATAATATCATTGTGAAGTGAAGAAAATAATCTGCTTTATATTTGCTTCATGCAGTTTTGGGATGAATTGCCAATTACTGATCTTCAGAATTTGAGCTGTTAGGATTGGTCCCGTGGTTGTGTTAGCAAATGGATTGTCGTATGGGTTGGGACTGAGTCTTCATGGTAGAGTCTTGCTCTTAGGCCAGGTGTAAATGGAGGGATGTGCTAGAGACGTGGGACTGTGAGATCCATAAGGAAAATTTTATGCATCACTGGGAAGATGGAGGTCATAAAATGAACCATCTTCCCACGTAAACTTGCAGCTTCTTTCCTTTGAATAATTATAATATGAAATGATTAACTTTGCATGGCAGTTAATAATCTTTAAGCTGTTGCCATGGGTTACCCCACTTTGTCTATATGCTGCAGATACCCAGATCTGGCTGGGATTGAAATGCGCTTTGGCTAAATTTCTGCAGCATTGCAGAGATGAAAAAAAAACTAAACAGACATCTTAAGTGAGGTGCCAGGAGGAGGAAAAGATGTTATATTAACAGGAAGAAAATGTATTCAACAGCACTTCTTTCAATAAATGGAGGTGGAAATGAACTAAAATGCTATTATATTATTGCACATCATTTTTCCTACCACTAAATAATACTTGAAGTTAGATTGTAGTACCTCTGCTACATATTGTGGAACAATTCCAGAGTCACAAAGAAATCCTTCCTAATGTGACTCAGTTACATTAAATAATGTCCAAAGAAACAGTGGGAGATGCTCAGCACTAGAGACTTTTACAGTGAAAGGTTTTGTACACTAAAAAAACTTGAGTTCATCTAAAAACCCTATCCTTTCATGAGATTAAATGATAAAGAGGCATAAAAAGGTAAAGTGACTTGTCATAAGTCTTCATTAGAACTAGAACATAACTGCATGGTTTTCATCCTCTTCTCCCTTAAAATTGGAAGTAGAACTGATGCTGAAGATGGGGCCAAAAATCACACTGTACAGAGGCAGAAGATACCGAGCAGAACGTAAGAGCTGTCAGCTTGGGTCTAAATCTGGTTGTGTAGGTAGAACTCTGGAAATCTGGTGGGACTGTTAACCTATAAAGCTGAGCATCATCATCTGAAATGTCTTGCTGGGGGGCAGTGGGTATTCTTCATGTTCACAGTAAAGTTCTGCTTACTGGAGCAGAGCCGAATTTCCTTCTTACTAAATGAAAGGGTCGTGATGTCTTTCTGGACAGTTATCGCTTTGAAAGGTAAATTTTGGGCCAAAAAACCCTTTCTGTGATGATGGTGGTAAAGGCTTTGTGTTCTGGTGGTTATGAAGGAGTAACTGTGGTCCGGGTTCTGTGCTGGTGACTACGGTACTCGTGCCAATTCGAACAGTTGCATGCTCTTTAGAAGTGTTTGGGTCAACATTTTTTTCTTCTGAAAAATGGCAGTCATCGTGGTTACTGCTTCCATGTTCTATCCAAAGCCTGCTGGAGCTCAAGCAGCGTTTGGACACTGCCCTCAGACACGTGGTTTAATTTTTAGGTAGTCTTGCATGGAGCCAGGAGTTGGACTCGATGAGCCTTGTGGGTCCCTTCCAGCTCAGGATATTCTGATTTCCTTTAAATACAGTTTTTCCTTGTTGCTCTCCATGGGGAACACAAACAGAGATACGGCTGTGTACAGAAGTATAAATAAATAAAAAAGTAAAGTAAAAAACAGGAATAAATCCAAATTGATTGCTGTATTATTAATTCATAGCTAGGTGAAACTCTGAAATGAGTTAGGCTGCAATTTCACCCTTATCTAAACTTACTGTAACACTTACTGGATGAACTCTCCTAAAACCTGAGCCATGAGAAGTCAGAGATCCAGCTGCCAGCGGTGTCCAAGTTATTTCTGTGCTGGTGGGAGCCAGGAGCCAGCACAGCGCCTGCCTGCACCGCTTCAGGTCTCTGGGGGGTGAAGGTGCACGACCCCTGTTTTTCTAAGGCCCTGTCACATAAAGGCGAGGTTTGTGCTGTGCTGACCTTAAGTGACAGAGAAAAAAACTCTTAAAACCAGCCAGGAACAGGGAACAGTGGCCATCGTTTGTTTAGATGCTGGAAGCTGTTGTCGTTCATGGTTTGTGTGCTGGTGTTTGGCACTTCATCCTCTTTCTTGCAAGTACAACAGTAGCGAGAACTGACGTTCTTTATTTCACTCAGAATTGTGTTTTTTTGGCTCCCGATTTTTTAAACGGTATCATTTAAGTCCTGTCATCATGGCTTGTCGTCTAGGAGGGAGCTGAAGTATGCTTCTGAGAGCTCAAACATGCTTTAAATCATAGCAGCAATAATGCCCAGGCAAATATCATTAGGGTTCGCTAAGCACTAATGACAACAGATCCTGCCTTTTTTTCTTTTTCCTCTACCTTGTTAACGTGGCAGTAAATCTGGGACAATTTCAGCATTGGCTACTCTGATTTACATCAGTTTAGCAGAGCAGAATCTGACCCATTTAATACCTTTGTGGGTCGGAAGAGCAGGAGTATTCTCGGCAGCTAATCCTCTCTGCAGCAACAGAGCCACAATCTCCTAGATGCTACTGGAGCAATCCCACAAAGACGCTTGCAGGGAAGTATGTTGCCATCTCACTTTGCATTTCACTGTGCAGTAACTGTGCTGTGGCTTCTGATAGTTCACTGTAAAGAAACTCCAGAGCACGAGGTATTTGCAAGCAGCAGCTGGCGTAGCAAATACTACCAGTCCTGCTGAAAAAAAGTCAGTGCTGGACTTCGCAAAAGTGTTTATTGTGAAGATGGCTGGGCAGAAGGCTTGTGACTCAGGCTAACGCTGGTGGGAGGTATTACTCAGATCCGTGTGAACCCTTCATAGAGTTCAGTTCGGTTTTTAAGCTGTGGTTTTGGCCCGGTCTTGCTTTTTCTGTGTCAGTCGGTTCCTTCTTTGTTTGGACCATGGTTGATTTAAACATTATTTTTGTGTGTGGATCCATTGACTATTTTGACTGTTATTTTTTATTTTTTGATCCTTTGGTTAGGAATAATTCTGAGGAAGATGATTTAAATAGGGACTGATGTGTCCTGGCTGGGCTTCCAGTGGCTGAGAAACACATTCTTCCCCTCTGAACTGCATACAGGCTTTCTGTCGGCTCCTCCTGTGGGGCTGACCAGGGTAAGAGCATCTCGCAATGCACAAATCGCTTGTTTTTCTCCCTAGGGACATGTAGGATATTTTGTGACAAAGGCTTTATATGAGCATTAGCTGTCTGAATTGACAGGCCATATTTCTTCCAAGTATTCAAGGAATTTGACTGGGATCAGAAAGGAAACTCCAGCGTCTCCTTAAGACTAAACAAATGCATGAATTTCTGCCTTACAGTAGGCAGGTTTATTTGTTTTCATTGCCATGCATTTTTGTTGCTGTAGTTAGTCCGCTCTATGTAGAAAAGTGGAGAGACCGTGTGACTGGAAAAAGAATATAGGAAAGGAAATATGGGAAAGTATGAGGAAACATGGAAAAAAATAATTGTTGAGCAAATGCACCCCCATATAGGAAGAGAAAACACCCAGCATAGAGAGAGCTGCCGTGGCTGGAGACGTGGCCTCAGAGTGAGGATCCCAGCTCTGTGTCCTCTGGAGAGCTTCCTGACCTCGCTGAGGAAAAATCTGAGGCTCTTCCCTTCTTTGCTCTCTAAACAACTTGCACTGTGATTTATTCACTGAGGAATGGATGTAGCAGAGCCTTGCTGATGTTCCAGGAGTATAACAGTGTCTCAGATACTGCGAGGGCTTCGTAAGTGTTGGAAAGCTTTTGAAATCTTCAGTGCTTACGTTACGATAAGTCCTCACAGTGTAGAGAACTCTGCTGGGTCAGTTATTGGGGATACTGGAGCTGATGACATAATCTAGACAAAGCAAAAAAAGATGTGCTGTGTACATTAAGCTGTAAGAATCTGCTTGGTTTCCTCACCGTGAAAAACTTGCAGTTTCCTTTCCAACCAGGGCAGCTTTGAATAACGGGCAGAGGGTGGGCAGCAGGCGGCAGGGACACCCCGTGTGCCTTGCACGGGGCTGTGCTGGTGCTGCTCACCCAAACGGGGGGAAGCAGATGCCCAACCTGCTGTCATCTCAGCCAGAATGAGCAGAGAATGGCAGTGAAAAGTGAGCCCCCTTTATTTTAACAATGCTTTCAATCATCAACAAAAATAAAATGGCAATGGCAATTCTTTTTCCTCTCTCTGAATTATGTGTTGTCCCTTAAACCCTCTTTTCCAAGTCTTTTAGCTTGATAAAATGGGAGCAGACCTTGCCATATACCCTGTGCCGGGTCCACGACAGGTTGGTTTGGTGCACGGAGAGCTGGGATGGGCGTTACAGGGAGCAAAGCTACCGGGAGAGAACGAGCTGTTTGTTAGAAACTGGCTTGTGCCGAGCAGATGTAATAGCTGTCTTCAATGTAATTAATGACTCGTTTAGCACATAAGGGGGATTCAATAGATATTATATTCTTGGCTCTTAGCAAACAGTTGATTTCCTGCCATAAGAAAATGTATTAAAAAGCTGGATGTATAGCAAGCAGATACAAATTCCATGGCATGGATTCTGTATTGGCTGACATGCAGCGAAGAGAGTAATATCGATGCGGAGACCTCCAGGCGTGAAACCCTGTGAAGAAGCCCTACTGCAGAAAGTAGTGCTGGGCTCCAGTGTGTTGCATCGTTTACACACAAACATTTTTGCGGTTTTGTGCTTGACACTAAACTAGGTTTTCTAAAATCAGCCTTGCAGAATATGTAATGGCAGCTTCCATTTAAAACAAAAAACAAAACAAAACAAACAAACAAACAAACAAACAAAAACAATCAATGAAAGACAGCAAATAACTACTACATAGATATCCCCTACGGTATTTGCAAACCAAACGTTAGAGTACTGAGCCTGCTTACAGAGCCATTGCAATAGTGTTCACGTGGAAACAATAAAGACAATGCCTGTAGGGTCACTGCCATAGGGGAGCACAAACCAGTGACCCAGCATTAGCAGGAATAAGAAAGAATGTTCTGTGTTTCTTTCCTTGGGGGACTTCAAGAAATGTTGATAAACATAAAGATAGATAATATATAAATGTAGTAGATTTAATTAGAGTGACAGTTGGAAAAAATAATGTGAGGCATGCAGGGTTTTCTTTAGATCAAAAAGCTTCAAAACTGTACCAAAGGTGAGGACGGTTGGTCTGATTTTCCTTTCACTGAGCAGTCTGGGGTATTGGAGAGGATGTGGCAGTGTCTGGAGCAGGGGGAGGATGTTGAGAGAGGAGGAGACAAAGCTGTTAAAACCTGAAGGGAAAGGAAGGAGGAGTGAATTATTGTTTGCATTGGTTATTTGTCATCTTACTGCCATTCTCATCTCCCCAGGGCCCAGCTGACTCTGTTTGCTACCTCCTGCCTGTCACAACAAAAAGCAAGTGGTGTAAATATCAGTGGAAACTTGAGGGAAGAAGTACTTAGGCTTCATTTTAATGAAGTGCATTGAATGTCTCAGGATGAAAGTCCAAATATGTGTGAAGAGTATTACAGCAGCCATGTAATTGCTACTTCAAAGACTCTTTCGAAGTCATTCAAGTGGAAAGGCAAAATGAAATGCAACTTGCAAAGACATGGTGCAGGTGAAGAGGAGGCATCCAGAAATTTCAAAAAGAGCAAACTGATGTAAACTGATTCCAGTAATGTCAGTGTAGCTTCCTCCACGTGGGTACTCGAATATCTTCTGTCAACAAGTGATGCGATGCTGTCCCCAGGAGCATGTCCCTCTTATAAGCGCGTGTTGTCTGTGCTTGGCCAGCAGGTTTGGCTCCCTCACACTGCTTCATCCAGACTCGCTCTCGTTACTCCCTTTATCGAACGCTTTCATTCTCCAGGACTTTGTGCAGCTGCTGAATCTGTTGTTTATAATCTGTGTGAGCTCCCAAAAGCAAGGTAAATACAGAAAATAAGGCTGGGTTCTGCCACGCTGAGCTCTCTTAATTTGAACATTTTAGGAGCATGATCTCGATTAGGGTGCAGTCTCTTCCAGGGTGCCGGTTGTCATCGACCCGTGCCCTCCGTGGGACACAGGCTTGTGAAACTGGCTCTTTGAGGAGAGGGGCTCCCAGAAGGGCTTTAAATCATGTAAATCTCTGTTTACCAGTCTGCCAAGGCTCTGAAAGGTTTTATAGGGCAAAACCCTGGAGAAGACGCTTCTCCTCCCCTCTCCTTCAGTCCTGCAGCCATACACCATTGGTAGCACTGGGGTGAGTGTGTGGGGCAGGCCCTTTGCAGCCCAGCTGGCATGGTGCAGGATGCCCCTGCCTTGGTGCCAGGCTTTGCTCTGGCCATTTCATGGTGCTGTCATGTCCCTGTTAAAGCTGCTGTGGGTGTGAGTGGTGGGACAAAGCTTCCAGCAGTTCCTGCACAGTGGCAGTTTGACCATCAGTGGCAGGTACAAGTGAGCAGGGGAATGCAGTAGAGCTCGTTGCACTGCGTGTTACTACTTCAGGGGGTACAGGATATTCTTATTTCTAAAATTAAGCTTTTAACTGCTACAGGATTCCTTTCATTCTCACATCCCACTCTTGAGGAATCTACCATTATATCCGATAGCCTGTAGAGAGGGCAGAGACTTGCCGAATTTTACTTTATTATTACCATCCATAGGAACCATCGGACAGCTTCAAGAATAGTCAAAGTTTTGCATTAAACCTCTGCTAGAATTAAGTTTTGCTGCACACAAAGCAGGACCCCAGCAGGCTGACACTTTCCAGCTGAGGAAACCAGTCTTTCCCATCTGCTGAAGAGGTGAGCTCAGAAATGCAGATCGCAGATCCCTCCCGGCAGTAAATCATCATGTAGCAGGGGAGAGGCTGTCCTGGGGGATTCAGGGCTGCAGCTTTACCCCAGCTGCTGCTGTCAAGCTAGGAGGGCACCTTGTTAAACAAAGAGGGGAAGAAGCTCAAGGCACAGAAATTATTGTGCTCTAGGTGAGATGTCTCAAACTTTGTGCAAGCTGTGAGGGGTGGGAAGAAATATAAATACTGTTTGTGCAGTCACCAGATTGAATAAGGAGGCCATTCCTTTGACCACAGTAGATTAGATTGAAAAAGAATTCATAATGTAATAATGCACCTTTATAAAATGTATTCGTCTTATGATTTCCTCCCATGTGGCAAACCTTGCTTGGAGCCCACCTTTGAGAATTACAGAAATGAATTTTTTCTGACCCTTTGACTCTTGGTTTGTATGCGTTTAGGAAGGTTTCACACAAGAGCACTGCATGAAGCCGCAGCTATGGATCTCCTCCTCATTCTGCTCCATCCAGTGCTTCCAGCCTGGAGTGAGCATGATGAGAAAGAGAACAAAAATGGTTACATTTGCGTTAATTATGCTGGCTGTGTAGCATCACTACACTAAGATGGTTCCATTCACTATCACTACGTTAAGATGTTTCCCATCTTCATACCATGCAGTGTTCTTATAAACTAGGAGTAAATAATTCAGCTGATACACTTCTAGGTGTATTTTTACCTGCTTTTCCATGACTTGGAAGAGTATGGAGCTTATTGTGTGCTCTTGTTGTTGATGGATAATTTCAGTGAGGAACTCCTGGTAGGTAGCAAATAGCCTTTTGTGCTTCTATTTGCGAGGCAGGTGGATGGATGCAAGGAGTAACATTTTGTTAAAAACAAAACAGTTTTAGACATGGTGAATGTCGTTTTGTTTCTAAGTCATTGTCTCCTTTTTTTAATGCAAACAAGCAACCTCTGTTTTTGTCTTTTTTTTTTTTTTTTTTTTTTTTTTAATGCCAGACACCCTCTTTAACTTAAAAAAAAAAAAAAAAAAAGAAAAAAAAAGAAAGACATCAGCACATTAAATGTAGCTTTGTTTGCATTCTGGTAACTGATGGACCTTGGCTGGCAATGGTTTTCAGCAGTGTCTGAACTAGACTGGATTTGTCTGATGCTCTTCGTATGTCAGTATTTCTTTTCCAGGCCTTTGAATCAATCTCTCCCCTGCTATTTATCTTTTCTGGTCCCTCGAGATGAGGGATACTGCATCAGATCCTGATTTGTAAGAACACACTTGGTGATTTTCAGTAACTCGGGATATTCTTGCTTTTGCTTAAGTCAAATAGGAAGGGGTAATCTGTCATGCTGTGGTATTTGATTTCCATTTTCTTTGCATAATGCCAAGGGATGAGGTTGGAGGTGCCTGCTGGTTCGTGTGGCATCCCAGAGCTTCCCATGCAGCTAAAGTTTCTTGTTATGTAACAGGAAATTCTCAAATATGGTAAAAATTCAATTTCTAGCATTTTGGCATATACATAAAAATCAGTATGGTTCCAATTCAGCCAGTATGGTCTCACATATGTTTTTTGTCTCATATTGAAGGAATTTGTACTAATTTGGCTACATACATACTCCACCCATGGTTTGCATACTGTCTTCATCTTCACGGTAAGGTTTGCCTCTTAAGTAGAAAGACAAAATAAACTAAAGTTACAGAAGCAGAGAAGCAAAGACAAGTGAGAGACGCAATATATGCGGGTCAGCAAGAGTTTTACTTCAGGGTTGTGGTGTTCTGAGACTGGTTAAATGAGAAATGGGTGAGTGTGTTACAGGCAGGGGCTTCTCCTAGGGTTGCTGTTCTCCTGCTGCCAGGCAAACCAGCCTTTCTTTGCCATTCCTCTGCTTTTATTATTCAGATATATTGTTCAGCATGATTTTATTTTTGAATTGCGCAGGTAGAACAGGAGGGGTCTGTCTTGGTCAAGGCATAGAAATGCTATGGAAAAGGAGGATTTGAATTGAAGACTTGGATCAAGTTTTTTCTGCATCTGAAATACCTCTTCTATCTTTCAGCTCATGAATAATTTCTCCAAATTCATCAGGCAGGTCCTGTCCATTCCTGTAGGAATTAAGCACACAATAGCATTCTCATCGTAAATTCATCTAAGTTTTTTCCTGTTACTTCTATTACAACACCTCTGGGACAGCAACTTGGTAAATAAAGAGAAATAACTACAAGTAGAGCTTGATTTTAACATCGTTTGTATTTATTTTAGCCAGTTACCTGTAATTCAAGACACCTTTACCATACATGATGAGATACAGTGGGACAATTGCGGTGGTATTCATACTGGTTAGTGGAAGAGAATGGTGTTGTAACATCCATACCGTGACTGCTGTGGCCAGTAGCCTTTAGTTGGCTTTTTACCATGTAACATTAAGTCATCTCCATGGGATTTTTGCCACATCTTACTGACCTCTTGTTGTCCTTGTTCAAGCTCTGGCTGCTGTCGTGAAATTTTGCTTTGTTGCTGGTCTGCAAGAGATGGGAGACGTGTCTATATGATGAAAAGAGAGCAGCAAAGCTTTGGCCTCTGTGCCCAGCTCCAAGTCTCCTTCCTGCATGCAGCAGAAGGTATGCTCTTCCTAATCCTCATCTGCCTCACTTTGTGCTCTTGGCTCCCAATTTGGCCCTCACTGGCAGCCCTGTCTTGTTCTTGCTAGGCTGCCATCACACAAACCTGAGCAAGTTGGAGCGAGTGCAAGGGTCAGGCTGGAAATGCGTGGGGCTGAGTGCGCATGGTGCGTGCTTGCACAAGTATTGTGCATGGCTTAGATTAATCTGGGCATGTGCTTGGTTTTGGAGAAATGTGAGGTTTGTATCAGTGGCACAGCACATTCTGTGCTGCCTCGGTCAGAGGAGGGAGAAGAAAGCTCTCGGCATCGCATGAAGGCTTGCTCCTGTGCTTTGCTTTTTCACCATTAAAGAGGGGCTTATCTCAGCCCTGGTTGCTGGAAAAAATTGTTATCTGATTGAGACTATACAAACTCACCCAGTAAATTGACAAATTATTTGTATCTCAAGGGTGGCAGAATGGGGAAAACAGATTATTGTAACAAAGCCAGTAGAAAGTATTATTTTTTGCTAATGGAAGCGGTGTTTTCTCCCCAGTATGTTCAGAGTTGATTGGGAGAGGTTAATACTCTTTACTAGTTAAAGTACTTTGTAAAGTACCTGTCTCAGTTGTGTTCCAGTCTTCATTGCTGCACAATGAATGTACAGCTCTTTCTGACATGTTTTCTCTCCTCATTTGTTATCTGGGCAGTGTTAGCCCTCACAAGCTGTATGGTCAGTGCCTGTTTGTGCCAGATGCTGCATAAGCATAGTAGAACGATGCCAGGGAGCTTACAAGTGAAGCGTCTTCATGCTATTGCTGTTGCTCTTTCAAGGAAATCCCTGTTTCAGCTTCCTATAGAAGGAGGCATTTTTTCTTTGTAAGATCCTTACAAACACAGTCATGGTGTAAAGAAGTCTGTGTGCTTGTCACAGATGAAATTTTTGCACAGACCTGATGTATGAGCAATTTAAGATTTATTAATTCCTTGGTGGTAAATCACAAATTGTATGACTTTTTTTCTTTAGTAGCACTTGATGATCATTTAATCATTAGCCTGTTTAACACAATAATTCAGTAGTGTTTGCTACAATCAAAACAGCGACTTAGTTAAAGATTTGTAAATGGCAAGGGTCACACACAAGACTTACGGCAAGGTATCAGTGATTTCTGTACAGCGGGGATTGGGGATTTCCGTACAAGTTATTGGGGATTTCTCCGTTGCACACTGAAGAACTTTTCCTCTCCTGGCGAATTACTCACCCTCCTATGAGTCGACGTATTCAGCAGACGATCGCTGAACCTCAAGGAGTCTTGCCCTGAGAGGCATCCCACCAGCATTCAGAGGACCCCGAGATGATTGGCTTTGGTCAGTATTTGGCCACAATTCAGGTTGGGTAAGTCTGATGTTATCTACCAGCCATACAATTCCAGTACCTTCCAGGCTGTACAGTTGTGGTACCTGGTGTGTCGAGCTACGATTCAGGTAGCAGGAGATGCAGGTGCAGGTAGGGAGTGCCTCATCATCCCAACAAACTGCACCTCTACCAGTGGCAAGAACATAACCTCAGCTTACCCTCAGGTGCAGAGTGGTCTGGTGAAGGGGGCAGCACCACCAGTGTTTTAAGTATCTTTTTGCAGTAGGTGCAATGAAGGTTCTTATTTTTCAAGGCTTGTGCCTCAAAACTGTACGAAAAACTGCTGGCTCAGGCTGTACCTCCATTGACAGAAGTGCAGCCCGTTTCAGAAACAATCCTGCATCAAACCATGATTTTAACTTGCAGAAGAAATTCTTACTGCAGGACTGATGTGTTGAAGGTCTCTGACCTCCGGAAGGCACCCTTACCTCATTGTGGGTGTGATTAGCTCGTTTGCTTTCTCAGAGAGACACTCTGAGCCCTGGAGTGCTCTGTCCCTGAGCTGTCCAGAGCCCAAATGAGGCCCTCCTTAAGCTGGATTTATCCCTATCATACATGAGACCTTTTCCTTGTTGGAAGCATGCTTAAACAATTAAACAAAAATTGGGGTTTCCATTTACCCTGCTTCTTCTCAGTGCAGTGTATAACTGCATTGCAGAATTAGTTCCTTGGCACCGCAAATTATATGCAGACCGGTACGTAGTAGAGGAAGGTATCTTTTATTTTTAAAATTCTGTTCTTCATATTCTTTTATAAACTTTATGGGAAGAAGGTTTAGCAGAGGGTTTGTGTTATGAAACATGATCTCTTCGTTGTAACTTGTTATTAGATAATTTCAAAGGTTATTTGCATGTATTTGTATATATAATGTATGGTGTGTGTTTATGTATATACATATATATATATTATAGATACAGGTTTATATATATAAATGCACACTTCTTTAAGAACAAATAAAATCTTGGTAAACCCAGGTGAGACAGTTGGCCTGTAGAGCTGCTTTTGAGAAATATGTTCTTGTGTGTGGTGAAAGAGCCTGGAGCACAGCTGGGTGCTGTGTCACCCTGAACAGCTGGCTGCTTGCACTAACAGAAGCTGTACATCTTCAGACCTTCTTGTATTTATGTGAGCAGTTACTCTCTTTTGGTGGCCTCGCTGTCCCAGGACTGTTCCCTTACCACGTGCTTGCTGGACGAGGTTACTCTCACCCTGTGCTTGTCCCTGTGTAAGACTTGCCAAGTAACTACAGCTCCTCCAGAGGGATGCACAGGTAGCTGAGGCTTCCTCATCCCTGGCACAAACCCTTATTTTTGCCAAGGTACCTGGGAACCTTTTATAGGCAGAAAAATCTGTCCTTTTGGCACAGGCTGACTTCTTCTGTGTGCAGAAGGGGGCCTGCCGTGTGATGTCTTGTTTGTTTGGATAAGCCCTTCTCATGCTCCTGGGAATTGATTCTTGCCTTCACGCTTGGTCTTTGTGGCCGGCATGCTGCTCTTACACCGACTGTGTGATGGGACACTCCAACCTCCTTAAAGATGGGTACGGAGAGTTTCTACATTTTCTCAGCAAAGTCTTTATTTTTTTTTCAGGAGTGTTTGAATGTAAAGAACCTTTGTTCTTCTCCATGAGGACGTTACTGCCCACTCCTGCAGACAACCACGCTTCAGTTGGCAGGTGACACATCAGCTAGGTCCTGGTGGCCAGGGCGAATTTCAGGAAACAGCTTTCTCTTCTGTAGCAGTGAACAGTCTCAAAGGAATCGCTTTCTTAAGATCAATGTGAAGGAATTTTGCCATTCTTTGCATCACTTTGCTGAAAGAACTGCTTTAAAAAAAAAAAAAAAAATCCTTTCAAAAAAATTACTTTGGCATTTTTCCAGCAACAGCACGTAAAAGGTTCTCAAGTGTGTGTAAATGTTCTCAGCTGAGCAGGTGCCTTGTCAGGGACAGGTTTTCTCCTCCAGCCTCGACTGATGGGAGTGGAGCCCTCCAGGACAGTCTTGGCCCGTGACGCTGCAGCTCCTCAACACTGTTTTTTTCTGCCTCTGATTTCATAACCCCGCTCGAAGTTAGGTTTTCATGCTGTGCTAGTTGGCATACAGTCCTCGGCTATGCTTTGTTCGGTGGTGGTGTCAGTTCTCAAAGCTTGTTCCAGCGAGGCAGGTTTGGTGCTGCACATTCAGACCTCAGGGAGGCCAGAGGGGTCCGGCGTCAAGTTCTTCTTCAGCACGGGTACCCTGGAACTCCTTCGTCCTTGCCCCTGCTGTGCAGCTCCGCAAACTGAAGAAGAGCCTAGCAGTAATGAATCTATCTTTGACATGTCTGGATCCAACCCAGGCCCAGTTGGCTGAGTGGTTTTCTGGCAAAGTCTCCTTTCCTATCCATATCCATTCTTACGAAGCGAGCTTTCCCCATTCAAATGTTTTGATCTCACTGAAATGTTTCAGTTCAATATTTCTTTTGCAGTGCCATTTTCTGAAAATGGATGTGTTCCCATGGTAGGTTTGAATCTTGTCTAAAATACAGTTTCAACTGGAAAGTGTGGTTAGAAAAATGTCTGCTTCAGAAAGATCCCATTCATTGTCCCAAAATCTGCAAAGCCTCGCTCTTTCTCAGATGAGTTTGCTGCTGCTTTCTTGGCACTTTGTAAGAACTCAGTGGACATAGTGGATGGCTTTTAACCCCTGGCCAGGCAACTGCAGGGATGTGAGCTCAACCTGGGGATCTTCCAACCGCTGGTAGGAGCAGAAGGGGAGTGCTGTGGACCCAGGACTTCAGCTCCACTGTCACCTGAGTACACCCAGGTAAAAGCTGAGCAGTCTGATAAGATAGTTCTTGTAACGTACGCATGCAGCTAATCCATGAGATACTTGCAGTTTGGAAGCTTGACTGCTCTTTGCTGTCAGGAGGTCCCTGTACAAACTGGGAACTGGTGAGATGCTGCTGAAAGGCCTTGTGCGGGGAAAAGTCGTGATCCCTTTTGGAGCAGGGGTATGTGTCAAGGTGGAAGCACTGTGGAGAAAGAGAGGTATTTGCAACAGGCGATGTAGAAGATGGTATAAAGCTGGGAAGAGAAAAAAGGAACGTGCCCCGGACCAAAAGCTGGGGAGGAGAGGGGGAGGAGAAGGATCAGTGTAGATTTGTTGCACTTAGCATTAGGAATTGCTACAGAGCATGCAGGTTGTAGTGATTTTCTAATACTGAGTAATATGTCAGAAAGGCTATTCTGGATTTAGACCAATATATACAGTTTCTTGTCTAAGCAGAACCATATGCTCAAATGAGAGATCATTTTATTTTACTAGGATGGACAGTAAGTAGAAACACATTCCAGATTTCATGAGGTTTCTTCCCCCCTTGGCAGCCACAGTGCTGCTTGTGCTTAGTCTATGGTTTCTCAACTGTTTGATAACTGTCCATTACTTTACAGGGCTCGGGATCCGACTGTATCGCAGTGTCTATTGAACTGTGACTAATGACTGCATCAGAGAGCTGGTTCACCAGGTCACGCTGGCTGTAGCCGGTAATTGTTAGCAATAAAACAAATCGGGCTGATACGCGCAATATGCCAACATGCTGTACAGTAGAAGACGTAGCTTTTGTGTCTGTCCTCCAGTTAAGACTTAATGTTCTGTGTTCAGAGCCTGACCTCATCCAAATCCTTTCTGACAGCCTCAAAAGAAAAAAAAGCACTTTGTGGAATGTGCAAGCTGGTGTTTAATACATGAGCTCTTTGCAGCAGGTTGAGCAATCAGAAGTACGTCGATAGTTACACGGTTTGACATTGGTGACTAGCCAGCCCCCCTCCTCCTGTGCAGCTGCTGGTTGTTCTCATTCCAGCCCTGGGCACATTTTGGTGTGGTTTAGCTCCCACCACCAGCCATGCGACTGTCCCTGGGTGTAGCGAGACCTCTTGGGCCTAATCCTGCCATGTGACAGACCCTCTGGCCGTCCACCTGAGGATCTCCCTGAGCAGACCAAGGTCTTGGCGCTTCTCAAGGTGCAGGAAATCCCAGGACATGAGGCCCTGCCACTGATTTGCCTGTGCAGCTCCCCTGGGTCCTGGGGCAATAATGACTGGCCATCGAGTTGCATTTAATAGCCACATCCAAGGATTCCACTGGGCGCTCTCAGAAAATCTGCTGACATTGCTTCATGAAGGGGAGGTCTGCTAGGGCTGGCTAGCAGCAGAGCAACTCCAGTATGACTGACAAATCTGTGCTATATTGCGGGGTCTTAAAAGCAAAGACCTCATCTGCTGTGTGGCTGGGGCAGCCCTCTGTTACCCACACTCACAGCAATCTGTTAGTAGTGAGAATGCCAATGTCAAAGCGGATTTAGAAGGGATTTTAGTTTTAATGGAAAAAAAAAGAAAAAAGAGAGGGGAGCTAAATCAAGGCTACCTTGGCCTCAGTCAGGCTGGCAAGTCTACAAAAATACTCACTGAAACGTCATTTTGAGTATAGCCTGAAGGTGGGCTGCTGACCCCAGGAGCTTTCCGAGTGGGTTGGGGGGACGTGCTGGGGGAGTGTCCGTGGGCTGTCCAGGGGGCTCTTCCCTGGGTGCTGCCGCAGGACAGAGCAGCCTGGCTCCTGCTGGCGGCTGCAGGGTCTCTGGGCATGCAGGCAGCGAGCGGACTTTTTGTCTCACCTTAGTGAAGGCTGGCTGCTGGTATCTGACAGCAGGCATAATCCTCAGGCATCTGCAAACAGGTTGTCAGTTGGGTAGCTCAAGAAGAGATTGTTTAAAGAGAGAGGGAGATCAAACGAGGGGGAAAAATGTATGTGGTGAAAGAACAGAAGAGGATAAATACAGCTTGTGGTACATAAAACATCCTAAGGCTGTTTTGCAGGCAAGGTGTACTTGGAGGTGAGTACCACCAGTGCTGCAGAAGCAGCCTCTTAAAGGCAAGCTGCTGTTCCTGTGCTGGGGCCATGAGCTGGGCACTTCTCGGGGTCCCACCTCCTGCCCCCATGCAGCAGCTTCCCCACGTGTCCTGTAAGCTCAAATGGTTCAGCCTTTTGGAGCTACAGAGGCAGTTTGCTCTGCTTCAGCTTCTTCCCTGCTCTTTGCTGTGCAGGTATTGCTTAGGAAGAAGGGGGTCATCCTATAGGATTTCTTTCCCCTTCCTTTCGTGGCCACCACGTCCACTCTGGGAGGCATTTGTCAGTGCCCAGAGCGATGTTTCTCCTCTTGAGCAAAGTGAGCCCGGCAGAATGGGGTTTTATCTACTCACCACTTGTCCCAGCCAGGCAACCAGGGCTGTGTGATCCCAGAGGGACTGCACAACTACTTTCAGTTGGAAACTTTTATTTTTTTATTATTAAAAACAAAGCATGCCTCCCTTCTGGGGAAATACTGAAATGAAAAAAGAGCAAGGAAAGGTCTGTAGGCTCACCTCTGCTTGGCATTGAAGCAAGGGGTTACCTCTCCTCTGGGTCCTGGACTGGTGCTGAGGCACTGCGTGGGTGAGAAGCCCTTGGGTGCTCACTGTGGCTGTGTGGATGGAGCAGGTACTGCTGGGGACAGTGGGACATGGGCTGCATGCAGCAGCGAGAGCATCTCCTGGCAGCCATTTCATCCCCGTGCTGGGCAGCACCTCTCAGCTATGTTATCCCCCAGGAGATGAACCAAGTGCTTTCAGTACTGCTTTCCGCTTCGATCTGTAGGCTTAGTTTTGACTCTTTGGCAAGGCCCCTTTTAGCCTTGCCGTGGGAAGTCCCTGTGGCTGATGCATCCTCCGTGACAAGGCTGATGGTCTGGCTGCTGGGAAAAGAGGAATATTTGCAGAGGGTAGCCTGGGGAGCTCCAGGAGGTGTGAAGGAAAATGCCGCTGCTGCTGCCAGTTGACTGGCCATGTGATGACGATATGTGGCCATTCCCGTGTACTGTAAGACTGTTGCCACTAATGGGGAAAACCCTTCCTGCTCTGTTCCATTATCATCAAAACCAGCTTTGCTTGTGTGCACTAAAACCCCCTACTAAGGGGTATGTGCACTACATGTAGACTGTATGTATGGTATAGATGCTTGTGTAAAAGTACCCTATTAAAACACACTTCCTATGTTCATGGAACACCTTTGCATACTTTGAAACAAGAAGTCTGATAATATCTTGAAAATATATACAGCATATTGATTTCACAACCAGAAGGCTGTTCTTAGGAGCATCACTGCAGACAGCTGTAGTTTTGGGAAGAGGGATGCATGTTCTGGGGTGTGAACAAGTGACTGTGTCAGTTGTTGGAGCTGCCCATCAGCTTACTGCTTTTCATGTATCACGTTTGCACCTGACCGTGTCATTAGGTCTGTCGTTTTTAGCTCTGTTGATAGAGTGGGCTTATGCATGAGGGCAAGTACTGTTACTGACCTGTAACAGTACGAAACTCCAACAGAGATGTGAATCTTTGGAAAAAACATCCAGAATGACACACGTTCTGCTGGGCCAAAGAATTCCATGTATTCAAACATGATATTTTGTCTTTTGTTGTGGCAAGGACCTGCCTTTCGTTGTGCTGTTGAACCGTCATCAAAGCCTGGAAATCAGAGTGACATTCCAGTGGAAACCTTTGTAATGCTGCAGCAGAGAAACTTAAATTCAAAGCAGGTCTGTGGACTTGGCATCTCTGGTAATAACAATACAATATGTGCTGAAAGCCGGTCTTGAAGCAGACGGGAACAGGGATTGTGCTTCTGTGGTGAGGAACGAGACCTGCTCTAATGATTTATTCGGTTCTCAATAGAGGGAAATTGTACTGAAAGTTGTAGGGTTCTCCAGGAAGCGACTGTTTCATATTTCAGCAAAACTCTCCAATGAGCTGGAAGAGCGTTTAAAATGGTTTCAAGGAAGATAAATGTTTGTGTGTATTATCTCTAAGTATGGAGATAAACACAGTTGTTCTACACAAATATTGGTTTGACCTCAGATTATTTCATTAGCAGTAGCGCGTAGGGCTGATCACATGCCGTGGAAAGCAGCTGCTGGCTCCTCTGAGCATCTGAAGCTTGTCGCGGGGGCTGCTTCTGGTAGCACACCTTGCCTTTCAGCCTGGCAGGAGCGAGCTCAGATCTTGCTCTCACTTCTTACTGGCAGAGAAACAGGTACCTCATCTGCTCTAGCAGAAATCGTAATGCGATTCAGCATGGTCAAAGAGAAGAGCAGCATTTTGCAAATGTGAATAATAGCTTGCAGGCCTGCTTCTGGGGGCTTGGCTCAGGTGTGGTGCTCCGTGATGGTGAGTGTGTGCAGGCAGTGCGGGCTGGAGCCTCCCCTGTCAGCTAATGCCTGTCGGTGCACAAGGCAGAGAACTGGAGGCACTGCCACCACCTGTGGTCGTGCACAGCAGCAGCAAAAGGGCCTCGCCTCCGAGCTACCCTGAATGTACTCAGGTAGGTGCCCTCTAACCTGGTAGTCCAGCGCTGGTGGCAGGTGATGAACGGATACCTGCGTAATTCCAGAATCCATTGTGGAGTGAAGTGCATTGCACATGGGTGTACATGCACACCCTCATCCTTGGCAGGCACCAAGAGAGCAGCAGAGGCTGCACTGGCGCTGTGGGGTCGCTCCTTTGCCAGCACCCCCAGCACAGGTACCGCTGTGCGCGCCTGCAGCCTGTGGGTCTGACAGGGTCCTGCACAAAGGGGATGTGCTTTAAAGCTGTGTGTGTGTGTATATATACACATATATATATATATACACACAGCCTCGTGATCGTGTAGCTCTTCTTGAGTGCTGTGTGTTGGCACAGCATCCGTAGACCATGGCTGTTGTACATTGAAGTGGAGCATCCATGCCTTAGGGGAAGGCACTGCTGTTTTTGCCGTAGCAGTGTGTGTTTTCACATCAGTCCCAACAGTTTGTGTTTTTAGTGTTCGCAGCCCTAGGTTCATCCCTTTCCAATCACAGAAGCAGCCCCAGCAGTGTGACAGCAGTGTGCCGTGATGTCCCATTGGGGCCCTGCTATCTGTAGGGCAGGGGGCCACTAGCTGGCTTTGCAAGGAGACCTGCCTGGATTTTGGCAGCTGGCCACGGTGCCCAGGGAATGATGCAGCCGTGGGTCATGGCAGGAGGTGCTGGCTGTATCTTCACTGGTTCATTGGTAATACAGAGCAAAGTGAGATGGGCTTCCGTGCTTTCTAAGCAGGTGGCTTTCAGTGTCTGTTAGCAGTGAATCGTGACAAAGCCACCCACCAGGCAGAGCACCTTCAGAATTCCTTAAAATGTCCTTAAAGGACGGTGTTCCCATGGATGCTGCAGAAATGTAAGTACAACAATTAGCCTTGAACATTTTTTTGTCCACCACTTCGTTGTTGTTTTAAATGAAGCTTTTGTCAGCAGTTCCTGAAACTCATGGAGGTGTCCTGTAATCAGGAGGTGTGTTCTGTGCTGTGGTCTTGAGAGCCTACAGAGCATATCTTTCTGAAGTAGAGACTTCCTATCAACAGAAAAAAATGTTTGATGACATGATGCAGACATTAAAGCGGCTTTTTAGAAATGCTAACTATTGTCACCATATGTTCTTTTTTTTAAAACAAACTTTCTTGCCATTCCTGGGGGCTGGGAGACAGAGTCTCTACTGACTTCATATTTTAGTCTGTCAGTAAATACTGGTGGTGAAGCTGAGATATTAAAATACAAAATATTGTTTTGGCATTGTTGGCATTTTGGGGCATTAAGTCTGTTTGTGTTGGGTTATTTGGCAAAACAAAAAGATGCAATGTTGTTCAGAACAGAGAGCTGCTTTCAGACCCAGAGCTGAAACTTGTTTTGTGGCAGTAGCTGTTTTGTAGGGGGTTTGGAGCAGAGTGGGAATGGGGAGGCTATAGCACCGAACTTACATTTTCCAGAAAGGCAAATTTTAGTAGGTCTTCCTCCCAGGTGTTCCACATCCTGAGCTGTCCTTTGGGATCTCTGTCACCACCAGTGTGGCACAGGGAGTCACCTGCTCTCAATTCTTCATCTGCCTTCTCTTTGGCTGTAATAAGAGCTAGAAGTTGCTGAACTATTTAATATATCCAAATGTTAGAGGCAATACTGTGAAAAATGTGATGTGAAAAGAGCCTTCTGACTGTGTTTGTGTTCTAGCTCCTTATTTGTGTTTTAGCTCCTTACCAAGGGTAGGCAGCACCAGTGCTTGTGGTAGGCTGCATTGACCAGGACTCCAGGAAGACCATTTCTGAAGTTCAGGTCACCTGTACCCTTTCTGTTCACCACTGAAGGAGGCCAGCTGACAATGTGCCTCAAGCATTGTAGCTTTGAGTTATAAAGGGAATAATGCTGGCAGTGCAATTGAGAGAGAATATTCCTCTTTTTTACCTGTTGCCCCTTGCCCTTTTTTTGGCTCTTCTGGGCTTTGCCTCGTGTACTGGGCTCTGCTCTGCTCATCGCATCTTTTGCTGTTCATGCAGTAGGAAAGGATATGTAGCTGTCTATTCTTTCTAAGGCAGGGCCTTCTAATTCAGTCTTAAAACACTGTTTTACCATCATTCACTTTAATTTTTTATTGTCTTTTCCCATTACTTTCAAAATCAAAACTAGAGGTAATTGCATAGGAAGGCCAGGGGGTTATTCCAGCTTGCATGGCTTGGGAAGTGTGCTTTATTACTTTATTTCTACGCATGTCAGTAAGTAGTTACAACTGTTTTGTCTCTTCTTATCATAAACATTTCAGTGCAAGTACCTGGGTCTTGTTCTGTGCTTTTACGGTGCCAGTACGTGCGGTAGTAAGCCCCCGTAGACATTTGAAAGCTACCTTCAAATGCAGCGTAAGCCGTTAAAACTCAGAGGACCAAGGTGTGCCAGAAATTTAATTTAGTGAGATTTTACGCAGGAAGTTAGAAAAAAGCTAGACTAACATGGCATTTACCTGCTGTAAAACCAAGTTTCTTTAGGACTTCAAGTACTTTTTTTTTTTTTTTCTTTTTAACCCCTCACCAAGCGCTAAGTTTTGGATGCAAAGCATATTCTGTCTGCTCAGCCTTCTGAGTGCATGGCTTGAAACAATGAAACCCAGCATGCCTCTTGATACCTGTGAATGGATATTCCTGTGCTTGATCCCAATATGCTTCAAGTGGAGCACTGAGTCCTTCACCCCAACTCGGACAGCTCGCTGGGGTCGCTGTCTTCAGTACCACAAGGTGTTGTGGGTGCCAGGTATGTCCGTGGGCTTCATGTCAGCATATTTAGGTGAGAAAAATCCAGTGGGGGCACTCTGAACATGCAGTCCCACAGCCACACATTTTGGGAAGTAGCAAGAGTACATCAGGAAAGCAGTGGTAGGTGTTTGCCTCGTTCTTATCCTCGCCCCTATAGGTGCTGCAAGAGCAAATCCTTCACGTGGAGAGAGGATCCTTGGTCAGGCTGTTGCTCTTATCTTCATCTGCTGAAAACAAGATTGTTCTTCTAAGCTATTCTTTCTGAATTTCAGAGGGTTGACAGACAAGTGATGTAAGTTGTTTTTTTTTTTTTTTTCTTTTAAGAAAAAAATGCATTTCAGAGAAGGTGATTAAACAATACTTCTGCCAGTTGCCTTCCAACTTTGCCATTTCTAGCGTTCAGATGTTAGGGTTACATTTCTTGTTAGAGCCTGCAAGTAGCAGTACAATCTCACATGCCTATTTTCTCTGCTTTCAGATCTGTATTACGAGCGTTTACAGTGTGTGACAGGGATGTTCTTCTGCAGGGAATATCCAGAATTTGATGGGACGGCAGTTGTCTCGAGCAAACACAGTTTAAAACCTCCCTGAGAATACATCATGCAGCTCTTAATCTGAGTTTGTTTGCAGCTGGCAATGCTGTGGCCATGCGTTTAGGGGCAGATGGTCCAAACTTGCTAGGTGGGCATCTTGGTACTTTTTTCCAACATGAATGTATGAAACATGTATGTATGAAAGCAGCCCCTTCTTATTCCGTGGGTTTTTGGGCCCTCTGCAGCTTCCTTTCCTTTATCCCACCTGCTGGGACAGGATGTACCGACCCGTACCTGTCAAGGTCCATGCAATTTGGTGCCAGTGCTTGGGGCAGTGAAGGGCTCCGTGTGGTGCATGAGGGCCCAGGGCCCACTGCAGTCGCACACAGCAAGGGCTCGATGGGGGCTGGTGGGCATGGTTCGGCTGAGGCTGGGGAAGCAGTGAGGAGATGCTGGGACCTTGGGGCCCTGGGCAGGAGGAGCACACCCAGCCGGTTCCTGCAGTCCCACGGCAGCTTTCATCACCTTTCCATCCAGGTTCAGCCTCCGGACAGGTTGGTCACAGCACCGCAGTCTGCGTGATCCCCTGGGCTTTGCTGCTGTTGGTGGTTCCTACCATTGAGAGCCAATTCCACCAGCATTGGCTTGTTGATCCATGCAGAAGCTTCAAAACTGGACTTTCAAAAGTAGCGTCAGGCATCGCCCCCAGGCAGAACCTGGCTAAAGCTCGGAGCTGGTGCCTGGAGCCGGAGCCCAGCGCCTGCAGGCAGAATGGGCCCCGGGTGGTGGAGCCAGCACCGGGACTCGAGTCGACCTGCAGAGAGTCACCATCTGCCCTGAACTAATTCGACTTAAGTTTTTTCCTCTGGATTTGTCTGGTAATACCAGCAGAATGTTGCAGTATTTGGCCAGCCATAAAACAGAAACGCTAAACAGCCTGAAAAATATTTTAGCCTGCTACTGAGATTAAAGCAAGCCCCAGATAGCTATATAACTGTCAGGCAAATCAAAGCGTGTCACGGTGCGTTGCGAGGGAAGATGGACTGGGGCTGTTCAACGAGCTCCAAATGCTGCCTCAAAGTTTCCAGCGTGGGTGCGCAGGACCCTTCACCGGGAAGATGGATAAGGGCCAGGTGGAGGAGAGCGATGAAGACGTACGGCGCAGCCAGCTCCTCTGACACAGCGCAACCCCTCGCAGGGGTCCGCAGCCTCAGCTCTTCACTTCAGCTGCAAACAGGAAAAACGCTGAAGTGCAAATGAGAAATATAAACTGAGACCATTATTGATTGGGAAAATGCAGTCCCCGCGCTGCATGAGTCATGTAATCCACAATGCTTTTCAAGCTTAATTTGAGAGAAGCAGAGGTGCATGGAGGATGGTTTCAATTTCCAAGCAGTGCTTTTTGACCACTCATGCTTTTGAAAAGTAAAAAGAATATCTTGGCTCAGGAATGAACGTGAAGCAGAGGTATTCTGCTCTTGGCCCGATGCCTGCTCACCCTCTTGAAGCAGAACTTATGTATTGTGATGGAAACATAACAGCGTGTCCTGCCAAAGAGCAGGCCATCCGTACTGGAGCCTGCAAGCTGAGGAGTTATAGCTGCAAGTAGAAAAGTTGGACCAAATGGAATCAAAGAGGTTGGATTCTGGATAAATAGGCAATTTGGGGTTACACCTAATATTTTTTAAATAGAAGAAAAGCTTTTGACTCAGTGGGGTTCCCGTTGAGATGAAAGCATCCTGAAAATGCTCAGGATGAAAATGCTAAGTCTGGTTTTGAGGCCAAATGCACTTCTTCGGAGGATCTTTGGTTGTATTTTAACCATGAACCTTACACTCTGAGTGTGTTCTCGCACGCCTTCCCTTCCACAGGCACAAAACCTTCAGCTTTAATAAATTTGCTATGAGTGTTACTCTCTTGTAAATATGGTTGCTCTGAAGTTTACAAGACAGATTTAATCCAGAATACCGTGGCAAGGTTAGAAAATAGCCACTTGTGCAACAGTTCGCTCAGATCTTGGTCAAATTCTAGACCAGGCAGTTTGTATTCTTATTCATTGCATCTTCATTTGCAGGGGAAGAGGATGTATCAGAGAGTTGCCACAAGATGTGTGCTCTCTTAGGATGTGCAGGTTGCAAAGCACATGCTTAAACTGGGTACGTGGACCTTCTGGACCTGGCAGTGCTTGCTTGTCTTCAGCACCAGCATGTGAAAAACACTGGAAATGAGGACTATAGGTTTCTCTGTTGGATCTACCTCAATATCAAAATTCTGTTGTATCCAATAGAAAATGAAAGAAACCAATTGTTATGGGGTAGGTTTTGCAATTTGTAAAACTGGTTTGCATCAGAATTATAACTTCAATGAGTTCATGAGCTATGAGGAGAAAAGAGATTTAATTTTCAAAGTTCCAAGTGGTTAGTTGTGATGGTAGCGTGATTGTACCAGGGGAAAGGAGCTACAGTCACCAGTTCTAGCCCCAGCACAGAAGAGAGGTTTCTTCCAGCCTGAATCTAAAAATACAAGGTTTGGATTAACCAGGACTGAAGTTACAGAGTGAGGGGGGTAACGTGTAAATAATGGGGAAAGGTGAAACAAGTGTAGAGGAAGAGATACATGGGCTAGTAAACCCATTCATCAGTGAGTAAATGCACAAAACTTAGCAAGAGAAACATGCACGAAGCAGGAAAGAAAGGGATTTATGCGTAGAAAAGTTGCAAGTGTAAGAAATGCTAAGAATAACAGCAAAACTATTCAGTGAGGGAATTTTATTGGAGAAAATGAGAACGTTTACATAACAGGATGATTATTCCTCTTAAGGGAACAAAGATCAAGCCAAAAAAACAAGCGTGCTGACTAATATTCTGTCTTCCCTATGGAGGTTTTGGCAGGTTGTAATCAGCCCCCTGGTATTTTCTCTGTCTTCACAGTGGCAGAAGCGCTGTAACCGCCAGCGAGCTGCAGCATCTAGTATAAATGGGAAGAGGAGGCAAGGAGGAAAACAACAGCAGTGTTTCGGTTCCTTTTGTCAGGCCAGTGCAGGTGATGCAGGCTTTGAGAACGAGTCATTGTGTGGCATCAGGATTTACTTCCAAGAGCCTGGGCTGGAGAGTTCGGCCGGGGAGCTGCCGGGTGAGTGGGGAAACTGGGCCCTGCTCTGGCTCGTGCTGCGTGCTCCTGCTGGAAGGGGCTCAGCCCCCAAGGTAGTGCACGGGCACAGGAGGACATCTGGGTTGGGCTGGATTTAAAGTGCCTGCTGGAGGCAGAGATGCCCAAAGTAGTGTGCTGGAGTGTGTTGTGCTGGGCACCTGAGTGCACCTGAGTGCCCGTAGTGGGATTGCTTACTCTGTGCCGTGAAGCAGGGAGTGCTGATACAGCCAGAGGAAGATGAATTGCAAACCAGACTGCTGATTTTGTATGATAGAGCCGTTTGGTTTTGAGCAGATTTAGAACTCTGTAAATAACTGCCATTGTGTGAGGGCATTGAAATAATGCATGTGAGCCTCTGGGACTGCTGAGCCCCCTAGCCAAAGGGTAGGCTCAAGACTTCGCGTGGTCGGTCACCCTCACGTACACAATCAGCTGCTTCTATCTGAAGTACTGAACAAGTGCCATATTTTGGAGAGGGACTGTTTGTTGTGCACAGGAGCCTTCTTTGCTGAGAGCCAGGGACCAGGCTCGAAGCCTGGTGGCTCTCATCAAGCGGGCGATTGGCCATCGCAAAGTGGAAAGCCAAGGAACCGTGCTGCAGCTGCTGGTGGGGTTTAAACCCCCTAAAGGCTGTCTGTCTGTATTCGAGGGATGTTTAGTGGGAGCTATGAAGCTTGTCATGTGGGATTGGTAAGGGCAGGACCACTTGGAAGCATCAAGGGTAAGATAAGGGAAAGGTAACGGAAAGCGTGAGCCTTGTGAATGCCTTCAGGGCAGGCTCTGCCTGCGTATCTTCAAGAAATGAGACACCGTGAGAGTTTATCCTTGAGGAAGAGCTACAGAATTCATTCCTGTCAGGTTATAAAAGAGTTTAAGAAATGCCATGAACTTGACATAAAGTCAGCAATTTGGGGAATCTACTGTTAAAAAGTATAAAGTGCTATAAAACTTCCTTTGTTTCAGGAGAGAGCTATGGAAATGCAACAAGATTCACAAGTCATTCATCTAAGGCTGCGGACTGGTGTGTAGGTTTGTGCAGCGAGAACATTAATATCTGTTAAATTCCCCAAATTAACTTAAACATTCCAGAGAAGGGATGTAATTCCCCATTGTGTAAGGAAGGAATTCACCCCTCCCCCAGATTTTCTGCTTTCCAGGGACTCGGCAAAACCAGCAGTACCAAGCCGACCTTTATCCCTGTTAGTAATCGGCTCCAGATTGGCAGTGGCTGAAGCAGGGATCGGCAGAGGGCTTTGTGTGATGGGGCTGAAGGGGCCGGTGGCTGTCAGGTTGGTTCCTGTGGGGTATGTCTGCACCAGGCTGGCAGCCCCGGGCGCCCCCTGAAGAGGTTGGAGTTTAAGCTTGTGCCGTGGTTCTCAGTTCGTGGCACATTATTCCCCTCTTAGGGGAGCAAAACTTGTAGGCTTCTTGGATGAATTAGGAGAGATGCATTACTGTGCTGAGTTATGCTTATTAATTTATTAGGGCTCCTCCAGCATTAGCCTTTAGCTTGCACCTTGGCTTTTTGACTTTGTATTTGATAATGTTTCTGCCACAGAAAACTTTTTGTGGTAAGGAGAAAAGAAACCTTTAGGCTGCATCCTCAATTACCAATAAAACCTGTGTATGTTCTGTGATGCCTAGCTGCTTTGAGGCACGTCCCAAAAAGCTGATGGTAGTGGCTTTTCCCTGCTGTTCCCTGCCACAGAGGAAGAAATGCCGTGCTGGCAGGAACCTTGCTCAGGGTGCTGGAGAGCAGTATTGATCTGCAGAAGCCTGAGTGCATTCTGTACAGGGAGGAGGGTTTGGACGTGTTCTTCACCTTGGGGACAGTTTGTGTGTGGTTCGGCCAAGTGTCTATCAGAAGACAAAGCTGGAGAATGGGCTGTATGTGCAGCAAAGCAGAGCAAGCGATGGAGAGGAAGGCACCGAGGGGAACTTGACTCATGAAATGAGTGGAACAAACCTGCCCCGTGTACCTGGCTTCATGTTCAGCCCCTAAGATGGTCAGCGGTGCCATCTTGTGTTAAGTGAGTGGTATTTGGGGGAAAAGTTGGATACATTTGCTGGAAACTCCTGGGGAACAGGAGCTGGAAGAGCTGGTGAGATTCGTGGTGTGAGATGAGAGCGGGGAAGCCCTTAGGTCACTGGGGCAGAGGGGCAGAGGATGCCCAGCTGTCACAACAAAAAAGTCTGTGCAATTTGGACACTGCTTGTGCACTAGAAGGTTTATTTAGCAGTGGGTTTTCTGCTTACATTATGCACTTTTCTCATTACAAATACAGAACTGAAATAAAACCGTATTTTTTTCTATTACGGGAAAACTCCTCAGTGGAAACGGCTCGAGCATCCTTCTGTGAGTAGAACCTTCTTTGTGAATATCTACGGAGCTGCAGTGGTGAGAGCAGCAGAATGCGGGAGCTCAGCCCCCTGCGCTGTCGCTGCGGCTCTCAGCGCTGTTTGCCATGTTCCTGGCCGGCCGGCCCTTCGCTGAGACACGTGGGGCCGTGCGAGTCATGCAGGCAGCTACGTGCCTGTGATCAAGTGGTTGTGACCTTACAAATGAAGCTAATCGATGTCACGTGCTTAAGTTTCCTTACCAAATTATTTGTCCCAATTGAAGGATAAGAGGAAAGTGATTGAAACCACATTTTTGCAGACAGTCATATCTGCAGAAAGAGAGCTCAGATCTGTCCAAGCATTTCTTCCTGAAAGGCGAGCTGAGTGGCTCTTCTAATTAAGGCTGTTGGAAGCGAGGTGGCTTTCTGAAATTCATGCCCTGAGAAAGGTGGCCAGTACTTATTTAGTGGTTTCAGAACAGCTACAAGGGATTTCTGTGTCTATAAGCAAGTTACACTTCTTATCATGTAGTACACAATTCAGGAAAGCCCAAGAATTTGAACAGAATTTTTGGTTGGGGTTTTGTAACCAATCCCTGCCTTTGTTGCTGAAAATAGAAAAGGACTTGATTAGAAGCATTTAAGGTTTTTTATAGTAACCAAGATAATTTTCAGCAGAACCAGTGTTTTTTGTTGTTGCAGCCGTTGACCAAGTCAAAACCACGTAGCTGGATAATTTTTAACTAGGTCATGGAGCAATCATTGTTTGGGGTCTCTCGACCTCAGATGGAGATTTGAAGGCTGGTTCCCATAATAATGTTCAGCCTGGCAGCTTCCCAAAGGCAGACCTGCTCAGCGAGGCTTCGGCACGTGACATTGTGCACTGGGGTCTGACCTGGGGCAGATGGGCTCATGGTTCATGTGTAAATCTCTGTGCACTGAAGCCTGACTTGAGTGCATAAAGAACTTTGTGGAATAAAACCTTGGGGAACACATCTGACCTTCATATAACCAGGTCCCTGGGAAATCTGCAAAACAGATCCCTGCAGATGACTGGGGGGTTTAGGTTAAGTGGTGTTCTGGCCATGAAAGTTTAACTGCAATAGCTGTACAGGGAAGACAGCTTAGGCTGTAGAAGAAGTGGCAAAATCCCCCAAAGATGCTGTAGGATCTGTGGAATTAATGTTTCTGAGTACAGAGGATTACACTCTATGCAGAAGTTTCTCTAGATAAAATACCAAGTTGAAAAACAAATACATTGGCCAGAGAAATAGGATGTGGACAATGAGTAAAAAGGTAATTAAACCAAATAATGTTGGCATAGTAGAGTATTGCTACTACCATATAAACTGTGGGCTTCTGTTAATCCTCTTGGAAGAGGGTTTTACTGTTAACTCAGCAGTAGTATCCATTTGTTCTCCCCAAAACGTGGACTTGAAAAGTTTGATTTGCTATGACATATTAAATATAATTCAAAACAAAACGGGCTAATTTGTGGGTATACAAAGTAACCAGATATGGTGCGAGGAAAGGTGTTGGAGGCACAGAGACACGGGCACTTTGCAGGATGTGGCCATCTTTACGTGTGGAACAGCAGAGCATCTTCCTGCAGCCCCCCAGCAGAAGGTGCTGGCAGCGCTCCCTTCGGCAGGGCACCTGCAGTCCCCTTCTGCCCGCATACCCGCAGGCGCTGAGCTGCAGCCTGAGCAGGACTCAAACTCCAAGTTTCCAGAGTTTGCATAGCTGAGTTTCTACCTCATGCCCCCGATGAGCTCTTCAAGACAGAGTAATTCCAGGTCAGTGCTATTCCTCCCTCCCGTCCGGAGCAGCGTGGCAGTGCTCCAGCTCTTCCCCGCTCTCCCGGGGGATCCGCGCGCCCCGGTGCCGGGCTCCAGCTCCCCGGGCTGGGTGCCAGGGCTTGGCGCGGGGCTGCCTGCGCTCGGGGTACGGCTGCAGCAGCAGCTCTTCCAAAACACAAACATGCCTCTGGGGAATGCCCCGGTCAGCTGCAAGAGCCGCAGCGGAGATGGTATTCGAGTAACGTCACTCTGGCTGCTAGCCATTTCAGCGGATGATTTATTATTTTCTATACGAATCTGCTTTTAAAGCTTCTCATATAGTGTTATGGATGATATCATTCAGTGTTAAGTACTTACAAGATCTGTTTCAACTTTTGAATGTATTCAGAGATACGGTCTTGGCAGTCATAATACTCGGTCCTCTCTGTTTATTGCTAAGGACATGCAGCATAGACCTCTCCCTCGTTACACTGAAGAGAAATCATTTTCTTTAGAATTTGAAATTACAATTTGTGTTCCCCTTCCCTCTATCTGAATATATCCAGGAATGGAGATGCAGCCCATTGAATGTTTTCTCGTGCACGACTGCAAGCGGTGCAGCAGTACCGGCGGTGGGGCTGGAGCCCTGCACAGTGCTGACTGTGAGCAGTGGGCACAGGGAGGAACGGGGCAGCGTGCCCAGAGAAGCTCAGTCCATGAGGTTGGCACGTGAGAGGTGAATTACTGACCTGGAGAGCAAGGATGAGAAATCATCTCTCAAAAAAAAAATGCCTTGGAGCCTTTCAGGGTGGCTCCAGGTGCTGCGTGGATGTGCTCCCGACCCCAGTGCTGTGCCAGCTGGTGCCAAGGTGTGTGTGCAGCTCTCACTGATCCCTCATGCAGAAGAGATGAAACGTGCCAACCTGAGGGTGGAAGCAGTTCCATGTCTGCTTGTCCTCCGCTCCGTTAGGAGCTTCCCTTCTGAGAACAGGTTGCAGTCACAGTTCTTTGTTGACCTGCACTTGGGGAAGGGCTTTGCAGCCCTTTTGCTGGTAAGGGCAGTAATTAAAAAAATAGAAGTTTTCATTGAATTCCTGCCTTTGCTGTCAGCTTGTATGAGGACACGGTGGTCAGTACCACCACCAGATGTGCAGCCAGCGGGGTGTGTAGTGGAGTTGATTTTTATTCTATTTTTTTCTTTTCATATAGAACAAGGAGTTAAAAGAGCAAGTGTTTTGCAGATAGGTGTCTGGAGAAAGTCTTGAGCACCACTATTCCTTGGATGATCCGCTTTCGATTCCTGCAACAGTAACCAAAAGCTAAGAAGCTGAAATATTAGGTCAAGCCTGCCTGTGTGCCTTATGTTAGTCTGCACAGTATAGATTTACTAATGAAGGGGAGTCACAAGGATCATTACTTATGCAAGATCTCAGGAAAGATTAATGGCTGTATATCCAGCTCTTCTCATAGCCCATTAATCTTCACTGCGGTTAATGAGTCTTTATTGATTCTGTCAGGTAGGGTAATTTCCATTTCTTTCATCGAGGCATGTTAAATACATGCTTATCTTTTTTTTTTTTTTTTTTTTTTTTTTGCCAGTTACCTCTTCACTTGTCTGATCAGGTCTGGAAAAAAAACAACAGGCCAGGATTAATGATCATTAATGGATTCAGTGGCGTGGGCAGAGCTGCTCTGTCACATTTTGCTGGTAGAAAATGAATCCAACAGAAATATGCATTGTTTTCTCTGCATTGCCACCTTGAAATATGTCTTAGCACAGGCTCCCTGCAGTGCCGGTGCTGGCACAAGGACAGGGGCCTGAGCAGGAATCCCTGTGAACCCCCCTGCAGAAGGGAGGCCAGAAGCAGAGTCATGAGTTCGAGGACAATACTGGACTGGTAAAAGTGTATTTTTACCATTTTTTTGGCAAAAAGAACACAGAGTGATTATTATTATTTTTATTTTACCAAGTATTTTGTGTGAAAGCTGTTAGTGAAAATCTTCCTGCCCTTGGTGACTTTCAGAGCCCACTTAGGTTACATAGAAGCTCTCCTTCCCTGCAGTTCCATTCTGGGTTGCATCTCCCCAAAAGAGCCCAAGACTGTTGTGGCAAAGAAGAGGATTTGGAGACTTTCAAGTGAGAGTGGAGGAAGAAGCAGCTGGTACAGTGACACAACATTATTGAAAGTTGTGTGGTTTTATACCCTGGAAAAGGCTGATCTGAGAAAGCTGTGAGGAAAAAAAAAAATCCTGTATAATTCAGCATTGAATAATCTAATTGCTTACTCCCATTTCTGAAACATTGCACTTCAGTCAATCAAAAATTGCAACCTGTTGGTTTCATGAGTCACAAGCAGAGAAGAAGGTGTACTTCTGGTAGAAGGGCCAGTGCCTGGATCATCCCTAATAAATGCCAAGCACTTGTCAGGCATGATTGAAGCACTCTAAACTGCAGATGTTAAATCCCATGTGCTGTATTACAGGCAGCATTGCTCAAAGTGGCCAACAAAAACCAAAGCTGTAAGAAGCCTGCCTAGAAACCATCAGTTGCTCTTGTCTTCTGGGGGAGCAGCATTGCATTTTCTGTTTGGTAAAGTGATGACTGTGCTAACAAATAATAGTATCTTTGAAATAGCAAACTGAGCATGTGTCATCCCTTTGAAGGACACATGTTGAAATAGAGGGCGATTACTTCCAGATAATCTAGCACATTCGTTTATGTCAGTACCTTCAGTTTGTCTCGGAAACTTGCTGATAGGGGCATTTTGAGATTCAAAACAAAACAAACCAGAAACAAAAGAAGCTCGGCATATTGTTCCGATGAAGTGAAGACCCTTCTGGATGTGCGTGTGCTCCATTGGATTGATCATGGGAGCCCTGGGATGCACCAGCATCTTCAGGGTCCTCGTCTGCACCACTGCCCCAGGTGATGGCAGATGGGAGCAGAAGCACGTGGCACAGCGATGCTCCCCTTCCCCTGAGTCCAGCACAAGGGTACATACCCTGGACTTCTTCCATCCACAACCCAAATGAATCTTCTGCCTATGTAGTGGCACTTTAAAAGCCCTATCAGAGCTGAAAACCTTACAGTGATCCTATGTAACCAGCTTCTGCTTGAGGACTCAGGTGTTTGTTGTGGGACTTCCCCCTGGGGCTTCCTTTCTGGTAATTCAGGGCAGTTGTTACCCTCCAGGCTGGCCTCGTATCAACAGAGCAAGTAAGGGGAAAAGCCGTAGGAGTCCAACTGAGGCTGGGTTTACACCACTTACGGGGGGTAGCAGCTAGTTCTGTTAATGTCATTTGGGCTTAAGCAGAAGAAAGTGCCACCCTGGGAAAATAGGGCTGGGCTGCGGGGAGCAAAGGCTGCGTGAGGGGCTCCGCACCCAAGGCTGCCTTCTTGCTTGCTGACTGACTAATAAAACCAACACTTTGCTGTTTAGTCTTGCAGAAGTAGCTAATGAAGCCCCAGTGCCTCGTGTTGGTGGTGATGCTCCCAGCTGATAGAGCCGTGTGCTGGAGCAAGCAGTAGGTACCAGCTCTGGCTTCCACGGCAACACCTACCCTGGTCGACACTGCTGTCATGAAAACTCAGCAGAGGCTCCCCAGGCAGGCTGAAATAAGGTGGGGGAACATGTCACGTGAAGGGGCCTTTGTGTTCTTTGTGTGGTTTGGGAGTGTCACTGCTACTTAGTGTTCCAGGCCATTATATTTTTTAATAGGTCATTGTTTTTGGACAGCACAAAACAAACTGCAAGTGCATCTGACCTGAAAAGTAGTTTAGGAGGCTGCTTGGTAGACAGAACCATCTCTAACCTGGTCACAAATGGTGTGAGGCGGTGTGTGGCAGGGGATGGAGGTGACACAGACCCTGCGGGGCATGCAGGCTAGCCGAGGTGCGATACACTGCAGGGACTGCACATGCTAAAAGGACGCTTGTGAATGTGGGCTCTGTGATTCTGTGTCCGTGCTGCGGTGGTTGTTTGTCCTTATCAGGTTAATCACACTCATCTGTGCCCCTGTGGCTGCTTCATCTTGATGTAGCTGTGTCCGCTTGACTGCAGGAGCAGTGCTGGGCAGGGCAAGGAGCTGGCTGGCAGCCAGCAGCCCCGTGTCCTGCCTTCAGTCCCCTGCTGCTCCTTGGTGCTGGAGGTGGGCAGCACCGCCCTGAGCTCTCTCTGCCCCTCTCAGAGCCAAGGCACAGGAGTAGCTCTGGATGCCAGAGCCTCAATTTCTTCTTCCAAATAGCATTCGGCTGCAGAAATTAACTTGAGAAAAATCCATCTCCATCCGAGGAACATGTACACATCTGGACGAGTAGTTACGAAGATTAATGTAATGCACGGGGTCAGAATTCCCACTGACATTTACTCAGTTTGTCCAAACAAGTTAGTGGAAACCTCCTGTGTATATGAACTGTACTCTGCAGCGCTGTGCAGGCATTTAACATCTTGGATGCCAGTTTCCTCGCAGGCACATCTGTAAGTCTTGATCTTTAATTGCTTTAAAATATAATACTGGGAGGAAAAAATCATATAGATGATGTGTCACTTCTAAGACTAGCTAAAGCAAAACAAGAAGCAATGAAGTCCTCCCTGTCTTTGGACTTAAAAATCAGTCCTAATGCAGCCAGGTTTTCAATGAAGAAGGAAAATGCCTGCCAGACTGAAACTTTTTTTGCATTAGTGATCGATGCCTAAAATAATGCTGAGATGCAACGGTAGCTGTGTAGGATTCATGGGAACGTGACAGCTTCTTGAAGCACAGGCACTGACTCTGACAGCTGAGCCAGAAGAGGTTTGATGCTGAACGGTAACTGCTGGGCCCCCCAGATGGCCATAGTTCTGATCAGGACCTCCCAAAGATACCCTTGGCTCCGTCGGCATGGTAAAAACGAGGCATTGTGAGACTCCTGTGAGCAAGGCATGAGCATTGGTCTCAGTGTGCGGGTTTGAACTCAGCTGTTCTAAGGATGAGTATTTGGATTTGGAAGCAATGTGATATTTTCCATACTACAAAATCAAGAAATGTGAGGTTTTTAGTGTCATATCTCCCTCCCAGTCCTCCCCAGCGTAGGGTGTGCTGTTACCATTACCCCAGTACTAGCTGTGTGACACAGCCCTTAAATGAGTGTGTGTGTGCTATGGCCTGATGTGGTTTTCTCCATATGGCAAGAAGTTGTTTGGTCAGAGAGCACCTTCATACTGGTGTAATTCCAGGCATGTTGCTGGTTTTACTAGCGTAATGATGATAATTGATGTTTTAAAACTGATAAGGTCACTGATCACTGCTGTGTTTATTTGGCAGCCAGCTCGGCAGTATGAACAATTAACACAAAATGAAGCGAAAATGTCCTGTCCTGCTCCCTGGCCCGATAGCAGACTGGGTGTCTCTTTGAAACACGGTACTGTTCACTCGACTCCTTTGTCACAGCATTTGGTGATCGTTCTCTCTAGCCAGGTGGGCCATGCAGCAGTGTAGGACGGGGTCACACCTGAGCCACGTAGCCAAACTCTAAATTTCTGACATTGCAGGTTTGGCCATGATGAGTTCATCACACTGTTTGCTACTATTATCCCCTTTTTTTCTTTGGATGTGTGCAGGTTCGCAGAGCGAAGGTATCAGTGGCTGTAAGGAATTCAGGTCCCCTTTACCAGTTGTTCTGCCAGCCTTGAATGTTTGTCAGGTATTTCAGACAGGAGAGTTCAGGGAGCTTTTCCTCAGTGTGGTGCAAATCCTGCAGCTAAGAAAGGAGCCCAGGAAGATAACCTGCCTCTTCCCATGCTCAGCATTTCCCACCTGATGTGAACCTCAGTCATGTGGATTCAACTACTGGCTCTGCAACGCTACCCGAAGATAAGGTGGTAACAACTCATTTGTATCCCCAAATGATACAAACCAGAAGCAGATCTCACCATTTTTAAGTGGCTCCCTATCGGAGGGGGACTAGAGGTGAGAATAACTGTGCTGACTGCCAGCTCAGAGCTTCAATGATTAATACTGGTAAATCCTTCAAACCGTATAAACAGAAAGACAGCATTGTGCATAGTCCTTGGTACAGGCTCTGTGCCATTCACTTGCAGTGTTCCTAATACGTTTCTGAAATTAAATTCTATTTAGTTCTTTGTGCAAGAAATTAACGTGGATTTATATATGTACTTGCGCTTCCATGTTCAGGAGGGAGAGATGAGTACTCTCCTCTTGGAAGTGGAGATTACTTCATGCACAGCTTTTTGGCGAGTAAAAATAGATTTATTCTATTTTTGCATGTTCATCTGATTCAGTGCTGAAATCTCTGAAGCAAATGCAGCAGCCCCAGTTGCATTCAGCTCAGGATCATGTTCTGAATGATGATGAAAGAGAAGAAATGTGTTACGCTACACTAAATAAAAGGGAGGGGTTGGAGGAGGGTATTGAACACGGAGTTTGCTCATTTGATTTGTAAGCATATGAAATAGCCTGCCAGTTTCTTCAGCTAAGCACATAAATTACTTATATCGTGGTTGTGTGTTCTCTGTGCTTGCTGTTATCATTGGAAGCAGTTTTATCAGACTCCAGTCCCCACGGTACTTCAGAAAGTTGTAAGAACGCAAAGCTATCTGAAGGTCATTTGCAATCTTAACTTGAATTACTTAGAAATTACTAGCTGCTGTCAGCTACTATAACAGTGCTGATATGTATCATAGTAGTTGTACAGTGACATGGGAGATGTACTGAAGGTATCTGAAACAGAAGCAAAATGTGTGGCTTTTGTGTGTAGGCAGGAGGATATTTCACTGTCAGCTCTGAACACGATCCCTGTACGGTGAGACGCAGTGACTCCCTACTCATGGAGGCTGCTGACAGTAAGACAGGCACTTGAAAATTCGTCTTCACCAAGGATTTCATAGGCAGCTGGCAGATTTCCAGGAGTAATCTGCTGGGGCCGAGTGGGAGACGCACTGAAATAGCCTTGGTTTAGTGCCAGTTGACTGGCAGTGGAACAAGATTCTCCAGGGAGGCTGTTCGGCCTCCATCCCTGGGAGGTTTTCAAGACCAGAGTGGTTGAAGTCTGGAGCAACCTGCTCTGGTCTCATCGCTGACCTGCTCTGAGCAGGAGGTTGGACCAGAGGACCTCGTGAGGTCATTTCCAACCCAAATAATGCTGTGTTAACCCGCAGAGTAGGCTCTGCTTTACTCAGTTGGAAGAGCAGGTAGGAGAGGATGTTGTAGGAAGTCCCCTCCTTCCTTTGGATCAACATGAAGTCACTCATACTGCCATGAGGAGTTTACCCTGGGTGTGCATCCACGCCATGGGTATGGCCAAGGAAACCCTAACACACCTTGTGTTGAGGCTGCTGAAGTCCCTGCTTGGGGTTCTCAGCTCCTGTAGGGGTGAAGTTGTGCTGCCTCAGCAGCAGAGGACAGAGCTGCTTGGTACTTACCTCCAGCTCCCCCATCCACCAGGATGCTGGCAAGCTCTCCGGTGACAGATATGTGTCGTGGTTGCCTGTGTGATCTCCTCTTCAGTCACAGGCCCTTGGAACCTAGTGTGTATCAACAGTAAATAGTTGAAGAGCAGAGAGCAAAAACCCTGAATTTGTATCTGTGGGACACTTCTAGGTAATTACTGATGGCTACGTTTTTTGTATCTGATAGACCTGTGTTTTGTCACCTAGCGCTTAGCTAATAAGCCACAAAAGCTAATTATGACATAAATGCGAGGTCACATCTGACCTGGTCCCACCCCCTGCTCCATCAGCTTGCAGGCAGGAGCCCTGCAGGTGCCAGCTGTGGGACCCTCGCCGTGCAGGCTGTGTCAGGGTGATGGCAGCAGCCCTGTGCAGGTGAGGGCACACCCCAGGCTTTCCACCATTTCTGTGGCCCCCCCAAAAGCTCTCGCATTGCCCGCAGCTGCTGTCTGTAGGGAAGGGAAGGCACCGGAGTGGCTGCAAACTACCATAGTTGGAGCAGTCCAGTCTTCAGGAACTTGGGAAAAAATGGAGAAATTAATAATCAAAGATGTTAGTTATATATATATTTTTTTAAGGCCAGTTGATGTAACGATCCTGTCTTTCACCGTCTTCAAAAAGCTTTTTTTCCCCTCAGAAATAGAAGAAAATAAGTTTGAGTGAATGCCACCAGTTCACTCCCCACTTGCATTTTCCAAGTGCCTTACTATGAAGCTTGCTTCTTGATTCAGTAGCGTTTTGGACAATAATCAGAGGACTTCAGGTCAGTTCCTCATCACTGGAGGAATACACTAAGTTCCTGAACGTAGTGGGTAAAGGCAGCTATTCCCCCACAGCCCTGCATTACCTCTTTGGTGGTGTTGAGCATAAGGTGTAATTCTCCTTGAGAGGGATTCTCCTTGAGAATTTCATAATTTAATTCCTGATGGCTCAAATGGCCCAAATGAGGGTGACATGTCCTCTGATCCTACATCCAGATTGCTTTAATGGAGAGGTTGTGGTGGGCTTCACATCAGTTTGTTCTCCTAAACTTCTGTGTTGTTTGTTGTCGTTCTGTCAGACTTTAACCCATATCCTAGAAATGTCTTATTGCAAGAAACTGAAAAGAAAAACTGGTGACTGGCTTTGTTAAGGACATCTGCAGGTCTGCGGCCCTGTTACGCCCATCGCTGCCGCATGTTATCTGCAGGTGGTAGTGAAGGGAATCAAAGCTTCAGCTGGTGCTGGAGGAACAGCTGGACCTCATAAGATCTGCAAAAGAAGATTCCTCAACTAAAATATGTCCTTGGAGAGCCATATGTGCAGAGCTGTTAGGATTTTGGAAATGATGTGGTGGAATGACAGGGAGATGACTGGTAAATATTAATTGGGAGAGCAGCCCGTGCCAAGAAATTCCTTGTGATCGCGTTACCTTCTCCTCATGCAAAATATTTACTGAGTCAGATCCCGGTTTAATTTACCGTAACAGTGTGGTCATTGCACATCCACTTCAAGAGGAGACGCAGACGGCTGGCAGGTCCCCACCTTGCCTCAGGGACAGCGGGGTGGCCCGGAGCAGGGTGCCTCCAGCAGACACCTCAAGCCAGGGCACGGAAGGAAAGGCTGAGATGGTGTGGCCACACTGAGAGGCTGGGGAAATCCAGGAGATAATGCCCAAAGCTGGGGTTTCCCTCCCAGAGCCACCAGGGAGCAGGCATCGCTGCTGGTGCACGGGTAGGAGGTTGGCGGCATGGAGGAGGCTGTGACAAAAAGGAACAGAAAAAAATAGGCATTTTTACAAATATTTCTACACTTCATTCTCAAATTTACTTCCATTTTGAATTTTAAAACCTTCTTCTTGAAAACTTTCCTATTTTTTTTTAATGTCAAAATTCTGAATTGAGTTGAAAGTACCAGTATTTGAAAGCCTGCTAAAAACTCTAAGTGGAATACATTTCACATCATCTACTGCTCATGTTGACTCTTTGCTATTGATCGTATCACCATTTTAGCAGCTGCTCTGACTTTCTAGACCTTTTCTTTAAACTTCAGAATTTAAAATACAAATCTCATGTTAATAAATGTAGCTGCATGTTATATCACTGTAAGTTTAAATTTGCCATGTTTGCAGCACCCAGGAAAATATTTGCTGTTATTAAGTACCTTTGGAGAGCCCATTGAAGGTTTCTCCATAAATACAGATGCACAAGTAACAGCACAGCTGTGTCGTTGCAAGGTCCGTGTGTTCTCCGAAGTACAACAGCCCATACGTGGCCTTAGCCCAAGAGGTCCGGCAGCCTGGTGGACACAGGGATGCTCCTGGAGCATGGTGGTCACCCTGCAGTGGCGGCAGAGATGCAGCCAGGGACGGCTCTGGGGCCTGCTCAGGTTCCCCTTGGGGATAACTGAGGGATGGCAGCTGCATCCCTATGTCCTGGGATACCCAGCGGTCCTGAGAGAAGGCACAGAGCCAGCACGTGAGAGCAGCAGCAGCAGCAGTGAGCTGCCCTTGGTACCCTGCAGTTCTCTGTTTGGAGACTTCTCAGTTACTTGAATGTTGGCTAGGAACGAGTCTGCGGTGGCGTGCAGCAGAACAGGTCGTGCGTGCCTGACGTTAGCGACCTCCTGCAGGCTGATTGCTGAACTACCCGGCTGTGTTTGCCTTTTGGTAGGGAAATGATGAGTACTCACATGTGAAAATTGTTCATGACACTGCACAGCTGCTCCGCTTGTCTGCATATCCCTGCATTTCACCCTGTCTTACAGCATCAGCTATTTTAAGATTGCTTTTTTTAAAAAAAAATCTCCTAGAGTCAAATAATTGCAGAAGTGCAACTTCTAGTAACTGTAAAAGGTTTCAATTAATTGCTCAAAAATGGAGTTCCAAGGGTTGAAAAGCCCTTCTGAACACCCAAATATCCATAGCAATCTCTTGAGTTTAAAACTTTTTTTGGGAGGGGGATTTTTATTTCCATTTGCTGGGAGGGGCAGCTGTGGAAGTGTGACCCAGCACATCACGGGGACTCTTCTCCCATTTTTGATTCAGTAATTTGTATCACAGGGAGACAAATGCATGGGCAGTGTGAAAATACTTCTGTTTAACTGGAATAAATTGAGAATTGAAGGTGAAATTTAGGATTTAAAGGAAGGAAGACCCTAGGAAAGCACCATTCCTCTCTTCAGCTGATGCCTCACGTGCGGATGTTTATGGGGAAAATGACCTGCCATGCTGAAGGCATGGGCTGTGTGTGCATGGAGTAATCCCAAACTCTCCTATCAGCGTTCCTTAACCTCCCGGCAACGTGCGGTCAGTTTTCATTTTCACTCTTGGAATTGTTTCCATGTAACGCCCTTAAGCAGCTCTATGCGTTACAGAGAAACAGAAAATGCCCCCCAAATTGGCTGCCTGATTATTCAACGCGATCGCTCCCAGCTCGGTGTGGCAACGCGCTTTTCATGTGGCTGCCCATATGCCCCGCACATGCCTGTGATCTGGCTCCCAAAAGGGTATGTTGTGATCTGCTCGCGTGTGCCAATTCACATATCTAAACGTTTTCATAAGGGGAACCCCTTTGTGTTAGTCATCTGGTTGTCAAACAAGACCTGGCTGTGATCCTGGACCTGGCACTAGATGAAATATGTGCACTTTAAACATTTCATACTCAAACTGATGGGAATGGGCAATTCCTCAGTACATTTTCTCAAGGATTTTAAACAATAAATGTCAACCTAAGGGCAAAGCAAGACAGATTTCAGATTAAAGGGACGGGGTTTGCTACACATTTATAAATCCCGTAGTCCCAACCTCCTGCATGTTTTTTAAAGCAACGAACAAGGAAAGGCAATGTCAGACGCAGTGGGCACTTTTGTCAACACAACTTTTTCCTTGCGTAGTGTGATAGAAAGATTTCAAAAATAGATTTTTCTGATGGATTCATGACTTGGCATCCCATAGAGAATCTAGTATTCTTCCAAGCCAAGCTAAAGGTTGTATTAGAGGACTAGCGAAGCCAGTCAAAAGAACCTTTCATCCCCAAGATAACTAAAATATTCCTTTGTTTATTTTTCTCCCTCAATTACTTTTCCTGTCTTGGCTTAATCTGTAGTGCTGAAGCTTGTCAGCACCTATAGCCCTTCGTTTAGGATAGATGCCTTGGGAGCATGAATAAAAGCAAATTTCTTGTAGGGTCTCCCTGTCACAGCTGCTGCCTGAAGCCCATTGACTTTTCTTTCAAAAGACCCAATGCTGTGCACAAACAAAACCCAGAGCCAGTAGTTTTATATTGCTTAACAGCGGCAATGAGTCCTTGCTAAGCCTGGTAGCCTCTCATTTGCAACCGAAGCATCTAATTTGCTTGCTCTCCCATTTTTCAAAGAAAAAAAAAAAAGGGTGGGCACAGGAAAAAAATGATTGTCTCAGAACACCTGTCTTGAATGAGACTTCATAAAATTTTCAAATATTTTAACATGTGAGTTTTAGAATTTACAGCTGCAGAGAGAAGTTTTGAGTAAGAAAATGAAATTTCTGTTTGGAAAATTATTTCTCAAATAACCCACCCCCTAGCCTTTTTTTTTTTTTTTTTTTAATTTTCCCCGGGAAAGTGATGTCCTGAAACCTCCCACGGGTGCTTTCCTTTTGCGTTAGTTGGTGATGCCCAATGTGGAGCTGCCCTTCCCTCAGTTGGATGGGGCACCCGAGCCAGTGTCACCCAGCCAGGGTGTGGCCCCAGCCCATGGTGTTTTCCTGCTTTTCCTCTCTCTGCCTTCGCCTCTCTTGTCAGCTCAGGGGTAAGCTCCCTGCCTTGCAAACTGCTCCTCCCCATGCACTGCAGGCACAAGGAGCCCTGCCTCCTGCATTGTGCCTCCTTAGGTGACACTGGAACCTTACAGTTTTTAGTTTTTTCCAGCATGAACAATGGAGATGCTATCCTGTTGCCTGGGTGGAGCTGGGTTGTTCTCGGGCTGCTTGTGAAGCTGTTGGCTGGTTTCAGACAGGTTTGATGGAGAAAGAACAGTGAGCGCTTCTTGATGCCACGTGTCAGGTAGAGACCCAGCAAGTGCTGCGGCTGCAGGAGTGCTTGGAGCTTGCTGTCACGGGCAGTGTTTCTTGCAGGGAGCAACAAGACCCCACAGAAGGAGAAATGCTGTGATTGCCCCAGCTGCAAGAAAAGCTTCAAGGAAAGTTTGCTCTTTCTGTTGTTAGAAGTGTGCAGCAAAACAGGTTTCCTTGCCTTTAGCACTCACAAAGCCACGTGCCTGGGTCACTGGGTACCCAAACCCCGTAACAAACCCAGTGTGAAAGCGAGAAGATGGCAACTGTGGCCAGGCAGTAGCAACTCGATGTCTCTGCTTCAGAGCAGGGTGTGCGTTGTGGCCAAGGCTGGCTGGCAGTGGTGTGGAAGCCAGGATGTAAGTGAAGCGGGGGGGAACAGGGAGTGTGGATCCATGCATAGCCTGGAAGGGGCCCTGAAGAGCCCTTCATGGCCTTCCAAAGGCTGCTGGCAGCTGCTGTGCTGCTACTTGCAGCTAGAAAATACTGTGGAGAGGTGCTGCTTCTTGTAATTGCTCAGCTGAACCCATTGAATCAGTTGGACCTGTTCTTCGATAATTCTGTTAAAAACTGGTGTTTTATTCCCTCCCAGCGAGCTGCTCCAGACCCACTTCCTTTCCATTAGGGTCCCTGCCTGGCTGCCTCGAGGAAAACAAATGGGAACAGAGCGTGGTCACGTTGGGTGGAGTGCGAGAAGGGACGGAGCTCGTTTCTCCAATGGTGGTTCTTCTTTCTCGTTTCTTCTTCCTGCTTGCTGCCACAGTCATCTTTTCTTCCTGCACCAGCATCATCCCTGCTAATCAGGGTGCTGTGAAACTACGAAGGAGAGGATAGCAGGAGGTATGGGAGGGAAAACTGCATGAAAGGCAGAAGAGAGCACAGTGGGGATACAGACAGAAAAGCAGGCTACGTGCTGAGCACGTGTAAAGGGAGACAGCTGGAACGTCGGAGAGTAACAAAACTATCTTTCCATGTGTGTTTGCCTGTTCCCTTGTTATTTTTCCTCAGTATTGCATGCAGCGTGGTTCCCCTGCAAGGTTAAAGATCACAATAATGTTTTATGTAGGTAGCAAAATTCCCCCTGTATGGGAAGTGGTACATGATTTTACTTACAGAACAAAGAGATTTCATGGCTTCTTAACACATCAAAGGAAATCTGTCTGCTGGCATCTGTTCTAGAGATGAGGTCCCTTCACTGCGGGCCAGGAAGCTAAAGCATCTGTGGCTGCGAGGATGGTGTGTGCAAAACATGCTTGTGCAGATACCTGCAGGCAGCTCTGGTTCTCATCCAGAACGAGCAGTATCCCCAGGGCAGCTGCTACGTGCCTCGCTGACCAGCAGCTCTTTACATCAACACTTTGTGAGAAAAAAAAATAGGTACGTGCATGTAAACCAAGGCTTGGAAGAGTAGGAGGATAAAGATAGCTTTCACGTTCTTTGGGCTGGAGGAGTGGTGGGAAGTGTCAGTGGGCAGCAGTTCAGAAACTGCTGTAACTGTGCAGCTGCCTGGCTGTTTGGTCTGCAGTTTCACTCGAGTATTTGCACTTGCAGGCATGAGGACACTGATCTGCCCTCTCGTATCATCTGCTCAGTGCAGTTATCTGTATTGCCATAATGCACCTGTCCCTTCAGACTTGATCACAAATTTAAGTGTATCAACTAAATGCAGGTGGATGGATGTAGTAGAGAAAATGTGGTGGTTTTTTTTGCTTTGTTTTTTGTTTTTTCCCCCATGGTGATTGATGCAAGGGGTAGCAGCCCCAGCCCACCTTACTCTGGGGCTCATTATGGATTGACTGAGCCAGGACTCACAAGGACTGTCGAAAGAATGGATTATCCATAAGGTATTGGAGTTTGGTGCTGAACCTGTCCAAGCTGAGCATGACCGATTGATTTTTACATTAAACTGAGTGATGCGTGTGCAGTCCTGACTGGCAGAAAGGACAGATGATGGAACGTGAGGCCTGGGCGTGAGTCCGGCACCAAAGGACTCCTGCAGGTTGTGCAGACAGGGCTTCTGCTCTCTCAGCGCTTTGTTTGCAGAGTGCTGTGGTTTTCCTAAGGCTGTTTGGAGCAGGGAAAAGAGGACTTTGGGGATGCAAAACCAGCCCAGGTGCTGTGAGGAGTATACAAGCATTTCACAGAATTTTGGTGACAGCAAGACCTACTTTATCTAATGAAAAGATACATCTTGTATGTGTCTGTGCATATACATCAGGAATATGGGAACCTATTGTCGTGATGTGCTTATGTGGCACTTGGTGAAGCATTCCTTGTGCTGGTGTTCCATGGTTCTGATGTTCTCAAGTGTGGGCAGACATCTGTCAGGCAAACACTGGTAAACGTTATGCAAGCCTGCTGGTTCTGTTAGGGTATTTGTTGCGTTTCCCTCTCTTCTCCAGCTTAACACTTCTTTAGGACACACTGACATCAGTTGCAATTACGGTGAAACAAGGTAATTCCTGGAAACCGCGTAAGATGCTTGTGCCAGATGAAGGCATTTTCTAATGCACACGTAATCTATAACTAGTTGTTTTTAAAGCCATTTGAGAATAGTACAGTGAAGGCATTTTGCATTTGGTCAGTCAGAAGTTAGTAACTGTTTTAGAAGCCTCCTGGAAGGGAAGACGTCAACTAAAGCTTTTGCAAAGCTGGGCTTTCACTTCACAGCATTTTGCGGAGATGCATTCTTGGGTTTGGTTCATATGGGTTCATTTCTCTGACTTTCACTTTGAATTTTGGAATCAAAGGCATTCTAAACTTCTAGGTCAAACTTATTAGAAAACACTGCATCTCACCTGGTTTCAGCTCTCCAAATAGTGAGAAGTGGTAACTCTCCTGCTCTGGTTTTGATACAAATCTGTAAATCATTGCGTCGGTATATTTGAAGCTTGGCCCAGCACCTCTCTGTCCAGAGGCAAGCGTTGCTCTGAAAGTTCATGACTTCTTCATTAAACAAGATGACGAATGTGGTATTTCAGTGAAACATGCAGCGTAACATGGCAGGTTTCTGGGGAGATGGCAAAGACATCACCCAGCTTTCATATTTGGAATTTTCCTGGCATAAAGCTGGCGTGAGCTGGGAGGCGATTCAGATTGTGGTGGGTTCATGACCGTAGATCTCGGGGCTTGTTCCTTTGAAGCAGAGTTGGTGACCTTTTGGGAGCCTCAGAAATACTTCTGTCTGTCCTGGATGTTAGCATTTACCCATAGTGGCTGTGGCTGAGTGGTAGGCTGGAGTCTACAGCAGGGACCTAAAATTTGGTGTAGCACAGCGGAAGGGGAGAGGTACGAGTACTGTGACCGCCCACCCATGAGTGTCCAGCCCTTCCTGCATGTCTGGTCTGTACAGTCTACGAGACCTGCCTGAGGGAGAAAAGTTGTGGTATTTTAGGGAAAAAAAGTCCTTTCCCTTCTTCCCTGGCATAGGCGGCCAGCCCAGCAAGGCCTCTCCCTTCTCCCCACCCTGCTCCTCTCCAGAGGAACGTGCCTGCCCCTGGGGTTTCCGGGAATTCCCGCCTGCATGTGGTTTCTTAACCAGTCCTGCAAAAATGTATTTTTTATTGAATGTTATTCTAACCATAAAACTTTTAAGCTGTTCAAATACTTTGCTTTGTACCGTAGACATCTGAGACTATTAGCTATTAACAAGTAAATGTACTTTTTTTTTCGACTGCTTCAATCTGCTAAGTAGTTTTCTTTGGACTGATTCTCCCCTAGTCTTGTACCAGAAGAAACATTACTGTGATCTGATAGCGTATCTCCTCACTATCTGTCTCCCCGACCTGTAGATGTGGATGTGTTTTATTGTAAATTAAAAAGCGACTTTATTTCATGGCAACCCATTTAGTCAAATAATTCACCCGAGATCCAGAAGTGTGTAAAGCCAAGGGGTCCCAGCACAATCCCTCTGTGAAGCCTATGCTGCTCTGTGGGACTAGAGCGTTTACTTTAGTAAGGCTCAGCTGGAAGCTTTCAGGAGATGAATTTCACCATTTCCATAGCTATTTTAATAATGAATATATTTCATTCTTTAATGCCTCTCACCTAAGCTTCATGTCACTGGAGTTGTTGACTTTATACGCTCTTGGTAATTTGTACAATGGCCTCATCTGAGACTGGCACCCTGTTGAGAGACAAACATCAGGAGAATTTTGTTTATATGAGGCAGGAAAAGCCTTGCCGGAAACAAGCAGTATCCTTGTGGGTTTGCACATGAGGAAAAGAGACCCCAAATGTGCTGAACCTGTTCTGGATCCCACAGAAATCTGTTGACTGATATGATGAATTATACACCTGAATTGGATTGTAGGCATTTAAGTAAGTGGCCTGGTTTTCTTGCCGTCTTGAGTCTGTGTAGAATGGGCTCTTGAGATTTCTGGAAATCTGTCGTTCCATATGCTGGGAATGGGATGGCTTCGTTCTGCCCACTCTCAGCCCAGGGAGCCCCACTTTTGTGCAGTTCGTTCTGTGGTAGGTGCAAGAGGCTTGCTCAGTGCAGGTTATTTCAGGCTGTGGAAGAAAGCTGTGTAACACCTCTTAATCCGAATGGTTTTCAAGACTGAACAAAGAAACTAAGAATCTCAAAACCTTTCTCTCATGATGCATTTGATTTGTGCGCATGAGTGAAATATTGCGAACTGCTTCCTGTTGTGCAGGAGCTCAATGGAAATGTGAGGCGATTAGGCTATGAGGTCAAGTATAAAAAGGAAATTAAGAAGAATTTGAAGAGCACCAGAAAAACAAACAAACAAACAAACAAACACAAAAACAAACAAACAAACAAACACTATAAAACCTTTGCATGCCCACCGCTTGTGTTGTGGATACAGTTCCAATTCCTGTATTTTAAGAAGAATATTAGGGAGTTGAGAGAGATTATGGTAAAGAGAAGGGGAAAATGACAGTCGGGGGGCTGAAGCAGCTGCCTTTTTGAGGAGGTATGAGGGATGGTGGTTGTACGAGGCAGAACCAGTAGGGCACTTGTCTTATTAACCTAAAGCTAGAGTAGTTTGTCTCTACTCTGCTGGACAGGATGGCTAGAGGGGAATGCTTGGGCCTTGTGTTTGTTATTTATGTAGGTTTTGAGTCTGTAGATGTACTGGAATGTAACCCAGAATGTGTGACGTATAACAAAAATAGAATATATGTGAATGTAATGCCTGAGAAACATAAATCTTGTTATGCAGATGAAATACAATAACTGATCAAATATTGAACACACAAACCTGCACGCACACACAGGAACTGGGGAATTTTGTCTTAATGCTCTTGTTAGTCATAACAATGACAGAACAGAAATGAAAAGTTGAGCATAAAACTAAGCAAAAGCTTTGAAAAGGAAAAGAAAACTGCTCGTGGCTGTTCAGAGCTGGCTCTGAGAATGTAGGCAGGAGGCCTTGAGCTCTGTATGGGAGTTTGGTTTTACCCCATGAAAGAAACCTTGGAAGACCTTGAAGCTGAGACAACTTGTTTCTACAGCACTGAGTGGTGGCCAGCACTCTTTTCAAAAAAGTAGTTCAGGTTTAAGCACAAAGGCTGATGTTTTTCCAAGAGAACTTGAAGTGGAACTCTAACCTGTTGCCTCAGAACTGTTCAGAGCATTGGATTTTTCATTCCTAACTTCTTACTCAACAACTTTTATATGTTGTGTGTAGGAAATTAAGTATGTTTGTAGCTTATTACCTGGCTTGTGTATGAAAAATTGCAAATCACAGATGATAATTTGCATATGACATTTTTGCTACCTCTCTGCTGACTTTTTAACCAGCCGTTACCTTGCAGGACCACTGCCATCCAGCGTAGGAAGGCTTACTTCCCCTTTGAGCCAGGAGGTGTTTCCTAAAGACAGATTACAGCAAAACCTTTAATTTCAAGCCTAACCATGAGCAGTCAATAGCCTGTTACCACATAACCCATATGCAGATCTTGACTCATAACCCTCACGATAATTTTTCATCCCACAAATGTTAATATTTACTAGGAGTCAGTCTCTGCACTGCAGAGTCATTTGTGCAGGTGGTGCTATGACTTACACGTGAGCTGAACAAAGACGTTAACCTCCCACTAACACAACTACACAAACAGAAGTCATGCTAGTGGAAGGGTCGCATTGCTTTGGTTAACGCAGCAGTGTGCCCTGTTGTATTCCTACAAGGTGGCAGCTCCCAAGCACGGAGGCCCCGGTGCCCGTGCTGAACTGCTGTGCCCTATCCCAGGCCGGGGACTGACACCCGAGCAGGTCTCAGTCAGCTGTGATTGTAAATTCTCTGGGGCTGGAGAGTCACCAGCCAGTAATCCTCTATGCACAGGCTCCCCCTTATGGAAATGAAAAATACTAAACAATGCTTTTATTTTTCTCCAGCTTCAGGTAAGACTAATAGCTTAGGAGTATGAAGGCACTTCTCAAGCCTACAATAGTGTTTTCAGACTCCACGTTTTGAATTTGGATGGTGAAGGAATAGGTGAATGCTCATCATGACAACATGAGTGATGATGGCATGTGTCTGTGTTCATACTCTAAATGATTCAAGCTGCTTCTGAAGTTGGAATTTCTTGTGACATCCTGGTGATGAAGAAGGGGAGAGGAGCTCTTCAGATGGTGAAAGGAACCAGGATGCTGCAGTGTCAATTGTAGCTGTAGCCTTCTCTGTTTTATGAGGAAAAAAAGCAGGTCACAGGGAACAAATAATTTAGTTTTGGAATAATTATTCTTTAAGACACCCTACAGAGGGTATTTAGGGTTGTATTCTGCTGACGGATCAGCCTCAGTGAAGAAGTAATAACGGAAGACATGAAATTTTTCCCTTAACTAATAAGAAATTTCAAGTTGTTCCCTTAACTAGTAAGAAGTTTCAAGTTGTTCAGGTGGGAGATGCTGTCACTTGTTTTCATGAAAGGTGGTTACCAGTGCTGTGAAACCTGTGTGAGAGCAATTATGGTTCTGTGCTCACCCTGTCCTGATACTCTCCAATTAGCACGCATGCATGATGACCTAGACTACAAGGATCTTTGCCCTGGCTCAGTGGGACAGCTGTGATTGCTGGATGTTTGGCATCACAAAGAGCTGCAGCTTGAGCTGGTGGTCAGCATCATCCCACCGATGTTCTGGGCTTTAGTGAGATGCTCTGATGGCTTCTCTGAGCTCTGGTCACAGAGCAGTTCTTGTTCTTGCAAAACCATTTATCAGTTGGCTTAAGCTCTGTAATTGGGTCTTGTTCAAATAATGCCTGAATGGTCCACCTGGCCTCCTAGCATCACTGCAAATCACGTGGCTTCAGCACTGTGCTGGACCCAAACATCTGGCTTTGGTTAATCATCTTTCAGGGGTTGTTGGAGCAGGGAGACTGCTCAAACATTTTAAATATCATTAAAAATATTATTAGCAATATCAAACAGAATTGGTATTTTTATATTATTAGTATTAAGGTATTTAAAATGTATTGACGATGATGAGGGAGGAAACTATGGGAGAAGTAGACAGGAGAGAAGATTTTTTTTCTGTGGTAGTCTGGGCCAGCTGAAGATAGCTCAGTGCATTCCTCATTGCCCATCTTGTAGACTTTGTAGCAGGGTTGAAGGGCAGGGAGAAGGGGGGCAGAAGTGCCAGGAAATGCGTCCAACGAAGTCATGGGGACTGGTTGGCTCTTCTTGTTGGATGCTCTGGCCCCTGTCCTGGCAGCCAGCACGCTCTGCAGTGGCATGAGCCATGCTCGATAGGTTTGATTGACTGGGGAAGACAGGCCAGTTGTTTTTAAGCGTGTAACTCAAGTGCAACAGCACAACATGAAAACCAAAGACATCATAATAAGCCCTGCTGGTGTAGGAGGGATATCGCTGAGACTGCAACATTAAAGAGCAGCAGATATATCTGAACTTCTCTTCAGGGTGACTTGAATATATAATGTTGTTATGTAGATTAGTTCAACCTGAAAATTAGGTTAAAAGTTCATTTTGCACCTTTTCTATAGCTACGGTGGCATGTGCAGTGAAAGCAGATTGAGTGTTTTTTATTAAAATGATGAAAAATTCACATTCATGCTGGCTGAGTGTTATAGCTTTCTCACCCATTGCCTGAGCTCCATTTTGCTTGCCAAATATCAAAAGAGATACTAATACCAACCATAAAAACACTCACCAAAATGCATGCTTCCCACTCCTTTGTGGTGGGGGTGGTTTTGTTCGCAGCGAGCAACAGCGCTCCCTTGGGGTCTGATCCCTCTGCTGTGTTTTCCCTGGCAGAGTTGTCCCTATTGGGAAAGAAGTGAATATTCCTAGTTTTCATGGTCACTTTGCTAAGGAATCCACCTGTCCACACCAGGGAAAATGCCTTGAAGGAGGGAGTGAAAGCTGCACAGCCAGCTATTGCAGAGGCCTGACCTGCCGAGAGGTGCAACCGCGGGCAGTCCGTGGTGCTCGCCTGAACCCATTGCTGGTGCTGAGACCTTCATGGCTTGCACCAGTAACCACTGAAATCAGGCAAGTACAGCTCTGGTTGCTTCAGAAATGCCAGGAACAATAGTGGGAGCTGGTTTTAGCTGTCTGGAGGTGACACCTAGTTAAAAGGTGTCCAGGAAAAGATCAGCTGTTGCAGTACCTGTAGGTAAAGGTGAGAGGAGAGCGAGAAGAGACCACAGCATTTGTATATGTCTTCTAATCAGTTCTTTTAATTCAGTGATTTTATGACACTAAAGCATCTATGAATTTGTGTAAGATTTGCCACTTGTTTCCTATGTGAGGAGAAGGGAAGCCCCTGGCCTTCTGACTGCTTTGTGTGACCACTTCTGAAGCCTAGTTTTCCCATTTTATTAACTTAGTTGTGTTTATTTAAATACACATTGAAAACTTCTTTCTGTTCTGTGAACATTTTGCTGTCAGGGTGATGCTGTTTACTTGCTCTTTACTGGCATTTCAGAATGCATTGGTTTTCTCGGCGGGAGCTGAAGCATGAGGGGCTTTGTGCACTTGATGGGCGCCCAGGCTCGGAGCAGCCTGGGGCCAGCAGCAGCCATGGGTGGCCCGGAGCCGCCTTTCCAGGAGGAGGGGAAGATGGTGCCATACAGCCCCAGCCAGCACACGGCCAATGTGAGGATGGGATTTGCTTCAGGCTTTGGTGGATAATCACTCTTCTCCAATTCTGCAGTAGTTTGGAGGACTATCAGCGTTAGTCTGGTGTGGGATGGAAGGAGGGAGGCTCCTGCCTCAGCCTTCTCGTTCCCTCCCCTGAAAGCAGAGGCTGAACTGCACCTTTTAACACAGAGTGCAGACAGGGGCTGGTCCTGATCGTGGACATGATCCCCACATGCAAACGGAGGTGAGGCTTGGGGATCTCCACGTGAGGCTGGAGGACCCGAGGTGCGTGGCTGCGGTGCCCGGTAGTGCCCGGTGCTCGGCTGCAGCAGCGCTCGAGGCAGGCTCATTATGCCTGACATCCTTCCCTCAGCGCTAATCATTTTTCCATTTCAACAACGGCTGTTTACAGCAGCTGCTGCCTTATGTTTGGTTTGATCCTGTTCCAGATTTTGCAAGTGATTAAAATGCTGCTAATAAAGATATTTTAACTAGGATTTACATGTTGACTTGCCTTTTCCAGCTACAAAATACCTTCCTACCGCTCCTTTCTCTCGTCCGCACTGGTGGGGCTGCCTGGCTTTCCAGCTTGGGGGCGACCCGGCAGTGCCCGTCCCTTCAGCCCTGCTTTGCCCAGCTGCCGCCGGGCTCCTCCGGGAGCAGCGGGGAGGTGTGGGGAGCTCTTGGATTCTGGAAGGCATCCCGGTGTCCTTGCAGCGCACGATAGAGAGATTATCTTACACACATTCCCTTGTATGTTCCCTTGGTTTACCACATACTTGAATGATTTCTATTGGAATATTATAATTGCATTCATATGGCCTAATAGCAATGGCAGTTAGGAAAATTTCCACATGCAGCCCGTGCCGGGGCCGAGGGCTGCCATGCAGCCCGCATCCTCAGCTACACCCACGCGGCGTGCCGCAGGGGAGAAGCCCCCTCACCGGAATTAAAGAACAAGGAAAGTTTCCTGCCATGTTTCTTCAATCTCTTGGCTTGGAAACTGGCAGGTTTGCAGAACTGGGGATGGAGGCGTGAGTAATTCCCACCTTGCCACCTGTAAAACTGGAGTGGGCGCTTGTAGTGCCCGGAGAACAGGACGGATGCTGGCCTAGGTGGGATGCTGGAAGCTGGGGGACCAGGCAGGTCCTGCGGTGCACATTTGGGAAGGGCTCAAAGATGCTGTGGCCTTGCCTGGGCCTTTTGGCAGGAGGGAGCGAAGCAGCAGAGGGTGCTCTCGCCGCGGCAGCCGGGAGCTGGGGGAGAGGGTGTTGTGCGAAGCCAATGCTCCTCGCACCGAGCTGAGCCGCGCGCCCTTCCCGCTGCTTGCTGCTCGCCCCTCCCTCTGTGAATGCAAACTCTCCCTTCTGTACTGAAGAAAAAAAAAAAAAAAAAAAGATGACTTTGGGCTGGTGCCAGCACGCAGAGATGTTATTGTGGATTGGCATCTGGCCGCGACACTGGAGTGAACCAGTTACCTTGGAGGAGGCTGTGTAGGAGTGCAGAAAGTGCACAATGTGACTCAGTCCTTTTAAATTACCGATACAGAAGAAAGCAAAGCTCATGGTGGCTTTTGTTCAGCTCTTCATTCAGTCTGGTAACTGCAGGGTCATTCCTTTGCCTTGGCTTGAATGACCCTGAATATATATCCACTGCTAGAGAAATAAGAGGTGTGCTTACGTTTGATGAGGGCGGGGGAAAATCAAGGAAAATTTAAGATGAGGTAAAATTCCGTGGAAATAAAGGTCTAAAATACTGTTTAATGAGCACAATGTTGATTTAACATTTCCTGAAAATTCCCTCTGAAGGGTACATGATTTGACAGACAAAACATAGGACTGAGATTTGCGTTCTGTGGCAAATTATCTGCTCTTTTTATATCTCCTCACATCCCCTTTCTACATTTCATTTTTTCTATCACACCTATTGAGATTGTAAACCCTTTAAATCTGCTCTGCATATACACACAGTCTGGCTTGATGGAGACCTGACTTGAATTACGTCTTGAACAGCTTATACAGTACTAATTACATTAATAATAATTGACTTCAGTGGGCTTTGGATCAACCTCTGAAGGAATACATTTACATCTCATTACTTACCCTGATGGAGTTCTGCATGTGCTCTTTCTGCAGACGCTGGGGAGCCTGGCTGGGGGCCTGGCAGGACCGCAGGAGGATCCGTCTGTCCAGCCACGACGAGCCCTCCAGCCGGGGAGCGGGGAGCAATGCGGTTCCAGTAGCTCTGCAGAGCTGGAGCGAGAAGAGCCCAGTTTCCAGTGGATTTGTGCCATGATGCTGATTGATTTTGCTGTCTAGAAGGTAGAGTTCCCGCTGAAGCTTTCACTGCTGCTGTGAAATGTGTGAGGGATCTGTCCACCAAGGAGCCTAGGCAGGTTAAACTGATTATTTTTCCCTCTTTCACAGTAGAGGCTTCATCCCTTGAATTCTTTGAATCAGAGTTAAAAATATTTACTAGCTCAAACAGATGTTTTCGGTTTACTGTAGCAGTGTTGGGTAAGCTGCACTTGGCCTGTGTTGTTCAAGAGGTTAGTTAATCCCCGTGTTCTACCCTTCCTCAAAAGCAGTGACTCAGTTGACCCAGGTAAGGGATTATTTGATTCAGTGAGTATTTTGTCAATAGAGAACTGTAGTTGGATCAGGTACTTACACTGGCATTTCTCCTGGCTCAGTGAAATACCTCAGTATCTGTATTGTCTTGCGGTATTGCGTAAACCCCTTCTGTGATCAGTGGAGAAAAAATACGTGTTTCGAGAGAGCTTCAGTCTTAAGGGACATATACTCTTTGGGAATCAACACACTGTAGAGCATATACACAAGAGATAGTCTTGCAGTCAGTAATCTCACCTGTAAGTGTTATAAAGGTCTTTTGTGTTTGGTTCACAGTCTGTGTGCAAACACTGCTCTTTGATTTCCATGTTAGTCCACAGGGAGAATGTGCTGGAAAAGAACCTTTGATTTCAACATTGAGAGGGAAAATACATATGTCTCTAGCTCCCAGGACAGGGTGAAAGTGGGAAAACTGGGGGATGTTAGGAGCAAGAGACAAAAATAAGAGAAGGAATAAGGGAATGTGAAGACAGAAATATTTGACTATTTGTCATTTTCCTTGCCCTCAATTACACTTAGGAGCTGCCTCCAAATCAAAGGGACGAACTGGGAGTACATAAAAGTGATGTTTAGCTCATAGGAGAAGGGAATAACAAATGTCAGTGGTCCTAGGAAGCCCCTGGGGAATGTTAGGCTGCTGGGCTGTAAGTGTGAAGACAAGATACACAAATATGGAGAAAACAGCAGTAAGAAATAGTTAGCCAGTAGCAAGATAGCAAACGACAGCTAAATAAACCAAATGGGAGGATTTTTTTTTTCTTTCTAAAGAGTCACGATTAAGAGAGCTTTATTTTCTTTCAGTGTTCAGGAAACACATTTTTACAAGACTCAATTTTTCATTCAAACGAAGACACAATATCGGCTAGGGTCTATTCTGGAAACATGGATCAAAACCATGGTGAAAGACTTTTTCCCAGCTTTTCTGCATCCTTTCTGAAGGGATTGTCTAGTTGGGGCTTCACGGATCCAAGGGAGTGGAAAATTTGTGCACAGTGATGCCTGTTGTATGTTTAATATAATGATATACCTAGCTATATTAAATCTTTGACTATTCTTTAGGTATTACTAATTAAAAGAAGGTGCCCAAGCCTGTGAAATTTATCCTAGCACTGGCAGTGCTGGTGTCTGGAACTGGGATGTCAGGCGTGCAGATTATCCCTCCTGGGTTAGTTAAAAAGCATTGAAGTTGCTTGGTCTGCCCATCACCTCTTACTTAAATCCAGATTTTCGAATTAGCATTATTCTATTAAAATACACTGAGATCCTGCCTGTTCCATATCCAGTTGGGAATATATTAAGTCTGTATTTCATTAGCTAATAACATACTGACCTTATCATATGACACTTGCTGGGTAATAATGCTTTGCATCTCCTATCTCTAGCACCGTCTCTTCAGGATCTTGATGTACTTTCAGATAGTGAATTTAATCTCACTGCCCCTTTTTGTGCTAAATTTGTATTATCATCCTTGTTACATATGTGAAAGAACTGTAAATTAGTGAACTTTCCCATAACCCACAAAATTTGTTGGAAAGCATGTTACAAAATGCAGGTTTTAATAGCACTTGTGACAAACTTTGCTACCATGGTATAAGATTCCAGCTGGAACACAGACAATAATGAATTAGCAATGTTTAAAATGGTTTAAATGGCAGCAGTGGTGATTACAACCAGAAAAAAATAAACTGTCATGTATGGAAAAATGCTAATACCATAGCAAATCTGTAGTAGTGCAGGATTAGTGCCTCAAGCTCGGTGCATTTGGATGCAGGGAATGAACAAGGTTGCGTTTCTAGTACTGCTGGGTTCCAATTTTGAGAGCTTCCTCAGCTACCCTCGTTCGGTTCACAAAGACAGAAGTCTTGTTGTCCAGACAGTGACTCTTGTACATTTCTTTAGGACTTTGTGGAAAATCTCGCCTGAGGTGGGCAAGGAATTGTTTCCTTTTCCAGGAACATTTGCAGGGTTTTCAGTGAAGACACTCACTGAAACCTAAATCTGCTGAAAACTATATCTAAAAGCTGTTCATTAAGCAAACATTATTCAGAGCAGTAAAATACTTCATGAACATTTATAAACTTGTACAACGTATTTACTGATGTTATTAAGCAAAAATAACGTTAATGGGCTTTTACACTTGAAATGGTTGCAAGAACGCAAAGTGATTCAACCACATAAAGGTTTTTAAAAGTAGAAACCTTTGTCCCATCCAGCCTTTTCCAGATGGAAGTCTTAGTTTCAGTTCTGGGGTTTCCAGGTTAAAAAAAGATAATTACTAGAGAAATCCCAGACAGCTGTAACTAATGTGCCAGCTACTACCTTGGACAATCCAGGGACTGCATGGCTGCATCTTGCATGAAAGAGCCCAGACTCTCAAGTTGGCATCGTTATAAACCCGATCTTAGCAGAGCATTCCACGGTGAGACCTGTAACACACGCTGGCTGTTTGGGTTGTATTATCATGATCTAAATAATTATTTGTCCTGGCTGATATGTAGTTCTTACAGGGATGGAGTTTCAGCTTCCAGACAACAGTCCCGGTGCTAAGTGTCACAGGATGTGGAAACCTCTGACTTAAGGCTACTGTATTACCTGCTGACGACTGCCGAACACATGCAGTCCTCCTGCCGCTGTTGAATACATTTGCAGTTTGCTCCTCATCCCAAACTGCTTATGGGCCAGGAAGATGCTGATTATACTCTGGCTCCTGCTTCAGCTGCAGTTCATGACCTCTTGTTTTCTAACTTCAGAAAGTATGGCATGGTGACAGCAAAACATAAGAAGTGTACGTTGCAAGCCAATCTCTTCCTGCACTCGCGTTGCAAGCCTGTTTCAGCTAAGCGTGTTGCCAGTAGAGTGCCTGTAATCTATGGTGTATGTCTGGGGTTTGATTAGAAAATGTAACTCTATAGCCTCTGTGTGCTGATAGGAATTCTCCTGCCTGTGTGGTATGATGCGAGACCACAGCCAGTATTTTATGATGTAGCTCTCAGACAGCACGCTAGTAAGTGAGTCATTTCCTACCGTCCTTCAGAATTATGCTCTGTGCATTATGGGAAACCCCCTACATATGGCCACTACGATATCAGGACATGGTTCAACTGTAAGTGCAGAAAGACTATAATCCCCTCTCCTAGTAGCTGTGGAAGGTGGTGTTTTCAGTGTGTGTTATCTCCCTTGTAGGAATAGACTTTATGGCTGCATCCACCTCATCTGTGGGCATGCCTTTGAGGCCAAATTTGTCAATTGCTTGCACTGTCTTGCTGCAGGAGTGCCCTGGAGAGCATCTCGATAGCACTCCATCTGTTACGTCCTCAGGGGAAATCCGAGAGCATCCTGCCCTTAGCGTGACCTCCGGACACCTCCGCGTGTGATGTGCGAGACCCGCTCTTGGGGGCACTCCAGGCAAGGAGATCAGCACCTGGCCCAAGAGGCCAACCAGCAGCTCCCCAGCCTCGGAGGCTGCCTTGGAGGCTGCTTCCACAGCAGAGAGCTCTCATGCAGGGGTGCCCTTCCCAAATGTTCCTGGCAAAGCGCTGCAGTGTGGCTCCTGCATGCTTTTGAGAGCTCTGAGAAAATTACACCTGTCTTCATCCAGAGGAGGGGTAGACAGTCGTGGTGCCATCATCATAAGACGGCTGCAGAGTTGAGCACAGGGACAGGTATGGGAGTGGAAACAAAGCTGCGTGATGGGGAAGAAGGCTGAGGACGAACCTGTCTTATTTTAGGACAAAACCACTTGCGTCTAGCATAAACTAGGAAGCCAAGAAGCACCAAGGAAGCCACCTATAGCCTGCTGTGATGCAGGAGCGTGTTTTTATGGCAGAGTAGGGATGTGCATCTCATCACCTGCAGGGAGGAAAACACAGAGGTTTTCAGCCCCAGGAGCACTCCTGGCTTAGGGGACTCTCTAACACCCGGCTCTTCTGGGCCCCTGTTCCCCAGCTGTCCTCCAGCCAGGCTGTTGGGTGTCTTCCATGAGGAGCAAACCTCTAAACGCCTATTTGTGCTTGCCGCTCACCCTGCCACAGGCCCATAGGTTGTAAATGAACCTGTAAATGATTCCTCTAGCGGAGTGGCCTCATGTCAGCAGCAGAGAAAATGCCAGTGAAACCATTTGGGGGTTGGTGAGCCTCAAGGTGTGTGAGGAATATTTTGTGTGTGGAGCATGGCATAGGATGGACGTGGAACAAGCATGAGCTCAGCTGAGCAGTGATGCCTGTGCAGTGGGAGCATCCCCAAGAGCATCCTGGATCTCGGGAAGTGGGGACAGCTCTGGGCTGCTGCCACCACGGTGTGGTTGTGCCAGAGGAGCAGGCGGGGCTACTCGGTTGTGGTTCCCTTGCTGCAGTAGTGCTGAGCCTGGAACCACTCGAGCAGATCCCAGATTATTCAGCGTGATTTACCCTCACCAGCAATCTGTGCTAGAGTTCATTGGTCATCAGGGCAACGTGTGACTTTAAGGTACAGAACAATGCAAAATTTGTTCTTACTGTGTAAGTTGATTTCCATGTACAAAACCTTCGCTACTAGTGTGACAATATATAAGCCTGTAGCTAGTGGAAATCATATGCTGTTACGAGATTATGATAGATTTATGCCATGGGAACAATGGAAGTCTGTTGTTCCGATGATATGATATATGCTCAAAGTTCTTGAACTATATATTTAAATAGAAAATGTTTCAAAGCTCTGATATATGCAATAGAAGACTCATATTATGGCACATATAGATTTGTACTCTCAATAGTCTGATATGATTGCACCTCTACATCATCTACTGCTGTCTGTCAGTGCCTACTGCAGTACGCGGGGCTTGTAACTAACCCAGCATGGGAAGGAGAACACCTAGCAGGGGAGCAGGGGAATTTCTGTCGATTGACTGGAATGCAGCGTGAGGCTACACGTGCTGAAGTGAGGGGACAGATTTGTAAAAGGCCTCTAGCCGAGTCTGTGAATTATGACAGATTTTTACATTCCAGCTCCCATACATAGATAGCCTTATTTGGGCATGCAACACTTCAGGGGGTTATTTACACAGCTTTCATATTAGATCCAACCTCCTCCGCATGTCCTGCAAAACACCATAACTATACCCTAAATAACAAGCTTACTTAAACCTAAAGTCTTGCTCCCAAATCCCACTCCATCTGCTGTCCCACTAAAGTGGGTCAGCAAGTGGGGACTGCAAAAAACGCTGGATCTCACTTTTGGTCATTACTGGAAGGTAACAAAACTTGGTTCCTGCAGGGCCGGAGTGGGTCACGGGCTAGCCAGCCCCGGCTCAGCAGTGGGAAGAGCTCTGATTGCTCCCATAGGTGCAAGGATCTCAGGGCTTGCATCTGGTCCCAGCTCATCCCAGCCTGTGGGAAGAGCATGGAGGTGAGGCTGCTGATGACAGAGAGTTTACAGAGCACAGGGTTTTCTGTCCCATCCAAAATGAGTGTTGTGGAGGATCTTGAAATGTGGATTTGTGCATCCTGGTGCAGGAGGATGTTGTGCATCTACCCATGGTGTGCAGGCACAAATGGGCACACATCCAAGCTGCTCCCCAGAGGCTGGGAAGCTCTATGGAAAAAAATGCAAAAAGAGTAAGGATAAACTGCCTGAGAATTTGGGGGTTATCTCTGTAATGGGGGTGATTCTGATGTGGGCAAAAAGTTCTGCAATTCTAGACCCACTTCCTGATATTATCACGTATCAAAGAGAAGTATTTCAAAATGATGGTGAGATACTGTCATTTTGTTTAATCACTGCCAAATGCATTACAACGTTTTCTAACCCCACTTCAGCTCAGGAAATCTCCATGGTCTAAAGTTTGTTTGTTTTCTAAACCCTACAGTTTTTGTGTGTTTCATTTGCTTTATGGTTTGCTGTCTGAATTTGCAAACTTCCAAGTTACGTCGCTTAGCTGCAGTTAGTCAAATGGCATTTTTTCTGTGCTGGGTCTGTACTAGAATAGCTTTTATAACCTATTTTCCACTACGTATTTGCTGCCCTTAAGACATGGTTATATGTGCTTATTCATCTTGTTGCTTATACTCCTTATATGTTGGATAAACTGAAAAAACCTCCGCATCAGGGTGTTTGATTCAGATATTTGACTCACGTGTCAGATGTCAGCCATTCGTTGGCTCAGTTTGCCTACCCATAAAGGCAGAATCCTAGCCATGAACTACCCCAGAATTAGCAAACTTATAGGTGTAAAGCATATCAGGATCCATAGAGAGAAGCGGCTCTACTATTTTTTTATGGAAGAGTTCTTGGGAGGCTTGATAATCTCCCGAATCAACAAAAAATTCTTGGAAGCGCTTTTCCTATGGCAGCTTGGGGCAGAACCAATTTCCTTCTACTGATCAGTCTTAATGAGAGGAGAGATGGGGACTCCAGATAGTTGAAAAGCTGATCTATTGCCATGAAGTCATGCTCCAGCTGGGACATATTTCACGGAGGATTGTACATGTCACTTCCTTCACGTTTCCAGGGTTCCTGTAGTTACGCATGAGGTTAGTGATGAACATGGTGAAGCAGCATTGAGCTGTGTTAGGGGCTCCTACCTCTGGTCCAACGCTGACCGCAGCTGTGGGGCTGTGGCTGTGGCAGGGCTCACTGCAATGGGGCCACGAGGTGTGGTTTACTCATCTCTTTCAGCTAGCTTGCTCTGCCACAGAAGCAAAGCATAGCTTTTTTAGTGTCCTAGCATGGCAAGGAAACAGCTTTGCCTTGCCACTGGGCTGGGGCTTGCAGAGGTGGGACAGGACCCGAGGGGTTTGCGTGAGCTCTTCAGGAAACATCCCGGGCCAGGCGAAGAGCTGGAGTTTGCTTACTGACCAGCAGAAGGTTGTTAAATAATGAAACAAAACAGCACCATAAAGTTATTCTGAGATTTTGCAGGCCCTGGGATTTCCTTTCAAATACCTTTTAAAGCGTGGTGTTTGTACCAGCCGCTTGAACTTCCTGCTAAGATGTCTCCCAAAGCGGTTCTGTGGCACTCCTGATTTCAAGGACCGATGCTGCTCTTACTCACAGGGGTTTGGAGCTGTCTGGATCTGCTAGCTCCGGCCTTGCTTGCTCAGACGGGAATCGAGAAGGAATCGAGCGCGTGGTGAGCGCCTGGAGCTGCTTCAGGAGCGTGGAGCTCAGGCGATCGCTCTGGTCTGCGGGTAGGTCTTGCTGAGCAAAGCCAGCAGACAGGCACATATGTGATGAGTTGTGTTTTCATCAGTGAAATAATATGTGCTATATCTAATGAGCTTGGGTACAATCTGACCGGGACAGCTGCCAGCACGGATTGCCTATTTCATTGCATGACACTGTCTAATTTCATTTTATTTATTACCCCGTGTAGCACCTATAACAACAATGTCTGGGCGATGACAGAACAATCATTCTAACAAAATACACCGTATAGTTTTTACAGCCTTTGAGACTTGTACTGGCAGCTTCATGAGACACAATATTGAACGAGGTGGACCACTGCTCTGATCCAGTCTGGCGGTTTCGCTGCTCCTTGATGCATGAGCTGTGGGGATGGGGCAGAGCTCAGCTCTGTCCATCTCCATCCCGTTAGCCTTGGCCTCACTCGGTGTCTGCCTGGGGCTCCAGGTGGTCCCTGAGGCAGAGGATTCCCTTAGCTGGTTGACCTGAAAGCAGTTCAAAGGCCAGAGCAGTTTTCTCTCCCCTACAAGCTGTTGCAAAAGTCCAGGGAGGGAACACAGGAACTGTCTGGAGCAATTTTCCTTCAGACGCTATAATTATTTTATTGTTTGCTGTTTTCTGCTGAGCTATTTTAATAAAACACAGTGTCTACAGAGCTTCTATCCCATCCTGCTCTCTGCCTGATAGCCTTTTCTGACCCAATGCGACGTGGTTATTGTGTCTGTGAGCCTGTAGCCCTCCTGCATTGCCGGGGCCGTGCTTTGCTTCCCCTCCCAATGACACGGTACAGCATGGAAGATGCCGCTTGTCTGTGACATTCTTACACCAGACGGGTTTGGAGAGAGCCCTGCATCCCACCTGATCCTGTGAGTACCTGCTGCTGATAAGCTCAGACCCTCCTATCATTGTCCTTGGGTTTTTTTGGGGCCTCAGTTTTGCTCAGGATGCATTCCGGGTGTCTCAGCCTCCTCGAGGTCAGACAGAGGAGCTGTGTCACTGAGTGAAGTCCTGCTGGTGCACAGACTGAAGGCACAGCAGGAGCACGCAGCCTTCGCTCTGCTCGTTCAGCTGAATGTTACAGCGGTGGTATTTGCTCTTCTGCTACCTTCAGAACATCCTTTTCGAGCAAAATTCATCTGAGATCCATTCTGAAGTTTGTTTTTTGTCCTTCACATGTGACAAGCTTCAAAAATTAAAAAATTAAGGCCATACATTTTTCAGAACCAAGAATATAATTCTTAGCTTATATTGACTTTCAGTACTTTTTCCCCCCTTTCTGAAAAGCCTGCTTGGAACTACAGCATTGGGATCATGCAGAGAAATTTTAGACTAGAAAAATCCAGTTTGGTTTCCTCAAACTGTTCTTCCCCAACTATGCAAAACTGGGAGCAGAGCAGGGCCCTTTAGATGATCCTATTGCTGCCATCATCTGAAATAGCTTACCGCAGGGTTGTGAACCGAGGATCTCCCTGACAGCTCCCATCACGGCACCTGGAAGGCACTTTTCTTCCTCAGTAGTTTTACAAATTTTCATCTAAATTGTTTTAGAAGCCAACATGTAAAAACCTAGCAAAGGCAGTACCTTGGTGAAATAAGGAGTACAGAAGGTGACAGGGTGAAATAGGAATTATACCTGGACAGACTGACCTTGTTGTCATACATTAAGCACCACTGAAATGCCTGTGCTCTCTTCAATTACTGCTTTCCCAAGCCTGTGTGAATCAGCAGTGTGCTGCTGTCCTATTTTACTGAAATGAAAGCTAGAGGTGTAAAGCAGCTCATCTCTCACTTGGGAACACAGAAAAGGGGTGAGATTCCCCAAAATGCCAGGCAGCCTTCTGTCCCTCCAGTTCACAGGCCCATATGCAATTGGGTCTGACCAGTCCCCCTGACTTGTGCTGAAGCAGGAGGAATTTGAGCTGTGCTATGTTGAAAATCTGTCCAAGGCAAGCATTTTGAAGATATTTAGGGCTTGCTCCACTATTGCAAGACTTAAATGAGACAGGTGATAGTGTTTAAATTCCTGTGAAACTGGTGGCAAGGAGACAGACACTGTGGCATGCTCTAAAATAGCCCAGTTCTGCATCTTCGGTGCCTTCAAATGTCTGTAGAAATCAGGCTGGAGGTTATTTGCTTAATCAGACAGGATATCTAGACCCAGACTTGTGTTTTTATTGTAGGACTATTCTGTTTCCCCGTAGATAGCCCCAAAACAAAATAATGAGATGAGAAGAAAGAAAAAAAAAGAGATGGTTGTTCTTAGGAATTCCTTAAAAAGTATGAATATGGCAGTGCTTTTCTGCAAGGCTGGAGAGTGAGCTATTCTGCAGGGCTTCCACGAGATAAGCTGCTCTACCTAACAACCTGTCCTGGGTTTTGGTTTCTCACCAAAAGCCTAGGTTTTCTGTTGGAAAAGATAATATCCTAAACATATGTCCAGTGATTGATTCCTCTGTATGCATATTCAGTGCCTGTAATGCTCTCTTAAGGGAACAAATACTGCTGTAGTTGAGTCAGCAGGACTGGAACACTAATTTAATTAGTGTTTTGTAGTCAATATTTACTAGCAATGACAAAACAACTTTTTGCTCTATGGGGAATTTAACATTGTATTTCCTATCGTAATAGCTCGTGGACAGAATGTTTAGTTAACCCATTAGAAGTCCTTCTAATGTGTCACTAATAAAAAGGAAATTCAGTTTTCCTTCCAGTATCATTTTTTAAAATTGGATCTACTATTATAATTTTCTCCAGAAATTTTCCAAGAAATTATTTTTATTCATCAGTGAACGATTCTTAAATCATTATCATTGATTTTTAAATCATTAAGGTGACTTAAATTATCTGATCTGGCCACTTCAGTAATGCGATAGAGCATCGCTCACACGGCCAGGCAAATTCTAGTTAGAGCAGGGACTCCCTGTAGAGCTGTAGCATCCATGTTTTTCAAAACCAGAGATGATGTGAACACCCGTCTTCTGCTCCTGAATGTGCTGGCCACCTCTGGCCACCTGCTGGCCACCTCTGGTGTCTTCTGGACCTGGCTGGTAATTCCACCTACAAGGAAAGTATATTTTTCAAGCCTGAGAGCGATCCTGGTAGCTGATGGATGTATGCTGCCTGTGCTCAGGAATATTACAGGCATCCAAAACTCCCTTTTGTTTTCTGGAGACTTGCAGATTTTAGGGCTCTTGGTGTATATCCGTGGTTCTGCTGTGGCAAAGCATCTATAAGGAGGGGGAGCTGGGGGAAGACGTGTTTTATCCAGTGACACTGTCTGGTCTGTGTGCATTCCCCTTGTGTCCTTCAGGCACTCACATGTGTGTGCTGCGATGAGGATCCTGTTGTGTCTTTGTCTTCCTTCTGATACGAAAGCCATCCTGATGGAGCCACAGACCCTTTGTCCATGGCAAAATGAAGCAGCTTATCCTTTCTGGTTATGTCTGGGAATTAATATTAAATGTGAGAACGTGCTTGGGTAGCCAAATGATTTTTGGATCCGTCAGCCTAATCATGGAATTTTTACAGCTGGTTGTGTTCTGTGCAGCATCTTTGCAATGAGCTGCCTGCAACTTCAGTGCAAGAAAACAAAAGTTTTCAGAATAGTCATTGGGATACTGCAATGAGTCTCCATATGAAAAAATGTGGCCGCTGTTAGTGATGATGTTTGTGTATGTGAGTTTGCGTGTCATCCGGGTTTGCTGGTGTCTTCTGGATCTTGAGAAACCTCCCTGGAGCGCTGCGTAGAAGTAGGTAATCGGGCAAAACAATGGCAAGGCCACAGAAACAAGCAACTCATGCTCTTGGGGAGCACAAGTCAAGTCATTCTTGTCATCAGACATCCCAGTCACCTGCTGGGATACCTGGGGGAAAAATTAGGGTAGCAAAACACATATTGTTTCTTTTGTTAAAAGTGCCAAGTTTGGTGGAGATGAATTGGCCATCTGTTCCACTCCCAGCAACACTCTGGCAAGCCGTAAAGCTCATTTTTATACGTTGCCACTTTCCATCAGCGCTAACAAAAGTCAGAGGGAATTGTTTGGGTTTTTCCTAGAACATTCTTCCTTTTGACAACATGCAACCGAAAGCCTTTTCTACAAAGTTTTGTTCTCCCTCTGGCCTCTCGGTGTTTGCACAAGACATTCAGGTACCTTATCTCCAAACGGGAGAGTAATCAGACACCTATTTAGGTTGGAAACTAAAACCCCTCAATGGGCTTCACAACAAAGGGCTCTTGTCCAAGCAAACACTGTTCATCCTGGTATCAGTTCTTTAGCTGATCCAGGCCCTGGGTCTGTGCACACTTCGTCTTGTGGGACCGTCCACGTCGCTCTATTACGTGTAGGGTCACGGCCTTCTCTCACTGTTTTCTTTCCATAGCATGGATGGCACAAGACAGTCATTAGTTACAAGCTAATTGACTGCTAGTCTGCGGAGGTGTTCTCCAATACACTTCTAAAGCCGCAGGATCCTCCCATTGTCTGGCTGCTTGAACTCTTCTTGCATCTGATAAAGCACATCTTCCCCCGGCACCCGGGGTGGTTTTATTGCTACGGGAATGCAGAGTCCAGGCTGTGTGCAGTGTGTCTTATGTAGCCTGTAAGATGTGTTATATGTCATGAGATGCATAAATCATCTACATTAAGTAGTGCCTTACTCTGCTGAGCTCGTGCTCATGGTTTTCAAGACAGCCGAAGGCACGTAGCTCTGGCACGCAGACACATCTCGCCAAGGTCCCGCGCCTGCCCTGGCTGCTGGGCAGCGGTGATGAGGCAGGGGGGAGAGAAGTTCCTGTAGTCTCTGCAGAGATGTAGCCTCCTGTCTGGAGAAGTGGCTTTGTATGCATTCAGATTTTCCAAATTCCTGTAAATACTTTTAATAATAATTCTTTTACAGTATTTTTCCCTTCCTGAATGACTGTTACTGAATGCCAGACAGCCAGCTGAGTTCTCTTGTGTTAGGTTTCTGTACATGCATACTTTGAAATTCCATTTTGCTAAATGAAACTAAACCTTTAAAAGACGTTTCTGAGCTTTTAAAACTTGTTAACGAAGTCTCCCTTTATTTTGATAGTGCTCTGATATTGCAAACAGTGAACAAAATGATTGCTTATTCTTAGGAAAAACATAGTTGCATTTGCATTCCCCTCCAAATATTTTTCTTAGATAAATGTAAGGAAGGGCTTCAGGAATTCTCTCTCTCTCTCTCTCTCTCTTTTTTTTTTTTTTTTTTTTTTTTTTTTAACCCTCAACATTAGCAAGCTTGTGTTTTGAGAAAGCAGTTTTTCAGGAGTTTCTGCTTCAGCGCCTCAGTGCAGCCACCCCAGTCCTGCTGTCCCCTGGGGGTGTGATCAGAGAGTGTGCCTGCGGGAGGGCAGCCCTCCTGCCCTTCCCAACGCTGCCTTGCATCAGCTAAAGCTGGTGCAAAGCGTACCTGGCTCCTCAGCTCTCCTGGGCACTTGCTAACCCTGACAGCAGCAGTGGAGAGCTTTCGTTTGCTGTCAGAGGACGGTAAAATGAAGTAAGCAGCATCAAACAAATGTCCCGTGACAACTGTCAGGCCATTACATTATAGAATAAATAATCCCAACCTATTTAGATACCTAATTGGCTTCTGTATGATTACTAGAGTATGAAATAATGCTTCAGTACTGGAAAGGAGCCAGGGAATATTTATGTACCCCTCCCACTGCTGCATGGATTGCTGCTGGCAGGTAACTAAATCCAATAATTACTACCAGGAAAAAAAGGCATGTCTGCTGTTCTCTCTTCAAATTGATTACAATTCAACAGAACAAGGGATGTGAAAGAAAGGCTTGGAAGCCGGAGGAATTTGAAGCACTCGGTTTTGGGCATGTAACCCAATCCTGTGAGGTGAGGGAGGCGCGCTGTGTGGAGGAAGGGGACTGTGGCACCTGTGGCATGGGATGCACCGCAGGAGCAGCAGAGCTGTGCATGCTTTGGGCTTTTAGTGTCAAGAGGGTATTTATCTATCTGAAAATGAGCTACATACTTCTGTGGTTTAGCCCTTCCCCTCACATGCTTATGGCTCCATGTCTTTCTTGAAGCTATTTACAGTTTGCACCAGTGAAAGAGAGATAATCAAGCCCCTTAGCTTTGTTTTGCAATCTAGGTTTTGTGTGTGTATAAGAAAAAGGACACAAACTGTGATTCTTGGTTCGCACCTATTCAGTAGAAAACACTAGCTCTGGGACACTTGACACTGGCCTGGCACTAGTGAACATACAGAAGTCATGCCAGGGCATTGCTGGTAATGCACCAAAACTCCCCAGGTTTGCGTTTCATCCTGAAAGTTTCCTAGAGCTGAACACAAGGAGCTGAACCTGGCCAGCTGCTGCAGTGCAAATCTCTGAGCTGAAACCCAGCCCTGGCAGCTAAGTAAAGCCCAATGGGTGGGAGAAAAAATGACTGGTAGGGAAGGAGGACTCTGCTGAGAAGTGTGCGGTGAGTAACACAGACCTGTCTCCTCAGGTTGTTTCCACCTAGGGCTTCGGCTGAGACTCTGGTGAAAGGCAGGAACATGGGGAGGCCCTGGTGCTTCGGTCACTCCTGGCCTTTATGCCTCTCCTGGGAGGAATCTCCCTGTCTTTGGGCATGTGAAGCTGCTGCAGCCAGGAGGGATGTTGTGCTGACTCTGCCTCCGGAGGAGGTGGGTTCACACGCAGCACGAGGTGCTGCTCAGGATGGAGACGGGAGCACTGCAGGCACTGCAGGTTGCCACTGCCTCTGCTCTCCCAGCCTTCCGGGATGTGCATGTTCAGAACATGGTCAAAATGATCTGTGTGACGGCACTGCAGGCTGCTTTTGTGGGAACATGCCAGGGAGAGGGGGTCCGGCAGCACTGCTGGCAGCAGAGGGAGGGATGCAGCAGGGGACATCCCCTTAGGGGCTCCTGTGCCTCTCTGCCCCCCAAGCAATCACCTGTCCTCACGCCGAAGGATGAGCCGTGGTGAGGCTTCACCCCGCCTGTGCTTCCCTCTGCCTTCTGATAACACGGGGAGTGATAGGGTGGAGACAGCTCTTAACTGTGATGGCGGGGCTTGGGGAGTGCAAAAAATTTACTGTCCTGTTCCTCACTCTGCAGCGTGGTTGCAGACAGACGCACATGTCCATGCCTCACAAGGAAACAAGCCCCACACATTAATTCTCCACCCTGAATCTATCTCAGGCAAACTCCAACTGTGGCTGTAAATTACATACAGACACATGACGCGGATATATTGTCGGGCTAGGATTTTTCCACTCTGTGCATTTAATTTGACTCAACGGTGTCGCCCCAGTTTCTGCAGATTACAGAGTCCACACTCTCAATCATTTCTATTGCTCCCATAAGGAGAGAATTTCGCTTTATTTCTTTCTTGTGTGCTTGCACCTGCTGTGTTCTGTTGTCCTTCTTAACCCTTCGGTAGCATAGGTATGTTCTCCCTCGCAGTGGTGCACGAATGCTGCCTTGCCTTGCTGTGATGCCAAAGGGGTTTGTGGCTCACATGGGAAGGGCAGGCTCAGGATGAAGAGGTGGGCAGGTAGAGGGGTCCGTAGCCTGGTGTACGCTGGTGCCCTTCTGGGAATCCAACTCAGCTGTCTAGAAATGTGGTTTCCATTTCTCCTTTGAAATATGCAAGAGAAGTATTGCCAATGCATGCAGAATTCCTCTTTTGTCAGGTACCTGAGTCGTTCTCCAGCAGACAAACAGCTGTAAGGATTCTGCCTTTTACTATGGCATTTGACACTTAGTTTGCAACTTGGATTCATGTTTCAAAAATGAGGAGCATGAGGGTTGGTCACTGCATCAACTTCTTCACATGGTTTCTGTTGTTTTGATTGTTATGCCATTGAGTTGGAAAATCATCTCCATAGACCAAGTTTGTCATTTTTTTTGATGAACCCATAAAGTTGTGCAAATAACTTTTGAGACCTCCTTTGGATGCTCACCCAATCGCTCCAGCAGGAAGAGCCTGTTCTTTAATGTGCCTCTTCTTTTTAAAAGGAGTTTTGAGCTTCATGATCTTGGCTGGGTTTGGTGGCCACTGGAGATCTAGCTCCCCCTGCTCCACCTGCTCTGCTGACAGCATCCCCTCTGCACTGCCTTTGAAGCTTCAGCCGAGCACTGACTGCAGAGGTCCTCGTTCGAAATTTGTAACTGTCCTCTCTTGTGCATTTATTGAAAAGACCTCATGGCATTCTGCAAATTTAATTAATGCTCACAGTCTCAACATAAAGCAAACTGAGGGTCAGAAGGCTCAGTGCAGCTGCTTTTGTTCAAGATTGTAGGAACTGTAACCTAGAATGGAGCTCTGCACGCAGGAGGCTCAGTGCTCACTTTTCTTTTTACCGATCGGTGACTCTTCTTCCCAGCTCTCACGAACATCAGTGGCTGTTGCTTTCCCCCCTGTTTATATTGCTTTTCAATAAAACCAAAGGTTTTCAAAAAGTACGGTTTGTTTCTTAGGTTTTCAGCGCCCACTCCAAGTTTTCAGTGTGGTCTTTGGGACTTTACAAAAACTTGGCCGTGCAGCTCCGATATTGATTTCAGAGCATTATTTTCAGCATCCTGTTGCTATAAATCTTGCCTTAATATGTCAGTGTCTGTGACACGCGGTGCAGTGCAGTCTGATCACTGCTGGACGTGTGTGGCAGCCTGTCCTGGTGCCCCAGGACCGAGAGGCACGAGGGAGCTGCAGCCACCGGCCCTGGGCGAGCAGAACTTTGTCAGTTGAGCCCTTGGGGCTCTTGTGAGATGGGATCCATCTGCGTTCAGGAGGACAAATACCTGCAAAGGACTGGGAAACTGCCTGTTCCTCAGTCATACAGCGAGGGAGAGAATGGCTGGTAAATAGAGGAAAGGATGTATAATGGATCGGGCTGGGGAGAAGGGAAGGTCTCGGTCCAGATCCTGGATGTGCAGTAGGCAGAAAGAGCACAACCCGCACAGGACACTGCTCTGGTGGTGCAGAAATTCAAAATATGATGGGGTGTACACCTTGTGCTTCTGGGGCACTGCTCAGGTCTTCCTGGGATCCAGAACTTCAAGAGCCTGAGGTTTTCCTGTTTCCATGCTCCGTTAAGATTCACAACTTGTCCCTCGTCTTGCTAGCATTTTTTGGTGGTGAGTGGTTTAATTAACAACGTGAATGTCCATGTTGTTAGCTGTAGATCTCCAGTCTGGGCTTGCTCTGTTATGGCTGCTGCAGTTCCCAAGTCAGAGCTGCTGTTTTCTGTGCTCTAAATCCATCACAGCATCAGTTAAACCAGTTCGTGGGTTTCTGGAAAACAGCTCAGCTACTGCCACAGCTAGAAAAACTCCTGGGGAAGCATAAAAGCAGAATCTGGGGCCGTGCCCTGCATCAGCAGGATGAAGACTGTGTGACAGTGACGGTTCAGGTGTAAACTTGGTTCCTCTCTGCAGATACAGCTCCCCCAAGTGCAGGTTGCAGTGATGTAACCAGGAGGAATAGGGGTTTGTTGGGGGGGGGGTGTAATGCCTCACTACACACCTCTGCTTAAAGTACCAGCACCTTACCTCAGGCTTCTCCCCGGTATATATTTTGATTAAAATCCCTCAGTCCCAGTCTCATGCAACCTTTCTCGCTGCTGCTGACTTCAGTGTTGCTCCTGTAGCTCACCCCAAACCTAGTCAAATATTTCCAGAGAAGTGTTTAATTATAGAGCATTCTTCCCATGTTGTATGACATGAGCTAAGAAAGCATTCCTATCCAAGAACCAAAGAGCCCATGTTTGTTTGATTATCCACCGTAATGTTTGTTTTCCTTCCCATCAGACAGAAATGGGCTTGTGACAGCACATGGCACTCTAGGGGAGGGGAGGTGTGGGCAAGAGCAGCGTGCTAGCACACCGCCCTTGGGGTGACTCGAAGCAGTGTTAATTGTCCCAAGCACAGCCCCAAGGACCTTCCTGGATCCTCTCTCCGAGGCACAGTTTCCTTCTGGGTATCCAATGTGCCACCATTGGAAAGGAAAATGATGTCTGCGAAGGTGCTAATTGCTCATGTTTATCAGAAGTCCAGGAGTCTGCGAAAAGGTGGGGGGGCATTTATGGCTAGGAAACTTCTCTGTGCCCAGCCACTTCTGAGAAGATGGCCAAGGTGATTTATGGCTCTGCTCACCAGCGAGAGCTTCACTCGGGGCTGGGTTGTGCTTTTAAGCGGTTGAATGTTTAGTATAGAAAAGATTAGAAGTGACTAGAGCAGTGCATGACTCAGAGACTGTAATAATGAACAAAACATGCAAATGGCCGTTCCTAAATGACAAAAGCTGCAACAAATTACTGCAGCGCGGTTTGGTTCCAAAAAAAAAAAGCTAGAAAGCAAAGGGCAGACCAGTTTGGGGAAGGAGGTTAGCAAGTAGTGCTGGGCACATCTGTCAGTGCTACACGTGCCTGTCCTTGCATCACTGCAGGAGGGGAGAGCAGGATTATCCTGGTGAGGCTTTGTTCGGAGAAGCCAGTGGAGAGGTCTGATAGTTGTGGCACTTGGTCCTCCAAGTCCTCCTCCTGCCCCACCAAATGTTTGAAGATTCCCATTTAAAGGTGATGACATCAGTGAATTTAGTTACAAAAGGGTAGGGAATACCAAAATGAAAGCAAAATTCACGAAGTTTGAATTTCTAGATTGTAAAGCATTATGCACAGCCTGGCTTACGGCACTCCGGCAGCACTAACCTCTCAGCTGAGGATGCGGTGCTGGACACAACTGAAATGTCTGCTGGCTTAAAAGCATCCCATGTGTGAACACACAGCAAGAAGAAGCCAGTGACTTCTTGCTGCAGAAAGGTCAGGAAAACTCAGTTTTAGGAAAACTCGTGGCCATTGAATGCTGCTGCAAAGAGGGCATAGCAGAAAGATATTTGCAAGTCACTCAACCAAGAAAAGTATCAATTATATTGTCTTCATAATACGTGGAATCGCATTCAAGTCATCTCACTCATAAAAATGACATTTCAGCTGCTCTCCCCCTAAGTCAAGTCTCTTTTCCTGTGATGGGACTTGGTAAATGTGGGTCGTGCCCCACAGGCTTTCTCATCCTGTTTTCTCCCTGTCCCAAGCTGTGGGGGGGAGACTGAGAGCAGCTGGGTAGGGGCAGGCTGATGGCCAAGGCTAACCCACAGCAATCAGTCAGGTCCTATCTGTAGGAAGAGAAATCTTTTCCCTAAAAGAGAGGCTTCCAGGGTCTGGTTCATGCTGTTCTGGCAGTGTCGTGACAGTGTTCTGGGGAGTCTTACCCTCAAAGTGCACACTCCAGGGGCAGACTCTGCTTTTGTGTGGAGAGGCTTTGAACGTGGAGAAGTAGTATTTACTATACCGAGTAAGGTTTTTACTGATACCTGAGTCAGTGGACAGCTCTGTGAACTCACATGTGGTTGGGTGGTGGTGGCAGCCCTATAACCTCTGCAGAAATCATATTAGTCAGCATGCAGTGGTCGGTACATTATAAAAAGATCAAGTGTCCAGTGGATTATTGCAGAACTTACTTTAAATACAGAGGGAAAAAGAGGAGAGAGAATCATCCTTGTCTTTGGTGCTGGAGAGCTAATTAAGAGCTTCAGAGCTTTGCTGGATGTCTTGGGAATGCCACCTCTGCCTTCCTGCCCCTGCTCGTGCTCTACAACGTTACAACAGTGGAAGAAGGGGCCCCAGAGGATTTGATCAGAAATTTTCCAGTGTTTTCTGGTAGACTTCAAGCAGGGATTTGCATTAGTCAGCAAATCACCAGGGTCATGACTGAATTCCACGCCGTATTCTGGCAGCGTCACCTTCTTTTCCTCCAATGACAATAAAACTGTCGTTGTAAACTCCTTTAATTGCAGAAGCGAGTGCAAACCTTTCAGAATCATTGAGGTGGGAGAGAAAATATGTGTGTTTCAAAGAAAGATACAGTGCTGGGTGCTTGGTGGATTTAGTTTTCAGGCATGAAAGACATTCCTGCTCAGTGTTAATCTACAAACCGAGGCTTAAAAGATTCCACCAATACCTTCAGAGCATAGCAGATAACAATATCAAATATTTACTTCAGAAGTATTTTATAAGCAGATGGCAGAAATGACACATGGTAAGAAAGGGTGAAATGGTATTTTGATTGTTCTTCTTTACGTTTTTTCACTCTCTTTTGTGCCGTGCAGCAGAAATATTAAACTGTATGACAGTGTATGCAAATAATGGCATTGACAGTCAGACGAGCCTGCTTATCTTTCCTGGCATAATTACACCTGGCAGCACTTTCTTGCAAGACTCTTACTCAGATTAAATAGCAAAGTCTGGGGAAGGAAAATACTCAAGTTATATTGCTAGCGCAACAGCTGGAGTCCTTGTATGAGCCAAACCGTGCAAATTATTAAGTGCCCCTGGCTGCTTTGGATGGCAAGAAGCTGGATAATACTCAGGCTGTCTTTGTAGGACAAGAGCTGCTGACTCCACAGAATCAGGCAAAGGAGCGATGCCTTCCCCACCCCATGAGGCTGTCGGATCGAGCCCGGAGCCCCTCGGAAGCTCTGCATTAGCCTAGGGTTGGCCAAGTGGCATTTAAAAGCCGGCTGGATGATCGGCTGGGCTGGCTCCAGTGGGGGACTTGAGCAACCTGAGGTACCTGGGCCTTCTCAGTGTCTGCCCTGGTGCTGTGGGGGGCATGGGGGCTGGGGTGCCCAAGAGCAGAGGGCCTCATTGCTGCTGGAAGCCGGGAGGTTCCATCACAGCTCCCCCCGTATCTCTGTGGGCCTTGGCCTCTGCTGGATGCGGATAATGGCCCAGTCCCAGATTTTGGAGCTCTCGTGTTTCTCTAAGAGGTTACCAAGTGGGAGATGCGGTGTGGTATGAGCAGCTTCTGATGCATCTCCTCTTGGGAATGCCGAGGTCTTGGCTGCAGAGGTTCATCGTGTCTGGGTCTTTCCATCCTGGGTGAGCTGTGCCTCCTCCATGCCTCTTCTGAGGAAGGTGTGTGTTTTGGTCTGGCCTTCATCTCTTTTGTATATAAAGCTCTAGTGAGCTCTTCTGTGGGTTTGCTTGAGTAATTCTTCCATTCAACCTTGTGCAGAATCATTTTCCAAAATTTCTTGCATTGTGAAAGGTTTCTCTGGGGGCCAGTAGTGCTGAGCATCTCACCAAGGAGACAAACATCGAGGCTGAGTTTTCTTGTCTTGAACAGAAAACTGAGCTGTTCTTTGGTGTAAATGGAGACGGCTCATGGAACTGAGAGATGGAAAATATCTGCTGGGTCATCTTGTCCACCCTCCTGCCAGCAAGGGACTTTCCTAAGGTATCTTCCTGAGAATGTGAATGAGTCTAGTTACAAAATGATTCCAGTCATACGGCTTATACGGCTTTCCTTGGGGAGGCTATTTCCAGAGTCTGTTGAGTTTTGCTCTTGGGCAACTTTCCTTGTCTCAGAGCTTGTTCTGTCACTTTTATGAATGGGTTTTTGCTTTAGTGCTGCGATACTTTTCTGATTTTCACTGATTCACACATCTGAGGGCCACCAGGGACCACTGGCCTTACAGCTTGACCCCTTCCTGATGCTCTGGAATCAATTTGATGTGAATTTCTCGGGTTTTATGTGACAAAAACCCTACTGTGTTTGCAGCTAAGGCAAAACATCTCATGAATTACCCAAATAACAATCAGGAAAAGACGTCAGTGCAAAACCGGGGAGCAGCGGCAGCTCGTTCACCTCAGTACCCAGCGTTTAGCTCCTGTGCACCTGCAGGTCCGTCCAGGTGCTGCTGCTCGGGAGCAGCCTGCATCACCCTGCCTGGTAGTTTCTCTTCCAGCCAGACTTTCCTTTTTCCCTGTCATTTGAGCACAGGGATTACCGACCTCCAGCAAAACATCAGTGCCCTTCTGCTACCTTGTGTTACAGTCTGCGGCCCCGAGGAACGCGGAGCAATGCTCTTTAAGAGCTGTTAGCTCTGGGGTTTGCAGAGCATGTGGGATTTCCTCCATTCCCACTAAACTGACTGGCTGAGCTGAGTGGAATTAGGAGCAGTGTCAGGACAGGTCCAGCCCTATGCACTGAAGCACCAGCTTCCCAGCCGGCGACGCGCGTCAGCATTCGAGGTGACATGAGGCTCGGCGCGGCGTGGAGCCCAAGTGCAGAAGTAGAGGGACGTCCAACTACGAGGTCCAAACGGCCGTGCCAATGCACCGCAGAGGCTCTGACCGCAAGTACATATTGCTGGCAGGACAACAGCAGTGAGAAAAACAGTCCCCAAGCAGTAAATATGGGCAAAGCTCTCAATATAATGGAAAAATACAGATGCATCTGCATTAGAGTCTAAGACCGCTACAAAAGTTATTTCTAACCCCCCCGTTTCCTGCTAGCGTGGCTTTCCTAGAAATGAATACTGAGTCCTCGTTAATGGGCTCAACTGGGGCCTCTGCCTGTGCTGTCTTTCACTCACCTGCATGGATGCCCATTTATTCCTGGAACTGCAGCATCAGGAAAATAGCACTTTAAGGAGCTCTCACTAAATTCTGCGGTTGAAAAGCCATGCAAAACGAGCTAAAGAAGTAAGTGCGTGGAGATACTCACTGCTTTTAGCATACATTTAATAAATGCAGTCAGTTGGGATCCAGCGCTGCAGAATGACCTTCTGTGTGTTACTTATGTAAAAAGCCAGATAGCAGACATGATTGCTTAGAGGACAGTTGAGCTGGTGGATATGTTTCTAACATAGCTTTTCTGAAAAATTTAGGTCTCCAGTTACTTGTAGAAATCTCCTGTTTGAAGTTTTTCCTTTTTTAGCAAGGTATCTGGGATTTTTAGAAAATGCTCATAGGGTTAAAGTACTTGAAATCTTTAAAAAGTTGTTTTTTGTTTATTTGTTTTTTTTTTTTTTTTTTTTTTTTTGGGGGGGGGGTCTTTTTTTTTTTTTTTTTTGAACATTTTGGGTTTCTTTAAGCTAGACTTTTTTGGTAAGCGAAAACTGCAAACTCAACAGGGCACTCTGCTGTTGAAATTTGCCAACCATTTCAAAGTATCCCCAGTCATTTTACCCTTCTCCTGTTGACCTTTGAACCATTCGGCTGATTCCAGCCAAGTTGGACAGAGGAGCAGAAGTCATGGAGACAGCTTCCAGGTTCGTCAAAACAGGTCCCACCTGGAGGTGAGACACCAAAGAGCCCATGGAGATGGGGGGAGCAAGAGAAGCGCACGGCCGTGGCAGCTTGGCATAGGGCTGGGCTTTGGAGAAAAAAATTCTTCAGCGGGGATGTGTTGCTTCTCCACTCTGTTTCCCTTCTCAGTTGGTCCTCGATGTGTGTTGAAATAGAGGGCAAGTTGTCTCGCCGCTTGTCTTCTGTTGTTTGTTAACCGGTAATTCAGAAAGGAGCTTCTCTAGAATTGCTGTAATCACCAAAAATGACTGATCTGTCCCTGTCAGTATTTCTTTCCTGACTTATTTCTGAACAGTTCTCCCTGTTGTGCTGGTAACACTCGTCTGTATGCAGCTTTCCTTACATTTTGGCAGACTTTGGGAATTTCAGCAGCAATAAATTTAAATGGATAGAATTAAGAAGGAAGACAGCTTTTTGGAACACAGAGCAAGACTTTTTTGGTGCTTTTTTTTTTTTCCTTTTTCTAGATATATCATGTATGAACTCTCACCTGGGACTGCTTTTATATCGAAAAAAAATAATCATGTGCTTAAATGTCTATAGACTGCACCTGGAATTGAAAGGAGATTTCTGCTCCAGTCGTATTTCTCAGTTGTCTGTCCCTGAAAGGAGCTCTCGGGATCAACCTTTGGCCCATCATATTTTTTATTTCCCTTGTCTTTTGTTTGCAGTGAACACAATATTTAGCATGTTGTTTACAGTAAACAGTTGGAATATGCGTGGAATACCTGTTTCTCTCTTTTGTCTCCCAACCCAGAATGCATCGTCCGTGGGTGCAAACCGGCCCTGATCCACGTGCACGGGGCTGCGCTAATTGGCACCAGCTGACCCTGTGAGCTGAGCACCCCGCGCCAGGCCCTGATCCCGCGTCCAGAACGTGTTCTTTTGTTCCTGAACGTCTTTCAGATGATCCTTCTTACCCGGGTAACTGTACACTTCCCTGCGTACCGTGCAAGAAAAATGCTGTGGGCAGCTTTCTAATCCCCAAGCAAAGCTGGAGGCAGCACCTAGTATATCAAATCAATGTATATATTTATATATAATACCTCCTGCTTCTGCCATGGCTCCGTGCTCCTCCCGGGCCTGGCCTTGACCAGTTGACAGTGACTCAAGCCGTGGGTCATCTCTCGCTCCCCGGGGGAGCCCCTTCCGTACTCCAGCAGATCTTACCATTAGGAATATTTTCCAGATGTGCAGCCTAAATTGGCCTGTGCTGAATTCCTTCCCTCTCCTCCTAGCTGTACCCAGTTGCTTTGAGTACGTTTTTCAGCTAAGATGCATTTAAGCAGAAGTGTTACAGGCCGGTAGGACCAAAGGAAATATTTTCAGTGGTTCTGAAAAGAATTAATGGCTGAAGGAGCTCACCAAACCCCTTGGGAGGAACTGCCATCCATCAGGACGTGGGGACTGGCTCTTCTGTGCTGGAACACCCCTTGCCTGGCTCCTGGACACAACGAGGCAGCACAAGTCCCTGGGCTGTGCTGCAGCAACTCAGTGCATCTCCTGGATCCTGCTCCTGCTTTTTTCTGTGCAGAAGTGGGTCTCGGAGAGGTTCATTCCCCTGATAGGAATTGAGCTGGGCTGATTTACACCAGGGTATTTTTGTTTGCATTGGGGGTCTGTTCTTGGTCCTTGCATGACTGGTAATTCTGCTCGGGGACACCCAGGTAATGGCTCGAGACCAGCAGGCCCCTGCACCCCTGCATCAAATGCAGCACTCATGGTTTCATATTGTGGTCATACCCAGGGGTGGCACAGAGGTGCTGCCTGATGAACGCCATCTGCTGTGCGTGCAGGATTTGGTGATGCTTTGTCCTGCCCAGACTGCAGTGAGCTGTCCCCAGGGAGGGCTGCTCTGCTGCTTGCGGGGCTGGTCTAGGACAAGACACAGGTTCCTGCCTCTGGCTTGCTGAAATTGCTCCATGTCTAGCTCTGTGTGCTCTTCTTCCCCTCCTGGTTCCCTTACAGAGGGGGACACAAGCATCAGCCTCTGTGTCATGGTGTGCTTTGCCAGCTGTGCTTCGGTCGGACCCGGGTAGGGCTGCCTGTGCTGGATACTCAGGGCCTAGGGGTCAAATACAAAACACAGTGATGTCCGATTTCAACTGGGAAACCTTCTGAGCAGTTCCCCCTTCTCTCAGGGCTCTGTATTGTGACTCTGGGCGAAAGAGCCATGAGGATGCAGACAGCGGTCTTGTGCTGAGCATCAGCAGCCAACAGAGGAGCAGTTTCGTGGGCATGTCGCTGCCACCACCAGTGCCAGAAGGTGGGCTGAGGAGCACTGCGCTCCTTATCCCTCCGGGCAGCATTTTCTTTTGTTTCATCTTGGTTTCATCCTCAGCAATCTGTAATCCCATCAGCGTGTTTAATTAAGCACTGTCCTAAGAGTTGCATGTATCAGTTTCTGTACGGCTACAGTATCTGTAACTTCATGTATGAGAAGAAGATGGTTGTTTGTTTTTTTGGTATTAATCCACATAAAAATTAGCCTCTGAAGAAGAGCAAAATGTGTGCTGGAATGCAAGGGAAAGAGCAAGCTGGCCTGTGATGCAATACCCAGGAGCTCCGCTTTGGGTCTGCAGGCTGCATCTGCAAACAGCAGCAGCAGAAACAACAGACAGGCTCTTTTTGTGATATGTGAAGTGCAATTATGAGGTGAAATATGAAGCTGGTATCTTAATATCTTAACGATACTGAATTTATTTTCAAAGTTAAGCAGTGCAGAATGAATCATTTATCAGTGGGCCATATGGAAAGGCACTTATCTAAACCCCCGTCCTAGTCCCAGGTGTGCTTCTCTGGCAAGAACAAATCACACACAGCATTTGGAAGAGAACTTAAATTCCAGATGCGCAATTTTAAAAGATGCATTTGCAAAAACTAAATAAGGCCAAATTCTGCAATCTGTTATTTTTCTGCAGCTTCGGTGAAGTTAATGAGGTTCCATGGGGGTAGCTGACACAACCTACAGCTCAAGGGATCCCTGCTTTTACTGTGTTACTCCAGTTTCGTGCCAGCATTAATTCCTGAGGAGCTACTCTGTCACGGGGAAGAGAACCCAACCCAAAGTGTCTACTGCCTCAGCTCCTTCTTTATGTCCTGCTTATGAACATGTCCAGTGAGACGGCGGTGAGAAGGAAGTTTCAGAGTAGCGCTGCTGATGGATGCAGGGGTAAAAACGATATTCTGCCTTTCGGCTGGTTTCAAGTGAGTGGCTTCTCGAGGTCCCTGACCAATAAAGCTGAAGTTTCTCTTCACTGGCTGGGATGTCCAGCGCTGGCAGCATGGCCAGCCTCGCCGGTGAGGACTGCTCTCCTCGGGAGAGTCGGGAGTATCGAGTCAGCAGGTCAAGCCTTTCTTCAGCACTGTCATTATCTTAGTACCTAGGAAATGACAAATCAGAGATGAGTTTTTAAAAATCTGATTTAAAAAATATTGAAAAGTGCTTTAGAAGTATTAAGAAATTGTTCAGAAATATTTTCTCTGCACCTGGAACATCAGTTTAGGTGGAGACTGAAGCTGTCCCTGTGCACAGATCCACTGTAACACCATCTTCCACTGGGCATTTTGTGTTTCATGTCAACAAATTGATGCATTTTCATCGGAAGACTTGAGTGAAGCTGTTGAGCATTTCCAAAGTGCAATTCTCTGAGCAGCACTTGGAGGAAAGCAGCCGAGCCTGCTCAGATATTCCAGCCAAGAGCTGCAGAGTGGAGTCCAGCAGTGGGGTGAGCATCTACCCACAGCAGCTGAGCAGAGCTTCCAAAGCCATTGCCCGGTGACTGCTGTCAGTCAGAGCAGTGATAAATCACAGATCATGGCAGCAGAAGGAATCAGGGCCAGGAAAAGGAGAGGAAGCATTGGCTGTGCCCACGGGTCATTTGGCACAATGGAAACCCATCACTAGATCAGAACAGCCGATGCTCAGGCCCCTAAATGTTCAGACCTCTGTTAACAAAGCTCTCCTGTTGCTCAGGACCCAAAATGCTGCAGGTGCTGCAAAGCAATAGGGTCAGGCTATGTGGTCTTGCAGAGAATTTTCTGGAATGGAAATCAACAGATACGGGTTTGGGCTCTTGTTCTGGTTCCACATTGCTGTGTGACTTCAGGGTAGGTAAATAATTCAGAGCCTTTTGTACTTCCCTCAAAGCATTTGCTCTCACTGTTGCACTGGGATAATGACAGTTACATGGAGGCGGGTTACAGAGGGTTACAAATGAAAATGTTTGATTTTTTCAGCTCCATTTTCAAGCCCAGATAGAACAAACTCAAGCAGTAATTCTTGCCTCTGTTGAAGGAGTTTTAGTTAAAAACTGTTCAAAGCAGTGCCCATTGGGCTAAAGTATTTATAGTCAAGGCTCCTGAGAGGGTTCAGAAGTAGTCCTGTGAGGAGCTCTTTTTAGACAGGTGTCAGTCTTGCGGGCTTGTTCCTCATCACCTGCTGATGCTGGTGGCTTTATGGAGTGACCTAACCTGGAGTGAGAGGACACCACAGGTGGAGGATGGCATTAGCAGCTGCCAGGGAGCGTCATCCAGCTGTGGCTGCTGCTGTAAGTGCTGCAGGACATCCTCAGCCTCTTTGCTTCCTCTCCTAGGAACTCAAAGCTTCCTTGGGCATCTCTGGAGAGCATCGACACAGCCAGAATGCACTGCCTTTGCTCTTTGGTTCATCTTCATCCCTGGGTTGGGTTACTTGCTGCTGAATGTTGCAGGCTGTAGGTAACAGGCATGAGTGAATTCCTGCAGAAAGGCTGAAGAGTAGCGTGTGTCTTGAGATGCTCTCAAACACTTGACAGCTATGATGCTGTTGTCTCCAGGAGCCAAATATTAAGCTAGCCATTTCAGAGAAGCCTGAGGGGCTGAATATCCTAATAACACCAAAATATAATGGAAGTAAAATGTCTGATTGCCATTAGGTCATTTGCAAATCTCTGCTATATACATATAAGGCTGCCTGCATCATGCTTACAGAGGCACCAAGAGGCTCTCTGTGAGTTTGTGCCCATCTAGAATTGTGCAGTTGTATTTGTACAGGGTTATATGCAAAATAACAAGCTTTTTCTAGTGGCAGAGCTCATCAGTTTTGTCACTAATCAAAAGAAAAGGACTGTTTTGCTGTAAACTCCAGCTGTTTTATGCACCTGAAGACTCCAAGGAGCTGATGTACATGACCACAAGCAGCGGACATGGCCAGCGTGGAGCAGAGGTAATGCTGGCAGGCCTGGTGGTCATCCTCAGCACCAGAAGTACAGCTGAAGGAGAAGAGTTCACTGGGTAGCGGTTACAGGGATCTCTACTGAAGAAACAGAGTCGGGATGGAGGTTCCCTGTGTCCCCCACAACCCACAAGGGTACGTGCCTTCATGGCCATTTCACTGTCCTCACATTGTCCTGACTGCTGTTGGTCTTTCAATTGCATTTTAAGTTTCCTTTCCCTGATTCTGAAAAAAATTCCTTTCCTGAGCCAGCTTAAAAATCCTCCACTTTTTCTCTTTGTTTGGCTTTTTTGTTTCTTACACATAGTGTAGCCTGGAGACCGTGAGTGACTGATTCCCAAAGAAAAATATCTCTGTTGCCCAGGCCCATAATTTATAGAATGGCTTTTCTGACCAGTTGTGTTTTCCATTTAATATATTTTCTGTTTTTCAAATCTACCCCTTCAAAGCGGAAATGCAATGTTCCTTGGAGCTGTGATGGTGGAATGCTGCTGAGAGCTCAATTTAAAGGTCAGGGGCCTGGGGGACGGGGCGTTTCTTGGCATTCTGCTTGAAAATATGCTGAAGACAAAGGTGAGGAAAGAAAGGAGAGGTAAATGCCGCAAGATCATAAACAGCACCGCACGTACAATCAAGGGTCTGCATCTCAGGTTGTACATCACCACGGTGGACTCATTAATGTTCGCTCAAAACGTTTCTAAACCGCCGTTTCCCAAAAATCATCTGTTCTCGTGTACAAAAACAAATGAAGTCAGCCTTGCCATTTCCCTGCAGTGCTTTCCCCTGGAAGCAGCCAGCAGTGGGGCAGGTGGCCAGCTGACATCCCATGGCAAGGGGACATCGGGCACACTTGCTTGTGTGGGTTGTGTGGCTGTGCGTGTCAGGTGCTGCACTACACCGTGCTGCTCCAAGCAAGCCAAAGCTGCTTTGGAAAATTGCTGCTGTAGGAAGTTAGTGCAGGTGATAGTAGCTCGTGGTCCTGGTGCCAGCTGATGCTTATCTAGTCTCATCAGCACAAAGCTGATGCATATATCTGAAAAGCACAGCAAAACTTGCTGCTCCAGCACTGGCTCTCTTGGGTGTCATTAATGCCTAAGTCAAGATACTGGGGATTGATTTTCTGATGGATTTATATGTAGCTAACAGATCTAAAATTCAGGGAATCCTCTTCATTTTGAAGGTCGTTTTTTCCTTTATACCTTTTTTACATTCATTGCTGTCAGAAGGCGTTGCACAACATTATGTTAATTAAAACAGAGGCCATCTGGCCCTGGTAGGTGTGTGAGCAGGCTGGGACCCATGCTGCAGGAGGGGGCACTGCTACCAGAGTCAGGGTGCCCTGAGGCAAAGTGTGTTCCTCCTGGGAAAGCTTTGCCTGTGCTCCAAAGCTCGCTGGGCCCCAAGGCGTTGTGATGAGGAGATCCTCCACCTTTGGGCTGTTTCTATTTCCTTATCCACCAGGCAAGCTAGCATTTCTTTCAGGAGCTATAGCTAGGGCTTTGCTTCATTTTAGCTTTCCCTAAAAGCCTAAGCAAAGCTGAGGTCTGAGAGTGAGACCTACTGGCCAAGAGGTGGGAAACTGGGCTGGGCACCCATCCTTCCTGCAAGGCAAGGAAGATTCCCGGGGTACTCCATCACCACACCAGCATTCCCCAGCACTGCTGAGGCTGTTCATCCAGTTCTGCAGTGAAAAATGAGTTAATTGGTAAATTGAACTGATAAGGAAATAGTTTTTTTCTTAGATAATAAATGCAGAATAGAGCAGTATTTTTGTGTCATTAATGTTACGGATTTTTTTTCTAAAGGAAAATGTTCCATTTTAATTAAGCTAACATTTTCAGATTTAAAAACAAACAAACAACATTTGAATATTTAAGATAGTTGGATGTAACACCTGAGAGGTATTTTTCAATGTGATGCTGGTTTTCTGTTAACAACTGCTGTCTTGTGAATGGCCTAGCTCATTGTGTACCACACTAAACCAGTCTTCTATTTCCTTTATGAAAAGTTCATGCACAGATTTATTGTCTGCTCTGTCAAACATCTGCTGTGGCCTGATTCAGCCCCACTATATATAAGAGCAACTGTAGATGCTATATTCGAGCTTTGAAACCAAGAAGCAGAACGTGGCATCACACAGCAATGCAGAAAAGCCTGGCATGTGAACCCTGGAGTTTGATGCAATGGTTAAGATGCTAGCTGTATTTACACAATCAGGTTTAATTATCCAAAATTTGAACACTGCATGCTACAGAGTTTATTTTCCTGTAAATACATAGATAAATATATAAATTTATATTTTCTAAAAACAAACAAACAAACAAACAAAAAAAAAAAAAAAAAAAAAAAAAAACACCAAAGCTTAACCCATAAAGAAAAGAGAAGAAAAAAAAAAAGGTTGATAATCAAATATGCATATAGTTGCAAAAGGACTAATTCTGTTGCTTCAAATGTTCTTACCAAGCTGCTCTCCAACTGAGAGGTTTTATTCGTGTTATTTCATCTTTTAGCAGCAGCATGCCAGAAGTGACCACAGTAAGTCAGAGAGGTTTCTCCTAGCTCAGCCCCATTTAGGTCATGCCGGTAGCACAGGGATGTTGTGGATGCACAGAGTATGAAGTAGAAGGCTCATAGCTAGGTCTGTAAGGAATCAGGAATCATTTTAACCAGTTTTACAAAATCCGCAGTTGTCTTCCAGTTCTTCCCATTGGTACATGGCAGGAAGGGCTTCTTGTGAGCCAGGTGTCAGTTGAGACCGTTGACTGGAAGAAGCAGCTTTTTAGTTTTCTGCACCTCTTTTATTTTACCAATTAGACCATAATTTTCTGTTGAGGAGCACAATCTATTCCTGTGCTTAGGCCGCAGGTCCTAATATGCATATAGTTGCAAACGGACTAATTCTGTTCCTGGAGCTCCTGACCCTAGGGCTCTGGGGCTCCGCTGAGGTGCTCGTGGCGCCCCTTGGGCCTTTGCAGTGCATCTGCAGCTCAGTGGCAGGGGTGCTTTTCTTGATCCTGTCCCCTCTTACGGTTTTCTCTATCTTCCTTTCTTAAAGAGAGGAAAAATATTTCTGTTATTGCCTTAATTGAAAAAGGAAGCTGAAGTCTATTGATTTGGTAGGAGTCAGCAGCATGGATGAAGCTAACTCCCTGCCCCTCTTTTCTCCTGTGAAGTTGTCGCCAATACTGTACTATATTCTTTTTAAATTTAATTTATGAAATATCAGTGAAATTTGGAAGGACTTGCAGTGACTGGAACTCAGCAAGAAGCAGAACTTTATGGCCCCTGACGAGAACAAACAGGACCAGAAAATCCTTCATGTTCTCCCAGCTAAGCATAGAAACAGCATTTTTTTTTTTTCTTTTAAATAATCTCAAGGAAAAGTTAGCGAAACATAAATTAGAACGACTGCTGCTGATTTATTTTTCTGAATAAAAAGGACATTCAGTAGCAGGTCATTTGTTTTTGTTTTCTTTCAGAGAGTAAATGGAAACATATTCTTACCTCACTTTTCTCACAAGTACAGTAGATTTCCTAAGCTTGTGTCAAGGTTTTATTGCCAGGAAAAAGTGGTTGAATATTCAGCATTTGTAATGAGGGCATCATCAGACATGGAATACAGCTGTCAAGGCTGGTACATTAATTTTCTAGGCGAGGGGCTGATTTGGTTAATGATCTTTGTGTGTCGGCTTGCTGGACTGTTAATTGTGAAGCATTTTTGCAACCATAACCTTCCTTTGCAGATAGTTTGTGAGAATGATATTTCTGAATAAGAAAATGCCAAGACTGGATGAACATGCTAAGAAACCATGACAGTTTAAGAGAGACAAGGGAGTTTTCTTTAAATACAAATTCTGAATGAGATTGACTCAACCAGATGAGACCGCAGGTCGGCTAAGTTTGGTTTCTGGTCGGTGCTAGTATCAACTCTTTCAAAGGAAATGTGTGTCAAAGGTTTTTCTGAGTACTAACAGAAGCACTGAACATTCGTCCCTCTGACAAATTACAAAGCCAGTATGATCAAGTGGATTAAAAATAGGACTGGAAACTCCTGAGTTCTTGTTCTGGCTCCGTCCTTGGCTCTTTTCTGTGACCTTAAACAAATCACTTGAACTTCTCCGAGCCAGATTCATTGCTCCTGTAATTCTATTTGATATAGTAAATGAGGAAGTGTATGGCCCTATATATCTTAATTTTCCTATCTCTAAACGTGGGTGAATGCTTTTGGTATGTAATTATTACCCACGGGTTCTGAAATGTTTCAAATCTTTACAGTGCTTTGATGTTAGCAAGCCTATTTGTTGATACACGGGCTATCTGTGTAGTAAGAAGTTTTAGAAAAGTTTTAGCTTTCATCCAAGAGTGGGTGGAAAAACATTGTATGTATATTATATATGTTCAATCTTGTTTTGAGCTTTCTTTTAAGTGTAAGAATTTGCCTATCATTTTTTGTCCAACAATTACCCATGTTCTGCTGAAAGACTTCGCATCTTTTAAAACTTTGTCTTCCACCTTAAAAAAGAACAAAAGGTTGGCCTGAATATTGAAAAACCTCTAAGCAAGTTGAGTGCTGCCGCCTGGTTATCTCTATGGCTGTGCTCTACGGTGATAACAGCAATGGCCACAGCACTCTCCGAATGTACCGAGGCTTCACAGACTCCTTGCCCAGCTCACTTTACTTGTTCCCAGCTCTCTTTACTTGCTCCCAGCTCTCTTTTCAGCTGAGGAGAGTGTTGCTGTTGGTCTGGAGCTAGAAGCATCTTGATATCACTCGGCTGCTGCTTGTGATGCACCTGTGTGGTTGGGTGTATCTGCAGCATTAAATCTAAAGCAAAACCAGGAATGAGTCAGGATCAGGCCTGGTGATGGTGACAGGGCTTGGCACAGCTTGCTGGGCCCTGTGGAGGTGGCAGCGATCGGTCCAGGCTGGAAAGGCAGCCCATGGGCATGGCCACGGCTGTGCCTCCATGGGCAATGTCTGTATGGGAGCACACAGCACATCTGGTGTGTTAGCAGGGCTCATATGCACATACCTGGAAGGAACGGCCATTGGAAAGCTGCTGAGAAATGCCCTGAAGACAGTTGTTCAGAAACAAGACCGCTTCTGAAAACATGTAATTGTTTTTTAAAGGCCAGTGTTTCTAGTAAGTGTGCTTGGCAGCCCCATGTGGATGTGACTGCAGGAGCCTTGTGGCATTCGGGTGCTGGGGGTGTCAGAGCATGGCGTGGATGCCCCTGTGGGGAAACGTGTGGCGTGGTGAGAGGCAGCCTGGTGGGCTGGCTGTGGAGCTGGGCTCGGGCTCGCTCTCAGGCTTTGCAATTAATAGCTTGTATAAGAAGTCGTTTTCTTTCTTTTATCTCTACAGTTTGCCTGCAGCAGGAAATATCTCAATATGCACTTGCATGGTACTTTGTACAATGAGGCTTTGATCTCAATTATACAATCTAGACAAAAGAAATAGTAATAACCCACAATTAGGCAGCTCACTGCAGTATTGCTACAGTGATGCAGACCATTACTAAGCAATGCTTGTATTAAACAGGGGTCTTTTTTTGGGTCTTAGAGACCATGTCCACAGTGCTGTGTGATGCAAAAGCCATGGTACTTCATTTCATGCCCTAGAAATCGGGAGTGGAAAAGAGACCTATTAGGTCATTCATTTTGTTGGCTCTTGACAGAATTATTCCCAGTGCCATGCTCTCACCAGAGCCTGATCCTGTCTACTTTTAAATAATTCAAGTCATAGCACTTCTGCAACCTTCCACTTGGAAAAACTATTTCAGTGTCTAATAGACCTCCTGGGTAGGAAATTCAGACTCAGTTGAGTCCAGTAACTGCTGCTTGCAATTCCTTGAACCATCTGAAACAATTCTGCTTCTATCTCTGGTGGCTGTACAAACGAAATCCCCCCAGCTTGCTTAATAGAGCTCTTTGGTCACCATTTTAGCCCAACTCTTTTGTCATTTAAGCTTTTCTTGTGAATCTGCTCTTCTAGGCCCAGAGATCCCCCCTTCCCAATCAGGAATCATCACTCAAAAAAGGACAGAGTGAGACTGCTCTGCACTTACACCGAGCTCTTCTTGATACTTGACTGGCCATGTAAAAGCTCCTTAAAAATGAGTCAGTTGTGCTTTTACCCTAATAACAATTCATAAAGGCATTATTTTCACAAAATACATCGTGTCATCAACAGTTCTGCGCATGCATCCTTACTTCCTGGATTCACATGTTCCTGTTCTTCACTGCTGTAAAGAAAACAGCAGTAGTCTGACAGCTAGGTCTTGACAGCTCAGAAGCCAACAAATCACAATAGAAACGTTCAGTTTACTCCTTTCCCTTTCCTGTAGTTCATCAGTCATGCTCCCTGCAGCCTGGCTCGCATGACGGCAGGCACCGGCTGGGGCATTGGCAGGTGCTGCTGTCCCCTCTGGTGGCCGCTGGTGCCACCCTGGGTGTTCCTGTGGTCCTTTGGAGGTGAGACACGGCTGTTGTATTTCTCAAATAGTCCTGTGGTGTGGAGGGGATTGCACAAGTGAATGTTGCTGAACTCAGCCAGTAACCCAAAAAATTAATAAAGCAACCAGACCTGGAGCGAGTTACGTGCTGGTAAACATCAAGGATAATAAGCCACGTACGTTTCTCTCTGTTTGGTCAAAAGTTGATCTTCGTCTCTGTTCTGAGAAGTGCATGAAATGCTGATCCCAGGCGCTTTCAGCTAAGGAAACCCTGCTCCTGTTCCTACTTGATGCATTTCTGCAGTCGCTTCCTGACCGTGCTCATGGCGCCGCGGTGCAGAAAATGCTTCAGAAACCCTGCAGTGGAGCCACGCGAGGCTGGATAAGTATCTTGGCCTGCATGGGGACATGATTTTGTCTCCCTCATAAAACCATACATGCAATGAGGGTACACTGCCCTCAGCAGGGCATAACCACAGCAGAGCTGCCTGGCTGCTCTTTCAGAACAGACAGGGTGCTTGGCAGAGGTCAAGAGGAGGAGATCTCTGGAGGAGAGAGCAAAATGGTATTCAATATTTCGTAAGTAACGTGAGAGCTTCCTGCCCAGGGCTGCTTTTATAAAGCTCTTACAATATTGTTGTCTTTGTAATTTCAGGTATAATGTAGTGAGGTGTGCTTCGGTGGAAAGCAGGGCATGGTTTTGAAATGCAATTCTGGACCGGAGGCTCCAGAGGTTCAGTTCTTGGCCTTTCCAGAGGCTCTCTGTGACCACCTGAAAATGGCTTTTTTTTTTTTTTCTTTTTCTTTCCTCCCCACTTTCCTTCTCAGACTGGATGTGACTGAAGTGCCAATGCAGTGATGTCCTCGCCACACCTTGTGCCGGGCTGGTACAACACGTGGCGAGCCGGGGCTGGAGGTATCCCTGTGGCATTTGCTTAATGCTGAACGAAGCATTACCCCATCACCTCTCACCACAAAAGGCATGTATAGAAGAATATTGACTAGAAGAAGATGCTGACGTTTGGCATGCTCTCTTACAGCTCAATTAGAAAAGTTCCACTTCCCATCAGAGCCGAGCAGCAACGCAGCACGGCCCGTGTAGACAGACGAATGCACCAGGACCAGGTGATATTTCTGTCTTGAACACTTTGAATCGATTTCTCATGAATAATAGCTGTAGCAAACCTTAAAATTACTCAGCAAAATGCCTGTCTCTGCCAGTAGCCTAACTGTAAATTCCCCCAGAGACTCTGAAAAACCCATCTCAGTGTAAAAGAGCTTTACAAAGACCTTTGCAACAATTAACCCCCAGTTAAAGCTTCTATGACCAAATTCTGGTTTCCAACCAAGTGAAAGGAAGATGTTTCTTTAATTTTGGCAGGATGTGGATGTTGCCTATCTAAGGCACTTTTTGACTTGTGACCTTCGAAAAGTCACCTGCTAACCCACAACTGAGTTAAAGTACTGAGCTGTGCAGGCTCTTGAGCTACTGCAATGTCTGAGCAACACCCAGCGCGGGGGAGCAAAGGGGAGGAGGGCACGCCGAACTGCTGGGAGTGCACTGGTGAAGGTAGGCAGTCGGATGGCTGAACCCTGGACCCCAACGTGCACGTGAGTACGTGGAAAATGACGAGTTGGTGATTTTAGTTCAAAACTATGTGGACTTGGAAGCGATGTAATTTTCTTTCATGCATCTTTTATCTGAGAGTTGGCACGTATGTTGTGCATAGAAATGAAGAAGATGACTTGGGGCTCTCTTCTGTCGTCACTTACATGGTGTGTAACTCAATATTTTGTTTATTTATGGGAAAATTCTTTTCTGCAGCTCCACAAAGATTGTGCGAGAGCAAAGGAAGCAATGAGGAAGGAGAGGGCCAGCCCTCTCTGCCCCAAAGTGGGAGCACTAAAAAAATAAAACCTGGCGCACAGGCTGCAGCTGACTGAAAGCATCTTTCATTTGTGCATTAAAGCCAACGAATCCCTGGCCTCATCTCTCCCAGCTTACCCTCAGCATCAGCCAGATTGCCAGAAACGTATGGGCCATGGGAAAATAAACTATGTATATAGGAGTAACTCATATTTATCAAAAGGCAATTGCAATCAAAATGTCTCACCCATATCTGATTATCACAGCACGTCTCTCTCCTATCCCCTCTTTGGCTTCAAGTGGCCCCTTGTAAAAACAAGAAAAGCTTTCTAAAAAATGTGAGTGGGTACAAGAGACAAAAGCATCATTTTTGCTCTCCATTTATACACTGAAATGCAGCTGACAGTAGTCCCAAGCTCCGTGACTGCAGCATTTAGTGAGGCTTAGATTATCTTGCTGTAACGTGTCCTTTCCCTCTGCAGCTGAGTGTCTCTGTCAGGTACATTCCTTGCACAGGGACAAGTTCTGCACGGAACACTTTAGAGCAGGAAAGTGTAGTTAAGGATGCCAAATTATTCCAGGTGGTTAGATTATATTTCTAGGCACAAGGCTGGGCTGGTTGATGGTCTTTGAGAGTCACTTTGCCAGACTAGTAATGACAGAGCAATTCCTGCTGCCTTTATGTCATTACATATATGGTTGTTGGAGGATTCAGATAAAACCTTAAGGGTATAAAATGCTTTGGCTTGGTGAAAAGGCTAATACGGACAAGTCACAAAATCTTAAAATGAGAAAGGAATATTGATTCTACAAAGAAAGGACAATATTTGTTTAACAAAAATACTGCCTAGAATTTTCTTGTCTGAAAGAAGCTTAGGGATTTTGATGTGATGGGCTCAAAAACATCAAGAAAATCGTGATACAACCAGAACAAGGGCAGATGAGGCCACAATGTCAGTCCCAATCTGCTTGTCTTCACTTGTAGGACTATCACAAGCTACCAGCCATCAGAAAAACATTGTCAGACCCACTTCAGTATTTTATAAGAAACGAGTTTTCATTTCTAACCAGTCCAATCCTATAAACCTGGAGGGGAGGGGTTATTTGTTGAATGAAATAGCTAGCTTAACCAGGTGTCAGAACTCCCTGACACAGGGTGAGTGCAAGCATCAGCCAACAATAATTTCAGATGAATTGGACCATGCAAAGTACTTATGCATTTTCACCCATAAATCTTCACCTTGCTGGCTTGTCCCATTGCAGTGACCATTTTTCCATCAGAATAATGCTTGTTGAGATCATGAATGTGTGCTACTTTAATGCTGGCCACGTATCTGGGATGCTGGCATTCTGGATAGCTAACTGTCCAGAAAAATACCAAAACTAAAATGGCCTCAGGTTGTGCCAGGGGAGGTTTAGGTTGGAAATTAGGAGACGTTTCTTCTCAGAAAGAGCAGTCGGATATTGGAACGCACTGCCCAGGGAGGTGGTAGAGTCACCATCCCTGGGGGTGTTCAAGGAGAGGTTGGACGTGGTGCTTAGGGACATGGTCTAGTGGGTGACATTGGTGGTAGGGGGATGGTTGGACCAGATATCTTGAAGGTCTTTTCCAACCTTAACAATTCTATCATTCTATGAAAATAAAAAATCAAGTAACCTTGAAAAAAGGTGGTGATTGTCTGCACCAGCTCTTTGTGCCCATAGGCCTTAATACTAGGTAGGCTCAAAAACCCTGAAAGGCAAATCGCCCTCAGTACATTTGCCCCAACCTTCCTCTAAACAAAGTTCAACCACTGAATTTTCCTAAGTATATTCCCATCTCTTCCTCCAATTCAGTGATCAACAGAAAAACCAAAATGCAGCTATTAGCAGGACAGTGCTGTGGCAGAATAAAGGAAGATACACATCAGCCTGAACTTCATCGGCTTCATGTCCTGAGATTCACCCACCCTTCTTATTGTTCTAATTATTCCTCCAGATACTTAACAGAGATGAGTCAAAATCTCCAGTGTGTTTGAAGAATCAATAGCGTAGTTGAAAGGACGTTGAGGTCATGTGTGTCTGTGTTTCATTTGATGCTTACTGCAGTTGTCATCTGACTGCTGTCTCCAGAAGCAAGGACAAGATGGGAAGTCCTGGATGCAGGGTTTGTCCTTGTTGGGAGTTGGAAAATCTCCACACCCTCTTTCTGGACAAGCAGTGGAAACAAATATTAATACATGGCTGAAGTAGACATGATGTTTTAATTAAAGACAAAAATCCAACTTTATTAGAATAAAGGATGCATGATTTAGTGGCTTCTTATTGAGCAGCATGCCTGGGACCCAGTGCTGACTGCCTCTGTGCCACTGCGACACTGGAAAAGTTAGTCACAGGCTCTGTGCTTGACCTCTGCCACTTGTGCGTTGAGATTACCACTATCTAGTAAGACCCCAGTAATAAGGAGCCATCAGTAAAAGGCTTTCAAACACAGAGCAGAAAGGGAATCTAGGCAAGGTTTGTAAAAAGAAAAAAAAATATTTCCAGGTGCAGAAAAAAAAAGGTGTTTCCAAGTTATCATTTAACCTTCTAAAATACTTTATCAGCTTTTCTGATCACAGTATTTCTGCTGAATGCACCTGGATTAAAATGCCGTGGTATAGGAAGTTCATCAGGATTGCCTCTTTCCTAGTGCCAAGCTGGATCTGCGAGCCCAAAATGCATGAATGTTTGGTTAACAGCAGTCCTAACCATACTGAGTCTCCCTCAGTTTTCAAGTATTTTGGTTGTTTTGCAACTATACAGCTGTGATGAAAAACAGAAGTGAGAACTGTCAGTGTATTTTATAGTGGAGCTGTTTGAAAGGATGGAGCGACCACGGGGCTGTGAATCGTTGACTCGGAAAATTGGCAGTGAGTAATTTGCCTGCCTGTAGTTTGGGGACAGTGCCGTTGAGCCCAGTTGGAAATCCCTCGTGTGCTACTTGGGAGTTCTTGTTATCTCAAAGGCATCTCTAGGGCAGCTGAGGGGGGGTTAAGTCTGGTTCAGGTGCCTGGGAACCACTTGTGGCAAGGGCGTTGAAAGGCGAGGGGAGGAGTAGGTGAGATCACAAAGGTGAATTATTGTTTCAGGGAAGCCAGAGTTGCTTGATGTGCGGGAGGATGCAAGGTACTTGCTGCAGATGTAAGACAGGGTAGAGGAGACTTTTTCCAAATTCTGTCCAGCATTTTAGTCTCTACAATGACTCAAGAGTTGGCACTGGGTGCTCCCAGTGGTCTCCAGTAAAGAGCCGACTTCATCAATGCAAAGCCAGTTCCTGTGCTTGAAAAGGCATTGCTCCATCAGCATCGGTCTGCTGAGACCACGTTTTTTGCAGAAGAATACAGATTCTTCAACTCCTTACTTAGAGCTTTCACGTTACCACGGTACTCTCCAACAGTGTTTTTTAAATTGTTTGTTTGAAACATACCTTTATACCAAGGAAAGGTCTATAAAGTAGATTGGAATCTAATTTAAGCATTGCAGAATTTTCTGAACAAATTGATCTTGGCCTGCCTCACCTTTATTTATTTGGATTACCAACTTGTGATCTTTTTATGGGATTAGACCTTTTAATACTAGTTCGGGGTAAGAAAAGAGCCTCGAAATCTCAGATATTGTCCCAAGGGCAGGGACACAACTTTGCAGTAACTTCAAACACTTTTTTCAAAGGGTCTGTGCTGATTCAGGGAAGTCAGAGGTCTGAGATGGGGGGTGGGGGAGAGCAGTATCTTACTGTAATTTTTGTTTGTTTGTTTGTTTGTTTGTTTTTCTGCTGCGTGTCTTGCAATATTTCTTGTTTCTTCCATAAACCAGGAGCAGTTGGTGCATTTGGGGTGGCTGACTGGGATGGTGGATGGTGGCTGTGAGGACAGGCTCCTGGGAGCACAAAGTTGGTGTGTTACACTTCCCCTCTTAAAAAATGGTTTCTGTCTCCACCTGGTGCTTCGCAAAGGCTCCTCCATGATCCGCATATTGCCTGCGTTTGCGGTGGGCGTGTGTTGTAAGTTTTGAGGAGTCCAAATCCCTGGAGGATGGACACGATGCCATTTGTTAACATGTTTTGGAGCTGTTGTGCTCTGGTTTGAACCCTGTGTGCTCGCACAGAGGATGCGTGCACCAGGGCAGCCGTGGAGAGCTTGGCTGTGGTGTGCTGAAGCCATGCGGCTGTCGGATGGGCACGGTGATGGGCATCTGCCAGTGCTGTAGGGCTGCCCAGGCACCCGAGAGGGGCTGCTACCAGGAGCAGTGGCTGGGGAATGTCTGTGTGCTTGCTTCATCCAGGCTAGTGCAAAGCATGTGTAAATCGGGCTGCAAGGGCGGGGAAGGCCCCAGTGAGGCCATGGACCCCAGCGGGGCTGGTGCCTGCCAGAGCCAGCAGGTCACAAAAGCAGCGCCTTGTGCAGGCACAGCAGCACAGGTCTAAACATACATCTAAATAAATGTGCTTTTTACGTATAAATCCATACAAATAGCCATGACACGATGTGCGTGAGCAAGATGTGGGATGTGTTTTTGTGCTGTGAGCTGCTGCTGTGCCCGGCTGTGTGTGCAGCACGGAGATTTTTGGCTTTCTTACCCACCTGGCCCATTTCTCAGTGAGGAAAATGACAAAACCAGAGCCATGTCTTGACTGGGAGGTTATTGTGAGTTATTGCTGCAAGGGGGGAAAAAAGCGGTAATAATTTACATGAATGCACATATCTCTGTGTTTCTTTACTACCATGCAAAGCATTAAAAGATCTGGAAGGAAGATGGGCCGTTTATCAAAGATGGTTCTGAAATACAGTTGATCTGAGCATGCGGACAGCTCAGAATGTGAAACACTGGAAGGGACTACAGACTAAAGAGTGGCCCCCACCATCTGCCAACTTGGAAATAAGGTGATTGCCCCCATATGCCTGCGTCCTTCTGTGCCCCAGCCTCTTTGGATGTGAGCAGGGGTGAGCACCAAGGCATCCCATCACTGGTAGACCAAGCACAGAGCTCTGCCTGGCCAGTGTCTGCTGGAGGACTGCTGGCTCCTTGATTTATTTGTAGAGGTTTTTTCTTGGCTGAGCTGATGCCAGCGTTGCAGGTCTGTGCTGGGGCTGTGTTACCCACCTAGAGCGTCTGCTTGCTGCTCTTAAATGCTGGGATGAATGTCCCCAGGCAGAAATGCAAGCTTATTATTTCTGAACCAGTATTCAAGAGATCCAAGGTCTTTATTCCACTTGTTGCAAAAATCTTTCTGGAAATCCCATTTCTTTCCCCCTGCTTAGTTTCCCCAGGAGTGTAGCTTGTGAGCAGGGCAGAACAGCCCCTCTTTGCAGATCCTTTGCCCTTGGGTGCCTGATGGAGAAGCTGGACGAGGGGGAGAAGAGGTCAGCTCAATAGCACAAGCACTTCTTCTCCTAAGAAAAGAGGTGATTTTGCATCTTTAATTTTTTTTTCTTAAGGAAACACACTGCTTATGGCCCTTTGGGAGGCCTCGGTGCCATGGTTGCTGTTGTATATTATTTATACATGTGCAAGTGAAACAAGGAAGGATGTGGCTTGAGAGAGATGTTGAGCGTGGGGCTCTGGGAGTCCCTTACAGCATCCCGAGAGGGAGAGCACTGTCTGCGGTTGTTTCTGAGCTTTTCCCATCCCCTGATGTGCATAGATGTGTTGGTGTCAGGATTTTTAGGTGTGTTCACTGAGGGGGGAGCACCAGGCCTGGATGTCAGCAGAGCTATGTGGTCCTGGTGGCTGAGTGCTCAGCAGTGAACCAATTCACAGCTGGGCCCAGGTGACAACTGCAACCACCGAGCAGGTGGTTATTGTAGGAACTGTCTTGGTTTGTCAACAACCAGAAATTTCACATTGGATCTGAAAAAGCATATTAAAACTTGTGATTATCTGCTTCTGTTTTGATTAGTTCATATTTTCCAGTGCAAATTACTTACAGAGGCTCATGGCGCTGTGGCAGGCAGCTACCTTGCTCCCTGGCTGCTGTCATGGGGTAATTCTGGTTCCTTACATGATTTTCTGGCATGTGAACTCAAACTGCATGTGATCTGTCTTGGAAGGTGGTGGGTAGCAGGATGCCCGATGCAGGTGCTGCAGCACCAAGGGGATGTAGTGCCTTGGGGTATTTCTTGGGTAACACTTTTTTCTTTTTTCTTTTTTTTCTTTTTTTCTTTTATTTCCTTTTTTTTTTTTTTCTTTTGTTTTGTTTTGTTTTTGTTTTTGTTTGGCCTGATTTGTCTTACAACTGTGAGCACTCAGCTCTGAGCACAAATTGTTGGCCTTGCAGCTCTACAAAGGCTTTGAGAGAAGCAGCAGCTCCCAGGTAGACCTTCATTAGTCAGCCTGCTTTCTTGTTAGGCAATGGAATAATGCAGACACTTAGAGTGTCTGCCTTCTAGAGCTTCTTTTATTTATACACAAATCCCTGAAAGCCTAAACTTCTCACTTTTCAGTTGAAAATGAGAATTTCAGAGCAAACGCCAGACTCTTTGATCTGGAAGTGCTGCTGGTATGTTGCATGGGAGCTCTAGGTTAGCTGCATTGTGCCTGCATTTTTTTGGCGAGGGCAAATCCCCTGTCCCACGAGCATTGGGACAGGCACTGTAGGGTGCTGTGGGGTCTTTGCCTGTCTGACCCCAAGGGGATGCAGGAGCTCAGGGCTGGCTGGTGCCCAGCAGGACGCAGCTCTGGGCTCGCAGCCCTGGCCAGGAACAAAAGCGAGCCCCTGGCCTCGCCGCCAGCCCTGGCTTGCTCCTGCAGCTCTGCCAAGCCTGCATGGGGCAAGACCGGGCAGGCGAGGTGTCCTAATTACAGTGGAGAGAAAGTGCTGCACAGAAAGCGAGGTGTGTTAATGGGATCGGTTCTTTCTGAAAAAGTGCCTCTGCAGTGAGTGCTCCCGAGCACCCAGCAAGAAGCCGCAGCAGTGCAGACACCCGGGCTCATGGGGGAAAAGCTGGAGGGAGCTCTCGGAGCCCTGTCCCAAAGGGCTGCTCAGCCCAGCTCCTCCTGTGCCAAAGCAGATTTGGACACGCTGATGCCTGTGGGATTCCCCTTTCCCACAGCCTGGGAGGTTCACAGCAAAACCAAAAGCTCCTGGTCTTATTTACTTACTTATTTAGTCATTTATTTCACTGATTCATTTTATTTTGGGGGTATTTGGGGGGCAGTTGTGAGTTTTGAAGCTGTTTGGGAATACTTGCAGAGAAGTCGTAACTGGGCTTTGCGTTTGTAACTCAGAGAGCACTCTCAGAGAGCAGAGTGAGCGTTGCGTAGCAGCTGGTGGGAAGTTGTAATGCTCATCAAAACTTTTCTGATAAATAGCATTACTTGGATTTTTAAGCTAATTTGTCTGCTGTTCGCTGTTTACTCAGGAATCTGGTTTAAAACCCTATGTGGTAATATAATTGACTGAAGAACCATAATGTAACCAGAAAATGAATCAGAAGGAATTATTTTACAAACCCACCACTTAACTGTGAGCCAATGGCAGCCCGCAGTGGCCCTTTTCATGTGCTTATCTTCATTATGACATTAGAGATAATCTGCCTCTGCCAGGCTTTTCCTAACCCCAAATTCACAAACATCCTCTCTTTTTTCCTCTTTTCTTAGGAGAAACATAGCTTTCCGACAGTATCTCAGCTGATATAGTAGAAAAAGTAAATAGATTAATGCCAATGGATAAGTAAAGGTCTGAATAACTTTACTGAAAGCCTGTAGTCTTGAGCACACTTCGCCTTTTTAATTGAACACCAAAAACTGATGGGTGCTCTGCTCAGGGTGATTCCAGCACGTGGGGTGGTGGGGCCGGGAGCTGCCCCCTGGGACCAGCAGCCACTGGTTGGGATGGGACAGGAGCTGGAGGGCACCCTGGGCACCTGCTGCGTGCTAGGTTGGGGCCCCACGCCGCTCCTTCATGCTCACACTGCTGAATTGGGTTTGGTGTTTCTACAGACATGGAGAGTCCTTTTCGAGAATGCTTAAAAGCAGCTCATCGGTAGACCTTCCATGGAATTCAGTAGTGAACTGTCTTCAGGTATTGCAGTTGGACTTGGTGGTCTTTTTAGGACCCTTCCACCTGAACTATTCCATTCTAAACTGTCCGACATCTGAGGCTGTGCGTGTTTCTGTGACAGAGGTGAATGTGTTCAGAAATGACCCTCAGAGAGGAAGGGACACTGTAGTAGAAGGGTGCAGGTCTGGCTGGGCCTGTGCTCGGCTGCACTCGACAGAGCATCACTCATGGAAGCGGAGCTTCTCTGAGCTCCTCTGGATGCAGTGATCCTTGTGGGTCCCTTCACTCGGGCTATTCTGTGGGTCTGGCATCTGGGAACGTTTCTCCTGGGCGTACTGTCCTGAGGCACCTTCTCCCAGCTGCTGAGGCATCGCTGGTAAAAGCTGCGTTTGGGAAATCTGGACTTTATTGCAAAAGGGCAGATCATTCATGTTCCAGAAATAATTTTTCCAGCTCTTGACACTATTTGTGGTAGCCAAAAGAATAGGAAAATATTGGGAAGGGATCCTTAGTATAGGCAAAGGTATTCAGTGTGGTTGCTCCATTATTTTCTTTCAAATGGGAAATGTGTGCCGAATGTGCATTTTAAATCACAACTTATTGTGAAAATTGATATGGTGACTTAAATAATGCAATGCAGACAAGTTCAACTTTGTCTCTGAGAGAGTTTCCCTTTGTCTTCCTATGCTGCCTATCATCAAATCCTTGCCATGATTTGCCCCAGGATTTTCATGCTTGGTGTTCTGACCTGCACCCTGTTTAGGGAGCCAGCTGCATGTGCGTGTTGATTGCTGTCCCTCTTCCCTCTTATGCACCCACCCTTATAAGAAATCTGATGAGGATTTGTTCTCTGTTCACACCATCACTTGAATTCTGCTCTTGGTCCATTGCAAACAGCTGTAGGTAAATCCCTGCAAACTTGTGAAAAAAATCTGGCTTTTGGAATCCAGATTTAATGATAAACAGCCAGTTGTACTATCAGAGTCACATTAAGAACAGCTATCAATATGCCATGAAACAGCAAATAGTTAATTGAGGCTCTGTGGTCCATCAGGGTCTGGCTGAGATCTGTGTCCCAGTTCAGAGTAAGCATTGCCCTCCTCATGTATCCTGTCCCCAACAATACAATATTTTTTTCAGCAAAAGGAGTAAAAGAAGAAAATGACGTGAAACTGAAAAAATGTTGGGTGTTCTTGAGCTGGTCAGAGGAGTGGACACCATTTGCTAAGTAGTAAAGCACCGTTTGCTAATCTGTTGCCATCTGCCTTTATTACTGCAGCCCACTCAGCTAGACACTGCCATGGCCACCTCACTGCGTGCATTATATCAATGGGAAATTTTGTACTGAACAGCCATATACATGTACTTTATTTAGCCTTTATTTTTATTAGAGACTGAGGATGTCCAGCTTTGCTGTACTGGAAAGGTTATGGATCCTGTGGATTTCGCATTTTTCTGCAGATCTTGCTGTATTTCCCAGTTTCTAACCTATTTTTAAGTTCCATAGCTCACTTGGTTGCCAACATTACTGTAGGCTTCTTAATGTAAATCAATCCACTGCTGTCTTACCCAGTCTGGAGACCAACTAAAACAATAGCACCAAGAGGTGTGAATTTTCCCCATTCATCTTAACAGACTGTTAACTTCAAAGTCTGCTTGTGACCACTTAGAGGCTTAGTGTTAACCTCTCCTGCTACAGTATGTCCAACAAATGCACTTGTTGTCCAGCCCCAGATGGACATACCAGATGTTCCTCAAACCAAAGTGGACATTCCAGAGGAAATTGCTGCTGGCGGCACGGTCCAGCAGCAGGACAGAGGTAAGATGCTGGGCCAGTGCAGCCGAGTCCAGTAGTGGTATTCTTTTTGAACTGCAGATGCCGGCTTTACAAGCTGTCTCCAGCAATTCCTCCTGTGAACTACCACTTCTAACCATTTTTCCAGATTCCATAGGGATGTTGCTAAAATTGCTGAGCAATTTTGGTCATCTGCATCCAATATTGAGAACTTTAACAAGTCGTGGAATATTTTTTTCCCCCCAGGCAGAGAGAAGAGAGGATTTTCAGGCATATTTTCCTCTCTTTTTCTGTAGAAATGAAGACAGACATTGACTTACATTTGTGCAAGGCCATCTATTTAAAACAGATCCAAAAGGACTTTGCGAAGTGTAGGTAAGAATAAACTTCTTTAAACAATACCATGAGTACAAATCACGTGCCCATCCTGTTACGTTCCCATTTAGCCCACAGTTTTACTCTGTGAAACACTTGTGTTCTGCTTGCTCGTCAGCTGCCAAATCAGAGCAAGTTACTTTACCAGCTGTATACTCCTTAGAACTAATTTATGCTTATTAGGAAAAGTTGTAACTATGGAATTGAAAGTCATGGTAGGTTTTGCCCAAAGCATGTCCTTCAGCATCGTCCGTCTGCATCATCCCAGGCATTTCTTAGGTATTTCCTACTTGCTGCTTGTACCCTCCCCTTCTTATCCATGATCTTGCTGATATATTCCAAGACTGAAAAGTTGTGGTATGCTCTCACCCTCCCGTTGGTGTATCTTTCCTTCTCCTACTCCAAGTCTGCTTCTTTCCCCTCTCAGAAATAGAAGCTTCCATCTATCTATTGCTCTCTCCTAAGCCTTCCTTGTACCTTCATGGTCTTGTTTCTCATCTCCTTGGGCAAGGAGAGAGATTACTGTCTCCTGTGCTTCTTTTTTCATAACCTTTCAGTTTTCTCTGTGTATTTAAATTCAGGGATCCTTACATATTTTGAGTTCCTTTTTGTCCTAGATCTTCTCTGGTCAGTTCCAGCTTCTTGCTGTACAATCTCAGATCTTCAAGCGTTACTTTCTAGCTGAAACTCAGAATCAGAGATCCATGAATACCCTTCCTGACCTATCACTGGTCTCTGTCCTGGATCTCTTTTTCTTTGTTCTCACTCCAGGCCTCCATATTTACGTCTAAGTCACGTGGCTTCTCTCTACATGGTAGAGATATTCTCATCACCTATACATCTGGACTTCCATGCATCCAATTTGTGCTCTACAGATGTGTCCCTCCCGCTGTCTCTGGACAGGGACACTGCAGCCTGCTCTGGTTGCAGAAAGTCCCTTAGAAATCCCTTTTCTCTGGGACTTTGAAAACATCCTAACAGTGCTTCCTCTGGTACTGCACTGTACAACAACTTGTTGTGACAACTAATAGAATTCATGATTTTTCCTTGTATTTTCTTATCTTTTTGTGTGGGGTCCTCCATGTAGTCAATGTAAGTCAACCCAAGGTTTGAAAGCTCTCCTTTCCTGTAGTATTGGCAAGGTGCAACACAGCCTTCACCCACCATGAGGACAGCCCTGGATACAGGATTGCAGAAGGTGACAGTTCTGTGTTGTTCCCTTGGCGTATCTGTGCTTGAGGCTCCCAGTGCCCTGCATACATGGGGAGGAGATGTTCTCGCAGGGGAGGGTTCAGCTGTGGTGGCACTGCTGCTGCTTCTGGCTGCCCAGAGCTTCCTCTCACAGTGGTGCCTTCATGGGGCCTGGGAGCATCAGGAGAGCACAGTTTTAACCCTTATACATTTGGGGGAATTCTGGGGCCCTGAACTGAATTCCTGTTCTGTAGGAAGCATCAGGCTTTGTCATGTGCTTGGATAGTCACGAGTTTCTCATCTCCTACATGGATGGATACCATATAGGCACAGTTTAGATTAGTTTTATTATGTCTTGTTTTATTTTATTTTATTTTATTTTATTTTATTTTATTTTATTTTATTTTATTTTATTTTATTTTATTTTATTTTATTTTATTTTATTTTATTTTATTTTATTTTATTTTATTTTATTTATTTCTCACGGCGCGTCTTGTTATTAGCAGCAGTAGTTAAAAAGCAGGAAGATCATGGCCTGATTCTCGTCAACCAGACAGTGTCTGCTGGTTAAGAAGTTGCCTCTGGACTTGGAGTCACTTTCAGAGAATACCAAAACCCTGCAGGTCCTTCTGTTTGCTCCTCTTGTGGCTCTGCAGGGAGCTCCGGAGCACCTCACCGGGTGGCAGGGAGGGCCAGGTGAGGCGGTGCTGGTGGCGTGGGGTCCCGCGGCGGCATGGATAGCTAGAGCTTTCTTAGAAGTCGGTTAGTTGTGTAATTTCTTCCTTCTTTCTTCTTGATGGTTATTATGATCTCTGTTCTGTGTTTATAATAACGTGTGTTTACTAATAGTGTGGTGGCATGCCACTGCCAAGCTTCTTCTGCTAACAATAAAAAAGGGAAAATTGATATTTATGGAGACTTGGGGGCTGGCCGGGCTCTAGCTCTTGATTTTTATTGTAGCTGACTGCAAACTTTTCAGACATGAGAATCTGTATCTCATTGTGCAGGGCTGGTTTCCATTTCAATCTGGGTCCCATTATTAGGGCTTGGTTTACATTCTGCAAGGTTAGCCATGTGCGGATTCACACAAACAAATATGTAATTTATGTCTGTAGCTTTCACTTGTGGTATTTAAACCTCCACCTATTTCAAATGTGTCTGGAAGGGGATAAGAGGACCTGCAGTGTTCCTGCTTCTAATGGATGGGTATCTTGTATAGCAACAAGCAGCCTAATAAAAAGTTGGGATCCGTTTCCACCCTCTCCGGAGCCCACCAGGACACGAATAGCCAGGCAGGGAGGAGCATCGCCGAGCTGCGGGTTGCCCCTGCTCCCACTGCGTCCCTTCGGAGGCTGCAGAAGGGCCCTGGCCCCAGCCCAGCTGCCTGGAGGTGGCTCAGGGCCGTGCTGGGAGGTTTTCAGGTTTGTGGTATTTCATGCCTGGAGAGCCTCTGCTGTGGTTCCCAGTCAACGCAAGGGAAAAGATTTATTCCCAGAGAAGCTCCTGTCTCTGGGACCAGAGCAGTTGCATTTAAATGAAGATTTTGCCCTCGAAAATGAAATCTCCTTTGGTAGAGGTGGGATGTTAGATACCTAACTAAGCTTAGTAATATCAAGGATTGCACTGGGGACTTCTTTTTAAGAATGTCTCTATACCAAGCTAGGTGTCTGTGAGCAGCTGGCTTCTGGAGGAAGCTGTTACGCCAGGGAGGTGACTTGATGCACACACACACTGCTCCCAGGTGTGAAGCCTGCAGGGGGACAGTCAGTGCCCTCTGGCTCTGATCTGGGAGTTTCTTAACAGTACAAGGACCAAGGGAGTCTTGCTGAAACCAGAGGGCATCATTCTGTCTTTCCCTTCCACAAGCAGGCTCCATTTGTCCCTGGGAGACTCCAGCCTTCCTGCAAGGTAGCTGGTGCTCTTCGCTCAGAACCTTTCAAGGGGAAAAAGAAAAGAAACCTCACAGAGAGAACCTGAGACCTTGGCTTATGGGCATACTCAGTCCACAGTGTCACATCATAGGTCTTACTTATGATGTCTTGTTTCTTTGTGTCTTCCAAATTATGCACAAGCAGGAGTCAGGTAATTCCTGGGTTTAGATTTTCTTTGACCAGTCTGGGGTTGTGATAGTGTCTGAGTAAAGGGGACCACCTAGAAAAACACTTTTTTCTCTTAAGAAAAGAGTTGTTTTTTTAAACTCTGCAGTAATGGGGGGTTGACTCTCTGCCTCTGAGTTTCGCACCAGTACAGCCCAGCACTGCAACCATTCACGCTGCTGACAAAGAATCGGGCTCAATGAGGGCAGATGGTTTCACCTATAAACTCTCCTCTGACGGATGGTGTCTCATGCCGCTCACAGGGCACATTTATGATCTCTTGTGCCAGTTAAGCTGTATCAAGTGAAATTCTTGCATAATTCACGTGATAGAAACTGAATCTTTTCATGCAAGAAGTTATGCCAGTTACTTATTATTGAATTATAATGAGTTTGTTACTTTGAGTCTCTCATCATTATGGGGAAGGGAAAAATGGTATTTTAGAAGGAGTCTGTCGCCCTGCAATACAGCTGCGTTATAGCTTAATGAATTTAAGCTGACTTCTTGAGAACTTAACTGTGCAACTCTATAGTCTCTAGACAAAGTTGTGTTATGAGAACATGTAAACATCATAGGTCTGATTTGTCCTTTTCCAATCCTACGTATTCTCAATTACATCAGTCCAGAATATGTGTTCTCATTTCTGTTCCCGTACAGTTTCCACTGAATCCCACTTCGTAACCACATTGAATAAATAAAATATGAGGTATGCCTGTGTTTGGAAAGTTTCCTAGTTTTCTTACCTGGATTTCTAGTTCATATAGAGGTAACACACTAACCATCTTAAAATAGCAAAAAACGAATATGAAAACCTTATATATTGTTAGTTAGCGGTCCCTTTCTAGTTAGGCAAGAAAACTATGTCTCGGCCGCAGAGCAGATGAAACTTATGAGTTATGAAAAGCAGAAAAATGAATCTCGAGATGAGTTCAGAGGTGGCAGGAGCCCATGGTTCTGAATGCTTGCTGTGGTGAATTGTTCTTCCTGCAGTCCTAGTAAAACAAACAACAGCTTCAGTTTTCATCTCATGCTAAGTCTTTGGTGGGAACTTTTCTTGAGAAGTGTGGGTGCTTTTGCGGTGTTACACACAATTATTATTTATGGCCCTGAATTTTGTTTTGCTTCTCAAACAAGAGCTCCATATTTGTGTTGAAGGCAGAATATTATTAATATTAGCATTTGTTTTGAGTTGATATCCAGATTCTCAGTGAATATAAACTGGCATAACTTTGTTGGTGACAGTGAGGGGAAGTGCTGGCACGTACTGATCTGGCACTTTACTACTTCTTATTGTATAAACTGATTGCAGAAAGTACAAGCTGCTTTCGAGAATGCAGTTGCTTCAGCTGTCAGACTGGCTGTGCTCAACAAAATCCATTCTGTAGCTGTTTGTAACCTCTGAACTTCGCTTCTGTGTCACATTCGGATAGGTATTGAGCCATCATGTGAGAACATTTTTCTGAGTGGGGACGGTGTCTCCCCTCCTCTCCACTGCCTGCTCCCTCTCTGCTTTACAGCCTGCCTGCTGGGCAGTGGTTTTTGTGATCCTCCTGCAGGAGGTGCTCCCCTGCTCCTGGCATCTGCAGCTGGCAGCTGGGGCAGCGCAGCACCCCGGCACGGAGCCCTCTCCCACAGAGCCAGAGGGAAGAGAGAGTTAATGGGAGGGAGCAGATTCTGTGTTTGGAAAAAAAAAATTAAAACATTAGCTTGCTGCTAGTAATTTATTGCACCAGGACTATGTTTTTACTGCAGAACCTCATAAATAATATTTCATTCAAGGTTTCCAAGGATGGAATGAGAATTTTGAGGACCAGACTGAAGCAAATTTGTACCATCACTGTCTTTAATTCACTGCCCTTTTTAAATCAGTAAAAGATTATGGTTTCAGGTACTAATACATACAGTGTATCATGCCAGTATGTGGATAAAACCTCAGATTTTTTATTACTTAAGCTTTCTCTCTCACACCTTGGAAGACTCTGAGCTTTGATTTTCAGTAACACAGGTAACACAAGTGAGAGATGTGAATGAAAAGTGAACAGATTTCTGCCCGTAGAAGTCTTGGAGCCCATCAGCTGGCTCCTAGGGTGCTGGTGGGGCTCCCATGCTCTCCAAACCGCAGGTGGCTCAGCAGTCAGCAGGGCAATTCAAGCAGAGTCATGAGAGTTGTGGTCACTTGCACAAGCTGAGGGTTTGACTCAAACTCATCCTCTGTGTTTAATATAAACCACATTATATATCAGCTTTTAATGGAGGAAAATGCTAAAAGCCCAGCTTCTCTTGGTAGGAAACCAAGATCCCCGCAGATAAGCCCAAGTTCATCTTGTGGCACGGAGGTGTCCCTCCTACCATGTAGGCAGTGAGCCCAGAGGGGCACCTGTCTGGGGACACCTGATGCTGTGAGGCTGTTCTGCTTGGTTTCCTCTGCTGGTACTGGAAGTAAGTGATTTAAGAGGAAAACAATCAAATTTTCTAAACATCTTAGACTGCTAACCATAGAACAGTTTGGGTTGGAAGGGACCCTTAGGGATCATCTGGTTCTGTCCTCCTCTTGGATAAAGAGTGGAGTTTTTCATGAGAGCTGAAGGCAATACGATGCTGCCTTCTTAACAAATAGTTTTTAAGCCCTTTTGAAAAGCCCAGACAAAACTCCTGGGAGAATGAGGAAAAGCAGTGTTTGATGGGGCACAGCTGGATGTCCCAGAGACCTTGGGACTGGTGGCCTGGGAAGGACACCAGGGCTCTTGGCCCATCCCCAGAGCGCTGCAGCGGGCCCCAATGGTTGGTGTCCAGCACATGCAGGGACTCTCTGCCCCATTTCCTAGCACAGGAGCAGCCTCCCAACAGTACCTGTCATGGTGAAAAGCTTGCTGAGTGTGGAAACGCCAGTCTTGTTTATGGAACTGCTGCTTCCAAGGTGGAGCTGTGGCCCGCTGGGTGCAAGGTAGTTCACAGTGTCCTCCTTTGGGTGGTTTTGCTTCTCTTTCTAGAGGGAGCACCACCATGAACTCACTTAGCTTACCTCCAAAAGTGGGGAATTGTTTTATTTATTTATTTATTTATTTATTTATTTATTTATTTTTCTTGAGACTTTTTCAATACAAGTGTCCTCATTTCTGTCTTCATTCCTTAGTGGGTATTTGTATGCACCAGTGGCCACCAGTGTTGAGCTACATGATTTTTAAAATATGGTTCCCACAAAAGGACAGTGTTATCTCAGTATAGAAACAGGAAAACCGATTGCTAAGGTGTTGAGATTCCTGAAGTGTTTTTCAGTTTATTGTAACTGGACTTGGAAGCATGCGGCACATAGCAGCGTGTGCTGTCGGAGCCAAGTTGTCTGACGTGAAGCATAGGATGTGCCGAGCATTGAAAGCACACGGAGCAGATATGTTCAGGGTCTTGGTATTAACCTCCTAGCAGCAACGGTCAATAAGTTAATGAAGATTAAGAAACAGAAAGGGAATGGGGGGCAAATGGGGAGCAAATGTGTGGTGTGGCTCTTGCCCTGCGTCATGCATCTGGTGCTGCAGCCGTGGCTGCTCTGCAGCCGCTCGGAGCCGCTCAGCTGCGCGTCCACCTGAGCCACGGGGTGCATTGGTTGTACAAACAGAGGACCATGACCACCACCTTTCAGCCTGACACAAGAGTGGTTCCCAGCAGTTCGGGCTGGGAAGGATTACATCTGGAGCAGGACCTGCCGTGAGGATACGGCTGAATGTTGTACGGTTGCCCAAGGTACCGAAGACAAAACCTGAGCCAAGATACTCAGTAGAACTCTTAAGTTTTTGTTGTCACAGGTGTTCTTAATTACCACAATTGATCAGGTGCTGACTTTTTTTCCCTAACCATCAGGAGCATGGGCTCCCTTTGCCAGACTGGGAACAATTATCCAATCCGCATTCAGGAGGTGACCTCTTGAATCTAAAGCAATGCTGATGGCCTCATCTCCATGCCCTGGTGCAGCATCCGCCCCGATGTTTGACTGATCAAATCCCTTTTATAACCCTGTGTGGCCTATTCTGCTAATGCTCTATAAGCACATGGTGAATAACAGCTAGTTTTATACGTCCCGCTGGGAAATATTTTTCTGACAGGATAGCAGCTTGGATTCATACTACATGTCTGAAATTTCACATATGTTGGTTAGCTGTGATTAATGCGAACGGTGGGTCATTGCTCCCAGAATGGATAAAGCATAATTGTTATGACCAGGAAGAAGACACTGGCAAAGAAGTAGGCTGTCTTCCCCAGAAGGATCCAGGAAAATTAGGCTAATAACATAAACTGTGTTGGCTGGAGCAAAGCTTAAAAGAATGTTGTGTTTTTTTGCTTTCACTCAATGTAATTGCATGTATGTACGTGGTTCTTGTTGGGAAAGCTCTGGATAAATCCCTCTTTGGATCCTTTAATTGCCTCTGTGTCAGAGTCTGGCAGGAGGTTTTGTGAAACCTGGTGTTGCATCTCGTGCAGCATTTTTCATGTGACTATTAGCACATGAGACTAAAATATACTTTTAATGAGCATTTGGGTGAATATAAAAGTAAACCCAATAGAGTGAAAATGAATTTGTAAATCAGGGCAGGGGAGAGGGAAGTAGCTAGTATTCACAGTTCTTGCCGTGATTATCAGATGTTCATTTTGATGACATATGTGAAATGTAGTGGCAACCTGCATCTAAATGCATCAAAATTAGTCGGAGAGTCATGGCCAAGTGCCATGCACTGCTTGATTGCAAAAACACCAATCTGCACATCTGTTTCAAAGCCCGCCACGAGGAGAAGCAAAGAGGAGCTGCCAGCTCTACAGATGGGTAGCTGGCTTTCCTTTCCTAGGTTGTGCCATAGTCACTGCACTTAGTCACTTTCCTAGGCCAGTGTCACTGCAGCACGTCTTTTTTTTGTAATAATCCACATGCCTACATGATGCTTTGGCATGTGGCAGCACATGCGGTGGTTTGCTTGACTCTAAGTGAGCTGGCATTTTAAAGACTGTTACCTGTTTTCAGCAGGAGTTTTCAAAAGATTTTTGTACACTGTTGTATGCATTTCTTTGGTGGTTCTGCTTTCAGAAGGCCATCTGAAATCCCCGCAGTTGCTGGGATTGGATGGGGTCCTGTAGTGTAGGCTCAGTAGTCTGCCACACAGTGCTGGCCCTAAAAGGTAGGATAAAACTATGGCAGCACATTCAGTGACTCTCTGGAGTCAGAGCCTCCCACCCAAACCAAAACACGGTTTCCCTTCTGCTGGTTACTGCCCAGCTCCTGTACGTAGGGCAGGGAGCCTTCCTGGTCATGCTGTGCAGCAGTGGGACAGCGTTCCCACACCCTTCAAGAAGTCACAGGTGAAAAGAGCCACCAGGTTACCTCTGAAGCACGTCACAACTTAGGTAATTCTGCCCTGGCTAAGGTCATCCTTGTTTGTGGATTTCTCTCAAACTAAGTTTCCACTGCCACTTTCACAGTGAAATTTTGCTGTGATAGACACAAACATGGAAAGTCTCGAAGTGTGCTTCCTATTTGCCTACATCACAAATATTCCTGGACAAGAGACAGCCATCGCTGCTTCACAGAGACCTTGTGTCTAAAGAGAGGGCTTGCTTCTTGGCAGGCAGATGGCGTTCTGGGAAGTGGATGACTTCCACACAAACCCGGTAAGGAAGGGCCTGCAGATCGTGGGCAAAAGACTCCTGGGATGTTGGAGAAGAGGTTCTTCACCTTGCAGACTTAAGAACTGAAACAGTTGCTTGGGATATTGCATTTTCTGGTGTAGGTGAGTGCCTTCCTCTTTCACCTAGTACCTGGACTGCATATCTCCTAGTACCTGGAGATGTATATTTTTAGTGCTTTCCTGGAAGTTCATGGCAACCTGCAGCCATGACAGGCAAAGCCCAGTGATCCGAGTTAAAAGGATCAAGACGAACTTGACTCCACAAGGGTTACGATCACCTGTCACCAAGGGGAAACCTCGGAGCTTGCAGCAAGTGTTTCTGTTTGGTATTTTCTGTCTTCCTCATAAGGAGACAAGCAGGACCTTTAAAAGAAAACTGAATCCTGTTGTAATTCAAATGAAACCTATTCCATGCATTGTGTTGTGAGGCAGGAGCACTGTAACCCTTCCAAATGTTCTTCTGTAAAATACATAGGAAATTTGGAGCTTGGTGCTGTGTACCCACCCCTTATCTGTCTTCAGTCATCCATGTCTACACCAGTGCCAAACAGCATGAAAACTGAGCTGTGCTTCTATTCGTGCAAGTGTTTTCTGAAACTTCTGGAAGAAGATTGCTTTGTAGCAAAATTAAGAACCCAGGAACATGAAAATCCTGTCCTGGGTCAGTCCAAGGGATTATCTAGCCCATGTCCCCGTCTGTAACAGAGGGCGAGCCTTAGGTGAGGAACAACATTTGAAGCTTCATTTCTTTTCACACATAGCCATTATTTTCACACTCAGCCAAATTACTTTTTTTAAAAAAAGTTGTTGAATTATCCTTCAAACTTTTGCCCACTGCTTTAAAAAAAAAAAAAAAAAAAAAAAAGGAAAAAGCGAAAAAGCAGAGCAGTGTTTTCCATCAATTTGCAAGATGTCTAACTGAATTCAAGAGGACTATCTACCTGTCCAAATTAAGAGGCATAACACTTTCCAGTATTGGAGCCTCCAGAAAAGTTCATGCTCCACAACTACAGAGATCATATGGCTGGAAGGGAATTTTGACTTCTTTGCTGTTGCTATTTTAGAAGCACCTGGAGAATAGATTTAATGGATGTGAAACGTCCCAAAACTTGCCTCTTCCCAGAGGCAAAGGGAACTTGAATCCCCGAGTTTGAAGCCCTGCTGTAATCGTACCAACTCTGCTGTGGGATGAAGCTATCGCCTACAGGAGTGCATCCTCTTCCAGACATAGTCTCAGCAAGACAGTGACGGGCACCTCAAATCACTTATTTACAAGAGATTGCTTTCCGATGCCAGGCTCCAGTGTCTCAGGTACACAAGCGTATGTTCCCCATCAGCACAGAGGGTGGGGGGCTGAGTCCGTGCATGCTGGAGGCAGGAGGCAGTCTGGCAGGGCTCAGCAGCAGCCCTGGGGCATGCAGAAAATCTTCCAGCGGCAGATGGGGGCATCAGATGATGAAAATCCATGCAACTCCTTGCAGCTCTGAGCTGGGCAGTGAAGGAACCTGTTACCACAGTGCTTGCTTGCTTCAGCTTCTGTTTCAGATGCAGAGGGATTCCTCAGGGCACATGCAGCTTTCTGTGGGCCTCACCGGCTCCTGCTCTGCTCCAGAGTTTGGATCAGCACCAAGTTCATGGCGATGCCCTGAATGCACGCATGTCCGCTTCTGGGACTGAGGCAAGATTCTTTCCTGGAGCATATACAGAGTAAATTCCATGGTTTTCTCAAGACTTGTACTCATGGGACCAAGAACCAAACTGCTTTCTAGGTCAACTTTCCTGGTCCTCCAGCTCTTGCATGTTATCTGTAAATCAGACAGCTTTGGGCATCCTGAAATAGCATCAGCCATATCCAGAGAGCCTTTTGGCCCTTCAGGCCTCCTGGACGGCTCGGTGAGGGACAGCAGAGGTTATACTTTTTGGAGAGATGACTCATATACTTGCCATGGGCAGGGAATCAACTATTCCATGGACTAAGATCCCCTGCAAGCTGGCCAAGCAGAAGAATTGGCTTTAACTATAAAGGTAGCTGGTAGCCTGCCCTTCACTTGGAGGTAGGAAAGGTTGGAGCGCTGCCACCGTGGGAGTGTACTTCAAAAAATAGGGACAGAAATGAGGAAAATGTTAAAACAGAGAGAAAATGCCAGTTAAAGAGCCTGTTATAAACACCTCTGAAGGCTTGCTAATGTAAGGCTCGAGTGCTAATACTGAGCAGCAGATCTCATGGCTGGCTAACAAAAGGAGAGAGGTTTGGCAGCCAGCTCTGGATGAAAGGTTATGAAGAAACATACCTTTTAACATTCAATTACATCATATTGTTTCCAAAACAGAGAAGTTTATCTCTAGGTTTAACAAGTGATTTAATAACACGGACATATCTGCAGTTTTGCTTCTGAGGGAATTGGGAATTGTTTCCTCAAGTCTAATCACAGGGTTTACTTCTTTTCATGCAGCTTCTGAAATCGCTACGAGCCTCCCCTTGCTTTGTAATCAGATCTGCTTCTTACAGAAAGCTTCCATCAGTCGATCCCAGAGCATCGGCGTGTGGTCAGTGTCCTTTGCTGCGTTTTACATGAGGAAGAACTGAGGCACAGGGCAGGAAGACCAAGAAGGGGTGAAAAGGTTTTCAGTGCCAGCTCCCTAGAAATGGGGTGGACTTGTCAGCTCTCTAGCAAGCTTTGTCTTTTCACTTTCTGAGGCAGTATTTACTTTGCCAGCTTACTCTGGAACAGAGATTCAGAGAAAGGCAAGGTCTTTGATCATTCACATTGCTTCCATGTTGACTTTCCCTTGGCTTCCCAGCTCCCAGGTCTGGCACCGGTTGCAGTCCGTGCCCTGACTGCTACCTGGGGGCATCACCAAAGCCCCGCTGCTGTGAGACCCAGACCCAGTGGCTGCAGCTGGGGGTAGGAAGGGCTTCAGGTGGGGAAACTCCGATGCAGGCAGGGTCTTACCCCAGCTGAGCACTGCCCCTTCCAGCAGCACAGGCATGGGTAGCTTGAGCCACCTGCCTCCAGCATCTTCGGCTTGATCCTGATATGTTCAGCTTCAGTGGAGGCTGAACAGTAAAGGACTTCAGCACTGATTGGGGTTGTTTGCATCAGAACCAAATATCTTTTAAATCCTTTTTTGTAAAGGGCATCACAACTTTTCTGCCTTTTCTTTATATACCATTGCTTGTAAACCTTGGGTTTTTCTCAGCTTTTAGTCATTTTGGTAACTTTAACCTTCCACCTGCCTGGTTTACTTCAAGGCATGCTTGAAATGTCCCAGACATAATTGCTTTACCAGTGTGTCCCTCGTGTAAGTAGCAGTTAGCAGCGGTAAGACACCCAGAGACCAGGTTTTAATCAGCCTTGACTGAAGACTAAAAATGATTCACTCCTGTCAGCACTGGGCAACACAACAAACAGCTCTCCAGCAAATCACTTAAGCAGAAATATGTTGGCATGTTTCTATAGCAACTAAGGAAAAATATTTCACACAAAAGTCCATCTGCTGCAACATAGAGAGAGATCTGGCCAAGGATCGCGTTATAAATTAATCTTAATTTGCAAATTTTATTTTTGCAAACCTCACGCAGCAACTTGCACAAAGAGGCAGAACGTAAGTGAGAGAAAAGACAATTGATTTTGGATACAGACTGTCAATTAATCAACAAACTGGTCATTAATTTGGGAAACAGCAATTGTCTGAGGATGAAAAATCGCAGTGCATTGGAGAGGTATTCATCTTCCTTGCTGTTTACCAATCAGACTGCCTCACACCATCTTGTACGCAGTGTATTTGGAAACACACTTTATTTTTTCAAAGGAGGCTAGTAGCAAGCATCCAATATTTTTTTTTTAAACCATTTTGGTTTGATTTACTTGTAAAGAGTTACTCAAATTTATTCAACCATATAAAATGCTTTGTAGAAGCCATCAAAGTGAGGAGAGGGGGAAAAACCAATGCGATAATTTGGACTGCGATGCATTTTATTTTATGTGATGTCAACACTTCAAAGCCCATTGGAGCAGTGCTCGGGAGATCTGAAACATTTTACGGGGTGCTTGGTGTCTGTGCTACAAACCATCTCCAACTATAGATTCTCTTGCACAATGTTCACATGCTGCCTGCCAGTGTTTCTTGCTTGCCTGCTCGCTAGCTGCTTTCTGTGTCTCCTCTGGAGATTTGCATTGCCTCCCAAACGAAATTTAGAAAACAAGTCCAAAAAAGCAACAGGAACTTTCTCTCAGCTCGGAAACATGTAGGTTTGTGTCCTCGAACATGTGCCAGGTCTCCAGGGGTTATGTCCAGCGGAACGTGAGTCAAGCCTAGCCAGGGTCTGTCACCTGAGGCTCTGCATGAAACACTAGACCTTAAAATATTTCAGGAAGAGGTGAGATTTTTGTGTCTTATGTCATACGCCCTTACTCACATGCGGTGATACTTAAAAATATATTGACACACGTGGCTGGCAAGTGCTGTGAAGGTTGAAACACAGTTCCCAGCACAATGGCCACACTGTTTGCTCCCTGTTGCCATTTTCTCTGCTCACTAGCATCCTTGACGAGAAGGAAGGACAGCCTGTTCTATTTTGAATAGGTCCACGATCTGAGTGGTGGCACGTTAAGTAAGCAAGTAAACATGGGGCTGGGTCTGCTTCTGAAGAGGAGAGGGACCCAGAGAGGATGAAATGGGAGAAGCAGAGCACTTCAGAAGTCTGGGGAAGGCTGCTGTTTTCCATTTCTTCTGTGCCTCTACTCCCCTTCTCCCTTCAGCTGTAAGTAGTCTTACTAAATGCCATCATCTTGATGGAGCGGGGTTGGAGGGGGGGAATCTTCTCTGGATAAGTTTAGAATACATTTTGATTTTAAGCAGCAAACAACTATTTAGTGTTAAACAAAGAGAATTACATGAACAAAAGATGTTTTGTTCCTTAATAAACAGAAAACAAGTCTCACGTCTCATCCGCAATCTGTTTTGACATTCTTCACACTGATCAGTTGGAAAACAAGAAAACAACTTGCTAGAAGCAAGAAACGTCCAACCCAGAACTGAGAAGCAGCTCAAATGCTAACTTGTTCACTGTTTATGAAAACAAGTTGTGTTTTTTTGTTTGTTTGTTTTTTTCTGGGACTTTGTGTTGCACAATGGTTATTATTATTGTTCATTAAGTTGTTGGGGGAGAAGAGGGAAAATTAGTTTCTTTTGCCAAGCAAATTGCACCTCCATCCCCCTCTGGTTGATGTCTCCTGTAGTAGCTGATCTCTCTCTTAGTAGCTGGTAAAATATTTGAGCTCTACCTGATACTTGGACTTTATCTGGAATTTTTATCCAGAAACGTCGGACCTGTTAAGCTTTAACACTGAAGTAAAAAAAAAAATGCAGCTGCAGAGTGAGAAGCTTGAAGGAGTCTGCTAAGTACATTTGCTTACAAAAATGCTGCAGTCTACTTTACTGTGGGGCCATCAGAATAATTAGGGATGAGTGGGTCAGGAAATTTGGCTCACCAGGCTGGGCCCAGGGCTGGCCAGTTTTGAGCTCTAGGAGGAAAATGTCTTTCAAATGCAAACACATTACAGCATTTCATATGGATGAAGTTCCAGGGTTCCAGGCATTATTTAACAGTCTTTGTAAATTGGTCTGTAGACCATGAATGAAAGTATTTGAATTTGGTTTGACACTGTAATAGCTAGCATGAAACTCAGTTAAATCCATAGCATTACCCAGCCGCATACAGTAGTTTAAAAGCCCTGAAGCACTCAGTGCATCCAGGTTAGCATTCCTGAGTGAACAGCCATTCTGCAGAATTCATACTGGGAAGGAAATGAAGACACTGGTTTGGGTTTTAAACAATCTTCCATCCCCCTTGCTTCAGTTTAAGCCTGAAAAATCTGAACTGACCTTGCAGCTGTTTTTGGAAAAGTTTTATTAAATTCTTCCATCATGGACTGTAAAAGCTGTTTTAGCCAAGCTTTATTCAATAATTAGTATGATGCTCTGATCTGAAATAATTTCTATATTATTATTACTATTATTATTATTACTATTATTATTTTTTTTTGTTATTATTAAATTTAAGTGTATTGGGCTTGATTATTACTGGGAACGTTTTGCTGGACACAGTAATCATGCTGTAAACCTTAAATATAGGTTCCTCTTGGCTGAATTGCATTGAGCTCGCAGCGCTGTGTTTTGGTGTGTGTGTACTGGACACACAGATCATATTCTTAGCTGAGATATGGCAGTGGTACTACACTGGAGCTGCACTGTTTTGTAGAATGATAAGTTCCTCTGCCTCTACTAGTTCGTGTCCTAGCAAAGCTGTAGTGTGTCAGCAGTGATCGCAGTTCTGCTGGGGAGTTTTCTGGGAAATTTGCTCAGTCTTCTCTGAAATCTGCTCTAGGTCTGCCTCCCGAAGTGCTATGAACAGCCTGGCTCCAAGTTGCCATTTATGTAATGTTTAGAATTTGCTCTTCAAGGCTTTGGTTTGGTGATGGAAATACTCAAATTGCCTGCTTCTGATTTCGCTTTCTGTATATTTTGTCAGAGCTGTTTGCTTTGTTTAAAATATCCTGCAGGCGATTTTCATTGCACTGTTCTTGAGGGTTGCATGTGGATTTGATCCAGCCAGTCTCACAGTGTCGGTGTGCGTTGGTAAGGTACCTTCATCTAGTTCCCTTTTTCAGTCCCTTTCATGAAAGCAAGACTAGAAATCCCAGGAAGGGATTCTGTGGCCCACCAGAAGGAGGAAGCACCAGAAATGTCACAAATCTGACACTCAGGGTTTTTGCCTGATTTCTGAAGTAAAAAAAAATTAAAAAAAATCAGATAAGCTTCAGTCTTCTGCAGTTCACCCATCACTTGTTCAAGTATCCAGTGTGCAATGTATTGTAATGACAGGTGTCAAGTTTTCCAGAGGTTTAAAGCATAAGCCAGATTTTCTTCCAACGTAAAGTAATATTACAAGATTGTTTCAGGTGAATAGGACATTTTACAGTGTGATACTATGTGAGCTCAGTGAACCTTTAAAAACTGTTTTCTGAAAACTAGCGGTTTCAAAAGAAAATAGGAGTCCTGGAGTAGAGGCAATATAATCTGACACGCTTTATTGCAGCAGCTGCTTGCTTTGTTTATAGCTGTATGTGACAATTTTTTTTTTCTATTTTGTTTTGCCATTCTGGCCTTACGTCACCACCACTTCGCTCCAGCCCGACAGATCTGTCAGCTGAGGCTCAGACACCAGTGCTGTCTGCTGCCTATCCTGCACTTGGCATCTAAGGGCTAGCACAGTTCCCTGCTCTCCTGTCCCCAACGAGTGCCCCTTCTCCTCCCCCAGAGGCCTGTTGTTGGCACTTTGTGATGGCTTGGTGGCTGCTGTGCCTCATCCATCAAATAAGATGCCAGCAGGCTAATGGCTGCTGCCTGTGCACAGCCGAGTTGTCTTGAGTAGCCTAGGAAGAAGCCCAGCTATGCACATCGTAGACTCATAACATCATTGTATTCAGCATCTTTATCAATGATCTGGATGAGGGGACCAAGTGCACCCTCAGTAAGCTTGCAGGTGACACCAAGTTAGGTGCATGCATTGATCTGCTTGATGGTAGGAGGGCTCTGTAGAGAGATCTGGTCAGGCCGGACCGATGGGCTGAGGCCAACTGCATGAAGTTCAGCAAGGCCAAGGGCCTGGTCCTGCACTTGGGGCACAACAACCCCATGCAGCGCTACAGTCAGGGGTAAGAGTGGCTGGAAAGTTGCCTGTTGGAAAGGGACCTGGGAGTGTTGGTTGGTAGCCAGTTGAACATGAGCCAGCAGAGTGCTCAGGTGGCCAAGAAGGCCAACAGCATCCTGGCTTGCATAAGAACCAGTGTGGCCAGCAGGGCTAGGGAAGTGATTGTCCCCCTGTACTCAGCTCTGGTGAGGCCGCACCTCGAGTACTGTGTTCAGTTTTGGGCCCCTCGCTACAAGAAGGACATCGAGGTGCTCGAGCAAGTCCAGAGAAGGGCGACGAAGCTGGTGAGGGGTCTGGAGAACAAGTCCTACGAGGAGCGGCTGAGGGAGCTGAGGGTGTTTAGTCTGCAGAAAAGGAGGCTCAGGGGAAACCTTATTGCTCTCTATCCCTACCCCAAAGGAGGCTGTAGCAGTGTGGGGATTGGTCTCTTCTCCCATCCTACGAGCAATAGGACAAGAGAAAATGGCGTCAAATTGTACCAGGGGAAGTTTAGGTTGGATATAAGGAAACAATTCTTCACCAAAAGGGTTGTGAGACACTGGAACAGGCTGTCCAGGGAAGTGGTTGGGTCACTATCCCTGGAGGTTTTCAAAAGCTGTTGTAGATGTGGGGCTTAGGGACACGGTTTAACAGTAGACTTGGCAGCGCTAGGTTAATGGTGGGATTTGATGATCTTAGAGGTCTTTTCCAACCTGAATGATTCTGTGTTTCTGACAAGCTTTAGCTTAAGAACATGTTCTTCTACACATTGTGCATCAGACCAAGGTTCTTTTCAAACCTGGCTGTTAGGAAGGCCTCGCCCTCCCAGGAATGTTGGGACAGGGTGAGTGCACGTGTGCCTTCATCCTGGCGCTCATCCAGCTGCACTTGCTTCCAGGACTGCACAGGGTTTCTTCATATGCACTCGCCACCTGTGGGTTTCTCTTCCATAAATAAGCCCAGCTTCTCTTCGAGCTCACATAAACTTTTAACTCTCTCTTCTGAAGGTCTCTGAGAGAGAAGGGAGACACTCGGCTCCCCTAGCCCTGTCATCTCAGAGGAGCAGCAAGTAGGTTTTGGCAAGTGAGGACACTGATGCTGTGGGACGTGCTGTAGAGATCTCAGGACTGATGAATGACTAATGAGCATGAAGCAGTTGGCATGAAAAGAGGTTCAAGAAAAATTTTGTTGTGGAATCCATCTAGGAAATAATTTAACTCCCATAGAAAATAAAAAGTTGCTTAAAACGAGGCTTGACTAGTGACAGCTATGGGAAGCAAGTTCTGCGAGGCTTGGTAACTCCTACCAGGAGTCTGTGGCATTCAGCCCACTGAGCAGGAGAGCAAGGAATACTTACCAACCAGTTCAGAGTTGGCATCGCTAGCTTGTCCAGCTGATACAGCAAAGTCTACATTTTCATGCTTGCCTGCCTCACAGATCTCACCAGAAACTTTTCTAGTCTCACGGGCCTCCTGAAGACCAAGGCACTGAGCTGCCGGCTTCACCGTCCAGCTAGGAGAGATTCATTGACAGCAGGGTACATTGCTCAGCATTTCTGACATCAGGTTTTCTGCCCATCTTCAAAATGTCTCCTTCATTCAGGCTTGGTGCCAGTGACTGAAAAACTGCTAGTTGGTCACAGGTCTGATTCCTTTTCCTTTCAGTTACTGTTTGCTCAAGTATCATTGTTATTCACAGCTCCTCGTCTTCCATCCCAGAGGTTTTTAAAAATTGTGGGTTGTGATCGGTGTACTGCATATTTCCTATTACTGCCTTCTCCACCTGTGGTCATACATCTTCTTTGCAGTGGTCAGAGAGCTGGGTGGGAGGCTCTAATGGGAAACTGCTCCAAAGCCTTTCCTGCCCCGAGGCACTTTGTCAAAGCACATCTTAATTTGGAAGTCAGATTGTGCCATGGGATTAATATTTGTATATATGACATGTTTGTGAATTCAGCCTCTTGTTAGTCATGATTTTGGCTTGTCTCATATAATTTTTATTGGGTGGATACTAGAGCTGCTGTTGAAGGATAGTTCTGGTTCTTTGGTTTAACTGCTGGGAGCAGCCATAGGACAGAAATGCAGTTGCAGCCAGAATATCTTTATGTAACTATTTATAGTTTTCCCAAAGTATATCAGGATTAACTTCTTCCATGGTCAGTCTGTGATAAATTCAACACCAAAACAAATAAACAAACAGAAAATAATAATCTGGCTATATCTTTCATTTTTGAGTGGTCTGAGCTAAATCCTCCTGTGGCAAAAACTGGCCTTGTGCCTTCTAAGTGGAAAAACAACAGGAACAGGGGTACATAAGAAGCTGAAATCTCCAGTAACCTGTTTGGAGGGTTCCCATGGAAGGACAGCATTTGCCCAGCTCAAGAGTTCCACAATTGACTTTGTTCAAACCAGTTGGGCGTTTTATCTCTCGGTGGAAACTAAGAAACAAGGATGAAAATTATTTTTTTTCACTAGCTCTGAATTATTAGCCCTTTTTTTTTTTTTTTTTTTTTTTTTTTTTTTTTTTTTCTGGCATGTTTATCAGTTTATTTCCCTTTAATTTCATTGCTTCATCAGTGTCTAAGAATGCTGGAGATGGAGAGACAAGAGTGGCTTTGGTAGTTGGTTTATCACATCGTTGTAAATTGGCTTTGAGTGCTGCGAGACACTTGCATGCAATCCTCACACAGAGGATTGGACTAGAAAGGCTGGAAAAATTTCCAAATATTTTTGTAAATCTAACACATCTTTGCCAATTTGTGTGCCCCGAGCATGTCATGACATAGAAGCACTGCAGCTATTTCTGTCTGCCATTAATATTTTGTGCTTCATGAACCCTTATTAATTAGGATATTAATTTCCATATGTACTTTTGGAACAATGCCATCCCATGAGGGGGATTTTTCTCACATGCCATTATTCTGCTTTCGTTCATTTACCCACATTTTGATGCTGTTTATTACAAGAAATGTCAGGTAGGGCTTGGGAATTGAAAATTTTGGTGGAGAGAATAGGGTTTTGGGGAGATTTTACTTAGTGTCGGGTTATTTTCTGAAATGGTTTAGATGCAGATTTATCGTTTCTGTTTTCTCTGTAGTGTATCATTTGTGAACAGATTTTCATTTTTCCTGCTGTAGTGACATTTATCAAGAGAGTGTATGCAAATGCACTTCATGCTAGCAGTTGTTCATTAAGGGTGCACTCTGACATTCGTTATTTGTTATCTATTGCATATGACTGATTTCTTAAACAATACAGGATTCGTTCCTGCTTCCCAACTAGAGAAATGAGCTCCTTTAATGACAAGGGAATCAAAATATGAGCACTTTGTTTATGCAGAGAAAATAACCAAATTCATAGGAAAAAATTCCCTTGATGGCTGCACTTACCAGTAACTGCAGCCTTTCTCCAAAATTGTATGTGAACAGTGCCTCAGTGTCTCATCTTAAAGATGCAAAAAATCGCTGCTTTTGTGGGTCTGCACAGTGCTGGCTGCTGATTAAAGGCACCAATTAAAAGCAAAGCTATGTCCTATATGTCAGCTTTCCATTCAGAGGCAAACTGTCATCTAAAGACCAGGGATGCTCTAAAGTAAACAATTTGGGTATCTAATTATCTGATGGATATCTAATTTGATATCCATTACCTTCAAACAGAGAGCACTCCAGTTGCTCGGCAAAGGGTGCTCCAGTGTAGCACCCTTTGCAGTCGGTGCGAGCATCGGGGTGGATCTTGGTGACGGTTGAGCAGCTACAAGCAGCATTTCTGGAGAGTATAAAACTTGTTGAATTTTAATCTCAGCTTGGCACGTTGGAATGGGAGTTAGGTGCCTCTTTGACTTTCAAATGATCTGAAGAGGAGTGCACTTGATACAGGTGGTAAGCATTATTCTTGGAGCCCTCCGATATTCTGGACACACGTGTATTTTCATTCCTCATAAACGTATCCCTGGTGAGAGGGGTGGGGACATCAATTAAGAGGAAAGCCATTTTCCACAGTAGCAAAGGATCTGAAATGAGTGTTCTGCAGATTAAGCAGAACAATCTCCAGAGGTTTTGCCAAACAAATTTTTTAGATTTCTTCAGGATTCTAGTCATGGCCTGCGATCTGAAACATTTGCCAAGAATTCGACAGAAAAAGGAAAAATACCCCAACCCTGGAGTTTTGAACAGGGAGGTGGTTTGTGGGTTTCATGGGATTGCATCAGAAGTCTGATCTTCCCGGCAAAAGATATTCTCTTTGCAAACAATGAATCCCCTAAAACCACAAGTGCCATGAAGTCAAGCAGTGTGTGGTTTGGATATGAGCAGGCCAATTTGTCAACTTTGTTTCATTCAAAGAGAATGAAATAATGACTGGAAAAACATTGAGATAAAACAAACCTCAGGATACCCGTTATAGATTGATCCTCCCAAAGCAGAATCTAACCTTGTTTTCACTTAGTGGAGCTCTCCCGTATTTCTACTTAGACGGCGCTGTTAGGTGATTTGAATAATACATATTTATAATGTATGCTTAGTTTTTGACTGGCACAGGGAGTGTTATTCTAGTTAATACAGGATTTTGTGGGAATTGCAATTGTGTTTTTGAATCCAGTCTAAATATTGTGACGAATTTCTAGCAGGTAGTTTTAATGGACAAATACCGTTGACGAGGCGGAACTGCCATTGTGTGTCTCGGAGTGACTCGGGGCACTCGGCTGCTAACGTTTCCATCCCAGAGACAGGGCTGAGGAGTTCGAGGCATCTGTCCCGCTATTACCATGTCATTCCAATTGGTCACACTATATAAAATTGTTCTTTGAGGCAAAGTTTCGTGTCTCCTCTTCCTGTTGCTAAACATGTGCAACACCCTCCCTTTTTCAACGGCAGCATTAAAAGTGTTCAGAAAAGTATTTGCCAGCCTCATTTATTTAGTTCTTGGCTTCTTTGTTTTCAAGAGATAAAAGATGGGAGGTTTTTTAAAATTCCAATCTACAGAAAAGAGCTTTGCCCCACCTAGACAGTATTTTCTGGAGCAATGGTGAGTGAAATCTTGGCTTTGCAAAGTTACAGAGGTAACAAGAATATTTAGATTTACCATAAGATTTTGTGAAAGGTGCACTCCATGCAGAATTCCTCAGTGGTTTTATAAAGATTGAACCAGGAAGATAGCCTTTTTTTCTAAAAATAAACTGAGCAACGCAAGTCAGAGTATTCTGCCTGTGCAATGATGATGATTTCAGTCTGGAAGTTCATTTTGCTCTTTGAAACTGAAATCCTGAAAATCCTTCTTTCTGAAAAGTCATTTTTTTCATAGCTAAGCAAAGCCACTGTGAAGGTGAGCTTCACCCTGCAGCTTCTGCTCCCCACTTCGTTAACTCAGGGAATTCCTCTTTCTTGTATTTTAGTCTCTGCTAGTGGCTGCCAGTTTGATTTCAAAATGTTTTAGTCTTGGTGTAAGCAGCAGGCAATCTCCACCCACATCTTCATTATTAACTTCAAGAAATTCCACAAAACTTGTAGCAACAGCTTTCAAAATCTGTAGGGAGCTTAATTAGCATCAGAGGAGAAAAGTGGAACAGATTTTAAGCACTGATCTTTTTGTTAAGGGTTTGCTCACACTGACTCTCTGCTTGGTGCACTCTGGATCCAGTTCAGCACTGTGGACTCTGGCCAAACACATGTCCTAGCACTGCCAGGTTGCCGGCAGAGACATCACCTTTGGAAGATGTAGGCTTTACTAAAGCCATTGGTTTCAGCTCCAGGTTCATTGGAAACAGGTCAGAATAGATGCTCTGTCTCTAATAAGCCTACATGTCAAAGAAACTAGGGTTATGCTTGCTGGATCTTAATTTTCCTTGGAAAGAACCAAACTGAGATGTCAACTTCTGAGTGGAGATACAACCTTTACAAACCATTCTCCTTCACTGTTCTAAAATAGCAACAGTATGGAAAATGGGACAAGAGATCAGTGAGTATCACTGACTAACACAAAATTGCACCCAAAATCTTTCTCCTCTCTAACAAAATAACTAAAGAAAACAAATGCGTAATCCATTAAGTAGCAGGTTCGATGGCAACTTTCATGCCAGCATTGGCTTTTCCCACTGGATTATTCCAAAAGTCTGAGGCCCCTGTGTTTTGAATTCAGTACAAACTCCCACACAGGTTGGCTTTTTGACTGGCTGACTTCAGATCAAACCTGGGAAGGAAGAGCTAACAAGTTCGGCTCTCCAGCAATAGGCAGTAAGAAACCTTTGTGCTCTAGGTGTTGGCCATGAAGCGAGGACATGTAGCTGTTGGTTCGTGGGGCTTGGAAATCCAGGAGAGAATTCATGCTAGCTTTGAAAATTAACTATTGCCAATCCATTTGAACTCCTGTGAAAATCCAGTAAAAGAAGCAGAAATGGATATAGCCCAACTCCTCTATACATAACGCTTGTGTTATTTAGTTCCAACTTAAACAATATCCCACCCAGTTTCTGAGCAGCGCGGAGAACATGGTGATGACTCAGTGGAGGGTAACCAGAGGTCATCAGACATTGGTTCAGTAGCTGAGTGGAGATCAAGACAAGCAAAATGTGGAAAGTGCAGTGGTTTATACACAAACGTGGGTGTAGGCCAAAGTTAGAGGAGTAATGCGGGAAGTTGAATTACCTTTGGGTTACCCCACTAGATGTTTGCTGAAAGTATAACTGCAGACAGCAGAATGACAACAGAATTTCCTCAACGAGTGTTTGTTTTAGGGTCAAGTTTTCCTATCTAGTGCGTCTGTTGACAGGAATGGGCATTTGCTGGTTTTTCTTCATCCTTTCAGATGCAGGAGAATTCCCAAATCAAAATGCTGCTCTCATTTGTGCAGTACCAGAATCTACACCCCAGTCAGTAAGGCCAAAGAGCCTGAATTGAAACAATAGGAAACGGACTGCCTTAGGTGTGGGGAGAACAGCAAACAACTAAGCAACCAGCCCGGCCTTGAGAGCCCAGTCCGAGCTGGGAATATGAAGTTAGGAAAACTGTGCATGTCATTATCAACTGGAGGGTTTGGCCAGTGGCAGCTGAGACGATAACAAATAGAAAGCCTCTGGTGCTACTAGGCATCTTGGAGAGGAGTCACTGCAGTCACCACCACCCGTTTGGCTGATGTGCAAAAATGTCATGTGTTTTCCCCGTGTGGAAACTGTTTGGGCAACACCTATCCTAATAAAAGGGCAAAATATGACTAGGGTACTGAAATCTTAGGTTACCTACCACATTAGGTTTCTTTTTAGGGACTGTGTGCATCCTCCCTGCCTAACTTTCTCTGTGCCATGATTCATGGAGGCTGAACTTCTGCCTTGAATCCTCTTCTCTTTCCATTTCTCCAATCCCTTTTCTTAATCATACTCTATCCTTCCCCCACCTGTTTCCAGAACCAGGCTCTATCCCAGCATAGCCGGAGGCATCTGGTTGACTAAAATTATGGCTATGAGCAAGCTCGAGTGGAACAGACAGGATCCGTTCTTTTTTTCCACAGGGTGTAAGTCATGTCTGGTAAGGAATGAAACTCCAAGCTAGAGTTTGTGCAGAAGATAAAAGGGATGGGCCCAGCCCATTTAAACTTGAGATGGCTTGAGAAGTGTCTGAGCCACATCCCTGTAATTCATGCGGTATGATAAGTCAGCACAGTGCATAATATCCCTCACTCAGGCACCTGCAAGTGCTTTGTTTTGGGTCCAGTAATCCCAAATGCTGCTCTCAGATAGCTGGGTTTCATCCCTTTCCTTTTTCTCAGAGAAATTTGGATTGGCCCACTCTTTAATTTAAACCATTTGCCCATTACAACAGTTTTTACAAGCAAAAATCTCTGGTTTCATAAGACCTTTTAAATCCCACTTACCTGGTAGAAGTACTTGTGCAGCTGGCACATGGTGCTTGGCTGTCCGTGGTGCATCTGATGGTCCCAAGTCCTCCACTGTCAAGCACCTCGCATGTACTTTTCTCACATGTGCTCTTCTGACCTTCTTGTGCTCATGGGTTATTTTCAAAACCTGTGTAGAGATGCCCAAGACAACAGAGATCTTAACTAAAAACAACTTACTAGCTACAAATGAGATTGTGGACTTAAAAGAAGTCTGTGAGTGTTAGCATACAGCTTACAAATGCTGGACATACAAAGCTTGTATGGGTAAAAGGTGGAAGGGTTACTGGCTTCGTTTCTTTTCCTTTTGCCAGCAGTTTGTGAACTGCTGATTTAGGCTGAGACCTTGACTTGTCATTTTTCTTTATTTCCTTTTTTTTTCCTTATCTGTTCAATCCTTGTGATTCCTGCAGTCATGCATAGTTGTTTTTTTTTGTGTCTGTGTGTGTGTTTTAGTGAGACTCAAGACTTCCAAGGTGCTGTATGTATTGTTACAGGCAAGGCCTTATAAACCAAAAACACAAGACAATTCTCTTTATTCCCCTTACATAATGCTTAGGCACCAGAAGAGCACAACTCATTGAAAGGCAGCTGTGGCAGAGCCAGAAACAAAACCCAGGTGTTGTGCCTTCCACGCCAGTTCTTCACTCACACCCTTCCCTCCCAGAGCATGCTTTGTTTGTATCCATTTCCAGTTTTCAGTGAAGAAAGATAAAAAGGCTGGGATTCACCTCCCCTAACTTCAGAAATCTGTAAGCTAACAGACTGGTCTGAACTCGTTGTTTGGCTTCACTCCAGAGCTGGCTCCTCCAGGAGGTAATTCAGCCTGTCTCAGGGCACGTGGGTTAAATCAGCTTCTGCAGGGGACTTGCTGAGCTCTGTGACTACCAGCAGAACTGATGGAACTGGCCAAAACTGCACCTTGGACTCCTCGGCTGCTAGGCTGTTGATGAAATCCTCACAGCCAAAAAAGACAAGAGGAAGTTTTCCATTCCCGTAAGGTCCCATGAACTTTGCTTGTTTGGCAGATGCTATCTAGAGGGCTTCCCTATGCAAGCTGGACTGGTGATCTCTCACTGGTTCCTGAGCACCATCCAAGGCTTTGCACTGATGGCCATTTCATCAGAAATAATGTTTCATCTAATACCGTACCCTCACCTGTTTTCCAAATGAAGGGAACCATAAATGAAACAAAATATACGTAGCTTTGTGGCATACCCAAAGCTCCAGAATTTGTAGCCCAACACCTTTCATATACGTTTAATTCTAGGTGGGTGGGTTTGTAATGTGTGAGAAGCAGGAAGAAACATGAAGACTTACCTACATCCATGGGTATTTTATACTAAAGTGATGTTTTCTGCTAGATTGGTTTTTTTTGTGTTTGTTTGTTTGTTTTCAATTTCTTTAATTGTGGAACCAGTAGTGTGTTCAGTATGAAATAGGAGAGGGCAGATATTCCAACTGTTGCAGATTGAAAAAAAAAAAAACAACCAACGGGGGGGGGCGGATGGTTGCACTGTAAGATGACTTTGCGTTGCATGGCTGGCACATCATCAGTAAATCATATTGTTTCAGTATGAGGCATTACTACATGCACCCCTTCTTGTGCTTTTCTGTCGGTACCTCCTATTTGCTGCTCTTGAAACAGGAGTGTGGGCTGGGCTGACCTTCAGTTATGAACCGGAATGGCTGTCTCATTTTTTATCATTTTTCATCCAGCCTCTTCATTTTTTTCTCAACAGCTAATGATAGAAAAAACGCCTCTTCTTATTTCAACCCTTGACGACCATTCAAGGAGTCTCTTATTTTAAGCTCTACGTATAATGTTTGTAATGCAGCTTCACCAGTCCGGCGTCACGGGTGGATGCCACTATTTATAATTTATTTCCATTAGCACTATTTCAAGGCAGTTCGACTTTGTTAGGGCAAGGCTCCTTAGGAGCATAACATCTGAGAGTTTAGAGGTGTGAGTAGGTGTCTTTCTCCCCCAAAAATTGCTTGCTGCTTTCTGGGAGTCTTGTTTTTCTTGTTTTCTCCACTAGCTACCATACATTTCACATTGGCCATAAAATTAAATTTTTGAAAATTTGTGGAAGTGGCAAGAAAGGGTTCAGCATTTCAAATCCAGACCATCGTAATATTCACCTCTGACTTACGTGCATGGAGATGCTCTAGTTTCTAGAGTTGACATATAAAGTACTTGGAAATATTATCGAGAGTAAAAAAATCCTTCAAGCAAAGTATTTCTATACATATATGTACAGGAGACTTCTGTCAAGCGCTGATGCATTCTCATGTGAAATGCTTTCTTTTCCTTGGGTCTTCACATCTTAGCTGGGAATAAAGCAACACAGAGAACAACAGAGTTGTTCAGCAAAATTCACTTGGTAAATGGTGTGCATTTGAACAGTTTGTCACAAACTTGCAGTCAGGTCTTTCCTTTCCTTAAGATTATACACCCTGTGAGGATTATAAAGAAAGAAAAAAAAAAATCACACTAAAATCCAAGGCATAATTCCCCTGAGGCCAGGATTTTATGCTTTGTGTATTGAGACTGGAAGATTATTTAATTGCAGTATTTAAGATTCTAATAAGAATGATCCATTTTTTTCCCCCACTCTAAAAAATGAGCTAGAAAAGGAACAACAAAGGAAGACAAATTATAGGTATATTTTAAAGAATTCTTCTAGGTAGCTTTTTAGGTTTGGGTTTAGGCATCAAAGCTGGAAAGGACAATGAATCCATTGAGAACTTTTGTGGCCCCTTTTAGCTCAATTTCTTTTGCCCTGTGAATTACAGTCCATACTGAGATCCTGTGATCAAGAATGATTGCATTTCTAAAACGCCTGTCCAGCCTGAGCAGGAGGTAAGAAGAAAGGATGTGTAGTTTATGCATTATTGCAAGCAGCCTTCCAACAACAAAGATCCAGAAATACATTTTAGTTTTACTGAAACAGCTACTGAATGAATCAGTTGAGGAACTTCAGGATTTACCCTGCTGTTAGTTCAAATGTTGTAATCATTTCCCACAGTCAGGTAAAGACGTTAGAGAAAGGTAAAGACCAAGGATTTGAAAATGAATTCACTAGAAGTGACTTTCATCACCATCTGTTGGATGGTGAGGTTCATCTCGTAAGTGCTTTTGAGCACAGTCTGGATGCAGTAAAATTTTTGGTGACAGAAGAAAAACTGTACATGGGCAACAATTACTTTGCATATTTTCATCTGTTTGATTCATTAACAATAAGCAGTCAAGAGCTTGTTTGTGACCTTATTATCTATGAATGTATTCTGGAGGTGCTTCTTTTACCTCTTAAGGAGATTCAGTTTCTAGTCAGCAATAGCACTTTCTTTCATAAAGATCTCTCTGTATCTCCTAGCAGTCAACAATTGCAGTGCATCAGTTAACAGTTGCAATAAGGAGATCAGTTGACAATTGCTAAATATTTTCTGTCTTCTCTTCCCCCAGAACATCCTGCTCCACTTTCATGTCCAAAGCTTCTGAGATGGTTTGCCAACTCTGAGCTCAGTAATAAAATAAGAAAGATATTTGATCCATGTGACATTCACAGATAAGTTTTTTTTTTTCCCTTATTTTCCCATTAGAAAATACTTTTTAATTTTGTATATTAGGGAATATGACTGGTGGTGTTTTGTTCTAAGTATTCCTGCTTGGAGAACAAAAACAACAGTGATGTTTGAAAGCTGTGGAGTGAGAGAGCTGCAAACTGAAAATGAAGCAAACTATTTTGTCCACCTAGCAATGCCAGCTGATTTGGATTGAAAATTAGAAAGACCCCCTCCTCACAAAGTTAGGACCTTGATTTTGTGCTCAGTAGAAGCTGTAGATGCTGAGCATCATTTCAGTTTTGCCTGAACTGGTACAATGGAGATTTTTTTGGAAAGTGGCTAAAATCTGGGGCCTTCAGCTATGCTGATGTCATTTGGCACTTGCATAATCTTCCCTGTACAGAGCCACGTGGATCAGTAATCAAAGGCTGAAATCTTTGCTGCCAAATGTCAGCCCAGAAGAGGTGTTAGAGATGGAATTGTGTTGTGATCCTTGGGAAGAGAGGGAACATTTTTGTAATTTTGTATTAGTGTACCTTTCTAGGATTTTTTTTAAGAAGGAAGATATCAGGAATGTACAGCTTGTGTCAGTGAATATCCCTAAATATTTCTGAGTAAATGATGGAAGATGCTTCAAGCCAGAGATGCCATTAGACACCATTAAGTATGATTTTCTCTTACTCTCAGATGAAGCTCTGAGTATTTTCTTTTCCCAAAGAAATGGTCAATGTAAAGAAGGCTGACATTCATATGAATACATTCATACAACAACTATTGTATTTCATTCTTGCCATAGTTTTTTGTCTGTGTGTGTAAATAGTGATAAAACAATGAAATGTATTGAAGAAAAAAAAAAAAAAAAAAAGCAGATAATCGCTAGACAGGAGGCAGGCAGTACTAAAAGTTTCCCTGGTGTAGGTAGTACTTCTTAAAGCAAGTTTTATTTGGCTTGTGTGCAGAGCTCTGTCTTCATAAACTTTTAATCTCAGAGCTGTCAAACCCCCTTTCACCTGGAGTTTTACAGTAAATAGAAAAAAAAAAACAAAGACAAAGATGCTTTTCTGTAGAAAAGTGAGCTTAGGGAATGTAGTTCAAGGTGAAAATCCTGTGGTGTCATTTTAGTAACTAATCGAAATTGATTCATGGGAAGCTTTTCTGGATCGCTCCTGAATCTCTAAAGCCAAAGGCTTGAGAAAATAATGAAGTACTGCAAACCCAGGATCTCCCGGAGAGTCCTGAGTGGCCTCTGCAGTACGGGGTGGAAGGAGAGGACAGAGGAAGTGGCGCAGCACTGGAGGCATGGCTGTGTGGTGCTTGTTGCACGGGCAAGATGTTTGCATCACATTCAGCACAGAATAGTTCCTTAGGCAAATCAGTTCATTACAATGTGGTTTTGTTTGTTAGTTTGTTTGTTTTTCTTCTTCTCATACTTTGCACATGAATGTGATGTAAGGAAGTGGTGAAACATCTGGCTTGGTCTTCCAACCTTCTCTGCAGCTGGATTCCCCAGACTCCATCTACATGGGCTTGCTGTGCTGCTCCCAAACTCACTGTTGGTTCTCAGGCACCCCAAGTTGCCATCCCTTTAGCCTTCATTAGCACTCATTACAAATCAGTAATTTTGAGTCTCACTCCTGTTCGTCTTTGCATTTTAAATGTTTGTTTTGAATGAGTAGGTGAGAGGAAAATAATTGTGAACGCTAAGCAGCAATAGGCAGAAATAATCAGTGGCGTGGTATCTGTGCTAGGACACTGGGCTTGATCCTTCTGCCAGTATTCATAGAGAAATGGCAGAAACCATTTTGAAAAATGGCTTATCTGCTTATTTTAATTTCTAAGACTCTGAAGTTAGATTTTTGCTCAGGAGAACATTCAGTGATACTGCTTTTGCAGCATCTTTCATTTTTGCCATCTGCCATTGAGTGGGTAGTAAAAAATGATGCCTGTGAGGTTACTGAAACAGGAACCAACCTTTTGACTTCTTTGAATGGTGACCAGGAAACTTCTGATGCGTAACACAAAGAGACAGCACCAGTTCGCAGAAGAGAGGGGATCATGTGATGTGCAGAATTAGAGGGAATGTGGTCCTCCTTTTCTGTTCATTAAATGTCTACAAGTATCTTTTGATTTGCGTAAACTATTTGGCAGACATGTCCTTGAATTAATCCAGGTGGATTATTCATAAATATCTTTGCTATGTTGTTTTGTGGTGATTGGCCAAGTCAATCACAAAATGTCCTTTGTCTTGGGTAGAGGAATATACTCCTATTTGTATGATTAATTCTGTGGATGCAATTTACAATCCATATTTGGTGAATACTCCTATGTATGATTTTAAGTAAGCTTTTTACAAGTAGTTTTGCCAGTGAAACTCACCTTAATGTTGTCAAAAAACAAATGCAAAAAGGTGCATCATTTTTTGCGGTTATATACTTAAGTGTTATTACCCCAATTTCATCCTTCATTCTGAGCAGTGAACAATGTTCAGGTATATAGTTTTCATCATTTTCTTTAGTATTTCATTAAATTCTAAACAAAACATGGAAAATATCTAGTTTGTTCAAGAGTCCTGTAGGCACTCCAGTATTGCTGCTAAGCTTGCACAGAGTTCATATGCCATCACAGTGTGAGATAGCAGCATTAGATAAATGGACTGGTAGACTGATAAGGAGCTCAAGTTTGGGAGGGGAAGAAGCAGACAGGCAGGACTCCCATCTCAGTAGATATTCCAGGGAAGGTTAGGAAGGGAGAGGGATTTTTATTTCTTCAGTACTCCCTGGATATTACTGAAAATGCACTTGGCACTGTTGCCTGCTGGAGGAGAGCCTTCTGGGGGCCTGTGAAAAATACAATCAGTGCTATCGTACTAGTTCTGCCTGGTACCAAGAGTGTCAAATATGCAGATTGGGGAATATTTGCTCATTTTATTCATATATACTTTTATATACGTATGTTTAATTTCTGTCTTGAATAAGTGAGCATATCTGGTAGATAGAGAAGAGGTATAAAGGGTGGTAAGGAGAAGAGCAGACTTGGTTGTGGGAAACACGGGATAACTGCCCCAAATTTTTGGAGCAGGCAGAAACACTGACAATCAGCACATGAACAGTTTTGAAAAATCCATTCCAAGTTATTCCAGGTCTAGGTGATGGCCAACGATTGTACAGCTAAGAAAAGGTGGCAGGGAGGGACAAAGAGCAAGAGGATATAGGCTAAGCACTCCTGCTATCAGATCTCTTGCCTAGATGAGTAGTGTGTTATCTGCGGTCTATGGGATGTGCTAAAGGCAAACTAGAGATTGTGGGCTAGATAAAATGTATACAGAGTGATTGTTTGTTAGGACATATGATTTATGAAGTGTTTAAAATGTTGCAGTAAAAAAGACCACTTAGGCTAGGAGGAATGTGCTAAGAAATAAAAACTTGGGCAACCCTCAGAGAGGAGGAAGGAGAAAGCCCAGGAATGGCAGCGAGAGTCAAGTGTAGTATGAGAAGAGGAAAGAAAAGAGGAGCTGTGTTGAACTGAGGGCACAAGGAATTGCACAGAAAGTCTCTGGTGGGGAAGTGAGGGTCAATAAGAAGAGATGGGCAGGAGAAGAGGTCTGATGATTATACCTTGAGGTGCAACTGGACAGCCAAGTTCAGGATGTGCAGAGAAGCTGAGTCTGCCCTTGGCTCCTGTAACTGAGTGGTGTCTAAAATATCACAAGTGATAGCTGGCAAAGAAGTTCAGCATAGTCGTTTCATGTTATTTAGTTAAACTCTGCTTTTGTAGGAGTATTTTCAAGGTTTCAACCAAGAATGTAATCTTTACGCTTGCTAGTATAAACTCTCCTTGTTTTTCACCCTAGGCTAGTTCAGTATTTCAAATACTTGGTTGAGCTACCTTGGTAATGCTAGAACAGCCATGCTTCCTGAGTTTCCCTGAAAGCACTGAACAAGGAGGAGGTTGGGGATCTGAGGCAGGAGCTGTGCTGTTCCTGGCTAGGCTGGACTTAGGGGTGGGAGCCCAAGGGCTGGGTATCAGCCCGTGCCTGTCAGTCAGGGACCAAATGCCAGAGAGGCCACAGTTTCAGATATCCCAAATTGTTTGAGGATAGGACTTGAATCTCTGGCAGCTTTGGGAAGTTTAGCCACAGGTGACTTTTGGGAAAAGTGCTGATTGCTGCATGAGGTGAGGCCACAGATCTCACCTTGTGATCTAGCCAAAGATCCTTTGCCTCTTCCCATTTCCCACATCCCTCTTTGTATCGCTCTCCTTCTGCCGAAAGCAAGCTGCTACTGCACACTCCAGCGCTTCCTCCAGAGCGGGCATTAAATGCACCACCCCTGTGCCAGGCCAGACGGGCAGTAAGAAGTGCCAGTCCTCACCAGTTCTGCTGCTTCCCGGAGGCCTCCTCCACCAGCAGACCTGAGCGAGCAGATTAAAGGCAGAAGGGAGCCGGGTCACTCAGGTGGGACGCCTGCCCGCCGCCCTCCCAGGAGCACAGCCCGTGCCTAATGCAGTGATAATGAAGTACGTGATTCCCAGGGAGATCAAACTGGCTTTGAATGCCAGGAAAGGACCCCGCCATGCATTTTAACACAGGAGGACTGGAGCCTCAGCTATTTACTCTTTCTAAAAAAAGATTTTGACAAGTGAGTGGCAGATCTCAAATCTCCTTCTCGGGAATAAATCGAGGCAACTGTTTCTTAGCATGCCATATTTCCATTTAATAAAATGTGTGTGATCCGCAGCAGCCCTGAAGATGGGCCAGCAGCAGGGAGCCCATAGCTCCTGTTGGGGAGGGACGTGCATGTCTGAGGGACGGGGCGCTGCCTTTCCTGGGATCCCCAGAGGCTCCGTGGGCCCAGGCCTGCAGGACGGTTCACAGGCGCAAGGGATGGGCCGGGTCTGCTTGGAAGTTCAAGCTCACTGAACTGAGACCTCGGAGAACAATTCCTCCGGCTGCCACTGCCTTCCTGAGCAGCCCTCTGAAGCTCTCTGTCCTCAGAAACCCCCCACCCTCTCCCCTGCCTCCCTCTCTTAATACGTTCACAAATTTTCCTGACAAAAGAGCAATTACAACCTTATGGAGACAACTTACAAAGAGAGTGGGGATGACCCCGAAGAGAGGTTTGCGCTACTCAACACATGGCCAGTCACCAACAAAGCCAGCCCCGCTCACATTTGATCACAGAAGAGCCTCCCAGACTGGCACGCTTGACCAAAAACTGGCCGGGTGACTCATTCGTCTGGCGGCTCTGTGATTCATGAACCTCCAGGAGGAAGGGAGGAGGGAAGCGAATGCTTTTCAGATCTGAAGTTAAATGCGAGAGAAACACATTCCCCCAAAAGCAGACACTCGACTGTGTCCAATTGGTGTGTGAATACCAGGACAAAGCCAGAGCGGGAGCCCTGGTGTGCCACACGGCGCGGCTCCGAAGGCGGGCCGCGCTGCAGGTGGCACTTTCCCAAACGCATGGTTCAGAAGGTCTCGAGTGTATAAACTGAAATGGTGCTTTACATCCCAACCCTGTGTGCTCCGTCTGTTCCAGCTCTGCAGCTTCCCCAGTGACTTCCCACTTTGGATCTGACTCTGAGGGGTTTGACCTGATACTGGGGGCAAAAACCTTCAACCGCCTTTGATTTAAAATTTAAGCTTCCGATCTGTGCTGTAATTTTGGCCTATCCATGAAGCAGGTGTGTCAAGGGCAAGCACCCCATCCTCAGAGAGGTGCCTGCACACAAGGCAGGATGAGCCCTCTGCCAGAGGAACCTCTCCCCGTGTGCCTTGGAGGGACCCCAACCAGCCATCCCCCTCCTGGGTGACCGGGGCTGGGTGTGGGGACACCAGGCCTGGGTGCCCAGGAGTGGCCTTGTCCTCGGCACGGCCTCTGAGGCTCTGCTCCGGGGGTCTGCATCGAGCTCGCTGAAATGGCTGTGCTTGTGAGGCTGCAGCAGGGGATTATGTTACTTGCTGCCTCAGACATATGGGTCAAAACGCTAAATTATTTAGCAGCCATTGCCAGATGGATTTTCAAACAATTAAGAAGCGCTAAAAATAGGCAGCTCTCTCTGTCTCATGAATTTTGCCAAAAAGCGGCTGTTTGCTGTTCGCTCACCAGCAATTTACACTGAGGGAGCAGCAGAGGCCTCGTGCTCGCCGCAGTCACTGGGGGCTTCAGCCACAGCTGGGCCTCTGACCCAAATGTAGGCTGCAGTGCATCGGGATAACAGTGCCCTAGGTAGGCAGGTGTTCACGCACAGGAAAGAGTTTAAACTGCTCGGTATTACTTTTCGTATCACTGCTGTAATTCTGGGTGAGAGGTGTGCTTCACACTGCTTCATTCGATGGTTGGGTTTCACTGCCCCCCAACCATGTTGGGATGATAAGGGCAGAAGCCATTAAAGCTCTGCTGTCAAAAGGGTCTGGGGGGCTTAAATCTGCGTGACGACCTTTAAACTCTGGTTTTGGTTCTTCATTTCTGTGCTATGGTAGATGGAGAGACACCAAGTGGGGTGTGGAAACCTGCTATTGGCTTCAACCAGGCATATATGTAGTAAGGCATCTTGGGACGTGTAGTTTGACGCCTTCTGAAGCTCCCAGCTCCATGTTGTCAAGGCAAGAGCATCCCCTGGCCACACATCAGGGCTCTACAGTCGGTCTGGCTCACGGGTGAGACTTTGGCCTCTGAGTCTTTATTTTTGTGGCACAGGATATGCTTTGCCCAGAGTCAAAGGGCACATTTCTTTTTTGAGTTGCAGTCACCATAAAAGCAGGTACTTTGCGTTGAGCCCCAGGTTTATGAGCCTCCGCTGCCAGCTTAGCTCTGACACTCCACTTGGTGCAACCTGCAGCATGCAGCAGACCCTGGGGAATAGTGCAGATGATGGAGCACATTTAACTGAGTTTCTGTTTCTAAAAAATGTTACACTAGGCAAAGGAGTTGGACCTGAATGAAAGTGGCGGATCTAATTTTAGACAGTACCTATGAATGAAACTTGAAACGAGCTGTTCAGGAAATACCTTCCTCTGCGCCAGTGCCAGGGAGAGTATGTGATTTAATGCTAAATTAGCCAGTGCCTGTGAACAGGTTACTGCAAGAATATTTTTCCCTACTTCCAACTAAATTATTTAAAAAGAGCGACGTCTTAATTTCTACATGTATGCCCATGTCCTTTTGCAAAAGCTGCAGCTCTTCCACCTCTGGGGATCACGTGCCTCCTCTGCCCCATTGCCATCTGTCACCCCTTGATGCCTGTTTGTCACTGTGGCCCCACACTGAAGAGCTCTTTGCTTCGATCTGGTGTCTGGGGATGGCCAAAAGTGAATGGCAAACACCAGAGGACTTAGAGCAAACTGAAAGCATATCCCAGGGCTCTTGCCCAGATGAGCAGCCACGTTGGCTTGCGAGAGGCCAGATCTCTTTCAAATATGCTCCATTATATATTGACCAAACATTCCTCTTTTCTTAAGAAAGCCAGAAGGGAGTACTGCCCCTCCAGATTCCAAGCAGGTGTCCTGTCCCTGTCTCTCAGGCCTTTTGTCACACAGCTATCAATGCCCAATATTTGGGACCCTAGAGACCTAAGGGTTTGGCTGTGAAATAAATCAGCAAACTAGCTCCGTACCTTCCTGCATAGTCTTTGCAGCCAAGCACCAAGTTATAGGCACCATTCTGCACATGTGGGCCAGGCACAGCAAACACAGCACTTGACCAGGGAATAATTTACAGCTATAACAAACCAGTGACTCCTATCTAACCCCTAACAAGATTTTTGGCCCTTAGCGATGGAAGCTGCAGTTAGTAAAAGTGCAGATACATTTTGTAATGCTTACTTTCCTTTATCCAGATAATCTGGGTCTTGGGTCAAATCCATCATTAACTAACCAAACCTCCCTCAGCCCTGTATTTTATGAAGTTTCAGTATGGAAAGGCTTTAATGAGTTCCTGTTCGTGATGAAACTTCCTATGTTGGATGCAGCCCTGAACCTCACGCCAGCGCTGGCCTAGCATGGGATGGTGCTGTTTGACCTGGCCACCTGGAGCTGCACCGTGTGGCTACCAGCTTGTCACAGAGCCTTCCAGGACGGATTCTCCAGGGAGTACGGAAGATACATTACCTAAGGTGGGTAAATCACAAGGTAGCCTGAAGATAGAGCAGCTTGTTAGGGAGCAGTGTAACTACTGTGTCTGGGGGTTTAACTGTGGCTACCAAGCCCAGCTCCTCTTGGCAGTAAGGATAGGCCAGAGAAGGCACCAGGGAACTACGTGACACAGTTTGTGCTGCTGCTCAGCTGTAAGCTCGGCTGCTCACCACTTGTCTGCATCGTGCATATGTACAAGCTGCAACTGCAGCGTATTTGCATAGCCCATAAAAATCACTGCAGCAAACACAGCAGTGATTCATTCACTTTACAGCCTTTATTCTCCAATCAAACAGTGAAATCAGTTAACCACTAAATGCGTTTCAGGCCTTCGGAATCCTGCTGGAGGATTCTCCCTTTAATTTAATGTAAATTTCATTTAAATTCTCCCTTTTATTTAATGAAGAGAGTACAGAGCATCTCTGAATGGCCACATTATCCTCTGTGGAAGCCACCTGAGCAATCTAGCTGAACTGATGCCTGTAGGATTGCTTGATTCCCGAGGTCTCCAGATTGGGAAGGGCAGGTAGAACTTCAGGCTGGCCTCTGAGAGGTTATCAGTTGCCTCTTTCTGTTGTTTCACAACAGAATGGAGCATGGAAGTTGCAGGAAGAGTCAAAACCTGTTGTTTGTTGAATGCTATAAACAGTCCCTGCACAGGCAGCTCCTTGGTTTTTGCAAAACTCTTGGAATGAGTGCTTTCAGCTCTTCCTGCCCTGGATGCTCTCACCTTGCCTGCCCTGGGATGCTCGCTCCTGGGTTTTGATACCTGGAAGCATTCCTGTTAGCCAACGTCACCTTGGCTTGCCTGCGTTAGAGCACACTGTGCCTTTTTACTCTTCCAGCATGCTTTTGGCTTTGAGTCTCATCCCTCAGTCATGATCTATTTCATATGTCAGTAAATCTTAATAGCAAAGCTGTAATGCTGTCTGATTACAGTACAGCGAGAGAGAGCAGGTACATTGCTGGTACTTAGGTAGTAAATGCCTGCCTATCCTATATTCACCCTGAATTTATTGCTCTGAGACTTTTTTGAACATACATATGGAAAGCTGCATTGCCAAAACAATTCAGGCCCACTTAAAAAGATGATGGGATTCTTAGAAATATCCAAAAAGACTTTTCCCTCAATTTGTGATGAATATACAGTGACCTGAAGTACTGACCGCATAGGAAGGAGTGAACCTGCCCAGCTAAATCAAAGACTTTCGGCCTCGAGTCTGTGTCAACTGCACAAAATGATCTCAGGCAGTTTGTGAGGCTGTGAAATACAGAGAGACTTGCACAAAACCTTGGTCATATTGAAGGCCCAGGAGTTTATTGATTAATGTCAGTGGAGTGAAAATTTCACTTGGGATTTGCTCGTGACTACTGGATACTCATAAAATACACAAGTGCCACGAGCTGTCACTTCTCCATCCCTTCCCTAATAAAATTCTGGGAAATAACACCTTTTAACAACCAGAAAACCTGCCCTAATAAGACAAAAGTCTTGTTGATAGAAGTCCAACTTTCCACTGGCAGCACTTCTGGTTAATACTGGAAATTCTAAATATCTGATTAAACATTTCTGGAATTTCTGGGAATGCATTGAGATGCTGCACGGGCAAGATCTTCACAAAGTTTTCAGAAAAAATAGCTTCTGTTGGGGCTTAAAGCAGCTCCTCCAAATAATCAATTTCCCTAATTTCCTCTTGTTGTTCCTTACATTCCCTGAGCTAGCTCCTTAAATGACTTAAGTTCTCCTTTGCAAAATGCATAGACACAAATAAACCGCATATATGAGAAAGGAATGTTCCTCTGTCCCACAAAACAAATTAAATACATTGGTCCAAAATCACCCCTGGGGTAGCTCCTGTGAATTCGGACGAAATGCATGAATTGAGTTTATTAAAGGAGCATTTCTGATAGCGATTGGAAATAGCAGCCGAATGAGGTTTTGCAATAGTAAAAGGGTTGTTTATTAGTGATGAGTGAATCACAAAACGTCTGGCATGTGTGTTGATCTTAGAAAAAGAACTGAAAAAGTTTGAAACCCGATCAGGTCTCTCTGAATCTGTATGTCAGCAAAACTGCCTGGAAGTAAGTCCAAGTCAGGATTCTCATTCAGACATACTTAAATGTTCAGATTTATAAGGCTGGATATAGTCATATCTCAGCAAGTGCTAAGAAATTAGGGGTGGTGAATTAAACTGGTGAAGAAACAAGAACAAACTTGTTCCTAAATTTAATGTGATTGTGATCTTTTGGAGATAGTCACACAAATCCCAGAACCGTGCCAAAGCTGCAGAAAGGAATATAAAAGCCAGGGAAACAAAATTAGTTCCCAATTCAGACTTAATAAATAAACAATGCAGGTTGTTTCCAAACTTTTGTTTTGTTTTCTTTTTAAGCACTTCGTCAAACCGCAAGTAGCTTTTCAAATGTCTCTCTATAGAAATAAGCTTTGGAGTTGGAGTAGCATGATATTATTTAGACCTTGCAAGAACATTTTGGGGATGGATATTTGCAACATGTGCTGGGCACAGTCTTTCTTTTGAGGAGCATGAAGCCGAAGATCTTCCTGGTACAGTCTTTGACCAGACAGCACTCTCACAGCTCTGACCTTTTTCAGCTTCTCAATTGACGTTGACATCGGAGGACCTGCAGATACATCTCAGGAAATGTGGGTGTAAGCTGCCAAGTGTTCGGCTGTTTTGTCAGAAGGCATCAAAGTGTCCCTGTACGTACATGATCCAAGAGACAATCTCCATGATCAAATGTGCTCCATGCTGTGGAAATGATTTCAAACCATTGCCAGGGATGTTAGTTTTATTTTCAGCTTTGCAGACCACTGCTTATGGGGATACCTGAGAGAAAAGGGTGAAAAAGATTTACAAAAGTTGTTTTATGTCTCTGCAGTGGTTCATTAAAGCTATGAAATACTGAAATGCTCCCTCATCCTCACTCAGTATTTTCTCCGGCAGACAGCCCGGTGGTCACTGTAGTCCTTGCAGAAACCTTCTGTTCAGAAGAAGCTCATCCAGCCTGACAAGAGGAGCAGGAGGGAGCAAGAAACCCACTGAGGGACCAGAGTGTTTGGGATATGTTTGATACTTTGAGGTTGTGGCCCTTACTCCTTGGCAGCTGTAGGAGGGGCTGAGAGTTGGGCAGGTGTGACAGAAGACAATGCAGCAGCTATAATGCACTCCTAGGAGGGCAGAGTTTGAGGGGCACCCCAGGCTCTCAGAAGCCCTGCTCCAGCTTCAAGCCTTTCCTCTAAACTACATTGAGTATGTTTCTGAAGATTGCAGGGACTTGGAAGCTTTTGACAAGCCATAACCTTAAGGAAGAACATCTAAATTACAAGTTCCAGTCCCATTTCAGCAGCATGCAGCCCTCTGCACTTCCTGTCCTAACAGTTGGCATCCCAGAGTGTGGACCGCTAGATCCTCAGAGATCCTGCTATAGTCTTAGGCAGGAGCTGGCATACTGAACCCCACACATTGTTATTTGCTTGTTTTCAGATAAAATGGGGCTTATCAGTTTGTAGCTTTGGATGGACTGTGACTGTCAGGAAATGGGGAGGTGGGGGCTGACAGCTGACCCCCACCCTTGCAGCCCAGGGCAGCCTTCTTTCTCTTCCTTGGGACATCTTTAGCAATCTCTGCTTGCTGTTATGGCCAGGATCTTACCTAAGGGGCATCTACATTTCCAGAGGTAAGCAAGGATGGCTAGTAATCTTCTGGAATAAGTGTTAAAATGCATTAACTGAGAAATACTGATCTTCTGAATCACAGCAATATGCTGGGGGAGATTTTGAGTCCAAGTGGTGCCTCAGGAAGAAAAGTGCCTATCAAAGAAACATGTCCCCTGAAACAGTGATTTCCAGCAGTGGGAAGAGGAGGGCAAAGTCTTGTACTGAGCCATGCCAGGGGAGCTGTATGAGCACCCTGGTGGGTTTTTCAGTGGATGAAACAAAGAGAGAGAAATTCAGGCTTAACGAGGGACTATATAGCTAAGCAGAGCTTTCTTTTTCTGCATGCATTTTTCTCCAGAACCAGGCATTAAGTTTAAATACTTGCATTGTAGGAAATAAATCTGTTCTTTTCTTCTGTCTTCATTTAGCCTGGCCCTAGGGGAAATGAAGTTCCAAGCCATTGCACCGCCAGCCTGTGAAGCCGGAGCAGCACATCCCTCCTGGTGTGCCCTCCCCAGGACCCAAAGCCTAAGGTACTTGGGGGGGCAGAAAGGGGCTTCTCTGCAGAGCTGTGTGACTCAGTTTGCAGGCTGGAGACTTCTCGTGACGAGCATTAGTCAGAGTGTTCCTGGCACGTGGCAGGAACCTGAACCCCGCGGGTCTCCGGCGAGTCCAGCGCCTCGCGCCATCCCTTCTCGAGGTGGCTGCCGCTCGGTGGCGTGCAAAACGATCCCGCTGCAGAGGTTGCAGAGCAGCGTTCAGCTGCAGGGTGGGAACTGGGGTGTGCTGGGCTAAAAGTCCTCCACGAACCTCCCTCACAAGTCTCGGTTAGAGAAACTATTCATAGCTCCTTTCGGGATCTACAGAGTTGCATTAGCAGGAGGACAACAGAAAGCACAAATTTATCAAAATTAAATGGAAGTCGAGAGAACATACTGTCTAAGGCAGCGAGGCGGTTCAGACAGCTCTGCAGCAGCCTAAACACATGACAGACTCAAGCAGCTCCCACCGCTGCCAACACAACTGCTCGCGGGGTCTGCCAAGAAGCCAGATGCTGCTGCTGGAAAAAATATCTTCCAGAGTTTGGCATCAAGATCCTGTGATTACCATCCAAATGGGAGGAGATGGAGTGGTAGAATGTGAGTTTAGTATTTAGCACCCCAGAACTGTGCAGCAGCCTTTGAAGGCAGAGGAAAAAAGTTCAAGCAAAATATTTTTGCTAAAAATATGTTCGGAGAAATGAACTTTTTTTTTAAATAGCAGAAAACCAAACTATTATTAAAACAACGCAAAATATTTTATGTCCGTATCAATTAAATGAGTAAAACCAAAGAGAATTGTGGATTCTTTACTTGAGTAAATTTTGTTAAGGAATAGTTTTATAAAGGTCAAAGCATGAGCTCTTTGTCTCTCATGTTGTTGCTAATGGAAAGTTCCACTGCAGATAGCATCACAGCAACTCCCCTACCCAAGACAAATAGAGATGGGTCTGAGCATTCTCGCATAAGTTCAGAAAAGGTTGAATTTGGATTCAAAGTTTGCAGCTCACCCTCCTCTCCTTCACAGGCCACATCCCTAAATCCAAACTGACCCAGGGTTTGGGGCAAAGTTGGAGCTGAGCCTGGTTCCAGTCTGTGCAGTTTCAACCCATCTTTGAAGGTCCGGCAATCGAGGGATGGGCTTAACTTAAAGAAGTTGGAGACTTCTCCTGGACCTCCTTCTCCTCCTTTCTAACAAGCATGGGGCTGATTCTTTCATAATCTTGGAATAGAAGAGGATTTGGAGCCCCATTTGTTAGGCGAGGTCTCTCAGCAGCATGCCTGCCCTGCTGAGCCTCCCTGGTGGACGCGGTGGTTATGAGTGTTCAGCACATAGAAGAAAGCAGGCCAAGCAAAGTCTGCTCCCCTGGCTGGCTCTGCTCGCCTCTTGTCTCCATTCTTACTTCTCTATATGTGTGCTGGTTCTGCTCCATGACTGGGAATCCTATTATTACAGTAATAGTAGTAATAATAATAATAACAACCCAACTGGGAACTCAGAAACCTACATCTGGAAAGTTAAGATGTAAAGACTGTTCTGTTTTACTTGTACTTTTGGTTGCTTATTTTTACGACAGATCTGCTTTTCAACAAATGTTATCTCCTTGCCTGTTATGACATATTGGAAAAGAGTAAACAAAGCCATTAGTCATCATCTCCCATCTTTCTGGGCATGTCAGATCATTTTGGAGGGGGTATGGGCAGGGAAGCAGAGAGCATCCATTCCCTCACTTGTGAACTCCCGAGGGATGCTGCAGGTCATTGCCTTTTCTTTGGGGGAGGTTTGTAAAAGGGAAGAAGATGCTGTGACTAAGTGTGGGTATCTCAGAACACTCACATGTGGTTGATGTTTCCGCCCTCAGCAGATTCTGTTCTGAAATTGCTGTTTCAGGAAGCTATTAACATGGGAGAAGGGGAAACTCGGCCAGGCTGGGAGCCTTGATGAGAATACGCTCTGGGGGCCTGAGTTGTGTGAGAGGCTGAAGATCGCTGGTTTTAAAACACCCGAGAGCACAGGTGGCATCTTGTCTCTACGGACTGACCTCCCACTTGTTGGCACACACTGGGGTTTGGGTGTTGTCCTGCTCCTGGCCGTGCTGGCTGTCCAGAGCAACACAGCACGGTGTGTTGGACATGCCTTTTTACTTGGTGCCAGAAGGAAATAGTGTCTGTTCCAACTGATAGATAGGATTCTTTTTCCTGACACACAGCATTGCAAACTATAATTTATTACCTGTCTCTGCATTATCACTTTTCTAGATTTCCCTTCCATTCAACTGCGTGTGTTCGGAGGCACGTGTGCCCTCCCAGGCTCAGGCTCAGGTTTCTGGCTCTAACTCCCACCTTCCATAAATGTTATTTCAATACCATCAGTAGTAGCTCTGTTTCCCCTGTTTCAGAATCTATTCTGTATTTAAATAATTTGTTCTTCAGGTCATCTTTAAGTCCTTGATGATGATATTATTCAGTTGATGAGGTTAACAACAACTCTTGCAACTCCCTATATTATGAGACCTCTCCTCAATCGTTAATTTTGATCTGGGGTTCAGGTAAAAGGCTGCATAATGCTACTCTGGCGTCCAATTTGTATACCAGCCACTGGAAATGTAATTTGGTTCTCTTTCACAAGGAAGGCTTATACCATTAAGAAACATTACGTAAGTGGCCAGGTTTTCTAATACTTCAAGTAGGTTTCCAGTTGAACTTTAGGAAAGAGAAGAGAAGAAGTGAGCCTTCGCAGAGATTAACTGGCCACCTGCCTCTCTAAGGAGCGCCCTCCATGGCGACTGCTGTAGGATGCTGAGCTTTCTATGCCTTTTCCAGCCGTGCAGGACATCTGGATACCGTATGTTAGACTTTCTGTTGGTGCCTGCAGGTGCTGAAGAATCTTAGCTGTAAATGCGCTTGTCTGCAGACTCTTGCATTAAGGGGTAAGATGGCTCTTGAAATAACTTTTCAAATTAAGATGCTGTATGATTTGGGGTGTTTTAAGTGTTAGTGTATTCTTGCCACTTGAAAGAGGTGACATAGCCAAACTCTTTACTGGTCAGAGTTTTGACATCAGTCCATCGCTGGTGAGTTTGTTGGAGTCCTAGGTCTGGGCTGTCTTTGCACATCTTTATCCGTTATCTTCTAGCAGAGACTGTGAATCTGTGGACATGGCTTAGTCACCGTGAGATTAACTTTGGTGTTAACCGTCAGCATCTCAGCTACTCCTCAATATTTGCCCATGCATGCTTTTACCCTGGAGTAAAAGTACATCAGCTTTTGTTCTTGGAGTAACAGACAGCTATAAAGATCTGTAAATTCCATTTACACAATGGTATAAATTGTGTTTATCTCACTGAAACTCCTCTATATGTCCACACCCCTTGCAAGATTGCATACGTTGGATGGATCCACCAGACTGTACAGGGGACATGAAGAGAAAAGCTTTGTATGATTCATGATACAGGACTTCTGTGCTCAGAGTTTTCTGATTTAACCTCCTCCCATCAGTTTACTTGGAGCCACTCTGCAACTAGCCTATTGCACAATGAGCCAAGCCAGCACGAGTTTCAAAACATACCTGAGATCTTGGATGCTTTGAATCAAGAACCACAGATTTAAATCATGTATCTCACCTTCAGCCAACGTGCAGCAAGTCAAAGTTTGTACTTCTGAATAGAAAGGTAATATAACACACGGCTGAAAAAATGTGCAAAAAATCAAAGGAGTTACAGCTAAGCCTAGACACTCCCTTTGCAAGCTGAGAAAAATGCCTTTTCTGGGGAACACTGCTAAGAAATTGGATGTTTGCCTGTCTCATTTATTTAGGGGGTGGCTAGTCACCTCGAGTGCCTGACTTCAGGCAGCTTTCTCGGTCTTCTCCAACGCTGGTTCAGAATTGGTGCCCTCCTTTAGGCAGTGCTAGCCTTTGAAAGCTTCTGTGGTCTCATTTGTAACTCCTATACCTAATAGTTAATTCATAGAATTAGTTGGATTTTTTTTGTTTGTTTGTTTGTTGAATTTAATAGTTAACTCTTAAATAGTTAATTCATAGAAGAACATAACCCACTGCAATGTGTTGCTACCATATTTTATTATATTTTTTATTATAGACAAGAACTGATTTCAGGAACTGTTGGTTATCACTTTGTGTTAGTATTTTGGCATTTGACTGTTCAGAGAACTATCTGAAGCTCACCTTCCTTGGATGATGTATTTCCTACATTTGCCTGAAGAAAATACCTCTATTTTTTCTGTATCTGGAACTGACTTAGGTGTCTTTCTGAATATCATACAGAGATATAATTTGCTTGGGCTGTGAAACTTAAGCCTTTAAAGTACACATGCTGAGCACTTAAGGAAGTTTTAGTGTCCTCTTTTCCTGGGAAGCAGGACTCTACTTATTAGGTGCAAGTCACCTAGACTCAAAAGCTGCTGGTCATTCCCTCAGGTCATCAGCTTCACTCAGGCAGCTCCAATTACCTTAGCAGAATAGTATCACTCATAACAACCTAAGTAAATCAGGAAGTCACTGAACAAGGGAAGTAATTACAGCTTCTTTCAGTACTGAAAAAGCAACCTGTTCTTTTACGACCCATCAAAACCATGTGTTTGCCTTTAGTGGTTAAAATAAAGGGTGTGCAATTTGGGAATAATCCAGCTATGAAGTTTCCTTAGTAATTGGCAAGTCCTGAAAGGTTTTCACTTCTGCAATTTAAAGGTGGTGAGCATGAGATTAATTTAATTTTCTTTTAGATTAGCCTTTAAGGGACACTACAAAACCAAAGAATGACATTTTCAGATGGCAAACCCACATTTCACCCATTTGACATAAAGATTATTTTGTTAACTACTTTTAAATTTCATTTATGATGTGATTTAGTCGTGCTGTAAACCAGAATGTCTTTCCTTGTAACTGTATCAAACATCCAGAATTTGAAAAATATTTGCCACTTTTGTAAAAAGGTCTGACATGTTACTCAATCCTAATGGTAGCATTATCAGTTTACGCAACTCACTCTTGTTTTTCTGTCTTCATTTCAACACACCCATTCGTTTGATTCAGATTCAACTGATTCTAGGTGAAAAAAATAACTTGTTTGCAGTAAGTCTACATGCATTTTCATGAGCCAGTTTTCAAATACTTGAGGTACAGGCACGTGCCATGGTTTTAATGGAGGGAGCTTTGGTAAATCTGAGCAGGAACCATCTCTTCTTTTTTCTCGGAAACAAGAAAGGCTGATCCCACATGGTACTTCGGGCTGTGCTTACACTGATCATATGAGTAATCTGGCTGAAATCAATGGGATGACTCAAAATGCTTAAAATGATGTGCATCCCTGCCCCAGCGCCAAGATGCAGGACGCTTAATGCCGGGGGAACGGTTTTTGCTAAATTGCAGTTCGTTCACTCTATTTTCTAGACGATGTTTTAAAAGGAAGAATAACAAGCCCAACAGAATACTGCTCCAGACTTTTGGTAGGAAGAAGGCCTAAAGGTCACGTCTGAATTTTAGTTTAAAAATTCAGTGGTTAGATCGTCATGTTGCATTGCTCTACATTTATCCAATAATTCTGTGTCAAATTTTTAATGTCATATTAAGTAATTTAGACAACAGATGTGGCCTGTGGTTCTATTACTGAACTCTCAACAAATCTCTGCCTGTTTCCCAGGTGTGGTTATCGCTGGTGAAGCAGATAGAGCATCTCTGGTAGACTGGGAACAAGTCCTGAGCCACAGAGACACAATCCTATGGGGAGGCACTTGGTGTTCCTGCGAGTGAAATACAACCTGAGAGCCTCTGTGCTTAGCAATCTGTTAGGGCTAGTGCAGCCTTCCCAACAAATAATCCTTCTATTTCTGATGGGCCAGAACCTCCCTTCTGCTGGAGAATTTGCACTAAGTTATGTATTTTTGTCTGCTGCTAAAATATATAGAGTTTTGTCTTCTAAACTCGCCACAAAGTAAGGTCTTTCTGATATAAGAGCAAGGGCAGCATCAGCTCAGAGCAGCCATACTGTCTGCTAATGAGAATTTAAGGAGAAAAGGAAAACGTTAGCACCCCTGACTGCTGAGCAGTTTCCAAAGGCTCTGCAATCCTCTGCTCCCCACAGGCTGTCGGGGTATTCCCAGATCTGCTGCATGTTCACTGATTCATTCTCTCCCTTCCTGAGATACCCAAACGCTTCCAAAGGGAGGCAAGAAACCAGGTCAGCAGAGTGGAAGTAACCAAGGGAAAAAACACGTATTCTTGTACTGGGAGTAAAGGGGAAAAGAAAACAGAGAAAAGTGGGAGTAAAAAATCAAAACAAAACAAACAACAAAAAAAAATCAAATGAAAACATCCATGGTGTATTTCAAAACCAACATCTGACAGCTGTATTACCTTCAGTGTGTAACATCCCAGCAGCTTCAATGAAAAAGCAAAGCTAATGGTACAGGCTCTGAGAATCCCACATCCTAGCTATTTTGGGTTTACTCACCAGAGCTACTAGAATACCGCTGTGCTTTGCGTATGTTTCTTTTATTGGGAGAACAGTCTCATTTAGAGATACAAGCTTAAGATGCTGGGAAAAAGATGTCAAAATACTGAAAGCAATGGGGTGTCCTATCTTTTGTGGACTTGTCCCTCAGGAGCCTGGAAGGAGGCCACCAGCCCAGACCTGTGTCCCCAGGCTGGCACCCAGGACTTTCAAAGGAGTATCTGGAGTTCTCCGTGGACCAGCTGGACCAGAAAAAAACTACTGAAACAGGTAAGGGAGAATTTCCCTTTGTTTCTACCTTTTAGCTCATAACTTTCACCCTTTCCCTGTTCATCACTGGATTTTGTTTCTCAGCATAGGTGTACAGGCTCAACACAGCCCAGCTCCACAACCATTTATCTGCTCCTTCAGGATGGTTTCACCGCCTGCACCAAGTACCCAGGAGTGCAGCTAGCAGCTGCTGCAGCTGCCAGTGTCCCGGCAGACTCAGGCGATCCCAGCCACGGCCAACAAACTGCACATAGATTGATTTCACTCTCATTTTTGCAGCTCAGGCCAACGGGGAATGTAAACCGCACTGACCAAGCAAAGTTGGGGAAGTTGCCAGCAAATGCAAAAAAAAAGAAAAGGAAGGAAGATGTGGAAAGCACGAGGTAAGAAAATGAATGCTGTTTTTTAATACCTAACATTTTCATTTGGGTCAAGCTTTGCAAAACTGTCAAAAGTCTATGGAAGTAACCTCCCCTTTTGTACGGAGTAAGAACTTGGATCAGTCCTACAGTGTCTGGGTGGGGATTAGCTCAATGAGCTGTTTGGCAGTGGCACCAGTGGGTACAAACCTTAAAATCCAGCCATCGGTGCCATATGGGGGTGGGGGGTTGGTTCAACCCACTGTAGGTTGTGGTGCCAGTGAGGAAGTGGTGATTCACATCTACATTCAGGTGGAGAAGGAAGATGAGAACCTCCAAAGTGCATTTCCCCCACATCTTAAGAGTGTAGAGACCCAAGGGCTGGTTTTGACACTATGAAGGTAAGCTTAGTCCTCTAGAGGGCATGGTTACACTGATTATATATTTAATAATTAACTAGTATTACCTTGGCTATCTGTTCACTTTTACCGGTGTAAATCAGGAGTAAAGCACTGATAGCAGTAGAGTTTCACCATCATTAAGCCTTATTGTAAAGTTTTCCATATACTCACTCTTCTGGAGGAGGTTAATTGTGTATGGGCCAGAAGGTTTGGGTTTGGTCATTGGAGGAGCTTTCCAAGAGGCAGCTGTAATTCCTTCCTTGCTACCAAAATCCATTGTGAAAACCAGTGGATCTATTTTTCATGTGTTTTTGTGCTCCTGTGTTGGTTAATCCCTTGACAGCAGCCTGAGCTAGGTCTTCTGATTAGTAGCGTTAATATTGGGTTTCCAGCGTTGGAGTCCATCCTTATCGGAATATATGGCAGCTGCAGACACTAGATGGCAATTGTTCAGGTTTGGGGAATCCGGCTGCTGCAGTCCTTCAGCCAAATTTCAAAGTTTACAGAACTGTGCAGATGTAAATGTGGCCACCATCTGCCCTGCTGTATGCGTTTCCCTGACGTGCGCACAGAGCAGAGATTGGAATCGGGGAGTTCATCATCCCAAGGAAGGTGCTGCACTACCTGATCCAAAAATCCACCCCCCCACACTGAGGCAGCACAAAGTGTGCAAAACCCTTTTAATCTGGAAGTCACATCTTTGTAGAGTTTAGGCAAGGCTCGCTTGTCTGTAATGCAAACACCTGCATTTTATTCAGTTTTACAATATTTAAATCCCCTTATAAAATAAACGGCTACTTGCTGGAACGTTACCCATGCTGCATGTCCAAGATCTGATGAATTTAAAAGCTATTTTCTAAGATGCTTTGGAGAAAGAGAAGGACTGGAAACTGCCATCAGCTAATGTTACAAATAGAGATGTATCAGACTATTTTTTGTGGCTCCCTTCAGCTTCTGAATACATTCCACATGCACAACACACTAAGATTTCTTTCTTGGGTCATTCATAGTGCCAAACCAATACCAAGGAACCGTGAAGTGTGTTAATCTGCACTAGTATGTTACCATCATTGAGCTGTGCCACACAGCATCCCTTTTCTTCTTTTCTTTAGTTAAACCTAGAAGTCATCCTTAGCCATTGCATTCCCCTTGTGCTGGGCCCTGGTGGTTATAGCCTGACATTTTCTAAATTAGCTCAAAACAAAAAAAAATCTATGTTACTTTTTTTTTTTGATCTCTTTCTAATGATGGAGAAGGTGATGTTCTTAACTGGTTTAAAAGATCCCTACTGGCCTGTGGGTGAACCAGATGTTCCCTGGGCTGAATCTGTGCTTCCCAGTTCAACACAGAGCTTCCTGGGGACAATATGATTTGTTGCCTTGCACAGATTTGTCGTTAGTGGGTTTGCAGGAAGAACACAGCCCAGAAGAGAGTCTACTTCCAGAGATTTGATGCTGACCTGGCGATCTGATCTTTCCCTGAAAATGGATTTGGATGTTTTAAGTGATATCCTGGGTCTCTCTTTTACTGCCAAGAAGTCATACACTCTGGGCCAGATTTGTGAGACAACTGAAATAGCAATTGCTTCTGAAAAGCTCAGGCTGGGTTTTAAGCACAGGAAAACACCTCCTCATAGTTTAGGTTCATGCATCCAATGAAACCTTCATTCTGCATTTTCAGATCAGAGCCAGGAAAAAATCTCCATCAAAACAGGAAAAAAAAAAAAAAAAAAAAAAAAAAAAAAAAAAAAAAGACTTTTGTCTTCATTTTTGGCTAATATTTGCATTTAATAGTAACATGGATTTCCTAAGAGAACTAACTTAGTTAACTTAACTCTTCTATTGGTTTCTTTGTGCCCAGCCTCTTTGTCTCTCCATCTCCACCTGCTGTGTCTGATCTTACTGCAGAAGTTTTGGGGACACGTGTATACTGCATTTATGTCAGCAGGTCCCTGGCCTTAGTGTCTACCTTGACTCTGTTACAGTGCTGCTGCTGTTACCAGTAATAAATAACAACAATGGGAACCAGTTACGCAAAGCAAATCCTGAGGCTGCAGTTACATGGCCAGAGGCACTCAAATTAGCTCTTTTGCAGCTAATCCAGATACCTCTGTGTTATGCTGTAGTCTGCGGTGCAGACATCCCTTGACACCGCTGTGGGCTGGATGTACTTCCCTGAGTTTTTGCAGCATACAGGAAAATGCAGCATGTAGGCCATTGGAGAGGAAGGAGGGGGTTGGAACGGGGTTGTGTTGGCTTCAGCGCTGGACGTGCTGTCTCAGATCATCGTTACGGCAACCATTTCATTCTAATTCATCCATATCAGCCATTTTTAGGTCTTTTCAGCATTTCACTCTTGCCATTAGGCCGAAGAAGGCTTTGGCCACGCTTCATTATGCTTGGCCGGTGTCAGCAGAGGAGTGAGTGACACTGTTATCCAAGTCTATCTCTCCACCACAGTGCAGACAGCCAAGCTCTGTTGGCCCCAATGGATATTGCTCAGCAGATCTTTGTCAGGCTTGTTCAAACAAGATATGTTACCGTTGACCTAACAGCTAAAAGTTCATGCCTCTGACTCCGGGATACTTCTTGTCTTGGTGTCATTTGTTCATTGAAATAATCGGTTATTGTAAGATTATCACATTAAGATGGATTTTTGTTTGTTTAAGAATGGCATTGTTCTTAGTATCGGATGCTTGGTAGGTAGTTTATTCTCTTGTTCCCTATTCCAGTGTGGGTTCAGGTTCACAAAAATCAGAGAATATAAGCCTTGAACAGAGCCAACTGCTATACAAACCTCCCCAGGCCTTTGCCAATTTAAGTCATTGCTGGCTAACATAGCTCAGGCTTCTTTTAAGTGAAAGGTGCCAATCACGCAGAATTATGCAGTGGTTTTGAACAAAGCCAACTCACCTGTTTGCTGGAGACTTGAATCAGACCACCAAACTCATTCACACTTACGCCTAGGAATGAGCCAAACCCACGGAGTCCAGATCCAAACCTGGCTTGAGGCTCTCAAGGTCTGATCCGGATGGACTCTATGGCTTCTTTACATAAAACACCGCGAGGAGATCAAAGAGTAACTTCAAATTAGACCTCTGAGGCATGACGGCACATCCAGTCCTGGTTCAGAGCCACCATGGAATATGACCTAACCAACTTCTCATCCTCTGGACAAACAAATTTACAGGTTTTGTTCTGATCTGATCTATTTTTGATGACTTCTGGGGTTTTACTTTCCACTTCCTCAGTTCCCAGCTCCGTACAAGACCCCAAGCATTGCACATCAGACCTGATGTTGGCCCACCCTAATTTCACAATGGTTTCTTTACACGTCAAGCAGCACGCATTTTGGATCTGAAGTCCAAAGTAGCTGTTTCTCTTCATATTTGTTGACTGATTCCAGGAGACCTGGCTGTGCTGGGAATACAAGGGAAAAGGTTAAATTTCATCAAGCATTTTTTTAAAGAAAGCTGAAAAACTAGTGTTTGCTGTGGGGGCTGATAAGCAGGCCAGGGCATCTTATTTGCACCCTCTGAATGTCAGGTTCAAACCTAACAGAATGAACAAACCCCATCTTTCCAAGCCAGAAGCACTACACGCTGGGCAGCCTAATACATTAATTTTATGGGACATCCTGGGAGCCGAGATCCTGTCTTCTTTGTAGAAATGCTCTAAGAGATCATAGTGCTTTTCACAAAGGGCTTTGACTTTGAGTCTGCAGTCCTAATATTTCTGGGATCCAAAGCATTGGCAACCAGACACCCAGCATAGTGCAGGAGGGTGGTAGCCATCCTGTAAAAATGTAATCTCCGAAGCAGTGTGACTTCATCAAGCCAAGCAGCTCTGCAGGAGGGTACGTGCGGAGGTTCCCTGTGAAGACAGGTCAGGGATGTGGCTATAGGACTGTGGAATCTTTGCATTTCCGAGTTGAAATTCTTATTACTATGTTTTCAAATTTCCTTTCAAGTGCCTAATTACCAACAGCCAAACAAAACTAGTTTGAAACCCTAACTCTCTGTCCATCCACAGCCTGACAGCATTGCCAAGCGATATTCTGTTACACTACTTAGTACAAATTATTTTCTATCCCTTCAATGTATTTCTAGTTTTATAGAATACGTTTTCTTTAGATTCTGTTTTGCTTTTCAGTCCTTCAGAGTTTACCTCTGTGGACTCCCTTGCCATCAGAGATCAAGGGCTAATTTTTTCAGGTCAGTTTGTGGGAATTTAGGTAAATAAGTGGGTATTCCCATAAATCATGTATTTTCAGAGGTCAGTGAAAGTGCATGTATCTCCATTGCCTCTGGAGAGATTTTTTAGCCTTAGCTTCTTGATAAATCAATTAAACTTCCTTTTGCTGACAAAAGCGAGAATAGCACTGTTCACCAACTCATGGCAAGCACATTTTGCATGGGACTTTGAGAATGTGGCCGCCTTAATCCCATTCCCCAGAGTCCATCGTGAGTACCTTGGCTTGACCAAATTCCCTCTTCCTTGAGTGGCAGCTTGAGCTGTGGAAGGAAAGCAGTGGTGAATACCATGCAAGATGAAAGTTTGCAGGCACAGGGCATGCTCCCTGCTGCACAGGAGGCTCGGTCCCAGCAGAAAACCTTCTCTGCCTCCTGGCTTCCCCAGGACATAGGCAGGCAGATGTGTGCCGTGTCCTCCTGCCATACCACGTGCATGCAGGCACCGCGCCCCGCTTCGAAACACAACCAACTTTCATGGGAGGAGAAGCTATTTTTGCATGAAATGGAAAGGACCCGAGTGCAGAATGAGGACAGGGTGCGTGAAGCAAGGCATGCTGCCTCCAAAATGGGGAAAAAAAATACAGATGTAGAAACAGGTGTTCAGGATATATCTTTCCCACCTTACATCCCTGTCCAAGCTAATCCACATTTGAAGACACAAAATACTGTAAGCATTCCTCCTTCTCCCAATACAACTGCATTCATTCTTCCATCCCACAGCTTTCAGCACCAGGCGTATTGCGTCCACACTGAGCATAGCTTGCATACCTCCTCAACCACAAGCACACATCCTACTCATAGTCTTCCATGCTTGCGAGCACACAGCAAGTAGAGAATATTATACTTCATTTGGCCATTGCCCCAAGGTGTGTGTGTATTAAGCAGGAGGAGATCCTCCTCGTCACTGCCGGTTCTCCTCGGCCACACCAGTCCAGGCTGTGCTGAATTGCTTCGTCTTTTACGAAATAAAGTAATCTGTGAAATAAAGGGAGAAACTGTGATTAGACACCTGTTGCATAAATTTTGTTACATAAAACTGATTTTCACCTTCAGATGGGAAAAAAACTGTGAGGTCACACACAGAACTAACCCACAGGTGGGTGCACTCACTGAATTAAGGGCTCCTCCTGGACAAAAGGTGAGTTGTGGTGTTTGCCGTGAGCCATTTAGTTATGCCTGATGAAGCTGTGAGTACATCAGTGCCTCTATACTGTACAGGGGAGGAAGATCTGTGTCTTTCTCTGCCCAAAACCGTGGCCTGATCAGAGTGTTTGGCATGAAAATACTGTACAATTCAAATTAACATTAGTGAGGCATGACTGTGATTTTTTCTTTCTTTTTTTTTTTTTTTTTTTTCTTTCTTTTTTTTTCCTCTGTTCCTGGATGATAGACACCCAGATTTGTATTACAGCATTAATAAGTGTGGTTAATTCTTCATGCTCTCAAGATATTGGAAATAGGTATCAGTAGGATGTGCCAGGTAAGGAATTGTAGCATTCACAGCACTGAGAAAGGTAGAAGGCTGCCTAGAGCCCTAGGGCATCCCTTACTTATCATGGTATCATTAGTATCTGCACTAAAGTCTCCAGGAAGAGGCTGTGAGATGGAAAGCTGGAAAACACCTCTGTAATACCTGCACTGCAGGCAGTATTGCCTCTGACCTTCAAAATATCAGGCTCTTCTTGTTTATGTGCTCCTAGCTGCGGCACTATTAGGATTGGGCTGCATTTATGGCTACAGCATACCCCAGAAGAGCCATTTTGGGGCACAGGTCCAATGGGAATGCAGGCTGTGCCATAACTTTTGCTTGTTTGGGGGAAAAAAAAACATACTGTCAGTCCTCTCCTGATCCTACCTAATTTAGCAAGTTAGGAGAAAGGCCAGCATTTCAACTGTTCCCACAGGAAGTGATCCCTCTCTGCCCACCCAGGCCCTGGGGCGCCTTTCTTTACATCACACCTGAGGATCTGTGAGGGTGTCGGGTTATTTCAAGTAACATTACTGGTGTAACGATTAGATGAAACAGGAGGAAAAATTTGGAATAAATTTGGTTTCTGTGGAAAAGCTGCTTGTGCATTTGGCCTTGGCTGGAAGTGGCTGGCAATGGCAGAAGGGCTGCGAGCTTTGGGCTTCAGCAGACTTTTAATTCTCATTGACTGATTGTTCAAGGGATGCACTGAAGCAGTTCACATGTCCTCCAGACCTCTTTGCCCATTCTTTTGGCATCTAGCACAGCTGCTTAGGGGTCTGAAGCTGTGCTGGAAATGTGCAGCCAGTGAGTCTAACCAGTAATTTTACCATTTCACCCTGCAGATCTGACCTCTTTTAAGAGTGATTTGATGTTTCTTCAAGCAACACCCCGTCCCTATGAAGAAATGCCAGCAGAGAAGTTTCAAGCTTGCTATTTTTATTTAAACTGTTGGAACAGTATGGACATAATGTAAGTAACTGGACCAGCCAACAGGGTGTCTGTCAGTCAGTGACTCAGTCTTCAGATCAGACAGATGCAAGCCCATATAAATAGGTTCAGCCCAAAAGTCATGATAATAAATAATTTATTTTTGTACATTTCAAAACACCAGATACAGTAAAGTGAGTGTTTTCTTTGGAAGCAGACATTACTGGTCGGCTGTATTTGCTTCCCACATCAGCAATAACATGTTCTGAATGAGCGCAGGGAGACTCCGACCACCATTCTGCCTGAGCTTTCTTGATGCTTGGTTGAAGGCTGCTGAGTCTTAGGAAATCATTCTGAGATAAATTAATGAACTGTTTTGAAGCATGTGGCATCGTCGGGTTTGCACTCCATCACTACGAACGCTAGAGAGGGAAAGTCAGCCAGGTGGATGTCCAAAGAAATCTGATTTTAAGATATTTTTTTTCTCTTCATATATGTTGTCATAGAGCTGAGTCAGATACAGTAGATGAAATATCTCCCAGGACATTTAAAGATGATTTTAGGTAATGGGAACTGCCATGTATATCTGGGAAAAGCAGGACTGTGCAGGATGGGAACCCTGCCTTGTTGAGGTCAGGGTGTTCAAGATGAGGACACCAGCAGCTTGCCCAGGGGGTCTGCAGGAGCTCCGAGAGCAGTCAGCTATGCTACAGGGCCAATCAGGCTGAAAAGAGCCTATACCTACAAATTCATGAGGTAGGTGTGAGTGAAACAGATGATCTGTGATGCATTAGGATTTATATCATATGGTTGTGAAGTAGTGGAGATCCCTTTTGGTCTGACTCAGACATTTTAATATCTTACCTGCTCATAGTCTCACTGTCTGTGTGCTACATAAGATTCTATATAGGAGCAAAAAATATGCACAGAGATGCAGATAAGGTTTCCAGATGTTTCAAGTGCTTTATGGAAGTTGTATTCAAAACAGAATTTATTAGTAAACTGGATATGATCTGGTTAGGAGAAAGGAAAAATAAAACATGCAGCATCATGCAGAGCATGTTCCAAGATAGGTGGTCTCTCCGTCCGTCAAACAAACTCTTACCCGTGCACCTATCTTTGACAATGAATAATATGAGCTATCATGCAAAACTGTAGCCCAGATCTCTGTTTAATGTGGGCATTTAGGAGGGCTTACAAATATATTTATTTATTTTTAATATCCTCTAGCTGTTCACTTACTGTTTTTATGTGATCAAGGAGAAAATGCAAACTGCTTTTCTCACCCAACTCCAAGTGTAACTTGGCAGATGTCTGCAGCATCTTTGGATGCAAACCTGGGGTAATGCACACTCTTATTTGCAGCAGCCCTGTTCACATATTTGCATTTATAAATTAAGATGTTGATGTGTCTGAATTTACAGATCAAATGCAGCAAATTTACTAGTAAAAAGTGAAAAGCTTTTTGTAGCTGCTAACTCTGCAAGCTTCGAGTGGGTTCTGAAAGTCAAAGCTTCTTATGCATTTATTAAGAGTAGCAATAAAGGTCCATCAGGTCGATAAGCATAGAGACTTTTTGTCTTCCCCATACAGCCTACAGTTAGTCATGCAAGTAGCCTTACAGAGCTGATGGGTAAGAAGGAGCGGTTTTTAATAGTCATCACTCCCTAGGGTACAACTACACTTCCAACACCTGCAATGTCTAGCGAACACCTCTGCCAACTAAAACACCTCTCTTCAGAAGAATAAGTCATACTTTAGAATAACGATTAGAAAAACTAATACTTCTTTGAAAAGTTGAGGATTAGGTTCATGTGTCCTAGATTAAAGCTCCTGAAGGATCAAAACCATCTTCAGCAGTTTTGAGGCAGATGGAAGAGATGGAAGGGAAGAGAGTATGGAGTGGGTTGCTGTCATTTTAGGTCCTTTGTCAAGACAACAGAAGGGCAATTGCAGGTTGGGGTACTGAAAAATAAATAGCAAAGCAGGTACAATCACTGACAAAAGATCTTACAAATCAGGTGCTCAGGCTGGAGGCTCCAAGCTATCAAATACTTTGTCAGATTCAGCAAGCTGGTAAATAAAGAAAAGGTTCTTCCACATAAATCTTTTGGAGCTGATCCTCACAAAGAGTGCTTTCAGCCTGAGCTCCTACTTCAATCCACGACGGTTGTGGGAGAGAACAGTGAGTCTTATTTACGCATCCAGCAGCAGTTTATGACGGGCACCATCTCATCTCAAGGGTCTGACATATGCATGCATCGCTGTCCAATTTGCAAATTCTTGCATCTAAAATTTTAATAAGCTCTTCATTTGATTTCTTAATGTTTTTCACAGAAAGTGAACGTTTTTCCTGGCAGAGCAGGGACTGTAAGCTCTTTTATCTGCACCCCATAAAGGGCTGGGATGTCTCTTTGAGTTTGGCCAATAATTTGAAAGTAATCCAGATTTTGTTTTTCCTGCAGGTTTAAATGAAAAGTGAATGTTTTAAGTGGAGGAGTAAGAGGTACATTGAATTTGGAAATATGACCACAGCAGCAGCAGAGGTCTGGAAAAATTCAAGGAGTTATTAAAATCTTTAAAACACAATTGTTTAGAAATTAGGCACATAGTTTAAAAATGACGTTTTGGCAAAGCTGGGTGACTTACCCTTCCCATCATATATTACATTAAACTTCTGCCGTATGGCCAGTCTTAGATGGCCAACACCCAGGAGTGTCCCATGGTTGGCTCAAAATCTACCAAATGACCACACAACCACATTTCTACCCATTGCTCATCAGCACTTGAGGACAACTTGGTGCTTGATTCTAAATTACTGGAAACAAAGGTGAACTTCTGGCCATTAATTGGGAGTAGGTCTGAGTCCTTGGAAAGGGAGGCCACTGAAGCAGATGAGCTTTCTGTCCCATGATAGAGCAAGCATCCTGAGCTAAGCAGCTTTGAGTTTCTTAAGGCAGAGCTGCTTCTCTCACGCTGGAGGAACAGAAGAACATCTGGTCCTAGCTACTGTTTTTCAACTGGATCATCTTGTGCCTCACTAAAATGAATGAGAAACACATGCAGGCTATATTTTCAAAAAGTTGTATTTCATTGATGCAACTAAAGTAGTGATTTTCACATGCAATTAGATACACAGATGTAGACAAGCAACAATTTACACACACACTACATTTCCAACGAGGCCCTACGTACATTCCCATATGCTTTACACATGCGAAATAAGCACATGGTGAGGAGGCATGGGAAAGTATTTACATGTGCAATTGTATCTTCCCACAGCAATGCCTGGGAATTAGAAAGCACTAACTTAGACAATATTTTGGATGTAAAATCTGATGACACTTTCAATTCTGTTCTGCAGGCCCCACTATAAATAACGATAATTATTAATTATGATCTGCCTACAACAGCACTTCAGCAGGCACTTTGCAGATAGGCCAGAGAGTAGGAGCTCAAATCACCCTTGTGTTATTGTATTTTCTAGAAGTGTGTTGGAACAGACATAAGTGTCCAAAGCCCATTAGAAGCATGCTGTATGCAGACATCTCCGAAAGACTGATGAAGAGTGAAAAAATGAGGAGCAACGCCATACACCAAGACCAAATCATTCAGGAGATACAGGTCAAGACTATAAAAACTGTGAGATTTTTTTAATTTGTCTTTTCTAACGGTAACACATCTTGAGCCCTTTCTGAAAAACTATGTAAATGTATTCTTTCTGAAAAAGCTACAAAACAAAGTACCACTTTCCAAAAAGGCTATTTCCTAGGCAGCAGGCTGTCTCTGGAAGAAGCCAGGCAGGCCAAGCTGGCATAGCAAAACATCTCGCCTACAGGGCCTCCCTGATCCTCTTTAGCATCCCTATGTCTTAGTTCTCCAGGTGGTAGGATGGGGTCTATTAGCACCTTATTACTCAAGGTGTATGAAAATAAAGGCAGGGTGTGGTGGGATAAAGATGTGCTAATGGAAGTCAGTGAGAGAAAAACTGCAGTTCTAAGAAAATACTTTTTGTCTGTTTATTCTTTAATCCAAACAACAGACTCTTTAAAGAGCAAATTGGTCTGTGATGTCGTGTAAGACAGACCTGTAAGAACCACTGAAAGATACCCGAACCCTACTACCATTAAAATATTTAATCTTTTAAAGAGCAGAGAGCGTGCTGCTCCAGCTCTTGAATGCCTACTACCATGGAACCAGTGCAGTGAGTTTGCTCAATCTACCAGAAGTCTTCAGTTTAAGAGAGGGAGGTTTGTGGCTCACTGTGGTGACTGTGTGATGCCTTGACCCATGTAGTGATGTGGTCTTTAAAACATGCTGCTCATCTAGGAGGCACAAGCATGCAAACACCAGCCATGCAGGGGGAGAGCAGTGAGGCCCCTAAAGAGTAAGACTGAGGCCAGTGGCAGGAGCTAAAGGTTGTCTTCTTGTAGCTGGGCTATGGAGATGGCATGGGATGGCCCTGGAGAGGACCCTGGGACAGCAAAAAGCCATGGAGAGGTGAGGGACAAGTGAGGGCAGGACGCTGGGGCAGAAGGTGGGAGACAGGGGCTGGGGTGCAGGGTCACGAGTCGCAGCCGCCGAATATCCAGCAGCTGGCTGCTGAGGGGAACGGGCCTTGCACCAGCAGCTACCTGCTCGAATCCTGGCTGAGAGCTTGCAGCAGACTTCCACTCCTTTTTCAAAACAGACCATTTATGTGACCCTTTCAGTCCTTGTTTCTATTAACAGGCTAAACAAGTTCTAAGTGCCAACATACTGAAGAAGTGGAAAAGTTAGTTTATAGAAGGGAAAAAAGGGGAAGGAAAAGAAAAACAAAACCCAAGTTATTTCCACAATGTTTGCATTCCCATGTCTTAACCACAGTATTCCCAGCACGCGGATTTTTATGGTGCATCTGAAAACCAACCACAATGCAAAAGAAACTTCAAAGAGTTTAAGGAAAGGAAAGCCGAGAGGAAGAAGTGTGGAGGGAAGTCAGACAGCGAGGAGCAGAGCACGGGAGCAGTGCCGGGGTTTGCTGCCTGCCTCCCAGCCAGCACCCCACTGGGCAGGGGACCCAGCAAAGTAGTGTGCATTAAGGACAGGGAGGTCCTTAGGATTCTTAATTTCAGATTTTTAGTTCCCTCGTGGCAAGTTGAAATAGCAGGGCATGACCAAAATACATGTAGGTGTAACTCTACAACTGGCCCTCTGGTGAAAACAGCACAGGCCCTGGTACTGTGGGTGTAAGAGGGGTGGGAGGAGGTGGAGGGTGATGCCCACCTTTGCTCTACCTGCTGGCTATGCTGCAGATAGAGAGGGGTGGGCAGGGGCACCTTTGGGATTACCTGGGCCATATGGGCATGGAAATGCGGAACGCTGATGGTGCGATGGACTATGTTTAATAGCCTGAAGGGATCAGTGCATTTATTTGCCATAAACCAGTACAGCTATGAACCACAAAGGCTGCAACAACACCTACATGCTCGTCACCCACATGAGATAATTTGTTATCAATAACATAAGTCCATTGAGAGGCCTGGTGTATTTGGTTAATAAATTGTGTTATGGTCATGGGCTGCATGTCCAGTGACTATGAGAATTAGGTTTAAACATCACCCTACCTGCTAGGTTATGATCTGTGCTGTTACACTTAATACCTGAAGGCTCATTGCAGCTGGTGGGAAGGTCTGCACTGCCTGTGTGCGTTGAATTGCGCGGGGGCTGCAGCATGCAGCAGGGCACCCTGGCAGGAGCCTGCCTGGGCGAGAGGCAAGGAGCTGTGAGAGTTGCCTCTGCGGTGATTTCTTCTTTGAATAATACCAACACCTTCTTGTAAGTACCTGTTATCCAACATTCAAAGAGTCTGACACCAAGAAATGTGAATGCTAATGTAGTAAATGTGATACTAATTAGCAGATACCTGCAAAAGACCTCTAGTCAGTTTGGCTCCTCAACAAGTGGAGCCTAAATCCAGACGAGTGCTCCCAGCAGCAGTAAATTGGGCTGCTCTGTGCAAGAGTTACTCGGCTAACTGAAAGGTAGCCAAGTGCAGTCAAGTATATTCTAAGCAACTCTTATTTGTATTCAGGATTCAAGACTTTCTGGGAAAATTTCCCAAATAAAATGGAAAACTAATTCCTTTAAGCCACTTAGGCATGACTGACATGACGAATGGTGAAGAGGCTACCTGGAGCTGTCACTGCCCAGCCTCCCAGCTCAGCATGTTCAGCTCTGCAGCACCTCTTTGTAAATGACTGAGGTTACTGTGCTTCTCTAAAACCTTTGCTTAATCCACGGACCAGAGCAAGACTCTCAGCTGACTGGAAACAGCATAATTTTATCAAAAGCAGTCAAGAGATAGCAGGGTGCACCATTGGAGAATCTGGGCCACTGTGTTCTTGTGATTTTTTCTGTGGCTTATTTTATTGCATTACACAGTTTTTCACTTAAGGATTGTAATGCCTTTCCCTCGTGGTTTTGGATCTAGCAGCATGCATTGCTGCAGAGAGCATGTCATCAATGCGAGCACTCTGTACCGTAGTCTTACACAGGATCAATATGATTTTTGTTACATTACTGTCAACTTGGCATCAGTAAAGGTTACAAATCTTCTGCCTGGGACATTGTATGTCTTCACTGTAGGAGACACTCTTTGACGTAAAGGTAGTCAAAATTATTTGAATTTGAATATAGTGCATAGAATTAGTGTAAGCAGGCTCTCCAAAGAGCATCACAAACCCCCCCCCACTTTGAATTTTGCTGGTGTAACCAGGAGGAATTTCACATCTCCATCCTTTTCCACCAGCATCACTGTGTCCCAGTTAGCACTGACACTGCATCACATCTTTGTAGGATGTCTGGATGTCTGAAACTCAGAAGGGGAACTTGGAGCGTATTTTAGGATGCACAGTGTGACCAGGAGTCTGGCTTATACATTTCCGGGGTAAATAATTGCAGCATGCATGCGTTTAGCTGTGCAGTGCGTGCACCGCAAGGCTAGCGCAGCTGGGATGTTACAGACTCAAGGTCGATGTGCTAGACAGATTTGCAGTTTGCACTCCAGTTTCCATCTCAGGCACGTGGGGCTAACGGCACACATGCTCCGGGAGTGCGTACCCCTCATCCATCTGGGATTCCCTGCTCAGAAATACAGCAGCTCTGAATTTCCATTTCGAGGCTCGTGATGCTGCAGTGCATCATGGCTCTGAGGCTTCCCCGCTTCCCACCATCACTCCTGCTCGCGGGGCAGCATTTGAGGATAGTCAATGTGATCACCAATACCAGCTTATATATTCCTGCAGTCCGTTTTCCACCACGGCATCGTCTCCAGGCACGTGATAGCAGCTGTAGTCACTGAGCTCCCAGAGCGCTGGCCCAAGCAATGCTGTGGGCAGATGCCGTAGCCGTTCCCTGCAGCGGTCCCGTCCCGGCGCGGAGCTCCTTTGCTTGCTGAGATTTTTGTCAACACCTTAGCATTATTAAAATGTTGTTTTTAAAGTCAATTTCCTTTTCTTTTCTTTGTAGTTTATAGAGTGTTGCTGAAGAACTTCTCCCAGGCTAAAATGAGGATCAGTTCCAGGTTTCCAATCATATCAACAGTAGGATCATGATTTATTTCTAAGGTGCCTATGTAATTACCCATACCCCACACACACCTCCCGTTCACACTGAGTTTCCCTGTAGCTAATGAGTCTTCCCACAGAGGAGGAGGACTGGCTGGTTCACTGAGCCCCGTGCAAATGAATGAGCTTCTGAAACAAATCCAGTCTCTTTGAAGACTGTGTGTCCCAAAAGCCATCAGCCCTTATTGTAAACATAAATGGTTCAGTTGTCTCAAATTGATTTATTTTTTTTTTTTGCCAAGTTTTGCCAGCAGCACCATGTTGGTGTTCTTTTTTTTTTCCACTATTGTTGTTTTGGTCAAAGTGTTGATGGATTTATTTTGCCTTTATATCTTCTGTCATCTATACCAGCATGTTTCCTACACAAGGCAGCGGAGCCAAACTTACAGCCCCAAAAGATAATACAAAATATTTGGATATCCGGATCCAACCCACGCTGGAAATGTGTGGAGTGGTGAGTATGTTTTGAAATTATGAAATGCTGCCTTAGCTACCAAGCTTAAGTTAAGTTTCTTTGCTGCACACCGATGGAAAGAGCTCTGTCAAGCAAAAAGTATGTTCGGATATCTCTGTGGGGTTACAGTTTTGCACAACTGGGCTGTACATTACAGGCAAGTGAAGCAAACCAGTACTTCTCTGGGGACCCAGAAAAGTTCGGAGGGACCACTTGGTAGCCTCGTGGAGTAGCCAGCTCGATACCAGCCCTGTTGGTATGAGGTAGCTCGGCTCTGGGTTTGAGGACGAATCTCACCACAGGACCACGGCAGCTGCTGAGCAGGGTGCGGGCTGCGGACAGACCACGTGCAGAGCAGCTTGGGGCTGCTGGTGTCCAGGCAGTCTTTGAACTCTGTCTGAAGCGAGCTGTGCATCGGCCCCCAGCATAAATTAGAGCAGTCCAGAGACTGTTATAAATTACATGATGGCTCTAGCCCCAGAGGCAGGCACACATCTGGCCACGCTCCCATCGGGGGAGCAGTGCTGGAGGTATTTGCTTGGCTCTGTCTTGCAGTCAGACTTCCCTTCACTGGGGTGATCTTCTTGTGTCTGGTTATACCAGTGTTAGGGTTCTTGAGCTATGAGAGCTGGGAAGTCATTTCTGTCTTTTCTGGACATCATAATCATGATAGAAAGTGTTCTTAGCTTGCATGCCTGGCTTCTTGCCTGGCTTGAGTCCACTGATCATCTTCTCCCAGAAGGGATCACCCTTGTGTCCTCATCACCAGCAGCTGTCTTCTGGACTCTTTAAAAAAAGAGCTGCCCCAACAGTGGCTTCTTTTCCTCCTAGTGTGAGGATCAAACCCAGGAAAATAGTATTCAGTTCCGATCCACATAATGTGCAGTCTGAGTTCAGACACCTTCTACTGACATTGTAGAACCTTTGTGCTGGGCCACGCTTAGCAAAGAGGCTGGAAGGAGGGCAGATCACCTAGAACAGCAGCCGTTTGCAGCCTCCTGCCCTCCCTGTGCAGTTGTGAGAACAACCCTTTATGTTCAAACTAATTGATGAATTTTCGCGTTGCTATGAAGCACTTAATTCACTCTGCAGGTAATTTGGCTAATCCTGAGGATGAAATCCCTTTTAAGAATGCTTCCTCATGCACAGTTCAGGTGGGGAAGGAAGAGCAAAGGACAGTGCTTTGCAGCCTGGGTGCTCACCTTCACTGGTGAGCAATGAAACCCCTGGCCAGAGCACTGGCAGTGCACAGCTCTGTTTCCCCTATGAATTAAGCAGTAATGAGCCTTTACACTGGCTTTCTGCTCAGGAGCAAAGTTCACCCTGTCATTTCAGTGCTTCCCAATATCCCAAAATTCCTCACCTGGCAGAGAAATGATGTGGAAAAAATGGGTAGAATTGTCTTTGCTCTATGTTCAGATATATTACTATAATTTTAAGTTATTTAAGCTAATGTATCTCCTTTTATAAGTGTAATACTTAACAGCAGAGATGACTTTGGATGGTTGAGTGTTTGAGATCTGGATAAAAAGCCCCTACCAATGGAATCTGGTCCATTTGAGAGCTAGGCTCCATCCCTATCCCAGACGCCTTAGAGATGCTGCTGTAAATGCCTCCTGTGCTAAAAAAAAAAAAAAAAAAAAAAAAAGCTAGGAAATGTTTTTTTTCACACAAAGACTAAGTCAGTGACTTGTGGACTACACTCTGCAGTGGATTTTGGAGGACAGAATATATTAATTTTAATAACAGGAGTTTTATAGATGTGCTTCAGTATTTGCAAGTTCACTGAAAATATTATACAAAGGCTTTCAGAAACAGCATATACTGAATGAACAGTAATAATGATAAAGTATTAGCAGTGACAGATTATTCTGAAGTTTTCAGAGTTTTGGGAAGATTTTTTTTTTTTTTTTTTTAAATTGGGCTTTCCAGATGCGAGCCTGCTTTTATTGCACCACTGCACTGGGTGCCTGATGGGAAATGGAAGTTGGGAACTGGATGGGCCCATCTGTCTCCAGAACACAAAATGTTTTGGTAGTACAACATCTCCCAGTTCTCCTGACCATCTCCTAGTTATTTTTCCTGGAGTTAAGGCTTATAGATGAAAAAGAGACATGTTGAGAAAATCAGACAGTTTTCACAAAAGACCGATGAAGTCAGTTATGGAATATTTTCAGCTCATAACTGCAGACGTCTGTGTGAGATAAATACCATCAGTATGCATGCATGTAGCGCATGTGGCCCTATAGGATACCCTTGGTGCTAGAGGACAGTGCTAGCAGTTGCTTGGCCATTCTTGTGTTATTTTTACAATCTCTTCCATTTGTTTCGTTACAGTTCTGGGGCTAGATTTAACTGCCAGCAAGTCTTCTACAATTCAGCTGACTTCAGCAGAGCTGCCTGGGAAAGCAAATTTGGGCTGTTTGTGTTTGTTGTGTGATGCTGTGGAGTCCCTCAGATGAAAGGTGCTACAGAGGTATGAAAAAATGTGATTTCTTTTAAAGTGCTGGGGTGTGTGGGGTGGGTTGGAGGACTGTGCATGGCTATGTCAACCTGGGGAGTACAAAGTGGCTTCCCATATGGTCAGTTTTTAGGATTTCTCCTGTTTCAAATCTGCATAAATGGCCCACTCAAGGAGGCCCAACTATTAAAAACAGCTGACAACAAAAAAGGGGGAGGTGAACGCCAAGCAAGCAGCAAGTAAACTATGTAACTGAGCTGACAGATGGCAAATTAATGTTGTCAAATAGAAAGAAGTACATAAAGCTAAGGAGCACTATGACCAGATTGCTTTCTTGCACATGAAGTCTTTAATCATATGGATATCCTTGCTATTTTTACTCTAATGAGATTGGGAAAGAAAAATAAGACTGAGGCATCAAATTAAAGATGAATTTGCTCTGAATCCACAAGAAACTGAAGCCCTTGCAGAAACAAGAAGAATTATTTGCCAGGCAAAATTAGTGTCACAGATGAACTTGTTTGTGCTTCTGAATTTTGACATGTTTATTTTATTGGTGATATTGCTATAGTGAAGGAGCATAATAGCCAGTGTAGGTAAGCAGTCAAAAGAAGTCTAGTGAAAACTGATGTTTGTGGAAGTTTTTGCCCTCAAGCAAAGGAAAAGGAAAAAAAGAAGGAAAAACAAAACAGAAAAAACATGTCCGTTGTATGAAACATCTTGATGAAATGCCAGTGAGCCAAGTACAATAACATAAAATAAGAGATGCATTTGGCCCATTGTGAGTTTTATTGTAAGAATATGAGTTTACTTTGTTGCATGGATTTCTTTAATGGTAAGCATGAGGATGGCTTTTAATCAGGAGGTTAACATGGGCTCTGACAACTATTAAGGTATTCACACCTCTGATTAAAGGGAGAATCGGCCTGTATCTGAGCAAGGAGCTCAGTAAACAAATACATCAATCATGGGAAAATATCCCCCAGTATGTGTGTGGTCAGAGCAAGCCAGCCAAGGCACTTAAAAGGAAGCAATTTTCCTCAGTGCTTGGAGGTAGGTAATATAAAATAATCCATAATTAAGTTTAATCGTGGCTTATCAGACCTTTCTAGGACTGTGAGCATTGTGGTTAATGTTTAACATCTTACATTTCCTATAAGATTTCTCTGATGCCATTTCATTGATACTACGAGCCCGTTTTATTTGGAAGTGGAAGATGTGACAACTGTGCCTGGAGGCCGGATTCATAGCCGATCATAATCAGGATTGCCACAGCGAGCTCTAAGACAATGTGGACGGGGTCCTCTGCTAATAAACAAGTGGGTCTGCCCTGCTGAAGTCAGTGGAGCCAACAGAGCAATCCAAGTTATGCATAAGAGCCTGGCCCAGAAATTATGCTTCTGCTGTGTAATGGCTAGAGCCGAGTCCATAAGTCTTTCTGTTGACTTAAGTGAGGAGCTGCTTCAAGCCTTTTCTGTCTAAGGGCAGGAGTCGGTTTGCTGGCAGAGGAGAGGGGTGTGTGGTGCCTGCCACCTGTAGAGAAGTGCTTGCCCTGCTCTTCTTGCCCACCAAGCCAGGAACAACCTCCCAGGGGCCAGCCCTGAGTGGAACAAGCTCCTCAGCTCGAGAGGTGCCAGAGCATGGGGTGAATGGGGCCGTGGTGGCCAGGCTGTTTGCTGCCTTTCTTGGACCAGAGAAGTCTGGTGAGCCCTGGTCTACCTACCATGGAGTACAGAGCATGAGTCTGGCTTTACAAAGTGGTTTTAAATTACCAAAGTGTAAAGACACCTCATTGCTCCGCATCCCATCGAGAAAGGGGACAGTGCATGTCCTGCAGTAGGCAAGTTGTCCTTTCATGAAACCAGTGCTGGATAAACAAGGAATCAGGAAGCGAAAGCGATGCTCAGCCTGTGTGGTTTTGACTTGGCCTACACCAGACCCAGGAGGTGATGCCAGGAGCAGGGTTAGGCTCTGGCCCCATGCCGTGACCTGGCGAGAGGAGGAGGCAGCCCTGGTGTGAGAAGGGAGACCTGGTGCCATGTCCAGCACCAGCGCAGCAGCTTTGCACACTTTGTCAAGCACGTTCTCAAAGATTTTTTTTCAGTGGGGTACAAATTATCATATTTTCAGACATTAGCAGATACATTTTGCTGTGCATGGCCAACCAGCAGCAACAAATCACAAAACAAACCTTACCTGTTCACCCATTTGGATGGGATATTTTTAGCAGAAAGAGTAAAGGATTGGAGGCAGATTTGGGATGCTCTGGTGAACCATTCTAAGCTGATGACTACAATCAAGTGCTACCAATGCTGGGAGAGTTGTTGTTTTACTTCACTTTTGCACCAGTGATGTATAACATCTCAAGCAATAACATTAGCTTTTAATAAACCATTTCCTTCAGGAGTGATGTATGGAAATGCCAGTATTCAGGATTACCATAACCATATAGAGAAACGTCCAGTCCCGTAAGCCCTGCTAAAGGGCTAAATGCTAAAATCTCAATCCAACCCTAACCAGGGTCATCAGAGAGGCCTGTGACCATGGGGACTTCTTAAGAATGCTCCCCAAAATATCAGCCTTCTCCCATGCCATTTAAAGAGACAGTTTTCAGACCAGGGTTAGGTGTGCTTTTCACAACTGCTGTTGTACATTAAGTACGAAACCTTTGCTTCAGAGTAACTGTAGATCTTTTTTGTAGTGTCTCAGCATTTAGCTAAAGCTGAACCAAGTTTTGCATGCAGAGATTTTTTTTTCCCATTTCAGAAAGGAATCCAGTTTGGATCTAAGTGGGAACTCTTCATTAATCAAAACATTTCACTTTAATACTGTCAAGTAAATGCTTGTATGTACTGAGATGACATTTAGATAATTTAATTTATAATCTTTAAGAGTGAAAAACACCATCCTGAAAAAAATATATAGTTCACTAAAATAAAAAAATACCCAGTATTAGCTTTGATGAGAAAATTGGAGAAAATATGTTGGGGAGGGGAAAATTTGAAACAATTTCTTTGTTGAACTGAACAATGAGTTACTCCCAGCTCCCCTGTTTAGCTAGCTGGGAGAATATCTGTTGACTGTTTTTCAAACCTGCCCTCACGGCTTTATGTTTCAATGCTCTTTCCCAGTTTTTCATCCAGGCCATCATATTTTCCAGGTCCCTTTGAATTCAGACACATCTGGACTTAGGCAAGCCTCCTTCATTTATTTTCGCTCTGCACTTGCTGAGCCATGCCAGCACTTTCTGCGAGCGTGTGCATGATTTGCAGGGTCTGAGGCTGCAAGTGCCGAGTGCCTTCCGCAACCCCCGGGATCCGTGACTCCCCGCAGAGCTGGGGGATCTGCGCCTGATCCTGCAGCACTGGGTTTCCACAAAAAATTTCCACCCTAAGACTGGGAATCGATGCAAGCATTTGGAAAGGGGGGAACAGAGCCAGACCCACGGTATGGGCAGGCTCCTCTCTTAGGGGCTGAGTTAATCCAAGTGCTTTGTTTTTAGCAAGTCCTGTTGCAGCTGGCTTGTTTTAGGCACGTGCTTGGGTAGTTTTGTGAATCAAGGCTTTGGGTTTCTCAGGACAAGGACTACTCTCCCCACTCTGGGAGAGCCTGCCAGGGTCGAACACAGTGGGAAAATGTTTCTTGTTCAGGCTTCAAAGGCTGAGCACGATCCTAATAACAAGAAGCAATTTGCAAGCAGCAGAAGTCCATCTGCTGTCCCCAGAGGTGCAGTACAAAGGTCTGTAGGTAATTACCTGTGTCCCAGATGACAAAACCTGGAGAAGGGCCTGGGAGGTCTCAGCCATCCCCTGCTTGCTCCTGGCCAGAGGGACCTGTGCCCACCTGGCACCTCCCTGGTAGCACACTGTGGCTTAACCCAGTGCTCCAGGGAGCAAATATGATCTTCCAGAGCTGCAAATATAAAAGCAGTTAATAGATAAAGTGTTTGCTATTTCTTTGGCAAAGAGGAGAACAGCTACAAAAGAAACACCTACAATATTTTTTTGGTATTTTTGTTGTTGTTTTTTTTTTTAAGGTGGCTGGATGGGAACTGAAGGTCTGTTGCAAAGACGCTTCTTTGGCTTTGATTTGACACTAGATTCTGGTCGGTCCAATGGAATTTCAATGCTATAGCCAAATATAACATCAAATAATGAAAAACTTCAATGGTAAACATTAACACAAACAGGCATCAAGTATATTAAACATCTTTTAGAATGCAACAGGCCAAATCTGCAAATTGGGAACAGGTCCCTGAGCTGGCACACTATAAAAGCAGGCTTCAGTTTGCCATCTCCAGGACCTGTGGATGGAGTACAGTGTATATCTGGGTTAGACTCCATTACGTGTTTAAATTAAGCTGTGTGTAGCATTGATTCAGCTATTTATCTTGGCTACAAGGAGTTGGTTTTCAACCATGGGTGCCTTAATGGGATGCCCCTTGTCCAAATCTGCATTACGGGGTCTAAGTGCTTGTTTTGTAAGGCTGGCTACCGAGGTCAGCAGCTCAACCCAAGCCTTGCAAAGCCAGTATCGAAAGCGGAGCCGATTTTTTTTCAAAGGCAGGAACCTGCAGTGTGTGTTTCTCCACCTGAAGGAGTCTATGAGTCTTTCAAAAGTGCAAAATACCCTGCAGCTTCCAGATTCCAGCCTGGTGGTGTGGGTGCAAGGGGCTGGCGACACCTTCCCTTCCCCATGGCGCACTGCCTGCATGGCACCCGCTGCCCTGGCTGCAGTCATCTGAGGTGGTCACCCTCGCCTTGAGGGCCAGAAACTGGCCAGGTCCCCAGTGTCTGAAACCAGCTGCACCAAAGCAAACCCCCAGACTAGGACATCTCAAGCTCTGCCCTGCTGAAATGGACTCATTCTTTTCCCTTTGATTGGAAAGGTTTGGAGCGGTGGCTACCACACAAGAAGGCCACAGAGCTTAGTGCTAAATGGCATCAGACAGGGTTTGGCTGGGCTGTTTTGCAGGACACTGCACGGGTCATGTTTTATCATGGTAACCAGGAGTCTGATGTTGGAGGAGAGCAGTGGATCGAGGAGCAGTGCCCACAGGTAAGCAATAAACAGCACAACAAATATAAGGAGGCCCACCGGTTAGTTTCTGCCATCAAAATGATTTCTTAGCTGCAGACCTGATTCACGTGTGAACCCTTCATAGCATGCAAAGACACATACGTGTCGCCTGAGCATTGTATCCTTCTGTAGACAACTGGGCTGCAGCCCAAGTGCCAGCTTCCAGCGGGGTTATTTTCCCTACTTTGATTTATAATTACTGATCACATGGGAGGATGGAGAGGAAAGGCCTGAGTTTTTTTGTTCCTTGTTTAATAATTTAATTTGTATTCTGATCTTCAAATCCCAATAGCACCATGTGAAGTAGAGAAACTCTGCAGGGGAGGGGGGAGGAGGAATAAAAGAGGGAGCCAGGGCTTTCTATTTCCATATGGCGAGCCTCTCCTCCTCGTGATCACAGCTTGTCATCTGTCTTCTTTTAAACTTCAGATCCTGTGTAAAAATCTTCCCAGCAAAGAATGGGCAATAAATGTGACACAAAGACAGTCCAAGTGAAGAGATTACATGGGTAGTCATGAAGCATAGTTTTATTGGAGTGTTTCTTTGCATACAGGCATGGGCACGAGCATTCACAGCCTCAGGAATGGTGCATTGCCATAGGGCAGGAGCCAGGCATGGCTGTTACTGACATTCCGGGGAGATCTGCCTGTATATCCCCTTGCATTTACTTGGCAAACAGAATAGTGTGTGCCTTTCTTGTAGTTCTAATTGCATTTGGATTTAAGGGTCAGATTAAACCATGCTGATTTGCCTGGTCTTGGAGCTGGTGGCCAGCACAGCCCATGGAGCTGCTGCACCGCCAGCACGAGCATGCAGTGCTCGGTGGTAATGTCCCACCAGCACAAGGGAAGAAACTGTCCTAGCTTAGATCTGAGATTGTCTCTAAAGTAATAGTGCTGTTGTCCTGTCTTGCAGGCACACAAGAACAGAATCACCTTGCACCTGCTGTTTGTGTAGCCTGAGTTTTGCTCACATACATCATGTTTGAGGATTGATTCTATAAAGTTGCTTTGAATGAACTGTGATTTTTTTTAAAAAAGTAATGATCTGTAATCTTAGTGCAATGTCAGCACTTCTGCATATCGTTTTCATGCATACCCTACAGTTACTTAGTGTGCAGCACAGTGCGGGTGCAGGTGTGGGTGGGCAGGGCTTGAGGACAGCCCTCTCTGCAGCTCGTTTGTTGTGAAAACTCAGGACATAGGATGATTTCTTCCAGAAGTCCTCATGTTCCTCCTCTTGCTGAGAAGGGTCTGCTCTTTCAGAGAATGATGGCTCTCTCCAGTCTAAGGCCATCACCTCTTTCTCTCCATCCCATAGCTGTGCTGTGGAGAAGACGTGGAAGACAGAGCTGAGAAGTGCAGTGGATGCACAGAGGTGGTGCAGCCGTGGTGCCCAGCACGCCGCCCAGCCTGGATTCAGCCGATGGTGCATCAGTCTATCCAAATCCATCCAGGTGATGTGCGGTGGGTACAAAAGCTATTTATTTTCTGAAGCTCCTGTTAGAAGCTGGAGCAGGGCTGCTGCACAGGGCCCTCCCAGGGGTTAGCAGGTGCCTCCATTCCCTTTCCCTTCTCAAACAACAACATCAGGTCACCCCTGTGCAAAACCTGCTGTGTGCAAACACAGGTCTCTGCCCTCCCAGCGAGGACATGAGACTGCAGAAACCACTGCAGGAAGCCCGGTGGCTGGACGAGCCACGATGGGCCACATTGCCTTGGGCTGTGCCAGAGTTTCCCGATGTTACCGCTCTGTTCCGATGAAACATTATACAGAAAGATACAGGCAAAGCATTATGCTCACAGCCTTTGCCAACAAGTTATGTTTTAATGTAATTTAACTGTAATCTCAGAGTGTTTTTGTTAGCTATAATTAGTAAAATATGTCTGTTTTCTGTGTTCCTTGAAGACGTCTGAACTCCTGCCAGTTCCCTATAGTTTTCCTGACATGCAGTGTAACAAGCAGACCACCAAAATGTATTTACCAATAACTGTTTATTTACATTCCATGAAATCTAATAACATTTGCTGCCTTCATTCGGGATAAATGCTGGCCAAAGTGTAAAGCATAAAAAAATAAACATTGACTTAATTTCTAACTCAGTCCACAGAATATTTTATTTTTGCTCAATTTGCCCCGCCTGTTAGCATTTTGGCATTTTGCTGTTTGGAAGTTGAAAAAAAAAAAAAAAAAAACTTGAAAAAGTTCTGCAATGTATCTTCCTGTTCAGTCCAAAACCTTGCAGGGATTTCCTGGACATTTTATTTTTCGTTTCTAAAGTCTGCACGATGTTGGTATTTCATTTCTTTGTTTTCAGCTCTCACAAGCATTGGAAACCATACTGCAGAGAAAATGTCCAGGGCACTGAGCAGTGGCGGTGGTTGGTGTTGCGCTGGTGCCAGTGTAAAGCACTTCTCACTATCCAAGAGTCATTGGCTTTGCTGGTGTAAAAATAATCAGAATTAGGCCTGTATCTTGTTACTAACCAAGCCTGCTCTTGTTCAAGAAAGTGTAAGTGAGGGCAGGATTGTCAACTCGGATCTTCAGCAGGTTCCTCTCCTCCCGTTTCTGGTTTTGTTTATACCAGCACATGCTTTCTCCGAGCCCAGCACATTCAGATGGCGTGAGGAGGAGAGGTCACAGACAGCAGCTGTGGGAGTGATTCGCAGCTGGCAAAATCTGATGCAACCCCGTTCGTGTCAGTGATGCACGGCCCTCACCCAGCCAAGGAGGGGCTGGTGTTTCTGCGTGGCTCTGTCACACCGATGTGCTCACCTGGGAGAGTGTGAGTGCTCATGGTGAGCAAGTGCTTGTCTCTGAGAGCACCATGGGACCATCACGAGATGGGTTTTAGAGGGAACTGGAGCTCATGAGTCGCCTGAGCTGATCTGAGCGATGTGCAGCAGACAGAGAAGCTGAATGCAACCATGTCCCCTCCCAGGGCAGGGAAAGCCGGCAAAGCCTGGATGGCTGCAGCTTCAGCGTGCATGAAGATCTCATCCATTTGGCGTCAGTTCCTGCTCCTCCACTGCTGTGACAGCACCCAGAGCCTGCTATTGCTGGGCTGCATCCTCTTGCTTGCCTCAAGCTGTGCAGGTGCATGGAGCACAGAGATGGAATGGCCCTAACGTATCTGCAGCCATCACTGGGCTTTGGTCCTGCCCAAATGAGCATCCTTTGCAAATTCACCAACATTCTCCCTGGCATGTGGTCTGGGGTGCCTGTCACACCATCAGATCTGATGTCCCAGCACCAGGGTGCTCGGAGGCTCATGCCCTGGCATCTGGGTTCACCATGCAGACTGCAGGGGCAGACAATGGGTTGCAAATCCCCTACCCCACATTGTGCTTAAGCCACAGCTGAGGAGAAGCCAAATCCTCTGCTGGGAGAAGAAGAAGAGATAAACCCAGGAAATCAGGCCTGAGAAATCTCAGCAGCGATTTGGACAGGCAGTGCTGTGCCTCAGCTCTTCATGGGGAGATAGTCCCTCTTCCAGGGGTGCATATACTGTCACTGCTGTGTGTGCACCTAGAGGAGCCCACGGCCCCACGTGGCACCATGGTACTGCTGTAGCTTTGAAGAACTCATTTTTAAAGCTGCTTCTCAAGAAGCAACCTCCGCATCCCTTTGTATCTGATTTAATTGGTATTTTGTTACGGCAGAGCCCACTTGCGTTTTTCTAGATGCTTTCAGTTAAGGAGCTCTGTGCACTACAAGCTAACAAGTTAAGCCTCCAAGCAACAGAGTTACCAGGGAAATGCTGAGCAGCCCCATCCTGTGATGGAGACCATAGGAGACCTTCTCAGCTCCACGCTTCCAAACCGCCTTGAGCTCTCTTGTTTCTGTACTCACTTAAATTGAGGGTAAAACTTTCCCTGACATCAGATGGGAGCAAAATTTGAAAGATCTGGAAGGACTTCATGGAAAAATCCCAGGCTCAACGATAATACAAGTGAAATTCAAAAGCCAGCCCAAACAAAGGCAGATGTTGGTGTGGGCTGAGGAGCCCGTCCTGTTAGCGTCTCCCTCTGAACACGGTAGTGGTGACACGTTGCTTTTTTCTCCTGACACATTCTCCATCTACCCAGGCTTCTGACAGAGCTCAAGTGTAGATCCTTCGGGATAACAAAAATGAGAAGAAGAAAAATTGTTAATTATTGGCTGCCCATTTTTGCTTTCTCTTTGTATTTCTGGGTTTCTGTCATTTTCTTCATTCGGTTTTCCTGTATGTAAGACCTGTGTTGTAGCTGGTTAGATGGTTGTGAAGTGGAGGAAGGGAAGGGTTCTCGATGCACTAAAACAATTGGAAGGTTTCTGTCCCGCCGTTTGCACTCAGTAGGCACCGTATGCTGCAGAATTGCTTCATTGTTCTGGTAGGATGCTTGGAAATTGAGCTGTAAATAACCCAGCAAATTGTTTATTGCTAAAAGCATGTTTCCAAAAGCTTTTGAAAAGGAGCATAGAAGACATGACATGATTTGGGGGAGATGCAAACGAGCCCCGCATTGGGAGGCTTGGCTTTGGCTGTGGTGGGAACCCCTTGGTGCATGCGCATCGCGCCCGTCCCTTGCCCATTACCCAGCCCCGGGTCAGAGGTGGCTCAGCAGCAGCCCACTTGCTCAGCCGTCACCGAAGCCCATGCCGGGCTTGGCCACTCCTGACATCGGTTTCTTCCATGTGACCCAGCCACCAGCCAATCACCAGGGATGGTTTTGAATGTTAAATGCTGCTGTAAAGCAGCCCAGACGAGCTAGAGGCCAAGAATGTTTTCCGGAGATAATTATAAATACTGGAAAGCGAGGAAAAAAAAGAGAGAGAGAGAGAGAGAGAGAAAATGAGAAAATTGGGATGTGCTGACAGAAAGCAAAACCAGAACAAAGTGTTTTCACCCCCTGTTTACAAACAAGCAGTCTCGCAGCGGTTACTGGGCTTAGCAAAGACACAGCTTTGGAATGGGAGAGGAAATCACCTTAGGACTTTTGGACCGCATTAACATTTTTGGAGACAAAGGCTGAAAATAACAAACAAGCCTAGCAAATGACAAAATTCCTCCACAGAAGGAACATTTCCTCCAACATGGGGAGCTACGGATGGGACTGAGCACAGTCCCTAAGCTGCTAGTCATCAGATGCTTTGTTACAAATTGTGGTTCTTCCTAATTGAGGCTGGACATTTTTCAATTTGCTCTCCATAAAAGCAGCAGAAACCAGTGGTGACAATCTGGGCCCGCTGACGGTGGTGGGAGTGTCACCATAAATGTCAAACAGGCTCGAGCTTGCACCCACGGTTTGTCTTTTGGCATTTAGGGGCCATGGAGTGTGGTGAGAGGCTGGCTGCTAAGTCCATTTCTTTCTTAATTTGGGGTTGGGGCTTGTTGAAGAAGTGCGCTGTCCTCATGAGACACCTGCTAGTACGGGCTGCTGCTGCTCAGCTTTCTGCTAGCCATTTACTTGTAAATACTGCCCACATTTCCAGGCATTTCCTGAGTCTGGTGTATGGAAGTATTTTGGTGCATAGAAAAACATTAAGCCAACTGTCTTTTTTTTACAACATGGCACAAGCAAAGTAGCCCGTGAAAATTGAGCTGTTCTAATGTATTGAGGTTCATTGGGATTGGGATAGGCTCTTGGCCTCGTTCCACTCGGGATCAAGATTCTTGGTGGAGGTGCGTGGAGGGGCCAGGAGGTCACAGGGCCAGGACTGCTGCTGCCCCCAGCCGAGCCCCGGCGAGGTCTCTTCGGGAAGAATTCGGCAGAGGAGGTGGAAAAAGTAGGTCAGGCTCTGCTCACAAATGCACCACTTACATGCCGCCAATTCTAATGAAATTAGGGAATGAATCAGTGCTAGAACCTGGGCAAAGGAGATCAAAACTTGGTTGAACTCTCATAGGGAGAGAGAGTCCAGCTGTAGCTGCTGCCTAGTCGGTGTCTGAAAAAAAGCTGTAGAAATGAAGTAAAATAGACCTGTGTGTTCTTAGAGGGAAAAAACAGCGAAAGCAAGGGGAAAAAACAACCACCTTCATGCAGCATTCAGGGCAGGCACAGCCCTGGAGGCTCTCCTTTTTGGTACCCCCACCCCTGCACATCTTGTGTACTTCTTGCTCCCTCTTTCCAACAGCCCAGCTATTTTACAGTGACTTATTTCACAATCAAAATCTGCTTTGCAAAAAAAAAACAAACAAACACAAAATAAGACCCAAAAAGCTGCCTGACTCATCCAAGCAGGACCCAGTCAGTTTGGATACAGAGTGGGCTTAGGGAGTAGCTGTGGATGAGCATTTCTGGGATGTCGTTTCAGCCCTGACCAAAGTCACTTTTTTTTTTTTTTTTAAAGTACCCCGACAATTAGTGGTAAAAGGTCACTAGTAAAAATGAGTTTTGTGGTTTTGCAACTTTGCATTAAAAAAACCACCACGCTTCTGGCACCGCATCTCCTGGTTGGCAGCCTTTCCGCAGAGCGAATTGAATAAGCATGCAGGCTGAAAAGCCCGTTCACATCGGTCCCTCTAGGTCAGGGTTGCGTTATGTTAGCAGGGTGTTGGGGAGTTTGTGTTGCACCTGCCTGAATACAGCTGGTGGGAGAATTAGAGCAAGCAGAGGTTTAATTTTCCCTTAGTCCCAGCCTCTCACCCTCCGTCAGCCCTGGAATGTATCATTTGCAATTAAAATCTAATGAAATCAAATTGTGAGATCATTTCGAAGTTACTGACCCTAGTGTTTAACAGGTTGTGAATGTTTTTACAAAGGCTGAGGTGGTAGAAATATTTTATTCCATATTCTTTATCCTTCAGAGACCTCAGAGTAATAAACAATTAAGTTGACTCCAAGCTAACTGTGGATAGCACAAATTGGCTTTTATGGTGTGTCCAACGCAGCTTTTTTCTGTGCGCTCCTTAGGAACTGGGACCCAGGCTTGAGGCATTATCAGAGGTGATGAAAGCAACTAAAAATTACAGTTCCACTTCCTGTTGTGCAATGAGAAATGATACCAAATACAGCCTGGAAAGGATCCACAACTGTCATTGGAAGTTCTCGAGATCTCACATCTCCAGAACATCCCAACTGACATTATTGCAGGCAAGCACACAGGGGGCTGGTGCCTTGTTGGCACTGCTTGGCCCTGTCCAAAGCTTCCTTGAGCTGTGTGGAAGCAGGAACAAGTTGTTGTGTCAGGTGTTGAACTTTCAGGCCTGGTTTCTCATGGATTTTGTCTTTCTTTTGGTGCCTCCCCACTTTCCTGTCTATCACACAACCCAGCTGCCTTCCTCTGTGGGAGAACCTCAAGTGTAATTGCATCAAGGAGGTTTCTCGGTGGGATATTTTTACCAAAAAATGACTGTGCCAATAACCAACCCAGTCCATCTTTGGACTGGTTCCGGTCTAGACATGAAATTATGTTTTCTAAAATGTTGTTACAGAAATGTAATCCGTTTTCTCTTCTTCCCAATGGGCAGGATGACTTTGGCAACATTTTGGTGGAACTCCGGGCATGTTTGAAAGCAAGAGCAACAGTGTTTTTTTCTTCAGTGAACTAGAATTTCATTTCTGCACTTTCAAAAGAAGACTGTGACGGGATCCATAGCAAGAGAATTAAGAAATGTAGGGAAAATCTTAACCACTGCCGGGTCTGGATTTCCAAGGACACAGCTGGTCTTTCTCACCGTCTCATGTGGTGGCCTGAGGTGCCTGAATTGAGCTCCGCAGAAAAGAAAGGTAAGTGTGGAGACTGCTGCAAAAGCCAGGCGTGCCCCTAATTTAGTGGTGTATTTAATTAATCATACATTTCATTTGATAGGAGCTGTCTCTACAGTGCTTGGGTGTGCCTCAGTGAGTGATGTCACTGCAGGTGAAATTAGAAGCTTTGTTAGAGCTGCTCATTAACTGCATCCAGTTGTCCATCCACCTGCAGGCATCCTCATCCACCTGCAGGCGGCCGAGCCCTGACCACTGCTTGGCTCTCGGGATGGGTGGGTGCCAGAGGAGCACGAGAGGCAGAGCTGCCCCAGGCAGCACGGAGCACTGCGTGGCACCTACGTAATGCAGCTAACAATCCTTCAGCCAGTAACAGGGGACGGGGAAGCTTCCTGCTAGAAAACATTGGGGCACTGCAGTTTGATTTGTTCATTTACTGCTACGCAGAGCATGAGGCGTTGGTTGCCCTTGAGCATCAGGTGACTGCTGTGACACAGCTGGTCCCTTTTCCAGCAAATGTGACTTTGCTGAGTCCAAATTCCTGCGTCCCTCCACAGGAGCGCACAGCACCCCTCAAACCCCAATAAACAGAGTGTGATTGCACCAAATGAAGCCCCAAACACTGCTTTTCAGGTGCATGGCTGCTGCGCTGTGAGTGCATTGAAAACCTGGCGCAGCAGGGGTACCAGCTGCAGGCACAGCACTTCTCACGTTACCCCGTGGTGAAGTCTTTAAGTGAACAAGAACTCTTGGTCCCATCTCCTGGATGGGTGAGCAATGCGGTTGGGTCGTCAAAGCACACCAAAGCCTTGAGGGCATGGCAGGTGCCCGGGCTTACCTGACATGGCAGTGCCAGCCAGGCAGCGGGAGGTGGCAGGGACATGTCCCGGTTTGCCTCCAAACCCTGGGCTGAAATGCCTGAGAGAGCGCAAATGCGGTTTGTAGAATTTATTTACTTTTATAAAACAGAATGGTACGAAGAGGATAAAGCGCTGTGTTCCTCCTGCACACTCAAACAAAGCACAGCAGAGGCCCGGCAGCAGCACACGCTGCCCCCAGTACTGCCTCCAGTACCGGGCCTGGTGAACGGGTCAGGTTGGGAACAGCCTCAGGGCCCCTCATGTTCCTCGATCCCAATTCACACTCCTGGCGCTGTCTGCAGGTGACAGCAAGGGGAAGCCGGGGTGGGTTGCAGGGGTTATGGCAATCCCTGAGGTCCCTGAGGGGGAGCGGAGTTTGGCTGGAAGACACAACTAGGGGAAAAGCTGCTGAGGTAAAGTTCAGTGATCAGCACACAAAATGTGAAAAAAGCAATGAGTTTTGTGTTCTGGAAGCCGTTCCCCAGGAACAAACAGCAGCCTCCCATCGCCCTGCGAATACACCGGTGGCTTGGGAAGAGAGGGAGGTCACTGAAGGAGTGGAGCTTGCCCTTGTGGCCGCAGTGGCCACGAGCCGGGAGGGTGGTGGTGGCCAGGGGCCACCATGCCGAGGCCGGGCCCGGTGGCCACGCTGCGGGGTCAGGGCTCGCGGCCTTTGGGCCAGGCCGTCCTTCGCTGCTCCCAGCTTCGCTTGCTTTCAAGATGCACGCCGCTCTTCTTTCATCTCTTGGATTCAAATCCACCATAATAAATAAAATTCTTCCTGTCTGAAAGATACATTAATTTTGGTGGTCTCAAAAGTAATGAAAATAAATACTGGGCTTGGCATGCAGAGCCCCGACTGGAGCGAGGAGCAGAATGTGTGTACTTGGAGTTGTTTTTACAAGAACATAAGCTGTGGAAAAAGCTTGGCTTTTAGCTCATGGTCTCTGTGTGTCTGAGGAGAAATGGGGAGATTTGAGAAGTTCAGTCAAACATGCGGCGACGTCGTCAAATGGGAGCTTTTGTGCGGAAGCAGCACCCGTCCCCACAGGTCTTGCCCCTCGGGGATGGCATTGCTGGCCCGTGATGTTTTGGGACTGTTGCACCACTTCAGGAGGGGGGAGCTGCAACAGAACCAGTGTTAGTTCAGTAAGGGGAACCTCATTTGCTGCCCCTGCCCTCATGGTGGCTGAGGAGCTGGCAGTGGGACATTGTGGTGGCCTCAGCGAGTGGGGACCCAGACCCACAGGGACCCCTGGAGGAGCTGAGCTGCCCCTCGCTGATTGTCACTGTTATTTTTTGTACAAAGGGCATTGGTATCAGGCAGCTAACAACGTTGTGCTAACCAGAGCTGGTCCCAGCAGTGTTTCCCTGCCCCAGCAGTGGGACAATGGAGGCTGACACCGAATGCCATGAGACTCGCTCCTAGCTGGCCGGCGCTCACCTCCGTCCTGGTTCTCCAAGCACGTGGCTGTGCTGCACAGTGTGCCGGGAGGAGGAGGAGGAGCAGCCAGGTTCCTGCTTGGCCACTGCCACCACAGCAGTGGGGACACAGCCGGCCCTGCTGAGAGGCAGCATGAGCACGGTGGTGCCGGTTCTTCCACAAGCTGTAGGTTTTGTTGCCCCCATCACCAAAAAGATGGGCCTATAACACAGACAGGCTTTGTGGCTGCCGGGCGTGAAAGCCGTGTGTTTCTGGAAGGGTGCTTGTTGGTTGAGAACAGGTGCATTGTTTGCTGTTACTCACGTGTATATGCTATTGCAAATTCAGAATTCAGACAGAAGCCATTGGAACAGCTGTGGTAATAATGATTGTTTTTTCCTTTGTCCAAGAAAGATGGGAGCCTCGGGGTATGTTTGTCTTACCCTGAAAACTCAGTCAGACTCCTCCAGAGGACCAGGCAAGTCACAGGAGCGCATTGATAGAGGACTGCCTGGTAGTACAGTGAACGATGAAGTACAAATCTGAGTTTTAATAAGCTTTGTAGAAAATATCTGACATCTAAATATCATACAGTGAGAAAGACATCACAGTCTTGAATTAATGAGTAGCATCACGAAGCCAGCTATAAGACAGGCACAGATATGAATACAAAACAACATGTGTGTCTTACAAAGAACCAAATATCCTATAAAATTCTACAGCATAAAGATGTTAATACAAAGCATAGCTTATTTACGGATTAAATTCATAGTCTCAGGAATACATCCAGAACTTCTCTCTGCAGGCAACCAGAATCATATCCCAGGGGAGACTCCTGATGAGTGGCACCTTACAAATAAAAATAATGTCTAGGATCGGTACTGGGCTATATGAAGGTGAAGGTCCTGCTGGCAGCAAGCTCCACACAGCAGAGCTCTGCCCAAGACCTGCTGTGCTGCACTCACTGAAGGTCAAAGAGCAGCCTGGCCAGAAATAGATGGGCTCTGTGCGCGGGGTTCGTTCTTGGAGCCCACTCATTTCCCTCCTCTGGAAAAAACAGTGGAGACCATGGTACACTGGAAACAACAGTGCTTCATTCAACCTTCCTGGCAATCCTTTCAGCTGTATTTCAATGACTTGTTATTTTGATAAACAGCATACATGCCAAGACCTTTCAAGGTGAAGAAGCGCACACTCAGCATTTCCCAGAAGCTGCAGCATCACATTTGGATGCACGGCTCATGTGATTTCATCTTCAGGAGCTGCTTAGTTTCATTATAATGTTGCTTTGTGCTGGATGTGTTTTGAAAAGTTGGCTACTGTGGTGGACCCAGCCCATGACAGGGTTGAGAAGGGGTCAGTTTAGCTACGGAACATCCAGAAAAACCAGCTGCAGGGCTGTGAGCTCGCTGTGTCAGCTCCTCTCGGCACCAGCAGTGCAGCAGTGATGGCCCGGAGCTGATACAAGTGCTCAGCTGGGCAGAAGCATTCCCTAAGCCATGGCTGTGACACCTTTCCCCTGGCACCACACGGCTGTGACACCATGTCCCCCAGTGCCACATGGCCTCCCAGCCTACACACGACCAGGAGGGCCAGGGAGAGCTTTGGAGGTATCATTTCAACCAGGTTAATTCAAGATTTCAACAGAGAATTTTGCCCCAGTGTTCTGGGTCAGATGCTCATGTTTTGTTTTTAGCTTTGGGAAGGAGAAGTCTTAATCAGGCTATAAGTGACTGATGCAAAAAAAAAAGGTAAAAAATAATAATAATAAAAGCTACAGCATTAACAAATACTGAACTAATGACCTTTGATATATGAAGCAAATGCTTCATCCACTAGCCTCTACAATGTTTCATTACCAGCCATGGGAATTTACAGGTGTTAAATTAGCTGCAGGATAGCTCCCATATTGTTGCCTGACCATAATAGAACATACTGAAAAAGTTAATAAAGAACTGAACGCGGGGGCTGCAGAGTTCAGACACAACCTACTCGCCAGTTCATTCTGAGGGCTTCACCCAGCTAAATTCCAGTACAAGCCATTATTTTGTGTGTGATTCTGTTTATTCCTTCTTAATCCTGAAGGACAGCACCCACCGGAGGAGTAAGTACTGCCAAAGAGATGGAAACCAAGAGAGAAGTGGCACAGAAGTGATCTCGCACTGCTCTACTCACACATAAGTTTGACAGCACACCTTGGATTCCTCTTTCACCATTTTTACTACAATCAACAGGTAAGAACAAACTTTTTATATCGAAAAACTGGAGTCCCTTTTCTAAAACTGTTTGCATTAAATAGCTGAAGAATTGTAAAATTGTAAAAAAAAAAAATAAATTGAAAATTCACCCAGACTTTCCAGATAGACTGCAGCAATCAAAACCCAACTAATTACCTACGTGCATAAATTTTACAACTATATTTTGAAATCACACACAAAATATTCCTTGTTATTGACAAATCATAATAAAGACAGCACACACATCATTGCTGGAAGTCCTTCGGCTCAGTTCCTTCCCTACGTGCTCTCACTGCTTCCATTTCTGTTGAAGTCACTGCCAGTTGCAGGTGCATGGGATTCCTTTGCCTCGTGTCCTGTGTATTGTGTAGATTTTCTGGTGGGAACAGGTTCTGGCCCACTGATAAGAATAGTTAAGTCTTCCTTTCTTGGTGATAAAATTATGTTTGAAAAGTACAGCGTAGTACACTGGGGGCAGGAAGGAAAGATGAAGGAGGGGTACTTAAATAGGACTGTCAAACCACTGTTGTTTTCTTAAAACAGGATTTTTTACATTCAGAAATCCTTTGGGGTTGCCAAACTACCAGATTAAATATTGGATTTTGTCTAATAATCTCAATAGTTTTACAAGACAAAGCCTTTAATATTCAGTGGTGGTACAAATTGAAAAAAAGCAAAAGAAAATTTCAGAAGGCCTTGTTACAGCCCCAGTGTGTGGATAACTAAATTAAGGAGCAATTACAGCTCTAACAGGTGTAGCCAAGTGCAAAACTCAAAGCAAAAGAGCAGGGCAGGGGAGGAAGGGGCAGCCACATCCACCTGCTGACACTGGGGTTTGCGGGCATCATTCGTTTGCCTCGCCGCTACAGAGAGGCCACGCTGTAAACACAATGCTCATCTTCCTTACACAGCATTCAGACAGTGATTTCAAAGCTAAATCAGACTATGTGCATCGTGCAGTGTCCCCCCGTAAAGAAGCAAAAATGTAACAGATGGGAAAATACAATAAAGTAATTTTATGACAGTCGCAACAAGCCAAGAAACTATAAAATGGCAGCTGATAGAAAATAAACTTATAAAATGTATGCGCCATTAGCTCTTGCTAGAGTGGGGGCACTGAATGAAGCAAGGAGACTCCGAAAGCCCTGAACCCAGAAGTGGCTGTGGGATGCCGGGGCTGGGCAGCGGGGCAGGGGGCAGTGGGTGTCCATGCGCTGCGTGCCCCCGGGAGCGCCCGGTGTGGAGGAGCTGTGCTGCAATTCCTATTTCCTGTGGCTCGAGGTTGCCTCGCCGCCCCCTCGCAAGGTAAATGAAACACCTCTGGCAGTGCGGTGAGTTTGATTAAAAAACAGGAACTATGGGAGGTAAGACATTTCCAATAATGCCTTCAAAACTGGGGCCTGGTCCAATGGCCCGTAACTCACTGGTGTCAGAGAAGCTATGGCTAGGTAAGAGATGTGCACTCTGTCCTTGCATGCAGTGAAATCAGCTTTGGAATGAGGCTGAATTGTTTTTCTTAATCTTTCTCTTTTGCTTTGCTTTTTTTTATTATTATTATTTTTTATTTTTAAACAAAGGCCCTATATGATTTTCTCTTACTTTGTCTCCTGGGGCTTTGCATTTTCTCTGCTCTTTAGCACTGAATCACAGTATCTTACATTTATATGGTACCCAAAGGATCCCGAAGCATGCAGAAATTATAAGCCAAATTTTGCTCTTGGAAGCATGAGCTCAGCTCATACCAAAGTTAATGGGAGGTGAGCACGAACATCTAAAGGGAAGAATTTGCCCTTCAAGACAAACAGGAATCGTTTCACCCACTGCTGAAACGCAGCTGCCTGTGAGGCAAAACATGGCAAATGGTGAAAGGTTCGGCCCCACGAGGTGCTGATCGCTATCGGCGCTCGAAGACAGCGGCCTCGGGGCAGTCAACACCAGCAGCGGGGTGCTGGCTGCCTCACGGGTGTCTTGGGGCTCCGTCTCATCGATACGCAACTTTCTTGGCTTTTACAGTCAAAAACTTAAAGGGCTCTTAAAATTAACTTTCTTTGTTACTATTTTGAATTGACTTGGACTTTTCAACTCAAAATGTTTCATTTAAGGGCTTTCTAAGGCCAACATTTTCAGACTGGGAAGCCTGAATAAAACCCTTTGGCTTGTGTGCAGCGGCCGTCATGTCAGAGAGCCGTGCTTGCTGAACTTGCACATGCAATGAGATTTATTTGCATGTTCAGAAATGCTCTTTTCTTTTTTTTCTCACTCTAGAGACCTTCAGGTGACGGAGGCCGGTGGTTAGAGGGGGAGCTGAGGTTTTCTTCGCTGGCAGGGAGCTGGGTGTCAGGTTAGGGATGGTGGCTGGTGGCATGTCAAGCTGCCTGCCCACCTGATGTCCAGGCAGGTGGAGGCACAGGCCATGGGATTAAACCCAGAGTAGCAGAGTTGAAACTCCCTTCCCATGCTCTTGTTTTCCTTTAGCTTTGCTAGCAAAGGATGGATTTCAAACTGTTCTGTCTGAGTTCTTTTTTGGATAACTCACCCCAAAGATGCAATCCAGATGCATAGCCAAGTGCCTTAAACCTCTGAACTGACTAAACCAAATTATATAAAATCTTCTGAGTTTGCAAAATCGAGTCGGGAATCTCAAGAAAACAGGCGTGCTTAGGGGATTTCCAGCATTTCCTCCTCCTTCGCAGGTTGGCAGTATCACAGAGCAGCCTCTTCCCATGGTGTTCTGGCACTCCTGGTCTCCCTCCCAGCCAGGAGAGTAATTTGCAAAGGTGCCCAAAGTTAAAAAATTATGGGGGAGAATGCTATTTGGCCTGTTCAAAGCACAGAAGGCTTCTTTTAAGCATGGGACAAAATGATGGCTTCTCATCCAGACAGGTCCTGCTTTCCCCGACTCCATGTGATGGTTAACTGGGGCTGGAAAGCCAAGCGCTGCAGGGACCTGAAAGGAAGAGCAGAAGGCTTTTTTCCTGCCTGTTTCACTAGTGGATGGACTTCAACCAAAAGCTCAGAGCCATGCTGAAGGAAAATTGTAATAAGGGGCCAGGGCCAGTTCTTACAAAGGGCCTCTCGCTCTTCATCAGTGGCACTAAAGCCCCGAGGCCGGACCTCAGCGCTGGGAGCACCTGAAGGCAGCCCCAGCCTCAGCACGCAGCGATGCTCACTGGGACAGCTTGGCACAGCCCTAAATGCAAGCTGCCATTTCCAGCCGGGCTCTGTCTCTCTCCTAGCCTCTTGCTTTCTTCCAACAGCCAGAAGAGGCCAGGGGCCCGGTCACCTCATGGGGGCTGCCCCAGGGGCACCATCTCCCGCTGAGCTCTGCGCAGGGCTGCTGCAGCCCATGTGCTCTCGGCTCCCCTCACTAGGGCTTATCAGCAGAGCCTGGTAGCTGGCCTCAGGACTGCTGCCAAACCAGTGCAAATCCACAGGAACTATTTTAGGTTAAATCCTACAGCTTAGATGAATAGGGGCGTGCATGCACGCGCACACACACACAGTTGCTGTGGCTTGGCAGATGAGCAGCAACTCATTAAGCTGCAATAACTCAATCACCCGCTATCAGCCCCATCTCTATTCTCTTAACTCCGTGGTTGGGTTTTTTCAAAGGCTCGGCGTGCTTGCAGGTCCCACTGGCAGCGCTGGGGCTTGCAGGTGCTCCAGCCCTCTGAAGATCAAGGCTCTTTGTGCGGATGTCTAAATATAGCTCTGTGCCTTAATTTGGGGTGCCCAGCTTTCAAAGCACCGGCACTCACCCCTGCATGAGGAGTGCCCATGTCAGGAGGCCACAGCGCCCGTGGTAGAGGAGCTGATGGGAGGAGCACAGAAAAAGGGGCTTGGGTTTGAATTAGGAAGCGCAACACTGGCCCGAATCCTGGGGGGAGATGCAGGGGGGGATGCCTGACCTCGGTGTGACTCCACGAGCCCTCGTGTCTATTTATCGTCGTCATTCCGAGCTCTCTCTTTCAGCTTACAAATGCAATGAACCAGCTTCCCTGAGATCATGTTTTAAATATACTGCCCTGGGGCTACGCTTTAAAATTCAAAACATTGGAGGACACATGGAGAGGGCGTTCCGCATCATTTTTGACACAGAGAAATTCTCCTTGACAGCCCAAAAGGTGAGAACCAGCATGCCCTGAGCCACACACACAGTGCAGCACAGCACTGGAGCACAAAAATGCAATTTTCTCATACTATACCGACTTCTCTTCCACCCAATTTGCCTTCAAATCTGAATCATGTTGCCAAAAGAGTTAGATGTGGATAAGCCTTATAAAGGAGTGGAGATGAGAGGGGAAGTGATGGTGCTGAGGGTCAGGCAGGCACAAGACAAGTGAGGGAAGAGCCCCGGTGATGGATGCATCTACCATTAGCCCCAGCAAGATTCAGACAGCTATGGGGTGATGGTCTGAGCCTTCCCACTGCAGCAATGTGCCTCCTTTCCTAAGGCAAACTGGCACGGGGAACATGGTGACTTCAGAGCTCAACACAAGCTCTGCATTGCCGCCAGCAGCCACCCCAACAGATGGTGCATGTACCTTTAAGTGCTGCTCACTTGCCCCCTAAAAGGGAGACAAAAATATATTAAAAAAAAAAGGAAAAAAAAAGCCGTTAGGAGTTATATTACCTGCAACAGCTGAATTTAATTAGTAGCGCAATCACAACAAATATTTAAAAGGCCTAAGAAGCCACGAAGGGAAATTTGCTTTCCTGTGCCTCGTGCGCGCCGTGCTCAGCGGTGCTCTGCCATCAGTGACTGACTTTGGGGAAACTTCACACAACTCTGGGGTTTTGTGACCATGGAGGAGGTGGAGGTTTGGGTACAAAGGAGAATTTCCTTGCCCTGATGCTGTGCCCTTCCCAGCCACTAGCCCAGTGCTAGGTGGCTCCTGTGCTTCACACCCTGTGCTCCCTCAGCTCTGCCTCCAAACAGGAGGAGTTTTTTTCTCAAATAAGACAAAACCTGAAAAACAGTAACACCAAGCAGCAGGCCATGAGCTTGGGGCACCCACAGCGCTGTGTCAGTGATATGGGAGGTTTTGTTGCCCTGGATCCCAGCAGCCCAAGCCCTGCTGTGTCGCTGGGCTCTACCCCTTCATGTGAGCTGTCTCTCAGGTCCCACTGAGGAAACACCATCGCCTTGCCATGCATCATTCTCCTTTGCCAGTATCTCCAGTGTGGAGGTACTGTGTGGGTGCCAAGGCCAGGCCTGGCTTGGTTCCTGCATTCATGGGCACCTTCACAGGGCACCTTCAGCTCATCACACCCTAAACACACACAGGTGTCCCTGTGCGGAGGCCATCAGTGAACCCCATTCATTGCTTGCCCCCTGCATCCTCCCACCCATTCCGCTGCTGTGGAAGCCCTCCAGGAGCTCCTGTCCCAGTAGAGACCCAGGTCTGCAGTGGGTTGGGACATCGGTGCAGGCACTGAGGATGCAGCTCTGAGCAAAACAGCAGCAGCAGATCTTCCATGGTGCCAGCAGAACAGAGGAGGAGATGCAGGTGACCAACAGGCCATGCACCACCGCATCCATGGGAAGCGTCTCCTTCAGGGCAGCGAGCTGCGGGGTCCTGCCGTGGGACCAGGAAAATCCAGGTCTCTGGAAAGCAGCGAGTGGGCTCCTGCACAGCACTTCATGCTGGGGCAAATTCCTCCTCCTCCTGTGACCTCGCTGAACCCGGCAGACGAGGAGGGGACTTGGGTTCATGCCCGCACAAGCACCAAATATACCACACACGCACTCGCCCCCCGCGCAAGCTATCTGGACGCTAGGTCTTGACAAGAAGCAACTGCATGTTACATCCTGATTCACTTCGTCAAGTCAGGTGGGTGAGTAGGAGTGGGGAATTTGAGGAGGTTTTGGGTTATCTCCCACTTCCATTTCCTGCCGCGTCTAAGCACGTCACGCTTTGCTGTTGGTCTAACCCAGCTACTCTGGCCTCGGGGCAAGGAGGAGGAAGGAGGGCTCTGGGCTCAGGCTGGAGCAGCATCTCCAGGAGATCTCCTGGGGCTCTGTGTTTCCTCCCTCCTTGTCGGGCATGGGGCCGCAGCCTCTGGGGACAGCTTGGTCCTACCACAGGCCACAGGAATGGATGTCTGTTCTCTGCCCCACCAGGGAGTCCTGGGGTGTCCGCGCACCCAGCGGTTGGAGCTGACTTCTCCAACATGTTTAGGCACCTATCGTGCAAGCCACTTAGCATTTCACGTCAGTATTTCCTTTTGGCTGGCTCTCAGCTGTCAGAGAAACCTTCACCAGCTTAGGCGGAACTTCCCTTCTCTTCCACAGGACTGCCACCTAGCTCAGCAGAAGTTTGATCTCCTGGGGATGGGGTGAGGCTTCAAGAAACGGAGATTTTCAGGAGAAAGGAGTGTGTATGTAGTTCAGTGAGCTCCATACCTACCTCAGTGTAGTCTGTGTAGTCTACCTCACATGTACCTCCCCTTCCAGTGGGTACCAGGTAAGCTGCCCCGTTCTCTCACAGCTTAGCTTGCTTTCTCTGCCTACCACCAGTTTCTAGAGGCCACCGGTGGGACACCTTCATGCCAGGGAAGAACATGAGGGTTGGCCACCTGTGCCCCAACCACCTCCAGCCTGGGGCGGCACATGAGGCAGCAGGAAGCTCAACACAGCCCCTGGTCCTACCCAGCACCCCCGTGCTCATTCCTGTCAGTCCCGTCATCCAGCAGCCCATCCAGATTCACTGCCTGCCTTCTGCCAATGCACTCCTGAGGTGGAGGAGAAAAAAAAACCTGTCTGGAGCCAAACGCAAAGTCTGGAGCCCTTGCTCTCCGGTGGGACTAGGAGCAGGCCCTCAGCCAGCAGGCCTGGCCAGGGCCAGGGGCTTCCTCGGAAGATGCTGGAGAGGCAGACAGCCCCCACAGCTCCCCTGCCTCCAGGCACGGCTGAGTCCCCTGCCTGCACGCCTGTTGGCAAGCCCCAGATTTGTCCTTTGTGTGTCCCCGGTGCTTTCCTTTGTGAATTTGAGTTTCGGTGTGGAGAACAGACAGTGTGGACTCTGAGCCCATCCGGACTCAGCCACTTGGGAGTAAAAGCAAATGCACTTTGAGCTCTGAGACCCCAACACGTCAGTACTCAGGCAGGGGAGCACATGCCACAAGGGACCTGCAGGGCTCTGGCTGGTGCCATGCCACACCTGTAGGAGAAGGGACCTTTCCTCTGCCATATGAGAAGCTGGGACCAGCCTGATGGACAACTGTGGCAAGGAGCTGTGCAGTCCAAATCCTTTCCAGGACAACAGTCAGATGGCCACTAGCAGAAACGGAGGAGAAAGGGGGTGTTTCCTGCACTCCTGTTCTATTTTAAGGAAAATATATGGCACATTACGTGATTTAACATGCTTTACATACCAAAAATGAAGTGAGCATAAAAGAATCATCTGTTTGGAGAGGGAATCTGATGTTAAAAAAAGGAACCAGTGTGGGGCAAAAGAACCACATAAACAGTTAACTTAAACAAGACACAGTTTGGTGCAACTTGGCTCCGCTCATAGCCAGCACATGGGAACTCTGGGCAAAGCCATATTGCACTAGTTATAGGCTCATCTCATAGACTTAGAGATGGAAAAGACTTATTAGGTCATTGAGTCCATCCCACCTGCCAGTGAAGGATTGTTCCCTGCAGAATTTTCTCTATTGCTTTGTACAGTCCAATTTTAAATGATCCAAGCAATGTGGTCTCAGCCACTTCCTTGGGGAGGCCCTTGCACAGATACGTTTTGTTTAACTCAGCCTTTAAATGGTTAACCCTTTTCTTTCCCAGTTCTCTTCACATTTTTGTTTTATGTTTCAACTTTCTGAAGCACAAAAGGTTTCTTTTTATGTTTTTCAATCTATTGTACTTACACAGTTATAGCCATACATCAATCACTGCAGCCTGCTCCGAAACAGAGCATCACATCTAACTGGCTAAAAACATTAATAACATATCACAGGAAATAAACCAAATTTGCTTTAAACAGGTATGCAAACGAGCTTCTCAAAGCCACAGAACATTCAGGACCTTCCAATATGAAACAGCTATCAGCATGGTGTGGATGCTCAGGTATGTTCCTGTTTGGTGAAAAAGTAATGGATTTTCATCTTTTCATCTAGCTTATGAATATATTTCATCTTCATTGGTAGGAAATAAGCCCAATACGGTTTAGAATTTGATAAGGTTTTGAATGTTCGTAGACTCATCTGAGGTTATTTTTGTTATTTAAGTTCTAGGAGTCAAAATTTAGTCCAGGGACAAGCCTGGCTTGTATTTTCCCCATCTCAATGAAAGACTCTCTAAAAAAAATAAAATGCTAGCTAACCACAGGCTTGTGGAACAAAAATAATAAAATAAAATAAAATAAAATAAAATAAAATAAAATAAAATAAAATAAAATAAAATAAAATAAAATAAAATAAAAAAAAAAAATCCTGACCTGTCTCCTCTCTTTTCCTAATTCCTTTATTTTCACTTTTCACTGTGAAGTGCGCAGTAAATACTCCATTAACCAGTGGTGCACAGAAATGCTTCAGCTGCAGGCAAAATGCAGGTCAGTGGGAGCATGAGGGAAGAGGCCCCTGATGGGAAGGGATTCTCAAATGGGGCTGTCTGGTGTTTGTTTTTTTCTTCATGCCACCAAATACTGCCAAACCAGCACATACATGTACAGCTCTTTGACTTCAGGAGGTGCAAAGGAGGTACATGGCAGAGGATGTATAGGTTGTACAGCAAGGTTCATCCCTGGGATGCAAAGAGCACAGCAGATGTTGCAATTCCTTGCTGCTTTCCCGCATATCAAAGGTTGGGGACTGCTCCATTAATCTTATAATCCATAGGAGCTATGGGAATCGTGCCATATTTCTGTCTGGAGAGGACGTTTTGTGGGGAGTAAGGTAGTGGGGTTTATCAGACAAGCTGATGCAGATGAGAAATGCCCACCAATCCCTTAGGCCTGCAGGACAAATACATACGATATTACTTTTTTTCTGAAAACTTTGTCTCTTTTACTCCCTCAGCCCATTGGAGTGGGAACACAACTGCTCATGCTTTAGCACAGGGCTTTTTCTTACCCCTTTCCATTACACAAAAAACACTCGGCATTGGGAAATGGCACAAGAGCACCAGCTGAATGGCCTGACCAAGGAAACACAGCCACTGCACAGATGGATCCATCCCTGCCAGACACCAGCCCAAAGCAGAAGACTAAAAGCAACTGAAGTGCTGTAGAACTTGTGAAGAACAGCAAGGCAGGTAATCATGATCAGACAGTAGCTTCAAAACAATATATTTGGCCTTTTTTTTTTTTCACTAGTTGCAAGTGTGGGTAAGGTGAGCGGCATTTGGTCTGTGGAGGGATGCCCTGCACGCACCCAGCGCAGTTGTGGTGGCACCAGTGGAGTCCCTGCAACTCCAACAGTCACCCAGCTCTGGATTGCTGCTGGGAGAGACCCTGCCAGGCACTAACTCTGGGGTTTTGATATCAAATAAGTTATATTCCTGAGATATAATGCATGTGCATTTATACACATACTTACACATTTAGATTCAATTCTATTTCTGTGGCTTCTGAGACCTTTTTGCCCAGTTACCCAACTGCTGGTCTAACAGTGTGGGTGTCCCACCTAAAGAAAATTTTAATTCCTGGGCATCACAATGAACATTTTATCAGCTTCCCAGCAGCACGTGCATTCATCACATCACTTAAGCCAGGGAGATCATTGTTCCTCGTGTGCTGAACAAGCTGCTCCAGCACCCACCTCTGTGCTTCATTTTCCTTGCCAGTAACGCAGCAGCCAGGTATCGCTGCAGCTCTGAAGGGCCTCCAGCAGGACTGGTGCTGAGGATGGTGTTCCTGCTCCTGCTGGGACCATCTCAGGAGACGTGAGCCTGGTGGCTGCCTGGCCACGCCAAGCACGCTCCACCACTTCAGTTCCGTGTGGTGCATTGTGATGTTTCTGCACCAAAGGTGTGTTCTAGCTCCAGGTAAGCGAAAGACAAGCAGCGGAAACCACAGCCTCCCCGTGTTTTGCTTGTTTATTTGTTTGTTTGGAATCTCCCCAGCCACAGAGACTATTTTTAGAGGCAGAATCAGGAAGCCGCCGAGCCAGAGAGCTGGGAGGCAGGCGGGAGGTGAGAGCCTGCCCGGGGAGGGGACTGGATGGAAAACCAAGTGAGAGCGAAGCGGTGCAAGAGGACACGGAGGAGCTGCGAGGAGCTGCCCGCTGGAGGCCAGAAGTGCAGGAGCGAGTCCACGGGTGGGGACAGGCGAGGGGAGATGAGGTCAGAGAGGTACTGGTGGGTGGAGCGCATCCCGGGGGGAGGACAAGTCCAAGAGTGCAATTTGTAAAGAAGTCGGAGAGCGAGGAGTTATCCTGTTCGGCGCAGCACAGCTCGGGAGGCTGAGGCTGTCTCTGTCTAAGGTTTCCTTATTTCGAGCTTTTTAAAAGAGCACCTTTTATTGCCTTGTCTACTGACAGACAAATTGATAAATAACCCTGTGTCTCTCCCCCCAGCCTTCTTATCGCACGGGTGTGAGTAAGCCCTCGTGCTTGGATCCAAATTCACACTCCCAGCCTCCTGGGATGCCCATCACGCTATTCTCTTCAGATCTGCACACATCCTCAGGACCTGAATGTGCCCCTGCTAGGCTGCTCCATAACCCCCCACCATTTTCTGTAGGACACCTTCCAGTTGTCCTCCTACAGCCAGTGGGCTTCAGTGAACTCCACAGTCGGAAAAGCCATCTCTCAGATGAAGGGAAGTTTACAAATGTAGCAGGTTCTTTCCAAACTCAGATGCAATTAATGATTAAATATCACCAAGGGGTGGAGATGACCCAGCCATTTCCCAGGCACTGAGCAGAACAAAGGTGCTGTGAAGAGCCACGCACTGAAGGTGACGTTGCCTGAACTCCTCACTGAAGGCAAGAGATGTCCTCATCTACCCAGACCCTTCCAGGCTCTGCTGAGAGCCGAGCACATTTGAGCACTGTCTTGATATTCCTGCACAACAGCGGAGGCGCATCAGAAGTCAGGAACAAGACCTCAAGCTCACGGTGCAAGATAAAGCATCTTGAGGCTTGCGAAGAAGTTATGTAGATGAATGATAACAGTTGAGATTAGACAACCACAGCCATGTAAACAGGCTGCTGCTGCTAGCTCACAGCTCTGCGTAGGTGACCCCCCGGGCCAACAGGTCTCACTGGCTCCAGGATGTGTCAGCATCACGATCCAGTGCTAAGTCAGAGAATCCAACCCACCCGGCCTCATTACCATCCACGCTGAGTCCTGAGCCTTTGAAGCTGCTTAGTGCAATCAGTGGGAATCAGGGAGCTCAATATCCTTGAAGATCCTGGCCTGAGGCCACGGAGTTTAGAAAAACATTTGAACATGTGCTTCACTGTCAGCGTGTTGGTGTTTTCCTGCGTGGAGGGACTTACCCAGAGGACGGGGGGGGGGCTTTTCTGCACCGCTTCTGGCTGTGCTGTGGGACCAAGCCCTGGGGTCAGCTGTCATCCTGCTGGGGCAGCTAACAGACTACCCTCCGAGGCAAACCCATGCTCCCTGGTGCAAATTGCCTCCCCAGGGGATGAGCTGACACCCCAGGGGGCTGTGCTTCCAGCTGGTGTCTGCTGCCACATGCCTGCACCCCAGGGTGACGCTCCTGGCCACTGCAGCACCAGATGGGACCTTACAAGTGTCCTGGGGATGTCACTTCTTCAGCCACTTTGAAGCAACCCAGGGGATTTCAACCACACCTTGCCTCACCCAGCTTGTCTGGTGCTCCCCAAAGATATTGCAGCAGAAATTGCAAAATTCCATTTTGCTTGGCAAAACCAAACCCATCGGCTCGGTGACAAGGGCTGCCCATGGGTATCTCAGCCACGCCAGCAGCATCCAAGCCCCTACTCCTGCAGACCCAGCATGAAATGCCTCGGGGAAGCAACAGCACTGCCTGTGGGGTGATTTTCCTGGGCATTGCAACCTATATTTGGAAGGGCTGGGTATAATGAGCGTGCTCCCTGCTCCACCAAACCCCACTGATTTTAACACATCTCCTTGGACTTTCAGCACACAGAGGGCGGTTTGGTCACCTGCATGCAACAAAAGGTCATAGCAAACAGGAGAAAGGGGAGGGGTGAGATGCTCGTTCCTCCCACATTACAAGCAAGGAAATTAATAAAGTGTAGATGACATCTGCTGCCCTTGGGCTAGAGGTGGCCTGCCTTCAGCCGAGGTGCAGCAGTAGCAGCCTGCACTCTGCTGTCAGGTGCAGGCGCAGGGCGCAGCTGGCTCAGGGTGCATATCGCCTCTCGCACGTCTCGGCCAAGGAGCCCGGAGTCAGGAGCTCCTGGCCCGATGCAAAGAAGTGCCAAATGCTCTCCCTCCCTTCCAAAGGAAACAGCGGAGTCAGCACAATCCTACCTACACCCGGACTCCGCCGAGGCGGCTCAGGGTTGGAAAATCCCATTACCACCCATTGAGACACCGTTAAACAATTTCCCAGCCGCTCCACGTGATCGCGCATAGCCTGCACGGGAGCCCAGGCTTCAGCAGCGCTTTCACACTTCCAAAGCATGTCTGCTGGGTCATGTGGAGGCTTTCCAAACCTAGTTAAATTCACCTGGTAAGTGCGCCGCTTTGGCCCAAGCTGGCAGACCCGCTGGGAAGTCAGAGTGCTCAGCACCACCTACGACCACGCGTGCTCCTCACCTGGAGTTTTTCATCTTGCTGCGGCTGGACGAGGAAAATGCAGAGCATACCATGCAAACTGCTGCGTATCTCCCTGCGAGCTTGGCCTGTGGCAGAGCTCTTCCCAAAGCAAGTATTCCAGGCTCGCATATAAATTAAAGCTCATAAATCAGTGGAGAAAAAATCTCCTCTATGGCAATGGCCAACTTGTTAGAAGGGAGCTAAAGGCTACAAATGGTTTTCAATGAAGCCTCGTTAGCTGTCAAGAATGCACGAGGCAGCAGCGTTGTTTGGATTGGGAGCGTGAGTCAGATTTTTCTCCCCTCTTTTGAGGACAATGAAATGTAACAGCTTTTCTTCCCCTCCGAGCTGCACAGAGTGACCCGAGCCGGCAGACAACGGCACAGATACAATCTCAGGAAATCATGAAGTGACCGAAGAATGGCTGAGGAGTTCTGAATAACTAAATAAAGTCCTCTGTGTTTTCTTTAGCAAGTAAAGAAAATACTTTTAGCCTTTTAGTGTGACTTTTGGGGTCAAGGGGGAATCTCGAGTCCAAATACAACAAACCCGTGTGGAAATTGCTGCCAAGAGTCTGATAGCTGGGCTGGGAGCTTGCCTTGAGGCTCAGATGTGCAAGAACAGCTCACTGAAGGCAGGCAGAATGTGTTTTTGTTCTGAGCATGGGGATCTCATCTTTTCCTGTAGATGGTGGGCAGCCCCTGGGGACAGCAGGTACCAGAATCCCAGTGCTTCCCAACATGAAGCCCATTTCCCCATTGAGGCTGCCAGGTCTTCTTCAGAGCTCCCAAAAATGAGGTGCCATGGGGCAGCGGCAGCAGCTCTTCCTGGCATCCAGTGCAGATGATGTGTTGTTAGCAACACATTGCAAGATCCCTGTCAATTTTTGTTAAATGCATTTAGGAAATCAGTGATGTGCTGAGGGTCACGAAGTGTGCTCATGGATAAATCAGGAGGCTGCAGAGATGGAGGTCTGTGAAGGATGAGGCTGTTTTTTAACTACACCTTCTGACTCACACCCTGTTGAAAAACCAAAGCACTTTCAGCAGCTCTTCCCCAGACAGGGCCTTTCAGCTTCCTTCTGTGCCTACTGAAGGCAGCAATGGAAACAGCAGGGCCACCGAAACAGTGTCCACAGGAACACGTTAGCATGGGAGCCAAGAGGAGCTAACAGGCTCAGTAAAGAAACAGGAAAAGAAAATTCCCCATTTCTCAGCTTCCTGATTTTGGATGCATTGCAATGCATGGAACTGCCTTCTCTAGCACACCTCTTAAAGACTTCAGCTTTTTTTTGCCTCATGCTGCTAAAATGGAATCAAGCTTCTGGTGCCATATTCAGAATAAAGTAGAGATGAGTAATTCTGGCTTCAAATACACATTCAGAAGATCTTCAGTTTTTTGTTGTTGTTGTTTGTTTTTGTTTTGTTTTGTTTTGTTTTTTAAGTTTGCTTAGACAGTAGTTGAATACTTGTATTAGCATATCCACCAGAGACGCACGAGGCCCGGTGCCAGTTTCATGTACCCCACCTGTTGTCGTTGGCACGGCTGGAAGGACTCTCCCTCCACGATGAGGCCATGAAGAGCAGCACCTGTGCTGCAGAAGCACGCACCATTGACTTCTAGCTCCAGCAGCAGGATTGCTGTAGACATGATGTGCAAAGGAAACAAGTGAGGTTATAGAGAGATGGTATCTTTTATTAGCCAGGAAAAAAAAAAAAAAAAAAAAGAGAGAGAGAGAGAGAGAGAGAGAGAGACTAACTTTCAGGCACACAAGGGCTTCTTCTGTTTGTTTGGGGTTTTTAGTTTGTTTTGGGTCATAACAGCCTAATGAAAGATATCACCTCTTTCTTCAAAATGGTCTTTCTTATTCACAACACTCCACCGAGAGAATTCTGGATTACAAGAAATATTCTGTGTGTTTTGTCTTATTTTCTTCTGTTCCTGTTTGTGCAAACCAGGTGCACCCAGAGTTCCCACAGCCTTGCCTCTACCTTGTACAAAGTTGTATTGCACAGCTTCCTCATGAAGCCATCTGCTCTCACAGAGGAGAAAGCCAACGTCTGACATACCACGTACCATCAAACAGCCTCAGAAGGACAGCAGTGGGCAAATGATACCCTGCATGTGCTCAGCTCACATTCATTTCTAGCCACCTAAGGTTTGGCTGCAACAGCTCTTCTAAACCCAAATACATATGTTGGCTTAGAGGCACCATAGTAAAGTAGCCTAACAAACCAAAGCAATTGGTTTTAATAAGAATCTTGGCTTGTTTTGACAATGCACTGAATCTTCATGTTGGCACCACGAATGTTTTTTTAGGAAAATGTATGCATCTTTGCAGCTCTCAGCAACTAAATCCTCTCTGCACTTCATGGAAAGGGTTTCCTGGCTATCCGCTTTCTGGTGTATTCCAAGTTCCTTGCAGCTGATCGTTGTCTGGGCTGGAAAGGCTTTTATATTCGGCTCAGCCATTTGCCACCATTGCATGCTGTGAGCGGGCTGTGCGGGTGGCACGCCGTGCCCTTCATCCGTCCCGCACCTACAAGCGGGGCCGAGGCTGCGGAGGCATTTTGATGCTTCCTGAGTCGCGTCGCGCAGATGTGTTTGGAATAGCTACGGAAGCGGCTGTCTCCTGCTACCCAGCCTCATTACAGGCAGTAGCAATGCTCCCAGAGTTCAAAGGCATTTCATGCTCACTGAGCGTTTTTCAGCAAGAAATCTGAGATTAAATAAACTCAAATCCTCTCCGAGGAGAAAGCAGAAGATGGAGGGAGAGGCACTGACTCTCCGCTGCACAGCATGCGTCTTGGTGTACCTTGGAAAACACCCAGGCGAGGTGCTCCTCAAACCCACGCCTGGCCAGGACGTGTCACTGCTGGGGCCAGACCTGTGCCCACTGCAATACCGTGGATTTGAATGGGTTTGTGCCAAGGACAACGACCTGCTCAAAACCTGAACGTCACCCTGGACACTCCTGAGCACTTGTCCTAGAGTTCTGGGCAAAATCCCGAGGGGCTTGGAGAGGACGCATCGGATTTACAGCTTTTCTCCTGTTTTCTTCTATAAAAGATGATAGGTTAGGTTGTCATCAGCAGAAATATTTAGATTTAGTGAGTACAGGCACAAGACCTCCTCTCTAGAAAGAGTTACTGCTGACCTGCCAACAAGCAGAGGACCGCATCTTGCTCTTGTGCTAAAGGAACAGTGCCCAGGGCACATTTCTGGCCATGGACAAAAAGGTGGCTCCGCCCGTTGCTCAGCCAGGATTCAGAGGGCACAAGAAATCAAGTTGTTTGATGTTTTTCCTCTCCCTAACAACACTGGCTCTGTGGGAAAAAGAAAATAGTTGAGTCACAGAAGTGACTGAAGTGTCATTCCTGGTGACTGGGATGTTTACCAAGGCTCAGCTGGTAGAGCACGGCCCTGAGCAGGCTGCAGACGTTACTTTGCACCCTCCACACCCTCAGTGAGTGCTGTGGGCTCCCTACAAGGCAGCCAACCTCGCACAAGCTTGAGGCATTTTGCCTCTGTACATCTGCAAGACTGAGGTCCAGACATGAGGTCATTCCCTATGAGCCTGAGGAAGTCTTGTGCTGGGCATCCTGGATGTCACCAGGCTCGTGAAGGTGGTGATGGTCCCACAGATGCAGATGACATCCAAGAGAATGGGGCATGGAGATCTACACCCGCAGCACACTCAGCTACTTAACTCCCATCGACTTCACCGAGACAAAGACATTTAATAACACTGAGGATCTGGGCCCAATGTGGTTTGGAATATCCTGTTGGATACCATTCCTTATCTTCAGGTGACTAAGGACTCCCAAAATCCAGTCCCAAATGCCCTCAGAGACTTTGGACAATCAGCATATAACACTCTCCTGGGCTGCCCAGTTAAAGGCCACTGTGATGATGCTGGAAAAGCCATCCAGGTTAGGCCTGACCGTGAAAAAGCCATCAAGCTCATAAGTTGGGAATGATGCAATGGCAATTAGCACATCTTCTCTGCTGTAGACAATACGCTGTGAGCCCAGGATAGATCTAAAAGCCTGAGAGGCAGGCAGACAAGAGTGTTATGTCCTCTGTCTGAGAGCCGAATCCCAGGGAGGGTGGAAATAGCAATGCAGGACAGCTGTGAGTATGCTTAGTATTAATATCAAATATAATAGTAATTCAAAACAGAATCTTTTGGTACAGATCTGAACTGCACGAGCCAAGTTATGAAATGATATTAGCATCTGGATCTGAGAAGCAGCTGAGACTAAGCTGGCCAGCGTTTGCCATATGTCTCATCTGCAGAGAATATTTAAATAAGTAAACACAATGAGTTAATAAATACATGAAATAACTTTGCAAGATAAGCACCTCTCTGTGCTAGTGGCATGGCAGATTGTCAGAACAACCACGTCCAATGGAAACTCTGAAAGGGGAAAATTCAGATGGCACAATACTGGCTTTTCTTTTGAGTATTCAACTGGCTAAATAGCATAGCCCAGAATGGTGAACATTTACAATGATTCTTATCTGCTGGCAGGTGAGAGAATCCTGCTGTCGTTGCCAAAGCCTTAACTCATCAGAAAATCAGTGGTTCTTCTTGGAAACATGAGCTAAAACCTTTCACAGACCTTCTAGCTACATCCCTGTGTAGGCAAAAGGGGCTATTATTTTAACAGCATCAAAGGTACAGAAAGTCGTGCTGCTTTCCAGTAATTCCCTGACAACACCTAGAGGGTGAAACAAACCTGCTGGTGGTCTGATCTGAGCTGAAAAAAAAAATACTGAATGCTGATTCTGGGAAAGAGATTACTACCTAAAAACAGGCTAGTATCTTCATTTCATTTTGATTTCTGCAAGTATCTAAATGTCTCCAGTGAGGAATTAACCAAGAGAGGATTTCAGGATTTGGCCCAAGAGAAACTCTTCAAAGACTGCCACAGCACAGGCTTTTATTAAGAAATCTCTCCCCTTTGAACAGCGGATGGAGGGCTTGAGCACAAGGTCAATGGCATCCAGTTGCTTGGCCATATCCACGGGCTCCTAAACACATCCAACCCCCTGAGCAGTTTATTCTGACTCTGAATCACATTCCTTTATTGATGAATAAGGGAGAGAACTTTTAATTGCATACCAAGGACATTTTTACACAGGAACTGTTGATAAGCTCAGCATCGCCTTAGAAGACATCAATGGTTTCATTCTAAGAGGCTCTGGCAATACTGTGTGCCCTCAGTTCATCAGCCCCAGCTTTTTTATTTTGGGTGGTACAAAATGTTCCTGAAAATTGACACTGGTATTAGCAATGGGTGCCCAAAGTGATCACCTGCAGTAAGTCTTAAAGAAGTTCAAAGACAGAGTTTATTTTGGCTCTCCAAACTAGAACATGTAACATTATTTTAATTTAGAACAGGACCTTGTTTCAGTTCTCCACGGGTGGATACGAATGGGACTGAACGTCCTGAAGATACATGAGCTGAGTCCCACAGACTTCATTCTTGTTCACCTCCCCTTTCGCAGGGCTACTGACAAACTGGGTTATTCAGAAGAATCGAACCACATACAGTCAGGTTTCATGGGGCTTAGTTTAAACAGGTGCAAAATCCCCATGAAGCATGAAGCAGTCGTGCCTCTCTCCGTGAAGTCTGCCATCACCAAGAGGTGTTTACCCCACAACAAAAGAGGCAGGAAGGCAGACGGGTGCGTAAAGATCTGATACACAAAAGCAAGTCATATCTGCACAAGCAATCGATACCTTTTTTCCTTTCCCCTTTCATACAATTTCTGAACAAAGTTAAATTTTCTATAGGCTGATTATGGTTAGTGGATCAAACGATTCTGATGCTCGGTGGATAAAAGCTTCAGGAATCAGTCTGAGGGCAGGGGCTGCACAAAGGGACCCAGCTGCAGCTCCACACACACACAGGGTGCAGCAGGGTCCCAGCCAGCCGGTGGGTGAAGCAGAAGAGCTGGGCTCTGTGTGCCTGTATTTTAGCTCACCACACCTTCCCGATTGCTCCCAGTTCCTATGCAATTACAGTAAGGATCCGAACCCGCAGCAACCGACCTCAAAGGTAATGTGCACCCCCCTGCCACCTGAATCAAAGGGGTGAAGCACTCTGAGTGGCATTTTTTTAGTGATAGGGGGAAGAATAAAATACGTTCTTGTGCATGAAACCGAAGGGTGAAACGGCTTGAACCAACTAGATGGAGCAATCAGTCCAAGAGCACAAACACACAGAAATATGATGGGTATGAAATCATTCAGAGCCAATCAGTAAGCTCCCAACTTCTAAAGCAATTTCATAATTGAGTAATGGGACACAGCAGGGTCTGAACTATTGTGTATTATAATCTGAATGGAATGCTGTGAGAAGGCTCGAGCAATCTGATCGCACCGAGCCCTCGCTCACCAGAAATGCCTTTGACATATTTCCTTAAAGCGCAGCAACGAGAGCGAAGTAACTGCTTGTTAATGACACCCTGATGGGTTGTCTGCAGTGCTGAAACTGAGATAGCAGAGATTGGAAAGCCTGTGCCTCTCCTTGGCTGGAGTTAACACACCAGCCCCCACAGACTGCCCACCCACTTCAACCTTAATCGCCGGCGTGCCTGTACAATCACCAGTTTCACTTCACTACATATTTCCTCCCCCAGAACTTTGCTTATAAAGCAAGAGGCACTAATAATCTGTGATGATCCCGCGCCAGCCTCCTGTCATGGCTTAGTGCTCGTGCTCCATGGCTGGAGCACGCTGGCTGAGCCACGGCTATCCGCACAGCTATGTAGGCAGGGCTCGTTGCCTCTCTGTTTTTCAGTCCCTCCTTGGATGTGCATCCATTAACTCCACCAAAAAGTTCTCAGCTCTTTCTTTTTTTTAAGGACATCACTCTCTACTTGCAGACAAGTTTGGAAGGAGACAAAAGCCTGGGTTTGGAAGGGCTTGACAATGAGACGGCATGGATGGTTGGGGTTTGAGCGCCAAGGCGTGCTGCAGGACCTCAGTCCACTGGGAGACAAAGCTGGAATGTGTTCTCCATGCTCAGACCCACATTATAGACATGAGCTGAATATTCCCCACTGGGTTGTGGGAGAGAATCAGAAAGGTAAAATTCCAAACCATCGTGAGATAAGATAAAGACAGTTTAATAGGTAAAGCAAAAGCTGTGCATGCAAGCAAAACAAACTCCTCCCATCAGCAGACATTACCGGGAAAGCTGGGTTCTGTCACACATCATGGTGATTGGGAAGACAAATGCCATCGCTCTGAACATCCTCCCTTCCTCCTGCCCAGCTGTGTCGCCTCCCAGCTCCTTGTGCACCCCAGCCTCCTCTCTGTGCAAGCACTGCTCAGCAATAGCTAAAACACTGGTCTGTTATCAACACTGTTTGGGTCACAAATCCAAAACAGACCACCAATACAAGTTACTACAAAGAAAATTAACTATTGCAGCAAAAAAAGTAATAAGGGTCCTGGTGGAGTCAGGCTGGATGAAAACAATCTCAAGGCTGGTTCTCAGCATCTCTGTATTCCTGCTCTCAGAAATGGCCACCCTCATTTGTCTGAGGATGATTTACTATCTGGAAAGCAAACAATGATGCAGTGCCTGTGAGCTCATGGGGACCGTCTCCCCTCCATGGTTCTCACCACATACGTGAGCATGTGGTGCATAAGACTCAGGGTAACCTTGACCAGGTTAGCCGAGGTCTGCTGTGTCCCATGTGTAGTTACAGCCTCCTCGCAAGAGCTGCAAAATGTTACTGCAGCGAGGTTGTGGGCAGCAAGCAGTCTGACATGCCCAACCAGCCAGGGCCCAAAACAGCATGCCCATCAGGAAAAAAAAAGTAGTGGTGGTCTCAAAATTGACCACAAATGGGACTATGGGACACTACTGCAGCTTGCTAGTGATGGCATACATGGGGCTGGATGGCCCAGGAGCTGCATTCCCAGCCAGTCCCACCCACCCCTCACTGTCCTGAGTGGCGCCTGTGGCCCAGGTCCTCTCAGATGTGCAGGTGCTCAGTTCCTTCTGACAGCACCAGGGGCAGCACAACACTTCCAAGGATTTGGAGTCAACAGGAAAGCCAACAGGTACAATCAAATTGGGAATGGGCAGAAATGATGTAGGAGAATTGAAAGATATCAGGGATTGTACTTTGAAACTGGAAAAATGCTTTCAAAAAAATGTATTCCGCATAATTATAGTCCTGTACCTACCTACCTGTCCTGTCTCCTCTGCCCAAGAAGTTGATTTCACAAAACCTGTCTAAAACTCTCTTGCTAAATTCTGAATTGATGAGGATGCTGCCTGAAGCTTGCTTGTGCTTGGTACTGAAGGATGCTGGCGGCTGAGCTAATAAATGGATTTGTTTTCTGAATTGACAGATTCTGAGCCAATATTGAATCAGGATGGATAACTACAGCTGGTGCAAGTGTGGGAGAAACCTGTTCCTGAAAATAGCTTACAGCCTTCAAATCAGACACACGATGCACGGGCCACCCCGGGGCCCAGTGGTGGCAGCGGAAAGGCTCCCTCTGACTTTAGACGGACTTTAATCAGGTCCATGTGAGCTGTGTGCATGCATGCAAGGCAGTCTGGGTTTGGACTATCAAACACTCACAACAAACAACTCACTAATAAGCTGCAGACCGAGATTTTCTTTTTTCAGAGATTATTCAATAAACGTTTCCAAATAACAAGTTTCTCTGGGAAAAATCCAGCCATTTCCTACAGAGAGCTCACATACCAGAAAAAAAAAGCAACATTACTGACATAAATTATTCATTACAAATTACTCACCCAGTTCTCGCAGCCAGTGGTGCTTTTCCTCTACCTGGAGCTGTGGAAGGGCCAAGCTATGTCCCTTTGGAGAGAGGGGACGGGTTGTTTTAACCATCTTTGGGACACTCATCCAGCCTGAGCTGCTTGCGGGATCTCCTGACACCAACGCAGTGTGGGGACCTGTTTGCCACCAGGGTGCTGGTTTTCTGCCTTGCCCCTCATCCTCCCGGGCACACCTGGGTAAGCAGAGCTGACTACAGTAGGGAGGCAACTTCCACGTTCAGCTAAGCTGGGCTGGAAGGCTTGGTGGAGACCAGGCGTAATGTGAGAGCCCTGGCAGGAGAAGGCACAGTTCTCACATTTGCACTGCACTGCCAAGTAGTGAGAGAAGGGTTCAACATGAGAGAACCTGTGGCTGGAAAAGGGACTAGCTCCACTCTTGGCTGCTTCTTGAAGCTAGCTATTTTGCAACATTAACAAAACCAGCAAGCCCATCTTTTGCAATATGTGTTCTAATTTCTCCAGAAAACCCAGAAGCCCAGGAGAGTTCACTCCAAGACCAGGGAGCCAGTACTGCTTCTTCGGAGCTTTCCATCTGCTTTGGGACACGCAGGTGCAACTGAAACATACGGTAAATCAAAACTCACCACACAGGCTGCAAGGAGGATCTAAAGACATTGCACAAGTTTGTGGTGAAACACCTCGCCGACATCGTGCTGTCAGGATGACCACAGAGCAGCAACAGGCTGGGGCTGAATGGGTGCAGAGATGAAGGTATCTTTGGGACCCAAGGTGGGGACATCCTTGCTGCCCCTTCTGCCAAGGTCCCTTGTCCAGCATCTCCCACTGACAGAACATGAGCTCACAGTACTGATCTGCTGCCTCTGGAGAAGCTTATGGGGAAGGCACAGGGTGCTGCTGAAGTCACAGCAGAAATGGAAAGATATCCTGTGTTAAATTATGTGTTTGCGTGTTCATACACAGACGACTTATTTTGTAGGTCTACAACACATTGCTGAGCACCAAAAGTCTCCCCTTTTGCCCAAAAATGGTTTGCCTTCACACCTCTAACCTTCAGTTTGCATCAAGAAGCAACCATCCAACATGCTCCAAGCACATTGTCATTAAAAGGAAAAAAGAAAGAGCAGATAGAAGACAAATAAAGCCCTCACAGAGACCTCCATAAGGTGTCCCTTGTCCCAGCACAGCGCAGGCAGCAGCCAGGCTGCACACTGGCATGCAGCAATGTCCACCTCCCAGTCCCAATGAACCAAGCTGTGTTCTATCAATGAAATGAGGTATCCCAAAGCTTCAGCACAAATACTCCCCTTCCTTTGGGTCACAGCATTACCCCTCCTTAGGGTTCTACATCAAATATGGCTTGAATAATTTCAGAGTGGTATCCTTCCTTCTTTGTGCATCCAGAAGCCTTATTTACTCCCATAAACCTATCACTCACTTCTTCCAACTATAAAACTCCTAAGACAAATCCCTCTGTCCTGTAGCAGCCCTAACGCACAACAGTTGAGGAAATCATGGTTTCAGGCATTATCCTGCATCTGTGACACTGTTTTGGTGCAGCCTGGGTCAGCGTTACAGTGTCTGTGGCCACTGCAGCTCCTCAGGCTGTGCCGCGCTGAGCTCGGCACATAGACAAAGCAGTACTTAGTACGTCTTCAAAAACAGGGCACACATTTTTCTAACTGACAGCTCCTTTTAAGTGTTAAATGGATATTATTTTCTAGCTCTTCAAGTACATACTTTAACTAGTTTAAAAGGAATTACTGGAAATGAGGCAACTGTGGACTTCATCATTTTTTTTGTCTTTCTCTGAAGCGGACAACAGAACAATGTGGACTTTCAGACTTACCAGACGGTTGAGATCCGTGTGCCATGGGTGTACGTGAGAGCCAGTTTGAAGAGATTAAATGGCAATTTGAACCAGCAGCTCCCCAGAACTGATGTTCTCCCTTGGCAGAGGTCCCTCCAGCAGAAGACACGAGTGCGCGTTCCAGTACATGCATTCCAGTGAACAACTCTTCTTGCCATCTTCCTCCTCCTTCTGCATCTTTCATCTGCTTGAAATTTAGAGGACGATTTAGCAGACCTGAATTTGGCTCCTAATGAAGGCGTTCTGACTTGTCAATCTCTCCCCTGGCTGTTGCACGAAGCCTTGATAATAACTTGGGTTGTATCCACCCTTAGAAGCCAGTGCCTAATGCTAGGCCATCTGGACACCCACAAAGTGCCAAACACTGTCGTTCGTATTTAGTCCAGCTTCCTGCTCAAGTCAAATGGTATTTTGATGAGTGACTGCTAAAATGCTCAGGATTTGACCCTCGTGTGTCTGTCTCGCTGTCTCCAGCAGTGACGATGGCCTGCTCGTCAGCTGTTTACTCGGTTTGCAATAGAGCCAGCTGAAAAATTTTCAACAGAGCAATTTCTCATCCAGTACAGTCTATTCAAAATCAAAATATTTCTCGGCAGTTTGTCAATTTCAATGAAATTTTACAACAGGAGAATGTCAAAACATGGTGTTTCATCACCGCCACAGTGGTTCTTTTCAATGGCATTGACGTGTTCCATTTCATTATGGTCTTTTTGCTTCCATGGCTGCACATATTTGAATATTAACACAAATGCTATACAGATTTTATATTTTGTACTGCCTAGTGTCTTAGTTTTTCCGTTTTTATACAATAGGAAAGTAGAAACAAAACCAACGTCATTTAAATAAGACTTTTTTTCCCCCCGAGTAGTTTCTAAATATACATTTCATGAGAAATTTCCAAATTTCACTTTTTCATCTCAATTCATAACAAAAAGAGCTGGGGAGTGTCAGGGCTTCTCCTGGAGCGGAAATTCCACCTCCTAACCAGCTCTCATTACCACTCAGTCCTCACCCAGCCGCAGCTCCAGCTGAAATCCTTGGCTCTGTGGGAATGTATAAGGTAGATCTGATTCACAAGCCTAGCAACAGGCTGGGAGAACACAACTGGCAAACTGTCCCTTTGCAAAACTCCATGAATCATCATGGCTTTGATGCAGACTGCCCTCCTCACAAGGAAAATGTACCTCAGCAACAGAAATAAGATCTTAAATCAAATCAGATGCAGCTTGAAATATTTATCTGCTGCTCTTCTGGGAAGAGGAATTGTAGTGGAACAAATTCACATAGTTATTTTACTGCTAAGATGGGCACAAAAAATTCTGAATGTACCTTGACCAAAACCAAGAGAGAGACAGGAATGTGAAGCTCCAAAATTAAGGCCACTGCAGTAATAATGCCACATGATGGTGGCCACCCCACCCCACAGGCTTTGGTTGAGGAGCTAGAGCCCATGCCAGGTCCCACCACAAGCAGAGGGATCCCTTCCTGGGGTGAGTCACATTACGAGTGCTGGTGAAACGCAAGACTGCCCTGCGTACACCGCGGTGCTGCTGAGCGAGTTCCAGCCAGCCTCTCCTCTTCTGTCTGTAGTGCCTTCAGAGACATGCTCCTGGGGATAGGGACGCTCCTTCCTTTCTGAAGCAACCTTCTGGACTGCTGGGACTTACTCATCTGCATTTGTTAGTGTTTACTGGTTTCACGTGATGCAAGTCCCTCCTGCTTATTTGGTGATCACCTGAGAGCAGAGTGAAGATGAGGGCACTTTGCTATGTAGGTTGGTACAACACAACACAACAGTCATCTGCAGAAGGACAGAGGAAGCATCAGTTGCCGGGATGAGATCTGATCCAAAACCATGTTGGCAAATCTACCACTATTTCCCCCTTTGCTTTCTTTGCAGGTTTCACCCTTCTCAGGAGTCTCTGCTGGACTCAGAAGCCTAGTAGTATGCAGGGAGTGCTTGTCTTAGAAAAAAAATAAAAATAAAATAAAATAAATCTTTGGAGTTGTTTTAGAGAATAGGGTTGTTTCTAAGCTCACACATAAAATGATTTCACCTCTGCAATGCAAATCAAGGGTAATGCTGTAGTCCTAGGAGCCGAAGAACCTTGTTAACCATTGGTAAGAGAACTTACAACATCAGGTGCTTCCATGCTTATCTGGACCAAATTGTCCCACTTCCATCAGCCTTTGCTGTTGTGCCCACTCAGTCAGCTGTACCTAAGCTACAGCCTTGGGATCAGACTTAAGAAGAATTTATCCAGTCTGAGAGCTGCTTTTTGGTCAACTTTCCTGAGGGTTCTTTGCCATTTGTCATCCAACTGGAGTCAAATCCAGCATGCAAACAGAATGACCATGCCCCATCACAAGAGTGGGGTACCAAGTTACTCAGCCCACAGATGCCCACCCCCAGCCAAAAGGTTACAAACTACAAGGTTAGATCATAAGTAAAACAGGGTGGGGACTTCCTAGCAGAGCGAGGAAGCCTCTTAGGGTAATTTCAGTGCAAGAAAACAAATAATAACCATGTATTTCAAATGTGACTGATGTAGAGCCCCAAGTATTTGAGGCCAGCTACCCTCGGACAGAGCCTTGAGGCCCCATGCTCACCCCGAGGTGCTGCGGCCAGCAGCACGTTGGCCATGCAGCAGCAGGGAGCAGAGAGCCGCATCCAGGCTGTGGTTTCACAGCTGCACGGCTCTGGCCTTGGGTGATGAAATAAGGCCCAGGCAGGAAGCAGTTTTCCTCAACAGTAAGCTGCTATTTTTACACATTTCGCTTCTCTGACCAAGGAGACGCTTGAAGCCCGTGGACTCTGCTCCACTGCGCATTGCTCCAGCACCAACACCCAGAGGTGTCCCCTGGCCTGCTGAAGGCAGGGCAAGGAGTTGGGGAAGCTCTGGACATATCCCCCTGTGTGTACATGGGGAGTGAAAGAGCTCCCACAGGTCCAGCACCCTGTGGCAACAACAAGAGGGCAGATCGGGGCAGGAGGCAGCCTGCTTCATGGCCTGGCTGCTCCCCTGCTCCTCACACGTGAGGCGCTGAGCACAGCCTCAGCCTCAAGTCCTTCCAGAGGAGGGGCGGCCTCATCCAGAGCTTTGCTCTGTGGCTAGTTCATGGTGCTGCTTATGCTCAGGGCTTCCTACAGCTCCTGCAGCCCCTGCCCGCAGCACGGGCAGGCCTCAGGCCCCGTCTCTCCCCCCCGGGGGCCGTGGCTCTGCCACAAGGTGACAGCGCTGGTTGCTCCCGGCCCCCTCCCTCCCGGCCCCCGGCAGGGAGTGGCGGCGCTTCCCCGGTCCCAGGGTGACAGATCTGGAGTGAAGTCACGAAAAGCTGCAGCTTCACGGGAACAAGCTGGAAAACAGAGCTGCGAGGGGGGAACGGGCTGTTTATGCCAGAACTGCCTGACATCGAGTAACACCGAAAAGCGAGAGCAGGGAATCGCGTCGTCCAGCCCCTGAGCAATTTCTTTTCCTCCTGTTTCAGTGCCCAGGTGTGGGGAATCTGAGGGCAGATGGTGTGGTGGGATGGACAGGGGGTGCAGTGGGGTGGGCAGGGGGTGCAGGTCTGGCAAAAGGAGCCCCTGGCCGGTAGTCCTGCAAAGAGATGTGTGGTGGAAACCCTGGTGCAAAGCTGGGGTGGATTGAGGCAGATCCATGCCCTCCTCTTGCTGCTAGTCAATATTTCGTGAATTATTTGAGCCCTTTGCAGCCTCACTCCCTGCATCTGCATGCATGGTGACTAGGATGTCTCTTCTTACTGCCCCTGTTCTCCCTCAGGAGCAGGAAAAGTTCAATACCAGAAAAAAGCCCTCATGGCACCACGCTCACCAGCAAAATCTCACCAAAACCATGGTGCCACCTTTGTCCCCCAGCTCAGCTAGGGCCCATCCTGCCTACATGGACAGCTCGAGAGGCTGCAGGCTGGACTTAATGAAAACATAAATTAACATGTGCCTCCTAGGGGGGTTGTTAGGCTTAGCTCATTAGCAGTTAAAGCATATCCAATGCTCGAAGTTATTTGTTTGTTTGTATTTTTGCAGCTGTCCTTAGTTCTCTTAGGTCAAGTAGAGGTGTGAGGTCCAAAATAGCATCGGGATGGCTGAGCTTATGTTTCCAGCCCTGAAAAAACAATGAAGCGCTAATAAAAAAAAAAAAAAAAATGCCTCGTGAGAAAGATTTCACTCCAAAGCCCTTCGCAAACAATGCACACAAGCATGGAAATGCAGGAGCCTGCACACCCTGGGGAGGGGAGCTGCTGCCAGCTACTTTGGGAGGAGAAGTGGAATCTCGGTGGCTTGGGGAGGAAACTTTGGACACATCTCTGTGCATCGCTGGAAGTGAAAAGCTCTGGTTCCTGCTCCAGCTGGCGATGCTGGAGTGGACCTGCACGCTCCTGCATCCTGAGGCTTGAATAAACATCTCACTGAAGGAGAGGATCCACACTGCTGGAGGGAGCAGGGCTGGTTCCCCAGAGGGCTTGGTCTTGTTTTAAGGGTAAGTGTGTGCTGCTGGGCTGGGATCTGCTGGGTGGGGGCAGCCCCGCATGGCAGCTCTGACTCGGGGCAACGTTGTGCAACTTGCAGGGTAGCACATGGCTCCTCATGGCACAGTTACCACTAGGTGCTGTAAAACCAGGCAGAGACTGCAGACTGACAGAGAGGATATATCAGGACCTCTCCACTTGCTTTGTCTCCATCAGGGATGAGCCGTCATTCTTGCAGAGCAAAATTCCACCAAGAAAGTGACCTCTCTGCTCATGATGGATTCCCAGCTCCCGGCTATACATATTGCTGGGGGGTTATGGAAGGACAAACTGCCAAGCGACACACCGATGGAAACCTTGACCCTGGAAAAGTCCCTGCTCAGTACAGCTCTGCACCCTGCCTCTGAGCTCAGGCAGTCATCCTACAATATTTTGTTCCTTCTGTAACAGGCACTGACCGCAGTCTCCTTTGCTGCAAAGAGAAAAAATAGCTTGGGCGGTAACAGCCATCCTTCCCAGAGAGGATTAACCTGGTAGCTAGCAATGGCGTGACTCCTGGAGAAGCGGAGAGGCCCCTCAACTCTCCCTTCAATTAACGGCAGCCTCTTAACACGCAGTGCCTCCCCAGGCATCTTTGCCCCATTTCACATTGCAGGTTTGGTCTTAAAAGACTCACAGCCCAGGCAGAGCCACCAGGGCTTTCCTCTTGGCACCCAAAGCCCACCAAACAGAGGTCAGATGGGCACGAAGAGGTTCGGTTCCAAGCGGAAGAGACACCCCGTGGTGGCAGGAGGCGTTAAACGAAGCAGCTCTCGGAAAAGCGGCGCTTGCAGCTGCCCCGCACGCGGCTGCTGCGTGCTCGTGCGCCCAGGACAGGAGCTGCAGGCAGGCTTCTGCCGCCGGTCCGACTCAAGCCCGTTCGCAGCCAGTTCTGTTGTTTTGGTCTTTCTTCGAGGGAATGAGCTCAGATGAAACCGAAGCAGGTGCTAATTAAAAACAGGGCTATTCTTCAAACTGGGCTTTTAATTACTGTAAAAATATGTCAAGGAAAGTTGCAAAGGGGAAGAAAAATAGTAATTCCTTGTGCTACCTGCCATTTTCACTTGATTACCATCACACTTTTCTGTAGAGCAAAAACATCAGTCCTTCATAACAAACTCCTCTCTTGGGGGCTAGTGTGAATTGAGAGCTGTGAGGCCCTGCCATGGGCTCCAGAACTAGCAGCATAATGTCTGTAACAGACATGCTACCTAATTAAATTGTTAGGGAACAGGCTTTTATATCTTTAACACCTAATTTACTATTGTTTCTTTGAAAGTGTTTGGCTTCCCTGTGGTTTTTTGGGCCTCCCTTCTCAGTTTTACGACGGCTTTTAAGTTTTTCGTGTGTGTTTCAACTAAATAACCATTTTGGAGGTTTTGTTAGGGTCCCGGCTCAAGTCAGACCAAGGGAAACAGGGGCCTGTTTTACTGTTGTTCATGCTGGGCGAGTTACCACTACCGTGCTAATTATGTAATTACCCAATTTTAATAGCTATTGTATACTGCTTTATTGCTAACAAATCTTATTTCCTCTTTCTTTTCTCACTGATTGAACGGTAAAAGTATAAGGACACACACAAATATTATACTGCACTATAAACCACAATACAGGCCTTGCAAGAGTTCGCAGGGCTCTAACCCTAAACGAGCATCTTGGTTTATCCAAATCTCCCTGGCAGAAGTGATGATGTAATTTTTGCTTACCAGGAAGACACAGAATTGCATTCCTTTCTCAAATACTATCTGCAATGCTGCAATGACTGTTGCAGGGCTCTTAATGTAGGTTTGTACCTCACTTCCCACAAAAAGCATGGATTATACTTAAGATATCTAGATTGCACTGTACCAGAAATGAGTAATGAACACATTAATTGATTAATTCCTCAGCAATATTTAAAGTGAAATGAAAGATTTGGGCCTTGAGAGGTAGGGGAACACCTCTGCAAACATATTCCTGACTTGCTCCATTCCCTTGAGTAAGAGCAGGGGATAGAGCCAAGGGAAGCTAGAAGGTCCTGAGGGCTGAAGCCTAAGAGAAAGGGATGGGTGTTTTCCCGGGAGCAAATCCTCCTGTATCCTGATTTCTGAATGCTGAATTATGCCAATATATTCTGTATTTATAGATACATACATGTTCTGATCCTCTGACCATGCTCTTTTTAGATTAAAGTAAGCCTACTCTACATAAATTCCATCCTTATACAGAAACCTTGCTATTTTCCCTCTCTTCTTGCTTTTCCTCCCAGACATCATCCCCATTTTATCCCAAAGGAATCCAGGTAAAATGCACATAGATTTCAGCTGGACTTCCACCCCCACGATGCTGGTACATCCCCAGCATGTGACAGCAAAAGCTGTCCCCCTCCTGGCTTTTGCCATGGTTTCTGTTGGACTCCAGAAGCCCCAGAGACCCATTCTCATGGCAAGTTAGGCATTGGCAAGGGTCTGCTGAGCACACAGCAGCCCAAGGTCCCCGCTGCCATCCTCCAGCCCTCCCTTGGCACCTGGAGCATCTCTGCACACAGCAGCAGCCCTGCTCTCCATCACATTCCTCCTTAAATCCATCCTTTGCCAGCATATCTACCGAAAAAATTGACAGCAAAAAAATGAATTAGGCTGCTGGTGTGCTAAGACCACTGTCTATCATACTGAGCAATATTGGCTCATCGTCCTCCCGCACTCACTCTCTGTCTGCACCCATCTGCTGCCTGCAGGCTTGTGCTGGGGTTCGAAGCAGTGATGCTGCAAGGGCGCAGGTCGGGGACAAAAGCTGTGGGGTGCTGGGGTGGCAGCAGCAGAGAAGGAGACACAGTTCTATGTGTATGTGCATGCATGTTTCTGTATACATGTGTGGAGATATCTTGATCTGTAATTCTATTCCTATTCCTATACCTGTACCTATAACTACACCTATATGTCTATATCTATACCTATGCCTACACCTACATCTATATCTATGTGGGGGGGGGGAGGGGTCAGCCTTTGTCAGTCAGTGCCTCATTTCTGCTGGCTGGGTGGGGAAAATAAGGAAATAATCCCATTAGAAAATGGGATTTGGCTGACATCTAAATGTCTGTAGAGTGAGATCTCTTTGAGCTGCTTTGTCCAGCAGGGAAATCAAAGTGTTTCCTTTCATGCCAGACCCACAGGAAATCCCACATCTGCCTGGGCCATCATGGAGCACCACAGCCAGACACCTCCAAGGAGCTTGGGGCAGCACAGCAGCAGGGCCATGGCGAACCTCAGGGGACAAAGCTGGATGAGAAGGGCTCTGAAAGAGCCTGAGGATGAGGGGACCTGGAGCTACAGGTCCAGGACACACTGGACTGCTCAGGGAACACAGTGAGGAACATCAACCTAGTCTGATGTAACACCAGATGGTGTTTCCACAGTGGAATTTCTCAAGATTTCTTGGTTAGATGTTTCAATATTTTTGCTGTGAATACCTACCAACATCTATTTCAGCACCTCATGCTAAGGAAATGCTGGGCTGGAGAGACCAGGTGTGTGGACACTGTTGTACACCCTCTGCTCCTCCTTCCAGCATGAAATGGACAGGGGAGTGGGGCAGGTATGTACTACATTATTTTTTTAAGATGCCAGGGTAGAAGAGCAGAAAGCAGAAGCTAGCTCCCTTCATTTCTATCTGCCAGCTCATGTCTCAGTGACGCACTGTTTCTGGGGCACACTGGCAAGCTCAGGAGAGAGTTTGGAGCCCCTTTCTCTTGGACTGCCCCTTTTACCCAACCCACACCAGGCCAGGAATTACAGAAGCTGTCTTTCAGAAGGCCCAGAAATTGAGGGCTGGTGCACAGAGCCCAGGACCAATACGTTTATAACCTTTAGCTAGAACTATCACCTCTCTCTGCCCAGGTGCTTCTCTAGGTGTTGCCCAATGACGGTCAGCTGTCTCATCACCCCTTTGCGGTCCTCAGGCTGGCCTTGGCATCACCACAGTGTCAGCCATGCTGCAATGAAGGGACAAAGCCCCAGACATCACTCAGCCCACGCTGCCACCCATGAGCATCTTCTCTGACCACATAGCAATGGATTATCCCAGTTGTGCAGCTGCTGGCCCAAGCCCTGGGTGCTCCATCCAGGTGTCAGCAGAGGACTCATGCAGAGGAATAACTTTCCAGCAGCTGTTGAAGGCATTGTCCAAGACATGCCTGTGATCTCTATGTTTCAGACCCCTCTTTCTGCCCCTCAGAAGGACCAAGCCTGGCCGACCCATCCCACTCCCTCAAGCCCAAGAGCTGTATGAGTGTTAGGTCTTGGGGTAGAGACACAAACTGCAAAGTGTCACCCCCCCATTTCACAAATGATTTCCACAAGCTTCTGCTTTCCTCCAGCACACACTACCCTGAAAGAGTTAAGAGGGATTTACAATATTTTAAACTTATATTACTCACTTGTATTGAATTATTCTTGGATCACATATTAAATGGAGATTTTCCATATAATATCTGTCACAGATGGGAAAAAAAAATCATCTATGGATGAGTGTAATCCATTCATTGGTTTACGGATACAGCCCTCTCCGGGGATTGTCAGAAATAAACACGATGTCCCTGTTTGCAGGATTTTGCATTTGGATTGCTGAGCTAGCTGAAAAAACGTGTGAAATCACATGTAAGCCGACAGCTCCCTATTGACTCGGCATACGAACAAGCTCGCATGTGTTATTTATTCCAGCAAGCCCATGGACTGTGTCGTGCACATGAAATGCTATAGCCTGCTCTGAAACTAGAGGGGATAATAATCAATAACGCTTTGTTCCTAACGCATCTTTCATGTGCAAATACCACAGGGTGTTGGGGTGCTGAGCACTGACACCCCAGATGCTGCGAGGGGGAGAGGTGGCGATGCCCAGGGAGGCTCATGCAGAGCATCCCTCAGAAAGGCAGCGCTGGACCAGTCCCTCCAGTCCTGACCAAACATTGTGCTTCTCTTGGACATGTTAAATACATGGATTTGTGGTTGTTTGTTCGTTTGTTTTGAAGGAAAGAGCGTCTGCCGAAGCGGCTTTCCAGTTACCTGCCATGATGCGTCACAGCGGTTAAAAGCCGCTTGTTATTTTGGGAACTGCCTTGAGGAATTAGGGATATCGGTGTGCCCAACACAAGGCTAGGAGGAGAGGGGAGATACCCCCTGGCCCTCAGCACCTTGTCCCTACTCCTGACCTGAGGTGTCCCCTGCCCAGCCTGGCCCTCACACCACGTCCCCCGGGCACCCCACACACCCTCCCCAGCGGGATGGCACGGCCGGCGTGGCACGGCTCCAGCATGGCATCGCCCTCACCGCACAGCTACCGGCTGGGGGGATAATTAGTGCCTGCCCCATCTGCTAGATGAGCTGGGGAGGCGAGGCAGGGGAGCTCTGCCAGCCTGCGCTTAACTCTTCCTTCCTCAGATATCTCCTCACTGAGGGATGTCGCGGTGGGAAGGGTCCCATGGGGACCAAAGGTGAGGCTCGGGGTCACCCAAAGTACCCACCGCTGGATGAGCAGATTTGGGTTTCCCAGCCACAAACCCCCTCTGTGCCCCAGCCCCGTCCAGAGCAGCATCCTCCCTGTGCCTCTTTAAATCGGGCGCTGGCATTCGGGAGATGAGGGAGGATGCTAACAACTGCAGAGCAAATGCAGACACGGGATTAATGCTGCTCTCAGCAGCAGACTTCTTTCCTGCATTAAAGTCAACACATCACCCAACACTTACTTCACACCATCCCCGGGGTGGCCGGAGAGTTCCCTTTATAAGGTTAATACCTTCTCCGCCCCCACCCCCCAAAAGAAACAGGATATTTCCTAGCTAATTTGTATGTGTCTAATTTTCATATCAACAACACCAAAGGCACGATCAGGGGCTTTTTTAGATTTGCTTTATTTCTCTCCACGTTGCTGCTCTCGCTGAGTCCATTTCGATCCTTCCTCTCCTTTCCCAGATTCCAGTATCCACAGGTTTCTGGGTTAACAACAAAATAACACATGCTGGAACCTGTTCAGATGGTGGTGTGTGTGTTTTTTTTTCTTTCTTTCTTTCTTGCTTGGAAAACCTTTTCCCCTCTCTTTCACCCTCCCCGCCAGGGAGTTCAAAGGGACATGTTCACAAACACGGCAGCGCTCGCTGCACCCACACTTGCCACCTTGAGGGAGGGAGCGGCACAAAAACTCGCTGGTGAACATTTGTGCAAATATTCATCTGGCATCTGCTAATGTCAAGTCTGGCTGGATTGGGGCGAGGAACTGTCGAAAAGCATAAATGAGGCGGGCAGACAGCAAGCACCGAGCTGCTTCGTTATGCAAACAGGAGCCGCTTGCAGCAGCCCTGGCTGCACCGAGAAGGGGCTCCTGCTGCAAGGCATTTCATCCCTGCTTTGCCCTGTGCTGCCCTTACCCTGACATTTCTCATGCAAAGGCCCTGCCATACTGAGTGCTGCACCAACCCACAAATGCAACCCGTGGTCCCAGCCACATCCCTGTGCCCTCCACATGCAGAGCAGGCAGCAGCTGAGGACACTGCAGTGACCAGCTGGGTGCCAGCAGGACCAAAACGCTCCAACAGCTGCAAACAGCACTTATCTTAAGCCCCTGGCATTAATGGGGAAGCCACATCACTTGTCTCATTAATAAAACATCCTCAGGTAGCAGTGGTCCCCTTCACACCCTGAGTGGAGGGCTAGGGAAGCCAGGAGCATTGGAGCACCAGGACAGAGCCCTGACGGAGAAGCCCTGGTAGGAAACCCAAGAGGGTGCTCAAAGGGTGCTTGGGACACCCTTTGGCAGGATCAGGCCCATCCCTCCTGCACAGGACTGGGGGAGCCTTCAGTGCACTGAGCTCCTCAAGGTCAACGTTGGCCACAAGGAGCAAAGACAGACCCATCCTGCCCTGCTGCAGTGCAGGCGGTGGGCTGGGCTCCCGTTTGGGCTTCATCAGCTAACGAGCCCTGGTGCAGGACAGGAGGACGAGCCTCATGCCCTGTGCCTGCCCGAGCATCTCTGCGGGACCCCATGGCACTGAGCAGCAGGGCTGTGGGTTCCTGGTTTGGACTGGAAACGTCGGGGAGATGGATCTGAATTCCTTCTCATCAGCCTAAAGTCTGCTTTATTATTTATGACTGGGAACGCTTCCCACTAGGAACGTGTAGCTGGTTATAATTTAAATGTTTCTTCTAACTCGGGAAATTTCCAGGAAGGTCTAATAGTAAACACAATAATGTGCCCACAAGTAACAAATCAGCGGTCCTGTTTGTTTAATTCATTTGCCCAGAAAAATAATTAATGCAAAACTGATGGTGGATTTTGTTTGTTCCCTAAAACAATGTTATCAGTACATGCCCTCGGTGCATTTTTACTGCAATTATGAAGGTTTTTCCAGCTGGAAAGAGAGTCAGCTTAACTTTTTTCTTTTAAACTAATGACCATTTAATGTCAGATAAAAGGTTTAGAGGAAAGGATTAAGTACCACTTTCAACAGAGATGCAGGGAGATAATTGACTCAATTTACCCCAGTCCACGTGGGTGCAGGGACTCAGCCTCCTTAGCAGGTGTCCCTGCCCTCCAGGAAGATGCGGATGTTTCTGGTCTGGAAGCAGCCACGCTCTCCAAACAGCGGAGGAGATATTGCGGGACGGATGTGAAGTCGATAATAAAACCCCAGAAGCAGATAATGAACCAAAATGCTCGCAGCAGGGTCTGTGCCAGGAGGCGTGGGCGTAGCCTTCCCTGGCTCTCCAGCCTCCAAGCCCAGCCAGAGCCCCGCTCTCGCTCTCACCCACAACCTCTTCTCTGGAAGCTTCCAGACCAAACTGCTTCTGCTCATCCCCACCTGCCCCTTTGATGCGATTTTTCTTCCCCCATTGGTGCTGTTTCCGATGCCTTGTGGTTACCCATCCTGGAGCTCTGTGTGTGCCCGGACCTGGGGCAGCTCCAGGTGCCTCCGCTCCCTGCCCAGCCTCCAAGGCGCTGCCTCGCCACTGAGTAGAGGCCAGCACGGCCCTGCCTTTGGCTGTGAAGCAGCAAAAAAGGGTTTGGTTTCCATCCTGGTGCCTGAACCACTTGGCTTTGGTGGATGAACAGCATAATGCAAAGGCATGCACCCCGACACCATGCCTTGCTCCTGGCTCCTGCACCACACAGTGCCGGGCACGAGCCACCTGTAAATTTGCAAGGGGAGGCTCTGGATGCTCCAGGGAAACAGAAGGGCTTCTGCAGGACCCGTGGACAAGCAGGTGGTGGGACAGCAGCACCCCCAAGCACATGTCCCACCACCCGAGCCTCCTGCTTGGAGCAGCTGGCCGGGGAGGGCGAGGCTCTGGTGGTGTTGAGCACATGACGTGGTCCCAGCTCACACCTCGTGCAGGTACGAAGCAAACAGCCAGCCCTGAACCACCTGGCTCCTACAGCAGATTGGAGATTAGGGCACTCCAGGCTAGGTTCAGACCACCTACGGGGACGGCTGGCAGCAGCAGCAGCAGCAGTGAGGTTCAGCCGCCCAGGACATCCCGACCCCTGCACGGCCCCGCTCTGCACCCACACTGCTTCTCCACCCCCCAGAGCAGGACCATCTGCACTTAATTGCTTTTGTGGGACTATTCTGGAGGAAGCCAGGTGGCTCCATGGAGGCAGAGCCAGTTGTCCTCTCCAGCTCCAACCAGGTGCACACAGCTGCCATGTGAGCAGGCGGGCCTGTACCTCGTGGGACGTACTTTGGGATCCACCACAAGGAAATGCAGGATGGTGTTTGCAGGCAGTGTGGCTCCTTGGGGAAACATGGCTCTGGATCTTCGTGTAGGGGTGGAATGGTAACGAAGGGAGGAAGGACCCCAGGGGGCATCACGGAGCCCCTTGGCTGCTCCCTCAGCCAGCACAGGAGCATGAGAGATGACAGGGGTGTGTGCTAGAAAGGGAAAAGACTCCAAAGCACAATGGGAGGTGTCTTGTGCTGTAGTGGGTTTACGTGGCAAGGTTTTGGTAGCAGGGGGCTATAGGGGTGGTTTCTGTGAGAAAGATCTAGAAGCTGCCCCATGTTTGGGAAGGGCCCCATTGTTTTCCAGATCCGAGCCAATAAGCGATGTTGTTTGCGCCTCTGTGAGAGCATATTTAAGACAGGGAAAAAAACGCTGTGCCATACAGCAGCCGGGAGAGTCAAGGGAGTGAGAAACAGCCTGCAGGTGCCAAGGTCAGTGTAGAGGGAGGGGGAGAGGTGCTCCAGGCGCCGGAGCAGAAGTCCCCTGCGGCCTGTGGTGAGGACCATGGTGAAGCAGGATGTCCCCCTGCAGCCCATGGAGTACCACGGTGGAGCAGGGTTCCACGCTGCAGCCCGTGGAGGAGACCACGGTGGAGCAGGTGGCCCTGCACCGATGGAGGCTGCCGCCTGTGGAAGACCCCTGCTGGAGCAGATTCCGGGCCGGAGCTGTAGCCCGTGGAGAGGAGCCCACGCAGGAGCAGGTGACCTGGCAGGAGCTGCTGCCCGTAGGGGAGCCAGGTTGGAGCAGTTTTCTCCTGAGGGATGGACCCCGTGGTACGGACCCATATCTGGAGCAGTTCTGGAAGAGTTGCTGCCTGTGGGAAGCCCACGCCGGATCAGTTCATCAAGGACTGCATCCCGTGGGTGGGACCCCACAGCACAGGGGACGAGAGTGACCGAGAAGGAGCGGCAGAGAAGAAGTGCTGTAGACTGACCATAAACCCCATTTCCCCGTTCCCCTGCGCCGCTCGGGGGGAGGAGGTGGAAGAGGGTGGATGGGGGGGGAAGGTGCTTTTGGTTTTTTTTCCTTTGTTTTCTCACTTCTCTCGCTTGTTAGTTGTAGGCAATAAATCTTACTATCTCCTTATGCCGAGTCTGTTTTGCCCGTTACAATAATTATTGCGTGATTTTCTCGTCCTTATCTCAATCCTTGAGCCCTTTTCACATATTTTCTCCCCATTCCTCTTTGAGGAGGGGGAGTGAGAGAGCGGCTGTGGTGGAGCTCAGCTGCCCACTCGAGCGGAACCACGACATGTGCAGAGCTGGTTAGCATGAATAAAGCAGGGAGAAGCCACCACAGCTTTCACCATGCGGAAGGGGAGAACCGCCCGTCCATAAAGATATGGTGCTAAGTGCCCTCCTTGTCCAAGGCAGGTCTCTCAAAACAAAAGTCCTCCATTGCTGTGGAGCAGGTCTTAATTTTGCATCCTGGTCCCCCTCCCCAGATCAGAGCTATCACCAGCATGGATGCACTCCTAGAGCCCAAGCCCCAAGGGACAAAACCCAGTCCTGAGCCCTGTCCCACCAGCCGTGCCCCACACCCACCTCGCAGTGAGTCCCAGTGGTCAGTCCCAGTGGTCAGTCTCCAGCCCCTGTGCTAATTTTCCCCAAGCCCAGAACCAATCTCTTTTACCAGGTTTGAAGCCCGCTGCCTTTCATGGAATTTCCCCGCCTGTGTTTTGGGAGCAGGTGAGCGGGCAATCCCCATTCACTTTCCCTGCAGTCTAGACTATTCATTACTTTCCTGTCTCTAAATGAGGCGGGCACAGTCCTTTCAATACCTCTTCATAAAGCGTTCCCTCGCAAGGCCTCTAATCGTTTGCATTGTCAGCCTCTGAGCACTTATTATTCCCCCTACATCCCCTCCGAGATCAGATATCCAGCCCGGAGCCCAGCACTTCAGCACGGGTCTCCTCGGGATTCCCGACATGAGCAGGCAGCCTTTCAGGAATACTTTTCGTCCCTCTCTTTAACCATCCCCATATTTTGTTTTACTTTCCTGACAGCAAAAAGGAAAAATACCTCGGAGTCATTGAGGATGGTTCAAGAAAAGTGAGAGTGATTGCAATTAATTTGGAGCCCTCGGAGGTGTGCGCAGAGCTCAAGCTATTCCTTGCAGAATGCCGTGCCCCGTGGTTGCCGGTGGTGAATTTTAGCTGCCATTGTGCTGCCCATTCACCTAGCTTTGTGTGGTCTGACAATATCTCAACCCAAGGTGGTATATGGTTGCAGGCACTGCCGCTCTCGTTATTTACAATGGCTAATTAAGATCCTGCTACAACCTTCATCCCACCCTTAATTCTTATGAAGCAGCCAACAAAAGGTTTTGATTTCCTTTTTGGCTGGAAGACCTTTTGGCTTCTGCAAAAAGGGGATTAAGAATGAAAGCACATAAAGGTATGTGCACAATCACAAAGTCATAACAGCTCTCCCAGTGCAGTCTCCCAGGAATGAAACGCAGCATTAGCAAGAAGGGCTAATTGGGACTGGTTTAAGGAGCGCACATTGTGTAGCAGAGTCCGGTAACACTTTTGATCAAGCAGACAACACAGCCGCAAATTGCTTTCTTCCCTCTCCAAAATATCTGACCCCAGAGGAAATGGTATTTTGCCTTTCCCTAGCAGTTCAGATGGACAGATGGGATGGGAACTGCTGGTGCACAGGGACATAGCCTGGACAAGGAGACAGGTCCCCAGCACTGGCTCTGATGGCACTCACCAACGTCACGGCTGTCACAGTCCCATAACTTGCCTAAAGCTGTGGGCAGTATTTTGGGGTTTCAGAGCCACACCGGAGCAAGCAGGCTCCGTTCCCTCTTGGCATTTGAGCAGAGGTGGGTGTTACACCCAGTCTCAGGTGCCTCCTGAGAGCCTCCTCGCTGCAAACCTTGCTCACAAGGGAGGCAAAGAGGATGGCCTCCCTCCTGCTGCCTCCTCCACAGGCAGCAGCACCCACAGAAGGCTCTGCTGGGTGCTCCCCTCCCAGCCCAAAGCTTCCCCTCATGGTCCCCGTGTCCCCGAGCCAGGTCTGCGAGCCAAGCTGGGGAATCTGGTTCGTTAGTTCTTGGCAATGCCACCCCCCGAAATGTCATGGCATGCAGAAATCTATGAAAACCAGAGACCTGAGACATGTGTTTTTGTTTGTTTGCATGTGCCAACATTTCCAATGTCTCAGAAATGTGTGCCTGCAAAAGCTGCATGTGTGTTATTCATTTAGGATCATTTTCAGCCCTTATAATAGGAGGCTCATTTTATCCTTTTGAAAACTCTCGAGCAGAGCTGATCACAGCCCTAAAGCCTGCCATTGCTGTAAACAACATTTAAGCTCCATGTAGCTGACTCTCCTTGGGAAATAATAGTGCCATGAAGGAGTGGAAGGGTTTTCACTATTTGCCTGTGTCAGATACATGGGTAGATAGGCAGCTAATTCCTTTAGGCTCCTTTGTAAACTCCAGCCAAGATTTTTACATTCTGATTCATGCAAATACGGTCATATGATCAAAGTAACATGTGCTACCTCCCAGAAACTAATGCACTAATCACTTACGTGCCCTGGGCCATGGCCTATCTCACACCATCGCTTTGCTCCGTGGTTCCTGACACTGCTTCCTCCTGTCTTTGCACACAACATCCCTCAAGTAGACAGCTGGCTCCCAGCTAGCCCAGGACAGGGCTTGCTTCAAGCTGGGAAGCATCACAAAATGCCCCAAAAGCCATTGCCTTCTCCCTTTCTTCTTCGCCCATGCCAAGGTTGCTGAAGGTACATTTCTCCCGGCTACTGATGGTGACAAGGGACAGCAACACCCCAATAGAGCTGCGTTCCTCCAGATTCCTTAGCTGGAAAGTTTTGGGATGAAATCTCCAAATTACAGCTTTCTCCCAAGATTCCCACAGCTCCTCCAGCTTACTCAGGATGCAGTTTCAGAATTGCCTGCTCTGACAGCAAAAGGACTTCCCTTGCTCTAGCAGGTGCAAATGCAGCTGGGCTGAGCAGGTTTGGGATGCTGGGCTAGGAGAGGGGTGCTTGGGGTCTCCATGCCCTTCCCTGGCCCCATCCCTTTGGTCTCACCGGGACCCCCACCACCCATATGCTCTGCCACGGGGCTCCCAGCCTGGCATGATCCATGGCCTTTTGGATCCATACCCCCACACAGGTATTGCGCCCTCCTACATGAGACTGGTTAAAACACCATGGGATAAAGTAAACCATGCTATGAGCTCTTTTCCTCTGGTTACGATTGCTCCCCTCATCAGCTGAGATTCATGTCCTGGAGACAAGGGGGTGGTGGTGGAGGAACAGCAGGAACGAGCAAGGCATGGCTAACCCAGGAGGCCTGGGGCCATGGGGATGGCCACAGGCTCCAAGGAATATCTGTGGGTGTCTTCACACAGAGCACACCAGTGCTTGGAGTGGGGTGGCATTTGCTGAAGAGACAAACTGCCACAGGGACAGCATTTTAGAGGGGGGAGTTCAAATCTCTTCGGATATTTTGAAATCAGTTTCCACTGAAAAATAAGCAGGGGAAATTTCTTTCAACACCAAATATTGTTTTTTGTTTTCAACGTGAAGTTTCTGATTTGTCTCTGTCTTTTTTTTTACCTTTAAAATCATCTACACTTAAGAGAAGAAGTAAATTGTTAAATAGGTTGAATTAAATGTTTTTGGTAAACCCAAATCTCTCCACCCAGTACTTTGTCTCACTTAAAAAAGAAAATTTTCAGTTTGACCTGATTTTTCCTCCCTAATTTTTCAGCTCACACCGTTGGAAATAACAGAGTCTACGTAGGTTACATCATTCGTGAGGAATCTCCTCTCATCCGTCTCCAAATGAATAACAACAAACATTCAAAAAATAATTGAAGTTTTATATATATCCCTTGGCCATTCAGGTGGTATGGCTGGCACGAGACAGCGGCACTTTAAACAGCTGTTGTGAATCTTAAGTGTAAACTTCCACCCTTTGGCAGTAAATCAGGAAATTATGCATAGGAATATACCTGCTTTCCCTTGGAGTAGACAAAAATTGCAATGTTTAATGCCTTGAGAGAGAATGGAGGAGAAAAGTTTTTCCCCAGGGTCACCCAGGCTTTGTCCTTCCCTTTCTGCCACTGCCAAGGGCTGAGTGAGGGAGACCGGGGCAGGCAAAGGGCTTTGCAGAGACTGTTCAGAGTCTCACCGGCATCCACACACCTCCTCCTTCTTTGTAGGCAGGTACCTGCCTTGGAGATTAAAGAACCAGCACTGCTCCACACACATGCACTTCTTCACATAACACAACCTTATTTTCCAAAGCTAGGTATGGTAACGCAGCGTGCTCTTCCATCCAAGTTCACATGTGTTTTGTGTTAGCCAACCCATCCCACCTAGAGCCAACCCAGTGTCAGAGCTTTGCTGGTGGACAGTCTCCCCAGGGAGACAAATCGATTGACCATCTTCTACAGCCCAGCCTGGTGGGGCCAAGCCTGCAATGACAGCTGCGTTTGTTCAAAAAGGCAGAACAAAAATATGCCGTTGTTGAGCAGGAAACACCAAACCAGCTTCTGCTGGGGTTAGCCGTGCTCACCTGGGCACCTTGCATGGGGACCCGGACACTCCTTGGCCTCTTGGCTGGTGCTGAGCCCCAGGCAGGGTGCAACAAAGCTGTGGTGAAGGTTTGCTGCACCCTTCTCTGCCCAGAGCTCCATGGAAGGCGAGGTTGAAAAGGGGAGGGCTGATCTTAGCACAGCAAAGACAGCAGTTCACGAGACCCTTTAGTTGGGTTGTATCTGCCCCGATGACAGCTGGACCTGTTTCTGTCCAGACTCATTCCCTCCTCATTGCCCCTCAGACAAGAGGTGCTATGGGAAGCACACCGGTGCAAAGTTTAGATCTGGACCAGGATCCAGACTTTTGCAGAGCTCCAGTGCTTCACCTTGGGCTTGGGCTCTGCTCAGGACAGCCTCAGAGCCCAGCTGGGCATGGACCACTGACCCATCACTGTCATGGGACCAGCACAGGAGAACGACCAGGAGAGCCACCACACAGAAGGTCTCCCCAGCCAGCAGTCCAGTTTGTGCCAATCACTCAACGTATTGACAAAAAACTCTTCTCTGGACCTGCAAAGTGTCCCCCCTAGGACAGACTCACATTTTGGCATGCCCGTGGGCCCTGCAGCACCTGCACCCAGCTCCATGACCAACCCAACCACGGCGTTCCCAGAGCATGCCACGATCTGATCCCAGCTAGGAAAACATCACTACACATCTAGCTGTAGTTCCTTGAGCCGTAGTTACAATCTGCTATTATGAACTTCAATTAAGCCGTGTATTTGTTTAAAATGTGCCCACCCAGAGCTCCACACACATTCATGCCATCAGTTGCTTCGAGCAATCGCCTAGCGCTACACCCCTTGCTATTGAGGTTATTTCCACAATAGTAATTAAATCCTCATTAACAGTTTTCAATTATAAAGTAAATGAAAGGTAATAGCCTACAAAGGGAACCACAGATCATATCCAGGGAGCCTGAAGAATTTCTGAAAGGAAGAAATAAACGCAGAAAAGCTTCTTCTCCACAGAGAGCGGGGCTGCTGGCAACCTCCGGCCTAACCATAGGCATGACCCAGGCCTAGAACCACCATGTGCCCAGTGGCTGTCAGCATTGGCCTGCCCAGCTCTTGGCATGTGGTGGATTTCCCCTATTTCTTCTCATTTCTTGAGTGTCTCTGCTCCCGAGCACCCATTTGCCCTTCCTGAAGGTGCTCTGAAGGCAGCCTGGTGATGAAATCGTCTCATCTATCCTTCTGCTTTTTGTGGTTGTTGTTTTAATGAAGTGTGAGGAGCGGATGTTCAAACACACATACGCAGCACACACCATCCTCAGCCAACAGAGCTCTCTGAAGGCACCTAACCCAGGGTGCTATCTTCTCACCACAGTGACTTTTCACAGCCTGAGGAGCCCACCTCACTGCTATCCACCAACTATTTCTGCAAACCACAACTGTCAGAAGCCCCTGTTGCCAATGCACAGCCCCTAGTTCACACTTGCCAGACTCCAAACCCCTTCCTGTGGGCATCATGGAACAGGGAGCAGATCACCCCCAGTTGGTCTTGGCCTCACAGGAGACTCCTGCCCAGCCCTTCTCCATCACTCACTGCCTCCACCCCTTCTGATTTCCCCAATGGCAAACAAACCCTGTCGTGCTGACAGTGATCCTCAGTGCTATGGGCCATGGCTGTATTTCAAGGAGAAGAAAGGCATCCATAAACCCTTTCTTGCTCTGGAAAGCAACTGGGTTTCTCCTCTTGGATGAACTCACACAGCAAATGTACAGCCGCTCCCCATCGCCCACCCCCAGAGCTTCTCTGAACTCTCCCCAAATCTCTCCCACGTGAATCAATCTGAAGGCAAAACTGGCAAAGCCTTCCAGCCCCCACCAACCATATCCACCACCGTGCCATCAGACAGCGAGGTCCCGCTTCGGTGCTGGTCCCCAGGTGGGTCAGGAGTGGCTCCCACTGGAAAATGGGCTGCCCAAGCCACTGCCCACAGACATGGGTAGGGCATCACCTGTAAGGCTGCCCAGCCTCTCGCTGAGCAGCTTGGAGTGACCCCGCTCAGCATTGTTCATTTTTCTCCAGGCTTGCGAGGTTTGGAGATTTGCTCAGATAAGCATCCTCAAGTTTGCATGCTTATCTGCACCATCTCCCCAAACGGCTTTGATCTGCAGGATTTGGCTGCAGCTCTCAAAGCTATCTTGAGAAAGCTTGTTCTTGGGAGAGCCGTTCCTCTGATTAACAAGAAAAAGCTTTCTGAGTGGCTCTGAGCAGTTGGAGCCCTGGCTGGAATCAGGGAGTGCAGCAACGTGCGCACACTGCAAGAAGAAAGTCAAGCGAGCTTTTCCTTAAAGCTTCACTGGGGCTCAGTTGTCATTTCAGCAATGATTTAAGGTTGATTGTTCCACCTTTTTGCTGGTCTCTATTTAATATTGTCTCACCTACCCCACCAGGTGGGTCAGTACATGCTGCTGGCAAACAGGGAGCAGTGCTTCATGTTTACACGTGGCTTTACAGCATCCAAATTCTCTGCAAAACACTTGCAAGGAAAATTGGCTGTGCTGAGGAGGAAAGCAAATCAGCGAGAGGCTGGAGGAACCGGGCAAGGAGGGAATGGGTCTGTCTGGGGCTTTGCTAGGTCTAGGGAGAGTTTTAAAAGATAGAAGAATACTGAATCACGTCGACTCCATGGAAACAAATAGACCCTCTCAAAAACTCCTGTGAAGGAAACACGAGCTACACGTAAGAACATGTTAATTGAGTCATATGCTAATTTTCCAGTTTACCTTCTCCTTGGCCAAAGCTTTAGGAAATATTTGGTGTACTGAAAAGTATCAAATTTAAGCCTCGCTCTTGAAAAACTCCAGCACATCAGCCCATCACCCCACATAAGATTTCTCCCTTTTGGAAATGAGGGAGAAGAAAGACGACAATCTAGAGGAAAAGGAGGAATCACAGAATTAAATTAGCAATGATGTTTATAGTGGGGAAACCATCTCAAACATACTGTATAGCCCTCACATCAAAGGTAAATGTCCATCCAAAAAAAAAACAAACAAACAAACAAACAAAAAAAAACAACACCACTATTCAGCAAAGGGAAAGAAGCATGAACAGCAAAAATATATACATGTGTTTTAAATAATTTTTTAATTGTTGAGGCAGTAATACTTGGTTCATGGAACTGCAATATACAGAGAGGTGAAATAAATAGCTTATATATATATAATATATATAATATAGCTGGTTTTAAAATATTCCCTTATCATTGGTGTACTAGGTCATTTTGTAGTCACTTGAATGTATTTAGCAGCATTCTCCAGAACTGAGCATAATGCAGGATCACAGAGCCGTGACACCTTATGTCGTCAGAAAGGTTACAGAAGATCGATGCGTCGAGAACTCCACGGAAACTCAGTCACTGCGGCACACACCATCTTGTCTCGGTCCAGCTTGCAGCAGACAATAAATAGATTACTGCAAAACTGGCAATTTTCAGGGCAGGGTCTCAGTAACTTTGGGAAAGAACTTTGGTTTTCTTTGGTTTTATTTATTTATTTTTAATAATTACTTTTTCCTCTGGGGATATGCTTGAAAAGTTGTCCTTTCCAAAAAGAGAAATAAGCACCTGTGTGTCATCAACAACAAGAAGTCAATTTAAATAGAGCAGTTCATTTTGTTTTTCAAGTCACAATAAATCCCTAACAGCTTTTCCCCAGCGTTTGCCATCTAGTCTTTTATTAATTTTTTTTATTTTTATTTTTTTTTAAACACAATGTACAAAAATAGAGCTTCTTCCTTATTTTTAATGTAAAAATATTCCTCTGGTGCAGTTTTTTTTTGTGGTTTATTATTGTGACACTGTTTTGTCTATTTTTAACTGGGGTTGGTGGGTCGTATTCTCTTAGTCCTCTTGGTGACTGTTGTGTACTTGAAAGGTTTCTGTATCTCCACTTGCCCCTTTGGGTACCTCTTCATAAAATGTACATCTTGCTGGTTCTCCCGGGTCTTGGGCCCTTTTCGTGGCCTCCCTTTTTTGGTGAATCCAACATACCAGCCTGAATATTTTGCTGACATCAGTGCCGTATAGTTGTTTTCTAGGACTTTTTCAATGAAGACACACTCCTTGCTGGTGCCATCAGGCTGAAAAAGAAAAAAAAAAAATCATTAATCATTATCCAAATGCAAGCACAGTGACCAAAACCCAATTTGGCATAAATAAAATCATCACATCTGGACTCTGGTTTTGGTTCGACATTGATAATCGGAGCAATAACAAACATCAGCTCAAATAGAAATGATTAAAAAACATAAGATCACCCATTATGTGTTTTTTTTTTTAAGTACTTCTGTCCGAGGGGAGATTTTTCAAAGACAACAGTTTATCCAGTCCAGCTCCTTCAACTGCAAGCAAAGCAAGACATTTCGCTTTGCGTATTCCACTAGCAAGGAGGATGAATTGAGCTTGTTCCAGGGAAACCTCATACAAGATCAGGGGAAGAAAAAAAAAAAAATTCACATGGGCCAAACAACAGTGCTTCTGCTACTACTGCTCACTTTTGATATATTTCCAAAAATACCTTATAAGCTGTGTCCACAACTACCTAAATCCCTCTAAAATTATTATAAGCCTTGCTCTAAGCTTTCTGAGTGCTTTGAACACTCCCCCAGCCTCCCAGGCATGACAGCAGGCAAATAAATGGCGCATGGGGCTCCTGGAACGAGCCGACCCCACTTGGATTCCCATGTTGGAGCAGCCCCTTCAGGATGGGTCTGCATCCTACACACCTCCTGCACCCCAAAGCCAACGAAGCTTGGGGACAGCTTAGGGACAGCGGTGCCCTGAGCACCACATCCACCCCACAGCACGCCCCTAAATTGCTTGCCTCTTCACAGAGGGAGCCAGGACTGAATGCAGCACTGGAGGTCAGATGCTCCTGAGTGTGAGAGCTGTTCCCTGACCACCTGGGAGCAAAACGCCCGCAGTGCCAGGACTATTCAGACGCAGCCTAATGCAAACACACCTCCCCGTCACTGCCACGGGCCCATGATGGGACAGCACCCAGACCTCAAACCGCTCACTGGTTTGAGATTTTGGCAAGATGGGTTCTCCTCAGCTTGGAGGCTTTCTGCCAGTCCCAGAACTGGATTCGGAGTGTGACAACATATCAGTCTCGGGTTGGATTCAGGACTCCAATCTGCACAGCACTCACAGCACTGGAGGGGGTTCCAGCATCACCCAACAGCACGTTTAAGTTGTTATGCACAGCAGAAATTCTTCTCACCTGCAGTCCTCTGCCAGAAGACATGTTTTGTCCTTTAACTGCTGATTTACTGGTGTGCACCTAGACCACATCACACACTGAGTGCCTCCTGCACCAGCGCTTTGTTTTAGGCATCAGAAGATATTATGTAGATACAGGCTCACTTCAGCCCTGGATATCGTATGAGCCCTGTGTGTTTTACAGACTCTGCCCAGCAAAGTCAAGTAAGGGGCTTCGGGTACTGCAGGCCCGTGCTTATGATTAAACTCATCCCTCTCCACACAAACACCCCGGTGCCAGACCTTTCTGTCCCTGGGGGAACAGAGAAGCAACAGTGGCCAGCCCCTCCTCACAGGGCTGCTGTGGGCACGATGCTGGGGGAACGAGCCCCTTCCCCACGGCCAGCTCCGTGGGGCCAGGCTGCTGCTGCATCCTGAAAGCCTCCCTGAAGCCCTGCACACCCGCAGCAGCTTGGTGCACTCCGGGGGAGCTGGTGTGCAGGGGCAGGAAAGAAGCACCAACAGTCCAAGCAGCAACATGTGGTGCTAACCTAGAACCATCCTGTCTAAGGGGGTTCGTTACCACACGTAGGTCTCATTAAGAGCGCAGGAGAGATCCCAGCAAGTTCTGCAACAACAGAACAGGACGGTAACAGGCAGAAGGTTTGAAAAATGGCACCGGATGACTTCCTCTAGCATCAAACAGCTAACCCGGGGTCTGCACGCCTACGGGGACAGAGCCAACTGTGCCATACAACAGCAAACTCCATCCTGGGCCAGGCACAAAGGTCCTAATTTCATCATCCGCAATCTGAAGGTTACAAATGCATTAATGAATGGCAGAACTAGGCGAAGCACTGTGGTTTCAGTTCCTGGGGGGGTCATTCTCCGAGCCCTGGGTTTGATCAAAGCCACATGAGTGGGGAAGGGGGAAATCAGTTGACACCACAGGGTTCCACCAGGTTTCAATGTGAGGCCATAAAACCAGCCCCAGGTTTCTCAGGGCTCAGCCCACTAGAAACCTTTCACCAATGAATGGAGAACTTTTAAACAATACCATGGCTGGCTTTCAAATCCACCCAAAACCAGGTGCTGATGAACCGACCGAATTTGTACTGCAGGGGCAGCAGGTAATTGGAACGGCTGTTTCCCTCGCGCTTGCAGAAAGGTCCTGGCTTTGAGCCCTGACCTTGTTGCTAGGAGAATTGAGGCGTTTTCATGCAATTTGGGAGGTTTCCGCTTGCACTGCAATGTCAGTTTCTCATGGAAAACGAAGACTGGAATTAAAAGAAAACGTGTGTGTAGGAGGGGGAAGTTATTCTATTCATAACAGAGAAGTATTTACTTATACCTTCAAATTTGCCGACAGAGGCTAAGACGGAGACAGGAGGTGTAGGAATAACAAGGTGCAACTTCAGGCCAACCTCAGGGCTAATTTGAAGTAAACAAGGTACACGAGATAAAATAACTTCGTTCTGGAAGAGGAAGAGCTAAATGATTTGATAACATGAAATTACAGCAACATTTACAAGTACTTCAAGATAAATCAGGATAAGGACCTTGCTCTTCCCCAAACAGAGCATTCCTGTACGTGCTAAGACATGTCAGAGACAGACAAATGATTTTCAAATACTTACAAGATGATTTTACAGCATCTGTTATAATCTCCAATAGAGCATAAATCACTCACACACGTTACCTACACCATGGAGAGCTGGACCCACAGTAATCTATTAGGGCAAAATAACAATTTGTAAGGGTTTTCAATATTTTCTGTCACCTTGTTTTTATCAGGTGTCAATCATTTCATCACGTCCCCGTTAAAACAGCAGCCCAAAACTCATGGAGACTGCTGCCTCGGTCCTTCTCTCCTCCGTGGGAGAGAAGGATGGAAGAGAAAAGGGAGACAGCTCTCACCACGTGTGAGTGGCTTTCAGGCCAAGACAGCCGGTGACAAGGCAGCCTGCCCTTCTCTGAAAGCTCTTGATGCAGTTCTTTGCCACCAATATGGGGCTGCAACCTCTCCTGCAACGTCAGCGGGGAGATGCTGCCAAGCTGCATTTCATACATACTTCACTGTCAGGATGCACCTTGCAGAGCACTCACCCTTCAAAACACAGAGTTTTATCTTTTGAACTGATTCTTTAAAATAAACATGACTTCTTGAGAGCCTCGCAGCTGGGCAGGAGCTGCTGAGCAGCAGGGGAGGACCTGCATCCAGCCCCAGTGCCCTGGCAGCCCCTCAGAGCAGGGCTGGCATGAGGGATGCAGACAGACGGAATGCAGGGAGAGGAATCCACCCGCAGAGCTCCCAGCTGAGACCCTGCCCCAGGAGGACACAGACATCAGCAGCACTGAGGCTGCTCCTGTCTTTTACTCTCCTGAGGCTGAGGAGCGGGGCTAGCTCAGCCAGAGGTGCTCAGTCCCTTTTGCCTCTGCAGCCTGCTGGCACCTGCCTGCCTGGAGGAGGTCAGTCTGCAGGCAGTTATGTGAATAAATGAAGTTTTAAAGAGAAAAGCTCAATACAGTATAATGGCTTAGGCCTTTCTCCTCCTTTTTTACTGAAAGCAGAGTGTGTACAGCATCCCCGCCCTGCAGGATGCATCCCTGCCCAGCAGGACCGCCAGCCCCACGCGGGTGCTGTGCCCCAACTCCCTTGGGACCAGTGGCTGTGACACAGCCCACAGCTACCTCACAGAAAGGGCTGCAGGACTGAGCCTCAGTCTTGCACCAACACCAGTGCTCAGCTCCTGAGACCTCAGCTCTTTCCAGAGAAATAAAGATTTTTATTTTCTAAACACACCCCCAATCCCTGTGAGACGACCCGGGAGCTGTTAGCCAGACTTGAGATAAACTTCTTCCAAAATGCCTGACCTAAAATCCACCCTCCACAGAAAACTCTCAAGCATCAGGCAGGCCTGCAAAGAGGTGACAGAGAGCACAGCCCTGAGGGTGAAACATGGACAGACCCAGTGAGGTAGGCAGCGTGCAGCCGTGGCTTCAGCAGGGCATCTCCAGAAATTCACAGCCGGGCACCAGCTCTGGTGTGGCAGTGAGCTGGAGCTGTGGCAATCTCTTTATCAAGCAGGGCTCGGGCAGCAGCAGCCGCTCCAAGTCCAGAAGGAGATCTCTCTGCTGCGGAACTGTTTATCTACCCCAGGCCAGCTTCACCCCGCGTGTAGCAGAAGGCCGCGGAGTTAAGGGAGCTGCATGTGAGCCAGGGTCTCTCTGAGTGCCACGAACTCACCAACGAGGAGCACTGGATTGTTTGTGCAGAGCATTTGGCGACAGCCTCCCCAGTATTAAACGTGAAACATGTTGAACTGACACTAAAGCAGAATTAAGTGCCAAAGCATTTGCTGCTTCTACAATTACACTCCGGAGCGCTGTGGTGCTCCTTCTCTCCCGCTCTCCTTTTTTATGACCCAACTTGGTCTTATTGTAGTTTTGCTTTCTTGTTTTAAGTTCTCCAAATGGAAAGGATCAAAGGGCTCTTTGTTGTTGTAGCAGGAGCGCGGCTCTGAGCGAGGCATTACTGCCACTAACAGCTTGCTGCTCAGGGGGAATTCGCGGGAGCCTCTGTGCCACCAGCCTGAGCCAAAGCATTAGCAGGTGCAGCAGCCGCCTCCTCCTCCTCCCTATTAGCCCGCAACACTAAGCCACCTGAGCAGCTTTTTATGGGAAAGGGAGGCCAGGGCAGGTTTTCTCATTTATACTTCACAAATCTGGCTCAGTGGGCACCGGCAAATCCAAACTTCCTTGGCTTTTACGGCAACAATAAGCTTGCACAAACGGCTCGGATAACAACACAGAGCAGTGAGAGATGCCTCCAAAAACTGAAAGGTTTCTCTGTTCGCAGAGATCAGGGCGCAAATTAAGCCCTGTGAGTAATGCTGTGTTAAGCTGTTGTTCGCTAAGCTTATGTTAAAACACCTCCCTCCCCTCCCCACCAAACCATGCTGAAATTAGGAGCTCATGGAGTAAGGCTGGGGTGACCGAAAGCACTGGTGATGGGCTGCAAATAATGACAAACAAGCAGCCATATGAAACGTGCCTGTTAGGACCCAGGAATGCCGGCTTGGCACAGGATGCTGTGACACTCAGCGTTTCAGGAGAGACGGGGATGACTCCCCTAATTATCACCTCCCTGCAAGTTCAGCCCCTCCAGGCTCTAAGTGAAATCATGGAGACATGAGCCCCCCATGCAGAGCCAGGACCCAGGAGGAGGGAAAGCTGCTACTCAAGCAAAAGGTGTCCAAGTGGGACACTTGCCTACCTTTTTTTTTTCCAGGAAAATCCCTGAAAACAGACCTTTTCTGCATCCCTCCCTCCCCCTCTGCAGACAGACGTTTCCCAAGCCGCGCTACCCCACGGTGCTGGGCTCTCACACCACCCCAGGTGAGAGGTCCCCCCACGGAGCACAACAATTATTTCAAAGGCTTGCTGAGAATTCCCTTTTAATGCTGGCACTGTTAGATTCGCGCGCCACATTATACAGAAGAAATCCTGCCCTTTGTTTTCTAAATTTCAGAGCAGTGACAGCATGGAAGTCTTACGTTTTCAGGAAATGTCCAGCTCAGGACTCCTAAAGAGCCTCCCTGACCATCCCCGGCTGAGGACCAAAGGCCAGTGCACCTAGCATCACCCTATAAAACCCCGGAGCAGTTTACGCAGCAAGTACGCAGTGGCATGTGATTTTCAGCAAGCATATTACTTCAGTGTTTTTGCACCAGCTCAGCTCAAAGTCAAACAGATGGGCAGCACACAGAGCCTCCAGACTCGCCCCACATGGCTCGGAAAATCCCGAGCGGAGGAAGGTAAGGCAGGAGCTATGTTAACGTAGCAGCTTTTAGCACTGCCACCTCTCCCCCTTCACACGTACACCTTTTAAACGCAGGTCAGAAAGTGTGACAAACGAGGCGGGCACAGCAGCTGGCAGCCACAACCCCAGCAATGCTGTAGGAGAAGTCCCCCCCACAGCACGGCAGATCCCAGTGCTCCGGCTGCCGGTAAGCTGGGCGCAGCCACACTCGTGCACCTTATAGGCATTATCGGGACAGATCTGTCAAAAGCATCCTGATGCTCAGCATCCAGGATTTATGGCAAGGACTCCTGACCACAGAGACACCTCTTGACCCAAATGCATTCTTGCTCCTAGACCGGGCTGTAAATCAGGGAAGCTGCATCTATAACTGCCAAGAGTTACTCAGCTCCATGCGCGTTTCCTCCAGCTCTCTGGCCTCTGAACCTGCACAATCCTCTGAGGAAAATACTTAGGAGTCATGATGGGCAGTTCAATAAAAGTGTCTGCCAGAGCACCGGAGAGGTTAATTACGTACACAGGACATTTAAGTGCATGCATAAAGCAGGGGAAGTAATGCAAAAATCTCCACAGAGGCGATTCTCCAAAGAAGGTGCATCTGCATTTGCAGGCCCAGTTTCAAACTAGTTTTGCCCATGTTTTGCACCTGCCCATACACTGTGGGCACTCCTGAAAGCAAATATGGGCAAATAAATGCAAATATGGGCACAGTCTTGCTTGTGAGGGATGGGACCTGCAGGCTTTGCAGAGCCCTGTCCTGCCCAGCTGCCAGACACAGCACAAACTGCAAGAACCAAGGAAGGAAGAGAGGGTTTACAAGTTTTTATTTCCTTCTACATTTCACTCAAAAACTCCACTTTTCTAACTGGTATCTGCTGAGCAACCCTCGTACAACCCTTAAAGAGCATTTTGTCACAGGAGAAACAGAAGGATACGGAGATGAAATAAGTACTTGTAGGGGTGAACCCAGCAAGGCTGTGGCTGTGTCAGGACATGCCTTCTAACCTGCTGCTCAGGCAAATTTATTGCTAACAGCATGGCAGGGAGGCACATATCCATAATTGGAGCAAATTAGGATGGCTTCATCTGGAAAGATGCACATTTGGTTAATAGAAATTCCTAACTGCATCTCAGAGAACTGTGTGTACTTACTATTAATGACAAGAAGTGTCAATCACTCTTTAAATGAATTTTATGAAAACTTAGGAGGATGTAATTTAAGTGAGTACTTTGGGTCTCCTGCAATAGGAAGCTAGGCTTCAGGAGATGTGAAACTACAGGCAGGTTTCAGACATGACATCTGAGCAGATCTGTGACATCCACCATTGCACCTACCTGATCCAGCTGAATTTACGCTCCTAGGTGCTAACTGAAGGAAGACGTGGGAAGGTATTGCTACCCATCCATACAAAGCACCACCTGTTAGGTTATATGCAATGCTGGGCTTCATTTTAGAGCAGCCTCCACTGAGACCCACAGGCTAGTTCTGAACTTTCTGTATGAGGTATGTAAAAGCAGCGCCATCCACCCTTCATTATATGGTGACCTTTGCCACCACAGGAAAACTTAAATACTTTTGATTAAAACATCAGGTCTAGACAATAACTGGAGAAAAAAAAAAAAAAAAAAAAAAAAAAGCCAGACCAGAGCAGCTGCTGACCTCATAGTAGGCCTGCTACATCCTACATTTACACACATTAAACAAACATGTACCGACTTTCTAAGTTGCCATTTCAAACAGGCACAATCCCATTCAGCTGACATTCTGGTAGTGACACCAGTTTCCCTGGGGTGAGTTTAAATCAGCGGAATATAGGACGAAGAAAGGTCATTGATTATCTGCAGAATGGCATTAGTTCTGTTCACATCAAGTTATATTGCTAAGAAAAAGGAGAAGCCCACACTCAAATCAAGTGCTATCCATAAACCATCGAGACTTGCTCCAGCCTGTGAATGACAAACTGTAAACAACAAATGTAAAAAACCGTAACTGCGAACAATGCATGAAAGGCTTTTAAGACTTGTTCTCCTTTAGGAAAACCTAATACCATCCTTTAAGCACCCAAAAGACAGCATGAGAACATGTCAGGGACAAAAACATACTTAAGCAAGATATTCTTTTCATTGCCTTAACAATGGTATTGTAATGGCCACACCAAATGGACTGTCTTTTGCTGCTGTTCAAGCATAGCTTTTTATTCTCCACTAACGAATTAGACTCTGTGCTGACTTCACATCCAAAAACCACTTGAGAGCCGAGCAGAAACAGTCCTTGAGCAGCTGGATCCACCTGACTGCACATCTCAACTGCATCCCCTTAGGGAAGACAAGACCACATTGCTTTGTTCCTTGTTAAATACATCAGCGTATTTGCAAAGTAACATTTAGAAGAAATATCACCCCATCTTAAAGGCTCTCAAGACCAAAAAAATTGCATGTGGGACACAAGATGATCTAAGGAAAGCAATTAAATGCAATTTGATACAAGCGTCTGCACAAGGCACATGCAGCACACCCTCTCCACCCAAACAGGGTGAGGCATGACCAGGGCTCACCAGGGATGATCACCCCCTCTCAATAATTTTAATTAATGTTTAACCCTAGGGAACTGAAATACTCCAATGTGACACACAGCTGCAATCACCAAGAAACACAGACGACAGGATGTTAGCAGCTTTATGGTGACACTTGCTCCTTGAACACAGAAAGGATTAAATTAAATTATCACATAGCTTTCAGGAAGGTGGCATTTTTTGTCCAGAAGGGAATATACAGCTTTCTGCCACAAGCTAAGAAAAAGCTTTAGATGTCAAGCTCGCAAGCCTGGTCTGCAACATGAACCCTGACTTTGCAAAACTCCAGTCTGAGAGACAGAACTGGTAGTACTTAAGATAATAAATACGTAAGGTTTTCTAAAGGGAAACATGAGGTTTGCTAAAGAGGAATTGCAAGAAATCTGTGAACTTATTACACAGCTCTCTGGTGACCAGACAGACAACTGGGACTCCATACCATAAAACAAGAAAAAAATACATTTGTAAAACAAAAGGACAAGTGGTTGTCAAAAGGGACCTACCTTTTGCTTTTTTTTTTTTTTTTTTTTGAGCAAGCACCTGACTTAAAGTAGTGTGCCATTACTGAGAAACCTAAGTTAACAGGAGATGCTGACACATGTCTCCAACATGACTACGATGGCCTCTTGACCACCTGGCCTGACCTGTGAAATGATGTATCGAGCACCAGTCCCATCTTGGATGTTTTCACTACCAGCCGAGGAAGCCCTGGCTCACAGGGCGCACAGTGGATGCCACAGTTTGGTTAAAGCAAAACCTGTCTTTGGTTAGCCTCAGAGAATCAACATCCACCTGAGGTTCTTGGAAGATTGCATCAGGTGAAGGTAACACAGCAGGACTTAGCACACACTTTAATACCCACATTATTCTTTTCAGATGCTAGATACCCAACCCAAAAAATGTGAGTGCTCTGCCAGGCAGAGCAGCTAGATCGGAATCCAAGCCCAGCAGCATCGTGCATGCTTAAATGTGCTTAATAACGTCAGTCTATGAAACCTGTGAGCTAAAGCCATCGGACCATGCAGGTAAAATGAACACTCAGCAGCCAGTGCTTTGAAATCTCGGACAACTGAGCAGCAAAGGGAAGACACTGGTAAGCTGCCTATGTGGTGGCATAAAGCTCTGTCCGTGCAGTGCCACGAATACCACAACCCTCTAGGTCAAACAGCCTTCAGAGGTTTGGCATCCAAGCGTACATACACAAACACACCCCGAGGCCAGAATCTGTTAAGAATTGATGCAGTTTTTCACCATTTACGAAATAAAGACATCTTCTCCACATAAGCAAGTTTATTCCATCTCTTCAATGTCTCCTGCACTGAGTGAGCTCAAACACCTCCAGCAATTCCTGGCTATCCCCATCCTCTGCGCAAACTTCCCAAGCCTCATGGCTGTTCAGTATTCGTCACCATCCACAGAACTGCTCTCCTGCCTCTGAATACACGGAGCTTCAAAATGACTCTGCTCTCCCTGCATCACCCAGACCTGCTGCTCACCATCCCACAACGCCACGGAACATCTAAATTCCTTCCACAGCATTCATTCCCGGCATCATTTTCCCCTTTCTTTTTCACCTCCAGAGAAACTTTTAAGTAACACCCTGCTGTAAACAAATTGCCAAAAACACAGACCCAGGACAAGGCCCATTGCTAACAGCAAACATTAACGCCGCAAAGGCCCAGTTAACTCACACAAACCCTGACCACTTTGAAGGAACCACTGAGCACCTAAGTCTATTTGCTTTTCTGCCAAGGCAGCCTCAGTGTAATAAACACTGGAAAGTAGTTTCACTGGGTTCAGCCATAAATGGCTTCTTGGGAATCATTACACGGTCGTGCCATTCAGAGCAGGGATTCCTGGAAAAGCCGGGCAACGCTCAGCATCTGAAGGCTGCCCCAGGCGGCCCTCAAGGACAGGAGTTGTTCCAGCGTGGCTCCTGCCTGCTGGGTGTGCAAACCCAGAGCAGCCCTCAAGCTGAGATGCTCCATCCCCATGCCACCTACAGCTTCAGAATGGAGGGTAAAAATCATCACAGCCCATTAGGGAAGGTGCATAATGGAGTCTGGCTGGCTTCAGAGAAGTTCCACGACACAATTATCGTGTGTCTGCATAACTTGAAACAGTACAACAGCAACGTCCCTGTAACAATGTCTAGCAGCCCCTCCAACACCTCTCCAGCACTGCAGAGATATGAAACTGCAGCAAGCGAACCAGATGCAAATACCCCCAGCATCCACAGAAGTTTGAATGCAATGTTTCAGTTCGCCCAGCGATAGGAAAGGAACAGCCGTGAAAGGCTGCAGTGTTACCAAAAGCTTTGTGGTCTGGGGGCTGACAACAGAGGAGGGTGATTTTAGCTTCCACTTGTGCTTTTAATTTTATGAGAATCTCAGCTTCTAAATTTTCAGAACAAAAAAAAAAAAAAAAAATCAAAATTTTCTCCACTGGTCACAGAAAAAAAAAAAAAAAAAAAAAAGTCTTCTTAGGCAAATACAGAAGACTAATCGCTCAATGGGAGGAAAACTGGCATTGTTTTCTCAATGGTTTCAAGACCTTTGCAGTCCTGGAGGCTCTGAGTCAGGATTTTTGGGCACTTGTGGTTGGTTTCAGATCAGGTCCATATTCCAAATACAAGAGGGTTAGAGGTTGGTTGGCTCCAGGTTCTGCTGGGGGTGTTTATTTAGATGACTAAAACTAAAACTCAAAGGGGAATAAAAGCTTGGGAACGACTCATTTTAAAAAAGAACCAATTCCACCCTATATGAAGAACCAGATTGCAGTCCAAAATGAGATCTGAGCGAGATCCAGCAAAAGCCATGTCAAGTTTTGTTTGCAAGTGAGATGCCAAGTCAGAACAGTTTATGATTGAACACATCACAAAGAGATCCGCAAAACGCCTGTTATTAAACCTGACACTCCACTGTTCCTGCTTGTGTTTTTGTTGCCAGTTCAGCATTCAGCCCTAGAAATCATTAGGTTTTATAAGTCCCTTTTCCAAGCAACCCGAACACTGTGCAACTCTGGGAAAAATTCCGGATAAGCATCAAAGCTGTGTGAAACTCGGAGTCCTGCCCCAAATCCAAGATGCAGTTAGGCACGGTTTTCAATATACAAGCTGGGGAGTGCAAGCACCTCATCTGCTGGATCTGAGGACCAACCTACCAACCCCTAGATACACGAAACTGCTGAGTAACAGAGATCACAGCTGGCAGAGTGCCCCCCTACCACACCATGCACCTCCAGAGCAGCTCGGCCCATCTTGGCAGCTGTGACAAGCTCTGGCACAGGGATGGACCAGGGAAGACCCAGGACCACGAAGGACATCCTCAGGTAGGCAAATGGCCCCAGTCTCTGAGCCCATCCGTGACCATCTTTGTTCTCAGGCTCGTGCAGACCCTTGGCTTTACAGAAACAAATTGTTTGCCCACAAACAATTTTGCCCCTTTGTGTTTCAAAGGTGGCTTTTCAAGAAAGCTCGCCCTCAGTCTTGACCTTGTGTCCACCCAAGTCAACTGGTGAAAAAGTGGATCCAAACACACTAACAAGGCTTTGGAGAATCCACCTGGTGTCTCCCAGCCAGGTAAGTCCCCTGTCCTACAAAGGGTGGCTCCCAGAGAATAACCCCGAGCCCTTGTAACCCAACATGCTCCTTTTCCTGCAAGGCCAGGGGTGTTATAGAGGGCCAAGACTGCATGCAAAGGCCGTAACAAGCGCCTTCACTCTTTGATGCTGTCAGAGGTTTTTTTAGCCAACTTTCCTGACTAAACACATACATGCTTCAAGAAAACCCCTATTTTAAAGCTGTAATGTAAACAACCCCAAATTATTACTATCCCCTAAAGGCTACTGCTGGCAGGAATCAGTGATAAAGCTCTGCCAGAGCAGTCTGGCATCTAGCAACAATTTGTTTGTTGTCCTGCAAAAATACAGAGAGCCTTGCCATATGGTATTAGCAACTTTCTGGTAACATTAAGAAATATATTGGCTTGGAAAGCAGTTATCACACCAGAGAAAGCCTTACGTTTCTGAGGCAGGTCTATGCTGTAAGCGGCATCAGCGTGGCCGTGGCAGTCAGAGGAGGGAGGAGAGGCAGAACTGTGCCACCTCCAGCCCCAGAGCTGATAACCGGACCCTGGCACTGCCTTGCTGCGGGGCCGAGAGGAGCTGCACTGCAGTGCTCATCTGTGCTTGGTGACTGCCACGAGGGTTTCAGCATGGCAGGCACAGCAGCAGCAAATTTATCCCCAGAAAGCCCCCGCGTTACCTGTCATTGAGCAGAAGCAATGCTCCAGCCACCCCAAATAGCCAGCGGGGTTCCTACCTTGCCACGAGCAGCTCTTTCCCACCGTTCAAATTAAACAAAGGGAAAGCGGAAATAAAAGCAAGCTCATTAAATTGTTATTTTTTTTCCCAAATAACGCATAAATATTGTAATGATTTTCTGAGGATGTTTGTATATGGGGTCACTGAGGATTTTTGAAAGGAAACCAAAACAGAGATGGTGCAAGTCAGCATGTGGTTTTAGTGGGAAACTGCCCATTTTATAGCATCCCATAAACTTTGGCTTCAATTCTTCTGAAGGAGCTGAACTGATATAAATGAGAAGAGGCTTCTGGGGACACAACTTGTTTCCAGATTTGACATGCAGTGCACTTTTCTGTCTGGCATTTGTGTCGAGGAAATCATCAACCAGAAACACTCGGTCATCACAGCCATCTAGGAAAAAGAGCTGCAGCTTTTCTCATGCTTTTCACAACCACCACCACTCCCTGCTTTCCCTTAACATAAATAAACTGGCAGGGGATGATACTTGGGACAGACCCCCTTCTACTGCTTTTCTAACTCTACCCCTATTTCTGGAGTTTCCTCCATAGCCACGTCCTGCCCCAGAACAAGGGCTCGCCCCCATTTACAGCGGCACTGGATCTCCTGCAGGCTCACAGTGTCATGAGCACAGCAGCACTACACAACAGACCAGTGACAGCAACCACGTTGTCCTGACAATTCCTGTGCTCAGAGCCCCATCCCACCCTGGAGAGAGGGCCCCAGCACCTGCCCCCCGCTTCTCCTTCCTGGAAGGGTTGAAGAAGTGTCTCCAAGCACTGAGAGATGGAGCTGTGCTCAAAATGCAACCAACAAAGAGTGAGGAACAATATTGCTGTTGGATCCGGAAAATACACAACCCAGCTAAGGCGAACCAGCCATGGAAGAACATCAGTGGGAGCGCTTGGAGCATCTTCTGAAGAAATTTCTGGATCAAATCTAAGACATGCTCAGCCCTTTCCCCATTCTTCTCAAATCATTTGGATTGCTTCCAGTCATTACTTACCTTCCCTGCTCCTACATATTGCTCTGAAAAAACACGTCTCCCTTGCCATGGTCTACAAGAAGCAGCCTCTACTCCTCCTTCGCAACTTTGCAAGCAGCCAAGGTCCTTTCTCTTCTGCCCTTGTTCAGTCCAAAAAACAGGCCTGTTCCCTCCTCTCCCTTTATAACGGGGAGAGCAGAATACTCCTGGTACGGACACCAGCACTCGTGCAGACCACACTGTGTGATCCAATGGGTGACTGCTGCAGGACCACAGGAGATTCCCTGCAACACTCCCCGGGGATCAGAAGGTGCTCCAGTCCCAAGGACCAGCCACTGGCACCAGTTGTGCCCGATGCAAATCTGGGCCTCTCGTGGCTCCCATCTCAGACACCCTTCAGAGTAAGTGGTGGAGGGAGGTATCAACCCCTCAAATAGCACCGGGTCTGCTCTGCCACCTTCCAGAAGACAATGATGGATCTTCAAAGTCTGTGTGTTATGCGAGGCAGTGGGGAAATCAGATCAGTGCCTAAAGGAAGGGGCAGAGCTTTGGTAATCTGATAATGGTGCCAACAGATCCACTTTAAGCTTCCGACAGATCACTGACCTCTTGCAAACACTCTCTTGATGAGAGGGCTGGGCAGAGACAGGCAAAGGAAATGTCTGCAATGTCCCACAACTCTAGATAGCACAAATTTGCAGTAAGGACAGACACAGCAAGAGCAGTTAGAGGTGGCCAAGCTAATTAACAGCCACCTGCTCACATCCTGGTCTGCCATTCCTTGCTGCAGAGCTTTAAAAGACTTATCTTTGAAAAGCATCAAGTCCCCACTTCATTGACATCAATATCTCAATGCATGGGATAAAAGAAGTGGAGACAGAGAGAAAAAACACAAAAGGACTCACCAGAAGAACCACAGTTAGCAGCTCAGAGCACCTCCAAAGTGACCATTAGCTCTTCCTACCCCCCAGATTGAATTATTGCAAATATTCAGAGTTCCTGCATTATAAATGAAAAGTCACCTCGTGTGTTTTGCTGTGAACTCCTACGTATGAAAGAAGCTAGTATTTCTACATGTGCTAAAATAGACACCAAATACCCACAGGCAAAAAATATGAAAAAAAAAAAAAAATCTTTCTTGGCCCTTCCATAACATAACACTAAGAACCAACCAAGAAACACAATCCAGTTTGTTTTCCTCTGGTGCAGGCCACCTTTAACAGAAAAGTCACTCCTTGTACAACCCATCCAGTTTTCATAAGCAGCACATAAGAACATTGGTGACCTCAGAAAGTGTGAGCTGTGACAAGAAATACTGTCAGAAGCCTGCCCCACCACCTCTGAGCCCTTTGGCCAACGTTAGCTGTGAACACACATGCAGTAACAAATGAGTGAGAAAACACAAGGCTTTGGGCTCCTGAGAAAGCTCCATCAGATGGCCTACACTCAAAAGAGCTGGCATGAGTGCAACTTCCAATAAATAAATAAAGAAGCCAAAGGCTGCTCTTCTGAACCCAGTGGATTAATCTGTTTGCCTGCAACGTAACCAGCTCCAAAGTGGGGAGCAAGCCCAGTTTCTGGAGTGCTTCGTCACAAGTGCCAGCTGAGAACAACAACAACCTGCTCCCATTTGTAATGCCCATTGTAGGTGATTATGGGAAACAAGAAGGACTAAATTCAAAGCAGGTTTTCAACTGGGGGGGATCCAAAAATGCTGACTGAGAAGGAGAACAAAGCCAGATGGCATATGCTGGTATTGTTAGGGATTATGCAGTGTAAGGCAATAGGAAATGAGCAGAGAAAAAGAACCAATTTCATCCCATGGCTCCTCTGCTGCCAAATGAACATACCGGGGCAACCGTGAAACAATCAGTTTATGGGTTTCATTCCCCTCCACCCCCAGACTGAACTTAAATATTTGTATAAGCTGAGGCGTAACTTTTATCTAATGTTTTCCTTGGGGTTTACTAGCTGTTTAGAGCATTCAGTCTAAAAAGCATTCCCTCAAACTCTTGCCACAAAAAGAGCTGAAACTATGATACTAATTAAAACCACACTCTTTGGTATCAAGAAGACATGCTATTATTTTCTTTTTTGCTCATGAGAAGCTGTTAATATGGGCAATGCGTCTGGAACATTTTCCTTCCAAACGCAATGCTCAGTACCCCCTCCTGCTCAGGTCGGCTGGTTTATGAACTTGTCAGCAGTCTGGGGTGGGAAGGCTCAGATGGCGTATTTACAAGAATAGATATTTTTTTTTTAATAACAAGCTGTTTGCCAACTTAATGTTATAAAAAGCACATCAAGAAAAAAACAAAAGCTTTATGCTGCATGAAAGGTGACAAGCTAAAGAAATGTCCTGCCTTCTTGCCCAGTGGGCCAAATAAAGGGACTGATGTTGCCAAAATATACTATACATTTTGAAAAACAGCCTCTGACTTTGCCAGGATGCTTCTGGACACTCAGCACATACCGGGAAAGAATGTGGGTGGCAATGTGTACCATTAGTGACCCACACTGGGGTAAAATCCATTAAATAAAATGGTAATATATCATGCTCATTTTAGCCCCATCGAATTTGGATGCTTCTAAGGTCTCCATTACTGTGCTACCAGCACCTCATAAATATTAACATATTTATCCTTACAACATTTCTAAGACACGGGGAAAAATGCTATTATCACAGATAAATGATAGAAAACTAAGGTGTAAAAAAATCAGCGGTTTGGTTTGCGTTCAGTGCAATGTTCAAAAGCATCAGCCTGTATCCCAAGACATCTACACTGAGCCAAAACCAAATCTCTTGTCCAAGATCAAGCAGCGGTGTCCCAGTCAGAGCAGGTAATTACACCGCAGAGGTGCAGGAAGCAGAGAGCAGTGCCCACTTTGGTCCAGCTCTCGCATAACACCACGTATTCCCAAGTCCCCACTGATTTTGAACAGCATCCTGGATGCTCCCGGCGTCACAAGAGCAGATCTTCAGTGAGCTAGGCAGGGCACCACAGCTAGCGGCTGCATCTGAGAGATCTGGGCTCAGTCTCGAAAGAAGCATCTGTAGTGCTTGTGAGGAAAACAAAAGTGGCAGGAAAGATCCTCTGGGGAAGGCACTTGTCCCACAAGTGTCACTCTTGGGACCACAAAAGTAAATAATGTTTCATCAGAGCAATTGGTTTCTGGTTTCTGTTTGGGAGTGTGGCTTTCACTGCTCTGCCTTTGTTGACTCAAAACAAAACTCTGCTTCCCTTTTTCACAGCCACAAAGATGCCAGATTTTAATTTCTGGCGGTGCATAGCGTGGGCAGAGGGGGAGGGGGCCTTTTGGGGTGTTTGGTGATATTTTAGCTTTGAACAACCTCCTGCCTGCTTAGCAAGCTTCTAGGTTCGCCAACAATACAGAAAAACCGCCTAAGTTACAAAAACAAGTTAATACGTAAAAATATGACTTCAGCAAAGAAGTTAAGCTGCATGCTGTAATTTGCTGCATGCTTCCATCGAGCAGGGATCCAAAGTAATAAAATATTCCTGTAATGCTAGAACCAGGAGGCCCAGCCCTAATAAGATGTTCGGATTCCAGTATTAGCTTTGCCACCCTACATCCTGACTCACCACTGAAACGAGTTCTCTGTTGCTACCCTTTCTAGCACATCCCTATGTTTCCTTTCTTCCAATTTCTTTCTAAAGTCAGAATTGAATCAGGTCATGAAGTTATCGTGGAGATGTCTGTAACACTGTCATGCAGAAATGACATCTTTTGTCAATTTCCTCAACCATGAAATGTAAGCCCATATGCACCCAAATCATTGCCACAGAAACACGGTGGCTGGCTGCAGATTTGGTTTTATGGATGTGGAGGAGGCTTGGTGAAGTTACGGACTGCCTCAAAATGCCACGTTCCTGCTTTTCATTTGAGGCTGACAGACATAGCTCATACACACCATTACAGCTTTGAGGAGGCTGCTGAAGGTAACAGTCACTTTACAAATGAATTAATTGGAAACACTTACCTTCCCCACTAGCTTGCCTTTCCTGTTCATGCAAAGGTAGAAGTCTGTCTCCTTCCCTTTGATCCGGACTTGACTGCCAAAAGTGTCCGTTTCCACTAGAAGCTGGGCTTGTAAAGGAAGAAGAAAAAAAAGCATTTACCAACGTGGTCACATGAAGTTAGAGTGTGCAAAGCTGAGCAGCATATCGTCTCATTGCCTCCCCCTGAACCACACCATGCTGCTTGGATGCTCTACAAGGGAACAACTCAAAGAACCATCCATGCACTGAGCTTCAGACTTGTTACAGGTGCAAGTCTGACACGTCTCCACTGACTCCTGTGCAGATGCTCCAGATTTAATGCCCGTTTAGCACAGAACATGCACGCACACATGTGCGCTCCATATGTCCGTGCTATCCCATCAGGAATACAACGCTAGATGCTCTCCTGCACACTGCAGGAGGGTTCTCAGTAAGAAAGTGGATTTAATTCTCATGCAAGGTACAAGACTAGCACGACTAAAATCAATTTCCTTTCCCCACAGGCAGCAGCCCTCAAACGCTTCACAGAAGCATCCCAGCCACACGCTCGCGGTGCAGACATCTCAGCGACCTCCTGAAGATCACTGTGGCAGCTAGTAGGGTAGAAATTCAGCACTGCTTGTTCTGTATGATGAACACCCATGCTCAGAAGTCCTCGGAGCATCTAGATATGTTCCCAGGTCATCTCTGATTTCTTTGTGGCAATCCACTTCTGCCGAGCCCATGACTCATGCTCTAGCTAGGAGAAACATGGTCAATCTCATAATGCCTAGTATTAAGGCTACAATGCTGCTTTGGAGCATTTCCAGCAGCCATGGCAGGGGCTAGATTTCTGCTGCATCTTTTGTGTCCTGATTGTGTCCTGACACAATTTTATTTGCAGAATTGGGTCAGGCTGTCACCCAGATGCGTAGCATGCTATCATCATCACTAAAACCTATACACATTCAAATTCAGCATTTCATTCTGTCTCTGATCTAAACACAAATTCCAGTCATGCTCGAGGTTCAGATTCCAAGAATTTCCCTGGAGAGGCAGGAACATGCAGACTGGACATTTTGGTTCAGCTCCATCTCTGATATGCAGGGGAGAAAGTAGACATGGTAGAAACACAATGCAAGAATGTGTAAGTGTCAGCAAGTGCAAATCCACGGTCCTGCTCTGGAAATTCTCACGTTTGTAAGAACTGAGTCTTACCGTAGAAACACAGTTTTTGCCAAACTCTGGAGAATGTTTGATCTGTGCTGCAAAAAGTCACATTCTTTTTGGCATTCATATTTCAAACTTTAAAACCCTCTAAGAGCAAATATGTTCACTGTAAGGATTTACCATGGGGATAGAAATAGGAGTTTGTTTCATTTAAACACATTAATATTTTTCCCACTTGTAAAGTCAGCTTTTGGCTTCTGCAGCAGAGCAAATATCACAAACCTTTAACTCACAGAGGCCCTAAATGGAGTTTTCCCTTTGCAGCTCAGTCACATATGCAAGTTCAAGGTTTGCCAGTTACCAGCTGTTTACATTTATTTAGATATATTAAACCTTTATCACAGGGGATATCTAAAGAACAACTTCTTTCAGACAGCAAATGGGATAACACCTGATTTATACCAGTATAGTACTTGCAAACACACATAAATACAGACAGTTATCTCTAAATCTTTCAGAAATGTAATATGTTTTGGGATGGACACCAGCTTGCCAGCAACAGCGGAGGGCTGCAGGCTTTGTGTCTCCACCTGCCAAGGAGGCACCAAACCAGGGATCACCTGCGCGCTTAAGTGAGGAACGGCCACACGAACCAGAAATGTTCCACCATAGTAAGGACATAAAGACAAGCAAAGCCAGGATAACAGAGTATGTCACAGATCAAAGACAGGGCTACAGGGGAGGCCGAGCCAACTGGTATGTCCTTTGGAGAACACCCACCACTACAGCCAGCTCAGGGGGGCTGCTCGAATGTGGTGCTACAGAAATGGATCAGGCAATGGCCATTTATCTGTAAAGAACTGACTGTGAAAGACTGACTCCTCACATGAGGAAGGACCGGAGCACTAAATGGTCAATCTGAGAGTGGGAGAACAGCAGCCTGAACGCAAGAGGCAGTTCCAGAGCCAGCACAAGAGATGCCAAAGACTGGCTCATGAAACACCATCAACACCCAGAGCTCTGAGGAGCTGCCTGCAGACCTACAGTGCCAAATCCACCCAGTGATGCAAGCGGGGCCACCAAAGGGCTGTCCAGCCATGGCTTGACAGTTTGCACGCAGGCGAAAACAGGACGCTGCAAGTTTGCCTGTACCACCTGCCCCACTCCTGCTAGCCCCTGCTCGGAAACACGTCTCAGCTGCAAGGCATCCCATGTCCCCCCGAGCCTCAGCACTGCTACTAGAACTACTAAGAATAACCCTGAATATCAGATATGGGTCTTGTCCAGCCAAAGGAGAAGCAAACGTTGAAAAACTCTCTATTCTATTCCTCTGCTTGGGCTGCTGTCCTGCCAGACGGTCAGCAACCCACACGCCTCCAGCGCTGGGTGCCCCCTGTGCAAGTCCGTGCTGCGATGAACAAACACGGGGCACACCGTCTGCTTCCCCCACCCCCTCATGCTGCAGCCAGTATGAGTAATATCCAAGCTGATTTTAATTTGAAAAATATCACCTTAAAAAGATGCCGGTTCCCTGCTGTGAAAATTAAAACCATCTGGATGGAGTGATTTCAAATAATTAATCTAGGTCTCCTTTGACACCACTACTAATTAAAATATGATACCTTCCTCCCCCTTTTTAAATAAAGAATTTAAATAAAGTTTAAAGATCTAATAAAATAATGTTATAATTTAGAATGAAATGGGACTCACCTTTCCTGTGGGCTGCAGAGGTTACGCCAGCACCAAAGTCCCTCCCGGATGAGTGCCACCGCATGGACCAAGCAGCAGTGGGTGGGCAAACACCCAGTGCAGCACCACACCAGTAAAGGCACCCACATAACCCCCTGTTCCAACAAGGCTCATCGGCCCCTGCACCTAAAGTCTAGGAACAGGGAGCAGAGGGAAGGAGGCTCAGCAGAAGCTGTGATCCTGGCTGCCAGAGCATGGGCTGAGGCAACTCATGGGTACCGCTTCTGGAGAACCTGAGTCTTAAGATACTGTAAATGTGTTCTTACTTTTAGGTATCCTTGTCCTCCTTTCCTGCAAGAGAGATGAGTCTGGGCTACGGTTCACAACCCAGTTGGTTTCTAGTCTAAGGCACCCTTTAGATTCTCCTTTTAAAAACAGCCACCTAAATGAGGGAGGATTTACCTGTCTCTACCTAAATTCTCTCAACAGCCCAGATAACGTCCATGAAAAACACATTTAGCTTCCAGACAGCTAAAATCAGCTGGGGTGAATCCCAGCCCTGTAAAAGCAAGGGAACTTTACGTGAGTTCTCGATGGAAATCAGCCACACCAGGCAGGGGCAGTGCCCCCACAGCAGCATGCTGCTCACCCCACTGCACTCCTTACTTTGAGCTCCATTTGCCCCTGGATACACTGGGAAGAGATTACAATCTTTATTTTCAAAAGCCCTGTACTCTAGCCTTCAGATCAGGTATTATTGTTTAAATTCTTTGACAACTAGATATTCTGACATATTTTCAAGGAAAAAAAAAAAAAAAAGAAAAGAGAGAGAGACAGAGAAAGAAAGGAAAAAAAAAAAAAAAAAAAAAAAAGATGTCTTTAGAGGGTAAGATCTTCTGCTACATGTTTTTGCCTTATTGGCCCGTTTAACCTAAACCTTCCTGAAAACTCCCACTGGAAGAGACTGGAATTCCTCAAATGTCTAGGTGAAAAGGATTACATATATATGTTGAAAAGCTATCTTCCAGCTAAAAAAACACCAAGTCAGGGAGATATGTGAAGGTAGCAGAAAATATGCCGAATTATCTTTCAAATATTTTCTGGGAGTGCAAGGATGGGAGCCAGAAAAGCCCAGGGAAAGAGAAGAGAAAGAGGGCACAGTAAGCACCAGGTTTATACGATATCACAGAATCCTAAGTGCCAGCTAGTTTCAGGTGCAATGGACAGTATAAAGGAATACGCAAGTAAGGTGCAGAAGGACTAGATAATTATGAACATTTCTGAAGAAGCACTGACCATAATCAGAGTAAACCAATTTGCTTCTTCTCGCTCTGGTTTTGCCTTCAAGGAAAGCTAGATGAGACAGAGCCCACAGGCTGGAGGAGTCAGTCTGCTGACGGTCAGCACAGGAGCCCTTCTAACCAAGTCCTCCTATGCTGTATTTGCACGTTCTGAACTAACAATTTTTAAAAGCCTCGAGGCCAGGCTACAATAGTCTGCATCTTCAACAGGCCAGCTAAGGGAGGCTTTCTGGAGAAAAGGACCTCAGAGGGACCAAGATTCCAGGCTTTTGTCCTTTTTTTTTTTTCCCATTACAGTCTCACACAATTCCAAGTTGGGAAACTATTCTCAGCATCTGAAACCATTTCCAGTTAATGAAAAGAAAGGATGTATAGATGAACTGATGCTGTGGTCACAGCTCCTGCAATGGAGAACAGCTTTTTACATAGTTCCCAGCACGTATCACATCTAACTCATCCCCTGAGAGTTTCAGAGAAAAAGATTTATTCTCTTGTAGGACCTTCCAGTGAGAAGCCCAGGCTGGCCAAGAGCAAACTGTTCTGCACATCCATGCAGTTTAAGCTAGTTTGAACACTGCCTACCCCTACCAAAAACCATGAATCCTTTTGATTTTATGTATGACCACAACATCAGAGAGAAAGATCCTGTCTCCACTTCACATTGATGACATAACAAAGAAGAAATAATGCCAAAATTACATAAAGTCTGTAGAGTCTAACAAAGCCTGTAGACTAAGGAGAAGTGAGGGAATCTATGCTGCATCCATAATTTTTTATTTGCTCACTTTTATATTCCTCCAAATTGCATCATTTTAAATAGTTATAGCCCATACAACCCAATCCCCTTCTCCATTGTTCAGGTACAAATCAGGTGTAACTACTGAAATCGGTGAGGCTGGTGGTCGGGAGGGCAGAGCTCTGCCCCACCTCCCAATACCAGAAGCTCATCCCGTCTGTCCTGGGGGAGCACAGGCTACGAATGTCAAATCACAACAAGGGGTGGTCATGGGGAGGTGGAGGAACAACTGCTCCAAGGTTCAGGCCCCCGGTATTTCCTTCCAAACGCCTCTAAGCACCCAGGTTTGAAGGGACGACCACCACCTCTTGTTCAGTCAACTGATGGAGTTAGGGAAAAAGACTGGATTTCAGGCATGTGAGCCCCTTGGAGCATCAGCCCATTCTTATCCCCCATGGCACTCCTGTGTGCCTGCTGTTGGGGCTGGAAGGGGAGCAGGGCAGAGGGCTCCGTGGGAACACAGGGAAGCTCAGAGACAACCCATCCCTCCTGCAACAGCACACACCAGTGCTAGCAGCTTTCAGGAACCAGACAGGTTAAATATTTGCATGGGAGATGTCAGAAGAAAATCTATAATGCAGCAAAGGCCTCAAAGGCACTTACACTGCAGCTACTTGATCCTGCACATACTTCCACACAAAGGACTTTGCACACCTCGGAAGTCCCTGGAGTGCTGATAAGGATCGCTGCATGGCCTCAGGGTCCTGTCCCTGGGTGGGTGGACACAGGAGGTGGGAGCTTTCCCCTCCCAGCCCTCCAAAGGGCTGTCTCCTCACTCTGCTGCCTGCAACCACCTTAAGGGCTTGAGGAGATAGAAAAGCCCAGGATCCCAGCAGCTTCAACAGAGAAATGAGCTAAAATTCCCTTCCTAGCACACACTTGAGCATCTTCCTGAGGTTTTTACCTCTGAAGTAGCTGATAAGGGCTTCAGTCTCTGGGAAATGCTTCCAGGCACTCTCATCTGCAACCAACAGTCTAACGGCAAAAAGGTGTCCTGTCCTGTTTCCAGGATCCTGAGCTACCCACTCGGTGCTTGCTGGGCACGTCTACGTGACGCGAGGCCAAGACACGTGGAAATATCCGTGCTGGTGCCAACCACACCAGCCCATGTACCCAACCCAATACAGATGTGCGAGCACAACACCCTGCCACGGGCAGTTAATGCTGCAGGGTGCACAGGACAAGATATTCAGCTCCTAAAGGCATTTGGGTACTACAATGTCACTTACATGCTGCTGAAGCATCCACTCTTTAAGCCTGTCACACTGCTAGTGGCTGCACCTTCAGAGATGCCCACCCCAAAATCCCCTGCCAGTCCAGCAGCGGCTAACCAAAGATGCCCAAGGAATGACTTGGAGCTGCCAGCGCTCCCCAAGCATCTCAGGGATCATCTCAGGTGAGCCTGCCTCACAGCTCTGCAGAAGGTGTACTGCTTCTGCCAGAACGGCAATACCACGGGGAAAAAAATGAGTCTGAAACAAAGAAGTACTCTTCTCAGGATTGCCCACTCTGGCTCCTAAAGGAGCTTTCAGACACAATCCCTATAAGCTAACTCTATTAATAACAATGTTCGTCTTGAGAGAAGTCTAAATGAAAATATTCACTTAAACTTGAGGTCTTGAACCAGTCCATACATATGAAAATCGTTTGACAGTTTAGTGGATATAAGACCAGAATAATTACCAAGGTAGGTCTTACAGGTTTTACCCAATTTAAATAAAACAAAACAAAATTATATATGTATATATATGAGGACAACATGAAGACCATAAGTACCATGATACCTACCCAGATCTGCACTACCCAGAGTCCGGTCATCATTTACCCACATGAAAAGTGTGTGTAAAACATTGTCATTCTGACACTGAGCCGTTTGCACCCATTTGTAGGTATATGAAAACAGGATTAAGCACTGGAGAATAAGACTTGGCCTCTTGCAGATGTTTTATACATAATTCACCATAAGAGACACTAAAAATACTTTGGCAGTAGCTTTAATTATGGTGAATAAGCTTATTTAGACAAGATTCAGTAAAACTGCAGGCAATAGGTTGTGTGCTTTAAAAACGTCTGGGCGGGGAGCAGCAGTGAACAAATTCTGAACTGAACTTTACCACCTGCGAGCTTGCAATGACTAAGACGTAGGCCTGGAAAGAGAAACGTTAAAAATGTTAGCACAGAAATTCCTCTATCTCACCAGGGTGTCTTGCTGTCTCCAAACACAGCTCAAGTGGACAGTATTTCTACAGAGGCAGGAAAACTGCTTGAAAAGCTGCCAGGCTCCAAGTCTGGAATTAGTGAAGGATGAGCCTCAAAAAGTTCAGAAGCTCTGTTATGCTTGAAAAAGCACCTAAAATGAAAAATAAAGGGCCAAACCCTGATGTCTTTGATCATTCTCATTTGAATAAACTCCTACTGACATAGTAAAGACCAACAGACAAGGACCTCAGAACCTGGCCATGAGCGTGCAGCTGAAATTCATCCAAAGTATTGGAGTCTCTTGGGTCTGGAAATAACGTGAACCTTCCCCGTCCCACGGAGGGCTAGAATTACCACAAGAACAAACTTTGCAGAAGTTATTTTGACTCTCTTGTTCCCAGTCTCAGCTGAACCCAAAAAAAATACTGATGTACACAAAAATAACAATAAGCAGAGAATGACAACTATGGGAACCCCATGTACTCTTGCTTCTTCAAAGCTGCTCTCTTTGTGGCCAGAGGCGTAGGACAGACTGTATTCACCCCGAAGCACTCATCCATCTATCTCGGGCAGCCTGGTGGTTGGCTGCTCATCCTCGGCAATGAAGTAGGTGTGATGTTAGCATCACCACATCCCCTCACCGAGGAGTCCCAAGCACATAAATCTCTCCCCCTGCCAACACCGTGATGGTTTCACACACTCCAAAAGTTAGCCCCATCCAGGTCCTCATGTTGTATTTGTGCATACTCCAAATTGGTGTCAAATCAGGAGCGATGCATAAGGTATTTGCGGTGTTAGTTGAATTAAGCTATCAGCCACATCTGGCACAGAAATGAATGTTACATTCTCCGTATACCATGCAGGTTTTATTATTCTGTGCTGCCCAGTAAAAGTTGAAAATATGACAATTAATTTTACAGATAGGAACATAAGCATGCTTGTGCATTTTCTCAAAGGGGCTCATTGTAACTCTCCTTTCTTCCAACAAGTTAAAATATGTTGAAAATAAAGTTGCACGATGCTACGGTATTTTCAATGGGATTCTTGTGGCTCTGGAACCCAGAAGAGCAGAGGCAGCAGCACAACCTACCTGAAGAAAATGTTCTGGCATAGAGAACATTTCCCCATATGTTTTAAGATTTTAAACAGGGATCAGTGTTACAAACGGATGCAAACACATTTTCAAAGAAATACAACTGGTTTTTTAATGCTCATGCTGCTGACACTCGCTTTTGCCATACAGAATATAATGTACTAGTAAGTGAAGTATACAATTGTCAAATGCCAACATGACTTTTCCAGTAAAGGCTGAAATAGGGGAGCAAGAACTGATCAGCTGCAGAGCCTGGTCCTTCCATTCCAGGGATGCACACGCTCTGAACCAACTGCAGCCAAGGTGTCCCTCAGAGGAGGGTTTTCTATATCAACCCCTTAAAAAAGACCTCTCCCCACAGACATAACACAGTTCTTCCAGCTATTCTCAGAGCAGCAGCAACAGAAATAATAAAAATCTGATAACAAATTAACTCTGTCTTTAGCATCTTTGGTTTCATATCTATTTCTGGAAACATGTTTTTTTCTTAACTATTGCCTTTGGTAGACAGCATATGTAGGACTATTTACCTGCCCTTTACTTCATTTTAAATTGCATGAAAAGTTTCAAAAGTGTTTTTTTTTTTATTTTCTTTGCATTTCTATAGTCACTTGGGACAAAAGGCATCTGGCATTGGATATTTAAATAAGACCTGTCAGAACTGTAAAATTAGTTTTACATTTTAATAAATGTATTTTAAAAGCTCTAATGCAATTCTGTATTCAAAGCCCAACTGTTCAGATTTAGAAAAGGAGATTCCAAGTTAAATTTCAATATAAAAAATAAATTGAGTACAGAACTAAGCCAGTTTTCTTCTGTGGCATTACGAACAGGAGCAGCAAAGGGGCAATATCTCTAACAGCTTACTGTTATTCTGTGTTTAAAGAACCAGTGTTGATAGCATGAAAATCCATATTATTGTTACTTATTCCAGTTTCAATTTACCTAGAGACACACATCTTCTGTAAAGCTCAGATTTGGTCCCATATTTACATCCAAATGTTTTTTCCCAAATACTTCAGTTTCCCAAATACTTTAGGCTCTGCTTGTCTGTATGCCCATATGCTCAAACAGAACACGACCTTGTCCTGCTCCAGACCCTTGTCCCAGCTGCCCACATTTCTCCTCTCCCTGCACTAACGGGGGTGACCCTGTGGATCCGTGCAGGGGAAAGTCCCTTGACATGGTGGGTGACGCGCTGGCAGGGATGCTGCTGCTGTAGGTGTCCAGCCTATACCTGTCCTAGCACAGAGGAACACAGCTTATTTAACTTGGAGGGCTCTTTAATCAGCATATAATTCACTTTTTAAAACTTCAGACTTTGGGACAAAGGAAAAACACAAAGGAAAATCCCTCCTCCCAGCCCTTGGTACCCTATGTCCATGATGAGCACATCGCTCCTCCCTAGCTGGACACGTCGTTACTCTCCTCTTATCTCCTACAATCTTTAAGCAGAGCAGAGTACACAGAACAAGTTTCCCCTTGGTTATTTACAAACAGTAGAGTTGAAATATTTAAAGGCAGCCCTGATGGCCACATCTTTAGCCTCCATGGCCAGGCCAAGGAGCTGAACCACCATTCACTTTTGTGGCAGACAAAGTCACCTTAGGAACCAGGCCAAGGCGACCAAGTTGCCCCATGGCTGCTGCCACCCCAAACTCTCAGATGGCCACCGCTGCTGCAAGAGGAGCTGCGGGGACCATGACATCCCTCACAGGCAGAGCCCACAGGTGTCTGGGGGCCCAAGGCCATGCCACACAACTAGAGACAGCCCTTGGGAAACAACAGCCTGTCTGAAAGCTTTGTAGCCCCCTGGCAGGGTTGCAGCCACCTTAGGGCAGCCACACAGGGGAAGAGCAGTCCCTCCACCTGAAACCTCAGAAGGAGCAAAGGAACCAGCTGCTCTGAATGAAGAAGCTTCTGTGCAAGCTCCTGGCAGGGAAAGGGGACATTCCCTAACCCAGGAACCTGCCAGGCCTCTGGCCCTTCACCAGGGAGGGGCAGAGCATAGGCGTGAAATGAGCAGAGACCCTTTGTAGCCCAGGCAGGGACAGGGAAGGGAAATGCCACAGGTGTGAGCAGGCTCCACGCAGCCTCCAGACTCCCCACAACAGCTGTGGTGCTTGCCTTGCCTCTGCCTTCCCGACTCAGCGGTTTGCTTCAGGTCCACCTCCAGTGTGAAGAGTTAAAATTCATCCCCAACTGGCAAGAACAAGGAGGAGACAAAAAAGCAGGATGCTGGTGAATGATAACAGTGGGTGGCCGGTCGCCCGTGGCTGGTGCGCTCTGCATACAACAGGCACAGCCAAGTGTGTCTGGCCATAGACAATTATTTCACTCGAGGTGTGTGAACCGGGAGCTCTAAGAGCCATTCTCACGGCGAACCAACCAGCCATGTCAGGGAACAAAACCGCTCGCCGTGAAACGTCCCTCTCCTCGCTTGCGTCTCCCCACAGGGTTTTTCTGTGTTGTCCTTCCCGCTGCGGCATTTGCAGCGCTCAGAAAAAAAGCAGGTCAAACATCCTCAAATGGGGTATTTAGTGCTTCCCCTCGGGTTTCTGTGGCTTCCCTGCCATTTTCCTACTGGACTTCCGAGCGCGGCAGTATTTATTGGGTAGCGAACTGACCCCTCGGCTGCGGTGGGCGAGAGTGCCTGACGTTAAGTGCTGCTAATGCGTTTTGCATTTGTGCTCGGGGGCAGGAAATCTCAACTTCCAGTGCCAAGGGGTTAATTATAATTTATATAGCAAGATCTCAGGCTGTGTTTTTTTTTCTCCAGCTAATTAAGAGGTACAATTACCTCTGAGAATCAAAGGGATATTTTGGTACCCAGCTCTTAGAAACAGATTACAGGCACTCAGAACACAAGGACATCTTAGCTTTTTTTTTTTTTTTTTTTTTTTTTTTTAACGTGGGCTTCATTGTTGATTGAGATCATTAAAAATAAATTGTCGTATTCATAATCCACCATTAAAATGTACTAGAAAATGCCTATGAAAACAGTCGCAGTACATTGACATATTGCCCTGCTGCTTTCCCAGGGATTGCCTACATTTCCAACAACACATTTTCCTGGTATGTCACCTGCCACTCTGGGCTCTGGGAAGAGGCACAGATCTGGGCAGGCTCACACCCTGCCTGGGGCTGGGGGCTTCCTAGGAGCAAGTCAATCCCCTCACCTCATCTGCCTCTGTCGGCTCCTTTCCTTCATGTTTGCGCAGAGGTTTAACAACTACAGTTCTCTTCCTCACCCCTCCCAGAGGTGTCTGCCAAGCCATTTGCAAAGGGTTAATGTAATTGAATATTCAGACATGGGGGGGTTGGGTTGAAGATGGCAAGAAAAAGTTCTGGGGAGCCTTGAGGTCCTGCCCTGGGGAGTCACCACAGCTACACACACAGCACAGGCTGCACCCTCAGCCTGTCTTGGCACAGGCTAGCACATACGTATTGCACCAGACGTTTTTTTTTTAGGGATGCAGCGGACTATTACTCCGGGAAATGAAGCGCTTAAGTTAGAAACTGGTGCTGCGTAATTGTCAGCAGACCACATATGCTACAGGCAGTTACACGGCAGGCTCTCACGCATCTGTTTCAGCAGCTTTCACCCTGACCTGAAACACAGCTAGAAGCACGCGTGGGGCTGGCGGTGGCACTGAAAACCAACTATTTTTCTACAGAGGATACTAGGAATGTCCACCCATTTGAGCTAGAAATGAAGCATGTGCTACCAGGGCCAGCAGAGCTCAGCAGCTGGTATCTAATGTCACCTGCCTCTGCCCACCACTTGATTAAATCTTCCCAGGTTTGTCTGGCTGCCCTTTGATGTGCAAAAGTAGCTAACTGGCTGTGTTGAATTTGCCGCAAAGCAGGAGGAAGTACACAAACCAAATACACGCTGTGAAAAGCGTTATTGTTAAATTATGAGGAGATAATGCAATCAACACCTCGGCATGGAGAGATGCTGATTGGTACTGCTCATCTCAAAGGAGCTCCGAGAAGTTCATTTGAAACCTGACAATCAAAAGCTCTGTGGCCTTCACACATCCTGCACGTCCTTCCAGCCCTTGAACCACTCCTTGATAGGCAATCCCCAGAGAAAGGGCACAGCAGTTGGCACAAGCTGTGTTACAAGAACATTTACAATTTACCCCAACCTGCAACAAACAGAGCAGTTGCTGCATTTCCAGGACTACAGCAGTCACCAAACAGAATGCCTGGTTTCACTGCGGGAGACCGAGTACAAATAAAGCAAGCTTTCCTATGTAAAAGTTGATATTTGGGGTATAAGATGGGGATAGTACTTTTTAGAAGGCTTATTATTGTGTACAGGAGGGGGTAAAAAAAAAAAAAATGCACAAGACCTACTAGATGGTGCAAGACAGGAAAGCTCTGCTGGAGGGACAAACCGAGACTGCATCACTGCAGAAAAAGCCACATCTCTCTCCTAATGCCAGGTACAGCAATGGGCGCAAGTGCACGTAAGGAAGTAGCAGGCTGGTAAAAGATCTGGCTCAGCACTCGAAAAAGCAAGACAGGAATCACAAAACTGTTGCTTTGGAGTCCTAGCCTAAGCCGCTAACCTGCAGGACATCTGGGGGGGAAAAGGAATTGTGAATGCTTGATAAGCAGCACAACCAAGTTTTACAGGACAGAAAAAGAAAGGGAGGACAGATCCAGAGGGAAATACATATCTACCTTTCCTCTCCTTAAAGCTTGATGTTTATTGAAGAAGCAGCAAAAACTCCAGCACACTTTAGAATACAAACGCTGACAGTGAAATTCAGAGCCCTGAACAGCTTCCAACAGGGAAAATATACTGACCGCAGTGTGTTTGGAGGTCAAACAAAATCAATAGCCTTTCTCTCCAGTCTGTCTCTAAACTGAGCTTCTTTCAAAGACATCCAGAGAAAATGGCTCATCTTTTGTTGTTGTGTGTGGTTTTGGGTTGGGCTTTTTTGTTTTGTTTTGTTTTTAAGTGGTCAAAGAGTCACAGGAGTATAGTATAAGAAAACTCTTTCCTCCCTCAACATACCTAAAGGATTGTATAAAGGTCAAAACTGCCCATCAGTTTTACTACACAGTGGATGAGTTATCCAATTCTTGGGGAGGAAACCAAGCTGGAAGCTGCTTAACACTTGGTAAGAGAGGAAAAAATAAATCAATGTATTTGCTTGATCAGGGTATGTTTAAAGCTGGTTGTCAATTAGTTCGACACAGTTTGCTGTTAAAGAGCACAACAATTTAGCCCCAGGAGCTGAAATTTGCTGCGTTTCCTCAGGTTCCTCCTGCTGAGAGACTGATATTGGTTTCAGCCAGGTCAGGCACTGAGGAGAAGGGCTGAGGCTGAAAGTCACAACAGCAAAGCGGGGCTCGGAGAAAGGAAGCCTGGAGCGGATACAGCAGGACTGGGGACTCCAGTCTGGAGTCTGGGAAGCAATCTGGAGAGACAGACTCAGGCCAAGGGATTTCCTTCTCTGCCTTTCCTCCCCATTCAAAGTACACAGTAAACTGGTTTAATGTCCAGAAAGGAGTAAAGACAACAGATATTGTTTACAGCACTGGTGCAAAGCATGCCCCTCCACTACACAGAGCACACCTTGTAATGAACTACAGGTTACACCCGTGGTGCAGAAAGGTACCGTCTTTACAAACACGAGTCACGTCAAGCTGAGGGAAAGGGCAGAAGCACCATCATGGCAGCATGGAAAATTTTGACTGCTTCTAATTTTTACAGGCTACAAATTCTTCAAAATCACAAGGAGGAAAGGGAGGGGCAGACCACCACAAGAGGCTTCCTAAGGGTCCCACTGCCTCTGATGAAGAACCACTGTCTTCAAAGTAACTGATCATTGACAACTTGATCAACCAGGTCTGTTCTGATAATCACTGTTGAAAGACACTCACCAAATCACAGAATAATTTAAGCTGGAAAGGATCTCTGGAGGTCACCTGGCTCAACCCTCTGCCCACAGCAGGCCCCTCAGGATTAGACTCAGCTGCTCTCCAGCTCCTGTGCAATAGTCTGCTCTCCTCGAGAATGCTGACATCCTTGGCTTGGGTTAAGAATACCTCAGGGTGTATGGTTATTGTGTCAGAGATATCGCTGCAAACGAACAGGCCTGGGCTCCAGCAGCAGTGGAACTGAGAGCAGACCCCAACAGCAACCACATGGCCATGGCCATGCCCATGACTGCCCCCACGATGCCTGCAGCCAATATACGTGGAGCTGCACTGATTCACATTTACTTTTTGGGCATCAGGAAGGTATTAACATCCGCTCCAAATCCAGCCACCATCCACACAGCTCCCACTGTCCCCAGTTTTTCACTCTGGAGGTCAAAGTTTCCTCTCCACTCCCCTACCACACATCTCCCCATTGACTCTGTGCCTCCACACTGCAGCTGGAGGACTGACGTCTGGTGTGCTCCCACACTGCTGATTTTTGCTGCTGTCTGTACTTATTCTAGGTATATCAGAGCTGCTACACGTCTCAGTAACTTCCCTTCTGCCTGCAGCATACACAGCATGCCAGCCCCAGAGCTACACGGATCCTGACTCATACACCATGCTGCGCACACATATGCTGAAGGAAGAAGGCTTTGTTCCACCAGCCGCTGTAAAGGGCACCTCATTTCTGAGCAAACATATTTAGCATCTCCTAATTAGGATTTTAGCTTCATCTTATGCCCACACAGGTTTGATAGTTCTGGCACTAGAAAACCCTGGCAAAGCCCAAAACAGGTCTCAGCACTGGTGACAGTCAAATGTTCACCCAAACTCGTTACAACTGCAAGAACAACCAAGGTGACTCTCCAGAAACTAAAATGCAGTTTCTTTGTTATGCTTTTGAGCTCCCCTCCTCCAGTCCTTCCAGGTGGCTCAATTTATCCAGTGACCATACAGCTCTTATGTTTACTTGTTAGCACCCCCAAATTAGTAGGTGTAAAGTCAATATCCTTTTGCCTATTTGCTCCTAACAAGTCACCAGTCAAAACTTTAACTTGAAAAAAAAAGTCAAGAATGCAGATGCAGAAGCAAATGAAATAAAGGTAAGAATTGCTGCTGACCAAGCGTCACACAAAGAAAAGGGGCTAGCCTGGCCACGCAGCACCGTACTATTGTCACGGGCTAAAACCTAACTGCTTTGATTTGCCTCCCACTGGCTAAAATGGCTTGAAATGCAAGGTCTTAACAAAGGTGCAAGACACAAGAGGAACAGGAGGCACTGCTGGGCACTTAATCTCCTTTCAGTCTCACACAGTCGCTTTGGAAAAGGCTCTGCTGAAGTCCGAGGACTTTCATGACCACAGGCAAGAAGAAACTCAGGGCTCAGTCATAAAAGAGATCCAACACTGTGACCCCTCCAGCTCCACACAACAAGCAGAAATTCTGTTCAGGATTTATACTAAAGTTACCCATAGGCAAGATCCAGGCTTCTGAAATCAGAGACAACAAGACTGATGCCAATGAGACAAGACCAGCTTTCAGCAGCTGAGTTCACCCACTGCTTTGACACATGTAATTTCGAACAAGGAACCCCAAAATCTCCTCGAGTGGTGAACAGGGAGGGTTATGGGAAGGATATCCCCCACATAATCCCCCACAGGGGAGCCAGGGACACAGTGCAGACCTCATGACCATCCCTGGCCAAGCACTGGAAGCCATTTGGACATTGCTTTTCCACTTTTTAGGCTTATCTGGTGCATATATGCCATCCGATTCTTAGCTCTTCCCTGCTGCTTCTCCACATCACAGGGTCTTCAGCTCTTGCAGTGGCTGCGGGTGATCTTCTCCTGCTGCTACAGTTCCCTCTTCATATCTGGTTGTCTGCTTCCTCTCCTGCTTATTCTTGGAAAAAGCACTTCAGAACAAAGGGTATAAACCAAACCATACCAGCCACGCCAGCTTGAAGCCTGGATCCCAAGTGTATTTCGCCTACCATATGCTCCAACACCGACCAGAATATGTTTCAGCTTGCGTCACCACCATCCAGGCACAACATCCACTCCTCCTCCGTCGCACGAGCACAGTTCTTTGATGAGGAACAGAAGCAGCTGAGGATGAGGACTCATCTCCACCGCGCTACCTGGGGCCAAATCCTTCCAGCCAAGACAGCTGCCATCCAGTTGTGATCTCTGGGAAGCTGCTCGTTGGAGAAGACCCAAAGCTCATTACTGTTACAAGAAGGCTGGGTCACAGCAGATGGCTGGGTTTTCTCTTACTGCTTTGGTTAGAAAAGCACCCTTTTTAGCAGCTGTAAATGCAAAGGAGAAGGCCTTACAGGCAGTCATTTCAGCTCTCAGACACAAGAGGAAAATAAATTTGAGTGCTACTGAGTGCTTCTTCAAACTCAGTCACTCCAGGTAGCATATGCAAAAGATAGGCATGTTTCTAAAGTGACAACAACAAACATCAGGGACACAAAGCTCAGGAGACATTTAGAAGCTCTCAGCTTCTATGTCACCATAAAAGCCTGAATCGTCTCTTATGGGCATTCTGAAAATACTTAAAATTCATTAGGGACAAAAGCATGCACTATTTATTGCTGGCATGGCTCATTAAGAAAGATGCTCACACAGTGCAGCCATGCAACCATCTCCCTCCAACCCCAACACTCCTCTCTCTCTCACAGTAAGAAAAATAATGATTTTTTATTTTTTTTTTTTTTTACTGGGCCTTCTCTTTCCCTTTACTTCCAGCTTGCCTTCCCCTTCTTGCGAGCGCTGAGGAGACCGCAGACGCTCTACACGTGTTCTCCTCTGCATCCGACTGGCAGGCAGTCTGGAAAATGCCAGTATTGGAACGGCCTGAATTCAGCGGTTTCTGAATGCTGATCGGACACTATTTCGTTCAAGCCACAGATAGTCACTTTTGGGGGGTATTTTCAGCTCCCTTTTTGGACTCTTCCAGATTTCCAAGCGTCATGCATCAGCAATTTCTCGTCTTCAGAGATTGATATTTTTCACCTTTCTGCTCAGCCTGAGGCTCTGTGCAGATTCGGAGGGGACAGGGCTCTTCTCTCCTCTTCCAGACGGCCACGCAATGCTACTGGCATCATGAATGTTTGCTGTGCTCCACCTCGCGACTGCGGAAATTCCTATCTGGTTTTTTAAAAGTTGAGGTAAAATCTGAGCAATTAAAGTGCCTTAGTTTTTATAAAGCCTAACACCTTTCTTGAAGAAACCCAAACCTGAAAACAGCAATGCCCTCACAGCTTCTGAAAATACCAAAATCATTAGTTTTAACCAGACTACTGATACATTCTCCATTACCACCATCTCGTTAGCACGTCCCCATTCATAATGCTGTTATCTTTTGGAAACCTACAAGGGTTTATTGCAACTCTCGTGTTGGAGATCAGGGAGGTACAACCCAAGGATGTTGAGACAGAGGATGAAATTCATGCCATTTCCTCCCAGGTGAGGAGCAAAGGTCTTTACCCCACCACCTAACCTAGTCAGAACACAGTGGTGGAGGTTCTCCAGCTGAGGAACACTGCTGCCACCACTGATATTAAGTCTCCAGCAAAGCAAGCTGCTGAATATCAGTCTGCAAACTGCACTCTAGTGACACACCATCTTATCTTCAAAAGCAGAACTGTGCTCTTCACGCTCCAAGTTTTCAATTTCCCATCCTCTGTTTAAATAGGCATGAAGGTTATCACCATTATTCGTTTCCCCCAAACGTTTCTTACAAAGGACAAACCTCACCGGCCTCTTGACAACTCACACAGTCATCTACAGAGAAGCCAAAAATTACTAGAAGTCAATTTATTTTTATTTTACAAGGTTTTCCTCCTCCCTGCAAAGTAAAAGCAATTTAAAAAGCCCTTCAGAAACATTGCAGTGACTAGCCTATTCTCTGAGTACTCTTAATTGTGTCCCAATAACCAACTTGAATTCATGCTTGTCTGGATGCTTAGATACTGGAAAACCTCAGAAACCACAATACAGTGCTTGATAACAGACATTAAAATAAAACAACTAAAATCAACTCAAGACGAGTTCTGTCAGCACTTTTGTGTACAATCAGTCATGGCCTAGAAATATTTAAAATTATGCAAACATCTTCTAGAACTTTATCTCCCTATAACAACATGAAGTCCCCATGTATAAATTTTGGATAGAAGTAATTTTTGCATGAATATGCCTAGTGCCTATTTAGAATTGCTAAAGAGAAAGGGAAGCCCCAACTTTGTTTTTGTGTTATTTCATCACAGAGAAGAACATTTAGCAAAGCAGCTGCTCAAGCTTCATGGGAAAAAACGTAATCACAGCAAGGCAGGAACAGATAATATCATATTGACCTGTCTTCAGGGTCTGGGCATTCACATTTTCATAAAGTGCCTAGGAAGATAAATCACTATACTAATAATATTTGTATTGATTATCTAAACTGAAGCAGCAATCGACTCCATTGTCTCACTTCCTCTTAAATTGCTCACAGATGGGATCCTATTTCCTATTCTGCATTTCTAATGGGAACACTTAAATCACAGCATAGAATTATATACACAAACTGTTAACAAAAACTCTTTTACGACTTGCATGAAAATAAAGATTTTTCATTTTGTAGCTCACTTTCCACTCTGCACAGAAATTAAAAATGACAAATTATCAGCAGACCTTTATATTACTTCTCTTCATTATTTCTGGGCACCTAACATTTACTGTCAGACAGGACTAGGTTTTTCAAACACCAAGTAGTGATTATAGGGGCTTTAAGTACAGACAGAGCTAAAAAGTGACTCTTTTTTTCCCTGAAAGTAAAGGCTCTTTAAGACAAGTCAAGGCCCAAAAGTCGGGAAATTAAAGATCACTTTAGTGTCAGAGGAAAAACAAACAGCAGCTTCTGCTGTAAGGGCTACTACAGGTACTTACACCAAACAGGGACTGCAGAGGCAGCTGAACTTCAGGTGTGAAACAGGCCACAGTGGGAGTTTGGGGTAGCAGCTATCAAAAACAAAAGTTTAAGAAACCAGCAAAAACGTACATTGTTTGAAATAGGCTTGTCATAAATCAAAAAGCAAAAGGTTTCTATTTTTTTCCCCCCAAAAAAAACTTTTCGTCTTGCCTAAGGAGAGCTTTCTGGCACAGACACAGAATAGAGCAGAAAAAAAAAAGTCTGAAATGTACAGATGGTTCGTATAAGACGATTACAACATATTCGCACGGCTGCTGAACCTTTCAGAGTCAACTCTAAGGTGACGGCAACTGAGCCTCCTCGCCGCACGGGGAAGCCTGGGAGGTCCAGCTCCAGCCCCACTGTTCGTGGCTCAACAAAGCCGCGAGTCGGCTGCAATGCTTCAATTCATCCCGCCGCCCCTCGCTCCCCGCGTCCCTGCGCCTGCTTTCAAAGGAGAACTTTGCCACTGGCTGACTGCACCACCCAGATGAGGAGGGGAGACATTTTAAGGGAGAAAAAAAAAAAAAAAAAAAAAAAAAAAGCAATCAGGGGATGTTGGGCAAGAGGAAAAAAAACGAGACACAACACAGCAGCTGGACAGCGAAGGCTTCTCGGGCTTAGGCCAATCACCAGGACCCATATGACTGTACAGCTGCCATGGTGAATGATCATCGCTTACTCTGAGGTCAGCTCTGCCCCGGGGCTAAGTAAGTGAAAATAAATGGTTTAGAAGATAAAAGGTCTTTTAAAAAAATTATTTGTCTTGTTGTCATGTCAAAACTGTAATGGGAAGAGACTGGAGGCAGCAATACGTAGTTTAAATAGGAAACAGCCATCCTGATGTTTCAGCTGAATAAATTACAAGGCAAATCACAGTGCATTCAGGCTATCTGGCTCATCTACACTGGGCCAGACAGGCCCTTTTCCACTTACCTGGCTCCTGGGAAGAAAAGCAGGTTTCTGAATGCCGAGCTTGTGGAAATACGGCTATTAACTAGCCTCAGCCACTGCTTGGGCTACATCTCCCATCTTCCTTGCAGGTTAATTCTGTGCCTTCCAGCCATGAGTCTAGTTTTCCTTCCTGATCTTCCCAGGGGGATCAAAATTGATTTTAACTATTCTAGGAAGGGAAAGGGTTAATCAGTTTTCCCAAGGCAGCTTGCTGTTAAGGTGCCAGAAATACTGAGGGGAAAGAATGACTTGCTAAAGATGGGACAATGGCACTGGTATTTTGCATTTGTTTCCAGGCTTTGAGATAGAACAAATGGGAGTCATTAATGAAATGAGTTTAGGGAGTTCTAAATTAGCTGTCAGGCTGCCAAACCCAAAGAAGTGCTATGTCAGCTCATTAATTCTGGAGAGGGCAGGATTACCCAAACCTAGGAAGGAATCCTGCAAAATTTCGAGTCAATTAAAGGAGGCTATTTTGCTATAATAATATTTTCCGCACATATTACACCTCCTCATGGAACAGAGCCCACTTCTACCACAAATGAAATCTCTGGCGGGATGGAGTGTGGCTGATGTCTAGACAGCTGTAATGCGCTCTCCATGGGCTTGTCCACTGGCATCTCTGGGAAGCTGCACCAGAACAGCCAGCAGGACTGCCAGCTGCAGGGCACATCACCCAGCCCGGGACAGCCCCAGGGAGGATAACCCATCTCACCAAGCTCTGTGCTTCCCCTGCACACATGAGGATGCTGGTTGCAGCCTTCAGAGCTCGAGATCTGCCCACCAAAAAAGAAAGTACAGGGTGCAGTGATGTGTACGCCACCTGTGATGCATGAAGGTTCATCGTGCACGCACAATGCTTTTGCTTCCCTTCTTGGTCTGCCTGATGCCAGTCCAACTCCGTGGACTTCCCATGCATTTTGTTGAGTCCTGAGCTAAAAGACCCTGTGCCCAGAGGGAGTCCTTGAGAGCACCTCACTGGCTTGGGGTCAGTCCATCCAGCAGCCAAAAACACCAGTAGCCGATGGGATGCCGGGGATGAGAGAGACCATACCTGTGTGCTCTGTCCCTTGTGTGGGGGCATCTTCAGACAAAGCCTCCCATAAATGAGAAGATTTTATTTATTTATTTTTAACTGGAATAGACCAGGTCAATGGACAAAATAGCAGTGGGTGATAACCTGTAGCACACTAGCTAATAACCCGTCTATGTACACTGTGCCCTCACCTTAAGGATAGCCAAGTATTTGCCCTAAATAAAAGTTAACTCAAAGGAAAGGGTGAGCACAAACACGCCTCACATCCCCCTCACGTCTGTCACTTCACATTGCCCCTCAGGACAACAGCAGACACTTTAAAACAAAAATTACATGGCTGTGAAATACAAATGAGGCAAAAAATGCCTTCACCCAACCAAGAGAGCTCTGTCTCACCAACTGCACCGGATACAAAGATAGTGAACAAACAGGATAGAATGTCTTCTGCCTTTTGTGAAATGAAAATAAATGAAAGGATCTAAGGTTTCAGGTCACTGATCCCTCTCTTCCCTATCTGTACCATTTATCGGAGGTAGAATATAAAGGTTCCAGGTCCTTTTCTTTTTTTGTCAGCACTTTAATGGTTGTTTTTTCTCCTTCCCCCTTTCATTTTCTGAATGAAAGGACCACTTAGGAACCTGTAAAGTAATAATAAGCTTATAACAGGAATATTGTTTTTCTGGGCCAGTGCAAACTCTTCTGAATAGGTTGAGGAGATTAAAGTAAAAATGCAATCTGTAAATAGATCAGTTATTTAATTAGTTTATAGTCTGTTAAGAGATAATTTTTTGCTCACATAGATCCGTCTGTTATCTAAAGATCTCAGAGCACTTTAGGAACATCAATTAAGCCTTAAAAGAAAACAACCTTGGGAGATAGGTAAGTGTATTTAGATTAATTAGTGTAGCTGTGAGCAGCAGGCATTATTATTAGATTTAATTTAGTCCAATAATTGACTTATCTGTTAATGGATTCTAATTCATCTGAGAAGGGATGAAATCCATCTGATTAAAAGGATTACATCGACTCAATTAATTCTATTAACTGACTTAATTTGCCGTTTAATAATTCCACACATGGGGCCAGATCTTGGCCCTGAACAATGCACAAGCCAAACATCACATACCAGAATTATTATGCCAGTAAAACTATGCATTACAGAGTTGCATTTTTCCTTGCACATGGGACACGTGGGCCCAGATAAAACATTCAGGGGGGCTTCCTCCCGTTGGACTTCTCCTGGCCCCGCAGAATGCTCTCTCGCTGAGCCACGACTGCTCAGTCATTTTGCTGTGCTTGTGATGGCTGCCTGGAAACGAGCAATTCACTGCCTGAGATTTGTCACTTCCCCTCTTTTCTGGGCATTCTCTTCAACCAAGAGGTGAGAAGTTTTACAGAAGTCAATAAAACCTTGCAATAAAACTAACCAACTCTCCCTCCTTCAAAGGCAGAATAACCCTCACACGCCAGCCATTTGGAAGCTCTGTATGTGCAAAAAAATAAAAGGCATCTCTTCACTTGGACACACTGTTCTTTATCCAGTTGTGAACGTATGGGAGGAGAAAGGTGCTAAAATGTTATTAGCTCCCCATCCTTTAACCTGGCTAGTGCTTATTGTTCATGATGAGCACTATGGACCATAGCCATGCTCTCTCTCTCTCTCTCTCTCAGAAGTACTTCCCACACTAAGCCCGAGTCTGCACTGCCCTTGTTTAATATTACCTTCTCTTAATTGGGCTGAGTTCTTGGAAGGACAGAGCATCACTTTGAAAAGCCAAGAAAACAGCATCTTGCCCCCAGCGCAGAGACTCTTAACACACTCCATCCCCTAACCTCTGCTGAGCCTCCTGCTCACAGCCTGGATCCTGCAGCAGTGAGACTTGGAGCTGGAAGCATACTCAGTAACACTTGCATCTCATAGCTTTCCAGTTTGGCACCTTTCTGCATTGCCTGTGCTTGTGCCCAGGCGGATACAACTGTCCCCCACGACTGCAAAGCTGGAGCCCAGCACAGGCGTTTCGAGATAGCCCTGCCTGGGTTTGTAACGCAGCTCAGGAAGGAGTAGGCAGGAGAACTCAGGGCTGGAGCCAGCTCACGTTCCACCTCCACAGGCACCTTTTCCCACATCTGTTGCTTTTTCTCAGATGTTGGCTCCTGCTCGTCCTCTCAAAGCCTTCCCCAGGCTGACATTTAGTCTCTGTAATCCTTCCAACATCAATTCACATCACCTCCACCATGATCTCGCCTTTCCGTGGGGACAGGGTTAAGACAGGGAAAAAGCTGCGGGAGACTGCATCGCCTGCAAGGGCAGCGCAGCCAAGAAAAGGAGTGGGAACTGGGCACTCCCAAATGCTAAGCCTAGCTCTGACTCACTGTGCCAACTTAAAGGCAGGAAAGGAAGAAAGAAGAGAAAAAGGGCAGTAGGAAAAACAGCCATCTGCTGCTTAAGAGGAAAGGTGTCCTCCTACAGAGGCTGTTCTGACCAGCTACACAGATTTGGATCAAAAGTTCGCAACTGTTCAGATCCCCAGACCTGGTTTAAGCCTCTCTCTGGTCTTGATCAAAGGTTACTCCATAATAATGCCTCTGGGGGAGGGGTTCCCAGCACATAATGAATCCTGTGTCATTGCCTTTGTATCCAGTTTTGGCTGTAACACAGATGGTTCTCACTTCAGTAACTCCGACATCTCTCCCCCCTTCATTATCACAGCTAGGAGCTCTGCATGGTCACATCCTGGACCTCCATGCCCCACCTCACTGTCTCCCCGATTATCATGCTCTAAGTGTTCCTGTGCCAAGCAAGATGATGAACAGATTTCCATAACCTTTCAGCATGGCTAGAAATGGGGAGGCTTTGCAGCTTGACACATCAAGGAGTTTTATTAGTGGGAGAGGGGGAGGGAGCAGGCAGGGGTGTTAGCAAATGGCCTCAGCGGTCAGTCAGCGCACATCAGGTTTTTAGAAGGATGCCAGCAACCAGGAGCAGAGAGGATTTGGTGGCGAGCAGCAAGGAGCTCTCCAGACTGGAAATGTAAGGCTCTACAATTGTGCGGCTTCTCCACTGGTCACGAGCACTCCCCTGCGCTAGGATTTGTTGTTCAGACATGATTGCATATGTATGAAGGGGACAAGATGGGCTTTGACACATAAATTAGCACTTGTCAGCTGCTCACGGGCACACTTCCCTGCTGCACCCCACTGTAAATGCTGCCTTCTTTCACGGAGAAGCAAACTGCATCACGTTACCTGACATTCACCGCGGGCAGGAGCGCTTCCTGGGAAGCTAGCAGCTAGCACACAGCAACTAGTTTACATATCAAACCTTAAGAGAATGAATGTAATAACATGACACAATAATTAGCAGCTGAGTGGCACTTTGCACTCCTGTTTTCTCTGAAAATTTTGGAATGACAAAAGACAAGGTTGAAAATCCCTCAGGGCAGAGCTTTTCCTGAGACTGGGTGAGTTTGCACAACAGCTCTGGGGGCTCATTTCACAGCAGTCAGGCACTTTCTAGCTGACACCTCCAGTGGCACAGCTCTGCACATGTTGGCGTGGCAGTAGCTGCCCCGCTGACAGGCACGGACCGTATGTCATCCTGTCCAAAGTTCCCTGAGGGAATAACAATTCCCATATTTTGTCCTGCCCTTCATCGTACCCCATTTCCACCTCACCAGCACGGCACATGAAGTCAACCTCATGTGACATGTGCATGCCGGCCAACACATACGAACACATCTGTAGTGACACATACGGACTGTATGTCCGTAAGAGAAAAAGGACCATTTCTCAAAACAGCCCTGAAACCCTTCCAACAACAGTCATTCAGGCCTAAAACAACTAGAGCAAAATACCTCTGCCAAAGCCATCTCCAAATGTACCAGCATTAGAGTTTTGTTTTTTTGCATAGTACACTCTCCTGGAGGCATTTCTATCATAATGCTTATGTGCAAATCAAGACAAAAATAGTTGATCATTCTGCTAGCCTGTGCAAGTTAGTTGCATTTCTGCAGGATCTACGTGCCCCAAAATTCAACTTAAGCACTCAAAGCTCAAAAGTCTGCTTAATTTCAGCTCAAAGCAAACACACACACCCAGAAAGATGAGAGGATGCTTCACTCATGCAATGGGATTCGTCCAAACTCAAGCCCAGGTCATAACCACAGCTCCCAAGTTGCTAAGCCCAGGGCCCGAGTTCATTGGGAAAAAACATTCCAAGTCACCAACCTCAGTATCATTTACAAATTACACCAGGCAAACTGTAAGCTCATCTGATAGGCAGAAAAATTAATTTTGTCTTCAAGCACCATCATGCACTCATAAACTGGGGCATTATGGTACTGTGGGAACTGCCCACAGCTGTGCACTAGCACTAGCACTGCAAATTCCACGTTCTTAATCTGAAAAGTTTCTCTCTTTTTTTTTTTTTTTTTCCCCCTGTGATCCTCTGCATTTTATTGCTCTTCTCATTTTTCTACCATGAGGTTCTCAGGCCAACATAGTGAATTCAAGCTTTTGAACTGGAGTCTGGGGGATCCTAGTAAATATTCTTACCATATTTATCTCCATCTTCTCCTTTGGCACTGATCCTCCTGCCCAGCACTTGGATGTGTTTCCCGCTTGTCCTGCTGTAGAGCTGATAGAGCCGGAGCTGCTTCCTGCTCACATCGTCCCTTGCTCGCGTTTGGTTCTCCACATGTATCCGAAAATCTACATTCTCCTCGGCAACAAACATCTGAAAGCAGAAAGGAGGGTGGGGGAGAAAGAGAACAGAATAAACTATGAAACAAAATAAGCATCTTGGATAGAAAGATTACGCATCAACCTGCCAAAGGGCACATGGCGCAAGACGACTTAGATTTGGCTGGCCTTCACTTGACAGTCGAGGCCGCGGTATCAGGCACTCAAAATGTAATTCTATCCAGAGCTGGCTCTAGACAGTAAACCAAACCTGGATTTTTACAATCAAACTGTGGGGGGTTTTCTGAGTAAAAACTTCTGCTCGGTCTTGCTTTGATTTAATCCTGGTCAGCCACACTGACCATAAATTAGGCTCGCTTTTGCATATGCATAGACTCTACCAAGTTACGCAGACATGTATGGGAGAAAGGGGACTGACAATTCCATTTCAGAAAATTTGTGCTTCACCTTCAGCAGCTGCATGGATTAATGGCAGGGAAGAAGTCAAGGGAAAAACCTATTTATGCCGATGTTAGTAGACTGGATTCTAGCTACACACAGGCATAAAATCTAGTATGATAAAAGTGCCATTTGTTTGTGGGCCCTCTTCAGCATGTTTGTTTCCAGCTTTGCTTTAGTGAAGCCTGATCACTGCTGAAGGTCGATTGCTGCATCTTTGTCCACTCCAAGTCAGGGAGAGATCATTTGGACCAGCAAGAGCACAACTGACACGTCCAGCAGAGAGGTCATTACCAGCGGGGTTCTGGGCACTTGCGGCTCTTCCTGTGTTTTTTCTGGCCAATAGATTAAATTAACCTTAGTTAACTACAACCTTAAAATATTACAAGAAACTTTCTCAGCCATATCTGCCCTTCTCTGGAGATACTGTTTCCAATCTCAACTTACGGTTCCCAAGAAACACTGAAACAGGATTCCTGCTTTTGCTTTAGAGTCATCCCAGCTTGCCCAAGGTCAGAGGACCAGGCAACCAAGATGCTCTCAAGAAGGCCCTCCCGACTGGGAGGTTTCAGCAGCACACACCCAAAAGCACTTCACACCCAAACAATACAAAAGACCAGAAATCACTCCATGATCTGCCCTGAGAGCTTTTGCACCACTGTGACCATGCTGCCCATACAAATCCAACAAACAGACAATATTTTGTTGACAGACTCCCTTCACAGTATAATAAATAATTCAGAAACCAAAAGCAGCAAAATATTATTGAGAAGCACACAAGAACACTACCACAGAACAGGCAATTTTTAATTTGACCATGACAAATAATGTTCAAAGCTTACTCATTGTTGATGAGTTCTAATGCTTTGTACCACTTGCATGTAAGAGATGAAATCCGCAAGAAGAATCCCACGGGAATTTAATATTACCTAGGTTTGGGGCTGGCAAAGGAATGACACTTTTTCCTAGCAGGACTTACTACTTCTACTCCTAACACATTCCAGCTACAGCACGCTTGTCCTTCTAGCCTGAAAGCAGCAATGTTCTGATATATTAGTGGGTGGATGGAGCTCACGATGAAAATGAAAAGGAGTCAATAAGTCTTGTAAAGGTCCATTCTGAGCTAAAACACATGAGAGCAAGTGGTCAAAGCACTGAATATAGACCCTCTTAAGCCTCCTACATCTGTCGTCTCATACCAGCAAGTACTTCGAAGCCAAATAACCAAATACTCACTAAAAGTCAAAACTTCAAAAGAACTTTTTAGCTTTTCCAATTATCAAGTAGACACACAGATCAGCAGCAGGAGGAAAACTTCAGGCTGGCAGTGCTGCTTAGCACCAGACCTTCACTAAGCAACACAAACAAAAACATTATATTCAACACGGTGGCAACAGCAATGAGGTTCACAGGGATGTTACAGAATTGCCTTTGCTGCCCTTATTAAATGCTGTGTTTATGCTATTTGAATCCCAAGTCCTAGGAGAGAAACCTATTTAACTCTCTTATTTTACTGTCAGAAGTCAAAAGGAGACTGCAGGAGCTGGACACACACGCTGCAGAGCGAAGATTCAAGGTGATGCTGTGTCTAAACAGACAGTCAGCAGGATGACAGAAGTGATGGGCAAGAATCACACAAGTAATAGCAGCAACATTTCCCACTCCCAGCAAACAGCACAGCAAGAAGCAAGAGCACGCCTAGCCCTTGCACCTGCCAAGAGGACATGGCATGAGGCTAGCAGAGCTGAGCCTTTGCTTGAGCCAAGCTCTGCTTACTTCCCTCTCCAGGGTCACCAGAGCTACCCTTTGAGTAAAGCAAGCAGGATTTGGCTTTTAACATGAATAATATTAATTTTTTTTTCTTCCTACATTTCTTCTTGCTTTCTTTTCAAATAATATTGTTACAAAGGATGCTGACCTACTAAAAATAGAGATGTTCAAATAATGTCAACAGTCTGCCTCATACCCACAAAAGCAAGGCTATTTGCAGTTAAGATTCTGGCTTCACCATTCTAAGATTTAAAACAGATTTTAAATCAAGATGACGTCGCTCCATTGCTTTCACCACATGTTAATGAATTTCACATTTTTTCTAGGAAAAAACAAAACAGGTGGGATTTGAAGTAGGGGGAAGGGAAGGTTGTTTTGCTTTCTTGGAAACTTCAAATAGAAAAGGCGATCTATTTTCCAAAACGTGTTTTAATTGTCTCTTTGCACTGAAACACCTTCAGGGTGGACCAGCATCCCCACACTTTTCCTTTGCTGTGTCTGGTCTCCTATCCGTACCTAACAGCTTTCGTCCCTAAGCCCTTTCCCACAAATTCACAAGGATGAAGCCCTGGGGCATGCTAGGACAAGGCCCAGGACCATCCTCAAAGGCCCTGATCCTCCCTGACCGTACCCATGTCACCACATATAACACAAGGTCTTTCAGTGAAAGACTTTTAACTTGCCAAAGCAACCTCCTTAAGAGGTTTCTCACTAGAGGAGATGAGCTGCGTTCACCTGGAGCTCAAGCACTTGCACCATGAAGGCCCCAGCCTGTAGCCAAAGTGCACACATGGCTTCTGGGCCATGCATGGAGCCACCTTGTGCTGGAAACAGCTCCAAACATGTTTCTCACAACTGTCCTGCATGGCACTGCATGACAACCAGATAATAAAGCGCTTCCTCCCAGCTCGAGAAGGGTAAGCTTTTATGCAGTGGGATGAAGTCAACTATTTCTCCCCAGAACAGGGCTCCCCCCAGCTGAAGGCCTGGCTGGGCATGCAGCTTAACTCCAGCACCCAGCAGCTCATCCAAGCACAGAAGTGGCCTGGCAGGGATCAGCTGGGGACACTGGCCCACCAGCAGGGCCATCCAGGCCTGTGCCACTCTGCCCCTGACGTTACAAGCCTAGCTCTAAAGCAGGGGAAGAAATCCTGAAAAAGGAAGGTGGAGATGCAAGTTCTCTCCTTGTGGCTGACCTGTCCCCCTGGTCAAGAAGCCCTGATGCAGAGAAGCAGTGAATCACTGGGATTTAGCTGTGCGCTTAAAGATAAGCACATGCTTAATCACTCTGTTGAAACAGGATGCTCTGCTGGAGCATAGCCAAAGTGAATTAGCTGTGCCAGCCTGGGCTGCATCTGGCCCACAGCAAAGAGTATCAATATTCTAAAATAAAATTTCATGCAGTGTTGATTTCATGAGATAAAACCTATTTGATCATTGCTGCAATCCATTCTCACAGTATCCCTGCCCTAAAGAGTATACTCCCTCAAGCAGCTAACTTTACTGAGATAAGGAGGTCCATTTATATATACCATAAGAGTGGCTCTCCTTCATAAATCTCAAAAAAAAAGTAGTAACATATGCATCCTTCGGTAACTGATCGCCAGCACTCACTCAAAGTCACCTAAAACCAAGTCCATTCACCCCTAAATATATTTTTGTAACAATCACAACCACACAAAAACAAATAATGTCTTCAAGTCCTAGCCACACTTTAAAACTTTAGGGCTTTAAGTTGTATTCACCAAAGCAAAATGAAATCTTTTTTTTTTAAAAAAAAAAAAAAAAAAACCATTAATGTGTCATTACTGCATAGAAAACATTACACACAAAATGACCACTTTTGCCTTTTAATCTGATCATCCACACTAACCACTTTGTAACTGCAGATCCTGAAAAAAGCACATAACCCAACTCCCTGGAAATTACCATTGCTTTTCCGTTCACTTCAACGAACCATAGATGAGGCCCTGGGCCAAGCACCTGCATGTGAGCCGTCTGGGGGCACCCAGCAGTGTTACATGCCAGCAGGAAAGTAAATTTGCAGCATCAGATCAGAACTGCTGAAATATCCTTACTGCCCGCAGTAGCAAACCTAAAAATCCAAAGTTCATCACAACAGCTTTCCAAAATCAACGGCTAATTGCATCTTCTAGCTCCAGACCAGGAACATGACTTACATTCTCTTGAAACAGAAAAGGATTTCTTACATTACTTTATCTCCTCCAGCATTTTGTTGCTATTTGGCATTGTATTGTGGTCTATTCTGCAAATCTATTCACCTGGTATTCACTACCTATGGGGGACAATTTTAGCATCTCCGAGGAGCAGGTGTCATTTAGCTCCATCTAGTTCTCTGCCTGCTGCTTATAGTCTGCAAAGTCTAACAGCATCACATTCATTTTCATTTGTATTCTTCCTTTATTTTCCTTTCCAAACAGTTCTTCATCCATTTATTTATCACTACATTTTTCAGCAATAATACACAGCTACAACAGCATACCAGAAATACAGTTGGCAATATAGAAGTTTATGCAATGGAATAAATAGCAGTCCTTTTGAGGAAAAAAAAATCACCTCAAGCAACTGATGCATCTAAAATGCCTCACCAGAAATATGTTCACTTCTGAAAATAAGCAGCTCTCCCTTCTCTTTGCTTTCTGTTTTACTTACCGAAGCATTCAAAGTAGGTCCGTTTAGTCTTAACTCCTACTCAAACAGTCACAGAAACTAGAAGTAACGTCTAATCCGTCTTCTGACAGACTACAGTGGGAAATTTTCAGTGCTTTTTTTGTGGAACGGCTTTCCAACAATGACTGGATTTCATTTGAAATAACTTTACAACGATCCATCAGCTTAAGGAATGACTATCATATTTGTTAAATCCCAGATGGAGGGCAGGGAAAGACAATTTTGCTGATGCTGCCTAGGGTTTCAGCATTAAGTAATCCAAGAAACAGTCAAGAATCACAAAAACCTCTGACAGCAACACCGTGTTGTTAGTCCTACACAAGCTCATGCCACAATTCTGAAAACACCACCACGTTGTTTTGAACTGCAAGCAATCAAAGCCCCGCCAAGGTCAATGAAATCCTTACGGTGCCAAACCATGTTTACGGGATTTGGCTTTCCATTCAACCAACCTCTGCACAGTCTTCATTTTCTATTTTTAGCTTTCCGGTAAAAGGGAATGTTAATATGTTATTGTTCATGTCATAAAGCGTTACAGCATTAGATGTCCAAGGCCCACAGCATGGCCAAATTAGCTGGGAGCTGGACTTCAGAATTTCCTGATTTTTTGCTTTTTATCGTACAGAGTCTCCAAGCCTCATCAGAGAGCAAACCATATGTCATTCCCCAAACTGAACTAGAAATACAAAATCCCTCTCACTGAGGGCCTTACTGATTTCAAAAGATAAACAAATCAAGCAACTCAAAGTCCTTTCAAAACCCAATCTGATAAGCAGGAAATACTTATTACCTTTCAGCCATCAAATCAACCTAATATTAATGATTTTTTTCCATGACCTTCTAAACACATGAAAGTTAACTTAATAAGGTCAACAAGAGGATATCCAAGACAGATCTCTCTCAAGTCTGCAAAGGCAAGTAACAAACCGCTTTGCTTCCATGACTTTGGCAAAATTCCTCTATGCCAATTACGAGATTTGCTAGCTCACCATGACAGTCATTCTTTGACATACAGTGAAACATAATGCATTCCTTATTTGCTGTTTTTTCTTATTCTTAACTGCAAAGTCAATCCACAGCCAGAATGTTGTTACATTCACATTATACAGCCCAGTTCAAAGCAAGACATACATGGATGTGGACTGCTTTGAGGTACTCACTTCTCTGTGCTTTTTTGGAAATTAATCTAACAAAGTGCCCCATGCAGGAACCCTAAGCAAAGGGAGAGAGCACTTCAGAGCAAATCTCTGTGCATCCAACAGGAGAGAGGCTATGATGCAACACTGCCAGGATGGCACAAATGTTACGTAAACCTTTCACAATAACACAATAATTTAGATTTTTGTTTCATTGTTGTTTTACAAAGTGACTTCCTTCTGCTATTCACAGAACAGTAACTTTTCCTTGAAAAATAAATCTCAAAAAAGCTAAGTCACTCTCAGTCCTGGCAGATGTCACCTTGAACGATGCCCATGTACCCTACAGGATGCCCAGTAAGAAAGGGCAGCATGGTGCACCAAGGAATTGGTTATTCAAACAACACAGACACAAGACTCCCAGACTCCACAAAAGACCCATGATGCTTACAAAGTATTTGACTTTTTTGTTGTTGTTGTTTTGTTCTGGGGGGATGGGGTTGTTGTTGTTCTTTGGTGAAAACATGAATGTCCTATTTAAAAGCCAAATAATCTCAATTCACAAGAGCTACATTACTGCATAGCCCATTCACAAATTGAGTTATAAACCATTTTGGGGGGGGTTGTTTCCTTATAAGGTTGTTTTAGGACCAGACTTTGCTAATGCTCTATGTCATAAATTCTCTAACTTGTGTACTTACGTCCAGTTTACGTCTATTTATTCTTGTACCAACAGCGTCCTTGAGCTTGAACAACACTTTTCCCCCTTGCGCTTCTCCTTGTGATGCATTCAGGCTGCTCCCTTTCTCCGCTCTCCTCCCAGCCTTCATTTCGCCATGCTGGGGAAGGAAGAAAGCCAAGTACGGCCGTGTTCGCCCGCTCTCCTCGCCGACCGCCCCATGCCCACTCCCCACACCAGCCCCCACCCCAGAGCAGCCCGGCTGCCCCCCTCGGCATCCTCTGCCTGTCTGAAAGCAAAGTGCCCACCGACCCGATGCCGGACGGCAGTATTGCTGAGTGCGGCACAAAACCACGAGGAAGTGCCAAAAAACTGGAACCTGAGAAGGCCTGAGGAAGCAAATGTTTTATGGCCTATCACTGAGTACTTGGCTGCTTTCTAGAGAAAGACGATGATGCCTTCGAGAAAACCAAGCTTCTCCTTTTGATGATGGGCTGAATCTCAGCCAGGACTGTGAAAACACACCATTTGCTAGATGGTGACATTTTAAACTCGTTCCACCCAGGGAAATGGTTCAGTCTGGGGAAGAACAGGGTTTCAGCCTTGATTAATGATGTAAAGAAACAGCCACGCTGTGTAAAACCAGGAAAGGAAAGGGGTGGGAAGGCTGGCAGGACCAGGCCTCTCCAGCCAGTGCTGCCACCGGAGCAAAGCTCAGCACCCAAGTTTTGCTGCAGTGCAGTTCTATCAGACATACACCACCAGCAGCATCCTCCACATCCCTCCATCTGCCTGTTCTCACTGATTCAAAACCAGTTCACTACCTGCAATGCAAGTGACATTGTTAATACATTACCAAAAGCAGCAGCTCAACCATATGCAAGGGCAAGCCCACCCCTTCAGCATCCACTCTTCCCTCCACAATAGCCTGCGTTGTGCCACAACATGGCAGTGCCAAAGGGACCAAGACTGAGCTTCCTGCTTACTGAGCTACCAGGACCATAAGGAACCTCTTTCCCCATGGGATCAGTTCCCATTACCTCCATTAACCAAAGCAAACCATTCCCATGTATCTCAACCACATGGCTATCTGCAGGACACTGCCTTTTACCATAACTAGATTCTCTGCAAACACAATTCAGACCTTAACTTTTTATTTTTCTCCAGTTGTAATTTTTTCTTCTTCTTCAGGATTGGTGTTAATTTTACTACAGCTACCAGTCAATGAGCAAGCAGGGCTTTTTCTTTCTTCCTTTCTTTGTCTTTCTTTCTAATGCTTGTTATATCTCTCCTACATACTTCCTCCCTGCACAGAAATATCCCTTCAAAGCTTGATATTATTGAGCAGCTTTCAACCATGCCCAGCAGAGCCGTGTATTCTCTGCATTTGTCTGGCCTTTGTTTCTAGGAATGAAATACCAGTGTCTTAACAGTGTGACTTCATTTCACTACTTCATTCCAATACTTGTTCTATTTCTATCCCACTGGGTCAAACTCACCTATTGTGAGACCTCACCGATTTCAATTACATCAGGGATTAATTTGTTCCATGGCGTTGAAGCTGTTAATGCAATCCTTGCTGGCTCTAGATTAGAAAAGGCACGATCAAGACCTCCCTCGCAGGCAGTGTGTTTAACAGCAGTCTTGATCTTCATTTTGTTCTTTTTCTCCCCCCCCCCCCCCCCCCTTTGTGCCCCTTTGCCCCTCTTTTCACAATCTTCTCCTTCCTTTCTAAATTGCCCTTATCAGAACTGGGTGGTCCTCCTGACTTCCACTGTTACTGGCAGAAAGTTGCCTTCCAGCAGCCGCTGCCCAGCATTTGCGAGGGAGCCTTCCCTGCTGGAAGGTCAGCGGCGACAGGTCCGACCTGGCGCTGCACAAGCTCGTGGCAGCTTCATGAAAACAGAGCACAAGGAAGGTCTCAGCAAGGGACGTTAAAACCAAGTCCTCCTGCGCTGCCCTCTCTCTGGCATCGCCTCTCCCCAAGATGTCACAGGCAAGGGCCAGCTCTGAGGAGTCACTGCAGGACTCCGCGCACCCAGGTGGATCTGCAGGAGCTCAGCTCTGCAGCTCAGAGCATCATTCATAGCAATTAGGTTCTCTAGGAAAAAAAAAAAAAAAAAAAAAAAAAAAAAAAGATTCACCACATTGCAGGTGGAAGCCTGAAATATGAATTTGTTAAGTGACTCTAGTTCTCCATTCTGGAGAGGGTGTGATCATGGCAACCCAAACTGTGGTGCCAGCTGAAGCACTTAAATGTCACCGGGACCATGACCTCACTGCACTTACAGTGCTCTGGATGCTTCCCACAATGGAGATTAAACCCAGCCTGTGCCATGCAGCCCTTGCAGAGAAGACAGGATTGGCTCTAGAGGATGCGTTACATTACAACAGGCTTCCCAACAGTACTGATCTGCAAAAATCACTGCTTTCACAAGCTTGAGCTTTCCAAAGTACTCCCCTTTAACACTGAAATCTCCTGCTTTAATTATTCCCCAGATGGTTTTTGCTGGGCAATAGCTAAGCTCCTATTGTTGCAGCTTCACCACAGTTATTTCCGACACCTGCAAGTTCAATGAGGGCAAAACAAAACCCAGAACAATTTCCCACCTTCCCACCGTGCCTTCCACAGGGTGCACTCACAGGAGGAAGTTTCGGCATTCATTAATTCACCACACACTCTACATTCCCAGCTCAGACCGACTGCGCTGGCTTTCAGAGCGCCAGGGACGTCACTGAAAGTGGGTCCCATGGGACTTGTGAGCAAGACACAGTATGGCACTGTCACTGTAGGCATAGGAGATAGCAGAAGCACCATCACTTCAGAAGCTGAAGCTCCTAGCTGATCAGTGGCAACATGCTCCGAGCTCTGCAGGAGCCACGGGTGACCCATGGCTCTGTGCTACTGCCACCACTGCTAGCACCAGGATGTATTTTTTGGAAGTAGATTCATGCTTATGTCCCCCTGCCATCACCAGAGCAGCCCTCCCTCGTGGCATGGATACTGCTGCAAAGAAAACAGTAACCAGGCTTTGCAAAACAGCCTCAGTCAACCTCTGAAATCCCGGATCCACAACGCCAGCAGTTGGATTCGGGGAGCTTGCCATACTACAACTGCCTTTGCTAACAACAACGACAACAAAAATGTTTCTTTTCATTAGGGAGAAAATACTCACGCTGAAATAAACTGCCCTGATATGCAGGAATGAAAACTAGCCAGCAATTCAGACTGCTGCAAGTAGTTGTTTCTCAGTGTTTCTGAACAGTTGAAATGTGCATTCAGAAAACAAAACCTGGAGAATAAAATGCCAAGTCTCTTCAGCCTAAAACGCACTCACCAAGCAAATCTGGTGCCCAGCACGGCAGCAGCACAGAAACCCCTGAGCCCACGCACAGATCACCTGCACCAGGAGCCATGAAGGAGGCGATTTTGAAGCAGACCCAGAAGCAGCAAACAACTGCCCCCAAACAACAGGGAGTGCCTTCACAAAAAGCGTGGGCATCTCTACAAAAGGCAAAAACAACAACAATAGGGCTGCCCCTGCCCTGCTGCCCATCCCAGGGTGCTGCTGGCCGCGTGGCCCCAAATTCATGCCTGGCTCAAGCAGCTGCAGTGCCCCGCTTGGCACACAGCAGCAGAGGAGCCCGGGCTGGCCACGCCAGCAGGCTGAGGTGGAAACCAGGGCAGTCCTCAATGCAGGGTGTTCTGGGACAAAAGCTACACACACACCCCACTAAAAATACTTACAAACAAATTGTTCATCTCTTCAAATGATATAAAAAAAAAAATACCAAATTCAAAACAGTCCTGAGCTTTTCTCTCCTCCCCTCCATCAGCAGGCACATCTTTCTGGGGCAGATGCTCCAGCCATGCATGAACCTGTGTGGCCTGCTGTTTTGCAGCAATAAAGAGAAGAAACCCCAAGCACACTACCCTGAAACAGGTCAGATAACCCTGGAAAAAGGCAGTCATTCCTCTGTAGGAGTTACAGTGACGCTTTAAAGCACAAGCCCATCGGGTCCGAAGTAACGTCTCTGGCTCTTCTGCTCAATGCCAGCCCCGCTGGGACCTCCACAAAAACAGTAGCAAAAGCCCAAGACACGGGAAATGCAAGTGATGCTCAGTAAAACACCACTGTCAGGAGGAGACAGACGATCACCAGAGACTGATCTCCCCAGAAAAGAAATAAATATTTGCAGTGGCAGCACAGCAGCAGGGATCTGGTGTTTACCCAGGTAGCTCCTTTCATCCCCGTCCCTTGACATCGTCCAAGGAACACACAGGTCCCTGCTCCCACTGCAGAAAAGCAACTCCCTCTAGGGTAAAGCATGGCAACTGCCGACAGCACACACAAGTTTAGGGCAGCATTTCCAGAACTCCTTTTTCTACTGAATTTACAAAGGAAACAGAGATGGGAGCTACTGCCCAAGGAGACAGCTATTAGCCACCAGCACCCATCTCACGTGAAAGGTGGCTTCTCCAAAAGCACACAGCTCCCATTTCTCTGCTGATTCAGCGGTGAGGATGCTGGAGACCCTATCGAATTATCCTGTGCCACTTCTCCTCTATCACATTTCCTCTGGAAACCTTTCACTAAGCTGCAGACAGTCCCACTCCTGCTTATTCTGGCAAGATAACACAATGACCTGACATGGGACAGCTGCCAAGTGGAAAGGGACCTGCTCAGGTGTCACCCCATGATTCGGCAGCATCTACACAGCTCTGGAATGTAAGAAAACAGCTGTGGGCAAGGACGGGAGGGTTAATTCATCTAACAGTACCTGGAGGCCAATCTGGGGATTTTCTGGAACTGCAGGAGCCGTTTCACTGGGAAGCTAATTAATTTGTGCTGCCGATACCTCCCTTCTGCCTTACCTTCGTCTCTGCCAGCCTGCATGCGATTTTTATTTTTTCACGCCTACTTTTTGGACGGGCTGGCATTAGCTGTTTGAGATGCCAAAGCCTTCGTATAACTCGTCCCCTTCCCTCCCTACATCTCAAGTTTCTGTTTTCTGTTTCTGTTTTCCTACAGGTGCCTGCAGCTGAGGATCACCTCCACTCCTGCTGTCTCTGCTCTGAATGGAGGTGTCTGCAGGTTCGAGGCAAGGATCAAATCCATTTTATGGAAACTACCAAAGCATCACTGGAAACTGGTAATGCACAGCAGCCCCAGTGTGTTTCCTGAATACCAGCCTGATGAGGCCTGTTATTGAGGGAGAGAAGCCCTGTCTCTCTGGGCTGATCTCTTTCAGAGACAAGTCAATGCCCAATGGGGATGCCCAGCCTGAGGCAGCCTCTTCAGCCTCACCCCGCACAGCACTGCAGGAACCAGCCCCTGGAGCTCTCCGCAGCCACCAGGGACTTGGATAAAGCAAGGTCCTGTGGTAACAACACTGGAGGAAGATTAATCAGGGTGAAAAGTGGAGCAGACCAGCAATTCGCCTAAAAATAAATTGCAATTTATGAAGTCACAGCCGTGGAGCTGAGCACCTGTTTCAGCCACACACTTTGCCAATGAGTTTCCTTTTCCTTTCCCCACATTACCGTGACCAAGCACCTGCAATGTTAGGGTCTGTCCTGCATAATCCTCTGCCTGTGTACATGAGAAATTTCTTTATCTGCAAAAATCTTGCAAGTTATTTCTGGAACAGGGCTTTCCAGAGCTGATTTTGATCAGTAATTCACTTATTTGAAACATAAGATGTAAAGTTTCCATCGTCTTTGTGTGGGAGATATTTTGCCTTGATCTTGCTGTAAGGTTTCGCAAGGCAAACAAAGCAATTCCATGAACCGTGCCGCACAGCGGAGCTTTCTGAACCCCAAAGGCATCCCTGCAGGAACCTGCTGAAGCAGGCGATGGACAGATCCAGTTTCCATTTGAAGATGTGTTACTACTTTTAAATAAATCTCTTCAAATCTGCTTACCTGGGAAGACCCAGTTCTATTTAATGAGTTTAATTGATTTTCACTAACAACCGCCTTTTCCACTTAAGAGCATTTCTCCAGGGCCATCCCATCTCAAAGCACACTGCAAACCTGCTGCCACCATCCCAGAGGTGAGACAAGCACCTCTGCAGCACTACTTTAGCAGGTACTGAGCTGGCATGATGGGCAGTGCTAACAGGAGCACTGAGCATGCATTTGATGCTCCCGGCTTCCCTTTAAAGCCCTGCTGCCACAGCGTCTCCTTTCTGATGAAGCCCGAGGGTATTTATCGCTGCCTGCTCCTGCTTGCAAGTCTGCTTAAACAAATCACCCCCGAGCCTGCTGCCTTGGGATAACGGGCTCTGCAGGCATTTTTTACTTGGAGTTATCAACTCTGCTCTGCCTGCAAAACCCATCAACCATAAAGAGAGAGCAATAAAAAATACCCTGCCTGGGCTACTCTGCGCTCTTCCTCCAGCACAGCCAGCACCACGTATCTGCTAACAGCACGGAAAGTTTGCTTTCCCCAAAAGTTATTTTCAAGCTCCATTATCTCCCCTGTTTACACCACGCTCCCTATATTATCAAGAGATCTCCAAGTAATTTACAAGCCCACCAGCTCCCGTGCTAACGTGGCAATAAATCAGGCTTACACAGAGTGTTGCCTACTGTCGGGAGCAGCGGGCAGGACGTGGCTGGGCGAAGGCACGCAGCAGCAGCCACCCCACGTCCTCTGCAGCCACCAGCCCCCTGCAGATCGGATGGGAACCTGGCTAACTGCCCCACAGCCTGCTCCTGGACAGCACCGTGCAGAGGTAGGATGTAAACCGTGTCTTAGGAACCCAAGAAGCTGCAAAGGGAAGCTCCATTGAAAGTGGAGTGGCTTTTTTCTTCCTATTTTTTCATTTTTTATTCCTATTTTTTCAAGCTGATACCTAGCTAGGCAGTCCTGAGTACTGCATCTCTACAACTCTGCCTGCTGAACCCAGCCCTTGGATGAGACAAGTGAGACAAGGCACGCACCACTGATGTGCTCTTCCAAGTGCTCCACCTTCAGCAGCACTCAGACGACTTGTTCGGAGTGGGCTGGTTTTGTTCTGAATGGGCTGGACGTTTATTTTTAACTATCTGGGGAGGCTTCCAGTCTGCGCCTCACCTCGCTGTGTTTTCCCCATCCGACACAAATACAAGCACACAAAAGAGGGTTTTCTTTTTAAAAAATCCAACCAAAGGAGGAGGATGTTTTTGGCTATTTTCCTTGAGGAAAGAGGTTGCCCATCTAATAATCCCTAAATGGGCAGTGGGTTGTTGGGTTTTCATCTGCGCCTTTGAGCCTTCGATCCCTCTGCCAGGTTGCTGGTTTTCTTTTCCACAGAGTTGCAAAACCCCTGAATAACAAGGTTTGTGCATGGAAGTGCTGACACAAACCTTAACTACAGCATCCTGAACATGATACCAGAATAAGGACGCTCCCTGTGTGGCCCAGAGTATGGATAAATAAAGCATTTCAGCAGCCAGCGCCGACAGATCATAAACCTCCACAAGCATAAATACCAACAACAACCCAAAAAGATTAGAGGGCTTTACGGGTGAGCCAGGCTGGGATGATTTAGAGTTGGGGTGGAAGGGTCATTATTTCTGAATAGGTGGGGGCAAGCGGGCCAAAGAAATCAATAAACCATTCGGCTGCCAGGGAAGGAAGGGGCCAGGCTGATTGTGCGGACGCGAGCCCGACGCGCTCCGCATCAGGCTGGGGACACCTCGGGCTCACCAGCGCCGACGGCTGCGGGCAGCACACAGCACCCCACTGCCAAACGAGGGCACCCATGGGACAAGGCCAACCTCCGTCCCCACTGCAAGCACGAGCTGTGGGACCGAGCTCACCCCAGGACTAGCCACAGTGGGCTCCTGCTTCCTGCAGCGAGCGCAGAGCTTCGCAGCCGCCTTCCCAGACCAACAGCTGCTGACTGCGGATTTCAAAGGCCACTAGCAATCCCTCCCCTGCCTTTTTTCTCTTCTCGTTCAGCCCTCCTCGTTCCCAAATCTTGGATGTTTCCTTCCCCCGCTTCCTTTCTAGTGAGCTGAGCAATGACGAATGACTTGGGCTTAACAGGCTTTGCAGTAGGGAGCGAAGCCCGTTTATCAACATAACAAATATATAATGTACAAATAAACACCTACTTGTACCTAATAGGCCAATGCACCTGGAAGCCCACCCTTGGGACGCCACACAGCCGGGCATTCAGGTGCCCATGGACATTGGCAATGCCAACAACTTCCATGAGGAAGCCTGAGCTCACAAGCCTACAGGTGCAAATGGGAAGGATCTCCATTCCCAGCTAACCAGAGCAACGAGGCGGTGCTTGGCATGGGGGGAAAACTACAGAAACCTGCTCTGATGCCTCCCAGTGAGCCAGCCACCCCCTCTGCTGCCTTTCCAACTATATTTAAAGGAAACTCTCTCTATATCAGTTAATAAAATAGCTGGAAACCTGACCAGGTCATGTCAAGCTTAGCGGAGTTAATGAGTTTCAACTTTACGTAGAACCTTGAGAGTTTTTAAAATCAGTAATTTCATCTTCCCTCCAGAAATGAATTCTTCAATGGTTACACTGCAAAAATATTCCTAGGACAGACAATTCTGCTGCTAATATACTAAAGATGGCATTAAAAAAATCAGATTAATATTGAGCCTTATCAAACGTACAGTACAAACCATGTGTTGAATTTAATCCAAACCAAACTGTCAATCTGCCTTCGGGATCAGATATAACAAACATGTGAGCCTGGGGCCAGAAATGAAAGCGTGGTTTGTTTTCTAATACAAGATTTGTACTGATCTCTATTAGCTGCGCTCCTGCACGGAAATCTTGACACTGCAAATGCCGGACAAATACAATTTCTTATTTTTCCGCTTTGGTGAGCCGGGAAAAGTTTTGTTTGTTTCTAATCAGCTTTGCATTGCAGGTTTCCTGTTTTCAGGGAACAACTCTCAACAGTTTCTGAATATAAATCTTTTTTGAAATGTTTCAAATAGGGAAAAAAAAAAAGGAGGTATTATAATCATTAGGCACAAAAAGTTTGGGCTGCTGCAGCCCCGCACAGCCTGCCTATACCAAGGAGACCCAACACACTTTGCTGCACCCACCACCAGCCTCCAGAAAGGGACTTTCTGCCATAAAGCCTGAGGTTCCCCGGTGATTCCTTCCTCCGACACCCCAGCATTTGTGCCTGTGTCACCAGGATGCCATAAAGCCCCGTGCCTCATCCCAGATGTCCCCATCCCTGTGCTCACCGAGCATCCTTCTGCAAGGGAACCTGCGGGATGGGTGGGAGTCCTGCCGGCACCAGCATTTGGGACCAGCAATGAAAAAGCACCAACAGCCCCCCAATTGGGCTGGGAATGCCTACAGATCCCCTCCTTCCTGGGCTGCCACCCAGCTAAGGTCACAGCTCTGCGAGCTCAGCCGGAGCTAGCGCAGGTTTTGTTAGACAAACCCGCTGCTTGACCCGGTGTTACTCAGCCTCTTGGCACGCACCGCTACGGCACGCACCGGGGAAATCATGCTCCCAGACAGAAACGAGAACCACACAAGTAAATTCCATTTTCTTGTTTGCTAAATTCAAAGGGCAATTAAATTCATATTATCTACTCTTTCAATATAAACAGCCAGAAAGAAACTCCTCTGCCTCTCTGGCAGACTATTCCCATCTATTTGCTTCCCCTGCAGATCACCGCGATGCTCACACTGCGGGATCAGAAGCGAGCACGACCCCACACAAATCCCCCCAGCAGCCCCACAGCTCCCTGCCCAGCCCCAAGCCCATCAGATTTGCTGATGATACTGTCTTTCCCTGCAGTTATGCCAGCTTGTCACGCAGCAGCAAAATCCGACAGGGCTTCCCATGGAATTCAAGACAGAGTTTGCAAAAGAATCGCCTGGATAACGGCACCAGGCACACGCAGCACAGTATTCCTAGGAAAGGCCCCCACAGCCAGCCCCACTGGCTTTCCTATTGATTGCTGGGGGGCCGCTTGCCGTTCTGATCTCAGCTGGTCGGAAGTCTCACCAATCGCTGTAAGGTCACGACCACGGGGTCAGAAACCTGCACTACATACATCATAATTTATTTTACAGATAATCAATACAGACCCGTGCCGTGCAGTCTTACAGTGCGGCGTCACAGCTAGGGGCTGATGCTGCTCGTGCAGTATTGTAACCCTAAGGCCTGGCAGCTTACGGGGTGAAAATCAGCTTTCATTTTACAGTTGTAAATCGTGGCTGGAAACCGAGTGCACACCCCACCAGCTATGGGTTAGTACTTTCATACAACTGGGTAACATTCTGCTTACGGTTTGAATCCAGACAGTACTAGCATCTGTTCAGCATCATCTCTGTCGCGGAGATAATTCAACAGGACAAGCCCAAAGAGAGGCTCGGTTAACGTATTGCCCAAGGCGTGCATAGAAGGAGGGGTTCTCAGCTCAGAAACGGGGTCAGTCCCATTCTGGGGGAAAAAAATCCCAGCACTTCAATGCCAGGTGTGGGTGGCAGGGAGGAACCAAACCAAGACGCCACTCCTTGCCGTCTGAGCAAATTCTCATCAGCAACCAAAGACTCTTCAAATGGATTAATAGCAACAGAGAATTAGCAAAAAGCCCTTCTACCAGCATTGACTTTCACCCTATTTTCTAATTTGTATTCCCAGGGTTTGGGGAAACACAACCCACCAGCTATGCCCAGGGCACACACCGCAAACCTTGTTATTTGATGGGCTCACCATTGCCTGCTGCAGTTGTGTTAATTCTGCTTTGCTGCAGGAGGGTAGCTCAGGATATTGCAAAAGATACACCAGCTTTTTAACAAGCTGTCCTTGAAAATGATGCCAAAGATGGTATTTTAGCAGGAAAGACAGGAGGATGAGAAATACACAGAAGGAGAAAGAGGAGCTGGGAGGAAGAAGCAGCACTGGAAATACCTTGCAGGACAAGCAATCCACTATTAATTAATTGCTGCGCTCTGGTATTTGTACAGATGCAACATGAAGCGCCCTGGGAAATTCACCAAGATCTAGTGATCAATCTCTAGGTGACCTGTGGTATAAAACGTTACCAGGAGGCTCATAGGGCACACCGCGTCCCACTTCACTCCCCTTTGGTGCCATCCCCCTGCTGTTTGCTGAATGCAGCCCCTCCAAACCACACAGTCAGCAAAGCTGCAGGACAACGAGCTATGCTTCCACCTGCCTCATTTTGTCCCTATGTCCAGAGCTCTCCTGCAGGCTTTTAGGATGCCCAGGGCCAGCCAAATCTGCCCCAATTAGCCCAGCCCAGGAAAGCACTTCCTCACCTTTAATCTCGGTGGTGCGGTACGAGCCCCAGGGCTGGGCTCTGCCTCATTGCCTTTAATTCCCGGGCAGCACAGCTGCAGGACCCGCTGCACCCTCCCACCCTGCACTGCTCCCCGCTGAGCACTTTCTATCCCATTTCAAGCACCCTCGGGTGAGCTGTGGTCAGCCAGCACCCGCAGCTCTGCCTGTTTCCTCCAGAGCAAAGCTCACCTCTGCCAGCATCACCCTGGACGGGGCGAGCACCACTTGAGCTGCGAAGCAGCCAAGCAAACAGCACCTATCTACAGAGGATGCTGCTGTCACACCATAAGGAAGCGTTTCCCAAGGAGTGTTGGAGCAGAGCGACACATTTCTTATTTCTCCACCTGAACCCTTCTCCAGCAGGCCACAGGAGGAGGCAGGCATGCTCATGGGAACACCACTGTGGGCAGCGAGCAGGGCGTATCGGTGCCCACCCGGGAGGATGTCTCTCCACTAAGGGGGAAGCACTGCCACGCATTTTAGCTCAAAATCCAGTTGTCAGCCCAGGCAGGAGAGGCAGGGAGGAGGCCGAGGGGAGGCTGCCCTCCAAGGGAGCTGGCAGGAGCGGGGGCTCAGCCCCACACCCCCCCGGGGGGATCGGCACGTCCGCTCCCACCCACCGCAGACACCGGCGCGGCGAGGAGCTCTCACAAAAGAAAGCACACAGACCATGACAGGCTAAGCCTCCTCCTTCCTCTCTCTGTTCTCCTTTCTTTCTCTCTTCATGCTATGGCAAGGCTGCTGAATGCCAATAAGAAAATACTTTGGCAGACTCAGACGGTCTTTTCTATGTTTTTTTTTTGTTGTTGTTGTTTTTTTTTGTTTTTTTTTTCTTATTTCCCCTCCAGCTACTTCTCTGGATGCCTAATCCTCAGTGGGCGTCCCAAGAGATGCTGCAAGCAGGGAGATGCGTGGCTCTGCACAATGCCCGCTCCCACCTGCAGGACCGAGCCTCAGAAAGCCAGGAGAGGGCCAAACCCCAGCCCCACCACCACAAAAAGGTGCAGGGGGCTCAGAAACCCACAGGAAAACCCTCCTTGTCCCCGTGGCTGGTCGGTGGCTCCCCAAGAGAGATGAGCTGCTGCCGTGAGCCTCATCACTCCTCCCGTGACGAGCAGGGGTCAGGATGCCCACGGAAGCCAGGCTGGAGTCTGCCCTCACACGCCTGTACACAGGCACCACAAGAAGGCAGATGGCTCCTTCTGAAATATTGCAGTTCCCTGAAAACATTTTTTCACCTGCTCTTATCAAAACTGATATCAAAAGCATCCAAATCTGGGAGAAGTCAAAGCACAGGAAGATATCGCTGGTAGGGAGGAGAGGAGAGCACGCAGTAGGGGTTTTCCCAGCTTCTGAGGAAAGGAAGAGACCCATAAAAATGCTCCGAGGGTCCAGGAAGGAGGTCACAGATCCAGAAGAAGGACTTTTAACCCCAGGGGAGACTTTCTCTCGAGTTCAGACGCCTTCACGGAGCAAGAGCCACTTGCTCAGCTGTGTTCACATCACAGCCTACAGAAAGCCAGCCTGGTATTATCAGCCTACAGCAAAATAAAACATCCCGGGTTGCTGCTGATGCTGGTGAGTCCTGGCAATGCTGGTGATCACACCTGAGCTCTGACAGACCCTCGGCTGCCCCCCCTGCCTTCAGCAGCATCCCTATATCCAAAAATGCACCCACAGTGCTCGGGAAGCATCAGCCCTGCCCCTTCCACTCTTTTCTGTCCTTATTTGCTACCTTACAGCCAAGCTGCCGCACAAGCAGCCGTTAAGCAAGCATCCCTTCAAACCCCAGCATCGTTCACCTCCATCCAGTTTTGTTCATGCCAGCTGCAATATAGAAGATAAAATACAGATCAGCTACAACCCCACAGCATGTCCAGCGATCGTGGACAGGGAAATTGGACCCCCCCAACCCCCCAAATACTATTCTCTCCTGCACGCTCACCTCAACAATGGCCAAGCCCTTCCTTGTTTCCTTGAACCACCCCGCACATCTCCAGAGCTTTGAAAGCTCAATGCAAGCCGCAATATATGTTTGGAGATGGAAGCATCTGAGCAGCAGCTCTGCTTTGCCACAACACACACAGAAACCACCAAGCCCCAAAATACTGAAGCATGCACGCTTGGCTCTGCCTGCTCCACGCTGCCTCCCATTTCTCCAGAGCCCGAGCGTCTCCAAAGACCCAGACAGAAGCAGGGCACGAGGGGCAGGTTCAGGATGCTGCGTTTCCTAGAGCAGAGCGGTGAGTCAGCAGGAAAAATAATGAAATAAAAAAATCACTTGTGGCAAGCAAGCACGGTCATTTCCTTGAGAGCAAGGGATTTAAAACAAGAACCTGTGATTCAATATGCGGTCAGCCCCTGCCTGCTCGGGCTGCAGGCTAGCTGCAGGACAGCCACGGAGCCATGCAAGTGGGTGTTTCGTCCACCCCGAGCACCCAGCCCTGAGCACGGAGCCGCACACACGGCACCACCAGCTCCATCCCCTGCTGGGGCCGTGCTCTCCCTACCACCGAGCTCCTCCGCTTCCAGCTCCAGCAGGTTTTGCTCGTGCAGTTCCTCCTGAGCTCTCGCTGCCTAATAATTGAGAGTTGCTGTGACCAGAAAACTCAACATAAGATTTTCCTGCTCGAGCTCAGCCCATTCTCAGCCTTTCCAAGACCACCGTTAGCACATTTTGTCCTTCACACCAGCGCCACTAAAGCTACCCGTCAGCACCCCCGTGGAGGAGCTCATGGGGTAACGCAGCACAGCAGGACAGCTCGGTGCTGAAGTTGCTGGTGATGGTCACAGTCCCAGCTGAGCAGAGATGACAACCATGGCATCTCATCTCTCCCCAGCCCCCGGAGCCTGTCCCCGTGCCTGCTTTGTTCTGGTGGCACTGGCGGCCCTCAGGGACCGGCGCAGAGCCGGGGGAGAAGCGGCCCCGTCGCTGCCGCTCGGCAGACTCATGCCTCTGACATGTGCTGCGCGCAGCCCGGCCAGACCGCAGGATCTGGCTCGCTGAACGTGTGGAAGCAACGCTTCTCCATGTCTCACTTTACAAAGCCCCAAACAATAACTGTCTGTAGCTGCACAGGAGCTTAGGAGAAACATAAGTTACTATTGGCATAGCACGCAGCAGCCTTCCTCTTACACAACAACAGCAGATGTGAAAATAGCACGGTGCTGCCTTGTGCACTCCTCTGACCTCCTGTTTGCTTCTGGATCAGATTCCAAAGCTGGATCTTAACCTAGAAGAGCCGTAAAAGCAAAGGATTTGGCCCTATCGGGGACCTCTCCATAATTTAAGACAGATGCACGTCGTGTAGAAGAGCACGCCGAGGTTTACCGGGGCAGGGGAGCGGCACGGCCAGGCAGCCCGTGCTGGCACTGCTGCTGCTGCTGCGCTGGAGGCAGCGCGGGTCCAGGAGAGCTGGCAGCTCCCAGCCCTGGCCCCCTGTGGTTCAGCTGGCCTCGTTCGAGGTGAGGAGCTCCCAAAGGTGACACGGTCCCAATGCCATCATCCTCGGGGCTGCCAGAGCCAGCATAACGTGGTGACCCGTCAGCCACATGGACAGTAACACGTCCCCAGGGTGCTCAGAGACACAGGATGCATCGCGGGCTTCTTGGCTGTGCTGCCCCCAAAACCAAACCCAAAACCGCACCAGGATGCACAGAGAGATGAGTGTGGGGAGAACAAATCACACCTGAAAGTGCGAGACAGCAGCGGGAGAACTCCACTGGAGAACGCCAAGGGGAAGTGCCAGCAGTCAGTGACCTGCATGGGGTCATCCCTGAAAGAAAGCTGCACGAGTCAAGTGATCTCTCCAGTGTCCCCAAGGACACCCGCTGCCCCTCCTGCCTAGAGCTGCTTTTGGGACTGCAGCATCCCCAGGCAGCAGAGCAACTGCCCAAGATGGGGATGTGGATGGAGAAGGAGCCACGCTCCTCACAGCCCTACCTGGAGGGGATGCAGCGCAGGGATGCTCGCTGCTGTGGGCAGAGCTGTGATCCCCTCTGACATGGGATGCCCTAGAGGAGCCCAACTCCTCCACAAGCCTAAATCTTGTTCCCAAAGCCCCCCGTGTCCTCACCACCCCGTGACCCACCCACAGGTGATGCTTCCCCATGTAGAAACACCAGCGTGGGTCAGGCAGGGGCCTTGGTGCTTTCAGGGACGCTTCCAGCCTGCAGGCGAGCGGCGATGCCACCTTGCACAAATCCTCCTGCACGAGGAACCATGGGCACAAAACCCCCGGCACTGCCCCAGGTCCTGTCACCTTCCCATGCAGAGCCACAGGGTGATGCTCAGCAGCCCAGGAGCGCGGTGCTGGAGCCAGCAGGCAGGACGACCCGCTGCTCACGGCAACGAGGGGAGGTGAGAGCCGGCCTTCGAATATAATCCATCCACCCTGAGAATATAATCCGCTCCTAAACCTCCCCAGCACAACGCAGAGCCCTTTAAGCAAAACCAAACAACTTCCTCCAGCCTAAATAAATATTAAACCTAAGCGATGCATTAATTTGCTCCAGTTCACCAAAGGCTAACTCCTACCCAAACTGATCATTATAAAAGAAATCCTATAATCCCTCGCTCCCATTCAGGCTCAAAACATGTAATCCCGTGAATAAATCCAGAAAGAAAGTGTAACAGAATGGGCAATAAAAACTTACAGCGTTCACATCTTTTCATCTACCATTAATACTGTAAACACTCACTCGAAGGCCCTTGAGTATGACTAATCTCGTGTTTTGGCTCCCCACGCTCAGCGCCGTAAGAGCTCGCCTCGCGCCGCGGCACCCGCCGGGACCCGCCGCCCCCCGGCCCCGCAGCGCCCGGCCGGGGCGAAGCTGAGCGGCAAATCCCGCAAAATGCTGCAAAATCAGCACTAAAAAGAAAAAAAAAAAATCGAGAAAGTATGGTTCTAATAGCACGAGAGCGCGGACTGACTTTTTTTTTTTATATTATTTTATTGCTTTGGAAGCCTGCAAGCTCCAACTGTATAAATGCCAATAACTTCCCAAGTTTTAAGGCTGCTGAAGTAAGAGATCAGATTTTAGCAAGTGCTTTCCAGGCAGAGAGCCAAACTTTTCCTGATTCACTAAAAGCACCGAAGGGAAGGGGAGAGGGAGGGGGCTGGAGGGCTGATTAACTTCAGTTACCACACAATCGCAAAAAAACGTCTCCCTACTGCAAAGGGTGCCATCGCTGCGAGCCCTGCGCAGCCTGTTATTCCTCGGGTTTGGAAAAAAAAAAAAAAAAAAAAAAAAAAGGAAAAAAAAAAGAAAAACATCAACAAAAAAATGCACTGGAGCAACGCAACGAACGCCTCCCAACCACAGGGTAATTTACAGCTGTGGAACCCCTCCCGACGAGGAGGCTGCTCCGCTGGTTTTATGTTCGAGCCACAATTTTCAGGGGGGATGAGGGGGGAAAAAAATAATCTGATTTTTTTTTTTTTTTTAGAGGAAGGGAGCAGGGAAGGGGCTGGTTGGGTTTAGGCTTGGCCGGGGGGATGAAGCCCCCTCCCAAACCCATGACCATGCTTTGCCCAGACCCTGCCTGGCTGGAGGATGAGCAGGTGCAACCCTAGCCAAAACTCGGTGCAGGGCCAGGGGTGGCACGAGCAGCCCCCAGCCCAAGGGACACCGGCTGGGAGGTGACGGGGACACGGCACCTGCCCTGCCCACCCCGCAGGTGGGCATCCCTGGAAGCAGCACCCTGGGGAGCCCCAGTGCTGCCGGGGGGCAGCGACCACCCGTCCCCGTCCCACGGGTGCTCCTCCAGCGGCTGCGTTCCTGCCGAGGCAGGATCAAAGGCAGGATCGGGCTTGGATTGCGTTCTCCTGAATAATGGGGAGGGAGCGCGCAGCCTCCTTCTCCTGGCTAGGGAAAGTCGTGTTTTTCAAAGTATCAGTTTTTGGGAGTAAGTTCCCTACGAAGAAGAAAAAAATAAATAAAAATGAAAATAGGGCGAGCAGGAGAGCGCCTGCTATTCCAAGGCAAGTGCATCAATCAACGTTGTGCGAGGAGGAGAGTCCAACACTGCCTCTCACATCATTAGCCAGGCTAATGCACTCCAGAGGATCCCGCTAACGCAGGCTACCGGCGCCCGGCTGCGCCCCAGCCCGCCGAGCACCGAGTGGCCACTGGAAAGCGGCTCAGCTCCCAGGGCAAGTGCCACTCCAGCATCTGGCGTGGGGATCATTTTAATGCGGCTATAAAAACTAGAGGGGGAAGAAAAGTGAAAGCCCCAGCCAAAACTGCCTGGCACTCCGAGGTCAGCACGCCGCCTTTGTTTCTTTTTTACAACCAAAAGCGAAAGAGGACAGAAAGGACACGTACCTGTACCTGAAAGCACAGCAGCAGGAAATGTAAACATCTGGAGAGGAGAAAAAAAAAGCAACAAAAGATCAAATGATGCGGTAAAATGGTTAAAGTCGGATTTTTTTTTTTGCTTTGTTTTTCTTTGCGATTTTTTTTTTTTTTTTTTTTAAACGGCGCAGCTCGATGCTCTGCGCATGAAAAGGCTCGGCTCCCCATTCCCACCTGATCGCGAGGAAAACGCAACCGGAGCCTCCAAAAGGAAAGTTTGAAAAAGAAAAGCAATTAAAAAAAAATAAGAAAAAATAAAAATATTTTTATATATGTATATATTAAAAAAAAAAAAAGGAGGAAAAAAAAAAAAAAAAAAAAAAAAAAGATGCCGTAATCCTTACAGGCAAGTGCAGGCGGAGAGCAGTGAATACATCGCTGGAGGAGAGGGGGAGGTCGGTGGCTTGCCGCTAGCGGAGTGCAGCCCCCCACCGCCCTGACATGGGAGCGATCCGGCCGGCAGGCTCCGCTCCGCTCCGCACCGCTGGAAGTTGTGGTACCGCCCGCCTTGCCTCCGCCGAGTGACTCGCTCAGGCATCAGCTCTCCTCTCCCCCTGTCTCTCCTCCTCCTCTCCCTCTCTCTCTCCGCCTTTGGGGGGGATGAAGGTGCTTATTGTCAGGAACTTCCGATCGTCAGCCCGTGCCCCCCCGCCGCTCCCCCCCCCCCCCCGCCCCGAGCCGGCTGAAGCCTCCCCGCGGCTCCGCGCCCCCTCCCCGGGCATGGTGCGGAGCGGAGCGGGGTGCGGAGGCGGTGCCCGGCCGGGGAGCCCCGCGAGGAGCGCTCGGCACGGCCGCTGCGGTGAAAAATAAAAGGGGGGGGGGGAGGAGGGGGGAGCACAGCCCAGCTGGGAGGGCTGGGAAAGCGTGAAAAGTATTACAAAAAAAAAAATAAGGAAAAAAAAAATAAAAAAAATAAAAACACGGAGAAAGGGAGCGGGGCACGACGGAGCGGGCAGAGCCCGAGCCGCGAGGAAAACCCCGAAAACAATTAAATAATGGGGGGGGAGGAGGGGGGGCAGCCCGCTGCGCACCCGTTTGGGGGGGGGTCCTGGTGGGGGTCTTACCTCGGCGCGGCCGGGAGCGCGGCGCGTCCTCGGTGAGCACCGGGCGGGTGGCAGCCCCCGGACCCCCCCGGGCTCCCCATCACCACCCACACCGGGCAGGGGCATCCCCCCCCGGCCCCCCCAGCCCCCCGAGCATCCCCCGGGGGTGTCCCCGCGGAGCGCCCTGCCCGGCGCGCTCCGGCACGGCTCGCCTGCCCTCCAGCGGCCGCACGGCAGCACCGCAGCCGCGCAAAGGAGCCCCGGCGGCCTCCCCCCCTCAACTCCCCAGGTCCCCTTTCCTTTTTTTTTTTTTTTTTTTTTTTTTTTAATTCCCATCGAGGAGAAAGAAAAAAAATAAAATGTTCCCACGTTGAGAGCGCGCGGTGAGTGCCCGGGTGGTTCCAAGAGCTGGTTTCGGGCAGACAAAATGCCAGGAGCTGTTAACCTCCACGCGTGTTGGAACTCTCAGAAGAGAGCCTAGCGTCAGTTAACACCTTGTTAAGTGAGAACATAACCCTAGCTCAGAACTGCGGGCTTCCCAAACCCTGGGATAGCGGCACGCAGGGGCACCCGTCTCCTGCTCTCCCCCTGGGCAGGGCACCCCAAGCTGCCCCCCAGTTTTCTGCCACGAACCAAGCGGCCTCCTCATCCCTGAAGCAGGGACCCTTTGGACAACACCTCGGTGGTTTTCAGCTCATAGTTTCAGGCCCAGGAGTAACAGAAAGCATTAAGTTTGTCAAAACCCTCGCAAAATCAAAGCTCTTAGCTTAGTCAGGAAAGTATTCAATACATTCCTAATTATCCCTATTTCTCCTTTGCTCAGACCCTCTCACAGCCCCCATACCCTTCAAACCTGAGCTTTGACTGCTCCACCCCAGCTTTCCCACACACCAAACCTCAGAGCAATTGGAAAATTAATCTGAACTCTCCCCAGACCAGCCTCAGGACGTGAGTCGGGCCCTGATGTGTTGCTTTCGGCATCCTCAGGACATAATCTCTCCTCTGACCCTACCAACAGCGCAGACGCCAGGAATCCCCCATCACCTTTTCCCAGCCACAACACCCCCACAACCTGCCCCTCACCACCACCAGCACTTCAGCTGCTCACCACAGGGGTGCCATCAGGATGACAACGCCTGGCACCTGCCCTCCCTGCTGCCCTGCACCTCTCTGAAGCAGGACCCCAAAAGCCCCCCCCTGCTGCTGAGACCTGGCCAGCACCACCCGCAGCTCCGCAGGGCTCTTGCTGAGCAAAGTGCTGGCAACTGCTGAATTCACTCCTTCTCCTAGACCAGAAAACCCCAAATGGCTAACGTGAGGCACACCAAAGCTGCTCTCCCTACCCAGCCTCTCCAAGGAGCAGCTGAGGGGACTTGCCAGGCTTGGAGCACCACCATTAGTGACCCACTGTGAAGGGGCAAAGTCCCTGACTCAGCCATGAGCCCCCATCCCACCCCATCAGAGCACATCTGGCTCAGGGTCACGGCCCCAGACTTCGGGTCCTACAACCTATTGACCTACTATGAACCCACTGGCCCACCGTCATTCCTGAAGCATCAGCTCAGCACCAACAGCATGGCACCAGCTTTTGGTTGGCCCTACAGCTGCTGGCAGAGGGTTTGGGGAGCGCTCAGGACATGCAACCAAGCTCAACACCCCAAATCCACACCAACCTCCAGACCATGTGGTGGGGATGCACCACCTTTGATGCCAGCAGCTCCTCACCAAGAAGAGCATCTCCTGAGCCAGCCCAGGCTGGGACCTGTCACCCGTGAGGGCTGTGGTGACACTGGGAAGCCACCCAAGCACCACTCACAGGCTGTGGAGCCAGCACCTGGTACTGCTGGGTCCCCACTGGACATAGGGCTGGTGGGTTTTAAAGAAGACATGCTGGGTTTGCAGGGGGGTGTTCATCCTGAAAACACTCCCTGTGTCATCACAAATGGGGTTTTCATTTGAAGATCCGTGTTCTGTGCCTCAGGAGTGTGAGGAAGCCCTTCGGTCTTTAAAATCCCAATAGTTATCGGGAGAATAACAACACCAGAAGTGAATCTTGTTCAGGCTGTCAGGGCGTCCCCTTCCCTGCTCAGACCAGCGGGAGCTTTATGGGGCACAGCACATTCAATGGGGCTATGCACTTAAGTGGGGGGGAAACCTCCCCACCTGCAGGGTGTCCCTGTGTGCTTGGAGCTCAGAACTGGGACAAGAAGGCCAGTTCAGGATCCCGGCACCCTGCACTTCCAGGGCCCTTCCTCCCTTGCAGCCAGGGTTTAAAGGCACAAGGAAAACCCCAGGCTCACATTTTACAAGAAGTCCAGCAATGCAGCTCAGCCCCGCCAGTGGTACCTACGCTGGTTTTGCCCCATCAGGTTCTGAATCTCTGCCCTTGGTTTGCATCCATGAGCGACTCTTACTGAAAAAGAATTTATGGAGGACTTCGACATTTTAACCTCTCTGAAAAAGGACAGCCAACTTTCAGAAGGGATGCGGTGCATATTCCGTCCATACCCAGCATGCACACAAAGAAACAACCTCAGCCCAAGGTAACGGATTTGGGGAACTCTTCTGCCCACAGATGGGCCATGCAGGGGGTGGATACTTTACAACTACACTCATTTGACAGATGAGCACCAAAAACACATGAATTGATGCTCAGGAGGACAGAGCTAAGCCTCAGCACCACGACATCCAGTCGCAGCGATGAGCAAAGGCAGGATGCAGCTTCAGCCACACGCTCCAGGGTAGAGCCTGGAAGCACAAAGCACAGAGCCACACCACAATTTTTGGACATATAGATATGGATATCTAGGCCACAGAAAAGCTTAGCAAGCAAGGCTGTAATTTCTAACAGAAACTCATCCATGGGGACGCTGAGCCCTGCAGGAGACCAGAGCTGGGAGAGGGTCTAGCCCGGGACACAGCCCACAGCACGAGTCCCATTGCTTCCCCAGCAGGGCTGCAAAGCCCCTGCAGCCCCTACCCAGCCTTCTGTCTCCACCGAGGGACCCCATGACTGGCACCACTGATCTCAGGTGTGCAAGGAGAAGTGTTGACCACGTCATTGCTGCTGGGAAGCCCAGCTGGAGAGAGAGGAAGGTCTCTGCCTGCAGCCTGGGTGAAAAAAACAAATCCATCGAGCAGCACTGAGCAGAGAGCTGTGAGGGATGCCCTGAAGTCCCTGGGCAGCCAGGGAAGAGTGGAATAATGTGCAACGGAATCGTAGAAGAACAAATCATTGTAAATAATGGAATATCAACCTTGGCAGCTTTCATTTAGCAATACAAACGGGAGGGACAACCAGCTGGGACAGCACCGAGTCCCACAAGGAGGGAGCTGGCCAGGACCCCCCAGCCCGCCCAGCTGGCCCATGGAGAGCAAGGCTGCTCCCAGGAGCTTCCTGGGCTTCTTGGGAACAGTGGCAATGGCATCGCTGCTTTACCTTGGGCTTTCTCTGGTCCCACCACCCACAAGCATCACAGGTCCCCTGGGAGAACATGCGGCAGCTGCTCGAGTGCTTCTGGAGGGAGGAAGAACAGACAAACCTCTGCAGAGGACCCTACACAAACCAGTGGGAAATTCCAGCCTTCGCACTGCATTAAATCCTAGAGCTTGGCTCCTTGGATTTATATTCCTCCATGGTTTCATTTTTCCCAAAAAAAAAAAAAAGTTGCAAGCTGTTAAGCTTCAAAACTTAATATTTCCTTAACTCGGAGCTTTTCAGCTCAACAGCTCTTAAACATAAACCTCTTTAACTGAAGTCTCCTGAATTAAGCTGTCTCCAGCAAGTCCCCACCTCAAGCCCAGCCCATGGAGCCTTTCTTCCTGGGGGAACAGGTCCCTGCCCACGCCACCACCACAGCTCCCAGGGACTGTCCCACGGGCAGGACCTCACATGGAGGCTGCACGACCACGCGTGGCCCCGCGGCTGCCATGTGCCACCCCAGGGCAGCTTGGGGCTGATGTGATTTGGAGCAATGTGCAGCCCTGGGCGAGGGCTTTTGGTTCAGCATCATCCCTCCTGGATCTCCAAGGCCTTCTACCGGAGAGCATCAGAGCTGTAAGCAGTCAGAAGCAGACGTACCTGTGCAGGATTCGGCTGGCAGCGAGCACCAGCAGTGAAGGTGTGTTGTGCTCCTGCGCAGGGCTGCAGGGACAGCCCTGGGTACTCTCCTGCTGGGATCCAATACGTAAGGCAGGCTGCTCGCTAGGAGATGCTCCTCAGGCTTTATGCATCCCCCCTAACACAGCAGGAGGAAAACTCACACCGGTAACCGCACACTCAGACTGCCACTGAAGACCAAGCAGAGGCCACTCAGCATATCCCACTGAAATCTTTTCTTAGCTTTGCAAAACAAAGTTGGGCAGGATGATTTTTTCCTTTCATGTACCTGCATCAGGTAACTTTCAAAAAAAAAAAAAAAGTCAAAAGAGCTCAGTTCTTTCTAAAACTGAGGCTGAAAAAAGTACATTTCTACCAAAGAGCACCTGGCTTCAGAGCCAGAACTTGAAGTGTAACAGATGGATGGGTCGTCTTGCTGTTTCCACAAAATACACCCAGACAGGACCCTTCCCTGGAAAATCCACCACAGCTCTGCAAAAAGACTCCCTGGAAGTCCCAGTGTCCAGCAGCAGGACAGGGCTGGACCCATTTACCTCTGCAGCTCTTCATCCTCTCAGGGACACTCCATGCTAGAGCCACGCAGCAGGGAATGGATTCATGCAGGGGCACGGGGTTCACATCAGTGTTCAAATGTTGTCTAAATACTGTGAGAGCAAGAGGGACCAGGAAAACAGTGCTGTAAGTGGGAATGAGTTGGCAGGGACTGTTCTGAGCCACAAAGCTAGAGGGAACAAGCAGAGGCATCTCACCTTAGTCCGAGACCCTAAAAAAGCCCAAATCCTCCAGCCTCTGTGTTGTTCTGCAGTCTCGGGATCACAAGGCTCAGTTTCCTTTGTCCTGGTGACCCCATAACGTGTTACTGCCCTCAGTAATGGCTTGTGGCAGTGGAAGCCTCTCGGCAAGGACGCTCATGGCATAACAACACGTTCACCATCCCCGTTCCCCCAGCTTAACAAGCCCACGGGCAGCACGGCACTGCCTGCCAGGGCACCTCTGCAAGCTGCAGGCACCATCAGAGCTCCGTGGTGACCATCCCCTGCAGGGTCTCCACTCTTCCTGCCCTCATTTTGATCCTCAACCCCATTTGCTCTTTTTTTGAAGAATTGCCCTTTCTGATTCTTTGTTTTCTCCTGGGATCCTTTTCCCACAAAGACCCTTTTCTGGCTGGGTTCAGGAGAGCTGATAGATGTGGCGCAAGGGGAGAAGAAAGTTTCTGAAGTAAGCAGCAGCACAAAAGTCATCCCAAAACAGCTGACCACAGCCCATGCATGCAATTAGAAGAGTCAAGTGGTCTCCACATTGCACTTTTATAACATCTTAATTAACACACAATATATTTTTGATTGACTTATTTGGTCCAAATAAAGCACAGCTTCAAATCCCCTCTTAAAAGAACCACTTGCATAACAGACGACCAACAGCCAGCCACTGAAGAGCTGATCCAACACAACACACCAAATTGCTTACAAAAGCCTAAGTGTAGGTAAAAAGCAAGCAGCAAGCAGAGGGAGGCTGGGGGATTCCCTCTGCTGTCCGAGAAAGGAAGGACAATATCAGCCCTCGCAGGCACCTCAGCACATCCTGTTCTCATGTGCCTGCCCACGCAGGCTCTGCTCTGCCCTTTCAGATGGAGGAGTCAGTGCTCAGACAAAGCAACCCTTAATAAATACCAGATCACAAAGCCTCCAAACCTCACTCAACACAACCAGTTGCGCGTGGTGCCGCTTGCCAGGACCAACTGCCCATTAGACCGGGACAGGGAATAAAGGCACTCCATCGAACGCTCAGCTCCAAACCACCAAAATCATTTGGCGCTTTGTCTACGACATTTCACAAGCGGGATGCAGCCTTTAATTCCCCTTTGGGGAAGCAGCAAGAGGAATAGGGATCGGCTTGTTCCACAGGGAACGAGGGAAGGAGAAGTTGGGAGAGGTTGGCTGCAAGTCAGCAGTGGCACGTTGGAAGGAGACAGGACACAGCCTGGGGCACTTGGTAACGTTACTAGAGGAGGGGAGGACAGAGCATGTTCCAGCATGAACTTAGCCCCGAGGGACCGTCTGGGTGGCAAGGAGCCCAGAACCACCACCCATCCTGGCCCTGCTTTCCATTACCTCAGCCCACACACGCTCCCTTCCACCCTCCTGCCAGCCATGCTGGGGTTGTGCCTCTCCAAAGGCTCCAAGCGGTGCTGAGCGCAGGTGAAGCAGCCGAGGCCCACGCTTGTCTTAGGCTCCGAGATGTCCTAATCATACGGGAGCAGCAAACAGAGCCCCAGGGCAGAGTTAAGGAAGCCACAAGCACTTTTCTTGAGCACAAGGAAGAAGACACAGACCAAGACCTCGACCTCCTGAAGAAGCTGAGAAAGGCAGTTTCACTGCAGGACCTTCCATCACCTCCTCAGCAATGAGATGTCCAGAAGCAGCAGACCTGGAGACAAAACACGTATCAGGAGCGGCTGCGGCCAACACCATGCAGCAGAGGTTGAGGAACAGCCACCTGAAGAAGTGTTGACCCCACTGTGAAGGCAAGGCACGTTGCTTTGCCATGGCACATGAGAACGCCTGTGCTTGCATCACCGCTCTTTACTCCTTCTCTACCTCTGTGCTCTCAAATAAGCTGTCCTCAAGGACCAGAACCATACAGGCTTTTGTAGTCCCTATCATTGGATGCAACTATTTCTATCGAAACATTCCAGTTTTAGTGCAATCATGCCATTAACATGTTCAAGGGAAACACTGCAGGAAGTCAAGAGCAATACTTAATACTTCAGCAACCCATCTTGTACTTGGTATCTTCTCTTCAAATCTAAGCTTAAATGCTTTAATTCAACCTTTTAGGCTCCAGTCAAAAGAACTTTAATTGAAAGAACTGGCAGCTGCCTGTGAAATCCTACCTGGAGGACACAGCTGCACAGCCCAGGAAGCCCAGAGCAGTCATCGGCCGGCCAGTCCCAACAGGACCGAAGCGTTTGGAGACGTGACTGGCAGGAGTGGGCAGAGCCTGGCTCTGAGAGGGCTGGGGCAGAGCCACGGAGCTGGGCGGGGAGCAGGCAGCAGAGAGCCACCAACTCCTCGCAGCTGGAGCTGCAAGGACGTAAACTGACAGAAAACAGAGTAAGCCAACTCACTGGAGCTAATTAGAGGTACCATTTTCATGCCACGATGTAGATGCCTCATGATGCGTAATGGCAGCCTGACAACGATGTGGCTTTACATACTTCAAGAACACATTTTCCCACTAGAATTGCCCATATAGGCTTCATCTTCCCCCTGCAATCCTGCCAAACATAGCTGCACCCCACTGTCCTGCTTTGTCAGTGACCTGTGGGCACAAAACACCCTGACTTTTCTTAAACATTTAATATTCAGAATATTTTATTGGCTGGATAACCTCTTGCTAAAATTACTGTACAATTTTAGTATGTTTCAGCCAAAATTGAGGGCAATTTTGCTTAAATGAGCCTGTCTGTGCCATTAGCTCTATTTCACTAGGGAAATTCGCGCTCACTTGTGCGTATGACATCATCTATTGACATAACCCCACCGAAAGAGGCATTTCAAACGCTCATGCTCTGCCATTTCACATGCTGCAATTATAGTCAAGCTTAAATGCATCTTTGACACCAGACATGCACTGTGGTTCAGCTTCCCTACCATGCGCAGTGCTTGGCTTCATTTTTCCCAAAGGAAGCGTTTGCTTCCAGACAGTTGCATCTGCTTCCATCGCACCCAGAATCTCCACTATAGAAATGAGTTTTTGTAATAGCAAACTAAATATTTTCATGGACAATTTTACAAATTGATATATTCTGCTTCTAGAACAATTCAAACACCCTAGAAGAGATCCCATGCCCAGCTAGCACAACCCAACATTTTGTTTCAACCATGTGGTACAAAGGCAACCTCTGTAGGACCCCAACTGTTCAAGTCCTTCAGGCAGAAAAATCCTCAACCTCTAAGACCTTCTCTAATGCCTTTCAGTTCCCAAGTTTAATATTTCTGCTGGGAAAAATATGAAGTTGCATTAATTCTCACACATAGCAAGGAAGGATTAAATCAAGCTTAACAGTTACAACTGTTTAAGTGTTTATTAAGTATCATTTAGATCTTTATACCATTACTGCAGTTACTACACAGATAAAGCATTCGAGCACCTGAAGCAATACAGCATTTAGACAAGAGCTTTGAGGACACATTCACAATGCCAGGTATATCATCCACGCTTTCCTTCCTCCCTTCACATTGAAGTACCTTTATATCTTGGCATTTCTACTTTGTATGACAATAGGAACACACCCAACAAGTAATTTTAAATCAACCTCATAGTATCCTTAGGATCAAAACCAAGAATAGCTAGTAAGGCTCCATTGTGCTATCTCAGCCACTTTAAAGGACGTTTCCTGCTTAGAAAGTTTCATCATGTTTACTCTGAGAATTATTTTTCCCCAAAGGCCAATGTTAGAAGTAGTACAGAAATTGCCCCACTTAAACTGAAGGATTAAACTTGGACAGCCATTATCTGGAGCACCTCGGAAAATGATCCGAGTAACTGCCTACCTGCCCATCTGAGCTTCTGGGATTTGCAGTCCTCAAAGACTGGAGATTAGCCCTCCACCATTCCCAGGAATTTATCCACTGGTCACTGATCTCCCTCGGTCTGAGTTCTCTAGGCACACCCTTCGGCACTGAAGCTAACTCTCCTCCACAAAACCCTTACCCCAGTCATTAAGTGAGACAACCTCAGAGACTGTAGCCCCTCAGAGGAACAGCACTGCCAGCAATTCCCAAATCAAAAGCATTACATTTTACAAGTGGAATCACAAGCCCTACAAATTTAGTTGTTAGAGAAAAACCATAAACCAAAGAGCAATGAAGCAGGTCAGAAATTGAGATGCAGGAAGGGCTGTTTTATGCAATTATATCATTAGTGGTCACTTCCAGACAAGAATAAAGTCCCGCTTACCACCTAGTCTTCTCACCAAGCTGAACGCTCAGTAGCTGTAAAACTAATACAAATTGGGATAGTTGTTTTTGAAGCTGACAACACTGATGACAAAGTTGACTGATGAGTACTTGCTGAAGAGAAGCAGCTAAAATACTTTAGAATTTTATTCTGTAGTTCCTACAAGAACTTTAAAGTCCTGTTATCTTCTGCAGTGAGTATGCAGACTACCCCAACCCATAAAAAAAGAAACGATAGTACTTTATTAAAATACTAAATTTTATTTTTTTTCCACGTACATTTAGTCTTCCCACCATTTCCATTTGTCTGACCACCACCACCACCATGCCTTATCAAAACATTCCATACATACTTAAAATGAAGCTGAGGGTGGAGTCCCATCTTTAAAAACTAAACAGGCATTTTGGACAACACATTCTTGGCAAGGTAATCTGGATGACATTTATCAGACACTGTAGGGAAAGCTCTTTCAGCATTTGTAAAAAGGACAGCCAAATAATGGTTACAGAAGTAAGACTGCAGATTTTAATGAACTGTTTAAACTGTTTTCTTTTCTTACAGAGTCTGTCTCCACTGCCAGAGAGCTTGAATGACCTGGAAGTGTACACAAAAAAGTTAGTAATTGAAATCTATTTTTATTATTTTCAGTTTACTATCTCCACTTACTCTCTATAAAATATTAACATTAAATTACAACAAAACTGTACTTCTTTCGGAGAAAATTAAGTTGAAAACAACACACTAGCTCCTTCTGCTAAAAGGCTGTTATTCACTCAGTCGCAATAGTAAGAATTCAGTGAAGGTAAGAGGATGGGTGTGGACCAGCTAGGCAAATATTGGCTGAACTCTGCCTACCCTGGCTAATGTCAGACCAACTCCAGTAGCTGAGGCTAACTGCTTTTAAACATTCTTTCAAGAACCTATCAATTTGTCTATCAGACAAGTTTACTCTGAACCACTGAAGGAAGCAGGAAAGCATAAGGAATTCTGTCACTGGAAGAAAGTCTTAACTTACAGGAATTTTGATAGGGAAATCTAAGACACATTTTAACCTAGTACATGTTGAGTAATAACTAATTCAGAAACTTGCTTCCTGATACCACCTTTTGGCTTGCCCTCTTACAAGAGTTCAGTTGACTTTGGGAGAAAACGCAGCAAGAAAGCCATAATATCAATTGCAAAACAGTTCCCCCTCCCAGACACCCTCCCCAACAAAAGGCTGAACAGCAGACTGGCCTAGGTGGCCAACTTCAGCAGCAAGGAAAACCACAGCTCATTTCCTTAGCCAATATGGTGCCAAAAGGAAAATTCTGTGGGTTTAGTAAGCAAGAGATAATTTACCAACCATATAAAAGCTGGAAAAATGTAATAAAATATTAGCTTTCTCATCCTAGCCAACTAAACCCTTAAAACTGTTCCCATTTATTTAATTTGAAGTATTGTTCGTGGTTTGTAACCCTTTGAAACAGTCCAAAGCTTGTAAAGATTAAGAAGTGGAAAAGAATCCTTAAGTCAGGTTATAAAAGTTTTTGGATTTTATCAAGTTTCAATAAATTTAGTTACCTTCTGGTCCTCCGTCCTGAAACAATTCTTAACATAGTTGGCGAATTTGGGTTCCAGCTTAGGAAGGGAAGAACCCTATTTTGAAAAAAATAAACTTTAGCGTATGCAGGCCGTTTCATCATTCCAACAAACAACTCCAACAAAGCTTAAATCCCTTGCAATACAAGTGGAATTTTACCAAACTCAACTTGCAACATCCAAAACCCACCAAACCGTTTTTTAAAAGTTTGCTTTTCTACAGCACCCAGTTATTTCTCACAGCAGCGTGCCTACACACTGAAATGCCCATACAAGCATCGTTGCTCCAAAACACAACAGCAAGCAGTCTGTAGGCAACATTCCTGTGCTTTTCAGATCAACTAATTCTACATTTAAGGATTCCTACTGCAGGGTGCAACTTGTGACACGTATCTGCTTTAGCTCTTCTCCCAAGCAAAAATTTAAGTCATCTCCCACCTACATTCCCTCTACCAAACCCCTTACATCTCATTCTGATACAGCAGTTCTAAGAATTTAATGAACTGTTTGAGATATTTTCTTTTCACCTCTGAAACTGTTTGTATGTACTCAAACATACAAAACAGACTGAGTAACTCACGATCTAGGTTCATCCTCACACCTCCCATCTCCAGGGGAGATACAGCACAGTATAATTATCCTCTTACATGCCCCATGAGCAATTCTTCAGGTACATCAGTTCAAGTATCTAGCTAACTATGACAGTACACCTACCAGGTTGGCAATTTTATGTTCAAGGGATACAAAGCTATACTAAGATCATGTGAAAATAAGATACTACAACCAAAAAGCTTGTATTTGGACAACGTCTTACCTACCAAGTACTAACACTTTTCTATTAGCTCGCTGACATCTATTTACTGGATCGGACCCCCTGAATTAAAATAATAAAAGCTGTTTCTGAAGCTGTTAACTTGCTGGCTGTTACAGCAAAAAGCCACACAAACCGTTTGACTTACTAAGGCAAACTAACAGCATCTTAGAAAGCCTTAAAGCTGCCTGCTATTGCTTCTACGGTATTTCTGCCTACACAGCACTTCCCAGTAAAAACTTTTCAGCAATGAGAAGTGTAACCTACAGCTCCCTGCCAGCTAGCTGGTGTGCATCCTTCCTTCCAAAGGGACATCTCTGCCTACTATGAATAGCTAAGCCCCTTCTGCCTACACTGCAGAAACACTGATCATTGCTCCTCCGTGAGTCATGCACGAAAACCACCCTAACGCCCATCTGATCCAAGAGGTTAGCTTGACCTAGCAGAATGATACCATCCATCACCATCAGGTTCACAATTTAGAGTTAGGCATTTCTATCCCAATTAAGTGTCATATATCACTCCTTGCTTAAGTGTCATACATCAGTGTCATCATAAATCGCTCTGCACCTACTATATACACCTAAACCTTTTTTGCTCTATTTCAGAAGTTTGTGGGACCAAACTGCCTTAAAGCTTTAAGAATCTAAACCCAAGATAAACCTAATGCTTCCGCAATCATCAGAGGGCTGAAGCACCTCTCCCTCTAAAGACGGGCTGAGATCTGTTTGGCCAGGAGAAGAGAAGGCTCCAAGGAGACCTTACAGCAGCCTTTCAGTGCCTAAAGGGGGCTACAGGAAAGCTGGGGAGCAACTCTTTGTCAAGGAGTGTAGTGACAGGACAAGATGTAATGGCTTTAACCAGGAGCGTAGATTTAGATGAGCTATTAGGAATAAACTCTTTACACTCAGAGCATGATGAGGCACAAGGTTGCCCAGAAAAGCTGTGGATGCCCCAAGCCAGGTTGGATGAAGATGTCCCTGCCCATGGCAGGGAGGTTGGAACTGGCTGATCTTTAGGGTACCTTACAACCAAAACCATTCTGGGATTCTAATTCTTTAGATGACTTGAATGCCTGCATAAGGAAAAAACAGTTCTCAGACCAAACTAAAACCAGAACTCTTTGTAGCACTGACATCAGCAGAGGCTTTAGCTTTGTCCAAAAATAAATTTCCAACCAAGACTTTGGATCAGTTACATGCTTTCTGCAATTCTGAGTCAATGAAGAAAAACACAACAGTAGCATAGTGTACATGTCAGATCCCCACTACCACCTATGCTGCAGTAAAGCTTTGTTTGTACTGTACTGCACACCTAGATAGCACACATCCAAATTTGGCTAACAAGGAAAGAATTGCTATTACCCTCTACACTTTTACCCAGCCAACCTACAGACAGAGCACCTACTAAAATGCAGTTCTTTTAATCACAAGCACCTACCTCCCCCTTCTGGAAGTTACGAAGCCTTACAGGCAGCACAGTTTAGTCATGTCATCCCCCCATCACCACAAATTAGGACAGTTCACTGACTTCACATATTGGTAGAATAACAATAGAATTTGTTATTTGTTCCTTTCCTTGTAACAATGCTCATCTTTGTCCTAAGTGAGTTTTCATTTCTGAGCTTCAACATCAATTTACTCTGCTAACAAGACTGCAAGCAGTGACATGTAAACATATCTTATCAACATTCTTCTGCTGCACAAGTATTATAAAGCTGATGAAACCTGAAGTTTTAGAAAACTCACCTTGTCTATGGAGGCCTGCATTTTTGCTTTAATCTCCTCTAACGACAGAGGGACTTTTGGTGTTTTTGGAGTTAGAGATTTATCCTTCTTGGAATCTGGAGTCTGAAAGGTATTGTTAGAAAATTGCTTATTAAGCTGTTCAGTACACAAAATCATTTTTTTTCTGAAAAAAATCGTAATTTATATTTAATAGAATAACTAGCTATCACAGACATTTCAGATTATTTTCAACAAGTCACAGAAAAAGTTGTGTTTCCAAAACATTCTTCAAAGAAAATGTAAAGAATGCTAAGTTAGGAATTTAACTGTAGTTATCTTATGCTTCTGGGCAAACGTCAACACAGCTGTTTCTCCCAACACAAATGAAACTGAAAACAGGCCGAACATTCAGTGATTTCACATTTGCTCCACAACTGCAGCCAGATTCAATTCATACTTCAAAAAAGGTACACAGCCACAGTGCTTTCCAGGTGCTATGTTGCTGTCCATCCCACACTAATTTCTGTATTGACCTTCCCTGTTTGAGTGCACGCAGGAAGGAAAAGCTGCATAAGGAAGCTTGACAATTACAGAACTGAAGAAAACTTTCAGCTCTCACATGGATCAGTTTCCGAACCCAAGATATTATTAAGCCATAAAAGCAACACTGCTGGGACAAGGTAGGCAGCAAACTAGAACCAAAAGTGAGACTCCCTAATAGCAAGGGTCTCCTGTTGTACTGCAGCTGAGTGTTGGATCAACACTCTTGTAGAAGCAAGTAGCCCAAAAAATATACACTAGCCAATTAAACAACCGGTTTGCTAACTTTCACAAGGGACAGCAGAGCTGATTACAAGTATCAGCTGTTGTAGTTGTATAGGCAGTTTTACTGAAGAGTTTCACAAGGCAACACAATGCAATGAAGCAACAGCATGGTTCCTATTCATTCAAAAACTTAGGATTAGTAGATTTTGTTTCTGGTAGGCAAGGAAACTAGCTTCCACAGCAGAACAAACATTTGACTCATTTGCCTTCACTTACTTTTGTTTTGGATGCTGGTGTGGACGGCTTAGAGTCTTTTCCATTTTGCTTTGCTTTCTGCATATTTTTTCCTGAAGGCTCACGGACAGGCTGAAAAGAAAGCATTTAAGCTTGTCATGAAAAACTGCTGTTATGCTCACTAACATACTACTAGAGACTATGACAAATACATACTATTTAACTGCAAGCAAAAAGGCACTCTCGTTTTCCATGCAGTATGATCAGTGCCTCTTATCTGAGCATAAATAACTTATGCAACAGAAACTCAAGTGACAAACTGCTGGTCCAACACAATACAGAACACAGTCAAGACAGTTTGGTTATGATGCCATACAACTATGTGGGACTTTATTTTCCATACATTTATATAATTATCTAAGGGTATATGTAAGACCATAGGGTTTTTCTGGCAGAGATGGTGCAAGGGTTAAGTCTTTTTTTTTTTTTTTTTTTAATGAATTCTAGATGTCACTGCAAGCCTAAGATCCGACCAGCACCACTTGTTATTTGTAACACAATCATTAGCTCTTCTATGTATGTTATACAGAAATCTTGTCCAGGATGTGCAAAGGCAGTGCCAAACACAGATTTAAGAATGGATTCTTGTATTCCTATATAATCAAGGGACCATTTCCTTCAGTCACACTGGACTTGATTATATAGCCAGAAACTTGCAGTCAAACAGTCTTCACCAAACATTAAGCTACCCTGCACTATTACCTAAAGAAATTCATCAGGAGAAAGAAGCATTTAGTGAAATAAAACATTAAACGTGTTTCTAAGAACGTCAATATGCAAAAAAAAGTCTTTTAAAAAAAATATGCCATCTTTCATCTCTATAACTGTCAAATTGTCTTCCTTTGTTTTTACCACCAGATGGCACTCAAGGGCTGATGTAATTTCACATTCAAGCACTTGGCTGCCTAAAGCAAGTCTTTTCCTATAGGCTTACACAGTTCAGAACTTTTTTTAATTTAAAAAAAAGTCACTAAGACCTTTCTCACAACATGCAGGACTAATTGAAATGGCGAAGCACAATCCACATGTATCACCAGCGTTTTATACATAAAACCAAAATAGCCTGACTCCTGCATGTGGGTATACGCGGACAGTTAAGAAGTACCCAGACACCCCTCTGTAACAAAGTAAGAAATCATATGCCTATTTGTCAAATTCATGAGAGTTAATTAACACCTATTTAAAAGGAGGTGTGAGTACTTGTCCCTCCTGTCCGGATGAACTGTCCATCTGGCAGTAGCACATAAAGAGGGGTCACTATGTCTACATTCAATAGATACACACAAACATGCCACTTACTTTTTTCATTGGCGTTTTGATCTCTTCCTCATCATCATCCAGGTCATCCTCATCACTAGAATTAGAAAGGGGTCACTCACCATAACTTGTTTTAACACGTGACAAGGTGTTAGGCCAAATAGTCTTAGTACTGTTCAAGTATTTAAAGGCACTCCCTTTGCTTTAGTACTCAATGTGTGAATCTTAGGGCTTTGCAGTAGTACTAAAGAAATTCTAAATTTACTCAAAGTTACTGAGTTACGGTAAATGAAGTTTCCTAACCCAGTATTACATATTTGAATATGTAATTGATTCAGGTTACATTGTGGAGATAAATTTGAGCTCATTTTTGGTAGCTAAGACCAAGAAGTAGCTTCCTCACTTAACATCTAGTTATGTCACTCAACTCATTCTTAAAGTTATCCTTGTGTTTCAAAATATATGATCAAAACTAAAATACATACTCATCCTCATCATCATCTTCATCGTCATCATCTTCATCATCTTCTGATAGTTTTGCTTTTTTCTTAAAAAAAATAAAATAAAAAATAAAAAAAATTAAGGGTTTACACTACAGTGTTTCAACAGAATCTCAAACTCTTGCAGCACACTAATGTTTATTCAAAAATCTGCACATACTGAGTTACTTCAGTGTCCAAAGTTTCTACATAAATAGCCTTCATATTAGCCTATCCAGCAAAGCTTTGAAAACAATCTGTAGCTAACACATCCTTTAACTTAAAACATCTCAAGATCTAAGTACAAAATAGCCGCCCGCTGCCGCCCCCCACCCCTCCGAAATGTCAGAACATTTATTAAGTAAATCACTGCAAATAACCTAACCACTCCTTGGCAGAATAAAGACCAAACCAAAAGAAAATTCTGCAGACCAACAAATTAGAAGAATACCTGTGGTGTTTTAGCTCCTCCTCCACTCGCTGGTCTCTTTGTTGAGGCATTCACAATTTTTGTATCTTCCTCCTCATCCTCTGATTCTGGTTCTTCCTCTAATGCTGATAAAATGATGGCAACGTGTAAAATACCCACCTCATTTAACAATAGCAAAAAGAAGATTACTAGTAAAACAAATTATCACCCGCAACTAAGTAAGGCCTTCTTGGGATGCTGGAACCAATTGAGCAAGCATCCTATCAGCACTAACCACTACGTCCAGAAGCTTTTCCAGCTGACTGGGGGCAGGTACTACTACACCAAAATCGAAGAATGGAAAAAAAAAAAATACCCATATGCTACAACACTCATCTCACAAAAAGCCATAGAAGGTAAGAGCAAGTACTTCTTCATATCCAGAACACGTTTAAGAATTTCTAGAACGATGAGCTTCAAGACAGTTCTATGAAGAAAAAGTTTATCCTTTACTGAAAAAAAAATAAATAATAATAATTCACAGAGGCTCTCCTCTGAGTCTAAGGTAAGGAAAAAGTTCCCATATGGGGAACAGCAGCGTCCATTTTTAAGGGGAGCGATTAGAACCCAAATTGAGAGGCTGACAAACTCCCCTTATCCATACAAAAATGAGGCATGAAAAGTCTATATAAGCAGTTCTCTGAACTCCTTTGCCCTCAGTTACTTCAGGCTTCTGAAGACATTCAGTGCATTGCTCAAGATACCAGATACACCGCTAAAGTTCTGGTGGTGCTGTCAGTAAGGTCTCAGGTCTCTGCCCCAATGCAATTCAGGCTCAAGCATGGGAACTTTCCAACAGCAATGCCTTAATTAAGCACATGGCACTGCTACAACATAGCATGCTGACCAGCTGTAACACGCATGTTGACTTCAAGAACATGTAAGAAGCCTTTGCTTTGCAAATTAACGAACATTAGTTTTGAAGATTAGCAACCAGAATACATACCTACAAGATGTTGACCGCTGACATAAACAGGCCCGGAACCACATTTCAACCTCAAGGTGACTGGTGGCGTGATCTCAAAGCCGCCTAGTGAAACCTAGGTGAACAAAAAAAAGCATTAACTATGGAAGGTGAGGTGTGCGTAACAGTCAATCCATTCAAGCAAAACCAGCAGCACCAACATCTGGAGATTCCAATGGTAATACAGCAATTGCAAGTTTCAAACTGGCAGAATATTTCATAAGTGATTCCAGTCTAAGTGCCACAATAGGGTCGAATTTACAACAGTCATGGCATATCATAATTAAAATCACGCTTTTCAAAACCAGACCAATCCATGTTTCTGTACAACATTGCAGCAATGATAATTTCAAGATCAACCATCACACCTGCCCCCAGCATTGTGCAGTTCCACTTGCACAACATCAACAACCCCGATTCAAATTACATTCCAGATGGCAAGAACCAAAGGAAGGTGCTTTTAATTCCACAGAAGGTAGCAATCATCTTCGCAATCTTATAAGAATTTCTGATCTGAAGGAAAAAGTAGATTTTCTCATCCCAGGCTCCAAGAAAGCAACACAGACTAGAGATGCACCCACTTGCAAGTACATACATTTGTATACACGGAGATGACATACACAATTAATGTAGCTTCTTTAAAAATGCGTAATTTGAACCGAAGTCTATCATCTCCAGGTGACTAGAACAAGTCTGCTAGGTGCAAAAAGATATATATCCATTTAGCTTGCATTCATGGCATGTGCGAAAGGTGACTCTTCTCTGAACCCACTCACTATGCCTCACTACATCACTTGCAGATCATTACAATCCAGACAACCTAGACCTTTACTAACTTGTCCTTCTCACCTGAGACCCAATTTGTAAGAGATGTTTCCTTGCTCATTTACTTACTGTAGGCTGCACAGACATTTTCAGAGATGCCAGTACTACTTTAATAGGGTTGCCTTCATAGTCCAATGCCTCTGCTTCTACAACGTGTAATTCGTCTTTGGCTCCAGCCCCTAAAGAAACCTGTGAAGCAAAGAACAGTACACATTCTGAGAACCTCAAATACTCAAAGACTTTTAGAGTACATTCACTGTTCTGTGACTCAAGACTCATGTCTGTGATTCTGAATGCTAATGACTGAGTTGCACTCCTACCCCAGCCAATAACCTCTTTCCCAGTAACACTGGTGCTTACAGGGTGCGATTGCAGACAATTGCTTCAATGAAAACACAGTAAAGCTTTCTGGGGGGTCAGTGCTAAGTCCTACCAGCACTGGAGGTGGTCCATAGGAAGAAGCACAAATACGTGACTACAGAAACAGAATCAACTACTTTCATTCCCAAAGTATCATAGCCTCAAACCTTACCTTTTTCCTACCATGCTTCATCTGCCAAATCTTTCACCACATCACCTACTCTATGCAACTACAGTATGCACTAAGTCTGAGGAGGAGTTAAGTTTTATATAGCTGCTGAGTTCAATGCTATTCTTTAGGCAGGAACCTTCTGTATTCATTCACCAAGGACAGAGCTGCTGTCCCAGCATATTTCAAGTTCCTCTACTCCTTACACCAACTACAACAATGGCATGTTCTGAAGACTCAGAATCATAGCTGAAGGGAGGCACAAATGACAGACACGGGACAGGCCTAAAATTCCTGTTTTAACCTCTGAGTCAGCATTACATCTAAGAGCTCTGAAAACCAATAATGCTCTCAAGTATTACCATTATTCCTGAGACAAGTTAACAAGGCTCTCTCTGTGCTCTTTTCCAATGGGAATGAAAAGAAAGTTTCCCACCCCCCCATGGAAGATGTGGGTGTAAACTCTTCAGGCTGACAGTGGCACACTCAAGTTCCCATTCTTTAAGAGCTGTGTTTTAGTCAAGTTATCACGATCCAGGGAAGGCTTTTCAGGCTGAAGACTGAGAAATAGGATACAAAAGTTACTAATGCTGACATGTTTTGTTACTGTAAATTTGATCAGGGGAAATTGGTGCTCTGATGTCATCTCTCAAATGGGTTAGTACCACAATGAATCACTCTGCTGGTGGGTCTACCCACCATGACAAGTTTCATTACAGAACTTGCCCCCACCCCCAGCTACCATTGTCATTTGCACAGCTCAAGCAATACTCTGGCTCCTGTTTGCTTACTGAGTGGCTGGCAAGTAGCTTTTCTTGGGCTTTGCCTTCTGCACTGGAGAGATGCACAACTGCAGTACGTAGGCAATAAAGTGGTGACCACCCTGCTTTATCTCAGCTTTCATTAATAAGACATGTACATCTGTCCCCATACAACTTTCTGCCTCTACATGCATCATCAGTCCCGCTTCCCCTTTCACTTTTACTTTTTTCTCCTCACTTTTCTGCATCTCTTACCTACATGCCCTGCATGACATGTGTCAGCCCTTGTTCACCTAGTATGTTATCATGTGCACAGATCACAGGCACAGAGCTCACTAGCTTCAAGTTTCATCTCCCAGTACCTCCTTTCTCTGCTTGCCACGGTATTTTTTGTTGACAGATGCTTCTTAGAAGCTTCCAAACTATATTCCAAGATATTTCCATTTTGTTCCTTCTTATTTCAACCCCCATAACTCCTGTGGTCAATCTTCTCTTTCAAAGACAGGTTTTTGAAGAAGACCTCTTTCCAGACAACCCTAAAAAACTAAGTACTGATTAACATTCAATCTGGTTCATCCTCAGTGAAGGATGTACTCAATCGGGACTCACTCAATCGAGAGATGCCATCAGTAACTTCCCAAATCAGAATCTGTGGATAAAGCCATACAATTAACTGTCACTCTACAATTAACTGTCACTCACACTGACACATTTAATCTGCATTAGGTGTGAGGATTACCAGATGAACTTGCCCTGCCTATACTAATTATTCTTCCCTCAAAATAAACTTTAAAAGGTTACCAATTAAGTACAAATTAGTCATTGTCAAGGCTGCAATTTTCATAAAATGCAAGGACTGAAGACATGTAATTTAAAAGACTAACGTGTAAATGAAAGCATTGTAACCATTGTTTTAAGTTGTGCCTTGGACAAGACTAGCACCCAAGTCTCCCACAGGAAGCAATTCCCAATTCTAAAGCTCTTCTGTCATCACGATGTATCTTTGCTCTTAAATGATAAAGCACAGAAACAGTACAACTCAAACTCCTTGCCTATGAAGTTGTGGCATCTTCTGCTTATGCTAACCGTAACAAAACATGCTCAGCCTTGAGCAAAGGCCTTGACATGCTGTGTCTTGCTTACTGGGGCAATAAAAGACACATGTTATTCGCTGTTTGCGGGAAGGAAAAAAAAAAAGGCACTGGAGTTTTATCTGGGAAATGTACAGAAAAGCTTTCCAAAATAAAGTTCCCATAGTCTTCTGAAGGATGTCCATTCATGATTAAAATAACCTCTTCTCCTCTTGTGCTCCTGCAGCATCTGAACTATTAACATTTGATTTGTTAGCGTGTATACTCCAGCCTTTAATACCTTTCAGCAAACACTTACTAATTTACTCTAAATTAATTTTTAAGCTTTTTCAACCTTATATCACTTCCTATAAAGCATACAATATCAGTGGACGTTTTTGTTACACTTATCACAGAAGAGAATGAATTTACACATTAAACGCACTTCTCACAAGATCACCCACCAGTACTTCAGCTTAAAACACGCATGGTACTTGCCGTTCTCAAAGACAGCTGATGCTCGTTTTCTTCATCATCTACTTTGAATTTGTACTCCTTATCTGCTTTAAGCTCGCAGCCTGCGAAGAAACCACCGAGCGATGAGCAGGGCGCGATACGAACACGGTGCGCTACTCACGGGCAGGCATCCACCACCCTTTACCGCTAATCCCACCGCTCCAAGGCTCCCCGTCTCCACGAACCCTCCCCCCCAGCCCCACCACGTGCGGCGGGCAAGGCCGCGGCCTGGTGCCGAGCACCGACGGGACCCCGGAGCGCCCCACAGCAGCACCGCCCCTCCCCGGGGCCGAGGTGCGCAGAGCCGTGCCCCCCCCCCCCCCCCACGTGCTCCCCACGCGCGGCCGGGCCGGGCGCGGAACAAAGCCGCCACGTGCCCGCCACGTGGGGCGCGCGCGGCGGCGGAGAGCGCGCGCGAGTGGCGGGAACAGCGCCACGCACCCCCCCCCCTCCCCTCACCGCCCCCCTCCCTCCTCCCCCTCCCCACCCACTGAGGCGCCCCCAGGCCGCGGCCTGCGCCAGGCCCCGCGCGGCGCGGAGGAGGCCGGATGGCGGCGGGCAGCCGTTACCGAAGAGGAAGGTCTGGGGGCGCAGCGGGCCCATGCTCTCCATGTCCATGGCGCTGTCCTCCATCTTGCGGGCCTGCAGGCGGCGGCGGGGGGGGAGCGGAGCGGAGCGCGGCGCGGTGCGTGCGGCGCGGCGGGCGGACGCGCACTAAAGGAAGCCGCGCGCCCGCCCCCCTCCCAGATATAGCCCGCCAGGTCTCGCGAGAGCCGCGCCGCGGCCACGCCCCCGCCGGGGGATGCCGCGCGTGCGCAGTGCCGACCCCCCGCCTAACGGGGCTGGGGGGGGGGGGCGAGAGCGTGGCCGTGGGGGCGGCCTCAAGATGGAGGCGTCGCTGAGGGGGCGCTGGGGCTGATGCGGCCGGGGGAGGCCTCGGTGCTTCAAACTGGATGGTTTAAAGCTAATAAAGATAAATACGCCTTACCTGAGCACCCCCTCCTCAAACTCTGAACGTGCAGCCTCAGAGCACGAGCCCCTCTGTTAACGTGAAGTGTGTAACTCGCATCCATACCATCTGCGTTCACCTTCACAGAGTAGGAAATTCAATTCTGTTGCCAAAATGTGACAAGTGACACGGTGGTGAAATGAATCTAATCCCCCAAAATGCACCATTCACCTTGCTCCCTCGCAGAGCTCACCCCGCCTTTCAGAAAGAGTAAATGCAGTTCTACAATCGCTTATTTTCCAGAGTGAGGGCTCGTATTCTGGTCCAAAACTCAATTAGTTCCCCAAAGGTGAGGTTTCGTGAGCCCTGGGTTTATCAGGATACATCCCCCTACAATTCTGTTAACATTAAAGCAGATTGTCTGCCGAGGTTTTGTCAGGTGGATTGCCACAGGCTGACTCAAATACAATAATAGTAAAATTGACTTGTGTGTGAAAACAAGGTAGAGGAATAAATAGGGCGGCTTGCTGTGTGAGTGAAGGTGGGGGACCTGCACCCTTGTACAGACATAACACCTTGATGGATGTCAAGTCACAAAAGAGGAGTTTTGCACTTCTTCATTTTAAGCCTGGTCACAGCTCCTGTGGAAGCTCTGCAAGCGCCATGCGCTGCACACCAGCTCTGTTACTGCAGTGGGCACACACTGAGGGTTGGGGACCACCATCATCCCTCTGGAAAATACATTCATGTCAGGAAAAAAAGTAACTGCATTGAGGCAAAGACATTAAGCCAGGTGCTGGGCTTGTGCTGGGAACAGTGAGGGGCATGGAGATTTGTGCTGTTACAGTGGGCACGGGGCGCTGCATTTCGGTTCAGCCCAAATTCTGTCCTGCCCTTCACACATTCTTTCTGAGGAGCAGTATTTTCCCACCTGCTGTGCCTTTGTTTCCTAACACTGCTCATTCATACCCTAGTCATATTTTCTATGCAGAACAGTTTTTGCCTCTGGATGTGACAAACCATGAATGCCCATAAGGAAACTGGAGGTCACAAGAGAACATAAGTGATCCTGAGTATGTAATAACTCATTCCATGAACCTGGAAATGCAGAACTATCTAAAATACCACAAATCTGGTACAAATAAGAAATAACTAGTAGGTCTGCATGTAAGAAGATCTGCATCTGTTTTCCATTATAATGCTAAATCTAAGAGCTTCATATAAGACATTAACTTCAAGAGAAAAAGAATAAAGATGGGTGTTTCAAAGCATATGCTTTGCTCCAAGTAAATGTAAGACAAGAGTAGTGTCTAACCTTATTATTTCATTAATTGTCCACTGGCAGATGGATGCCAAACAAAAACTGCAAGGAGTGTGCAGTTTCTTTAAACTGGTAACAAAGCCTGATTTCTCTGGAAGGACCAGAAGTTGTCAGGAGATGGAGGAAGTTTTCAAGGACAGTACAGGCTTTTCTATGTCTTTCCTAAGCTCCTGCCCTGGTGCTAGACCACAGTAGTCTTCTTTGTGATTTTTGCAGACAGAACTGCCACACCAAAGATGCCGTGGTGCCACTCCTTTTCCTCTGAGTAACAATTTTTTGGGTAAAGCTTCGATTATCAGCAACCTGAGACTAAAGCCAGGAAGTGAACTCAGAACAGAGAGAACTTCTAGCCCTCATAGCTGTGCAGAAAAACTTCAATCTTAGGAGACTCAAGTATCAGAGAGGAAACAAGCAGCCTGTGACCAGCTGAGCTGAGGAAGGCTGGCTTCCTTCGAGTGGGTGTCCATAGCTTGTGTCTGACAACGTGGCAGCTCCCCCACAAACTGCTTTCATCATCAAAGTACTGAAAATCATTCTGTGTGGTTCCTCTGGTGTCTAAGGATGAGCTCACATTTTTTGGGTGGGCAGGAACCAGGGGAGGCAGGGAAAAAAAAGTCTCCTGTCCTCCCCAGCCAGTCTTATGCACGTGTAACAGTACTTTGAGCCCTCTGCTAAGCATGTCTGAAATTCATCTGCAGTCACTTCTTGGTGTAAGGGCAGAGTGATCACACAAGCAACATGAACATCCTTTCCAATTTACTGCACTCGAAATCTCTCTAGGACACCAGAGAGGGAACAGTGTTTCATTTTCTAACTTCTGGCTTGGCTCATTTCTCATGATCTTTAAGAAGCAATTCCTTTGAAGGGTGACCTTTAAAATATAGGTAAAGAGTGGGAGCTTGGCAGTGCAGGACAGGGAAGACAGGCACAGGGATCTGTGAAGCAGCAGAGGAAGGAAAACCCATTGAGTATGGTGGCCAGCGTCAACTGGCAGAGCAAAGGCATTGTTAATTGATCAGGCATTTCAGCCAAGGGGAGCTGTACAGATACAGATAAGACATTTGTTTGATCTGGCTCGAAAATAGGAACTAGTATCAAAATCTAAAATGAAGTTTTGGCACGACCCTAACAACAAGCAGCCTGGAGTGGGAAGGAGAAATTCTACATGGTCACAGTGAAAGAGGCTGCAGCTGTTTGCACGAACACCTACCTGGTGTAAAGCCAACGGGAGTACCTGGCTGCTTGTCAAAACCACCCCACAACTTGCTCCGTGCAGCGCTCAGCAGCTCACAACGCAGGCTGTGCTTGCAGAAGTCCATCCAGTCCTGCCGAAGGGAAGCGGTGCAGCCACAGCATGTTCCTCTTCGTACAGAGTCGCTTTTAATTCAATTACAGTCTTCCATTACCGAGGAAATAAATGTGGGAGGAAACAAAGGACAGACACAGAGAAGCAAAACACGGGTAGCAAGTAGGAGATATATGCTTACTGCATCTCGTTTGGCTCCACAGGGCTTTAGAAGGGCTGTCATATATCATGACATTTATTATTTCTGCCATGTACTAGGATGAGAAGTCCATTACAATATCGATCATTTTACTCTGCTCAACTCTACGCCATCTAGTACTCACATAGCTGAAAAAGCTTACAAGTGATTTAGAAATAGCTGCACAGGGAGAACTGAGGAAGAAATCGGAGTCAACATGGTTTCCCTTAATGGAATTCTCTTTTTAGTAAGCTTTTACAAAACTTAGGAAATTGCATTTTAAACATTGTTAAAGTCATAGCACAGTTGCATTCAAGCAATCAGAAGCTACAGACACGATAAAGGTTTTCTATGCAATCTTAATTTACACACTGCCACGATGGTACAACGTTCAGCTCCCTTGCTGTCACATAACCCCCCACAGAGCTCCTCCTCCTTTCACCGGTCAATAATTCCTAGCCCAGAGAACTCCAGAAGAAATTCTTAAAAGGCATCAAAACACTTACCCTTCCTTGACATCAAAAGGTTTGACTTTCAAACCTGAAAATCCCTGTGGTTCCAGTGAACCTGGAGTAACTGCAGTAATCAGACCAGGTGGCACAGGGGAAGTACAAGCAGTACCTGGCAGCAGGACATGCTCCAGCACTGCAGCAGCAGTGAGGACACAGCTGTCCTGTAGCTGCAGATCATCTCGGTGCCTCTCAGCCTTACCTGGCTGTCTTCCCTCTTACCTGCAGTCTTCCTTTTACCTCTGAGCCTGCCAAGGGTGGCACCAGAAGTTTTCTCTATCCTCCTTTGTTAATGTACTGTCTGCCCCAGGCCCAGCTTCTCCAGTATCTCATTATTTATGCAGAGCAGCCTGAAGGTTTGCATCAGAAGATCCTTCAACTCTAGAGAATGCTGCAGTCTGGGACTGAAGCCAATAGTGGCTGGTGACCAGGTCAGTGTGCTAATGACAGGGTGTGCTGGTGCTGCTCCATCTCGTCTGTGTTCTTACACGTAGCTTTCAAGGGATCCTTTTTGCATAGGGCCCTATTCCAGAGATTCACTCCTATAAAGGAGGAATGACAGACAAGCCATGATGTCCACAGGAAGGCTCTCAGGTGGCACAAACTCGCACAGATAGATTACACTGGGTGCAAGCATCACAACAGTAGAACATGAGCTAGGCTGAGCTTTCTCTTTATTTATTTTTTTATCAAGTACTCCAAAAGCTGTAACAACAGATGCAGGGTCTAAATACTTGGTATGAATGAACAAGCCTTGAGTATGGGATAATTAGCTCTAATTTAAAAATAACACATCCAGCACCTAAATTAAGGTCCCTTTAAATAAAAAGACTTAAAAACTGTACAGTTTTTGTGTGTGTGTGTGTGTGTGTGTGTGTGTGTGTGTGTGTACAGCTTAGGCTCAGATATGGCTCTACTCATGCCCAAGTGGATGGCATGGGCTTAGGTTTCAGCTAGTTGTAATACTAAAGAGTAAAAGTTGGATTCTTGGGGTGTCTTGGGCCATACCAGCAGTATAGAGACCTTCGTACGTTCTGGGATCAGGGCTCTGAGTGACACAGGAGCCGGATAGTGGAGTACCTGGGTTAGTGGGGCCACATTTGGGGAAGGATGCTAAAAATCTGCTTTTTCCATTGAGTTATATGGCCTGATGCAGGGATGAGCAGCAAGAGCTGTCTTTGCTCGCCTGCCTTCATGCTGGGTATGAGTAAAAGCCACACCTTGAAAGGGAACAACAGGTAAAAGCTGTGTACGGGATACACTTCAAAGGGACATGGTGTCCTGAACTTTCTCACCAATATCCAGGCCCGTCCTTACCAAATGAGAGCCTCTGGTCCTTAAACAGGGTATCATCAGAATATAAACTGAATTCTAATGACCTTGTACATCGTGCACATCTGCCTGCTTTGCAGCAGCATTTCAGACCCAGGCTGCTACCAGCACGCCCAGCTGCTGTTTCCTCCCCAGGAACCACGACCCCGGGGCATGCCTTACACACAGCTTCTCCTCCTGCACTGTCTCTGGGAATTTTTGCCTGGAAAACATTGCCCCTAAAACTTTACGCACTTTGACACTTTCTGTGCCCTGCTAGTCCCAAGGGTGAGACTGCCTCCCAGCAGGACATCATTCACTGCCCTGGACCACTGCTATACCTGCTGCCAGCTCACAACAACCCTCTGCTTGTTAAACCAACGAACCTGATCCCGAAATGATGTTCTGCATCAGTGCATGAGTTCTCCTGGCTGTCTACAAGCAGCTGTGGCTCAGTCACAACTGAAGGCATGGAGACAGGAAATAATACGTGGTGCTCCACATAAAGTAGCCTGTTCTGGTGGTCACTTTTCACAAGTATTTCTTCTGCGGTCCAGGCTATAAAATATCCCCCGCCATGCGCTGTTCCTGCAGGCTCTGTGAGGGCAGAGCTAAGGCTGTGAGGTGGGACCACCGCAGACACTCGTCCAATTTCTGAACTTCCCACGTTTGATGTAGTTCATTTCTATGGCTTCAGTGTCAGAACATGAAGGGCAAGTCCATGTGGTGTTTGGCAAGCAGGTGAGATGCTGTCAGTCAGACATAATTTTGGGCAGGTGCTCTGGGTGCCATCTTCAGGAGATGCCTTCCTCCGAGCTGTCTGTTCTCATTTCAAGATCAACAGCACCATCTAGTGACCCCAGGCCAGCTCCTGATACCTGTCTGCCTCCTCTCACATCTCATCTGTTCCTCCAGGTCTCCCCGAAGGGGGTTGTCTGTCTCTTCCTATCCGCAGCATTACAGCTCGAGGTTACTTAGCTGAAGGTCTTGCATGGTGCAGGCTGAGAGCACTCAGTCACAGCCCCCTGAGCAGGAATGAGATGATCCAAATTAACTTGCAGACCAACAGACATCTCTGTGTCATGTACCAGACCCCGTCTGGCTCAGTGCAAGCCTTTTCTGCCTTCCTGGGCACAAGTCACAGCTTCTGCATTCAAAATAAATCTCTTCAGGGAAATAAATAATCCATCCTCTGTCATCTGTTGGTTCTCTGCTGTGCTTGACCTTGCCACATGTTTACACCATGTAAAGCAAGGACCTCAAACAGAGCAGTCAAAGGTCATGTTTTGTCCCCAAGTTCCCAGTGCATGTGTAGCTGATAACACAGATGTCAAAAGAACCAAAGGCATGAGCAGATTTATTTCTACTCTTGGCTTAGAGCAACAGGCAGCTCCCTATATCCAGCATGCAACGAGCCCTTCTGCTCCTCTCCCCACCAGTCCCACTGCTGCTCACCCCCAAAAAAAAGGAACACAAGGAAAACTTCCAGGATCTGCACACAAACCCGGAGAGGCACCTGTTTCCTTATCATCCCAGCCCCTGCACCACTGCAAGGTGCAGGAAATAACATTAAGTCACTGTGTGAGTGCAGGGCACAGCCACATCTTGACTTCTACAGGGAGCAGGTGTCCTGTCAAGAGAAAAAAAATAAATAAATAAAAAATAAAGGACTATTCAATGACAAGAAGCATGGAGACTGAGAAACAACTGTCTGCTGTCTCACCTAATAGAAGAGACAGAAGGGCATAAAATGAAACATGTAGGTGGCAGATTAAAGGTAAATAAATAAGGAGGCAGATCTTCACCCAACATGTAGCAGGGCAGAGGAAGTCACTGCCACAGGATGCTGAAGACATGGGAATTTTACAAACATCTGGAGAATGGGTGGGAACTGTATGTGTACTCATGGGACAAGAAAACTCATTGGAGGGAGAGTAGACAACAGACCCGATCCAAAATAACTGCTTGGGAAGACATTCTGGGGAAAATACAACCCCTTTGACTCACGTTTGTCTTCAGCCCAATATACACCACCGTGCTGGTTAAAAGACTCAGGTCCAGACTCGGGTTCAGTGCTGAGGCTGACCACGCTCTTCTCAGCGGGGTTCCAGGGCAAGCAGCAGAGGCTTAGGAGATTTGGGCTGGCCGTGTCCCTCCAGGTGCAGCTGTCTGACGCTCCCACACGTGGAAGTCTGTTGGCGTGGCCCTCCCTCTGGTTCTCTGCATTTCCCACACCAGTTGGATACTCCGGTCAAGAACGGTGCAGGCTCGTGTGATCCAGGCTTTTAAAAGGCTGATGAGGGGGTTACCAGTGGTGGCAGTCCCATGGGATGTTAGTTCCCTAAAGAACTGAGAACTTCCTTTCCAAGAAAGAGGATTTCCACCTTGCTCAGGAAATAAATAAATAAAAGAGATGGTTATTTTTCAATACTCCTACTAATCTCTTCCAGAATTTGAAAGCCTGAGCACAGGTAACAGCCCCAAAGCAAGAGCCCCCCTCTGTCTGGTACAGCACTTTTCAGGCCTGGCTCTCTGCTTGCAAATTCCTAGCGAGCTGCTGCTGACCTCTTTGCCATCTCTGCTCTGTTAACTACAAATGTGACCTGTTCGGACATAACCAGCTGTACTGCACACATCTGAGCAGTGTCCTGCGGCTGCCAGGTAGGGCCCATCCAATTCATTCACTTTTGTCGTGGCGCCTTATAGCATTTAATTACCAAGCAGCACTCCTTGGTCACTTTACTGCTCATCTGCCATTCCCGTCACCTCAGCAAGAGCCCAGAATCTCTCCAGCTTCTTCACCAGCAGGGTTTTGAGGTGGGAAGGTCTGTCCCAGGTACATCGTTAATGGCTAGCTGTTGACAGCTCAATTAGCCCTTGGCACTCCTGACGTTAGCATCACCCGCGTGCTGCCCGCTTGCAGGCCGCTTTGTCACTCGTACATTCCTGCCCAGCAAACACGCCTGGCATGGGGCAGGGACACCTCCCGTGTGCTCGGGCACTGCTCAGGGCAAGCAGCACATGGCAGCGCTGAAGCTGAGCAGAAAACCAGGTGGATGAGCTCCACAGGGGCCACAAGGTCCATGGTGGCATCCCTCTGTCCCGGTCATCGTGGCGCCCACCAGCAGGCAGCCTCAGCTCCAATCTGAAGGGAAGCAACCACGATCCACACTGTACATTAGCTGTAGGGGAGCACACGGTCAGCTGAGGGGTGATGTGCCTCAGGTGTCACCTGCCACCAGCACCTGAGGTCCCTGCAGAGCCACAGGATCCCTGCTGCTGGTCTCCATAGCACTGAGGGTGCCTAGCCTCTGCGTCACAGAGGCTCCACTGTTCTTCTTTCATAAGACGTAGCATCATGGTAGGTTTATGTTTCCAAAACTAATAGATCTTAAAATAAAAAATTTTTAAAAAGTCACTGCATGCAATGACAAAGGGGATCATGTTCTCAGCTGATACAAGCGTCCTCAGGGTCACAACCTCACCCTCCAGGTATGTCAAATCCACAGAGTCGATGCAGATAGAGCAAGGATTATCTTGTCTCACTTTTTTCTTGTTACTACACAGGAAAGCACGGATGAATTCTGCCACCACATTTGCATGGCGAGGCCCACGGCACCACGCCGAGGTACCACCACCAAGACCACTGCCCCACTAAGGACCCGTGCTCCAATTATTGATCTCATCAGAGACAATACACACCCATTTTTGTCGCAGTTTTGGGCCCTGGGATGGGCAGGACCTCAGCTAGCTGATGGGAAGCCTTGGGGTACTCAAGATAAGTCCCTGTCAGTGCAGTCGCCAGGTCGGGACTTGCACTTGGATTTGGTGCCCCCTCGGTGGACCAGGGGTGGATACCCGCAAACTGACACAGGAGTGGATCTGTCTGCACTGGAGCTGCCTGTGCACCAGAGGGCACTGTGAAATTACATATGCCGAAGGAAAATTTATCGTGCCGGGGCTGGGAAAAGACCTCGGCTGGCAGGAGGAGGGAGTGGGGTCTGAGGCTGTAAACAAGGGGTTTGAACCTTCATGCCACCACGTAAGCATCACTGTGAAATATTAAAACTTGTAAATAAGAGATTATACTGAGAAACAGATTATTTTGCTAATGATTTTTATTTTATTTTTTTTTTTTTTTTTTTAAGTCTTAAAAGCAGCATCAGTCCTTGCAGTGTTTAAGTTTGGGCTTGATTTACCTTTCCTTTATGAAGGTGTAACTTAAGGTGCAGCTTTGCTGGGGTCAAAACCATTTAATCGGCATGAGATCTGACTCCAGGGTATCCTGAACTGCTAAGGAGTCTTCCTACCCGTCCCTGCAAACCCCAAACTTCACAGTGCCACCGATTTCCTGGAAAGATGTGGGAATACAGGCACGCGAAGCTCACCGGGGATTCCTTCGGGTGGAAGCCCCGTGGCCACCAAGCAGCCCTGAACAACCAAATCCCAAAAGTGCAGGGGCTGCAACACCCAGACCCCGGCTGGCAACATCACCACTAGACGGCACGAGCAGCTATGCAGAGGAGCAGATCAGCCCTAGAAAGCCCGAAACGCTCCCCGGGGACACATCACATCGCCACATCACATCACATCTTGGCTCTGCGGACAGATTTCTCCTCTCTCACTGCGAGCGCAGCATCCTTCACCAGCGCTGGCCTGCTTGCTGCTGGTCTCCTGCTGGCACCCCAACAGCCCAACAAGCCAGCACCCCGACCCCAAGGGAGGAGGGCTGCAGGAGCAGGCAGAACAGCCCGCTGCAGCTGGTCGAGTCCACGGGGAGCCCGAGGAGGGGACCCGGGAGGTGCAGGCACCTCGGCAAGTCAGTCCGAGGATCCCAGCTCAATAACTGAGAGCCAGATAATAGCATTTGAACACTATCTTCTCCAATTCAATTGTATTGATTTATTGCCTGTCCAATGAAGCTGTGGAGTGTACAAAATGGTTAATCTTATATTTTTTTTTCCTTCTGTCTTCTCAGAGGAGTGAAGCTGTAAACACTAATCCATGCAAGTGACGGGGGGGGGGGATATCTGACTTTCAAGGCAGATGCTACAGCCTGCCCGTGCAAAGCTCATCCCATCTCAGCGCGGGGCAGGGGAAGGACACAAGCCCTTCTCTCCCACTGACAAGCTGCTCTATGAGTGCCTGGGGCTTGCTTACAAACCCCACAGGCATCGCCATAGTGCCTCAAGCTCCAGGAGCATGCAGGGCAGGAGATGGGATGAGGCCAGACCCTGCCACGCTCAAGGTTTGTGGGGCATTTTGCAGGATGCTATGGGGTGCAGCAGCAGCAGAAACATCCCGTGCTGCCCTGCCAACCCCAAAGCCAGCTGCAGGGATGCTGGGCTCCACCATACCATCAGTACACGGGGCCAGCACAACTTGCACAACTCACCAGGTCGTTTCAAAGCCCTGCAAGCAACATTTCAGCCTCGCCATCAGAGCACCACGCAGGAGACGTTGGCTGCTTGAAGCACACTGCTTCAAGGTGGGCTGCCACGATGCCCATGGGTGCAAGAGGGTGCTGGGTCCTGAGCTGGCCAGCTGGGAGAGAAGGAAACCGATTTACTTAAAAGAAACAAAACAACAAAAAAAAAAGTATTTTCTTTCAAAATGTACATTTGCAATTAAAGGCTAAGTATGCTGTATATTTTATTAATGATGTGGGATAGCAAGGCATTTTAAAGGTCTCTTTTGTTTTGATGATTTTTTGGAGGAGGGGAAGGAATTGAAATGGAAAGCTTAACACTTATAATTTCAAAAATTTGGCTTATATTTTAGGTTCTGGTAACATGCAATTACAGGCACTTAGAAAGAATTCCCTTTTTTATACTATGCCCTAGAGCATAAAATTAAGAGGCCAATTCAGGCTTTGTACTGCTTTCAGAGGCAGTTTGCTTCAGCATAGATCAACATGGAGACTGACTGTCGCCTTTCTATTGAATTAGGTCTATATTTTTGACAAGTATGGCAGCAGTATCATCACTTTAATCACCAACAATCCATTGTGTCTCTTTATGCTAATAAATAAAACATTCTGCGTTAAATATTTCCCAGTAAGCACTTGAAGACCTGCAATCACCACTCCTTCTATATGTTCCCAAGTAAAATAATACAATGGTAATAAAATCAAATGATGTCTAGGAGTTTTATAGACAACTAATAGCAGTTATTGCAAAGTGCACATCAGATACCAATTGAAGGTTACATTTCTCTTTAATATAATATAGCATGCATATTTCACTAACTGTCTCTGTATGTCAAGTGAATTAAACAATGCGATGATATAGGTCAAAAACCAGGTTCTTTAGGAGAGGCCTCCAGGCTGAAGAGCTTTGCTGGAGGTGTGTGTGGAGCACCAGATGCAAAAAATAATAATAATAAATAAATAAAAAAAAAGGAAAATCATCTGAAGTTACTTAGAAATTCCAAGGAAGCCCCCTACCCTTCCCAGACAGACTCTCCCCTCTTCGTGGGGTGCTGCTGGTCGTGAGGGTCTCACACACCGTCCCAAAAGAGGCTGGGAGAGACCCCAGCCCATCACCCTGGCCTCGGTTCAGGGGGAACATGCTGGTCTAGGACCAGAATGTAGTCGGAAAGCAGGGATTTTGGTCCTGGGAGAAATGCAAGCATCAGCGCCCAGGAGTCACCCCAAAGAAATCCTCGCTAGGCTTCAGCCCAGCTTGGCGGGGGATTTTTCCCATCCCCGTTACTAATATACCTAATATATTCTGGGGCCCCGCCTCAGTCAACACAAATTGTAAACCATCTCTCTAATCCCCTCAACAATACCCTTCCCCAAACCTTTTTTCTAGCTTAATTAGATATTCTATCCCTTTGGTTTAAAATAGTATTTAATTTCACTTAATGATTTCAACAAAAAATATTAGGATTCCCCAAACAGACATGTTCCTTCTGAATTCTCTCATTCTTTTTCCAAGGGCTTCAGTTTCATCTTTTTGTTGCTTTGTCAAAACACAGCTAATTGACTGTCCTAAAAGTACAATTTTAGTAATTTCTCTCAATGAAGCATTGCCGCCTCCTCTATTAGCACTACCTAATTGGACTTCGAATCCCCAGCCGGTGACTTCACCCATGCTACGGGCCCGAATCGCTGCAACAGTAAATATCAGCACTCCAGTTAAATGTAGGTTGGCTCACATTCCCCCAAAATTGGCTTTCTGCTCCTCGGAGTACAATCCGATGTAATATTACATTAACCGTGTTTTTTGTTTTTTCATGTTTTTTTTCCTTTTTTTTTTTTTTTCCTTTTTTTTTTTTTTTTTTCTTTTTTGAGGGGAATTGGAGGAACCGAGGGGGAGCCGAGGCTCAGCTCTGCATTTCAGCTCCCCGGCGCCGGCGGGATGGGCACGCTGCAGGGCTGCGGAGGCTGGCAGGAGCCTCCCCAGCCCCACAACCTCTCCTCAAGGCCAGCTTGCAGCAGCTCTGGCCGCAGGGAAAGCGCCAGGTTAGGGGACATCAGCATCAACCCCTGCTGGGTGCCCATCAGGACCGGCCCGATGGGCACCCAGCCCAACCCATCCATCACCCAGGGACAGGTCCCAGCCCGCTCACCATTTCCCATCCCCTCTCCTCCACCTCCCAAAAGCACAGCACATGGCTTTCAGCCACCAAAGACCTCGGCACACACGGTGTCAGCCTTCCTGGCCATGCCACACCGCAGCAAATGGCCCACGGCGTTATCTGCAGCGGCTCTAATTATCCTCCAGCATCTGCTATCGAAATGCAAGCATCAGGCCAGGCTACGAGTAGAAAGCAGAACCAGAACTCCTCGTTGATGCCCATAATAGGCACCGAAGGCGTGTAACTCTGCCTAATTGCTAATTGTTAGGAGTACTGCGTTGCTGCCAGAGGTGCCCGGAGATGCCCCTTCGCTGCTCCCCTCCCTGTGGGATTTGGGAAGGCACCGTTCCTGCTGCCACCCGTGCCACCTCCCTTCCAGGGGACTCCCCAGAGCTGCCCCATGCCCTGACCCCTTCCTCATGTGCCAAAATGGCAAAGGGAAATTGAGCAGCAAGTGTAAAAACGCAAGCTCAGAGCGGGACAGAGCGCTTGCCACACTCCGTCTTTCAGCTCCAGCAGTGAAATCCTCTGGGGCCCAATGAAGGCACTTGACCCCTTGCCCCCCCTCCTCCTGTCTGCAGCAGGGGATGTCAATGCTGCCAGCAGTGCGGGGGGCGTGGGTGGGCTCGGCGAGGGCTGGCAGGGCTGGGGCTGCACCTGCAGCAGTGTGGAAACGCCGTGAGATGCCCCAAGCATTACGCAGCGTTCAGAGAGAGAGCTCACAAATGCTTTTTTCCCTTTCCTTCGCCCTCGGAAGGGGTCAGCTGCAATCCAAGTTTGTGTTTTGGGATGACACCTCCGCCACCCACGCTGCTGCAGGCGCGATGCCCTTGCAAGGCTCACAAGCACACTCCTTTCTGCTCTGTCCTTGCACAAACCACTTGTAAACTCACCACCAGCGAGCCCAACTCCTCCAAGGCAACTCACTGCTCTGATTCTCAGCCTCGCTCCGAGCTCACTGTGGCCAGGCAGTAATTTTGGGGTCTACCCCGGGTTTCCTCCCGTGGCTGAGCGTGGAGGCCGCCGCTTAAAAGCTGTTGCTCTCATCTCCTCCCTTATTGCCAGCAAGCGCTCCGGCGATAAATGTTTTCTTGTAAACATGCCATAGATGGAGGTAGGAGCCAACGAGATGGAGATGCCAGAAGCTTTTTGTCTTCGTGATTTAGTTTCTTATTAGAACATGCTACTGGGAAAGAAAAGATATCATTGATAAGACTGACATTAGAGTCAGCCAGTAAAATTAAAACCCTAAGGACTGGCCTGGCCCTTTTCTTGTCAGCAAGGAATACAGACTCCCTGCCAAACTAACACTTTAAGGTACTCATAAATGTTAGGGACAAAACTTTAAAAAATAAAATAAAATAAAACCAAGAGCAGGATTTTAGCTGCCTCCAGCTTGGGCGGAGCAGTGTGAGATGCTCTCAGGGGTCTGGCCTTTGCCCCAGCCCTGAGAGGTGCCAGCAGCTTTGGGCTGGGGTCAGAAGAGCCTGGTGTCAGTGCTTCCTTCCAAAAACATTAGTCCAGGTGATGCTGGGGAAAGCAAGCCTTGGAGCACCACCGAGAGCTCGTGGCAGCACCCAAACCTTGCGAGCATACATGCACCAGGCGCTGACGGATTCACCCAGCCCAGCTGCCAGCTCCTCCCAAAGGCTGCGGGCTCATGAGGCTGCAGGAGGGGGAACAGCGGGCTGCTGCTCACGTTGGACTTAAATAAGCTCCGCTCTTTGTGCTTGCAGATTTTAGGGATGCGTTTATCATGAAAACAAGCCCTTAGAATAATCTTGCAACGAGCACTACTGTAGGTGCTGCGCCACGAGGGTGAGGGCGGTGCTGGGTTTCTGCAGGATCAGCCTCGTGGCCACGCGCCGGGCTTTGAAGCAGCAGCAGCAGCAGCCAGCCAGGCTCACAAAGGGCTTCCTTAATAAATTCTGATTAATAGCGAACGAGTTCCTCCTGTCCCAGCCCCTTTCACGGCTTTCCCAACAGCAGCAGCCCAGGCCTGCCTGCACACGTGCACCACACGAGCTTTACACAAATGTTGCGTGTCATTAACAAAACACAAACCAGCGGGCATATCTTAACGGGAAAAGTTAAATCTCTTTATGCAGTTAAATAAAGATACCTTGTCCAGTCATTAAGAAGTGATTAGCTTATCTAAGAAATAACAGCGCTAGTCCTGTCAGACTGGCACACAAACACTAAAAAGAGCAGGGATCAGATATCACATTAGGCTAATTATAAAGAGAAGCAAAGACAAGCAGAAGCATAAAATAGCCATGTGCACAGCATTTTGCTGCATTTTTTCTTTGCGTGGAAAAGCCTAAGTGCGTTCTGCAAAAGAGAAATTTAAGTATTAAAAAATTCCTCCTCTGGCGTTATTGATTTAGCACCGCCTGCACCAAGGCAGCGTGGACACATGCAGGCTCCCGCGCTGTGCGAAGCCAAAACCCGGCGAGGACCAAGGAGTGCCTCAAACCTGCTGGAAATCCTCGTACCCATGCAGCAGTGCTGGGGCTGCCAGAGCGAGGCGGCGATGCCCCAAATGCTCACTGCATTTAAGAGCCAGTCCCAGGGACTGCTGGAAGCCCTTGCTGTGTGCCCACCTCCGCTGCAGACCTTCAAGACCCTGGTAGCCTTGCAGGGACACCACCAGGTGCCCAACTGCCACTGGAGAATGCTGTTGAGGCAAGGAAATTCACCACCAGCAGCAACCAAGCCTGAAACCTGCAAAAATTTTGGCACTCAAGAGACCTTGGAGGCAGGTGGAGGGCTGCCCAGAGCCCCCTCATCCATCAGGACATCACCCACGAGAAAGCCACCCAACACACCCCAAGTTTTGCTGAAGCTAGCAGACTGGCAGAAATACCTGCTCCCTGCTGGGGGAGGTGGGAGGTGGTTTTCCATTTTTAATACTTGCATCCTTTTTAAAACTTTCATTTGCCAAAACCTAATATGAATAATGATGGCAGGTCCTATTTTCCTTGAGGTAATAACAATTTTAATGCATTGTGTCTTTTATTTTTTTTTTAACATAACTGTAGTATTATTGAGGAGCAAGTAGTAAATGATAGATACTTTAATGTAATATGAGTCAATATGTATTTATATGTGCTTTATGACTTAATCAATATAGCTACATTAGCAAGAATAAATATGGTGTTTCCTTTTCTGGCCTTGGAAGGAACAAATAAGGAAAGTCACATCGCGAAGTTTAGGGATGAATAAAATCTCAGATAATTTCACAGACAATTGAGGAAATCTCTGACATTCATTTGCTCTCCAGCACAGAGTGAGTATGACCCTGGGCAGCAGTGCCAGGAGGCTCAGCTTGTGCCCCTGCTTCAAGCTGCTCCCAACACATCCCTAAGAGGAGCTTAGAAAAGGAGACAGGCCCCAGCACAGCGCCTACGTCCACTTTTGGCTCTACCACTGAAGAAGATGAGGAGCCCACAGCTCACATCACCCCCAAGCTCCTGCTGCACCCTGCCAGCTCCCTAACAGGAGGGGATGGGGCAGTGCTCCTGCTCTAATCCATCGGACTCCATCCGCTGCTGCCAAAACTAGTCATGGAACATCCACTGCTATCACGGACAGAAGCTTTCCCATCAATTACTTGTTCCATGCAGAAGACACCCTCTGCATAAACGTCGAAGTGGAAAGCAGCCAGTGCTTGCCTGTTGCCCTCTCGATAACAGGAACAGACCTTACAGGAGGGGCGCTGACCCAACCAGCACACGAGAGAAGCCCGGCCCCACCAGCGAGAGGTTCATCCTGCATGTCCTACATGTTCTCCCCACAGCAGCCAGCCTTTGGCTGGAGCGAACCCACTGGGGAAGCCCGTCCCCAGCTCCTCTGTGCCCACGAGTCATAGTTATGCTTCTGGCCCCTCCTTGGGCACCCTCCTGGGGATGCCAGTTCCTACCCCAGGGGCTCGGTTACCAGCACAAGGCAATGCCACATCCCCTTGCTCTCCTTGGACAGGCAGAGGGAGCAAGAGCCAGCACGTGCAAGCTGCCCTTGAGCACCTTGAGTGGGAAGCAGGGCAAGGCTGGCCTCTCACAAGGCCTTCAGATATCCCCAAACCATCGCAGCAGAGAGAAGCTCACTCCTGGCAGTACTGCCGGAGGCCAGATCCAGGCAGCATTTGAGGAGAAAAACAAAACCAAAACCAGTGCTTGCTCATGCCCGCAGACCCCGGATCCAAGCCCATGATACGCATTGCTGGTGGCACTCCCAAGAAGGACGGTACTTCTGGGTGAAAGCAGAGCATTTACTGCTATTTACTGCTTATTCTCCCGGATGTAATGAGTTCAATGCAGAGCAATGTTGGTCTACAGAAATAAAGCTAGAAAGCGGCTTGCAGTTCTGCCTCCTCTAATGGCACTGAGGATGGCTTGAGAGCCAACTTTCAGAGCTAATGCTTCCAACACCACTTTGCCTTGAAGACCCCAGTGAGACTCCCAGCCAAGGTGCACTCTGGGGAGTTTAAGACGGGATCTTAAATCACCTTCTCTGGCTGAAGCCACTCAAAGCAGTGACCAGTGTCCCTCCACGTCACCCAGCCACCTCTTCTCCCCCCCCAGAGCCCACCCAGCCGCAGCAGGCAGCTGAGGGCCGCTCCTCCCAACACCTTAATCCTCGGCTGGAGTCACCCAGCCCCATGAGGACCTCGGGCCCGGCCATCCTCACTGCAGGCCTTCAGCAGAGGCCGTTCCCTCTGCTAACAGGGGCCGAGCTGGGCTGTCTGTGATCTGAGATGCTGTGTGGGGAGCTCCTCTGGAGAGCGAGGGCATCACAACAGCTGAGAGCTACCTATCGAGGGGATAAACCTCTGGAAATTCAGCTGCTGCTCGTTACTGTGCTTTTGGCACAGCCGGATGGGTTCTGCCTCCATCCTGCACCTCCGGAGCTCCTCGGGATGTTCACTTCTAGGGCTGGGCTGAAGGGTTTGGCCCAGAAGCGCTGAGTTCCTGCTAGACCCACCTCAGGCCAGCTGTGGCTGCCCAGAGTGAATTAGGTGCAGCCTTTTCCTCGTCCAGCCCTCTCGTCCTCTGCTGGGACCCCCAGGGTGTTCTTCTGCCATGCCGGATTTACTCGGGTTCCTGTGGGGTCAGGGCTTGGCCTCGCAGGTGACTGAGCCTGGACTCACATAAGGACAGGGACAGGAAAAACAAAACCAAACCAAACCCAAACAATATCCCCTCCAGCCCAGACCTGGGGAGTTTAGCAGCATTTGTTTATTTTTAACAGATTGCTGCTGCTGCGTTTCAGACCTCTTCCTGTTGTGATCGTTAGAACTTTTAACCGGATCATAAATCTTTTATTAACGTTTGGTATTATACTAATTAAAACTGTTCCATATATGTATTATTAATTTCTCCAGCACTTCTTGCGAGGGTGACATTTTTAGCTGGCTTAGCAGAATGCACCATAGTAAATAAGGAGAAACTCATTTCCAGGCAATTAGGCTTGCAGAAAAATAAGTTTCTTAATGGAGGGCACGATCATTACAAATTTTACCTAAATAAACAGGGTTTCTTAATGGTAACTCTTCAAGCTAAGTAAACAGATTGGTGTGGTAATGTCCTAAGCAATACTTAAATGTAACTGTTTAATAAATTGGTAAATTACTCATTTCATCTTAGAACAAAATGGTAATACTGTAGTAATAACCTAGTATATATTCTGTAAATATGAAGCATTATCACTTTAGCTCTGAAGAAATCACCACTGTGATATGTCAGCATTGATCTAAAACTGCAGCATTTTATCTCAAGTTTATTACCCATTTTTGAGAATCGCTGAGATTTTCAGAGCATAATGGCAATAAAAGAAGAATTTAAAAAGCGCTTAAATGTGCATAAGTTAATCAGAGGTATCCTCGGGGGGAAAAGGAAATTTGGTAAAACATGAATTATAAGCATCATTTAAACTTACTTTGGACACTAGAGATAATAAATGGCACCATAATTTAGAAATAGCTTTTAACATCAATGACTGTAAGTAGCACTTTACTGTTCATAAGAATTGCAAAGCAACAGTGCTGAGGCCAATTTTATTAGCCATTTTTTTCTTTATAAAAGCAATCCAACCATTTCCAAACTGAGCAGACAGGAACAAGAGTTACGTGTTAATATGCAAAATGCATTTCAGTTTTTTTGTTTTTGTTTTTCTTTCCTTTTTTTTTTAAATAGCCAGCAATAAATTTACTCAAAGATACAGTCCGAGGACAATTGAATGATCATTTAAGAAGAATAAAGCTCCTTCAGAGTTTACATATTTGGGAAAAGTGGATCAGAGGAGAACAGGAGAGAGAGAGAGAGCCTGGCTCGTAGATCCCTATTTACTGGGGAACGTCGCGGCGCTTCCGAGCGGGGGCTGTAAATCCAGGCAGCCACCAGAGGAACACGGCTTTTCCTTGCTGACTTCTCGCCACTGACAAGCCAGCCAAGGATCACAGCGGTTCCTCCACCAGCACTGCCTCCTTCCTACAGGCAGGGACCTCACATCATGCCTCTTGGAGCTGCACCCCTCACACCAATGCATTTCCATGCTCTTTGGGCACACAGACACCTGGGTGCTTGCTCTGTAGCTTGGGAGAAATTACTGTATTTTTGTCTATATTTTAATTATTTTGCTCCTGGCCACTTTAGCACAAGCAAAATCTAACAACAGCCTTTACCCTACGCTGCCCACCCAGCTCCTCCACACTCTGTCAGCCTCACCCCGCGCTTGGCCCCCCAGTAATTTCTGTGGCATGGCGCGGTCACGCACCAGCCCTCAGACAAAAACGAGCAAGGTTGCTCGCGTTATTTCCTGGGGAAACAAATCCGAGCCGTGCTGGTACCAGATGGCTGCTGATTTCGTGTCGATGTCGGGAAGATTAATTCAACCACTAAAAATCAGAGCCTCGACACGGACACTGATGCTGCGCAACAAAGTGTGTAAGGAGGGAGGCGGTGTCACGCTGACTTGTGAGCGCGGCCTCCTCTCCAGGACCTCAGCACAGCCTCCAGTGGAGCCCAGCGCCAGAGGGACGGCCGCCTCGTGGAGCAAAGGCAGAGGATGCAATGCCAGCACTTCTCCTGGCTAAGCTGAACAAAGGGAAAACCCAGAGGTGAAGCAAATCGCAGCTTCCGACACGGGAATCCAAAATGCAAACAAAACCACATCGAGCAAACAAGTGTGCCACAAATTCCAATGGCTGGAAGCAAAAATTATGCAAAATCGGGCAACAAAAATGGGAGCAAAAGATCTATTTTTACCCTGACTGTGATTTGGCACTTCAGCAGAGAATTGCTTCTCCAGCACGAGGAATGTTTCATTCAAGACTCGATTGCTTGTTAAATGACAGATCTTAGCTCAAATCAGGGTTTATTCAGGAGGAAGGCATTGCCTGTGCTATTAGACACCTAATTAGGATGAACTTGTAATGGAACAACTAATTTTTAATTTACTCTTCTTAACAGAAAGCAAATCTCTAAAAATCTTAGGGTGATTTTTTCAAGCACTCATGTAAATCTTACTGTGATTCCAAGTGGACATCCTCAAACACCGCAGGGCGGTCCCAGAACAACTTCTAGCACAGATTCGGGGAAACCTGGCCATGCAGCTTTACCCAGAGAACTCCAGTGCTGTGCTCCACAAGCTGGGAAAAGCTTCCCAGAACCGAAGAAAACCTGCAGTGTCTGTGCACTCCCAGCAGCAGTATGTCCAGCTCCAGCTGCACCTGCAGGCGGGCAGCCCCAGGGCAGCCCCTCCAGCACCCATCTGAGGTGTGCAAGAGGGTGCAGGGCACAAGCCCGCTCAGCCAGAAAGCAGAGCTGGATCTCAGCTCCATCCGAGTTCCTGCTGCCCGTCACGGGCTGCACATGCTCGTCTGTCAGTCTAGACAAGCCTTCGTACATGCCATCAGGAAAACTAAACGCGTGCAGTTATGAAGATTAAAACTCCAAACAAAAAACGTGCGCCGAAGCATTTGGCAATGAGAGGGATTGTTAAATTGTCCCCACGAGCCAGATTTTCAGTAAATCAGAAGAGCTCTGCGAAGGCTCTGTCCCAGCCTACGAGCGGTATCGCAGAGCCCAGGAAACACTCGTGCAGCAAGCACAGGCCGCAGCGCGCTCCTTGTGCCACCCCAGCGCAGGCCCCGCACTCACCACTGGCACTGGGCAGGAGGAAATCATTCGATGTTGGCTCCCTCCGAGCCACTGCAGGACTGGGGGCGGCTGCCGGGGCTTGCCCGAGCTGGCTTTGGCCTCTACCCCAGCCCTGGCCACTGCTCGAGTGCCGAGCGGGGCCGTGTCCTGCGCCGCCTCGATGGCCCCTCGTGCGCTCGCCTCCTGGCAGAAGCTGCGCCCGCTCGGCTCGGCCCCCGCTGTGCACTAACGACATGCGGGCGGCACGAGCCAAGAGCTGGGAGCAGCTGAGCTCCCCCCCTGCCTGGTGGGCTCAGGAAGAGTTACAGGTGTGGGACTTGGCTTGGCTGCTTCACTTTGTCCTCATCTATTTCCATGCATGGTTCAGCCTACGCTCCAGCCGGGGCACAGAAATCGCCTCAAAACGGATTTATTCACTAAAACATTAATGGGAAAGAAAATTAAAAATGCATTTCTCTGTAACCAAGCACACCACGAAAGCCCTACCTGGGGGCTGCCCGTGGCCAACCCTCCCCTGGGGCCACAGGGAGCACGAGGGGCCCGGGCACGCAGGCGGCCGAGCAGGTGGCAGCGCGGGCGGCCTCCCCAGCCGCCGCCCTGCCGGGCCTGTCAGCCCGCGCCATCGTCACCGAGCACAGATGTCGGCCGGGCAGCCAGCGCCGTGCCACACGCTGCCCGGGTGTGCTCCAGCGGCTGGCTGCGAGCCGCTGCCGGGGCCTTTTTGGTTGTTTTTTTTTTGGAGCATCCTCTCATGGGGGGGTTGCCGCAGCTTCCTCGCACGTGGCTTCTCTCCTTTCCCCCTGCCACTCGTGTAACGCAGCTTTCCCTGCTCTGTAGGGTTTGTCAGTGGCTCGTACCATGTCTGGGTGTGTTTGCTGCCTTCTGACTTGCTCGCTGGCTCAGGGGCTTCACCACATTGCTGTCACAGCACTTGCCATCCGGATGGGACCCCCAGGGCACTGCGCACAGGAGTTTCCCCTTCCTGCCCCTTTACATGGCCTCACCCCAAATTATTTGGGTTCCTGAGGTGATACCCGGCTGCTTGCTCATGCCCAGCCCTGCTGCGCTGGGGTTGCAATCACAAAGATGCATTTTCTATCAGGGTTCTGGGAGGTCTCTTCCTGCTGATCCTGCCTTGCATTTCTTGCTTGTGCCACGCACCCAGCGCTCCCTCACCAGCTCACCCCCACACATGGGGCAGAGGCTCCCAGAGGCATTCAGTTTGGGCAGAAAAGCCACAGAGCAGCATCAAGAGTGGGCAAGGAGATAGCAGCAAACTGAGGTGGACAAAAAAAAAGGCAGGTTCAATATTTTGCCCTATTCAAAGTGGCAAAAAGCAATTTACGCTGCATGCATCCACCCAGAGTCCCCAGGTTTATTCTCCACTTGTGGACGTGCCGCTTCAGATGCGGGACCACATCTCACACCCAGATGAAAGGCTCCAAAACCCTGCTCTGGGTAGTGGGAAGAAGAGAAGACATCTGTCTTCTCAGATGTGCGAGAGCACCTGGCAGAGCGCACAGGGAAATGGTGGCTGTCCTCATGAATTTTGAACAGGAGGCTTAGGTCAGACAGGAGCTGCTTTTCACTGGGAGCGATTTAGGAGTGGATCACACAGGGAAGGCTGGAAGCTTCACCTAAAGAGCTTTTTAGACAACCACATCTGCAGTGTTTGAAACGCAGCCCTGACATGAGGAAGGGCACAGGCTGCTGTATTTTCCCTGCCCCATCTGGTAGCGGGGGAAGAAAACAAGAAGAGCGTAGTGGTTTAGCTCCAACCCCTGTACAGCAGAACCGTATCCTTTCCCCTCTAAGCACTCAGCCAAGGTATAAATGGAGAAGGGCAACTCCGTAGATTGATGTTGGAAAGCCACAGCATGACAAGGCAGTGGAAAAACAAACAAAACAAAATCTAAAACCCCACAATTTCTACACTTGGTAAGCTCAGAGAAGGACCATTCTGCAGCTCTCCAAACAGGTCCTGTGCATGTTTTTTTCCTGAACCCTTCACTCATTCCAGGTACCCCCAAATATTTCAGCCTGGGAAGGTAGGCAAAGGTGTTTTTCCTGCTTGGGCTCTCAGGGTTGATCTCTTGCCACACAGAGTACATAGGCACCAGGTTTGATGGCTCTAATTTGGCATTTCAAGGTGAAAGTCCTAACCCTGACGTGCCAAGCCAGGCACAGAAAAGCCTCCTCGCCCACCACCCCCACGCTCCCTGTTGGCCTCCTGCTGACCAAGGGGGTCAAATTCAAGTTCAAAGCATTCCTGGTGAACACCCTGAGGACACAGGAACCTCCACAGCTCCTGGCAAGCTGGCGTCAGTGCCATGCACAACAGCTGCTCCGCTGGAGCACTGAAACCACAGAGCTCCCCAGTGCAAGGCGGCAGCCTCAGCAACCGGGTCCCCAACTGTGCAAACTGCTTTCAGAATCAATTACCCGTCCCAGCCTCTTTGGGCAAGAGGCAAAATCCTGCTTCCTTCTGCAACCCCACAAAAAGGGTTAGAGCAGCACTAGGACACCGCTCTAGCACTAGAAGGATGGGCTGCAGGAGGGCTTGGCTCCATTTGGAGAGAAAACGGTGGCACCGGGAGCAAAGCGCCCAGAGACCACCAAGGGGCTGCCTGAAAATGAGGGCTGAAGAACTGCTGGGGAGCAAAAATGCTCTGGCTGTGACCTGAGAGTGGCAGGGGATGCAGGCAGCAGCAGAGGCCATGTGGAAATGGGACACTTGCAGTAGACACAAGCGCCATGTGGAGAAGGAAGAAAACCAAGAACTCCCAGTAGAAGCACCGCCATGCAGTACTTTGTTCAGGAGCACAGGGCGAAAAGAAATTGTGAACCAGGCTGCAGGACTTTACCTCCCCTGCCCTGTTTTTGGGTGCCAGAACCACAGCACGCTGGGCTACCAGCAGGGCCCCACTGATGGATGACCCAGCTCCCACAGCAGCAGCAGCCCTGCGGACACCCCGAGATGCCGGGGGTGCAAGCAGTGATCACAAGGGGCTGCAGAGCAGAGGCCCCCGAGCTGCTGCTCCCACATGGCCTTTGTCTGGATGCAGTGGAGTCATTAGAAACACTTCCCCTTGTGGCAAAACTCCCCATTTTCCAAATTTGGAGGAAAACAAGAACTCAGGTATGGATTGTGCCATCGCTACCAGCAGCAATGCCGGGTGGAAAGGAAGGGATGCTGCCCCCATCAGCGGGGACATCCCCATCCCCATCCCCTCCTGGCACCACCAAGCCCCAGTGCAGGCACCCTCGCTCTGCCTCCTGGCCAAGGGAAGGACCTGCAGGCTGCTTTAATTATTAACCCTGGGCTTTGTCCCCTCCCCAGTGGGGCGCCAGCCCTGGTGGGACCGGGCTGTCCCGCAGCGGGGTCCCTCGCAAGCGGCTCCATTACCATTAATGGGAGCGGCGCGCGCTGGCGAGCGAGGGAGGGGAGCCTAATGTCTTTATATTATACCACCAATTAAGTACTCGGGGTCATGTCCTCAGCTGATGTAAAGTAGATGAGATCCACTGAGCTTAATGGATCTCTGCTGATTTACACCGAACGAGGAGCTGGCCCTCTCTGGCTCCTGTTAAAACATCTCAGCCCTTCCAGCAGCCTTTGTGTTTAACAGCCCCGTGCTCCAGCCAGCCTTTCCTACCACTCCAGTCCATAAACCACAAGCTTTATTAACTAATAATTAGTTTTTCAAGTTAAGTTTCACTGTCGTATTTTAAGAAGCTACTGCCCTTACATCAGGTGGGGAATTTGGAAGCGACTCGAAGCAGTGGAAAGAAAGCAGAGGAGAGGCTTGGCCAGGCTCCGGGTGCTTAAACCCCTGCAGGTGCACCCCAGAAGGGGTCTCTCCACCCACCCACCAGCACCCAGCTCCCCGTGGCAGGAGCTGGGCACCTCAGTACTACCTGCAACGCACCGCCTGAGCACGTAGGGATGTTTGGAAGGACTTGCCACAGGCTCCCCTCATCATTTTTTTCCCCCAGTCAAATACTAAGGCATCTAAAAACACCAGCTCAGGAGCTAAGCGTGTGATGAATGCCAGATTAAATTGCAATTAGAAGACTATTTTTGCAAACACAGATAATTTCTTCACACGTTAAAACACAACTTCCAGCATACGTGAGCTTCAGCAGGCACACAGATCGCTCTTTTTTTTCCCTTCTGTCACTGAATTGAATAAGGAATGTTTAGTGTATTTCTGCCACAACAAGGAATAAAAGCAGCATGCTGTACAGAGCTGGGGAGGAAAAAAAAATAAAAAAAATCACAACAGCCTACTAACACAAACGTTCTGAACAAGGAACGTAATATGGACAGCTCTTACAGACACAGTTCTCGTGCAATAACTTAAACAGTGCAGATTACTACTTGGGGAAATAAAAGACAACATAACTTTGAAACTTGAAAAGCTCTTTCTTCGTTGTAATCAATTGCAATAATCCATGTCAGTGATTTAGATGAAGATCAACTTTACCTTTCTTTGCTGATGACACAAAACTAAGAGCAATAAAAAACTTAAGTGCATTTGCGCACAACTAATGGATTGGATGTGGCATGTGCCAATGGAAGTCAGTATGTATAATGCAGCACATGCTGGATGCCAAATTAATGGGATCATTTGGGCATTCTGGAACACTTGTGGCATCGAGCTTAAGTCATCTAAGGAGCCTGGCAAGGGTTGATGACCTTCCATTTTCCAAAGCCTGCAGAAGCCTTGTAACATTGTCGGCAAAACATGACCGTGAATTTTACCCACTCCATCCAGCTGCTATTTAGTCGAAAGCAGAAAGATGACGAAACTAAGACAATGCACCCGTGCCTGGTACCCCTAATACAACAAACAGACAGAAGTGCAGGTTGACCTGGACGGGGAGCTGTGGTCAGGCGCACAGATGACAGACCAGGTGCTGCCATGCCTGCAGAGCCCGATGATCTGCATCGGGCCAGGGGCTCACACATATTTGTACTGTGTTTGCTTCCAACCTGGATTAAATCCTGAAGCAAACCGATCCCAATACGGAGAGGAATGCCCCTGCCTGCTAACAGCATCACCGAGAGATGCAGAGGTTTGTCCTAGCAGCTCAGGCTAGTGACGGAGCTGGAGATGCCATTCCTCTCCCCATTCCCTGCTCCCAAACCCTGGCAAACAGGGCCAGGGGAGAAAGGAACAACTCCTGGGGCCGTGGCACAGCTCCCCAGCTGGCCAGGCACAGCTGTGCAGAGCAGGATAAAACGGGAACAGAACCGCCTGGCCCCGATCCCTGCAGTGCAGCCACCTAATTGCAGTGAAGGTCCCAATCCCACAGCCTCGTCCACGGGAGTGCACTGGGTACTCCACAGCTCTGGCTGAAAACTTCAGTGAGGCCACCAAGGTCCACATGGTAGGCACGCCGATCCTTGCACAGGTGCTCTGTAAATGTTACTGGGAAATGTGCTGCATGAGTCCCCTATCCAGGGACAGATTTCACTTTAAAAAATGTAATCAATCAAGGTGTTTTGAAGAATGGCATGGGGCACAGCAGCACATTGTGCCCAGCTCCAGAAGAGATGCGGGAGCCTTCACCTGTGTCACCCAGAGAGCACAGGGAAGCTGTCGGGTGCCTCAGCTCCACGGACACGTGGACATCTCTGAATGCACAGCACAGAGGCTCCTTTAGTCAGCCAGCTCCTATTTTCCACAGTGACTTCAAGAGAGTATTTTACCTTGTAGCTGCAAATAAAATTCATAGGAGTAAGATATCCAAATGCCATTATTGCTCTAACCTTAACGCTGCTGCAAGTCTGAAAAGTTCAGAGCTTCGTGGCCCCCAGAGAGTGGGCAAGGGAAGCACAGCATGAAGGGAAACACCCCCAGCAGAGCAGAGCACAGCACAGGGTGCACGTTCCCCTTCTCCCCAAAATGCCCAGCTGCAGAATGCTGTCACCCCGCTCCAGTTGGCTCGAGCAACTTCTACCACTTCGGGAGCAGCAGCTACAGCAGCAGGTGCTCACCCAGATGAGCCACGGCCCCCAAATTGTTCCTCATCAGTGGTAGTGATGGTTGCAGTGCAGAAATACACGCTTCAAGGAAAATTCCTCCATGAGAGGGAGGTGTAAATCTCAGTATTATTTATGTTAGCTATAAATAAGCTAAATTATGACCTAGCTGAGTGAAACACTTTCATAAACCGAGGCTCTGAATATTGTGCAGTTTGCATGTTTACCAGGGCCACGCTTTCATCACAGAGTGGAGAAGGAGAGCTAATAACCCATTGATTTTAAGGGCCATTTAGGAAAAGGATTGCCTATGCAGATCTGATCACCGTGCATTACTTCGTAACATCTAATACCCTGGGCACAAAATAATGCTGAGAGATGCAAATTCTGCAGCCATTTTTATACCGAGAGGGGTTGCGCCCGTGCATGCGAGAGTGCTAAGGGGCTGCTTTGGGTTTTGGCTGGTAAGTCAGGAGGGACCCTGAGGAAAGGGTGAGTGTTTCACGTGGCCCTGGTTGCCCTGAGCCCTGCACTGTGCACTCACGCACTCAGCTGCTTGGCCCCACTCAGAAAATCACTTGCACACCTGATTAAGCCAAGTTAAGACAGCGATCTGCCCAGCGTTAAGTCCCATGGATAATTCAATAACACTCACCCTCGTTTTCCATCCCCATGTGTTTGAACAGGAGTTTTCCCAGGCTTGAAGCTCCGAGAGGAGGGAAGGTAAGCACGCAGCCTGTGCCTCCCAGGGTGCCCGTGCACGGAGACGCGGCCGTTCAGGCTGCTTAGGAAAGATCATCCACATGCTAAGAATTATCAGTTTCCTAACAGCATCAAACATCAACATATTAAAACGGCTCAGGGGGATGTGTAGCCCCTCCAACACTCTTAGGCTGCGTCTTTCTCACAAGGCTCATGCAGCCTCTGCTCAAAATGCACCCCCCGAGTGAGCCGGGCCCATAGGAGAGTGGCCGTGCCGCAGTATGGCTGTCGGAGCTGCTGCCCTCGCTCCCTCTCCCCCTTCTCTGGGTGTCTGCAGGAGGTTCCCACGAAGGGAAGGGGGCATTTGGCAGGGGTGGGAGGTGGGGGCAAACCAGGCTGCGTCAGAAACCTGCAAGTCAAACCGCTGCCCGCAGACAGCAGCCCGGATCGAGGTGTCCGAGGCACCGCGCACAGCCCGGGGGCAGCATGTGGGCAGCACTCCCACCAGGATCAGCACAGCCAAGCAGCTCACCCCAAAAAGGAGCCTTCTGCTCCCCGGGCATCTGCACCCCCAGGGACGGACAGGCTCACGCTGGGAGCACCAAAGGTCCCCGCACGCCCCGTGGCTGGCTTCACCTATTGATGGACATCCCGAAACGCACAGCAGGGAGCGTCGGGCAGCCCTGCCACCCCCGAATCGGGCTGCCAGGGATCGCTGCTGTCACCCACGGGGAGGGAAATGCAGCGTAGTCGTTCCCACTGGCGTTTCCCTGGCGCTCCCATGAACATCGCCCAGGCAGGGGCTGGAGCTCTCCCCGCTTCCATCGCCTTCCTCGCAGGGCCACATCAGTGCCCCCGAGCCGTCTCACCCCACACACCGCGGATGCGAGCTGCAGCCTGGCCCTTGCGCTCTGCACATCTCCGCACCCCGAGACCCTCTCCTCTGGAACAAAGACACCACGGCGAGCCCCAGCACACCAGCTCCCCGTGCCAGCACCCTGCTACCGGGGCGATTCGCACGGCAGAAACGGCAGCCACCGGTTTCTGAAGTCCTTCGGAAAGTTGGGGCCCCCCCAAGGCCCGATCCTGCCGTCGTGCCCCCAGCACGTCCCGGGGAGGAGAGCGGAGCCCTGCCGGGGCTGGCAGCACCGGGCCGGCCCCAGCGGTGCTGCGCCGGTACCGGGGCTGGCGGCGCTCGGTGGCTTTGCCGAGCTCCGCGCCTGCCGCAGAGCCGACCGCGGCGGTGCTGAGCTCTCCGACAACGCGCAGGGAAAAAAATAATAGAAAAAATATGCAGGGAAATCGGGAAAATACAGCGGCGTGGGGCCGTGGAGTACTCCGACAGCTAAAGAATAAAGAGGCGTTGAAAAAAAAAAAATAAAAAAAAAAAAACGCAGGCAGTTTGTAGCTGGCAGGGGGCACCGACCAAACACAACAAGGAACAGGCGTGAAAGCGGGGGCCCGCTTACTGCAGCCCCCTCCCGTGGTGCTGAGCTCGGCTCGGCCCCGGGGCAGCTCAGCTCGGCCCCGGCCCGGCCTCCCCCTGCCCGCTGCCGTTCCTGGCGCTGCCCGGCCCCGGCCCCGACGGCGGCGGCGGGGACGGGGATAGGGATGGGAACAGGGACAGGGATAAGAACGGGGACGGCCAAAAGCTGCGGGCAAGCGGCATTCCCGAGAATCCGTGGCCAGGGACAGACTGCCTCGTTGCTTTTTTTTTTTTGGTTATTATTATTTTTGATTTTTAATCCTCCGTTCCCCGCCAGCCACCTCCTCTCGGCCGCCGCTGCCCAGCTCAGCCCGCACACCCCCGGGTGCTGAACGGCGCCGGCCGAGCAGCCGCAGCGCAGCCCCGGGGGCAGGATTGGGCCCGGCCTTCGCACCGCCGCAGCCCCCCCCCGGGCTAAACCAACCCAAACCCAACCCAAATCCAACCCAAACCCCTGCGGCAGGGTCAGCCCGAGCCCCATCGCCCCCGGGAGCGGCGCTGGCAGGAGATGCGGTGCCGCTTCCCCCCCCCCCACCCCGGGGACGGGCTCCAGCCCCAACCCTGACCCTTGCCGGGGGTCGAGGCCAGCCCAGGAGCGGGCGACCCCCGGCGGCCCCGTTCGCGGCGCCCGGCCCCGCTCCGCCGCCCGCCGCCCCCGGCCGGCCCCGCAGCCCCCCAGCGGCCCGGCCTTCGATAACGAATAACCCAAACGCAAAATAAAAGCGGCAAACGAAAGGCAGCGGCCGCAGCCCCCCGGGCCGGCGGGGTCGCGGCAGCGGCTCCCGAAGCCGCCGACACCGCCCGGAGCCGCGGGTGCCGGTGCGGGTGCCGGTCCCGGTGCCATCCCCGGTGCCCTCCCGGTACCGCCCCGGTGCCGTCCCCGCTCCGCCGCCCGCTCACCTCCGGCTCGGCCCCGCCGTTTCCAGCCCGGCTCGGCCCCGGTCCCCGTCCCGGTCCCGGTCCCGGTGCGGCGGCGGCGGCGGCGCCCCGAGGCACGCAGGGAGCGGAGAGGCGTTTTTAAAGAAAACGTTTATTTACACGTCTCGGCAAGTACAAAGTATTATACATGGTCTGTGTCAACCCCAAATCTTCTTTATTATGAAACATAAGGCGCTTTCTCTAGAGTCGGTGGCGAAAGGAGAGGGTGCGGGTGCTGTTTCGGTGCGCTAAGCTCGTCGGCAGGAGAAGGTGAGGACGAAATAAAGTGTGTGTGTCGCCTGAAAGGAGCCCTTATTACTACGGTGAATAAATTACAGCTGACATTAACTTCACCTGGGACAGATGGAAGCTACCGCTTTTCAGCTTAATAGGGTTTCCTAAGCTAATGAGTCATCACCGGCTCCACTTAGTCCCCTCCGCTAAGTGATAGGTAGGTGCGTTTTTTTTTTTCTTTAGACTATCCTCAGAACGGGAAAAAATAAAATAAAATAAAATAGCCTTTTGTTCCAAAGCCAACACAAAATCCCTATGTCCGGATTTCGATATAAATAATCGAGGTTTTATATAATTCCATATTAATAGTGCCCAAAATCTCGATGCATAAATAAATTAAATTATTAACACTTCTTACAAAAAGTGACATTATCTCCCCTCCTAGTGGAACATCGACACGAAGATACAAGCGGAGCGCGGGGCCCCGCCGCGGCCGCCTTGGCCCCGGGGAAGCGGCGCGGGGGGCCCGGTCCTGCTGCTGGGCCCGGGGACGGGGCCGGGCCCGGGGGCTTCGCTCGCCGCCGCCCCGCTCGTGCCGGGACCGGGACCGGGAGCGGGACCGGGAGCGGGGGCGAGTCCGCTGCGTGCCCGGCGGTGGCCGGGGCTCAGACGAGGGAGGTGACCGGGGGGATCTTGGCGCTCTCCTCCTCCCAGGGCTGCAGGTTCTGCAGGGCGAACAGCGACGAGTTGTGCAGGCACAGCGGGTCGGGCTGGATCGACTCGTTCAGGGACTTCTGGAAGGCGTCGTGCTGCAGCTGCAGCATCAGCCGGCTCGCCTGCTGCCGCTCGGCCTCCCGCTCCTCCGCCGTCTGCCGCCTGCCAGGGGACACGCTCAGCCCGGCCGCCCCGGGGACGGGCACCGGCACCGCCGGGACGGGGACAGGGACCGGGAGCGGGACCGGGAGCGGGGCGGCCCCGGCGGAGGCGCTGCGGGCGGCGGAGCCCCCCGAGCTGCGGCGAACCCCCCCCCATTTTGCAGAATATCTGCCCTTTTCGGAATCAGCCGTTTGCCGGACAACCTATCCGAGCAACCCCTCGTTTTCCCGATATTTCCCCCGATTTTTCCAATCATTCCCCCGAATTTTCCCAGTAATTCCCTTCCTTCATTTTTTTCGTTCTTTCCGAATAGAACGTTATGTAAAAAAAAAAAAAACAAACAAAAACAAAAAACACAGGAAAATAATAACAATAATAATAATAATTAAAAAACCAACAACAAACAAAACCAACCAACCAAACCAAAAAAAAAACCAAAACCAAACACAAACCAAAAAGAAAAACCAAACCAAACGAACAAAACAAACACGACCCAAACCAAAGCAAATAAAAAATAAAGAAAAAAAATCCCAAACCGAACCCAACAACAACAACAACAAAAAACAACCCAACCCAAAATAACTAAGGAAAACCAAGGGAAGGAGGAGCGGCAGCCCAACGCTGAGCCCCCGGCTCCCGGCTCCCGGCCCGGGTCAGGGCGGCCGCGGCGCTCCCGGGGCTGCGGGCGGTGCCGGGCCCCGACGGGGCGGCCCCGGGGGCGCGGGACTCACCGCCACTTGGTGCGCCGGTTCTGGAACCAGGTCTTCACCTGGGCGTCCGTCATCTTGAGGGACTTGGCGAGGGCGGCGCGCTCGGCCGAGGCCAGGTACTTCTGGCGGTGGAAGCGCTTCTCCAGCTCGCAGATCTGCACCCGGGAGAAGGACGTGCGCGGCTTCTTGCGCTTCGGCGGGGTCCGGTTCTGGTAGGGGTGCCCGATCCGCCGCGTCACCGTGAACGGCGTCAGCGCCGCCGCCGCTGCCCGGGGGGGAAGCAACAGGGGTCGGCCCCGGCCCGACGGCGGCCCCGCGCCCGCCGCCCCCCGACGGCGGCTCCGTGCCGGGGAGGGGGGCCGGGGCCGCGCCGCCGCCCGCTCCTTCCCCCCGCCGCCACCGCTATTTTGTTACGTTTTTAATTTTTATTTTTTCGATTTATTTTTTTTTGTTGTTCTCCTTTTTCTTTCCGTTAGCCGCGGCCCGGCGCCGCCTTACCCGTGAAGCGGTCCTTGACGAAGCGGCGGCTGCTCTCCATCCACGGGAAGTTGAGGCCGCCCAGGCCGGGCACGGCGGGGATGGCGCTGGGGATGGGCGGCGGCACGGCCCCGGGGATGGGCCTGTGCGCCGGCACCCGGATCACGCCTCCGGGGGCCAGGCTCAGGTTGACGCCGTACGAGCCCGAGTCCTCGAAGGGCGCCGCGATGGCGGGGAAGGGCGCGGGCAGCGCCGGGTAGGGCGCTCCGCCGCGCCCGCCCAGGAAGGCCGCGCCGTCGGGGCCCCGGGGGGGCGGCGGCGGCGGCGGGGGAGCGGCGTCCGGCTCGGCGCCGCTCAGGATCTGGTCGATGCCGAAGCTGATGGGCTCGTGCTGCGGCTGCGGCTGGGGCTGGGGCTGCGCGCCCGCCGCCGGCTCCATCCTCCTCCCGCGCCGCCCCGCCGCCGCCGCCCGCGCCCGCTATAAAGGAGCCGCTGGCACCGCCCGGCGCGGCGCGGCACGGCCCGGGACAGCGCGGTAGGGCCCGGCTCGGCCCGGCTCGGCCCGGCACCGCTCGGCACCGCTCGGCACCGCGGGCCCGGCCGGCCCCGCCGAGCGCCGCGCGGGAACTTTGCGGAGCGCGCGCCGCCCCGCCAGCCCGCCCGGCATCTCCGCGGGGCCGCCGCGCGCCCCGCGCCGCGTGCGCCCCCGCCGCCGCCATTGGCCGCCGCCGCCCGGCCTCTGCGCTCCCATTGGCTCCCGCCGCCCCGCCACCGGGGGAGAGCCCCCCCCACACCCCCACCCCCCCCCCCCTCCCTCCCGCCCCGAACCGCCGGACCCGCGGTGACGTCACTCGGGGCGGGAGGACAATGGGCGCGCGCGGGGCGGGGCGCGGGGGCGGGGCCGCCGTCGGGGCGCGCCCGCGGGGGGAGCGCGGGGCACGGAGCCCCCCGGAGCCCCCCGCAGCCCCCCGCAGCCCCCCGGGCCCCCCCGGCCGCCCCGTCGGGCACGGCCCCGCCCGGCCCCGCCCGGCCCCGCGGCCCCCGGCGGCGGCGATCGAGCCCCGGCGCCCGCCCCGACGGCAGCGGGGAGCGGGTCTGGGGTTTTTTTTGGGGGGGTCCCGGCGCGGCCCCGGCCCCGGTTAATTGGCGGCGGCGGAGCGGGAGGCGGCCGCTAAGCGAGTTTGCAGACGCTCCCTGACGTCCAAATTGGACTAAAGGCGTTAAAAATTAAATAACGCTCAGCCGCATTTACTTAGTTCCCCTCTTATAAAGGGAAATGAAAACAGGGAATAGAATTTTCCTTTTAATAGAATGTAATGGTATTTGATCAGCACCTGGTAGGGCGAGCCCGTGCTCGCAGGAGCGGTGACAAGGCGGCAGTTTATTAGTTTGTACAGCCCGGGATTCAATTACCCCGGCGCGCCCAGCGATTCCTACGGCAGCGTCGAGCGCGGGCGGCCCCCGGCCCCCTGCCCCCGCCCCGACGGCCCGGGGGGGCTGTGGGTTATAGGGCTATGGGGGGCTATGGAGGGCTGTAGGGGGCTATGGGGGCCCCCTCGTGTCCCCCCCGGCCCCGGTTGAAGCCGAGCCCCGGAGCCGCCGCCGCTCGCCCACGGAGCGCGGCGCTGCCCGCGGCCGTCGGGGCCGTCGGGGGGGGGCTCCCCGTGCCCCGCGGTCCTTCAGCTCGGCCGCTACCGGGCCCCCCCCCGTCCCCTCCCGTCCCCCGGGGCCGCCCGGGGCCACCCCCGGCCTTGGGCAGCCCGACGGGGCCGTCCCCGCTCGGGGCCGCCCGCAGCAGCCGCCGCGGCTCCCCCCCGGCCCCGGAGCGGCGCTAATCGGATTTCCCCGAGCCCGGCAAGATGGTGCGGGGCCGGGGGGCGGCGGGGGGCAGCCCGCGGGGACCCCCCCTCCGGCCGGGCAGCGCCGACGGGGAGAGCCCGGCTGCGGGTGGGGGGCGGCGGGGAGAGAGGAGGGGGGGACACGGGGAGGGGAGCGGGGGGGGGGGGGCGACAAAAATAAAAGCAACCCGGGGGAGGGTAAATAAATAAATAAAGTGACACCCGGTCCTGAATCAGGGCAGGCTTTGTTAGAGAAAATTGCAGCTTGATCTGCATAATGGGAACTCTGGCTGCCCAAGGCTATCTTTTTATTGCATGTGTGTCTGCTGTTATCAATTTTGTGAACGATTTCACAGGGAGCCTGGCAGACTTGAGCTGGAATAATATGCAAAGATGAGCTTTGAATAATGAATGATGTGCTTTTAAACCAATTCCAAAGTGTCTGTGATAGTACAATATGAAAAGGGGTGGTAAGTAATAGTATATTTAAAAGGCGCTAGTATGTTTTTATTACTATATTTAAAAAGATATCTATATTATTTTTGTGAAATGGATAATATATCACAGAGTCTTTGATAATCAGCTAAACAATACATTTTTCTTTGGGAAAACTCTCCCGGTTTTACACAGTTAAATATAGAGTAGAGCTTTGTAACGCTCGGCTACCTTATTAAATATTAACTCTATTTTAATATTAGCTTTTAAATTTAATATGTTGACGTTCTGCAGTTTTACTTTAATTACGTTTTATAATTAATAACCCGGGACGTATGGTATCCTTAAATGCGGCTCCCCCGCTGCCGCCTCCTCTCCCTCGCCCCTCCGCGGGCCGGGGGCGCGCAGCCCCCGCGCAGAACCCGCGCAGCGCTGGGGCCCCGCGGCCGGGCTCGCCCCGACGGCGCGGCCCCGGGACCCCGGCGGGGGCTGCTCGGGGCCGTCGGGAGCCGGAGCCGGGCCGGGGGCAGGCAGCGGGCACCCGCGGTGGGCTCGCAAGGTTTCCCATCCCGGGAAAAGTCTTGCTGCGCCCTGCCAAAGCACTGCCGGAGCCGGCGGTGGGGGTCTGGGGAGCTGCGCCCTGGGGTGCTGCACCCTGGGGAGCTGTGCCCAGCCACCTGCAGAGGCACCGGGGGGAGGAGGAAATCGAAGGGGACAGAGGAAAATAGTGGCACACAGGAGGAATAACCAACCGGCTCCCCAGCTCCCGGAGTTTGCCCGCAGGAGGATCTGGGGGCGGCCAGGCAGAGCCCTCCTCGCCTGCCCCAAAACCCAGAGCTGCGCCCGGCCCCGTGGCTGTGGGGTGTGGAGGGGGATGTGTGACAGCCCGGGGGGACTGGGTTTGGTTGTGGGGTGCACGTGAACCCCTCAGCCCCTGCTACGTCTGTGGGATTGGATCAGAAGGCGTCCTCACAGGCCCTGCCACATGCCAGGCAGCAGCTGATGCCACCGTCCATCTGCAAGGAGCTTCCCGTAGGCTGGGAGAATAAAACCGTGATGAAATAGGCACTGCCCCAGTCCCAAACGCCTTTTAAACGAGTCGGCTCCTGCACCCCTCTTCCATTGCAGCCCCAGACATTTCGGTTCCTGCGTTTGGGGCAGGTTTGCTGGCAGCAGCCCCAGCTGTGCTGCCCACACGTGCTCCTGCACCCCATGGGCCATGGCAGAAAGAGGCAGCAATTCCTGGAAAGCAGAGGCAAGATGGGGATTGTCCCCTCTCCTGGACATGTCCAGTGCCAGGGAAAACGAAATCCCTGTCAGGAGGAGGCTGGTGCTGCCAACTCGAGCATCCCCACCTGCCCCCTGGTCCTGCTGCCACCCTGAGACCACCCATGGGTGGCTCTGGGGGACCCAGGGCAGCCCCTGGCTTTAAATCCGGCTGCACCCCGAGGCAGCATCCCTCCACGCAGCTCTGCCCCAAGTAGCCTTGGTGGTTAAATGTTTATTGACAAAATTTAGCGTGGGCCAAATGATCCATTACACTTTTTTTTTTTTTATATAATTTATTTTTTTATCATATTTACCATTAATTATTTTTAAAACGAGGCATTTTGTTTCAAAGGTGAGAGGGACAGATCTCTGGGAATGAGACCAAGAGAAACCACTGCGGGACTCCTCCAACCTTTTAAAACCAGGAGGCAGCGTTTTATAATAATGGGCCGTTAATTGATGGCACATCGCTGCGCAGCTCCTAGGAGCGGGAGCGCGGGGCCGCAGCGAGATCGATGCTCGCGCAGGAGACCTGAGGCCGGGAGGCCCGGCCGGGCTGGAGCAGAGCTGCTACAGCCAGCTGGAGAGGAGAAGCAACCCCAGAGCTGGGGAAAACATCCACCCCGAGCCCTGAAGAGGCTGTGCAGCCCACCCATGTCATGCAGGTGGATGTAGGAGTGCTGCAGCCCCCCCTCCTGCCCCATCCAGCTGTGATCCTGCATGTCCAGCGCCTCCTGCCCGGTCCCTGCCTCCTGCCCCAGCTCCAAGGGCTCCTGCTGCCAGGGCCTGGGCTGGCAGTGGCCGCAGGACCCTCACCAAAGCCCTGCTTGAGTCTGAAACAAGGTAGGAAGAAAAAAGTGTTGTGAAGGTCGCGTGCTCATGCCTCTGACCTAGCACCAGTATTCAGCAGCATCTCCGTGCTGCCTCTCTGGCGGTCTCACTGCCACAAATAAACCCTCCTCCTTTAAAGGATGCTCAGGGCACCGTCTCCTCTCAGGTATCACCCCCTGTTACCCCGAGGCTGTGCTTTGATGCAGGAATTCAGCCGCTGCAGGGCAGCTCCCCTTGCAGCCAGGTCCCGCAGCCACCAGGCCCGCTCGCAGGACCTCGCATCATAGCCAGCCGCAGGCCTGCAGGCGTGGACACGGCACCCCAAAAGCAGCCCCCGATGCTGCTTTGGGTTTTGTCTCTCTCCACACGGGGCCTGGGAGCAGCAGTGCATGCGGAGGTTTCTGCTGCAGCGCCTGGCACTGGCAGCAGGCAAGGCCGGGCTGGCTCTCTACGGCCTGTTCTGTAGGGATAAAACGGGGTGAGAATTACTAATAAATAAAATCCCTTGGGTAACCCCCAAACATGTCCTTGAACACACAGCACCTGTCACTACTTATGGACCCTCTGCAGAGGCTTTTGCCAGGCCTCGCAGGCCGGCGGGGTGAGGCTGGAGCGGGCAGGGGAAGGAGGACGGGCGGCTGGGCAGCAGCCCCCACCTGGGCAGCTCTCAGCTGTCCCCTGCCGCTGTCCCCGCTCCTGCAGGGCCCTGCCAGGCTGTGCCGTGCGTCCCTTCCAGGCAGAGCCCCCCAGCTCTGCCCCCCTTTCACCTTCCCACACCTCTCCTGGCGCAGAGGGGCGATGAGCCCCCCGCCAGCACAGGCTGGGGGAGCTGGGGTCTGCGCTCACCGCAAGGCACCAGCCTCCAAAAAGCAGAGGAGGGAGGTAAATAAACCCCATGGGTCCCTGCGGAGGGGTCGGAAGGGTTAAACGCTGCTCAGAGCAAACGGGTAGAGGTGGCTTGCAGCCTCAGACACCGAACGTACCTTAGTGGCTTCAAGTCACGTTTCAGAGTGCATTTTTATCCGGTTGGTAGCCTTACAGGTTTTATTAGAAAAGCCTGAACTTTGTTTTGGCTCAAAATCCGTGCATCGCTCCACACCAAAGCGTGAGACTCGGTGACGTGGGGAGGGCGCGAGGGAAGGAGCCGGGGCTGAAAGGAGAGCGGCAGGAGGACGCGGGGCAGACGGGGCCGTTTCTTTCTGCCACCTCTGAGCACCTCAGGCTGCGGCGGAGCTGAGGGGAATGTCCCGGTAACGGGACAAACCCTGCAGGACGCGGCCATCGGGTCCCCACGCCTCGCCAAGGGGCTGCGGGGAGGTGCAGGTGCTCGCTATGTAAACCCGGAGCGCAGCCGGTGCCTTCCTTCTCCTCTCCTATGCTTATTTTATATACCAACATGCGGTTGCTGCCAGATTTTTCTACTAAATATGACTTTTGTTGGGCAAATTACATTAGGATGGATGCCGCAGGTATCCATTAAGGTTTATTTATCGTGATACTGTTTGGATCTCACACTTATAAATAACTTATGTTATGGCTTTTGTTTGTAGAAATGTAACTTACATATTTTATTGCACTTTCTGTAAGCCTCAAAAAGAATGTTGTCAAAGAAGCGCTCTTAACAGCAATCTAAACTATGGTACATAAAATCTACACTAACATTATTTTTTAATACAGCAAGGAAGCACGTTATCCCTCTACAGTTTGAAAGGTTTGCTGTCATCATAAACTCATACTACAATAAAACATTAACAAGTCCAAGGAATTATTTTATAAAGTGTGCATATACTCACGGCTGAGTTTCTTCAAAGCCTCCTTATGCAAGCAGGACAAGATATTAAAACTTTGTGTTTTCCTTAGAAAGCTGCCTTTGCCTGTGCAAGCAGAGCGAGGCTGCTCGAGGGGCTGCTTTATTCTCCCCTCTCAGGAGGACGGATGCTTACCTGAGATTTGTTTCTTGGTGCCTCTCGCTGGGACAGCAGAGAACACAGCTGGGGGAGACTCAGAACTATTTTGCAGCCCCAGTTGGTTTGCATAACCAGACAGACTCACATTAGGCTCTTGAGAGGAAAACACTGGGGGCCAAGTACAGTCTTCCTTTCTGATTTTTGTTTTCCATTTTTTCCACTTTTTTTTTTTTTTTTTAGGAGAAAAAAAAAATCCAAACCTCTTAAGGTAATTATGTGTTAAAAAAGAAAACAAAAAACAAACAAACAAAAAAAAACCCAAAACAAAACAAAAACCAAAAAACAAACCATGCACACAAACCAAAAAGTAATTACACATCCTTTGTAAACATATGAGGAAATTCTGTGCTGTACCCACTTTGTCAGTACCCTTTTAAAGGCTGACACTAAAGACTCTCGACAAAGAATCTGGAGTCATAAAATACATTATTTGCTATGCTATCCATTTTCAACCTAAAAGCAAGAGTATTTATATGGTCAGCTACTCTAAATAAGTTCCTGTTGTCAATTGTTAACCAAGGTTGGAACGCTGTTCAAATAGGCGCATCGTGTGCCCAGTTTATAAGGTGTTCTTTAGATCTTACTTGTAAACTGTAACAAGGGATGTGTTAGAAGGGAAGTTTCAAAAACGCACTCCTGCGCCCCAGGGAGTCAGCAGCCTTATATTAAAGCAAGCCCTAAAGTCTGAGTGCCAAGTTACGAGGGCACACGGTACTCTCCTTTTCAGCATGCCAAACTTCAGCTTTCAGCAGAGCAGCTCATTTAACCAGCAAACTGACTGCTCTGTGAGCACAAGCAGCTCGTATGCAACCGATATTTATTTCCACCCTATGACAAGGAAAACCGGAATCACAGAACCCATTAGCTTTCAACTGAGCCTTTTAATGCCAATGTTGAGTTGTAAGGTTATGGAAGGGTTCGTACAGCAAACCTGCCAGAGAGGCAGCGGCACGGCTCAGCACTGAGCCCTGCAACCATTTGCAAGGTAGAACGGAGAGACTTTTCCCCAAATCCCACTCCCCACATACACACATTCATGTGTACATTCGCACACGTGAGCGTGAACCAGTCCACAAGTTTTGCGGCTTGTAAAATTTGACTTGGGAGCAAGGATTCTAGGTTCCTTCAAGGACCGAAGTGGAAGGTGAACAGCTGTACTAATTCCTATTTGTTTCAGGTGTTGATAATGATCACCCACTTACTGTGAAGTTTTCAAACCTTGGCACTTCGCAATACCAAAAAAACTCTGCTCTTTACTGACTCCATCGATCCTTTTCTCAGGTACACAGCACTCCTGGAAATCAGACCCTTTGGCTGCATGTTAAATAATTTCTCCAGCTAAGCTTAAATGAAAACAAAAAGCTGCTTAACAAAATGATTTCCTTTCAGATCTAGTTCCTGCAGTTTAAATGTGCAGAAAAATAAAAAAGAGTTGCAAAGAAAAAAAATGGAAAAATCTATAGGAAATATTGGTATGAACTTTTGCTCCCTGATGGCCACAATAAAAAAAATCATATTCTGATCTAAACAGTGGTGAAATGTTCCTAAATACAACAATGTAAGCAAGCGTGAAAAGCACATGAGATCAATTATTTACATAAAAAAAAAGAAAAACCCAACCCAATGCCGATAGCTTCTAATTGCACATAATAGCATTTGTACATTATGAACTAATTGACTTACTGCTTAAATAGTTCTAATTTTTGTTAGATTTTGCTTCAATTCATTTGTGTATTTCATCAGCCCACACAGTGCCTCGTACCCGCCACAGAATAATGACATTAATTGTTCCACAGAAAATCAGCGTGGCGAGCTTACGCGTGAGCTTCAGACTGGAGGAGGGATTTTGTTTTGGTGCACACTGAACTCTTTATGTCCTCTGACAGGTGAAGACAAATTTGCTGAATTTGCTGGTTTAGATGCATGTGTTCATCTTCATTGTGCCACAAGCCATTTAAATATGGGCAATAAGTCTCTGTAACTATCTGCTTGCTTTTCTGTAGCGGTGGATGAATTAAATCCCTTTTAAACAGTGTCATAACGTTTTGCATTTTTCCCCCCTCTCCATTTCCAAGGACCTGGAAAATTTGTACTTGTAGAATTCAAACAACTATCAGTATTTCATTAATGGTTGCTCCATCAACCATTATGTTGCACATTTTTTATTATGTGCAACATGCTTAATTTCCTTGTCATATTCATAGCCTAAAATGCTCATTTTTACTCTTCTTCCACTTTGTTATCCATGTCGTCATAAACCTCCTGTGTTGAAAAGAAATGTATAACATTTTGTAGAAAAATAGCAATTTTATTGTTTCAAAAAGATGTCATATAAAATTTGCACTGGTTTTCAACTCATTTTCCAACAAGTATGAACTCAATCAGAATGAGCTCAGGGTTTTTTATTGGTAAGAGATGTTATTTAATACTATATGCAGAACTGAGAATCATTAACTAATGCAAGTTCAGAAGGAATGCATATTTATTTTGTTCTTTGGTTAAGTACTGTTTCTATACCATTTTGTAAAGATACAAGAACAAGATAATAAATTTTGGTAAGAAAGGCTGAAAATGTTCAAGCTAAGGCTGATTTTACATTGTTTTCACTATTACAAATCCTTACGTTTATGCCAGAGATATAAAAAGGCAGAAGTTATCTTAAAAAAATAGTTTTCATAAGGGACAAAATCTAACAATTTAACAGGGTCTCAAAACTTTCAAAGTAGTTTTCTTAGCCAGTGCTCTGGTTTCCTAAGTCGATGTCAACTCATCATGTCCAAACTGCCGGGATCCGAGGCGCCTTCGCTGCGCAGAGCTTCAGCCATGTCTCTTCGAAAGACTGACATATTCTGAGTGAACCTGGGAAAAAGACAACCCAAACATTTTGTTAAATGAGACCTGATACTGAGGTATCGGTTTCAATAATTGGTAAAAGGAATAACTAAAATCTAAATTAAACTGAAAAAAGAACAGAGGAAAATGCAGAAACAAAATCACTAGGTGCCCTCAAAACCCAGTTATATAAAATAATAATGAACTTACTGGCACGTACGGAAAGTGTAATAAACTCATTTCAGAAGTCAGCTGGGAAACAAACGCATCGAGAAACCTTTTCCTCTCGTGTGACTTGGAACACGTCCCCTCTCTCCCAGCCTCCAGCAAAGGGCTCTCTGGGACGTGTCCAGAGGGTGATCAAGTCCAGGCTATCTCAGACCTACCTTCGCCCCCTCTGAGTACAACCCATCTCTGTGAAATGTGGCACCATCACCTATCTGGCACAGAATGATTCACAGAAGCATTTCCCAATAGTTCTCTACTGGCATCTGTTGGATGGGAAATCTGTCCAGTGGCATCAGACATGAGACAAGGAGAATTCTGACTCAGCTTCTATGATGGCCCAAATCTGATCTACTTCCCTGGGCTATCTTTAGCTGAAATGAAGCATTTGAATGCCATTTATCATACACCGTGTATGCGTTTTGAAAATAAAAAGATATTTAAAATGCCAGAAAAGTATATTGCACCCTGCATGTAGGATCTTTAGGTGTTCCTTTGTTTGTTGCCTCAATGCTCTTTGCTTTGTGTTAGACGTTGCTGGCTCACTATAGTGAAGCTAATAAAGTTTCCCAAAGAACAGCTCCTTAGGGCTCCTTCCTGTGAAGGGCTGTGCGGACAGGTGCTTGCAGAACTGACGGGATCTCAGGAAAGCTCTCTTTGCAGGACTGGGGTCATAACCCTTCCCTTCCTGCTTGCCTCCACTGTACTGTATGTACTTCACGGGTAGGTGTAGCAGCAGTGTGGTAAACGGGGGCTGACTGTGTGTGGAAATACAGGATGCAATTACAAGTTCATTCTTTATTCTATTCATAATTTTTTACTTTTGAGTTTATTTCCTTACTAATGGAAATTGATTTCTGCTCAAATTTAAACAATCACAGTTAAAAGAAGCCTCCTGTTCCCCAGCAGAACTCTGAAAAGGATTACAAATCATGGGCTGAAAACAGAAAAGCCATCGTATTAACTCATGCTGCCTGTTGGGGAAGTGATGGCTTAAAAGTCTTCCTAAGTTAGACAGGCGGATGCTACTGAGACAGACGAGCTGCTCGTTCGACCAAATTATCCCTAACCCCCTCACACCTGCACCCATCCCTCCCTGCCTGCACTTCCACAAAAGCTCCCTGAGAGCTTCCGCGCCACTGCCTGAGAACACTCCAAAGAGCTCAGAGATGAAAATCTGTATTAAATCTATGTGTATTCCAACCTAAGCTTTGCCAAATCTAATATCTGCCAGCAGCCTCTGTCCGTTCCTTGAACAGGGGGAGCACAGTCAAGAGCTGGATCCCCAGTGTTGTCCAGCACCCCAGGTGCCTGCCTGGAGGTGACAACAGGGGACCTCAGCCTCCTGCCCATCGTACTCCTTCCCTCAGCCTCGACTAGAGCATCCAGCGATCCCCCTTCTGCCTTAACATCTGTTGTTCTGGGAGTACGGCAGCTCAGAGAACCTGCACATCAAAGCCTGCTTTTCTCAGAAAACAATGTTATCTTAAGGACTTCTTGCCTTCAATAAATACAGTTATAGAAATAAGAAACTACCTCATTCTAAGAACAAGTTTTACTCAGTTTCTCATTTGTTCTTTTTTTTTTTTTTTTTTCTTTTTAATCAGGAAGGACTTTTCAGTCAAATGAATCCCCCCGGAACTTACAGCTGCGAGGTCAGACCATGTCCTATAGCCCACCACTATCAGCTTGGATTTAATTTGTTCTAACAGGCATTCTTCTCCTTCCTTGTGGGTTCCGTCTTTTCCCCATTTTTTTTGCTGATCCATAATACATACGAAGTCTGGCAAATTTATTGTTGACAAGGGTGCAATCTGTACTTTTCTGAGTTCACTTCCAAATCCCTCTGTCTCTGACTATCATCCACAGTCAAGCCTTAAAGAACTTATTTTAATACTGGAATTTAACAGGAAAATTAAACAAAATAAAGATGACCACAACTAAGGCAAAACTACACAAGAATTAAAAAAAAAAAATGCCATTTTTTACACTGAAAAATAGAAAAGAAGTCATGGACAAAGTGTCACCAAAAGGTTTTAGTCTTCATTTCTCTTCAAGACATTTTCCAGTTTGTTTCAGGCTTTCCAAGAAGCCCCACAGTCTGGGCTTTGATTGCCTCTCTCTACTTTCAAGGTTTGTTTTGGTTGAATAATGCATATGGAATATAAGAGAACAGCTAGCTGGTAACAAAAAGCTAGCATGCACATTAAATGCTGACAGACTCACTGCTTCTTTTGTGAAGCTTCCATTCTGTTTTTCAAAAGAGGGCAAGATCGGGTTAATTTGTGATTCATGTTAAAAAAAAACATCCTTGCCATGTTTATCTCCAATGTATAAGTGTCCCCTTCTTATTCTGTCATTTCATAAACAGTTGCTTAACTGCATCACCAGCAAGAAAAGGCTCTGTCAGGACAGCAGTACCACTGAAGACTGAAGCAAATGTTTTGTCAGAGGGGTTTAGGGTTGGAGAAGGGGAGGCTCTGAGGCTTACCTGCTGAAATGAGGCAGTTTTGCCCAAGTGAAAAAAGCAGCAGCTGCAGCCTGGCAAAGCATGACTTTGGGATTAAATCCAGAAATACATCTCTGACCAAGAATATACATAATTATCAAATGTTCAGACTCTGTTAAGTCTAGGGATGAGATCTTTGATAGGGTGTGATCCTTCTTTCAAAAGGAGATTCAGTCCACAGTTCCTTACATTGTCACTTTTTCCAGTTTCCATTTGTCTTTTGTATTTTTCACCTGCTTATGTGTTATGAACTTACCTGTCTCTGTTCTTTACCAAAAGGTTTTGCTCGACTCCTTCCATGAGGTTCCTGAAGCACTGGTCAAGGACTTCTCGTTTGCTGTCAGGCTGGCTGTTTATCAAGGTTGCCCTTAGCTCACTGAAGTACTATGATAAAAAAACAGAAAACATTAGAAATGTGATTTGGTTATTTGAAACTGGAGTTACTCACCTACACCTGGAGCATTCTTGAACAAATGCTTCGCACATTGCCCTCTGTGCAAGGAGCTTGGCAAATAGCAAGAATTGGGTTTCAGAGGCTGCCTTCCTGAACTGCACCAGCTTCAATCCTCTGTCATGACTAAAGTTTAGTGATGGGCCACATCAACAGTGGCTCTGGGCCCAACACATAAAGGTTCCAACACATAAAGCCACCTAGGAGAGGTGACATACATGTTCTCTGACTACTTTTTAAGGCTTTTTTAGAATGGTGCAAATTTGTGCACCTCACTGTGGGATCTAATCCACTTCAGCGCTGTGATGAGACAGAATCACCTTTGCTTCTTTAGAGGCTAGGTATTCTGTATCATTTTCTATATTACTATTCCCATTATATTCTGGCAGATCTACAGACTAGTTGGAATAGAACTTTTTACCACCTTAGGACAAATTTTGGTTGAGTCTAGAAATATGGAATAGGAGGGGACCTCCAGGGTTATCAGCTGCCCTACTACTATAGCCAAGGAAGTCATATAATCCTGTTTATTTTTTATTATATTGGCTATGTCAGTCATAGTTTTATGGCCTTGGGCATAAGCACATCCATGGTATGAACACTGATACAGGCAATTATTCAGAGGAGAAGGAATCATTCTGATGAACCTGTGCCCAAGTATCTGGCAGAGATTCAGAGCAGTCTGATACTGCAGTCGAGAAGGCTATTGCTGGTACTACTCTACCCCGTTTTACAGTACCTCTTCCATGCCTAATTATTCAAGAGGCAGAAGGAGCTGGATCTTTGTTAAACATGTTAAACTCTCAAGTTAAACCAAGTTTCCCACCAAAAATGCAGCTTTCCTGTACACATGAAAAAACATGGGATAACAAAAAACAAGGTAGTAAAACTGCAACACTCTAACTCCAAGCCCCTGACAACTCAACAGGATTACAGAAGTACAAATCCCTTTAATGTCTGCTTGGCAAATTACCTGCCCTCAATCCAGTTCCTTTCAAACCAGAAACATCCCGTGTTACACATCTCTGTCGGCCACTACAGCAGCACTGCAAGTGAAGGCAGCAGCAGATCAAATAGCTGGGTCCCAAACTACTTAGGAACTCAAATTTTAAAATCACACGGGAGCTGGTGTAAAAGATGAAATATCTGCTTGCAACAAACACGTTCCCCGAAGCCTTGTCTCAAGGTGACAAACACAGAGTTCAATTTAGAGAAGGCCACAAGCCTGAGATCTCCTCTGGTGCCCACAAGTCGTTTTTAGAACAGAGGTGTTCCAAGAACGCCTTCAGTCAGCCCCACAGCATCGCCAGCACCCTCAGCTAACAGTAAGGAATTACACCTTTGCCTAACATCAGTGATTGCAGCCTCCCCTGTAGGACCCTCCCATGGCCTCACTGCCCCAACACTACGGAGCTGCTCCCAGCACCGGGGTTTCTAGGGCTTCTCTGCAATAACATCACTTTTGCCCATACACTCAAATGCCTGTGGTTGTCTTCTCTGGCTGAGGGACAACAGCAAGGAGACGACACAGTTGCTATGTTATCAAGATATAAATGGCTCTCCCTGCCAATTCCTTCCCACTAGGATTTAAATTAAACTTGCTGCTGCACTTCAGTATGGGAATGATGTCAGGAGCCACCAGCAACCATCCCATTTCATACTAAGCTGATGCTGTCTCAAAAGATTTAGCGTTGTTTTAGGGTGGACTCTAAGCAAAATTCCCATTTTGGCATAACTAAACCTATTGGGACAAGCACGCCTGAATCCCAATTTTTTGAGTCCCTAAGTAAACCTGCTTCCTTCCCTTTGAGATGAATTATTGGCAAAGAAGATATCATTAAAACAAAAGTAGAAGAGAACAAGCAGTAAAACGTGGTTAATGTGTGCTTGCTATCTCAGGAACTGTAGAGACAGAGACCCTACCTGAAATAAAAGAATCTATTTTCAATAAATAAACCAGCAGTGTACTGAAATGAGCCAAGAAAAGATGACTTTTACAGCCATATATAAGTACATTACCTCCTCTTTTCTGAACACAAAATAATATCCTTGATGCAAAATGGGCAATACAAATATTGTAAATTATATTTCCCGTTCTCCACCCTTCCAAAAGAAATGCAAGACTTGTTCATAAGTAAAGGTGCTTGTACATATCCATGTCGGCTAAGCAAAACACATAATCATTAGAACTAGTCTAATTTCACTAAGAAGAATATTCCGCCAGTCACAAATTTATTTCTTATGATTTACAGCTCCATGGTTTTATCTTCAAGTGAAATATTTAATTTCTTCTTATACTGAAGCAGCTAACATCAAAAAACACATAATTAATATGTAGTCAGGCTAATACTTAAACACTATAAATCAGAAGCATTATATAAACAAAAGTGTCGTCTTGAACAAGATTGGGAATGCACAAAACTACTTATTTCCCACTTTTATAATGATGCAGTGACTCAGAGCAGATAGAAAATGATTAGTTTTCCTTCCAAAGTAGGAAATATTGCTTCCATCTGTAAAGTATAATATTGTGATGTCATAAAGTTTTCCTAAACACTGAATTTGCCCTTATTCCCTCTCAATCATTTTAAAAGAACTGCTCTCTCTTATAGAGCTTGGATTTAAATCACAATAACACACCAAGAAGATGAATGACAGTGCTATTGGATATGGCTAAAATTGGATCCTTCAGCACAGGTGAATGATGAGACAGCGCTTCTCTTCTTGATATATTTTCTTCTTCTATTAGTTTCCTTCCATAGCTGGGATTTCAGTTTGAATTTTAATGTATGCGGTTGCTGCTAATCTTAGTGTCTTATTTTTTTCCAGCACCCTCTTATTGTATAGACAATTCATTCTCCAAAGCAGTAATACACTGAGGCTTGTGACTGCCCAAGAGATAAAGCAATTCAGAATAAAGTTAGAGCTAGCTCTGAACTATGGAGAATACAACAGGTCAATATCTTCAGAAACAATGCATTGCTATACAAAAAAATGCACACATTTACATCAACTCGCATTCATTTACTCAGATGGTTTCCATTTCAGACAATATTGTCTCTATTAAGCCACAAGGGAAACATGATGGGTATATCCAAATTCATAGTTTCAGATTTTATTGAAAGGGCAAATTGCAGAGTATTTCCTGGTTTACAGAATCTGCCACAGATGAACATAATCCAAATTGCAATCAATGCTGGTACTTAAGTGTAAGAGCTCAGATAATACCCTCAAAGCTAGTTGTTCCTGTGAAACCTTTCAGAAAAAGAAATTGGTTAACTCTTTTTCTAGGAAGCAATTTTTCTGATGTGATTTCCACAGCGTTCCTGTTTCAGATTTCTATCTAAAAGCCAGATGACCTTGCCTATTATTTCTGCTTAATTCTGAAACAGCAAAGATGTAAAATCTATTTAAAAATGTTCACCATATTTGCATGATACAAGGTTGGGTGTAAAAGTTGGGGTGAAGTTTGAGAGGATTTTCTCATCCTAATTAAGCCACTCAGCTTTTGTGAACAAATCAGTAGAATACCTAGATGAGCTGATTTCTGCTCTCTGTTACTAGTGTGAGCTGAGTCCCAAGGAAAGAGATGGGGAATTTGAAAGGGCAATGGGCAACTTTGTTTTACGTGAAATAATGATTTCAACTACTTGGGCACATGAGGAGCAAAACTGGTAAAATTCTTTAAATACTTACTTTCTCATTGAGAAGTATAAGCCCAAGCAGTGGTCTTGACACAGACCATTGGTTTCTGCAGTCCTCAAAAATGATGGTGTTCATTAGGATTGACATCATCTGAAAGAAAACTCAGACAGTTTACGTGAATATGGATACTGTTACTATACTGTGTAACTTGGTGAGTGGGAAAAAAAAGGAAACCTTTACTAACTGTGCTGAAATTTCATAGATAAGCAATGGTATCACAAAAATCATTCCTCCAAACACTTATTTCCATAACAAAAACTACCAAGTGAAGAAACTTACAGAAAACAAATGTCAAAACTCAGCTCCGAAGTTGTAGTTAGAGCAGTCAAAATGAACAGGAATTAAGACTTAGAGTTGTATTAATTCAAGGTACAGACTTGGACTTTACTACAGGGATCTGCTGCTTTGTCACACGACTTCTGGGACAGTAATACACACGTGACCAGTAATCTATCATAGTCACACATTAATTTCTAGGTGCTATTCAAGATTCTGTTTTTATCATGCCTATCTTCCTTCTTGTACAATACTGCAAGGTATTTAAAGGGAATCTCTGTTGCGATGAGGCAATCCTGATTACAGCAAGGAGTCTATAAATCTCTATGCCACTTCCACAGAAGTTACAAATCCAGCCTGTGATTTTGGATGTTTCTGTGACTTAATTTGGACATACTTCTGTGACTTAATTTACGGAGTGCTGCAGTCGGGATAAAGCCACTTGATCAACTTTATAAAGCACGAAGACCTATCAACTTGTACATTTAAGTTCTTTTGGCACACAAGCAGAAGACAAATAATTGGTTTGCTTCTCGTCTGGCTGTAACCAGAGCCCTCAGCTACCACCACATGGGGTATTCTCCCTTGGAGGCCTCTGCTGGTATTGCTCTGCATCTTTACTGCCAGTGTGCATAGCTAGGAAGGGTAGGAATTATTTTAGGGATTTGCACAACTTTTGTAAAAATAAATTACAAAGTTACTATAGAATCCATTTAAAGATAAAATCCTCAAAGTCATCCTGGAGATACGTTAGTCCGAAATGCCAAGGGCCATAACATATACGAACCTAAAAACATTACTCAGAGATTAAACAGAGTGAAAATTTGTAAAATGTCACCCGTAAATAGTTTGACTCACATTTATAAAATATCTACACCCTAAAACCAAACAGAGAGGAAGTAGAAAATCATTAAATCCTTTCTTCTAGGCCAATGAGTAGCTATGAGCAGGGTCTCCAGAGAGCTGCCACACTGCAAACTAGCCTGTAATAACTGACCAAGGCTAAGTCAAACAGCATGTTTCACTAAATGAAAAAGATGAATCCTAGCACTACAAATCACCTGCAACAGAGATATCCACAAATTATTTGAGCTTTCAAGTTAGAAACATACAGACTGGCGTGGGAAAGGCTGATTTTTCTCCTGACTCCACAGTCTATAGATCAGACAAAATATTTTCCATTACTCATAGAACAAAACCAGCTCTTTGCAACTAATGCAAGGAATTCAAATGTCTCCATGCAGGCATCAGTAGGTGCTTACCATCCAGACATGAACAATAATTACAACTCCTTATAATTCATTCACCTCTAGATTTTCCTCTGTGGCACCAAAGCCAGCTGTTAGGACAGAAGCGTTTTTAAGTATTGAAACAAAATCCCCCAGGCTGTAACTCAGTCAGAGCACCAAGACTGACGTATCTGTGTTTCCTATAAAAATGCATGTACAAAGACCTTCAGTGTGATGCTTAATCTAAAAAGTGAACAAGTTCACAAGTGACCCAGAGGGAGGAAAAGTGCCATTTCTTCAAACTCCAGCATCACCAAACAACTTAGATGTCTTTTGGGTCTCTAGCCCAGAATTGCTACTTAATATCCTGGGAAAGTTTTTGGCCTCTGTAAGGAAGAGAGACCGCTGTGCACCCAGATTCACCAAGGAAACATTTGTCTCTGTGCATAAGCAGAAGAGACGCCACGGAAATAAGCACGGAATGGGATGAATGTTACAACGTGTAAGAACAAAGCCAGCACAAAGCAATCTGCACAATGCTAACTACCAAAGGTGTGCTTTAGTACTGGCCAACCAGGAGAACAGCAAAAACTTCCCTCCCAGCTCCAAGCTTTTCCTCTGACACAATCCCACCGTGGAACATTTGTAGTCTCACTTCTCAGGGTTAGTGAGAGAACCCTTTCAGAAATCAGTAGCAGTGCAGGGAGCTCTGCGGCATTCCAGTCAGCTAGGCCTCGTGCCTGGGCACACGGATGGCTGGCCCCATGGGGGTCCACCCGCCGCCTCAACCAGCCACAGTCACCACACCACCACTGCTGATGTGCTCCAGATCAAGTTATCTCCAATTACAGGAACTTCTGGGACGAGTGGTACTGCCTCACTAACACGAACAAGGCCGTAGTGCCTGCCTGTGAACAATCCAGAGCAGATTAATGCCCTTCTTGAAGAGATGTAAGATAACTACTTTCGGAGGTGGACAATTTGCAATTCCATCACATCGCCTCTGCAGATGTCTTCTAGCAAGGGTAAGACAAATCCATTAGGTGTACAGGTCAGCATGAGGAGATGCAAGCATAAAATTGAGGCAATCCAATCTATCACATCCAGACCTCTGTCTGAGGCTGTCAGGAGTGCATTACAGCACAACCCAATCAGCAAGTACTGTGCCTAATTCCTCCAAGACGAAGGGCACCAAAATCCAGGTAATAGCCTTAAACTTCCTTTTCCTGTTTTCCACACTAACTCCATCACAACTATTGCTAGCACTTTGTTTTACTGCATAGGTTTGGTTTCCTGTGCTATTTCTGCATGAGCCTACAGCAAGCTGTTTGCATTCCAGATCCTTCACTTTACAGTACTGCTGACACATGCCAAAAGAGATTGTGCCCGTGAACAAGCAGTAGATCGCCCCTGCCATAAAAAACTTAAGTCTAAGTGATGCAGTCTGCACAAATTCATCTGCAAGGCAACAGAGCTAGTCTAGACGAGGCTTGTGGTACCTTATAAAGAAACTTTGCCTCAGCAGACAGCACATTTATTGATGATGTACCAGACTAACTCTCTCTCAGGTAGAAGTACCAGGCTTTCACTTAATTTCACTAATTGTCCCACCCCTAGCTCTCTACCTTTTCCACATGAGAACAGCCTCTTCCTGTGTTGACCAGTGACATCTTCAGAGTCCTCCTTCAGACCTCACATGATCATTATTTGGCTCTGTTCCTGCTATCGTGAGTCATTGGGAGAAACAGGTTGACCCATGCAGGAAAATTTCTAGATATCTGACACACAGCTCTACCTGTATGCCCATTTTTGTTGTTCCTCTGTGTTGTTCAGATTACAAAAACTGGAACTCTTTGGCCTTCTGAAGGGGCCTCTGAAATAATGTGCCTCCCTCTTTGTATTTTATTTGCTGATGCATGTTTACATGTATTTGCATTTATGATGCAAACCACACAGAAATAATAACTGCAATGTTATGAAGACGAAAGCTTGCCCAACAACACGAAAACGAGGAGGTGAAGGCAGTTCCCAGGCCAGCAGCACTGCCCAGAGCTGCCCTGCTCGGTCCCAGGCCGGCAGCCAGACCAGTTACACGAGCAAGCACCCAGCAGCGGCAGTGCTGTTTGCATTCTTATTTCAGCTCTTTTGAGAACTGCTGAGCATTTTTTGGACATTAGTTAGCTTCAAACTGGGCCAGTGAGATACATCGGTGTTACCACTCTATTTTACAGAAGCGTTGGCTGATTGGAGAACACAAAGCAGTATAATGGCAAAATCAAGCAAGAGCCCAGTTTATCAGTCCTAGGTAGGGGTATTATCCTAGGTGAAAAATACCCTACTGGCTGAAACTGAAAGGAAAATGACTTCTCAGATCCTGCCCCAGCAGGTGTGGGGCAGGTTCAATGTCACATGCTGACTCCAGCAGAAAACAAGCTCTCAAGGTGGGGAAAGAGGCACTAAAAAGGCAGGGGGTGTGGGAGCAGATAATCTATTTTCTACTTAGTTCAAATTGGCAACCTTGCCTCTGTTCTCTTATCTTAAACATAAGGCATCACTTTATCTGGTTCAATAATGTTTCTCCTGACACATTTGTTCTGTACAAAAGAAACTATTGACAGAAGAGGCAAGAGTAAAGAACCATTCTTCCAATAAATTAATTCTTCAGAGCCTCTTTTCCTTCAGAGCCTCTTTCTTTCTTGGGTGGTGGAGGAAAATGTTGCTCAAGACACCGTTTATTCTGAAAACTTTTTCTAAAGAAGCTGGAAAAGAAACTGCCTTCCATTTTTTTTTTTTTTTTTTGCTGCTTCATGTTATCAATAGTGTGGAACTTGCATCATAGCAGGTCCCATAACTCATTTCTCTCTCCCATATGTCGGGATGAATATTTTATTCTGCTGCAGCTAATCACATTTTTAACATAAAGAACATTATGTTAACACTGGAGACAGCAGCATGTAATCCTTGACAAAAGATTTAGAACGGTCTAAAAACATACACAGCTTTTAACCAGACCCTTAGCTGCTAAGAACACGTTTTTTCCACTCAGATCTGAAGAAGATTCAGGTTTTCGTTGTTTAGCATACAAAATTTGGTAGGATTATGTCTCTAGCTTCAGGCAGTCTGCTCTTAATTTAGGAGCTGTGATTATTAATTTAAATGTCCTTTAGAGTTCTCAGTTCTTTCAACATGAATTCTTTCTATATCAATAAACGGATCATCATTTACTAATAATATTAGGAAGATTTAAATGCTCCAAGATTATTAAATACCTTAAATTTTAATCTGTTGTTTTAAAATATTTATTTTACTAGAAAAGCTAACTTTCAGACTGATATTTTTGATGTTCAGCCTTTGTTCAAGCTAAAATTTCCAGTGGAAATAAGAAACTAAGTCTTGTATTTATTACAAGAGTAAGAACGAGTCCATTATTTCTGAACTAAAAAACTTTTAAATTGTCAGAAATAGCAAGTTGGCTGGAATTTCAAATATGTAGGAGTTTAAGAACCATGTGCCTTGTCATCCTTACTTTGTGAAATGACATTAGATCAACAAAGATCTTTAAGTAAGTTGCTAACATGTAGCAGAAGCGACAAGGGCTGTCATGGGCATACATGTGTGCTACTGTCAGGACCACTGGCCTGCCACAGGATGTGACCCCAGCATCGTGCTTGCTGGACACCCCACAACTTTCTCCTGTTCTGTGGCTATTTTTTTTTTCCAAGTATATGAAGAAGGGAGGACTTACGGTAAGAGAGAGAGAGAGGAAAGAGGGCAGCAGACAGAAAATCCAGACAAACCATGAACCTGGGCTGGCGCAACCACTGTACTCCTTGCAACAGCTTTTGTACTCAGAGCCTTTTAGGCTACCCTCAGAACAAGCTTTTCTTTCAGCTTATATAGGCAAGATTCCACCAAATTTCTAGTCACATAATATGGTATTCTACCCTATCTATACATACTTCCTGTATGTATGTATAACTCAATTAAACATTAATAACTAAAATTTCGTGATTCAACAATTGAAGCTTCAGGAAATATTAAGTCTAAGAATAAGATTGTGCAGGACCCAATCTTATATCTCAATTTGGAGTAGTTCAATTGGTTCTGGACTTTTTTTTTTAATGGCAAAAGGTAGGGTATAAATGGTTGAAAAAATCAGGGCAGGACATCTGGGTGACACACTGCATCCCAAAAACTAGTATATATGTGCAGCTGGTGGACTGAAATACAATGTGAGTGTCTGTACCTTTCACAGGCTATTCGTACCAGTTAGATGTTATGTTGTGCTGGGAGGGCCTTTTTTTTTTTTTTTTTTTTTAAACCAACATTCAGAAGGGATGGAAAAAGTGGTAATACATGTAAAAAAAGGAACGGTTACAGAGCATGGAGCTTGTCATTTCCCTGAGTATGTCTTTAGAACTGGCCAAAGGGTTGCAAGTATAGGAGTGCTCACTTGAAGTAGGTCCAAATCATGAGCCAGAAGAAATAATCATACAATAAGATTGTACTAACTTATGTCAAACCCGACTTTGTATCTGAAAAAGAAACATAAGCACATACTCAGAAAGAAACATTTAGGATGATAGCTTAAGGCTAATGACAAGCACCTGCAACGCGCCCAATAAATTTGCTATACCAGAGCCACTGCAAGCGGCTTTCTATTTCTTCACTGCTAAAATGAAACTGGCACAATAACGTAGACCAACAGAGCAAAGTAGACTTCTCAAAACTAAGGTTTACTTTCAGTGTTGCCTACCTTTAGTCGGTAGTGACGTGCCTTTCAAGCAGTCGACAGGATGACAAAGCAGCTGCCTGCGCTACGCTAGGATGTAACAACCGCAGAGCTGGAGCATGGGCAGCAGCTGCATCCTGCACACAAGCTGGTCACGGTGAAACACTTGGTCCCATACTCACTGGTTTTCAAACAGAAAGTTTAAACCCTTTCCTGTAATTTGAGGACATATTATAACATGACAGACTCTGTTCTTTTCCAGTTGCATCTGTTTATGTGAAGATCTACGATACTGGGGCCGTTCTCACCTATCCCTGTATCCTAATGGAGACCCTGCTGCTGGGTGAGCTGGCATCCATCGGGGTGAAGAAGAGATGCCAGCTGACTGTTACAGCCTCGCTGACAGCAAAGCAGTGAGTCTCGTGTGACAGAGCAGATTTGCCTAGCCCAGGGGTGGCTACATCACACACTGGAAGCAGAACAGTTAACTGCGGCAACGCAGAAGACGGCTGATGAATGAAATACCTCCTCTTTCTGCAGGGAGGAGGGGATACATTTCATTAATTATTACCTTCCAGGGTATGCTGACTTGCTTCTGTCTGTGCTGAATTTCATGTAAACCCTCTGTTGAATGTCACATACTCATATGCTGCCTGAAGTGCTAGATTTTCTATTTGGATATCTGGTGCAGCTGACAGATGTTTACAAACTCATGTATCTGCACGGCTTCTTTCTGCCTATCCATCTGTGCTCCCTGATAGACAGAAAATTATTCTACCTCAGGCTGGAATAACTTATGATTGTAGCATCAACTTTTATTCTGCATTTTTAGGTGGCAGTGTTCATAGATTTTCAGTTACAGATACTATAGTGGTCATTCTGAATTAACCTGTGCTGTTTATTTAAGATTCATCTATTTCTGAACAAGTGGCCATGAATATGCAGCACTGCAGCTGTTTTTAGAGATGACAGAACTTTGATTAATTGGGGCTTTTGGAACATACAACTTGTCAACTTTGCAATTTAAACTTCAGGTTGGTTTGGAGTAATGGCTGAGCTCTTTAAAATCCTTGTAAAAAAAAAAAATATGCATTCATCTTTCTGCTTTTATCAATAAAGAGGAAGCCAGGTCCAGATCTTTGTGAAACAGTCTCATCTCAGAAGATCATCCTTAGAGTTCCTTTCCAGCCCTCAGGGTAAGAGCCTCTCCCTTCTTGTTCAGCCAGTACTCATCTAGAGGTGACAAAGGAAGAAGTCCATGTCCACTACCAGCACCTCTGAAAAAAATGACTCATTACAGATTATTTAATCCTCTTGAGAGGAGAGAACAGCAGTTTCACCTACACCAATGCCTTCCAGCAAGTCTCTCTCTTCAGGAATGCAAATGGTCCTGCATCTACATCTTCTAGTCTTCCTCTCAACTAACAGTACGGCTTACAGTGTGTACATTCCTCAAACATGAGCTGCTGTCACCCTTCAGTCCTGTATGACTGAGCTTCTGAACAATTCACTGGTGTGTTCCTTTACACTGAATGCTGATGGTGCACAAAAGCAGCAGGGGATTTTCCATGTTGCAGCAGCATTTCAGCATAGGAATTGGGATCTTTACCTGTAGGATGAGGTTTCTGAAATCTCTACTACAGGAAAGCCTACCAAAATGCCAGTCAGCTGGGGAGGGAAAATGAGGTCAGAAAATGCTAGTACTGGAAAAACAGAATTATTAGTCTAAAACCAATTTGAAGCTAATCTCAAACTTAACTACAGAAACATTCTGGATCTGTAAAAAGCTGCATATGGAAGGAAAGGCAGAGCACGAGATCATCTCCAAATCCTTCTTCCAAGGAACCTGACGGTATCTCGCACTGGGCATGTGTTAATCCCTGCATCTGAGCATGCTGATGCCGTGTGGAAGCGTGCCCAGCGCAGCCCTTGGGGACACAAACCCCACACGCCGAGCAGCAGCCGTTAACCCGCGATGAAGCTCGCACTCACCTGCAAGCCAAGTCCCGCTGGGCATCCCTCACGTAATCCACCTGGCCTTGCAGCAGCGCCACGACGTGCACATCTTTTACGAGAGCCCTGATGTTGCTTGCCACGAGGCAGCTGGGATTTGCAGGCGGATCAAGTGTGGGCTCAAACTGTGTGGATGTCTGCCAGCAGCAGACCTGGAGGCGTCCCCCACACAGCAACAGTAATCAGTAGTATCGAGAAAATTAGAACCAGGGTAATTGTTTTACCCATATTTACCTTAGTTTAGCACAGATACAGATATAATCAGCAGGGACAGAGAGGCAGGCTGGCCTTTTAAACCACACCATGAAGGCAATTGGGGTTTAAGAAACCCACAAGCGTGACTCTAACCATTATTCAAGGACCCTCCATAAAGCAACGTGACCTGCTCAATTTGAGCAGCCTAATTGCACAGAACTTAAAAAGGCTAATCACAGTATTAATTACCGATTGCCTAACACACTTCAAGCATCCTCTGTTTTCAAATTGTTCATAAACCGGTCCTAATTTCTACTGTGGAACAATTAAAAGTGTTTTCGTTATCCTGGTGAACTGAACTGTAACCAAAGCTGTTGCGAATAAACATAAAAGACAGATGATAAAGATGGTAATAAGCATATTGCTACTGTGTCTTGAATAGTCACCAACACTTCTTAGTGAATATCATCTTTCACAACAACAACAAAGGATAAGAGCACAAGGCTATTTCATGCAGTCATCAAAACAAAATGCACTGAATATTATATTTCATACTAAATACATTACACTGGCAGTTTGACACTCAACATTTCAATAGATATTGCGTCTCTCTCAACATTCTCCCTGAATTTCTGCAGATGGACTTTTAAGTATCAATGGAAGATTACTTTACTTGTCACACTAAAAAGATTTTAAAGGATGGCTGCACACACTTCATTTTTAATTTTTTTTTTTTTTTTTTAAAGGGAAATGAATCATGAATTGAGAAACATGGTTATACTGAAAGGTCAGATACTGTGTTGTGCAGGAGTCCTTTGTGTGTATCGCTCCTGCAGTAGCTAGCTGCCTCTTGTCCCTCGTGTGCCCAGCAAAGCATTGCAAAGACCTTCTGAAGTAACACTACGCTAACCTACACCATTCCAAGCTAAGCTAACAGTATTCCCAAATTGCATCAAACTGTTGCAATTTTTTATTTTTATTTTTTAAAACTATGCATGCTCCTGGAGATACATAAATACAAAATAATCTCAATTTTCAGTGAAAAGAGCCACAAACGAGTAAACACAAGGACAAAACCCCAAAGATTTCAGGTTTCATGATCTCAGAGGACTCCCTGAAAACCCAAGTATCTCTGCGGATCACAAAAAACAAAATGGAACAAAACAAGCAAATAAACCCCCACAAACCAAAGACAGCAACCATTTATTAGCCTGAAAAAAACATGGATTGAGGTACAATCCCAGAATCCTGAGAACTGGGTTAAAAGGTTACAACAAGGTTAAGCAGAACAGGTATTTAGCCAGCCAACTAGAAAGTTTTCTGCAATGAAACAGCCCCCATCACCTGCCGCCTACCTTTTCATCTGCTCAAAACGAACACCAACGAGGTCGGAACGCCTCCTCGAGCACCGGATCTCTACGTGAGCATCGCCTCATCCGCTATAAGGCTTGGTGGGCCGCTGCTATCGTATCCAGCAGCAATTAAACATCTTTGTAAGCCACTGCTATTCTAGAATTTTAAATTTGATTTTTTTAAATGGGGGAAGGGGAGGGTGTTTGTTCACCGAGAGTGAGTTTCATTACTCACATGGCAAATCTGCCAGTAGCAGACCATGGAATGGATTGTTACCTTTCCCTATCCATTTTGTAAAGATATTGCTTTCTTCCAGACTGCAAGCATCACTTCTAACTGGATTTTGAATTATAATGTGAACTTTACAAAATTATTGGTGCTATTCATATCGCTAGTTAGATTCTATGGAATGGCAATATTTTTTGCCCTTCCCCTAACCAGCACCTCTTAGTGTTTTATATAAAACCACCACGGCCAGCAGAAATCGAACATTTCCAAGTAATGTAAAGTATTACATTGCACTGAGTAAACAAGGAATAAAACATTTTTATACTTCTCCTTAAACTTATTTGCTTTTTGAAAATATTTATGCAGCGCAGAAGGCATGAGGTTATTGAGAAATACAGCCAGTTCCTCTTCTTTAATTGAAACATTTATGGTTTTTGTTCTGCTAACAAAAAGCAATGAACAGTAATAACGTGAGATAAATATACAAGAAACTTATAGATATGATTGTAAAACAACATCATCCTAATGTTTTCATTTAATTACCCTGAAATGTATTCTATTTAATATTCATTACTCAAAAGCCAATTTAAAAGAGAAAGAGGTGAAGGGACTTATTCAGAAAGACGGACTGTCATTCACTGCAATAGTTATCTAATATACAGAAGTTAATAAAGCAGATTAATCTACAAGTCCCTTTAAGCCATCACTGAGTTTAGAACAACTGCCTCTTTGACCCTTAACCCTCCCGCTGTGCACCAGTAGCAGGTGCCAGCTGCACTAAAATGATGGCTGACGCATTTTAACGCAAAGTCTTTTCTTACTTTGCTTCTGACCAGCAGCTGACCCTGTAGGAACGATTGTTTCATGTGCTGGCCTAAAGGCTACATAAACCAGTAACTGATAAACAAAAGCATACATACACCAGCTGCCTAGCCCGAGGGTGCACATCCAACACTGACACCTCTAGCAGTTTGTGCTGCAAGCCGAATTGCAGCTTTTTGTTTCCATGCATGAATTCTGTACAATACTTGTTACATCGTGGCCCTAAACTTCTCTCCATCCCCAAAACTGTTTGTGTAAACTATAGCACAGCTTGAATGATTAAGAGGAGATGCCCAATTTGATTTAGCACCATTATTAAGAGCGTGAAATCTTCAGATACATCACTAATGATGATGCATTTTAACATTAAAAGTCTTTAAATCAAATTACTCGATTCACATGACAACGAATCACAACAGGGCTTTAAACAAAGCAGGATCAGAAAAGACACTAAGCTCATTAATATTGTTTGATTTCTTAACTGACAGCACTCATGTAGTGAAAGCTATACGTTTAGCAATATTCTGGAGGCCGCTGCCGCCTTTACACGTGTGCAGTGAGACGCACGTACAGAAGAGTAACCTATTTTTCATGAAGATAAGATGACTTTGACATAGTTATTTTGGTGATACAAATTACACAACCACAAAAACAATCAGAGTAATGATTAAATGCAGTTATGTACATGGGAGACTACTAGTGCAAATGTTAACATATTTAAATGGGTTCCCTTCATTAAAAAAATTATATATGATATTAAACCATCAATCAAATCGAAACACTAGAGTCTCAACGTATTGTCACTGGTTAAAATAAATGACTTTGAGACTGAATTTTGGCTCACTCAATATGGTGCCTTTTCTGTTGCTTAGCCACCCAAGTCTCTGCTGGCTTGGGCTACAGCTGGTATATCTCCATCCCTTTCAATTAATAAAGAAAGTTATGATAGTATTGGATAATATTTCTAAATTGTGCTAAGAGGTTGAAAACAGATGTCCCAGGGAAAATCCCTTTCACTGCCGTATCAAACCTTTCAAGCCTGCAAAAGCTGAGCACTCTGCTCCTGATAAGCAGAGCCTTTTAACACATTTAATTTTAAGCAAAGGAACAGTTGTACCCGCGGGTTCGATCTGCTCTTAAAACTAAGCATATGCTCAAACATGTGGCTTAAGGTGCTCAGGCACTCAGCGCCTTGCACAACTGCCCTCTGTCAGTGCAATGCAGATTTCTTTTTGTGATGTGCTCATACACAAGTGCTTCTGCACGTTTCTCTGCATAGGGCCAGGAAGGATGCAGTACGAACACATCTCCTCTGGATGTTTTTATTTCAATTACGTTGCATAGCTCTACACTAGCTGTATATGGCACCGAGGTTTATCTGAAATACAAAACCCTAACTGATTTTACTGCATAAGAGGGAAAAAAGGAAGATGGCACTTTACAATGTTTTTATTTTACTAGTAATGCTTGATTTTTATTTGCAACTGGCATCTTTACTTTCTGTTTTACATTTGCTATGCAGTGCTGCCGGGCTGCTTCATTTAGTGCACCTTTGTCACTTGCTGAAGTTGGAAGTCACGAGTGCTCAGCTCCAGCAAGCAGCCTGCATTAAGCTGCTGCACATCCTCCTCTTCCTGCACTACTGCCTCCTGCCCCATCCTTGCCCAAATCCCTGCCATTTTTCCTCTACTGCAGCTCTCCTCACTTACAGCCCCCAGAAGGGCTCAGAGCAGGCACAGCCCCCTACCAACAGCCCTAAAATAACTGCTCAGCACAACCGCTCCCAGCTGTGGGCCCACGTGGGCTGGGAATACACAGGTCAGATCTAATACAAATGTTTGTCCAGCATTTGAATTTACTAAAGCAAAAAAGTCCATGGGCTTATCCAATACTTCTCCATACCAAAACTAAGAGTCTCATGTGTACAACACCACAAGATGAGCATTAGTGGAAGATAAAGGCAGTGTTTTAAACCCCCAAATTACACTTTCATTCATAGAGTGGAGCAAACACTTGCTTGAACTGTTTTAGATGACATCAGAAAGTCGCTCCTGAAATAACAGCAAATGACAGTGGGAGCCTTTTAAAATTATTTATGAAAGTGCTTATAACACAGCAATAGCTGACTGTAATACATTTAATACTGCTTTCTACCCATATATCTCAAATTACTTTACACATGTTAATTCAGTTTAGTTGTAAGACATCATCACAAAGCAGTTGTTCGCAGATTAAGCTTGGACTAAACAGCTCGCCCTAGGGAGCACAGCAGAAAGCAGGGCCACAGTCAGCAGCCCCTGTTGGCTTCGGAAGGACACCGCTACTTACACCTAAACCTTAAAGTTGTTTCACTTCTGTGCTTCCTATTGCTCCTGTCTTTGTGCAGTCACACCTACTTTTTCAAAAAAATAAATCACAGAGCTGCTGTGGGATGTACCTAGGCAAACAAAATATCAATTAATAGGTTTTAATTATACAACTCCACTACCCTAGGGGCTAAGAAAGACGCGAGCATCAGCCATGGATACACACCTATTTACTGAGCCGTATCCCGACGCCGAATCGCCTCGTTTACCAGTGAGCGAAGGCTCGGCTGTAACCTGCAGGCAGAACGGCCACGGCACTGCTGGGAGCCAACAGGTTCCCCTGCAGGGCCTCCAGCAGCACGGCCCCGCACGCCCTCGAAGAGGGGCTCGGGGCAGGGGCAGCGTGAAGCCCCCGGCCCGCAGGATGTGAAATGTCCTGGGGAAAGGCCCCAGCAGCCACTCACAGGTGAGCTCGGAGGTTGCTGCTGCTTGCAAGGAGCAAAGCTGGTGGGGCTGAGCCGTGCTGCAGCTCCTCAGCTACCGGGATGACCTGAGGAGGGCTATTCCTGGAGTGCCCTTGGAAATTTTCATCATCCAACTACTTCTACAGATCCAAGGTGGAAAAACCCCATGTTCTAACTAGTAAATAATTGCAGTTATCATTGCATCAGTTTAGTCTAAAGAGCTGACAAACCCCTCTAAACTCTAAGCACAATTAGTCATTAGGGTCTAGTTTTTCAGCACTGTTAAGCAATTTGTAACCCATTGCTTTTAATAGGGTTATGCATTACTTAACCGACACAGATGTCTTGAAAACTGAAACCGCTGGTTATGAAGCAGCAACCTTGTTCATTAGCTTCCATGATAGTCAAATCATCTATAAAACCAGTGTTTAATGGCCAGCCGATGAATAATCAATGTCTCACTTTTCATCTGAGTGTGAAAATGAGAATAACCTAATACATCGTCCCTTTGGTAGAACGCAAGGCCTTGGGTTCCGCTTCTATTCAGGGCTGATTTATAACCCAATGGAAACCTGATGTAAACATATGATCAATGAGTCCCATCATTGCTGATAATAACCCCCAACCGGCCCACTCCCTCATCTCAAAAGCCATCCCTTTAGGCTATTAGTTTCGTCCAGCTAATCCTCTCTACTATTTCTGCCTGCTGCTTTTACCTTGGCCATCCGTTCAGTCCGGCAGACTCAGAAGTAATTTTATACGCAGCAGAGAGCGGGTGGAATTGATTTTTCACTCAGTGCTCAGTTCCCATCTGAATAATTATCAATTTTACTGCCTCATAAAGGGAAGAGTCAAAATTTCAAATCAATTCAAAAGAGCTTCTGAGACTACAGAAACTGTGCATGAGAATAAAGGTCAAAGTTGTCAGTGACCCCGGGAGATGATGTCAGATATTAGTCCGCTGAGCAGTTGACATCAGAGGCACTCAATATGATATGACTAGTGCTAATGCAAATCATATTTATGCTGACTACTGGAGACCGGCCATTAATATTTAAAAGAGTACGTGAAAGCCTGCATTCAAAATAAATATAACATATTCCGCAGAATCTGAAGTTAATAAAGACAGATCACTGCCCGGTCATATGCTGTAAAGTGAAAGATTACTGCATATTAACAGACAAACTATTACATTAGGGTCGCCACAGATGCAGACAAGTCCAGCGCCTGGGCTGCTGCTCTGTCCTTTCTGCCCAAATCACAGTGTGCACGGCGCAGTGCTGAGTAATTTCCAAACACTGACTTCACTGCTAGTGTCTGTGAAACCCCTACCAGGGAGAAAACACGAGCACTTGTAATATGACAAGGGAATCGTCCTATTCTGATAATGATGCCAATAATAAACATCATTAATATTCTCCCAATATGCAATATAGTGCCAAGAATATATTAGTTCCTTTTCACCTTCAATTAGACCAGTAAATGAATGACAACAATGCTCACGTGATGAAGGTGACTATGCCAGCTTTTTTCCAAATGACAGCGTATCTATTAGGGAAGCAGAATGACGACCACACTCATCATTTGCATTTTGTTAATAACTTCCGTTTTCATTAAAAGCCTCCAGACCTGCGAAACGCATCTCCTGAAGTGGCATCTTTGCAACTGCATTAGGAATCCAAGGAGTCTAGTAAATACGCATCTCCAAATAGCTTAATGAGATTTTAAGGGAACGTGGCATGGAGCAAATGTGGAGAAACGTAGCTAAGATCATCTTAATCTCCTCTTAATGTACTCAGGCTACAATAAACTTGACTGAGCTGGGAAGGGGAAATCTTTCCTAAGTACTGCAGCGACCGCTTCCTTTTCAGAAGTGAGATTTAATTTCTATCGTATTCACCTTTAACTGAAAAATCCAACTGTGAGTCACCTACTGCAAAGTAAACATTCACACTCAATAGCATACAACCATTCAATTTAGACATTTCATTACCAAAGTCTGTGGTTCAATGCCATAAATTGTTCTTCTACAGTAGAGAATGTTCCTCACCGTTTTTCTACAGAAATGTATTGATGATGTTGCATACCGCATCCTTTGAGCACAAATGGAAACCAAAGTTTTAAGATCCTGTACAGCCAAGTTCAGTATCTACGCTTTCCAGTATGACAAAAAATGTCTTCAATCTTTGGTTGTCATGAGAACACAGCTGAAGCTACTCTGGGTTGCATACCAGCCCAGGGAGATTTGTTCTGTTACTAAACAGCCTGCACTACCCTGGCATTCAGTACCACAAGGTCCACAAATCAGAAAAATTTATAAAATTAATGATATCCCACAGAGAAGACTGACAATTCACCTGCTGTAGTACTTCCGGGTTCTGCTGCATGAAATTAAACAATCTTTGTCCATCCTGTGAAATTTCTCTACATCGTAGGGTCTTCTTGCCTTCTTTAGCTATGTGCTTGAAGAGGTATGTGACAATGTAGTCTAAACTAGCGCAACAGCTGGAGGAGACGATTGTATCTGCATAAAAAATGAAACAGTTCTGAAATTGTTTCCATAAAAGAATAACTAATAATGACATTTTATAGTACTCAGAGCTCAACTTTAATAATCTGCTTGACATTAGCCTAATCAATACATCAACAAGACTGCTTTTGATGTATGAATGGACCTGCTTTGAAGACTGTCTTTATTAGCACACAGTGGTATTAAATCTTTGCTGTATTAAACCTTTCAAATTCCTGAAAACTAAAATTCTGTTTTGATCTATTTACCAAAAAAGTGAGGTTGAATAAGTAGAGCCGTTGCCCAGTTCTTTTCCCCAAGCAGCATTTCACAGTGCTTCTCTGCCCCAAACAGCCCACTGGCAATGGCACACAATGGACAAGAGCCATGCCAGGTAGTAAGAGGGTGACCACAGAGCAGCCTGGTGGTCACCGTGGTTAACAACTAATAATTCAAGTAGGTTAAAATATATTAAATCTGGCAAGCAACAACGCAACTGCAGTCACTGACCAACACTTAATGAACGTCCCCGACACAGAAAGTCATGACAGCAAGGAAGGATACTGCTGAAAAGCATAAGCAAAAGCCACTTCATATCTTTAGTTACTGTTTCTATAAGTAAGGGAGATTAAAAGCTTAAACCTATTTGCAAAGTAAATATGTCTGCCTGATTTATGTAAGTTATTTTGTTGCTAGGTGTTGCCTGCTGTGCTGCTGCTGTGAAAGAGGATTCTGTTCACTTGTGTGCATCAGCATGATGGCAACGGTGCACTGGTCCTGGTTTCTCCTCCTGAAAACAGTGGTGAGCCCCTTCCCCTGTCCAGCTGCTGTCTCCTCCTGCCCTGACCCCTGAGATGCTCCCAGGCCCTAAGAAAGGGGGCAGCCACCTAACCTCCCCACTCCATCTCTCCTGATGAGAGCCACGGTGTTAATGAGCTGCCGGCTCCTCACCACACCACCAGCAGCTGAAGCTTTTTGCATACTTGCAGGGGTTTGACATGCTGGGTGCAAGGTTTAGCCAGAACTGATATTCCCTGCAACTGCGAAACCAAATCCAAACGTGTGGATTTCGGCCCCCATCCAGTTCCCAATGACTTCAGCTAGAAGTTGTCTAGGCCTTTTATAGTTCACAGCATTTATTTTAGATGGGCCACTGGAGTAAGAGATGTGTGGGGGTTGCAAAAGGAATTAAACTGTTAAAATGCTCATTCTGAGGGAAAAGGGATTAGAAGGATCCAATTAAATGTACCTTGAATTCTTTAAACTATGCTAATTTGGAGGCCTGCCAACCTTGCAGTGTTCATTTAAACACATCCCTCTAGACACTGAAGTATTTTGATCTGTGTCTGTTTTAACTCCTTAAGCTCTGTGCCAGCATTATTAACTCTTTGCCATCTAAAAACTAATTGTATTTTGCTAGCAGTTTGAAATTAATGCTGAAGAAGCAGTTGCTAGCGAAGAAGCTACAAAAGGTCTCCTAAGACTTGATCTTCCAGAAGTGCCAGGTGACTTCGCAGCAGGAGCTGAATGTGGTCTATCGGATTCCAGGAGCGAGCTGCAGCGTCCCGACTCCGTCTCAGACTGACGCTGGGCATCCCAGGGCTGCATTCAGCAGAGCCGAGTCCTAAGAAATGTTGCCTGCAGAAGGCTGAGTTCAAAGTTATGAGTCTTGCCAAAGTAAAGACTGCAGAAACTGGCACTCATCATGTTCTCAACCAAAACAGTCCTGCATATAAACTAGAAATGCAATTCATAGTGGAATTGAATCACCATCAATAACAACAAGTGAGAGATTTGAAAATACATATTTCATAGGAGGGCTCTGCTGTATTTCTAAACCAGTGCTTAACTCTATTTCTTTTTAAATTGAATAATACAAAGTAAATCACTATCATCAGTTTACAAAACAGCAGTAGTTCTAAACATGCTGATACTGTACAAGTAGATATTTTACATTCGACAGTAAGTGATTTTAGCAGGACAGCAGACAGGTCTATGCTATCATTTGCTCATGAGAATCTGATATGAGTGTTAAGAGCTACTTAAATTTGCCCATAACTATATATCAAATATGCTTCCCTATGCTCATTTTTCCTTTTGATTGCAAGGATATAACAGACAGGGAGCGTCAAGCAAACTCCCTTGAATGACTCTTCTGGGCATGAGGAACCTCATGCTGGAGCAGGCTAGCGTGCTCACTAAATCTTAGTGAGACAAGCCAGGCAACCAAATAAATAGAACAAACAAGTGCAACAAGGAGCTACCATTTCTGGGCTGTGAACAGAAGAAATGGATGAAGAAGACATAAGATAGAATAATAAAAGACACAGAGGTAAAAGCTTGGGATAATCAGGAAAAATGCAGTCAAACCACACTTCTCATTTCTGGTCAGCTCAGCTCCACCACCTGTGAACTAATCTTCTGGACTGTGAAGCAAGCAGGCCGTGGCTGCGGCAGAGGCCAGGAGCAGCTCCGAGTGGGCAGCAGGGATCCAGCAGCAGGGATCCAGCAGCAGGGATCCAGCAGCAGGTCCGCAGCTCTGCCCAGTGGAACTGAGCTCCCACAGGTGCTGGTGGCGGGGAGGGGACAAGGGCGATGACCCTGGTGCCAGTCACCATCACGTTCAGCTGCCTCTTTTAGTTCTTTCATTTCTCCTCTGCCAGCATGCATTCATTTAATGTGCTTAATGCTGACTCTACCTGAACTTTTTTTTTCCATCTCCATGTTTTCTCATTACGTATGTGATTCCAATTAGCCGTTAGCTCAAATAAGTGGCAGTAGAGCTTATACATTAGATATTATTACGAAAAAAACAACAAAGAAACCAAACAACTTTTGGTCTAAACAGTATGACAACAGCATGCTGAATGGGAATTATTTCTGAATGGTTTAATGACCTTCCTGAATCTCTGCAAATTAAAAGATTTTGTTTTGTTTTCCACATAAAGGTAAGGAGAGGGAGTTAAGTGGTATTTTCCCTGTCCATCAATCGCTTACAGTTCAATACCGACGTTATTTGCCTTTGAGACCAAACCTAGAAAGTAAAACGATTTAGCAATTTAACATCTAAATTAGGCAGCAAGACAGAAAAAATGTTTTACTTTTTCCTCAATGAATAGCATAGTACACTATTAATCATATGAGAATTAGAAAAGCTTTGCAGAGATTAGTGACAACATGCCAGGCAGACTACATTAAAAGGCTCTGATCCACTGAGTCAGCTGTGAAAAAGCCAGGTAAACACTTTAGAAGAGAACTATTGGAGTGTTTATCCTCACAATAAAAGCTTAGATGAGGGCTTCCATTACAGCTGATTTACAGCTAGGGGCTTCCAAAGGAATACATATTCTTCCACAGTATTTATAAAGTGTGGAATCAAGCAAGGTATTTACTCAGAATGAACACTCCTAAGAAATAAGGATTTGGGGAATGTTTATCCTACAGCTGACAACAATGAAAATCTCAAATGTTTCACACGTGAAGGGAATAGAGAAAAAACAGATGCTTTTCTTTCTGTCAAACGGAAGCGATCTCCCAGTATTTAATTTTTAAAATAAAAAGCCAGCTATTTCATTTTTATAAACATTTTGGAAAATGACTTGTATGTTCTAATCAGTTTAAAACACAATTCCCCCTCAGATGGTTCACAGCCCTGAGCCCTATTATTCTGACAGTGTTCTTGTGGCACTGATGTAATTCAGTGAAAGAGGCAACACTTGGGTATACTTACCCATTTACTAAGGGCAGAAGGATGCATGTGACCAACTAACACAGAAGAAACAAAATTTTATTTCACTGCCTGACAATTGGTAATGCCCAAATACCAAAATTTTAGAAGGGATGAAAGATTTAGAAGAAGCAGTTTAAGAAAATGCATTGAGAGGTAACAAACTCCAGAGATGATTAAAAAAGACCTGTAAGGTAAGGGCTACAAACTCAGCAAAAAGTAGTTCATCTGGACATGGCATTATAAGAGCGTGGAAAATTATTCAATACATAAATAAAACTTCTAGAACATAAATGAGGAATATAAAGGCCTACATCAATATCATTTTTTGATATCTGCAGAATTAAGAAATGTGGTATTGAGGAAAAATCATCACTTCAAAAAATCACTTCAACATAAAAAGTAAAAAAAAATAAAAATAAAAAGAAGCATTTTCTAGCTGACTAACTACAGTAAGTACTTATTGCTTTTAATGTGCAAGAAATGTTCACAGAGATTAAGGGCTGCATAGGCATTTAGACAGGAAAAGATATTTTAGAAAGCTAGAGAATGAAAGTAGAAAATCTAGGGAAAATACCAGTGGGATCCTACAGGTGGTGGCAGAAACCAAACAGAACCAACCCTCCAGTCCAAGCTCCTGCTCAAAACAGGGTCAACATCACCCAGGTTGCTCAGGGCCCTGCTTATTATCTTGGAATATTTTCAAGGATGGATTTTCCACATCCTCTCTGGGCAATACGGAAATGGCCTGGTCTTAGACAGATCTCACAAGTTTCAATCAAAGACTTAAAAATGACTTTGGAGGAATGAGAGTAAATGTAGAAAAAAAAAAAAAGAAAAAGTAAATGTAATAGCTTTTGATGGACTGCATCAAGCTGTCAGTGAAATTAAAAAAAAGTCTTAAACACTTTATTTTGGTCTTTATCAGCAGTCCTGGCGATCGGGGGAGGTCCCAGTTGACTGGCGGCTAGCAAATGTGACGCCCATCTACAAGAAGGGCCAGAGGGCAGACCCGGGGAACTACAGGCCTGTCAGTTTGACCTCAGTGCCAGGGAAGCTCATGGAGCAGATCCTCCTGAGAGTCGTCACGCAGCACTTGCAGGGCAAGCAGGCGATCAGGCCCAGTCAGCATGGGTTTATGAAAGGCAGATCCTGCTTGACGAACCTGATCTCCTTCTATGACAAAGTGACGCACTGGGTGGACGAGGGAAAGGCTGTGGATGTGGTCTACCTTGACTTCAGCAAGGCTTTTGACACCGTCTCCCACAGCATTCTCCTCAAGAAACTGGCTGCTCTTGGCTTGGACTGGCGCACGCTTCGTTGGGTTAGAAACTGGCTGGATAGCCGGGCCCAAAGAGTCGTGGTGAATGGAGCCAAGTCCAGTTGGAGGCCAGTCACTAGTGGCGTCCCCCAGGGCTTGGTGCTGGGGCCGGTCCTCTTTAATATCTTCATCGATGATCTGGACGAGGGCATCGAGTGCACCCTCAGTAAGTTCGCAGATGACACCAAGTTAGGCGCGTGTGTCGATCTGCTCGAGGGTAGGAAGGCTCTGCAGGAGGATCTGGATAGGCTGCACCGATGGGCTGAGGTCAACTGCATGAAGTTCAACAAGGCCAAGTGCCGGGTCCTGCACCTGGGGCGCAATAACCCCAAACAGAGCTACAGGCTGGGAGATGAGTGGTTGGAGAGCTGCCTGGCAGAGAAGGACCTGGGAGTGATGGTGGATAGTCGGCTGAATATGAGCCAGCAGTGTGCTCAGGTGGCCAAGAAGGCCAACGGCATCCTGGCTTGCAAAAGAAACAGTGTGACCAGCAGGGCTAGGGAAGTGATCGTCCCCCTGTACTCAGCTCTGGTGAGGCTGCACCTCGAGTACTGTGTTCAGTTTTGGGCCCCTCGCTACAAGAAGGACATGGAGGTGCTTGAGCGGGTGCAGAGAAGGGCGACGAAGCTGGTGAGGGGCCTGGAGAACAAGTCCTACGAGGAGCGGCTGAGGGAGCTGGGCTTGTTCAGCCTGGAGAAGAGGAGGCTCAGGGGCGACCTTATCGCTCTTTTTAGGTACCTCAAGGGAGGCTGTAGCGAGGTGGGGGTTGGTCTGTTCTCCCACGTGCCTGGTGACAGGACGAGGGGGAATGGGCTTAAGTTGAGCCAGGGGAGTTTTAGGTTAGATGTTAGGAAGAACTTCTTTACTGAAAGGGTTGTGAGGCATTGGAACAGGCTGCCCAGGGAAGTGGTGGAGTCACCATCCCTGGAAGTCTTTAAAAGACGTTTAGATGTAGAGCTTAGGGATATGGTTTAGTGGGGACTGCTAGCGTTAGGTCAGAGGTTGGACTCGATGATCTTGAGGTCTCTTCCAACCTAGAAATTCTGTGATTCTGTGATTGTACATTTGCATTTGTTTTTAGGTACTTAAGATGAAAAATATCTTATTGGCTAAGCAAGTTTATGGTTTATAAAAAATTAAAAAAGTGCGTTTTTTTTTGTTGATACTCTTCTCATTAGAAAATCAGGAATTTCACCAAATAAACATTTGATTTCCCAAAATTTATTAATTCCTCATGACACAACTCCCAGATACCTAAAACACAAGACTTGTAAACTACAATTGGAAATACACACAATTTTCTTACTCCTCAACACTTTTTGAGAGGGGAAAATAAACAACACATGCAAGCTGAAGCTTATATAGCTTTTAAATTTTCTTCTCTCTCTTTTACATGAATTCAAATTGTGTTTCAAAGAGATGGTTAAAGTAAACTTGGTATGCTAGTGAATTATTAAAATGAATATATCCAATACCTCAAATGGAAGAGATGTAATGTGGAATAATACCAGAGATCAGGAACAGAGCTTACTAAACTAGTAGCTGTCAGTCAAGCCAGCACTGAGTACAACATATCCATTTGCAAACAATCAACAGGCAGGCTCGCAGCAGAGCTAGCCAATAGGCAGAAACTGCTGTACCATCATTACAGGTGACAAAGCACTCAAAATATCTGGGAGAAGATGGATTTCAGCATTATATAATAAAGTGACCCGAATACTACTTTACTACTGTTGCTTAGCTATTTACTACCCATTTTCTTTCTAAGAGCAGTTTCCGTCTTGCAGCAAAAACTGCTGAATGTGTTTAACATAGCAAATGCTTTGGGAACCTTGGTGCATTCGTGCATTCCTGTGGGGCTTGACTGACACTTGGCAGTAATGAGAAACACCGGCTATTATGGAGTAACATCCATACACACTAATGTTATACATTCCTATTTTTTTTCCTTAATAACCACCCTAATCAATACATACTACTGTAGGGTTTTAAACAGCTTCTCAGTTGAAAACCATATAACTGCATGGTATTCCAAGGTCACCAGGATACAACTGCATGCTTTATTTTTTTTTCTCCCAAATGCCCAGTCTCCTCTTCCATATTCCAAATGAATTTAAGCTATCAAAAAAGAAAACCCATCAACCCCCCAAATGTTTAAACAGTCATCTGGTTAAAAATTGTATATTAAATTGTGCAAGAGAATAAAATGAACGACAGTCAAAGTGCCACATTTTTATTGTTAATCCAGGTATGCTTCTGTTACACTGATTCCACTCTGAATTGCATTCAGGAAGTACTGAATAATTAAAAATCTAGTTTTTTTTTCTACTTATAAGGGCATCCTGAAATTTCTCCAATCATATCACAGCTGTGCAGAATAAGCATGTATACAACAGCTATGTAGAGCAAATAAAACAAAACCTGGCAGATTCCTGTAGACATACTGATATATTTTACTTCTGAGGAACAAATGCATGAATTTCCAGTACAATTCTAATGGAGGCAAATGAATAATTTTACTAGTTCTGGTTTGTAAGAAAAGATCATTTTAATTAAAATACTACCTGCACAAACCTACAGGTTAGATGTTCAGAAGAACTTAGCTCCGTTAACTGAAGAGTCTTAACATGTTCAAAATCCAGCATCTTCCACTGTCACTTGATTTTCATTTTTTAAAGTATGAATGAGTGTCCTAGTAAGGTCTGAGCTTCTTTGAAAATCTCCCCATTTACTTTAAAAGTTACAAATAAACTTCAACTACATATTCCTTCAATTCCTTCTTCAGCTGTATGCAAGCAATGCTTACCTATTGCAGTAAGTCCTTCAGATATTGACGTAAGGATATAGATTAGGACACGAGGCTCTAAGCTGGTAATGAAACTCATGTGATCCTGGGTCACACATTCCAAAAGTGGGTAATAAGACTGGCTTAGTTTTCGATATTGCTAGGGGAAAAAAAAAAAAAAAAAAAAAGATATACATTGATATGAATATTATGATTAACTAATGTTAATGACATTAACAGATGACAGAAGATAATCGTATTTTTATGATGTGATAAATTCTAATTTAGCCGTTAAATCAGAACATTCAGAGAAACAAGATGTTTTCTTGTCTTTGGTAGTTTTTAACTTTTCAAATTTACCATAGGATATAAACTCTATTAGTTTAAAACAAGTTCTGGATAATACTGTCATACTTTGACACTCTACACAGCATTCAGTCTAGTAAAAGTAGTGTAACACCCTGTTTAGAAGGTCAGTTAGACAGGATTGGTGCCTGTATCTTACTTTCTGCAGGAAATCTGACCGAGGTTTATCACAGATTTCCCCAAATCATCTCAGAGATGCACATTTTGTGCTTAAATTATTTCCTGTAACAGGCTTTGCAGAGGAAAAGGCACTTGCCTGACTGGCACTAGGTAACTTACTCTTAGGGACCCTTATTTAAAAGAACATATTTTTGCATGGCTAGGAATGTGACAAATATGTAGTCTTTACTATACAACCAAAAAACTGGTTTTCACTGAGAGAAACTTTTCCAGTTCTAAGGACTTTTTGTGACAGGCACAAGTTTGGGTATTAACTATCCAGAATTTGTCCCTTCCTGCAAGAAAATGACAGTTCTGAACAAAAATGCCTCAATTCAAATTAAGGCTGATATTGCACAAGATCTGCTGTCTTCCCACAGAGATGTGGGAACATTGTGTACTTTAAAGTTTTAAATTCTATGGAAAATACATAGTGACAATTTACAGACTAAAACTAATTGCAGAGTGGCTGAATACGTGAGGACATGTTGCAATGCATGCAGGCAACCTAAATAGGTTTTGAAGTATAGAAAGGAACAAAATTTTACATTTCTCTTTTTTCAATAAAAGCTTAACGAAAATTCTGGAAAAGCTCCAATTTCATACGGCAGTTCTATCACACCTGTATTTTGGATGTCGCTATATAAATAGATCCAAGTAATTGAACTGAAAACTGCATTTGAGCTGTTCTAGATCCCTCTGTCTCATTATAACAATACAAAGCCTGTGGTGGTGTTATTTCATATTTTACGTAAAGACTCCCAAGATGAGTAATTGCTTACTAGCAAGTCACTGTGGGATACTGAAAGCAGCATTTTGACAAAGGCCTGAAGTACATTGTCAAAGTGGTTGTCCCCGTACAACTTGAAGACGCCAAAGCTGACATAATTTCCACATAAGGCAGATTTGAGTGCAGAGTAACAGATGGAAATGCCCTTGAGTTTCAACGGATAAACCTGATCTTTTGACAAAGTCCCAAGAGAGAGGATCTGATTACCTGTTTTCATAAAAAGAAAGAGAGAAACTTAAATAAGCAGCTGCAAATATAAAATATTTTGATGGCACTATCTAAACTCATTTTTTGTCTTTATTTTCATTACTATTCAGAAGTATATTGGTTTCTGCATTTGGTGTAAAAGATCTCTTAAATAAGCGTGACTAGAGCTTAAAAGCCACCAAGGAATTAGTATGCAAAAATTAAAATATAAGCGGTGGAATTGCCATCGTTGATTTACATCCAGACCGTGACTGAGTCTATCAGCATGAATTCCTTAATCTGAACAGAGTTGCAACACATGGTTTTATAGTTTCTCATGCTGCAGCAAAGCCTGGTTTTGATCCATTAGCATGATGGTCTCTTGGGATAGTTGCTGATGTATACACACACTAAATATATCCCTCAGAAAACAAATATGTCCATTACAAAAGCCTCTATTTTACCAGTCACAGATGGGAATGATTTTTTAATTAAAATCCATGTTTATACTGTAAAAATAACAGCTAACTGTAAATATTTGCTGTTGCTATTACCAGGCAATAGTGACTTTTGGATCCACTCTGCAGCAGTGCAGCAGATCCCGCTGCAATCCTCTGTACAAGGCCTCATTATCAAGTTTTTTTTAAAGGATCTTGTAACAATTTAATACTTATCTTCACAGCACCCCAGAGTTAGGTTGTCTTCATGACAAAAATGCATTATTATTTTAAAAAACATTAGGAAATTAATGAAGCAGAGCTGCAATAGTAGAATAAACACAGCAAAGATTAAGTGTTTCAGTTCTATCATTAAATAGTCTTGCTAGGTTGACCCCATCTGATGTTAACCTTGACAAGCCTGGCAGGCAAAAAACCCCAACCTGGTCTTCACTCCATTGCTACTCAACAGGAGATGATTCTAGTTAATTTTAACCAGTTGAAAATAACACAAAACCTTGCATTTTTAAAAGCATTCCTACAAATGAATGCATACAATTTGGCAGATCAGATGCTCAGCTCACCTGCTTTCAGCATCTGCCCTAGCTGTCACGGCTATTAGGGCACCTCAGAACAAGCAGCACACAGGTGACCTGCACCATTAATTGTTCAGAATTCCAAACATTGCCAGATGAGGGAGGTATTGGTGGTGACTCAGTTTTGGTTCTGTCATAGGCAAATCAAATACACCCCTGAAAACTTGCCTGACATCACACAATGCACATCTCAGGTTGCACAGCATTGTTAATCCATACTAAGGCTTGATACTGAACTGCCTCTCCCCATAGATACCCATACCGATTTTCACCTCCACTTACCTGCCTTATTTTAAATATTTTTCTTAATATTATTGATTGGTGCTAATTAGAAATTTACCTCATGTAATTAGAAAAATGAGGGGAGAAATCTTGTTTCTAAACACAGCACATCAAAGCACCATGTGTTTGATATTGTTCATGCAAATAGGGAGAGAAAGTAACGTGACACCATTTAAAACATTAATGTTCTTCACCACTCCAGCAAGTACAAAGCATTTTATCCATCAGGTTGTGAAGGAAGAGCAGACTTAAAAGACTGGGAGTACAATCGGGGATTACTTTGAAGTAGTAGCTGGGATGTCGAAGAAGTAGGAATGGCATCACAGAATTATGGAAGGTAGGAGAAGAATCAAATATTTTGCTAGGAAAGATGGTCACTTGCAATCAAAATTGAGGTCTCAATTTAAAAACAATTAATATCTATGCATGAAAATACAGACTGTTTTTGATACTTTAAATGGTCGTGGATAAGCGTCTCTAGTACCCTGAAAGTTACAGACATGAATATGATGCAAGTGGGGACGAAGCTGCAATTCCAGTGACTGCTACCACATAGAAATTCCTTCCAGATGGTGTTAAATCTCTGTTATACTACAAATGACATGTATCCAAACGATCCCTTTTGAAAAATAAGACACAGTAGGAAAGAAGAATGTCTTGTAGTGTACTTGAATATTCACTTATTGTAATACTTTACATTACTGATTACACTTAAATAAAATGAAAATAAAATCCATTTAGCTTCCTACAAGTGCCCAGTTTAAGTTATCCCAGCCAGGTCATCTTAATTAGTATTACTCTTTTTGACACGACCTAGTCTAGTTACTGAGAGTATCAGTGAATTTCAGATTCTATAAAATCAATCAATGAATCAATCGGGCTGTGAGATGAAGTGGAAAGGTACACACTATTTTTGAAAGCCACTACATATAAATAGAGTACAATTATTGCGGCAAAAGTCAAAAAAGTAAGCATGCTGTAAGCTTCCTTATCTGGTTTCCTCCACTATTAAACTTTGTGTTGAAAAGCTTTACTTTAGTAACACCGAAGCGCAGAAGTTCTCCATCCAAGAAGGTACCAGCCCAGAGTTAATAGCTGTGCTCTCCAAGCACGACACCATGAAATCACAGCTCCTTCAGTGTAATATGCAACAACAGATGGAAAGAGCTTAGTAGTTGTCAACAAGGCAATTATGTACTTAATATGGAAATTAATTGGAAGCCAATGGAAAAAATAGAATGATGAGAAAAGAAGTTGAAAAAAACTAGGAATCCCTGAGCCTGGGAAGATGAATTCTAGGAGTTACATTCTACTGCTGATCTTCTAGCAGTTTTATTACTTGACCAGGAAAAAATCACCGTATAATTATAATCTTAAATCCATTTCTCAGCATAATCCATTCAATTTAGGAAGGCACAAACTCCAGCCCCTCACACTGCCTCACCCTGGGGAGCCATGGCAGGGAGGAATTCAGTGCCCATCCCCTCTAATGAAAACATCGAGAAGAATTTGCGACTAGTCCAAGATTAAAAGCTGTTTTGTGCAAGTGGACAGAGTCCACAGAGAACTGTTCTGTGTTCATGGACTGATTTTAAAAGGGCCTAAGAGTAGGAACAGCTGATTTCAAATTAGCAGCAGAGGTGAAAGACCTCGCGGTCCCTGTTACCAGTGCCCCAAGCCATCAGCCTGTGAGTCAATGGATACTGTGCTGCAAAGACGAGTGTTTTAGCATTAGTTATTGAAAAAAATATGAAGTACGGTGCTATGCCTGACCAGATAAAAAGGAAGAATGGTCTACTTGTAACATTTAGCAGGAGCTTCAGGGGAATATTTTCACGCACCATAGACACTACTGAACATAAACTAATTTACGGAGGTACTTGGAATCAGGTCAAGAACAACTCCTCAGCTACTGAGGATACGTTTACATTTATAATCCTTGTAGTGGAGGACTGGAGTACAATTTTATAAACTCCTATTGTTAAAAGAAATGACTTAAACTAAATCAACATAAAAATGACCTTTGATATGCACAACTTTTAAATTGTATTTGAAATTCATGGCACCTGTCAAAATGTAGATCTCTGCAGAGATTAATCAGTGAAATTTCAGTGTTATGACTGAGTATTAAAACCAAGTAAGTCCAAATTACACCCAATTCTTTTTTATATAGGAGAAACTGAATTTACAGAGTCTTAAAAAATACCCGACTTTCAGAATTATTATGAATCTCTTCTAATTTAACCTTTTGTCCAGCATTTGACAGCAATATGTCACTGACAAAAAATTATAAACTATTTCAGCCTCTGAGGTGATACTAAATTCTTGCAGGAATGAGAAAAGGATTTTTAAAGATATTGGGTAAAACTGGCAGGTAGGAAATAAGGGTTTCAATTTGGCTGATAATTTACACATTACTGAAAGAATCCTCAGTAAATAAACAAAGGAGCTGTAGGAAAAAGGGAGTGCATGCATAGAAGGAATACAAAGGCAGCTAAAACAACATCTTGGGATGCTCTGACCGAAGATAACATCACCATGCCTCAGAATCCCACAGGCAATATGCACCAGAGCTCTTTGCACAGCTCATTCCCTCACTCCCTCCTAGATGTGGGAGCATGTCAGGACAGGCAGCTTCCCTTTCAGTTCTCTTGCTTAATTGCTTTTACAGTAGGAGCTATAATACAGATATGATTTCCTTATGGCTGAGTTCCATTTAAGCAGGGTTTGTTCTAGAATTCAGTCCAATAAGCAGTATTTGTAATAATACAACTAAATAATGTTTTAAAGTGTGAATTGGATTAAGTTAAAAAAAAAAACAAACAAACACCACACAACACTTTGGTAAGACTAAATAAAGGATGTGAAAACTTACCATATTTAGAGGGGAAAGGCGTTGGGGTTTTTTGTTGTTTTGCCTTTTCCCCTTTCATACTTACTATTATTCATTACTGTCCCATAAAGATGGGTTTTGAATGGATGCTTCCCAGGCATTCAGAATGCTAGGGCAGTATAAAGAAGTGGCCACATAAAGAAAACTAAAGGAAAACATTAATCACAAAGATGAGAGCAAGCTTCAAAAACTAATTTGTTAAAGCTTCCACAACAACAAAACATGCATAAAACCTCTCAAATCAGCACAACAAGCATGAATACTGCCAAGATAAATTTGCCAAAAGAAACGGATTATGAAATCTGAGTCAGTAATGAAGAGCAATATATTATGGGACTAGTACTGCAGAAGGGAGGACAGCAGAGGAACAGCCACTGAGAACAGTGAGCACTTCACTTTTAAGCAAATCTACTGATTAAAAATACCTGTTATGCAGCACCAATCAGTTTAAGCAAAATTTTGAAGAAGAACTGCTACCTTATGAAGTTGCTAGCACTGAATGAATTACCACACTAAGTTCTGAAATACATGTTCTAGAAGCAATTTAAAGCTCATTAGAAATAATCGTGTCTGGCTACTGGAAAATGTGGTAAAATTTAATCCACATCCAAATGCTACCTGGGCTGTGAGAACAGGAAATTGTTTTGTGCTACTGTGGCTAACCTCATTGCTGACCTTGAGCAGTAACTGCTACAACAGCTGAAAGCTGAAGCAAAATTAAAAACTTACATCAAAGTATATCATGACAGAATGTAGATAAATAAAAACAGCATATTGAAAATATTATTTTTATATTGGTCTCCTATAATGAAAGGCAAGAGGTTTACTAAAATGTAAGGAAACCACAAAACAAAAATAGATGGTCCCGAGATGTACTGAAACATCATTCCTATACCACTGGGAGTTCAAAAACACATAGTAAAGGGACTTGTACATACAGAATTAAAAGTGAAATATATTGGGGATGAAGAATGGTGGACTACACTCTTCCTACTCCTTTCAATTTCCTTCCCTCAGTTGTTTATTTTAAATCACTATCACTCAGTTGGCCTGGCTGTAGCCATAATGGACAAGACACAACACCCTTTGCCAAGCAGCTGCAGAGCCCTAACAAGGCTAATTGACTACCTAAGTGCCTTTTGCATCCCATGCCAGGGTTTACATCTTTTGAACATACAACATTTGTGAAGACATCTTAGGATTGTCTTCTGCACTGTATCATTGGTGGCTAAATCATCAGGACAGGACACACCGCTACTACCCTCATCGCAGCGCTGGATCCGTTAAGCAAAACGAAGCACTTGCTGAGGTGCTAATTTTCAGAAATACAAAGATTTCATACTTTTATTCAGTGGCAACTGACAGTGGTTAGTGTATTTTTAAAATAGGCAGTTTAGATTTTTGCTGCTCTCCATTCAAAAACGAGCTCATTGTACACATGTCTACAGGAGAAAAAAATGCATGTGCTTTGGACAAGAATTACAGAATCACAGAATTTCTAGGCTAGAAGAGACCACAAGATCATCGAGTCCAACCTCTGACCTAACACTAACCAGTCCTCCACTAAACCATATCACTGAGCTCTACATCTAAACGTCTTTTGAAGACCTCCACAGATGGGGACTCCACCACCCCCCTGGGCAGCCCGTTCCAATGCCTCACAACCCTTTCAGTAAAGAAGTTCTTCCTAACATCCAACCTAGATTAGAAATAGATTTCAGCAGCCATGCTCACATGCATTCATGAACGCCCCAGAAACAGTTCTATCCTGCTCCCCTTTATTTTCAGCCCAAGCACCTATCTTACAGAAGATAAATGAGGTAAATGGAGGTGCCAGGTAATAATCAGGCATTGCAAAATTTGGCAAAATTTAAGATGGACAGAAAGTGGGATGCTACAAGATGTCTGTTTAGGAAAGTTATTCTGATTTAAACAACAACCACGTGTTTAAACAGAACAATTCCATACATAAATTCTAGATTTTCATAACCTTAAAAAGGCCACATTTACATTATCAAAAACTGCTTTGATCAGTGTAGTCCAGACTTAGGAAAAATCAGCAATATCCACCAGTGCACGGTGCTCTGATGCTGGTGAGTAAAATCACCTGATGCCACCCTAGTTCAGTTACTAATTCCTTGCCCAAGTGTTAGCAGGATGTATTTCATACCAACTTTTTATGTGTCTATAGGTTGATATAGCAAGAAGACTCCCACCATACCTAACCCGCAACTGGAACGTTTCTTCTTGCTGAGTTTGGTGCTAGTGAAATTTCTGAATGTAGTTGTTAAATATCTTGGTCTATGCTCTCAGTCACACAGCCTGAATGCTGATTTTTGGGTAGACCTGTGTGGAGCCAGGAGTTGGACTTGATGATCCTCGTGGGTCCCTTCTGACTCGGGATATTCTATCATTCTAAATACTTTTAGTAGCACTTTCTGTACAACACCAGAAGTGAGGGAGAAGAAAAATTCCAGATCTAAAATGAACTTTAATTTTGCTGACCATAGAAGCACAATACAATTGCGCCATAGTTTCATTTATGGTTTGTACATTGGATTTTTTTTAAGAAAGCAGAGCAACCAGGCTAGGAATCACCCTCTGGAGGTGAGGGCCAAATCTCACCCTGGAGAGCTGCTGAGCTGTGGAAGAGGAGCTCTCAACACCCAGGGCAAGGTGAGCAGGAGAAGTAAGAGGAAATGAGCGAAGAGGTAACAAGCCCGGTGTTCATGCAGGGATTGCCAAGATGAGCAAACACAGACAGGCCTCCAGGTGACGGAAAGACCTTCCCAGCGATAAGAGGAGGCTGGGCAGACTTTGTGGCAACCTGCTACGTCAGTGGATTAACTCAAAGGGAGACGGAAAGGAAGGAAGGAGCTTTCCGCAAGGACAGTGCGATGAAAGAAATATGTTTGCTTCTGGTTTTTCCCCTCTGTCTCATCTAGTCACTCTGTGCTTCTCTTAGTAAAAAAAAAAAAAAAAAAAAAAAAAAAAAAAAAAAAAAAAAGTAATTATTGTAGTTTAGATTACAATCAAATCTACCCTGAGTTTCAAAAGTCTTTTTGATCAACTCTGAGGAGCTCCCTATGACCTGCAGGCGCATACAAGAGGTTTGTCTGACTTGATAAGATAAATAGCAAACGCTTTCTGTTGTCATCTCTTGACATTTACTGTACATCTTCTGCTTGTTCACTAATGCTTCCACCATAAAATCATGCTGAATGTGAGAATCTCAACTATCGCTTTCAAAATTTTATGCTATTTGCACTTATGGTACAGCAGAATCACACTTATCCAAACGTGAGGCTGAAAATACTGCTCAGGAACACTGTACTGAATTTTATGATTGTCACTTGGTTTACTTGTTTATCCTTCCTTATACGTCTGCCAAGATTACATATGCTTAGAATAGAAATATAGATTTAAAAAAGCCAGAGTATTATGGATTAAAGTTTTCCTTTAAAGCACAACATAGGTTTTAAGATTTTTAGAAAGGCATTTGAAATTAATGAAAAATCTCTGAATATCAGTATTTTTATAGAGATTTGTATGTTCAACGTATCATACAGAACTGAATTAATGAATCCTCGCAACACATCTCCAAGAGCTGCATCTATTCTATCCACTGGAACAGTAATTCCATGAACTGGTGGTAAATGGTGATAAATGCTCTAAGTGTTAATAGCAGTTATTCAAAGGTGACTAATTGTGAAATACTTACAGTGGTCAGTAAAACCTTCCCAGAGTGTAAACCAGCGACCACTTCAGAAATAGCTATAGCAATCTGAAATAGCGCTAACCTAGGATGTTTATTACAAGGCCCACAGCTGAGCCGTGCTGGTCAGAACAGAGCTGCCCATCTGTGCCAGCAGAGCCAGCTGGATTATTTGAAATCCCTGCTTTAAGAGGCTGATTCAGCTGACTGCGCTGGGGGCTCTTTCATGTTCATTTTGCGGTGAGTCCAATCCTGGAATAAATACTGACAATCACTCACAGAACACTCAAAAGAGTTTCTCTAAATGTCTCACCAAAACAGTGGAAGGATACTGCTGTGATCCTTTCAGACACTGATGACAGTATGGATATGTTTTAAAAGCAAATTGGAAATAAAATATTGAATATTTAAATAAATATATATAATTATACACATACACATTGATTGGAGGTTTTCTCCCACCTCCACATCTTTCTTCCAATTTCAATTCATAGGTGACCTCCACACCTTTCTTCCAATTTTAGTTGATAGGTGATTTAAAGTTATTATTTTGAAGGAAATCAAGGACAGTTTTCCTCTTGCTACTTAAATCTGTTGTGAGTAAAACATCTTTCCATAGCAAAATAATTACAGAGGACAGGAAAGGAAAATGTGAGAGAAAGCTCTTATCACCGTTTCATTTCTTTCTATGCCACACATCTCCAAATAGATGCCACACATCCTCAACTACTTTTCACAATAAGCATCGTTTAACTAAGAAGGCAACAGGTGTTTGGACACGGGCTTCAACAGACCCTGTGACTCCATTGCTTAATTTACACCTTAAATTTGCACTGTCCTGAAATTTCCTTTTACAATACCTAATTAACTTCTCGCATGAGCCAGAAGATGCTATCTGGTCTGTATGTGCAAGAGCTTTAGGGCTGAGAATTTTATAATTTTCATATACACACCATAAAAACTGCACCTGAAAGCTAAAGGTTTCTTAATAAAGTGTTTTGTAGACCTTACTTTGGAATGAAGCAGGTTGAAACCAGCCATTGTGGCTGACTAAGCAAGGATTAGAAACTGGATGCCAACAGCTGAGAGAAATGGATGGCCAATGATAAGGTAGCTTTCTCGGAAGAGCAGAAAGGATGGTAAAGGCTGATTGAAATTAAAAGGAAAAAAAAGGATCAGGTACCGTAAAACAAGTGGGCTTGAAGCACCACCATAATTACATTTATATTTTTCTGTATTGTTAAAAGAAAGTTTAAAGCAGTTAAGTATAAATTAAGTACACGGATAATAGAAGTTTAATAGTAAATTCTAAAACTTTACCTCTTATCTTCTCTTATAAGGAAAACCTGTTTTTTTTTTTTGTTTATTCATTCTAACAAATTAACCAAAAAAACGCATCTTAAAAACTAGTGCCGGCTATGGTATATTTGAAAAAGAAAACAAAGAAATGATTTTGCAAGGAGAGAGAGTTACATGGTTGTAATTTTTTCTGTCGTAAGTATTTGTTTTATGCATTCTGCATATACTATTTCCATACCCTGCAGATCAAAAGCAAAATTACACTTGTATGCTTTTTTTTTTTTTTTTAATAAAGGCAGCCATGTAACAAACAATTTCCAGACCTAAAATGCAACCTGAACACAGTGAAAGCAAATTCAATGCATAAATTTTCTTTCATTAAAAGTAACAGGACACTTACAACTATTCCTTTTTACAGAAACTACAAACCTACAAAAACTTGGTAACGTTCCTTTCAAAATATTTAAAAAGCGATTGTAAGCGATGAAGTTAGTTGGAGTCTAATATAAACACTTGGTGTCGAAGACCTGTTGCAACTGAATACTTGAGTGGGAGCAGTAAAATGAAGCAACTTATTATGAACAGTTTTAACAGCGCTCTAGGGTAAAGCTGTTATGGTCCTATTATGTTTTGGAACTGCTGGAATATAATTTGAATACATAAAATCAACCCACACCTATCAATCAGTAGCCCAGATCAAACACCTCACGAGTATTTGTATCTTTGCTGAAATCCAGTTAGAGCTGCTAAAAGACAGGCATTCAAGTTAAAGTGATAGAAGCAACAATTTTACATGAATGGACACTGATCTACGAAGGTAAATGAGCTCCAAAGGTCTGCCATGTGAACCCTGTACCTTACAAAAGGCTGATATCAGCTGTACTAAATTGCAGTCCTGCTACACACTCCAAAAATCAAGCAGTGCTCAGGAATATGAACTAACAGGATTTTTATATTACAAGACAGGCAAAGAATTACATTGCAGAGGAAATGTTAATGAATACCTACCGTATGTGCAAATCATTTTACTAGCTTCTCTGAAGAGAAGAATTCCATTTGGAGATGATACATCAAAATTTAAACGTTGTGATCTAAAAAATAACAGCAAAAATATTCAGATGGTCATCGAAGCAGAAAACTGCAATGGATTCATTCCCTAAAACAAAAGAAACGTATTTGCTGATTACAAAGTACACTTACTTGATAAATTATTTCTAGCTTTCAGTCCAAAGATGTACAGTTTCTTAGGCAACAGATTTAGATAACTCATCATGTGATAAAATACAAAAAGAAAATTAACCAAAAATAGTGACCAGACATCGTGTGTTTCCTTATGCAGTGACTGGTGAGTATATTGTGCCTTATATAATCCAGAAGAATGCTGCAGATTTTCTACGATCCAAGTAGTTAGGCTAACACCTTGCTTCTGTTCAGTTTTTAAAATCAGCTAAACCCTACTCGTTATTCTGGTACATAAAGTCCGTGGCCATCATGAGACAGTTCTCCACGTGTAAATTGCAGTAAGCACTTGCCATGAACATTCAGACCTGAAGAAGACCAAACCATGTCGTCTCCCCTAATGCAAATGCTTCAACAAAGCCAACAAAAAACATTTTGTTCCCAATTTGGAAACACAGTAGAGCCCTTGCCTAAGTTCCTGTTGTATCTTTCTATTTTTTTTTTTGTGATAAAGAAGCCTAACTTCTAGTTTATGCCTAAATGAAAACCATTAAGTACTTAAAAATTAATTTTCAACACAGATCTTAAACTTCTGAGTAACTTGCAAAGTTACCCTTAGTGTTTATTTAAACCAAAAGGGAAAGGATACATCACTGAGTGATGTACAACAGGAAATCCCCTGCTGACCTATTTGGTAGTCCTCACTTTTGATGATATGTGTAGTACTTGTACAACCCTTGTCACAGAGACAGGGGCAGGCATCTTTCATTCCTGCAAGTCCAATTTTTTTTGTTTTCTGAGCCCATATCTGCAGGGTTCTGTGCTGCAAATTCTGGAGTAAATCTGGGTGTTTATAAATAAATAAAATGTGCCTTATATAAAACATTTGTGTATTCCATATGCACGACATGATAATGGCTTGCAGAGGCAAAAAAAACACACAACAAAAACAGCACATCTTCTCAATGTCAGAGTGGCATAATGCACAATCTGATACTCTGTAACATATTTTAACCATGTCAAAGTATATTGTATAATGCATTCTAACCTGTAAAAGCTAATGCAGTACACAACTCATGAAGAACTCCATCCCAGATGATGTTTTCTAAAGGGAACAAGGCAGATTTTCTGAATACCAATAGGCAGAAGAATAACATGAATATGGAAAGTAGCTTGAAGAGCCATCTTTTGCATAAGATTTATTGTTCCAGTTCCTCTTTGCTTTCGTTTACTATTATTAGAGTTCTGTGTTTAGGTTTTAACAATCTCCTCCTTGAAATGCGTTGCAGCCCCATTAGAGCATACTGCTTGTGCCTTGCATCATGAATAAAAATAGGTTCAACTTCTCCAGCCTTTATTATACTACGACCAGGACAGAAGACATAACGAACCTACACAAACCAAAGAGGAAGCCACAGCGAGCAACTCAACACAAACGAGCAGGGAGCTCTGCCTCGAGGTCTGTGTAGCCATTGAGGGATTAGGAGTACATCACACACACTCGTGCTTGACTGGGAGCCAACTCGGAACAAAGCACCGATTTCCTATCACTAGATTAAACTAAATATTATTTCAAACTTCAAATACTGCAACTTTTGTTCTTTGTAAGTTTGATTTGCAAGGCAAAATGAAAAGCGGCGAGAACACATACTTTTCTGCTGAAAACCCTAATTACTTTGGTCATGAAGATAACCAGTACAGAGACATTACGTATCAATTTTTCATTTCAAAGTCTTTTTTTTTTTTTTCTTCCTTTGGGCAATACACTAAATATTTCTGAGTGTAATGATAGTTTCCCCAAATAAATTGTTCTGTTAATTGTGGTAAAACAAAAATTTCATTCTAACACCTGCAATGCAAAGTATTGACATCACCTCCCAGAATTGTTCTGAGGTCTCTTTAGCGAGCCCATGGAGAAGAAATTAGACATGGGAGAAGTTACCTACAAGTCGGTTATAAATACTGCTGTATTGGATAATATTCTTTCCTATTTGGCTAGAAGAGTTGAGCTAAGGAAAGAAACTGTAAAGGGAGTTGCAGTTTAAGAAGTACATATGTACACTTGTGCTTGGCTTAAGGCAAAAATTCAGCCTGCAGCAAATCTTGACAGTAGACTATTTTCAAATATTTAATTATAAAGTCAGAATTTAACTAGCTTTTTTTTGTTTTGTTTTTCCTAGTTAAAGCATACAATTCCACTAACGTGTAATATAAAAATCACAGCAGTCTCTCTTTCTCACACATTCCCGTTGATAAAACAATACATTGACACTGAAAGCTGAGCTCTGTTTGTTAACTTTGCTCCAAAATACAAAAGTAGCAGTGTTAAAGACAAAGTCAGACATCATAAGGATCAGCAAAAGACAGAAAGATAGGATGCAGAATGCATACCACTGCAGTATTCATCACTTACATGATTCTCATGTGATTCTTACCTGTTTTGCATGAATTCTGCCATCAGCTTCAAGATAGGAGTTGTACATGCAGGTTCCTGGTACCACAATTCAATAGCTCTTTGCAGAACAGAAATGTATGCAGGGTATCTTCACCAAAATTAAGGTTTGTACTGACAAAACAATGTCTTCCAAAACTAAATCTAAATCTAAACCACGGTGTCAGACGGGTGGGCCAGATACAGACCCTGACAGCTCCTTCTGACAAGGAGACTACCAGAGCTGTAACAAAGGAAAAGGAAAACGTTTTGTACACGTGAAGCTAACTTACCAGTATAGATATGAGGTTGGCTTTTAATGAATGGCAGAATTTAATTGCATTTAAAACTAGAAAAATTTACACATCAGCAAATCCTAGGGTCCACAATTTCGGTGCCACCTCCTATGTATTGCATTTGCTATATAGTGGTTGGGAATAGCTGCCTTGCATGAAGTTTGTTTCCAGAGTATTCAAGAAAAAGAATTCAGATAAACTGTGCGGGGGAGGCCAGGAGTTAGATTTCTAAGAACTCTTTCAGGAGGGCTGTTTGCTCGTCGGTACCCAAGAGATACCAGTTCTTCTAAAGCAGGATTTGAAAGAATGCAATATAGGAATAGAGTCTCGTAGCCTCTGCAATGTAGCTTAAAAAAATCTTATGAGTTACTGCCTGTATCAAAATATTTGATATGATGATTTGATACATAGCTGACCCCTAGTTTTCCCAACATGCTGAGAAAAGGGTTTGGATAAGAATGCAGACTGGTAAATGGAAGTGAGGAAGCACAGCTTGACTGGCAAAGAACTAAACAGTTTTTATGATACTGAACCAAGAGATTCTAACTGCAATTTGCTATTAAAATATGATCAAGCCAATATAGTCAATGGTATTATTTAATATTAAATTTATTTTTCATTTCTAACTTTGTTTCATCTCATATAATTCTGCTTTACTTAACTGACCGCACTAGAAATAGTGACTATTCTTAGGAAAATGCTATTGCCTATTCAGAGCATAAAGGCAACTACTGTGAATCTTACCAAGTAGAATACATGCCAAGCACTCAGCACTGGATTGTGAAATAGAAGTCTGAAATGTGTAAAGGTTTACTTGCTTCTAGGATATGTGGACAGTCATGTCCCAGTTCAATACAGCTCTTCTGGTGAAGGCAAAGCCCTCACACATGGCACTACTGATGAATGACAGTGCTGTGCAGACAGATGGAAGGCATTTTGGCTACTGCTGTCTGTCTGAGGCATCTAAAGACTTGTGCATTTTTGCAGCCAGCTGCTTGAGGCACTGTAGGCATAAACTATATATAGCAGAAAAGGTTGATGCAAAATAGACTTCTAGACCTTGTCTCTCTCTCCTTTAGGGAGTTCTTTACATTTTAAATTAGACAAATTAGAGCTAAACATACTATGGAGAGTTACTCTGTAATATACATGGATTTAAATTCAAGTTCCATTTGCCTAAAATACCCTCAAAGGGCACAGATGATCCATGCCACCTCATACCTTTATAAATTCACTAATGCCAGTTGAATTTTTATCTGAGGTGGACTTCCAATGGGCTCACTCTCAACTAGAGGATGGCCAAAATACTCACAATACAGCAGATGTCATGTAGGGTACAGAACTGAACTGAGCTGAGCTGTTGATTCTCCAAAGTCACGCTTCTTCCTTGGTGGAATGCAGCAAAGCCCCATTTTGTAAGTTTGTGGGGTAAAAAACAATTGCCTTTTCAGATTTCAGAGAGAACAGAGTAACTTGACAGCCAAATCCACAGCCAGAATATAAGCCAGCCATATCAAAGGCTGCTAATATATCCGGTATGATTGGTTATCTTAATTCAAAAGTTTGAGCATTAAGCCCACATTCACTGTCAAGCAAAGACTGAAGCTGTACTCAAGTTTTATAAATGTTAGGGGTCAACAGAAAGGCTTCAGCAATTTGCTATATAAGAAACCAAACAAATGATAGATTAGCTTTAAAAACAACATTATTTGTAAGTGTTTTCAACCACAAGCTTCAAGTGATCTGGCTAATTCAGCAACATAAACTGACCAGTCAGCTTTATTGGTCAAGCTGAAAAGAATGCAAATGGGAAGAAACGATGCTAAATTTTGAATCAACACAACTGGCAGTAGCAGCTATTAGAAACACATTAGTAGATCAGGTAGCCTCATCTCATTGGAAAAGCTGTTTAAGGAAACATCCATCTCTACAGTTGTTGGGCTCTTTCAAGTTTGTAATTCTGAACCCTTAAAACATACAAACTTAATATTTCTGATTCTATTTTTCAAGAACTTTTTGATCAAGCCATCTTACCATTACACACGTTTTTATTTTGTTAAGAAATACCATACAAATTTGGATAAATAAGCATTAATGGTAGTTTGATTTTTTTTTCCTAGTGATCCACGCCTGAAGAAGCATATGCTCAAACATCCAAATATCAAGGTCAGTTGCAACTTTTAAATGACCATCCACTAGATAAAGCATCTCCAGGATGGATGAATTCTATAAAGGTAACGGTTATGGTATCTCTACCTATATAGAGATCTTCATAAAAAAAGGCAGAATATTTCAACAATGTCATGCACTCATGCATACACATCCCATGCTAGCTAGCAGACTGCAACTCTGAGCCAACCTAGTCATGTAATTCTTGCAGCCCATTTTCTTATTGCAACCCTTTTCTTTTACAGACAACGTAAGTCATTAAATACTGAAAATCAACTGGGAGGAACAGAGGAAAAAAATGCCTTTGGGTTACCACCTAACTTTAAGGACCACTAAATGAAAGTAACAAAAAAGTGGATATTACTCTCAACTCACAACTGAATCTCCATAGACTTATCTGACTGCAAGACCCAGGACCCTTAAACTACAGCCTCACATTAATATGTAATAAAACAGATTAAACATTCAAAATCTCATCCAGGCTCTCTTGAAGTAAATAACAGAATGAAACGTACCATTAAGAAAATCGGACTTTGATTCTACTCAAATTGGCATGGGGGTTTTCTGAGGCCTGAACACCTGCATGTTGAGGACTGACCTACAAATTACAGAGACCAGATGTTATGATTACAAAAGGCAAATAAACTTTCCAAAGCCACGGTACTGGAATCATCATTGACAGCTTGACATATCAATGTTTCAGGAAGAATAAATGACTTTCATATCCTTTTTTTTCCCCCCTTCTTTTTGTTTGTTTGTATGATGTTTTTCTTCATCTTTCATTACTGGAACTCTTTGGGAAGATGCTATACTTAACACCTAAAACTGCTTAAAATATTTGGAAATATTTTAATGAAGTCTTTCGAGAGATCACCTAATGCAACTTTAAAACAAATTTTACTATTATTATCAGTATTTTCTCTTCATCCCTTGCCAGAGGAAAACTATAAATCTTGTCTCAGCTGAATGAACACCATTTATCATATTCATTTTCTTGTCAATACAATTATGAAAAGCCTTTGGCCTTTTTCCAAGGAGCCTGATTTGCTAGAGAAACTCAATTAGTATAAGCAAGCCTGCTACAAAACAGCCCTATTTGGCAATCTAGTGCAGCTTCAGCATACCTGACGATTCACCTCTAAAGCACAATCCTAATAACTCAATCACAATGGCAAAAGAGAGCATACAATGCTGTTGTCCTCCCCCGCTCTCTGCAAGACCAAAAGGACTTAAAAGAGATTATTTCTGCTCATTTTTGCCATCTACTGGACAAAAGTTAAATCCTAAACACTTAGGAAACAACACTCGGGGAAAAAAAAAAAAAAAAAAAAAGAAGAAGAAGAAGAATCGCTCACCTGAGAGAATACTAAGTGTAATTTGTTTAGTTATGGACAGGGATTAGCTCCAAAGTATCTCCTGCAATCACTTGGAAAGTTTATCGATGCTGCCTTCTGCCAGTGATTTACAAACGATTATTTCTGCGTGTCTTCAGTACAGAATTATCGTCATCTTATGGTATTAAAAGCCAAGGCTTTTATCCCTTGCCTAACTGTATTATTTATTTACTGAACAAATGCAAGAAAATCTGATTTATTTTGGCTAATATTCTGTATCTGCTGTTTTTAATACTGAAAGACTAGGGCTTAAAATATTACAGAATAAAATCTGTTTGCAAAACAGCTTGTACTTGGTATATTAAAACCAATTTTTAATTTTCTGATGCTATATTTGAAACTACAAAAGAAATATATTAATCAATGGACATTTAAACTTAATATGATAAAATCAGCATCTGACCATTCCTTCTCTTCCCATTTCCCTTTCTGTCCTTATATACAGTAAATAAGAGCTGAGATAATAGCAGCTTATTCTGCTGTAATTCTCTGGATCAATATTTGGATGAAGCTGGACTCAGCCAAATGAGGTGAAATCCACTGAACAGAAGCATGCATTTACCATTTACAGCCAAAGGTGGGAAGGAAAGAATTTTTAAACCTGTGCAAGGGAAAGGTAACTGAGAAAGCCTGGGCTTTGAACGCCACAAAGATGTATTTTAGTCTGTTTATGCTGTTAATACAGATTAATGAAATCCCCAGAATTTAGGCTGTTTTTATTTTTTGAAATTAGTTTAATTCATAAAATAGAATTAATAAAATATTTTAAAAAATCACTCAGAAAAGGGTCCTGAGGATTACATATCCTAGATCCTTTCATAAGAAACCTCCTCCATGTATTATATGAACCTTTTCTTTTTTTTTTCTCAGATGGAGAGGAGGTAAGTCTCTCTTATACCTCCCTCTACAGCTGGAGATTTGTACTTCTGCACAGAACAGCACGATATTCATACTGCACTAGGAAAAACAAAGTAAAAAATTTGAAATTGATGCATTACTGATCTACTTTTATACATTGTCCGTGTTCTATTATTATGTTTTAGGGTAACATAAGCACAAACAGTACTAATGAAGTTAAACGTACCCCGATGGTGCCCACTAGAAAATGAGATGCTAATTCACAGTCTGGCTTCGGTAGATTTTTTTTTTCCTCTAGTCCTCTAAAACTGAAATTAAGTAATGCTTTCCACTGATTTTTCAGGGAAATGAAGATTATACTGCCTTCTGTTTTGGATTTTCTTTCTGCAAGCTGTGTCACGCAAGCAGAGCCTGCACATGGAGAGAATCATTGCTGGCTTGTGAAGGTCTTAAAAAGGGCTTATCTGAATTCTGTGGTCATCAGAATTCTAGCACCTACCACATAAGGACATCTACCAGATCCTATCAGGCTTTGTTGGACAGCCTTTAAGTCCTCTCAGGCTAACTTCCTAGCCAGAATTTCTGATAATGCATTCCTCTTTTATACTCCCCCAAAATAAGTGAACAGCAGATTTTCATTATGTACTCAAAGTATTTTTAAAAGCTTGATTTCTAATAAAACATGCAATTATACTTTAACATTTTTTTTTCTGTCCGTAAAATAAACAAATGCATAATTCACTTCCACAGCTTTGAGAACTAAATTATAAAACCCGTAATTTCAGTTACTTCACTACATATTGCAGTATTTTGTTACTAATATGACTGTGTGCCTAAAAAGAATTACAGCTACTGTATTTATGAAAATACAAAACATTTCTCTAAGTATTAAGAAAATACCCATGAGTATTATCATATTTCTTGGCATAAAAATGTATACAATATTGAAAGCAAATAGAACTGCATTATCATTATTTATTGAAGAAAGCTAGAGCCTAAAGATTTTGATTTTGTTTTCAGACGTCCATTTTCTTCTGATCAAGAAGACTGCAGGTGTTGTGATATTAATAGAGTTGACATAAATAGAAAGTAACTGACTAAATTAAAGACATGATTCATACCAGAGAGAGAAATCTCCCCAGATAGCACTTGTATAGTATTTTTTTAAGCACTTTTGATGTTAAACCAAATGTAGGTACATTGTGCTTTGAGTTAAAGACACAGCTTTCTCTTTGTGAAAACATTATGGATTTATGAAAGGAGAGAAACCATTTGGATATGTTTTCTAGATTAGTAGTGTGACATAACAAAAAAGTGACCTCTCTGTGGTCCTTCCCAGTTAACTGCATGGTTGCCATTGTGCTGTAATTTTAGCTGATTACACATTAGTTCATTTAGCTTTGTTTCCTCTTCCCCACTGTGCCATACTATTAAACTAATGCAAGGGGCCTGGTATCCCTCTGTGCACAGAGCTGGTATTGTCATAGTGTAATAAGGATACATCCAGTCAAACAGCATGGTGTAGCTGGTCTTTGTGTTTAGTGCAAAGGCAATCCCTCGAAGATCTCTTGCCAGCCCGATCAACATACGCTGTCAGTGGGAAAGAGACACAGTAATTGATTTTCACGTTAGCACAGAGCAGATGGAGTAATAATCAGCCAATAATGACCACATATCTGATTTTGATTCATTAGTTTAAATGTCTCGCTCAAATCCTTTTTTATAAAAAGCACAAAGATTCTTTCAACAAACAAGATTTCCACAAGTTTTATAGTGCTAACACTAGCAAAATGCTTAGGAAATGCTTTTGATTATTCAATATCCTATACTAATGAATAATGCAAATTAAAACATAATATATGAACACAGTGTATTAAAGTTTAAGAGTGCTTCCTGCGTTAATATATTTAAAGTAACAATAACAATAAAGCATTAATTTAAGCTTGTAATATTTTAAATGAGGTCTAAGACTAATTGGTACTCATAACAAGCTACAATTAAGGTTACACTGAGATTCTCATTGTATTGTTATTTTAACTTTTTTTTTTTTTTTAAATCATCTTCCAACTTAGGTTTCTTCAAAAAGTCTTTATTTTATTTCCAGAAGACCCAGCTAACATTTATCTGTATTAATGTTAGTTCTGAAACGATTTTTTCCCCCTTTAGTGACTGAATAGTGGCTTCAGAACCCTTTCAGCTCAAAAGCAGACAACACTGTGTAGATAATTAGCCCCTACTAAAGGGCTGTTTTCAGGATAATTAATAGAAATCATTAAAAAGAATACCAGTGAATGAAAAAATATTTTCACAATACAAACCAACTTTCAAATGTAGTTAAACAACTATTCTCTTTTTGACAATGAACTAGTATTAATAAATTTTATCCATATGTTGCAAGGTGGGGTTTCTAGGGCTTTTCATTATGAAAGACCACAGCACTGCAAAGCTTAGTAAAGAAAAAAAAAATCAAAGAAGCATGGCAACAAAAAAGTAAGGAGCTTGCTTTTTAAAAACAGAGTTTTCAATAATGCAGCACTTGATGATAATATTGTAATATTTATAGCACTGAGAAATGCAAAAGGTAAGATTCACATATTAATTCTAAATGGTCACATAAAAAGCAAATTACGACTGATGCCTTGTTAAACTGCTAAATGTAATCTTACACAAGGGCTAATTTCTACTTTTCATATACAGACACATTAGTCCAATTGACTTGGATGGCACACACGTAGATTTATCTGAGGATAAATTGAGTTCCCTACGAAATGCTGGTAAGGTTGCTAGGAGTATTTTAATATTTGTGTTTCCTTTCTGTTGTGCATTGTAATGGCCTGAACTTGCAAGATGCTCAGAGGTCTCAACTCTCATTAACTTTAATGGAACTCTGAAATCACTAGAGAGGAAGTGTTCAATACTGAGAAGATATGACACAAAACTGTAACTTTATCCTTATATTCATTGTATTTTCATACTTGGTGCATTGTTTTGTCCACACAGAAAATAAATATTTAGCAGATACAGCTGCCAAAACATCAAGAATGAAAAGAACTAGGAGCAACACTTGATACTTCTTTCCAAAGGGGTACAGAGATACAACAGCATATACAAGGAAGTGGAAACCTTCGAGTGATTTGGGATCTTTTGCCCATTCTAGCCACGGAAAATGATGTAAGCAAGACTGCACAAAGAAAAGGCTGATGCAAGGAAGAAGGGGAGCTACAGCCCTTGGCAAGACATGAACTTGCCTTTGTTTGAAGATGCACTCAGAGGGAAAGAACTCGCCATCTTACTGCGGTCTCTGGAACATGGACTAGATAAACACAACCAGCCAAACACATATTCCCGTAACAGGCTTATTCTGTCTTTATAAAAACAACTGGTTGTAAGAAAACACTCTTTCACAAATGTATTTAGAAAACAAATTGTTTGTGAGCATTATAAACTGTTAATACAACTCAATGTGCAACATACTTTAAACTACGGCTCCAGATTTGCGAGAGCCCATACAAATACCAGGTAATTTCAAACAACATTTGACCTTCAATTCTAAAGAAAGGAAAAAAAACACTACACATGCTACATATCTCGGCTTTCTATTCTTTGGCTTCAGATATTGCTATTAAAAAGTCCATGCCACTAACCACAATATTCTTAATAAATTACCTCAATCTACAAAGCACCATAATATTCTTATGCCATAAAATAACAGTGAACTCGGTGGTTTAGTTATTATCCATTGGAACTCAACTTCAGGAAATAATGCCAACAGTTAGCAGTATCAGGGCAGCCTGAATCCTGAGATAAATCCTGCTCCTGTTAACTGTCTGGCAAAAATACCTTTAAACTTAATCTGGAACAAAAATCATCCTAAATTCCACATTTGCTTAAGTCACACTTAAAAAGAAGAAAAACAACCCAACCAACCACCAAACCTACAAAACTTCTGAGACACCCGAGTTTATTAGTCCATTGCAAGTTTTCAAAGAGCATCTGTATGCACAAGATTTATTAGTGACAAACAATATTACAAACTTGTACATCTACTTTTAGTATGTCATGCTGTGGGACTGAAAGAGCCCTGCAAACTTAACAGTACAATCTGAGGAATACAGTAACATAGGGCTTCATTCACAACTGAACACCAGCCATTTCTGGGCCAAAGTGACAGCTGATAACAACAACAGCAACTGCAAAACGAGTAAGATGAGAAGTGAAGCACAGTAAATAAAAAACACGTAGTAACAAGAGCTTGTCAGTGGTATGTGGGCTTACACATTGATTTTCTTACTAAGGAAAATTTTGTTTGAATTTCAGTTTCAAAACACTCTTCCCTGAGCACCAAAGAGATAGGTCTCCTTAAGATTAATTAAAACAAACTGATTTTTAAGAATTCTTGTGTGTTGGCTCACAGTCCCGAATAAGATTTTTCAATGGATTTTTAAAGGAAAAGAGAGGATCATTTAAATATTTGCAGGAAAAAAAACCAACAAACTGTGACTTGCCAACATGTGCCAAGTGTCTGACTAACACAATTTAACACAGACGAGACTACTCACGCCACCCACCCCCAAAATGGGGTTTGTAATGGAAAGTCTGACAGACCCTTAACTATAGTGGCACTACTGGGTGCAGCTATAATATTACCCTCATAATTCTACTATATAATAACAACAAAGGAAAAAAAAGGTGAAGGGTCATTGCGCTTTGTCTTTAGAATTAAGATGGCTGTCTTCATCCTTACAGCATACTCTTAATTCTGGAGACACGTCTTAATAACCTCTAAATAGTTCCAACAAAAGAGCCGTGTCAGAGGAATGAGCAGGCCCCAAGGTGTTTCAACTGGAGTGTTTTCATCTGCCTTTATTGCTCTATCCCTCTCCAGAATTAAGGCAATAACCTGTGATAAATTATTCAGGAACTGCTACAGGGATCAAAGCAAAATCATTCTGTTAAAGTGCTGTTTGCAACATTTGGCACTTAGTGTGAAAACTTTTAATGTGTGCAAGCTGAAAATCAAGGATTTTAAATAATTTAACAGCATGGAGTTTCTACAAACCAGCTAAAGATAGCATGTTGCTATTTAACTGCTTTTTCCTCAGATACTTTTTTTCACGCGTTTCTATCAAACCTGATGATGTCACAACCATAAACAAGGTACGACAGAGATTCCGGCTACCCAGTCGATATATTACTTAACTGGATTGTCAACAGGAGCCTTTGAAATTCTTAGGAGAAAATTAGCCACTGTTTTAATATTGGACATCTTTCCTATTAATATAAGACTGTGAAGAAAGAACCAGCAAAGGAAAAAAAAAAAAAGGCAAAAAGGAAAGTACGTAATTACTTAAGCCATCTTCAATTATATTTGATCTCACTGGAAAAGAAGCCTAAACATATGTTTTGTATGCAGATTTAATGATTACAAATGTATTTTAAAAAGAAAGAGCTCCCTTGCTGTGATTGTTTTTCAATGGTGTATTTCAGAAATATTAAACAAAAACCCTAGCCAGTTAGAAAGTCCTAGTAAAAACCACAAATTAAATGAATTTGGCAGTCCTGGACCATTTTCATAGTGATATTTTAACAGTGTCATCTCCCTGTGGATTGGAATACTAAGCATTTTATTGAAGAACTGAACTGTTTTTGTTTTCAGTACTTGCAAAATGAAGTACCTGAAAGCACTTTTGCATGTATTATTTATTCATCATGATAGAAAAATAGCTTTAACCTAATAAATTATGTTTAAGAGAATTTAGAGCAAAAGTTTTGTTTATGATAAAGCAACAGATTTAGTTCTTTATCAGTAGCTTAAAGCACCAAGTTTTCTTTATACAAATTAGACAGATGGTGCTTACAGTAGAATTTACTAAAGGTCTGTCACAACAAATGCAGCCAAGCTGCATATTTAATCACTGCAGAACCTTGTCTACCTGCAGCTGCCAACTGCTAATCCAATTTCCCTGATAAATGTGGCAAGAGACACGATCAGCAATAAAGAGCATCTAACTCCATTTTCCTGCAGGGCGTCTTTTGATGAACATTTAGGACGGAAGCACGGAGTGCACTGTGTGGCCCTGGCTTGTGGCAGCTGCATGCATTTTGAAGACACAGTTCTCAGGTTACTCACTTAATTCTGCCACTATCATTATGTTGCTATTGATCTCAGTAGCTCTTGTCTACACAGCATTACTCTAGATGAAGCTGAATCAGGCAGTTATCATGCATCAAACTTGCTCAAAAGCCTGGAGATTTCCCCTTAATTACTTGTGATTTTATTTGCAAATACCGTTAAAGTGTAATCAAGCAGTCACTTTCCAGGGTCGTTAAGAACTTGCTAGTTTAGGAATATATCACTGGCACTCCATTAAAATTTCTCTACTAAGATGGTTTCAAGCAAACCAGACAGGACAACAGCAAAATTATTTTAATAAACGGAACCCTCATGAGATAAATGCAGTTTCCTACAGAAGGATAATGCTATCCAATGACCACTTTGTTTCAATTTTTAGGATTTTAAACTTTAAAATATAGAAGATGATTCCAAAATAGTTTAACTGTATTTAACAAATGAAACATGATTAAAATCAAATACATAAAAAACAAATGAGGAAACTAGAATTAGGTAAATATTGAAATAATATCTGGTACTACTTATAAAAATAATAGCTCAACTCCAGTAATTATTGTGAATTGTGCATCTTCTTGTAATGTGAGAGATATATTGCATATAAATTATTTATTAAATATTTCTAGCGTATTTGTTTATTTTCTTATGAAAATAAGTAGACTAAAGTGGCGACGTACATTTAACTTTCCATTATCTCATGAAAAAAATTACAGTGGTGAATTAGAAATTACTCTTAGGGTGTCTTCAAAATTACCCTGTGTAGCTAGAGCAAGCACTCCAGTGTGCATTGTTAACTAGTTATGCAGTGACAGTAGAAGGGGCTCTCTTTAATGCAATAGTGTTTTAAGTATTATCATTCCTGATGATGCAGCTTGCATCTAGCAAATCTTTTTCTTCCCTAAAATATACTGTTGTTTTGACACAAACAGCTTGCTACACTTAAGGATTTTACTAATAAAACATAATGTTGTGTTAGATATTATGACTGTTGCCACAGCTGAACTGACTTGTCAAATCAATCCTAATATGGCTCCCACAGGCACATAAAAACCTTATTTAGCTATCAGTTATCCTAATCACTTTGTTCAGTTTAAGGGTGCAATACTTCAAGACCAGTTCCTATTTATACATATATGCCCAGCCATTTAATAAAGTCTTGATTTATATAATAAATTCTTGTTTGAAAAAAAATACTTTAAAGCAGCAGTGTTTTATCAAGTGTGTTACAACATGTCTCCTTATACCCCCAAATAAATATGTTAATACACACAAACAGGATACTAACATGGAAAAGGGAAATGTTACATACAAAACAGATAAACTATCACTGAAGAAAAATGTATCCCTCTGATTATAAACAGGGCTCAAATGGGGTCACTTGATCTGTAAGCACTGAAAAATCCCAAAGTTTTTATCAGATATTTATACAAGGTTTCTTTTAGGATAGTCATTCATGGTTTTTGTATCCCTGTCGTCTACATTCTTAATTACATATATGTATACAGGTATTAATATACATATAAGTATACACATATATGCATTTCAGAGACAGACAAAAGAAAGATGACAATCTGTTGCTAAATGCTCACCCAACTATCATTTTTTTACACCAATAACTTATTTCCCTGTAATTGAAATAAACCTACCTTTGCCTCTTCTTGTTCAAAATTACTGTTGAATATCTGAGTCACACTTTCAAATGAAACTGTGAGAGGCAGCATGAAATTCTCAAATTCATCCTCGTCTTCACCTACAGGAAAAACAAAACAAAACAAAACAAAAAACCAGCAAAAGCATCAGATCATATTCACACCATTGTTCATAGGGGTCAGTCTGTTAAGCTTTTATAGAAAAATCTCACTGACATCATCAGAATTTTCAGAAGAAATACAGGAACAACAATTTGAGGTTTTACATTTTTTACTGAGCTATAAACAAAAGACAAACTGTTGATCACAAACAACTTGTATCTAAGACTACCACGTCTCCACATTTCGTACCTTTATCCTTTTCATATTTCTGTTTTCTCTGCTAATCTAACAGCATTTGCTCAATACACTAGGAAAAACACTCACAAAATACAGATGAGACTCAACAGTTAGAAAACGTTGGATTTAAGTTGCAATAGTAAATTAGACCATTCCCTGTGTATACTTCACAGCACAATGTTTAAATCACAATGTTTTATGATGACATGCTATTTTCTCTACTTCCAATCTATTTAGTATAGGATGAACCTGCCATGGAAATAAATCTGGACTATGCTGGGGTTATTTGCATCACATCATTGTCTCATTTGCTTCAGAGGTGTGAATTTGGAGTAAATGAGCAAAATGTTGTGGGAATGGAAAAAAAAAAAAAAGTGATCGTCTTGGCTAGACAGCAGGAAGACTGGTCTGTTTCTTTGCCTTGTCATGATGCTGAACATCTCATCATAAACAACAACAAAAAGTTTTTATAAATGACAACTTGCATGGGAAGTGGTACTTGTGCTACTTATCTTCAGGTGCTTAACGAAGGTGGCTTGCCTCTTGCATGCTAATTCCTCTCTAGAGCAATGAAGAGTAGGAACTAACTTACGTTTTTTAAAGAGTTCTTTGCTATAGGGCTTCTCTCCCTTCTCTTTTCATTGGCTAATCAAGCCTGGGGAAATCAAGATAGAGAGGAAACAGTTGTGTACTTTGCCCTGGGCATCTATAAATGGTCAGTGTCAAACACAACACCTGGTTCAGACTACTCCTTGAACCAACACTAGGACCTTTTTCATTCTCTGCTTCCCAACAATACTATTAATTCTGGACTCTTATTTTCTGGGCAACTGATAGATAAAACAGACATATGCTAAGTTGCAACTGAAATTACCTGAGTCTTTTACGCATAAAATTAGTTGCACAAATCATAGAATGGCTTGGGTTCGAAGGGATCTTAAAAGATCATATAAATCTATTCCCCCTGCCACAGGCAGGGATGCCACCCACTAAACCTACAAACCACCGCCAAACCTGGCATAAGCTTTACAAATTTATTTCTTTTCTTCATATGCTCATTTGCAAAATGGGTTTAATTCCAGCTTCCTATTTCTCAGGGATACTGCAAAAATCAAAGCACTCACCCAGAAGAGGCCAGGAAGAAAACTTCTGTCTTCAAAACAGAACATACTGACCAACATACAAATCCAGGTGACAACCCAGAAAAAACCTACTCAGTAGTTACTCACTAAGCTAGGATGACACATCTGAACTGAAAGAGGCAAATATCTGCTGAGAGAAGTAACTGTGATCCTACAATTAAAGCTGTCTCATAACAACATATATATTTCCAATGCAGAGGAAATGGAAGTTTCATAGTCAAACCCAATTATGGCATTTTCTCAATTCTGAATACTCAGCTTTGTGACCTAAACTGCTTCCTTTTCACATAGGACTTCCATGTCCAGCTTTCCAGATTTTTTTAAAAAGCAAAAGAAACACTTCCGATAACTTAAGTGTGCTGCATTGGTCCACAACAGTATCAGAACCTTCAAATAGCAAACTATGTTCAAGCAACCATGCACCCTGCACATGCAGAACTAGGGAGGCTCAGACACTTTGTGGCAGCTTTCAAAGCCCCTGCTGGCAGCAATAGGACTTGGTGGACTTTGGGAAACTGGACTCTAATCCCATCCATCTTTGCCTGTCTCCTCTGCCATCTCCATTCCTTTCAACCCAAGTCAGTCTTTTTATTTGCCATTTCTGGAACCTTTGTGAACTCCCCCTTGTTCATGGTAATCTCAGACCATTCATCCAGCTTTTTCTATCTACCTCCTTCCTTAGCCAGCTCTAGTTCCTCAGTCAATTCCAATACAGTATTAGTTTGTGCTCCTAATTTTTGCTCAACCAGAGCTTCCTCTTACGCTTCTAGAAGTTAAACATTTACTGATCATATTATTTTCTATTTCTTTATGTATTGTATACCTGTTGCTTTGCCTCTTAATTACATATCCAATTACTACCTAAACATTTCTTCCACATTCTCGCATGAGCCACATTCACATCCCGTGAGCAGCACAGTATTAATGAGGAAAGGAAGAAACTATGCTAAACAAACCTTCCATGGTAAATTGTTCATTTGCTATAATTCAAACAACACATACATATCCTTGCTATGTCCTTTGGGAAGGAAAAAAATTGCATCACTTGTTCATTATAGTAGGTCTGTGTGTGGCTTAAGGCAATAGTGTTTTAAACCTGCTTTACTTGGAGAGGTTTGGCACTGAGCATGACTGCATATACCTGTAAGTACAGGACACTGACAAATCACGCAGAATAGCTCCTGAAGGAATTTTCTACAGTTTAGATCTACTGCTTTTGGTAGTGCAGAAGAAAAAGAAAGAAGTGATAAAAATTTATTAATCCTTATAAAAACTTTTATTTAAACACAACTTTTACTGGTGTTCTTCTATTAGTTTTGGTAACTATGTAATTCACACACAAGAATATTCAGTTTACTTTAGAAATCTTGGACCAAGAACCAGTTGGACAAAATGGTGCAATTCTAAATGCCCCCCAAAATTATCAAAAACACAACCAAGGCACACAAATATCAAAGTCTAATTATATCAATACAATGCTGAAATTATCCAGCAGAAACCCAAGTGCATTTTGAAGCAAATACTAAATAATACTGAATAATATACTAATAATATACTACTGATTTTTCCTACTATAGTTTGATTTTGTTATTTACTCCAAGAGAACGTTGTTTAAAATGTAAATATTCTGAATTTACTGTATTTCATTCATCCCCCAAAATAATTCTATATTAAACTATTACTCAGAACAGCCCCATTAATGATAATTCATCTTCATATTATTCCCACGTAAATAATTTAGATACATCTCAAGAAGATTACATACAAAGTTCTTCTTGTAATTTGAAAAAGCCGGAGAATGCAATTGGTACAATGCTTTTTGGTCTAAAAATGCTGCTATGCACAGTTTGAAAAATCTTTTGATTCACAAGAGTACTGTCACTTAATGCTTGCACTAACACACAGAAAGCACAATACGTACACTTTTAGTAAAGTATACTTTACTTTTTAAATTTGGATCCTAACATGACGCTCACAATTGTTTGTTTCTATAGATGTGTTTGTTTATTTTTTATACCAATTCAAATCCAAACTTATTCCAGTAGGAACAAAAAGGACAATAGCCAAAAGAGCAATGCACATTTTCTTCAGATACTCCTGATCATTTCAGATCTCATAGAGTTGTCAATCCAGAAGAGTCACAATGATCTATTAGCTTGAAGCCAGTCATAAGTCACAAGCTTGCATTTTGTTTGTCTGGCGTATCTTTACACAACCTGTACTCTGATATGTAATTTTTAATACTTGCGATCCTGTTTTTACCAAATCTTTATTTTTTCTCCCCCACAGAAGAATCTACTGAAACTGCAGGTGTAACCTACTTTGCATTAGAAAAATATACATATTGCTTATGTAAATATGACACTTAGCCAGTATTGAAAGCCTTTTAACTGCAAGTGATCACAGGTCCAGCTCACAATTGCCATTCTTAAAAAAAAAAAAAAAAAAAAAAAAACTGATGAACATAGTTTGGTCTCATCTCCAACTCAACTGTTTTCAGAAGCATTCAGTGGCAGACACTACAGGAACCCATTCTCATCAATGGGAATCTCAGCTACTTTTGGCTTACAACGTTGTGTCCATCTTCTGCCCATATGCTGTCTAGTCAAGTCCTTGCATGAGGATTAGAAATCAGCATACAAAAGACTTGCCACCTTATTTTTGGAAGCCCTTATCAGTGGCCCACTCTAAGAACAGGTGTCCACACTCATGAAAGCATTCTGTAAGGCAGATCCTTAGCTGACACAGGTCCACGACCCTGAATTGGGCCTCTTGTCAGAACTGAGGCAATTTGTGATATGCTGCAGTCTTCATCATCAGCTTCTCTAACACATGATTTGTTTCAGTGTTCATTTCAGCAAGCCCAGCCTTCCCCCATCTAGACAAGAAAGAGGTAGGCAATGCAGATGGAGCTCTGCCTTTTAGTCTGCTGGCCAAAGGTTGTGTCTGGATTCCAAGCAACTGAATCCTTTATTACATTGAGCTATTACATTGAGTTTTACATGCATCGAACTGCTCTGATCTCCCAAAAACGTCTCAGGATATAATACCAAGTGCATGCTCAAGTACTACTGGTTGAACTGCAGAATTTTGGCTACTGTTCTTACAAAACTGAAGGTTTTTGTATATTAGGAACTTGCACAAATAAATGAATTAAAAAATAAATAAAACAAAACCAACAATACTTCTACTAGAGGCTGGAAAGTTCTGGCATAACCAGGACATTACCAAGAATCTCAAAGCACTTATTTAATCATGTATTTTGTAAATACCTCATATCTGATAAAAGAAATGCTTCTATATGAAAAACAAATAAACACAAATATCAACTTATCTTGCTTATTTCTCTAATAGAAGGCAACAAACAGGCTATCAATGCTTACTGTCATAAATCTCTAAAGTTAATAGGCAGTGATTTAAATACCACTATAAATAAATATTTATTGTACAATTAAACTGCTTTTTAATTAGTTAAATAAACTTAAAAATCCATAGCATTACTAACTCTTAACAAGACAGCAAGGCATCTCAGGGATGTCTGAGGAGGACCTTACCTAAATCTACCATGAGAAGACGAGTGAGAGCGGTGTAGAACATTGTCCGGCACCTAAGGTCACTGAGGCTGTAATTATCACTGATGCCCAAGAAAGGGAAGTGCTTACTCTGTTGAAACACAAGTGTGTGAAAAGTTTAGCATTCTACAAAATTTACTACAAACTTAACATTTTTTAACATTGTAAGAAAACTTACTGTGTGGTTCTGAAGCATGAACTTCACAGCCTCTATTTTCACAAGTTTTTTAAGGAGACTATAAGTAGCAGGTGTTAAGGAAATATCAGCCTTGCAATATTGTGACTACATTATCAGGTTGTACAAACTTTCAGGAATTTTTAGTGAGAAAAAAAAAAAACTAACTGAAACAACAACAAATGCAAATTTAAAAAAAAATATCTTGAATTTCATCTAGAAATATGTCATGAAGATATTCTTTAGTACATTAAAGACCTAATCTATTATTAATTAAAGCAATTACTTTTCATGGCATATATTCTAGTCACAAAAGAGACAAATGAACTAAATGACTTTTATAATTAAACAGAGAGTTTCCGATAATAAATGGTAGTGTGTTTTCCCCAGACAGCCCCATGTTATCAGCATGGTAGAAAAGAAGTGTTTCTGCAACTGCCTGTGTTGAAGACTGGCCTTGGCAATGGGATGGGCAGCAGCCCTGAGCAGCACCGAAGTCATGGCCTCAAAATCATGGATGGGATCTTACAGGCCTGTCATTATTTCAGTTACAACAAATAAAAGTGTATCTCATACATATTCAACTATGGTTAACCACTAAACCAAAGAATTTTCAGATGTTTAAGAAGCAAATGGAAATTTCTTAAGAGCATACAAAGATTCAGAAGCAAAACCACAAGGTGGTACAGCAGGGAATTTTAGACGTATCTACGGATACTTCCACAGTAATGCCAATTTTTCAACCTTGTACACTTAAAGCCAACCTAACTGACCACTGCTGGGCATTAACTGACTTCCTCCCTTCCACAGACTGGCCAAATGGAAGGCAGTGACGGGGCAGATGACAAGTGAGCACCACGGTCCGGGGCTAGGCCCCAGTGCCACACTAGCAGAGCTCCGAACTTCACAGCAGCTGCCTGGCCCCGTCCTGTCCCGGTAACCCTCAGTCTGACAGCACCTGCTCGTACACAACGGCTCCCAGGGAGATGTACACTAAGTAACATAAAAGTAACCTATTCTGTATTAAATCAAAAGCTAAACTTGTAAAAATTAAGTTAGAGAAGGCCTTAACGGTCAAAAGCTCAAGACTTGTTTCGCAAGTTGAATCCTTTCCTAGGTGCAAATTACAAGCATCTTTAACTGCATGAAGACATGCTAATTCCCCAGCTCAAATGAACTTGGGCTTGGGGGAAGGAGATAATATCAGCCACTCCAGTAAGCGCCATGACAACTCCTCTGTGAGCTCTTGTTCAGCAGGTGACTGCTGCCACCAGGCATGTCTGCAAGTGAGGAGTGGACATGGGCCAAGCAATGGCCTGGTTTTTCTTACTCCTGCTTCTCCTTCATTTGAAGTAAAATTGCTCTATGACTTTCAGCAAGTCAGTTAAATTCCAGTGTCTCAGTTCTGCATTGACATATCCAAGTATACTAATATACTTTTTTAGAAATGCCATAGAAATGTTCAAAAAACAACAACATCCACAGGCAATGAAGGCATGAAATGAAAGAAGAGACTTATGGGCTTGTACATTCTATGACAAGTATTATAAAAATAGGACTTATTTGTTTGCTGAACACAGTTTATCACTGGCATTGATGAAGTTCTTTAGGAAATAATCAGTATGTGATTGCATAACGTTACAGAAGTGCATATGCTCCTGTACAGATGTAGAAGATTTTACAAATACCTGTAACTCTTATTATCACTGGTTGTTATTTTTTCTCCCTCTCCAAGTACTTCACTCTGTCATCCTTGCAAATAATTGGTGCAAGTGTTGTGTTGGATTACTTTTATAGGAACAAACAATTTCCTTTTTCATTTCAAATGGATTTTTTTTTTTTTAATAGGTAAAAACATACCAATAGGTTTTATAGCTGCTACTAGAAAAATCTCCTAATCTAGTTTTAGGATGATTCTTTTGTCAACTTACAGCATTTTACATATCATTGCCTGTTTTTATACCGCAAAGCTACATTCTTTTTTCTCCATTAAGAGAGAGTCTTTCATAACACTGGAAGACTAACAAAGATACAGATAAAGAATTTTTGAGAGACCATAAATATTTTAACTCAAGTTATTATACAAAGTAACAATGAAACTGTAGTTATTTTGATACAAAAATATACAGTGAAAAAGTTAATTATTAGAAAGAACTAAACATGCATGAGGGAGCACTATGGCTTCAAAGACATAAAGGAATGAGTAACATATTCCATTATGTAAATGAATTCAAAGATATTTCAGGACTGATCAGCTAGGAGGGACATAATGATTTATAATTCAAATAACTGAGCTTTGAAATCAAATTGGGCTAATATATTTCGAAATATGCAAACCTGGAATAATTGTGAAAGTAATGTAAACCATGACACCAGCTCCAATCATTTGTTGCCTTTGTTGTTAATAATGCCCTATGTTTTTTTCATTTTTTTCCTCCTCTTCTATACAGTACAGCTACTGGGATTATTATTTGCTTTTAATTCTAGATTATCCTTTAGAAAAAAAAAAAAGGGTATTAAACACACACACACAAAAAAATACCAATTTTGAAGACTGTCTAGAAGCTGATTGACTTACAGGACAAGTACTGAAATTAAATAAATTATTATTTTAACCTTTCAGGCTAGCCACAATTTAATCTATATCAAATACTGAAAATTGATCCACTGGATCCAGCATCTTAACAATACTCTGTTTCTTTCAAAGCAATATATACCTAATACCTTAAAAAAAAAAACTAATATAATGTGAAAAGGCCAAAGTTTGCAATGCCAGGAAGTAGTTATAAACTACTTCATATGTTTGAAATAAAAAGTACTTCAGTATTATTATTAAAAAAAAAAACTATTGGTAGAGTTTTTTATAGGAAAAAAATACATATCTTTAAAAGCCAAAATGACCAGTGAAATTGGGTTGTACATCATTTTCTGGGAAAAAGGAAAAACAGCCTCGACAGGTGTAATTTATCATTTTTCTGATTTAATACCAAAGAAATATATTAAAATAATAAAAAGAATCCTGAAATCCTCAAAATTTGTAGTGATAAATAGCCCTCCCTGTCTTTATTGCATTATGCCTACTAACAGAAATATTGCATGGTGGATTTTGCCAGACAAGGACGATTATTTTCCAATAAAAAGTTGCATATTAAATTCCAGCACAAAAGTGGGTGTCTAATACTTTTGAAATCTTTTATGGTTTGCCATGGAACACAATTTTAAACTTAACTAATACAACATCACAGTGAAGTGAACCAGCATTAAAGCTGCCTTTGTACAACCCCACCCATCTAAGCAGAAAAGCTGCTGTTCTCAGAATTTGAAGTATTTCCATTGAAAAATAATTGAATACATTTTTGGTATTTATGTTTTCAGTTAATCTCACTTTTTACTAGTCTTTAAACATTTCCAATGAGGTTTAAAACGTATATTTATGAAGGCAGTGCTGCTTTACATCCTGACTATGCATAGGGGTCTGAAACTGCTCTTGCAACAGTTAGCAAGTTTCTGCAAAGAAAAATACAATTTCATCACAATTTTATTCTTCAGGAGAGCTTGGGTTATTAAACATCTATTTTTTCATCCTTTCTAGGTCCTGATATTATTATGGCTATTTCATGCGCAGAAACTCATTTACTGCAAATATAATTTTAGTAATTTGAAAACTAAAACTATCAAGACATTTCAGCCTTGGAAAAAGTATTATTTACGTCAGTACTTTATACTGACCCCCATTCTTGAGAGCTAGAATGTGAATAAATGCCTTAGAAAGCGTCCATAATACAATACGAAATGCTAGATGCTTGTTGGCTTTAACAATAACATCAGGCTGATTATTTCAGCATGTACACATGTATGAATAAATAAGCAAGCATTGTAAGTTAGGGGCACCATGTTAAATTTCTTGGTTACTTTTATGTTTTGAACCCTACTGAAGCTGTAAGTATATCCCATAATAGAAGAGAGAACTCATTAGTCTCTTCATAAATCTTATTAATGAAGTAAATTCCCTTCTGTTTTTGTAAAAATTTTTAGTGAAGTTTCATTTTCAAGTCCTTTCCAGTCCTATTTCTGTGATGCCATGAGAACATAAACATGCATATTTAAGAATATTTCGAGTTATCTGTTTAATGGTATGTCAACGTACACATTGTTTGATTTTCACTGAACAAAATTCACTTACAGAATGTAGAAAGCTACAATCATCTTTCAACCCAAGGAAATATATTAAAATTCTTCTTATATGATTAGAATTCTATGGAGAAATAAAATGATTCCAGTCGTCATATTCCACCTGCCTACCCCTCTGCTTGTCTAACAATTAATCTTCTCTAGAAAACTACTGAAAAGTTGTTTTTATTTTAAAACAGCAAAGGATTTCACTATTGAGTGTTTTCATGAGCTCTGGTGGTTTATTATCTGTTGTATACCTATACATATTTTGTCACAGCAAAAATAACTACCACTTTTAAAAAAAAATCTTCTTGCTCAATTCACTGAAAATTCAAAGAATGAAGAATGATCATTTTTAGAATCACAGAATGGCTTGGGTTGGAAAGGAGCTTAAAGATCATCTAGTTACAACCCCCCTGTCATTCTAGGGATGCCACCCACCATACTTGGTTGCTCAAAGCCCCATTCAACCCGCCCTTGAACACCTCCAAGAATGGGGCAGCCACAGCTTCTCTGGGCAACCTGTGCCAGTGCATCTCTACCCTTTACAGTGAAGAATTTCTTCGTAATGTGTAGTCTAAATCTATCATCTTTTAGAATCATAGAATGGTTTTAGTTTAAGACCAATTCCCCTTGTCCTATCATGATCAACCTGAGTAAAGAGTCCCTCTCTATCCTTTTTATAAGACTTCTTTAAGTACTGAAAAGCCATAATGGGGTCTCCCGGAGACTTCTCTAGGCTGAACATCTCCAGCTCTCTCAGCCTTTCTTCACAGGAGAGGTGCTTGAGCCCTCTGAGCATCTCTGTGGCCCTCCTCTGGACTTGCACGAACAGGTCCATGTCCTTCTTGTGCTGACAGCCCCAGACCTGGATGCAGGTGGGGCCTCAAGAGGGCAGAGCAGAGGGGGGACAATCCCCTCCCTCCCCTGCTGCCCACCTCTCCGTGATGCAGCCCAGGATGCAGCTGGCCTGCTGGGCTGCAGACGCACACTGCTGGCTTGTGTCAAGCTTTTTGTCCACCAGAACCCCCAAATCTCTCTCCGCAGGGCTGCTCTCAGTGTGCTCTTCTCCCAGTCTGTACTCCTGTCTAGAAAAGATCCCCCAGTTCTACCCCCCCCCCCCCCCACCATGGGCAGTGACACCTCCCACTAGATCAGGTTGCCCAGGGCCCCATCCAACCTGGCCTTGAGCACCTCCAGGGATGGGGCATCCACAGCTTCTCTGGGCAGCCTGTGCCAGGGCCTCACCACCCTCAGTGTAAATAATTTCCTCCTTCTATCTAATCTAAACCTACCCTCCTTTTGCTTAAAGCCATTATCCCTTGTCCTATCACTACACACCCTTACAACGGGTCCATCCCCATCTTTTCTGTAGGCCCCCTTTAGGTACTGGAAGGCCACATATTCTATTCTTCTCCAACTAAGGAGACACAAGTGAATATTAGAACAAGTTACAAAAAATTTGCAACAAATAGCAAGTCAGCATCAATGACTTGGGAAAAAATTTCACATACTAGAACCCAGACAAACATCCTTATACAAAATTGTGGCTTTCTTCAGTGCTAATGATGACTCTGACAGAGTGAGGAACTTCCAGTCAGGCAAAAATAAAACATATGAAGAGGCTTGCGTTTAAAATCTGACTCGTGCTTCTTTTCTTAGTTAACTCATCCTTAAAGTAGAACAAATCCTGTTCCCAGCTGCTTACAGAATCAACCCTGTTCTCAATACTGTTGAACTCATCACCAGTATTGACTTCAAGATGATTCTGAATGGGATAGATAACTGTAAGCAACTAGTTATATTTTTCATTTGCTGCTAAGAAGTACGTGAAAATAACCCTGCTTTTGAAAAACCAGTAACCATGCAGAGGAAAAGATAAAGCAAAACAAATAAACGATAACATCCTAATTGGTTTTAAAATGTGGCACATAAAACAACAACAAAAATCTCATTAAATTTTACCTTATTATTTGCAAATTGTGTCATATACAACAAAAAGGATATCCAACTGAAAGGTCATTTAGAAACTGAAGAGTTCTTAAAATCACAGACTCACATCTTCCCCGGTATTTAAGATTTGTAACACTAGAATAAAAAAAAAAAAAAAGTGATTTTTTTAAACACAATTTTCTCTTTCTGAGAATTGCCATACAAAAGCTCAAACTAGTAGAGCACTATACTATGAATATATTCCTGTGATAAGTCTTAGGATTTTCCATTTATAAGATAGAAAATGTTATAAAAGTATGCCCAATGTTTTTATCCTGAACAAGTGATTCAAACATCTTATAATCCTGTAACAAATATCCTAATTAAAAAAAAAAAAAAGTAAAAAACAATATTCCTTTATTATATGTAATAATTAAAAGAAGCTTACCCTGACTTATATTTATCTAATTTTTCTACATAAAATCTGGCCACTTAACTTCGGCAGTATCTATCAGCCTAGTTCTCCATGAGATAAAACCAAATTGCTATAATTCCCCTTCAGCATAGGAAAAATAGGGTACAGAAAAACTAGAGGGACAGATCCAATGAGCTGGATCTGCTGCACCCAACTCCCGGTGAAATTCTGCGTTACGGTTCTTGTACCAATCCCTATTTACCTCTTCCCTCTTTCCAATACCAAGCACTTAACTAACAGTGAAGATACTTAGGGGATACTTCATTTCCCTAATTGCAACCCCTCTCAGACATTGGCATTTTGGAAGAGTATTCTCTTATTAATGAGCCAACACAAATTATGATATAGGGTAACACTAGACATGTTACCAGTCCCTGGGGACCACCAACCATGTACAACATCTTCCCATTTTTGGTGACAATGACTTGCTCTACTACCTTCCAACAGGTTAACTGTGAGACTTGACACCTATAGCTAAGAGCTTCTACAGCTTCTTCTATACTGTGTGCAGGGCAGCACAAAGACACCTAAGTGACCTGGGATGGCATCTGCTGTTTGTTCAGCTACTAGGCTTAGTTAGGAGGTGAAAGGGTGTCAGGAGCCTTCAAATGAAAGAGGTAAATTGAAGCCTGTGAACTGGAGGAATGGCATTTTTCTCAAGTGAGAAGCGGTTACAACAGTAAGTTAAGTCACTGATCCTGTAGTCGGGCATCTGCTAGCTTTCTTAAGGGAATGTCACGCAGGTCAGCGTCAAGAATCTTACCGAAGCCCAAATGTTTGATATTTCATGTTTTGGTTGTACATTCCTGCCACAAAGTCCAAAAAAAAATTAACACAAAAAAGTAGCCGAAACGCACTGATCACAATTATAGACCAACTACCAGTAAAACTTTTTTTAAAAGTAAAACTTTTTCTAGTACTCCTCTGAGAATCCCATTCAGGCTGCCTGGCCTAGAACAGGTTGCTTGCTCCTCGCTGCCTTTTTTGAAGGCAAGTACTGAGCCCTGCTCTTCTGGGAACATTCACTCCCACCTTATCAGAAAGCCATAGGGAAGCTGAATATCCCCTTCCTTCAGATGGAGAGAGAATGCTGTGTAAGAGAGAATGCGAGCACAGTTTCTGATACTGGATTCATCTGGAGAAATAGAAAACCTATTCCTGATCAAGGCAACAAATTCCTGGGGTCTATCTCAAACTCCCAGGTGATGAAGAATACATGTAAGTAAATTTACATTTGTATGCCTCTGTTTCCTTGTCCACAGAATAAGTGTAACAATTCTGACTTTAAGCTGTCAGACCTATTGATGAAAGTTGATGATCTAAGAGGCATAATCAGCACCAGCTATTTACACAGTGAAGCAGCAGGATTTAAATTTTGGGAATGGAGGACCTCAAGATGAAATGTTCAGTGCCTTAAAATCAGTGCTGATTATTGCCATCTTTTACATATACACAGGCTAAGGAATGCACTATACCGCATACACTAGACTTCTTTTTCAGGAAGTTATAAACTCAAGAATGCAGGTTAGGGCATCTGACTGTTTAGTATTATTTGCTCAGGAAAAGGCAAATAACAATGCAATTACTAAAGCAGTATTCTTCAATATATATTTGCAAACAAACATTGATTTACTTAACAAAATCTCTATGAAGAGCTACAGAGGTTCAAATTGCCTTAAAGAAATAGCCCATTCTAGCAAGTCCATAATTCATAGTTTATCCCTACTATGGGGAGTTCTGGAGATGTTTATAGTTGCACTAAATCCTTAACAAGTATATACCATACAATGCAATAAAAATGAATTTGGACTATCCAGATGTGACATCAATATCAAAATCATAAAAAGGCTACTTTGCAAAAGAGCAAACCCCTTGTCCTTCAGTAGCTAAATGTAAGACGTTTAAAGAAAAACAAGAAGTCACAGCAACAGCTTGAAGATAAAATTAAAACTATATGAGGAAGGCTCTTCAACATTTCATTACTTTTTTTTTTTTAAATTGTCTATCTTCTCATGTCTGTGTTTGGATGTTGAAAGATAGAGTAATAATATAAAAGCTAGAGAAGTACTCAAGAAGAGAGGCTGAAAAAATTCCATTATAATCTTAGCAGTTCCCATTTCTGTTTTTGCCTTATCAATAGCAGACTATATGAAAGGCACATAAAATGTAGTACTTTCAGAAACATCTGTGAAAGAGTTTAAGTATCTGAGAAAATTTGTAAAGATCCATAGAGGAATCTCAGAATACAAAAAGTGATTTTCCACCATTAAAGGAAGAGAAACCAAGGAATGAAAGAGAAGAAAAAATTTACAGCTCTCACAGAAATCTTGGCAAGACAGCTCTTAAATCCAAGTGCTGGTGTCCTTGTCTCCTCTCTCAAGTGGCTTATTGACTTAAAATATGAACTAAATCAAACTGAGTCAGAGCAACCAATCATGAAGTTTCAAATGAGTCACAGAAAGTCAGAATTTCATCAAAAGCTACACCAATCCAAATTAACAGAAATGTCTATGGTTATAAGCAGCACCGAACACATTTTAAAGGCAAATACAAGAAAAGTGGTAATAAAAAGTGGCAAAATATTTGCAATTTTGATAACTACACAGCATTAAAATACTGAACTAGGTGCAAAAAAATGAATAAAGCTATGAGAATTTAAAAAATATTAAATGAAACACCATTAAGAATCCAGTATACTTTCAAATACTTGCTTTTAGTTTACCTTTTTGTAAAAGGTAAACTAGAATAAAAGCCTAGCTTCTAAAAGCTACAGCAAAGAAGGTGAAACTTCCCATTTTCTCCCCTTAGAACCCTCCAGTTTGCTCTGAGACCTCCCCTGTCACCATCACTGCTTACTAGTGCAGTTCTATCAGTGCACCAATCACCCCTGCCCTTGTGACTTAAAAGTACAACTTTAGAGGTTTTCTGTTTTAAAATCTAAAATAGAGAAGAATGGGAAGGCAAATAGTGATTGTATATGCCAATTTACAATTCTCTGGGAAAAGTTTCATCCATCCACAGAAGAATCAAAATTCTTTGCACATTCCAAGTCATTATGATAGTTGAAAAAAAAAAAAAGGCACCAACATCCACTTCCAGCCCCTTAAATCCATTTCGTGACATTTTTGTTTTCTAACCCATTTTACTGTCCTTAATTTCCTGCCCTGTCCTTACTGTAATAGTTCTTATGGAAGTTGAGGACTGGAAATAATGCTGGTGGAGCACAGGAATGGGATGCCCAGCTTAGAAGACAGAACTGAAAAATGTACAACACAATTTTAAAAATAAAATTTTGGAAGAAAACAGAGAATCAGGGATAAAAGATAAAAAAGCAAAAAGATTTTTTTTTCCTTTTTTTAAATAAAAGCGTGAAGTCAGCAAAGAATAGGGACCAGAGAAAATCCATCTGGCCACATGGATGGTCAAAGATACGTATCTTGTCAAAGATATGTTGCTACCCAGCTGGAAGAGATGATAATTGCTGTAAACCAGCACATTTCGAGATTTGTTTTTAAATAATAAAAACAAAAACAAACAAACAATTAGAGCAGAATTAGAGCAAATTAGAAATCCTGAATCATGTAAATTTAGGAATAGCCTTTGTCTCAATAATACAGATACACTTGTGTTATAGAAATCAAAAGGACAAAAAAAATCACACAATTTAAACTAAACTTTCAAAGATGCTTAAGGTGTCTGCTACCAAACTGACATTAAAAAGTAGGAGAAACAATCATCCAAATCCCCTAAAAGAACTTTGAAAATATCTTCCTTGCGTGATAATTGTGTTTCAGTAATAACGAAGACAGCAATTTGTTGGGAAGAAGGCTCGGTACAGTCATGTTTTAATTATTTCTTGTACATTATCATCATATACAATAAAAGCTCTCTGTGGCTCAATGACAGTGATTGGATATATACTTTTCATTAGAGCTGGACAAAGGTGAATAGTTAAAAATAATACACATACTGTTATGAATAAAAGTGCCAAGTTTTAGTTTGCTGTGATTCATGGAGTCGTGTAAGTTCTGAGTGTTCAGAAAAATATGCAGATTCAGACTTTTTATGCTTATACTAGAATTTACACACTACATGGAAAAATCTCACTACTTATATGTATGTGTGTGTGTATCCACCACAGTGAAATCATAACAACAGTTAAACAAAAAATCCAACAGCAGTGTTGGATGCACATCTTTCATTCATGTTTCAGTTATTTTATCATGTTATACCAAAAATACTAAGCATTTGGGTGAACATTCTGTTAATCTACCTCATGAAAATCACTTCCACATATATTTGATAATAACTGAAAGGAACCCTAAAAGGCTTACAAAGAGTTTGTGAAGGAAAGGAAAGGAAAGGTGCTTGCTGCCAAAATAAATAAAAGACAATTAGGACCAGATGCCCAGGAGAGACTCAAGGAGCAGATGGAACTAAAACTACCCCAGTCTAAATGTCTCCTCGCCTCTTACCTATACAGGGAAGGATCAAGACAGGTGGGTAGCTACTGCTCAAAAAGATGACCCACAGAAGAAAAGAACTGCTGTCGTTTCTGGGTACAGTGCCTCACTCCTTGCCAAGAGTCCTGGCCTGAAGCCACTTCCCAGCAGGCCAAGAGGAATACATGACACGGCTGTTCTGGGAGGAAGCAGGAGTAAAAAGGATAGAGCTGGAGACAGACAGAAGAACAGCATGTGGCTTTGAAAACCAGTACCCTGGGTGAACAGGCTAGGCAAGAGAAAGTTTAAGGAACCAGACTGGGACCTTAGGTCATAGCCCTCCAGAATCTCATCATCCCCTGCAGCCCTACTGCCTCCTTCAAAAGCCCTTGGTTCCCTTTTACCTGTCTTCACCCGCACCTTCCTCCTCACAGCTTAACCCTCCTTGAACCTGTGCTGCTCTTGCTACAGAGTTGCTAAACATGGCTAAGAAGGCTCAAGGTGCCTTGCATATTAGAAAAATTTGGTTTGAGGCTAGGTATTTTTTCAGCTGGCTTTTCCCCCGTCACATGTATACCATTTTAAGATGATGGTCAAAGCAAGCAAGGGCAGTGATGTTAAAAGAGGTACTCAATAAATTTCTGCTAAGACTATGATGAAAATACAGCCATTAACAGATTATCTGCCTACCTAAAACTTCACCCCTCCAGAAACAATTTAAGATGAACTCAGTAAAAGGTACATTCATTAGCTTCCAATGGAAGTGTAATAAGAAGTCTAGGACCTGATGTGACAGCAGCACTTTAAACTACTGTCAAAAGATCTAAAGGACAGCTATTATATTGATATATCTCAAAATATTTCTGTACTTTGGAGAATACCTATTTAATGCAACCTTTAAACCATAAACTGATCAGTGGCTACTGCAGCTACAAGTAGCTACAGCAAGAAGCATTTCGAATTGTTTTCTGTTAATGACAGAATTCAATGAGGGTGAGTTAACATCTTAATGTTTTATTAAAAGTGTATTTTAAGAGAAAAAGGTGAATGATTTAATCACTCGCGTATCCTGTCCACTGCTCTTCAAATGTGTTAAGATTAGTGTCAGTAACAAATCATCAAAAATGCTGCCAGACTGGATTGCCCCATCAGACTGCTTGTCGGATTATGCATCAGTATGTTTGGGTTTCACACCCAGATTTTCCAATAGACATGCTATCACTGGGAAGAAGCTAGTTTATTAATTAGCACAAACATGAGTGTGTTTGGACAACAGCTTCACAGCCAGCTCTTAAAGATACTGACTGAATTGTCCAATTCAAGCTGTAACATTCATTCTGCAAAACGAAAATGATCTTCAATCTGATCAATGAACAATTCATAAACTGCATGTTTTGAAAAAAATATAGTAAGCCACAGAATAAGAGAAAATACTAACACAGAATGTGTAATCTCAAAAGCAGCACTGAGTTCTGCTTTTTATTTACCTGGTTTTCCTTGTAAAAACCTCCATGTAACATTAAAACACTATCTTCTCTTGATTTACAGTGCTTGTGCAAAACGAGCCACATCTAAGCTAAACACAGGTAGTACATGTACTTATCACACTTGTTAAATGATATACTGCTATTTCCTCAATTAGCAAGTGCAACATGGATTTCCTTGCAATGGTATGAATGAGTAGAAAGAGGGAACAAACTGATTCATCTGGTCTCCATACAAAAGTCCTCTTCTCTCCTTTTCCTCATTTGCTCAAGTTTTACTGTATTTTGAAAACAACAAAGTGAAGCCTAGTTAATTCTATGTCATGAAATGCTTCCAGAAACTCTGCAGTAAATACCTATCAATATTTTTCCTTTCATCACCCTCATTTACCTGTCTACAAAGCATTCTCTGCATAAATATCAAGGTTTGATGGGTACTATTGTTATCCTAGGGCAGGATGCAACACTCAGCTTCTGGTTTAGAGGAAGCAAAACATTTATGCCTTGTTTTCCATATAGAAGTTAAACCACGTTAGCAAATGACCTTGTCTTAATTGCTTCTGTTTCTCAAGGTTGGTAGTCATGGCAGCAAAAGACAAGTTCATGTTTAATACTGTCCAAACAGGTCATGGCTAACCTGGCAATGCCAGAAGAGATGCTTCCCTAGTAGGTCTAAGTCCACAGAAAATATTTAATGGTTATATAGGTCAGATTGAGGGGACATGAAGTTAATGACAGGATGCAATGTTTTCCTCACCGTAGAATGAAGACCTAAAGTACTCGTTTCTCTTTCTCCTGGCACACACACAACTCATTGTCTCCTGGAACTTCCCATATATTTAGTGGATATTCATAATTGTTTGGAGAGACCATTTTGTTTTGAATTGAGAAAAAAAATTATTTAGATGGAACTTCTGAGTCTGGAGAAATTCTCAGGTCCCACTAAGGACATAAGTAATAAAAGAGAAAATCCTAGAAGTTTTGTTGGACCTATGGACTGCAATAAAAGCACAAGAAAAAGAGCAATTCTCTAGGTTTATTCTTCAGAAGTACTGCAATACTTGTCTGCCAGAAAAACGCACCATCTTATCTCTGAGATGAGAATGGCTGACAATAATGCCCCTTGTATCCTTCAGTATGAGTCCTTAAAATCTTTCCATGTGAATCCATACTTCTAAGAGCAAAGTTCGCCAGATCTTACCAAAAAGCAAATCAAACAAACCTCCCCAAAACAAAGAAAGATTAGCTTAACTTGGCCAGCTCTCTGCTGTGAATCATGCTGAAGCTTTACAGGTAATCTACTGGCATCTGAGGGTGCAGGAATGAGAAGCGGGGAATGGAGGGAACTGCTTATTCCAGGACTGTCCCTGAACAAGCATCTACGAAATTTCAGCTTTATCCTCCCATAAGCCATTTCTAGAAGTGATGCAAGCACTCTGGAGTACCTATCTATCTCTAAGTGTTTATTTAGAGGCCTGCGGTACTTTCAGAAAATAAGATAAGGGTGTTTTTAAAAATAGTTATTCCTTACTTGAAATATTTAAAATTTACAGAAGACATTATTCTAGCAGAAGGCAAACTTAACAACATAAAATAAAACACGGATTTAAAGTAAACATTAAAGACAAAACAAAATACATATAGAATAGAACCCAAGGATAAACTCACATTTTTGTCATAAACGTTTCTAGAACATGGTTGTCATCTGTTATTCCTAAGACTTCTGACATTCGGGCATACACCTGGAAAAAAACATTTCAACAGTAACATATTATAGACATTTACAAGAACCAGCAGTTTAATTTATTCTAAAACCTTTCCCTATTTTTGCAGGAGAAAAGTACAGGCACACATGCCTGCTGTTCCAATCTAGCTAAAGCATTTGTAAGAGATCATTTACACACTCTATGATGTGTTTTGTGAATTTTGGAGCCAATCAGCTTTTAAGTGCCCTTGCAAACATTTCTTCCCACAAAAGAGAGAGAAAATTTTCACATTAAACTCACTTTATGGTTCACAGAACAAACACGCCTCTTTTCAAAAAAGTGTTTTATTACCAACGTTGCAAAGGGACAGAGAAAACATTCTTTTGTTGGTCCCTGTCCTCAGTGGGATACGATTCAGCACTGTCCCTTAGCTTCCACTTTCATGTTGCTGCACTACCAGTCACAAACTAGAGAATCAGGTACTCCTCAGGCATTCAGTTTTGTGTTCTCCCTTCCTGGGGCAGCCAAGTAACTTCTAGTTGTGTACTTTTTCCCTCTGCTTCAGATCCATGAGAAATTACCAGCCAAGTTTTCCAGCACCCCACCTACCAGGTCACACTGCTGTTATGATGCAGCAGCAAACACACAGCACACAACAAGTGTAATTTTTTACTTACAGTGTAATCTTCATACAGTTTTTTTTGTAGTTTTAGTAGCCAAACATTTAGTTCGGATAAAAATGTTTATTTGGATTAAATCAACATGAGAAATAAAAGGGAAATGAGCACTGCAAAACTTCTCAATGCTCTGCAACTCACTCGAGCCTGAGCTCAAGTAGCACTGCTATTTGCTTACGACTAGGCTAAATGCAGGTCGGTACATTTCATTTCGGTCATTTCAACCTTTAGTGATACTAAAACAAGTATTATGGGTTACATGTAATTCTTCCACATTACATGATCGAATCAAGTATCACCAAGGTCTGAAGCGCAGCACCGAGCCCAGCACAGGCAGCCTCAGTTCCCCAGCAGTGAAAGCCTGGTGCCATCTAGCTGTCAATTTTGTTCGCCGGCATTATATATTCTACACAAATTCCAATGAACATAAGATAACTTAATACCTATGTTACTGTATCTAAATTTGCTTGTACCAACTTCTGTTCTGCTACTGATGCAATGCTACAACTTTGGTTAAAAAGCAAACCAGCAGTATTCTACCGCTGCAGAAGTCAACAACAAAAAAAAATAATTGTATTTTCATGTTCCCAAAAATGCAGTTTTAAATTGGAGCATAATGAAGGCATGAGCAAATCAACTTGCAGCTGTAACCAGAAATTGCATCAACATCAAGGATAATTTACTTAACTTGTAAGGTAAAATATCACCTTTTGTAATTGCATGAATGCAGTGTTCTGTGACAGAAGTCAGCAGCGAAAGGACAATCAAAATATGAAAAAAGGAACATACTGTTTTTCAAACCTTGCAAAATATCATATTCACACTGTAAATGCAAAGCTATGATTTGCAGTAAACTGCAGCTACAATAACATATTCAAGTATAAAATTCGTATATTCTAATCTAAGAAAAAAAAAGCACCGCTAAACAGCACACTGCTGAAATGGAGCAGCTGCAATTTTAGCGACATCTCCGAATTCCCTTCCTCGGGAAGGGGAAGGAGATGGGGAAGGAGAAGGGGAAGGAGGAGGGAAAGCAGCCGGGCGAGTGCGACGGGAGCACTCTCTCTGTTGGCAAACGGGGCTCTAAGCCACGGCTGAGTTTAACAAATAAATACTAAACCAGCAGTCAGTGTTGACAAAGAGCAGTGCTTTAATCCACAATTATCCTTGTAACTCTTACTACTCCTTTTATCATCCATTAGCTTTGATTCCCATTATCCCATCAAGAACTGTGTCAACGCTTTTGTCCCTGGGGATTTCCCACAACTACTAGGATCTGACAGCCAAGCTTGAGTGCTAAGCAGGATCATTACCTCTTAAATCCACTTATCTGATCCACTGAATAGTAAATTGAAAAGCTCATTAACAGCAACAATCTGATTTGTTTTCGCATGTGACAGGGTCATTTCAAGTCAGCATGAATACAGTGCTGGTAATAAAAACTACTACCCGGTCTGTAATGTGACAAATTGCAAGCTAAAATAAACGTGATATTTTAAACACCTTCTTCAAAATCATTTTCAAACCGAAACACGCTCTTAGGATGTAAAAATAGAAGAGCAAACAGCCCCCAACCACAACAATGAAATGCCCTTAGACTTTTAAGCGCTATAAAAAATTAATGATAAAGCATTTTGGACAGATCATAATAAAAAACACTTCAGCAACAAAGACCGTGCTACGTATTCAAAAGGAGGAGGAAAACACTGTTGAAAGGGGTCATAAAAGGATGTGGAATTGCATGTGGAAGTGATCTCATCCTTGTTCGCATCACGGAGCCATGGAGGTGAATGCGGAGCTGGGGAGGCTGCGCCTGCGGGACCGGGACCGGGATGGGGCCGTGCCCAGGCGCCCACCTGCTGGCTCGCCCCCAGCCCCGGCCTCCCCCTTCCTCCTGGCAGCGAGAAAGAAACAAGGCTATGTTTGCAGTTCCCCCCGGAGACTTCGAGTAAGGAGCAGGATAATTAACTTTCAGTAGGAAACAACCAGTTTAAGACTTCTGTAAAGCCTTTACACAATTATTCCCAAATCCTTACAACTGTGGGATTTGTAGCTTCCAATACAAACCCTGCATCGACACACAGCGCTGGGCAAGCACGGCATGGTATCGCCACAAAATGTGAGCTTCTGAACCATCAAATATCACATCATTATCATCATCTCAACGTACATCAGTTATGAATTAAAGTGAGAAATGCACAGAAGTGGTAACAGGAGGCTACAACATTAGGTAAGCTTCACGGGTACAAGCACTTAACCAAAGCCCTTAAAGCAAGCTGGGCTGATACCACCACATCAACCCAAAAGCAACAGCACTGGCTGCAACACTCACAGGTGACAGCAATAGTCATGGGAGTGATGATAAGGAAAAGACCAGCAAAACACCTTCAATAACAGCTTCAAACATATTAAAGCAAAAAATCATGGAATTGGTCAGGCTGGAGGAGAGCTGTGGGCTCACCAGGCCCAGCCACCCCCGACCATGTGCCCCCACTGAGCCGTGTCCCCAGGCACCACGTCCACACGTCCCTTACACCCTCCCAGGGTGGGGACCCCCCCAGTGCCCCGGGCAGCCCGTCCCAGCACTCGGCCACCCTCTGCGGGACCAAATTCTGCCTGAGGCCCGCTCTGGGCCTCCCCTGGTGCAAGTTGGTGCCATTTCCTCACATCCTGCCGCTCATCACCTGAGGGAAGGGACCAACAGCCTCCTTTCAGGTAGTTGTAGAGAGCAACGAGGTCTCCCTAAACCTCTTATTTTCCAGACTAAATGACCCTAATGCCCTCCCTCAGTCGCTTTTCCTAAGTCTTGTTTTCTATCCCATCCACCAGCTTCCTTGCTCTTTGCTCCACTTCACAGAATAGTGAAATAGATTTGTGAATAAATGTATAAAATGAAAGGCGCCTCAGTGGAATTGAGGTGTTTAAGGGAGCCAGCAGGTTCACCAGCTCTGGAGCTGGTGTATCTTTTACTACCTAGCAGCTTTACCAGTTATCCAAATCGCATAACCTTACACTTCCCATCTACTTGAACCCCACCTGCTGCATTTCAAAAAGAAAGAAAATAAAATTGTGGAAGCAACACTTTATAAAGCAAAACATTCGCATGTAAATACAACTTCAAACAGAGAAATAATGTGGTAATTACACTAAAACTTTATTTCTCTGACTTCTCTACTCTTTGGCCCTAGATATGTTTAACTTTGCTTTGTCTTTAAGGTCTTCTCTTTTTGGTGCTATCGTTATAACTCTGAAGAAGCTAATTATGTCAATTCTTAAATGTGAAGCAGATTACAGAACTGGGAAGCTCAGAATATGAGTTCCTAAAGGTTGTATGGCTATATAATGACAGTCACAGAAATTCAATAACAGCACTGTATGGAATGTACTCAAACGCACCCCATGAAACAAATTAAAACAGAGCAATGAATCTCTCACACTGTGCAAATAAGAAAACACAAGAAAATGTTGGTTTCTATATGTTTCATAAGGGCTATTATAATGAATTAAGATTTTGGATAATGAATCTTCAGAAAATTACAGTAAAGTTATTACCCGTAGGCACAGCATAAATGCTTAAGATATTATAACTTCCTTGAAGCTCTGCAGGCCTTGCTGCAGAGAACTATCAGTGTAACATTAAAGTATTTTGTCATGAATACTGAGGGCAAAACCAGACCTTAACCATATTTGCTCCAAAACTGATAGCAACTGCATGGAGACAGCTGCTGCCGAAGAGGCTGGCATGGCTGGGCTGGAGAGCAGCTACCCACACAGCCCACCCCAGTTCTGCAGGCAACTCGCCCAGTGTCTGGGCTACCACAGCAGCTTCCTGGAGGTGCCACCTCACCTCTCTAATACCTCTACACTAAACCCACTAAGTTCCATGCTAATTGAGACTTTCTTTCCAGGTATAATTTTCACCGATTTTTCAAATTGAAATCTGGTATTTTAAATTTTAACATGCAGAAGCTCCATTACATGCAATTTGGAAGCTAGATTTCTGCTGCACGATCAATGAGAAACTGAACTTAGTCCCCTAATTAACTGAACTTAGTCCCCTAATTAATGGATCAGAGTGCCAGATCAACAACTTTTGCATTCCAACCAAAGTAAAGGCTTAAAAAGCCTTCACTTTTTTATCTCATCCACAGCAGAGGAAACCTCGGTTGCTCATAAAGCCTCCGCTCCTGACCAGCTGTCTGAAAAAGGTAACATCTCCAAACACTCCTAACTCTGAGTCTAAGCCCAGAGGATAATCTGTTGTTATATAGTTAGCTCCCTACAAGAAAAAAAAATTCTTAATAGGCCTTAAGAACTTGCCTCAAATAGTTTCAGATGGGATCTCTGAAGAGCAGATGAAGTTGGGCACTGCACTATACAAAAAGGAGGCTGTCCTCCCACTTGGTGCTGCATGTGTTTTTAAGCAACCAGAGGAAATACATCAGTTATATAAATAATACGGCATCTACTGCCTTATCTACACAGCCAGCTTAATCAAAATACTATTCCTCAGTTGACAGAGACCTACCATAAAACAACGTTTAAAAATTAGGGTATTGCTACTGCAACCGGGTGGAATGTTGTAGAGTAAGTACACTGAGTGGCTCAGAGTCATAGTTACAGATGCTATTTCCTTGGTAGTCTGCTGAAAGACTGTGTCCCTGTGAGTCCAGACAGTACGAGGAATGAGCAGTTCCCTCATGGGATGTGTTCCAGGCCCCTGCTCTCTTAGCTCCGTGGAGCAGAGGATTCACAGGGTGTGGGTGTCACTTGCTCCAAGCCTCTTGCTCCATTGAGTGCCTGAGCAATGCCAGCAATAAACCTTTTCTTAAGTGGAAATCGGTCTTTTCATTTCAATGACTTCCTCTCAGCTTTTGTTTTTATTTATTTATTCATTTTCCAATTCCTCTATTTTCTGAAAATCTTGAGAGAAAGCCCCATAATTCTGGCGGACTTGCTACGGGAGCTGTACTACCAACTAACTACTGTTACCACCAATGCAGCATGAGGACCATGCTCTGAAAAGAAACCAGTTTACCTGCTAGGTCTTAGCCAATTGTTAAAAAGGAGTTTAGCTTTAGAAGTCTTTAGACTATCAGTCTTGTAAACCACTGTTACAGATTTCTAATTCCATAGCCTCTTTTTGTATTAATAGATGTTACTTTTGAACATCATCCCACTGATTTTTAGTTTTCAAGGCACAGTTCTAGCAGCGTACAGCTTTCATGGAAAACACAGACACTGCAGAGATTCAAGCCATCTAGGCAGTCATCTATTTGTTTTAATAAGAAAGTAAAATGCTGCTTTAAAAATCCTCTAAATGATTGAAATGAAACAATACCATATAGATTACAATACACGAATAGATTTGTTCTTGTACAGGAGTCAGAAAACTCCCAAACCTGAAGTAGCAGTAATCTATGTTCTTACCTGCCCCTGTCCAGCTTAATTTTATTCAGCTGCTTAATTGCATCTAAACAAGTGGCCCACTCAGCATGCTTACGTGCAAGCAACTTGACCATTTGATATCCTTTAACACCAACATTAGTTTGGCACTTAAAGACAAGTAATAAAAATCATAGCTATTTATTTCTAAAATTTCTATTTCTAAAACTATTTCATTGTACTGACTTGAGCATAGCTGCAGGTGTTATGCATCTCTCAGGATCAAGCCCTAAGCACACCAAATTTAGTGATATCACATATTTTAAAAAGGTTTTGCACCGGAGCTGTACATCAGTGCTTTTTGCACATTTATCCCACGGCATAAGGAGAGGTGTTACAGCCACCACAGCTAATACTAGCAATTTGAACAACCCTCTTTGGCAAGCCAGAAATAAGATAATTGTTCAACATAGGCTGGCTCTTCTGAAATACTGGAAGCATTGCCTGTAATTATAGACATCTGTCATTGCTAGCCACTCAGTAGTAACCCTGACATCAATATACAACTATAACACTAAACTGCCTGCAGGCATAGCAATGGAAGCCAGATACGAGAGGCGGGCAATCATCTGCCTCATCCAAACTATCTGTCAAAGGTTCCTAACCACAAATAGCTCTTACGTTTTGTATCCTTAGGATAATATGTTGATTTATTTTAGATCCTCTAATATTTACCGTCTAGGCCATCTACTAAAATAAAGAAACAAACCTTATGGCTAATGGAGGCAGTTACCGTTCAAAATCATCACGAAAGGTCATAGCTCACCACTCAAATGTTAAACACTGATGGCTGTTTTGAACATGCACCTGTGTATAAACTTCCCTGCTCCCTCCTCCAAAATCATACGTGATCATTTCCAACTACAATTTACAATGATTGCTCTTCTCTTATCAGCCAACACTTCAGACAACATGAGGAAATATTTACATTTTGAGCACCTGGAATTATCTTTGCAAAAATACACGCGGTTCGCTGGACATACCAGTATGTTCCAGTGTCCTGGGGTTCACCAGGTCAGTACAGAAAATGGTTGGTGTTTTGCAGAATTATCTTTAACACCCAACTTTGAAAAAGGAATTAGTATTAATCATATAAAATATGTTTATGGATTAGATACTTCATCAGCTCTTAGCAGGAAGCTAAATTACACTCTTGGCCAAGGAATAAAGTTTCTTGAAATTCACGGATAAATGTGGATCATTTCATTTTAATTTTAAGGTGAAGAGCATGCTGAAACCCTCCATCTCTACTTTTTTTGTCTTCATTTGAAAATCAATCTCAGAAAGGGGCAGAAAAAGATTGTAGGTTTAAACTAATTAGGAATTAACATCCTTACAATTATCATAATTTGTTATTAACAAAACTGTGATTTCTTAGTATGATTCACAACAGCCTCTGCTGAAGAGAAACTATTAATTACTAGACAGACAGTTAGCTTACAAGTGAGCTGCATTTTAAAAACCTCCTTTAAAATACAATTGCTAAATGCCTTACAGTGCTGTAATGTGAGACAGGTTCAAATCTTATTACTTCACTGAAATTAAAACCTAAGTTTTAATACTGTTCAAGTCGAACAATGATTCCACACTTTATTGCTTTTGAAATCCCTTGATGATCATAGGAAAAAATGCCCTCGAGAAAAAGAGACTCTGTTTTCGATAAACAGAAAATACAGTTTGCACTCTTAGCCTCTTTGTCATCACAAAAAAAGGATTTAATGCCAATTCTTTAAAAAAAGACTTTTTTCACAAAATGTGCACCTTGTGTGCCATTTGTAAAATCAGCTCACTTTCTTTTATTTATTACTGCAGCGCGGCAAGGCAATAAAGCAGCTACTGATAGCTAATAAATTACATGCCTTTTAAAACAATTCTCCAGCTACAAAAACTTGTAACTACAAAGGCTTACATTTACATGGTACATCGTGTGAAATGTCTACATTTATGTTCTATTTAACCACATAAGTAAAATCTGACCCTTTATTAAACTGCCAACTCTGAAGCATGGGTTACACATGAGATTAAACAAAGGGTAACTTTTTAAGGCTCTCCTACGGATTTACATAATTAAACTTAAAATGCAACTGAAAATTGGCCTAAACAGTTCAGGTGCAAGCTATTTTAAAAATTAAATGAATTTTTAAGTATGACCTTCAAACTACCTTCAGGAAAAAAAAGCGATCACACGTTTTTCCAACTATTGCATGATAACAAACATTTACCTCTAAATCTAAAAATTGCATAAAGTTTTCAATAATAATAGCAACATATTACTGCAATATAAAACAATAATTTTCCATCACATACCATGAATACCAAGATTTGTATTTTTAATTAAAGTAAATGTCAGAGCTTTGGGAAAGCATTTTTTGGTTAAAACAGATCTGAAACAAAAAAGCCCAGCAGTCTTATTTCTTTAGGATATGTTTTAAATCTATATGTATCTACTGAACTCATTAAGCTGCTCGTAATGTTTTTTCTTTACAGCCTACCTACTAATTAGAGTTAATCTGCACGGAATACTGAAATGCATTGTCTTTTGGTTTTGTATTGCAGTATTTCTGGACTGATGTGCTAAACTATTTTCAGACATTTGTTTCTTACAATGTGACTGCCTCACAAATCATTAAACAAAGCATCACGTTCTTTTTAATTGTCTTCATATCTTCATGTATCTACATTTAAGATGGGCAGTTCTATTAATTAATTTCCTTCACTCAGTGTTATTTCTATAACATCTGTGACTTTGGTACTGCTTTCCTCACAACTTTCCTCATTGCTGTAGTTCCAAAATGGCAGTTCTATAATTGAGCATGAAAACAAACCTTAACTACCTACTAATAATTAAAAGCACTTAAAATACAGCTACTCAATTTAAGAAAACAGCCCACAACATGTTAGTAAAGATGCTGCACGATTCTAAATTCCTCACCAGGCACACCACCAACACGACTATCAATCATTTTGAATGGAGATGCTGTGGGGCAGATCTTTCAGTCTGACTGAGCACTGCTTGATGCAAAATGAGATGGGAAATAGTTTTCAGACACTTTTCCACTCCCTGAATCCTCAGACCACTTTTCCCTATGGTAACCAAAGGTCTACTTTGGTAATATGTATTTTCTAGTGCTTTATACATGTAGTAACAACTTAAGAATATTAAGACAATGACATTCATTATATAAAGCCAGACAAAATGGAGGTTTAACCAAGGAGATTAAACCAACCAGACAGCTGAAAAAGCAATGCAATGTCCATGGTTTCTTAATTCAGGTTAGTCTACTTGTGAGGATGAAACACAGCTGTAATTTTACTATGGTACAAAATAAAGAGTGAATGGCGCCTGGCATAGCTATACCATCCATAACTGGATTTTTAGAAAAAAAACTCGAATAGTGGAGAGGGAATTTAACAGGACTTATCAACAAGAGTATGGTTCAAGAGGAGTTACAGATATGTATAAATGCAACAACAGTGATATTCAGACATTGAAAATTCAAATTTTGAACTTATCAGCAAATGTAAGTTGATACAGAAGACACTGGAATCCAGCAAGAGGTTAGTAGAAAGGAATGGCACAGTCTCACCTATGCACACAAGGCATTTGAGAGCTGTATTATATGGAGAAAACTGTCTATAGCAAGCTTTTGTTAAATTATCGATCATAAATGTAGCTACAAGTTGACACAGCATACTCTAAGTTAAGGACTTCCAAACATGAATGTACCGTACAGATAAGTGTAAAAATAGAGCCTACTCTATCACCAACAGGGAATAGAATTATAGTTACATTTATTGAAAAGCTTACAAAACTAACAAAAAACTAATGAAAGTGATCAATCAAAATTGGTGAAGAATCTTGATCGATAATTATTCTCAGCAATGCGAGAAGTTTCAGACTTCAGCCTCTAATGTTAAAAAGAGGGAGCGACATCGAACTTGAACACTGAAAAACATACAGCATAAACTGTCTTGGCTTTGGCTGGAAAAACAGACCATCATCCAGGCTAAGAGGGAAAAATACAGAACAATTCAAAAGAGACCATCACATCCAACATTTGAATTAGCCACACTAGAGGGCAGACAGTAAAAAACACCATGGTTCATGTTCCAGAATCAAGAAGTGACACCAGACAACCTCAAAGGCAACACCCAGAACAACCAAATTTCATCCATGCACATCTTTGGGTCCTGGACAACTTGGAAGTGTGGCCTCATCACCTACATTCTGCATGCACTTTTTCATGTAGTGCCATCTTTTTATAATATGACTGATAGTAATGGTCTTTAGTAATATACAGAGCAATATTTCGGTACATTTTGCTAACTTCTGAAGCAAACAAGATAGCCAAATCTGTACAAACATACCAGGTAACAAAACACTGTCAGATATGCCTCCACTCTACCCCCAAACAATCTGCAATGCTTGAGAAGCAAAGCAGTCTGGTAAGGCTCTGTACTATGAGGTGCTGACTCACACTTAGCTTAAGAACGGATATTGCAAAATTAATTTAACTCTAAAAGCACATTCATTTAGATGGATGATGTAAAAAGCAAAAATTAGTAATATTCTCATTGTTACTGGTGTTCAGTAAATTCGAATGAAATTGGTTGTTAAAAAAAATAAAAATGCATAAACTTGAATGTAACTGTGCTGATAAGAGCACAGCCAGTATGGGCATTATTTTGATGCTACTTAAATCATCAGCTCCTGAGTGTATTTTTTTACAAAATCTAAAATGATATTTAAAAAACAACTATATGTGCTTCTACATATCTTCTGATAAGCTGTTATTGTGTATTTGACATCTATACAAATCATTTAATACTTAAATTGATATAAAAATCCTGCTTCAGAAATAAAACTTTTGTTCCCATAAGACTGCTTTCTCAATAGAGCTACACGCCTCAAGAAACAACTCGTCAGTAGTGAGAATGCTCTGGAGAAATAATATGGAGCCTTCCTCGTGGCCTCCCTAACTGCAGTTCTTTTCGTCCAAATTGATGCCAACTACCGACTGCTCCAACAAAGAAGATACAGACAAAACCTATGTGGAACAGGTAACTGAAACGCGTTTTTTTTTTCTCTCCATGCCTCAGAAGAATGACAGGTGACAGAAGACAGACAAGTGTTTGCCCTGCTGTGATGTTTAACAGAAGCGCATTCAGCACTGAGCGGAGTGCTTCAAAAATGTATTCCTCGATTATAGCCATATGCGCTCCAATTCGAGACTGCACTGCACTTGAAAGCCCCAGAGTAGGACAAGATACCAAGTTATGGAATATAAAGCAGTGGAAACAAACACCGTCATCACCACATCCCAAAAGGGACGCACAGCGTGCTGGGCTGCCCCCGGCAGGCCTCTGCTCAGCGCTGGTGGGACATGCCCAGTGCTGGGCCCCCTGTGGGGCTGGGCTCCCCAGGACAGGAGACGTGGATGTCCTGCAGCAATTCCTGTGAAGGGCCACAAGGGATTAGAGTGTCCGACACAGGAGGAGATGCTGAGAGAGCTGGGACTGGCCTGGCCTGGCCTGGAGCAGAGAAGGCTCAGGGTGATCTTAGCAGGGTGTGTGAGTGTCTGATAGAGACAGGAAAGAAAAGGGAACCAAGCTGCCTGGGGGCAGGACATGGGGAAAGAGGCACAAATGAAAATGTAGGAAACTTCATTTCAACAAAAAACAAACAAAGAAACATGGGGCTTGTAGCTGAATGCTGGCACAGACTGCCCAGAGCAGCTGTGGTGTCCCCGTGCTTGGGAGATCCCCAGAACCAAGCCAGCCCTGAGCACTCCGGCTGACAGCTCCAAGCACGAGGCCTGAACCAGACAACCTCCAGAGGCCCCTCCCGGCCTCACCTGCTCTGTGATCTGGTGATACTTTTGTATTTTCTTATAATACTTGCTTTTATGGTAGTTCTATTTCAACCACTACAAATTTTAACTTCAAATGACTAACGTTAACTTAAATTTTACTCTATTTTGAGTTTTTGCTCTGGGAATTACTTTAATCAGCTCATTAATTTATCTGTTAAACTTTTACATTAAAAAAAATAAGAAATACGTATTATTTATTTTTTTTAATATAACTGAAGATATATATAATAAACTTTTTGTCTTTCTTTAAATATAAGTTTTTTTAAATGCACATTTTCTTTAAATGTAGACTCACAAGTAGCAAGATTTTCCTGGAGGATTAGCCTGCATTTTCCACATCACCAGAATGGCACAAAGGAATTGAAGCAGCGTTCCTGCAGCGTTGCAGAAACTGGTGTTACTAAGAACAAAATGAAATAAAATGAAGGTGAGGGAGCCCAGTTATTCAGTTTTCACAGAGCTGCACTTTCAGGACTTGCCCTGTGTCCCTGGTTTGATTCTTCCAGCACTGTTAGCAGGAGGAGGCAATCAGTATTACAGTTGGCACCAGTGCCCAAGCCAGAATGTAGGCACACACCTTCAAACAGCACGGTGAAAAAGACAGCCTATTAATACAAATGACACATAACCTGTCCTAGTATTCTCCCCCATACTATTAAGTCTTTATGACCAACAGAATAACAGCATTCAAATTCAGTATAAGTGAAGGAAGGAAGGTAGTTAACTCTGACACTCTAATAACCTACATTTAACAGTACTGCCTGTAGCCTATGGACACCGAAAAGCATTAAATTGTTAATGGCTTATTTAAAATCTACTTCTGTCAAGCTCAGTCTTTGAGATTTTTTTTTTCTTTTACTTCTCAAGATTATTATTTTTAAAATTCTTTTAATCTTTATGCAATTCATTTTTTAATATCTGCATGGTAAGTGTTGCATCTTTTAATCTAACTGGGACAGACAGGTCCTAGTAAGTCAATTTACTGTATGTGCAAGACCCAGCTATCTGATTAGAAGTTCTGCAATGTTTCCCCTTGCAAAAATACAACTCTGTCATTATTAGAACACTCAATGCAAATATCTCATTTATCTGGGAACTAACCCAGAAGCCTAGGTTAGCAGGCTGGTCTTTCCCATAGACTTCTTTTCGCAGGAGGGTAAGCCTGTTCTCCTGTTAGATCTCCCATCTGAACACATACGCTGTTCTACACTCTTGTAAACAATTAGCTATCTAAACTTAGATCACAGAAAATGCCACTAGAGGGCTCACATTATTATAAAGATATCACATCGTTTCTATGCTTACCAAAGTTTACAGAAATCTGCATTATTCCATTATTAAAATTCTTCTATGCACAGGAAAAAAAAAAAACACATCACTGCCGAATGTACTATTGGATCGCAATTTAACTGACAACATACTCTGAATGGTCAACAGTCAATTGGGCAGGTGGATGTCAGGTCAGAAGAAGGTATCTGTATTTTCTACACAAAACAAGCAGTTGAAATCCTTGCTGTCTGTACAACACAAATCACCACTAAATGCAGGTCACAGTCAGTGTCATATTACATAAAGTAATACTACAATGACATACTATAGATAGTCTTTCACGTTTAACAATGATTTATTTATTTATTTATTTTTAATTTTAAATCCAGGTTTTATTGGAATGACTGTATTCACTAAATACAAACGTAACAGAGATGCTGTCTCTGAATCACTTCATTAAGTAGGAACCATGAAGAACTGCACCCTGCACCATGATGGTCATTTCCTATGCTGTGCTATTTACTCTGGTAAGAGCAGATCGTATCGAGTGCCATGGCAGGTCAGGCCTTAACAGCCCAGTATCATTAGCTTCCCACTTCAGAGGCCAACACACAGAACTGCGCCATTTAGGACTACTGTTACACTTCTCCCACAGACAGAATAAGAGGCAGGATCTAGCTGGACAGGAATCAACAAAAATGAAAAAAAAAATTATATGTATGGTCTAGATTGTACAACACATTTTTATTTCTGTCCACATTAAACTGCACTCCAAGAAGACAGCAAAAAGATGGGATTGAAATATATCTGTCAATTATGAAAGGAATTAGGTTGAAAACATTTTGATGCTAAATGATAAACTCTAAACAAGTATTTAATTTTAGAGCTAAATACCAATAGTATACATTTTAAACAAAAATATTAGTTGACTGCAATCCGTCTGACTTTAAAAAAATCAACTAAATAAATATTAAGATTAACACAACAGTGTGAGAACAAAATTAACGGTCTATGGCAGATGAATCCTCTATTGCACCTGTCCTCCACTGTGCGAAAGAACATCAGCCTGCCACTGATTATTTCTTTTTGACATGATTTATCGCCTACTATTCTTTAAACTTGATAAAGCAAATTAATCTTTGATTGCAGGAGCCACTGGAGGTTGTCATTAGTCATGTAGTTTGGTGAGGCTGCATGTGTTTCATTTACCAGTCACAAAGAAATGAAAGCCCAGCAGCCATCACTGGCTGCTTCAACTGTTTTCCTGATCCACCCAAGAGAAAAGATAACAGAATTCAGTACATGGGATTTTAAGCAGCTACTCTAGAACTGACCCACATAAACAGAACAGAGTATTTGCTTTTCCAGAAAGAATGCAGATGCACTGAAATTTATGTTCCCGGAAAACAAACAGCTAATGAACAATTTCAGCCAATTAACCTACTTCAATCTACCAGACTATTCGGTAGTATGAGCAATATGTTTCTATGTACTGAAAAAAAAAATCTTTACAAAATTATGTACTCATCTAGAAACAGAAAAACTGTGCAAGACTTTAATAAGCTGACTGAAAAAAACCCTTGCACTTCCGGACTGATGCTGGACTGTCCGTGTCAGACCCCTCACCTCTCCTGTCCCAGCACATTTTCAGCCATTTTCCAATTGTGCTCAGTCTCATCGTAACCTTCTACATCCAACTCACCCTATGCCTACTTTCTCCCTGCTGCTCCAAACCCACCTTCCCCCGTTTTCTGGGACCAGTGTGGGAGGCACCACCTCGAGCTAGGGATGAGTGGCCGACCCGGACCACTTCACTGAGCAGCCTTCACACCACTGAGCAGAGTCCTTCTGGACAGAAAGCAACTCCTCCAGATCTAGCTCTGCAACAGCAAAGGTCTGAAATGCAGCTGCAGCATCCCGGTAGTGCCCTGTAGCGTGTCCAGAGAGCAAAGCAGCCTGAGTGCAATTTGGGGGCTGAGGGTGGGGGCTGTTCCCATGCTTAAGTAACCAAAAAGAAAGCAATATTGTACAACACCTTAACTGCAGGGGGCTGGGAGGTATTTCCCTAGAAAAGGTCAGGAATTATTGCCATGAAAAACAACAAGGAACAAACAGAGGAACTCCTATTCAGAAAAACTCCCCCAAATCAAAATGTAATGACATTTGGCAATTCTACTATAATGCGCAAAACTCTATGAGGCAGGAAACGAATAGCCACTGTTAGCAGCTCCAGATGCTATTCTGACAAGTGCCGTTAAATAACAGCCTCATATGCCATATGGACACAGATACGATAAAGAAAACGTTCTTATATTAGGCTGTATTATACATACGTTAAAAAATTGTTGGGCTCACAATTATTTATATATCATTAAATGTAATGGCACAAACCCTCACACTACCTAGGTGTTTCCGTCTACAGTGGAAAGGTGTGTGTTTTAAGGGGTATTAACTGGTGACGCAGACACTGCTACTTTTGAAACTGATTGGGATTTTAACATATAAAACCCAGTTATGGGGCTATACTGCCTACCTTGCTTGAATTATGTATTTAGGAAAAAAAACAACCAAATAAGTAGTGTAATATACTAGCAAGCTTATGGAACCAGGGAAACTAAGGAACATAATCATACAACTCAGCTCCTGAAATTTAGTGTTGCTGTTAATATTCCTATCAACATTTTATTATTACAACTCCATATGTAGAAAAAAGCTCAAGAGTTTTTTCTTTGATCTCTTTCTGTACTTAAATAAACAATTCCAAATTGTTGTGAAGTGCTTACTCTGATGCATTACTATTTTCTCTCTCTCTCTTCTTTTTTTTTGCTTTTAAACTGAGTACTTTAATTTAGAAGTATTTATATGGAAACTACACTTTGCTACTAGATGAGTTGTATTGCAGAGTTAATAGCAACAAACACATACAAATAAAGGAAAAGCCCTCAAAATATCACCACAGGCTTCTCTGTAGATACTTGAGAAAGCAGAATAAACACTCACTTAATTGTGAATTATGAATAGTAGTTTCCTCTATGAAAATGCATTTTTAAAAGGTGAAAACCTCTATATTCAGTAGATGTTCTGTCTTTTCCTTAGTTGCGCAGATAATTCTATGTTTATTTAACAGGAATACAAGTACAATAACTTACTATTCATATATAAATACATGCTTACTGTTTGGCTCCATTGAGAAGCTATAAATTTCATCTATTGAACATTAGCTAAAAAATTACATGTGTTTATCATCTGGATTATTCTCAGATTAATAGAGATAAATGACAAAACATAATCAGCACCAACTCTGCAACTTAATCATTGCATCTGAGCTATAGGAAACACTTAATTACTCTCATTTACTAGGTGCAATCTAATGAGAAGGCATTAGCCAAATGAAAAGAATGCAGTACAAACAAACAAAATAGTTATACCATCATTAAAAAGAAACTCTGACAGTGCAGGTGACAGCATATGCAGGATAAATTACCATAATGTCCTAAATGCTGAGCTGTCAGCATGCTAATGCAGTGATCAGATACCCTGGGAATCTCAGCACTATAGCTGTCAGAAACAGGTATCATAAATCACCTCTCTCTACTGTACTGCTCATTACCACAGCTTTCTTATACGTGGTTCTCAGCACAATTTGGTACAGCCAGGAAAGAAACAGTCCCCTCATATAACACCCTAACGCATACCTGCTTTTGGTGTCCTTCAGCAAGAAGGGAACACTTCTATAGTCTGCATGCAGAAGTATCCAGGCTCTACCTGTGCCTGTAGACTCGGTTTCATAATGACGGACAAAATGATCTTACTGCAGGTTCCTGCCTTTGCTTACAACAAATTATGAACATCAAAGTACCACAAAAGCAAAGCGTGGTTTCTCCTATTTACACAGCCACTTTACAATTAAAATAATTACTTGCATATATTTGCACCTTGAAATCTTTAAAGCAACAAGCAAACCAGGAAACAAACGTGCTCCAACCAGAATGATGCACCCAAGCATGCAGGTTCGTGAGCCCCGCCTGCATGCTTTACCCTCATGTGCCTACTATGTGAATGTAGCAAACATCAAGCTCATTTTCTTGCAAAATATAGTTTTTCCTCCCTGACATGCTCTGGGGAATATAATGGAAGTATGAAACCATGAAACATAAAGGTACATGTTCATTTCTCCCACACATACTCCATACTGCATTTCATGCCAGCTGACTGACAGCTAAGCTTAAGATTCAGCAAGACAATTAAGAATATCCATGACTCTCCTTAGCCAAACAATCCACTAAAGCCATCAAATAGGGCACAGCCAAACACCTCAAAACACACCCAGCCTTCATTTGAAAAATTGGGAGATAAACATTACCTAGGGCTATTGATATTTGAGCATAAATAAATTAAAATATGCTTTAGTGTCTTCTTTTTTTACTCAGAGAGATGTGCAGATGTAGAATATTCATGGCCCAAAATGTACGTTATTAGAGATGACTCTACTAAATGGGGGCCTTTTTGGTGAAGGAAGTACACTGAGCATGTCACTAAACAACCCTTTTGTAACCTCAGACACCAGTTATAGGACATATGAACAGAAGACAGCAGTAAGAGAACTTACGGTCACCTTGCACCTAAAATCCTGTACCTTGGATAGCAGCAGAATCAGAGTGGAAGAATTTTTAAGTCCTTACTTCTGTAGAACATTTGAAGACATGCATGGCACATTAAAACACTAAAAAGCAGACCTGGGAAGCAGAGAAACGTGGGCATTCAGTCAAAAGCTTCTCAGCAATGGTGTTCTGCCTCATCTCTGGAACTAACTGAAACCTGAACAATTGTTTACTTCTATGCTAAGTTTTGCTTAGGTTATACTAAGTTTGTGTTCCTCTAACTAAATGCACCACCGAAGTCAGGCATACTAGGAGAAGGGGACAATTTATGAATGCAAAACTCTCTTTTTGACTTTTCTACAGCAATCTTCTCCAACAAAATACCTTTTTTTTGTAATTACACTTCAAGTGTCTTCAAAATTATGACTTAGAATTGAAGAAATAATTGTAAAAGAGCAAATATAGAAGAAAAGATAGTATAGAGCTCTGCTAGGTGAATGTATGTACATTACACAAAATACTGGTCATACACGTTTTGCAAAGTATAAACCATTGGGTGGTAGTGGCCAGCACTGATTAGGTGTTTGTGTAGTTCTCAGCACAGTGAAACCTAGATGAATTATGGACAAAGCCTATTGACTGTACAGAATTACAAGTGCTGAGTAAATTCTTATTCATATTGTAGATAGTTGAGTTTAAAGTTCATAGTTTTTTCTTTTTTTCTTTTTTCACTTAATCAGATAATACCACTTCTGAGAAACATTGCCTCATGTCATTTAGAAAGCACATAACCTCAGTATCAGTCACAAATTTTTGGGCGCAAGGATTTTTTATTTATTTTTTTAGTTGTTGTGGCACAGTGATGAAAATCAGTGGAAAAGGGGACTGCAATAATATTTCTGTTTTTCATTTGACCTTTCAGATTTGCTATGCTGAGTACAATAAACATTCATTAAACTTTGAGAGCTGTGAAGTTTCAGATACCTGTGGGTGGGTCCAATTGAGAGTTCTTATATACACACACATTCATCTTATCTCACCTTTATTTTGAGCATCAAAGTCATAAGTGATAGAAATGCTAGGGAAGGTGCAGCAAGTTTGAAAGATGAAACTGTTTGATCTACAACAAAGCAATCATAAATCACCCTCAGATTGAGGGGAGAAATGAACTTTAAGAGCTTGAAATGATAAATCTGAGAATTAAAGAATATTTAGGTTCTCAAAATACACGAGAAGAGATCTTACTATTAAGTGATCTGATTTTCAGGTGTGTTAAATTCCTACCAATTTTGATGGCATTAATAATACTGATCACTTCCAAAATTAGGCCAACAGGCTTTTCCATTCATGTGTGTTAAATATTGTAGCAGAAGCATGATACAGAAAATATTGTTCAGATATGAAAACCTAATCATAATTTTTTACATTTATACTTGTGGGGAAAACTCTTTGCCCTTCTTAATTAAGATGTTGGAGAAAAAAGCAGAGCATTAAGGTATCTCATTTACATGAGACTTTTGTATGGCACAGGCTGAAACAGAAATTGGAAAGTTTCTGTCTGTATTATGCAGATAACGCCCATGTGCAAATGTGTTTGAGAGGGAGAATTATTTTAACACAGCATCTTGTATTACTCAAGCAACTATTCATCATTGGTTTACTAAAAGGTATTATTAAGTCATTTGTTCCCCAGAAACAAGATGACACAGAAAGGAAAGATTGAGAAAGCAATCTGATACTTCCAGGTAATAAAATATTTTTGAACTGATTTCAAAGATCCAGTACTGAATTTGGGTGACCGTTTTTATACATTGGTAATTGGCAATGGTAATTCCATTCTTCTGTAAATGCATGCATATAACTCTTAAGAATTGTTGGCCGACATATAAAATCTACTAACAAATCAGTAACAAATACTGATTTCTGTCAACCGACTTTAGATACAGCAGTTATAAGATGTAACACGGTCTTGGGTTTAAAGAAGATAAAGTAAATCCACCCCCGAATTTACCACTCATCACATTCCCAATACCTCTCTTTGTTTGCTCATGAAATCCTGCAGTACCTTATGCAAATTGTAAAATACTTTTCTGAAAGATAAAAAGGACAGAGCTAGTTAGAAAGTTAACACAGAGTGGGCAGTGACCTCTGTATAGATAACAATATTTGTATCATTAAATCCTGATCAAAACCAAACTTAAATCATTTTCTGTTCTTTTATGTCAAACATTATGTTACTTGAATTTTATAGATCAAGTGTTTCTTCCTTATGTTCTATACAGGAATTAATAACTAAAAAATAAATAAATGCAATTACCTTTTTTCAAGATCTAACTATTAAGGATATGAAATAAATGTAACATTTTTAATTCACATAATCTGGTTCATAATAATTTTTAAACAAAATTGTGGACTGGTACAAACAAACAAACATAACTTCACGAGGCTCCTGTGTTGTAAGAACCAATTGTCTCCTAACAGTCCCTCACTTATCTGCTGATTGAGAGCCTTAACTAAAAATATGGCCCAATTATCTTTTAACCAGTGACAAATCTGTACTTGCAGAAAATGGAGTACGGAAGAAGATAATGGGACTTAAAAAAAAAAAAGAAAAAAATAGAAAAAAAAAAAGACTGCAAAGTATTGCAAAGTATTAGTAGGTGAGGACAATATGTGAAAGACTCAAAGTACATTATAAGTCTTCTCAAGAAAATAAAATTTATTGCTTTTCAAAGATGACATATTCTAGTAATTCCATGTTTATTTGTTTAAGTGGGTTTTAAAATCAAATTTTCAGTACTAACAAGAGAAAACAGCAAATACGAATTATTGAAGCACATGCTAAAAATCTTCTATATATTATAGACATGTAATGGGATTTTTTTCTCTATCATAAGATATTGCAGGGGTGGACAGATAAATTACTGTCTATATTCATAGAATAATAATGAAAAACTACTCTTTAAGGGAAATCCTTCCAGATCTGTATAACACTGGTGACAGCAGCAATCAACCTAAGAAAAAGCAGTCAGTCCTTGACTGATAGCCTCATTCATTTTTATGATGAATGAAGTATATTAAAGGAAAACAAATGCAAAAAGTTTGTTTAAAAACACTGTGCATATTCATGCAGTAATGTGTAACAAGCAAAAAATAAATAAATTTAAGTGGAATATCATTTGCTTGTTAGGTCTGTTTGATATAAGCAAGGAAGTAGCTATTCAGCATTGTCATTGAGTATCAATAGAAATGAATACATAAATTCAATTTATCTGAGAACAGTAGACTTGAAGGACCATAATTTCAAATACTGTTTTTAACTCAAGATTTTGTTTAAAAGCTGTAACAAATATATGGAGCCCTAAAGAATGGGGCCCTAATAATAAAGGCCCTAAAGAATTTTAAAATACCTTTAGCAGTTGAGGAGAAGTTAAGGAAACTTATGCATTTGCAGTACAAATAAAAATTTCAAAACACTGACAGAACTATCTCATTTAGAACAACATGGATTTCTCTTTATAAAACATTTCCTTAAGCAGGTTTGTTTATAACGTGTCTATTTGTGAATCCTGTTATCAACAGACAGAGCACTGCCAATGACCTGGTGTGCATAATGCACCAAAGTAAGGTGTTGCTGAAGCTGTGAATGATGTATTATATACATTTATTATTTAACAAATCATAAGCACTTTTTTTAAAAAAACACTTTCTGAGGAAATGAGCAAATTATTATGTCTATCTCTTCACAAGAAACCCTCTTTGGGCAACTATCAATTGAGTGTGACTGTAATTGATAACCTAAGCTGATTTTACATTCTGTTACAAATCCAGGTTCAAAAGGTTAATTATGGCCCGGCCACAGCTCATCCGGAAACATGAAGCTGATTGCTGTATGCCTATTTAATGAAGATGTACTGCATGTATTACAGGAGCTCACTGACAAATGATCAGGACCTCTAACATCACTGCAACAAGCATTAACATCCACTCTGTCAGTTTAACTGTCAACGTCATATTTACAACCCTGCCACTCTTTAATTCAGAAAATGTATTGCTCTTTTAGTCCTCTCAGATACCTTTTGCTTCACTTTCTTATTCTATTATATCCAGGGGTCAATAATAGCGTGTCAATCCAAAATGTGTTACCTATTAATATCCAACAAACTTAACAAGAGGAAGGGTCAACACTTGGCTACTTCTGCAGTCACCTTCCTCGGGAGCACTGAATTCAGCCACGCGAAGTCGTCCCAGTGTATTTAAATGATACCCATCCAGAAAAGCAATGCATTTTAAAGACCTACAGAAATTAACATAACAAACCACTTAAAAGGCCAGAGATGACAGAACAGGCATTGCATTCTGAATGAAGAGTTAATTCATTTCATCCAGAAACATTTCAACCTGGAAACAGGACCCTCTAACACGCATACCACACGCTTCCTAGTGCAGAAGAAAGGGGTTTACAATTTAACAAACAACGTCCAAGGTCAAGGAGCAGAAAAAAGCCCTCAATCAAACACAGCACTTTGCACTACGGGAACTTTAGCCCTGCACTCAATTCTGTTAGCGAAGGGGAAAAAAAAAAAAAAAAGCAAGCAGAAGTTTCCCGCAGATGCATAGCGTGCTTTTTTATTCTTTGCTCACAGACTGAAGATGAGGCACTACAGCAATCTCATGGAGATGCTGAGCATCAAGATTACCTGTCTGGGTGCACTGGAGAACAGTACTAGTATTTGCAAACTTAATGAGACCACATATTAATAAAATCCTCTTTTGACCTACTGTTTTGCACTTCTTATACAAAATGCGGTCACTGACAGTAGCTTAGAAAATAAAGCAGACAGTAGAAAAATAATGCCAACCAGTTCCATTTTATCCAGATAAGTCAGTGAGGATGTTCGAGCTGCAGAAACACGACTGCCTTCTGAAGAAATTCTCCCTTCTTTTCCTCTCCAACTTGTAAACCTTTGATGCAGGGTTTATCTTCAAGTTTCATTTTAAGATAGAAAAAGGACACAAACACTAAAAGTTGCATTCTTTCAACTTTATATTCATAGATTCACAAGCATTAACACAGGGTTTTAAAAAGAAAACTGTAGAATTCTTTCCTCTGTGATTTAATGATGTTAAACAAAGTTCAAGTATATAAAGAGACCTAAAATATATAAAAGGGACTTTGAGGATGCTGAGTACAGTTTCTTACCAATACAGGCAACCACGTCACTTAATCCTTTTATAAATTGCTCAAACTTCATTTTAAAATCTGTTAATAATTTTCCCTCCACAAGCTCCCCTCTGGGAGGTTCTTCTGGAACCTCTGTCTTTTGATGAGTAGAAACTATTTTTGAATTTCTAGCCAAAGGTTATTGATAGCCATATCCATTTGTTCTTGTGCCAACAGCATCCTTAGTTTAAAAAGCTCTTTTACCTCCCTAGCATTTTTAGCCCTGTCCTTTCCCTTCCCCCATGCATATTTATGGCGATCAATCACATCCTATCTCTGCACTCATTTACGGGGCGAATCAAAGCAGTGCGACGAGCTCTCCATTTCAAGTTTATGGCCTTTCTCCACACTCATTCTATTTTGAATGAATCTCTCAAGCAGATGTAACTGCAATTATGACAAAACCTCTCTGACATTCCATGCAAAGGTGGCTAACATTCATACATTTTTTACTTTATATTTGCAATGGGACAGAAATTCTCAGATAATAAATTGCTGTACCTCAGGTGCTGGGCAATTAAGCCATTATAACACAATCTTTTGTCATCATCTCACCTTACCACTGTCATAAGGATAAGCCAAATAAAAATTCTGAACCTTCAGGCCAGAGAAGGTGATTTTTTTTTTTTAATGTAACACAATCTTGATAACTGGATATAAAAATGAAAAAAAAATAATCTAAGAAACAGTAGATTTGCACATTGGTATTAACACATTCAGTAGTTAATTGATCCACAGAAACTTTAATGAAGTAAGGTAAAGCTACATGAAATCAACAAAACAGGCTAGTAAACAAAACCAGTATTCAGCATTAGCATTTTAATACTGGCAGTATGTTAAGATGTACGTGGGTCAAAAAATTGAAAGAAGGGCTTGCTGTACTGAGGAAACCTGCAGACTTTTGGCCAGAAGCCCAAATTGCTGGCCCCAAAATAAATAAATAGAATTTACTTACTTATTACTAACTTATTTATTTATTATTAAACAGCATTTTTAAAAAACGTACCAGACTTTAAAGCAGTATTGCTGCTATTCAGTTCTCTGCAATTTCAAATTCAATTTCAAATAAAAATCTAATGAAAATGTAAGAAAACATTATATGCACAAGCTTTCCAAATTGCTTTATCTACTTCACATATGCAAACTATCTCAAAAAGCATATGCAAAAAAAAATCATAGTAATTTCTACGTGCAGACAGAAAACACAGTTTGTCATATTCTTCTCAAATAGCAAACGCTTTCTTGTGTGTTTAAGTAGCTCTGGACTAAATCTGGAACAACTGCGGCCTCTTCTTGAGGGAAGAGTGTGGAACTTAATACATGAGCAGCTCATCACAAGTACCATAATACATACTTCCAAACAATAACTATGTCGTATTACAACCAAACGTACTGTATTTGGGAACATCTGTTTTATAGGAGCTGTAGTCCTTCTGATCCAAGCAAAATTTGTGTATTAATCTTGATTCTAACATCCCCTCTGTCACCTCATAAGACCGACTGCATCTCTACTTTCTGGAAATAAAAAGGATCATAACGCTTTTTAACTGGAACGATGTATGCATTAAAGTGTTCACACACTGTATTGAAAATTAAGGTTGGAATTTCAAAAAGCAAACGTTGATCTATCTGCTAAATATGGAATCAAGTGTGATCATCACCATGTTCATGATTTAACTAAAATCAAACCAGTGTCCATTAATTTATAAAACACACATTAAGGTATTCTAATGAAGTATCATCATTATCTACTTATTTTAGAAGAAAGCAGAGGAACCAATGAAGCAGCAGAGTCAAGTATCCAAGCCTTTCTTCTTAAAATGATGAAAAGGAACTGAAGGCAGGATTTCAACCTGTCACCACGGTGTAAGAATCCCCTGAATGTATAAAGATCTACTACAAACTTAGCAAAATTATCTACTTAATGACAGGAAATCTAGGACACTGTCAGGTTAATCTACTTAACGTGAGCTAAAGAGCTGGCATGTTATATTTCCATTGTCTATGTTCCTTTGCTTTGTATGATTATATTTATATTAAAAGTCATCAAAGAATAAGGTTCCAGGCCTGAAATATTTCTGCTACTTCTGTTAGTTAAGAGATTGGTTTTCTGATAAATGAAAGCCAGACTACCTACTGCCACCAGAATCCACACACTAGAACATAGTGTAGGAAAATGCCAACAGAGCTGGCCCGTGGAGGAGATATTCTTTATCTTCCATGCCCTGTTATCAAATCTGCATACTTGGCAATGACTTCACTGAAACAAAACATACACACACACACACTGCACAAAACCGCACTGTACAAGCATCATCAAGCACCCACCCACTTGTCAAGCAGGTAAATGATTCTACAGACTTCAGCAGGACTCCAGCTGCGCTTAAGAGTACGCTCTTGCTTAAGCGATTTGCTGACTGAGGGCAGATTTCTCAGCACCCTGCAGAAACACTACGTTAATCTGATTCAGCTATATTACAGCTCCACCACTATGCAGTACAAGGGAAAGCACAAAGGCAAACGCAATACAGGCAGAGACAGGCTGCTTCACGAGAAACAAGGAGGAACTGCTTTAAATGTTTTTCACCGCTCTGTGCTCAATACAGCTAATCAATTGAGATAAACTACTGAAAATATTCCATCGGCTTGTATGCAGTAACTCCAGTTTAATAATCATTGAACAGAGTTGTAGCCAAAGCACTGCAACCTTAAATCAAAGATCACTTCATATCAGGAGGTCTTAAGGGACGATTTTGTCTAACACTGTATGTGACATACTCAGATATTAGCATAAAACTACAGTTGTTACAGTTATTTTCAATATAAAAGGTTGTCTACAAATCAAAATTAAATCCCCTTCACTTTATTCAGAGTAAATGGCTGCATAAGGATGCAAACAAATTAACTGAAAGCTTGAAAGTCAAGTTCTCAATTACTATTTAACAGCAACTTTAGTACATTTGAATATAATTTACTATATACTTAGCTGTTTTAAAATGGAATCCAATACTGTATAATAAAAAAAACAAATAGCACAACAAATGATTGATGATGATGCAAATGTATGAATACTTGGGTCTGAACAGTGCTGTTTCTGGATATATTGCTAAATACTGTACCATCCTAGCGTCTAATAAATCATTCATGAAAAGCAAAACTACACAATTTGTGGTGCAACTGCTCAAAACCTGCATCACTTCTAAATGACTGCTGATTCAATGACTTCAGAGTAGCTTTTATTCTCAGTTATTAAAAGAAGTTGAGAACTCTCACTTAAATAAAGCTATTTCTACTGACACGGGGTAAACATAGCTAAAACTGAAAGGTTATAAACAGCAGCCATTATGACAGAAGGAAGACATGAGTTCATAGTTTAAATACTATCAAATACACATAAAATTATTTTGTTGACCTACACCACCCATTAATTAGCAAGATTATGAAGCAGCACCACACGTCTACACATAAAAATACAAACCAGCTGCATTATCATGGAAAGACACATCTAACATCATCTCTGTAATAATGATGAAGTGCTCTATGCAGAGTGTTCTATTTGCAGCCGTGATTCATTGTGCTAGGGGAAAAAATGCTGACACTTTGAGAAGATATTTTCCCGTAAAAGGTTGAAGTCCTTAAGCAGCAAAAAACACCAACGTCCATCATCTTTAAACTCTATTGATTTCTGGTGAAGATTTAAAAGGCTGTTTACTTATTTCCCATCATTTCTGTCAGAGCTGTAACAGTTCTCTTCCCACTGAATAAACCTCTCATGATCCTCTTGGTGATTAAGGTCAGACAAAATGTCAAACTCCTAATGCTAAGTGCTTTCACATTAAAAATTAATACCAAATCACCAAGTAAAATCCAAACAAGAAGTCAGACATGTAAACAGTACACAACAAGGGCAATACTGACCATTACAAAAAAGAGCTATAATGCATACATGAAAAAACATTTGGCAACAGGTAAGAGCACATTCTTTCACTTTTGCATCTTTAACCCCCTTTCTTATTTTAGAGTTATTGTACTATGTTTGACACAATCCTTTTAAAAATCCTTTTTCCATTAAAGCTTGCAGTCATCTCCTCTATTTACCCTGAAATGCCATTTACTATGACTTAAGTATTACAAGGATTGTTTTTATTTTATTCTGAACTTCATCCAGGAAGGAAGTATTTGTATTCAACAGCAGCTGTAAAAACAAGTCAGCAATACAGGTAACAAAAAGACATCCGAAGGACCCCCCTCCAACAAAAGCAAATGAATTGCTAATCATCTATAAAGTATTTTAAACTAGAAACCATTGTATACTTGAATATATACATACATGAAAAGCAGGTTACAGAACACAGCCCTGTTAAGAGGCTTCCTATGGATTTTATCCAGGCCATTGCTACTTCAGGCAACCAGACAATATTACTTCATTCATAAACTTATCACGTTCAATCCTAAAACTAATTACTTTCTTCAACCTTTTAAACGGTTACTCGTATCCCGAGGAAAAGCATGAAACCAACATGTGTAGAGCCAAACTTCCAGGGTGATTGGAAGTCTGCAAGTAACCATATAATAAACTGTGAAGGTATATCGTAAATAAGGTACAAAGACAGCCAAGGGTGAAAATACCAGTTTTGTATAAGTAACTGTGAGTTTATTTAAGCAGATAACTTTAAAGTTTTGGTCCAGCTTGCCAAGCTAACTACAGAAGACTAATCTAGTTTCAAATACAACAATGTAAATGAGATATTCACAGGCGATAGGGTGAGGAAAATAATATAAGTGGGTTCTAAATGACAAGACTTCATCCGTTTTTTAACTTTTGTAATGTTCTTTAGAAGTGACAATGGACTGTTCAATCTTGTCTTAGAGTTGGCCTACCAAGCACCAACACCATATTCACAGTCTGTAGTGGAAGTATCTCAGTTGGTTTATGCACATTTTGGTCTACAGAACTGTGCATGTGCTTTATGCAGGTGCCTAGGAATTGAAGAAGAAATTATGAGTATCACCTGTTCTTTTATAAGCAATATGCATTTACTTAACTCTGAGAAGAGTCAGTTCACTTATCGTCAGCAAGAAACATACTTCTACATCAAGGAAACATAGTTCTTCACAACTATTGTAATACTTACTCAGACTATTGTAACGAACAAGGTATAAGCAGAGTTCAGCATATCACAAATATCTCTTATTTCAACTCAAAAATTTGACCTGCAAATGCTTAAAGAAAGATTAAACACTACGAAATACAAGTTTAGTAACTACCACATTTTCATATTTAACATTTTCATGTTTTTTCTTATAGAAAACAGTTCTTTTCAAGATCACTTCCTAGAGTAATGTGTATTTTGTTTAATATTTCTTAAAAGATGATTTCAGATATCAGTATTTAGATGATTCAGGAAAACCTTCCATTTTTGATCCATCTAAAACTTTTCTATGATTTATGCTTGTTCCGTTTTTTTAAAAAATAAAAATAATTAATTTTCCTAAACCTTAAAGACTTTACTTCCTGCCTGTGAGACACATATTTATAATACAAGCTTTTTGTTTATTTAAAAATGAGTTAAATTGCCTAATGACATAACAATGAGTATAGGAAAATGTTATAGTACACCAAATAAAAGAAATTAATGCTAACAATTTTGTTAAATGTCAAATAGTAGCTGGAACTCATATAAATCTTCCTACCTTCTTTACCTTGTTGCCATCCATGACTGGCAAGCACGTTGGTTCTGATCTTTATCTCAGGATCATTTTATTTTATTTGTAAATCAATGAGTTTTAAATATAGATGCATAAATGATCTGCAGTGCAAGGATGACCTCCCTTCAATCCAAACAAGATAACCACTACGCAGAGCGGTGCTTTCTTGCTCTCCTTCTAATCCATCATTCTTGTTTGCATAATGGCATTGACTGACCAAGGAGGACACTTCAGTTAGGGTACTACTTCACAGATAGGAGATGCAGACCTGCACTCCCACAAACTTCACAGAAACTTAATACCAGCCTCTCACTTCCTGGGAGAAGTATTCTAACTGCTCACCTGCCATACAAAAGACAAAATACAGTACATGCTGCAAGGTTGGGAAAGATACTAGCATTACATGGATTCCTGGGCAAAAGAAAAGGTCCAGCAAATATCTAAGGATGGATAAAGGTATCTACATTTCAACCTTAATTTCTACACTACTCACTCGTTATAAAAATAATGTGCTGCCCAGTAAGGCAGCACATTTCCTTTTTCCAGCTCTCGGAGTCCTTGAGATTCGCAAATCTGCAATTGTAGGCAGTGAAGACAAACTTCTGGTCAAGTTTTCTAACAGAAGACTTAATGGCTCAGCAGGACAGGTAAACTTAAAGTAGTACTTTTGGTAAAAAGATGTACAACATGTTAAATTAAAGAGTATGCCACATATTCAAGAATTTGTCTCTTGGACTTTATCGAGTGGCCACATGGTCTCTCTGTTGTACTGCTAAGTTGCAGAAGGAGGTTTATCAGAGGTTTAACGTTTGGTCCTTCTTTAATTAGTAGATACTACCTGAACATGATGAAATATTATGAAATGTAATATTATGAAGAAATCAAAACGAACCAAAAGTTTAAAAATACAAGGGTGATTTTTTCCCAAAGCCAGAGGTAGATTTTCTATTATCTGAGCTGAACAACAAGGGGTCAGTTCTAGACCTCCCAAACTAGCAGGGAATTCCTGTAGTTCCTGGGCACGACAAATCCTGCCATTGTGAACAAGGAGACATGCCATACAACAGCCTCCCAAAATCCTGGGAGTGAAAATGTTGGCTCAACCTCAAGGCAGTTGCAAGACTCACTGAGTTTAATAACATTTAACTGATAAAGTTTGATATGTAGTGTCCAGAGACTTGCTACACTTTACTTTTTAAGTTCATTTTCATCAATCTACAATACTCTAAAGACTACTACATATTCTCAGTATCTTGCTCATAAAAACTCTTTGAGTCTCTGAATGAGTCACACTAATGAGTGTACATATACCTGCTAAAGAGCTGTTCTTCAGATGACTGGATAATCAGAAAATAAAGAAGCGTAAAGTCGCCACATCTCAGAAAGAATTCAAGAAAATATGTTAATTGATAATACCAAAGATTTTGTTTGATACTGTCTCTGAAGATATGCCTAACTTGCCATTTTCTAGCAGTTTTCTGTCACTCAAACAGATGAGACAGGACAGTCATCTTCATAGCAGAAATTTATGCACATAAATCTTTACTTTTCAAAGTCAGAGCACAAAGTGATATTCAGTGACTATACATAGGCAAAACACCAACAAAAAAGATCCTTATTTTCTCACTGGATTTTCAGATATCTACTAAACTAAGTTGTCGTGCTATTTAAAGAAAACTACAAAAAGAGACTGCCAAAACAAAGACTTCATGTGCAAGAAGAAACAATGAAATAGATTAATTTCTGCTTTTATAAGCCCTAGATTAATCATAAAGGAATACTATTAAGAACACCTGAATTACTCTTCACTAATGTTTTGCTTTCCACACATACTCAGCTTCAAACAACAGTCCACTCATGTACATTTTATATTAAAACCTTGTAAATATCATACATATTTTTTGAACATTTTCTGGGTAGTTGTTACATTATTTAAATGAAAGAGGAAACCATTTAGGCTAAATTAACTGGAAGCCTTTAAGACCAACTCTTAGTTTGAACGTGGAGATTTTCATATACTAATGACATTAAACATGTGCTTAACCTTTGAAAACTGGAATTTAACTGTATGTGTTTCATATTATACATAATATAATCTATGAACCTCAGGGAATTACGTTTCCTAATGATTTTTGTTTAATTTGGCCCCAAACAAGTGATTTTTTACTTCATTTGACAAAATTTAAGAACCTTGAGCCCTATGAACTTTCCTGAAATTGAATTTCTATTTGTAAAAGTTATTCACATTTCAAAAAAAAATACTATGCCAATAATTTCTTCATAATTTTTATAATATATTTAAGTCATTTGAATGTTTTGAAAATAGAAATGTGTTTTTCAGAGAAGACTCCATTATGAGCACTACAAAACTGTTGAAACTGTTAAAGTTATATATTCTAATTAGTTTGGCAGAGCTAATACAAATTATGTTTACAGACTAACAATAATAAAATTGAAGTACTAGTTAAATATCTAAAATAATTAAAGGAATCATTTTTAGCTCGGCATAATTAGCTAATTCACTTTACAAGCATTTATTAAAATGAATTCACATGTTATATTCCATAGGTAGTTACACAATAGTGTTTATACAGGAAAAATATAATGAACCAAACTCTTTGTATCCAGCCCTCCACAATTAAAACGAAGACTCCCCAAGTAATATCAATCTAGGATAGACTAATTAAGTTTGGTTTGATAACCATTCATTTCTTCTATTGCCTCTGAGCAAATTGTTTATTAGAGAAAGTTATTTTACACAAATCAAATCAAACTGGGTAAACCATTATATTTGAGAGAAACCTTAGCCATCAGTCAATTAATCCATCATTTTCTCCAGACACTTTTGTTTAACAAGCAGATCATATTATCAACAATTTAGATATCGTATGATTCAATTATGACAGAAAATTTATTGACAGCTTCTCTAATACTTTTGTTATGAATAAATATTAAATGTTCTCCACTGTTGATGGGCAAACTAAATGCAATAATGTGTTAAATCTAAATAGTCAAAACCTGAGTGATATTTCACAAATGGCATTTTTTAAAAAATATTTTAAACCCAAGTAATTCAAACTATTAAAAAAATATAAAATGTACCTCAGAATTTGAGAAAAAAGCATGCAAGGTATTTGATGTACACTAACTGCCTGAACGAAAACATATTCAAAAGAAGATTACTAAATAAGTATGAAGATAGATAAAAACACAAGGCTTTATTTATTGTACTGTAAGACAAAAGGTACTATTCTGTAAAAATGGCATTACCAAAAAAAGTTGGAGACTCTCTGCAGCTATAAAAAAGAATTGCCTAAATGTTAATAGAAATAAGATCCTCTAAACTTAATATGAAGATATTTGATGTTAGGGATCATGACTATTAAAAAAAAAAATCAAAAAACAATTTGCGAGGTGTTTGTAATTACGGCTGTCTTAAAGTCAAGAAGAGAATATTACCTAACAAAGATTACTCCCCGACCGTTTAAACCTCTTGACAGACATCTCTCAGAAGAAATAAGATACTGACTCATTTAGAACTGAGCTAACCAATTCATGATGAAAGGATGAGAGGACAATGGAAAAGCTCCATCAAAACTAATGTCCATTAACGAGATAATGGAATTACGCAAACTTCTATCAATATATTAGAACATCGTCATTACTTCAAAGTCTTCTTTTGCTTGAGACAAGGAAGTTGCTTTTATAGTGAAGGGGGCTGTAAGTAGGCTTACAGCTGCAAAGGAGAAGCACTGCACCTCAACATCAGGGAGGTAAACGTCCACATAAGGATAACAGACCACACATTTCAGCAATAACGAACAGTAAAAAATGCTTAACAGAGAATTAAAGGGGTGTTCATAACCATCTCAGACAAAGTCTCCTCTTCAGGTCTTCCACGCCTAACACATTCTAGTTGTAAAACTCAGATATGCTTTTGTTTGTAGATCCCGTATTAGCAATATGTTGTGACCCTTTCTTAACATGGAATGCTCTTATCATACATATCTGAATTAAATATATCAAATACAAGTACTTTACAGACCATAAACAACAAAACCATCATTTCCTCCCTCTCCCTACCTCCTTCTATTTGAATTGGTATACAATATGCATTGTGGTTAACAGACATTGCATCTGCTTCTTCGAGAACTGAGATGACAGTCTTAATTTATGCCAAATGGAAGCAAATGACTGTTCAAATGTACTTTGTTAAAAATCATGTATTTCCTAAAACCCTGGCAAAATTGATTTCACATCAAGTCACTTGCTGCCTCTCAAAAACTCTATTTTTTCAGTGATATCTGTTAGGAAGTCCAGAAGCTGTCACGCACCAATATGGCCTGTTACCATTACTTTATGATCTAAAAAGAGGGGGAGCAGAGGGGCAGGCGCTGAGCTCTGCTCTCTGGGGACAGTGACAGGACCCGAGGGAACGGCATGGAGCTGGGACAGGGGAGGGTCTGGCTGGGGGTTAGGGAAAGGGTCTGCACCCAGAGGGTGGTCGGGCACTGGGACAGGCTGCCCAGGGACGTAGTCACGGCCCCAGACTGCTCGAATTCAAGAAGTGTTCGGACAACGCTCTCAGACGTAGAGGCTGGTTTTGGGGTGGTCCTGTGTGGAGCCAGGAGTTGGACTTGATGATCCTCACGGGTCCCTTCCAACTCGGGATATTCTCTGATTCTATGAAAACTTGAATTGTCAAGTACGTTGCAGTACATTGCCTCACAGCAATTGTACTGTCTTACAGAGCGCAACAAGAGTTAGTTTACTTGTAGGCTTTTACTTCAATAATTTATTAAAACAAACAAACAAACAAACAAACAAACAAAAAAAAAACCTCTCAAGATCTCTTGCTTTAATTGGGAACTTACCTGTAAAAATGGAAAGGAAGTTAAAAAAAAAAAAAAGTGACTGACTGTATTTTAAAAACTCCTTTCTGACATCTGCCCGTGTGCCTGAGAATACTAGGGTATCAGTAAATAGTAACGAGCAATGATTTGTTCATTTGTTCATCAATGATTGTGCCTGCTTTTCACAATGGACCTCCACACTGATTTGCTTCCCAAACAGGCAGGTCTACAGCAGCTCCCACTTGCTTTCTTGCCTGGACATTACCAATTACATTGTCATGACTAAAAACCAATTCTAAATAGAAGAAACCTTAACTACACGGCCATACAAATTGTAATGACAACACAAGCAAGACAGGAAAAGGGCAGAATTACCTTTCCAGCCGTAGAGTGGTTTTATATCAACTTAAATGGCCCACAAAACCGTGCTGCCAAAGTTCATTACATGTGATTCCTGGAGCTTTGACATCTCCATTGATTCCCCTTCCAACAGATCCTATTTCTACCATACGTGAATTTCAAACACAAAATCAGCTTTTTAGTCAAATGAAGCCTCTTACCAGTATCCAGAACTCCCTACAGTGTAAGGTCCACTTATATGTCATACCGCAATTGTAAATACAGCCTATTACTTACAGATAGTGGTGCCCCCCCCACACACATTTTGGTAAATATGGAGTAACTAGAAGATTAGACTAAAGCTCTGACTACTTCATGCTTGATGTGACTATTTAATACAAACCACGTCCAGCACCATTTCACTGAGCACTAGAGATAAGCAAGCTTAAAAAGGGAAGAGACAGGAAGTATAAGTGTATATGGATGAAAAAGATTCCTTTTACTTGTAAGCATTTTTTTTTTAAGAATAGTAATTCAAATGGCTATTCATACACTGAGAAAAAACAAGTAATAACATAGAAATTCCTATTTATAACCTCTCAGCAAATGTGAAATGAATAAACTTTTCAGTGTGTGTATAAATGTAGCTTTATGTCTGGAGGAAGGCACTGGGATAAATAGACATGGCTTCATTTTGATAGCTCCTAAGAAGTTTGAACACTGGCTATTACCTTTTTCAACAATCTCTGCACTGAGATAACCAAGCCCTAAGAAGTCTTCTCCCTGACTCCTTGTTAGCCATCAAGAAGTGCTTATAACGCTTGACCATGTGAAAATTCAGCTACTCAGTTTTCAGAAGCAAGATCCACCTTTCCAAGCAAAGAAACAGATAATGCATTTTGCTGTAATATTCTAAAAAGGTTGAGGAGGGAAGAATTGAATATTGATGAAAGATGGCATAGAATGCAACACAAATTTAGAAGGGTGTGAAGATTTGGATCCTTCTGAGGAGGCTAGTAAAAAGGATGTTACAACACTGCTGAAAGACGAATAACTTCTTGTCACCATAACAGACTATTTCGTCTTTTTCTTTCAGAACCTATCTTTGAGATCTGATGGTAACAAATGGGGACTACAAAGAGAATCTTGGCTCTGAACGTCTCATGGCTGGAAGGCCTAAGTATCAGTCAGCAGTAAATAAGGAGGATGGAAATTTATCTTGTTGTTTGACCTCGTCACACAAAGCCACATAGGTGAAAACACATCCATCTCCATCCTAAAACACCTATTAAAAACAATACTCCCAAACTGGCATTGACGAACTACCCCTGACATGAGCTTTTAGGAAAAGCAGCAGGATACTTCAAACTTTAGGTCTCAGACTGCCAGACATTCCTTTTTAAAGACAGGGGAGAAAAATTCCTTGTTGTTACCTGTCACCTGAGAGGGAAACCAAAGGAATACAAGTTCAGGACCTGGAGGCCCACACCAGAAGTGTTACAAATAAGCACACACATGAAGAGAGATCTCAAGAGTGCAGAACCACATCCATGCTACCATTAGGACAGTGCTGCATCTGATTCTTTCATTGTAGTGCTGACGCGGTAGAAGTCTCCTAGAAAACAGCAAGATCTTTTTCTGTATAAGATCAGCAGTTGTTATTGCACAAGAAGATTAAGAATCATTTGAGCTTTCTAGAGAGTACAAAGCTAGCCTCTTTTTTTTTTTTCTTTCCCCCCACACAGCTCTAGTAAAGAATATCAACACTTGCTTAAGAAGAAAGTCCCAAAGATTCCCTTCCTGCTGACAACAAGCATGTGGCTTAAAGGACACGCAGATATTAAATTAGTAAAGAAGATGCACTTATATTTCAAGAGTTTTGCCTCCCACAAAACAGGCAAACAAAAACTGCCTTCAGTTGGATTGCCTGTTCAGGAGAGGTGACGAAGCTGGAAATACTTTAGCAACATGGAAGGACAGAGCAGGAATTGAAAGAATACATGAAGAAAAGCTTTGTTATTGAAAAAGATAAAAATAAAAGTACAGCTAGGAGTGTTTTGCCTTTACATTCATACTCATTTAATAGGGATGACAGGGAACAGGTTGTGAGAACACATACACTCATGTTTGATTGTAACAGCAGAGATACTGTTGTACAACTTTCTAGTAAGAAAGTAGCATTTGTTTGCAGGATAACAATACATGTAGAAAGGCAAGAAGTTAAATGGCTACTTATATTTTCCCTAATGGACAACAAAATTCCTTAATTAAAAAGAAAAAAAAACTTTTTTTTTTTTTTTTTGTAAAAATACTTGCTTATAAAGGCAGTTAAGTGTAACTTTATTTTAAAGAAGCTTAGCTGAAAGCCTTAAGAAAACTCATTTACCTTCCAATGTACCCACCTGAGCTTGATGGTTAGAAAACCTGCTGAGTTGACAATGTTAAAATCAGAAATATGTTTGACAAAGGAGAAATCAAACAGCTGTGCGTGGTTAGACTTAAGGTATTTTTGACTAGGATATTTATCTACTTCCTAATCTGACTTTGCCTTCCTGCTCAACTAAGGTGAAATAATTACTTGTATTTATTCTCTCACACACTTTATGTGTTTGATATTATAGTAGCAGTAGAGCTTTTAAAAGTGAAATTTGCTTTATTCTCTTTGTCTCCCCACTTATTCAGTTGCGTTTATCTAGTCGGACAGATGATAACAAAACTCTCGGATGACAGAAAGTATTAGTCTGGCCAGTGAAGTTAATCTTACTTAGATTAACTGTATTTAGATGAATCCTCCAAAAGAAATACCTTGGATGGCCTTTTATAGTAACAGTTACTAGAGTCAACACAATTACTGTTACTCAAGAATAAAAACAGGAGTCAGGAGCAGACAGCTGAATCCTTGGGATCCCAGCCAAGCTACAGCAAGATAACCTTGAAGATTTACCACCTCTTGGTAGCCAGTCATTCAAGTCTTGAAACAAAATAATTGTCCCAGACAGACATAAGGGTACACAGTCATGTTCCCGTTTTCCTTTCTGTTTGTTGTGAGGACCTGTTGTTTCTCACTGTCCACTTGAATACAAGCTTCCAGAAACAATGATTCCATTTTCACTATGGTTCATAACATCCATTTACTACATGCCCTCTTAAAATAGGTCTGACATATATGGACACTAATAGCTTGGTACTTGAACATAACCAAGGCTTGTAGCTCCTCCTGAAACACGAGTAATTGATCACTGTAATAACCTGGAACCGCTACAGAAGCTCGGAACGTTTCCATTACTCCTCAGCAGAATGGTGCATGCCTGGCCTAGTAAGAACACATTCAGTTATGGAACACTCTAAATTCTACATAATAAAAGCTCTAGGTGTATGAATGAATTAGCTCAGGTGATATTTCAAATTCACTGAAGAGATTTAACACAGAAAGAATTTATTGTGAAAGAAGCAAAAAGGAAAGCAATTAAGGAGAAAAAGAGGGTGTAAGCAAATGGAGAGAAGAAAGCAAGAACATGGTATCAGAAGTTACCTTGAGAGCATCCTGAGTCCTCCTGTTGTAAAGTGAAAGTCCCCAGTTCTTTCACAGGGGATTGTTAAGTTCCCCAGAGTCCAAATTCCGTTTTTTCCTCTTTTAAGATCTTTCTCTACAGCTCCTAAAATTCCTGGTGTGTATTTTGCCTATGCTCTGTTTGGAGAACTCAATCAATTCTTATCAGCTGATGTAGTTTTTCTTCAGCTTCTTTTTAGCACAACATAATACAACTGTGCATTGCTACGGATGCTGTACCAGCCTCCCCACCACCTCTCCACAGCCATCCCAGTACTTCAAAAGCCATCAATCTGTCTCTAGAGGTGAATGTTGCAGTGCAGTTCCTAGGTTTTAAATACTTAAATATAAAGAAGGCCTATTTGAAATATGAAAAGGGTATGATTCATGAAATAAGGAAACAGTAACTTGATCATAACAAATATATTTGACCTTTAAAGTACTAACAACAAACATTAAAAACACTCAAGTTCTCCTTTGCTGCCAAGTTTATTTTCCTCATAAGTTGTGCCCCATTATGCTACAATAATCCTTCATTATTCCAGTACAATAATGCACAGTCTATCGTCTACCTATAGTTGTCTGGTGTCTATTTAGTTTTATAGCAAGCAGGCAATTTGAGAATATGGTAATAAAGCCTCAATCACAGTAATGATGTATGATGGGCTGTAATTTCTGTGTGCTAATGGGTTACAAACAGTATTACAATGATGACGGGAATCTCATTGATTCATTATATGAGTGCAATAATATCAAAATGACTTAATATAGATCACTATTTACTCATGCACATACTGATAACAACCTCTATATATTTCTATATACAGATATATAGAAATAAAATTAGTATTAGTCTTTCCACATAAAAGTTCACACAGCACAAAACATTTTGTGTAGAGTTTCCTAAATCAATGTATAAAGTTGAAATTACTGCATTGAACGGGTTCTTTGAAAAGCAACCCATTGATTTTAATCTGCTTGAAGCAATCAATTACTCCCTGTCCTCTTTATTCCAAACTGTAATGAAAACTAAACTGCGTTGTCTTGAAAACTAAATGTGAAGATGATCATAAACAGAATTTAAACTCCATGGATTATTCATATCTACCCATTTAGATTTGCCATTTCCATTATGAGTACATTTGCCATGAGCATTTAATGGACATCTAAAAGGGAATTCATTAAAGCAGGAGCTGTTGGCAGCACTTATGGGCTTCAGACTGCTTTATGTTTGCCTTTAATAGCTCACTATTATAAAAGTGATATATTGTGTTCATCCCATTAGTAGTTTGCAGAAAGGTCTGTAAGACATAACAAATCCTTTTGAGTATTGTCAGAATCAAAACTAAATCACAAGGTATTTTTTTTTCAAGCAGCGTATTACGACCCCAGCCATGTACCATATTAGGTCATCTAAACTTTGATGATCTTAGCCAAGTAAGAATTTAATGACCCTACAGACAGTTTGTTCTTTTTTTAATGAAACACACATGAATTATTAATGCCATCTCAGATGCACAGATTTTTAAAAACTTGTCATAACTATTGAGGTTAAGCATGCTTAAAAATGAAACATGTTTTCCTCTAAGTACTTTCTCACTTGTTTTGGGCCCAAGTAGCATCAAAGGAAGTAGGAAGCTCAACGTCACCAACCTGGAGGTGAAGACACCGCAGAGCGATCAGCCTCCACCCGCCTGCTTTCATCCCCCTGGCCCTCCAGAGATGAATGGAAGGTAGATACCCCCACAAGGTACTTCCTTACTGGGCAATGAAGAAAGCAAAAGGGCAACTATAACAAAGTCACACTGCCTCATAATCAACTGCTAAAAGTAACGCAACTATGCTCACTCTTTTATTTAAGGTTCATGAAACATCCCTACGTACCATAGCTCAGTTCTACACGACAGCCCTATATGCCTCTAGAAACAACACTACCTATTTTACAGTCTAAGTGTAGTCAAGCTGGTAGTATGAAAGTGTTACTGTGATTAGTTCTTTCTAGACTATGAAGCAAACAAGTATTTGATTATTCACTGCTTGTTCACTGGAACCATTTCAGTCACCAGTCCATCACACTGAATATAATTCTGTTTGTTAACTCGTGCTCCCTCTGCTGATTTCCTACTTGAAATACAAATTACATCTTTCCCAATACATGTTATTTATTTGTAAATATTTGTAAAGGAAATGGCGGATTTTAGGACATAGACCATGGAAGCTCCCTACTCTTAAAAGGATTATGATAAACACTAATAAATATGAATCAAAGTTTCTCTCTGATTCTGGATATTTACTTTGCAAAATACAAAATTCCCTCTAACCCTAATTGTTGAGGAGAACACCTTTTCTTCTTAGCTTCAAAAGGTACTGGCAGCCTTAAGGAATAGTCCCAATCCTATACTAAATTTAACCACAGTAACTCATGACTGTCAAACATCACTTACACAGAAGGGCTATATAATATACAGGCAGTTGGTAAGCCTGTGATTTATCTCATATGGCGAAGATCATCTCTGTACTTTCAGCGGGAACACTAAAGAAACAACTTTTTGAAAAACTGATATCATGAAGAAATAAGCAGTATTTATCACCAGTCAATTAATTTCAAAAATGACAGACGGAGCAAATGATGGTGCAGCAATTCCTGATTTGCATGAGAATAATGAAATTATGTGTATTAGTAGAGTAAACGTCCAGAGAAACAAATGGCCGTTTTCCCTTCAATTCATTTGAACTTCCAAAGATCATCATTTTTAATTTGAAGGATGGTGAGTTAATGAATCTCCCAAAAAGCTACAGAAAATAATATACTATTACAGAAAGGAAATATAGAGATACCTGTATCTATGCAACAGATTAAGTGGAAGGAAGCAGAACTACCAGTGAAATTTCTCTGTGGCTGTTGATTAGTCAAAATTCCAAAATCCCTCCCCTTGACCTAAAAACAACTAATTGACTTCAGTGAGTTGGTAGGTGATGACTTATTTTAGATAACTGTAGGCTAAAGCAGTGTTCTGTTATAATTCAAAGGATGCGTGGATTTACTTAAACATGTTATTAGTTTGACATCTTTTTTTAACAACTTTTAAGAAAACATGGAAGTCTGAATAATATAGATATCTATGATCTCCTCAGGTCCACATTAAACCATTAGAAACTGCACTTCTAGAATTTATGTCTCTCTAATAGATTATAAACAACCTTGTAATAGCAATAGGAAACAGTGCATCTTATTCTCACTCACAGTAGACTTGGAATGACTCTAGTTTCTGAAGAACCTCAGCTGGATATGTAGCTGAACATGGGCAGTAGCCTATGTGGAAAAAAAAATCATGTACGTGCACTGCAAGTACTGCAAGTGTCAGAATCTTCAGTTCATGGAAACTTACTGGTGAACTTGCTTTCTGAAAGAAAATCGGAAATAGTCATATATCCTGCTTGGAAAATTATCTACTGCACTGTATATCTACTATCAGGGGCCACACAACCAGAAAAAGCAGCTGGTATTCTCAGTCCTGATCTCAGCTGAAATCATTTATTTCATAGCATGTTAAAAACACTTTCAGAAGAGCCTCATTAGTCAAAGTTACAGAATTCAATATTTTGTTTGAAGGAAGAACAAAAGACTATTTAAGAAAGACATTATACCACAGGAATTCCTAAAGTTCAAGATGTTCACATTGTAACAGTATCCAAAATAGGCAGTAAGATGGTGTGAAATGGTTTCCAACCTGAGCACTGTGGCCTTGCAAAAATAGGCTTATTTCAATGGCTTGGAAAGTTTAAAGAAGATTGCTTCTTCAAAAAGTTAGACTACCAACACTACTACAGACACCTAAACTGAAATTCCTCATCTCATATTGGTTAAAAAAATAATTCACTGGCTTACTTTGCTTGGATGGAAAGCACACTTAGAGACACTGACTTGTCACCCGGACCTTTATCTCATAAAGGTTCTCTAGATCTGCAAGTGGCAAACCAAACCCTCCCTATGGCGGCGAATGACCCAGGGTAGGCTGGTTTGCCACAAGACTTCCCAGACGCCAGTCTTCTATGCAACACAAAAAAGGAAATAGAGTAGAAATGGGTTCATTTTCCTTTTTACTGGAGAAAAAAAATACTCATATACACCTAATACCATTAGATAGCCTCTGATACAATGTCTTGTACACCCGTTAGATTGTGACCGCCAAAACTAATCACATCAAAGGAAAATGTCTCCATATTTATTATTTTTAAGCACTATTTTCCCAGTCAAACTTGGAAATGTAAAGACAAAGACATTTAGTATATCAGAGAATACCATTTTTCCTACAATAAACTGGGACAAAAAGCACACATGATCCATACATTTAGTGGAAAGCGGAAAAAAGTAAATAAATCAGATTTCATCAGCCAGACCACCTTCACCAACCCACTTCTGAATAAAATTTCAGAATGCTGCTAGGCTAAGAGTCTCATATCAACTCCATTTAATTGTCTTGGGCTTTCACAGTCTCTAAGTTAGGTAACCTTTTGCCCGTAGTTCTTACTCCAATTTTTCAAGGACATGCAATCAATCTCTCAAACCTCCACATCTAAAGCCCTAACATTAAAACTTCAGAAAACCCTTGTTGCCTCAGCTTCTGAACTCAATGGGTCTCACTGAATAGAAAACAAGACCTTAAGCAGTTACTCAGAAAGTTGACCAAACTTCTCAAGATTGATTAAATGCTAAAATAATGCCATGAAGATCATCAGGAGGGCTGCAGCACTTCTTCTATGAAGACAGGCTGAGAGAGCTGAGGTCATGGACTGGAAATGTGTAAGGTCAGGCTGGATGGGGCTTTGAGCAAGCTGGTCTAGCAGGTGTCCCTACCCATTGTGGGGAGAAGAATTAGATGACCTTTACGGTCCCTTCCAACCCAAACCATTTTATGATTCTCTGATTCATTAAGACTGGAGAAGACGAGGCTCCAGAGACCTTAAAGCAACCTTTCAGTACCTAAAGGGGACCTACAGGAAAGCTGAAGAGGGACTCCTTATCAGGGAGTGTAGTGAAGGGACAAGGGGTAGTGGTTTTAAATTAAGAGAGTAGATTTAGATATTATGAAGAAATCCTTCACTATGAGGGTGGCGAGGCACTGAAACAGGCTGCCCAGAAAAGCTGTGGATGCCCCATCCCTGGAAGTGTTCAAGGCCAAGTTGGATGGGGCTTTGAGCAACCTGATTTAATTGGAGGGGTCCTGGCCCATGGCAGAGGGTTGGAATGAGATGATCTCTAAGGTCCCTTCGAAACCGAATCATTCTGCGATCCTTCCTGTGTAGTTGTAAGAAAATACATTTGCAGAAGAGAAGATCATTTGAGCACACAGTTAAGAATCACCCCCAAAAATAAATAGTTCAATTGTAATCAATAATCATTCTACACATTTTCTACACTCAAAATTATCACAAAGAAAAAAAAAATCTTAGTTAAGAATGAATCAAAACCTTCTTTTCATCCCCACTTTTATGACAGTCTTTTTTTGTTGTTGTGAATGACTCTGCAAGTATTTCCAATGAGCACTGAAGAAAGAACATGCCTAAAACAGATGAGAAAAACAGTTTTAAAATACCCAGTTAAAATTCAGGTGCCCATAAAAGTCACTCACACAATTTCCCCACACTTGATCTCTTGCTTTTCATTTCCCCATTATTTCATTGATTACTTTTTAATGACAGAAACAGAAGAAACTCAGTTTCTGAACTCCCTAGGCCTAGCACAGAAAGTAAAGCTTGGGGTAGTAAATGAGAAGAGACTCACCAAAGCAACCGACTGAAATGAAACATTCCACTAGGGTACTGGAGGGAGTTGCACCTAATTGATCTTTTGATAGGTATTATGAATTGTCACTTTTGTGTGTTCTTAACTCAAACAGACCATTCTCTAGAAAAAGTATGTTTTAGGGATTTCTCATTTGTCTACTATACAATCAAGTGAAGGACTATGTGTTATAGCCACAAGAACTAACTCTAGTTTAACCCTTCTGTCACAAAGAGTCTCTGATTATAAAGCAAACCTTTACATCTCAGCTGAAAAAGGGAAACTCCCCTGTACAGAATTACTGATCACCTGCTCACCAACTACCAAACAATGTTATTGTCTCCTGTCCTGACTGGGAATTAACTACTCTAGTTAAGTGTCCTGAGATCCCGTCAATTAAGTGGAAGGAAAAGCTCAATTAGGAGAAGCATAAGACTGTGCATTGCAGTTGTGCAGACCACTACAAAAAGGTCTTCAGTATTCTGGGATATATGTAGAGAGCTAAACCACTGCACTCTGTAACATTAAAGGCCTAGCAAATACCCATTTTACATTTCACTTTACTAGTAAGTCCTTGAGACTGAAAGGCCACAGCTGACCTGCTAGTCAACAGGAGGCAATGCTGCTAAAAGCATTCAGAAACACAGATGTAAATCCTGAACACTCATGCCTGGAGTTTATTTGATCTTGGTAACAGTATAAATAACCTAGGTAATTAACAAACGAAGAAAAGCATTGGACTTAATGGAAATATTTCCTTTAATAGATTACGGCAGGAGCAAGATGAAACCCCCTAACACTAACAGAAGACACATCATCAAGGAATACCTACCTCATTTATTTATTAATATTTGGTAGCAACTTAAGACTGAATCCATTTTTTCCTGGAACATCTTAACTCACTAGAGAATACCTAAAATTACGAAAGCACTGGAAGGACTGTGCAGGCACTATCAAAATGCTAAGATGAGCCATGAATTGACATACTGGTAAGAACAGGAGTGCATACTGGAAACGATCAAAATACACTTTCGGCAGAGGTTTCTGAGCAAATCTTTCTTAGTAAAGTTATTTTCATATAGATGCTAAACACAGGACATAGGAAGAACACCACAGGTGACTCAGAGGAAATCCTTCACCAACTCACTTGTAACCTTTTATGTTGATAGGGATATTTTCCTTACTATGCTAAACTCAGCCAGCGGATAGTATCAAGCCATTTATACTTTCATATTTGCATATGGCAGGTAAAGCCAAGTGTATTCCAAATTAAAATCCTGATTCAGAAATCTGATGACTTCATCATCCTGGAAAGTTTCCAGATGAAAGGAAGTGCAAGATAGAGGAAGCAGCTGAAGCCTCATTCATATCTCAAACCCCAAAAGGTTTCTCATAGTATATCCTGGGTTTGACTGCTGCTGCTCTGCAGGAAATAGTTCTTAGCAATTCAGTTCCATTGACTTTATCTCTTCTGGAGTGGAAGTGATGTATTGCTGGCTAGAATGGATAGTTAGGTGACAACAGCTTGATAAAAAGAGACAGTTGTCTGTACATGCTGCTCTGCAATGCTCGTTTCCCTTCTTAATTTTTAAAGGATCAGCATTCATCTTTCAATATAAACACTTGCTATTAAGTCTAAAAAGCATGAGGAAAATATATGAATAAACCATCATAATAGGCATGCAAGCCATCTAATCTTGTTTAAGGGGAAAAAAATGCCGTGATGTGAGAGGAGAAGGTAAAAGGAGAAATAGAATGTTCTTTGCAATTCTGGATTTTGCTAGAACTTGTGCCTCACAAACCAAGCAGAGAAAATAACCTGAGACTGACAGTTCGCATATAACACTTAACATAGGTCAGAAACAATTGTGGTGGTTTTGTTTTTTTTGTAAGGTCAAAAACAATTGACCTTGAGGTCACAAAGAACAGAATCTTGTACTTTATCCACTTAATTATCCCATTTGCTTCACATGAAAGTGTGGAAAATATCAGTGCATAAATCTACCTGGAAAGATTGTCGCTTGGGTAAAATAATACCTTCAGAAAGAGAGCTTGATAATGAACTATAGTACTCTAGAACAATTCCAATTTAAGAACGCTGCTACCCCCCATATAAACCTAAAAGGACAACACAATTCTAGGAGATGGTTTCAGTAATATACTGAAATCACTGGTAACTACATTAAGTTCTTAAGCAATTTTAAGGAGATGCTAACCAGCTGATCAACTAAAACACAAACAGAAAAAACCCTTTTAGCATTGCTGACCAGTGCAGTCTACAAACACGGTACTTAACCAGACTTGGTATTATTCACCAGTATCAACAAGAGCAATCAAACCTCCCAGGACTTTGCTTTTTTTTTGCAGATATACTTATCATGGTATTTTGCAGATTTCTTCCTCTCTGCATTAAAGAAATATGCAATTTCATAATTAAGTTTAACTTGAGTCATAAAAATTCCAGTAGCCTAATATTAAAGAATTATGCACTCCGATCCGAACTCTGATGGCTAATTTACTTACTGCAAGGTCTGTGAAATTAATTCATTAAGCTACTTAAATAATGAGGGTAAGAGGTCAACTTACAGCAACAAACTCAATAGATCTTAGATGAGTAAGTCACAAGATAGCCTGTTTCAGATGCCCTGCCTCCTACTTATTCCTTCTTGCTACGCTGGTATGGGATATACAGCACAAGTGAAAAAGGTCCAGCAGTCAGAAATTGCTCAGAGTCTGGCTGAGGTGAACTGAATTATCAAACAAAAAACAGTAGTGACGTGGTGAGAAAACAGGTAATATCATTACAACTAAGTCCGATCATAAAGACGAAACAGAGCTAAGTAAGACAAAAAGTAGAGGTACATGAAAGCAAAATTTGAAACTACTTTTCTAAAATAGGAAAAAGAATTATATTAGATGACATCAGGTAGAAGTTGCTAAACAATGCAATAGTTTCGCTATGCTAGAAATATTTCAAATGCACTTGCACTCAAAATAAGAGAAAAAAAAAGCAGTAAGATGGATTCTGTTTAACCTGTATCCCTCCGCCTGCATTTCCTAAGTTTCAATGTATGAGACAGGTAAGCAAACTTAGGGCTATCACTCACAGGGGGTTAGAACAAAAAATTAATTCCTGAATAGTCAGCTACTGCCATGCATACTTAGCATGTTTTTTTTTGTGTGTTGCATTCCCCCCAGTTGCCTAATATAACTACTACAGGAAGACAAAACCAAACCAAAAAATGTACCTACAATCCTTGCAACATACTGTACCACTGTTTTATCAGCATTTGCCTGTTACCACCACTTCTCCCTTCTCCTGCCACCCGTTTAATTTGTTCTGAGCACTTGCTATTTAAAAAGTAGCAGTCTCTTTCAAATCACAAATTATAATTGCATCCAAACAACCCAATAATGTATTTGCCAAATACTTAAGAAGTCAATAATTTGTAGTGGAATTAGGATTAGTTTTTAAGTCCGGAAGTGATGGTATCAATTCTGAATCGTTTAAATATTAGTTTACAAATATTGCTTATAGCTTAATAGCATCATAGATGTAACTTCACAAAGATATTGGCTCTAGACAGTAATTATATCCTCAGCCTAATGTTGCAGTTAATGGACATACACATTTCAATGATAATTGCGATGCCTGAACATGATAATGTGCCTTTATTAGCAGCTACAAAATAAAGCTCAGTTACAGCCAACTGCAGAACTCAACTGTGCTAATTATTTATTTTTAAGATTGCCTGATTTGTGTTACAAAATTATAAAATAAAAAAGCACAGCACTTTACTGAAACCAATCCTTTAATTGCAAGTATATGATTAACTAATGACTACATAAAGGTTCATTCAGGTTGTAAGATGTCATGAGCAACGAGCTAAAAGCTAACAAGTTAGTAAGATAAATGCACAGGTAATCAAACAGCAAGAACACAGCAGTTAAAAAAAAAAAAAGAAAAAAAAAAACTTTAAGAATTTAAATATTTTAAATAGCATCAGAAAATGGAGGAGGAAAACTAGGAGTACATATATATATATTTTAATTTGGGAAAACAGAGAACAAAACATTAAGATAACAAGCAAACATAGAGGAGAAAGTGTAGTATAGTCCAAGAAGAAAAACATATTGACTCCTGCATAAAACAACCAAGTAAAAAGAAAACAACACAACTGAAGATATGTAAATAAAGAATACTTTACTACTTAACCTGATGAGGAAACTCAGAGTTTATGACTCTGCAAAGTCCTTAATATTTGTCTTTATGTCCTGATCGATTCTTTCCTAAACAGAATTTCAAAATTATAAATAAATTCAATTAAGCAATTCCTAAAAATAGTTAAACAATAGGGACAGTATATTGTGACTTAAAGTCTGCCAAGGCGTTATAAATAAAAACTGTTGCATTAAAATGTCTCAGATTATGGTTTAGTCCTTTTTTCTTTTTCTTATTTTTATTTTAATAAACAGAAGAGCAAATAATTAGGCAATAAGTATTTAAACAATCTTACAAAGTATTAGATTTCTTCGATGGAAATCCAATTATTTTTCACATGAAGCAAGAAGGTTGTCAGAGCAAGACACAACTCAAAATAACTGTGCATTTTTATAAGCAACGAACCAATTAACCTAGCTTGTCCCATTTTTGGACAATTAAGTTGAAATATTAGTCCAGGAATATTGGCTGAAATTTCTTTCCACTCACGAAGGACATGGTCTGTGCAGAAAACTAATATATTAGTTGCTCAACTTTAAAGCTAACATTGTTTAGAAGAAAAGGTTTACAAAAATGTCATGAATAACATTTCTTAGGTGGGATGTTTGTACCTGTTCTACACATTTTGAAAAATCCTGCAATATTCTGATCACCCACCACCATGCCATCTAGTTTGGTTCCTGTAGCAGCAGTTGTGTTCTATTTCATTCTGCAAGGAGAGCTACCTGAATTTGGAGGCTTTTATGACCAGCGCCATGTAGCATTTCCTTCACATCATTTATCTAAAAAAAAGAAAACAAACAAAAAATACCCACCATCCCTGTTGTGCCTGATAAAACCAACCACGTCCTACTTGTGACATTCTTGTCCTGCATATATAGCTTTACAGCTACATGCTGCCTCAAAAGAAAAAGGATTTTGCAGCAGATGTTGAAGTTTTTCATCAGTACGAGATAGATCCAATCTCCACTGAAGCCAATTCCCACTTGGTTTTCCTGTAGGACCTGCAAGGAGATTGGATCCAATACTAGAGGAAGAGGATCACGCTGCCCCACAAACAGCGGGGTAGCTGTGGACCAAGAACATGAGGTTTAGCCCAATTACATGAAAAACATCAGAGACAATACTTTTCTTCTGAAACAACCATTCTGTATTGTTCTTAAAATATGCCACAGAAATAAGTTGTATCCAATTCTCACTACAATGCTTCCTTAACAAACTCTAAATGTTAAACTTAAATGAGAGGCATTTCATGCTATCTGAAAAATATTCAGTTCAATTAAAAATAATTGATGCATGGTGAAATAATTCTTCCCAAAGCTGCTGTAAAATCTTCAAAAAATAAAGCTACTTAATAATTTTCATCTCCTACAGGCTAGAGAGAAGCATTATTGCATATTAAAAATTGGAGTGTGGTTTTCCCAGAGGTAAAAGAAAGTTATTAAAACAACCTATTTATTGTTGATATAACTATCCATTTGTGCTACACAAAAAGTAACAATTTCAGTACATTAAAAGAAAAGCTAATTAAGGCATAATTAGTATTTTCTATATTTTGATAATTAAGGGTTAGTTGGCTATTTCTTTTCAAATTCCTATTTGATGTACCCCAACAATGCCTTTAATGAGCAGCTAACACTATTGAATCCCTGATGGCTGAGGAGTTTAGTGACCACTACTACATTACTTTCATTTATCACTGCCTCTTTACCTATAAATTAAAGTAGCCCTGTAGCTATGTTGATCTACTTTATATCAATTTCTTCATCCATATCAGCTGAATATGTATGGCATTAACCTCATTTACTAGTTTGGAAAAGCTGAATTAAAATGAGATCTAATTTCTAGTGCACAGAACAATTTCAAAACTGCCTGCTAATTTCCACCACCTGTCAGTGTTGTGATCTTCACCTCATTGTAATGAAATAAAACAGTATATATATTTTACAGCTCAGAAGAGGATAATCATTCATAAGTGTTAAGATATCATTAATCATGAAGACACTAGGACCCAGAATCTTTTATGAGATGCACCACGATCCAACACCTTCACTTGCAAAGGTCCCCACTAAAATCAGTGGGATTCCTGCAGATCTCTGAGTCTTAGCATGTGCAGGGTGAAAGCAGTCAAAGCCTTCTAGCTATGTTTTTTGGTTTTGGTTTATTTTTTTTTCTTGTTGTTTGGTGGCATTTTCTTTTTTTTTTTTTTTTTTTTTTTTGGCTAGGTCATGATTCTGTGGCTGCAGGCAATGTAATCAAATATACATATACTGAAGAAATAGCAAACTAACATAAGTCAACAGCATACACATTACACATTAGAAGACAAACCTCTGTTCAGAGCTTAGATGATACGTGGTTACACATGTTTTTTGCTTTCAGCTACTGCAAATAACATAGCAAGGAAATGATATTTTTCCTCTCCTCTAAACACACTGTAGTCTAAATTCTAAACCCTCCGGATATTTTTTTTTAATCATAATGCAGATCTACCTCGCATGTCAAGTCTATAATTTAAAAGCTTTAAAAACACATTCAGATGTGATCCTAAATGTTAATGCAGTAACATATTTATACTAACCACATAAGCAAAAAAAAAAGTACAGGATAGAGTAAGAAATTCCATTTGCATCCCCCATCCCACTTGAAAATCATGCTTCAGCTTGTATTTGCAAAGCCTTCTTGTGAAACATTCCTGTCCTTGTTTACTCTCACCTGCCCTAGTGTAAAAAACAGACCTGATTCCACAGATTGCTCATCTGATGCACCTGAAGATGACGACATCCACATCTCTTCATCTGTACATGGGGTTGTTTCCCGGAAGCAGAAGAGTCAGAACTATAACTCCTACTCTTCTGCCTTGGGTCCCTTTCACTTTTATTTAAGGCTGGAGCAAAGCAAAAGCATGGCTTGCTGGAACACCCACTGATTTTTACTTCTGCAGGTAGCCCTCAAACTACTGCCACCTGGTAGGTTAAAATTACCACCAGAATACTCAAAACACAGTAGGGCTACTGTTTGATTAGAATGAGCAGAACAACAAAAAAATTGCTTTGTGGTAGAGCAAAAAAGTTACCTGAACACATTTTAATTTTAAACTATTTAAGGAAATAGCAGTAAGTTATTTTTCACATACAAAACAAACCTCAAACTTGCAAGCTTTACTATTCTGATTAGTATCATGGGTGAGATTTTCAACAAACTGCTTTGCTTATAAAAGCTGAAAAAACAACTCCAGCAGTCATCTGTAAACAGGCTCTGCTGAAGAGCACAGCTCAGTCTAAAACATTTGCTAGTACTAACGTTATTTTCACACCTTCCAGTTTTACCTCTACAATTCAGGAATGGCAACAGTAAACTAAAGGGATAAATCTAGTTAAATAGCGCCACATGCTGTAGAAAGCACACATGACAAGTGCAAAATTAAGGAAGATGAAATTCTTGTCTGTTAGAATGCAAAGAAAAAAACAGTGTGAGATGATCTACAGCTCTACACCCTAATTCTAAAGCCTATGTAATATTTATTATACAAATAATAAACAAATTTGTTATGTAGAATCGCTATAATAATCTAAACATTTTATTTTACTTTTTACCATCTGAAAGCATTCACACCAAACCTGAAGATGCAAACGAACTAGCAGTAAGAACTTTATTTCTGTAAGTATTTTTCAAGAGCACACTGCAAGAGCAACTCTCAAGTGTACCTTGAAAGAATTCTTCAACCAGAACAATCTTTGGCATAACCTTATTATAAGCCGCACAGATACAAAAAGCTGAACAGCACGCTGCTAGAAGTCATGACTCCTAGGCCCAGGACACCGGATTATGCAGACCCCTTAGCATTAAACTAAACTTCAAGTTAAGAAATTTTAGTAATCATCTTCAATAAGCTGAATTTCCTGTGAAATAATAACCAGCAAAACTTATCCATCAAGTTACACTTGGATCTGCTCTTGGCAATGGCACGCTACCAGTCTGTCACAGCACCAAATGTGAGCCCCGGTGCCATGAGCCACCCCTCCCCAGGAGGGGGTTCCCACCAGATGCAGTTTCAACCACTCTAGGGAAGGTTATGGACCCCTCCCAGTGCTTGTCTCTCATGTTGGAAAAGGAGGCAGGCTCTCCATGTTCAGATACTGTAATACCTGTCACCCTTATTACTCATATTATTTCTTCATTCAGATAGACCATACGGAATTATTGGGAACACACTGGGCTAAAATAAAAACCTGACATAACAGAAAAAAATGCGTATCAGTGGTTGATCAACATAATGCACAATACACAGGACTTATTTTCCCCCTAAGCATGCTTTATTGGCTAAGCCACAGCACACTACCACAGCCATTTATAATAGTCTTATCACAAAATGTGAGATTAGACCAAAGCAGGACTTCTCATTTGTTCTGTTCTTCACGGAAGAATGAATTAAGTACACCTAGACTAAATCAAAAGTCCCCAAATCATCCTGGTAGCCTTCATCAACACCCTGCTACTGCTATAATTAAAAAGCTTTCCTGAAATCTTATTAAGCCTACTACATCACCTTTCCCTTCAAGGACACTGAGAGCATCTATTCACTAGGATTCACCAGGATTTAGAAAACAACCCTTCATGTGTCCTTGAGTTGTGTCCTACGCCAAAATTCTTTGCTAAAGGAAACCAAGGCAGCTGGTTCTATACAGATAAGAATATTTATATAACTTATTTCTGTTGTCATACTCTCCCATTTGTCTACATTTTTATCAAAAGCATGGTGCCCACAACTGGACATGCTGCAGGTGAAGCCCCAGCAGAATCAAACAAAACTGAGTAAGAACCTCCAGCTCCTGACATAACATTCTACTACTACATCCACAAAGAGGTATTTTCTTCTGTGCAAAAGCAACACACACTGCTGAGTAACCCTGCCTGTAAAACACTCATCTCCACAGCATTATGTGAAATAATGATGCCTGGTCAGAGATTTGCCATTGCTAGTCATAAGCCTAAATTTTCATTCCTAAGCATGGCATTTGATCAGCATTTTCAACTTTCAGGCTAGTTCTGCAGCTTACGAAGGTCCTTCTGAATCCCAATCCTGTCCTATGTGATTATTTCTTCCCAGCCTAGTGTCAGTTACAAATGTAAATAAATAATTGTACAGTTGTTCATGTGTTAACCATACCACAAAAGAAAAGAGTCATTCAAATTCATGTTTTCTTTAATTAGTAATGTGCTGGATGTCGGGAGGCAGATTTCAGTGCAGTATTACACAACTTACCCTAGTGGCTTACAGTGGCACGTTAATGACAGAGCTGCCACTGTTTTGTAGGTAACTACTAGAAGATGAAACTATAGTTTCAGTACAGCACAACAAAGTGATTTTCCAGACAACTTATTTTCTATTACCCTGCCAGCATCTAAATCAGCAATATGCTACAAAAAGATCATTCTACATCAGCATTAAAACAAAACATATCTTGGTAGACAGACAAATATCAATAGTGCTATACAGTACCAAACAATCCTGTCTCGTATTTAACATAAATATAATATATATATTCATTCACTGCTCTGTCTAATTCAAAAGACGGTATCTTGATGTATTATTTTTGTATTGGAAATATAACAGTACCTAAAGTATATTATAATATCACAGAAGATATCTCCAAGGTTTTTCTGTTCTTCCTTAGACATCGAGACCCAGTGGACTGTTTAGTAAGTAGGCATTTACATGTATTTACCTAGCCAATTTTCCTTCTATAATGAGTTTGCTTTTATAATATGCACACATTTATAAATTAGTTAATTAATGAACAAAATTAATATATTTATATAACTTGTTCTACAATTTCATTCAACCTTTTCTAACCATTGTGTGCTTTTCTGTATGCAAGCATACGATCAAATAGGGAAATACTTCTAAAAATTATTTCAACATGGCTGAAGCAAGCAAAATTTCCATTACCCATTCTGTAAATAAAGACATTCAAGCAATCCTGAATATTTATATAAATGTGCATTAACTTAGTCATTTGATATACGTCTAATTTTTCTGCTTCCAAGTGCGAGCCTTTTTATTGCATATTTGTAGATACCTGCCAGCAAGACAGAGTATCAGAGGATTTACAACTGTGAGGGTAGAATGCCATCTGCTGCTACACTTGCTGTTACAGCAGGATAAAACCAGAAGAATCATCATACAAGTGCTGCCTTCTGTTGCTTTCTTAGCCATAAAATATATACAAATGTTTTGTTATACTAAAAATTAAACAAAAAACCCACAATATTTACAGTTTTTGTTGTATGATCAGTTAAAAGTCATGGGATGTGAACCACAGGATTCTATGAATGCAAATGAGAGGCTGTTTTATCAGACATACTACAGCAAACCAAAGAAAAAGAAAGTGTAATTTGACTGCACAATAAATTATGCTGGTAGATATTGTAATCAAACTACAAAAAAACACATTTTGAAAATGCATTTGTATGAACTAAGCGGTTGCTAGACTGGATCTATTTAGAAACATCCCTTGAACTGTTATGCATCTTTGTGAATTTTTTACTTTCCCAGGCTGGTCATATTCAAGACGTAAGTCATAACCAAAGGCAGAAAACGGAACATGATACATTGCCAGTTTGATTCATGTCCACTTATGGAATGGGGAAAAAACAACAGAACTACCACCAAAAAAATGTTTTCTTGAATTCAACCTTGTTTTCTCCCATGTCAGGAAGGGTTCCTTCTTTCTGATCTAAGTGCTCGTCAGTAAATCAGATGGAAACATTAGCTAGCATTTTACTCAATTATTTTCTCAGCATTTAACTTAGTAATTACTCAGCATTTAACCTTCCTCACACAATGCAGTCACAGAGGCAGTCTTACGGTCATTCAAAACACATAAATTCCTATGTCCAGAACTCTGGTGTGGCTGGCAAACAATCAACTATTGCTTTTTTTTTTTTTTTTTTCCTCTTGAAAAGGGAGCTCCAGGTGTGCAATGCTTCACCCACAATCCTATTCTTCTTCCAGCCTTGCCTAATGAAGGATGTGATGCCTAGGTATTCAATCTCCTCTAACACTCTGTTACAGCATGCTATACATTGACTTCACTTCTCCACACAGTTAGCATCCCAGTCAGTCAGACTACAAAAAGATTAAATCAAAACCCTCAAAACCGATCAAAACTGGACAGAAAGACAAAATCATCTGGGAATTAGAGATGAGAATAACAACTACTTTGCCTCTGAATTGCCATCAGTAGGAGTTTTCCTAGTGAAAATAGCAGGAGCATGAGTACATTTGCACTCCGTACCTTCCGTTACTTAGCATTACAACACTGCACCATATTTAAAAATAACAAATGAGCTCTGACAATTGAAAGAACACATTGCTTTTATGAAAAAGTAATTCCATATAGTGCAAAACTTTATTTTTAATTTTAAGTGAGAAACCATTCAATAAAGTTAAAGTACAGTTCAAACCTGAAGGAATAAAAGAATCCTTGAGATCGGGACTGTAGTACAGAAGTAAAAACAGATCTCAGTCACTGTCACAATTCTTGCTAAAGATTTGCTTGGGGCTCCAACCCAATTCTCTCGGTTTTTCTCAAGATCAATTGATCTCATCTTACTGACATTCTCTTTATAACATCTATATTATGACTGTCCCCTACAGTTAAGGTGAATTAACTGCTGCTTCTTCAGAAATGCATCTTACTTTTTCCTCTTCCCTATTTAAAATGCAGAAAAGCCAAGTAATGAGAGAAATACAGTGGAAACCACATAAATGAGTAACTGTCAAAAGAACAGAACTATTAAAAGAATAAATCTTGTGTACCCAGCTGTGAAATATAACACAATATAGCAGAACCCAGCTAAATGTTTGAAATAAAAAATTGAAATGCAAAGTAACCTAAAATTGTTTAATGAACATAGCTGTTAAAATATTAACTCCTTACATGCTGAAACTCAAGAGCATATATGATAAGGCAGCTTGCTCAGATGAGCATCACACCAGTAAGTTACCTACCTATCCACCTGTCCAATCAACCACCAGCTAAGCTTCACAGTTTATAAATGCAAGATATATTGGCAGGTCCATTGCTGCACAGGCTTTTCTGTTTCAATTTGCATGGTTTACAGTAAATGTTTACCTTTGAGGTGTGCTGAAGCTGGTCCCCCACATAGGTTTTGCGAAACTGATCCAAGAACCACAGAATTGCCAGTTCTACTTTTTCATTACTAGACTGTGGTAACTGGGCATCCATCAAAGATATGAGCTGAAAAACTCTTTAATGACAGAAAAAAGACATTTTCAGGAAAACTCTCAAGTTAAATGATATTGTAACAGCTAATTTCTTCAGGAACCCATCACCCATTTTTTGTTTGCCTAAGTATCTTCTAGGATTGTGTTCTGTTTAGATGCTAATTATGCTAATTGACCACTATTAAATATAAACATAACCATAATGCTTTTCTAATTACTTTGTCGCTTAAATTTTCTCAGATGCATATGTTATTCTGTGGAGAGTTTGTAAAATATTTAATTTCTTAGAGCATTAATTCCACACTGAAAGAAATATACTGAGAAGCACAGGTCACAAACTGCAAATGCTAGACAAGAGTTGTTCAAGTTCCCTGGAAGCTGAAACTATTGTATTTAGAAATACATTTATACATGCAGTATGTAACACACTGTCTGCATCATTTCTTTCTACTTCTGTCTCTCTTAAAACATCAGAACAAACACGTATTTTCTGATCGAAATCCTTACACAGTACATGTCTTCTTACTAGGACTGATTTCAAAGAATTGACTTCAGCTTTTATCAGCTAAGAGTATTTCAGCTTTTTTAATTTATTTTTTTTTAAGTCATAAAATTATTCTCACCTTTTCCCAATGCTGAAATACATAGTAACTCGATTAGAAGTCAACAGCTACTTCATCTCTAAGCCTGTATATTAAAACCTCTCACTATTAATAAAAACATAGTAGAAGACTGCTAACACCACACAGCCCCAGGGTAGATTAGGAAGGCAAGAAAAAAAGGAGAAAATGTAAAGCTTTTTATCCAGTTCTAAACTGTGTGCCCTTTTTCATGTGTTAGTTAGTGGGTGTAAATACCAGGATCAAAGATGCATGCCCTATTTCACATGCTCCTGGGCATAAACAAGGAATAAGGAAGTGTTTGGTACATTCTTGGTGTTTACCATAAAGAATATATGCAATTCACAATAATCCCTAGCACACCCCTCACAGTAAAGTTTGCATGATGGGGAGGGACTACAGCACCCATATTTTTTAAATCCAGAGCCTCATTTTTTATTCTGAATTCCAGTATTAAAGTTAGCCCAAGTTTTCAGTGGTTGACCAGCAGCAGGTTGACCAGAAGGAGTTTCTCTGCACTCCTTCACTTGCAAGACTCCTGATTAACATGAGGAAATAGTGCAGAAAATAATAAATAAACATACCTCACAATTAAAATAAACGTTTATATACAAGCATAGCACAAAAATGAGAACAGTTAGCTACCCAGGCATATCTAAACACTGTTTATAGTAAGAGATGTATTTGCCTTTAAAACTCTTCCATTCTCTGAAGCATCATTTTGAAATGACAGCCTTAATGACTTCTTCATTACCCAGGGTGATGACAGAGGAAAGATCAATGCAATTGGAATGGTCTCAGTCCACAGAAAGTCATACAGTCCCTGAACACCCACCATCCAAAAACTGGACAAAATATCAGCTGATACTGAAACATCACAAAAGAAAAAAGAAAGCAACACTTACCGACAGGACAATTCTCCATCCATGGCATCATGTTCATCAGTACTAGTGTATGTCAATCGTCCCCCCACAAAAGTACCCACAAAATAGACAAGCCATGCCAGACGCCCTAATGTTAAAAAGAAAAAAAGAACAGTTACTGATGATAAGCCATTATGCTAGCACAATACGCCTCCATAAGGTATCAGCACTTTTATGAGGTATCAGACTGTGGAATGCTGTCAAGAAAATGGTTAAGTTTCTCCCTTCCGCTGATTTAAAACCTATCCAGACTAATTAATTAACCAAAAAATCTGAAGAGAACTGACAGATCAACTAGAACAGCCTGTTAAACTGAATGCATTTATAAATAAAACACAAAGACCTAAGTCAAAATAGAAATTAAGCAAACCAGCCTGGTAAAGATTAGACATGCAATTAATCCAGTATATTCACTTGCCCGCTACAAATTCACAGGATAGAACACTTTTATCTACAGTGGTGCAATAGCACCTGCTCATGGCATTAGGAACTGGTTGAGACTTTCTACAGTTTGCTTAATTTCTTATTTCTATTTCAAATAAAGTATTTATTGTAATATTCAACCAATAATACCAATTTTGAAATTGAAAAACAGTTTGCACAAAAGACTTTTTTTCTGTTTTAAGTCAGACATATTCTTCAAGAAGAGAATCTGTAAACTACCATTAGTTTTGGAAGTCTCAGTGGGCTGTTTCCTAAGTTTGAAAGACAGAGGTCATACATTTCAAGCTATGTCATCATTCCTTCTGATCTTGCAGATTATTTAGTTGTCAGTTTCCACTAAGGCACCAATGGATCCCAGAACGGTACCTTAAGGGTAGAGTACAACATAAGGATCATGTCTGTAAAGCTTAGTTCCTGCAAACTCAAGAAGTTATTTATATTTCATGTATTTTGTACAGACTTTTAAATACTGAAATCTGACTTTATAAAATATGGAACTCAAGTTTACAAACACTCAACTCAGAATTAGTTTGGCCTCTCTCTGCTAGGCACTCACCACCCCACTGCGAACCTGGGTTATTTTAATCTCTTTGGCACATTATGGTGTAATACCTTTCATCTTTGACCTACCACTACCTAACCGAGCCATGCAGATTCCAGCCTCAGCTTTCTAAGCTGTGAATCCAGTAAGCAATGGTATCCTCTCTCAGCAAAGATGCAGTATTTCTCCTAAAGTAGTATCAAAACTAAGACTCATATACCAACGTAGCATATAGACCTGCACAAACTTCACGATGCCCCTAAAGGTTCCTTCCTCAACTAAAACACAAGGAGACTACAGAACGGTAAAGCCACTTTTAGACTCCACCTTCATTTGGCAAAAAGTACTTTGTAATAAATTCAATTGAAATTGAAAATAACAACAGTGAAGACAAGTGAAACAAAACAGCTTCCATGCAAGTTAAATCAAGTTACAAAGTTACAAGGGTTTGCAATAACTGGGAGATTTACATAAACTAGATGCCTTACCCTCATCACTAGGATTACACCAAGTGATGACAGCATAACTTACAAGAGTGAAGCCAGTACACACAGATGAATAAAGTGTCTTCAGAACACAGTTTGAAGTTTAGCATAAAGAAAAGACTACAGATAAGCAAATGTGGTCACATTACAACTTTAAAACATTCTATTTTGAGTATTTCTATGCACATATGGGGACTGCTACATGCAGAGCATTTGCCAAAACCTTGGAGGTTTTATATCATGTTTCTTTCACATTCTCTGATAAACTACTCTCCATTCACATAACATTAAATGGTACTTAATTTCCTCAGGTTTTGCATTGCTTTATTTTGGAAACCCCCAGAAATGAGATAAAAATGAATGCTCTAAGTCATAAGCTCCTTAAATTAGGAACCATTAATAGTTCTGAGATGTTCCAGCATCGTTATGACCTGAATCTGGTTTATTCCATATAGTTACATATACTACAAAACTAAGACATTCTGTTTCTGTCACACGTATATAGTACTGTGTATTCTGCACATGTAAGTTCTGTAGGTAGGAAAAAAGCCACTACAAAACAAAGACAGTATGATCAAATATAAACTAAATGATAATGAAGAACATGGAATAACATGCAGATGACTTCAAGACAAGTATTGGGAAGGTTTATCTTCAATCTCAGTCATATTTTAAAATATTTCCACACAAATAGGTATATAATGAGTTTTCAAGCAGAAAACACTGCAACAAGGAACAAATATTGACTTTTGAGATGAGACTCCTAAACGAGGAAGACTTCTGAATATCTTCATACATTGTTGCTGTTCCATTTGCAAATAATAATAATCTGAAGGGGCAGTTGATACTGTCCTACAACAAATATATTTGCCTGTTAATATCAAGACCTTTGCTTTATCACCAACAGGACAACAGCTCCAAGAAAAACCTCATCAGACACACCACAGACCGCAGTACCAACAACTGTTAATTTAGCACACAGAGACCAGCACCATCACTAGCTAAAGACTGAGGAGCTGAACTAAGAGAACACTTGGTACTCACATGAATTTAGCATTAAGAGCTGCCAAAGAATGGCCATTTGAAGATGGTATCAAAATGCAACTATGAAGTGGTGCTTGCTAGTTTAAAGAACAGGACAATCACTTTAGCCAATAACTTTTATTTTTTATTTTTTTTTAATAAATAAAACCTGTCTTCTGTTTTACAAATTGCAATAGCTCACGTGTAATTATATGATGATACTTGATGATGTTCTGAGGCATCACTGTTCCCTCCTCTCTTAGCACACTACCAATTAAAAGATGTAACTTCCTTTCCTCTTGTAGACTTTCACTATTTAAAATTTTCAATGCATTTGCTTTTGCAGCTACTTAGACAGAGGATGTCTTTTCTTTTAGAAAATAATTATTGCAGTAATAATCTGTAATTATGGTTTATAACAGCAATAATCCCAAAGAAATCAGTCATTACCATAGATCACAAGTAATCATTAACTACTGTTAATGACCCATTTCTTGGGGATTATTGTTTTAGTAAACCGTGACCACATCACTACCGATACCAAGAACAAGTCAGTATAATAAAATGGGATCTTAATATTATATTAACATATTTCGCAACATTAAAAGCCATTAAACATCTAAATTTAACCAACTGTATCTAGGGGATGTAGCAGTTATCATTCATTATCAGCACAACTGTTTAGTTTGCAGCAAAGAAACAAAATTTAAACTGCGTCAAATGTTTTCTAATGCATAAAGGCAGAGTCTCCAGAGCTCTGCTACTGAGAGATTCCAACCAATTCCTTCCTTTTGGCCCCCCTTACTGGGTAATAGAGTATAAATTCAGACTGCAGCTAGTCAATAAAACCAGGTTATTCAGTGAAAGTTCTCCCACAAAGTTGCTAGGCACATGGAAGAAAGGGGTATACATAAAATCAGTTAAGTAGGAGGTTTTACATGAACTAGTGAAAAATTAGCTCCTACACAGAAGAAAATCTGTATATTCAGACTGTCAACAGAAGAACAGCAAAATAAATAACATTTAACAGCATGCAGAGAAACAGCTGTATTGTGCAGTAACCTGTCTCATCTTCTCAAAACAACACCACTTATCCATGTAAAGATGCCACAGCCATATGATAACTATATTAGGAAAGATCCAGTAGTTATAAAGACAATTTAAGTGACACACAGCGCACCAAAATAGGCATGAAAAAAATGTTAGAAGTACTACTTATTTTTACAACTTCCACTACAATAAAATACTCGAGTTTCTCAAAAATCAGAGCTATTTGAAGTAAATTAAGGGGGTTTTAAGTAACTTTAGTATTCACAGAAGGATAAATGCAAAAAAGAACAGAAGTTAAGATCTTCAATTTCAAAAACTGTTCATCAAGTTGCAGCTGGTTCCCATGAGGCCACCTGGGGCACTAAAATGTTGATTTTCAGAAATTAAAAGTTTTTACAGCTCTCATGCCTACATTCTAAAGATGTAACAAGATATTAAACATATCGACTGCCAATACATCTATTTAACATAAAAACGGTGGAAATGTGGTGCAAGGTTACTTGGAACATGAATTTCTTGTTCCAGAAAAGATGTAGGGACATCTGCCACATGATTACTGCTGCTTCATACGCAAGGATATTTTTATTAGCACATAAAACACAGTCTAAAAATTAAATTAAATACTAACCTTCCTGGACTGTGATTTCTAATGGATTCCTACTAGAAGAGTGCAATAGTTTTTGGTAGTTTTGTGCATTTTGGTCAAACAACTGTACAAGAAGTGTACAGGTCTTTTCATATTCACACCTGCTAACTGTGCACAGCTGCTCCAGTTGTTGGAAAACTGTAGCTGTATCATCCAGTGGATCTTCTAAACCATCTCTGGAATAGAGACAAAAAGTAACCACTTAGCTACTATTTCTTGAAAGCTGATTCTTTGCTTTCCCATCCAGACCTTGCACCACTGTCAGCCAACTGCTGAACTACCTGTGAAAACCTTCGCAGCTTTTACACACAGCAGACAGACACAAGATCTCATTTGCTTTACATACACACCCATACACATCTACACCACAACAATCTCTTAACATACAGTTCAAAATGCAAAGAACTGCAAGGCAGAGAGGAGATGAAATTGGCAGCATAAACACGGAAAGGTAAATCCTGAAGACCTGAGGTCTTCTGTGCCTGTCTGTGCCTAACAAGCAGCACATTTTTCAGAGGATGATGATGGGAAAGAATGAAATACATAGCAGAAATGGATTTTGCATGTTCATCAAATTAAGCATAAGACCATGATACCAAAGCCAAGGAGCAAGCTTCAGTAAAGTTCCATGCAGCAGCTTTATTACAGGTTCTGCTGCAAGCAAGCTGTGATCCTACAGAATGCCTGGAACAAAAACACCAATAGTTCTTGCCCTAAAGTGTACCTATACTCTTTACACAAATCACAGTAAGGAAGGTTTATTCATTAGAAAGTTACTCTTTTGTTGCATAGGGAATGAAAAAACTGTAGTCTTCAGAAATGCTCTACTGGATATAGATAAAGCATCTGGGACTGGCGCTGTTTAACTTATTTGCTGGTGATGTGGACAGTAAAATAGAGTGCACGCTCAGCACATTTGCTGATGACACCGAGCTGTGCGGTGTGGTCGGCACGGAGGAGGGAAGGGATGGCATCCAGAGGGACCTGGGCAGGCCTGAGAGGTGGGGCTGTGTGGACCTAATGGGGTTCAGCAAGGCCAAGTGCAAGGTCCTGCTGCTGGGCTGGGGCAAGCCCAAGCACAGACAACACAGGTTGGGTTGAAGATGGATTGAGAGCAGCCCCGAGAAGGACCTGGAAGTGTTGGTGGATGAGAAGCTCGACCTGAGCCAGCAGTGTGCGCTTGCAGTCCAGAAAGTCCCCCGTACCCAAAAGCAGCATGGCCAGCAGGGCGATGGAAGGGATTCTGCCCCTCTGCTCTCATGAGACCCCACCTGGAGCCCTGTGTTCAGCTCCGGGGCCCCAGCACAAGAAGGACGTGGATGTATTAGAATGAGCCCAGAGGAGGCCACAAAGATGATCCAGGGGTTGGAGCCCCTCTCCTATGCAAACAGACTGAGGGAGCTGGAGTTGTTCAGCCTGGAGAAAACAAGGCTCCAGGGAGACCTTACAGCTGCCTTCCAGTACCTAAGGGAGGGCTCCAGGAAAGCTGGGGAGGGACTCCTTGTCAATCAGGGTAGCAACAGGACAAGGGGTAACAGCTTTAATTAAATGATGGTAGACTTAAAAGAGATGTTAGGAAGAAATTCTTCACTCAGAGGGCAGTGAGGCACTGGAACAGGCTGACCAGAGAAGCTGTGGATGCCCCATCCCTGGAAGTGTTCAAGGCCAGGTTGGACGGGGCTTTGAGCAACCTGATTTAATGGGTGGTGTCTCTGCCTGTGGCAGGGGGGTTGGAACAAGATGATCTTTAAGGTCTCTTCAACCCAAACCATCCTATGATTCTTGGATCCCATCTTCATGTAAATGAATGTAAGTGTGACTTTGCAGGGTGAACACAGCACTCAAAAGAAAATCAGTCAAGCAGGCTGTGAAAATAAAAATCTACACTGTATCTTAAAAACAAACAAAAACAAACAAAAAAGCTGAAATCTCAATATTTAGGCAACACTTCAAAAGTATAAAGGCTGTGAAGTTAATGAACTCGCTGACCTTGCAATGTTACACATGAAGTTGGGAACTGCTTCTTTCCAATAAGATGTATCTTCTTGATATTAAAATATTAAATCATGAGGATGGAGGTATCTTTTTTCTGATTTAACACCCACCAGGCTTATTCAGACTGGTCCCCTCTGCATACACATGGATTAATGCGCCCCAGTGCTAATACCCAAATGTTGAACAATGTAAAACAGCTGAGATTCCTTCTCTGTCTTAAGGACCAGCTGGATGGCCCCTGAATGCAGGGTAATGGTATCAACCATACTGGTGTGTACAGAAAATGGTCATTCCAAAAAACAGGACTTGTTTGCAAAGACACCAATTAATGTCCTTTGAGCAAAGAGAAGAAGTCTTTTGGAATCAACTCCCAGATGTCCTGTGTTTCTCAAGGATGGCCTAGACATTTGAGATTAAAGTGTACACTAGATATTACTGTCTACAGAAATACCACAACAGAGGATCTTCATCACAGAAGAGAGTATGACAATACTAGGAAGATACACAAATTACTTACAGCTGAGAATGGTTACACACTCACAGAATTAAGACTGTCTTACGAACGACACAAACTGGTCTAAGATCAGTACTCTCCTCATCTTTTTTCCTGATGGCTTTTTTCACAGATTAGAAAGTTTCTTCCAGCAAAGAACGAAGTAACAAGAACATCCAGAAGAATCCCTTGTCAGTGCCAAACTAAAAGAAACTGAACTTTCAGTGCTGTTGAAGACAATAACATATTTTCATGGAGCTGCTCATGCAAGATGGTGCAATCCAGAAGCTCAGACCTGAGTGCTTCATGTCTGAAAGCTGATATGGAGCACACCACTCAGTAGGGGAGAAAGCTGAGCCAAAAAGTGTCACCCTGAGAATACATCACAGAAAAGCAAAACTGAGAAGATAACTTTATAATGCCAAAGAAGTTTAGTCTGGTTGAGAAATGACCAGATAAAACTAACTGTACATACAATAAGTTGCTTGCTCTTCCATGTCCTAGCACTGGAACAGTGGAAGCTCACAATTTTAAACCATTAGGAAGTCAGCCTTTAACACAACTAGGGTGATAACCTCAGGCAAGTAATACCAACTATAGCTTTGTCTCTAAGAAGTGAGATGACAGGTTACATGAATTGCAGACAGAAGAGTTTGGCTAAGCTGAGACAAAAGGATAACAATGGTGAAGCTAAATGTACTTCCTCACACAAACAGAATAAATGACATCATCTCAGCAACTGAAAACTGAGAAGGCAAAGCAGATGTGGCTTGTTCTGCAGTCCCGCAGTCTGACACAATATCTCTCTAGTAGGAATTCATAAAAGCCCTCAGAGAAAACTAAATCCTTTCAGCAATCTAGACACTTTTTAAAAATTTGTTTTATTATAGTGTGGATTATATGATATGCTTTAAGTATAAAAACAGATATGAGCTAAGACATGAAGTAGGACAATTTCAGTCTTGCCACTAGAGCTTGTTCTACTTGGCCTGATACTTTCCCTATGCATGGACTTCCTTCTGCTTCCCCTCACTGCTTTACACTCCACAGCCCTAGAAAGTGACTCGTGTAGCAGTACACATAAACAGGTCACAGGTGAAAGAGTTAATTTAGATATTCTTCAAAAAAAGAAAGAAAGGAATTAAAGGCTTTTTCCAAAATACAAGGACTACGAGAAGAAAACCAACTAGGACTTACAGTTGATTTTGGCACAAATTATAGGTAAAAGGAATAAATCAGCATCTACTAATTAAGATAATCTAAAGAAATCACCGCAGTACTTTGTACATAGATTTTAAACATAACCAAAATACAATACACCAATAAATCAGAAAATGTAACGTTCTATATTACAAATTGCAATTTCGAGTTTACCTTATAACTACAGGAACACAATCCAGTCTAGAAGTAATATAAGCTTTTGTTATCTCAGGTGCGTATGTGTCTAAGAGGTGGGGTTCTGCCGTTTTCACAAAAGGTACAGATGCCACCATTCTTTGCCACAGAGTTAGCAAATAATGAACGCTGTTTGGAGCAAACTCCCAGTGCTATAAGAAAACAAAACACACGTCTGTTAAAGCATCCCAGTGTGAAATTTTAATTGTGAAACTCAATGTTTTTATCTTTAGCAGTCTTATTCATTCACACAACCATTGAAGGACCCAGACAGAACTGAAACATACGATGGCACACGTTACAGACTATGTAGTAATTGCAGTATGGTATTTGCAGGGACTCCCACCTCCCTCAGGTGAAATCCACAACAGCAAGCTCAGAGCGAGGCCTAGATCCTTAGTACATGGTGAGATTTAAGTGTTGTGAAAGGGCCATTCAAAAATCCTAAACATCGAGTAGGGAACTGTCTAGAGCAACCCAGTAGGGAATGTAAAGTACAGAAATGCATCTCAACCTTCTTTTTTCTTCCAAGTTTATAGAGCTGCAAACGGCCATTCAGGAATTTAAAGGCCAAAATCTTCTCCTAAAGGTGGTTATCTGCTACTGCTATTCTGAAGATTAGAGAAAGCCTCTGGAGGAGATGTAAAAATAGCAATTGCACTATTACTCAGTGTGGGAATAGAAATGCTTTTTTTGCAGAGTTACATTGTTTAGAGGAAAGGAATATGGTATTGAGATATGCTTGCAGTGATAAGAAAGCTTGGCAGCCTACCTTGTAAAACACAGACAACCAGAATCCTTAGAGCAATTAGGCAGAAACCACCGTGTAAGAAACATTACCACCTCAAAGAGTATAAAAGTCAAAAGAAATTTGACTTATAGCAGGCAGGCAACTGAAAGCCATGTATTGTCTATGAAGCGCCAGATAGATTGTGAACCTGGATTACCCAGTCAATGGGGAAACAGGGAAGGGTCCCAGTCCTCAGAGGAAAAAAAGGTATATAAACTGTGCTTTGGAACAAGTAGGTGCGCTCTCCTGCTTGTGGGACGCCCACCATTGTAATCACGAATAAAAATTACTACTTCACTGAGATCCTCGCCTGAGCCTAAGTTATTGGCTACAGAGTGTTTCTCACATTAGTGAGCATGCATTTTTCTTGATGTGTTTCAAAAATAAAGCTGTGATTTTTTTTTTTTTTTTTTAACACTGAGAATCTTGACCCTGTCTTTCAGGATCATGTCCTCCCTCTGTCCTTCTTATGTAGAGCCCTCAAAAATTTGAATAGCACTCCACCTAGCTTCTGATTCCAACTCAGTAGCTCAGCATATAAACAACTGTGCGTATGTTTGTATACATGTATGTGCGTGATACATCGAGATACATAGATAGATGCAAAAGCCGAACCCCAGGGATCTACTCAGTGTAGGCATTTCAAAGGTTAAATGGGAGCACAGGTGTAACCATTTTATGTTTTGACAGAGGATCTAGTTTGTTGGATTTTTTTGAGAGTAAAGACTAAAGCTTGAGGATTAATGTCTATGACCCATTTCCATTGTCTTTCTTTAAATCTGCTCCCATAACAAAACTCCACAGGAAGAGTGGGAATCAGCTGCAAATAATTTATAAGTTACACCACTATGAAAATACGTTTTTATGTAAAGGCAAGCTTTACCAAGTCCTCAAAAAAAAAAAAAAAAAAAAAAAGCCACACCAATGCAGAGAACCAGGATTGACACTGTCTTTCAAGAGCTGAAGAAAACAGAAAACTTCAGTATACATTCTTACCTGCAAGCTAGTAATAGTAAAATTTGCTATGAGCTGGATAACTTCTGGGTAATCTTTCACCATTACCAGCTCTCCCAGTTGATAGTTCGTCTTTAGCCGAGCCAAAAACCGACAGAATTCATGGTAAGTACCCGGATCAGATAAACCCTAAATTTGAAGAAGCAAATTTGTAGAAGTTAACAGCTTAATCTAGTAGAAATTTCACAGCACTATGGCTGATCAGCTGACAACTTTATTTACATAGTTTCTTTTTTTCCCTCTTTGTTTTGAATAGGAAATCAAAACAAACAGATGGCTGGCTGAGAGTGGTTTTAATAGATTCAATAAATTAATGACAATTGTGACTGGAAAAACAAATCCACATCTGTTTCAGCATTTCAAATAAACAGAATCAAAAATAAAAAGATAGATACCTGCGGATTTTCAAGTATTTGTTTCACTCCTTTGATTAGATTGCCAAGATACTTGGCACGTTCTGGATTGCTGAATAAAGATCTCCTCGTAGAAGCAAACTGAACTAAACAAGAAAGTGCCTAAAGAATAAAACAATTGTAAGATTTAAAAAAATAAATTTTCAGAATAATGATCTCTTATTGCTTGGAGCAATCCAATCTACTGATGTCTGTATTACGTTCAGTGACTGAAGATTATTTTTCCAGCAATGTCTGTAAGATCATTGTACATAACTATGGCTCAGTTTTAAAAATCTCTATTACAACAGCTTATGACTTCAAAGTAATTAGGAAGATACTTTCTGTGTGGCATAGTAGTACTGAAACTGGAAGGGTTTGAATGCTTTCAGACTCAGAAATGAAAACCAAGGCTGAAGAGAAGACATTGTGACTGGGCACTGAACCAGTGAGTTAATGGTTGTGGGACTCATAATATGCTAATGCACAGAATGAAACAGGGTCTTCTGGAGAAAGTACAGATATAAAAAAAAAGACTATTTACCATCATTATTTGAGTGTAAATCACTGTTTCACTTACTAACTGAGACAGCATTGGTGGAAGGGAATGATACAAATCAAAAAACAGGTCCAAGGTCCCTGGCTCCAGGAAAACTAAGGAAAAAGATAAGTTGGTTTTACCACTTTCTGCCAGCAATAACCATGTATCTTTATTTCAACAGAATTATCTCCTTTTTAACAACAAAAAAATACACAACGCCCAAGAATGAGATATCACCGTAGTTGAGAATAAACTATGGATAGATGCATTAATCAGCTCATTGTACAGTATAACACTGTTCTCTTTTTATCACATCTATTCTATAGCTCATAAAGAACACCTTCCTTAAACTGTAGATTATGCAATACTCTGTCTGTTGTCTACAGAATGCTATTCTGTAGTAGACATAGGTCACTGATTTCTTCAGGTTACTACAGTACAACACTATGACAGGTACCAGATAATAAGAATTAGTTTCGTGTATACGTAAGTAAAGGCAAGTCCTTAAAGATACCCAGACTACCCTAGAGTCTATAGGCACATAAACAGAAAATACTTTAAAGACTCTGTTACCCATTCACCATGGAAGCACATCAAATGAACTATAGTGTTACCCTCCTTCATGAAAAAGCAACAAGAGGGTAGAAAAAATTCATTGATAATTCATAATGATATAATCCCACAAATCAGGAAACATTCCAAAGTTGTTCAATGTGTAAACATTATTTTTATGAAGCCTTGTGTAAAATAATGTAACATAAAAAACATTAATTTCCTAACACACTCCTAGAGTTTAATGAAAAAAAGAAGATCCATGGAGGATTTAAAGCATCTAAACTAAAATCTTAGGAAAAACCTCTCCCCTTCACTTCTCCAGGTTGTCTTGGTAAATTGCTATCACTTGGGTAAATTCAGACTTTCATCAGTATTCCCCTGCTTGCCATATCCTTTGATGTACCTCACACTGTAATTAGAGGCTTCCGTACATTAGGGGAGAAAGAATGAAGTTACACGTGGAAACTGATGAAGAATAATACAGTTGATATCAAAAGCAGTATCAAACACTACAGTGCGATTTTATTCAAGTAGGGCAACAAAGATTGTGAAAGGTCTGGAGGGCAAGACGCACCAAGGACGCTGAGGTCCCTTGGTGTGCTCAGCCCAGAGCACAGCAGGCCGAGGGGAGGCCTCATGGCGGCCTGCAGCTCCCTCACGAGGGGAGCGGAGGGGCAGGCGCTGAGCTCTGCTCTCTGGGGACAGCGACAGGACCCGAGGGAACGGCATGGAGCTGGGACAGGGGAGGGTCTGGCTGGGGGTTAGGGAAAGGTTCTGCACCCAGAGGTGGTCGGGCACTGGGACAGGCTGCCCAGGGATGTGGTCACCACATCAAGCTTGGTCAAGAAACATTTGGACGAGGTTCTCAGACATGGTTTAATTTATAGGCAGTCCTGCATGAAGCCAGGACTTGGACCCAATGATCTTTGAGGTTTCCTTCCAACTCAGGATATTCTATGATTCCATGCCTCTAAGTAAGCCAGATTTAAACTCCCATCTTGGTTACATGAATCTGTGTAGCTGCTTTTGTTACAAGTAACAGACTTCCAAGCTGGCTAATTTATTTTGCCAAGAAGCAGGATAAATTAGTCTACAAGGAACTCCATACTGCTGGTATATACTGCTTCCATCACCCAAGGTAATTTCATTAAAGCTAGCTTGGATGTATTTATGCTACACTGCCATCTGCACTGTGCGAGTCCACGAAGTCAAAACTCTAGAGCCCAAGAACCAAGATGCAGCCCTTCTGCTGCCTTCATTAACAAATTCACATTCTAAAGAAAACAAGCAGACTTAAATAAACAAATAAACAAACACACACACACGGTTTTCTTATCAGGAAGAAGAGGAAAGAAAGCAGACATGCTATAAATGCTGTACCTCTTCAAGGTGTTCATATCTCAGGGATGAGAATAGTGTTCAGTGTGTCTAGTTAGAGTAATTTGATTTACTGTGAATACCTATGTTATAGACCACATTCATTATCTCTGTCTGTAAAGATAACAATAGGAAAAGTGTGAGAGAAATAGCAGAAGAGGTTTCCCAATAACTCACCAGTAAAAAACTCTACTCCACATAAAAAAGGATTTTATATTTGCAAGTATTGTGACAAAAGTAGTTAAACAGTGAGTGTAGAATGCTTCAGACTACTAACAGTTATGATCCTTTCTTACTTGTTCTCCAGTTTGTTGGAATCTGCACAGTGCATAGGTCATCTGCAGATTCATCAGCTGAATTTCCAATGAAATCAAAATTAAGACAGTTTAACACAAGCTTCAGAAGATGCATGGCTAGACTTTCTTGCTGTCGGTCCTGAATGGTTAAAGGTTTTGCCAAGAGCTAAGGAGAAAAAACATTTTGTCAGGTCACCTGCACAGAACATGTTTTATAAACAGTTTTGAAAAGGAAATTGTTTGGACGTAAAACTTCAAAGTCCACAGCAAGAGAACACATACTAAGAAAAAACTAAATCCTTTAACTATAAAACATACAGTACTCCTTATAGACAAGGGGAAAAATTATTATTACCAGGTAAGAGACATCATTCACATCAAGCTAAAACTCCAGGCCTTATACATATTTTTAAAAGACTAGTGAAATAACTCTTTGATATAAAGTACTTATAGGCAAAATGCAGCATGTCATTGATACAGCCTGGTAAAATACTGTTGATGTTCATTGCAAAAATTAAACAGTAATATTTCATGTTTTTCAGTTACTTCAGACCAGCATGGTGTATATGTCACGTCTATCATATGGTTAAGAATTATTGCAACAACTGTGGGTTTTTGTTGTTGGAGGTTATTTCAGTTCAATGCCTAAGATTGTCCAGGCTGCTAATTCCTTTGATATGTCTAGGAAAACCTCACACTAAAATTAAAAACAAAACTAAACTAAACAACAACAACAAAAAAACACACACACAAAACAAAGAAAAAAAGCAAACAATGAATAGTCTGTATGTAATCTGAATACAGCTATTTACAACTTCTGTATGAACACAGCTGTCTGTCTCCATCGCATTATAACCGCTGTAGTGTCAGAATAAAAACGTATTTTGTAAGCAAAATGAGCTTTTGGGATTTGGAAATCTACACTGAGCATACTGTAAGTACACCTTTTTACTGATCTGCTTCTGTAATTTAAGCAACATTTTATCTTAAAGAAAGTTACTGCCTCAAAATTACAAGAACAATATAAAGGCACTAAAAATAAGCCTCCAATTCATTAGTCACTGTTGGAGTTCTTGAACATTAGAAAAGAAAATTATCATAATTTTGTTTAAAAAAAAAATAAAATACAGTGGATGCAACAACTTTTTACCTAGTTCATCTGCTCCCTATTTATACTCAAATCATATTTCTCAATTTTATCAACAAAAAGGTTTTAAAATTCAGATGATATAGGAATGAAAATTACCTGTTTTGCTACCAATCTGCTCCTAACTTTCATACTCTTGCATGCAATAGGTTGGAATTATTTTAGTGACTCCATAATTAGCAGTTGAGTGTATTTTTCAGTGTACTATAGATGCTGATAAGTATTTCTAAAATTGGCTTCCTCTACTCAAGTTGGCATTACAAAAATGCCAATTAATATTTCATACGCTTTTGTCCAGATTATCTGTGTGATGTGAATCTGACAAACCTCTCAACATATGGAAGACTGAAAAAATACCTGTAAGACCAGCTGAAGTTGAATAAAGCTAGGAAGTTCTCATAAACACATTTATTATCTTCCTGTGCAATTGGGTTTAGTATATCTAGTAAGATTACACATTCTTCCAAAAAAAAATTAATTCATCTTTTAAATGATATTTGATTTCTCTATTAACTTGGAATTCCAACACATATTTAGAACAGCCTCTGTAAATTAGCAGAGCAATCCCTCTTCAGAAGCGAGGGCTTACCCTTTATTTAATTGTTATATAACAATATATATAGACTTCTCAGAGCCTCCTGTCTAGGTTCTGAGAAGGCCGAACCTTCAATTATCTCAAACGTTACAGAGAAGATGATGGAACTAGCAAAGGAGGAAACCACCTTAAGCCATACCACAAGATGGAGAATTGTCTTTCTTCTTGGTGGCTCATAGTTCAATAAATAATTCTTTCAGCAAATATTGAGATGGAAGGCCCAGCAAATCAAGATAAAATTAAATTAAAGAAAACATGGACAATGAAGGAAAGGAAATCATTGAAACATCACTCAGGATTTAGATAGTTCATCTTTTATGGCAAGGTATAAAGAGAGAGGGAGGTGGTACAGGCAGAAACACTGAGAGCAAGAGCAAGAGAGACAGAGGAAGGGAAGAAGACTAAAATTTTTATCTTTGAATATTGTTTGGTCTTGAGCTTAATTGGGTGCCACATAATCCACTGAAGTACAGAATTCAGTGACTCGGAAAATACTGGTGATTCAAACTGGAACAATTATGAAGTTAACAACTTAAATATTAACTGTAAACAGCCTCACCTCTTTTAAAAGAGAGCACGCAAGCATCAGTATGTCCTTTAAAGACGTGTCACGGAATGAGGTAGCTATTTTACGATGTTTTGCTGAAGGTCTTGAATAATCAACCTAAGAAAAGTTACAATATTATCAACAATGCTCCCTGCTCTGCTAAAACTAAATGATACGTGCATCTGGCAGGTAAATTATTTTACACTAGAAAAGAAAAAATATAGTCCAACAGCAAAGCTAGAACTTGGCAGCTTCCTAAAGTGCCTGCTTCTATTTCCCCTTCGAGGCTGCCACTCTCTGGATGGAAAGGTCTGAAGCACTTCCTCAGGTCAAGATCACAAAATAGAATCATTAGCAGAAATAAATTTAAAAGAGTTGATTTTTCAGTTCTCCTTACTAGTTCTAGTGAAAGGGATGAGAAACACTACCCTGTAGCAGATACGGCACATATCTGGTACGGGTGCAGTCTGTGCATTATCAATCTCTCTCTATATATTTTGGTAGAGGTTAGAAGGGGTGTTAATCAGTTTATGTCTAAGCAGTGTTTCTCCTAACATTTTTATGAAAGGCAGACACATGTGACATGCTGCTGCATCGCTAATACATACATCCCTTGCAGAAAGAAAAAACAAACACACATGCTTACTAGGTTCATTTCCTGAGTCAGTTCTGAGAGAATCATTACTCCAATTATATAATGGTCCACGGTGCCCTACAGAGGAAAAAAAAAAAAAAAATATATATATATATATATATATATATATATATATATGATTGCTCAAATACCACTGCAGGTACTTAAAATTTATCAACATAGAAACAAGAGGAATTATTAGGCTGAGATATGCTAAGTTGTTTAGAAGTCTTTCGTGACAACCTCTATCACATTAATAGAATTGGACATTATGCTCCTTAATTAACTCTGAAAAAAAAACTCATCATAAAACTTAAGAATGGTATGATAAAAAAAATCTGCCTGAAAACAATCTAAGCAACCACAACCTAGAAATTCACTATTACACATTTCTAAAAGGTTTGCTCAGTCTTCCAGAACTGATACGGTGAACTGCATAAAAATTCAAACCATTAAAAAAATTAAGCCATGCATGGATGAAGACAATCACAGGGCAATCTCAGAAAAATAATGTAGTTATGAGATGTAGATAAACAAAACTTCATTCTCTTCTCTCCACAGTACCCTGCAATGCATGCCCTTGAATTAAGTGATACATTCCATTTCCAAAAACGTGTGTAGAAAGGGAGGCAGTAGATACCAACTACTTGTATCTAAGGGTGTGACCTGATCGATAATAGTTAAGGCCCTTGGAATGCTTTGAAAATCAAGTAGAAGGTAGAATTTTACATTTAGTTGTCCTTACTGATCTACTACAAAGCATTTATTAAGCAAATCTGCTTTGTTAAAAATAATTAAAATCAACTGCAATTAGGCCTTGCCACTGATTTAATTGTGAAGACCTATGTCTACTTGCATAGCTGAAGTCTGCAGCCTCGGCTCCCTCGGTGTCCAAAATTCAATTTGTCACAGCCGAACTCATTATTTTGGAAACTCTTAAGAGCAACCAAAGTTCAATTAATGAAGAATCTGGCTGATACTCTTCACTGGACTCATTTTTCACAGTCATCTATTCTGTAATATCACTTACACCAAATCAAACCAAAAGGAAAAAGTTTGCAGAGCCCTCAGGCAAGATTTGTACTGTTGCCCTAACTGCCTTTTCAATAAGATTAAACATCTTATAATTTGAGCACCGAAGTTTCTTTTACATTTTGCATGAATGTTCCTTTGATCACATAAATCTGTAAAAATTGAAAATGCAACCTCTCTTTTTTCACTGGTGTGGAAAGCTGTTGTGATGAATTATGGAGGAACTGAGAACAGAATTGGAGATCTAGAGTCTATAATCTCTTTTACTGTATTAAACCACACTCGAATTCACACTGGATGAACTTCAATCTGGAATGTTAACGTGGAAGTATTTGAAGCTACCATTTGCTAATTATCAATATGTATCAGTATTATTTAGGGATTATTTTTCAATTTTTATATAAAATTTAATTCGCTAGTAGATATATGGCTTAATTTCCTTTTCCACAGGAATTCTTAATTTAACTAAAGAAATCTCTTAAGAAGCTAAATTTTGCATTTAAATCTCCATTTTTAATGAACTACACACCAAAGAGTCACACTGCAATCATTTTAATAATAAATGCAAAATCCAATTACAGTACATTCATAAAAATAACTGCAAAACGGTGGAGCAGTATACTTGAGTTTGTTTTTAATAAACGAGATATTGCAGCTTATCTTTTATTACACATTCCCAATGTAACTCAAAACCTACAGTAATTTGAATAGTACTATGAACAAAATCAGACTGCAATACAAGTAAGATAAGCTCAGTGGCAAAAAAGACAAACTAACTCCTTATTTTCTTGCAGAGCTGCCAGAATCACCAAGACATACACAAATAATGGATCATTTTGGAAGTAAATCTCCAAATACTTTACATTTTCTGATACTTCTTTTCTTAAGATAAGTATTAGGCTTAACGTCTACATAGACATCAGAAATAACTTTCAATGCAGATTAGCTATCTCCCAGCATTTTTTAGGGAACATTTATATAAATATTAAACATAAAATTAATTGTCGGGCTAATAAACCATATGATCACTTTCCCTGAACTTACTTCACAGAAGATGCTGTCTATTATATATATCATTAGCTACCATGTCTGATTGTACTTACTCTAGATTTGACATGTAAGTTTGCCTAGTGAACAGTGAATGAATGACTACACCCTGTTCTTTCCAATTCTCAAATACTATGTATAAAGATCACCTCTCTATCCTGTAACTCATCTTCTTTGCTCTAATGATGACCAGAGGGGGAAACAGGAAATAATGTGGAAAGAAATGTAACACAAGAACATTCCTGCTTCATTCAATTACTGGAGAGGGAAAATTAGTTATCTTTCCTCCCCAGATTGCCCATATCACTTTCTAGAATGGATAATTTTTGTGATAGGCTAAATACAAATGCCAAAATGGTTACAAAAACCACTCTAGATTGATTACCTATCTCCCTATGTTGTACACCATAATCCTAGGAGAGACAGAATAGCCTTTTTTTTTCTTTCACCCCTCTACATGTACAGAGAGAGAACATGCATATGCAGGTAGGAAAGTACCTATGCACACAAATATGAATCATCAATCCAATCTGGATAAGCTGGACCGATGGGCTGAGGTCAACTGCATGAAGTTCAACAAGGCCAAGTGCTGGGTCCTGCACCTGGGGCACAACAACCCCAAGCAGAGCTACAGGCTGGGAGATGAGTGGTTGGAGAGCTGCCAGGCAGAGAAGGACCTGGGAGTGATGGTGGACAGTCGGCTGAATATGAGCCAGCAGTGTGCTCAGGTGGCCAAGAAGGCCAACGGCATCCTGGCTTGTATCAGAAGCAGTGTGGCCAGCAGGGCTAGGGAGGTGATCGTCCCCCTGTACTCAGCTCTGGTGAGGCCGCACCTCGAGTACCGTGCTCAGTTTTGGGCCCCTCGCTACAAGAAGGACATGGAGGTGCTTGAGCGGGTACAGAGAAGGGCGACGAAGCTGGTGAGGGGCCTGGAGAACAAGTCCTACGAGGAGCGGCTGAGGGAGCTGGGCTTGTTCAGCCTGGAGAAGAGGAGGCTCAGGGGCGACCTTATCGCTCTTTTTAGGTACCTCAAGGGAGGCTGTAGCGAGGTGGGGGTTGGTCTGTTCTCCCACGTGCCTGGTGACAGGATGAGGGGGAATGGGCTAAAGTTGTGCCAGGGGAGTTTTAGGTTGGATATTAGGAAGAACTTCTTTACTGAGAGGGTTGTGAGGCATTGGAATGGGCTGCCCAGGGAGGTGGTGGAGTCACCATCCCTGGAAGTCTTTAAAAGATGTTTAGATGTAGAGCTTAGGGATATGGCTTAGTGGAGGACTGGTTAGTGTTAGGTCAGAGGTTGGACTAGGTGATCTTGGTGGTCTCTTCCAACCTAGATGATTCTGTGATTCTTTGATCAACCACATAACAAATATACACTGTCCCACAGTTTTGCATACTGTAATTCCATCTTTACACAAGCTTTCCTCAGTAGCCTCAGACACAGGGGTTGCTAGTGATTTCTGATAAAAATCGAAGTGCTAGTCAATTCCCACTGCTTATGCAGAACAGTAACAAAAATCACAATAAAAAATGCTCTAAAAATGTTAAAAATCTATCTTTTTGACCAAACATTTAAATTAGTAAACAGTTTGGCACAATTGAGATTAACGTTTAAAACATTTGACATTCTTATTCTTCAGATGGTGCAGTAACACTGCTTCTAATCAGGTCTTCTAATTAGCTGGAGCTAATAGCTTATCAGAAATATATCTCCACAACAGTTGAAAAAAAAAAAATGAAGGCATTAAATAGCATGGCTTGATATTAGAGGTTGATGTTTATATTCACAGTACAAAGAAGTGTTTTGGAAAAAGAAAATCAACAAAAACTCAACAGGACTATGAATAGTGAATGGCATCAATACACAAGCATGAACACCAGTGTTGATCTTCATCGTAGAACAATCTTCTGTTTTAAGTAATTCTCTTCACATCTTTTCCACTCAAGAGTAAAAACCTAATGACAAAACATGCCAATGAAAAAATGAAGAGTTCTAAACATAAAAATACGTAAGTGAACAATTGTTTCCTACCTGCAAAAATTTTTTTACATCAGCAGTAATATCTCTGAAGATAAGTTGATCTTTCAGTACCTCAAACCATCCTAATTTCGTAATTTTAGCAATGACTTGAACAAGAGCTTGCATGACAAAAGGAGCCAGTTTGGGCTGAGAAGCTACATAGTTCAGAATGTAATTTCCTGTAAAGAAGCATTTTTAAATCAGTAACATTAGTCTTCTGTTAAAAAAAATAAATAAAAATGATATAGTTCTAATAGAAAACTAAGGCATGAATTTGAAAAAAGGTACATTCTTTTGTTTAATACAATAACTAGGTTATGTTATATTCAATACAGCTAACCATCTAGTAACACAAAGCACATTACGTACATGATCACTATCCTAGGACACACATGACAATAGTCAGTGAATTCAAGGAATGATGGAAGGTAAAAAATACTGTAATTTTTTCATTTTGATCTTATACATGTGGCACTGATTTATTCAGTATGTAACCGTAGCTCTCACAACCAGCTCAAGGTACACAGAAGTCTTCTCAGACAAGAGACCCTACTGAATGTTCTCACTTCAGCCCAGAGAATTTCCTTGAGAAATATACATTTCAGCTACAGAAATTCCTCTCTAACTAGCAGAATAACCTGTTCCAAAAGCTGTTAAAATGTATGTAATTGAAGTTGATTAAAGCTGATTTTTACCTAAAAGAACACCGAAAGAACTTGTCTCAGAAGTGGATTCTCTGACATGCATTTCAGAGTACTACCATCCACAGAATTGATACAACAGTGGAGACTTTCTAAATATCTGTAACAACTTGTATGTTCCTCGTGCAAAGCCTTTCACTATTCAACCCAACACGTACTTGCTTGCTTTTTTAGGTTATGAAAATTAACATAGATCCTTAAAAGTACGGAAAATTCTGTAGCATCTCAATCCTGCAAGTAAGAACCTGCCCTGGCATGCTTTTTACAAATGTTAACACTTCACAAATGTTAATGCAAATCTCAAGAGCTGATCATGAGGAATGGTACATGTAAGAGACTGGCAGGTGTACTAGCAGTATCTGCAACTTTTATCCTTTGCAAATACGAACTAAATCTCTTAATCATCTTGTGGGATAAAGACAAAGTATGTCCTCAAAAATGAACTTTTGTTAAAATGTGAAATTATCTGAGCCAACGTATTTATTTATTTAAATTTTGAAACTCAGAAATGTTATATGTTCATTACTTGCAGAGAAGTGATTAAAGAACTCGTAATGACCATTATGTTCACACTCTCACAATGACTCCCTAACGAATAACAAGTTTGGTAAATGTAGAGACCTAGAGAAAAAAACAGATTAGCCACTGGATAGTTTCAGTGGTAATATGAAGTACTAGATACAACTAATGTAAGGAAATTTTAACTGCAAACTGTACTTACGGATGTCAATCCTTTGTTCAACCGGTAATGGAGATGCCCTGCTTACAAGCTTAGACAGGCATGTTGCTGCTAGAAGCTGAGCATATGATGTCTACAAAAAATATCAAAATATATTATTTAAATGTACAATAATTAAAGGCAGAGACAATGTCATATCAGTGGTTATCACATTTTGGTTACATTTAGGTATACCAAAAGTTTATGTAAGATGTATTTTAGTATTATTTTTGCTTAATTATAAATAATCATAAAACACAACCGAACCAGTACCAGAGGTGGAGTCCTAAAAACTTTACCCCTTTTGATGGTAGCTAATTGTCTAAAAGTTCTTTTATTATATCTGCAGTTCTTTTAGTTTTGAAACCTGCGCTTTTACACTACTTAATAGTTTAGAACCACGAGATGATTGGTCTAGTCCTGCATGAAAGATACTCGTTTCCCCTTTTTTTTTTCTTTTTAAAAGAAATGTACAACACCTTTAGTATTTGAGGATTTTTAAACCACAATAGAAAGTTCTCTTTGTTCCATTAAAAGCCTTAAGACTATAGATACTGCTAATAGTTCAAAACACCAGACAACTCCAGGAAATCATAATTTTTGTTGAAATAATTCTAAATGATTCTGTTGAATAAAGCTATGACATTTTTTTTTTTAAACATTCAGAGTCTGTTCAGCCTGACTTCAAATTTACCACAGAACAGTTTTTTTCATTTATATGTAGTAATTCAGTACCTGAAATTGTGAGAGTCCTGAAATGCCTTACACACTTTCTTAAGGAAGTGCTTAAGTTGTCTACACATCACATAAAAAGAAGAAATTAGAGGTACACAAAGACTGTTTCTAAAATGAGTAGATGTTGGGCACTACAGAATTTCTCATATGATGGTCTCCAGCACCCAGGCCAGAAATCGAGGTGTAGTGGAATGCTTCACAAGAAACCAGACAAGGCACAGCAGCTGCCACACCATGGACTTCAGAAAGTGGGCACAGGTTCACTGCTCTTGTTCAGCTGCCCGGTTCACAGGACATCAGTCAAGCAATTAATCCAGAGCTCAACGACTGACCCAAAACGGATTCCTCAGAAACAATTTTTACTGTACAAATTAATTACAGGATCAGGCATAATACACCCCAATAAATGTAAATATTTAAATACTTTTCTATAATGAATTCTGTAGGTGTAACATTTTTTTTTTTAACAATTAAATTATGTTAGAGCTGAATGAACTACTGAAGTATGCGCTAGAGCCTAATGGATTTGGCAAGTTCTTCCCAGGTATTACTGCTATCTCCCAAACATCCAGAGCATCTTAACAGCTGTCTTTGAATGATTTAAAAAACGATGAGAACTACACTGGGGTCACTTTGGACTATCAAATCAGAATCAACCCCCTCATCGCTTTATCTATTCTTAATCATGAAATTAAACACCAAAAATGGAACTGCGTAATGAGAAGAGAATGGTTTAAATCAGCAGACAACAGGTAAGCAGTTTAAAGGTGTGGGGTGTTTTATACAACTTTTTTTCCATCGCAGCTGAAAGCTGGAAACAGGAGCAGGTGATGTTCAATACCAGGTTATTCCAGACTGTGTCCCAACGCTGCTGTAGAGGTAACACACCCCTGATTACAACCTTCTGAAAGCACTGAAACTGAAAGCTAAGATGCTCTTCCCTTTTGTCCATGTCATCTCTAATGCAACATGTTGCCAGTCTTACAAAGACTGCTTTGAAATGTGAAATTTGTTAGAAAAATTTACAAAACAGATATGTATAAAAAAAGGGAAAACTATTTTGATGTTATTGTACTGACATAGTAACAGCCCAACACCGGGAAACCTATGTGAGCTTCCAATTACATTTATGGATAACACGTATTTCAGATACTTACTGTTCCTTGTTCTAATAAAAGTTGGCACTGGCTAAGACATTCTGGGCTATTAATTAGCTCCAAGAGTACCTTCTCTGCTTGCATTCGCTGTGCTAGATCTGTTCCTTCATATAGGTGGTTACATAGTACTTCTAGTTCTGCCAGACTCTGTTAGAAAAGAACACAATTGAAATTTCTATGGAGATTATTCAACCACAAAAGATTCCTCTGAATGCTTATAAAACTAGCTACATACCAGTAATATGAACTGTTACCTGTGCTAAACTTTCCAGGTGACTCGCATTTTAATTACTAAAAGAGAAGAGGTTTTCTGTGACAATAAAATAAAAAGAACTCTGAAAATGAAGCTTGTATATCTTACTCTCTCAGCTATCAAAGTGTTTTATAATATGGTTCAATCTACCTGTTATTCTTAGTCTTCATATGGGAAATCTGTATCTTTTCCAAAAAAAAAAAAAAAAAAAAAAGAGAAGATGGAGACTAGTGAACAGTTTGAGTTATGCTGTTTGGAAAACTTCTGGTAAACTTAATTTTAAAAGCTTTAACTGCTCATCAAAGTACTACACCTAGAAAAAATTAGCAGCCTTTATCTGTGGATGCAAGTATCAGTGAAAGACAGGACAATTCAGAAGCGATAGTACCAACAGAGGAGATAAAATTCCTCTCCACTTCAAAGTTGAAAAGTGCATTTCAGTAAAGGAAAAAAAAAAAAGCAAAAAGCATCTTCACTGTCAAGAATATGGTTTACATCTACTAGTGACAGTTTCACAAGAGAGATGAACCCTTTGGCCATGTTTTGGAAACTGCTACACAAACAGAAACTTGAGCATCCATCAGCTTTCCAAAGCCCGTGGAACCCTCATCAAGAACTGGCCCTGTCATTCGAAGGTGCCTAGTGAATACTTCATGACTTGAGCACGGCCTAGAAAGAGGTGGGGAAAAAGAACACCAATAAGCCTAATGCAGTATTTGACCAGCCTCATTTAAAAGTTTGAGCCCAAATCCTGTTTACCAGCCCTTCTGAGAAGATATTTTGTACTTGAAATACAAGATCTGGTTTAGCACAATCTAACATCACCTCTATCATAGCTCAAATGCCTTTTAAAAATCCAAGACCATAATAGTGTCTTTGGCAACCAAAACACATTCAGTTATGTTAACCCAAGCATGCCATTCCTTAGAAACATGTTTCTTAGTATAAAAGGGTCATTTTTTCTATTTTTCTTCTTTTTGTTTTTGTCCATATAGATTCCTTGGTTTTGTTGAGCTTTTTCTGAATTTTGAATTAAAGTGAAACCTAAGGCTCATAAAATGCAAGCATTCACATTAAGGAAAATGTAATACAACACAAAAACACATTATGGGGGTATAACGTGGGAATAAGGACATCTAACAAAGACAGTTTTCAGGCATAAATTACAATGCATCTTTCTGAAATGGAACAATCCCAACACAACTTGAGAAGCATGATTCAGATTCTTGTATCATTACGAGGAAAGGTTAGAGACCCTCCATATTTGATCTGAAATTTGATTTTCAGATCTGGACAAAGGTAACTTAGCAAGAAGTTCAGGAAAAGCACAGTACAAAACTAGGATGTAAGCCCAACCACCGAGGCTGAAACCATCAGTATAATAACTTATGTTAAAATAGTCCAACTATTTATAAGCTCACTAAGCAAAAATTTCCACAAGAATAACTAAAAGTGGATTTCAGGAACATATGTGTATCCTGGTTTCAGTCAGGACAGAGTTAATTTGCTTCCTAGTAGCTGGTAGAATGCTGTGTTTTGGCTTAGGATGAGAAGAGTGCTGATAACACCCCAATGTTTTAATTGTTGCAGAGCAGTGCTTACACCAAGCCAAGGACGTTTCAGCTTCTCGCTCTGTCCTGCCAGCGGGCAGGCTGGGGGTGCAGCAAGAGCTGGGAGGGGACAGACCCAGGACAGGTGACCCAAACTGGCCAAAGGGGTATTCCATCCCATCTGGGGTCATGCTAAACAATATATAGGGGTGGCTAGCCGGGGGGAGGGGGCCAGACTGCTTGGGGTTAGACTGGGCATCGGTCAGCGAGTGGTGAGCAATTGCATTGTGCATCACTTGTTTGTACACATTATTAGTAGTAGTGCTATTATCATCATTATTATTATTATTATTGTTGTTATTATTATTTTCCTGTCTTAATAAATTGTCTTTATGTCACCCCACAGGCTTCACTTTCCCATTTCTCTCCCCCACCTCAGAGAGGGAGGCGGGAGGGTGAGCAAACGGCTGTGTGGTGCTTAGCTGCCGGCCGGGTTAAACCACGACAATATGCATTAATGCACCCTTTTAGTATATTAAGGATACACTGAAATTTAGGCCAAATGTAAGAATTAATGTCTTGTTGACATGTTAAAACTGTGAAGTGTCACACTTGATCCAAAGGACAATGTTTTTTTTAAAGCATCCCTGAACAAAAACTAGACAATTTTCAAAGAAAAGTTGGCTTGTTGGAAATTGAAACTGATGAACTTCAGACCTCTGAAATGCTCTATCTGGATACGTCCGGTCTCAAAAGAATGTCCCTCATGGGTAGGCTGGAGGTATGGCCAGAAACTGCTCATAACTCTCTGAGTGCCGAGGAGCTTGTCCTCTGGGTTAGGCTTTGTGTGAGACCGAGGAGACGGACTGATTCTCCTTGATTCTGACAGCGACACCAACAGAGACAAGCTGAAATCCAGCAAGTAAAACAATCTTCTCTATGACAGAATTTCAGCAAAGCAACAGAGGTATTATTCAACTTCAATAAGAAAAAAGAGAAATCAAGGAGAAGTCGAGAGAGTGTCAAGAAGTCTACACTAGCTCTATAAAATACATACATACTTTCTTCAAGAAAACAGAAGACTGACATTGTCCCCCCCCCCCTTTTTTTTTTTTTTTTTTTTACTGTGATGCAGAACATGAACCTGATGCCTTCAGAAGCCTCTGTTACTCAAACCCTTATTGACAGCCCAAAGATGACTCCTAAGAAAACCACAACAGCACCAATGAAGAGCATGTAGCACTTGAACAACAACAGCTTTACATGTGTCAGAAGTGGACTGCCACAAGCAGTGGCACTTCTGATCGCAAGGAAGCGTTACATTTTCCAAGCAAGAGATTCACATCCTAATGAGAAAAGTAAGATGATAATTTTTTTCTGGTCGTCACACTTTCATAAAATTCTGGAATAACCTAAATAAAACTACCCAGATACTTCTGTCCCCATCTCCCAGGAGTCCCTGGCAGCTCTCCTCCTAGCCTGCAAAGGAGCCAAGGGCCAGAAGCGCTGGGGGCCCGGCTCCACAGCAACCCACCGGGCAGGCAGCCAAGGAGCCAAGCAAACTGGCAGCAAACCAGGTAGGTTCCTGATTAAAGTTCTGCTGACACTGACAAATTCCCACAAACATTTTGATTTTGATCAGCATTTTTCTGACTGAAAACGTTCCATTAAGAAAGTTCCACCAGCTCTACGCAGGAGCAACAGGACGGGCCCAGCTGCCGAGACGCCAGTCCAAAAGGCAGCCCTGCAGGTAGAAGGTGGCGGCAGGCGCTATTTTCGTGCTCCTTCTTTTATGCAGCATGTCTGATGCCCAAATATTTAAAGAAATGCTTAAGATGGCCTCCCTCATCCTCCAAAGCCTGCTGCTACCAACCTAGCGAAGCCACGAGGGTCTCTGGAGGACAGCTCAACAAGAGTCTTGCGAGGCCCCTCGCCTCCCCCCACGTCCCCCCCTTCTCCCTCTGTTGCTGGAGCCATCACTGCCCCGCTGCCAGCCGCTGCCCACCTCGGGCAGTCCCGGGGCGAGGCTGCCCCTGCCTCCCAGGGCAGAAGTTGAGCGGGGAGCCCCCCACCGCCTTCGTGAAGGGGCTGACAGCTCACACGGCCGCGGGGCAGCTCCAAGGTGAAGCCAACACGGCGCCGGGCGAGCAGCCGCGCGGCACGGGATGCGGATACACCGCACAGCCCCGGCACCGACATCGCCCCGCCGCTGCCCCCACTCCCACCACGGCCACCGCCAGCGCTGCCAGCCCGCAGCCCGCCCGACACCACCGTGCCCACCCCGCTCACACCTCCGCGGCCACCGCGGTTCCCCGGACACCCCTCGCTGCCCAGCGGGGAGCCCCTCCGCAGCCCCCCGAGCCCCGTCCCCGAGCCCCGCTCCCTGCCCGCCGTGCCCCGTCCCGGCTGCACCGACCTGGCCGCGCAGCGCCATCTTCCCGAGCGGCGCCGGGGAGGGGCCGGGGGTAGGGGGCAGAGCGGAGCCGCGCCGGGGCCGCCCGTTGGGGCGGAGCGGAGCGGGGGGGGAGCGGCCGTTGGGGCGGAGCGGGCGGCCGGGAGGTGGTGACCGGGAGGTGGCGGCCGGGGGGCGGCTGAGGGAGCGCCGCCGGCCCGCGGGGACCGGGGGGTGGCAGGGGGCAGGTGGGCGCCGCGGGCGGGAGGCGCCATCTTGTCCGGGCGGGCGGGCGGGGAAATGGCGCAGCCCTGACGGGCAAGGGCGGCGGTGAGGGGAGGCGCCGCGCTCAGGTGCGGCTGGGAGGGAGTTAAGGCCGGTGTGCTGCCTCGGGCGGGGAAGGTTAAGGTAGAGCTCCCTCGGATTTTGGCAATTCTTGTCATAACGGCGGCGAAAGGAAGGCTTTGCTCGGTGAATGCGGGAGCTGCGGGTGACAGCCCCCGGGAGGGACAGGAATATCTCCGCTCACAGGGGTGTGAGTCAGCGTAGCGCTGGGTTCATAAATTTATAAGTCCAGGAGGCTTGGACCATGAGCACCGGTCACTATTGTGTGCCTGTCAAGGTGTACAAACCCACGGCTGGGGCCGTTCTGAGACCAAGGCAGCAGCAGGCTGCCCCATCCCGCTTAGGAAAGTGCTGGAAGGCTGAGGTCAGGAGGCTGAGCCCGAAGAGGGTGCTGAGAGGGAAAAAAAAAAATCTGCTTAAATCCAGAAGGCAAAAGAGACCACACAGATGGTTACAGATGCAGCTGAATTGACAGATGGCTCGAGTACCCTTGAAGAGGGGTAATCCCCCTCTACAGGTGCCTGTGAAGATGTGAAGAAATGAAACGGAACTATGTGGAATATAGTTACAGAATCATAGAATCATAGAATATCCCGAGTTGGAAGGGACCCATAAGGATCATCAAGTCCAACTCCTGGCACCGCACAGGTCTACCCAAAAGTTTAGACCATGTGCCTAAGTGCACAGTCAAATCACTTTTTAAATTCAGACAGGCTTGGTGCAGTGACTACGTCCCTGGGAAGCCTGTTCCAGTGTGCGACCACCCTCTCGGTGAAGAACCTCTTCCTGATGTCCAGCCTAAACTTCCCCTGCCTCAGCTTAACACCATTCCTGCGGGTCCTATCACTGGTGTTTACAGAGAATAGGTCACCTGCCTCTCCACTCCCCCTCATGAGGAAGCTGTAGACCGCAATGAGGTCACCCCTCAGCCTCCTCTTCTCCAGGCTGAACAGGTCCAGTGCCCTCAGCTGCTCCTCACACATGTACATCTTCCTCTCTAGGCCCTTTACCATCTTCATCGCCCTCCTCTGGACACTCTCCAACAGTTTAATGTCATTTTTGTACTGTGGTGCCCAGACCTGCACACAGTACTTGAGGTGAGGCCACACCAGCACAAAACAGACCTCCCTCAACTGACTAGCAATATAGTTGCCTCAGTTTTCAGGTCGGGTTGAATCCCACTTGTGGTAACCAGTGGTTCAGGTAACAGGTGACATCTGCAACATCAAGAACTCAGATAAATACAGATACTTTGCTTCTTAAGTTAAAGCACTGTAAAGACAGCATTTTATCTGAAATGCTCCTTAAAGGAGTAATTCAAAGTTGTTGAGGAAAACACTGCACGTAAATGAGACAAGACCAATACTGACGTTACCCAACAGAAGGACATGAAGTGACTTCAACAATGTCTACAGGTATCATCATAGGAAAAATGTGTTTTGATGCAGACAGCTACTTATCTGGGGAGAAAAAGGTGTAATTGATTTGAACCACTATAAGCTAAAGCTGGACAAATTTGGAACCAAAATAAGCCATGCTGGCAATTGCCTGTAAGTAGGACTGACACCAAAGAATGGTGTACTCCTTGTCACTGGATTAAGAGTGATTGTTTTCCTAAAAGATGACATGGTAGGTGCACGTCTTGGAGTGAAAGTTGGTGAAGTGTATGGCCTGGGTTACAGAGGTTGTTACAGACTGCACTTATGTACAGCGTTGTGCCAGCTGCAGTCACAGAGCAACATGTTTGTGACACTAATGAAGAAACATGAGAAAAGCCAAAACAAGAGATGCATTTGTGTATTCCCTGTCCTGCTAGAGGTGAGCAGTGGTCCTGTGCAGTGTAGAGCGCCAAACAGAGTCCAGGGTAAAACTTAACAAAGTGTTCTGGCATCATAAGATGCTGCTGGTGTCAGTGGCAAAGGGAGGAAGGAGGCTCAGGTAACAGCAAATAAAGCGTCAGGGTAAGCAGCAAAAAAGGTTGAATGTGCAAACACTGGAACTGGTACCAACACAAGCTGGGGCAAGTTAGGAGCAGTGAAAACTAAAAACTTATCCACGGAAAATCCAAGGACTGTTGCTGTAGTTAACTGGCAGCTTTTATGAATAAGGCAAAAAATAATATCTGAAATTCTTATTGGGCGCATTGTTTTTTGACGATTTAACATAGTTTGGAAGAACTTCTGCTTTAATCTCCCCTGCTCTAAACTCCACAGTGACTTGTAGTCCGTGGCATTTTAATTGTGGTTGACAGAAGACGGGGCCTGAACAGTTTGTGTAGCATTATTAGTGTTTCCTTCCTGCTACATCACACTCATGACAAAAATTCTCGTGAAGCCTGGTAGCCCTATAGATGAGGGCCAAACTGGTAGAGTTCCTTTGAAAATGGCAGCTGCTTTAGACCAAAAAGAATTTGATGTATTCTTAGCTGGGTCAAGAAAGCTAGGACAATCTAATGGAGGCAGGAATAGAAGTTTCTTTGTACATGAACTATCACAGTCAAATGATGATATCACTCCTGAATCATATGCTTCTGCATAAAATACTATCATTAATTATTGGAGAATTAAGCAAAATCAAAATGGAAAATGGTTTTAAACAGTTTCTTGTTCTCACACTCCCAGAACTGATGCTGGAGGATGGCATTTCCAAAAGTCAAATGGCTGAGATTACTCAGTCCCCTAATAGTTGAGCCTCAGTCCTGTCCAGTGCTTTAGCCCAATGTTTCATCCTCTATCCTGTGAAGAAATAGAACTATTATTTATCCTTAGCCATAGTCTGTAGGAAAGGAAAGGTCAAAAAGCATGCTAGAGAATCAGAGACAAAGGGCTGCTCATACACACAGAAGTAAGAGGACAGAAAGCATTTCAAAGGAAAGCAGAGGGGCAGATCTAAACAGAGGAATGCTCAGGACTGAGGGATATGGAATGAAACAGTGACACGGGGTGAGAAAAGTCAGCCATAAATTACGGTGCAGTAGTTGTGGGAAACTTTCACATGCTATGCAATTTTTAAACTGTCCAGAGAGCCAGAAGCAGCTCTGGTCAAACAGGTACGAGGAAGTCCTTTAAATACCATGACCCTGTGATTAATTGCAGTTCTAGCAATGGCTGTGACTGCTGCTCCAGGTGGTGGGCCATTACCTAGCCTGTGCCACTAAGCTATGCAAAGACATGAAGAAATGCATTTAATAAGTTACACAGTTGAAGAGCTGTGCATAATCGAAGGACACCACAGGTAGCTAAGCATGAGTGAGAGCTTGTGGCTTCTGCAGCTGTGACTTCTGCAGCACCGAGCCAGTCTCCAGCTGGTGTAGAGCGAGAATGTTTTCTCTTAGACAGAAACACACACACATTCCTCGCTAGCCTTGGTCTTGGTTCTGTGTTGACAGATGAGCATATACTGTAGTTTAAACATCGATTTAATCATTTAAATCTCTCAGATGCAGGCAATTGCACTTCTGTATCCAATTTGTTAACTATAGCCTTATTATATTTAAGGGAAAAATAAAGTGGTCTAGCTAAAGAATTAACAGATTCCTAGGCTAATACCTAACAAACTGCTGAGATTTAACATAGCAAGTAAGAATGTCAGATTGTGGAAATACTTCATACTATGTCGGAGTCCTGGCACAAAGGGCAAATCTGCGTTAGGGAGTGTAATTTATTGAGGAATTTTTATACAATTCCTTTATCTTTACTTGGGAGGTGGAAATGACACGGTGAAGATGCTTGAGGAGGAGAGGTTGTGTCATGATATTCAATCTTGCTTCTGTGGAAGATAAAAACAAAATTCTTGCTCATTCAATGGAAGTTGAATTGGAATGTTTTAAATGTGCCTCACAAGATACAGTTCTGAGACCTCCCTGCAGCTTTCCCTCCCCTGTGGTTTCCAGCTCAAGTCTGCGTCTCATTTTCTGCTAGGTGGAATAACACCCGTTTCCTGAATTTGCTGTTACTTTGGATTATGTGCATAGGGCTGTTGCTACAGGCAATGCATTCACAATTAGATCCGTTCTTTTGCCACACTGCTTAGAGAGAGCTGAATCTTCTCCATCCTTTTTATGTTTAAGTGACTTGATTAAAGCATATAAACAAAACCAGACATTCCCCCTTCCTTACCCTCCCAAAACCAGAACTTGCAAATGTTCTGGGTATCACTGTTCCTTCTTTTTTTTTTGTATTACATTGGGATTGTCCCTAACATGCAGTTTTCTTACTGAAAAGAATAGCTTATAATTGACAAGAAATTATTAAATACATAAGAAAAAACATAGACAAATCCAATATGTTTAATTTAGAACCTTTTTTTTTTTCTGTAAATGTTAGGTGCTTTTTTTTGTTTGTTTGTTTTTTAAAATAGACAGTTCATCAGGCCAAACAGTTGTAGTCTAGTGTTTGATACAGTTTCGGTACACATTTTCTCATTCAACTATTGTTTTCTTTCTGCCTTTTTTTTTTTTTTTTTTTTTTCCACATTACATTAGCAATTGCAGAAGGCCCTGAAAAATTCTAATTTATTTCTATGGCTAATGATTTCAAGATTATTTTCTGTGCCATGTTCAAGTCTATGCCAATATACATTGCCACAATTTAGTGAGTGGTTCAGTAATCCAGTTCATTCTTTTGCAACACATGTTGCAATTGATCTTGAATGTACGACTGTAGATTAAATAGTTATAACAAAAAACACCCACTTAATACGATGATTACTTCCAGACAATTTTATGTTTAAAGTAATGGATAGCGAACAAACAAAAAACCTTATTATACATAACACTAAGAAGACCAGGAAGAGCCCAAAGCAGCAAAATCAGTGGTTAAATCTGTAGTCATTTCATATTCCTAATTATATCTTATTAATCTTTTCAGTTATGTAGTGGTGTGGTTTGTATTCATGAGTTCACAATATTCCAGGAACTCTAAAACAAAAGAAGCTAGTCCATGTGTGTTTGTTACCTGTACAAAGATCAATAACACCTCAGGGCAAACACAGTCTATAGTCTCTTATAGTCTCTTATTCAAATTGCAGGAAAATAATACGCCCTAATGGCAAAAAAGCACAAAACAACACAAAATTATTGGAGAAGTTTGTGAGGCACTGTATATACATTAAAAAAATACACAGTAACCACTGCATATTTTTGTGCGTTGGATAAAGATTACAAATACTGAGGCTTAAAATTAAGATGCCTGAACTTTTGCTTCCTTGTTAATGAGAGACTTCAGTAACTTACTGCGATTCATCTGTCCTCGGCCAATGGGAACCGCCAGGTGTAAAGGCCCTCCAGAAGTGGTATTCATAGTTGGGTGTCTTCCATCACCCATTAGTGCAGAGCCAGCCATCATGTATATAATTAACAAAAGCAATTACAGACAATTTTCAGGGTGATCACTTGCCATTCTGCATTCTTGTGTTTTTGAATTGCATTTGAGTCGCTCTTCTGGCTCATGCTGATCAAGAAGTGACTGGAACAATTTGAAAAATGCTTGTGTGTTCTGGTGGTTTGCAGAAAGAAAACAAAGCCTGTTCTCCTCCCTGGCATTTCCAGAACAGTGACAGTGCTGAAGCACTTCAGTTGGACAAAGTACAGATACCGGAGCAAGTCTCAGAACAGACAAGGATAAAGCAGAACAAGACAAAGGACAAATACCGGCTCTCTGTGTGTTTGAGAGGTATGCACTGAGCTATGGAACAGCCATCTTCCATAAACTGCAGTCATTCCCCCCTCTTCAGAACATAAATAGCAATCCCAAATCTTAAACTGTTGCCTAGGCCAGTGGGAGGGAGCTGATGCTAGTAGGAGTAGCTCAAGAACTGTTATAAAAAGAAGTCAAAGGGTGTGCTTGTCTGCTTGGATGCACAAGAAATCTTTTCTGGATATTGCAAGTAAAACAGCATTCACTTGCTTAAGATTGTGATTCAAGTTTCTATTAAAAGTAAACAAAATAGTCCCCCAGAAGATAAGTAATTCACCCATGGTGAGACTAAATAAGGAAAACTTCAAATGAGAAGAAAAATCTTGCTGAAACTTATGAGAAAATAAGAACTAAGAAGATTAAAAACTCTTTTTAACCTTCAGACCTAGGCTTGTTGCCATGCGAACAGCTTCTTGATATTTCTTAGTACATTAAAAAATAGAAATTGATACATAGTGAAAATTCTGTTTAACTAATGACATTTTTGGTAGACAAATTAGAATGATTTAAAGAAATTGTAGAATCATAGACGTTTAAAAATAATATAAATTTTGATCCTTTCAGGATGCTCAATAGACAAGTACACATTTGAGAATTTTATTTAACAGTTTAAATGTATGAACTTACAACTGTTCTTATTTCTAGTAAGTAACGTGATACACTTCAGCCAAAGCTGAACTCCAGGCAGGCGGGATACACGAGTGAGTGTGTGTGTTATCAGAGGAGCCATTGCCAGCACAGAGAATACTAGTAAATATAACAGTGTGAAAAGTATTGGACAATATATGTATAAAAATTATTATTCAGAGTCGTTTCAATTTTCATAGTCCCCAGATTCATATTCTTCTTCATCCTCATCATCCGAATAGTCATAGTAGTCCCCATAGTCAGCGCCATAGCTTGCACTTCGACTGACAGTAAATGCAAATGCAGAAGGTGAACCTGCACAGCAAGACATAATTGAATCCAGATTGAATTAGCTGTAAATAGGAATGAAGAGGAGAGTACAGTTTTAGATAAGTACAGCAAGCTCAATATTTCTGAGTCCTTGTTAAGAACTATGCCTTCAATCATTTGCAAATCCTACAGACCCAAAAATACGAGCAGAGCTGATAAAGCTTTGAAAACCACTGGCAGAGTCAGTGACAAATGAAAAAGCCTTAACTTGGGAGGCAAATACAGACAGCATCTGTGTCCTGCATTTACGAGCAATCCCAGTTCTCGCTGGCATCAGCCCGTGGGACTGAGCCCAATGCAAAAAATGTAAAGCTGTTTCTTGTATTTTTCCGAATGCTATTGGTAAGGAACAACGGCTGTTGCCATCCTAACTTTTGGAAAAATAAGCAGATAAACAGAACAGCCGTAGTTTGAAGACTGCCTCAGATCCAGCAGTTGTTCTGGGTGCAGAGTTCGTAACATCAAAGGGCTTCTCTAGGAGGAAGATAGAATAATATGTTTCAGATCTGTGGCTATAATTTTCAACAATTTTTCTCAAAGATGGTGTCATTTGAAGCAAAATATTATGATATTAACATGTCGGTATTTTTATCTTCCAGAATTCACAGGCACTTCTGAATTAAAAATACCTAGAACTGAATCTCTTTGAAAGGATGAAGGAAAAGAAAAGAAGACAGAAAAGTTAAAATATGGCAATCTCTAGGTCATTTCTGATATCCTTAATTTGCATTTGCATTCTGACAAACCCACACACTTTGCAGGCTGCTTGTCAGTCTTAAACATTTTATATTCTTCACATCCAAATAAAAAACAAAAACAAAACACAATATACCATCAATGACTTTCAATCTTGCAGAGGCATATGTTGCACCATACTTATTTTTGGTATGGCAGATGTAGATGCCTTCATCTGATTTTTTGAGGCCTTGAATCTGCAGCCAGCCTGTCACACCGTACTTCTGAGGTCCACCTCTTGCCTTTTAGAAGAGAAAGAAATAGTGAAGTAGCTAGGAGACATGATAATAATTTTCAAAATAATTGTGTCCAGATTTAAACATTGTTCCAAACTTTGCTTTTGTTTACCATGTACTGCTATCATGCTTTGATTCTCAGTTTGATTCTGCTGCCATATATTTTAATTTCCTGTTTTCTCTGTGACTCTTAGTTCATGCTTCCCCTGCTCAAACCTTTAAACTTCAGTGCCCTTCACAGGGCTCTAATTCCTGGTCCTTTTGATGCTTCTGTTTCCCAGCAGTCCTCACGCTTCTTGTCCTGGCACCACTTCTTGCTGCTGCTTCAAAGCACTGCCACTTGTCCTGGAGCTCATTAATTTCTTCAGGATGAGAGTGGCGTTTGAGCCTGAGCCAAGGGGCCTGACCAAGCTGGCACTCAGCGTCCAAGTTTGAACAGACAGAGCCTGAGTTTTCACAGTTTGTGACAATCAGTTTCAACTGGCTCGTGCCAAAGCCTCTTAATGGGGGAGCTTTGTTTTCCAAACAAATATTACAGATACAAAACAGGTAACAAATGTTGGTAGAGATGCTGTCGTGCTCACTCTAACCTAATGAGACAAGTTAACAAGGTTTAGTTTAGGCTCTGAATTGACCAGTGTTCGGATGGGGCTCCATACACCATTGTTTTTAAGTCCACTAATTCCACATACATTCATGCTCTGTTTGCATGGATCTGGATACGTTTCTAAATAATTTAGATACTTAGTACTATAATAAGGTATTTCTGTGCATTTTCTGTCTATATTTTTTTCAGGTTGTGTTCTATGTCCATTGGATCTTTTAGCTTTTCAGTTGTGTATCCAGAAAGCTAGATTTGCCATTCACTTCCCCAGGACACAGTCTGCTCGTGTTCTTTTGCCCACTCGAGGAGGCATGCTGATACAGCCCTCAGCCTTCCTGCAGTCTGCCAGTACATCTGGCTTTGTTAGCTCTTCTCCCCAGAATGTTATTTCCATTTAAAAAATTAGCATTTTGATTTAATTTTAGCTCAAACTTTCAGGCTATCTCTGCATTTGCTCAAACCCCTATCTAATGCCATTCTGCTAGTTCCCCTCAGATTAAAACACAGCATCCTCCATAAAATGAGCACATTTCTTTGTTTGCTTTTTGAACACATCAAGGACTGAACCCAAATGGCAGGTCTCCAGAAACAGCATCTTGCAGAGGAGAAGTTGAGGTATCTGCCAGAATTATGCTTCTGCACCAAGAATAGAAAAACGGCTGCCAACAGCCATCCTTCCCACAATGCACCTTCTTCTAGGTATTAGCTTAAACATTTCTATTTTTATATCAATTCATTTTTTCCAGAATGATTCATATGTAAGGAGAATCTTGCATCTTTTCTTTCCCTGGAGATGGATGGATGGTACCCCTCCTGTTATTCCTTCTGCTTGGACTGCCACAGCAACGATCCCTGCACTCACCAAAGTCAGAATTCTTTACATAATCATAGGGCCCCTGTAGGATTTCTATTTATTACAACCGTACTGTATGCTGTAGGAGAAATTCGCTACTTAGCACCCCTACTCCTCATTCCAAATCATAAGTTACAGTAAATGCAAGTTTTACCTGTACTGAGATATGGGCGTCATCTCCTGGCAGAAACATTTTATTCCCTTTTTTTTTCCATTCAAGGTGTGGCATAGGATAGGCTGACACCTCACAGCCAAAAATGACATCATTGCCTGTGAAATTCTGGACATCCTGGGGTGGCATAGAAATCACAGGAGCTGCAGAGACCCAACAGAGTACTGGTTTAGAAGACAGTGAACAGCATAAACACAAAAGCATATAACGTAAATTCTTGTTTCACATGATAAAACTAATTTTCATGTTTTCAATCTTGCACATTATGAGGAGCCACATGATTCCAAGCAGCTTTTCAAGCTCAGAAAACTGTGTCTCATTAAAGGTGAACAGGTATTTCAAAGACACAAATTTCAAAGTACCTGCCTGTCCTTTCTCTATGCACACGATCGTGAAACTTAAGCTGAACTTAAGTGCAGTTTGCGCCCCATGTGCTGTCATCATGGGCTAGACCCAAGGCCCATCATTTTAGCAGCCAGTGCTTTAGCAGCCAGACCTTCAGAGGAAAGTACAAGAAGTTCTGTAGCAGGCTGTCACAGAATAACTTGATCACGGGCAGTAGTACTTCATTTCTGTTATGTTTTGCCTAGCTTAAAAGCTGAAATGCTGAGATTGCTAGCTTATCAGAACTTGTCTTCTGGATACCTCATTGCCTTCAGCTTGCTACGGTTTTGTTTCTCGCCGTAACCTGTGGAGTGCATCGCAGCAAGTTACAGAATAACAGCATTAATAGGTTTCACATTTAGCCCCACTTGCTATGAATTTTGTCTGATGTTCTTGTGTTAGGAGACATAAGCAACAGTAGTAATCCAGTTACTTTATAAGTTTTTATGCTTATTATAACTATCAGATTTCCATGTACTTGTTTCCTGTTATTCTTTTATCTTCAACCTCCTTCTCCATTTATTTTTTGTCTCTGAATGATTCTCTTCCTTTTTCCCAAATAAAAAGCTGACATTAACCACGAGAGGGAGCCAGACCAGGGATTTGCAGACATTAAATAAAAAAACTATCATCTGATGCACTCGGACACTATTCAAATACATAGCTCTCTATAAGCATGTATGAGCATACTCAGTTTTAACAGAAGATGATTTTATTTAGCAGGAGGGAGGAAAAACACATATTTACTGTTAATGCAGCTTTCCTTCTTTTGGAAATCTCTTTGGACTTTTCTGTATCTACATGTCATCAATGAGAAGTGTTTTCTTTATAAAGTATGTTTTCTTTCTCTATTTCCCTGCTGGCTTTTAAAAATGAACATGTTTTCTGGGCCATTAGACTTTTATTTAATGAGTGCTTTTATTTTTGTACGTATCCCAGAGACTTAGAAATAGAAACTTCTAGTAAATAATTAATATATTTTGACTCAAAATATTTGAATCAATGTGTACAGTATATATGCTTCAGCATCTGAAATCATAACATACTGTCCCAGGTTTTCAAGCAATGTTTCATATACCTGTGTCAGTTTTTACGAATTGATAACTGTGCAGAAAATATAAAATATATTCTATCAAAATTACTTGAAAAGCAATTATACAGGAAAATATCGATTTCCCCATTTATTAATTCCTCATTAAACACTGCCGGTACTCTTCAAAAGTAAGGTTTTCAAATTTATTAGCCCTTAAATGCTTGTTCTTTCATGAGAATGGTACATTCAGAACCTCTCTATCATTGCAAAAATCTCATGTTCAAATCAGAATTGCCTGAGTATCTTGGATGAGAATTTTTTTTGCCTATGATCAGAGGATCTGACATCAGAACACACTTTGAAATACTAAAACTCAGTGCAACCACAATGCTTTTAATTATGTGTCCACTTTAGTTAAGTTTCAGGTGTAAGAAAGAAAGCCAAATGTTACATTGACTCACATTAGTTCTTTAAATTGTTTCTGTACAGAGGCAGCACACTAACTTGCTGGCAGGCAGATGTAGACTGGTTAGTACCTTTGTTCCGGCACAAGGGCCGGTGTCCTGGGACGATACTGACAAGACCGAGGTATTGCCAAGAGCAGAGCCCTGCCTGTGTGCCTGTCCTCGGGCACAGCTCAGCCACGTGAGGCTGGGGGCTCTGCCTTCATGACACCACATAAACACATCCTTAGCCTCCAGGACACGAGGATCTCAATTACAAATTACCTTACAGACATATGAGAAATTTGACTAGCACTGTTTACCGTGCACAGATACTACTTCCATGCTAGATACAGCCATTTCTTCATTAACTGTGTCGGATGGAAACATCTAAATATGGCCCAGGTCTCACCCAGCTGACTACCTCCAAACAAGTACTTAAGGCTTTGCTGGACCTGGGCTCACAAGGACTGGCTTCACCTGAGATCAAACCTGCAGCAAGTAGGAAAGACCACAGTTTTGATCAAACTAAACTGCCTTTTCTGAATGTGAACACACAATGAATACTTGCATTATCTACTCAAACTTGAAGTACCTCCAGAAAAAAAAATAAAAATCTTACAACACCATTTTGCTATATGTCAATGCAGAAAAATGAAGTCATGATTTAATATTTTAACAATGTACAAACTTCATTTATGAACGTTTCAGAATTTGTGTTCAGCCAGATTCCCCCATGCATATCTGTGTGTTCGTTTGTTTTTGTTTGTTTGGTTGGTTTTGTTTTTTAAAATTGTCTCTTTAAAAACAGGTCTATACTGGAATGATTAACCAGTCATTTTGATTCCTGGAGCAGATAATCTTTTCTTGATAATTATAGACAGCATTCTGATGCCTCAGTGTCTGGAGGTGAATGTGCTGTAGTTGTGCCTTGCCTTTTAAAATTCTGGTCACGAGCTGTCCTCCTGTGTTACAGAAAACATAAACCAGAAGCCAGGAAAAATCAAAATTCTGCTTCACCTTTCATAATTGACTTTAACCCAATACCATTACAGAATAAATAATTATATAGTACCAATTTTTTGTTTCTTAACTCATTCATTTTTGCTAATCTATGTCTGATTTAATGAAAATGACAAGAAATCTGGCAGATCAGTTTTTTTTTTTTTGTTGTTGTTGTTTTTTACTGTATCTAAACTTCGAATAATTACATTTAATTTCAAAGAGCAGCACCACTAGTTCTGTTACTTCATTAAATCATCAGCAGTAAAGCTTTGAATGGGGATAGACTAAGTGTGGAGAATCTATATCTACTCACTACTTAGTAACCTTGGTAAATTATTAGATAAACAGATCAAAACTAACATTTAGGAAGAGAAGGGCTTTTTTTCAGAGTTACTTTAGGGAGCTAGGCCTTTTTCTTCCCTTTTTTTCTGGCGATAGACGAAAGATAAAAGGCTGTGCTCTTCTGATGAAAGGAGTTTATTGTTATTTATTTATTCATTGGTTGCTGTATACAATTAATCCTTTTGGCATCAATAGGAAACAGCAGATGCTTTGAAGGAGAAATAGCAAAACAAAGCACTTGGAGTTGACTGAAGGTTATATTTATAGATTGGTACCAAAACCCCACAGTGTCTGGTGTTTGTTTCTCATGCAAATCGAAGTCAGTGGAAAGCGAGTGCCATGGTGAGGTTGCTGGTCTTGGAGCCAGACTCCCTGTTGCCTTTTGTCATCAGCTGCAGCCATGAAAAAAGAGAGTCTGAATCACAGCACACTCACATGCCCACTGCTGCTTCAGGGAGCTGCCGTGAAGGAGGGGCTTACTGGTAGACTCCTGTGGGGGACCAAGGCATCGTGCCTCCATGGCAGCACCTCTGTGTCTCCTGGGTCTAAAACAGAGCCTACAAAACGTGGTCAGCAGCTGCTCAGAGAAGTTGAGAAGAGGGATGCTTCTCCCTGACCCCAGTGAGCCCAGCACCCACCTCAGGCTCAAATGTGCTGCTGCAGCTGGGCTCACGCACCAGCTGCGTCTCTTCTCTGCACCAGCCAAGGTGGCAGGCCCCCATTTCTCTTCAGTGAAGTCTGCACAGCAGTGAGGGCTGTGAGCTTATCCCCAGGCCTCTGTGCAATTCAGCAAACTGAGGCATCCCAAGAAATTCCTCTGTGTGCATGGAGAGAGGGGCCAGCCTTTCTGGGGACCAAGGGAGGCAGTGGGAAAACACTGGGGGTGATGCCTGCATGCAGAGGAGCTGAGCTTGTCCCTCTTGCTTGAGGAGCAGTGTTACGTACCTCAGAGGTGGCTCCAAGGCCAAATTACTGCTTTTTAGCCAGGTCTGTTTAATTAATTAGAGCAAACCATTGCTTTAAGCCTGTGTGCCAGAACAGCAACCTTCTCTGCTGCAAAGGTAACGTCAGCTGCTACTTGAATGGCACTTCCAGCTGAAATCTCCCTGAAAGGGTTACCTTGCAAGAACTTGTGCTATTTTCATGCCAAATAAGAGAAACTACCCAAGGGCAAACAGGCTTTCAATCACACCACGCGCTGGTGTGCAGTGAGTTTTCTGAATGTCTCTTTACTGACAAGCCTCACTTCCCAGCTTAATGCCCTAATGGCAAATAGGGGGTTCTTCAATGGGTGTTTCTTTTGCAACTAGAAAAAGAGGAAAGAAGTCTGGTCTTAGCTGCTCATCACTCTTCCTTTTAAGTATTCAATGTCCAGTGTTCATTCAATACAAAAGCACAGCATATGGTCTGAATTGGAGGCAACAGACTGCTAGCAAGGAGTGAGTGAAATGGACCTGAGTTACTCACATACGTGGACCATTGCCAGAGACACAAGTTTGGATTCCCACAACTGTGACCCATTTGTGACTCAGAAACCTACTGATTTCATATGAGAAAATATTTCATGAACTTTCTTTTTAAAAGAAAAAACATTTCTCATTAAAACAAAAACACCACGAAACAAACCACTAAACTATTCACTTTCTCCTTTTCATTTTATATTTATTTGCCTTAGGTGAAAGGTGCCCATGAGTAATGACCTGTAATAACGTGAAGAATGAGAACAGCATATGAGCAGCAGACAGCATTCCCCTCTACAACCCGGCTAAGAATCCTTCCACTAGCAATCATCGCTGGGAAATATTCATGCTCTGTAAGTGTCTTTAGGGAAATTGTTTGTTTGTTTGTGTTCTGATATATGGATTTCCATTTCATGGGAACCTAGCTTTTATGATGATTCCTTAATTAGATTATTGTGGACATTTTTGTTAAAATAATAGACCTATTAATTAAGCCCTATCTTCTTTTTCCTCTACTTCATTAATTACTAGATATACATACAGATAGATATATACATGCGTGAGCGTACACACATGGACGTGAGTAAGGTCTGCTTTGCAATCACCACTTTAATATCAGATCAGTCTTCATGTAATAATAATTACTTGTCCAGTACTCAAAGACTTTTCAACTGTTCATTTACTCCCAACTACACACACAATTTTTGTAAAAAATATTCTCTGCTCTTTAAAAGCAGATTTAGTCTGTTTGCGTCTTACTGGTTGCCATGTGATATAAAATCCACTGGGTTAATAACTATACCGAGGCTTATAACTTACAAGTATTAGCTACTGACCCACATTTTCCACACAATAGTACTGCAACAAAATAATGATAATTAGAACAAAAACGTAGCATTTCCTCAATGAAGTTAAGGCTAGAGCATCTAGTAACATATCTAAAAATCAGCATGAGTTTTTTTAGTTTGAAAGTGACTCCGAACAGGTTACCTGATTCACAGGGTCCTTTATGTTTCATGCTGATATTTCTCTTAGTTGCATAAGCCTTGTTGAATTGACAAATGTTCTCATAGGTTTTCCCTTCGGGTCCGCAGATGCTCTCTTGAGACTTGCACACACACTGGGGTTCAGGAACTTCCCCAAACCTGGCTTCGTCAGCATCCAACCTGCACTCGAGGTTGTCCCCGCATTGCCCATAAAAATGATTACCCTGGTCCAAGTCACAGATCTGACCTTCTACGTTTCCACATTCAGGACAGCAGCCACAACGGTCCAGTACAGTCCCGGCTGGGCAGTCTTTAGGCTCAGAGCAAAGTGCCAGATCACATTTTCCGCAATCATCTCCTTCCCTTAAGAGCCTCCACCAGCCTCGATGGTACAAGGCAGGGAAACCATGAGAAACCTGCACCAGTACTACCAGCACTGCTGTAACCACCGGGGGCTTCATCTTGAGAATGTAACAAACAAGCAGAAAAGGTCCTTGGAGTAAAGCCAGGAAAAAAAAAAAAAAAAAGAGCTTGTGAGAGAAAAACGTCACAATCCTTTTTTGTTGTAGAATATAAATTCTACTGCAAACACAGGCTTTAAGAAGAAATTAGCATCAGATTCCTAATCTGGAACTGATAATAAAAATGCATACAAACCCACCAGCTTTTCTCTAATGCAGTTTGGAATGTGGGTATTGCTTGCACAGAAACCAAACTGCCCCTTCTGACAGCTCTCTGAAAAGCTGTTTGCTCAGTGTCTCCTTGAGCCAAATTTGCAAAGCATTGCTCTACTGAAACAACATTATATTGCAGCTATTGTACAAAGGGGAACAGAGCAAGTTAGAGCAAAATTAAGAAATTAACTGATAAGAGGGTTTTTTAATTATCATTTTGCTTGTCAGTTGACAGAGATCACACAAAAAGAGGATAAACGTTGGTAGAAAGTAACACCTAATTTACCAGCACTCTAGAGCTGAGCTAGTACTGGAAAGAGGTTTAAAACCAAATTTAATCTATTATTGATCTTACCTCGGGGTTTCTGAATTAACAATTTACTTACAGGCTCTTTACAAGCAAGGGACAATCCAGGACAGCTGAAACTGACTTTGAAGTCTTGGATTTAAGAGGAGGGGTGTCTAGATCCGTTAAAGAACTCATTGTTCTCTGCCCATTTAGCTTCTTTTGAGCATTTATGGGTGCCTGTGGTTTGCAACCCAAAATAATGTGGGCCACATGTTTGGCTCTCAAAACAAAGTGCGAATGATTTAGAACATACGCCAATGTAAACAAGCCACTGCAGCATCTTCAGACACACCAGAAGGAGGCTTTGCTGAAGTTAGATGCATCACTGATCTTTTCAGAGCACTTTTCTACCTCTGTTTCTTAAGATGTGCTTACACTGAATTACAAAGGATGCATTTTGTTGTACCACCCTTACATCCTTTCGTCACATCCATTAAAACAAATCTCACAGCAACGTGTGTTTACTTTCCATCCTGAATGTATCAGTGGCTTTTCCTAAGTTTAGCTTCATATCTTCTGCACCAACTGAGCTTGCCTGAAGTGAAATAGGCTGGTTCAAGATCACTTTCTCCTGCTGAACTTCATATAATGCAATTTCCCTCTGACCTCCATCAGTACAGCACTTCTTAAAGCCATCCTAGGGAGACCTACAGGGCCTTGCTCATTGCTGAGTGATGGCTGGACTAATTCATTTTCTGTACTGCACGCTGGCTTTGAACACAGAAGCAGACTCCAAAGGAGTACATTATGTGTGTAATTGATGCTTTTAACATTCAGAGTCAGGCAAAAAGTAACCAATGAATTTAATGGGAGATTGATTTCTTGTCCCACCTTCTTATGCTTTTTAATGTGTTTTATTTCACACTTCCTCATCAAATTCTAATCAGACATTTAGTTTTACATTATAGAATCTACTCATCACTATATTTTACTGTGTCTACAGCTGTAGGGGATGAGTATCTAAAGGATAAAGATTTGCTGAGGCCCATATGAAGTAAAAAATGTTTGTAGTGGTGAAAATATACATACAAAGTGGAGCCAAAGCTAGGAGGGGCTTCAGGCCAGCACTACCCTTGTCAAGGCTGAACTTAACCCTTCTTACAGGAAATGTGATTTGAGGGCTGTAAAACAAGGGTACTAGGAATTACTTCCTGCATCCTGACATTAAGGAAACCCATTGTAAATATCCTAGAAAACATTTTTTACATTTATCTGAGTAATGTAATCTGAGTTCTTGATGGATTTAGCCTATAAATTAAGAATGGGGCATAGGTGTGGTCTCATTTGAACAGCTGCCACTTGGTAGGTGATCTACAGCTGAAGGTTATTTTGGCCACTGATAACTGAGCTCACCTGGAACAACGGGGGGCTGAGGGGGGGTGTAAAGCAAAGTAGTGCAACAGAGAGAATGGACACCTGTCCCAAATGTCTTCTGTTAGCAATGGCAGCTGTGAGGAGCTGAAAAGAACATTTCTGTAATTCTCTATACAGGATGGATATGTGGCAGTACAGGAGAAGGTGGGAGCAAGGAAAGAGTGCAACAGGGTTTGAGAGGCATATCTGAAGGGACTGTCCCATCTGGTTCAGTAATAAGATGCATTATTTCAGTACCTGAAGCTTTCTTTGGTAGGTTAAGTGAAAAAAGCGTTGATTTTTTTCCCCCATGAATCCTGGTTTATCTTCACTCTAAATTACTCCCAGGCTCCAGAAAGAAACACAAGTATCAATAGATTAACATTGCTGGTGGAACAGCAAAACAAGAACAGAAGTACACTGTCTCCTTTTTTGACACCATCCCCCAAATACTGCCTGGAGAGCTGACCAGCAGTGCACATGAGGCCAGCACGACCCCTCTGGTAAAGGCAGGAGGCGCATGAGGGGAGCTCTCTACCACCAGCTGTGAAGTAAGAATGTTTTGGTGCACAACTTCAGTAACAGCAGGTTGAACAAAGTTACTGTTCCCTCCATCTCAACAGGCAGGGTAATGCTGAGCATGCAACAGACTTTTTCTGGCCCTTTTTCTGGTGTTTCTGTGTGGCGTAGTAAGCACAAGGAGTTCTACCTTCCCCATCTGGAAGAGGCAGTGGGCAGTGAAGAGGCCTAGCAAAACAGCCCAACTCTTTCCATACCCTCAGACTTCATCTTCTACCAGGACACGGGAAAGGTCTTGCAAAATAATTCCTGTAAGTGAATTGTTAAGGAAATTGTATTCCTATTCATTTCCTGCTTTCTTCTTGGGGCCGGTGTTACGCTAAGCTGCTGAGTTGTATTGCATTATTCTGATTTGCATGGTAATAGATAAGGTACGTGGCTGATGCAATTTGAAATCCTGTTGCTAGTGATTCCTGAGGTACTGCTTTTTCAGATGAAATATGTTTCGGGTCTTCATTCTGTATTTATTTGTGTCAGGAGAAGTTTTACTTAAGGAAGGGTTTCTGAATCTGGCTCCTGCCAGGCTCAGACCTGGTTTCTTCAGATACTCCTTGCAGAGCTCTTGTGTAATGACAAAACAAGAAGTTTTGAAGTTTCCCTTCTATCTTCTCAGTCCTGCAATGGTTTGTTTTGTTGAATGGGTAGAGTTAAGAAACGTTAGTGTTGAGTCTCTTAGGCTATATCAGGTACCGATTCTTGAGGTTCCTTTAGAGAGAGTAAATCTTAGCTGACTCAACATGTTTCTGTCCAAGAAACCTTAGATGCTATTACATGCACACACACACACAAAAGAAGCATTAAAGAAAACTAATGTTTGGTCTGTTCTGCTGGGTAATGGCAGAGAGCAGGTAGCCAAGCCCATTGTGTGCAAGTCCTATAAAGCATTACCTGACACTATACCAACCTCTGAGGATAATTTTTCTCCCACAGTATCAAGAATTGAGCTGTGTTGTTTTTGTAAAAATAAGGGGCAAATGGTGGAAACTAATGACCGATGAGGCAGAAGTGTTTAGATGCCATTTGTGGGTTTGCATCAGAAGTGCTGACCAGCAGTGGTATGGGCAATCCTGGAATCTCCAAGTATGTTCTTTTTTGGTGCCAATCGTATTTGCTGACACATTGCTTTCATGAATCTCATCATTAGTGCTGTAAGCACATGAAGTATAGGTTAATTCTACTGTAACATCATTATTAAATCCATTAATCAAGGGCAGGAGATCCGTAATTAACTTATTCTCCAGCATCAAGTAAATGATTCTACTGTGAGCTTTAAGAAAGCAATTGTTCACTGATATGCAAAATACAGTGGGGCTTTTAGACTATAAGGCTGTGTAATTGTATAATAAAATTATAAATTTTGCATATTTTAATAATGTAACGTATATATTTTAATTATTTTCTTTGCAAGGTTAAAATGGGAATCATTATTTTTGTTTATTTTAATTTATTTATTAGTTCTTACATCTCAGTTACCAAAAAAGAAAAAATGAACATGGCTCCTTCCTGAAAGCTGATTATTTTCATCGAAGGCTTTGGCTAGGCTTTTGTTGACTCATCCTAGACCTGTCTGTAGCAGTAGCTGCCTATAGATTCTTTGCTGATTCATGTTTCATCATCATCATTGTTGGTGACTGTAGGCATTCAAAGTTCAACTTGCAGTGACAAAAAGAAAGGCCTGCTAGCACTGCTCTAGTACAAAATGCTCGGGGTTGATTAATGTAGCCTTACTGACTGCTTTTACACAAATACGTCTGAAAAATCCTTTACACAAGTTAATTTGCCTTCCAGGTACTTCAAGGGTTAGGCTCTGCCTTACTCCTCTGCTATGCTTTAAGAAAACCAAACTTCTGAAAGCTTTGCAGGTTTGCTCAGAAACAGCCAAGCCTCCTGTCCTATAACAGGAAAGGGACAGGGAAACGTTTAGGGAATCAGCAGTAGGCAATCAAGCATTTTTCTAAAGCCATTCTTTTGAAAGGTGAGTTGTAGTGAGGAAACCTGCACATAAAGTATGATAAGAGCATTTCCCCATGTGTCTTGCCCACATTTCCACCCCTGCAAATCTTAGTTGTTTTGATCTTTCTCCAGATGCTTTAATCACAAATAAAAGATAGAAGCTATAGCCAGTGCCATTCTTCTTCCTCTTGAGGGAGGGAGTCAGGCACAAAGGTTTGCCTGCCTTAATTTTAGGGCTAAAAGCAAAGCCTCCACGTGTTTTGTACAGACCTCAGTGTTTTCAGGTGTCAAGTTCTATTGCAGCAGATGCTGCAGTTCAGTATGGAGTTCAACTTGTGCATCAAAGGCAGGTGCTGTCGGCATCAAGAGTGAGATAGTAGGGCTGTCAGGTACAGTGGAGCTTCAGAGACACCAGAAAACCTACCGACCCTCTCCACATAAAAGCAAACAAACAGAAAAGCACAAGAAAGGCATGTCCTACACATCCTGCCAGCTGCAGGCCTGGGGACAGATGTGGGGCAATGGGCAGGGGGCCCCTGAGGCAGTGAGCAGGGAGGGTGGGAGGCAGAGGTGAGGCCCTGGTAAGCCCAGCCTGTCCCGGGACTTACCCTGTCACCTGGGGAAGGCGGTGTCTGTGTGAGCCCTCTGCTCTTCTCACCTGGGCTGCAGCTCCTACCTTCAGCAGGGTGTTGGAAGACTAGCGTGGTGCTTATCACTGACCTGCAATGAACATGCTCCAGGCAGCTGGGGAAGGACTGGAAGGTAAAAAACAAACATGGTGTTGGCCCTAGGCAATATTTTGAGGTGCTCTGTCCTAACAAAGACTAGGAAAGTAGTATTAGCTGCCACTGAGGGCCAGCTGTGTTTGTGCATACCTGTCCATCTGTTTCCCACCAGACAGTGAGGGGATGCAGAGACAGCTTGAAGCCCAAAGATGACTCATGCTGGTGATTCAAAGTCGCCTGTGCCAGAAAGGTTCTTTAAAAGAGCAAGCCACAGTGTTTGCTGGGGCAGCCTAATAGAGAGGGAGCTCTCTGGAACTTGCAGAAATGCATACGGAGTCATTTTGCTTGGCAACCTTAATGTTGATGGATAGAACAGTTTGCCTTGTCCAGTTTATAGAAGAGCAGCTGATACAAAATTACTTTATAGCTGGATATTTATGAGAAGTTTCATTTCAAATAATATAGCTTTTGCCTCTGGCGATGCTGAGGTTTAGCCCTGTTATTACCGGGAACTAAATCTTTAGGATATTCTAACTATAACTGCAGGGCCTGTTTGATCTACCCAGCAAAGTTAATATTTTCCAAAGCAATGGAAACTTTATAATGGAAAGTCTCATTAGCAAAAACTACCTGTCCCTAAAAGCAGCCAGGAAATCAGGCACAGAGAGGGAACTTCAGGGATTTTCTTTCAGCTTCAGAAGGGATGTGCAGGTTGTGTGTGAGGAGGGGAGGCTTTGCTGGGGTGTTGATCTGGGGCAGCGTGGGCACCGGTGAGGTAGGTAGGCAGCAGCAGAAGGTAAGGAGGTGGGGGAGATGGCAGGAGGAGGCTTTGGTGTGAATAAGCGCAGAAAGCAAAGCCTGTGACGAGCTCAGAGGGACAGCACTTACCACTGGGAAGGCCTGGGAGCACAGGCACTGCCCCTTGCTGCTCAATTCCTGCTGTGCTCAGGACTTTGCGTTGTCTACTGACCCACAGGTCTGATGCACTGTATGGCTGGCTTGCTCTTCTCCCTTCTTCGGCAGATCAGTCCTCGTCTAGTTTCTCTCCTGGACCGCTGTGTAGTGAGTTCCTAGAAAGCGAGACCCCTTGGGGAGTCTTTACTTGGAGATCAGTAGTGCTGGGAGCCACGAACAAAGCACTAACGCTCAGGGCCAGGGCCAAACCAAAGGCCTCCCTTTCCCCAGAATCTGAACAGCAGCCAGATAAAACCCACGTGTGTTGTAAACCCAAGGAGGGAAGTGCAGATGGGAAGAATTTGGTCTCAACCTTTCTAGCAAGGCCCTTCCTTCCTGCTGCTTCTCACTCATCAGGAGTCCCTGGGGAAATATTGCACCCTGCTGCATCTGCCCCAGGGGCCTCAGGGACACTCACCTCAGAGGTTCTGCACCAGCACAGCCCCACAAAGGGCCCTTCGTTAATGCTTACAGCCTCAGGGCCAGGCTGGAGCAGGGCTCTGAGCTGGATTTGCCAGCTCTGAGTAGCCCATGGTTTCTCCTGGTCCCTTTACTATCTTACTTCTGAGGGTTGCAGTGAGTTGGGTAGTTTATCCATGGTAGCTCTTAGATCTGCATGCCTGTTCCTAACAAAAGGTATGAAAGCTGGACAGAGTGTTGAGTGAAAAACATGCATGAATTAAGAAGCATGGGTAGAAGCCAGAGTCCATTTAAATCAATAGCCAGACTCTCATTAACCTAAATGGGCTCAGGATTTTACCCAGCCCGTTTTGCTTAGCTGGCTTCCTGTTTGAGTTGGCAGGGCAAATGGTCTTTGTCCCTGTCCAGCAGGGCGTATGTCAGATTTACTTTTTCTTTTGGTCAAGGCTGATGAAACACTCTTAGAAGTCTCAGTTTGTTCTAGCCGCAGAGCAGCTAGAGATACTGAGCGCAAACATCTTGCAGGCACTGGAAGCCATGATGCTTTTGCATGAAATGCTGACCTACTTGTGCTGAAGGAGATGTCTGAGAGCACAAGCTCTGTCTTGAAGAGCTGGTCTGGTCTTAGGTTTGTGATTACATTTGATGATAACTGAACTGATGTGAATCTAAATCTGCATTGAAGAGGCTTTGCTATAGGTGAACACTGGAGCTTATAGAAAATGCCAGTGTAACAGCATCCACTGATGCTGCAGAAGTGGAGTGCTCGTTGGATCAGTCGAGTGAAAAGGATGATGTCTTGTAAGACATGACTGCATAATTGTGACTGACTCCTCTCCTACGCCACAGCACGAGGGGAAGGCAGACTGCTCCTTTGCAGGCTTTGGAGCTAGGCTTTGTGGACTGCAGGGAAAGCCAAATGAAAACGGCAGGATATCTCCTGGGAAATCTGAGCTGGCAGTGCAAAACCAAACTTATTGTCTCCCTCGGGGGAGGAAAGAAATAAATCCAGATTTTAGAAGACATTTCAGGTGGGTAAACTTGGTCCTAGAGCCACCTGCATGATCTGACCCTACCTTCAGAGCTTTAATTCCATGTTCTCTGAAGTTTGGGATTTGTTTTCTGGGTCTCTCAATGGAATAAAACATAACAGAACACTAAATTATTAAAAACCATCATGCTTTGTAATACAGTGGAACTAAAAAAACATGGAAACAAGTGCAGGCCACTTCCCTCCACATCCCTCCTCAGGTAAAGGTGTGAGTAAGCAGAGGGCCTGTGCGGCGTGACTGGCAATAGGAGCACACAATGTGCTGGGAAACAGAGCGAAGGGCTGCTTCATGCACCTCCCGCGGGGCACGGTCCCAGTGCTGCCTCCAGACAGTGCAGTGCTCAGCAGACACAGCTGCACGGGGACCAGCTGAAGTGCTGTCCCTGCAAGGGAAGGAATCAGCACCTCAGCACACCTTTGCTTGGGATCTGGGATCTCTGTGCAGTACGCTGGTATCACACAAAGGCCTTCCTTTTGGGGAAAATAGGGGAGGAAAAGTCCTTTCATACCTGGAATTAATTTTGCTTTCTTTTTTTTTCAGCTCACAAATCATAACTCTTCTGTTCATTTAGCTTATCAGCAGAGATGGTCACCCAAATGTTAGCTGCGTGAATACTCTGAAAGTAAGGATTTTTTGTTTGTAATTATATGTATCTGTATTAATCCAACCAAGAAAATTAGATGTAACACAGACAGACGTGCCCAAACAAAGCAACTTGCAGTTCAATATTGAATTCTTTTGTTGAAGTGTTGACCTGAGCAAGTAAGACGATTAAAAAGTTCCAAAGCACAGAAACTTTCAGAAAAACTATAGTTTAGGACACAGATCTCAAAAGAGAAAGGAGAAAGGAAAAAAATATAAAATTATTTATTATTGATTGAGCACTCACCTCAGATTAACAAGAAGCCCATTGTCTGATCCCAAGTGCAACAACAGATCATAATTTAAAAATGCTTTTAGTCATCAATGAACAGAAAAGTTATTTCAGTGAGAACTTGGAGAACACCTGCGGTAATTACCAACACTAAGCAGTCTTGACAGGCAGGGCTTTCTGGCTTGCTCTGTGCTGTAATACTAAATGCTATAAACAAATAGGAGTGATTTCTGCTACCAGTTCAATGCGTAGGTTTGAGATGGAATTAACATTTTAAAAATGCAAAGTATTCCTTGCAGCAGATGGTAGCGTTTGCATACACAAATAAATACCTTGTAGAAATCATGATGTAAACCACATGCGCTGAAACAATGGGATTCCTGAATTGAACCCTTCGTCTTCCTAAAACTGAAAAATAACACCCTCTGAGCTCAAACTGGTGGCTGCTGCAGCACAGGACCTGCTTGTGCTGGGGTGAAGTGGGTACAAGTGTTGGGGGGGGGTGGGAAAGCAAGGCTGGGCGACACAGAAGGAAGCAGAATGATGTTGGGATGTGCTAAAAGGCAGTGCGTATCTGTCCCTCGCTGTTACGCTCAGACATCCTTGTGTTAGCTCTAGAGAAGGACTGCATCGGCTGTGATAGCCTGGGTTTGCCCTTTCCTCTGTGGTGCAGCAGCTTTATATTTTAATCTAGTAAATGAATCACCAAAATGTTTTATGCTGCCATGGCTAGACTGCTTTTGGTCCGTGCTAGGTAGGGTAGCTCTACGTAGCATATTACAAGGCTTTATGTTCCTCTGGGTTGCACCAGATACAGGTATTTGCATCACTTGAAAGCTCCTCACATTACCTGGCTGCTGCTCACTGTCCATCTGTGGTAATACACAAACATTTCTCTGCAAAGGCTTAGAGTGCACACAAATGTTCTTACAGACACAAAGATTAGAAGTTGCAGCTGTAGGAAACACGTGCAAGGAAAGGTTACAGCAGAGCAGGCCATCACAGTGCAGCAGAATCACCTCTAAAAATCAGGCCAGTCTTTTCCTCCATACATGTGCATGTGGTTAAAAGCACAAACAAACTGGCACCGTGGTGGAATAGCAAACATTAAGGGTGACTCTTGGGACCTGTGGCTCTTCCAGAGCTGTGCAGCCAAGTTCCTTCAGTGCTGTAGGGCAGATGTGGTCAGGGGGAGGTGAAACATCTCTCAGCTGAGGAATGATCAGCCTGAAGCCCAGAGCTTTCAGAGCATGGGCTGCTGCTCAGAATCCTTCCTGTTCCCTACACGGCATACACAAGACTGATGCCTGAGGCAAACCAGAGGCTGAGTGCAGCACTTACCTGCAGCTTTGCTCTCACCTGCAGCGTACCTGTTACACGCCAGTCCTTGGGGGAGGATTTCCAGTTCAATGTCTGTCAAGGTACTGGGTCTGAAGCTGCTCTGTGCTTCACACCGTTCAGAACATGAAAATACCTTTTCTTGAATTTAGTGGTAGACAACACCTGAAAGGTGCAGTGCATCATCCTGACCCCTTTGAAGAACATACGTGGGCTTGTGATGCTCATCTGTCACTGCCCTCTGCCAGGCACGTGTGGGACCACAGCAACAGCAGTCATGGCACTGGGCTGCTCCAGGACACCAGTGAGGCTCAGCTGACTTGGTTCATTTGAGAACGTGTAATAGCAAAACTTAACTTTGGTCCCTCTGACGTGCCTGATGTACCTGCAGTAGGATGGAGGCTTGCTTAGTTTGTCTCTTGTTTTTGGTATCTGATCCTCACTGAGAACTGATTTGACCACTGAAGTAGTCTCAGGACCACCAAGTGAAGGTCTTGTGTTACAGCAGGACTATGTAAGGGAGACAGTCACGTAAAGTGTGTTACTTACAAAGTGGTGAAATCCATCACTAGCAGCAAAAATGATCTGTAAAAGCAAATAAATCAGGAGCCAACACTTTCAAGATATTAAAGGTTTCTGATGTTAGAGCAAAACATCTTCCTCTGGCCACTCGAACAGTTCTTTAATAATAATACCCTAAGCCACCTGAAGAAAAACTCCTTCCCAACCCCTTTTCTCTCCCTCCCTCCCTTCTTGCAGTTACCAACAGCAGCAGACTGAGGTGTCACTTTCCAAGACAACATTTGGTTGCACAGAGGTGTAAGTTAGATCAAGTCCTGAGCAACCTCAAAGCCACAGAAGAATGAATGAGTAAAGCAGCATCTAGTGAAAGCAAGCATTGAGAGTGGCAACTCCTACCTGCTCTGCTACAAAAAAAATCCTTTTGTTAACATTAATTTTTGGCAGCCGGTGTAGAACGCACAAGGGCATTTTAGTTGGGTTTTAAAGAAAGAAATTGACACAGAAAGAAGGCAATGATTTTTTTAATAGAGGATCTCTCTGGGGGGTTTGTGTTCATATCACCAATATTCACTTTATTACATTTTATGGAATGGAGTTTAAATGCCAGTATATACAAGCCAACATTTCATTATTGGAGTTTGTGTTTATTCACTTGCCATTGTCAGTCTGTTCCCCTTTGTCTTTTTGTGCTGCTCTTTGTAAAATCTATGATTTATGAATATGTGGCTTAGGTCCTTCACAATATAGTGTGGTGGAGTGGTTCAATAAAAAGTTATTAAAGTTAAAAAAAAAAATAATCTATAGTTTGATGTGCTTTGCCCACCTTCTATAGCAGGTCCCACTGCATGTGTGAGGCTGTAATACGAACTACATGCTGAGAGGCCTCACTCAGCCAAAACTCCTGCTGGCTAGCAGCCACTGCAGGCAATTACAGTTTTGCCTACAAAACTGGGATTGCACCCTCACATTTATGAAAGATACATAGACTAAAAAGAGGGGAAAAAATCTGCCATAAAACGTTCATTTTAAAATCCAGTAGCCGAAAGATACATAGCACCAAATGCCATTTGGTTCCCAAAGATTCAGTGTTTGCAGCGTGCAGCACATATTTAACTCATTTCTGTAACAGAGCTCTCAGTCCTGCTAGTTGACGAATGAGTAAAGCCCACTGGCAGTCTCCATAGCCCACTTAGAACATGAACTGCTGCAGAAACTTAGTGTTTTTTTCAGCCTTAAATAGAGAGTAAAAGATTGATTTGGATCATCGTACCCTGGCTCCCCACGCATGGTTTTTTTCCCCAGCAGCACTGCTGACTCACCGCAGCTGCAGAGCCGTACAAATAGGGGACAGGAATTGGCCGCTCTTGTTTATGGCTGGCAAGGAACAAGAGCTGCTCATAAGGCACTCTCCAGGGTGAAGAGGAATCTATTTGTGAGGAAGACGTGGAGATAGCAGAATCTGCTCAACTGCAGCACAACAGCAAACAGCACAACAGTAAGAGCAGGAGATGGATTACAAAACAGTTCTGCCGCCCCTAGTTCCTGTTCCCAAATCTCTGAAAAAAACACAGCTCTACCAACGAAGAGCCCCTCCACCTGCCTCAGGGATGGGTAACTTCAGCAAGTGAGGATTACCTCAGTGAGTCAGGCAGGCATTACAAACAGCGGGGCACAGAACCACACTGCTGCCAGCAGCACTGAAATCACTGCTCTGGCACCGCAGCATCCCCGGGACAAGGAAGCGCCACGCACGGGAGCCCTTCCTCCGTGCACAGCACGCTGCTGCCTTTGGGTTCACTTCCTTGAACAGAGGAGCTATTGAGCCTCCACGGTCCCTCTGTTGCTGTTATTTCTTGGAAACAAAGAACAACATCTATAATCCTACATCCTCTTAGAAACCAGAAGGTTCCAACCTACTCCAGGTTACCAGGAAAATTTTGCCGCCTCTTGTAGTCCGTGCTCTGCCACATGCAGTCCTGTGCGCCCATCCCTGGCCAGATGAGAGTCTGGAGGCTGGAGCGGAGAGCCAGCACAAGCACAAGGGCCCAGCAGAGCCACTCAGCTGAACAAGCAAGTGTCCAGCGTCAGTGTTGCTACTGCTGGAGCACGAAGGCTTTGCATCTAACGTACCCCATGCGCTGTTCTGCTCCGTACCTCAGGAATCACAACAGAGCATTTTGTCCACGGCAGATTCACTGAGGTCAGATACCTAGAGGCTCACTGGCAGGATCCCTCTCCCACCAGAGTGGGAGAACAACGCAATCTGTTTCTACTAAAAATATAAATAATAAGCCCAATAAAACACATTGACCAACATAAAAAACAATGGAAAAAGCAATTTGGAGTAGTGGTCCACATTGCTGGGGTTCTGAATTGTGAAATAACCAATAATTCTGTGCATTTTGTTTCTCAAGACACGTTTGATTTTCTCATGAGTTTTCATGGTCAAGTCACTGCAGTTAATATTGTCACTCGAAATCTCAATACTTGTAAAACTGATTTTCCGCTTGTAGCTGGCGATGGAGCTGTTGAAGATGTTAGCGATGTTGACTTCTTCCATTTCTTCAGTGAGTTCATTTGCAGGCCCCTAAGAAACAAGAGCATTCAGTTACAGGGTTTGGCCTCCCCTATAGAAGAAGAGTGCTTATCCATTAAGAGACCGTACGGATGAAGATACAAGCACAATGCTTCATGCATATTCACCAAAAAAACAGTGTGCAAACCGGCCTTCCCGCTGCTGCCTAATTTTGAAAGTGCCCAAGTCCCAGAGGTGCCTGTTTCCATACTGTATTTATAGAGATCTTGAGTTCTTTGAACAAGTCTCATTCTTGATGTCACTGAGCAACCCACTGTTCAGCAAGGCATCAGGCTGCCCTCATGTCTGCACGGTAACCAGGTGAGGAACTCACCAGGGATGTGGGATAGTTCTCCTCCTCCTGACAGGATTTGGACCCTTGATGACGACCAAGCTACAGTCATACTGGAATATTTAATTTCTGCCACTGAAGCAGATCACTTTGAACAATTCACTGTGGATCTAGGGCTATTTGTGATCACTGCTATGGCACTTGTAGCACAAAAACCCCATATGTTTAGTGACAATTAGGAGAAGCAGCTGTTAACGGTGCCCATAGCAGGAAGACTACTGGTCTTATTCAGTTAATGAAGGACTAATTAGTGTTGATCCGAGATAACTAGTTTTATGAAGGTAGGTCAGACATTACCTCCTGAGGTGTTTTCACTGTACATTTCTGTGAGGAGCTGTAGTGAGCCACTGCATATTCCACCAGGGCACCAAAGATGAAGCTGAAGCAGATGCCAAGGTAAACATCAATGGCCTTAATGAAGCAGTTGGTTTTTGAGAGTGAACTTCGTGAGCCGATCATCAGAGTAGTCATGGAAAGCACTGTTGTTACACCTTGGAAAGCAAAAAGGACAGACCTTCTCTTACAGACACTTAGGAAAAGACTTGGCCTGTCCTCTGTCCACATACCCAACAGAGGGTACATGGTGTCACCCGCTGCTGCTATACAAAAACAGCGCAGCACCATTTAGGAGATCCAAATCATCCGTCAGCTGAATTGCTGTTGTAGCACTGACTACTAGCTTTGCAGAGGCTCTCCATGCCTTTAACAACTGGCTCATACTTTTTATACTTTCAATTAAAATGCAAATAAACATCTCCCTCCACCAAAGCCTGTAACAAGGAATGTGTGCTCTGTCCTCCACTGCGAGGCTAACAGGAGCCTTGGCCCTACTCAGCTCAGCAGGGGGCAAGTACGCCAGGCACCGAATCTCTTCCATGCTTCCTGCTGCTAACCTAGCCCTGCCACCAGTAAAAGCAGAACGTGAGCAGCAGCAGAGAACTCGAGAAAACTGCCATCTGCCCTGCCATGGAGGCTCCCCTTCCCTGCCGAACTCTTCTCCCTCCCTCAGGCAGCAACTCACCAATGCAGGTCCGGGCAGGCACTGAATCCAGGGTGATCCAAAAAGAAACCCAGGACAACATGACAAGCAGAGTAGATGGCACATAGGTCTCCAAAATGAAATAAAGGATGTTTCTTCTCAGCTCAAACTGCAGGATCAGTCGTGGGTAACTGCCTGTTCACCAAAGGGAGAAACACAGCAAACGTGAGATTCTCAAGGACCCTCAAACAGAAATCGGGACCCCCCAGCACCAGACCTTCAGCTGATGGACATCAGCAGAGCCTCACTGAAATGGCAGATGCATTACTTACAAAAGCTTGACTTCTTGTCTCAGAAACCTTTCATATCTAACATATCCTAGACAAAGGATGTATACACAAACATCTGTATGTCTGTACATATACACACAGTTGGCTAGCAGGAGATGCAATGTGTGGCCTGCAGTGGGGCTGCAGAACTTAATCCACAGTGGGAATATTTTATTCTAGCATTGTAGCTCAGGGTGGGGATGAGCCGATACTTTCTTTGATTCTCTTTTTCAGCACAATGCATTTTTTCCCAAGACCCACTTTGAAGAGGCACTGCCAAATTCATTCTTATCTGATGGCTGAGAAATAAACACAAGATTTTCTTTTGATTTCAGCAGGCTTTGGCTCATGTCCCAAAGCATCCCAGCATCTTATCATCACAGGGATTTATATTCCGTGTATTCATTAGTAATTTGTGATCTTTGGTAACTGATCTTTGTATACTCTAAAAAAATTCAGTCCATTTTTAAAAATCAGTTTGTCATTATAGTGACATAAGCGTTCAGGGGCTGGATTGCAAGTATTTTCAGGAGATATTTCTGCTGCTTAAACAATAGATCCCTTTGAAGTGTAGAAACAAAAACCATGTTGTTCTTGGGCTGTGTACACTACAGTAAACAATAAAACATGATTATTCTTAAAACCTGATCATTCTAAGGGAGATTTGTCCCTTTCCATAGTGATAGAAGAGTATTTATGCTGAAAATTAAAAGGATGTTGAATTCTGATGAACAGAGGGATCTTAATCCATCAAAAACACGACAGAACTGTCATTTAGGAAAAAAAAAATAAAAGTATATTTAGAAAGCTAATTTTACTCCCAGTCACTGTAAACACGGCTCCTTGCAGTATTTATAGACTGCAGACCTGCGAGGAGGGAAGGGAGTATATTCAGGTGTGTGTAGAGAAAGAAATAGAGAATTTAAGGAAAAAAACATGACAGATTAAGTGAATACAGTATATTAAAAGATCCATCGTTCCATGGCTTCCATCCTACAGAATGCCCGATTGCAAGTTGGATTTTACTGTCTTTCTGCCTGTCTCTCTTTGTGAGATTTGCTCGAGAGTTCCTTGATTCAGGCTTCTTGAGTCAAAAGATAGAGGTCCATAGAAGGAAGGAGGTGCGAGGGGAGATCCTTAAGAGAGCTTTACCTGCTTTTCTCTTTCACTGCTTTACCTGTCTCCTGCTGTGACTTCGAGACCAGGGTGTAGTAACGTTCCACCGTGTACTGAGAGAGCCGCAGCCTTTCTATGCCATGGACAGAGTCGTTTCCTCTCAGCCATGTAAAGGTGACATCATTTTCATCATATCCCCCTACGGAGAACAGAGAGCCGTGTTACTGTGGTGAGCCAATAACTGCCAGGTGTTGCTGTGCCCTGCCTCCTGGCTAGGAGCAGAAATGGCACCTCTGCATCCTGGGCTGGACAAAAGCCCTCTTTCCATGTCACACCATCAGGGGAATTTTCATTGCTATATTTTCAGTCTGCTAGTTCAGATTTGGCTGGGAACATGGATCACTGCAAGTGATGCAAAGAACCCGTTTCAATCATTTGTATTGGGTATTCCAATTTTAAAATATTTTCACATTTTTTGAAGATAATTTAATATTCCTGCCATCCCCAGATCAGTTACACACTGCAGGATAGAGCTGCTGCAGTGCTCAACCCTTGAGCATATTCTTCAGTCACGCAAGGTGACACACAAACACATCCAATGTTTAGGCAACCCTGAATTCCTGCCCCAAATCAATGGGACAGATGAGACCAACAGCTCAAGCAGTGATCAGTGACCTCCACGTGTGCTAGCTGAGAAATTGCCACCAGGCATGTAAATGATGGCACTCCGTGACCTCAGGTTGGACTACAGGATACCTCAATGTGAGGGATAAAGCTTGTACTGTGTCACCAGCTAGCCATTCACTTCAAAATTTTCACTTAATTTAGTAAATAAGCCCATCAATCTCACTAATTTGATCCTTTTATTAAGTGCCATTCTTTGAGAAAACGAGCAGGGACACGTTTATGCTGATAATGACCTGTTCATCCTGGTAGAAGGAATCAGATGCAGTTGCGGCTCTATTTTTATCTAATTGTGTTTTCTTATTAGACACAAATTACCAGAGTTTGAGTATGATGAACTCGTAAATTAGGTGTCCAGGGTACGAATCCCTGCGTAGAATCCTAAGCATGTGACTTTTCGAAGTTTCTAAACAGTTTTATAAATCGTGGTTACTCTGGAAAATTTTATAATAAATGATAGATTGTTGTTAATTCATCTGGCATATATTTAAATAGCATTATTTCTGGGCACTTATCCTAATGAAACCTCCAGTGGGCAATGTGCATGTAATTTCATTGGAATTATACAGCAAGTGAGCATGATGTAGGACCCAATCACTTTTAAAGCAGGCCCAAACAAGCTATGCTTTAGCAGAAGAGGCCAATCATTATTATTTCAGGAGCTATCCTTCGTAATAAAGTTAACCATAGTGAACTAATATGATTTTAATGTGAAAATAATATGTGCTTCCTTAGGTGCCTCATGCTGCAACCCCAGAAGTTTAATCTGGTCTTTTCAGCTCTGAGATCGTAGATGTTGCTTTTTGTGACACAAAGCAGGAGAAGGGAGCTTGCTTGTTGGGGAGCTTCACAGCGACGTAACAGCAGCACTGTTCTTGCTGAGCTCCTGTGTAAAAGCCATGTAGTACCCTAGCTTTTCTTGGGGTCTGTGCATTTACCTGTTACCAGCTCTCAGCCAACTTTTCTGTAGACAAATGTTTAATTTAGGAGCAGAATTCCCTGACTGTTCCTTTTTTTTTTTTTTTTTTTTTTTTTTGAGGCTTCCAAGCCTGAGACTCCTCCTGTTGATGAGGGTCCCTCCATCTCCATTATTGTAACAGACAGTTCTCACAGACAGGGCTGGATTGGTTTGGGAGATGCAGCAGGTTTAAGGTAAAATGTGTGAAGTTGTTCTCTACTCCATCCCATGCACTTATCCCCACAAGTTGCTTTTGAAGTTGTGTGCAAAAAGGACCAAATTTGGAAACCTAGCAGTTACTACTTAACCCTTTCTGTACAGAACTGAACTATTTAATTTACTCTTTGATGAAGATACTATTTATTACCTTTTTTTTTTTTTTTCTAAATATAAATTTCATAGTGACAGAAAAAACTTGAAACTGTGGATTACAACACAAGCATTTGAAAAATGATCAAACAAATTTGTTTTCTTTTGACCATTATCATTTACTGCTTCAGGAGGCCACCATGATAAATCCAAATATTCAAGATATATTTAATATTTTAATATTGAAATATTCAAGATGCATACTTACATACATTAGTCTTTGAATAAACAAATTTAAAGTCTTTTTTTTTTTTTTTTTTTTTTTTCCCCTGGAGTGTTATACTTACAGCTCTCTAGCTGCAGTTTGCATGTTTGTGTGTCCATAGGATATTTTGACAGGTCCATGTTACAAGCAACAGTAGTAGTGATTCTGTAAGAAGAGAAAGAACTCTAAAGTTGCAATAAAAGCATGTAACAGAATATTTCTATTTCTCATAGCTTACTAGACCACGAGGATCCTGTTCCGTTTAGAAAATTTTGACCTATAAAATGAAAGGAATGCTACAGTCAGAGAGAACCCTCCTTAAGATATGCTCTCTACAGCCATACTGATGAAAATCTAACTGAAGGAGGATTTTTGCCTTGCTGTGGTGGGATCCTCAGTGCAGATTAACATGTTTAACAAGTAACCCCTTGTCACCTGAGGCACAGCACATAATGGTGCATAAACCTTAGCTTGCTTTGATGGGGAGGGTGAACGAGTCTGCTTATAGCAGCTTGCTTGCATTGAAGGTGACTGAGCCACGCTCCGTTACATCTAGCTAGGAAGATCTGAGGCTTGCTAACACATCACTGTGCGCATTTCTGCAGCGCACACACACGTGCGCTTTTTGCTAAAGGTAAGAAATGATGGCTGCGTGGCACTGGATAAGGAAGTAATTCCCCACCAACAGTTAAACTTTTACTGTTAAGCTGTCCTCTCTCCCTTCCTCTCCAGCCTCCATGTGACTCTACTTGCCTTGTCCCACATAACATCCGAACTTGGGAGCTTTCTGAGCAGACCCTGCTCTACGCAGCACGTGTCGTGCTGTGGAATCCTGCCTGATCCTCGGCAGGAGTTTCCAGGTGGCCAGGACTGTGGGTACCAGATCAGTAGAGTACTGTCACAGTTGTCTTGTTGGCCCCAAGCTCATCGTTACCTCTGACAGTTGCTATCTGCTCCTGTCTAGCATAATTTTGGAAATCTATTCTGAACCACTGCCACCAGTGAAGGCAAAGGTTGATTTACCTTAAGGCATACAGGATGGTACCATTAGAGAACAATCTTATGAGGCGGTTGCCCACAGTGACATCATGCAGGAAGGACCTTTTTGACTCCACGATGTATGTGTCTGGTACCCAGAGCAATTCCACTAGACGGGCATCCAGCGTGAAGCTCTTGTTGCCATGGAAGACTAACCGGGGATCTGTCCAGCGCTGCCGCAAATATATGGTAGCTGTGTAATCCTCGGGAAGAGAGAAAAAAAGGAGGCTGAGCATCCAGAACACCTGCATGGCATAAACTGCAGGTACATGCCATGTGTGACAAGATGCAGAACTCACTGCTGTTCAACCCGTCAAAGCTCAGCACCAAATGCATTGCAGTAAAACCAACAGATCTTCATCATTGTTTTATTTATTGTATTACATTTCCCATATACTAATGGGAAATAAGTACATATAAGAACTCTGACGTGTTCTGTATGAGAACTAGAGATTATATTCACAGCGCTTCAGTTTTATTTCATTGTGGTTTTAAAATTATTTTTATTTTGAAATGAGCAGTTATTGTAATTGATATTTCTGTGTCTGTTTTGCAGGTAAGAAAACAGATAGGAAGTGAAGATTTGAGGCCACTCAGAAAGTCACTGATATTAAAAACCAACCATTGTCTAGAGCTGGAAAATTATATGTGTGTTACATACATAATGAGAGAGACATCTGGAAGAAATAAAGGTAAAAAAAAATCCAAACTGTTATTTGATAAGTAAGGTCAAAAAAAAAAAAAAAAACACACGAAACTTGTAGCTTTTTTTTTTTTTTTTTTTTTTTTTTTTTAAACAGGACTTTGAATTGAAGTGATTAATTTGGCTTGAATTTAGCCTACCAAGATATATCTGCAGTGTCTGAAGCACTTGTATGTTGCCCCACCATAAAAGAACATGCAGTGCTCTGCTCTAAAGAGCCTCCTGGACAGACAGGACTCTGTTGTATTATTTTGCTTCCCTCTTTACAGATGCAGTAAATACAACCAATAACGCCTTTTAATTTCAGAAGGCCTGGTGTTTGTGTAACAGCATGAATCTGCTGTGTTTTACCACAGATACATTGCTTGTTTGTGGTGGACACTGCAGTTCTGTTTCATTTAATCTGTAATTTGTAGGATGGTTTAACAGAAAAGGAGCTTTAACCTGAATGTGGAATTCTCAGCAATGTTTGAAATCAAGCTGTAACCAGAAGTGGAAGGAACCAGACTCATCAGTGGTGGAAAGATGATCTCTGCACATTTGAAAATTGTTGTTACTTTTTTTCCAGGGGGGGTGACCAGTCCATTGAGCCTCAGCCTGTCTCAGCTCAAAACCTCATTTATCCTCCCTGAGGAGAGACGCTGGCTGTTTTCATACAGCACCAGCATGTCCAACCAAGGCCAGTCCTACCCCACACAGAGGGCTGCTACGTGGAGGAAAAGGAAGGGAGAGGAAATTTCCAAGAGGCACTCAGGTGGTTTTTTTGTTGCTGTTATTTTGATTTTTATAAACCAGTAGGACTTTTGGGGTCATCACTTTTTACTTAGAAGCCCACATTATTATGGCATCTATGTAGTCTACAACCATAACTGAGCCTTCTTTTCCTCACACCCCTGAAAGTGGTCAGACACAGGCAAGCAAAGCAGCTGGAATATGACAGTTTCTGTGCTGAACATATGGTAACATAACAAGTCTCTCAGGCAGATCCCATTCTCCTCTCTTACAAAACACAAATTATTTCCCTTACCATGTCACTCTCCGATATGCTAGAGATACTGGCAATGTCCAGGCTCATTGCGATTTGAACAGGTTCTCCTGGGGAGGGAAAGGAAAGCTTAAGCAGAGAACAGAACCGGTCAGGATGCCGCAGTGTGGGCACTGTTTCCAGCTTCCCACACACACAACATTATCTCTAAAACTGCAGAAGCCCAAAGGGCTAGACACAGTTTCCAAGCACTATGCTCACAAATGACTTTATCGTCCAAAATGAAGCTGTTGCTGTTAGGGAAATGGAGTTCTGTATTTGGTGATGGTACCAGACAGCAAATATCCATCGCCATTAGCCGTTTAAATGAGGAGCATTTCAGTGGCATTTGCCAACGGGAAGCCAAAGCCAGTTAATTCCTTGTTACCCAGTGCACAATGTTTGCACAGTGAGAGGAACAGCAAGCACTGCACAATTTTTTTCACACGTGCAGTTCTCTGAGGACTCTCCACAAGCAGGTGTCCACCAGCATCCCTGTTCCTCAGCGAGGAAAACCACGAGTCAGAAAAATTCAGTGATTCCTGAGACCACATACTGGGTTACAAACGAGAAATGCAACAGCCTTGGCCTTTTTATTATATTGCTGTTTTATTTACGAGCAAATTTTCAACCTTCAAATCCTAATCTTGGTACTTAGCCCCTATTTTCTATTATTAACTCTTAAAATCCACCACAAGAGGGCAGCTGCTCCCCAGGAAATGACTGGAGAGCACTCACCAGGTCCTGCAATGGGCTGGGTGAACAGGTGGCTCTGAAAGAGGGTCATTATTATACAAGAAGAAAGACACAGATTGTCCCTTAGGTTGGGCCCCATTTGTTTAATCCCAGCGGCTCCAGCATGACTTTGGGGCCCACAGATCTGAGCCTGTCCCCTGGAGCACAAGGTCCCTGCTGTGCTGCTGCACACAGAGCTGCTAGCAGTAGGGCCTGGTGCTTTCCACGACTGCCCTCTGCCCAGGTGGTAACACAGCAGAGCCGTCTTTGTGGGACTTGCTGAAACTCCTTTTCATCATCTCTAAGTCACCTGTAGGGAAGACTACAGGACACTTGCTTCTAAATCTCTTTTCAGGTTAGAAGGGTTTGTGGTTTTGTTGTTTTTTGAAGTGTTCCAAACTCCACAATGTATTTCATTTACTTAAGATACATATTTTTTCAGGTAGCTGTCATTTACATACTTCCATCTTGTTTTTAGATATTTAGACACTTGCTACTAAAATTAATGACCAGAGGGTGGAACTGTGAGGACTTGGGGATGCTGGAGGAGGTCAAACATGAGTTACAACCACTTTTGTTTAATGGTTATAGTAAGCATAGTCTGGCATAGATGGCTGTTAAGCAATTTAGAAGCATCTGCTCACTTATATGACGGGCTCTAATAGAGCTTTTCTATTCCTGCATGAGACGTTCTGGGTATAACAAGCTGCTAAATTCTGTCTTGTCCCAGAAATTTATCACCATGGTCAGAAAAAAGGAAGGGGCTCAAAGATGCCAGCAGCAGCAGGTCAGTCTGCAGGAGCTACAGTGGAAAAACATGCAGCTCCTGGAGGAAGCTGATGGGGAATTTTTCTACTGAGCTTTGTTTCAGTAACAGGTTCTGGCAGACAAGCAGAATTGATCAAAATTTTCATAGATTTTTTTTTTTAAGCTTTAATCAATATTTTTCAGGTGCTGACTGCCATTCTGAAAGCCGTTACTCCAAGTGGTTGCAGCATTTATCTGGGAGGTGGGAGACCTGACACCTAAGCCAGACAACAGCCTCAGATGAGTTCCTAAATAACTGATTGTCCTCCAGGTGCTCACTATCTGGAGTTTCACAAGGGTTTAAAGTAGGTTTAGTTTGCATCCCAGTGTGAAGTGAAAGCACTTGTCAAAAAGGCATTATTTCTTGAAAGGAGAATGACTTATTCCTTGCTGTCTACTAAATAAATGTACATGCACAAAAATAAAGCAGAAAATCACAAGGGGTAGGCCCTAAGCAAAAGCATGCACAATTAGTGCAGAATTTATTTACTGTCAGATCTTTCACAGGGGTGCTGAAGTTTTTATAAATTCCACGTTCTTCATAGATGGACACATTCTCATGCCCTGCACGTGCACACAACATATTCAAGACACCACTGGATGCACAGGGAGGATGGCAGCTTTGGTTACGAACTAATCTAAAAGGGACACAACCTTTTAAACTGGGGCATGCTAATGAAAGCTGAGAGCATGTTCACCCCTCCTCATTACAGACCATTCTTCAAACAATGAAATGCAGAGAGCCAACGTACCACCAAAGTAGGGCCTGAGATATTTGTTGTATCCCACGGTGAGGTTCTCAAATCCAGGGAGGGATGTCGTGTCGCTGCCGCCCAGGTTGGATGCATGACCCAGCGAGCACCTCCTGGGGACACAAATAACGTCCTGTTACATGGGGCCAAGCACACTGGGCACAGCAGGTGTGCAGCTGCTTTCCCAGCTTGTGCTCAAACAATCAAACTGCATAAAATGCTTACTAAAAATAAGTAACTAATTGAAATCATGAGCACTTAGTCACATTACTTAACTTGGCTGAATAATTAAAACCTTAAAGGGATAGGAATATAGCAAATTACCTCAACAAGTAACCACAGGGTTCAGACACCGTGGCATAAGGTCATTCTTTAAATGTCCCAGAGAAGTCAAGCAAGGTCAGTATATCACCGAGTTACTAATCACCCGTAATCTCTCCCTTCCCATTCCCCCTCATAAAATGTATATACAGAACATTTCATTTTTTTCCTCCTGCTTATGACAGCCTGAGACAAATCTTACCGCCCAACAGCTCCTCCCTCCTAATCACTGTTACCCTAAACAAGCTTTCAACCTCATTTGTTAGTGTCAGGCAGCATCTCTACAGCTACCATCAGGAGTAAAATCCCCAAGTATGTTGGAAGGGGAGAGGTAAGGCAGCGAGCACCTCATAGACACGAGGAAAGTTTTGTGAGCTTGACTTCCCCAACTCTGTGCACACAGAGGGTTCAACCCCAATTTACTATTACAAGGTCAAAATTAACGTTTTGTGGACAGACAATACAGCTAGTACCTGGCATTGTGAGGTTCACAGAGCTGTACCATCATATCAATAGGCTAGAGAAACAGGATTTGGGGACCATGAAAAGGTGAATTTTATGGTGCAGTGTCTCCGGGCACTGTGTTCATGTGCTCACTTGATGGAAACGTGAGTGACCCGTTGAGTTTGTTAGTGCTCTGTGAAGGGCTGAAGGAGGAGCCATCTCTCTTCCCAGTCTCAAACTGCTTTAAAGCTGAGTTAATAGTCCTTGGAGATTTGCTGCAGGTTTTAGACCAAAACCTAACAGCAGAACTGAGCAGCTACTGCTTAGCATAAATTGTGTGAGAGCCTTTAGGACTTGAACACAGTCCAGGGATGGCAATAACTCAGCTGGGAGGCATGGGGGGAGGCGTTTCCAGCAAAACCAGCAGACTTTCCTGCTCTTGAACAGGGAAAAAGGAGTTGCGCTGTCAACACACAGATTGTATTTTGGGGACCTGTGCAGGTTGCTGTTCGAGCACCCAGCTTTCTTTGGATGGGCTGGAAAACTGGATGCATAATTTCCTTTTTGGCCACATTATTTATATTAAACACAATTCAGATGACCTGTACAGCAAAATAAACACTCCAGTTACCTTTGGGTTGGGAGGAAAAGCCAAAGACTGAAGAAGCAAAAATATCTGCAGAACATCTCTGGAGATTATTTCAGTATTTGCGCTGCTCTTCTGTGAAATAGAAAATTAAAATTTTGTGGTTTAAGGAAAACTGTTTTAAGGGAAGGGGACAGGGAAAAGAAATGCTGCACAGAGACAGAACCCCACAATGACATTGAACTTTCTCAGCACATCGTGACACCTGCCCTTTCTTTCTAGCTTGTGTTGTCTTTCAGCACCATGCTATCTTAACACTTACCAGGTAAAAGACACTAGTGACAACTCAGCTCCTAAGGTCCTTCACAGGGTGACCAGATTTTAGCTACCGCTTTGTTTTAGAAGGGGATTTTCTTTCAGCATGGGTTGGTGATTAGCTAATGTTGAGAGTAACACCACAGAGAAAAGATTTATTAAATAGAGAAGTATTTAGGAAGTTCCTAAAGCTAATCGCACTCTGAAGCCATGTGAAATCCTTCCCATATGACAGATTCAGCATCTCATGGTTGCATGCTCCACTAATCACCTACCCAGAAATGTTGTAGCTTTGCACTCCATTAGCTCGTACCTGGGGTAAACCCACGCTATTAATAGTAATGTTGGCAAGTCACTCAGCATGCAGTACAGGATGAAATCATTCTATTTCAAATGGGTTTCGTTGACTTTTCTGGGAGTGGAACCGAATCCTGGCTTCTAGCCTGAGACTCCCACAAGCTTGTGCTGGCCTTGGAGCTGGCACCACGATGGGAACACTCCCCAGACTCTGCGCCGCTCAGCACCGCTGCTCTGCCTGAAGTGCTGCAGTCACACATCTTACTGGGGGCACCAACAGCTCTGCCACTCGCCTGTTGGTGTTCCCACAGCAAGCTGCTGCAGGAATGGGCTGGTGAGGATACTGGAGATACTGAGTTGCTTGACCTGCTACACTGTTACTTGAAATGTACCCTGTGTGTCAAATACCTGCAGATACTGGCAAAGCACCGTCATTCTCGGATGGGCAGGAGCTTTCCTCCTGATTGTACCATTACAAATTGGGAATGACAATGTGAGTCATTAGTCCCTGTGCCCCGACACTGGTGAAAGCACAATCACAGGTTCAGATTCCGTGTCTTCCTCATCATGCACGGCAGTGAGCACCTCAGCTTCAAGCTCGGCTGTTCCACAGTAACCCGAGTACGAGGCATTTTCTGCTTGGGTTAGGTCCTTCCTGTGGGGGTAGTTCACCACTGCCCAGAGGACACGCTGCCCTGTCAGCTCGTTGTGCAGCTCTGGTGCTGTGCCATGGGACAGCAGTGCTCCAGGGGAGCGGGACGTCTTTGCCCACACAGAGCCAGTGAAAATACCTGAGCATTCAGGCACCACAAATGTAGGGCCTTGCAATGAGAATCCCACTGCAGAAAGACAGGAAGCTTTTCAAAATGAAATATGCTGTAATATCTATCTAATGTCCAAATTCCTAACAAGCCTTTTTGCTTTCTGCCTGAACATGGTGTTCAGATGCTTCCAGATGTTACCAAGGGCTCCTTGCTGTAACAATCATATCGGGCTAGAGAAATCATCTGCCTGCTTACACAGCATAAGGCCACAATTTTGATGAGAAAGAAGAATCAGTCCCATTAAAAGAACTTAAGACAGAAAGGATAATGCTATAAAGTGGCATTTGGTCAAAATATGGAAATTTATGAATTTCAGCTGAGGGACCCTTCATTAACATCCATTTCGCAAAGGAGCTGTGGTTGCTCGCATTTTTGTGCATTGGTGTCTGAACAATTTTATTGCATCTGATCCTAGTTACTAAGACCTTATTTTGAAGAAAGCAAGCCAAACTCTATTTATTTTGATGGCTAGTGGATGGAGACCTCATAAGTAGTAAAAGGTTGTCTTAACAACCCTGTTGTGCCACCAGTTAGCCAAAACGAAACACACACTGCAACCCGCTATCTAGCAAAGACAGCGGAAACAAAGCAACTTGGATAAATTTATAGCTGCTGCTGCTGCCACAGACCTGAGCTAAACAATCTCCATTTCTCTGTGCCTCTGCTAATTCTCCACAGAACAAGGAAAATCTTTTCTCCTTCTTCAGAGCATGGCTGTGAAGGGAAGTATATCAAAGGCTGGGAGGCAGTGAAAGGGTGCTCTGTAAGTACCCGAGAGCTAGAAACTCAGCATCCTGAAGTACTCAATGGCAAGAAAAAGGTGACAGCAGTGCCCAGAACTGAATATAACCAAAGCATTTCTTAGCTATTTATTGAAATAGCTAGAGAGAGGTGTGCCAAAACTGTGAGACTGTGCTTTTTGTTGAAGCCCAAGAATGAAAGCAGATCTGCTCCATCCCCTAACTTTGAAGGGCTGAGAGGAGTGAAAGCACGAGAGGAGGAAAGCCACTGGCAGGTGCAGTAATTCTGTTCATAGGGAACAGAGCGAGAGGTAACAAAGGTACGCCGCCACCTGATGGGGCCCCAAGAGGTATCCAGGCTCCTCTGTGCTGCTGCCCATGTCACCCTTGGTGCCGGGCTCCTGCACACCCAGCAGCACAGCGCAGCCCCGCGTTGCCTCCCACCTCACAGCTGGGAGCACCGCCTGCGTCTCACTCAGAGCAGGAGACGAACATGTTCTCTGATACCCTCGTGGCAAATGGCATCCCAACGCCAGGCAAAAGGAGGAAGCTGTTGCAAGGATTTAGAAAGCCACCCAGAAAAGCAGCCCCATGTGATCAGCTGCTAAGTGTCAGGTGGCAATTCACAAGGTTTCCTTGAGCCACACTGCTACAAACTGCAGAAGCTGCCACCCAGGCACACGTGCAGAGAATAAAAGCTGTTGAGGGAAGACAGAAGAAATAAATGCAGAAATAAAAACATTGCATTTACTCTGCCCATTTAGGTGCTGCCTCTATTTATAACACAAAGGAAAACTTTTCCTGATGAACTTGGGCATAACCTGCCTGTTGCATTTCCTTCGCTCCGCAGGAAACACCGTGACAAGCAGCTCGTGCTGCTGGCAGCCTGAAGGCACCCCGTGTCCTTCCCCTGTGCTCCCCACACAGACCCTGCAGCACCCGGACACCCTCGCACCTGAAGCCTCAGCCTGCCAGAACCAAACACAAGCGAGCCCACATCTGAAATGTCAGGACAGCCATTTTCACTCCTGGGCTTTCATTCCCAGGCCAAGGTTTGAGGCATGTCCTGTCAGGACTCTTCTGTCTTGGGCACAGAAAGACGTGGATCGTTTGGCTTTGCCTTTGCTCTCCTGGAGAAAACCCCAGAGTGCAACCCAGGCAGCAGTTTCAGCACCTCTTTTGCCCATCTGTGGTCAACGCAGGCAGCAGATGGGAACTGTGCTGCACACACAGGCTGGACAGCCAGCGACTGCCTTTTTGTTCCCTGTATTCTCTCAAGGGATTAATGTTCCAGGGAAAGGCATCACTGTACCACCACCACCGGGAGTTTCCAGCTTCACAACTGCCACGTGGCTGCACCATCCCGTGCTGAGCTTTCTTTGGCCACTGGCACAAATGCAGTTGCTAAACACAATTACAGTCTGATGCACAAAGCAAACAGCATCACGTACCCTGGGATCAGACCTAACTGGCTTTGTAGAAACCAAGAATTCACATCAAGGTCAGCACGTTTGTCTAGGCATGGTTTTGAGTGACTGAAGCCAAATTTATTTATTTCCTTCTTTGCCCTGCCCAGCCTGAGTTACGAGCAGCTGTCGGATCCTGAGAGATGCCTGCCTGGGGGATGTGGGTGGGCAGTGGCTTCTGTAAGGAAAGGTTCATGGCATGACCTGCTCTCTCACAGCTGCTGCAGGAGTTGTGCATTCTCATGATTGAGAGCTGTTCAAATTTTAGCTTACTGACCAAACAAATCATGAAAAGCTTTCAGTTTCAGTTCATTCAAAGCGATTTACCTCTCAAGTTCCTCAGATTCAAAGTTTAACATGAAATAATTGTTTCTGCTTGTTGTTTTTAACTTGAAAATTTGTTCTTCCCAGAACAAAGTTTTAATTTTTTTAATTTTTCATGTTAAAAATCTATTTTGGGAGCCCAGGAGAAAACATGGAGCTGCTACAAAGAAGAAGGCAGGGTTAACAAGAAAACAATTGTGTGTTGTATTTTTCTGCAAGCCGCTCTTACTGGAAACTCTTAGTTATTTGACACTAAAATCAAATTACACAAAATCAATCCTATTGTTACAGAACTAAAAAGTTAGTGGGATGCTGTCACGTGCCAGCAGATACAGGAGCTCAGACCTCAGCTGGCCAGGACAAAAGGAGACAGAAGAGGTGGGTGCAAGAAAAAGTGGGGCTGGAGGACCTGCAAACAGCACCAGTACTGGCAAGTGGGTAATACCAAAATGAACTTTCTAACCTTTTAGCTTTAAAATCTTTTTGTTTTTAGTATTTTCCAAATAAAACAAGTCATTGAGAAAAGAGTTTAAGTGTTAAGCAAGAGAAAGTAGAACAAAGAATATTTTCTTAAGCCTTTCATGTTTCAGTATTCTGTCAAAGTCTGAGTTTTTCTTTTTCCTGATCTGAACTTTTTTTTTGTCCTGCTGATTTCTGTTTGAAGAACTCTAATTTCAGCCACTTTGCTGATAACTGGACCAAGTCCAGGAGGTCATTACTGGCCCGGTGTCTGCCTGGAAGAGCAGGAGGTGGGCTTTGAAGCAGATGTGGCAGCCCAGGCCCAGCAAGGCACGTGCTGGCTGGGGCAGGGAGTGACCCTAGCACGGAGAGCTGGCTGCTCAGGGCCGGATGCCGCCCGCTGTATTCTGCTTTTTGCTTTTCACTTGCCTTGAGTGGTTATCTGGAGTCACGGGCAGGTGATCAGGCAACTTTATGGTACCCACAGAAATCCTTCAAGAACTTCTGTGAACTTTTGCTCTTGGGGAAAAAAAAAAAAAAAGTAGATTCTTTCCATCCATGTCACTGTCATTACATCACATGAAAAATGACCTCAGCTCCAGAAAAAGCAGGCACTGCTGAGGTGACTGGCTGAGGCTGTAGCGCATACCTACACGTGTTCAAGGCAGTCCTTGCTGTGCTTCAGTGCAGGGCAGATGCTCAGCACCCACATATGGGTCTCAGCGGGCAATGTGCAGCAGCACCCACACTGACAGGCCAACAGCAACCACCCCCAGAGAGTCCCAGGCTGCATGACACATACCAACCAGGGTAATATAAAAACAGAGAGCCCTCTCCTATGTGCTGGTACTGCGAGTAGCACACACATTTATGTGCCTTGACCTTAACTGTAGTACTCCTTTCAGTTTACGGCAGTATGAGAGAGGGGAAACAGTCCTGTTATCTATATGACATCCCCTCACCCCCATACGCTACAGGCCTGATTCCTGCCTTACTCATTCCACTGAAGATCAGAAGTAACTGCAAGATGCAAGTAGAGTTTACATAAAATTAGATTCAGTCCTTTTGTAAGAGTGTTAAAACCACACCCAGGTAATGCATTTATGTTCTCAAGATGTAAACTCTCATCCTTCAAGCTGCTCTGAGAAGTGCCAGCTTATGCTCACATCTGCCCACCCAGCACGTACACAGGTCTGCCTGCAGCTTGCAGGGCTGAGTTCTTTAAATACGTGCAGAAAGTCTTAAATCATATCAAAATGAAGGTTACTGAGATTTACTTACGTGAAATTCTTCCTCCAAAATGTCGTTTGCCTTCTGTCTGGTCAATTCATTTACTCTAAACAAATACAATGGATGTAAAACTTCTAAGTCATTACCATTTATACAGTAATTTAGCATGCTTGAGGCACCTTTTTCTCCTACAATGGATAGCTTAACTCAAGCTATAATCTAAACTTGCCTGCAATTTTCAGTCTCCTGTGGCTGCAGGTCCATGAGCTCACAGCTGTCTGTGCTCAGTCACATTGGGCAATTATTTCAGAGCACAGATTTCATTCATTCGGCAAACCTGCCCCTCACTGCAGGCAGGGATCCAGGGCTGGGTGCAGAAAGTTCATCTTCCCTCCTCACAACAGGCACAGAGATCACAAGCCAAGCAACATTGCTTTCTATGATTTCGCTCTCTACTTGCCAACCCTGAAATAGTAACCCTATATATACGGTCCCTCCCACCTCAGCACTTCTGCTCGCTCAGTCTCCTCCATTGTGTATGTGCAGGTATTTGATGTGAGACGTAATTATTCTTGTTCCTATCAGCTGAGACAAGCACGCACAGCATTAACTCCCTCGTGGGACACAAAAAAATACACCCTTCCAAACTGTACATGTAAAGAAGTGGATAAAGGTCGGAGGATCTTCTTACACTAACAGTAAATAAAGCAAAACAGGAAACAAAAGGTAATTAGGGAAAGATTTACATGTGAGCAGAATTTGATAATAATGAGATGGTGCCATTTAGACAGAAAGGAACTAGAGGGTCAGAATGATAAATGAATGGAGAGGAGATGCATCAGACACTTCATCTCTAATTAATTTCCCATTATATCACACAAAGGGCATGGTCAGCACGGTCAGTTTACCAGAAGGCTACAGCAGAAACACAGCCAACACGTGGAGCTGCTTCTTCCTAGCTAACAGGGATTCAAAAACACTGAACGGGTAAATGTAAAACTAGAAATCTCCAGATGTGCTGGGTGGTTTTGGGATTGCTTTCCTCAGTCATCTTCCACAGCCAGGACAAAGGGGAACTGCTTTGTTACAGCACTTCCTTGGCCAGTCTCCATGGTGGAGCTGAGGCGTGCACTGCAGCAGGCCCATAGGGCAATTAAGCAACGACGTGATTTAGGTGAGCGAGTGCTACCTGCCCTGGCCCATCCCTCTGGGAGGAAAAGCAGGAGGGACTCGTTGACCTCTTGGAGGACAAAAGGAGCAAGAGAAGGACTCGCTTTCTTTTTAATTTGTCCTCGCTGAGCATCAGGCTCCTGCAAGCAGACGTGTCGCCGTGTGCCAAGCTGAGCAGCACCTTGCTGCAGGGAAAGGACCCAGCGTGGTCAAAGGAGGGGAGTGAGGACAAACAGAGCTGCCAGTGGCTCATTAATCGAGGGCTTGACAACACACTGATGAACAGGCATGTAGGAAAAAAAAATATTGGATGGGGCCCCAAGGAGCACAGTTCAGACTTGAGCATTCATCTTATGTACGTACCAGCCTGAATTTCTGTAGGGCAGTGAAATGCTCCTCTCCACAGTAAGTTTCGTGGAAAAAAACAGACATGTAATGTCTTGAAGGCCTCCACGGCCCATTTTTTTCCTAACACATTTATTTTGATGTTACAGGCAGCACAGTCAAAGCTGCCTTGTGACTGCATTTCCTTCCATGCTGAAGTTCAGTTTTCTTCAATAAATGTCCAATGTCCACAGTGCTGCCATGGACATAGAAGCAGACTGCCAGCATTTCTCTGAGCAGAATTTTGCTGTTTTAATAGATAAATACATTGCCTATTGCATGAAGAGGGATAACTCGTACATGAGTAAATAAAACCTTACACTGGAGCCCAGTGAACACACCCCCAGCAGCGTAGCAGGAGCCCTGCAACTGTCTGTGCAAGGAGTCTCTGCACTTCAGAGTTACCCTAACGCCTCAGCACGGTGGGATCACCTGGCTGCAAGGACTGCATTTAGTGCTTCCCAGGAACGAGGCCCCTCAGAAGCTACCCCAGCCAACACACCGCGGGGTGACAGCCTGGGACAGCACCTCGGTGCCCTTCCAGGTTTCAGGCTCTTGCCAGCACTTTGCCCATGCTGCTGCCATGACCTGGGGTGAGGGCACCGCCACCAAGCAGTGGGTGCTGCCAGCCCTTCCCTCAGGCACGCTGTCCCTAAAACGGTCTGGTCACGGTGCCTTCGTTAACCTCTTCTTAAAGGCTGTTCAATGCCATCTTTAATAGTGCAACATCCCATTCTATACAGCAATAAAACAAACAATGGTGTTTCCTCTTTTTAAATCATTCAAACAGCGTAAATGGTCCCCACTGCTAAGAACGGGGAAATACAGCCACCGAGAGACCCTATAGACTCGGATCGCGTTATTTTTCCTCCTTATTTCCTTCATCCCCATTTGCCCAGACCCCGAAGCCACCTTGCAGTCAGTGTGGCAAAGCAGCCCTGTGGCAGGCATCAGTCTACAGAGCAGCAGATTTATTTAAGATAATCTTTCATATGAGTGTTCATCAATAACTTCTAACCTACTCCCTTAAAGACACAGATCAATTGACACAGCATTATAATCCCTTAAAATATTAATGTCCTATCAGGGAGACAATTTCACTGGGCCTAGAGACTCTTCCATTATTAGAAATTATGCCCCAGCCTTAAATAAATTAACTCAATAAACGTCTTACCATGAATACAAATTCCTGCTTAAGGTTTGCAAATAAAATGATTTAGAGCTGTTCTCTAAGGAAAGATGAGGTGTTTAAACTTGCAAAAGAAGAAGGGCCACCATATTCATTGGTCTTTTGTTTTAAATTGACATTTCTTTTCCCCCCCCAACTGAAGGCGTCCCTTTCAGAAGGGAGGGAGGAGTCTCTGGAAAATTAATTTGCTACATTTTTCTTAGGCTGGGCTTTATGCTTTCAGTTCTGCGAATGTACAGACCCGTGCTCAACCCCAACGGCAGCACCTGCCTCTAAGGGCAATCCAGATCCCTAAGGCGAGGCTTGGCCCCAAGGCTGAGGTTTGGTGGTTTGGCCCCGCTGACGTCCTGCAGCCGTGAGGTCCTGTTGGTGCCAGAGGGACACCAGGATTGCGCAGCGGGAGCTGAGGCAGCAGCAGAGCAGTGCCCGGCAGCAGCTCACCCGGGGGCCAGAACTTGGCAAAGAAACACAGCGTGGCACTGCCTGCACTGCGCCAGGCCCAGAGCATCCTCAGGGCGCAGCAGCAGCCCCACAAAGCTTTAACACTGCTTTTCCCACCTCCTGCAAGAAACCCGCTCGTTACCTGTTAGATAACCCAAGGAACACCAAGTGTAACTTTGCCCTTCATGCCAAAGGTAGGCACCCGGCTGGACTGCTGGGCTACTGTTTTCTCACCCAGCCTCAGGTCACCTAAGCTTCAGCCAAGGCCAGAGCACACCAAAAACACGAGGCCCAATGCAGTGGCGGTTGGCTCAGTGTGAGTCTGTCAGCCTGTGGCCCCCAAATGGCCACGTACGTGTGCCTGAAAAACCCCACAGAGTTCAGAGGGTGCCTGTTAACAACCTTTACAATTAATGAAGCTCCAGCCTTAGCAGGTGGTGTTGATTTCAACAAAACACGAAGCATGTAGCAGCCCATTAATCATCCCACGCCTCCTGTCAAAGCGTTTGCCCTCTTCATATTGATGAATTGACTGCAGCAACACAAAAGCCACACTGTCACATTTCATTAGAGCCGTATTTCACACCAGACTCTGTTTCAAGAAGAGTTTTCCAGCTCTGCATCCTTCTACAAATTCTGGAGCTGGTGAGATGAATCCAGAGCAGCAGTAGAGTAACATCTTGGCTGCCTGTTACACATACTCACACCATTTGGATCTCTGGCCACAGAGTTTTCATAGAAGTTTCACCCCCAAAGACGTTGCCTTTTCTCTCCACGACTGTACTGCTATAAACACATCACTTCAGGAACTGATTTTCCCAAATGAGCACCACCTGCTTTGCTCTGTCTGCGCTGTCCTTAGGGACGGGACAGCCCCAGACAGGTTGTCTGCGATGTCAGGAGTACCCCATGCTTGGTTATCTGCCTGCTGTCAGCTGCTGGGTGTCACTGCCTGCCTGCGGGATGTCCAAAGCCCCGTCCTGTGGCAGAAAGAGCCGTATCTCGATCAGTGCTGCAGTGAAAGACAATCACAACACCTCCCAGAAGGATCTGCCTTAGCTCTGAACGCAGCATGCAGACATGCATGTTCCTGTGACAATGCAGGTCTGCAGAAAACAACCTGAGACTTTATCTTCCCTGCAATATTTATCTTTTCTCTGTTCTCAGGTACCCATTTAATGAGTCCGTGTGCTTTGACAACCAGAGCCCTGTTGTTTCTGGGTTAAGAGCTCACAGGACTGTTTCTTGGTCTTGGCTTAACAGGACCAGGGCATCTCTTGAAAATGGATGCAATGTTTTCAGCTCTTACATTTCAATTTGCACATGCTAAACTACATCAAAAGTTCAGTCCCACACTGCAATATGCACGTAAAAGACAAGTCCGGATGAAAAAGTGGCCACATTGGTTCTACTTGACTGAATCAGAAAGATTTGTGAAAGAGACCAAAGATTCAACTTATTTCTTTTGCCTGAGCTAAAGAGAAATTCTATCAAAAGCCATCTCCAGAGTCACTGTACATACTGGGAATTTTACAGGAGGATCAGAGAGATCAGCCTTGGCAGCAGCTTTCTCCTTAGCGCTTCCTCTTTGAGGCACTGAGTCTGCACTTGTGGCTGATGCCTCAGCGAGCTGCTGTGCTGCTGACAGGCAAGCAAGCCTTCCTGCTGGGGAGCGGTACGTGCTGCAGCTCCCAACGACAGCATCTCAGTTGGCTCCTTGGCACCCTGAATGGTTTGGCCAAACGTAACCCACAGCTCACACAAGTGTGTGGGCAGGGTGAGGGCATGCAGCCCACTCCCTCCTCACCCCTGCTCCTACACCACCAGGACAGGTGCCCACTGCTGTACCCGTGCTACCCCGGGGCCCTCAGACATCCAGCAGTGCCCGTGGGCAGCACATCCCAACCACTGCTCCCAGACCAGAACCACCCTGGTGGCCTCGGTTTCCCCACAAAGCTCCCATTTAGCAGTTTCATGCAACCATCAGCTGCAGCTGCCTCCAACGCGAGGAGGCAGGTACCGTGTGCTGGCCCCGCTGCCCAGCTCACGGGGTTGGGGCCAACCCATGCAGATACCATCAGCAAACAGCACGGGGTAAAATCGTAAGTAATAATAAGTTTCAAAGCAACGTGGCAAAAAGTACAGCTAGAGCAGTGACTTCCCTGCTCTGTGCAGCCCCGCGGCCCCTCGGGAGCACGGTGGGTGGGCAGCCACCCCTCCGAGCCCCCGCTGCCTCCTCCCTCCCAGCCCCAGCACCTGTGGGTTCTGGCTCCATCTCCAGCCGTCGGCTGGGCTCCACGCTGCCACGGCGCAGCCGGTGGTGATCCTCGCTGGAGCCGGCCCCGATGCTCTGGGAGATTATTCCTTAATAGGCTGATCTCTGTGCTAGCGAAGGGCTGAGGAAGGGAGGAATCCATTATCAGCTCCGATCTGGCATTACGACATGTTTGCTGCTTTGGTTCTGCCTCCCAAAAGCAGAATTAATTGCTGGGCTAGAACACGCAGATAAATCAATCGGTTCCTGCCACATTTATTTTCGGTAGCTATGCACCGGGCTCCCGGCAGCTTCAAAACAGAGACACCCACTCTTGCTGTGAAGAGAGGTGAAGGTCGGACTCCTGCCACCTGCCGAGAGCGGTGGCTGCCCAGAGTGCTGGGCAAGGTGGCAGCGTGGCCACGGCAGCACCGTGGAGCCAGGCAGCAGCACACCGGTGGTATTCCTGCCCCATCGCAGCGTGTAAGCATCAGGTCAGACCCACTGCATGACTTATCTTTGTAGCTTTTCTAAAGGAAGTGCTGGAAAGACAGGATAGAGAGAGGAGGCAGAAAACTGATATTGTGAAAAACAAATGTCATTTATACTGTAGGCTTATTTACAGCAAACTCTGGGACTTGACAACGGTGTCTACAGCAACAAAGAAAATAAAACACTGAATCATAACCAGTATACTCTTCTTGGGTGTAATGATAAGGCAACACAACCTCAAACCGGACTCCTGCCTGAAAAATTCCTTCCTGCTCTGTGCCTTAGCTACCCAAAATGTGAAAAATGGAAATAACTGTTCGTGCTATCTGCCAGCGACCTTTAAAGACAAGGACGCACGGAAACACGCTTTGCTGCTGAGCATCTCTTAGTTTGGACTTGCAGCCTCCAGGATTTGTTGTTCCCTCTGGCACACCCAGGCAGGACAGGCTCCCCATCCAGCTTTGGTGTGAGACCAGCTGCCTGCAGATGCTGTCCCCAGCAGCACGGTGTCTGACTCCAGAAACCAGCTTGTGTGTGATAGAAGCAACAGGCCACATCTTGCCTTGCAGCCAGTATTTACAGCCCTTGTAACGTGTGGGCACTTTATGAGCAGAGATTGAATGGAGATGCAAGGCGCAGGGGCTGCGGGACGGCCGCTTGTCAGTGACGTTGCCTCAGCCGATGCGTCCGCAAGAGCAGCCAGAGCCCGGGGCAGTCCTGAGCCAACCCCATGGCAGCCTGTGCCCAGCACTCTGCTAAATCTTACCTAGCACTGCTCATCATTTACATCATCTGCTGTAAAACACCGGCCAGGTTCCAGCTACTCCTGGAGAAGCAATCGGTGCCAACAACAAACTCCCCATCACCAACAACATCTTCTTCTTAACAAGACAAACGTGCCAAGTCTGCTGGTACTGGAACCAAACAAACGTTTCACATAGGAACAAAAAGGTTCTGGACTGGTACCAGGCATGATTTTTTTTTTTTTTTTTCCCCAACCCCAAGCCCCACGTAATTATTTCCATTATGATACTGCCTGTTGCAACCTGAAAACATGATTTTAATCTGTGTGCACATCAGCACCCAATGTTCATGCCTAGATTCTTGCACATCTTTCCAACTTCATTTTAAACATAAAGAATATGCTTTAAAAAAAACAGGTCGGTATAACCTCTTGTCAGATACAAGAATCAGTTTGGGAGCAGGTAACTAATTGGGCACAATTTCAGGCACACACTATTTTGTTATTGTCCCAAATTAATGCACAACCGTGGTTTAATCTTTGGCCAAAACTCTTACATGCCACAATGCCATTCCTTCCTCCTCACTCACTTATTAGATATGTATCCGGTCTGTAACAAGTGCCTCCAGCTAGCAAAGCTGGGCAGATATTTAAGCTGGCACTAGATTAAGATCTGTTGGAAAGAATTGCTTATTTTTCCTTTGATAGTCTGAAACACACTTGCAGCAGATGAGATCAAGATGTACTTAATTAGATATCTGTAGTAAGCACCGGTTTCTGGTTTGCACGTTGATGAAAAGTAAAGTTATCTCCACTGGTGGTACATGTTTTTTGGAACTGTTTTGAACACCATAAACATAAAAGCTGCAGTGAAGGCTTAACTTTATTTAATTTTTAAATGAAGAACTTCCCCCACAAAGCACCTTTTCTTCCAAGGTGGGAAAGATAGCTTCAAGAAGAAACGAGAATGCTGAAATAGTTTGATGAACACATTAAATGAACACACTGCACAGATGCTTTATGTTTCATCTCTCAAAAGACTGCACTTCCCAGGGGGATTCATCCCATGCAGTGCCTCTGCTGAAGCAGCCCTAAAGCCCTGGGGGTGGCATGGATGCAGCAGGGACCCCACTGTACTTCTACATGTCTCACACAGCACTGCGGCGACGTAGCCGATTGGAAATCTTTCTGTACTTGTATTTCATTTCAGCCCGAACACTCACAGAGAAGTGATACACACAGATCCAGTGTTGTGCTGCTAAAGTGGCTGGCTGTTGGTTATATGCAGACTTTTTGTACTATTTTCACCATTCAAAAATAATAATTCTTGCTCTATGTTAATTTTGAGCTGAGGAGTTACAGAGAGTGGAAGACACTAGATCCAGGTTATCCACGTGGGATATGAACGTAGCGATATGTGCTACCGGCAGACGAGTAAAAGCTGATAAATGTCTTACCTGAAGATTTTGCTCACCGTTAAACCCCAAGTCTCAATCCTACAGCTGCTTGACTCTGGCGCAGCGAGTACGGGAAGTCGTCAGGTGTACATTCGTCAGCTGTGTCGGGCCCACGTGTGCACATTTGGTATCTCCTCAGAACGGACATCTCTGAAAACCTCAGAGAGCACTTGAATGATTTCCAAGATCAACTTCCAAGCAACAAGCATTTTCTGCTTTGGGGAGAACAAAATGTGATTGAAAATTGACCCTGATGTTTGCATGGGTTCACCATTATATTTAGCTTATGAAATAGTTGTGGTAGGTTTGCCATGAGAAAGACAGCTGGTAACCTAGAAGAGGTAAGGCTTAGCAGTCTGAAAATGCCCCAGCAATGGGCAGTGCAGAACAGAAACATATTTGTGTTTAAAAATAGCCTCAATTGTTGTTAGAAGGTATTAAGCAATGCTTTTTGCCCTTAACAGCACAACATGGCAGTGAGGACAATGTAAAAGGCTAAGTGTTACCCTATGAATGAGGAAATATTGCTCTAGCTAACTTACTGGGGCTTGAGGTGAAACATGAATTTTGATGGGATGTAAAAGAGCCCCCCAAAATTGTGGGCTTTCTTTTGAGGACATGAGCTTGGACTCTTCAAAGCCAAGTCTGAACGGTAGCACAACGCAGACCTTCCATTTTATTCCAGTGTTCACTGAAGCTTTTACCTTTGGAGGAGATGATTTTGAGCACTGTGGAAACAAGGAAAAGGAGAAAAGGTGTATATGATGGAGGTTTCCCAGAGGCATATGAACATGTTTTAAAGAGATTAAAAACATAAATAAAATAGCAAGCTTTCCTTCAAGTTTTGCATCTCAAAAAATTAGAAGCCTTAACAGCATTTACGTAGCTCAGAATGTGCTACCTGTAGGGCTCCCTTCCCACTTCTGCATGTCATGGAGCTCTGGGCTGGAGCCAGATCTATGCTCCTCGTGCATCTGCAGTAAAGCAGGTTTCAGGCTGCTCCTCGTCAGGGTCTTTCGTGATTATTTTAAACGTGTCAGGGACACGTTATCTGCGTACCAGGGAATGCCCACACCAAACCAAAAGGAAATCGTAAAGAGGAGGAAAAAACCTGACATTTTCACTCATGATTATTTACAGTTTTGTTACTGTATTAAAGTAGCTCCAAGGCCTGGCACAAATAAAATAACAAGTTCTGTTACCAAAAATCTTTGAAACACGAGCTGACCTTACTTCTGTGTGATACTGATAACTATCTGACTAAGAGAAAATGCCCGGTGTCCTGAAAGGCCCTATAGCCTATTTACTGCTGCACCTCCAGTCAGGGCACATCATCACACACACCTGAAGAAGTTATGTGGGACTGGAAAAGTACTGACCAGTAAGTCATGTCCCCATGGGACCGTCGGCACCCAGGTGCCCTGCTGCAGCCTCAGCACATTTGAAGGGAATTGGTTTATGATAGGGCCACACATCTGCCCGCCAGGGAACGCGTGCATTGTATCAAAAAGGAACCTGCTAAGAGAAGGAAAAGGAAAAGAACCAACACTGTCACTCCTACAGTTATTTACAGTTCAGTTCTATTACCACATTAAAGTACTTTAAACGAGTTTATTGCTACCTCACATCAAATGCCAAGCTGTTGGCACAGCACTGAAACACGGTGCTATGGTGTGCGATGTACTTTAGTACTAGTACGTTAGTAGTGCTTTAATGGATGATCAAAGGGATCATTTGTAATGCTGGAACCTGTGCACAGGACTAACCATTTCCACATTTAAGACCTTACTACATTTTAGTTGAATAAGCATGCTTGAAAAATATATTTTTTATCCTTACAAAACCAGCGGGAAAGTTTTATAGCCAAAAATGTGATCTGAATGGAAGCATCTCCCTTACAGATGGCACAGAGATCTAAGCCTGTTTCTCTGAGTGTCAGGTTTTAATCAGCAGAGCACCGCTCTCTGGCAGCAGTCAGTATCTGGTGCCCCCTTCACAGGACACCTCCACCACACTGTAGCCTGCGATGTTGAGACCTCAGAGCTTGTCAGACACCTGGGAAATACCTGTACATGATTTGGTGAGGCCCTGCAAACCTGCCCACGCGCAGGGCAAGTCCTGGCAGCCCAGGCACACGCAGTGCTGTTCCTGTGCCACCCTGGGCTTCTGCAGCCAGCTTGGGTGCACTGTCATTGTGTCCTTCCAGGGAGCACGGGGAGAGCCCGGCTGGGGGTGTCTGCAGCCGCTGGGCAGACGAGACTTGAGCAAGACAAAACATCGTAATTAATTCCATCAATCATGCAAGGTGATACGAGGGGTGGCAGAGTGTTTTCTGATCCCTGCAGTCTGGGCCCAGAGGCATCCCTACCCCTGCTGTTACTTTCTCAGCTATATATATCAGTAAGGTTAAAATCACACCCATTAAAAAAAGTCTGTATGGAATAGTCAAAAAACAGAAGGAAGAGGAGCCAGGAATCTGTCCTTTCATGACAGCAGGCTTTAAGAGAAGGAAACGTTAATACTTCAGTGGTGTATCTCAGATTGCTCAGCAAATCTCAACAGCACATGAAGACCTGAAATCAGTGCCTTTGCTGCACCACTCCACCACAGGCTATCTGCAATTTATATCTGAGCTTAAATGATGTATTTTCCAATGAGGGATCTGTTCCAGAAACCTAAATACTGAAGTTCTTCCCTGGTATTTGAGCTTCAGTACAGGATTAGAACAAAGCAGGGACAGTGTGCTCACCCTCCTCACTCTGGCCACAAAGAGGAGCGCCTGCAGGAGCTCTTGGTAGAAGCTGCAGCCCCAGAGCACGTCGAGGGACAGCCAGATACTGATTCAGAAGTTCCTATCTGCACCAACTGCTGCAGAGCTCCTGCTCTTGACCAGGGAATCAGCTTCTCAGCCTGACCCCCAGCCTCCAAGGAAATGAAGACCTGACAACTGACACAGCATCACTGTGCCTGCATAGCTACTGCTGTCATCCTGTGCCTCTCCCACCTTTTTCCAGTGGAGTCCAGATTAAAAAAAAATAATAAAATAAAAATAAAAAATCACAAATGCACCAGTCCCACCCCAGTTCCAAATCACCAGGTTAAAGCTGTGAGATAACCAAGCCATGTATGTGTGTGCATGCCCAGCGCCTCTCCTCCTTGGTACCACTCAAAAAGAAACAGCTGCTGAGAGAAGCTACACCAGCACCCCCACCATCCCCAAAATGCACTCTGCAGTTTTTCTTTTATCCTGGGAACCCTGGTGAGCTGCAATCACTCAGAGCTGCTGGGTAGCATTAAGGGTAAGAAGGACAGACTGACAGCACCGTCCCCAGCCGCTCCTGCCGGTGGCTCAGGTGCCACCCTGGCTCAGCTTAGCTGGCTCTCTGCATGACTCGTCTGCTAAAGACACTTTCGAGAAATTAATAGCTACTTTGGGAACCCTGAGCACTCTTCCCTGTAATATCCCACAAAGCGTACTCTGGAGACAGAAACCCAATGACATGTCACATTTGCAAGGGAAAACTTAACTCTAATAAAGATTAATAGATGGGGACTCACCACCACATTTTTTCTAATTGCCTTTCATTAACATTCTCAGCAATCTCAGACTAAACAACACGGCCTTTTTTTTTTTTCCTTCCTGTTTTTTCAAACCAGGGGCTGCACAAGGCACAGCCAGTGCTTGCTCTGTAAAAGCAAAACCTACTGACGACTCTGATACTCCAAGCTCTTTGATTCCAAAATGTCCTGCAACAGCCTCTGCCTAGAGGAAAAATTTCTGTGCCAAACTGAAGCAGTGCAGTGAGCTGTTTGTGGCTGGAAGGGGATCCTTCCCCCCCTGCGAGCACCTGCCCACACTGGGGCCACCGGCACAGCCCCCTTGGAGCTGCTGTGGGGGGCTCAGCACCAGGCTCAGCCTTGTGTGCCGCAGTCGCAGCATCTTCTCCAAGGTCATCCTCCAAACTTACTGTTGGGAAGGAAGGAATCCCCAAAGAGACTGAGGCTTTGCAGAAAGCCTCCCCACTTCCCCTGCTGCAATGGACACATTATACCACGCACCTGGCAATGTCTCTAAGGAACACTCTGCTGGGACCAGCCGGCTCCAGCTACGCAGGCGTTACTGGCTTCATGTGGCAAAACGCAGGAAATTGTGGGACTTGCTCTGTAAAGTGATCTAAGATGCCATGGGGTTTGCCAATTTGAGGCACGGCAGCAGGATCTCATTAGCCAGGAGCTCAAGCCTTTGGCAGCTCTTCCAGAAACCAGGAAGCCTGTGGGTAGTTTAAAAGCTAAGGAGATGGAGGAGCTCTCTTTTCCAGCCAATTCTCTCCTAGCTTATTGAACACCAGATCTTTAGAAGAACTGCACAGTTGAGAAAATTAGTCCTGATTGTTTTAAGTTTCATAGGTGTTAAGTGCATCAAACAAGGGAATTACACCAGCTGTGGGGACTGACAGACCCGAACAGAGCCTGCTCTCCCATCTTACAGCTAAGGATGGGCACAGAATAGAAAAGGCAAAATACTTCCCCACCCACTGTGAACTAAGCACTGCCAAAGAAAAAAACTACCTAGAAGGGAAGGATCCTGTCAAAGACCAGAGCAGACAGACTTACGTCTGATTCTCATGGTCTTAAATCAACAACCTTCCAGCCAAATATTTCTTCTCACACCGTTTTGCCCTTGCTCTTTAGATCTTCCCCCACCCACTACTCTAACATCTCAAATTCGTTTCCCTTTCTGTCTGAGAGCCACCAAAGCCACCAGTGCAGTAGCACGCCTCCCTCTGCTCCTTCACCTGAGCATCGAGCACCAGCAATATTCCAAAATCTCCCTGAGTGCTGGGCAACTCAGCTGCAGATCCCAGATGGCTGTTCTGTGAATTCAACACGAGCAGCGTAAGCGAAGGAGCCTTTGAAGGCTGTTTTATTTTAGTGAATGACATTTTGGTGTTAAGATAAAACAAACAAACAGCGAGCATTGTACCAGGAAATTCAGACTGCGCCGATGTGTGGGAACATTTCCTGGACAATGCTGGTGACTGTCAAATCTCCTGCATCATCACAGACACGGTAGCACTGGATATTTGGGGCAGCTCTGGGCAGGGAGCGTGCTCAGAGGTGCCTCAAACCACGGGATGGGGACAGCCCATTCCCCACAGAAGTCTTGGGCCATTTGCTTGTTCCTGTGCTAAGAAGGCCATCCCTGGTACCTGAATGCCAGCCGGATCGGGGCTTAACTCCTGACTGCACAGGGGCTGTGGGGGAGCTGCCGGGCTGCCTCTCCTTGCAAACAAGGAAGAAACCCGCAGAGCCAGGGCCCAGGTGCCCATGTATCAGTGCACTAAAAATACCTCCAGAGCGAAACCATAGGAGACCAGCCAGACAACATCTATTTCTCCCCTTTGCCAAGTGTTAAAAAAAGACAAAGGAGAAAAATCCCAGCCCGGGAACAGGTCGGGCCAGCTTTGCCACATTGCTGCGCTCTCCCTGCTCTCTAACACATAGAAGGGGTTTTGTCTACCCCTGCCAGACCTCAGCAGCACCCTGAGGCACCTCCAGCCCCTGCCCTGGGCAATCTTTAGCCCGCTGCCATTCACTTTTAGGGCATCTCCTGCTCCAGGGCCTTGTCCCTAGGGGAAGGAGCAGCTATGCCAAAGATACGCTCATTTCCCAGCTCTGCCCAAATTACCTCCCCAGCTGTGTGGCTGTTCTCAGCTCCTGCACAAACACTGGCACGAGGCAGTGCTTCCCAGCCTTATCTGAGAACACGGCGTCATCAGAGGACTTCCCGGGGCAGGAGTTTCACACTCAAATATGGCAATTCTCTCTGTGGGGCCAGGGGGTACCCTCCCCAATGGGAAATTTCCTGCCAGAGGCCCCCACCACAGTCCCTGCACTAACGGGGCTAGACGGACTTCTACAAGACGAAAGGGAAGAATTAAACAGAACAGGCTGGGAATAATGGCATCCACTGAGAACCTGAAGAATCTCAGTTCATTTTCTGCCTCCTGGGGGTGCTCTGCCCACAGGCTTGGAGCCATTCAGAGGAAGGAATGGAATCCTGAATCTTGCTGTTAAAGCCCTGTCACTCTGCATAAAACAGTTTGAGCTCCAGTGGTTAAGTATAAAAGAGGAAGGACAAGAGTGACACCCCTGCATGGCTGCTGGGACACCTGCCTGGAAGCTGACGGTCTCCATCTGCTGCCTCCGTGCCAAGTCCGGGGCAGAGCTGAGCCCAGCAGCCCCCTGCAGCATCAAGGCACATTAAAACACAAACCACAAAGGGATTTCAAGCTGACCCCATGTGAAACACCATGGGACCTGAGGATCTCACATACAACAGGCAGTTTGGTCCCACTGTAGCCAAGGTACGAACCCAAGGAAAGGACTTCAATACATGACTTTTAGATACAAAAATACCCTAATGGGACTGTAATGCCTATAGTTAGCAAAGTACAAAGGAAATGTGCTGTAAAAGAGGGGGATTCATGCCACCTGGCACTGCTACTCAGATGCGTCCTGATCCCCACACTTCCACTCATCGAAGAGCTACCTGCAAACACAGTAGGACGAACACCCACTGGTGCTACTGCAGCATGAATGGGAATGACTCCTTCGGCTCATGCTGGATTTGGATACTGTCAGTGAGTTTCAGAGCTGCCTTGGGGAGGAGGAGGATGCTTGAACTAGAGCTAGACAGGTCTCCTAACATCCATGTCTACAAAGAACTGGCCACTCCCAGCCAAGCAGCAGGGGTAGGTCCACTGCGAGATCTCTGATCAGCTAAAACGTGCAGGATTGCTGCTTATGCGCTTCCCCTGCCTAATCCCATACAGAGCACACCTGGTGAGGCAAAAGGACACCACATGTTAAATAATTTCCTCGAGATTCTTAAAAATTGATATTCCCTACACTTAAAGATGAGACTAAAATGCAAATATAGCTAAGGACCACTTTATTAAAAAAAAAAAAAAAAACAAAAAAAACAAAAAAAAAAAAACACAAACAAACAAACACGCTAAGTAACAACCCCAGCGTATTACACAGACCTGTTGCTTTTTTAGCTAGTTCCCAAGACCAGTTGTCAAAGGAGTTTCTGTATGGAAGCGGTTCATGCAGCACTGTGACACCTGACATCTCCTGCCCCTCACACAGCTAACGCAGCCCATGCTGGAACCCACGTCACCGGGAGGCACCCAGTGACACCTAGCGATCCCCTGAGCTCGGCAGCCAGTGAACATCACTGCGCACACGGACAGCCTCCTCGGCATATCGCTGCCTTGCTGAGGTCAGGCCCTGTCTCCTGAAATCCAGCCATTATTTTCTGCTTAAGCACGAAGTTAGTTATTTAAGCAGAGCTCTGAATCATGGTGAAGGTAACTCACTGTTACAGAAACCAAAGCTGTTCCCACAGCTGACAGCGCACGGGCTGAGTACCACTGACCGGGCACCGAACGTGTTAGTGCTGAGAATGGCCAGAACGGTTACTGGGACATCGCTGGTCAGCTACGCTGGCACCAGGGCCTATGCTATGAGGAGCCATGAGCACTACTAAAAATTATAATGGTAATATTGCAAAAAAGCAGCAGATGATTTAGAGCAAACTACAGGTGTCTCAGTTCCATAATAGCCTTAATATTCTTTTTCAAATTAAAATTCAGAGCAGTAAACAAATATACAGACACAATATGCTTGGATTCATTAAATATGAATGTGGGTGAAGGATCTAGACCTTGTGGATGTACAGAGCTCTCTTAAACCTGCCTTCCACCCCACCAACAACTTTGAAAAAATTTTTGCAAGCTATTTCACGACTTGGTTATTTTAGGGGCTGACTATGTGGCTGACAGTTCTTCGATAGCAATTGGGCTTATATGAACAAAAGAGCCCCATAGGGAGGTGACCGTGCCTGGTCCCCTCCACCTAAATTACCCAGCCCACGCTCCTGATTGCGAGAAGCACGCTTAGGAGACAGAACCCAAAGGGAAGCTGCCAGCTGGATACCCACACACACTGTTCCTGCACTGCACAGACCAGGCTGACCACCACAGGGCCACGTAAGGATGTGCCACTGCAGCTGGCCTCAGTGTTGTCATCTGGAAAGGAGCAATCACGAGGCTTCAGCTGACACCTCATTTCGCTGCACTACAGCAGTGATTTATAAACACATCCATCCTTGGCAGACCTTTCGTGGTTGAAGGCTGCCATGTTAGCCTGATGATTTAAATCCATTCAGGATCTAATATCACTATTACTGCTACCTTACCAATTTGTTTCTTCTTTAACTGCAGTTTATTTCTCTTTGATTAGCGTCACAAAGACAAGAAGTAGCTTTGTCTTCAAATTTGTCTAGTCATTTCCACTTGTTTTTAGTACCGTTTACTTAAAGACCTTCTTACGCGCTCCCTTCAGGCAGGACGTTAACAAGCTGCCCTCTTCCCAGCGGGAGTGCTCAGCACCACTTAGGCTTGGAGCTCTCACACTTCGTGCCAGATATTTGGCTTTAGTGATGATGATGCTCTGGGATTATTTCCCTCAAGGCAACTTGTTCAATTAAATCTAGGTGCAGACCAACAGGTACCTGCTATCTCCGCGCTGTCAGTCACTTCACACTCCAGCACAGGGACAAGCCTCACTCCCTCCAGCACGCCGCATGGTTTCTCTATGCGTTCCTGTCTCAGATGCAGTTTCTGGCCTGAAACACAAGAGGACCTGGTGGCCACTGACTTCTGCTTGTGCAGAGAAGTAGCTCTTAATGCACCACCAAGGACAGGCCTCCTTCCTTTCCAGCTTTGCTGGGCCTGCACAGATGAGCAAAGGTTACAGAATTAATCTCACAATAAGCAAAAGTTCACATCAACTTCAAAAGCAACTATGTTCATAGGCTGAGATGCAGCACATGCCTCAGCCTCACCCAACCACACCCTGAGGGAAGTTCCCAGAGATGCTGTGGGGACCGCACTCATGGTCAGAGCATATCCACTTGAGCAAATCTGATGCTGAAAAATGAACGAAAAGCATACGCACGTGCCTTGGAGCCAAACCATGCTTGGTCTAGCAGCAGCTGGGTGCAGTTGGATGCTACGGAGAGGTGCTGAATTAGAGCTTCAACAGCACGAAGTCAGGTTTGGCATTTCCCACAGGAACGGCCGTCTCCTCCAGTGGGCTGATGCCTCTGAGGGTGCCTCCAAGGGCAGCAGTGGCTGTCCCCAGGCTGCTCCCTGCCTGCGCGGCCGAGAGCTGGCTGGGGTGAGCGGCTGGTGGGGCAATGCTGACGCCAACCTGTTCAGGCACTGGAGTGACACCAAGACCAGGTTTCACACAGACAGCTTTATTTTCACATTTCTGCATGTATGCAAGACAATGTTCGTTGTCTTGGGATGTGCTGGTGGATATGCTGTACCCTATATAATGGAGCTTTGCAAGTTTTTATATATGTATATATATACACATATATATAGTCTAGCAAAATTTCTTCTGCATTTCTCCGTGTGCCAGAATGGATGTTTTCAACAAACCAGAGATAAAGGGACACTGACAGGTTTTATCTTTTCTCATCTCTAAAACAGTGCTCGTGTTTTCTTCAGCTTAATTACCTGTCATCTGCATGTACTTGAGAAAAAATGTTGAAGAGAAAAGAGATGTCTATAAGATTTCAATTTTTACTACTCCAAAATACTATCAGTGATGCAGGTAGAACATCTTTGAACTCTTATTTACAAGGGCCAGACTATCAGACAGGTGTATGCAACTGCACCAAATATAAGAGTGTCCCCGAACCCGTGATGGAAATAAATCAGTAGCATGTAAATGTTACAGCAGAGTTCAGCAATTTAACAGGCTCTATGCAGCTAGGTATGTTTACAACAGAGTCTTGCTTTTAAAGATTCGGCTGTACATTTTTAACCTGACAGTGTCCCTTAAGAGAAAAATACATACTGGGCTTACAAAAGGACACCCTCCTACAGATATTTTCTTTTTATTATTAAAAGCAACATTTTTAAAACCATTCAACAAAATTTAATACAAACTGCCATCAGATAACAGCATTTGTAAGAGTGAAGCTATGCGCTGCTGCTCCATTAACATGGCTTTAGTTAGCACAAATTGTATTATCTGCACTTTTCCTTAAGTCTTTCACGGCACTTCCATGGAAAAGAAAAAAGGTCGTGAGGCTGCTGCTGCTGTCTTACCGGAGACCATGCGCGGACACGAAGATGTTTGTTCTCGCCGTGTCGCAGCCAGGCAATGCCAAAGTTCTGCCCACAGCGCCTGAACCTTGGGATATCCGCGCCCGCAGGTCAATAGCTCGACTCGCAGTTGTGCACAACATTGCAATGCATTCAAAGTAACAAGGAAACGAACACTGACAGTAACAGACGTGGTACATTGGGTATTTTCTTTTTCTTTTTGCATTATCATTAATCACAGTCCTATTTTCAACAGATTGTTGCCAAAAATGCATGTTAGAAAGGCTTTTCTAGAAAACGCTGGCAAGAAAATGCGGATTAATGCTTGTAACTAGTGAAACGGTCAGACTTACAACTCAGACATTATTTAAACATTCACAATTTTGAGAAAATTTGCACAGCTGATAGCACTGACAGATAGTCTAACTGTAACTTAGAAGCCAGCATAGCAACTACCTTCCACGTGCTGGCAGTAGGATTTATGATGGCATGAGATTAGCATAGCGTACTATGTTTTATTTAGAAAGCTGTAGTACTAAGTATTTGCCATAAATATTGCAAGCCCCATTTATGAGTGACGGGAGGCTTTGCAAGTTTACAAACTAACGTTTACCAAGAACATAAAAAGCAAACCCAAAGACATTTCCATGCAGAGTACGACTCTCTCACAGTCACTGGATCTCTGTCATCTGCTGGCTGGAGCACACGTGCCATGTACATAGATGCTGCTCACGGAAAACCCAGCGGCTTTCTGGGCACTGATGCACACAAGTCTCTGGCTTGAATGAGTGGGATCGTAGACAAACACAGGATAATAACTGGTTTCACAAAGGCAATGACTGTCACAGCCAGAATTTACAATTAGAGCTATGTGAAATGCTGCTGTGGTACTTGACAAATCCTTCCAGCTCAGCTACAGCAGACTCCAAGGGGAGCAGAGAGGTAGCAATCCAGGCCCCAACACCGGGTATGTGCAGGCAGGCCCTGGGCTCCTGCAGGACCACAACTGAAGCTGGTTATGCCTCAGGGGCACAATCAGGGCCGTGGCTTTCAGCATCTCCCTCTGTCTAGCACAGCCCCATCGTTACTGGGAACCGCAGACAGCCACAGCTGAGCAGAAGAGGAGATACCACGACCAATGGTCACTACCAGTACCCTGGATTCAGCAAATTCATCAGAGTGATTAAGGAAATTAATTTAACCCCAAGGGACCACAGTATCACACCACTAACCATGTTTCTGTTCTTTTGAGAAGGGCATGGTCAAATTCTGGCAATGTTTCAGGCTACACATGAGCACACCTGGGGCATCACTGCGAGAGGAGAAAGGCACTGCGCTAGCTCGATACAAATGCTTTTTTTTTTTTTTCTTTTGACCAATGAAGTTACCTGCTTAGACTGACAACAGACAGATGGAGGAAAAAAAGCAGGTTACTTATTAGATCAAATCGTGTCACTCTCTCAAGTGATTGCAAGAAGAATCGTGAAGGAACAGTGTAAGTGTTGTGCATTACTTCAGCTATAACCGATGTCTTTATCAAGTGCCTATTAAATAAAAACCAAACAGACAACACTGCATAACTAGAGGACAAGGCTACTCTCACAACACTGCATCGCTTATGTGAATCCCAGCACACTACTGGAGCTGCTACTGGAGCTTCTGCGCTCCACATCCTTGCTAGGAGTGGATGGTATTGGCATGAAGGCAATAAACACGACAGACGGAGGTGCCATATCCCTGTGTGCACGTAGCTTCTCCCAGACGAACACCACTTTCGATGACCGCTGGTAACTCAGTGGAATATAGTGAAGGACCACATAGAAGCATATGCAGAAGCACAGTAACGGGAAAATGTCCCATCTTGAGGAATAAGCATAGTATTACGCTAGTACCGATCAGATCCTACTTCTATAATCAGGAATATTTCAATAGATTAATTTTTTTATAAAACATAGGGCTACAGAAATTAGGCATTCTATATATTGTGTTATAAAAAGCTTCCACTTACATAATATTTAAAATATATCTTCAGTGCCAACAGTATAATTGTAATATAGTATCTGATATAATAAAAATATATGCTTACTGGACAGGAGCAATGTTGGACTATGGCAGGGGATTCTCTTTTGTGTGTGGTTCGAGCAGCTGGCAAAGATGTTCGCTCCTTCCCTTCATTTCTCAACCACCAGCTGCCTGGAAACTGCGACAGCACTCTGGTGTGTTACCTTTCTAAGAGTCCTTTGCAAATCAGGCTCTGACATGCTCCTCAGCTGAGGATCTACCGGGCACAATCCAACCTTGGTATAAATCCATTACTTGATTTTTTCTGTTTTACTATTGGAAAAACAAACAAGCCCCAACCCAATGCTCTACATAGCATTAGTACAAGTCCTGTTTCCTTACAAGTCATGCAATTGCCTTGTAAGATAAAGATTTTGATAAAGAAGGTATTAAATTAACCCCAGGGACACGTGGGCCGGGCAGATGATTCTGACACTAATGTCAACCAAGTAACCCCAACTAATCTTACAGGGCACTTTGCGGATGCCAAGGTCCTTAAGTGGAAAAACAGCTGCCTCACCTAGGCTTTCTTCTGCCCTAAGTAGAACTGGAAAGCTTAAATAAATCCATAAAGTGAAGAACACTTTTCTTTAACATCTAATGTAAAAATACAAGCATTCAAATGAGGCATCTAGGAAGCATGTGCCTAAATACAGCCAAAGGACCACCACATGGTGCTGCTGAGACGCACACTGGAGAATCACTTGGTGTCCCACTGTGTGCTGGGACTGCAGAGGGTGACTGGGACCAGAGAAGGTATTTGTCTTCCTGTACCAGCCCTTTTAAACCTGCCTGATCTTGCAAGAACTTACCATCACTGAACAGAAGTTGTTCTGTAGTTTGAAATTTACGTACAACACATTTTGCTCCTTTCTGGCTAACCCTGGCATGAAGTTCCTCTAGTTAATGTGTTCAGGAATAACCACCAAACTCAGCATGGTGGCACCAGTGCATGTGAGAAGAGAAGCAGGATCTCTGCAGAAATGGGGACACTGGCTACATGGGCTGTCTGTTAACGTCCTATGTACATTTACTGTTCATTTCTACAGATTGCCCTGGTAGATTTGATTTTTTTTTTTTTTGTCAAAGCAGATTAACGGCAAGGCATTCATAAGACATTTTGCCGTGTGGTAGTATGGACTGAGCTTTTCACTTGTAATAGATGACTGAGTAAGCTATCAACATGTGCTATCATATGTAATCAAGCTTGCTAGATTAAAGCAGGACTTGTGGCTAGCAAACAGAAGGGTGTATATTACTCATAGAACTTCGAGTAGCAGCTCTCTCTTGTCAGGTTTTATTAAAGTATTTGCATGCTTCCAAAATGAAATAGAGGTCCACCGACGTCTCTTGGGGAGGAGAGATGGGATCAGTTGCAATTGGTTGCCATTTGGTTGGAGATGTCATACAAAATCCTCACACACTGGCTGAATCGACCATGGCTGAACTGTAAAAAGCTTTCACCCAGAAAGGTCTTTGTTACACACACAGTCTCTGACTCCTCCAGCGCTCTCCAGACACGGCTACATCACATTCTCAAAGAGCTGTAGGGATCGCATGATATTGTCATCCTAAAAGCAATGAGAAGACATTTTCAGCACTGATGAGCACAACTCCTACCTGGGCATGGCACAGGAGGGGCTCTGCGGGTGCTACTGCAGCAAGGCTTGCTTCTGCAAGCTCATCCTCGATGAGTTTAAATTGAGTCAGTAGTTGAGTCAGTAGTTGAGTCAGCAGAACAGTCCTCTCTTACTTTGGCACCTTAGCTGGTTTGAGGCATGCAAGCACAGACTTTTCTCATAAGCTTGGCTTTCAGCACGGGCTGTGCCTTACTGAAGGGAGCCAGACACCAGCATCAAAGCTGGTGACTGTACAGAGCCCTCAGACATCGGTGCCACTGCACTGCACCAATCCGGAATATGAAGATGTGTACTTAGCTTAATATGCTTCAAAAGCCCAAATGAAATTGCAGCTTTTGAACTGCTAAGCAAGCTGCCCTGAAGGGCCGCTTCCTCCCAGAAACACTACCAGCTCAAAACCAGAGCACGGGAAATCCCAGCCTCTCTGAGGTTTGTAGATCCAAATGAGAGAGCTGGAGACACACTAGGGAAATACCAGATTGCTTTTCATGGAGCCCTGAAATTCTACTTTGAGGTAACAACCACAGTAATATTCAAAAACAATGACTTTTTTCCCCAGGAACTGTGATTCCAGAAGTTAGAACAACTGCTTGCCTGTACCACAAAACCAATTTCCCAAACTCTAACTGCTCAAGGCGAAGTGAAGCTGCTTCTACATCGAGACCACTGATCACACATTGAAGACAAATAATGAATATGAAGAACAAACCACAACACAAATGCTCAAATTAAAGATGAGGCCAAAAATAAACTAAACAACCCCCCCAACAAAATGAGACTTGCATTATGCTTCTGCTACCAAGGATCTGGCCCCTGACATCCCCTCTTGAGAGAGCCCTGCATGCTGCCAGAGCCAGACTTCATGCAGGACGGGTGGGAAGCCAGCCTGGCAACCTGGGGTGAGCATTCACACTGCTCAGGTACAGAGCTCACGTCTGACTGCAGAGCAAGAAAAATTCTCCTGGGAAAGTAAAATGCACAGGAGGGCCGGTATGCAATTACTTGCACCAATGTAAACTTGCTAAACCATTATTGTACTCATTAAATAGAAGATATATCTCTGATCAAACATTCACACAGTTAATTACAGTCTAAAACAACAGACACTTGGGCAATCGCATGTTAATGCGGATGCTTGTTTTTGTGCCAGTGCTAACAATACCAGCCAATATTTATCACAGCCAACATAATGTATGGAATTTGCAAGAGAAAGCTCATTCCCAAAACAGAAAAAAACCCTACTGCTATGATGATAGCATTTGCTTTTAATGTTTGACCTTGAAAATATCAACTAGTTTCTTAAGTCAATGCTATAATTACAAGGTTTTTAGAGACGCTGGACTCTCAACAGTTCCAGCAACACAGTACCTGATGACAACATGCAAGGGCAGCATGCTCAGACTATGCCAGCCTCTTATAAATAAATAAAAAAAGAAAAATACTGAGGAAGGTTGAGGGCACCATGAGCTTTCTCAAGAGTTATGTACTTGTCACAGAATCAGGTACTGCTTTTATTTCCCTGAGTGAATTGCACTGGCTACCAGCACTGGACCTTTCCTGCAGTCAGTCCAACCCTCTTCCCTGATCAGTTGCTTGCTTCACAAGGCACCACCGATCTTAAAAATGTTTCTTATTTTTCTCAGAGAGCAAAAGAAACCCAGGATCTTGAGCAACATCTCCTTCAAATGGAGTTTGTCCAAAGTGAAAACAAACACTGGCATGAGCTAGACCTTTCATCGCAGTTAGAATTTTGTCCTTACCTCCTGACACGATTCAATAAACTCATCTAAAGTTACAACACCATCTTTGTTTTTATCCATTTTCTGCAAAATAAGAACAAACATTTTTTGTTTTGACAGATAACACTGCAGTGTTACATACAATAACATTTGATGCAACTGGAATAAATCTAGGGCCCTTGACAAGCCTAGATTACAGACTCAGTGTCACTGGTTAAATTTGCTGACAGCTAAGGACTTGTTTACTCTGGTACTTGGAGAACTTTTGAGGACATCACCACCTATTCCCTCCTTAACATATGCAGCAACCTCTGCCCATATTACATCATTTATTTCTTCATAGCCTCGCTAACCAGCACCCATATCCCTGTCTCTCTTTACGTGCAGCTGAGAGAAGAAACAAAAGGACTATGATGTGCAGAGGCTCCAGACTTGCTGGATTCATTATATCCCACTGCAAAGGGCTGGGTTAAGACAACTGGACACCTTGGACTCTGGAATTCAGCAGACACTGAATTAGGCTGGAAAGCTGCTAGGGTTTGTTTTGGCACGCATAGTGGGGAACAGATATCAGCTTGGGACTAACCTTACTGTAAAGGAGATCAATGAAGAGCTCAAGAGTTAACAAATCATCATCAGAAATCAAGTAAGTACCTGGAAGAACACTTCTACGTGCTGCCTTGGAGCATCTTCCTTGAGCACTGGATACGTGTACTTTCCCATCATATCATAAATTGCCTTTACTATATCCATCATTTCCTGTAGTAGTGACATGACAGGAAAAGCACAACAGGAAAATTAGTAGAAATGAAAGCACATTTCTTTCTTTTACTGCCCTTTTCTTCAACCTCTCCTATTATGGAAAAGCACAGACCTCAAGCTCATAGCTGCTGTCACTCCCAAGAAGGCCTGTGCATGTGCATGCAGACAGATGCATCAACAGATATGAGTTAACCCCAAAACCAATATGAGTTAATCCCAAAACCAAGCACTGCAGCTTTGCCACAGCTGTGGCAGAGGCTCCTGCAGTGCCCAGTTCCCTGCTCTGGCTGGGCAGCACTGCAGGACATGTGCTGTGACATAGGAGCTCCTGGGGGTGGTCCTCAGCTGCGAGCGGCATGCTTGGTCCTGAGCACTGCAGCACCAACCCTGTCCCAAAGCCTCCCAGGAGGCCAGGGATCTTTGTGGCAGTCACTGGGACATTGGCTCTTCTCCATGCTTTACCCCAGCTGTGGCACGACTCAGTGACCAGCAGCAGGAACTGCAAATGCTCCAGGTACACAAAATGGTTTTGAGAAAATAGACCGAGATGTATTTGCAAAACATTCAGGTTTCCATGCTCAAAAACAAGGCTTCCCACTGTGGGAACAAGCAATACAAGACAAGAAAATAAAACCAGATAACACAGGATTTTGAAGCAGTGCTCTGGGAGAGCCCACATCATCCTCCCAGCACTGCCAGAAGCTCCTCATGCCCCAGGTACCTGCTGTCACCATCACCCTCCTCCCTTCAGAAAGGTTGCATTGCTCATAGATGCAAGCAAGATTTTGCTTACAAGGCAGTATAATACAGAAGAAGAAAAGAAACACACATCTAAAAAATCATGCAAAGCAAGATCACTGCGTTTTACTTAGGCACAGATACTCAAGTCCAGTCTCATATGCATTTAATTAGCTGCATGTAAAAGTAAACATGCAATGCAACAGAAATCAGCTCTTCAGAAATCAACCACACATGTGAGAAGCAGCCTTACCTCCTTGTTTATATAGCCATCCTTATTTATGTCGTACAGATTAAATGTCCACCTTAGCTTTTCATGAACTGTTCCTCGCAACAGAATGGACAGTGCCATCACAAAATCCTGGTTCAAGGCAGAGAGAGAAATTAGAATTTTTCTTAACATCCTTTTCTAACTCACCTTCTTCATAATGACAGTCAAAAGATGGATCTTTTTGGGATAGATGTATCCTCTGACTGAACTCAGTGCTCAATGGACACAGCACCACCCATAAGATGACCAGAGCAGTGTTAATAAACGTGTCTGAGGGGACTAGGAAAACCCCTAGAGTCCTCAATTACTCAGCTGCAGCCACTGTGAAGGCTGAGCTTATGACATGGATCAGGCAGCTGAGCAAGGCGCAGAGGGCAGGAAGACCTAAGAGGTGCTGCAGCCTTAAATCTCCCGAGCCCTGGGGCAAGGGATTTGGAAACAGTGAGGGCTTAAGAGAAGACCCAGCCCCAGTCAGGCAGACTGAGGTCCCAAGGTCCATCACAGCAGCGACTGCTTGGACTTGCCAGGAGCAGCACGGGATGCATGAAGCCAGGAGCTGGAACCGCTTCCTTGCTACCCATCCACATTTATCATCTCCAAACTCTAAATTCTGCACAGATGTAGGCGTGGCTGAGAACGTCTGATTTTTAAGAGCATCGCTAGATGCTCCAGTGCAATGCCCCTCCTAGCAATGCGCTGCTGCAGGAAGCAGCCGTGCAGACTGCTGCCTGCTGGTTAAACACAGCTGGATTCCAACTGCAGCAGCAGGAGCTGATGTTTTCTACCCCCTGCCCAAGCATGCTAGCAGTGTGGATGGGACAAAGGAGGAGGAAGATCCAGCAGCTTTTCTGTGCCCACCTTGAGAGGGATGGAAAGGTTCCAGGCTCCTCTGTAACGCAGGGAGCCTCGGGTTTTGTCCTCTGGCAAAATACAACAGATTTGACCAGATGCGATTCCCACCACTAATTGCTCAGCCTGGGATGCAGCATTTTAATTGTATTTTTCATTTACAGTGAAGTTATTGCTTCCAATAACTTTGATTTATTGTTTCTACTGCACAATGGCTCAGGCACCATAAGCAGCACCGCTACAGGGATTTATTAGTCGAGGAGGCAAGCTTCAAACTAAAACAACTGTACCACTCCTGGTACCTCATTTAACGTACCTAGTCCTCCCTATGTTACCTCTGTTGGCTCTGCATGGGGCAGTGCTCCACTTTGTTCCTTTTTACCAAGGCTCAGAGGAATTAAGATTTGCTGAACAATACAAAAGAAGGGGACAAAATGCTTATATTTGACAATCACTAAAGAGACAGGTTTGCCAGGAAGGAAAGCTCAGCACTTTTTTTTTTTTTAATACTTGCCTAAGAATTCTGCTGTGTCGTAGTCTATTTAGGTTTCTGGAAGTCTCTTACCGTTCTCCTGAGCAGCTGCCATATGCAAAACTCCCACTGCAGCCATCGCTACAGAGATGCACATATGCATGTGGCAACATTCCTGCTTTACATTTGATAAATGAAATAATTTCCTCAGTTGCACCTGGAAACTAATGAAGATCTTGGCTGTTTGGTGGCAAAAGCAGGACTGCTGATGATTTCCATTTTTATCATCTCAGTAAACTGCCTTCAAAACCACAAAGCTCATTCTTCACCAGTCTATGACTTAGCATCTCCCTCTGTTGCCACCTGCACCCCTACCACTAGGCGTCTGAGCTCTAAGGACAGCTATTTGTAGCCACAAGCCTTTTAGTTATGGGATGAATTAGGCTTTCCTTAGGAACCAGCTAGCTGAAAGCTTTGTTCAACATCTCAAATAAGCTTAAAAAATATGTAGTACCAGGAACATACCAACGTAACCCTGCAACGTATGGTAGCTGCAGAAAGCACAAGACTTACCGGCCTTTCTTTGACACCCACGTTATCTGTGCCACCCACTGGTCTCTCTCCATACAGGACCATTCTTGACCTATGTTTTGTCCAAAATACATCTCTGCACTTCCTCCCTGTAGGATTTCCTGTGGCACTGACTAACATGACCTGTATGCTTGTTCAGTAAATGGAAGCATGCAACACCCTCTGCACTAAAAGCCTTTATTAAACGGAATGAGATTTTTAAAAATCAGCTGGTTTCAGCCAGACCTCTGATGCATAGGAAATCCTACCAGCCTACAATGAAAAACAGATGGAGAAGCTAAAACACAAGGTGGAGAGGAGAGGCAAGAAAACAAAATGCACAACAGTTACCTCAAACTTCACTGAGCCATTTTGTGCAGTGTCAAACGCATTGAAGAGATAATGGGCATACATGCTAGCATCTGGAAAACACAAAGGGCACTGATCAGTACAACAGTTCATTCCTTATACTCTAATACTGTAAGCAACACTCGCAACCTCGTTTTCTTTCAGGATAAAAACAAACTGTATATTATTGCCAGATATTCTATGAGCTAGTAAGTATTAATACGGACTCGTGTATACCCTGCACCACCACACTTAAAACAGCTTTGGATGCAAAATCTTGTATTATGGTGGACGTGATCCGGATCACGGAGCTGTGCTTGAAAGAATCAGCAAAAACCAGCATGTAAGTGCATCTTGAGGCACATGTAGTACAAGCTTCAGCAGGAGAAGCAGGAACAGCACCAGAAGAGGGACTGAATCGTGTGTGCTTCCTTCCTCTGCCTTCTGCTTTGCCTGAAATACAGCAGAGGTCCCCAGGGACTGTCCAGCCCCAGCGGGATCTAGTTCCAGTAACACGAGTTTGGCCCACGGCTGTTAGAGACCAATCTCATCTGAGACTTCTTCGTCCTTTCCAATCTGAAGGTGATGGGTTCAGAAAATCTTTTCTATTGAGACGAAGAGCTCCTATGGCCACATGAAGGCCAGCTGCTACCCGGGGAAAGCAGTAATGGTATGCAGAAAAATAAAATCATGGTGTGACCTTAAGACCTTTACTGGCCTGTTCTCCGCAACTCACAGCACTCTGGGTTACTATAGACCACCTTTTGAAGAGGGAAGTAGCTGACATTAAATGCACATAATTATTTCCTTGCTATTTGAACAGCCTTAGAGCACAGCATCAGTCAAGCCCAAGTCTCCCCAGGCCGTGTATGGGTGCCTGTGGGAAGCCTGGTGCCCTGCACTATGCCTGCAGTCAGGTGGAATGACCCAGCACCTCCTTGCTCCCATCTCTACAAAATCATTAAATAATTCCACGTTATTCAAATCTGGGGAACTGTAAAAGTGTGCAGAAAACTTATATACTTAAGTTACTGTCATCCATAAAGATAGAATACCTCGGACTTGAGGGAAAAAAAAAAAAAAACAACTAGCTACTTCATTTTTAAGAGAAGGATTCAGAAATAAAATAGCTCTACCAGAAAAAGCACAGAATTATTAGTGGGACACTCCTACAAAATAAGTTTTATTAAGATAAACTGATTATATAAAATGCTAAACTAGAAGGCTTTTGTTTTGTTTTGTGCTTTTCAATAGCATATAACACACATTAAGAAATACCAGACCGCTGGTAACACCCAGTGACAGATTTGCAAAACCAAAAACCTGTCAAGAAGAGGAACAGGGTGTACCAGAAACATCACAGCCAGGATGACACTTTCTAGTAAGTCAGAGGTACTTCACTGTCTCTGGGATGCACAAGATAATCCATGCAAGCCATAAAAATGAAAGACAGTCTTTGAGAACTCTGATACCTCTGAATTTATAACACTGAGGTTTCACAAACCATAAGGGAGGGGTGGGGGGCTGCTCACCCATTGCTTATTTCATTCAGTTGGAGAACAATATCCCCACAGGCTGTAACCAGTTAGAAGAACATACAGATTCTTGACAGCTTTAAAAGGCAAGAACATATGTAATTTGTGCATTTTAATGCAATACTTCAATATTCCAGTGCACGAAGTGACCTTGCTTTAGTCACACTAACATCAGCAATGATCATTTCAAGTAGTGAGGTGTTCACACATCAACTAAGAACTGCACCAAAGATGTCAGGGAAGTTTTTATTAATTTGCAGGCCAAAATGAGGTCTGAAATCCTTCTATGCTAGCTAGTACACGCACAGCAGTCCAACAGCAGGGAAGCAGGAGCACACTGAGGGGAAGGCATATACCTTTCTCCTGCCCAGAAAGTCCGTACAGAAAACAGACTCAATCCCCAGTTTCCTTCTCAGAGTAGAGCGACTTAGTGGAGAATAAAGGGCTGACAACAACTAGCAATCTCTAAAGTGGGTTTGTCTATACTCTTGTGAAATAACTTTTCAAAGGGCCTAAAATTTTCTTCCACTGCTGTTTGTGTTTTTGTTTAAGATCCTGCAGACCTTAGGCTCAATTAACTTTTCTAGCACAGATTATCCGAAGTAGTTTTATTTCTAGCACAAAATAGTAGTTTTGCAGCCAGTTGGCCATAATGAATGTTAAGGCATGCTTCAATAAACCTCACAAAGTACTCTGCTTACCTCCATGAGGAAAAAACTGTGCATAGATCTGTTTGAATGTCTCTTCATTAACAACCCCACTAGGACATTCCTGTTGGAAAACCAAAACAAGAAAAAATAATAAAAAAAACCACCCCAGCTCTGTAAAGGTTCATTTGCAAAACTCTACAAGCCCAAAGAGAGCAATTACACAAATCGCATCCCCGTTCCCACAGTGCTCTGGATGCACAAGCTGTGCAGCTGAAGAAATTAAAATAATTCAGACTGCCATTTCATCTTAAGCATCTCATAGACTCGGTTCACCATTACCAACATTTTTAACAGTGTCTTCAGCAGTGTTTAGCTCCTGTTTTACAAGACAACCTGGAAAGGTAGCTCATGCCTTCTGTCACACGAAGCCCTCATCTAATAATTCTAAGTGATGTTACTGCCAGCTAACACTTCCCCATCCTTTGCCTCCACATAAATTAATTCATTAATCTTCAGCATAAGACTGTAGCCAGCTGCCCTGACACCAGCTCCATGGAGGCTAACAGCACATAACAGCAAGTTCTTGCAAAAAAGCTTACAAGTATAAGGCTTCAGAACATAACATTTTAACCTGTTTTTCCAGGCAACTCCAGTAAATTCAGGAACAAGTTTAGCTTGGTTACGTGCAAGTGAAGAAGACAACTGCAGCTTGGGGACCCAATTCCTGACCCCCCTGCTGTGCTGGTGCCAGCTCCACAGCTCGCCCAGGGCAAGGGACCCCACTCCTCCAAAACGCAGCTCTGAGCCTGCCCCGGCTGACCCCAGAGGAAGGTCTGGAACCTCAGCTGCCCCTTGGGAGCTGGCCCGATCAACCCCGTTTTTTTTTTTTTTTAAGGAGTCTGTCAACGAAAACCATGCCAAAACAGAGAGGGAAGTTTCCAGCCCTGTGGTTATGAACACAGCTGCTTTCTCCTTTGTTCGGCCACCTTGAGCCACTTCTCCAACTTTTACCCATCAACCAGTTTGAAAACTGAACCGGAGCAAAACGCCACCTCACCACGGCACCGAAACTTTGCAGAGCACAGGCTGATGGGCACAAAAAGAGACAGCTTTCTATTGCATTCAGAAACACCGCCTGGCACAGACATCCGGGCTCTGTCCCCATCTGCAGGTGTCTGATCCCGTTGGCAGCAAGTGCCACTGCTCAGCTGTGGCCAACATGTGCCCCAAAGAGCACGGACACGGCACCCTGGACTGCAGACCAGAGGCAGACAAGTGCTCGCTCCGGTAGCCTTACAAGTGGTTCTGTGTGGGATGAGCAAACTTAGGGAGTTTAAGAAAATCCCTTTGAATTGGTGGCACAGAAAGCTGGAAGAAGACTCAAGCCTCTGACTACTTATTCATGAATTCTTTTGATTATCTTTAAAGAACAGAAAGGACTTTGACAAGGAATTCTTCTGCCACAAAAAGCCTATAAAGGGAAAAATGTCTTTTTTTCAAGCCTCTGATCTGCCAGCATCACCTGCTGCTGCTGTGCATTCACTAACCAAGGAAAAGGACAGAATGAAGGAGAGAAATGGCTTTATCCTGCACAGTCCCAGAAGAGGAGCAGGGAGGGGTACCTTAGGCAACACCAGAGGCAACTCCTTACCCACACACAATCCATGCCTGTCTGAACTGGGGCAATTAGACTGGGTTCCTTCCCCCAGTTCAGAAGAGATCCTGATGTCTTTGACCTGCCATTTGGGTAGAAAGCCGTTACTGATTTGGGATTGATTTTAGCTAAATAAAGGTCAATTTGTTGCTTGAAAAGCCCTGAAGTTATCCTTCACTTGCTGCCCTTCCATCAGCTTGGTTCAAGCGTCGCACTGAACACCCAGACACTGCGGGCTTGCCCTCCTTGGGGCCGCCCTCCTCCAGCACCAGCGTGCAGGGCTTGCTCCAGAGCAAGGGGCTGAAAAGATCGACTGGGGCATCCACCACCAGGGGCTGCAGGACCTCAGCTTGTCTTTTGCACAGAAAACTAGCAAAACTTTCTAGTTTTGTTGTCATGAGACAGCATCCAGTCACGGGTAGAAGTTTCCCTCCTGACCACAGCAACGCTGAACCACCCCAAGGCTCACTCTGGGCCTCTGCCAAGCTTCAGGGGCCTGCACACGACACAGAGAGGCATTTCTTCCTCTCGTCTGGGTAATATGAATATAAAAATCGCCAAGAAATCGCCAAGAACTGCAGCCAACACCAGTGACCCATGAGCCCAAGCCTGAGGAGAGCAGGCAGGCTGCTGCGGGCCTTCTCCTCATGGCGGAGGGGCCTCTTGTAGCAGTTATCATCAGGCCCGATCACGATTTCTGAGTTTCCACCTGATCCTTACTGCTCCTGATGCTCCATCTGGAAGCCAAACAAACGCTCGCATCAAGCCTCCAGGAGTGCTGGGGAGAGGCAGTGCTGGCATTGATCACCCTGCTTAGCTCTGTGTAACTGGATTGCTTTCAGACACATATGCTAGTACCAATTCATTTGCACTTAATTGATCACAATTTTGTTTTGTAAGAGTCAAATAATGCTCAAGAGGCCTCATTAGTGCTACAGCACAACTTAATACAGCTGACTCAAAGGAAATCTCTCTTGTGAGAAGGAGCAGGTGAGCTCCGTGCCAGTTTAAATTCCACTGCAGACAGCAGAGGTTTACTCATTCAAGAAAAATTTCTTGGCAGTACAAAAAAGCACAATCCTTCAGTCTAGCATAAAGAAAGCCTTCCTTCGGCAGCAGTGGGTTAGATTTCAGATCTCTCATTTCCTTAACCTACGAATTCTAGCAAAATGCCTTGCACAAAATGTGAATGCTTTTTTTTCTTATATTGTTGTCAAGGGCAGAAAACCCCTGCATTTTCCAGAACCTAACGATTGAGCATTGGCACTGACAGCACAAGCCACGTATATGAATCTACCTTCTTAGACTTCTTTTAAAACCACAAAGGAGCTGAAACCACATTATGAGGAAAAAAAATCAAAGAAAAATGTACTTGTTGTACTTTCTTCTGCTGGAATCAGAAATTAACTTCATTGATTGTTTCCAAAGATGTGCAACGCAGCTGAGCAGGGATGATCAGCAGAGCTGAAGGGGGGCTAAGCATAACGTAACCTGCCCATCGGACTGCTCCTGCCTAACTCAGCCTGCGCGGGACAAGGAGTGCTCAGAGGGACGGCTTTTGCTGAACTGCAAGCATCAGTTACCTGCCCACAGCCTTTCCTGTGGTCAGCCTCCAGAATCCAGATTTGCATCTCTAAGCAAATAAACATCCCATATATTTATTCACCTTCCCATGCTCTCCCAGAGACATGGGTATACTTGGGAAATTACGAAAATGTCAGAGCCCCCACCTTGCTCACACTGCTTGGTCTCCGAAAGCCTGACTTGTTCCAGACGATTACATCTCACACTATGCTCATTCACTGCAGATTTGCTACAAGATTTGCACTAAAAGTCAGAACATCTCCAACAGTCCCTCAGTTGTTCTGGTTTGCTGTTTTCTGATTTAGTATTAGGAAAGTATCCCTGGCAGCCATTTCCTCTAACAGCACACACTCTCCTGAAACAAGCAGAAAACTCCAGAAAGATCCCAACCCTTTTACATTTATGCTCTTAATCCAAATAACATGTCATGAGAAACAGTCTAGAGGGGATGTATTGAATCACTGAGTCCAAACCTCTGCTGTTGGTGGTCATTTGATTAATCACCAATTTACCAATTTTAATCTTAAAAATAGTTTCTCACTCTCCTCCCTCCTATGCCATAGCTGATGCCAAACTTCACTTCTCTGGGGAGTGGAAACTTTCTTCTAGTTCCAGTTCATGCCAATTTTGCTTTTTAGCTCAAATAATTCTCTCTTCTGATGGATTTACAGACAGAAACAATCACATTTTGTTTTGTTAAGCTAAATCAAGGCAGGATCCACCCAGGGCTCTGCTTTTAGATGTTTCAGTTATCTTGCTCTTACAGACCGACAGCCAAAGCAGTCGGCCCCAAGGCCTCGTGTCAAGCTGGCTCCAGCCTGGCAGCAGCTAACCCCGAGGTGCAAAACAGACTGTTCTGTGTAACACACCTTGGGGTGGGGAGATCTGCCAAAATAAGTGAGTCCTTTTGGTCCTGGCATCAGGAGATACTGGAAGACAGCACCCTTGCATAACTGGAAAGGACAAGGAAGGCACAGACAGAGGGGGCATTTGGCCAGCCCGCCAGGTTAGCATGCTCTGCTTTGGTGGAGCAGCTAAGAATCTGAATTTGGTGAAAGCTTCCATCAGCCCAGCGCAGAAACATCAGACAGACCAGTGACACACTGGGAAGAGACCGAGGCCGTGGCTCATTCCAGCAGAACCCCTGGCTGCCACCAAAGAGGACATCCTGCCCTCCCCTCCTCACCACCTTCCTGCAGCAGCTCTCACTCAGCCTGGGCACCCTGGGGGGTCAGCTCCCGGGACAGGGTGTGCATCAGGATGTACGGAGAAACTCATTTTGTGCCTCAGGATTTGCTCTCAGAGCAGTGTGAATGGCCAGCATTTATTTTTAATGACACAGAGAAAGAACAGGTGAGAAAGAACAGCCTTAACAGCATTTCAGTTCTTTGCTGAGCAGCTTTACTGGCTGCAGAAACCAACTGCACATAGAAAAGCCTATCAGCAACTTTGAATGATTAGAATCATTTGACTCTTTCTAAAACTCTGAAGCATCTTTTCCACATCTTTTCTACATCTTTTCTACCCTAGAAATCACGTATTTTTAGGACTTTCTTCTGCTCAAGCAACTGACAACTGCTGTACCCTGATCGGTTGGTGCTGCCAGCAGTATTAGACCAGAACCTCCCTCAGGTGCTTTGCAGCACTCCAGGTGAGCAGAGATTTGCTTCCTGCATGCCGGCACCTCCCTGAGCCAACACACCTTGTGGCCACGCTGCCTGGCATGGTCCCAGCCTTGTGGGGCACAGGGAAATAGATTTTGGAGACAAAAGAATGCTAGGAAGGAAAAGGATTGAGAATTAGGGCCCTGGTCAGACAGTGCGCTAGTCTGGAGACTACACCAGGCTGCGTAGCTCCAGACTGCAGCTGGGCTAAGAGGGACCTTGCTCTCCCCGTGTCCATTCCAGGTGCCTGTAAAAGGCCCTGTGGTAACCCAGGTGTTGCCTTGTGATTAAACAGGACCTGTGAGATCCCTGAGAGCAAGCAGAAAGTACAAGCTAGGGAGAAAAAATGATTACACTCCCATAGGGATTTTGAATCTCCAGATGGCACTGTAACATCATCCCAAAAAGCAGATGGTTTGGTACAATAGGAAATATGGTAACAGCTGAGACAATTTGACTACTGTGCATAATTACTCACTGCATTGAAACCATGATTTATAGGCCACAAAAGCTAAAGCTGCCCTTTCAATTTAAATCTTAAATATTAAAGCTTCATGCATATTGTGTGCCTAGCAGCTGGAGGAAAACAAATTGCTTTTCCTAACAACTTGAGATAACACAGCATCTCACCAGCACTCCCAATTAATACCAAGACCTTTGGTGAGGTCTTTCAAACGAGTTTAGGTCACAAGTTAAACGCACTTGTTTATCATTGTTCTTGCCCTGCGAGGTAATGCCTCTGGTACTGCATGATACCAAAATTAGGAGGGGCAAGGGGTAAACATCAGACCTGCAGAGAGCTGCAAGGCTGAAGCTGTCTGTTTTGCATCCTGGCTGCTGGCAAAGCCAGCTCCTCCGCTCAGCACAGAGCAGTGCTCTCCTGGGGAGGACTCCCAGCCAGCACTGCAAGGCAGGTGCTGCAGAGATCCTAGCAAAACACTGGTTAAGAAAGCACTGAGTTCTGTCCCTGCTGAAGGTGGTCATATCGCGTTATACCATGCATTAACCTTTTGAACTCTGTGTTAAAAGCCATGTGTTTTATTACTGACTGGTCAAAGCACGAAGAGGTTTTAGAATGTCAGTCAGTAGTCAGACTGAACTTTGCACATAAAATGATGACTTCCTACATCCAGCCAAGCCTGCAGAAACACAACACACAAACCAAACAGAAAAACACGGAGAGCTGTGCTGTGTCTTGGCTGGAAATTCAAGTATGTATGGGAGATGGGATTCAACCAATTCCAAGAATGTGTCAAAAATACAAAAGGCTCCTTTCAATGTCCAGTAGGTTTCCTTGTGGGAAAACCCATTTAACATATCTCAGCTTTATTTTGGCAAGGAAACAAATTTAAAAAATAGAAAAAAAATAAAAATCAGCATTTCAATATTTCAGCTACTGTCATAGTGCAACCGTCCTATAAGGCAACTTACAAATGACGTTATATTTACTGGGCTAGTTCAGTACTGATCTATTAATCATCATAAATCATCACCTGGTACAAAACACCTGTGTGACTAAATCCAGACCCTCAGGCAATCATGTAATGAGCATTCAGTCTTCAGGGTCCACACAACACCTGCTCCACATAGCCTCAAAATTCCTGTTTCTATTTATGATGATGCATCCCTAACAGGCAGCAGCAGGTGACCTAAAAATTGAGGTTCACAGACCTGCAGAGACCATGTCAGGGAGAATTTGACTGCGGTTGAGGTTGACAAAGACCAGCACAGCATTGTTCTATGCGTGCAGTTGTGCCAGCTGGCATGCTCCCTGCTTTCACCTAAACCTGCTCTCTCCTATCCCCTCGGTGTTGATATCCATTTACTTTTGATGTCTGTTTGGCTCTTGCCACTCCAGCCTTGTTCACTACTTGCCTTTGTAGTCCTCACGTGCTCCAATAACATCCTACTAGAAGAGCAAGAACTCTCCAAGCTAGGGAAAGGGGAGGGGGGGACAAAATCCTGAGCAACAACAAATCACAAGCAAACAGTGTAACTCATCTTCAAGCATTAGGAACTAACAAGAATTAAATAAACAAACATGAAAACATTTTCAGATTATTGTGAAGTACAGACACAGCTGAGGAAACTGCAAGTGTGTTTACTGACAGGGAACAAACTTAATGAGTATTGTGTGCTGAATGTTCATCCAAACCCAGTTTTAGGCAGATTATGGTGACTTAATTATTAGATGGTGAGGGAGATCATGAGCTCGTTTTGCTGTGGCAGCAGAGATATAGTGCAAACCTCCTGATATCTAGTGGGGGAATGATAATGCAGCTGAGCAGTTCAGGCTGGTAGGGATACATACATATTAGACTTAGTTCACTGCATTATTGTTCTTACATTTTTAAATCCTCTGTAAAGCACTTGAAGTTCTCTTTTCGTGAAATTGGTTTGTGCTTCAAGCTGTTCCAGTCCTTCGGGTCTATGGCACACCGTAGTCATTTCTAATTCATCTTCAATTTTATCTGAAAGAGAAGACAGGAAAATATTTATGTTGATTGTTGCCTTTAGTCTGTTAACGTGATGGACAAGACAGACTGGATTTCAAGAGCAACAGAGAAAAAAAAGAAACCATCAATGGAACTGATCTGTATAACTGTATTCAACCTCTCGAAAGCAAAATAAAAGCCGTATGAGTAAAGCAATGGCTCATGTTTGTTATTGGGGCTGCCAATTGGCACCCCATTCACAGAGCCAAAACCGATGGTGGGAACAGAAGGATAGGCAGCAGATACATTGCTCCAAAAGGCAACACCAGATATCTCCTGTCTAAATATTGAAACAACGCTGAGAAATAGGCCTTTCAGAGTACTCGCTTTAAAGAAAGCTGTGCAAATATAAGTACGAGAGCAGACATGCTTAAGCATATTAGACAATGACCTTACACTAAGGGTAAACAGAGAGGGAAACTCTTCTGTACACTAACCCAAATGCTTAATAGTGGAGACACTAAAGGTCACGTTCACAGAAACACAGAATCATCTAGGTTGGAAGAGACCTCCAAGATCACCTAGTCCAACCTCTGCCCTAACACTAACCAGTCTGTTGGATATTATTGAAAATCTCCTAGGAGAAATTCAAATTACATCCACTGCTGCTGAATCTGGAATAACACCAGCTTGCATCTACAAGGGCGTTTTAGGGAAACTGATAAGCAGTGAAAAATACGTATGTGTATTTTCTTCAAGAGATCACTCTCCCCCAAGTAAGAAAAACCCTTGCGATATATCACATCCTGGGATATCTTAACCTCACCTCTTTTCTGAGTTGCCTTTTTGCCTGTCAAGTCATTTTCTGCAGCAGCACAGGTAATGCCCAAAAACATAGAGGTGCTTAGTGTATGTTATTATTAAGATTATCTAAACTTCAAAGACCAGATGCAGATTTCAGCTGACATAAAAATCTCATCTACATCCACACATCATTTGGCATAAAAACTAGTACTCCTCTTCAAACTGCTTTCATTAAAGTGGTCATCGACTGCTTCATTATCATGGACTACACATCACACATTATCATCAAAACAACTCAATATCTGCCTTGTGAAAACATGTTAGGTTGGTAGGTTCAAGTCTAATATAGTAGTTCTTGCTAAAAGACAAGGATTGCTCTAGGAGCGTGCAAGAAAATGGAGTCACTGAAAAAAGGCAAGGCATGAATTCTGAGCAGACTGGCTCAGGGAATCAACAGACCATAACAAAGCTATTCTTTTGTAAATTAATAAATTCTGTACTTACAAGTGAACATTATTAAGGGAGGACACACATAAGTGAGTCATCATGGTTAATTAACCTTGGTCCTTTATTTCTGGATTAAGAAATCAAATGCAATACTGGTGAGATCAGGTTGGGTTATGATCAGTCCTCCTGTCCCCAGGCTCTGGGGTTTCACAGCCAGCACATGTGGGGCTGGAGCAGTGCAGGCCCCTTGTCCAGCACGGGGCAGTCTTTGCCGTGCCCCTGCCTGCTCTTTCACACCAGGGAAGGTGCCACTGCAGCTGGTTCTTCTGACCTGCTTGGAGTTACGGCCTACGTCTCACCACAGAGGTCAGAGCACACAGACAGAGCAGCTTAATTACACATGAAATACATGAAATCCAAAGGGGCTTGGGATGAAATCTGGGGTTTGCAGCCATGGTTTATTTCAGCCCTTTCAGTAGTTAGAGGCTATCCCATCGATGAGAACCATGAAGTCAGCACCAGAGAGAAGCGATGGAGATCAGTGACTCTGCACAGCTCTCCAAAGGGAGAGCAGAAATCTGGTGGCTGACATAAGGTAAACCACAGCCCATTTGCGTATCTACATATAGTTAAGATACAGAATGGAACTTGCTCCCTTGTTGACTGGAAGAGGTGGGGAGGAAGTGAAATCCTTCTTGTGCTTGTCCAGTTCACAACAAATGTCATAGTGTGTGTCAAACAGTGCACACTGATTTGAAGCCTTGTGGATTTCAAGCACACAATCCTATCATAGTATTAAATGTGCTGCAGTCATCAGCACATTCAGCATGAGCAGCTTCAAGATGTTCATTCTAGTTTCAAATTTTCCTATGGAACTACACAAGTTCAAGTCAGGAGAGTGCATACAGCTCCATGAGGTACCTCATGGAAACTTGTGCAGATTGACTGTCATTAATTCTTATGTACATGACAGAAGAGATTATATATATATATATACATATATATATATATATATATATATACACATATGTATAGGCAGGAGATATGTCTCGTTGGAGGTCTTCGGGAAACTGGAGGGGAATAAAGGCTTTGTAATAGCATGGCACAGAATGAGAGTATCACAACCATTTATGATGCAGAAAAAGTGACTGCAAAGCAGCAAGGGGCATGAAGAGACCTGAAGGAGGCACCTTCTCCTTGCAAAGGGAACACAGAGTCTAGGAATTCTCACTGCTGTTAGAGAAAGGAGATGAAGAGGGATGTCTGATAGAGGAAGAAGCACAGATAATGTGAAATAAGGCGAAAAGCCCGTTTTCTTTGAACGAGAACGGATGCCACAAAATGAAAGAATGTGGAAAAAAGCTGTAGAGAAAAACACAGTGGGGAAAAAAATCCTTAGAATGAGGGAAGGGAATGAGCAGTAGAAAAAGGGAGAGAACAAAACCATTTAGCAAGGAGCCAGGTTAGGAGAGTCACCACTAATGCAGACACTGCATGGCAAACACCTTCTTATTTAACTGTTGGTTCACTGTGAACTACCCAAAGTCCTTCACAAGGTGCTCACAAGCCCAGACTCCTTCTCCTGTGTTTCCCTACTGCCCCCCGTGCAATGCAATAAGCACTTCACACGGGACCCTGACCCTTGTTGCTTTATTCTGCCAGAAGCCACACTGGCAGTGTATGTGTAAGCTGGGCTCTGAGCCTTCCTCTGCTCTGTAACCAGCTGAGGATGTCCAGCCTTCCACTGACATTTGCTATTGAGTTCCTCTTAATTCTTTACAATTTCAGTGTAAAATGCAAGAGTAAAATGCTGGCTATCTAGTTTTGATATCCTATAATATAGTTCAAAGAGAAAAACCTAAGCATGCTCACAGAAGCAGCGAGGCCAGTAAGGGGAGCTAGCCTGGGGGATTAACCTCATATTTTATTTGCACCCCCCAGGATGTGGTCAGTCACATTGTTTCTACAGAGGCAAGAAAGGTCCATCTGGGAAAAGTCACACTCCTAACAAAAAGGTTTTCGAGATGACTAATTTTTATGTGTATATTTGCCATTTATTTTCCACCACCTCCTTCTTAAGCAACCAGTTTTCCAAGGCACTTACTGCAATTTGTGTTCTATTCTAAAGCCAAATAACTAAAGAAAGGTCTCACTCACGGAAAACTGGCTCAATAGCTCTATGTAGTTTAAAAAAATAAAATCTGCGGGACTACAGCTCAAAGCTCATTCTTTTGACTTACCCAGATGTCCTGTATATGAGTAGACTGAAAATTAGAACTTGCAATTTTTTCCCCAAACATTTTAAAATAAAATATGATTTGATAAATATTTAATTTAATAAGGACGTATTGTCTTTGATAGTACTAGCCTCACCCAATGAATCATTACTCCAAAAGAGTGCAACTCATCTCCTTCAGCTTGCCCTGCAAGTTGTTCCTACAGTTGGCTCACGGGCTTTGGGCCCACAAAGCAGGTATTTCTAAGCCACGTTACTGTTGCAGGTCCCTTCCTTCTCCCATACTGAGAAATGCATTGCTTTTTTTTGTAACAGAATGTAAAACAGAAAGTATGAAAAATTCATCCCTTTTAAAAGGATGCTCTATTTTTTTCCGTGTTTTCTCTTCCAGAACCGGCATTAATCTCTGCCTCTGAAGAGGATCTGATGGTTGCCCGCAGGTTAACCCTTGCATTCTGCTCCTTTTTCCTTTCCCACAGGAAATATCATGCAACTTACCTTAAAGAAATAAAAATGAATAAATGAGAAGCTTTAGATTTGGCCAAGGGGGCACTCAAAACAATACCAGAACAGCAATTTTCCAATACTTACAGTTTGTAAAAGGGGGAAATTGTTCCTATAGTGGAACACGCCCCGATGCAACAGAGCAGTCCTGGGCATTTCTTGGCACCTCAGTGGGGAAAATAAATACTACAGAGAATTTTTAGGTCCTTTTGTTTATCACTTGCTAACAAAAAGCCATCGTCTGTGTTTTTTTCATGATCATACCGATCTGTTTTAAAAGATAAAACTCTTCTTTTAGGATTAACTTCACATTAAAAGGCCTCACAGACCAAACCTTCCCTCCCTCATGTCTGTCAGGTGCCTACATTTAAACTTTGTGCCTTCCTCAGCACCGTCTTCTTCCATCCCTGCTCCCTACCAGTGAACACACCTGGCTCTGGCACCAACCCGTGGGCCAGGAAGACCTGCCTGCAGAGCCCTAAGGGCAAATCCATCCCTTCCAACTCAGCTGTTCCCCCCCAGCAGGTTTCTGTCATTATTTGTTTCTGTCTCACGTTTTAAGTCAGTTTTTATAAACCTTTATCTTCTGCTCTCTGACACCCACCAAATTACCCACAGTAATCTCAATGGTGAAAAAGGAGACTGTCACTTCCCCATCTACCACTGCCTTTCATCACACAAATTGTATTTCCCCTTATTTACATTTTCATTACCGCACTGGCTCAGGCCCTCCCAGCTCTCCAGGATGGCGCTGGATGAAGTACAAGCCCCACACTTACAAACATCCCTCTTTTCTTCAGATGACTCTCGCTTTATAGTGACGAGCACAAGTAAAAGTGGCTGTACAACGACACGTGGAGATGTACAGTTCCACCAGGAAAGCATGGTGTTAAGATACTTTACCTAATGTCCTGTTCTTCCTGGCTTTCGTCCTGTTAAAAGCTTGACTAACCTCTGGAGAGATCTCAATGGGGGAAACAGGCATGGCACGGCTTTAAACAATTTACACCTTCTTCTCTTTCAGTTCGCAAGTGCACAGACCCAGATGGGTGTGGATAACACAAGGGATGTGCATGGTCCCTGCACAGCCTGAAGACAGCACACGCAGCTCGGCAGGGACACCACTTGCTTGGGTACTCACACTGGTGTGCTCGGGATTTTTTTAGGGCTGGAGAAAGGGGAAATGGCACTCTCAGGTATAGAGTTTGCCCTGGGCATATTTTTATGGCTGCTTTAATAGCAGGGTATGAATTCCTGGGGCTGGCAAAAGCACCCGCGGTGATCTTACTACAAAGTAGGTCCAGGTTAGAATAACTGATTAAGTTTACATTTTGGTGGCAAAAAATCATCTCTGTTTGCTTAAGGCCATCGGATAGGCACATTCTGTGTATCAAACAAACTAAATAGTGGCTTCACTTCACAAAGAAAAATACTCCTGACGCCCTTTCATGCACATGCATATTTTATGGATTGCTGCTAATGAAAGATATTGCATTTAATTTCTCTTCTGCTTGCTCAAGAGCAGAGAATGAATTTTCATTAGAGTAGATCAATATTTTAACTGAATACACTTTGGAAATTACTTGACAAGACTTGGATTATACATCCTTTGATATCTGTTCTAATTTTAACCTTTGTTATCTTCACAATTTGAAGATTTCCACACTTTGTCTGCAAACACGCCTGTCTTTCACTGCTGTAAGCTCTGCTGAACACAATTTGCATTTCTCCAAGTGATAAACCAGAGTAATTTAAGCCCATTCATGTAAAGGCTGTCTTGTACAGCTACGTGCTTCTTGACAAAACAGTCTCACCATTGAGGGAAACAGATTTTCAGCCACATCTGCCTACTGCTTTATATCACAGAAGCAGAGAGAGGGACTCAGTCCCATGTTAAAGACAGTGAATCTACTTAATTTGAAGAAGGATGACCTGCTGCACTATTTCACTTTCCCAGATCTTTCCATTCCAATGGACACGGGTACATTTATCTGCCACGGTACAGAAAAAGTTGTTTCATTGGCAGTTGAGCCTAAAACACCACCAGCACTGTCCGGCATAACCAAGACAACAAAAGGGAGGCACTGCCCAGAGCCGCCTGGCAAAAAGCACCAGCAGGGGCGGGTGGTGGGGCAGGGCACGATTTGAGTCCTTGTAAGGCCCTGTGCTGATAGGACACCATCTAGCAGTCATGAGCTCCTGATTTCCATACAAAAACATCTGATCAATGTCGAGATCCAACAGTCCTTTTTGCCTAAGGGGAACAAATTAAATTTATCACAGACAACGCTCAAGTTGTGTACAATAACAGCTTTTTTTCATAGCTGCTTTTTTTTTTTTTTTTTTCTTTTCATAGCTGCTTTTTTGGCTGTGGCTTTGACTGACCCTTGGGCCCAAATTTATGAACCTGCCCATCCATCCTCTGGCCAGCAGCTGCCTCTCCACAAGCAGCCCTTGCACCAGAGGCAGCCGCCTTGGTGAAGTGCCTAAAGACACCGCAGCACTCCCAGAGCCTGGTGCCCGAGCAGCAGTGATGCCTCCCTGCATCCCTAGGGCTGGCTAAGGACAACCCAGGGCCTAAAAGAGTTTAAAGGGAAGCTGGAAATGATTTAATAAAAATGCAAATGACCCCAGCTTCTGAAGGCTGTGAGGTGAAGCCATGCAACGCCAGGCTGCACAAGAATGGGGGAGGACTTCGAAAATATTCTGCTTATAATAAATTCATGTTTGGTTAAACAAAAAACTCCTAGAATGTAAGCCACAGCTAATGTGCCGAGTGTTAATTGTAAAACTGACAAGTGTTAGATGAAACCGGTAATTTTACAAATACAGCAGAACGGTATTAAATTATGTGCAAGAATTATTAGACTGCCTTTTATTTTTATTAAAAAAAGATTAGCTATGCGTGAGTAGCAAGGACCTGCAGAAAAAATTAACTGCAGTTTATCCACAATATCTTTAAAATCCATCTCCAGACAGAATTCCTGCCTAGACAGACCTCATGGGAACCAGATCCTGCCAGGGGGAAACAAACAGCAGGTACCTGCAGGGCTCCGCCACCTGGGACGGGTGCAGAATTCCTGGCACTTTGGTGTATTTCCACCCAGACAGAAGCTAAGGATTAGGCTGTATGCAACCCAGTCAGGCTAACAGGAATCCATGAGACCAGTGGGGCAGACAGAGAGGAAGCCACGGGCTTGTTCCTCCTGAGGATCCCAGAACAACAGCTCAGATAACGAACAAACATGTGCCTGGACATCTGCAAACCCTAAAAAAAGGGTTTAGTAAAATCTGCTCATGAATAGATCAATAAAAATGACACTCAGATACCTACTGAAGTATCAAATATTAAATGAATTTAATTAAACTTTAACAGTCTTTATTAATAAATTATTATTATTATTATTATTGTCTTGGCTGGAAAGATTAATTTCCAAGCCAAAGGGACTCTCCAGCCAATAAAACAGCAGAAGGGGATTGATGGAGCTCCCTTTTCCTGAAACTCCTTAGACTTTCAGCTCTATTTTCCCCACTAAAGCAGCAATGCCCAGCTTGTTGCACACAGAGGCAGGCCTGGCTGGGCTGTGCTGCCTACATCAACCTGGGCCACCACCAGCTGCAGGAAAAGCTACATTAAGAACCAACATTGAACAAAGTCCTGAGACTGAGGAAAAAAGGAAAAAAAAAAAAAAAAAAAAAAAAAAAAGCAGAATTTTAGCACTTCTTGGCTAATTCTTCCAATGATATATGCAAAATGTCAGGTATAAATAATTTCCTTTATGTCTACTCCTTTAATTTCTTCCACTGATACATCCAGAGAAGCTAGAACAGTGTTAAACTCAGAACAAGGAGGAGCTCCGAGGCCACAGGTACAAGCAAAACGTCTTTCTGGCACACAACTAACACCAGGCAGAGTGATTTGAACATAAGCTACACAACATGCTACACTACAGTGTTTCTGCAGACACTGCATTAATTACTTATCACTGGAAATAACCACTCATTCTTGTTTTCCTTGCTTATTCCCACCTAAAGATAGCAACATTTATAAGTGAAACATAAGGGAAACAACTTCTGGAAATGGGTGGAGATCTACTGAAAGCTTGCCGGGTGCTTTACTGTTCTTCCATGGGGATGCTGCAGAAAACCTTCCTTTGGGCAAGTGCTTTCCTCCAAGCAGCTGCTCAGAGATGAATTTGCAAATAAACCTCACTAGGAGGGTTAGAAAATCACTTCACTCTGTTGATTTTTGGAAAATTCCTATTCGTACCTTGTTAAAACTTCAAATGGAGAGTAATTGAACAGGTAAGAACGTGACTTAGCCCGTCAAGTGATGCAGTGGGCACACAGAAGGACTCAGTGGGTGGGCGAAAGCTGGGACTGCCTTCACCAGAGGGGACTTGGCTGCTCCCCCCACTAAGATCCAGATGGATTTTAAGCACCTTGAATTTTGTTTGCTGTCAGCGTGGAAAGGGAGAACAACCTGAGCCTGGAGGGAAGGGAGGATCTGTTTTCCTGGCTAAAGAAAACTTTTGCTACAAAAATTATATGACCGATATAGTCAAACTGGTATAAATGTTACCTCTCTGATACACGTAAAACCATCGAGCAGGGTCTAGGAAAAAGAAAAAAATTAAACAAAAAGAAAGTGACAACCACACACAACTTAGTCATTTCTTAACTTTAAGGTGACATCGGAGGGGTTCTGCAAAAGTGCTGCGGGGTCCCCTTTCCCAGTGACTGTAGGGTTTTCCATGTGTATTTTACAGGGTTTTTTGCTGAACTGCCTCTTTCCCTTACCCCAAGGGGCAGGAAAAGGAAGTCAGAGCTCGCTGTCCCCTGCATGACCATGAAATTCGGGCAGCATGTGAAGGGAAGCATGCAGGCAGTCATGCACCCATGCAAGCATCCATGCATGCAACAAGGCAGCAATGCAGCAGTCATCCTAGAAGCTCTGGTAAGGGGCCAGGAGGACTCGGCATGCAGTTTCTGAAGCCTGTTAACAAGCAATGCGAAGGGCTCCAGCCTTCTGCTTCCTCTACAGTTGTCAAAGAGCTGAAGTATGAAGTAATAAAAAATGGTTAGTAAGGGTGAAGAACTCTCAGGTCGTCTGGACGGCCGTGTAACTGGTGCTCTCTGCAGTCACTGCACGTGTAACGTGGTCACTTTCTACTATCCTCACATCCCCTAGGACGAAAGTTTCATTAACAAATTAAAAGTACCAAAATATATATATATTTTAAAGATATGCATATGCTTTCTCGTGGTATCATCTTCTTTTTGCCAAAGAATTTGGTGTGTGATATGACAAACCATAACCTTCACAACGCATAGAGCTCTGGTCATGGCACTGCTGCCTGTGGCTCCCTGACCCTACCTGCATCAGGGGCAGCTCCTGCCCTCGGTCAGTCTGGCACCCACCATTTCCCCCCTCGTCACGTAGCTGCACCAGCCACTGCTTTTCTCTGGGCAGACAGAGAGCCCAAGACCGCATTCTCCTGCTAAATCTTGCAGCACCCCACCTCTGCAAAGCCCCAGGCTGTCCCCGAGCAAGCTGTGACCAACTCAGGGCCTGTGCCTGGAATCTCAAGGCTGAGAAATTCCACTGTGATTTTCTAAAGGCATTTGAACAACATCCATGCTCAGTGTTTTCCCCCTACATCAAGATAACCGTGTTCTGAAAGGGGCACGCAGAGTGTGGCCTACACTGCCCACACGTTACAACAGCACGAGGCTGCTGGAGGGGCTCCGATTCTCACCAAGCTTTCACTGCTGGAAATCCAGCTTGTCCTCAATGGAGGCAAAACTGGATTACGTGTCTTTGGGAGTGGATGTTCGAGTAGTGCAAGAATGGAGGAATTTAGTATCTGGCAACAGATAAAACCAGCGGAAGTGCTGGGAAGCCACCAGAAGGGCTCCCACCAGCAGCACCTCCACAGCGAGCAGAGGCCTGGTCAGGCAGCACTGCCGAGCCTCACACCCAGCCTCGCCGGCTCTCGGCCCAGTGGAGGAACCATTCAAAAGGACAAGAATGACATGAGGAGAGCACAGCAGACACTCCAGTGAGCTGCTGCAGGGAAAAAAAAAAAAAAAAAAAAAAAAAAGCCGGCACAGGAGACACTCAGACGAGACAACCAGTAGCAGAAATGAATGCTGAATGACCAACTGCTGGCCCAGGAATAGCGCTGATGGATTAGCAACTACTGACACCTCCACACTTCCCCCTTCTGAACTGAAGCTTCAAGAATACTTCTGAGAGAAGCTGCTCTCAAAGCACCTACAATAATCCATGGACATAAAGCACAGACATAGATCACAACACATGCTAAAGAGATCAGTACACATTAGGAGCTTTACTAAAAGCATATAAAAGCAATTATCAAGGTTTAATACACTCCATTGTACCACCTGCACTGTTATCAGAAGACATTCCGACCTTCTTGAATCACCAAGATGGGTCTGCAATAAAGAAAGAACGAGCAGGTTGCTTAAGGAGCTCCTGGACCTGTGCTGAAGCAGGAGGGGTTGAGCCACTAGGCAGGAAACCACGCGCTGCTCGGGCAGTCCTGCTTTGCCGGGTAACCCAAGGACAGGAAAGAAAGATTTCCCACTTCAAGTCTAATGAGCATAGTTTTAAATTTGCATTTTAACACTAGCTGGAAACTAATTTCCATCGACGAGAACAAAGAAATGTAAATGTAGCCATTACAGAACGCATAATGATGGTGTCCTGATTCACTGTGGGTGAAATCAATGCATGAAAAGAGCTGGAGTACGTGGAAAGGCTCCATTGTAACGCTGGGTTTGAAAATAGGAAGATCGACCAGAGATGATTAACAAATAGCAAGAAGACAATAGATGCCTTCTCTCCCTCCCCTCAGCACAATCCGTTTTTCTGTAGTGGGAAATCTTGTGGATTATCAAAACCTTAGCCTGTAGATAATACCTTCTGGGTATAAACAACGTTGTCTTTCTGCAGAGATGGGAAACAAAGCGCTTGGAGGGGAGAAGAAAAAAGCTTTGTGTAACAATACATTTTTCTTCACTGGATGAAAAACTTCACAAAGTCAAGATTTAGTGAATTAATTGAAGATTAACTCCTTTCCTGATTATTAAAATAAGAACTAAGATTTTGATTCAGTCTGTATTTTTATTTTTATTTTTTTTTTTATTTACCAGTGAATTACTTTTTGGAAAACTGCCCTTTTCACTAAGCTCAGCAGAATGCTTAATCAGCATCCCAAGTTCATGTGCTTACATCTGCTTAGCTAACTGAGTAGTACAAATAAAACAAACTACCACATTGCTACCAACACTTAGAAAAGCTCTTCCTAAAACATGCAAGCGCAGTCACCTAGGCCTTGATTGTTTGCCATCTCTCCCAATAAGTGCCTCATGATATTTTTTTTCCTCCCTAAAATTACATCCATGTTACAGATTACTCTCTGGGCAATGGAAATAAGAGCAACTTCTGAGCAATTCTGGTACAAGGGAAAAAGAGGATATTTTCCTTTTTGTCTGACTCTCAGGAACCAGAACCATTCAGTGTAACTGGGTGCAATGGAAACTGAGATGGCCAGAGGCACCTCTGCCTACATCTCTTCTTTATCAAGAAGGTTTTCAAAATCAGAAGGCAGCTTTTCAGACTCTAAACAAGAGTAATTGGCTTTTTAATAGAATAAAGGAACTCAGCAGAATAGATATAAAATGAGATATGTGCAAATCCCTCACTGCCAAACATACCACGGGGATGGGGCCTTACCTCCAGGCTTGTTTTCAGCCAGCTCCATTGGTTTCTGTGGTCCAGCAGCCCCACCATAGCCTCCCCGCGTATGAAAGAAATGTTTCTCCCTGAGGGCAGAGTCAGTGGAAGAACTACGGTCCTGCAGTTGTTACCTTTGTTACCAAGCAGGTAAGTAGAAGCCTACAACAGGCGCACCTCTGCCCTCAGCAGGCTCTGGTCAGTGATTAGAGTTGTTTCTGTGCTGCAAAGTCAGGCTTTTATTAGGTATGGGGCACCTGCTTAGAGGAAGGAGGTCAGCTGTTGAAGGCCATCAGTAATACATATCTTTTTTTTTTTTTAATTGCTTGTGGATGGGGATGAAGATCACAAAATGTAAGGACATTCACGCAAAACCTATTTCCTGACAATGTGTTTTTTGTCTGGCTGCAATGAACCTTCCCTTGGGCTGGGCACACAGCGAGCAGCAGCAGCCCCAGCCTCCAGGGAGGGCACAGGCTCCCCGTAGCCACCACGTTGGCAGAAGAGCCATTTCTTACCAATGGGTAACTAGCCCAGGAGAAAAATCCTGCCACTGCTACTCACAGCATTAATCTGATAGCTTAAACACATTACTATGCACTTACTGGAGTCAGATTCAGATCAGTAATCATGGTTTGGAAAAAGAGCAGGGGAGCCTCCTGCAGGTTTTGACACGGGGCAGAGATGGGAAACAAAGGGGAAAGTGGCTGCAGCCCCCTCAGAAGGCAGCACCAGCAGCGAGTGCTGGTCTTAGCGGCGGCTTCGAGGGGCAGGAACCAGAGCGTGAGCCTGGCCCATGGCACGGCTTCGATCCCACAGCAGCAAGGGAAGAGGAAAGTAGCAAGAATGTGTTAGGTCAAAGCATGATGTTTTCAGAAGTATCAGAAGCTCTTTGGAGGGCACTTAGTAAATGAAATAGTCACAGGAGAGTTCTGAATTATAAATGAAGTAACTGAACTTAAAAATTTCTTTTTTTGAAATAGGTTATTCATCAAAAACCTCTGATGAGTCAAGACAATGCATTACAAATGGACTTATTCTCCCTGAAAAGAATTACTGCTGCCAATGTTTTTTTCCTCATTGAAAAGCAAATCAGACACTTCAAGTCCCTGATTTATGACTGCGCTGATTCCACGAGTGCTGGTTTGCTCCAGCTTTCACTTAGAAAAAGACTTTTGGAAGAACAATAATCAATGAATATATAATGTGGGAGAATCAAGCAATCAAATAGTAATTAGTTCAGTGCCTAATCCAAGGACACGTTATCCTTGGGTTATTGTAGAAAAATACAACTTTATAATTGCGCATTCAGGCCACTTTTAACTGCAGCCTAAGAACTGAGCTGCTTCCCCCTCAGAGGGGAGTTTTTTGACCACATACACTTGGTGCTGCCCGCACACAGCCTGTAAGAGGAGCCCCACGCAGATGTGAGGAAGCTGAACGTGAACAGACAGCACAACCAGGGCACCCCGGGGAGCGTGGGCAGCCAGCGCTGAGCTCCCAGACTGGGTACTGACGCTGCTCAGAATTCAGACTGTTGTTTTGGAAATGACATCTCCTACGTTATGTTCCAGACTGGGACAAGAAGAAAAACAAAACAAACAAACAAAAAAAAACACAACAAAAACGAAATAAAGGAAGGAAGAAAAACCAAAACCTCATTTTCCACGAGACGTTAGTTTTGATTACGCCTTAGAAACCTCATTTTGGAAAGCCTATCAAGTTTTATTTCTCATAAACGTTGACAGTTCGTGGCAATACAGGCAGAATCTCCCCCCACGCCATGCTTGCAGTCAGCTCGTCTCCTTCCCCTGGCCGTGCAGCAGCTGTGTGTCGGGGTGCCCGGCTCCCCGGCTTCTCACCTACTGGGGAAGTGCACACTGAACAAGGAGAGCTGCAATACCATGCCCACAGCCAGCCACCCGCACAGGAACTCCACAACAGGTTTCATGCTGAACATTTCTCTAGATGAATACATACTTCTCGAGTTCCTATCTCTTAAAGTGAATTTGTTTTTTAAATGAAGTTTCTGCATATTTTTTTTTTTTAAGTAAAATAAAGATTGATTTTCCTAAGGTGAAACTCAATGCATTGTTTTGCTCCCACTTACTGAACAAACCAAAAAGTGTTGTTGCATTTACTAACATACATTTTACCCTCTTTGGAAACAGCAGCAGCAAAGAGCAGGATTTGCTATGTAACTAAAGATACTGCTCAGAGTATGAGTTCAGTGAGAGCTGCTAACCACAGCCCTTTTTCCCATGACTGACTTCACCAGTGGCAGGTGCTTTGGAAGCAAAATACCGACCACTCAGGGGGACCACAGCCCCACGTGAAGGCTGGAGCTCTGTGCAGCAGGTCAATGCTTGAAGCCAAGACCCCAAACCCTTCTCCTCCTCTCTGGTTGCCAGGCAGGATTAAAGCCGCTGCTGAGCACCAGCAGGGGAACATGGGCAGAGCCTTCATTGCTGGGAAGTGACCAGGAGCTTCCCGACCCCTCGGAGAGCTGCACCTCCAGGGCATGCTGGCAGCCTCAGCTGCCAAAAAGGACGAGTGGAAGCACCGTGAGTGGTAACGTGCAGAGCTTCTTTAGAAATCTGACTTTACACAGGCATAGCCCCATCCGTTTACTGCTTAGTTCTTTAGGACCTTGGAAGGTGGTCCTAGAGAACTGCAGGGGGTTCCCTTTGGGCTTGACACCTTGGTGGCTAATGCTGCACTGTGGTGTAGTCTACGATACCGAGGGCAGCCTGGAGGAATGAAGAGAAACACAGTGAAGTTGCCTGCACCTTCACAGGACCCCTTCACAGTAGGAGAAGGCAGAATCGAGGAGTGAAACACTGATCCTAAAGAAGCACGCTACAGATCACATCCAAATGAGACAGCATCACCCAAACAAATTCTTTTTTCCATCTTGCAAAAACCTTTAACTTCAGCAGATTGCTTCACATTTTGAAGTGCAATTAAGCAGAAGATAAGTACCAATTAAGCTCTATTTGCACACAAGAAACTGCTCAGAAAATATTGCTTCTCTACATACCCAGGTTTTTCAAACAGGACATGATAAACTTACAGGAGCACACCGCTCCCATAAGAGACTTTTTGCACAAGCACAGTGTGGCAGCAGCTGTTTGTGTCAAAACCCCAAACAGACTGTATTTCCTGAGAAGGAATTTGTCCCTTTTTTACCCGGCTCGCAGTGACACTCCCAGGACTGGCCACCAAGCCCCCGCGACGTCCGTGCTGCTCTTGGCCCCTTGCAGTCCCCTGTGCTCCTACCTGCTAGGAGAGGCACTGCCTCCTGCGTGCCCAGGGGAGGCCGCTCCTCGCTTCTGTAGGTTTGAGCCTCCCCAGGGAAAGGCAGCGATGCAGGGCATGTCCTGTCCCACTTGTGCTCCAGGGAACGGCAGGCACGTGCCAGCCTGCTGTGCTGAGCTCCTTACCTGCCTGCCACACAGCCCCTGTACAGCAGGGGCTTGAAATTTGATGTGGGGGCCAGAACCCATCTCACTGGAGCAGTCTGAAGTGTTTGGAGAATTAGTAAAAGATCACAAAAACCATCTCTCCCAGGATTGCAGGGGGAGATTTTCTAAGCATTGCTAAAAGGGATTTCTTTTCATTAAGAGGTGACGCAGAGGCACTCAGGGAAGCAAACGGCTTCCAGCTAAGCCTTTCAAGTCAGCACTTCAGATCTCCCTCCCTTTGCTCAACCAGGCTGCAGCAGCTTGCCAAAACCCTGCAGTACCCACTGAGGGGTTCAACAGTGAGAAAACCCTTCCTGGAGTGCCCTTAGCCACACCAGCATCTCTCCTTGTGCCTTTCATGGGACAAAAAAAATAGAAATGTGTACGTGGTGTGAAGAAGGAAAGATGTTTTACAAAGGCTTCTATGCCCCATTGAGAAGTTGGATATCACAACAAGGCACAGCATAAACAGCTGGGGGGAGAGGGGAAGCCAAGAGACCAGAACACTGGTCTCAAGCAACAAACAAGCCCATACAATGGAAGTGAAAACCCAAGCCAGCCACAGCAATGCAGTGGCAGAACAAGCAGGGTAATGCTCTGCTGCAGTCAATAGCGACCCTCAGAGCTCCAGTCACTGCCGGTATCATGCTGCTATCCTCACCCTGCACCCAACCGGGCACAGAAGCCAGCAGGAGCCAACCCATAGCAGCTCCAGCCTGGCAGCAACTTAAGCAGGCGGAGGCAAGACCCCTGGAAAGTTTCAGGAGACTGGCAATAGCCTGATCATTTCCAAAATTCAGCCCAGCTAGCAGTGCTGGGAACCTTGAAAGTTTGTCCCACTCCTGTGGCAAAAGGTTAATGGCATACACAAAAGCCCAGTGCTTGCTCCTTTCTGTGTTTATCCTGCATCTCCTCGAAGGGCAACAGGGACTGCACCAAGGCTCAGGATGGTTAGGCGCAATTTTTTGGCATGCTCCCTGCCCAGGATGCAGCATGCAACCAACTCTAAACTCAATGAGTTGCCATGAAATCAAACCACATAATTATTTGACTTTGCTGTGCTAAAGTTACAAACTTTAAATTCCACTAATTTGTCTGCAGTGCTTTCTGCTTCCAAAACAGCCATTTCCAGACTGGAAGGGGAAGGCCATGAGGTTTATGGCTTCCCAGGCTGGCTCCTGCCTTTGATGAAAACCCCTAAAAACACTGGCAGATTCAGAGCTCTGGTCTGTGTTCAGAATACCACCAACAGAGCAATCTGAGGCTAACAAACATCAGGGCTTGTAAACACCACAGCTATTCTGGTTGACACCGCCTGAGGACTTGTGAGGCTAGAAAACAAATACGCAGTTGAGAACATGACCAACGCCAGAACGCAGCTTATTAAATTTTCATGCTGACTCTGATTACTTTCGTTTAGCAACACAGATGTGCAACCAGGACTGGGAGCTGTAGTGCCTGCGAGTACTGGGAAATAGCTAGCAATATGGGCAAGATTTGGAAACCAGTCACTTAGATCCAACAGTGCTCACACGTACATTTACCAGCCCTTACCGGTGACTTGATTTTAAAGAAGCCATGAAAACATTTTAATATATTAATTTCGTAATTTGGTTTCTTCCATTCTGTTTTAATGGAGTCACAGGTTAGTCCACAAATGAGTGAGGAGTAGGAAAGCATTGCTAAGGACCAATGAAAAAAATCAACAAGGAATTACAAAAACCTAACACACACCAGCGGGATTAAATTGGGATATTTTGTCTGAAATATAAACGCTGAGCAGCTCTAATCTATTCTATATGAGCAGAACTCTGTAAGAGCAAGATGCAAAAGAAACAGATTTTGATGGACATGACATCATGGATAAGCTCATCCCAACGTTAGCCTAGGAACATCCCAAATACAGAGCTGCTCGTGCACATCAGCCCTTTGGCTCTTTCCCTTTTGCTCTGGGCTCTGCCATCTGTGTGCCACAGGACAAAGGGAAGAGGTCACCAAGTTGGGAGTGCTGATGGCAGCTGATCAGGCTCTGACCTGGCTGTGCAGGTGCTCACTGCTTTTTGTTTGGGGTAAAAAGAAACATTTATTAGCTTGAAATAATTTAGTTGGAGGGAGCGAAGACTAAAGGAGGAAAATCTCCCTTTCTGAATGCTTCACATTTCCTCTTGTAATTTCAATTCCCCTTTTAATCATCGACAAGAAGTGTAATAAAGCTTAGGCGTATTCCCAGAACAACAGAAAATCAGAGAGCTAGAGCTGAGCTCACACAGAGGGCGGCTGCAGCTGGAGCCAGCGCGTGCTGCCAGCCCCGCTCCAGCCGCACACCCTCACACCCCGGGGCAGGGCACAGGGCACCACTGCCCCTCCTGGCCTCAGTCACAGGCTGGGCAGCCTCACCTGTCCCTGTGGTCACTGGTGCCTAACAGGCACCCAAAATGCCACCAGGGTGCTGAGCTGCAGCAGCTGGAGCACGCACGGGGCAGAGATGGGCGCTGTGTGTCCTGCCACCGCCCCCATCGCTCGCTCCCCATGGGATCCCAGACCCTCGCTGCGTCTCTGTTGGGAAGCGGGGCAGACAGAAAGTGGACAAATGGAAGTTTATGCTCTTACCGCAGCGTGATATCTCCTTTTATGAGGGAAAGGATTAACTGTTTAAGCAGTTAAATTAATTAGGACTTAATTAAGATACATTTGGACATGAATCCTCAATTTGAGCTTCCCATGTGTGGATTTAAGAACCATGGGAGAGGGATTAAGGTAATGTTAATTATGTTCCATTTATATTGACTATTTAAATAGCTATCCCCTTCCAATTATGAGCCTCTCCAACTCAGTTTCTTGAAGAAAAGCATCCTTACCCTGAAATTCTCAAGGATGTTCTTCAGCCAAAAGAAACGTCTCCCCGTACAGCCGTAAATTTATTCAAGCCAAGTGAAATGATTCCAGATTTCAAAACATGGCATGTTAGTTCAGAAGAGCTCTCCTGGGGTGCTTGCAAGTTTTTGAAAGCAAGGAGATGAGCAGGCAGCCGCAGGGGGGTTCGCACTTAGAGTGATGGTTCCTGTCAGCAACACAAGAAGCTGGACCACGACTTTCATTTTGAGGCTTACTAGTAACAGAGAGTCCACAATAATTGGGCAAATAAGTGAAAAAGAACAGCTAATCCCAGAAGAGCAAAGTAATTTCAAAGGCTTCCCTAGGGGCCAGTGCAAGGATGCAGCCTCTATACTCAGGTAGGCCCTTTAAAAAGTTCAATTTCTCAGCCTCAGGTCATACCCTTCTTCTTCCACAGCGCTGCCTCTTTCCCTCCTTCACTGCTGCTGTTGCTGAAGGCAAATCTGCTGCTGTGGCTGCTGGCAGTGCCTCGGGACCGCTCACCTGTTCTCAGGCACCACTCACGGACACCCACTTCAGGAACAAGGCCCTGAGCAGAAGGCACAACTGGCTGCTCTGCACCCACTGTACACAATTAAAAAAAATAAAATAAAACATCCATTTACAAGATTCCAAACAAATGAAATTTCAAGCACCTTTTGCGTACCGATGAGCTGTTATCATTACCAGCACAAGTCAAGGAACTTTAACCTTCTTTCTGTAACCTAGCCACACGTCTTTAAAATGAATGCAGTTTTCACATTATTTAATTTCTATAATTTAGAGATGCATGGAGAAAAAAAGAATTATTTTCCTTTCTGCTGCAATGAAAGACCATATTTATTTCACTAAAAAAGTCTACCACTATTATTTATTAGCAAGCAAGCAAAAAGCTCATGGGTATAATAAAAATTTGCTAGATAAAGCTGCATCTGCCCGAGGAGAAGGAGAATTAACTGTAATGAAACGGGTTTGAAGAGCCTCATATCATCACTTTAAAATACCAAGAAGAAAGCAGAGGCAAAAGGAGGAAGAAATTTTTCTATAATTCACAAAACATTATCTGTTCTTTCTGTTAATTTTGTTGTATGAAAACAAAAAGCAAATTGTCTTCTCATCTTTCCCTTTAGGTTGTACACAGAACCTTTTCTTCCCACATATGCTAATATTGCACCTTTAACCAGCAGCAAGTTTGATGAGGATTTCTTTGTGAGTGGCAGATTTTTCCTTCCTCCTTTAGAAGCGCCTGCTGGTCATCACGCAGGCGAGAGGTCAGCTCTTTGAGCACAACCAGCCTCCCAGCTACTTGCTCCTTGGAGATCCAAGGAGCCCAGCTCACCGAGCTCCACTCAGGAAAACAATTCCAGTAATGTCTGGTAATTTAATTATTTCTGCTTGCAATGTGTTGACAGAGCCAGAAAAAAAGAAAGAAGATAAAACACACATTGAGAAATTAATTTTCTGGAAGGCTGGGCTACCACTTTGGTACCCACCCCAACAACAGGGTGCTGCCCTCGCCCAGCAGACAGTGCTCAGCGGGGCCGTTTCACTTCACACGGCATTACAGGCTCTTACTGCATCTTCTGTCATCTCAGATGTCCGGCTGTATTTAGCTCATGTGGATGCTTTGGTCATCTGAACTTCAGCATGTGGTGAACAGCTTTGGTGCAAGTCCCACCTTACACACGCACTGGAAGTTCTCGGTTCAGCAGCTAGATAATTGTGCAGAATTGGAAAGAGATTTACAGCACTTGGATTCAGCTACATTCTAAAACAAAGTTTTGCCCTTCATCAAGGAAGAAGGATTCATCTGACCAGCTGAACTGATCTTGACTGGGAACCGGTCCGTGGTAGGCGCTCCACAAGCTCACACCTTCAATCACGCCGCCAGGCCCTGCCAACAGCTTCTGCCCCACAGCCGACCTCAAGGAGCAGTGGAGAAAGGCACGAGTGTGTTGTTCACCTTGTATAACGTTCAGGTCACAGCAGCCCTCTGACATTACAGAAGCCAAACCCCACTACTAATGCAGGATGCAACTCAGGGTCAGCAAACTGCTGGTCTCTTGTTTGGCTACCCAGCAGCTAGGCAGAGCTCTGTGATACTGAGTTCGTCTACAGCATCACCTGAGACTGCAAGAGAAGCTGCCAAACTTCACGCTGACATAACCCTGTGCAGCCGAGTAATAAATTAATAACCAACATTCGCTAGACAGGATCTCTGTTTTCACATTTTTGTTCCTGAAATAATCTTTCTGCTTCTTTCTCCTTTCCCTGTGGGACACTGCTTAGGTTCTCGGCAGATAAAAAATAAAATACAGGCCCTGGATATGAATTCCAGCAACATCCCCACTGATAAAGCTTGCAGTGCGATAATCGATGTACAGGTGGGCTTGAAAAAAAACTACTTGCGATGAATCTTAGTGCATGATACTACAGGGCACCTAGTTTTTGTGTGGCAAGCAGAACTTTATTTAGATTATTGTTGCAGTGACATTAATTAATCACTGCGACCAGCTTGGATCCTGTTGTTCACCAGGAAAGACTGCATTTCATTTCCTCCCTCTTTATTATAATTAGATATTTGCATTTAGTTAACCACACAGCCCAGATGTGACCACTGCAACAGACAAATTGCACAAACCTGTCCCATAGTACCAGTAGGAATTCATTCTCTTTTTTTGCCAAAGCCAGACACAAAACAAGTCTATAAGAAAGGGGTAAACATCACGTCTTGGTTAGATCTTTTTCCCCATGATCTAAAGGGATGAAACACAGAACAAGGACTTGAGATTTTGTTAGAAATATGTAGAAAAAAAAAGCAACCAAACCACGTAGCTGGAAATGTCATGAGAGCACCTCTCATCCAGCTTCCTCTGTATCCCATGGCCTCGAGTGAACTGAGACAAATGCTTCCTCCAAAATTTTTCATTAAACAAACGGCTTAATACAAACTTTCATTAAATAGCATTCAAAAAAATATATTTATGCTCCAGTCAACTACTTCCATGTTCTTTCAAATTTTACAGCTCCTAATAGCAGCACGGAGCTCCACTTAGCTTTGTGCTGTGCACCGCGATCTCACCAACGCCTGAAGCGAAGGCGGGCAGAACCTGCAGCAGCACTTACCCTGGTCACACTGCTGATTACGTGGTGCTCGCTTCTGCTCTCCCTCAGGAGGCCAAGCCAAGCTGCTCTCTTCTTTGATGGAAGGACTGTGCTCTCGTACAACAAGCAAAGAGAAACGCATTGAGGGTGACTCCACAAAGCACACCTTCCTTCAAGAGAAGAAATCCTCAAGATGAAAACCCTCCCAGGTGAGGAGTACCTGCAGACAGTGCTGTGTTTGGTTTGTTCTCCTCTCTCTTACCCATACACTCACTCTGCCCACGGTGCCCTGATTATTTTATGAAACTGATCCCGTTATTTTGTACCTCAATGCGTGGGTGGGTTTCATGGTTGAGAAAGCCATGGAATGAGAACCAGCTGGGTATCTTAGTCCAAACTTCACTACAGCATTGGACACAGCTCGGTTGTGATCAGCATTACCCCAGCTGATGCTCTCTGGCACCCCTCTCAACAGAAAATGGGAATTTATGGGGTACACACAGAGCTGAAGGGGACAGGTTCGCTTCCCACTAGTGTAATCCAGAAACAAGTACCAGGCAGAGGAGTTCAACCAACGCCAGTGAAACGCAAAGCAGCTTTTCATACCAAACAGCATCTCCTCATACTTAGCCAGCGACACGGCAATTCCTGTCGCTGCTGGCTGCTTGGCAGCAGGATGACACACAGGTCTTGTGGTGCAGGATCCCCTGTGCTCGGGGGCACTCTGGCCACAGATGCACCTGAATGGAGGGGTCACAGGGAACTCAAGAGGGACGAAGCCTCTGTGTGCTCCATGTCTCCAAGTGATGCTGCAGTCCGTAAATGCAGAGTGACATATGCCTAATCCATTTGCTATGCTATTAACTATCTTACAAAGTTCGTAATAGCTTTAATACTGCAGAGTGTTTTGATTTAATTGCGAAGAAGGTACAATTTCAGGGTTGATGACATGAATAGCTTTTGGCATCTTCCAGACAGCTAACTGGTATATATAAATTATTTAAATTGTTAAGGAGTTGTGGGGATATTAAGTTTTCAGCAAAACCAGGCTGAAATGCAGGAGGGGTCTGGAAGAAAAGATACACGTTTGGCTACACGCAGTCTGAGACTGTTATCACACCCTGCTAAAAAAAATGTAACAATCATAAACATTTTCAATCATTTGTATGATAACCTGCAACAAAACACTAGCTCTGTTTGTGCTGTATGCCCATCTGCATAGCTGCCACACTTCAGTCAGATGCCATTATGCTTCAGTTCCACGAAAAAAGCCTTGATCAGCATCTTGAAGCTCAGGGTAAGAGTAAAAACTTGACAGCAACAGAATTTAAGAACTTCTGTCTGAAAAGTATTCTTCATCGCTGGCCTTGAACAGATACTGTTTTTATTTTTCCTGTTACCACAGAAGTGTTGATATAATGGAAATGAATAGGCACGTAAGCAGTGTTCTGAGAAGAGAACTTAACTGATGCCAAATAAAACAATCAAACTAATGGCCATTATGTAAGCATTGTACTTCCAGAATAGGCTGAAAAGAAAGTTCGTTAGCTCCTTTCTGGCTTCAGACAAGTAACTCCCTGGACCCTTTTAGCAGGTGAAGTTACATTAGAAATTCATCTTCGCTACCCAAACCTTCTGATGGGACTGGCCTCATGGCAACTTACCCAGCAGTGCAGTAGCCAGACTGGATTAAAATCAAGATCTTTTCAAGCCTCAGCCTGAATTTCACCTATCAGGTGGTAGTTCAAGTGATATGCCCCACGAGGCAGTACAGTAAGCACCATAATAACCAGAGCAGATATATTCTGCTACTTGGTTTGGAGTTTCAGATTTGTTAAGAACCATTTTAGTGCTCCCCCACTGATACAGTCATGCGCTACTCCAGTGCCTGCTGCACAGGAAGAATTCAGACATTAAATATATTAAAACAGACGGAATACAATATTGTACCACCAGTACACGCACCAAGTTACCTCAGAAACACACCTTAATAAGATCAGCATCTTGTTACAGGGCCCTTCGGCACCCACGCAGTTACCCAGCTGGCAGTAAAGGAGCAATGACAGCGCCCTGCTAGGGTCTACACGTCTGAAAACCTGAAGGCATCACGAGTAGCTGAGCGAGCAGGAAGGATTGAAGAGATCTGAACTCCTTCCAGACAAAACCGGCTGACATTTCACCTCCTTCAGAAAGATTCTGAATCCATCTCCAAAGCCAATTTTACCCGAAGAAGAGGATATTTGGACAGATATAATGTCATGAGATGGCTTCCTTAAAAAGCTTGTCCATGTGCTGGTGCTCTCCATCCGCTCCAGTGACAGCCCCCAGCCTCTCTCATCACCTTCAGCAAAGGACAGCAGCATTCAGGAGCAGCTCAACACTCAGACATCCATTTCTAGCCCCCTGCAACGTGACAAGCTCTTACTGCAAGGAAATGAAACTTGTGAGCATCAAGATAGACTTAGCTTTCCATTTCATACTTCTTCAGCTCACATCTCTTGCTGATATATTTTAATTGAGTTTACTGGCAAGGATGTGCTTTACAGAAGATTTTATCTACACTCCTGAGGATTAGTAGATAAGGACAATTAGAGGTTAGACTGAACCCCTCACATCAGTTGACACTATGTAACTTTAATGCTGTGATATATTTGGAAGAAAAAACCTTCTCAAGAAAATTAAATCCAGATTATACTTCCAATCTACTGCCTGAACCTTCAGGAGCACTTGCTTACTTTGATTACACTGTTCTGGAAACACCGTCCCTGCAACACTGTAACCTGCATGGGGCTGGAGCACGTTCCTGCCTGAATCCCCCATACCCAGCAGCTCTTTATCCCATAACACATCAGAGAAAGGGCTCCAAGTGGAAGGGTAATAAATGATGAGGGAACAGAAGGCCAGGCTTATCAAATATACCCAGATTGACCAGTACTGATCCATCAGACACTAACATCAGCCAAGCAGCCTGATGCCCGGTTCAGCAGCACTGGAACTGCCAGCTTCCACAGCCAGTGCCTACACAAGTTACAACACCTTTGAGAACCTCTCGGAAATAAAGTTTGCACAAGGGCAAACACATCTTCAATGTACAACATTCAGTTTAGAAAATGCTGTACATTTATTTTTCGCAACCCACATTAGCTTTTCCTTAGACCAAGGATCTGCTTTGCAGGTTCTACATCCACTGAAGTCTCCGCATTGAATGCGCCTACACCACTGTCACGGTGGCCATTTGACATGATGTGGGGGTACATGAATGAGTGCATCACACAGCACCATGTCTCGCCTCCTACCTGCTGTGTTTCTGAAGCTCTGTGCAGACTGCTATTTTGCAAGGGCAGAATTGATGCAGCGTGTTGCAGTCCAGTCTTCCTTGCAGCTCTAGAGAACAGGTAAAGCATAAGATCCTACCCTTTAGAAATCTGAAAAAGCAGCTTGTCCTCTATGCATCTTACCTTCCAAAAAACAAACAAACAAAAAACAAACAAACAAAAAAACAACACACATAAAACCAAACAAAAATCCTTGCAAGAAAATGAGGATTTCCATCAAGTTTTATTCAATTCTATTTAACTTCCTTTAAAATGCACAGATATCAGTCTCTTCCCACATCCTTCCACCCAGCAGAAAAATGGATTAATTTAGGGAGGGAGTCTGAATGAAGAGCAGCCAACTGGAGGGGAAAAACTGTAAGTAGGTACAGAAGTCACGGGCTATTGCATTTCTGTACATTTGCGGAGTTAATAAAGGCACAGAAATCATGGAATGACGGCGTGAGAAATGCTACCAGTTTTGCTGTGGTATGTTGGTATATTCTTTTTGTATGCCTAAAAATGTATTAAAAAAATAACAATATAAAAGACCCAAGTTGTCCCCTTCGAAGTTATGCTTACCGAAAGAGCTAATTAAGACAGTTAGCCTGCTGATTCATCACGATCACAAAGGTCTGCACTTTCCAAACCATTAACAAACTCCTAAGTCAGCTCGATGCCTAAGTCCTGCAAACACTAATGCGTGAAGCAATAAGCACTTAATTTCACTTTCTATCCTCCCCCCCAGCACTTCATCCCACTGAAAACAGATCCCTTTCTCTCAGCCACCTGCTGCATAAAGCACAGAAGCGCCCTCCATGCAGTTCAGCCACGCGCAGTCCTCCAGCAAACATGCATGCAGCCTGCTGAGCTCAGGCTGCCTGTTGATGCCACAACTGTAGCATTTCCTGAAACATGGGATTTGTGCTTTCAGAAGGAGGTTGTTCTTGTACAGTCTTAATTCACTCCCGTATCTTTCACCACTACACCCTAATGCATTCTTTTTACCAGAGCAGAAATAAGGATTAAAGTGACAGTTGTTAGCCTCTGTGCTGCCCCAGGTATGTATGATGCAAATGCTACTTGGCTCTGGTGAGCCTGAAATGCTTTCTGAAGGGGAAGGCTGGCCATGCTGCACACAGAACGACTATTGCACCAATGGGCGAGAAATACAATCCTCATCTATTCGTTCAGAAGTGCTGAAGCAGAAGATCACAAACACTACTTCCTACAGGATGACTGACTGAATTACAGCCCTGTGAGGGTCCCACAAAACGTCATAGATCTCAGGCTGATCGCCTACATTGGTGGGTGATTACTTCAGCAGGAACTGTAAAACACAGGTGGTGTGTTTTTGTTGCATAAAAGATGAGGAAGTCCTGCTCCTAACTTCCCAGGATTGCTGATCTCTGACTTTTCCCTATCTTCAAAGAACTGGAAGACCAAAGGCAGGATCTTCTGTTTTGTCCTGGCAGGGACACATGGCTACAGTACCATGTAAATTTTTTTCCCCATCTTTCACTCTTCAGTTCTCAGGCTACACTGGAACAGCTAATGCTGTATGCTTACAAGCAGAGGTCACGGATTTGCCAAAAATGCAGAGAGAAACAAAACTGAACAGATATAGCACATCCTTGTGCAGGAGAGAAGCAGTGAATGCATTACATCTTCATCTGAATAACAGCTTTGGTCCTGTCTCACACAACATTCTCCTTTGGCAGCCGAGGGAAGAACAGTCTATGGAGCTGCTGCTGACACAGATGGAGCTGGCTGGGCAGCTGCTCAGAGGGCAGTCTCTGGGGTTCAGCATCAGGAGAACGGAAGGCACCAAATGGGAATCCACTGAGGTCCTTCCTGGGCCAACTTGTTTATTGCCAGCCTGGTTGGTCAGACAGAGCAGATAGCATCACGTTGGACAGGACTGCAGGAAAATTCAAACAGGTCAGCAATGTGAAAAAAGGCCTGAAAATATCTAGGTGGAGCTTGATAAAGGCAAACACAAAAGGCTACAGGGCAGAGAAGAGAACCAAATGCACAAAGGGAAGATGAGGAATAGCAGTCCAGGCTGAAGATCTGCAGGTAACTGTGGGTAAGCAGCTGAACATAAATGAATAGCTCCACGTTGCTGCACAGACGACGACCACCTCACTAGAAGTACAAACAGGAATACACTGGGCCAGGTGTGTGAAGCAATCCCTGCTGTGCTCACAGGCAGTTAGGTCACAGCTTCAAAAAAAATATAAAATGGTTTACTGACAAATGCTTTGAGAAAGAGCAGTGCTGCACTCACTAAGGCAGGTATGACCTTGCTGTGAGGCAGCGGGATGGACTCTTTACCTTTCTCATCTCCTTTATTTTAAGAAGCACTCCTCTACCTGTCCCATCACAACTTCTCCCCGCCCAGCAATCCTAAAACCCTCAGCTTTGGCTCTGACCAGGTAGGTACAATGCTTCAAAGAGAGTTTCAGCTTCTGTGCCCGTGCAAGTGATGGGGTACTTGTAGGACATTTATACCTTCTGATGCAAACCTTTAATTTGGAAAGGAAGTGCTTAAGTAAGTGAATGAATTGTTGTTTTTTTTTTTTTTCTCACTAACTAAAACAAGCAAGGAGACACCAAACATCTGCAGGGAAGTCTCTGAACCAGACTACACGCTAAAGAACATGGGAATCCACATAAGCAAGGCTTTAGGGCTAAGCTGGGAGGGTGGCACTGCCCCAGGGCGGAGAGTCCAGAAGAGCAGAACCTCAGGTCCAGTCCCAGCCTCTGTACAGCAGTGACACTTACAGCCTTCTCACAAAAAGCAGAATGACAGGGGCACAAGATTGTTTTCTTTAAGGCAGTGCTGTATTCCAAGGGGACACAGACAGCCAGTAGAGAGCTCCGCAACCCCAGCACACTGCAAGGGTGCCGGCAGACAAAACCCTGCAAGGGCAAGAAACCAGATGTAGCAGCTGCAGTAGCAACAGGAACTACACGAACCTAACCTAGATGCAGAGCTGGAGGAGCGCTGCACGCAGAGCGGAGGGGAGCTGTGAAGCCAGGAAGACAAAGCTTACAGAGATACACACACACAGAGGGTTTACTCACAGACCCAACAGCAAACAGGATGGGGAGCAGGCAAACATGAAGCATTACTGTAACATGAATATCAATGATTAAGAAATTTCTGTTTCAACAGAAAGGTTATCAGTAGGGCAACTACAACAAACATCAGCGCACAAACAGCGGAGTAGCACCATGTGCTCTTCCAAATGCAGCCATGAGTAATTACAGCTGCATCACTCCATGCATCCCGATGGTTGAAGCAGAATCGCTGCTGCTAGAATGAATCCTTCGGAGTGAAAAGACTCGAATTGCCTGTCTGAAGGAGTACCAGACACTAATTGCCTCGGTGTTAACACAGCAATGGCATGAACAACTCAAGTTCCTCAGGGAGCGCAATGACTGCAATTAATCCACCATGACAAACTTTCTCCTTAGCAGAGCTGACGCTGAGAGGAAAGCCCCTGAACATCAGAGGCAAGTGTCAGGAGTTGATCTGGAGAGGCTCCTTCAGCACTAGCAGGTGCTGAAGGGAAATCAGAAGACAATGTGGAGCAAACAACGTCTCCAACCGGGAGCCTACGGCTCAGGCTGTACACAGGGCTCCCAGCCTTCACGAGAGCTCCTGCCACAGACTAGATAATGAAGTCTCAGGGCCAGCTAATTATGTGAGAGACGAAACCTTGAAAGCTGGAAGTGTTGCAATAAATTCAGAGATTTCACTACAGGAAACATAATGATTAGTCAGGATAACTTTGTAAAAACTTAGTGATTATAAATGCACATATATTCTTCCCCAGATTTACTTGGTCATAATCCTACACAAGGAGAACACAAAACATCAGAAAACCAGGAATTGTGAAGTTAATTTTGGCTGCATACCCCTGGCTCTGTCTGCTCCTGGGTGTATGTCATTTCCCCATACAGACGTGAGTAATAACTTCACAAAGCAAGACCATGCCCGAAAGCACTAAAGCTCAGCTGCAGCACTTGGGGCATTTGGTGACTGATGACTCCTTCCCTTCATGCCGTGGGACTTGGTCCAGCCAGTTATCGACATAGGCAAGTTAGCTGACTGTCTGTAAACACAGTACGACTATGCAAAGACAGGCAATGCTATCATAATATATCCCTGACAATGGAAAACTGAGGTTCTGAGATGGACAATCCACTTCTTTCCCTCCCCTCCCCCCCCCCAAAAAAAAAAAAAAAAAAGAAAAACAAAAAAAGGTATTTTACTGCTGTACCTCAGAAATCAGGTCTCATTGTTTCCAACTGAACAGTGAATCACTACATAAACTCAGACCATCATATAAAAAAAAAGAAACAAGACCCAGTGGAGATACTGCAATTTATTATTTGCAGTAAGATCTGTAGCCCAAAATTCTGATCTACCAGACTAATTCACTTAGTCTACATTGTCATGAACATGGAAAAAAATGAGTCATGAAGACAAGGCCTGCTTATGTACACTACCAGAGCTCATGTGGGGCTTATGTAAAAATATTGAAATTCATACTGCTACAAGACATGGAAGTGGATGGAACCAAGAGGGATCTGCTGCACCCTCAACACTCTTCATACAGGTGGGAAACAACCCAGGGTGGCCTTGTCAACAGATGTCTCATGGCAGAGCTACAGAGTCCTGTAACGTGACTACTTACATGACTTCACGTATGCCACTAAAGGACTCAGCACCTGGCACATGGATGACCACATATGTAAGAGCCAGATGAAACTTTACCGAGTAATAGCAAAACCAAACATCACTATCCCAGATCAAACTACACGTGCTTTCTATCAGAGTCAGTAGAGAACTGTTCACAAAATTGCCACTTCACTAGGCAAAGGGCAGTCCTTAAAAATACAGAATTTCAATTAAGAGCAGGGATCCTGCAGGGCCAGCCCCACCTGAGCAGGCAGGAGAAGAGTCTCACTTCAGCGGTACATCACAAGGCATTAAGTTTTATTATACAACTACGTAGGGTATTCAGAAGTGTGACCAAGCAATCCTCAAGCCTAACCATTTTTTCCTTAAAATACAAACAACATTACATTTAGAAGTGTTACATGTTTCTGTTTTGCCTATAAAAACATATTGCAGGACCATGCCAGGAAGGCAGGTACATGAAGCAATGCAGGTCACTTCTCAGGAACTTCATTTTCATAGAGTTTTTGCTCTCTTGTATTCAAAGGTAAAAGTTTTGAATTTGTGTTGTAACTTCCATGACTGAAAAAAAAAAAAAAAGAAAAAAAAGAAAAAAAAAAAGTACTATAGTAGGACACAGTACAGAAAAACATGAGATACAGAATTTGTAAGAAGCATGACCCAGCCAGCACTGTCATCAGGTGTCCTATTTAGGGAAACTTGGCAATTAACATTGGTGGGCAGGGACAGGGCAGAAGCTGCATCCAGGAGGCCAACAGGAACAGGATCCCGCAGCAGGAGTAACTGGGGCTGGAGAACACTGTGCAGAAGCTCAGGTGTCTGCTACCCTGCACATCAGAAGAGATGCACCGTAACAACAAGTGGCATTTTTATAACCCCTCTTATTTCAGCCCTTTGGATAGTTTGCAAATAATTTCCCTCTGAAGTAAAAATAATTGCATGAAATGGAGGAATTGGCCTAATGGCAAAAGGAACCAGACTTCTACTTGAAGTGTGTGCTGCTTGAGCTCTGCCAGCACTGACACATATTTGGCATTTCAGAAGTGTCCCCCAGCACCAGGCCCTGCACACAAGCATGGGTCAGGACAGCTGGAAAGGAATCACCGAGTACGACATACAGAAATACACTGATTCGGCTGCAACATAACATCATATGGTGTGGAGGCTGTAACATGCTGAAGGTGATGGGTTTGGTCCCTTTTCCCCCATAGCTCATTACCTTCCTGGGGTGCCTTGGAGTCGAAAGGACTCCAGCTTTCAACCTGCTCAAATCACTTCCTTATTTCCCTCTCTTCAAAGCATATCTGAAGTTCCCACCTGAAGCTGTAGGAAAGAATACGCTCTCACAAGAGCTCTTACAAAAGAATATTGCTATTTCACATGCTCCGTTTCACTGCAGACTGGCTAGCACCTGTAGCAGCTGGGCAACGACTGTCTCTGTAGGGCTGGGCCCAAAGAGCTGGAGCAGGAACCCTGGTGTGCTCCACATGCCCAACTGATCTGCTCTTCAGAGGCTTTAACCTTACACACGCAGTTAAACCACGCAGTACCTCAAGAATCAGCTATGATTTGTCTTGGGCTATTCCCAGACATATGTATCTTCTATACAATATTCTGTATCTTTTACTCCACTTATTTGCAGGATTTTGCACCTTGCTGTGGGTGTCACTGAATCAATACTGAACTAGTCCAAAAGCACTGCACGTATTTGCTCTGGATCCTTTTAATTTGAAGAAATATGATTTCTGAAGCAATATGATTTATTAATGCTTCAAGTGCATCAAGGATGGATGTATGATCAGCAAAGAAGCTGGGTTAAAGCCAAACTCATAAAACAACTGTACAGCCAGAATTTACTCTTGCTTTACAGAGAGGGTTATTGGTCTCCAAGCATGATTCAATACAAAATGTTGCTAGATGTATTACATGCTAGGTGTCACGTAATACCTTTAATTGTTGGCGGATGTCTCGCTGCACTTTAGAACAATATCTTGGACTCGTGGCCCACCGTTTTGGATGTGACTGTGTGTATTCATCAGGAGCTGGGACCTGACCTCATGAGACTGCAGCAGCTCCTTATCCCAGCACAGGATAGCAGCAAGAATACAGCCAAGAAACAAAGCCCACAAAAGATAAAACAGTGTCAGATAAGCATAAAACAATTTATCTTTCGTGATCCTCTACCTACTTGGATCACAAAAAAAAACATCCCATGCTTTGTGCAACTTCTGTTTAGTCAAGCAAATTTGGTTTTAGAACTGTATCTAGATTCCAGCCTTCAATGTTTGGTTGTAAGCAAATAGGAAACACATTAATGAAGAATTCTGGAAAACATAAACATTTATAACAAGCCACGGTCTGATCTTATTGGGGCTCTTGTGTTTGGCTGAGTTTTATGGGATAATTTCAAATAGATTCACTCCACCTGCATTTCAGGTGGGACAAAAGAATTGAAGGGAAAAAAAAAAAAAAAAAAGAACGATCCTGTTCACTTGGATTAATATTTAAAAAAAACTGCTGCACACAGCTCTAGGTCGTTCTCTGGAATTAAAACTGCCACTAATGCCTCTGGTTGCAGCCAGTTTGTCAATCACCTGAACTATTAGCAAGAACCAAACCTTACATCTGGAATATAACTGTCAGAGAAAGAGCTGAACAAATGTGCATTCAGCTGCAACCACTTCTAAAATTCCATATTCCCTGAATTACTATCTACACTATTTTCTTCTCCTTAAGTCTTGCTTCTTATGTTATATGAATGAAGAATCAGCACTCAGCTTTCCCCCCCCCTCGCCATACAAAGGAACAATGCTTGCGGAGGTCTGTTCTGGCTACAGGAGATAGAATAATACTGGTTCTGAAAAGCAAGAGGAATATAGCCAATTCCAACAGCTCCCTTCAGTGCTATTGCACACAGGCATAAGAAAGCCCCTGGAATTTCTGGATCTCTATAAATAAAAGCAGTGATTGCTTCTAGTGAATATAAAGACATAAGAAATATTTATGGCATAATATAAACACCTACTGTACCTTCCCAATCACAGCACACCGAAGAAGAGAATTTAATACCACCTTTAGAGATTTTCAGATGATTGAAATTTGCATCGCACTGCATTAGCAAGCACTTACATTACATTAACCTTACTACTTACAGATGTAATTAATACTCAGTACAAGTACAGTCAGAAGGGGAAAAAAACAAAATCATATAATTTAACAAATGCCAAATAAATATATCTGGATCTCCAAGATATTTCTCAAACAAGAAGAACTACAGCAAAAAAAAAAAAAAAAGAAAAGTCAGAGCTGGCAAGTTTTATAGAGTCATGCTTCTATCTGTCAGATAATCCATCAGAATTCAGGTATTATGGGTATTAGAAATTATTATGGTACTCCCTCAAATGGAGTTGAAAGAAAATATTATATACCGTTCTACACTTGAATGGGTTGAGTGATTATTGACTGATGACTGCAAACATGCACATCCAGAGCTGTTCAGTGAATATATTTTAGGACCGTTTGCTCACTTTTGCTCATTTCATCTGTGAACAGACAACTTTCTCACCTGTCATGCATTTGACTTTGCTGGAGAAACTGTGCAGAATCTTCTGGGGAAAAAAATGCTTTGAAAAGAGCAGACATTGGAATTACAGTAATTAGATCTAGAAAGAAGGGATAAAAGTGTTCATGCTGTTAAACAGGTAGCAATGCAATTGCTTCAGCGTTTGACTTGACAGCTCATTTTTAAGCTGAGCTGTTCTGCTGCTATTATTTGAAAATAGCTGTCACTGTCAGATATTTTAATTTATTTGTAATTAACTCCAGTGTCACTCTAGGAGTAAACTAAACGCCCTGTGGAATACCAACACATGTGTAACAACAAATACATGACAATTTACATCTCCTCTTAGTCTAAATAAAATAACTCCAATTGAGGCCACTTTTCCTATTTTCCTTAATCCTGCAGGAGGATTGCTAGGATTACCTGACAGTACTGGTTTTACAGAGGCAAGATAGAAATTCCACATGCGTTCCTTGCTTTTTTATCCAGCAAAACATACTCAGTATATATATGTCCTCTACTTTTATTCGATCTGATGTCAGCCTTAGCTAACCCGTATTTTATAGATGGCCAAACAAACTAACATGGGAGTTTATGCTAGTATTTTATCATTGCTTGCGCTTTGTGGACAAACTGGGCACTATCAGTGATCTAAGCAAGAATATACTCAGTGACTTGGGGTGCGTGTGTGTGCCCATTTTTTCTTTTATTTTTTAAAATCTCATCTGGTTCATTAAGAAGTCCTTTCTTTTGAAATTGACAGAGATGCATACATCCCCTCATGATTAGATAATATGATCACCACAGTTTGCTTTGCTGTTGAAATACATATGCTTTCCTCACCTGGGAAAAGCCTTTAAGGAAAAGTTTCACATTGCTAAGGTGAAGAGACCAAATCTTTCAACTCAATACTTGAAAACAGAAACAATTCCCTCCAGGTTATTTTGTTTCTGGTTACTTTACTGAAGTGTCTGCAGCACCAAATACAGAAAAGTTTTCTTTGTTCTTCTGACATTCAGAATCTTTATTTCCATCTTGTCTTAAATTTACAAAGGTCACAACAGAATTTCTTGTTTGTTTACTCTGTCTTGATATCCATATGAAATCATGCACCTAATTATCAGCTGTACTTCTGTTACCCCAAGAGAGACTTTCCTTTTTCCAAGCTGGCATTAAATTTATTTTCAAGAGAGAAAAAAGGTTTAATAAATACAAAACATTTAATGAAGAGAATTAGATAAAGTAATAAGGCAAAAAAAAAAATATATCACAGCTTCAGATCCTCGCTGGCTATGGTAATATACTGAAAGCAAACAAAGGTCCTCAATAAAACATCAAGCCTTATTCCCTCCTTGCAGCCTGTTTGAATCTTAATAAAGACTTAATAATGATGAAGACAACATCGAGAAACCAGTGCTCCCCTTCCTGCTGCCTGCCTGCCGCTTACTTCCCTGAAACAGATTTAAAGACAAGTAAACAGGAGCCGGAAAACTTGCAAGTTCTCTTACCATCCGACAAGTCAATTAGCCCGAGGTAGTGCAAAAGTTTCAGAGAGGAGCACACCACCACCACAATGCCTAGAGTCTGCAGTCCCTCCGACTCGCCTTTAGTCCACATCCTCCGAGGCACCAGGCAGCACCTGCTGGCTGCCGGCACCCGGCTGGCAGACATGGAAAGCTGCAAACTCCTCCGGTGGAAGCTTTCCTCCCCGCTGCTCAGCTGAGTGTGCAGCCCCTTCCCTCTCCCTCCCCCGGCCTCGCACTCCCTCTCTTTCTCAGGCTCTCCCCCTAGTTCTGCTTCTCTTCTCCTCTCTCCCCCCTGCTTGCCTTTCTTTTTTAATTAAAAAAAAAAAAAAAAAAAAAAATCCAAGCAATTTCAGCATTTAGCAGTAATATCGGGTTTTAATTTCTTTCACTTTAGGGTAATTCTCTCAAGAGTTTACTCTGCCCCTGAACAACTTAATGCAGGGCTCCTAACCTCAGCAACATCTCGCATGGTTTTCATTGTATACTTTTTTTTTTTTTTAAACATATCTGTGATACCAGTCATCGTTTGCTTTGGGGATTTTCTCAGTAATCCTACCAATTTGGATGCTTTTTGTCGATGCCTCTTCTGTACTGCATAGGAGACTACAGCAGGTTGTAGGGGAGGAAAGGAAGGATCCTTCCCTTTCCTAATCCTCTTCCTCCTTTACATTACCCCAGGACACTGAGGCAGCAAGGCACGCAGTCGCAAGGCTGCAACATAAAACCAGATTTTTCAACCACGCTGGTAGTGCAGGATAGCACCGAGAGGCAAGGCCCTTCCCCGCCCCATGCTGCCAGCCCTGGGGGGAGCAGCAGCCCTAGGGCTTGGAGGACCTGGGCCCGCTGCCACTGTGCAGCCATGCCTGAGGGCAGGACCTCAACGGGATTTTGTCCATCATGCTAACCAAGGGATGCCCTCTGATCACACAGATGTTCTATGGAAGCCAGGGTAGAGGAGGTATGGAGTGCTCCCACATGCTTGAGTCATCAGAACACTTGAATTGAGTTGGAGCTTTATTTCCATGCGCAGGTGACCGATGAACAGCTCAAACAGCAGCAGAATGCATTTGCAAGGGTGATGAGGGTTCCCTGCCACCAGCAGCTACCTAACCAGAGCTCCCCTCCCTGCTGGCATGGGGCTGTTACCACCCCAGGCACTGGGACTCCCTGGTGACGGGGCACAGAAGCCCCAGGTTGTGCTTCCCTTCTGCGGAAGGGCTGCTGGTTGGCTGGCAGACACCAGACAAGGTTCCTCCATCCCTCCAGCTTTAAGCCCTATGCTGACCTATCACCATGGTGTTTAGTTAAACCAAACCAGTTTTCTGCTGCTATTTAGTCATTTAAATAAATACAACTGATTAGTGAGTTGGCTACAGGTGCATAATCCAGTGGCAAACCCTGCAGACCCAGATCTGTGCTTCCCTTTTAAGAAATAATTTAATTATGAGCACCTTTCAACAAAAGCTCAGCTCCCCACCTGGCCCATCAGGTACTGCACCACCTGTTCTCTGCCACAGCATTGAGCTCATGCAAGGAATTGTTTCTGTGCTTTAAGCCCAACAGTGGATCCTCAGTATCAAAACAGAGCACCACCAACTCTGGACAAGAAGCAGAAATATTAACTAAGAGCTTATGAGGTGTTTTCTTTGAATCATGCCTGGATCAAAGAAAAACCCAAACTGAGTCAATGCCAAATAAATAGCTGGATTCAAAGTTGGGAGTTCTTTGGAGTAAATATTCTACAGGCTAGAAAACATCCTGCAGAGCTGCAGCAGCCTTTGGAGTGATTTTTCCCAAGCAGTGGTATATCTGCTGTATAATACATACTGTTATTCTCACAGAGGGTAACTCCAGGGACTAAATGTTTCCAGCTAGAATCACACAAAACTAGCAGCACAAACTTGAGTGCCCAGTTTTCTACTATAGCCAACAAAAAACTTTGCAGAGCAACAACTAGAAGAAAAAGAGCTTTTTTTTTTTTTTAGGTATTTATGGATGAGGTTAAGCTTCCTAGTGAAGCAGTAATAGCTTTATTTTTGCAAAACGCTAAAAAAAAGAGGAATTAAGCAGGTCTGTTTAAAATACCAGATGTCTTGATAATAGAGATAGATGGTCTCGCTAATGCCTAGCCTAAGTATCTCTTGCACACAGCAAAAGGGGTTGAATGGCTCAATTAACTCTGGAAGGTTTGCGCTGGGTATGCACTGCCTGTGCCCTCTGGGAACACGAGTAAGAACTTCATCAAGATCAATCAAAATAACATATAATGAAAAGGATTTTGAGGTAATAAAAGAATTGCAATGGTGAATCATATCAATGACTTATGTGATCTATAAAATGCTCTTTAAATCTGCTGGGGAAAGATACATCATGTGAAGGTGCAACAATCACAGCAAAAAGGAGAATAACCTTCCCGTCACAGAAGCTTCTCCCAGCAGCCAAGCTGTTTGGACCACATTTGTACTTTCAAGGAGGATTCATCTCCTTTCTTCATTTTAAAACAAATACAGCATGACAGGTTCTCATTACCCTCACCTGTAAAAAGCCTCCAATGTTATTCTGTGATTAGCCTGTTATAAAACAAAATATTAAATTTGTCATTTTGATCGACTATTCCTTTGTTCTCGTGTTATGATAAAGAATAAACAGGAACATCTGATTGATTCTTCCTGTGCAGTTCATTATTTCAAATATCTCCAGAACACCTTTGTTTATGGATCTTCTTCCCATACCCGGCAGTCCTGAACACTCTTCCCACATGGCCACTGCCCATAAATCTATTTTCACTGCAGAGCTCTGAGGCTCTTCCCCTTCTGTTGTATTTTAGAAATGGCATAATGAGATCATTCACGGTACTGCAGGTAGCTGTAACATCAAAAATATTAAATTACTATTCCATGCATACTTATCCAATATAATTTGTGTGTGCATAAAGTTGGGGGGTTTATTGCTGTTTTCATTTTCAACCAGGCAAACCAAAGTTAGAACCACGTGTCTGAGTGATTTTAAGTCACCTAGACCTGAGCAAATGATATTGTTTAAATTTCAGTGTTTTATCAGCCTGCCTTGGTCAACAGCTATTCATCTCCCCCCCTTTTGCCCCATGTGATTTGGGTTTTCTCATATTTCTCTGGCTCTGACTATCCCTAAGGAATTTGTACCTTCTGCAAATTATGTGGAGAGACAACTACAGACTATGATTGAATAAAAATATGCCATGAGTCAAGTTAACGAGTCTAGCACCCAAGTAACTAATGGTTTAGGGTCCCAACCTAAACCATGAGCCATCTCCAGCCAGACTAACAGCTGTTCACTGACAACAGGCTCAGGTCCCAACCCATTTGCACTACCACAATCTCACCCCAATCCCTCTGCCCACAAATTACTTAGGCTTCATATCACATTTGTGTTTTCCAGCAGTTATTCAGCAGCCCAGAGTGTTTTTGGAAGTGCTGGCTAATTACCAGTTATTATTTTTGTCACTGGAGATGCATTCTGCGTAATGACAGGTCTGTAATGTCTCACTTTGGTTTGGTTTGGCTTTAGTGCTGCACAGGGAGCTGGGAGCAAGGAGCTCCGTGCCTCAGCCTGCCATCTTCTCGCTGTGTCAGCTCAAGGAAGCAACCTGCAGACAAACCCTTGCCTGCCATAGTACACATTTTCCTGCCCTAACAAAGGCAGCTATAATCCCATCAGAATGTTTCCCCTTGGTTCACCTCTTCTGAGGCATGTGAAGGAGCCACTCTTTGCGCTGTGCATGTTTCCCTGCTTGTTGGCCATGCAATGAAACCGGCAGGTCTGAGGACCCACAGCGTTCATGCAGAGGAGCAGGAGGACCCCACACTTCTTCCCGTAAGAGGGATCGACCTTGGCATTCCCAGCTTATTATCCCAAATGGCCTCAACAGCTTCAGAAAGCACAGGAATACATTTCAGAGAAAGGCCCCAGAGATCAAATACCTCATTGTTGACTTTTTCTAGGCCACAGCAGGAAGCACAGACAAGAATATCCGGCCTTGAAGGTTCTGCACACCGCTGAATGGAGCGCTCGGCTTCACCCTGTACCTACCCCACTACAGCAGGAGCCGGCGGGTGCTAATGATGCACACGTAGCCTCCCATCGAGCTGTGAATGGTGAGTTGACCAGCAATGAATATAGAAACTGTGTAACCTCAGAGGACTAACTTGAACTGCAGTTTACATATGCACCATCTGAAATTGGGTGTGGAACAATTAATGTAATGGTAACAGCCACCTTTGGTGACTCCATCATCAATTCCACTGGCAGGAACGTATAGAGGCTGTGCTTTTCTCCTTTTATTTACTACTCTATTTATTTCTCTAGATCTTTTTACATTAACCCACATGGCAACAAACCCGAAGCCCAGTGCCTCTCAAGATGGCAGCTCACCAGCAGCCTCGCGGGGGGCACCGGCTGCTCTCAGCAGCTGCCCCACAAGCTCTCCAGCTCCGGACCTGCCCTCTGCAGGGCTGTTGGCTCGGGGTGGATGAAGCACCACCGACTGAGCAGCGATGCCTGCTGCACTGTGAGGAAGCCAGGGAAAGGCTTCCGTGCTGCTGTCCAACTTTTCTGACTGGCAACAAAAGTTGAGGACACCTGCTGGGAGGGAAAGGAGGGTAGGGGAGAGGAAGTGAAAAGTTAAAAGGAGGCATAGCACAAGAGGGTATTTCAGGCCTGAAATAAGGAACACTAAGGTGATGTGACATGCAGATCTGATCTAGGAAGGAGGGGGCTTTACGCAATCTGAAACTGGGCACAAAAATGAAACACCTGATGTCAGCTCAACCAGGGGTTGATTTCCCACCCGGCTGACCCGTGCCAGGCCCCATCCCAGCTGGGTGCTTTCCCCAGAGCCCACGCTCGGAGGTGAGCACTCTCTGTACTCTCCCCGGCAGCAGGTCCACGTCACTGCTGGGAGCCAAGAGACCCAAAGGCTGAGCCTGCCACAAGCCGTATGTGCCCTGCAGCGGCAGCTTTGGCTGACTGGATTTCTGCACAAGCAAGAGGAGATGTGACCCCTCCTTTGTGACACTGGCAATTGCTCTGCAGGGTCTCCAAGCAGTCCCGAGGCATAAAGCTGGAAGCCTCCGCTGTCAAGTCTGGCTGCAGTGATTTTCTCATCACAGGTGGATTTTCCCCCATCTTATTTATTTCCCATCAGACTGCCACAACTTCTATCTCAGTTTTATTAAAAGTGATGATTAATAACACAGAACCTTTGTTCTCAGACTTTTTTCTAATGGGCTGCGTTTTTCCAGATTCACATTGACTTAAGTGCATGAGAATAACAAAGAACAGCTAGTCTAGTCTTTTTTTCCCCCAAGGGCTCAGAAGATCAGGATTTTTTGCCACAAGAAAACTGATACAGGAAGAACCCCACAAAATAAGAATTTCTTAGCATGAACTATACCAAGTTATGTGATACAGCTGCACCTGCTTACAGTTTCTGCAATAGTGAGTACCTTTCTTTTCCAATGCATGCCAGCTTGCTGATAACTGCTAAGACATTCCTTCCAACCAGGTCTTTTGCTTACTACATCCTAAGGAAGAAGGAAAAATCCCTGAGGGAAAAACACAGTGAAAGGATGCAGCACTACATATGCTTTGCTCTCTCACTCATCTCCCTGGAGGATCTCTTGGCATCAGTTACAACGAGAGAAGAGGCAGACAGTTACAGGGGTTTCTACTACAACTCTGCTCAGCTACAACATGCCTGGAGACACCCTTGATGCCCCAGGACCATCTCTGGAAGGACCAGCGGGTCCCCTCTAGGCCAGCTAGTGCCTGCAGCAGGAGCTGCCTCGCTGCCAGCTCCCCCCTGACCAGGCGGGGCAGGGCCTCACGCTCCGCAGGGATGGTGACCCCAGCACCACATCGCTCTCCTAGGCAGGAGGTACCTCCTAGCACCCGATCTAAGCCTCTGAAGCTGTCACGTACAGCCGCTAGCCCCTCTGCTGTGAAGCCAGGTATCTTTCAACAGTGCATGCATGTGGTCACCTGCAAGCCGCAAAGCCTTCCTCTTGTCCAGCTCCTACCCATGAAATATACAGGCTGCTCTTTGAAAGGCAGCATTTAAGGCTAATACATTTGAGAGTATTCTTTAGAGAAAGCTCCTGAACCTAGGCCAAGCCATTTTACTGCTGACATTGCTGCCAAAACCTCTTCATTATCCTAAGAAGGGCTGGACTGCCGGCCAACAGCACGGGCTCTCCTTCCCTACCTCACCACAGCATTTTCCACTAAGATGCAGGGAGCTCAGTTACCCGGCCTACCTTCCCCCCGCCAAGGTTCAGGCTGCAAAACACGCAGAAGGGCCGTTTTCAGAGAGGAAGCATTGAGGCAGTCTTCCAGGCAGCAAGCAAGGAAGGTTCTGGTTGGGACTGCAGCCCTAAAGGTTGGTATGTACAGATGTCTGACTGCAGAATAGCATTAGAAACATCAGGAGCTGGGAAAGCACTTTTGGAGTGTTTCACCCATGTCCTGGGTACTCAGACTTGAAATGTGGTGCAGCCCACAGTGCCAGGAGGGGTGGATTTGGCACCTTAAAGATCATCAGCATTTCGTACCTGTCTTTAGGGAAACAGAACCCCAATAATCATGAAAGGCCAGCAGAGAAATTCAAGTTCGGAATTCTGAGAGCTTTGTTGGAACGGCTGCAGGCCTGGAGAACTAAGAGGAAAGCGAGGAAGCCTGGCTGTACGAGCAGTTAGTGTCCCTTGGAAAATCCACCCAACTACCCCCAGTGCCACAAGGTACAGCTCTCCTGGGGACACCAGTGCCAAGCTAGCACTGACCAGCAACTCCAACTTAGGTATCTGTTCTCAACCCCTTATTTACCTTTCTCCCCTTATTTTCAAGTAGTGAACTGAACAAGCAGTCTATGTGGTACATTTCTCCAATGATGCTCCAGGGCAATATTAAACCATCTTCTTGTTTTCACATACGAATAAGGTGAAACACTGCCCAGTAAAGATCACTTCCCAGCTTCTGCCCTAGTTACAGCACACGCATTCCAAGCCTAAGCACTGAACACTCCCCACTTGTAGAATGCTGCTCCTTTATCTATTAAACCATGTTTTCTCATCGCTTCTCATAATGCTCTGCACTTATTTTAAAATAGCTTCAAGCAATGAACACTTGCATATGCCTTTCTAAATAACCCGAATTTTTCACTTAGCGATGTGCTGCAAGAGGAAATACCCTTAAACACTCATTGACTCTTCACTAGGATCTCATCCTCACTGCATCATCTACACATTACTTGCATTTAAGTTTTTTTTTTTATCATCTGTAATTTGTATTTCCATTTTCCCCCCAGCTTGAAAGAAGGCTTAGTTTAATTGGTTATTTGCATAATTATTCTGAAAAATAAAGCACTACAAAAATGGCTAATAGGAGATCAGAGTACTGTATTCATGAAGGAATTACAAAACAGAGGAAAACTAACTGTATTTTATGTACAGCATCGTCGCAAATCACATCATCCCTGAAGCATTTGAAAACCCAGGCAAAGCAGCAAAATTCTCAGCAATTAATGCCTCGCAACGCAACAGAAACCAAGAACAAAGCGGTCAATCTATAAAGCCAACGTCTGTCTGAAGTTGTGTTTTCTAAAGAAATAATATCAAGTTCGTAAAGTACAACAGACAACAAAAAGTAAAAAAGCAGTTGATGCCGTTTCTCTAAATGCATGGAAACTGAGAGAACTTTTGGAGGATGCCAAAAGAGAGGGGAAATGGCTTGGCTTCTGCGAGCACGGCTCCGGCTGTTCTGCTCCTCTAGTGGCCCCACTGGTTAAGTTCTGGGCACAGCACAGATGGAAAATGCTCCTGACCAACAAAGAGCTTGAAATAAAGGCAGTAATGCAAGTGCATGCCACAGAAACTACAGAAAGGATGCGATGCTAAAGCTAAATGGTAGCCTGGGATAAATGACCTCCTTCAAGCCTCTGCCTTTCTGTGTATTTAAAAGCAAACTGGACCCTGGCGATGGAGCCAGCTTCCTACTCACTGCCACCAGTCGCACAGCAGAAGAGCAAAGGAAAGCAACAAGCTACCAGCATCTGCTTGTATTTGCAGTTCCCCAGCACAGACAAGGGGAAAAAAGCCATGAGCAAACCCCAGCGAGCAGATTTAAACTCGGAAATTAAGCTGAAATTCAAGGGCAAAAGCAAACCAAAGGAAATTTATGACTGTCACATCGGGGAAAGGGCAGCACAGGCAGAAGAATGATTTGTACACAGCTCATCCCAGCCCTGTAAATATTCATATTTGGAGGTGCATTACAGATTGTACATGCTCCAGCAGTCACGACACCCCTCCAGCAACCCGCATTCCTCCCGAATAGCACCATGCACCCATCACATTTCTAGTCGAAGGTTACAGCAGACACATGGGGGAGGGCACGGATTCGTTTCCCCAAAGTCCTCCACACGCACATCTCCAGCACTAGTGTTTGTTCTCAGGGGGCGTAATACACTTGTGCTAGCTCTTACTGAAAGAAACATCCACCAGCACAGGACAGGCTTATTGCAGAGGGGCCGATACTCTGGAGCGAGAGTTGCTCATCCCTTGGGCTACCAGCAGCATCAGGTGGGACCGGTACAGGCTCCATCACATACAGCCGAGGAGCTCCCGGAGCACTGCCCCTCAGCACCAGAGGGTCTCTGCCCAAGAGGAGCAGCCAGAGCACTGCAGCAGCCCCAACACCAACGTGGGCGCTGTGAGTCAGACATCAAGTCAGCTTGCTCTTCTGCCCTCCTGTATACACGTACATACAGTTATTGCATGGCGATCTACGTACATCATCCGTACTATGCCAATTCTTCATGAAAAACAATCACACAGCATGCAAGGAACTAAGGTGAAAGGCCCAAGTTCATTCAGAATGGTGCTGGTCCAGTTCCAACACCCACCTAAGTTCTGTTCACTTCCAGCACAAGAAAATCATTGCGTTTTGGGACATATTACTGGGTATCCAAGAGCTTTTAAAGGAAAAGTTGGAAGATGTCCTTATCAAGTAACCACATATTTCCAGGGTGGTCCATAGTATTCTGTAGAGATTTTAATAAACCTCTGCCTCTACATAAATACACTCCCGTCAGTTTGCTGACTGGAGCATATTCTTCCCAAGGGAGAGGAATATGATAGCAGACACTGCTCAGCCCTCCCTCTCTCCCCTCAGTTTTGACTGCAGCTTATTAATTGCTAGGTATGCTCTTGTGAAAAAAAATTACGATATTTAATCACCATTATTAAACTAGATACAAGCTTGGACAAATCAGTGAATGCTTCACCGATGTTTCACAGCCGCTCAACCACACCCCCTTCCCCCAAATCTAGCAATGACGCCAAACTATGTCTGGAGGTACTGGAGATGCTAATTTCATCTAAAATGCAAAACACCCTTCGGTACATTGAAAAATCCTCGTGTAGAGCCTTCTCTATCCTGCAGCATTTTACATGCACACTAAGTAGCTACTTATAATTAATTTGTTAACCATTGCCAAGCCATGTACTACAAGAAGTTTGTTTTGCTACAAGATCTAACTTTCAGCTAGAGCTTACAAAATTTCAAGTATCGTTATGAATGCTAGAGATACAACCACACGTTTCTGCCATTTCCAGAGCAGAAAAAAGATGGCAAAACACTACAGCACTTAACTGTTGCCCCAACAAGCATGTACTGGGCAGTATCCCTCTTCCAGATGGCCTGGAAAACCGAAGGACAGTTCTCAGCTTGCAAAAAACACAAGCATGCAAGAAAGCCATTTGGCAAACAAAGGAAGGCAGAAGTTCTGCAGCTCCAGCAGACCACAGGCATTCTGCCACTGTAAGCTTAGGGGAGGTCGAGCTCTTTGGTGATGGGAATTCAGCCATTTAAGCAGCTGCAGAGGTTTAGTTTGCTTGAGATAATCCACGCTAAGAACGTACCTTTTTTTCCACCCTCCATTCCCACTTTTGTATGTTTTCAACTATTCAGTTACGAGAAGAGGTGGGCCTCAGGCTGGGGAGGGCCTACAGCGCAGCTGGAACTGAGGTGCAGCTTGCCCAGTTCCCATCTTCCTGCCTCGCTGTGCCATTTTAGCTGCATGCCCTTCTTACAGGGAGGATGGGTTTTAGATTAAAATACGAGCATTTGAATCGTAAGGCATTCATCATGGAGGAACCCATACATCACACATCCTTTTGGAAGGAAAAGCCCACAAATATATAATATTTGAATATATGAAGCTCTGTGAGCCTGAAAACAGTTTGCAAGGTTGCAAATTGCCCAGTTCCACAAGTGCACTAATCCCATTTCAGTTGCTGGCTTCAGTGCTATCAAGGCAGAAACACAAAAAAGCACTTGATTTCATATAAGTACATCAGAAAAATTTCATGGACGCTGCTAAATAATTGATCTGCACAGGAAGGAATTTTCTAGTGTCTAGTTTGCTGCACAGATTGCAAAGCTCCAACCTTTTGTGCTAACGTGCACAGAAATACGGCTCCCTGCGCACTCCTCCTGAATACCAAGCAGGCAGTCTGTAGCTGGTAGGAAATAAGCTCACACACACATCCAAGCACTAGCAAGCATTAATATTTAGGTTTATTCAGACCCAGGCATAAACTTGTTACCAGTGGGAAACATATACATCTTCCTGAACAACAGAAGAGCGTCTGGAGAGTCAGTTAGAAGAGAAAGAGCATCTTCTCAGCACATAGTCTCAAACCTACTGAAAATTTCACTGTTATAACTCTAGAAAGAGAAGGTGACGCTAGCGTATTTACTCACTACAGTCGGTTCAGTTTATGCAGTAATTGCGCTCGGAGGGGGCATTAGGCAGCGCAGCCCTGGAAGTGCCCCGCACCAGGCTGGAACCAAGCGGCAGCTGAGGGTGCCGATTAGCTCTTGTTTATGGGACCGCTAACTGCACAGACACTCAACTGCCTCTCATAGCACAACGTCATTTTAGGCTTTGCTTTTGGTCCCTTTGCTACGACTCCAAAGCACAGAGACAGTAGAATTAACTGCATCACAAAAACGGAGCTGACAAATCTTATGCAAGAGCTTTACTTGAAGGGAAAGCCGCCCCATGCACAGGTGAAGGACTGCAGCTTGCGTTGCAATGAACTGAACCTGAGTTTGAGCCTTCACAGGAGAAATTCCTTCAATACCTCTCCCTCAGCGGGGAGGAAGGCGAGGATGCAGACTCCCACATGCACAGCCACAGAGGAGTGGGCTAAACAAACTCTTGACATTTCACATCAAAACAATTCAGTTATCTGAGGCCCCACTGGGATTAGGTGGGGACTGGTCACAGGTCCCCCAGAACCAGCAATGAGACCTGGATGGGAGGCACACAAGGTCCTCACCTGCATGCCCATATTCTGTCCGGATGGCCTTACAACACCTGCAGTAATGGTTTGGTTCAGTTATAGGGCTGTATCTCTGCCCCCTTTATTTTTCTCTCAGTACATCTGCGCCCATACCACTTTGATAATGAATGGACATTTTCTCCTTGATGTTCTAAGCTCGCACATCTGAAATGCTGCTCCACATCACCACCCTGTTGGCACCCCTCAGTTACCCCACGAACAGTGATAAGAGCTCAGTGGCTGCCTGTGCCTGCTCCTAACAGCCCACAGAGTCACGATGAGACAGAAAAGAGGGGTGCCAGCCTGGGACTTTGGAAACCTTGTTCTGCTGGGGTGCAGTGAAACCATGGCCAGGGCATGGAGACCAAGCTGCCCCCGGGAGGAGCTGTGTGTGCACCCCGAGCTCTGGGCCTGGCTCCCCCTTTTGTGAGGCACGGCCCCAGAGGGCTCTTACAGCACAAGCACGCTGCCGGCTGTGACACATGAGGAGGTGACGCTGTGGGGGCACTTTGTCTTGAAGCAGGACAAGCAAGACAGTACCTGTGCAGATGAAGTGATGTTAAGTGCACAATACAACAAATTGCAGCCATTAAACAACCATTGTCATCAACCCAGCCTTAGTTCAAGAAAGTGAATGTGTCACAGAAACTCAGTAAGATGAACTCCAGCATCGCAGAGCTTGGCAAATCACTGCTGACTCCTGCCCAAGCAGCCAAGGGCACGTGTCTTCCAGAAAGTCCCTTGGGATTAGATGAGCTCCCTTACCCAAGTCTCCTTGGCATAACTTTGAAAAAGACTTCTTGCAGAACAGTTTTGCCCACGTACACCCACACATCCCCTTGTTTTACCAGCAGGTCAGAAATAAACGTTTTCTGTTCACTGCATTTCGGGGACTGCCCACACCGGCGTGCCCAGTAAGAAGCCAGCTGCCAGGCACATTGTGGTATGGGTCTGCTGTGACTTTAGGGGAGACGCAGACCAACATTTCCATTTTAATAAAGACATCAGTTACAAAAGGTGCCACTGAGGGAAAGTACTTACAGTAATGGGGAATTAACAAGTCCCTGTAATTAGCCAATTAGTTACCTTGGATCCAATTCATTAAGAAGCTGCACGTCCTCATTTCATTCATTTCTCCTCCCACTTTCTGCTTTCCAGCCAGGACTGGTGGCACAGAAGGCAGGAGAGGTGAGGCCCAGCAGCAGACACTGAGCTCGGCTGCTGCAGCCCCCAGGCACGCTCTGCCGCTGACCCACACCGCGCGGTCATCCCTGCTCCCCGGGAACTGGGGGAACCCTCTGCTGGCAGGTTCGCCTGGAGCCAGCTGCCGTTACACACGGTGTGGAGGACTCGGTAGCCTGAACATGGTGGTAGCCATGCAGGAACCAGCCCAGAACAAAGCAGCACCTGGTGGCACACATTTCTGCATGGGGAAACCCACTTGGGTATCAACACACCCAGGCTACAACGCCTAGGGGTGTCTTAAAGAGCATCCCCAGGGCCCTATCTGCCAACCCCACGCACATTCAGTACTTACAGAAATCAGCAAAGAGAAAGGAGCAGGGACAGGAAGCTGCAAGACACGCACCTTTGTCTGCGCCAGATTCAGGCTCAAATATTGGAGCTTTGGAGTTTTATTGGAGTTTTCAAAGACTGTAAGTACAGCAGCGATTCAGCCCTGCCTCAAAGTCACCGACAGAGAGAATTCCCTCTCACAGCAAATGTTCTGAGGGATCAGCTCAAGCTCTCTGCCTCCTTTCTCAGCATTAAAGGAAAAATGCAAAAATGCTGGGTTTGATTTCATTTCTGCTTGTAAATCAAGCCACAAAGTCTGTCTCAGCCTCTGTTGACTAGGAAAGCATCCACTGGCTGTACTCGGAGCAGGCACTGCAATTCGGTGTTATTTTAGGATTACTTCACGAGAAGCAAATTGACACAAAGGTCCCCATTTCCCAGCTATAATTAAATGGAAATAATTCCCAAGAACTTCCCCTCCGCAGTAAATCCATGGATATTTTTTCCTCTTACAGGTGACAGTTTGTAGGTGGTGTTGCCTAAATGGGCTTTAAATACACAGAGCATAAAAACTTAGCAAATGGCTAAGAGATGAGTGTCCACACAAGAAATACATTAATAGGGGCAAAAGAAAAAAGTGGGCTAATGCTTCAGTTAGAAATTAATTTTATGTTAATATCAACCAGGAGATAATTGCCACTGCTATTACAGAGCTTCCACCTTTAGCTTTGGCATACTTTACAGAAAAAATCCTAGTAGGGAGACAGAGACAGCAAGAGAACTTTGCCCAGGGCCCCGCGGGGAAGCAGCCAGGAGCAGCAGTGAGGACCCCTGAGTGCAGCACACTGCCCTCCTCCCACTGTCTCACCTGAACCCCATAACTGAAATTGGTCGGGTTTACACATGACCCTGCCCTCATTTTGTTCACTCTTAACTTCGATTCTGCTTGGAGTGACTTGTGCACTGAGGTCTACTCTTTTGTTCCTTCAGCCCTTCAAAACCACCAATCTGAAAGCTGCGCTATTCCTTGGCTGCCAGGGAACTCTAATCCTCTGCAAAGCTTCGAAACAGAGAAGAACAATATGCAGGGTGGGGGTGAGAGTAAGGGCAGGAGGAACCAGTGAAAATTGAATAATCAATCAAGACTGAAAAGCAAAGAGAAGCATCAGAAAAAAAGCCAGTTTACCCATGCCATGTGTGCCAGCCAAACTCGTGTCGATTATTCTTCTAACCCTCGAGATGCCTGCCTTTGTTAGGAGAAGTGTGTCAATTTACTGAGCCAGCCTTGAGGAAAAAATGCCTTTCAAAGTCAGATGAAGGAAAGTTAAAAATAGGGAGATCACCTACTACAGCTGCAGTAAAACCACAGCTTTCAAAAATCAGGAGAGATGCAAAGCATTTATCCACATCCCAATCATTCCAGAGGTAGGAGCACAACCAAGTGCCAGGCACTCCTGGTTTAAACCCACAGTTACCCAACAAAAGCTGTCATTGCCCCGTGTGTGTTACTGGGGGACAGACAGTGACAAAACAAAGGTCAGCACATGGCTGTCCCTGCAGGATCTCATTTCAAGGGGTACCTTTGCCATCCCACTGAACAAAGACTGCAGTTGCTCACAACTCTTGAGCGAGACAGGCAGGTCGGAGCTGGCTAAGGATTACAGGGCATTTCTTAAGGTCCTTGGCTTTTCCTCAGCTGCCTACGAAGTCATTCTGACTCTCTGAAGTCAGGGAAAAAAAACAAACAAACAAAAAAAACACAACAATGAAACAAGACAATTACGGGGAAAAATAAAAATGAGAGACACAAAACCACAGAACCACCAATGCTGGAGACTGCTGAAAGGGGAATAAACACTACAGGAGAAAGTAGTATTATACTTTTATCTCAGGGCTGAGTGTTGTGTTGAGCTCGTGCAAAACCCACAAATCCTTCTCTGAACAATAGAAGGCTTTAACTTCATTGGGAAGCTACTCGTTGGAGTGAAATAAAGAGAATTTGCAAATTCTGTTTTCTCTTTAGAAGACTTTTGGAGTGAGTTCTGGTACAATACAGGCAAGCACACGCTAAGTGGATTAACAATAATGATTCCTTCAGCTCTAAGGACAAGCTTGTGCCAAGAGCTGTACCAACGCATCTCCCAGAGAGTGGCGAGCAAGCTCAGCTCATTTTAGATGACTGAGGCAGCAGTCACTTCAGCAACAGAAAAAGGTTGTCCTAAAATACAAACATGACTAGGTATGTCTGCAGTGGTTGTTTGCTTCTCCTCCTTGGAAGCACATGCAGGGTAGAAGCACCCTGAGGCAGCACGAGGTGCATGCATGCAGGCAGAGGGAGGTTTCCCATTTCCAGCAAGCTGGGCGTTTTGTACCATGACGGTAGTGTTTAAGAGAGCTGTCATCCTTGTATCAAGTGTACCAACCAGTCCTGCCTGCAGAGTTTAAGACAATGGATTTGAACCAGAAGAAATTTGAAAAAACGAAGTGTTCTTGTTAGGCACATCTGCAAGGTTTCTGTCCTTTGTTTTTTATTAAATCAGAGTATTAGAGAGGGAGAGAACACACATCAGGAGGTGTTTAAATTTACTTATAAAGATAATCCAACTGCACATTCTCAGCAATGTTACAATAGGATCTAAAACCTGGTCACTTGGTTCATACCAATAGGGAACTGCCTGTCTCCAAACCTCTGTTACTCAGTCCTCGGGATCAAACAGTTACTTCCACCCATTCAATGCAGAAGGTCAGTATCGCATTCAAAACAGAAGTTGTCTTTGGGACAGAAGAACACAACTCTCATGCAGTTGTTCCTCAACTCACATGTATTTTTGGGTACCCCCAATACAGAAGTACATTTGAACAGGTCTAGTTACGAGTTTAAAAAAGGTCTAATGACGTTCAGTTTCCTAAAGCAAGTCAGAGCTGCCCTCTGCCAGAGGCCTGGATGCTCAGAGCCATCTATTCCATCGTCCTGCAGTTTTCAGCACCCCACTTACACTGCAGCTTTAGCAGCATGCCTCTAAATTAAACGCATGCCTCTAAGTTGGTGATTTTAAAACATACTAATACCTCAGCCATAGCAATTTGAAGCCCATTTCACAGTAAGCCAGGCCCTTGCCTACAACAGCTATGCGCTCTGTGGGTGTGCAGAGGTATTTTAAGCCCCTTTACAACAATATTTTGTGCTGCTACAAGTCTAAAGGCCTTGAAAAGCCATGCCTCAGAAGCACAGATATCATGCCACCAGGATTTGCTCAGTGACACACCAGAAGACTTCTCTGCACCGTGCTTCTCAGAGAAGTGGCCAGTATAATTCTCAGGTTATTTGTAAGCGCTGTCCGCAACGATGTCTGCATTTCTCTTTCCAGGTCTTATCACAAGCTCTCTCTGTCATTTTTTAACTAGCCCAAGAAAATAAATAAATAAAACTGGCTTTACATCAGCCCTTAAAAACAGGAAATTAATTCTGGACTATTGAGTTACAATCGAGAACATCATAAAATAAAGCAGGCTACAACCAGACAATGGTGCTAATGTCTGTGGAGTGACAAGCTCCAGGGAAGGAATTGGAGATCCATGATTTCTCACTGCACCACAGAAAGCAACACTCTAATTGACAGAAGTAGGCAGTCTGTAACTAAGCGGCATTTCAGCATCAGTATAAATGCACAATTAATTAACGTGTATTTGAAAAGCAATACTTTTCCTTTTGCACAAAGAATTTTTAAAGTCCTATGTAGAGAGAGAATAGCTGTAGCTGGGAAGCCCAGCGTAGCAGATTTAACAGCCTTCACTCAGACACGTTATAAAGCTATTAAATGTCTGCCATTCAGGTAATTATGGGAGGCTTGCCACATCTTTTGCTGTCTCCCAGCCAAGATGTGAAGAAAAGGAGAGGTGAAAAAATGGGAGGGGAAGTTAATGGATCCAGCCGAAGAGCTTTTCTCCGTAATTACATCTGATTGGAAAATTGTCTGCTTCAAAGAACAGAAACCTGAAGCTTTATTAGTAAGAGGAGATCTCAAGTTTCTAATTAACAGAAAACAGAAGTACCACGCATTTCACATCATATGTTCTTGTCACACAGCCCCCGTTCTAAAACGATTCTCCAAAGGACTAATTTGCCCATGACATGGCAGAGGGGGGACGGGGAATCTTCCAAACAAAATAAACCCAGTGCCTTTGGCAGTGCAGCGGAGCCTGTGCAGAAATCCAACTGCTGAACTGACCAGCTAACTACGCTAAAGCCACCCATCGCTGCCCTCGATCTCTGTGAACCAGGAGCTGCCCTGCACTGTGGCTGGCCAGGCAGAACCAAAGGATGTGTCTGGAGCAGTCCCAGGGGGACCACGCTGTCTGTTGACACCCAAACACAGCAGGGAGCAGACACGTGCCTCAGACAGCCCCATTTCCCTGCATCTGGCTGTGAACTTCTGTACCTGGTGCTGAGCTTGCTCTGGTGAGTCTCAGCCCCACCTGTACCCAAAATAACACTTCAGAAACAGCAACAGACCTTGCACCAATTCACAGGATGCCCTAACTTGACCTAGGCCCCAGTTTTTAACTTTCTATCCCATTTTTGCAGGCTCTTAAGTCTGTCAGCATTAGAAGTGGCAGAAAAGATGTTATGTACATTTTCATGCTAGATGTGAGTTCATGCAGAAAGCGATCTCACAAACAAGGAACTGAGGGAAAATACCAGTATAAACCCTTCCTAGCCAGTTGGGCTGCTCCCTCTATCCCAAGCGATGGGCTCAGCCCATCAGCAGTGCAGAAGTGTCCCATGCTGCTTTCCACCAGTAACCCCTCCTAATGGGCTGGGCACACATCTGAGAGTCCAAATGATCGTCCCCTTGCAGGTGAAGGTGAGATCCTCCCCCCCGCAGCATCTCCCTGCAGCCCAGTGTCACAGGGCACCCACACTCTGCTAGGGACACTGGCACTGGGCACACAGGCACGCCTGGCCAGCACAGCACAGTGCTGGCCACGCATGCCCCAGCGGGTTTCATAGCCCCTGGGGGGTTCTAGAGGATGAAGTACAAGATACATGCTGCTGACAACAGGAACTTCTGAAAACTGATGCTAGTCACTGCAGATGTGGGAGACACCACAAAGTGAGCGGGGGGCACAGAGAACAGAGCTGAGAGCACTTCTGGAGCAATACGCCATGCCTCTGTGGGGCAGAACAGCGCCACAAATGAGGAGTGGTGTCAGAGAGGTTGCACCAAGGTCCCCCAAAGCTGGAACCATAACTACGTACCGATTATGAGGGACAGACAATGCTGTCTGTAATACACAAAGAGGAGGTAAAGACCTGCTCCTATCCTCTTGGAGTAGGTAAAAACCACCACCAAAGAGTCAGGATGGGAAGACTGAACTGAAGGCAGGGCACAGAGGAGGGCTAATGGACTTGGCACAGGTGTGAACAAGACTTGGTTCCTGCAAACCCATGCACGAGAGCAGGGCATGACAAAGACTAACTGAACGTGACTGGATTTAAGTCAGAAAATTCTGTATGCATTTGAAACTCTGCACTAGATTAACAATTGCAGTTTTAATTACCGTGTTGGCTGGGGAAGGGAACCTTGATGAGCTGCACTCTTTAGAGCATTCCTAAGTAGCTGCTGTGTGCGTAGGCTCTTGAAACTTGATGCTGAGAAGGAAACTTCTGCTAGAGCTCCAAGTGATCACCGAAGGACACGACTCTTTGACCAGCCTCAAAAATTTGGCAACTCACAATTGGAGGACTAATTTGCCTGTCCTCTCAGAGATGGCCATCCACCTGCCCCTCAATCACAAAACTTTTTCTTTCCAGAGAGGAGCTGTAACATACAATTTCACCTTCAAGGTAGCAGTTCTGCTATTCAAATACAGAATTACTTCAACTTTGCTGATCTCATTCAAGAGCTGGGGGGACCATAAACCACACGTACACTTCAGCTTTAGTCTGACTTTATGAGGTTTATGGCACTGAGCACAAATCTACCATGCTGACACTGGTACATCCTGTTGAAGAGCTTTGCTGAAATGCCTAGCAAAACACAAGTCCAGATATTTCCACGTGATCTCTTTGCTGACATTATCAGCATAAGCATGTATTTTATCCAGCTGTGGAAGCAGGGAGAAAAGAACTCCCCTGGCCAGTGACAACTGGAGTAAGACCAACTTATTTCACAGATGGTAAATCCAGCAGTTAGCTGGTAATGACAGAACCAACATTTAATTTATCACCTACAAGGACAATTACAGCCTGTCTCTACTACATGCCCAATGGAAACCAGAGTTACACAGAGGGTAGATCTCATTCCCTGTTATATGCAGCACACAGTGTAATACAGCCTGTAAGCTCTCTTTATCCCTGCTGGAATGTTCCTTAAGTTATCTCGTTTCATTAGAATAAGCCAGGAAAGCCTAACTTATTCCATGATAAATACAGTATCCACTTTAAAAGACCCCAATTCTATTAAATATTCCATTTTGCAACTTCACCACCTCAATCTTCTTGTGGAAGACTGAGACTTGGTTTGTTTTGGTCTTGCTGACACTGCCAAAACAGCTGAGGCTGGCAGGCACTGCTCAGAGCAGGGCTAAGCACAGCAGGCTGCTCAGAGTAACTTACTGTCAGGTTTTGACCACTTCCAAGAATGGAGACTGCGAGATGACTGGAGACTGTATTTTAGAGGTTGAGTTAGCTAGAGAGAAGCAGATGACACACCAAGGACGTCTTGCTGTCTCAAACTGCACAGGCAGTCTTACCTGAATTCATAATCCTAAATTATCGTCAAGAAGCTTAAGCACCTAGAGAGCACTGAGCAGTCCACTTACAGCAGTATTGTAACCAGCAGCCACAGGGCATTCATCTGCAAGTCCCACAGGGACAGACCAAGCACAGGTAAGACTTTTTTTTGAAAGGTGGCCTAATAACTGCAAAGTATATTTATCGGCTTTTATAGTTCTATTCTGCAAAATGGTAAGACAGGGAAGACTTCAATGTTCTGGCAGGGATGCTCATGATAACGTGAAGAAGTCAGACAGCTTTGCTTCCCAAATCTGCCTCCCCAGAAGAAAGGAAAGTTCCACACCACAGCACCTGGATACAGACCCAAGGGGATGGTTGGGGTTTCTGAATCCATGCTCTGCATAGACTTTAAACTATGTTTTTACAGCACTATAACCACATTTCTGCATTTTCATGCACCAGTATAGATATTTCAGCTTGTCAGTGTTTCTACTTGATCAGCGTGACCCATGGTGTGCCAGTCACTATGACCTCAAAAACACTGGGGTCAACAACCAACCTGCTGCTAACTCAACAACTGCCCCATTACCTTGCATGATCCCATTTGCTATTTAGGCTCATAAATACTGTAAAAAGATCATAGATGCTTTCTGAAATGTTCTTGCACTCTATTTCATAAGACAGCTTGATTCAGTGGTATGGGAACAGTACATTAATCATTCAGCACAAGTTGGAGTCAACTGTGTATTTATCATTCTCCACATCTAATTTGAAGGCCAAAACCTATGTAAATCTCTCAAATATGCTCTCATAATTCACAATTTAAGAAGTGCAGAACCTGCTTTCTGTCTTTTACTGAATTTATCTAGATGCTTTGACTTTAAGGTCTTGTAATAACATCAAATGGAAAGACCTTGACTTATGACTTAATTAAATATCATTGTAGTAGTTCACTAATTGAATCAAATAAAACAGTGAAAAGGTTACAAAATTCCTATAACCTTATCACAAAAACAGTATTTTCAGAAAACTGGAGCACTTTCAGCTAACTCTTAAAAAAAATAAAAATCCATCAGCTTTTCATCATCTGGAACCAAAGCCTGGAGGAGAGTTTTGTATTAGAAAGGCACCACTTCATTGTTAAAGACAATACAAATAAGAAAGTCAAGAAAAAGCTGTAATTAAGAAGCCAACAAGTTTCACAGAGCAACAAGATTTTCTCAGCTGCCACTCAACATTTAGGTAGCTAGATCTATAAAAGGCATGAACTTAAAAGAAAAAGCTAACACTTTGTGGCTAAATCTAAACAGCCTGGACAGAGAAGTGAGTTCTCTTGGAGCAGATGTGGATTTGTGTCCTTCTGCCCCACTGACAGACTTCAGATGAGCATGAGACACTGCTAGCCCCCAATTCTGGCCAATGAGTCCAGAAGCCTCAAGCAAACATTTCAACTTTCTGTTGATGCAAGTTATTCATTCTATTCTCCGAAGTGAATTCTTTAAGTGAATAAACACCACTATCTTTACCAGAAAGGCACTGTTGTGGAACAAAACATGACTTAGAAGGTTTAAAAATAAATTCCTCCATCACATGAAGCTGGTTCCCTTCTCGTTAGGTTTGCCAAACGTGGCAGTGCATTCCCCTGGATACCAGTATGGGTGCAGCACGGCAGGAAACGGTGTGCTGTCATCCCTTGCGCTTCCCATATTTGCAAGGCAAACACATCCATACCACAAGGAAGGACTTTTCCAGACCTATATTATCAAAAACATTATATTTCTTCCAATTCCTATTTTATAGAAAGATTTTTTTTTGACAAAAATTCTTGTTTGTCTATCTTTATCATAGCAGGGTTAATAGACCTCATGAGCAAGAAAACTACAGCATGGATAAAATCCATATGTAGGAACAAGATTTGGAGCAGATACCAGAAAGATCTGACAGTCTGTGCAGCTCTTTATTATTCTCCTGGTGTCCTGGAGAATAATAAGTGCTAAACAATGCATAGCATTAGTTCTCTCCATAATTACAAACGAAATTAAAATGGTGTTTACTAGAGGGCTGATCCTTAATTAAGAAGAAAACATTTCATAACTAAGACTCAGCCATGAAATGCAATTACACAAGCCTTCAGAGACAGCAGAAGTTTTGGTCAGCTCTTAGAGCAGGGAGGCTCAGCTTGGAGTCCTCCAGCAGCTTCTATTATTCAACACGTGTTTCCTTGCATAGGGCAGCCTGTTCCACTCATGGAAGACTGCTGCAAAGTTGATATTAAGCTCACTTTTTCAGTCTGGATAGCTGTTTTATTTTTCTTAATACATTGCCTAAGTGTCTAATAAATACACCTTTTTAAAAAAGTGTTCTGCCTCAGCACGTTCCAGTTAATTATTCCATAACAGTCAGGGCTCAGAAAAGAAACACATGCATAGTAGTGTGTTTAAAACTCAACATGATAATAGTGCCCTGCAAGTTGTAGTGCTAATTGGATTTCTTAATTGGCTTGGATCGAAAGGATTTGGTTCTATTTTCACTGACAGAAAAAGAAATGAGACAAAATGAGGAAGAGATTGATCCAAATACCTAAATGTGTGACAGATACTCCTACACACCTCACAAGCAACCTTGGACAAGTCATTTATGTCCCCAAGGAGCTAAAACTTAGATTCCGACAACCACTTACCAACAAAAACAGTACTCACAGACCAATTCCAGTACTATTAGAACTTCTGCTAAAGTCTTCACCAACTAGATAAAAGCTTGTGGTTGTCACAAGAAAGCCGCAAAAGCCCAAATGAGCCAAGCCACAATGATACCCAAGCATGAGGATACAAATACAATAAAAGCAGGGTACTGCTTTCATATAAGTACTAGCTACTATGGTCACAGTAAAAATAATAACACTCTGAAGACAGAACTTGAGCAATATCTCCTTTCTGACTCCTCACCTTCTAAAGCTGATCTATACCTGATTTTTCAGGGACAAGCAACCACAGCTCCAGACCCAAACTGAGGGAACATAAACTTGCTGTTTCTCTCAGCACATCTCAGACCTGAACATAGAAGCTCCTTCTGCAGTTCTTCATCACCTACACAAAGGAAGGCAAACCTAGGAAGGACACAGCAGGACCTCAGTGCTACACACACGCCTTGGTCATCAATGCATCACTGTGATCAACTTCTGTAGGTGAGGAATTAACCTCCTGTTTTAAAGGTGAAAGATCGATACTCTAAAAAAAAAAAAATTAAAAAAAGGAATACAGGGTCTCCAATTTAATCCTTAATCTTCAGAAAGATTCTGAAACCCAGTGGGAGAGGCTCCTAGCTCCACCTGTTCACAGGGATGCTACACTGCACTTCCCCTAAAGCCAAAGCAAAGCTGCACTCAACCCACCCAATAATGAGGAATTCACCTCTATTTCATACCTTTTGGGAACATATCCTTCCCCCGCATTATGGGAAGGAAAAAAAACAGCCTAACACATCCTTGACCAGAAGGACTCGCATATGAAAATGCTATACCCCAGTATGAGAGTGCTGAGCTATCTGCTCCCACAGAGTAAAAATAAATCTGTTATCAAGCAGACTGATTGCACATTAAAAGATTTGCTGAATCAGAATACGCTGGAAACAAGTAGGTTCTGTTGAAGAGAAGCCATGCTTTGTTTCAAGCAGAATTGTATTATTGATTTTCTTGAGCTCTGTGGTTAATCTGAATACAGAATTGTTTGACGGCACTGAAATAAAAGTTTATATTATTGGGTAGCGTGGCACTTTTGGCGACAGCTGAATTGAGATTTCAGGATTAGAAATTGTTTCCATCCATTGCTGCAAACAGAATAAACTCCAACTTGCTTACTGAACAAGTCTGCACAGAACATATGCTGAACAAAAGGAACTTGCATCTTTGAGAGAATGCACATAAACTGGTAAGAGGGAAACAAAGAATGGGAATTAAAGGTCTTTCATCTATCCTCAGTCCAGGCACAACAGCATGTCTGTGCTGCATCCCCACCCGCAGCCACGACCTGCACCAGCCCTGCTCTGCGGGGCCCGTCGGGACATTTCTGTACCTGCTGTCTCTGAGCAACGTGCTGCATGCTTTGGGGAAGACTCTCCAGCTACCTTCATTTGGATACAGCCCTTACCTTAAAAAAAAAAAAAAAAAAAAGGAAATCTCTGTTCCCTAAACCCACAGAGCAGGACAGACTTGAAAGACAGCAGTCAGGTCACCGATTGTTTTTCCCCCTTCCCACTGCACAGAACACATACAGGATCAAGTCACTTGCCTTCCTCCCTTCATGCACTGAAACCTTCTAGCGTGTTTTCCTTCACAGCCCTTCTGATACTATATGGCTGTATCACTGTTCTTTTCCTCCCCTCCAGTTGCTGTACCAAGAGAAAGAGAGCAACTCCTGTGGGCCACTGCATGACCACCAGCTAACACTTAGCAGCTCGGAGCCAGGCTCCACACAAGCACGTTCACTACAGCCCCCAAGAATTGCCATCTTTTAGACAGCGATCAACTAACGTGGGTGAACACCAACTGTGCTTCCAGGCCTTGAGCAATCCCTGGTAACGCCCTACAGAACTGCCTGCGACTGCACTTCTCCGATCCATTCAGATCTTGGAAAGTGCTTCCTTTTCCATTCTAAACAGAGAAAAAAACAGCCATTTATTTTATGCTCAGGTCTCTGGAATCAAACAAAGCTCTTATCTTTTGCAGCTCTGAGCTTGGTGTGTGTATATACATATATATAAATATATATCAAGAGAGAAGCGTGCTTTGAGGGGTGCCCTGCACGTCACAAAGCTGAGGCAGCAATGAGTACTCGCACTGCAGCAAGCGACTGGTGCTGCTGCCTCCGCTGCAGCAGGGCCCAGGGCAAGTGTGATGAGGGAGAAGGACTGACCCTGCTTGCACCCCTCTGGGGGGAGCAGCCAGCCTGGCCCCCCTAGCTTGCTACTCCTCAGCCCTCTGCTCCTGCCTGCCCCTTGCACCAGGGCCACAGCAGTCAGCCTGCCTGCGCTGCCTCTGCTTCTCCTTTTTGCTCCCAAACAAGCAAAGCCACATACAAAACACCCATCTTTTTCTCCCTTCTTCCTTTCCTCCCCCCAACAGCCATATAAATCTCTTTTCAATAACATCTACCTGGTCAGCAGAATTTCAAGTGCAGCTCTACATTTCACTCCCTGATAGACCCCCTAATCCTTCCACCCGCCAGCCCTGAGGAATTACCACCTTAAAAGTCTTGCTCACGTCTAACACAAGTTCTGCTGCTGACAGCACAGCACTGTCAGTATTAGGCACACGCAGGCAGCAGGATGGGGGGACACAGCACACTTGTGTCCGTGAGCCAGGAGATGCCAGGAGAGCTGCGTGGTGCTGCCAGGCACTTGTGGCAGATGAACATGGGTGAAGTAAGGGAGTTATTGGCATCTCCTGGGGGCACGGGAAGATTTGAGAAATTAAAACATAGCAATAGGCATCATGGGATTAGGGGCTGCAAAAGATTTTTTCCTTCAGTAGGATGGAACAGTGCTTCCTCCTGATGGTGCCTCTGTTATTCTGGGTATGCTAGAGCCGGCACATTGACATGTTACTTGTCTGATAGAGGCTTCGTGCAAGAGGGAAAACAGATCATCAGTGCATGCATGGAGAGGGGAAGTGGTGCCCTCCGTGCCCTGGCACCTGCCCCTCCGGCACCTGCAAGAAGCGTCATGAGGAAAGCTCCAGCATCGATTCTTCTCTTTGGCATGCACTGATAGATGCAAAATATAAACCACAAAACTGTTATTTTTAAAAATGATACCTGCAAATGCATATGGACCACAGTTAATTCAGAAGAGTTTTACCACATGTTTTTACAAAAGTGGAATTTGTTAATGTTTGTAACGGTACTAGAGCTTGTGAAAGGTATTAGAGCTGACAACTTACTTTTCAAGCTTGCTGTCAATAGAATTTTATCACTCTTTAAAAGCTAAAATTGCCATCTAAGAACAGGAAACCAGTGCTTCAAGGCAACTCTTCTCAAGTAGGTCTGCTTAGACCATATCACAACTGGACGGTTTCCTGCTGGGAGTTACTTCACACACTCACTAGACCAAGTACTTCCCAGGAGCTCATGCAAATGCACACAGGTGGTAGTGAGCCACCTACCTACAGCACTTCGTTTATACATGCGTAGGAAAGCAATTCTGATGTTATATTCATCTCTAAACGTGCTCATGGTCAGATTTATCTTTAGGTAACCAAGAAAGAAAATCTGCTTGGAGAATCTGCTGTAATGTTTGCAGTGCTATTTACAGGACAGCTAACCATTTCAGAGTCAAAAGTTCTGCTTCTGTAGTGCTGGCAGGGCATCTGGCCTTAAATACTCGATGGATATTATACCTGCAGAAAGGAAAACCCAAGAATCAGCCCCACCCCCAGCTGTCATGGCCACCCCCAGTGGCCAACTGCCATGAAAACTACTTCAGAAAGCCTGGCTCAGTACAGCTGTCTGAAATTCAGAAGATAAGCCTTACTTCTCTACAACAGGAATAAATGGTGTGGTGCATTTGAAATGGAATTTTGGGGTGATTTTTTTAAAAAAATGCAAATTCTCATCAAAAGCTCCATTCTCAAACACATTTCATGGTTGAGTCACGCTGAGAAGCGCTTCTTATCTTTCGAAGCTGCAGCCTGTCGGGCTGAACGAAAGGCGTGCGGTTCGCTGCCAAGTGCTGCGGCGCGGTGCGGGGAGGAGAGCGAGCAGTGCATGGGGCTGGCCCTGGCCTGGTGGGCACCACGGCTGTGCTGCACAGCTGCACTAGGACCCCTCATGTGGTGTGGGCAAGGTGAATTAGCTGGAGACAAAAGCTGAGGTTCAAGGTAGAGGTGTTTAAGCTGCTAAAGCCAATAAAAATCCAAGTCATCCCATCTGCTATTTTAATTTAAATTAACCAGCCACGTGTGGCCATCTTTAATTAAGACTTCTCTTTCTGGAGCTGCATCTATCAGCTGCATTACCATTTCGGCTGCGGTTTAATTAAGCTAAATGACTCAGCGTAAGGCAGAGATCGTGGTAAGGCACATTATAAGTCCACCTGTTAGAAAATGTAATAAAGGCAAGGCCTGGATTTTCAAGAGAAGAGGAACAATTTCAAGATTTCACAGACAGAAACAGAGCGAGGAGTTCCTCTTATTCTACTCCTCAATCTTATATAATGTTGCAGGATTCTTTTTGTTCTCCTCATGTTCACCTATATGATGAACACCACAACATGGTCAGTTTTCTCCTGTGCACTGCGCAAGCTGAAGAGATGATTTAAAAGATGCAGGTAGCTTTCTGATGAGGAGGAGGAGGCTGGAACTGAGGCAGGTGCAGCGAAGCATCTGACACACCAAGAATCTTGGCCTGCATCATCTGCTTCAAAGCCTGCTCTTCCAGGGGTTTTACAGAGCAAGGATTAAACTCGTCTGCTACAAATTAGACGTAGACAAAAACTGTATTCAGTGGTTGGCTATTAATCAGATATTTCTTTAGCATTTATCTATTTCTTCCTTTCCCTGAAGAAGTAGTTATATATGCATATAGGGAATTTTACAAAAGCAGTGGGTTCTAGGTGATTAAGAAAACATTTTAAGAAAAACCTATTTTTATTACCTACCTTTTCAATTTTTCTAAACAAAGTGTTGTTTAGTTTTGCAATAGGTGACTGTGCTACTAAGTTTAGAACTTATATTGCTTTGCTCCCTTTCCTTTATATCCCTGCTATATCCTTCGTGAACAGAATCAACAAGCAGACCATCAATATCAGTGCTCAGAGCAGTCTGCTGGCTTACAGAGCAACTTCTGCAGCACTGCTTTTTATCCCTGATAAAAATTGAGCTTCTTGCAAAGGCTTTTGAGTTAAGGAGCATTTTCCAAATGGCTTTTCCCTGCAACACGTAGATTTTTTGTTTTATTTAAACAGTCAATTAAGAAATCATTAATTTCCTTTTGAGTGAAATATCATGTAGTCACATTCAATTTGCATGATCTTCTAAGCATAATTCAGTACAAACAACTCAGAGATCTATGTGGATATTCACAGCATAAACCCTGAATAATTGGTTAGTGATGCCAAAGCACTGGAAGACCAGAAATGGCAAATACCCTCATCTATCTGTACGTTTTGTTTGAACTTCCCAGGGGCTCCAATAACAGAAACACCTTGCTGAGCAAATGAAATTGCTAGTTTCTCTATTAAAACAAGTCATGTAAAGCGTACTAGAACAAAAATCATAGCAGAACAAGCAACAAAACAAAATGCAGCTTTCCATCATTTATCAGCAGTCCTGGCTATCAGGGGAGGTCCCAGTTGACTGGTGGCTAGCAAATGTGACGCCCATCTACAAGAAGGGCCGGAGGGCAGACCTGGGAAACTACAGGCCTGTCAGTTTGACCTCAGTGCCAGGGAAGCTCATGGAGCAGGTCATCTTGAGTGTCGTCACGCAGCACTGGCAAGGCAAGCAGGCGATCAGGCCCAGTTAGCATGGGTTTATGAAAGGCAGGTCCTGCTTGACGAACCTGATCTCCTTCTATGACAAAGTGACGCGCTGGGTGGATGAGGAAAAGGCTGTGGATGTGGTCTACCTTGACTTCAGCAAGGCTTTTGACACCGTCTCCCACAGCATTCTCCTCAAGAAACTGGCTGCTCATGACTTGGACTGGCATATGCTTCAACAAGTTAAAAACTGGCTGGGTAGCCGGGCCCAAAGAGTCGTGGTGAATGGAGTCAAATCCAACTGGAGGCTGGTCACTAGTGGCATTCCCCAGGGCTCGGTGCTGGGGCCAGTCCTCTTTAATATCTTCATCGATGATCTGGATGAGGGCATCGAGTGCACCCTCAGTAAGTTTGCAGATGACACCAAGTTAGGTGCGTGTGTCGATCTGCTCGAGGGTAGGAAAGCTCTGCAGGAGGATCTGGATAGGCTGCACAGATGGGCTGAGGTCAACTGCATGAAGTTCAACAAGGCCAAGTGCCGGGTCCTGCACCTGGGGCGCAATAACCCCAAGCAGAGCTACAGGCTGGGAGAGGAGTGGTTGGAGAGCTGCCAGGCAGAGAAGGACCTGGGAGTGATGGTGGATAGTCGGCTGAATATGAGCCAGCAGTGTGCTCAGGTGGCCAAGAAGGCCAACAGCATCCTGGCTTGCATAAGAAGCAGTGTGACCAGCAGGGCTAGGGAAGTGATCATCCCCCTGTACTCAGCTCTGGTGAGGCCGCACCTCGAGTACTGTGTTCAGTTTTGGGCCCCTTGCTACAAGAAGGACATCGAGGTGCTTGAGTGGGTGCAGAGAAGGGCGACGAAGCTGGTGAGGGGCCTGGAGAACAAGTCCTACGAGGAGCGGCTGAGGGAGCTGGGCTTGTTCAGCCTGGAGAAAAGGAGGCTCAGGGGTGACCTTATTGCTCTTTACAGATACCTTAAAGGAGGCTGTAGCGAGGTGGGGGTTGGTCTGTTCTCCCACGTGCCTGGTGACAGGACGAGGGGGAATGGGCTAAAGGTAGGCCAAGGGACGTTTAGGTTAGATATTAGGAAGAACTTCTTTACTGAGAGGGTTGTGAGGCATTGGGATGGTCTGCCCAGAGAGGTGGTGGAGTGACCATCCCTGGAAGTCTTTAAAAGACGTTTAGATGTAGAGCTCAGTGATACGGTTTAGTGGAGGACTGGTTGGCATTAGGTCAGAGGATGGACTAGGTGATCTTGGAGGTCTCTTCCAACCTAGATGATTCTGTGGTGTAGAACCTAAGCACTTTTGCTGAAAAAGTGCCACAGAGATGATTACTTTAAAAAAAGTCAGATGCTACAAGAATCTTAACTAATGAATAAATACACATTTTTGTTAGAAATGTTTTTTTTGGGGGGGTTCCTAGATAACAATAGCCAATACTAAAATACTGGTTTCTTTGAAGTGTTTTGAGAACTCCAGAAGTTAAGCTTGTAAACGAGCAATGAAGAGGAGAGATCTTACATTGTTCGGGTGATTATTTCCTCCTGGGGCGATGTACACCCAGCAACCCCCAGCCCTGTCCCAGTGCTGTCCCCACCTGAGCAGCACAAAGGACCTAGGCCAAGCCCAGGCTTGACCCATGCTGCCCCCAAGCCCAGAGGCTTCTGCTGGTTCAGGGCAGCATCAAGGAGAGCACACAGGTCCAGGGCCGGCCAGCTAAAGTATTTGTTTTGTCCACCACAACTAACAAACTTCAGTGCATTGAGTTTAAGCTCTCTTATTTAGCTAAATCTTTATTTTAATAACATACCTCCTCTTAAGCACACCTCTTGAAGGCTAAGATTACACACCTCTGTTTTCTTCCATACAATCTCTCTGTACTGCATTATTCACCTAAATACTATTATACAGTATTTCTGCCTGCATGCCTAGTTTGCACACATAGTAGACATGGAATCAAATTTGTATGTCAGGTTATGAAGCTTCTTCACCTTTCATGGGTATCAATTTCCCCTTCCCTTCAACTAAACACATCGAAGTCCTCCTAACCAAAAAGAAAAGAAAGTCTCTAAGAAAAAAAAAGTTAAATAGCAAAGTATTCGATACCTCTTTCCACCAAAAACTGTACTCCTTGCCTCCTCCCACTTCAGAGTGGATGCTAGCAGACATCTGTTCCTGTGGACTGTATTTTATCACAGAAGCATGTTTCTCTTATCAACCTTTACACTTCCCCGTTTTCAGTTTTGCATTCTGAAGCCTCTGTTAGTTGAAGCTTCCCCAAGAATTTATTTTTTTTAAATGATAGCTACTCAAAAGCAAAAATTCAGAATGAAGCCTCATGCAGTGCTCCCTCATGCACAGGCTGCTCTGCATGAGGGCTCAGCCTTGGAGCAAGCGCACGGGCTGAGCTCACGGCTGCCCTCACTACTGCAGCCTGCCATCAGCTGCTCACCACTGGCACATCACCACCTCAGCACAGCTTTGGTCACACTGGTGTCAGGCCCATGCAGCAGCTCCTCTTGAAGGGCTCTCCATAGCTGGCTGCTCTTTCCAGGGAGCTCTACCACAGCCACAGCCAGCTGCTCGCTCCTTCACAGGTGGCACACCAGCAGCAGGACAGCCACCCTTCCAAGGGGATTCCCTCAGCTCTTGCCCCAGAGAAAGTGAGTGCTCCCCTTCAGGCCCTCTCTTTGAGCAACAACTCCTCCCCTGGCCCCATAAGCCACATTTTTAGGTTGAAAACATGATCTGTTTTGTATAAAAGGCAAGCAATTAGGCAATTTTATATATGACAGATTAATAGGAACTAGCTTATTAGCACTGCATTCAGCAGAGGCGAAGCAGCTGAAGAGGACTGATTAGCGGCTTCCTGGATGTTCGGTCACTCCCCCTCCCACAATTAAAGCCACCGAGCGTCCAGGAGCTGACAGAATAATTAACTTCTTAGACCAAGAAGAACCACCATAAAGCTTCGGATGACATTGCATGTCACCCACCCAGTTGGTTCAAAATATGTTCTACAGCATTATCTTACTTGTACTGCAACCACAGAGCACTTAAATCACAATTCCTGTGAGGTTACGCACCCCTGATTTAGTCACAATTTCTCTAGTGACACCAAGCGATGGCCCCATTCCCTGACCACAGCAAAACACCGAAGGAGGAGTTGTTAGCAGCACTGAGGCACCAGGACAGGCATCGAGCTCTGAACCCACCCAAGAAGGTCTCAGATTTATTTGAGTCCAGGCTGGAGAAATCTATCATACCTGAGCATCTCAGAAATGCAGCAAAGGCCAGGAACACATTAGGATATGCACATACAGTAAGATTGGGTCAGGCTTTTTTCCATTTGCAAACTTCTTTTCCTGTAGCTTGCCTAACAGAAACTGAAATCCAGGTATCAGGGGAGCCTGAGGAAGAGATTTATACGAAAATGAGTGGCAATAGCTGGAGCTTTTCTCAGCCTGCAATTCTGACAGATTCACACAGCGCAGTGTGACAGCTTCCCTAACTAGATCTGGATGCAAACACTGAGGCTTAATTATTTTAAAACAATCTTTTAGACCAACTAAGCAGAGGGAGGATAAATACAGACAAGCATTTAGACACAATTTAACAATTTAGACACAGCATTTTAACCAGTTCTGTAAGTGAAATCCCCTCCACTTTTATTTTTAATTTCAGTAGTATTTCAACTATGGTGATTCAACACTAATGTAACAAAAGTTTATCTGAGAGCTTTTCCCTAAGTACACTTTTCCCTTTTCCTTAAGGAATTGCCTCCTTTTCCAGAAGGTAGTGCCCTGGGAGCTGTTGGTGCTGCAGAAGGAACTCTTCCTTCTGTCAGGGAAGAGGAGGAGCCTTACAGCAGCTCCTATAAAGTCACTTGGTAAAAATCCTCTTACTCATCTGGCTCAGCACCATCCTGTGATTCAAGCAGCCTCCACGTAGCTTCCCAGGGCCTGGGGATGTGTATAACCGACAGGAGCCTATTGTACACAACAGATGAGTTTTACTATGGCCTGTGCCCGGGAGCCCCGTGCCACACTGCACAGCCATGCCGACACCTGCCCACAGCCACAGCTCCCCTGGTGATCAGCCCACAGAGAACTGTGACATCGAGGTCCCTCCTCTGCACTCCACAGGAGAAGAAGGAGCTGGTGCTTGCAAATAGAGTATGTGTAGAAAGCAATTATCCCTTTGATTTTTTAAAAACAAACCCCAGCTACATGCATCTCAGTGCTTATTGTTAATCATTACTAATTCATTTTGGATGCGCTGCATTATAAGAGCAAAGCCATGCACTATTCATGAGCATTTGGAATGTAGGATGAGGTCCTCACACACTGCCTGAGAAGGATGAAAATGTTGGGGCTCCCTTTTTAATGGGGAGGCTTGGCTTTGTAACCCAGGAGCAGAGCAGCAAACCCTTCTGCCGGCACACTGCTTGTACATGCAGCCCCCAAAAAACAGTGCCCTGGGGAACAAGACCCCATTTGGAAGTGCTCACAAACCTGCAGCACGTTCCACCTTCCTCAAAGGTTACTTGGTGGAGGCTGAACAGGACAAAGCGGCTTTTAATACAAGCTGCCCTGCAGACAGCAGCCACCTCGTGACTGTACCTGAGGCTCCCCTTCTCTTTCCCCCCAGAGAAGGGGCAGGGCATTACCTCAACTAACATAAGGAACCAGTAACACTGCGCTGTCCTTCCACACCCTCAACAGGGCCTGACAGCCCTTCACACAGCAGCTACAGGGCTCCCTGCGCCTGCAAGCTCTCCTTCTGCCTGCAAGTGGAAGAAGTGACCAAGTCTTCTGCCTTCAGGAGAAAACACAGCTGACCAAAAACTAGTTTCTGACCCTCTGACCAAATATCTGCTTTCATCAAAATATCACATCCAGAATGACTATGTTTTTAATATCATCGGGAATATTCGATAGCTGTGTTTTTAGAAAATTACAGTTTGCTCTCAGGTCATTTTGATGCAGCCTGATCTTGGCTATGATATTGCTTCCCTGACAGCAATTAACTAAGGGCAGCAATATAATTTACCCATTTTTAAATTACTGTGCAGAAACATCGCACAGAGGACCACAAAGTGTGTGAGATTTAGCAGTGACCTGGGAGCTCGATCATTAAACACACAAGGGGGCATATTCTCTTTGCTCTGAGTACATTTCACATTAATGCTAATAGCACATTGAGAAGAAAATATACTCCATAAACTTTCATTACTCACTTTCTCCCTTGCTCTTTGACAAATGAGTTGCTGATGTAGACTCAGAGGTAGGTAATACATTCCCTGCTTTCTGTGCCAAGTGCTGGAGAAAAACAGAAAGGCTTTTCCTCACTAGTGCAGACACTCCTACAGCTCACGCTGTGTTTTTGATTACATCCTGCTTTTAAGCCGTTCAGTCCCACTCGGTATCTGAGTGGGAGACTCACATATACACTAACAAACACTGCCAGAAAGGACAGGCCTCTTTCTTCCCTCTGCTGCTGGCCCCATGCTCCCACCCCCTGCTTTGCACCAGCTATGGTGCTTGTCTGATGCCTTAGAGCCAATTCACTCCAATAACTGAGCAGGACAAAAGCTAAATTTCTTTTCTAGCCTAGCAGACAAGCTGGGTGTCCCTGAACTACTTCTCACTCTCAAGAAGAGAGACTTTTTTCTAGTCAGTTTGTGTAATGGTGACATTCCAAGTGTTTAATTACTTTCTGGCCATTCACACTGCCAAAACGCTTCTCAGTAAGACACAGCATTTCTTTCATGTCCTAAACCAACTGCGAAAAAGCTGCCACATGTCACTACACTGGTGGCCAAGCACTGCTGATGAGTAAGGTAGCTCTGAACAAGGAAAGATATTGCTTGAAGGAAAAAAAAAAAAAAATCACAGGTGTTGTTAACACCTGGTTTGGGTACCATCACACTTCACACAAAGGGGAGAGCAATCTGTCCCTCACGCCTGCCCACGGTGACTGCTGGCTGTGAGGTTGTGATGCCTTCGTGAGGAACACTGAGAAGCAGAAGGAAGGTACGGGATGAGACAGGTGCCAGAGCCGCAGATGGAGCAGCAGTTCCTGCTAGCAGGGCAAACAGGACCAGCTCCTGGAGGGCACCCAGGGAGCAGGGGCCCTGCCGTGCTCGGTTTCACAGGGCAGCCCCTGCCTGCTCCCCCTCACCTCTTCCCTGTGGAGGAACAGGAGCCGCAGACAGAGGCGCTTGTCTCCACGCTGTTTCTGCCAGTTCTGCCCCTGTTGTCCCCATGCCTGCTCTTTGCCCCTGCCTCCCTTTCTTTTCCTTGCTCAGCTGCCAACGGGGATGTTCCGGGGGAAAGAGAGGTGGGGAGAGCACGCCCGGCCCAAACCACCTGCATTTGCCTCAGAGAGCTGGGAGAACTGGCTGGCTGTAAACAGCCACGGGAACACACACGAGTACACCAAAATCACGGCCAGCAGAGGGCAAAACAAGCCTGAAGGTACCTCGTCAGTACGGCCCCGTGCCCCAGCTCCTCCATCACCCCCAGCACTCCCTCCTCTAGCTGCAGCTGGCGGCACACGTTGCTGTTATTGAACACAGCAGCCTCGCAACAGCAAAACGCGGCTTTACGCACAGCAAGGAGACAAATCGGATCCGACTTTCTGAACCCGATTGCCTGCTGTCTAAGCGGCTTTCAACACGCTGGAAAGGCCTGCAGGACAGGCAGGCACAGCGGGACGCCCCATCCTCTGCCAGGAGTTGCTGCTTCCAAAGCCTTCAGCAGCCCCCCCGGGAGCCAGGGTGTGCCCCCAGGCAGCAGCTCACACAGGGGCTTGGGTCCTTCCCACCGAGCTTCTACCGCCACTAAAACAAAACAAAGGAAACTTTCTGCGCTTTTTTTTTTTTTTTTTTTTTTTGAGTTAGCAAGGCATTTACAAAGTGGTTACTGAAAGCCCTTTTAATTCCCTTGAGAACTATCAAGGGTTTGAATTAAGAACTCAGTACTGAAAACATAGAGGCCTAAAACAGCTTCACAACCTTATACATTTTTTCTTCTGAAGTACCATCCCCATACCACCTGGCCTAGGTGCTACACTGAAGTTTAGCAGGAAACCTAGCCTAAGCAGGACATGGAGGTCAGCCTCAGAGCACTCCTGCTCCCTACAAGCCTGATCCACGTGCACAGCTAGGGCACACAACCCAGAGATCCTCCTAGACTAAAGCAGTCAGCAGATCTACTCACAGACAAGGACCAGTGTAAGGAGAAAGCAGTACACAGGAAGGTTCCAGAAACACCCACCTTTTGAGACATGCACATGAGAAATTCTAGCTTACAGACACCTGAAGAAATAAATTGACTACTAGACAAATGGCCTTAGCAGAAGATAATTAAGACCAACATACCTAAACCAGGACACATCTAAACATTCTTACAGGCCATCCAGGAGCACCGCAGCAGAGGGACATCACGCTTACCCCTTGGAGCTTTTTCTCCATATCCAGCCTCCCTTATGTCAGGGCTCAGCTCAGGTACTCACCCTGCAGCAGGAATTTCTCCTACCAAGAGGCCGTATTTCACACAGAAGTATTTTTTTCTAAGCAGAGATGTTGCGTAACAAATGAATCAAAATAATGAGGCTAATGCTACAGCAACAAACGTAACTAACATTTAACAGAAGACTACACACCACCAGAACGCCCTCACAGTAGGGCACAACACCCTCTATGAACCTAGACTCAGTACCTCAGGTTTAACGGAGCAGCTGCAGATAAACTACCAGCAGGTGGGCTGAGGTTTGGGGTTTGCTCCTTGGCAGCCAAGCCCCCACCTGAGCCAGGCTCTGCTCACAGCAGCTGGAGCTGATCAGAGCCTGAGCTTGGGGCACAGAGATGGGGCAGCCCCTCAGCAAGCACTGCCTCGCAGTGTGGGTGACCCTAACGCCCCATGTCTCGCCCAGGGACTGCCTTCCCGAGTACAGAATACCTTTTCCATCTGGATTCGGTTTGCACGCTGGCAGTGTGTTGCATGCATTTAGAACATGAGGAGAGAGAGAGACAGAGAGTGTGTCCAGGCACGCAGGTTGCTTCACTTTGTCAGAGGGTGAGCGCCCAGGCCTGGGCAGCAGCCAGGGGAGCTGTGCTGTGCCCCAGCCCAGCCCCCCTCACTGGGCACCTCCTTACCAGCAGATGTGCCAGAGCAGAGGGCAGAACAGGCTCCAGCCAGCAGCCTGCACAGAAAGGAAAACTTTTTTAGATGACTACTGCTGTTTGCTACCACGCACAAAGGTTCCTCTTAAAATTCACCTGCTTTGCGTGAGCTGGTGTCAAGTGCTGCCTTCGGACAAGCCACGAGTCCCGTGGCTTCACAAGCAGTTTCCATGGTGAGCTGGTCCTCAAAAACCATCGGTAAAACAGCAGGAGCTGGTGCTGTCTGGTGTTGAAGGTTTATTTTTCCAAAGCAGCAGTCAAACTTGTTGCTTTTAATGAAATAATTTGACTTTTAGAGGTAGCAATACCCGTAATGTTTCTGAAAGGTTAAGGACTTCAAAAAGCAGGCTGTTCCTTTCAGGTGTTGCTATTAATGGGAACTTTTTTTTTTTTTTTTTTTTTTTTAAATTTTGTTTGAGTTTCTTGAGCAGCTATTTTAAGGAGACATTCCATAGTCTATTTGGCACTCGATCGATTCAAATCAGTGTTAAACCTATCACTTTCACCAACAATGCATTTGCTCCAAATTGGAAAGTGAGCATCTCTTTTATTTAATCACTGAGACAGCTCTTGTAAGGTGATGTTCTGTCTTCTGATACAGTACATGTGCCAGGAATTAACTGGAAACTACTTTTAAATATTCAGTATTCTGTGTGATACTATCAGTGATCAAAGATGCTGAGAAATTCTACTTACTAATTAATAATCCAGGCTTTAAGCCACAGATAAGGAGCAACCAGAAATAGGAAACTGTTATTCATGAAACATACATCACCATTTTCCATTTCTTTTCCCACCCAGCTAATAACAAGCAGTAATAAACCATGGACCAAAACCAAACCAACACAAGCAAACAAACAAACAAAACCCCAAACTTATTGGGGGAAAAAAAACACACCCAAGTGGCTTATTTAGTCAATTGATAGTAATAGCATAAAAATATTATATAAACTTCAGTTTTCTGACTAACTGCTGTAATGTAGAAGGCATGAAACTAAGAAAAAAAAAAAAAAGGGGGGGGGAGGAGATTCATAATATTTTTAATGGTAAAACCTGCAAGGGAAATTGCAAATTGTATTCTAACGTTTATTGATGTTAATGAACACGAACAGCAATTTTTTGCAAGCTGTATGAAGTTTTATCATGGATCATTCACATACAAATATTTACTTTCTCACTGGACATTTTTCTTCGAATGAATGCTAAAACGTGTACTGAAGCAGAAGGTTATAAGTTAATTGCTATTGTCATTTCTACTCAGTTACAGCCTACACTAAAGCTGTCATGCATTAGAGGCAAGAGAGAGAGAAACACCACCACTAATGGTGAATTTCCTGGCTTCTATCACTGTGTCAAAACATTATCATTCTGTAATCACTGCCTTTCATGCAAAATAGCTCAAATGCAGCAAAATCCTGATGCAAAGTGTTTTTTTAAACATCAGCTTAGTGACAGCAAGGAGCAGGATGAAGCACTTCGGCACTACTGAAGTTTCCGGCAAGCTGCTATACCTGGAGGAACTTCCAACCTAAGCGTGGGTGTGCCTTTCATTGCGTGGGGTGAGAGGCTCCTCTGAGGCTTTCGAGAGGCAGCAAGGATGTCCTGGGAAAGGCAAAGAGGAGAACTGATGCTGTGCCACGGGAACCAGGCACTTCTCCATGATGGGTATTCACTTCCATGAAGTGAATTCATGGTATCTGAAACTCAATGAACATTAAAACTGTTTATTCTGTGGCAAACCCCAACTAAAGAGTCTGGAAAAGACCTGGACCAGAACACCTCTCAGGGTGAGACATATATTCTAGGAAGGGAGGACACCTGCTCAAACTACGTTCATAGAGAAGGAACTTCACCCTGATGACAGGTAAGAGCTCCAGCTTCTTGCGAAAGGAATTTCCTCCTCAGATTCTACAGATTTAGCTTGTGGTTTTCTTACACCACGCTAGACTCGTCTTACTGTTCTGTGAACTACCTTAAGTTCTAAAACAAGCTCAAATGAAACGTTACACATACTTAACTTCGGTAGTTTCTTTTTGGCTAGGACTAGTGAAAGGTGTCAAATTTCTGAATAATTTTGATGGTTCTGATTCATAGATATTTTACAGAAAAAAAATGGACACCAATTCCACAGCTGAATCTGTTGCTGCATTCCCAAACCAATGCGTTCTTTCCTATTTATGGCTGTTCAGCCCTGAAACAAAGTAATCTGAGAGAAAGAGTGCAGGGGGAGAAGACATCAATGTTTTAATGGATCACAACAGCAGATGATTACTCATCAATGTGTTATTGTCTTAATAGATCCACAGCTACCCAAAGCTACAGTCATTAAACAGCAGCTCAGTGCCCCAACCCAACTCTGCATGGATCACACAGTTTCACGCATGGACATTTTTGTAGGGTATTTACAAATCCCACAGATGGAAACTTTAGTAGCATTTGTTATTTCTAATTGCATGAGGCGAGTACACACAGGTACCATACCCCTGATCATGTGCAACCTCGCTCCACACAGCATGCTCTGCTCCCATTTGCAGACCTTTGTACGACTCCTTCAGATTTCCTTTCTGCAGAAACCACTACTGCTCACAGCACAATTTCAGTGAGACGCAGGCACTCTTCTAAGAAGCAGGGTTTATTATAGATCTATTTGTATGTCTCAGCAGCTCTCTCCCCTTAAGTAACTCAGACATGATCCTTTCCCTGGAAACGAAGTGTGGAAGTGCCAGAAACTATTCACAGCTTGATGATTGCATTTCCTTGGGTGTGTGAGCCAAATTACCAGGAGTGTTGTGAATACATAGAAACCTCATTTACAAATTAGGCTGTTGTAAAACAGATCCAAAAAGACACATCTGTGTATTCTCTGCATTATAAATACTTGCGTTGCCTAAAACTACTTGTTCCTTTGGGTACTGGGCAATATTCATTAATAATGAGGTTTTCGTAGATACTTCTATCTAACAAAAAAGCACAGCCATTTACAAATTATTATTTCTTCTGTTTCTGAAATGTCCAAGGAATATCTGTGTCAAGCCACGAAACCCTTACCAGACTCCTGGGTATGGAAACCAGAGCAGGAGGGGAGAGCACGGAGCACCGTACTGGTCCCAGCATGGGGATCAGAGCATGCCCAGTACCGACCATTTCCCGTTCACATTTCAGGGGAAGCCTCCTCACTTGCAGGCAATGATAACAGAGATAATTGTTACATTCCCCCACTGGTCTTAAAAGCAACACTGAGTTTTCAAGCTACTTGCTGTAATACCAAACAAAAGCAAAACTCACAAATCCAACTGAATGATTGAGGACTTGCATTAAAATTAGTTACTGAGCAAACTTCCCCAAAGTATTAATTTATGGTGCTTATAGCTGTGACTACCAAATCCTCTGAGTACTCTGCACACAGAGATTAGAGTCTGCAAAGCCAGTGTGAGTTAGTGTTTTGTTACTAACTCATTAAAATACATAGAATTGACATGGGTGAATTTCCTTGTCTGCTTTCAAAGTCCCAGCTTTCATGTTTATGCTACCCAGCTTTAATGCATGACTCAACAGACATCCAGGGAGGCAAGTTTTTAAACATTTTGTTCCTCGCTTAGGATCAGATTGTCACCAACACTCCATTTCTTATGGATGGCAGGATGAGTAGCCGGAATCAATTTCATTGTAAGATCCACTATTTTGTTTGAATTAATTCTCGGATTAATGAGTAATTTGTTTACTCGTTTAGAAGGGACAATGGGTACCAGAACTTTCAGGAGAAAGTTGTAATTACAGACAACAGCTGTTTTATTCACACTATTGAAGAAAATTTAAGCCTAGTGTATCTGGGTGAAAACCCTTTGAAGGCTTTTACTGAGAAAGCACTCAAACATATGTTTAATTGAGATAGCCCATTGGATTTTACAGGTCCGTGCTGTGACTACATATATACCCACATTAGCACTAATCTTCAGAGATGACAAGTGAAATGAATTATCTTCTCTGTACTTTTTTTTTTTTTAAAGGCAAAAGTCACAAATAGCATCATTCTGTGTTTGTTTATGCCGCTTGAAGAGTTTTGTTTAAAACTCGATGAGGACAGCAAGCCGGTCAGCCTGCTGCCAGTGCGAGGCCCCGCGGTCCTCTCCTCCCTCAGCTCAGGGACACAAACGTGGCTGGGGGTGTTCACCAGCAATGGTAAATCACCTGCTTAGAAATTATTACAACTCAATCAATATCTCATTACAATTTCAAGAAAAACTGCCTCTGGTTAAAAACTCACCCAGGTGCTGAAAACTGCCTTCTTGCTGCCGGAACTGTTCGATGGGGAATTTCAACGATTTGTTTGGAAGAAACAGAACTGACTTTTCTTTACAGCGTCATGAGTGTCACATCATTTTATGTTTCTGTATTTGAGTTTCTGATGGCCGCTAATATCCTGCGAAAGCCTTTGTATTACCTTAACCTGAGAAAAGCCGCTGCTATCTGAAAACTGCATTGCAACTGAGAACCAGCTTACCTTCTTCTAGAGCAACGCCTCCTTCGCCGCATTTCCACAGCTTGCTTCCAGGCTGGGCCACCTCGTGCTCCAGTGCCCCTCTGACCTGCCTGTTCCCAAACAGCTCTGGGGCGCCAGGTTTTGCTCTCCCACCCTTCCCGTTTCAGCCTGAACTTTTCCCTTGACTAAAACACATCCTTTTTGAACGCAGCAGGGCACAGAGAAACTAAGATGTCTGTCAGTGTCCTGCCTGACCACGCGCGCATGTGGCAGCACCACTGTAAGGGGAGATGACGCTGCCTCTGCCTCCCTTGGACAGTTCTGGAAAGTTCCAAAGGGGTGCAGAAGGTTCCAGATGGAACCTGAGGGTCCCAGCCAGCTCTGGAACATTCCAGAGGGTTCCAGAAAGTTCAAGCAGGTTCAGGAACATCCTGCATGGTTCCAGAGGGTTTGGAAACGTTCCAGAGTTTTCTGGGAGGGCCCAGCTGAACACAGCAGCTGGGCTGGGGGCTCCTGAGGGAAGGGATATAAGAAAGGGCAAAAGCCTGCCGGGGGGGGCGGGGGGGGTGTGGGCTGAGAAAGACAGCGTGAGGTACACCCATGTGAGGGTGGCTGCGTGGCTGTCTGCCTGCTGGCTGAGGCAAACCCACCACAATCACAGAAATGAGGCGTTTTAGGATGAAAAGTTAGTCTCTTGTTTCATTTTTCTCAGTGTTCAGCAGAGCTAAAACTATTGGTGTATTTAAGAACAACAGAGAAGAGGAGGGATAACAACCGCTTTTCATGTACATTCAGAAAAACAATATATTTCTAGTAACACATCATGGTTTGTATTAATACTCCATTTCACCAGAGGGATGAAAAGGAAGCCAATGTTCTCCTGGTGTTGGCACCCATTTGGATACCGTTTGTCATTATCTCCTGTCAAAAGACTCTCTTAAAACATAAAAAAATCAAAACTCCCTGTAGACAAGCATTTGCTTTTCCAGGTGAGTTCTTCCCAGTCAGGACAGGCTCAGGCACGGCTTCTGGTCTTGTTCAAAACTTTCTCATGAATCAGCAATTGGAAATGTACCACCTCAGCCCATCCAGCCAGCCAGACCTTCACCTTTGTAAAATTAAAAAAATTGTAATTTCAAAAATTTTAAACAATTAATTAGTTGGCTCATCTTTCTTACACAAATGTTGCCAAGATTGTAAATCAGGGAGAGCAGGAAATGCCCGTCCCGCTGCAGAACACTGAAAGGTCGAGGCAGCCTCCGCTGCCTCCTTCCATAGGCACCAGGAGAGACGTGACGGGTAGGCAGGATGGCAGAGCCTGCAGCAGAGCAGGGAGTGACACTTCAAACCATTTTTATGACAGGCGGTGTTTCAGTAAATAGAAACGTTCCTGTCTGGAAGCACACTGTGTGGTCTTCCAACCTGAGTCCTCTCTGCTCTGCTTCCTCTCACCAGCTGGCGACAGCAAGATGAATGTCTGCACGGCCAGTAGCTGTAGGTCTCTGCTGATGACAAGAACGAGTTTGCTGTTACATGCCTTTTTCTCACCAATTTCATGTTGGCTCATAGAAAAAAGAGATCCAGTTACGTGTGTGGGAAAACTGAACTGCTCAAACAGAACATAACATGTGCTGCAGAGGACACCACAGGCTATGTTCTCCCCAAACATCTGACCAAGAAATCTCATTAAAAAAAAAAAAAAAAAGTTACTGGAACTTATCTTCAATTTCAATGACAAACATTTAATTACCCTACAGTTAAATTGCTAATCAGTTGGAAACAACACGAAACAAAAATGTACCTTTATGAGGGCCCCCAGAAGGTCTAATATGGAATTGAAATCATCAGTGGAAATGGGAGGTTCTTGTCCCAGCCGACATGTGTAACCAGACGTTAAAAACTGGGAACTAAATTGAGTGTTGAGTGCCCATTTCATAGGATCTTAAAGTCAGTTTAAAACTCAGCAATATCTTATCTGAGTGTCTACAATGTTTATCTCTCATGTATGAAATCTGACCAGTTACTTTAGCAATATCTGCACAGGCTTATGTACCACATCAGTTGAATCTTTGCAAATGATGTGGGAGCTCAACAGCCATGTGAAATTCTTGGCAATAATTTGTTCAAAATGGTGTTTAAAGATAAAAAAATCTAGACTTTTGTGGAACCAATTAATTATGTTATGCACAACTTCTTCCTTAAGACACAATTAAAGTTGGTAATTGATTTTTGTATTTGCATGCAACTTACATTTGAGAGAATATTTTAATTTAAATAAGCTCTTCACCATTGAAATACATTAGTGCAATGTTAATGATTTAGCAGTGAGACCTTCAGCTGCAGGATTGTAGTTCTTTATCAGTAATATCTGTCAATCAATTATATTTTAGAAGGAGGCCATACTACGTGTTTGTGACCTGCATCCTTCAATTTATCTGACCCTCTCCCTTATCAGACTTTGCTTGTAATTGCTTGTAGCTGGGATTTTTAAGGGTATCTACCTGCATCAGGATGCCACAGAAAACAGGAAATGAAAGAAAAAAAAAAAAAAATCTCAAGTCAAAACCAGCTCCTATGCGTTTGATCATGGGTAGGAGTAAAACACATTGTTTTCTCTGTAGAAAGTCAGAGAAGATTAAGGAGGCAACATCTTGCTGTGCAATTACAAAACAAAACCAAAAACATAGGACCGCATGGGTAAGAGATCAATTGGGAAATTTGATTATTGTATTTTCTAACTTTCTGAGAACCTTTTTTTACAATTTCTGGGACTTCTGCACTGTGCCACACAGCACATGCTCACACAAATGTTATGGGCTGTTGTTAGCAACGTTCAGAAACCAAACCCCCTTCTGAGGGCATGATGCTCTCCTGTCTCCTGTCTTGCAGTTACAGAGCTGGATGGCGTGTGCTTCCCTGTGCCCACCCCAGCAGGTCCCTTGCTTCCCCTTCCTTTCCCTCTCACGGTGCCTTCTGGCTCCCCCACCAGACTTTTCTCTAGCAGGTCATCCCACCTGGGGGTTCCTTTTTCCAGACTTGTACCAATACTTCCTCCAGTATCGCTCCTGAATTTAACTGCTGGTAAGATCTTATCCATTTAAACCCTCACTCTACCTCCACTCCCCCATCACTCTCATGGCTCTGAGAGCCCCTCAAGCCAGGAAACCTCGTTTTCTCTTGTCCATCACGCAGGCTTCCCTTCCGCCCAGTCCTGGCCCTGCATCTACGCATTTTGCTGCATTTCCAGCTGCTCCCTGAACTGCTGGAGCCAACCCTCATCTCTGTCACAAGACTTCAGTCCAGTGCAGCTTCCAGAGCAAGAAGCATCTTGGGGTGCCCTCAGTGTGTCTGAAATACAGGTGTGAGGCACTTCGGGTCACAAACCCCCAAGATAATCCACATTCAACGGTGATGATGCCTTTGTCTAAATATATGGCCCTTCAGTTTTGACAGGTTTAAGTGGCATGAAGTTTTTCAAACTGGGTTTGCTACCTAGCTTCATTTCTAGCATACTAACCCAAAGTATATCAATTCTCAGCGAGTAAAATGACTGACAGAGTTTACAAAGAATGGTGGCTCTGAAGTACTGCACTGTCTCATGGTTCGAAGAAGCAATTACAATTGATATAGCTGGGAGAACAAATAATCCCAAAGTGGAAAGCACGCTTTTAGTTTTCAATGTAAACAAACAAACAAAAACACATAAAAATTATGTGATAACATACAGATCTAAATCATACAAGCTGTTTCTGCTTCTATGTAATTTTGTCGCATTGCTTAATAGGAAACATTCAAAGTGAAGAGCTGTCACAAACTTCCACTGAATCTGCATCTCATCCTCTGTCATTAATTAGCACAACTGCAAAGCTGCATCTATTACAAGCTTCTAAAAAATTAAAATATGCCATTTACCATATTCTTCTTTTGACCAGCAAGTTTGCTCTGCAAATACAGCAACTTGGTTCCTGTGGAGAACAGAGTAAGCAGAGAGGTTGCTACTTCTGTGCCATGACCTTCTCTATTTAGAAAGTTTTGCTTTGCAGCAGAAATTTGTCATCACAGCACTAATTCCAGCCACTGTCCCAAAGTATCCCATTTGCAGCTGAAACATCACAGTTGCCCGTCTGAATTAACCTTCCCAGATTAACTCAAGGTTACTTCATTGTCTCCTTCAGCATCAGTTAGCCACTTTCCTTCGTACTCCCTAGAATCTCACGGTACTTCCAGTTCCCACCAGGTTTTATTTCCCTTCACACATCCTCAAAAGCCCTTTTATTTATTTATCTATTTATTTATTTATTTATGTATTTATATTTCCAGACAATTCTCCCCTAACTGATCCTCTTGTCTTCTGGTTTCCTTGTTCCTGTAGGTCTTCACTGAGGTTTTCCTTTCATGCTGCAGACAGCTGCCCAAGCTCTTTACAACGGCAGGCTGCAGCTGGTGATGTATCCCACCCTTTTCAGTTTGGTGTCATCTGTTACAACAAAAAGTTTTGCCAGAAACATCTTTGCAGGTATTAACTTCTAACATTTTCTGGTATGGGATGGCTGGTTAGACAGATTAAAAAAATAAATAAATTGAACAGTGGCTAATTGACTAGCTCAGAGTAAAGGAAAGATTTGCTAAAGATATCCCAAAGTAGTTTTGGTTCATTTGTTTGCTTTCACTTCAAATAAAAGCATGCTGTTATAGAAAAATATCACAGAGTTCACAGTCAATGTCGGCAAATCCTATAATGAAGTCTGCTGTATTTGCATATGCAATTAATACTGCATGTGGTAGCACTTGGTTTGTTAGTTCTTTCTTTAAACAGCGTTCAGTAATCTGCACTTCAAGGAGTAACACACCATGCCAAGCTTTTAAAATGCTTTACGAACATATTTCATTGATCTTCAGCAACTTCTAGGGGTGCACATTATCATCCTTACTCTACAAATAGATAAAACATTGCACAGAAAATTAATGTACATTTTTTTCAAGGCATTTTGTGCTTAACCCTTAATAAGGCCTAGAAACATGGGTGTAACATCAAGATCCCTGAAAGAAACTGAAAAGGTCCAAACGCTGGCAATAGAAACAGCAAAGGCATGGGAAGATTTCTACATGAGGAGAGATCGGATGGTCTAGACCTAGTTAAAAGAGAATGAACATATGGGCGAGGAGATACAAGCAACCAGGACACAACTTGCCAATGCCTCTTCCCTCTTCATCATGATTTAATGAAAATCTGCAAGTGGAGATGCACTGAAATTCAGAGGCAGGCCATTTAAAAAGAAATAATGCTGCGTACAGCTCATACAGCCCCACAACCATAACATCGCTGTGGGGCAAGAAGGGGCTCCAAACACACCTGTGCTCCAAATAAACGCAGCACCCCTTTCTCCTCCATCACCATGCAAAAGCATGCAGAGGGAATACACATCATTACACAACGCTTGCAGAAATACATTGCTGGAAGCACGCCTGCTTTAGGTTGTTAACCAACAATAAGCTGTGCAGGGTTCGGAGAGCACCTCCCAGATGGCTAACTCACAGCTGCTGGGGAGAGGGGTTGTGTTTTTGGTTGGTTGGTTGGTTTTGTTTTGTTTTTTAACCCTAACACTTCCAAGGTTTCCTGCTCGTGCCTCTGTAGTATTCACTGCAAGTCACCAGGTAACGGAGGAGAAACAGGAGATGAGCATGACTGGCTGTATCGATGCTTTCGGAAGAACTGCAGGAACAGAGCAGGCTTGCAGCCAGGGCTGAGCAGCACGCTCTTTGCAGGCAACTTTTCCAAGTGCCCAGAAGAAGGTGCTCAGGACTGCTGCCATGAGAGCTGTAAGGAGGGCAGCGACTTGGTTGCTGAAAGTATTTTGCTTCTGAAATCAACAGGAAGATTATCTGAAAGATGCGCATCTGAAATCCATGCTGGAGAAGAAGGTGCTAGCTGAGAAAAAAAGAGAGCAGTGCTCCTCATTATAGTAGAAAGTTTACTAATTAGAACTGCTGGTTCCTGGGAATGAGGTTTTCTGTTTTTGTAAGCCTTTAACAACAACGAAAGCTGCACCTAGGAAGGGATTATATACACACATCCCAGAAAAAAAATAATATTGCCAGCAAGATTGTCAATTTCAGTATTATTTTTTCACATAGGATGTGGAAAACCGAGCTAAAAAAGGAGTCATCCGGACTGGATTCTACCCAGAAGTATGGAAAGTGATAAAATCAATGACATGGGACTAGATTTTTTAATAGGGAAGGAACAGGTTAGAGGATGCTTAGGTTTTGCAATTGGCTGCGCCTGATACAATTCATGCTCTGCTGATGAAATCTCAGGGCTCTTAGCAGATATTGGCAATGCTGAAGTACAGGGATAAGGTGCAGAAGGCTGAAACTGGATAAACACACTTCCTGTCTTTACAAAAGGCAGAGGATGGGGAGATGGGGAATTAGATACCTATCAGCTTAGCTTCAGTTCCTAGAAACAAATAAAACCAAACAATGGGTAAGCAGAGAGAAAATCACAAAGAAAATGAGTGGCTGCTCGATTGGATCTGTTCAGAGTAATTGGTGTCAAACCAATCTCATTTCCTTCAATAGGAAGATAATAGATTTTGTGCCACATCTTGATTTCTCTAAAGCTTTTCACAGGGTTTCATATCAGTTTCTTGTATGTGAGCTAAGAAAACAAAGGGGAGGGGGAGTGGGGGGAATGCAGACCTGCTTGAAAAACTACTCAGAGCAGTATCAAAGGTTCATTCACAAAACAGAAGAAATAAAAAACCTGAGCTTCATGGGGGCTGTCTTAGGTCTGTCATCAATCATTATGAATGGCAGCTGAATGAGTGTACTTACTAGATTTGCAAATAATACCAAGCTGGGAAAGGGGCAAATAGGTTGAGGATCAAATATGGCCTTCAAAATGGTCATAAAAGTGGAAGTTGAAGTCCTAAAATAAATACCAGGACTCCATTCAAAAAGAAAAAAAAAAAAGCAGAAATCTATCCCTATTCTGTAATAATCATATGCACAAATGTAGGGGAGAGAAATCTTACTGGTATTAAATCTCCATTAAAAATTGGGAGCTGTGTTAAGCATCAAAACAGTATGTTACAAAAACCAGGAAAATACTCTTCTAGAAGTACAGCCACAGAGACAGCTTGCAAGACAAACGAAATAGCCCCTCTACTCTTTTCCACGCTGTGAAGACCTCAGCTGGAGTACAACATCCATTCTGGGTCATGCACACCCAGAAAGATATGAGCCAATTAAAGAAAGTCCAAAGCAGAGAGAATGATCAATAGTCTAATAAACAAGACCTGAACAACCTGAGGTTGCTCAGGAAAGGACAGACTGAAAAGAGACGACAAGTACACAAAAGACCGTGCTGAGGAAGAGGTTAATCTGTTCTGCATGTCCTCAGTGGATAGAAGTAACGAGCTTCAGGTTTTGCAGGGAAGAATCAATTTGGTCTGAGGAAAAAGCTTTCCACTAGAGAAGGTAACAAAGCACCGAAATAAATTGCCTAGAGAGACTGTGGACAGTCTGTGTTGGGAGGGCTTCATGAAGGAGTCACAGAACAGCTGCCAGGGAGCTGCCCTGGGGCAGACGGGTGCATCAAATTGGGTCCAGAGGGGTCTCTGCTATCACAGTGCCTCTGCTGCCTTGTGCCCGCTCCGCAGCCCGCCAGCTCACTGTCATAGCAAAACGGAGAGCTCATCACAAGCAGATCCCCTGCATTTGGTATGGAAACTTCATCTAAAAGGGTAGCTTCAGCCTTCCTTCTGAAGCCCTTCAACACCTTGATACCCCATACATCTACAGTGCCCTAAGTGCTAAAGCTCTACAGGCTTTAGCATTAGTATTAGGGGGCGTTGGGAAATGGCACGGATAAAATTCCCAGCAAGAATGTGCAAAGTCACACAGAAAGGCAGCGAGAGAACACACAGCAGTGTCCTCTGGCTCAGACACCCTTGCTGTTGCCAGCTGCTTACCCTCCCCTCCACTATTTTCGTACAGATGTACAACATTCATTAACCTTCTCACCAGACCAGAAAGCTAAATTCCATGTCCACCTTCCCTAGCTGCTCAGAAACTTATTGGTTTCTTGTTCTCATGCATAAATTTAGAACCAGTTTAATTTTCTGGACAGTAAATTGTTAATTATCAGAGCCCAGGCAATCAAGCTAGACGCTACAGAATTGCTAGCTCTGGAGCAGCCAGTTGCCACTTTGAGACATGCCCATCCTGAATCCCCTCTGCTGGAATTAGCACTCACTTCCCAGCCCAGGAAACAGAAAAAAAGGTGTGCTGGGAATCTTTCACAAGCGGGCACCTGGGGGCTGTGACCAGAAAGGGCTGGGCTCTCACATGAGCATCGTCCTGTCCCAGGTCCCTGGAGGAGATGAGCTCCTAGCTCGGTCTGGAGTCAGCCGGCAGAGCCCCTGGGGCTGACCGTGCTCTCTGCTCCCCCTACCGCCCTCTCCCACTTGCATCGCCCGTGTCCTGGTTTATGGTGGAGGGTGGCTGTCACACCCCTTCACTTTTCTGAGAGATTTCTTTATAATTTGCATGCGTGTGTCTTTGCGTGATGGCGTGCTGGGGAGTTCAAAGCTGTTTTCTCACTTTGAAAGTAGTCCTTGCGTGTAAGCTGTCCCGAGTCTGATGTGCACCAGGCTTGTATTTTTGTTCTTGATTGAGTACTGCTGCACTGTATTCCTTTTAAAACTCCAGCTATTCTGGGAGAGGTGTATAATTTAATATGTTCAATAGATTTCTTGTCAGGCATTCATGTACGACTTCCTTCATCTCACACTCAGATGTTTGATTTTCCACAGTAATTGGATTTGCCGCATTTGTGTTTACTTTTACGACCTATGGTAAATGATACTTTTTTAGCCAGGGACTACTAAAGCTTTTGCCAGAGCCTCCAGTAACCTACCATGGAAGTTTTTGCTGAAACCTCAGTGTCAATTTTCAGGCAATGCAAAATCCTTTTTACATAGGGTGTTAACGTACACATAATATAGTCTGAACACTACATTAAATGAAAGCTCTTCCTTACAAGAGTGGCTGTGGGCACACAGCACAACGTTATTAGCTTACTGTATGGTCAGATGCACAGCTATCTAACGTATTGACAGTGGGCCAGGTCCTGGGTGTCCAAGCAGAGACAAGGAAAAACAATTTTGCTTACAGGAACCATCTACAGCCCGTTCACAGGCAGAACTGGCCTCCCTGCGAAGACAACGTGAGAAATCTGAAGATAGGGTGCTGGGGAGACCTCCAAAGCCTCCTGCAGGGACACAGCCAGTGTCCCCAGCTGAAATCTAGAGAAACAATTTCCTCAGCAAGCACTGAGACCTGCTGAGAGCAGGTGGGAGACCTCCTAGCAGGGTGGGGAGGGCTGCCAGCCCCTAACTAGGCAGGACAGAGGCCAGGAGTAACGCCAGGTTAAAAGACTTATGTCTTTAACTTCAGGAAAGCACACACAGGGCACACTTTTTAATTTGTCTTTGGTGCTTGCATCGGTGGCCCTCAAGTTTCTCATACAAGTCCTAGCACATTTGTTTTCTTTCTTCTCTCCCCAAGTACACGCATGCTGCATTTGGTGTTGTCAGTTGTGCTCAGGACTCACTGGAGCTGCTTTCAGCCCTTTCCTTTTGTATTTAAAACACCCAGCCGTGATTTCTAAGCAGCCGAGCTCAAAAAGATGCTTTTACAATTAAGAAGCAAAAGGTCACACAGCTGCAGGGAGCGATACCGCATCCTTCAGAAGGTGGAAAGGAGCACAAAGGCCCTGGTGCAGGCTGCCCAGCCACTGCTGTCGTGGGGGATGCCAAGCGGGCAGCCGGGCTGTGTGCGCACGGCGATGCCACCAGCCTGCTCCCAACAGAGCCCTCCACAGGCTTCTCCCACCAGCTTCGCAGAGGCCAGCTGGGGGCAGGAACTTGTTCCTCGCTGCATTCCCTACTTGTCATTACACTGTGTGGTCTGTGGGGACTCCCAGGGTACGGGCCTCAAGTTTTCTAAATATGAAGACTAAAACCGAGGGCAGTGAGTGTCCAGGAGGCGGTGAGGAGCAGCAGAGGGTGCGCAGCAGTTCCAGCAGCCAACAATCCTCCTGGCAACACCTGCAGGTACACAGCACCAGCTGCTAATTGCCAGTCCTCAGTCCTGCTAGGAAATAAGCCTAGGTCAACGGGAAGCAGGGAAAGGAGAGCAGACAAAGCAATCACTGCAGCTAGGCTTGCTTAAAAGGAGAAGAATTGTCACAGGGTATGGTAAAGTATGGGCAGTAGATTGAGGCCTCCCAGGCTGCAGTACTGTGCCGTGCTTTGCTTTTTTTGTTATCCTGGCAAGTTTTTGAGTTATATTAGACTGGCTGAGCAGCTCGCTTGCTGTCCTAGACCACCTCTGAAAGATAGCTCTGAGTCTCATACAGCACGTAGCACTGGGACAATCCGACAGAACTACAGAAGAAAGACTTCCTCTTTTTCCTTGCTACTGGAGCATTTTCCCACCCTACAGTCTATGCGTACTGTACAGTGAAATTTTCACAAGAATGAGCCAGGAAAAGAAAAACCACACAACTTTCTGAAGATGTCAGAATTAGGGCATCTCAGCATTGTTGGGATGTTTATTGAATTCATATTTTTCCTCCTCATCAAATGACACAGGAGAATAAATTCTTTAAGAATAGTAACAATACAGAGGTCAGGACAAAAGGCAAAAAAGGGGACAATTTTGACGACTGGTAAAATCCTTTGAATCCAGGAGAACTGATCTCCGAAGCAATTTTAAGCACAGAAGCATCCAGTTAGGACAGAAGTGGGTCAGGTGTTAAATGGAAAAGCACAGACTAAAGCAAAAAGGTTTTTTCCACTTCACAGTACAGCAATCTTGGATTGAATAGCAAGCCCAAAGCTAGAGGTTTGTGAGATACAGGAATGCGACTGACGTTCTGTCGATACGAACTCCACACTAGCTGGTTAGGGGAGTCAGCGAGCACCCCAGAGAGATGCCGTCTGTCACGGTGGGCTCCTGCGAACTGTGGGGCACAGAAGCTCCCCTGGCCTCTCAGAGAGACCTGAACTGATGAAGACAGGCATTCCTGTCGGCTCTCTGCATCTTGCATGCAGTTTCTGCCTGCCTTGTCCTGTGGCTGGCCTTTTCAGCAGTATGTATGTAGGTGAGAGGAGGTACAAGCTGACCTGGAGCCAGGCACCACTACCGGCATGTTCACAGCAGCTCCACCGATGTGACAGCTTGTGGTGACACTCAGATCTCACCCCTTCTCGTGCTGACACCATCGCTGCCGGGGACACACACATATACTAGCAGTTCCTGCCTGAGAAAAGAACGGTCTCGTGATGTCTGGAGATGGACCAGGAAGACAAAACCCAGGCTGTTTCAGCCGTGAGCTTCTTCTTTAAATTCTCCCAGCTCCTCTTAAGCTTTGAAGTGTTCCTACAGAGCCTGCTAGGACAATGTGTCCCAAGATGCCTGCTCGTGCTCGGTGGTATCACCAGATAAATACGAGTAAGTTAACGTAGACAGGAGGAGAGCAGGCATCACTGGTGAGCCTCAGAGCCTGCAGCACTCAGCCTGGCTGCCCTCACGGTGTGTTAGCTGCAGCCCAACAGCACCAAGCTGCTCCCTAACCCCTAGCTCAAGGACCTTGGGCTCTGGGGCAGAAGTTTCTACAGCTGGAATGTGATGTTTTTGCTATTTGCAAGGAGTTTTGTATTATTACTATTATTTTTAATGCCTCTGCTTGGTGCTTAGGCAAAGAAGCCACCCTGCATGCAGTAGAAGGGACAGTCACAAACAGGAACGTAGCAGCCACAGAGCACAACGACAGTGTGTATGGCTTCTCCAACACCAGAAAGTATATTATACAGAAGATATATGTTATACAAACTGCTTCATTATCTCACAAAATAAGAATATAGAGTGGTTTGATAATACCTATATTAAGTGGGATTTTTAACGGCTGTAGAAACTCTGTAAAGTATTATGTTAAGGGCCAATAAGTCAATCTTACATTGCCCGGTGTGTGTACACTGTCTGGAAGCTGTGCAGATACACTCACAACAACCACTGCCTTAATGCAGCATTTCCAGTTTCAGGAGAAAACCTGTGTGAAGAACAGTGTGAGAGTTGTGCATTGTTTGTGCAATGATTCTGGATGGCTGTTTGTTTCCCTGCTTTTGCATGGGATACTAGACGTGCCACCTTCTGCCCTGACTTCTCTGAGAGACCAGAGGAAACCTGAGCTGAGTTACCCCGAGCACCACCAGCTCTACCTCTCTGCCAGACTGAAGCCCTCAGCATGGGACAGAGCTGTGAAAAATGAAGGAAATTGGCTTGGAGTTCTGTTTAAAAAGGAGCCTGATGAATGGGAACAGAAAGGAGCCTGAGATCCTTTGGGCTGCATCTCACAGCCTGATGCTGGCAAGTGCTCGGGTAAGGGGGGCTGCCGAGCAGGGCAAGGCGAGGCGAGGCTGCTTCCCAAGGGGCAGTCACTGATTGACCCAAGCCTCCAGCTGACGTGTCCCAAAGCTAGACACTTTATTTCCAAGAGACTAAACTATCTAGCTTTCCATTTAAAAATGCCCTCAGTGGTGGAGGCTCTTCCAAGGAATTAAACAAAACCTTTCAAACTGAAGGAGCCAGAGGAAGAAGCCACAGAGCTGACACAAAGTGTTTGGATCATCGCCTCTTGGGAGGAAAGAAGGAAATGATGCTCACTGCTGGTTAAATGCAATGCATCCTTGTTGTTTGTGCTGCCAGGAGCCATCTGGCCTTCAGTTACAAAGTGCTTACCCTTTGGTCTCCCCTGGTACCTGCAGAAGGTTACTCTCCCTGCCACCTTTTCTCCCTCCAGCCCTGAGCTGCCCGATGAGAAGACGTCAGGAACATCTAGGCAGTGTGCGAGAACCAGGCCTTATCTCTCCCCAGAACCAATCCCACTCCTATCAGAAACGTCAGAGCCTCTCACCCTCCTTGCTGATGTCCCCTATCTAGGATGTTTGGTAAATTGAGACAGCAGCCGACGCAAACACAGACTGCCTGCCAGAATAAAAATCACCTTTTTGCTTGATGGAGAGGATGACCAGAAGCGACAGCACTGTGCCAATGGGGGAAATCGACTCCGCTCAGTCACTGTGATACAAGACAACACCAAAAAATGCATTTAGGAGACAGAATTGTTGTAATGTCTTTAGAACTTAGGTAGTAATAGGAGTCAGAGAAAGACTTAATTCTTGCCCATTCTGCTCTGTCTGTAGTGCAGGCTCCTCCCCGCCAAACAGAAGAGCTACATTCTTCTGCCCTAGCCTGCTTTGCTGCCTTCTTCGTATTGACAGCTTTTTACACACTGAGAGATCTTATTTTGATACTTTCTGCACCTGAAGGACATTAGCATGCCCGAAGAATTCACTGGATCTGAGAAAGGTGGGGCTCTATGTTTACCTGGGAAACTTACGCACTTTCTTTGGAAAAAATTTGCAATTACAGGAGATGAGCAGAAATATCCTGCTGATATTACAAATCAAGAGCGATGTAAGATTAGTGGGAAAAAGGTAGGATCCTCATTGTGCATGAAACCCATCAAGTCCCCCGTGACGATCTCTCAGCCAACTTCTAAGGAGTGAATTAGATGATCACTACGGTGAGTCTGTCAGTGGTGGCAGAGCGAAGAGAGAGGTTTATAATATGCACAGCAGTACATAATATTGTGCCCTGTTAGCAAATTCATAGGGCTTCATCTCTACTGATTTGGTACCTTTCCATTTAAAAGTTCCACGTATTTTATGGTCAATGTTAACCTTGTAGGAAACTGAATCTGGTCATTACTGTTAGCTCCATTTTACATATAAATAAATCAAATACGCAGAGAAAAAGACATTTTGTCTGTCCCAGCATCAACGTGGAGAAGTGAGAATAGAAACTCTGCCAGCTCTGCCATGGTTAGGATGTGGAACCCCTGGCAGACAGCAGCAAAGAGGCTCGTTTCTGTTCAGAAAGTCCTTGTCCCTTGCTTATTCTGTGCTCACAAAGAGGGGCACAGTCCTGTTAGCTCACCTCGGTGTGCACAGGTGGTTTGCAGGCCAGAGCCCCTCTCTGTGAATATAAACACTTCCTAAGGAAAGCCAAGAACAGGCAACAGGCAAAAATCCCAAAGCTGGCACAGAGAACTGGGTACTTGCTACAAACAGCTCACACTGACTGCACCACTCCAGCTTAACCCCCAAAACATTTTCACTCAGGACACCGAGTCACACCGCCCCTGCTGCCCTCCTTCAGATCGTCTGTGACAACTCTGTGGCGACCAGGAGCAGGAGGGCAGGCTGGGGGGCGTGCTGCGGGCACAGGAGGCTGGGCCCCAGGTGCGTACCAAGCACCACCAAGGACGAGAGGAGAGGCAGCAGACAACTGTGCTAGAACTGCCAGGGTAACTGAACAAAAATATCACAGCCCTGATAATGATTTTCTTTCAGCCAGGGAGCGTGTGACAGCTGGCCAGCTCTGCAGCGAGCATCTCACCGCTCGCAAAGGACACAGGGCTGCCGTGGCTGTTATTCTGGACGATGCTGCTTGGGCTCAGCCTGCCCACGGGCAGTCCTGTTCCAGCACAAGGACAGCCCTCTGAGCTCAGTCAGGGACGTTGCCATGATGGATTTTTGCTTTCTTTCTTTTTTTTTTTTTTTTTTTTTTTTTTTTTAAGAGGAAGAACGGTCACAGATGGGCCTGAAAGGGAGAACCTTGAGTGTGGGCAACAGAAAACACAAAATCAGAGCTTTCAGCCCATTCTGTGGCCATGCATTTGCAGCACTCCCCTACTGTTGCATAAACGAGCTGGTGCAGCCCGAGGCGTCCTGCCCACCATCACAGGCCGCAGCTGGCCACCCAGCAGCCCAGCACACTGCAGCTGGGGCATTTGGGCCCCTGCCACAAGAGCTCAGCAGCTGGCAGTGCAAAACCCCGACCCAAGAGCCAGGGGCTGCCCTACAAGCGAGCAACGTACAGGAAGCAAGCCTGGGCCTAGACTTACAAAGGGGCCTTCTTAAAGTGAGTAAAATGGAAAATGAAGAGGAGCTGAGAGCCCAGCAACAGCCAGCAGGGTCTGTGCACACCTGCAGTGGCTTGTATTTGTGCCCAGCAGCACCAGCTCCGTGCTGTGGCCTGCCACCAGGCAGGGGCAGACACGCTGCCCTCCCCAGAGCAGCCAGGAGCACATCACGCAGCACTTCGCCCTGCCAGGAGCAGCCTCCTCAGTGCCCAGATGGGTGGCTGGAGCCCTACCTTGCTGAAGCAGCTGCTTGAAGCCAGCACACAGAGGTCCCCGTAAGGGCTAAGGCTTGGTGCATTAAGTAGTTACAACAAATGATTACAGCAGCGTTGGTGGGGCTGACAGAGCATGTGAGTAATGCAAGGCACAGGAGGAAACTTGGGAGAACACCGGGTGATACCTGAGATCTCTTAATACAAGCACGTGCTCTTGGTGCAAATTACTCACATTTGGTCCAGGCTGGCCCATGGTGATCTTCTGTCTTTAACAAAAATGGTTTACCAGCCTAAACATTTATTTAGTAGCTGGGAGAGGATACCAATCATTCACACCATCAGAGCTCTGTCCTTTCCAGCAGCAGAAGAGACGGGCATTATGCTCAGTGAAAAAGTACTAGTTTGGGTTTTGACAGCCCAGAATGAAATTTGAGTTTGATGCTCCCTGCTAAGCCGTACCCAGAGAGCAGGGGACTTTGAACGGGAGCTGTGGCTCCTCATCACCAGGAGACAGCAAACCTCATGTAACAGGGAAGCTACTGCCTGGGCTGTCAGGGGAAACTTCACTCCTTCCCTCTGCCCCAGAACTAATCCTGGCATCCCAGAAACCACAGGCTGAAGCTGAAAGACAGTAATTTTCCCCAGGAACATCTAGCTGTTGAGCAGCTGCTACAGAAACTGTTCTCTGCTACATTTTAATACAAATGGAGCAGATGGGGAATGGCTTGGGAAGATCTGGTGGTGTTTTTTTTGCAAACTTTTTAATATTGTTTCTGAACCATTTTTTGATGCAGACAACAGCTCAGGAAAACTCTGAAGACCTCCCCTTTGCTCAGTTACACGACAGGTGTTTTGGGCTAATGCTTTTGCAAAGCAGTTTACAAGTCTGAGCACTCCACAAGACGCTCAGCAGCACAAAGTCTGCTCAGCACATTCTCCTCTCCAGATGCCTACGAGCATTAGATTAAGAGCAAAAGGACTGCTAGATCTGAGAACTCAACCCCCAAAGTTAGCATCTCCTTTCAGTAACCAACCTTCAGAAGAAGAAATCCATCACTGCCTGGAGGGTGTTTCACAAAGTTGAGCCCGTTTCTGCCCATGGTCATTCTGGTCCTTTTCCTCCATTAGAAAAATTACAGATTTTAGCACCCGTAGTTGTAAAAGTCACTTGGAAAACCTCTATACAGGTAGTACTGATGAACATAAACAACAGTCACAGTGTTTCAACACACGGGCAGCATGGTATTGGGGCACTTTTGCAGCATAAACGAGGCCCACAGCCACTACAAGAGCTACGAACTGCAGTGATGAGCGATGTGGGACAAAGACGCCTTCCGGCCTCTTCAGCTGCTTGCTGGCAGTCCGTGTGCTCTGCTCGAGGCGTAGTACGCACTGCTGCATGTACCCCACACATATTTGCTCTGCTGACAGTGGGACCACAGAATTTTGGTTTTGTGCTAGGATAAGCCAGCCTCGAGACATTTACACTGTAGTGGCAGTGCAGATTCCTCAGCAGTAGCACACAACGAGAGTCCTACGGGGTCAGGCAGGGCTACTAATATAAATAAAAGCCAACACCACTTAAAACTTTTTCCTAGTAGAACATTAAGTATAATTTCTTTGTATAACAACTAGCATGCAAGGAATAAAAATTATTGTATCAAATAGTCAGTAGTCTCTGCTGAAAAATAATGTGTCAACCTGATTTAAGCTACCTTAACATGAAAATAAGGCAAGCAGCAGCCTCCGCAAGGACAAGAACTTCGTTACAGTATGTATGTGCTGCACGTTCCTACACAGGGTCAGCACTGCAGAAGCAACGGGGATGAAGCTATAATTATGTATGTGTCCAAACTATGGAGGATGAATGTGCCAACTTCACCTGAAGTCCTAGTAAATAAGTAAAATTTATCTTACTCAGCACAATCCACAAAATTTATCTTTTCCAGCATAATCCACAAAGTAGCTCCAACCTTGTGCTCTGTATTTTAATCTAAACTCCATCAGAGAACAGCTAGGCATCGTTATGATTTGCCCTGAATTACTCCAATATCCCAAATTTCCCCCTCCCTAGGGGCTAAGGGTACCAGATGAGCAGTTCCTCCCCTGGGACAGGAACACAGCTCCCAGCTCTGCGAGGGGCCGTGACACCGGCAGGATGCAGCCGCCCAAACACAAGCAGCTGTCTCTCCTAAGGCTTCCTTCTCCAATGCTTGCTCTCTCTCTCTTTTTTCTTTAACCCAAGTTTATAAATAGCATCTGCCCTTCAAATGCATGCAGGCAGACAACAAAAGGATCCCAAAAAAAACAGGTGCTCAGAAGGACTGATTCAGTATGGACCTTGCTGGAGCTGCCAACGGGAAATTAACTGAACATGAGGCACCGTAAAACACTTCTCTGTACCAGGAGCACCCAGATACCTGAAGACTCATAAAAGCAAAAATAAATGCATTTTTCTGTAGCCATCCTGTCTTGCTTGCACAATTTCATCATTTCCATAGACCTTGCAAAGCTTGAGCTGGTAAATACAGCAATTGCGAATCTATTGCCCTAGCTTCAAAATGCCATTTCACGATGCTGTGCAACAATTATTGCTGGGCACCTCCTAATTAGTCCAAACATCTAAGAGGTTAAGGGAAAATAATCAAAGCAGCAGGAAGTAAGAGAAACACACACATACACGAGAAGTAAAAACTAAAGCAAACAACCAACGGACCAAAAGTTTTACAACTTTTTTTCCTCCAGTAAATACTTGCTGCTAGTCTCCAAGGTTCTTTGAACCTTGTTCTAAATGTTGTCAAGTAATTAATATGAGACGAGCAGGCTGTCATGAGCTTTGAAGCAGAAAGGAGTAATTGTTTGGCATCTGTGGGGAGCTGAAGGTTACTTTAATACCTGCGTATTACTCGCTCACCATGAAAAACGACCCTCGAGTTTCCATAAAAAGCAGCTGTTTGATGTATATCACATTCAGGAACATTTAGACTACATTGTAAATCTACTCTTCCTATTAAACAGTGAGTCTATCTGCACAGACATGTTTTGATTTATGGAGCTCGCTGTCTAAAATTCATCCCTTCTGCCTCTATGTACCATCTCCACGTTTCTACATGAATTACACTGTTTATAAAAACAGAGAGGTAACGAGAATTAAAGCATCTCCGGCAGTCAGCTCCCTCAAACTATCTTCAGCAAAGCATATTTACATTTCTATCAGTAGTGTTTTTGTAAAGCATTCCCAAGACTAGAGAGGAAGACCGGGCAGATTTGTTACTGATAAATATTCTGGTAAATCCTGATAGAAACATTCACCCAAATAAGCTCAGTAAGATTTCTGGATTTTCTGTTAATAACAGCCAAAAGCTAAGAATCAGCCATGACATTTCCAGCAATTAGAACAAATTGAGAAGCTACAAGGATAAACTTACTAAAATGCAAAGCCTCCTTTAATTCAGAGCTCCAGGACGCAAGCTGCTGTTTACTAAAGCATTCGGATCTGTACTGAAGTTCTTGAAACAATCTCAAACAGGCAAAGAATCATTTAAGATTATATGACATTTGTTTTCAGAGCTGCAGTGAAAGCTACAATGCTATTCTGACACAGAAAATACAGTGCATTTGTCTAAAGAAAGCATCTGAAAGTTATCTGAGCTCCTCTGATAGTCAAACACTGCACATGCACAGATTAAAGTATAATGCTCTGCAGCAAATGGCTTTCAGAATAAAATATTTTCTATTTCTTATCATCCTACCTTCATAATTGCCTTCTAGGAGACCCAGATGCTCAAGAGCCTTCACAAATCCAACAATGATCACCAGTACAACAATCATTTCAAGTCCCTCCAAGTTCATCTTGAAAAATTATTCACGTAAAAGCATCTTTTCTCAGGGAGCGTCCTGACTTCGGAGTTAGACTTTAATTAAAAAGCCCTCCTAGCCCAAGACATGCCACACGACCAGATAAATACAATGCCAATGAAGCCCAGCATATTCCCACCATAAAACATTTCTATTGACAGCAAGATGAACACAGGAATGTAAGGAAGTCAAATCTTACCATGTCTGCATCACTTGCCTGCCTGGATACAGATGTTTCAGTCTCTAAGGCAACAGAATATACAGTAACCACTTTGTTTTGCATTTCCTCTCAGTCACAGCCAAAATTCACCAAATCTGCCTGGTATCTGGTAAAGCCTGATGCTGCTTTTTCCACACTGAATTACAGGTTTAGGGAGATCCCATGCTGAAACAACACCCGGGGAAAAGTGCAAACACAACCTTTGCTCGATCCTACAGTGAACTTGAGCAAACTCACAGCAAAATCATTTCATTTAGGAAATGACCCACTGCTGCATTTCCCCGTTGGGGGACATCCATCTGGGTTCAGTTACAGCCTGTTAGCAACACACTCAATTCGCTTGTTTTCCCCCACTGCAGACATGTTTTACAGCAAATCCAGGCACTTGGTACAACAGCAAACAGGGTACGGGGGGACTTGTTAGGGGGAAACACATTTTGAAGCTTTGGGGACATGTGGGAGACAAAGGAGCCTTGCTGGAGGTCAGCTGCGGCTCCCTGGGCACGTTCAGGATGAGAGGAGGGCAGGGAGGAGAGCGGGGACACTGTGCCTGGGGCCAGCACCGCGAGCACTTGGTGTTCCCACTGAAATCGCTCCCAGGCCCCCGGCCCTGGCAATTAGGGACAGGATCTCCAAAGGCCCCGAGCAAGCTGACAGCAGATGTGAGCACGCCTGCACTCGGCTCTCCCAAAGCTGTCCTGCAATCCTGGCCCCGTGTCCCAGGGGCTCCATTACTTGGCCTGCCATGGGCACCTCTGGGGCACGGCCAGGAACCAGGCCCACGGAGCCTCCTGAAAGCCCTACGCGGTCTCTTGTTCACTTCAGCAATACTTGGCTGTGCTGTGGTGTCTTGCTACAGGCCCGACTGAAGCTCTGTTACCCGTGTGATTGTTCCAAGGTATGAATATTGCAGACGTGCTCCTCCATCATTAATACAATTAACATCCCCAGCATCCCCAGCTTTTGTCAGCATCCCATGAAAAAATGAACCTTGCCTTTTTCCCTTCTCCATCAAACTTCAGTTGAGGACCTCGCAGCTCCCTCCCCAGTTTCTCCCTGAGCCTGAACACCCCGCAGGGGAGGTTTGGCAGCTGCTGAGGTATCAAATCCAATTACACGGACATGGAACCAGCTCTGGGACAGCCCGGACGGGAGGTGTGATAACACACAACAACAACCGATGTTTTAGTGCAGCAGGGAAAAGGAGGAGACACCACCTGATGGAAATGGACTGGGACAGAGGGGAAAACGAAGGAAATGACTTTAGCCTAGTTTTGGCCAAGTTTAAAACCTCTGTTCCTAAGTAAGAGTGAGATGAACCAGGGGACGTGCTGCCAATAAAAATTCAAAATTAATTTTGGTTCTCAGGGATATCTCACAGCCCAGTGAGCTTGTACTGTTCTGTTTGCTGCTGCTGTTAGCTGAGCTCCCAACGTAACTGATTACCAACTAGGAATTTATATTTCTTGTCAAAAAACTACTTTGTAGAAAATAAAATGCTCCTCAGAGATGGATTTTTTTGACTTTGGCCGTGCTTCCAGAGCTGTCCAGCCTCCTGGTGTGGTGGCACCACCACTCTCCCTGCCTGGGCTTGGGGGGCAAAGCCCACGCCCCACATCAACCCAGGCAGGGCAGGAGCTCTGGCAGGGAGCTCTTGCACCCCAAAACATGGAGAAGGGACTTCCACAGGCTCTCCCTTCCTTTCGGGAAGCTTTCCTTACCGAATTATTGGTGCCTCTGCACCCCACTGCTCAGAGGCTCTTTGAAAGGTTTCCTCTTTTTTCATGCACAGCAGTTTTTAAACCTCGGAGCACTTCCCTGCTGCTGCCTGGCCAGCCCGAGCCACCAGTAAGTGCCTTTGGGGTCGAGGGAAGAGGAACCCACTCAAATACACTCCAATCAAAACTGATTTAGCTTGGACATGCCAACAGAGCAAAGCTGCAGGCTGTGTGCTTCATGCCAGCTACCTCCTCCCGGCAATATATCGTGTCTGTAACAAACCTCAATATAATTCGCCATCACTCTTGTTTGAGCTTCAGCAATTCAAACTACTGACAGCATTTCTCTGGCTGGGCTCCCTGGGAGATGCTCCTGGAGATGCTCCCACACCCTGTCTGATGTTGGTAAGCCTGAAGTGGTGCAGAACCGGGCATGCAGGGGGCTGGCATGTGGGGTGCGAGGTGCAGGGCTGGCAGAATGGGTGGACGGCTCATGGCACTGCCTGCCTGTGCCCCACTGAACACCGACAGATCTCCAAGCTAACTTTCACACACCTCGGACAGCAGCGACAGGGAAATCTATCAGGAGAGCACCAAGACAGCCAGCTAATCTGTCAGTTAAATGTTCCTGGGCAGCTAACCTCAAGGGCAAGTCTGTTTGACCCCACTGTCCTGGTTTGCAGACCAGACACCCTGTTCCTCTCATTTCCATCTGCGTTCCTCCCCTACACAAACCTTTATTTATTTATTTATTAATCCCTGGAAACTTGGCCAAGTCCAAAGAGGAGGAGAAGACCTGCCCAGCAGCACAGCAGCACTCTGGCCAGGGTAGGAACCAACAGAATTACATCTGCCGGCACCTGCCAACAGGGCAGAGCACTGCACGTCCTGCAGCCTTTTGCAAAGCCACTGCACCACACAGCCACACCGCTAGCTCGGGGCAGGGATTCCCAAACCGATCCCCGTGCTCCTGCTCCTCGTGTCTCCCGTAGCTTCTCTAGACAGTACCCAGTTCTCTAGACAGCAGTCCTGCTGCAGCAGACTCCTGCTGATCCATCATTTTATTAATAGCATGATTACGGTATAAATATTTCATTCCGTGGTGTGTAGGAGGCTTCATTATGCCTCAGTATCTTTGCATGCACATCTTCTTTAAATACAGCTCTGTTAAAACTTATGGCAAACGTGTCAGCTCCAGCTCTTTCAATATTTCCTTTAATGCTTTCAGTATTTTCTCAAATGCTAATAATGTTAAATTCCAGGCCAATTTATTCAGTGAAAAAAATCCACATCCGTTACTTTTATAATGGAGTCATACAAAAAGATGCAGTGAGGATCTAATGCAGATGGGAATTAAGTCTTTGAAAAAATGACTGTTGTTATTTTCCTACTTTATTTGCTATGTAAGGAGCAGCGTGGGAGCACTGGTTAGGTTTTCAGGGCAGTATTTTCACCTTTCAGTGTTTCACCAATACGCTTGGCCACACACTTTTTTTTTTCTCAGAGAACTAACCACGTCCTTCATACAAACATTATTAGCGCTGCTCAATGTTTTAATCCAGGACCAATCAGTATGAAAGCTGAATTACACCTTTAATACAGCAAGTGCCACTCTTCTGGCTGTACTCCATCCCATAAGAGGCAATGCAAAACACTTGCAAAGCGTTGTAAAGTTTTACCACCCCCAGGGTCTGCCAGCAGCTCACACGTTTATTCATTATTTTTACAGTTCTGATCTCGGCAGCTCTGTGGGTTTCTCAGTTTAAATAAATGATAAAATATTAAATTAGGACATCTCGGGTAGAGATCTAATATTCAGGTGAACACTGAGGAGAAATTTCAGCTCGAGTCACTTAAAATTATGCTTTGATTAGGGTTCAATGATACCAGTGGTCTCCAAAGTGATTACAAGACCCACATTTGCTTCCAAAGCAATGGTTAATTAACATCAGCACTGAGCTTCTGGTTACAGCAAGGTGCATTTTCTACAGAGGCTGTTTGAACCTGCCTCAGAAGTGAAATCCCATGGCTTTGGGCGCGTGTACCCATGGCAGGAGCGTGCAAAATCAGTAGCTCAGAAGGGCTGCAGCCACTGGGAGGCAGCACCCGGCACCCAACAAAGCATTTCCGAGAGCTCTGCTGTGTCCTGCACCCAGGCTGCAGGCAGGGCATGGGCTGCCCGGTGCAATGGAGAGACCCGGCTCGGGTCCCTGAGGCTGTGCTGGCAGCCTGCAATGACATTCCCCAGCCTCCCACCCACCTGAAGCCGTTCTGCTCTCCTGGATCTGGCACGAGGGCAGATCACAGCGGGCACAGCACGCAGCCCAACCTCTGCCATTAAAATGAATTCATGTGTGAGGGTGACCTTGAAGCCTCCTCGTGTAAAAACCTGTCACTGTTCCAGAGGAAGCATGAAATTGAGGCGAAGACACGCAGCTGCCACAGGCTGGTACGTGCTGGTTGCAGAAGTGCTTATGGGTTCTCCCTTCCTTCCCGAAGCTTTGGTCCAGCTGGGGACAGCACCCTGCTGGGGCTTTCTCAGCTCCCTCAGCTGAAGGACAATGAAAGCCGGGCCACAGCCAAACCAGCAAACATTGTGACCACCTTTTTGAACAAAAAAGCCCATTTTTAGCCCACAACAACATACAGATTGTCAAAAACAAACAAAAAAACAACAACAAAAAAAAACAGGATCTGGTTTTAATCTTTAACATAAAGTAACATGAAGTGCTCACCTCCCTGTGTTTGTTTCAGCAAACCAACATCGCGGTGGCACGGTGCCACGCTGCTCTCCCAAGGACTGGGTGCAGCCGGGCTGCAATGCCCAACCTGGGGCTGCTGCCACTCATTTGCAAAGCTGCCTGGTAGCGTTCGTACATCAATTGCCTTCACTTTCTGTTTCTAACTATAACAATTTCATATCTAGCTCTCTTTACATCATTCAGAAAGCTTTGCAACTTGAGAAACCCACTGAAAAGCCTCTTCTGCACATACTTTATTGAGCCATTTAGTACCTACAGCTGCTGGTGTCAGACATAGAACCGAGTTACCCATCACGTTACTGATGAGCTGCTGATAGCACTCTGCTATCACCCAGACAGCTAGTTAATATAATATTTAACCTGCCTATTCAAAATATATTTTCAACCCTAATAGTCGATCGATAGCTTGAAGACAGTTGCAACTTCAGCTTCCTGGTTAGACAAAACACTGCAAGACGTAAAGCATTTCACAACAATGAATGAAGCAATTGCACTCTCCTTCCAAAGGATAAAGGCAAACAGGTTTAAGGGCGGAAATAGTTCTTTATATATGACTGGTAGATTTTGTTATTTCAATTGTGGAAGTTCAAGCTTCAAACACCGGGAGTGAATCTTAATGGAAAAGAAACAACATAAAGCATCCAATATTGCCTACAAGCAGATCAGCTCCCCCAGAGCTGATAATTAGTTGTTCAAAGCACTTGGCGTTTGATTTAGGTTTGTCCGGTTTATGGCAGAAAGTCCAAAGACTGCTGGCAGCTGTGGGACTGTTTTCAGGGGAGGCCCTGCCCTGGCCCAGGGAAACTGAGTCTGTCCCGTGAGATGGGAACTTGGGGCATGCTGGTGCTGGGGATAAACCACCAAGCAGCTGAAGATTCCTCTGGTTTGGGAAGTCTCACCAAATATATCAGTCTTGGTGTACTTTTAAACTGGTACCAAAACCACGGCCACAGAAGTATCCTGGGCACCACCGCCTTGGTGTTGCTTCCAGATCTGCTCCAAGCTCCTGGTGATTCCATTTTACCAGTGAATCCAGAATACTGCTTCCTTTTTGAGGGAATCAAACCTTATACTTGACCACTGCTCACTCAAACAGCAACTTTAGCTGATGCCATGTCAGACCACACTCATTAAGACCTCAGGAAAGGTTATCCATTACTGGAGGAAAAGGACAGATTTGTTTAGAGCCACTGTTCTGAAAGACGTCTCACATTTGAAGGCAGCCTGTGTATTTGCAGCATTTCCCTTTTATCGTAGCCCTGAACAGAACATTTAAGAAACGAAGATGCAACCTGCTGCTTGACAAGCAGGCTTAGCAGAAAGCTTCCTAGCTTGTCCTGAGTGTTGGAAGCACTCAGTTCTCCACAGCATTTTCCATTAGGCTTGCTTAGCAAGTAAGACCTTTTCAAAGTGACTCAGTGGTGCATTTCAGCTTTCTCCCTTCTCTTTGCAGAAATTAGAGCTGTAAATTGAGCTGTGCAGGAGATATTAAAGTATGCCCTCTGCAGCTTAGCAGGTCACAGAAATTCACATCCCAAGCTCGCACACCACACAGTAATTGCACCGCCACAGCCCCAGGCATTTTCCAACTGCTCCAAGCAAGGCTCAAGCGGGGTGCCTCGTCCTGCACCTCTGCAGGAGTGACAAGGCTGCACCCACCAGGCTGCTAGAGATGACTTATGGAGATAGATTACAAAAATAAATATTTATAACTTGACTCAGGAAAAGGTGTTAACTGCCCATTTATATTTAAAGAGCATAAATAGCAAGGAGGCAGAGAAAGTGCTGTAAGGGTTTACGGTGCATAACTAAAAATGCAGTGAAGTAGTGCCGAAGGAAAGCAGGGGTTTGATCGATCCTGGTTTTCATACACAGACAGGGCTCCAACTCGGACCCACAGAATTACACCGCTGGAGTACTCTGTATCCAAGCTAATGAGGATTTCCTGAAATATTCAATGAAGTCTGCACCCACTGATGAGGGACACAAAAATGCATTTCACTGAGATCATTTACTTTTGGAAGGCTGACTCACCTCTCCTTGTCTTGTGGCACTCTGCATGGGGCATACTTTGAGATGTGGGAGCGTGCGATGGAGGCTCTCTGCTGCAGATGCCAGAACAAAATCCCAGGGAAACGAGAGACCTAATTCCATGCAGCGAGGCTCCGCACACGTCCCTCCAGTGTGGGGGAAACCTGAATGCGGCGTTTGATCTTTTTTGGTACAGAGCAGTGAATGACACGGGGCCCCTAGAACATTCTCTATGAACATCAGATGAAAAGTGTGCAAACACTGTCAGCAACCCTGCTTTACACGTATCTTACAGAGGAACTGGGCTATAGTTTGCTGTGCCAACTGCTGGTACGGGGCTGCAGGGAAAAAGAGTCTATCAGGCTCCCAGAAAGAATGCACTAACTAGGGTAGCTTATTTTTAGGTCTCTTTAGGTCCTAAGAGACTGTAAATAACTAAGATATTCTGTACTGAATAATAATTCCTTATGATGACAATGTTTCTGTTTTTTCTAATGACAGCTGTCCAATTTCTTCACACATGGAAGGCAAATCATGTCTTCAGAGTTCAGAAGTTGACAAGGAATTAACTTCTAAGTTAAAGGCGTGAGAGAGGCAAATCATTCAGGGTTTCCTCACTCCCACGCTCTCCCTGGGGGTTACTCTGAGCAGCCACATTTGCCGCTTGGAGGCAGCGCTCAGGAGTGAACAAGGAGACGTGAGGAAGCACTGAAACCCTCATTATTGCCACAAACTCCTGTCACAAACACAAGTGCCTGAGGGCTTAAACAAACCTTCCCCGTCACACCAGCACAGGCTGGGATCTCTTTGCTATCCCCGTTCATGAGATTTCTTCTTCCTCACAGCCCCTGCGCTGCCGGCTCGGCCACCCGGCACCGCTCGGGGTGCACACACTGCTGCCTGCTGGTGGGCCAAGGCCCAGCTCCACCGAGGTGTCCCAGATGCACCGAGGTGTCCCAGCACCTCCAAGGTGTCCCAGCTCCACTGAGGTGTCCCAGCTCCACCGAGGTGTCCCACCCTCAGGTTCCCCACATCCCACGGGGGAACATAGGACACCACCAGTTTTCCTGAATTCGTCCTTAGCACAGCAGTTGTCACTGAACAAACACACAGTATTGAGTTAATTCAAAACAGACACCAGAATCAGACAGGATGAAGGTGACAGGAAAGGAAAGAGAACTAAATCTGATTTTCTCATTTCTAAAACCAAACTCAACAGGCTTCAGAGAGCCGACGGACTCGCAACCCTCACGTAACCTGACAGCACTGGGCTAGACACAGGACAGGGAGCTGCTGGGACTCCCCAGCCTTGCTCTTATGCCACAGAGTGGGTGACCTTCAAGCTCCCCACTTCGTCATGGACTGATTACCTTGAATTCTAACACAAACCCCGCTTTCTCCTCCCAAAGCAGTGGTTGGCCTCACAGCTCTGGCAGCGCTAATAGCTGCCTGATAGGCCCAGTGCCATGTCCTGGCCTTGGCTAAATTACAGACAAGCTGTTAACTCGGAGTGAAAATCCTTTGCATTTGGTGAGGCAAAGTTTAGTGCTTCCGTACACGGTTCTTATAGTTAAGACACATACCAACAACCAAGCTTTCCTGCAGCGCCTAAGTGTGTCAGTGTGCAGGGCTCATTGACACTGCTCATCTCAGACCAAATCCAACAATGGAAGATCACTTCTAGTGATCTCCAACAGATACAGACATCCAGAGGATCTAGAAAAACTGTAAAGAATAAGGAAATCATGCTTTGTCACAATGTTGGATCACAGCGGCAATTCATTCACCTGTTAATGGCTCTAACGAAGGAGGAGAGACAAACATCACGGGGCTACAGGCAGGGCTGCACACTGCAGTACCAGAGGGAGATGCTGACAGAAGAAACTAGTTACGATGTGGTACCTGAACTCACAGAAGACAATATCTGCACCATGGAAAAGAACAGATGCATCGTCTTTCAGCGCCCCTCTGCACAAGAAAAGACAAATTTTAAAGAGATCGAAGCTGATGTTTTGCATGTATGAGACTGTTGGTAAGTGGCCAACGTGCCTGCTGCCCAAAGCTTCACAGACATGCTGCCTTTGGCCACGCTTTCCAGGTGCAAGGCACAACACTTTTCTCAGTGTGCAGCACTTGTCTGTTCACTGCCGCACATTTTCCCCATGGCAAAATACTGCATTTATTGTGAGCACACCGCTGGTGATCCAGACACTGATAACAGCTTGAGCAGCATGAGCGCACATGCAGCCATGCCTTGGGGTTCTCCATTTTTACTGGAAGTGACACTACGACCGAACCAGAAAGCAGATGGGTGGTAATGGGATCATTTCCAAACATCGCCGATATCCATTGGTTGTAAGGATACTGCCACGCAGGAGACGGAGGCACCAAAATCTTTTGTCTTACATACTCTATTTTCCACTTTTTTAGAGAGGGATAATTTCAGACTTAGAGATGCTGAAAGAGATCTGAAATACAGGAACCTACCGAAGCAAAGCTGAGCTAGCAGGATGAGGAGGTCTAACAAACCAGGGACTACCTGATTTAGTATTTCTGGAGGGAATCTAAACTTGCTGTCAGGAAGGAAGGCACTGTCACACATAGCTGGCAGGGTTTGCATTCCTGTTATGGCCTAACTTCAGGAGATAGCGTTGCACAGGGCCACGAGGTGCCATCCATTCTCCTCAGAAGACCAGCAATGGTGCTGTGAACTAAATAGATGTCAACCCGGTATAGTAAGTCTTTATTCCCTCACAAACCCTGGTGCAACGTTAGCCCCTTGTGAATGGGACTGAAGCTCTGTAAAACTTACCCAGTGCTTGAGAAGGACACAGGAATTTACAGCTGTACCTCACAACAAACATCAGAACAAAACAGATTTGTTTCTGAGTTTGGCAAGAACTGAGCTGTGTCTGTCTTCATGACGTGGCATTTAATGCACGTGTGTGCAATGAGAAAGAAGTTATTTTAAAAACCCGTGTATTCCCCAATACAGAAATGACTGCTGAGCGTTCAGCTTACACCTCAGGGAAGGAAACATTTGAAGAACAGATGGTAAAATGGGGTTCCAACTGAAAGTTCCAATTTTTACATAAATTACTAAACAGAAATCTTAAGAATAACTTGCTTTGTCTTTCAGACATTTGTTATTGCCAGAATCATGTTGTGGGCTTCATAAATCAGTGGCTACCTGGGAACCCTGAGGTACATACCTCTGTCCATCGGCGGTACAAACATACAGAGAGAAAGAGAAAAAATATCTCAGGGAGAATTCTTTTGTCAGGATTTTTCTATTTATTTTTTAATTGGTGACACAAGGAACACACTGTTATCACAGAATCACAGAACGGTTTGGGCTGGAAGGGACCTTACAGCCCATCTAATTCCATCTCTCTGCCGCGGCAGGGAAACCTCCCCCAGCCCCATCCAGCCTGGCCTTGGGCACTGCCAGGCATGGGGCACCCCCAGCTCCCTGGGCCAGGGCCTCACCACCCTCAGAGTAAAGAATTTCTTCCTGGTATCTAATCTAAACCTACCCTCTTTCAGTTTAAAGCCATTCCCATTTGTTCTATCTCTGCACGCCCTGACAAAGAGTCTCTCCCCAGCTCTCCTGAAGGCCCCTGGGGTACTGCAGGCCGCTGTATGGTCTCCCAGGAAAAGAAACATTGAGAAATGATGCAAAGCAGTGCAAGATAGGAACAAATCTCCAGAAAACAAAACCGAACAAAACATTACCACCAAAAAAGTGCCCTGTTTTTCTCCTACACAGTCTATTTCACACCAAACGTAAGCCATTTAACTCCAAAGCACCAAGCATCTCTACCTTGTGTGGAAAGGCATGCAGAGAGCAGTTTTGTTGCATGCGAGATAAGCTGCTTTAGCAGCTACAGAAATGCAGCTGAAAACCAGAAGTAGCCTGAAGTTTCCTCTCTTTTTCTTGTTTTCTTTTTCTTTGCTAAAGTTGGTTACTTTATATTTCAGCTGAAGGTGAAAGGGCAAAGCATTTCCACTGCCGCATTACTGCTGAGGCACTGCCTCAGCGGTTATCAGCGATTTTCCACCTAGAAAGGCCCCAGGGAGCTGACTGGCATTTCAAGGGCCAGAATGGCTGAGCCTGCTCAGAGATTCCAAGTACTCTGTTCTCCAGCATCTTCCATGATACCAGTGCTTTCAAGACCAAGCCTACCAAATACAGAAATCTACAGGAGGAAAAGCGTGAAATCCTGGCTCTGTGGCTACAGCTGAGCGAACATTTCTATCTCGTATTTCCTTTGATTCAAGATCAGAGAAGTCTATAGGCATGGATGCAAGCACGGTCTCCAAACCCGTGGGTACCTGAAGACCTGCAGTAAAAGGAAAAGTGCTCAACACTTGCAGTACACAGGGCTATGGTTAAACCACCACTGAGCAGCAGGATTCTCTTTATGAATAAATATAGCCTTTATATTTACTGTTTTGATATTAAATAGAAGAAATAAACTTACTCATTTTTAACACAAAAATTACAACTATCTCAAAAGTAGGAATCCACCTCACCTCTTCTCTCCACTAAGTTCAGACTTGTAGCTTTCCCATCGCTGATATCCCAGGAACCTGCTGGAACAAGTCTCATCTCAAGCCTTTCCTGCCTACGTTTATCCAGGAACAATAGGTTCTGACTTGTTCCCTTTCTTACTGAAACAATGACAATGAGGATTTTGCCATCAACATGAAGATGTAAAGGACAAACTAAAGGCTGTCACAGCAGATTTCGGAGTGCAATCGATCCTCAGAGCAAACCCCACCAGCTGAGCTGGGGGAATGCTTCCCATAACAATTTGCTTTCCCACAAAGGAATCCCACGTACACATACTCCCAATGCTCCTTGTTTCAAGGCCTATTAAGGTCTAAACATGCAGTGCAGCTTTCTACTGACACCACACAGAGGAGTTACTGCTGAAGACAGCTGCCAGCCCCAGTCTTCTGTTTTTCAGGATTCAGTTTGCTTAAGGCAGAAGATTTTCCTTTGCATGCTAAAGGTTAGCCCGAGGGCAGCAAAGGAATACAGCTCTTCTTGAGAGGCTTACAGAAGAGGTATGTTTTCTAAAATGAAATTCTAAACCCTATTAAATTCTACCACGGTGCTGATTTCTGAGATACACGGGGGTAAACAATAGCTACGTTTGGACAGCATTTTCAAAAGCAGTCATTTTTACCTTAGCTCCTAAACCCCTCAGCATCATTTTGGCAGTAAATGTAAGGACCATATTGCATGCTATGACCTGAATATTAATTTTGACTCCAGTGGCTCTAGAGAAGGCTAATTTTTTTTGTGCATTTCTTTAAATCTGAGCTTCTTTCCAAAATGCCACTTATAACTTAGATTACATCAAATGTTTATTTTTAAGGCATTATTTTTGATTTATCAGTATTCATAGTCACATCTATTAACTTCTGACATGCTTACATCTAAAAAGCCTTGGAAGAGGCATTTATATATTTCAAACAGAAATGCTGAAATACAAGCCTGCCTTTTATTGCAATGAGACATGATGGATGGCTCTTTCACATCTAACCCCTTGCCCATTAATAGTTCCAGAGTGCCTTAAAATATGAGGAAATACTACACGGCCTTGTTACACTGCAGCATATTTTTTCCCATTGATAATGCACAATGTGCCTGATTCATAGCGATCCTTATCACTCTGGGAGGCGATGAATAAATTGGTTAAAGTCTGTGGGGACTGCTCCTTGTGCACAACTCCCCAGACAGAGTGATAAGGGCATCTAAGGAGTGCCAAGGGGGAGTACAGTTGGGTACCAAAGGTAGGGTTCAGTATGTTGTGTAAGAAAAGGCACAGAAAGTTTCTGCCTGTAATGACAGAACCAGTGGTTTACAGGCTGATTAACTTTACAGGCTGATTAACTGCCGTGGAGGAAAAGAATCTGCTAACCCAGGTTTTGGAAACCTTTTCTTAAACCAAAAATGGAAAGTTGGAATCCAAAGGCTTGGAAAGAGTTGAACTCAAAGTGAAACCTTTCTTTGGTGAATCGTTTATTCTCAGAGAGTGAGCTAAGGAGTGACACTGGTAGCCAGAAGGTGTTCAAAACTGGATGTGAATGCATGTTGAGGAAGTTACATCTAATACATCTAAAGCGACAGGTGAGCACAACCAAAGCCATGCTAATCTTTCAGAAGAAAGAATTACAAATACAGTAGCTACTACAAAACTATGGGTCATTCAGAGACAGAAATATAGCATATGTGAATCTAGTGACATTTTGTCACAGCATAAGATCTTGGCTTCATTCCAGGAGTGAGGCACTCACTAGCAGGGGAAAATATTCCCTTGTTATCTCATCCTTAAAATGGTTGTAGTGATATATCTGAAAAGGACACATGGCCCCTTTTATCAGTTGAGGAAAAATAAAAAATAAAAAATCTTAACATCAGTCAGCAGAAGTGGAAAGGAAAGGAAAAAAGGCCGGCATAAAAAAGTTCACATAGAATATTTCTGTTTGATCTGAGCAGCGATTGAGATGAGATAACCAAACACATAAAATCCAGAGTGGTGCAGAACTAATCAATGAACTTGAGGACAGTGAGAAGCTTTTACAAGCGTCCAGCTGAAATATTAAAAAATCTGTATTTGGAAAGTGAACACATTTAAGATTCACAAATGGCGGCAAGAGAACTTGCATTGTGTACCGTTTTCTGTATATTGACCATCAGGAACTGCCCCGCTAACTGGCATTGCAGTGACACTGATATGAACAGATACTACAGCATGGGTGTGCCTAAATGCTGCAAAAAGGTTTTGGTGCTGGAATACAAAATAGGAATCAAAGATTAGGACAACATTGTTTGAGCATCTAAAGAAGCCATAGTTTGATTTACCCAGACAACACTTCAAAAGAAAGCCAACGCCTGAATTTGATGAGATACGAATTTAACTGTTCCTGGAGATAATGGGAGAAAAAAAAAAAAAAAAGAAAGGAAGAAAAATTCAAAGAAAATCATTTTCAACTCTGACACAATAAACATAACAACATCTCAACAAAGTCTGCTCATTCCGATGCAAGGAAGCTTGCAAGGTCAAGGTTTCTTACTGCTAGCAGGAGTTGTCACAGAGCGAGGTTTAGGTAGGAAGCAAAGCATGCTGGTTCAACAGCTGCATCTTACTGACTTAAAGCACTATCCTACTGCCAGTTGATAAATAAAAGACAACCAGTTCTGAACGATCCACAAAGTAAGCTTTTCAGCATGTGACCTGTTAACTTGGCTCTGTTCAAGAGGAGACTGAAATTTGTACCATATAAGCTGACATAACTAGAGAAGCCTGAACTAGAGATCACTGAAAAAAATATAAAAAGCTATATTACCCTTTCTGGTATCAGTAACTTAAATATTTCATATTATCTCCACCCACTCTCGGTTTAAGAATGAACTGGAGAAGCAGCCGCATGCATAATTCTCACAAACATGCATTTGTTATGTGGTATTCACATCTGACATAAGACAGATCTCTTTGTGTCTGCATATCTATATGGATCTGCAGTTATGTTCTCCATTCCAGTTTCATTTTCATTTACAGCATTAGAGCTCAGAAATAAAGACAATGCTCTGACCTTGTTAACAGGCTGCGACAGCTTGAAGGAGGCTTACTTTGTTCAGTTACATTCCCAAACTGCACAGTTCAAACAGACCAGTCCAGACTTACCTGCAAGAAAACAGAATACAAATGTTTAAGTTTGAAACTTAGCAAAAATCTGTCACTAAGAAGTGAAAATATATAATGAATCCCTGAAAAATGTCACAGTCATTACAGCTGAAATAACTTTTTGCAGTATGATGAATTATTTGACTGTACTTTTTTTTTCCCCAGCCTTTAGATCATTGATAGCTTTTCCTTGATAATTTCTTGATAATCCTGATAATTTAATTATAAAAGGTTGCACCGTCAAAGCGTAAAACATAATACGTTAACTTTCTTTTGCTTATAGAGTACTGTTTTGTCTCTTAATAGTCTCGCTCCCTTCCTCAGCTTCCCTTCCCTGCTGCTTCACAATGCAACACAGCACTCCAGTACTGCTTAAAACAATGTGACTGGGACAAGCAGATTGGGAAAGATTCTTGTTGTGCACTATTAATCAAGCTGTTACGTAGAAGGAAGGTAATGAGCCCCCAGCCACATGGCCAACTTCTGTTCCTACAGAGGAAGCAAGTGTTTGGACCTCACACCACGCAGTGGAGTCAGCTGAGCTTCTCCTGCAATACGAGCGTATCTGCCTCCGACAGTTTCCTTTACAGGGGACTTGGGGAGAAAATGCCTGAGGGCAGTATTTTCTCCTGTCACATTCATTAATGATGAGCTGCCCCACTGTGGGCAGTGGGAGGTGGCAGGGGCTGTCAGCAGGGGACAGCAGTCCTGTCACCGAAATGGGGACAGGTAGCTCCTCTGCCACAAGCTCAGAGAGAGGTGCTGACACAAAATGCCTTCAGGCTCGGCACTCCGCCCCTGAGATTTTATTACTGCTCCACACACCTTGTGCTCGCTAGGTGGGACAGCAGCAGTGACACTGCTTGCCAGGTGCATGATGCTGTGCGCCCCGAGGATGTTTTCACTCCTCACTGCTTTTTGTTTTCACTGCTTTAGCCGAGTGTGGAAAATGTGCCATCATCTGTTGTGAGGGAGGTGGTGAGAAGGAGGATCTGCTGCTACAGCTGCCTTCCTCAGGAGCAAAACCACGGCTCTCCGGGATGCCTGCGTGCAGCAGCCTGGAGAAGAGGCCCAGTGAGCCTCAGGGACAGAGAAGCGCATCCTCCACTGCACAGGGTGCGTCGGGCTGCTCCATCGCGTAGCAAACAGCAAACTCCTGCTGAGCTGTGAGAGGAGGAGCAAGGCAAACTCCGGCAATCTTAAAGTTGAGGGACATTTCTGTGCTGTGCTATAGCCAGTAATGCATTTCAAGAGAGTTGGTCTAAAGCCAAGGCAAAAGTTGGTGGCTTAAAGTGAAGCATCTCAGCTGCTGCTTTTCCATGCTAGAATCACAGTGCAAACGTGGGGACCTCCTCATTTGGCGTAACCCTGGGCTGCTGAAACAACTGCAGTAAAAATCTACTTCCTATTTTTATTAACTTTGCACAGAGTGCTTCCCAAAACCAGGCCTAGTGAAATGATTTCTTAAGATTTTAGGGCAGAGAATCCAACACTGTGAGCTGAATTTCTGAACAGTAGGGCCAATCAGACCCATGCTGATATTTGGCTATGTGCTATTCTTCTGTTGAGAAAAAATCAACTTAGTGTAAGAGAAGCCCATAACGCCTGACATGACTTTGTCCATCTTCATTAAACACTTTGTTTCACATTATTCTCTTGTGCACTTCTAGAGTATTTTTCCTTCATTAGACTCCTCAGGAATGACAAGATACATGGACTTGGCAGCTGACACTAAATAAGAGGTATTTGGTGATTTTGCTTATAATATAAAAAGTAGGTATTATCTGCCATCCTCTGAAAAGGAGACTGTAAACACTATAAGCTCAAGAAGAATTTAATGGCACAACAAGTTTCTTCCCAAGTTCCTGCCGTGCATCTTCTCACCGTTGTTTCACAGCCCGTGTGTGTGGCCCTATTCTGTCTGGCAGCTGCTACACAATTCCCATTTCTGATATTTCCATTTATATTTACACAGAAAGCAACATCTGCACAAGAGTTCAAGAAGTAAAGGATTTCTTGGGGAATGGGGCAAAAACATAAGTATATGCAAATCATTCCAGTGAAAGAAGCTCAAGGAGGACGCTGTGGTTGGAAGGATTCTGAGAAACAGGGAGAAGCAAATAGGAAATGATGGCTTTATACCTCTCCGCTAGGGGCTCAAGGAATAAAAATAAGATGGAATAATATCAGGCTAAGCCTTTCACCCCCACTTGGTGATAACTCATTGTTTCTCTCATTATAAGAGTTGAAATCTTCATCTAGACACTATATATATATATATAATATGTATATATAAATAATATGGACTGGGAAATACCTAACTTCATTCATCATTAAACAGAACCTGGTATAAGGAGGCTCTGCCAATGTTGTCTAGATAAACACCGAATAATAACCACAGCAGGTGATGTTTATTGAGACACGGTACTCTTTTGTCCAGATGGACATTTGATTATGAATATTATGGAAAAGGACATCTGCAACAGCTCATATTAAAAGTGAATTATATCTAGAGATAATTCAAACAGCACTGGAAATGCTTCCCTAATGTGCTGCAATAGCCTTGTGCAATTTAGGGCAGTTAGCTCTATTTAAAGGAATATAGAGGGACTTTGGGTTAAAACACAGCTTACTGATAGACTCTAAGAAAGATGTAATGCTGATAATAGAGATTTTGGAAAATTAAAACCATGAATTTCCACATTATCTGAAAAAAAAAAATAAAATAATATGCTATCAGAAGTGTCTGAAATAATCCGTCCCTTAGAAGCTGCCAAATCCAGGATATCCCAGTGCAAATCCCACACCCTACGGCCCTGTACCGCCATGTGCTTGGGGTCTCAGTGTCCGCAAGGACCCAATGGGAATGGCTAACCTCGAGCAGCCACCTAAGGCTGCTGACCCTAAGGCTGCTGACCCTAACCCTACCCCTAGCTAAGGCGCGCAGAGCCCTGCCTGCTGGCTGGCCTAGCAGGGACTTGCCACTGACACGACCCAGACCAAGAAGTCCCTGGAAGGAACATCCAAGCCAGGACTAAGAGGGATCTTACCCCCACCTGGTGGCTTTGTCATAACTGTCAAGAAACACCGGCAGAGCCGGCAGTCAGCCTGAGCCTGCAAACAGCGCTTTCTCCAAGCTGCATTTCAGCCTCACCAGAAGGGAATCGCGCTGTTTATCAAACCCTGGCAGCTGGCTGCAGGCCCCGTGGAAGCACCCTCAGGCTCCTGGGGTCCAACCCTACCGAGGGACCTTTCAGCCCGGTGAGCAGCCGAGCGCCGCCGCCCCCCTCGCTGCCTGGACACCCCCGGCCCCTCGGCAGGGCGCTGGTGGGAGGCTGCTGCCCTCTGCCGAGCACACAGCCTCAGCCTGCCGCCCAGCAGCACGGGGAAGGAGGAAAAAAAGGTGCTAACGAGACAAATTTGGGTTTCAGGAAAGGAATTTTCCTTTCCTGGTGAATAACTGACTGCACTTGGTGCTGTGCTGACTTCGCACATTAACGCCCGATTTGCAGTAACCTTACGTCGCTGTACAAATAGGTTTTCATACCTGCGTGCAATCCTGGAGAAATCTGGTCTTCCTACAGCAGTTTGCATTTGCATCCAACCCCCAACACATGCACAAGAACAAATAAGCCTCGGCGCATGATGGCGAGCTTGCACAAGACTGAGAGGGGCTGCAGCACGCCGCTGCTCCGTGCTGGCCGGAGCAGGAGCAGAGGCAGCCCCAGCAGGAGCAGGGGGTGGCATTCACTGCCAGCACCCCGCCAAGCCCCTCCGACAGGGCGCTCTGCCCCTGCACAGGCACAGCCAGATACAGGCAGGAGTCGGAGGAAGGAATGCAGAAGCAGGAGCCATGGAAGCAGCAGGTAGGGCCTCTTTTAGTGCTTTTTATTTATTTCCCCAACCCTCAGGCAAAGCAACCCCAGATAGTGGCAGGCAAAGGGCACACGGCAGAGAGCTCAGCCCCAGAGTTGCTCTGGGTGCCACCAAGCTGGAGCAGCCAGTGCTGGCTGGCCTGCGGCCCAGGGAGATGCTGGCTCCAGCCAAGAGCATCCTCCACAGCTTGTTTCACGCCACAACCTCGCCAGGCTCAATGTCAAAGCATTTATAACTTTCATTCAAATGAAGTCAATGCATGTTAAAACATGCAAATATGGTCATAAGCATCCCATCTTATTTGCATTATTGAATTTCTGCCCTTAAAAGTAACGACTGGCAACGGGGTGCTGGGAGGCGATAAGAACATGGCAGTGCCTGTCCCAGCCCTGGACCACCTCCCAGGCCACCTCCCTGCCCCTGCCCCTGGCAGGGATTTCAGCCAGACGCAGCCTCCTCCAGTGAGGATTGAAGAGCAATGGCCATGGAGAAGAAAGGACTGGGGTAAAAGATAAGAAGGGAATAGGGAAGGGTGCAATGAAATGTAGTAAGTGTTGGTTCGATGCAGATGTATTCTAGATCAGGCTGCAAAGAGGTGAAAGGATGTAGGAAGAAGATAGGAAGTGCAGACTGCACAGAGAGATGTGCCAAGGGGCCCTTTGTGCCAGCAGCTGGCAGTACCCGCAAGGTCCTTTACGGCTTTTGCTCCTCATCCTCTTTTCTCTAGCACAGCACTGGAGTGACATCCAAGTCAGGACCATTAAAAACATTCATTGGTCTCTTACTCGGGAATATCCTAAACATCATTTTTCTTTCCATATGGCAAAGCAGAAGATTATGTGAGGTAAGAACAAGACAAAGTGCTTAAGGACCACTCTGACCTGCAGACCAGTTGCTGCAGAAGAAGCAGACACTGAACCTGCAGTTGAAGATCGGTGTGTATTGCCTTCTGGCTGGGGCCAGCTGCAGCAGGTGACTTGACTTAGCTTCTCACATAGCACGAAGTGTACAGGCAGAGTCAGCAGTGACTCTGATAACTGTCAAAAACGATGGGCTCTGCATTGCTTAATACTATCTCTTTGTAAAATCACATGCAATAACACTCCAGCCTTCTTTCTGGCTTTGCATCCACCTTTAGCAGAGCAACGCACAAAGCAGCACTTCTCACGAGCACACCTCCCCGGCACAGGGGAGCCGTCTGCAAGTCACCATGGGGTGGTCATTCTGACAGCGGCTCTGGGATACACACACACCGCATTTCACACCTCTTAGGAGGAAAGCAAGAAAAGCCAAACCTCCTCATTATTGGAAAGTTTGCTGTATAGACTGCTAAGACATTATCTTCAAGGTACAAAGAAAGGTTTATTCCATAGCATAATCACTGTGCTCCTTAACAGCTTCTCTCCATTTATGACCAAAGGAACAATCTCATGGAGGAGATCATGACCCTGAAGCTAGAGCAGCTTTGTGTTATAGGGTTGCTTTATGAAAAAAGCCTGTAGCAATATAACATGCCTTTCAGAGTAAATTACCAAACATTTGGCAGTGGCATAGGCAGGCACCAGATCTCCAGACAGAGAAACAACGAATAGTCAGCCTGCAGTAGATACAGTAAATATTGGGCCAGTTCTTTCTATTCCCACTTCCATTTTCTTTGCATTTCCCAAGAAAACTTGTTATCCTGTGACTTATTCCTTTCACTCTTACATCTGCTAAGGATGTAAAGCTGTTACCTCAGATTTAGACAAACATGGTGATGTTTTAATACCCTGTATGTGTAAATGCAAACCATGTTCAGCCGCTGTCAGAAAGACTGAAGGCTGGGAATCAGCTGTTCTGGTGGGCGAGAGAGTAAGCAGACCCCAGCCCAACAGCCCACCCCAGGGGGCCAGGGGCTGACCCTTTCTTCACAGCTGAGACACATGGAGCTACAGGCAGTCAATCTCCTGCAGGTTCCCCCCAAATCCTCTCCCATGGCAGTTTCTGCACCATCAGATTAACAAGTCAGGGCCCCCAGGGCCCCTCTGCTGGGAGTAAGGCAGCAAGGATCACCCCCAGCAAACCCCAGCTCTTATGCAGCACAGCAAAGAAGCTTCCTCCTTGCCCGACTCCTTCAGAAGCATCACTCGAAACTTGTAGGAGATGAGTCCAATTTTGTCCATTCTGTCTCCCTTCTAACACAGCCAATGAACTGAACAGCCTCAGTTTTAAGAGCACTCTCAGGGGTTGCAGGAATAAAGAAAAGGTACAGATGGTGTCACAAAGACACAGTTTATCTTAACATTACTGATATCCCACTGCATCAAAGATGAACTGTCATAGTGCAAATGCTATGGGATGGATTATATTCCATGTGGTTAATCCCATTTAGTAAAGCGTTCAGGCATGTGGGTATTCCCAGCTCCACTCAGATCACTCAAGGATATACTGAGCTCTCTGGCCAACGAGACCTAAGCACGTGTCTAATTACCGATGTGAGAAAGGTCTGGAGATACTGCAGTGATGGATATGGCACAAAATCCTAAGTGAAAGCAAAATCTTCTGAAAAGTGAGTGGCTAAATTGAATGAGCTACACCCTGTGTAGTTGCTAGGTCAGAATGTTCTGCAGGCTGCTGACCCGTAACCCAACGCATTTCAAACAAAGCCATACAGCTCCTGGTTTTATGGCATGAAAGGCTCTCCTTAGTATTGCTTCCGTTCAACTAGCCCAACGCACAGGCCAAGTGTTTTCATTATCAGCCAATAATTGACAACCAGTACAGAGATGAGTAATTGAAGACTGCAGTCCCTGGAAATCTCTAGGGAAACTCCTCATTATTGTGCTGAGACAGTGTGCAGGGGTGAAGGAGGAGGAACCAGGCCGAAGGAGGTTCCCTGTAAGCCTCATGAAATCCATACAGCTGAACCATGCTTGCAACACCACTTTTGTATCAACACCTAGAGATTACAGTATGGAACTCTCTACAAAAGCACAAAGATGTGTTTGGGGAGCTCCAGAGATAAGCCCCTCAAGTTTCTGGCTGCACCAAAGAGTAGATGGAGAAAGGCCAAAGCCCAAACACCTGCTTTTCTGTTACTGTAGTCCTTCCCTCACAGCATATGGTTAACAGCGGCTTTTACAGAAGACCCAAACCACGTAACTTTCTGTTGGAGATGTAAGAACAAGAGCTGAAAGCACATTTCAGGCAACCATTCCCAAACATATTTTTGCCAACAGGCAGCTGAGGGGACACAGGACACCAGCCACAGAAACTAGAGATGTAAACTTGCTACCTGATGTTTTTTTTGGGGGGGTTGTTACTAAAAACATCTCTCAGATTAGGAACATTAACAAATTAACAAACAGAACTGTTTCCCTTACCCAGGTACCAAGTGCGGCACAACCCGCAGTGGTGTTTGTGCTGCTGAGAGACTGAGCAATCCTCCTCGGAGTACATTGCTCCCTGGGTTTGTGTAGGACTGGTAAAAAAAAAAAAAAAAAAGGCTTCATAAGCAGCTGGAGATTTCTTACCATGATTTTTTCATTTCCTGTGTTATCACAGGCAATTGGCATAGCAGCCGATAATCTTAACAGACTGAGAGAAACATTTTTATAAAGAGACTCACGGGAACTAACTTATCTCCAGTGAATTCATTTCCACTTCCAGTTTTCTATAATCTCAAAGGCCATCTTCATTTCATACTCCTGTGTGGCTCAGACGATATGAAAAGTGTTCTGTCACAATAGCATCAAAATGAGAAAAAGTATTAAACCTCTTCTGCGGTACAGAGCTGCTTAAAGTTCAGGAGTTTGTAGTAAATGTAAAGTTCCTGGGGTTTTCTTTTCAAGTTACAGTGCACCAGCTAAATCATTCCCCAATTTCTAATGTTTTGTTACAACCACATTTAGAATAGGATAGGACAGGACAGGACAGTTCAGTTCAGTTCAGTTGGAAGGGACCCTCAAAGATCATCTGGTCCAACTGCCTGACCTCTTCAGAGCCAACCAAAAATTAAAGCACAGTACTGGGGGCATTATGCAAATGCCTCGTGAACTCTGATGGGCATGGGGCATCAGCCACCTCTATAGAAAGCCTGTTCCAGTGTTTGACCACCCTCATGGCAAAGAAATGTTTCCTACTGTCCAGTCTGAACCCCTCCGGTGTGGCTTTGAGCCATTCCCACATGTCCTAATGTAGTGGGTTTTCATGGTAAGGGTTTGGTAGCAGGGTGCTGCAGGGGTGAGCAGAGCCCAGCAGCTGCCCCGTGCCACAGGGAACCTGCCGCTGGCCAGAGCCAAGCCAGTAAGTGATGCTGGTTGGCATCACTGGGAGTATAGTTAAGAAAGGGGGGAAAAAAATTGTGTGCAACAGCAGCTGGGAGAGTGAGGGGTGAGAAGCAGCCCTGCAGCCCCCAGGGGAGTGAAGCAGGGGGGCAGGAGGTGCTGCAGGCAGGCAGCAGCAGTTCCTCTGTGGCCTGTGGAGAGGCCCCTGGTGGAGCAGGCTGTCCCCCTGCAGCCCATGGGTCCCACATGGAGCAGATCTCCATGCTGCAGCCCCCCCAAGGGTGGAGGAGCCCCCGGTGGAGCAGGTGGATGTGGCCTGGAGGAGGCTGCGGCCCATGGAGAGCCCCCGCAGGAGCAGGCCCCAGGCTGGAGCTGCAGCCCGTGGAGAGGAGCCCACACAGGAGCAGGGGGCTGGGGGGAGCTGCTGCCCCTGGGGTACCTGTGCTGGAGCAGTTTGCTCCTGGGGGATGGATCCCATGGGACAGAGCCGTGTGGGAGCAGTATCAGAGTGCCCAACCTTCTCATGTGCCCTGCCCTGCACACTGCCCTGTCCCTGTTTGACAATGAAGAGCTGACAGAGGTGCATCCTCCACATGACGATGAAGAGCCCAGGGAAGCAGATCCTCCAGAGGAGGATGACAAGGAGATGGAGGTGGATCCTCCAGAGGATCATCAAGAGCACGAAAAGTGGATCATCCAGAGGAAGACCAAGAGCCCCTGGAAGTGGATCCTCTAGATGAGGACTTTGAGCCCAGGGAGGTGTATTGTCCAGATAACAACAAAGAACCCAGGGAGGCAGACTCCCCAGAAAATGGCTATGTGGAGACTATGGAGGTGGACACTCTCATGAATGGTACTGAACTTGTGGTCGGGGACAATCTGAATATGATGTCAAGGCAGAGGTGGCCCCTCCTATAAAGGATGGTGTGGTGGTGACCAAGGTGGTTCCTCTGGAAAATGATAACACTTGGGGGTGTAGAGGTGGCCCCTCCAGATGATGGAGTCAAAGGCACCTATCCTTGTGGCCTGTACTGATGTCAGCAGGAGCCAAGGTGGCCCCTCTGGATGACAGTGGTGAGGCTGCCAAGATGGCCCCTCCAGACAATGGCATCAAGGCTGTGGAAGTGGGTAATCTTGAACATGATGTTGCAGCCATGGTTGTGGACAATCAGGAAAGTGACAGTGAGGTCACTGAGGTTGTCCCTTTGGAAAATGACAAAATGGAGGTCACCAAGGTGGCCCCTCTGGAAAATGAAGGCATGGAGACCCCTGAGTTGGTGGCCAGCTGATGGCTCTGAGCTTGCTGAGAAAACAGCCGTCCCACAGCATGGGGTGTGCAGCTGTGAGTGCAGCCAGCCAGAGTAGGTCTCTTGGCCATAAGTAGGCTTTCAAGTCTCCAGTTGACTACAATTACTTCAGCCTTTTTTCCCTGTCCTTTTTCCTTTGTTCCCTCTACTTGACCCCATCTCACGTTCTGGTTTTATCACTGTGCCACGTTGCCTGTAGTCTACCCTGTTTCTGAGACATGGGAGCCTGAGAAGATTTGTATCTGACATGTCGTGGAAAACAACCACTGTACAATTTGGATGGGTCACGACAGAAGCAGCCTGTGGATTCTGCAGCTATAGGGAGGAACACGCAGCAGCACAGTAGGAAATCCTGTCCCTCATCTTCAGCCACGAAAAGTCAGTGAGGTCTTTTATACAGTTAATACATGGTTAGGGGGTAAAGTGTAAGAAATTAGGCTTCAGGTACGACAGGCACTATGCCTATTACATGTACTGATTGCTTACTGTGTATCTTTTTTTGCCCACAACCAAACTTCATAACTGCACACCTTACAAAAGACAGGATTCCAGCTCTTGAGATGAGATCCTTGCTCCTGAGAGGCACCAGCCCTCCAGAAGGATCAGTGCTCAAGCCCATGCCCTGCTGGCAGAGACGAGCATTCGCCGTTTCCACACAAGTAAGTCATTTTATTATACTCTTCAATCTTTATGGTATGTTGCATGATGAAGCACTTACTATAAGTGATAATCCATTTATAAATGGGGAAAGGGTAGCATTTCTGTGCACTTCTATGCATCCCAGCTTTGTTAGACAGCTTGTTTTTCAGTTAAGAGCCTACTGTGTTAAAAAGACCACAACTAACCCTTTGCTCCCTTAGGGAGGGAGACACGTCTGCACAGCACCAAGCACACAGGGCACCCAAACGTGCTGATGTTGGCAGCTGAGATGACAGAACAGTAGTGTACAAGGAATGGCTCTATGGTTGCCACTAGAGCTGATTCAGGCAGGTGGTTATCAGAGGCCATCACTCCACTGAAAGATCAATAACCTCATCAGAAAGGGAGGACACAGACTTGTACAGCAGAACCCAAGGACATAACTAAAATGAAGACAGAATTATTTTGCAATATTGAACTTACACATTCAGCATGATTTGATCGCTGGGCAGTATCACCAGGGTTATGCGTTACAGAAGGACAGAAGAAGCAGCCAGCCCTACAGATGACGTGATGGCAGTTGATATACAACAGCATCAGCCCATGGGTGCATAGGCACCAGCTCTCTGGGCGAGCACCAGGCTGATACAGACAACAAGAGGCAGCTGGCTAGCTAAATTAGCAAAACAGCTGGTCCTGAGCACTTTCATTTAACTTATGTACATAAATTAAGAGCCAAAGATTCTCTTCCTTTCTGCTCTGTTCTGAATTACATCTCACAGCAAGAATGAAACATGGTTTTACAAGTGACAAAGCGCACAATACAAGGGGAGTAATTTGGATATCCTACCAGCATATTACAGCAGTCCACCCACAAAGCTGACTCTGGAGGGAAGGGACTTGTTACTCCCACTGTCACAAAAACGTGAAATTCAAGTTCTTCTCTGCCCTGCAGGGATGGGGCCAGCATCGCTTTATGTTTTCCAAACCCACTCAAAATATCCAACACTGAAAAACTCACAGAAAAATAAAAGACATAAAAACACGTTTATGTTTAATAGCTTGGGGGCAATCTCATCTGTTTGTGATTGGTGCTGTATTCAGCCACTAATTCCAAGTTAAAAATAAAAATAATTATAAGATGTGCCGATGGTTTCAATTTTGAAATGATGTTGAAGGACAAACTGGCTCACATTTAACTTTTTATTTTAATTCTCTCCCCAAAGGTAGTGACTCCCCTACCCTGGCCTTTGTGAAATTTTGGTCAAACCAAAATCTTATTTATTGATGGTTTGCTTTGGCTAGTAGAATTTGAATCTGTGATTAGATATCTCCTACCACAATATCACCTCTACAAAGCCAGTATTTCAACAGCAATCTGCCTCTCAGTATTTGTCCAAAGACCAGTGCATGCACACTGATAGTCCATTAACTGCATTTCACAGAATCACAAAATTGATAAGTTTGGAAGGAATCGCTAGAGGTCATGGTGCAAGCCCCTTGCTCAGGCAGGAATACCTTGCCCAGAACTGTGTCCATACAGCTTTTGAATCCTTGCCCTGCTTTAGGAAAAAGCCACATGCTAGGTGTTTCATAGAGCTCTCATCTCGTGTACAAGAGCCCTGATTTTTCTGGCATCTGCACTCTATTACACTGTGAGTTCATTTTTTCATAAAGCAGATATTGCATCTATTGCTGCTGCTTTTTGTTTGGATGGGTTTTTTTGATCCTTAGTACAGCTCACTGAATACACAGGTCACAAGTTATTGTCAACAGGAAAGCCTGCTGCTTTCACATTAATTTGAAAATCATCCTCCAAGCAAGAGGACTGAAACAAAATCTCAACGTAGTGAAAAGAGATGTCTTTCACTGGTGCCCAGCTTGCACTTTCCCAATGTAACTGAAGTGAATCACAGGCAACTTTAACCTTTTTTTTTTTTTTTTCTCCAGAGACCCCTGGGAACAGTCTAGTGTCTAATGGACCTGGATGCCTACCTGCTGCATGACCAAAGAGGGCTGGTCACCAAGTGTATCAAGGCCCTCTCCTTGTCCATCTCAGAAAAATAAACTCAATAGACAGAAACAATAGGACAGACCTACCAGGTCCTATGGCTTCTAACAGAGATGCTGGGACACTGCTGCTCTTCAGGTTACTATCAGAGTGTTCTTAACTCCAATAAAGCTATCCGGTGCAAACAAGGGCAACAGTCCCATCTTAACCAGGGTGGTAGGAAGAAGAGAGCTTGGCTCCCTTCCTTATCCAGTGCGATAGCTGGCAGGAGATACCCTGCCTCTCTTGCTCCTTGTCCCACAGCACGTTCAACCATGCCATGAGGTGTTCTTACAGAAGCACAAACTCCCAGAGCCTGATAGCTATTATTTGGGTGCTGATTTCTGTAAAGTGTAGTTATAAATTATTTCAGGCTCTCCTTGGATTTCACCTCCAAGCGAAACAATTTTCTTCTCCAGAGAAGGAGATGATTACACAGCTCTTGGTCAGTGATCAGCAGCTTTCACTCATGAGTCCTGCCATTTGCAAGGGCTGTGTCAGATGCTCTCTACTGCAGTGACAACACCGGGGAGCATCCCAATGACTCCCTTCTTCTCAGCAGTGCTGGAATACTCCTGCTCTATCAGAGGCTGGAAACAGCCCATGCTGCAAGGAAGATCACTGCATGTGATTAAAGAAGGGGTGACCGTGGACTGGCAAAACAAATGCCTCTGTGGCACATGCAGGGGCAAGAAATAACCCCCTATTACCTGAGCTACATTTCCCCCCAAGGACTGGCTGTATACAAAGGCACTTCATCTCTGCAGAGCTGTTTAAAGAACACCCTGCTCAGATAATTCCTTTCCTTTCCACGAAAAAGGTTCCTAGTAGACCAAAAGCATATTTTTCTTTATGTACAGAATGCATTAGCTCGGTCTGCCGAACTGAATCATAGGCTACTAAGTGCTCTTGGCATTCCCATCCGTGGGTATAGCGCCAAGCGTCAATGACCATCGTCTGTACCCACAAAGATGGGGAGCTGGAGTGGCAGCATTACTCACCACGGAAAAAACAGCACTGTCAGACACGTCATCTCTGCCCCATTTTGAAGAACAGCTCTGAACTCCTGGTCGTTACTTCTCAGTGGGAGGTATTTCTCCTTTTCTGCCTCCAAAGCAAGCTGTCTTAAGCTATGCAGAGCTTTTTTTCGTGCAACTCCAACCAAATTTTAAATGCAAATAACTGAAATAGGATTTATATAAAATAGAAGCACGGGGATTTGCATGTTGAATACCTTTGAAACAAGAAGAGCTAAATATAGGGAGCTGGATACAGCATTCAAACTTAAAATCCTATTTCAGTTGCTAAGCATAGAGTGATATTCCTCCATAGGGTTAAGATAGTCTAAGCAACGCTGTTGATTTGATATCACGCATTAAGAAGAACTGTCACTTCATATTAAGGATGAGGTAGTCAAAAACACTGAATTATTTTAACTGCAGTCCCTCTAAATTATTCTGCAAGGTCAGTGGGAGCAGAGATACACCTACACTGATCCAAGATCAATATTTGCATGGCAAGAAAAGAATCTGTGCGAACAGAGGGAAAAAAAACACACACACAAAACCAACACGACCCATTTTTGTAGGGTTAGAAATATATTTGGCTAAAGCAAATTAAGGAGAATCATTCCCAGAGGCAGTCTAAGATTAAGCTAAACGCTAGCAATGCCCACTTTGGGCAGACTACTGCACCGAAGCACATACAGAAACGCCTTCAAATCCAAGGCTTCCAGCCACAACCTTCTGCCACACAGCACCCTGGCTGCAGGAAGGTCCTTGAATGTCTAAATGCCAGGAGGCTTCCCTAGCCAGGCACCTTCCTCAGAGACTCTCACACTGAGAGCTCCCAAAGCAGCCCGTGTGGGCAGGTGGGCACCCATCCTGCTGCCTTCTGGCACCTGGCAGCAATGTGCCACTGCGCTGGGCTCAGCTACCTTACAAATAACAAATAAGCATCTAGACCATACAGAATATGCACAATAAAGAAAAAGAAAAAGCATCCTTGAAGAACATCCAGCCTTCCTGGCCTCCTTTACCCTTTACAGCTGCCTCCCAAAGGATCCCATCAGGCAGTCCCTAACTAGACCCAAACCAGCCCTATCCAAAGCAGCAGTTCTGCTGAGCACCCCCCTTGCTTCCCAAGGATCGAGAACTTTATCACCTTGAGGCAGCTGTGCCCAAGGCAGCCTCCAAGCACCGTGTCACCCACAGGGCTTTCCCTGTTAACAAACAGCAGGGCAGTGGGGTGCTTTCCCTAGCCAGTTACTGTGCATTTCTCTGCAGAAAGCCTTTTCATACACTGGATTTATACTTTGCATCAACATGTAAATTGAAACCATAGCTGGCTTTTAATATATGCAACTCCTCACGAGCTCTTGATTGAGATCAGACAATGGCAATCAAGCATGCCAAGAGGGAATGGATTCGAGCTGACCTGCACGGGTACTTCCATACCATTTACACGTGAATGCAAAACACAGCCTCATCAGCAAACATTTTCCCAATTCAAGAGGTTCCAAAGGTCTGCTTTAGGAGGCATTCTCTGACCTGTTAATCTGGCAGAGCTGATGCTTGTTTGTGACTATATTTCAAGCAGGCATTGATCTGTTGGGATGGATAAAACCTCCCTATTACAGTTGATGCCAAAGGGAAATACCTATCCGACCACACGGGATGAATTACATACGGCAGCTCCCAAAGTGCTCCGTGTAGCTAAGGGCAAGCCTGTGATCACCCCCTGGGAGCTGCCTCACGGAGAGCCAGGCTTGAATGGGGAGTGCAGAAAATTAATTCTGCAATGCCGTGGATGGTGCTACAAGCTACATGCATTTTTGAGCTAAATTAATTTCTGCTGTAGCTGACCTGCAGCTGAGGAATGCTGCTTACTGGGCTGGGAATAGCTTGTTTGTTGGATCTATAAAATATTGTTACTTAAACAGCCCAATGAGCCCCTCTGACACTAGCTCTTTTTCCCCTGAAGGGTTCTCTCGCTAACTGGAGTTATTGATCCCTTTGGCTTTAGACAGGAAATCATCACTGCATTAGCAAGCACCAAAAAGGTCTTCAGTCCCTGGAGCCTGTTCCCTGACATGCCATTGATCTGACTTTTTAAAGCTGGGAGTGCCGGTAAACTCTTTTCTGATAAAAAGCGTGGTAATGTGCAATGTATTTTCATTTGCCTTCTTGAAGTTTCCAAGTGCACATCTGTGTATGACTTTTCAAACATACCTCACACAACTGGTGCTGAATTTGGCTGCAAAGCTGTGCCACTGTATTTAATAGGGAGGAAAACACATTCTGTGCAAAATTGTCACCTCCATCTCCAGCCTCCTGGGCCCACAGTCTTAAACCGGCTGCAACACTCAGGGTCATAGCAGTTCCTGGGCTGATGTTAGATTCCCATTACTCTCTGCTTATTTTCTGAGAGAGCTGACTTCAGCAGGCAGCTCTTCCAAATGGTCATAAGTAATCAGTAAAATCTGGAACTTCCCCCACTGCACTACATCAAATTGCAGTATTTGCCACATAAATACAGAATAATGACTCCTGAAGTTGTGTTGTGGTGTTTCTACATTCACATGTTATTCTGAGGCTGGATTTACTCACGTCCTACCAAATGCTGCAATGCTTCATTGGTATAAAAGGTCAGAGCTGTTGATGTCAGTGTAGCAGGGCACAAAGTACAGGCATGTCTATGGGAGCACACACATTACCTGTTCAGCAAATCCATTCTGCTCAGATTTGATTTCTATGCTGCATGCGAAATGAGAAGAGAAAAAAAGAGTTGTGCCCAGCTGCCTGCAGCATTAAGCCAGCTCTTAGCGTCCTCTGACGAGTGTCTCAAATTTAAACCAAGGGGATATTTGGCGGTTTGATCTTCTTGTGGGAAATAACATTTCAATTTTTTAAACATGCCTTTGCTAAATGGTGGTTATCTGTCCAAAGTGAATTTCCGAGGCAGCTCAGGCAAGGGGGAGAATCGAATTGCCTTTATTACTGGCAATCAGAGCTACACTGAGACCGGATTGCCAGGCCACTAATCAGGTGAAAGCAGTGGTTCTCATTCCAGCGAGATTACCAGGACAGCACCTGGGGGCAGAACATGGTAATATTCTCAGCAAGGAGGAGGGGGATGAATATTACAGGTGTCCAGCTCTCCACGTCCCTCACACCACTGGCAAATTGTTGTTTTAACAGTGTGACTTCCCAGGACACCCCTGTGCTTCCGAATGCCCCAACGGCTGGTATTGGTGACACAAGGCACGCTCTGGGCACTGCCTGCTGGATTTCAGGCAGTGACCATCAGCGGCCGCAGTCCCTGTGCAACCCTGCAAGATGCAGGGACTGTAGGACAAGAGAGGGCAACACTTGGCACTTGGAAGCAGAGGGCTTTCCAGCAGTGCCCCTGCCCACCCTTAAGGCTGCATCTACCTTTCAGTTATTTTACTGAAGAGTTTTGCTCCAACTTGCTAGTACACAGCTCTGTGAATTCGTGGCATCTGCATTGAAAACATCCCACTTGAGAAATGTGTGATTGGGGCACTAATGAAGTGATCTCGTCAGCTGCGAGCTCATTTACAGAGAACATGAATCAATTAAAAATGGCTTAGCTTCCACAAGAACATGCATGACCTCCATATTAATTTTAAATTTATAGAGCAATTTAAGAAATGTTATTTCCAATGACTGCCTTGGTAGGACCCAGCAGCTCTACGAGTAAACCACAGCAAGGGCTGAGAAGGTTCGCAGTCGATGCAGGTGCAGTGTATCTGGCTGAAGCTCACCTCTGGGGTATTGGCGTGGCCAGTACTGGCTGCAGTCAGTATGCCACAAAGACTAGCAATAACTATGATTTTTAAAGATCTGCTCTAGCAAAAATCTATCCATTTACTGTAATTCTCTGAATCAGCAATCTGATTCAGTCTCTGCATTTTCCAGTCTCTGCATTGGATGTAAGGAAGTGAGGGGAACTTTCTGAGCTTATTGGTGAAACTGAATTCCTGGAGAAAGAGTCCTGAGACATTACAGTGCCACTGTTATCATGTTCAAAAGCTGATACCCAAATATTCTTCCCTATTTATTTTTAAACAGAAGCTTTTCCTGTCTGTGGTACGATGAAACAAGTTGACTGTTAGCTGCATCTGCCCAGTATTTAAAATTGTGACCCCTCCGCTGTGACACTGCACAGGCATCTCCAGGTAACACAGAGCAGAAATGAAGTAAAAGCAATTTCTTCTTTTTTAAACAAGAAAGAATTATTATGGGATATTTTGTAAGCAGCAATACAGTTTAATGAAAAAAAATATCTTGCTTTAACCTAAGTGATGTTATTTGGCACAAACCTTTTTCCCCCAGTCAGCTGTTTTGACTGCGCCTGCTGTAGCCTGCTTGTATCACTTCTCTAGGTTCATTTTAGCATCTCAGTAAAGAAATGTAAATTCAAGTGATCAACTAAAAAAATGAAGTGTTGTCATGATACGCCACCCCCACTGACAGACACCACAGTGATGCCAAAAATAAGCCAAACCTCAGGTTACTTCCAAGACTAAAAACCAGCCGGTGTAACTTCAGCTGTGCGTAACACGAGATAGCACTTTTCATACCAAGCTTTTTCAATGCACGCATTATTTTAAGTCTACTTCTTAGTGAACAGTTCATTTCCTTAAGCGTTTAATTTATAGCCCTAATCATCGGGTTTAGCAAGGAAAGTCGAGACCCCATTAAACTCCCATCTCATGTTCCTCAGGTTTACACAGTAAACCTCAACAGCCACAATTTGTTTTCGTCTCTTAATCAGATGATAAAAAACGATGAGTAAATGCTGCTTGTGCTGCACTGTGGAACTGTAAACCGTGGGTGTGCTCAGCCCTGGCCTGCAGGAACACGGATGTGCGCATTTCTACCTCTCAGGCTGCTTCACAGCATCGCTGTCTGGTTGAGGTGGGAAGGGGCCTCGGGCTCCGTCCAGCCCCAGCCCCACTCCAGCAGGGCCACCTTGAGCAGGGTGTCCGGCACCTCGTGCTGGAAGCTCCTGGGGTCTGAGGGGACCGCCGGTGCTCTGGGTTGTGCCCCCTGTCCCTGGGCACGCTGAGCAGAGCCTGGCTCCATCCTCTTTTCCCTTCCCTTACCACAGTGAGAAGCTTACAAAAGTGATGGCATCAAGCAACCTTCCTTGGGAGAAGGTTTTGGAGCAGCTACCAAGGGCTTTGTGCTACACGTCGGCCCTTTCTCAGGCTTGTGTAGCATTAAAATCAGCAGCAGAGAGGCCTTGTCATGCAGGCTGGGCCTCGTGTGGTGTTCCAGAGCAGAGGAGGGCAGCTCACGAAGGGGTTTGGTTCTGAAGGCTTTTTGAGCTGTGTGCCTGAATCCAGTGAGGAAGAGGGAGGGATGTTCATTTTCCTTCACGTCTTTTCTTTTTGACCAAATCAAAGATGAAAACCTCTGCATGGAGTGAGGAGGAGCAGGGAAATGAAGCCAACCTTCCTTTCTCAGCACTGCTGGCCTCAGTTTTATGGGGCAGACATCTCTTCCCTAGATGGGGTAATGTCGCTTTCCTACAAAACTTTCCAGAGTTGCTTTTATCTTCGTATAGGGTGCAAAGCACTGAAACAGTCATTGCACAACAGAAATGGGCTTTGTCTTCAGCTGGCTTAGACCTCTCCTGCTCCAAGCCCTTACTAGACAGAACAAAGCCCATAGAGGACTTGTGGAGCTTTGGGCAACCCTTCAGAGCGACCTCATCAGTTCAACTTCTAGAAAGTTTGCCATAAATCAGCACTGGGAGCTGGACGATACCTGGGGATCCCTGTGGATAAAGTCACCCAGCAGCATCAGAGTGTAAAACCTGCTTTTAAACAAGATATTTTTTAACCTTGCCATTTGGTTAAACACTGCACAACTTGCAGGAAGGACCTCTGTGGAAATGAACATTTATTCCAAGCCCAGAAGTATGGTCACTATGAAAAATATCACCTCTACGTGCGATTAAAGGACCTTTCTGCTCCTGTGTTATCTGGCACAATGAGCTACAACCACAAGGATGACTCACAGTTTATAATATTATATACAACATTCCCTGAATTATTTAAATGTCAAAATGAATCTGCACGGAGCCTGTGAAATTCTTCGCATCACCCTCAGCCAAGTGGTTCTTGCACGAGGTTTGAAGAGGAGCCCGTACAGCTGGAAAGCAACCCCATAACCCAGCAGCTGTGTTCTCAAACTCTGCTTTTAAAAATTAAAGAACCTGACAGTGAGTTGCTTCCTCTCTGCAGGCTCTTTAGACCTTCCTATGCAATTAAACGCAGAGCTCTATCCTGCTAGGAAAAATACAGATTGGTCTCAAAAATCCTATTGAGAGGCGACTGCCCCTGATTAAACTCTGCGGGGCTTTTAAAGGCTAGGACCTAACCTCGGCTCCTCGCAGCTCGCCAGCTTCAGCGGGTTTGCAGCAACATTAATCAGCACGAAATAATGAGGATGTGAGAGGCACCGTGTGATTTCTTTATTTCAGCTTAATTATAATTTAAAATTTTAATGTCAGGAATTCGACAAGTGTTTGAGCAAGAAGAATCATTGCCTCGACAGCAATTAAGGTCAGGCAGAGAAATGTGCCCAATCCCAAAGAAAAGCAATGAATTAGTCCTGTAACCGCACTGCAATCCAAATTGTCCTGCGGGGTGCTGCTGACAGCAAAGGGGCTGGTTCAGAAAAAGTCTGTCCCCTGGCTCCAGCCAGACTTAAACCCCACCACGGTGCTGATTTCAGCAAATGCTGTGCCTTTGGGAAAGGAGCAGTGACCCCCAAAGGGAACGCCTAAAGGGACACAGCCAGTTGTGATGCACGGAGGTGCTCCAGCAGCAGGTCCTGGCATCACTGCTGGCAAATGGTTTGCTTCAGAAGATCACCGCAAGTTTTTTTCTTTTTAAGGGGAGATCATGCCCTAAGAACAAGCTTTAGAGACACTACAGAGGCTATAAACAGAAGTGATGACCCCCAGCAACAACCTGTGAAGTACCAAAAGAAAGAAACCAGCCACGTGGTGGCAAGTCTCCTTGCACAGCAGAAGGGGTTTCAGTTCCTCTGGCAGCACGTCTGTCTTCCAGTTCACAGCACCTTTCTGAAATGAGTGTTGATAGGCAAGGTGGTGATAACAGAGGCTGGAGAGCAGCGTTACTCCCTGGTAGCACTATCCGGGCAGCTGCCACAGCGGACAGGCATTACTGCGGGTACTGCACCAGCCCAACACATGGGATTTTTGGGTCCGAGCCTTCTCACAGCCACTTCTTTCAAGAATGAACAGGAAAAGTCTCTTAACTCAATTAGCTGTGACTATCTAAGTAGTTGCCCAGCATTTATACCGCTAACACAAGAACAGCCTTTGCTTTGATGAAGACGAGGTTTGATGGTATGATGCCAAGCAGAGAGATGGTGTGGTGCTGGTGTGATGCCAGGCAAGAAGATGGTAGGATGCTGGTGTGATGCCAGGCAAGGAGAACCAAAAACAGCAGAAGCAACAGGACAGCTGTCTGGCAGAAGCTGGGAGCAGTCCTTCAACTCATCTCCCAAAGGGCAGCAGAACCACAAATTCTCCGTCTCAGCAAGAACCTGAACTTTTAGCACTGCTGCCAACACTACCACGAGGCAAACCATTACCAAGTTTCCAACCATTTGCCATATATCTTGTACTCCCATAATCCATGCTTACAGTTAGTCAAGCAGCTAATCTGTGCGGTTTGCACTGAATTCTACCAAGAAATGGCAGATCCATGGTGGAGAACCCTGACCCCTCTTTTAACACTGCCAGAACACAGGGTGCTGTTCCGTAAAGTGAACCAAAGCCCTGGGCTGCAAGGCTCAGGCACTGAGCAGAGAGATGGAGCCCCTGGTGCTCCAGCAGAGCCGGCTGTGCCCAGGCTGTGTCAGTCCTGCTGCCAGCACCGCTGCCCGAGGAGCCACAGAGGGCATTTGGGCCTCCCCTTTGGGCAGACTGTCAGCCTAAGGGCTGTGCACCTGCTTCGGGCTGTAAGTGACTGTGCACATTGTGGATGTCAGGATGAAAAGGCAGAATGAGACCGGAGTGAATGCTGTAATGAGCCATTTCGGTGTCTCATTGATCAAAGAATAGTTGAGGTTGGAAGGGGCCTCTGGAGCCAAAGTACTTAATGGCAGATTAATTTGCACAAGGTATTTGTTCTCCATACAGCACAACGCCCCCAGGGCTTACCCTCAGCGTCCCAAGAACTCCCACCACGCTTTGCAGGACTGCTGCGAGTATGGCCCTGCCTTGGGAACAGCATGGCCCGAGAGCTGCTACGTGTAAATTGTGGACAAACATCTGGGAAGTTCATGCCTGCAGATGTGGCTGCACCATGCTGGGCCCAGGAGGATCTGTTTTTAAAGGTGTTTCTCTCTGCCTTTCTCCCGAAACACATCATTTTGATCACAAAGCGTTTTGCCATTCTGATTCTTTGTGCTTTAAACAGTTCCTCTGCCAGGTGAGAGTCTTCTGCCGTCCCTTGAGACACCTGCAATGGAAATAGCCAGCTCTGCACAGCTGGAGATGTGAAGTCCCACCGGCAGAACAGCAATGCTGTGTAGGGCTCTGTGGTTAAAACCCCAGTAGCCTCGATGACGAGGTGTTGTGCATCGGGACAGCAGCAGGTCCAACACCAGCCTAATGAGCCCAACACGCTGAGCTGAGCTCTCACAATTTGAGAATGCCTTCTGAAAGAGGACAGCATGATGGAAAAGCCATCTGCTGTTTTGTGTGTTCTCCCCATTGTTTTATGCTCAACAACTACACGCAACCTCCTACTGCTCAGCTTGGGCAGAATTGCAAGAAGTTCAGCAAATCATCCTGAAGATTTCATTGAACTGATTTAAAATGCATCACACACATGAAATAACTCAGATGTTCTGACAATGTCACTGGAGAACATTTTTTAGACATAAAGCAATGAATTTGTTCTATTTTGCATGCCAAACTGACCCACTTTGTTGTCTTAATGGGACCAAACCATCTTGCTTCTGCCCAGGGGGTGCAGAGGCCCTGCTGCTCTGGAAGGGTAAAATTTTGCCCCACGTCCTTGCAAACAGGAGTCCCAAGGCACGTGGAAAATCCCACAGACCCAGCAGTGCTGTGACAGCCGTGCTTGGAGGTTTGGAAAGGTTTAGGAAGCACGGGGAAGGATTACTTACTATTATTAGTCTATGATCATAACCTAGTGTAAAAGAGCTGTCATTTTGCAACAACAGCGGTGTAAATCACCATCAGCATTAATTCCAGCAGGCAAACACTTCTCAATGAGTCCATTGGCAACCCCATCTACTCCCCCCAAACCCTCTGGGTTTCAACCTTGCCCACCCTACACTTCACTGAGCACCACCTTAGTGCCACAGTGGCTCTGAACACGACAGCAGTACCAACTATTGGATATACATGTATGCCTGTGGTGAAGGCGTTGCTGGTAATCTTACTTGAAATTCTTTCAACAGAAGTGCTTTCCACAAACCTACTAAAAACATACAGTGCTGCAATGTATTCTCAAATCATTTAGGTTTAATTACCATCATATTGATCACAGCCAGCACAGTAAATATCTTGAGGATTTTAATGTGTATTGTCCCTGTGAAGCCCGCTCCGTGTGCCCAGCAGCACACAACAAGCCATGTTTCAATGATCTAACCCCCAAAGAGATGTTTAGTTGGTGGTGAGCCACATTTGCCCTGCTAACCAAAAACCCGGCTGTGATTCTGGGAGCGGCTCGCAGCTGAATATTTTTCACCCAGCAGCACCAGAGCACCACCTGGGGCCCTGGTGTGAGCCAAGGCATAGACAGAGGGCACCTCGTGGGGCTGGGGGGCATCAGGAGGATGGAGCCATGTGCTGGGGACCTCTCTGGGGAGAGGCGAAGCAGCCACAGTACAGAGAGGGCATTCTCGGTGTCCCATGAAAAATTTAGACAGCATCTCCAAGAGCTAGGAGGTTTGGCTACTCCCCATCTGTCACAACCCACAGTATATCAAAGCAATCCTTGTATCTTATGCCCTTTGATCCTGTTACAGCTCTCCTGTTATTTTACAGTCATTACCCATGAGATAAAAGATCTTTCTTTTAAATATGGAATTACTAGCTCCATTATAGCAGAAACTTATGGAAGACGAGGCTTGTAGGGCTGACTGAATTTGAGCTATTAAAATGATTACAGATTTATTGATGATGGATGATAACGTGCTTGCGCTGCAGAAACAGAAATTCCAGTGAGTCTTACTTGTTAAGGACATAAGTTAAAGATATTTGCATTTAATTATCCCTGCCCCCCCCCCCCTTTTTTTTTATTTTGGTGGTTAAACCCCAGAAGGGAAATGCCTGCAAAGGAATTAGCAGCTTTCTATGTGACAAATCCATTTACGTTCTCTGTGTATTGAATTTGAGGTTTCCTCTCATTCTCCATAGTGCAACTGCAGTGAAAAATATTCAGAGAAATTACAGGCACGTATGGGTATCTAAATGGGTGGGACACGTCACTTGCCATTAGTGAGCAAACAGCATGTGAACGGAGCCAAATGACCTGCTGCCTTCCACAGCCAGTGTAACGCTGAGACCCCAGACATTCATAAATGTATATTGGGTCCCAATCACTATTTTCATAAAGTTGGCTGTAGTTTTTTGCACATGCACAAGACAACAGCTTCAGAAAGAGATACAAGAACTTGTTTAACTGAAAACTGTCTTCCCTGGAGATTAGCCCTTCATGGGACAGAAAATCTGTGCTGCAGAGATCCTGGGCACTATATGGACACTGAAACATTTAAGGAGATGGCTGTAAAGTCAGCCCAAAGTGGACACGGACCAGAAGAGCCACTATTTACTTATTTTCTATGCTACAGGCTGAGTTACGGACAAGGAGGCATTCGTAGAGGTGCTGGCCCAAACACCATGTTTCACATGAAAAAAGAGCAGCACTCACTAAGCTGGCGTGAATATTGCTGGCGTGGGGAAGGGAGGTGTAGCAGATCGGCAGGTGCAGTACTGGGGCACACCAATGCTGCTCTACGAAGCTGTTCTGGTAACGCGGCCTGGAGCTTTCCTGTACTTAGAACACATGAATGGTGATGAAACACAGCTGCTTCCCAGGGAAGTTTAAATAATAGATTTAAATAAGTTGAAAGGGACTGGAAATCCTGTCATTTCATTTAAAATGACACTACAACTGAGGCTGGTCTAACTTAGGTGGGGGGCAGCCCTGCCCCTCAAGGACTTGTCTTCCCGTGGCACGGGAGCTGTGGGGCTGGATGGCTCTGCTCCTACCCTCATGTTCCCAATAGCAGCCAGCAGCCTCAGCTCCTCCAGTCCCAACTTTAATTCCTGCATGAGAACAGGGTTTTTACCCTGTCCCCATCCCGAGCCCACAGCGATGGAGCTGCCTTCCCTCAGTGTCTGCCTGCTTTTTGCCAGAGGAGGTCAGCAGTACCCAGCGATGCCGTTTCCAGCCGCCATCCCTCGCAGCAGCTCCATCGCACCTGCACGGCCCCGAGCTTCTTCCCCAGCTCCCCTCACCCATCTCAACCCGCTGGTACCCTAACAGGACTTGGCAGTGCCATGTCCTCAGGACACACAGAGCTTTGCAGTTCAGTTTTGTACAGCACGCCACGCTGAAGGGCAATAATTGCCATACACCTAAGCACTCCTAAAAATGTTAAATTTTATTCTGAGTCTCTTTTGGTGATTCCGATCCTGCTGTAGTGCTGGTTTGCTGTCCTGCGTGGGCACAGAGCTGGCAGCAGGAGGGCACACAGGGGTGCGCTGGAGCTGTGGCAATTATCGCCAGGTGTTCATACCGCCAACAGCTGAGGGCTGTATGGAGCAACCTGCACCAGGCCTTACAAAGCTGACTGCTTTACACCATCAGGCAGGGACTGAAAAGCCTTTCCCATTTACCACCTACTGCTCCTCTCATCAGCAAATCTTCTAGTGCTTCTTGTCACTTGACCTGAAACGCACTCACTCAATATGCTTATTTCCACAATTTTAAAATAGCAGCTCTCTTTTAAAAAGATTTCCCTAAAACAAACCTGTTAAGGCCACCAAACCTAAATCTAAGCACCACTGTGGCACCCTGGCACGTCACACAAGGAGGAACTGGCCTGCCTGGGGCTCGTCCTAGAGGCTTCCTTCTCTGTCCTCAGCCCTTCCCACCAGAAGTGCCGGGCTTGGTATTTGGTGAGGCAGCTCCCTCCACAGCTGCCAGTCACCAGGCACAAGTATGGCACAGCTCCAGGGGGGCCCTAAATAGTTTAAATTCTTTAGCTCTGCCTCTTTCTGTGCATGCAGGCATACACACACTGCTGGAGCATCCTGAAATAGCCAAAGAGGTAACAGGGATTTCCCCTCGTTCCAGCGTGACTCTACAGGCCAGCTGCACAAATAATTCATGCTTGGATTGCTACCAGGGAAGAAAACACAGATTTCAGCTTGGTCTCACCTTGGGATAGCATCAAAATGTCTCACCCGAGCTGGGGAAAGAGTCACCTGCAGACACCGGGATGGGGCTGGAAGTCTCAGGCAGCTGCTGAGCAGGGGACAGGCCACCAGGGCGCCTTCAGCCCCGCGGCCGGAGGAGGGGGAGCCTCCAGCCCCACCGACCTGAGCCCAGAGCGGAGGAACCTGCAGATTCCCTCCCAAAGACCAGTTCCGTTAGCTGCTGGGTGCTGCTCTGAAACCCACGCTGATGATTTCCATGAAAAAGCATTAACGTGGCTTTTAAATGATAGAGGTGATGCTACAACACACACATTATAGATCCCCATGCTACTGCTGAAATCACAGGCTGCCTCATCCTCTGGAACAGGATTGCCCCAGGAGCTGCCTGCTGCCTTAGCTCTCAGCTTGCTTACGCTGCTCCTTGCTGAGCTTTGGGATGTGTATGTGCACACACACACAAGTACATCTGCACACAGCCAAACAGCTGCGTTTATACCCACACACATCTCAAATAGCCCACACTACCCAACAAAGACAGTGAAAACTTTGTTTTCCTGCACGTGCTTTCTCTCCATGTCCAAGCACCTCGTGGGGTGCCTCGGGCTCATCCCAAGCACAATCCCTCCCGGCCCTGCCCATCATCACCAAACGCACCAGGAACCGCTGGTACAGAAACCAGAGAGGGACGGAGTGAATCACTGCGCTTCCCTGCACTGCTCATTGCAGTAATTGTCCTTCACTGACCTGTGCATCGTGCCCCGTGCTGCCGAGTCTCTTATCTTACTCTGAAACACAAATTTCCAGTAATTAGGCCAAAGCTCCTCACTGTTCCCTGAAGCTGCACTCTCGCTTATGCTCCTGCCAATAATAAAAACTATTTTTACAGTACATTTTTTTCCACTGCACATAGATTTAACCTTGTTAGAGGCGACCAGCTGCTTTTGAAGGACACTTATCTGCCGTTCAGACCAGATGACTCGGGACGTAGCAACAGCAATGGCACGGAGCACAGGCTGCTGGACTGCTGCCCCCCAGGGGAGGCATCAGCTTGGAGACTTCCTTGGCACCATCAGCCAAAGAACTCCATACCAAAATGCAGAGAGAGCTATTGAAAAGTCAGTGGGAAACTAGCCCAGGTGGCTTCGGGCTGTGGATTGCCACTGCAAGAGTGAAGTAGGAAGGGGTCTGGCAGCGGTAACAGCAGCAGGGCTGGTGCTGGAGAAACGCGCTCTGCCTCCCCGAACTTACCAACTAAAGAGCGCAAAAACTTAATAACCAGAGAACACAACCACACAGCAGGAGATCTTGGAGTGAGATGTAAATCCCTGTCCTTGTAAACTGCAAAGGTAATGACATGATGTATGCAGGTCAGTACTTGTGAGCCTCAGAACCAACGGTTTTGCAGAAGGGATTTGCCTAATGACTGAGCAAAATTTGTCCGACAAAGGGAGTTAAAAGCCATCCTTCAGTACGCTGCTGTAAGTGCAGAATTCCTTTTTTTTTTTTTTATTTTATTCTTTTGCAAAGCCTTTGGCACCTGTGATGCTGCAGCTTCCAGCACAGGCCGGCCCCAGCCCCCCGGGACAAGGCACGGAGCCGGAGGGCCGTGAGCCCGGCGGCTGCTCCACAAGCAGGGAGGCAGCAACGCCCCGATCACACACCTCATTTATCAGACAGCAGCACGTGGAAACCTTCAGGGGGCTGCAAGCAAGGTTTGCAGCATGTGGTGGGGAAGTGGCTGCAGGCTTCCCCCCCAAACCTGCGGCTGGAGCCCCACGGGCTCGTGGCTCAGCTCGGTTCCTCGCATATCTCCTTTTAACATCGGCCTTTTTTTTCCCTCAGGCCTCCCTGGATACAGGGAGTGTAAGAGCATGAGCGTCTCTTATGCTGATCTTTGATCACGACAAATAATTATGTTTAATTGGCTCCTCTCAGAACGGAGGCAGAACAAATCTGCCTGTTTTGAGGCAGGCTAGGATTATTTTATTTTTAAATGGCATAACTGAAGGGGACTTTGAGGCCAATGGAGTTACGTTTCCTAGCACAACAGGAAAGACCTGCTGTCAGCCCCACGGAAAGACGCTTCCCCAGTACCAAGAGCTAAGCAGATGCTGGCTTGGAGCACCTCATTTTCCTTCAAACCCAGAGAAATCCCCACAGCAAAATGCAGTTTCCCACCTCTGCATTTGTGCATGTGCCTAAACACCAAGTGTTCGTGCTCCCCACACCCAACTGAGTCTTCTCATGCTCTGAGTCCTCTCCCAAAGTCTGGACGCAGACCCAACCCTCTCGGGAGCCTCAGGGAGGGAACTTCTTAGGAAAACAAAATGTGCATGAGGGAGCTTTCAGCCCATTTTCTGCATCTTTTGGGACAGGCACAGCAAGCTGTGTAGCATGCATAGAACCCACTTCAGGCACTAAAGCTCAGTGACATGCAGCTCTCATCGCATCTCATCGCATTGTGCTTTCCCTCCTCCTCCCACCTGGAAGGGGCAGGAGCACCCATCGCTGGGCAGGAGCGAGCAGCGGAGCTTATGGCAGCTAACGCAGGGTGCTGGGGATCAGTCAGCAGCACACAGCAGGGCCACACTGCCTTAACTGCACGCTCCCCGGGGCACACAGCTAGTTTGGGTAAACGCTTTGAAAAGCTCATCTGTGAAGTCAAGGAGCTGTGGTTCGAGACGGCTCCGTCATGAGGCAGCATCGGGATTCTTCAAACAGAAGTCCAACAGAAGGTTTTCTGTCACCACGTGAGGTTACATCCCCTCCCACGTCTAACTCTCGAGTACATCAGTGCTGTTTGCAGTCATGGCTACGGCAAGAGGCACGCCACACCAGGCACAAAAGACCGGGAAGGATCCAGGATATTCTGGCTCCAAGGGACACGTTCTCTAAATAAAAACCCTTTGGCAGAAGACCATTACGTTCAGAAACTGTCTGAAATGTCAATTTGATATCTTAAACCATAAGACATGTTATATCTGTCTAGAAGAAATCAATGTTGTGCTGCTGGAATCTGGCCAGCCCTGCCCCTGAAGCACGGCCCTGTTCCAGGCATCCGGAGCACCAAGCCCCTGTTCTGTCCCCGCCGGTGCCTGGAGGCCACAACCAGGAGATGAATTCTCCCCCTTCTGCCACCGGTACCTCTGCCAAGAAGGATGCCAAGCACGAGGGGAACACTTATTTTCCAAGAGCCATTGGATATGCACTGCCAAGTAAACGTCCATAAATCCCTAATGAATAATAGGAGGGAAGGACCTTCCAGCAGCACAGGCAGGGAGCACACGGTGTCACACACTCCTGCAGGTGACTGTAGGTGATGATTTTTCTCAGGATGAGGTAAACACCACGCGTGACTGTATGCAGAGCATCGGCTTGTGCCTAGAAGTAGGGCTGGTGGGAAGTCTTTGGCTGCAATCAACGCCAGGCCATCAAGCCTCCACCTGGCTGCTGAGCAGTCCTGATATCTGGGTCAGGGTTCTGTAACCCTCACTGAAACTCATGCTCATGCCAAGAGTGCCCGAGTGCCCAGAGGCTTTCAGGTTGGTGAAAATGTGGGTTTGGTTTGTCTCAACTAAAACCAATCGACACTGCCCCCTCTCCCTCCCCCCCAAATCTAGAGAATTTGCTTGAAAGTGCAAAACTTGCTTATCCATCTACAAGGCGTGCAGCTATCAACAACCAGCATGACACCTGCTGTGAAAACAAATTGAAAAGACTAAAAAAAAAAAAAAAAAAAAAAAAAGAATCACAAAAGCCTGGACATCTAAATTACTTACAGAAATCGGTTTCTGTTTCACCAGGCTGTGACACCCAGAGGACAAGAGGCGCAAGGACCACGAGAGCCAGGCTGCTCGGAGTGGCTGCAGCAGCCGGCGCGCTGACGGATGGCTCCGTGTCCCCCCCGAGTGCACAGTGATTACAGGAAGGCAGCATGTGCCCGCGGTAATTGTGGCAGCCAGCAGGGCCAGCGTGATTCACTGCTGCTCATGGAGCCTCTGTCGCTGGCAGAAGCGGAAAGCCTTGAGCCATATACAAAAGGAAGCTTTTGATGGATGTGGGTGCTTTTGAAGATGTTCCCAAACAAAGCCCCTGTGAGGGTCAATGTCATTTATTCCCCTCCCCCTTGACGTGAGCGAACCTTTCTCATGAGGAGATGGACGTTAATACTGAGCATGGCTCAGCATCCAGACCGGGCTTCAACTGCTTCAGAGAGGGCCGAGAGAGAGAACTACATCAACAATATTTACTGTAGGCAGCAACACGGGGGTCTCCTGCAGTCTAGCAGTTACGCGATACATCTGTGGTCCTGCTGTAGAAAGATAAGAATGGTGGTCCTTAAAAAACCACTGCATTTCTAGGTAAGAAGCTCAGAATTAAATCAAACCTGGATGGAAAATGTGAGAGCAGTAAGACAACAATCAGAGTAAGTCGTTCTTGATCTATGTTTTAAATATCTTCTGACGGATGATTTTATTTCTCTTTTTGTGCCTTTGCATCACAGCCACATGACTAAAAGCAGAGCAGAAGGCTCCACGGGCAGCTGCTGCCATGAGTCAGGGCTGGAAGCAGCTCTGCTGCTGAGCGTGGTGCCCGAAGCCCAGTGCCCGCAGCTGGAGGCAGCGCTGGGGACTCAGCCCTGTCCCCTCCCTGCCTGTGCCGCTGGTTCGGATGTCTCAGAAGTGCAGCTCACCACCAAATTTTGGCAGAAGAGTTCGTTTCCAGGGCTTTCTACCACTGCTAGACAGTGACCTGCAGGTCTCCCCAAGACCTCACTGATGAAAACAGCCACGCTGGCAGTACCTTAAAAGAAGAGCTGTGCTGTGAAGCACTCGCTGAAGTTTCACTTGCAATTAAGATTTGTGCAGAAGGAATTGAGGCCCTTGTGATTTCTATTCATGGTGTGTCTTAGAAGAAGTCAAATTAAAATCCTTATCATTAAGGAGCTGATAGCTCCCATAATCACAAGCATCACTCTGTATTAGCTGGAGGGAGCAGTGTGATTCACTGGCTAACAGAAGCAGATCTGTTCATAAAATGAGAAAACTTCTAACCAAAGAACATCTCTCGAGCCATGACTTACTTTAGAGAAAGTACTAATTTCAAACAAATCACTTATATAATTTGTGCTGTCACTGCAAGAACTTGCTTTTAAGTTTAGAGACTTTTTGCTGTGTACTTCTCTGAATTACCTTCCTGGTTGACCTACGGTGCCTCAATTCAGGATTCAAAAGAACAGCTCCTCCTGAGGGATGAGTCACAGCTCTCCGCTGTCCTTCAGGGTAAGCCACATTTACCTTCATTTTCCACAGAGTAAACGTCTTAAGAGCTGATGGGTTCGACAATAGATATATTGGTCCATTTGACCAGAGCGATGTTAAAACAAATATTAAAATATTTTTATTCCAGGCAGCTGCCCCTGTCTGGCGACTGTTCTGCGTGACAGAGTGATCTGTCACTTGAAGGGGGAAAACCCACGTGCTTACAGAGCTATTACAGGTTTAAATGGGATTTTTAAGGTCTTTTTAGGTCAAAAAAGTAAAATGGAAAAGTAGAAATAATTGTAGCATGCACTACGGAGTCGTTTTGTCTCACAGAGTTCATTTCATGAAGACTGCAGTGATAAAATGGGACAGTTTTTCTCTAGGAAGAGGCTGCAGCACGCAGGCAGCCAGACTACCAATTTAATGGGGGCGGTGGCAGGTCACAGCCCTGTCGGAGGGCAGCGAACCACTGTCAGGCCTGCTGCAGCTTCAGAAAGAGCTCAATTTAGTTACAGACCCAGTCCAATTTGGAGAATTTAGCTCAAGATTAAAATTAATAAATGGTCGGGCTGGAAGAGGCGACACTGCTAACCTTAGGACTGCTTAGACCAAGGTTTAATACTAACCTCACATCCCTCATTTGAAAGATTTATTCCTACACCGTGGATTTTTAATGCAGCTGCAAGCTGAAACATCCAGTATCTGCCAGTAGAATTTCAATTCCTGCTCTCACTTCCCATCGGGTCCATATTAAAGGAAAGATATTTTCAATGCTCTGGAGTCTTCCTACATTTTTCTCCTTACCAATGCGCAGCAGTACATGGGGAGGGACGCAGCCCAGATGTGAGCAAGAAGGGAAAATCCCCTGCAAGGGGGCAGGAGTGGGATGGGGCTCTGGGTACGGGGAGGTGGTGCCCAGACAGCACCCAGTGCTGGAAATGCTGGGGATAGACGAGCAGCTGGGAAGGATGAAGTTACACCTACTGCTTGCTGCCCTTCTGGGGGCAGGCAAACACCTAGGGAGGGAGAGGGTCCTAGATTTGTGAAGGATCCACAAGTAACAGCAGTCTGCACAAAGCATTAAAAAAAATACACAAAAAGGGAAAAACAACTCTCATTTCAGAGTATTTTTGCATTCCTCCCTTCCCAGAGCAGGGAGGCGGATCGCCAGTCCCTGCTATCAGTTAGGGAAAGCCAGCACATCTGCCTCCAAGCACAGGGCAAGTGAGAGCGCTGCAGAACAAGCAAGCCAAAAGGAGAGCCCTGGGCTGCTGCACATAAATAGCAAAGGCCAGGGAACAAATTTTTCTGAACAATTTGCCCCTACAGACAACCACTACCAAGAGCCAGGCGATAGCTGGGTGTTCCCACTGCGGCCAGCCGTGCATCGCTGGCACCCTGCTTCCTGCGTGTGCACGGCAATTATTCTTTCTCCCCTTTTTCCCCTTTCCAGGAGGGAAGCAAGAGACTCCTGCCCTGGCCCTGAGCAGGAGCCTGGGCCTCTCACCCCTCGGGCTGGAGCCGTGCTGTCAGCAATCCTGCTTCCTCAGTAGTTTTGCCTGGAGCAGGAGCGGCTTCATTAAGGCCGGTTCCCATGCAGCAGGCGTGGATTCGGTGACCCAGATGCTCAGCACCACCCCTAACGGCAGCCTTCTGGCTCCTAATGCAGCCAGAGCTACTGGAGGGCAAACGCCTGGGGAGCTCCCGAGGAACTGTTTGTGGGGGATGTTCACAGAAACTGTAAATCCTGAAGAAACTGAGTGATTGAAGAAATTGATTTAGTGATTGGTTGAAGTGATTGAGGAAATCAGTTTAGTGCTAAGGTCTGAACTGGTGCCCATCGCTGGGCACTGCTGCCAGCGCCTGCCTCCAGCAGCTACCCCAGCAATTCCCCCATATGACAGCCTCCTGGAGCACACGTGCGCATGAAAAGCGAGTCAGGAATCACAGTACACCAAGATAAAGCTGCATTTTGCTATTTTAGGAATAGGAAAACATATGCTATTTTACTCTATTATTTGCTCAAGATCCATCATTTCCATCTAATATGCAGTTTGCTTCCCACAGCTTAAGGAAGCTTCACTGGCATGAAATAACCTTGATTAACATATGTGATATTAGTAGTAAAAGGCAGAAGAGGATACTAAAATGATTACTTTTTTATATATGACATTCTGCTGTTGTATTTTGGGCAGAAGTCTGTGTTTAAGCCTATATTTCAAAAACAAGGACCAAAAGCAACAAACCACCTAAAGCGTCACAGTCTCAGGGATTGCATGTCAAGGCTCGTAGCTTTATCTTGTACATTCTGCTTCCAAAGGCTACATCTGAGCTAAAAATTCCCTCCTGGTGTCACTTCCTATCAGCTTGCTTTGCAGAAATGCCCCTGCTCAAGCACATACAAAACATTTGCAAACTCCCTGAAGAGGGGTGGCCCGAGGAAAGACGCTGGAGGCTCCTCCAACACCCGACCTTGCCGCAGGGGAGAGGCAGCACAACAGAACAAGCTGCTACCCTGCGAGTGCCCTGCAAGGACTGTTTCGTCACCTCTCCATCTCTCCACTTGGCTGTCACAAACTCAGGGGGTTAAATTTAGCCCCCCCCATAGCTCGCTGTGGGCTGCCTGATTTCTCACAAGGTGGTGGTCAGGACATTTTTTCCCCATCTGCTTTGGTGGAGTTGTTGTTCCCTGCACTGTTAATGTGGAGTGGGGACCAGCTGCCTGCACTCACACAGTGCTAGTCCAGAAATACTTTGCCAAGTTTTAAAGCAGAATTCAGTGTGAGAAACAGCACACAGGAGGCCCTGGGCACTCTGTGCTCTCCCAAAGGCACAGGGGCTGCAGGCTAAACTGTGTTTGGCTCTCCAGGGCTGTGGAGCAGGAGAAATCCCAGCAAACAGCAGTATCTCTGCAAATTGCAGTGCTAGGCACCAGCTGCCTACTCACGTTATCTCCTTCATCTGGGCAAGGAGTTGCAGCTGGCCAGGCAGCCAGCAGGAGCTGGGCCTGATGCAAGTGTGGAGCTGGCTACCAAAGTAGCAGGGCTTTCCATATGCCAGGATGATCCATCTGAATTCTGCTGGCAATTGTAAAACCAAACATCAATCCTGAAATTGCTGTACTGCTAATGAGTGACCAAATACAGGCATACTGCATCTGAGATGCAAAAATGCAGGGCTTTATACAATTACCTGTGCTACAAATTGCCTCAGGTGAACAGAGACCATGCCAAAGCAGGAGGGCTGATACTCAGTCCAGCTTTGTGGACATCACGGTTACTGATGTTCATCCCAGAGAGCATCACCACAGGAGCACACCTTGCAGCTCCAAACAAGACTTGTTAGGGCAAGGAGACTCTAGTGTGTCTTTTTATGGGGCTTTCACTCTTGGCTTATCCAGGCACATCCTTATCTATGCTAATTCCAGCCTAATTGCAATGCAATATTTAAGACAGCCTCATTAATATCTTACTTTAGGTAGGATATTTAGAGCCTCAGTATCCCCAGCCAAACTTACAAGAAATCTGGTATCAGGCATGGACACACCTGCAGACAGAGGGCCCGTTCACTTCACACAGCAGCAGGTCAGTAATCACCAGAAGCCTGCATACAGGGGCTTGAATTTGCTGTCCTCAGTACTCAGTGGAATGATGTGCCAAGTTGCCTAACGTTAAAGCTATACACGCACCTCCTTCCCTTTGAAAAACCCTGCTTTTATTTCAGCACCAACAGAAGATTTCACTGGTAGCAAATACAACTGAAAGTCTGAAGACCAAGGTCTGAGAAATGTTGGATTTTGAGTAAGAACAGGAGAATAATACTGCAAGTACTTGACTGCTGAGAGCTACTAGAGACATGGCATCACAGGGAGCTGGCGAAATCCCACTGCTTGTAAGGCTTTGTAAGGGAGAGAAATGCCCAGGGAGGCATTATCATGGGGAGAGAAAGGCCAAACTGAAGTGTGAAAGCTTTTGACTGTGTTTCCAAGGTAGAAGCTCAAGATATCAGACTTCGAGAAATCGTTCTTAATTACTGTGACAATGATGAAATAATGTAATAATTGGTTGCTAAATCAATACAGAAGTGTTCTTACTCACAGGACTCTTAGTCACTGGTTAAGCAGCCTGAAGTGTATTTGGAAGAACACGCATGAATTTCAGCCTTGCACTGAAATCACATATAAATGAAAATCCCTCCCCAACCTTCCCACTGAAACTGCTTTGTATTCACTTCACTTCCGTAGTTAAAGATTTCAGAGACCCATGCACTGAGCACAGACATCACCAGGTAATTAGATGACCCATCACTGCAGCAAATAGTCCAAAGAAAACATGCACAGACTAAGAATTTCTTTCTTACAAACACTTAGCAACAAACAACCAGTTTCACCAAAATCGGAACTGATTCAGAAAATAGCACAGAAACCAAAAAGAAGAGGCTAAATTTTAAATGAATAATTGAAGCAGCTCCATTTCTCTGTAATCATTTGGCATGTAACTGTCCTGTTTCATCACAAATACTTTGCTTTCTCATTTAATTCAAATCCAGACCTGCCAGGTGTGCATGGGAGGATAGAAGCTTCAGCATTTTCCCATTTTTTTTTTTTCTTTAGTGAGAGACTGAAATGAAGAATATTCAAAAAGGCACAAAGGAAACAAAACCGCAGGGACTGGGCCCATCTGTACAGTCCCAGCCCTCCAACGACCACATCAGTGGCTTCAGACAACACGAGCAGCCCCTCTGATGCCTTTAAACCAGACAGACAAGATACAACGTATACCAGAAATACAGGTAAATTATAAAAATACAGATTTTAAACCTTTCCTTTTAGTATAGTCCAATAAGCAGCAGTACAAATTAGGGTTTATCAGGGTTAAGTGAGGATTAAAGAATCCCAAGCAGCATGAAACATTAAAATTAAACTTCTATATTACCAGATCATTACAGAAGAGGCTTTCTCTACACAGAAAGGGCTTTCCCTATACAGAAAAATAATTTTATTGAAAGAAGATGTGCTTTAAGTGGCTTTTCCTGAAGGTGAAAAATAATGACCTGTTAGCAGGAGTTAAGGTGACAAGATTTGTAAGAAAAGGCGGTGTAATTTCTTAGATTAACTGAAATAATTAGTCTAAAACAGCAAAGGGATTTGATGTGTTTAGTATTCAGATTTTGTCTTATTTGCTGGTTACACTGGCCAGACTTAAAAGAACACAGAGATGACTCCACTCTTATCAAACCTTGCCCTCTCAGATCATCTCAGATAATGACAGCAGAGAGTCTTTCACAATTCAGTGTTAAGATTGCCCAGGATGTTAAAATCTGTATTTTTAACGACATAATAACAATGGGTAATTAATTCTGTAGATTTCTGCACAGAAGTAAGGTTTTTCTTTAGATTTCAGTCAGCCAGGTGTACATACAGCAAGAGGAAGGGTTTCTGTGGCCAGACTCACTTTCCCTCCCCTTCTACAAGCACCAGGCTGGCGGAGGCAGGCAGCTCCGAGCAAAGCAGGGGCAGCCGTTTGGGTTTGCTCAGAGCAGGGACTCCACCTTTGCTGTGCTGTTACACAGCTGATCACCAGCGAGCCTGATTTTCTCCCTTACCCTCCTCAAATCGAATTTAAAGTGCTTTCAGTCAGCCCTGCTGACTTGTCAACAAAAGTCTCTCTGAGAAAGGCGCATCCTGCCATGCCCAGTGCTGTGCAGACCACCCCATGACCTAAAAAATCAATAATTCTGCTGATGACACCAGCCCCAGAGCCAGCTGGGTCTGCCTGCTGCTGCCAGCGTCATCCCCTGCAGCTGGAAGGAGAGAGGAAAATGCTACCTGTGCTCATGAACCTTTAACCTATAGTCCCAGGGCCATGAAGCCTCTTTTGATCAACCTTGAGCTTCTCACAACTTCACCACTGCCCATGTGCAAAACCAACAGTGGGTAATGACCTGGGGGTTACATTATCCATTAACATTATCCATTATGTGCTACAAGTTTCCTTGTTTTTACCTGGGTTCTGGGGAGGCAGCGGGCTTCCCTGCGAGGTGGGCCTGGTCGGTGTATGGGGGCTGCTGCTGCCCTCAGGAGGGAGGCACAGGTGGCAACAGCCCTTCTTTATCTGTGACAGAGGCAGTTGTGATGGTTGTGACATGGGGGTAGGCTGACCAGCCCTTGGCAACACCTCTGACATAGAGGGCCTTCTGTCCGCATCATCGGGTGTCGGTGCCTGGGGGCATGGATGACGCAGCCTGCAGCCAGGTGGGGACCCTGATGAAGCTCCCAGCAGATGCCAGCTGCCATTTGAGGTGGTGGAGTGATGGCCATCAGCTGTGTGTCACTGACTGACCAACCCACCCACCACAGGGCTGCCCTCGCTGTGGGCACTGCCTGAGCCTCGGCAGCTGCTCCCAGGAGAGCTGCGGCCTCATCTCTGCGCTCCCCTGGGGCTTCCCCGGCTCAGGAGGAAAAAGGGCTTTTGCTTCAGCCATAGGAAAAGGGGCTGAGGTCTTGAGAAAGTCTGCGTGCCTCAGACAGCGTGCTGGCTCGATAACAAAGTTCAGCAGCGGGGTGCATGGCAGTACCCGAGCCCGACGGTGCCCTCAATGCAGGGCAGAGAAGGATCCTCCTGCGCTTCCAGGCTGAGCACTGCCTGGATACAAGGGTCCCCTGCCACAGCCAGCCACCATAATCCTTCTGAGCCATCAAATTTGCTGTTTAGGGGTAGTGCAATGCATGAACCTGTGGGTGACACAACCCTTTTTCATATATCCTTTAAGTCTGCCCTAAAAACACAGACAGCCCCTGTGACCGCTCTTTGTGCTGTTGATATTAAGAGACAGAGGGGGAGATGGAGGAAAGAAGCAAAGGGATGGCTGAACATTGCCAAGAAGGACATGCTGTGTGTCCCAACGTGTCCTGGCCACAGCGATGCTGAAAGCACTGCCAGGGTTGTGAAGGAGCACCAGAGCCCTGTGGATGCTGACAGGAAATATTTACACTTCAAGCCTTTTCCCAAGTTCAGTACAGAGATACTTGGGGGTTGCACCGCCTACACTCACAATGCATTACAGTGTGACTGAAAGTGGTATTCAGCTTGTCAGAAACAAAACACTTTTGTGAATGAAAAGGAAATTTCTATGGAGTGTCTCCATCTTCTATAACTCTTTATAGGTACAAGCAAAACATGAGATCCCCCATTTCGAGATGAGGAGGTAGGGATTCCTCTTTGCTTTGCTTTCTACACAGAACCAAGATATCCTAGAAGGAAAAAAAAATGTTCAGAAACATTTTCCAACTGCTCCTTGTGCTAGCAAACCTCATGCTATCAAATAGCCAACTGTTTCCAATTCTCTACAGCAGAGCATGAGGTGTACAACCTGAAACAACGCTAAACATAGTCAAAATTGCATGAGGCTCTCAATTTATGGGTATTTAGTAAAATGAAGAGGGAAAGCAGCCTGCGGTACAGCCCCATAAACCTCTTTATGCTCTTTAGCAAATGCAATTCCCAAACCTTTTAGCCAAACTGAAAGCTTTCAGAACACTATTTAAAAAAATATTCCTTGGGTATGAATTATAATGACCTAGACTTTCTGCTATGAACATGTTTGTCTCCATCTCTTTGGTTCAATACCTGCTTTTGGCAGTGCTAGACGAGGAGGTGTGGCAGGGGGCTCTGTAGCCACCAGGCTCGAGTTCCCATTTCTTCATTTCCTGTTTTTTCTTAGGACAAAAATCTACAAATGAGATTCGCGTTCTCATGGTCTGCCCGTTCACACATCCATCAGTCCCGATGCTCCTTCTGTCCCTCCTGAGATTTAATTTGGCTGATGTCAATCAAATTTTGCCAGGAGCTAGAGGCTTTCTATTAAGTTCCTCCAAGTTTTTAGAAAATTGCTGGCAGCGTGGAGCAGCCATGCTGCACCCCAGCAATGGTGAAGCACTTGGTACTCAGGTCCTGCCTGCTCTGCAAAACCTCAGCGAAGGAGAAGCAGCAACCTCAGGATGGGACAGGATTTGCCATCGGGTGGGCTGCGGAGAAGTGGGAGGGTGGCGAGGGGAGACAGGACGCAAATGTGCGGGAATGTGGTCTTTCTAGTTCTTCTGCTCATGGAACAAATTGTTTTAATTATTTTTCAGAGATGTTTTCATTTCCTTTCTAAAGCCAGTTGTTATTGTTATTTATAACGAGAGCAGCCTCATTCGTTGTTGTGGGGATGGTGCCATATTGGAGCATCTTCTAAACTACTTCTAATTAATTCCCAATTATCACTCACATCTTTCTCTCATATTTACTGGGTAAAAAATAGCTTTTTAGGCATGCTGAAGCAGTCCTTTTGAAAGGTACATGCAATTACTGCTTTGGATTTCCTTTCCCCTGAGCACAATCAACACCACCAAGCTATGCCTGTGCCTGACCCTGCTGCAGGGCAGCTCAACCGTGCTGCGTGCCCCAGGCACAGCAGATGCTGAGCTCCTGCAACTGCTCTCGTGCTCCTCGGGAGCACCAAGCTCCATCACAGCTGTAACTCCTGGCTGAGCAGGACTTAAAACGACGGGCTAGCTTCAGAGCAATCCCATACACAGACTTTCTTTCAGGCTAATAAAACTTCCCCCCATGACTGCAGCTGCAGGACACAAACACAATGCCCAGCAACTGCTCTTCTACAACCTGCTCCTCTGCTCTTTTGCAAAGAGAATTAGGAACGAATGCCATTGCACTCAATCCTGCACTACCACCAACACTAGTGTGACTCAAGGCCAGAATCTTCAATAAAAAAAAAAGTCATACAAGAACACAACATAAGGGAAAACCCTATACATAGTCTCTTGGAGCAGCTCAGTTTTGTACAAGTCATCAAAGGGCTACACAATACATTACTGTTTGAAGAGGTACGATGCTTAAATCTCTGCACAATGACAAAGTTCAATATTTTCTCATTGAAGGAAAAAATGATTTTTTTGTGGTGTGACGGTAGGAATAACGAAGAGTAACCCTAGCTGCAGAAACAGCTGAATATAAACCCCTCTACCACATCCCCCACATTGTTAACACTACAGCAGGTATCTGTCCTTCTCCAGCCTGAGATTTCATAACATACGTTTCCGTTTAAGTACTTCTTTTTTTTAATAAACATGGTCTGCTGAGTTAAACTTAATGCTGCATAAAGAAGATGTAGCTCAAAGTGAAATTAGGAGAGTGTCCTAAAGGACATGTTCAGAGCCTATAAATGTTAATACTGTGTTTTCCACAGAAGTCTCTTTGATAAACTTCTCTATGAATATTCCAGGCATGATTTCTATTATGGCCACATTTCCCCACTCAATTGCTGGATTTCATTTCAGTATGAATAAGTAACTATCCAGGGATTTTTGGCAGCTTAGTGTTCTAACCCGTAGGTCTTGTAATTAGCTCCAAATGTTGTTTTCATGAAGCCATATTCTCCTTGATGTCCCCAGCTATTTTCTATACTTGGCCCATTATATTAACGCCAAGGAACACTGATATATAAATGGCATTACAACTGCAACAAGTTGCTGCCTGGCTGTTTTCCTGGTACATCTCTGAAAACGGAAGTTATTTTTAAATGTCCTACACCTAAGGGTGCCCCAAATCCGTATGTGGTTAAACCCAGCTGTAGCTCAGTGTTCAGTAATGCTGGGGTTGCTCCACCGATCTTTCAGGCAGGACAGCTCGAGGTGGTGGAGCTCGTGGCATAAACAACCATCAAATCCTGCACTAACGGGCTTTTCCTGAGAAACTGTTGGAGGGCACAGTATTACATTTGTAGTTTGACACTTCAGTCTACACAACTGAACATCTCCATGTCCTGTTTATATGTGTATAAATTCATGTGCATGTACATTCGTACACATACATACTTATTCTCTGGACCACATTAATCTGAAAACTATTTTGTCCAGAAAAGAGACCCAACGCCTAACAAAGTCTTGCTTCAGCGTTGTCTCGTTGCTCTCCTTACTGTTTGGCAGTTGCCCGGAGTCATGGAAAGTTGCTAGACCGCTTTAATTTGTAAAGCTATTGATGAGCATTTAATGTTAATGAAATGTTACTGCTGAGTAATTCTGGCAGATGAAACTCAGTTAGTTCTCTCTGCATCTCATTTATTTAGTGCTAAATGTTGCTTTTTTTTTTTTTTTTTTTTTTCTCTGAAAAGTCAGGTCTGGATAAAAACTTCACATCTCAAATAAAATTATTTAGGAGGTTTTCCATGTAAATCTGCATTTAGCAGATTTCCATGTAAACGCTTGCCTTTGGGTTTCACATAAAGCTCTGCCCAGGGGCGTTTGTTCCTGCCAGGATGGAAATGAAAGGTGTAAGCTGCTCCTGGTGCCTATGTATGCATAACGCCCACACTGAAGGAGAAAGCTCTCATCTCTACCAAACTGTTTAAGTAAATGAAATGGCAGCAGACAGAGAGATCTCATACAATCCCACAAGTAGAGACGGGTCTGGCTATGCCAATGGTTCAGGAGCCTGATTCTGTCATCCTCTGGGTACTGAACTCAGGGCATCTGTGGTGTCCTGCACCAAGCCCAACATCCTAACTTGCCACTCATTTACATTACACACAACGTATTAACCGTGGTAGCCATCCGAAAGCACAGAAAAGCCCACCGTCAACAGGGAAGTTAAGTGTCCTGTGCACTGGTGCATGAGCCCAGACGCGCAGGAGCTGCAGGAGCTGCAGGAGCTGCCCTACTCTCACGCTCCATTTGGGCGGGTGGCTCTTGACACACAGCGCTATAGGTGAGGACCGACAGCTGATGGAGCATCTTTCAGCTGCCTTTCTCAAAGAAATATGATTGAAGTTGGCCAATATTAATATCTCCTGCCCCAAAAACAAACAAATCAATTTTTGCTAGCGCACGGCACAAAAACCCTGTGTGTTTACCAATGCTTCCTCTGTTTTCTACTGTCAAATATTATCCTGAGCTAGAGATTTTTCAATTACATTGTTTCTAAATGACTGTGTAAATCTGGCAAAAGAGATAGGGAAAAATCTGCCCTATTGCAGATTCCTGATCAGGTACACTGAAAATGTTCTCTGATTTGTCCTGTCTGTACCTGAGCACTCTGACCCCTGTTCAGAGCAGGCTGTGCTGGCAGCTGAGCTCCTGCATTCCCTCACTGCTGCTCCTACATTTCCACAATGCCACTAGATCATGGCCCCATGGTGAACTTTGGGCACGTGCCCCTTATGACATGACCTGGCTGAGGCAGAAGGCAGTACCCAGGGGAGAAGGAGCCAGCCCAAGGGAGGCTTGGCTGCAATTTAACCATTGGGTGTTTGAGAGCAGCTCCCTCAGCTGTGATACATTCATACACGAGGTGCCAAGCTTTAGCTCAGCTCACCCCCGTTTTACAGGGTGGGACAAAGCACTGAGCCTCGGATGGGGGGAAGGCGACGTGGCCGGCTCAGAGGGATCAGCTCCTCCACCCGCAGCCACCAGCAGCTCCCGCTGCAGCCCCAGCACCCCAGAGGTACTGCACTTTGTTTCCTGGACCACGCCAGGATGCAGGAGAATATTTCTGTTTTACTCTTTCTCATGTTGAATGGATATGCACAAAGCTGAGAAGACAAACAAAAATAAAATCTGTTCCTCTTCCAATACTCCTTTCATATTCTTCTGAATGCAAAGATCCGAGTTACCACCTTGTCTGTGAAATGAAAACAAGGCTTTCTGCAGGTTTTTGTTTTCATTCTTTTTGCTTTTTCTTTCTGTTGTGATTTTTTTTTTTTTTTTTCTGAATGGGAGTTAACAAGTTGGAGTGCTGCAAAGAAATAAGTTAACAGCCATTCACTCTGCATAGGAAAAATAAACAGAGACCTTTAGGTGGGAAAAAAAAAAAAAAAAAAAAAAAAAAGGAAAGAAAATAAGGAGGCAGCAGGCATTGCCTTTGCATTCTTCTCGTGTTCAATCCCCGATGGACTTCAATAGACATTTGGTACCAGTGTGCCAATGGTTTGCTGTTATGGTTGGCTGATAGATTATTACATTCATCTGATGCCTGGCAACTATCAATTAACATTCTGAAGCTGGATTTGATTGATAGGCCTTAATTTCTCTGCTGCTTTCTTCTAGACAACACACCTTCAGAGATCTCAACCCCCTCCCAGATCGAATGAACAATATTCTTACTTCAGCTTTTGTGAAAGCACGCACAGGGATGGATACTTTGGCAACCCATTTGTATTCATTCAGATTGTCACAACTGAGTTCTGCTTATGAGACAGCCTGAGGTATGTGATTGATGGTCCCATCCTTTAAAACATGATGAACTTTGTGAAATAAATCAATTGTAGCTACTACAGCAGAGAAAACAAGGAAGGGTATTCTTAAAATGGGTTGTGTACTGTCATTTTATTATCTAATGTTTTGCTACTGGAAAAGCAATTTTGAAAAGTCCCTGTGATGAACGCTGCCTGGTAATAGCTCCTCTATTTGCCAAACAAACTTCCAATAACATCCCCAGAATTGACTACAGAGTCAGTAAGTAAAAGAAGAGTAGATGCAAGAGGACGTATATCATGCAAGTACAAATTGGGGCCTAAATCACACAGACACTCCACCACATTATGGAGCACATATTTGTAATGAACTTATTTGTGAAACGGAGATGGGGCCGGGAGCAGCCTGCCGGCACTGCTGCCTGACGCTGCCCAAGACAGCTTCTCTGCTCACTGGTTTGGGCTAAAGCTTTTTATAATTGGATTTTTTTTTTTTTTAATTATTATTATTATTATTTGGAAATCCAGCCCCAGCAAGTCAGCTGGCTTTGTAGGTGAAGATACAGAAAATCACCTCCTTTTTCTTTTATCAAAACATTTGGGTGATCTGGTTTCTTGGCCACTCAGCTGGGCCTTGGCACCCTGATGTATTGCTCCCCGCTAGAGCTGCATTTCCAAGATGTGTGACCAAGACAGCAAGTTCATTGTGTATGGGAAACTTCCATCCTGGCATCACCGTCTTCTGGGTGCTCAACTTGGCACCGCTCATGTGCTGCTGGGGAGGACCTGTCTGCAGGTGAGGGAAGATCAACGTGAAACCAGTGTCCCTAATGGAAGAACCACCGTGGAAGAGGGAACATAAATCATGCTTTTTATGCAGCTATAACAGCTCAAGTGCATCTCACGACGCTGAAGGAAGAGCACTTTTCCAATAAATCCAAGGGTAAGCAAGGGCTGGAGGTTGCTGAGTCAGCTGTTTGGAGCACAAACACCGACTGCTCCTTACCGCTGGTAAACCCTGTCCGATCGGTCAAGAGCGAGCGTCACACACTGCAGCCCTGCTCGCTGCAAGTGTCACAGGCATCTCTCTGCAGATCCTGGTAGCCCCAGAAAGGACTGCCTGGGGAAAGCACTGTGTGTGCTGACCTGCACTACTCACGTTTGTTGTGTCTGCAGCCCCCTGCTGCACCGTGGTTAAGCAGGGGGTGCCCTGTTGGTGGCAGAAGGAGCATTTGGTGCCTGGGCGATAGGTAGACACGCATCGCTTCACCCCAGCAAGACCAACAGACAGCTATACAGTGCCAGGGAAAAGAGGGAAATGCCATCTCACGTTTTGCTTTATGCACTTCTACAAAAGATGCTGCTGGATTTCCTCCGAGGAGCTCCCACGAGTCAAGGCATGGTGGTGGGAGGACAACGGGCTGGTTATAACCACGCCAGGCATCACGCAGCCCTCTAACTGCATGCTCTGCTCCGCTAGCTGTGGCCCTCAGCAGACACCAGGCTGTGGCCAGAGATGGGTCTGAGATGCTGCATGCACCCAGACCCGAGCGATACCAACAGGCACCTCCAGCAAAGCCCCATACACGATACTGACAGGCGAGTGACTCACTGAAATTTGCTTTCAAATCTAAATAAATGCAAAAGAACTATCACGGCATTTTGTATACACAAAGCCAGGACATACTGCCTAATTTCTTAATATTTGCCAAATTCCACTAACACGCTACTGCTTACAATGCAGACAATCCCCAAAGGAGCAAGTTCCTGCAGGGGGTGCATGTCCGTCCGCACCCCCCAGGCAGCTCAGCACCCTGCGGGGGCAGAAGCATTGGATGGACGCGGTGTTTAGACAACTTCTGAGGGCCATAGGAGGCACAGCACCCAATGCTGTTAACCTGAGCAAGGGCCCCCAGCCACACCATAACAAGACGAGGTGCAGAGCACAAGGACAGGGAATGCTTCACAGCAAGATGAATCGAGCCTGGTTCCCATCCTGGTTTCCTTTGGGACTGCCCAGCAGCAGTTTGGGGCTGTGCAGTTCTGTTCTGCCTAATGCTACCTGTAACATTTGTGTTTTATTATCCTTACACTTTATATCTCTAGATGCTGAGCTTTACAGGAGTAAAGATTTAGCAAAATGGACCCCGGCCGCTGGCAGAGCCCCTTCCCACAGGGCTCATCTGCCCCCAGGACAAAACCAGCCGCACAGCTACTGGCAGTAGCCCTGGGAGGTTATACAGAAACGCTGCCTGCCAGGAAATCCAAAGCTCTGCCACACCGCTCCCCACAGCTTCAAGCACTCCACCTGCCAGGGGCTGTTCCCTGCCTCCCCTGCGTGGTACAGGAGGCCGAGATGCTCCCTGAGCAGCACATAAATCCTCCGTCCTTGTTTAAGCATTCATAGGGCGCTATCCTTTCTAACCCACATTTCAAGCCAATGCCTGTGAGGCCATCCAAAATATCAGGAACCCTGGTTTTAAGTTATCACTGAGGCTTGCAAAACCGTCCACAGGAAAATCCCAGGATCAGCATCAAATCTGCAACCAGCCTTTTATCCTGCTAATTAGTCTGCAAGCTCTGACATCTGCAATTTTATATTTTATTTATAGTTAAGGTTCCCAGGACTGTAGCAGAAACCAAAAGGCTTTGCCATGGAATTGATTACTGCTGTTTTGAAGACTGGTCAGGTAGCGGAGTCTAGATTAAACAACAGCTCTTGTGTATTTTCCCATCTCCCTCCTGTTCTCTAGCTAATGTTTAAACACTCTTAGTTAAAAAATGAAGGAAAAAGAAAAAGGTATTTCCCTGAATTTCGTTATCAAAGAATTTACTTTTCTGCTATGAAATGATCATGTCAGCTTCTCCTTTGTACCACAAGAGAATAAAGATAGTGGAAAAAAAGAATTTCAAAGGTTTTCTAAAACACAAAATATGATGTTGAAAACACACATGGAGTTTCAAACTCACAAAGCTCTCTACCCAGAGGTTTTCACACCTAAGATATCATTAAGTGGGAAGTTCTACAGGTGCACCAAGGGGTGTGTAAAATTGAAACGCAATTAGTTGTAGCTATTTTCCTTTACCTTGTGCATGCCGAAAGAAGTTATGATCTTAAAGAATTTGTATTAGCTGGCTCGAACGTTCCCTCTATTCTTCAGCTACAGCTCTCACACTGGAGGCTTTCCTGACCACCCGGCACAAAAGCAGCAGCAGTGATTTTGCGTCGCTCTCACACTTGCAGGAACCCGTTTGCCAGCGCAGTCTCCACATCGCAGCGGTGTGCCTGTATCACCATTCATCATGACACATGGGGGAAAGAGCATGTGTTACGCCTTGGGGTCATTTTGATTGCAAATGCATTTCCTTCTAATTTGTTTCAGTCTATTTTCTGTTATACACCACATCTCAGAATACCATTGGGTTTAATTATTGCCTGAAAAAACACCAGGGCTGGAGGGGGCAAGGGTGGGCAGTGGAGCCAGTGCTGGAAAACACTGGAAAACATTTGGTTTGAACTCCCTAGACCAAAGGGTTGTTCTTTGTAAGGAGGAACAGCAGAAATCACGAGCTCTTCAGCAGCTGTGGGGAATGGTAAAGTGAAGGAGGCAAGGGAGGGAAGAAGGGCATGCTGAAGACGATGGCCCAGCAAAAACTGGGGTCAACATCAAAAACACAGCCCAGCCGAAAGGGTTACTGCAGGGGACCAACTCCTGTGTAGCGCTGTGCCAGCCACCCGAAAGGGAAACTTGCCCAGTCCTCCCAGCTGCGCTCCTGCAGCAACAAATGCAGAGGTTGGCTTCTGATTTCCTCTAGGGAGAGTTTGAAAACTTTGAGGGGAACAAAAACACATCCCATACCTGGATGGAAAATCATTCCTTGCCAAGCCTCTGGGCAGAAGCTCTCCCTGTGTCTATGGGAGCAGGCCTGGCTGCTTGGGCAGTGTAGTTGTGCAAGCTCTCCTTGCCAGATGGAAGTGTTGAGGGGAGAAAGGAGAGAAAACAGAGTGCAGAGACCAGTGGCGAGGGCACGGTCCTGGAGGAGGGCAGTGCAGGAAGGGGGCTGAGTCCACATCCTAACAGCTACAGCTGATTTATCACAGCAGCTTGAAAACTAAACATTGTTTACAAGGCAGATGAAAAAATCCAGTATTTTCAGTACAGGAATCGACAAACAATTCCCCTGCTCTGCCTGTCCTCTGTCCCCCAGTCATGCTTTCTCCTGTTCTGCACGCAGTGCCTTTGCTGGGGCCTTGCACGCCTGCCCAGTGCTCGGGTCCTTAACTCCCTGCAGTGACCCTGCTGGCACCAACTGAGACGTCAGGCCCTGGCCTGTGCTGGTGCTCTGCAGAAGGTACCTGATGCATTCAGCAAAGCCTCCAGTCCCCGGGAGGTGCTGCAGTCCTAAGGAAAATGTGTCCTGTACTCGGGGACTCGGTGCTCCCACCCCTCACTGGCTGCACAGCAGAGGAATTTCAAAGCAGAAAGCAGCCCACTTTGTATGGAGAGAGGATGCTGGAATATCATCGCACAATGATGCTGGACAAAAAAAAAAAAAAAAAGAGCCATTAGCATTAAATTATCTGCTCCCAGATAATTTCCCAGATGAATCACCACAAAAGGCTCTGAAATGGTCTCTTGCTCTTTTTCTTTGCATAACATTTGCCTGTACTCAAGACTTGAGGAGCTGTAATTCGTCAGGCTTTTATCTGCATCGGGGCATTGTTGTCAGCAGAGTCTCTGATTACGGGAGAAGTGGCCACGCAGCGTTTCGCAGGCTGGAGCAGCAACCTGTAAGCAGCAGAGGGCAGGTCCTGGGCCCGCTGTGAGAGGAGGGGGCTCTCAGAAGCCAAGAGTAGCCAGGTGCTAGTGATGCCCCCACCACTTCACCTGGGCAGCACTCGAGGCCTGCTTTCAAGATCTGTGCCGTGCATTAGCTTTGGGTTCTCACATCTAATGGGCTGTCAGGCAGGGAGCAGTGACACAGTTACATCGGGGAAAAGACAATTTATCAGACTATTTTTTCCCCCAGTGTCTAAGTTGTGCAGCATGGTTTCCATGCAGGCATTGCAGACGGATCAGACCCCTAAAACCACAGAGGAACGGCTTCAAGCTCAGATAGCAGAACCTGGGCCCGACTCCGAGCTGGTTCCTTGCAGGAAGCATTAAAAGCAGATTTTCCACATGGCTCCTGGGGGCTCCAGCCCCTCGCAGGACGGGCACTGCATCACGTTGGGAAGCCTGGAGCAGAAATCCGCGTTTGTGACCACTGTTCACTGCCTTGTCCACCTGCGGGCCTCCAAATGCTGCATGGTGACTTCTGCACGGCGCTGAGTTTCACCGCTTTATCCCAGTGCATTGGCAGTGCCACCTGGCAGCTGCTCGCGCATCCCTGTTTCTGTGCTGTTATAAATGGATCAGGGACCTGTCAGGCTGCCAAGTGAACCATCATTATTCAAGATATCATTTAGCACATACTCCACATGGCAGTCAATTGCTTGCGTTATAATCACCTCGTAAAACTGTGACTCCATAGATATAATATCCCTGCGAGACAGTCTTTACCTGTTACATTAAACTTACAGATATTTAAAATGTCAGCTAATCTTTCATCTGAATTGCGCTGCTGTCTAATACAGTCAATCAGGCAGCTCTGGAAGCAGGTTTTCTGTTTTCAAGGAAGAGGCAGGAGGAAGACGCTTCTCTGCATTTGCTCACAAATATCTCATTTGTCTTCGGATGAGAGAAACTAATCTTGTTGTGTGTAGCCGTGAGTCCTTTGGATATTACACCGCCACCCCTGAAAGATCTTCTTTCGAAGACAAAAGAGCCTGCCAAGGTGCAAAGTCTTCTCTTTTATGTTATCTTCACTTTCAGTATTGTTTGACAACCTTCATTTTAAAGTAAAATTATTCTAAAAAAGGACAATAAATGTCTGTGCTTTTTTTTTTTTTGCTTTTTTTTTTTTTTTTTTTTTTTTTGCTTTTTTTTTTTTTTCCCAAGAGTTTTTCACTGGAAGTGTTTAGGCTATCAGAGCCAGCATGGTTAGGGAGCAGAAGAGCCTGGTTTTTCATCTACACCAGCTTCCAGCGAAGACAAAGCCACTTCCCCTTGCTCCTCTTTTCTCCAAGGAAAGACGACAGGGATGAGAAACGCTCATCACCAGAGCCTGGCTTCATCTCCAGCCAGGACTGCCGATCCCTCCAGCCTCCTCTGGTATAAAGGCACCCACGTTTCTGCAGAAGCCCCAGCGTTGCCCAGGTCTCTCTGCTCCCGGGCAGCTCAGCAGGCAGTGTCACACCCACACCGTCACCCTGCCAGCTGCTGGAGGAGCAGGGCTGGCCTGCGGGGCCACGGGTTGGTAGAGAAAATCTCCTCCTGTGCCACACGCATCTGCTGAGCTGTGTTTCTCATCTGGCTGCACAGCCTGCTGCCTTGGGTAAGGCCACAGGCTGTGCTGCCAGCACACACCGGCACGGGCACCACAACTCTTTGAGCTGCCGGGCACAGGGTCCCTCACTCTGTTACTCACTGTGGTTCACTTACTGTCACCAACATCAGTTTAGCTGCTATCACCAAACCTACCCAGGAGCTGCAGACTTTGCTAGCCTGCTCTCACAGCTTTTAGCACACCTACACGCTCACTTCCCAGTGACCAGGACCAAAGTGACAGCAGGAAATCTAAGCCTGATGAGGGCCGGTGCTACAACTCAGAGCAAGTCCCTAGCACCTGCAGTCGCAGGCTCCCAGTGCCCCTTTGCTGTGTTCAAGCAGAGGAGATAGGCAAGGAGCACGACACTGCAGTACTGATAGCGAGGAGCTCTGCCCTGAGCCTCTGGCAGCTGGGTAAGGTGCAGCACAGCACAGACCCCAGCACCCTGCTCCCAGAGCTGCAGCACCGGCCCCTGGGTTCTTGGAGCACAGCATGGTGCTGGTCTGGGGCTGGTGCCATGGCCAAGGAGGCTCCCGCAGGCAGCAGAGCTGCCGCTCGCAGCACCCAGCTCCCTGCATGCTGGGCTGGCCGCTCATTGCTCTTCCAAAGCAACGGCACCAGGAGCGATCTCAGCCGCTGCTGTGTAACTCAGTTTACTGCTAATTGCCTTATTGCTGCCGTGCTGTTGTTTACATGTTGTTGTTATTAAATTGGTTTGTGGGGAGCTGTTTTAATATGCTATCCTATACCTGAGTTTGTACTGCTCAGTGTGAGCATCGAGGCCAACCCCAGGGACACGTTGTACGGTCTCGTCCAGCTTCTTTTCCCAGTTCTCAGAAACGCTTCATCAAGTTAAACATCTCAGTGAGGCATCTCCAGCTCAGCTCACAAAGATTTCTGGGCTTCTTAAATCACAAAAAACATTTTCCATCAGCTGCAATGTGGTTGTGGCAGTATGGAGTCATAGCCTTGGACAAGAAAAAGAATTCCCACGATGAGTCTCAGTCTGAAACACGGAGCACGCAATTTCAGAGCACTTGGGGAAAGAAATAGAATTACATCCATTTTGCACAACATCAGTGGGAAATGGCCATCGTGGACCATCCAACTCCTATAGCTCTGCTACAGGTTCACCAACTTCAGTGTCTCCACTGAGTGCACCATGCCAGAGAAGCAGAAGCAAACAGATATGTTCTTGTTCATCCAAATATTTGAGTATTAACACTATTAAAATCCCTCATAGATGCTTTGCTTAACTGGTGATGTTTTCCCCAAGGGACACATGAGCTGGAGCCATCTCTCCAGTCACTTTCTGGCAGCAGGGATCTCTTTGCTCCACGGCATCGTTAAGCAAGAGTGGTCAGTGATGAATTGCTTTTAATACATGTGTCGGCTATGGAGAAATCATTGTGAGCTACAGGTGGTCACCTGCCACTATTCTTGTAGGCAAGCTCTTTCTCCAGAATATTTTCATCTCACTGCAATCCTCAGCATAGACTGCAGTGCACTTGTCCTGGCTTTTCACATCGGATATTTCTCATTATTGTTATGCTTACTTATGGCATCCCCACAGGAAGACTTCTACAGGCTTTGATAGCCACATACCAAGTTATTCTAAAGCCCTGTAAAGTAGATGGGGTCTTTACGATAACACCAATTTTGGGTGCAGAATGGACATAACTGAACTGCTGGGGCTCCCTGGGCACAGAGCTGGACACCAGACTCGAGGCTACCTGTGCCCAGCTCTGAGAGCTGCCTTCAGCTGCTGTGCCTCTCCCTGGGGACAGCTGGGCCCCACCTCTGGTGGGAAGATCGAGGTGCCAAAGATCTGTCCTTGCCCAGAGAGATGAAGCCCATCAGTGGGGCTCCGAGGCCCTTTTGGGCTTTGTGCTGAATTGCAGCCCATACACTGCCCCTGCTGCTTTACCCCTTCCATGCCCTCTCTTATCCCTGACAGGGAGCTCAGGCTTGCACAGTGCCCAATGATAAACCAGCAAAACATTAAGCACAAGGGTAGATCAGGCCCGTGAGCCACTTCCAAATGCCTGTGAATGGCAAACACATGCATAAATACCTGAGTTTACTCAGGAAGCCTCTGTAAAAATGGAGAGAGTCTGACCCTGAAGGGTTACTCCTAGCAGATGGTTCCACCAGCCCAAAACACTTGCAGCTCCTCCTGGTTTCATAATTAACCACTAAAACATTTAAACTCACTTTAGATTTCCAATATTTAGTGTAAGTCTCTAAACATACAAGAGATGATAGGACCCCCAGTCACTCTGCCGATGAAGCAGAGGGTGCCATGCCCAAATCTCTAAGGGCGTGATGGAGATCTGAGGACATCCTCCACCTGCAGGACCCCTGCACAAGCCCCTCACCAGCTAAGTGCCATTCCCCATGCCAGTATGGCCTGGATCCTTCAATTCAAGTGCTGGAGCCCACCTCGTCTTGGTAAAGGCAGGAGCTGACACTCCAGCTCCACTTGGCATGATGGAAGTCCCCTGAGGACCTCGGTCCCTGTATCCTACGCTGCTGGCACCGCTTCAGAGACCACAAAAGCAGGTCAAGATGCTCCTTCCCTAAAATGAAATTCGACATAAATAGCTGGCTGGGTCTTTGTCAGCAGCTCCTCGCTTCCTCTTGCCCGGGGGCAAAGCCATAAATAAGGTTTGTGCTCTCAGGAAACGTGACAGTTATTATTCAATAAGTGAATTATGGGCTTATTCTTGGAAAGGAATAGCAGCAGGCAGGGAAGGGAAGGGAAGATGGTGTTTCACTTCACAGGAGCTGAAATACCTCAAAGAAATACTGAATCCATGATAGGAAACACCGTGCCGTGCCAACACACGAGGTTCTCTCATCAGATCTGTCTGTTGAGGGAAAGCATCCCAGTGGCAGAAGGCCTGGGCTGAGGGGCGGCCGCACAGGCCGTGTCAGACGGGCCCACACGCCAACACGGGCACTGTCTGTGGCGCCTGGTGTCACCTCACCAGCACAACCTGATTCATCTGTGCATGTGAGGAGGTCCATGCAGCGTGAAAAATCCCTTCTGAGCTTGTAGCTCCCAGCAAAGCCTCATCCTCCCCAGGTGCTGATCCCGGTGGCGATCCCAGCAGCAGCCTGGGGCCATTGGAGCCCCCGCACAGTGTGGGGCCAGGGGGCACAAAAACCCTCATCCTACATGGCCCGGCTCCCAAGCGTGACAGGATTTGTGTTAGCAGCTAACAACTCAACGGCAGGAGCTAAAAGCACATGATATTTACAGTACCCCTTGGCAGAGATGATACGCTACGGCTTTGGTGGTCCTTCATCCGCAGCCAGAATGGGGCTGAGCTCCCAAGGAAGGTGCTAGCCCACATGCTCCCATCTATGTCCAAACCCAAGTTCATGGCTTCCAAAGCATCTCTGTGATAAGTCAAGCTGTTTGGAGATAAATGGGCCGTGCTAAAACTCTTATTATGCGTAGAAAGAAATCAGCCAGCATAAGTGAAATGGATAGCAAATTTCCTTATGCACAGAAAATGATTATTGCTTTAGATCAGGGAATAGGAACAGATCCCAAACTGAAGATATTATTAGTTGTGAAGTGATCATTACAGAGGGACGGTCTAATAAGGCACTGCAGACAATAATGACGAGGCACAAGCTCTTGAACTAAACAGACTAATTTACACAAAACAGCTTGACAGAGAAATTTGGAAATTAGAGGTGTAGGTAAGCTATGAGGAGCACTGTCCTATTGCTGCATGCTAATTAGCATCTTGGGATTGCACTGAATCAAACGATATCAAACAACACATATTTTTCCCCTATCAAATACGTCCCTTTTCAAAACCAGAGGCTTTCCAATAATTAGCTTGGATGTTTCTCTTTTTACTCAGTTTTCCCCCTCCTGATTCATTTTGCAGTTTTCATTTAGGTCTTCCCTTTTTGTACTTTAGTTTTTTATCTTTTGTAATTGGTTTTTGAAACAGCTGAGCCTGATGCGTGATTTGCAGTCCTCTCCATGCAAGCACAAAGACTCATGTAGAAATGTGCACTGACACATCGAAAAAAGGGGGAAAGAAAGGAGGAGAAATCAGAACAAGAACTTCCCAAAAGGTAGGCAGGCAAAATGCATCATTCTTAACCTCCTGTTCCATCGGCGTTTTTCTCTGGGTCTATAGGGACACACGGCATGGAAGGCTGGAGACCTGTGACCCGCCTGAGCACTGTGCCGTACCCAACATGTACCGGCCTTCAGGAGCACACAGCCTCCTGCATCCTTTGTGCCCCTCTGCAAAGAAGCTCAGGCAGGTCAGGGACGGGATGTGGCTGCCTGAAGACAGGGCCGGGTAGCCGTGTCCTGATACAGGTGTGTGCCTGGGGCAGGGCTCTTTCCTCCCCTTCCCTCCCAGGGGTCATTTTCCTGCCTCTACCAAGTACATTTTCAGCCTCGAGTAAATCTCCCTATTTTCAGTGAAATGCAGGTGGCATCCTTTTACCTTAAAAACCTCTCCAATTGCTCTGTGCTTTTCAGATGGCGAAGTAACTACAAAAAATAGCAATGCCTGAGTCACTTGGCAGCATTTTGAAGTGCTGGGAGCCTTTCAGAGCATTATATTCAGAGCACATTTTCCCTGAGCTGTGTCTTTTCCATCCCTGCCAACACTCCACTGCCTCCTCAAATGGTGACTTTGGTGTGGAGCTGGGCACAGGACTAACTGGTGCTCCCGTCTTCTCACCCTGCCTGCGGGCATCCCTCTCGTTCCCCTAGCTGCAGAAACCTGTCCCCGCAGAGCCGGGAGGGAGCCACGGCTGTTCCCATTCACAGCACCTTGCGCTGCCTCTGGATCTATATTTCAATTCCCGTGAATAATGCTGAAGAGCTTTTAGTGGAAACAGAGAGACTTATTGATGTTAACAGTAAAATTATTTTATCTACGCAAGCCAGAGACAGCATATAGTCTATCAGGTGCATTTAGGCTGCCACAGAGATTAAAACATTTTCATTAGAAATGGCATCTAGAGCATTACAAAGTTGGAAACAACATCCTAAATTGATCTGTCATGATAAGAAAAATGCTTTCTTCTTCCTGTTTGCCTCCTTAAACTCTATTAACGCAGTGGGAACAGAGCTTCTGGGGCAGGCATGGAGTCAATAGCCATGCTCTGCATATGCCCCGTGCTCCAGAGGGCACCTCTGGACCCAACAAGCTTTTCCTTCCCCCAAAGAGGCGAGTATGCTGTGCTGTAGTCACAGCCCAAGATAAATTCCAATAATAAAAAAGTCACAACATCGGAAGAGAACCGCCGCCTTGCTCACAAGGGAGATAAACTGGACATGAGCAGCAGGGGTGTAAATCAACGCGATGGTTTGGCAGATAGATTACAGGCAGCATATCCCGAGCTGCAATGAAGAAGCAAATGTACAGCAACCAGGATAAAATAAGCAAAACAACTTGGGAATTGATTTTTTTTTTTTTTTTTTTTTTTTTTTTTTTACAGGCTGAAATGATTTAACTTCATCCTCCTGAGGGACTGTGGATGCTTTCAGCCTCCCCCCCTCTGCCAGCCATCCCTTCCCAAGCCTGCTTTCCCTTGTAACGATGCTGCTAATCTGCTGCAACAGATTTAGTGCTGCGGTGAGTACATCCTCCAAAGGTACTGCTTCCAGCAAAAGAAAATATTAGTAACTTGACTCACTGGTAGAGTTTAAATATCCAGCGAGTTTGGCTTTGAGCCTGATTCTGCTGATTTTCCACCCATCCTACAGTGCAACTCCCTGGCCACGCTGGCTCCGTGCTCAGGGACAGCGCTCAAAGTCCCAGGGCCCTGCTGCTCCTGTCCTCCTGTGGCTGCCCGGGCCCTGGCCCTGCTGTGTACCCTCTGACAGCAGTGACAGGCCCTGGCCAGCAAGAAACCTGCAGACGAGGATGGTGCCATTCTTCAAGCAGCGAAACACGGGGCGTCCTGAGCTATGGCTTGGTGCACAGCAGTACGGGCAATACCAACGCGCTACGAAATGCTTTGGGCCATCTTGGCAAAAGAGTTAGGTCAAAATGATGGTAAAATATATAATAGTAAAAATGAAATTCTCAGAAATTACTTTTCTGAGAGCTGCATTTTCTCTTGAGAAAATAGCTCAAATGGGCAGTGCTCAGCCAGCTCTCCCAGATATGCCATTTTTTGGTAGGATCTTGGTGCTGCTGTTTGCATAGCTGAAAGGGGACCTTCCTTATAGTGAAGTGCAAAACATTTCTTCTGTTTCTTAAATTCCTTTGTTAGATTTTAACTCACTTCCAACAACCCTCTTCCAGACACTGACCGCAGGGAGCTACCCATGCAGAAGGCCGACTATTCCACAGCCAAACAGAGGAGCAGCAATGACGAGCACAACGCAGGCAAGCACAGAGCGTGCAACCTCCCATGGCAAATAGCAGCTCACTCATCAAACCACATAGCGGTTTGCAGGTATGCAGGTTCATTTGTGATCAACATTATTTCAGGCCTGGGAAGGAGCTGAATCCTTCTCAGGGAGCCGATGAGCCCTCAACAGATCCTGACTCAGGCTTGGGCACAGCAGCAGCAGGGCTGTGCGACACTCCTGTGGCTGTGATGGCGAAATGCTTCTCCAGAGCCCTCAGCTAAAAGCTTTAAGGTAAGTGTAGGCTGTAAAAGGAGCAATTATCTTAACTATATTTATAAGGGAGATAAATTTATTGTAATGAGAACTCCTAGAGTAAAAATCAAAGAGCATGCAGGCTTGGCAGAATATGCCCAAACCTAAAGGGACATATTCAATAAGAATTGATGTGTTTTGATGATTTGGGGCTTTCAAAGAGTTCAAGATATCCATGCCATCTAACACAATGAAAACACAACCTCAACCCACATTAGGAGCAATCCTTTGGCAGACAGCTAACTGCTGCCCAGCACCAAACTGGCCAAGGAGCTACCACAAAGAGCCACCCCATGTCCTGGACCTGCAGCCCGAGGGCACAAAGCGCAGCTGAGTACTCTGCTGGAACAGGGCTTCACCACCCACACCCAGCAGCGGTACCGGTGTGGCAACCACAGTCATGCATTTCCTTTATTAATTTAATTCATAGGCAACAGTAGTAACAATAAAAAGGTTTCTGCTCCCTCCTCAATAAGTTTACACAATGAGAGTGAAGAAAATGAAAATCCCATACTGCAGCACCACACAAGTCTTTCCGCCCACCCTATGCAGCCCAGCAGGAACTCGGGAGCCTTCCTAAAGACTAGAATAGGATTTTATGGTTCAACTTCTGGGGTCATACTTCGCAGCATCTGTAACAGCTGCAGGCACAGCAGCTGTTCCCCTGGGCTTGTAGCTAACGCTGGGGGGCACAGCCCCAGCCTGACACCGCATGCAGCCCAGCAAGGCCCTAACACAGGCATCTGCAACCATCCCCACTCCCTCTGGGCTCTTCCCATGGAAAGCTCATGCGTCTCCACAGGGCCAGTTATGAGGCCTCCAAAGTAAGCCCACTGAGCTTGTCTCAGAAATGCCCATTTTCTTCTGTGTTTTCGGAAGGAGCTTAGGGAGGTGAGCTTAACCGGGACATCTAACATTTAGAAACACTTTGCTGGTGTCTGTGAGTCATCCAGGCTCTTTCTCCCCCAAGGAGAAGGAAAGCATGTGATTCATCCCGCACTGAAATAGGTGCCCAAAGGAGGTGGGATGGAGACATGCTCGGAGCTGCCTCTTTTCCAGGCAGAACCGAGCCTGGCTGACAGGCCCAGTCACAGCACTGAACTTTTACACTGCTAATTTATGCGAGATTAATTATGCACAATGAATTAATACAGCTAACTCTAGCCTTTGCAAATTATTATTGAACAGAACAAGGAACCAGGAATATAATCAACTCACAAAGAACATTCCAATTAAAAACTCACCTACATTTCAGAGCGGAACTGGAAGAAGTTGAGCAGAGGACTTCGCTTGGCACCTGCGGGCAACGGGTGCCAGCCTAAGGGAGACAGGCACAGGTCTTGGGTTTGACAGCACTGACTTTGAAGCACCTGGTGTGTTGACTGGTTTTGAATCAGGTGGAAGAGATCAAACCTCAAGCTTCAGTAGAGAAATAGGAAAAAGTGCTATTCCCTGGGGAGGGGTGGGCTCAGAACCGCAGGTAATTCAGACATGGCCCAGAGCTGCAAATGCTGCATGTCTCTTTGAACTTCTGCAGTCCTGCAGGGAGTGGCAGCAAAATGCTTTCCTGCTCCCTGTTTTATTCTTATAAACTGGAATGCAGATAGATTAACTCCTGGGGCTGCATTACCAGCTCTGTTCCTGAGCTGCATCCCTGTGAGCTCACAGCTTGACGGGGGCCCAGGCCCTCCACAGGACCTGGTGTCCCCAGGGTGCAAACGCGGGGCTGAATCAGGCCTGGCCAGCTCCACACCCACTGGCTCTGTCCACAGGCCTGCTCCGCATCTTGTAAACATCTCTAGCTGAATTTTAAGAGGTCTCAAGTTCATCCCAATACAAAATTAATTCAAAGGCTAGAACCTCATTACTCTCCTTCCGTGCAGGCATCCCTGCCCTTCTGAATGCGGTGCCCTGCCCCTGCCCCTCACAGCACTGGGATCGCCAGATTAAAAGAACACGCCGTTGTTGCTAGTGGTAATAAGAGTAACAAGACGATGATTAAAAAGTATACAGTGCCCAGTAATCCTTTGAATTGCCTTTAGGACAGTGATTTGCATTTCTGTTTAGCATAGATGGCACCAGAGTGAATAGTTATATTTTAATAGTGCTTATGCAAAACAGAGCGAGGGAGAAGAATAGTGTGCAGCTCGCCCACCTGCTCTGCCACCGAGAGCAGGGTGAATACTGATCACATCCAACAGCAACTGCCAGAGTGTTAAAAATGACTGCTCAGGTGAATAAATAAGAAATAATTGAAACAGAGAGACTCAAACTTTTCCTTTCCAGATTTGGGCTCAAACATTCAGATCTCTCCCGACCTTCCTGCTTCCCACTCCTTCCCACTTGCCTCCATGCCAATGCCTTACATCTCAGGGCAGTTTTATTCAGTAAATCTTAGCTTAGTATTGAATTAATTCTGTCATATATACAGGGACAGATTTGTGAATGGAAGGAGAGATCCCCTTTACCTTCTGTGATCAATCTGAGAAGCTCTAGAAAATAAAGCATTTTTGCAGGTGAATGAATATAGATCCTAATTATTTCCTAATTACCTTGATTTCTTTGCAGTGTGTCTGAGAGACTATATAAGCAGAGAGTTTGGTGCAGTCTGCTTGTGCTGCAAACACGAATGGGGCATTTGACACTCGGTCACTGGCACATCAACGCCACTAACTTGCCCTCATGTGCCAACGGCATGCCCAGATTTCCTTGCAGAAACTTTCTGAACAAGAGCAGACACTATCTGGCCCTGGGCTACACAAATACACAGATACTCTGTATAGATATTTCTGACTCGGGGTGAGGAGAGTTCCCAGTTACTGCTCATGTGCATCTCTGGATGGACAGACTGAAAGTAAGGAACTTTCTTTCAAGGTGCCTCTGTTCTTTGTGGGTCCCTTTGGGGGATGACTGCCTGTACCCTCACCATGCATCCAGAACAGCCCGGCAGCACTGGTGCCAGCACGGTGCAGTGGCTCAATGTGTTCGACTGATCAGGCTGACCCAGTTTTGTTTTCAGTCAGAGTCATTTAAGGAAGAAGGACGGGTTAATTTCCTTGGTTTCCCTTTTCTTGCTCGAATTTTGGTTCAGGCTTCTCAATACAGCACAACTGCTCTTAATGAAAGGGAGCCAATGATCCTCCCGAGATAAAACAGCTGTTAGAAACATGAGTTCATACTTATATTCAATTTTTTCTTCCCAAATCTGATTCCAAGCCTCAAACAATTAAATGAAAAATGCTTTTATTACTTTATTTATTACCTCAAAAAGGAACAGTTGTGATCAAGTGCAGACGATGCTTTTTAGATGTTACAAAGCAATTTAATTCATTTATAAAGGATTTCAAACTGTCAGCACCACATTTAACATGATAATCTCAGGCTTGAAAAAGATGGATGACATCACTTGTCCCCCACCAAACGTGCATACATTATGGATTATTCCGAAGCCCCGTGAATAGGGTAATTTGAAATCATTAAAAATTAAAGAGAACGCTGCTGAAAGGCAGGAAGGGCACATTTTGCTCTTGGCTCTCTTGCTGTTTCCCTGCAGTGGGACCAGGGCTGGTTTATTGCACAATGAGAAGAGGACTAAGGAAACTGCTGCGGGGCAGGACACAGCACCCAGAGTGAAACTGGGGGCTGGGGACGCCTCAGATCCTGCTGGAAGCCCCCTTCTAGTGCAGGCTAACGTTCAAGGACTTGGGGCAGGTCTGGAGGCTGCCCCTACTGTGGTCGTTCACTGTTTCCAAGGAGGGTGTGCCAAGAAGGTTTTAATGCAATAGCAACTTAAACATTTGCCATTTTTACAAGCGTTCCTGGGCGTATTTCAGAAGAACATCGTGGTTCTTGCTCAGAGCTTCCCATGCCTGTCCCCACAGCCCCCCTGCGCACAGTGGCTGCTGTACCACTCATTACCAACTCCCTAAGTTATGCGGGTCCTGGGAATAATTAGTTTTAAATCCTCTCTTTGTAGAGCAAAACTGTGGCAAAGACCTGAAATCGCAGTCACATTATCCAAGTATTTGCGAGGCCATCCCAGTAATAAAGCACATGTCCCCCTGGAGATGGCACCAGCTCGGAAAGGCTTTTAACTGACATTTAAATGTCAGCGCTACGCTGAGTGTTACGGGCATTGCATTGCTCAGCCCCGGAGAAGCATGAACACATCAAAAGCTCCTTAATAATCAGCCCCATTAAATGTTGATGGGCTTTGGCACCTGGAAAGGCAACTACAGATGACATGTTTAACCAGGGCTGATGGATATCCACCTGATTCAGCTGCACGGATGCAAACCCACACACATCTCCAGGAGACCACAGGGAGTCTATCAAAATAATTATTTCAAGGATAATGAGTTCATTCTTTCAGAAAAAAAAAAAAAAATCCTTTTGCCAGGGTTTCTTTTTGTTCTACTCACTGTGAGCCTGCCCTTATCTTACTGGTATCCTCTGTGACAACACTGAGCCTTAAGGACCAAACACTAGTGAGAATCTGCTTTATTTGTCTCGAGGGAGAGCAGTGACTCATTGTCCACAGCCATGTGTTGGCCCAGGAGACTGTCAGTGGCACTGCTCCATTTGCAATCTGCATTTATTCGAAATGATCCCTCAGCCTAGTACAAGTAATTTCAAGGGGAATGAACAAAAACCTCTCTGCACTACTGCACCACCGTCCAAGAAGTTCTTAAAAAGGTAGAACATGAAGAGGTCAGGCTTGGCACACCCAACAAGACGTCTTTCAAAGCTACAAAAGTAGGCTAAAAAAAGAGTTAGGTGTTGAAAAGAGATGTAAAAACACCACAGCCACCGAGGGAGTACCGAGAGATTTGAGATCGATGTTTGGCATTCCCAAACCTCTCCCTGGAGAGCCAGCCGTGGCTGTCAGACAAGGGCCCACAACAGCGATCACACGCACGGTATGTGCTAATATTTGTTAGCATTTGTTAATATTGCACAGTCATTTCTGGGAGTAAATGTAGCATGTCCAATTGCTAATTTTCATTTTCATTAGTCAGAGATGCGCTAGGATAACTGCTGGCCAAAATTATGCATTTCTCGAGCTCCCCTCGAGGCGCAGCCCTGCCCTGGGCTTTCCAAACACCAGCCTGTGTGCGGCTGGCGGTGCTGGGGAGGGCAGCGCTGCAGCCTCACCCCAGACAGGGGCTGGCAGGAGCAGGGAAGGACGCAGAGGGATGAGCATAACCAGCAGTTTGTGCTGCTCTGATACCCTCCGGTGCCTTCTGCCTGACCCTACCTCCTCCTGTATGCCTCCTCGCCTTGAGAAATGAAGAGACGGGACTAGGAGAGAGGTGAGCTCCCCCAACATGCTGAGGTCTGCAGCCAGCCTGGACACACGCTCCCGTAGGGCCGTGTATGCGGCACCAACCAGCTTTCCTTATTTCCCTCTGACATTCGCAGTCAAAACCGGGCCTGAAGCCTTGCAGCAAAACACGGTAACAAATGCCAAAGATAGGATATTATCTGAGAAGATGAGCTGGCTTTCCTGCCCATCACTAGGAGTACAAAAAATAATGAAAATATTGAATACAATTAAGACATTAATCTTTTCAATCTTCAGCACTATGCAAATGCAATTCCTGTCAAATTACCAGGAGGTACAAATGCGTGCATTACTGGCTGTGGGCCGACGTGCAGATTGCATCATGATTAAAGAAGTGAGCTAGACTTGTTAGAGGAAGGGCTGAACCCGGAATTATAAAAAGATGTAACAAATGACTTGGTACCGAGCAGCTGACAGTTGTCCAAGCAACGTGCAATGCTCATTGCAGCCATGGTAGAGGTGCTGGATTTAAAAATTGCCTCCAGTATTGTCACTGATAAATGATCGTATCATGCCGAGTGCTGAACCATGCCTCGCTGGGGACATGAACTCCATGCACGCTCTGTTCCTTTCAGGAGCTCAGTGACTGCTTTCTACATTTCGTATAGGATTAAGAAATTACGGAAGAGCCTTTATGGCAGGGATCATTTGGCAATAAGCACAACTCCTGGGGTTCCTTTTGCACCTTGTTAAAATATCCTTGCGTCACAACACAGCCGAATAGCAGCACAGACAGCGGATCCTGTATCTCTAGCCAGAAATGTAGCAAATGTAACATGGAGTTTCTGTCAGTAGTTTCTGGCAGTTGTCACACTGATAGAGTTAATGAAAGTCGTGGCTGGGGCAGGCAGAATCCCACAACTGCCATCAGCCATCAGCTCGGTTTTGACAAGTGAGGCAGGATTATTATTTTGTACCCGTGCCCAAGTGGATAATTAAGCTGTAATCTTAATGGTTACAGTTGATATTGCTGAGCCGAAATGCCCAGAAGACTTACGTAAGCCATGCAAACACACCACTAGCTTTCCCCATCCTGGCTTTCTGATGAAAACACCACAAAAGGAAAGCTATCCACGGTCATCTTGTCTCTGCTGCCAGCTCACCTGCAGTCCCCGCAGGAACACTCGCAGCACTCCTGCAGGCTCACCTCATGCCCAGGCTCTGCCTTTAACCCGAGGAGTGGCACCAATAGCTCCGGCCTCCTTCCAGCCCCGGGCTGTCAGCCCCAAGGCCACGAGCAGGGTGATCCTCGTGGCGCTCCAGCCACACTGGGCTGCAGGAGCCACCCAGCCCTGGGCCCTCTTGGTGCTGGGGCTGCTCCCACAGGGAGGTGGCAGGGGATGGGTGCCATATCCCACCCTCACCCCCCGAAATAGGCAGGGGGACGGCAGCTAACATGAGTGTCTGCTGGGGAGAGCATTTGCTGCTTCACGTGTTCAACATTTGAAGGGAAACTGTGCCCTGCGGAACAACACAGCACACAGCCCTAACTGCTCCAGCAGCAGGCCCCATGTGCCAACCAAGCTGGGGGGAGTCATTTTGGGGCAGGTTAGGGTCAATACGGTATGTAAGTCTTTGATACCATGACTGCTAGTTGTTGCTCTTAGCTGGCTTTCTATTAAAATTACCACAGCACGTTTCAGATCTGTGCTCAGTGTAGCACAGAAAGAGCGAACACGGCGGGAGCCACAGATTTCCCTGCCTGCAGGACGCCTTCCTGGGCTTTGCACAATAATTCCTGTTCCTCTCTCTAAAATCTTGGTAGAGAAAAGTATTTAAAAGGAGGTTGGCCAGCTCCGTTCCCAGTTATACTGCCCGTAGGAAACACCCCTGGTCCGTGCATCTACAGCACGAGCACCGGGCTGCCTGGGGTGGGGGCGCACAGCACCCCTCCTCTCCCCCTGCCTTGGTGGGACACACGGGCTGCAAAGCACATATTTGCCACACCTGGTAACCAACTTCATTAAAAATACAGCTGTGCTCCTGTTAGCAATACCTTCCTTTTCCTTTGGTCTGGCTAATTTTCTTCACACTAGTTCTCTTCCCTCTTCTAGTGTTCCTATTTCTTTTTGCAGGAAGAGGTTTGCTCCTAAATGGCACTTTGAGACTCCCATTTCCCCAAACTGCCTTCTAGTGTGGCCACGTCGATGCCTTATTTATGGACAGCCGTTTTATATTGTATTCCACACCAATAAAATGCCACTACAGAGATAGTTTATTGCTGGCTACTTTATTTATTATGAGTCTGCTGTTACGGACAGCCCTAGCACTGAATTGCTATTGGAAATCTCTCATGTTTTTGCCTTCTCACAGCATTTGAAATTCCTGTTTGAAACCCAAGAGAAAAGCCCAGCCCTCCCATTTTCCCTGTGTCTATCTGTTCAGGACTACTTCAGGACTAATTAACTCAGGACTAATAAAGCTTGCTAAGCAAGCTATTTTTCTTTTCACTTTGCAATTCTTTAGAGTCTGTTTACTTTAACATTAGCATATATATTTAAAAAATTAAGCTACAAATCAGTTCCAGTACTGAATGCATTCATCTTTCTTAGTTTCTAAAGGCTGTTCACCTTTGATTACAGCAGTGCGTACATCTGAGGGCTTTGATAATAACTGTACGTATCCAGCAGTAAGGCTGTGGTGTAGAGGCATAACGTAGAGCTGGTAACACATTTTGACTCTCATAAAGCCACAATTTCAGCTAGATAAACGTGACAATCAATTACACCAACTGCAGAATGTTTATTATGATTTCAGTAGTTTAACAGAATGCTTTAATTAACAGTGAAATAGAAACTCCAGCACGGTAGGCACTCAAGCGTCAGATGTAGGAAGCCTGCATGTTCTGCTGAAGCCATCGATGCTGAAGTGCTGCTAACTGTACGTAAAGCTATTCAAAGTTTGATCATGAGTATCTTGAACTTTCTGTTATCCTCAGTTACACTAATGACTTTTTCCTTCCAACTTTAAGGAGTATGATGACTAAAATGAATTGTACAGAGCCTGTCTGATGCATACAGAAAGGCACCTGGTGCCAACAATGAGAAGTAATCATTATCCTTGTAATTAGAGGAGGAAACGTTTAAGTTATCTCGATAAGTCCAGCAGTGGTGCTGTAGCTACAGTACCTTGGCCCTGGTTCGATTTCACTTATTTTCATCCCCAGAAATGGGAAGAAAAAATACTGATTGCACAGTATGCTATCTCTGTTAATCCAGTTACCTGTTGATCTGGATTCTGCACAACCAGTAATTTCCTGGTAGCACGAGACCAGAGAACAGCATGCAGCAGGGAACAGAAAGGCCCATCACTGTGCAGGCCCCCAGTCCCTGCCTCAGACACCTCCAAGTGCAATGGGGATGGTGAGGCTGCAAGCGGTGGACATGACTTGGCACGCTGCCTAAGCCCCATTAGATGCATGGATGACATTCAAGAAAAAGGAGAAGAATTGATTTTTACTCCATTTTCCTACTGGCATGCTGCAGGCGCCCTCCATCAGCAGCTCTCAGGTGTCACTGCCCAGCTGCAGCTTTCCTCCAGCATGCTGGAGATGGGAACATGCTGTGAGGAGGCTCAGAGAGCCCCAGGCCTCGGGCTGCGCATCCCACCTGGGAGATGTCCATCCTCCCAGCCCTCAGACCTTGCAGCTGGCCAGTGAGAGAAGGGAAGATGGGCCTGACTTCTCCCAGGAAGAAGCCTTCTGGGGCTCTCTGCACGCCTCCTTGGCACCCTCTGTACCAGCTCGGCACTTCCCAGCTCAGCCTGACCAGCCTGGACGTCTGCAGGGCCACGCAGACACGCAGCCGGCCTGGGCTTTACTGCAGAGGACCATTACTCAGAGGAGGAGGGGAAATTGCTGCTGCTTAAGCTCCAGACTAACAATTCTAAGAAGCACCGGAGGTAAATAACACTCATCTCTGCTTAGGCTTTGGTTTTCAGCAAATCCCACGGAAATTTTTAAAGCACCCTGAGCTGCTCTGCGGCGTTAATAAATTCAGGAGATAACAAAGCTGGCGTGAGCAGCTCATCTCAAAGCCCCCCTTTCCCTTTCAGCCTGCTGAGCACCAGTCACGCTCCCGGGGAGCCACAGCCGGTCCCATGCCCAAGCCTCCCCTGGCCCTGGTGCCGTGCCGAGGCAGTAGCTCCCGACACAGGAGGGGCTGGCAGCAAAACCAAGGGCTGCCCACACCGACAGCAGAGCTGAAACAGGTGGGTCTGGGGACCGAGGGCACCCTGGGCAGTAAAAGCTGCCTGTGTGGGACATTGGGAAGCAGGGCTGCCTGTGAGCTGGAGGTCCCCTGGGTTCCACAGGTGCTACGTACCCACGGGACTCGGCCGCCACAGAAGGTGGCAGCATCCTCGGGTAGTCTCAGAGTCCCTAATGGTCTCTCAAAATGAGTGAAATTAATGGCCAAGGCTGATAAGGAGCTAATGATTAATCCGAGGCATCAGCCACCCAGATCTGAGGCTACCCCAGGAGACGCAGCGGCCTGCCTGTTGAGATGGCTGCGCACGACCTGACTTACTGCACAGCTGTGCTCCCGCATCTGCACGTGGCACCACCCAAAGCTCACAAGAACATTACTATTATCTGACACTAACACCTGCAAAGCTTTCAAAAATAATGGAAATCAGCCTCTGAGCTGACAGGGCTAGGAGGTTACAGAGGTCCCCGGTGTCCCACCAGGGAGAGGCTCCAGTGGCAGAAGCTGTCGCAGGTCTGCAGGATGGCACTGACCCTAAGGAAGCTCTGACAGCCCCCTGCCCTCGGGAATGTCTCCCCTGGACTCAAAAGCCCCAGGAGGAAAAAGCACTGCGAACTTTGCTGGACAAGCATTGGAAACAGGGTGCAAAAATGGAAGCCTTCCTTCAGAGTTATCGCAGAGCTTCTGAGAAGCCGGGCTGCCTGGCAGGTCACCGCAGCAGGTGGCACCCACGCCGTGTGCCGGAGCCCTGGTATACTGCCAACCCTGAGTTAATGACGAGGCGAGTTTCGTGCCACAAACCTGGGAACCAGGGCCTTAATTCACACACACAAACCCCAAACACAACAGAGCACCTTGCTCCGCATTGGGAAAGCTGGGTTTGCATGGCTCATCATGTTAAAGCCCCGTCTGCCCGCAGTCCCTTAGGATTTCTGCCCCTTCCAGCAGTGTACTCAGAGCCGCTGCCTCTGCCCCTTCAGCACTGGGCTCCACAGGGACTGTCACCAAGGGAACTGCGTCCCTGAGCCACAAGCCAGGGAAGGACGCTCCCTCCTGCTGCCTGGGGCAGGCACGAGTCAAGGAGCCCATGGATGGGCCTGAAGGAGCAGAAACAAGAGCAGGGAACATCACAGCATCTCCCTCCCAGCTCCCAGAGGCAAGCACTGCCCGCCCTGCTGCAGGGCCCTACACCGCCTGGCTCTCCCCGCTAACCCCAGGGCAGGGACCTTGGTGAGGGAGAGGCAGAGCCATTGGCATAATGCTGCTACCAGCTCTGCCACAATGTATGAAAATCAGTGGTATTTTTCATTTGCTTTACAAAAATTCACTCCTATTTTTTTTTAAACTGCAGGCTCGTGGGGTCTCAGATTTGTAACACAAAAACTGACCATATCTGGCTATTATCAGAGAGAAAGCTCCAACTCTCTCCCACAACAGGTTACAGACAATTAAGCAGTTTTTTTTTTTTTTTTCCATAAGCATGGATAAATTCAGGGATACCCCACTGAGCTGCCACCAACAGCTCCAAGACCTGTAACCAAGCCTTCCCCACAGAGCTGTCAGATTTAACCAATATTTGCTGCAGATCATCACTTCACCCCATTACCCTGTTAATTGCGGGAAGGAATTCAGCAAGAAGAGATGAGTTTAGGAGGAGGAGGCTGGAGCTGGGTGTTGTATCCCCAACACAAAGAGAGGGAACTATTCTTGACACTGCGTGTCTCTGCTCTTTCAGCATTTGCGTAATTATAGCCGAGCCTTCTGAACATTCAATGCATCTCACAGAAAATGAGACATCCACATATTGTGGCTTAATGAAAAGAACTGAAGGAAATGTACCAAATTATTGGTTAACAGGCAGCTGCTTCATAAATGCTTGCTCCCATCTGTTTTCTCCTTCTCCTTATATCAGCTCATTCAACCCAACGCCCGTAAAACGCTGAGCCCGATGTTTCAGGGCGCCTCTGAGCGTTGCTGGCAGTACTGCCAGGTGGCTCCCCGCGTGGTGGCACGGGGACAGCCAGCGCCCAGCCAACACCCAACACCACCAAAATGAAGCACGATACAGAGGTGATACAGAGGGCAAGGCTAACAGCTGCCAGCACGGGGTCCAGTTCTCCCTCCCTTCTCCCATCTCCCTCCTTTCCACGAGCTGAGCGATTCAAGCCACGTTAAGTCAATGCCCCATTGAGAATTGCCTTGCAGAAGCTGCTCCTATGAGAGTCATCAGAGCAAATACTTTGCCTAGAAGACCGATGGCATGCAGAAAATTCCCAGCTGCGCTGCCAGAGCGGGCTCCTTCTGCTCTTCTGCGAGACCTCAGGTGCTGGCCATCAGCACGGACTGCTGCGGGACTTATGGGGCCAATGCTCTGACCCACTACAGCCCCTTCATTTGCAGCTTTTCCAGCAAGACAAACAGCAGCAAATGGTTGTGGCAGCATAGGCATGCACCAACCCATCCCAAAGATCTGCCATGGAACCCCTGGTGCAGGAACAGCTTGCTGGCCAGAGCCTGCTAATCACATTGTTTTTCCCCTCTCACAACAAACTTTGGCCACAGACAGCTTTGCTCAGCCTTGGGGTTGTCAAACAGAGCAGTGGCTGCTTTGGGTTAAACAACTCTGACCTCAACAAGCCCCTTGAGAAGCACAACTCAAGCCAGGCAGCGCACCGCCAGAGTAGGGCAAGACTGTGCCCTCCTGGGGAGCTCAGCCCGGGGCTGGGGTAGCACCAACACTCGTTCCTGCCCCGCTCAGCGAGCCAGCAAACCGGCAGGAGCAAACAGGTGTGTGTACTTGTTTGATTAGCTTTTCCCCGAGCAAAAGGAGTGATTATATTTTCCTTCATTCCAACTAGAGCTGCTGTCATAAAATATTCAGCTCAAGCCATCCAGTTCCACATTATAATTACCTGCCAAAAATTGCTAACAGATCTGCTTCTGCCATCAACATGAAGTTGGCTAATCCTCCGGGAACCTCTTTTTAATTAAACACCTAATACAGTATGATAAACACTGAAAATATGCACTGCTCCTCTATTAAGAATGTGGCTTGATTTCTGAAGTGCACCTAATCAATTCAAGTGTAATATTTACTGTGGCAGCAAATCTTTAGGGTTTAATATTTCAGGTAAAGGTTGCTTTGGTTATTCTATTAAGGAAGGAATGGGTAAGCACAAATAAAATGCAAAATCTCAATCCGGCTTGACTGTTTACTCAAGCCTCAGGTCTCCCTGATGAGCTGCTCGCAGTGACCCAGCACGAGTCCGGGGTGCCCAGCTCTGCACCTTGCCGTCCCCTCCTGGCCTGCATCGCTGCTTTTCTGCGCTCACAGTCACCTAACCTCCAAATACAGGGTCCTGCTTTGCACAACATGGCGGGGGCTGTAAATATCTCATGTGAACCACATGAATATTTACAAACCTCTGACCGCAGCATGCCCACCTCTCCTTTCCTTTGGTGCATCTTGGTCTCACAAAGCACCAATGCTGTTACCACGAGCTCAGTGCCAGCAGTGCCTGTGTGAACCCTCCGTAATGACCTAATTTGGATTATTTGTTTACTTGGAAGGCTTGGAACGTATGTCTCTACCTACATGGGAAAAAACTTCACAAATATTCCAACTTTGTGGGTCTTGCTAACGAAGCTGCTGCCTTCTGTTTGCATGACGTAGTGGGCACAGGCCAAGGGTGCTGGGTGCCTTGCCCTCTGTGCCCAGTGGTGCAGGGACGTCGCAAAGCAGCGATGTGTAACCTCCTGCTGGCAGCACCAGCCTGAGGACATTCTCTTCATGCCCTCCTGGAAATAGCACTGAGGCCAGAGGTCCCAGAAAGCAGCCAGAGGTAAAGGATTGCAAGGAACGAGCAGCACAACCCCTGGCGACAGGAGGCAGCCACCACAATTCAGACGGACCATCTGGAGGAGTTTATACTAAAATCTTGTTTGCTAGTGATGAACACAGCATGACAAACAAAGCCATCAGTTCCTTAAAAGCCAGAAAGCTGGCGCGGTTATTGCTGCGGTGAGGTGTTGAACAAGCAGCAGAGCTGGGGAAACCACCCGTGACCTGAAGGCAGTGCACTCCATGTACCAAAGCTGCTTCTGAACGAAGGGGAAGCACGATGGGGGCTGACCTGGGCTCCCTGAAAGGTGGCACTGCTCACTGAGTGAGGGTGACCCCGTTCGTCCCACAGGTCTGAGATGGATGGAGTGAGATTACCTGCTGTCCTCTGACTGGGAAACCCAGCTCCCAGCCAGGAGGTGGGATTAGGTGTTTTCCACGCACAAACTCATTTCACAAGCCATATTTTCCTGGTGTTTCCTAATCAAGCTTTTCATGCACCTGGAGACTGTGAAACAAATGAGGCTGAGAAATCCCTCTCCTCTCAGCTACTCCAGAGCAACCCACAGAGCAGGCACTTTATGGAGTGTGGCAGAGGCAGGTGCTCATTTTGCTGGAAGAGCAAACCTCTGGGGCTTAAGCCGTAGCTGACACGTCCCGTCTGGAACAGGATGTTTAGTTACAGCACTGCATATGCTCCCATAATGAGCAGGAGCTTTCTTTCCCCCTCATTTGGAAGAATGAACTGCAGAAGCAAATCAAGCCATCAGGGAGATGAGGACACCTCCCCTCCATCAGCAGCTAAAGCCCCTGGTTTCTGACTCACTTCTCAGGTGCACTCGTGCGTCTGGCACTGAAATCAATAAGACCTGATCGCGTGGATCCCAGTGCAGTTAGGGATAAGCTGCAATGATTCTGAAAAAGCACCAAAACACTGTGAGGCCAGGGAGTCCCTGAAATGATGTCCATGCGCTTTTCTGTAGCCCCATCAGGGAGAATCCAGCTGGTGTCCTCAGCATGGGCAAACCGTGCAACAGAAGAGCAGCTGGTAAGGAGAACAAAAATGGATAAAAAGATTTTTTCTCAAGGAAAATATATTAGCACAGCATTTACATGCTTTTTTTTTTTTTTTTTTTTTTTTTTTTAATTCAGATTTCAACTCTTGCACAATTTCTCCCAAGTGGGACTAAGACAGGCTGGCCTGCAGTCAAACAGGAGCTACTGCACGTGTCTGGCATGATGGGCTCCTCTCCTCAAACAGCCCATGCACAGGTGCCAGGTGCTAAACGCCAGAAAGCGTCGCAGAAGGACCCGTGCTGATAGAGGACACACGATTTAAATTTGCATCGTGCTTAACAATATTTGGGCACATACACCCCGGTATCAATTGAGTTGGCTGCGTTAAACTGAGCCTGGCTACACTACCCCTCTGGTTCAGCAGGTGTAAGGAGAGCCATGGTGTAAGGAAAGCCATGGTGTAAGAAAAGCCATGGCATCTGCAGCTGGTACAAGCCAGGGCTTCAGAGGGGCAGAATGTCTGCTCAGGGCTGAGTCCTGTTGGCTGTTCAAAGGCGTCCAGCATTTAGTAACAGGGACAGAAGGATCCATCAGCCCTTAATAAGTCCAGAGAAGTCTTTACAGTTCTTACTGTATTTAAGGAAATGGGCAAACAGGGAAAATGTAGGCACAAATTAATCCTTCAACAATTAATAGGAAAACAAAAAAAAACAAGAAAAAAACACAAAACCCACAGAATAAATTAGGTCACACAATAAACAGAATCCCCCCTGTTCTCCAAGCACCAAAACCTCGATTAGGTTCCTTTCAAGTTTCAGCCAAAGACACCAAAACCTGTTTTCCTGACCCATTTGGCTGCACTACTTTACCAGTCTAACAAGGACTATGCAAACCCACTGATGTGATCCCACTGCTGCATGTGCCGTGCCAGACAGGCAGTGTCCCACGTGCCACGGCAGTCACTGTGTGCCTCCTGCCGACTGCGCCTCCGATGCTATGCAAGCTCGTGCTGAATCAGAGCTGTTTGCAGCTACCAGGTGTTGACTGAGGGCAAGGATAAAATCTATCCCAAATCAACAATAATTCAAAGGACATGATGTGTTTTTTGTTTGTTTGTTTGTTTTTTTTTCCCCTAACATCTGTACTTCTCAAAGCCCAAATGTGAGAATATTTTCTACAGGAAAGCATAAAGAAATGCAACACCTGGTGTTACCTGAGCCCTTCTCTGCAACTGCGTGTGCCAAGTAAGGAGGCAGCCGTGTCTGTGGGTGGCCCACCCCACATAAATCACATACAAATGATGCACAAAGTAGCGTTCTCTGCTCTTTTGGTCCAGGATCACGTGCTGCCTTTTCCTGGCAAAATAATGCTGACTTTTCTACATTAAGACAATCATCAATTATTTAAATCCTTCGTGTAAAGTGAAGCATCAGAAAAAAAAAAAAAAAAAAAAAAAAAAGCAAAAAAGCAGATAGGGAGACAGTGTTTTTAACTTTTTCCTGCCTGCAGTCAATGTCTCAACAAAACCAAACCCAGGAGCAGCCCCGAAGGACTCAGAGGTGCGGCGCTCGCCTCTTCCTGCGGCAGGGCCTCCCTCAGCACGCTGTGATGCAGCGTGAGGCTGCTGTCACTTAATTAGCCTAGGTCAGGTTGCGAGAACAAGCTTCAAAATGAAATTTTCATCAAATTAACAGGCACGCTACAACTGGGATGACAGGATACACCTGTCAGCAGTGGCAGTCAAGACAAGACAGCTGAGCTTCCCCAGCAAACAGCACTGGTACCGCTCTTGTGTCCTGTAGGAATGACTGAATCCTGCTCATCCTTACACCCACAGCACAACATAGCATGGGTCCAGACGCAAATCAGTCACACAAGCACCTGAAGTTCTGCCATGGCTTTTAACCACCAGGAAAACAAACGCCCCATTGCTCGGGTCCTGCCTCAGTGCCACAGCCTGGCAGTGGACCCGTCTGCTTAAAACCTCTCCAGATCCTTCCTGTGAGGCTCCCCCTCTGCAGCACCGTAATTCACACACGGTGCAATGAACAGCTAATGGCCTGTACGGGCAGCGAGCAGGGTTTCCATAAATTCACCCACACCGATTGCTGCTAAGCATGACGCTTGGCTCGAGATTCCCCGCAGCTCCCGATGCCTCTGGGGGGTCCCTGCCCTGCCCAGGGCGGCTTGGCCCGATCCTGTGCAGCGCAGCCGAAGGGGACTCCTGAAGCTGCTTACGTGGCTGTGCCTCCTCATTAAGCCTTTTGAAGTGCTCTTGAGATGTTTTTTGTCAACTCTGCTTTTTACGAAGAAATCCTATTGCTACCCTGGCTGCCGTGGCTGCTGCTGAATGCCTTCTGCCTGGCCTCCGTAGGCCCTCACCCCATTTCGGCCTCTGCCCCATTCCCGGCGGTGCTAACTCCGACCCCACTGCTCTCGAGCATGATTATCGATTCTTCCCAGCTGACGGGAATGCCAATGGCCCAACCGCAGCCCATGCCGAGTTTTTCTGTTGCTTGGAGCAAGTTAAAGCTGTTGGGCACTGTTCAGACCCCAAGTACCTCTCTTCAATCAGGTGAAATATTAAAGCCGACCCTAATTCAGCAGCAGGCAGTAAGCTTGGGGGCCCCTGCCTTATCTAATTTGCTATCAGCTGCAGCAATCTTTGCTATTAATATTGCAGTGAAGACCCTGTCAGAAGCTTAAATTCATCACTTCAGTGTGGCCATTCAGGGAACGTGTACCAGCAGGACAGATTAAAACCCCTTCTTCCCTCTTCAGCCTCTGCTGTGAATTTTGAAACCCCAAACACTGTGCACAGCCAGCATAACAACAACCACCCCGACGGCGTGCAAGGTGTACTGCTCTCAGGGATTGCTGGTAAATGCTCAGCAGAGCTCAAGGAATAGGTGGGGGGCTCTGAGCACTTCCAGGATCAGCTACCCAATGTGGGACGGGAGTTTCGGTGGTCTCTGGTCATGGTACAGACCCAAAGGAGAGAGGGAGCCCAACCATCACTCCCTTCGGATGTATAATTTGCCTTTTTTTGGGTTGCATTAGCACAAGAGTTAGCAGATGAACAGATGGAGGGGTTGTCGCACTCACACCACAAACTGCTGCTTCCCTAGGGCCTTGTTCTCCCCCGCAGCCACTTGGTGGCCCAGGTGTCACCCAGCTGGGGCACAACGAGGAGCAGCCTGGCCATGGTGCAGTGGCATGACCAACTGCTTTCAAGGAGCTTTTCAGGGAGCCACAGGTGTGCCTGGGACATGTCCCAGCTTAGCCTGCTGGGACCCAGATGGATGACAGCAACGGGAGAGCCCCAGGTGTCACCGCGTGCTGCAGGAGCCGTGTGGGGCTCCCGCTGCCCCGCGCTGCATCCCTGCTGTCACTGGTGTCAATCCTGTTGATCCAGACAGTTATGCCTTTCCCCACATATTTCTAAGCATTAAACTGTTCTGTATGTTCTGACATCTCCTCCCAGTTAGACCTTCCTTCCTACGATGCATACTCTTCATTTTATCTAATTTAATCTTTCTATTCCTTATTGAATTCCCTGACCTAATAAGATAGCAGTACCTTATAAAGCTGGGGACAGCAAATGGCAGCTAAATAATGTTGCTATTATATCAAGGAGAATTGAAACGTGAAGAAAATGCTTAAAGACTCTGCGAGGAATCCTCCATCAGCTGCAGTCAGAGCACCCCGTGCCAAGCCGGGCACTGCTGCTGACGGACCCGCGCAATGCTCCTTGGTCCTAGCAGGGCTGGGGTGAGGGATAGGAAATCCAGTCTGGCATTATTCGGCTGGGTTCAGTACAACCCAAGAGAAACACCACGGCTTATCTCACAGAAAAAGCACATCCCTGTGCACCAGCCCTATCTTTATCCCAGTGAGACAAGGGAATGGCCAGGAGAATCCCAGCTACAATGAACTGCCATCAAAAGGCACTCACAAACAGTGCGTGCTGTCCCCTCAGTGCCTCTTGCTGCAATCAGCTGTGGCTCCAGCGGAGCACCCCTGAGCCAGCAGTGCCGCAGGTCTGGGCCTACCCACGGGCACCATCCTGCAGCCGTTTCCTTCCTTGCACAGTCTTGAGGTGGTTCTCCAACACCTCACTTGGTGCTGCCTGGAGAAAGGACTGGAAGGAGAGCAAGCCTCAACACCTCCCCAGGGGGATCCCACGATGCGCAACGATGAAGTAGCAAACACCAAAATAAGCCAGAGCCAGACCACATGGTCTGTACTCCATGAAATGAAGCCCAGTTTGTGCTAAATGCTTCAAGGTTCTGCACTATTTTGTCATAGCTTAGTCCTTGGTTAGCTTTTTATTTGCATTCTGGCTGAAAGCAAAACACCAATAATGAGAAGTGAGCACAGAGACACTCAGCTCTTTGCTGATGGAGTCTAATGTGTTCTGACTATTCCTTTCATTATGTACATTAAAGAACATAATTTTTTCACTCACTTTTTCACTGTTTGGCTTTTTAGCTTAATGAATGTATTAATCTGTTTACCACCAGCAGCAACTAAGTGTTTGTGGGATGATTTTTTTCCTTCTTTCTTCAGTACGCCATTCTGCTGCCCCTCACTGCACACCTTTCAGCACATCGCCCAGTGCCATTATGTTTCGAAGCATTTTAATCCCTTATCATCATGAGTCTGGATGTATCCAAGGGCACGAGATGGTGAGGGGACACCAGTGGCAGTGAGGTGACACTTTCACCAGAGAAACACGGAAAACAGAAGCCCGTGGAGCTTGTCTGAGCAAAACCAGAAGTAGGTTGGTCACATTTGCTTTAATCAGTTTGGTAACAATTTGGGAATAGTTTCTTACAGCTGATAAGAGAACACTTTTATTTTAACCTCTCAACCATGCCAAATATCCATGCTTCCTTCTCTAATAATACTCTCCGGCTAACTTGAGTTACGTTTCCCTGAAGACGAACGCCCCAAGGAATAACAAAACACACGGGAGGTTGGACTACACACCAAGTTTCACAGAATCACAGAATTTCTAGGTTGGAAGAGACCTCAAGATCATCGAGTCCAACCTCTGACCTAACGCTAGCAGTCCCCACTAAACCATATCCTTAAGCTCTACATCTAAACGTCTTTTGAAGACTTCCAGGCTGTCTGGTTTTGCACTTTTTTATGTCAGATGTGAAAGCAGTTTCTGTTTGTTTTGTTTGCTCTTTGCTTTGTTTTTTAAACTTGATTGTATTCAGCAGTACACAGAGCCTGCACTACCCTTGAGAAAAATCCCCAGCCTTCCCACAGATGCATTGTCCAGCAGACTTTCAATGCCTTTCCTATTGTTATGGGAGAAAACAAAATACCACGGAGCTGAGGCTCACGAAGACGCTCCATAATGTAATGCGGGCTCAGAACATAATCCATCAATTTGCTGGTTCGGGGTTGTTTTACTTCACAGATCATTGGCACCCAAAAAGGCCATCATAAATCCTGCGGGGTGAATTTCCAGAATAAGAGATTGGCAGATTAACTGAGACAGCGTGGACCAAAATGCAGCCTGTACCAGGGTTTCCAAAAGAAAATAATGAAAAAAAGGACGTATGAGTCTTCAGGAGGGAGGAGAGGAAAAGGTACAAGCGCGTTGTGCGGATCCTAGTGGGCAGTCCCCAGCACAGCCCCTTTGCTTGCTACCTAATGGCCATACTGCCACATATACGGGTAGCAATGCGCTCCTCCCTGTGACGTGCAAGGCACTGCTCCTGCTGTTGTGGCTCGGGGCTGTCACCAGTACCACGATCCAGAGCCTCACTGGGGTGGGTGGGCACGTGGAGAAGAGCCACAGGTGGGCTGGGGGCTTGACCAAGCCACCCCTGCCCCGGGAAGGGCAGCGTCGCACCCGCTCCTTATGGCTCTGCACTCTCCTCTGCGGAAAATATCAAACAGCAACTCACGTGAGGATGGACAATCATTCTTCAGATAGCACATGAAAGAAATACCAGGCCGCTCTGCAGCAGATTATGTGGGACAGCGTGTAATACATCCCCAGCAAGTTATGACATTGATTCATTCCTGGGATTGAATTTGTTCACAGTAATGAATGTATTACTTTCTCCCTGAAGGCCCCAGTCTTTTCGCTCACCTTTATTGATCAATGGTTTATAACTTCGAGACTATTTGCAAAAAGTGATTAATGCAACTTACTTCCCAGTCTTAAAAACAGCGTAAGCAATTAGGCTTTATGCAGCAATTCCCTGCCAAACCAGAACGAAACTGCCGGAACCAGTGGCATTATCTGACACATCAGCTGTGTTCCAGCGCAGGAAACAGAAGAGATGGCATCAGCACTGAACCAAAGCACATTCATCTCCCTGCAATCACGCAGTAAAATACAGGGGATGGGTTAAGAAGAATGAAAGGCTACTGCAAAACCTCTTTATAATCTTTAGCAGAACTGCATGAAAATAACCGGGAAAGTGCAATTCTTAATCAAAAGCAATAGCGTGATTCCTGGCTAACATGTGACAACCAAAAAATTAATAAAAGCACGCAGCTGTCGGGGAAGAAGGACAAGGGAAGGTGAGCTGAACAAGCCTTCAGAGAGAGGGGTACCACTTATCCACAAAGCAAACGTTAGAGTGAAGGGCAGGGAAGCAGCTCCAAGAAGATGAATGTCATTCTTGAACCTTTCTGTGATTTATTAAAATAAAGCAGTTAACTGGGCTGAAGCCAGCAACAAGGATCTGTATAGCTCGTTCCTTCACCTAAAATCTACACCCGAAAGAAATGCTTGGAGTGTGCAGGATTTTTTCCTCTTTTGAGAACTGATGCTATTAGGGTATCCCTAGTCCAGATTTTGTTCTAATGTGAAAGGAACTGGCTGAAAATGCCAGATAATTGGGAAGAAAATCACCACACATCAGGAGTATGTGATGGAGGGAAGGTATCTGAATGAACACAGAGGTTTGAGGGCTGAGAAGCTGACCCAACAAACAGAGAGGAGGTGACTCCTTGGCACCGCTGGCAGCAGCTGGGGGAGCTGCAGGGAGGGCAGCCAGAAAACCTGACCTGAGGCAAACGTGGCCATGCCTGGAGCTCTTTGAAAAGCCTGAAAATGGACAAGAAATTGCACCAAATCACACTAAAATGGCTCTCTGCAAAGCTGCGGACATTTAATTCACGCAGGAAGCATGCATGGTGACATTACCACAAATTCTGCTGCAGGTCAGAAAACAACAGCTCGTATCCAGGTAACATTTGCAAATGTGATTAGGTTCAAATAACATGTGCTGCAGTTGCAAAAATTATCACTCCTCACACAGGGTTGCTTTTCCATCTTTTTGATCAATTTTTCTCCAAACACTCCAGGTAGAAAAATTTGTTTTGCTGCCCAGGATTCCAAAATGACTATAGGAAAACACAACATGTTTGTAGAGCACCAGCCACCACTTGGACAGTCATTTCTATGCCTAACTGCAGGTGAGGAGGATGGAAGTGGTCTCTGACCAACAGCAAGAGGAAGAGGAAGGAAGGAGAGCAGACAAACGGAAGCAGTGGAACAGAGAGCACAAGGGTGCAAGAGGGCACACGCTCCACTTTTAGGAAATTTCTCTCTAATTTGAGTCCTGGGCTCAATATCAACTTTCAAACTCCACATCATGGCAGCACAAGGGATGACGGAAAGCATCCAGTACATGGCCAGCATGAAAGCTGCCCCTAGCCAGATCCAGGTCAGCCAGGGTTGGTGCCGAGGGAGCTGCACCACGGGGTCTGCAACGCCACCGAGACCCCCCTGGGGAGGGGCAGCACAGTCAGTGAAGTGCCCCAAACCCCCTGGGAAGCTTGGGAAGCCTGGCAGCAAAGGACTAATATTTTGAAGCTTTCTGCCACCTTATCTGCTCCTCTACAAACGTGCGGCACTGTCAGAGCAGAACAGCAGTGCCGCGGGCTTCAGGCAGCAGCAGAGGGGGTGAGCACCACAACTCCCTGGTGCCAGGAGCCTTCCCTCCTGCCCACAGCATCACCCAGCTGCCCATCACCTCCGGGGGTGCACAACTGCGGGAGCGTTCCTCTTGCATCTCTTCCTTCCATTATGTCAGCAATCATCACTCAGGGAATAAAACCACTCACATCTCCCTCGCAATTGAAAAATCAATTCAGTGCCAGCAGGAAAAAAATGTCATGGCACACTCCCGCAGATGGAATGGATGCCTACTGTGCCCAGCACTGATCTCAGAGAGGATGGTGCAGGACATCGCTCAGATGAGCGCACCCTCTTCTTGAGTTTTTTCAATGAAAGCAAAAGCACGCACACAGCGCAGCCAGCCTGCTCCCTGCAGCAGCCTTGTTTCGGGCTGTACATACAACAGAAAACTCCAAGTCTCAACATATTTCCCTGACAGACACATCCAAATGGGAAAAATCAGTTATCGGCACGGTTCTCTATAGTTTACAGGTTTACAGCAGTATGAATCCACACCCAAGTCTCTCCAAAATGAAGCAACAGCAGGAAAATCCCCATCTGAACGGCAACACTTGGCACCTCTGTATTCAGTTTAAAAGCTGCCTACCTGAAATTTCGCCTCATGCATTTGTATGTGTGTCTTACTGTAAGAGATGCTTAGATGCCTTCAAGAAATCTAAGCTTATTTACCAAAAGTAAGTTGCAAGGTTAGAAAAACTTTTTTCCAAACCAAAGGCAAGCGTCAGCTGTTTCCCAAGGTTCAGCCTTTGCCCCGGCTAGGCTATACCTACACCCATTTTGCCAGTTCCTGAGCTTCTAAATTATGAGGAAGAGTGATGATCCTCAGCCTGAGAGAAGCAACAGCATCATCTTCTGCATGCACAAGTCCCACAGATGAGATGTGGAGTTCAGAAAAGCAGTGACAGCACAGGGGGAGCCCAGCCTGCATGTGCTTGCAGGGCAGCAGGGCCCCAGGCCAGCAGGGTACGGCCCTGAAGGCAAATGGCAGAGTCGGGCTGAAAGCTAAAGTGGGGAGCAGGAGGCCCTGCTGCAGCCGCTGCTCGTGCACAGGCAGCACTTGTTTCTGCCCCTTGTCTTGTGATGCTTGTAAAGGAGACTCAGAGCATGAACGCAGCACCGCAGCGGGCTACCAGCACCGTGGTGCGATCTGCAGCACGAGTCAACAGGAGTGCGCAGTGGAAATCAAGGTAAATCATTCAGAAAAATAAAATCTAGTAAAAATAAAACCTAGTAAAAAGCTAGTAAAAATAAAATGTAGCTTCTAGTGAAGTAGAAGCTGGCATTTGAAAACGACGTTTACTTAGGCAGAGATACACACGGATGTGTGTTACGTTCCCGCTTCTTACTCTGCATGCTGTGGCTTTTCACTTGCTCCTCCTGAGGCACATGCAGGAACTTCAGGGACAGCCAGCTGCAGCGATGGTGGGAATATTTTGGTCAGCTTTTAAAGACATTTAACACTGCAGTTTGTTCAGCTGACAGCATTACTGGGTTTGTGGGTCACGGACTTGCAAGGGATTTGCTTGCAGGAATGCCCTGAGCACAGTGGTAAAACCGACCTCACCCAGGGATTGTCCTCAGAGCCAAATTCCAGAAAAAAGGAGTTGCAGGATCCTTGGGACAAATGCATCTTTTTCACTAAAACCAGATGTTTCTTTAAGCTCAGATCAAGTACAACATGCTTTCTTTAGATTTGAGAACTGAGATCAGTCTGAGCACTTACACGCCAGCTACAAGACAAATCCCTTCCCTGAGCCTAACAGCTCAGGTACCTGAAGTGGTTCTGGTCAGAAGTGGGTGTTTGTGAAGTGCCTTTGTGCTGCATGTCACACTTGGAAACCTCTTCCCACATTGGTAAATGGTTGATAAATAAATGCGTGCAAAAGAACCAGTGGTCTAGATAGCTGCAGAATAACATGGCACCGACTGGTAAGCATGGTACTGAGCAGAAACCATATTGAACTACTGGCCGTGTTCACTACTAGTGAAAGAAAAAACATGTTTTACTAAAATTGCACACTCAAGTGATTTTTTTTTATTATTATGTTTATTTTTTAAAGATACACAGGTCAAATTGTAATGATTTTTTTTTCCAAAGCCTTTCAGAGCTTACATACCTTCATAGCGGTCTGCAGCTCATTTTGCTTTGCACATGAAGGCGGTGGCTTGAGCTACAACCTGAGCACACTACACAGCCTAATAATGCCAAATTTTGAATGAGTCAGCAAGCAATCACCGGTTGAACAAATAATTGAGACTAAACTGCCTGCAGGAAGAGCTAATTTTCCTGCGCAGACCTACGAGAGCCGCCTGCCAGCCCAGCACGCAGCCCGGGAGCTGCCACGGTTCCTAACCAGGAGCCCACCTCACCTTTCTGATGACAAAGGGAAATTCTCTCTGTTTGAATCATTATGTCCTCAGGAGCTCTAAAATAGATCGCTTCTGTACCGGCCGCAAAAGAAGGGCTCTGCAGCCTAATGGTCGCTGCTGCTTTAAAATGGGAAAATAAAAGCAGTGGTCACGTCTCAGTCCGAGGTGTAGCAGCTCCCCTAGCTACAGGGAGACTCATCTCCATGCCTCCTAACCACGCGCAGAACAGCCACAAACATCCTCCATCACTTGAATGTTTTCTTTTGGATTCATTTTCCCTGTTCTGCCCATCAAAAATTTAGGCATCACATCTAAAGAACAGTGAGTGAAGAGCCACAAGCAACCTGTCCTGGTTCTCTTTGATGGACTGTCCTCTGGAGAGTCCCCTTGGACTGCAGCTGGGCCCAAAGTAAAAGCTGATCTCAACACCTACCTTTCAGGTGGCTGGGAGCAGGGATGTGAATCACAGGGTGGGAACTCATACAAATACTACAGGATAAAAAAAAAAAAAAAAAAAAAAAAAGGAAAGAACCAAATGGCTGCCACTTAGAGGTAATAATCATTTGGGGGCTGCTGCAGCTGCACACTTTATGCTCAAGTGACAGACACTTGTCTGAAATTAGTACCTACCATTCAAATGCAAGTCTGGATGGATAATACCTACCAGATGCTACAGACAGGATGAGTTTGAACTAGAAGGGCAATTCGTATCCAAAGCCATGTTCAAATATAGTCAGGAGATCAGAAAGCCCTGAAGTCTACAGTACAAGACACTTGATATGAAAGACAGAAACTGGGTGGGTGCAGCCAACTGCAGTGGGATTTGGTATTTTTTAAGGGAGACAGCTTCCCAGGTTTGCTGGCATCTAAACAACAAAAGTCTCACCATGTACAAAAGAGGGATGAGCTCTGTGCCCGAGGGAGTGGGGCCGGGCAGAGCTCGGGGACTTCCCCCCTGTGCTGCTGGCACCGGGCACCCACAGCGTGCCTGGAACGGATCACTTGTGCTCCGCTCTGATGTGTAACCCCCAGCTGAGAAAATGAGGCTTAAAAGGGATGGAAACAAAGATACTACAAACAAAAGCAATGGAGATTTTTTTGCTTTGAAGGAATGCAGATGCAGAACCCATTTAAATGAGAGGGAGCCTTGATTTGATCCGAATCTGATTCAGGTAAGGTCCCTTCAACTCATTTTCTAAATTCTGTTCTTGCTTCTGAGTTCTGCAGCGACGTGAGTGGTAACTCAGGCACAGGAGGAAGAACTAAAGAATTCACAACGAGTCAGCCCTGCAGACCACAGCCTGTTTATCAATCACACACCATGTGAAATTACAGGAATTTAAAAGCAGCAGCAGCATCTCTGGGAGCCTTGTGCAACAGCTCACCCCAAACCCGAGCCATTAAAATGACAAGTCAAACGGGATTAAACACAACTCGTGTCTGTTCTGCTGTGATTACAAACTCACTCCATCATTCCCTGGGCAGCTCAGTGATTGACAGCATACAAAAAAGGGACATTCAGGAGTGACCCGATTCTCCTTGGTGACACAGTTGTTATGATGCTGTTTCATTACTGCCCAGCCTTCCCCCGACACGGCCCCTAACGAGAGGAAGATGTTTCAGAACAGAGGCAGGGTTTCACCTGTAGCTCACTTGCAAAACACGGCACCCAGTTAGGGACAGGAGCAAGGCAGTGCTGGGTGGTGTCACCTTTACCAGCAACGGCAAACAAGTCCCGGAGCAGACCCAGCACATCTCATCCAGACAGGGAGAAGGAAGCGGGCAGTGCAAATCCCTGCCCAGACACTGGGAATGGCAAGTCGAGACAGGGACAAGCAGCAGCCAGGCACACCGGGTCACTGCTCCAGCACTGCCAACCCTGGCAGTCAGAGCTGGCAGGGGAGGCAGGACGTCCCTGCTGCCTGTCACAGTCATGAGCCTCTCCGCAAAGGTCAAGCACCTGCAGCTCTCCACGTAGGTTTTTGTTCAGAAGCTCTCCATGAAATGACCCTTTCTTTTAAATTGCCATTGACTGCTGGGTGCTTCAGCACGCAGTTACTCTAAAACAAACATTTTAAATGCTTTAGATAAGCAGCACAGGATGCCTCAGAAATATATCTTTCTTGACTCGGTTTTGTAGCTAATAGATTTTAGGGATTAAAAATGTTCTTCTTGAAAACACCCTAAAATATTTCCTTAAGAGCTTCCTTCAGACAACTGGGACTACCACAGACATGGCCACATTCAGCCAGAATTCATGTCAAGTCCTCAGCTGCCTGCCTTTCTGGGTGCTCCCGAGCACAAGGCTGTCCCCTGCAAGGCACAGCCACAGGGGTATTTAGAGCTTTGCTCTCTGGCTGAGCAGCCAGCGGTACTGGGGGATTGGGTGGCCCCCTCTGAATGTCTCAGATATAAAATAAAGTTGGGTAAAGATGCATTTCCAAAAATTTCCAAAAATGCTGTGTGACACAGACAGGGCAAAATTGTTCATGATAGCACTGCGTGCTCTGAAATTCAGTGTAGTTACTAGGAAAGTGCTCTGAGATCGGTGAAGGGAAGGGTTGTCTTGCTGTACACAAAGACACGGGAAGGCGCTGTGTACATACCCTAAAGCTGCGGGGTGCAAGGCTGTTTATCATAACTTCAAACTAAACCCAAAGATATCAAAAACTCCTGCAGGTTTTTGTTCATATACAAAGTACAAACCTCAAAGTCATAAGCGATACTACTTTACAGCTTGTTTTTTTCTTTTCTTTAAAGTGAAGTCTTTGGGAAAAGTTTTCCGGTGTCAACAGCCTTATTTATAGTTGTGAGAGCATATCGTGACTTTGGATGGATGTGTTCTGAAATGACAAAGCTGCAGGGAGGCACGAGGGTAACACAGCTGGAAGGAAAGACCTGGTTTGCTGTTTTTATTAGAGTAAAAGAGTGACTGAACAGCTTCAGGGAACTGTTGGGAAATAGTTCCCCAAATATTAAGCTTTGATGCTGCCGCAGGAAAAGCCATGAATTATATCAGAGCTGAGATTATACCAGAGCCTCCGGGATTTGACTGTGAGCCTGCCCATCCATCAGTCGTTACACTTCTGGTGCAACAGCACTGACCTGCCAGAAAGGTTTCCTTCAGCATCCGTTATGTTTCCCTAAGCAGGAGTCACAGACCGTACCCGTAATGGAGTCGCAGGCAATGGAAAGATGCCTGCAGCAGTCACTGCTGAACATCTTATTTGGGTAAAGGCTTCACCACGATTTCAGATACACGATCCTTTTTTTATCTCCAAATAGTCCTTGTGCCTCTCCTGTGCTCACTATTAGGAATTGTCCTTTCTGAACCACCCTATTCTGTTTTACAGAGAAGAAAACAAAGGAGTGGACCAATTTTTAAATGTATTTAGGTACCTGAAAATGCAGACAGGCACCTGATCGGATTTTAAGAGGAGCCAGAGCAGGTCAGGTGTTTAAAGGAGATAAAAGGCACTGAAAGTGGTCAAACACTTCAGGCATCGCGGGCCTCCACCCGGGAGCAGAGGCAGCCAGGAGCAGACAAAAGGACAACTCCTTGGGGACCTGCAAACTACGATCGCAGTTTCCACAAGCAGCCAAACTGCTCTAAAGCACGTCTCAGCTTTTATTTTTCTTGAGAAAAATACAGAGAGGGGAAAGCAAGCTGGCAGGAGAACACTTGTAGCATTGCCATGGCAATGACCGTACACTGTAGGATGCGGGGACCGAGCCTGGCCAGCGGCAGCAAGCCGGCAGCTCTGCCACAGGACCTTACCTGCCTGCTTCAAGCCCTGCCCAAACACAACCTGGCACAGCTGTGATCTGACAACGTCCAGCTTTGCAGGGCTGGAGCCACCACCATTCCCGGCTGTCCTTCTGGCATCACCTGCTCCAGGTTCAGCAACTGAGTGCGTCCAACTGCCCTGCTGCCATCTGCAAGGTGCCAGCCCCAGGGCGCCTCTCGTCCTGGAGGCAAGGTTCTGCACAAGTAGTGAGCAGTGCAGGCAGCAAGGAGAGGAGGAGGTGTGCCATGTACCAGAGGGGATGGGGATAGGGGCTCAACCACAAGTCCTTGTACAAAACGCTCAGGCCATCAGGAGGTAATTGTCTCCTAAGAGAAAGCCGCGGTAGGAGCTCTCATTTGTGCTCCCGTATTTTTCACCCAACCATGAGCCAAGCCAGATCACTGTGTTACAGCAGGGAGAAATCCTGCAGTGAAGCAAGCGAGAGCACCGAGTGCTTTTCTGCCTGGTTTCAGTGCGGTGCCCCCTGCAGCTGCCTCTCCACCTCCTTCTCCTCCTGCCCAGCACCACCCCAGCCAACACAGCCGCCTGCAAACAACCTTGGCAAACTCTTCCTGAATCCTGCTCCCTTTAGCACCCCAGACTATGTCTGCTGAGGCAAAACACTACGACTAACAGAAGCAAAAACGAAGGCAAACATCATACTGCAGACCAACAGGGCCAATCAGAGCGGATCCAGCCGGTGACATCCCGGGGCCGAGGGCACTCAGAGCAGGGCGCTGCCATCCACACTGCGCCGGTGCATGCCAGCTGGGGAAGCACGTGGGGCAGGGAGCAAGCGGCTGCAGGAAAGGAGCAAGGTGAACAGAGCCACAGAGCCACCAGCAAAGACATACAGAGTGCTGCCTGCCCATGACAGACTTACTGCAATGGTCTGCACAACTGAGTGAAGCCTTTTTAGATCTCGCATTAGCTTGTAGTAAGCTCTGTTGGGGTATTTCCCATTAACTATTTCCATTTTTATCATAAATACCTACAGAACAGAAACACCTAGAATTGAAATTTCACCACTTCTTACCATTATAAGACCCAAACTTTCATTCTTGCTAGGCAACAAACCCCAAATTCAGTGCTTAGCCTAAAAATCAACCAAGGTTTTGACTGCGCTACCTTCTGCCCATGCCCGATGACAGGTCACACCCTGACTCCGCTCTCACTTCAGTAATCCTGCAATCACAGCCAACACAGCAAAAACAGGAACAAGGTTTTGTACGTAGTCCTTTCAGTGTTTAAACCTTTCAGTCGTCTGTAGACTATTTGAAAATAAAGGAAAAGGAGCAGTTAAAATGGCAGCTGTTCACACGACTCCAGCAAGTACAGAGATTTGTCAGAAATAACCCATATCCCAGGATCACTGGAACCGATATCTCTGAAGTATTGGGTGCTTTGATGATAACCATGCTTTTGTAGCAGCAGGTATAAAATGGTTGATCTGTTGTTCAAAAACACTGAGTTCAAACCCTGGGCACTGTAGCCACATTTAAAATGATGAGTATCTTCCATTCACAGTGTTATATCACAGCGTTTTATTTTCTCACCCAAGTGTAAAGTTGAAATGTAAAAGAACTCGAGATATTAAATATTTTTTACTGCTCAGACCGAAAGCTCAAATCATATAAAGAAAGGAAGTGCAAGAAACAACTCTTTTGTAAATGCCTGGTTGTTTCTATTGCCAAAATACCAAAGCCCAGCAGCTGAAAACACACCCCAAATGGTATGGAGAGGGTGCCAAGGGCCATCACCAAGTCCATCGCTGGAGTATCCAGTGCTGTACGTGAGGGGCTGGGCGCACGCTGTCTCATAACGCTGCATGGGAACCCCTGCCACCTTCTGATGAATGCGTTACACGTACGAGACAGAAAACGCAGTTTCATTGGATCAAGACTCAGACGTAGCCTGGGAGGTCTCCCAGACAGCCCCACGCATTAACGAAGATGGAGACTTTCCACATGCTTTCCTTCAGCGGTGCTACAATCAGCGTCTCCAAACGTTATTTGGGCGTGTGGCAGCACACGGGCTTGGCACTGCGCAGTAACAGTGACTGACAGCCTGAGTTTCTGAGGCAGCCAGCCCTTGGCTTCGGTTACATTTTTCCTTATGAGGTGCCCCCTCCGCAGTGCCAACACAAAACCCCATAGTTAATTAGTAACTCCGCAAGGCAGCAGCCTTCTGAAAAATTGCCAACATGCTGTCACCGTATTCTGCGTTCTTCCCAAAACACCAGTCATGGCAGACTTTTAATTCCAAGATTTCTTGCTGGCACATGCTAGAAGATACATTTTTAGAAGGATGCTCCGGACCACCTTGGGCATCAGCAGCTCCTGTCTGCAGATGGGCAACAGCCCGGGGAGGGGAGAAGCAGCCCCCAGGCGAAGGGAAATGCACGAGGGCCTCCCCCCAAGTGTCTTCTGGATATATGGCTGAGTGGGAAGGAAGGAATAGGTGAAAATAATTTTCTGGTTTAATTAATACAGGATGGGATAAGGTTTCTTCCCTCTAAGATGAAGTGTACAAGTAATAATTAGTAAAAGTAGTACTTGATAACTTTGGAAAATTCTGCCCAAAGCAGCCAATGTACAAACACAGCATCAGGATTTCATACCAAGATCTGACTAGCTCTCTGAAATCGAAAACAGCCCAAGGGCAAGAGCTCCGCGCTGTGCTGAGCTGCGGCCAGGAGCAGGCCAGGCTCAGCCGGGCCCTGCCTGTGCCATGGAGAGCACAGCACCAGCTACGAGCAGAAGGCATTACAGCCACACATCCTGGAGCACAGAGACAGCAGCGTGGGGACAGTGCCACACACCCAGGAGCTGTGGTGAAGCAAGGCTCCAACTTCGGCAGCAGCAGCCTGGCCCCAAGCAGCTGCCCTGTGCCTGCAGGCAGGGCTGGCTCCGAGCTGCTTTAGGCACTGGTGCTGCTGCTGGCTGCATTACTCTGAGCTCCACAGTCAGTCCTGGATGGAAATCATTCTCCTCCTGGCCTGCAAGCTCAGTCAATGTTAAAGATCAAATATCTGCCCAGCCCGTGTTGGAGCGCTGGTGGCACTATGTATAACCTCGCGAACAAACTATCAGCAGCAAGCGGTCTCTGCTGATGCTAATCGAGCTATTTGTTAGCCCCGGGTATTTAAATATAATTACAATTCCTCCTAAAGCTGCAGCTAGGGCGAACCTCGTTGTATCGCCTCTATGTTGAGAGCAATATTATTTAAGATGAAGCATGGAAAAACTTGAATACGGTAAAAAAAAGAATTTAAAAAGCAGAGTGCAAGGCTCCCATTCAAGACCCAATCTTTAGGCCTGTTCTGTGAACAAACTTGCCATTTGGCGTTGGTTTTAAAGCACAGCTCTGAGCCCACATGTCCCTGGCATGTCACACACGGTGGGTTGGCGAGGCAGCACCCGGCAGTGCAGCAGGATGGGAATTTATTTTGGGAGACACGCTCGGTCCTGGCCCTGCGGCACGTGGAGGAGCACTGCTGGGGGTGAGCCCAGGGCTTGGTTTCCATGCTGTCACAGCCTCTAAAACGTTCTAGAGAGTGAAACACAGGATCCCAACCTTAAAAACAGCACTAAAAATAGGGATTTTTTAAATTTTTTTTTTGGAATTCAAAATCTTTCCAAAATCTGTTTAAGGACCCTGGTGCTGCATTGAAGGCCAGCTGTCCTAGGGGGCAGGGAGGGCGCAATCCATACCCACTGACACAAGGCCCCACTTGGGCTTCAGTGGCTTAGATCCAGTCCCCTGAATAACTATGTAGTAGCACCATTCAATAATGAATCAAAAACCAACACGCAGGAGTGGGAAACAGACTGCCTGGAATACAATTAAAATAAATTTGATTGAACAAATAAAGTAAATGAAGCCAGATGACTTTCAGCCGGATCGTGGGGGACCGAATCCTGCTTGCTGTTGCAGAGACTCCTTTGCTCTTTTGCTGGGTCTGTGGATCAGTTCACCTCCCGTTAGCACAGCCTCTTGTTTCATTTCAAAGCTTTCCGCAGCCCACCCAGCCCGTTACATGGGCCCCCGCCCAGGACAGAGGTGCGATTACCACCGCTGCATTGCTCTGAATTCCATCTATATGAGCCCGTCAAGCCAAAGCGTGCTTCACAGAGCAAAGAAAATTCAAAAACGTTTCCATTTGTTCTTCACTCACAGAAAGCTGAGAGGAATCTGGCCCCGTGTACCAGCCACCAGTGTTACCAGGGCAGCCGTGTCCTGCTGGCGACGTGCTGCGGCATGCGGTTGGGGCCCAAAATGTCAGGTTTGGCAGCTCCAGATCCACCACCCTGCCCCACATCCTGGCTGTTTCTTCATGAGACACACCACCAGAGGGAGGGGTGCCCTATTCCTTCTGCTGGTGTGGCCTGTCCAAGGCAGAAGGGCCCCCTCTAGCAGTTCTCCTCTCCGCCCTCTTTGCAGAGGCCGAGGTGGTGACCTTAGTTGCACATTGATGCCCATGGCGATGACAGTGCAGTGCCAGACACCTGACTGTGTCCTTTCAACTGACTTCTGGTAGTTCAGGACAATAAGGACAAGAAGATCACTATTCCAACCTCATTTCATCATGAGCCTCAAAGATGTCAGAAGCAAGGTGTCTGTGCAACACTATTTAAATCCACGTATGCCTCCGGGTGTAATCATACATTATTCCTAAGCGGGACCCTGGTTTTATCCCTACTGCAGGGTGGGAAAGCTCTGGGGATAACTTGCTGGCTCTGCCAGTACAGGGCTGGGGGTGGGAGGGAGGGAGAGGAACGGGTGGTCTCAAAATGCAGGCCCTGTTATTCTCCTGGCACAGGTTACCCTCTGCTACAGGGCTGCTGAAGCACTAATTGCAGACACTCACTAATTGCACCTTCATCATTTTGTGCTCAGCATGAGAGGCTGGGACTTGATTTGTAAAACGCTGAGTGCTCGGCAGCTTCAGCAGAAGTCGATGCAAACTGTGCTTTGATCCTCTAAAGCACCTACAAAGCTGGGAATAACTTGAAAAATGAGGCCGGCGATATTCTCCCTGCATGGCCAAGTGTGCTGATGGTCAGTGGGATCGCAGCCTTGGCCACAGAGCTGTCAGGGTAGGGGCACCCAGGGCTGTAATGCACACGGTGCCGCCGGGATGGGCAGCGCAGGAAGGCACACACAGCAGTTACCTGCTCACACTTACTGAAAATGTTTTCCTGCGGTGACTTTGCACTGACCATCCCCACTGGAGGCCGTGCTAGAGGTGCCCCGAGCTGCAGACACACACATTAAACACAGCAGGGATTTTCATCTCCAAGCAACGTACCTCCCAGCACAGCACAACATCCTGCACAGGTAACAGACTTGCCACAGGGGGTTGCTGATCAGGTTAAGCCTGAGAGCAGAACAAGAAACCCCATTGTCGGACGTGCTGATTCTTCGTGACCCTTTAGAACAAAACTCTCAGAATAAAGTCCTGACATCGCATTAACCTTGATGGTGGCACAGCCCTGAACCCGCTGAGAGAGACCGGGCACTGCAGACAGCGACAGAGAAGCTGAGAGCCAGAACTGTGTCGCCTCGATCGGCCAGGTGCGGGGTGCAGGGTGTGCGTCCAACACACAGAGCCCAAGGGGCTGGGAAGAGATTGTGCCACAGGGGAACCAAAGAGGGTTGCCCAGGTTTTTAGCACAGACGAAGCTTTTACACTACTGCTGTAACTACCTGGTCAGTAACACCAGGCTAGCAGTGGCCGCTGCCAACACAGGCAACAGGCTGAGGAACAGGAGTGCCTCCCTGGGGGAACCGTGCTCCCTGGGGGAACCTGCCCACCTGGGAGAGAGCTGCATGAGTGACCTGCTCCCTTCTGATGTCTCACCAACCATTTCACCTTTTTTAAAAAAAACAGATTTTGCAGATTATTAGAGTGCACGCTCCCCACTACCAACACATCTGGGTCTGTTTCTGTATAGCCACCATGTGAGGACCTGGGAGCTATCCCCTAGGCACGTCTCCCAGACACACAGGAGGCAGCTCCTCCAAACTCGGGCAGCAGGAACATTCTTCCTGGCCTCCCAGAACACGCTTTATATTTTTCCACTTCTTTGCTTTGCTCCTGTATTTCAAATCCAGCCACAGCAGCTATCACACACTCGTCCGAAGTCCCGGTGAACACCGAGAGTGCCCTGTTGTCATGGCACCCCCAGGGGCGCGCAGTGCTAGGGGCAGGGAGGCTTCTGCAGCACAAATCAGTGCCTCTCTCAGGAAGCTCACGTCCAGCAGCTCAGCATGCCTTGCAGCATCTCTGCCCCACTGTGCAAGCCGTGATTCTTTTAACTAAAAGCTGGGTTTGCATGCAGCGGATGCCACATCCATGAGCACCCGCTGTGTTTCGGCAGCATGAGCCCCTGGTGCCCACCAGCCTGTGCCACGAGCCCAGGCAAGCAGGGGGCTACTCACTGTCTTCTGTATCCTCTGCCTCACCCCCCAGAGCTGAGCAGTTCTTGTCCCAAGCACACCACAGCCTGCTAGGCTCTCCCAGGCTGCGGATCAAAGCTCCACAAGGCAGGAGAGCAGCACACTGACTGCACTTGAAAAAAATGGATTTCACGCCTTCTCCGAATCTGGGTAAAAAGCATGTACCAATAATGCAAAAAAAAATCGTTTTGACACATCTTGCTTCCCTCTAACAGCCGGAGTAAGAGGCAGCCCGGCAGGCTCACCCCCTCACGCCTCTCACCTGCCCAGCTTCGGGTATCCCTGGGAGCACGCTGCTGCTGCTGCTGAGATCCAGGACTAAAGGCAGGCAGCTGCTCAGGGGCACAGCCAGCATCTCCCTGCTCACCTAGGACCACAGCAGCTGGGCTATGTGGGTCTGGAGCCCCCTGCCCTCCCAAAATCTCCTGCCACCACCCTTGCCCTGCTCTGCTCAGGCTCTCCGTGCCCTTTCTCAGAAGCGGTGCCCCACAGCTGAGCTGTGGGAGCTTGGCAGGTGAGGACTTTTTAGCTCTGGGGATGACTCCTCTCAGGCTGAACAAAGCCTCAAAGCTCTGCTTTGCACCTGTGGGTCGGGAAATGAGCTGAGTGCATCTCCTTTTCCACCAGCTCGTGCTGTCACTGGCAAAATTCCTGAGGAGTCTCCTCCGGGCTGCTGTGCCCAGTGTTTAGGATGAGCGGTGTTTGGGAGGGAGGCAAAGCCTCATATAAATACTAGATCAGAGCAAAACAAAGGTAGGGAATGTTCTGGGAAGAGCACAAGACCAAGGGAAACACAGATCTGCCCTCCCAGGTGCCAGCTATTTGTGACTCAGGGACTTCTTGACCTAGAAGTTGTTGTCTTGGATTGAAGAAAGCCCGTGCAGACACCTCAGTTTCATCCTACCATGGAAAATGCTCTCCTGAAGCAGCAGCTGGCATTGGAGCAGCTGGCATTGGAGAGCAGTAAGGCATGCAGTGCCCCTGCAGCTCTCAGTAGCTGTCACTCAGTGTCCCCATGTCACACGAACTGGACACAAGCAGCGCAGAACAGCTCAGAGCCTAAATGTCATCTCCAAACATCGTAAGGGAACTCAGTAAGACAAGGCGCAAGGAGAAGTCTCTCACACGCAGAATGCCATGTTAGGCATCTAAGAAACTGTAAAATTAAGGAATTAATCATTGGGATGGGGAATGACAGTGCCACGAGTATATTTTCTTATGGAGAATTAATTTGCCCAATCCTATCCAAAGGGGGAACACCGTGCTGCTCCCCAGGGCTCCGTGCTGGGGCAGGGAAGGAAGCGAGGACAAAGGCAGGCAGCGAGGGGGAGCTTGGTGTGCAAGGTGAGTGCAGTTAGCAGGCAGCTGTAAGCACATGCCAGGTTTCATGCCATGAACCCCCAGGCTAATCAATAGCAGCACGCAGAGGGAACCACAAGGGCAACCAAGGGGGAAAAACAAATTGAAAAAAAAAGAAAGAAAAGCAATATCTTTTGATGGTCACTGCTTTGGGCAGAGCACAAATAGCAAAGCCAGGAGGGCGATGGTAGCTGGAGAGAGGGTTTGGGGGGCTCAGTCTTTCTTTCAAAGCTGTCATCCATGGTCTTTCCTCTAACCCCCCACCCAAAGAAGTGCCTGCTGTCCTGAGCAGCTGCAGAGGCGCAGCAATAGGAAGGTGTCAGCAGCTACCTCCTGCAGCACGAGAGGTGGGAGGAGGTAAAAACATCCAGAGGAAGAAGCGATTGGGAACGCAGCCGGGGAGAAATGAAGGGGAATCACATGGCAGGAAAAAAGTAGAAAACGAAAAAGAAAGGTTTAGAAAAGAGCAGGATGTTTAAATCAAGAAGCAATTAAAACAATCAGCGCCGAATTGCCTGGAGACCAGCCCAGAGGTTTGGCAGCTTAACAGCACTGGCAGAACCTGCGTCAGGAGTAACTTCTTCACCGGGGCCCTTTCTTTATTCAAAATGCAGCAGTTTTGAAGGTGGAAGAGCAGAAAGCACTTCAGTGCTTCGTTAAAGGCCTCCAGAGATGCCTCCTGCACATCCCAGCTCACCAGTCCTGTACCACAGCTACGAGGCCCTGAGCCTTTGCTGCAGCGTGGGACCAGCCCACCCATGCCCGCGCATGGCAAACCAGCACTGCCCGTGCCCAGCTGCTGCTGCCACTTGCTGTCCCCACCTGTCCCCTCTAAAACAATAATAGACCTCGAGGTCTCTGTGACCTACCCCTCGCTTTACCCGGGGTAATACAATAGCCCAGGCTACATCAGCCACTGCCTCTCCAGAGAGCTCCTTGCTTCTGGTGCATGAGGCAAGGCGCTGAGAATAACCCAAAGCGAATGGCGAGAATAAGCAAGGTACCTGCCGGAGGGGTCACTTCTGTCCCCAGCCCAAATCAGAAGCCCAGAGCAGCCTCAGAGCAGTGCGAGGGCCTGATCCTGCCCACCCAGGCTCTGCACACCTCGCTGCACGCACGGGAGGTTTCCAAGCCCAGCCACCCCGGGTCCCTTAACTGAGAATGGAAAAAAAATCACATAAATGGTGTTGATAGTAGAAATTTGTACTTTTTTTTTTTTTTTTTTTTTTTTTTTTTAGAGAGGGCCTCGCTTCTCCCTTAGAGCCATTTGCATGTACCCATACCCAAACACTGAGCTGCCTTTGTACAGTGTTTGTCTGTTAGGTTGCATTTTAGCTTATAAATGTATCTAAACCCCAGTAAGGCAAACCTGGCTGTCCTAGCAAGAGACTAACACCATATGCAAATACCAAAGGCCTGGGATCCCGACATCAGCTCGCACCCTTGTGTTCAGAGATGCAGTTCCCCCTCTCACAAGGGGTTTTCCCCACCCCTTCTTGCTCAGGTCCCCGTCTCTTGCCTGCGCCCCAGCCACCACCAAGCTACCCCGAGGGCAGGCAGGGCTGCAGCTCCCTGACCCTCCTGCCAGCTGCTGCCTCCTATCCCAGCTTGTTCCTCAAGCCCCGAAAGCCAGGACAGCCCATCCTGGCAGGTGAGACATGGGGCCGGACTCGGCACTTCTTTTTGAGAGCTCAGTGAGCGAAACCTTCAATGCCCAGAGGCTTAATGCAATGAGTCCAGGCAAAATCCAATCTGCTTTTCCATGGGATGAAATGCAGAAGCGCAGCTCTCAGAGACAGGACGTGTACTCATGAAGGCAGCTAGCTACAGATATTTCTCCACAGCAATCACTCATAGTCCTACCGTGCTTGATTAAAAAAAATAAAAAAGCAAGCTACAAACTAGGACAAAGATCCCAAAGCTGTCACCTATTCATAAGGGCTGCATCACAAACAGGCAAGATCTTTGAAATCAATAGAATTTTGTTTTTAAAAAAACAACAACAAATTACTTTTGCCTTTATAAATGTATAGCCTTACTTCAGCAATCTTTCTCCATAAGAAAACGTGTGCAGCTCTTGAGAAGCCCACAGATGGCTCCCTGAGATGTGTGTGGTGACCTTGCCACCAGCAGTACCCGAGCGGCAGTGCCCTGAGGCCCTTGGAGCTGCGGTGCTGGTCACTGCCTCCAGCAGGGCTGGGCTTCTGCTTCTGGTCAAGTCACCGGGGTGCCCTGCTTCGGCCAGAACAAGGGAAAATTTGGGCCAGTGCATGCTGCCAGTCAGGAAGCTCTCCCCACATCATGCTGGGCATGGAGCTGTTGGCTAGGTTGATTTTTGAGAGCTGAGTTAGAGGCTGCTTAGAGACAGCCCTGGTCATCCATGCAGCTTGCCCAGACTCGTGGCTAGGCCTATGCAGGGTGATGCAGGAAACCAACCACACACCGACCCTCAGAAGACAAACCAGCTGCCGGGTGCTTTGGGAAACTGGGCAGCGGGTGGCTGCGGGCTCCACAGGGCCCTGGGGTGCAGGGGAGGTGCACCTCAACCGAGCACCTCCTGCCTGGAGGTAGCGGCTGCAAGGCAGCCCTTGGCTCGTAGCAATGCACTGTTTGCTCGGCACTTGCCAAAACACCAGCTCCCTCCCACTTCCCTACAATAAAATAATCCAAACTGTTGCCGCTGACAAGGGAGCTAATATTTGCAATTAATTACCAAAAATCTGCTAAGTTTTGTGGATCGCTCGGTGAAAGCTGACAAGCACAGATCAGGCTACAGCAGAAAACACGAGCCACTACGGACAGAAATCCTCCGAGAGCCGCAGCCACGGGTATTTAAATCAGCCTGTAAATCATACAGACACTGCTCATGCAGATGCTCTTTTAAAATAGCTGATGTGATGATTTCTGCCTGACGAGGGAGGGAACGGCTCCGTCAGATGAAGCCCGGCACGGGGCTGCTGCTGGGCCATTTGCCAGCCCGCGCACGGGAGCTCCCGCAGGCAGCAGCACTTGGCCTTTGGGCTTCGGAAATGAAAAACGTCCTTTGGAAGAGGACTTTGGGAAGAAAAAAATATTGTTTAATTACAGGAAAAGACTTAGAGGAATCAATAGGTTCTAATGGAGAGTAAAGTTGGATGCTCCTTTTTGCAGTCCTTTCTGCCAGGGAAGGACTGCACCAAAGTCCGCTTGCTGCTTTACACCAAACAACCTTAGCTGTAATAAAAAAGATACTACCAAAAATTTCTTCTTTCTTTTAAAAGTTTTCACCTCTCTTGATACATTTTTCTGATCTGGATTAATAGTTCAAAAGGGACAAAACCCTGCCCTACTTCTGTCTGCCACCCTTGCCCAGGAGGAGGACGCCCTGTCTGGCTTTGAAGGAGCCCCGGGCCTCGTGGAGGCTGCTCTCAACCCAAATATATTTCTCCCCCACCAGCACAGACGGCACCATTGGCTGCTTCACATTCTCTTCCTTGCTTTCCAGCCAGTGCTCCTGCAACACCCCTGGAGAACCGGGGCTGGCAAATCCCCCCAGCCCTCAACGACATGAAGGAAGCTGCAGACTGCCTCGTTTCCACTCATTCAAGTAGGTTATTGCCACCAAGGGGAGCAAGAGCCAGAAAATTGGTGAATTAACCTGCATGGTAATTGTCGCTCTGCCTGCCTGCGGTACCAAGGTGCAGAACTCCAGACTAAATGGAAATGGAAGACTCGCTGGAGAGAGCTGCAGCTGCGGCAGAGACATGCCCAAACTTCCCGGACTGACCCCGGCTCCACCAGTCCTGAAGCTCCTGGGCCATCTCCTCGTGCCTTGGAGCTTCCCCCAGCACGAGAGAGGCACTGTGAAAGGCAGGCTCACATCCTTCAGCTACTTGAAGTCTAGAAGCTGAGGCTTGGGGAAAACAAGATGCATGCCAGCTTGAGATGCTCGAATTGCAAATCCTACATAAGCTCCAGCTGGAAGCACGGAGATTTTGGGGGCTGGATTTCATTTCTGTTCAATGGAGGTGTTCAGGGTGACTCACCCAGCCTGTTTGCGGTGTTCCCTGACACCGCCGTGTGTCGGCAGGTTTAGCACCCGGGACTGCTCACAGCGATATCCCCTGTGTCAGCATGCCAGCGCCATCCTCTCGTGTCAACAGCCAGCTGTGCTGTTCTCAACAGCAGCAGCAAGCAGTAACGCAAGCGATTTCCCTCACATTTCTGAGCATCTCCATTCTGTAACACCTTCTCTCCTGTTTCCACCCAATACACATCTCTGTAACTAAGATGGAAGCAGCAGGGCAGTGAGAGCCCATCACTGATCTTGAAACTGAACTTATTTACAAGGACTGGAAACCTCTACTGTCGTTGCAATAAATCCTCTTTAATTCTGCAAGTACCTCATGTTTTAGGTTCTTTGCTTCAAAGCTACCAAGGCCTGCAGAGACTCCAAGCATGTGCATCTGCTGCATGCTCCAGGAGTCTGTCCCAGAAATGCATATGCATGAAACTAAAAACCAAATAGCAGGGGAAAAACATTTTGCTCCCTTCTCTGGAATGCCTGCAATGAAAACAGAGGAGGGGAAGAGACAATTTTGGCAGCTTCCCCGCATTTATGTGAACCATAAAATGCAAATCGACTTGAGGCTCTCTCACTAGTACAATAAATATTCGGTTAACAAATGCAGTATTCTCTGGGCACCAGACCTGGAAACCACCATAATATTCCCTTTGCTAGAATTCTTTGAGCCGCTTCCTGCTGCCTTTCGCCGCACAGATACCAGCACCTCTGCTTCCCTGCCCCTGAGCTATTCCCTTTCTGCTATGGTTCCTTCACACCGCCTTCTGCAGCAGCAAACGGGTTAAAACCCGACGCATATTTACTGAGCATTGGAGAATCAGGGGACAAGGAGAAATGAGAACAGAAAAGCTTGTGTTGGTTCTCCCTGTCATTTAGCTTGAGGCAATTTCACCTCGACTTAGGTGCGCTGCCCCAGATGGGCCTAAGGAGACGTATCAAAGTGCACAGAGCTGGTACAGCACTGCAATTACTGGAGCAGTTACAGCTCAGTCCCGTTGACTCCACAGAGTATTTCATGGTAACAAACTGATCTTGGGAAGGTGGTGCTGACCTCCATGCACACGTGGCCCAGCCCTGCAGCTTCCCAACCTTCCCTCCCCATCCCCACAGCTGGCCCCTTCCCCAGCTACTCACCACGCCACAGAAATATCTCATTCATCCTTCAGGATGTCTCCCTTATTCCTCCTGAATTGGTAGAGGCCCCTTCCTTATTCCTCCTGAATTGGCACAGGCCCCTTCCACATCTGTCTTGTAGGGATGGAGACAGCTCATCTGTTTTGCTGCCATGTTATTTAACCTACCAGTATTGCAAGAGTGGCCCTGCCCTGACCTCCTTCAGCCACAATGGATGAAACTGCTTCATTCTCTGCTGTCCATGCAGGCAGTAAAAGACTCCCTAAACCCAAGGAGCTCAGGGGAAATCAACTCTCCTGAGCTGCTGGGAAGAGCCAGACCTCCCACCCCAGATGGGAGCAAACCTTTCCCTGCCTGCCCCGAGCCCCGCATCACAAAGCTGCTGCAGGTGAACGCCTCACCAACGTTGCCTGGCGCCAGCCACACCCCTGGCACCAGCCACAGCCCCCCCAAGCCAAACGCCCTGGTTCCAGCAAGCCCACGGGATCCAGGTCAGCCGGGGGGCTCCGCAGATGCCCCCGTGCTACTGGACAGCTGCCGGGAAATGGCACCCCCACAGGGATTGTAATGGAGGGCTTGGACCTCCCGGCCCCTCAACCCCATCAGGTTTGGGACCTGTAGCATTCAACAAGACACAGTAAAGCTAAATCCCAGCAAGCAGGTGACGACGAGTTAGGGCAGCAGAACTGTACGGGTGGGAGTTATTGCATGCAGAAGGACAGCATGCTTCTGAGGACGGCCACCGGCACGCTGCAGCTCGGCAGTGGCACCTTCCCCAGCCAGCCCAGGCTGCAGCGCTTCTCTGGCCCAGCCTGGCCTTCCCCAGGGGTCTGATTTATAAGGAAAGGGAGTTCTTTAAACAGACTGCCTTACATCCCGGCTAATAGGGGAGAAATGCAGCCATTAAGGAAATGGGCACAACCTGTGCGTGCTCAGTGGAGAGGCGTCTCTTCACAGCAGCATGGGAAGGTGATGGAAGGCCCTCTGGTTGCTTTGTTTTTTCCTTCAGAGATTCAGGAGAGCTTGAAATGTTCTTGCTGGTGGAATATATTACCGGATATGCAAAAACATCTTATAACTGCTTATATTTTTAGTTACCTTTAGACATATAATCCAAGCATCTTAACTGAAAATGTGGGGCCTGACCATAAGCCACACTGAGCGCTGTATGGTGCCGCTCTCCAAGCAGGAACAGGTCCCTCGGCAGCGACAGGTGCCCACATCAGAGCAGACGCACACAGAGCTGCACCTGCGCCTCTCAGCTCCGGCACCGCTGGAGGCCGAGCAGCAAGGGAGGTGAAAGCAGCAGCCTGGCAGTGAAGGACGCAGCTGGGGCAGGAGATGATCTTGGAAGGTCTGACAGCAGGGCCCCGAGGGCAGCGAGTTGCCAACTTCACACGCCAGCAGCACCCAGCGATCCCCTGGCTGGTGCAAACAAGGCCGAGGAAGCCATGCGAAGTGCTAGAGCTGATGGCATCGCCCAGGAACCCTCATCAGGACCGTTTGCTCCCAGGCGGGCTGTGGTGAGCCCTGTGCAGCGCAGCGCTCCCTGCTGGGGCTGTTACAGTGATGGGGCAGCTGCTCGCTGCAGCTTCCTACCTCCCACACCGTTGGGTTGCAAATGGCTCAGCACCTGGCTGGAGCAGCTCCCAGGGAGGCTTTGAAGCTGTGGAAAGGAAAGGATGGAGGAGCAGCCTTCCATCCCGGCTCCAAACCTGCTGTGCACAGACCCCCCTGCTGGCCCCATGGAGAGGAATGGGGCACGTGGGATCAGGGCTGAATCCCTGTGCCTGTCTGTCTGGCGAGATTCACACCCCTGGGGGGATTTTCCTCATGCCCCAGTGCAGCTGTGTGTCTGGGTGCCTGCAGCCTGCTTAGTTCTGTATACACAGTGCTGCGAACCAGGCCCTCTGTCAGCTCATGTGTACAATATCAGAAAGAAAGGGACTCAGGTCCTTGCGAGGGGACACCTCCAGTCCCTGGCACCCGTACCACAGCCTGGGGGCACAGCCGGCTCTCCCAGAGAAGCACATAAAGGAGCGTGCCGAGGCACTCGGGCCTTACTGGGATTAGCAGGCAGAATCCTTCCTGCACTGACAAAAGTTTCCTGCTTCACGTTGTTACTTTCCACATACCGCTCCCTGTTCCGAGGACACCAGGTGAGGGCCCTGAACTGAGAAGACAGCGTGTGGGGCTGCTGCTCCCTGCTGCATCCTGAGCTTCACCTGCATGGGAAGAAGTGGTTTCCCAGAGGAAAAATTGCCCTTCCCCATGGATGTCTGGTGGCTCCCGAAGTTTTGCAGCTAGGAAGCTAACAGCACGAGTCCCACAGTGAGCAAGCCACAGCCGGGGCCATGCCAGGGCTCAGCTGACGGCCCCAGAGCCCTGGCACGGGGCCATCGCTGGCACAGCCAGTACCGGGGAGTCTGGCACCATACTGGAGACAGGTGAGGTGCAAAGCATTCCAAGTTCAGCTTCCAAAACGGCACCACATCTAACCAACTAAATTTTGTGAACATGGCTTATTTCATCCACGTCTTCCTGCTCCTAAAACTGACAGGCAGACGAATAGGTTTTGGAGCACCAGGAGCCCGGTGCTCAGCACTGGCCTCATTCCCTTAATGCCATTCCCCCGCTCGGAGGTGACACTCGCTGCTCCCACCAAGAAGCGTGTGGCCGCATCTCCAAGGCATCCCTGGGATCCCTGGAAGCCTGTGGGGCAGCACCCCATTGCACTCTCCCTGAGCTGTTCTCAGCCACCACAGAAGAGGTGCTGTGCCTTTGTTCTGCCTCCCACAGCCCACAGCCCTGCCTGGCTACAGCAGTTTGGGGCAGCTGCCCATCTACTGCCCAAAGAACAAGCTCGGGGGGAGGAGAGCTTTCCTGGAGCAAGAGAAAAGCAAACACCGGTGTGTGCAAAGAGCGGCGGGTGTTGAACATGTCATGAAAGCAAAGTTTGCATTGAGGAAATCCAAAAAGCTGCAGCAGAGCTATGCAGGATATCCCCCCTTGTTGGGGATGGGTCTGTCGTCCCCCCACATCTGCCCCAAGGCCCCATCGCACCACGGGCTGGCTGCACCAGCTCCCAGCTCCCCACTGCTCCGCCTTGGACAGGGTGAGGCTGGATGCGGACACAAGTTGAGGGTGGCAAACATGCAGGTACCCGAGCTTTCTGCATCACTGTCCCTTCACGTTCTCTGCATAATGCTTTCTAATAGGAATCATGGCACACAAATACCCAGGGCACACAAAACCCAGGGCTCTCCCGGTGCGATGAAGGCAGCGCGTGAGTGGTTGTGCTGCTCGCAGCCCCTCTAAGAGCAGCAGGCAGCTGCAAGGCAGCAAAGTGTTCTGAGAGTCGTGGGGCGGGCCCACAATTCATGTAAATCCCGATTACTGAAATATTTCAGTTTGAAAAATATTTCACTTCATTGCTGAAAACTATCGTGAATCTTCAGGGTTTGTACCAAAGCTTAAACATCAAAATAAACATTGTGACTGGGGAACAATGCTAGGCTTGTAGGTGGGGAAATGCAACATTTTTCTTTTTTCTCCTCATTTGACCAACATCAGCATGACTTTATAACTTACTTGGTTGACCTAGATCTGCGTTTTATACGTTTTTCCTCAAAGAATTTGCAGAACCCTGTCTGACTCCAGTTTAAAAATGTGTCGATGTTAGCCGCTGTGAGGCTGAGACGTGGCCAAAACCTGTGCTCAATACTAAGTACCAAGCTTTCACATCTACACAGTTAAATATTTTCACTCAAAATCAAAGTGCTTCTCGCTGCTCGTTCCAGCTGTCGCAGAGACACCCAGTAACTCACACTGGAAGAACTGGTGAGGATAAAGGTTGGATAAAGATCACCAAGGCTGCACATCTTAGCTTGGAAAATACTGCCTATTTTACTCTTTTGGATTCCTAAGAAGCACCCCCATCCACTGCTCTTCACACCCCCAAGCTGGGCACACTGGGCACTGCAGGCCAGCACTGGATGCCTGTGGGAAGCAATCAGGGACACGCGGAGTTGAATTTAATGTAATCAGGGCTATCCGCCCTTAAGACCAACTGTTTGGGATCACTGTCCCTGGCTGCCAGCAGCTGGGTTTATAGGGAAGCAAACAGGAAATTGGGATATTTCCAAATCGCTTCCGACTGCTTACATCACACAGTTTTGTTATTGAGTGCTGCTTTAAACACCTGTTACAAAGATAATTCGGTGGAAAAAGCTGCTGCTACCAAACCCTCAGCTTGCAGCACAATGACTGCACACCTGACTGCCCATCGGGCTGCAGCAGGTGATGACCAGAAAGGACCGGTGAGACAAAATGCTGTGTCAGCACAGTTTATTGGCCCTGGGGCACAGCCAAGAGAAGCGAAACCAGGCAGTTCGTCCATTCCCTCCAGCACCTGCAGCACAGGGCTGCCGAGCACAGAACGGAGCTGCCCCTGCTCGCTCAAGGAGGTAAATGGGAGGGAAACAGAGACCTTAACAGAGACCTTTCCCCATTAGTAAAATACCCAGGAGCCACGGCTGTACAGTCCAGGCCTTTGGGTCACACACCTTCAACCCCAGCAGCAGCAGGCTGTCGAGTTTCTTGGAGAAGCAGAAGCAAGAGAAAGGCAACTTTCAAAGCTTTTCTTTCTGCCCAACCTGAACAGGCTTCCAAGGGATAAAGGCATGTCTGTCGCTGCTCCCGGACAAATTTCAAACGCCCATTGAGGATAAAGCTGCTGCAAAGAGCTTACCAAAACTTACTTTGTAATGGTACATATCAGGCAAAGCAAACATCAGGGCAGCTCCCCTAGCCATATCCATCACTCCACTTGGCAGCTGCAGGTGTGGGGCTGCACAAGACCGAGTCCCCGCACCACCACTGACCCTGCTGCTCTCCCTCTGGCAAGGAACCAGGTTGGTCTAGTGCGGGGACTTGAAACAGTATCCCCATGGGCAAAAATCCCAGGGCTGAAGTCAGAAATTCTCGACTGACTTGCTGAGCAATGTTTAATGGTTTCCTGGTAAGAAAGGCACAGCAAAATACGGCTGGTGAGACACTGAATCTGATGCCTTTGGACAGTGAAAATCAACCTCCTCTTCAAAATTAGTTCAAAATTGGTCACCAGAAAAATGGCACATCTGTTCAACTGCCATCTTAAGGAAGTGAATTCATGCTGTTAGCTCAGCTACAGCTATCCTCTCGGTTATCCTCTTGGTAGCTTGGTGATGGATCAAAATACGGTTACTCGCATTCAGCAACACTGGTGCTTTCTGCTGGTGTAGCCAGGGTAAGAGCTGGGGCCTGAAGCCTATGGCCAACAAGATTCAGGTACTGGGAAATATCTGAGTTATATTTCACTTTCTTTGGGGATGGGAGGGAGAAAAGAAAGAGCAAACACAACTAATCCTTTACTCTTCAACTGGTCTCTTCTATTGGAATTGAATTTGCTCACAAGTGGAAGTGCAAACATCCCCGCCGCACACGGGGAGTACGGCAGGCAGTCAAAACAAGAAATTCACCCTGCTCGAACAATCTGCTAATCTGAACGTTTCCATGACAAATATGGAAAGGGCTGATTCTAGGCACCAATTTGGTTATGACTGGCTGCAGACTGTACAAACACACGAGAAACCTCTATTTCAGCAGCTAGCAGAAAACAGAGAATGCATTTGTGCCGTGCATTATCTGCTGTGCTGGCCCTCTGCTTTTTAGCGTTGCTTGTTGGTTTGGTGTCGGCTTTTTTCCCCTAACTCATTTACTGTTTTATTACTTATGTTTGCTGGAGGATATACAAGCAACTTGAAATTCTCAAGTCCATCTTAATCTTGTATCCAGTGCTAACTGCCAATGTACTAGGAGCACTCTGGGCAGTCCTCCGGGCATCGCCGGGGTTTGGTGCACACTGAGCTCAGTGGCTCTTACCACCCGCAGCATCCCCAAACCTTCCACCTTGGGGTTTGGAAGGTGGCAGCAATGCCAGCGTGGGGAGGACAAGGTGGTGGCTTACGGCCAACTCGTCCCCCAGGACCCCAGGGCCCACAAAGGCCGCGATGCTCCATCAATCCAATGACATGAGCGAAGCAAGAAGACTTGGGAGAAAGAGGTGTTACCTTTTATTAGGCCAACTCAAAAAGCTGGAAAAGTCAGACAAGAAGAAACCCAACAGTGAATGAAATTAAAATACCATCAATTTTGGAGATCAGAGGAAATAATTTCTAAGGAAACATACAAATCCATGGAACTGCCATGAGGCACTACCGAAGCAAACGGCACAAATCTCATAGACGATCGAGAGACACTCCAGCAACCAGGGAAAGCTTCTGCATCTCTGACACAAGTCCTGGAAGCAGAAATCTTTATCCCACAGGAAAGGCCACGTGGCTCATAACCTGCCTAGACAAAACACCGCATTATATTGGAATAATTTTTCATGTTCAAGCCAAAGGCATGAGATCCTCTACAAACAACGCTGCCCACTCCAGGAGAAGAGGTCTTATGCTTGAAGGACCACTGCTCTTGACTTGAAGGCAGTTTCCACCACCTTTACTGATTCAGACTCCCCACTTCCATTAAAGCAAGGAACAAATCTTGTACTTTTGAACTGTGCTGTGAACACCCTTGCTGCTCCCAGCTGCAATGACCAAATGAGCCACCAGTCCCACAGCCACAGTCCCGAACAAAGTGCAAGGGGCAGCAGCTCAAGTGAAGCATTCTCCTGTACCAAAATTTGATGGACTCAGCAGACAGCACCTCAGCCCCCTTTGCCAGCACCCACCACCTGCCCATGGACATCAGCCCTTCTTGGAAAACTCTGGGCTTTGGGCATCACCTGCTTCTTTCACCTGTTCTTAAACCAGGACACATGGATGTGTTTTGCTTTTCGTGTATTACCCCAAAACAGCCTAAGACACACGTGTGAGCTGCTTAGCTAGACAAGGCTACACAAATAGTCTTCAAGCTACTTAGAAGAGCACGTATTTACCAAGATTACAGAGTATTTGCAGAGGTGTGGATCTACCCCTGTTACAACGATTTCTTCAGGCTCTCATTTTTGCAGCAGTATTTAGTTCCTAGATAAATCCTGAAATATTCAAATAAACACATGGGTAAACATACTGAAACCAAACACTAGATAGCAGGGAATCGAAGAGTGGAATAGCCAACAAACAATTCCCCTACCAAAAGACAGACACAGCAATATCCAAGGGAGCAGCTACATGTGGGCACCGCTGGCACCATGACACGGCAGAGAAGGCAGGGCACAGTGCGAGGGCACAAGCAGGCCTGCCATGCTGCTCATGCTTGGGATAGCACATCCCAAGTGTCACGGCCAGCCCGGGGCTCCCCAGTGCAAGGACATGGGGACACAGGAGCATGGGCCAGCCGGGGCCACCAGCATGGTCAGGGGTTGAAAGAAGTCATCTACAGCCGTCCAGAAGTCCCTTCCAACCTGATGCATTCTCTGAGTCTATGTGGTCTGCAGAAAACAAGAGTCTCTGGAAAAGCCAGAGCATTAACTCATCCTAATCATATTTTAACCACTTCCACCAATCTGAACAGGGGAAGGGACTGGCTTTCTTGAAGGGAACCTTCACAAGAGGAGGGGCAGGTGGGCAACACTGTGGATCCATCAGACTATACCTAAAGTGAAACCAGCGGGGTAGTGCTGACGGACTTCTGCTGAGCTTATAGGCAAAGAACTGCAGTCAGACCCAGCACGTTACTGTTTGGTTGTTGAGAGCTGGAGTGCTCACATCCAGCATAAAATATGAAAATAAAATAGCCCAGGGGCACATGCGGCACACATTCCTCGGCCTCTTCTGCCTGAAGATCTGGTCCTCCTCTGGGCACTAGGTGTAGAGGAACATCTGCTGCTGGCTGAAGTCAGCTGAAACCAGCAGTGCTGCTCTGTAAAGCTCCTGTCGGCCAGGTAAGTGGTGACTGAAAGGTGTGAAATTCTCTACTGGCTTTGAAAGTATCCTGGAAAATCAAAGGAATTTCTTCCAACTTTCTCACTCCAACCAAATGTCCTACTAATCAGCAACAACACACAGATACCACATCAGAGCCAAGAGGAGATAACTCCTGGAACATGGGATTTGATAAATATAGGTGAACAACCACTGCCAGCAGGCATCAGCAAGATTGAATCCCCCTGTAAATGGTAAAACGTGTGCCCAGATGCTGGGTTTTTACTGCTCACAAACTCCAACAATAAGCAATTTCCTCCATCCACTAGAGAGAAGAGCCAATCTCACGACAACAAAGTAGTAGAGAACATATACATTCAGCCAAAAATGAGCTACGCTTAGCGTAAACCAGACGCAGCCTGCAGATTTCTGAGAAGGGCAGGGGTGCTCCGTGGTGCCATGCGGCTGATATGCCCATGGCACTGAGCTCAGCCATCTCGCTGTGCCTCAGCGTGACCCCAGTTGCAACACGTGCGATGAGGTGCGCAGACAGCCATAGGGCTCGGCTTGTAGCAAAGTCAGTACCAAACATCCCAGGCAGCTGTACACTCGTGGTTGCATTATAAATAGCACAAAAAGATGAACTGTAAAGCAGGCACACACGCACTGCTGTAAATTGTACCCTACCAGGTCAACTGCCCACCTCGCCCCAGGAGCATGGAATTTTACACCTGCTCACAAACTGAGGTGATCAAACCCCTTGCACAGCCCTTCTCCACTTCTCCTTACAGCAATTACTTGATGTTTGAGATTTCCTCAGTCTTTTTTTCTTTTAAATTGATAGAAAATCCATACCAACTTGCAATTCAAAAGCGTACGTACAGCTGAGCAACGGACCCAGTGGAAAAAGAGACCTACCCTAAAAATACTGGCAGACTGGTAAATGCAGACGCTCTGGCAGCAACATTTCCAAATAGCAGAAAGACTTGCCAAAGTTCCAGGGTCTGCCTTTTTGTCGCTTTCTAAACAATACTCATTCTGTATTGTACAGACGAGCCCCCAACAGTGCTTTCAACTTTCTGCTCAGCAGCACCCTGGAATTTCTGAATTAACCCTGAAAGAAATGGAGCAGAGCTCAAGCAAACACTACACAAACCAGACCTCTTGAAAAATCAGCATTTTGCAGGCAGCATTTATGGATTTGAGGATTAAAATCCCTGCGATCGCTGCTTGCTTTCTCATGCTTTTCACGAGCTTCTCCTCCTCCCCTTCCTTCTGAATATATCCTAATATTTTTTCCTCTTGACAATCTTCATAAAACACACATCATTAGCACTGCACACTTGCTGTTGGATTACTGAATATACAACGTCGCCTCTAACAATACTTTCGCAGAAAGAAACCACAGGGTAGCGGAAAGGATTTGCCGTGTAGCTACATGTTATTCCCTCCTCAGTGGATTTACAAAGCATGGGATTTGGGAATAAACAGGTCTCTTTTGCAAGTGCTCTGCATATGGAGCCACTGAGTTTCTCCTCCTCGTACATGCCTGGGTGAAGGATTACAAGATTTCAGATGGTTTTCACCCCCAAAGCCCCTCCACAGCAATATCCTGATACCCACTCATTTCCTCCACCACCCCACATCCCACTCGCCTCTCCTCTGCAAATTACACCTCACATAAACACTGCTGGGCTACTTGCAAGTGGCACATGTTCATTTTCTCCTCCCTTCCCAATACACATTTTTTCTCCTAGCAAATATACAGAAGAGGCAAGAAAAGCAAAACAGGAGATCTTACCTTTTGATGGTCTTCTTTGTTTCGTTTGTAGAGAGGAGAACGTACCCATTACAGCACCCATCGCAAGAGCTACTCGTGAGTTTTTGGGGAGGATTTATTTTGGCTGGGGTTTTTCCGATTCTTCTCACTCCCCCCCTCCCACTGCCAGCGAACAAAATCTACGTGAAATGCCCACCAGAACAAAACAAAACAGAGGAAGTCAAGAGAAGAAAGAAAAGAAGAAAGGAGGAGGGAAAAGGCAAAGCACTGCAGCTCGGCGTTCAGCAAGCGTTAAGCTTTGAGGGCTTTTTTTTTTTTTTTTTTTTTTTTTTTTTTTTTTTTTTTTTTTTAAGTCAACACACATGCACTGACTCACAGCCGGCTGCACTGTTATTATTCAAAACAGCTCCCCATCAAAATTTAAATGCTAGGTAGATTCCCTCAGACCAGAGCTGGCAGCAGATGCATCAAAATATTTACTGGAGCACAGCCACATAAACACACAGGCTAATTCTTCCTCCCGTTCCCTTATGGCTCCAACCAGCAGCCTGGAGGTCTACGGGGAGAGCCTCAATGCATCTCTTCCAGCGAATGCTACAGCCGAGTCCTGGAGACATGGTGAGGGGCGCGGGGGGAGCCAGGGCTTTGGGCTCAGCACCAATTCTGAATGAATGGGACCCTTCCGCGTGGGAAGCGCCAGCGAGCCAGCCGTCAAAGCCCCAGCTGCCTGGGCTGCGTGCTCTGCTAATTAAGAGTCTGACAGAAAGGTAGGAGCCGGCGATCTCTAACGATGGGCTCCAGCGCTAGAGTCGAGGATTAAAAAAAATAAAGAGCTACGTGGGAAAATGGACAGAGCCTTCCTCCCTGATCCCTTCGCTTCGCACACTTTCTCACCTGCCAGAGGCACGCACAATGTGGTCAATAACTTATCTCCCTGCGAAGTACGGACACATCCCTTTCAGGGATTTTAAAGCAGTGAACTGATGAAACAAAATCCTGCAAACACCTGGTGGCTCTGAGGAGGTTGGACAGTTCCCTGGGTTTTATGCAGTCAGTATTTGAACATACCTGTTATGCACTTATGTTTTCTCAGAAGGTGGGGACAGGAGGGGCTCGGGTAGGGAAGGAGTTAAAGGCAGCGAGGCAGCTGTCAGAACCAGAATTAATTTGCTCGTTGCTCACTGCTCATGGTGAGTTCGATTAAGGCAGCATCTGTGCAAACACTGTGTTTGTCTGAAAAACCTCGTTCCCACACCAGAGACCAAAGCACCTCTCTCAACAGGTTTCCTCTAACTTTAGAGGACAATTTTATCAAATGCATCCTCCAGAGCCCCAAAACCAGAAGCTGCAAAGCTCCACTCTCCCTGGAGCGAAGACTTGTACTGCCTCCTGCTCTCACATGGCCAGCAACGCTCTCCTGGCACACACAGGTGCATTTGCCTCCCCTGTGCATAGCAGCAAACAGCTTTCAAGTAGTTTCCACTTGCAAAAGACTGTGGCACTGCACACGATGCATTTTGTTTCCGTGTTTTACAACTCAAAATACAGCAGTAGGACTTCTTCTGAGGATCCATCTCACTTGGATGCCCAAGTCCCAAACTGAAACCCAGCAGCTTTGTAGCAAAGTGCCTTGGCCACCATGGGGTAGGGCCATGTCCCCCCCAGGGCTCCCCCAGGCTGGGCTCCTTCCCTGGCCCCCTGGGGCCTCGGGCTGGTGGGCATGTCGGATGGCCGACATGAGGGAACCCCAGGGGTGTGGCTGCCACTCAAGTTACAAGGAGATAATGCAGCAAAATCACACGGGAAGTGGCTTCAGGAGTTAGATCCCACTGGATCCCAGCCATGCAGAGGGAGCTTGGACTGGGAGCAACAGATCTGGCTGCCCATATGGTGAGACACCGAGGAAAAAGTAATTTTTGAAGATAAAATTGCAGCCCTGATGCTGTGCTGTTGTTTACTTGAAGCAGCATGGTATATGGAGGCGGAGGGCAAGTATGGATACTCACTTTTCTTTGAGACTTGAAAGAAAAAAAAAGATTTGTCTTGGCTAGAAACCAATATTGACAGATCCCTATGAAATCATGGGAATAAACTACACGCATTTCTGGTTGTATGACTAAAATATGCAAGAACGGGGACAAGAGGAGAGACCGTATCTGTGTCTGGGCAAGCGAGAGGAGTCCCAGACCACGAGTTCACAAGCTGCTGTTTTCTCTCTCTCAGCCAAAAATCCGGATCCCTGGGAAACAGAAGCATCATAACACTAATGAATCAGTGTATGTGACACAGCAAGCAGGAATTTTCTTCTCCAAAGGTGACCATCCAGACTTACCAACCTAGTAGCTAACACGCGCTCGAGATGCGGTAAATGCTGACAGACACCCCCACCCGGGAGCTGGATGTCTGCCGTGGTGTTTCCCCTACAGGTCACAGGACAACCGAGCTCCACCTTGGGTGGTGAGATGCCCAGTTCTGGCTGTGCGGGCAGCATCATAAAGGCTGCTATTGTAGGATCAAAAGCAGCTTGGGGGAAGGAGATAACATGCTGCACTGAGCCTGGCTGCACCCTGGGTGTTTGTTTCCAGTGCTTGAACTCAGGAGCCAGGCTCCAGAGCTCTGCCACCCACTCCCCAGCACAGGCTGACACCTAAGGCTGCAGGAGGTTTGGCTCCCTCCTGGCCCAATCTGCCTGCAATGCTGCAGCACCTGCCTGCACAGCTGGCTGCACACTGTCTTCATGCCTTACCCCTGCCTAAACACACCCACAGCTCCCCAGGAGGGTTTCCCAGAGGGCCGGGGCCCAACCCCAGCAGACAGGCGCTGGGCCAGCTGAGAACGTGGCCACAGACAGCATGCCAAACCCAAACCAAGGCTGCAGGGCTGACATGTCCCATGGGACACTGCTAATTATCATCATTGGCTGCCAGCAATTAAACCCCATCCCATCCCCATACCACTGCTGCACAGCACCCAGTACCGTTCAGCAGCCCCCATACAGGTCCCACAGGGAGCAGCACGGCACCGCTGCAGCTGGGCCCCGCAGGAACGGGGGCAGGATGGAGCTGGGCCACGCTGGCGGCAGATCAGTCCTGGCTCTGCATCTCTGGTGTTTCTGCAGTACGTGCAGGAATGAAGATGGAGAGGTTGGGGTTCTTCCACCAGGCTGAAATTGGGACCAGGATGAACCACCTTCTCTAACCCCCTGTCACCAGTGAAATGCGTTCTGATGTGTTTTTTTTTGTTGTTGTAGTTTTGTTTTGTTTTGTTCTTTTGGTCTCCCAAAGTACAGCACTGTGCAACCCAAAACCAGCAAAGTGCCTCCTTAGGGCAAGCCCTTGGCCTTCATTCTGCAGCTCTTTGCTTAGAGTGGTCCCAGGTAAGTTCTGCTTTAAAAAGCCTACAAAAGATGGACATTACCAATTCCTTTTCCCTTTTGGGTATTTTAGGTATGAGAACTAAGCAGCGATGACCGGAGTTGCTTTCTATATAAAACTTCAGGAATTTCACCTCTCATATCCCAGTAACTAGAACTTGTCCCAGGAACACGTTTAACATCTAACCAATGAAGAGTGCTTCAGCTAAAGCAGAGGGCATTTTCTGCCCGCCTGGGCAGCTCTGTTTGGCTTTAGCCTATCCACAGCCACAGCCCTTTGGGCAAGCAGCAGAGAACACGCGAGGAGCAGCCAGGGAGCTGGGCTGCCACATGAGCTCTGGTGCAGAAACACCAGCCCTCCTGCTTTCAGTGGTGCCCACTGAGCTGGGCTTGGTCGGATGTTCAGTTTGGAACCCCCCGACACCAGCCCAGTTACGCCTCTGGCCCAAAACCTTCCCCAGGCGCGGGTCCCCAGCAGCACAGGCGCTCCTGTGGGTTTCTCCCCAAGGCTGGGCAGCTGGGGGGGAGCAGGAGATGGGAATCGTGCATCGATCGGCCGGGCAGCCATCTGGCAGCCCCCTTGCAGATGCTGCCCGGGGGCTTTTGCCCTCTCCTCCAGCTCTCTCTGATTTTTAAAACATGAGACGTGGAGAACCGGCTATCTGGGAAGAAAAAAAAAAAAATCAAAAGCAAGAGGAAAAATGTTCCTTTCCTAAGAGGATGAAATGAGAGTTTCTGTTGCTTAGCAAATTTTTAACCAGTTGCTGCCCTCGGCTGCCTGTGCCAGCACATCCTCTGCCAAGCGCTGCCTGACCTCAGGCCCAGGGCTCCCCAGACCAGAACCCAGGGCAATTCAGACATGGCCCGGAGGTGCAAATGCCGAGCATCTCTGAACTTCACTGGACCCTGGAGAGGAGGAAGAAACCACCACCATCAGGACCACGCGCACAGAGCTGGGATGCTGACAGCCCCCATAACACAGCCCCCCAAGGGATGCCTTAGGGCTTGGAGGGGCAGGAGAGGGGGGCGTGTACCACATCTAATACAGCAGTGGTCTTTCTTATCTTTATTTCTCTGCAATTCTTAAAAATACTTCCTTGATTAGACTGCTAAGGCTTCTGTTCCACTAACCAGAACATACAAAGTGTGTGTTAACGAGAAATACGTGTCACTAGCTGCCTGAAGTCGTCCCAGCTTGAAGCAGGAAGACAGAGAGCTAAGAGGCGTCCTTGCACCAAACCCAGCCATCCCAAAGACCACGAGGGGAACCTGGGAGCAGTGTGAGATGAGCTGCTCTGCCCCTGGGAAACCAGCTCAATCACAGACAGACCAAGGTGGGGTCGTTTTTTGCTGGTCGATACTTGTGAAATGTACCTGGAGACCTTTGGGGATCCTCACTTGCCTTTTTGTCAACATAAGGATGCACTGGGTCTTCCTACTCAGATTTTCAGTAGGAATTCACCACACGTTACTGGCTTTTTTTTTTTTTTCTTTTTTCTCCCCCAAACTTACTTTTTATTTCTTAAAAAAATGTTGCTCCCAGACCAGCACCAATGCAAGACGAGCCTAAATTCCCCCTCTTCTCCTCCACTCATGAGCCATTATAATAAACGGGAATGTTTTCAAAGAACTCGTTTTGCTCTCTGTAAGGACAAGGCAGCAGAACAGCTATTAAAAGATTCATTACTGCACCTCCACAGGCCCAAAGCAAATTCTCCTGCTAGTTAGTTTTGCCAGATCTCAAAAGGTAAAGGTCCTCCCTTTCATTTTGATGGAAATGTATTTTTTACGACATGAAAGCCAGTGAATAATAACGCCGAGAAATCAGATGGAACAGGTGAGGCTCGAAGCTTGGGGATCATCTAGATTTCCATGTAAATACGGCACCGACAACAGTAACTGAAGTGTTAGAAAGCCACCTGCTTGCCAAACTAGAGCACATAAAGCTATGCAAAACCAAAATAATAATAATAATAAAACCTACTGTCACCTAATGCCACCGAACTGAGAACACAAAGCCGGGAACTGAGGCTGGAGCAATCGGGGCTGCTCCTCTTGGTTAGCGCCCTGAGAAGGAGAGCAGAGAGCAGGGCTGGCTTTTTGCCCCTGCTGCTCAGAGCAAGCAGCCGAGCCCTTCCCGAAATACAGAGGGCAGACGTCCCTGCTCTGCCTCGGTCTGCTCCTGGAGAGCAGCAGGCAGGCTGGGGGCTGCAGAAGCACAACCAGGCCCGTGTGGGTGCTCCGGGAGCAGGAGAGCAGAAAGATGGAGGAGCTGTTCTGCCTGGGTGAGGCAGCACAGGAGGGCTGGAAATAAAACTCCATTATTGTCTGCTGGTGTGTCTCGGGCTTAGTAATAAAACGGAGCAGGACTCTGCGGAGCACACCTACTGCTTGCCCTAAGGACATCACCCTGGCAAACAGAGAGCTGGGGAAGGGAATGCTTCATGTTCCCTCTGACAACTTCAATGAAACACAAGGCAGGTACCGTTTGGTACCTCTGGCTAGATTATTTCTTCTGTAAACGGGGAGAGAACATCCCCAGCACACCACGAACCAACGTGAAGGAGCGAAAAACTGGGGGGCAGAGCAGGGAACAAGGGGAGCGTGGGGCAGGGCCCCGCCAGCAGGCAGTGGTGCTGAGCCCTGCGGGATGGCCACCAGACTGTGGCTGCTGGGTGGTTTTCACAGAGGCACCCACTGGGACGGGAGGAAGGCACAGGGTCAGGCCCGGCACAAGGCTGTGGAGCTGGAGGAGGCTGGGGGAGGCGCTTTGGGGCTGAACCACAGCCTTCTGCTCGCATGCTGCCCTCATCGCAACGCCTGAGGATGAAGCAGCTCACACCTCAGTGATGGCAACCAGCCATTACCCCACGAAATCCAAAACATTGTGCCGAGTGAAGCCTTGCCTTCCGGTGTAATGAAATCTGCAGAGGAGAAACCGCAGTGCCGTCTGCGGGAAGAAGGCCTGGGGGGCACGGCGAGAGGCTGAGCCCCAGGGCACCGCACCGAGGAGAGCAGGGTGCTGATGTGAGCCTGCCATGTCACGGCACCTCTCACGAGGACAGCGAGGGCTTCTGAAGGGAATTTTGGAGGCTGGCAGTGACAGAAAATCCCCCCAATTTTTCCCTCTGCGGGAGGGAGGCGGGGGTGCACTGCTGGAGCTGCAGCCTGCCGCGTCCCTCCGAGGCTGATGGAGATGGGCCGATGTGAGGGGCCCAAAATAACACAGCCACCAGGCAGCATCGTGTCACTGTTCCCACGTGGCACTGGCAGCAGTGACAGTGACCAAACACTGCTGCTGCTGCTAGAAACTGCAACACCGAGCGGCCAGCACCCGGTGCCAGGCGCACGCGCAGAACCAGAGCTCACACAGCCTTTTTCCTGTAACGTGTGAGCGCTTTGATCACATTGGCAGCCTCTGTGAATGTCGTTCACAGACACGTTGTGACCAAAGGGGAACCATGTCCCAGCCCTGTACGTGGTGACAAGGACACCTCTCCAGCAGCTGGGACAGACACCACCGGCGCTGGGCACGTGCGTGCTCCATCGGCCCCCAGCTCTGCAAACACACCAAATAAGCAGGCTGAGTGACAGACGGGAACGCGAGGTTGTTTTGTTCCCAGGAGCATTAAAGAGAATATGTCAAAACTGCATAAAGAATGTGAACAATAAATGTCAATCTGGGTTAACAGCCAGTTTCGTTTCTTTCTCAGGATAATGGTCCAAGAGGCCTTGTTGAAAGAGAAAGAGCAAATTTTAATTATTCTGTATTTCCACGGATGACTGATAAATTGACTCCAAACAATTCTACAGTCAACGAGTTTGCTTTAGGGAGGAGAAGAGGGAAGAGCAAACATTCAGATGATCTCGGATCTCTTCTTTCCATTTGCTTTAGAGCACTTCAAGGAAACGTGCCAAACTACCCCCATGTAATTCAGGTCACTGAGCAGATGCACATACCGCCGTGGACCTAACGGGGATAGCTAACCATCTATTGCTGTTTCACATTTCACTTCTCACCACGTAGTCTTGTAAAAGAGAGCAAGGGCAGCCATCAGACACCCCCAGGTAAGTTCTGCTTGTGTCGGGTTAAATCACGTCAGTGGAGAACCAGCTCAACACAGCGGCCGTCACTTTGTGCACCTGCTCTGCGCCGAACGGGCAGGGATGCACAGTGGGCACCGGGGCTCCCTGGTGACCTTGGGCTCACTTTTCTCATCATTAACAACAACACGCTTTAACCAAAAGGACACAAAATACTTGCCGTGTCGTTTCACGATTTTAGAAGCACGGCTTCCTTAATGAAGGTTCAGGATTTCATGTTCTGTGTTGCAATCTTCCCTGCTAGAAAAAAAAAAAACCAATAGGACTATTCCCATAAAGTGTTTGCTGTTTGAAGCCGGATAAAACAATCCATTAAAATGGAGATTAGCTTGGTAAATTTTGTTGAGCTAAGGTGAGCAGCAACACCTCCCAAACTCACAGCATCCTGTGCACCAAACAGCCAGGTTTACGCCTTGGTTCCTTTTCCATCCTCTAAGTGCACATCTTCTGGTGCTCCCTCCACCTTTAAAAGCTGCTTGCAGGAAAACGAGTTTCTCTTTGATATAAAGATGCCCCTCAGTACAGGAGCATCGGTCTAGCAGATCGCCTGGGAATATTTTGATTCACTGCTAACACGTATTGAACTGCATGAGTTTTGTGTGAGATGGAGCAGGCTCTGATGTGCACTGGGCATAAACGGGTTTTGAAGCCGGGATCTGGCATCTGCCTAATAGGCAGCTAACGGCTGATTGTGTCCTACACCCTGCTACAGCTCCAGCAAACCCCCAAAGAAAGCAAGGTTGGTAACAAATTTCAGATGCGAGCAGGGCAGTGGTTTACCAGCATCTATGCAAGCAATCATGGGGAATCACATCGTCCCTATGGAAACCTCAAGGTCTGTGACATGCACAGTGATTACTGCCAGCAGTTAATACACTGAAGTCATTTACCAAATTAAAATGAAGCCTAGATTGCACCAGAAGGATCAGACTCCAGCTTACATATACAAGTAAATGTAAAATTTACAAGTAAATGTAAATAAGGCAGGACTGGGGGTGACTGAGAATGCAGTGCAATAACGGGGGGCCTTCAGACTGAAACCTCCTTACCATGGGACCCAGGGGCAAAACAGGGTTTGAACAGTGGTGTTCTGATGGAAAAAATGGTTATTTCATACAGTTCCCAAATAATTAAAATCACCAATATTTTTCACTTACAATAAACGTGTCCAGGATTGATGAAATCCTGAAATCATGATGGAAGCCAAACCCTGTGGTCTCCAGCAGCAGCGTTTGCAGCGCTCCCTGAGGACCGGGGACTCTGGCTGACCTCCAACATGCTCAGGCCACCCACTGCCACTGCTCTCCTGCAGGAGCAGGGACAACACCTGCCCAGGTAAGGCTTCAGGCTCACTCCTATGGAACAGCAACTTCATGCTTCCTACTTCGTGTTCCCGCAGCCAGCAGCGCGGTGGGTGCACAGTAAGGGAGCAGCCGACCTTCCTCTGCCAAAGGGAAAGTGCAGCCTGGTTGGGAAACAGCCTTTGGAAATGCAGCTAGTTTTCACTTGCACGCTGGTGCATCATCACGTGGAACTACAATCCAAAATTACATTGTGAAAAATATACAGTTAAGGTACTGCAATTATCACAAGTTTGGAGGTCTCGGCACATGGCAGTTCTCCCCTGCTTTGGGGGAGTAACGGCAGTGTCCCCGTAACGGGTTTCTCCACACGGTACTGATGCATGTTGCCATCTATAACTCCATCTGAACTTCATTTAAGCAAGAGAACTAAGGTTGCAGCAGATGAAGAATGCTTCCAATAAAGGGACGCATGCCGGTCCCGTAGTGCTGGCTGCTGGGCTGAGTTATTGTTATTACGTCCATAACAACTTGCGTCTTGAAAGCTGAAGTGCTTCCCAGATCCCACCATCAGTGATAGCTGCATTCAAATTCTGTCCAATACAGCAATCAAGATACTCTCCGGTCTCATTAACTAATTACAACTATTCCAGTTCAAGAGGTACCAGCAGCAGGGTGGACACAGCACCGAGCCCCGCTGTTGGCAGCATGCTGGTGCATGTGATAACCCCAACGAAAGCCAACGGACCCAAATTCAGCTTCAGGCCAGAGGGGATTTTATTTTTTTATTTTGCCAGTGGGTTTCGCATATGAAGGACACCAGAAGGTTATTTTTGCTGTTTTTCTCCCTCTGACAGCGTCCAGAGCACACTTCTGCAGCTCAGAGCAGCCCGTGAGGTTCACCCAGATAGGAGGAGTGCAATTCGCACGCAAGGTCAGATATTTGTTAGGGGGGGCTCCTTACAGAAAGGATCGCAGCCCACACACCCCCAGGAGCAGGTACTCATCTTTAAGCAAACCAAGCATCCAGAGGAGCAGCAAACGCATTATCAGCCTTTTGTCGTCTTACCTGATCTGTGTTCTTGCAAATAAGCTCCTGTCTGGGTTCTGTGCTGGACAAGGGATAAGTGAGGAACTTTCCTCCAGATCCCTTGCTCAGCAAAATGCCTGCTGCCCATCTGTGCGGGGTGGGAGCGTGGATTGCAAACCTGGCCAACTACGGCCTTGGCAACTTGCTGCTGAAGCTGATGAACGATTTCTCATCAGATGCAGGTCACTAAATTCTGGGCAGCCCTTGGTTTTCTTTCCAGGTCCCCTCAGCATGGCTTCTGCAGAAGACTTATTCTTTGTTTCTGATTAGATTCTTGGCAATGGAGTGACAGCAAAAAAAAAAATTAATATCCAACTGATAGGAAACAAATCTTCAGCAATCCTCTTTTTCAGCTGTGAAGATTGTCATCAAGATTTCAATCATCTAGGGTAAAAAGCACCTGGCATAAAGCAGCCCCCAGACATGGACAATCTGAGCATGGTCCCAGCTCTGTGGGGTTCCCAGGGGAGCCAAGACCCCAACCACTGCCTCCTAACCCTTGCTTACTTCATCTACAGGGGAGCCCCCAGAGCACAGCACCCTGACAGTGACCGTGCGTCACTTTGGGCAGGGAAGGAGGCAGAGAGGTGGACAGCATTGGCTTCAGGTGCCACATGCAAAGCCGGACGAGCACGGCACGGTGTTGTGGATGAGGGTACCATTCTCCCATCGACTTCCAGCCTACAGAACCGTTTAAAAAACTGCACTAGACACTGTCTTCTCTTTGATGAGTCCAGATGTCAAAGTCTAACACTTGCCTGCCTTCCACATGTAAAGATCAAAAAAAAATCTAAATTCACCTAACAGCACTTAGAAAAAAAAAAAAAAAAGAAAAAGGAATCTAGTTCTGCTGCTTCTGATGTTAGAGGAGTCCCTGGCTTCACTGCTGCAAGATCCAGCAGCCCAGACCACTCAAATAAAGTCATTCTTTGTTCCTGCTCAGGATATCAGAGCGCTCCAGGAACATAAATCTGAGGCTTACCTGGCCACTTACAATAAAACACCTACCAGGATGCGCTGACCTTTCCTATCCTTCCAATATGGGGCTGACAATCTAAACAAAGAAATACCATGTAATAACCAGGAATTATTTCTAATGACATGGGAAGGGAAGGAAGAAAGAAAAAAAAAAAGATCTCTGGTGCACCAGGACTGGCCCTTTTCTATGGAATAAATTTTGGGGAAACTCACAATGCCGTTTTCATGAACCACTGAAATTTGAACAAATGCTACACGAAAGTCAAGCATAATATATACATATATTTGCCACACATTTTTAACATACACTCAAAACGTGCATTTGTGGGCAACAAAACAAGCTCTTAGTTCTCCTTGCTGTACATGAAGATAAAGACTTGGATCCCAAACTGAAATTTAGGTTACACTTTGCCAAATACCTGATAGGCACAAATACAGGGGTAGCCATTGTTCTAGAAACAGGACGTAGAAAAATGCGTGTATAGGCACAGCTGCAGGCAGACCCCAGCTACCAGAGCACTTGCACAAGTGCTGCTATCCCCAGATCCCGAACACACAGGTCCATTTCCATGGCTGCACATCCACAGTGCAGCAGGCACAGTCAGTGCCTGGCCCCAAACACCTGAAGGAGCTGCCTGTGCCGTGAAGGTGAGTTAGAAGTTTAACCTTTCTCCCCATCGGGAACAGGACAATGTATAAATACTAACCACAGCTCCCCTGCACCAAGCTGCTGCCCCTTCCTTTCTTATGAGACCATCAGCAGCACCCTGCGTCCCTTTTCCTCCTGTGCCACCTCCTGCTCAGCTCTGCCCAGGGCCACAGGCATTGTGCTCCTGCCCACGGCGCTGATTTCAAATCCTCCTGCACGGTATTTGGGCACTTGGGTGCTCCTATCAAACCAGACCTCCCCCAGATTCCTCCCCGAGCCCCAGGCTGGTGCTGGCATCCTCAGCTGGAGATAAGAGCCGAGCCCAAAGGGACTTTTCTGCTCATCTCCACTTTGCACGGCAGCTCCACAGCGTGGAGCTTATAAAGCTACAACGTGATGCATTTTATAGCGCAAGGAAAAAATAAAAATGAGTAATGAAAAGCATTCCTCATAACTTCATTTCTTTTCATGCTGGCGAGCACGCAAACCTTCCCGTCTGCAGCCCTGCGCTAGTTAGCAGAGCGCTGCGCCATCCATCTGAAACGCTGGGACTCGTGTTCTGCTTGTTACAGGGCCATTCAGAAGCAATTTCTCCAGTGTTTCTTGATTACAAATATTTGTGAAAATTATTTTTCATACCTTCCTGTCACAGGCAAAATAGCTGCGCCTAACATTTAAATTATGGCATTCAGCAACCTTGCTTATGCTAATTGACACTAAATATATTAACAAGGTGTGGATTAGCATAACATAAGTATTTGCAGGTGAAAATGGCTGGTCCAGACAAAATCAAGAGGTGTCACCAGCAGCACAAGCGTTTGAAATTATGCCACCAGTAAACCAAAGCCAACAGCAATAGCTTCCAGACAGGGATGTCACGTGTAAGATGTGCTGAGCCACGCTGTGCAGTCACCTGAAAAGGGGCTTGCTGCCTTTGTGATGGGCAGAAAATCTCTCCTCTGGATCAGGTTAGTGAAATTCAGGGGCAGTGAAGGCAGACTTTAACTACAGATGAGAAAACTTTTACACAAAGAGTTGGCATGCTCTTTGTTGTGGAGGCTAAGACAGAGTGCTCACACCAGCTGAAACAAAGACCAGCAGAGAAGTATTAAAAATACTTTTTTTTTTTTTTTTTTTTTTTTTTTTAATTTAATGAAATGATTTGATCCTTTGGCCCACTCAAGGTTGATGAAGCCTCACTTGATGTGAATTTGGAGGTACTAGGGATGCAGCTGTCTCTTCTGGATGCTGTTATCCTGGCTCTGGCAGGAATCACAGGCTCATCACTTTCTGGCTCATCCTGGGTTGAGCTTCATGTCCTCAAGCATTTTCTCCCCTCCTCCTGGAAGATTTCTGTCTTGCTGGCTTCTGTCCTCCACCTTGCCAGGTGAGCACCAAGGCTGAGAATTCATCAAATCCTTAGAAGTGGCTGCTGCTTGTGTCAATGAAGTGCTTCTTGAAGCCCTGCTGAATTTTTTAGCGACCTCTTGTTCCTTTTGTACCTGCAAAACTGCAAGTTATTTAACTTCATCTGCAATCTTTTCTTACCCCAGCTTTCCTTTGCAGTGTTTTCCTACATTGTGCTGGATGGCATTTATCCTTGCCATGGTAATTGCAATTCCATCAGCCTGGTATCTTCAAAGAGAGTTCTTGGCCAGTGCTTCTGGAGCCAAGAGAATAAGGATTTACTGACAAGTACCTCTAAAACAGACAAACTAAAGAACTGCTGGGGTAAAAATAAATAGAAGCATTTTTCAACTATTAGTATAGATACTAAAGAGATGGCAACTTCATTTTAGACCTAAGGGATGTTAAGAAAATGCCTCTTAGAACACTCTATTCATTTTGAACTGACGTCTTTATTGAAGCAGTGAGATGTGGGTATCTGGAGCCAACTGGTTTGAGAGAGCAAGTATCTGAGAATGGTTTCCCCAGCAGCTGATGGACTCTGCTCCCCTGGGAACCTTGGCTGTGCACAGCCCTGGGCTCCTGCACGCCTCACCTGGGCATCCCGAGCACTGAGGTGTCCCGGGGCTGTGTTTCAAATTCCTGTGATCAAACACCATTGCCTCTACTTCAAATCCCATTCCAAAGGACACCGAAAATCCCCTTTAATTTCCATGCCTGAAACAGAGCTTTATTAGCCTGCCAGGGATTACAACCAGGAGCTGAAGTTAACACAACTCACCAGCTGCTAATGTATTTACACAGCGTGACTCAAACATTAGTTTGTGGTGTAGCAACTCGCACACAAGCTAAATTAATTCCGTACTAATTAATACAAGTGGGGATGGCTCAGGTTAACCCTGCAGTGAAAACATAGCCCACAGGACAATTTACTCGGACGTGCTTCAGGAAAGGAGAAGAGCAAAACCGTTCTTCTTGGGTAGAGGAGTGGGACTTCTTGCAGGGAGATGCTCTGACCCTGAAAATACCACTGAGAAGGTCAGGGGACCTGCAGAGAAGGGGAAACCCTCACCTTTGGGTTGATGGCAGCTGCTCTCATTCGCACCAAGCCCACTGCCTGCCCATTGAGCCAGAACAGCTGGACACAGCCCTACTGAGCCAGGTAGGAAACCACAGCACAACAGCAGGAGCGCAACCCCTGCTGGTCTGACCTCGTGAATAAGGGACTTCAACGGGCCCTGCTTTGCCCTCCCCTCTACAAAAGGCTCCTCATGCAGGAAAAAAACGTTTTTCCTGGCTGCCTAAGAGAAGGCTGAAGTCGTGCGAGCTGCCTCCTCCAGCCAGGCCGGACCCCTGCAGCCGAGGCTGTCACCCCTGGCAGGTCGCGTCCCAGCAGGGACAGCCTCGGCCAGCAGCGATGCCATAACAAGGCACGGCTCCCCTCCTGCCTGCCCCCACAATCAGATCTTTACTGTCATTTTGTATTTAATGCTGGTGACGCCAAAGGATTCGAAGAGCTATTTTTGTTGTAATATTTTCTAATTGTTTCCCTCAGGAGGTGGAAAGGCTTTAACTAGATCTCGTATCACGGCTCCATCTCTACTTGGAGGAAGATAAAAAGCAACTTCAGATGTACCGCAATTATTCCCTGCAATTAACACTTCCCTTTTATTATTTTGCCACTAATGCCATTTTCCTCCAATCTAGTTAAGTGCTGCAGCCCACATTTATTCCACCACTGATGAGCTATCCAGCAAACCAGTAAGGAAGACCAACAAAACTTTTATTTCCTGTAGTATTAGAGCTTATTAGCGGTCTAATTGCAAAATATCCAAACTTGTTGATTATGAGCTGACAGCTCTTGTAGATGTGGGGATGCTGGAACGAATGAATGTATCTAAGGGGGTAGGAGCACTCCTGCAGGCAGGTTGGGAGCTCTGCTCCCCTGGTCTGCAAGCTGCCACCTGTGTTTTCTGCGGCTTGGCTCTGAGTGCAGCAGTGGGGTTACTTCTGCCGGCACATACCCAGACACGGCATGTACCCAAGCTGACATCAACAAGCAGCTGACAGACAGGACCTCTCATTGCTCACTGCACACACACAAAGCCTGCCACGTCTGCAAAACCTAAACCATCTTGGGTCACCCACCACAAAGTAAAACACTTCATCCCACCACTTTTATGGGGCCATTTATTCACAGGCCCTGCACTCTGGCATCCCGGGGGCGTGGAAGGGAGACAGCAGGAGGCTGCTGCCCACGGGCAGCACAGACAAACCCCGGTGCTGCCAGCACAGGGGTGATGGGCAGGCAGGAGGCCAGGACCTCCCCAGCCACCTGGTCCTCTGCCTGCAGGGTCAGACACCTCGTGCACGGCAGCCTCCTCGTCCTGTACTTCGAGCTGACACGCCACCCAGGGGGCTTCGTACTCCAAACCAACTGAAAACTCTTTAAAACAAATATTAAGACCTTGACATAAAAAAGAACAATATTTATTTAAGACTTTGCAGAAGCAGAGGATTAAATAAGCTGCTGTTGGGCAGTGCAGCTCTGGCATTTTATCCAGCTCAGCAGCAAGGCGGGCTGTGCGCACACCCAGCTGAGGCTGAACTTATCCCTTCAGCAAACACGCAGACCTGCAGCAAGTTTCCTCTCCCCGAACAACTGTGTTGCTGACTGACAGTTTTCAGGGCCTGAGAAATAGAAGGGGGAAGCAAACTGCAAAGCCAACGAGGTCTGACTGACGCCACCCCCCTCTACAACCTATCTGGTCTCAAAGGGCAGAGGACGCCTTGCCTCAGCAGAGGAACCCCGAAATCCACAATTCTGGTAGCCAGGAAAGGTGGGAGATCCAAATCTGGCCATGTATTTGTCTTACAGCCCCTGGGCAGTGCGACTGGCTTGAGCAGAGGATGAGAACCCCGAAGGGCAGCACTGTTACACTGCTGCTATACCCCTGCTCCAGGGCTCTTCCGAGCCAGGTATGTTTGCAAATAAACACAGTTTTGGAACTACACTACAAAAGACTCCAACCCAGCTCCTTTGGTGTGCTGCTGCTAACATCCTATTAACACACGTCCTTGCACAGTTGGCTTCTTTTATTTCGGGACTTGAGGCCACGCTGCTGTGCGGTGCAGCAGTGCTGCGCACAGTTTGTACTCTCCTCCAGGAACAGTGCCAAGGGTCAGGACAGAACAGAATCGGGAAGATTTCTCTCAAATATCATTCAATAGAGGATCAAAACACACAAGAACCAGAGCACAATACCACCAGCTTCAGCATCGCAGGCACCTGGGTTTAATACAATAACCCAGTGTGAAAGCTCTGTGGGAAAACCAACGCTATTCACCCCCCGTACCGTGCGTGCAAATTAATCTCTGCTTAACCATCCCCGTCCTCGTGCCAGAGATCTTCAGGCGAGCCACCCAGCGCTTTGCACCATGCTTCAGGCAGCAGCAGCGGGGCAGCAGCACCTCCAGCCTCACGCTTGGACGGCTCAGGGGCTCAGGTGCTGCCCGGGGCTCAGAGCACTGCTTTGGTGGAGCTGCTCCTCTGCGGGGGGAAATGTCAGCTCGAGACTGCACAGCAGAATGTCAATTTGGTTTTAGTTCCGTGGAAGATGACTGTGGCTTTTTAGGAGTTCATTTGATATCAAAACAGCCTAGAAAGAGCAAATGTAATTAAAATCTTCCAGGGACGCTGTGGTTGATTAGAAGTTTAATCACCAGCAGCCACCGAAGGGAAAGGCAAATACCCACTCTGTGCTGTCAGGAAAGCAGCTCGGCAGTGCCCAGCACCTGCAGCCAGCGCCAGACGTGGTCACATCCAGATGCGGGCAGGTTACCTCATGTTGCTGCGAACACATGGAGATTTCACCCTCTGCCCAAGTACATCGCGGGGCACGAGGACTGGGACATGCCTAACTTCGACTATTTACTTATTTCCACTGAATCCATCTCCAAACTTCAGTAACCAGAACACAAACTGCATGGGTAGCACATGAAGGAAGCAGAGAAAGGTCAACTTCATATTGGATTTAATCATCCGATTGCCATGAAAATACAGGTTTTCATTTTTCCTGATTTTTGCATGAACTTCCAGAGCATAAGCACTGCCTTGCAGTACTTGAGAGTCACACAGGATAACCCAGGTTCTTAGCTGGCTTTGTACAATGAGTGACTAACAAAGTCTGAATGATAAAAACAACAAAACTGAAACATTTACACCTGTGTGTGGAACACAAAGTTTCACAACTGACATTTTCAGGATTGCTGTATTCTTTTAAAAGAGATTTTCTTTTAACTTGCTGCCTATACACATTTTAAAAATCCAGATTAATTGCTTTTTTTTTTTTTTTTTTTTCTTTTATCAGAAGCCTCTATCTCACAAGTAGCAGGTGTTTGGTTAAAGTATTTCAGAACAGCATGATCACAGTCCCACGTTCACGGTAAGGTTTATCAGCTGTTTTCCACTTAAGCTTGTGTGCATCAGATCAGAAAAGATTCACGAGCACTTCACTGAACACAAACTAAAAATCAGTAGGAAAAGTAACCTTAAAATAGACCAGAAACAAATCTGAATTTTGATGGACACCAGCAGCAAACAACAACACCCACTGGGTCCTAGTGGGGCCATGTTAGGTATCGGCAGTGCTGTTGATCTCCGTTAATAAGGCGGGGCGGTGCCTCAATACGCACGGCTATCCTGGGATTACCAGCAGTGTGCACTAACACTTGCTCTGGTATTGACTCCGGGAGAGCGAAAGGAAGTTTGTTATCGTGGCAATGGGGAAAGGAAGAACTGGAAACAAGAAAAGCCACTTAACAGCTTAAGGACAACGAACAGGGCTGTTCTGAGCACAGCACCTGTAAGCAACATCCCCTACGACTCGTGGGCAGTACCTACAGCAAGCCTGCAGTCCTCGGCTGTGTCACGGCAGTACTGCATGTATGCGTCCAGAGAACATCAGCTTAGTCTGAATTTGCCACTCAGCTGTGGAGGTGAGGGAGACCTTTGCCATAAACCCCAAAGCCAGAGCCCCACACCCTCCTGCCGAGCCACATAGCGGTGCGGGTTCGGAGAGGGGAAACGTTGCAAACCCAAGCGAGTGCCTGCCCTCGCCGTGCTGCTGGCCCCGGCACTGAGATAGGCATCTTGCAGGCACAGGGCCCCACATAACAATGGCTCTTCCACGGCCCCAAATGCAGAGAAAGAGGGCTTGCTGTGCAGTGAGACACCCACCGGCAGCACTTCTGCCCCCAGGCTTTCTCCTCCCTGTCAGCATCAGGTGTGGCAGGCTTCCTGCAGAAGCGCTCCCTTACTCTTTGCTTTTTCTAAAGCGAATCACCTCCGAGTACATGCTCTGCTCATTTGAGTAAGGATCATCGATACCTTTTAAATGTCTCTCTTCATTGGTGTTGTAATGGCTTCCCATTTAGGAGCATGTGCACGTGACAATAATGCCCTAACACAACTTCCCCATCAGCCTGAACTCACGATGTCTGCAATCGATTCTGGTGACTCCCCGCCAGAAATCTTCCCCAGCCCCAGGCAATGCCTTCAGGATCCTTCCGCCAGCCACCAGTCCTCCTGGGGGTAGTCCTAGTCAAACCAACTGGGGCTTGTTCTTTATAATGGAAAACTCAATGAGAAAATATCAAATGAGTTATTAAAATCTAAATCTATCACGAGCTGCGTTCTCTTAATCCACTGAAGCAATTACAGCAATAATTAAGTGAAAGCAAATTGGTCAGAACCATTTATAGATACACACTCAGAATAGAGCACGGGGGAGCTGTTAAAGCAGATACCTGAAGAGAAGTATTTTAAAAGATGCAGTGCAATCCAGCTGCACCACCCCAGTGGCAATCAGGCAGTCAGCCGTGCCAGACTAACATCGTTGCAAACGAAGAAGTAAGAGGGAGGTGAGCGAGCGTGTGTCCAGGCAGCCCCAGGGCTCTGCCCACAGCTGGCCCCAGGGATTGCTGTGCTGCTGTGGCTGATTTCCAAGCAGTGCAGCACGGGGAGGCTGAAGGAGCTCGTGCTGGCTCCTTGTGACTGGGTATCCACATTTCTTCAACCCCACTAAACCTTTACAGGACTTTCCCAAGATGCGGGGAATCCCAGACCATGAGGTGCAAACACTGAACGAGCCCTTGAGCAAGGCCTGGAGGCACTGTGAAGGAAATCCCCTTGTGCCACATAGGTTGGCTCAGGGAACTGACTTCAACTCCCTCACCTCCTGCACGGCCCCACTGTGCAACAAGCCCTAAGAATTGTCCTGTTACACCTCCTGGCTTCTTCTTCAGCACTTAAAAGCCCCTCCTGCTCTACCCTGGCCTGCTGCCACCCCCAACAGCAGCAGGTACCGATCACCAGGCAGCATCAGAAGGTGAGCAGCACGCAGGCTGCCGAGACACACCACCCAGCTCTGGTTCCCCCTCGCCTTCCCCAGGAGCTGCTGGGAACGCAGCAGCAGGCTCCTGCAGCGCTGGGAGCACAGCCGCAGCAGCGGCAGAGCGCAGGGGAGACTTCAGCCCATGTCACTTTAGGACCTGACTTGGGCGCAATCCAGGCTTCTGTTATTTACTACTGACATATGCTTAGCTGAAATCTTTTTTTTATCATTTCTGCCTGATTCATAATGAGTCTAACAAGAATATTAAATATGAGCCATTAAATTTATTTTGACTTGACTAGCTTGTCTCAATAATTAAGAATTCTATTTAGATTAGTACAAGGAAATCTCCTGACATATATTGCCTTGCAGCACTGAAAAGATAAGGGGAAATGACTGCGTGAGAAGGCTTCTCTTTGAAGTGCAGCGTTTGGGTAGAGACAGCTTGAGCAATGCCTGCCAGGCAAGCTTCACGTTCCGCTGCTCAGATATGCGTTAAGACCAGGAGGCTGCAGTACCAAATACACTCGGAGGCCCTGGTGCTGCCCCTCGGCTGCGCCTCTGCTCCCACGTAGGCAGGCGTGTCCCCCACAGGCCAGCCGAGATGCTCTCCTGGATGGAAGGAAGCAAATTTCAGGTAGGAAACCCTCAGCAAGGAGCTCTCCACTTCTAACAACCAGCTCGGATACTGGCAGGACACGCAGCTGCCCGTGAGAAGCTCGGTGTGTTCACAGAAACACAGAAGTGAAGGGGAGAGAATTTTTGTCCCAAAAGAATCATTTCAAAACCCTGTTGGAAATTTTAAGTTCATTTAAATCAAGAATGAAAAATGCCTGCTGGGCCAAGTGGCGATTTTTCTGAATCCAGCTTCAGGAGAAGAGCTCCATGAGGTTCTTCACGATGTTTAAACAGGATACACAACACAAACGGTTCACAGGTCTTGCTCTAAACCCACTTAATGTTACATTTTTATTCCAAAGAAATTAACCATTTCTTACTGTACTGTGAGCATTAACTGCTGTTGCAAGGCCCCAAACATTTCATACCTAATTTACTCCCAAATCATGCCAGACCTTTCAGCCAATGTCACAGGACACACATTATCTTCCTACAAATCAACTCTCCCCATAGGGGAGATGCGACTGCTCCGGGTGTGGATATGCACAACCAAACTGCAAGGAAGCCGTGTAGCAACTTGTCCTTTCCTTCTTTTCCAGCAACTTTCTCCTCATCCCCAAACAGACTCACAATCTCATCTCATCTCATTCAAATGAATTACTACCCATCTTAACAAAACCAAACAAAAGAACCCAGTAAACGTGGTCCTCTTACACACACCCCCTATTTGACACCCATATCTTTGCGGTACAACTTGCAGGATCTCACTGAAGTCCATTTTGCTTGTCCTCTCTTTCTTGTACAGCCTTTCTAATTTCTGATTCACCTCAATTAACTCTCTCTCTGGTGTTCCCCATCTAAATTTCTCCCCCAGATCTCTTTCTCCACACCTGCGGTGATCTTCCCTTCCCCTCTCTTGCCATTGCCTTCATTGCAGACATCTCAGCACAGACTTCTCCCAGGGCGAGATTTTCATCTCCTTCTTTCTTTGCACAAAAACCATCCTGCCCCTCAAAACTCATTCATTCTGGAGCAGGAAAACATTTCGTACCTTGGCATATTCTCCTCCTCACTTTGATCGGTATCTGCTACTTTATTTTTCCCGTGCATCTCACCTGCACACTCCATCTCTGCTCTTAGGGCAGGTAGCTGCAGGTAGCTGCTGGTGAGCCGGGGCTGTGGGAGAGGCCTGCAGGAACCCGCCAGGAGTCCCTGCACCCACAGAAGACCCCAGTGTGGCAGTGGGAGCTGCCAGCCCTGGCTTCCCGGGTCCTTCTGCAGCCAGAGGAGGACTGGGTGCTTCACCAGGGGGTGAGCGACCCCACAGCCCCTGCCCAGTCTCTGAAGCGAGGACCTCCTTGGCTCTGTGGCTTCCTTCCCTGTCCCAGTGCCAGCCCCACGCCCAGTTAACCATGCAGGAATCCCTTGCTGGACTAAATCATGGGATCGACGTCAGTAATAAACATTATCCTCAGCAGTACTCATGTGAAATCTTATCGATAAAATTAACCTGCGCACCAAAAGCACCGACTGAAGACTTTAAGGAATCCATCCCAGCACAGCACCACGTATGGCCCCTGAGCAGCTGGGGGCTGAGGTCCCCACCTCAGCCCCTACAGCCCCAGTGTGCCCTACAGGTCCCAGCTGCCTGCAGGGGCCCTGCAACCGGGTCACTGGAGATCAGCTCCTACAGCCTTCCAACGCGCCTTCCCCCTTGGCTCCCCTGCTCTGCTCCCTCAGCCTGGGGTTTCTTAAACGTCAATTAAAATGCTGATTTTTAGTGGCACAGATGGAGCGTCTTCTGTGTCTGTGTGTTTTAGCAGTTTTTAATGTGAAGCAGAAAGAGGCTGGCGCTCTCAAGTTGTTTACAAGACATCGCTGTTTTTACACTGCTCCAGGGATAACAGTATTGAACCCACACCTCATATAAAACCCAACAGCCGCTGAAGAAGTGCACCACAAAAGCTTCAGAAAGCATCGGGAAGTGGGAGCGTGCTGCACACAGGTGCCTTTCAGCAGCACACACCTCACCGCTGAAATCCTGCGTGAAGCAGAGGCTTGGAAAATTATCAATATTTCTTTCCCCAAACCATTACGCGGTTGAAAATCAAAATATTAACATGGGAAAACTCTTCTCCCTAAGCCAGGCTCGAGGCACGTGAATCAACCTCAAAGAGCTGTTTCATGTTCCAGGCAGGCAGCGGGGGGAGCCAAGCACAGCCCCTTCTCTCTGGTCTCTCTCTCCTCTAATTAAACTCCTCAGATGTGCTCGGAGATGGCGCTGGGCTCCCACGCTGAAGCAGGCTCTCTGTGGCTCTGGGGTATTTACATTATTATTCCAAAGCAGCATTCTCAAATGGTAGTTTTCGGATGACTTTTCCCATTTCTTACAGAGACTTTCAGCCTCCCCAGAAATAAAAAAAATTTCCATGGAAACACACCCCCCTGAGATGCATGTGACTTGCTTGGGAGCTGGTGCGCACCGCGCTTGGCTGCCGTCGCCCTTCTCTGCAGAGCAGAACCAGTCAGCGCTGCTTCTTCCCTCCCTTCATTTATGCTCCTAATTAATTTGGACTAATTATACAATGGGGCCAGCTCATTCTCTTTCCTTCCATAGCCATCACACTTAAAACAACAGCTAATGGAAAACAAAAACAAAAACAAAAAACAAACCACAACCTAAGACTTATTTCTTATAAATGTTTTCTGTCGTTTGTTTTTTAAGGTCTGCAGTTGAGGTTTTACACTGCCTGCCTCGCAGAGCTGATTTCCTCCCTTCTTTCTGCTCTACGGCTAGGAGACGACAGGATGGGTGCTCTGGGGATGCAACCGCCCCCTGCCTGCGCTGTGCTCTGCCCGCTGCAGGACGGACTCACGCACTGGCCATGAAACCTCACTCCTGGTAGCTACTGCTCAGATGCAGGAGGTCTTGAAAGGCCAGGGAAAAGCAAATGAGAGGAGAGGCAGGAATTAAAAGATAAGAAAAGAGAAACAGGGAACAGCTTGAACCCAGAAGACACCATTGTTGCAAGACCACAGCTGCTCTCCCGCTGGCTCAGGGAGCCCTGCTGGCAGGATGGACCCACGCCTGCTGCAGTCAGCCCACTCCCTTCTCTGCAGTTTGGGTTTTGTTTCCAATACCAACGTGTTTAACTGGGAAGGCAAAAATAGCCCAAAGGCCTTCCTCCATCTGCCTACTAGTGCAGCGGTGCCCAGCGAGCATCCATCGCCTCAGGCTTCCCAGGGAGCCTGATGCAGATGCTGCCTGCACTATGTTGTGATTTGCCACGTGCTTCCAGAAGCACTGTGATGGCATCGCCTACAGAAGGGACTTCCAACAGCAGGAGCAGCTCAGAGAAATATTCAGCCAGTTATGAGTAACAAGTAGTAGCTCGGCGCAGCAAAGCTAACCCCTGGAGAAAGGCTTCACCCCTGGAAGGCAGGCTTCGCCTCTCCCCAGCCCTAAATTATTTCTGCTGCATTTAAAGAGGATGTTGAGTACCCAAAAGCTTTTAAGTTTTTCTGATGACTGTTTCCTCACTTGTTGAAAAGCTGTAGGAGACGGGCTGGAGTAATGGAGGGGTCATAAGCTTAATTTAAGGGGAAAAAAAATATTTTATTCTTCCTTTATATCATAAGTAAAATTTGTATAGTTTGGTGAAGTGTTACAATCACAGAAGTGCAAATTTACCAATATAGGGATTCTTAAAAAAAAAATACAGCAATTGTTTTCAAGCCATTAGTCATTACTACACAGAGGAATTAGGCACGTCAGGTGCCTGATGTGAAAATATTTCTGCATCTTTTTTTAGATCTACCTATCACATTTGAAAGTTGAAAACTATCCAGATGCTCTGAGGAAAAAAAAAAAAACTCTTTTTTTTTAATATATTTTCTTAAAGGCAGGGGCACATCTCCAGTAGTCTCCATGGTTGCAATGCCTGCTGCTCCCAGACGGAGCAATGCTGTCGCTGTGCTGCAGGAGGGGACTCAGCAGAGGCCACCTCAGGACCCCTCTGCGGGTTCTGCCCTTTGCCTCCCCCAGCACTGCCAGGAGGCTCGGCCGGCTGCATGGGGGACAGCTGAGCCCGACTTTGCTCACTTCTTCCCCAGGCCCTACCACAGCAGCATTTATCCTCGCTCACACATGATGGGTTGCTGTGTGCACCCGTGCTGGTAGGGAGCTGCTGCTGGTCCCGGTCTCCCTGCTGGAGGCTATGGCACAGCCTCTGCGGGGGTCCGGGCTCCTCACTTCTCCCCCAGCACTCAGAAGTGCTGTCGGTCTGCCTCTCGCCCCCAGCAGGCTGCAGAGGCACCCAAAAGTGCAGGCACCACATCGCACCACCACTGCGCGCTGCTATGGCCTCGACTCTGTGCTGGAGGACACGGGGAGGCTGCCGTCCTCCTGAGTGCTTGGGGTGCCAGTTAGGGTCAGGTAAGGTAAGACAGGTAATTCAACTTATCTCCCTGGGGCTATGGGGAATAGAGCTAAGGTCGGTAACAAACAACAAGCACACTCCCTTTGGTGCACAGGAGAGCTCCCACCCTCCTGCTGCCGAGCCCCTGCAGCTTTGCCATCCTGGCTGAATCTGCAGGGGCCGAGCTGGAGCCTCGGCCGGACACGGGGAACAGCCCAGCTCCTGATCCCAGGTAACGGGGCAGGAGGCTCAGCCCCACACAGCCCAGGCAGGGCCACAGGGCAGAGCTGAGCGCTGGCTTTGCACTTGACAAAGAATTTTGGATTTCACGAGTGAGAAATAAAAGGCCAAAAGTAAGTTGTCTGAGTTAATTGCACCTAAACTTGGAAATGACACACTCAATGCTAGCCGTTAAATAACATTTTCTATTACCATCTACGCATAGGATGGATTTTGCAATGAAACTAAGTTACTGCACAAATGCACGTTACTGTCAGCTGAGCTCTTTCTATTCCCAAATATACATGCAGTGTTATTGATCACTGAGCACAGCTCGCTGATGGAGAATAACCCCTGCCATTCCTGGGACGTGCCAGCACCTTTCGCACAGCTTCCGGGCACTGCAGCACGAGGCAGCCTCCTGGGCGCATGGGGAGCCCTCGAGGAGGCCCAGAAACCAGCTGGGGAGAGGCAGGGGTTGAGAGATGAGCACAAAGAAATATTGAATGAGCTCGAGCTGCCATTCACTGGATGGTACCCTGTGGAAAAAGTAGGGTGTGATCATGTAACTGAGGCTGTCATAAGGCAGACACACAAGGGAGCGAAATAAAATTGCACCAACGTTGTTAACTCTGTCCTTGCTTTGCTTCACAGCACTTGACAGCTTAAAAAAAACCTGATGTGAGTGATCAGTCCCAGCCCTGCATATCATTTCCTCTTATCCTAAAAGAGGCAAACACCCCACTGTGTTTGACACGAGGAGGATTTGCACATGGAGCTGTCAGCCCCGCGGCACAGCTCCAGCACTCGGGCTGAGGGGTGGGGGACAGACGTGGCTGTGCGAGGCAGGCAGCTGTAATCTGAGGACCTGCCACCCTGAAGATGGTTTAAGAGCAGGTTAAATGTGTTTGAGCAGCTCCAGTTCACACACGGAACAGCTCCGTGTCCAGGCCTGGGGCACTCCAGCAGGAGCGGGGTGGTTGGGGTGGCTGTGTGGGGCTCCTGCCCCCGGTCCCCTGGGGGGCTGTGCCTCTGTTCTGGGTGCTGAGGCCCCAGGGATCAGCCTCACCCCACTGGGCTCGGCCCCTGTGAGCACCTGCCTCTATCTAAGCAGCACAGGCTCACACCCACCTCCGTGTTTGCTGTCAGCGGGGATTATTTTCATCACAACGCACTGGCAGGGAACGTGGATTTATTCCTTTCCTCAACCAGCAGAAACGCTCGGCCATAAATCCCATCCCAGTGGTTCTTTGCCACAGCACAGCACCCAGACACAGGCAGCTCTGGCCGTGAGCTGCTCCCAGCTTGGGGCAGGCAGCTGGGTGATACTCTCATTGACCACAACACTTCTGGTCTTCGCTGCAGGTTTCTGACAACAAAAACAGTCTTCCCAGATACAATGATGCTTGTATCAGGCCCCAGTTTTGAGCCTGACTGCCTTTAAGTTTTATGAAAAGGTGAGAGCTGCCTTCCCTGCTTGCATGCCTCCAGAGCTCAGAAGCTGAGATCTTTGTTATTTTTGTCTTGGAGCACAGCCAAGGGATGGAAACCCCCTCTGGTCCAGTGCCCGACAGTGACTAAGGAAGCAGCGGCTCAAGAAGCAGCGTGCAGGCGGTGTCTGCATGAGGCTGGCCCCGCTCAGCACAGCAAGGCAGCCCGGCCTGTCACTGGCTCCATGTGCCTGCACTCCTCTGTTGGTTGCAGGTCACTCAGTGTGGTCAGCAGCCTGATTTTTCCCCTCTGCCTTGGCCTCCCCGCCCCAACCCAAGCAGTGCTGGAAACCAGCAGCCAGGTACTATTAAACCCAGGCCAGTGAGGGGAGGCCTGGAGCTGCATCCCACCATAGGGCTGGGCTGTGCCGGGGCAGGAGATGGGGCTGGCTCCCACACACAGCTCAGTGTCCTCTCCACAGAGCCAGGTACGTCTGGAAGCAAAGAGCACACAACAGATTCATGCTGTTAGGAAACAGCAAGAGTTCCCAGGCAACAACTCCTTTGTATGGCCCCAAACAAGTCATTGGGATCAAAACATCTTCCTGTACGCAGTGGAAGCTATTAAAATCCTATTGCCTTCCCACACCAGCAGCTTTTAGAAATTCAGAGCGGTGCCATTACTGGCAGCAGGATCCATATTTCAAACACAAACATTCTAGTCCTGCCTTACTGGTAGGAAGCAAAGCGAGTTTTATCACACAGCAGCCCCAAAGATTTCCCAAGCACAGCAAGTAGCAGTCCTTGCCTGCTGGCTCAGCAGCCGTGGCTAAGAAGCAATGTGAAACACTGACAGAGTCCCCCCCTGCCTGGCTTTTAGAGACCAGCTCTGGGCATAGATGCCTGGAGTCTGGGCCTTCCAAAGTTTAGGATGATCCTCGAGACACCCCTGGAGGCTGAGTTTGTGCCAACAGGTGATGACCTGGGGGGGGTCAGGGAGAGACCTGAGCAGGCGATGCCTTGCTGCCCATCTGGGGCTGTCACCCAGGCAGAACTGGGGTAACTGCCCCAGAGGATGCAGATAGAACAACAAATACATTCTGAATTCAGAAGCAAAGAGAAAGCAAACTTTAAATCAAAAGTATTAAATGACTCAGGAGCGGTGCTGTGCCTGTGTAGATCAAGTGCCTCATTAGTATAATGAGCAGCTGGAAGGCATAAAGTAGCTGTGCTGTGCACCAAGCAGATCCATAACCTTACCCAAGTGCCACCTGCAGGTTCCAACCTGTAGCCACCACCTTTGACCAGTGAAGCTGCCACGAAGCGCTGCTCATGGCTCCGGAGCTCCAGGGAGCACTCCTCACTGCCCGCTGCCGTGCTCAGCCTGCGTGACCTGCTCAGCCCCTTCTGACAGGGCGGTTTGGGAATTTCGCTGTTCCTCCGTGCCCCAGCCATGACCGTTGGCACCAATTATGGTGACATCCATCCTCCCCCCTCACATCGTGGTTTGTTTCAGGAAGGAGAGGGCAGGGGTGACACCCCAGGCCAGGCTGACCACGGACTGCCCTTCACCAGCCCTTCCTGCAGGAGTCTCGGGGACCAGCAAAGGAAAAATGGGTTGGGCTGGAGAACAAAGAAGGAATTTACTTCTGCCCTTCTAAATTCACCTGTGATTGCTGCCACGTGAATTAATGAGCAGGAAAATTCCCTTGGGGGATTTTGTCTGACAATTTAATCTGTCACTCTAGGAAAGATCTATCCCAAGTCTCCCTTTCTGTACTTGTATCCTCATCGTGAGTATTCCACGCCATCGCCAGCTCATCAACATGGCATCGCATGGCATAACCTGGCTCAGTTATCACTGCATGCACTTTACCGGCTTGTTTCTTTCCTTAATTTCTAATGATAATTTCTCATTAGCTGTGCCCAGCTCTTTCATTCAAGAGGAAACTTTTAGGAGCACTTTTCTTGGACGAAGACTTCCTTACGGGTAAACCTGTCACACTGCCTGCTTACCGGCTATAAAAAACCTCAGCGAAAAGTAATGTCAGAGCACGAAACCCCCTGTGTGACCTGAGCGCTTGTCATCTTATCACTGAGAAAATCTACAAAAACCGAGAAGCAAGACCGAGAAGAAACCAGTGAGTGGATAAAGGACAGGCCAGGCTGGCTGGACACCGAGCAGGCCTGCGCACAGACAGCACACAGCAACACAAACTTGTTCCATCAGAGCAGCAAACCCACCCGTGACTGCTGGCAAATGAACCATTTCAAGCACTGCAGGCTCCTGCAACAGATTTTCTCTGGTTTTGAGTCACATCACACACCAAACTGTACGACAGATACGTCTCCAGGTCTCCCAGTGTGCACGTGAGGACGAGCTGAAAGGCAAAGTTTGGGCTGTGGCTGCACAAAGCTCTTCCTGGGACACACGCGGGTGTCTCCTCATGACCCCAGAGCGGCCCGGTTGCATCCAAAGGCACAAAAGAGTCTCGCCTTACCTACAAACCCACGGGCTCTCTCCCTCACAGAAGCACAAGATGCAGATGAGGAATCCCAGGGCTTCTCCTCCACTGGCAGCACCGATCGGTTCGTTAGCAGCACCGGCTCACAGGAGGCCACGTCTCCTCCTGCGGTGTGCAGACTCCGAGGTTTTAATCAAAACGCAGCCCTCCCCCAAGCTAGCTGGCTGCCACAGAACGGGAAAAAAGGCTTCAGGAGACATAAAAGCAGCTCATCACAATCTTGCTTTTAGAGGCAAAAGCTGCGGAAGCCCATTGTGAAGGCAGGAGCCACTTCTCTGCAGTAACGGCCATCAGAGGCGAGCGCGCAGTTAATTATTCAGCAACAAAGGCTTGCGATAAAAACTCATCTCCAGCTGGATGTTGACCACTTAACGCCGTTCCTAGCATACAATTCATCAAATGTGCAGCTCCTCTGACCTCAATTACTACGTCCCTCTCACAAGTTACTTCTGAGAAACCAGTCCGAAGTCTGGCCGGAGCTGGGAATGGAGGGCTGGGCGATAAGAGCTCAGGGTTATGTAACCCACCGGAGAACCAAAGGCACCTCACGAAGTCAGGACAAACACTGCAGAACACACCCCAATGTTCGTGCGAAGGCTGGAGCATCCCCGCAACTTGGCCCACCACAAGCAGCCCTGCTACTCGTTTGGGGAACTGCACGTGCAAATCGTTTCAAAAAAACAGCAATGGGGTACGACTGCTGACGCACAGTGAGCACGTTAACATGCACAGAGTCCTCAGAAAAACACGATCCACTATGTCTGTCTGTAACTTTTGTTTAATTATGAGATATTTAATGGATGAATACTAAAATAAAGAGAAAAATAGAATAACAACCTGCTGCTGAAGTACAGCCATCTCTTAGAACAGCATTTTTTCTTTGTTTACTTACGGAACGAAAATAAAACTGTGTGAACAAGTGCAAGCATGCAGGTATGAGGTTACAGATTGCCTTCGCACACCACACAGGGACTGAAGATGGGTTTGGCCACCTGACAAAACCCCTCCACCAGCAGCACACCTGCAGCCAAATCTCATTTTCCACTGAGCAGCCTGCAGCATCTGTTCACACCACCCTGAGCCCTGCACAACTGGCCTAGCAGGCAAAACAGAGTTGGACAGGATTGATTCTGGTATAGGGGTAAAAGCCCTCCTGTAGGCCTGGAAATCACAACACGCATTTCAAGTTTCCCCCATAAGAAGCCACGTGGTGGTGTTCACACGGTGCCGGACCCTGGCACAAAGCGGGTCAGCGCCACTGCCCGGCCATCCTTGAACCTGCTCCCTTGCCAGGCTCTGCTCTGCAGAAAGGCCCATGCCCAGAAGGTCACGGTAGCCCAGGAGTTTGAGCAGAGATAATGTGAGGCCCTAACTACACGAGACGTGAGCCAGTGATGTGAGCCTGCAGGTGCTGAGCCAGGACATGTTTCCTTGCCCTGAGACACGATGGGACGCCCTGTGTATGACGCTGCTCCAGAAGATGTTCCTGCTACGAGTCCCCGCAGTGGGGACCCAACCTGCACGTTGGTTACAGCTGCACGCCTTGCATGGGGCGCAGCACACTTACTGACCGGGCACAGCCAATGGCCTGATGCTGTTTCTGCTCCTCCAGAAGTTATCCAGTTTCCCAAACCTGCTTGCGGTTGTGCCAATGAAAGTGAAGATCCACTGACTTCTATGGAAGAAACTTGCATTTACCAGCTTATTCAGCCAACCTTCAGAAACGATTCCCAAAGTATGCAAGCTGTCAAGTTTCAAGCGATCCTGTGAGACCAGAGCTTTTCTTTTTAAAAAATCTGAGCCATAAGAAATGTGCACTGGAACTAGTCAGCTCAGTACAGCAGCTTCATCTAAGCTCTGTTTTGAAATTTAGGTTGATTCTCAAATCAACTCCTGATGGCTTAAGAAGCCACAGAGAAAAAAATTAGTATTTTGAGGGCAGTTCCCATTTCCACTGAGACCTGATGGTTTGGCACAGGACCCAGGCTCTCCCTGTACTCATTAAAGGAAACCCGTATTATTTTCCAGTTTTTGGCTATGTTTTGGTACTCACCACCCCTGACACCTATTCTTGTCCTCCCCACTGCATCCCCAGGGCCGTGAGCATGAGCTTCTTCACACAGAGCACTGCAGCAGGGACCAGCTGATAGGAACTGGGACCACACGGGGCAATAAAAATTGTTTTTCCTCTTGGATATGTCCCTGACAGATAATGCCCCAGCAGACTGGGAATTGCTGCATTGCCCAGGTGAGAAGCAGAGATGGGGGAAGAAGCTAGGAGAGAGATTAAAACACCAGAGATGGGGCAAGACTCAACAAACCAAGATGTACGATGTAAAACTGAATACAGCATTTGAGAAATCATAGCTTGCTTTTCATATTGGCTTTGAAACAAGACGGATTTGGCCTCTAAAAATTCTTGCTGTTATACTGATACCATTTTCTACCCCAAAAGACAGATTACTCAGGCCTGGTCTACATGAGACAATGTGATTACACAAGGAATGCAACCCCTCCTTTCTAAGGGAAGCTGGCAGGTGAGCAGCAGACACGGCCATTCCAGTGCAAGCACGACCTGGGGCAGCCGAGTGCAGCACTATGTGAGCTCTGTGGGCACAGAAACACAGCTCCAGCCACCGTTTGCTCCTGCCACACAGGCACTTGGCTGTCCTGCAGCATTAAGAACAAAGCAGTGCACTTCTGATCCGCCAGGCCAAGATGCGCTGGCGCAGGACAGGCAGGGGCAATGGCTGAGGCTGGGGAAGGCCCAGATTAACCCTTCCAAGCTTTACTGCCACTCTCAGCAGCATCAGGAGCCTGTCCAACACCCCTGAACAGCTGGTCACACACATCCACTGCACTGCAAACACCTCAGCTGGCTCCCACCAGCCGCTTTCGGAACTGAGGAACCTGCTCCAGCGCCCACTCCCTGCCTGCAGCTAGCCCAGCGCCATCGTGCACGCCTGTGGACACGTGGCGGCCACCAAAACCCAGCAGCCCTGCAAACCTGGCAGCTACAAACCAGCCGGCAGCAGCTGCTGATAAACCAGCCGCTGGGCTAACCCACGTCTCCTCCATGCGTTTGCTGACCTGAGTGGATGCTTCAACAAGCCCCTAGCACGCTGGGGGAAGACAGCAGGTCCAACGCCATTAAAGCAAACTGGAGAGATGTTATTCTGCTGCGTAGATCTCTGGAGCAGAAAGCCCAGCTCAGCTGCCATGGCCCCAACAGCTCCCAGCACCACTCATCACACAGCACCAGGTATGCCCGCTGAGCAGCCTCCTGCCCCGCTGGCTTCATGCACGGAGGCCTTGATCACTGGGCACAGTGCAACTCGAGCTTTTGGGCAGCAGGCATGGCTAAAATCTGCCTTTCCTTCTCTCACGCCTTGCCCTCGAGCTCCTTTCCCCTGCCATTTGCTCACAGAAGTTTAATGGCAGCCCCTGCCTCCCGCCAGCCTTCCCCACACTGCTCCTCTCTCTCCCCTGCTGGTGCCCAGCTCGATGAGGAGCAGCACGGGCACATTTGGCTATCGCAGCTTCCTGCTAGTGCTGTGCTCAGCAAAACCAAAGGAGATTGCTGACAGCTGTCACCTGCCAGTACAGGCACACCAGCGCAGCCGTGCCAGCCCCGCCAGCAGCCCCGTGTCCCATCTGTCCCCGCCACGGGGCTGCCTCCCAGCTCCAGGCGGGCGTCAGCTCTCACTGCTCAGCCACCGTAACCAGGCTACCCTGGCATCCCCGTGTTGCTCACACATTTGCACATCTCCTTCCTTTTATGTATGTTTTAGGGCAGCACAGTGGGGCAGATCTCCCCGCAATGACTCAGAAACGGCAAAACGACGAGTGGCAGTGCACACGATGCCCCGGGATGCTGCAGATGGGGACAGCTGTGGCTTCCCTCTGGGCGAGCTCACGGTGCATTAGCTCAGAGCTGAACCCACCAGAGGTGCATGAGAAAATGGCACACAAGCCAGGAACACCTGCCTCAGCAAGGGGACAAGGGTACCACCCCATGTATAGGTGCCCTGAAGTCCGTCCTCAGCCTGCAGGAACCATGATGCAGAAGATAACCAACACCACGCGGTTGGGGCAAAACACAAATGCAGGAAAACTGCATTTTATCAGTTCCCCTTAGCTTGCTGGGATGTTCTGGGTGAAAAATAATTCTGAAACTGTAAGATGGCCTCGATATATTCTAGCAAAATATCTGCACTTCTCTCCCTGCAGCTACTGTTTCCATCCTTCCTCGTATTTTAACCAAAGCACAACCTTGACTAAAAATATTTTCACAGGAAGGAAAGCTTTAGACCACCAGGGCTGCAAAGCAAGCTGCCCAAGAACAGCATTCCTTGCTATTTCCAACCCCCAGGCTTCCACAAGTGCCCTGCCCCAGGAGCTGCTGTGCCTGGGGCACGCAGAGTGCACAGCGGCATCGCAGGGCTCCTCGCACAACAGCCAGGCATTAAGGAGCCAACCTCATGGGAATACATCACCAGGGATTTAAGCTCGGCTGAAGGCTCTGCCTACAAAGCACTGCCCCCGTGATTTGTGCTGTCGCTGTCAGGCACACCTTACGCAGTGAGCTGAAGGGCTGCATCACAGGTTCTGGAGTTCACGTTTGGGAGAAAACAAAACACCAAAGTCCTTTCGGTCTGTGACTTTTAACCAGTCACTTCTCTCGGCTGCTGTGGATTGGCGCACCGCCTCTGGCTTCAGAGCCAAACTTTTCCAGCTGAGAACATGACCATACGATCTGAGGGTGATGACCTCCAACTATCTGCTAATTTTCTGTCTTTCTACCTATAAGCATACTGCAAACAGCACTGTTTTCCACTTGGCCAGGCACTGGTGGGCCAGAATGCCCTACGAGCTCCCCTTCTGCTTCCCACTGTCAGCCCAAGAGGTTACAAGCCTGGCCAGGCTTCCTCCATGCCTCAACCACAGCCCTGCAATGAGCAGAGCCATCACCAGTGCCTTTTCCCTGTTTCTTGATCCATCGCCGCTGACAACTGTCCCACAGTCTATTTCTCCACCCAAGGAGTGATCGCAGCTTGCACTGCTTCCTAAAACTGATTTCCATGGCATCGCTGTCCCCATCTGCCCCATGTGCTGCCTGAGCACCATGTGTGCCCTGCAGGTGGAGGTGTTTTTGGGGAGTGGTGGGTTTCCCATCTCGGTCTCAGCAGCAATGCCATACAAAAAACTGCTCTTCAGTTTGGAAGATAACAAATTTAGTGACATAGCGCTATCACCGTAGAAAGGTTAGAGGCCAAGAAGGGCAGGACTGAACTGGGACTCAAGAAATAACACTTCAAAAATCAAGCCAGCTGAGCAGGATTTTTATTTCTACGCCCTTGTATCTGTGACTTACTGAGAATTAAAATAGCTCACCACCAAACTCTGCATTAATCTCCTAACCTTGCTCTTCTCCAAAGGATTATCAGATCCATTACTGTGACTATTGAAACCAGGCCCGCAGATGCCGAATTTCAAAGGGACTTGATACTTGCATAAGGGCGAGCACAGCGAGTTATGCAAGAAGCAGTAACGAGGTCAGGGAAGTATTGTGCTTCAGCGTGCATTAGAGGGGTCAGGAAGGAACGGCACTGAGTACAGCTTTGCAAACCTGGCCACGCTTCGTTCTCTCTCTGAGACAGAAGATGCTGGCTTCTGGAGGAGAACGGATGAGAGTTTGCTGCTCCCACACATTACTCTTGTGGGTCCAGGAACCACTACATCCCACTGGGTGTGAGGCACAACATGCAGGCAGGACAGCAGATCCCTAGTTGGAGAGCTCCCTCGTTAAGGAAAAGCTGCATTACAGAAGTGTTCCACTCTTCTTTATCTCCTTTCTTTTAGATATTTTTTTTTCTCTCCAGGCAGCTGCTTTAGGTCATCTCACCAGGGGCTGCCAAGTGGCACCTCAGGCTTCCTTTTAGCTTCCTTAACGCACATTTTTTGGAGCTTTCCTGCTCCTTGCAACATGGTGGCCGTGGCCACACTGACACTTGTCACTGTCACAGCTCGGCCCTGGCAAGGCAGCCGGTAGCAGCCAGGCGAGCCTTGGCCACCAGAGCTGCCGTGGGGCTGCAGCTATGTCTGGGGCAGCGTCACTTGTGTGGGTGTGTATTTGAACACCGTGTACATGTATACACCCAGACACTCACCCTTCCATGTGATTTCCTAACCAGATATGGCCTTCCAGAGTCCTTGCCTGAGAATGCTTTGGTCAGAACATGACGCTTTTGTGCCATTTTTACAGCTTCCCACCGACCTGATACCTTGTCAGAGATGTCTTTCTTGGAGCAAGCAGCTACGTAAGGAATAATTTTACCCCAGAAAATAAATGGCAGAGATGACAGTGAGCCAAACCACCTGCTTAGCTGCAGCCTGCCCAGCAGCGGGGCCGTAAGTCAGCTGTGGGGCTGGGAAGTGGTGCCCAGCTGCCAGCGATGTGGGGAGGCAGCACAGCAGCCATGCAGAGCCCTGCCCTGCTGTGCCAGGACAGGTGACAAAATGATAAAGTCCTGCCATGAAAACCATTAAAACAACCTTTGTGCTTCAAAAGCAAAAGCACCTAACAACTGGGCACCTTTTGTAGCCTTCAATTATTTGTGTCTCGTTTTTATTATTATTGTTCTGTCTTTTTCTTTCTTCCACTGTGGCAAAAAGCAAGCGAGGGAAAAGCAGGTAGAAAAGAGGAAAACAGCACCACCAACAACAAAAAAGGTCAAAACTCAGTTTTCTCAGAGAACACAGAGTTTCTTTGTGAAAGACCATTAGCTTTGAAAAATGCAGTTGAGGGGAGGGATGAGGGGGAGCAGCAGCCGCATTTCTGAGCTGCGCTACCAACAAGCAGCAGCTCTGCAGGCAGCACAGCCCCCGCAGCTCATGGCACTGCTGCTCCCCGGGGACAGGACCCCTGCTGCCCAGCTTAGCTAAGCAGGCCCTTCCCAGCACCACGCTCACATGAAGGTGCAGAGCCCTGTGTACAGCTGCTGTGTGCAGCCGTGAGGCTTAACCTTGCTTCTGAATGCCAGACGGAGTCCTCGCTCCCCTGGGCCTCGTCCAGGTCCTGCCCTGCTTCCCAACATTGGGCGGGGAAGGCGCCCAGCACTGCGCCACTCAGGTGTGCGAGACATCGCCCCCAGCCCAGCTGACATCACTTACATTTGGGCAGCAGAACCTCATCACTGCCAAGCTATCAGCTCTGGTTTGCTGCTGGTGCAGCACGAAGGCAGCCCTTGGCCCAGGGTAACGGCACGGCACCCACCGCAGTGGGCTCTGAGCGCTGTTGGTGGCCAGCGAGCCCCTGTCACGTCTTCCTCCTCTGTGAACCACCCAGGAGAAATGAGCAGGCCTCAGAAATGGGTTTCCAGCCTTGTCACCACAAGAGGCAACCTTGCCTTCAAATCCCTCAAAAGGAAATGAAGTGAGGCCAACCCTGCATAAGCACCTAGCAATGCCCTTCAGCAAAATGCATGCAGGAGAGAGACTACAACAAGGAGAAAGCACTAAAACCTCATTGTGTGTATCTGTATAATATTATATAGACAGATTAATGGCTGTATAATATTATATAGGCAAATAAAAACCCTTAAGGTCCAACCTCTCCAAGATCAGCCCCTGGAGCACGTAGCGGTGCCATTACCACTCAGCACCGTGGCTCTGTGCGGGGCTCGTGCCGAGGAGCTCACTGCCTGCCTGCAGGGAAGGGGCTGGGCGCTCACACCTGGGCTGGGCACTGCCTGTGAGCCCAGCTCAGGCAAGGCAATTCCTGACGTGAATACAGCAAGCGGCGATATTTTACAGTCACATATTTTAGTGACAGAAACACGAGGTTTTAGCACTCACTGGGCAATGGGAACATTTGGTTCCATCACTGATCAAAGGGTAAATCGCGCACACAAAGCAAGACCGGGCTTCAGCTGGCAGCAGCCAGACACAAGGCACTCCCAGCAAGACGCCTCCGGGTCCCATCACCACATGAGGATCCCCCACGCTACCGCACGGTCCCTCCCGTGGCAGCAGGTTTGCAGCCCCAGCGCAGCCTCAGCAGTGGCAGTGGTGCCATCGTACATGTACGTGGGAAGCATGGCACTGGGAGAGCTTCCCCTGGTGGTGCAGTGAGCCACCGAGCTATCCGGTCAGCTTCTAACCTGATGACAAAATCCAACACAACACCATAACAAGCATATCAGCCATTTTACTAAATAAGTCATATTAAGGTACGTAAGTTGTAAATGCCCAGGTGATACTTTTTTTTTTTTTTTTTTTCTAAGATGTTTCTAAGAGATTCAAGGAACTCGCACAGTTTTACACTACTTTCATTTTAAAATACCACTAAAAGACTATTTGACTTTTTTCTTGCCAATTTGGAACTTCAAAGAGAATGCAACAAGAGCTAAATGAAGATTTTGATACCAATAAGAGTTTTTCCTTCATGGGTGGATAATTTAAAGTGCTGGAGTTTTGGAACATTTGTGATATAAAACATAGTCAGTAATAATCACGTCCCTCAAGACATCCACTAATTTGTTTTATTGCCTTTTTATTTTTGTCCCCTTTCATTTTCTGAAATATAATCATAGTTCAGTGACTCCATCTGCAAGGAATTCAGCAACAAAGCTTTAACTGTAATGATGTACAACAAATGAATCACAATTCCTTAATCACCCTGTTCCCTTTATTGTTGCCTCATTCGAATTCATGGGTTCCCCAAAAAAATTTAATTATATTTGCAATTTCTTCACAAAATTACACAGATAAATAACTGAAAGCATAATGTTTCCTACACTTTCTGAAAAATAAAGTAAAAACAAACAAACAAACATAACAAAACAAAAAAACTAAGTTATTGCAAAAAGCTAGAATAGATGTTCAAACATCAAAGCTTTCTGCATCCTCAGAGGAAGAAGAGAGGACAAACGCTGGAGCCCCGCATGCTTTGCCTGCCACGTGACGACACCCGCTGCTCAAAGCAGCCTTCCCCCCAGAATAAGGCTAAAGGTGCTGTGATGAAAGGCTCACGCGGTGAGACTGGAGCTACACCACTTGTTTTGGTCCCACTGCACACTTGGCCATAGCTCCCCAAACACTCCATGCAGGTGGAGCCAGTGGCATGGCCTTGGAGCTGCCCCCAGTTTCTGCGCCTGTGCAGGGAGCAGCGTTTGTGCAGCCTTCCCCCTCCGGCTGCGTGTCGGGGCGATGCGACCAGCAGCGCAATTCTCCCGTGCTGCCCCTTGGAAACCGCCTTTCTGCAGGAGGACACGTCCCTGCCTGGCAGCTCGGATCTCGCTCGCGAGTCGTTTTGGTTCAGAGCGTGTCCCATGCCTCCTTTCCTGCCGTGCTCTCCTGAGATCCCAAGATAAAAGGCTAGCATCCATCACCCCCTCCAGACGGCTTCCTGCAAGCCTCACGAGATGCTTTTTAAACATTTTCAGTAGATCTGGCAGCCCAGGGACTCTCAAGAGCAGGCAGCGATCCAGACCCTGACCTCATTTGGAAGAGGGTTGGAGCCGAGCAGGCTCAGCATGACCCCAAGCCCACTGCAGGTCTGGGGAGCAAAAGGCTGGCTCTGGAGTGCTGCAAACACCCAGCTCAAATCCTCCTCACTCCAGCTCACCCAAACCCTCCAGAAAGATAAAATGAGACAACCTGGTTTGTACCCATTATCCCTTCGAGATGACGATCTTCAATTTCAACCAGTCCATCTTTGGATTTTAAGCTTCCAGTCCATTTCCCCCAAACATATTTGCACATAAAAACTGGGCAAGTACATCTCCTTCCACGGGATTACAGCACACAAACACTGTGTGTGCATATAAATTACATTTTCGCATCCTCAGAAACTGACACACAAAGAAAAATGATTTATCTCCAGGCAACTCCAGATAAATCAAGAATAAATATTTAATCATACGACCAAATAAAGCCACAGGGTTCTTACCAAGTTTATCACATTAAAAAGCATCTTGAATTAGGACCACTGTACTTGAACTGGGTGCTAAAATTCATTTCCTACACATTGAGACCACTTGGAAGATGTGGCTAAGGAGCTGAAGCCATATCCCCACCCTACCAATACTCTTGGAAATCCACTGACATCAAAGGAGCTCGTCTAGATTTTCACCTAGAGGGGTGACTGAGGTCCTTATCTCATTTTTTTTATCCATTTATTTCTGAGCAGAACACTGTAAAATCCCACCAGTCCCAAATTTCACAGAATCACAGAATTTCTAGATTGGAAGAGACCTCAAGATCATTGAGTCCAACCTCTGACCTAACACTAACAGTCCCCACTAAACCATATCCCTAAGCTCTACATCTAAACGTCTTTTAAAGACTTCCAGGGATGGTGACTCCACCACTTCCCTGGGCAGCCCATTCCAATGTCTAACAACCCTTTCAGTAAAGAAGTTCTTCCTAAGATCCAACCTAAACCTCCCCTGGCACAACTTTAGCCCATTCCCCCTCGTCCTGTCACCAGGCACGTGGGAGAACAGGCCAACCCCCACCTCGCTACAGCCTCTTTTAAGGTACCTGTGGAGTGTGATAAGGTTGCCCCTGAGCCTCCTCTTCTCCAGGCTGAACAAGCCCAGCTCCCTCAGCCGCTCCTCGCAGGACTTGTTCTCCAGGCCCCTCACCAGCTTCGTCGCCCTTCTCTGCACCCGCTCAAAATTTCTGGGTATTCTCTACTTGCCAGGAGTGGGAAAGACTTTATACACATTTTTATATACATATATATATACGTATATATATATGTATATAAAAATGTATATATATACGTATATATGTATATAAATGTATATATATAAATGTATATATAATATAAATGTATATATATATACATTTATATTACGTATATAAATGTATATATATAATATACATTTTTATATACATATATATATACGTATATATATATGTATATAAAAGGTATATATATACACATATATATGTATATAAAAATGTGTATATATATACATATATATATATACACATATATATATATATATCATAGAATCATAGAATATCCTGAGTTGGAAGGGACCCTTAAGGATCATCAAGTCCAACTCTTGACACCGCACAGGTCTACCCAAAAGTTCAGACCATGTGACTAAGTGCACAGTCCAATCTCTTCTTAAATTCAGACAGGCTCGGTGCAGTGACCACTTCCCTGGGGAGCCTGTTCCAGTGTGCAACCACCCTCTCTGTGAAGAACCCCCTCCTGATGTCAAGCCTAAATTTCCCCTGCCTCAGCTTAACCCCGTTCCTGCGGGTCCTGTCACTGGTGTTAATGGAGAAAAGGTCTCCTGCCTCTCGACACCCCCTTACGAGGAAGTTGTAGACTGTGATGAGGTCTCCCCTCAGCCTCCTCTTCTCCAGGCTGAACAGGCCCAGTGACCTCAGCCATTCTTCGTACGTCTTCCCCTCCAGGCCTTTCACCATCTTCGTAGTCCTCCTCTGGACACTTTCCAACAGTTTCATGTCCTTTTTATACTGTGGTGCCCAGAACTGCACACAGTACTCGAGGTGAGGCCGCACCAGCGCAGAGTAGAGCGGGACAATCACCTCCCTTGACCTACTAGTGATGCCGTGCTTGATGTACCTATGTATATATATATATATATATATATACACACGCTTAAGCTCTATGCAAACCCAAAGCTTTCTTACACGGAAGGCAAGGAAATGCTGCACTTGCAAAGCAACGAGCCCAGATTCAATTCTGCAGAAGCAATTAGTTTTTAACTCGAGAACAGCAGAATTTAATTCTCCACCTAAGAGACAGCAATGTTCTTTTAAATATATGCACAGGCATTCAGATATTGTATGTGCAATTGAGTAACAGTAATTAATGAATAACAATTTGCTGTTAGCTCTAATTTTTCCCATGGCTTTCAGACACCTGGGGTCAGACTGCACTCCCCAGACCAGAGGAAAATTAGCAGAAACCAGTGTTGGAACTACAAATGCTCTCCAGTTCCTCATTCTACGAGACCACTGATACACCCATCTTCTACTCCCCACAGAACCGAAACCCAAAATTATAAACGAAATCTTGGGAGCCTTTTGCATGAATTTGCAGATTTCCAACTAAGCCCTTGTAACATTCCAGCTCCTGGGAGAAGGGGACGTGATGGAGGAGGGGATGTGATGGAGGAGTTTCCCGGCAGCTGTGAAGTTGGCAGAGCTGAAAGTGGCACAGAATGAACCTGGAGGCCCAGACGTGCGGCACGAGAAGCCAGAAACTACCAGGAGAAGCAGGTGAGCGCTCGCTGCAGGGCAGAGCAGGGGCCAGCCCCAGGCCTCGCAGCACCGCTCATGGTCCCAGAGCTGCGGGGGGCTGCCGTTATCTCAGTGACAACTATTGACCCATTCGGGGCAACAGGAATGGAAGTGCCACTGCACCTTGGAGCAAGTGCCATAGATACATCAGGAACTTTGCTCCTATTCCCAGCTCTCCAAAACCCAGTGTTTCTCAAAGGGCTGGAGCCTCACTGTCTTTGGGCTCAATGGCAGCAGCTCCGGTCCCCACCTCCAGGTCCTGCTGCAAGCAAGTTCCCGGGAAGGACAAGACCCAAGGAACCTGCCTCGCCCAGCAATCCACCGTAGGGTCAAGCGGGTGGCGGTGGAGGGACACCCACGACCAGAGAGAAGGGCCGTGGGCATTCCCGTGAGCTGCACACCCTGTGCCGGGAGCTCCGAGAGGCAGAGTTTTGCCCAGGGTGAACCTGACTGGAAGCAGATCTCGCGCCGATCCCTTCTCCTTCCGTGCTCCCCAGGGATGCTGACACAGATCCTGCCTCCAGGCTGGTGCTCGATCAGATGTGACTGGAAGTCAAGTCTGCTATCAAAATCTAAATGAGACTCGTGCAGACAGAAGGTGGCTAGGTCACTTCTTATCTCTATCTCCTTGTTTCTCTCCAAACTTTTTCCTGCTGCCTTTCCTTCACCTACAGCAGGATCAGCAGAGCACCAGCGCCTTCATCAACAGCCTGGATTCAGCTCCCCAGCAGTGGATATGCATTCAGAACAGCGCAGGTGTCAGCAACAATTTCAGGACCCTACACTCCTAGACAGCCAGCAAACCTCCAGCTGTAGAAAAATGCATTTTGAGAGTCTAATCATGTAAAACTGGTTTCAAATGCAATACCAAATCTGATAGGAAGACACCAAAGTGAGGATTCAAACACAGAAGCAGTTCTTTTTGCATACATGAGCTTCCAGTCAGGCAGACAGGTTGATCCTAAAGTGTGCTTACCATAAGGAAAGAAAAAAAAAAGAAAAAAAAAAAAGAAAAAAAATGAAAGCAGTAGGTCTTCCATAGCTGGTAACAAGACAAAAGTATAAAAATATAACAAATCCCTGGCTTCTTGGTCTGAAACTTCAATGGAAATATTTAATACAGAGGGCAGCTTTCAAACCTGAGCTGATTATAAGCAGACAGAAGAGCTGTTCTCTTATACATGGCATTACATTTCACTGGGGACTGTGCCTCCACATTAACAACCTGAATTCATGGGGATTCCTGCAGCTGCAGCTCCTCCAGTGCAACCCCGTGTGCTTTGCTGTGCACAAGTACAGACAGGGGACTCCAGCTCCAGCATGGCTGCTCCAAGGACCCCAGCCCAGGCATTTCACTGTGATTTCCCTAATTCCACCCAGGCCTCACAGAGTTATTATTTATAATTACCCGTTTGTCACTTAAGCCCCAAATACTGCTAATAGCAGATTATACTTCAAATTGCTCTAACAGGTCTAACTCCCACGCAACCAACACTGCAAGGTAGAATGGAAACCCTGGGGAAATTTGCTTCCAGTGTAGAAAAGTTTAGGCTGTGAAAGTGCACAAAGAGAAAGAGCAACCAAACAGCTGTAGGTGGCAGAACGCCTTCTCCAAATGGAAGTCTACTCAGGGAGCAGCCTGCTGGAATGAGGCAGAGGATCAGCCTGTATCCCTTCAATTTCTGCTTTTGTGTGGCTCTTTTTCTTAGCTTTGTGAACAGAAGTACAAGCAGCCCACGGTGCTGTGCCTCCCCCAGCACTTTCACTGGCCCATGCCCATTATTTCATTCTGGCAATTCTCAAAAATATATTATTTGATTTGCCCTCCGAAGACTTATCCTCCACATCTTCATAAGCTGCATAAGCTGCTTCTCCCAGTCCTTTAACAACCCTCTATTTTTTGAAAAATCCCCATGGGTCTCCAGGTTTGGTGTGCTGCACCCAGGAGGCCAAAATAAATCACCACACAGTAAATAGCGCTGCGAGTCGGAGCCACGTGCACTCTGCGGGCAGCCTCCTTCATCTTGCTCACACAAATGCGCCTGTAAAGTGCTGCTGGAACATGCTCTGCTCCTCAAAGCACGCCTCCAGCTGCTGCACGGAGAGCCCTCAACCACAAAAATCCCACTTTCCAGCAACTCTTCTGCTTGCACAGGGGATGTTTGGTTCCTCACCATCCATGCCTCCACTGCCCCCATTTCTCTGACCCTAGCGCTCTGCCCATCCATGCTGCAGCCTCCAGCGTCCCTCCGTGGTGCAATCATCCCCCACCAGGACACCTCTGCCACCCCTGCCGGGTGGGGAGGCTTGAGCCCTGCCCGAGGAGCCCCAGCGGACACGGTCAGGGCCGACTGCCGGGCAGCCTGTACATGAGCAGCTCCAAACCTTCAGCCCAGGAAGGACCGAACAGCCACTACGTGACCAGGTGTGGTGATGCACAGGGGATTCAAGCGGCACACACATCACTGACCGAACGCTGCCCAGCCCAGACAAAGCCCTGGTGGGCTGCACCAGACTCACAACTTGAGTTAAGAGCACAAAGAGATCTGCCTGGCTCTGCCTTCGGACGGCACCTGCCCACGAGCCCACGGGTAGCAGCACGGGATCGGCTGCAGGGACCTGAGGCTCAACATCTGGAAGGGGCACAGGGCAGGTCTCAGAGGTACTGCTGTGAACCCAGGGTCTAACTTCCACTTGTTAAGCAGAAATACTTCAATTTCAATACTTCTATGTTTTGTTTTTTCCTTGAAAGGAAGGTAAGGGTAGGTTATGTAGCAATTGAATGCTTGCTTGATCTTCCATCATTTCCTAAAAGACACTTCAACAGAAAAATCCACCTCTAGACTCTGTCCCAAGCCAAAACAAAATATTTACTTTCTCTTCAGTTCATGATTTTTTTTTTTTTTTTTTTAATATTAGAATATTAGTTTTCCTCTACATTTTGCCAGCTACAAAAGCAAATTTAAAAGTACCTTGGTACAACACTTTGGTCAGGACTAGTATAGATGCACAAAGCATTTCAATATAATTTATTACAAAGATTCAAAGCAATTATCAGTCGTTCAAGACATGAACATTATGACAGTCACAAAAAGACAGCTATAAGATACACAGATGTTGTCTTGATTCAGAAAATATCAGTTTTTTTCCTACATACACATGCAATTGGATTTCAATTTGAAACTTCAAATCACCTTTTAAAAAAGATATATAACAAAACCTGAAGGAAAAATCAAGCGTTGTATTTTGGAATCTTCTGGAGCTGAGGTTGTTCATATACCACCATAACAAATACTTCTACACATGAGTAGTGTCGTGGGCTAGCAATAGCCCATCATGGGCTACAAAGAGAGAAAAAAGATGACCCAGAAGACTCCCCAGAAGTGTCTTCAGTGCTGACTGGACTCCTTTCTGTTGCTATCCCTGTTCTCTGTGACCACACCATCTCAAACACACAAACAGCCCTGCCACGATGTGAGCTCACCCCACATTTCGCAGCAGTGGAAACCACCACAGAGAGCAGCAGCCCCCGCGGCTGGTGGCTCCACCGGCCACCTCCCAGGAAGAGGTCCCGTTTCTGTCAGGGGGACAGAACAGGCACATGGGTCTGCCATGAGGCACCGACAGAACTTCCCAACACAATGAATATCTACCTCTGAGAGGTTAGTCACTGAAAAAGAAAAAAGGCTCATCACTTCTTATTTTATAGGAGCAAAGGGGCGTTCAAACAGCCTGGGTTACTCCATTCGCCTTTACGAGTCTGGGGTAACAGGCGGGAGAAGGATTTTCAATCCTGCCATTAGAGAACTCAAAACACGATAAAATCAGACGTGTACGTTACCACGCCAGACACCTGCTTTCCCACAGAATATTTTCTAGGCAGCCTCTCAGACAACCATCCAGCTGCTCCTGAGCCAGAGGACGGGGAAGGCTGCATCTCTCCAGCAGCACTGGGCAAACCTTCCCATCTGCTCTGCGGTTTCCCGCAGCCCTGTGCTTTGTCACAGGGAGTTACAAACCCGCAACCAGGTAGTTTTCACCCACGTTACCAACCCTCAAAAAAAAATCTCAGCTTGCTCAAGCTCAGCAGAGCCTAGTTACAGTTAATGAATTCCCGTGTTTACGTCTTCTTCCCCACCAGATGGCTGGGTGAGCTCTCCAAGCGCTCCCAAGCAGAACGGGTTTTGGCAAGTCCCTTACGAGGCCCGGACACCGCTGGCAGCTTGGCACAGGCTTGGTGCAGCTCAGGGCAATGACTAAATAGGGCTGCCAGGCTCAGCTGTCGTTCTGTTCCAGGAAACGTGCTTCTGCCTCCATCCACCAGCTTAGGGAGCATAACAAAAAGGCACCAACGGGCTCTGGCTCACTGCTTACCTGTAACTCCGTGCCTGCAGCTTTCCCCCAGCAGGAGCCATTTCCATGGAAATCCAGCAGGCTGCCATTGCCAGTGAATATTCTGGGTTTACATCAAGCTACAGCTGGAAGGGAAAAATCACCTGGGTGTGTGTCTGCTGGATATTCCGCAGGAAAATTAGGCATACATTTCACGGATTAAACGGCACATACCAAGATTTATATTAAGCCTTTAGAATGCTCTTGGCAGAGGTGAATAACAGCTAAACTTGGAGAGCACATAAAGGTAAAATAGGGCAGAAGATTGAACTGTCAAAAACTCAGAGCTCCATAATTTTTCTGCAGAAAACTCTGCAGGAAAATCCATGTCAGGGGGAAAAACAGCGATTTATGCAAATACCTCTTGAAAATGGTCAAGAATTAAAGCGAGGAATTTGGTTCAAAGCCATCCATTTTGGAGGTTTCTTGCAGTCTTATATTTTCCCTTTCATCTTTAAGCTGGGAACATCTACTTATTTCTATCCTATCCCACACGTTTTGATGTGCTGCTTGGCAGAGGCCACAGGGGAGCTGGTAAGTGATCATCCTGGATTTTTTGCATATCAGGAGCAGGGAAAGGAGCAGTCACAGTTACTTCATGCAACTTTCCATGAAGCTAGAGGGACCCTCTGTTAAATTTAGCTATAGGTGGGTCTGGTGTTCACTGAACACAAGCAGAGGGCTGCCCCTGCGGCTTCCAAACACCTGTGAAAGAGACCTCCAAGCACAGAGACCTCCGTGCTGAGAGCCGTCTCTTCAGACAGGACTGCCCTGGTTTCAGCCCCAACAATGGGGCACCCCGCAGCACAGCCCCCAGCTGTTCCCCATGCAGAGCATGGGGCTGGAGCTGGAGGCCCCCCCGGGTGCCAGCCCTGCTGCTCAGGGCTGTGGCTGAGCTTTCTGCTAACACTCGCCTTGTCAGAGCTCAGTTTGGGGACATCATACACAGCACATTCAAGAAGCAGGAAACAAAGCAGGAACCACAAATGGGGTATTTGAAGTCTTTGCCAGTGCTTCACATTGGCTGTTTCGAGGCTATAGCTATAATCGCCGTATCAGAAAGGCACCGGTCACAAACCCGCCATGCTCCCAGCTAGCCATCCGCTACAAGGAGAGGGACACCTCAGCTCTTGCACGTTGCTGAAACACTCAGACTAGCAGGTCCAGGAAATGGGAAAAGTCTTATCTGTGTTGTCACCATGGACAGAAAAAACTGCCAGATTATTCAGCTGAAAAATACAGACTCGGACTACATTAAAGTAGATCAGTGCCTTTTTCTTTCTTCTAAAGCGTTTAAGTCAGAAAAGGAAAACAATAAACTTAAGCAAATATTTTAAAAAGCCAGGGCGTTTTCTATACCACCTCTACTGTAATAAAGTGAAACCTCACCTGTGTCCATTCAGAAACACTTTCAGATTCTAAAATATTCTTCTGCATTATTAAGACATAGTAAACCCAGAAAGATGTGGTTTTATTTCACACTGAGGTATTTCAGACTAGTGGCTACGTGTTCCAGCTTTATTTTCTGAAGTTCAAAAAGTAATTCACTGTTTGAAGCCTACCCACTGGGCACACAGTAAATTGTGGCAAAGAAAAATGTATTTAACACAAGCCCCCTTCCAGGTTGGTAACAATGGTGTGAGGAGGACTTGATTATTCCAGTATCAGAATGATATTGGCCGTGTTGTTCCAACAAATGGCATGGAGAAACTCGTAGGCTTTGCCACAGATCTCTGTTTCAAAACCAGACACTCAAATAGCCCTGCTTGTAATTAGAACAGCAAACCTAAAGCATCCGTGTCCTTCTGCAGACGCAAAACGAAGAACAGCATCCTCTGGTGTCATCTAAAGAACGGCTGCTAAGAGCACAATTGCAGGAGAGGGACAGTTTCATAACGTGGCAGCGAGGACTGTCTTCAGCTATCAGAAACCTCAAGTGCACGGACACCCTCAGAGCAACGCAGACAGCCTTGTGCCTGCCTGGGGAGCATTTTCCCATTTTCCCACTGCGGCACAGCTGGAGGCTGCCTGGTGGCTGCAGGTGGCCCAGGAGCAGTCCCCTCACCCCTGGGTCTCACCTCCTCGGCGTTGCCACCTTGGTGCTGTGCTCGCTGCCCCCGTGGGGCTGCTGCGGCTGGTTTCTCACCTCGCTCCCAGCAAGCACACCCCAAACTTGCAGGTAAAATCAAGCCAGCTTACACAGGCAGCACCCCCGAACACAGAGGCAGGTAAAGCCTAGCTGGCCGCAGAGCTGCCCAAGTCCTCTCCAGCTGGGCTGGGTTAACTGCGATCGACTCGGGCTGCAGCCAGTGGGCAGCCAGGGGAAGTTCTTCATTTCTCAAGTCACATCTGCCACCTGCACAGCTTGCTGAATGAAAACAAACCTCAAAGTGAGCTCTAATGTTAAAGGAATCCAAACAGCAGTAAAACAAGCACAGAGAATACAGTTCCCGCTGTGCTGCTGCAGTTACGGGGCCGCTCAGAAGGCAATTATTCCATCGGGACGGCTGGGACAGCGCTCTGCCAGCGGGGAGAGGAGCTCGGAGCTGCTTCGGGCTGGGCACGGGCAGTGAGCCCCAGCCTGGGCACCACGGGGTTGTCCCAGACCAGCAGCCTGGGCAGAGCAGGGCAAGGAGCGGGATCCAATGGGGTGCTGGGGGCTGGAGGAGCAGAGCAGGAACTCCAGGAGCGAGGAAGGCAGCCTGTGCCTCCAAACACCATGAATCCAGTCCCCCCCAATGCACACATACATACATAAAGAGCCAGGAAAAGCATTTCATCTCGGCAGAAAACAGACGTGGTTTTCTTTTCTAAGGCGCATTCTGAAGTAAATAATGCTTCCCAGGCACACAGCGAACATCCGTCAGCACTTCCAGCCTCCAGGAACTACCTCCCTGCTAGGCTGTAGTCCTTCATTACATTTTTTATTCTCCAGCTTTCCAGCTTCACCTGAAAAATAATTTATGAGCTTTGTGGCAGGTGAAAACTCCTTTCTTTTAGAAGTTAACACCCTTCCGCTGAGGAAACAGCGCTCAAATGGGTCCTTGGGTTCATTTTCTTTTGGAGCATCCACCTCATACACGGCTCTCTTGGTATATAAATAGCTCAATTCCACGTGACTGAGGTGCTTGTGATTGCTGGATCCAGCTAAAAGGCCACAAGGCCCCTTGAGCATGGACATCTCCAGGCACTGAGGCATCGCCTCCCTCCTCGGTTACCTCCTCACCTGGAACACACTCCGGGCACGTGAAGACAAGGCCCTGTGCAAGCCATCACCTCCTGGAACAAGGACACACGTGAGGCAGCCAACGAACCTGCTCCGTGCTGATTTGGTTGGGACTGGGCACCGGAGAGAGCCCCGGTGAGAAACCCCACACAGCAACGGAAAGCCCACAAAGAGCCCGAGTGACCACCACGGACACGTCTGGGAGAGGAGCTCAGAGGACAAGCTCTTGCAGGGTACCGCGGCACTCCTCCGGGTGCTATCAGTCCTCGGCGCCTTCCAAACCCCTCAAGCAATTCACAGGCTTAAAACTGACATCAACACTTCCATCCTTCTGGCCAAAGACACTTCCTGACACCTGCACTGAATGGCTGAGGGAGTTTCCCAAAGCTGTGGCTGGGGAAGATGCCACCAGGCAGAAAGAAAAGAGGCAAGAGGTGGAACAACCGAAGCTCCTGGCCTAGGTGACACTCACTGGGGAAACGTGAAGACCCTGGAACATCTACACACAGCCTTGGTGTCCACACCAAGGAGCTGGACTCCAGCACAGGGGAGACACGTAGAAGACAGATTTCTTTCTTAATGCTGCCCTGAAGACAGTGATCTCCTAAATATCTTTGAAGTAAACCAGGACGAGAAGGCAAGCTATTAACCTGCAGTTTGCAAGTCTGAAGAATATCGCCGATCTGAAATGCACCTGTTAGGAGACAGACTAATATTAAAGATGCCTGCAGAAGCAGAGAGAGCCTGCTGAAGCATTTTGGACTGCTCTGAAATTAATGAGCCAGACAGAACCGGGGTACTTTGGCAGCTTTTCTTGTAAGACAGCGACCGTGCTCACAGAAGAGGCTGCTGACAAATACAGACCTATAGGCGAGGCTGTGTCTGCCTTCAGAAAAATCCCATTGTGTGAAAGTATTACAATGAAAGCAAGGCACAACTAGACTAAAGACTTGGATTTAAAGAGAAAAGTGAAAAACAGCAGGTCATAAGAGTAAGATTTCAGAAATGATTTCACAGATCAAATAACAAGAGAAATGTAAAAGAAACTGTGCAACAGACAGGAAAAGCACAGCTCTGAATAATCCAGCATTTTCAAGATGTTGTACCAAAACTACAAAAATAACCACCAAGTAAAATAGAGCCCAGGAGCAGCAGAAGGAGAGGAGAAAGCCACGCAGGACACTGAGAGCTCTGGCTGGGCAGCCCAGGCTGCAGGCAGGGGGACTGCCCAAGCGATGCCTGGGTGCTCTCAGCAGAGGATGATACAACACACCTCTCTGACAACAGTTTTGGAATTACCTGTCGGTGCTCCTGTAAACGGTCAACTTGAAACTATTGTGGACGTCTGAATGAAACAGCCCACCACCTGGTGAAACTGAACATTTAAGGAAAGCACAGTTCCCGCTGAAAGACTGATTCAATACAAGCTGCAGAGGAAAAAGAAAGATGTGCAGTTTGGTATAATTACTGGCAATATTAAGATTAAAAGCATGCCCAGCTTTGGGCTTGACTCAGTGAACAGACACTGTGAGACAGAAAACGATTACTCAGTCCTCAAAACAATGTGGAATACATGACAAAGGCACGGGAAGAAATAAAAAAGAACCCTGCTGAAAGTCATGAAGGCAGGCAGGTCAGGGCAGTGTCTGCAGGTGCTGTGAAACTCATGGGGTCAGTGCCATTCGTGTGCCACTGCGCTCCTGACAGCTAAGAGGGTTGGTTGATGCCATTTGTTTGAAAAGGATCAAGGCCTCAGAACTCCTCAAGGAGTTTTGAACATATCAGGTTATAATTTCCTTGGCCTAAATAGGGATATTTCAGATTGACCAGGAAGAGATGGCAATTCTTACTCCGCACAGCTCTCCAGGGCTGTAGGAAGAGCAAGCCTATTCACAGTCCCATTTACCACTTGAAGATGATGTTTATACATGCAAGTTTTGGATGGAACCCTTGCAAACATGGCCATGGTACTATGGGAAGAAATGCCACTTCTTGTAGCTGCCTGTAGATGGCCTGCAAAAGGACTTCACCACGCAACAAGGCAAAAATGCACCTTTCAGGGGTTGGAATTGCTGCTGGCTTTTACCCTGCTTTCTATCACAGGTATGAATGACCCCGAAACTTTGAAACAAAACACTGAAATAATGATTTTTATATGACAAAAAGAGACTCACGAAGCTGATATAAAAGTCAGCAAAATATCGTTGTAAAATGCTTTGAGCTTCACACAAACCATTAATGAGTTTCAGTGAGCACAAATATTAATGCAGGTTGTGAGCTCCGTCAGTGTCGTGGGCAAACAGAAGCACACCAAGAGCCTGGCACACAGAAAGCAGTACCCTGGATTTTAGGAAATGTCAGACTGGAGGGGGCTGCTGAAATGATGCAGATGGTGGGGCAGCTGTGCCTCTCGCCGTGTCAGACAGGACTGACCACCTCCCTTACCACCTTTTGCCACGTGTTTTTGCCGCGTTTGTGAAAGAAGCCCCTGGGTCGTATGGCACATGGCATCCCGCTTCTTCATGGCAGAACTGCAGAGGGTGACTGCTGGAACCAAGTGGAAGAACTTATATATTCATCAAGTGCAGAGTGACAAGTGAACTGGAAAAATAACATGTCCTGCCTGACAGCTGAGCACAGACTGGTGCCATCAGGGACTGCCAGCAGTCACCAGGAGAAGCAGGCAGGGCCATCCCTGGGGATGGTTCACAAGGAGCACATCTTTCCAGGGCCTCCTCTGGGCAGTCAGGTCATTCAGCCTCTCGGGTGAGCTTTCTGACCTCTCCTGGCAATATTTAACTTTAGTGCTCAAAGCGTGGAAGGTAAGTTTGGTTTCTTACTTCGCAATGGAACAACTCTTCTGCACCATGCCCAAGCTGCACAGAAGGCAGTAAAGCACAGAGCAAATGCAGAAAGTCCTCCACAAATCACCCGAGGAGCGAAGCAGAGGCACACTGTGCATGCAGGTAGGCACATCGCTACTCTCTGGTGCAAGCAGGGCAATCCTCTCCCTGCTGTTCTGGCAGGAGGGGACCACGAAGATCTTCCATCAGCGATTTTGCACAGAACTCATTCTTCAGACCAGTTTTTGTGCTCTAGAAATGCCAGGAGAGATTGTGGCTGCCATGCTGCACCGGGTGCCTGGGGGCTGCAGGGCACAGCAGCTCCCGCTGCCCCCCGCTGTGACCAGGAGCTCGGTACCTGCGGGCTGGGGGCTGGCACAGGGCCACCTCACCTGCCCCAGGGCAACGTGAAACCCACAGGGCTGGCTGTCGGATTTGCTTTAGGTAAACACACACAGATCTGTGGATGACCACACGGCAGGTACAGATGAGTATTATTTGCACAACTAGAGCTTTCCAACTCTTAGCGGCTGTTTAGAAAACAGAAAAAGAAACCCCCCAAACCAGGTCACGTATACTGCTGCCAACAGAGCAGGCATTTTTATGGTGCTTGTCAATGGAACAGAAACAACCCATAAAGTTAAAAACCAGCAGAACCACCCCCTGCTGAGGGCTCTGTGCAGCAGCATTCGCAGCTCATGGGCCCCAGAGAGCTGCGGAGGCCCCAGCCGCCTGCTGTGTGACCTGAGGACACGGCCAACAGGCGAGGTGACGGCCTATTTGCACCTTCATCCGTCCTGAAGGTGGGGGCTTCCTCGCAGCTTAACGGAGACAGACACAGCTCCGTCAGTGGCAAGCGGTAGGGACCAGGAGAAGGTCTGAAGTGCAGAATTTTGCTCCTCTGCTCAGATGACTCAAAGTGGTTTGGTTTCGGAAGCCAAGCTGCCTGGCTCTCACTTGCTGCCACCCTTCTTTCCCCAGCAGTGATGCTCAGGGAGGGCGGAGGCCCAGTACAACTGGCCGGGTCTGCCCGGGTCAGCCCAGCCTCCCACCCCACTCCAGGCCCACCGCCCAGCCTTGCAGAGGGGTGAAGGCACACAGGTTTCAGTGTAAAGCTGACAAAATACTTCTCTTTTGCATAAGCCTGTGACTGGTGAGCCTGCATAAGAGAATCCCGAAATGCAGACATACCTCAGAGGGGTGTCACTCCAAGCCATAGCACTACAGCTTCAGTCCCAAAGGTAACAGGGAAATATTTAAAATCCTGACCAAACCAGAGTTTGGATGGCAGACAAAGAACCAGAGTTTGGATGGCAGACAAAGGAAAGCACAGCCATATGGGTTTCCCCTTTTTTAACCCTCCAATAAAAGCATCCTCCCAAAGAAAAAGGCCCATTTTACGTACAGGAACTTGTCACAGCAGACAAGCACTGTGCACCCTGCATGGAAAGGGCCCATGGAGATCATGGCTCTGACACCTGCAAGGAGAGACGCCCTCGCTGAATTCCCTGCAGGCCTACAGAACTGTGATTGTCCCTGCCTGGCCTCCCCACCCCGTCACACCACCTGCAAGCTGCTGACAGAGCCCTGTGGGAATGTCTCAGTGACCTGACACGGCTCCTGGTCACCTCCTCCAGCCACGCACCTGCGGCACAGCCCCTGCTGCCTTCCCCTCCGTGCAGCACCAGCAGCACTAAGGCAGCAGCAGGCACTGCAGGATATAGCTCCTGCTAAGGAGGATTTTTTTTTCTCTGAATGCAGTCCCATTGGAAACTTTTTTATACAGAAAATAAGTAACATTTGTTTTCACACACGTAAATACATACAATAATTCACGTGTTCGTTTGTAACCTGGCAGAGCTGTTATATGCTAATTGACTGCGGTAAATTCAGTGACAGCTGATGGTGTATGTCCTTTACCACTCAGAAGATCATCGGCTTTTGTATAACACCACTCAGATTTGCTGTAGCTTGAACACAGTTGGTTGGAAACACCAGAGTCACAGAATTCAGCCCAGAATTTATTTTCAGCACTGTAATTCACTCGTCACGTCAAATCCCAGAGTTTTAATCTTCTGTGGCAAATACTGTTGAATACTTCATCTTTCTTGCTCACAAGAATTCATTTGGAACTCCGTGATGATTTCAGACTGATATTTTGGGAAAGGATCCTTTTCCCTTCTCCGTTACAAGAACAACTCTTTCTTAAGAAGAGAGGCTTTGACTCCTGGGCTCCATGTGCAACTTCCAGCCCTGATTTTCATATTCAGGGCACCTTCGCGTTTCTAAGTGTAGAAGTATCTACAAGGAAGTTCAGCAGAAGATAGCGGGAAATTGGATATTAGGAGAGATTTCTTTACTGGATGGGTTGTGCGGCATTGGAAGAGACCACACAAGGAAGTGGTTGGGTCACCATCCATGCAGGTCTTCAAGAAACATGGTGCTGTAGAGCCCAGCAGCATGGTTTGGTGGTGGGCTTCAGTACTAGGCTAAGGTTGGCCTGGATGATACAGCAGGTCTTTTCCAACCTGAATGGTTCTATGAAAGCAGGCAGTACATACTGACAGCACTGAAGCTAAACTAATAAATGCAGAGATCTCTCAAGATTTCTCAAGAGAATTAAAAAGATATGCAAAGTGACAAAGGTTCTGCGTTCACCACAGAAAGAAGAGCACACAAAGTGACGCACAGTCTGACTGCTCCAGCTCAGGGGGTCAGAGCCCTTTAGGGAAGGAAAGCAGTCGGGCCCTAAACCTGTTCTTTGTTCAGCACTGAGCGTTCCCTCGTCCAGCATTCAAGACCAGGCTGTTTCTGTGTGGAAAGGCTTACCTGCAGGGAGGTGACAGAATCAGTTTTCTGGTAAGCAGGCTTTTCAGATTTTTTTTTTCCCTTCCTTTCTCCCCTAAACAAAGAGCTGTAGGAATGTGCTTACAGCTTCAGAACAGCTGGTACCAGTCCCTGTAGGAATGTCGAAGGGAGCACAGAGTGTGGGTGGAAGTCAAAGGTGCATGAAAAACGTGATTCCTGGCAGCACTGAACACCACGTTTCTACAGCCTACCTGGGAGATCAGCCATGTACCCCAGGGCCAGCACGTGGCCTGCAGCTCGCCATGCAGCCAGCAGCAACGGCCAGCAGAAGACAAACCAAAGGAGCCTGACAGGAGCAAACAGGAGTTGAAAAAAAAATAAAAATAAGAATTTTTTTAAAAGTAGGGGGGATTGGGAAAGAGAACCACTGGGTTCTAAGGCAAGAGACAGGAAAGAAATGTGTGCCAGAAACAGCAATGATATGTTACAGGGAAGCATCCTTATAGCCACGTGGAAACAGCAATGCAGCACAGCAGACGCGCCCCACTCACCAGGAGCAAGTCGCTGCACAGCCCTGCGATACAGCAGCACACCGACCCCAGCAGCTCCTGAACTCCCTGCGGGGGCTGACGTGATGCCACAGAACCCAAGCATCTCTCTAGCAAAGAGGAAACATTTTGAAGTTTAAAAATTCAGCTGTGTCAGTGGGGTTTGTTCCTCCTCTCCAGCAAATCTCAATATGTAAGAGCAAATATCTTATCTCTAGGTGAAGCATCAAGTTGGACACTGCTTTTACACTACTGAGGGCGAAAAAAAAAAAAAAAAAAAAAAGGCTTACTATTTTGCTATTTCTTATTTGTCAATACCCCTCCAAGCATGGCAGGCACGCAGGGTGCCCCAGGGATGCAGCACACGGTGCTGCTCAAAGATTTGAGCCTCCAGCTGGCTGGGAGCAACTTCTGTGTCTCCAAAGCCCAAGAAGCTGGCAGAGCAGTCTGTGTCAGTCTTGTACCACTTCTGACCACCTGCAGCACCCCAGTGCAGCGCTGCAGGACAGGGGACATGCAGGATGAGGGCTCCTGCCCACTGCTCTGTGCCAGGGGGAGATCCCCGATGTGCCTGCCAGTGGCAAGAGCTATGGGAACAGTAATTATGTGGTTGTCATTAATTAGGTTTTGCTTTGTGGATCTTGCATATCTGATCTCATACATCTGGGAAGTGGCATCATCAGAGGATAGATATTTCTGCAAAAGGCGTGACAGTTTTACCTGAATGAAGACAAAATGCAAGTAAGGAGGCTGTTACAGGTGGTGCAAGAAAGCTGTCAGGCAATCAGCAGCCCGGTAAGCCTTGCAGGCTAAACATTTGCACTGCAGTACAGAGTTAGAGTGCTAATGGATTACATTTGTTTCATGGAAAAAACATTGTCAGTAAAGTGGCAAAGATGCTTACATACACCCGCTATAAATATTTACAGCTCCCGGCAGTTGGGAACACCAAGACTGGAGGCACGCTGATCCTTCAGAACTGATCCGGGTTTCCAGCAGCAGAGGCAGAGCTAACACTACCCTCTGCTGTAGGAAACCACGAAGTGCCTGCCTGGACTGCTGCTGCCAGCACTGCCACTGGCCTGGGGGGAAGCCTCTGGTCCCTGTCTCCTCCTCACCCAGGCCAAGGGCTCAGCTGCTTGCCCGGAGAGGTACCCCCGGCTGTCCTGGTGCTGCCCCAGGCTGGGCTGGCAGCAGGGAGCCGGGGGGTTCCAGGTGCCTGGTACACATTGTGCCCCAGGCGGCCCCGCAGCCACCAGCTCGGGCTCAAAGTGGTGGGAGCAAGGCTTGGAGTCCCTAAGGAACGAGGCTCGGGTTCCCTAAGGAGTATCAGGAATTCAGTAGAAATAAGCACCCTGAATGACACATTTTCAAGCATCTCTGTAATGCAATATATACTCGAGCTTTTGTTCTTCTTTATATCCATCTATAATTCACGTTCTACATAAATAATTTCTAAGTTACATTCAGCCTTGTTAACCTTTCCCCACACACCACATCATTTCCTTCCCAAATTGTGAGTGATGGGACCCCAGTATTTTGCTGCTAGGAGGCAGAACAGCAGCAGGGTCCTCCTGTTGCCATCACCAGCCCAGGCAGCCCCGAGCTCACAGCTCAGGCTCAGCCCCAGGAGCAGGCCCAGGGCTGCCGAAGCATCTCCACTCCCAGGGCCCCTCAGCTGGTGCAGAGGGGCTCTCCTGGCCCCTCGGCCACCCTCCTTTCCATGAGGACAGCGTATCTTTACAGCATGCAGACAGCAGAGAGCACTCTTAGCTGCCTTACAGACCCGACTGAGCAAGCAGCACCTGCTCCCTCCCTCAACCTCCGCAGGGCGAGCACAGCTCAGCCCCTGGCAGGATTTGCTGAAAAGGGGCGAAATGGAGAAGGTTTGGAGCTGGCTTTCAGCCCACTAACTCTGAGCAATCAGCTACCGTGCCCCAGGTACTGCTGCTGCCAGTTTTGAGAAAGAAAAGAGCCAGAAGCACTGCGGATAGCTGTATAGATGGAGGGATGATGCTTTCGGTTTTAGACACATCAGAGGTGTCATGAGGGCAGTGGCAGGGGTCAGCACCCATAGCTGAGCTCCCCAGCACAGCTGGGCTGCAGGGAGGGGCTCAAAGCCAAGACAAATTTATAGATGGCTCAAACTGCATCAGTACAACTCCAGCCCCTGTTTTGCAAAGCACAGATGAGAGCAGTAACAACTCAAGCCGTTCAAGGCACAGCGCTGTGGACACGGGGCTTCCCTGCAGCTGTCGGGGTGCCGGCACAGCACCCGCAGGGAGCGCCCTGCCCCCGCAGCAGGTACGTGCCTGTGGGGAATGAGAACGTGGGAGGTGAGGTTACAGGTGTGAGAGAGAGCTCTGGAGCAAGAGCTGAGGTGGCTGAAGGGTACCTGAGGTCACACGTACAGTGTAAAGCCACGTTATTTAGTAGTTTGGTTCTCCAGCAGCTCCCACACTGCAGCATGTGATGTCTCACACGTTCACATAGGTCTGTGCAAAACCAGATGGCACCAAATCTTTTCGTGGGTAAAAGAGGTGGCAGTCACAGTTCATAAACATCTTCAGCAAAGTCACACACACACATCTACCGACCCTGCTTACCCAAAGCCTTCTCCATGTAGAAGCAGCCATCCTCCATCAGACGCGAGCTTCTGTCCACATCCATCCAGCAGCTTGCAAAGAGCAGCAGCAGGTCCCTGCAGCCCAGAGCACGGGTCTGAGCCTGCCATGCTTAGGAAGGAAGAGCAAGCCCCAGAGTACAGATGCTACCCAGAGAAACACTGGCAGCTATACAGAGGCATCAGGTGAGACTGCTGGGTGTGGAGGCTGGGTGCAGGGAAGATATTTCACTGGGTAATATGCAGCTGGGCTGGGGGATGCTTCCTACAGCTGTTACAAGACTTAAATTCTTATTCTTTAAAAAAAAAAAAAAAAAAAAAGTGACAAAAAAAATCACAGACAAAAAAGTCCATGAAGTCTCATTAATTCACACCCCTAGAGCTCAGTGAGCTGCAGGACTGCTGCCCTCTAGAGCCTGAGAGTTTATTTAGGGAAATAAACCTGGTGCCTGCACCACCTAAAATGGGTCTCCGAGCTCTGGGGGGTTTTGGTCTAACCCCGTATGGCAGCACCTGCAGATGAGAAAAATGTTTTTGGGGCTGCACAGTTTAAAGGAAATGAAGAAAACGGTGTAGCTGCAAGGATTCTGTGAAAAGAGGCAGGGATTTTCCAAAGTTGCAGCCTCAGGTTTTATCTACACAGGAACAGTCAGGAAACAACATCCACGCTGCTTTCAGAAGTGGCTTAGTTACCACGCGTTGTACCCAGTCGTTCCTAATGCCAACAGTCCTGAGCCAAAACTAAAGCGCCCGTCCTTGCATTAATTTTATTTTAGTTTGAAAGTGAAGTAAAAGAAGAAAGGTTAAGGGAACCTCAATTCTGAGAGAGAGTATCTGCTCTAAAATTTGAAGCACAGGAACAGCCCGACTAAACCCACACATTGGTGACACAGCATGTCCCAGAGTGACCTCGGATAGGAAATGAATGGGAATGGCTCAGGGGATGGGACGGAGGAGGCCCCTTGGGGAACCTTCTCAGCACTGCAGTCCCTGGGTGACCATTTCCATATTTCATTTACACTGCAGAAACAGCAGCATTTCCTTTCACCACAAAGCTTCCACAAAAATAAACCTGTTAAAGACTGAGAGGCTCAAATACAATGGCCACAAAGATCTCAAATAGCTCAGGCAAACCTTTCAGAATCACAGAATCACAGAATTTCTAGGTTGGAAGAGACCTCAAGATCATCGAGTCCAACCTCTGATCTAACGCTAACAGTCCCCACTAAACCATATCCCTAAGCTCTACATCTAAACGTCTTTTAAAGACTTCCAGGGATGGTGACTCCACCACCTCCCTGGGCAGCCTGTTCCAGTGTCTAACAACCCTTTCAGTAAAGAAGTTCTTCCTAACATCCAACCTAAAACTCCCCTGGCGCAACTTAAGCCCATTCCCCCTCGTCCTGTCACCAGGCACGTGGGAGAACAGACCAACCCCCACCTCGCTACAGCCTCCCTTGAGGTACCTGTAGAGAGCGATAAGGTCACCCCTGAGCCTCCTCTTCTCCAGGCTGAACAAGCCCAGCTCCCTCAGCCGCTCCTCGTAGGACTTGTTCTCCAGGCCCCTCACCAGCTTCGTCGCCCTTCTCTGCACCCGCTCAAGCACCTCGATGTCCTTCGTGTAGTGAGGGGCCCAAAACTGAACACAGTACTCGAGGTGCGGCCTCACCAGAGCTGAGTACAGGGGGACGATCACCTCCCTAGCCCTGCTGGTCACACTGTTCCTGATACAAGCCAGGATGCTGTTGGCCTTCTTGGCCACCTGAGCACACTGCTGGCTCATATTCAGCCGACTATCCACCATCACTCCCAGGTCCTTCTCTGCCAGGCAGTTCTCCAACCACTCCTCTCCCAGCCTGTAGCTCTGCTTGGGGTTATTGCGCAGGTGCAGGTGCAGGACCCAGCACTTGGCCTTGTTGAACTTCATGCAGTTGACCTCAGCCCATTGGTGCAGCCTATCCAGATCCTCCTGCAGAGCTTTCCTACCCTCGAGCAGATCGACACACGCACCTAACTTGGTGTCATCTGCGAACTTACTGAGGGTGCACTCGATGCCCTCGTCCAGATCATCGATGAAGATATTAAAGAGGACCGGCCCCAGCACCGAGCCCTGGGGAATGCCACTAGTGACTGGCCTCCAACTGGACTTGGCTCCATTCACCACGACTCTTTGGGCCCGGCTATCCAGCCAGTTTCTAACCCAATGAAGCGTGCGCCAGTCCAAGCCAAGAGCAGCCAGTTTCTTGAGGAGAATGCTTTAGTGGGGGTTTTGGAACTCTGCAGCCCCCGGGTGAATGACAGCCTAACCAAATGGCTCTGAAAACCACTGTTCACTCAGGAAAGAAATGTGCAGATGAGCAACTCTTGCAGCAGGAGGGTGGGGATGTCCCTGTGCCGCAGCTCTGACACACGTGTGCACCTACCGCTCACCTGGCTGCTCTCGTCTTCATCAGGAGGCCAACAAGTCCCCCGGGCACATCGTGCACCCACGATACGTGGCACTGCACAGACACTGCTGCAGCCCTTCTGCTCGTGACAAAGCCATAAGGCACTAACACCCTGAAGTGGTTGCTGTGTCTGCCTATGGGACTTTTGTTATTCAGGGAATGGGGGAAGAAAAGCAATTAATGGGGAAAGATAATAAACCAAACCCACGCAGATAAATAACTGCTTGTGTTCGCTTCATACATTGCTGCAAGCAAATGAGATGAGAGGCGAGGCCAGCGGTATTTTCTGAGGAATATGTTCAATTGCAAAGCTCAGAATCTTAAAAACCAAACTTTGAATTTATTGAAACAATTCCTCTAATGATTACTGTAACGCTTGATGTAATTACACATGGCAGCGCAGCACGCTGCTCTCCTGGCCACCTCCCCAACAATGGCCAAGCAGAGGCATCGAACACTGCACCTGGCTGCAGGGTTGGGGCGATTTTGGCAGATTAACACCAGGCCTTGCTCAAGATGCACTTCCTGGCCCTGGTCTCAATTCCTTTGCTCTGATCCTCAGACTCCACACCTATCCCTGCTGCCTTTTTGTATTTATTGCTCACAACCCGCAGGCTCCAGCTTCTGCGCCAGGCGTGCCTGTGCCCAGACACAGGCTCCCTGCTCTCCTTGGCACCCTCTCACTGTAGGCACCAAGTTGATCACCCATTTGAGCCCAGCTGGGGCCTTACTGCCCAACTGCCCCCTCCTGCAGCTCTGCGGGAGCGGAGGGCGTAGTGCTGGGATCCCTTCACCCTGTGTTCTCAGGTCTGGGACCCAGGGTGAAGTCCACACAGAAGCAGCCCCAGGAGTCTGGTCCTGGAGGCACGCATGCAGCATGGCAGCCCTATGAAGTCCCGGGGCAGGAATGGCCAAGGACTGGGAGCTCCAGAGCAAGGCCCTGCAGGCTTAAAGGTGATGTGAGTCTTGTGGGACTGGGGATTTCTCTTCTGATGAAGGAATAACAACAGCCTTACTAACAATCAAGAAAGAATTCCCTACAAGTCTTTTTTTTCCTTCTTCAAGTAAACCAGAGTGAGAACACCAGCACAGAGGAAACCCCTAATCCTACACACTGCTTTGCGCTCATACAAAAGAAAGCAAGCTCCATGCTCTGCTTACAGATGGAGCAAAAAGACACAAGGGACCAAAAAGGTCTCAGGGAGCCAGCAGCAAGGGTGCCACCAGTGCCACAGCATCACCTGCTCCTGGTGTCGGACACGCACAGCCCGGGGCAGCAACCACGCTGCCTCCTGCTCCTGTCCCGTCCCCATCACTCACATCGTCTGCAGCATCCAAACCTGGGCCACTGGGGGCTGTAAAACATCTGCAGTCACACCTGGCCATTGCTCTGCTTAACGCAGTTAGGTCCTTAGCCCACTAAGACAACACTAAACAAAGGTGCTGCAACTTGGCCTAATGCCTTACATATTAAAAAAAAAAAAAAAAAAAAAAAAAAAAAAAAAAAAAAAAGAGAGAGAGAGAGAGAGAAGAGGAAGAGGGAGAGGAAGAGGGAGAGAAAAGAAATATTTGTTTACTATTAGCTAGGTTTGCTTCATTAAAGTGAACTACTGCAAGCAGCAAAACAGAAGCAAAAAGAGTCCCCAGACAAACAAACAAAAGGCTCGACATTCACATGGGGCACCCGTAATAATTCACAATTACTCATTAAGTACTCGCAAGCATCCTGACCATTTCTGGGAATGAACTTCGCACAATTCGTTACACTGTAGGATTTCTTACTCCACAGAGCCTAGGGCTCTTTTCTGAGCACAAGTGTGGGAAATAAATTATTTTTATGAAACGCTCCATCATGAAAATGCAAGCAGAAATTACACTTTGATTGCTATAAATGCCATCGATTATTTATTTCCTGTGCAGCGGTTACAGACAACTGCTGTATTTTGGAAGCATCATGCAGCCAACGTGAAACATTTATTTAAGTGGCTGCACACTAAAGAGAGGGTGATTTAACCAGACTTCACTGTGCCCCCCTCTGGAACTAAGACCAGCAGCTCAGCGCTCAGCACTTTCCGTGGAAGCTCAGGCTCGTTCCAGCCACTGGAAGCACAAACTGCACCCTGACAAGTGAGCACGCATGCAGCACAACACAGCACGGCACAGCCAAGTGGATGCAAGTCTCAGAAAAAGATTATTTGTGAGGAAGAACCAGTGCTGTGCCCAGAGGTAACCCAGGCCTTCCGAAAACCAAGCCACAGATGGAGTGAGAGAACAGGCAAAAACGCCATCTCACAGCCACACTCGTGTCCAGATTTCCTCTCATCCTGAAGAGTCTCTTACTTTTTCCTATCTGCATTTTATTATTTGGTGAGCTCCATTTACAACTGGCAACTATACAGATTACTTGGGGCTAAATTAACTGGGCTGCATTATTTTCAAGACAGCAAATGTGTATTTTTTGCTGATTTGCTTGCATGATCAGTGCATCCTTTTGGCAAGCCTCTGCACAGCCAGGTAACATGCAAGCATTGCCCATGTTCTGCATACAAGTTCATGATCCTTTGTGCTTCGACATTCTGTGCTCAAGTAACTTGGCCTTCCACAGCAGCATTGAGATCCAGACCTCCAACAGGGTGGGCTGGCCCTGGTGCAGTGAAGCCAGCCCAGCTTTACAGCCCTTGACACCCTGACCCTGGGGAGCTGAAGTTCAGTCCCTGCTCACACAGGACAGGGTCAATCAGTGCAAAAAGGGAAGGGCTTGAGCTGCGTACCTGAGCTTTTTCATCCCTCTTCGTATCTCACGTTAACAGGAGCTGGTCTGTATGGTGGCAGAGTACTTGAGGAGAATTTTGTCTTAGCTTAAATGTGAATTTTTAACAACCACCTTCCTCGTTCATTAACTTTTTCTGGTAACACATCATCATACATCTGGCAAGCATCAGGAAGAAAAGGGACCACAGTCACTTACTTGCAAACCATGGCTCCTGTGACTTGAGGGCATCCTCTTAAGAGACTTAGAGAGGAAAAGGCACTTGGGTTCAAGCTTCGACAGCTGCTGCAGGAGCCAGGATGCTAAAGCAAAGCCAGAAGTCTCAGTGAAGTCTCAGAAGATTTTTCACTTGGAAATTACAAGGTAAAAGTAGAGAACCAAAAAGACCTTGCATAGTGGGATAGAGAAAGATCAGGTGCAAGCTCTCCTCTTCATTTATTTCCAATAAGAAGTGAGAAATGTAGTCAAGGAAGCCCAAGGCTTTCAGCAAAACACTTAAAGCGTTTTTGAAAGACAGATTGTGAAGTGGAGCAGCAATCCAGTGAAGATAAAGATATGAATTTATCCAAACTCTGCCCATCTTCCTTTACCTACTTCATCCTCACTCCTTCAATCACATGCCCACTCAGCCCCACACTGCCCAAGCCACACTGTCCATCCAGGAACCCCAACCTGCCCTCCGGCACGGCAGCCACTTTTCTGGCCCTCCCCAACACGCGGGCAGGCACAGCGTGGCACGGCACACAGCGTAGTGCCCAGGTCTGCGGGCAGACACCTGCGTGGGCACCAGAGCAGCACTGCTGAACCACCAGGGGCTGGCTGCGGCCCCATGGCTGGGGATAACGGGATGGGATGGGATGGGATAGGATGAGGGCTCTGACCCCTTGTGCAGGGCACAACCACCACCCCGCAGGTGATGACGTGTTGCAGCCACGCTACGGGAGAGCACAGTCAGTTTTACTTGAACAAATTCGATAGCGATGCCAAGACTTGAGCTTCTTCCTTAAGATTACCCAGTAGCGTGCCATGTGGCTATAAAACAAAGTGACTGCCATCAGTTTTTACTACACTGTATATAGTGCATACATAATGAAAACAATCTACTGCCCCGGCCCACAGGAGGGTACAATTTGTTTCTGAGATGCAGTCAGCTTGCTAATAATGGCTGGCAGCAACGGCTGTTGCTGTCATAATGATAGCGCTTCCTTATTTTTATGGCTCTGTTTCCTCCAACAATCTAGGTGCCTCACCACGAACTAACGCTGCCATCCAATAAAACATTAAAGAAGGCATTAAATACTGTGCTGTGCCAAAAGCTATTGCGACTACGAACACAAGTGTCTAAATGACCCTGCTTAAGAGTCTGGCGCATCATAAAGAAAATGTTCTTTTTGCTTACATCAGGATGGCCACCACACATTGTCTGCTGAAAGCTTGGGTCGATGAGGTCAGGAGCAGGTCACCGACACGTGGGGACAAGGACTAGGTTTTCATCTTTGTGCCAGTGTAAGTGGCATGGGGCTGCTGTAGCGCCAGGCACAGCTACAGATCACGCACACCTCCCTGCGGTCCCTGCATGCTCTGAAGAAACGTGTGGAGCAGAAGCCTTCCTACCGCTGTGCTGTGCACCCAGGGAAGATGAAGCAGCTCTGTAATATGGCCGCTGTGAGCTGTCGCTAGGATCTCTGCACTCCTGAAATGCACAACTGAAAGAAGAGACAGAGGGGGATAGCAATTTATGCTCTGCAATCCTCCACAACATGAATATCCATCATAAAAACAGCTCTGTCTGAGAACACCAACAAAGGAGGGAGACATTCTTGTAAAAAAAAAAAAAAATAAAAAGGGGATGCATTGGTGATGTCAGGCTGAATTTGCACTTCCTGTCCTCTGAGCAGGGGCACTCCTGCTCCGGGCACCATGTAGACAATTCGAGGCAGAACCGAGCCCAGCAATATGTGGCACAGGGACATTGCTGACTGTCACCCTTGACACACTGTACCATACGGACCTGTCTCTCACTGCAGAACCAACTTTCACATCCCACGGGATGCCAAAGGTTTTAAGGAGAGTTTTAGCCCAGAGACCGCCATGGCAAGCACTGGACAACAGGAGGACATGAGGAGCACAAAGTGATCTGTACACATCAGGCCAGATGCTTCCTCTGGCCCAAGCCAGCCCAACCACTGGGAGCAGCTCTCCTGCGATTCTCAAGCCAGGCGTAGCTCACACGCTAACGGCAGGGCCCGTGCCATAGCTGTTTCACACGTTTAATGGCACGGCTGTGCTGGATAATCCCTGCTGCCATCTGCCCAACAGCCGAGGCCAGCAAAGTCAGCTCACTCCAGAGCTGAGAGTCCAGCATTGCCCTGAAAAGGAGTGCTGGCTGTGCTGCGAGCATCTGCTGCCGCCCTCCCAGGAACATGAAAAGGGAATTTCCCGACAATCACCAAAGAGATTTGGTGTTTGACTGTACCCTAAGGCTTACTGACCAGCAGCTTCACTGACTGTCGGGGCACAAAGCACAAAACTCTTCAGGCCTCTGAAAATCCGCACTTTTCCACCCAGGTTTAGCTCGAAGTGCAGCTTCTCGTAAAGCCAGCTGCTGACGAAGCTCATTCTCAAAGGGCTGTTTTAGCGTGTGCAGGACAGCAAGCAGAGGGATGCAAAGCATCTTCTCACCCCAGCCTCCAGTCACTGCAGTTCTGCACCTCTCCCAGCTGGGCTCCTACACAGACATCAAATCCAAGTAACAGCACAGACAAGCCAGACAAAGCACAAAAGGGATATTCAGGTTGAATTTCTTGGTTCTAGTCCTGTCTGTTGATAAAGCACCATGCAGATGAATTAAAATAAATAAGAAACGTGGCAGCAGACAAAATACGGCCATGGCTGAGTTACTCCAAGCCTGTGCAGCTGCAGCCTCAGCCTCTGCCGGGAGCTGGGGGAGTATCCCCAGCCAGCACCAAGTGCTGCAGCCTCAGCACTGTTCCTGCTTCTCCCCAGACAAATATTGAAATTAAACATTCAAACTCCCTAGCGTGGCTGAAGGAATACATTATTTTAGCAGATTAATAATCTCCAATTTCTTTCTGCACTGCTACATTACTACAAGCTTTAGAAATACCCAAAAGGGGGAGAATTTCCCTACGGCTGTATTAAATATAAAATCCTCTCATTGTAACACAGCACCCTTTGTATTACAGGCTGCAGCTTGCTGCTGTGTTCACATTAAGATATCTTTTAAGTACGTTGTTTCTTTAGAGGATGTGTTGAAAGGCACCACTCCAAAGCTAATCCCTGGTAAGGGGTGGAAGAATCACCACTACTTACTCAGACATATCTATTAGAAGTCCGGAGGTGTAGTTATTTTAAGAACACAAAGATTATTTCCACACTGTTGCTAATAATGCTCTGACATTTGGATGTCCCAGTCTCCAGAGCTCCAGACCTCTCTTGAGGGGCCATCAGTGACTTCAGAGCTGAAACCGGGAGCTCCTGCACTGCGGGATATCAGCCACACAGTATCTTGTAAGTATTTTCCATAAAAAAATTGGGTGAATACTTCAGATTAGCTCAAAACACATTTATCTCAAATTCTTGAAAATGATACAACGTACACTGATACTCTTCTCAGAGATATTCAACTTGACTGTTCATACTTCTTATTTACTACTGGAGTATAAATGTTTGTCAAGCTATTTGATGGTTGAAATGATCAGGCTGCTTATTTAGGAGCTGGATTTATCCTGAGAAAAGGGAGGGAACTTGGCCGGTATCTGTGTTAGGACAGGGTGTGATTTGTAAGGAACCGGGTCAATGAAGCTGGAAAAAAGCCCTTTGGAACTGACCCCACTGACCTAATCTCTAATAGAGCCTGTCGGTTGCTGTTAAACTTTCTTATTGGGTGGGTGAGATGAGCTGGCTAAAAACACAGAGGGTCAGAGGAAATCATGGTTGGTGTTCAGGGAAAATTCAGTGGCCAAGGGGATGGGCAGAAGCACTCCTGCTGGCCTCCAAAGCAGGCTCGGGCAATGCTGCTACAGGAGCTATTCAGCTTCTTTACGGCCCATGGGGACCTGCAGCCCCCCAGCCAGCAGCACTGGAGCAGGGCTAAGCAAGATAAGACCCTGCCGTGGATGTTGCTCCCCGCAGGCAAGGCTCGCAGAGCTGAGCAGGGAGCAGAGGTTCCTGCAGAGCCGTCCTGCTTCCTCCTGCTTCACAGCCTTCCCTGTGAGAGCACCAGGGGAAGGCAGAAACGCAGCTGCTCAGGCCTCTGACCTGAATTTGTAGTGAACTGTACTTAACAGCTGCTCGCAAGGAGAAGTGAGCCTTTGCAGTGCTATTTGGCCAGGTTTCTTACAGCTCGTTTCCCTGTCTCATCCCACCTCTCTTGCCCCAGCTTGAAAGTTTCAGCTCATTCTGATAGTGCAGAACAGACCCCCAGAACAAAAACCACCTTCCAAAGTCAAGAGAACAGACGAGACAGACAGAGGTGAGATCCCACGTTCTTAATCCCTCCACGAAGGGCAAGCTGTGATCGATACCACTGATCAGAAAATCCACACAACTGAGCAAAGGAACGAAGGCTTCAGTCACCAACGTCTCTCACCCATTAGACCCCATCTGACCCCAACGTGCGAGGCAACACCAGCTGGAAGCAGCAGGTCCCTGCCACCAGGCAGCACCGGTGGAAGCACCGGGCTTTGTGACAGAGGAGCTGGGGCTGTCGGCTCCATGCTGTGGCAGGGAGGAGGCCGGGAGGCCCGAGCCCCCAGGCAGAGGCACCCAGAGCCCACGGCGAGCAGGGCTGAAATGCTCGGGGGGAAGGCTGGGGATGGCACCGGGAGCCATGCTCCATGCTATGCCCAAGGAAAAGGCGCAGTGTGGCGTGGGCACCTGTGCCAGTGCTGGGCCACCGCACCGCCACATGGTGTTGCTGGCAGCATTTCAAAGCCATACTAGGCCAAGGGCCACAATCCAGGCACCAGCTGGTATATATGTATATATATATATTTTTTTTTTTTCTTTTTTTTTTTTTCCCTGCTGTTTACAGCACTGTTGTTCACATTTTCCTGATGGGGTATTGAAAGCAAGGCATAAAAAGAGTCCAAATTCAAGCAAACTTCTACAGACTACAAAATTATAGCATGGAGCAGATCGGATAATGGCTCTGCATTGCTTCCCACAGCAGAAGAAAGCTGTCTCCAAAGATTTACCGGAGAGAATATGCTAACAGGGACCCATGTGGTGGTTTTGTTCACCATCTGAAAAATAGATACCACTTATTTTTCCATATTATGAAGTAACGTAATTCCTTTAGGCATGCACAGATTCCAAATTTGCCCATTTTCTGATTCAGGCTTTTTCCTTACAGCCACAGATGACAAGAAATTTGCTTCCCAGCAAAGAGACGACCAGAGAAACAACACTTCTCCTCTCATTTCATGTTACTACAGCAGTAATAACCTGGCCAGCTAGGTCACGCCCAAGAAATCTTTTCCCTGTAACTATTACCTTCACCACAGAAATGGAACTGAAATTTGTGATTGGCTTTGGCAAACTGAAGTCAAATTGAACACCAAGTTTCAGCCAAAGCACTGCCTTGGCCACCGGGAACAACCCCAAGAGACACAGCCGAGCCCCTGGCAGTGCATCACCCCTGTCTGTGTGGCAGTAATGGCCTGGGGGGATCCCTGGGTCCCGGTCCCTGTTCCTACAGAGGCTGACTTGTTCCCACCCGAGTGCATTTAGTAACTGAAGATGCACAAGGAACACAGCCTCCCCCCTTCCTGTCCAACAAACTTTGTCTCCTGGCTTTTCTAGAAGGTAGAAGAGGAGGGTTTGGGTGTGCTCCAACACACGTCCCCCCGCACTTGGATCTCTGCACCCTCACTGAACACTGTTCAGTCCTGCAGTAGCTGGTATCTACCCTTTCCAAATGCTTCTTTTTATTTCTGTCATTTATTCTACATGTGTCCACAGTAAAACCCATCATTCGGAAAGAATGGGAAATTTCCTTAAAATGTAGGAAATTCTCCAGCATAATATCTGGCAACTAAAATACCAAAAAATTATATGTTTATTCCAGTCTAAAATGGTTCCCCATTTGCCAACACTGGGTACACAGCTGCAAAACTGAAAGGCCCTTCCCAGCCCTGATCATGGCATCTCCAAAATCATGGTGGAGTTGGGACCAAAACCAGAACTGCATCCCAGAATCAACTCAGTGAGCAACAAGGGCAGTCATTGCTTTGTTTACTCTGAGATAGTTCAGTAATTTGGGGAACCTGCAAGCTTCAATGCAATATCCTCTGCTCTCATTTGGGGTCAGGCATTTGTCAGAAATGGTTAATATGATACAAGAAGGTTGGAAATCGGGTCGAATCACACTTCAGCAATGCTCAGGAGACACTTCTCAGTTGCAAAAGATCCCACATTAAGAAGAAAAGCTTGATATTGGCTTCTCCCCCTGCCACCTCAAACTGCCATTCTCTCTGTACCATTTCCCTGAGAGCCACTAATCTTACAAAATGGGCTCTCTATTGAGCTGGAGACTGCAAACTTGAAAATCAAATAGCCCCTTGTTTTGGGAATTCAAAGGAACTGAAAGGCACAGGACCTGGCCCTGCTCCTCTCTTGCTCCCAGTAGAGATAGAGCATGTAAGCGAAGCACATGCAGTGATACCACGAGGCTGCAAGGGATGCCCTGCCCCATGGTCCTGGTGCTTCCCAAGGACCTGTGTGCAGATGCAGGCATCACTCGGGAAAAATGGGGCAACAGGGAGCACCTCAGCAGTGGCAAGCAGAAAGGACACAGCACGCAGAACTTCTCCTTGCTGTGATTTCTCTTACTCCGACACGATTAGTCAGATCAAAGAGAAGCACCAGGACAAATTCAAGCTCCCTCCCATAGAGTTCATAGTCACTGCTTACCAGGAACAGATAAACAAGTGTCTTAGTGTATATATACATATAAAACCCACTATCACTGAACTTTAGAGAAAGTTATATCAATGAAAAGGCATAAAGCTGTGTGAGACATGAAAGAGCAGAGCAAAGCTAATTGATTCCTCTCTGTCTCTGCTCTCAGCACCTAAAAGTTGTGATGACTGCAGTACAGACAGTATTTCAGCATGCTGCTGCGATTGACACAACTATTAATATTTATCACCTTAGGCCAAAGCAACCCCGGCACAGAACTTCCTCAGGAAATACATTGTGAGGATCACTTTTAAGATGTAGGACCATTTTCAGCTCCTCCTTTCCCTGATTTCCAGAGCAGCAGGGTCCAACCCACCAGACTTAACAAGTTGTGCTGGTCTAAAAAGAGAATGACCGTGACAATGGCCATTTGGAAGAGCATAAAGGGCACAGAAAGTGCTGGAGTGTGCAGAACTGCTTCTAGGTAACATCTGGCTCCCTTGGCCGAGTTCTCCACGAGGTCTGCAGCTGGACAATGCTGAAGTGTCTGGCTCTGGGCAAAGCCTCATATGAAACTGTTTGGAAAAGGCGACTATTAATTAGGCATAATGGAGACAGAACTTGCTTGCAGCAGGCTTACATTATTGAAAGCAGCAGAAACAATTGAGCTGAGCAACAAAACATGCTGCAATTAGAAGCTGAATGCCCACTGGCCCTAGAGTAACACACAGCTGACTGCTAGTGATGAGATCTGCAGCTCCCATACTAAATTGTGACCACAATGCAGAGAGGTGTGCCATGGGTCCCATCAGACATGAACCTCTTAACTGGAGCTCAAGAGGAGAAAAAAAAAATCATTTTTATTTCTCAGTAGCCCTTTGTTAGGAGCCAAAACATGTCTGGAAGTGGCAGTAGGAGGTGCAGGAGGCAATCAGGAGACCTCTTCAACATCCTCTGACACCGAGAAGTCAAAAAATGCTAAAAGACACAGCAATTTCTCAGTGCTGAACTCAGCGTTGTGTATGGAAGGTTATTGGGTTAGATGGACTGCTGTTATAAAAACATTTAGGAGCTCCTCAGCTGCGGAGGACTATTAAAAAACAAAACAAAACAAAAACCAGGGAACTGGCAGAGGGGAATGCGTTAGGCTGCTGGTGAGGATTAGTAAACCTACAGGGCCTCACGGAACAGCAGGTCTTTGCAACAACAACAACCTGACATTAGTTTTTCCAGGTATCTAATGTTCAGGCCTGTTTGTAGGCAGTGCTTTCCTTTCCTTGCCACTGCAGAAAGTAGAATAAAAAGGGAAACTGTCTGCAGGAAGCTGGGATGTAGGTGATCCCCAGCAGTGAGTGGACAACTGAACTTTCTGTTTTCCTGGGGCTCGCACCCAGAGCACAGAGCACGTGTTCTTCTGAGCTCACGTTTAAACCTTGAGGGATGGAAGAAGAAAGCTGTTAAGTCTTGCACTCCCTGTTCCACTCAATACACACCTGCTTGTTGGTAGACAGCTCACACATTTTGATGCATGTGGGTGCATTCACACATTTATGTATTAAAAAAAATACAGAAAAGAGGTGAAAATAAGCCTAGAGGCAAGACTCTGTCCAACAGCCTGGGAAGGGTAACAGAAGGTGGAAGAAGAGAGACCGAGCTCAGGAGGGAGGAGGACAAGCACAGGGAAGAGGCTTGGGAAGACTCCAGAGGAAGGCAGAGCAGAGATGTGGGAACTCTGAGGGGTCGGGGAACAGGATGGGGTGCACTTGGTGAACCAGGGATCTTATGTAGCCAGTCTCCTGTGCCCAGCACCCTGTACTAGTTTGGCAGTAATTTCGGGATTCACTTTCAAGGAATCAGCCAGTTAATGCTCCGTATATATACCCATTTGCTATCCTCACTAACCTCCTCTAAACAATTCCTGCTTGAAGCTACCCGATACAAGAATCATTACAGATTGCTTCAAAATTTAATATTACCTTTATTGTCCTTGTAGTTACTTTCCTTCCCCCACTTAGGTCGCTCAGAATACAAAAGCAGAAAAGCATCTGTTCAAACCACTATGTTTTTCGTCCTGAGATGTCTGTTTTAAAGCTCACTCACAGTTAAGGCCTTTGAAAACCCAAGTCATCTCTGAGCTCTTACCCCTGTGATGCCCCGGGAACACGCAGGCGTACTGGTCTGACTTGGCTCCTTCGGCCTCTGTGCTCCCTTCTGTGCCAGCTGGGCCTGCTGGCATCTGGAAAAGCAGCAGCAGAGACACTAACAGGAAAAGAAAGAACCTGACAGGTGTTATCAGGGTATAATCTGATGCAATGGAGTTGTACAGAAAACCTAAAGAAAAAGGTACGAGATCTGATTCCAGCCATCCCCACACACCCTCTCAGCAATGCTCATTCCGCTTTCCAGTGTTATTTCCTCTACTTCCAATAGAAGTTACAGAACTGATACAAAAGAGGCTTTTTCAGCATCTCTCAACCCTAGATCACGACTGCACAGAGTTAAACACAATAGCAATTTACATCCTTCTCCAAGCATTTTACCCAGCAAGACGTGCTCTGACACTCATTTGCTGAACCCTGGTTATTTGTGGCACCATGTGCTCAGGGAATACTTTCAGACTACAGTCAATTTAACTTCAACACGCAATCAATATTAAGATTTTTAATAGCTCCTACTGTACCAAAATGACCTTATGTAATCCAAAAATGGAACCCAAATGGAACAAAAAAGTAATCAGGATTTAACAAAGATAAAAAGCTGTCTGCAGCCGTACAGGCACCCTTCAGTGAATCCAAGCAGCGTCACGCATCAGAAAACAAGCAGCACTGCAGCACGTTCTCAAGTATTCAGGCTCCTCAGTAGCAGCGAAGCAATCTCCTGTAGCCCTTTCTATTCAGCAGCACACGAAGCACGGAGTTAATGGCAGCCAAAACAACTGGGGCTTGGCCGCTCTCTTGAGGGGTGGTCATGAAGGGACCCTCGACCGGCCCACGCCTTGCCTTCTCCCAACGCAGGGGTCACAGGCAGCAGGCAAAAAATCCCCTAGCTCACTGCCCTGACTGGCAGATGGACCTGCAATGCAACAAGTCACTGGACCGGTGATGAGCTCAAGGGATCCTTTGCTCCAGCACTGAGGACCGTGGCAGGACGTCCTACAGCCCTGTCACTGGACCCGAGGGGATGCTTGTCCCTTGTCCTTGCCTGGGTGCAGAGCTCACATCAGCTTGGGGAACCAGGGGAAGAGTGAACTTGGAAGGAGGTTAGAAACAGAAGGTACCAAGGTGCTTTGGGTTGACAGCTCCCAAGTGTCAAAAGCTCGCCAGGTACTCTTAAGACCCCCTGCTTTTTGTTAATGAAGATCTCCAAACTTCAGTCCAATCTAAATCCATCGAGCCCAGTTTGTCCACATTTAGTTCCACAGACCCTTCAATGTTTTTCAAGTGTTTGCCATTGAAAAATACAGCTGTTAAAAAATCTGAAAAACAGAACAATAACCCTGGAGAGACCAAAAGCCCAATATATATTTTTTTCCACTCAAATCCTTCCATTAAGTAACTAATTGAAAAAAATGCTACGAACACAGGAGATGACTGCCAGTTTTCACCATGAACCAAGATGTTAGAAGAGCAAATCTTGTTCTCACCCTAAATCGTTAATGAAAATAGTCCAGTGTTCCACAATATATACATATGCATTTAAATAAGGGTGCTTTGCATTGTTTTTTTCTGTGTTCTACACATTTTTGACTTACAATAGGCATAGAAGGACATAATTAGGGTATCTAATCTGAGAACCCTACTCGCAAGAATGGCTTGGTTTTCATATATCATTTCTAGCATAACGTCAGTAAAATGAAAAGTCCCACAGGTTTAAGGGTTTTGAAAACTCAAGACTTTCTCTAAGGAAAAGTATTAGTGCATGAAATTAAACTACATATAGAATTGTTCCACTTGAAATATTTAAGCATGACTCATTTTATTTGTAATAACACAGTTTCTTCAAATTTGCAGTGAAATAAATACTGCCCAGAGAACAAAAGGTTTGAAAACTGCTCGACTAAGATTACTGACATCCTCTGAAGGCCCAAAGTGAAATCCAGTTTTCAAATACTTTCCAAAATGATTTGTTCACAGGTAGCTCTGGTTTCTCCAATGGCCACTCCAACTGAACTAACTTAGTATTAACCACGTAGAAATTTTGCACCTCCTGTTCAATTGTCAAAGATGCTTGCATTGAATTCACTGTGTCTATTTGAACCAGCCCAGCTTTCTTCATTTTTTCCCACATTTCCTTGTCTTCCTCACACCTGACCACAGCTCCAACTTCCAGGGTTAGAGAAGACCACGCTGAATCCCAATACTGAAAACCCAGCCACTGCACTCTTGCAGGAGGGAGAGCAGCTTCTTACTCCCTGCCCTGGTGTACCTTACTCCCTGGTTGGCACACAACAGATGTAGCACCACGTCCGTGTTCACAGGGAAGTTTCACGCAGCAGCCCCAAACGTGTACTGGAAAGCTACAGCATTTTACTGTGCGATACCAATTGCATAGCCATGAATCCTGAAAGGTTATCCACATTTGCATAACTTGTAAAATACTTCAGATGGCGTGCACTGTTAAAAATAATTGTTTTACTAGGTGAGGTTTTAAAACTATGGTATTACAGATCTACACACAGCAGAATTTCTCTCTACCAGTAAAAGGATCTTGAATGACATGGTAGCTAAATATTCGGGAAAGAAAATGCTTTAATAAAACATGTGATATCTCACTCTGGAGTTGTAACATTGACAGAGCATCATCTACAGTTATCAATATTAATGAAAATTAGCACCGAGTAGTCAAGGGCATCCTCTCAAAGGTTAAAAGAGTTTGCTGTTTTTTTCCCCCATGAACGCATTACAGCCCACACTCTCTCCTGGGACCAAACTAGAAACTTATGACAAAAGTACTTGTTTCAAATACCCAAGCCAATATCACCCAGGAAAAGAAAAGTGACAATTTTACTGAGTTCCACAGCCTTCAATAACAAGTTCTTTAGAAACCTCAGCAGCTAACATAGGCTAAAACATAAATCTTCATTTGAGAGAGGCAGACTGCTGCTGCGAGCACAGAATAATATTTGGCAAACTTAAGCTCCCTCTCTCGTAGCAAGGCACAGGGTGGATCTGGACGAGGCATCCAGCATCTCGATGGCATCAGCCTGTCCTGCCTCAGCCAAATCGAATCATTCACCAGCAAATGGACATAGCACAGCAACACGTAGTTCAGGGGAGCTGCTGCACTCTGTGTGAGGGTGAGAAAGGATCCTACAGCTAGCCTATGGTGATCCAAGAACACTGAACCATTTTTTCCCCTGATAAACTTTTCATACAGTGGAATTCATTACAGGAAAAAAAAAAATAAAAAGTATAGAGACCGAAGCTCACAACTCCTGCATTTGCTTGCTAATGTTCAGATGAATACGGATGTGTGTGGTGCACTGGTGTCCTCCCTTGGCAAGGGCCAGGAGAAGCAGGCACATTGCTAACTCCAAGCTGGATGCCCGGCAGGTTCCTAAGCATGTTCCAGGAGTCTGCATGCAGCTGGGCTCTCCAACAGCAAACACTTCTGCAAGCAGCACTGCAAATTCAACACATGCACCCCTGGTGGAACAGCCTGAGCCCCGCTGTGTTCGCTGGAGCTGCAGCCTTCCCTTCTGCAGCAGCCTCTGTCCAGCTCTGGAAATAAAGGTGCTTCAGGTGTCACTCATGGCACGTAATGTGGGTCTGGGGGCGAGGAAAACAAAGGAAAAGACTGCTTCTACCAGCAGGAAGGTGCACAAAGCGACTCAGAAAGGCATCACTCAGAGCATGCCCACTGCCCAGGAGCCCCCGGGAGGCTGAGCCTGGCTCTGCTCAGGGCAGCTGCAGGGCCCAGCACTACTGCAGCTGCCCCGCAGGCACCCGGCTGGGCTGGGGATCCCTCTGAAGCCAAGAGATGCCAAGATGGGATCAGCTGAACGGGGCATGCTGCTTGGATTGCAGCCCTTCTAGGATAACAGAAAATCGCATGACTCTGGGTGAGCAGCATCAAAACTACAGCCTGAGCCATCCTGCTGGCATGCTGCAGCTGTGGGTTTCAGAGCTGGACATTTCCTCCCTTATAATTGTTATTCAGACGATAAAAGCTACTCGTTTATTAATAAAAGGATTCCTGTTATTGCTGCCTGACACACAGGTCAATTCTCTCACATCTACCTACACAGACTTGGCACAAAAAAGCTTTACCTGAAAGACAAAATAAATTCCCATTTCCCAACTGGTGTGCAAGGCACCAGGACGATTCCCTGACCTCACGGGGAGCACTGCCTCTTGGTGGGGAAAAAAACTCAGGGTGGAGAAGGACCTAGTGCACAGAGCCCTGGGGCAGGGCTCACATTCAGCTTCCTCTCCACTTTCCCTTCCTGGTCTCCTTGTGTCAACCAGCGAGAGGAGCAGGGTTGCTAGCCATCTCCTTCCTAAAGGGCTTAGGAAAACACCAAAGAAAGCAGCTGAGCAGCTTGATGAGTGGTGATTGTGAATCATTTTCCACCACTCAGAGCTATAGGTGCATTTAGGCAGACCACCGTAACTGAAGGGAAGGGAGCGTTTTCACCCCCCTTTCTTACAGATCCCATTCCCAAGAACCCCAAATTCCAGTGGGATTTCAGCCTGAGCAGAGCCAGTCACAGGTTCAGCAGCAGGTCTGGAGGGGACAGACCCCAGCATCACCTTCCAGGAGGGCAGGGAGAAGGCAGGGCCGCACTGCTTCTCATCCCTCACCCACAGGATGTACAACCTGGTACAACCACATCTTCCACGTAGAGAGTGTTTAAAGAAATAAAACCACCACAAGCAGCATTTTGACCGATGACCCTGTTACCCGTCAGTGGGTGTTAAGCAGAGCACACTGTCCCCCTGCTTTCCTGACTGAAGCAAGAGTCACAGAATCACCTAGGTTGGAAGAGACCTCCAAGATCACCTAACCTCTGACCTAACAGTAACCAGTCCTCCACTAAACTGTATCACTAAGCTCTACATCTAAAGGTCTTTTAAAAACCTCCAGGGATGGTGACTCCACCACTTCCCTGGACAGCCTGTTCCAATGTCTAACAACCCTTTCAGTAAAGAAGTTCTTCCTAATATCAACCTAAACCTCCCCTGACACAGCTTTAGCCCATTCCCCCTCGTCCTGTCACCAGGCACGTGGGAGAACAGACCAACCCCCACCTCACAACAGCCTCCTTTGAGGTACCTGTAGAGAGCAATAAGGTCTCCCCTGAGCCTCCTTTTCTCCAGACTAAACACCCCCAGCTCCCTCAGCCGCTCCTCGTAGGACTTGTTCTCCAGGCCCCTCACCAGCTTCGTCGCCCTTCTCTGCACCCGCTCAAGCACCTCGATGTCCTTCTTGTAGCAAGGGGCCCAAAACTGAACACAGTACTCGAGGTGCGGCCTCACCAGAGCTGAGTACAGGGGGACGATCACTTCCCTAGCCCTGCTGGCCACACTGCTTCTTATGCAAGCCAGGATGCTGTTGGCCTTCTTGGCCACAGAACCCTGTGGAGAAGATTTTTGCTGGGCTACCCAACAGAGCTGGGACCAAGCACCCAGACATGAGCTCACCTCACTGCTGGCCTCAGTAAACGACCTGGCACGAGTCACTTGCTCCCACACACGCAGCTGAGCAGCAGCAGCAGTGGTGGCAGCAGTGAACACAATGCATGCAGGCTTACCAGAGCAGCCTGCACTCCGCATTGGCCCTGCAACAACGGCACAGAGACAGAGGACAACTGGAGACCGGCTCAGCGAAGGCTGTGCCACTTCAAGGAATCTAGCCCCGGGTCCCTGAAGCCCACATGACAGCATCTCCTCCACTAATCGTCCTGGCTGGTACTCCTAGCATGCTGCGCTTGTGCCTTCTGCTGCAAACAAATGCCATTATATAGAACAAGCCGAAGCAATGTAATAAAAATAGCTAGAAAGCTCAGAAAAAAAGAAATGAAGTTAAATACATGTACATTAAGTGAATGCCCTTTTGATGTTTTACTCGAAGGCATTGATCCGTTTGCTATTAATACAGATACACTGCCGCATGCAAAGGCATGTGGTTTGGTGACATTTCCAAAGGAAAATATTTGAAGTGCAAAAGAAAGATTTTCTTCGCTTGCCTTAGATATGAGCAGACAGAAGTGTAAATAAGCAATGATAAAAACTGCAAACAATGTCTCAGGGTACTAACACTATCATTTGAGATTTACTGTTTTAAGTTACTACTCAGTGTTTTAATGCACACTAAAGCCAGGCTTTTGAAAAGCACAAGAGTATACACAAGTTTGTTTTTTTTTTAATGCTTTCACTGTCTGGTAAAAAGCAGTCACAGTGTAATGGGTAAATACATCTCCATAAAGCAGTACCGCTGAAGTCATTTACAGCATCCTCCAGATTTGCATGCTTTCCTACACAGAACTCTTAATGCATACAAAATTACACCTTCAATTATAGCTGCTGTTCAACAGCTCCTTGTTTTAACATTAAGTAAGAAGTCAATTTATAGCATCGAATGTGAAATTTCAACAGAAGCTTCGAGTCTGGGCAACAGAGTCTCCGGACAGGTAAGAATGCTGCAATCTGAGACAGAGACAAAAAATGTTCGGATTTTACAGCTTGTTTCCTGGTTATTTGCACTTTCTTGCATTCAAGCAGCAACATTTCCTTGTGGCTTCGGTTTCTCCTTCTGCTGACACCTAGCTTCACTCCGCAGCTGCCACGCACAGTGCTATTCCATAATACCAAGATTTCATCTGAACTACTTGAAATAATTCACTTAGTTCAATGTAGTACACTCACACTTTGGCTTCCATTCACCTCTCTAATTTTTATTCAAAGCTTTTTTTTTTTTTTTTTTTTTTTTTTTCCATCTCAATTACTGCATGCATATTTCAGCAGAGACAGTGTTTTAAAGCCTCTGAACAGGGAAATGTAAACTAATTTAGCCTGCATTATACCACTGATGTACTACTAAAACCTGAACACTTCCTTTTCACAGAACTGAGATACTGCTTTAAAAGACGCTCAAAACATAATGGTACACACCAGTAAGATTAAAATTAAATTATAATTGAGTAAATATTTAAAAGGATATTTATGAGGCTTGCTGCTCAATTATGTACATCAGAGCTTCAGAGCAACACGCTTTAATGGAGGTTTGTGCCCACAAACTGACAACGGGCCCACAGCTGAGGAACGAGCACATTCCCACAAGAAAATAATTAAAAAACCTCATGTTGCTGATTTTTCCCCTCAGTGTGAGGCTGATCAGCAAAAAACAAGCTCAGTGCTTGAATAAATTTTTACCTTCAGCACTTGTTTTAGAAGCAGAGTTAATCTATTTATTTTACATTTGGCTTGTTTCCTTGCACCAATATAAAATGCAATTTGTAAATATAAAAAATTCATACACAAAAACTAATTGTTATAAAAATTGTATTAAGCCTGAAAGCATTAATCCTGGACTTCAGTCGCTCAGCACGAGGGCAATAGCTGGTGCCACCCTTTTAATTCTTTGAAATGTGCCAAGGAGCCAGAGCACACCTGGGCAGTGCAGCCGAGTTGCTGGGGCACACACCGTGCAGGCACCACAGAACCACCAGATCTCCGGGTGGGAAGGGACCCACAAGGGTCACTGAGTCCAGCACCTGGGTCCTCAAAGTACCGCCCCAAAAAATCAGACCGTGTGTCTGAGATCACTGTCCAAACATCTCTTGAACTCTAATAGAATAAAGACTCAAAGGCAAATGCCTTTAAAATTATTACTTAGGACACAAAAATTATTCTAGAATTTTTGGTCTTTGTTTTGCTGGCATTTTTTATTTCTATGACAAAATAAATGAAGGCAGGTGAAAGCCAGGATAATATTCCTTTTCCTTTCTACAGAGGTCAACCCTGTTACCAGGAAGCCTGGCTTCAGAGCAGGCCTGGATTCCTGTTTGATGGGGCCTGAGCAAGACGGAGGGTTTGGTTAGCCAGTCCGGTGAGGGTATGCACAGTCTGCAAGGTGAGACAAGGAGAGGGGCTCTGACTCCTCACTGGAACTCTCACACAACAGAGGATGAAGTTATTGGGACAATTTTGACAGATTAATTCCACGTCTTCTATGTAAGAACAGCCCAATACATTTACATTGTCCTTTCTGTCTCCAGCACCATGTTGATGGCTCAGATAATTTATTCTGCCAGTTCCCTGTTTATTTTTCCAACACTTAACCAGCCGGACTGCTGGACCTCATCACCTCATGACATCCTTCATTGCTGAAAACCTGGGTAGGAGAGCAACCAACCAAACACAAAACACACACACACACACACACAGAGTTTTGCCTCTTTTGAAGCATGAGTGGAGGTTCCACCTGGTTCCATCATGTGCCAGGACACCAAGCTGAAAGATGTATTTGTGTCTTACACACTCGGCTGTGTGGTCACATCGCTCTGTCAAGCCTGCTGCAAGTCACCTTCGTTCCTACAACAACCTTCGTTCCTACCTGTACAACAACCCCAGGAGAAAACAACAGCCCTGTTTTCATTATTTTATAACTTTTGGAGGTGGATATATACTAAATTTGTTTTATTTCATAACTTTAATTTCTAACAGCACATGCTTTAATACTGCTTAGGACAGTAAATTTTCCCAACATACACAGAATCTCAAATTGATCCTATTGGAAGTACCTGAATAAGCAAATAACTCTACATCATACTTAGCATACTTGGATGTCCATGTGCTTACTAGAATATTAATATTAGAAAAAAAAAGGTAATAAATGAAACTTTATTATCATCATCTTTGTGAAGGATTGTCCTTGCTTGAAGGAGTCCTGGGAACTCTTGAGTAAGCTCATAATCCTCTCAATATTATCTGTGTGCACGTGGAAAAGACACTCATCCTTTACCAATTCTGACAGCCAGATTTTTTTCCTTTAATAAAGACTCATCGTTATTCCCTTCACTTCTTTTAACTGGTGACTGGGTTTCTCAACCCAAATCCCCAACAAAACTATGACACTTTTTTAGGACGTTCTAATCTAATGCTGCCCAGACATTAGAGCTTGTTGGGTAAAATGGAAGACCACAGATGGGTGGCCTGCAATCATTAAATACTACTGTTCCTCTAACACAGAGAGCCATACCTTGACATAAAGAATAGCATTGCTTGTATGAAGCAGTATCAGCCAAGTTCAACCCCAAAACAGAAGACAATGGGATGGACACCCCATCACGCTGAGAGCTCGGCCACTGCGCGCAGGCACCAGTCGCCCTCGCCACCCTCTGCAGCTGGGACCCCTCCCGTGTCCTGCTCAACGCCCTCAGCCCCGCTCACTGCTTAGCATTACGGGTCCTTTCTACCAGCTCATCTGCTGACTTTTCTCTCTGCTTGCTTTAAAAGGACAGAAGAAAGCTAGGCATGTTTTCCCGTACTGACAAATACACCTCGCTGCAGAGATCTATTTTTGCTCCTTTTGATCCTCAGTAGGTAAATTGTTCTTAGAAATAAAGGGCCAAAGTAATCAAATGAGACTAATTTTGGAAGTGCTGGCTGAAAAATCATTTTTTTTACTGAAAAATCTTTCTCAAGTAACACAGGTAATTAAAATAACAGCAATTAAATATGTGTGAACCAAATCAGAGAACTCAAGCTTAAAAAATGCAAATCCAAAACATTCAACAACTCTGTTATACAGGCAAGTATTATCTACTCAATTCAGAGGCTAACCTAGCTTCAGGTATTAAAAGCTGTATATTTTGCAGTTCCAGATCAGTGAGCAACATCCTGGCTACAAGAAACTGCGCAGGATTTTCCTCTTTAAGATGTTTTTGGTTTGAAACGCCTTGCCAGAGAGGCTGTAACAAGATCCCCAAGATTTGAGAAAGCAAACAATTTTTGCATCTCCTTTGTGTGCCCCAGCCTTCTGTCGGTGTCCGACAGCAGTGGTGGGTATGCCTGTGGGAGGTGTGCCCAGGTTGAAGAACTGCTCAGCCAGGTAGCGGAGCTCCGGGAGGAGGTGAACAGGCTCAGGAGCATCAGGGAATCAGAGATGGAAATTGACTGGTGGAGGTGCACTCTACCCTCTCTGAGGCAGGCTCATGAGCCTGCCACAGCACAGGCATCTCCTGTTATGCAGAAGACGGAGGTTCCCTCCTCCTGCCAGGCAATGGGAGGAGACCTAGATCAAGGGGGGGAATGGAGGCAGGTGCCTATTCGGGGTGGTAGGCGAGCCCTCTCTCTGCCCACCTCACCTTCTCATCTACCCTTAAATAATCGATATGAAGGACTAGAACAAGACAATCTGAATGACAAAGTAGATAAAAACTCGTCCCAGTTGGAGGGGGTGCCTAAGACAAGGCGACCTACACATCGCATTGCCATATCATCCTTCAAAAAAGAAAGAAGGGCTACTGTTATGGGGGGCTCCCTTCTGAAAGGGACAGAGGGACCGATATGCCAACCGGACCCAACCCGCAGAGAAGTCTGTTGCCTCCCTGGGGCTCGGGTGAGAGACTTTGCCAAGAAAGTCAAGCGCCTGGTATGGCCCACTGACTACTACCTGCTACTGGTCTTTCAGGCTGGTAGCGATGAAGTAGCAACGAGAAGTCCGAAGGCGATCAAAAGAGACTTTAGGGATTTGGGGCGACTACTTAGAGGATCAGGGGCGCAGGTTGTGTTTGCCTCTGTCCTTCCGATAGGGGGGGATCGAAGCTGAAAGGCGTGCTGTTCACATAAACTCGTGGCTTCAAGACTGGTGTGACCGGCAGAACTTTGGGTTCTTTGATCACGGGAAGGTCTATGCTACACCGGGCCTCATGGCACCGGATGGGATGCACCTCTCTCAGAGAGGGGTAAGGATCTTTGGTCAGGAGTTGGCAGGGCTGATAGATAGGGCTTTAAACTAGAGTCGAAGGGGGAAGGGGCTAAAACCAGGCGCGCCGGTGAAGACCTAAGGGATGGTACGCTAGAATCAGAGGGGCTGTGTGCCAGTGAGGTCCTTCGGTCAGCTCCACAAGGTGCTGAGTGTAAGGAGACGCACCTGAAGTGCTTCTACACGAACGCACGCAGTATGAGGAATAAAATGGATGAGCTAGAAGTCCTGGCCCAGTCCCGCAACTACGACATCATCGGCATAAGCGAAACCTGGTGGGATGAGTCCTGTGACTGGGGTGTTGCGATAGATGGTTACAGGCTCTTCAGGAGGGACAGGCAGGGTAGGCAAGGTGGTGGGGTGGCAATGTATGTGAAGCAGGGGCTGGACTGTGTGGAACTTCAGGTCGGCAATGGCAAAGTTGAGAGCCTCTGGGTAAGGATCAAGGGACGAACGAATAAAGGGGATGTCGTTGTGGGAGTCTATTACAGACCGCCTGGCCAGGACGATTGCGCCGATAAATTATTCTTTACAGAACTAAGAGAGGCCTCGAGATTAACTCCCCTTGTCCTTATGGGGGACTTCAACTTGCCAGACGTTAACTGGGAGTGCCACACGGCTGACACGAGCAAGTCCAGGAGGTTCATGAAGCACCTAGATGATAACTTCTTGGTGCAGGTGCTAACGGAGCCAACTAGGAAAGGAGCCCTCCGAGACCTGTTGCTAGAAAACAGAGAGGGTCTGGTGGGAGATGTGGTGATTGGTGGCCGCCTTGGTCATAGCGACCATGAAGTGGTTGAGTTCAAAATTTACGGTGACAGAAGGAAAAGTACCACCAAAACCTCATCCCTAGATATGGGGAAAGCGGACTTCAGGCTGCTCAGGGAACTAGTCAGCAAGGTCCCCCGGGAAACTGCTCTTGAAGGCCTCGATGTCCACCAGTGCTGGTCATTCTTTAAGCGATGCCTCCTAGAAGCACAAGATCAGGCAATTCCTAAATATCGCAAGTCAGGCAGGCGGGGCAGGAGGCCGGCGTGGCTGACCAGGAACATTCTAATGGAGATTAGGCGGAAACAGAGAGTGTTTCGCTACTGGAAGGAGGGCCAGGTGTCATGGAAAGAATACAGGGATGCTGTTCGTGTTTGTAGGGAGAAAGTTTGTGTGGCCAAAGCACACCTAGAGTTGAAGCTGGCTGTGTCTGTGAGAGAAAATAAAAAGGGTTTTTTTAGATATGTGAATGGAAAAAGGAGAACTAAAGAATACATAGGGCCGCTCCTTGATAGGGAAGGTCTCCTCACAGACAATGACGTAGGCAAAGCAGAGACGCTTAACGCCTTCTTTGCCTCTGTCTTCAATGCCGATGATGGGCTTCGGGACCCAGGGTGCCCTGAGCTGGAGGACCGGGACGGTGGGGATGACAAACTACCAACCGACCCTGAACGTGTGCGGGATTTGCTACTCCACCTGGATCCCTACAAGTCCATGGGTCCGGATGGGATTCATCCCCGGGTGCTAAAAGAGCTGGCGGACGTCATCGCGGAACCTCTCTCAATTATTTTTCAACGATCCTGGGAATTTGGAGAGGTCCCAGTAGACTGGAAGCTGGCAAATGTTGTGCCGATTTTCAAGAAGGGTCAGAAAGAAGACCCTAGCAATTACAGGCCTGTCAGTCTCACGTCAGTGCCTGGTAAAATCATGGAGAAGATGGTTCTCGAACTTATTGAGGCGCACCTGGGGGACAAAGCAGTCATTGGTCCCAGCCAGCATGGGTTTGTGAAGGGTAGGTCCTGCCTAACTAACCTGATTTCCTTTTATGATAAGATCACCCGTATGGTGGACCAAGGGAAACCAGCTGATGTGATTTTTTTGGACTTCAGCAAGGCTTTTGACACGGTTTCCCATAGGATCCTACTGGACAAAATGTCCACCATACAGCTAAATAAAAACATCATACGATGGGTGAGCAATTGGCTAACGGGCAGGGCCCAAAGGGTTATGGTAAATGGGGCTGCATCAGGCTGGCGGGCGGTCACCAGTGGGGTCCCTCAAGGCTCCATTTTAGGGCCGGTACTTTTCAATATTTTTATAAACGATCTGGATGTAGGAATAGAAGGTATTTTGAGCAAGTTTGCTGATGACACCAAACTTGGAGGAGTTGTGGACTCGAATGAGGGTGGAAAGGCCTTGCAGAGGGATCTGGATAGGTTGGAGAGCTGGGCGATCACCAACCGCATGAAGTTCAATAAGAGCAAGTGCCGGGTCCTGCACCTGGGACGGGGAAACCCTGGCTGCATGTACAGACTGGGCGATGAGACGCTGGAGAGCAGCCTAGAAGAGAGGGATCTGGGGGTCGTGGTAGACAGCAAGTTGAATATGAGCCAGCAGTGTGCCCTGGCAGCCAGGAGGGCCAACCGTGTCCTGGGGTGCATCAAGCACGGCATCGCTAGTAGCTCAAGGGAGGTGATTGTCCCGCTCTACTCTGCGCTGGTGCGGCCTCACCTCGAGTACTGTGTGCAGTTCTGGGCACCACAGTATGAAAAGGACATGAAACTGTTGGAGAGTGTCCAGAGGAGGGCTACGAAGATGGTGAAAGGCCTGGAGGGGAAGACGTACGAAGAACGGCTGAGGTCACTGGGCCTGTTCAGCCTGGAGAAGAGGAGGCTGAGGGGAGACCTCATCACAGTCTACAACTTCCTCGTAAGGGGGTGTCGAGAGGCAGGAGACCTTTTCTCCATTAACACCAGTGACAGGACCCGCAGGAACGGGGTTAAGCTGAGGCAGGGGAAATTTAGGCTTGACATCAGGAGGGGGTTCTTCACAGAGAGGGTGGTTGCACACTGGAACAGGCTCCCCAGGGAAGTGGTCACTGCACCGAGCCTGTCTGAATTTAAGAAGAGATTGGACTGTGCACTCAGTCACATGGTCTGAACTTTTGGGTAGACCTGTGCGGTGTCAAGAGTTGGACTTGATGATCCTTAAGGGTCCCTTCCAACTCAGGATATTCTGTGATTCTATGATTCTATGAAATGACCAGGTGCTTTCACAGAATAACTCAGATCCTTACTTATATCTACACCGAATACAAATTGTCACATAAAAGTCCGAATTGTGGGGATTAAAGAAGTAAGAATTTCACACAAATGTTACATTGCTTAGGGAAGTGCAGTCTCCAAACAATATGCCAAAGAATGTCTCCCATGTGGGAACATGAGTAGTGTAATATGAAGAAAACCAAGAACAAAACAGAATAAACTAATGTGGGATCTGCAGAGTGCAGCAGGTGCTTACACATCTAAGACTGATTTTGTGTCATTGGTATCCATTAGAAAGAGGCACGGTGCTCTGTGCGGAGGATGTGTTACCAGAAAACAATCCCCAGCAGCGCGAAGAAGTGTTTGCTGACTTCAGAAGAGGAAGAAAAAAATGCAAGAGAAGGGGAGGCAAGGGGAAAGGAAGAAAACAATGCCAACGGAAACAATGCTAAGCTCTCTCCCTTCATTCTGATGGAAAAGGTAGCTGCAATACCAGGCAGTAATTCTGATTAATATTAAAAGTGCAACTTTCACGAACAAGCTCCTTGAGCTTAATTGACAGGCAAATTCATCTTAGGAATAAAAAGGTCTATACATCACTTCCTGAAAACTGCTGAAATTTGAAGTCAGCTTCCTCAAATTACCATCAGTTAGTGACCATAAATAATTAAATAGTGAAACAAATTGTGAGCCAAGTCTCCGCAGACTCCATTTTGCACTGAAGGACCAAAGATCTTTAAAACCAATTTAATGTAAAGAACTTCAGAGTCCCCTTTTTCCTTCAGTTCTGAAGAGAGCAATGGCAGAGAATAAGAACTGTATGCATGCTCATCTGCTGCATTTCAGCAACAAGGAGTTTCACAAGTACAGGTTTCAGAAGTACAGCTGCTCTGCGCTGAGGCTGATAACTTAAGCACAACAAATGGGTTAAAAACATAATCGTGAAAAAGTGTTCCCAGTTTTGTGGAGCTGTTTCATGGATCCTGCTCCATCCTAAAGGCTCTTTCTAACCACTGCCACCATCTCAGAAGAACCCAGAAGAGAAACTTTTGCTGACCGCAGCCCGTGTAGGCAGCCCTTTCTGTGCTGGAGGCCAGGAGGAACAGCAGCTACCGCCCCAACGAGTGCTATCGGCCCCACCGCCTAAACCGCACCAGGTCACGGAGGCAAGCCAAGGCTCTGAGCAGCCTCCAGCAGGATCGCACCACCTCCAGCTCATTAGACATTCCTCAAGCATTTGAGAGCCTGGGACAAATGCAATTTTTGTTATATAAGGGTTTCTGGGGAATTTTCCCTGCCAGCACAACTTCATAGCTTAGCATCCTCAGCACAAAAAGTCACAGCTACCGATTAATCCTGTTCACTGCAAATCATATTTATACAACATTTACACCATCTTCCCTTCCTCCCAATCAACGTATTTACAAAAGGAAAGTAAGGAGATATCTGTACTATGCTAGAACTCGTACAGCTACAGCCAAACCAATCCATCCTCTTGTACACTCTCTTCTGTAACATCCTTTATGCAATAAGTTTTCAAAGCTTAACGAATACTTTTATTTAAAAAAATAAATAAATACAAGCACCATGGACTCTGATCTTCTGCAGTGCAAGCTGTCAACAAGTACCTGGAATCCTTCACCGCTGGTAAATCCTCCCTTTCAGCTGAGGACCAGCGCTGCTAATCCCTGACATCAAGGCAATGCGTTCACCCCAGTGATGGGAGCCAACCAGTTTTAAAGACCCCATAACCAACTCAAGTGACCGTGACAGTAATTTATAATCCTAGTGGCACAGATTCATTTAGCAGCCCAGGTGGCAAGGGGCAAAGAACAATTTCTGGTTTTTTGTTTGGTTGATTGTTTTCCCCATATTTAAACCTATTTTTAAGGGACAGCAAATATCAGTGTAATACAGATAAGATACCTGAAGTGTTGGCTGTGTTCACAGAAACATACTGTGCTTCCCAAATCCAAAAGGCTCTGTGCTGCTTTAAATACAAAATACCAAATATAAGCAGATATCCTAATTTTCCTATAGTGGTTGTCAGAGTCTGTGTTCTTCATCCTACCTTACTTTTTAAGATACTTATGATGTGCCCTTCTTAATCATTGATAAAATACCATCAACAAAAGAAGTTATTTTGGCCCAGTAAATTTCAACCTGCAAGTCCAGAATACGCCTACAAAACAGGAGGAATTCAAAACTGGGGTCACCGTTTCTCAGGGAAGAATTTGAAACAGCAAGCGTGGAAAAAAAAAGATTTTCATAAAGTAGTATTTTGTAACTTGCACTTTGGAAACAAACACACAGAGTGCTCACAAAACTCAGATTTCTGTCCTAAATAGGTTCTAAACAGGCAGCTTTACTACTTCCTCAAACATAAAACAGATCTTTTAAGCAGACAGTGTAAATCTCAATATTGGTTAGGATCTGCTGCTAGCAGACATCTGTACAAGAAACCAGTCCCATTCACTGTAAACAAAGATTTTATCTCCAGTTAATCACAGGTTATCCCGAAACTGGGTTCCCTCATCCAGCTAAGGGTACCTGGCATTAGCTGTGCTTCTCCTGCTGTTATGGAGGCCCCATGGGTAACAGACAGACTTCCCAGCAGCTTACTTAGCAGGCAGTGTGCTTTGCAATTGAAGCAATTAATGAGAGAAGCCAAATTCAAAAGGTTCAACAAATCAAGGCAGTTCCTGATTTCACACTGCTGCCCCCATTCCAGACTCCAAATAAACACCAGAGGCCCACCATGGCCCAGGAGGTTTAGCTCTGTGGCACCGCGGAGGCAGAGGAGGATCAGGTACGTGCGCTAAGCCCTGGACCAGATGGAGTGATGGATGACAAAGAAGTTTTTAAGTATTTCAGCTCCTTATCTACCTCTTTGCAGTATACTGGGGAATAAAAATCAAACAAGCATCCATTTCCAAAAGCTGTTCACAGGCTTAGAGATAAGCAAAGCTCAGTGAGGGGTGTGATCTGAACACGTACTTATGGAAACATCGGCTTTCAACAGTGTCTTATGACAAATTTTGGTTCCTGTTACTATTCTTCCTAGCCAGATATCATCCCCACAGAGTCCCGATTACTGCGCTCCACAGCTGTCACAGGCATGAAAAAGGAAGCACAAATACCGTTGTTCATTTCTTCTGATCTTCCTTATCATCCTCTATTTCCCCCTCTAAGTAAACTCTTTTCTCACAATTTCTCTTCTTTCCTGTTGTTCGTTTTCCATTGGTCTTCTTTCTGTTCCTTGGTAGAACAGACAGTGGTTGTAATGACATAGCAGAAAAATACTTGCATAAAAACATGCTTCGGCCATTCCAGCCCCCCTATAGCAACAAGCTTGAGCAGTTACATTCATCATGGCAAGTATTCATCCACCCTCACAGATAAGTGCTTCAAAACAATCTGACTATCATTAGAGACACCACAGTCCACAAAGAAAGGAAAAAACAAAGCCCCCAAAGCTGGCTGCCAGCAGAAGACAGCAACCATGTGCCCTGGTTTGAAGCCTGTTGTCATCAGAGAGGGGAGGCGGTGGCAGCAGCACTATTCCAGTGTGGAAGCCATCCTTCACCTCGGGTTTAGATTCTGCAGACTAATGCTCTTTGGGTTTAAGACATTTAGTATTAGAGCAAGGCATCGCAGCACATTTACTTGGAAGCCTTCACACAAGACCACCGGCAGGCTCAGAGGACTTAGCACACACCAGCGACATCTCAGGCCTGCCCCAGAGCCATCACATCTTTTACAACTTGAGCACGTGTATTTTTTTGTTGAGCTCCTATGCTAAATGAAAGACCATCTTCCACATGCTGATATCATTTGTCTACAAAGGGTGTTGCTTCTCAAAATTCTCTAGGCCATATTACTCTGTGCCCAAAGCACCAATTCTCGCTGTCTCTCACAAGCCTGTTTCTAGTGTTTTCAGCATCCCCCTACAATGCTGCATGAAGCAGTGGGTGCTGGAGATCCCACGCTGTTTTCAGTCAAGCTAATTTCAAGAAACATCACAAGCTTTGGCCTGTTTTCACTTGGGCTGCTGCCGCCAGGAAAAGCATCACTCTTTCCTCCACCTCTCCTTCCCTTTTTAAGGACTGACCACTCTTCAGAACTGCAGCAAAAGGACAGCAGTTTGAAGGCATTACCGGGTCACATGGGCAAGGCCTGGAGGTAATAAAGCAGGTCAGGAAAGGCCAGCCAGCTGGCAGTAAACAGCAGCCTGGGCTCCTGAGGTGGAAAGTGGGGGAAGGCTCTGCCGGAGGGACTCGGAAGACTGACTGGAGTCTTAGAAGCAAGTCCAAAAGGCTCAGTGTGAATCTCCAGAAGGCTGCAATGTAAAAAACATGAGAGAAGACTACAGGAAGCCAGGATTTTTAGTGCAAAGCACACCACCTGCTTTGCCCCACAGATATGTCTGGCAGAGACCTCTCTTTGAGCTTGTAAGCCTAGTATCAGTGAATTTAAAGCTGAAGCAGTTAACTGTATCTGTCTGCTTGCCAATGCTTTGAAGAAGCCTTACTTTGTACACGCAAAGAGAAAAATAGGAGGAATTAGAAAACGCTCCTCTTGCAGAGCACCTGCTGTGGGTACCCGCTATTTTCTCAGCACCCGCGCTCTAAGCAGAACATAAGGGGACTGCAAGGGGCTCTGATGCATCCCATGGTGACAACGCAGGCCAACAAGGCAGTACGTCAGGACAGCAGGATGCTGCACCATCACGAGGCCTTGGCATGCACCAGGTTCTGGTGCCATCTCGTCTCCCGAACACCAACCCAAGGAGCACAGCCAGAGTCCGGCTTTCTAACAGTTTGCATACATTTGCTTTTTGGCCCATGAAAGAAAGCCGCAGGGCATCATATGAGAAACTCATGCCATTTTCTTATTTTAGGCATCAAAGAGGTCTCGCCAGGTGAACAACATGCAGACAGGTGCTGCAGGTTCTGAACTACGAGCACACGACATGGCTACAGATTGTATCTGTCTTTTTATCCAAGTTTCAATTATATTCATTTATGGATCATTTTGCCATCTTGCACTTGGCTCTAAAATCCTACAAGAAGTTTGCAAACCCTGCAAAAATCCTGCTGAAAGTCTCTCGCCTGCTCCCAAGGATAGACACCTGCCAGTATGCGCAGACTTCGAAGAGGTTTTGGCTAGCATGTAGTTATTTCCAAAATATTTTACTGAAGAAACTGTGGAGATGTTCCCATATGCAGCTGTTACCCTGGCATAATTACCTTTGCAGAAATCTGATCTTGTAAATTCAACTTCGAGATGTAAACCACTTGATGTAAAGGGCACCTTACACACGCAGCTGTTTAGCATGTGGCAAAAAGGACAGGCAGCCCCAGGAAGCTCCCACTGCTTCCTGCACCTACCGTGTCAGCACTAGCAATCCATACGTAAGCTTTTTGGAGAGCATCAGCACCACAGGCAGGGTGGGGGAAATAACTTGAATACATTATTGGTTCTCATTTCCATAACGAGCCTGATTAGCCTCCAACAATTTATGCAGTAATACCCGATGATGATTTTCAGTACAAGAACTTCATTATCACCCACAGAAAAACAGACAGCAGCCTTCTTTTATCTTGTCAGGGGGAACTTGGGCACTGGGGCCAAATTATAGCCATGTATATAGAGTACCTCATGGTACACCAGATGCACTTGGTCTGTCCCCTCCCATTCACTACTCTGTGAGCTTCTCTGTTGGTCCGAAAGTTACCCGTACTCAGCTGGAGAAAAGACACTGCAGACACTGATCTCCTGGAGCACTGGCTTGGTTCCCCCAGTTCCTCTTAGCCACTTTTCAGCAAACCAGGCACTGCAAGAAATATTGCAGCTACAGATTCTCCTTTTTGTCAGAATCCCGCTTTAGCTGATCACACCAAGTTTCAGATAACCCCACTGAAGGTGTGCACAGGCTGTCAGCACAACTCCTGCTGCCACTGAAGTCGAGTTGGAAAGTTCAAGTTGGTTGAGTCCAGGGAGACAGCATTCTGCTTCACACGTAGTGTTCATCCTCCCTTATAGATGAATGCTTAAAAACTATCTAACTATCACTGGGGACACCACCATCCACCAAAATAAAAATCAGGAGCACTGTTTTTTATTTTATTTTTATTATAATCAGGAGCCGGTTCCAAGCCTACCACAGCAGCGTTCCCATTTCACTTGCATCCCTCATGAACCCTGCAGTGTCTCTTAACTGGTCACACACAAAGTTCAGGCAGCAGTTTTCACCCTTCAGCCTGAAAAGCTGCTCTTTCAGTTGAAAATTGAATGAGAAAAGCAACAGACTGAAAGAACCTGAGGGAGATAAAATAATTTCGCTTAGAACAAAGAAATCCAAGGGGAATGCAGAACTGCTGAGCAAGTACAAAGGAGATAACAGAGATTAAATCTCACCACTGTTTGTGCCCTAAAGTAGCGAGCCATAGCATTTCATCAAGAAGCTTTCGAATCCTGTAAAATGTTTCAGAAATTCTCAGTAAAGCGCATAGCACTGTTAATGAAGCTCACTAATGAAGGGCTAGGGTTTATAAGCTCAGTTTCCACCCTAAATGAGACCAGTGGAAATTTAACATAAAGTCTTGTGTTTTCCTAAGTCACTGCTAGGCTCCACTGATAATTAGCCATGTACAAACACTTGATAATTTCATGTGCAGGCTGAACTAATATGTTTGATTTGGATTTATTTCCCAAGCTCAAATAAAAAAGATATTTTTCTTAATTCAAAGCAAAGTTTTGGACAGAGGCATTGTGGGTTCACCTCCCAAATCCACACGCATCCTCCTCTTCCCTTCACTTTTACAACATGACAGACAAGCACCTCTGAATTTCTCACTCATGCCGAAGCTTTTCTACTTCACACACAAATAAACCCATGAGAGAAAAAATCTCTCTCTCAGGAAAGAGGCAAGTATCTGTATTGTGAGCCCAGATCATTGCTTTGGGGCTGGGGATGGCCAGTTTCTAGTCCCGTCTCAAAGGCATCTCTACTTTATATAACTAAAAAGCTCCCCTAGGACACTGGAAGGGGTAAGATATTCCAGCAGATTTGATAGCACAAAGCTAAGGGAAGTGTTATAAAGTTTTGGTTCCAATGTCTTCTAGCAAATCAGAGCTCTTCCCCAATTACAGTGCCATAGGATCCAAAAGAGGCTGAGAAGACCAAGAGTAAATTTTTAGCGTTCAGCTCCTTTGCTCTGCAGGCAAAAGGAAATTCAGACTATCGGGATCCAATTCTTCAAGTATTTATTTTTAATGCAACAAACATCTCACTCTGGACAGGTCTCTGCTCAGCTGCAAAGGTTCCCTCCTGCAAGCTGCTGTTGTGAGCAAATGGATCTGTAAAAGGAGGCTACAAACTGTGAGCGTCAGCACTTGCTGCACTTCAGATCAGGGGGAAAAAAATCAACCTGGATTTACTGGAATAGAAGGAGTGTCCTTATTGTAGTCACGTTTGCATTCATGGTTAAGAATGATAGATCAGAGAGAAGAAATCCCACCAGGCCCTGGGTCAGACATCTTTCTCAGAGAGGCTTGTTGAACATGGCCAGCCCCCCAGCTGCCCCCTGGAGAGCAGAACAGCCCTTCCTGAAGGAAAGAATGTGCCAAAATATTTTGGCTGTGACCGTTCAGTAATTCTCTCATTTTAAAATCAAGCAGAAAGCCAAATCATACCTCCTAAATGGAGCACTCATTCCTTCCCCTCCTAGCAAAGCCTCCCGGTGTTGCAGAACCTTCTCCTGTACGAGTGCCAGTTCCTGCGGATAGCAGGATGCACAAACATCAATGTCTGTGGATGATCACAGGTTTCGGTCTTGGTTCATCACCCTTTCCTTCTTGCAGCAGTGCAAGGTCAGCAGCAATAACACAGAAACCAAGAAACTAGAAACCAGAAGTAATAGCCACATGGTCCAGGGGAGTTCAAGTAAGGAAAGCTGACCATTACAGAGTAAGGTCTGGCGGTTTCTTCTCTCTGCAAAGCTAATCTCTGCTACTTCCTCTAGCAGCAACATTGGTATCCTCGTCTTTGAAGTGTGACAAACTCAGACCAAGGTGATTATTAAAATTAAACCCAACGTCAATCGATTTTCTCTACATTTACATATAATCGTTGACAGGAGAAGCAATTTTCCCACTGAAGCACCTTTTTATTGGTGAAAAAGAAGCCAATGTATTCTAACTGAACCTGGGCAACCTAAATCAAGCCTATGCTGGTATATACTCAAACCTCCCTTCTAGGGAGGAGCTGGGTAAGACCTCCAGGTGTCAGCTGCTTGTGTACAAATACAGCTTATTTATATCTTTCCAGTAGAATACACATCCTAAGGGCCAACAATTTTTTTTTTTTTTTTTTTTTTTTTTAGGTTTTCTTCCTCTTTTCTGTTTGGGAAACTTAGATATGCACACACAACTCTGCTGGGCTCTCTGTAGCAGAGTGTGAAAGTGTTAGGTATTTCCATCAGCTCACTTTTCCCTTGTCCGAGATGCAAACACGTCCCTGTGGCACCAGAGCTACTTGTGTTGCCAGTTTCATGCCACCAGGACACCACAGTACCAAGATGCTGCTCCAACAGAAAGAGCCCTGCAGCACAAGTGTGGGCCGAAACGGCCCTGAAGTGACCAAGCAGCACAGCAGCTTTCCTCTTTGCCTGCCCCGAATACATGCTCCTCTTGCCCAGTGTCAGGGCCTTAAGACTTGATAACTTCAGTTTTTAGTTACCAATTTAAAAAAAAAAAAAAAAAAAGGAATGACATTGTACTAGATTCATATAGACCAAGATTGCAGAATAAAAAGACTTCCAACCCAGTAGTGTGACCAGCAGAAAAAGGTGGGGAAGGTGGGAAATAACCTCACTTTCTGCCTCTGTTCTGTCCAGACAGGACGTTAGGGCTTCTGATGCTTGAAAAAAAGACCATTTCCCATCAATTCTCCCCCCCAAATTCCTGCCACTTATCCCTCCAGCTCTCCCTTCCTGTACTCCACACCCAGCAGCTGAGGCTTTTATTTCCACGTGGCCCAGCAAGCTTCAGCCAGTGCAGCTGCCAAGCCCCACACGGCTCCGTGCCCCCCAGCTGCCACCCCACGCAGGCACCCTGCAGCTGGCAGCCAGCAGCCTGCCCACCTCCTCCCATGCACAGGCAAACCCGACGGCCTCTGCCTCTCGGCGAGGCTGTAATCACTGCAGATGTAGTTCCACAAGCCCGCAATGTGTCTGCAGTTAGCTTCTAGGGGCAACGGTACTTGGAAATAGATTAAAATTCCCCAGGTATAGGAAAAACTAAAAGTAATTGTGTTACTTTCATGAAAAGTGTACAGCAAAGCACATAAAACGCCTAGATATTGGGACTGTGCTCCAACAGAAAATTTAACCGCTTTAGGGAACACAAGATCAATGCTATTATTTATAGATGACAATCTTCCTTACAGTAACCCTCTGCAACAAAAGAATAATATTAAGGAAAGGAAGCTTTCCTTCTATCAATCTGAACTTTGGGAAAGAAAGAAAATGCTGGGAACTTTTCCCTATAGAACAGGTGTGATGTAGAAACAAAGGGCATTTCATATTACTTTTTTTTTTTTTTTTAAATCCTGCCTTTAAGCAATTTAATTCTGGGAAAAAAAAAAAAAAAAAAAGAAGCAAGACTGCCCTTTGCAATGCTGTATTTTACATCTTCTTTCTGGAGGGAGAGTAACTGACAGCAGCAAGGGCGCGATACCCTTCCAGAACTAGGTTTGGGGAGCATGGGCAGCCAAAGGGGAGAGCCTCCCCTCCCAACCTCCCATTCCCAATGCAGGCAAGCGGCATCCTTATGTGGGCACAGCAGGGAGGCAGGACCCACCTTGCCCCAGGCAGCCCAAGACAGCAGCAGCACACTGGGAGCCGAGCTTCCAGCAAGGGAACAGCTTTGGGGTTTGGATACACAACATGAGGCTCTTCAAACCGGGGGATTTCAACAGGCACCTCATGTGAGCCCTACCCACTGACTCAAAGTATTATTTGATAGGCAGCAACATAGTACACCACTTAAATGTGGTGTATGCTTGTACAAAAGTTATTGATATCCAGGCTCCCCAAAACACAGGAGTTATCCCCCAAAACAGAAAAAATAATTCTTCACAACCTGCCGTGACAAGATTGCCTGATGTCCAGAACTTAAGCAGCAAATGAAATCGTTCAAATGACACTAAATTTGATTAACTTAGGGCAGTTGTTTCTAAATTGCATGGGCAATTTCCAGAACCTGTTGGACTGCACATAGTCCTGGTGTTCTCGGGGTTGCGTTGGGCAGGAGACCAGACCTCTGCTTCAGTACAAACAGTGAAAAGAAAGGAGTGAGAACAGCCCCCTTCTGATCTCTTCTGCTATACAGTACCGTGCAGTTCTGTTCATCTGTTCAGAAACATTACTGCCATCCGCTAACTTAACACCATGAACTGTTATGTCTAACTACCTTCTATTAAAGGGTCTTTACATTTTTCATCTTTTCCACTTGTGTTTTTGTCACTTGGAGCACTACAAAATACATGGGAAACAAGCAGTTTTCCTTTCACTACATACTGAGATATATGCAGCTAATATGGTGAGTACCTTCCATTATTCCATTAAGGAATTATGTTTCATTAATCTATTCGGCCTTAAGACAGTAAGAACAGATATATCTTTGCCATTTAATAGATAAGGAGTTCAAAGCCCTTATTCAGGCATAGTACCGACATTTAACAGAAGAAATAAGCACAAGTTACCCATTTTGCTGCAGCAAGCAGCTTCAGAGCTGGCAGCAGAGCCCATCAGCACCAACTGCCCGCCAGCCCTCCACCCCCCTCGGAGGAGCATCGTGTACCCTACGCACTGTGCTTAATGCTACCGGAGAGTTGCTGCAAGAAGTTCCCAAGTTCAGGAAAGGCCTCGCACTTGTGCCAGTGTTAACTCGAGCACGAGGAGCTGATCATGAGCCTGTGCTCCCAGCTGCTTCTCCTTCCCTGGAGGCAGATTCTGGTCTGCCTTCACGGAAAGCTCCCACCAGCATCCAGGATGCTAACCACAGGCGTTACATGCCTGTGACACACCTTCCAACAATAGCAGCACCAGGTCCAGACCATGCTGAGAACACACTATTCAGATTTGCATGTGACTGTCACTGCGGCCAGGCACAGTACAGTGGGACCGTGACAGTGACAGGAGCCAGGTCCTTGGGCCCATCCTGACTTTCCTTCATCAATAACTTCCACCCCCTCCCCCCGTTTTTTTTTTGTTTTGTTTTGTTTTGGGGGCGGGGGAGGAGTGGAAGGAGGAAGGGCTTGCAGAATTGGATTGTTTTTGTTTATTTCTTGCTATTGAAGCTCCTCTGTCAGGAGTAATGCTATTAAGAACTGATTACACATGCAAGATCCAAACTGAGATAAAAGCATATGCACCTATTCCCTGAATAAAATCCATGCATTTATTCTCAGAAATCAGTCAGCATCCACTCAGGAACCAGTTAAGCATCTTCTCTGGCTCCAGTTTTGAGACAGCAGTAGAGTTTCAGAACTTGAGAGCGAAACGAGGTCCCCCAGCTTTACGGCAGGCACAGCACCGCACAGGGCACCCACCAGGGCCCTGCTGCCTTCCACTCGCTGGTTCGCCCCCAGCACACAGCCACGACACTGAAGTGGGACCTCGAACAAATGATACAAAGTCCCTGCTTAAATATTTGCAGACAAGTCTGAGTACTGCTCTGAAAGTGGTGAGTTACCAGCAAATCCGCCCGGCAGTCTGTTAATTCGGTTATTTAACAGGAGCAGCCAAGTTTGGGAACTTGGCCTGCATCTGACAGAGACGTGCCAATGCCTGGGACATCTCGCCCCTTCTCGCTCACGTCGTTCTCAGGATTTGTCTGTTCCTTGCTCAAGAGCCACGGCTTCTCTTTATGATGCCCATTAAAAATGACAACGTAGTACCCTATGAATACGTTTCAATTAGGAAGGGGGAAGCTAATAACTTTGCAGTGCTTTCTGAAGATCCAAACAACTGTTCTCATTTCACAGCTCACTGATTCTTTAGAAGCAACAGAAAGTCCTGGAAATAAAATGGCAAAACTGATTAAACTGCCTCTGCCTTACAGCCATTCAATTTTTCTTCTTCTCCAACATGAAAACAACCCATATGGATGATCGGCGCAAAATGAGCAGATCTGACCAACTAAGAGAAACTTGTTTTCTATTTAACTCCTGAGCTGCTCTTTGTGTTAGAGCTACGAGGGAGCTTACAGGTTGCAAGCTCACGTCCCTTTTACCTGCCTGTAGGCACTATTTATAAGTTGTGACTAGGACTTGCAGGAGATCTACCTGTGAGCCTGCCCACTGCGTAGGACAGCCCCCTGTGTGACAGGTCACCTGCAGGCACAAAGCAACTTCTGAAACGCCACAGCAACAAACTGCTCTGTTCAGCAGCACGTGCAGTCGATCTAGGCTCTCTCGAATTTCCTCACAGCTTCAGGCTCACAGGAGAGTCAGTCCAGCCCCTTGGGAGAATTAACAGCCCTCTGCCCTGAAACACAGCCAGGATGGCTGGGACCTAACAAACACAAAAAGGAGATGGAACAAATCACTTGGCAATAAAGAGAGTGCACAAAGGACAAAGATGTGCATACCCACTGCAGAGTAGTACAACAAATAAAAGCCAGAAGCTGTTTTTCCTGCCACTGCTGTAAGGTCTGCAGATCCTTTATATTTTTATATTAAATTTTTTATTTTTCTATTTTTTATTACAGAAGTTCAGTCTTTGTATGCTAACGTTTGCACGATTTCTCTTTCAGAGCTGTAAACTCATGCTTTCTCTCACATTTTTTCTTCCACTAGCACTTGCAAAGAAAATAATTCCTCAGGAATATCTATCTTAATCCTCTTGGTCTGACAGCTTCTCGCAGTTCTGGAGCTCTACTTTAAACGCAGATGCTTCACTAACTCACAGTCACCACAGCTTTTTCAAGTCGATGCACTGCTTATTTTAAAAAAGAAACACAGGAAATCAGCCCTCAAGTCTTGTTTATTTTTGCTTTAGCCCAAGGGTTTCATACATTAAAATAAAGTTAGTGGGATGCAAGAGATTGACAGAAAACTTGTTCACGTTCAAAACTGAGCACTGGCAGTTCCAGAAAGTCAACCCTTGATAGTGTTTTTCTTCCTTTTTCTTCCCAAGTTATAGTCAGCGACTGAACACTGAACACAAGGATTGCTCCTCAACTCCTCAGGTAACAAACAAATAAATAAATAAATAAATATTCGATGTGCTTCTAATACGACAAGGTTTATTTTAGACTAGCAGAGAATTACAGTTCACATTATACCAAACGTTCAGCTTGCAGTGATGCAGCTGTCACACACACACGTCGCCCAGCACGGGACAGCAGCCTGCCAGATGTCTGATGGCCAGCAGTGGGTACCAGCACAGCGCCTCCCGTTAGCCCACATACACTGGGTTTGAGGGTCAGTTTGCAGGGACCCCTGAGAGCAAACGCAGCACAAGAGGCGAGGTGCAGCACCACACTTGGAGTACAGCTTCCTCCCTTCAGCTGGAGCACCAGGGGCCTTCACACCAAGCCGGGGCACTAACACCGCCTCCTTCGGTCACCGAGGAACTTCACAAGTGAACCTGTGCTTTGCCTGTGGAACGGTCTGTGTTAATTTTGTGGTGAAACTCCTTAGTGCAGCCACTAAATACAGGCCCGCTACTGTACCGCGCTGATCTGTCAGCTGAATCAAGGACAGCAGGAGGAGACAGCCAGACCTGGACTCAGGGGTTGCCCTGCTTTCTGCCTTGACTCCTGAATCAGGCAGCCCAAAAATCACTCCTACAATTTCTCATTAAAAGCATGGCTTCTGCTTGAGCCAGAGCAAGCATCTTGGAAATGTCCAGGCTGGTTTCCTAAGTATCAGACAAGGACAGAGAAGTCCACCAAACCAGATGACGTTTTAGCTGAAAATAACTTTTGTTCACAGGGCTTTTCTCCAAGCTTCAAATGCCATTCTTCAGATTTTGCTACATCATTTCTCAAATATTAAAAAATGACTGCAATCATAAATCTTCCCAATCTAAATGATGCGAGCAGGCTTCATCTTACTTAGCTGTAAATGTCTAACTCAGTTATCTCAATCCATGTTACCTCTGTGTGCTCTCTTCCGCATCAGTAATAAAAAAAGGTAATTTGGGGGGAGATTCATCTGTAAACTTCAGACAGCCTGAACTCTGTGAACATGCCAGCTTTCAATTTTTTATCAAAAGCAAGCATGAAAGACCAGCTTACGCTGAAACAGCTTTAATGACCAACTGCTCAGGTTTGGCGTGCACAGGAATCATCTCCCGCTGCTGCCCAAGTTCCTTCTGTCTTCCCAGGTGAAAGTTGAGGAATACTGGGGAAAGGTCAGAAAGGTTCACTGCTGCTCATTATTTACTCTGGATACAGGAGATATCAGGATATCCATTTGCTGCTTCCTGATGAACTAAAAAAGCCCCAAATGAGTGTGCATTTTAACTTCCTTGCTGGATTTCGCAGCAATGCTCCATTGGAAGCCACCCTGCAGGGGCCCTTCCCTGGGCACAGGTGACACAGCGACACGTGCAGCCTGGCACTGCTTCACGGCATCCATCCACCAGCCGGCCCCAGCACTTCTCACCTTCCTGTGTGTTAATCACCAATACCTCCAGCAGGCGACCTGCACCTTTGGGAACACAACCGAAGCCTGGGGTGAACTCCCGTGGCCCTACAGGAAGGAACGAGCCAAGCCCTGAAGCTCGCAGGGGATTTGTGCTCATTGCATCCCTGCTGCAGGTCTCATACAGCTTGAGAACAAGGAGCCAGGTAGCCTCCATGAGAAGAATGTGATACCTGCTTCCACACCCACCCATGCACATAAGCACACGGACATTCGCACAAGGCCGCGATCGGCTTTTCCCCTCCCATGCCCCACACTTCCCAGCTCCTGCTGCCCCAGCTCCCCGCTGCCCTCATCCTGCAGGGCCCCCCAGCCCTTGCCCTGCCCTCCTGTCACCTTCCCTGGGACCCCAGGAGGGGCAGATTGCTATAGAGCACAGCTTGGGAACTTCTGGAAAACATTTCCTAACACTTCCAGGCAGTTTTAAGTCAGTTCTTCCAATCTTACCCGAAGGACCCAATGGATTTCTAATCTAAAAGGCTGCACAAAAAGAGTAGGAGAGCAGTTGAAGACAAAGCCACAGGGATGTGGGACGTGTGGTAAAGGGTCCTGGTGCATGAGAAAGCTCAGTCCCTTCAGCTGTGGTTGGTCTCAGCATTGTAGTTTCCTGGTTTCAGCAATTAATCTGAAAAAGGACAGCACTTTCATACCTTACCATGTATGGTTACAGCCAGCCTCACAATAGGGAACTCTGTGCCGAGTTCAGCCACAGCAATGCAAACCCAGAGAAGTACAGGAAAAAAAAAAAAAAAACTTGCAAACACCCCCAAAAATCCCTTTCAGCCTGAAGCTGCACGGCTTTGCCTCGCCCAGAAGAGGCCTTATACCTGGTCTGTCATGTAACAGAAGGGTTTCTCATCACAGAAAGCAGCATTTCATCAGAAACAGTAAGTATACTTTTAACACAACTTTTTCCTTCTCAGCATGCAATAGCTTTGGTTTTCGAAAAGCAGTGGGAAACTGCAGAGGAAACCCACACAACTTTTCTGTAGCACACAGGCTAAATTGTTCTCTCTTCTGTAACCACATGCGATTTGATAGCTTTCCATAATTACTAGCAAAGGTAACGGTGGCATTTTCGCAAGCCCTGGTCTCAGGAGGCCACAGCCGCAGGGGATCTCCACTCCCAGGAGCTTTGTGGCTTCGGGTGCTCAGCACAGCCCCTAAGGGAGTGCTGCAGAGTGCTCCTCTCACCTCTAGAGCAAGTGCAAGAGGAACCACCTGAACTGGGTGCTGCCTTCTCTGAAACCCCCTCAAACTTTATAATTTTGTACAGTCCTGTGCTACACAGAAACCCAGAGAGGTGCCCAGAAAGATTTCAGAAGTACTAAACTGAGCTTTTAGTTTACTTTTGTTTTTTAAAAAGAAGCACCGGATTTAAAATCTAACATTAATATAATCTTAAACTGCATTTTTTTTTTTTTTAAACAGAAAGCTAACTTAATTCACACTGGTGTCACATCAGGTAAACAGCTCTTAAATAGAGCAAATGGACACTGCATATTTCATAAAATGGATGTAATTGTATCATGTTATGCAGATGTAATACTGATTCTTCAGGTTTCCAAGACAGCTGCACGAGTATGCTGTAGAATCAGCTTTTCTGTGCACACTTTTCTGAGGCTCAGCATCACCTTACTGTGCATGCAATATTGGTGGTCCCAGAGGTGCAGAACACACCTTAAGCGATGGGTCTCTTACTTTGCAGTGAGTAAAATCGGTACTCTCAGGCCCCAGCATCACTGGGAAAAAAACAAATAAACAAAAAACCCTGTTATCAGCAAGAAGTAGTTCTAAATGCTAAAAAAAGGAGATGGGCAGGGAAGGAAGAACCAAGTGCCAGTGTGATGCAGTTCTGACTTCATTTCTGGAATGTAAGAAGTGTTTTTTAGGGTGTAAATGGTGGGGCAGGAGAAGAAAAAAGGTTAAGGACAGGACTGAAACAAAGGAAGAAGAATCCAAACTGCTAAAAACATCCACAGAAACAAATAAGCACACGCAACTGATGAGACTAATTCTATTAAGAGACACTAGTGAAAACACTAACTGCACAGCTTTGCCACAGCAAAATAACCAGTAACGAACTTATATTTTTAGCCCTAAAAGCTGCAGTTGCCTTGTACTGATGCACTTGGCCAATACACTGGCAAAGCACACACTGTTCTTAAACAGCCAGCAACACCAGCAGCTCATCGCATCTGCACAAGGTGCTCAGAGAATGAACCAGACAACCAGGGAGTTGGCACAATATGAGAAGGCAAATGGCAACTTGGTGTTCAGAGGCAGTGGAGGCCAAAGGGTTTGAGCCTGCTTGAAACCTCCTCTTGTTTTAGAGGCAGACGGCTTGCAGCGCTGTTCTGAGCGTGAAGGGGCATCGCTCGCTGCTCAACTGACAGCAGAGAAGTGCTGGCTGGCAACTCACCAGATGGTGCAGGATAAAGCAGCTCAAACAAGTGACCATCTCCCTGTTAATATTTATTCCCACCTTACATTTGAGAGAAGGGTTCAGCACTTCCTTCTGCTTGAGGGAGAGGCAGCAGAGAGGCAGGCATTCAGAGCTGCAATCCCCTGGCTACCTCTGCACCCAGGGGCAGCCCAGAGCTCCCACCCAGAGGCCACAGCACTGGCAGCTCCTCTGGAGCTGGAAGGAGGCAGGGGCTTCCCCCCCGTGCCTCCCACACAGCTGCTAATCTGAGCAGGGGCCTCAGCTCCAGACCTGAGCAGATGGCATCCTTCAGATCAGCACCAGCATCTGTCAATGCCGTGATTATACGCTGGAATTGCACAGCTAATGTACTGTATAATTTAACGAGACTGAGGGAGAAAGATTAGGGAGAAGGCACGTTCTGAAAAGATTTGGAGCTTCCATCTTCCCAGTAATTATGGAGGCACCCTGCAATCTTCAGTGCAAAAGATACATTTATATTTGCTCTTGAAAGACAGACTGAAACCCCCGTTACGTGCTCCAACATCTTCTAATTCAAATACACTCACAGACGTCATGGGCCTAGCGAGGCTTCTGCAGCACTTCAGTTCTCAAACACTTGATGATTTTGTTTGAGGAAACATTTAGTGAGCTCTCTCAACACTCCTCCTAACATACAGTGATGGGGCTCAGAGGTGGAAGAGAATAATTTATGGTCAAAAAAAAATAATTCACCTTCTGAACACTGAGGCAACTCCACATACACACCACGCACGTGCATGCAGGAGGCGAGTGTCCTGAGAACCAACACAAGCCGGGCTTTCAGCACAGCATAAGATATCTGTACCCCAAAGGGAGTAAAAAACACACACGGGGTTTACTTCAGTAACTTTCCCATGTTTTATTCCATGAGTTTCCAATGAAATAGCTCTGCACACAGACAGGGTAGTGCTACAGATTCTGCTGGTTTCCCCACTGCACTTCACAGCCCCAAGAGCTCCGCAGGCAGCACAGCACGCACCTCGCTCCTCAGCTCGCCTGGTCCAACAGCACCACAGCGGTGTCAGCACCTCTGATTTACACTGCCTCGAGACCCAGCCTGTTGGGCTCAGTGTTTATAGAAGCACTCAGATATTTTTAGAGCAATCTTTGTTAACATTCTCTGCATAATTCATGTGCCCTTATTCTCGTGGGGCAGAGCAGGCATCTCAGGAGCTGGGTAAGAGCACGTGGTGCCAGGACAGGGAACAGCACCGCGCCCTGTGCTGGGCAAACGCCTTCCCCTCTCCTGAACCACACACACTTTCCCATCCAGGGGCTCTCTCATCTCGTAGAATCTCGTAGAGGTGGTCGGGCAGTTTGAAATGACCAGGAAGGATGAGCTTAGTGGGACATCAGCTATATATGTGCCTGACATTCAAGCACACCAATGGGGCAATTACACCTCTTATTAATTCTTTGGCTACTAGCCCCATAGTTCTTGTTTGCACGTAACCTGGGGGCTGACGATCCCATACTCCTCACCACCAGCAGGACAGCTAAGCAAACATCGTGGCTCAGCTAAAACTTGGATATTGGCAGTGCCAGAGCACGGCAAGTTCTCCTCAAGTCATCCTGGCAGTACTAATTCTTCACTTGTTCCTTTTCCAACAGGACTGATTAACAATTAATCATCCTCACTTCTTGGCAGGATTTCTGGCCAACACAGCAGGTTGTCAGGTGCCCATCACCAGCTCCCCGCTGTGGCAGGAGGAACCAGAGCTCGGGTATTGTCTGGTGTCATAGCCTGTGACGTTCCTCCCCTCTGTCCTGCCCCTGCCCAAGTTGCACAGGAGGCAAAGGCACGCACTGTGGCTTAACACCAAGGAGATTCTGTGCTGTACAACGGCCCAATATTTTGAACACTCTGAAAATTCACAGTGGACCTTGAGATTTCACTTATGGCAGAATTAAATATGGACTGGGCCCAAATTCACTATTCCAACAGCAACACTTTTTGTTCCCAGTGACACCTCAGGACAACCTTGTCACTTCGATATTATGTACTTGCAACTCAATGTATAAAAAACCACCTGAGCTGAAATCCTGAAAATGCACCAGTTACTGCATGAAGCTGTGCACCATGGTCCTGCACATGAGAACAGGACTGAAACCTGTTGTGGAATATGTGTAACAATTTCCCTTTCTCCTCCTAATATTTCACTTCTTCACACCTCCCTCTCCCCCCCCCCCCCCCAAAAAAAAACCACACACTCATCTTGTCAGTCTCTTTCATTTTCCCTACCTATGCTTTGCAAAGTGTTTTTATTAAAAAAAAATAATAAATAAATAAAAGCCACAAGCCTTTAGTTACAGCTGTCAGCTAGACATAGGTCCTGGAGATAGGTAGGACATAACAATCCTAGAGTTCAACCTATTTGTAAGTCCTATACATCAGTTGCAGTGATTTAATAGAATATGGATTCACAGCAAGTATTTTCAGGACCTCTCCAGCAATGTAAAAATGACCGTGTTGATGCTTTGATGTTTTACCAAGGGAGCAGCCCAGGAGCTCCCCAGTGCGCCACCACCACTGCAGGGTTTCCACACATCCACTAGTGGCAACAGCAGCCATGCCCCCACACCTGTGGTGGACAGCAGCACTTGTAATGCTGTGTTCCCTGATCGTGGGCACCTGGGCAGTGGCATCATACCACTTGTGTCATGAAAAAAAAAAAAAAAAAAAAAAAAAAAGAGCTTTTCTCCACTATCTGGTTGGATAGCAAGTTTTAAGCAGCCCCAAATGGACAGGGCCAAACAATAGACACCAGAAAGAAGTTTTTAACTATTTCAACTCTCATGGAATGAGCAAACCATGTTTCAGACTCATACTGAAGACAGAGTATAAAAAGGATTCAACTGTGGGAGGATTCTCCCTTCATGCAGCCTCCACCAATACACAACACAGCGCCTCTTACTTCAGAGGAGCAGCAGCATAAATCATCCCAAACCAAGGCTGAGGACAATTGAGCCGTTAAAACTTTTCCCTGAAAGTAACGGGGTTTTTGGGGTTTTCCAACCCAACCTTCTAGCCTTCCCTCCCTGCTCCCTCATCCCCTGCTTTATTAAACAGTATATGATAAATATCAGAAAATAAATAAATAAATCTACTTGTAACAACAAAAAAAGAAGCATTTTTTAAGTTCTGGGTTGTGTAAAAATGGGATATGTCAGGGATATTTCAGAAAGTTATTATTCAACTGCGTTATCTGTAGCCAGTCCTAATAATGATTTGCCCGTTTCTTTTCTTAAAAACCAGGATTGGAGACACCTCAGGTTTCAGAACAGTAAGTCATGTTGGGAAAAAAGTTGGTGACCGCACAGAAGCGAGGGGAGACAAGAGCCCTGTGCCTGGGGCTGGGGATGGTTGCGTGCTCCATGATGATGTACTTCTTCATTGGGATCACCATTGTGCCATTCTACACTAAAAGGTAGTAAGTCACTTGATCGTGAATACAAGGCCGATTCTTTTTTGCTGTCTGCAAATATAATTATTAAAACAGTGCCAAAAATTATGTTAGCACACTCTACAATGAATAAACATTATAGTCTTGGTGAGCTCCCAAGAATGGAAGGTGGAAGAGAAGAGCAGAGTGAGCCAATAAACGAGGCATGAACCTTTCCTACTTTCAGACCCTCACTTTCTAACAGAATGCCCAACAAACAACTGTAAGGACTCCTGCATGGCTGCCCTGTGGCAGCCCTTCTCCAGGGCAGCCATCAGTTTGGGGTGGGCAGAGCTCACCACATGGGTGTTGAGCAGCCCCAAACGCTGCCAGTGCCAACTCATGGCTGGCCCTTACAGACACACCTCCAGCACACGACCCACAATGGGTGCTGCCAAAGCATTTCAAAGCAATACCTTTTGTTTTGTCTTTGTAGTGTTTGGACAACAGAAACCGTGTGCAAGGTGCTCAGAGCCACCATTGAGGACAAAGACCCCTGCCTAAACAGCAAGGGCTCAGAGGACGAGGGTGCCACTCACTATCCTTGTCTCCAGGTGTGGGTTAATCTGACAGCTTCGGGACAGGAGGTCATGCTCTATCAGACTGAAGACACGCTGGAAAGAAATCCCAAGGTACTGGAGCACATTCCTTTATCACCCCCAGCTGCTATCCAGCACCTCCCACAGCTGCAGTTTAACTGAGCACATACGCAGTATTGGTTGCCACTAACATCACTCAAACCCGCAAGTCTGCAGGGCTGGGATATCTACACACTGGCAGAGAGCGGGGAAGCAGGGCAAAGGGGTTATGGACACAGGCAGGCCAAGACCACCTTTGGGGATGCTAGCCAAGCCGCAGAAGATTTTGTCAGCACTAGCATGCTTGTTTTACCCCATGTGACTTTACTGCAAACCCTGTGTCAGAGCATCCATTACAACAAAGTGTTCTGATTTCTTATTCCAGTGCTCCTATGTGCCAGGCAACTCTGAGAACCCCAAAGAGGTTCAAGCACGAATAGAAACCATTGCAAGCAATTTCAAGAAATACCAGACTTTCCCGTGCTACTATGACCCCGGAGGAACACAGACCAATGTCATTTTGAGCAGAATTTACCCCCCCAGAGGTCTCCTCTTCACTTTCCTTTGGCCTACGCTCATGTTCACTGGTGGATGTCTGATTATCATCCTGGTAAAAATCAGCCAGTATGTTTCTGTTCTTTCTGCTTGGCAGTAGAAAATAAATATCTAGGTCAGACTGTTGCTAGATATTAAACTGCCTTTGTTCTGTCCGTCTCTACTTGCAGTTTGTGACTGTTCAATACTGCAGGTGTCAATAGAAGGGCAGACAGCCTCCAAAAACCAAATGATGCTCACCGTGGATGCCTGCCTAGCACAATGATATTTAATGTTAAAGACGTGTTTGTTTCTAGCACCCAGACTCTTACTAATGCTCCGATGCATGCATAGACTTGTTTCCTCTTCTCGGAAAATAGCTTTCAACCAATTTCTGAATTGCTGCCAGACACAGGAGGAACACAAGCTGCATCCTGCCTGCCGTATTTGCCTGGCACGTGGGTCACCACTAACACAAGCTGTGGGATCAGACAGTTCATGAACTAGGCAGTAGCTATCACTCACACAAACATTTCAGTCACAGATACAAATTTAAATTCGTGAATCTGTGGTTGGAAAAAAAAAAAGTTACTCTCATTAATGTGCTCCAATTTCTCTATTGCTTATTGTTGAGAAATACCACACAGGAGGGCTGATGTTAACCCATTATGTGCATTTTACAACATTATTATTGGAACTGGGTTCTGTGTTATCAGAACTCGCTTTTCATTGTGATCAGCGATTCAAAATTAGAGCAGGATGGTACAAAAGAGCAATTAACATCAGCAATGCTCATTCAACACTTGGAATCTGAATGGTTATCTACCAGAAATCTCCACAGGGAAAAATGACCCGCTCTTCAAGATTGAGACTTAAAGAGTGGGAGACATTGTAAAAACGTCACATAGAGGAGGAAAATTATCTCCACAACAAGGAGGAAAGCACTTACATCCCCATACAACACCATGGTGAAATGCATCTGAAGCACTGTGTGCGTACAATTCTGATCCTTCTCATTCAGGAAAATGGCAGTGCAACTTACACATGCATTCACCAGTAAGGTGGGAAGGGGAAGAGATCCTGCCCTGTCAGTCCACCTGAAGCTGAGGCAAGAGTATGGCAAATGCTTGAAAAAAATCTAGCAAGCAAACAGGAAAGACAGGTATTAAAGGTAATGTGCTGGTCTGGTACAAATGGAGGTGAACAAACTCACTGTAAAGAGATGTAGAGATTTATATAACAGGTTCTTCCACAACTTTACTCCAAAACTCCTTTTCAGCAGCTAAAAAGTCTCCTCCATCTGCCAACTAGAAGGTGCTCATGTCTCCACTACAGTCGCTCAGCACAGCCCCTGCCCCAGCTTGTTGCCCTCCCCGCTGGGTGGTGCAGAATGAAGGCTGGATGCTGCTGTTCCTGGCAGTGGTCCCTGTGCCCCGTATCCCCAGGGTCCTGGTGACTCTGTGATGCTCAGGAGATGACGACTTGTCTCCAAGCAGACGCTGCTCCTGATCTCACTGAGCTCAGTGGGAAGAGCAACAGCATGGAGCTCCTGCTGCAGCTCCCACCTGGGAGCTCCATCCTCCTCCTGTCCCTGCCCGTGGCCTCCCCTGACAGCACCAGGGGAAAATCCAGAGTGCAAGCCATGTTTCCAGATCTACCCCTTCCAAAAATAAACTATTACATGAAAACATTTTTTTCCTTCCTACGTGTACACACTGCAAGAACATGATGAAAAATATCGCACAAAGAACCACCCTCACTTCTTCCTTCAGTCAGGTACCAGCTCCTGTTTGGGCAGGAGATGCTCTGAGAACAGCTGTGCAGGGGAAAAACACACACCAATTTGGAAACTCCGAATCCATATGAAAAGGAGGGATTTCGATGCAGGAAAGCAAAAACTCTAATGCAGAAAAAAAAGCAAGATACATAGGCATACAAGCACTGCAAAAGCCTCCTCTTATTTTTAAGTAACACATCACCCATGTACAGCTCTGCTTCACGAGAAGCAGTCACGGAGCCTTTGCCTTGACGTGTTCTCAGAGCAGAAAAGTATTTTAGCAGTGTGCCAGGTTACTGAATTACTCTGGATTTTTTTTTTTGTAAACATCTTCCTATTCGTTGTTCATCTGCTGAGTTGTAACTCACTAGAGTGAATTTTGAGAGAACTCTATAAGCCTCCTACAGCAGCATGCAAGGAAGCTCTAAACCCTTTAGGTTTTGCTTTAATGTGACTGGATTACACTGCCGAGTCTGCAATAGATCTGATGGGAAAAAATAAAAAGCTATTCTGAGAGGCAGCAAAATACTTCCTATGAATTACCTCAGTCCAAGCTGGGAGCAGGGCCCGGTCCCAAGGGATGGCTGTGCACCACAAAACCTCCACAGACCTGCTTACTGCCCTTCGCCCACTGTGTGAATGCTGCTTCCGATGGAGGCTCACAGCACCTGAGCCACCACGGTAATTGGGAATATCTCAGAGGTTCTTCAGAAACTCAGGAGCACAAGGGGGACGTGAAAGGAGCCACTGAGTGAACAGCAGTTTTCTTTTTACCCCCCTCAAGTAATTCTGAACTGTAAAAATGCTGTGAAAGCACTTGTGGGTTTTGTGGGGGTGTTTTTAGTTCTCCTGGAGCAAGGTTTCTTTTACAGCACCTCTGTAAGGCTTAAGTGTCAGCTTTGATAAATACAGTTTATACTGGGGAGTTGCTAAATTAGATGTTTTTTCTCCTTGTTGACCCCAATTCTCCAAACCTTTAGAGTATTAATAAAGGAAAAGGAAAAAAGCTAGTGAAAAACAGATAGAGAGGTGACTACTCAACTTCCAAGTAGAATAGCCAAGGAAACACAGATTAAACGAAGTGGCAATTTATTATTGTGCTCTACTTGAACAAGTAGCAATGAAAAAAAAAAAACTTGTCAAAGTTGAAGGACTGACAAGCTGTTCTTTCAAAGCTTCCTAAAAATATCCATACACCTCTTAAACAAATACAAGTAGTCTCATTACACCCAACACTTCAGTCCCTAGAGGTGTCTTATGACACATGCAGAGAAATTAAGCTGTCACACAGGAAAAACATTCACATGCTGCCATACCCAAACCAGCACAGATATGTTCCTTTTCCCTTTGATCACATGCCTCTATCTATAATCAACCCAAAGATCTCATTTTATTCATACTCCCCTCACACAAAAGCAGAAACACTTCCCCTGTGAAGCATCAGGTGCCTGAAGATATACATTACAAGAAGCTTTAAAGCAGCTGTATTATAAACATATATATCTTACTGTTACTTTATTTATATAAAATGGGATTAATACTGTTATATTTGATGTTGGTGTATCTACATGCCTGTGCCAGTAGATCTCAAAAAAGGAAGGACCAGAAGGACTGAGCACACTGACTAACACAGACTACTGGTCACCTAACACTAATTTTGCTTGTTGAAATGGGTTTTGAGAGAAGCTCGGAACACTACCCAGAACATCCATCAATAAAATAAAAATAATTACTCAAACCTATGAAATGAGAAAATAATCAAAATCCTTTTGACTGATTATCTCCAAAGGAACCCAAATAATACACTTCTACACAGCAAGGTGGTTCAAAGCCACAACAGAACTTATGAAGGCTGTTTAGATCCCTCAGTGCTCGTGCAGGTGACTGAGTGGCTGTCAGAGCATGAACTAAGGCCCTGGAGCCGAGCTGTAATGCGCCTGCCTGCTTCCAGAGGGTCTCCCCTTGCTTCCAAGATGCTTCTGGAGTGAGGTCCCCTCTAGGCTGGCTGTTGTTGTACCTCAGGATGCGTGGGACTATCTGCAGAGAGCTCCTCAGCTCAAACCTTGCCTGTCTTCTTTCCCACATGGAGTTTGTGGCGGTACAGTTTTAGACCTCCATCAACGAGAAATATGAACACGACCGAAGAGCTTAACAGAGCACCAGGGCATCTGTAATTTCTCAGAGGGCACAGGAGGAGGAAAGCATCAGCCTGATGAACCATGGTTTAAGTTAGAACACTTTCTGTCTATGCAGCCTGACTGCCCTATACAAGTTTTACACTCATCCTGCCGGTTTCTGGAGATGACCGTATGCCATTGATTCAAAGATAGAAGCCGAAAGTCCTTTAAGTGGTATATTCTTTATTGCAGCGCTGGATGCACGGGAGATCTCTCCACCTATCGTGCATGCCCAAAGCGGAAAGCAGTCTTGACTTTATACAATCAATCTATCGATATTCTACAAGCACCTATACATATTCATTACCTATCCCCACCTTCCCTCGCTTCTCATGCTAATTAGCCTTTTGGCACCTTGCGCCTGTGTAGAGCCTCCCAAGAATTGTGGGCAGGGGTCTTTGGGAGGAAGACCCCGAGTCTTCCTCACAGTGTACTTTTCACCTTTGGTCAAGAATCTGCTGAGTTGGCATGTTTCTTAATTGCAAGAGCTGGTTGTTGCTAATTCTTCTGTTTGTTATATCTTTATCATGAATTCCAATGTCCAGTTTTGAGATTTATAGTCCCATTTGTTTCTCTGTCCATATGCCGCTTCCTTATCATGAGTTCCAGTGTCTTGTTTCAAAATATACAGTCCTTGTCTGGCGATTGTCCTTGCCTCCCCAATGCCTCCTTAATCACCATACCTCTGGTACACAAGGTGCAACAGCAAAGTCCTGTTCAAAAATGCAATAGACCTGGGGGCTCCAGACTGTCTACAGCCAAGTCAAAACAGAATGCATGTATTTAATTCATTAATTATAGGCTAAATCAGTCACTAGTAATGCTAGACAACCAATAGTAGCCCAAATCTCGTTCTCTGGCAAGGACCACCATTATCCCTCATAGCCAAAGTAGACAAATGATCTCTCTGTAGCAAAGACAGCAGTTATTTCCATGAGGAATATTATAATCCACAAAAAGCAGGTCTTTCAGTTTTTCTAGGCAGATTTTCAGATGCAGGACAAATAAATGAGTATAAATGCAAATCAGTTGGACACTCACATAGCTTCCAAGTTCCAAAGGTGTTCTTTAAGTGTTTCTACTAAGTAAAAACCAAACCACGAGGTGACTGCTGCAGAAAGCACAGCAGCACGCCAGTGGCTGCTCCGCTCTGCCAGCAGGTTACAACAGTGTAGGTTTCCCAGCTCCACTTATAGGTAGGACACTACACTGAAGCAGGGTAGGGGGAGATGTCCTACACTGCCACCAGAAGATTTAGCCTGCCTTTCTGCAGACATTAATTTGAGAAGTCTCCGTTGTTCCTTTTATAGCTGCTTTTTCTTTCCCTCTATAGCCACCGAAATAGTTCTTCATGCCTCACTAGTGGACAGGAAATAATTCATTGCTTTCCTGATGGCTTTCAGCAGAGCAACGAGGTGGCACTAACGTACAGAACATTTGAAGGTGTTTAAATAAGTTACAGTCAAACAAGTTACCTGAACTGGAATACCTTTTGATTCCCTCTTCAGAAATGCCAGGTTAACATGGAGCCTCACCACTCTGAAAGCACATTCAAGTACTTCCCCACACCTCAGGCAAACAGTTGGTGGCTCTTTATGACCTGGTAAAAGCACTGCCTAACCTTGGATGCTTGCCCAAAGAACCCCAGGCAAGCAGATGATTTAGACTGGAAGAATCAAGTTATCCTGACAGAAATGGGTTTGTCAGCCTATGGTGCTGTGCCCTTGCCTGCATCCCAGAAGTGTTCCCAGCTCCCCAGTGTTCTTGCTGTGTGCTGCAGGGCTGGCCAAGTACCAAGTACCACTGCTCGCCCTACTGCAACCGCTCCTGGCAGCGTCTGTCCTGGAAAGCCCCAGCAGGGCTGCACTCCAGTCTTCTCCCAAGCAGAAGCTTGGGAGAAGACTGGATAAGCTGCCAGCATCCCTCAGGTAAATGCTCAGCACAGGCTTAAGAAGTGATTTATCCAAGGTGTGTTCCCCTGAAGTTGCCATCCGGTGAGGTACTTCTGCATTTCCTGAGGTGATAGTTCTTTAAGCATGTCCTACTGTTTGCGTGTTAAGTGCAGGACCTGTTGGCTTGGTCTTGGCATAGCCACATGTGTGAGCGGAGAGGCTCTGCCTCTGCAGATGAGGAAAGAAGTGAATTGACTTGGCTGTGACCACATCCATAAGCTGCTCAAGGCTGGGGCTCTGCAGGCAGCTTCCTGAGGCACCAGCTCAGGACAAGCCATCTCATTTCCACCACAGTGATGAGAAATAAGTGTCAATGGTGCTGTTAGTGCTGATTTCAGCAGAAACATCAGATGTTTAATTGACTCAGCCACAGCAGCAGCTTCAGGCCAGGGCTGCTGAATGACACCTCATTTTTACCTTAGTCCAAGCAGGCACTGCATACAGATGATCAAACTCCAGCCTGTCACATCACCTCTCTGAAGTCACATAGTAAATTGCGTTCAAAAAGCCACAAAAACTTTTTAGTAGCTAAAAGAGGTTGCTTGGCCAGGGCACAGAGAAGCCTGCAAACACAAGGGAGATGACAGAAACACACAGATCACATTGAACTCATGTGGCAGACCAATACTGAGAACAGGATTTAAAGCTGTAGTCTAAGAACTGTTGGGACAATACCACACCAGTAGTCTCACCAGTGAGGGTTAAGGTAGGAGGTGAAGGTAATGCAGCACTTCCACCCCTGCACTCCAACCTCAGAAATCTACATGGACGTAAAGAAGTACTGCATAAAGCTGTCACAATAGAAAAGCCTTTTTTTTTTTTTTTTTTTTTAAAAAAAAAAAGTAAGAAAACAATCCCAAAAAATCCTGCTACTACTTCGCAGCTATTTGTAGGTGACTGTTTTAGGAATAGACAAGCTTGGAAAGTTTAAAGCAAGTTGGTTCTTAAAGCAAGTTGCTGGTGTTCTTCCCCCTTCTTTCCCCCCCAAGGGGAAAAAAGGGTGCCTTCCAGGCAAGGTGAACCCTAAACACACACATCTCTTGTCATATCCTAGACATTCCCAGCCCCATTGGTAAAAGTAATCTGCAGGCCACTGGGAGGGAGCTGCAGCAGGCTGCAAGCGAGGCACTGCTGACAGCAGCTGTGAGCTCCATGCCTTACGCACCAGGGGATTCAAATCCCAGCTTGTGCCAGCCGCGTGTGGGGCTGTCAGCATCGAGCACCTCATAACTGAGGCTCCTGTGGTACCCAGATGTTCAAAAAAAAAATAAATAAATAAATTGAGGAGCTCCTTCTAGGAAGTCTGGGACCCAGCTGGTTCTTAAATGGAAAAGCACAATTTTTATTCTTTTTTTTAAAGTTATGAATAAAATCTACAGTAGCTGTTTTGGAACAAGATTAACAACATGCTTCTTCCATTACTTTATGTTCTGAAGATCAGCACTGCTTAGGTTCACATTGGTACAGAATTTATCTATATGGAAATGCAGCAAATCATCCAACCAGGTGACATTTAAAGACTCTCAGACAGCATTCAGAGCATGCATCTTATACAGCCTTCAAATATCAGGACTATGGAAAGGTAGCATAAAAAATTTAAACGTAAAGACAAGCCGATGACACTTCATGATCCCAAATTAATATGCATAAGTATATTGCTGTACATAGAGGTTAGGAAAAATATTTCTCAGAGGACAAAAATGAATTAAAAGAAAGAAGAAAAAACAGCTCAAGCGTAGTTCTGTTGCCCATCTTCTCAACCCAACTCAATTCCACGTCAAAATCAGCCACTGGCTCCTGACTTTATTGCAAGTAGCACAGTTTAAAAAAAAAAACAACAAAAAAAACCCTACCAGAACAAAACAAACACTGAAATACACCACACACATCACCAAATGCTCTACATGACCACTGCCAAGCTAGGAAGAACATTAAGAAAGGGATAAAAAGCATAAGACCAAATTAATCACCTCTCAACTAATCAGATAAAAACACTTCGGGAAGCTAAGGGTAAGAGCTCGGACATCACCAGCCAAAGGAGAGACAAAGTGTAACCCCTCTCCTGTAACACTGATAATTTTTATGCACTACTGCATGAAGTATTAGCACTTATTCTATGAACATGTACAGAGCTGTGATATTCCAAATGCCAATTTCTGTCAATTTACCTTGCCAACTGTAGGAACGCAGTGTCTCCAGCTGCACGTACCTGCCCAGAGCAGTAAATCACCAGATCCAGCTTCTATTAGTACTGGGTGACACAGGGAAAATGGAATTTTTAAATGGATTTTTAACAGCAATGTCAATAATGGGGTATATCCTAACTTGGGTTATGAAGTGTCAGGTACAGTCATTTCAAAACAAAGCCTCACTAATAAAGAAAGAAGCACTGCACTGACTGCTTCCAATATCCCCACCAGGGAAGTTTTGCTAATGAAAGCACAAATGGGTTTTAACTTCCAAAGTTCATTTCTCTGCCCCACATCATATATACAGTTGATTTTGCTCAGTTTCCCCCATTCTCTACCCATTGTCAGCAGTATTTTCTAACAGCTATAAGGTCACACAGATTTTAAATTAAGTTACCTGACTTAGCTAACGTTTTTAGCCCTTGTTCCCATCTTGCTTCTCTTTCCTTGTGGCAATTAATGGTGGGAAGCAACCAGTCACAATTAGCTGGGTTGTGGAGGCTAAAGGAAGAATCAGCCATCACTTCAGCTCTGAGCCACTCAGTGTTTATCTTCCTCTCCCGCCATCTCTCTCATTTGCAGCATATTTTTAGAATCTTTTATTGCATCTCTTAAGTCCCTTGCTAGTTGTAATAACTCATTTTGCTCCTTGGTCTTTCTGATTTCATCCCTACATGCTTCCACTGCTCTATCTGTATTTGTCTTATCTTCTTGTACAATCAGGATCATCGCCTGCCCTTTCCAGCAGCAAGCAGCTTTCACATATCATCTTCCCGGGAGGCTCTGCAGCCCAGCTTCCCAGACCTGCTGCAATCTCTTCTTGATGCCCACTGTTCCCAACCTGCTGTTTTCCCCTTTCTTCATATACGACTGTGATCCCTGTCATTTAACTGCCTTCACCTGAAACTGCCACTTTTCCTCAGCCCACTCTGAGATTATGCAGCTCTGAATAAAGAAAAAACAAAATTCAGTTCACTAATAAACTCTTCACCTTCATTTTACCTGTGCATAGTATTATCCAG